>NC_049259.1:13894264-18694264 GCF_011100685.1 Canis lupus familiaris | reverse complement strand
ATGGGTTTTCAAAGCCCAGAGAAAGGCCACTCTCCACGAATACAATTAACACACACACGCACCCTGACTCTCCCACCATGTGACACCCACGGAAGGACCCCGTGGACATTCCTAAAGGAGAAAATCACAAAGGCTGCAGCAGGATGGATGGAATGACCCTTCTCTTCATCTTCCTTCAAATCTTAGGCTTCAGAATAAGGCAACATCGGAATTGTTAATACAAAAATAACGATAATCACGGGGAACGCCCGCCCACCCCAACATTTCCGAGGTGTCAACTAGGGCAGGGGGGTGAGAAAGCCGCTCCGGGAATGGCTGGGACACAGGTATAGCCCCAGAAAGGAACGCGGGATAACACAAGAGGATAAACTCCCTGTGAGTGGGGCTCCAAGCCCAGAAGATTTCTGCAAACTATTATCTAATTTGATTCCCCTCATTGCATTACAGGGGGATTTAAAACACATCACCTCCAGCTGAAATGGGTTCTGGTAAATTTCTCGAGCGCTCTCGCGGATCTCACGTCATCCTCTGGGTTCAGGGTCAACACTACATTAATGACCCACCATTTATCCACCGGGTAATTCACTCCCTGGCAACCTACTTTATTTATGCTATATAAATTCAGGAAGCAATTAATAGTTGCCACAAAAGCAACATGATCGAGGGTGCTTTTCCCAATCAAACTGCGAAGCTAGGCAGTTCTCTTACCCCAAGGCAGGGGAGGAAGGCGAAGCACTAAGTAGCACCATCACAGGTTCTCTCTGCCTCCCTCCCCTGGGTGGGGGAGAAGCTGAGAGGACTTTCTTTTTCTCTTAGCACCCAATTTTCACTCTCTTTCAAAGGAGCCATTCCTGGGGCGCCTGGGTGGCTCAGTCGGCTAAGTGGCTGCCTTCCACTCAGGTCATGATCCTGGGGTCCTGGGATGGAGCCCCGCATTTGGCTCCCCACTGAGCAGGGAGTCTGCTTCTCCCCCCTCCCCTCTCTCTGCCCCTCTTCCCTACTTGTCCACTGCTCTTTCTCTTTCAAATAAATAAAATCTTAAAAAAAATGGGGGGGGGAGTCATTCCCCTTGCGAACAGCTGTCCCTGTTACCTTTTTTGACATCCTGTCCACCTTTTGGTTCTGTTCAGGCAAAAGTAATTTAATAATAACACCATAAAAATCAGGGAGAAAGAACAGTTTACTCATTAACCAAAAAACAAACAAACACAAAAATCATCCTAACACCAAAAAAAAAAAAAAAAAAAAAAAAAACCTGGCATGAAAATAGGAGCGCTTTCAGGATTTGACTTTTATCTGCCCTTTACAAACACGCTTCTGGGAAGTCTACGCAGAAACCACCCCATGAACAGAGAGGGAGGTTAAGGGACTTATGCCTGGCAAAGAGGGTCAGGAGGGAAGTTCAACTGTCCCCCCCAGCCCCCCGAGGTATTACGTTATTTCTCTGCCCTAAGGGCCCCAAGCTACTGTGCTTCCAAGCTGGGCCAGCTACTATTGGCTGGCTGACCCATAGCAGGCTCAGACCCCTTCTCCCAGAAAATTTTTGCTTTTAGAGGTCATCCATCTGACTTAACGAGATGCAAATGGAAGACCCTGAGTGGCTTCTAGGAAAGCTTGATTAAGGAGAAAAGACTTAGCTGGTATGACTCAGAACTTTTACCCCTCACCTTCAGGCCCTGCCCTCTTCTTCCCACCTGGAATGTGGTTTCAAGGCTGGGGCTGCAGCCTTTCTGTGGCCAAGAGGATAAAGGCCTATGTGTTGAGGATGGAAAGAAGAAATACAGGGAGAGCTTGGTTGCCAATGGCACTGATGAGCCACAACATCACCTCCACTCACCAGACTTCTTGTAATGTGGGGGAAAAAAAACAACTCCCCTTCTGTTTAAGCCAGGGCTGGTTGGGTTTGCTGTTAATTGAAGCTGAATGTAATTCAACTGAGCTCTCTCTTGCCCTCTCTCCTACAGGCACACACACCAATGCCCGCCAACCTCGTCGTAGGAACAGAGCTACTCTTCCAGAATGTCCACCATATATATGTGTGTATGTATACATGATGGAATATTACTCACCCATCAAAAAGAACGGAATCTTGCCATTTGCCACGACACAGATGGAACTAGAGGGTTTTATGCTAAGTGAATTAAGTCAGAGGGAGACAATTACCATATGATTTCACTCCTATGTGGAATTTAAGAAACCAAACAGATGAACATAAGGGAAGGAAAAATAAAATAAAATGAAAACAGAGAAGGAGACAAACCATAAGAGACGCTTAACTACGGGAAATAAACTGAGGGTCGCTAGAGGGGTGATGGGGGGATGAGGTAACTGGGTGACAGCCATTAGGGAGGACACACGATATGATGAACACTGGGTGTTAATATAAGACTGAAGAATCACTGAATTCTACCCCTGAAACTAATAATATACTATTATGTTTATTAAAAAAGAATGTCAACCTTAAATGTAGGGCCAACATCATACTTAAAAAACCAAAAGGCGTTCATTCCTCCCTTAAAATCCAGGAAAAAGGTAAGAATATTCCCTATTAAACCTCCACAATTTAAGTACTTTAAAAGTCCTGTGTCAAAAAGCATAAAACAGACACAAAGACTTAAAATTACTGGAAAGAAGATACAATACATTTTCATTACTTGAAAATGAATCAAACCAAGAAAGCAATGAAAAACAAAATTAATAGCTGGGTAAAACACAGAGACAAGATAATATGGAAGAATTATTTTTTCTACGTGTAAACACACGTAGAAACTAACTTTTCAAACAAAAGTTACTAAGAATTCACAGCAACAAGAAAACGCACAATATCTAGGAATAACCCTAAAAAGGAATATGTGGTACCATCACAATGAAAATGCAACTTCACAGAGAGATGGAAAGATTTGAATAAATGCAGAGACACAGCCTGTTCCTTAATGAGGAGACTGGTTTACCAAGGCCATCCTTTCCCAAAGTTTAAGAAAATACCCGTCAAAATCCTAATATATTTTGCCTCTAACTTGACAAAATAAATACAAAGTACAGCATGAAGAATGAATTGAGGAGAACCAAACAGGTCTTTATTAAAAAAAAAAAAAAAAAAAAAAAAACTTCTGCGATAAGGGAGGCCATCCTCTACTGAGGATATAAAAATAAATTATAAAGCTACAAAAGTTCAAATAGCAGGGTACTGGCAATCTTAGAATTGATAAAGTCAATGACACAATTTAAGTTTCCCTGCAAACCCTCTGATGTACAAGAAGTCAGCACGTGACAAAAGCACGATAAGCCCTCCTACAAAAGACATCAGGAAAATTGGATATTAGAGAAAAATCGAAAGTTATCTCCTTACCAATATACAGTAGAATTCTAGATGGGTAGAAAAGTTAAATGTAAAAGCATGAAAGCAAGAGTCAAGTATTGATCATCTCAGGAATTCCAAGCTCCATGAAGATAGGAATCATGTCGGCCTTTCATGGTTATTTCCACAGTGCTTGATACAGTCCCTGGCACAGACATGAGCTTCCATTCCTATTTGTTCGTCTGACTAATAAGCATTAATGCCAGGGAAGAAATCACAAAAGAAAAGGAATATTTCATTATAAAATAAAATGTATGTATGGTATAAAAAAAATTATCAAGCAAATGACAAACTAGGAAAAACATATCCAGTGAATATGATAAAGTGTTCACTCATGTAAACACACAAAAGAGAACAAAAAAATGTATAAAAGAAGAGACAGAGCAGAAAAAAATGGCCATTGACGCTTTGAAACTTTACTCAAATTCTTACATAACCTAAAATCCAATTTAACACTATCAGTCAGCAAATGTCTCTAAGTAAGAAATGGTCGATGAAGGGGCGCCTGGGTGACTATTGGTCAGTGAACAATGAGATATCACTTCACAGTGATTACAAAGACCAAAATCCGATCACTGACTGCACCAAATGCTGACAAGGATATGGAGCAACAAGAAGTCTCACCCACAGCTGGTGGGAATGCAAAATGGCACAGCCGCCATGAAATACAGTTTGGTGGTTTCTTACAAGATTACACATACTTGGGGCACCTGGGTGGCTCAGTAGGTTAAGTGTCTGCCTTTGGCTCAGGTCATGATCCCAGGGTCCAGGGATCGAGCCCCACTTTGGGCTCCTTGCCCAGCGGAGAGTCTGCTTCTCTCTCTGCCTCTCCCCTTCACTTGTGTGCTCTCTCTCTCTCTCTCAAATAAATAAATAAAAACTTAAAAAAAAAAAAGACTACACATACTCTTACCACACAATCCAGCAATCGGTATTACCCAAAGGAACAGAGAACCTATGTCCACACAAGACCTTTCACTGCTGTTTATGGCAACTTATTCAATCGCCAAAACTCTGAGGCACCAAGATTTCCTTTGGCAGGTGAAGGAATAAATAAAGCTGTAGTACATGCAGACAATGGAATGTTATTCGATGCTAAGAAGAAATGGGCTGTCCGGTCATGAAAAGACAGGGAAGGATCTGAAGCGCATGTCCCTGAGCAAAAGAAGCCAATCTGAAGAGACTACATGTACTCTGTAGGATTCCAACTGCATAACATTCTGGAGAAGGAGAAGGTATGGAGTCAGTAAAGAGATCAGTGGTTACCAGCAGTTAGTGGAGAAGAAGGGATGAACAGGTGGAGCACAGATATTTTTAGGACAGCAAGGCTCTTCTGTGCAATACAATCATGGTGAATATAAGTGGCGTCATTATAAATTTGCCCAAACCCATAAATTTTACACCAAGAGGGAACCTGAGTATATACTGTGGGCTCTAGGGGATAATGAGCTGTCCATGTGGGTTCTTCGACTATAACAAATGGACCACCAGTCTGGTGGGGGAGGTCAATAAATGGGAGGCGCTGTGCACATGGGAGTGCAGGGAGCTTCTCGGAAAGCTCCGTACCTTCCACTCAATTTCTCAGTGAATCTGAAACTGGTCTGAAAGATAAAATCTATTTTTTTTAAAAATAGCGAGGGAAAGATGAAAAGAGCCTGACACCTTCACATACTGCTAATGGGAGTTGTAAGCTCGTAGAACCAAGGGTAGAGAACCAAAAACAGGCCCTGCCCCAGCTCAACACCATTTCCAAACTGATTTTCACTGATATCTCCACCTGGCCCCTTTCAAGGGGAAGGAATGGAGGAAGGGAGGAAGGGAGCGGGGAAGGGAGGGGAGAAGGAGGAAGAAAAGAGAGAGAAAGAAACAAGAAAAAGAGGAAGGAAGGAAGGAAGGAAGGAAGGAAGGAAGGAAGGAAGGAAGGAAGGAAGGAAGGAAGGAAAAGATCTCAAGAACCTTAAAAAATGTTCATATATTTTATGTTGTAATTCTCCCCTCAGCCACCTAAGGAAATAATCTAAGACATGATAAAATACGTATTACTGGGAAGGTCAACTAAATGTTAATTATAAAAACATAAATGATTAAACAAATTATGCTATAATTAAGTTTCATAACCAATAAAGCCATACTTTCAAAGACTAATGATACGGGCACACGTTCACCACATAGTGTCAGATGCAGATGAGTGGTTCTAAGAATAAACAGACATGCAGGTATGAATAAACAGACAGGCAGACACACATAAATACCCATGAAAAAAAAGGGAGGAAAAAAAAAGACTAGAAAGGAAAACACCAAAATACTAAGAGGGTGTTCTGGGAATAGTGATATCATAGATGATTTTCATTTTCCTTACATTTTTAATATTTTCCAAATGTTCCCCAATAAGCATTTAATTACCTCACAATTCAGTGTCTTTGAGCATTATAACCTTGTAACACTCAACCACATGGACCTCCTTGTTTTAAAGTTAAAACAAAAGGAAGGATGGATCATTGGACTTCATTACAGTTTAAAACTTCTGTATATCAGAAAACATGATCAAGAAAATGAAAAGACAATCCACAGAATGGGAGAAAATATTTGCAGATCACAGGGTCTAGTTCCAGAATAGTTAAAGGCTCTTTCCATTCAGCAACAAAAAGACAAAAAACGCAATTTGAAAATAGACAAAGGACTTGCAGAGACATTTCTGCAAAGAAAATAGGCGAATGGCCAATAAGCACATGAGAAGATGCTCAACATGATGAGTCGGCCAATAAGCACATGAGAAGATGCTCAACATGATGAGTCATCAGGAAACTACGAATCAAAACCATGGTAAGGTACCACTTCACACCCACCAGGATGGCTAGAATCAGAAGAGAATGGGAAAATAACAAGTGTTGGTGAGAACACGGAGAAATTGGAGCCCTTGCGTATTGCTGACAGGAACAACACACAGGTGGCTGCCGTAGGAAAATGGTTTGACAATTCCACAAAAAGCTAAATATAAGATTGCTGTGTGACCCAGGAACAGCACTCCTAGGTATATACCCAAGAGAACTGAAAACAGGTGTTCAAGCAAAACTTGTATATGAACATTCACAGCAATGTTACTCACAGTAACCAAAAAATAGAAACAAGCCAAATGTCTATTAACGGATGCATGATAAACAAATGTGGTATATCCATGCAATGGAGTATTATTCACCCATAAAAAGGAATGAAATACTGATATTTACTACAGCAGAAATGAGCCTTGAAATATTATACAAAGTGAAAGACGCCAGACGTAGAGGCCCTCTGTTACATGATTCAATTTATACGAAAATACCCAGAATAGGCAAATCCGTAGAAACAGATAGCAGGGCGGTGTTTGCCAGGGGCTGGGGGAAGAAAAGGAAGGGATCTCTGCTTAACGGGTACAGGGTTGACGGAATGGGGATGATGGCAACATTCTGGAGTTAGACAGTAGTGATGATGGCACAACATCGTGAATGGATTGAAAGCCACTGACTTGTAGACTTTAAAATGGTTTAAAAATGGTCAATTTCATGTTACATGACTTTTACACAGCTACTGCTACTACTACAAATCATAATAATAAAGAACACACACTGTTGCTTTAACACCTAGACTTTGAAAACCCTCTGCAATTATTCCCACCCTGGTCTCCCCTGATTTTTTAAAATATTTTATTTATTTATTCATGAGAAACACAGAGAGAGAGAGGCAGAGACACAGGCAGAGGGAGCAGCAGGCTCCATGCAGGGAGCCCGATGTGGGACTCGATCCCAAGTCTCCAGGATCATGCCCTGGGCTGAAGGCAGGTGCTAAGCCTCTGAGCCACCCGGGCTGCCCCCCGATTTTTCAATTCATGTGTAATCATGTTCTGATCCAGTCCACCAGCTTCTTGCCGCATCCCTAGGTTTAGAACACAATTTGCCAGCTACAACGCTATTTCTTCAAATCCCACCGCCTCGGCCTGGAATACCCTCTCACTCCTCTACAACGGAGTACCTGTCTCAGAATCAAAAGGCCCAGGATGTAACCCCCGTCCACGACTCACTAGTTGTCTCCTCTTGGGTAAGGCAACTGCTCCAAGCCTCATTTTCGTATATGTAAATTAATCAGTCAAAATTCAATCAACAAATAAACAAAATTCCAATCTGTGCTAGGATCATGGTGTGCGAGTCCACCCTCTGGAGGAGTTATGACGACAGGCCGCATGAAATAGATGAAACCACATCAAATTGCAAATGATAAGGCACCAAACCTATGTAAAGTGATAATCTCCTCTATGCCAGTATTTCTAAGCTTCAGGAATTTCCACCTCCCCAGACGTAGTTTAGGTCAAGGGTCGCGTCACCTGCACCATTGTAACCCATTATACTTGCAATCTGTTCAACTTATTTTACTTAAACAGACTTATTTTAACAGAAACTTTATATCATTTTTTAGGACATCACTGGTCTGATACCATGACTCTTCTATACATGTTAGAAGACACCATTGCCGCGATGAAAACTGTGTACCTATGAGCTGTGGGAGGTCGCCGTCAGTACCACGGCTGGCAGCACGCCTAGGAAACAATGATCTCTGCTAACTGTCTTCTCAAAGACCCGAATCAAAACTCACCTCCTCTAGGAAACCTTCTCTGATTTGCTTTTCACCCGGTTTTAGAGATGCCTTTGTGATAAGCTCTTGCGTGCTTAATTTACACCTTTGCCTGTCCATGTTCTCAATTCACCCCCATCTAGACTTTCAACACCAGCACTAGATCATACAACACCAAAAGCCAGAGATCTTGTCTTGTTCCTTTTATTCCCTCCCATAGGCCCAACTACACCACAGCAAACATTTGCTGAATTGATAAGGTTTAAATGAACGAAAGGTGCCCACCAAATGCTTACAGTTATCTTTTTATCATCTGTGTTCTAAATAGAGAGAAACCCACCCACATCATTTCCTAGTCTATACGGTGTGGCCGCAACAGCCTGATTCAGATGTCAACCAGTGGGAAGGATGGTTTGTTACAATAAGACAGGTGCTGAGCGCCTGGGTGGCTCGGTTGGTTAAGTGACTGCCTTTGGGTCAAGTCATGAACCCAGGGGTCCTGGAATCAAGACCCATATCAGGTTCCCTGCTTGATGGGCAGCCTGCGTGTCTCTCTCTCTCTCTCTTTCTCTTTCTCTCTCTTCTTTCTCTCCCTCTCTCTCTCTCAAATAAATAAATAAAATTTTTTTTAAAAAAATTAGACAAATCCCTGACACAATAGCATTCAGTAGGTTTGGGGGGATGAGTGTTAAGTGGGACCATTACTCAAAAGGCCCTGCCTCCTTAGACCACCTGCAGAAGGTGAGAGGGATGAGTACAGATGAGTCAGCATGTGAAGACCAAGGCCCACCTAGGGCTGAAAGTCCGGGTTTTCTCAGGGCCCGAACCACACAGCTCCACCCAAGCCTCTAAGCTAAGCCTCCTTCCATCAGCTCAAGAGTGGCTCTACCCTGATGAGGGGCCCGGTTCTCAACTTGATACTCTCCTAATTAGAAGTAAATCCCCGTAATACAGGAGAGCCTTTGCGTGTCCACAGTGCATTTTGGCCATGAGTCTCAGAGCACTGACAAAAGAAGCTGCAAGTGAAAATTACTGATTGAATACATCCAGACACAGAGCAATCCCTGTGTCAATGTTGACAGAGCAGCTCTTTATCGTCCAGCGCCAGGAGGGCGAACGTAAAGCAAAACCACCAGAGAGGCTGGGAGAAAAAGAATGTCTGCTACTACACAACTGTGGAGGCTTGTATGTATAAAACAACGATGAATTTTAATAATAACAACAACTGCTTTCAACCTTGAAGGTACAGAGCTCTCTGCAGTCTGCAAAGCATTTCTCAGACTTGGTCGTCGCGTACAAGCCTTATGCCGACCCCGTCAGATATCACTTGCCCCATTTTTACACATAAAGAAACTCGGGTTCAAAGGGTGTCTTAAACCTAGTTTCCTGCCTCCAAATCCAATGTTCTTTTGATCTCCAAGTCATCGAGTTAGGCCAGCTTTCTTCTCTGTACTGAAGGACAGCAGATAGTAAATATATGTTTAACATAAGGATTTGGGACGCCTTCTATGCCACCATGACAATAAGGGACTCACTCTCTCCAAGTTCAAAAGCAGTGTTAGAAAGTCTTCCTTAGGTTGAGCTGAATGACTCTCTCGGAGGCGCCAGTCCCAGCCCTGAGCCCCAGATGGCCCCTGCACCTTCACCTCTAAAACCCTCCAAAGGCAACTGCACAGCCCCCAGAGGGAACCCAAGGAAACCCAACCTCCCGGGTTCCTAATCCCGGGTACCATCAGGTCAGTTTTCAAAATCGTCCTCCTCACCATAATCCTCATCAAAAGTTTTCTATCTGATGTCCCCAGATCTGCATAATCAGTTTCTTCCCTCATTTACTGGGTCCTGGATTATCTGCACTAGTGAATTCCTTCAGGGACAGAACGTGACTTTCCAATTAAACCATTCTATCTCTTACATTTTATTTTTTTTCCCCTTTTTGTATTTTGTACTAGGAGAAAGGAGGTACGCTTCCTTCCCATCCTGTTCGATTGAGATCTCTATTGTTAAACAAAAATATTCCTTGCAACACAGCCTTTCAGAAGCTACCCAGTGGCCCCAAGATGAGGCTAATCTCTGACAGCCCCACCTTCCTTGGATGAAGGGAGAACAGAGCATCCTCCTCTCTCAGTTAATTACCATTTCTTGCCTGGGCATTTGATTTCAATAAAGTCTAATTACTTCAAATATCACCGCTCCTGCCCCTCCCCTCTCTCCTGTGCCCCTCTTTCTCTTAGAGAGCTTGAGACGGATGAACTCAAACACGCCCGCCAGCCTCAGGCAGATGCTGCAATGAGCAAAGACTTCGCAAAGTTAATAAGCCAGGAGAGTTAATAAACCAGACTTCCCAAAGTTAATAAACCTGGAAAACACAATTATTACTATTTTTACTATTATGAAAATATCACCATTATTATTGTTGTTGTTATTCCGGGCCTCGTAGGCAGCTAGCCCGAGACCCTCCCCGCGCCTGTCTGCTCCCCCCCCCAACCTCACCGGTGGCAGTAATATTGTGTGAGTAATCCCAGAGGGGCTCCCCGACACTGCCCTGCTGCAGGAAGCAATATTGGAGCTCATGCAGCCCCCGGTCCCTGCAGGCTCAGCTCTGCCCTTTTATATTACATACTGTTCAGTCAAATCCATCACCAGCCTCCCAGATCTTTCCAGTAGGCTGGAGGAGGCCGGATGGAAATGGTGATTACAGGGGCTGGGGGTGGGGGGTCTGGGAGGGAAAGCGGGCAGAGGAGATGGGAGGGAAGATACCTGGGTCCTGGACCAGTCCCATTTCCATAGGATGGCCTCCCAGGCTCAGTATTTCCCTGCACCCTCTAGGCAACGTGTGGGTCTCTTAGGACCAGCTAGGAACAGCTGCAAATAGGGGCCATATGAGGCCAACCGCTAGACGCACCCCCTACCAGTGTGTTTCTCCTTTACCTGCTTTGTGTCCCTGTGAAAGGACAGCACCATCCATGGGGGAAGCCTTTACGAACTGGTTCAGTGATGTGAAACCAGGGTCACGGACAGTGGAGCCTACAGTCCATCTGGGCCAGCGTCTCCTTTTAGGCCTCCCTGAGTCCTGGGACTGGGCCAGCCCGGTTAGGGGACAACCTCGGTGGAAAGCCCGGCCCTCCGGTTCCCAGCACTTCCTTCTGCAGTGACTGCATCCTTTGCTTCCCCAGCCCTTCCCAGGCCCTCCTCATCCCAATTTCTGGCAACACCGCGTGTATCAAATCTCGAAAACCTAACTCATCTGTTTCCCCAAACTTACTTCCATTGAGTTCCTAGTAGCCACTGTACCCCAGTGGTTCTCACCTGGGGGAGATTTCAACCCCTTGGAAGACTTGGCAACGTTGAGACAGTCCCGATTGTCACGGCTGAGATTGGCATCTGTCTAGTGGGTAGAGGTCAAGGAAGCTGCTAAACATCCTACTGTGCCCAGGGCAGCACCCCACGACAGACAACTCTCCAGCTCAAAATGCGGACAGGCTGAGAGGGACAACCTTCCCCTGGCCTCTGTGGCTCAACAACTCACTGAGCTGCACATCTCCACGAGAGGCCATTTAAAACATGGGTCTAGAGCCCAGGGTAGAGGTGGGCTGGGTTGGCTTCAGACTCAAAAGTCCCTCTCCTTGGGACACCAGCTGAAATCAGAGGAGAAATGAACTCCCTGGTGGGGAGAAGGAGAGCAGAAGAGAGATGAAGGCTATGGGGAGAGACCACAGAGGGACCAAAAGGAGAAAGAAGTGACACCCCAAGGAGAGAAGAGATCCCAACCCAACCCAAATCACAGGCTAACGCTACCTCTGCACATCATCCAGAACCAACTAGGGGTGCCGGCCTGTTCAAGGAGCTGCTGCAGCAGCTGAGGCCACCCAGAAAAAGCTCCAGGGATCCTGACCTCAACCAAGTCTAACCTGACCTGAGAGAGAGAGATGCCAAAACCTGGTGCCAGCCTGCTGGGTATGCAGGACAAGCCAGAGGCGGGCGCCAGGCCCTCCAAATCCCATCCCAGGACCCACTAGAGGAGACACGGACCCAAGGGTGGCCACCCCCTGTGGCTCCCAACCCTACACTTGGGTGTCACCGCCTGCTCAAGTGGGCCAAGCTGGGATTTCTCTGGGGCAGCACCGCCCTGCCAGGGAGGGGACCCCTGGACTGTGGGCCTCTCTGGTCACACACACCACCCAGCCCCAGGAGCCTCCCTGTTGCTCTCAGTCCAGATCCAGCCCTTTTCAACAGGGGAGCTCCAGCCAGCAGGCGGCTTTGGAAGGAGTCAAGTGTAATTAAAAGCTGTGAAAGCAGCATTGTCTCAATTGTAAATCCTTCTCACTAAGAGGCCTTTACTGGGGATTTCTCAAAGGTGGGGTGAGGCCAAAGCCGCTGTAGCCACCACCTCTACTTAGAGAGTCCAACAAGGAACTTGATTTTTTTTTAAATTTTTTTTTAATTTAAATTCAATTTCCCAACGTATAAGTCTAACACCCAGTGCTCAGCTCATCACGTGCCCTCCTCAGTGCCCGTCACCCAGGGACCCCATCCCCTTGCCCCCCTCGCCTTCTGCAAGAGTGCAAGGGACTATAAGCAAAGGGGGGAAAGGGGGGAATTAGAGAGGAAGACAAACCAAATCGGGAGGGACTCCGAACTCTGGGAAACCAACGAGGTTTTAATGGAAAATATTTCCATGGAGGGTGGAAGCCTGGAAGCTTGCAGGGCTTGCCTCGCTCTAGCTCCGGGGTGAGATGGGGTGAGGGGAGGAAGAGCAGTGAGAGTGGCCAGGGGAGAGAAGAAGCACACAGGACACAAACTGGGGTGGGGGGGGCATAACAAAAACACCAAGCTGTGCCCTCATTTAGCACTTTCTCAGGATCTCACACAGAAACCTCTGGATTTTGATCAGCTGCCCACTGGGCCAAGTATCTGCTCCTGTGGCTAGTGCTGGAGAGGGTTCACGGGTGCACACTGTCAGTCCCCGGCCCAGCAACAACCAGTCAGCGTGTGAACGGAGCAGGGCACAGGGATGGGAACATGTCCCATTCTGTCGCCGGGCGCAAGGGCGGTCCTACAGTGCTACCCATGCCCCCCCTCCACCCCGAGAGTGAACAGTTAATGTGCGAGTCCTGACACGGGAGCCCCAGGGTTCTGGAAAACAAGCTCCGCACTGGGTCTCTGTAGTGTTCCCAGCCTGCCACAAGTCGGTCCCAGCACCTGGCCAGGACCCCAGCAAGACTGAAACAGGTGATTCACCTGGAGGGGCCGCCGTCAGGGTTTGCACACCTGTGCCCGTGCTGGCTGGCTGCCTGCTGCAAGCACAGCTGTGTGGGTGAACCTCGAGGGTGGGGGGCAACCCAAAGATTTGCCTGGTGCTGGTCAGCCACATTCACAGAGACCAACCAAGGCAGACCTGAATCTCCCGAGGAATCTAGGCATCCCACGAGACCATCAAGGGAGATGCAGGCCCTATCACCGTGCTCTCTTGGGCCTCCTGTCTGATCTCAAGACCCCACGGAAAGAACTCAGCTTCCCAGGACCATCTCAGCTCATGCTGCAATTGTCAGAAGAGAAGAAGCAATCTGTCTCTCCAGGGACAGAAAGCTCAAACTACAAAATTATGCTCATGCCGGTACCAATATGCATCAGGTGCACCTCGCCCCACAGTGGGGGCGAGGCCTGAGCTGAGAACCATAGGGGTGCCCCCACACACACATACACTTTCGCAGCAAGATGGGGTTTCTCTGTCCCCAAAACATGTCAGCAACCTAAGGCTGTCCAGTGAAGGCAGCCAGCATGATGCGGGCCTGGGGAGGGTAATTCGTGAATGAAGCGAGGGGAGTGAAGCTGGACTGTCGGACTAAATGGAAAAAGAGGACAGAGCAAGGCAGTTGAAGGCAGTAAGTGCCCACACGCCGAAATAACTCCCCCCCAAAAAAGCCTTACACCGGCTGTGCCACCAAATCCCGCAAATAACAATTACTCTGTGCCAGAAATAACTCCAAGTGCACTCACTGCACTTCCTTTATCTTCATGACAATCTCCTAAGGTTGGCAGCCTTATTCCCATCCTACAGATGAGAGAATTGAGGCATAACAGGTAAGTAATGAGGTCACACAGGAAACAGCTGAACCAAGATCCAAAACAAGGGTAGCTTGTTTGCAGCAAACTGAGTAGCTCCACACTACTCAGTGCCCTCCCCTCCCACAAATAACCGGAAACTCAGGACAAAACATACAAAGGCAGTATGGGAAGACACCAGATGATGACCAAAATGACTAGAACTGGGTGATTTTCCTGTTTTTACTGCTTTCAGTCAGACAGCGTAACCAAGAGACACGAATGGAAAAGCCCCAGTCTCACTGATGGAAAGGACCAGAACATCAAATTCGGGGCAACCACAGCAGCTAAAAGTGAGAGAAGAAATCTGGAAAGACCCACAGAGGGGGAACCCCTTATCCTGCGGATAAGCTCTACCTCAACCTCTAGCTGGCCCCTGGATGCCACCTGCAATGGGTAGACTCCAAGTAGTCGAGTTAAGGATCAAAATGCTGAAGTGAGGAAAGCCATAGGAAAGCCAGAGTTTGCAGTTTGAGTTCAACCAAGTTAGCTGCCTACTGGAAATTTCTGATGACATAAATACTCTTTGAAGGAACAGAAGAATTCAGGTTACCTCTGCTGTGTCATTTCCGGGGCACAATCTAAAATCATCAACATGACCCGTATTTAAGAGAAAGGAGAATCAACAGAGATCGACTCCAAAATGATTCAGATGTTCGAATTATCTGATAAGGATTTTAAAGATTTTATTTATTTATTTTAGTGATCTCTGTGCACAACGTGGGGCTCGCACCCACAACCCTGAGATCAAGAGTCACATACAAATACAAAATACAAATAAGTGCTCTACTGACTGAGCCAGCCAGGTGCCCCTACCTGACAAGGATTTTAAAGCATCTAATATAACTATGCGTAAGTATGTACTGAAAAAAAATACGCTTACAAAGAAGGAAAAGATAGGGAATAGTAACCAAAAACTCAAATTATAAAGAATCAGCGATTCTATAACAGCACTGTGTGATACAATTTTCTGCAGTGATGGAAGTGGTTTATGTCTCTGTTGCCTCATAGAGTACCACCAGCCACATGTGGCCACCGAGTGCTTTCCATGTGGCTAGTGCAACTGAGGAACTGTATTTTTCACTGTATTCAACTGTATTTAATTTAGGCTTACGTAACCACCCATTGCTCCTGGCTACCGTAATTGGACAGAGGAGCTCCAGAACTGAAAAGTACCATATCTAAAATTAAACAAATATACTGGATTGACTTAACAGCAGATCAAAGATGACAAAGAAAGTGTTGATGAGCTTACATGTAGATCAATAGAAATGACACAATCCAAAGGAGAGAGAAAAAATTCAGACAACGATAGCAAACGGAACAGAAGGAGAGAATAAATGAGTAAATATAGTTCTAAGGTTCTTAAGTGTTAAGTGCAATGATACAATATCAACTCTACACACATTTTGAAGAGTTAGAGATACATATTATAATGCCGGGAATAAACATTTTTAAAAACTAATAATTTAAAGAACCATAGTTAGGAATCCAATAACTAAACGAAACTAAAATTATTTTTAAAATTCCATTAAATAGGGACACCTGGGTGGCTCAGTGCTTGAGCGTCTGCCTTTGGCTCAGGTCATCATCCTGGGGCCCTGGGATTGGGTGCCACATCGGGCTCCCCGAGGGGAGTCTGCTTCTCCCTCTGCCTCTCTGTGTCTCTTATGAATAAATAAACAAAATCTTTAAAAGATAAAAAAAAAAAAATTTAAACCCATTAAATAAAAAAAGGCATGAAAGGAGAAATGGAGGACAACAACAACAACAAAAACAGTGCATAAAGAGAAAGCAAAAACAAAAGAGAAAATAAAATAGCATAAAAAGAGCAAAAGGACAGACTGAAATCCGACAATATCAATAATCACATCAAATACTAAAGGACAAGGCACTTCAACCAAAAGAGATGGTCAGAATGGATAAAAAAAGACTCAGCTATATGCCATCTATAGAAGATTACTTTAAAAATAAAGATGAGAAATCAGGGCAGCCTGGGTGGCTCAGCAGTTTAGCACCACCTTCGGCCCAGGGCCTGATCCTGGAGACCCGGAATCGAGTCCCACATCGGGCTCCCTGCATGGACCCTGCTTCTCCAACTCTGCCTCTCACTCTCTGTGTCTCTCATGCATAAATAAATAAAATCTTTTTTAAAAAATGAGAAATTAGGCAACCGGTCTCCTGTTTTTCACTGTGTACACCACCCATAATCTACAAAGTACCTTCTATCACTAAAATCCAATGATTCCACATGTGTATGTGTCATACACATCAAATCTACATGTATATACAATATATAAACATCTCTTAGGCGCAAGGTACAGTTACAGTAAGTCATGGTCAAATTTCTGTGTGCCCAAACCCAGACGAAATGGTGGAAGGAACCATTTGCCAGGTTAATGGCTCCATCTTTGCAGATTTTGTTTCTCCATCACTGTTTGGTCAGTTTTGTGCAATTCCGTCCAGGATAATCACTTCACTCATGCTTACAGGGTGACTTAAACCTATGTGCTCGGCCGCAGAACTGCCCCAGAACTGCCTGAATTTCAATTTCCACCAAAGGGACTGGCATGACCTTTCCACACAACCTGGTGATGAGAACAGGAGGCATCTCCAGGGCTTTGCCAGGCAGACAAAGCAGCTGTGACACTCCGCAGGGAGCTCTGGAAAGCCTGAGCCTGATTCCCATCCACACCGCTCAGAAACCATGCGACATCGGGACCGCAGCTCAGCCTCTGTGAGCCTCAATTTCCTCGGCTCAAATGAGACTGGGATGATGAGTACATGATGCAGCGTCTGCTGTCACAGACTCTCTAGGCTTTTCTCTCCTCCAGGCTCTCAATATCCATCACCAGTAGTTCTCCTGGTAGCTTCAAAGCAAGCATTAGAAGAATTGAAAGAGGGATCCCTGGGTGGTGCAGCGGTTTAGCGCCTGCCATTGGCCCAGGGCGCGATCCTGGAGACCCGGGATCGAATCCCACGTCGGGCTCCCGGTGCATGGAGCCTGCTTCTCCCTCTGCCTGTGTCTCTGCCTCTCTCTCTCTGTGACTATCATAAATAAATAAAAATTAAAAAAAAAGAAGAATTGAAAGAAACCGATTTTCTTTGTTTTTAAAAATTAATTACTTATTCGTGAGAGACACAGCGAGGCAGACACATAGGCAGAGGGAGAAGCAGGCTCCCCGTGGGGAGCCCAATGCGGAACTCGATCCCAGGACCCCGGGATCACACCCCAAGCCAAAGGCAGACACTCAACCACTGAGCCACACAAGCACCCAAGAAACTGTGATTTTAAAAAGAAAATACAAAAATAATAATAAATAAAAAATAAAAATAAATAAAAAGAAAATACAAATAAAGACTTTGCACTCCCTCGTAAAAGTTAAAATACTCATTAGGGCGCCTGGGTGGTGTAGTCGGTTAAGCATCTGACTCTTGGTGTTGGCTCAGGTCATGATCTCAGGGTCATGAGATCAAGCCCCGTGTCAGGCTCCATGCCAAGCAGAGTCTATTTCAGATTCTCTCTCCACCGTCTTCCCCTTCCCCCTGCTCTCTCTCTCAAATAAGTCCTTAAAAAAAAAAAAAAAAACTAAAATACTGACAATATATGCATAAGTGAATTCGTATTATAGATAAACTTGAAAACTGAAGTGTACGCCCATTCATCAAATGACTATTAGCAAATTGTTTAATTAGGGTCCATTCTGCTGCTTTGCTTATAAAGGATGATCAATAACTTAATAAGTCTCATCATTATTGGTACCTTCTGAGAGAGACTAAGCCTCTGTTCCATATAACACGAGACCTAGAAAGTTCACACATTTGTGAGATTCAAGTGCCTTATTTCCTCCTGACAGCTGTGATCAAGACAGAAGAACTCAGTTCAACCTTCAGCCGCCAACAAATGATCACAATTGTTGGCAAAGATGGGTAAACATAAGCCTACTTAGCAAATTTGCTAATTATCTTCTGGTTTAGGATTAATGTAACAAATAAATACGGGATGCCTGTGGCTTAAGTTTATCAGTCGGTTCGTATAAACCAACAATGGGAAGTAGATTTTATCTGTCTGAAAGCTCCTGTTCTCAAACCAAGGATTTCTTGCTCGTGATTCTTCTTTCTGGCATCTGATGTGTGTTTTTACTTTACAAGACGATCTGTCTGCCTTTACGTCCTTTAAAAATATTAGGTACGTCCACTGAGAATTCTTAGAAAAGTGATGCTGAGGTTTAAGAGTAATGAAAGAAACAAACCACTGGTATGAGAATAAAATTGCCCATATGGGCATAATCGACAATTGGTGGGCAGTGCTGAACATCAGTGGGTAAATTATTAGTATAATTAGCTGCCATCGACCGAGGATCTTTACTAGATGCTGTATGAACACACGTGATCTTTAATCCCTGTAACATATGTAAAGAGATAGTTTCTGCCTTTTAGAAATAAGGAGGCGGATTCCGCAGAGGTTAATCTACGAAGTAACGGAGTGGAGATTTGAACCCTTATCATGTGCTGGGTGGGGAAAGCGGGGGATAGGTATGTCCGACTTTCTGCCATCCGTGCCCATAACCTCCATGCGAGAATGTGCCTCACACTTTCCTTTCTTCCATATCACTAACTCTTACCCCTTTGGGGATCACAGGCAGCTTCTAGGATCTAACAAAATCTACAGACCCAGAAAAGTGCACCTGTGCATGCACGTGCATGTGCTCGCACACACACACCTACACACTCCTACATCTGAGAAAATAATTCAGGGGACTCGTGAACACCCTGAAGCAAAACCCAGGTTTGAAACCTCTCCTCCAAACACCATCTCCAAGTGTCAACACTGCTGGATTTTTCACTCACTTGTGTCCTTTCCCCCTCCTTTCTGGCTTCTATGGAAGTGTTTCAGGAATAAAATGATGGGCTCGGAAGCAGATACATGATCTTGTCCACAGCCAAGAAAACTCTCGCTGCCCCCACGGCTCCCATGGACCCCTCTCCCCTCACGTCCTCTCCAATTCCGTGAAGTACCCAGCTCGGGGGAATACCCTGGAATCACCTCCTGTCTGCTCTTCTGTTTACCACTGCTATGAGACAGCTTTATCAATGAATCCCGCCCTCCAATCTTCCACTGCGGGCTCAGGGTCCCTATCATGTTCCAGGCATTGGACAAGTAAGCAAAACTGTTCCAGGCTCTGTTCTCATGAGGCTTACACGCTAATGGGGGAAATGATATATTGGCATAATAAAAAAGTAAATTATAGCATATGCTAGGAGGTGGTTAGTGGCTGGAAAAAGGGAAAATATAGACACATAATGGGGTGGTGGAGATGGTAGGGGTGGGTTGTAGCATTAAATAGACATATTTGAGTAGGAGGAAAAGTCAAACTTGTGCGTATCGGTGGTGGCAGTGGGGGTGGGGGGTGTATTTTGTTTCTTTACTGTTTTCTTTCTCATCTAGAAGGTAAGTTCCATGAAGTCAGGGATTTTCTCTTTTTTGTTGTTCAAGGCTCTCCCCCGAGAGCCTGTAATGATATCTAGCACGTAGTGGGTCCTCAATAAATACAACTGAATAAGTAAATGAGTGAATGACGTAAAATTTACCTTTCTGGCTGGCGGAAACAGGGTTAGGACCACAGTTCTAAATCCTACTCTAACTACAGCACTATTCTTAATTAACTGGTAAACTCCAAGCAGAGAGAAAAGAAACTGAGTCAAGACAGCTGCACCGCTTAGAAGGAAAGTTGAAAACCCAACAGAGGAAATGATAATAACCTGAACTCCAGCTTTAGAACAACCGAATAAGGAATGGGATTAAAAAAAAAAAAAAAAAGACAACAAGAAACAAAGAGATCCTATACCAAATAGGGTTTCAATATTAGAAATGACCCTTGAAATCTAGGGCTTCTAAATGCTGAGTGATTCATCAATTAGGCTGTCAGCGAGGTGCATGGAGACGTAGCAGTTAAGACGGACGCCACCAACCTGGACAGTGCCAGCCACTCAGCTCTCGCTGCCCTCCCCACTGCAGACCCGCATATCCAGAACACCCACGTGCACTGGCATGCGTGGATTTTAAGCTTGGTTGCAGCTCTTAGCTCAGAATTTATCCCTTGACACTGACGGGTCTGACATGGGTTGGGTCCCCACAGAAACTCAGAAGTGCAGACTCAGTTCTCTGGCCACAGATTCCCACCTCTGATTTCGTCCCCGTGACCCCACATGTGCATACCCCCAGTTACACAAGGGGACAGAGTGTGCCCATGTGTGTGCATGCACGTGTGCACACATGTTACTGCCCCCACACACACACCAAGAAAAGGGGGGACAACTTGAAGCCCATGCTTCATGTTCAAGAAAGCTCAAAGGGACCACTGAGAACCAAATGACCCCCGTAGACACAGTTACAATAAAACAATCATATCTTGCCATCAGCTTCTCCTGAAAATACTATCCAACCCTAAGAAAGAAGAAGTATACTTGGATGGGGGGGGCCTCAGGCAGGACATACTGTCCCTCCATCTTGCCCCCAGAAATTGGCTCAATCTGGTTAAAAGTCAGGAATGTGAGCTGCCCAGATACCACAACATGTGACTTCACCGCTGGCGGGTCTTACCTATTACAGCTGACACAAGCTTCGGAACCTTCTTTTCTCTCTGATTCACTCTCTGCCACTATCGGCAAAGCTGAATCATTTTGTCGTAACAGTCCAACCCCTTACAATACTGTACATCATTAAAATTTTAAGGGAGCTCATCGGGGAAGTCCTTTAATCCTTTAATAATTGAGCTGAGGGAAAGCGGCCAGTGAGGAAGAGCATTTACCTGAGCTGAGATTAACTAGGTTCGGCTACTAATGGCTTTCCAACAATCCCACTGTGTCCACGTTGCCACTTAGAAGAGTGCGGTCCATTTGGCCCTTGCTCTTTAATGGTCAACGGGGAAACTGAAAAAGGGATACATCATCAAGTTTGGAAATCTGTGTATTACAGTTTTTCCTTCTGGCACTGTGAAGCTCAGTCCAAACCAAGCTCCACAGCCAGGTGACGAGTAGAAAAACTCATTCCATGAATCAGTTGGGTGTCTATGATCTCAAATAACCTGTCACGGATTTTCTTTTTTCCCCACTGAATTTACTGGCTACAGAGGCAGAGCCATTGAACAACACTCAGCTCCATTGGTAGCACCAATTTTAGTTTAACCTTCTTCTAAGTGAAGAGTTCGGACCCCTGATGACACTTATTTTTTCTTTCCTAGAGTCATACGGATGTGACAGCCGTAGACCTAAGGAAAGTTGCACGCCTCTCCATGCACCACTCCCCAAATTCCTGTCAAAACCATTCCCACTCCCTCCCTGCGCACATCAGACAGTTTGCGATCATGCTCCACACCTGAGAGAGCTCAAGGGAAAGGCACTGAGGCAAACCGTGTGATCTCAAAGAGATTATGTGATTTGCCCAGGCCTATCCAGCCAGAGCAGAGGCAAAGGCAGGATTATGGCCCAAGGCTTCTGGAAAAACCCACTGCCATCTTCCAGGTCACTCTAGACTCCAGTCTGAGAAAGTTACCATACCAACCAATCGTGTGAATGAGACCACAAACAGTGATAGCCAGGGGGAGAGACCCGGCCACCCTGGGCAACGAGGGGGGTGGTGTCCCCATTCTGGAGGTCCTTCTCTTCAGGTTGCTCCTGAGTATCACAGGAAGCAAAAGCCCCCTTCAACTGCCAGGCATGTGGACGGTCTAGTTGCCAAGCACAGCTGACTAGCTCTGGGCCTGGGCAGGCTTGCACACCTGTCCTGAGGAATCAGCCACACGGTGTACACCTCGGACCACACTATAACCAAATGGAGTTGTGACTCCATCGATGGAGTCAGATGTATGTGGGTTGGATGGATAAATTAAGCAATAGGTGACATGATTAATGTCACCCATTGATGGGTAAAGAGTGGAGCCAGGAAGATGACAGACAGTGAGGTTCACCCTAAGACAACTAGTGTGTGAGGAAGGAGGACACAGGCTGGAGACTCACTCTGCTGGCCCCCTCGGGCCCACGAACAAAGGCAGCCTTGGGAAAGAAGCGATGTGGGAATCTGCAGCAGCTACCTGAGGAGTGATGGGGGACAGCCTACCTTCTGCTACCCTCTGTTCCGTGGTGTCAGTTCCAGCTAATCTACAGAGGCAGGCAGAAAAGGACAAAGGGAGTAAATGGTTGGGAGAGAGGAGAGCAGGGCCAGACTCTATGTGCCCTAGATGTGTCCCTGACCCTTCCCCCAGCTAGCTGCTCCTCTGTCAACTGGAGGCCGCCCTCTCTCCTGGATCCTCAGCCTCCTTCCTTTCCTGGCTAATGTCATCTTAGCCATCAAGGACGCTCAAAACTAGCCCATCCTATGACATCTTCCCTTCATTCTAGCTCCACCTCCGGCACTGCCTTATTTCCTTCTGCTCTTTCTTCTGCTAGCCACCTTCTCAGAAGAGCTGGTCATATCACTCCCTCTGTTATGTCAACTACTTTTTACTCCACAACCCATTAAAATGCTGTCCCATCCCCTCTATGCCTCTGATGACCTCTTGATAAGGTTACCAATGGCTGCCAATTTCAAGAGCTAGTAGGTAGCCCTACTTGTGGAAAGTCTCCACCTCTGCGTTGTCTTCCAGAAATCCACTCACCCGGCATTCTCTGCCTCTGTGTCATCCCATCAAGGATGAGCTCCTTGAATGCAGGTGCTTCTCCCACTCTGTGTTGTATCTCCTTGGGCATTCCCCTCTTCTCATGATTTATATGATAATATATCCTAAAGCGTGGTGTTCCTTGGTTCTGTATTACTATGTACTATTTTCATTTGCTTCTTGGTGCTTACCACGATTTGAAATATGCCTTTATTTATTAGTTTATTACCTCTTCCATGAAGCTTTTATAACAACCCCAAGCAAGCTACCTGTTGATGAGTTTATCCATTCAACCAACATATATTTGTCTAATGCCTGCTATGTGTCAGGTCCCATGCAAGATGCTGAGATACAGGTCTCAAGAAATAACACAAAACAAAAACAGGAAGGTCTCAGCCCTCACAGAGTTTATGACCTAGTAACATAGGCCACAAAGCAACAAATAAATATATCCTTCATGTTGTGACAAGCAGTAATAAGATCACGAATAGCACAGAGTAATGCAGAACCAAGGGACTTAAGTCAGTGGGCTCTCTGTCCAACAGGCCATGTCACTCTTAACAATCTCACTCTTCTCTTAGGCCTCTGTTTAATTTAAGCCTCTAAGCAGTCTCTACTAGACTGTTAACACATCAATGCTCCATTTTGCTCATTTTTTACATACCTAGCACATAGAGGAATTTAGTAAGTCTGGTTGATGATGAAATGAATGAACAAGTGATTTAATTAATAAACCAATGGTTGATAAGATTCCATTTAATTCTCAATTTGAGAAATCCACATACAACCAGATAAAGTGGATTCCAGTTACTGCTGTTTTACCTGAAATCTCTAGTTTCGTTACACGTCACTTTACAGAAATTAAATTCACGCGTACATTCCATCTCCCTAAAATTGACTGGAACTAGTTTTAAGTGAACCAAGTGTCAGCGCTGGTGAGTGAAGTAAAGCCATACAGGAATACTTAATTTCCTTAAAAGCCAATATTCCATTATCCCCTTTTTTGATCCGGCCAGGCCAAGTCATAAACAAGAAGGAATCAACAGTTCTGCAAACCAGCCTCATTCCAGGGCACAGCGGGATCTTTTCTAGCTGAGGCTGAGGCTCACTTGAAAATACAACACAGTTCAGAAGAAACCTTGGAAAGGGGTTATGCAAGGAATGGATGGACAGCTGCTGGCTAGTCCCAATGGAAGTTATGTTTGGAAGGCTCCAGATCTGATATTTAACAGTTCTGCTGCCAAATGTGCAGACAGGCTCCCAGAACAAGCCACCAATAGCAAACTGTGGGAGCTAGAGAGAGAGAAAAATGGATGCTTGTCTGCCTTTTTGTCATTCTTCCGGTGGGGGAAGAACAGCTAAGCTAGAGGAACAACGGAGACCAATGCAGATGGAATGGGACCGGAAAAGATGGCGGCAGGATGGCTTTGTGGGCGTGGAGTCTGATAAACAGGAGTGCGATGAGTGTATGCTAGCAGCTTTCTCTCTCTCTCTCTCTCTCTCTCTCTCTCTCTCTCACAAACACACACACACACACACACACACACACACACACACACACATACACATACACACTCAGGCAATCCCCAAATCCAAAAAACTTCCTTCAAAACCACGGAACATAGAAACAGCTGACCGTCAGAAGGCTGCCCAAAAGCTCAAGTATCTAGCAGGTGGGGACTTGTTTTCCAAGAGCTGGTTCAACAGGACAAACTGAGAATTGTGATCTCACTGGGGTGTGAACACCAGAATTCAAGCAGCAGATGGTGTGATTTAGAGGAAAGGCCATTGGACCAGGAGTCAGCGGCTGGGAACAGCATCCCAGCTTCCCTCTTTACCAACAGCGTGACCTTGGGCAAGTTCTTAACCTCTCTGAGCCTCAGTTTCTTAGCAATAAAATTCAGGGGGAAGAAAAAAAACTCTCCTTATCTGACTTTTAAAATTGTTGTGAGGTCCAATCAAGATAATACAGGCAAGGGGCTCTTGAAAATGGAAAAGGATACGTTTTTGTCCACACATCCTTTTAGGGCAATTCCTACAAGCCAAGCATGGACCTGCACGCTTTATAAATATTAACCCAATGACCCTATGAGGTTGGTACTATCATTATCCCCATTTTAGGGAGAGGAAACCAGCACTGAGAAAGTAAGACCCTTGCCCACGGAAACGGCTGGTGAGCAACAGAGCAAGGACGTGATCCCAGACACCCTGCCTTCACAATCTAGGCTCTTAACCACCTAGACAGCACTCAGAGTTATCATGCACAGCTCCAGAGAATCCGTATCCTCTTATTCCTATAAAAAAAAATCAACAATAATATCCAACCTTGTCTAGTTCTTTGTATTTTACCAAAAAGCATTTCATGTTCATTTTCTTATTTAATTCTCACAATAACGCTATGAGGTTGTTAGCACATTCCTTGGTACAGATGAAGACAGTGTGCCTTGGACATCTCTTGACAATAGAACATGTGTTTCCAGTTATTTTTCCAGTAATGGAGGGAGTTATGCAGTGCCCAAACCATGCTCGCCCACCTGTCCAACCCCTTCCATCTATGGATGTGGATTTTTTAAAAGGAAGACCCCAGCCAACAGCAGAGTGTAGAGAAAATAAAACCCAGAAAAAAGGAGCGGGTGTGTAATCCCAACCAGCCTTACACACAGACAGGAAGGCACCCTACGAAGCATTACCTGCCTCCAGTCCAAGATCATCTCCTCTGCTGGTCCCACTCTAGGACCTCAAACTCTACTGTTGGGTCATCATTCCTTTTCGACTAAACACCCTTCGAGTTAAAAAGTATCTTGGAAAGAACACCACATTCTCATGTGCATCCCAATGTGAATTATTTCATAATAGCCTGCCCCGTTTGACAGATAGCTAAGACCAGGCACTAGCCTGTACACAAGATAATATGAAATTTCAAAGGTCACAAGATGGGTTCAGAGCACAAGATAAGCAAGAGGGCAAGTCTGAGCTGCGATCTTGAAACTGGACTTGTAGAAAGTAGTGCCCTGGTTGAATCTAGGGATGCCAGATACATAGAGCCCCCAGGGGAAACAGAGGCATGGGGACCAGGCAAACACTCCTGCCAAAGAAATGCAAGGGAGGGTCTTCTGGAATGTTCTTCTTCTTTGGGTTTCCAAAGAATACCCCATGGCACTGCCAACTGGTTTTCATCTCTGAGGAGCTCAGGCTCCATTCCTGTGAAGATGGCGGCCATCACTGTCCCCGGGGCACAAAGGAATCCCTGCTACAATGTGAGGAGGGGCAGGAGGAGAAGGGGTGAGGGGAGCCAGCAGCAGGGGAGGAAACTCTCTCGATGGTTATGTTAAAAAGGATTTGTTCCACTGTCAAAACCAGAAAGCTCTCCCCAAGAGCCAGCTTTAGGGAAGGAAGCCTGAAATGACAAAGAGGGGGTGGGTGTATTAAGGAGGCTCCTTGGAAAAGAGGCATGACGAAGTAAAGAGGGAGGAGCATCAGGCAAAAGGCAGGTATGGCCATAAAAATCCACCTCTGACCTGTGACAGTCCACCAACGCCTAGGGGAAGAACAGAAACTGGGCTCCAGCGTTTCTGCTGGGTCCCACAAAGGGGGCTCCCCAGACCAGCCTCATTCTCTAGGCCAAGGAGGGCCCTTGAAATCCAGGCCACTGGAGTGCTCATCCATCCCGGGCCTCTCTAGGGACCAGGAGAGGACCCAGTGGAGACCCAGCTCCTGAAAATTGTACAAGCCACGTCTTCTCCACTCAACTGCCCACTCCCCGTCTGGGGCCCCATCTTATTCTCCAAAGACATCAACCTCTTCTCCAGCGTGGAGCTGGGGGCCCCCAGGCCAAGCCGACATTGGCTCCTCCTTAGTTAGGTTCAGGCTATTGAGGTACTCAAACAAAGACATATTTGGACCCTCCTGCAGAGAGAGAGAGGGGACCGTTTCTGGGCCCAGAGAGAGCTGCCCTTAATCTGCTGCACAGTGAATGACAACAATGTGAAGAATGAAAATATGGTTTGGGGGGATAGTCCCCAGGAGCCCAACATTTTGGTATTTAAAGGAACTTTAATGAGCTTAAGAGGCTAATCTGGAGTTCAGGAGGGGGTGTTTTGTTTTGTTTTGTTTTCAAAAATCCTTTTAAAGGTTCCTGAGGCTCGATGGGGAGGAGGCACCAGAACTGAGTCAAGGCGTGGCTTTGGTGTGGCCAAAGGGCCCCATGGAACCGGAGAGGAGGCTGCTGGAAAGATCCCTCCCCGCTGCAGCAGCAGAACCTGATGCTCCAGAGATAAAGGATGGTTCTTTCCAGGCTGGAGAGAGGCCATGTCCAGAGAAACAGCAAGAAGCTGGGATTGAATGGTGTGTTTACCTCCTAGCAGAATGCCAGCCGGGCTTCCCACCTAATAACTCCTTCTGATTTACTGGTGACAGCATCAGGCTCAGGCACTTCTCTGACCACCCTCCCTCCCAAAAAAACATCCATCTAGAGTGGCAGGACGTACAGCGGCATCTACGGAGGTACCAGGCACACTCAGAGGATGTTCAGGGGTGCCTACATGGTCACCCAAAGAGCAATCGATGGTCATGGCATCATGCAAACCTGAGGGGTATGCCCCTTGCCAACTGCTGAGCGGAGCCCTGCTCTATAACTGGGTGGCCATGTGACAGGACTCTCTGACTTCTGCATCCACAGAAGACTAATTTGTTTCCTCCACGTGAGCAAATCAAAAGAGGACTAATGGTCCATAAGGATGGCCTGGGGAAAAAAATGAGGCAGTTGATGAGATGGTATTTAAGTAAGATCTGATGCTGGCAAGAGTCAAGTTACTAGAATTCCACAGGGCATAGGGGAGTGAGGGGGAGGCAGAATGGGACGGGGCCAGATGTGAACACCAGATAACGCATGGGGTCCATTCCCAGCAACGCTGGACGCTGAAGATATTTGTTATACACACAGAGTTTAATTGGGCCTGTCAGCCAAGGTAGGCCCATCCATAGTGGCCAGACATCTATCAGGGCTTGTCCATTACAGGATAATAATGATAAAACACAAATCTAATAGGGCAGGGAGACACTGGAGTCAGTAAAGCCAGACGTATTTACTGTTATCCAAAAATAGGATCCCCAAACTGGAATCTGGAAAGGCCGGCAGAGACCAAACTCTCCTGTGGAGCTTCAGCTAGAGGACTAAGGAAAAGCACAGTCCATTTTGTATTTTTAGTTGTTGTGACATTATGGTGCACTAATGGGGAATCTGGCAATGGTTTCCTGCAACTCTGGCTAATTCAAGCATGGCAGCCAGGTGACAAGCTCTCCAGATGACTCGGCTGCCTTGATGCGCCAGTGAGAAGAACGGCACGGAGATAGGTTTTAAAAATCTTTGTCTAACTACCCAGATGGGGTCATCTGTGATGGGAGCAAGCATACACACAAGGTGGGAAACTGACTGAGGGCCACGGTTGTATTCCTTCCATCATGCCTTGCTAATACTTCAGTGTTCCTGCTGCATTCCGATCGAATCTGCTGTGTAATGCCAAAAGAAACTTAATCCCTATCCTAAGTCTCATTTTATTTATTTTCAGTAGTGTGAAAACAAACATGTAGCAAGATTACAGTGTTTACACCTCCTTTTTAGCCCATACAGCTCTAATCCTCCCGCTAATTAATGCCAGGGCCATAGCAATTTTATTAATTTCGTCTTGGTTAAAAATATAGAGACAGATCATTGTGCTCGACTCAAATAACAATTTGACATTTGGAAGGTGTCCGCTTCATTTCAGCAAGGCGGTTGGCTGAGTTTCATTTAATATATGACAAAGAGACACAAAGCGGCAGCCGACGTCGGTCAGCGATAACATAACTAATTCTAATTGTGATGAATGGACTTAAACATCCCACATCGTGCGAGTCAAAAAGACTGAGGAGATGATGTAAAATCCCAAGGCACGGCTGGCCCATTTCCCCATAGGTCCCAGTAAAACAGGCACACGGGAGGGAAGGGCCTCTTTTCTCCTGCCCTCAAATGTTACTTCCTTCAGAACTTTTGCTACGTTTGGCTCCTAAAATCACCAACTCTCCCAAACCAAATCTGCAAAGGCTGCTGGCAATAACACTGGTCTACATGTCACTAAGAGACTTTCAGAAAAACACAGGGGTTCCTAGGGGGTGGCCTCAGGCCTGCTGAAAAGAGGACAGGGCCCTCCCAGGACAGGGACCCCTCTGCTCCGTGCAGAGGGTGTGAGCGGCCCTCCACCTCGGCAGCCCCCAATCCTCCCATCTCAGCCCGCAAGTGGCTTACTAAGAACTCCCCTCTGAAGATGTGAAAGGACATTGAAAAATCCATGTTAGAAAGATATTAAAAAAATAATAATAATTCAGGTGGCTCAGTGGTTGAGCCTCTGCCCTCGGCTCAGGTTGTGATCCCGGGGTCCTGGGATCGAGTCCTGCATCGGGATCTCCGCGGGCAGCCTGCTTCTGCCTCTGCCTGTGTCTCTGACCCTCTCTAGGTGTCTCTCATGAATAAATAAATAAAATCTTTTTTTTTAATAAAATAATTAAAAATAAATTAAAATTTTTTGAAAAGCACTCAAATAGGACTAAGAGTTCACAGTTGTGGCAGAAATTGTTTTTACATCTTCCCATGCGAGTGCATATTTTCCTTCCATAGTTCACCCCCCCGCCCCGCCCCCCCCCCCCCCCGCCCAGTTCACTCCCATTGTACTGAACAATCAAGTGGACGGGATTCAATATGGGTTATTTTGAACTTGACGTGATTCAACAATGACGTGTTGTATGGGCATTGGCTCTAAGGAGCTTTACCAAATTTCTGATAGTATAACGCGTATCTTAAATCCCCGTCTCTTTTCTCACTTCGAAACGCTATGACCCCAATGATTTCTTTGACCGAAAAGAATAATTATCTGATAATTCAAGAAATGGAAATTGTTCTCACTAGAGAAACAGTACCTGCTCATGACCTCCAAAAAAATTTTCCAGAATGAAAAAGCAACGGTGACGAGGCCTCTCTAAAATCAGTAACAGCATTTCGGCGAATACAAAAAGCTATAAATTAGAAAAATGAAACTGAAAAGCAAGACAAACGATGAGCTTTCAGAAAAGCTCTGGTCACTGAAACCTGAAAGCAAAAGCAAGTCCTTAGTAGCTAGGTGGATGACAAAAGTTCCAGGACTCTACAGTATGCAACACTGGACTGGATAAATAACTTTTTATAATGTGCTCCATTTATGTAAGGATCAAAAGAATCCCACAACCCTGCTCTGAAAAGCATTGTTCATATGCAATTCCCAGAATACTATTAATATCTACTTGTGCTGTCTAATTTTATTTCAAAATTTTAAGTCTGAGATTCCAAGGAAGTCCTACCCAGGGACCAATACATATAAAAAGAGAAAACACCTCTGAGCAAGGACTGTTTCCAATCACCCACTAAATAAAAAAAGAGATTACTCGGCCTGCATCAACACACAGCCACAGCCCGTGGACAGTGCTTATCCCGAGCTAAACCCCCCTGCAATTTAATGCAGACATCAATTTATTACCTAGCTGTGTTTGATTTTTATATTCCTTACATTTTATTATGCCAGGAGCCGGGCCAGCAAAAGATAAAGTAAGTACAGCAAAAATCTAACAACTGCCTCTGTAATTTCATCTCTGGGCTCCTTTTATGAGTAGCTGCATGCCCCATTTTGATCTCCAAGTAATGTCACAGGAATATAAGACTAAACGAATTCTCCTCCCCGCACACACACACACACTCACATCCTACGCTACACCTTGACAAAACGCAGAATTAGTTCGTTACTGGTCCTAATAGAGATCATTACCTCGGCCATCATCTCCGAGGGGCTGCCAATCAGCAGGTCCAAGGCAAGATAGAGACGACTCTAAATGTGATATCCACTTTGCCCCCATTTTAGTCCCTTTCTTCAGAAAATTGGTCTGCTCCAAAAGAAAGGGGAGAAAACATGGACCGGCCCTCTGAGGAAAGGTCTCGCAAGGCCTGGGATTTGCTGACATGTGGGGAGTTGTGATGTTATGAGAACAGCCCTGATGACAGCAGAACTATCCCACTCTGCTCCTAGGATGTCCAGAACAATCTAGGGGATAATGATAAACTTCATATGTGAGGGGAGAGGGCCCCGGCTGACGCACCGAGCTGCCAGGCACATGAAAGAAACAATATAAACTTGATTTAAATGTGGGATCCCTTCCAGAAGGCTTAATTATCTATTGTATTACCACATTCCCGTTATTCAGCAGCCTCTTCTGTCTCCAGCCACAGTCCAACTACAGTATTTGTTTGGAACAAATTCAGGGAAATCTCCAAACTACCCAGATCACAGAGGACTCAGTTAAATAGGGAACAACAGTTATATAAATAGAAGTCCCCTAGGCTGGAAAATATTTTGGTTGTCTGCTAACTTTCAGGAATACTGAAAACCTTTGAATCCAGTCTTTAAACATCCATACCTAGAGGATCCTCCTATTTTACATCACTTGGTACAGCTTCAGCAGTACCATAAGCATATCGCCCCACCTAACGAGTTATTTTTCTCTGATGACTTGTCATGCACCAAAAGACCACCTCCAGCTCTTAATTCCTATGGACATTCATAAATCAGTGTTCTGCGCTCCACCTTAAATGCTTATTTGTTTTGGATGATCAGAAGATAAATTACTCCTGAGGGTGTCATAGTGTACGAGACAAATATTTAACAAAACATCCTGAAGTCTTAAACAAATGGCTGTGTCTCAGATGCCACTGTCAATTCCATTTTTTTTTAATTAGACAAATTTGGTGTTTGACACCAAGAAGGTGAAGCCACTAGCTGATGGAGTAGAATTTTCACCTTTTTAGCTGGCCACCTGACACCACGAATAGGCAGCTAATAATTCAAATGCAAAACTGCCCACAGCCTGAAAAAGCACATATAAATGGCTAAAACAAATACAATAAACTCCCCTTGTTAATATTATGTTTTATGTGTATGACCGTCCCTGGAGACTGCACATTGGCTATACATTCTTTGATCTTAACATGAAGGAATAGCATTTACACTTGGCGAATTTGGAAAGCAGGGCACACCAGCCCCGAATCTTCATGATGTGCTTCCTCATTTACCCCCACGCTGTCCCACTGCCTCACCTCCACCTCTTTTCCGTCCTCCCTCTGTTTGCCTCGCCTGGGCCTCAGATTTTAAAAAGACCCACTCGAAAGGGCAAAATTATTCTTAAATGATCAATTCGTTAAAGAGGAAACGTGCTGTGCCTGTCTCACGGTGATTATCTGCAGCTGAATTGACCCTCTGGAGGATAAAGATCTGGTCATTCAGGAGAGCTTCTGGGCAACACCTAGTCCTGCCCTTAGAGGAGGCTTCTAAGAAATGCTCCATAGTTGGGAGAATACAGAAAGGCAATAGGGCCGGGTTACAAGCCCCCTGAAGGCAGCTGGGACTCGGTCTCACAGCCTCTCATCCCACAGCCCAATGCCTTGCCGCGAGAAGCTTGGTAACAGCTGGCTGATTAAAGGAATCTGTCTTGAGCCTAATTTTGAAACAAACCAACCCAGCAACCACCATGCATGCTAATGCCGTTAAGACGATCAGATGTATTAAAACCCCATTTTGTTTTGAAGAAGGCTGGGATTGGGATGGGGAACGGAAGAGAAACTAGGAATAAAAGTCATCCTTTTAAAAAAAGAGAGAGAGAGAGAGGCCGGGCACAGACCCGTGGTGATAGTGTGCATTGAGCTAACGAGTGCAAACAACTCCATTTTTTGCACATGTGTTTCCGAAATAGACGTTAAAATTAAAACGAAAACCCCTCATTGTAACATCAACACCTCTCTGAACAATGCAGCTCATGCTCCTCTACAAAATCTTTTTGGTTCTGGCCAACAGCTGGCAAGTTGATCCCTGCAATTTTCCCTTTGCAGAAATAGCTGTGAGAGAGGAGAACTGACCCTAGTAGGCTAATAAGCCCAAACTGCACCAAACCTGGGAGGCTGAAATGGAGGGGACATTGTTGTGTTAAGTACTTTACAACAACTGTTTCTTCCCCTCTTGACACAGCCTGACTTCCTTAAAGAAGATCTGACTGGCCAGACAGCTGTGTTGACCCTTAAGCCTTCTTTGATTCGTGATTTTTTTTTTTTTTAACAAACAGAATAGAAATTCACAACCCAAATCCTTTCCTAAGCTCCAATACTTTTGAATTCGCTAGTGTTGTGCCTGAAGGATGTGGACATTTCAGTAATCTATAAGCAGAAAGATAAAGATTGGGTCTACACAATCCCAAAACCTTCAGATGAAAAGCAGGAGAGGGCGGGTGGGGGGAGGAGGGGGGAAGCGAGCAATCCACCAGAAGCTTTATCCAAAGGTGATACTTGAAGTTCTGTGGGCGAAATCTGCTTAATTCCCTAAAAATTGCACTTTTCACTCAGACACTGTGGCAACAAACAGACAACCAAGAACGGATACAGGCATGTCTTCTTTAAAAAATGTTAACCATAATTACCACTTTGTAAAGTGGTCATGTGTTTTCATTTCTTTATACGTTTCTGTATTGTCCAACTCATCCAAAACCGAACATGGATTCTTTTTTAGGGCTAAAGATGCAAAGTTATCTTTTCAAAACCAGCATCCAGGCCCAGGACCCCTTCCACAGGAGGGCAAAGCTCAAGTATATGGTGGGCAAAAGAGCCCTTTGCGGCCAAAAAAAGATTGTGTGCGTGTGTGTGGTCACTGGGTATGAGCTTCGCCAGCTTTCAGTAACCCATAGCCCAGGCAACACAGAAAGGAAGACACTTCTGGTTTTTCTCAGCGTTTTTTGTTGTTGTTCTTGCTACAAGGAGACTTACACACACACACCCCTTGGCTGTGTTTTGAATACCGTGATAGGAGCTGCTTTTCGTGCACACTGCCCCTCCTTCGATTATCCTCACCTACTGCTGTCTTATTCACCAGTAACACATTCGGAATTCTGTGCACGCACGCGCGGCCCCTTGGCCATACACACCAATCCTCGTGTGCAAAAAAAAACACACACACACACACAGGCCTGCGTTCGGCTGCATTTTCCTCCAAACCGTGCGTGATCAGCTTTGCGAAGCCAGTGTCCCCGTGAACTAGCCGCTCTTGCAAGGAAAAGCAATTCCCCTTCTCCATGGACCCACTAAGCAACTCTGGGCCTGCCTGGCGAGAACCAGGAAATCCTTCTAACTCCCACTCCCGGCCGCATCCAGGCTTTAAGGCATTACAGAAATCGAGATTCCAAATAATCTACTTGCTTAAATACCTGCCAACTAATTCTCAGAACACCCCAGAACGTTCACCTCGGCTGGAGAGAAGTGAATCCGGTGCGGGGCTGCGGTGCACACCCCCACGGGGGATTCGGGGGAGGGGAGGCGTGCAAGGGAGGAGGGGGCCTCAGACCAGGCCGCGCTTCCGGCCTAAGGGCCCCTGTGCCCCCAGGGTTTTGGAGACTCTGGGCGGAGAAGGAGGGGTCCGGGGCATCATGGAGAGCAAAGGCAAACGGGGTGTGCGCAGAGCGCAGAGGAAGCAGCATTGCTGAGCCCCGGCTGTCGGGACGCCCGTGGACAGATGCGCACAGGGGACGGGCCGCGCCGGAGGCCGCGGGAGCTGAAGCCGCACGGCTTGCTCCCATCCCAGAGCGCGGGGGGCGCAGACACGTGGGTGCGACGGCGTGGGCGCCCCCCAGGAGACCTGGCCGCCGGCAGCCCGCGGGGCACCCCAGAGAAGGGGAGCGGCGGGAACGAGCCGGGTGGGTCGGAGCGCGCACAGAGGTGTGTCCCCCGGGATCAGCCGAGTCCGGGAGGGCGCCTGGGAGGCCGGCACGCCAGCGGGGCCGCCCGGGGAGGGCGCAGCGCGCGCGTCTCTGCGGCCCCGGGGAGCGCACCGCCTGCGGGTGAACGCGCCTCTGGGTGCGCGGGTGCGGGGGGCGCGCTCCGGCGGCGCGATCACTTACTTCTCGTAGTCGTACTTGCAGTAGAGCTTCTTGTCCCGGTAGAAGCAGGTGGTCTCCAGGGGCTCTTTGCAGGAGGCGCACTGCACGCACTGCTCGTGCCAGAAGCTGTCGTTGAGCCGAAGCAGAAACCTGTCCGAGATGACCCGTTGACAGCCCTCGCAGACAGACTTGGGGCTCACCGCTCTGCCTGCAGCAGCAACAGACGTTCGCGGGTCAACCGCGCCGGCTCAGCACCCCGGCCACACTCCGATCAATCCTACACCCGCCGATTCCACCCCCCACCCTGCAACCCGCGCTCCCATCCCGGAAAACCCCCCATCCCTGCTAATCAACCAAACCGAGTTTTGGAAAACAGAGAAAAATCAAACCAGGTGTTGTTTCTAATAAAACAGCGACTCTGTGGGAAAGTTCAAATTCTCCTATATGGGAAGGGGCGGAAATCAATAAGCGGCCTTAATGATCCAACCTACTCAGGTATTCGCGCAAAGGAGCGCACATCCCGTACAATTACACTACAAATAAATTTGCGCTCCCACCTTTATCACCTAAGCATTAAGTCACTCACCCTGCTTGTCTCTTTTAATATTAAATTTGTGAGTCTATAAAAAGAATTTTGGAGGATTGGTCTTGTCTTTTTGCTAAAATGCAATTTCTGTTGTATTTTCTGAGGGAAAGCTTTAAAACTTTTATTTTCTTCCTAAAAAGTCTCAGGCATACAGAAAAATACCGTCTGGCTCCAGGCAAACTCAGTACTGTGGAAAAAAAAGCAATGAACCCCCAAAGTGCTGTGCCTTGGCCGGAGTACAAATTGCAGGTGGGTTTAAACGGAGGATTTTATGTGTATTTTCGTACGTACACATATAAATAATTAAGACGCATCAAAATAGAAGAGGAAAAAAAAAAAAAGAGGAAAGAAGCAGGGCGCGGAGATGCTGCGGGAATTCCGGGAATCCGGCCGACTCAGCTGCAGCGCTTGCGATTTTGCACCCACCCCAAACCCACTCCGCGGAAAGAGGGAATCCTCTCTACCCTACCCTTTGGACTTTTGTCTGTTTTGTTCCTCTATTTTGTGGGGGGGTGGGGAATGCCCTATTTTTAGGATGGGGGAACACTTGGCCGCTTTTGTCGGCACATTTCACAGCTATTTAAAGAAGGCCTATGTCCCCTGATAACAATACTCTTGCGCGTGGTGTCCCAAAGGGCCTGACCCTTCCCCATTTCCTCGCGACACTCTTGTGGTTCCCCCCCCCCCCGGGGGGGATCCTGCCACCAGCTCTTGAGTGGAGCCTGTCGCCTTGGGGCGCGCAGGGGAGGACTCAGAAAAGTAGAAAAGATAGTTTTCAGTTGTAAAATTGTCCTGTCTCGGCGTTCAGGGCCGGGACCCGGGCGGTGGGAGCCGCGGAGCGCACACTGGGAGCCGCGACGCGCGCTGTGGGCACAAGGTCGCGCGCGCTCCGTGCCAGGGCAATGCCAGCTGCGGAGGGGGACACCCCCCCACGCTCTTCCGACGCTGGACGGAGTCGAGAAGTTTCCGCAAACCCGGTTGAAAGGAGGGAACGCAGTGCGCCCGGGATTTCGTTTCAGCTGGGGATGGTGGGGGGTCCTCCCTGGATGTGGTTTCTCAGCCGAACCGTCTCCAGTCTCATCACCATCACCTCCCGGCTCTAGCGGTTCCGAATGCCGGGAAGAGGCAAGAGGTTTAAATGACAAAACGAAAACCCCTCCCGCTAAAATAGTAAAACACCCGAGAAGCACCCAGGTCGGGGTGGGAGGTGGGGTTGCGAATCCCTGGCCTCAGGTCAGCAGGACGCGCTTTCGAGGCCCTTGGCTCGCGGCTCCTCCGCGGTCGCTGCAGAAGGATCCGGGAGGCAGGGGGGACCCGCCGGCCTCGAGGTCCGGCTCCAGTTAATTAAAACCGAGGCGAGGGCCCTGCGGCGCGGGCTAATCCCCGCGCTGCGCTGCCCACCGGCCCGGAAAAGCCCTTCGGCCGTGCCCGAGGCTGAGACCCGGGCTGGAGCTGGTGGGGGCAGGGAGGGGGCGAGAAGCCGCCTCGAACTTGGGCGCCTGCGAGCCTCGGCTGCCCCGCGCTCGCCCCTAGGCCGCGGAGAAGCGGGCGGCATTTGCGACGCGTCCATCAGCTCCGTGATTAAAAACCCAGCCCTGGGTATTTTTAATCACTTGCCACTCAGACGCCCGCGAGCCATCTCGCCCGCCCCTCGCGGCTTTGGGGAATTCGGTGCCCGGCGCGGGAGGCCTTGGGGCGGCTTGGGGTAGGAAGGACACACGGGGACTGATGGACAGACGGCGCATGGGCTCCACTGGGCGCCAGACGCGGGGCGCGCGGGGCGCGCGGGGTCCCTTTCCTCCGACCGGGACCCGGCGAGCCGGGCTGCAGGGCTGGGGTCCGGTGCAAAGAGGGTGCGCCCCGGGGCGCGCGGCCTGAACACTCACCCAGCAGCGACGAGAAGGACGCCGAAGTCTCGATGGCGCTTTGAAAGTTCTCCTCCATCTTCAGGCCGTCCAGCATGTTCGGGCCGGGCCGGGAGGACCTGCGGAGGAGAGGAAACGCTGCTTCTGGGGTCCGTGCGCTCCGGGACCGGGAGCCCGGGGCCGCCGCACTCCTGGGAAAGCACGGCGGGAGTGCCCGGGGTCCCCAGGACGAGAGTCCAGCCCAGAGCAACGTGGGGTGGGAGCAGAGGCGAGTCACCGCGAACTGCCGAGTGATCTGATTTCACTTGAAGTCAACGCGTTTTGTACTGAGACCTCCGCCCCCCAACTGCGCTTCCCCTTCCCTGCCCCCCCGCCCCCGCGCACACCCTCGCGCGGTCCCAGCCGCGGTTCCCCATCCCGAGTCCGACTCCGCCCCGACCTGCACCCCTGCGGGCCCCAGGGACGGCTCCGCGGGGACCCAGCGCCGCGGGGAGGCCGGGACCGAGGGGTGGGGTGGGTGCTCCCCCTCGCGCCCCTCACCTGCCGGGGCCCGGGCGGGGCCGGGAGAGCGAGCCGGAGCGCGCCCGCCTGCTCGCCGACCCCGGGCGCCGAGAGCCGCTGGGGGCGCGCGGGGCGGTCCTCCCGCCGGCCGGCCGGTGCCGGGAACGTCTGCGGGAGCGGGGAAGTCGCCTCGGGGAGGAGCCGCGGCTGGCCCTGCTCTCTCTTGGACGCATTTCAAATCAACTTTCCGAAACACGCCCGCCCGAGCCGGAGCCCTGCGGCGCGCAGCCGTCCTTACCTGGTGGGCGAGCTCGCTCCCCGCGGCCGGGGCGGGAGGCGGCGGCCGGGCGCCGCGGGGAGCTGCGGCCGGGGCCGGCGGAGGCCCTCGGGGCTGCAGGCGGCGCGGCCGGGAGGGAGCCCGAGCGAGCGCCGGCCCCTGGCTCCGCTCCTCGGCGCGCGCGGGCCGGGCCGGGACGTGGCCGCGGGCGGCCGGCCTTCTCGGGGCGTCCTGGCCGCCCGCGTCGCTGCCGGGGGGCGGCGGGGAGGCCCGGGGCGCTCCGGGGCCGGGAGCGAGGGCGGAGGCCCGGGGTCGTGGGTGCGAGTCGGGCCCTGCTGCGCCGGGGCGGATCCGGCCGCAGCTCGCAGGGGCCGCGGCGCTGCGCGCGGCGGAGGGAAGGGGTGGGGTGCGCGGGGAGGCGGGCTGGGAGCGCGCCCCTGGAGCGGCCGCCGGGCTCCCTTCCCCGGCCCGGCTCGCCGCGGCCGCCTCGCAGCCGCGCAAAGTTTCCTCCCCTCCACGTGCGGGGGCTCCCTCGGGGCTCCCTCGGGGCGCCCCCGGCTCCCCGGCAGCTCTCCACCGCCGCGGGCGCTCGGGCACCGCGGCCCTCCCCGCGCGCCCTCGGAAGCCTGGGGGAGCTGCCGGAGGTGTGCGATGGCCTGCGGGGGGCGGTGGGGGGGGCGCCCACACCCCCGAGCCCCCCAGTCCCCCTGCTCCTGCAGCCGGGGCCCCTGCAAAGTTCCCAACTTCCCCTGAGCTCCAAACGCGCCGGCCGGCTCAGACGGAACCCCGTCCGCGGATGGGGTGTGCGGCTGCCTGAGGAGCCGCGGCCCGAAGCTCCAATGGGGGCTCTCGGGGGCAGAGACGAGGTGGGATGGGACCCCCCAGACGCGAGCCCGCAGTGCCACTGAGCAGGAAGTCAGTTAAGGGGGCGCACTTAGGGGAGCAGAGTACTGGGGCGGGGGGAGAAGGGAGATATCAACTCCCTACACCTCCTAACCTCAGCTTACAGCGGTCGGACCTCGAGCCCCTCCAGGAGCGCGACCCGGGTCTTAATCACCTGCGTAGTCCAGGAGGTGAGCACGGTGCCCGGCCCCAAGGGGATGCTCAATAAATAGATCCTAACATTTATCGAACATTTTATTACGTGCCAGGCTTGGTTACACAGTTAACTCGTTTAATCTTTACAGCAACCCTATGAGGTGGAGACAATGATTATCCTGATATTACAGGTGAGGAAAACGGAGCCGAGTGAGCACCACGGGAGGGGTCAGTTGGGCCGGCTTCTCTGGGGGCCCCTCAACTCCTGAGCTGCAGGGAACTGACTTGGAATGGCCAGGAACTTTGGCACAGTGATCCTGAGCAGGCGAGATGCCACATAGCGAGCACTTTCTATTCCCTTCTCCAAGGACAGGACCACTTCCTTATTTAAAAAAAAAAAAAAAAAAAAAAAGTGTTGGCAGCTGTGGCTCAAGAGTGCTCAGGGGGCCTTGACCCCACTCGCCATTAGAAGCGCTTTCTGCCAGCAGGCACAAGCCAAACACAGAATATGACTTCAGGGAAACGAGAGAAAAGGGCAAAGAGTTTAATACTTTACATTTGAGTGCCGGTTTATACTTTCCGGGATACTTTCACATACATGATTTCGCTTGATCTTTACGACAAACCTGTGAGGTAGACAGAACAAATAGTTTTATCCATTGTTTCAGATGAATCTTTGGGGCTTAAGCAGGGCTGGGAGGTTTCCCTGTGTGGCCCAGACCGCTAGTGGCATGTCCCCTGACACCTGTCCTTTGTCCTTTCTGCCACCCCAGGTAGAGTGTGGGGGGAAAATATGAATTACAAAAGTATTCTTAGGATAATATATAAAATAGAAGTCAGGCAAGAAAAAAAAAAAACAAAGTAAAGCAAATACCATCATAAGGAATATTTTTAAATGCCCAACAGAGTTTGGGTTTCACTAGAGGTCTTGAATGTATGAAATATGGTTAACTGGTGGTCAGAGTATTCCCTGTAGAGAATACTCTGGAAGTGGATGTGGATGGGTTCTCATCTGATCTGGGACCCAGGCCCCTCGAAATGGTCTTTGCATCTGGAAGGCAGGCTGATTAGCAGAGATCACTCACAAGTGTTTGCTAGGAATGTCTTTCCCCCAGCTGGCTCTTGGGCACCTTCATGATGGAGACCGTCTCATAATCATATTCTAAGCCGTGGGGTCCTTAGTGCAGAGCCAGGCTCATATATGTGATTAACAAATGCCACTTACTTAACTGATGGTTGAGCACTGTGTTCACAGTAGGGATGGGGGGAGCACTCTAGTACAGGTGAAAGCACATGGCGGGGTCAGGAATCCAAGGACCTCACTTCCCCGGACAGTTCTGCCACTGAGTCAGGTAGGCCAGGTTCACCTTTCTGGGCAACTGTACTTCTCTGCAATGAAGGGTTATACTCACCCAATGGTCCCACAGGCCTTCCCGGCCTGCAGGCTGTGAAACAATGGGGTGAGCATTAGAACCCACAGCGCATCACCCGCTTTGCAGAACTGGTCCAGGTGCAGATGCCGATGGGGCTAAGTGACGTGTCCAAATCATTAAAGAGACACTTTGTTCCTTCGGGGTTTTTTCTTTTATGCTTTATGTTCTCTCTCTCGATTGACTGGGGATCGTGAATCCCACTCCTCCCCCAGTGTCATTTCACTTTGACCTGAGCCAGCTCCATGACATCGTGGGCAGGTAGACAGACATCTTTCCATCTGTGGAAGAGTCTCCTGATCATGCCACATGGTCGTTCGTTTTAGACTCAACGCTATAATTTCATCTTTTTAAAGACAGAAGATGCCACAAAGCCACTGTCCAGAAGCTCTTCATGACGATGCAGCCATATTCTCCCTTTTATCAGAAACACTGTTTTCTGAGAGTTTGTGGAAGTGAGGTAGACAGGCTTTAGGAGAGATACCCCAAATTATTGACTTTTAGAGGTGGGAGCAAACATACAGCTCCTCTGACCCAAGTGTTAGGTTTATATTGGGTCAAAATTCATTTCCCTGGCACTGCCACATCTGGTCCATTGATTGCTCAGGGCTGGCCATTCGAAATGTCAAATCCTACTTCCAAGATCTGTCAGATGTGGGCAGAGCTGCCCTCTCTGTTCTGTTCGCTTTGTTTCTGAACCTGCTCCAGTTTTTCCCTCTCCTCCTAAATTATGGCACCCAGACCTGTTGCAGCTTCCCAATGACCATGTGTTCAGGACCTCATCTCCTCTTTCTGGCCAGAGAACACCCATTAACATGGCCCGATTTGGGGTTAGCATTTTCGGTGGCGGCCGCTGACTCATCCCGTGTATGTTATTAACCAACCCTCCTCTGTCCTTTTCCACATGGGCTGCTGGTAGGCCACATCTCCCCCGAAACTGCAATCGTACAATTGGTGTTTGGCCCCTGGTGTGGAAACTCAACATTTATCCCTGCTAAGAGATAGGCAGCTGTTCCAAACATCAGGAATCTTGCAACTTCAAGCAGATTCCAAGAGATCCAGGGACTACATCTTAAGCCTAGTACTTTGCTTTGAGGAGGAAACAGAGGGCTCTTGCCAGGCTGGTCTGGAAGCTGCCATCGTTGGAGGAAGACAGGCCAGGGTAGTGAATGGGGGGGCCTCAAGAGGGTGCACAGGGTCCCTGTAACCTGCCCATGCCTCTTCACCTGGGAGATGCCTCTGGTCCTCTTCCTGTCACCTGTCCTCTGTCAAGTAGCAATCTGTGGAACCAGCCGGGGAGCTACCCCATCTATGGCAGAGAACACAGAAGCTCCACCACCAGACTCATGAACGCTTGTGGCTGAGATCCGGGGAGAGAGTGAGGACGGGGTAAGCAGAGGCCCTCGCGCGGTGGGAGGGAGACAGCAAGGGAGGGAGGACATCCTGTTACAGAGTGGAGATGACAGGAACATGTTTTTTTACTTTCCTTTTCTTGCTCTCATTTCTGTGTTTTATTAAGGGAAACACAAAGGGAAAATTGTGTTATTTGTTGAAAAAATGTCAAAGTGCGTTTCCAGCGAGAGGAAAAAAAGCAGACACGTTACTGCCTAGACAGAGAAGGCCGTACTCTGGTGGGGCGGCCAGAGACCAGTGTGGTGGGGGGCACTGGAGCTGCAAACTCTCCTGACCTCTGAAATCTCTCCCCAGGAGTGGGCCTGCACTCACGTGCAGATCTCCCAAAGGAGCTGGAGCACCGGGTACTTCGGGTCCTTCGGGACTTTCTGGGGGTGAAAGGGGGCCATCCCAAACCAGCTGCTGGAATGGGGCGGGGAGGGGGGGGAGGCGGTCAGCTAACAAAGGCACCATTTACAGCACCACATTCTTTGGATCTTGTCTAGAATCATCTGCATGGCCCACTCCATCTCCCTGTTGGACCGTGTCCTCCTTCAGAGGAGCCATGTCACACTCATCTGTGTTTCTCCTGCACCCAGCGCGGTGTTCTCCCTAACCAGAGCCCCAGGGAGTATTTGTTACCTAGACAGAGAGTGCCCTTCAGCGTCAGCCTATTTCATGGCATACCTGGGTATCCTAGAAACAGCATGCCTGGCTTTGGAACCATGGAGGCCTGAGTTCAAATCCCAGCTGGAACATGTATCAACTGTTCAAACTTCAATCAGTCAACTCCTCCATGTTCCAGCATCCTTCTCTGTATAAGGAAAAGAATAAAATACTCCTCAAGAGTTCAGAGAAGAGATGGATGTGAAACATCTCATAAGCTGTCTGGTTCATTTAACATTCGAATATCCTTTATTTTTTTTTATTGGAGTTCAATTTGCCAACATATAGCATATCACCCAGTGCTCATCCCATCAAGTGCCTCCCTCAGTGCCCGTCACCTTTATGCCCTCATGTAGCCTCCTGGGGAACAAGCAGACATAACTTCTGAAGGAAAAATCACCTGGGCTTTGCCATGTTCTCATGAGCAAACAGGAGCCACGCCAGCATTCAGACAGAGTCCATGTGTTTAGCCATAGCACCTGTCTTGCCCCACCTTCCATAGCTGAGGTGCCTCTGTGCCCCAGAGAGGCTGTGCCCTCTGACTGGGAGGGTGGCATAGTAGGGCAATGAGAGGATGGAGCCTGGAGTCACACAGACCTGGGACTGATCATCGACTCTACCCTGTAGGACCGTCTTGGGCAAGTTCTTTAATCCCTCCAAGCCTCAGTTTTCCCTTTTATTAAATCGAGGGAATAATTGGGGGTGAATTTTCGTGCACTCCGTGAAATAATACAAAATACCTAGCACGGAAATAGGCACGTTAGTAAGAGTTGAGTGAATTTTATCTGCTGTCACCATTGTCATCATCATTATCATCATCATGAGACAGTAAACACCTCTAGGACCATTTTACTTATACATGTGGCCCTAGTACCTAGCATCTGAGTACAGATGTCCTGAGAACGCGCCATAAATTAAACAGACTGAAGACCATTTTTGGCATCAAGTGAGATTCAGGTGGAATCTGGCTCTTGATGCCACCCCACCCCCGACCTGAGCAGGGATTTCTTTTGGAAAAATCCCACATGATAACAGGTTCCCAGATTGCAGGCTTCCTGCACAAGCTTCTCACTTGTGGGCTCTCACAAGCCCCATCTTTGACATCTACATGTGATACTTCACACTAAATATCAAGAACCTGGAAATGATGAGAAGGGGGGAGGCACACAAGCAGTGAACTCCCCAGGCACCAAAACAGAGAGAGATCTGTGAAGACATGAGGTCTGTTAAAATCCTGGGCCTGGTTCCCTGATTCACGTGCCCAGCATACCTCAGTTGCTATGAAGTGAATGTGTCGGTGGATTAGGCAAACGTCCCTGAGCACCACGCCTGGTGGAACAGTTGGAGGCCTGATTAAAGCCTTCTGCAGCACTGGGGTCTCCAGGGCTGGGGTACAGCCTCTCCGAATGTGGCCCACGGGCAGGCACTGCCCAGCGCAGAGGCAGCTCTGTGCTGAGCAGGTGCAGAGACCACCTCCACCAACCCAATAGCAAGACCTTAGCTACGTACAGGTGTCTTCAGGAAGGAGGGGTGTCCACCTGCATCTCCACCCTGCAAGTACATTAAACCCGAGTGGCTGCTGGGTTAGGGACCCTTAACCCCTGCATCTCCCCACTCTCACTTTTTCCAATGGATAAGCCATGTTTATCCAAATGCTGATTTACATCCCACACCCTGCCGAGTTTCTAAAAAGGATTTGAGGTGACATACAAATATTATCAATACTGTAATCGAGGGGATCTCTGGGTGACTCAGTGGTTGAGCACCTGCCTTCGGCCCAGGGCCTGATCCTGGAGACCCAGGATCAAGTCCCACGTCAGGCTCCCTGCAGGGAGCCTGCTTCTCCCTCTGCCTGTGTCCCTGCTGAAAGGGAATGAAATCAAGGGGGATGGATAAGAAAGTTCTCTCTCTCTTTCTCTCTCTCTCTCATGAATAAATAAATAAAATTTTTTAAAAATACTGTAATCGATTTTTTTTAAATCAAAATTATATACGGGCCACAGAAAAGCAAATCTTCCCCCAAAATAATAATTTGGGGCTAATATTTTTATTGTGACAGAATGTTACATGTCACTCTGAATTTACAAGGTGGATCAGAGAAAAATAAGGCCTTACAAGATTGTGACGATCACATCAAACTTTGTATCAGTTATATTTATATGTCTAGCTGGCTTTAGGAGAGACCCCATGATAAAGGAACAAAAATATATATAATTCATGGCAACAGTGATCAAATCGGGGACCTTATTAGCAGTGTTGGAACATTTTTACTTTTATATATAGACTGTACTTCTGAAAATCACTTTATAACATGAAACTAAAGGTCTATTCGAGCGCTGAATGTTGGATGCAAGTGATGAATCACTCAGTTCTACTCCCGAAACTAATATTAAGCTATATGTTAACTACCTAGAATGTAAATTAAAACTTGAAACAAAAAAGCTCCTAAAGATAGATGCAACAAACTACAAGATCAGGAATAGAGAAAACAGAAATGAAGATATGCTAACTATGTAATAATTAACAGTTGGCTCTTTGGGGCAGAAACCATGCGTATGTCTTACACATCATAGTTTGATCTAACAGAGCTCTGAGTCCACACTTGGCACCTGTTATGTGTGGATGTTTGAACACACTAAAGAATACTGTGTTTGAGGGTCAAATTTGCCTTTGAGCTTCCTGGTAGCAAGGGCAAAAAGAGATACAGCCACTCCACAGATATTTTGGCACTAGTGTTGGAGATGCAATTGTGGATTTGGGTAAGCAAAAAAGAAAGAAAGAAAGAAAGAAAGAAGAAGAAGAAGAAGAAAGAAAAAAAGAAAGAAAAAGAAGAAAGAAAGAAAGAAAGAAAGAAAGAAAGAAAGAAAGAAAGAAGAAAGAAAGAAAGAAAGAAAGAAAGAAAGAAAGAAAGAAAGAAAGAAAGAAAGAAAGAAAGAAAGAAAAAGAAAGAAGCTAGCTTAATCCCCGGAGCTCTAGATCCCCGTGCCCGAGTGCATGTACCCGGTGAGCCTTTGTATCCCAATCCACAGCACAGTGTCCTGCACAAAATGAGTCTACGCCGCGTGGATACGTTAATGAGATAAGTTTTTTTTTTTTTTAAAGATGCTTTGATGCATCTAAACTATAATCATTCCCGCCTTTCTTATCCCATACATAATTCATCTGGACCTTGGAGAAGGGAGAAAAAAACTTGTGAGGAGGTTTCTGAAAGCGAAGGCATTCCAGGAAGATTGCAGGGCTTGAGTGAAAGCACAAAAGGCAGAAAGCCAAGGTGAGCTAGAGGATCTCTGTGAACACAGGGAAGTGGGCCAGCCTAGGAGGCTTGAATACTGGACCTCAGAGTTTATCACTCTGCAGACAACAGATAGCCTTTGAGCGCTTTGGACCAGAGGAGTAAAATAATCAGGAATACGGCTGAAGATGACAGCATCTGGTAGCAGTGTGGCTGATAACTCAAAAGAAGAAAGGGGGGACTAGAACAGATAAACTTTATTACTCTAGTATAAGTAAGAAATCCGGGGCCCGGGCCAGGGCAAGGACTGCAGAAATGAAATCAGGGGGGATGGATGAGAAAGTTCAGAAATGGAGTCAGCAAAGCTGAGTCTGCTCAGCTGTGTGGGGAGAACAGAAGGAGAAAAAGGAATCAAAGGAGCGTTGGGGGAATGGTGGCACAGGGGCAGGAGTGGGAAATGCAGGAGGCAGAGCCGAAGGACGGGGTGCAATAAGTTTGGTGACTTTTCAAAATGTTTTCACATCCATTATCTCATTGATTTCATATGCAAGTAGAGAGAGATCCACCCTGAACATCGGCCTGAAAAAAACTCTGCCCTTGTCTGGAGCTGCCAAGTGTCCATGACTAAACCTTTGCCCTCGGGTCCTTCCGGCGACAGCAGGGCACCCACCTGAGGGGTCTTGCCCATTCCGGGCATCACAGAGTCCTCGCTAGGCCTAAGCCCTCCTGTCCTGGGTCTGCGCCAGCAGCAGCTAAAAGCCAGGTAGTGAAACACTCCAGCCTGCCATGCTTGCCAGGAACATGGATGGGTGTGCCCCAGAGTTCAGCCAGAGTCTCCCAGAACATCTGGGCAGGGTGGGGAGGGAGGAGCTCATCCATCAGTTTCTTCAGCGACTCATCTTTCTTCCCACTGGGTAGCGGGCTTTGGCTGGGCCACTGACTCAGTCCCAGGCCCAGGCGGTGACTTCTCCCCAGCCTGCTCCCTCTTCTCCCCTGAGCAACAGGCCCGAGGACTGCTCACCGCCCCGAGGTGAGGCCCGGGTGCGAGGCCTCCCCCTACACCTGGCTGAGCCTCAGCAGTCGGCCTAGCGATTTCGCAAAGAGAACAAACACTGATCTCCTTGCGAAATGTCAGCCCTGCGAGGCACCCCCAGGCTCGGCTAGTCCAGCCCCCCACTTCACAGATTGGGGGCCTCCTGTCTGTCTGCCCAGTGCCCTCACTGCTCTGAGTCCTCTGAGGGACACCCTGACCAGCCCCCCAGCCCCAGAAAAGCATAAATTTCTCACACACTGTCCCCAACCGATTTTGCAGGCCTCATCACCCCCCCTTCCAACCCCTGCTCCCCTTCTCTTCTCTGCCCCCCATGGACTCAACATCGGACACCACCCCCGACCACTCTAGCACCCCAAACAGCCCTGCAGACATCACCCGGACTCTTGCGGGCACAGCCCTGGGCTCGGGCGCAGGCCGCGTCCTCAGCCAGGAGTCCCCTTCCCTTCCTCCTCCGCGCCCGTTGAACACCTACCTCTTCCGCTCCTAGACAGGTAATTAGCACTTCCTCTGGGTCCCTTCACGGGCTGTTTAGCATTTATCACATGATATTACCAGTTTTTCTTTAGACGCCTGGCTCCTTCGCTGGCAACACATGCATCTGTGTCTTAGGGAGCCTTGTGTCCTCGCAACCTGGCAGAGTCAGGTCCTGCTGACAGGTGAGGAGGGAAGAAGGGAAAAGGCAGGTGCAGAGAGGGCTCACAACCAGGGCCCGGAAGCAGATGCAGCGAAGAGTCTCCCCCACATCCACCAGGTATTCAGTTCTTGCTAGCTATCCTTCCAGAACTTCTCTGCACACCTGAAAGAAAACACAAACACCCACTCCCCGCTTTGCGACCCAAAAGGTAAGGCCGCTCTAAGCTTTTTTCCACAAAAACCCTTTCAGATCCTTCAGGGTGCCTCATATTTATCCTGTCTCCACTGGAATCTCCAAATTGAATATCCATGAAATGAAACCATGCTTTGGATAGAAGTTGTAGCACAGTGCAGCTTGCTTTTGAAAAAGATTGGGATTCGGGGAAACCACGTAAAAATCACATTGTCACTAAACCCATCATATATTTTCAGTGCATTGAGGGGGTGTGTTATTTAAAGATATCTGGAGACATTCTTCCCTTCAATGATGAATGGTCTCTATGCAACTCTTCATGCTACGTATTAGGTTCAGATGGAAACCTCCATTCGTCAGAACCCAGCACCAGGTATTTAAGTGAGATCAAGACTCTCTGTCTTGTTAGAAAAAAGGTGGAATTGAGAGTCAGAGTTTCTCCCCTGGAAGCCCCCTCAAACCTGTAAAACAGGGAACAGAAAGCTCAGGCTGGTGCCATGACCCATGCGATCCCAGGAGCTGGGTCCTGTGGATACATGGCTAACTTTCTGGGAATTTAAGGTAGTGCAGGAGCCACTTTAAGGATTTTAGCTGACACTGAGTGGTACCACGTAAGGACCTGAAAGGCTGAAGACTGTAAATCAAGGATTCGTCAACTCTAGCCATGGGCCCGATCCAACCCACTGCCTGTTTTTGTCAGGCTTGCAAGCTAAGAATGATTTTTTTTTCACATTTTAAAACAATTTCACAAAATCAAAAGGAGAGTAACATTGATGGCAGGTGAAAATTATATGAAATTTAAATTTCAGTGTCACTGATAAAGCTATATCTGAACACAACCTACCCTTCTGTTTGGTTACCATCCATGGCTGCTGCCCCACTACCTTGGCAGAGTGCGTGATTGAGACAGACACGGTAAGGTCTCCAGCCTCAAGTATTTACTATCTGGGCCCTTTACAGAGAAAGTCGGCCCCCCCACCCCACTTTAAAGGATACTCCAAGACCCAGGGCAGATGTCTAGATGAGATAGGCTTGTGTTACATGAAAAAATGCTCAATACCACTTGACATCAGGGAAGTACAAATCAAAACCACAATGAGATACCACCTCACACCCATCAGAATGGCTAAAATGAACAAATCAGGAAATAACAGATGTTGGCAAGGATGTGGACAAAGGGGAACCCTCTTACACTGCTGGTGGGGATGCAAGCTGGTGCAGCCCCTCTGGAAAACGGTAGGGAGGTTCCTCAGAAAGTTGGAAATAGTGCTACCCTACGACCCAGCAATTGCACTGCTAGGAACTGACCCCAAAGATACAAATGTAGTGACCCGAAGGGGCACCTGCACCCCAGTGTTCATAGCAGCAGTGTCCACAATCGCCACACTTTGGAAAGAGCCCAGATGTCCATTCACAGCTGAATGGATAGAGATTGTGTATATGCACAATGGAATACTACTCAGTCATCAAAAAAATATGAGATCTTGCCATTTGCAATGACGTGGATGGAACTAGAGGGTATTATGCTGAGCAAAGTAAGTTTCTTCCTTTGTAAGAAGTTTTCTTACTTACCTAGCTCAGAGAAAGGCAATTACCATATGATCTCACTCGTATGCGGAACATAAGAAACAAAACAGATGATCATAGGGGAAGGGAGGGAAAAATAAAACAAGACAAAATCAGAGAGGGTGACAAACCATAAGAGACTCTTAAACATAGGAAACAGACTGAAGGTCCCCAAGGGGAGGTGGTAGAGGGATGGGCATTAAGGAGGACACATGATGGAATGAGCTCTGGATGTTATATTAAGACTAATCTCTACCTCTGAAACTAATGCTACATTTTGTTAATCAATTAAATTTAAATTTTAAAAAAGAGAGGGATAGGCTTGTCTTTTAGCTTTGGGCCTCTGTACCTGACCAAATAGGCCATTGGGTTCTTCAAGCAGTGAATCTAGATCTCAAGGGATGAGACTGTCATCCCTTTTGGAGAAAGGTATCGTCCCCATGAACCAGGGCTGACAGCTCCTTCACCGACATCAGAGGATCAACTGACCTTTCCCAGCCAGCTCCCACCTCATTCCTGGTGTTCAAGGAGGCGGTCCCGTTGCTCTGCTGCGGCGCGGCAGGTGTCCACAAGAGGGAGGCAGCTCTCCTGTTCGCGGGGTGTCTGATGGGCCTCCCAGCTCAGAGGAGCCGCCTCCGAGGCCTCTGGCACTTGCAAGCCTCCACAGAACTTTCTCTGGAATGATGGACAAGGATGGCGCCCTCTTCCTGTGCAGGAGCCACATAAGCTCCTGTCCCATGCAGCCAGTCTGACATCGCAGTGGTTCATCATCAGACCTATTAGTCTTGAAGTATCAGTAATTAAAAAAAAATAAAAATAAAAAGGAGAGGAAAAGAAAAAAAATACTGGTTGAGTGTCCCTCCCTTGCCCTTGCCCACACCTGACCCCCTCTGCTATTGCAGTTGAGCACACCATGCCAGATTCTAGGCCATGGCCTCTCAGCTCTAAAATCACCCTTCTGCACACCATATTTCTGTTTTTCCGGATGATTCCACATTAGGCTCCAGTAGGTGAAGATGGTGGAAGAAAGGATTCATCTCCTCCTGGAAGTCTGCCTCTTTGGGCTTCCTTGCTTCGGTCTGTGGCTCTGGGGGCTGCCCCCGCAATATTTCCTCATCCCAGAGTAGCAATGTCATCCCCTGATGGCAGCTGAAGCCCGTCTGCCTCCCCAGTGTCCACAGCTCAGAGACATACCCGCTGGCCATGCCCCATCCTCAGAGGTGTGGGTCCCAGGTCCACCAGGTCCTAATTTTTTTTTAAGTTTTATTTTAATTTATTTGAGAGAAAGAGAGTGAGTGGAGAGGGGAGGCAGAGGGAGAGAGAATCTCAAGCAGACTCCACGCTGAGCTCGGGACCCAACGTGGGGCTTGATTCCACCGCTGCCACAAGATCATGCCCGAGCCGAAACCAAGAGTTGGACACTTGGCTGCCCCCGCCAAGGTCCTAAATTCTAATTCCTACAGGTGACAGGGCCTCCTACGTTTAGGATAACCTAGTGTTCTCTTCCCACCTCTTTAGTGACCTATTAATTGAGCCTACTTAACTACAGTTTATATTAAATTCTCACTGCTTAAGTAACCGGGGTGGCTTCTGTTCCACAACGGGACTCTAACCAATACACAATTTCTCTCAGGTCTAAAACTCGCAAGGGATCTTGGATCCCAGACCCCCCCTCCCCCAGGGCCTGCTTGGAATTTTTTTTAAAGATTTATTTATTTGTTTTTATTTATGATAGAGAGAGAGAGGCAGAGACACAGGCAGAGGGAGAAGCAGGCTCCATGCCAGGAGCCCGACGTGGGACTCGATCCCGGGACTCCAGGATCACGCCCTCATCCAAAGGCAGGCGCAAAACCATTGAGCCACCCAGGGATCCCCCTGCCTGGAAATTTTAAGTCTATAAATGCCTCACGTGCACTTACATGTAAGAAAAAAACAAAGAAATACCACTGGGTGGAAGCTGAGAAAGGGGCACCAACGATGGGCTCGGGCCTCATCCCCCTGGGGACGCTACGCTCAGCCTGGGGCCCTGGCACTCTGTCTCTCTCCAGCCGGGCAGCCCCGCACCTGTACCTGCTGGGGGACAGTGCCTGAGGGCTCTCACCCAGCCCCTCAACCCCATCTCCCAGACAAAGGAACCCCAGAAAAATAAAAATACCCACTGCCCCACAAGGGCCTGGCGAGACGGAGTCAAACGCTCGCGCATCTTCATAATTGTTTCTGGTCCGGCAGAGAACAATTCTCAGACACAAATCCTTCCCAGGCAGCGCCGGCCCTGGGAAAAGAGAAAGAGCCACGTTGGGCACAAAGAGAAGGAGGCACAGGACGCCCAAGCTGCTCAGATCTGAGGAAAGAGGCCCGGTCTGGAGGGTGCCACACCAAAAAAAAAAGACCAAATGGCAAAGAAAGAGGACACCTTCAGGTCAGGCGCGGATTGTGTGGCTTATGGGATCTCGGTAAAGATTATTTTCCAGAAGGGGAAAAAAATTGAAATTGCAAATGCAAAATGCAGGGCAGCAGGTGCAGGGGAAGGGCCGGGAGAGGTGCGGGCGGGCGGGGGGCCTTGGAGCTGGGGAGCCAGCACCCCCCCCCCAGAGCAGCCGCATCCCTGGGATGCACGGCCCATCTTTCCCAGAATCTCACGGACCAGGGCATCCCTGGGTGGCTCAGGGGTTAGGCACCTGCCTTGGGCCCAGGGCCTGACCCCAGGGTCCCGGGATCAAGTCCCATGTCAGGCTCCCTGTGTGGAGCCTGTTTCTCCCTTTGCCTGTGTCCCTGCCTCTGTGTGTGTGTGTGTGTGTGTCTCATGAATAGATAAATAAAATCTTTAAAAATAACAAAAATAAATAAAATCAAAAAAAAAAAAAAAAGAAAGAATCCCGCGGACCCGCTGGGCAGGACCGGCCTTTTGCCGTGAGCTCGGGCGCCCCCTGGTGGCGCGTGCCCGCCAGGCCCGAGGGTGCCGTCCGGCCTCCAGGCCCCGCGCCCCGGGCCGCGTCCACCCTGAGAGGTACCTGCCTGTGCGCACCGTCCTGGGCACACGATAAATGTCTAATGAAATATATTTATCCCAAAACATACAAAGCAAAGAAAGCTACTTTACCTAAACCTTTGTGTTCTCTTTCTCCACCCCCATGGGGTTATGCAAACGCCAGCATCCTGGTCTCACCTCTTCTCTCGGATCTTTTTTTTTAAGATTTTATTTATTTATTCATGATAGACACAGAAAGAGAGAGGCAGAGACACAGGCAGAGGGAGAAGCGGCTCCATGCAGGGAGCCCAACATGGGACTCGATCCGGGGTCTCCAGGATCACACCCTGGGCGGAAGGCAGACGCTCAACCACTGAGCCACCCAGGAGTCCCTTCTCTCGGATTTTTATGTCCAGCGCTTGCTCCTTTTGCCTGCTGCCCTGCTTCACCCACATCAGGCCCTTTTAGGCTGAAGGCCGCCTGCTTAACCCAGTCAAGCCTTGGGTGTTCAAACCACCAGGCACTGCTCTTGGTGGAGGTGACTGCACTCATTGGAGGGGAGGAGGGATGCAGGGGAGGGGGGATGCAAAGGGGAGCCTCTTCCCACTCTCAGCCCACCTGGGTGTGGAGGCTCCGGGCAAGACAACCAGCGCCAGGGACAGGGCAGAGGAGGGACGCTGAGCTGACCATTGGGAGCCACTCCTCCTCCCGCTGACTGACGACAGGCCGCCAGGCCCCAGGACCAGAGAAGCTGACTGGTCAACCCCTCCCACCTGTTCTGGGGACTGGGGACCATGGCTCTGCAGAGGTGCGTGTGTGAGCCCACACAGTCCATCCCTAGCAGACGTGGGCATGGATTCCTGTTTCAAGAATTCACTTCATTTCCTAACGGACAATAAAAATTTGACTTCCCTGCTTTAGTCTCCTTCCCAAGAAACTTTGGGGGGGTGCAAATAGTTTTGGGGGAGCCTCTCTGAACCCTCCTCTGCCCTATTTACTCTACGTGTCCACACTCAGGAGGAAGGTATGTGAGGAGGTGGGACCAGGGTGGGGTGGGCATGGTCAGGGCTGAAAGGGCAGGAGTGACTGCGGGTGCTTGTCTCTCCCAGTCTTCCAGCGTCTCCTAAGAGGGAGATCTCCTGGAAACCCAGATGTACGTTCTCCTGAAGCCACCCTACTTCCAGGATGGCAAACTGGAGGCCTCCGTGCCACCCACCCAACCCCACACACATCCAGTCACTCCCATGGACAACACAACTAACGAGCACAGCAGTGAGCGGAGATGCCATTGCAATTCCTGCTCCACAACAACCTCCAAAAGGCCCCTTCAAGTCAACTGAATTTGGCAAATGAGATAAAACCTTCTGATCCTGGCATATCTTAAAACATAAATATAAACATAAGTAGGTGATTTCTTGTCATCCAGAACATTCGTTCTCCCAAATCGGAGCTTCACACCTGCTGAACCACAACCCTGTACATATCTCAAATCCCTCTGCCTTTTTTATTAATATTTTATTTATTTATTCATGAGAGACACAGAGAGAAGAGAGGCAGAGACACAGGCAGAGGGAGAAGCAGGCTCCGTGCAGGGAGCCCGACGTGGGACTCGATCCCAGGACTCCAGGATCAGGCCCTGGGCTGAAGGCGGCACTAAACCGCTGAGCCACCCAGGCTGCCCACCTCTCCTTTTTTTAAAATTGGAGTTTCTTGGTTCTTTCAGTATGTTCTTGATCATGATCTCCCCCCTCAGGGCCTTTGCACTTGCTTCCCTTCTCCCGGCCCCGCTCATTTCCTTTCCTACATGCCTCGTGCCTTCAATTCTCTAGGTTTCTGTTCAATTACTGCTTTATCAGAGAAGGTGTCTCTAGCTAACAAGCACCCTCTGCCCCCATCTCTGCCCTGCGCAGACTCACCTGGTCTGCATAGCATTTGTCACCATTGGGTTGATCACTCAGCTATTTATGGGTTGATTTTGTTTGTTTGTTTGCTTCCGCTACCAGAAGGTAAGAGCCACACGTTAGGGGCTGCCTTGCTTGTTGCTGTTCCCCCCATGCCCAGAGTGAGGCATCAAAAAATACATGCTTCACAAATGAACAAGCAAGTCCATGAATAAGCAAAGAATTTTGTGACAAAAACCTTTCGCAAGGGCACCCCCTGCCCTCTGCACGGGGAGGCTGGCAATAAAGACAACATGCCAAAGGCAGACCACCTCCAAGTAGGTCTTCCCCACACGAAATTCACAGTATTTAGTAATTTGGCTGTAAATATAAGCTTCCCTATCCCCTTTACAATATAAACTCCAAGTTGGACAGGACATGCAAACACACAGAGAATATGCCCCCGGCACATATAAAATGCCTCGCTAACTCAGACTCCTTGGAAATAAGACAAAAGCAAATTACCGGAGAGTCCAGGCTATTCAAATTGTTAACGAAATACACTTTTATTATTTTCAAATCCAGGGGCACTTTCCTTATTCGGCATTTGGACGCTTAATATCTCAATTCAATTTAATTCAATTCAACGCGCCCCCCCCCCACCAAAAAAAGCCACAAACCCATAAGTAATCAAAGAGTCCTTCAGGCATCCGCAGCAATGAAAATATCCAAAAATAGCCCAAAGCAGGAAATCTGCTGAGATTCAGTTATTTTGCTAGCCAAAAGAAAATGGGACTTCCCATTGGGTATCAATGCCCATGAAAGTGAAACTCTATCAGCATCCACGTCAGGAAGAAGGGGAGGAAACAGATATAACAGTAATAGTATCAAACAACCTCAATGAGGTTGAGCACTTCCTACACGACAGGCCCTATTCCAACTGCTTCCCATGTATTACTTACGAAAACCCATTTAATAACCAAATCAGGGAGCGACTGTCATTTCCTCGTTTCACAGATGAGGACACTGAGGCACAGACAATACAATAATGAGGGGGAAAAGCGGAGAATTGTAGGCAGTTGGGACGGCGGAGACCGGAGGCGGCTGAGAGGGAAGCCCCATCGCCCTGGAGCAGCACCCCTGTCCTGTGGGACAGGTCTCTGAGTCTATAGGGCAGCCCGCTCCCCTAAAACCTCCGGAGTGATTCCCCGGGAGGGAGGGCACTCGATTTGCTTGAATTTTCATAAAGCGATGATCCAGAAAATCGCTGGTCTAGAATCCCTCATCGAGGTGGGTTGGCACCTCAAGTTATTGCAGGAGCTACTTTATGTCGTTGAATGCGGGTGGTGGTGCGTGGGTGGCCCGGCCCGGTGAGCGGCCCACTCTTGCTTTCATTTCAAGTGATGATCTCGAGGTTGTGAGATCGAGCCTCGCGTGGGGCTCCACGCCCAGGGCAGAGTCGGCTTCAGATTCTCTCTCCCTCTGCCCCTTCCCTGCTCCCTCTCTCTCTCTCTCTCTAATAAATACAATCTTTAAAAAAATGTTTTTGAATCGGTGTAACCAACATGCTCATTTTATGTGAATATCTTTAAAAGGCCTGGAACCTTACTTGTTCTCAAGTAGTTCAAGCAATTCCCACAATTTTGTTCTCGCCCCCCAATCGGCATTTCCTTTTCTTTTATCGGTGTGAATGGGTTTCACAGTGCAACACTTCTGCTCGGTCCCAGAATCTGAATCAGGAGACCCTGTGCATGTGTGTGTTTCTCCTGCCAACCCGGGCCACCCACAGTCCTGGTCCCTCCATGGTCCTGGTGCCTCCACCATCCTGGTCCCTCCATGAACCTGGTCCCTCCACCGTCCTGGTCCTTCCATGGTCCTGGGCTGTCCATGGCCCTGGGCCATCCACAGTGATGGTCCATCCATGGTCCTGGGCCCTCCACGGTCCTGGGCTGTCCATGGTCCTGGGCCATCCACAGTGGTGGTCCCTCCATGGTCCTGGTGCCTCCACTGTCCTGGTCCCTCCATGAACCTGGTCCCTCCACCGTCATGGGCTGTCCATGGTTCTGGGCCCTCCATGGTCCTGGGCTGTCCATGGCCCTGGGCCATCCACAGTAGTGGTCCATCCATGGTCCTGGGCCCTCCACAGTCCTGGTCCTTCCGTGGTTCTGGGCCATCCACAGTGGTGGTCCATCCATCCATGGTCCTAGTCCTTCCATGGTCCTGGGCCATCCACAGTGGTGGTCCATCCATCCATGATCCTGGGCCCTCCATGGTCCTGGGCCATCCACAGTGGTGGTCCATCCATCCATGATCCTGGGCCCTCCATGGTCCTGGGCCATCCACAGTGCTGGTCCATCCATGGTCTTGGGTCCTGCTCCCTCCACGGACCTGGTCTCCCCATGGATGTGGTCCCTCCACAGTCCTGGGCCCTCCATGGTCCTGGTCTCTCCACAGCCCTGCTCCCTCCATGGATGTGCTCCTTCCACCATCCTGGGCCCTCCACGGTCCTGGGCCCTCCACAGTGCTAGGCCCTCCACAGTGCTGGGCCATCCACAGTCCTCCACTAGCTGACAAACCGGTCTGCAAGCAGGAACCATACACACCAGTCAGTCTCCCCACAGCTCTGGAGAGAGAGCCAGGGCAGGGGCGGAGTGGTAACTCGGGGTTTACGACCTTCTCCACTCACACATAAAATCTGTCAGCGCTCAGCCTGGAATCATAAGCGGGACAAGTGAAACTTTCTAGGTTGCCATGGTTCTTTCCAAGTTGTGTGTTCGGAGCCAATGGGATCCACGGGCCACAGTTCCTGGCCAATGTCTTCAACAACCCCTTAAAGAAGCCCTCTTGTCTTGTGCGTTATATCAAACCTACCACTGGATGAGTGGAAATCGAGACTTTATGTAGTTTTTATATGCTGTAATATTTTTTTCAAATAAATCTCTCCTAGAAGTCCAAAAAAAAAAAAAAAAAAAAAACCCTTCCGTCTGGTCCATGGTATGCTGAACATTCTTGCCCAGGACTGATTTTTTTTTTTCCTCCAGTTTTCATTGAGTAACTTCTAAGGCGGCTGTCCGTAATTGTTTCCATTCACAAACTGGTCTTAGTTGTCCCTCTAATTTATAGTGTGACCCCAAAGTACCCCACATAAGCCAAGCCTCTCACTCCCACAGGCCGCAAGTACTTCAACCTCAGAGCAGACTCCAACCCAAAACGTTTCCGCCGGCTCTTGGAGGACCCGGTAAGAGCAGACGGGTCTGCATTAAGACAGGGTCCCTGGTAGCTGCAGGGGCACAGCGAGGCCTCATCTGCTTCGTGAGGGCACCAGCTCAGACTCTGGATTTACCCCCCACCAGGTCCCCCAGTGCAGCTAAGTATACTCCAGGTCTTGGTTGCCTGACGGCGCCCACATGCACTGATGCTCTCCAGGGGGTTGTGTTTCTTTGGCAAACCCTATCCCTCTTAAGGGACTTGGGACGTCACCGCCTCTTCCACCGGCAGATGACCCCTGCCCTGCAATCTGTGTGTCCTCTTAGGGTGGCCTGCCAGAGGCCGGGGTGCCTGGGGCGCTTTCCAGAGCAACTCCACTGTGGGCCCCCAAATTAAGGCAGCCTCCAAAGGACAAAAGCAAATAAAGTCCTGTGTTCAGGCTCCAGGTCGGTGAGGTTTTGCATCATTTGCACAACTTGGCACGTGATGTGGGTCACCTGAGGTTAACAACGCTTAACGTTCATGTAGCTCCGTCGACGATGGATTGTTTCCCATTCCATTTGCTTCCCTGCACACGCTGATTTTTCACATAGATGTATTACCTTCAGAAAGAAAAACATCTTTCTGGGATTCCTGGGTGGCTCAGTGGTTTGGCGCCTGCCTTCAGCCCAGGGTGTGATCCTGGAGTCCTGGGATCGAGTCCTGCGTCGGGCTCCCTGCCCTCCCTCCCTGTGTCTCTGCCTCTTTCTCTCTGTGTCTCTCATAAATAAATAAATAAATAAATAAATAAATAAATAAATAAATCTTTAAAAAAAAAAAGAAAGAAAAACATCTTTCCTTAATCAAAAGACATAGAGCTTAGATTTTTTTTTAAGAACTTCATTTTTTTTAAAGATTTTTATTTATCTATCCATGAGAGACGGAGAGAGGCAGAGACACAGGCAGAGGGAAAAGCAGGCTCCCTGTGGGGACCTCAGTGAGGGATTTGACCCCAGGACCCCAGGATCACACCCCGAGCTACCCAGGCGTCCCAAGCTTAGATTTCCTGTATTTTAAAGTTTAAAAAATGTTTAATGGTTTATTCCAAGTCTGTGTTATTTAAGAGTGATACATATATTTAATAAACTGACCCGGAACAAATTTTCTGGAAAGATCCATGATCCAGCTCCGTGCACTGTCATCAAACTCGCTCCCCTCTGTCCCCTGGAGGGGAAGGCCGCACGGCCTCCCCTTCCTGACAGCCCGTTGGTCACCAGCAGGACAGAGCACCAGGCCTCAGGCTTGGCATGTTTCCTCAGTAAGGCCTCCAGTGGGAAATCTCAGAAGTTCATATTTTCCCTCACCCCGAGAGATACACGAAGGCCAGACCCAGTAGTTTGGTTCTTGCAGGTGAGTGACCACAGCTGCTGGAGGGACAGCCCCCTGGATTTTCCAGCTACCTAAATTTCTGACAGCGGGGGCTCATCCTCTGGGCGCAGTCATCCCATAGATTTCTCAGACTCCCTTTAGAGTCATCGGGGTGACCATCAGCCTGACAGGAGGATTGGAAACATATTTCATGGGTTCTCACCAGTTATTTCCAGAAGGAAGTCTCCCAAACTGATCACAAGATAAGCCTGACAACAGTTAGATCTTGTTTCCTTTTAAGCCCATCACACTAGCAAGACCCTCACCTTTGCTGTGCTTACCTGAAGCTGCTGGGACGCAGCAGCCCTCCTGGGTGCGGAAAGGAGAGAGGAGAGGAGGGGACAGGGGACCGTAGAGGTCCAAGAGCCTCTCCTCCCACCACCTCCACAGAGCACCCTGCCCCCGCCCACCTGGCCACGCCCACCCACCCATTCCCTAACCACAGGCGAGGTCTGGGGCTCCCAGGGGGGCTGTCCCACAGGGCTGCAAGGTTGCTTCTCGCAGCCCCTGACCTCAAGCAGTGCACAGACTGCTGGGGGAGCCCACCAAGGAAAGCAGAGGTTGCAGGACAGTGCTCGGGGTGCTTGGAGATAGGCACAGGTGTGGTGGGAGCCCCGTTGGGGGGGGGCTGTGAATAGCACCCAGCCAGCTGTGCTTTGGGGTCACACCTAAGTGGCATGGAAGAAAATGGTCAGGGAATCTTGAAACGTGGCTTTGTTTGCCTTCCAGCGCTGCGCACCAGACCCCCCTTCCTTGGTCATGCATCCCCATGCTTCCACTGTCCTGTCCGTCGACTTAAATTTTATTTAATTTAAAAGGCAAGCATTTCTACTTTTGTGGGGTTTACTGTGCTTTTGCATATTGCTGCTTTTGAAAACATGAAATATTTTGATTTTTTTCTCGGTCCATAATGCGATGCAAATAGTGGAAAACAGGATCACCAAACGGCCTGAGGCTGGGAAGGTGCAAGCCCAGCGTCAGGTCAAGCGGCACAGGGCCCCATGAACAGCTGAGAAGGACCTCGCAGCCCTCACGTGATCCTTAATGTGCTGATACTCCAAACCCTAATAATCAACAACATTAAATGCTAGGACTCCTATAGTACACGTTGCAAGTACCCCTCCTGGTGCTTCCCGCATTGGAATTTGACAGCAAAACAGTGAGGGGTCCAGGCGCCCTCACTCCCCTTTTACAGAGCAGGAAACTGAGGCTTGGACACGGGGTGGCTGTGCTCGTGGGGGGCCGAACCCTGGCCGTCTGCGCTCTGCCTCCCCCCCAGCCCCAAGCGCGCAGGGATCCGGGGCAGGTGTCTCTGACTGGGGGGGCCCAGGGCTGGCATCTCAGGCTGGGGGGGCCGGGGCTGGTGTCTTGGCCTGGGGGGGCCCATGGCAGGTGTCTTGGCCTGGGGGAGCCCGTGGCAGGTGTCTTGGCCTGGGGGGGCCGCCCGGGCTGGATGTCTTGGCCTAAGGGGGGTCCGGGATGGGTGTCTCGGGCTGGGGGGCTGGGGCTGGTGTCTTGGCCTGGGGGGTGGGCATCCGGGGCGGGTAGCTCAGCCTAGGGAGGGCACCGGGGCGGGTGGCTCAGGCTGCGGGGGCCCCCGGGGCGGGGCGGGGAACCCTGCTCCCCAGGGGTGCACGGCCCCGCCCAGACCGCTGGACGCTGGGCCCTTCACAGGCCGGGTTAGGTAATCTCCCCACCGGCCAAGGAGCTTCAGCTGCCAAACCGCAGGGAGGGATGAGGCCCAGGGAGGGAGGGGCGCTGAGAACTGTTTGTTGTTGCTTTTTCTGAATTAAAAGAAAACAGGGAATGGAGCAAGGGAGGGAGCAAAGTTCAAGGGAGAATCTGGCAAGTCACCTTGGGCAGACCCCTGGACTGCTTCCAGAACTCTCTCTTGGAAAGGGCGAGGCTGCCGAGTGTGTGATGAGTGCTTAGTGAGTATTCATTGTGGATGATGGATGACTGGCCTGGAATTTGTCCACACCACAAATTTGTTCCTCTGTACACCCAGGCAACCAAGAAGCCAAAAGAGGTGGGGGGGAGGGGATCGGGGTGCTGCTTTAATGGCACTTTCACTGGGCTGTTGGCACGGGGGCCTCCGAGCCCTGGGCCCCACCCTCCTGCATTGTCTCTGCCTCCACTCATTCCTTTCCCGGGCCCTGGAAGCAGAGCCCCGGGTGACCCTTTCCTCTCCGTGTGCGCGCTCACAGCACCGTCCAAACCCCTCCCCAGGCACATACTGGGGCTCAAGAACTAGGAAGTTTCTCGAGGGCAGCCTCCAGCCTCCCTGCCTCCAACCCCTTCCCTCTGCTGCCCCCACCCACCCTCAAAGCTGCCAGAATCACGTTTCCGTTCACTGGTTTTGATCATATAACATCCCCACTTGGAAGGCCGGAGTGAGTCCCAGTGGCCTTATATGTCAAATCTCAATTTCCAACCATGAGCATTAAGATCCTCCCCCATGGCCCCCCATCTTGCCTGCCCCGCCTCAGGGACCTTCTCTCCTAACTCTTGCAAAGCAGGACTTCTGCTGCGATTATGCAAAACTCAGGAGCCAGCCCCCCTGGCTGGCCCCCACCACTTAGTCATTCACCAAGTATTTACTGAGCATCTATAAAGTGCTATGCACTGAGCTACAGGCTGCAAATACAAGAAAGAACACGAAAATAAACATCTCTGCCCTCACAGTCTGTACAGTCAAGTGAGAAAGACAGTTAAAACAAGAAATAAAATTTTCTTGCTCCCAATTGCCACTGAAACGGCGTAGCTCCTATTTAAACCTGAGAATGACTATGTAAAAGAAACCAATAAACAGACCATGCACAGAAAGGAAATACACCCAAATAGTTGTCCCTGGACGGCTAAGTAGGGAGATTAGAATAACTATTTCCTTCCTCCTACTTTCAGATAGTTTCCAAAAATTCAATACCGATCAGGTATTAATTTTATAATAAAAAGCAAGCTGTTTGGGGGGACATTTCTTACCTTTTTCTGGTTAAAAGAAGCCAGGCCCTTACTTTTAAGAAAATTATTGAGACAACAGAAAGCATTAATAAGAAAATAAAAATAAAAAAAAAAACTAAAAGAAAAGAAAAGAAAAGAAAAGAAAAATCACCCACAATTGCATATTAACATATAGCAAATGTGAACATTTTACTTCACCAGCACCTAGCTGCTCTCATTTTTTTCATATAATCAGGTTCACATTGTACACAATGTTTCATAACCTATTTTTTTAACTTAATACAATATAGATATCCATGACAAAGTGTTGTACTTTTCATGTCTTTTTCACTTTTTCACTTTTCATGTCTTCCTCATACATACATGACATATGAGCCATAGTTAGTTTAATCAGTCCTTAAACATAAATCATTGTATTTGTTCCTAAAGACGGAGAAGATTGTCGAGGTTGGAAATAGGCTTTGGAATCACTGACGTGGATTCAAATCCTGGCTTTACCTCTTGGTCACGGTAACTTTACTAAATTTACTAAATGTATGAATCTACTAAATTTTCCTACGTCTCATTCTTCTCACATGCTGCATGGTGATAGTAATATCTTCTGTATAGGTGATTGTGGAGAACAAAATAAAATGATACATTGAAATGGTTTGGGCCAAAATAAAATGATATATTGAAATGGTTTGGTCTGGCACATAGAACTCAATTAATGGTAGCTAGCCCCCGATCATTTCTTTGGAATACAATCTTAGAAGTACAACCTCTGGGGGAAGGGGTTTGACCATTTTGAAGTTTTGTGGGTTTGTTTCTTTTTTAAGATGTTATTTATTTATTTGAGAGAGGGAGGGAGAGAGTATCCGAAACAGACTCCACGCTGTGGCCGGAGCCAGACGCAGGGCTCGATCCCACGACCGCCGCAAGATCTTGACCTGAGCTGAAACCAAGAGTTGGAGGCTTACCCACTGAGTCACCCAGGCGCCCCTGGTTTTGAAGTTTTTTTTTGAGGCACACTGCCAAGTTGCACCATAAGGAAGAGGTATGTGAACTGCATTTAAAAGGAGGCAGAGGGCAGCCCGGGTGGCTCAGTGGTTGAGCGTCTGCCTTTGCTCAGGCTGTGACCCCAGGGTCCTGGATAGAGTCCTTCATCGGACTGCATGGAGCCTGCTTCTCCCTCTATATCTCTCTCTCTGTGTCTCGTGAATGGATAAATAAAATCTTTTTAAAAAAAAAGAAAAAAGGAGGCAGAAGGACGCCTGGGTGGCTCAGTGGTTGAGCACCTGCCTTTGGCCCAGGACGTGATCCCAGAGTCCCCGGGGTCAAGTCCCACATCGGCCTCCCCGCATGAAGCCTGCTTCTCCCTCTGCCTGGGTCCCTGCCTTTCTCTCTGTATCTCTCATGAATAAATAAATGAAATCTTTAAAAAAAAAAAAGAAAGATAAATAAATAAATAAATAAATAAATAAATAAATAAAGGCAGAGACAGGGAGAAAATTTTAAAAATCACAGTTGTGTTGCACCCTGTGTGCCCTCACTCTCATGGGCTCATTGGGCAACAGACGTGAACCCAACCCTCCCAACCCTCCAGATGTTACAATCCACCTGTCCGTCAGCCTTAGCTTTCGTCCTCTGAGCACGGTGATGGCTCTTGCTGCCACCTGACCCTTCACGCCTTCGAGGGCTCCCCCGCCACCCCGAACCCCTCTTTAATACTGAAATCACATGTAGTTCTTCAGTTGACCACTTGCTGTTTCGGAAGAGAATAAATTGTGCCCTAGCTCAGAAGTGTTCAGGAAGACCTGCGACAAGGAATGCCACGCTGTCCCGTACAGGTGAGAAAGTGGGGGCCCCAGCCGGGGTGGTGCCCCCTCCCCGCAGCTCACACATAAGCAATGAGCTCTCAGCTCTCTCCGTGGACATTCCTGGTCACTGCGTACCTCCCACCGCTGGGCCACACCCCCACCAGTTCGCATGTTTTATGGCTCGGCCTCAGCCCCCCCTTATCCACCCAGCTATCTCAATTTGAAAAATCTTGCCCTTGACTCTTGCTTTCATGCAGCCCGCTGCCCTGCTGTCTGTCCAGATCGTTTCTGCATTTGGATACCACACTCCCACCCACCGCCCTTCCTTGAACCGGGGGAGATAACAGAATCTGTGCCCACCCCGGCATTCCTGCACATCCCAGACATGAAAGCGGTTGTGAAACATGCGGAATCCTCCCCGATTTATTTCTCTTTACCTTACATCCCTTCCACTTTGATGTCAGGAGACTATTTGAAAGAAAAGAATCTAACGTGACCTACTACCCTGGAATGCCAAGAAAAACAATTAGCAGGGCAATGGAGCGCAGTGAGCAGATGGTGCCCATGGATGAGCTGGGCGAGGAGGGGTTGGCTTTATGAACCCCTCATCCACCTCAGGGCTGACCAGCAGGACCTCGTGTTGGAAGTTCCCAGAGCACCCCGCTCTCGGAGGCCCCGGGGTCGCACAATCCATCCCAAAGAGGGAGGGGCTCCTGTCTTCCCCACAGACCCCTCAGGCTCTTGGCAGGGCTCCACAAGAGCCCTCGAAGCTTCTCAGGAGTAAAACGGGTTCATAACCATGGGCATTGTAAGGATGAGTGGTGGAGAGGTGTGGGTAGAAGCGAGCGGGGTGGGAAGGAGGCTTTACCTGCCTCCCAGGATGTTAGACTCCCCTGGGACACACCGAGGGCCATCTCAGAGCCTCGACCCCGGAGCCTGTGACGGCCAGCATCTCCCCAGGTTCAGCAGTCATGGCACTGCGCCCCTTTCTGCAGCGGAGCCGCACTGCGCACAGTGAAAGGCAGTGTGGACCTTGAAAGGGGCTACATTTTGGAGGCATCAGAACTTGACCCTTCCTGCGGACAAGACCTGTCTTGATGAGACCCATCATCCCTTCCCTCTCCTCCCCTTGCTCAACCAGGTGACTGGTCACAGTTACCTTCCTGCTGCTCTTCAAGCAGGCCAATCTACTACCTGCCTCAGGGCCTTGACACTTGCTCTTACCCCATCTGTCCTGCACACAGAACTTCACGCCCCACATATGCACAAAACACGATGGCCTATACCCTGCCCTGCCTGTGGACGTTGCTACTTGCGTGCATGTGTACACACACACACACACGCACACACACGTCCTCTCAGTGGGACACTCAGCTGCATCATAACATTACTGGCACTTTCTCTTCATTCACCTCTCTGATTAGTTGTCTCTTCTTCACAAGTCTTCCGGAGCCTCTCTAAAATAGCAGTCTCCTCCCCAGCACGGGCAATCCCCTCCTCCGTGCCTTGCACGCTTTTCTTACTCACGGGCTCTGCCTCAAATAGAATTCCTTACCTCTGGGCTTCCTTGTTTGATTTTCTATTCCTTCCCCAGAACATCAACTCCAGGGGAGCAGGAGATGGTTCGACTCACTGCAGAGTCCTGAAATCCAGAACAAAAGCTGATTGACAGCGGGACGGGGATGGAGGTGGGGGGGGTGGGGAGGGCAGGAGCTGAATGTAACATGCACATATAATGGATCCCTAAAAGAAACTTCCAAAAACAAACAAACAAAAAGAAACTTCCAGGTGTGCTTCTAGGGAAGAACTTTATGGAAGCTGGAGAGGCTGGAGGCTGACTCTCTCCCTCTTACCCCCTGAGTGTTCTGACTTTATGTGGCTGGATTGGTGTTTCAGGGGACCTGCAGCCCGAGCAGCTTCTGCAGAGCTGGGGCAGGCCCCTGATCCGGGGCTCCACCAGTGAGAATGGTAAGGATTCTTCGGGAGGAGGTTGGCCGAAGGAGGACATCCTGGCAAACGACTGCTCGGGGACCCATGCTGTCAACTTACCCCCCCACCAAGTCAAAAGCATGTGTTGAAGAATGATGTATCTCTTGTAAGCCATACCTCAAATTCCATTGTTTACCGAGGAAGTATGACTGCTGACAAGCATAAGCCACTTAGAAATACGACGGGAATTATGTGGCCTGGAGGAAGGAGCCATCCCTGAGCTGGAAGGCTTGGTGGTGGAATCGCATGCTGTTTGCTCCCATACTTTTGTGACCGTTGGAAATGTTTCTTTCCAGTCTTCAACCAGAGGAGGGGCGCATGAGTCAGCCAGGAGGAGAGTCCATGCAGCAGAAAACGGTCCGTTGGGAGCCGCGTGATGCCGGGGAGGTGACTCAGCCTCACAGGGGAGCCCAGGAACCTGTGCCCTCGTCTTAGTGGGGTGATGGCTCTCGCTGCCACCAGACCCTACATGTGGTGCTGGACACCACTTGTGCTCTTCAAGGCAATTCTCTTCCCTTTCTGAGCATGGGTCCCCCAAGGTTAGATGTGTTCTTGCAACCTGCTTGGGCCAATGGAATGTCGACGCGCTTACTTCCAGAGAACACTGGGGAGCAGGCATGTGATCCTCCGTGTGGATCCCGAAGCCTGATGTCGAGAGGGTAGTGGAGACAGCCTGGATCGCTCTGCCACCCGCACAGTCCCACCATCCACCATCCCCTCCTGACCCCGAGCCTGTGGCGTGTGGGAGAAATGCAGCCTTGCTTCACGCGAGAGATGGAGAGCTGTGTCACACCAGCAGACCCAACCCACCCTAATAAGGCAGGTGCATTCACTCACGTGATCACACGTCCTCCTTTGAGCCACATTTTACATGTCAGGAAACTGAGATTCAGAGCTCAGATTCAAAAACCGATTCCAAAGCTGATTTGCCTGATTCCGTCTCCACTAGATTCTGATGTCTCCTACTCTGGAAGAGACCCGACTTTGATGTCTCTCCAAGCCTTGTGGGGCCCGAAGTCCTTGTTCTGGACCATGACTTAGAGTTCGATCTGTTGAGACAAGTAAATATGTTGTGTCTTTTTTTCCCCCTAATAAGCAGATTAACATGCAGGCGCAGCATGCACATGTGGATGAACAGCGCTGTGGGGCTGAGCAAGGTCAGGAAGGCCCTGAGGGCGCCACGGGGTTGGGTGTGCAGGACTCAGCCAGGATGGCATGACAGTCCCAGGGTGATGTAAGACTGGGACCGGGTGCTAGAAGACGTGGGTCCCCCCGGCCCGGCTCAGCCGGCCCCGGTGAGTCACTCTCTGGGCCCGCCGCCCAGATGTGGAGCAAGCATCTTGGATCTGACCCTGCCTGCACATGAGCGTCACCTGAGGAGCTCTAAAAAGACATATCCAGCTGCCCTCAGAGACTGCGATTCCACAGATCCGGGCCAAGCGCTCAGGCCTCCATGAGGACTTTGATGCACAGACAGGTTTGGGTGTCGCTGGTCTAGCTCAGCCCAGGATGCCTTTCTGCTATTTTGGTGGCCACCAAACGAGCACTGCTGTGTCCTTTTTGTCATGGGTGTTTTAGCCATGGCCCCAGTTCTCCTCGGATCTCTGGAGGAAACGTGTCTGAGGCCTCTGCCAGAGTTCTAGTAGCCGCTGCATGTCAGAGGCTCCAGAGGGCCAGAGCGATTCCTACGGGTTCTGAACCCACTTATTGAAGGATGGCTTCCCTTCTGGGTACAAAGAGCTGGTGGGGCTGGGAAGGTCAGTAAGCAGAAGCCTTCCTAGAGATGCCTGGCCCGAAGGGTGGGGCTCTCAGGCCCGAGAGGCCTCGCTATGAAGAGGGTCCTGGGGCTCGGCCTTGGGCATCGCCCTCGGTCTGAACCCCACACACCAGACGGCGCTTTCCCGGCCACACAGAACGAGGTAGCTGACCTTCAAAGCTTCCTCAGGTCTGGCTCTTGGGAGAGCCCTGTTCCAGATCCTCCGTCCCCTTTGCCTTTGTCCTTATGACACCAGTGGCATTTGCATGGCCAGGTTGCAGGAGAAACTAGAGCAATGCCAGAGAGCCAGCAGAGAAGACCTCCAGCCTCCCTGCAGGTCTTGGCAGGACTCAGGGTGGGTGGCCTCTTGGTTGGTGTGCTGCGGCCAGGCCGCTGGGTACTTGCCCGGCCTTAGTGCCAGGCTCCATGGCAGAGGGCAAGGCACGTGGCTGCTTGGGTGACTGAGCACATTCCGGTGCCCAGGAGTCTCGTGAAATCGTGCTGCAAATTAGCCATCCAATTAAGGCAACCACAGGCTAACTCCCGCCTCGTCATCAGCACAGGGGAGGCTGCTTAGTAGAATAGAGAGAAAGCTTCACCTGTCTCCCACATCCCTCTCCGCAGATCCTGCGCCACGTAAGGAACATCCAGGGAGGTAGCAGTAGCGTGGACTCTCTTGCCTGAAGGGACTTACACTAGGCATTGGCTTGCCCTGGTCCTCTTGTTGCCACAGCAGCCTCAGGTCACCTTCACCTGCTCCATGCTATACAATGCCAGGGAGGCTCAGCTTGGTGCACAGTTCTGATGCCACAAGCCACACCTATATCTTGGCCTTGCCTCTGTGGTGTGACACAATTAGGCTGGAGGAGGCCCAGGGCCCCAGACAACTCAACCATCGGTCCGTCATGGCACCAACGTCTACCTCCATCATCCCACTTACCGGATTTCTACGTCTCACCAACCTCCGAAAAGAAGTTGAAAAGACGCGTGATGAATGACAGTGTTGCCCATCAAACTATTAGGTGCCAGTATGGAGGAAGGCTAGGGTGAATGAAGGTGAGCAAAAGAAAGACTGGATTGTGCCAGAAAACCCAACATAAGGTGCCCCTGCAATCTGCTGCAACACTTGGCCTGAGCATCCTGACGGACGACATTAAAACAGCAACTAGGTTGTATCACAAAGCCCTTAGATGTCTGCAAGAGAAAATACATCAGATGGTGTGGAAAAGCAAATATTTTTCAACTCGGAAAGGATAAGAACAGTTTTATATTCAAGATCTTTGCATAAATACCAGTGAACAAGAAAATAGTATCTCCACGAGTCATTTCACCAAAACGGCCCTGTCTGGAAAGAACAATCAATTATCATCTTGTGGTGATACTTCTACGGGGAACTAGAGTCATACATTCTAGGATTATAGTTTGTAGTGATCGGGCTGGATGTTTTATCACCATGGATATATATTTCTGGCTTCTGTGGAATGGTCTGGAATGGCTCCTATGGGGTCTGACCAAGGATGGTAATCTGGGTTTCCAATTACAACCCCCCATCAACCTGGGGATCTGGGGGTGTGGGCTGCTGGAATATGGGAGAGAGTGGCCGAGAGGTCAGAGCTCAGGACCCAGGTTCTACTCCAAACGGGGTCATGCCAACTGGGTTCTACTTGAGAAGAATTGCTAACAGACCAGCAATACAGAAACACACCCATGGTCTCCCGGGTCCCCACGGCAGCATTTCCTGCAACCTGGCTCTTCCCCCTGGCTTCTCTGGCTGGACGTGCTCTTTCTTCACCTCCTTCACTGGTTACTTCTTCTCTCATCCTGGGGAGCCCTCCCACCGCGGTGGCCTCTTTTCTCGTGCCCGTGTACCTGCCCGTGTACCTGGAGACCCCACCAGCATCCCCAACTCACGGTCCCCTCTTCCCCATCCTTGCCCTGACCCGCGTGCCCCTGTCTGTCAAGACCACCACTGACAGTGGCCCTGACCCAGAACCTCAAACACCACCTCACAGCCTCTACCCGGTTAAATGCCTCGATGGCGAATCCGCCTCTGATTCTCTTGCCCATTCTCTCCTTTTTCGTGCCAGCGTCCTACTTCAGGTCCTTGCTTTCTGGGATGGGCCCCCAAATGGTTTTCCTGTCTCTGTTCTCTCCTCCAATGAATCAGACATGGTTCTGCTGAGACTGCCCCATGTCATACCTCGCACTTGCCACCCCTTCAGGGGACCTGGGGGGGCTCCATCAGTTAAGCGGCCGACTCTTGGTTTCAACACAGGTCGTCATCTCAGGATCTTGAGATTGAGCCCCAAGTTGGGCTCCGAGTCTGCTTGTCCCCTCTCCCTCTGCTCCTCCCCCGGCTCACACTCTATCTCTAAAATAAATAAATAAAATCTTTAAAAACAACAAAACTCCCACTTGTTCTGGGAGCAGATGTAACTGGGAGAACCACACGCAGAAGTTGACTGAAGAGTGCTTTTGAGAAGCAGACCTGTAAGGAAGCGAGGAGCACCCCTCTTCTCTCCTCCGCGTCTTAGAGTTCTCTCCCTCTCTGCTGGGCAGGAAACACGCCTCCTCGGGATATCTTCATTTCCCAAGCCCCAAACCCTGTGAGTATTACCTTCCGTGGTGAAAGGCAGTGATTGAGAGTCTTAAAAAAAGCGTCTTATCTTGGAATGTCTGGGCGGGCCCTGAATGCAGTTTCAGGTCTCCTTATGAGAAAGAGGCCAAGGTGGATGAGCCCGACACACTCAGAGAAGGTGATGTGAAACAGGGGCAAGCGTCGGAGTGATGGAGCGACAAGCCAAGAGCTCCGGGGATTGCCAGGCAGTTATGAGAAGCTGGAAGAGGCAAGGGACAGGTTCTCCTCTGGAGCCTCTGGAGGATGCACAGCCCTGCCAGCATCTTGCTTGGGCCTCCTAACACCAAGGCCGTAGTGATGTGTTACAGCAGCCCCAGGAAACTATTAGGTCACCCTTCAAAATCCTCCTTGGACCTCACCTTCTCCGCGAAGCCTGCTCTGATTACCTCTGAAAGAAACTCTAGCTCCCTTTACTGACCCCCCCCCCCACTCTTTGCTTATTCATCTTCAGGAGACTTTGCATAATCCGTTTTGTAACACGGCTAGAAGGGTGGGGCTAGAAGGGTGGGCGTCTGGATTTCAAAATCTCTAAGAGCGGGCACCAAGCTTTACATACCAAAGTATTTAATTAATCCACATATTAAGTACTTAGCACAAGCCAGACTCTGTTCCAGAGACTAAAGCCTTGCATTTGGAACATGTACATGTTTGCAGTTTTTTTTTTTTTAATTTTGTAAACGGTCCTTTCACTGAATCCATAGATACATACTGAACATTTACCCTGTGCCAGATACTGTTTGGGGGAAACGATAGTTAAAAAAAAAAAAAGATGCCCCTCGTCCATGACATCTTTCCAATGGTCCCTGTCTTCATCAGAGACAGAAAATAAATGAATTCGTATGCATTTATATTTATTTAATGAAAGAAATGATGAATATTTTGCGGAATTTCAGAAGTGATGTAGGAATGCCTATGAAAACTTGTTGTGAAAAATAAACACAGAAGTGGGGCCCCCCTGGTGGCTCATTTGGTTAATCTTCAGTTCAGGTCGTGATCCTGGGGTCCCGGGATTGAGCCCCAAGCCTCGCTCTGCACCAAGTAGGAAGCCTGCTTCTCCCTCTCCCTCTGCCTCTCTCCATTCATGCTCATTCTCTCTCTCAAATAAATAAATAAAATCTTTAAAAAAAGAAATAGAGAAGTAAAAGCACACTTAGTTCTGCCTCCCATCCCACTCTGCTCCCAGAAGTACCCACCTGTACCCCAGTGAGTCCTTCCTGTCTTCTATGCATTCAGTTACGCCACATAAACCCACATACTTTTTTTTTGCATAAATAGAAAAGTACGTTATGTATATTATTATTGGCATAGAATTTCACATAGAGCAAATGTCTGTTCTAAATGCCGTACATGCTTGATGAGCAAACTTCTTGAAAGGCCTGCCTAATGCTGAACATCAGAGCCAGGTCCGAGGTTAGGACCTGGTCCTTCGGCCCCCCTGTTAATGAGCACCTGCTTTGGGGAGCCCCCCAGCCCCGTACAAAGAAGCGGCATGAACAAGGTGCCCTTTGTCAGACACCTGGGGGGGTCAGTGCATAGACAGTCTTCCTGCCCCCAGCTCCAACCTCCATCAACCAATACTCCCTGGAGAGGCAGGAGGCCCCGTATTGAAAATTTGGGACAGCCCCAGGCCAGAGCCCCTCACCTGGCTTGAGGGGTGCCACTTATCACTGCAACAGGCATTTACAGAGTAGTTTAAGGGCCAGACAGTATGCTGACCCCAACCGTAGCTGCTCACAGGATGCTCCCGGGAAAGGAGCACGGTGGCATAGGAGGGGCCAGGAGTGGCCTCATCTGCCCCAGAGCCAGGACCGAAAGCTGGCTGTGCCCGCTGCGGCTGCTGTGAATGATGCACTTGCCAATGAGAGGGGACTCGTCTACGCGGCCACCACAACCAGCCCTGCTCCACGCTGTGCAAGATTTTCGTATTTCCACCTTCCTCTTCTGTTCTCTCTTCTCATGCATCCCACACAGGCTCACGGTCCAAACAAGTGTGTGTGTGTGTGTGTGTGTGTGTGTGTGTGTTCATGCAGACACGCGCACACACACGCAGACTCTTAATGTGCTCAGATGCACCCGTTGTAAAATGCAAAGGCCCTGAGAAATCACGGAGTTGGAAGGAACATTCCGAAAAGCATTTCTCTGCCTCCAGGAAGTCCTGTGTCTAAATCATGGACAATAGCTGGGTGTTTTCCAGCTTTTAAAGCCATTCGAGGAAATTGGAACATGTCTGATCCCATCCTGGACCAAATTTCAAAATGCATTTTTGCAGACAAATTAACTTCCTAGCTGTGTCACCTGACTCACTTCTAAACCACACTGTCTCCTTCCATTGACTGCATGCCCCCCAATAAGAGATTTTGCTTTCTCGTCGTTACTGAAAAATTTTCATCATTGGGTCCAGCTCACTCCTCTTACAGGACTTATTTAAATTAGGCATTCGACATTGCAATTTTAAAGGGAGAAATACGAGTCACTCGCAAAATGTATATGAAATATTTGTTAATTTTTGTTGGATTTTTTTATCTTTACATGTTTCCAACATTTCCCCCTCTTTTTCTTATGTGAATTGGCGCTCTGCAACCCAACTGATGGGCTCCTGAGTCAGCATCACTGTTTCCAATTACTGAACATCTAGAAGTAGTTCCAGACAACTGCTCAGCATTACGTTCCTACCACCAAAACCTGAGGGACAGAGTTCTTGGTTACAAATGCTGGAGTTAAGGGTTGAGAGACAACATCCATTATAACCTCCTGTTTTCACTCACTCATAATTGTCCAAAAATTGTCCTTTTGCTCCAAATCATTCCATGCTCTGTTTCCACCCCAGGGATGAAATTGCTCGGGAAGTCTGAACAAAAGTGGTTTAGCCAGTTTGGAACCGGGCGACTTGGGGTGGGGTGGGGGTGGGGGGTGGTAGTGTGGAGAATATCTTTCTTTGGCTGAAAACAAATAAAATGTCTCTCTGGCTGTGGACAACCCCAAAACAGCTGTCCCCTCACAACACCAGCCCTCTTGTGTGGGTGGTCAGCCTTTGCCAAGGGAGGAAGCGTCTGTGAGCTGCGAGGGGAGCGGAAATCCAGAATTTCTGAAATCATGGGCAGTACAAATATGGATTTGTGCTTTCTGTGCTACAGTTTGGTGGGGGCCGGGGCGAGGGGAGATTTATGATGTCTGCAGGATGCGGGAGGCCCTCTTTCCCTGGGATTAGCTGCCTTTTGTGCAATAGATGCAGTGGTGAGTGGTATGTGAACAAGATCAAGGCGTTCCTGTGTTTGGGTTTGGGTCCTGTCCATTACTATTGGTGTGACCTTGAATTGGTTACGGGATTTCCCTGACGTTGGTTAGCCTCGTCATTAAAACAGGGATCATGGTGGTCCCTATGTCACGGAAGCACATGAGATGAGGCGATGCACACGGGACACTCGGCCCCATGTCGGGCACCCCGTGTGTACGCTGGACAGGTCCCCTGGGAGCACAGCGGAGGTAGCAATGGAGATATACACACGAGTGACTGCATGTTGTATTTGTCCACTGTGGTGACACCTCGTTTTTTGGCCTCTTTGGGTGCATCTCTGTCCCTTCGAGGGACCAGGCCTAATTTTTCATTTTGTTTTAGGAAGCCACTGCCTCACCGTCTCAGCCACGTGAACAGGTGCTGCTGCTGATGCTGTGGGGTCATCCCCACAGGTGTATCCAGAACTGGGTTCACAGACAAGAGGCTGTGAGCACCAGGATCCCCCCAGGAAGGTGACGGGGAGAGAAAGTCTTTTCAGCCGTGAGCGCTGGCCGGCTGGGATGCCCTTATACAGCTCCCGGTAGTCATCCTCAGCCAAGCTTGCCAAGAATGGCTGTCGCAAGGAGAAAGGAAGGCCCTAGAGATGGCATGAGGAGTCCGGAAGGCGTGGTCCGGGGGCCTGGGCCCTGCCAGGCCTGGAGCTGGCCCTGCCTTCAGACCTCTCTCTTTTGTGAGACAGTACATTCCCCTTTTTGCCTAAGTCGGCTTAGGTTGGGTCTTCTGCTATTTACGTCGGTCCTCTTGGGAACAGGAGCTCAAGGCTAAAAGCATCCAGCAGGAATGCAGAACTCTTCGTCGGGTCCTTGGTAGATGCCCACTCTCTGCCCCAATTCACTGGTGGCTCCGGACAAGCCTTTGTGCTCACTGGGTTCTCAGCAGTGAAGTTCTTAGCAACACAACCAGGCCACTGTGGGAGGCAGACACTGAAGTTCTAATACCCTAGGCATCCGTGATTTGAGAGAGCTGGAGCAAGGAGGGGGGCAGAGTCCGTCCTTCAATCTAAGGTAACAGAAGAGAAATTAAGGGCTTGTCTCTACAGTCAGGTGGACTCTAGGGACTGGTTCTGAATTCTGGCTCCACCTCTTGCTGTGTGACCGTGGGAAGGTTACTCAACCTCTCCAAGCCACATTCTCTTAGACTATGCCATGAAGCTCTTCAGGTTGCCTAGGGAAAGGCATTGGTTCACTCTCTGCCCCAGCTCACATTTCCATCTCAACCTGAAGATGACTACTTCACTCAAAATAGAAATACTGGAAGAGACCATTCAGCATCCCCTTTCTTCCCTGTCACCGGCTCCTCCTCGTGGAAAGGAAGGTGGCGGGTCTGATTGGTGAGAATGGGAAGAGCAGACATGCGGCTACATTTCCCCCTCGATAGGGGCAGATCTGAAAGGTGGATCGGTAAAGGCCTGAGTGGCTTCGGAGACCTGGGCGTGCTCAAGTGCAGTGAACCACGTGCTCCCGGGGCCCACGGGCCGATCCATGCATGGCCGCTCTCTCCACCAGCCGTGTCCATTCTCCACCTTCCCCACCTACTCTGTGGACCTGGACCTCTCAGTCTTGGGAAGAGAAGGGCCTGTGGTGTTTCCAGTCCAAACCTATGACTCACAGAGCAAGCCCTTGGCTCCTTGAGTCTCTTGTTAGGTTAATTCTGTACATGCTTCAGAAGGAGAAAGTGTTCCTCAAACCCTGGAGGTGAAGGTGCTTTCTCCTACAGGACTCTGGAATTGTAAACCTCAAAGTAGGAGAATGGATTTCATTACTACATCAAAAGTAAAATTCTGTTCAAGTTAATAAATAGTATTAGTTTGGGAGCAGCTACTTGTAACATCTGTAGCTTTCAAAGGTGTGATGTAGAGAATATTTTTAAAACTCCTGCCTGGGGAGTCTGAGTGGCTCAGCCAGTTAAGCGTCTGCCTTCAGCTCAGGTCATGATCCCAGGGTCCTGGGATCAAGCCCCACATGTGGGGCGGGGGGGGGGGGGGGTCCCTGCTCAGTGGGGAGCCTGCTTCTCCCTCTCCCTCGGCCCCTTCCCCACCCCGCTCACACTCTCTCTTGCTCTTTCTCTCTCTCTCTTTCTCAAAAAAAAAAAATCTTAAAAAAACTGCTAATCAGTAACAAGAAGTCAAGAAATACAATAACAGAAAGAAGGACAAAGAAGTGATGATATATTAGGCATTTGCCAAAAAAAAAAAAAAAAAAGGGCAACAACCCCATTTAGGCCAAGCCTAATTTTTAATTAAGATGAGCAACAAAATGGAAGCTTCGGGATCCTTCCAAATTGTCATTCAGCCACCTGTTTCTTCTCTGTCCCACGTGCTCTCATACAACATTCAGATTTGCCATAAGCGGGTCAGTGCTCTTCCCGAGACTTCTATTTTCCTATAACTGAACAAAACTGAACCCTTCTCCAAAACGGTTTTTAGGGGGCTTGGCCTGTGCCCACGTGTCTGCTTCAGGATGTGAGAGGTGGTTATTCGCACCCTCCTGTTAGAGTAGACGTGACCAGCGGTGATGACAGTCCGTCAAAATCCCGCTGGTTCTTTCAGCCTCATCAAACAAGCGGGCTCCCGTCTGTTCTCTAGCAGCTGTGCTAAACAGCAAGCCCGATCGAGTTTTGACCCAAAATTTCTCAGAGGATGCATGCACGCATTCCGCATTCTAGCTGTTGCCAAGATGTGAAATGTATCTTTCTGAGGAAGTTGCCTATAAATCCTGTTGTGATTTATTTGAGCGAAGAGAGAACAGGAACCATGTGCCGAGCCCATTGGTTTCCTATAAAAAAAAAGCGAAATATCAATAAATTGGGGAAACGTTGGGGGCTTTCGGGTCACTAAAAATTGGTCGAGTCCCTTAGAACGCTATCAGTAGGTAACTCACAGACAGGAAACTCAAAAGGCGAATAAAGCGAGGAGCCCAATCTTTCTACTTATCAGAGAAAGGCAATTCCAGAAAAGTCTCACTTGACATGCAGCTCACAAAAGTAATCACTTGAACCCCAACAATGCTAGGAAGGACGCGTAGACATGGGACCCTCATGCACCAGTGGAATATGTTGTTGCAACCTCCCGGAGAGCCGTGTGGGCGTGTTGGTGCCGTGGGCAGGTGACTGTGATCTAGGTAAGTCCTATTCCTGGGATATGCCTTCCAGAAACTCCTACACACGCGAGCAAGGAGACCCAAGCATCCATGCCTATCCTGGCAAAGAACTGGAGGCCACCGAGCTGTTTACGGGAATACGGCGCAGACGTCAGGGGGGGATTAGCTGGACTTACCTAGAGCGTCGCTGAAAGATCTCAAAGCGTAGTGCAGAGTAAAACAGAATGAGTCAAGGGGAGACTGATAGCAAAAACATTACTCATGCACATTTTTCAGACACATAAAATAGTACCGCGCCACTCCCGCGGACGTCATCTGGAGAAATAACAAACGCAAGGTGGATTTTCAAGGGCCTACCACAAATGCGTGAGACGTGGTTACCTTTGGGAGGATTTCGATCTGAGGGAGATGGTAAAGGAGGGGAAAATGAGCAAAAGAGGTGCTTTGGGAGTCCAGCTTCGCCATCAGCCGGGGAGGATGAACTAATTCTGTTTCCCTGGTGCTAGAAACCCCTGGTGCTAGATACCTCTATCAATTTGACAGAGCACTAAACCCATAGCAAGTGCTCAATTAATAATTCAACGGTTTCTAACCTGTTTCTTTTTCCTTCAGATTCTGAGCTTTCTGAGGAAGAGGATCTTTCGGGGTTTTCTCTGGACCCAGTACTGAGAGCTCCGGGCATTCCCAGGCCTCCATGGAAGGTTGTGCAATAGAGCATCGATCAAGTTCTAAAAGACATGACTGGCTCCGTGGGGTGGAAGGGAATTCAGAGACCATCTTGCCAGGACCTTGGCTGAGGAGGGACTTGAAGCCCCGAGGGGGTCCAGCGACCTTGCCAGGGTCAGCCGAGGGGCTGCTGCTCACCCCGCAGAGGACCCCAGGCCCGTGACTCCTCGTCCTCTTCTCCTTCCACCAGGTAATCTGAGACGCAGGTGACCTCACTCGCGGCCAGCGTGTGTCTGGTTCTGCAAATTTGGGAGAGGCTGACACAGCACTTGTCCACTCTGCAGTACCCCCGGCTCACAGCCTTTCCAAGCAAAGAACAACAGAACATTTCCCTAAAACCCGGTCCCGTGGAAAGTGCACGCGCGGACACTCTCCCAAGACCCCATTCTGTCTCTGAGAACGACGTCTAAGGGGCGCCTGGGGGGCTCAGTCGGTGAAGCATCTGCCTTCAGCTCAGGTCATGATCTCAGGGTCCTGGGATGGAGTCCTGAGTCAGGGTCCCAGCTCAGCGGGGAGTCTGCTTCTCCCTCCGGCCCCTCCCCTGCTTATGCTCAATCTCTCTGTCTGTCTCTCTCTCAAATAAAGAAATTAAGTAAATTAAAAAAAAAAATTTTTTTTAAAGAAGTCTAATGGGCAGGCCGTGTTGTCCTGGGAGCACCCACTGCCGCCATCCACCTAGCAGTAAGCGGCTTTGGACCAGCCCTCCTGTGGCATCATTACCCTTCACTTCACGTGTGATGTTGGTGACGCAGCAGGTCGCAGGTGGCAGGTGTGCATCCAGCTAGCGTTGGGGGGGGGGGGGCCGGGGGGTGGGCTGGCAGCTTAGAAGGAGGTGGTCCTTCCCAGCTTCCCCATGAGCCTCTCCATTCTTCCCTCTTCGAAATTGCTCTTTGGAGCCCATTTCCCCAGAAACTAAAACTCCACGGAGGGAGCCTCTGGCAAGGGCCATCGGGGATCTTCTGAGTCCCTTTGAGGCTCGTTTTTTTCAAACTTCCTGTTTTCCATTTTGAAAATCCCATCCCTCCCAGACCTTCTGGAAGCCTCTTTCCTGGGACGGTGGGTGTGATACCCTGAGCTGGCAGCAGAGGGTGCCCGTGCCTAACGATCCTGGCACCGAGTGTCCCGCTGGGGCTGGGCGGGTCCCCAGCGTCCCTGCAGCTGGCGGGCGGCGGCCAGGAGCTGCCCCTGGGGGCCCGGACCCCGGCCAGTTCAGTGTGGTCAGAGCCGCCCGTGTGCTCCAACACTGTCACGGGACAGCTCCGTGGAGTTTTCCATGGAACGGATGAAGGCCGCTCCTCCTTGCCTGCAAAGGAGTTTGGCTGCCCGGGGCTGGCAGAGGCTCCCTTCCCCAATCCCCCATCCCTTCCTGCCTGGAGGCAAGAGGGGAGGGGGCGGCCTTTCCCCTCCCATTCCCACTCAGTCATGTGCCCCAGGAATGCCCTAAATCCATCCCACATCAGGGGCCCCAATCTTCCTCCCTGGGGTGGGGAAATGTTCTGGGTTTATGGCCTGAAGCCTTGAGACCATTCCCGGGAAGGATCGATCCTTCAGGGCCTGAGCCCCAGTCTCTAGGATTACATCAGTGATGGCAAATTATCAGCAGAGGGTAGATTTGACTTTTTTGGAAGCAGCCCCAGATCATCCAGAGCCGAATCTTTTAAGCGGAGGAAATAAAGCTGGTATGAAAGAACCGAGCCCAGGGCCTGGTGTAGGGTAGGAGCCGGGGAACCGGGAGTGGCGTGTGAATCTGGGTCACGTGGTGGTTATCATCCTTGTTGTTATTCGGCAAGTTTTTTAATACAGAACCATGAGATCATTTTTTCTTAGGTGGCCTCCAAAGCAGCTCTGAAGACACATAGAAAAGAGAACTTTCCAAAGAAAATATCGTTGCAGCAAACGTCTTAAAGAATGTTTCAAGGCTACATGTGATTTGTTTGTCCAAGCTCCACATTTATTTAAAAAAAAAAAAAACCCTCCGTATTATTGCATATCTGCTCATTTTTCATGCCGATCCCCCAACAGACAGATATTTCTTGGGCACAGAAAATACAGTTAGCTGAGGATACGGGCGCAAAGGTCTTGCTGTGTATTGGCAGTGACGTGGCTGAGCTCCACCCACTGCCCACCATGTGTGTCCTGGCACAAGGCGCTGAGTTTCCAGCATCTTCCTCTCTTCATCTTTAAAATGAAGATGACAACAGTTCCCTGGCCCGCCTCTCGCAGGCCACGTTACAGTCACAGATCTGCACGTGCTCTGTAAACTCTGAATTGCTGCAAGACATATCGTTGCTGAGCCTCCCTTGATCCTTGGGCCTTGTATTTTTTTTCCAGCTAGGAGTTCCCTGAAGGCAAAGAACATGCCTCAATGTCTCTGGTTGCGGCCCACTGTGCCTGTGAAGAGCAACTTGACAGGCAGTGGAGACCTTACACCTTCTGTTAGCAGTCTACCCGAGGCTGGTTTTCTGGCTCGTGGCTCCAACGGGGAGGCTCCCAGGCTGGCTGGGGGGACTGCACCGCTTGCGACAGGCTGCCATCTCTGGGGGGGACGAAACCAAGGGGACCAGTCCCGCTAAATATTCACTGAATGCCAACTTCGGGCTGGGCACTCTGTTCGGAGCTGCGGTGGATCCACAGCTGAATCGGACATGATGTCTGTTCCCGAGGCATTTGCACGTGAGGTTGATTGTACATACACCTACTTCATGGTGGAAAGCACAGGATAGGTGTGTGAGAGGCGCAGAAACAAAATCATGCTGACGTTACAAGGATGGAGAGGTCCCGAAAAGCGCCACAGGGACGTGGCACCTGCGCTGGCCGTGCGAGTCCAGTCGGACTTGGGTGCGTAGTGCACGTGCAGCGGTGGTGCCAGGCCGGAGCCGGGATGGACGGCAGGTGCTGGAGGCAGGTGTGCCATGGATATGGGAGGAAGAGGAAGCTGGCAAGTTTCCCTTGGGGGCCCTGGCCATGGAGAGCCACGCGTGCCCTGGGCTCGTCTCCGAGGTGAAATGAAGTCCCTGTAGCTGCTGCGCAGGGGCCCAGGCACACAGATGGGCCACCTGCGCTAACTCCGCGGGGGCGGCCCGGGGCTGAGGGCCGGATACCCAGAGATGGCAAAGCCAAGGTGGTGCCTGCCCGGGGCCCCAGTTTGGACTCGCACAGCTGGTACTGGGAAGCGCTGAAAGTCAGCGGGACGCACACAGGGAAAGGCGTTCTCTCCTCTATGGGATCTCCAGAGCTTGCCCGTTGGCAGACGGCGCCTCATGCAAAGCTCAGAACATCTCATTTTTGAGGCTAAGAGCCCCAGTCCCCAATCCAAACATCGACCTCACATCGAATTCCAAGCCCCGTCCAGTCTGGGGCTGCTTGCTGGCCCCAGGACGGTGCTTTCACCCCTCCTCCACCTTCTTTCCCCTTTTTTTGGGTCTTCCTCTCCTCTCCCCACCAGGGACTTGGGGCCTCGGGGGAAGATAGGGAGAAGGGAAAGTCCTTAAGGCCTGTCGATGCCTCCCGTGTGGCGAGTACCTGCTGGACGCCTCTCTCTGGGGGCTCCCGGTGAGTTCTTGGGAAGCCCCATGGGGAACCTCACAGCTTCACAGTCACCAGGTGTGGGTACTGCTTGCTCCATTGACTCATGTGCAAGACAATACCCTCCTGTTTGACCCCTTAGACACTGCCCACAACAGTGTCTACCCCCCTGTTCCTGCGGGGGCCCCCTTGCCTTGGCAGGTCAATGTCTTGAGCTTGGTACCTGCAGGATATTCTAAGCACGACTACCTTCGAGAGTATTAACTGGGCTCACCCCCTTTCCTGTGGGTCCAGTGTCAGTGAGTAGATCCCACAGGCCTGCCCCCCCCCCCGCAAGTACCCCTTATTCTTAGGAACTTCCTTTCTAGGAAGATTCCAGAATCTTCTAGGAATACTAGCTCAAGATGAAATATAAGGTAAACGTTACTGAATCAATTCTTCTACCTTAATAAGTTCGTGTGGGCATGTCTAGTAGTTCCTCTAGAACTCGAGGAGCCTCCTGGCCTCGCCTTGGGGCTTTAGCCAAAATGCTAAAATAACGGGAAATCCCATTTGATTTTCTGTTCCATTAGTGACACCTGATAGCAGAGTTTCTCAGTCTCCGCACTGCTGACATTTGGGCCAGACACTTCTTTGTTGTAGGGGGCTGGCCGGTGCCCTGGAGACGTTTAGCAGCATCTCTGGCCTCTCCTGGCTGGATCTCCCCAGTTGTGACAGTCTCTTCAGACATCACAAAACCTTCCTCGGGGGGCGGGCAGAGCAAAATCGCCCGCTGGCGACCATCACTGCTTAACAGACAGGAGGAAGTCACTGAAAGTTTTTGAGCAATGAAGGGACGTAAAATTATAATTAAATGCCATTTGGTTGGTTGGGTCCACCGGATGGTATGAACGGGAGTGGTCAAGGCCAAGAAATGTCAACTGCACCAATGACATCTTTTTGGTCATCCCTGGTGGTGAACAAAGAGGCGGTCTCGCGGATGTCCACACAGACCATCCCGGGAAAGTAGGGGACGATGCCACCAAGGCGGTTAAGCGTGTAAGGAGGGAGGGGGCTGCCACGTGGGGAGCTGAGGAGCGAAGGCGTGAAGGGGTCAGGCGTCGGGTGGGAGCTTATCCCTGGAGACTAGGACTTCCCTTTCAGAAGAGGAATCTTGGAGAAAGATTTGGATGGAGAATGGTGTGACTGGAGTTCATTGAGAGCCCACCACGCGCTGTGTCTGTCTCAGGTCACCCCGTTTGGTTTCCTCGACAAGCCCTATGACCAGGCATCACGGTCAGCCCCAGTGTGCGGACTCAACCACGAGGGGCTGGGAGGCTAAGCCTGCGTCTCAGAGAGAGCACAGGTGGAAACCTGGGGGTGACTGGCGGGGGGCCTGGCAGCTTCCTGGGGTCGCGGTGATCCTCACAGCTCTGCACCGTCAGCACCGTGGGGGGCTGGGGGGCCGGGGGCCTTATTCCCTTTGTACTAAGGAACACACCGACCTGAAGGAAGGTGTTAACCAAAACCAGGAACCAGAGCTTTGTGATTCCTTATGTAGGAGCAGGTGGGGCGATCCTGACCGGGCTGTGGAATAGGATGTGCGAGTGGTCCCCTCAAACACCCGAGACGGAGTTGGACCTACACTCGCACCCTTCAGAAGAAAGTCAATCGAAAGCTTTGCCCACCTCCCCCACCAGGTAATGTGATAGAAGCTTCCACGCGTTAGCTTCCGTATAAAATCCTCGCGAGAATCCCAGGGCAAGTAGTATAATTGTCCCATTTCATAGATGAGCCAGTTGAGGCTTGATGAGATTTAAGTCCGTCACGAATTGGCACAGTCGGGCCCCAAACCACCACATCTCAAGCTCTCACATGGGGCTTTATGTGTCTTTTTATCTTTTTATCCTTATCAGGTGTGTATTGTTTTGTTTTGTTTTTTTTTTTGAGGATTTTGTTTATTTATTTATTTGAGAGAAAGAGTGAGAAGCAAGAGAGATCACAGACGGAGAGCGAGAAGCAGACTCACCACTGAGGACAGAGCCCGATGCGGGGCTCGATCCTGGGACCCCGGGATCATGACCTGAGCCGAAGGCAGGTGCTTAACCGACAGAGCCGCCCAGGTGCCCCTATCAGGTGTGTATAATCACGGACATTTACAAATAAGGGAAGAAAAGGAGCCACAGAGGCCGAGCAACCTGCCCCCTAACACAGGACTATCGGCCATGGGCAGTTGTTCATGTCGTACACGGACAACGCTAGGGGGTGTCATGTAAATCATAGTACAGATTCGTGTATCCATTAAGTCCTAGTCCTGCAGAGGGCAGGACGGTGACTCGAAGAGGATGGACCAGCCACGCATGTGCGTGTAACTGTCGCATCACATGTAGTCTCGGCCCTCAAGGCACTCGCTGTCCAGCAGACAGTGGGGCTCGGGGACGACTGGGAAACCACAGGCTAGATGCTGCGAGAGGCTTTCTCTTTCTCTTCCAGGAACAGGCTACGTAGAGTCAGATAATGATGGAAAACAAATCAGGTGCCCTCTGGTCTTTTTTGTTCACGTGGCTGGTGAACAACAGGACATTCCTTCCTTTTGTCACCACCTCCCATCCACTCCCAGGATCCAAGAATCTTCTTCCGCCCAGAGAGCATCTTCTCTTGGCCTGATGCTCAGAGGCTCCCCACCAGGACAAGGCTGTTAGTGCTCGTGATTCTTAGGAGGGAGAAAACAGAAACAAGAAACCACGCTGACTCTGAAAGACAACGTTTCTTCCCAATCTCGCCGCCGCCAGCGGCTGCCCCGGGGCAAAGCTGGCTGTGCCCAGTTTAGACTCGGGGTGCCCAACAGTGGGGTTGACTATTTCAGGGCCGCAGCCCCATTCCCCACCCGACAGCTTTCCTCCCCCGGCTGACAAAGCCTCCCCAAAGCACAATAACACACCCCGGGCTCCAAGCAGTGCCAACATCATATATATTATTTTATTATTCGCTCGTTTGCTTTCCATGGCAAGTGAAAAAATAATTTAAACCAATTATATGTACAGAGGCTTGGTTAGCGTTTCCAAGAACTTCCAGAAAGATCCCCAGCCCCTCAGATGGCCAAGAAGGGTTTCCTTTCACATCTATACAAAACTCCACCTATAAAAGTCGCGCATGTAGAAAGGTTTCTTTATTGTAAGCATCACGTGTGCGGAACAGGAAGGGGTGGGGGGAGGAACGTGTGCGGGGTGGGGGTCACACACACCTGCCCAGGGGTGGTCCCGGGTGGGGCGGCTGCGGCCGGGGGCGGTCAGGTGATCTGCAGCGGGGTCTCCAACATCTCCATGAGGAAGGTGTCGATGGGCGTGTCTCCGATGAGCTTGAAGAAGAAGAGGTGCTCCAGGCACTTGAGGCCGATGGAGCGCAGGGCCGGGAGGCGCAGCAGCAGCTTGGCGAACCTGCGGGAGGCCCGACGGGCGTTAGCGGCCGCTGCCACCCGGCACCTGCCGTGGGTCCCCGCCCTGCAAGGGGAGACTGAGGCAGCCCGGCGTGCTGGGGTCCCGGGAGGCCATGGCTCGTAGCTCCCGGGCAGGCCGCGGGCTGCCTGGGTGGCAGGGTCTCGGGCCACGCGTGTGTGCGTTGTACCCCCACACGTGTGCATTCACACCCACACATTCTCTCCTGTGCACGCCTGCCACACCTCACCACTGTCACATGCACACACAACCATACACACGTGGCCTGACACACATGCACACATACGCACACCCACACGTTCTCACATGGGTGTGTACACATGCACACGCCCCCACCACTGTCACACACACACACCCATATACACACCCATACACATGTGCCTGACACACACACACATGCACACCCACACATTCTCACATGGGTGTGTACACATGCACACACTCCCCACCACTATCACACATGCACACACACCCATACACACATGCCTGACATCACACATACACACACCCACACGTTCTCACATGGGTGTTTACACATGCACATGTACCCCACCACTGTCTCACATGCACATATTCAGACATGTGCATCCTTATACACATCCATAGACACCTCCCTCACACGTGTCACACATGTTAAAATATATACTCATATAGACGCTCACACGTACCCTCACTGCTGCCACACATGGGTGCACACACGCTGACACTCTTGCACACCCTCACAAACATGAGCTTGTGCACATACACGTACACCTATATACACTCACACATCCTCCTACACTCTCGCACACCCTCACACAGGCACACACACACACATGTGCACGCCTGCACTCCTACACACTCTTGTATAATTAAGGATGCTGGCTATGAGGTTCACCACAGGGAGAGAGGCCAGGGTGTGAAGAACTAGTCTCACATCTGCACACCCTTCCCAGGCCCCTCAATCTGCCGAGTTTTCCATCCTGCTTCATGGGGTCCTTCTTCACCTCTCAAAATCCTTTTTGTCAACAAAGCCCAGTTTGAATGTTATTAACAGTAACTGCAAATCAGTAGGTCAGAATTTCCAGTTAAAGGACAACGACCGAGACCATACTAGCCACTCCGGCCTTAATCAGAGCCTCCGGTGAGGCTGGGTCTTCACTGAGGGCCACAACATTATTTCATGAGTGAGTTTCCAGTTGGAATTTTAATACTCCTTGAAATTGTGTATGTTTCTATAATCGTGCCACATGAAGGCTTAAGGACCTGGGGCAACATAAGAAAGACTCACAGCAGCACCCAAGAAGGTAGGCATTACTGCTTTCCATGGAAAAATCAAGGGTCTGCACCAAGGCCCACAGAGCCCCTCAGAAAGCGCTGACTGTGAGGTCTCTGAGCGCATCTGCGGGATGTCACCCAGCAGGAGAGGCGGTGAGATGTGAACGCTGAGCTCCTGGGCCTGACTGCATTTTAGGGAATTAGGTGAAGGGAACGGCTTCTCTGTAAAGTACAAAGCTGGGCTGAGCTGTAGCTCTGAACATTTTTGGCTCTAAAAATGCCAAAGTCTGGCAACACATACAGCGCGGACTCCACGAGGACACCGCTGTCCTTGCTGACTGCCCTTGATTTAGGCACGGAGATGAGGACGGTGGAAGCAAACACGCCCGTGGAGAGCCACGGGCCTGGGGAGGGCGCCGCACCCATCCTCAGGCACGGGCGGCAGCCAGGGCCACCAAGCACCTGCCTGCAGCCAGGGTCACGGAGCACCTGCCTGCCCCAGAGACAATGTGCGTGCAGGCTCCCATCCTCCTGGATTTTCATCTCTGCTTTCAGGATGGAGAAAGTAGGACTGGGCCCCTGCAAAGTGTACTTCTGAAGAGTCTCCATGGAGTGGCAGCATGCCGCCACTCAGAGCACGGCCCTGACCCCGTGGGGCCAGGATCCATCCACTGGGTTCTGCCAAGTGGAGGCGGCCAGCAGTCGGCACACTCACCTACCTGGCTGGGCCAACTGACGTCCCTGATGCACCTGCTCAGCCTCAGGGTGGTCGCCCTCCGTCCAGACTGTGCTGGATGCACCCAAGGGACATGCGGAGTGCCCAGCCTCGACACCCCCTCCCTGCGCTCCCCGATTCCGCCCCAGACCAGCCAGCAGGTGGGTAGCCCAGGCCCCTGGCGGTCGCGTTCCTAGGAAAGGGGGCACGTTCCAAAGTTCGGAAAGTAATACTTGCTGGAAACGACCTAAATGTTCCACAGGATCATGGCTAAATACATGAGGTTACATCCAGCCTGTGAAATATCACAAAATCATGGAAAATGAGAATTTCGCACTTTTCAGTATCTGAAAAGTGCCTAAAATGGCTAAGAGGGGAAAATAACACGCCAAACTGTATGATTCCCTATCCGTAAATATGCACTTCTATGTACACGTGCATCGATACACAAGGATCCTGGGGGGGAAAATATATATCCCCCAAATTTCTGATTAATTTATTACCTGCTTTATTTCTTAAATACTTGCCTTATCTCCCACAGAGGCATACTCTGCTTTTATAATAAGGAAGAAAACTGGTTTAGCTTTTCTTCTAAGAGATTAAATAATAGGACCTAGAGCCAATTTCAAAGGAAAGGGTGAGTATGAGCCTTCTTATTCCTAAGGCCCTGCACGCAATATGTGCCCAAGACACCACGCTTGATGCTGCCTCATGCTGGGAGACTCCATAGAAATCACCCAATCCAGGGCTTTCAGTCAGCTCCCGCCGGCCAGGGGTCCTATTGCAAGGATAGGGGCGACTGCCAGGGGTCCACCAAAATCCACTCTCCCCTTCTTCCTTGGCAGACAGTTGCCCCCATTCTCCAGAATCTTCTGTGGCTCGTGGGGCCACGTTGACTAAGGTTCGGCCAACGGCAGTGAGGGGACAGGGGATCCTTTCCAGGCCCAGGTCTGCCCCGGGAGCCTCACCTCTGTTCTCCTGCGCCTCTTTCCCCTCCCATCAAGATGCAAAACAAGATGTGGCTCTGGGACGGGTGGGGCCCCCAGATGGAAGGAGCGGATCCCTGAGGCATGACACGGAAGTCAGCCAGCCAGTCAGCCAGCCCTCTCAACGGGCTGCCCACCCAGGCCTGACATGTAGGCAAGAAACACATTTCCGTCGTGATCAACTACGGACTCCGGGGAGGTCTGCTACCCCAGCTTGGGCTCCCGACCACTCAAGGCCTGCGTGTGCTTCGTACTGAAGGCCGGAAACCCACCCACTTGGCGTTAAATTAAAAACGCCAACAAATAACGGAGCTCAGCCTCTTCGGGCCAATTGATACATGCTGGCTTAGGATCCAGGAAAAAAAAAAAAACACAGCTTAAAGGGAAATTAGACCTCACAGAGGAATGAAAGCCATCAGTGAGAATTCAGAGCATATAATATTAACCCTAAAAAACAAAACTAATGCCTTTAAGGCAGTTCTGTCAGTTTCATTTTCGAATTTCTAGGAGATTTGAGGATCACATTCTCTCTATTTAACTGGAGTCAGCAGAGGAGGAGAACTTTTGTTTAGCTGTGCTTTGGGGGAAGCATTTGAGACAAGTTTTTTGGTTGGCTTTTTCTTTTCTTTCTTTCTTTTCTTTTTTTTTTTTTTTTTTTTTTGCGACTCGGGAATACTTAAACTGGTTGATGGCCTCGGAGACCTTCTGACCACTGTCCTCCTCTTTAGACAAGGAGCCCAAAGCCAGAGCCAGCACCTTGCCAGATGCCACACAGATGACCTCAGGGGACAGCAGTCACATCTCACATCTCCTGGCCACCGCGGTCTGTGCCTCATAGCGCAGGGGCTTCGGTGGGGGCAGCGCACAACGCTTGGCTGCCAGCCTGGAAAGCACAAGCTCTTTGAAACCAGCCAGACCTGAGCTCACATCTCAGCCCCGCTGCACACCAGGTCCGCGACCTCGGGCCAGCGCCTTACCCCTTCTGAGCATCAGCACCTCGTTAGAAACTGGAGGTAACGAGACCCACGTTCATCTGTTCACTTGCTTGTCTGTTCAACGTCTCAAGCTGTGTGCTACGTGCCAGGCACTGCTCTAGGCTCTGACACCAGAGTGCGGAGCGCTGAGCAAGATAAGACCTCGGGTTTCAAGGAGCTAATGGGTTCGCAGCCCTCAGCTTGTTATAAAGACTAAACAACCCGTGAAACATCTAGACAGTGCCTGCTGCACACTGCCAGGTATTCAGGGTGAGCAGCAATCACTGATGCCATTAGATTCTTCTAGCACTCCCTCACCTGCCAGGTTGTTCTGGATACTTCTGCTTGGTGTAGGCCTCAAGGGTGGCGTAAACCTTCTCTCGCAGGGTCTCCACCTCCGAGGGGTTGGACAGCCCCTTGGCATCTGGAAAAGATGACTGAGTTAGCCTCGGGTGGCACACGTCAGGTGGACACCCTTCCATAGGGGCTGTCCCCATCCACTCAGGCCTCACCCCAAGAGTTACGAGGGACACGCTGGATGGGGAACCACAGTGAAAGAAACAAAGTGGGGGGTCCTCTGTGCCCCCCGGCTCTCTGCTCTATGCCCAGTCTACCCAACAGACTCTTGGAACAAAGGCTTAAAACCCTGTTAATAGGGGCACCTGGGTGGCTTAGGAGTTGAGCATCTGCCTTCAGCTCAGAGCCTGATCCTGGGGTCCTGAGATCGAGTCCCATTACCTACAGGGAGCCCACTTCTCCCTTTGCCTGTGTCTCTCCCTCTCTCTCTGTGTGTGTCTCTCATGAATAAATAAAATCCTTTAAAAGTTTTTTTAAAAACCCCGTTAAAAAATTAAAAAAATAAAAACCCTGTTAATACCCAAACACACCCACTACTGACTCCAAGGAGGAGTTTTATTTTATCCGATCATTCCAGAAATATCACACTGACACATTTACTGAGTGCCTACTATGTGCTAAGCATGGACTGAACGACGAGATGGGGTTCAAAAACCAGATCCCCTCACGTGCTGCCTCAACTAACTAACCACCTGATTCATGAGATGAAACTGGGCATGAATTACCACATAATTCTGAACAGTCATCTTTCTTGACCCACAGCAGCATTTGACGAAGATGATCACTTCCTCTTTCCTGAAATGTGTTTCTTCCCTGGGCCTCGAGGACACCACTCTTCTGCTTCTCTCCCTGCCCCCTCATTGCCCTGCCTCAGGCTTCTCCGCTGGCTCTTCCTTTTCTCCCCAACCCCTACACGAGGGTGCACCCAGTGCCTGGTCCTGAGCCCCCTTTTCTGCCCAAGCTTAACTGACTCCCCATGTGAGTTCACACCTGTCTCTGAGCCTCATGTGCCAGGTAGAGGCTGACAGCTCTCACACACACATCTCTGGTCCTGACTTGCCCTCTGAACCCCAGACATATAAACAAGACCTTCCCAACAGGCTACTCTTGGATGTCTACCATCCACCTGAGATTTGAAGGCACAAGACAAAGTCCTGATTCCTACCCACCCACCCTTAGGACCCCCATCTCAGCAAACTAAACTCCATTTTCCCAATCACTTAGGAAAATGAAACAAAACCCCTGAGAATTACATTTAATACCTCTCTTTCACAATCTCTAATCTGTCAGCAAACCCCATTGGCTTTGCTAAAAACTATACGCAGAGCCTGACCACTTTTTTACCACCTCCTTCACCATGATCCTAGGCCACTATCCTCTCTCACCTCCCACGTGCCCCCAAATATGCACACTCCATTCAAGATGCTTTCAGGATGGCTCTAGGAATAGAAACCATGAAGAATCGACTTCCCACCCTCACCAAGGATGGGTTCCTCAGCCCTGCCTTGTCTGTCTCAGCTGAGCTAGAGGACCAGAGGACATCAGAGCTCGGAGGCCGAGCCCAGAGGAGGGCAAACCACTGCATAGTCACCTGGGTTAAACAGCACAATGGCTCGCAGGCACCCCAGCTCCGACTTGTCCATCTGCATGTCTTTCATTTTGGAGACCAGCTCAGTCAGGACTCTGTTCACAGGAAACAATGAGAAGTGATGAGAAAACCACGAGTACCAGGCCAAGGGCTGATAAAATGAAGGCAACCCACCCCATTTTCCAGACCATGCATCAGGGACTAGGGGCAGAGAGATGAATAGGACGCAGTCCCTGATCTCAAGGAACTCACAGCTTAATTGAAGAAACAGACATGGAAACAGACAGGTGGCAACACAAAGCCAGTAACTGCCAGGAACAAAGTCCAAGGGAACACCCGGGAGGAAGCAGGGGGTGGGCTGGACGCTCTGGCAGGGAGGGCTGGAAAGACAGCCTAGAGGATCTGGACATTTAAGAGGCAACGCAGGGTGAGGGTGTGGCATGTCTGGAGGAAGACAGCAGACGGCAGCATCCAGACATGAGGGAGAAATCCCCAGGGACCATGAAGAGGGTTGAATCAACCAAAGACCATGCTGGCCTCTGTGTGGAACGTGTTGTGGCAAAGGGCAGGAAAGAGTAGAGGCATCTCGGGTGGACGTGCACGTGGCCTGGAAGACCATTTTCCATGGATGTGGAAGGGGGCCACAGGGCCCTGGCACAGGACAGACAGGCTATTTTCAACCCTAGCCACCTCTTCACCAGTTCTCCATCCCTATGTCTCAAGCCACTCACCTCTACTCATTTCATTCATCTCTTTAAGGCATATGCCTTCATTCTCCTTTCACATCACTTAAGGCAGAGAGGCCCAGATGTTGGCTCCTGCTGCTGCCTGGCCCGGGGGCGGAGGGGGGGAGGGCTGCTCCTGCTGCAGCCCTTCCCCAGAGATTCTGCTACAGAGTCCAGCAAAAACTTCAGCTCGTCGTTCCCGACTCCTAAAGTCAGATCCTGGCTGCTTGTCCTCATCCCGGCCCCTAAGCAGCTCCAGCTCCCCACCCCAAAACCTCTCAGGTAACGTCAATGATCCAGTCTCTCCTTTGGAGACCCGCAGAGATAGCAGGTTCTCCCTCCTGCCCAGCAGCTATGCTGGCCCCTGACGGCCTCCATCTCATCATTTCAAACCTTCTCATAATCCACCTGTCATTCTCCAGGTTTCTGTTCTCATGTGTTTCATGGTCTCTGCTTCTTGCCCCGTGCGGCTGTTGGGGTGGTACATCCTGCATCCCCCCACCACCCCCAGATCCCCACACCCACATGAGCACATGTAGACACACACACACACACACACACACGAGCACTGGAAGCAGAGGAGAGCCACCTGTCAAAGATGGAGCCAACCCCAGCGCTGTGGGCACTGCTCCGGTGGACGTGTAAACCCGTGGCCAGAAGAATGCCATCCTGGACAGAGACCGAGCGGTGGGAGAAGGAGGCAATTAGCAATTCATTCCACCCTGCAGGGATAAGAAGGAGGCCTTGAGGGACAACCGACCACGTTCTTGCTTTACGGATGATCATCCGCAGCATATATCCTGACCCCCCTCCCAGCCCCCATGTAACAAAAGCAGAACCAGAAATCCACGGAGCTTGGAAAACCAGCTCCAGACAACACAGCCAATTAGTGAAGAGTCGGGGTCCCTTGACTCACAGCTCTGCATGTCCCCCACCGTCTCCCCAGTGGTGGTGGGGGGGATGCAGGATGGACCACCCCAACAGCCGCACGGGGCAAGAATCCCCAGTGCAGCTCAGAATGGCAGCTTGGGGATGAGGACTCTTGTTTCCCCCCAATCAACAAATATGGACTGAACATTTAATGGGTAATAGTCAATATGTTGGGTGCCGTGGTGGATGAAGCGAGCATACCCTGTACCTCCGCTCCCCAGGACATGACAACCCAGCTTTATTTCTTTGGTGTTGTCTCCCAGCACCAAGGACAGCACATGAGGGACTGCTCATCATCTAACAGGGATGAGACAAGGACCTGGCTCCCAATGCTCAGCCAATCTTCAAGGAAATTTCCCTGCTGGCCCAGTGACAAAGAGGATGTGCATGCAAACTGCACGGTGTACCAGAAACAGAAGCCCAGAGAGAAGACAGCACACAGACTTTAACGTAGGAAGGGTCCCTGAATAAACAAACTTGAGCAAAAAAATCTTTGGCTTGTCTTATCTCACCCGTGAAATGGGAATACCTCTATTTTCCAACAGTATAATAATAACGAGGCACTGCCTCGGACTGTCCTCAATGAAACTGTCTCTGAAAATTAAACGCAAATTATAAAACCATGGTAAAATTTGCACGGGAAGTGAGTCTCATCCTCCATTAACAACATTTCATTTGGGAATCAAAGTTTTGGAGGAGGGCCACCCAAGTTTAAGAGCCCATAATTCATCTGAAAAGAATAACTCTGGATGGGGTTATCCGTCAACACGGCACACAGCTTGGGTGGGTTAGAGCTTCTTCAGGTGACTTGTTTTAGGATCCCAAGGGTAGTTCCAAAATGGCAGCCCAAGTGGTTGTCCTAAGAAAAAAACAAACCCCGATGTCCTTTACCTGCCCGGAGCAGGATGACCTGGTCCTCCAAGGTGAGGTCAGAGAAGTGGGGAATGCGCTTGGCCCATTCAACAAGAGTGAAGAGCTGCTTATCAGCAGCATGGCATATGTTGGTGACAGGGTCATTTGTCTAAAAAAAAAAGAAAAAAAGAAAAAACCCAAAGTACCCTGAGGGGTGGATTCCAGGATTCCAGGACTTGAATACACCCCTTTCCTGTCTCCAGTACCCCCAAGATGTGGGAGGTGGATGGACGCCTAAGACCACATACCGAGTTCTCCAAGTTCATATCACCATAGGATTCTGTCTTTGGCTCAACAGCAAGCTCCGCTTCTAGAATCCTCTCCACAGGCATATCTTCATGGCCACTGTTGGCACAGTCTGCCTCACTCTCGGCCCGCTCCCGGCTCCTCTGCCTTTCTTCTTGCACAGCTGGCCCACGGGGAAAAAACACACAGACGTTACCACATGCCCAGGACAATGGCAGGAAAGCAAGTTACCTACCGGGGCTTCCGTGGCCTCATCTGTAAAATGGGCATCCTCATGGTCCCATGTCAAGAGATGTTGTGATGGTGACAGATGACACGGAGCAAGCAAGGTGATTTGCTTATGCGTGTGCACGACTGTGGGTTTTATAGCCCGTATCCTTTCTAGTTCATGATGGTGACGGGTCTAAGAAGTTTGCATTTCAGATTTTAATAACCTCTGATGCTCCCCTCTCTCTGGATGAGCCACTTCCTCCCCAGTCCCCCGAGGACAGTCTCCTGCGTTTTACCCCCAGCTGCTCCCTCCAATAAACTGTGGGCAAGCAATGGTTAAGTAGCGAGAGCATTGCTTTGAAAACTCTGTCAGATCCTATGCATCACGCTTGGCATTCACGTCCCATTAGGTCTGCCCCTAATGCACCAGCCTGAACACAGCATCACCTGATCCGACTTGTCAGGGAAGATCTTCGGGGAGCCAGGAGGGTATTTAGTAAGTGAAGAGGTGGAAATGGAATGTCACCTAGATGACATTTCAGAACCAGCAGCTGATTTGGGGGGTGGGGAAGGGTACACGGGCAAAGGTGTGGGCTAGAATGATCTCTGCCTCCCCATACTCAGGGTGTTTCACCAAAGTTCACTGTAACCCTCAGAACCCTAAGGGGCTGCACACGAGCATGTCAGGTAGATCCTCTTCCCAATTCTGTCCTCTTCGTTGACACACGTTCTCTGTTGGGTCAGTCTCCATAATCCACAAAGCTGTGGTTTCCATCTTCCTATTCCCAGCATGAAGGAGCAAAATTCAATGTTGGTATACTTTTTTTGTTTTAAATCCCAAGATTCAAGAAAATTATCCCCTAAGCAGGTGGCTAATCTGGAACTCAGTGACAGCTCCTCAGCCAGCAACCTCGACCTCTCAGCTTCTCTCCTTTCCTCCCCTGGGGCCCACCCCCAAAGTCACCTCCTACTCTCTGAGGGCATCACGAGGCACCAAGGCTGCAGAATGAGCTGGAACCAGATGCTGGGCATCCAGTTTGTCATGCAAGTGACGTCAGTGACCTGTCAGGGTAGGTCAGAGGAGGGTATGACAGCAAAAACACAACTCGTACCTCAAAGTCTCCAGTAGAGAAGTGCCAAGACGCCTTGAGATGCAAATGATATTCAGTGGTCAGGATGAAGGGAGGGAGGGAGAGAGCAAGGGTAGGAAAGAAGGAGGGAGACATGGAAAAGAGAATAAAGCAGGGCAGTGACAGAAGGAAGACAGAAGGGAGAGAGCATGAAATTAGGAAAGAGGACAGCAAAAGTCATGTACTTGGGACTCCAAGAAGTCTTTTTCAGAATGTGCTGTACCAGGTCCTAGCCAAAGAACATGGGACATAGGACTCAGCCCACCCAGCCTCCATCTCCCTACTGTATACTGGGGAGCATCATACTCGAGTGAGGTTGTTTTGGGAACATTAAATGAAATAATTATAAAAAAGCTCCCCCAAAGATAGGAAGTTCCCCTTCTCTTTGGCCCTGTTTGTGCTCTTGGTCTTCTCTCAGGTCCTCTCCTCAGCTCCCCTGGGACCTTTTCCTCCCTCGTCCTTCCTCTGTCCACTCTGTTGGCCTTCATCGACTGACAGCATTACAGACACCGCCATGGGTATTTGCATCAGCAGTGACTGGTTAAAGTCGAGTGCTCCTTGTATTAACTATTTTAAGGTAGGTGAAGAGGCTTCTGTTTTTGTCTTGATTTTAAAAGATGGGGAAAAGCAAATGAAGTTAAGTCTCCTCTGTGGTCCTCAGTTGATTTCTTCTGCCGATTTGTGCCATGGAAGGAGGATAACCTTCAAGCTTCAAAGAAAATAACCTTGGCTTCTGGGAATTAGATTCTAATTCCAATCTTGCCGTTAATCGAGTGATCCTTTGCTATTCCCCTCTCCGTGTCATAAATCTTAGTGTCATAGAACAGGAGTCATATATATATATATATATATCTGTTGCTGGGGGAAATCTTCCATGTGGCAGACATTCTGAGCTACCACTACTACATACATTCGGGATATATCCAGGGGATGTTGGGTGATCTAAAATAACACCAAACTCCCGCCTTCCGAAAGAATTTTATCCATTAGTCCAACATACATTTATCGTATGTGCACTATAATAGCCACAATTTTTTTGGAGTTTTTTTTTTCCCTCTGGGTCAGGAATTATGCTCAACACTTTACATAGATTATGTTTCATCGAATCCCCACAATAACCTTATCTCTCAAGTACTATGAACCACAGAGTAGGTATGTAACCTACCTACCATAGGTCACAGAGCTAAGAAAACATGGAGCCAACATGTAGACCTGGGCGGACAGCCTTCTAAGCCCACCCCTCAGCCCTCTGTACTGTCTCCCAGGCTCTGGGCTGGTTGTACCGATCAAGACCACATGGGGCTCAAGAGGGATATCATATGTTATCCAGGAACTGCCTTAAATATAGTCCATTATCTAACCCTCCAAACTCTAGTATATGACAAGAAATCATGGCAATATATTTCCCCAAGACCCCTGAGGGTTATTTGGTAACCTGGAAGTCAGAGGGTCATGGTCCTGTATCAGCTCTGCCATTAGCTCACTAGGTAAGCTTAGGCAGGTCCTGAGGCTCTCAGAACTTTTGTTTCTTCTTTTAGGAAATGACTGTGTTGAATCAGAGAAGAGCAAATGTCCTTTCCAGCTTCACCATTATGTGTCCTGAAAAGGCAACGGGTCCTGGCCCCTGGCTCTTGGTAGATACATTTCTGAGCCCATCCCCACGACATCCTTTCCTCTCTCCAGACAGAAGTGTCAATTCAATAGTTTCTCTCAGTTAACTGTGAGACAGTTAATGTGTCTATTCAATAGTTTGACACTAGTGTCAATAGAATTGACACTATTCAATAAGTGTCAATTCAATAGTTTCTCTCAGTTAACTGTGCCAGAATTTTATTATTCTTGTCCTCAAGGCAGTGTCCACTCTGAGCCCCTGATTCTGTAAATCGTGGGCAGTAATGATCGTGGTGAAGGAAAGACTGCTGAGCAGCTTTCTGAAAGGAGCCCTTCCTATAGTGAGACCAGGAACAGATTCGCTCCTTTGCCTTCTTTTTGTCGGGGTAAATAGCACCAATTCCTTTGGAAATTTTTCCAAAAATTAAGGAAAAATTTTAAAAGGGCCTCTTTCCCCTCTTAACTTTTACTACGCAGCCTTTCATCACCCCCATTTCCCCACATTGTTTTCAAAGAGGCAGAAGCCCAAACTAGGCCTGTATCAGACAATCAGAGCAATGCTGAGTTTAAAGGAAGGTCTGCCCTGGCCCTTAGAATTCACATGTCCCTGTCTGACTTTTTCTTTCATGGAAATAAAGAAAAAAGTCTTTCATGGACTTTTTCTTTCAAGTGTGGAAGAGCCACACTTCCCACCCTTTGACTGTGCACCAACCACTCTGACTGTAATGGAGCTGAGGGCTGTTGGGCGGAGAGACAGCGTGAGCAGTAGACGGGGTCACTTCCCTGATGGAAGCCTCTCCTTGCCTTCAATTCAATCTAATCTGTATAAGGAAGACAATTACTGTTCCAAGTCATCTTGAAACTTATCTCATCTGTCCTGAGAGGCAAAAATGACACCCACATTCAGATTTTGGGGCACCTGGCTGGTTCAGTCGGTTAAGCATCTCCCTTCGGCTCAGGTCATGATCCCGGGGTCCTGGGATGGAGCCCCACATTGGGCTTCTTGCTCAGCGGGGAGTCTGCTTCTCCCTCCCCCTCTGCCTCCTCCCCCAGCTCATGCTTTTTCTCTGTCTCTCCCTCAATAAATAAATAAAATCTTTTTAGAAAGTGGCCCCCTATAGCAATCATGCTCTTGCTGATGGGAGACATTCCTTTGGGGATGTCATTAATTTTATGTTTGACCATCATGGTGGCAGAAGCTATAAGGAGTATCAGTTCTATCTTGGTGAATAGAAGACAGTCTCCACCGGCCGATTTTTCACATCACGTGTTCGGATCAATAAGATCATTGACTCCTTGACACCAAGAATGACATGAGCATGAAGCAGGCACTTGGTTAATACTTGGTGACTGAGTGAATTAGTCCTTTTAGGAGCTCCCGCATGAGTAAAACTTTTGATTCCAATAATCGGTTTAAAGCACTCACCCATTCACTCAGCAATTACATATCATGCCTACTGTATGCTAGTCACGGGCAATACAGCAGTAGGGGGACAAAGCAGAAAAAATCCTTGCCTTAGTGGAGACAGGTAGTAAACTAAGTATGTTAGAGAGTGATACATGCTCTGGGAAAGACACCAGGCAATGTCCAGGGGGGCAGATGAATTCTAGATGGTGTAGACAAGCCTTTACTTAGAGGTTGACCATTGAATAAACGTCTGAAGGAAGAGAAGAAGGGAGCCATGCAGGCACCTGGCAAGAGGGCATTCCAGGCAGAGAGACAATAAGTGCAAAGCTCCTGGGGAGGGAGCACCCCTGGTGGCCCAGCAGAGACCAGCAAGGCTGGACCAGAGTGACATGGGACAGTCAGGTTGTGCACAACCATGAAGTCATAACCAGGGTTTTGCCTTTTTTCTGGGTAAGAAAGGAAAGCACTGGAGCATTCTGATGCAGGTAGGGCTTGACCTGACCCACTTGTTCAAAGCCTCTCTGGTTGCTCTGGAGAGTGTAGGGAGGGTTTTAGGAACTTACGTGAATCAATACAGAAGGTAACAGTGGCTTATGCTGGGAGCATGAAAGTCAGGAGACATGGAAAGATTCTGGACATATTTTGAGGGAGAGACAGGATTTCCTCACCCACTAAATGTAGCAGAGGAAAGAAAGGGGAGCCCAAGAGTTTCTCATCCAAGCAACTGAAAAAAATGGCTCTTTCCTAAAATGGGGAAGGCTGTGTGATAAACAGGCTGGGAGGGCAGATGATCGGGAGTCCAGGTTTGGGTCTGCCAACCTGAGATTCCTGTCAGGTAACAAAGGGGGAGCCATCCTCATCCCAGAGCACCCCTGCACCCCGGCAGGAGGGGAGGCTCCAAATAGGCTCTGATCTGGGAAGAAGACCTACTCTGGGCTCATCAGCTCCCTGTGGGACCTTGGAAAACTCACCTCACCGAGCCAGGCCAGTTTCCTCCACTGTACAACAGTGAGCACTATTACATTATTCTGAAGGGCCACCTCCATCTATCTCAGCCATGCTAAGAATGTTCTTTTTTTTTTCCTTCCTGGGAGCATTCTCTCCTAGGAGGGGCTCCAAGAACCTTTTCTACATTGATCCTTTCAGTCAGCCTCCCCTCTCCTCAGAGAAAAGAAGTTCTTGGAGAAGAAAGAGTCACCTGGGACCAACTAAATGCCCTGATCCTATTTTCTGGAGAGAAGTGTCACTTGATCGCTCCGAAGTCTAGTACGATGCACCATTTACACTATGCCCTTGCGTGAGTTCACGAGCTAATTAACTGCCCAGTTCGACTTATTTGTGTTATTTAATGGAAACGCTCTTCGATTCTCTAAATGAACAGAATGAACTTTCAGATTTTCTTTTCCTGCTCTACAACCCAGCTAAGCCACACTGTAGATGGAAAGACATATCTTTAAAACATACGATGATGGTCTCTCCAAATGAGAAGGCTAAGTCTGATTACTGGGAAAGCCGATAATCCCCCCCAAAGACCACAGATACACCAATATCAGGAGATCTATAGCAGCCCCAGGTTATAAAACCCCAGAGAGATGACTCAAACCAGCAGGCTCCCCCAGTGAGGATGAGAGGCGAGACGTCAGCTCTCCCCAGAAAGCCAATCGAATGATCCATTTATGGGGTGGCCCACCAGGACCCTGAAACCGGCTCTGACACTTGTTGCCTGGCTCTTGGGAGATCCAGGGAGAGGGTCCAGCGTGCTGACCATCACCTGAGCTCCAGGAGAGGACAGGTGAGCACAGAGGAGGGAAGTGCACCTGTTCTCTGCTCCGGGGTACCCACCACTTAGGGCAGGGGCACTCAACCGCACTCCTCGAGAGGTCACGAGGATTTCTACCGTGATTTACAGGCAAACCAGTCTCCCCCAAGGGGCCGAGGCCTCACCTTCCCTCTTCATGCCCATCACCAGGCACTTCTGGTAGCGGCAGTACTGGCAGCGGTTCCTCTGGCGCTTGTCAATGAGGCAGTCTTTATTATCGCGACACGTGTACATGAGGTCTTTCCTTATGGTTCTCTTGAAGAACCCTTTGCAGCCTTCACAACTGTACACACCGTAGTGCTTTCCTACTCACAAGAAAAAAAAACGAACACTGCAGAGATTGTCTTCAAGTTTATTCGGATCTTTCATTCACAAGAGCCCCTTGGCTCCCCTCCCCCCAAGGACACTGGCACAGCACCCAGGCACCAGGACGGGCAGCTAAGAGAAACCAGTGGAGGAGGCAGGCTTGGTCACGGGAACCAAACTAAGGCAGAGGAAATATGCCCTTCCTCGTGTCTTCCCTCCAGAAGGCATTCTCTGGAATCACCAGTTCCAGAGCGCATTATTAGAAAAGTCTTGACCCAAGATTCTGTTTACATTTATTTTATTAAGGCAACTCCTGTGTTTAGTTAAGCAAAAGGGTCTGTCTCCATTCAAGACATTAGTGTACATAATAAATAAAAATATTTATGCTTGTTATGTATGATCTAGCAGGAAAAAAAAAACCTCAGCTTCCCTAATATTTCCCCATAACTGAGGCCCAAGGACATGGGAGCCCCACGGAAAAGCATTCTCCTTCACCATAGACTATGAACAGGAGCCTAAGTTATGGATTTTCTAGATGCTCCTGCCTGCTGGAAAAATAAGTTGGTATACAGTCTTTATAGCCTAATAGGATTTGCAGTCTTACGACATACAGATCTGATGAGGGGTGGTTTTGCCTTATCCAGAATAATCTGTTAGATGTTTCATTGCTTCTATTATGTGTTCCACACAGTTGTCAATGACCCCAGCCAAGGATGGCTCATTTGAGTCAGGAGAGCCACCACACTCACCCGACACTCCTTCTAGGCGGGACCTCTCAAGTCTACACCCCAGGCAACTGTGCCTAATTGATCTGAATGTAGGACTTGAAAAATAGAAGGACGCAGATCATTTGAAATGTATTTACCTCTGATTCTTCGGTGTAACACATGATGTCGTTTAGCTGTAGACCCGACATTACTTTCTACTTTAGTTATACTCAGGCTGATAGAAAAGTGAATTTGAAGAAGTCCTTGAGAACTAGCCAATGTACAAATTTGCATCCCTGGAGCTGCCATGTCAGAGGAAGCTGCCCTAAGATAGAATGAGCACTCGAGATAGCCTGCCTCATGAAGCCAGTCTGTGCCTACTGAGTCGACCACACTAATCCACTGAATGCCCAGCAAGAATAAATACGGGATCTTATCCTAGATGAGAAAATCCCAACACTCTCAGCTCTGAAGTACCTGTCATTGAGAAACGTGGTGCCTCCATGACATTCCCATGACTCTCCCATATTTGAGTGAATCTCTCAGACTTTCAAATAAGTCATAGCAGAGGAAACTCTGCCGGGGTGTGACTGGTCTTCCGTTGCTATGGCAATGGCCAAGTCTGCGTGATTTGGCAACCACTTTTTGAGAGCAAACAAGCATCATCAGCCACATAGCGAAGTAAGTTCCAGGCTCCAGGAACTCTCGACGGAGTGAATTTTGCAGGGCCTTTGGTGACAACAGGAAGATGAGGAATCTTCGGTCTGTCACCATGGACAGTCACAGAAAAGAACCTTCCTCATCTTCTCATTCATCAAAACAGAGATTCACATGCCCTCAAATGTGGTGGGATTGGGGGGTGCCTGGGTGGCTCAGTGGTTGAGCATCTGCCTTTGGCTCAGGGCATGATCCTGGGGTCCCGGGATCGAGTCTCACATCGGGCTCCCTGCATGGAGCCTGCTTCTCCCTCTGCCTGTGTCTCTGCCTCTCTCTGTCTCTCTGTCTCTCATGGATAAATAAATATAATCTCTTTTTTTTTTTAAGTGGTGGGTTTGAGAGTGAGGGAGAGGAAGGAGAAGAAATCAAGAAAAAAAATTATTTGGGCAAAAATGGAAGAGGATCAGAGAACATGAAATCTGTGAAAACACATTTATTTCTACCCATAAAAACATGTTAAAAAACCTAGAATGCTGTAGAAAGAAATATGCTAAAATACTAAAGGGTTTATCTTTGTTTGGGACATTATATACAATGTTTTAAGTTTTCTTTTGTGCTTTTCTAGTTCTTTCTACACTGGGACGTATCCTACACAGGAACATCATTTTTAGAATTACAGGATCTCTTTAAAATTTTAAAAAGATTTTAAAGAGATCCTGCCTAATTACAAGAGCGTCCCCATCCCACACACACACACACAGTATGCAATGCAGGTGTTTCTGAAATATTTCTGATAAATCCAATCCTTAAAAATGAAATCATACTTTAAATTCATCTAGATTGCAGCCTATGAACCCAGTGACAGCAATTTACCGCCTGGGTGCCACGCTGGACCATCCTAAAAGGCCCTTTTCCTTCCATGGGGTACAAGGTAGTCGGGTGGGCAATCAAACAGGCACCATCTCTGGGCTCACCCTGCTGCACAGGACACCTAATGGCATCTGCTTCCACACGTACCTGAGGACCTATCCCCACAGATTGCACAGATGTGTTTAACCAGAGAGCCAGGGCTGGCTGATGGGTAGTTCATGTTTCCAATCCCAGGAAGCCCTGGCAAGGGCTTGATGTCCTCTGAAATGCTGACACTGTTGACCACATTTAGCTGCAGGAGAAAAAAAAATCCAATAAAACATGGAGCCAGGGGAGACCCAACGCCCAAGATAGAAGATGACAAGGGTATCCTCACAAGAAAAAAAAAATAATAAAGTTCTATTTCAAGAAGTAGTTTCTAAGTACAGAGTATCCAAAACCGCCTGTGGGGGAATAGGAACGTAAGGGAAGAAAAAACAAGTGGCGCAAGGGGACTAAATCATTTCTGGACACCAAACCCTAAATTGAATATCACCAGACATCATCAGAGTGCTCTGCTTGTACTCATTTTACTCATGTGTGTCATTGGTGCTAGAAATCCACCCTTGGCACGCTCAAGACACACTTCGGATGGGTCAGTTATGTGTTTTTAGATTTTGTAGTAAGTACCGTCTATTCCACCGTGCTCCAAGAGGAGCTAGGGCTCTCAGGCAAAAGACTGACTTCAAGAGAGCCGAGCAAAAAAGAATGCAAATCCACCCATTTAGTCCATCAACAGACACTCACTGAGTGCTCACCCTGAAGGCGCTGTGCCAGGCTCTGGGGGTCAGAGGTGAGGTGTAAAAATGCACTTTCATGAGTTCACAGTAAAGTGGAAGAGAAGGCATGTGTAGGGGTCATCTCAACGAGCCTGCACAAGGTGCTAAACCAGGGACGCCTGGGTGGCTCAGTGGTTGAGCACCTGCGTTCAGCTCAGGTCATGATCCTGGGGTACCAGGATCGTGTCCCACATCGGGGTCCCCACAGGGAGCCTGCTTCTCCCTCTGCTTGTGTCTCTGCCTCTCTGTGTCTCTCTAATGAATAAACAAAATCCTAAAAAAAAAAAAAAGTGCTAAACCAAATGCCCAAATCATTGCAGAAGCACCAAAGTGTTGGGTAGAAAGTCCCAGGTCATGGTTTTGAACTCGGCTGTAAGGAACAGACCATCCTCCTGTGAAACTGGGAGATCTGCACAGCCAGGGACTGTCTGCCCTTCTTCCCCGCGTCCCACATGGTCCCAGCACGTGTGGCTGGAGAAATGGATGTGTGTCCCTGTCCTCTGCCCTGCCACAAGGTCACATCGGCTCCTCAGCACCACCGCCTCCAGTCTCCCAGTGCTCAGGGACATTACCCAGAAGCCACTGCTGAGTGGCCTATATTCATCGAAGACACTGTCAACGCCTAAGACGGAGTCGTCCCGTTAGCAGGCACAGTGAGCGCCCACGGGCACAGACCAGCATGCTAGGCAGGCACTGTGAGGAAGATGGAAAACCCAGAAGCTCTCTCCTTCCTCCAGAACGCACACGCTCGCTGAAGAGCTGGGACAGGCACCGGAATTAAGAACACTTACAAGTAATCGCAAAGGTGGTGCGGAGCACCTGAGCCCGTGTTTAAGCGTCCAGCAGGGGCCCCCGGCAAATATCTGGGAGCTTAAAAGGGGTCCCACTGACTTCTGTGTGGTCTATGTGGATTTTGCATCATACCGTCTCCCCCGGGTGACCGCATGTCTCACACTAAGCCAAAGAAAGGTAAGATTTCTCTATTCAAGGCCTTTGGGACAGAGGGGATGATCAATAAAACATAACCCACAACACAGCCTGAGTTAGGTTCCTTCTAAATTTACCAGCTTTCCAATCCACTAAGCAAATATGTATTGAGCACAGGAGGTGGGCAAGAGGCTCGGGTCAAGTGCAGGAAGGGATGCAGAAAGACAAGACCGCCTGCAGCTCCGGGCTTTGAAGTCAGGGCCACCAAGAATTTTAAAAAATTGATTTGTAGCATGAAAACACACATGAGATGGGGAGAATTCTCTCTCTCTCTCCCCTCCCTCTTCTTATACAAGGCTAAGACAAGACATCTAGAACTTGCCCCCAGTGTTTTGCTTCGTTTTAGTGTCATACCATGGTTCTCAGCTCCAGATGTCTACCTGGGAGCTTCGGGAAAACACCGATGCCACGGCTCCACACCCAGGAATTTTGAGGGTCTGAGGGCCATCGGTACTGCTATTTCTCTAGGGTTACCAGGCAATGGTAATGTGCAGCGAAGGGCTAAGATTCGCCAGTTTGGCAGGAAAAACAGCGCTTTGGAGTCCCACGGAGCTGGGATGGACTCCCAGTCTGCCCTGATGGGCTACATGGCTTCAGAGAAGTTACTTAGCTTCCTCCACCCTGTTTCCTTATCTGTAAAATGTGCCTAGTAAGGCCTAGGTTACAGAGTCACTGGCGGGATTAGATCACGTAACACCGAAAAATCCCTATCGCGGTGCCCGATACATAGTAGGGACTCTATGGCTGCTGGCTCTTATCATTCCAATAAAATCTGGTTAATCAAGACAAGAATTTTTTGAGTCTTTCTTATAAGCCCACATTCTACTCTGTGCTAGGAAATCTTTTTTTTTTTAAGATTTTTAATTTTTTTATTCATGAGAGACAGAGAGAGGCAGAGACACAGGCAGAGGGAGAAGCAGGCTCCCTGTGGGGAGCCCGATGCGGACTCGATCCCGGGATCCCAGGATCATGGCCTGAGCCGAAGACAGATGCTCGACCGCTGAGCCACCCGGGCGTCCCTGTGCTAGGAATTCTGCAGGAAGTGAGCCCACATTCACCAAAGGTGTTAAATGACTCCATTTCTTGGTGGGGTGGGGGTCGGAAAACTAATGCTGTCATACTACTAGGTTAGCATTACTTCAGATGTGGGACATATGTAGATATGTACTGGTTTTTAAGAAATAGGTTGAGGGGGTTTCTGTTGGTGTAATTTCTAGGTGACAACTCTTTTCAAGTGCTTCAGTGGAAGAGATGTCACCACTTAAATCCACCCTTGAGACGGAAGCATTGTAGGTCTGGTGACCCCAGAGAAAGAACGCTCTGGTTGCCCGAGGCTCTGTCCCAAATCCTCAGATGGACAAGAAAAGGTATGGGAATGAGGAGGAGGCCACCACCCCTTGAGCCTCAAGAGCCCCTCACTCACCTTCCCCTCCCACTGCCGTGTCCCATGGGACCAGCCTCGCCACCTGCAGCCCGCAGAGGACACGGGACAGCAAGCACTGTTAATGCTACTGGTAGCACTGCCCCCTATAGAAGGCTTGCTTGGTGCTCACAACAACCCTATGAGGTCATCTACTCTTCAGATGAGCTTACCAGGCCTTAGAGTGGTTTATTCATGTGTGTTCATTCAGAAATACTAAGGGGATACAGAAAGGAGGATGGCAGGTACTGCCTCGAGGGACTGGCCACTGATGAGACTAAGTCAGCTGGGATTGTTTAGGAAGGAAAGACCCCAAACAACTGAAATTAGGGAAGACTTCCTGAAGGAGGTGGCATTTGAGCTAGGACTTGACCCAAAGTGGGTAAGACTTGGATGGGCTGCTGATGGGCTAAAGGCTCTGAGAGCTAAGGACACCCCCTCCCAACCCCGGGGGAAGCCCAGGGGTTCATGGAGAGTGTAGATGGGTGGGAGACGAGGCTGGGGGGGGGGGGCGGGGGGCCATGTCACAGCCCAAGGCCTGACTGTCTGGCTACGGAGAGTGGATTTAATCTTGGGGAGCAAGTCAGAGCAGCCACTGGAAGTTTCGGGCTGAGGAATACAGCTCTTGGAACTCTGCCCCAGGGAGGTAAGCAAGGCAGCGGCAGGAGGGGAGCCTGGAGGAGACCCGGAGGCTGGCTGGGGATCTTCCCAGGCTCACAGGCTGGAGCAAGGACACTGGGCTCCCAGGTCATTCCTCCTTCATGGGAAGGTCTGTCTGGCGTGGCAGGGGACGCTCAGAGGCCCTGGCCTAGCAGCTTCCTGGCCACCCCCGCAGTGAGGGGCCCTCACTCTCCCAGGGGGGAGCCAGCAGCCCCTCCCCACCCCTTCTCCCCATGGGCCAGGCAGCAGGATGGAGGGGCTGCTGCTCCCCTCTCCACCGGCCTCTCTGCAGGTGGGGGGCCACGGGCTCCCAGCACAGGTTGAGGCGACAAGAGGCAGCCGCCTGAGTGTGAACCCATTAGCTGCCTGGCCCCGAGCCTCCGAGCCCGGCTGTCTTGTTCCATTAGAAGCAGCTCAGCAGAATCGAGCACTTTCAGAGCGGGGGATGCACCAGGCGGCTGGCCGCTCCCTGAGAACAGGGGGAGACACACTTGACTGGCCTGGCTTCCATCTGCAGACTCCCAGCCAGGGGCCAAATGCTCCCTGAATGCCCTGGAGCCATCACGGAACATCAGGTCCCACATTTCTGAGCTGCTTTTAGCCAAAATTATTCCACTGGATGCAGATACATGGCCGGCCTGCCAGGCCGCAGGCAGTCGCTCCTTTTCCAGGGAGTGGACTCTGGAGAGCGGCGTTCCTTTAGTCCCTTCAGGGTCTGGGCCATGAGGAGTAAGGAGCCAGGACCCACCCCCACCCCCACCCCACTGGGCAGAGAGGAGCCCTGGGTTCTGGTGGACACCTGCTGCTTCCTCCCCCCATGAGCTTGGCCAGGTCACTGCATTTGAGACAACGTTTCCTGGTCGACAGACTAGATCAGTGGCTCTTCCAACTGGGAGTGTGCGGGTGGCAGGGGAGGGCCAACAAGAAGGCTTCAGATCTGCCCTGAGTTCGGGATCCCTGGGTGGCTCAGCGGTTGAGCATCTGCCTTTGGCTTAGGGCGTGATCCTGGGGTCCTGGGATCGAGTCCCACATCGGGCTCCTTGCATGGAGCCTGCTTCTCCCTCTGCCTCGCTCATGGATAAATAAATAAAAATCTTAAAAAAAAAAAAAAAAAAAGATCTGCCCTGAGTTCAACCAAACCTGTTTGTCGCTGACACAACACCTTCCAAACGTGCTTTCTCTCTTGGAGAAAAGACTTTAATGGCTTAACTTTTTAAAATCATTAAACAAGATGATCTTTAAGGTCTGTTCCAGCTCGGACATTTGTAATTTTTTATTACTTATGTATTCTCTACAATAATCTGCAAGAATAGTAAGTCGGTTATCAATCACTACCTGGGCAGGAACTTTCAGGGACAGAACCCGGGTCAGGCAGCTGGGTTCAGGAGGCAGGGGGCATTCTAGGGCCTTGCAGGGCTTGCTTCTGAGTCCAGGCAACTGACATCACACACACACACACACACACACACACACACACACACACAAAGTCAGGAAAATGTGGCCTAGATCATTTTGTCTGAAAGTCACATAAATATCTTCCCAATTATATATTTGGTGTTTCTGGAATTTACTCCCTCCACTCAGATACTCCCCAGAGCAGAGCCTGATTCTTACTTTTTTTTTTTTTTTTTTTAAATCTCCAGGGCTTGGTTCAATGAACGCTTATTGAAATGAACTTCTCTCGAACCTCTCAGCAAGAGTGCACCAGAATCAACGGTCACACGGGGGTAGAGTCTCAATCACTGAGGTGCCTCATATCACCTGGGGATAATAACAATCCTATCACCACCTTAGTGCCATAGAGCCCTTGAGAAGTGATTTTTCAAATCCCTAGTTCCTTTAATATTCCTACCTATCACTTCAGGGTAACCCGGGAAAAGCACGTTCCTCCGAAATACAGAAAGGGGAACTGAGATACCTGGATGCCCAAGTGGTTTGCAAAAAGGTTACACAGTCCCCGCCTCCACGGTATCGGTCCGGCTCTCTTTACTCCTCAAGAATGAAAATCCAACAAGAGCAAAAGAGAGAAGCTCAAACACCAGAAGGGCAGAGCAGGGAACGGGAGACACTCACTGCCTGCAGCTGCCTCACCACCACAGCCCCCTCCCCTCGCCCCAAAACTGTACTTACCCTGGACCCAGGTCACAGGAGGAGCATGCTTCCCTCCTGAGACCCCCTCGGACCCATCCTGGGTGAGGAAGACAGGATGCAGAGAGACCGTCTGTCCAGATGGTTCAGAGTCCAACTCACCTCAGCTAACACCTAGGGTACTAGACGTCCCGTGTCATCTGGTTAATCGGGCAAAATGTTTCTGCCGTGTGGCTCCAGAGCCCGAGCCCACGACACTGTGCGGTGTCCAGGGCTGCTGAGCTTCCCCAGAGCTTGGCAAGCTTAATATAGCTCCCAGAGTGAAACTTGGCCTCGGCCTCTGCACACAGCCCAGTTGGCCAGGACCAAAGCTTTCAGCTGACCTTTCAACCCCAATCCCTCTGTACAGACATATGGTCCAGGAATAGCGGCCCTGCCACTCGCACGGCTAGGAAGCTGAGTTTATTGGCTAGGTTTGGCTCAATCAGACCCGAGCATGGTTGCTAAAAGCAGCCTTGAAAAATGGTGCCTTGCCCACTCCCCACCCACAAGCCCTGTCACTGTCTATCACCTCACCCTGTCTTATTGCTTCATGGATAGAATGACTGCTGTTTGAAACCACCTTGTTCGTTCGTTTGGTGTCTGTCTGTCTTGCCTGCTACAGTGTCACTGCCACGAGAGTGAAGACCTTAGCCACCTTACTCCGCACTTATCCCCAGAACCTAGGATGGTGGCAAGTACCGCCAGATGCATAGTAGGGCCTTCTTAAATAATTAGATGAGTGAACGTGAGCACCCGCGCAGGAGTCTACTTTCAGCCCAGAAAGTCCACGTTTCCTTCTGTCTCTGGCCTGTTGGCTCCGACCTGCCTTTCTGGGGGTCCATTCCCATGAAGAACATGGATCAACAAACCTCTTCGGGGCCTCACATTCTGAAGCGTATGTGTCACCGGCTCTGACAATGACAGTAGGTGACAGTGGCATAAATACGTGTCCATCCCCAGGGCCACCTGGTCCCCACTCCTCTGGGTGGTCACACACTCTCAAGAAACACACGTCTGGGAAGTTGAGAGGTCCCTTTTTCCTGTTCCCTTTGGCTTGGCCCTCATACCTACCATAGCCCATGTGCCACTGCCACAAAATTTACCTGCAGGAAGTGCCATGCTGCCCCCCCCCCCCCCGAGACTCTTCAGGAGCACTGATGAGTCACCTTCTCTAATCCTTGGCAGCCAGTGGAGGATCCTGGGGCCACCGATTGAGTCAACACACGCCACAGCAGCAAGTGAATGCAGCATCATGAACACAGCATGGGGGGGGGGCAGGACACTTGGGTGTGAACCCCAGCTCTGCTGTCCACTGACTGTGTGCAGCTGGACATGTCACTTGAGCTCACTGAGCCCCTGCTACTTCATTTGTGGGAAGAGGATGACGTAGACAGATTTAGTGGTTCTCAGCTAGGCTTTTACCGGCTCCACAAGGACCAAAATATGGGGTGGGGGAGAAATGTGCACCCTAAAGAAGGTCCTACAGGTGAAACCATCAGATTACAAATTGGGGTTAAAAGGGCCAGCCAAAGGTGACCCATTTGCTGGGCCTATGCAATGCTTTCAAAGCTTCCCATCCGAATGGCTTCAAGGGAAGGGGACAGACAGCTCCCTGCAGGGCCCCACCAGCCCTGCCGATTTATGTGCGCCTCACTCGCCCACCTCTGCTGCCTGCCTGCTCCGGTTCCTGCAATCCCACACTCGATGACCCCCAAGGTCTTTTCCAGATTCTCAAATCCCTGGATCGGTAGATCTCTGAAGCCCTTGCTGGCTCTAAAGTTCTGTAACTGCAGGTGACTTTGCTTTCAAACCCTGTGTGCATGAAGCTCTTGAAAGGGACAGTCTAGGGATGGTCTCTGAAGTTCTCCCTGTTGTAGAAAGAAACCCTGGCACAAAGGGATTCTTGCCTCTTCTCCCAAACTATAAATTCCAAGGAGGCTACAGGACCTACTAATTCTGCCTCTGGGTGTGCTGGTGGTTGGGGCGGGATGGTGCCGGCCCAAAACTGAGATTCCCATATGTGAGGGAGGAGAACACAGTAGATGGGATTATTGTTCCTAACTCTGTGGAATCTCCCGCTAAAACAGGCCCGGCCTAGTTCCCTGCCCCGCCAATGCTGGGGTCAGCCATACCATTTTCTTAGTGGGCATGATGTGAACAGAGACTTCACTGTACCCTACTGATGTGGCTTTGATTTTGCACTCCTGTGACACACCATGAGAAAAGCGTGTCCCGACTAGCTGTTGCTCCTTCAGTCTGGGACACGAGGAGCAGACCGGCCCCCCAGCCTGCAGCCTCATCCAGCTCCCCCACCACCTGCTGAAGTAGAGCCATCCTAGCTGACGTAAATTTGTGAGCGAGGGGGGAAAAAACGTGTTTTTGTGCAGACCATGACAATTTAAGGACGGTTCCACAGCATCATTACAGCAACAGCTGACCAGCACAAGAAAGGAAAGTTGATGATCTCACTGCGACATTGCCGGGAGGAAGTAAAAGGCAACTGGCCACTGTACAGGGTCCTCGGAGCAGCAGTGCAAGGTCCCCCGTGCACACACCACCTGCCCTCTGTCGGAGCAGAAGCAGTAGGGGTTAGGTAAGGTTTCCTTCCGGAGTTTCCAGTCTTTCTCTTGGAGACCACCTACAGGTAACACAGACTGCCATGTTCTAGATTCATCCATGTGCCACACCTGCCTATTTCCCCTCTCTCAGCTATAAGTTCCTGGAGGGCAAAGCCCACCGTTCCCATCATTTCCGGATCCTCTGAGCCTGGAGTAGAGCACCAGGCACTTCATGGACTCCATAAACACTCATTGTTGAATTGCAAAGAACAGAGGGGGCCTGTCCCCAGGATGACAAACAGCCCTCAGAATCAGCGAGCTCACTGCCAGGGCTGAACCATTAAAACACAGGGGCGGCCTCTGGGCCGTAGGCTTCTGGCCCTGGGGTGTTGTCGGTGCTCTGGGCTGCTCGGCCTGGGGACACACTCGGTGAATTTGGCAAGTACACGTTAAACACCTGCCAAGCGCGGGCTTGGCTCCAGGAGCAGCCTGGGAGACACTGTGTAGGGATGCCGGGAAGTCCCGCGAGAGCAAGGGCACTTACCTGGGGAGTTGGGTGGAGCAGAGGGAAGTCCCTGAGAGCAAGGGCACCTACCTGGGAGGTGGGCGGGGCAGAGGGAAGTCCAGCGAGAGCAAGGACACCTACCTGGGAGCTGGGCGGGGCGACCAGGTTGATTCCTGGAGGTGCTGCCAGGGCTCCCGAGGGCGGGCCCATGGCAGACGTGATGACTCGATATGGAGAGCCCAGGGCATTGAGGGGGGGCCCCACTGCACTCAGAGTCCGCGGGGCACTCACTGGTGTGTCCGTGTAGCTGGGGTGGCTGTCCATGGGCTTCCCAGTGGACAAGGCTGCCGACGGGCTCATGGACGTGGAGCCGGAGTGGCCGGGGGAGCCTGTAAGGAGAAGAGCATAGGTGAGGGGAGCCTGGGCCCCAGGATGGCCCCTGTGAGGATGGAGGCCTCCCTTCCTTCTGCCACACCCCGTACCTGTGAACCCAAGGTGCTCACACCCCACGCTGAGCTGGCAGGATAAAGGCAAGTGAGGGACAGACAGAGAGAGAGCCTCTTAGGGCCACAGGCGTCCATGGTGTTTAGGTTCTCGGCTGCCCGCCTTAGAATCTACCTTGGCCTGGGTCACATGGACAGCCGGGGCCGCAGGGGGCACAGCCCATGAGCCCCAGGGCATCGGCGACGTGGCCTGGCCCAGCCAGACAGCGAAGGGGACTCAAGTCCAAACTCGCATGTGCAAGTGGAGGGAGCAGGTGCAGGGCTGCTCCAGAATTCCGGGTTTCACATCCATACTGCTCGGAGAGTTGGGGCAGGGCTGAGCCTGAAAGTCGGGAGAAATTCCTTCACTCACATGCAATGAACATTTACTAAGATGCAGGTACGATTCCAGGTGCCAGGGATCCTGGAGCCCAAAAGGACACAGTTCCTGCCGTCAGGGGTCACGTTCCAGCATGGTAAGGCAGGCGGGTGGGGTGGGGTGCAGGTGCAGGCAGAGGCTGTTGTCATACCCTTGACTGCCCGGATCTTTTGCAGCTCTGGGCCCATTCACGTTCCTTCCCTGCCTGTCTTCACACCATGGGGCTTTATCAGCACTCAGGGAAGAAGACTCAGGAGGCCTGGCCACAGCTTAAGGGCCGCAGAGGCCCAGGAAGGCCGGTGCAGACAGGCCTGTCCAGACTGTTCCCGCCTCCAGACACAGGGAGCCGTGGTCGCAGGTGTCCAAGGAACAGGCCCTGGGCACATGGTCGTCTGGTACCATTTCTCCCACGTAAGTTAACTCCAAGGTCCCTTATGGTCAGCCGCAGCTCAAGATGACAGAGAAGGAGGGCGCCCCACCATCCTTGCAGGGGCCCGGCATGAACATTCTCTCCAGAAGGGAGAAGCTATGAACCTCAGCATGTGTAGCAGCAAAGCAGAGACTGGAAGCTCAACAGGGCAGTGCTGCTCCCCTGCGTGGTTCCCTGTTCATTCGGGGAGTACCTGCTACATGCACGGTGCTGTCCTAACTCTCGGGAGACAACAGGGGTCATTAAGGGTGGTGTTGGGAGCAGAATCGGGGGAGGGACGTGCTCCCTTTGAATGCTGGGGAGGAGCACAGTGCCTCGGAAGTAGAACTGTGGAGCTATTCTTGTTTTTTTTTTAATAATAAATTTATTTTTTATTGGTGTTCAATTTGCCAACATACAGAATAACCCCAGTGCTCATCCCGTCAAGTGCCCCCCTCAGTGCCTGTCACCCAGTCACCCCCACCCCCCGCCCTCCTCCCCTTCCACCACTCCTAGTTCGTTTCCCAGAGTTAGGAATCTCTCATGTTCTGTCTCCCTTTCTGATATTTCCTACCCATTTCTTCTCCCTTCCCCTCTATTCCCTTTCACTATTATTTATATTTCCCAAATGAATGAGACCATATAATGTTTGTCCTTCTCTGATTGACTTATTTCACTCAGCATCATACCCTCTCCAGTTCCATCCAAGTTGAAGCAAATGGGGGGGGGTATTCTTGTTTAATTATTGAGACATAGGTAATAGTAGACACACAACACCGTATTTTAGGTGTACCACATAATGATTTGATATTTGTATATGTGGCAAAAATGATCACCACAGATAAGACTCGTTAACACACATCAGCACACACAGTGAGAAATTTCTTTCCTTGTGATGACAACTTTCAAGATCTACTCTCAGCAACTTTCAAACGTACAAGACCGTGTTATCGACTACAGTCACCACGCTGTCATTACGTCCCAGGGATGTACTTATGACTCGAAGTTTGTACCTTTTGATTCCCTTTCCCCATTTCTCCCACCCCCATCCCTGCCTCTGGCAACCACCAATCTGTTCTCTGGATCTATGAGCTCGAGGTATGATTATTATTATCACCAATATTATTATCAGACTTCACAGAAGTGAGATCACACAGTATTTGTCTTTCCCTGTCTTAGTTCACTTAGCACAGCCCCCTAAGGTCCATCCGTGTGGTCACAAATGAAAAGACCTCATTCTTTCTTATGGCAAAATAGTGTCCCATCTCATATATATCCGTTATCCATTCAACGATGGACAGTTAGGTTGCTTGCACAGCTCGGCTATTGCAAATAATGCTACAATGAACGTGGAGGTGCGTTTTTGGCTTTTTGTGTGTGTGGGGGGTGTTTTCTCTATGCAACTACTCCTTTTTTTTTTTTTTTAAGATTTATTTATGGGGCTTCCGTGTGGCTCAGTCCGTTAAGCTTCTGCCTTCAACTCAGGTCATGATCCGGAGGTCCTGGGACTGAGCCCTGCATCTGGCTCCCTGCTCCGCTCAGTGGGGAGTCTGCTTCTCCCTCTGCCTCTGCTTCTCCCCCTGCTCATCCTCCCTCTCTCATTATCTCTCTATTGCTTACTGTTTCTCCCTCTCTCTCTCTCTCTCTCTCTCTCTCTCTCTCTCTCGGTGAGGGGAGGGGAGGGGCAAAGGGAGAGAGAGAATCTCAAGCTGAGTCCTCTGAGTGCAGAGCCCTTTGCTGGGCTCAATCTCACGAACCTGAGATCATGGCCTGAACCAAAATCAAGAGTCAGACACTTAATGCACTGAGCCACCCAGGTGCTCCTCTCTGTGCAGCTACTTTTAAACATAAATATTCCACTGGGAAAATGTCAACCTAGAGTTTCTCTTGAGTTGCTGCTAACGTGGTTAAGGATTCCCCGTGGAGAGAACTGTCACTGCCACAGTCAAGGAAGCTCTGACCCTCCATCATCCTACCCAGGAGTTTCCATCTATCAGGGACAATTGTCTTATAAACGGATAAATCCCTAATCACCTGTTCTAAGTAGCACGACTGAGGATGAACCACGTTCTGTGGGTCCGCAGAGAAGTGCCAAAGGGGTTCGCATGAACGGGTCAGCCACTTACCACGTGTCCTGAGTAGCATTAGGCAAATTCCATACACTAACTCACTTCATCCTGACAGTTAAGCCTGTGAGGATCATTTTAGCCTTTTAAAAAGATGAGGAAACTCATGCTCAGCCTCACCCCCATGCTGCTCCCTGTTCAAGATGATTTGCCCTCCCTTCCATTTCTAGCAAGTTCTAACTCATCCTCCCAGGTCTAACACAAGTGTCACCTCCTCCAGGAAGCCTTCCCTGATGTTGATGTCCTTTTCCGTTTTCTAACAACAGTCTGGGCCTGCTCATATCTTCGCACTTATTATACTGTGTCACCATATTGATTGATTTCCCCATCTTTTCCATTGACCTGGGAGAAGGGAGGAAGGTGTCCGTTCTTGCTTCCCCGCCCCCAGCGTGGTACCTGGCGCTTGCCTGGCTGTTTAAGTGACAGAGCTTAGATTCCAACTGTCAATCTGAAGCCCACGCTCTCCCCTGCGTGTGCTGTCAAGGACAGCAAGGATGATTTGGAGAGCCATCACATCACAGCGTACACGATGACTCAATTATGGAGGGATCTCAAGCTGAAAGTTTATCTGAAGGAGAAAGGGCAGCTTCCAAGAACCGGAGCCAGAAACACCAAAAATCCTCCCAGATGGCCACTGATGGGAAAGGACAATTTTAGACTCTTCTGAGGCCCTGGAAGGCTGTGACATTTAAAGAGGCCAATGTATATCTTGAGCCTGTTCCTAAGATAACGTGTGACAGGTGAGCGGGGAGCCGTGCTCTCCGCCGAGACACTGGCCACCCCGCCCCCACAGCCCGGCCACCCGAAGGGAATCGATGTTCCCTTCCGCTCCAGCTTTCCAGACACAGACCAAAGGACCCTGCTATCCTCCTTCACGTGGATCGCAGAGAGCCTGCGCCCTGCCCGTCTGTACCCCAACAGCAGGCCCGGAGCTGGGGGGACACACAGGGACCAGACTCTGCATCACACATTCATCAACCCAAGAGTTCCTGGGGTGTGGAACCTGCGACACGGTGGTAAGGGACATTTTAGGCCATATGTGAAGTGACAAACTCTTGAAAAACATATTAATAGTTCTTTTTTTTAATAGTTCTATAATTATTTTTACTGTTTCCTTCTATTTATAGCAAGTGACTGGGCTTCTATTTTTGCGTTGAGATTACCTTTCTAAAAATAGCTATTTAAGTTTTCAAAATGAGAGTAAGGGCACCTGGGTGGCTCAGTCAGTTGAGCATCTGACTCTTGATTTCGGCTCAGGTCATGATCTCAGGATTGTAAGATCCAGCCCTGCATCGGGCTCCCCACTCAGGGGAGTCTGCTTGAGATTCTCTCTCTCTCTCCCTCGGTCTCTCCTCCTGCTCTCTCTCTCTCTCTCTCCAAAATAAATAAACGGGCACTTGGGTGGTTCAGTCATTTAAGCATCTGCCTTCGGCTCAGCTCATGATCCCGGGATCCTGGAATCAAGCCTCGCATTGGATTCCCTGCTCAGTGGGGAGCCTGCTTCTCCCTCTCCCTCTGCTGCTCACCCTGCTTGTGCTCTCTCTCAAATACATAAATAAAATCCCAAAAATAAATAAACAAATGTTTGAAAAAAAAATAAATTGACCTAGGACAAAGTAAGTACAAGGACCTCAATATGTAGGACACTTGGGAATAGGGACATGTAAAGGGATGATGTATAAGAGGAACACTGACCTGCACAAAAACATAGAAACACGGACTTTGGGGAACTCACAAGTTGTCCCAAGAATAAAAGAAGATGATGTGAGGGTGACTGAAATTAAAAGTGCACTGTTTTTATTGATAATAATAATGAGGACAGTCAAAATAGGCCTCGGCTGCTCAGTGAGGAGCATAGCATGGCTGAGACAGGATGAAACAGACTTAAAGCTTGCTTTGCAATGGCCCTACCATGCGGTTTGCTTCTGCTGAGTCAGTGATGCAGAAGAGGTGGGCTACTTTATAACCACACTTCAGAGAATAAAATAAAATTCAGAAAGACTGATACAGCTGACACAATTGCATGTTGGTTCTGTGTCTCTCCCATGACCCACTGGTTCTCAGACATGAAAGCTTTGCTTTTAGAAAAGGTGGGAATCAGTGCCTCTAATGATGGAAGTGTTTCCCAATGGGAAGTGAACCTGTCCTCCAAAGAGACCACAGAGCGTCAGACCCACAGATGGCCCTTTCATCACCTTCCCTCTCTCTCTTTTTTAATTAATTAATTAATTATTTTTTAAAAAGATTTTATTTATTTATTCATGAGAGACACAGAGAGAGAGGCAGAGACATAGGCAGAGGGAGAAGCAGGCTCCATGCAGGGAGCCCAATGTGGGACTCAAACCCAGGTCTCCAGGATCACGCCCTGGGCTGAAGGCAGGTGCTAAACCACTGAGCCACCCAGGGATTCCCCCCTCTTTCCTCTTTTTCTCAAAGCCATGTTGGAGCCATAGCCAGGACCAAAAGGTACACACGTTTTTTTCCAGAAACCCGGTTTCTAGTCTAGATCCAAGGTCAAGGTATCCTCCAGTGCTTCCCTCTTGTTCCTACAGCCCCATCCTCCCTGGTCTCTGCACCTCAGCAGCCTTGCTCCATCCCTGACCCTACATCCTCTTAATCCTCTTTAGCCATAGCCGGACTGTGCCCGCTGCCAGATGCCTGGGAGATGCACAAACCCTCCACTCCGCAGAGTCGATTCTCTTTATTCAGGCAGTGATTTGTTTAAATAAAAAGTAACTCATCTAATGGGAAATGGCTAGTGGGCTCTCTTTTCTTCTCTCCTGGCAACATACTTAAGAAAAGTCTTTCATATTTCCGGGCCTCATTCTGCTCAGGGGTCTCCGAGACCCCTCCCACTACCACTCCATGAACATGGATGAGGATGCGGCCCACTGAGGTCTCAAAGAAGCAGCGCCAGTCACAGCAATCTGGCATGGGTGTGAGTCTGGACCCCTTTCCGAGGGGCCCCTGGTCCTTGGCAGCTGGACCTTGTTAGACCTTCGTTCTGTTTGGGACGCTGAGTGTCACCAGCAGTCAAGCTGTCTGGGAATCTGCAGGGCGCCCACACCAGCATGATTCCTCACGTCTATGTGTGCATCAAGGCACTGCGGCGGCCCAGCCAAACACAAGACTGAAGCCACAAAATCCTAGGTTGGATTCGAGGCTCCACCTCCTTCCAGTCACGTAGACTTGAGCAAGGAATGTGACCCTCGAACTGCAGTTCCCCACCCAAAGTGGGGACACACGTGCCTACCTCAGTGGCCTGCTGAGAGCACCTGAAAGCACAGGCCCCATGGTGGCAGGTGCAATAATTTACTGTTCTGTAATTGTTGTGAGCAAGGCACTGTGTGTGGCCTGAATGCCATTGGAGAAGATCGTGTACGTCGAGGGCTTAGACCAAGCCAGGCCTGTGGTAAATGCTCTATCGAGGAAAGTCGTCGCCACACACTGGTACGGACATACCAGTTGTTTATAATATTGAGTTGTCTGAATCGGCTAGTACAGCCACTGCTCTGAGCCCGGAGTGCCCCTCCGTCATCCCAGCTACTCCACCCTCCTAGGATCGCCCAGGTCTCCCCATAGCCCAGCCTGGCACAAAGAGGTCCCTCCACGTGACCCCCCCCCGACCCCCCCCCCCCCGGCTATCTGCTGTCTTCCTGGTTGTCACATACTTTTAATTTCCACTTGCCGTGAACGGTCACCATCATGGTACCCAGCACTGAGCCTGGAACTTGGCAGATGCTCAAAAAGTACCTGACGACAAGACAGGATCAGAGATGGGATAATTTTTTGTTGATTAACGTGTATGACGATAGGGAGTTGATCAATAGAAATTACTTGCATAAGAAGTCTACAGCCCTGCTGTTTACCAAAGTGAAAATCTCTGAGTAACAAATTGCATGTGCATGTTGAGGGGGTACTTGTTGAGAAAGAGAAGCCCGGGTACTCAGAACTACAGAATTCTTACCAAAGTGAGGAGGTTGCCTAGCAACCTCATCCTCAGCCAATGAAAGGAAAATGTCAAGCATGAGTCTTTCTGACTGGCCAGACAAGGGAGCAAATGGCTCGGTGTTTCCACCCCTTTCTGCTGTGCCAGGGTAGTTCGCTGGCCTAACAAGCCTCTCCTGCACGGAGTGGAAACTTGTCATGAATCTTGATACTGGGTCGTACCCACCCACAGGGAAGGGGACAGAAGTAGAGACATGCTATTCCAGAGAGGCAGGACTCTTGTGAGGTCTAGGGAGCACCACAGGGCTCCATCCCATTCAACTCTCTCCCCCGGAGACACCATCGCACATCCAAGCCTGTCTGCTTGTCTCCACTGGAGGGACCTGGTGCATGAGCCCCAGCATCAGAGAGTAGTCCGACACCTGGCTTGTTCTTCCTTTAAAAAAATATTTTTTTTTTATTATTTACAGAGAGAGTGCATGGGGGGGAGGTATAGAGGCCGAGGAAGAGACTCTCCAGCAGATTCCCTACTGAGCTCGGAGCTGGATCCCAGGACCCTGAGATCATGAACTGAGCCAAAATCAAGAGTCGGATGCTGAACCGATGAGCACCCCTGGCTGGTCATTCCCAGTCTAAGGGACCCCTACTCCCACATCCTTTCCCAGCTTGGCTCCAAACACACAGGCAGGCTGAGGCCCGCCACAGGAAGGCACTTTAACTGATGCTTCAATCGTCGCCTCCTCCCATGACTAACAACAACAGCTCAACATTGGCTGAGCGACTGCCGAGTGAAGACCAGCTCCGGTTCTCAGCACTTGACATATATTGACACGTCCTGCACCCACAAGCCCCATTAAGGCCGGCATGCTGCTCTCCACTGTGCAGATGCAGGGACTGGGGGCCAGGGATGTTGGAGACACTGCCCAAGGGAACACCACTCGTGAATGGGACCAGCGGCCTCTGAATGGAGCAACCAAGGCAGCCGATGTGGGTTTTGCCCCAGCCCCACCACGGGAAGGACTCCGCTCTGCGACTCCTCCCAGCAGCACAGGACAGCTCCCTGCCTCCCCCGACCCAACCCAACATGAGACCTCCCTCTGGATCTTGACCTTCGCACTTCCTTTCTTTTTGTTTTTTAAAGTTTTTTTTTTTTTTTTTTTTAAGAATCTCTACGCCAGCATGGTGCTCGAACTCACAACCCCAAGATCAGAGTCGCAGGCTCTAGGCTCTGAGCCAGCCAGATTCTCCCACCCCCGGCGCTGTCTGCTGAGGACGCAACCCATCCTGACTCTGGCCCCTCACAGTTCCAGGCTGGCCAGGGCGCCCATTGTCGGGGTCCCAGCTCAGCCCGACCTCTTCCTCTACCTCCTTCGGTAGAAGGGGCACTCGGACGCCCGGTGCTAGTCCACATTTCTTACACGTGGGTCACGACCTGCATGTTCAAAAGCACCTACACTCGGGACACCTGGGTGGCTCAGCGATTGAGCATCTGCCTTTGGCTCCAGGCGTGATCCCAGGGTCCTGGGATCGAGTCCCGCATCGGGCTCCCCATGGGGCGCCTGCTTCTCCCTCTGCCTATGTGTCTCATGAATAAATAAATAAAATCTTAAACAAACAAACAAACAAAAAAGCACCTACACTTAAACCTCAGGGCTTCACGGCCACCCTGACATGGGACAGGAAGGACGGGCACAGCACTCTGCATGTTAACAGGTGCCAACCTCAAGTGGGGAGACGCTGAACTCAGTGCGGGGGGGAATGAGGAGCAGAGGTGGAAGCCACATTTTTTTTTTGATAAGAAGAGTCCTCTGCTACCAAAGCACTTTCTGGCTTTCTAGATGGGGAAAACCAAAGGAACGTGATATGCAAGGGGAGTGTGTGGGAGAAGGGGCTCAGCACCCGGGGCCCCTCAGCAACATGTGGGAACCTGTAGATGAGCAGCCCACAGGTTGCCTGCAGCTGGCCATCCTTTCAGGGGCGCCCAGGGCAGCTCTCCTGCTTCCTGCCCTGAAGGAGGGGAGGGCTCAGAGGCTGCTCCGCAGGAGGTATGGGGCTGCCTCTTGGGGTGCTAGGCCTGCTAGGCTGAGGGGGGAGAGCACAGGGGCATCCCTCTCTCCTCCCCTCTCTCCCCCCTCCCCACACCCAGCCCCTCCCACACCCCCCTCCCCTAAAATCTGCAGTGATGGAGGTAGTGAAAAGCAGGCAAAGATTGATAATCAGCCTCATTATTACCAGCATTATATATAATTATAGCAAAACCTTACTCATTTCGATCAATTGAGAGGAAAAAAATCAGTCTAAATCCGTGACAAGTTGGCAGATTACTTTTAAATTACAATTTTATTACTCCTAAGTAACACACGTGAAGAGTTTGTGTTTCGAGTACCACAAGCTAATGGTTATTAAGTGGAGATTTTATAAAATCTGCTTTAAAAGACTCTTTTGTAATTAACTCCCCGTTAATATGCTAATGATGCTCCTACCAGGCTTTTTAAATTGCTTCAAAACAGATGTAACTTAAATAGGGCAACACTTCTAAGATGCTATTTGCTCCACAAACCTTTTTTTTTTTTTTTGGTTGTTTTGTTTTGTTTTGTTTTGTTTTTTTGGTGAATGAGCAAATACAAACTAGTTCATAGCAGGACCGATTTAATCAAACCTTTCCAAATGAGATAGGTCATAAATTATTAAGGCCACATTGCTTGGGGTTAGAAACCAGACTTCTAGGATTTGAAGAACTACCTTATTTTAGAGAAGAGAAAACAATCCCACAGAGGTTGCACGACTTGCTCAAGGCCACACATGGTCAGGACAGAGACACTGGGTCTTCTGGCTCCCAGGCTCCAGGACATTCCACATTCCACGAACCGTCTCACTCACACAAAACGCTTCCCAACTATAATGCTATTTATTCCCATGTCAGCTATTGGTTCAGCCAGTCAAAAAAAAAAAAAATATATATATATATCCGTTGAGTGCCTACTATGTCCCAGACCCCAGACTAGGCGCTCTGGAGAGAGGGGTCCCTCCTGGGGGGCCGGTGCCTGTTTCACGTAAGCATCAAACTGACTCACAGTAATCGCCAGGGCAGAAATGATCCCCATTAGGGAGATTTAGAAAAAACAGGTTCAGAATGATAAAGTGACCTTTCTAAGCGCCCCTTGTGAATTGTTACAGACCTAGAATCTGAGTCGAGCCTAGCACTATTTTTTCTTAACCTTCCTGCATATAATTAATGGCATTTTGCTTGCGTCCCACCTTTCCCACCCAGGACCACATTATCCGCCTTGACGGTATGGGCGGATATTGTGCTGTGTCTGTGGCCTAAGAGGTACTCCACGATCCTGAGGCAGGGGTGACACTCATAAGGGACACCGTCTGCCCCTTCAAGCCACGTTCATATACTGGGCACACCATGTACCCGTGGATCCACCAAGGCAATGCCAACAAGTGTCTCAGGCATTAGCTAAGGGTGCCCCCACCTCACCTCTTGTCCCTAAAGTCCTTGAACATCAATCCTGTCCACATCCAGCTCTTGAACCCGTGATCTCAATCCCTTTTCCCGTCTCTCTGGACTTCTTGTTCAGATATGCTCTCTCTGACCTCTAAATATGGACAGCCTTCTTCTTTTTTTTTTAAGATTTTATTTTATTTATTCATGAGAGAGGCAAAGACACAGGCAGAGGGAGAAGCAGGCTCCCTGCAGGGAACCCGATGCCTCGATCCCAGGACCCCGGGGTCGCGCCCTGAGCCGAAGGCAGATGCTCATCCGCTGAGCCTCCCAGGTGCCCCTAAATATGGACAGTCTTCTGAAGACTGCAGATCATCTTAAAATGCAGTGAACAACATCCCTAGTGCGGTGTTATCATTAGGTGATGCACATAGGATCATTTGTTCTCAGGTTCTAAACACCTAAATTCCTGGGACCCATTCACCTATCCCCAGGCCCAAAAAACATTTCTAGAAATAATTCATCTCCAAATGTTATGCAGACGTCAGAGCTTGTAACTAGTTTATCATCCCTTCAGGATAAGGGATGGGTCCTCGTTCTCGGGGTCCTGCACAACCCTTGCACAAGCCAGATACTTAGTCAATGTGTGCCGAACAACTGATTGGCACTCCCAGACAGTCTAGAATATTCTCTCCCAGCGCATGACCTCTAATCTTTGCTCTGCTCCCCTCGTCGCTGGGATGAGAAAGCACAGACACCAGGAGCCCCAAACTCTCCAAGAGACTGCTTCCCCGTGACACGAGTGACCAGCAAACGAGGGATGAAGGAGACCCCGAGTCACAGAATGGAAAGCCAGGCAAGCCAGCCGAGAAGAAACATCCCAACATAGGCGTTAGGCACTTTCTCGGCCACTCCTCTGACTTCTTGTAAATGCTTTCTGAATTAAAGATCACAAGCTTTTCCATCTTTTAAGTTCAGATGTTGAATTCTGAAATCCCATCAGGAATTTGAGCTTGATTTTGAACCCAGAGACTTCCTGTCTTTCCTCTTTCTCTCTTAATCAGAAGATCTGATAAAGGCAGCAGGGGGCTCCAGGTTGTTCAGTGACTCATCAAAGTCACTGGCCCAGGGCCAGGGTCTCCTGAAGCCTGGAAGGGTTGCAGGTCCCAGGTCCCAGCTCTCTTTCTGCCAGATCTCCTGAGTGCCTGCCCTAGAGTGATTTGTTGAAACAGAACTTCCTGTAACAGGCACAGAATCCACGTCTCACTTTGCTTTGTCAGCATCTCTGGGTGCGCCATCTGAGGCTTTAACAACAGGCACACCTCCCCTAAGAACCATCTACATACAAAATTCTAGCTGAATTTAGAACTGTAGTCTCTAAATTTCCTGAAATGGGGAAAGGGATCTTTTACCGTGTGTTTACAGCAGCCCAGGCTTTATTTTATTAAATCCCTACACCAGGGTGCTCCTGGGTGGCTCCGTGGTTGAGCATCTGCCTTGGGCCCAGGGTGTGATCCTGGAGTTCTGGGATCTAGTCCCACGTCGGGCTCCCTGCATGGAGGCTGCTTCTCCCTCTGCCTGTGTCTCTGCCTCTCTCTGTGTGTGTGTGTGTGTTTCTCATGAATAAATAAATAAAATCTTAAAATAAAATGAAATAAAAATAAATAAATCCCTAACCGTAGAAGGCTAACACTGACCCTGCGTGGTGGAGAGTATTGAGTTATTTGAGGGCTCTCTGAGGCTCCCCGCACCATCTCCTCCTCCTGCCTCCCCAGCTGGCCCCTCAGGGGGTTCTGGAGAGTCCAGTCTGAAGATCACAAGCAGCTGCAGATCCTGGGCAAGCCACACCTGCTTCCCCAAGTGTCCTCAACTGAAACTAGGGGGTCACCCCCATGGCCCGTAGGCCCCTCTGTCTAGCTCTGAAGACTCAGCTCTGTGGCAGGGAAGCCGGCTGTTCAGAGCCAACGACAGGAACCACTGTCAACTGGAAACCACTCAGAAATGGTAATAAACCTTCTCCAGAATGACCCCCGAGCGGTCCACAAACACCCAGATGCAGGGCATCCCTGTGCCTCCTTTTCTGCTGCTTTAGTTACGGTTCCTCTCCCCCCAACGACAGGATTATCGAGCGGTTGCAATGGAGACCCTATAGCCAGCAAAGACTCAGATGTTTACTATCCGGTTCTGCAGAGAAAGAGCTTGCCAATTCCCACCCTGGAATGTAAAACTGGGTTCCACGGATTAGAATAAAGTGGGACCCATCTGGCAAAGTTTTTGGGTTTTGTTTCCTAAGGACCTTTGAGTACCTGGTGCCCTGCCCCCACCCCCACCCCCTGGTCATTTTATTCATTTGCAATTACGTACATCCAAAAAATTACGTACATCCAAAAAATCCCTAAGAAAGTTGTAGAAGAGCACAGAGCAAGCACTGAATATGTTAGTTGCAGTTCTTACACAGAATTCACCAATTTGTGGCAGATCTGGGACTCTGTTCCCCCTGCACCCCACTCCCTCTCTCCCCTACCCCCCTGCAAGCAGCAGGCACAGCACAGGGCTTCACACAGCAGCCCCGGCCCCTGCCTGGGTTAGGATCCTGGGTCTGCTCCTTACCAGCTGGGTGTCTTGAGCAGGTTACTAAACCTCCTCGTGGCTCTACATTCTCATCTGTAAAATGGGAATAAGAGTAGCACCTTCCCTCCAGGGACCCTTGAGAATATTAAATGGGACGGTTCTTGCAATGCCCGTGGAAGAGGGTTTGGCACCCAGTAGGTGCCTCAGGCACATTAGCTACTAGTTGCACTCTTAGTGATGATCGCTGAGCCAGGACCTAGATCGATCCCACAAGAACCGCCCAAACCCAGGCATTCCAGAAAATAAACTTTACATTCCCTGGGCCTCTGAGTCTTCTCCTTTCAAATAAGAGAAAATCGCAACTTCCTCTGGGAGCCGCTGGCATCCCGGCCACCCAACTCTGGTGGCGAAGTTCTCTGCAGATACAGAAGCAACATAATGAGGGGAAGGAAGAGGTGGAGAATTTAGATTTAGTCTTTGCACAATTTCTTCCCCCAGTTCCTACCCAGCTCTCTGTCTCCTGGTAAGATTGTAAATGTTTCAGAAAAATAGTTTACACTAAATATGTTCCTTCCTAAATCTCATAAACAGTTACTCCTTCCCACATAAACCCTAACCACTTACGTCCATGGTAGGTCCCAATTAGCCACCCACACATTGGCGGAGGGGAAAAATATGTTCTGGCGCACACATCCGTGTACACACACACACACACACGCAGATCTGCTCCCACATCCACACACACCCTCCTCTTGCCCCCCATCCGTACACACATGCTTGTGTGCACTCGTACCTCGAGCTCAGCCCTCCCCCAACCCCCCATCCCGCCAGCTATTCCTGGGTAAAAAAGCAGAGCTTTCTACACAAATGTCAGGGTCAGCTGCACAGGACTCTTGCAGAGCAGTAGGCCTCCAGGAGAAGCACCAATTAATGCTCCAGAGTCCCTTGCTCCCAAGCGAGCGGCTGCTGAGCTCTCTCGTGTTTTAATTCCTCAATGGCCAGGCCACCTGTCTGCAGCCACTGGGGATTAGGGCTCTTGCACCCCAGCAAGGGGTGCGCTGCTCCCCACGGCTTGCCGCCCTGGAGCAAGTGCATGGCCCACAGGAGTCCCGAGAGGCAGCCCAGTGGAGCAGGGATTCTGGGACCGGACTGCCTGGGTTCAAATCCTGGCCGGGGCCACTCTAGTCACCATAACGTCACACGTTACTTCACTGCGCGGTGCCTCAGCTTCCTCGTCTCTAAAAGGAGTAGGGTAATCGTGGCACCGGTGCGTCCTCAGAGGGGCGTCACTAGCCGAGGGTGCAAAGTGCTCCCAGGGGTAGCTGGCCCCCGAGAAAGCGTGGCAGCGGGCTCATTAACCGACATGCGAGACCCCCGCCCCCCCTCCTGATCTCTGTTCTCACCCTGAGGATTACCGCACAATTGGATGGGGGGAATTACAGGCTTTGTTTTGCCATCTTCTTAGAGGCAGCAACTGTCTCATCCTGGCAAACAAATCTCTTACTGAGCAGCTGGCAAAGCCAGGACTTGGCAGAGAAGGAGAGAAGGGTTCTCCGTTCATCACATGGCAGGGCCGGGAGCTGGGAGACGGAGCACCTCGGTGAGACCACTGCCACCCAGGCAGCCACCACCCCCTCGCCCATCTCACCGTCCCTTGGTCATGGATGGGACGGTGATCTCACCTGCGCTAAGCACGGCCCTAGACGCAGCCCCCAGGGGTTAGTTCCCAAGGGTGACTGCACATCCCTGGGGGGATTCTCAGGAGCCCCCTGGGGTTCCATTTGCTGATATATCAAGAGGTGGGGGGCAGGCACCCCCACCCCGTGCGGAGGCCGCCGCCGACAGCCACTCCGGTCCTGGGGTCTGGCCTGTTCCTGTGGGAGGCGGGGGGACGGTCCTCCCTCACCACCCAGTTCACAGACAGACCTCCCTCTCACCCAGCCGTGTCCTCTGGCTCAGTGTTTCAGCAGCCTCTTCACTGGCGCACGCAAACAAAATGGAAAACATCCACAGGCCTAAACAAGATAATTACTCTCCTCCCTCGGGAACAAGGAAGAGTCGCGTCAGAGGGAGACACTCAAACAACCTGGTGGCCCCTCTGCCTCCGGGTCCCCCACGTTACATCAACCTACTGTCTCCCCACAGCCGCGCTCTTGTGTTTCCGCTTGTCCGAACCCTAATTACACCAAATACCAGGGCTCCCCCAATTCTGAGGCTCTAAACCAGCAAAGTGTGTGGGTCTTTGTGGCTCCCATTTGATTTCCCCCGATTCTTAATTCATTACCCTCCAGTAATGTCTGATTTTTAAATCAATTTGCGTGTTAATGGTTGAGCAAAATGGAGGGGATGGAAATACTAACTTTGATTAAGTACCAAACATGTGGCCACTAAAGTAGCTGCTTCTTCAATGTTAGCACATTTAATTCTCAAGACAAGACTCTGAGGATGAGATTATCAACTCCATCTTAGAGGTGAAGGCACTGGGGCTCAGAGAGGTTCAGTATCTTGCCTAAGGGCACACAGCTAGGACGTGAACCACTCAGTTCTCTCTCTCTCTTCTCTCTCTCTCTCTCTCTCATGCTCTTTCACTAGATCAGATTGAAGGAGTACTATTAGAAGTTTGGGTCGGGGGCTTTTCTGGGAGGGGTCTCCCATTCAGCCCCACATAGCCTTGGAGTGCTCCCTGCCTCCCTTGAGGACTCAGTTTCTACTCATAAAATGAGAGGCCCAAGATGCTCCTCGAGGTCCCTTAGGAGGCTAACATTCCGGGATTCCAGAAGGCAGCCCTCGCTGAATTTGGGGCTAGACCCTTCTTCATCCAGTCTTTCTCTAGCTCTTTCAACCCTGCTCTTCACTCCCACTGTCTTAGAGGGTCTCCATGGCATTCATGAAGCGATGACCTCACAGAACTCCTGAGGCTCTTGAAGACAAACACATTTCTCAGACCTCACGCAACTGAATTCAGAGGGAAAAGGAAAAACTGCCTGGGTTGTGAATGGGACCAAGATGGGAGCTGAGAAGGCCTTTCACACCCAGGACCCAGCTATAAACTGGAGATCAGATGTCCCGGTCACAGGCTTGGCCACCACTCTCACTGGGTCATGCCATGAGACTGGCCCCAATAACTTAAACATCACCTCTTCCAGGAACCCATCCATGGCCCCCTCCTTCTTGTGTCCCAGCAACAGCTTCCTCCTGCACCCCCGGGGAGCACACAGCCCCAACCAGGACGATGCGTTGGTGCAATAAGCCTACACTGTCCAAGGGGCAGAGACCGTGTCTCATTCACATCTGTCTTCCCAGAACCTAATACCACGCTTGGCTCACAGAAACTACCCTGAATGAATGAGCAAGCCCCCGGGCCCAATGCCTCCGGGCCGGGGCCACCTGCAATGTCCACCTTGCAATGTCCCTGCACGCCTCACAGAGGGTTTTGCCCAGCAAAGTAGGCGAGCTTTACTCCCAAGCCCTCCGATGAATCGCTGATCTGTCCACACAGGGGGTCGGGAGAGCAGGGACTTTTCCGTTCTCAAGACCCAACAAGAATTTCTGCTTTGTCCTGTCTGCCAGCATCCACAGCGCAAAAGCTCCTCTTTGGCTCCCAGGAACACAAGCTACATGCCACCAGCTGACAAGTGAGAGGCCAGTTGGTCAGCTGTTGGTTCCATTTATTCAAAGCTGGACGACTGAACTGCTTCTGCCACTGAATCGTGGGAGCCTTAGGGTGCCTGTCAGGCAGCCCCTGCAAAGTGTGCCCGTCTGCCCTGCCTGGCTTGGGGATGTGGGGAGGGGGGGATGTGGACCTTCAGCTGAGTGCAGACCCCTGCCCCAGAGCCACCCCTCAGACTGGAAATGCAGGCAGAGACCCTGGTGGTGGACTTGGGGGCTGCAGCAGGGAGGGGGCGCCAGGCTAGGAGCAAATCAAAAGGGAAGACAACAGAGGAAGGAAAACGCGGTGGCAAATTCAAGCGCTCTGTTTTCTCTTAAAAAAAAAAAAAATCCGATTACGGGGGGGATCTGCTTTGAAATAAAACAAGCATGCCCTTGTTACTGAGTGTCCCGGGGAGTCTTCATAGAGAGGCAAAACCCTTTTCCATCACATTTTCTTTTTTCTCATTACAAGTTGGATAATAGGTTCATCAGAGTAATTCCCTTTGACTCTTCCACTTTGCACACCCACACAAACACGCCGGGTTCTAACAATGGATATCTGGGTATCTTCTCCTGGGGCAGGTGGGTTTGAAGGCGCCCCCGAGTGTCTGCACGCCCTGTCTCTGCGCTCCCTCCGGCCCGGTGCGCACGGTCCTCGCCCCCGACCCGGCCCCTCGCCCTCCCTCTCCCCTGCACGCGCAGACACACACTAGGATGCATCTAAACGTGCGTGCCCTCCTCCGGGTTCAGCAGCGTCCCGGGCCCCGTGGCGCGGTGCCCTCCTGCTGCGGCCCCTCCAGGCAGGTCCACCTCCCCCCTGCGCCCCCGGGGCAGCCCGCGCGCCGGACTTACCGCCAAAGCCCGTGGGAAACTTCATGAAGTGCGAATAATTCCCGTACATGGTTCCTCCTCAGTTCATGTTCCTCCCTCCCCAGTGTTCCGAGGAGCGCGGCCTCCCGGGCTCCCGAGCGCGCAGCCGGGGCGGCCTTCAACTTGGGCTAACGCGAGCGGTCATCGCTCCCCCGCCGCCCGGGCAGCTCGGGCTGGGCCAGCCCTCCGGGATTAGTCTGGAATCTGCCCCTCGCTCGGAGCGGCCACATAGCGCGTCCGGGCGGCGCGGCAGCTGGTGCCTGTCAGTAACCGCGCACCGCGCCGCCGCCGCCGCGCCCCACGGCGCACGGGCTCCTGTTGCTGCTCGGCGGCACTCGGGCTCCTGTTGCTGCTCGGCGGCACTCGGGGCTGGGCCGCCGCGTGCGCTCCCGGGCTCCGCGCCTCCGCCCCCCTCCCCGCCCCGGGGCTCTGCTCTCCCGGGCCCCCGATGGCGGCGGGGAGGCAGAGCTGGGGGCGGGGGCCTCCTCCTCCTCCTCCTCCTCGACGTGCACCCACAGTCGTGGGGGGGGGGTTCGGAGAATGCATTCTTTTTTCCCCTCCAGGCTCCTCCTCCGGAGGGTGCACCGCACTTGGCATTTGATCTTGGAGGGCCCAGAGAGATGTGGGAGCCTCCATCCCCAGCTGCAGAAACCAGAGCCCCCCTTGGATTTGGGGTGGGCCTCTCCTGCTCTGGCGGAGGGGGGGGGGGCTACATACGCATATGTCTGCCCTCCCAGCAGTGGCAGCCGGACAGGTGTGCTTGGGAGCCACGGCCCATTCACAGGGACGGCGGACCAGGAGGGAGGCCGCGTTGGCTCCCCGTGGTGCTGGTCATTGGATGGAGGGATGCATCCACCTTATACACCTTATACACCACGGCCACCCCATCTGGCCACTTGCTCAGAAAGCACCACTCGGTCCTCACTGAACCAGAGACTCTCGTGGGTGAAACCCAGCCACAAGAGAGTCTAAGGATCCCCTTTTTCCCTCCTTTAAAAAAAATATTTTATTTAAATTCAACTTGCCAACATGCAGTGCAACACCCAGTGCTCATGCCATCGTGTACCCTCCTCAGTGCCCGTCACCCAGTCACCCCCAACCCCCTGCCCTCCTCCCCTTCCACAACCCTTTGTGTGTTTCCCAGAGTTAGGAGTCTCTCATGGTTTGTCCTCCTCTCTAATTTTTCCCCACTCAGTTCCTCTCCTTTCCTTATGGTCCCTTGCACTATTTCTTATATTTCACGTATGAGTGAGACCATATGGTAATTGTCTTTCTTCGATTGATCTAAGTGGCCCTTTGATATTCAGATCTGTTATACAGCTTTCCTGACAAGCCACTGCAGAACCTATAGTTGGACACCTCCAATAATGGGAAGCTCACTACTATCCCATTCCATTTCTGGGTAGCTCTTACCATAAGAAAGTTTTTTTTTTAGGAGATCCCTGGGTGGCTCAGCGGTTGAGTGCCTGCCTTCAGCCCAGGGCGTGATCCTGGAGACCCGGGATTGAGTCACATGTCAGGCTCCCTGCATGACATGCTTCTCCCTCTGCCTGTGTCCCAGCCTCTCTCTCTGTGTGTCTCTCATGAGTAAATAAAATCTTAAAAAGAAAAAGAAAAGGAAAGTTTTTTTTTTTTGTTTTTTTGTTTTTTTTATTGAGCTGACGTCTGCCTTGCCTCTGTAGCTTCTGCTGACTGGCTCTAGGGTATTCCCTGCGGCCGCACAAGAGGAGCCTATGGGAACCTTCTGCAAATTCACAGATAAATCTCCCATGCCCATCATCGACTTCCCTAGGCAATCCTGTCTCTTTCAACGGTTCCATGCATCACCAAGTATTTGACTCTATTCACAACCTATTCTTTTCCTAGGAATATATTTCAATTTCTAGAGACCCTCATGGAGGGGAATGGGGTTGGCCAGACTTGAATACAATACTTCAGATACAACCTGGCTTGTCTCCTCATAGTGTATGTGTTGGCAGGGCAACGGGGGTGCTGTCAACATACCCACCAGGTCGTGGGCTGAGCTCTGAGAGGCTGAGGAAGGATGAGAGCTTTGCCCTTGATGCAGTGTGGCGCACAGAGAGGCAACTCAACTCAAGGCTCACAGGGAGAAAAAAAACAAAAACAAAAACAAATCAAGATTCAAATGCTAAGAGAATCTAGAACAAAAATTAAGAATAAAGGCCCAGAGACAGGAATAGAGTCCAGATGACGAGGGAAGTGGGGGCCAAGCTGGGGATCAGAGCCAAAGTTGGTCAGGAAGGAGGAAGAAAGACGCGCTGTCACTGGGAAGGCGTGGTGTGCCCCGGGCTTCCTTGGCTGGGTGCTGGCCTCAGAGCCTCGGTTGAGAACTGGCGTAGATGCGGGCAGTGCATATGGGAGGACTGTTTGCCTACCTGCATGGGCTTCTGGGCAGCCCCACAAGTTAATTCCCATAGAACTAACTTGACAAATGACCCACCCGCCCAGCTGTATTCTCTCTTATACGCATTCTTCAGCCTATTCTCAGGCAATCGGCTTTGGGACCAACATGCCACATGCAATCCTATACTCCTCCGAAATGAAAACATTTGGGTTCACTCATCACCCCGGATCTTCTGGGGTCCTGCTTCTTTCATCCAGTGTATTCATTATTCCTTCTCCCGTTTCATGACTTCTGAAGATCTGACACACTGCTCTCCATATTTTATCTAACTTATGGACAAAAACATTGATAAGGACAAAACAAGGACATCTTACAGCATACCACCAGAAAGTCCATTTATTAGGACAGCACTAGTTGTGTGGCCTGAAGTGACTGTGTCTACAGAGAAAGCAAGTCAGAAGCCAACCATACTGAGTACAAATCCTGGGCCCATTGTTTACAGCCTCACGACACTGGCAAGTTACACTCTCCCTGGACCTCAGTTTGTGATAACACTTGAGTCCACACGTGTTAGTAATCACTTAGAAGATACCAGATGCATAATTAATGCTCAATATGTACAAGCTATTTTGATGATGGTGATGTGACTTAAGCAAGTCACTTTGCCCCTTCTTGTTTCTTTTTACTCATTCGTAAAATGATGGAACAGGGCTTGATGAGTCCCAAAATCTCCCTTCGACTTTAAAATGAAATGCAGATGAGTCCAGCCCCCAATTCCATACCTGTCCATTTTCTCTACAGAAGTGTCTGAAGCAAGTGTCTCATGAAAGCACAAACTGCAATTTTGTACACCCGTCCAAGAAATAAATGAGTTGTTCCAGCACAACTGGCTTTTTGGTGAACCGGGTGCTGGCAAGGGTTCTTCCAAGTACTTGAAAACCATCTTTAAGAAGCTCTCCCTAGAGCCTTATTCAAGGTCGATGTCAAGACGATCTGTGAGCAGTTTGCAATAGATTCTACTTTCTTCCCCTTTTTCACCAAGTTAGGTGTACCTGACCACTTTCCTTACAGAATAAAGACCAAAAGCCTTAGTGTGGCATGGAAAGGCCCCACCATATTGTCTCAACCTACCTTTTAAGCTCTGTGGGGAGGAAAGTGCTCTGGGATGTAAATCACAGGCCCAGGCCCTCCAGTCCCACTGCTCTCCTGCTGTGTGACCTTGGGCGAGCTCATTTACTCTGAAGGGGTGGAAGAGGACACCCACACCACCCACCCCACTAAGGTTTCTGGGGTTTGTTTTTGTTTCATGATCAAATGCGATGAGAGGAGTGCATGTTTCGGTTTAGGTTGGGGGTTTTGTTTGTTTGTTTTACACTCCAAAGTTCTCTGCAAATACAAGGAAGTAATATCTTTTGTTTGTCTGTTTTTTTCTTTCCTTTCTCCGGTGGTCCCTTCCGATCTGGCTCTTTTGCTCACTGTGGGAGCAAAGTATACTCATCCTAACTTGTGGCTCATTGTTCATGCCCCTTTACCTTCTCCTGACCTGCTTCCCCACATAAATTGTTTTCTCACATAACTGCTAGAACACAGTAGGTGTTCAACAAATATTTTTGCATTAAAAAATGCTTGATGTGCTTATACCAAACTATCCCAGCATGCTTTCCTTGGGATACCTTCTGTATGGTTTAACATCCCATCACAAGCCAGAAACTTTGACTAAAGTACAAGAAATACGAATGTGACTTTTCCTTCTAATCCACACTTTTGGCTGGCACCACTGTGTCTTGTCTAAGACTATGATTGAGGCAAATGGTGGGTATTTGTCGTTTCTAATGGCTGAATGGATGGAACTGGAGGGTATTATGCTGAGTGAAGTAAGTCAATCGGAGAAGGACAAACATATGTTCTCATTTATTTGGGGAATATAAATAATAGTGAAAGGGAATATAAGGGAAGGGAGAAGAAATGTGTGGGAAATATCAGAAAGGGAGACAGAACATAAAGACTCCTAACTCTGGGAAACGAACTAGGGGTGGTGGAAGGGGAGGAGGGCTGGGGGTGGGGGTGAATGGGTGACGAGCACTGAGGGGGGCACTTGATGGGATGAACACTGGGTGTTATTCTGTATGTTGGTAAATTGAACACCAATAAAAAATAAATTTATTTAAAAAAATAAGACCATTATTGATATAACAACAGTAGCCTGACCTGAGCCCCTCCCAGATGACCCCACTGATTTCAGGCACTCGGCTGCCTCTAGCCGTTACTGGATTCTCATTAGGATGTCAAATGAAAAACCAAATGCTTGATGTCCATAGTGGGAATTAGCTAATTCATTCATAAGAATTCCGAGCTCACTTCTTGTCAAGGCTAATTATCTATTCCTCTTAAGTGATATGTTCTGCTTTTATTAAAACCATTAGTGCCTTTGAGTAAATGAAAAGGGCATCTGTTTTCAGTAGTATGTTTGACACAGACTGTTATCTTATGTGCACCCTGGTAATACAAGGATACCACTGGTATCCTTTGTGTGTGTGTGTGCATGTGTGTGCATGTGCACATGTGTGCACTTTTGAACAATGGCAATAGAAAACAATATTTTGCAGTAAACATGAATGAAAAACCAAAGTCATTTATTAGATATAAAATTTAGATGCAAATATCTCCACACTGATGACACCAATTAATATTTTCATAATTGTATAGTACTTCACCAGCCTAATAGTATATAAAGTTTGAATGTGTTTTCCCAAATATTAGAGTTAAACAGGGCATATAGTATTATCCTATTTTATCAATAAGGAATATGAGCCCAAGACTGTGAAGCCAGAGAAGGAAAGATAGCCATTCTAATAAGTCGGATCTCAGAGAGGGGGGTCTCACAACTATGAAGCGAAGGAAATGGGCATAAAAACCAGGCCCCCAATTCTGACTCCCAGCCAATGTGTCACTCACCAGACCTCGATCCTTCCCTTATGAATGATGGGTTTCTATTATGTGTGTTGAGGGGTGGGAGGTTCTTACATATTGTTTTTTTCCTCTTTGCTGTCATTCATTCATTCAATTATCATTCAGCCAACACTTATTGAGAGCCTTTTGCCTGTCAATCACTGGGGATACACGAAAAGACAAGATATATGAAGTCCCTGACCTCATGGAGCTTATGCAGTCTGATGGAGGAGCTGGTTAGCAAACAAATAGTCACAGACATAAATATATCATTATGAGCCATGATAAGTGCTATGATGGAAAATAATTGGATGAGATGAGAGACTATAGCAGGGAAATCTAGTTTAAATTGAAAGGTCAGGGAAACTTCTTTGAGGAAATAACTGTTATACTCAAATCTAAAGAAAGAATAAGATTCAGTTGGACGGAAAAAGAAGAGGGGGTGGAGGGTGGACAAGACAGAGAGAACAGTAGATCTAATAGCCCCAAGGAGGAATGAGCTCAGTGTCTTCCAGAAGTGGGGAGTATAATGTTCAGGTTTCCCCTTTATATGATCTGGCTTCCCAGAGTTCAAGGGGTGCATTGTCTTGCCCCTGATTCTGCATATGACATGCCATGTCAACTGTGTACTGCTGGAAACCTCCCTTCCTGGCTTTGTCTCCCCTTCACATGCTGGTCAGATTCAGATAACTGCCTTTCCAGTCATGCCTCCCCAGTAATCCATCTTTGCGTATGTGTTCCTTTTGCTCCTCTGCTCAGAATAGCCTTCTCTCATTCTGTTCTCTGTCCAAATACCATCATTCCCCAAGGCCATTCTCACGGGCACTTTTATATGGCCCTCTGTTTGAACTGCTCTCTCCTGGATTCTCACAGCCTGGAGGTGGGACCATTCTTATGTCATTCATCACATTCCTTCTTGTATGATTATCTTGAATGCTTCTGAAAAGACCTCTTGACCAGACAGGAAACCCTAAATAACTGGGTCTGAGTCATTTTTGTAGCCCCAACAGCCTTTATGACAGAGTCAAACACTTGATAGAAATTCAATAACTGCAGGATTGATGAATGAACACCTGTTGATTATATGGACTTCTCCTGAGGTCAACCCCAGGGTACCAGACACAAGGAGGTGAGAGTTTCTAGGTCCAATAGTTTTAACAACCCACATTTCACTTCCATGGGCTCCTTCTCCTGAAATCATATACTCATGTATGGACAGGCTTGATACCGGCTTTAGTACAGTACATCTGTCTTGGTCACTGAGAGGCTTCAAGGGCAGAAATGAGGTGTCCGATTCAGGAAGAGCACTGATTAGCTTGAAATGAAGACTGTCTCAGCTGTCACCAAAAACTGGGCCATTTCCAGAAGGCCTAAAATGTATTCAAAGGCATATGCTTTATCTACAAGGTCTCATCCATGACTTAGCAACCAGTCATGTTTGTATCGTAGCTGACGGCTCCAGTCACTAGTGAAACAAGCAGAGTAAAATTTGCCCTAAGGGAGTCGCTCCCAAACTTGGCATTACCATTACCCAGGAAGCTTAAAAAAAATTAGAGAAGGCTTTATCCACCTCCAGAGATTATTTAATTGGCTTGGGGTTGTGGTCTGGGCTTGGGAACTGCTAAAAGAACCCCAGGTGATTCTAACATGCAGCTAGTTGAGTTCAGGAACAACTGGCTTAAAGAGAACCTTCTTTTAACAGGAAGCTATGACGGAGCCGTCAGCAAAAAATGAGAAGCCACGTCCCAGGATAATTCCAGGAACCGGGAAGATCCACTTTGCCCATTTGCTAGTACATACAATTGGAACCTGTGAACTCATGAAGCTCTCGCTTAGCAGGAGATGTGGTGGCTGAGGCCATCGGCTGTGTAGACCAAGCACTTACTAGCCTAAGGTTTGCTGGTACTATGTGTGACCTCCTCAAACCCCAGCCCCTGTGCCATCGGAATCTTACTCGTTAAAGGCACTACCTCAAGGCCATCTCCACTGTCAATCTTCCTTACATACAGTTAGTACTCCGCTGTTCTCCAAAAAAAAGTTGGCTTAAATACTTATTACAGCACCAGTTTAATTTCCCTTTGCATCATATTTACTTGTTAACCTAGAGCCTTCTTCTTGAATATAGGGACAACTTCTTATTCATCATTATTAACATCAGAGAATCTAGCATTTTGCTTTATAAATGCTTATAGAATGGATGCTAAGATGACAACTATCAACGGGACGGCTCTGCTCTGCGCTGTTCTAAGCTACAAGTTTAAGGGTAACTTTTAACTGCCCTTCACTCCAAACCAAGTAACATTGTCATAACATTTTCAAGGTAGAAAGAATAGTTACATAGATGCCTCCATCTCTTGGTTCCCAGTCAAATCATGGTCATAAAACCCTCTCTGTCATAAACAACTCGACCACAGCTGCAAAGCACATGGGGGCTCTCAGGATACAGAACAACTGTGATCACACAGAGCTGAGACCAGAGGGAAACATCTGGTCCCTTCTAGACAGAGGCCAGCAGTTCAAATATGGGACACTCTAATCCAGACTGGGTCCAGATCCAAGGAGTCACAGCCAAAGAGGTGGATGTAAGCACCTGACCTCAGGAAAGCCTGCTCAAGTCCTGTGAGGGAGGAAGAAATACTGGACTAGAGCCCAGCCCCCAAGACCAGGCCACTGGCACTTGCATTCTGTTGAACAGACATGCATTGCGCTGGCTACTGGCTACATATATTCAGGTGTAGATTTAGAGGCTGCAACCCAATCGCACACAGACCAAGTGATCTATTTTCAGATCCAGCTCACTCTTGGGGAAGAGGCTCTAAATATACCCTCCAGTGACTGCAGGAGGCAGATTATCATTGCTGGCAGCTGAGCAGGGTGGGGCACACAGGGACGTCAAGAACTTCACCATTACCCTCAGCACAGCGCCAAGGCCCCACCACTTGTAGAGCTATATTTACATAAGGGCAAGTGTCTGTTATATTTGACAGGGTTTTCATGTATAAGCGCCTGGCCGTGGGCTCTGTATGGCAACAAAACCACTCTTCTGTTCCCTCTGAAGGAACATGTCGATGCCACGAAGGAGGACTTTGGTGAAACTGACCTTGTTCTGTTCTCAGGTATTCTATCGTAGGAAGGGCTTGCAATTATATAAGCAATGGTATTGAAATCTCCCCTGTGCATAACACCTGATTGTCTACAACATGCTTTTATAGCTTATTTATAAGCAAGTATGAAATATTATTAAAAGCAAACCCAAGGGGGCTGTACTCAGAAAGGATGTTGGATATTAGGACATGAGGATTTATCTTGCTGTAATGATTTTCTCTGTAACAGGGAAGGCCTTTTGAGTCAATGTTCAGCCAAGACATAGTTCTCTTACTGCCAAAAGCCAAACACTGTATAACTAACTCTATTTCCAGGCAGCTAATCCCAAAAGGCCAGAAAGCATTTAGTTCCAGAAGGCACTGAGTGGGAGCTGCATTAACCACCAGCATTCAGGTAACTCTGCCTAACAGCAAAAATGAAGAGGAATGGCTAAAGGCAGAGAGATAGTTGATTAGGGGCAGAGGTGTGGCACGAGGAAGGCCTTTAAGTCAATGTTCAGCAATATCAGCCTGTCCTTGAGGAATCTCTGTACTTAGGGTATTAGAGTAGCCTCAGAAGACACACAAGGCCCAATCTACCTGGGATCAACCATGGGACACCAAAGAGAATTAGTGGAGAAAGTGGCGATCTGAGACATTTACCACTGAAGCAGGGTTGCTCAAAGGGTCCGGGCTCCATCTGCATGAAACTCATCTGGGAAGCTTGCTAAATCTAGGGATTTCTGAGCCCTGCCTGGACCCTCAGAATCAGAATCTTCAGGCCAGAGAAGGCCTGGGCAGGAGGGTCTTTAATAAGCTCCACAGGTGATTCTGATAAGCATTGAAATTTAAGAATCACAGCTTTATGCAATGGTACATAGAGAAGGTCCAGTCATAACCTGGTGTGCATGCCACCTTGCAGTGTTTGAAATGACTCATCGGTGCCTCCTGGTTACCCTGCAGAGCCAACATTAATGTCTTTTCACAGCCTGAGTTCCTAAAGTCACGGTTGTTCTAAGTAGTGTGGAGTCAAGCTTAGGGAATTCTTTTGACTCTAAATATTGTGTTCTCCCTCCCACCTTTCACCTTGTAGATGTAATCCTTGAACTGTCCATACTTCTGTCCTCAGCAGACAAGAGGCCAATGCCCTGGTCAGATGAAGTTTCTGGAAAATGGGTGAGGTCCGATGGGGCTGAGGGGGTGTTTGCCTGCAGCTACAGGTCTGAGAAAGTCTTAGTTGGGGAAAGTAGACCCAAGAGACAAAAAATAGTTCAAAGCATTCAGGGTACAGAGGGTTGGCCGAAGAGGAACAGTTTGGCAGAAGCAGCCCCAGGAGATGCCCAGTTAGAGCCAAGGCTGCAGGAGCCAAGGACGGCGGGGGAGGGGCAGATCTAGAAGCAGATTCCCGCCACTCAATGGCCCCCAAGGAGAGGAAGGCTTTTCTGGCTGCCTGTGATGTCACCCATGGGCAGCTGTTAGGGTGAAGCGTTATTTCTAAAATTGCCCAAACATCAGTGACTCTTAAGGGGTAATTTCAGACACATCAGCAGGCTGGGCACAGATATTTAAGGACTGGAGCCATTGTGCCGCCACCTAAAGCCTACATCTGAGGCCGATGCCGCCCCTCCCGCCACGGCCCTGCACAGATGCCCTTTCCAGATCCTTCACAGGCTTCGAGCCAGCCACACCTGGAAGGACTCTGAAATCAGAGGTGGAGAAGGCAGGGGGCAGCAGAAAGGACTTCCCCTTGACATGCTGGCAGATGAAAACAGCTCCCAAGGACTTCAGGCCACCCAGAGCTAATGCAAGAGGGGAGGAAATTCAATCCATCCTATAAATAGTTCTTGAATATCCATTATTCCCCCAACTATTTGAGGGGCAGGGATATACCCCTTCTAGACTTGAGGGAAGGATCAGTCATGCCAGGTAATTTTAAAAAGCAATCACGATTAGGGCTAAAATTAATCACCATTTTTCCTTTGGAAAGTAGGCAGAGGACTGTGTTAAAACTTCTACTTATTGATCGGTTCGCCCATGGTAGGCCAGGAGGACAGTGGGAGTGAGGTGGAAGGGCTGCTGGCAGCAGCCCCCGCCCCAGCCATCATGCACTCCCGACAGATTAATCTCCTAATGCATAGCTCTGATGTGCCTCCTAGGACCAGATACCTTCATGGCTCCCCCTCTGCCCACAGAGGTGTCTACACTGGGTCCCCTTCCATGTCTCCAAATCTTCAGCCCTTTCCTTGACTAAGCGCACTCCAGTCTCCAGAAAAGTACACAGCATACTCTTCCCCAAACACACCTGGCACGCTCCTTGTCTGTTCTCTGCTTTCCTTCGAGCTGCTTTAATCCTCCTGGAACACCATCCTCCCCACTCTTCATCCCCATTGGCTGAATCCTAGCTGGTCCTTCGCTGGGCATCTACACGCCACTTCTTCCTGGTCCACCCAGGTAGGTTTCTCTGTCTCTGTCTCTCTCGTCTACCCCTCTCCCTCTTCTCTGTGTGGCTGTCTGTATCTCCTTCTCTCTCCCTGCTCTTGAAACTCCCACCCCCACCTCCCGGCTTTGAGTACCTCCCTGTTGTGAGCCACAACTAGCTTAGCCATGTGACCTTTGGGTTTCCCAACGTGAAGCATCTCCACAGACTAATATCATTGAACTTGGCTGCTACTAAAAACCCCTCCTTCTTGCCCTTTGAAATTCATGCTCTTTTCTCAATGTCCACTGAGGGCTTGGCCTAATTGTGATGAGGCAGGGACCTCAGTTTCCGTGGGGGGGAGGAGGGGCGGGGCGCATCATACCACCTCCGTGGATCAAAGTCTTTTCCTCATGAAGCTTTCCATGCTACACCTCCCATCCCTGCACCTCAGCAAAGTGGGGACCTTTGCCTCTACTCTCTGGTTAAACATCCACTCACCTTCATCAGCACATATCATTTAACAATTGTAGAACTCTTTGCTTAACACCTGTCTCCCTCCACAGACAGAAAGCTCCACAGATGCAAGGCCACATCTTTTTCATTCATCATTGGATCCTGGGTAGACAATGAATAGTTGGTGAATGGATGACTGGCTTTTATCACACTCTGTGCTGGATTATAGCTTTGTGTACATAGTGTGTGTTTTACTCATCCTTCACCATCTAAGAATACAGGTGATATAGGGCACTCTTTGTACTCCCCAAAACTTCCAGGGGGGGTTATTCACAGCAGGTGCAAAAAAAGAAGAAGGAAGAAATAAGAAAAGAAAGAAAGAAAGAAAGAAAGAAGAAAGAAAGAAAGAAAGAAAGAAAGAAAAAGAAAGAAAGAAAGAAAGAAAGGGAAGGAAGGAAGGAAGGAAGGAAGGAAGGAAGGAAGGAAGGAAGGAAGGAAGGAAGAAAGAAAGGAAGGAAGAAAGGAAGAAAGAAAGAGAAAGGAAGTTGTTGAATCTCATCCTCTACTGGGAAAGTAGTCCAAAGCCAATGATGGTGAGTCAGTAACATCACATTTGATTCAAATGCAGATACATTTAGTCTAATAAATCAACAAATAATTATTGAGCACCGAAGAGGCATAGAATTTTTTGTCTGGCTATCTGTGTGCCTGTCTGTCTGTCTATGATAAGAGGAGTGGCTGTAGGGACAGCAGAGGGTCTGGTTTGCATCCTAGCTTTGCCATTGGTACTGAGTGTATGACCTTGAACAGTCAGATTCCCTGGCTGTCAGCTTCCAGTTTCTTCAGCCTTTAAAATGAGCACAAAATTCTTAGTTCACAGGGACACTGAGGAGTGAAAGCAGGGATGTATTTGAAAGCCTTTTGTAAAAAATGTGAAGTGTGATAACATGTATAATTATTACAAGTGTGTGAAGAAAAGAAAGGCAATGAAAGGAGACAGGGCTGTGAGTCCCAGTCACCCTCTAAGCAATGAGGCACAATCCACGAGTGGGGTGTGAGGGCCAAGCTCCCTGAGCCCGTCTGTCCTGACCCCCTGACAGTCCCTAAGCCTCCCAAGACACAGGTTCATCATCTTGTCAAATGGGCTCTGAGGCGCCTGGCTTCCTGGGAGGAGCGGGCTTACTAATAAAGAGATTGTCTTAATAACGTGAAGTACCGGGTGCCATGGTAACGGGCATTACATGATCTGGAGAAGAGGAGCAGCTTTTGATAAGAATAGGGAGCCTGCAGATGGGAAGGGGGGGTGGGGATGCACACGGGATGGGGGTGGAGGAAATGCAAACATGGATAGACACAGAGTAAGCACCAACAGGAATGAGCAGACAGTAAGTGATGCCTGCCTCTCCTGTCTGCGCCCTGCTAGCTGGCGTGGATCTTGACTATCTCCAGATTTTCTGCTGCTACCGCGATTGAGGAGCTCCCCGGGTACTTAACCTGGTAGCCCCCAGTGTTTTTTAAAGACATAAACTTACACAAAAATGTGGGTAAAAGCAGGTGGTGAATTTCCCAAAAAAAAACTAGAAACATGGGTTTTATTCGTACTCACCGATGAATGACTTTGGGGAGTACTCTTGTAACTCGGTTCAGCACAGCCTCTTGGTTGATGAAGTTCTCCATGAGTCCTACCAACGTGGAGAACCAGAGTCTGCGCACTGTGCCTAGCAGGACAATGCCAATACTGATTTCCATGCCATCAAACTTCATCACTCTATTAAAATATTGTCTGTCCACCTGAGGACACGCCACACAGCCCAGAAGGCCGGGAAAGGAGATTAGATGGAATAAGGTGGGGGATTCACGCCTAATGAGTCTTGCGTGCTCCAGATGCCAGATTGGGGACTTTATCCACATTAGCTTCTGCAGAGGGGTCTTACTATCTTGGGTTCTGGGCCCAGCTTCCCCTGGCCAGCTGTGAGATCTTTAGGTTTTGTTTTGTTTTGTTTTTTAAGACAAGAACATCTGTTCACAGACGTCTTTATGATGCTGTTATTAAAAAAGCTTCCCCAAGTGTCTCCTCCTTAACCTTTGTTTCCTTTTTCTTACCTCCTGCTAGGTCATCAGTTACAAGTGGGATCCTGAGACATTGTGATGGAGACTGTTTTCTTCTGGGTTTTCTCTCATCTTTTGGCTTGGGTCCTTCGGTAAAATAGTAGTTGCCTCAAGGGCAGATTGAGTGGCTGTCTTTGTGTTTATTGACTACAGAGATGTTTCTACCATTGCCAGGACTAGACAAGGTAGGTCTAAAAAAGAGGATTGTTTATATTTAGAACAAAAGAGTTCCCTGCTACCAGGATGTGGGGTCCACAGGAATGTCATAGCACGAGTGGCTAAGAATATTCCTTTTCTGTGGATTTTTAAGGACAACTAGATTCTTTCCTTCCTCTGTTCATGCAAGATCAACGTGATTGCCTGCAGGGGAAAGGAGGGACTGTCTATGATTCCTTTTAATATTTTATGTGAATCCAAAGGGGCTTTGGACCTTTTCAAAAAATATTCTTTAGACTGGAATGAGGCAAAATTTGAACAACGATTGACTGTAGGTCATAGAATTTTTAGATGATTTTTTTATTTTCTCCTGAAAAACCCTCAATATTTTATAAGTTCCCTATTACCTTTTCCTATTACCAATTATATTTACAATGAGAAAAATAATTTAAATATTTTTAAAATTTTAAACAAAATATTTTGTAGTTTTCTGAACTGGTTCATTGTTTTTTTTTTTTTTTCATTGGTACATCAGAGATCACAGCTCCCTTCCCTCTATACATTTTATTTCATAAGTCACATAGTTGAGGAACAACAAAACAAACAAAAAAGCCTGGGACCCTCACCTCCCTGAAAGAGCCATAAGATTAGAGCCAAAAAATGAAGGTTTTATGAGCATCCCCTTGGCACAGCAGCTCAGGGGCCCACCCACCTGAATCTTATCCCATTAATGAATCAATCTTTTCAGCTACCCTTCCCCTCCCTTCTCCTCCCCTTCCTCCCACCCAGGATCATTTAATTACCATCTGCTTTTCATGTCCCTCGAAAGTCACTGAAAAGACGAGCTATCAAGATTCTTGGACCATGAAAGCCCATCTTGCTCTTCTATCCTGCTGATTTTCCATATGCCTTTATAGAGTAATGTGTGTGTCGTGTGAAATCAGAAGACCTGGGTTCAGATCCTGACTCTGCTATTTTTAGCATGTATGACTGACCTTGGGAAATACACTTACCTTCTCTGTGCTTTCATGCTCTCATCTGTGAAATGTGAGCGATGGTTGGGAATATGAGATATTTGTGAAAAGATGAGAAAACATATGAAAATACAGGGCATAGTAGGTATTCACTAAACATAAGAAAAATTTCAGTTCTTATATTGAGAGGACTGTTGGATTCCACAACCAGTGTCTGAGGTTTACCAGCAGGCCCACCAGAGCCTTTTGCTCTTTCTGAAGTAGAACCTTCAGCAGCTTAACCCCAAGAGGTCAGGCTGACAATGATAATTTACACAAGTCACGACTGTTGACAGACAGCCTGCAATTATCTGGACCTGTGATTGAACTCAGCAACAGTACTGCAGCCCAGGTGTTGAGCAATCTCTACCTGCCATGAAACATTAGAATGGTTCTCTTTCCAAGGCTTCATATATTCCAGGAGGTTCAATAACTGTGGTTTGCTCATCTCTCATATTCTAGCCACTGTGCTGGCCTAGGGGACAGAAAGTATAAGAAATGGCTCTGGCCCTTCTCGAGGGCAGTGAATAATCTAGTGAATAATTTTGATGTGGAAATCTGTATTATTCTAGATCACTGTAGCCCTGCTGTCTCTTCCCCTTCCCAAAGGTGCTGTCTCAGCACCTTTCCCCACCTCCACCCCATACCCATCAGTTTGTTCACCTTCCACTTGCTTCTCAGTCCACATAGTCTGGCCTCCATGGCCACCACTCTAATAAAACCACTCTTTCCAAGGTTGTCAAAAACCTCTTCACTTCAGATTTGAATTAATATGTCTTAGCTACTGTTTATTGGACAATGGGACAGCATGCAGCCCTACTGACTGTTCTCTTCTCTTCTTGAAGCATGATCCTTTTTGGCTTCCTTGGCACAATCTTCTCCAGACCCAAGTATTCACAGGCCCTCTGGATACCTACACTTGGATGCCTCACAACCAACTCACACCTGCCATAACCTAACTCAACTCAGGATCTTGCCTCCAGAAAAAAGCAGATCTGCTTTTCTTCCAGGGTCTTCCATCCCAAGATGGACTCTCTATCCACTATGTTGCTCAAGCCGGAAATATAAGTCATCCGTGAAATTACCTTGCCACTTGTTCCTTTAACCTTGTCCACCACCCAATTCTGTTAGTTCTTCTCTTCATCTTTAACATACCCAGCTTGGTTTCCCATCTTCTTCTGCCTAGACTACTACAAAAACCTCCTTTTCCCCCCATTTCCACTGTTACCCTCTCCCTTCCATTAGCCACACAGTAGTCAGATTTTTTAAATGTGGATTTAATTATATTACTCCCATGCTTAAAATCTTTTAATGATTTATAGTTGAACTGAAAAGTAACTTCCTTTACCATAACTTGATCTTTAAGGTCCCCATGACCTGGCCCCTGGCTACTTCTTTACCCTAAACTCATGCTCCTGCCCTCCATCACTGTGTCATAGATGCATAGCTGTCCTACAACAGTGCCTATGACATGCCACACCCTTTCCTGCTCCAGAGACTTTAAATATGCTATCCTTGATGCTTACAAGGCTCTTATGCCAACTCTATGAGGCAACTCCAACCCATATTCCAACACCCAGTATAAAATGTCCCCTTCTCAGAAAAGCCCTTCCTAAAATTCCAATCTAAATTAGATCTCCCCACTATACTCCTTCATAAAGCCCTGCTATTTCTCACCAAATCTTATCAAAATTTTACATTTACTTACCCCATTATATATGTTTGTATCTCTAAGACTTTAGCATGAGCGCAGGCATTTTATGACCTTAATTGTCTTCTGTTGAGGAAAGAGACCCAGTAAACAAACAGAACTCTACATCTGCAAAGGAAATTCATGCTGGCTTCAGAGATTAATAAACTTTCTCCTTCATTCAAAAAAATAGGAGTGGAATTCCAAAGACTACTAGGTATTTGAGAAAATTCAGCATCACAGAAGAATCTAGATGAACAAATAAAACACCCCAGAGAAAACAAAAGAAACCTTTTGTTTTTATTTTTTTTAAGATTTTATTTATTTAAGAGAGAGAGCACAAGCAAGGAGAGGGGCAGAGGGAGAGGGAGTAGCAGACTCTCCTCTGAGCATGAAGCCTGACATGGGGCTCAGTACTAGGACCCCAGGATTATGACCTGAGCCAAAAGCAGACAATAAACCAACTGAGCCACCCTGGCACTCCTAGAAGAGACCTTTTAAATGATTCTAATTCCCATGCTCAGAAAGATTCAGGGAGACAGTACACACATAAAACAAAAAGAGTTGCTATAAAAATAAAACATTCAGAGGACAAGAAAGGGAGATTAGAAATTACAAACACAGTGACTAAAGAGAAAACGTCGATAAAGGAACTGGAAGACAAATCCAAAAACACCTCCGGATTGTATAGATCATAAAGACAGAGATAGAAAATTTCAGACAAAAAGTTAAGAGACTTAGATGATCAACCTGGTAAGCAGACCATCCATGTAAAGAGCATTCCAGAAATGAGAACAGAGAAAATCATAAAACAAAGAATGAAGGACAAATGCCTGGAGCTTACAAAAAATACCGGCTAGGCTCATCACCCAAATATATCCCAGTAAGAGCTTAGAAATGCCAAAGATACGTAAATCCTAAATAATAGAAAAAATAAAGCTGGTAATCTATAAAGCAATGTGTATCAGACTGTCATCACTAAAACTGTATGCTAAAGGTCAGACATTTGACGTCTACTGCAACCTTTTCATAATGATCATTTGAAAGCATACTTCAGCCAAACAAACAGAAATCTGAGAGAGAAGAGAGCATGGGGCTCAGAAAGAGTAAAAGTAACCCAGAAGTGAAATGAATTGAAATCCTATTGTGACAGTTCTCTAGGGGACCTAGAAAATAAGCAAGTACATTAGGAAAGGAGGACAGAGCCCCTTGAGAAAAATATCTTCCAGAGTCGAGGGCCCTCCCTTAAAATTTATGGACCTGAGGGCAGATGCTATCAATACTTAAAAGAATAAATGCTCACAGGATCATTGGCACATATTGATTGTGGAAAGGGAGCTAAGAAATTCTTTCAGAGAAACAGCGGAACACAGCTAGGAGAGTGTGGATTTTGGAGTCAGGCCACCTGGCTTCAAGCCTTGCCTCTGCGACTCACCACCTTGAGAAATTGCTTAGTCTTACTAAATCTCAGCCCCTTGTGTCTGGAATTGCAATGATTACTGGCCCTAGCACATGGGGTTATTTTGGAGATGGACCAAGATAAGGTATATACAGCACTTAGAATGCTATGCTTAGCACTTCATATATGCTCAATAAAATGATAGCCATCATTGTCTTATGGAAGCCGATCCTGAGATGCAGAGAAACTAGGTGGTATGTGCAAACCAGATCCAGTTCCTTCTCCAGCAGGCCACGTGAGATTTCACGATTCTATGATTTGGGAAACCTGGAACAACTTTGGCTGGCTTCCTGGATGTCCTCACCTGTGCTAAGGGTGTTCTTAACTTTTGTGTTCAGTGATGTTTCAACTCAGGTCCAGTGCTGGAAAAAAAATTTTTTTTAAATCAAGGACATTTCATATAACAAGAAATTAGAATGAGAAGCTGGATGATCTAAAAAAAATAGTATTGTTTGTGAATGAGGAGAGGTAGTTAGGAATACCAGGAAAAATAAAATTAGCAGAGTTTTATTTTTAAAAAGTTGTAGTCTCAATATACAAAAATAAAAATGTATCACCATTCTGAGCATGGACAGAATGTATGAAAACTGAATCCACCTGACATTGATTCAGGGAGCATTTCACAACTTTGAATGGAAAAGTCTAGTGTTAAAAAGATAAAATGAGACACATTAATTTGAAGGGAGTAGAGAGAGAGATCATTCATGAACACAGGGTGGGGGTGGAGAGGGGGAGAGGGAGAGAATCCCAATCAGACTCTACACCCAGTGTGAAGCCCAACATGGGGCTCTATCTCATGACCCTAAGATCATGACCTGAGCCAAAATCAAGAGTCGGATGCCCAACCAACTGAGCCAGCCAGGTGCCCCATTACATTTTTGAAGAGTTTATTTGAGCAAATATCAGTTAGAATCTACTAGTGCCAAGCCAAAAGTGGTTAGGGGCACCTGGTGGGCAGGAAGTGGAGGAGAGACTTTTATAGAGCAAAAATATGAGCAAAGTGAGGAAGTTATTTCATTGACTAAAGTGAAGCAGTTGTCTTATTTAGAAAAGCCCAGTTGGCTGTTGTGATTGGTTGCTCTTAAATTTTGCTTTCTAAAAAAATAAAATTAAATAAAAAAATAAATAAGTAAATAAATAAATAAATTTATTTTGCTTTCTTGGATACAAGTGCACTGATAGGAATTGACTCTGGCTTAGATTTTGGTTTGCTTAGGTAGGCTACCAAAACATTAGAGCCTCAGTTGAAAGGCCCCCATGTTTAATGCCTTCAATAAGAGAATTGCATCATTCTATGGGTCTAATGACAGTGCTCGGTTCTGGGGAGAATAATAATTAAATAATCATAAGATAAATACTCATTGATTTTTAATCTATAAAATCAGTGTATACACCAAACACAGAGGACCTAAGGATAGTGACGGAACAGAGCATAAGTATTTCAAGCAAGCAATGGAAAAGTAAGAGAACAGCTGATACAGACGTCCAAACACAGACGGAGGCGAACTCCTTATTTTGCAGTACAAAACCAGAAAGTACCATCTGAGGTTGAAATATCAAGAAATATAATCTTTTGAAAGCATAAACGAAAATATATTATTTTAAATGATACAGGTGAAGAGCAACAAAACAGCAAAATTAGAAGCAGGGTTACAGTTACTGAAAATGTGTTATATCCTTTCTCTCTCCTGGTGACAAACCGATAAACGCTATTTAAAATTGAAAAACCAAGAGGAAGGCATCAAAGCATTTAGGTAGTTCAAGTCTACAAATAACCATCAGAAGAACTAGAGACTAGGCCCAGGTGTGGCAAGGGGAAGGGACATCTCTACTTTTCATTTTCTGTTGTCCTTTATCGCTCAAGTAGTTCTTATCTATGCTTAGGTTCCTTTAATTCATTAGTGATTGAAGAACATGCAAGGCTAATACACAGAACTTCTGGGTAAATGGAGTCACCACAGAGCTGTGAGGTGGAGGCATGTTAGAACCAAGCAGTCTTACGAGTAGCCAGTGACCTCTGGAGCCATCCTAGAGCTCTCCCCACCTGAACACTGCCCAGGTGTCTGAAATACAGGTGTCCTGCCAACCCGAGCTGATGGCTGGCATTACAGGAGAATAAGGCCACAGCTAAAGAGACACCTGCTGCTTAAAGTGGCTGTAAGCTAGAGATCCGAAAGCAGTGGTGAGCTGGGTGTAGACCATGATGTAGTGGTCAACACTGTAGGCTTTGGAAGAAACGGCCTTCTCTGGACTGTCACTTACTCGCTATGTGACTTCAGACAAGTGATGAAAATAATTAGACCATTCCCTAGGGTTTTGCGGGGCTTAAGTGAGCTCATTTGTGTTAAGATGTGCATTAGCTGTTATTATTTTAAAAACATGCAGATTCCAGCCTCAGGGAGAACCTAATGTCAATGATGAATGTTTTGGAGATTTTGCCAGGTGATGATCTCCTATAGTTTTTCTCTCCCCTAGAAAGACAACCTGATTTTAGCCTGGGGAAAGAGAATACCAATTTGGGGAATGAGAAACTATCAAGACTAATGCTACTAATAAAAGTTAACATTTATCTGGGGTGCTCAGTTCAGTTAAATGTCCAACTCTTGGTCTCAGCTCAGATCTTGATCTTAGGGTTGTGAATTCAAGTGCCACGTGGGACTCTGTGCTAGGAACCTACTTCAAAAAAAAAAAAAGTTAGCATTTATCGAGCTGAGTGTTTGCCCTGCACCAGGAACTGTGCAGTTACACACACCATCTGAGTCCATCTTCACCGTGAGGGGAGGCAGACTTTATTATCTCTAGTTTTTTCATAGTGGTAAAACACAACAAAACTTAGCACCCTAACCATTTTTAAGTGCGGAGTCCAGTAGTGTTGAGTACTGTTAAAAACAAGATGGCAGGCTCAAAATGGAGTTGCTAATGCTAAACCCCATGTCCCCAAACCCAGTTAACTAGTTACAGTTTCTGCTCCACCAGAGGTGGAATTATAAACCAGCCAATCAGGGATCTCCTGACCAGCATTGGGTAGGTGATCTGCCTTATAAAACCCCTGCCATCCCCTAAAGAGAAAGTAACCTTCTAGTCACCCAATATAACCTTGTTCCTGCTCCCTTCCAACTATAGAAGTCTTTCATTTGGTACAGCTCCTCCGAGCCCCCCCTTCCCAACAGGGTGCCGCCTGATTCGTCAGTCCCTAAAATACCAAGAATATCTTTAAAATCTACTCAGTTAAAATTTCACATTGTACGTTCACATTGTTGAGCAACCAGTCTCCAGAACTCTTATCATCTTGCGAAACTGAAACCCTACACCCATTAAACAACCCTTTATGACCTCCATTTTGCAGAAAAGGAAGCTCAGAGGAGTTACCATGTCAAACCATGTGAAAAGGCTGTTATCCAATTATTTTTAACCTATGAACAAATGGCAATTTGGAATAGTTCCATCAAACAGCCCGAGCCAGTTAGAAGAGCCACGTGTCAAGGCTGACCGCCAAGTCCCGATGGAGCCCACGGAGATGAGACCACTCCTGCAGGAATGCCTGAGGTTGGCACCCAGGACCAAGGAGTGAAGTCCTGTGGGAGAAGAGAACCTATGGAAGACACATGGAAAGTGACCTGGACTTTCTCAGGTCCTAAGAAAGAGGCACTAAAATCATTCTAAATTATTCTAAGGCAGAGCTATAGGGTGAATCCAGGTTTGTATTCCTTGACACTGATTCAATTCGGGTGATCATTTTTTAAAAATATATAAAATGTACAACCAGAGTATTTTCCATTTCTTCTCTTCTTTTCTTTAGATTCATCTGTCCATATGACTTTATAGATCCTTAGTCTCCGGGAATGCCATCCTCAGAAACTGCAAGGCAGTAGCAGGTCTTGCAGGTGGATCTTCATGAGCATTAAATGCATTGGGAGGCAGGAGAGTAGGAGGTGGGGGGTAGTGAGCTCCACACCTGTCACAGCGATCGGGGGCATTCGTGCATTACCCTGAGGCAGAGACGGGGGCAAAGTCATTGTACCCCAAGACCGCTGTCTCTTAGTGGCTCAGGCAACGGTTTCAGTGGGAATTCTATAGTTTCCACATGCACCTCTCTCTTAGGGTGCACACCCTCTGGAAGATCCCTTCACCCATCAGTGGGTTTGATCAGTGGTTTTTCCCCTAACTCCTTCTTACCTCCCTGGCCTCACGTTCTCTATGCCCCCCCACCTCTCTCATTGCCTCCTGGTACATCTCTGCCCCCTGAACACTTCAGCACAGACTCAGGCTTCCTCTTCTTATTACTTTCAGAAAATTCTGTAGGTGGAAAGAAATTTAATCGGTAATAATAAGGCTTTCTATTTTTAGAGCTCCTGCCTTCTGAGCAACCCGAAGAATGCCACAGTTATAACAGACTCAGTGAAAGGGTTGAAAGGGTCTTCCAAAGGTCTTCACGGAAAGTCCCCTGCCAAGAGGCAAACCTTCCAAAACTCACGTTGGACAGGCGCTAGCCTCCTTTACTCTGACACAGGATGTCAAACTCAGTTCTGCGCCTCGGAGTCTCAACCTCAGAACCCATCCCCACCCCTAGCCAAGAACCCTTCTTTCCAGAATAGTTGAAATAGACTCCAAATGTCCTCCCTAGCCCCTGCTGTCTTGTCCAGCCAACGTCTACACCACCTGATACAGTGATCTTTCTAAAATACAGCTCTGATTGTCTTTGGAGTGCGAGATCAGATGTGCAGTGTTATAGGAAGACAGGATTAGGTGAAGTGTCACAAGCTGGGCCTCAGAAGATTGTAGGAGGTCACCAAAAAGAGTGAGGGGAAAGAGAAGAGTCAGGCAAAGGACAACGCCAACGCAGAGGCTGAGAATCAGCAGGTGCATGGACATTTGAGGCACAGCGGGTGATGCAGAGTGGCCTGAGTGGGGAAGGAAGCAGAGACGAGCTACCAGATTGAGAGCCAGGACTTTTTCTAGACGGCAGTAGGTTACCAGGTGGTGGGCATTACGGCAAAGGCCTTGGGCAGAGTTGAGTTGAAAGGCCCTGATCCCAAGAAGAGAGGAGGAGACAAGTATCAGGGAAGATGGAGTTAAAGGAAAGCACATCCCAGCACCATCTCACCCCTCACCAGGGCTCCAAATTCCTTAAACCATCCATCCCAGCCCCCACCACACACACATGTATCAGCACACATCTTCCCTTCTGGAGTGCAAATAATCCTAGTGACCTGTTGTAGAGAGGGTCTCAGATTTGGAGTCAAAGCCTGGTTTCACGTCTATCACCCAGTGTTGGCCCTCACCACACAGACTCACCTTTTGCACTAAAATGCAACAGACACACCTTCTCCCAGGAGTGGATGGGAAATAATGTATGTGGAATACTTAGGACACATGGACAATGCTCAGGCAATGCAGTTTTACTATACATTTTGCTGTTTTCTCTGTGATCCTCTCTATGTTCCCCCAAGAGCATCCGGGAGTTCTGTGTCCCCAGACATTAGGCAGGTGTGTGTAAGCTCTAGCTAATGGCACGTCTACCTGTCGGTGAGGGCTTTCCTGGATTCTCTGGCCGGAGTTAGACAAGGCCGACACTCTCAGAGCGGATGAATGGGGACCGTCGTGTATGTGTGTGTGTGTGTGTGTGTGTGTGTGTGTGTGTGTGTGTGGACCTGGACTTCTGTGTGTGTCAGTTGTGCAGAGGGTAAAGGGGGGAGAGAGGAATCAAAAAACAAAACAAAAAAAAGACGAATGAATGCAAGAGGTAGAGCTAGGCCCAGCAAGAACGGGGTTAAAGCAGATGAGCAGATGAGCAGCAGAGGTCCAATGGGACCAAGGGGTCCAAGGGTCCCCTTGCTCAGTCCTCGCTGACAGTAGCGGTGGGTGCCTGGGTGGAGGGTGGGCACCGCAGACTGCTGTACCTCCTTGGCGCACGATCCCACTCAGGCCACTCAGGCCAGGGGGCAGTTCTCCCACTGACTGATGCGCTACCTCTGAGCTGGAGAGAGTCTCTGGGGTTGGGCTGGGGGTCAGAGGGCAGGGAATGGGTAACTCCACCAACAGTCTCCAGCGCTTCTTCTGAGGACAGGCTCTGTGACCGCATGTTTTTCCGTGACATCACTGTCCGTGACCTTTGGGGGCCAGCAGGGTGGAGTCCGAGGGGATGGGGACAGGCCATGATTCTTCGGTGGTCACAAAGGTTGGGATTGTGAGCCGCCTGGAGCTAGAGAGCGGCCTCAATGGGCACAATGTTTCTCGCTGGACTGGGACTGGCTTCCCTGCCCTGGGATATTGCAAGACTATAGTGGACCTGTTGTCTTTGCTCCTTCTCTATATTAAAAAGCACATTGTTGAGCACAGAGGCTGTGTGTGTGTGTGCGTGTGTGCGCGCGGGCACACACGCACACACACACAGAAGTGTAAAGAGTCGCAGAAAATTGCATTTTGCTTTTAGAACAAATGATGATGATGTGAAGTGGAAAACTTGCAGCCCAGCCAGCAGAGAGAATTGTGTTTTTGCTTCTCGGAAGCCTCGGGAAGAAGAGGAGGAAGGAGGAGGATGGGCAGGGGAGGGCGGGGGAGACTTTGCTGATGTTTCCAGAACACCAAATAGCAGGGGAGAGATCAATCTGCCCAATGAGTCCAAAACTGATTACACCCAACACAGCTAACCGCCCTGTGTTCACTTAAAGTAATAGCCTTGAACGCTCGACAGAGATAACTCAGCGACCCTATTGATTTGGGATTGCAGTCACCTCCCCCCAACATACTACACACATGAACACTATTACAGACCCGTACGTAGTATTTTTGGTTTGCTTTGCTGCTTTTCAAACACTAATGTAATTGGCATGACCTGCACCACCAGCTTGGAAAATAAAGCCATACCTGTATTTTACATGTGCATTAATCACTCAGCGACAACCCCCTCCCCCCCCCTGCCCCGCACTCACCACCCAGATTGAAGGATGACCAGCGGCCTCTCTCCTGGGACCTCCTCTCCGCAAAACTCAAGCCTCAGGTGCTGGCTCAGCCCAATGTGTTAGTGTAAAGAAATAATTGAGTGATCCTATCAGCTCACCAACACCCCCCTCCCCACCCCCAACGCCCTGCTGTTGTCACTTGTACCCACGCCACATGGTGCTGCTGTGCTGAAGTCACGTCTCCTCTTGCAGACTGATGTCACCGAGAGGTGCCTGGCTCACCCAGACCCTACTCGGGCAGCAGAGCCTCCTGAGGGCGGACAAATCTGTAGACACCCACTGTCCCAAAGCCACGTCCTCCAAAGCAGGATTGGAAAGAGGCTTCCAGGGAAGCCAGAAGCATGGCTGTGTGAAGATGTCCCCCTGGAGACCCCTGATCCTGTCTCCTGAGAACAGCCAGGGTCCTTAGACCCATCACAAGCAACCTCAACCGTTGACTCGCAACAGCTCAACAGGGGTTGGAAGCACCTCGGACATCATCCAACCCCCTTTGTTGAGGAATATGAGGCCTGGCAAGCTTAGGTGGCTTCGCAGCATCACTTGGCTGCCCAGGGAATGTATTTTTGTGGAGTTGAGCTTAGTTTCACTCCCTGGAAGGCCTCAGAAGGCATCTAACCCTGTCCCCTCAGTCACCTGTCCTCCCTCTCCACCAATGTCACACCTGTGCCAACGCCTGGCCGGCTGGGTCGGGCCGGGGGCCCCACTGGGTGTCCGTGCAGAAGTCCCTTGTGTGCCTCTTCCCACCTCCTGGGAAGCCCCTCAGTCCTGAGCAAGCCGGGGAAGTGGGCCCCCCGGACTCTGCCCCATGATGGGCCCTTCCTTGCCCTGCATCCCTGCCTTCTCAAACTGTCCCTATCAATGGCCCCTTCCCACCCATTCAAACCTTTCTGAGATTAAGGGGAAAAAAGAAGTGCTTTGTTCCAACATTTCTCTCTCCACCCTCCTCACGCTCCCCCTCCGCTCCCCCTCTGCTTTTCCCTCTCTCTGTCCTTCATTTCTCTTCTCTCATCTCAAAAAAAAAAAAAAAAAAAAAAGTTTGAGTGAACACTCCCTCTCCCCAAGCACACATTCATGTCGATCTTCCTGGTGCACGTGTGAGGTGACAAAGTCACAGCCTCCACAGCGTCCTCGGCAGGCCCTGGCCGTGCACCAGCCACCTGGGAAATGCCTGGCAGTCCCCGGGAGGGAGGGGCAGGCACCGGGAGGATGGCAAAGCCAGGCTGCTATCCCCAGAAACACTGAGGCTCAGCAGCTCTCTGGGTGGTCGGGAGGGGAGCAGGCTAGACCTGTCTGTGGCCTGGAGGATTCTGGGCAGCAACTGCCCAGGCAGAGGACACTCCCAAAGCAGCTCAGCAGGTCACCATTCCCATTCAGTTTCATGGGGGAAAAATCGGAGAGGAAGACAAACCATGAGAGACTCTTACCTCTGGGAACAAACTGGAGGTCATTGGAGGGGACGGGGATGGGGATGGAGTCACTGGGGGATGGACAATAAGGAGGGCATGTGATGTCATGAGCACTGGGTGCTATACCATATGTTGGCAAATTGAAATTAAATTTAAAATGAAATAAAGTAAGATAAGATAAAATAAAAAAAATTAAAAGGCCACCAGTACTTGTCCTTCCCTGCCCCCCACTGGTCCATCTCCTCCTGAAGGAAAGGCTTTTGTGGTGACTGGGAGCCTCTTTGACGTGTGCAGGAGCTTCCCAACACTGAGAACACATGCCCTTTACTGGGGAAGAAAAAGAAAAAGGGAACTGAGACATCCCGACGCCCTCCTAAGGGCCAGGCGTTGTTCTAGGAGTTGGCCATACGACAGTGAGTAAGACTAACGTGTTCCCTGCCCTCGTGGGGCTCACATTCTCGACGGGAATCAACACCCATGTACACCAATATAATAATTCCAGATTGTAGGATGGGCCGGAAAGGATGGACAAGGTGCTACAGTCATGACAACGCCAGGGACTCCCTTAGGGTTGGGGGAATGTGTCTCTTGGAAGGTGACATCTAGGCCGAGACCTGAACCCGGGGCTGGCAGACAGGCCTGGAGATGGAGTTCGAAGCCATGCTCACTACGGCGCTGCACTGGCTGTGCTGCTGTCATCCACAGTTTCCACGCGGGGACGCTGAGGCCCCGAGAGATGGAGTAACATGCCCAGTGGCAGGGTGCAAACCGCTGTGACTGACTGACCCCAGAGCCACACTTTCCCTGTTTCGTCCCTTCCCTGAGGGGTACTTGTGCCTCCATTCCGAATCATAAAAAGCACCTGGGAAGCCTTGGAATCCGAGGCAGATTCTCCGTGATCCTTCGAGATCAAGGTCCTGTCCTGGTGACGTGTAAGGGCTGAGCACCTGTTACCTGCCCAAGGGAGGTCGGGACTGCTCTCTGCTCTCGAGGTTCTTGGAAGACAAGCCAGGGCTCAGCTCAGGGCCCAGGATGGAGAGGCCCGGCCAGGCACACAGGAGGGGGCTCGGGCACAAAGTCGCCTCTTCCGGAGGAGACCTAGCGGCTGCAGGAGGCTGCCTGGCAAAGTGCCAGGATCTCCATGACCTGCCACGACAGGAGAAAGCAGAAGCACGGATCCAAGACTCTGCCTCGGTCCCTAAGTTGACATTTCCTGAGTGTTTAACTCATGGGTCCTGAGTACCGGATGAGGCACTGTGAGGACATTCACGGAGCACAAACCCATGACCACAACCCCGCAGGACCCGAAAACCTCCCTGCAGGGAAGCACTCAAGTCCATGAAACACCTGGAGAGCACTTGCACCCAGCCACCGGGCAGCACATGGAAAGGCACGTGGCGCAGGCAGGTAAGGCTGCGAGGGGGGGCTCCCGGGAGGAGGCCGACCAGATGGATGTCAGATTTGTCTTGGTTTATTTTACATGAACAAACATTTATTTAGTAGAATGAACAATAGATGAAAATTATAAGATATTTTAGGACACATGAGCTAAATTTACTTGAAAGATCAAAGGTAATTTTTAATGGGAAAAGTTGCATTTAAGTTGGAACTAGAGAGATAAGGAAAAGGATGGCAAAACAAAGTGAACTTTCCCCTGACATGGATAGCATATGAATAGACACAACAATGAAAAGAAAATACAAGTAAAGTCTTCCTTTTGAGGATTACATAAATAATTGATGAATTACTTATGGTTTCACTAACAAATACTTTTAACCGTCCATCTGTTGTGATCTTATGATTCTGTAGATTCTCTAAAATAAATAAAGTCCCATTCCTTGTATTTCCCCGCTTTTTTGAAATGTATGCTTTTTCTGAAATCTAGTGTATTATATATTTTTACTTTTTAATATTCATGTTTATTATTATTATTTATAGCCACATATTCCTGACCTTAAAAATAAATGATACGTTTAAAAAGAAAAACATTTTTTCATTGATCCCAATTGACTAGAATCAGCAGTTCTATTTGCTAATTTTGTTATCAACAAGGTCATTACTGGCATTTTGGTTTGAAAGGGTGGGGCAGGAGGGGAGAGAGCCGTGCTGGCAGGGAGATGGTCATGGATGTGCCACTTGCCCAGAGGAAGGCCGAGTGGAGGACAGAGAGTGAGAGCGCAGGCCCGGAACCCGGGAGGCCGGGAGCCCTCAGGCCAGGGAAGAGTGACTCATGGAAGGTTCTTGAGCAAAGCCCTCATAGGACAGCAGCAATGCATCCGAAATTGTAATAGTCATTCGTCTCTTGCGTGCGACATTTTGCAATATTCAGATGGTTCCGTGTACATTATTTCATTCGATGCTCCCAACCACCCAGCGAGGGACAAAGTGATCACTGCCTTCTGCGGCTGAGGAAATGCACGAGAGACGTTTAAACGACTTGCCACTGGTCACACATCTAAGGGAAAGAGCTGAAACTGGAGCCCGTCCCCTGACCCGGGGAAGGCGGGGATGGGGGGCACAGTACCAAGGGAAGGGCTTGGCTTGTGAAACCAGACAGACCTGAATTCGATGCCAGTTCCGCCAATTACCAGTAAGCTGTGCAGCCTGGGACAGATGATCAACCTCCCTGAGCCTCAGTTTTCTCATTTTTTACAATAAGAATCATCACAGTGTAGACACAGATGTGCTGTGAGGTGGACAATAACCATGGCCCCTGGCACAGCACGGATGTCCCCACCCAGGTCCTGAACAAACAAAGTTAGTAACCCAACTGCCCTCTACCCTTCGGGGGGAACAGTGAAGCTCTGCAGGCAGGTGGGTCCACCCTCATGACCAAGCCACATGGGCCCCACTTTCCACAAGGCTGAGGCCCCAGATGAGCAGTACATGTGCATCTTGGTGGTGGGTGGAGGGGGTGGCTGGACCACAGATTTGAGAAGCCATATAGCACACTTCCCCTCTTTCTTGACTAGGGCAGGCCTGGATTTTTTTTTTTTAAAACAAACAGGATTTGAGATAACAGCCCACACAAATGACTTCTTAGAAATCTCACCCTTGACTTATCATTTGGAATAAAAGCAATTTTTCATTCTGGCAAAGCTCTTTATTCTTTTTGGAACATTTTCATATACATTATTTCACTTGATCCTCACAACACTGAAAGGGAGACAGGCAGGCTTTACTGTTCCCTCTGAACAGAGGAAAAATCCACCGCTTAGGGGTGGGGGCGGGGGGCCCAGAGCTCTCCACTCCCTGCCCGCCCTCCCCTCCCTTTGTGCGTGCACTCAAGAGTCCACATCCACCCATTGAGGAGCTCCGCTCTGACGCCTGAAATCCTCCCCCTCCCATTCAGCTCCTGAATCATCAGAGATGCTCACGTGAGGCTCTTACAACCGGGGGGCATGATGGAGCAGTTTTGAAAAGAGACAGCTGCCTTGGACACATCCTGCAAGGGCGCTAAACTGTACCCTGCAATGGGGAGTGGGGGTGGGGGGTGTCCCAAACCCACCACCCTGCCCAGGGGCCCTTCCTTACAGCTCCACCCAGAAAAGCAGAAGACTCATTTGGAGTCAGCTCACCTGAGGCTTGAGCCTTCAACTTCAGCTCGAGAATTTCCGTAGGCCAGTCCACTCCTGAAGCCTGACCTGGCAATCCTAAAGAGAAGCTAGGACTGCCACCCCAGGCTGCAGATTGGCTCCTGGGTACAGGAGACCTTCCCCCCACCCCACCCCCAGCAGCAGAGAGCGGCTAAGGATGAGAGCAACAGCACAAATACTTACCGCCAACCACGGTGTGTTCTAGGCACATAGGATACCTCCAGAAACACAACCGACAAAGCCCCCTGCCTTCCTTTGACCTATATTCTAGTGAGGGGAGACGGAGAAGCAAAAATGAGCAAAATCAATCAATAAATGAAGAAGCAGGGGAGGTGCTATGTGGTAGGTGAGGGAAGAGTGTCACAGGGTAAAGCGGATGGAGCACGCTGGGGGAAAGACAGGGAGGCACGCAGGTTACTATTTTAAATAAGATTGTCATAAGCTTTGTTGAGAAGATGACATTCGAGCAAAGAGTCGAAGGAATATGGCTATCTGGAGAAAAGGCTTTCCAAGCAGAGGGGACGGCCAGAGCAAAGGCCCTTGGGAACAGGGAGGAGGCCAGCGTAGCTGGAGCAGAGGACATGAGGGGGAGAAGAGGAAGAGATGAAGTCAGAGAGGGAAGGGGGCCAGGTCCTATGGTCACAGAGGGTTTGACAGGACATTGTAAGGAATCTAACTTTTACTCTGAGTAAAATGGGGGCACTGGGAGGCTTTGAAGCAGAGGCCTGAAATGACCTAACTCTTAGCAGTATCACTCCAGCTGCTCTATTGGGGACGGAAGGTATGGGAGGGCGCAAGAGGGACAGCTGGAACACCACCTAGGAGGCCGCTGCAGAAATCCAGGTGAGAGATAATGGAGTTTCAAAACCAGGGGCAGCAGTGCAGATGGTAAGAAGTGGTCAGCACCTGCCATATGGGAAAGGTAGAGCCAACATGACTCGCCAAGAGGTTGGGTGGAGGGATAGAGCAGTGAGAAGAAGAGGAGGTGAGGCAACTCACGGGGTCTGGGCCTGAGCGGTGCCATCAACCAAGAGGGGCAGGACTGCAGAGGAGCAGGTGGGTGTGGGAGGCGAGGGGTTCTGGGTTGGATGCCCACTGGATGTCCAATGGAGATGTCAAGGTAGCATGAGATTCGAGGCAGCTGCTGTGTCCTTGCTGATGACTGCTTGGACCCAGGAGCAGCATAGACATCCACAGCCCAGCCCCCCGAGGAGGGCTTATCCACCAGGCCCACGCTGTCATCACTGGGTACCCAGCTTTCCAGGCCTTGCCCCGTGGACCACTCTCTATCCACGAGGCAGCTCTGAAGGCTCGAAGGCCCACGGCACAAAAAAGCATCTTCAGACCAAAGCTAATGGTGTCCGGGAAGTCAGCATGCTGTCCTTCTGTCCAGAACAGCTCTGTCAAATAGAACTTTCTGCAGGGATGGACACGTTCTGTAGCTTCCCGGTCCAGCGTGGTAACCACTTGCCAGGTGTGGCTTTTGAGCACCTGAAACGTGACCAGAACAACTGAGAAACTAAGTTTGTCATTTTGTTCAGTTTTAAGTAATTTTTTTAAAGATTTTATTTATTTATTCATGAGAGACACAGAGAGAAGCAGAGACACAGGCAGAGGGAGAAGCAGGCTCCATGCAGGGAGCCCAACCTGGGACTCCATCCTGGATCTCCAGGATCAGGCCCTGGGCTGAGGGCGGCACTAAACCGCTGAGCCACCTCGGCTGCCCCAATTTTAAGTAATTTAAATCCAAACAGCTCCTGTGGCTAATGGCTACTATATGGGACACCACAGCGCTAGGTGGCCCTTACCACTCCAATCCATCAAGCAGAACTGTGCTCATCCTTCAAGGCCTCATTCCAAGGTCTCTAACCTTCTTTCCGTTCATGCAAAGAGGGAGACCCCTCTTCCATCCTCCCACAGTGTTTCGTACCTATTTCTCGTATCTCAGCATACAGGAATGACTTGGTTGCATTCCTGCTCCCCCGGCAGGCCGTGAGCTTCTTGCAGGCAGGCATTGTGATGTTCTCGTCTCTGTAGCACCTGGTCCTGGCAAAACGTCTGGCTCAGTAGGTGCTGAACAAGTCACTGTTGAATGCGTAGATGGGTGAACAAGGACAAGGGCACGTCTCACGCTTGTGCCCAACCCTTGTTTCTTATTTCTACTAAATGGAGAGGAATGTAGGGAAGGTCAGGGATGGGAGATCAAAAGCTGTTCAGCTTTCTCAGTGCCCTCTGCTTCCTCCCATGGGGCAGTGAGGGGCAGAAATGAGATTAGGACCAGGTTCAGAGCCCACCGCCCCCATCTTATTAGAATAAGTACCTAGGACAGAATTTTTTTTAAGGTTTTATTTATCTATTCATGAGAGACAGAGAGAGAGGCGCAGAGACACAGGCAGAGGGAGAAGCAGGCCCCATGCAGAGAGCATGATGTGGGACTCGATCCTGGGTCCCCAGGATCACACCCTGGGCTGAAGGCGACGCTAAACCTCTGAGCCACCGGGGCTGCCCTAGGACAGAATTTCTAACTCGGAAGCCAAAAGAGGGGAAAATATTTCTTTAAATGGATGATCATGACAAAATTGCATTTTACCCAGACATTTATGTCTATGTAAACAAAATGATTTTCTGCTTTATAGATAGATAGATATATCTTATATATATTAATATATATTAATATATAATAAAGATTATATATATATATAAAAGATTTTCTTTATTTATTTGAGAGCCAGAGAGAGAGCACAAGCAGGGGGAGCAGCAGAGGGAGAGGGAGAAGCAGGCTCCCCGTGAAGTAGGGAACCCAACGTGGGGCTCGATCCCAGGACCCCGGGATCATGACCTGAGCTGAAGGCAGATGCTCAACCGATTGAGCCTCCCAGGGGGCCCTGTTTTATATTTTATTGTCAGGAGTCATATTTGTGGCTTGTTCTTTAAATAAGTGCCGTAGCTCTATCTATGGCTAAGCTCAGTGCATCACCGAGAGTAAGGAAGCCCCACGCCGGTAGCACACTGCAACCCCAGGTCTGGGTCACCGAGGGTGTTCCCTTAGAGCTAACTGCAGGCCTGAGCTTCTCAGAGGGTAGCCTTATTCTTGAAAGCGGCACTGCTTTCTTCAGTGTTTGGGTATTTTGTATGTGGGAGGCATTGCACTGAGGGCCCATCCTGTTCACGAGAAGCTAGTACTCTAGGTGAGCATTGCAAGAGAAGGGATCGTGCTTATAGAAGAAACATAGGGCTTGGCTATAATTGTTAGGTTGGTAAATACTTATGTTTTCATGGATCAGACCTTGACTGGCAAAGACCCAATGTCTCTAGGAAACCAAATTAAGCCTTGAGAGAGATAAGAATGGGAAGGGGGGACACAGAGGCACTTGGAAAATGAGCAATAAAATGGAGGTAGATTGGGGGGGGCTGGAGGGAGGGGGAGGGAGGGGGAGAGAAAAGGAAGGGGGAGGAGAAAGGGAGGGGGACCGAGAGGAGACAAGGGTGGAAGGGGATGGGGGGAGGGAGGAAGGATTGTGAGTTTGGGCCCAAGATGCCTCTGGCTGTGGTTATTTCTTACGTTCCAAACAGCTGGCCGAGTGTCCGGAGTTTTGGATGAGGCACCATGTAGGAGGGGTGCTGAGGGAAGCAAAGGGGGAGGCACAGAAGATGGGAACCCCCTTCAGTCCCCTTGGGGTGTGGCTCTGGCATCCAGTCTCCTGGCTTCACACAGGCCAGCCAAGAGCACAGCCTTCAATGCTCAGAAGCCATTGTATGAGGTGGTTCTAAGAGGCCCCCCTGATTCCCAGGGGTTCACCCCAGAACCCAAGGACTTCAGAGTCCTTGCTTATAAACCTGAAGAACCACACATCGAGAATCTCCTCTTAAAAAGGAGTGGTGGGGATCCCTGGGTGGTGCAGCGGTTTGGCGCCTGCCTTTGACTCAGGGCGCGATCCTGGAGACCCGGGATCAAATCCCACATCGGGCTTCCGGTGCATGGAGCCTGCTTCTCCCTCTGCCTATGTCTCTGCCTCTCTCTCTCTCTGTGTGTGTGTGACTATCATAAATAAATAAAAATTAAAAAAAATAAAAAGGAGTGGTGATCAGTTGTCAAAATGGAAGTGTTAGCTGGAGTCTTCCTCCCAGAAGAGAAAGGAAGAGCGAGGGAGCAGGGAGGATGGGCCTTGAGCATAGACTCTCATGGGGGAGCAGGATTGCAAAGCCCTCCACGGCCCTGCGATCTCAGCTCCACAGGCAGGCTCAGTGAGTGCTTGGCCTTGTGGCCTGAGCTCTGCCTCCCTGCAAATACCCATGTTGAAATCCTAACCCTAGTACCTCAGGATGGGACTGTGGAAATTCGACCTCTAAAGAGATGATGATGGGGCACCTGGGTGGCTCAGTGGGTGAAGCGTCTGCCTTTGGCTCAGGTCATGATCTTAGGGTCCTGGGATCGAGTCCCAAGTCATCAAGTTCCCTGCTTAGCAAGGTCTGCTTCTGCCTCTGCCCCACCACGCCTCACTTGTGCTTTCTCTCTAATAAATAAGTCAAAACATTAGAACAAAATAAAAATAAAGAGATGATGATGTTGACATGACAATGTTAGAGTGGCCATGATCCAATCTGACCCTCAACCTTATTAAGAAGAGGAGAGCAGTACATGCAGAGAGACCCCTGAGTGCATGTGCACAGAGGGATGGCCACAGGAGAGGGGTAGCCACAGGAGAGGGGTGGCCACAGGAGAGAGTTGGCCAGGTGAAGAGGCAGCAAGAGGTCAGCCATCTGCAAGCCCAGCAGAGAGTCCTCCAGGAAACCAACCCTGTCAGCACCTCACTCTCAGACTCCAGACTCCAGAGCTGAGAGAAAATAGATTCCTGCTGTTGGAGCCACCCAGGATATGTCACGGCAGCCCTAGCAAACCCATACAGTGGGGATAGGCGCTCATCACCCGGCCTGAGGGAGGTCCCAGGAGCGTCTCAGCTGCAGCACACGTCCCTGAGCCACTGTGCTGTGGTCCCTCCAGCAGCCCTGACCCCAGACTGACCAGTCACTGCAAGAAATTAAAGTTTGAGTCTTTCCCACACGCTAGATATTTTGCTAGGTTGCCTTCTCATCTATCACCTCACATCATCATTAATATACACCCAAGGCTTTAAGGAGTGAATGGGTTTCCGTGAGGTCACCCAACTGGAACATGCTAGACCCAAGGTGGAAGCCCGGGCCCTCTGATTCTGGAGTCATCGTTCCTTCCACCATCCTTCCAAGGGGCCCCCTGAAGTTTATAAAGACCAGGGATGTTAGGGACTGCGTGCCACACTCTCTTTCCAAAGTCCCAGAACACAGTCACCCCTAACCCTTCACTGAAGAAAGGTCAAAGTTCTGTGACATAGGGAAAGGAAGTATTTATTGAGTCCTAATTCTATTTATACTGGACTTTCTAAGCCAAACCCTTCTCTGACCACCCTGCCCGACTTAGTAGCTAATTAAGAGTCATTTACAACCCCAAAGATATTACTGAGGAACAGTTCAAGAAAATATTACAGTTGACCCTTGTGCAGTATAGGGGTTAGGGGAGCTGACTCCCCACCCTCGATCTGCCCACACAGTTGAAAATCTACATATAAGTTCTGATTCCCCAGAAACATAACCACTAAGAGCCTACTATTGACTGGAAGCCTTACCAATCATATCAACAGTCAATTAATATGTATTTTGGATGTTACATGTATTCAACACTGTATTCTGACAATAAAGCCAGAAAAGAGAAAATGTAATTAAGAAAACCATAAGGGAAAATACAGTACTGGGCTATATTTCCCAAAACAAATCCACATATTTAGTGGATGTACACAGTTCAAACCCATGTTGTTCAACAGTCAGCTGTATGACTTTCTGGACACTAGGCTACTTTTTTCTCCTCGGCCGAGCCTGCCAAGCCCAACTCTGTCTGGAGCTGCTCGTCAATATCTATTTTTAATGGGATATATTTATAATTGGATGTATTTATAACCTCTTCCTCACGGGCACTTGTTTTCCTTCTGGAATCACAGAGGCATTTTCACAGATTGGCTTTGACAGCAAAGAAGGGACTAGAAACAGGTCCCGAGTGCTCCAAGACACCTGCTGCACTTAGTGAAGAAAGGTGCTTCACCACTGGTGCCGGCACCTACTTCTACAAGAGACAGATGGCTCCTGGGAGGGACGGAGGGCTTCGGCTGAAAGGCTCAGTCAGTGCCGATAGAAACCGTCGGTGGCCATCCCTGGGGCTGAATCCTGCTTGCCAAATCCTCCTCGGGTCTCTGTTGCATGCTAAGCACAGATGACCTGTTCAGATCCAGTGTTCTTAGCAAAATCACACAATTATCCAAATTGGGAGACATCTCAGAGGTGGTGCGATGGATTCCCTCACCTCAGGGAGGAGGGACGTGATGATGCCCGGACAGGGAAAGCGACTTGTCCAAGGTCAAGCAATGGGTCCTCGGCAGACAGAGGACCGGGCGGTTCCCGAGTCTGAGGCCAATGGCCCCGATGTCCTGGGTAGCCATCAGAACCTCAGAGAGTATCCTGTCCAAGCTGATGCACCACACTGGGAAAACCACACGCACATCTGGAAAGGATCCATAAAAAAAAAAAAAAAGTTAAATAAATAACCCAAATTGACGAGGGATGGAAAATCGATGTTTAAATTAAGTAGCAAAGATTCCAGCTGGACATAAGGAAGCACTTTTTAGCTGCCAGGGTGATAAAATATCAAAATGAGCAAATCAAAGGAAAACATGCTGAGAACTTCTCGAAAAGACAGGAGAGAAGCATCTGTCTTTGATCGCTGAAGGGTCACCTGCCCCCAGACGGGGAGCTGCAGCAAAGAATCTCTCCATCCCAGCCAGCTCTGTTAGAATCCACTTAGGTTTCCAAGTGCCTTCTGGAAGCCTCTGGCCAAGCAAGCTGCTGTTGCTGAGTTCTGCATCACTGATCCCATCATTTGTTTGAAATTTCCTCTGAAGACCACTTCTTCACCCTCTTGGGTTTTTTTTTTTTTTTTTAATTTCAAAAAGCCTTCATATTAAACGTCTTTGTGAGGGGCCAGAGCAGAATCTGGAATGCCTGAATCTCAAGCTTTGGGATTTTTTTTTTCCAGAAGTGACATGCTGAGGGATTAGAGTCTTGGCAATAACTACAGGTCCAGGCAAGCAAAAGGTCAAGTGCAGGGCGAAGTTGGTTGACAGACACCATAGATCTCGACAGGCAGGGTCCTGGAGATCAAAGCGACATTATCAAGCACAGCTGAACTCTGACCTTAGCGCAAAAAGGCCATTTGCTTTCTATCCTTTTTTTACATAATCTAAATATAGGTCACCTGAAGTTCAGGAGACACGTCAGAAGCAAATGAGGTCAGAGGCTTGACAACAGCAGGGTGGGAGATGCTAGGATGACCTCGGGAAGGGGCAGCCACCATTCCTGGCTCCTTGGGAGTCCCACTCCTGTGGGACCGCATCAACACCCCAAAGGACCCTGGGTACATGCAGAAAGAAAATTTGTGGCATTCAAGGGGCATCCACCCACAATGATGAGATACCCTTGTGTCTTCGGGAACTGAGAAGACCCCAAACTTCCAGGTTATAAAGGGGGTCCTTCCTTTTGTCTTTCCTCTCTCTTCAAAAGGTACCTCTGTGATGTCCCTAAATAGATCTCATCAACACATCCATCCTCTCCCATGCTCCTCCTTCTGGGACCCAGTTCAGTCTCGGGTTCTCACTGAGATCCCCCCACTGGTACACCTGTCTCCCTTGGTGCTGCTCCCCATTGGCAAACACTAGCACTGGCCAACCAGCCTGCAACTTGAAATGATAACCGTTGGTCTATTCTGGATGAATCTCCATAGCCATCAACCTTACGAGCGATAGACCCTCACATCTCAGCAAACGGTCACTTGCTCAAAGTTGGGACGGAAGGCACGTACATTATGACAAGGGCCCCGGGAAGCACAATAACCTCACGGGCTTCCACGTGTTCTCAGACACGTGCCTCGTTCTGGGCTTTGGCTTTGCTTTTGGTGTTCAAAGATTTCGGCCAAAGTCCCACACACACCACCACCACCGCCAAAGATGTTGAGGGGCTCACAGGAAACAAGTCCCTGTTCTGAGGAATCATGAAGTGAAGCCATTTGACTGGACTCTAGGACTCGTCCTGAAATCCCAACATCCTGCCGATGTCACCTTGTTTTGAGTCCAAAGAGAGCAGATCGTGTAGATCTGATTTTTCTTACCGTTGCAGCCTGTGCTGAGTTGGGATCCTGCTTACGTTTGCACCAGAAAGACTTTAAGAAAAAAAACTACTGGTGCTCCCTCCTTCCCCCCCCACCTCATCCCAGTAGAGAAGTCTTTCTAGATGAGGGTCGTGTGTACAGGCGAGCACATGTGTGCACACAGCACGCAAGTCACAAATATGCAGGCTAGTGTGGGGCAAGTTGTCAAATCCTTCTTTTGAAGATGACTGAGCCATTTTCAAGAGATTTCTCAGACAACCCCACAAAACTCCAGATAAACAATGTCGTGCTCACTTGAATCGCCATGAAGCCACGGGCTCCTTGAGGGCAAAGGTTCTATCGTGATCCGGGGGTCCCTGCCACCTAGCCCTGTAGTCCTCCAACAAATGTGTTTGTGAATGAATTCAAATCACTCCCTTCTTCTGGAAACCATCTCTAGCCACAAGGAAGGGCCTCCTTTCCTGAATTTCTCTAGCAGCATCTCTCACCCGTCCACCCCACCGCCAGTGCCCAAGTCACATCCTGACACCTAGGAAAACGACAGCAGAAATTTCCAGAGCTACAGTGGAGTGCTACATGGCCAGTCCGTGTCAAAGCCGACTTCCTCTTCAGCACTGCCACTCCACACCAAGTTGCTTTCCCTTGTTGTGGTGTTACCATGAATTAAAAGCATAAAGCAAACTCTAAGTTTACAAAGCATCTTTAAGAAATGGATTTTATTTTAGAGGAAGTGGTGATCTAATCACCACCACATCCATGACCCTCTGACGGGTGTGAAGGTCTACTGTTTGGGGCCACCTGAGTCAAACATGGGCTCCTTTGGGGCTTCTCCATTGCTGCTCTAGCTCCTGTCGCAAGAAGCCACGCTCTGATATCCTAGAACAGGGCCTAGCAGTTGGTAGCCATTAACTATTTCTCCATTTCCAAGGAATGAGTAAATGTGTAGATGAATGAACGATGTGCTGACATTTTCTGTGCTGCTGCTAGAAGCTCCAGCCCTGGTGAGCTGGGGAGTCAGTGTCCCATGAGACGAGCCAGTGGTTCTGGAACTACTGGAATACCAGCTTTCCACGCCGGACGTAGGGCCTACCCGCCACCTCCTTTTTGTGTACCCAGTTTCGAGATGTAGACCCTGTCACTGTACCTCCTCAACCCCAGGCTCAGGTGTGAATGACTTAGTACTCTTGGCTGCATGAGACAGGAACTCAACTGGAATTTTCTTACACAGGAAGGGTCCCCGTGTGAAGCCATGTCCTTCTCAAGTTGCTCACGGCTTCTGTCACATGCCCTCCCGACACCGCTAGCCGGCCTGGCCCCTCCAGCCTGGGGATGCCCATGGCTCCCCCTGTTACTAGCCAGTCCTACGAGCTGGACCTTTCCTTGTCAGGTTCCCTAAATCCTACCTGTATCATGATAAATAGTCCCTGTTTTTTTTTTTAAGATTTAATTTATTTATTCATGAGAGACACAGAGAGAGAGAGGCAGAGACACAGGCAGAGGGAGAAGCAGGCTCCATGCAGGGAGCCCGATGCAGGACTCAATCCCAGGACTCCAGGATCATGCCCTGGGCTGAAGGTAGGTACTAAACCGCTGAGCCACCCAGGTATCCCAACAGTCCCCAGTTATTAAATCCTACTCAGATATCCAGTGCGGGGTGCCATCTCTTTCCTGATGGGACCCAGACCCATATATCCACCCTGGTCTCCTTTCTGACCCAGAATAATCAAACAGAAAGTTCCCAGGAGGTCTTTCCTTGCATATAGTAGTTGTTCAATAAATATAAGATTAAAACATAAAATCATGTCAATAATATAACTAACCTCCATCTTTTCCAGTTACAAGTACCTAGATGATTTCCCCTAACCTCAAACGTTAGGGTTACACTATGCAAGATTTTAATAAATAAGACTCTCATTGCAAGTTGCTAAGTTATCTATTTCTTACTAGAACCATCGTTCTGCACCTTGGCTACATAACAGAAAAGCCTCATGCTTGAACACTTTTATACTAAGCCCTGGGCCCATCCCCCCAGTCCTGATTTAATTAGTCTGGAGTGGATCCCAGACACTGGCAATTTTTTAAAGCTTCCCAAGTGGTTCTAAAGGGCATCTAGGGTTGCAAATCACCTTTCTTGGCAGGACCCACCTTCTCCTTCCCACGGGTGATAAATCTCTGCTCTAGCCATAATGAGGTTGCAAAGGTGAAGAAAAAAACTACAGACAATTGGAGGAAAAGATACTAAGGGAAGTATTTCAAAAATATTTTTCCTCTTAAACATAAATTTATTGAATAAATAAAATGAATGAAATGGCTATAGCACTGAGGTCACAGTGAAAAACCCAGAGCTCAAAGCCTTGTTTTAGGATCAACCCAGGCTTCACACTTGAGTCAGTGAGGAGATTCAGAAGTGTTTGCACTCTTGTCCCACCCCAGACCAACTGTATCAGAATCTCTTAGGTGGGGTCCAGGTGAGAGGTTTTTTTTTTTTAATCTCCCAGAAGAGTCTAATATGGCCCAACCTAAAGACCATTAGTCTAGATGAGGTGATTTCTTTAAATACCTTAAAAATTACATCATAGATTTTTCCTTTTTTAAAAAAGATTTTATTTCTTTAGAGAGAGAGAAGGTGCAAGCAGGGGGAAGGGCAGAGGAGGAGGGAGAGAGTGAATCTCGAGCAGACTCCACACTGAGCGTGGAGTCCAACATGGGGTTCCATCTCACAACACTAAGATCATGACCGGAGCCTAAATCAAGAGTCAGACACTCAACAGACTGAGCCACAGAGATGCCCTGATTTGTCCATTCTTTTAACACAAGAAGAAATACCAATTTTTTTCATAGAACATCTTGAAATCTTGTTTATAAGTGCTTAAGTGGTAAGTCTAGCTAAGAGTTTTAGTTGCACTGGGGCCAATACAGTGGGCTGAACATAAAACAGTAAGTTTACATGGCTGGCTGTCATTCAGTTGGTAACCAGATGTCTGTAGGTTAATGCTGGCACAGGTGTGTGGATGTGCCCTCAGCCAAAACACCATAGCTCTCCTGGACACATGGTCCCCAGATGAAGCAAGTTCTGTGAAACATTTCTCTGGGAGATATATGTATCACCAGCTAGAGGTTCACAGAGAGTGTTTCCCCAAAACAAGGTGAATCAAAGGAGTGTGCAAGGTTCCTGGAGGAGAAACAGACGGCCAGCCTGTCAGGCCAGCAATAGAGAAGCCACAAAGGAGCCCACGTTCAGCTCAGCTGACCCCAGACAATAAACTCACACCAGTCAGAGGCTCCTGAAGAAAAGCATTGGTGCAGTGGTGATTAAATCACTGTTTGCCTTAAAAGGAAATCCATTTCTTAAAGGTACTTGGTAAACCTACATTTTGAAGTGTGCTTTTAATTTATGGCAAAAGTACAAAAAAAAAAAAAAAAAGAAGCGATCTAATGTGGCACAAGGGGGCTAAATGAGAGTCTGGTCTGGACACCTAATTTCTTCATGTCAGATTCGACTAGTTTGGTGCTTCTCAACCCTGACTGCACAGCAGAATGCCTAGAAAGGGTGTTAAAACATGTGGATGGGTGGTGAGGGGGGCAGGCATTCTGATTTAATTTGCCTGGAATGCTGCCCAGGCATCCGTATTTCTATAATATCCCCAAGGGAGTCCAGTGTTAGGACCAAGTTGAGAAGCCCAGCAGCCGCTGTCCCTGGCATCCCCTTGGGCTTGAGAGACCTACCTCCTGGGAGTGCAGGAGCAATTAGAGGAGGAAAGTAATCGATGATTGATACATCCCAGGATCCCACTCAAAGCTAACTACTTTGCCTCATAAGAAGGTTATTCTTTCTTTTCTTTTCTTTTCTTTCTTTCTTTCTTTCTTTCTTTCTTTCTTTCTTTCTTTCTTTCTTTCTTTCTCTTTTAAGGAATGTATCTATCAATCAAGCAAAAAAATCTAAAACATCTTCAAAATAGGTTCCTCATGCTGTGCCTCCGCCATTTTTTACTGATCTGAGACAATGTTCAGCGGCCCTTCCCATAACCCAACCTCAGTGCACATAAAGAACTGCCAGGTTGGATAAGTGGTGTTTTCAATGTGTCACTAAAAGTGTTCTTGATCCCACTTCAACCCTTCCCACTGTCCTTCAGACATTTGGGCTGCGTGCCCATGTACATTTTCACAGTTGGCCTTAGAGGACTCATTCTCACTTCAGTTTGGATTTGTTGCCTGGAGGCCCCACCCAAATCCCATTTCCCATGTGCTGGCTGAACCACTAGCATGGAAAAATATAAAATACCAGAGCTGGAGTCTCTCCAGCCCATGTTATGTCAAAAGAACGGAGTCCATGTGAGCCTCACGGGGCCCCTGTCCTCCCACAGCCAGGGAGCCATCCTGGAAGCCCACAGTGGATGGCTTCAGCACTTCACTTCACACTATCTAGTGTCTGATTCCAGCTGTGGAGAACCAAAAAAAAAAATAAAATAAAATACAAGGAAGCACTCATTCAAGGCCAGATTCCAAAAGCAGAAGTTCTGAATCAAACCAAACTTCTGGACACTGGTAAACCACAAAATTGAAACCGGGATAAACGCAGTGATGTCTAGACACCGGTCAGTAAATCTCCAGGTGTGTAGACCAAATTGTTCAGTTAGTTGCTTTAACCAACTCCCTCCTCGTGGCAACAGAGACTTAGCTTCTGTGTATTAAAACTTATAAACAATTGCTTCCCCACCTGGAAGCTGAAATGACAATTGGAAAACCACATCTTGGCAAAACGTTTGATCTTTGGCTCAAGAGATCAGATTGGTTTTCGTGGTGTAGACTCTATAGCCTGGAGAACTATTTTCAAGTTGTTCCAGCTCTGCAGAATTACAGTTTCCATCAAAATTTTCTCCGTGTGGGAAAGAATGAGGACGGCCACCCAGGTCTTTATTTGGGAGCTGCCTGGAGTTTCCACTTGCCCACGGACTCCCTATTTTCGAGATAAAAAATCCTACCTCATGGGGACATTTCTTGAGTTTTCGTCATTATTCATCATTAAATTTGTCCAGAACCTTCACACCAGAAGCAGAGACAAGATGGAGACAGAATGCCTGGGAAAAGGTCAGGGACAGATTTAAACACATCTCACTAAGCAAGTCAGCCCGAGTCCCTGCTATCACGCTACTACGCCAGCTGTCACCCACTATATCCTTACTCTGGCCCCACCTGCCCTCTGCCTGGGGAAATGTCCAGAGGAACCTCCAACCCTACAGAACAATGAGCAAGCATTGCTTCCAGCATAGGCTGCCCAGGTAACTGGCGATGCAGAATGCCAGCTGGAGATTCTGAGGCCAGCAATGGGCACGAGGTCACACTCAGGGAACACAGGCTGGTGATGTCACACACTAGATTGGGATGTTGGGTGCCTGCAGACACTATGCTATCAGCACCATCCAACTCTGTAACACACAGGTGAAGACGGTAGGGGTTTGATGTAAGACTAACCTTGGTCCAGTTCCCAAGGCCTCTGTTCTGTCCAGGGAGACGTTGGGCAAGTCCTGCGACTTTCTGATACAAGACTTCTTCCTCTGTAAAATGAAGAAAGTCCACTTAATTTATAGGACGATCATGGGGATTAAGGCAGTGTGGATGTTGAAACACAAAAGGTGGTCAAGAAATTACAGTCATTTTTATTATCCTGTATAGGTGGCCAGAACAATCAAGCAGTAACCAAGCCTGTCCCCCTAACTGAAATGTTCTCGGAGCCTTAGCTTGTGTATTGACTTAATTTTTTTTCACTGAGTGATTTTTGCTCTTCAAATTATACACCAAAACGGGTGTGTGGCACAGACCAGGGGCACCAGCTCAAGCTAACATGGAAATTGCCTGGAAAACAAATGAGAGGCACAGCCTCAAATGGCACATAAGCCTGATTCATACCAGCAAGGGCAAGGTCAATGTGGCTCTACGAAGCATCCTCTCTAAGGATAGTTTAAAAGAAAACCAGTCTTATAACTTCCAGATACAAATTAAAAATGACATCAGGTTAAGGAAATGGCATATAACTGTTTTTCAGAGGTTGCCTTAGGAGTTACACTGAAATCTGGTTAGCACATCCATTCTTTTTTTAAATTATTTTTAAAGATTTTATTATTCATTTGAGAGAGAGAGAGAGCAGAAACAAGGAGGGGGCAAAGGGAGAGGGAGAAGCAGACTCCCGCTGAGCAGAGAGCCCATTGCCAGGTTGGCTCCCAGGACCCTGAGATCGTGACCTGAGCCAAAGGCAAACACTTAACAGACTGAGCCACTCAGGCAACCCCCCTCTTTTCTTTTTTTTTAAAGATTTTACTTATTATTTGAGAGAGAGAGAGAGAGAGAACATCAATTCTTAATACATGAGGGGTGGGGCACCTGGGTGGCTCGGTCGGTTAAGGACTGACTTTGGCTCAGGTCATGATCACAGGGGGCCTGGGATAGGGCTCTGCTTGGGCTCCCCACTCAGTGGGGAGCCTGATTCTCCCTCTCTTTCTCTCCCTCTCCCTTTGCTCCTTCCCTGTCATTCTTACTCTTTCTCTCAAATAAAATCTTAAAAAATAAAATCTAAAAAAAAGAGAAAAAATGGGGATAGTACCTCCGCCTTCCTTCAAGGACTGAAATGGGGCCTATAATGCACACAGGAAGTGCTCCCAGTCAAGGTTAACTGTTGCTGTCCAGGCTGCAGCTTTGTTGCCCCTTTCATCCTGTCATTCAATGCCTGAACCATACCTGTGCCAGACAGGGCCTTGAGAAGAATACTGCACAAGCCCAGTCCCTCAAAATACTCAAAGACTCCAGGGAAAGATGGACATGTAAATGTGCTCTCATACAAAGTGGCAACTTCTCTAACGGAGAGCTGGACGAAATGCTACAAGGAGCCCAGAGGAGAGCCAAGCAAGGCTTCACAGAGGACATAAGCTTTTATATGGGTTTTAAGAAATGAATAGGGATTGGTCTGGCAAAGGGAAAGGGTATGCAAGACAGAGCAAATGGCATGCATGGAAGCCTGAGTTAATCAACAGGTGTTATGCACTGAATTGTGTTCCCCCCACCAAATTCATATGTTGAAGTCCTATCTTCTGGGCACCTGGGTGGCTCCATTGTCTGTCTTCAGCTTAGGTCATGATCCTGGGGTCCTGGGATCGAGTCCCATGTAGGCTATTCCCACTCCCTCTGCATCCCCCACCTTGTGTGTGCACACATTCTCTCCCTCTCTCTCTCTCTCTCTCTCTCTCCCAAATAAATATTTTTTTAAAAAGTGAAGCCCTATCTTCCATTTGATAGTATTTGGAGGCAGAACCTCCAGGAGACAATTAGGGTCAGATGAGGTCTGGATGCAGGTGGAGCCCTCATGATGGGCTTAGTGCCCTGTTAAGAAAGGAAGAGACACCAGGGTTCATCTCTCTACCACGTGAAGATGCAGCTAGAGAAGGCAGCTGTCATGGGCCAGAAAGAGAACCCTCGCCAGAAACCAAGCAGGCTGGCACCTTGATTTCAGACTTCCGGCCTCCAGAAGTATGAGAAATAAGTGTTGCTTAAACCACCCAGTCTATGGTATTTTGCTCCAGCAGCCTGAGCAGACTAATCCAAAAGGTCTGGTGGTCTTTGAGGAATGGTGGTGACCTCTGGATTATGAAAGCAGAAGTCACCCAAGGAGTATCAGAAGAAGGGTCTGGAGAGGGGTTTGACACTGGTGCTGTAGGAGGGCCAGGAAATGATGTGAATTGATTTCTATGAAAATACATCTGGTGCCAATAGGGGAAGATAGAGACCACAACTTAGAAACACGGGAGGAGAGGCCCCGGGAGTGGACCAGGGAAAGGCTGCTTGTTATTTGATGGGGAGGAGTACCCCCACCCACTTCACTACAAATAGTCTTCTATGCAATGGCTATGCGCAGAGCTTGTCAGGTGCCACCAGGACCCTGTGTCCACCTGCATCCATCTGGAGAGAAGTCCTGGGGGATGAGGAAGAGGACCTCAGTTTGTTCTTCAGTGCAGAGACTCAGCTGAAGAGAGCTATAGTGCGTAAGCACAAATCCAGGAAACAGAAGCCATTCTTCTCCCTAGTAAGAAACAGGCCTTCATCTGTGCCAGAAATTCCCAGAACATGGGCATTTTGAGGGATAAGAACAGAAGATGGCATGTGAGGCCTCACAGATCATGCTCCCAATGTGCTATGAAAGCCTATCACCTTGACTTATGCCTTCTGTTTCAGCCTCTGAAACATGCCTGGGGAATTATGTGTAGAAGCCAAGCTTTAGAAGAAGAGCTCAAGATACTCAAGATAAAGGACAGGATGACTAACTGCCCTGATTTGCCCAGGACTATCTTAGTTCTAGCAGAAAAAGTCCCCCATGTTGGAAAGCCCCTCAGCCCCATGCAAGCCAGGACAGCTGGTCACCCTAAAGAACTATTATAAAATGCTACAAAAAGACTGTGATGCAATATTTATCAAGTTCATAGCAGAGATGATACTTGGTGAAAATGAGGTGATGATTTTTCCTCAATGTAATTTTAGAGTGCCATTCAAAAAAACTCATAATGCACATTTCGTCAAACAAAGCCCAACATGTTGACTAAGAAACCGAGGAAACAGGAAACTCATAACAGTGAGGGTGAACATACTGGGCACTCATCATATGCTAGGCTCTGTTTGGAAAGCTTTACATAAATTAAATCATTTAATCCTCAACAGCTGTATTATAATCATCTGCATTTTGTAGATGAAAAAAATGGAGACAGAGACATCACGTACACAAGAAATGTATACGATGGAACTAGAGTGTAAACAAGGCAGCCTGGGCCCAAAGTCCCTGCTTCCAAACAGCTCCTATGTATAATATTTAACAACTCATGTTTACTGAGCTCCTACTATAAGCCAATCGTTGTTCTAAATATGCTCTCCATAAAACATCTCCTACAACCCTCACAATAGTCTGTTTGGGTCTAGAGAGGTTGTCCACTCTTACAACTAATATCTGCTGAGCTGATGCTTGTTCAAGAATTGTAATATTATATTTTTACAGGTGAAGGACCAAAATAATAGCAGTGAACAGGGACACTGGAAATGAGAGGCAAGACTCAAGAAACATTTCTGAAGTGAAAACATCAGAACATGGGATTGTTTGAACATGGGGAATGTGGGGAGAAAAGTCAAGGATGGCTCTGAGATTTTTTTACTCGAGGGACTAGGTGGATGGTAACCCATCCACCAAAAGCAAGACCAGAACAAGTTCTGCTTGAGGAGGAAGACAATGAGTTTAGATTGGAATGTGTTAAGTTTCAGCTACTAGAGGGCATGGCAAGTAGATGTGGCCAGAAAGTCCTGGAACCATGTCTGGAGCTTAGTCTCGACGGTTGGGAGCTACTGGCCTAGACCTGGAAATCAACATCACAGGTGTAAATAAGATTACCCGGAGAAGAGAACATGACAAATGACAGAGCCCTAAGAAATGTCTACATTTCAGGGGTGGGGAGGAATAGAGGAAAGCCTGCCAAGGAGGTCGTGAAGACTCAAGAGAGGTCAGGGAGAGAACCAGTTCACAAATGGTTGCCTGGAAACCAAGGGAAGGACCAGTGAACCCCATGGGGAAGGTGATGGCTAGAAGGGCCAGTGTTATAGAGGACACACAGGAGGAAGGCTAGAACAGATCATTAAGACCAGGGCCCAGCTTGGGACTGAAGACTGGGCCAGAATGTGATCAGAGAGCAGCAAGGGAAACTGATTCCAGCTCAGCCCGCTCCTAACCTTGGTCTCCTTAACATGCCTCAACCAGTAATAAAATCAAACTCAAAGCTCAGGGTTAAGCTCTAGGTGTGTCCCTGGGGAGTTGGGGGGCAAGGGGGTAGCTTCCAGCTGCTGAGTCTGAAATCTAAAGGGGTGGAGGGGAAACTAGGCCAATAGGCTATTGCAGTTGACATATTTATTTATTCTCAGGTGCTTTTGCAGAAGATTAGCCCTAAAGAGCCACAAAAACAAGACCCAACACAAAAGCAAATAGTTTTTTTTTTTCTAAAATCCTTTCCTTCTGTAGCAAAAGAAGAGAAAAAGAGAAAATAGTTCTTCTCCTTTTTTTTTTATTTTTTTATTTTTTACTTCTTCAGTCTTTTTATTAGGTCAGTGAGAAAGTAATTCAGCCCAACACAACATTCCCTGGGCCAGGTTTATGGCCGCCTGACCCCTGACCCCTAACCCCCGGCTGAGAATGCCGGAGCCTTATTAATATCAGCAAAGTATGCGTGAAGACACAAGCTTTCCAAGGGTCTCGTTTCGTTGCCAAACCCAAGGCGCTCACCACTGACCTTGAGGCTATGCAAGATATTTCTCCCTTCAGGATGACAGAGAAAAGACAAGGCAAGCCAGGACAGGGTTCCGGATGGAAACCATCGCCTTCCCGCGAAGGAGCTCTGTTTTTAATCCACCCTGGGGATAAAAATCTGGAAGTGAAGAGCTGAGCTGAGGGGAGATGTGGATGCAAATCTGACACTCATTCAACTCTAGGCAATTCAGCTCTGGAAGAAAAAACATGTATGTGGAATCAGATGTTTGACCTTTTTATGGGAGTTGCCCATTATTTATGTCCGCACCCTCTAACTGGTGTTGCCTGGGTATTCCTTATGCTCTGGAGCCAGGCGCAGTACCTAAGCCTGTGTGATCATCCAAGCTTTACGAGGTCTCCCCACCAGCCCACCGCACTTCATTTTTCACGTAGCAAAGGGATCAAGCAAAGCATTCCAGCGGGGAGAGGCGCGGCCCAGGCCTACCCACGCTGTCTCCCCCCGGGCTGATAAACTCCCATCATAAATTCTGCTGCGACTCAAGGCTTCGACCTGTTGCTATCAGTACGCTTTTCTCTTGGCAAGACACCAGCCCTGTCCCATGAGAGAAATCCATTCTTTTCAGGGGCCTAGAGGCTTCCCGGGGGCAGGTGAGGGAGTAAGAGCAGCCTCTCCCCAGCGCAGGGTAAATCATCCTACGTTGCTGTTTGCAATCCTCAAGCTAACGTCTCATTCTGGCTCTTTCCTGGGTCTCATCAGCATTTCTGCCAGAGTGACATGGTGCTTTCCAGACTTCCACTCCACCATCCCCCACCGCCCTTCCCAGCTGTTGTCAAAGCAACAGCCTAATTCACTGGGAAGTCCGAAGAGGAGGGATGAGCTAGGAGAAAAATGGACTGAGATAAGAAAAGCGCTCGGCCCTCGTAGCACACATCACCAGAATACTGAGCTATTCCTTCACTCTGGCTCTTGGACCTAGAAGTTTAGAATTCACTCCCTTTGGCTTCAACAGGCCGTCGGGTTTGGACCATGAGAGAGATGCTAGGATCTCGAGGACACTCGTTTGCACGTCATGGACCACCTGTGTGCATTCGTCCAAAGACCTTGACCCAGCTTGACCTGTGGGGTCCTATTTAGTGACCCCACCGACATTAGACAAAGAGGCCACCAGAGCCCTTAGGCTGCTCTGGCAGAGCACGAAACCTCTGAGCTCCTGTGTTTAATCTCAGCTCTTTCCAATCCCAACCATTTTTCCCAAACAAATCACTTTTTCTGGTCATGTCAGCAACTACTTTTGCATGATTGAGTGGATCCGCCATATAGATGAGCCAGCTTGGCGGTGGGGGCTGCCAAAAGAAAAACCCCAATTGATCTGGTGTTTTTCATCTTATTGACAAGAACTTAATTCAGTCAAGCTGCACTTCATCTTGGCAAAGTTTCAAACCTCAGGAGAAGGGGAATCACGATGCCACCTATCGCAACGGGAAAAGTGGGTCTCGAGGCCACGTTGATGAGTGTGTCTGTAGCAACTTTCGAAAATAACCCACTTAAATGTGGCAACAGTGATCCTCAGTCTTTGGAGAGAGTTTATAACATCAAATAGCCATTTGGCTCTTTCTGGATGCCCTCCTCTCCACCACCACCCAGTGCATGGTTTTAGAAAATCTGGCGAAGCTAGAATTTCTTTTAAAATATTTAAAGTTAATTTTAGGTGATTTTACTTTCTGATTTTTTGGGTGAATTTTGCAATACATGTGTGTTCCCTCAGATACTTAGGGTTTCTCCCAAAAAAACAATCAAGGAATCCATTCTCTGTCCCACAGGTCAAAAACTGATCTTACCAATGCTGAAAGGGAAAGGGTTTTGTTGTTTTTTGTTTTTTGTTTTTTTTTTCATAATTCGGGGCTATCTCTAGGGCAACGTACATAAGCTGTGAAGACAGGGCTTTGAACCTGTCCTGTGTTCTGCTCTATCCCAGGAACTCCAGCCTCCAACTACTCCTCAGAGAAAGATGCATGAGAGGACTTCACAGGTTCTCACGGAAAGAGGGGTTAGAGAGAGAAATTCTCCCATTCTTCTAGGACAGAATGTCTTCAGATAATACTGGCTAACATTATTGAGCAGCTATTATGTGCCAGGGACTACTCTAAGTATATTCACAAATTTAATCCTTAAAACAACTTTCTGAAGGTGGTACTATAATTCTCTCCAGATACTTACAGTTAGAAAAGCACAAAGAGATCAAGCAATTTTCCCAGAGTCACACAGCTAATAAGTGGTTGTACCAGGATTCCAGCAAAGGAAATAAAGAGTCCAGAGTTCATGCTCTTAACTTCTCTCCCAACATCCCAACAGCTCTCAAACCTAAGAATCAACTGGAGGGCTTACTAAAATACAGATATCTAGGCCACACACCCAGAGTTTCTGATTCAGTGGCTCAGGGTGAGGCCTGAAATCTTCATTTCCAGCACATTCCCCAGGAATGGTCATGATGCTGGACCACACATTGAGAATCACTGGTTATGCTTTTAACCCCTAGAGAAAACTCTTGGTAGAACTGTTTTCTTCCCCACGTACTGCTCCAATCCAGAAAACAACAACAAAAAAAAGTTGAAAAGTTCAATGAAAGCATTAGTTATACTGAGTAATTTCATGAGATCAATTGACCAGCCAGTGTTTTGGGTGGCCTTGATGATTTCTCAGACTGTATCATGCTAAGTCATACCTGGGGGGCTTCCAGAAGCAAAGCCACAGCCTTCTCTGTGGAGCTTCTCTGGGCCACTGACTGGACGTGCAGAAGATGACCAGAGAGCCTGAACCCGCTTCTCTCTTCTATCTCTACACACTCCTTTGTTGATAACACATTATTCCTAAGCCATGAGTATTACCAAACTGAAATGAATCTCACCTGTTTGTTAAAACTTCCTCCTGTAGAAACCCAGTAGGTTCTGAGTCTTACGGTTTTTGAGAAGGTCGCTCCATCATTAGGAAGGAATACAGCATCATGCGGCCCACCATGCACACCATGTTCTCCACAACAGCCCCACCCAAAATAGAACAATGTTTCACAGAGAATGTATTAGAAATACCCTCAAAGGATATTTCGGGTTATAATAGTCCACAAACTATGGACCTCACACTCTCCCGTGTTGAGGTAAATGCCTCATCCCCAGTAGGTTTGCAATAAATACTTGAAAATTAAGAACACTTTTAGCAGTTTGGCTCTTCACTTTCTATACTGAAGTATATACATGAAGAACTAAACTGCACTTCTTTCCAAATACCCAATAATTCTGATACTTTTGCCACTGCCCTTCTAACTTTTAGTTTTATATGTTTTAAGTAGGTTCCACACCCAACATAGGGCTTGAACTCATGACCCTCAGGTTGAGAGTCTTATGCTGTACCGACTGAGCCAGCCAGGCACCCCTTGCCACTGCCCTTCTCTCCAACTTAATTAAGTCACATTTAATTTTCTAATGCTTGAAGACAATTTTCACATCATAATGGTGAAAGTCGTTGCACATTTTCTTTAAAAAAATGAAGTCCAGTTTTTCTTAAAATATCATTCTTAAAAGATTCATTAATCACTCCCATCAAATAATCCACTGATCTTAATCTATAACACTTTCTATTCTGACATTTTTCAGTACCATTTATAACATTATGAAAATCACTTAGACCAAATGTCAGAAGGCTGAAATTCTAATCCTGTCCCCGTAACTTAGTAGCTGTGTGGCTCACCTCCTCTCAACTTTGGTTTTCTCATGTGTTAAATGGGAGAAAAGAAAATTCACCATGTAAATACTCTCATGTATTAAGGAAGGAATAAAAAAGCCTTAAGGAACACTTGTTGGAATTTGAAGTGAATTACAATAAATTCATTTGATTGATTATAATTATGATCATGATCCTAACTAATAGTCATTGACTCATACTCCCTCGGAAGTACTGATGCATTTCTGTGGAATAACAGGTGTGTGCTCCCCACCTGTGGCCACTGGAGCCATATGGGAACAGGGACAGACTCATACCAAGGGCTAGTGAGAAGGGAAGAGTGCTTCAGCACAGCTCAGCCAAGGTTGCTCAGATCCAGAGAGTGAATTCAACGAACATGTCTACACCAGTCATTGCCCACCCCACCCCCCGAGACCTGGTGGATACCAGAGCCAGGGTACAAAGAAAACAGGGTTGGAGAATTAGAGGCATAAAGACAAAACCATTGAGTTGACGTGGGAAGACAGGAGATAGTCTGAAGACGCTCAGGCAGTGGCAAGTGCATGTCCACAACTCTGCTTTTAATACTGAGGGCAGCCAAGTCCGTTTAAATGGACAGGAGCCAGTCACACAAATACTCTTACTCAGCTTACCTTACAATCAGTGATGTATGCTTGCAAGCCTACCAAGAAATATGGAAGTACTAACAGGCCGGCCCACATTTCAGATTTGAACTCACCAAGCCAGTGTCCTTACCCAGGCCCTCAAATCTCAGGGTGAAGAAGAGATTGAAAGAGATTTGTTACTACGAATAGTTAATGCACTAATGTTTGAAAATGCCTTACTTATTTATACACATGCTTCTCTTATTTGTATAAATTAGAACAGGGTGGAGAGTTTACCCCTAGGATAACCCCTCTCTCTCATTCACTGGTATACTAATGTGTTTCTTGAATTAAAAAGAAAAAATGGGGTAACACTTAGTGTTCTGAGAAATGCATGTAATCTGAGGGTTGCCCATGAGAGTGTGCCATGTGACATTAGAGCACGTTCAATATAGGGAGAAATGGTTGAACCACCACTAGAACCAAGCCAGCTGAGTAGCCTTGTGGAGGTGACACCAAGAGCTGGCATGGAATCACTGTTGAAGACCTGTTATATATTTCAGAGACTCTGGGTAGAGTACCAGTACCCAAAGGCTCTGTGCTTAGAATGGCAAAGAGCAGAATCTGGCTTATTATACATGATCTTCCATAACCCCGATCCTTCTTGATGATCATAAAACTCTCATCCTGAAAGAGCTCAAATTCATAATTTGGGTTCACTCATTTGGAGTTTTTTTTTATAACAGTAGTAGTCAGATGCTGATTGCCAGAATATAAAAGTATTTAATCCAATTCTCTTTTTGAATGACTCATTTCCAATTTACGTGCTAATAACTTGTGATGGTCAGTCTCCAAGATGGCACCGAGTGATCCCCATCTCCTGCTATGCACACCCTTGTGCAGTCTTTCCACACTGCATCAGAGTTTCTTGGTGTGGTCAATAAAATATGGCATAAGTGATGATGTAGGACTATGCCAGGTCATGAAAGACATTTCTGTTTCTGCCTTGCTCTCTGGGAGAAGCTAGTTGTCATGTGGTGAGGATACTCAGTCTCATAGTAAGTTTCACTAGAAAGGGGACCAAGGCACCAGTTTTCCAGCCATGTGGGTGCGCGATCTTGGAAGCAGGTCGCCAGCCCCAGGCAAGCCCTCAGAGGACTGTAGACTCAGCTGACAGCTTGACTGCAGTCTTGTGACAGTCCCTGAGCCAGAACCACTTGGCTAATCCATTTCCAGAAACTACATAAAATAATAAATTTTTATTGTTATTACTTTAAGCCATTAAGTTTTGGGATAATTTGCTATGTAGCAATAGAAAACAAATACATAACTGATGTGCTAATAACAAATTACTTTTTATCATTCATTCAAACCAGATACTCAAGGATTTTTATTTTCCAAAACTTTCTTATAAAATTTAATAAAGATGTTGCTAATTCTCTATACATATGTAATGCAAATGATTTTCAGGTTTTATTGTACATATGTGAATCTGTTTCTTACTTTGACCAGTTGGTAATATTTATTTGGGATTAGGGTCTATTCTCTATTGGTGACCCCTCAGAAGTCATCTAAAATCTGGCCCGTTGTAGGTTTGTGTATATTTTATAACAATGTCCAGTGTGCTAGTTGGGACATGACTTAATAAGTTATTTGTAAAAAATAAAAAAATAAAAAAATAAAAAAAAAAACAAAAAAAAAATAAGTTATTTGTGCTTGTTTAAAAAGCCACAAAGTCTTATCAAAAGAATTTTGTCGTGGCACCTGGGTGGCTCAGTGGTTGAGCATCTGCCTTCGGCTCAGGGAATGGTCCCAGGATCTGGGATAGAGTCCCACATCGGGCTTCCTGCAGGGAGCCTGCTTCTCCCTCTGCCTGTGTCTCTGCCTCTCTCTCTGTGTCTCTCATGAGTAAATAAAATCTTTTTAAACATTTAAAAAAAGAATTTTGTCATATCAAAATAATTTCTTTGTCGCCCCTGAATTTGGCAATAAGGTTTTATGATACCAAGAAAGAATGGGAGCATGGGTGACCTCTGAGGATTTTTCCCACTCTAATATAGAGCAAAAGATTTCACAATTCTTCTTCTCTAGCAAAAATCAAGAGACAGAAAACCTAAAACCCAATTAATTCTCACCACAGGAAAGGTGTGAACCACAGCATTGTCAAGAGAAAATTTTTCTGCTTAGTCCAATGCATCATCCTAAAGGACCTCAGACTCCATTTCCTAGGGCGTCATGTGTGTTCTGAGAACATCTGACACAGCAACATCTGGGAATCAACGAAAAAACATATTCCAAAGTCAATATAAGCCCTGTTTACATTGTTGCCATCCTGAATTATATGTTCCCCTTTAATTAGTGCAAATAATCAAAAGCTAGCAATATTTACAAAAGTCTTAGTTATGATTTATTTTCCTCAAGAATTATACCCACCCATTGCAGATTGGGAAATGAAAGAAATCAGACTCTAATCAAGATTGTAGCCTCAAGGCCAAAAACAAAACAAAAAAAAAGAAGGCCATCCAGAGGATATTTCCCAAACCTCCCAGCATGGGTTTTTCCCCCTCAAATACTTCTAGTGCGCCTTATTTTCTGATAAGAATTTCTTTACTTTTCATTCTTCTACCTCCAGAAAGCCATCCTGATACCTAGACTGTGAAGTTCCCCTCCTCTAAGCGCTCCCTCCATACAACAAACATTTTTAAAGGCTCTGTTCCTGTTTAACTAGTTTTAAGCCCCTAGTGCTTAGCAGAGCCTGACACATAGTAGGAGCAAATAATATGTATTGACTAAAGTGCATATTGAACCCATGATTTTTTTTAATATTTTATTTATTTTAAAAGGAGAGCACAAGTGTGTGTGCATGTGAGTGGGGGGAGGAGCAGAGGGAGAGGATCTTCAAGCAGACTCTGTGCTGAGCATAGACCTCCCTGAGGGGCTTCACCCCACAACCCATGAGATCATGACCCAAGCTGAGCCAAGAGTTGGATGCTCAACCAACTGAGCCACCCAGACACCCCATGGACCCATGATTTTCATATAACATTTTGCTCTTCCTCATATTGTTTATTAGACAATTTCTTTTTAGTCATTTTTTCTCTGCCAACCTTCCTTTATAGCTCTCATTCTGAAAGCCTACATTTTGCTAGGTTTCTATCAATTGAAGGCAAAAAATGAGACAAAAATCTCCACATGTTCACCTGGACTGTAAGACTATTATAATTAAAAAAAAAAAACTACCATGCAACTTTACATCCCCTATGATGGCTATAAGCAAAAACAGAAAATAGCAAAGGTTAGTAAAGATGCAGAGAAATTAGAACCCGGTGCACATATAAAATGGCTCAGCCAGTGTGGGAAATCAATTTGGTGATTCCTCAAAAAATTAAACACAAAAGTACATGACCCAACAAATCCACTCCTACTTACATACCCAAAAGCACCAAAAACATGTTGTTCAAACAAAACCTTGTACACAAGTGTTCATAGTAGCACTGTTCACAATAGCCAAAAGGTGGGAATAACCCAAATGTCCATTAACTAATGAATGAATTGATAACATGTGGTATCTTGATGCAATAGAATGTTATTTGGCCATAAAAAGGAATGAAGTTGTGATATATTCCATAGTGTGGAGAAGCCTTGAAAATGGTTTGCTAAGAGACAGAAGCCAGTAACAAAAGATCACATATCACATAATTTGATTTATATGAAATGTCTAGAACAGGCAAATCTATAGCAAAAGAAAGTAGATTAGTGGAGGGGTGCCTGGGTGGCTCAGTCAATTAAGCATCTGATTCATGATGTTGGTTAGGTCATGATTTTGGGGTCTTGAAATTGAGCCCTGCGTAGGGTTCCATGTTCAACACAGAGTCAACTTGTCCCTCTCCCTCTGCTCCTCACCCCCTCCCAAAATAAATAAATAAAATATTTGAAAAAGCAAATAAAGTAGACTAGTGGTTACTTAGGACTGGGCAAAGATAAAACGATAGATGGATGGCTAAAGGGTAAGGGGTTTCTCTTTGTGTCGATGAAAATGTTCTAAAATTGTCGGTAGTTGCACATTTTCTGTGAATATAGTAAAAACCATTAAATTGCACAATAAATAAGTGGATTGTATGGCATGTGATTATAATTCAATAAAGTTACTCATAAAAAAACCCTACCAGGTGGCATAAGGAAATTCACTGAGGTGTTGGAATTGTTCTATGTTCTGTTTGTGGTGGTAGCAAGACTGTGCATGTATTAAAGTCCATAGAACTTTATACTCCAAAACGGTGAATTGAAATGCACTATAAATTTAAAGCCACCATAGGCTTAGTTGGAATTATGAGCTGGGATCCACGGTCAGCTTGAGTTGAGGCTGGTTTATCTAATTAAAAAGTCCTGTATGTATGCAGAGAACACTCAAAGAGCCAAGCCTGAACCTAGTTCGTGAGGCTACACTCTGCAGCTGAAATCCAGACCATACGAAATCACTTCAGAGAGATCATCACCCATGTAGTCTTGTCTACACTTCATGCTTCAGGTAGAGTTGTTGATTCAGTGGTCCAAGTTTTCCTGTCAGGTCCCAGAAGCCCCTAGTGATTCTTTGAATTCTCCATTTCACATGTACCAGGTAAAGAATTTGGTCCCAAAGTGGAGGAGGACAGGTGGTGAAGGAATGAAACCAGGTCACCGTTAAAATCCTATGACCCTCTCATGGGTACTAGAGAAGCCTGGTACCCTAACCATCGAAATACCTGCTAAGCCCTTGCAGTCAGTCCCCTTGCAGCTAGCTCCAGTCCTCAGAGATTGTGACTGAAGAGTGACACACTCTATGGTAGGGAACACGTGCATGCACCCGAATGTACCATGCTGCACAGCATCCACAGGCATGAAGCCCCTTGAGAAGGGACCACCTGTATCAGTTGGGATTAGATGCAACTGTATATAATGGAAAACCCCCAAATAGCTGAGGTTTAAACACCAAAAAAGTTACTCTGCCATATACAAGAGGTCTTTGGGGGAGGCAATCTATGATTGAAATGAAATCAAACAGGGAATGAAGGGTGAGTAGACAACCTGCGGGGTCAGCCAAGCCAGCCCTGTGTCTTCTGGGCTACCCTGCACTGGCCCTGGAAGGAGCCCATTAGATGTTGTTGATTTGATCTGATCAGCAGCAGCCAGGCAGTCTGATCTAGAAGCAACTTTGCTTTCTGCCTGCATAAGCAGGCAATTCTTTAGTCTGGCCTACGGCACAGGGGCTAAGCAAATAGGGCATGGTTTTTCCAGTCTTTGTGAATTAGGAATTGGTCAAAAACATTGATATTTTCTCTTGGAAACCACAGCTCTATGTGAAAATGAAAGGAAGTTATTCCAATTTTCTAAACCACCCAGGCTTCTCAGTTAGGTTAGAGATGAAAACTCACTGTGTTATTCTGTCCTCAAACTCACCCCGTGATTCTCCCACACACAGATCGATGGAAAGTAGTCACATCTGAAGGAGTATGGGGTCGAGGGCAGGTACCTGATGTCCTCTAGCGATGCCACTGAGAATGTGCCCATTCTCTTAATGCGGAGGCCCTGCATACACATCCATCCCCTCTGGAAAAGACAGACTCATAGACCAGCTCTTGTCCAATCCTTGGGCAAGATTTGTAAAAACCCCTTGCCTATTGGGAAGGGAAATGAGATGCAAAGTGAGTGCCTTGCCTAATCCTGAAGGCAGAGCTTTTTTTTTTTTTTTAATTTTTTATTGGTGTTCAATTTACTAACATACAGAATAACCCCCAGTGCCCGTCACCCATTCACTCCCACCCCCCGCCCTCCTCCCCTCCCACCACCCCTAGTTCGTTTCCCAGAGTTAGCAGTCTTTACGTTCTGTCTCCCTTTCTGATATTTCCTACCCATTTCTTCTCCCTTCCCTTATATTCCCTTTCACTATTATTTATATTCCCCAAATGAATGAGAACATATAATGTTTGTCCTTCTCTGACTGACTTACTTCACTCAGCATAATACCCTCCAGTTCCATCCACGTTGAAGCAAATGGTGGGTATTTGTCATTTCTAATAGCTGAGTAATATTCCATTGTATACATAAACCACATCTTCTTTATCCATTCATCTTTCGTTGGACGCCGAGGCTCCTTCCACAGTTTGGCTATCGTGGCCATTGCTGCTATAAACATCGGGGTGCATGTGTCCCGGCGTTTCACTGCATCTGTATCTTTGGGGTAAATCCCCAATAGTGCAATTGCTGGGTCGTAGAGCAGGTCTATTTTTAACTGTTTGAGGAACCTCCACACAGTTTTCCAGAGTGGCTGCACCAGTTCACATTCCCACCAACAGTGTAAGAGGGTTCCCTTTTCTCCGCATCCCCTCCAACATTTGTTGTTTCCTGCCTTGTTAATTTGCCCCATTCTCACCGGTGTGAGGTGGTATCTCATTGTGGTTTTGATTTGTATTTCCCTGATGGCAAGTGATGCAGAGCATTTTCTCATATGCATGTTGGCCATGTCTATGTCTTCCTCTGTGAGATCTCTCTTCATGTCTTTTGTGAAGGCAGAGCTTTTAATCTGGGTCCCAACGCTCAGTCCACTGCTCAAAACAACACAACCCAAACTATTATTGAAAAAGGGAAAAAAACAAACAACAAAAAACAACCTCTACTACTGAGAACCAAAGGTTTGAGATTCAGAAACGTTTTTACATTGATTTGGTTATCCAGATCAGAGTTTGATTCTTGATTTTTATCTTGCTTTGGTCTCTATGAAGTCATCAGTTTAATCCAATCATTATTCATTGAAAGCTTACCCAGGGATCAGCAATGTTATGAGGGGGGTACAGAAGGACCACAAGATATGACCTTATGTTACTGTACTGATAGGATATAGGACCATGAATTAATGAGATTAATTTTTTTTAAGATTTTATTTATTTTTTTGACAGAGAGTACGCACAAGCAGGGGGAGCAGCAGGCAGCGGGAGAGGGAGAAGCAGGCTCCCCACTGAACAAGGAGCCCAATGTGGGACTCAGTCTCAGGACCCTGGGATCATGACCTGAGCAGAAGGCAGATGCCCAACTAACTGAGCCACCCAGGCGCCCAAATGAGGTTAATTTTTAAACAAATGCACCAAAGACTATATACGTTCATGTGAGCAGTACCTCACATTAGGAAGGACACAGCCCAACAATGGTGTCAGTTGCTCAAAATATTTTTAGAATCCCTATTTAGGAATTCTTTTCAATAGATGAACCAAATTATACTTGGTCTTTTTGCTTTGAAAATGGAATTTATCTTTCAAGGCAAACCAAAGTCATTCAGAACCAGGTCTGGTAAAACAGGTGGGTGATCTGTTTAAGGTTCGTGGTGACATTCTATCAGCCCAGGGTGGTCCTCCCCCAGACCTCTTTTTCCATAATAGAATAATCTTTGTGTGTTTAGGCCAGTGGTTCTCAAACTTCAACATACATCAGAATCACATGGAGATGGCTGGGTCCAATTTCTGATTCTTCAGGTATGAGTGATGCCAAAGAATCTGCATTTCTAATAAGCTCTCAAACAATGCTTGAGATGGTGCTGGTCCAGGAACCACACTTTGAGAACCACTGCTTTAAGACAGGTATTTTATCTTTCTTTAAACATAGCTGCACTTAATTTTACTGGCTATAAATTATCATTGCTTTCAGAGAATTGCTTTACTACCTCTCATACTTAGCTCTGGACACTTCATGGCCTTGCACATTCCAGGTATGCAACTGGACACGTGCCCATGGTCCCTACAAAAAATGTATCACTTTTCACCCAGAGACACAGAGGACAGAGCTAACATCTATGATGGAAAGGGCTCATGGACATGTCAGTGATTAGAATTTGAGCCTTGCCTAGCACCCAGGCAAGTCACAGAGGGTTAGGGATGGAACGTCCCTGGAAGGGACATTGATCATCATCTAGTCTAACTATCCCCACTCTTATTTGACAGCTGAGGAAACCAGCTTACCCAGTAAGTTCACCCAACTGAACCCAAGTGCAAGGTCACCCAGTAAGTTACAGGACAGTTGCACAGGATCCGTGAGGAAGTCTCAGTGTCACCTTCTGTCTACAGAGAACGGGATCATGAGCTCACAAAATCAGTACCAAATGCAACATGGGGTAGGTCTAATATTGTATGTACATTCCCCGAAGAACAGACAGTGCAAATCAGACTGCATATTTCTTTTTTTTTTCGGACTGCATATTTCTATCCCTTCCATCCTATAATAACTGTGATGGTGGGATCCCTGGGTGGCGCAGCGGTTTGGCGCTTGCCTTTGGCCCAGGGCGCAATCCTGGAGACCCGGGATCGAATCCCACATCGGGCTCCCGGTGCATGAAGCCTGCTTCTCCCTCTGCCTGTGTCTCTGCCTCTCTCTCTCTCTCTCTCTCTCTCTATCATAAATAAATAAAAATTAAAAAAATAATAATAACTGTGATGGGAAACATCACTATTTGCCCCCCCTCCCCATGTGGTGAAATATTCCTCATACTCAAGACATAACTGTTGGCTCCATCTCCAACAATAAGCCCTCATTTCTAGGAGATGACAGGGGGAGGTGAAGCGAAGGTCAGCTAGAAGGCACATCCTCCTAGAATGCACTTCTTTGGTGTAAACATTTGCTATTCATAGCGAATGTCCACATGCCAGCAGAGAAACGGTCAAGAAACCACAAAGAGTTGACTTGGCTGACCCCCAATGATGTTCTAAGCTTCAGCACAGTGTCAACATCTGGTCTCAACCTCTTTTCAATCTGGTACCAATTGATGGGATGGCACTGATGCTTTAGAAGCCACATGCGAGGAATAGGCCACTGGGGAGGGGGAGTGTGAGGAGGGGGGAGTCTTCACAGTGGGGAGAAAGGCTGGAAAGTTCAGGGAAGACAGAACCTGGGGAAGCCTGATTTCTGCTTTATTGTCTGCCCACTCTGGAACTGGCTGCTTATGATGATGGATCAGGCCCTCAAACCACAGCCATATGGCACCCAAAACCCCCATTGCATTTGCTCAGGCTCACAGTACCCACCCCGTCTGTGCCCCTGAAACAATACACAGCCCCTATGGAAGAACTACTAACATCCCCTCCCTTTTTCCGCCAAGAGTTTTGTCCCTTTCTGCCTCCCCCGACCCTCACCTAAAACCTGCTGGAGCTTCACCTTCTCTAGAAAACCATCTCTGACTCACTTACCTACCTGCCTCCAGGAAACTTTTAGGTGTAATTCCTTACAGCAGATTGAGTGCATTCTCTAACGTGAGCATTTTATCTTGTTTTTAGTGATCAAAAGCAGGTGCTTTATTTCCTTGGCCAGCTTTTGCTCATGTTGTTCTCATCACTTCCCCAGTTCTTCTAACTCCTCCTCTTCCCTGTGGGGCACTAACTGTTTAAGGTACCAAGAAGACAGGTCAGTGCTCCTGAACTGGCCCCCACATGTTAGGGCTGAGCCACTCCCAGAGTGCTGCTAACAGTTTGGGAAAGCTTGAAAAGATAGGTCTGGGAAAGGTCTGGAGGTGCGTCTTCAAGAACCCACAAGGGCAGGTGTGCATGGTTGTTATGGTTACCAGGCCTTGACCCTCTAGCCACCTCCTCCCAACAAGACAACCCTCTGTGAAGCACAAAGACACTCAGGTGCTCAAATCCAATTCACCCCAAGAGCTGGAAGAGTGGTGACAGTCATATCAGCCAGCTTGTCACACCGTCCTGGCATAGTTAAAGGTCACCAGGGCTGTGAGGGGAACACATGTGGAAAGCCACCTGATGAATACCTGTTAAGATTAAAATGAAATTAAACAGCCAAGTCAAAGCCCAATGTTCCCTGCAGTCTCTGAGTTTCGTTCTGTTTTGCTTTGTCTCTGTTTTCTCTTGAACCAGAACTAGCATCACATCTGTCCGTGTGGCTCTTCTGTGCCTGGGCAGCCAAGGCCCTGGATGCAAAGAGGGTTGGGGGCAGCAGGGAAATGAGTGAGCTCAGACTCCCATCAAGACAGTCTCCTCTTTCTACCTGAGCCTCAAACTATGGTTTTCCAGGCTCCAGATGGTGATGATGATTGTTACAAAGCAAGCATTATCCCTGTTAATGAGGATAATAAAACGGAACAATTCATGACCACCAACATATGGAGCACCCAACAAAACACAGATTTACCCCGCATTACCAGGAAATGAAGTTTTCCACATCAGTGAATTTTCTGGAAAATTAGGGCTTACCTCTTTAGCTTCCATATTTTTTCTGAAGATGTTAACCATTTGGGATGGAAATATGTGTCAAATATGAAGTACCCTTTCCTCCCCTGCTACACATTTTTTTTTACATTTTTACATTTTTACATTTTTTTTCTGGACATCCCATTATGAACATGCAGTGATGCCTGGGGGGAGAGAGGTGTCTCCATGTGTAATGTATTCGGGTCTTTACTGGGACAGACCACTTGGCCTTGGCTTAAAATCAGCTGTATGCAGGACTTGCTGCCCTTGACAGAAGGCACCCTAAGTGAGAACCAGGGCTTTCTATCCTTACCTGGGTGTCCCCTACAGCCCTGCCATACAAAAGGGGGGTTCCCAAAATAGCAAATCAGCACCCGGGTGGTTCTCAGAAATGCAGACTCTCTGGCCCCATCCCCGACCTGCTGAATGAATTAGATTCTGAATTTTAATAAGATCTTCAGATGATTCACATGCACATTAAAAGTAGAGAATTATTATCCTCCAGCTGTGCTTGCCAGCTTGTCCTCGGCCAGTTACATCACCATCACCTGAGGATGCCTCTCAGCATCACAGGACTTGAGGCCCTGGTTAGACCCCAGAGCCAGAATTTCCCAGGAGTGAAACCCAGAAATCTATTTTTCTCATACTTAGGGATGATTCCGATGTGCACCAATACGGAGTACCCCTCTCTAGATTCTGCTCTCAGGAGGTGCTCAAATTGTTTTCCATTTTAACGCCAGTTCTTCATTTCAACATTTACTAACAAACCAAACCCACAAACTTTTGCAAAGCATGAGGACTTTCAACCAAACCTCCTGACAAAGGCATTTCTGCAGCTCCTCCACCATTTCTTGAGGCTTGGGGAACTTGAGTTTGCATGGGGGGCCGCTTCTCCAGCCCAGAGCTGTGCACCACTGCCCAGCTTCCCAGGGTGATAGACTTGGGGCTTCTGCAGACATGTCCGCGGGGACAAAATTCAAATGCCCGTAGCCTCCTCAGTGCCCCTGGGCTTCTCCTGCTGCTCCTGGTATCTGAAGCCCGCTGGAAATGCAGCCACCCACTGCCAGAACAGGCAGTGGACACCCCACCCTGCACTCCAGACCACAACCCAGATACCCTGCTCCCTGGGTGCTGAAACCACTCCCCCTGGCACACATGTGGTCTTTATTAGTCTTCATTAAATTGAATGGGATCTTTGTCTGTTTCCTGGGATCCTGTCTCTTCCTGCACCAGCAAGCTGCCAGGTGTTGGTCCTTTTTGTCTAAGCAGATACAATCCCATTTCTAATTTTCTGACACAGTGGTTAAGGTTTCTGACTTTACTGAGTGAAAGAAGCCAGGCACAAGAGGATCCCTGGGTGGCTCAGTGGTTTAGTGCCCGCCTTTGGGCCAGGGCGTGATCCTGGAGTCCCAGGATCAAGTCCTTCGTCCGGCTCCTGGCATGGAGCCTGCTTCTCCCTCTGTCTGTGCCTCTCATGAATATATAAATTAAAAAAAAAAAAGAGAGACCAGACACAAAAGGCCACATAGTGTATGATTGCATTTGCATGAAATGCCCTGAAAAGACAAATCCATAGAGACAGTAAATTTGTGGTGGCCAGGAGCTGGAGGAATGGGGAATGAGGAGCCACTGCTAGCAGGTACCAAATTTCTCTTTGGGGGGTGATGAAAATAAAATATGGAATTAGATAGTGGTGATGATTTTATAATCTTTGTGATTATAATAAAAACCACTGTTTGTACCGTTTAAAACATGGAGATGTGAATTGTATCTCAATTTTTAGAAAGATCTTGGGCTTTAGAATTAGACTATTTGAGTTCAAATCTGGCCCCTGCCACAACCCAGCTGTGTTACCTTGGAAAAGCTAATTAACCTCTTTGGGACCCAGCTGCATAGTCTATAAAGAGGATGACAAAAGTACTTCTATCATAGGTTTGCCATGAGATCTAAATAAGATAATCTTTGTGATATGCCTGGTATGTTATAACTGCCAATAAATCTTCATGGCTAACTTTGAATTCAACAATTCTCAAATTTCAAAATGCATGAGAATTACCTGAGGATCTTAGTAAGATGAATGCCCCTTAGATTTTCAGATTTATAAGCCTGGAGCTGGCTTCAGAATCAGCATTTTTAATAAGCTTTTCATTCTGATACAGATGGTCTGGAAATGATACTATAATAAATACTGTCCTACACTCTCGTAAAATGGAAAAATTGAAAAGCAAACGTTTTAAGAATTATGTGTTAGCTTCCCACTTAGGATATAGATAACTGGAAGGAACATCACTCCTACCCTTACACCCAAAAAAGTTTGGACAATCTGCAAATTCACAACTTTTCTTGAAAAATTGTCCATCTTGAAGGACAACCAGCTACCCCCTAATCCAAGGAAACTATAGGCACCTTCAGAGGGAGATAAATACAAGCACTTAATTATCTGGGGCCAATGCCAGTGGACCCAGAGAAGAATAATTCACCTAAAAATTTTAACAAATTGCTAAAGGCTGAGCTTAGGCCAGCAAAAGACTATAGAACTCCTGGGGACATAGACAAAGGCAAATTCACACCCTCTTGTGGGGTTTCCTCCACAGATATCATTAAGTATACACCAAAAAGATTGGGAATAGGACACAAGTCTTCATGTAGCGTCCTATGGACTGGGAAAAAGAAGTAGCAGCCGCTCTGGGACATGCATCCAGGCGGGAAATTCCACCTGGATCTTATCCCCTATTAAATTTAGCCTTGAAATATTGGTGAAATGGCAACACCCTGTCACTCTTAGGACACTGGTGAAAAAGCTATTGTAGCTGGGGGAAAGGAGGTGGGAGTGGAGGGGTAAACTATAGCCTTGGGAAGGAGCAGGAATATGTTCTGGATCCAGAGCTACAGCTAGAGGTAAAGGACATTCCCAAGATCTAGAGATGCTAGAAAACTGAGGCTTAATCAGAACACCGGAGAATGCCTCCCAACCACCAGGCTAGCAAGCATCTAGCAACTAGTGATAGCACTCTACTGCTGAAAGAGGTGCAAAAGCATGGTGAGAGACCACCACAGAAGCACAGTGCAAAGAGAATATGTACATCCAAGGATAGAGCAGACATTGGAGGAAAAATACATTCTAGCAAACCAGCCTAAACACCAGAGGAATTTAAAAACTGTGTTCTACTAAAAGTAACCATAGCAACAACAAGGCCTAAACTGGTCCACTCCTAAGTAGGTAGGCTCGATCCCCCACACTAAATGCTAAGAATTGGAAAGACATGCCCACTGCCAGGTGTAACAACCATTTAACTCAGTCTCTGAGAGCCTAAACAGATGTCTGATTTTCATCAAAAAATTACAAGGTATACAAGGAAACAAGAACAACAAAAACATTGTCAAGAGGCAAAGCAATCAACAGAACTAGACTCAGATATGATATAGATGTCAGAACTATCAAATAGGGAACTTTAAATAAATATGATAACTATGTTAAAAGGCTCTCATGGACAAGATGGGAAACATGCATGATGAGAGATAGGTAACTTCCATCAAGAGAGGAAAGTGTAAAAAAGAATCAAATGGAAATTCTAGAAATAAAAACCATGGTCACAGACATAAAGAATGCTTCCAGTACGCACATCGGTAGACTTGAAATAGTCAGGGAAAGAATAAATAAATTTAAAGATAGGTCTATAGAAATTACCCAAACTGAAATCCAAAGAAGAAAAGAGTTTAAAAAAATAAGAATAGGGTACACAAGAACTGTGGGACAATATTGAGCAGGCTAATACGCATGTATTTGGAATCCCAGGAGAAAACAAGGCAGAAAAATATTTTAAGAAATAACATATTTAAACTTATCCTCATTTGTTCCATTTTCAGTGCTTTTTATTTCTTTGTGTAGATCCAGGAGTCTGTCTGGTATCATTTTTATTTGCCTGAAGAACTTTAGCATTTCTTGTATTCCTTGGTCTGCTGGAAGTAAGTTCTTTCAGTTTTTGTTTGTATGATAAGATTTTTATTTCTCAGGGATCCCTGGGTGGCTCAGCAGTTTAGCACCTGCCTTCGGCCCAGGGCATGATCCTGGAGACCTGGGATTGAGTCCCACGTCGGGCCCCCTGCATGGAGCCTGCTTCTCCCTCTGCCTGTGTCTCTGCTTTTGTGTGTGCGTGTGTGTGTGTCTCATGAATGAATAAAATCTTAAAAATATATTTTTTTTATTTCTCTCTCATTTTCAAAAGATGTTTCTCCTGGGTATGTAATTCTGGGCTGACCTTTTTTTTTCTTTCAGCAATTTAAGAATGCTACTCCACTGGCTTCTTGCTTGTAGACTTTCTAACAAGAAGGCTGTTGGAGCTGTTATCTAAATGCAGTGTGTCTTTTTTTTCTTAGCTGTAGTTTGAATGCTATGTTTGTGTTTTGGTATTTATCCTGTTTGATGTTCTCTGAGTTTCTTGGATCTGTGAAGACCAATATCTTAATCTTGGACCTATCTCTCATTAGGAGGGTGTGATTTTTAAGCTGAGGACTGACAAAGGAGTAAGTCTTAGCCAGAAAAAGAAAGATTGAGAAGTGAGTTTCAGAAAAGAAAATTCTGAACAGATGGGAGAAAAGGCATGATTAATGGTCTACAGATGAGAGATCCTCACATTTAAGGCAAGTAAAAAAGACCATGGTAGTTAAGAAAATAAGGGCAGATGGGAACATGCAGTAGATAAGGTTGGACAGTTAGAGGATACATTTTGAGAGACTGTGTAACACACATTAACCCTTATTCTTAACATAGACATTGAAGGCTTTTAAGCAGAGGAGTGACATAATCAAATTTAAATTCTTAAATTCCTAATTCATAAGGGTCATCTTACTGACTGGAGAGTATAATTGTGCATTATGTCTTAGATTCAAGGGTCCACACATTTTCTTGGATAAAGTCTGAAGCTATGGTTCGTTTCTCTTTTCCATCTTTCTCTGCTATACCTCCCATCACCTACTACATACCTCTGAGCCTTCCTGCAAAACAAAGACTCCATTCCTTTGAATCTTGCTAAGTGTTTACAAATATCCTCTTTTCTCCAGACAGTTAAATTATATTGACTAGCCTTCTTTATTATTAGATGTGGCCACGTGCTCGAGTTCTGACCATTATGAGCAAGAAATAAACTTTTTTACCACATCACTAAGACTTAGGGGTACTTAGTTCCAACATTTCGCCTACTCTGACAAATATACAAAGCAACCAACTAGTTACAAATAAACTACTTCTTAGATAACTAGTAAATTCCTTGGATATATTATTTTATTAAAATATCATTTTATATAGAATGATAAGAATAGATAAGTAAAAGTTTGTGTATTCTCCAACTCATACAACATTGAGGGCCACACACTTTACTTGACCAACCTACCTCTAGGAAGTCTCTGACAAAACTCCTGGAATTCATGTTCTTCATTAAGCATAGTGTGGAACAATAAAAAGTGCCTTGATTTTATAACAGGAGAACCAATATTCCAGTTCCTCTGGTCCATGTTGAACTCTTTGGTGCCCATGTCTTAAGCTGTAAGAGCAGAAATAATACCAGTCTTCAAGGGTAAAGGATTACATTGTAAGGATTAAGTGAGGCAATATCTCTGTGGTAGGTTGCTATAATTTCACCGATATCTACAGCCTTTACCAGGTGACATTGCAACTGCTCGAACCAAAAGGAAGGGGCACATTTCCCCATACCTTGACCCTGAGCTCATCCCTGTGACTTCCTCCAGCTGGTCTATGAGTATACAAGGACTTGCATGTTTCTGCTTGCTCTCTTGTGCCTCTTCTATCACCTCTTCTGCCACCTGAGGACATGTCTGGGTTAGTTTGTTCAAAGATAGGAGACATGGATCAAGGCTGAGTCACCCAAGTCACCTCAGCTCGAGGCCATCCTAGATCAACTGACAGCCAGCAGATGTCCAGCTATATGAGCAAGCCTAGAAGGCCCACAGAGCCACCGAGCAAACCTCCATACACATGAGCAATAAACACTCATTGTTGTGTGGCACTGAGATTGCATGGTTCTTTGTCACATGGCATCATTGTGGCCACAGATAACTAATAGAGTCTGTGAGATTAAGTCCCCACAAAGTGTAAAATACTACACAAATGTAAAATGTTAAAGCTCAAGAAAACTATACATATTATACAATTATGTTTAGATAATTATTTATGTATATACCTTAAATGTATATTTGTATATTCTATATATTAGTATAATATATAATTATATACATAATTTTCCTGAGCTTTAATAGTTATAATTTATAAATTTTATATATAAACCAAATATATTAATATGCTAATTATATATAATTATATAATTATAATTATATTGGCCTATGAGATATTAGAGTCTATGAAAAAAATCCTCTTTAAGTCCTTTTTCAGAGAGTCATGAAATCAAAGTTTGAGTTGGGCAGAACCTTGGAGGAGAGCTAATCTACCCTTCTACCTGTGTGTGGAGCCTCTTTTTTTCTCAGCCACATTGATTCTCTCTCTCTCTCTCTCCTTTTTTTTTTTTTTTTTTTGTGCCAACAGACTTGTTTCCTCTAGCCCTTCTATGCTGAAACATCCTTACACCCTTCCTTCTCTCTAACAATACCTGTGTGGACAACCCAGAGGGTTTAGTTTCATCCTTCTCAGTTGGCCACTCCTCTGCCTTGACATCTGTTACTTATGCTTTGGTGGTGCTGCGATCCACAATTTTTCCAGATGCCTTCAACATGCAGCCACTTTACAAACTAAAAGTTGCTAATGCCGTATCATTTATCACATTTTCCTGCATATTGCATTAATCTTAAAGACCCGGCTTAATGCACACAAGGACACCCTCTCTGAATGTAGAAGGGCTGGTCTACAAAAGCTCATAAAATAAGCATCCTCCTGGATTTCCAAAGGAATGGAAAACCACAAGAATAAATTGGAAGAGAAATCAGGCAAGCTGTTTTTTATTTTCTAAAGGAAGGAAGAAATTATTTAGCCTGATTCAGGGCTCTTTCAGGCACCTCACACATTATTATCACTGAACAAATGCTTATTATTCTTCTTAGCAATGAGGTAACCCGAGATGGACCTTTTCTTCCCTAAAAGGAATCAGGAGTACTTCCAAGTCCCATTTCTGCATCCTAAATGGTATCTTCACCTCAGCAGCTGAAGGATCTTTTTTTCTCTAACCTAGAAGAAGGCAGGAGGCAGAGTGCCTGTCTAGAAAAATGACAAATCAGACATGACATACATACAGACCTATTACTTCTGTCATATTTCTCCTCTTAACTTTTCTCAGCAATTAAGGTTTCCATGAGCCTCCCACTCCTTTTCAAACCCTGCTCGTGAGGCAGTTGTAATTAAATTCCCTTGATTTCCCAATGCTGCTTCTTTGTAAAATAACTTTATCTTAGAAAAGTTCCCTTTCTACATTTCCCCACACACCCTTTCCTGACTTGGACTGTGATGGTGAACAAAATATTTTCCTCCCTCTCTTCCACGCCTAGATTTGGGTTAAGCAATGCATCCTCCAGAAAGTCCTCCCTGAGCACCTACCCCAACCTCATTTTGAAGCCCTCTCTCTAGGCTCCCATAACCCTCCCTATATACTCCTATCATATTTACCACACTGTCTTCCAGTCATCAATGTGTTCATTGTCTCCCACACTTGGCCTGCACACAAAGGGCTGGGTCATGCCTCCTTTGCTTTTCATCCATGAAGCCAGACTTGCCAGTAGAATTCAGAAGGAGGAACACTGCTGTGAGGGCTGCTTATGTACCCTCACAGCAACTATTTTGCTCCCCTTGACAGTAAACTCAGTGTGCTGAAGCTGAATCAGGATTGCCTTTGTTCCTGCCATGTTAGCATCACAAAGAGAATTTACCTAGAGATGAGCATCATGGAATCTTCTGAAATCATCAAATTATCAAATAACTGTTGGGTACCTGGTCTGGGGCCAGATTGATCAAAGCACTATGGTGGTGGGGAGGTGAGGGAGGTAGTAAGGAAATATATAACTAGGTCTCAGACAATAAGAAACATCTAGTTGGAGATTTTGGAGCAGGGAGGAAAAGGGAGAGAGAGAATCTTAAGCAGGCTCCATGCCCAGTGCAGAGTCTGACATGGGATTCGATTTCACAACCTGAGATCATGACCTGAGCCGAAATCAAGAGTTGAACACTTGAGGCACCTGGGTGGCTCCTTTGGTTAGGTGTCTGACTCTTGATTTCAGCTCTCAGATCATGATCTCAGGGTCCTGGGTTAGATCCCTGTGTCAGGCTCTACACTCAGCAGGGAGTCTGCTTAAGAGTTCTCTCTCTTCCTCTCTTGTCTGCCCCTCCCCCCACCTGCACTCACTTGTGCTTGCTCTCTCTCTTTCTCTCTCTCTCTCTCAAATAAACAAATCTAAAAAAAAAAAAAAAAAGTCAGACGCTTAACCAACTGAGCCACCCAGGCACCTCTATCTAAATGGGCATTTGAATATATTCATATAAAACACTAACTTTACATCAGAGTATATGAGTGTGAATAAATTACAAACACAGTAACAGTGAGAGAAGGAATCCAGACAGGGGGAAGGGGGAGAGTGCAGAGGAAGGAAGAAAGTTGGAAGGGTTTCAAGGCAGCTTTAGAAAAGAAGCTCTATTTGGGTCTTGGAGGAGAGTAGGATCTCAGGAGAGGGGAGAGGAGAGTGTGAAGCCTTTGCAAGGAGCAGCATACACAAAGGTATGGAGGTAGAATCTGAGGAGTCTACTTAGATTTGGGGAATGCATAGATGTGCTGGTTAGGAAGAAGGCCCCATGATGAGGAATGATGGGAAGTTAGGTTCCACAGCCAGACCAAATTATCTGGATTTGCCCCCCAATAAAAAGAACCACCTAAGTCACCTACTTCGAAAAGGCCCCATCAAATCCACGTCCTGCACAGGAAATGTGCACTTAGCAAGGAATGTGCAGCATTACCATAACTCAGCCACCACCGATTACTCTTCAAGAGCACCATGTTAACTCTTGGTTAACCAAAGGGTATTTCTCTAGTCTGTGCCCTCCCTAACTCAACCAACCGGTACATTTTGCACCCCCACTGTGCCCTGCCCTCTGTACTGAACTCCCTAAATCAAAAATGAAGGAGACAGAATTCCTAAAGAATGTATTTCATCTTAATTTCCATCTTCCATACTTCTCTCTTCTACCATTTCTTAGGCACAGTATACTTCTACGGGTTCCATCAGGCTCCAGACCTCCTGTAGCCCCCCCTTGTTAAACACATTTTAAACATGCTTGTAGATTTAAAGAGAGGAAAGAAGAAAAACAAGTCAGTAAATAATTGGAGGTGAAATGGTTAAATCTTGAGAGCCTTCCTTGTAATGTTAGATCTTCAGCTATTCTCTCCTCGGTGGTTATGAGTTGGCTCTATCTGCCAGCAAACCGTCTTTGCATCTCCCTCTAAAGAGAAATAAGACATCTCTCTTCTTGACTAAAGGAAGAGTTGAAATCATGGCCATGCCACGACAGCACAGTCCAACTCACCCTTCTGAGCCTGACTTCAACCAGCCCCTGAGCCAGCTCCAAAACAACAGCATGCCTGGTAAACTCTCCCTCTTACCATGCCAGGCCATGTGTCTCTCATCATTCCTCAAATCCCACCCTTTCTGTTGTCCTTTAGGACGTCAGAGACAAATAATTAAGTGTTTCCCCTCATCAGATACTGTCTACTCATGAAAGGCTTTGGCCACTTTCCCTGATGGATCACCACCCCCACCCCATTTAGAGATTCTAAATTCTCCTTCACTCCTCACCCATAAACATATGCACCTTTGAACTGTACTTGCTATGAACAGCTTATATTTGAACTCCTCTGTGGCATCCTAAAACCTCTCTGTGTGTCTGATAGCCTTTGGTTTGTGGGGATCTGAGGGGCCAGCCCTGTTGGGGTTGTCCTCATAAGTGGATTGGGACAAGACTACACCAAACAAGGATTCACACCTGATTTTCTCACTTAAGAACAACAGCAAAAACTAACATTTCTAGAGCATTTATAAAATGCTTTCATATTCATCACCTCTTTTTTCTTCAACCTAGCCCTGTGAAGTAGGATTTCCTTCATCCTCTCTGAGTAACGAAATGGACATTAAAGCAGGTGACCAAAGCTTGCCTTTGGTCAAGCAATACGTGGTGCTAGGAAAACTATTTAAGAAGAGATCTATCTAGATCCTTCACCTGGCACTGTAAAACAAAATAAATTTTGGACAGATTAAAGACTTAAAAAATAAAACTATTAATAAAAGGAGAAAATGTAGTTAAAAGATTTGCCTGGTCTCTGGACAATGAAAGATTTTTTTCAGGCATAAAAGCACTGGGAGAAGTCAAAAAAGGAAAAAATTATTCCATCAGTCTACATAAAAACGTAGAACTTTCATATGTCCCAAAGCAAATAAAAAGCTAACAGCCATCTGAGGAGAAACTGCCTGAAAAACAGCCAGGCAGTTGTGGCACAGCCTTGCTTAGGCACCAGCTGGAGCCAGCTCTAGAAAACTAGGACTTTGGCTCAAATGCCGAGGCAAGTTCCAAAGGACCTCACCAGCTCTCTAGTGAAGGGACATTCGAGCAGCCCATGGCCAAACCTGCATAGAAAAAAGACTGAAAGCTCATCCAAAAGTGAATAGTGGTAATGGAATTATGCATTCCTTTTACTTTCTTCTTCATACTTTTCTGTATTTTCTATGTTTTTGCCAAAAGCATCATAATCAGGGAAAAAAAGTTTTCATACTCAGAATAAACAGGGGTTTTATTTTAAAATAAAGACTGAGGTGTCTGGGCGGCTCAGTTGGTTAAGTGTCCAACTCTTGGTTTGGGCTCAGGTCATGATCTCAGGGGTCGTGGGATCAAGCCCTACTCGGCAGGGAGTCTGCTTGAGATTTTCTCCCCTGCCCCTTCTCTCTATCTATCTATCTATCTATCTATCTATCTATCTATCTCTATCTCTATCTCTCTCAAATAAATAAATAAACCTTTCAAAAAATAAGATGATCAAAGGATTTCTGTTTTCCTTAATTGTTCTCAGTCTTATTACCACATATCTTCCCAGAGTGATGGGTCTAATATATTCATGATTTACTTACAGACATTTGAGGTAGGACGTTACTTTCAGAACAGAACTTTAAACTACACACATCCCCACAGAATACTGCTTTTGGTTTGCTTTCTGAGCTCTTTGCTTCCTTCAAGGTTTAGGAGGAACTTTCCAAGTTGCTTCTCATAACAACGGCACTGGAAGGAAGAAGAAGCAGGTTGGGGGAAAGGGAGTTCTCACTTCCTGTCTGCACCACACAGGGTGGGGCAGGGGGCCTACACCACCACATCAGCTGTGATAGGTGATATCGCCACTCGACAAAGACCAATGTTCAGAGTCAAGGACCCTGATACACATCTCGTAAAAGCTGGAAACAGGATTCAGTCCAGGTTGGTTTGGCCCCAAATCTTTGCTAACTCATCTACACCTCACTGCCTTCAATCAAGCTATATTGACATCCTGCATCCCAGCCAATTTGAGGGAATTGAGGGAGTTGATCAGTTTGAGGGAGTTGAAATGCCTTCGCATGCAACAGGCAATTCTGCCAAACGTGGACTGAGAGAGTCAAGAGTTTGTGTCCTAACATCAGCCGTGTCAAAGAGCCAGATGTGGGAAATATCAGAAAGGGAGACAGAACGTAAAGACTGCTAACTCTGGGAAACGAACTAGGGGTGGTGGAAGGGGAGGAGGGCGGGGGGTGGGAGTGAATGGGTGACGGGCACTGGGGGTTATTCTGTATGTTAGTAAATTGAACACCAATAAAAAATAAATTAAAAAAAAAAAAAAGAGCCAGATGACTTTGAACAAGTTTGGTTTTTCTTCCCATAGAAGCAGTGGCTAGGACTAGTGGTTTCAAAAGGTCTTTCCTACTCTTAAACTCTGACTCCCTAATATTCATTTACATGTGTGAAAATGGTGCTCTCCACAAGCCAGTGCTAGTCATTCTGCCTCAAGGCCAGAGGACTTTAACCAGTTCCCTATGATTGCCTTCCCCAGAACTACTGATGAAGTCCAGCTCATTTACTATGACATTGTTTACTCGCAGAAGACTAAGACCAGCTAAATGCCACTGGAGAAAGAACTAGTTAAATAAGCTAAGACCCAGCCGTACAATGGAATGCAGTACCGACACGAAAAAAAATGGGAGATTTAGCCAAAACTTTCAATGCTTGCTCAGTTTCCAGGATCACACATTCTTATGTTTTTCTCCTTCCTCCCTGGCTGTCCCCCCTCAGTCTCTTTTGCTGATCCTTCCTCCTCTTTCCAACGTCTAAATGTTAGAGGAACCCTGGAATTGGTCCTGGCCTTCTCCCTACATTCTTTGTCTGCATTCAATCTCTGATGCTTCTCAGGGCCCAGGGGTTAAAATATCACCTGATGACACCCAAATTCCTTATCTCCAGTGCTAATATAAGCCATGCCTTCCAGATTCATATATCCTATTGCCTTCTAAATGTTGGCATTGGGGCATAAAATAGGCATCCTGAGCTTAACACATCTGAGCCAGAAAATGGCAATCACCACATTAGCCCCTCCATCTCTATGGCTCCTCATTTGAGTAAATACAAAACATTCACCCATTCAGATCAAGAATCTCAGAATTATTTTGTTTCCTTTCTCTCACACCCCACATTCAGTAGGTTCTATTCCCAGAATATAAATCTGTTAGATCAAGCCACTGTCACCTGCCTCCTGAGTAATACCACATCCACCTGGTCACCCTCAATTCCACTCCTGCCCCTTGACAGTGTTCACCTCACAGCAGCCAGGAGTATCTTTATTTAAAAAATTCATTAGCTATGACCCTCCTGCCCAAACCACCAATAGCTTCATGTGTCACTTAAAATAAAAGCCAAATTCCTTACCACAGTCTTAGGGTCTATGTGTTGTGTCCCCTGCCTGCTTCTGTGACTTCCTCTCCAACTACACCTCATTTTTCCCCAGCCACACCTTCCTGTTCCTCTAACAGGCCAGATACACCTCCCACCATGTGATCTTTGTCCATGCTCCCACCCTTGTGTGAGGTCACTCTTCTCCTTGTTTAAGGAGGTAAAAGACCTATACTCTGAAAACTATAAAACAATGATGAAAGAAATTGGAGATGACACAAAGAAATGGAAAGATACCCATGCTCATGGATTGGAAGAACAAATATTATTAAAATGTCCCTATCTAAAGCAATCTATAGATTAACTGCAATCCCTATCAAAATACCAACAGCATTTTTCACAAAACTAGAACAAATGATCCTAAAATTTGTATAAAACCACAAAAGACCCCCAATAGTTAAAGCAATCTTGAAAAACAAAACTGAAAGCATCACCATCCCAGATTTCAAGTTATACTACAAAGCTGTAGCAATCAAACCAGTATGGTTCTGGTTCAAAACTGACATTGACACATAGATCAATGAAACAAAATAGAGAACCCAGAAATAAATCCATGAGTACATGGTCAATTAATCTTCAACAAAACAGGCAAAAATATGCAAAGGGAAAAGGATGGTCTCTTCAATAAATGCTGTTGGGGAAACTGGTCAGTTAACATGCAAAAGAATGAAGCTGAACCACTTTCTTACACCACACACAAAAAGAAATTCAAAATGGATTAAAGACCTAAATCTAAGTCCTGAAACCATGAAAATCCGAGAAGAGAACACAGGTAATAATCTCTCGGACTTCAGCCATAGCAATTTTTTTCTAGATCTGTCTCCTGAGGCAAGGGAAATAAAAACAAACTATTGAGACTATATCAAAATAAAAAGCTTCTGCACAGCAAAGACAACCTATGGAATGGGAGGAGATATTTGCAAATGACATATCTGATAAAGGATTAGTAGCCAGAATATAGGAAGAATTTACACAAATTAAACCAAAAAAACAAATAATCCAATTAAAAAATGGACAGAAGACATGAACAGATATTTTCCCAAAGAAAACAAACAGATGGCCAACAGACCATGACTGAAAAGATGCTCAACATCACTCATCATCAGGAAAATGCAAATCAAAGCTACAAGATGCCACCTTACACCAGTCAGAATGGCTAAAATCAAAAACACAAGAAACAACAAATGTTGGTGAGGATGTGGAGAAAAATGAACACTCATGCAGTGTTGGTGGGAAGGAAAACTGGTGCAGCCATTATGGAAAACTGTATGGATTTTCCTCAAAAAATTAAAAATAGAAATACCCTACAATCCAGTGATGGCACTAGTAGGTATTTACCAAAGAATACAAAAACACTGATTCAAAAGGACACATGCACCCTTATGTTTATAGCAGCACCATCTACAATAGCCAAATTATGGAAGTAGCCCAAGTGCCCATTGATTGATGAATGGATAAGACGTGGGGTGTGTGTGTGTGTGTGTGTGTGTGTGTGTGTGTGTGTGTGTAGGAATATTATTTGGTCATTAGAAAAAGAATGAAACCTTACCATTTGCAACACATGAATGAAGCTAGGGAGTATAATGCTAAGTGAAATAAGAGAAAGACTACTCATATACAGAATTTAAGAAACAAAACAAGTGAACAAAGGCGGGGGGGGAAGAGACAAACCAAGAAAATGGAGAAACAGACTCTTAATTATAGAGAATCTGCTAGTTACCAGAAGGAAGGTGGATGAGAGGATGGGAGAAATAGGTGACGGGGATTAAAGATTACTCTTATCATGATGAGCACTGAGTAATGCATGGAAGCGTTGAGTCACTATATTGGAAACCTGAAACTAATATGACACTATATGTTAACTATACTGGAATTAAAATTAAAAACGTAATAAAAAATAAGCATTACATCTAAAACCGTTAAAAAATAAACATACTGGAATTAAAAATATAAATAAAGGTATTAAATAAAGTATTAAATCAAAGCATCCATACTTTTAAAATTTTTCTTCACAACAGTTATCACTACCTAACATTATATTACATAATTTTCATTTACTTGTTTATTTTCTGGTCATGTCCCTAGAATGTTGGGGAGTGAGATCTTGCTTTTCTACTGCTGTACTCTCAGAGCCTGAACAGTAGGAACTGGCCCTTGGTTGGCACTCAAATATTTAAGTTGAAATAATTGATGAATCTACATGCTGTTAGAAGACAATCTTCAAGTATATTGTTACATATAAAAGCAACATGCAGATGACATCCAGAATACCTTTGGAAGGACACACAAATTGTAAAAGGTGGGTTGCCCCTATGAATGGGGACCAAAGAGTGAGAGTAGGAGAGAAATGTACTCTTTGGTGATCATTTTTTGAACTGTTTGAGTTATTCTCCAGGGGCATGAACTAATTTCAATTAAAAAACAAATCCTTTGTCCTGTCACTTGTGTTGTTCTAATTTGGACCTGTTTTGCTTAGTGATAAAATTCCTCAACTTACCCTCTTGCTCCACCAGGGTCCTCATATTTGTCCAGTTCACTTGATTTCTCTAAATAAAGGTCACCACATCCTCTAAATATTGTTTTGGTTTGGTTTGGTTTTATGGGGTGGGGAGGGATTCCTTATCACCAAGACCAAAGACCAAAGTTTGAGTTCATACAAATATACTTTTCCAGCGTGCTCCCAGGCTGGTGGCTCCCTGTGGAAGGGCACCTCTCCACTCCCCTCCCAGGGAAGTTCAGAGCCCTGCTGTCTCCAGGTTAAATCTCGCCTTTGCTCCTGGTGACTCCTGGCTGTCCCAGACCGCCAGGCTGCCAGTTCCAGATTGCACCAGTCTCATAATCATGCATCATTGGCTTGCACAAGGTGTTCGTAAAGGACAGCTGAAATGCGCCCTTTGGGAGGAGATGAAGGGGCTGTTTCCTGTCCCACTGCTTGTCCCTGGCCTAGTTTCACAGAACCCAAGATCCAAAGACACAGCTGCCTTGGTTCACAGACGGTAAAACAGAAGCCTAGAGAGTGAAGTGCTTGTCCAAGGTTGCACAATGAGTTTAAGAAAGCACCAGGACTAAACTTCAGGCCCAAATCTCTGGTTCCAGACTCTTTCCAGCTAGATCTCCATTCCAGCACCCCTGAGTTAGCCTGTCCCTCAGCTCCACACGTGGTTTTCAGAGGAGTTGAAGCAAAAGGAAGGAGGAAGAGAATGAGTTCACAGCCAGAGAAGTTTCTGGAGGTTCAGAAGGGGCTCTGGTCTCTCGTGGCTTTTACGAGGGCTCAGGGCCAGCCCATGGGCACTCTTGGAAGCTCCAGAAAACACCTTAGCAATCCCAGACCTCAGCCTCTTTCACAGACTCCCACACACATCCTTTCCTTACCACGCTTCACAACCAGGTGTACTTTGACTGCAGGAACCTCTTTCCTCTAAAAAAGAAAAAGAAAGCAAAGCATGGTAAAAGCAGAGCACATTAAATAAGCAACTCTTTGCTTCAGTAATGTATTATCAAAGGGAGGAATGTTCAAGAAAATACCAAGGACACGCGAGTCAATTTTTAATAAATGTATTCATCAGAGGTGACGTGCTCACACTTTTATGGTCAAAATGCATGAGAAGCTTTGGGACGGGTGTGACCGGGACAGAATCAAGAGGCAGCCACCACTGTAGCCTTCATGCAAAGCCTCGAGAAAGTTCATCATCTTCGGGGCTTTCCCAGGCAGGACAGGAGGCGATGGTCTCATGCAATCCGGCATTAGGGGCAGAGAGATTGCCTGCATGGCACACACTTTGTGTGGCCATGCTGGAGGTCTGAATTCACGCAGCTGTGTCCCAGCCTTATCAAACACATCCTTGGACTGTTCAGTCCGGGAACCTCATCCGCTGGTCTTGCTGTCCTTAGGGATCTGAGCAGCTTCCCTCTGAGGACCTTAGTTATGTAGTTCTTTTGGAAATCTTCTGAGACTGGCTCTAACCCCTGACAGTACTCAAACAGCTATTAATAATAAACCATATTCTAACTTGCCAGCAAATCAGTAATTATTACTGCAGTTGCTATTTCTTCGGGGAAACTTTCATGAGTGTACCATTTTGTATTCCTGTTATACATTCTATTAGTAGCTCAGAACCATTACAAAATCGCAGGAAAATAATAGTTGCTACCTTTTGTTAAATACTTTCCTGGATGCTGGATGCCCGTGTGTGTGGCCTGAATATTTCCTTTATGCTCAAACCCAGTTCAGGAATATAATGTGATTACCTACATTTTACACCTAACAAAAATGAAGACAAAGTCAAGAAGTTGCCAAACAGCTGAGAGTCGTGTACACCTCACTCCATATTTTATCTTTTTTTTTTTAGATTTTATTTATTTATTCATAAGAGACACAGAGAGAGAAAGAGGCAGAGACACAGGCAGAGGGAGAAGCAGGCTCCATGCAGGGACTCCAATGCAGGACTCAATCCCGGGTCTCCAGGATCACGCCCTGGGCCAAAGGCAGGTGCTAAACCTCTGAGCCACCCAAGGACCCGTATTTTATCTTTTTTTATTAAAGATTTTTATGTATTTGACAGAGAGGGAAAGAGAGAGCACAAGCAGGGGGAGCAGTGGGCAGATGGAGAGGGAGAAGAAGGCTTCCTGTCAAGCTGGGAGCCCAACGAGGGGCCCCTGGGATCAAGACCTGAGCCAAAGGCAGATGTTTAACTGAATGAGCCACCCAGGTGCCCCTGGAGCTCACACTTTAACCACCAAATTATAATGCCTCTCATCATTGAGTGTCTAGATGTCCATGGGATACTAATTGGCATCATGAAAGAAGTGATTCTTCTGTGGCCTCTACATCTGCCCTTTCTACTACTTAACCAAAGGGGTGGCAGTAAGCTCTAGATTAGCTTCACGCGACTGCAGCCAGGCATGCAAAGACAACCCCCCTTCAACAAAGCACTGCAGAGCTTTTATATGGAACACCACAGAAAACAGTAGGTCAGATCATTCATTCCCTGAAAAAAACCTTTATGACATCACACTTTATAACACATACTATTAACTGGCAATGTAATGCCATTCACTTAATTTCCCCTAACAAGAGTGATTCAGGCCTACTATGAGCTAGATATCATGTGAATAGGTCTATATTCATATAAGGAATTATACATATTCATATAATGAGTTGGTCCCTGGGTCCTAAGACACTCTCAGTCTAGTGAGAAAAATGTATAATTGTACATTATAAGGAGAATTGTCATAAAAGTACAAAGCCCAAGAAAGCCTAGGATAATTCTGTCTGGAAGAATCTGAAGAGGCCCAGTCTTCACACTGGGTGTGCAATTTAAACTGGGTCCTGAGGAGTGAGCAGGAGCTCACAAAGCCGCGAGAGGATGAGAAAGAGAATCCAAAGGGTAAATAATGTAGAGAGGCCTGGCACACTGCAAGTGCCAGCAGGTGCCAGCGAGCACCTATGTGGCTAGGAGGTAGCAAATGAGCTGGGGAAGGGAGGTTGGGTCAGGTCCTGAGGGTCTGGGACACGATCTGTACACAGGACAACGGTGAGCCATTAAAAGTTTGTGAGCAGGGGAGCAGAGCAATTAGAAGGCTTTCCTGACAAAGAAAGATCACTCTGGAGGCTATGTGGACAGCAGATTAATAGGTATCTGGGTCTGGGTAGATTTTGTGGCCTTGAATATTTAACTAAATGAATTTCCTAAACATGGAAAATATGATACATTTTAATGCCTTTCTGTCTCTCTCTCTCTATGGCAACTAATCTTAATTATCTCAGAATTCTGAGTTCAAGAAGATACCTCACCTGTTTACCTTCAAAGGGAACAAGTCAAGGGTTTACTCTGAGTATTAAATGTGCATTTTTATAGGTTTAAGTCTTAATTAAATAGCGGCCAAACCCAGATGCAGGTTACTGAAAGTGTCAATACCTGGAATGATAAGGGGAAAAAATATTTTAGAAGTCTCCGCGTTATTATTAAAAGAACAGAAAATTCCTGTTAAAAGCCAACTTATTGTACCCTGCTGTCTATTCAGGCTGCCGTAACAAAATGCTGCAGCCCGGGTGTCTTATAAACAACAGATATTTACTTCTCACAGTTCTGGGAGCTGGAATCCCCATTTAAGGTGCTGGCATGGTTGGGTGAGGAATTTGAACTGGGTCCTGAAGAGTGAGGGTCTCTTTTTTTGGGTCTCGAACTTCTCGTATCCTCACAGGGCAGCGGGGATGGGGAGCTCTCTGGGGCCTCCGTGATGAGGCATTAATCCCATTCATGAGGCTTCACCCTCATGACCTAATCACCTCCCAATGTCCTCACCTCCTGATACCATCACATTGACCTTTAAGGTTCAACCATAACATGGGTTCCACTTACTACATGTAAATTCATGCCCCTCCTGTTCTCAGAGCACCTTTCCCTATTACAAGGAAAGTCTGTGGAGGAAATACGATCCAGTCTATCCCCTTGTCCCTCTGCACCTGCCACCTCCCACCACCTCCCCATCCCCCACCACATATATGGGCAGACACCCAACACCCAGCACCGGTGCTGTAACCCAATTCCGCCATTAGGGTTTAGCCGACACCAAAAGTTTAAACAGAGTCATCCCCAAAGCACAAAACCCGGGGTAACCAACCAGGACAGCAGGACAAGTGGAAAAGGAAGCAATCTCAGTAGGATCCAACCAAAGGGGTGGACCCAGCACCATATATAGATTAGCCTTTGCAGCCGGTGGGTCATGTTTTCATTCAGAGATCTGGCCCGGGCTCTGGGAATGTTGAGAAATCAGAGACTGTGCCTCTCCTCAAGAAACATCTATCTCTTTCGATGCTTCCTGCGATTCTATAACTGCTTGAGTTGTTCCGACGGGGAAACTGAGGTTCAGAGATGCTAATGCGCTTTCAAGACCAATGACACACGTGGGAGGAGATTGGGAATGAGACCATCTGAGCAGGGTAGAGGTGAGCATGGAGCCACCAACCCTGAGCACGAGCTCAGGAGAGCACATGTCATAAAAGATGTCCCCAAGTCTCGGGGCCAAGTTTACACGCAGGGAGCCCAGATGAGGGGGCTGCCCACTGCCTTGGCAGGAAGCAGTGCAAACCATCATGTTCCCCCAAAGACCGTCTTGGCACTGAAAGCGCATATGTGTGACACACACACACACACACACACACACACACAGATTGACTTCCTAACTACAATCAAGATTTTTAAGAAGCAGTGTACACAGTGGTAAGAAAGTGTGCAACCTCTTGAGACCCCAAGACCTGGGTTCAAATCTCAGCTCTGCTGCTGCTTAACAACTGGGCAAGCCGCTCAGCCTTGCCATGTGTTAATAATCCTCGTCTCAGGGGGCTGCTGTGGGAATTATGTAAGAGAGAATGTATGGAATGTGCCAGCATAGGGCCTGGCACTCCGTGACAATCAGTACAAGTGAGCTGTGACAACTCAAACTCCATAAGCTCCAAAATAAAAACATCATCTGTTGTCACAAGCAGATTCTTCTGCACCTGGATTCTTTATCTGTGCAATTTCCACCCACTTGCCCAAATCAAGTGCCGCTCTTGGCTCCATTTCTCACGGGGCCACCCTTCTGCCTCTCCCAGCCACCTTCACCAGCACAGCTAACGCTGCCGGCCCGATTCCATGTGCGCAGATACGAGGCTAAGCACCTAGAAGACCTTTAATTGGGCAGAGAAACCCTTAGGAGGAAGCTACCATTATTGTCATTATTTTGCATTTGAAGAAATTGAGATTTGGGTGAAGACACCTGCACCAGGGGCACCTCGCGGGGTACAGTGGGTTAAGCCTCCGACTCTGGCTCGGGTCACTATCTCAGGGTCTTGAGATCCAGCCCTGCCTGGCTCCCGGCTCTGCTGGGGAGTGGGTTTCTTCTCCCTCTCCGGCTCCCTCTGCTCCTCCCCCTGCTCATGCACTGTCTCTCTCTCAAATAAATAAATAAATCTTAAAAAAAAAAAAATTTGCCCAAGGTCATACAGCTATTTAGTGAGAGAGCTCAAATTCTATAGACAGTCTCATTCCAAAGCCCAGATGCTGAAACCTTCCGCAGTACTTATTGCCTCTCAGCCAACCAGGCACTACCTAAGTCCTGTGGATTCTCTGCTCTTGTTTCTCTAGAATCTACTCCCTGACGCTGGCCTGCAGGCACAGGGGCTCTGCTGAAGTGCAGGGAGCACTGTAGGCTTCAGGAAGGTGGTAGGGGCCACGATGTTGGGGCGGGGGTGGGGGGAGTGCTCTGAATGCCAGGCCGATGGGGCACTTGACCAACACAGTCTCTGGGCCTGAGAAAGGGTGTTGCTCAGCTGGGAGCTGCCCCAGCGGGCAGGGTGGGCAGGAGGCATCGAGGCCAGGGAGGAGCTGAGTCCATCAGTCTAGGTGTGAGATACAGAGGGCCTGAAGCGAGGGGGTGGGGTGGGAATGGAAAGGCTGCATGCGACAGACATTACCTCACCAGGCACAAATACTCCCGAGGCTGGAACTTGGTTTAATAATTCTGTTACTAGGGCAACAGCAAAAGAATCTCTCTCAGAGAGAACCCAGCGTGGCCCGTTTTTGCACAGAAGAGTGGCAGCTGTAGGCTGAGAGAGAAGGGGCGAAGGCGAGTGGCCAGATGACGCAGCAGGACGCACGCACCAGGATTTTCTCAGAGGCATTTTTCTGACCTTTCATCCTCTCTGGCTTGGGGAGTGGAAAGCCGTTTGTCTGAAGCAAGCTCTCCAGGAAGGTAGATAGCACGCTCCGTGAAACAGGGGCTATTTACACCCCATGACAGGTTAGTGATCCTGCCCCTGACCCTCGGATACTCGGGGTCTCGTCGAGCAGGGCTCAGACTGAGAGTCAGCCTGGTGATGGGGGCAAAAGCATTTATCATAAAGTCAACCGGTCCCTCAACTATCTGCTTTCCCCCAACTTGGTATCAATGGGACCATAGACAGGCCGGAGAGGTAACTTCTTCAATCTGTCCAGGAAGTAAGGCTCTAGGAAGACCCTGCCATGGGAGCAGGTTTGTGGGCAAAACCCATAGTAGAGTAAGCTTTCTTCCCGGGAGCTCCCCAGGCCTCCCCCCATTTGTCCTGGGAATATCACCATGACGCACCCATATTACTCCATGTACCTCTGACAGCCGGCCCTTCCAAAACACTAAGAGCCTTTCAAAGACACCAGAAACACTGTGTGAGACTCAGAAACCTTCTCACCCACCTTTCTCAGGATTAATGGTCTCCCTTCTGATCTCCACACCAGATGCCAAGAGGGCCCCTCTCCATGGCATCCAGTGCGGGAACTCTGACGTTGCCCTAGGCACTTGTGCTCCAAGTTTCTACCTCCCACATGACATATTGTCTTGAAAATCTGTCCACTAGGAATGCTGAAGGAGAGAAGGACTCAACTCCCTTCTGTCCTCCCCCTAACCTCCCAGAGCCTCTGTGAGGTACGGATTGCTCTTGAGACACCACAAAAGGCCAACACTGCTTTAGAATTTCAGTGTCCAAGGTTGCTCTGAAGGGCAGGCCGGGGGGCAGGGTCACCATGCTGGATTACAGAGACATTTCCACTAGAGTGGTTCGGCACCATCTGGGGCTTTGGCAAGTATGAAATGCCCATCAGCCTGTTCAATGGATAGAGCATGTTCCAGATTGTCTTGGAAGGAACTCCTCCTTACATAGTGGCTACCCAGGAACCGGAGTCACCTCAGGCATCGACAAGTCAACTGTTGCTTGGCTGTGCCACTCACTCGTTCAGTGAGGTTAGGAAAGTTGTTTTTCCTTTTAGCTTCCTTGCCTGCAAAAGGAAAATTATACAAAACAATCTCAAAGGTTGACGTAAGACATTACAGTTAAAAAGTGGGACGCCTGAGTGGCTCAGTGGTTGAGCGTCTGCCTTTGATCCCCGGGTCCTGGGATGGAGTCCCGCGTCGGGCTCCCCGCAGGGAGCCTGCTTCTCCCTCTGCCTGTGTCTCTGCCTCTCTCTGTGTGTCTCTCATGAATAAATAAATAAAATCTTTAAAATAAAATAAAGTTACCTACCGTTGTCTTTTAAAAGATGAGGAACCCCCAGTGTAAATAGATCACATAATATCAGTGGTTTGACCTGGCCTGAAGTTCATGTACCCTTTAGCACCTAGGAGGGGACAATTTACTCCTTGGAGCCTGTAAAAAACAGGAGCATTTTGGAGCATTTGCATATATGGTGGTACAGCTCAGTAACTAAGAACGTGCCCTCAGAAGTGAAACTTTCGCCAAATCCTGCCTTCATCACCCACCCATCAGCTCTGTAACAACCTTGGACAGATGGCACCTCTTAGAGCATCTTTTTCTTCACTTATAAGATGGGGTCATGCCACAGGACTCACTGCGTTGCTGGGAGGATCACATGTCTGGCAGGGTGAATATAAATGGTAGATACTGTGCTGTATTAAATCACATTCAATCTTTATAACAACCCTGAAGAAGCAATTACTTGGCATCCCTATTTTATCAAAAAGGAAACATGCCCCCTAAAGCTTAAGTGCTTGCCCAGAGTCACTCAGTGAGAGTCACTCTGAAGCTCATACGACACCACCGCTGTCCCTCCCGTGCTGAAAGAGAGCCCAGTGTTCTCCTCCCAAATCAATGGGCTTGGGCAGTCACAATGCGAGTTTCGGGCATAATGACCACTGCACATGAGCCTAGCCATGGGCAACAGTATATAGAAGTTTGTTAGAAGCTGAGAATGTGATCCAATCCCCCCAAAATGGTATGAAATTTCAAGGCTTCCCTTGGATTCCTTGGGGTAATGAATGCTACCGAAATGTATAATGTGGAAGCAGCCTGAAAACATGGGCATCCCTGGGAAAGAGGGGGACTGGAGCGATTTCCTCCAGCCTGCACTGTGTAAGGGTCCATCTCCTGAGCAGGACTCGGGTGGCCTGAAAGGAAAAGGCAAAAATCGTTCATTCTAGCTGGTACCAAACAGACTCAAGGCTCATGGATAGATGATAGATAGATGATAGATGATAGATAGATAATAGATGATAGATAGATAGATGATAAATAATAGATGATAGATGATAGATAAGATGATAGATAGATGATAGATGGTAAATAGATGATAGATGACAGATGATGATGATGATAGATATATGATAGATAAAGATGATGATAGATAGATAGATAGATAGATAGATAGATGATAGATAGATAGATAGATAGATAGATAGATAGATAGATAGATAGATAGAAAGGTGATAGACAGATATATTTGGCCCTTAGGCCCCAGGCTTCCTGACATATTTTAGGACTTCTTTTCCCTTCCAGGCCACCCTTCCTGTTCCTTTATATCTGCTTCCCGTGGGACTTGCCCCAAACCCCATACCCACTGAGACAGCCCTGCTGAAAGCAACACAAACAGTGTCTGGAGTGAACTGGGTGTCATAAGCAGCTCCTACATCAAAGTCCTTGAAATTCTAACATTCCTTAGACCAGCACCCACTAAATTCCTGGCCCGGGAAGCAGATCGAGGTTCTGAGTCACGTGCTCCCAGGTTGCTAACCCCACTTAGGGTCCTGAGCTGAACACATGAGCAGTTTTAACTTAATAAAATGGCACAGGGGTTTCCTTCTAGGTCTCTCCCAAGCAGAACTCTATTCCCCCTGGCCTGTGCGTATGCATCTGGGAGGAATATCTATGCTACGTGTATGGACTGCTCACACTGTTCCAGGCACTGTGTAGTTGCTTGAATCTCTGTCCCTAGGGATTGGGTCTTAAGGCTTAAGCCTCTATCCTCCCCTGCACAGATGGGTCTTGACAGATCTGGGGTGGGCCATGGGGTGGCCTTCAGGGAACATCCTGCTTTGTTTTCTAGAAAGGATATCCAGGCCCTGGGAGGGACAGAAACCGAGTGCCTCGGTCGCATCCACTTCGCCCCACCTCACCCTGCCCTTTCCTCTTATAACATCGGGGACTTTCGGATCACGAGAGGCCGAGGGGAGGCACGCTGGCACTGACAAGGGATCGTTAAGCAGGGAAGGCAGTGACTCCATCAGATACACCTAAAAATAGAAGCCAGCCCAGGACCGGCCCAGGACCAGCCCCAGCCAGTGGCTTGGTACTGACACCAGGGTCCGCAGCATGCGCGCTTGATCCGCACCTGTGCTATGGGAGGACGGTCACTCCAGCCACCTCGGGGGCAGAGGTGGGCCTATGAAGCAGCTGTAAACACTAAGGTGTTCAGCTGCTGCTGAAGCTGCACCAGTGGCTCACCGGGGAGAGCAATTCTGTTTCTGCAGCCACCTGACCAAGTGGGGCCACACGGTGTAGTCAGATGGAATAGGAAGGCGCTCCTTTCCACCCGCCCCTAGTGGCTCACAGTGGTGTCTGGAACCTTCCCATCTCTGTAGGAGTTTGGAAACCTGGAGGAGAGCTGGAAATTCTCTAGTTCACCTCTCTTAATATATAGATGAGAAAACTAAAACCCAGAGATGTTAAGCAACTCCGCCAAGGGCAAACAGCCTCCTCCAGAACTGCCCAAAGCAGGATCCCTGAAATAAGAGACCTGTAGATGTTCCTTGAAGATAAATTCTTTTAAAGGCTCTGAGATCATGGGCAGCCCGGGTGGCTCAGCGGTTTAGGGCCGCCTTCAGCCCAGGGCCTGATCCTGGAGACCCGGGATCGAGTCCCGAGTCGGGCTCCTGCATGGAGCCTGCTTCTCCCTCTACCTGTGTCTCTGCCTCTCTCTCTCTCTGTGTCTCTCATGAATAAATAAATGAAATCTTTAAAAAAAATAAAAATAAAGGCTCTGAGATCAAGTAGTCAGGAAAGGCTACATTCTCTCTTCTCCTTTGTCTAGTCCAGTCATTTTCTATTCAGCAAATAACATACTCAGGTCTCAAAATGAGGAATGCATTTTAGAGATCTGGTCTACCCTGGCAAAGCTGAAGCCAGCCTGTGGGGTCTACAGGCCTCAGGACCACAAAACACGCAGCTACCTCAGGCCAAAGGACTGTTCCTCGACGTTAACCATTTGCTAAATGGTTTGCTAAAAATGCCAATGCTCCAAGAAAGAGACAGAGCTGACTGGTATCACCAATAACTTTGGTGTTTTTCATGTGTCTGAGGCTTTTCTAAGTGAGAGCACTTGCCATCCTAAGGCCAAGCAGCTAAGCTTGAGCCAGAGGCTGCTGTCTTGGGAAAATTCCTCCCCGCCAGGAAGCTAGAAACTAAATGGGTAAACAGGGAAACATGGGCTCCCCTGGAAGAGTCAGAAAGAGGGAGAGAGAGCTATAAAAGAAAAGGTGAAAAGTCAGGAAAAAATCACCCCATAAGCTTTGGCAAACCAGTGAGCGATCAGATCTCACCAGAAGGAAACAGAGAGCAAGCCCAGCCCACTGGGAATGCAGCGTCCCCACCACATCCCCTGCCCTCTCCCCTCCAGGCCACACCCTCCACTTCTACTTGCTGGGGACCAGATGGGGGGATGGGGGAGGTGGAGAGGAGGGGTCCCGCATCACTCTGGAAATTAATTCTTCCCCATAGCCTTCATGGGCCAAACCCTTCTCCAGGCAATCCTGTAAGATCTAGCAAGGACCTTTTTTTCTTTTTTTTTTTTAATTATAAGGAAAGGGTGGCTCCTCTATCAATAAAGTCCTGTTTCAATTAGTACAACTATCCTTTGGGTCATTATTTTAAGTGTTTGAAATTTCTACTTAACTAAGGTCACTTTCAATTTGGTAAACACCCCTAAGTCATCATCTTAATTCACGGCCAGTCACCCTAGGAATGCTGAGTAAGTAAACATAATCAAGCATTAGCTAACCAGCCACAAATCCACTTGAGTTTATTAATTTCTCTCTTGGCAGAGAAGCAAGAAAGGGAACAAACCACCAGAGACATTCACGCATCATTCATTCAATAAATATTTATTACATACCAGGTGCCAGGCACTGTGCTGAGCTAAATATAGGTTGCGTTCTTTTATTAACATTCACAGCTAGGTTATATATGAAATCCTATTTTCCCCCAAGTGTAAATCTTAATTCCTGAAGTGTTTTTCTTCATTTCTGCCCAGGGTCCCTTCCTCCATGGAGTAGATGATACATCCTAACTCCCAAGCTTCCAGGCTCTCTCTCCTTCCCTCCAAAAAACTCCCCGCCTCTCATCATCCCTCAAACAGTTAATGAATATAAACTCCCACTAGAAGCTCTAGAGAGGCACCCACTATTTTAAAAGTCAAGGAGAATAGTAATGGTAAGAAATAGTTCATATCATTGCATTCAGATAGTTAATACATTCAGGTTTTGTGTTAAGGGGAGTACCTTACACCTGCTCTAAAGGTTTTTTTTTTAAATACTAGCACACATATATATTCCAAATTCAGACAGGGCTGTACGCACACTAGGAACGCAATCTGAAGAGCACTACCTTATTAGAGGAATTCCCTTTCCTACTTTCAGAGGAGGTCCCCTCTCCCATCCTCTCCCAACGCCACCAAAAACTGGCACCCACTCGAATTCACTTCCCGAGGAAAAGACCCACTCTGAGAACTGAACTTAGGCAAGGCACTTTGCTTATCAGTAAAGAAGGGGAGTTGTGCTAGAGACTTCCAAGGTTCCCCTATAGCCTGTGGATTAGGGGATCCAAGCTAATCTAATTCTCCACTACACCTCCTCGGGAAGCTGGTATACACACACACACACACACACACACACACACACACACACACCGGAACCGGTGCACAGCCCCCCACCACCACACTGTAGGCCTTGATTCCCCCAGGGACACCCCGCTTACCGAGAAACACACACCCCCACACCACACCAACCCAGAAGGAGAGAGAGGCAGGACTCTCCCTCCCTCAGCCAGGCAGTCTCCTGAGGCTGCTGACATCACAAAGGTGTCAACTGGCAACCTCATTGTCATGTGGCTCTCCCCTGGCTCCCCTTCACTCGCAAACGCAGGGAAAGGGTGAGACCTTTCAGAGCAGCCAAGCGGGCAAGCTTCCAGCGGCAGTCTGGGAGTGAGCAGTCGGCAGAGCCACCAAGCCGGGCGGCGGGGCATTGGGCCTCGCGTTTCAACTTCTGTTCAGTTCTCCTGTAATGGAAAATTGCTTTGCACAAAGCTAGGGTGTTACAGTTCTTTCCAGCGCCCCTCCCCCCCACCCCGCCCCTCGGCAGCCTTCTGAACAGAGGGACAGCGCCCGCAGGAAGGTGGAAGGAGGGTAGTTGCGGCTTCTTACTATGTCCCTTGCTTCAGGCCCTGGGCCCGGGTGGTTACTCTTTTCCTTTGGAATGGGACTGGTATCGGGGTCAAAGTGTCCAAATAATTGTCAGTGTCAAGCCCAGGAAGTGATCTGCACAGGGATCCAGTTAGCCGAATACCCCCCTGATGTACCCCTGAACACCCGGAGGCTGTACCTGAATGATAACCGCATCACCTTTTTGCCAGCGATGAATCTAGGACTCCTCAGTGACCTTGTTTACTTGGACTGTCGGAATAACCTGATTCGCGAGGTGATGGATTATACCTTCATCGGGGTCTTCAGACTCATCTACCTCGATCTCAGCTCCAACAACCTAACCTTGATCTCCCCATACAGTTTCTCCATGCTCAGCAACCTGGTGCAGCTGAACATCTCCAACAACCCTCACCTGTTCTCCCTGAACAAGTATACCTTTGCCAACACCAGCTCTCTGAGATACCTGGACCTCAGAAACACCGGCTTGCAGACCTTGGACAATGCTGCCTTCCAAAACCTCCTAACTCTACAAACCCTGTATCTGAGTGAAAACCCGTGGAAGTGCAACTGCTCCTTCCTGGACTTCACCATCTACTTAATAGTGTCCCATCTGAACCATCCAGGTGAGGGTTTGACTGGGTGTGGGGACAAGAATGTGACGGAGGAGGAGGAATTAATTCCAGAAAAGGTAAAGTCAAAAGATGGTCAGGATGGGAGAAAACTCTGAGGTAAGCTGATTGAAAGCATTCTTATTGCTCTGCAGGATCCATCCTTGGGTTGACTCAGGAGGCAATGAGTCTGTAACTGCAAAGTAAGAAATTCAGGGTCACCGTAGTCCATGGGTGGACTATTTCAATCTGTTGGATTCAGTGACTGAATTTTTCCAGGATCCAAAAGTAAATTCAGTCATGAGTAGGCCATAGAGGATCCAACAGTATGATGTACAGAAGAGAAAGTTCCATAGAGGTAGGGGAAGGGCCACAGGAGCTCCCTAGACAGTGAGAGTGCCCCCCAGTAAGGGTGAGCATGCATCCGTCAACAGCTCACCAGCGCCCACTATGTCCAGCAGGAGGTTTCAATCTCACTGGCAGATTCTCAAGTCTTACCTGGTAGATTTCCAAGCCAGTGCTGCCAGGCTCTCCACTGTCCCCACCCCTCTGCCGTGGTCCCTGGGGCACTCCAGTGTCTCAAACCCCTCTTCTTTTCAGTGACTTTACTGTCCCATCCTTTATCCTCCCATTATCCCACTTTATCAGTATCTCCTTCACTCAGGACCTCAAGGAAATGTGAATCATTCCTCATAGAAAGCCCAGAGCCACTGATGTAATCTGGCAAAATTGGACTTTGGGCTCAAAGCCTGTCCAAACCATGTCTTCTCTCCCTTCCCTGAGTGTCTGTTCTTGAAGATATTTTCATGCATCGGCACCTTCTGAAACTTCCACCATGATATCTTGCCCAGGTTGGCAAAGGCCCAGAAAGATTCCTAGCCAAAAATGATAAGCTTTAAGGGGATCTGGGGGAGAGGGCATTGAATGGTGGCAGCAAGTGAAAATGTGCCCTTCTGGCCCTCCTTCCAATGGTCGGGTCTTAACATGTCTTCCAGGCAGGGCCTGGACTATGGTAAGGCAAGCGAGCCTCCTGGGATGCAAGATTCAGGGAGATAGTAAGAGCGGGTGGCTTTCTCACATTTGGCGCCCTGGGCACCTGGCCCTCAAGCTGAGCTAGAATAAATCAAAAGGAAAGAACTTCATCAGACGTATCTTCTTAAGAATACTGATCATGAAAGAACAGAGGAACAGTTATCTTGGCTAGGTTGCCTTACCTCTCCAGAGAGAATGTCTTCTACTTTTCTCAATGACTGGTGCATTCAATGTGATTCTCCTGTCAATGTTCATGTAACTAGCCCATGGAGAGCTTCATCTTCTCTTGTCCCCTGCCCACCATAAGTATATATTTTCCTTGAGCAGAGCCCACCAAGTAGTCAGAAGGACCTCCTACCCTAGCTGAAAAGGGCGACATGGCTTGGCTTCTCCCGTAGTCCCTAAGCCTACCACTTTACCGGCCATCAAATCTCCCTCAATCAAAATTCTGCTTACAGAGTCGTGTCTTCTCAGAATGCTCAGGCTGACTGCTTTGGACTCCTTGACTCATTTCATTCCGGGATTGAATAGGACTATAAACCAGATCTGTTTCACTGTGCGTTTTAAAAAACATCAGAAGCGGGTATCTATCTTGTCAAGCCCATGAGTTCCTCATGAATGAAGAGTCTGTCTTTTGAGATAGACAAAGCTTTTAGTCGCTGGCCAGTGTGAGCCCCCTCCCTCAACACGCACCCACAACAACTGGTCTGCTCATCTCTCTCTGTTGTTTGGTGGCCTAGCGGAACCCGCCCAGGCCACTTCATGCAGAACTATGGTCTCATTGCCCTGGCTAACAATTGTTATCTCTTAAAAACACTAATGAGCCCAAGGCTAGTCATAGAACAATTTATCTTTGTAGAGAGCTTTGCAGCTGCTAGAGTTTTCTCACACATACTGTCTCATTTTCTTTACTTTGAGTGTAATACCAACCCTTAAATTTTGTTCCCTGGGCCTGTGGAAGAGGCTAGGATTGGTATTTTTAACCCTATCACGTGGATGAGAAAATAGACTGACCCAAAATCACATGGCTAGTAAATAGCAAAAAAAAAAAAAATTTTTTTTAATCTTCTGATTCTGATTCGTCTTTTTTCATGAGACTACTAGATCTTAAATCCCCAAATTACATGATAACTGTGATCCTATAAGTCAGCTTAGTTATAAATATAAGTCATGTTAGAAGCATATGGCCACGGCATCTAAATTACAGCTTTATTTCCTATCTGACTACACATGGAGCTCACCCAAGATCATTTCCGTTGGCTAATGAGCTCTAGCCAATGTAAACTCATCACAGGCCTGCACTCCTCCTATAAGTCCAAGTTCACCCCGACCCACCCAAACTCCCAGAGAAGGAGCCCAACCTTTGCATCTCAGTCAGTCTGGTTGTCCGTTCCCACACATACATACACATACAACATCACAAACATATGCATAAACACAAGGGCAAACACACATACATATTCCCATATACATACAAACACGAAGATGTGCCCCCACACACACATACTGTATATGTGTACACATATACACAGCTACTCACACACAATCACCCACATATTACACATACATAATGCACATACACACATTCAACGTGTAGATACATACCCGTACATGAAGGGGCACACATATACACATAAAATTGAATGCATACACAGTAGAATTCATTAGGTGCTTCTCTTGCCCTTTAGCCCTCAACATAATGGAAGATTTATTTTGTATGACTCTCACATGATTCATGCCCCTGATAAGTGGAAATATCTTTGCTACGGACAAACACTAAAGCACAGGCTCACCTATTAGACCACACCTGCTATAGAAAGGTGATCTTTGGCATGTTCTAGAATGGAGAGTACATATCTCGCCATGTACCACACTGCAAGATATAAGAAGAATCTCTCTGAAATGAGCTGAGTACATGGTTATTTATAAAGAAGAATCCAAATTAAAGATGGCTTTCCCTTTAGATCCAGGAAGATACTGAACATTAGCATTGGGAGATTTTCCCTGTGGTCCAGTATTAAGGTGAGCAAGATAATAGAGGGGCAGGATATAGATCCCTTGAATAGCAAGGCAGTGAAGTAAGGAATTTCCATGCTACCACTTAGTTCATCTGTTCATCCATTTAAATATTTATTGAGTCCTATTATGCGCCAAACAAGTGCTCATGGAGGGAACCTTGAACTATGTGTGGAGACTCACATGACTATGATCATTTGCACCATATATGTCTCATGGTCCAGTCAGGTACAGCAGAACTAACCCCACTGGACAGAGCAGGACAAAAGAGGCCTCCATATGCCTTTTGGGTAGAGGAGGCACTTGGGAGAGCTTCAGTTGCAGGTGAGGAATGGCAACCACCCTGCAGGGAGGGGAGCCCAGTGTTAAAGAGCTCAGGTTGGAGTGAAACAGACCTGAATTATAACCCTAGCCCTGCTGCCTGCTATTTGTAGGATATCTGAGAAGTTACTTAGCCTCTCTGAACCTCAACTTCCTCATCTTTCAGACAGGTATAATAATAGAGCCAACCTGTCTAGGCTGCTGAGATGAGAACGCTTACAAACTTCCATTAGTATTGAGTCTTGCACACCAAAAAGCATTCAATAAACAAATGGTTGGCAGATGTGGGAAAGATACACGGTACTTAAGAGAATAGCAGACATCAGTCAGGTGATCCCTGGGATAAGCAGTAGACTTCAGGAAGTTTCAGCACACAAGGAACAAGAGGACAGTGTGCCCTGTCTGGTAAACATGACTATAGGGATGCATGGTGGGGGGAGGCGGGGGGAGGGAGGGATATAGATAGGATGTTGAAAAGTGATCAGCAGGTCCCAGGGCTCTAAATCCTGGGAAAATGGGACAGAGGAAGTCTTAGAGGGAGCTGGGTATTAGGCAAGTTATGAACACAAGAGTTCAGACTGGGGAACAAAACCAGAAGGCCAAATCAAGGCTTGATCTCAGCCTAGATCATAAGACTCAGGGCTTTGCCAGTAGTAGCAGCAAAGTGATTCTGAATCACCTGAATCTGGAACTGAAGTTCTACCTAAAGACAAACCCCACTTCCAGCAACAGGTGTAGACATGCAGACAGCTATCAAGGGATAAAGGCAAGGAGGTCCAACTGTGGTATAAGAAGTCACCTACATGGTGTGATTTTGTTATTTTTTTTTAATTTATTTATGACAGTCACACGGAGAGAGAGAGAGAGAGGCAGAGACACAGGCAGAGGGAGAAGCAGGCTCCATGCACCGGGAGCCCGACGTGGGATTCGATCCCGGGTCTCCAGGATCGCGCCCTGGGCCAAAGGCAGGCGCCAAACCGCTGCGCCACCCAGGGATCCCTGATTTTGTTATTTGAAGAGGACTTTCCCCCATCCACTGTCTACCACTGAGCTAAAATTAGCCATTAGAGGTTTGTCCCTTTGAGTCCCAAAAAGTGCTCAAATTTGGAAGAGGACCCTACAAAATATATGAACCCTGGGGCTGAATAATACCAGTGTCCCCAAGCCTTTCTCAGCTCTCATATCAGAGGCAGAAGTGAATTCTTGAGAAATACAGTTAGCTAAAATTAATTCGGCAACAGAGGGGAACCTTGAAGGAAGCCAAGGTCCAGGAAAGAAATGGGGAGATCTTAAAACAAAAGATATGAAGGCAGTAATATGTGCCTCCCCCATGTCACATGTTGACTCAGTTCACCCCCATAAAGGGCCTGTGGGGAAGGCTAAACTGTTTTTATTCACCTTTTTTCATCATAAAGCTATACTGAATAGGAATATCAAAATTTTCCCACACTAGCAAGAAATTTGGTGCTATTATCAAAGGTCTTCATCAAAAAAAAAAAAAAAACCCTCTGATGGTATACTCACCAGATGCACTGAAAACTGTTCCATCTTCAAAAAGTTCACATACTCACTTTGCAAACATGAAAATCACAGCAGAAACAGGGGTGAGTAATAAAGTGCTGGTCACCAGGACGCTCTAATCAATACAGAGTTAAAAACAGACCCACAGATTCCATTTTCTTTATGGCTTGGTCAGCAGATAGGAGGACTAATTCCTGGCTGGGACTGTAATTTCCCAGGCGTTAATGCTCTTTGAAGGTGAGAGTGGCAATTGAACTCTTCCCAGGATAGAACTGCCTAGTAGGACAGGGTTGAGCGCCTCCAAAGATGCTTTCAAAAATGCGCAATTCTAAGCTCCTGGACATAAGGATCCTGGACTCCATCCTCTCTTCTCCCACAGTCTCGTCTAGTGCTGTCCAACAAAAGTCTCTGCTGCAGTAGAAATGGCCTATATCTGTGCTGTTCAATATGGTAGTCACTAGCCTCACGTGGGTATGGAGTTCTTGAAATTAGGCTAGAGCAACTGAGGAACTGAATTTTTAATTTTTATGTTGTTTTAAATTATGTGAGTAGCCCCATGAATGGCCACTGGCCACCATATTAGGGTAGCCTTTTTTTTAAGATTTTATTTATTTATTCATGAAAAACACAGAGAGAGAAAGGCAGAGACACAGGCAGAGGGAGAAGCAGGCTCCATGCAGGGAGCCCAATGTGGAACTCAATCCTGAGACTGCAGATCACGCCTTGAGCCAGGGGAAGGTGCTCAACCCCTGAGCCATCCAGGTATTCCTTGGGTAGCCTTTTAATATAAGATGCTTGAGATGGAACTTTAAAATCCTGCCTCCTAAAAAAAAAATCTCACCTCCTCACAAGTAAGTGGCTATAGAGCCAAGCCCAACACGGAGATCTCCTGACATCCAGATTCAGTGTTTTCCCCTCATGCCATGACTCTTCTTACTCTAGATACATCCCCGTCCATTTGACTCTGAAATATTTGTTGTATGATCATTATATGCCCAACATTTTGGGCATAATGCTGGGGTGCTTTCATTACAAAGATGTCATAATTCCCATCTTTCATAAGACAATCTTGGGATACAAGAGAGAGAAAATGCAATTGAAAGCCAAGAAGTCCTGGAGCGCATGGGTGGCTCAGTCAGTTAAGCATCTGCCTTTGGCTCAGGTCATGATCCTGGGGTCCTGGGATCAAGCCCCACGTCGGCGGGTGGGGGGGTTCCCTGCTCAGCAGGGAGTCTGCTTCTCCCTTTCCCTCTGTCCCTCCTCCCACTCGTGCTCTCTCTCTCTCACTTGCTCTCTCTCTCTCAAGTAGATGAATGGAATATGAAAGAAGAAAGAAAGAGAAAGAAAGAAAGAAAAAAAGAAAGAAAGAAAGAAAGAAGAAAGAAAGAAAGAAAGAAAGAAAGAAAGAAAGAAAGAAAGAAAGAAAAGAAAGGGAGGAAAGAAAGAAAGACAGGCAGCCAAGAGGTCCTGTCCTGGTCCCCGCAATGCACTGTGTGATGTGGGGCAAGTCACTTTCCCTCTGAGACTCACTTGTCTTTGAAATAAAAAGGTAGTAGGATTAGATACTCTCTAAAGCCCATCTAGCTGGTAGTCTATGGACATAAATAGAAAGACAAGGTGCACCTAACTGTGGGAGAAGAGCAGGGATCAGCAGACGGGGTCCCAAATGGGCAGTGCAATGGATCGATGCTGAGGCGGAGGCCCTCCTGGAGAAGCAGTCCACAGTCACATAATTAGGACACGCACATAATTAGGAAGTAGGCAGTCTGGAACCCCTGCACTGTCCTACCTCCTGTCTACTTGACTAGAACAGTGCGTCCATCCCCAGGAGACTCGATGCCCTAGACTGTCCTCCCAGACCTGGCCTCCTCAGCCAGTGGTTTTCAAATTCCAATGAGCACAGGAGCCTCAGGCCCCATATCCAGAGATTCTGGTTTTGGACTGTGCAGATCATTAGACCATATTTTGAGAAACCCTATGACAATGACTTCTGTTCTAGATCTATAGTGGCTGCTCCCACTGGTGAATAAACTGATTTGCACTGAGATGTTAGTGGCTAATAATGTTTTGACATGTCTCCCTCAAGGAGCATTTGCAGAAACAGAGTTCAGAAAGTGACAGACTACCAGGGGTAGAAGCGGGAGTAGTTTGGGGACAGAGTGTCCCTCTGTCAGCTCTTAAATTATAGTCCTTAAACAATCCTGGGTGACCCGATGGGGGGGTGCCCACGAATCAAAGAGGAATCTGGGCAGGAGTGCTACAGAGGCAGCGGACAAAGCCACTCGGGGACATCTGCGGGGAGCAGATGGGTTGGGTCATATGCTGTTTCAGGTCCACGTCATCTTGAGGGCATTTTGAGCAGAGAACATCTTCGTTTCATTCCAGCGCTACTTCATCCTGTATTCAAGGCTGCTGTAATAGGATAATGGCCCCATTTCAACCCACCAAGTACAAAGTCATCTACAACTGTGCCAAGACTTAGATTTCCGGAATGAATTCAGGTCCTCACACTCTTCCACTATTAATGCTAACCCATCTTCTCCACCAGAGAAATTGCTGCAGGGACCAGACACCCAGAAAGGGAACAGCTGGGCAGCAGACATTTCCAAGGCCGTCAGCTGCTCTGCCAGCTTGTCTCTCCCTCCTTCTCACAAACACCCTGCTGAGAGCCAGAGGAGCAGCCTCATGAGGGCAATAAGGGGGCTAAGAGGGGTGCAAGTGGGTCAGTGATCCCTAAACTACCCAGAAAAGCCAAGGAGGGATGGGGTGGCAAGCACGTGCAGCTTAGGAAGGATCCTGAGTAATTCTCACACACTCTTGAGCTCAACCCACTTGAAATCCCTGAAAGTAGGTGACCCGAAGTCCCTTCAAGTTCAAAAATGCCAGACCTCTGTGCATGGCCTCTCTGGTCACCCAGCACCACTCAGGCTTCTGGAAGGCAGCTGTGCAAGGCTGGCCAAAGCAGCCAACTTCAGTTTCCTTATCTCTAGAAGTGAAGAGCTCTCCAGCCTGGAGATAATCCAGCAGAGTGTGGATGTGGCTAGAAAGAGAAACAGGGATCCAGCCATGAAGGGCCTTTGAAGGATTTTCTTGGGAACATGCAGTACATCCTGAAAAGTTCTGGGAGGCAGGTGAGCCTGGATGCAGGGCTAGGATGCTCCTGTGGGCATCCAGGTAAGGGAGGAAGATGGTCTATGGCAGCAGATGAAGAAGTCTAGACAGGTCAGAAGGAACCATTTCAAAGGTAGAAGGAATAGGACTCGGGACTGAACCAGACCCTCCCAAGTTCCCAGTCCTCCTTTCATGACTTCTGGCAAGTTCTAAGTAATTAATAGATATGTATATTTAACATTTATCTTCCCTGATAGTAAGGTCTATGAGAGCAAAGAACATGTCTGAAGCTTCAGAAACTAGTTCAGGGCCTGACACAGGAAAAAGGCTCAATAAATATTTATTGAGAAAAATCAATGAGCAAATGAGATGTGGAAAATAACAGAAAAGAATTGGCTTCAATGGCTCTGGAGGCTTCCCTGAGATGGACACTCTTGGAGGAAGGGTAGTGAGGAGCTTAGGGGAGAACATGTCCCATCTTGAGCGTGTTGAGTGGGAGGGGCCCCGTGAACCAGGAGGCCTTTGAACATTCTGGCCTGAAATCCAGAAGAATAGAATACATATTTCAGAATCATCAGCTCACTGGTGATCATTGAAATCAAACAAAGGATGAGATAAGCCAGCAAAGGAGTTTAGAACAGGGGCAGGGGGTGGGTAACAGGGCAAGGACAGAAGCTTTGGGGAATGCCAACATACAGAAGGGCCAAGAAGAGCCACGCACAAGGTGTCCTGGGCAGAAGCAGCCAGGCAAGAGAAACGAAATCAGAGAAAGGTGGACTCACAGAAGCCAAGAAAAGAGTTTCAAAGAGTGGAAGCAGGTCAAGTAAGGATTGAAAAGTGTCCATCAGATTTAGCTACCAAGAGGTCCCTGATGTCTTGGATGATTCCCATGGCATGGAGGGAGTGGACACCAGAGCGCAGTGAGCTACAGAATGAATAGCAAGGAAGAAAAGAGGTGCAGAAAAAGGGGATCCCTGGGTGGCGTAGCGGTTTGGCGCCTGCCTTTGGCCCAGGGCGCGATCCTGGAGGCCCGGGATCGAATCCCACATCGGGCTCCCGGTGCATGGAGCCTGCTTCTCCCTCTGCCTGTGTCTCTGCCTCTCTCTCTCTCTCTCTCTCTCTCGAATAAATAAATAAAATATTTTTAAAAAAAAGAGGTGCAAAAAAAATGTAAACTTGGGGCACCTGGCTGGCTCAGTTGGTGGAACATGCAACTCATGATCTCAGGGTCGTGGGTTCGAGCCCCACATTGGGCATAGAGATTACTTGAAAAAAATGTAAACTCTTCTAGGGAGTTTGGCTGTGGACCGAGGAGCTAGGGCGATAGATGGAGGGGAACTGTACAAAGCGGGTACTTATTTTCTTAGGAGCAAAGAGGTCCATGGAGGTGTTTATCTGCTGCTGAGAAGAGTCGATGCAGGGCAAAGACACAGGACAGGGAGAGTAACTGACGGGGTAAAGCCCCTGGGGAGGCGGGAGTGAGTGGACTCCAGAATGAAATGGAGGGTCAGCCTCAAACAGGAAAAGGTCCCTCCTCTGGGGCTGTGGAGAAGGAAGCGAGGGCAAGCGCACATGGCATAACTGTGAGGACATGGGGCAAAGGAATCGAGGGGCCTGCCCGAGAGTCCCTATTCTACTTTCAGTGAGATAAAAGACAAAGGATGACTTTATATCTAGAAGAGTACACAAGTTTCACACGCTGTTCTCTATGATGCTTTGGTAGCACCAGCCCAAGTAGGTGATCCTAAAATATCCCTTTGTTCTCAAGAGGATCATACTCCCCGTTGAATAGGCAAAACCAAGATGGGCTCTGGATTCAAACTACCTGGTTTTCCATCCTGCCTCCATCACTTACCAGCTGGGCCGCAATCTACACAAGAACCACGCTCCTCGTCTATAAAACGGCGATAGGTTCGTGCCTATTTCTCGGGTTGTTGTGCTGATTAAATGAAACGACCCAGATGAAAGTTTTAGAAATGCACGTAGTAATGTTCAGCTAATGTTAGCTACTGTCGTTGCCGTGACAATTCCTGGTGGTGACTGCGAAAGCCACACAGGGTGCAGAGAAGGGGGACAGCCATGTGGGTTGACCGAGACAGACAGGGTAAGTCCTGCTGTGGTGCTGCCCTCCGTGTGCTTGCGTGCACTGTCCGCAGAGAGTCCAATTTAGGCGGGGGTGAGGGGGAGCTAGAGCTTTTGGGGTGGGAGTGGGTGTTTTAAAACCTTCAAAATGACAGCATTATATTTTTAAAAATGAAATGCGATGCTTAGCCCATACACGGTGATTTTTTTTTTCTTATCAGAACAGTGATAGATTTGTCCTTCCCCTCAACCCAAATAAAAGAACAGCTAATTATGTCTGATACATCCGATTAAAATGTAGTGAGGACTAGGATGAGTCATGTTAACAAACCCTCGCAATTTTCAATATCTTCTTCCAACAGCTACGATGCTTGGGCCACAGCATGTGGCTGAGGTGAGGCACAGGCCTTGTTGACTGATCTGACATCCGCACGGGGTGGGGAGGAGCTGGGCCTGGCCCCTGAGTTCTCCTGTTCCACTAACAGTTACTGAGCATCTACCAGGTGCCAAGGCCCGAGCATACAGCTGAGAACAGAAACAGATGTGCCGTCACAGAGCTTCCACTCTAGCGGGAAGGGAATAAATAAGCAATTAAGCATAGGACTTGATGTCAAGGGACAATAAGAGGAAAATATGGGAAGAGAAAGGAGAGAGTGTGTCTGGGATGGAGGACAAGGCAGATTGTTTCTGTTGGGTAGTGCCGAGGAGGTGACATTTGAGCAGAGAACTGAGTAAGGTAAGGAGACAAGCTGTGGAAATAAGATGTGGGGGAAGGGAACTTTCTAGACAGAGGGAAGAGCAAATGCAAAGGCCCTGGGGTCGAATGAGCATGCTTATCTTAGAGGGTGAGCAGAGGGGAGACAGATGAAGGAAGGAGACAGAAAATTAGCAAGAGGCCAGGTCAGTTAGGACCTCTAGGCCAATGAGAGGCTTTCAATTTTGTTCCTGAGTGTGACAGGAAATCACGAAAGGGTTTTGAGCAGGGAAGGGGCATGACCTAGGACCTGCAGAGGGCTCCCAATGCTGGGTGGGGAGAGACTGAGGGCAGAGCAGGGACACAGATGAGGAGGGCTGTCACAGCTCAGGTGAGGGAGGATAGTGGCCTGGACCAGGGTAACGGTCCAGATGATGGGAAAATATAAGAATTGGGATGTGTTTGGAAGGTAAGACTAACAGGAATGGCTCGTGGTTTGAGACACGGCTCGTGATATGAGAGAGGAAGCAAGGAGAGCTCCCAAAGTCTGTGTGGGTGACCGGTGATCGGTGGTGCCCTGCTGCTACTGAGCTTTTCTAAGTTGCCTGTTATCCATGAGGACCACTGTTCTACTACCTTCCCTACCTGGGATTTTCCAAGCAGATGGGTAGTTATCTATCTATCTATCTATCTATCTATCTATCTATCTATCTATCTGTCATCTATCTATCATCTATCTATCTAAGAGTGAGTTAGGGCCCCTGGGTGGCTCAGTGATTGAGTGTCTGCCTTCAGCTCAGGGCATGATCCTGGGGTCCTGGGATCCAGTTTCGGACTGGGCTCCCCATAGGGAGCCTGATTCTCCCTCTGCCTGTGTCTGCCTCTCTCTGTGTGTCTCTCATGAATAAATAAATAAAATCTTTAAAAAAAAAAAAAAAGGAAAGAGTTAGAGAGAGAGAGCACAAGCCAGAAGAGAGGCAGAGAGAGAAAGAGAAGCAGACTCCCCACTGAGCAAGGAGCCCCAAAGCTAGGCTCAATCCCAGGACCCCAGGCACCATGACTTGACCATGACTGCTTAGCCAACAGAGTCCCCCAGGCGACCCCAGATGGATAGTTACTAAGCAGGCCCAGCTTTAGACCCAACTGAGCAGAAACTAGCATTTGCCTTTAGCTTCCAAGAACCACCTGGCTCCATCCCCCAGCCCAGCCATGGAGCTGGCTCCCTGCCCCATCAAAACCTTCCTCAAGGAAGATGACAGCATGGGTTCCCCCCGGGGAAGGGGCTTCTGTTGTTAGCTTTTTTTTCACAAGACCATACTCTTTAAGCCTTATTTGGTTGGCAGGATGGAAGGTCTATCTCCTGCTGGCAGCATTCTGGGTACATAAGACAAGTGCGTAAGGAGGTATTATGAGGGAAAGGGGTCTTTGCACCTGCACATCATGCCCATATACAACCATTTGTCCAAAAGGCCAGTCCTGTAGCCTCGAGCACCTCTAAAGCACAGGAACAATCGGGTTGAACTTGCTGGATTTGAAGGGCTTTCCTGTAATGTTCCAAGAGGCTATGAATCAGTTTTAACCTTTACCAAAATATAGACTCTTTAACCAAGGGGGGAAAATGTATTAGAGAAGAATTGTAGTGCCTAAGCCCAAATCATCCAAACCTTTAAGTTTTCATGCCAGGGCTGGTTTAGACCAGGAATCAGCACTGCTTTCTATAAAAAGCCAGATAGCAAATATTTTAGGCTTTGTGGATCTCTGTTGCAACTCCTCGATTTTGCCATCTGTAACCTGAAAGCAGTCATAGAAAATACATAAATAGGGGCGCCTGGGTGGCTCAGTCAGCGAAGCATCTGCCTTCAGCTCAGGGCATGATCTCAAGGTCCTGGGGTCACATCACGCTCCCTGCTCAGCTGGGAGTCCGCTGCTTCCTCCACCCTTCTGTCCCTACTTCTGCTCGCTCTCTCTCTCCCTCTCTCTCTCTCTCTCGTGTGTGCCTCTCTCCCAAATAAATACCTAAAAAATGAAATATGTAAGTAAATGGGCATGGCTGTGTTCCAATAAAAACGTATTTGGAAAAACAGGCTGCAGGCTGGATCTGGCCCATGGAGTTTGTGGAACCTGGGCTCACGCCATCCAGAGGAGACAGACAGGTGATGAGCTCTAGATAGGAAAGGTAGAAGCCAATGCTCAGAGGACCCCGCATGCGGGTCTGAGAAGGGGGCCTTTCTGGCTGGTTGACTTTGGTGGTGTTGGGCTGCTGTGTGGTCCAATCTAGGTTCCCCCCCAGAGAGTCATTTCCTCCGGGCCACCCAGAATGTAGACAAACATAACAGTGGTCCCTTCAAATTCCAGTCGGGAACTGGTCCTAAACCACGAGGCCAAAGACACAAGGGTTTAAGAACTGCTTGTGTGAGATCAGATCAATGAACCTACCCATTCTCCCCTGTATGCATTCAACAGACATTTATTGAGCATCTACTGTGTGCCAGGCACTAGGCATATGAAGCCAAACAAAGAGGGCCTCTGCTCTCAAACAGTTCTCTAGTACGAATTGGGGACTAGTACTGGGGACCTTTGATGCCATGCCTGCAACACCTGCATCCTCACTTGTCCCCATCCACATTCACCCTCCCTTCTCTCTCTGCAGCCTCAGAGGACAGAGGAGTCTCTCCTTCCAGTTCAAGGCTGTCTTTCCTCTATTTGGTCCTGGGGACCACCTCTTCCTGACTCCTCCAGGACTTCACACCCCGTGGCTCACTGAATCCTCACGAGGGATGAGGGATTAATACTTATCTGGCATAAATGAGTCCAAGGAGGCAAGGGATTAGCTGACCTGCCTTTGGCCTTCTATCTCCCCAGGTTCACTAGCCTCTAGCCGAGCATGATATCAATGACATTGACCCCAAGGGGTATTAACAACAAGTAACATTTCATTCATTCAACAAACATGCTTTGAGCTCTAGTATGGGTGAAGTGCTGTTCTAGGTGTTGAGGGTACAACAGTGAACCACGCAGACAAAACCCCGTGTCTCATGGAGCTCTTAATCTAGTGGGAAGAGGCAGACAAAGGAGTAGGTCAATCCACTTCCTTGACAAATACACAATGAGCTGGAGAAAAAAAAATGAGACAAAGTACTCTGCATCTAGTACTCTACATCCAAGCAAGCTAGAGTCTACTAAGGAGAAATGGGGGAATCAGGTCTTTCTTGGGGTTCAAGGGGGAAGTCTTAGGACAAAGTGGGTAAGCTGCTAGAAACCAGTGCTGCGCTCTCGGGGGCAGGGACAGCTTAGTGGTGAAGGGAGCCTCCAAACTCCATCCTTCACTGTACGTTGTCACCACAGGGAGGCTCAACCATCCACTCAGCATGGGGGGCTCAGAGCCTGCACTCGACTCCTTGGGAACCTACAGGAGACCACAAGCTGGTTTGTCTTATAATAACTGGGTTCAAACCAGTTTTCTGAATGGGAGACTTCTTGGGCTCCTGCAAAACATGTGATTCTGAGCCACAGAAACCCTTGCTCCTCCAGACACGTGAGTCTGGCAAACAGGTTTCCTGCCTGTGAGTAGCATGCTATGTGTGGAAATAAACAAAGTGGGGAGTCTATGTTTCCTTAGGAACTATTTGCAGGAAGAATTTAAACATTAATGACACCTGTAATCGTACCTGGGAGTTTGAACTGGGACAAGTGCCCTGGGCCCAGGGAATGGGGCTGAGAGACAAGGGGGCCAGTCATCTGTTCCTAATATGAATGAAGGCCCTGGAGTTGTGCAGTTCACAGCAGTACAACAGAACTTGGTAGCCTTTTGTCAGAGGAAAGGAAATCAAGAAAGCCAGAGAGGGAGTACTGATAAACCATTTATTTATTTGGTAGTAGCATGGGAGTAATAACTAAAACTGCCCGGTGGGGTGATCAAGAGTAGAGTTTAATTTTGAAAAGCACCTTCTCTGATGCCCAGCACGCACTCCAAGATCAGTAGATGGGTCTATAGTCTCTAATGTCATCAGGACAGAATAGGAAAAGAATGTTTGATTAACAAACTAATGAAAAGGAAATGAAATCATAAAATAAAAGGCAACAAAGTAGAGAGAAAGAGACATAAAATAAATGGGACAGGTTGAAAACATGTCAGTCTAATGTTAAATTTTTTTTCAAGATTTTATTTATCCATTCATGAGAGACACACAGAGAGAGGCAGAGACACAGGCAGAGGGAGAAGCAGGCTCCATGCAGGGAGCCCGATGCAGGACTCGATCCCAGGACACCAGGGTCACGCCCCGAGCTGAAGGTAGACACTCAACCGCTGAGCCACCCAGGCGTCCCTAACATTAAATGTTAATGGAATAATTACAATACAAACTTTGCTAGATTGGATGGAAAACAAAACCCAGCTACATGCTGCTTATAGAAAACATATGTTAAATATGGGAACATAGAAAGATTAAAAGTAAAAGGATGGCAAAAGATAAATGATGCAAATACTAACCAAAAGATATTTGATGGAGCCTTACTAATGTCAAAGGCAGTAGACTCTAAGGCAGGAAGCATTACTGGAAATAACGAGATGTTGCTCAGTGGAAAGAGGGCAAATCTGCCAGGAGCAGGTAACAGGAGGAACTTTCTACACGTCTAATAACATATCTTCGATATATGTAAAGCAAAACATGACAGAAATATATGAAGTACGTAAATGCACAATCAAAACGGGTGACTTAAAAAAAAAAAAAAACGGGTGACTTAAACATCCTTCTCCCAGTAGCCAATAGACAATTAATAGACTAGTAGTAACCAAGAAATAATAGTTTTTATAGATTAAAAAGAAAAGTCAGTAAAGATATTAATAAAAAAGTCAAGGGGCGTCTGGGTGGCTCAGTCAGTTGGGCGTCTCCCTTCAGCTCAGGTCATGATCTCAGGGTCCCGGGATCAAGCCCCATGTCGGGCTCCCTGCTCAGTGAGGAGTCTGCTTCTCCCTCCCCCTGCTCTCTCTCTGTCTCTCTCCCTCTGAAATAAATAAATAAAATCTTAAAAAAAAAAAGTCAATAAAGATACAGAAGACCTGTATAAAATCACAACCTAATTGGCATCCACAGAATGACAGAGTCAGCAAAAACAGAATACACACTTTCCAGGGGGGCGGGGCGGGGGGAGGCACATGCAAAATTTACTAAAAATGACTTTATGCTCAACCATAAAGCAAATTCTCAATAATTTTTTAAATATTTTATTTATTTGAGAGAGAGAGAGAGCACACAAGCAGGGGGAAGGGGCAGAGGGAGAGGGAGAAGCAGACTCCCCATGGGGCAGGGAGCCCGATGCAGGGCTCAATCCCAGGACCCTAAGACCATGACCTGGGCCAAAGGCAGGTGCTTAATCGACTGAGCCACCCAGGTGCCCGGCGCCCCCTCAAAACATTTCAAAGGACTGAAATCATGGAGAGGATGTCTCTGGCCATTGTAGAACGATAGAATTCAACAATAAAAATATTACCAGAAAACCCCCCTCAAATTAAGTATTCCTTCAATGAAGGATACGTCTTATTAACAGGAACAAGAATGATCAGACACGGATTTAGGTCTTCAAGAGTTTTGTCTGTCTGCTTGAGAAGAAAAGATATGCTCCTCCTCTGGCAAGCAGCCCCCGAGCGAGGGAGAAGGGAGATTGTCAGAGAGACAGGAAGGGTGCCAGGGCGGGCTCAGGAGGGGCGATCACAGGTGGTCTGAGCTCTGAGGATGAGAGGCCAGCGGGAGTGCTCCTGGGAGCACCACAGTCACACAGACTTTGAAGGACAGGAAGCTCTTGATCCGGGCAAACACTGAAGGAAGAGGTTTTCGACACAGAAAGAGCAGTGTAGCAACGGGCAAGACGGGCAAGACGCAATCAAGGAATTAATAGTTTAATTTGAGCGCAGCCAAGGGTGAGTCACAGACGCGCTAAGAAGCGGGGAGGGTGGTGGAGACATGGAAGGGGGCAGACGCTGGGGGCTCTGAACGCCAGGCCAGGCCGTCTGCATGTCACTCGCAGGCCTACAGGGGAGGCGGAGGAGGGTTTCCAGCCAGAGTCAGCCCCACGGAGAGCTGGGCTTCGGGAAATCTGGCTTGTGTGTGTGAAATAGTCTGGAGCTGGGAAACGGGGGGAGTGGGGTTAGGGGGACCTGCCAGGAGACAAGCGGTCCCCCACCTTGGCAGTGACTGGGAAAAGAAGGCAGCGGTAGGAAAACCCAGGCCTCCCTCCCCGCAGAGCCACCCACATGCCCGCACTTAAGAGCAACCTAACAAAGCCTTAAAATCACTGCTAATTGCCCCTTTCAAGGTAATGCTCCCAAACGGGACTCCGTGTTTCATGTTTAGTCTGACGCTCAAGCCCTGGGCTGAAAGCTGAATCTTCTTAAAATAGAACGAGATAAGCCCTAGGCCCACAGAATCCCACACTTGCCTGTCCCCAACACACCTGTGTATAGTCCCATGTCCCGTCTCTGGAGTCTGGGGAGCTGACCCAAGCCCCGACACCCTCTAGCCAGGCTGAGCGGAGAGAGAGGACCACAGGTGCAATCGTGTGCCTGCCCCCTCCCCCCGACAGAGTGTAATGGAGCCCCCACCCCGTTTCCTGTCCTGAGAGCTCCCCCCTGGGGCAGGGCCCCCCAAGAGGACCGCTTCCTCTCCTCCCCTCTGTAATCTGTGTGCACAGTGGAGGAGACCACTGTGCGTGGCCTTCCAGTCCCATGTCTACAGCCTCTGCCACCAGCCAGGTCTCCCAGGCATCGCGGCCTTCGGCCGTCTTCCTGAGAGCCACGGCTTCACTGCAGGTGCCCCAGCACAGACGTGAGGCACGGGAACGTTCTCCGGCTTGCAGGGGCCCTGGACGGCGCTCGGCCTGGTCAGCTCCTTCCAGCCACCCAGGCCCAACTGCCTCTCCCTGACCCCGCTCACTTCTGCACGCCTTTCACTAATTCCCCTGCTGCCAGCTCCAGTCCAAACCCGACTTCCCCAACCTCCTTGGTCACCGAGGAGAGGAATGCCTTTGCGTAGCCTGGAGTATCTCCCCGAAAGTTTAGGGGAAGCGTCTGTCCACGCTAGCTTCTTTGTGTCTCCCGCCTCCGCTCGTCTGTGTTTCCTGTACCTCGTCTCCCGCCTAGCTCCTTCAGGTCGTCTAGAAACTCTGGGAGGTTCAGTTTCCTTCTGTGCAAAACAAGGACAGTATCGTGCAGGCCCAAGTCGTGAGAAGAATGAAACAAGACGTTTCGTATATGGCTTAGCATGTAGTCGGGGCGGGGAAAATATTAGCTGCTGTCACAATTTTTAAGCACGATTATCTCAAGCCCTGGTCTCCACTCTGCATTGGAGCTCATTTATGTAATGCCTGCTGGATGTATTTCCCCTGGCACCACACACACACACACACACACACACACACACACACACAGGCATTTCTGCATCAGCGCTGCGGAGCATATGGAGCTAGGAACACGCAGGGCTGAGGGCAGAGTTTTGAGTTGTGTGTGCAACACGGAGCAGCGGGCACAGTGGCTTTGCCTCCTCGCCTGTGCCCATGAGGTCCTCTCAATCACCCTGCAAGCAGGTAACGTTCTTTGCATGTGTAAGATGAGAAAATGGGATTCAGAGAGGGAAATAGATATCCTGCCGAGATTCACACAATTAGTAAGTGACAGTCTGTATTTGAGCCCTGGTGTGTCTGGCTCCGGAGCCCACTTTGCTTTCTGTTACACACTCAAGTCCATAGCATTTGACAGAGGGAGGGGCTCAGAGAAGAAGCCAGGCGGCTGAGTCAGCTGCTAAAAAGGACTGAAGACTCAACGTAGATCGTGTGATGAGCCAGTGATGCCAACCTCCCCCCACTGGGAAGCAGAACGGCCTCCCCTACTGCTTATCCCTTCCCCTGAGCTCCCCACACCCCAACTTCTTGAGCGGAGACCACACGGGAGGCACTTCCAGGGAATCTTGTCCCCGCCGAGAGCTGGGCCAGGTGTGATGCCCTCGTGGTCCCTGGCTGGACTGAGGCCTGGGTGAAGGGGAAGGGACAAGGTGCAGGGGAGAGGTGGGAGCCAAGAAGGGAGAGCAGAGAGGGAGGTGACAGGTGTGGGTGGGGGTCTGTGGAGTGTCAACACTCCATGGAGCGCTTGCTTGTTTCCAACCTCCCTGCCCCTGCTATGGTTTCTTGTTCCTTGAGGATCCATAAGGAGCCAAGCACAGGGCTGCTGCGGCGGGGGGGGGGGGGGGGGGGGGGGGGGGGGGGGGGGGCTCAGTCCGTAAGCCCCCAACTCTTGATTTCGGCTCACGTCATGATCTCATGGGGTCGAGAGACTGAGCTCTGCTAGGGCTCCATGCTCAGCAGGGAGTTGGCGGGAGATTCTCTCTCTCTCCCTCTCCCCCGGCCCCTCTCCACCCTCTCACTCAGATAAATAAATCTTAAAAAAAAAAAAAAAAAAAGAAAAGAAAACAAGAGAAGTCCATTTTCAGGAGGCAACCTGAATGCAGCTACGTCAGAAGGGGGGCGCGGGGGCGAGAAGCAGTGTGGGTGCAGGTGCAGTACTTCTCCACCTTCCTATGCCCACATATCACCTCGTTGACACACAGATTCTGATTCAGGAGCTGGGGGGGGCGGGGGGGCTTGAGATCCTGCATTCATTTATTTATTTATTTTTACAAATTGAATCTTTTAAAGTTTACATTTATTTAGTAGAGCAGAGCAAGAGAGAGGGAGAGCACAAGTGGGGGTGGGGAGGGAAGGGGCAGAGGGAGAGGGAATAGCAGCCCCCCGATGAGCAGGGCTCAGCCCCAGGTGGTGCTGGATCCCAGGACCCCAAGATCACGACCTGAGCCAAAGGCAGATGCTTCACCCACTGAGCCACCCAGGTGCCCCGAGATGCTGCGCATTTCCAATGAGGGCCAGGTACTTGCAGGGTCCACAGACCGCGCCCCGAGTAGCCAGGGTCCAAATGGCCTCTCCGGGTCCCCTTCGGGCCGAGGACCCTGGAGGGGCCTCTCTTTCAGCGCTCTGCCTGCTGTGTTTTTCCTCGTAGATGAGCAAAACGCCACGTGCGTGGAGCCCGCCGAGCTGGCGGGGTGGCCCATCACGCAGGTGGGGAACCCGCTCCGGTACATGTGCATCACGCACCTGGACCGCCAGGACTACATCTTCCTGCTGCTCATCGGCTTCTGCATCTTCTCCGCGGGCACCGTGGCCGCCTGGCTCACGGGCATGTGTGCTGTGCTTTACCAGAACGCCCGGCGCAAGGCGAGCGAGGACGAGGCCGAGGACGAGCACGGCCAGAGGGGGGATGACAGCGGGCGCATCTTCCAAAACAGGGCGGACTCGGGCCAGGACGGGTTCCCTCAGCTGATTTAGCTGCCAGAGACTGCTATCTGACAGGCCTTCCCCGGGCTCCCTCCCTGCCTTCCCTCCCGCCCTCCTCCTCCGCTCCCCCCCGACCCCAGCTGTCTTAGACACCAAAGCCTATTAGTAAGATAAATAAAATATGTGGTGGCCATTTCACAAGTTGGTCCTTTCCTGCTCGACCAGCCCCAGGACACTTCCCTGAGCTCAGCGGGATGGCGTGGAAAAGCCTAGAAAGCTGGTGTATGCATCTAAATGCTCAGGAAGCCCACCCCAAAAGCAGGCCAACTCATGAATATAATGAGCACCTACTATGCCTCTAACTGAAGTGCTGGCAGAGGGATGCGAGAAGCATAAGATTGAGAGGACTTGTCCTCAAAGAGCAAACAACTTGGGATGAGTGGAGATTAATATGAATGAATGAAATGGAGAAAAACACAAGACACAATGACAAGAACTGCCATCAAGAGAACTTGACCAAACATGTCCCCCGGCCAACCTCACGCCCCATCTCAAGATCGTCACTACAGTTCTCTAATACTGACATTAGTTTACAGTGGGACATCGAAGCCCAGGAGAAACAAGGGACTGAGGTCACCCAGCTGGTCAGTAGCACAGCCCACCACCCCAAAGTCCACACACTCTACTTCCCATGAAGCCGCCTCCCCAGGAAATGTTTCCTGACACAGCCCAGGGCTCATCATGCAAGCCGCGGACAAAATGAACTGGGTCATCCCCTACGACAACGTGGAGGGGTCACATGGTCCTTGTTACCCTTGTTTCCCTGAAGCTCAGAGAGGCCAAGTAACCAGCTCAGGATCAAAGAGTTGAAAAGAAGCCGAACGACTGCTGAACCCCAGGCTGCCTGACCCCAAAGCCTGCGCCCTGTGCACTACAAGCTGCTGTCTTTTCTGAGATGTATACCAGTGTGATCCCCAGCCCCACCCCGACTGGTCAGAGGAAGGGAAAGGGAGCAGAAGACAGGGGTGGCCCAACCCAAAGATGCATTCAAGACTCCCACCAAAGGCCCTGCCCATGAAGCCAGCTGTCCCGAAACCACAGGAACCCCACGGGACTCCTGGATCTGTTCAGTGTAGTGGTTAGGAGTCTGAACTCCTGAATCTGGGGCTAGGTTCCTATTCCCGATTCTATCCTTATCCCTGCATGAACCTGGGCTTCCTGCTTGTAATGAGCATGACGACAGAGACCGCCTGGGACTCTCTGTTGATACGGCGCATACGGGGGTGCCTCACACAAAGTAGGGGCTCAGGGACTGTTCATTATCACCTTCTGTTGAAACCCCAGCCCACCAATCATTCCTCATCCATTACGTGGACTGTGAGGGGTGACCATGGGCAAGCTATTTCACCTCCCTGTGCCTCAGTTTCTTCAGCTGTAAATGGCCATCATCGCAGTGCCTACTTCATACAGGGATATTGCAGGAATAAAATGAGTATCATAATACTGTTCCATCCCGGCAGAATTTGGAGCTTATAGAAAAGTCACAAAGATGGCACAGAGAGTTTCCACCCAGTTTCCCCTAAAGTTATCTCCCACTACAGTGGTTCAGCTCCCAAAAGGAAGCAATTCCAAAACTGGAGTACTATTACTTAACTTCAGACTTCATGTGGATGTCACTAGTTTTCCCCCGTTTTCTGTTGCAGGATATAATCCCACATTTGCATTTAGGACATTCTTTTTTTTTTTTTTTTTTTTAAGAGGGCTTCTGGTTTTTGCAACTGGTAATTTCTGAAGTTTTATTGGTTTTCCACAATTTATAGGTTGTTTCCATCTTCTCCTGAGAGCAGGGTGTTTTTTTGGTTTTTTTTTTTAAGTTTATCTACTTATTTAAGTAATCTCTACATCCCATGTGGGGCTTGAACTTGCAACCCTGAGATCAAAAGTTGCATGATCTTCTGACTGAGCCAGCCAGGTGCCCCTTATTTAGGATATTCTTAATATTTTTAACATTTATTGGGCAAGCATTGTCCTAAGTGCATATATATATATATATATATGTATATATATATATATATACATTTCATTGCCACAATGACCCTGTGAGGTGGTACTATTATTATTATTCTTCCCCTTAGATAATGAAATTGAGGCTTCAGAGATTAAGTAACTTGCTCAACATTATACAGCCAGTAAGACCAGAGTCAGACCTGCTGTGTTTGACTATAGACTATTTCCCCCAATGACCACCCAATACAGTCTCTCGGGAATTTAAGTTACCAAGAAAGTCTTAGCAAAAGAAATCTGAATTGCAGTTTTGCACAATGACTTTTCCTCTAAGATCCGCTGGAACTTCCTACCAAAACAAAACAAAACAAAAAACAGACTGAGCACCTACCCTGACTAGCCCTAAGGACACCACAGAGAATGGGCAGGGTGTGTACAGGGATGCTCAGGTTTGGCAGAGACAAAAGTCAACTGGCAACTTTGGGATGGGGTGGAAAGTGAAGGGTAGGCTTGGGGTGCTGAGGAACACAGAGGAGGCGCACCTCACCCAGGAGGCAGTGGGGAATCTTACAAGCTCCTCAGAGAAAGAGACATGTAAATTAAGGCTTGAAGGTTGAGTCGGGATCAGCCAGGCAATGGGTGGCAAAGAGGGGCTGAGTAACAGGGAGATATTCTAAGCAATCACTTTGCATGTGCAAAGCCTGGGAGCAGGTAAGAGCCTGGCATGTCGTCACTGGAATACAGAGTCCGAGGAAAGGAGAAGAGAAATCACATCAGAGGGAAAAGGCAGGCCAGACACCAAAGGGCCTCATATGTACCTTGTGCTACTCCAGGTCATGACAGAACTATGCACCATCATATGCGACAGTGACAGACAGCCCCAAAGCTCCGTTGGCTTAGCACAACAGAGACTTATTTCTCACTCAGGCGAAGTCTGATGGGGATAGGGCAGCTCTCCTCCATCCTGGGATGGCAGCTTCTAGAACATGGGCCTGGGAAGCCCCCTGCAGAAGAGACAAGAGGTATCCTGGGCATGGAGCTCTTAACTTCCCAGGCCTGGACATGACATGGTCCCTTGCCCTCACAATTCAACGTGGCCCCAACCTGAATGGCAAGCAGTTGTAGTCTGTGTGCCAGGAAGACACTGCACTATGGTAAACTAAGTTCTCAGTCCACCCCACCGCCCTCCCCGTGCTCAAGAATTTGAAATTTCCCCCATGGACCCTGAAGTGCACTCAAAGTTTCAAGCACGAGAATCACATGGTCTAATCTTGCTTTAGGAGGCTCAGTCTGGCTGTAAGGTAAAGAAGAAAGCAGAGGGAGGGATGACAGGAAGCCAGGAGACCAGCATAATTGCAGTATTCTGAGAGAGACATGAGGGTGACAGAGCAGGGACTGTGGCAATGGGAACAGAAGGAAGTGAATGAGTTTAAGAGTTTTGTCAGAGACAGAGTAGACAGAGAAAGAGGAAAGGAATCAAGGAAGGAGCCCAAATTTCTGACCTGGATAACCAGGTGGCCTGTAGCCCCCCAGCACCAAGGCAGGGCAAGCCACGTGGCATACTGCATTTTGTAAAAAGTGGGCGAGCAATAGAATATGGGGGTCCGGCATGTGTGGAAGGCACAGGGGAAGGACGGGAGGTTAAATCCTTATTCTCTGCAATGGGAAGTCAATAGACAGTCTGAAACCAAAAAAAATCAAAATAGGATCAACAGAACCATATTCTTTAGTGATATCAAAAAAAAAAAAAAATCAGCCAAAAGAGTTTCAAGTGTCTGCCTCTAGGGAGGAAAAAAACACAGGGAAGATGGATGGAAGCCTGCCATTTTCCATAACAAATTTTATAGAACTAAAACTCTTTAAATAAACTATGTGTATATATATTTGACAAAAATGACTGTTTCTTTAAAAAGAAAAGACTGGCTGGTGCTGGGTGTTGCTACCTTCAAGAGGTATCTTTGACCCCTTTATACAGAGGGGTGTCCACCAGGATTTTGAAGGGCATCATGCGGGGGAGGGTGCTGTTCCCGATCCCTGCCATATGTCCTCATTCATACTGTGCCCCTGAACTTGATTCCCAGAAAAATCAGAGAGGGCTTTCTAAGGAAGACTGTGTTTGGCCTCGTTCTTGAAAAGTCTTAGGATTTCCCAAAGGAAGGAATGCTTCAGATGGGTGGGAAGGGTGAAGGCCTGGAGGTGTGACAGAGAGATATGTGTTCCAGAATGACTATAGCTCTGTTTGGCGGCTCAGGAGACAAACGCATGACCCCAGGATGGAGACAGGAGACCAATCGGGTGGCTAAGGGAACTGTTTGGTGCAGGGTATTCACAAGATGAGGTCCCTGGGCCACCTGCATCAGGTCCTAAGGATCACCCAACACTTCCCTGTCCTCAGGAGGGGGAATCAATCCGCATTATGGTATGTTCTCCTGGTGAATCTTGCACACAGTAAAATTTGAGAAACATTTGTCAAGCACAGGGAGATAAATGTCATAAAGTAATAATGGTATGAATGGAAAGAAAGAAATGGTCAGCAGGGCCGTGTAGACGGCAAGGGTCCCTTGGATCCAGAGCTGGCCCCGCCAACAGTCAGGGTAAGTGACTCTGCTTGCAAAGAAGTGCAGATGATGAGGGGAACCAGCAACACCCAGCACTTCCCGCCCACCCCCTCTCATCATTGCTGTCTCCTAAAGGGACCTCCATTCCACACAACATAGGGTAAAAAGTACTGACTTTTCGTCTCGGCTTTGCCACGTTGTGTGTGATTTTCAAAAGTCATGTCATTGCTTGGGTCTCAGTTTCCCCAGCCATAACATGGGGTTAGACTAGATTACCAAAGGCACCTCAAATCCAACCCCTGGAAAACAACTGTGGATCTGTGGATGACATCCAGAATCTAAGAACTCTTGCACATTAAAAACAAAAACGAAAAACAAAAAAGAACCCCAGTAGAAAAATTAGCCAAGAATATGAACAGGTAATTTATAAAAGAAGAAACCCATGTGACATCTGAGTGACTCAGAAGTTGAGCGTCTGCCTTTGGCTCAGGTGGTGATGCCAGGGACCTGGGATCAAGTCCCGCATCAGGCTCCCCACAGGGAGTCTGCTTCTCCCTCCTCCTATGTCTGTGTCTCTCATGAGTGAATAAATAAAATCGTAAAAAAAAAAAAAAAAAAAAAAAGCAAAAAAAAAAAAAAAGCCAGAAGAAGAAACCCCAAATAACTAACAAGCATATAAAGAGGTGCTCAATAGTAATCAAAGAAATGCAAATTAAAACAATAGATGTCACTTTATCCTTATTACTAGATTGGCAAAAAAAAAAAATGGAAAGCTGTCTCGTCTGGCAGGCATGTGGGGCTGTGGGGACCCTGGTGTGCTGCTGAAGGAGCATACATGGGTACAGCCAGCCTAGAGAGCAATCTGGAACCACTTAAGTCAAATTAAGTGTGTGCCTCCCTATGACCTAGCAAGTCGGCTCAGGCCCATGTGTGTCTCCCACAGAAAGGATCACACAGGTCCATAATGGAACCCACATGAGGATAACCAGCGCAGCAGGCTGGTTGAGTGAGGTAAAATTTATAGAGTGCTACAGAATGGTTACAAGCAAGTGACTGGATGTACATATGGCAACACGGATGGATCTTAAAAATGATGCTGAGTGAAAGCAAAAAAAAGGAGAGGAGAATCCTCTATAATTCTCAAAACCCTAAGAGCACACAAGTCCTTATGGTGTCCCACAAGGCCCTAGATGATCTCCCTCTTTCCCCCCACACTCCTTTTACTCCCTGACATCATCTTCTATCCCTGTCCCCAGTGCTCACTCTGGCCCAGGCTCACCACCACCCCCACACCCCCACCCCACTGTTACTAATACATGCAGGGCAGTGACACTGCAGCAGGACCTTTGCACTGGCTGCTGCTCCCTCCGCCTGGAATCACAAGCCCTCAAAATCTCCCTACCCAACCCCCAACGCACACACACTCAGCCCCCCTTACTCCACTCTATTTCTACCTTAGACGATAATCACACATAACAAGTGAAAAGTAGTAAGTACCATCTGCCCACTCCTACCTTCACCAGGAGAATGTGGGCATGAATTTTTGCCTGTTTTGTTCACTGATACCTCCCAAGGCCTAGAACAGAGCTGACCATAAAATAGGCACTTAATAAATTTTTTGTGTTGACTGAGTGATTATAACACCATGCCACTTACACACATGTCAAATGCACTTTTATTTTATTTTTTTAATAAAATAATTTTTATTGGTGTTCAATTTACCAACATACAGAATAACACCCAGTGCTCATCCCGTCAAGTTCAAATGCACTTTTAAACACAGTTGACGAATGTCATCCACACTGAACAGAGAGTGAGCATGAGCATTTAAAATTTTAAATTTTCGGGACACCTGCACCCCGATGTTTCTAGCAGCAATGTCCACAATAGCCAAACTGTGGAAGGAGCCTCGGTGTCCATCGGAAGATGAGTGGATAAAGAAGATGTGGTCTATGTATATGATGGAATATTCCTCAGCCGTTAGAAACGACAAATACCCACCATTTGCTTCGACATGGATGGAACTGGAGGGTATTATGCTGAGTGAAGTAAGTCAATCGGAGAAGGACGAACATTATATGTTCTCATTCATTTGGGGAATATAAATAATAGTGAAAGGGAATATAAGGGAAGGGAGAAGAAATGTGTGGGAAATATCAGAAAGGGAGACAGAACGTGAGAGACTCCTAACTCTGGGAAACGAACTAGGGGTGGTGGAAGGGGAAGAGGGCGGGGGGTGGGGGTGAATGGGTGACGGGCACTGAGGGGGGCACTTGACGGGATGAGCACTGGGTGTTATTCTGTATGTTGGCAAATGAACACCAATAAAAAATAAATTTATTTTTTAAAAAAAGTAAAAATAAATAAAATTTTAAATTTTAAAAGGGAGTGAGCACGAGGGTGAAGGGTATTAAATTTTATTTTTTTTTATTTTTTGGGGGGGTATTAAATTTTAAAAGGTATTATCGTTTTCTTATCGGGAAAACAATAAGAAAGTGCCATTTATTGAGGAGTATGCATCAGTGAGGCTTGTGCACCTGAGATTAACACAGGGAGGTGACAGGAAAGCAGTGTCTGGTCCCCCTCCCCTCTGCCCATCAGCACATCTGTTGGGGGCTCCTCCTCCCCCCCTGAATAACCAAACAAAGCCCTGGCTCTGGGAAGGACCCTCTGCCCCGTCTACACAGCTGCCATCTCTGAGATTTCAAGGTGGCAAAAGAGCTAAGGATTACTGCGTGGGTAACACCACGCACAACTTTGTAGGGAAACCAAGAAAATTAATCTTTCCAGACTTGATTTTGCACGATTCTGCTGTCAGCTAAACAGCAGCTATTCCTGTTGCTAACTGCTCTTCGTCTCTAAGGTTCAAATTCAAACCTGTGGACTCCATACAGGCTGTCTAAAAGCTACTGTTAGAAAATAAGGCCAAACAAATCATCTATTACTATTAAGACTTTAAAAGGATTATCTGTTCTTTGCAAGCAGCCAGACGGTGGAGACAGCGCACTGGCAACCTGCTCTGGCAATTGTGGTTCTGATCTAGCTGAGGGGTGAGGGGGGACCCAGTGGGAACGTGGGGCGATCTGAAGGCAACGCCGGGTGTTTGTCAAGGATCAGATTAGGAAAGGGTGCAGGCTGACTGGGTTCTTAAGCAGACCAATTGTTTAGGCCAAGAGATTAACACTTAGGAACGACGCAGTCTGGTATAGGACTTGGACTTGACCAGGCTGCAGTCCCTGTGGTCATGACTGTGGGCTCACTCCCAGGCAGCGCAGTGGATCAGAACAGGCCTGATCCTTTGATCTGGTCTCCATCAGAAGTAGTCTCTGGCTTCTAGTTCTTCTTCACCTCACTGAACTGGGCCCAGTGGGGGCTCCACACAGTGGGGGCTCCGTAAACCTCTCTGATCTGCAGCCTTGCTAACGCTCAGATGGTAACAACTTTATGGGGAAGCCCCGACACCTTCCAAGTCTCCTACTAGGAAGCTTCTTTCCCAGTGAACACCCACGCAGGCTGATCTCATCTCAGGCCCTCACCTCGACTCAACAAACAAGTAAGAAGAAATCACCATAATGGTCATCTAACGTTACCTACGCAGATGCTGCTCGGACCTTGAACACACTGTAATCTCTGTCACTCTCATTTCCCCTCCAGTTAAAATCGGGATTAAACTCAGTGTGTAGGGCAGCCCGGGTGGCTCAGTGGTTTAGCACTGCCTTCATCCCAGGGCCTGATCACAGGTCCCGGGATCGAGTCCCATGTCAGGCTCCTGCATGGAGCCTGCTTCTCTCTCTATCTGTGTCTCTGCTTCTCTCTCTCTCTCTCTCATAAATAAATAAATAAATAAAATCTTTAAAAAAAAAGAAACTCAATGTGTAGTCCTGAAATTTAGAAATTAGAACCTAATACTATCCCTGGAACAAAGCAGGCCTTTGAAACATGGTAACTTCAGGGAAGAATGAGCCCTTCCAGCATTCAGACAGGATTCGGACCACTAGTGGTACCTGATACCCACCAGCTGCCTGACCTTACATGAGTCATTTCATCCCTCTAAGCTTCAGTTTTGTTGTTAATAAAAATAAAGGCCATGGACAAGAGCTATCCCTTCCATCTCCAGATTTTATTGTTTGTAATTATGAGTCTTAGTACAAAAGAGCCCGATGAGCAGTCAGTTTTAGTTTCTCTAGATCTTTTGAAGGACTTTTGCACAGTTTTTTTTTAAGCTCAAAAAAAAAAAAAACTGTTTGGAGACTGAGACAGATCTCTGCCCTCGGAACTTGAAATCCAGGTGGAGAGTCACCTAAGCAAATAATAACATTACAAGATATGTTCTATGCACATAAAGATACATAAACTGTAGCTCAGAGAAGAGAAATCAAATCTCTCAGCCTGGAGATGCTTGGGGGTGTTTCAGCAATGAAGAAACACCTGAGCTGGGGATTTCAAGGATGAAGGTCAGTAAGAATGTTTCAAACAGAGGGAAGCATGTGCAAAGTCCCCAAGAGATGTGGGGGCATGACACATGGAAGGATTTACAAGGGGTGACCATTGTAGCTACAGTATAGACAGGAGAAGCGTGTTACAAAATAAAATGCAATGCTGGAGACAGAAAGGAGCCAGATCATGTAGGACCCTGAGGGCTACAGAGTTTTTGTATTTATCCCATAAGTTTGAGAAAGTCACTGAAGAGCTTTAAGCCAAAGGGAAATATGATCAAGTATGAATCTTTTAAAAAATGACTCCAATAGGGGCACCTGGGTGGCTCAGTCAGTTAAGCATCCAGCTCGTGATTTCGGCTCAGGTCACGATCTCAGGGTGATGAGACTGAGCCCTCATTGGGCTCCATATTGGGTGTGGAGCCTGCTTAAGATTCTCTCCTTCTTCCTCTGACCCTCATCTCTCCCCATCCCCCTCACACTCTGTTTCCCTAAAAAAAAAAAAAAAAAAAAAAAAAATGCTGAGCGAAGTAAGTCAGTCGGAGAAGGACAAACATTATATGTTCTCATTCATGTGGGGAATATAAATAATAGTGAAAGGGAATATAAGGGAAGGGAGAAGAAATGTGTGGGAAATATCAGAAAGGGAGACAGAACGTAAAGACTCCTAACTCTGGGAAACGAACTAGGGGTGGTAGAAGGGGAGGAGGGCGGGGGGTGGGAGTGATTGGGTGACGGGCACTGGGGGTTATTCTGTATGTTGGTAAATTGAACACCAATAAAAAAAAATAAAAAATAAAAAATAAAGACTCTGGCTACCACTGTGCAAAAAACAAATTAGAAGGGGGAACACAAGGGGGAATCCCTGGGTAACTCAGTGGTTTGGCACCTGCCTTTGGCCCGGGGCGTGATCTTAGAGACCCAAGATCCAGTCCCACATCAGGCTCCCTGCATGGAGCCTGCTTCTCCCTCTGCCTGTGTCTCTGCCTCTCTCTCTCTCTCTCTCTCTCTCTCTCTCTGTATCTTTAATGAATAAATAAATAAAATCTTTAAAAAAAAAAAAGAAGGGGAACACAAGGATATAGGGAGACAGCTGGGGGATATTGCAAGAGACCAGGGGACAGAGGATCATGGTTTGGTGGTAGTGGCAGCGGGAATGAGAGAAGTGGCTGATCAGAGAGGCCCTTAGGAAGTAAAGGCAAGGGAACTTGCAAAGCACTGGATAAGAGAGGGAGAGAGGGAGGGAGGGAGGGAGGGAGGGAGGGAGAGAGGGAGAGAGAGAGGGACAGAGGGAGGGAGGGAGCAAGGATGATTTCTAGGGCTTTTGGACACAACTGGTTCGATGGTCTGGTCCTAGAGGGTACGCTTAGAGTGACCAGAGGGGGGTTTTATTATATTGGGATTTATATGGCATCATAGTAGAGATGCCAGGTGGGCCACTGGTGATATGGGTGTGCAGCTCCAAGGCATCTTGAGTCATGAATGTTGAGGTAGGATTCCTCAGGGGGTAGTCAGCTGGAGCCACAGTTATGTACAAGATCACCTGGAGAAAAGAGTATACAAGGAAAACAGAGGCCTAAGCAAGCCAGCATTTATTTTTTTTAAAAGATCTTTTATTTATTTGAGAGAGAGAGAGAGAGAAAAAATACATGAGTGGGAGGAAGGGCAGGCCCTGCTGAGGCTCCATCCCAGGACCCCAGGATCATGACCTGAGCTGAAGGCAAACGCTTAACCGACTGAGCCACCCAGGCGCCCCGCAAGCCAACATTTCAATGAGTTCAAAAAGAAAGGATGAATCAGCAAGTGGCTGAGAAGAATAAGGAGGAAGAAAAACAGGAAAATCTCTTCTTAGACTCTGACAAACTGTCTTTCATTAGCTCTGCTTTTAAAATGAAAACCTGAAAAAGCAAACAAATTGCCACAGCCAAGGGAACGATTAAAAACGAAGAAGCTCAAATACTCCATGTACATAATGATTGATTATTCCTTGGATCGCCAAGAACTGCCTCCATCCAAATTCTTAGGTGTTAAGGTGGATGGTATATCCATTCATAAAGCCCACACCACACTTCCCTTTAGGTAGACCATACTTCCCCACCACCTGACTTTGGGCTTGGCCTTGTGACAATGGATGTGGGCAGATGTGATATATGCAATGTCCAAGCAGAAACTTTATGCCTTACCAACTGGCTCCAGCTCTCCTGAGTTTCTGTCCTCCACTGTGGGAACAGCATGTTTCTTCGATTGGGATCCTGAAAAGAGGGAGTACAAAGAGCAGAACCCAACCCAATGAAGCCCAACAAAGGCACGGGTAATTCAGCCCTCCGATAACATGAGCCAGAAATAAATGTGTGTGAATAGTCAGGGGGCTATTTTTGAGCGCAGCAAAAGATGACTAACCCACTTGTCCACAGTGAGAACTCTTTAAAACTAAATCTAATTATTTTTAACTCCAGTAGAAAGAAGCAAAGCTACTCTCTTTGTCTAGAACATATTACATACCTGGCACTAATAACCAATGTATGGACATTGTCTCATTTTAATCCTCATGACAATTATTCACATGATTTTACATGAACAAACTGTGGCTTGGATAAATTAAGTACATTCCCCACGATCATAAAACTAGCAAATCATGGAGATGGAACAAAAATTCATCTGATTCCAAAAGCCAATGCATTCTCCATATTGCCACATGAAAGAGTTTGTGAGAAATCAGACCCAGATCACCTGCATGGGAAGCATGGAAAGCAAGGAAAAAGCGTCTGAGCCATCAGTGAAGGCTCAGCTCTACTCACATCGGTGGGTTGGGTCACTGTGCTGCTGTTGAGTAAGCCCAGGGGAAGCAGCAGGAGGACCTCTGCAGCCCTGCATCTGGAATCTCGCGCTGCCACAAGCTCCATCTCTCTCCCCGCCATGCTACCGCAGCTCAGAACATGGAAGCTGTAAGGTGCAACTCAGTGATCAAGTTGGATCACACTAAAAATTGGGAACAAAAGTTGCCTTTCATCTCCGTCTCTTTAGCCATGTAATCCCAATGACTTTTTTTTTAAGTTCACTATGATCAACCCTCATAAATTCAGCTTCGTTTTCTCATCTAATCCTTGGTGATGGAAATCACATCTACCTTCCTGAACCTTGAGACAAAATGAAACCTTTAACAAACTAGATACAAAATATAAGCAAAATCTATTAATCACTTATCAGTGTCCATTTGTCCTTTGAGGAGTTCTGTGCTCTGCCCAGAATGTATCATGGCCTTGTCGATGCCCCGGTGGGAGCTGGTGGAGGTAGTAAAGGTGGTGATGCATAGCGGAAAAGCAGAAGATTTGGAGTTAGACGAGTCTGGCTTTAAATCCTGCTCTGCCTCTTATTAGCCCAATGACACTGGAACCTTGACTTCATCCCTCTGAACATCAGTTTCCTTGGTGCAAAATGTGGATGAGAAAAGCTAATTCAATGAGTCGTCTAGAGATCAAATGAGATGGAATGTTCACTTCTTCGCTCGGGATCACTGGCCACTGCCTCGAGCTGCAAAGAGACTCAGGGGCCAGGAAGAGAGCCCTAAGAGCAGCACCTTCCCTCAGTGCTTCTTCTCCCCTGTAATGACGCACACAACACTGCATCATCACCACCACCACCACCATCATCATTATCACAGGCACCAACAGCATCTGGCACCAAACAGTGGATACCCCCTACATTTTTCTAAGCTCCTTCCCATGTTACCTGTACTCTACAATCTTGAAGCAAAATGAATTACATTATGCTCATTTTAGAGATCAGCAAACTAAAAAAAATTTTTTAATTAATTAGTTAATTAATTAATTGATTAATTAAAAAATAGAGATCAGCAAACTGAAAGGTGAAGTGGCTTGAGGCAAATCAGAGTTGGTCCCACCTCCTGCTCCTGACTGCTGTGTGTCTCTCTCCCTGGTTTTCAATGAGACCTCTGCAAAAAAAGAAGAAAGAAAGGAAAAGAAAAAAAAAACACACCAGATTTTCCTAACAGGATCACAAAACTCTCAAAAAAAGTATTGATTGAAAGGCTTGAAACTACAAAATCATTGCTGAGAGAAATTAAAGGGGATCTAAATAAATGGAGAAACGTTCTGTATTCAATAGTTGGAAAGCTCGATGTTACTGAGGTAGTCATTGACATGCAAATTGATCTATAAGTTCAACAACACAAAAAAAAGATCCCTGTGGGCTTTTTTGCAGACATTGACAAGCTGATCCTAATATTTGCATAGAAATGCCAAGAACCTAGAGCAGCCAAAACAATTTGGAACACAGTTGGAGGACTTAAACTTCCTAATTGCAAAACTTATCATAAAGCTACATAAGTAATCAAGACAGTGTGGAACTGACCATAAAGATAAACATATACAACAATGCAATAAAATTGAGAGTCCAGAAATAATCCCTTATATTTATGGTTAATCGGTCAATTGGTTTTCAACAAATGCACCAAGGCAACTCAAAGTGGAAAGGATAATCTTTTTAAAATGTGATGCTGGAACAACTGGATATCCACATGCAAAAAAAATTAATTTGTATCCCTACTCACACCACACCTAAAAATTAACTCAAAATTAATAAAAGCCTAGATGTAAGAGCTCAAAATATAAAGGAATCAGGAGAAAATCTAAAATATCCTAAAATCTAGAGGAAAATCTTTGTGACCTTAAACAGGCAAAGATTTCTTAGATAAGACACCAAAGCATGATTCAAAAAAGAAAAAAAAATCAACAGTGAACTTAAATTAAAGCCATATCACACCCCTAGAGTCAAAAAGACGGGTAATAACAAATGGTGAGAAGGTGGATAAACTAAAACCTTCATAAATTTCTGATGGAAATGTACAATGGTACAGCCCTTTTGGAAAATGATTTGGCATTTTTCTTAAAAAGCTAAACATAAATTTACCATACAACCCAAGAAGTCCACTCCAAGCTATTTCCTCAAGAGCAATGACAACATATGTCCACACAAAAGCTTGTACATGAGTGCTCACAGCACCATTATTTACAATAGCCCCAAAGTAGAAGCAATCCAAAGGTCAGTCAACTGACATATGGACAAATAAAAAGTAGCATGTGCAAACAGTGCAACACCATTTAGCGATAAAAAGGAACAAAATACCCACACCGGCTACGAGTTGGACGAACCTCAGAAATGTTATGCTAAGTGAAAAAAAGCCAGACACTAACGAGCACACGTTATATGACTCCATTCCTATGAAATGTCCAGAAAAGGCAAAACTAGAATCCAGCTTTGCGGTTGCCTGGATCTGAGCCGGAACAGGAACTGACTGCACACAGGCACACAAGATCTTCTTGGGGTGATGGAAATATTCTAAAACGGGATTGTGGTAATGGTTGCACAGCCCTGGAAATTTACTAAAACTCATCGCATTGTACACTGAAAATAGATGAAGTTTATGGTAAATAAATGATACTTCCCCAAAAAATCTATTTTTAAGAGGTCTTTAATTCCTGTGCAAAAGATCTCAGACAAGGTGGAAGAGGAAGCCTGGGTGGTCTGCTAGCCCAGCCTCCCCCCCCCCCTTTCTGTTCTCTGGCAAGGACACCTGAGCCCCTCTCTCAGCGCCAAGAGCTATTTCCCCAGGAGCCTGCAGCAGCTGTGTCCAACTCCTCCACCTTTAGTGACTCTTAATGGCCCCAATTCAGGCCTCTGGCAGCAAAGCTCACCTTGCGGAAATACTGTAAGAGTTATAAATACTTTAGGTCCTTGGGGAGCCCTGTCAGTTCTCTGCTGTGGCACCAGTGACCTAGGGCAAGGAAAATTCTATTCCTAGGCACACTGAACGTCCCGAGCAGCCCGGTCACAAGGCATTCTCAGAGTACCCACACTCTCTTTCGTGGCATGGTTTGGACCCTTAAGACATCCACACTCTCCTAAAGGCGAATTCCTACAAGCTAATTGTAGCCAATATCCCTGAAAAACTGGTGAATGCATATAATTAAAACTGAAGCCTGTTCACCAGGTGGAGGAGCTGGGGGACCGGATTTTAGAGCGATTCCACCCTTCTCGACCTGGGGCAGCATCATAAAGTCACCTGGTAAGCTTTTTAAAAAATATTATACCTGGGCACCACCACCACCCACCCCTGCCACCCTCACCCCAGGCACGCACACACACACATTTGGATTTAACTGGTCCAGAATGTGGCCTGAGCATCAGCATTTTTTTTAAGTTCTGCAGTGATTCTACTGTGCATCCAGGGCTGAGAACCACCAGTTTTAGAAGGAAATGGTGTCAAAACAAGGTTTTCCACCACTAATGCTCAAGCCTTAACATGCATTGTTCCCTGAACAAGGGCCTTCTCTTTATCTAGCAAGAGAAGCAGCTGCACAAAGGCAGGTGATGACGGATCCCAGGATGTTGTCATGTGCTGTATAGATGCTGCCAATTTATCTCAGTTTATCCCAAATGAGTTCATGTTAAGTGTATTGATCTGTATATCCTTAATCCTGACATCGGAAGAAGAGCTAATGGTACTAACAACTGGTAGTGGAGAGGCTAAAAGAAAAAGATAATCTGCATTACCAGTATTCAAGAACTTCCCTCTATACCAGGGACCAAGAATAAAGCCAATCAGGCCCTAGCACAACAGTAACACAATATTAAATATTTAAGGCAATCAAGCATTAATCTTAGACATGAGTGATCACGAGAGTTCCCTGCTGACCTGAGTGCACAAAAAAGCTTTGTGGATGAGATAGACTTCCAGCTGCGCCTTGCAAGATTGATAGAATTTTAATTGGGGAAATGAAGGGACAATTTAAAAAAATCATCATCAATAACAATCATTGCAATAGTGCTTACCACAAAGCAGGTGCTCCCAAGCATCACTGGACTTAAACCTCACAACCACCTCATTTTACAGATGAGGACATGGGGGTCTTGAAGAGGTTTTGAAAGGTGCCCATACTCCCAGTCCACAACCAAGGTTTGAACCCTTGGAACCTGACCCCAGGATCCGGCCACCCAGGCCAAAGCAGAGAGACAGACAGGAACCCATCACTTGTGTGATACCGTACACAGAATCTGCTATGCTGGGAATGCTGGGCCCTTGTCCCCAGGGCCCAGAGGAGAAAACTGCCCAAATGAAACAAGGTCAGACCATCCATGTGACTCTGGTGTGCCATGAGCAGAAAGGGGGGGGCACCTCAGATTTTAAGCCAGCTGCAACAAAGAGCTGAATCAAAAGCCAACTCAAATGGGATTTTTTTTTTTTTTTCAAAATGCAAGACAAGAGAAGTCCCGGAGGAGGTGAACATCACTAGGGAAGCACAGGTCTGGAGATTCTCAAGAAGTGAGGTGTTGCCAGAGGCCACAGGAAATGCTGGGAGCTGGGACTGGAGGGGAATCACTAAGCCTGAGTCCTGCTCTTCTCATCAGAGCCCCTCCGGGACTGTGATCAGGGGCCACTCAAAAAGTGAGGGCAAATAGCTGATGAGCGCCTGTTCCTTGACTGAACTACGTGTTTCAAAATGCCTCGTTGTCAAGTAACGCACTGTTATGAGGTGCCCCGTGTGTGTTTTAGCCCTGGGAGCGCACCGTGTAGGTGTGTGTGAAAGGCACACCGGATGCGTGATCCCTGCCTGCAAGGAACAAACGATGGTTAGATAGAGAGGGAATACACACGTAGAAAGGGAGAGTGAGTGATCTCACATTGTTGGATCCCAATTAACAGAAGCCTCCGAAGAAAGGGGGAAAAAGGAAGGAAGCAAGCAAGGAAAGGAGGGAGGAAAGGGGAGGGGGAGAGGGAGGGAGGGAGGAAGGAAGAAAAGGGGAGAGGGATAGAGAGGGAAGGAGGGAGGGGGAGAGAATGGAAGAAAAGAAAGAAGGGAGGGAGAGAGAAACCCAACTTCACATATTTCATTCCCCCAGGATGATGGTCACCCAAGTGTGAACCCCGTACTGTGAGCCCCCTGCACCTGCTGCTCCATCTCCAGCTACACACTGATCAGGACAATCTGATGTTCAGATTGGTGGGCCATAGGTGAAGTCTTGAGGCTTCAGATAAAGATGAAATTACATTTACAGGAAAGCAGAGTCTCTGGAGTGAGGTAGATCCCAACTCAGCTCCCACTTCCACATCTTCCCAACCACGATATTTTAGGCAAATTACTTAAACCCACTAAGCGTCAGGTGTCTCATCTGTAAAATCCCCAAGAGACTGTTGACCCTGATCATCAGACAGGACTCACTTGTGCCTCACAGCTGCCTTTCATTTGCTGACTTTGAAGACTGGACACCTTAGAAGGATTCTTTGAGTTCTAACCCTAGTTAGACATCAAAAATGCAATGCCCTTAAGCATTTCATCTGTTTGATCTTACTCGTTCCTCAGAACATTCTCCGGACACCATGTCCTCCAAGCCTTCCCACATGCATTTCTATCAGATGCATTTCTATCAGAAATACACACACCCACACACACATACACATACACGCACACACACCTCTACATCCTCTTTATTCTTGTAGGCTCATATGCATCCTCCAACATCCTGCTCAAGCATTGCCTCTACTTTAAAATTCTCCCAGACCCCGCACCCCTGCCCCACCTCAACCGTCCTGACCACCTATGACTGCTCACAGACCCTGAACTTGAATGAGCTCCACAGGTCTGATCTCACCCCATCGTGATGACTGATCTGTTGTCTCTCTCCACCCGATGATGGATTCCCCAAGGAGAAATACTGATCTCTGTAACCCCAGCACTTAATATCATACCTATGTACAAGCACTCCCTAATTTGTTGAGTTAATATATTCCATATCAAAATATGAAACTTATTTTTTAAATTTTTTTATTTATTTATGATAGTCACAGAGAGAGAGAGAGAGAGAGGCAGAGACATAGGCAGAGGGAGAAGCAGGCTCCATGCACCGGGAGCCCAATGTGAGACTCGATCCTGGGTCTCCAGGATCGCACCCTGGGCCAAAGGCAGGCGCCAAACCGCTGCGCCACCCAGGGATCCCTGAAACTTATTTTTTAAAGTGTTACAACTTACTACTCATACCATTGTTTTCAAAAGCCAGTTCAAGTCAGAGAAACAACTAATCACACTAGTTTGTTGGGGTTTAAAAGAAGTCTGAATCACAATTACTCCGCTTGATCCCCCTACCTTATTCATTAGATCTGACTCTTGAGTTATAGAGTCTGCTCTGAGAAAAGGAAGATTTTTCCACCATCAAAAATATTAACAAGACTGTCTCTGACTCTGAAGGCAATTCAAATCAATGCAACACACACCAATCAAGGATAGACACTGTAACTTGTAATTCTACAAAAAGAATACTTCCAAAATCATAGATGGAAGGTGCTGACTGCCTGGATGGCTGACAGGCCCTTCCCCAGACCACCTCTTGGTGTCTGCCTTTTTTTTTTTTATCATAGTTCTGATACGAGGAGGAAGAGCCACATTCCTGTACCTGGGCACTACTCAAGCGTACCTTGCTGTCCAAATCCAAATTGCCCCCCTTATAAATCACTGTCCATGACCTTTCCCTCCCATCTCCTATGCCTGAGCTTACCTTTTCCATTCAAACGATTAGTAGTCACTTTCAAAATTCTACTCGAATAATAGCTACCATTTTCTGAGTGGATCTATATGCCAAGCAACCTATTAGAGGTTTTATGGACACGTTATCACTTTAAATCCCAACAACACTATGATCTAGGCACTATAAGTACACAAGTAACTTAATAAGTGATAGAGCCAGATGTGATTCCAAACCCCATGCTCCAAAATGAGCTCATTAAATATTCATATACTACCCTGTAGATATTATTCCATTTTACAGATGAGGAAACCAAGGTGCCAGTGGATGAATTCCAAATTATTTAAGACACTCCAGTGGCTTAGCCCCCTCAGCTCTGTGCTGGCAGCTGTGTTGCCAACAGGCACAAAACTGTGACCAGCCAGGAGGAGTGCAGAGCTGAGAGGAGAGGTGGCTGGACACGGGCCTTTGAGATATAGTCAAGCCTCACTAATATATCTGTGGTCTTTTCAGTTCCGGGAGGCGTCAAACTTTTATTTTTGCTTTAGTTAGTTTGACTTATCTTTTTGATTGCCGTCTGCAACTCAAACAGTCCATCTGATACAAAAACAAATAGCACAGGGGAGTCCATAAAGTAACGTGGTTGGCTTTTTAAAAACTCACATACCAAAGTTTATTCATCCCAACAAGAACAATTCCTTTCAAAAGAGTCATCTCAGGGGAAAGGAAGCTGCCAGCAACCAAAGGGGAGGAGATTTACGTATTTTCAAATTACAAAGATTTATAATTACAGTATTAATCAAGAGCTAGACAGTATTTTGGAACGAGCAACGTACGTCATTCTGCAAGCATGGTTGCTTCATGGTGCAGAAGGAAGTAGCTCAAGGGATAGGAAAGAAAAGTATTTGCTCCTACTGCCATTCACACTAAGGCTCCTGCTCTCTGTGTGCACGTGGGCAGCCCATTCTGGGTCTTAGCGAGTGATCAACTTCCTACCCGGGAACAAACAGCCTTGAAACCAGCAGATAAAATGCCAATTCTCAGCAAAATTAGGCCCCAAGTCCCCAGACAAGTCATATGCCAGAGTCTGCTTCTGGCCTCAGATTTTCCTATTCCCAGCTGTGACCAAGCTGAGACGCACTAGACCCTCTCCTGGGACGAGGTCAGCACTTCAGCTAAGGCAGCACTTTTCCATACCCAGTTCCCGACCCGTGGCCAGCACTGCCGCCCAGACTATTACACCAGTGGAAGTGAGTCATAAGACCACGCTTACTCACCACAGGCTATGAAATGGGAGGAAATTGCAAAAAAAAAAAAAAAAAAAAAACTCCCTTTAGAGCTTTGCTATTTCTCCTCCTGTGAACAAAATGATATTTGTGATCATTATGTAACCATGGAAGGATCACATTAGCATCAAGGAGAACTACCTGGGTTTAAGAAGAAAACGGGGCATCTGGGTGACTCAGTGGGTTAAGCATCTGACTCTTGATACCATCTCAGGTCATGATTTCAGGGTCATGGGATTGAGCCCCACATCGGGCTCTGCATTCAGCATGGAGTCTGATTGGGATTCTCTCTCTCTCTCTCTGCTCCTCCCCCTAAACAAATAAATAAATCTAATCTCTTTACAAATAAAATCTTTAAAATCTAAACAAATAAAATCTTTAGAAGACGAAGAGGAAGACGAAGAAGACAAAGAAGAAGAAGAAAATAGGGACTTCCCAAGTAAAGATCCTCAGAATTCAAATCTGAGGGTCTTTGCCTCAAGCCAATCTGTGACCTCCACCAACCAAGATGAGGTGATGAGAGGAAATTTTCCCTCTGCCATTTCTCAAAGAGTTCTGGTTGAGGTTGGACTAAACACCTCGTTGACCCCTCTTCCTCTGTACATGAGAGAGTGAACACACAGATTAACACCTTGGGCTTTTAGCTCAAATAACACACATAAAGCTGTAGAGAGGCCCTGAATCCAAAGAAAGAATAAGCTGGCCTTCGAAGAAATCTGAAAAGCAATTAAAATCTTTGCTGGAATTTCTTTAAAGGGCACCCAGAGAGCATTCCATTCATAATAATAATACAGTTCCTCCAGCCTGCCATTCCCCATCCCCTGTCTACTCTCTCTTAGAACACAGACACGCTACCCAGGTCGTGGCCCCCACTCCCCACCTGCCCAAACATGCTCTCTCAAACCTCAGCCTGCAATGGCTGTCATCCGCCTTCCTGCTTCTCTTCCTCCTTCCCCTCCAGGATTTCTCTGCCCTTCCCAGAGAGTTCATCACTCAGTTCCTCTCCCTTCTCAGGATATGATTCTATACATCATGAAAACAAAAAGCATCCACCCATCCAAGAAGCCTTCTTCCTTTTAGAAGGTAGGATGAAAGGAAAGCTTCTGAATGTGAATATGTTGACTTTTTTTTTTTTGGTCTTTATCTCATTTGCTCACCAAAATATAGACTGAAATGTATGGAAGGAGGCTGATATCTAAAGTCAGGTGACCTGAATTGTCTTAGTTACTGTGTGTGACTTTGGGACAATTTACCTAAACTTTCTAGCCTATCTATAAAATAAGGTAATTGTAATGCCTTCATCATAAGGACATGGTGATGATTACATGAGAAAATATGCTTCGTCATAAGAAATGACAACCAAACTATGAACTGCTCCATGAAAATGATTCTCAGTCCTGCTGGCTTTAAATCTTTACATTGGTTTGGATATTATATATGCATCATTCTCAATCGTTATAGAAGGTTTAAGAAGATACTTAGAGATACAAAATGGTCTGTTTTCCAAATTGTTCACTTTGTTTGACATAGATTTTTTGGTTATTTGCTTTTTATTATTGAAGATCAGTTGGCATACAATGTTATATTAGTCTCAGGTGTATAATACAGTGATTTGACAATTCTGTACATTACTTCAGTGCTCACCACAATATATGTAGTCACCATCTGCCAAGTTGGCCACTCTTGACAATGTCGGCTAGAATATTAAAGATTAGTCACCTTTGTCTGTGTAATGAGTCACCTGACTCTACCAATCTGTTCTGCTGAACTCCATAAAGTGGAATCCAGAATCTTCAGACCATTAATTCTAAATCTGAATTTCCAATTCTCAGACTCAAGCTCCACATAAAATTTCCAGACCTTAGCGATCCATAGCATGAAAGGTATTTCTGGTCTGATTCCCCTTTAAAAAGAGATTCCCATTCATTTTGAATGGTAGAAATAAAAATTCCCATATCCCCAGGTTTCTAATGAACAGCAGGCAAAGGCATCAGGCACAGACTATAAGAGGGCTAAATTAGAAGGGACAAGAGTATAAGATCCCAGGACCAAAGGAACAAGTCACTAGAGTTCTTAAACAAAAATATCAAATCTATCCCTTCTAAAATAGGTGAAAAAAATTGTGAGCATATGTAGATCCAATGCCCTCCAGTGAAAGAGACTCCAGAGTAATCCCTTCAGATTCTACAATGTGAATAAGTCAGAGATTAGGTAACAGGGGACCTAAAGAAAGGAAGGGTATGGTCACAACGGGACACGCAAGCTGACAGAGGGCAGCACCTAGGATCTCCTTTATTTTTGAGCTTCCCATTTGGGATTTGGTACCTATGGTCCAGGTGGAAGAAGAACCAGACAGCTCCGTAGCAGCTGCTCAAGAAAGGCAGCTGGCAGTGGGCATCTTTTCCCACCCCCCGACCCCTGGATTGGATGAGCATTGCCTTTTAATGGAGATGTGGCATTTACCTTGGTTCGCAACTGCCTATTGGCTAGCTCATCGCTGGACTGAGAGAAGATAATGGATGAGAAAGATGAGCAGAAGCAGCTGGGAAGAGATTTTTAATAAGACTATTGAATTGCTCTCTTTGCCGGATTCCATACCAGGCAGATAATCAGCAATAAATGTAATTTCCCTCAGTCTTCTCTAGTGAAGATATACATAAGTGGATTGTGTAGAGAGTTCACAAATTCTGGATAACCCCAGGATTTCCTTATGTGAGAGTTTTTCCTTAGGTTATCCACACTATTATCAACAACGGGAGCTAAAAAGGAAATTTTAAAACCTGAATTTCATTCCCAAGGAGGTATTCAGTTCTTCCCAAACTGGTAAGAAACTAAGAGCCTCCAAATAATCCTGGGCTCAAATTATAAGACTTATACTTGACAATGAAACCCAAATAAAGATAACACCATAAGACATTTTCCATGGATCCCTCGAGTTCCAATGCATTTTGTCTAACATGAAGCTCATCTATGTGTGGCTAGAAAAAAAAAATACCCTCAAAGGCAGAGAAAGCTAAAGAGACCTGTCCACGAGATAATAGGCTCAGCCATGGAAACTCCACACTCCAGATTGAATTTCACAAGCAGGACAGACAGGCACCACCAAACTGGGTCCAGCGTCATGGCTATGGCTTCTACTTCTCTAATCTGGTTCCATCTATGAGTCAAGGGAAAACCTGGAAATGTTATACAGTCACCAAACATGAAGGTATTTCCAAGAGACTCAAGATGCCATCCCCAAATAAGTACCCTTCCCTTTTCCCTTAATATCTACCCACTTTCAAAGAGTGATCACATTTAATATCTCAAGAAGAAGCTGACAGCATGTTAAGATGCTCCAGAGAAAAGTCCAGTAGATTTTTCCCCAAATTGGGAAACTCAGTTCTTTAGAGCATATCTCAAGAATCATACATTTACTTAAGCTTTTTACTGCAGACATTGACATTAAGAAATAAAATATACAAAAAAAAAGAAATAAAATATACAGAGATTGTATATTTTATCTTGACAGTAATGTCAGCGATCCCATCCATCCATTCAGTAAAAATTCAACTAAACCAAACATCTACATATAAAACACTCATGTGACAAGCAAAATGAGGAACAGAAAAGTAGTTTATAGACTTTGCGTTCAAAAACTAAGTCAAGGGCAGCCCAGGTGGCTCAGTGGTTTAGCACCTGCCTTCGGCCCAGGGCATGATCCTGGAGACCCGGAACCAAGTCCCATGTCGGGCTCCCTGCATGGAGCCTGCTTCTCCCTCTGCCTGTGTCTCTGCCTCTCTCTCTCTGTCTCTCTCTGTCTCTCTCTCTGTCTCTCATGAATAAATAAATAAAATCTTAAAAAAAAAAAAAAAAAAAAACTAAGTCAAGGGGCCCCTGCGTGGCTTAGTTGGTTAAGTGTCTGCCTTTGGCTCAGGTCATAATCCCGGGGTCCTGGGATAGAGCCCTGTGGGGAGCTCCCTGCTCAGAGGCAAAGCTGTTTATCTCTCTCCCTCTGCCCCTCCTCCCCCCCCCCCCCCCCCCCCCGCTCATGCACTCTCTTGCTCTCCCAGATATAAAATCTTTAAAAAAGTCAAGACACATACATAAGAACAAACACAAAATCAAAACCAAGAAACCATAATATAAAGTAGAAAACATCAACTGCTCTGTGAGGAGTACATATAAAGTGCCATACTCATGTGAGTTCAAAAGAAACCTGAAATTATTCCTGGTGGAAGGGGTCAAGAAAAGCTTCACAGAGAAAAGAGCATTTCGGGTGACCTTTGAAGGATGGGTAAGATTTCAACCTGAAAGATGAAAGAAAAGTCATCCAGCTGGAAAGATTGGCCTAACCAGTGGAACTGAGGAAGCAAACCCAGAAAACAAGACATTTTTCAGTCTGGCTGGAAAATAGGCTGCAAGGCATATAACTCAGAGGGGGAAAAGTTGGAAAAATAAGCTATCACTATTTCATAGATGGCCTTCAATAAGAATTTGGAATTTATGTTGTAAATAATGAAAAGCCACCGAAGGTTTCTGAGCTCAGGAGTGGCATGGTGAGACTTCAGAAGGTAGGTTAGAAGAAAATGCAACCAGAGGCAAGAAGACAAGTGAGGACAGAAATAGGACGGCGTAGGTAAAAAATAAAAATAAAAATAAAAATAAAATAAAATAAAAAGATCTAGGGTTTCAGAGACAGAATGAAGAGGAAGGGGTAGATAAATATTGCTGAGTTATGGTCCACGGGGTTTGGTCACTGATGGTTAAGGACATCGAAGATCATCCTGAAGCATGCATTCTGGGTGTCTGAGAAGACAGTTGTACGATCAACAGAAACAGAGCTTAGGGGTGACAAAGCCTGTGGAAGCCCTAAATGCTTATGTCTGGCTGCCAGCTGGCCAAGTGGGGCTGGTGCCAAGAAGACACAAAGGGGAAAAACTAAAGGTCTCATGCTGTCCTATTACTTCGTCCTATGATATTTGCCTCTCCCCTTGAAATTCTCCCCTTGGATTTCTGGGTAATACTCCTTCCTTGTTTTCTTCCTTCCTCTATGGCAAATCCAACCAAGCTCCATGAGCTCTTCTGTGGCTACTTGTCCCACAACCATCTTCCACAGAGCTCCAGCCTTAGTCCTTTTCTTACTCGACATCCTGTCCCTGAAAGGTCTGTCTGTTGCTTAACTTCACCTCCACGCAGATGGCTCCTGTGGAAGGCAGTGGTTGGGGCTGCAAGCTCTGAAATCACCCTGGGCTCAGAGCCCAGCTCTACCCCCTTGCTGGACACGTCATTTTGGACAAATCACATATCTTGATCTTCCTCACATGTAAAATGTGAGGGTTGGGAAGAGGGTTAACACGGAATCTGGCACATTTATTATTTAGTAAGTCCTCAGTAAATGGTAATTATTATTAACCAAAACTTATTACTGGAAATCTAGTCTCTCTCCTGATGGCCAGGTCCGTATAGTCAGTTGTTACCTGGGCAGGATTCCCTGAAGTTCCAAAGCGAATTCATCGTTTTCTCACTCCCCACAACCCTTTGTTATGGGGGATGAACCCAAACATTCATCCAGTCATTCAAATTAGGAGCCTAATGGGACTCATCCCATACCGCTCCCATTCCTCTACCCCCCACAGCCATTGCTTTTCCTATAAAATTCCAAGTGATTCAACAAGGCATAAAACATCCACTTATCTCACCCCCACTTCCCTGTCAACGCTCACTTCCCACCACTCCCTCTTCTGCCCAGTTACACTCACAGGTTCTGCTGCAGCTTCTTACAAAGGTACTTGCCATTGGTCACAAACATCAGGTAACCTAATATTCACGTCTTTACACATTTCCTTCCTCTGCCTGGAATGTCCTTCCAAACTCCTGTGCCCAATCTGGGTAATTCCTATTTGCCTTTAAAAACTCAGCTTGAAATCATAAGAGACTCTTAACTCTAGGAAACAAACTGAGGGTTGCTGGAGGGGAGGAAGGGTGTCGGGATGGGGCCACTGGGGAATGGGCATGAAGGAGGGCACATGATGGGATGCGTGCTGGGTGTTATATGCAACTGATGAATCCCTGACCTCTCCTCTGAAGCTAATAATACACTACATGATAATTAATTGAATTTAAATACATTAAAAAAAAAACTTCTAAGGATGTTAACATTAGGAGAAGCTAAGTGACAAGTACACAGGATCTTTCTGCACTATTTTTAAACTTTTCTGTAACATTTCAAAACAAAATGTTTTTATTTTTTTTAATTTTTTTATGATAATCACACATACACAGGGGGGGGGGGGGGCAGAGACACAGGCAGAGGGAGAAGCAGGCTCCATGCACCGGGAGCCTGATGTGGGATTCGATCCCCGGTCTCCAGGATCGCGCCCTGGGCCAAAGGCAGGCGCCAAACCACTGCACCACCCAGGGATCCCACAAAATGTTTTTAAAAACAAAACAAAAAAGACTTAGCTCGTGTCACCTCCCTGTGAAGCCTCCCCTGGCTTCCTAATGCGATGCCTTTCTCTCTGCTTCTATAAGGAAGCGTGAACCCCTATTGTGGTACTGACCACATTGGGATTTTGACTTGCTTGTCTCCCTTCTCTAATAAATTGCAAGGAGCTTACCGGCAAAAACTGTGTCTTACTCATTGTTCAACTTCCTCCTCCCTGATCTAGCACAGTAGGAGGTCCTTAGCACATAGAAGGTCCTTAAATGATTTCATATATAAGTGAATCACAAAATCATCTGGCAAAACAAGATAATCCAAGATGCTTCATGGTTCCCCCTCTCTTTGGCCGCATGATTAATCATAAAGTTCATGTAGCTTGCCTTCAATTCACAAGTTTTTCTGGTTGAGTCCATGCCTCTGTAACAACAACCAATAGTTTTCTGTCCTCTTATCCAAGATACATATCTTTCAAAGCTAGCGGATGGTTTTTATTTTCTTCTTGGTGATTTTCCACATTTTCCAAATATTGTCGATCTCTTGATCTATACCACATCAGACACCTGACAAAAATTAGGAAGTTTAAAGGAAAGCCTGAAACAAGTTCAAGTCTGCAAATATGATTAGACTCCCCTTAATTCAAATAGTTGAGTAAGGGGATCCCTGGGTGGCGCAGCGGTTTGGCGCCTGCCTTTGGCCCAGGGCGCGATCCTGGAGACCCGGGATCGAATCCCACGTCGGGCTCCCGGTGCATGGAGCCTGCTTCTCCCTCTGCCTGTGTCTCTGCCCCTCTCTCTCTCTCTGTGTGTGACTATCATAAATAAATAAAAATTAAAAAAAAAAAAAAAAAACAAATAGTTGAGTAATGTGGTGCCTAAAGATTAGCATTCAGAATTCCAAATTGCCATTGTACTGGGTGTGGTGGTGTGGGGTATATATAATAAATTTCAGGTTACAAGATATTAAAAGAAAAAAAACTCAATATTTTTAAGGCACATTCTCCTAAGTCAAAGACAACAGGTCCTACTAACAAGGGAATGAAAACAAGAAAGTCATTTCCCAGTAATCACATTGAACCTTTAAGATCAGTAGTGGATGCCCATCAGCAGTGTCTGTTTGTAGAGGCTCTTGCTGTTTTTCTGCAGCCTCCTGGGGTCAGCCTCTCTACCCTGCCCATGACTTGACCTCCTGGAATCACCTGCTGGAAAGCATTTTAATCCTGCCATCACTCACCTTCCAGAGTTCCTGCCCTGGACCCTCCCCAAAAGTCTCCCCCAATGTCTGAATGGACAGCCCCTCTGTATGCTGGGCTTCCTTTAGCACTCTGGAGGCTGACAGTGTGCTCCAGAGTCCTAGGCTTCTGGATGAAAAGTTCTCTTCCAGGTTGAGAGAATGAATCACAGAAAAGGAAACCCCTGAAGAACCAGCGCTCAAAGATCAGTGACTTAGACAATGCTGCCACCCATCGGCCAAAAAATAAAAGTACTGCTGGTCTTTTCACGGGGTTTGGAGTGATTTAATGGGACATTTCATGTGGCTTTGGAATGGGCAGTAGCTGCATTGTTATTACCATTATTACTGGTGCTTCAACAAGTTTCTGATATTTATAACATGATCACAATTACAGCAGGCCTAGGAGTCAGAGCTGCAGCAGAAATTGAGGTTCTGGGAATGTTGAACAGGAAATCAGTTCAGACTTTAAAAGAGGGAGTGAAAGGGGAGAAAGGTCTGACAAATGCCCTGAGGAGAAAAATAGATGGAGAAAGAAGCACACAACACCTAGGCTTCCACACACCACACCCTGAGTGAAGGACGTTCACATGAGGAATCTAACTTAATCCCCAATTCTGCAGGACTAGCATTTTTGTGCCCGTTATTAAAGCAGGTAAGGGCCAAAGCAGCTATGGATTTGCATAAGCTCACAGGGCAGACGGAGCAGGGCTGGCTTGAACTCAGTTCTAGCTGTTCGGTTCCCAGAGTCCCTTCTGATTGCATCAGACCAAAACCGCCTGTTCTCACTTCCAAATTGTTTAGGGCAGACACTGAGTCTACAAGAGTGTTTTCTTGTTTTAATCACAGTCTTCTGCTGGGGTGTTAAATAAAGTCAATGTTTTCAGTTTAAAGGTTAAATGTCCAACAGAGGAACGTACACTCTGGGAAATCTGGTGCCCTGGATTCTCTGTATCCAGAGGGGCTTCCCCCCACCCTTTCCTGTCTCATTTCTCTCTTCCCTGTGAAATCCCCTCTCCACTTAACTACGGATACAATAACAAGATTTTTTTTAAAAAGATTTTGTTTATTTATTCATGAGAGACACAGAGAGGCAGAGACACAGGTAGAGGGAAAAGCAGATTCCCTGTGGGGAGCCTGATGCGGAACTCGATCCTAGGACCCTGGGATCACAACCTGAGCCAAAGGTAGATGCTCAACCACTGAGTCATCCCGGTGCCCCTACAATAACAGTTTAAAGCTGTGCTGTCCAGTGCAATAGCCACTAGCTACATGTGGCAACGGCATTTGAAATGTGGCTGGTCCAAATTGATTTGTATTGTAGATGTAAAATACACACTGGATTTCTAAGACTTCATACAAAAATAAAAACATAAAATACCTCACTGATCTTTATATTGATTGCATGGTAACACGAAAATATTTTTGATAGATTAGGTTAGTTATTGCTAAAATTAATTTCACCTGGTTTTTTATTTTTTACTTTTTGATGAGACTACTAGAAAATTTTAAGTTACGTATGTGGAAAGCCCTATGTTTCCCTTGGCTAGAACCCGTTTAAAGATAGGCAAACACGCTTTTGTAAATAAAGACATCCCCCCTCCAATAAAAGACATTTCATACATTAATTAGTACAAGATAAGGGCATGAAACCAAAATCTGTTTCTTCCTCGGCTGATAGATAGAAAATTGCCACCTGATGTTCAATTAAGACAGCTATAATTATTAACCAGGAGTTTCACATTGTGAAGAAACTAATGAAGTCTGATTTTTTTTCTGATTGTGTCTTATGGATGACTGACTTGTTCACTAATTATCCCAAAGTTTTCATCCTGCAGATTACATTAATAATACTGTAATTTATATGCTAGAAGCATGTGGCCCATCAGGCCCCACAAAGAACTTCACATTTCTCACATTAAGGAAAGTAAAGTCTATTATTGCTGCACTCAGAGCTGTGTTCCTAAAGCAATGGAAGCTTCTCATCCTTATTTTTTTTTAATATTTTATTTATTCATGAGAGACACAGAGAGAGCCAGAGACATAGGCAGAGGGAGAAGCGGGCTCCCTGCAGGGAGCTTGATGTGGACTCCATCCCAGGACCCCGGGATCACTCCCTGAGCCAAAGGCAAACTCTCAACTACTGAGCCACCCAGGCATTCTGCGTCTCATCTTTATTGAGTTCAACACCTTTAAAGTAGAGGGAAATATCTTGAGCAAAACTGTCATTTTCTAAGATCAAAGCAATTCAGCTTCCATGGCTCCTTCCGGGCTAACCGGGGTTTCTTGGCAGGTTTTTCTTATCTCATCAAACACAACTCTGGAAAAATGGCCTTGGAGAAGTCTAGAAGCCAATGAACTCCTAAAAATAAGATATATTCAAAGCTCCTAAGCAGGGATTTATAGGACTGGTTTAGTCAATGGCTCCCCAGGGTGACAAACCACTGGTCCAAACCACTAGGAGTTACCTCCACCACAGGGCTTCAGCACAGCGGTGACTTTGGACTAGAATGCATCAACAAGGGTGAAGGCCAACAGGAATGCCCCCTGCCTGCCCAGGAATTTTGACGAGGCTCCTCTGGCCTTGGATCCAGGCTCTATGTCCATAGGGATGCTGAGTTTCTAGACAGGAGGAGGCCAGACGAATTGACTTCTCAAGTTCACCTTCAAAACCAGACTCTGATCCTCCACTCTTCGCACAGAAAGGAATACACCCAACAAGTTAAATTGAAGCAAAAAATAACCTTGGTCTGAGGTCTCCTAGGCGCCCATTTGAACATGCACAATGCAAGCTCAACAGATATCTCCTGCCAGCTCTTCTCAATTTTCTCTGCTATGTGTGATATTTTCCATGGATGAGACCAGAGATGTTGGTTGTAAATGATAGTCAGATGTTTAAACAATTCTGTTGCTGACACATGATAATTTCCAGAAGCCCCTTTTCCATAACTCGGTATCTTTTGGTAAGACCCACCACAAAGAAAATGAGTTGTACAAGGAAAATGGCAGAAGATCTGGAAATTAACCAGGAAACTGGACCATCACATGCCTCAAACAAAACAACAAAAAAAAAATCATTAATAGGAAACAGGCCAGTTGTTAAGGGTCATGGAAAGAATATACACGGGGTTCTCAGCAACTGGCTATGTTTCAAAGTCAGTAACCTCCAACTTGTCAGGGAGGATTGTGGTTAATGCTGCGAAAGACATGTGCTGAAAGGTTTCTAGTTGCCCTTAAATTCCTGAATTTCTACTCAGGATATCATACCACACGTGTGCAAAACAGAAAAGTCTGGTAAGTTTTAAATGGATCCTTCTGCAAGTAAACCCAACATAGAAAATCTTAACTTATAAAAATCAATACGTTAGGAGGTAATCACTTACATCAAAAAAAAAAAGATAAACTTCAAATTATTTTTAAGTAATTTTTTTCCTATTCAGACACGAGTCTGAATCACACAAAACTGTCAAATTTGGACTTTTTAAAAATATATTATTTATTTATTTATTTATTCATAAGAGAAACAGAGAGAGAGGGGGGCAGAGACACAGGCGGAGGGAGAAGCAGGCTCCATGCAGGGACCCTGACGTGGGACTCGATCCCGGGTCTCCAGGATCACGCCCTGGCCAAAGGCACGCGCCAAACCACTGAAACATCCAGGGATCCCGAATTTGGGCTGTTTTGACCAAATAAAGCCAAAATCCTCGCTATCTCAGGTGGTTCAATGTATACATTTCATTAACAACATAGATACTAGAAAAAAATAAAGAAAGAGCTAGGAACCCCTTTTAATATCAAGCAACAGAAACAGCTTTTTTAAAGCAGTTCCTATGTAACAATCCAAAGTCAACAGCAAACTATTTTGTTGAACAGTTTCGATTTCAGTCTACATAATTTTTCAGCAACATACCTATAGCCTGTTTTAATCTGAGTATTACAGGAGGTAATCGGTGATCACTAAGAACTTTGGTAATAAATTTAGCAATGCCTACAATAATAGTAATAAACTCCACATTTATATATTTTCACATTTACATATTTCCAAATTTCATTTTTTTTTACAGATTTTATTTATTTATTCATGAGAGACACAGAGTGAGGTAGAGACAGGCCGAGGGAGAAGCAGGATCCCTGGGAGGAGCCTGATGTGGGACTCCATCCCAGACCCAGGATCACGCCCTGAGCTGAAGGCAGATGCTCAACAGCTGAGTCACCCAGGCATCCCTATTTCCACATTTCAAACTAGCTTTGAGATTAGTCTATTAAGCCATGTCCTTAAATCCTTTGTGAAAATGAAACAAAGATGGAAAAGAGAGAGAGAGAAAGATGGACAAATCTTGATTATCAGAATTTACACAACCAAATGAGGATTGCTTTCAAAGGCTTCCCCACGGGAAGCTATATACCTGCTTCCAGGTGGCACTACCAATGTTTATGGAATCACTCTTGGAACTACATAAGAAAACCAGTATATTACTTAATAGTCCTATTTCTCCTTCTCCCTTTTAAATTCCAAACTATTCCCCTATTAATAGATCCAAATGCTTTGGGGTGGTTTGCTAAAGACATGCATAATTTGTCCAAACCCATAGAGCATACGCCACCAAGAGCGAACCCTAATGTAAATTCAGAATTCGGATGATGCCACTCCAGGTTTACCACCCCGGTGAAGAATGTTGCTAGTGGGGGAGGCTATGCATGTGTGAAGGCAGGGGGGCATATGGGAAATCTCTGCACCTCAATTTTGCTGTGAACCTAAAGCTACCCCAAAAGTAATAATAATAATAAAATCTTAATTCAAAAAAAAATTACAGGGCAGCCGGGGGGGCGCAGCGGTTTAGCGCCGCCTTCAGCCCAGGGCGTGATCCTGGAGTCCCGGGATCGAGTCCCACGTCGGGCTCCCTGCGTGGAGCCTGCTTCTCCCTCTGCCTGTGTCTCTGCCTCTCTCTCTCCCTGTGTCTCTCATGAACAAATAAATGAGATCTTTAAAAAATAATAAAAATAAACTTTAAAAATTACATAAAAATAAAATTAAAAACCACTCTTGGGAGAGGGACATTTGTCTACATGGAGGATATGCAAGAAGGCCCGGCACTTGCTTCCCCTTCCTTCCCCTTCGTGTCACTGTATCCCTCCTCTTGTCCATCATCAGTGCCCTCCAGCCTCTGAGAAGAGAAACCAGGTGTGTTATCTCCAAACCAAGGCGATTAGGGGAGGACACAGACTGAGAGAGAGAAGCAGAGACACAGGCAGAGGGAGAAGCAGGCTCCTCGCAGGGAGCCCGATGCGGGACTTGATCCCAGATCCTGGGATCACGACCTGAGCCCAAGGCAGATGCTCAGGCACTGATACCCCAGGCGTCCCTCCTAGCATTGTTTAAGTAAACTCTAGAATTGCTGGCGGCCGGCCCTCTCCCCACGGCTTTACCTTTTCCGTGAGCGGAAGGCAATCGCGGCTGGTTCCTCTCGGGCTCGTGGGGCATCGCGGTTCTTCTCCCGTGGAGAGGCCGCCTTGCGAGTCCCGGCCATGCTCCCCACCACCAGAGGCAGCAGCAGACGCGGAGGAGTAAAGGGACCCGCCGGGGTCACTGGGGGTGGGGGTGGGGAGCTGGCCGCCCTCTGGGGCCTTCCCGGAGGCTCCTCCCTAATCGATAACACACCTGGTTTCTCTTCTCAGAGGCTGGAGGGCACTGATGATGGACAAGAGGAGGGATACAGTGACACGAAGGGGAAGGAAGGGGAAGCATGTGCCAGGCCTTCTTGCATATCCTCCATGTAGACAAATGTCCCTCTCCCAAGAGTGGTTTTTAATTTTATTTTTATGTAATTTTTAAAGTTTATTTTTATTATATTTTAAAGATCTCATTTATTTGTTCATGAGAGACACAGGGAGAGAGAGAGGCAGAGACACAGGCAGAGGGAGAAGCAGGCTCCATGCAGGGAGCCCGACGTGGGACTCGGTCCCAGGACTCCAGGATCACGCCATGGGCTGAAGGCGGCGCTAAACCGCTGCCCCCCCCCCCCCCCGGCTGCCCTGTAATTTTTTTTTTTAATTAAGATTTTATTATTACTATTACTTTTGGAGTAGTTTTAGGCTCACAGCAAAATTGAGGTGCAGAGATTTCCCATATGCCCCCCTGCCTTCACACATGCATAGCCTCCCCCACTAGCAACGGACCCCTCAGTTGCTAGTAGGTCTCAGGCCCGCGTCCAGGCAGGTGGATGCTCGGCTTACGATGACCAGGAGGACGTAGCTTCAGGACCAAGGCTGGGAGCAGAGCTCCCCTCGCGCATCGAAAAGGTGGTGGAGGTCACCGCCGCCTCCCGCCTGGAGGGCGTGAAGGGCTCAGGGACCGGGGCTCAGGGCGCCCCCCGCGAACCCCCCGTCCCCTCCGGGGCGCTCACCTGCGCGGCCGCCCCAGCCCTTTTATACACGCGCCGAGAGGCCGTCCAATGAGCTCAGCCCTCTCTGGCGCGCTCTCCGTGCTCCACCAATCAGACGCTGCGACGCAAAAAGCCGGAAGCTGAGTGGTCAGACTTCAGGAGGCGTGGCTAGGGGCGTGGTTAGGGGCGTGGCTTGGGGAAACAGGAGCTGGAGCCAGGTGGGGGCGCTTTGCTCTCACCTGGTGAAAGGAGGCTTCGCGATGGAAGCCCGAGGTTCCAGTTGGGGGAGGGGCGCTCAGTCAGGGGTTCGTGTGCGGCGAGGGGAGCGGTTTCAGGCGAGCCCAGGGACGTGAGCGCCCCCACACCCCACCCCGGACGGCTGCTGGGAGGTGGGAAGGGCCCGCGGAGCCCACACCTGGCTGAGATCGCGTAGCGCCAGCATTTAGGGAGCCGAGAGCTGGAGGTGACCGGATCAGCGAGTCTAGGGCTGGCTTGCTCCCGGAGAGGGGAAAACAGGACAACCCCACAATTAATTAATATTTATAATAACAGTTGTCCCTGGGAGGGGACAGTTGCAGCAGGTCAAATGACAGTCTGTAATTGTGCGGGCTCGGAGAAAATGTGGGCATGCAGGTGAAGTAAGGGTCTGAGTTGAAGACGCTTGTTTGTTTTTCAAAGGAAGAAAATACTGTCAGAAAAGAAAAAAAAAAATGCAGTGAAGTGATTGGTGTTGTGCAGACCCGTGAGACCTCGTAAAAGGAACTAGGGTTTCCGGCAAAAACGTTGGACAAAGATCGTGGGGGAGAACGAAGGGGAAAGAAGAGGGAAAATATTTGAAAGGTCTGGAAGAAGAAAGGCAACAGCTGAGACAGTGGGAAAAAAATAGGAAAAAAATGAAGATCCTCTAAGTCTCAGCTCTGTGGGTAGAATGACAATGTTTTCTGACCCACCTCCAGCGTACATGAAAAAATTAAAAATAATAAAAAGCTGCTTACTTGTGGAGAAATTGAGGCTGATTTACATTAGTCCTGCCCCTGAAAATCCAGGATATATGTTTGTCAGGCTTAGGGTTGATTGGACTCAGGTCCAGGGGCTCAACTCGGTAGAGGAAGGATGGGCAAGGACGTCTGAACGCTTAGGGATGCATTTTCATCCATCAACGCTCAGAGTGTGTAAGATCCTGTCCTCAAGAAGCTTCTGTAGGACAATCTCAGGATATGGTCAACCCTTTATCAGAACTACTTTATTTTATTTTAAGATATTATTTATTCATGAGACAGAGAGAGAGAGAGAGAGAGGCAGAGACACAGGCAGAGGGAGAAGCAGGCTCCATGCAGGGAGCCTGACATGGGACTCGATCCCGGGTCTCCAGGATCAGGCCCTGGGCTGAAGGTGACACTAAACCGCTGAGCCACCCAAGCTGCCCTATCGGAACTTATTTTAGATTTGCTCAGTTTCTTTCCTCAAATGCACCAGATACGTGGCATTGTACTTCTAAACCGTGAAGACCATGTCCTTTTTCTGAAAGCATCCAGTTCTGAGAGGAATAATAATAATATAATATAAAGTGCTTAAAATAGGACCTGGCACTGAAAGTGCTATCTGTGTATGTACAAAGTATCACTATTATAAAGCCATGATCCCAAGCCCACCGCAGTGTGGCGCCCTGGACGTGAGCATCTCTCACAGAATCCTTCTTTGGGTATGGACGACTTCTGCCTATACTCCTGCCTTTTGTCAACACCAAATGAACAAACCTCTTAAAATCTCTAAAAGTAAGAAAAAGTTTCATTTGAGCCCAAGTTAGGACATCTGCCCAAGGAAACAAGCTCTTCACAGGAAGGTGCCCTGGAGACTGAAGAGTTTTGGAAGGGTTGTGAATACTTTTTACATCTTGTAAAAGCCCAAAAGATTACTGATTAGCATGTAGGCAGGAATCACGAGTTTTATCGTAAAGGAATGCAGGAAATAGGAACACGGATCAATATCTCAAGGACAAGATGGTTTTCCCATAGGCTCCTATTCACGAAGCAGACGTACAAGGTGCACATAGCGGGCCAGGAATCAGGCTTTGGGTTTGAGCAGGGTTTGCATACAGTCATGTTGACCGAGAAAGAAACCTAAAGTGGCTTCCTGTGTATATGCCAGGCCTTGAGAGGGTTTCTCTCTCATCACTTTCTTGCTGTGGGATATACTTGGTGTCCAGCAAGCTTTTGCTTAAACTTCAGGGAAAGCATCAGAATCCGTTTTTGTTTCTACGACAGCACAAGGGTAGGTATGAATCGTCATCACTGATGCTGGAAATTCCGCACAGGAGTTCCTCTGTGACCCTGTTAGCAGCGGCGGAGGAAGAGATGTGCAAGCTCCCACCTGTCCCCCAGCTCTCTCCCCAACAGCTGTCAGTGTTCCACCATCAGGCCCTTCGGTGCTGCCAAGGACACGGTGGGGGCAAAGAAACCAGCGCCCTGAGACCCACCGCTGAAATCCGCTGTTGCTCGTGGGTGGTGGGTGCGAGTCAAGCGACTTTCAAAGGTGCCTGGTAACAGGAAACATCAAGGGAGTGCGAAGGTGGTGCTTCTGATGGGAGATGATAAAGTGGCCACAAGATGGCATAGGATGCCAAGCGACTCTGTGTTGCTTCAGGGCCCTGACTTCCAAAGCTCTCTTTGCAAACACTCAGGTCTTCCTCCACATTCCACACACCGTCTGTGGTCTTTTTTCTCTCCCTGGTCCCCTCTTTCCTTTCTGGAGGTTTCAGTTCTCCTTGTTACAGGGATGGTTTCCTTTCCTCCCGGTTGACCCTGATTTGCTGGCCTGAACTTGGCAAGCCCCTGCTTCGGAAAAGGGCTCCTATGGTGAGCCTGGCAGTCCTATGTTCCCGGGACTGAGCAGGGCAGGGGTTCCACGGGTTTCAGCATCTCACCAGTCTGGCAGCCCCATGATGAAAGGCTGCTGGCTTGCCTTATGTCTCCTTCCCTCATTTCCTGAGTGGCGTCGCTCTGAGTTTTTCAGATGATGTGATCTTCTACAGAGGACAGAGATTGGGGCATTGAAATTGGAGCACAGTCAGACCACAAGGGGCCTTCCCTTCGAAGCCCCAGGTACCGGGCCCCCCTCTAAGAAGAGACACCTTGTACAGTCTGCCCTGTGTCCCAGCATGGCACCCCAGACTCTGCCTTGGTTGTCCTCCTCATATCTGGGAGGATGAGGAGCCCCACAGGAGGATCAGACATCTCGAATACAGACTTCTCTTCTTCCCCTGTCTTCCTCAAAAAGAAACCCAATTGTAAAAAGTCCTTAGTAGCTCCAGGAGTTTGTCAGCCACCACACCTTTGCTGGCTGCCCCTCTTCCAGCATCAGTTTGTTTTAGGGCTTATCTTAAATATAGATTTATTTTTTTAATGCAGCTCATTGGCTTGTAACTGAAAATACATAAACATGCTCTAAAGTAAAATCTAAAGACATCTCCCACTCTTTGTCCTGCATCAGGCAAAAGTATCCTCTCTCCCTCAAAGAGGGGAAAGAAGATTGGCTAAATATGAATTAAACTTGGAGGCGAAGTGGGGTGAGGAAGGGCATGTTTCATTTTCTCCTTGGCAGACAGGAGCACACCCTAGGAATAGAACGCAGATGCCTCCATGTCGGGGTAGCTGGGGTGGGGTGGGGGGGTAGTTCCTGAGGCCCTGCACATTGATGTGGGGCCCACACGGTCATCAGGACTTAGTGAGATGCCATGTCTGTGGCTGTTTGGAAATACCTACAGCGTAATGCTGACTGTAACTATAATCAAATGTCTCCTGCTCGAGAGTGTCACCTATATAATAGAACATTTCCATAGCGTGTATTTGGGAAGAAGTTTTGTCTCATTTCCTATGCCACCCAATCCCAAGACCAATAATCTCCATCCCTTCATGGGCTGTCGAAGCCTTGCCACCAGCCACTTCTATAGTTCCAAACCACTTCCCAGGGTCCCAGGATGCTGCCAACATACTGGCCTCTGGGAGGTAGGAAAATCTGTTTCTAAGCTTTTCCTTCTGTGCTACAGGCATGAGTAATTAAGGCTCCCTTAATTCCATACAGCACCTTTGAGATCAGGTGGAAATATTTAACAGAACTTGACTGACAGTGAGACTCTAAGGTATGAAGTATATGAAAGACAAATGAGTGATTATGTCATGTGTCTATTACCCCCGCCATTCTTGAGCACCAGGGTTCTTGGTGACAAAGAAAAGTGACACAAACATAAGCTAAAATCCGGTGATGCTGAGTTTTGAAACAGAGACATATAAGTATTAACATATGAGCTATTTTTCCTAAAATAGTCCCTTGCTCTGTCCACCGAGAAGGCCAAGGGAAAATGGCCAAATCAGTGAACACATCTAGTGCCAATATTGTGGTCCTGAAATATATTTACCAGTGAAAGAAACCATGTGGGACACCTGGGTGGCTCAGCGGTTGAGTGTCTGCTTTGGTTCAGGGCATGATCCCGGGGTCCTGGGATCGTGTCCCACATCAGGGTCCGTGCATGGAGCCTGCTTCTCCTTCCGCCTCTGTCTTTGCCTCTCTCTCTGTGTGTCTCTCATGAATAAATGAATAAAATCTTTTTTGAAATTAAAAAAAAATAAAAGAAATCCTGTCTGGGGCACCTCAGTGGCTCAGTTGATTAAGTGTCTGACTCTTGATCTCAGCACAGGTCTTGATCTCAGAGTCATGAGTTCAAGCCCTGCATTGGGCTCCACACCCAGTTTTTTTGATTAAAAAAACAACAACCTTATTTGATCACCTTTGGTAGATGATAAAAGAACACATTATTGAGAAATGGTAAATAAAGGGAAAGTGCCAGACATTTGTTCGGACTTTCCTGTATGAACTGAATCATTAGGGAACCAAAGAGTAGAAGGACGTTTCTTTCAATAGACATACTCAAACTAATAAAGTGAAGAAGGAGTGATTGCATTAGAATATCATTATTTTGTGACTCCTGATGCATTAGTAGACATGGGCATTGAGTTATCAGTGGCTGCTAACCTCACACACACACACACCTACACATGCACACACATGCACGCACACACCTACATGTGCAAACACACGTGCACGAACATACACAAATGCACACACACAGTAGACATTTCATGCACTGCATGAGAGAAGAACACAATATCATCTACAAAGTGCTCTTGACGATCCTGGAGACCCTGGATCGAGTCCCACGTCGGGCTCCCGGTGCATGGGGCCTGCTTCTCCCTCTGCCTGTGTCTCTGCCTCATTCTCTCTCTCTCTCTGTGACTATCACAAATAAATAAAAATTAAAAAAAAAAAATCAAAGTGCTCTTGCCAAAAAAAATCCAACCTGAGTCTGATCAAAACTCTAAATCCAACTACCAATGTACAGGAAATACAGATGACAGAGAGCATGCTAACGTATACCATGGCACGTAAGTGGCAAAATCTATACGATGAGAATCTCTATTAGCTGAGCAATCCAATTTATTCAATAAGTAAAATGAAGTGGGAGGAAAGTTATAGATTAAAAGAGATTTAAAAGACATCGGATTTTAAACTGAAACAACTAAACTCTGGTGTCCCAGGGATGCACACTTAGGTGATAAAACTTTTCTAAAAAAGCAAAAAACAATAACCATAAAACTCAGGATGAAACATTTTTCTAATGTACTCTTAATCACTAAAGGACTGGAAGAGTCTGGGTTTTCATTGTATAATATTTCTAAGACTGAGCCCCTTGAATACAAACAAACAAACAAATGGAAGATGACTTAGTGACGTGACCTAAAATAAAATACATCTCTTATATCATGAATCAGTATACATGGACCTGTTCCAGCTCAAGATTTTCCAAACTATGGACTATAAGTCAATTTAGGGGTTTGTTACCATCATTTAAAAATATCAAATAGAGGGGAACCTGGGTGGCTCAGCTGGTTAAGCATCTGTCTTTGGCTCAGGTCATGACCCCAGGGTCCTGGGATGGAGCCTCACGCCGGCTCCCTGCTCAGTGAGGAAGTCTGCTTCTCCCTCTGCCCCTCCTCCCACTCATGTGTTCTCTCAAATAAATAAATAAAATATTTAAAAATATAAATCAGAGGCACCTAAATCAGGGGTGCCTGAGTGGCTCAGTCAGTTAGGTGGCCAACTCTTGATTTCAGCTCAGGTCATGATCTCAGGGTCCTGGGATTGAGCCCACATCAGGCTCTGAGTGCACCATGGAGTCTGCTAGTCCCTCTTCCTCTGGTCCTCCCGCTGCTTCCTCTCTCTTTCTGTCTCAAATAAATAAAATCTTCTTAAAAATAAAAAATATATATATCAAATAGAAAAGAATAGAACAGAAAATTTAGTTCATCTCACATAATTAAATGAAGTATAATTTTATGAACATGTATTTCATATCTATCTGTGTGTGTGTGTGTGTGTGTGAACATGCATAATGGGTTGCAATGTAAATTCTATTTCTTACCATGAGAGATTGGTCCACAAAGATTGGAAATACACTAGCCTTTCTCACAGATTGGGTTTCATCAGTCTTGATCATGTCTATGATTACTAAGTTGAGATCGGGAGTGGATACCAGAGTCCGGATTGCCCTCAGAGCAGTGTGGATCTGCAGCACAGCAGACACCTGTCTTGGGAAACAGCCAATCATCCCCTTCCCAACCTGTCTGCTTTGGAAAAGGTGCCTGCACACGCAGGTCTCCCCTGATAATCTTGCACGGCACCCGGCCCCTGAGTCTGTTCATTTAGCTCCTCCTTTTTGCAACGCTGCCTCCCCTTTTGAGGTCTCCGATCCAACACTTTGAAAAGTGTTTGTGGTCATTCTTGGCTGTATTTTTAAGTACATTTACACCTCTGGGTAAGTAATAGAGGTTTGAAATTCAAAACGTTCCCGGGTGGAAGGCCTCTGCTTCGACCCCTGCCTTCCAGCCACCACTTCCTCCCAGAGGCAATAAATGTTATTGGTTTTTTCCCTGAGTACCAACCACTCCCACATATTGAAGCTGGCCTGGAAAGGAGGTTCCTGAAAACTGGTTTTGCAACCTTTGGGCTTTTACCACCTGAGGGATGACACAGTGGGCAGAGGGAGCTGCTGGGGTGCTTTGAATCTGCACTCAGCAGAGAGAGCTGCTAGGGTGCTTTGAGTCTGCATTTGCAAAGCATCCTTCCAGAGCATTTAATACCTGTGTTGTCATTACTTATTTACGAGTCTCTCTTTCTTCCTGAACTGCGACTCCCTTGGAGGCCCCGTGGGCCCACCTTGGCCCTGTGACAGCATCATCTTCTTCTGATCCTCTCATACCCCTGGGAATGGATCCCCATGGCCTTTAGAGCAGGCATGCTGGCCCCCAGAAGGGAGGTGTACCCTGGGAGCTCCCCTGGGAAACCGCACCTGCCGCCCCTCCCACGGCAAACTACTACACACTACCCCCACGACCCCACACCACGTCCGCCCCTCTGAGGGGCTGCAGCTTAGTGTGACCCATCAAGTATTTGCCCAGGAGGCTGTTTTCTCACAGCAATCCACCTCCCTCCCTTCCATAGGTGTTTCCACACGATTGATGGACAGTCCAGTGTCACCAAGGCCGTGCGGGGTGCTGCTTGTCACACCTCACACACCTGAGCATGATGCTACATGAGCAGAGCAGACTCCCTCTGAGCTGAGCTTGCTCCCCGGGGTACTGAGCACCGGAAGGGCCTGCACACATTCAAAACGGATCTTAAGGCCGAACACAGAACCTTGGGGACAAAGGTTAGAGCCTGAGCTGCTGTGGAAAGAGAATCACCGATGAAGTAAGGGCACCGGCAAAGAGGAGGAGAGAGAAGTAGGAGCCATCAGGCCCCAGTGCCACAGAGCATCAGCAGGGTGGGGGCGAGGCACACAGGACTGACTTTCCAGGAATGCCCTGGGACCAGCAGGGCTAAGCCCTAGGGAGGAATGTCATGGAAAGCCAGGATTCTGAAGAGCAGCATGACAAGGAAGGGCCCAAAGGGTCCCAGCAAAGAGGTGGGAGCACACAGCACACAGGCAATCGTGGAAGAAGCAGGAGGATATTTAACCGGGCAGGGTAGAGGGGCGTGGGGTACAGGGTGATGAAAGTCAACTGTCACAGCACTCAGGCAAGAAGCAATGTCTAAAGTTGATGTATTGGGATGCCTGGCTGGCTCAGCGGTTTAGCACCTGCCTTCGGCCCAGGGTGAGCCTGGAGTCCTGGGATCGAGTCCTGCATCAGGTTCCCTGCATGGAGCCTGCTTCTCCCTCTTCATGCATCTCTGCCTCTCTGTGTGTGTCTCTCATGAATAAATAAAATCTTAAGAAAAAAATAATGTAGATATATCAAGAAGCGGCACACATAATATACAGAGGTAAGGAAGCAACCATCAGAGAAATCAAATAGAGAAAGAGTCCAAGAGTGGTTGCTCCAGGAAAGGACAGGATTAAGTGCCACTGGGAGCTGTGGCTTGCCTGTACTACCTGATTTTATTTAACAACTGTGCCTCCAGTAATGAAAAGTTTAGAAATAAGAGAGGGATGGTTGTCGTGCATTTGAGAGAGCTAGCCATGCAAAATAGTAAAAGTATATTGGGGTATTTAAAGGACTTGTTCTTGGCCGCCTGGGTGGCTCAGTGGGTTAAGTGTCTGCCTTCAGCTCAGGTCATGATCCCAGAGTCCTGGGATCAAGCCCCATGTTGGGCTCCCTGCTCAGCGGGGAGTCTACTTCTCCCTCTCCATCTGCCCCCACCCTCCCGCCCAGCCCCGCTCATGTGCCCCCACGTTGGCTCTCTGTCTCTCAAATAAATAAAACCCTAAAAATAATAATAATAATAAAGAACCTGTTCTTTCCAGAAAACAGAGCCATTTTTTGAGGGTGTAAGATTGCCCAAGTTTCACTACATCAGTTCCCATTTCTGTGAAGTAGGTCACTAGTCACCTCCTTTTTTTTTTTTTTTTTAAAGATTTTATCTATTTATTCATGAGAGACACAGAGAGAAAGAGAGGCAGAGACACGGGCAGAGGGAGAAGCAGGCCCCATGCAGGATCCTGATGCGGGACTCGATCCCGGGTCCCCAGGATCACGCCCTGGGCTGAAGGCGGCGCTAAACCACTGAACCCCCCGGGGCTGCCCTAGTCACCTCCTTCTGACGGCCATGGGAAACCAGATGCCTGCAGCTTGGCTGCACTATTACCTACGTAAATAAAGAATAACTAGGGATGCCTGGATGGCTCAGGGCATGATCCAGGGGTCCCGGGATAAAGTCCCACATCGAGCTTCCTGCAGGGAGCCTGCTTCTCCCTCTGCCTGTGTCTCTGCCTCTCTCTGTGTGACTCTCATGGATAAATAAATACAAATCTTTTAAAAAATAAAATAAAATAAATAGTAACTAACCAACCAGTCGCTAGGTATACTACTATTTCAAATGAAATCAGACTTTGCCCCAAGATACTAGACCTAATATCTAACTTGTGGTTCTCTTCCCAATCCAGGATCTATAAGAACTTTATACTTTTGTACCCCTGGCACCTACACCCCACTATCCTCTGTGCCAATGGCCACACATTAACCTTTCTCCCGCATAACCTTGGTCAGATACGCTCCTAGCCGCTGAATGCTTCATGCCTACTTTTAGCTTTGACTTTTTGGTTACGTAAAAATAATATTTTTGCTCAGTAAAACCCAGACAGTGAGCACAATTTAAAACTGTTTCGGGATCCCTGGGTGGCGCAGCGGTTTAGCGCCTGCCTTTGGCCCAGGGTGCGATCCTGGAGACCCAGGATCGAATCCCATGTCGGGCTCCCGGTGCATGGAGCCTGCTTCTCCCTCTGCCTGTGTCTCTGCCTCTCTCTCTGTGTGTGTGACTATCATAAATAAATAAAAATTAAAAAAAAAAGAAAAAAAAGAAAACTGTTTCAAATAAATAAATAAATAAATAAATAAAAATAAAGCTGTTTCAATACTGGGAGAAAAAAATAGACATCAGTGAAACAAAATAGAGAATCCAAAAATAGACCCAAATACATATGGCATTTTATTTTCTGGTAAAGGTGACATTTTACACGAGGAGGAGAAACATGGATCCACTGACAAATTGTTAGCAAGGAAAAGCTAGATTCTAGCTGCATTCCTGTCCTTTTGATGCCTCAAAGATTTACACCCAAATTATCAAATATTTACGATGTATCAAGGAATTAAACATAAAATAAACCACAAAATTTCAAAAAGAAACGTGTGTGCAGGTTGAAAAAGGTCTTCCTAAGAAAGATATAAAAACCAAAAGGTTGGAAACAATTGGTAAATTTAAATACACAATTTTTAATGGAATAAAAGTAGCTTGAACAAAGTCCAAAGACTGGTGTTAAATGAAAAAAAGACAATATATGGCAACAAAGAGCTAATTTCCTCAACTGATAAAAAGTTTATTAGTTAATCAGAAAAAAATGATAATCCAGTAGGAAAATGAGTAGAAGATAAGAACTGGCAGGTTTTAATGTTTTTTTTTGTTCAATTTGCCAACATATAGCATAACACCCAGTGCTCATCCCACCAAGTGCCCCCCTCAGTGCCTGTCATCCAGTCACCCCAACCCCCTGCCCACCTCCCCTTCCACTACCCCTTGTTCGTCTTCCAGAGTTAGGTGTCTCTCATGTTTTGTTACCTCACTGATGTTTTCACTCATTTTCTCTCCTTTCCCTTTTATTCCTTTTCACTAATTTTTATATTCCCCAAATGAACGAGACCATATAATGTTTGCCCTTTTCCGATTGACTTATTTCACTCAGCATAATACCCTCCAAGGAACTGGCAGTTTTAAAAAATATATATTTTATTTATTCATTCATGAGAGACACAGAGAGAGAGAGAGAGAGGGAGAGAGAGAGAGAGAGGCAGAGACACAGGCAGAGGGAGCAGCAGGCTCCATGCAGGGAGCCCAACGTGAGACTCGATCCCAGGACCTCAGGCTCATGCCCTGGGCCGAAGGCGGGTACTAAACCGCTGAGCCACCCAGGGATCCCCAGAACTGGCAGTTTTTAAAGAAAAAGTTTTCAGCTATTAAATCCAAGTGAATAAATATGAAAACTTACCAATAACTAGATAAATGCAAATCAAAACAAAAAGACCCATACTTAGAGCACCTGGGTGGCTCAGTGGTTCAGCATCTTCCTTTGGCTCTGGGCATGATCCTGGAATCCCAGGAATGAGTCCCACATCAGGCTCCCTGCATGGAGCCTGCTCCTCCCTCTGCCTGTGTCTTTGCCTCTGTGTGTGTGTGTCTCATGAACAAATAAATAAAATATTTAAAAAAAGAAAGATACAAAGAAAGATACAAATGTAATAAATAATAGATTATAAATATAGATATAGAGGTACAATTATAGAGAAGTAGCTAAATCCACAGATGATAGTTAGGATTCATGTGTATATGTGGTTTTTAAAAAAGACTTTTTATTTATTCATGAGAGACACACAGAGAGAGGCAGAGACACAGGCAGAGGGAGAAGCAGGCTCCATGCAGGGAGCCCGATGCAGGACTTGATCCCGGGACCCCAGGATCACGCCCTGGGCCGAAGGCAGGCACTCAACCACTGAGCCACCCAGGTGTCCCTCATGTGTATAGATTTTGTTTTATTTTAGGAGGGAATTAGAAGAAAATTAACAGTGGTTGCCTCCATACGATGTTACAACGTACATCCATAAAATATGATGAAGCAGGACCTGTGAATATATGCCATTGATATATTAATATAATGTCATTTTCACATATATTTTCTTATACATATATTTTCTTCTCTGTGCATAAAAAGGGGAACAGTGGGGTAGCCCTGGTGGCGCAGCGGTTTAGTGCCGCCTGCGGCCCGGGGTGTGATTCTGGAGACCCGGGATCGAGTCCCACGTCGGGCTTCCTGCATGGAACTTGCTTCTCCCTCTGCCTGTGTCTCTGTCTCTCTCTCGCTCTCTCTGAATGAATAAATAAATAAATCTTTAAAAAAAAAGGGGGGGGGAACAGTGTAAACTACACATTAAAATAATAATGTCTGGGGTGCCTGGGTGGTGCAGTCAGTAAGTGTCCTACTCTGGCTTGTCAGATCAGGTTGTGATCTCAAGGTTGTGATCTCAGGTTTGTGAGATCAAGCTGCGTTGGGCTCAGCATGGAGTCTTCTGCAGACTCTCTCTTTCCCTCTCTCTCGGCCCGTCCCTGCTATTCTGTCTCTCTCTCTCTCTCTCAAATAAATAAATCTTTAAAATAATAACAATGTCTGAACAACAGAACTGTTGTGAATCTTATTCTGTTGTGCCCCTCCTTTAGACTTCCCAAAACAGCAACAATATCAATTTTTTAAAGAGATTTTATTTATTTATTCATGAGAGACACAGAGAGAGAGAGAGAGACAGAGAGACAGAGAGAGACAGAGAGAGACAGAGGGAGAAGCAGGCTCCATGCAGGGAGCCGGATGTGGGACTCCAACCCCGGGTCTCCAGAATCATGCCCTGGACTGAAGGTGGCGCTAAACTGCTGAGCCCTCCGGGCTGCCCAACAATATCAATTTTTGATTCAAAAATACATCTGTCTCACACTAGAATATAAATAAGACACAGACATTCTTGACTAAAAAAAAGAAAAGAAAAAAGGACACAGCCAGTCATTACCCTCTTTTCATTTACAAAGTTTTCACTTGAGCCTTTAAATAGGGAGGCATGACTTCAGCCAAGGTCCTAGCCAGCTTTTTCCCTGAAAACCTGTGTGAAATGGGTGGCCTGGCCTTTCTCTTCCCCTGCACAGGTGTCTTTTGCTCCAGGGCCAAGGAATGTGATAGAGGAGACTGTGTCAGAGAATGGGCAGGCTCAGAGCTGGGGAAGGGAGAGCCTGCCTTGAAGGAGGGCTAGGACTCCACTCACTTAGCGACCTGAAGCCAAATCAAACAGTTTGGCAAATCACAACAGCATCGCCCAGATAGTCCTTCATTGACTCACTAGACAAATATTTATTGGACACCTACTAAATGCTGAAGTGGCCCTAGGTCCTGGGAACATAAAGATGAAATGTCTTCCTGTAGGGCTATGATGTTATCATGGATCAGAGAGACAGTAAGCGGGTATATATAACAAAAGGTTAGATATTAAGTGCCTCGAGGAGAAATAAAACAAGCACAGGAGAGAGTAAACAGAGATTTGCCCTTTTTAGATGGGCTGTTCAAGAAGGACCTCCTTGAAATGGTAACTTTTGCACAGAGACTCAATGATGGGGGGCAAGGAGGAGCATGTCAGGTGGCGGGGAAAGCAAGTGCAAAGGCCCTGAGGTCAGCACAAGCCCAATGTGCTTGAGGAAACGGCTGAGGTCTACGTGGCTTGAGTAACATAATGGAAGATGAAATCACAGAGATCAGCAGGGGCCAAGTCAAGAAGGGTCTTTCTTGAGCTTTAGACTTCATTCTCTGTGTGCCATTGGAGTGACATCCAAACTCTTCTATGACTGATCATGTTGAGAGCTGTCATAACCTTGCTGGGTTTTCCAGGGGTCTGACCCAAATGCATTCTCTCCTGAAGTGTTTTGGGAGGTTTTTCTAAGACAAGCACACAGCACAGCTTCCCCCCCAGGACAGGAGATATCTCCGCTGCGGCTCCCGTGGAGCAAGTCAGGACTTAACAAGGGCTTCCTTACTCCGTGGCTTCTGCAGCCCCTCCAGCCTCTTATGCTGAGCTCACTCTTCTCCCCATGCAGCAGTCCTGCTCGGCTATTACAGTCCTTATCTGGTTGTACAAGAATCCCTGACACACCCTTTTATCAAACACACGGGGGCACCCCCTGCTTGGCAACCTCCCCTCCCCTCTCGGCCCCGAGCATGGTGGGCCAGCCTCAGCCTCCATGCACGGACCCAGGAACATTTCCCTGTGTCCACAACTGTAAGAGACATCTCAGCACTCCTCAGGTGGTCCCAGAGAAGCCCCTCTCCTGGGGCCTGTGTTCTTCAAGCTCATGAGATGTCAAGAGGCATCTGAGGCCATGGATTTGGTGCTCCTGGTAGGGACTGTACTGTGCAGGGCAGGATGGTTAGCAGCATCTCTCCAATAGATGCCTGTAGCGTCTCCACAGTCACAACTCCAAATGTCTGCAGATACTGCCCCTGTCCTCCTGTAGGGAATCCTCCTCCATCTGAGAACTACCTTCAGGCTGAGGCTGAGGGAAAAGCATGCTTCCCTGCGGGAACAAGTGTGACTTCAAAGTCCGAGGCAAAAGCTCTTAATCTATCTTGACTCCACCTTGGCCTTTCCGGATTCTTTTATAGCCTAAGTGGTGAAGGTTCAAGGCTTGGAAAACCAGTTTTCAGTACTGCAAAGGCCTCCTGCCATCTCCCTGAGAAACAAGGAGTATTTGGAACCAGAGTCTTGAAACTTTAGTCAAAATGGAGACAGAAATGGCTCCATTCTCATTTGACCATCGTCAGATCATTTGGTGAAAAACAAAGGAGGGGAGGGGTACGTACCTAAGCATCACATCATATTTACTAGCAGAGTCTCTGCCTGGAGTATCTCTGGGTGGATTCACAGCAGGCTTGCAAGATAATGCTTGGTTTTTGTTTTTGTTTTTTCCGAGGAAGAGAAGGAGATGACTGGGCGAGCAGAGACAGAAGGCCTTTCGCTCTGTAACTTCTGAATTCCAAACCATAATATTGTCTATAACGTTACTTTTCAAAGGAAAAAGAGATCCAAGAAGTCAACAGCAACTTTAGAACCTCAGAAAGAGAAGCAGAAGTGCACAGGACAAAACGCAGGGGAAGAGCCTGAATTCTGGAAGGCAAGATGGCCCAGCTGTTCTGTGGTCCAAGCAGGTCCTTGGGTAAAAAAACGAAGGAAAAAGGGGCCCTGGGTGGCTCAGTTGGTTAAGTGTATGCCTTCAGCTCCGGTCATGATCTCAGGGTCCTGGGATGGAGCCTTGAGTCAGGCTCAGGCTCCCTGCCCTGTAGGGAGTCTGCTTCTCCCTCTCCCTGACACTCTGCCTATGTGTGTGCACTCAATGCACTCACACTCTCTCTCTCTGTCAAATAAGCAGAAAATCTTTTTTAAAAATGAGGGAGGGATCCCTGGGTGGCGCAGCGGTTTGGCGCCTGCCTTTGGCCCAGGGCACGATCCTGGAGACCTGGGATCGAATCCCACGTCGGGCTCCCGGTGCATGGAGACTGCTTCTCCCTCTGCCTGTGTCTCTGCCTCTCTCTCTCTCTCTGTGTGACTATCATAAATAAATAAAAATTTAAAAAAAATAAAAATGAGGGAAATGCAAGCAACTTGTGTTATTTTTATATAAATATTGCAAGTTCACAGGAGTTTTCCTCTAAAGGATGGATTTTAAAAGCTTGGCTATTTCTACCAGAAGACAACAAAATCAACGTATTCATTCCTTCTTTCTTTCAGGCACTGTTCTAAGGGCAGAAGAGACAGCTTTGAGCAAAACAAAAGCCCAGACCTCATCTCTTCCAATGCAGGGAGAGGTCAGAAAATGCAAAATAAGTAAGTAAACTACATATGTCTTCGCAGGTAAGAAAAGCTGAAGAGGAAGAGGAAGTCATGGAGGGTTTATGAGGAGGTTCAAGTGGGGAGGGAGGTGATGAGGTTTTAAATAGGGTGGTCAGGACCGGAGGCTTCTATGAGAAGATGACTTTTGAGCAAAGTCCTGAAGCTGTTGAGGGAGAGAGACTTTCAGACTTTCAAGTAGGCCATATGCTCAGAAGGGCCCTGTGCTTGGGTTTATGCTCTGCTGTCACAGTCCTGAAAACCTTAATGAATTTTTAATAAGAGGCCTTGCATTTTCAGCATCTTACGTAGCCAGGCCGGTTTCTAGATAGCCAGGGGATTAACTTCCCAGGCAAAGAGAATAGCAAAGACCATACCTGGAGTTTTCAAGGAGCAAGGAAACCAGGTGACTAGAGATGGAGTCAGGACAGTGACCGGTCATCATGTGTCACATAACACAAGACCACCCTGAGTGCTGGGCTCTCCCTCCGGGTAAGATGAACAATCTGTGGGCTTTGAGCAGAGGAGTGATGCAACACATGTTTTAAGAGGATTACCCTGGATTTTTACTGAGAATAGACTATCAATGGGCAAGAATGGAATTAAGGAGACCAGTTAAGAGGCTATGGCACTAAACCAAGTGGAATTTGGCTTGGACCAGAGAGATGTAGTCAGATTCTGGATGCATTTTGGAGGATTTGCTGGATCTTATACAGTGTAAGACATGAAGAGTCAAAGATGACTCTAAAGTTGGTCTGAACAACTAGAAGGATGGAGTTGCCATTTGGGGAATGCAGAAGGCTCTGAGAGGAAAATTTCCAGTAAATTTACTTAGAGATGTTTGAAGTTTCAGGTGACCATTCTACCTCTAAGATGAGATGTCCACTAGGTCATCTGTGTCAGTTTGGGGGAGAATCCACATGGACAATGTATATTTAGGAATCATTAGCTCAAGGATGAGATTTAAAGTCATGGGAGTACATGAGTCACCACCATGCCACTGTGTAGACAGAAAAGCAATTCAAGGTATGGGTTCTGAGGTGCTCCATGGTAGTATGAACATGAGGTAGAACCAGCAAAGGGAGCTCCGAACATATGCTTCACACAGAAAAATTACCATCCTAATAGAGACCAACTGAGAAGAAGAATGTCTTTCAATATGTTGAAAAATAAGTGGCACTCAGCCCTGCAGATATTTACAATTTTGACATCAGTCCAGACTGTTTTTTTTTTAATAATTTTTTAAAAGATTTTATTTATTCATGAGAGACAGAGAGAGAGGCAGAGACACAGGCAGAGGGAGAAGCAGGCTCCATGCCGGGAGCCCGACGTGGGACTCGATCCAAGGACCCCGGGATCAGGCTCTGAGATGAAGGCAGACACTCAACCACAGAGCCACCCAGGCGTCCCAAGTCCAGACTTTGGCAAGAGCTCCTAGTTCAGACAACCCACTGGCAGATGACAAAACTGACCCCAGATGAGCCATGGAAATGGCTGATTATTATTGTTGTTGTTGATAATTTTAAAAGAAGAAAGAGAGAGTCTGGGCTTGTAGGATGACCAACAATCTCAATTACCCAGAGCCTGAGGCAATTCCCAGGGCAAGGATTTTGAGTACTAACACTGGAAAGCCCCAGGCAAACTGGGAGGAGTTGGTCAACCCAACTTGGTGTCCATCTTTTATTCAAATCCAGTCCTCCCAGCTAATTACCTTGTGTTTTCTCATCTGTAAAAATAGGTGTGATGCAGGATTGTTACTAAGATAAAACAAGAATATTGCATATCAGAATGCCTGACAATTAGTAGGTACTCAATAAATAATAGCTATTATTAATTTGGAAGAAAGACAATACCTGATTACGGCAAGCAAAGTATTTAGGGTTCGCAGTTATGACCCTGAGGTATAAAAGAACATTAACGTACGTTCATTACATTCTGTTTAGCACCATTATCCACCAAGAGGTATAAGGGGTCATGACATAGAAGCCCAACACAATATTCAGTTCTGTCATGAACAGTATTTACACCATCATAATAATATTAACATTGGTTATTGATTTCTGACTTGTAGAACTGAACTCTAGAAAAACTATGGGGAAATTAACCATAGTTTCAAAACAAAGTATGAATGTTATTAATCTGGATTTGGTCAAAGTAGATCTATTGCTGTCAAAAGTATGGGAATGGAAATGGGGTAAAGAGGGGCAGAAGGTAGTAGTAGTATCAAGATTCACAGTTCACAGTGAAACATTAAGTACTATCTCTTGTTTGTGGAATAAGAAATTGAATTTTTTTCCCACTGTTTAAGGAATTTTTATTAAAGCAAGCATTTTATAACCGAATTATGTGTCCTTGCTCGGTTATCAATTCTGTTATTTAAAACAGATGTGACATTCTGAAATATTCTACAGTAAAGAATTACAAAGTCTTAAAAAGGTAATGCTTTGGGGCACCTGGGTGGCTCAGTGGTTGAGCATCTGCCTTTGGCTCAAGTCGTGATCCTGGAGTCCTGGGAGTCTCACAATGGACTCTGCACGGAGCCCGTTTCTCCCTCAACCTACGTCCCTGCCTCTCTCCGTGTCTCCCATGAAAAAATAAATAAAATCTTTTTTAAAAAGGGAATACTTTGAATTTTTGTACTTCACTGAAAATTCTTTTTCTCAAGGTCCATAAACCAATAATTTGTTTTTATAATTTTATTAATTTTGTGGTGATTCTGTTTGCTTGTTATTAAATCAGTAAGTATGCTAGGACTAGCATCATAAGAAGCAGAGATTTAGGGGTGCCTGTGGCTCAGTTGGTTGGGCACTCAGCTCAGGTCATGATAGTGTGGTGAGATCAAGCCCCGCATCGGGCTCTGTGCTCAGAGCGGAGTCTCTGTCCCTCTCCCTCTGCTCCTGCCCCAGGTCTCTCTCTAAAATAAATAAATAAAATCTTAAAAAAACAAAAGTTGAGATTTAAATGTTTTGCTTAAAAATGCCTGATTACAGTAGAAGGACTGAGACTGGAGCTAGAACCGTTATGGAGGGTGGGGAAGTCAGAGTTGATGGAAGTGAACTAACCCCTCTCTCATCATAGGCCCGCAAGGCATAAGGTGGATACATTATAAAAATGGTGTAAAGGTGTTGTTGAGAAATATGGAGATACCACCAGTGGGGAACAAAACGAAGTTATTAAAGTCGAATCTGGGAACAGGATGAGTTGAGGCAGGAGGCAGCCTTTGTACAGAAAAGAACATGAATCAGCATTTTCATGATAATCCTTTCTGGATCTCTCTCTCCCTTTCCCTGCCTTTGAATTTAACAATGTGCATCAATCCTGTTTATCAACATTTAAAAAGAAAAAGAAAACAAAGAATGTAAAAATAGTTGCCCATTCAAACTAATTCCGTAAAAGCTATTAAGCGCTTACAGGCCTTCAGCCTTTCAGAAAACTGAGCTCTTTGGAGTGACTCATTCTTTGGATATTTTAAAAAACAAAAACCAAGCCCACAACAGCAAAATTTTACTCCACCCAATTCCTCCTTCCTTCTGAAACTGAGCCATTATCTATATACAGCCACTGAAAACTACTTTGCAACTATTTAGATAAGACTGACTGGTCCACTGGCCACTGTGACACTAGTACCACAGTATTAATAATCTACTCTGCTGGTCATAACAGAGTATCACAGCCGGCGGGGGTGAGTGGGGGGTGGGTGGGGGGCAGGGGGTGGCACTTAAAACAACAGAAATACAGTATTTCCTCCTGAGGCTGAACCAAGGTGTTGATGAGGCGGCAGCTTGGGGTCCTCCTTGAGCTCATCCAGGTTGGGGTGGAATTCAGTTCCTTTCTGCTGGAGGGCTGAGCTCCCTGTTCTCTTGTTGGCTGCCAGCTGGCTGTCACTGTGGGCTCCTGCAGCCCACCCTCAGGGTTCAGCCACGTGGCCCCTCCGTTGGCCATCCACCTTGGGGAGATGGGGCCTTGGGGAGGCCCTCTCTAATTAGGTTTAGGTGAGGTCATGAGTATTGAGACCTCGGGATGGGATTAGTGTCCTTATAAGAGGAAGAAATTCCTTCTCTCTCTCTTCCCCAACCCCAACTGTCTGTGTCTCTGTCTCTGTGTCTCTGTCATGCGAGGACACAGTGAGGAAGTCTTCACCAGAACCCGTCTATGCTGGCACTCTGACCTCAGCCTCCAGAACGGTGAGAAACGGTGAGAAACGAATGTCTGTTGCTTAAGCCACTGAGTCTGTGGTATTGTGTTACGGCAGCCCAAGCTGAGATAAGCCCTTGGTTTGGATTTATCTGATATTTCTTCACAATTACATGCAAATTGTATACTCTTGGCAGAAATGCCTCCAAGGTGATGCTATGTTCTAACGGCAGCCTTTTGGGAAGTGCACGATGTCCACTGGTCCCAATACTGGTGGTGTTTTAACATTTGTAAGAGAGTGTTTGTCAGTATTCTCTACGGCAAAATTAACTGAGAAGTACTAAGCATGAATTAATAAACAATTAACAAGATAGTCTGTGTGGAGACCGCTCTGAAATTATGTAAATCTGTTCCTCATCAAACATTCAGCCACTACTTTTAGCATCCTTTAATGAGCCTTATCTGAATTATTAATATAATGACTGCAAAATGCTTCTAATTCTATCATTCCTTCTACAGTTAGCATCACGGTGTGCAGTAGAGTCTTCTTTCCTCTCCCATTTATTTATTTCACAGATTTATTTATATCAGTATGGACTCATGGGTTTCTACTTTATTGAGTGGATTGTATTTGTTACTATTATTATTTGTTTTGATGCTTGAATTTTCCCAGATTTAACCAGTGTAAGCTCCCTTACGCTATTATGTCCTGATGACATACCCCTTAATATTCTTTGAACACTTTATACTTTCTGGCACAAAAGTATCTTTGAAGCTCACATTGCACTTGTTTTTTTTCCATATCTGGAATCAGCCATTAATCCAAAGATCCTCAGTTCCCTTTAGTGGGAAACAATCTTTAGAAACCAAGATCCAGGCACTGGTTATGCTCATTGCTACTGGGATATTGTTGCTTCTAGACCCTCATGGGAGATAGAACTAAAAATATGTGAATATACCCACATGGGGCCAATAAATCTGTGATCATGTCAGTCTTCTACACAGATGAAAACCATGAATTCATAGACGTTTCCAACTCCAAACCATCACCACAGGGTTTCCTCCAGCCTTTGCTTTTACACGATTGTAATTCCCTTTTCAGATTGTGAGAAACCTGGGCCAGTTACCCAGAGGTAACCAATATCCTGACCACTCACACAGTCTCCTTTGGCGGTGACCCTGGCAGCCCCAGCCATGCTGGCTGAGCCACTGGCCCTGGTCCCACTGAACACACCAACCACAAAGGTCAAATCCCCAGCCCTAGCCATCCTGGCCACACTAATTCTCTGGCACTGGCACCCCCAATCTTGCCAGCTGATTCCTCACCCCCAATTCTATAGACCATGTTGACGACACCAATCAAAAGGATAACTTAAAAAAAAAAAAAAAAACAGATACTGCTGCCAGAATTAAAATTATTACTTAATTACACCTACATATGCATGCTCATCATAAAGGTATCATTTCTGACTAGGGGATTTATAGGTAATCTAATCAGAGGGGTAAATAAAATAGTATAGGGGAAACTGAAGAATTGTTAGAAAAAAATAAGGCTGGGTTTATAGTTTATACCAATGTTAATTACAGATGTATCAAAGATTTTGAATAAAATACATCCATATAGATGCCCCTGAGTGGCTCAATCAGTTAAGCATCCAACTCTTGATTTTGGCTCAGGTCATGCATGATCTCAGGGTCATGAGATGGAGCCCCATGTCAGGCTCCTCACTCAGCAGAGTCTGCTTAAGATTCTCTCCCTCACTCTCTGCCCCTCCCCTGCACCCCCCATGTACACATGTGCCCTCTCTCAAAAAAAAATAAAAATAAAAATAAAAATAGGGATCCCTGGGTGGCGCAGCGGTTTGGCGCCTGCCTTTGGCCCAGGGCGCGATCCTGGAGACCCGGGATCGAAACCCACGTCGGGCTCCCGGTGCATGGAGCCTGCTTCTCCCTCTGCCTATGTCTCTGCCTCTCTCTCTCTCACTGTGTGCCTATCATAAATAAAATTTAAAAAAAATAAAATTAAATTAAAAAAATAAAAAATAAAAAAATAAAAATAAATTGAATTAAAATTAAAATAAAAAAATACCCAAAGATACAGATGCAGTGAAACGCCGGGACACCTGCACCCCGATGTTTATAGCAGCAATGGCCACGATAGCCAAACTGTGGAAGGAGCCTCGGTGTCCAACGAAAGATGAATGGATAAAGAAGATGTGGTTTATGTATACAATGGAATATTATTCAGCTATTAGAAATGACAAATACCCACCATTTGCTTCAACGTGGATGGAACTGGAGGGTATTATGCTGAGTGAAGTAAGTCAGTCGGAGAAGGACAAACATTATATATTCTCATTCATTTGGGGAATATAAATAATAGTGAAAGGGAATATAAGGGAAGGGAGAAGAAATGTGTGGGAAATATGAGAAAGGGAGACAGAACGTAAAGACTGCTAACTCTGGGAAACGAACTAGGGGTGGTAGAAGGGGAGGAGGGCGGGGGGTGGGAGTGAATGGGTGACGGGCACTGGGGGTTATTCTGTATGTTAGTAAATTGAACACCAATAAAAAATAAATTTAAAAAAAATTAAAAAAATAAAAATAAAAAAATATATCCATGGAATTTGTGAATAAAGCGTGAATAGTTTATATTAGATCCTGGAGTGGCAAAGGCTTTTCCAAGAAGGACATCAAGCCAAGAAGCTAGCTATAAAGGCAGAAGTTTAATAAATTTAACCACATAAAATTATAAATTTATGAAGCTTCTCTTTGATCAATCAATACAGCCTAATAAACATTGACAAACTGGGAAAAAGATATTTGTCATCCAGGAAAGCAGACAGCTGATAACCTTAAATACATAGAGCTTTAAAAGTAAGCAAACTAAATTCAAATAAAAAGGCAGATGGACAGTAATTCTCAGACTTATACAACAGTAAAAAAATGAGAACCAAGACGACGGAAGGCAGTGTGTCTCCCAGGAGACTGGAAGGCAGGGTGGCTGTAAGGAGCCGCAGAGGCTGTGACCACCCTCAGTTCCCTCGGGAGCCGCGTGACACCACAGCCCCCAGTCTGTCTGTCTGTCTGGTTGAGCATGAGACATGCTCACTCCTTTATACAATCATGCACTAACAGTATAAATTCATGAACTTTCTGGAAAAGTTGGTCATTTATTTCAGTATTGAAAATGTACAGACCTACTGATCCAACCATCCTGACAATAGGAATTGACTGAGAACATACTGGCAAAACACGCTGGGTATCTCTTCAACTCTTCAAGTATGTGCAGTTCAGCCTTTTTCATAATAATGACCCGGAGGGAAAATGGAACTAAATTGTCCACCATAAGGAGCTGCTTAGAGTATAGGTACATTTATCTACTGTAGTAAAATGCCACCTTTAAAGGGAATGAGCTAGTGCTCTAGGGGCTGATATGAAAAGGTTTCTAATGTTTTTATATTACGTTTAAAAGAAAGCAAAATATGGGCACCTGGGTGGCTCAGTGGTTGAGCGTCAGCCTTTGGCTCAGGTGGTGACCCCAGGGAACTGAGATCAAGTCCCACATCGGGCTCCCCACAGGGAGCCTGCTTCTCCCTCTGCCCATGTCCCTGCCTCTCTGTGTCTCTCATGAATGAATATTTTTTTAATAAATTTTATTTATTTATTCATGAGAGACAGAGAGAGAGAGAGAGAGAGGCAGAGACACGGGCATAGGGAGAAGCAGGCTCCATGCATGAAGCCCGATGCAGGGCCTGGATCCAGGTCTCCAGGATCATGAGCCGAAGGCGGCGCCAAACTGCTGAGTCACCAAACCGCTGAGTCACCGGGGCTGCCCATGAATGAATATTTTTTTTAAAATTAAAATAAATAAATGAAAGCAAAACAAAGAACTATGAATACAGTAGAAACCTTTTTGCATTAACAAATTTTTACATAAAGGGCTGAGAGCAGATTTGCAGCTATTTGTCAATTCTTTTTTTCTAATGCATGGACCTACTTCAAGGCCACATGAAACAAACATAGCAGGAAGGCGATACCCTTACTCTGATCTTTGCCTAAGAGCTGGGTCCTTTTGGACTGAGAAGTTTAATTAAGGGAAAGGGGGTTGAGCAAGGAGATTTTCTCTCTTGCAATTTGAGGTCTAATTCAGAGATGCCTCCAATTCTGGACTTTATTTACTCTATGTGGTTCTTTTCTGCTTGAAAATGAGTCAGCTCTTGCCTGGACTCATCTCTTATAATTCAAGTCCACAATCCTTTATAAATTTGAAACCCCCAAAGCTCTGAAAAACAAGATTTTCTGTAGCTCATTCCTGTAACTCTATGGTGGTGAAACATGACCTAAATTGATGTGAGCTATTTATTTATCCTTTAGTGTGAATACTCATACATCTCACTACAGAAATAGGAATGTTTGTTTTGGGGATGCTGCTGGGGCATTTTGAATTATACTGTATATGCCCTCTTAATTTTCTATATTTAGAAAAATCCTGACTCCTCAAAAGCATCTAGCCTACAAAGTGTTTGGACCCATATCTTGCTAAAAGCAGCAGGCAGCTGCCAACTCACCCTAAAATTCTGGTTCTTTCCAACTTCTTCTCCCATAATTATAGGCTCATGAGGAACCTATATTTGCCTTCCTGGTTCTCTCAGGCAGTGTTTTACCAACTATATATCCCCCGCATGGCAGGGATCTGCCTCAATGCATGTCTTTCACCTCCTAAGTCAATTCTACATATTTTGGATTTTTATTATGGCAGCCCTCATTCCTGGTTCTAAATTTTTTTTTTTTTTTTTTTTTTTTGAGAGGGAGAGAATGGGAGCAGGGGAGGGGGAGGGGCAGAGGGAGATTTTCTGTTCTTTTCTTTTCTTTTAAGATTTTATTTGAGAAAGAGCATGAGAGAGAGAAGGCAGGGCAGAGGGAGAAGCAGACTCCCCACTGAACAAGGAACCCAATGTGGGGCTTGATCCCAGAACCCAGGGATCATGACCTGAGCCAAAACCAACAGTCGAATGCTTATTTAACCAACCGAGCCACCCAGTACCTCTCCTCCTTGTTCTAATTTCTATATATTTAGAACAGTCTAAACTGCTGTAATAAATAGAACACCACTAAAACAGCTCAAGCAAAGTAAACTCTTACTTCTTGCCAATGTGATATTCTGTGGAAGCTATTCCAGGTTTGGCAAGAAGCTCTCTTCCACGTAGTCATGCAGGGACCCAGGCTGACAGTAGCTCTGCCACCTGAGGTTACTCTGGTCATCAACACTCCATCTGGAGAGCAGCAGGAAAGGCGAGTGTAGGCAGTTGTATGGGGCAGTTCTGGAAAGAGCACACCTCACTTTTGTTTATATTCCGTTAGGGAGAACTCGTTCACATAGTCACATCGAACTACACAAAAATTTAAGAAGTGTAGTATAGCTGTACGATCCTTGTGGGCTACCACTGATGAAGAGCGCGATATTTCTGACCATATTCATTCCAGCCAGGAATGAGTCTGGCTAGATTGTTGTGTGGGATTTTTAGGGATATGGAAAGGGGGGGTGGGGATCAGTGGTCATCTGCTATGGGTAGGGGATGATATTAGGGAAAATCTGGAAGAGAGTGAAATGAGAACAGTCGTGGTGCGTGAGGAACATGAACAGAAGTGGAAGAGAAAGCTGCTAGATCTACTCCTCCACCGAAACCTCCAAATGTTGAAAAGCCCAGTAGTAGAGACCTTTGTCCTAAATTTCATTCTATTCTCTCTGCATGTGGTTTTAAATACCATCGGTAGGTCTTTGATTGCTGCAAGTCTCTCTCAAGCTCAGACCCGAGAGCCAGACTCTCACAGCAACTCTTTATCTTCCAGATGCCTAAGAGGCATCCCAAACTAGGTGCAGTTGGAGACTGGTTAGTTGTCCCCCCTCCCCTGCCCAATCCTCTTCACCTCATCTCGAACACCCAGCTAAGCATTTCCCAGCTTCCCACGCAGCTTGATGAAGCCGTAGAACCTGGCAGATCGAAAGGTAGAAAGGGCTTAGATTCGTGAGTAAAGGTAGCCACTGAATACCCACATCGAACTGTTTTGTGAACAAGAAAAATATACTGTGGTCAGCCATTCCAATTTTATTTGTCCAGCAGCGGTTAGCCTACCCAGGTGACAGATGTCCAACACTGAACTTGATTCTCCTACCCAAATTCCTTCCCCCACCAGTCTCCGCTAGCTTGGTAATTCATGCCTTTCTCCGCTGTGTTGCTCAGAACAGAAGCCTTGATTTCTTTCTTGTCCTTACCCACACAGTCAGTCCACAGGCGAGGGCTCTTGGTTCTCTCTGTATTATTCCAGTTTTGCTAAAACAACAAATGAACCCAAACTCGCAGTGACTTACAATAAGTATTCATGCCTCACACACAAGTCTGCAGGCTGGTTGTGGCTGAGCTAGGCTTTGCTCACCTTGGTTGAATTCGGCCCCGTCTGGCGCCGGGCTGCAAAGCAGGTTTGGCTCTGCCAAGCCCTGTGCCTCATTCTGGGACTCAGTAAAGAAGAATGGTTTCTGGAAACATGCTTTCTTCATGGTGGGAAAGGCAGAAGCACAAGAAGAGAGGACATGCCTCACCGAAATCTCAGTCGTGATCTGTGATCACCTCTTTTGGATCGATAATTCCCCCTATTAGAATGTAAGTTCTATTAGTGCCTGGCCTCTAGTAAGCGGTTCTATGTTTATCAAATTAATGTTAAGTGAGAGCATTCTGGAAAAGTAGTATGAAGCTAGACTGCGAAGGATCCTGAAGTGCCACGTTTGAGAGTCTGGACTTCATCCTAAAGGCATTAGTCAGCCATCAAAGAGGTCTGCTTTTAGAAAGGGAACTATGACGGTAGCTGGGGGTTGAATTTTAAGAGAAACCAGTTCAAAGGTTACTGTAATAGTCCAGATCAGAGGACGCTTAAGGCCAAGCCAAGGCAGAGGGACCAGTGGGGAAACTGCTTTGAGGTGCCAGCAACAAGAATCAGTAATAAAGGGGCAGCCCGGGTGGCTCAGCGGGTTAGCTCCTGCCTTCAGCCCAGGGAGTGATCCCGGAGTCCCGGAATCGAGCCCCCCGTCGGGCTCCCTGCATGGAGCCTGCTTCTCCCTCTGCCTGTGTCTCTGCCTCTCTGTCTCTCTGATGAATAAATAAATGGAATCTTAAAAAATCAGTAATAATGACATTAGGTGTCTACAGAAAGTCCAGACTCTGCCATCTTCCTAGCAGGCAAGCAAAATAGGCATCTGTGTACCAATTCTGCATCTACGAGGGCAAGGCAAGTTGCAGAGAACTTATACAAGCTCCCCTGGAATCACACTGCTAAATAAATGGCTATTCTGGGAATTTATCCGATTCCCAAGCCTAAGGAATGAAGCCACGTTTCTAGCTAAGGTAAATCATTCTGATGGTGTCCTTTGTTGAAATGCATGAAGGTCTGACGGGAAAGATCATGAATGTGACTTTGGATGCCCCGTGAGAGGCCTGTCATAAGAGTAAAAGGTTTTTCATCAGACAGAACAGGCCCCTGGCTGACTTGCTAGGAAGGCTGGGGGTGGGGGAGGAGCTCAGGGTAGGTGCCAGGCTACAGATACAGGCTTCACAAAAAAGGGCGGGAACCCAGGGAGTCCCAGATGACTAGGCAACCGGAAGCGTTCTCGGGACATTCCTCTTCCCTCCCTTTTTGTTCAGTCCACACGCCTGTTTGTAATCTTTGGTTCTGCTGGTAGAGTTGGGTTGAGCCAGCTCTACCTCCTTCTCCCCCCACCAGGGCCTCGCCTGTAATGAAATTTTTAAAAGGTCCTGCCTGAGGGGTGACGTGCTTGCCTGGGGTCCAGAGGTAACTAGGCAAGGGGCCCAAATTAGTGCTCTGGTTCTTCCATCATCTCCTTTTACCACCTTAGGCTGCCTCTTCCTACAGAACAGTCATCTGTGTCTTATTGGGTTCCAGCTGCTCTAAGGAAAATACCCTAAGCAAGGGGGCTTAAGCAGGAAACTTATTTTTCTAAGTTCTGGAAGGTCAAGATTGAGATGCCAACAGAGGCTCAGCGGTTTAGCACCTGCCTTCGGCCCAGGGCGTGATCCTGGAGCCCCGGGATCGAATCCTGTGTCGGGCTCCCTGTATGGAGCCTGCTTCTCCCTCTGCCTGTGTCTCTCATGAATAAATAAAATTTAAAAATCTTTAAAAAAAAAAAAAAGATGCCAACAGATTCAGTGTCTAAGGAGAGCCTGCCCCTGGGTCACAGACTGCAGTCTTTTCTGCGCTGTCCTCATACAGAAGGGCTTATGAGCTCTCTAGGGTTTTTTATAAGGGCACTAACCCCATTCAGGAGGACACCCCCCCCCCCCCCCCCCCCCCCCCCCCGCCATGGCCTAATCACTTCCCAGAGGCCCCGCTTCCAAGTACCCTCACATTAGGACTGGGTTTCAACACCAGGGATTGGGAGGACAGAGTCTACACCAGCAAGTGGGAAATCTTTCGGGATCCCCGGGAGGCTCAGCAGTTTAGCACCTGCCTTCCGCCCAGGGCGTGACCCCGGGGTCCCAGGATCGAGTCCCACCTCAGGCTCCCTGCGTGGGGCCTGCTTCTCCCTCTGCCTGTGTTTCTCATGAATAAATCAATGAAGATCTTTAAAAAAAAAAAAAAAAATAATAATAATAATAATAAAATGGGGAAAATTCTTCCCTGACGCACACACAAGTGCTTTCCTGCTTTCTTCCCTTCAACGTTGCATCAAAACAAGCCCTTTATACTCAACCTGCCGGAAACTTAAAACAAGAGCCCTTCTAGAGCCTAAGCGGAAGCTGAGAGCCTGGGAATGAAAACTGCTGCAAACCCCTGAGGAAGCTCTTAGGCACTTCCACCAGGTCAACACAGAGGAGAAAGAAAGAAAGATAGATAAATAGATAGATAAACAGATAAAGATAAATAAATGAATAAGTAGATAAATAGGTAAGTAAAATAAAGATAGATAAGTAGATAGATACATAAATAGATAAATAAATGGATAGACAAATAGATAAATGGATAGATAAATGAATAAATAAGTAGATAAACAGGTAAGTAAATAAATAAAGATAAATATAGGTAAATAAGTGGATAGATATATATAAATGGATAAAGATAAATATGTAGATAGATACATACATAAATGGATATAGATATAGATACATAGATAAATGAATAAGTAGATATAGATAAACAGATAAGTAAATAAAGATACATAAACATAAATCGATAAGTAAATAAACAGATGAATAGATAAGTAAATAAATAGATAATAAATAAATAAACACCCCCCCCACCCGGTGTGAAGCCTCCCGACGAAGGCTGCAGGCTGCGCGCGCCGCCCCGCCCCCCCGGGTCCCCGCCCCCCCGGCCCCCCCCTCCGCCCCCGGAGCTCCAGGCCGCGGGCGGGACGAGCGCGCGCTCCCGAAGGCCCCCGGGGCGGAGCCTCCACCGGAAGCACCGCGAGGCGGGCCCAGGCGAGCCGGCCGGGGGAGCCCGGGCGAGGGTAGGTGCGGCCGCCCCTCCCGGGTCCCGGCTCCCAGCTCCCGGAGAGTAGCCGGGGACGCGCACGGGCCCAGCACCCCGACGTCCTCCGGCTCGACGAAGGGCCTCCGGCGCCCCACGCCCGCAGCGCGAGGCTCGAGCTCTTCCGCCGACTCGCCGGGCGCGCTGCGCACGCGCCTAGGAGCGAGCTACGGTGGCTCTGCTGGGGACAAATTACTGACGCGCTACAGTTCTGCAAACCCGATCCAAAAAAAAAAAGTAGGAACTGACTGGGACAATTCAGGAAGGCGGCCACTGAGGCGTCTGCAGAAGGGACTGACACACGGCCGTGTGAGTAGGGAGGGGTGAGCCCTGAGAAGGGTAGAAACGCAGTGGCGGCGGCCCAACCACCACGCAGAGAGGCTGGGCGCCCCCGCCGTGGGGGCGTGGCCTCGCTGGCCAGGGGGCGGGGCTTGGCGTAGGCCCCGCCCCCGCCCTGCCGGAGGCCCAGGGCGCGGCACCCTCGCTTCGCTGCATAGCTGCGGTCTGCACCAGCCGCACCAGCCGAGCGGAGGTGACCCAGGTGAGTCCCCGCACCTGCGGGCCGCGGGAGCGCCGGCTCTCGGGGCACTTCTGCTGCAGCGCGAGGCACCGCCCGTACCTCTGCCGTCCCGCGCGGATTAGGGACGCGCTCCCTTTCCCCCGGCTGCTCTGTACGCTTCTGTCCACCTCTCCATCCCCTTTGACCTCCACCTGCCCTGCATCCTCCCGTGATGGGGTGGGTTTGGGGCGTTGAAGTGGGGCCCGCCCCGCTATCGGTAACTCAGGGGAGACTCTCAAGGTCAACCCTGTAGTGCCCTCCTTTGCTCTCCTCCTCTCCCCGGGCTGCGCAGACCCGGCGCTCCTGGCCTGCGCCTCCCCGAGCCCGACTGACCTTGCCCAGTGCAGCTCCGGTGCAGAAGATGGGCGGGAGGGACCCCTAACTCTGGGAAATGAACAAGGGGCAGTGGAAGGGGAGGTGGGCGGGGGGCTGGGGCGACTGGGTGATGGGCACTGAGGGGGGCACTTGGGATGAGCACTGGGGGTTATGCTATATGTTGGCAAATTGAACAACAATTAAAAAAAAAAAAAAAAAAAAAAGGTGGGCGGGCGGGACACTGCAGGCCCGAACCGTAGCAAGTGCCCCGGGAGCCCTGCGCCTGCCGCGGATGTGGACGTGTTGCTAGGGACCCGCCGGGAGAACCTCCCAGGGAATTGGGGTTGTTTTCCTCCTGCCTCGTAGGAACGTGTGCCGGTTTGTACTGGAAACCCCTTGCGTGGGTCTTTAACTACCGCTGCGCGAGAGCAGGAGGCTCTTGATGCTGCACACATCGGCTTTGGACTTGAGAAAACTTCCCCCCCTTATCTGTGTCCGTGCAGGGAGCCCTGGGGCCGCTGCAGAGGGGCGGCTGCAGGGCGGTGGTAGCAGCGGCAGGAGACTCCTTGGTGAGTCATTCCCCTAAGTGGTGGCTTCTGCTCTTACTGACTTTCTGACCTCGAGTTTAAGAGCTACTTTGTAGCTTAAGGGACAAGTGACTGTGGAACAGGAAGCTGGGACCAGAGGGGGTGGGGTAGGAGAGGAGTGACTGAGCAGGGGCAGCAATCCCTTAACTGGAGAAAGGGAGTCCAGAGGAAGGACACCTGCTGCTGTGCCCACGAATGACCCTTTGCAGGTGCTGTGGGCCTAGGCCTGGGCGGGTGCAATTGCTGCAGATTTGAGATCCCTCTGTGCGTGGGAGCTGCAGCAAGGGCTTGTCTTGGGAAATCTGTCCATCACGGAGAGCCTGCAGTTTGTGGGAAGCACCCAAGGTTACCAGGTCAGAGTTACAAGACTATGTATGTGTTAGTCCCATGACTTCAGTAATGAAGAGCATAGAATCCTACTCCGGGGATCAAGAATGTTTATTCTCACAGGAGTTAAATTTAACCCAGTTAAATAAAACTAGCATCTAAAACCCAAACAAATACTTTTACCCCTGGGAAGGCATTTCTGTTAAGCTTCCATCCTGACACAATGTTACAAAAATAGAAAACTTTGTCAAGCAATTTTTTTTCCCCCTGAACTGATGTTACTATATATAAAACAGATATACTAGAAAGATAACTGTGGCCTGCTATAGAAAGTTCCTTAGATTAAGGAGCAAAACTGGAGGACAGTCTCCCCCCCCCCCCCCCCCCATATAGACTTCCTGCTGTTGGCCTAGAGTCCTGAAGAGACACAGTCATGAAAGGTTAAATTTCCGAACCGGGAGGACAGCAAAGTGAGTCAATGTGCAGTAATGAAGCGCTTTAGCCCATTACCCAGAGACGTGTTGAAAAGCCCCTGGAGCAATCTGGAATGAAGTGGATGACAAATCATGCTGTCAAAACGCAATTTAGTGCCTGCTGCGCCGTTAGCTCTATTTAAGCCTATTGCTCCCTATTTAATATTTAATATGTAAATATTCTGAATATAGATTCAGAATATATTTGTTGCCAGGTATTTGTAAGTGATGCTTGTTTCAAAGAATCTACCCAATGCTACAGTTTACACAGATGAATTCACTAACACTACTTAGAAGTGTACCATTCTCCTGAAAAAGAACCCAATAGTCAGTGGCTAGGATACGACCATGTAAACAAGAATTCCTGTTTCCCTCACTGTCTCTTATGGTGCCTGTCTGCCTACCTACCTGTCTTTCCATGGAGAAAAACATCAATGAGTAGACAGGAAAATTGCATTACCTTCTTCTTCTTTTTTTTTTTTTTTTTTTTTTTGCATTACCTTCTAAGTGACATTTGGAAATACCTTTAAGGATTTCATCATTTGGGATTATAAGTCTCCCTCTTTGCCCTCTGAGTTCTTTTTTTTTAAATTTTTATTTATTTATGATAGTCAAACACAGAGAGAGAGAGGCAGAGACATAGAGGGAAAAGCAGGCTCCATGCACCGAGAGCCCGATATGGGATTCGATCCCGGGTCTCCAGGATCACGCCCTGGGCCAAAGGCAGGCGCTAAACCGCTGCACCACCTAGGGATCTCTGCCCTCTGAGTTCTTGCCAGAGTTGGCCTCTTCATTAGCTGGAACTCAGGTTCTAATACTTTGGTACCTTAGTTCACTTTTTTTTTTTTTTTTTTATTTTTATTTAGGGGATCCCTGGGTGGCTCAGTGGTTTAGCACCTGCCTTCAGCCCAGGGCATGATCCTGGAGTCCCAGGATCGAGTCCCACATCAGGCTCCTTGCATGGAGGCTGCTTCTCCCTCTGCCTATGTCTCTCATGAATAAATAAAATCTTAAAAAAAAAAAAAAAGATTTTATTTATTTATTTATGAGAGGCAGAGACACAGGCAGAGGGAGAAGCAGGCTCCCTGCAGAAAGCGTGATGTGGGATTCGATCCCGGGACCCCAGGATCATGATCTGAGCCAAAGGCAGCTGTTCAACCACTGAGCCACCCAGCTGCCCCCACCCCCTCACCCCTTTTTTAGTAAGTGGTATTTTATTTCTCCAGCCAAAGCGATGTGGATGAATGATTTTGGCACAGCTTCATTCTAAGTACAGACCGGCACAAAGAGTTAGATCCCCCGTTTCGGCCAGGAACCAGCAGCCCCGATAGTTCCTCCATCCACAGTGTCTGGTACCCTGGTGAGGACTCAGCAGCTGCTAAGAATTAACTACAGCCTGCCCACATTGCTTGTGGTGGAAAATGCAAGTGGTGTCCCTGTGACTCATTTGAGATTTTTGTTTTCCTCTTGTGGAAGTCCGGGCTTATTTCCCTGTGACCTTCAGGAACTGCACAATGCCCATTAAGGTACAGGGTGTGCGGAAATCACAATATGACAAGAAGTGCGGGTTTCTTTGCTCCTTGCAAGCCTGTACACCTGAAAGATGGGAGGAAGCTTTTCCTTCCCAGAATCTCTCCTCTTGTCATAGGGCTGTGCTGACACCCATTAAAAGAAATTTAAAAATAAGTTTCTTTTTTGGACCTCATCCAAGTTTTCTTTTTTTTTTTCTTCCAATTAGAAAGTTCTCAGGCTTTAATCAGTCACAGACTGGGAGTTAATTATTAGCTCTCTATCCCTGTTAATATATTTTATGCTCAGGAGAGAGTTTGGGGAGATAGAGAAATTCCAAAAGAGATCAGGTGTGGTTAGAGTTGCTCTGCAATCTCGTTAAGAGGTAGTAGAGACAAGGGTTTGAAAATACAGAGTCTGGAGCCAGGCTGTCTGGCTGTGTGTGAGTGCAGGCTTCCTCTGTGATGGCTGTGTGATGTTGGGCAGATTACTTAACCCCTCTGATGCTTCCTTTCCCCATCTGCACAATACAAGTAATGTTATTTCATAGGGATGCTATGAGCAGGTAATATTGGTGGGCCACCCAGAACAGTGTTTGATATATAGTAAATAATATAGGCTAATAATAGGTATTATTAATAACAACTGATTTCTCCTAACCAGTCTTTTTCTGGTCTATATGATTACTCATACCCTTCTAGTCCATACCCTTCTGACGCACTGGTGTCCTTTCTCTTCCTTACGCGAGCAAAGCCCTTTCCTGGCTCCTGTGCACTTGATATTTTCTCTCCCTCTGTCCTCTCCCGCCCATCACACGGTGTCCTTCAGAGCCTTCCACTCAATCTGTTCCTGTCCCGTTTCATGGTCCTCCTGTGTTGTCTCTCTCCATGTCATGTGTCTCCTGGAGGGTCAGGACCCTCTATCCCAGTCTGGATCGCCATCGCAGACCTGCACACTCCGCCACCCCTGCGTGGTGTCCTGAGTGTGGTGGGGGATAAAACAGGGAGGGAACCATTCCTGGAAGCAATACTGAAGGGGGTGGTAGGTGTGGGCTTCAGGCAAGCACTCCACTTAGGTAAACTGTCTGTCCTACACTGACTGTGTCAGGTCAGCTGCATTTCATGCATTGTCAGGAGATTTTTATTTTCTTCTGTGTCCCATTGCTTCTCCCCATTCTTTCTCTTGCTCCCCTGAAGTGGGTACCTTCAGACCACAGGAAATGCCCCGTGGCCTGCCACTGGGATCACATCTCCTGGGAGGTTCTGCTCCAGATGGCCCAGCATGGCCCAGGACGTCTAGGTGAGGTGCCAACCCATCAAGGAACTCTCACCCCATAGAGCCTTCTGTATCAAGAATCTGGGAAAGTTTGGCATCACACCAGCAGGGGAACCTAGGATTTGTTCTCTCGTTCCAATCTATTCGTAGATTCTTGAGGAGCTGAATTACCAGTTTTTTTCCAGGGGAGACTCCGTTCCATTCAGGCGTGTGTGTCTAGTGCCTCTTCACACAGAAGTCAGACTCCGGAGAAGACAAGAGCTGGTAATTTGCTTATGTGACCTTACCAGGGATTACTGTGTCCATGCCGGCTCGGCCCACTGAAGCAGAACTATTGTGAACCTGGGCTTCATGCTGACCCCCTCCTTTCCAGCTCCCAGCCAGTGAAGTTAGGTATTTATTGATTTCAGTATTGATGGTTCACCAACGTGTTGGAATTAAAACAATATGGGAAATTTGCCTTTTTTTTTTTTTTTTTTTGAGAGCGAGAGCATGAGCAGGAGGGGCAGAGGGAATCTATAAAGTTCAATATGTTTGGAATAGAATTCGAAATTCTATTAATTTTGAATAAAAAATTCAAAATTTTCCCTTAAAGAGACAGCTCTCCCACCTTTTTTTTTTTTTTTTTTTTTTTTAGATTTTATTTATTTATTCATGAGAGACACAGAGAGGGAGAGAGAGACAGAGAGAGAGGGGCAGGGGGGCAGACAGACATAGGCAGAGACAGGCAGAGGGAGAAGCAGACTCCATGCAGGAAGCCCAATGTGGGACTCGATCCCGGGACTCCAGGATCATGCCTTGGGCTGAAGGCGGTGCTAAACCCCTGAGCCAGGGCAGCCCCGGTGGCACAGCGGTTTAGCGCCGCCTGCAGCCCAGGGTGTGATCCTGGAGACCCTGGATCGAGTCCCGCATCAGGCTCCCTGCATGGAGCTTGCTTCTCCCTCTGCCTGTGACTCTGCCTCTCTCTCTGCGTCTCTAAGAATAAATAAATAAAATATTTTAAAAAATAAAAAAATAAAAAAAATAAACCCCTGAGCCACCCAGGGATCCCCCGATCTCCCACCCTTCTAACTGTCAGTGTCCACTTCCCAAATGTCCTGCGAGGAACATTGGTGAGGAATCAAAGAATATGAGGTTCTGGGGAAGTACCATTTTCTGACCTGCTTGCTATTCGCCTCACCGAGTTAATGATTAAGTGCTGGATAAATAATTGTGTGCCTGTTGAGCTAACTTGTTTTTAGCCCTTGGAGAAACATCTATCAAATGTGCAATGCAACGGTGAGAAGTGGTCATTTTTCCTCACCTGGGTTATGATTCCTTCTTTTAAATATCCTGGCCCCTTTTTAAAAAATCCAGCTGTCGTGTGAAACTTTGGCATTGAGGCAGATCCCATTACCTGTTTCGTTGTAGAAGTGGCCAGAAGTGGCATTTTGAAAATGTAGGGTGGACACAAAGAAATCCTGTGATTCTTTCTTTTCTCCCATCGTGGAAGCAGGGAAGTACTTTGGTGCGGCTTCCATCCACGTTCTTAAATTTCTCCATTGAGCTCTCCATGGGTTCATGAGGGTCAGCTGCCCTGGCTGAAATGATGTTGAAGATGGTTCATTTGTAGAAACAGAGGCAGAAGTGAGGCTGGGCAGCTGCCCTGAGGTGCTTTAAGCAGGCTGAGTAGACACCCAGCACAACCTCAGAGTTTTCTCTCTCTCTTTTTTTTTTTTTTCCAACCTCATAGTTTTCTGAACCACCTTGCATGTTGGGAAGTCCATTTGGGACCATCAGACCAGCCCTTTAAGTGACCGCCCTTGTGTTAGTCTCATGAAAATATAAAAGAAGGGACCATGTAAAAAGAAGATTGGATGAATAACAGAGGGAGCCAGATAAGAATTTTAAGGAAACACTGGGAAATGGCTCCAAGTCAGTGTGTGAGTGAGTGCTTGCCCACTGTCCCACTCCTGGATGTATAAAGAAACAAAAAGACACTGCTGAGAAATTGCAGGACAATTTAGGGAGAACGATCTTGCAGATGGAAGTAGAGGGTGACTGCTGTCCACGCTGGCTTTTGTCTGCTTGTTTAAGAGCAAAGAGAGAGCTGAAGGGTGAAATCCGTGTTCTCCCTTTAAACAATCCAATTGATTTCACTTAGTAAAAGATAAGTTGATGTAACTTCATGATTCAGAAGTAATAATTTGAGGCAAGTGCCCAAATCTATAAAGCTTGCCTCTTGCCCCATTTGTGCAATGCTGATTGTACACTGGGGAGTTTCTTTTGGCAACCAAGAGAGACGTGAGTACATAGTGAAGGAGAGCTTCACCCCCCGGAGTGTTCTGGTGAATGTGGTTCAGGAAGTGTTCTGGGTCATCCTTGAAACTGAAGGAACCCCTGCCCCAGAGAGAAGCAGAACTGGAGGGAAGGTTGAGCAAAGCGTGGTGATGTTTCCAGAGAATCTGCTGGTAAAATTCCTCGAGGGGACTACTTCAGGCAGATGTCATAATGCAAATTTGTGTTGCTCACTCAGGCACTGGAATGGGGCATGTCTTCTCATTGAAGCCCAGGCTTGATCACTTCTCAAGGGAGACCTGGCCTTGGGGCTTTCTTAAAATCCACTGGGTGTCTACTCACTGGCTGTGGAGACCCTGAGGCCCCACTGTCCTCTAATCTCCCCCTGGAAACCTACCTCGACCTGCGCTTTTCCCCTTCCCCACCTGCTTCAAAATACTGCTCCTCGTTTTTCCTCGCCCTGACATGTCTTCAAAAAATCATTTTCAGCTATTTAATACTTTGATAAGTACAAAAGTTACAGGCAGAAATATTGCAGTTTTAAAATATTCTAGAAATAATTTGGTGGGTTTTTTAAAAGATTTTTTATTTATTCATGAGAGACTGAGAGAGAGGGACAGGGACAGAAGCAGGCTCCATGCAGGGAGCCGGACATGGGACTCGATCCTGGGACTCCAGAATCATGCCCTGGGCCGAAGGTAGGGTCTAAACCGCTGAGCCACCCAGGGATCCCTAATTTGGTTTTCTAAAGTATTCTCAAGAAAGGCATCTATGGGGGCACCTGGGTGGCTCAGCGTTTGAGCCTCCGCCTTTGGCTCAGGTCGTGATCCTGGAGTCTTGGGATCGAGTCCCGCATCGGGCTCCCGGCATGGATCCTGCTTCTCCCTCTGCCTGTGTCTCTGCCTCTCTCTGAGTCTCTCATGAGTTAATAAGTAAAATCTTAAAAAAAAAAAAAAAAAAAAGAAAAAAAAAAAGAAATTAGGGCAGCCCGGATGGCTCAGCGGTTTAGTGCCGCCTTCAGCCCAGGGCCTGATCCTGAAGTCCCAGGATTGAGTCCCATGTCAGGCTCCCTGCGTGGAGCCTGCTTCTCTCTCTGCCTGTGTCTCTGCCTCTCTCTCTCTCTCTCTCTCTCTCTCTCTGTGTGTCTGAATGAATAAATAAATAAAATCTTAAAAAAAATTCAATTGAAAATAAAATCTAGTTTCTTTTAAGGCCTTCACTTTCATATACTTTCAACCAAACTATTCTGACTCCTCTCAAGACGGCCAGGAAACTGAAAGGATCCACACCTGCCACTGCTAATAAGGGAGAAGAGAACAGAAACCCTTCTTCCGTCCTATTTCTGCCTTTCCCCAACATGTTCACTTTCATTTTGTAGGATAAGTGTGCACCCAGTTTCTGATCCCTGCTGTGACGGGGGAAATCTGGAATTGGGTGTGTGTTTGCTCGTTTGCCTGTTTCCCCCAGTAGAACACGGGCCTGGTGAGGGCAGGGACCAAAGTGTGAGCTCTTCATCTCCAGCTCAGGGCCCTGTGAGCGGTATACAGTAGGCACTCAGGAACCTTGGATGAGCAAGTGAGCGCACACGCCCACGCGGGGATGAGCAAGCATCTCTGGCTGCAGTGTGGGCTTCAGGGACTGCAGTTGGCAGATGTCCCTGGTCAGCATCGGAAACCTGCTTCCTCCTGAATATTCCTGCTTTATCACGGCTGGCTCAGAGCTCGGAAATAGAAATGAAATATATATGGTTCTCGATTCTGTTTGCTGTTTGAAAATAGAGTTCTAAATTATACGTTCTTTAAGGGAAATTATCATTGATTCAAACATGCGCTTTTATAATTGAATCAGGGCAGAGACAGTTGATGTAAACGCACACATAATAGAGCCCGGGTAGCTCAGCGGTTTAGCGCTGCTTTCAACCCAGGACCTGGTCCTGGAGACCCAGGATCGAGTCCCACGTTGGGCTCCCTGCATGGAGCCTGCTTCTCCCTCTGCCTGTGTCTCTGCCTCTCTCTCTCATGAATAAATAAATAAAATCTTTAAAAAAAAAAAAAAGAATCTGGTGCGGAACATTTGCTGAGTGCCCACCACGTGTCAGGCATCATGCTGAGCCCTCGAGACAGCGTGCCGCCCCCCCCCCCCCCCCCCCCCCCCCCCGTGTCTTCCTCACAACAACGACAAGCGCAGAGGCGGGCGGGTACCACCCGAGTCTCTATTTAACACATAAGGAAGCCGAGGTCGCTAAAACAGGTGGAGAAATCTTCCCAAGGACACGCAGCTAGGAGGTGTGAGAACTGGGTGCTGAGCTTGGTTTCATTCCAGAACTTTATCCCCGAGCTGCCAAGAGCACAGGGCAGGTGAGTGACAGGATGCAGGCTGGGTAGTGAGTCACCTGTGGCTGTTGGTTCCATCGCGATATATTGACTGTTCCTCTGAGTTCTCAGTTCCTGTCAGGCCACTTTCTGTAGTTTATTTTTTTTTGGTGTGTATCTGCTCATTTTGAAAATTACAGAAAGTACAAAGGAAAGTCTGTAATTCACCCATCTAGAAGTGATTATGCTGATGGTTTTATTTTTTTTACTTTTATTAAGATTTATTTTTTGAATTAATTAATTAATTAATTCATGAGAAACACAGAGAGAGAGGCAGAGACACAGGCAGAGGGAGAAGCAGGCTCCATGCAGGGAGCCCGACGTGGGACTCGATCCTGGGACTCCAGGATCACGCCCTGGGCTGAAGGCAGATGCTGAACCGCTGAGCCACCCGGGCGTCGTTTTAATATTTTTGATTTTTTTCTATTACGGAGAAAATTGAGATTATACACTATATACGCCTTTTGAGGTTTTTTTTTTTTTAAAAAAAACCTCTCATGCTGTATGTTAAGCCTGTTTCAACACCTTTAATTGTGTGCACACCATTTTTAATGGTCATACTACAATATTCTGTTTTACAGGTGTACTATTTAATTTGTCCTCTTTGCTTGGCCATGGTGCCATTTCTGTTGTCGCTGTTATACATGGTGCTCAAGTGAACGTCTTTGAACCACATCTGTCTGAGCCTCTGATTATAACCTCTAGCTTAGCTTCCCAGTGGAATTAATGAACCAAAAGGTATGAACAATGTGAAGAATATTAACCATCGTTAGGCTGTTCTCCAGATGGTTCCATCTTATACTTCCCCACCACCGTGTCATAGTGCACACTAAGTACGTTTAAATAGGTACCTAATGGGCAGCCCAGGTGGCTCAGCAGTTTAGCGCCACCTTCAGTCCAGGGCGTGATCCTGGAGACCCAGGATCGAGTCCCAGGTTGGGCTCCCTGCATGGAGCCTGCTTCTCCCTCTCCCTCTGCCTGTGTCTTTGCCTCTCTCTCTGTGTCTCTCATGAATAAATAAATTTTAAAAAAAATAGGTACCTAAATACATTTCTGTGTATACAAATTATAACTTCTCATGTACCCAGCGAGAGCGTGACCCACCTCGAACACAGTGTGATGATGAACAAACGCCGTTGTGCAGCTAAGCGGGTTACAAAAGACTCTACACCTGCTTTGGAAGTTGAGCTGCAAAGGGACTGTTAGACCACATGCCGTGAGTCTGGTGCCACCGCAGACACCAAAGTCTGGGGCAGAGATCCCCACCCAAGACCACCTTATCTCCTTAGGTCAATAAAAGGGTTGCTGGTGACACAGAGTCGGTGTGTAATCAGCAAAATGCGGTGTGCTAAGCCAGAGAGGTGATGCAGCCTGTAGCTTGGTGGCTCTCCGCTGGCTCCAGGGCCGGGACAGCCTCAGGCTGCGGCCTCTGTCAGCTGTGCTGCTCCCCCGCCCTCCGAACCAGTGAGCTCACCTGCACCCGAGCCCACCAAGGCCGACCTTTAAGGGGTGGGAGCATCCGTGTCTTAGCCTTGGATTCCTCAGAGCAGAAGGACTCAGCAAATGATAGGGTTTTTTTCGGCCTCAAGTTTTTATATATATGGTTTTGTTTTAAAATTTTATTTATTTACTCATGAGAGAGAGAGAGAGGCAGAGACACAGGCAGAGGGAGAAGCAGGCTCCATGCAGGGAGCCCGCTGTGGGACTCGATCCCAGGACCCTGGGGTCACACCCTGAGCCAAAGGCAGACGCTCAACCACTGAGCCACCCAGGGGTCCAATAGGTGTTGTTTTATGAACGTGGACTTCAATTGATTCTCTTTTTTTTTTTTAAGATTTTTATTTATTCATTCATGAGAGACAGAGAGAGGCAGAGACACAGGCAGAGGGAGAAGCAGGCCCCATGCAGGGAACCCGATGCAGGGCTCGATCCTGGGTCTGCAGGATCACGCCCCGGGCCAAACCGCTGAGCCCCCCGGGCGTCCCAAGCTGATTCTGTCCCGAAGGGACAAGCCATAACCATTTTCCTGTCCCTATTGGATTTATGTGTTCAGCAGCCATGGTGACAGAGCTTTCTTCTGTGTTCTGACCTCCTCTTTCTTTGCTTCAAAGGGTTCTGGAGACACTTTTGAGGGGAACAAAAGGGAACTTAAATCGCCCAGGCACCTACTTTAAGCTGGGTGCCGTGGCAGGTGACAAGCATTGTGTCAGTTGGTGGTGTCATTCCTGAAAGCCACCTGGAGCCGCGGCTTGTCTGTTTATTCCGCAGGTGTCTATAGGGCCCACTGTGTGCTTGGCGTGGAGGATGCCAGACAGACGCGGTCTCCCCAGCTGCCCTAAGTGGCTGCCGTGGCTGGTTCAGCATCGATCACACCAGCTGGTGTCTGGAGCGGGACTCCTCATTTGGTGGGAGGGCAAGGGGGTGTCAAGGAGTGCTGTCTGCCCATCCTGTAGGAGGCATCCTGGGCTTTGCTTTTGCGCCTTTGCAGGTGCGTCCAGGACTCCTGCGGGGAGAGGTTCAAGGAAAGTAGACCCCTTCCTCCCATCTGAGCACACAGCTAGCTACACGGTCTTTTGCAAACCACCCACTCTGGCATTGGCCTCTGGGTCCCCCACTGTATATTCTCTGCCCTTCAGAGGTACTTGTTCCTGGCTCTGCTTGCCTGTACCCAGATCCCTTTTCCCTCATACCCATCACGGTAGCAAAGTGGGAGGAGGGTAACTTTCACTAGAGTGTGCATGTCTAACAGCTTTAACCTCCCAGATTGCATGTACACTCTGGAAGAGGAGCTCAGTAGTAAGTATTGATTTCAGGTTATAAATTTTTGAGCAGTCGCCTGAGTGTGGCTCATTGCCTGCCTGCAACAGAAACATCTACTCAAGATGCCTGTCGTGCCTCTCAGCTTCCACCCCAACCCCTTACAAACCAGAAAAACCAAGGGCAGTGACTGAGTCATGAAATTCTAACGTTTTGCCTGTGCCTGGGTATTCGGGGCAGACCTAAAACCTGCTCTGGTCTTGGTTCTGCCCTCATTTACCTGAGCCTCCATCCCCGTTTCTGTGTAGTGAAGCTAAAGAGATTTTTGTGAGGGTTAAAAGTGCCACACAAACACAGGGTGACCCCCTGCTGCCGGGGAGCCTGGCATCCTGTCCAGAGGCTAGGGTCTGGAAATGCGCTCTCAACCTAGGACTCTCGACTTGCAAACTTTGACCTGAGCTAAGTGTGCTTCATTTACTGTCCTTAAGCAGGTGGCTTCTGACAGAGTGAGTGACAGCTTCATTTTAAATGACCTGTTTGGCAGAGTTTTGTTGAGCTCCAAGGACATCAGATAGGTTGGAATGCTCAGTCATTTCTATTCTCAAAGAGGTGTTCAGAATTCACCCTATATTTCCATTTTAATAACTACTACCTCCCCGAGCTGATTTTCTAAATTTTGGAAGCAACTAAATTCTAGGAGGGAATGAGGGCAGGGAAGTGTGGAGGGCAGCCAGAGACCACCTGCTTTCTGCCGCCGTACCCGACGGCAGGGAGACGGTAGCCAAGAGGCCAGTCCTGCACCGAGTCATGGCCACAGCCCTTTGCAGTGTGTCCCCCAACCCAGGAGCCGCTCAAGGTGAAGACTGTAGAAGGGGAAACTGGTGAGAATTATTGTGGATCCTGAGAAAGGGTGTGGGGGGAGGGAGGACAGACTCTAGGACTTCAGCCCTAAATGTCATCTTTGAGACCTAAGGGAAACGTCCTTTTAAAGAACTCAGCCGCCTTCTGGCCCCAAACTGCACACCGAGAAAGGTGCTGTGACCCTGACACTGGTGCCGGCTCTCAATCTCCAAGTGGGATTAAAATGGGGACCTTGGGGGGCAGCCCGGGTGGCTCAGCGGTTTAGTGCCACCTTCAGTCCAGGGTGTGATCCTGGAGACCCAGGATCCAGTCCCAGGTTGGGCTCCCTGCATGGAGCCTGCTTCTCCCTCTGCCTGTGTCTCTGCCTCTCTCTGTCCCTGTCTCTCTCTCTCTCATAAATAAATAAAATATTTTTTAAAAAGGGGGGGGAAGGGGGGGGACTTTGGAACCAAACTGGAATCTAAATTGGAATCCCAGCTCTGGTGCCTTCTATTTTCGACCCTGGGAACATGCCGTAACCTCTGGGTCCTTTTCGGAAATGGGGATATTCTATCTTGCTGGGTTGTTGGCTAGGGCGACTAGAAATGCTTTGGGGCGGGATCCCCGGGTGGCTCAGTGGTTGAGTGTCGGCCTTTGGCCCAGGGCTTGATCCTGGAGTCCTGGGATCGAGTCCCATGTCAGACTCCCTGCATGGAACCTGCTTCTCCCTCTGCCTGTGTCTCTGCCTCTCTCTCTGTGTCTCTCATGATAAATAAATAAAACCTTTAAAAAAAAAAATAAAGAAAAGAAACGCTTTGGGGCCAGGTAGGCCTCCCAGGCCCACAGGACAGGTCGCAGTGAGCGGTTAGCAGGGCTGGAAACTGCAAACCCCACGCGGGAGCTGCTGGCCGGTGGGCGGGCAGGAAGGCTCCCGGGGAGCGCTCTGTCCTGCCTGCCTCACCTGCCTGCTGCCGGAGCTCAGGGAGGTGGAGGGGCGGCTCGGCTTTACCTGGGCATTACGAGGGCTTCCCCCGACCTGCCAACTTCTCTTCTCCCTGATGGCCAGTCTGTTTCTTCTCTTTTTTTTCCTTGTGGGGCAGAACAGTAGCTAAAAGAGCTGAAATTGCAGAACACGGAAAAATGCCGACAATTAGCCTTTTCTCTGTCTTAGGGTGAAATGTTTCAGGTATACAGCAAAGTTGGAAGAATTATATATAGAGACCGTCCCTAAAGCCACCACCTAGTTCCCATGATTGGCGTGTATCGTCATTTCTTGATGCATTTCAGAGTAAGTGGCAGGCACTGGACATGTCCACGAGGGGGGCTTTGAGGTGAAGACTTGATGAGCAGCCTGGCTCCCCCGAGCTGCCCCGAGCCGGGTCTCCTGGCAGCGTGACAGGCTCAGAGCCACGCTCTTCTTTCAGAGCGCTAGAGCTCGGTCTCCTACCTGCGGTACATGTGCTGCTAAACCAGTATGTGCCCCGGGATCAAGGGGCGTCCCACGATCCCTGCCCTCGGTGTCCCCCGTGCCACAGTCACACAGAGAACTTGGAAGCATTGTTTACTTACTGTTTCGTACCCTGCTTCCCTCTCCCTCCCTCCCTCCCTCCCTCCCTCCCTCCCTCTCTTTCTCCCTGCCTACCTCTCTCCTCTCTGTCTGTGTCTTTAATACATCCTTTAGGATTTTGCCACATTAAACCTTTTTCTGAAAGTGGTTTAGAAGCAGCCATGTCCTACAGCAATGCCTACTGCACTGGTGCGGCCACATCTTGCCAACGTCATGTTCATCAGGAGAGAATGTGATGTGCTCGCACACCTTTCTCTGTGTACATTGCGTGATTGAATAACGGTTCGATTCTGTTGTGTGATGCATGGTAATATCTACAGCTGCCTCTTAGAAACATCATGTTTACTCCCACCTTTTTGATCAGACCTTTTTTTTTAATTAATTATTTATTCAGAGAGAGAGGGGGAGAGAGAGAGAGAGAGAGAGAGAGAGAGAGGCAGAGACAGGCAGAGGGAGAAGCAGGCTCCATGCAGGAAGCCTGATGCAGGACTCGATCCCAGGTCTCCAGGATCACACCCCGGGCTGCAGGCAGCGCTAAACCGCTGAGCCACCGGGGCTGCCCGGGTATACCTTTTTTAAAAGATTTTATGTATTTGAGGGACAGAGTGAGCGGGCGAGAGAGAGCACAAGCCAAGGTAGAGGGAGAGGGGGAAGCAGACTCGCCGCTGAGTAGGGAGCCTAATGTGGGGCTGGATCCCAGGACCCCAGGATCATGACCTGAGCCGAAGGCAGGTGCTTCACCCCTGGAGCCACCCAGCTCCCCTGCAGGTATAGCTTTGCAGGTAATGAAGCGCTGTACCTCCATGCTCCAGGCCTCCTACCCTGGGTCCCTCCAGTGCAGGGTGGTACCCTAATGTCTTCTTCCTTCCACAGAGCCAGCATGGCTGTCCTCTCGAAGGAATATGGTTTCGTGGTTCTAACCGGTGCTGCTAGCTTCATAATGGTAGCTCATCTAGCCATCAATGTTTCCAAGGCCCGAAAGAAGTACAAAGTGGAGGTGAGTGGAAACCTAGAGGGGTTGGGGCAAGACCTTGTTCTCAGTGGTGGAAGGAGAGGTGAGGCTAGGGATCAGCACTGCAGTCTGAGAACTGCACCTCCTGGAAAAGCTGCTCCTTCCCAGCAAGAAGAAGGCAGGAAACCGGGGAGGGTGGGGGCCCTGCTGGGGAGCAGTCTCCACCGTGTTTTCACCTGGTCTCTTCCGTAGAAGGACCAGCTGTGCTGGGGCAAGGACAGTATGGCTTTTGGCCGGACCTATGTGCCTGGGAGAGTGTTATTTTCTAAAGAGGGTTAAACAAGCAGGCCTACGTCAAACCAAAAAGCTTCTGTGCAGCAAGGAAGCTGCCAACAAAATGAAAAGCTCAACCAGTGAATGGGAAGAAATATTTGCAAATGATATAATAATGATAAGGGGTTCATTTCCAAAATACATAATTCACGGAACTCAAAAAAACCCCAAACAACCCAATTACCAAAATGGGCAGAGGACCTGAACAGCTATTTTTCTAAAAATTACATACAAATGGCCAATAGGTGCATGAAAGGTGCTCAGCATCACTCGTCATCAGGGAAATGCAAATCAAAACCGTGATGAGCTATCATCTCACACCTGTTGGGGAATGGCTATCATCAAAAAGACAAGAAATAACCAAAGCTGGCGAAGATGGGGAGAAAAGGGAACACGCTGTTGGTGGAAATGTGAATTGGTGTGGCCCCTATGGAAAACAGTGGAGGGTCCTCAAAAAATTAAAAATAGAACTACTGTAGGCTCCAGCAATTCCACTTCTGGGTATTTATCCAAAGAAAAGGAAAACACTAGCTCCAAACGACATGTGCACCCCCGTGGTCATTGCAGCACTATTTACAGTAGTCAAGACATGGAAGTAACGTAAGTGTCCGTCAGTGGATGAGTGGATAAAGACGGGGAGGTGTGTATACAGAATGGAATATTACTCATCCATAAAAAAGAACGAAATCTTGCCACTTGCAACAACATTGCTGGACCTTGAAGGCAAGTAATGAAATCGGTCAGACAGAGAAAGCTAAACATTGTATGACCTCACGTATATGTAGGATCAAAAAAATGAAAAGTCTACAGGGTACAGCATGGCAGCTATAATTAACTCTATACTACATATTTGAAAGTTGCTAAGAGAGCAAATCTTAAATGATCTCAAAAGATAAATAATCTCCAGCTATGGTAACGAGACTTACTGTGGCGGTCATTCCACGATATATGCATATATCAGATCGTTACGTGATACACCTGAAAGTAATATAATGTATGTCAATCATACTTGGAGTTTTAAAAATAAGTAATAAAGCGAACTAAATAAAGAGGGTTAAATGGCAAGTCTTTCCAAATGTGCCACTTTAAAAATGATGTCTTAAGGTCATTTTCCGTTTCCCAAATAGAGGAGAAATGTGTGGTGCTGAGGTTAGCCTGGGCTTAGACATCAGATATAAGAAGGAGGTCTATTAAATGCTTCCTTTGGTTCCAATTGATCTAAAAAGGGACGATTACTGAGGTCGTCCCTGGTGAGCAAATTTAAATGCGCATTTCTGTTTAGCACCTTATCATGAGACTCTGACCAGAGCTTCTCTGAAAGTTTTCATACTGATTTTTTTTTTTAACAGACCCATCCATTAAAATTCTCTCTTCTGTTCCCCCATCAAGGAAAATCTTAAAAGGTTGTGGGATCTGATAACTCTTGGCAAGGGGCTCTTTCCCTGTGGGGTCTTTGTGATGCATCGGGAATCTGGCAGTGATGGCACAGTGTCAAGGGCACCGAGCCTGGCGTAAGCTGCCTTCATCCCTTGTGCAACTATTGCACAGACGTGCCCGCTCTAAGGACTGCTTAGGGCTAGAAATGCGCTGATTCTGCTTCTCAGAGTTGAGACCCTTGTTGCTGCAAGTATTTAAGCAGAGAGTGATCATCTGTCAAGGGGATGGGAGGAGATGCTGGAGGATAGGTTATCTTTTAGATTGGCTGTAAACCAACACTGAATGCTACTCTTGACCTTTGATCCTCAGTATCCCACCATGTACAGCACGGACCCCGAAAACGGGCACCTGTTCAACTGCATTCAGCGCGCCCACCAGAACACGTGAGTGTCGGCCCCACGGGGCTCCGGGGAGGGCCTCAGGGTGCAAGCTCTCGGGCCCGGCCCCTCAGCCATCGATCGGCACTGTTTGCCGAATAGCAGGTGTGGTGATGATCACGGGCACCTCATTAAAATGGTCGTAAAAAAAAAAAAGGTGTGTGAACAGATCGATCACTCAGAGTTGTTAGGATAGTGGGGTTTTGGAAAAATCTTTTTTTTTTTTTTTAATTTTATTTATTCATTCATGAGAGACATGGAGAGAGAGAAAGAGGCAAAGACACACAGGCAGAGGGAGAAGCAGGCTCCATGCAGGGAGCCCGACACGGGACTTGATCCTGGGTCTCCAGGGTCATGCCCTGGGCTGAAGGCAGTGCCAAACCACTGAGCCACCCGGGCTTTCCTGGAAAAATCTTTTCAAAGATGTCTTTCAAGTTGCGTGGCCCTCCTACTGCATTTGCAAGGCGTCCTAGCTAAGCTGACCTAGAATCGCCCAGCCCCAGGCAGGGAGCAGGCGTGAGCCCCAGAAGGAAATCCGGGGTTCGCCCCTGCCTTCCTCACCAGCATGCTGGGGCTGTGGTCTCCCGCTCAGTGTGTTCTGAGCTACCTTTAATCCCACGCGGGGAAAAGACGGTGGATCCTGCTAGTTGGGGGGGCATCTCTTCCCTCTCAGTGTTTAGTTTTACTCTCAAGTGTCTAACTCGGCCGTGGCTCTGCAGTTTTACGTAGACTGGGAGCACTTTTTTTTTTTTTTTAAAGATTTTATTTATTCATGAGAGACATAGGTAGAGAGAGGGGCAGAGACACTGGCAGAGGGAGAAGCAGGCTCCATGCAGGGAGCTCGATGCGGGACTCGATCCCAGGACTCCAGGATCACGCCCTGGGCTGAAGGCAGGTGCCAAACCGCTGAGCCACCCAGGGATCCCCATTTTTTGTTTTTTGTTTTTTTAAAAAGTTCTCTGTCTATTCCAGGTTGGAAGTGTATCCTCCGTTCTTATTTTTCCTAGCGGTTGGAGGTGTTTACCACCCGGTAAGTTTTTCCAAGGGGGTTTTCATCTGGATTTAGCTCACTGAGCTACTGGGGAGGAAAGCGCAGAATGGACATTGAATGAACATCTTCAATGTCCTTTTAAAAGAATTTCATTCGGGGGCACCTGAGTGGTTCAGTCAGTGAAGCACCTGCTTTCGGCTCAGGTCATTATCCCAGGGTCCTGGGATCGAGCCCCACCTCGGGCTCCTGGCCCGGCGGGGAGCCTGCTTCTCCCTCTCCTTCTGCTGCTCCCCCTGCTTCTGCTCTCTCTCTTGCTACCTCTCTCTCTCTCTCTGAAATAAAATCTTAAAAATATAATAGTTTTATTCAGTTACTGTTACAAAGTTCTTTAAAGTAGGTAGGACCTTCCCCATGTTTTACAGATAAGGAGAAGCCTCTCAGATACTATGCAACTGTCTCGGGCACACAGTGACACACAAAGTAGAAGTATCAGAACTTGAACCCAAATCTCTCTGATCCTGGAGGGTCTGTGTCCCTAATTTTCAGGTGCCACACTCAAACACTGACAGATAGCTGAAGTTACGACGGTGAACAAACCGGGCCAAGACACCTGGTTTGCTTTTAGCTGTGGGGTCACAGACAAAAAGCAGTAAGTCCAGATGGCGCTGCGTGCCACGGAGGAGAGGAGAGCAGGGCAGGTGGAAAGGGAGTCTTGGAACGGGACAGAGCTGTGAGTGGGGTGGTCGGGGGAGGACTGTGCGTGCTGCTCAGGTGACAGGCAAAAGTTACAGAAGGTGAGGGAGCACGTCTTCCGGGCAACGGGCGAGGGCAAGGCCCCAAGTGGTCAGCAGGAGGCGGGGGCAGGTCACAGGGCCTGATAGGCCACCACAGACCTCGTGGGCGGGAGACGTGGTCTGCACGGTACCTTGAACCTCAGGAAAGCCAGTTTATTGGAGCCAGGTTAGGTGCCGGTTGGGTCTCACCATGGACCCAGGCCACTGTCCCCTTAACTGAGCTCTGAGCCAAGTTCTGGGACTTCTCCTTTCTGGTTCTCAGCCTTACACGAGCCTCTGGTCCACACTCAAAGGGCCTTGGGCTTCGTTATAAGCCGCCAGAGTGGCACGTCTGTGGTTCCTGACCTGAAGTTCTGTTTTTTCAAAGAAACATCTGCTAATGTCTTCAAGAAGATACTTCTTTCTGGGGCCTCTGAGGGGCCCCCAACTTAGCAGGTGGCTAGACGAGCTGGTCTAAAGAGATTAGCTGGTCTTTCTAGTTAGGCATCACCACGTGTCCATCCCGTCTGCTTTTCCTGTGCCTCTTCCCTGGACCCCGTTCCTCATGCTCCATTCTTCCGAATACTCTAGAACTAGTCTGAGGACAAGCACCGATGTCAAGTCCTAGGTCGGTGGTAACGGTGTAGCATGACAGCCAGGCTCAGTCTGGCAGGGGCCAGGTTGCAGAGGGTGACTTATGGGCCTGGGGCTTTTATTTTTCGTGGCTTCACACACCTGATAGTTGACTTTACCCAAAATCAACTAAACAAACAAAAAAAACCCTAAAGTACTCGCCTTACCCTCCATGATGCCACTGATAAATTGCAGAGGCGCTTGGAGACGGTGGCGTGCGATGCTTCACATGCCCACACGGCCTCCCGTCCTCTCCTGCCTCCTTTGGACTCAGCAGGTCCCCCCAGGGTGGTGCTCAAGTAGGACTTTCTGTGTAAGTTTTACTCTTTCTACTCAAGGGTGTCGGGAAGGGGAAGATGTCCCCCTCCAAGACCGCGTATTCTGGGGGGACAGCATGACACCCTCTGCCTACTTCTTCTAGCGGCAGCACTTGGGTCCTGCCCTGGGGTCAGTTCTGTCTTGGGGCTCACCCTTCGGCCCCCGGGCCTGCCTCTCCCTGTCCTGTGCTCCTGGACAAGGAGTTCTCCAGGGCAAGCCAGGAGTTTCCTTCCATCCCGTCCTCCTGGAGGGCCAGACTCCTCTCCCCAGCCACAAGCAGTTCACAGAAGAATCACAGGTCTTTGATTTTCCTGCGACACACGACATACCTCTGCCCCAACTGTGGTGGGGGAGCATTTTACCATGTCCCTGGAAGTTTTGGTAAAACGTGGTGTCACCAGCCCTGGATGTTACTGAAGGTCGGCCTGTTGGTTTAATGCCAGTACTAACGCAGCCCTTTTCTTTTAGCGTATAGCTTCTGGCCTGGGCTTGGCCTGGATTGTTGGACGAGTTCTTTACGCCTATGGTTATTACACAGGAGGTAAGTACCTATTGACGTCCGCCAAGGAAGCAAATTTAAAACCCTGTGCTGCTCTATTTTTCTTGTTAGCAGGGCTTTGAGAAAAGGGGAAGTACCTTGATATTGAGGTGAAGGGTCTGGTATCTCCCTTCTTTTTACTAACCTTTGAAGAGCAACAAAACTTATTTTTGCTGAACGTTTTGTATGTGTCAGTCGCTGCTCTAAGACCTTGGTGTAAGCTAGGTAACCCGATAGCAATCCTAGGATGCAGACAGTACATCCTGTTCTATAGCTAGGAAACTGAGGCTCGGAGCTACTAGTGTACACTGCTAAGCCGGGATTTAAAGCCAGGCAGCCTGACTCCGGAGCCCCTGCTCCTGACTTGCTGCTATCGGTGGTGTCCCTGGGAGAGAAGGGGGAGAGAGACTCTTTGGGCTGTACTTCCCTCTTGAAAGCAGGGGAACACTCCCAAAGGTCCTGGAGCAAAGCTGCTCTCATTATTATCCCATAATTCTTTTAAGGTCCAAATAATACCGCTGCGACAACTTTCTTTGCACGCAGTATCTGACATACTGACAGCTTTAGGCCAAACATTGGTTGACCTCGGCCAACCAGATGGTCCTTTGTGCAACCCCAGACGCCTCGACAGAAGGCTTGTGGATGTTGACAGCTCTGTCCTTCCGACACCTCTAGTCACCCCTGCTCCTTCTCCTGTTTCAGAGCCCAGCAAGCGGAGTCGGGGAGCCCTGGGCTCCTTAGCCCTCATCGGCCTGATGGGCACCACGGTGTTCTCTGCCTTCCAGCATCTTGGTTGGGTTAAAACTGGCTTGGGCGGTGGATCCAAATGCTGCCATTGAAGAATGACAAGATGTTTAAAAACTCATTCATTTTGAGTGACTTACTTTTATTTTCAGTTATGTTTTTTTTTTTTCTAAATATAATAAAAACTTACCTGGCATTAGCCTCATACCTAACCCTGACTCGGTCACTGATTTCTCTTTTGAGTCTTTGTCAAAAAGAAGTAGCCTGTTCCTACTAGAGGAGAGAGGTGATGGGTACTGAGCGATGGGTACTGAGCCCCCTCTTCCCTGCCAGAGGGTGTTTACTTAGGTGAAATTGGGGAAATGTCTGATTTTGGTAATAGGCTCATAATCATGCCGCAGCTGTGAAAAATTGGCACCGCAGAGGAAAAGTCTTTTAGCCTGAGTTAGGATATAAGATTATCTTACCACTTGGCTGTTAACACGTACAGTAACAACAAGGATTTTGGGTTTTTTTTGTTTTTTTTTAAGATTTTGTTTATTCATTCATGAGAGACACAGAGAGAGAGAGGGGCAGAGACACAGGCAGAGGGAGAAGCAGGCTCCATGCAGGGAGCCCGACGCAGGACTCGATCCAAGGGCCTCCAGGATCATGCCCTGAGCTGAAGGGAAACGCTCAGCCACTGAGCCACCCGGGTGTCCCAATCAATAAAATTTTTAAAAAGATTGGCTCTATTGCTTAAAAGCTAAAGCTCTAGACTAACTTTAAGTTATGAAACTTAATAGAGATACAGAGATCTGATTGCATAGGTCCAATGGGGGAAGGACATCTTTTTCTTTTTTTAAACAAATTTATTTATTCATGAGAGACACACAGAATGAGGCAGAGACACAGGCAGAGGGAGAAGTGGGCTTCCTGTGGGGAGCCTGATGCGGGACTTGATCCCAGGACCCCCGGATCATGCGCTGAGCCCAAGGCAGACGCTCAGCCACTGAGGCCCCTGGGGAGGACACCTTAACAACAAAATGTAGAAAACTAAACAGGCTCAGTTGACCTGGAGCAGGGTGCTGGCTGGCAAAATGAGAGGGCTGCCCCGGGGTGAATGTGGCCGTGAGCTCCATTAACAGTAGTGCAGTGTCTACACCTGTGCTGCTTCAGTACAGTAGCCATGAGCCACATGTGACTGTTTACATCCAAATTTATAAAATGTAAGTAAAAGTCAGCTCTGTAACTGCTCCTGTCACATTTCAAGTGCTCACTAGCCTGTGAGAATGAGAGATGGGATCTGCACCCGCACCCAACTCTAAACTCCATGCTTTCCCCATTACTCCTCCATCACTTACAGCTGGAATGTTCTGGTTAGCCACGGGACATGGTCAGCCGTGGCCTCACGACCACCTGGAGCGCTCCAGCCATCGGGTGAGCAGCCTGGAGGGACCAGTGTACACTTTGCCGTAGTTCATGAGAAGTTTTCCCCAGCATGGAGCAAAATAAGGAAAATGAGGACCATTTTCATAAAGCTTTAACTTGCGTTCTTTTTTCTATTAAAATGTCCATGCCTATAGGGATGTCTGGGTGGCTCAGCGGTTGAGCGTCTGCCTTCGGCCCAGGGCATGATCCTAGAGACCCGGGATCGAGTCCCACATCGGGCTTCCTGCATGGAGCCTGCTTCCCTCTGCCTGTGTCTCTGCCTCTCTCTGTCTCTCATGAATAAATAAAATCTTTAAAAAAAATAAAATGCCCTTTATAAAAATGATGGTGATGATGAATGGTATTTTTGGTCCAGACTTGAACAAAATTAGGACTTTATAATAGGCTAGGGTTATGGTTTTGGTTTTTTGTGTTTATTTTTTCATGAGAAGCGCATCTCAGATTAGAGAGCTTGTGGTTTCCTTTCTCGTCACACGAAGTTTGGGTGTCAAGGATGCAACCCAGGGGAGGCCTGGGGACCATGTGGCATTTTCACCTTTGAAGTCTTGACAAGATGCTTTACAAAGTCCTGTGATCCATCGTTGTCATTTTGCTGTTACAGAATGGGCTCCAAGGGGGGTTTTATAAGGAAGCCCACCACGTGAAATGGTGCTGTGGTTGGAGGGGGCACCCAGAGCGGTGCCTTATTTCCCCAGGCCCCCCTCGGCCCCCAGGGCTTGGCCAAATCCAGCCTGCAGATCTCTGCCATAGGGAATCACCAGGTCTGACAAGCTACTTAAGGTTCAATTCCCTTGTCACCTGCAAGGGGGAAAAGAAAGGGTGTAGGAACTGCCGCTCACTCTTCTCTGGCAGGGTATGTTCCAGAGGGTGGGTTTATTTCTATGGAGAAGCACATTCTGGGTTCGTGGTAGATGGAAGCTAGAGAACCAGGCTGGGCTAGTTTATCCACGTTGCAGTGCAGGTGACCCTCGTCGCGGGAAGTGGTGTGCCCTTGGCCAGGCTGGTTGGCCTCCCCTAAGTCTCAGCTCCCCCAGCTCCAAGTTGGGAAAAACGAGGACACTTGGTATATAAAGTTCTTGAGGATTGAATGACGGTCCGTGCACCGTGCACCGTGCAGCCCAGGCCTAGGGCCGGCTCGGTTCCAGGCCTAGCTGTGGGGAGCGCCGGCGCTGCCTGCTGGTGAAGCTTCATTCATCGGGAGTCGGTAACCCGGTGACCTACCCTTTTAGGATCCAAGGGGCCCCCACTCCCCTCTTCGTCTCCCACAGCACTCGCCCCCCGAAGTGGTCTCCTAACTCACTCGAAAACAAGTGTCTCCAGTCCTTGGCTAATAAACAGCACTGTTCGAAAGAACCATCTGACACTGTGGAAAGATTTGACATCTGCATTTGTCCAACACAGTACCCACTACCCACTGCCCGTGTGTGGCATTAGGTACGTGCAATGTGGCTGAAGTGAGCAAAAAATGGAATTTTTCTTTAAGTAAACGTAAGTAGCCACATGTGGCTCGTGGCGACTGTCCTCACGCGGCACAACAGTAAAGCAGTGGTTCTCCACCTGTCTGCTGAATCCAGCTTGGCGGGGACCACCCAAATTTGGATGACCAGGCCATACCCCCGATCAATTAAATTAGAATCTGTTTTTTTTTTTTTTTTAATTTTTAAGCATTTTTTAAATACAGAAGATTCTCTGGAACAACCAAAGTTCAGAACCATTGCTCTAAGGGCAGCATTTGGCCAACTATTGTGCGTAAGAATCCCCTGGGGGTCTTGTTAAAATGCAGATCCTGGTCCTTAGGTCTAAGGGGACATGGATATTCTGGGGGTCTAACAAGCAGACGCTGCTGGTCCCTGGGCCACCCTGAGTAGCGATGGGATCCATTCACTTATGCAAGCAGTACTTTCCTTGAGCCCAGCGGCCTGACAGTTGTGGCTCTGAGAGCTGGCATGTCTGGAATGGAGTAAAAAGTGAGAGCCTCCATTTTTTTTAAAAAAAGCTCCATTTTCTATCCTAAAACCAATGGCCGATCAACTCCTGGCCTGGCCAAAAGGACCCCTGGACCGGGCAGGGAGCGGCAACCGTTTTACAGGTCACCAGGAGGCAGGAGTCGTTTGCAGTTCCTCCCTGTAAGAAAGTCCTTGGAGACAGAAATGCCCAAAAGGTAATAGTGGTTTCCCCTGGAAGAGAACAGATGAGGAGGGAGAAAGTGGCCAGGCCGGTGTTTCTGGAATGTGCGGGGTCAGCATCATTACTTTTCCGGGCAGGTTTGCAGGGCCGTGGCCGAGGACACCCTGGAGCGCACTGTGGACCCTGTGGGGTGTGGCCGCCGAAGAGCGCTGCGCCCTAGTCCTAATCCTAGAAACCTGAGTGTCACCTTCCAAGGCAGGAAGAGGTGTGCAGGTGCGCTTCAGGTGAGGGCGGAGCTGAGAGGGGAGGATGGTCCTGCCGCAGCCAGTGGGTGGGCTCCAGATGCCATCCCTTGTGTCCTCGTAAGCGGGAAGCAGGGGGAGCTGAGGATGCTAAGCTGTTGGCCCGTGACATGGAGGAAGGGACCACGAGGCACGGAATGCAAGGGATGCTCGGGACGCTGGACAAGGCAAACTCAGGGACTCTCTCCTGCAGCCTCTGGAGGAACCTGGTCCTTTTTTTTTAATAAACTTATTTTTTATTGGTGTTCAATTTGCCAACATATAGAATAACACCCAGTGCTCATCCCGTCAAGTGCCCCTCTCAGCACCCATCACCCAGTCAGCCCCACTCCCCTGCCCACCTCCCCTTCCACCACCCCTAGTTCGTTTCCCAGAGTTAGGACCTGGTCCTTCTGATGCCTGGATTTCAGTCCAGGGAAACCACCCCGGGCTCCAAGTCGGAGGTTTGGGGTCACTTGTCACAGCGGCCCTGGGAAACCAGTACAGGCCATCTAGGCCCTGGGAAACCAGTACAGGCCATCTAGGTTCCAGAATCGGGGAAGGCAGGCAGGAAGCACAGGAAGTGAAGCCCCACCCACCTGGCTCCCCCCATTGTTTCTTCCTCTCAACATCAGGGCCAGTATCCTGCTTCGGTTTCAGTTTCGGTTTCGCAGGAGCACTCACTGAGGACTGGGCAGTAGGAACACAGCGAGGATTCAAAGGCCGGTTCCCCCTCCCCTGCCCTCTTCTCTTTAGAGGAACTTCAGCTCCCACTGCGTGAGTCACAGGAGCGCTGCCCGCCCCCCAACCCCCTGGCCCCAGACCCACCATGGGATCACTCTTGGCCTTGCTCCCAACACCTACGTGCCCTCCGTGCAAATAAGCACCAAGAGGCTGGGGCGCCTGGGTGGCTCAGTCAAGCATCTGCCTTCAGCTCACATGGTGATCTCAGGGTCTGGGATGGAGCCTGAGCTGGGCTCCTCACCCAGCCAGGAGCCTGCTTCTCCCTCTCCCTCTGTGCAATCTCTCAAATAAATAAATAAAATCTTAAGAAAACAAAAAAAACAAACAATACCGAGAGGCTGATGCAGTTGCTCTCATCCTCCAAAATTACAGTATTGGCCCATCACAACACACCATGAGATGTGGGCCCGGGGAGGCCAACCATCCCTTACCCGACTACTAAATCAGCTATGTGCTGGTTCCTTCCATGTGCCAGCCTGACTGGGCTAAGGCATGACCAGACGGCTGATAAAACAGTATTTCTGAGTGTGCCTGTGAGGAGGTTTCAGCCATTGAGTTGGTGAACTGAGGAAGGCAGAGGTCTCTCCCCGGGGTGGGTGGCCATCGCCCAACCTGGGCAGGGCCCAACCAGAACAAAAAGAGGGAGAAAAGGGGAGTTCGATCTCTGCTGGAGCTGGGACATCCATCTTCTCCGGCCCTCAGACACCAGCACTCCTGGTTCTTAGGGCTTGGAACTCAGATTTAAAACCCTCAGCCCCCCTCGGGTTTCAGGCCTTCAGACTCGGACCGAATCACATCACCCTCCTTCCTGGGTCTCCACCTTGCAGATGGCACGCTGTGGGCCTCCTCGGCCTCCATGATCCGTGAGCCGACTGTTACAATAAACGTCCCCTTGTACGTGCCTACCTATTCCGTTACTCTACTCTGTGCTCCTGTGTCTCCGGCCAACCCTGACCAATGCAGCTCCCAGACATAAACGGTCTCCCTAAAAGGCAGAGAAAGGGGCAGGGTGAGGACCCCTGCGACGGGCTGAGAAGTCACCGTGCCTGGACAGCTCTGCAAGCACAGGCACTCCGTGTCGGGGGGGGGGGGGGGGGGGGGAAGGACATGGAGCCTAGAAGGTTCCACGGGCCTTAAACATTCGCTACAGCGCCCGAAGCCCATCCTTGTGTACTCAGTGCAAAGGACTGATCTGCTGTGCTACGTGTCTAACTTCAACCCTACCCTGTCAACATTCGGACCCCGGAGATGTGCTTAGCTTTAAAACATGAGGCTGCAAGATTAACAGGGTGATTTATTTCATTTCAGTGTGCCGTGGCAGCATACAGCTCGGTGGTGTATTTAAAAAGAGAGCAGGCTGTCGTTCAAGGGCTGGAGGCCGGTCTCCTCCACTGGCACAAGTGGAAACCAGGTGCTTACTCTGGTAGGGTAAGCCTCACACAGAGCGTGACCCTGTCATCTCGCTCCCGACTGTCAGCTTTCTCAATGAAATGACAAGGGGCCAGGGCTTAAACACGTCAATGAGCAGAAAAGCATCTCGGCTTCTTCCGCCAGGAACCGAACCACGAGCCAGTTCGCTGAAGCCGGCGGCTGAGCACTGCCAGTGGGTCAGATCTGTGGGACCAGCAAAACCCTGCCCCCCGCCCCCGTTCTCCAGAAGTGTGTTAAAGATTTCACAGAAAATTTGCTCTGGGGACAATCGCAGCTTTCCTGATTAGTATCTAAAAGGCACTTAAGCACATTCTCGGTTAGGGAGGGGACCGAGCCATGAAGAACACTGAGGCCACTCTCTTATCCCGAAAGACACAATTCTGGGTTTGGGACAGAAGGCAGCTGTACGGCCTCTATTGAGATCCAGTCCTCGCTCCACGCCCAGCCACGCCGCACATTTTCAAAAAACAGACTCCACTTCACCCATCTCCACGCACACGGTCTTCAGCTGGGAGTAATACTCGATTGCCACGCGGCCATTCTCTCTGCCGAACCCTGAAAGGAAGAGCAGGGTGAGGAAGAGCCACCACTACGGTGGTCTGAAGTCACGGTGACCTTCAAGGACACAGGCGGGGCCTACCCCAGTGGCAGGGAGCACACAGAACCGACAAGTTTGGGACAAAATCCTCAACTGCACATGTCAGCTGTGGAGCTAGGCACGGGGAAAAGTGACCCACTGGCCTTTGGGGATGAGGACGGGGAAATAGCCACGTCTCGTTTCTGCAACAGGAACCTTAACTTAGGTACCTGCTGTTCTGGGCTGAGATCTGAAGACGTTCAGGCTTTTCTATCAAGTGTGAAAGCAGCCTCTACAACCATCAGCGGACGCCTTTGAAAGCTAATGCTAACTCGGGGAGCCGGGGTGACTCAGTCGGTTGGTTGAGCGTCTGACTCTTGATTTCAGCTCAGGTCGTGATCTCAGGGTTGTGAGATCGAGCCCCACGTCAGGCTCCACGCTAGGCATGCAATCTGCTTAAGATTCTCCCTCTGCCCCTCACCTTCCCCCTCCAACTGCACTCTCTCAAGAAGGAAGGGAGGGAGGAAGGGAAGGAGGAAAGAATAGATAACCTCTATTGCTTTAAAGCTAAACCTACAGACTAACTTTGAGATTATGAAACTTAATAGAGATACAAAGATCTGATTGCACAGGGTCCAAATGGGGAAGGACACCTTAGTAACAGAATGTGGAAAATGCGGACAATCTGCTTGGGATTGTCTCTCTCCTGCTCCCTCTTCCCCTGCCCCTACTTGTACTCATACTCTCCCCCTCCCTCTCAAATAAATAAATAAATCTTAAAAAAAAAAAAGTTGGTGTTCACTTAAAACTTAACTCTAACTTAATAGATTTTTTAACCTTTTCTTTTTTTTTTTTTTGATTTTTTAACCTTTTCTTACACTAATCTGTGTTTAATATTTTAAGATATTTTTAATATTTTTAAATAATATTTTAATATTTTACTTAAAATTTTTTATTATGTATTTTATTTACATATTCATGAGAGAGACAGAGAGACACACAGACACAGGCAGCAGGCTCCAAGCAGGGAGCCCAACGTGGGACTTGATCCCAGGTCTCCAGGATCACGCCCTGGGCCAAAGGTGGTACCAAACCGCTGGGCCACCCTGGGCTGCCCACACTGAATCTGTTAAGAGTAGCTTGCTGTTTACACACTGCCAACTCACAAGGGCAGCTCAGGTTACTCAAAGTCTAAGCGATGCCTGGATAGAAGGTCACAGGTTCCAAGGATAGCATTCCGCACCTGCCTGGCTTTTCCTGTTAGCCTCAGGCTCAGGTAGGGTCTGCCTCCAAAGGGCGAGGCCTGGTCCCCACAAATAATGTCCTTAGACGACACTATTCGAAAGGTGGTTTATACACCGGCCCTGGCAAGGCCTCACTCTATCCCTTGTTCCCTTCCACAGGCTCTGAGCACACAGCTAGTGGGGCGGTTTGGGCCAGGTGCTGCTCCGCAGACCTGGCCACATGTTGGTCTTGCTCTCATCGCAGGTAGGCAAGCCTGAGTGCACAGATCCAAACATTTTGATCTGAGGATGGGAAAGCTGGCCCAGGAGGCCCCTTTGAGGCCTACGCTGCAGGCTCCAAACAAACTTTCCTCCACACCAGGAGTTACATATTTAATAAAGCAGCATCCTAGTTCCTGCTCTGCATTTTGTGCCTATGTGTCCAGCTCCTCTGGGCCCCAGGCAGGGACAAAGGTGATCAGGGGAGCAGGATCAGGGAAGGCCAGGGTAATAACAAAGCAAGTATTAAATAAAACTCTCAAATTAACACCCATCATCTCATCAGCTCTCCTTGGGGTTTGTAGGTCTGCCAACACTGTGATGGGCACCTTAGTAACAGAATGTGGAAACTCTTAGCATGGGGCCCCTATAGAGTTGGAACAATTTTCAGAGAAAGGTATAGGAGATTAGAGAATATTTATGGGCAACCATCTCCAAAGAGAGAACCTCGAAGTAAGGGCTCTATCCCAGCTGCCTCGAGGTTCCTCATACGCTGGACTTCCACCTGCACCAGGTTACAGTAATGTCTGCACAAATGACTGAGTCAATGTAAGCAACGGGCAGCAGCCTAAGGACAACATTCCTGGGTGGCATCCAGCATAACCAGAATGACCGTTGTTAAAAAAAAAAATGAGTAGGGACACATGGGTGGTCCAGTGGTTGAGCATCTGCCTTTGGCTTAGGTCATGATCCCAGGGTCCTGGGATCGAGTCCCATATTGGGGGAGTCCCCTGCATGGAGCCTGCTTCTCCTCCCTCTGCCTGTGACTCTGCCTCTTTCTGTGTGTTTCTGACGAATATATAAAGAAAATCTTTAAAAAAAAACAAAAACAATAAAACAGAGGACTATATGCTTTCTGAGATGCGAGAGCCACTTTACGTCTAAAGGCTCCACAGTGGACAACGACAAACATCCCTAGTATGGAATCTCTGGGGTGGCTTTATGCCTGTAGCAATCACGCAATGTGAGGGGAAAAAAGTAATTCTACCCACAAGGTAGACCTTTCTGAGATGTCTACCAGCAGTTCATAAGCCAGGCTTATACATGTCAGAACCTTCTGGACAGGGATCCCTGGGTGGCTCAGCAGTTTAGTGCCTGCCTTTGGCCCAGGGTGTGATCCTGGAGTCCAGGGATCAAGTTCCGCATCGGGCTCCCTGCATGGAGCCTGTTTCTCCCTCTGCCTGTGTCTCTGTCTCTCTCTGTCTCTCATGAATAAATAAATAAAATCTTCAAAAAAAAAAAAAAAGGAACCTTCTGGACAGCTTTTGGGGGAAAAGAAAAAAAAGAAGATGCTTGGTTTCCATTCCCTGAAACAGCTGCAGGGAGTCTGGGGAAGACCGGGCATCAGTCTACTCTCTCAGGTGATTCTGACACTCGGACAAGTTTGGGAACCTGGTCTCGAAGGTCTGAAGTGCGGCCAACAGCCCTAGAGACCAGGTTTGCTCTCACGCTCTCCAGCTCCTCACCTGACTTCTTATATCCACCGAAGGGCAACTCCACTGGGCTGACGTTGTAGTTGTTAATGAAGCACATTCCAGCCTGCAGCTTAGCCACCACTCTGTGAGCACGCTGGATGTCTCTATGGAGGGGGAAAAACAAGAAACAACAAAAAGGAAACCAACGTGCTGGTTATTCATAATTTCTTTTGCGACTACTTTAACAGGAAGTTAGGCTGCGGGTTCTAAAGGTCTCAAAATATTGCCTAATTCTTGTTTCTTTACAAGCTTTATAAAAGCTTGTGGCATCCAGGCAAAATAGATAAGGACTCGAGTTTTATGGTCTCATCTGAAAGCATCTACAAAATAAGTAGCAGCAAGGGGGGGCGGGTGTAAAACACTTCGGGCGACAAAGTTTCTGTGACAAACAGTGCCACAACCACTGGCCATCCACATGGCCACGGAGAATGACGGTAGAGCCCTTTCTACACCATATATAAAAATGAACTCAGATGGGTCACAGACCTACACAGTACAAACCATAAAACTCTTCAAAGGAAACAGGAATAAATCTTCCTGACCCTGGGTTAGAAGAAGCCTTCTCAGACAAGATACCAAAAGTGACAGACAAAAAGAACAGAATGAGACTGTGTCAAAATTGACAATTTTTGTACTACAAATGAGACTATCAAAAAAGTTAAAAAAAAAAAAAAAAGACAACTCCTAGAAATGCAAATCAAAACTACCCTGAGAGGCACCTGGGTGGCTCAGTCGGTGAAGCAACTGCCTTCACCTCACGTCAGGATCTCAGGGTCATGCTCTATAGGGAGAGTCTGCTTCTCCCTCCGTGCCCCCACTCTTCCACTCTGCTCATGCTCTAAGAAACAAATAAATGTGGTTGGTTGTTTTTTTTTTTTTTTTTAAACTACACTGAGGCACCACTTCACACACATCAGGATGGCTGAAACCACAAGGAGAGACAGTAACCACATGATCCGGCAATTCCACTTCTAGGTATCCACCCCAGGCAGAAATGAAACATATCCACACAAAGGCTCAGAGATAAGTGTTCACAGACGTGTTATTCATAATAACAAAAAAGCAGAAACAATCCAAATGTCCATCAACTGGTGAATGAACAAAATGTATGCATACAATGGAATATTATTCCACAGTAGGATGAACCACTGATACCTGGTGCGACACAAACTTTGAAAACGTTCTAAGTCAAAGAAGCCAATCAAAAAAAAAAAAAAAAGAAAGAAAGAAAATTTTTAATTAGATATATTTTATGCCTAAATTATATAGATCAGTGGGTTATAGAAACTACATTACAGGGGCACCTGGGTGGATCGGTTCCTGAAACGTCTGCCTTCAGCTCAGGTCATGATCCCAGGATCCTGAGCTCCCTGTTCAGGGGGAAGCCTGCTTCTCCCTCTCCCTTCCTCCCTACCCCACTGCTTTCTCAAACAAATAAAATCTTAAAAAAAAAAAAAAAAAAGGAATCTACATTACAGTCTAGTCTCTATCGTTTGCATTTTGTTAATGTAGTATTCAATATATTTGTGACACCAAGTTTGATAACCCATGCAAATGTGTATATCATAAACATGATGTGGATTAAAATCATCTTAATGGACTACAAAAAAAAAAGATATGTCATCAAATATACTGAGAAGCAGAAAATTCAACTGTGTTGACTCATGTCCATCAGTCCAAATACTCTGATAGTATTATTTGGTAGTCGACATTATTTGGGTAGTTGAAGTGATGTATAAATGGTTGAGTTAAATTGGTTTATGTTAGCAAAATAGATCCCTCATGAGAATTTTGATGTAATCTCTGTTACATATAACATAAAAATCTGTGGACATGAGGGGCACCTGGGTGGCTCAGTGGTTGAACATCAACCATCGACTCAGGTCGTGATCCTGGGGTCCTGCCTATGTCTCTCATGAGTAAATAAATAAAATCTTTAAAAAAAGAAGTGTGGACATGAGCATTAAATACAATGTACATGCTATTATATATATATGAGGCACTATAAAAATGTGTTTATTACAGTAATAATAGTTAAACCCCCCAAAAGCCAATCACAAAAAAAATCATATACTCTATGATTCCATTTTTACAAAATATCCAGGATAAGCAGATCTGTAGAGAAAGCAAGTAAGGCTAGTGGTTGCCAGGGCCTGGGGGAAGGGGAAAATGAGGACTAAGGGCTCCTGTTTGTGGGATGATGAAAATGTTCTAAAATTAGATTATATGGTGATGGTTGCACAACTCTGTAAATAAGTACACTAAAGGACACTGAACCATACGCTTTAAGTGGGTAGATTGTATGGTATGTGAATTATCCTAAAGCTATTAGAAAAGTAACAGCATTTAGGGTCAACCTTTGGGATTGCCTTTATCTGTACTGTGGGGTCAAAGCAAGAGCAAGAGTTAACCCGTTCAAATCCTCCCATCAAAACGGCAGCTCCTAGGAGAGGATTATGGTGACACACAGGTGAAACTACCCTGTGTGTCACCGTAACAGTGGATACCATCGTCCAAACCCATGTAACCTACAACACCAAGATAAACCTGATGTCACTGTGGTCTTTGGGCAATTACAATATGTCTAAGTAGGTTCATCAACTGCAACCAATGACCCCTGGGTGGGAGACGTGGATGATAAGGGGGCAGGATGGGGGGAAGGTGTACGGGAAATTTCTGTGCCTTGCCTCCCATTTGCAGTGAACCTAAAATTATGCTAAGAAATAAAATCTACTAAGAAACAAGCAAACAAAAAAGCAGCAGCTCCTTAACCTTTTCTTTCTTCAGGGCTCAAAGAGAAGCTATTTCATTCATCAGGCCCTCCAGTGGAGACCTGGGTCTTCTTTCCCAGGTGCCTCACCACAAAACTACAAAAAAAAAAAATTGAACCTTGTATATACCACCAAAGAAACTGCATAATTCCAAGTGTAAGCAGTCTAGAGAACTGCCTACTGCTGCCAAAGACTAATCAAAGTCTGTATATGCTCAAGCAATCTGCAATCACATTCAAGGAAATTTTGCTCCCAAATCATTTTTACTTTTAGTATATTGGTTAAAGTTTATGCACAAAGATATTAATCCCAATTTTAGTTACAAGAGTCACAACTGGAAACAATATTCTATACATATGCAACAATCAAAAAGAGGCCTACATATTTTACAATGCATTCCAATTAGGAACTATTCTAAAGCCGTGAAAAATCATGTTTTTGAAGAGCACCGCCCCGTGTTTATATGCTTATAGGTTCTAAATTCCTGGACATGTAGGTTTTCAAGAGACACTCAACCTGATTCTCTACTCAGATCAGAACCTTAAATATTTGTTCAATGAAGGAATGAAATAGGATAGAATTTTCATCAATATTGTTTAAAGCTCAATTTAAATTCAACGGCAGGGGACGCTGGCCGTTCAGCGCAAACAACGAGATGTGACTCTGGCACCTTCTAACTTCACCCGGAGCAAGCAGAAAATGCTGATGAAAATGTCAACTCCAGAGAGGAAAAGACAGCAATGGGCTCCCCGAGCAACTGGGCAGAGATCCCTGTATTCCTGCAAGGCTGCCTGAGTGTCCTTCCCCACATACCTGGTAAAGACGCCAGCTGCTAAGCCAAAACTGGTATCATTGGCTCTTTCCAGAACCTCAGCTTCAGTGTCAAATGGTAAAATGGACATAACTGGTCCAAAGATCTCTTCTTTCACACAGGTCATGTCGTCTCTGCAATTGGCTGCGAACAATGTAATAAAGCCAAACATCAGTGAAGGAACGATCATGCTTGGTGCGTGAATGTCTTCACAATAAGCGCTGAGATACAGAGCCGTAAGAACGGCTTGAGAACGCTACTCTACACGCCACTATCAATATTATGATGCACATTCCGTTCCTTCTTACACGTACCTTTGTTTTTCAATACATCTGGGTTAATACCATACACGCTATTGTTTAACCTGTATTTTTATTTAAAAATATATTTTAAGCTTTTCCTATTCACTTAATAACTATAAGCTAATCCATGGTATGGAGGCTGAGTTCACAGCTTTCAAATCTCAAGTGGATCTTTTTTTTTAGCAAAGGCTAAGGGTTAAAATGCATCAGATAATCAAGTGCTGAAAACGGACACCATTGTCAACCTTGGGCAAAAATCAGCTGACCTACCTTCCAACAACATAATTCAATGTGAACAGAATTTTTAAAAGCCTATTAAACTACTGATATTGGGACATCTGCATGGCTCAGTGGTTGAGCATCTGCCTTTGGTTTAGGTCATGATCTTGGAATCCCAGGATCGAGTCCCACATCGGGCTCCCCATAGGGACCCTGCTTCTCCCTCTGCCCGTGTCTCTGCCCCTCTCTCTCCTGAATAAATAAAATTTTAAACAAACTACTGATATTTTGGGGGGATCCTAAGATCTATTGTAAAACTGCAGAGGAAAGCATGAGAACAACATGACCTAGAGCAGTGGGCACCTCTAGGGTAGGGGCCGAGTGAAGGGATGGAGGACAATGGAAGGACCATACACTTGCCTGTCCCAACCAGGAGATGGTTAAGATGGAAAGGAGGTGCTAAAATCTACTACATCATTTAAAAAATACTGCCAGACTGTCTGACAGATTGGTTTTATTATACTGATGATGTACAGTTCAAAGAAAAACATATTCTTCAGCAACATTCCTGAGAAACAAAATGCATTCTTTTTTTTTTTAATCAACCATGCACTTCCTTTTTTCTTTTCTTTTCTTTTCTTTTTTTTTTTTTAGTTCCTTGTTTCCAGAACAACAGGTGCAGGCCCAGTAAGGCTCAGGTAAACACACATAGTTGTCCAAGAGGTAGTGCACACAGGGTGACAGAGAACTTCTCCTTAAATCTGAGCTGTGGGGACACAGTTGACCAACACTTGCTTTATGCCATATTCATGTTTTTTAAATATCCTTTTCAATGTGACATTTACTTCAAACTGTTTAAAAGTGAACAAGAGGAGGACATACTCAGTACACAAGGTCTCATGTAATAGCCATCCTTCAATTTGGGATCTTCAGGTACGTGTATGTCTCCACCACAGAGCACTTTAGCACCCTGCCCAAAAAAGAAAAAAGAATGCAAATTTTCTGTTAAATGCACAGCCTGATATGCATTCTTGACACGTGAGGCGTGTCCTGAACGGACGCCCAGTCACTCCCCGGCAGGTACAGAGCAGAACACAGGTGAGGACACAGTAAGCCCAGCAGGTATGGGTGCAGGAAACGTGCAGTAAGTCCCCTCTTCTTCACCCCATCCCATCGCCACTGGTTTCTCACCTGCTCCTTTGCCAGCTTAACAAACCCAAGGACTCGCTCCAGGTGTGGACGGTTGATGAGGGGGCCCATCCTGGTATCTTCCAGGAGGGGATCTCCGATTTTTATCTTTTGGGTCCGCTTCACCACTTCCCTTGTAAATTCATCAAGAATTTCCCTTTGCACGAATACTCTTGTGCCATTACAACAAACCTGAAGGACGGACACAGATGTGCATGTGTGTAAGGAAGGGGAAGAGGGAGGAATCCAACAGCCTTAATCTTAAAAGAGATAGTATAACCCCCTTAAAAGGTTAGTTCCAGCTCTAAAAACTATCCCCATCCTGAATGGGATCACATATGGAATTGTGGACATAACAGCACATCAGCCAAGAAACTGCCTGCCCTTCCAGATCAAAGTTAGAGCTTTTTGTTTGTTTACTTTCCTAAAGGCCACTCACAGATCCACGTGAGCCATGCGACCTCTCCTATTGCCTCCCACTGGAGGCTCAGTGGGGCCCTGTGTTTTAAGAGTAGGAGGGGATGGGACAGTAAAAATAGATTAACAATGAAGGGCTTGAGGGATGCATGAGTGGCTCCGTGGTTGAGCATCTGCCTTCAGCTCAGGTCATGATCCCAGGGTCCCGGGATCGAGTCCCACATCGGGCTCACCGCAGGGAGCCTGGTTCTCCCTCTGCCTGTGTCTCTGCCTCTCTCTCTGGGTCTCTCATGAATAAACAAAATCTTAAAAACAAAACAAAACTTGAGCCTAATAAGGGCTTGAGCCTAATAAAAACCTGAAATATTTCATAGAGAACGTCTGTCCCTAAAACCACAAATCAATCGTGACCAGTTAGATCCTTCCATAGAATGCGAGCACAAATACTGTTCCAATGCTATCAGAACCATGGATACAAAGCCCGCAAACAGAGCCAACTACTCATGCTCACAGAATAGTGAGATCTATCAAAAGTTCCCAGGAGCTGCGGTGAGCCGAATCTGCAATTATCAGAGCATCAAAATTAATGATAGTAAATGGACTGTAATCTGTAAATGAAGTAAGAACCCATGGTCTGTAATAACACAAATCGATGAGTGAAAAAAAGCAGCACGAGAGAAGGGAAGGTGCCTTCCTGTAGTGGAGAGTGAACTAATTAATACATGTAGAAGGAAGAACGGAATTGGGAAGTCACCATTTGGGGAGCACCGTAATAGGTTTCCAGCAAAAATCCTCAGAGGGTGTTAAGACTAGTGGCGGAGAGCAGGAGGGGCCGAGTCCTCTGGCATGTTCTCTCATGTGACATGTCTCACCCACGAAGGAGACCCACCCGCAGCACAGACAACCCCACCTCTGGGAAGGACACAACTTTACTTTTGTGGTGTTTTTTGCCCCAAATGCATAACCCAATTCTTATCAAAAGGAAACACCAGGGGTGCCTGGGTGCCTCACGATCCCGGGATCGAGCCCTGCATTGGGCTCCCTGCTCAGCAGGGAATCTGCCTCTCTTTCTCCCAAATAAATAAAATCTTAAAAAAAGAGGGAAACATCGACAGACCCCAAACGAGGGACATTCTACAAAATAAATAGCTTGTGTTCTTCAAAAATGTCAAGGTCCTGAAAGATACGAATAATTGAAAAGCTGACTGCTCCAGGCTGTGGAGATACAACAGCTAAAGCCAACGCACCTTCCGGGATTTGATCTTGGGCCAGAAAAAAAGAAACTGTGTGGGCTTTTGTTTTGTTTTTGCTGAAAGGACTAATGTCAAACAAATGACAACATGAGAAATAAGAGCTGCAGATTGAGTAACAGATCAGGTTATTGATCTCACTAAGCGCACGGTGCTTCATAAGAGAATGCACTTGTTTCTAGGAAATTCACGCAGGAATGTAGAAGTTATGGGTCTTACGTCTGCAACTTTCAAACAGTTCAGAAAAAGATAACATGCACAGGTATGTCCAGAAAGGTAAACAGAATGACAGAAGAAAGCTGATAAAATGTTAGTATTTGAGAATCGTGGCTCAAGGGTACACGGGAATTCTGTGCAATGCTTCTGTAAGTCCGAAATTATTTCAAAATGAAAAGCTTTAAAACATGCTACTAGGTGAAGGGGGGAGCTTCCTTCTAACCGTCTGCTGGGGCCAGGTGCCTACCTCGCCTTGCGTGAGGAAGTTGGCCATCATCGCCCCCTTCACCACATTCTCCAGGTCACAGTCGGAGAAGATTATCAGGGGAGACTTGCCTCCCAGTTCCAAGGTAACAGGTTTGATTCCTTTCGCGGCCATCTCCATGATCTTCCAGAACAAGAACAAACATATTCGGAAGTTTAACACGAATAAAACTGCAAGTTTCATCAAGTAGAACCTGGGCCTCCAGGCATCTCCAACTACGGGTGACCTGCAGCCTTGTTCCTGTCTGCAGCCTTGCCCTTCCGCTACTTATCCCTTTCCAGAACCCTGAAGAGAATCCACAGGACTGCACCTGACATTCTGAAGGGGAATTCATTTAAAAAATACTGTTAGGGATGCCTGGGTGTCTCAGTGGTTGAGCATCTGCCTTGGGCTCAGGGCGTGATCCCAGGGTCCTGGGATCGAGTCCCGCATCAAGCTCCCCTCGAGGAGCCTGCTTCTCCCTCTGCCTGTGTCTCTGCCCCTCTGTGTGTCTCTCATGAGTAAATAAATAAAATCTTAAAAAAAAAAAAAAAAAAGGAATAAAAATACTGTTAATTCACATGTCCTGGTCAGAAACTCTTCTATTATTATTATTACTGTGTTCAAGGCTGGCAATTAATACATCAGAAATAGACTGAGCAAACACCCTTCCGAGATGGCTGTGACAGGGGGGTTAAGACACCAAAGACCCAAGTGGCAGCGAGACCCCACGCTCTGAGACACAGGCAGGAGGTGATGACTTCCATCCCCTCGAGGCTACCTCCACTCCACTACCTTCCCCACTTCACACTTTTTTTCAGGGCGCCTGGGTGGGGCAGTCAGTTAAGCATCTGCCTTTAGCTCAGGTCATGATCCCAGCGTCCCCGGATCGAGCCCCAAGTTGGGCTCCCTGCTCAGCGTGGAGTCTGCTTCTCCCTCTGCCTCTGTCCCTGCTTGTGCACTCACTCTCTCTAATAAATAAAATCTTTAAAAGAAATAAAGGACACTCCAGATCTTTGCCCCGATGCCTCTGGCCCCCCTCCCGATAGAAGCTGGGTAAGATCAGATGATCAGCCTCAGACACGTACACTGGGGAGGCCCCACACTGCCGTCTGTGGGAAGCAATACTGGTTTCATCTCTACCTTCATGCCGGTGGGCACGCTTCCGGTGAAGGAGACTTTGGCCACGTCAGGGTGCTGACACAGGAGCTGGCCGGTGGCAGCCCCCCCTTGCACCACATTGAAGAGCCCGGGGGGCATGCCGGCCTCCGTGTAGATCTCGGCCAGCAGCAACACCGACGCGGGCGTGAAGGGGGAGGGCTTAAAGACCATGGCGTTACCTGCACAAACCCAGGACACAAGCACAGAAGATGTTTTAAGACCGGTGATCCTCTGAGCACAGGACAGGAGGACAAGCCAAGAACAGCCTCCAGTGTTTCCCCCCATCAATGCCCAGACCCGCACTGGCGCTCAGCAGCAGACACCTTGCTCTTCCCTCCTCGGCTTCTCCGCTTTCGCAGATCCAAGCCACACCTGCTCAGGCCCAACCGGAGATACCTTCCACTCGCGTTTCCAGGCCCTGCTACGCACGGGCTGCAGCAGTCGGCAATACCGCGCTCACTCCCAACTTACAGAAGTGGGAACTGGAGACCATAAAGCTTAACCGGATGAGAGTCTCCAAACTGGTGACTTAGCTCTACTCTGGTCACAGCTGCTGCGGTCTCACATGGGAGGGCACGTGCAAAAAAGCAGAAGGACACAAGGCAGCAACACGAGAAAAGCTGCATTTTGACACCATGTCCTAATCGTGATGCTTTTTTTAACCTTTGACTTTTTTTTCTCTAAGAATAAATCCTCTTTTCCCGATTCCTCTTTAAGTAATAGGAGGACACTTTTTACATCAGCCAGCCAAAGTTTCTCTGATGGAAGCCTTGTTTATCATTTGTCTTAAGACACAAATAAAGGAGGAAGTTTATCTTCTGCGTCTTATGTGCAGCTGAACTCCCTCTACAGAAATTCATTCCACAGTTCTCGTGCAGAAAGGGAGAGAACGGGCAGCCCGGGTGGCTCAGTAGTTTAGCGCCGCCTCCAGCCCAGGGAGTGATTCTGGAGACCCGGGATCGAGTCCCACGTTGGGCTCCCTGCATGGAGCCTGCTTCTCCCTCTGCCTGTGTCTCTGCCTCTCTCTCTCTCTGTGTCTCTCATGAATAAATAAATAAAATCTTTTTTTTTTTTTTAAAGTGGGGGGAGAACTTTTAGGTAGCACAAATCTGAATTAATTCAACAGTGAAAAAAGAAGACCTCCAAGACCAAAATTAACAGTCCTCCTTTCTGTAACAAAAATAAATTAGATAAATAAAGTGGGAATAATGCAGATGCAATCCATGTGTATGACCTACGCTGTAAGGTCTCTCGGGGGGTGGGGAGTAAGGGATGCAGGTCCTGTGAGGCTCTGGCACCCCAGCACAGGCCCCTTCTGACGTGGGGTGTGAGTGTGTGAATGAGTGTGTGTGTGCACGTGCACACCAACAGGTGACAGGTAGAGAACAGGGAGGGAATGGTCTCCCAAGTAGAAGATTCTTTCTTTCTTACCGCACGCTAAGGCCGGAGCAGATTTCCAGCAGGCAATCTGGAAGGGGTAGTTCCATGCACCTATTCCCACGCATACGCCCAGCGGTTCTCTCCTGGTGTAACCAAAGGACCCGCCAGGGAGCTGGATATATTCGCCTAAGAGGAAAACAGAGGCGTCATGGAGAACGCAGGACGGCTCTTCCCAAGCCCCTGCCAACTATGATAACCCACAGTTTCAGTTAGGAAAGACAAAGTAATTCTCAGGGTCATCCAGGCAGAGAGTGATAAACTCAGGATTTTAACCCAGGTGTGTGTTGGTGTCCGCATCTTCATCCTCCTCCACCAGGACCTGCTTGCCTACCTCCCCGTCAGCTCACACAGAAGGCCAGGCAAGGGCTCACCAGCCATGGATCCAGCCAAGCCTGCGAAGTATTCCAGGCATTGCCAGGAAGTGTCAATGTCCCAGCGGGCCTCGAAGATGGACTTGCCATTGTTGATGGTCTCCATGGTGGCGATTTCATCCTTCCGTTCCTTTGGGTAAAACAGAACACTAGGCTTAAGTCATGTTACCATATACCTCAATATATTCTATACTCAGACTATGTGTATAAATACATATGTACGTGCACATATGTGCTCACATGTATAAAGAGACAGTCATCATTATGGAAATGGTACGCAACAGCCAAACACACGACTGGCAGGTAAGAGGTTATGGACACACATGGCTTCAATTCACCCAAAGACACGCAGCATGTGAAAATCACAAGATAATTATGTTCTAATTGTCAGTACTTATCAATTCTCTTTTTAGATTCTGTCTCAGTTGTAGCTACACGACTCACAGATGCTGGAGTGCTGGAGACGGTGCAGGGATGATTGGGAAATGGGACTAAAGAGAAGAGTGCAACAATGCCTTTCTTTGTCCCAGAGATAAAAGAGCTGAATGAACAGAGTGAGTAAGAAATAGACGTTGGCTATGGATCTAGTGTAAAATAAACAAGAGGGTGACTATCTGGACACACACACAAGGTGCACTGAACCATCAACAAGATGCGGCGTTGTCTTCTTAAATCTGGTAAGCGGTGAGGCTGACCAGAAGTAAAAGGAAATGGCAACAAGCCCACATCCACAGTACACACCTCGGGAAGGAAGGGAGGGCGAATATAAAAATCACCAGGAAAGTCTGACAGTCAGATCTGAACACACTATATGTCTACCAAGGCCAGAGGTATCCATAGTGTTCACTGACTCCTTCCACTGTCCTAAGTCGAAATGTATAGATCCATTCTCTGCCTTCACAAAGCCGATTTCTCAAACAGGGAGTTAGTAAGTGCTCAATAAATGAGCCCAGACCCTGAGCTCTCAGACACAGGCAGCAGATGAGGACTTCTGTCTACTACACGGGGCCCAACACTAACTACTCCAAGGGCCCTCCTTCCCCCCCTCCCTTCAGACCTCTGCCCAATTATCTACGGCCTCCCGCCCAGTACAAGCTAGGTAAGATCTGCAGATGCTCTGGGTAGCCCACTCTGCCATTTGTGTGAAGACAGGTTTTCTTAGTCAGTCAGTTCTAATTAACACTGGAAATTATCCGAACCAAAACATACTGAGAAAAAAAATAGGCAAAAAAACGAACAGAGCACTAGTTGCTATGGGATAGCTTCAAGCCGCCCAGTGTGTAACCGGAGGCCCCGGGAAGAGACAGAAGCAGGGCAGAAATTCAGTTAGAACTTCCTGATACTTAAAGCACTAAAAAAAAAATCCTGTTGACCTAGACTTATAGGCTTATAATTCTTTCAAAAGACAGAGCAAAATGAAGACTTTTAGACACACAAGACCTGAAAGAGCACCACCGACAACCTGTTCTATAATAGATGCCAAAGAAATTTCTTCAAGAAGAAAAAACAGGATACCAGACAGGAATCTGGGCCTACACAAAAAGGGATGAGGAGCACCAGAAATGGTAAAAATTTGGGTAAATAGAACATATTTTTACCTTATTTTATTTACTTTTTATTTAAAGATTTATTTATTTGGGAGAGAGAGAGTGAGCAAGCGAGCACAAGTATGGTTGGGGGGAGGCAGAGGGAGAGGGAGAAGCAGACCCCCCACCGAGCAGGGAGCCCGACTCGGGGCTCGAGCCCAGGACCCGGGACCATGACCTGAGCTGAAGGCAGACTCTTAGCCAGCAGAGCCACCCAGGTGCCCCAGAATTAAAAATAACTTTTAACGATAGAGGAAAATACTTAGTTGGGAGGAAATTCTCCATGAACACTGTGACATCCTGTGCGGCCCAGGCTTTCTGAGCAGAGAACCCTGGCAAGCCAAATGAGAGGCTGAGGTCTTGGAAGGCAGACACAGTGTCTCCTAAAGACAGCTGCCCGGAGAGATGTGGAGATAGGAAGCCCTCTGCTTCACATTTCTGGAGACATCTGCGTACTTTCCAGGGTAATAAACCTGGTAACACCTTCCCCCTGAACCCTGGAGGAGATCTGCTAAGGGAGTCATCGCTCTTGCTCCAGGAGAGAGAGCAGCTCCTGTGTAAACTGAGTCCTATCACTTTAGGGTTCCCCTCCGGGGTGCAACCTCTGCCTACAACAGCATTACATGTGGCTCTCACTGAGAGAGACCCCTTGTGGGGACTGGAGCTCAAAAAACTCATGCTAAGGTACTGCTCTGGATATTCTGGTGTACATCCTTCTGAATCTTCTCATTTTCTGTAACGAAGATCTCTAGTCCTTTTGCTTTTTAAGACTGTAAAAAGTTCAGGGGTTCATGCAAGTCTTGATCTCAGGGATGGGAGTTCAAGCTCCACGTTGGGTATAGAGATTACTCAAAATAAATAAATGAAAAAAAATTTTTTAAGAATTATTTATTTATTTATTCATTCATTCACGAGACACACATGGAAAGGCAGAGACACAGGTAGAGGGAGAAGCAGGCTCCATGCAGGGAGTCCGATGTGGGACTCAATCCCCCAACCCAGGATCACGCCCTGAGCTGAAAGGCAGATGCCCAGCTGCCAAGCCATCCAGGTGTCCCATAAAAATTTTTTAAAAAAGACTTGTCCAGTTTAAAATTATTTATTTACTTAGAGAGAGAGAGAGAGAGAGCGAGCACATTTGGCGGGGGGGGGGGAGGGGGGGGGCAAGGGGATGGGCACAGTGAGAGGGGGAGAGAGACTCTCAAGCAGATGCCCTGCGGAGCCTGACACACTCAATCCCAAGACCCCGAGACCACAACCTGAGCCAAAATCAAGAGTCAGTTGCTTAACTGACCGAGCCACCCAGGAGGCCCTTAACTTTGTTTTGTAAGAAGGGAACATCTATAAATGTACAAAATCTTCCTAGGTAGTTGAGGTAGAAAATGTACATGAAAAAAGAACGGTAGACTTAAGAGTCATCAGAGCAAAAGTAAAGGACACAAATACACAAAGTTAAAAAGGAAAGGAGACAAGTTGCAAAGGATACGTAAGCACCAAGATGGAGAAAACCACCTGCCAAGGGAGATGTCACAGACAGCCAAGCTCCAGAAGGCCATTACTCACAGAAAGCATGTCCTATATACCCAGGTGATCACATGAAAATGTTTTTCAATTTTGTAAAAAAAAAAAAAAAAAAGGCATAACCTAACGGATCATTAAAGTCTAACTGTAAATCATCATGAGGAACCCTCAGAGCAACGCAAGGGGATATTTCTGAAAGAGGAAGTAACACATACCCTTATTATCCTGGCAGCCTCCAGAAGAATTCGACAACGCTCCATGCCAGATTTCTGACTCCATATTTTAAAGGCAGCCTTGGCATCCTGGACAGCCAAATTTACTTCCTTTTCCCCCGAGCAAGTGAAAGTAGCTATCACTCGGCCTGTAAGAAGAAACACAGGGTTATCTCCAACTGTTGCCTCATCTTTCAAGAAAGTACTGGGTATCTAAATTACCTTTTAGTGACCTCTATCTTGTTTTTAACTATGGTCTGATTTAATGATCGCTCCTATGCCAGCAGTTCTGACCTCTATTTCAAGGTGACTGAACCCTTTAAGAATCTAATAAAAGTTGCAGACTTCTCTCTAGGAAAACGTACTTCACCAGATCCCAGAATTACAGAGATTGTGTCCTTTGCCCTAAGCACAGTAGTAACCTCAGGTTAAGAAACTCTCTCTCCTCTATTTTATAAGTGGGTTTTGCAACTCTGCTTAACAGTGTTTGAGAATCTCAAAGGTCTTGCGAAATCCAAGTTGAAAGTACTCAGTCCCGTGGGTTATGAACTCGGGATTTTTTTTTAAAGATTTATTTATTTATTTATTTATTTATTCATGATAGACATAGAGAGAAAGAGAGAGAGAGAGGCAGAGACACAGGCAGAGGGAGAAGCAGGCTCCATGCACCGGGAGCCCGATGTGGGATTCGATCCCGGGACTCCAGGATCGCGCCCTGGGCCAAAGGCAGGCGCCAAACCGCTGAGCCACCCAGGGATCCCCGAACTCGGGATTTTAAATCACTGGTCCATGTTCTATAGAAGTCATATCATACTAGTGATACTTCATGAATATGGATAATAAACAGCAGTATCAGGAAAACATATCCCTAAAACACAAGAAAAATTTCTCAAGTATGAAAAAGCCCAGGTTCTCCTGTTCTTACTCCAACCTCTTTCCCTATCCTGGTGCAAAATATGAGCCCACATCCCAAGGGCTGTGATGGACTCTACCAACAAGAGTTCTGTAAGTACATCAAATCCACAGTTCCTTTTCCCTCCCACAAGAACTCCAGAGACTCTGTTTTTTTCCAGAAAGATTTCACAAGCCTGCAGTTTCTGCTGCAAATTCGAACAGCCAGTTGTTAAAGGCTAAGGATTGCACACACTGAAGGTAATTAAAATAAAGAACTTTTCCTTTTCTCCTATATGATTACAGGGATGGGGCGGAGAGGCTGTTTCCACCAGGAAATCTGCTGATCCCTGTAGCCCCTTCCTGCTCTGACAAGATTACTGCTGCTCTGTGATGTAGCATGACTGATCAATCCTAAATTCTGCAGTCCTTTGCAATCCAGTTTTGTCCCTCTGGCTACCCGCCTTTCTGGTTTACACAAAACATTTACATATTTCTCCCCACAAATATTCCATAAAGCTCAGCAAAGCAAACATAAACCCACACCCAAAACTTTTCCCTTTTAGCTGCGACATCTTTGGAATTCTCAGAGCAGATCCAGGGCCCAGCACTTGGCAGCGTGAAGCACGGGACAAAAAAAAAAAAAAAAAAAAAAAGAGCTGGCCTTTTTTTCCCCTTTCCGAATTCTGATTCGTGCACAGAAATCTTCCAAGGCTAGGAGGTGGCCACAAAGTTCACGGTCATTGGGGTCATCTGCGCACGCATCTCCGTTCTCCCCACTAGTGTTTTCACCTGCCCGTCCTTCTGTGGAGATCCTAGCCGTCGCCTGTGCACGTTGCTGAAAACATTACTGCTGTTCTAACTTTAAAAGTCAATAACAGGGATCCCTGGGTGGCGCAGCGGTTTGGTGCCTGCCTTTGGCCCAGGGCGCGATCCTGGAGACCCGGGATCGAATCCCACGTCGGGCTCCCGGTGCATGGAGCCTGCTTCTCCCTCTGCCTGTGTCTCTGCCTCTCTCTCTCTCTGTGACACTATCATAAATAAATAAAAAAAAATAATTATTATTAAAAAAAAAAGTCAATAAAAGGGCACAACCTCGGGCATCGTGGCTCTGTAGGCTCTGTTCAGGCCGTCGTCGCGTTACCCACGACTCCCCGCCGCCCCATGCAGCCCCCCAGCTTTACCGGTTTGCTAGACTCGGTTCCTGTCCCGGGCAGATGCAATCCTGTCTGCCCCGGGGCCTTGACTGCCCGCGCTCACAACCTGCCTCCGCACCGTCCTCACCTGTGCCGGCTGCCAGGTGCGCTCAATAGAGGCCCGGGGCCGTGCAAGACCTCGGGCCGGGCGCGGCGGGCAGCTCCGAGCGGCGCCCTGCCCAGGCCCGGCCGCCCCCCTGCCCAGGCCCGCGGCCGCCCCCCTGCCCAGGCCCGGCCGCCCCTGCACCGCCCAGGCCCGGCCGCCCCTGCACCGCCCAGGACCCCCGCCCCCCTGCCCAGGCCCGGCCGCCCCCCTGCCCGGCCCGCGGCCGCCCCCCTGCCCAGGCCCGGCCGCCCCTGCACCGCCCAGGCCCCCCGCCCCCCCTACCCCCGTCCCTCTGTCCCGCCGCCCCCTGCATCCCGGCCCCCGCCGCCCGCCGCCCAGGCCCCTCCTCGGGTCTCCGGTTACCCGTGGCCGGCTCGAACGCCTTCTCGGTGCCGGAAGAGTCCGCGGGATCCACGCGGGCCCCGCCGCGGTAGTTGAGCGGCTGCGAGACCACGAAAGTGCCGGTGCTCATGGCTGCGAGCGAAGCCGGCCGGAGGCTGCGCGGAAGCCGAGCGAGCGCCGCCAGGCCGGCTCCGAGAAGCATGGGGGCGGCGCGGCGCGGGGCCGGGGCGGGGGCCGGGGCCGGGGTCAGAGCGAGCGGCGGGGGCCCGGGGGCGGGGCCATGGGAGGGGCGGGGCCCGGGAGGGGCGGGGCCCGGGAGGGGCGGGGCCTGGGGCGGGGCCTCCGAGGGGAAGGGCGAGCGGCGGGGGCCTTCGGGGCGGGGCTTCGGGACTGAGCCGGGGAGGGGCGGGGCCGGCGGAGAGAGGCTAGCGGGGAGGGGCGGGGAGGGGCGGTGTGCGGCCTGGGGCAGGGGCGGGCTGTGGGGAGGTGCACCAGGGCCCCGTGCACTCCAGGGTCCCACACACCTATCAGGTCCCACACTCACACCCGGCCCCACACGCACACCAAGGTCCCATGTGCACGCCAGGGTCCCACGTGCACACCTGGGCCCCACACACCTATCAGGTCTCGCACTCACACCGGGCCCCAGATGCACACCAGGTCCCACGCGCACGCCAGGGTCCCATGCACACACCTGGGCCCCACACACCTATCAGGTCCCACACTCACACCGGGCCCCAGATGCACACCAGGTCCCACGCGCACGCCAGGGTCCCATGCACACACCTGGGCCCCACACACCTATCAGGTCCCACACTCACACCGGGCCCCAGATGCACACCGGGTCCCACGCGCACGCCAGGGTCCCATGCACACACCTGGGCCCCACACACCTATCAGGTCCCATGCGCACACCAGGGTCCCACGCGCATGCCAGGGTCCAGAATGTCCAGAGCCGACCGAAAATTATCACGCATGCAAACAACCAGGAGGAAATCCATCAAAAGACCCAGAAACCACACAGATGATAGAATTAACAGACAAGGATGTTAAGAGTTATCATAAAAGTACTCAATATGCTTCAGAAGGTAGAGGGAAAAAATGAACATGATGAGAAGGAAAAGATAAATAAAAGACTCATTTCAAACTTCTGGAGATGAAAAATGTACTATCTGGGGGGTCTGGGGGGGCTCAGTCTGTTAGGTGTCTGTCTTCAGCTCAGGTCATGATCTCAAGGTCCTGGGACTGAGCTCAGCAGGGAGTCTGCTCCCTCTTCATCTGCCCCTTCTCCCCCTCATTCTCTCTCTCTCTCACTCAAATAACATCTTTTTAAAAAGAAAAAAACGTAATATCTGAAATTTTAAAATATACTAAATGAGATTAACAGATGCTGCAGAAGACTAGTGGATTTGAAGACATAGCAGTAGAAACTCTCGAAGATGAAACACAAAGAGAAAAAAAAGGCTGGAAATCACAATAAACAGGACATTTCTGGGCTGTGGGGCACTATCCAGTGACCTGACACATAGGCACCTGGAATCTCCAAAGTAGGGCCATTGGGAGGTGGAAAGAAAAACAGTTGAAGAAATAATGGTCAACATTTTTCCAAACTTCACGAGAAATCTAAATTTAGCAATCCAAGAATTTCGATGAATTTCAAATAGAAGAAACATTAACTATCCTATTCGAAATATCAGAAATCTGTGATGAACAGAACTCCCCAAGCAGGTGCTAAGAAATAGATCTTCTTTTTTTTTAAATTTTTTTATTTATTTATGATAGTCACACACAGAGAGAGAGAGGCAGAGACATAGGCAGAGGGAGAAGCAGGCTCCATGCACCAGGAGCCCGACGTGGGACTCGATCCCGGGTCTCCAGGATCGCGCCCTGGGCCAAAGGCAGGCACCAAACCGCTGCGCCACCCAGGGATCCCAGGAGTAGATCTTCTTAAAGGAATATTCGGCTTTCGCAGCCTGAGGTCCGCAAGCTTGGGAGCACAAGATGTGTTTTATTTTAACAATGACTTTCTTCGACCAGGCTCCCTATGGTCACTTCAGGAATGTTCTCGCTTCAAAAACTTACAAAGCATTTACTCTGTTTGCTGCTGCCCAGTCCGTGTGTCAGGAGCCATACCCAGAGTTCCTCTCTAGGCAGGGTCCTTAACCTGTTTCATGACTTGCTTCCTTGCCCCTAAGCTCCTCTTTCTTAAGTTAGTGGCACCTGCCTTGCAACTGCCTGAAACAACTGGGCAAGGCTGAAATGACATCTTGGTTGGCCTGAGATGTCTTAGTAAGAGGCCACTGAGACAAGGCCAACAAGACTTGTCTCTTGCTATTTATGCTATTAAAGTAGTTGGCTTTTCAATATCTCTAGGGTCCCAAATTCTAGACTCTCCCAACCGTTCTTTGCTTTCAAAACCAGTAGATTCTGGTCTGAGCTCCTCTCTTTCTAGGTATACCTAGCTAAAAACAGCAAGAGGCAGCTACCTCAGGCCTTCTGGCTCATTCCAACCACGTGTTCTAGAAATCCTGGCATAGCAGGAACTGTATCTGCCTTTCACGTAACCACAGAAATAGTTCTACCAATGTTTTGCCCACGCATCAGACGATAGTCCAGCCTTTCAGCCAGTATTATTGCTCCCTGACCCTGTACTATGCATCTACTAAGCCAATGCCTATGTTTTAAGTGTTTATTTTTTACTTTTTGAAAGATTTATTTACTTTAGAGAGAGAGCATGCATGAGAGCTTGAGCAAACAGAGGGGAAGAGGGAGACGAGAATGCTCTAGCAGACTCCCTGCTGATGGGGGAGCCCAAAGTGAGGGCCTTGATCCCTGGACCCAGATCATGCATGACCTGAGCTGAAACCAAGAGCTGGCCACTTAACTGAGTCCCCCCCAGATGCCCTCTTAGGTGTTTATTTTAAACAGCATTCCACTTCAAGGTACCAATTTCTGTATCACTCAAGGTCTGTTAATCTGGTTTATGAAATAATTCCAAAATGCAATGACTTGAAAACAGTAGAAATTTATTTACAACTTACCTAATGGTCCAGGGACTTCTAGGTTAGAGTGTTCAAGATCTGTGGGGCCAGGGTGGGGAAGAGGGACCTTGGCTTCACATAGTTACTGAAGGACCCAGGGTGCCATCTTCAACACATGGTTTCCAAGGATGCTCTCAGTGTCACCCTGCTGGTCATCCAGAAAAGAAAAAAGACCAAGGAGGTGTAGTGGGTGGGGCATGGAAGTTACACGGCCATACCGAACTGCAGCTCAGTTAGTTAACTAGGAGTGCAAAGTATGCATTTTGGGACATAGCTAGCCATCTCCACAGATGTCCTATTAGGGGTTCCCAAAGAAACAGAATCAATAGGATATATTATGTAGACAGAGTGAGGTAGAGAAACAGACCAAGGTTTTAAGGAATTGGCTTATGCAGGTCTGGAGGCTGGCAAATCTGGAATACACAAGTCAGCCTGGTGGGCCGGAAATCCAAGTTAAAATGGGTGTGCAGTCTTAAATCCAAAATCTGAGGGACAGAAGGCTGGAAACTGGGGCAGATTTTCGATGCTGCTCTTTTGAGGAAACTTTCTTTTTATTTGGGAAACCCCACCCTGCTGTTAAGGCCCTCACCTGCTTGGATGAGGCCCCCTTTTTTCCTTTCTTTCTTTCTTTCTTTCTTTCTTTCTTTCTTTCTTTCTTTCTTTCTTTCTTCTTTCTTTTCTTTCTTCTTTCTTTCTTTCTTTCTTCTCTCTCTCTCTCTCTCTCTCTCTCTCCTTTCTCTCATTTACGAGAGACATACAGAGAGAGGCAGAGACATAGACAGAGGGAGAAGCAGGCTCCCCACAAGGAGCCTGATGCGGGACTCGATCCCAGGACCCCAGGATCATGACCTGAGCTGAAGGCAGACGCTTAACCCCTGAACCACCCAGGTGTCCCGAGGTCCCATTCATATTAGGGAAGATCATCTGCTTTACTCAAAGTCTACTGATTGTTTATCACATCTGAGAAGTACCAGCACAGTAATTTCTAGAATGGTGTTTGACCCAGCTGCTGTGCACTGCAGCCTAGCCAGGCTGACCCGTAGGATGCCCCTCCACAGATACCAGGCATTACCAGTGGTTATTTTGGGACAGGTAGTAAAAGAAGGGACAAGAGGACAGTGCTGAGGAAAAAGACATGGACTTTTGCTATTTACATATCTTTATAAATATTTGATTTTTATCAAGCAAGCGGGAAGCCTGCTTCTCCCTCTGCCTGTGTCTCTCTCATGAATAAATAAATAGACTCTTTAAAAAGAAAAACAAAAGCCAGGTATTCAGTTAAAGTGGCATTCTAAGATAAAATTGAGGATGTAGCAAAGTCTCAAGAAAGAGCAGGGGCTGCAGAGGACCCGGAGGAGAGATCTAGGCAGCAGAGGGCAGGTGACAGGGAGGAGGAAGGGCTAGGCTGGTGGAGACGTGCAACAGGAGGAAAGATGTGGAGGTGACCAGAAAGGTGAGGGGGACCCTCCTGGGGCCACCACTCTTTTTCTCTTATTTTTCTTTATTTTTTAAAAAAGATTTATTTATTTTAGAGAGAGAGGGAGCATGCATGCATGAGTGGGGGAGGCACAGAGGGAGGCGGGAGGGGGGGGAGAGAGCACAAGCAGACTTCCTGCTGAGTGCAGAGCTCCGCCCTGGGCCTGACCCTGAGATCACAACCTGAGCCGAATCAAGAGTTGGATGCTTACCGGACTGAGCCACCCATGGGCCCCTTTCTCTCCTATTTTTAAGGTTGGTCGTTATGTCAAGGGAGCAACAAATCTTTTTTATTGTTTTTGTTGTTTTCATGGAGGCTTGAGGAGTGAGAAGGAGAGTCCAGTAGGAAAGGGAAAAGGTAACACACCTGCCGGGTGTCTACAAGGTCTGTGTCTTATGCTCAACCACAGGGAGCCCTCCCACTGGCCCCGTTACACCCATTCTAGAATCCTCGGTGTGTGTGGTCCGTTCTCCCTCCCTTGCTCAGTGCAGGGGACAGGTGGCTCCAAGAGCAAAGCGCGTCACCCCCTAGACCAGCCAGCGGAGCCAGTTACCATCACTAGGTGGCGCACGCCCCCAAGCAATAGGCGGAGCAGGCCCTGCCCTAAAAGTTAGAAAACTAGAGAAAGCAAACCCATACAACAAAAAAGGAATTCAAGAAAGAGCTCAACAGATTCAAATACCTATCGCTTTTTGAAACCTTGACCACCAAGTTGCTTTATCCTGTACCCCAAAACTTGAGGCTGGGTGGATATTGGTCAAGATAGAAATATCCCTGCAGCAGGTGGTAGCAAACAGCGAGATACAGAATAAGAGGCTGACGGCCCAGCAAGGACCTGATGATGGCTCCCACAGGCAGCCCATCTCCACCTCGGATGGCCTGAATCATCATCCATACAGCTTAATATTAGTAACCTACTCAACAGCCATTTTTCCCTTGTCCTAGGCTAGCAGAGCCCTGATTTTGCTCCAGTGTCTAAGTCCCCTCACATAATTAGGGCAAGTCACGAGCCAACCAGATTTCTTATTCCCCTTGGTATTGATGGGTTTGGGGATGGACATGTGACCCCAATCCAGTCGGTGAGCACTGGAGAGGCCGGGTATCTTCTAGGAAAAGATGCCCCCCCCCTTTTTAAAGATTTTATTTATTTTAGAGAGAGCGAGCGAGCTGGGGGAGGAGCAAAGGGAGAGGAATAAGCACACTCCATGCTGAGCCCAGAAGCCCATGCGGGGCTTGATCCCATGACCCTGAGATTGTGACGTGAGCCGAAATCAAGAGTCAGACCCTCAACTAAGTGAGTCATCCAGGCGCCCCAAGATTTCCTACTTAAAAAAATTTAATTTCTGTTGTTTAAGCCACTCGGTTAGTGGTACACTATTGGAGCAGCTCTAGCAAACCAATCCAGGAAGCCAATGGAGAGTTTTGAGCAGAAGAGTTGCACAATCCGGCTTACTTTTGCTACGTTACAAAGCGTGGAATCAAATGGACCAGTTAGGCTGCTGATGCAGTAAGCTCCGGGGGGTGGGGGGGGGAGGTGCCCACTGGGGGGGGGGGGGGAGGTGCCCGCGGGCCACAGCAGTGGTTTAGGTAGAGGCAGTGAGAAAGGCAAAGCCCAAGAGAATATGCTGATTGCGTGGGTGTGAGGAGTGTGGGCGAGAGGAACCAAGGGTGCCTGCATCTTACTCATCTTCAGCTTGTGGGGCCTCCCCTCCTCCTAGGTACTCTTGTCATTTTGTGTTGACATCTCTTTTTCATTTAAATAATATCCCCCAGAAATTGGTCTTCTTCCTTCACAGTCTATAGATTCTCCTCATAGATCACAGCCAAACCTATGACTTTGTCACTGGCATTTCGATGACTCCCTGATACATGGCTCCATCTTTGATCTGCCTTCTGAGTGCCAGAAACACACCCAGACGCCATCAGGCATTCCCGCCTAGCTATCCTACAAGCTCCTTTCATTCCTTTTGTCTAAATGGAATCATTATTTCCCCCCCAAAGTGTGCTTCTCTTCCTATATTCCCTTCAGTGTACCTGGGAAGTTCAAATGTGGCTTCAGCTTCAGATCTAGGGGCTTAAATAGTGTTGTCAAACTCCCTTCTCCCTCCCTGCTCCCCCCCCCCCCCCCATATCTCTGCTCTACTTCTGTATGTTTATTGGATTTATTCTCTGGTTCTTTTATATTCACCAGAAAAAAATGGTGAACGGTTTGAGCCTATGTACTCAGAGCTTGTGATCCAAAAGCATGAGAGGCCTTCGCTTTCCTTTGATGTCCTTATCAAATATTAGAGTAGTTCCTAGTTGGTTTTGTTTGGCCCACATGCCCAGTCTGGAGCCCAATTACGGGGCCAGGAAGATAGAGTACTCTAATTGGCTAGCCTTGGTTCTATGCCCGTCTTCAAGGGGACAATGTGAATGACACGACATACCACACGGAGCAGGGGAAGTATGGTTCCCTAAAGGAAACTGTTACCGGAAAAAGGAATGCCAACAGTAACAGGGGACCTAGACTCCAGTCAGACACCATTATATTCACAGTGATTCAAAGGATTACTTAGAACACTTAATTTTTATGTGTTCACTTGTCTATTTGACATCTACTTCCCTCACCCAGTTGGAGCTCATCAAAGAGTGACTGTGTCTTTTTGGTGATCACAGCATCCCCTGGCACACAGTAGGTGTTCAGTAAGTATCCGATGAATGGTTGGCCTCCTAACCCATCCAACACCCTGCCTTTTCTAATCTACATCCACCCTGCCACCAGAGTGATCTTAAAATGTCAATCTGATTGTGCCATTTCTCTGCTTGTAATCACTGGCAAATTGGGAGATTTCAAAATTCCTCAGGTAAATCATGGATAGATAGACCTCATGTCTATCAGTCATGAGGCTTGTCAGTTCTCCATTCCTCCCTAATGCTCCAGTCAACTTCAACTATCTACTGTTTCTTGCCTGCTTACTTTTGTTATGTTATTCTGTCTCCAATGCTTTTCTTCCAACCTTTTCTCTGCCACTTCCAAAAAATCCTTCAGAATTTGGCTGTTGCCAACTTTTGGAAACCGTTCTTGGATCTGTTAGACATCCTCCTCTGTGCTCACAAAACAATACAGTGTTCCTCTCAGCCTACGTTGTTGATTTATTCAAATGCTGCCTGTCTATATTCTAAGCTCCTCGAAGGCAAGGGTTTAATACTAACTTTTGCTGACCAGTACCCAAAATCCTCCCCAAAGAGAATCAATGGTTTCTTTCTCTATTCGTAGCTACTTCTATGGCAGTATACATCACAATCATCAATGTGGCTCATCCTTCTGGAGGATACTGTATCATTAATCCCTGCACCTGCCCTGGTGCTGCTGGGTTGCTCTGCCCTAAAAAGTCAACTGCGGAGTAGAATCACATGCAAAAATATTAAATGTACTCCAGACACTTTTAACTTAAAACATACAAATATACACCCATTCACTATTGTTTGGAGTCTCACTATTTTTGTGTGTTGTATGTGTGTGTGTGTGTGTGTTGGGAGGGGGTTGGGGTTTGTTTTATTTTGGTTTCTTGGTTTTGTTTTGATCATGACTGGCTCATTTATTCCAAAGAATTATTATTTGTTTTCCATGAATACTTTTTTAGCAGTAACACAAAAGAACCAAACATTTGCAAGTTTTTAAAAATTGGAAGAATTCAAATAGAACCTGTAATGACAAAAATCCCATATTTTACGGTGGATGCTTTCCAAAGATAAAATGTTTATAAACCAAAATGTATCATCTCTGATTTCCAGTTTTGGTTTCTTTAATGTGGAAAATGAACTGAAACACTAAGAAAGGACAGAAGGGCTGAATCTTTCTACATTTTTACTACTTTTTTCAGGTTCTGTTATTTCACCCACAAATACGTCAGAGCAATTATTTTTAGCAACTTGCTTTTATTGAGTCATTCCAAAACATTCAGTTTTCATAGATGCAATTCTTTTTGCCTTCACATTTCATTGATTTGCATAATATTTAGTCAATTTACATGATTAAAATTAACAAAACAAATAGCATTCTGCAGTCACGGGTGGGAGCTGGCGGACATAAGCATGGCTAAGAGCATTCGATACACTGTGAACATAAGCGTGGCTAAGAGCATTCGGTGCACTGTGAGCATCAGTCAGCATGCTCTGCAGGGGAGCAGAGAGGATGCAGAGGAAGGCCTGAGTAAGAGGGGGTTGGATACAGGACCTCTGACTATTTACCCCATTTTCCAGATGAGGCAGCTGAAGCTTAAAAAGAACTGGCCCATTTTTAATAAGTTTTCATATATGAAAAACTCAGAGATACAGAGAGGAGAAAGAACCTGGCCGTCTAAAGGTCAAATAAAACTTATTAGGAGGTGGTACTTGAAATGAGTCTAGAAGGGGACAGGAGGAGATCACACAGGTAAGCAGGGGAATATTCCAAGCAGAGAAAACAAGGGTGATAAAGTCCAGAAAGACTGTAAAAAATGAAGAATTCTCAAAATAAATTCTGCTGGAGTCTAGGTTTATCAGGGTATGAGGGGGCAGCAGAGATCCACACTGAGATGCTTTTCTGTGCCAAAGAGTTTACTCAGAGGCTCCTGGGAGCCACTGGACCACTTTCCTTGAAGAAGAACACAGTTAGACTTCTTTTTTTTTTTAAATAATTTTTATTTATTTATGATAGTCACAGAGAGAGAGAGAGAGAGAGAGAGGCAGAGACACAGGCAGAGGGAGAAGCAGGCTCCATGCACCGGGAGCCTGATGTGGGATTCGATCCCGGGTCTCCAGGATCGCGCCCTGGGCCAAAGGCAGGCGCCAAACCGCTGCGCCACCCAGGGATCCCCACAGTTAGACTTCTATCTTAGAAAGATGCTACATGTCAGGATAGACAACAGGCCAGAGTAAGGGGGGCTTCCAGGGAGGCTGCTGCAGGGGAGCTGAGGGACAATGAGGAGGGCCTGACTCTGGGGGCATCCACACACGGTACTCTCTTCCCACAGGGCCTACTGGCTTTATCCAACAAGGACGGGCAAGGACATTATCTTTCCATATATGTGGGGGCTTATGAGTGGGGTTATACCCACAAAAGAAGTAGGATAATGACTAGCTCAGTGCCTCTCTGTATGTAGGTTAAATACGCTTTTTTGGGCTAGCCCAGAAACCTAGTAAAACATTATATATCATTTTTATAAGGCAAAATTAAAGAGCATGTCCTAAAAGTTGAAAATAAAATCAAACAAATGAATAAACTCAAAGAAACGATTCCAGGTAACTTGAAATCTCAGTGATTTGCTATGAAGTCAGAGTAAGATGTATCTTAAAGAATTCCACCCTTACCAAAACAAACAAACAAAAACAACAACAAAACCCCACCAAAAAAACCAACCCACCAAACTTAAACTATTTCTAGTAATCATATTGTTGGCAACAATAATGGTAATTACATTCTGAGACTTCTGGATAGATATTAACGGGATTATGTTAGTGAATTATGTGATATTGTAATTCTATCACTTCTGGTAGTGGAAACTGGAATTCTTAGGATGGGATAAAAGAGATATGGATTAAAGAAATTAAGTAAAAATTTTGAGGCCCTAAGTTTAAGTAGGGAGTAGGGTATCAGTATAAATTCATAATGTAATTTATCTTAAAATGACAACAAAAAACGTACTGCCTATCTTAGTCCACAAAAAAGGCCTAGAAACGTAGCAATCCAGTCTCAGGGAGCATCCTCAGTGCTCTGATTACAGTGTCCAAATACCATTTTCCAGTAAAAAAGAACCAGGCCTCCTTGGAAAACGTGTTGCTTTCAAGTCAGGCAGGAAATTTAAGATGGTTCTGAAACATCTGGTCATATCACTCAGCAAGGATGCTCCCAATGACAACTAGAGTCATGCCAAATGGACCCAGAAGCCAACTTCAAAAGCCTCTCATTGGCTAAAAATGGTAGAATTTCAGTATCCACAAGAAAAATAATTTCAGTGACTTGAAGTGAATCAACTGCTAATCACACACACTCACACAAAAATTGTTCACCACAGTCATTCACACTAGTGAATGACTGATTATTCTGAAGACAAGACAATCCAACTTTTATTCTGGCTTTCCCCCCAAAAAATTTACCATTCTGTAACCAAAAGTAGATGGAGGGGAAGGGTCTATCTATAAAGGATTTTAATAAACTGAAGAGATACAAGAAATTAGAACATCATTTTTTAATCTCAACTAATTAATGGATCAAAAAGCTGCTAACATCTGGCAAGTTGAATTTAAATAAAATAAAATAAAGAAGGAAAAAGCTGCTAACATCACAAAAAGAGACAATAAACAGTTAAGTAAAACAGGTATGCAATCAGCAAGACCCGAACTAAGGGAAACTCTACAGGATAAACAGCTCAGTTTCTTCAATAAATAAATTGCAAGGGGAGAAGTGAAATAAACAGTGAGGAACTAAAATCTGAGTGGACTCCAAACCCTACAGCATCAGCATCACCTTGCACTTGTTAGAAGTGCAAATTCTCAAGTGCCACCCCAGACTTAGAAACTCTGGGGGGGATCCCAGCAGTCTGTTTTAATAAGCCTTGTAGGGGATTCTGATGCACTCTAGTTTGAAAACACTACAAGAGACTGGAGGAGATTTATAATGCTTATCAGCCATATGTAATATGGTCTTATTTGGCTCTTGATTCAAAAAAGATTGTAATGAATTTTGATATCTTTAGACAACTTACGGAATCAAGAAATTATTAATTTTTTAGGTTATATAAATGATGTTAAGATTATACACACACATAAACAGGGCAGCCCTGGTGGCGCAGTGGTTTAGCGCCGCCTGCAGCCCGGGGTGTGATCCTGGAGACCCGGGATCGAGTCCCACATCGGGCTCCCTGCATAGAGCCTGCTTCTCCCTCTGCCTGTGTCTCTGCCTCTGCCTCTCTCTTTCTCGTTGTGTCTCTCATGAATAAAAAAAAAAAAAAAAAAAAAAAAAAAGATTATACACACACACAAACATATTTAAAAGCATTGAGATATTTAGGGATAAAAGATGGGATGCCTAGGATTTGCTTCAAAAACACTATAGGAGGCCGGCTGGGGTAGATCTAAGATTGGCCACGAGTTAGTACTTGTTGAAGTTGAATAATGGGTATCTCAATGTTTTTTATACCTTTTAAGACTTTTTCAGATTTTTTTCCATTTTAAAAAGTATAAAAACTCAGAGATAAACGTAAATTAAAAGACTGTAACTTGGGATCCCTGGGTGGCGCAGCGGTTTGGCGCCTGCCTTTGGCCCAGGGCGCGATCCTGGAGACCCAGGATCGAATCCCATGTCGGGCTCCCTGCATGGAGCCTGCTTCTCCCTCTGCCTCTCTCTCTCTCTCTCTGTGACTATCATGAATAAATAAATAAAATCTTAAAAAAATATTAAAAAAAAAAGACTGTAACTTAATCAGAATTAAAGCAAAAAAAAAAAGAAAAAGAAAGTATAAGAAAGTATATGGCACTTTTACTTGTACTGAAGGTCAGTACTGAAATACACAAAGGTGTAGGTATACCAAAAAACCCCTAGTACCTATCAGTACGTGGCAAAGTGATTTTGACTTGGATGTATGGGAATTCTGGATGTTCATCAAACCACTGATGTCACTGTAAGTCCCTGATCCCACCGAAGAGGATGACTTCTATGGGAAATCAGGGACCACAGTCTAGTTAAGGGCCTATGAGTAACTACACCCATTTCCTTTCCAATTTCCAGACTGACTGAGATTTTGAAATGCTATCTGTTAATAAATTCAGATTTACCTGCATTTTTTTGAATGTTTACTGCTTCAGCATATTATGAGTGCAACCTGAGTAGGCTAATGCAGGCATTAAAAATGCTTGTTTTTTTTCCCCTTAAACTAGATGGTCTGGATCTAGTCATCCAAATGACTAGTCTTGAAAATTTTTCAGGGTAAGTAATTAAAAAAAAAAACTAATTATGGGGTTGCAATAGCCCCTAATATATCCTTGAATTCACTTTCTTGTGATGTGGTAGCTTTATTCTTTTGTAACACATCTATGGTGCTCTTTTAGAAACAGGGTGAATAGCTGTTACTCTCCTTCTCCCCTTTTACTCTCCCTCTTACCTTCTTCTATTGAAATACACTTTATGAAAACCTAGTCCATGGGACGCCTGGGTGGCTCAGTGGTTGAGCATCTGCCTTGGGCTCTGGGCTTGATCCTGGGTCTGGGGATCGAGTCCTGCATTGGGCTCCCCATGAGGATCCTGCCTCTCCCTCTGCCTGTGTCTCTGACTCTCTCTGTGTCTCTCACGAATAAATAAATAAAATGTTAAAAAAAAAAAAAGGTAACCTAGTCCATGACACATTTAATTAGAAAGTACTATCATCAAAACCTAAGGAGGTAGCCAGTAGGATGGACCATGTATTCTCACTTTACAAAGACATTGGCAGAATTTTCAGTGTGGTTCCTTCTCTTTTTAGGTTTTATTTTAGACAGTCCATCACTTTTGTCATCATGTTATCATGATCATTATTTTCGTCACGATCATTCTTTTAGCTATTATTTTGCCCAGAATGGTCAATGACATGGGGAAAAGACCATTAGAAATCATCACCATCCAACATTAAACACCCTGTCTGATAAAAGTAACCTAGAAATAAAGATTTCTGTTCCATTTCATCTGCTTTTATGGAGTTTTTGCTGTGTTCCCACCCATGTGACTGCTTTAAGAAAAAAACGAAAAACAGAAAAAAACCCAACTTTAGGGTTCACATTCTTGACCTGAAGAGATAGGAGCGGTGGGAAGAGAATCAGCACATACCTACGGGGAAGTACTGACGAGCCCGGACTATGTAACTTTAGATGGCTTCACTTCAAATCCTGACTCTGCCACTCACTAGCTAAGTGATAGTGAGGAAGTTACTTAACCTCTCTTGTCTCAGTTTCATCTTTTAAATGAGGGTGAGAACAGTCATTACCTTATGGAGTTTTCTCAAAATAATTAACTAGATAACCCATAAAACAATTAAATTTATCCATACAGTTTATCAATTTGTGTTGACCATTGTTTCTTATATCCCACACCTTCCTCCTGGTATTCTTTTTCTGTCCTGGCAACACATATATATTTCTTTTTTTAATATGTAAGTTCTATGCCCGTCATGGGGCTTGAACTCATAACCCTGAGATCAAAAGCTGCATGCTCTACTGACTAAGTGAGCCAGGCACCCTGGAATCATATCCTTTAATAATTCAGCTATCTTGGATTTTGTAGCTCTGAAAATACTGCTCCCAGTTTTACCCCCAAACTTATGGTTTAGCAGTACATAAAATTCTAGGCTGATAATTATTTTCCTCAGCACTGAAGGTATTATTCCGCTGTCTTCTGGATTTTATGCCATTCAGAAGTTTGCTATCAGTTTAGCAGTTGTTACTTTGCAAATGACATGACCTCTCTCACTGGTTGAATACATGCATCTAAGGAGTATGTATTTGTTACTAGAGTATCACTCCATACAAGATTTCCAATTTCATGGATCAGGCAGGGGAAGATCACGGTAAAAGCATCCTCTCATTTTTCATGAAGGACCATGGCAGGAACTAAAGGCCATTGTGATCAAAAGGAAGCTCTGCAAGACTGCATACCTATACCCTCGCCTCCGGGAGATGACTAAGAGTGACTTCCCAGGAATCCAGCAGGGTATAAAAGGGATGCTGAGGACTCTCATTTTTACACTCACGTGAGTTACTTCTTTCCTTTCCTCTCATGCTTTCTACTTCCTACAATAGGACAAGTCTATATTTTGAGCTTATAAGGCAAGTATGATAAAATAGTACATTTAAAACTTTTAGTTTAGCCCTTTGTGGCCAATGTTTATGTTCAGATTACTAAAAACATGTATCTAGGAATATGGTACAAAACAGATCTCACCTTGTAGATGAAATAGCTAAAATTTTGGCTTCTTTATTCATCTTCGGTCATATATTTGGCTTGGAAACAATGTACAACAAATAGTTCCAATTAAGATATCACAAACTGAATTTTTCTTCCAGAACTCTAAATGCTCATGGAGAGCCAACTTCCATGGTACAAGGCACATAGCACACACTTGAATCGGTCCCACAGAAAATATTCATGTAAGCCAAACAAGAAAGATGCTATTTGTTTCTCATTACATAAACATCACCTGAACTTATCTAACCAACAAACATATTTTTTTAAATTAATCTGTGACTGAAAGTACTATCATGTTTGTTGGGTGCCATTCTCATTAGAATAATATCCAAAAAGTCTAAAAATAACTCAGAACTAGAAAGTGGCCCAAGCCCTAAGGCTGTCTATGGCTCCTGCTACAAAATAGTTGCCAGTCTAATTTGAATGTTTAAAAAGAATGACGGGTATTACAGGGTTCTTCTTGATTTCAAGAAAATTTCCCAGAAGGAGGTGGAGGGCCAAGAAATCCACCTGCCTGCTTGGTGGCAGCACGTGAAGGGGCAAGACCAAGAATCTTCTGGATGTTCTGTGAAGAAAACAGAATTAAAATTCAGTTTTAATATGAGATATTGAGAAGAGTGTTTAACATAGATCCCATATGAAGAGAAGGCATACAGATTAAAAGTACCGTTATGATCTAAAACTGGACAATTACTACCATGTTATTTTTTAAAAGGCCTACAACATGATGGAGATCATAGAAGAATAAAAGCCCTCTCACCTAATGTGACCTTGGTCTACAACCAAAAAACAAAAAAGCTGATTTTTTCAAGTGGAGAACCATTAAAAGAGGTAATCTTTTATTTCAACAAGAAGCATATAAAATATACTCATTAGCTGTTTCTTATAGCAAGGCCTTTTCTTTGAATGTGGAACATTAGCTGTATTTTAGTCATTACTGCACCGTCAAAAGCTGAAACTGAAATATACAATTTCAGTTTTTTCAAAGTGGTAAGGAAACTTAGGTTCCTGCAAAGCAATGGGAGTCCAAAATCCTCCTACATTTCTAGCACTTCCCTCATCTTTTCCACTTGTCATATTATATCTAATTCAGCAGTTTTTTAAAAAAAATTCACCTTCATTAAAGTATTTCTCATAAAAATAACTTTTTATACTCATATTTTATTACTCACTATAACATTAAATTAAAGTATGTAAATACGACATCAAGCAAAATCAGCATAAACAGTTTTAGGATAAATACAGGCTCTTGAAAAGCATGACTCACCCGGTAGGAGCAGACAGGTGTGGGTGCAGAGTGCAAACCATGAATGGAGAGTGGGATGTAGGGATTAAATGCTACGCCTTTTTAAAGAGGAAACTGAGAGGGTTTGTAAATGTGGAAAGCTTCAGTAAAGATCAGGTGTTAAGATTCTGTATAGCATTCATAAGAGGGAAAAACCTTAAAGATCATCTACATTCTCTTGCTCAATTCTTTCATTTTTACATTTGAGGAATTTCAATGAAAACCTGGAAAAGTATGATGGTTTGTCCAAAATTACAAAGTTAAATGAAGAACAGAGTTAGAATTAAAACCCGTGTGTTTTGATTCATAATCAGATAAGTTCTCTTCAGCAGTATTTCCTGTGTTAAAGTTCTAGTCTTCAGAACAAACTACACCCCACTGGTAGGCAGGTTAGCATGTGTACATTCACTCAATAGTTATTGAGCACCCACTGTATGTAACGCACCATGACAATACCCATATCCAGCCTTCTCTGAAGTGTACACAATCCCTTAATCCTTCCATCATTGGGAATGAGGACTACTACTGATTTGAGTGTTTATATTTCCAACATAGTACCCTGTCAGAATATAATAGAATATGTAAATACGAAGACACAACTTTAGGAACTCATTCAAATTACATTTTAATATTTTTATGAATACGTTTTAATATTTTTATGAATGATCATAAAATACTTCATCCATCCACTCACTCACAATACTGCAGCTTGTGCTTTACTAAAAATGAAATCTGAGAAGAAGCTAAGAAGAAAAAAAAAAATCAATCATTAGGTCAGCCAGCTTCTCCTTAGTAAAGTTGGAGAATGTATTACTTTTATAATAAAAATAGCTCCTTTTTTGCCTAATTCTAAAAAGGTGCACAAAACAGTAAGACCAAATGATATAATGTCACTAATTTCCAATTTCTTTTACTTTTTTTTTTTATCCAATTTCTTTTACTTAATCAGTAAGTCTTTACTGACCACCTACAATGTAGCCAGCATTAAGCAAGGCATTGTGGGAAATTACTTTAAAAATAAAATCTGAAATAAGACATTACAGAATTAGCCGGTGATAAACACATTTGTCTAGTTAACAAACACAATAATACAGTCTAGACAAAATATACTAGGCATCCTTGATCAGTTATTCTGTAGAGACAGGGGCCAATTAGGTGAGTCCTTACCATTTCAGAGATAAAGACTAGTGTAAAACTACTGATGCCCTTTAAATTGCAAGTTTACTGTAATTTAAAGAAGACAATCAAAGGAAAATAGGAAATATATTGAAGGGTAGACTGTTGATAGTCTCATTTATGAAATAACAACATATAAATGACTATTAGACACAAGTCCACTGCTCTAGATGGGGAAGAGCTCAAATAGCAATAGAAATGTTAAAACAGGGCACTTCAGCAGCCAAGGCTGAAGTTCATGGAAATCCAGGCAGCTGTATACTTGTGGCAAGAGCCCTAGGCTTCCTTTGGGAACTCTAAATTAAGTTTATCAGTGTTACATTACTCAAGAATTTGCATTTTAATATAAATGCTATCTACTGCATGCAATCCTATCCTTTAGTGAAATTCTAAATGATCTTTTTAAATTCCTATGGTCTCACAAATGAACCCAGGTTTTATGATGGTTTTTCTCAGGGAAAATTTTCTCTGTTTCCCTGTCCATGAAGTCTTTTCAGTGTAGGAACTAACTGAAGCTCTCAAGATGCAAAAAGACCTGGGTAAAAGAGTAGAGGTCACCATTCTCCACGGCAGTAATAACATCCAACATTTCTATTAACTTTAAAGTTTATACATAGTTCTTAGGACTAGATGCCAGTCCTTAGTTATCCTTGCTTTGGAGATGAGAAAGTTGAGCCAGAGAGGTTACAAGCCAGGACATGAACAGATATACAACTTAAAGTACAGTTTTCCTCTATTAAACCACTAAGAGATCCTTGTCTTAGGAATAAAAAATTTTGGGACACCTGGGTGGCTCAGCGGTTTAGCGTCTGCCTTCAGCCCAGGGCATCATCCTGGAGTCCCAGGATCGAGTCCCACATCAGGCTCCCTGCATGGAGCCTGCTTCTCCTTTAAAAAAAAAAAAAAAAAAAGGAATAAAAAATCTTGTAGTAGGCCTGCCTATAAAAAAATTCTCAGTTATGAAGACTATGTAAGCACATGAGTATGTTATATCGTTAAGTAAATAAATGCATATAAATTCAAACCCACAGAAGGTACAACACACCAAGAGTAAGCCCTAATATAAATTATGGACTTTAGGTGATAATGAAATGTCATTTTAAGTTTACTGACCAGAACAAATGCACCACTCTGGTGCTAGAGGGTGGTAGTGGGGGAGACTGTACACATGTGGGGGCAGGCACTACATGGGAAATCTCTGTATGTTTTTTTTTTAAAGATTTTATTTATTTGACAGAGAGAAAGAGAGAGAGAGTACAAGGAGGGGGAGTGGCAGGTAGAGGGAGAAGCAGACTCCCTGCAGGGCCTGATGCGGGACTTGATCCCAGGACCCTGAAATCATGACCTGAGCTGGAGGCAGATGTTTAAATGACTGAGCCACCTAGGCACCCAGGAAATCTCTGTACCTTCCACTCAAATTTGCTGTGTACCTAAAACTGCTCTAAAAAATAGTCTATGAAAATGCATATAAAACTGTAAAGATATGGGACGCCTGGGTGGCTCAGCGGTTGAGCATCTGCCTTTGGCTCAGGTTGTGATCCCGGAGTCCTGGGATCGAGTCCCACATCAGGTTTCCTGCATGGAGCCTGCTTCTCCTTCTGCCTATGTCTCTGCCTCTCTCTCTCTGTCTCTCATGAATAAATAAAATCTTTAAAAAACAATAAATAAAAATAAATAAAACTGTAAAGATACATGAAAAATAACAGTTTATGCCCTTTTCTCATTCCTTGCCTCCAACTTTTTGAAATATTGCTAACCAGGATAACTTATTTTTTTTAAGGATTTATTTATTAGAGAGAGAGAGAGAGAGAGAGAGAGCGAGCTAGAATGAGCATGAGAAGGGTAGGCAGCAGAAGGAAAAGCAGACTTCCCACTGAGCACAGAGTCTGACATAGGGCTTGATCCCAGGGCTCTGAGTTCATGATCTGAGCTGAAGTCAGATGCTTAAATGACTGAGCTACCCAGGCACCCCTAAACAGGATAATTTAAAATAAAGACACGTTTCTATGGGTGCTATCTCAAAGTGCTAGGCATTGTTCTAAGTACTCCACACGCATGTTCTCATTTAATCCTCACAACAACTCAGTGAGGCAGGTTCGTTATCCTTACATGCAGATTAGGAAAAGTCAACCAGCAGGCCATGATTCAATACATTCTTACTGAACATGACCCTGTAACAGATATTTTTGTATGTATTATCTCCTTTATATCTTTCAATATGTATTTTGCTAAAAGACAAAAGCTATAATAATATATTAAGATGATATGGAACACTTAATATATATGCAAAATACAGTAATATTGCTAAGGTTACAGAAAAATATAAAACAACTATTTTGAATTTCTGTCCAGTCTTGTGTAATAGGATAACAACTGAGGAGTGTGTGTCAGAAGGGAAAAACAAAGGAAAAACATTTTCCCATAATCATGCCTTCTACTGGCAGGAAACCCAGAAAAACACCATTACAGGATTTGCGTTCCTTCCTCTTTGCAAAGGATAAGAACCGGTGATCAAGAAAAGGAAGTTGTTGGTTGCTAACTGGATATTTTGGGAAGACCCAGGTCACTAGCCATAAACACATTCTGCTTAAATGTTATTCCTTAGTCATTTGGCTAAAATAACTCAGCCATGGCAATCCTTAGTTTATCCTTTGTTAGTTTCTCTGGCATCAAGCAACCAGTCTTCACTTCCAATTGATTACACTTTCTCAAGTTCTCAAAACATAATCTTTAGTAGAGCCATAAAGCTGTGTGGAAATCCAGTCACTTCAGATGGCCCTATCCAACAGCCCCAGGGTTTTCACATTCTATCTAGATAGGTTGTTTGGGAGAATGATGTAGAGGTGAAATATTTACTGAAAACAATGGCAGTACAGTGGGGTCCCTGAAATATTACGGGGTCAGCAGTAGAAGATTTTTGAGTCCCGGTACTGGCTAACCAGGCAAACCAGCAAAAAAGCAATGTCTTCTCACCTTACCAAATCTCAAATGTCCAACCCCCTATGAAGAAGGAGGTTGACTAGAAGGAGGCTGACTAGATCAATCACTTTCAACCCTTTAGGCCACAGAATCCTTTAAAAAAAAAAAAAAAAAATTCATGAAAAAAACCCACTACAGAAAACGGGTAAAATACTGTTAGGGACTTGAAGCCTCCTGCTGGGCCCTTCAAACTTTTCTACCAAGCACTTTAAAGGAGCCAAAGTCCCCTGTGGCTCTAGTATTCTAGAATGTGACTATGCTGTAACAAACTATATTGCAGGTTTCAACATCTATCTTCCAAAGCGGAAATCAAAATTCTGAAAGGAACATGAGCACATCAAATCTGCACTAGAGTAATGCCACTTCCTTTATAATGCTGATGACATTTTCTGTCCTAGGTTGTCTAAAGGCCTTGCTTGTGATAAAGGTCTTTTTTTTTTGAGGGGGTGAGGGGTACCCCCTCAGGGGTCAGAGGGGTCAAGTGATCAAGTGACAATCTGAATCTGTCTCTCTCCTAACCATCTTTCCAATGAAAATTTCCTTAGATCTTGTTTAGCCCTTTATTTGAGGATTAGTCAAGGAGAATGTTCTGAATTTTAGTTTAGTGCATGCAGGAAGACAAGATGCATGTTTGCATGTTATATGTACGTATGTATGTTATGTATTTTTAATCCTATAATGAACAGTAGGACACAGCTGGTACAGAGTGGGGTATCTAAAACTCAGAATGAAGCTGAAGTCTTACTGGTTCGAAAAACCAAAAGACAAGGATTAGGGTAACCACAGCAGCTTAAAATTGAGTGAGAAAATCCTGGAAAACAGTTAACAAGAGGGGTTCAAAACTACATTTAAACTGCCCAAATCTCTTAAACTATATATGTGTGAGACAGCCTTCATGCAGCCCAGCTGCGACTGAAATAACTTGAGATTTCAGGTAGGTAGGTACTGCCTACCACAAAGGAGAGAGTGTAGAGCCTGAGTGTCAGGTTATCTGCCTGCTTAACTAAAAAACTCAACACTCTCCCAAAGAGTAACAGAATCCAGAGTCTTTACTACCTATCCTAACAAGGTCCAATACACAATCCAAAATAATTAGATATATCAACACTGTTTTTTTTTAATTTTTATTTATTTATGATAGTCACAGAGAGAGAGAGAGAGAGAGAGAGAAAGAGGCAGAGACACAGGCAGAGGGAGAAGCAGGCTCCATGCACCGGGAGCCCGACGTGGGATTCGATCCCGGGGCTCCAGGATCGTGCCCTGGGCCAAAGGCAGGCGCCAAACCGCTGCGCCACCCAGGGATCCCTAGATATATCAACAAACAAGAAACCAGATCCATACTTAAGAGAGCAGGCAACAGAGTCCAACCTTCAGATTGTCCAAATGCTGGAATCAGTAGATAAGGTTTGTATTTTAAAGCAGCTAAGTAGGGCAGCCGGGGTGGCTTAGCGGCTTAGCAGTTCAGTGCCACCTTCAGCCGTTGAGCCATCCAGGCGTCCCAAGTAAATAAAATCTTAAAAAAAAAAAAAAAAGGGCAACTAAATAGGGGCACCTGGGTGGCTCAGCTGGCTAACCGATCAACTCTTGGTTTCATCGTTTAGTACAGAGTCTGCTTGAGATTCTCTCTCTCCCTCTCCCCTCAGAGTTTCAGGGTCCTCTTAGACAATACTGAAAAGACAAAGGTGTAAGAAACTGGTATCACAGAAGAAGAAGAAGAAGAGAGAAAGAATGGGCAGAAAATAACCTAGCAGGATAAAAAAAAATTAATATGCTAGGCAAATCCAGCCAAACTGCTGAAAACCAAACTTAAAGAAAAAAATCTAAAAGCAGCCAGAGAAAAGTGAAAAATTATCTACAGGGATACAAAGATATGAAGGACTTTTTTTTAATATTTTATTTATTTATTCATAGAGACACAGAGACACACAGAGAGAGAGAGAGAGAGAGAGAGGCAGAGACACAGGCAGAGGGAGAAGCAGGCTCCACACAGGGAGCCCGACCTGGGACTTGATCCTGGGTCTCCAGGATCACACCCTGGGCTGCAGGTGGTGCCAAACTGCTGCGCCACCGGGGCTGCCCAATATGAAGGACTTCTTACAGAAACAGTAGAGGCAAAAAGATAATGGAAAGGCATTTTTAAATGCTGAAAGATTAGAACAAACAAAAAAACCCTAGTCAACCCAGAATTCTATATCCAGTGAAAATATCCTTTAAGAATAAAGATAAAATAAAAATATTTTCAGATAAATGAGGATCAAGGGTATTTGTCACTAGCAGACTTGCACTATAAGAAACACTTAAAAAAAAAAGAGAAAGAAAAAGGAATCACTGAATGCTGTACTGTGAGGTATTGACATCAAGCCATGGCACACAACAATTCCCCACTCAGGAGTCTTATATTCACTACGCACTATCAAGCCTCCATGCTTTTACTTATATTATTTCCCAGACCAAGAATGTTCTGATAAGATTGGAAAACCCCTACTTATCCTTCAAGATACAACTAAAATGTCCCATTTGTATAAAATCTTAGTTTCATCCCTTAGCCATTTTGCTTCCATAGCACATTTTTTTTCCTCCAATACTATTTTATACATGCACACACGTATAAAGAGCATCAGTCATACTCCACTTAAGGGTCTTTCCACACAGACTATGAGTTTCACAAAGGTAGAAACCACTGCTTCTTACCCTGTACTCTCAGCATCAAAGAATTCCTGGCATAATATAAAGACTTGAACCAATCGTCAGCAACCACAGGCAATACTTTAAATAAAGCCTTAAACTCATGCACTCATACAAATCACAAAGAGATCAGATTAAGGTAATGCCTGAATAATCTGTTGTCACTTACTAGTTAAGCTATCATTTTCTGAACCACCTGCATTCTCTAATTGATTTAAAGTTAAGTACTAAAAATGCAAACACTCTGCTTGTAGATGAGCTATACTGACATTAATGAACTAAGCTCTAAGTCTTAAAGTGACATATATTAATGATGAGGGACAGGAGATGACAGGCATTTAGTCTTCTCATTTTGATGGCCTTAAGATATACTGACACGACATAATTAGAACCTGTTTTTATACATACACAGGGCATATCAAAATCTTTGCCCTGAGAAAGCCAAGAATGAAAAAATAAATAAAATTTACTTATTTTTATCATTCTCATGACACACCTGTTGAGAGAGACAATAACAAATTCTCACTGATCTTTTACAGATTATAGTCATACATACATACAGTTGCATGTTAAGAGATGGGTGATAAAAAAAAGAAATAAAACTTTCCTCCATTCTTCCTCAGCACCACTAGTTCTTTTTGCTTCCAAAGAAAGAATTCCATTCATAGGTTTTACAGTCATATAAATTCATAAGAATGGGCCAGTTTCTTCTTAGCTGTTTACCAGGTAAATTTGCTTGGGTTTTTACTGAGATTTAGAGCACTTTTTATACAAGAGATCACCATTTACACAATCTACTACTGACTCATAATAGGGAGAAAATAAAAAAAGCAAGTACTTTAATTTTGGGAATTAAGGAAATTTCCTTCCATTCTTGAATTTCGTCACTACCCAGGACTAACTTAACACCCCTGCTGGAAGCTGGCAGACCTACCATTTCCGCTGCTACAAATTCACACAAAAGAAATAGTTGCAGTGTGAAGGTCAAGGCAGCTAATCATATAATCACTAAGCATTACAGAATTTTTAAAAAGGAGAAAGATAAAATGGGAAAACACAATTAGATTTATTTTCAGTTAATGACATATCATGCTGTTTCAATCTATAAAAAGCAACCTTATCCTACCTTGAGCCAGGAAACAAATATTAATTTACAAAATACCCCAAAGGAGGGGGCACCAGTTGATTTTTTTTAAAAATGTGACTGCTAACATTCTATATCATTGTCTTCTGATTATCCTAACATGTTGAGGTTGTCCACCAACCCCCTCGCACCTTTGTAAAAACAGACTCAGAGAGACTCAGAGATGTTGACATTCCCAAGGATAATTAGCCAGTAAAGTGGCAACAAGATTCAAACACTGGTGTCTTACCTCCAAATACTGTATCTCCTCAAACTTACAATGTGGTCCTCCTCTCTCCCCATCACTTTAAAGTTTCTAAAGTAGGAATGTGGCTTAAAATCTATCATATGATCAGTATAGCGTTACTTTTGCTCTCCCTTGAAATCTTTTAAGGTAATGGTAAATCAATTAATAATATCCTAGCATGGAAAAAATATGTACTAGATGAAAAACAGATTCACAAATACTTATGTGAACTAGTATTATATCATAATTTAGGTTCAAAGTTCAATCTTTGTTTCTGCTTCTATTCTGAAGGACTAATATAATAGAATTAACTTTAGGGGCACCTGGGTGGCTCAGTGGTTGAACATCTGCCTTCAGCTCAGGCCATGATACCAGGGTCCTGGGATCGAGTCCTGCATTGGGCTCCCCGCAAGGAGCCAGCTTCTCCCTCTGCCTATGTCTCTGCTTCTTTCTCTGTGTCTCTCATGAATAAATAAATAAAATCTTTTAAAAAAAAGAATATAAATGTACTTCTATATCCTCATATTTGATAATGATTTTTTTAAAGTGAAGCTATAGGTAGAAAAATTAACCCTTTAATTTCACAAGAAACAAAAGTTCCATGACGGCAAGGACCATAATTTTGTGTCAATTTTGTTTAAAACTGTATACTAAGCACCCAGCTTGGAGCCTGATACAGATCTGTGCTCAGTTTTGTTGAGTGAATAAACGAACAAACAATCTATCAAGGGATTATTACTAATGTGATGATGAGCTCTTAAGGATGGGAGAGAAGACTGAAACAGAGAGATACCCTTAATTCCACTGAATATCATACCTCCATCATAATAAGGGGAGCATTATTGTCATGTCATGAAGGGCATGTTGGTTTAATTACACCATCACTCACATTTAGTAAAGGAAGTGGATTCTGGTTAACATTGTAGAGATGTTATTAACTGACATATGTAAATATAATCATAATCTTTCACAAATAAAAGACTTTAAAAACATAAATTCAGGAAATCCAGTGGTAAAAGTATCTAATCACTTCAGCAAACTCTTGATACTTTCAAGGTACTGCTAAGAAAGGATTCTCATTCTCCTAGATGCTCTACTCTAATTTACTACTATCAGAAGACTTCCTTGTTAAAACAAGCAAGGCCACCCCCACTGCTGGAGGTAACTTGCATAAAATACACGTGGTTTTTACACGTTCAGCATAAAAATTAACCCTGAGCAAATGAAATTATGGTTTCACTCACTGAAACAAAAACATGAGAAATTACTCGTACCTTTTAATGTTAAATGGTCTCAGGTTGGTGGTGAACTGGCCTTAAGATTAACAGTCCTGGGTAAAATGATGCAGTAACTGAACACCAGCTGGCAAATCCGCAAAAACATTAAACATAAAATTGCAGCATGACCCAGCAATTCTATTTCTGAGTACACCCAAAAGAAGTAAAAGCAGAAACTCAGAAAGACATCAATACACCATGTTCACAGCAGCATTAGTCACAACGGGCAAAAGGTGTAAGCAACCGAAGTGTCCACTGACGGATGGATAAACAAGAAGGGGTATACACACACAATGAGATATTATTTGGCCTTAGAAAAGGAAGGAAATTCTGACACTTGCTACAATATTGGATGAACCTTGAAAACATGCCAGTCTCAAAAGGACAAACATTATATGATTCTATTTATATGAAATCAAATCCACAAATACGAGTAGTCAAATTCATAAAAAGAAAAAAGAAAGGTTGTTGTCAGGGATTGAGGTGCAGGGGTGATGCAAAGCCTATGTAGGGTTTTCATGTAGGAAGATGAAAACATTTTAAGATGGATGGTGGTGATAGTTTTATAACAACGTAAATCAACTTAATGTTGTAGAACTGTCCAGTTGAAAATGGTTAAACAGTAAATTTTATGTTGTGTGTATTTTAACACAATAAATGAGAAAGATTAATAGCACTGGAATTACTGGATATAGGAAACAGGAAGTAGCGTCTGGACATAAAGAGAGGATTAACTGGAGGATTCTGCAGGAATACGGCTACCACAGGCAGTCACACTGGTAAGTTTAAGCCTCTGAGACTCTCTAGGCAGGAGATACTCATTTGGCCTACTCCTATTCCTTTACCCTGAGGGTTCAGATCACACTGCCTGGCTCACCCTATGACATCAGCACATTTCAAAAGACCTCTTATCTGAACAAGATGTGAAGGAAGGAGTGCCTCCACTCAAACACCTGTCACTGGGACTGAACAGACCTTCAAATTTCAAAGGTGAGTTTAGATAGGCACTCCAGAGAAAATCCTATGAGGCTGATGGCAAGGATTTGTTGTATTCACATGCACACCAGATTCAAGACCAATCATTCACCTCGCTGCATTCTTTTGACCCTTTGGCTTCTTAGGCTTTGAAAAAAAAGGAGTAGGCAAGCTGCGATCTCAAATGAATCCGTTTTTATGTTTTCCTTCCTAAAAATCCACCTAATAGTTGGCAAAGAAACAATAAGATACACCAGTATGAACTCCAAATGGATTAGCTAATCATTTAAGTGCAAAGAATGAAACCAAAAAAATACTAATAGAAAACAGGATGAATTTCCTTATAACTTTGGAGTGCAGAATTTTCTAACCATAATCTAAAATCCAAAAGACCAATCTGACTGAAAAAGAAAAAAAAAAACAGCAAACAAAATTTTGTGTGGCAAAAACCATTGTAAGTAAAACTGAAACACAAATGACAAAGGACGCCTGGATGGCTCAGTGGTTGAGCATGTGCCTTTGGCTCAGGGCGTGATCCCCGAATCCCGGGATCAAGTCCCACATCAGGCTCCCTGCAGGGAGCCTGCTTCTCCCTCTGCTTGTGTCTCTGTCTCTGTGTCTCTCATGAATAAATGAGTAAGATCTTTAAAAAGAAAACAAAAACAGAAAAAAGTCAAAATGGCTGCCCCAAGGAAGCCCGTACCACGCAGCTAGCAAGGGCTGGGGAACAAGCTTCTGTGGGAAAGGGGGAGAGGGGCTCTCGGAAGAGCTCTCGCCAGAGCCGTAGGCAGGACTATCGCCCCCACTCCGCGCCCCCCCCCCCCAGCTGCACAGGTTCTAATTACAGAATTACAGGCACCTCTTGACATAACTTTTGAACTATCTGGAAAAACACTGGCCAGAAAAAAAAAATGATAAATTTTTTCCTAATGGTGAATAAACAAGGACAGACCCGACTTTCTAAATACTGTGAACATGTGGAGATTAATAAGCGTACACTTCTTGAAACGGAAATCATAAAGAGCTGTCTCTCCTGATCCAGTGAACAATGCTCTTTCATTGAATTTAAGGATTTCAAGCTGATATATCGACAGTATGCAGCTCTCTTCATTGTGGTTGGAGTTAATGGCACAGAGAATGAGATGGCAATTTATGAATTTATCCATAACTTTGTGGAAGTGTTAGATGAGTACTTCAACCGAGTGAGTGAATTAGATATAATGTTTAATTTGGACAAAGTACACATCATTTTGGATGAGATGATGTTAAATGGCTGCATTGTGGAAACAAATCGGGCAAGAATTCTTGCCCCTCTACTCATCCTTGACAAAATGTCAGAAAGCTGAATGATGGCTCTGCCAGACAAGAGCTACTTGTAAGTGAGAATACCATGGAATGAATACCTTTCAACATCTGTAGCCCAAAAAATCTGGAAGACTCTGTATTGCAAAATGGGGTGTCTTCCAAAAACAATTTAAATAGGTGTTTCCCACACTTCCTAAATGGAAAACAAAACTGCACATTAAAATATGGTGTACAAAGAAAACTTTTCTCTGAACTAAGAGACAAGTTTTGTTTTCTAGCCATAAGCATTTTTCTCCCCACTTGTTCAAATTTTGTTGCGTTCTGAGGGTAACTTTTTTGTTCTTTGTTTCTCTTTGTACATTTAATTCCGGACTAGCAGCATGGGAAGAACATGTGACAACTATCAGCCAATAAAATTTTAAACATAGTAAAAAAAAAAAAAAAGAGAGAGAGAGAGAAAACAAAAACAAATGACAAGCTAGAAAAATTATGTGTGACTTACAGTACACGGAGAGGGCTAATCTCCAACATAAAAGCTAAAAAGTCAAAAAAAAGACCAACAACCAGGGACACCTAGGTGACTCGGGTTGAGCATCTGCCTTTGGCTCAGGGCGTGACCCCGGGGTCCTGGGATCAAATCCCACATCTGGCTCCCTGCAGGGAGCCTGCTTCTCCCTCTGCCTATGTTTCTGCCTCTTTCTCTGTGTTTCTCATGAATAAATAAAATCTTAGGAAAAAATATAACAAGTCTCTCTCTCTCTCTCTCTGTGCCTCTCATGAATGAATAAATAAAATCTTTAAAAAATATATAACAAGCGGACAAAAACAGATAACCAAAAACTTCTATGATATAAGGCAAAATATGACCAATCATTATGGAAACCTGAATCATTCTATATTAGTTTTCCCATTACTCACTCCATTTTATATCCCCAAACAAGCAAACAAAAAAACCCCAATTCACTATGTTCTCTTAAAACTACTTTATACCACAGTATATATCGGAAACCAAGTGGCCTACTTCTTTGCCTAAGAATGGCCTCACTGGGGAAATCATAGTACATCTATTATTTGAATTTCTGAAAGCCTTCTGTTTTATGGCTGCTCTTTTCACAGGCATCTACACAATTACCATGTAACCTAAGATCCTAAGAAGTAAACAAAACAAAACAAAACATGGAAATAGTAAGCTAACAAGCATTTTAATTCAGAGAGAAGCTTATATTTCATAGTAACACTTCAAATGCTAAGGTATATCAGAATGGATAGAAGTTCATAATCCTCCAATACATATGCTAACAACTAGTGAGGAACAGGTCAGAAATATACAGCTACTAAAATAAAAATTATAAAATTAGGTCACTGGTGATTTTTCTATGATTTTTAATATATTACAATACCTTGTTTAAAATTTGGGTAATAAAATGATCTGCCCAAGATGAGCACCACTCGGGATGCGGCAACAAGTCAGAATTCACCATTGATTTTGGGGAAAAGAACTGTATACAAAACAAATCTTTCAAATACAACACTGTTATATTAGCTATGCAATACTGTAATATTGTCCCATTCCAGGCACTGATAATATCAGTGTATGGAAAGGACAAGTAGAAATCAAAATTTTGAGTATGCACCCTTCCCGGCTCAAAACACATTGAGTGTGTGTGTGTGTGTGTGTGTGTGTGTGTGTGGCCAGGGGTGGGAGTTGCCACCCTTTTCCTCCCCTTCTCTGTACTCAATAAGCAATTATTTTATTAAGCTGTACCACTGAAGGATCTACCTTCCTATTTAACTTTATAGCACATATTAAGCACTGTAGTTCTCAGGGGCTAGCCTACCATGCTGGTCCACTGACTGTTTTTATAAATAAAGGTTTATTGGAACACAGTCAATACTTATTTATATATTGTCCATGGCTGCTTTCATACCTTAATGGCAGAGCTGAGTAGCTGTGACAGTCTCTGCCTGAACCTTCCAGGATTAGCAGACTATGGCTGACCCCTTGCCTGGTTTTGTAAATAAAGTTTTGCTGGAACACAGCCATTCATTCATTTACATACTGTCTAGGACTGTTTTCATACTATAATGGCAAAGTTGAGTAGTTACAACAGAGTGTATGGCCTGAAAAGTAAATACAAAAATATTTACTATCCAGACCTTAACACAAAAGATTTGCTGATAAATGAACATTGCATTCCTGATAAGATTTAACTGCTCAACAAACACCTCACCAGATTCTCTGAAATAACGGAAAGGAGTTTAAAGACCAGCTTGACCTGAACTTCCTCAACGATCATTCTTAACATTTATTTCATTTTAAAAACTCTACAGCTTCAGGGCAGCCTGGGTGGCTCAGTGGTTTAGTGCCACCTTCAGCCCAGGGCATCATCCTGGAGACCTGGGATCAAGCCCCACATCGGGCTCCCTGCATGGAGCCTGCTTCTCCCTCTGCCTGTCTCTGCCTCTCTCTCTCTGTATCTCTCATGAATAAATAAATAAAATCTTTAAAAAACACACACACACAACAACAACAACAAAACTCTACAGCTTCAGATGGTGATTTCTAGGTAGCAATGTCCAGGTAGTGCAAATGGTCCATCTAAAATGCCTTTTGTGAGCTATCACACATAAAGTATTAATATCTGCATGTAATTAAAGTAGAATTGCTCTTAGTTGCTTGAAGTAGAATGTATGCATCACTGTAGTTCATTAATATTTGGACACAAGCTGGAATTTAAAAATTTCGGATTTAAATAATCAAATTTAAGAGCAACATTCTGGAAATCAACAGACCTCTGCTAAACCAACAAAGGAGATCTGTGTTGTCACTATCCTGGTTTTCATGTTTAGACAGACTAAATAAAATGCTTCACTACAGAGACATTTTGAAAGGTGTATTATACATCTCAGTTACACAAGAATACAACTTCCAGTGGACATACCCACTTAGCTGCTCCATAAACATCTCCAACAGCTTATCTTCTACCCAACCTACTCCTTGTTCCTCTATACCCCCCTCTTAATGAGACTAATCTCCATTTGGTCACCAAAGCCATACCTGGGAGCACATAAATTTCTCCTTTCTCACCAAGTTCTGCTTCTTTACCTCTGCATATGTCTCATCTTTGCCCTCTCCCTTTCATCCTTCTCATCACTGCAATAGTTTAGGACATAACGATTTTTTGCTAGACAATTTGGATAGTCTTCTGGTATTTGTGCACCTTGCCAGGCTCCTCTCACAACTATCCTTCAGAAAGCAGTTAAGTGTCAGAAAACGTTGCCAGGAAGCCTTGAAACCTGGTTGCACTAAATCTACAAAAGGAGGAGGTGGGAGGCAGCCAGAGAAAGAGCATTCACAAAAAGTAAATCTGAGTGAGTGGGACATGGGAGCTGTCAGGCAAGTCAGAATGGTTAGAATGTTGGATGAGAGATGAGGTGAGGAAAAAGCCTTAAGCAGTAGATCTTTGCAAGTTTCAAACTATAATTCCATTTCCTACTTTTCCTCACATGCTAGGCCAACCAAAAAAATCTGCTACCATTGACAGTATTCAGAAGAAGAAAAAGTACAAGTCTCATGTGTCAACTTCCCCATGGCAATGCCTGCTGAATGGTAGCTGTATTCAAAAACTGAAATATAAAAAGTTCTTAAGCCAGAGACTTTAATTAACCCCTCTTACTTTTTAAGTTCTATTTCAAAAAGCTACTTCATTCTCTAAACCTTTCCGCCTGAATCTTCCCCCACTAATCAAATGTTATGTTTCTCTCTGGGGTCTCCCAACGATCTATACTTCTCTCTTGGCTCTGTTTTTTCACTATGAATGTCTGATAATCATGGTGGCCAAATGTAAATTTTCTAATGCAGACTTGAGTATCTCAACTGTGAATAACCTAAAGTCACCCAATGTTACGTTTGTGTTCCTAAAGTGCCAAAAAGCACTGGCATAGAGAAGAAATGATACTGAGAAGACCAAACTTGCTCTTCACTTTTGTATCTTTAGATGGTTCCAATGAAGAAGGAACCTAGGAGCTCCAAGAATGGGATATGGAACCATGTTTGGTTTATGGCTACTTCTCATCCCAAAGAATCCACAGTCTAGATCCATACACATTTAAAACAGCTTCAGAGGAGCTACTGGGATTCTATAATATTTCTGGTATTAAAAAAGTAAAAGCTAATTTAGGGCCAGAAAGCAAGGAAGAATAAATGTATTTAATAGTGGATATGGTCACTCACCTGTCGAATTGACATGGTACAGAGAATATACAGAAAGATGAAGGAACAGTCTGTGGTGTCATCCCCCAGCAGATTTCGATGAGACAGTCCTTGGATATAGGAAAGGGGGGTGAAAGGCAGTTTTGCCACCACTCTACCATCAAATCTAAAAAGGAAAAAACAAAGAATTGTTATTTTTGGAAGACTGACAAGCTTCTTAGTTCCAGGGAAGAATCTGAGACAGAAATAGAACTCTTAAGTCCCTTGATCTCTAAAACACAAAGAGTAAGTAATATTCTAAAAAGAGACCTAAAGAACAAGGATGTAAGGAAGGGCCTAGATTTTTCCATCAATCTTTTTCTAAACTGATTCTTAATTCTTTCAGTATCAGAACCCCTTAACACTCTGAAAAATTAATGAGATGCCTACATTATTTAAAGGTTATAGTTATCAATATTAACTGCTTTATAAATTAAAACTGAGGAATGTTAAAATATTTATTAAATTATTTAAAAGGTAGCAATAAATTCATTATATGTTAAGACAAATATTTTTATGAAAAATAACTATCTTTTCCAAAACAAAAAAGAATTTAGTGAGAAGAAAGGCTTTTTTTTTCTTTAGGCAAATGTCTTTAATGTTTTCCTTAATAGAATATTGCTGGATTCTCATAGCTGCTTCATGATTCAGGCTGGTGCAATAATGTATATTATGAAGCCCTGAAGCCTCTGGGAAATTCCACTTTACACTAAAAAGATAGTAAGAATAAAAAAGGAAAATAACATCTCAGAATTATTTTGGCAGTAATGTTTATCTCAAGGACTTACTAAGAGTCTCAAAAAGCTCCAGGGATCCCCAGACTATACTTAGAGAATCACTGTTTTAAACTATGGCACCAATAAGTATTTAAGAACCCTTTTTTTCCAAGACTCAGAGACTCCCAATACACACCTTAAACAGGCTAAACACTTCTGAATAGAAATTCATGGAATATATAGTGGTGAATGAAAAAAGTAGATTCTTAAAATGCACACACAATACTCTTGAGATAACTTTTAACATACTGTTAGTGTTTGAAAGTTTTTTTTTTTTACTTCTAAATTAGAAAGGAAAATTTTTTTTAAAGATTTTATTTATTTATTCATAGAGATGCAGGGAGAGAGAAAGAGAGAAAGAGAGAGAGAGAGAGAGAGAGAGAGAGAGGCAGAGACACAAGCAGGCTCCATGCAGAGAGCCTGACGCGGGACTCGACCCAGGGTCTCCAGATCACGCCCTGGGCTGCAGGCGGCACCAAATCGCTGCACCACCAGGGCTGCCCGGAAAAAATGTTTCTAAAAGAGAAAAACTTAGAAAAAAGCTATAAGAAAATGCATATCAGCATTTATGTTGAAGTGCTGAGGATGTTAGCTTCTTTCATATTTTTCTATAAATAAGTAGTATCAGTCAATAACAAAAATCATAAAAATTAATGTGATTAAAGATAGTGATATTTTACATTAGAGAAATATATGACTGTATCAGCTAAATTATCCAAATAAAGTCTCTAATTCCAGTTAAAATAGCCAGAAAATTCCCTCTTAGAAAAACACTTGGGGGGGCTTGGGTTGCTGTTGGTTTAGAGTCCGACTCTTGATTTCAGCTCAGGTCAGTTGTGAGATCAAGCCCCAGGTTGGGCTCCATGCTCAGCAGGGTCTGCTACAGATTCTCTCTCTCTCTCTCTCCCTTTCCCGCTGCCTGTCCCCCACGTGCTCTCTAAATACATACATACATACATAAACAAAATCTTAAAAAGAAAAAAGAAAAACATCCGGAAGCCTGGCTGGCTCAGTCAGTGTAGTGTGAGACTCTTGATCTCAGGGTTGAGTCCGAGCCCCACCTTGGGTATGGAACTTACTTAAATAAAAATTAATACACACACACACGCACACACACACACACACACACACACACACATATAAAGGAAAATGCTTGGTATACAAAATGTTTCTAGGGAGAGGAAAAAGAGAACTAGCAATACCTCTTTGTTTCCGGGGGAAAAAAAAATCCCTAAACACCCAGATCAACTACTTTGGTTCTAAAAAACTTCTTAGACAACTGTGCTGCCAAGAATATAGAAGAGAGTGAATTTGATACCTTCTATATGACTGTCCACTTACTACTTCCAACTGCCTTTCTAGTGCATATTTATACAGGGAAAGGCTCAATCATGAAGTGACTTTACTTGTATACGACAAAAGTATTTAAAGATCTGCTTGAAATAATCACTGTCATTCTCTTCCACTAGCTTCACAAAAGCAAAACAAAAATAATAGCTTTTTCAGGGGAAGATATTCCCATTTTCTCACAAGTATTAGGTGCAGTTGCCCCAATATTTTCTGGTTATACGCTATACACAACATGCTGCTCTAGGTATGCCACTCTGACCGTCCTACTGCACAGTTAGACTATAGGAAGGGATGGAACAGATATAAGCTGTCTATCCCCCCTTATTGCTAACATACAAACCCAATAAATTCACTTTATGTAGTCATTTTATTTTCTGTCATTTTCAACTTGAAATTATAACCAAAAAGCAAAACCAAAAATAAAACCTTTTTAGAATCAATAAACAAATTCAGTAAAGTTTCAGGATATAAAATCAACATACAAAAATCATTCTATGCATTTCTATACACTAAAAATGAGCTATCTGAAAAAGAAATAAAGAAACTAATCCTATTTATAATAGCATCAACAAAAATAAAATATTTAGGAATAAATTTAACCAAGGAGATAAAAGATCTGTACAATGAACACTCTGACACATTGATGAAATACGTTGAAAAAGACACAAATAAATGGAAAGATATCTGTGTTCATAGATTCGAAGAGTTGATATTATTAAAATGTCTATACTAACCAAAGCTAGCTAGCTATTTATTTTATTTATTTATTTATTTATTTATTTATTTATTTATTTTTAAGATTTTATTTATTCATCACACACACACACACACACACACAGAGTGGCAGAGACACAGGCAGAGGGAGAAGCAGGATAAAAATTAACTCAAAATGAATGAAGAACTTAAACATAAGACCCAAAAAGGTAAAATTCCTAGGAAAAAACACAGAAAAAAGTTCCCTGACATTAGCTAGGACTTTCTTGTATATGACAGCAGAAGCACATGCAGCAAAAATCAACTATATTAAATGAAAAAGCTTCCATATAGCAAAAGAAATAAGCAACAAAATGAAAAGGCAATCTATGGAATGGGAGAAAAAAGCATGTAAACCATGTATCTGATTAAAGGGTTAATATCCAAAATATAAGAAACTCAAAACTCAACAGTAAAAAAAAAAAAAAAAATCTGATTTTTATTTTTATTTATTTTTATTTTTTTATGATAGTCACACAGAGAGAGAGAGAGAGAGAGAGAGAGAGGCAGAGAGAGACACAGGCAGAGGGAGAGAGAGAAGCAGGCTCCATGCACCGGGAGCCCGACGCGGGACTCGATCCTGGGTCTCCAGGATCACGCCCTGGGCCAAAGGCAGGCGCTAAACCGCTGCGCCACCCAGGGATCCCAACAATCTGATTTTTAAAAGGGCAGAAGATCTCCATAGACATTTTCCTCAATAAGGTATACAAATGGGCAAGTACAAGAAAAGGTACTCAACATCACTAATCACCAAGGAATTATAAATCAAATTCACAATGAGGTATCAATTCACTTCTGTAAGAATGGCTATCATCAAAAAGACAAGAGATAACAAATGCTGGCAAAGATGTAGAGAAAAGGGAATCCATGTACAGTGTTGGTAGGAATGTAAGCTGATGCAGCCACTATGGAAAATACAATGGAAGTTCCTCAAAAATAAAATAAAAATATAACTACCATATGATTCAGCCATTCCACTTCTGGGTATAAATCCAAAATAAATGAAATAAATTCCTATCTCAAAGAGATATCTGTACTTCATGTTCATCATAGCATTAATCACAACAGCCAAGACAAGAAAACAATCTAAGTGTCCACCTACAAATGAATGAATAAAGCAAATGTGAGATAGATATATACACATTTACACAATAGAATGCTACTTAGCCACAAAAGGGAAGGAAATCCTGCCATTTATAACAACAGAATAAACCTTGAGAGCGTTATGCTTAGTGAAATAAGCACAGACAGAGACCAAAATAATATGATATCACTTAGCTATGAGATCTAAAAAAAATGAACTCATGGAAACAGAGTGAGATTGGTGGTTGGGAGACGCTGGGGGATGGGAAAAATAGGAAAATGTTGGTCAAAGGATACAAACTGGGCAGCCCGGGATCCCTGGGTTGCGCAGTGGTTTGGCGCCTGCCTTTGGCCCAGGGCACGATCCTGGAGACCCAGGATCGAATCCCACATCAGGCTCCCGGTGCATGGAGCCTGTTTCTCCCTCTGCCTATGTCTCTCCCCCCCCCCCCCCCCTCTCTCTGACTATCATAAATAAATAAAAATTAAAAAAAAAACAAAAAAACAAAACAAAACAAAACTGGGCAGCCCGATGGCTCAGCGGTTTAGCGCTGCCTTCAGTCCAGGGCGTGATCCTGGAGACCCAGGATAGAGTCCCATGTTGGGCTCCCTGCATGGAGCCTGCTTCTCCCTCTGCCTGTGTCTCTACCTCTCTCTCTCTCTCTCTGTGTCTCCCATGAATAAATAAATAAAATCTTAAAAAAAAAAAAAAAGATACAAGCTTCCAGTTATAAAATGAGTAAGTTCTGCGTATCTAATGTACAGTCTGGTGATTATAGTCAACAATATTGTATTATATACTTTAAGTTGCTAAAGCAGTAAATCTTAAATGTTCTCACTGCCACAACAAAGTTATAACTATATGAGGTTACGGATGTGTGAACTAACCTTACTGTAGTAATCATTTCACTCGATGTGTATCAATTCACTACATGTAAATCACGTGTGTACACATACATAAACAATGTTATATATTATATGTCAGTTATATCTCAATAAAGCTGAAAAAAATATTTAGAGAAAAAAAGGAAAACTATTTATGTCCTATAAGTTATTCATTTCTGTGTATCTACTATGCATGACACCTTAAGCCAGCCATAAATATGAAAAAAAAACTTCCATGAATTCTTATTTTTATTTATTCTTTATTTATTTTTAAGATTGTATTTATTTATTCATGAGAAACAGAGAGAGAGGCAGAGACACAGGCAGAGGGAGAACCCCAGGCTCCATGCAGGGAGCCCGATGTGGGACTCGATCCCAGGACCCAGGGATCACGCCCTGAGCTGAAGGCAAATGCTCAATCTCTGAGCCACCCAGGCGTCCCAAATTCTTAATTTTAATGAATTGATTTTTCTAGGAGACTTGAAGATCATCACAGGAATAGCTAAGTGAAGTGGTATCTAGCCTAATAAAGAAGAGTCAGTGAACAAAAGGGAAAGGTACAAAGAGAGAGATAGCTTATTTTTTTTTTTTTTTTTTTTTTTTTTTTTTTGGAGAGAGATAGCTTATAAATATCATTATACCTCAGTAGATTATTTCTTTCAGTACACTTACTCTGTGGTTCCAGAAGGCAGGACCATGACTCATGAGTATGGGAAGGTCCAGTAAAAGGAATTACTTTCAAACCCTAAAAACTACTCAATAAATGCATGTTATTTCAGAAATCACCAGATTCCTCATTGTTGGAAATAACTGAACAAAGGAGGGAAAATTACCTGTTAGAGGTATTTTTTTTTAAGATTTATTTACTTATTCATGAGAGATACTGAGAGAGAGGCAGAGACACATGCAGAGGCAGAAGCAGGCTCTATGTGGGGAGCCTGATGAGAGACTCGATCCTGGGACTCCAGGATCACACCCTGAGCTGAAGACAGATGCTCAACCTCTGAGTCACCAAGGCGTCCTATGCTAGAGGTATTAGTGAGGGGATTTTTGTACTGGGCCAGAAGTTGTGTATTAAATGACTTTTCAGGGATCCCTGGGTGGCGCAGCGGTTTAGCGCCTGCCTTTGGCCCGGGGCGCGATCCTGGAGACCCGAGATCGAATCCCACGTCGGGCTTCCGGTGCATGGAGCCTGCTTCTCCCTCTGCCTGTGTCTCTGCCCCTCTCTCTCTCTCTGTGACTATCATAAATAAATAAAAATTATTAAAAAAAAAAAAGTTAAATGACTTTTCAGATCTCTTCTAATTTTAAGATTGTTTCTATTCAAAAGATTTTATTTATTCATGAGAGACAGACAGTGAGAAAGAGAGAGAGGCAGAGACACAGGCAAAGGGAGAAGCAGGCTTCATGCTGGGAGCCTGATGTGGGACTCGATCCTGGGACTCCTGGATCACTCCCTGGGCCGAAGGCCGGCACTAAACCGCTGAGCCACCCAGGGATCCCTAAGATTGTTAATATTTCAACTTTATGGAAATGATCCAGGATGAAAGAAATAAATAGCTCAAAGCAGGGCCTCCTATTGCTTCTTTGGAAATCTGGAAACTCCAGTCCTTTCCATCTTAATCAAACCTCAGGCTTTTTTCTTAAAATCTGCCAGCTGTCAACAAATTTTAAGATTAAAAGGTATATTAGAGATAGTGTATCCCATTCTACAATAAACAGATGATTAAGGTGAAATGCAGAGAAATTATGTTAAAAACCGAAAAATATAATCATAATACGTACTAGAATTTTCATTTCATATGCCAGCTTATAAAAAACAGAGATATAGGGATCCCTGGGTGGCGCAGCGGTTTGGCGCCTGCCTTTGGCCCAGGGCGTGATCCTGGAGACCCGGGATCGAATCCCACGTCAGGCTCCCTGCATGGAGCTTCTTCTCCCTCTGCCTATGTCTCTGCCTCTCTCTCACTCTCTCTGTGACTATCATAAATAAATTAAAAAAAAAAAAAAAAGATGTTATTTAAAAAAAAAAACAACAGAGATATAGACTTTAAGGTCCTCACGGTCTTAGACAGAATAGTAATATATTTTTATTTTTTAAAGATTTTTGTTTGTTTGAAAGAGAGAGCACACCAGCAGGGGGAGGGGCAGAGGGAAAAGCAGATTCCCTACTGAGTCAGGGGGCCTGACGTAGGGGCTCAATCCCAGGACCCTGAGATCATGAAATGAGCTGAAGGCAGCCACTTAACTGAATGAGCTACCCAGGCACCCCATTAATATATTTTTTAAAATGCACAGGCACAATGACCAGAGCAAAAACATGACTTAGAGCCCAACAATTGTGCTCCTTGGCATCTATTCAAAGGAGTCGAAAACTCATGTGCACACAAAAACCTGCACACGGGTGTTTAAAGCAGCTTTAATCATAATTGCCAAAACCTGGAAGTAATCCAGATATAAATGGATAAACAAACTGGTATATCCAGACAATGAAATATTATTCAATGCTATAAAGAAATGAGCTATTGGCCATGAAGAGATGGAGGAACTCTAAATGGATATTACTAAGTGAAGGAAGCCAATCTGAAAAGGCTACATACTGTATGAGTCAAACTATATGACATTCTGAAAAAGTCAATACTATGGAGACAGCAAAAAGATCAGTGGTAAAAAAAAAATAAATAAAAAAAAAAAAGATCAGTGGTTGCCAGGAGTCCGGGTGGTAGGAGAGAAAGGAATGAATTGGCGGAGCAGAGAATTTTTAAAACAGTTAAATTACTCTGTTTGATACTATAATGATGGATACATGCCATTAACATTTGTCCAGACTCACTGAATGTACACCAAGCGTGATCTCTAATGTAAACTGTGGACTTTGGTGGTTGATGTGTCAGTGTAGGTTCACCAATTGTAAAAATGCACCACTTGGGCAAGGGAGGTCGCTGATAGCAAGGGGTAGAAGGTATATAGGAAATCTCTATCTTCCTCTCAATTTTTCTGTAAACCCAAATCTGCTCTAAAAAAAAAAAAAGGCTTATTAAAAAATTAATACAGCACTTAAATTAATAGTAAAACACTTATATTACATGAACTTCCACCAGTATTGCAAAGCAAAATAAGTAAAAAGCTACTGTTGTCAGTGTTCTGAATAAGAATGTTGACAAAAAGAAAATAGTGTCCTTAAGAACTAAGAACAGTCTTCCTTCTTGCCAATAGTAGCCTTCTATAAGAAGTTTGAATATAATGAAGATTTTCATGTCATTTTCTTCCTAAAGACATTGTATTTGATTTCTTTGATGTCTATGGCTTAAAGAAAAGGCATCTAATATTTTATCTTGTACTACTGAACTGCATAAATAGGCATTTCAATATTGGTGTAAGACTTAAAAATGTAATCACTAAGTAGTTGCTAGGTAATTATACAATATATGTTTTTCAGATATGGCCCTTGACTCAAGAGATTTAAGAGTGGAGAAATAAAACGGAAATACATAAGATATCATGGAACACACAAGAGATTGCCATTCAGTGTTAGATGGCTCACTTGAGTGACGATGCTATGAAAACTGCAGAGAAAACCCACGGGGCCTCCGCTGATGAGGGAAGTGCTCTGACCCCCACATGAGCTTGTATATAGCTTTGAAAACTATCAAAGCAGCAATATGGCTATTATATTTGGTTGCCATCTTTATTTGGCTTTCTTTAGTATTTCATTATGAAGTATTTAACCCTCTCTGGTTGTTCTAATTCAATTCAGCTTAGACCTAGGGAGGAGAAGAAGGCAGCAGAGAAGAAAGGAGGGAGGGGAAATTTGGAAAGAATGAAACCAAGTCATTTGTCTGATCATATATGATTATCTATCTAGAAAATCAGAGAACCAAATTAAAACCTATTAGAGTTTAGCAAGATGGTCAGTTACAAAATAACAAAAATTGGTAACCTACTTTTATACCACTAGCAATGAGCTAGAAGATATAAAATACATGCAAAACCTATTTGAAAATAAACTACAAAAGTTATAAGATAGACTTAGCAGAAACACCATGTTCCTAGATGGGAATATTAAAAATTATAAAAGTGTTTAAGATTTTAAAATTAACATATAAATCAAATATCATCAACATATAATCAAAAACTTAAGTCAAAACTTGAATGGGATTATCTTAGGGGAAACTGACACATTCTAAAATTCCCATGAAAGAATGTGTGTCTCAAGGGGTGCCTGGGTGGCTCAGTTGGTTAAACATCTGCCTTCGGCTCAGGTCATGATCCCAGGGTCCTGGGATCGAGCCCCACATCAGGTTCCCTGCTCAGTGGGGAGCCTGCTTCTCCCTGTCCCTCTGCCCTTCCCTCTCCCCCTTCAGCTTATGCTTGCTTGCCCTCTCTCTCTCTCAAATAAATCTTGGAAGGAAGGAAGGAAGGAAGGAAGGAAGGAAGGAAGGAAGGAAGGAAGGAAGGAAGGAAGGAAGGAAAAGAATTGAAAAGTGAAATGAAACAAAACGAAAAGACTGACTCAGGAACAGTGAGCAGTGCAGTTAGAACACAATAGTTTGTAGACAGTAAAAACAAAGTCGAAGAACAGGCTGGAGCCAACACATGGAATGCCATGAAAGCCAGGTTAAAGAGTTTGGACTTAAATCAGTAGTCAGAGTGGCACAATGCAACATAAGGACTTGAGTAGAGACACATGAGTTATAGCCCAGCTCAACGTTTTCTAGCTTTAAGACTTTGGGCAAGTTAAATAACTTGGGAGTCTCATATTCTCATCAGTATAATAAAGACTATAATCCTCATTTCAGAAGGTTGTTAAGATTACAAAGGCAACATATATAAAGGCCAACAGTGGCCAACAGACTTCCTGTTCCATCAGTAGCAAATGTGGTTATTAGACAACGGGTAACATGCTTTTGGGGACAGTTAACTTACTGCTGCAGTGACAGGAGGCACCCGAGGATGGAGAGCAGCTAGGAAGCTACTGGCATGCCCAAGGTCAAGCGGTAATAGCAGAGTGGAAAGGCAATGAGCTGAAACCCGGATGAGAGCTGGTGCAGCATGGATGAAGAGGAGGGAGAGGAGGGAAGTAGGGAGGAAGGGTAGGAGGAAGGTAGGAGGAAGGGTAGGATGGGCAGATGGATGGATGACTAGATAGACACAAAGAGTTGAATAAACAGGAACTCTTAACTGATGGAACAGAGGACTGACAATGTTAGAGATAACTCAGTGTCTAACGTTACACTTGGGGCAGGGTAGATACACAAGAAACGTGTGCTGAAAGGAAGAGGGGGGTAAGCAATAAAGCTTTCAATTCCAGGTTAGCAGAAATGAGCACCACTGAAAGACACAGAAGTATCAAGAAGAGTGTGGCTTTGGCAGAGAACGTGATGAGTTCCAAGTAAGCCTCAAAAATAACGTAAAGAGAAATAAGTCTCTCTGATGCTCAGGGACAGACAGGCATGTTCCGCAGCCCAAGGAAAAGGCAAAATATAGCTGGGGTAGGGTGTTATTACTATAAAACTTCTCTCTCTAAGAGAGCTCTATAATGGATCTTCTACAAATTACAAGGTCCTCTACATAAAAAAGAACAGTAAATTTTTAACTAGTAAATCAATATTTCCTATATAGATGTCTATTCTATTTGAAGGCAATACATGGCATGAGGGCTCAGGCTGGGCAATTTTCTTTTATCTCCCACAGTGTGAGGCACAAAAAATGGCATGCAGCTTTTTGACCTGAATAAACATTAAAAATAGTTGAAACCTATAAATATTCATGTAGCACACTCACAAAAAATTGAGAACTGGAGGAAGAATATCAAAGGAAGGCAAATGAAAATTATTAACTCAAAAGAGAAAGAAATATAAGAAATATGGTATAATACTTTGTGGTTATGTGATTCTATGACTATATGCAGATATGTCAGCTTCCTTTAGTAACTAAAGCAATTATAGATTCAAATCAAAACTGTATGCCAAGCTCTAGTTTTAACTACAGAAAAGAAAGAAAGAACAGGCAAATTGTTCTAAAAAGGTAATCTAACATTACGTCCTACTGTAAATAATGAACATAAGCCAAAATGATTCATTTCCATGTTTCACAACTTCATTTACAATACAAGACTTCTCCCTACGTAAACCTAAAGTCAACACTCTCATCATTAAAGAGATATAGTCTTTGAAAATTAGATTTATATTACTCTAACCTGTCAACAGGATGCACATGATTTTGCACTATTTTTTCCAAACACTATTGATAAATTAATACTGAAATAAACACTCTCAGTATTTTTTGCTGATATTAGCCTGTCTTATTACAAGACTCTCTGAGCTATCCTACGCTGAAATAAACTATGACCTAAGAGTCAGTAGAAGACATTTTCATTTGAGCTGAAGCCTTTATTTGTTGGTGCAAGATTCTAGTGCTCTTCTAATCTCAGTTGTGGAAGCCCATACAGAAACAGGGACCAGCAACTCTAGGTAGCTTGGAATGCTGAGCCTCCTACATGGGGAGCAGTCCTCCAGTCTTGTGATGGACTTTATGGGAATGAGAAATAAACTTCTGTTAGAGAACACACACACACACACACACACACACACACGTGTGCGCGAACATATTTTCATCAACTACATTCAGACTTTTAAAGTTTTAAGAATTTTGTTCCAGTGTAATTGGTTTGCTAACTAATATTTTCATAAGTGAACCACTGACATCTTGCAAATTAATAATTATAATTAAAAAAATTTTGGTTCAAGGGGTGCCTGGGTGGCTCAGTCAGTTAAGCATCTGACTCTTAAGACTCTTGATTTCAGCTCAGGTTGTGATCTCAGTGTCCTGGAATTGAGGCCTGTGTAGTCATCTCTGTGGCCAGCAGGGAGTCTGCTGGAGATCTCTCCCTCTGCGCCTCCTCCTGCTCATATATGCCCTATCTCTCTCAAATAAATAAATAAATCTTAAAAAAAAAATTATGTTTCACATTTCAAATGGCATCAAATTCTTATCTCAGAATAGTATAAAAACCATGACAGTGGAAACTGAGTTGTATATTTACAAATTTTTAAGATTTATTCAATAAATATCTTTACAAGCCTTGAAACTCTAAGGATATGAAAACTGTTACATGTGAAGACTATAAGGAACTTACAGTCCAGTAAAAGCAGACATAAACATAAATTTGATAAAGAAACATAAGAATGAGGAATAGAATAAAGTGCTGAACCTCTAGCAAAGCAAGACTCAAATTTGTCACAAAAATCACTCAATCAAGCTAAGGTCAATCAGAATAGACACACATGCACACACAACACTAACCTTAAAAATATTATTTAGTAGTATGCGTGAAGAGAAACCTAAGGAGAAGTTAATCATTGAATTTAAAATGTATAGCTGAGGACTTACCCAGCTCTATACTGTCCAGAGTACACTTTAAAAAGAATATCTGAGTATTTGTGTTGTACCATGGACACTTAGTGGTTAACTATAAAACCTTTCAGTGTTTGCTTTGCCTCATAATTCATGGGAATATATACCCAAGAAATGAGATAAAGTATGGCAGGATGAAAAGAGTATTGAGTTTAGAATTACAAGCCAGAAATCATGAGACTTCTGGATACCTTAGGCAAGTTATTTTACCTTCCAAAGGTTCCTTTCAGCTCTAAAGGTTCTATGATTTCAGTAATCATTAGTCAAAAGGAAATTTTATATTAAAATCATTTGGACACCCACTCTAGTCCCTCACCTAAGTAAAAATAGCCACTCACTTTCTTCTCCCTCAGCTGCACTTCACACGGATTTCTAGTATAATATCCATCAACATATTTGTTTATCTTTTCTTCCCATAAAACTGGCTATTACTGAGGGCGGGGGCCACACCTTATTTGTCATATTCTGATACTCCCACAATGCCTGGCACAATGTGGGCACTGAACTAGTAGGGAGGAAAAGGGGAGGTGCAGGGAGAGAGAGAGACAGAAATGAAGCAGGGGAGGAAGAGTAGGAGGAAAGAAAGGAAAAGAGGGAGGGAGGGAAATTCTCATTCCTGTGGGATGATTCAGGTGGGCCTTGAAAAGTAATAAATGACTGCCTGTCATGTCTGGATACTTTCCCAGTTTCTGTCAAAAGCAGTTCCACGATTACTCAGGCCTGCTACCTGCCAGTTTAGACAACAGTAACTTAATTTATCATTATACAAGGTAATGGTTGTTAAGACTCTAAAAGAGTCAAACATCTCTATAAGACTACCCTCATTTTGAACAAGTATGCTAGTCAGTAACTTAAAACACAGGGGGCATATTAAATTCTCTTTAGAGGCTCCATAATACCTTAGTCTTTACCTTGTACATAAAAGATTCTCAATATTAAAGAGGGTGAGGAGGTGCCTGGGTGGCTCAGTCAGTTAAGCATCTGCCTTTGACTCAGGTCATGATCCTGGAGTCCTGGAATTGAGTCCCACATTGGGCTCCCTGCTCAGTGGAGGGCCTGCTTCTCCCTCTCCTTCCCCTCCCCACCGTTGCTCATGTTCTCCCTCTATCTCAAATAAATACAATCTATAAGGAAAAAATAAAGGGTGAGAAAGTTATCATATAATTGAATTCTCTCAAAATTGAATTTCCTTGATTTTGGTAATTGGATTGAAGTTATATATGAGATTATCCATGTTCCTAGGAAATACACATTTTAGTAGTTATGGCAGCTCCTCAGTGGCTCAGTCTGTTAAGCATCTACCTTTGGTTCAGGTCATGATCCCAGGGTCCTGGGATGGAGCCCTGGGGGAACTCCCTGCTTAGCAAGGAGTTGACTTCCCCTCTCTCTCCACCCCTCCCCCTCTCCCTATGCTGCTCCCCCTGCTTATGTGGGTACTCTCTCTCTCTCTCTGTCAAATAAATAAAATCTTTAAAAAAAAAAAAAACAAATTAGTAGTTATGGATAAAAAGGGCATGAACCCTATACTCTTGAATAATTAAGAAAAATACATAAATAATATATATATGTAATAACATAAATAATATATGAGCATATAGTTGATATGGAGAGACAGAAAAAGAGAAACAAGAGAAATGTGAATCTGGATAATGGATATATTATTCTTGTAACTTTTCTGTAAATTTGAGATATCAAAATAAAATATTACCAAAAAAAGTTAATTGCTTACAAATACACACACGGAAAGAACAATAGTTAAGTAAAAGCATATTACTAAAGGGTACTCACATAGAATTGAACATTCCCATTAGGGCAGTAAAACAAAAGCCAATTGCAAACATGGATTTCATTCGGACCTATAAAGAGACCAATAAATTGTCATTTCACACCAAAGTCACCACTAAAGCACACCCCAAAATCGTGATTTCACGTCATGTTTAAAATGCACCCCATAGCAAAAAGCTATTTACTGGCTAACCCACCCTCCACCTCCATGCCCTTCTCCTTGCCCACGTCTGGTGAACAGTATTGGGGTGGCCATGTGACAATTCTGGCCAGTGAGTTACAAATACAAGTACTAAACCAGACTTTGAAAAGGGACAAACTTGGCCTACATCCTTTTAAGCCTTCTGCCCATTCTTCTTGCCTGGAATGAAGAATATAATGCCTGAAGATAAAGGATAAAGCACCTTCAAATAAACAACCATAATCTGAGAATGGCTAACCTAAGTCCTTAATGACAGTACTGAGCTGCCATACCAGTCCAGTACTATCAACTTCTGGATTTCTTTCACAAGTAAAAAATCTTCATTTGTTTAAGTTGTTGTTGGTTAGATATTCTATTACTTGCAGCTAACTTCTTAATTACATATGTGGTAAATAAATAAACGAAAGATCATAAAGATGTAAGATTAAGATTAATAGTTATCTCTGGATGATAGTTGTTTGTTTTTTGCACGCTCTTCTGACTGAGTTAACCTGGCACCCCTGGATGACAAGGTTTATCAGCGATTTTTCTCTCTTCTTTCTGTAGTTTCCAAATTTAGCCTCATAAACATTTAATAATTATGTCAACAGAATAGCTACTTTCAAAAAGATGTACTTCTAAATTATAGCCTTACTCAATAAGAATTTCAAGGAACGGAAGATAATATAGCAAAGGTCTCTTAGAAAGCAAACACAATTGTTGCACAGTTCAGATGTCCTGTGTTAAACATACAGAAATTAAATAGAAAAATTAGTCAAGCTATATAATTAGCCTATCTATGCTTTAGAAAAACTCTTCAACAAACTCTATTCTTTATAAATGATGAGTAAATGGGTAATAACATTATTTTCCTTTACACTTTATGGTATGCCTGATATACAGAACAAAAGGTCTCTTAAAGAACAAAGGCAACAATAAAGGCCACCTATAATGCTCCAACTCAGATCCTGGTGTGACACAGGTCACCAGAAAACCAAAGATTCACCAATGACATAAAAAAGAAAAAGAAAATAGACTACTTCATTTGAAACATAAGGGCAAAGCTAATTAAGAACTGTGAAAGGGGGATCCCTGGGTGGCGCAGCGGTTTGGCGCCTGCCTTTGGCTCAGGGCGCGATCCTGGAGACCCGGGATCGAATCCCACGTCGGGTTCCCGGTGCATGGAGCCTGCTTCTCCCTCTGCCTGTGTCTCTGCGCCTCTCTCTCTCTCTCTCTCTCTCTCTGTGACTATCATAAAAAAAAAAAAAAAAAAAGAACTGTGAAAGGGACAAATCATGACCTCTGAGACAGCCTGAAAGAGCTACCCTTATTATGGAGATGAAGTTCAAGCCCAGAGCATATTTTCATTTCCATCTTATCCGGGAACACCCATGACATTATTGGGTGAATTTCTGAAAAGGTAAGTACAATGTACATAATATAAATCAGTCTTTTGCTATAAAACATTTTGTGGTTTACCACAATATTATACTTTAGACTCTTACCATGGAAAGGTCCCTGTTGTTATTTTTCAGTTTCTCTTCTTGCCTCTCTGTAAAGAATTAATGAACTGGTTAATATACACAATGCTGAGCACAAAGCAGATGTTAAACTGTCACTGGTGACTACAAAAGCATTTCTGTCTCAGGATCACTTAATAATAAGAAGAGCTGAATATCTGGAATATTGTATGCTTTATATTAGTAGCAAACTCAAATGCAGCAGAGCACTGAAGTGTTTCAATTTAAATAAATAAAAATCTTTATTAAAAATTACCTCTGGTATTAGTGTCTTAACTCTGTACACTAAGATATATTTTAAACTACAGTGATGGAAAAGTGTAAACACAATGTTTGTACTTAGGTTTCAAACATGAGTTACTCATCTCATGTTTTTTCCCCTTCTTTCATTTTCTTCAAGAGAGCAGAGTCCAAAAACTAAAAGTCAATCAAGACATATTTAAAATTCAGGTTTTTTCATATTACAGTTAATTACTCTAAAAATAAGCGTCGTTTTCTAGGTAAGTCACTTAGAAAGCTAGACAATTTCACATATATTTCCAGCAAGTTGTTACATCCATTTAATCTGAACTGCTTAAGGAAGTCTCAACGGTACATTAATGCCCTTATTTACTGTACTCCATCAACAGAAGGGATTTGTTTCCAGGAAGAAACTGAAGTCCCACAAAGGGAAAGTGACTTGGTAGAGACCCCATGGGCATTCCATGGCAAAGCCAGGACTAGAATCCCAGTTTCCCAACTCCCAACCCATTGACCTCTATGTTCGCTCTGATACTGTTCTCTTTGATCATGTATTATTATCGCCATTTATTTAACAAATACTGGTTACCTACTATGTGCCAGGCACTTTTCTGAGCACTGGAGATACATGAATGAAAAAAAGTACACAAAAACCCCCACCCTCATAGGAAGACTACAAAATAAAAATATAAGATCCTTTAAATTTTTTTTTTAAGATTTTATTTATTTATTCTTTTTTTTTAAATTTTTATTTATTTATGATAGTCACAGAGAGAGAGAGAGAGAGAGAGAGAGAGAGAGAGGCAGAGACAGGCAGAGGGAGAAGCAGGCTCCATGCACCAGGAGTCCGACGTGGGATTCGATCCTGGGTCTCCAGGATCGCACCCTGGGCCAAAGGCAGACGCCAAACCACTGCGCCACCCAGGGATCCCTTATTTATTTATTCTTGAGAGACAGAGAGAGAGACAGGCAGAGGGAGAAGCAGGCTCCAAGCAGGGAGCCCGACGTGGGACTTGATCCCGGGTCTCCAGGATCACGCCCTGGGCTGAAGGTGGTGCTAAACTGCTGAGCCATCCGGGCTGCCCATAAGATATTTTAAAATAAAAAAGCCATACCATTAGAATAAACTGGTGCGAGGGCTAGCAAATTTGAGCAGGTAAAGGAAAGGAGGAACTAAAAGAGGCCTACAGGGAGGCTGACTTGAGGAGTGGACCACAGTTTCCAAACAGTACACAGCGGGATGAAGACATGACCCCTTGCCCTGAACTGCTCCTACCCAGTTTATTCGCCCTGGGAGGGAAGGATATGGGGAGAAGAGAGTAGGATGCTGCAAATATATGGAAGAAAAGGAACAGAAAGAATGGAGCTAAGTCTACCTTGGGGGTGGGAACTCCTTTGCTATCTAGGCAGTCCTCTTACAATGTAACAAGACGTTTTTAAATTGGGAGGGGTAAGGACTGGGGAATGAGATGACCAGAAGGTAAGCAGGCATAAAATAACTGGAGAGGGAAGGGACTACCACTACAAATAAAAAAAAGGTATAGGAGATCTCCTATGCTAGAAGCTTTGACATATTCCTGACTCCCTCCTTTCTCATCCAGACACCACATCCTTTAATTATACCTCATACATATTTTTTAAAGATTTGTTTTTTGAAAGAGAGAGAGCGTGCACACTTGCAGGGGAGGGGCAGAGGGACAAGGAATCTCAAACAGACTCCCTGCTGAGCACTGAACCCAACACGGGGCTCACCCTAGGACCTGGAGACCATGACCTAGGCAAAATTAAGAGTCACACACTTAACCGACTGAGCCCCCCAGCAGGCCATAGAGCCTCACATACCTCATAAATATTTATGAACCCCTCCTCCTCTTTCCCTTATCCTTAGGATTTCTAACTCCTTTTTACCTATGTTAGGTCTTCTAGCATGTCTAACTGCCCCCAAACTTGCTCCCTCAAAACCATCTTTCTGACATAGCTGCTTGTCAGATGTACCTAAAATGCAAAACTGACCAAAACTATGACACTTCCCAGCTTAAATTCTGGCATGGCCTTTCACCCCCATAAGGTCATGATCTAGCGTCACCTGCAAGTCTGATGTTTGCCTCTGCTTACTCTGCAGCCCCATTTCCAATCTCTCCCATGAGCCGTTACATTCCTGAAACACCAAACAATTCTAAGCTGCTCTCTATGTGAAGGTTTTCTCTAGATCCAGTGTCTTTGTTCATGAAGTCCTTTCTACTTGGGTGACCAACTGTCCCAGTTTTCCCAGGATTGTTCCCGTTTTAGCTCTGAAAACCACACATCACAAAAAACTACTCAGTATCAACCAACTGGGATTTCTTCCTAGAATGTTTTATCCTGACCCTATCTAACCCCTTCCTGGCTAGCTAGTACTCAACTTTTAAGCCTCAGTTCTTGGTCACCTCCTTTTCAAAATCTTGATTCCTTAGTCAATATTACTCTATAGAGCTTTCTTTTTTTTAAAATTTTATTTATTTATTCATGAGAGACAGAGAGAGAGAGAGACAGACAGACAGACAGGCAAAGGGAGAAGCAGGTTCCATGCAGAGAGCCCGATGTGGGACTCCATCCCGAGTCTCCAAGATCACATCCTGGGCTGAAGGTGGTGCTAAACCACTGAGCCACCCAGGTTGCCCTCTATAGAGCTTTCTAGAGTTATGAAAATATTCTGTATCTTTGCTGACAATAAAGTAAGTACTAATTACATGTGGCTCCCAAGCAAATAAAATGTGGCTAGTGTAACTGAGGAACTAAAATTTTAACTTCATTTAAACTTTAATTTAAAAAGTCAAATGTAGGGGATCCCTGGGTGGCTCAGCGGTTTGGTGCCTGCCTTCGACCCAGGGCCTGATCCTGGAGACCCGGGATAGAGTCCCACATCAGGCTTTCTGCATGGAGGCTGCTTCTCCCTCTGCCTGTGTTTCTGCCTCTCTCTGTGAGTCTCTCATGAATAAATGAATAAAATCTTAAAAAAAAAAAGTTAAAAAATAAAATGAAAAGTCAAATGTAGCTCATGGCTGCTGTACTAGACAATGCAATCTTAAGACACTGGATTAGAATTCCTTTCTTTATGCTTCCAGAATATTCCTTGCACATCTTTATCATTATACTGGGTTTTTACATTCTCTTGTAATGATCTGTTTATATATCCATCAACCCAACCAGATGGCAACCTCTTGGAGAACAAGGAATCTCTAAGCCTTCTTCATCTCTGTATCCTCAGTACCTGGCAAGTAGTTAGTTGCTCAGTAATGTAGTATGTGTTCAGTATCACTTCATGAATGATTCAGCAATATAATAAAAGCTGACCTGAAGATACAAAATACCAAAAATCCTTTTCTAGGGAGTAGTCCTTTACGATGAAGCTGGTAACCTGAATAGGCAGAAAAGGACAAAGAGCCTAGAAGTTGAGAGCAAACTAAGGTGACATAGTTTCTCTAAAGCTTTAACATTTTTTTCACTTATGTCCAAACAGAAACAATAACCGTAAATATTATCAAGGTAGACTCTATATATACATGGCTTAACAAGAATATAGCAGCACAGGTTTATGATACATACCCCAACAGTACCACGGTTCTTAAAGATTTGCAATTCAAATTGTTAATAATTACCTACCACACAAATAAAGTAGTTTTAGTGGGCTTCAAATAATTCATAAATAAGTTAATACTCACTTGATTTTTGAGGAGGTAAAAGATACAAATATCTTAGATGTTTGCTTTCACTCCTGCCTAGCTCTGGTAAATTCATAGCAGAGCACTATGAGCTGCACAAGGTTCAGTTAGATGGGACAGCAAAAGAAGCTAAGACTAATTCTCAGCATAGGCATTTTACTCATGGACAATTACAGCTGATCATGTCCGAGGCTACCTGAAAGGTGTATGTTACAGACTCGAGTGATTTCACATTTCACCAGGGACCACGCCCGACAGAAGAGAATCAAAAAGACAGTACACAAAAAGGTATAGTTGAGGGTGCTTGGGGGGCTCGGTGGTTGAGCATCTACCTTTGGTTCAGGTCATGATCCTGGGGTCCTGGGATCGAATCCCACATAAGGCTCCCTGTGAGGAGCCTGCTTCTCCCTCTGCCTGTGTCTCTGCCTCTCTCACTCTGTCTCTCACGAGTAAATAAATAAAATCTTAGGAAAAAAAAAGATGCCTCTAGAGAAAAGGGACAAAAAAGAAGACAGAACAAAGAAACAACAAACTAAACAAATATATTTAACAGGGAAACATACATGCAAAATTTCATCTGAAATGAACCTGATCTATATGTGGGTAGGAAATGCAAAGACACCTCAAGAAGCATAAATATTATAAAAACAAAGAAGTTAATACTCAAATGTTCTCTCAGGACACCTGGGTGGCTCAGTGGTTGAGCATCTGCCTTTGGCTCAGGGCATCATCCTGGGGTCCTGGGATCGAGTCCCACATCAGGCTCCCCTGTGAGGAGCCTGCTTCTCCCTCTGCCTGTATCTCTGCCTCTTTCTCTGAGTCTCTCATGAATTAAAAAAAAAAAAAATCTTCAAATGTTCTAGAAGATGTAACAGTCTTTAGAAATCCAAAAATGTCCATTTAAAAAAGAGTAAATCTGATCTAATGGAAGTGCTACCAATAGAGAAACAATTTCAGGTACTCCCCAAGTTATGAACAACAAACTTGCAAATCCCATAAAGCCACAGTTAGCTTTATATACCTCCCCTTACTCCCACTAACCCCTCAAAACTGATGATACCGGGATACCTGGGTGGCTCAGCAGTTTAGCACCTGCCTTGGGCCCAGGGCATGATCCTGGAGTCCCGGGATCGAGTCCCACGTCAGGCTCCCTGCATGGAGCCTGCTTCTCCCTCTGCCTGTGTCTCTGTCTCTCTCTCGCTCTGTGTCTCATGAATAAATAAAAAAAAATCTTAAAAAACAAAAACAAAAACTGATGATACCTTTATTTATTTATAAAGATTTCATTTATTTATTCATGAGAGACAGAGAGAGAGAGAGAGAGAGAGAGAGGCAGGCAGAGACATAGGCAGTGGGAGAAGCAGGCTCCATGAAGGGAGCCCAATGCGGGATTCGATCCCAAGATCCTGGGGTCACACCCTGAGCCAAAGGCAGATGCTTAACCGATGAACCACCCAGGTGTCCCCTGATGATACCTTTAAACAGCTGCTGGGAAAATGCCTGATCTAGTCTTTCCATTTTCATTTTTCTCCATTCCCAACTCTGTTAATTGCATCTCAGATGATCATATTCATATTTTCTCTATCTCCACACATACATGTTCTTTTAACCCCTTTTTTTTCTTTCACTTCTTAGAAAATCATTAAACTACTTCTTTATCTCCTTCTATTTGACTACCAAACCTTGACTTTAATAACTGCTGGGCGAAGATTTTTTTCAGTTATTCATTCTCATTATTTTAAAATATAACACTCAAGTTTTGCAAGGATATTCTATTAGACATAATGAAAAGTGAAAAATTTAAGTCCTTAAAAGTACTTAAAATACTCTTTAAAGGGGATCCCTGGGTGGCGCAGCGGTTTGGCGCCTGCCTTTGGCCCAGGGCGCGATCCTGGAGACCCGGGATCGAGTCCCACGTCGCGCTCCCGGTGCATGGAACCTGCTTCTCCCTCTGCCTGTGTCTCTGCCTCATTCTCTCTCTCTCTGTGTGACTATCACAAATAAATAAAAATTAAAAAAAAAAATACTCTTTAAAGTTTCTACTTCTTATATTCTGATTAAATCTATTTTTCTTTAAGCCTCAATGGTTTAAATAAATTTTAAAATATTATTTCACATTCAATTTTATTGTTAGTTACCCGTTATTACCAAAAACAAAAACAAAAACAATTATCCTAAGAATGAAATTTTTATGTTCCATTCTAGGTTAGAGAAGTTTATGAAGACTGGCCTGTTACTACTACCATGTAAAATATGGCTTATATGAGGATAACCCAAGTTCTAATAAACTATGTTGAAAATAATGCTTTAAAAAAAATTTTTTTTTAAATAATGCTTTTAAAAGAAGCTGTTTTTCCCTTAAAAAGGAATTGTGTTTCCCCAGGGGAATAACTTCTAAAAAAGTCACATTATCAGGTAAAATAAATGCAAGCAATTTACTCTGAAATGATAATGTAAACTGTTTATTAGCAGGGAATGAATATTTGAGCATTATGATTTATGAAATTATGAGAACAGTTTTTGGCTGGATGATGGTAACAATGCCAGAGATTCTCATGCTTGAAATGTTTAATTTCTAGTACCACAAATAGTTAAGAGTATATTGAAATAAGTATAAGTGTTTGGCTCTCTCTATTGCTCTGGGAGTAAGTTAGCACTTAACTGGTATCACTTAACTAGCATAAATCCTCTTAAGAGGTTGTCTCTTGAGCCCAGTAAGGTAAAGGAGTCACTGTCTCAGTCTCATGTGATTTCCATCCAGCTGGTATGTTACTTAAAGAACCACAGTTAGTGGGGTGCCTGGGTAGCTCAGTCAGTTGGATATTTGATTCAAATTTAGTTCAGGTTGTGGTCTCAGGGTCGTAGAATCCAGCCCCACATCTGCTCCATGCTCAGCATGGAGCTTGCTTGTCCTTCTCCCTCCGCTTCTGCTCCTTACTTGCATGTGCACACTCTCCCCCTCGCTCTTGAATGAATGAATAAATAAATAAAATCTTTAAAAAAGAAGAAGAACCAAAACTAGTGAGATGCTCTTCTGAGGTAGAACCACTCGGCATTTAGGAGTCCAAGGCTTCCAAGATGGTTGTGGTCCCCAGTCTCTTATTGTTATTTTGACATCAGAAAATGTCTGTTTGAAACCTCCCTTGAAGACCTAGAATTTAAAGATGCTGAGTGCTAGAAGTAAATAGTATATGGCATTTAGTATGCACTTGTGCTGTGGGAACTGTTCTTCATTTTATACCATCTGGAACCTTAAAATTTAATACAGGGGAAAATCATACCTCAATCCCTCCATTTGGAAGGAATTCTTTTTTTTTTTTTTTTTTTTTAAGATTTTATTTATTTATTCATGATAGAGAGAGAGAGAGAGAGGCAGAGACACAGCCAGAGGGAGAAGCAGGCTCCATGCAGGGAGCCTGACATGGGACTCGATCCCGGGACCCCAGGATCACACCCTGGGCCAAAGGCAGGTGCTTAAACCGCTAAGCCACCCAGGCTGCCCCTAGGAATTCTATATACTCTCTTACTATAAGAAAGCTGAGGAAACTTGAAGAGAAGGAACTGGAAATATGAAAAAATATAAACATACATTTGTGTTTTAGAATGACTCATTATCCCAGATGACAGGGCAAAATGAAAAATTTAAATTCTAAAAGGGAATACTCTATAAGGAGGTTATATTTCTAGTAGCTATGGGAACCAACTAGTAGCAATGATGACATCTATTCTGACCACAGAACGAAGAGATATCAAGCCAATTTTGAGGAACACTTCATCATTTACCTAGGTCAGCAACTAGTGTCTTTTCTGTCAAAGAATGGAAATCAACACAGGAGGCAACTGGGTGGTCTCATTCAATCAACAGTTTGGGAGAATGAGAACACTTTCAAATAAGGAAGAGATGATCAAAATAACAGATGCATCTCTCTAGATTCAAAGAGTTAGGTATCCCATCCCATCTACATTCAGAATTGTGTTGAATGGAAAGCCAATTAATAATATACCCTTGAAATTTCATGTAGATTTGGTAATGGAGAGGAAGCAAAATTTAAATTAAATGCTTGAAACAATCCCTGAAACAATCTTCTTTTATGGAAAATCCAAGTAGTATAGATAAAGGCCTAGAATGTGTATATAAATTCAGGGGCCTAAAATAAATTAAATTTTAAGAATTTCCTCCCATATCTACAAGTCACTAAGAAAAGAGATACCCACCCCCCTCAGTCAAGCTTCAGAATGCCTGCACTCCCTTCCCCAGCCAACTTCTGGGGATACTGGCCTCTTACCATAGTCTTCATTGAGGGTCAGCCTTACAAAGATTCCTATCGCCCCTGCTCTGCCACTACTGACCCAGAAGGTAGTCAGTTCATAAGCTTTCTCATGACCTATGGTGTAAAGAGACAAGCTGAGCCAACCAGATTCCTTCTCTCAGAAATTTAAAACAGAAAATCTTGGCGACAGTAAATCAACTGACTGTCGAAGTACAAACAGAAAAATGATAATACAACACAATGGCTCTCAAACTTTAGTATGTCTGAGAATATTGGGGAAGTTTGTTAAAATAGACTCCTGGGTCCCATATCCAAAGACTCTGATTCAGTAGTGTGGGAGGAAGACTCAGAACCTTTTACTCTTAACAAATATCTCAAAGCAATACTGATGTAGGGGGTCTAGAGAGCACATTGTGGGTAACACACGTATATAGAAAAGACTGTAGGACACAAGCCAAACAAACTTAGGTGTAGGCAAAACCTAAATGCTAGAAAAACACTAGAAAGTGGGGGAAGGTGAACAACAAAAAGAGAAAGAAGTATATATTAATTAATAGTGCGGCCTCAGGAACACCTGGGTGGCTCAGGTGGTTAAGCATCTGACTCTTAATTTGGGCTCAGATCATGATGCCAGGGTTGTGAGATGGAACTCCATGTTCGATTGGTTGAGCATCTGCCTTTGGCTCAGGTCATGATCCCCGGGTTCTGGGATCCAGCCCTGAGTCAGGCTCCCTCCTTAGGAGGAGACTCCCCGCTGAGGAGGGAGCCTGCTTCTCCCTCTTCCTCTGCTTACCACCCACCCCCTGCCAGCTTGTGCTCTCTCTCTCAAATAAAAATAGATAGAATAATTAAAAAAAAAAAAAAAAGAATGGGGAACCTAAGTGCTGCTTGGATGGCTCAGTCAGTTCATCTCTTAATTTCAGCTCAGGTCATGATGTCAGGGTAGTGAGACTGAGCCCCATGTCAGGCTCTGCACTCAGCAGGGAATCTGCTTGAGATTCTCTCCCTCCCCCTCTTGCACTCATTCTCTTTCTCTCTCTCTCTCAAATAATAAATAAATAAATCTTTTTTTTTTTTTTTAATGGGAACCTAAAATCTTTGGTTCAAATGTAAGACATTCCAACTTCGAATTAATGGCTCTACTCAAGACCATTACCAAAGAGCTACACCTAGTAAAATCAGTGGCAATTTACCTAAGTTCAGGTTCTTGCCATTTTTGCACCTAGAATACTTAAAAAGTCTCATGACTTCGTACCTCTAGGATGATCCCTTCTCCTATTTATCTCCCAACTATTGCTAGAGTTGTCTTTCTTAAAATCTGATGTCAATCAATCCTGTTTAAATCCTTTAGGGATCCCTGGGTGGCGCAGCAGTTTGGCGTCTGCCTTTGGCCCAGGGCACGATCCTGGAGACCCGGGATCGAATCCCACGTCGGGCTCCCGGTGCATGGAGCCTGCTTCTCCCTCTGCCTATATCTCTGCCTCTCTCTCTCTCTCTCTCTGTGACTATCATAAATAAATAAAAATTTAAAAAATTCCTTTAATGGTTATGGAAAGATGGAATGCCTTCTGAATACAAGTTAAACTCCTTACCTTAGTTTAATTTATAAAGATCTTTATAAACAGGCTCTACTTTCTTTTTTTTTTTTTTTTTTTAAGATTTATTCATGAGAGACACAATGAGAGAGAGAAGCAGAGGGAGAAGCAGGGTCCACGCAAGAAGCCTGATGTGGGACTCAATCCTGGGACTCTAGGATCATGCCCTGGGCCGAAGGCAGGCACTAAACCGCTGAGCCACCCAGGAATCCCTACTTGTTTCTCTAGCCTTGTTTGTTTATACTTTACACATTACCTCCTTCTGTTTGTTATACTAAACTATTTTTAATTTTAGGTATATATCTTGCTATTTGATTCCTCTACACTTTTATATAGAATGTACAGAGCTTAAAATTAGATTTCAAAGTTGCAAATGACCCCCTTCTCTACCACTAACCTAATTCCTTCCACCACTGGCTGAGGGCAAATATTTTAACTCAAGCTTCAATTTTCTCATCTATAAAAATGAAGTAACACTTCACTACTGCATACAATTAGTTGTTAAAAGAATTTAAAAACATGTAACGTGCTTACCTCAGTGTGTTGCAGATGGTAAGTGCTCAATAAGTTTTGACCACTATATTATTTATTTATTTATATTTGTGTTTAACCAATTTGCACTAAAGCTTCAAGATTCAACTAAAACATTAACGCTTCAAAGAAAACCTAATTCCCTAGTTTGGTTTAGCTCTCCTTTCTCTACTTTTTTTTTTTTTTTTTTAAAGATTTTATTTATTCATTCATGAGAGACACAGAGAGAGAGAGAGAGGGGCAGAGACACAGGCAGAGGGAGAAGCAGGCTCCATGCAGGGAGCCTGATGTGGGACTTGATCCTGGGTCTCCAGGACCAGGCCCTGGGCTGAAGACGGCGCTAAACCGCTGAATTACCTGGGCTGCCCCTTTCTCTACTTTTTTAACACTCAGAATATATCTTTATCATACCACGCTGGTCTGTTTTCCCTCTCTACAGACTTCCTAATAGAATTTTTTCTACTTTGTTTCTTTAGTACATACAAGAGCAACTGACACAGAGTAGATGCACAGTAGCATCCTACTATAAGACTAAATGAGTAGGCCATTTAAAAAGCACCAGGAACACGAAATTCAAAAGCCTTAATGAGAACAGGACAGTGGCATAGTTCAGCCCGGTAGAATTATCTCCTGGATATAATGGCAGCGATTTGCGTAGAGACATAATTTCTGAACAAAACACACAGTCTCACACTTTTTTCCTGATTTCAGAATCAGGAAGCATCATAAAGTAAAAATATAAATCCTATGTAATCATTTATAAATTGTCTTTTTGGAACAGAATTACATTCTGTAATTAAGTTCTAAATTACACTGAAAAACCAAAAGCATGTCATTACTTTCCAGATCAGATAAAAATTACTCAGCAACAAATTTCCTACCCCCTGGTGGATTTCCATCACCAGTCAATTCTCAGTAAGGAAGCCATGGCAACAATACAAGTTACTCAGACTTAACTGGAAATAATCATCTAAGATATGGGAAAAAAAATACACTTCTACAAACTATGCCAAGATCCCTCAGCTAAGTTCAAAAGCCACAACTGTCAGCATCATTTTACTGAAACAGAATTTCAAAGCTAAGAGCAAAAAGTAGCAACTGCTTAGATTTACCTCACAAAATGGACAAGAGAGAATCAAGTAAGATAACATATGCAAGTGCTTTATAAACTACAAAATTATACAAACACGAATCACCACTGTTAACAATTTTATTATATTTTCATTACCTAGTTTTTTTCCAATTTAATTTTCCAAATTTCCAAAATTTATTTTTTCTAAAATTTGTGCAGACCAATAATTCATCTTACCTATTTTCTTTTTTTGTTGTCGACCAGCTGACTCTGTTATTGTTTCCTTCTTCTTTTCCACTGTAAACAACACACAATAACACAGTAAAAGTTAATTATGCATTATGCTAAAGAAATGAAGGATGCTTTATCATAGCTGAACCAATGTAAAAAAGCTCACAAGAAAGTTACACATTGCCTTTGATTATGGTCATTAGCAAGACAATTGATCTGCTCCCAACCTACTGACAAGAGAAGGCAAACAGAAATCCAAGACTAAAAAATCAACCAAACGCCCAAAAAGGATTATATAAGGACACAATAACAATAACTAGTGAAACATAATAAGAACTAAGAAGGCTTTCAGGCCATCAGCTAGGGTGATTGCCGTTGGTTGAGTCTAAGCAGTTTTCAAATTCTGCCCTCAGATAACTATGATTAATTACAGTTTCATTCTCATATTCACTAAAGAAGGTAGGAATTCATTTATTCAGTTATTGGTGCCTAAGTAATTGGCATTGTTCTAGGTAGATAAAAAGATAAACACGATCCGTGCCCCCTAAAGAGTAATCTAGTGAGGTAGACAACTGGATAACAATTATGATACAGAAAACTGGCAAGACAGACATATGCACACGGTAAAGAGATCAAGACAGTCAAAAAAGCTAAAACCAGGGCACCTAGCTAGATCAGCCAGTGAAGCATGCAATTCTTGTTCTCAGGGTTCTGAGTTCAAGCCCCAGGCTGGGCAGAGATTACTTAAAAACAAACAGAATAAGCTAAGCCCTGGACCCACAGTAGGATAAAGCAAGACTAGTCCAATGAATGGAAAAGAAGGCCTGAGTGGCTACAGAATAGAGCAAGGAATAACATGACACAGGATGTAGTTGGAGGAGAAGGGAAGAGAAACCAGACCGTGCTAGACCTTCCAAGCCCCACTTTTAACCTAAAAGCAACAAGGAAAAACTGAGTATCTTGAGAAGGGCAAGTACCATGATAAGATTTGTGTCTTGAAAAATTACTTTGGATGTACTATAAGGAATAAATTTGAGTGGCTGCAAGGAAACCAATGAGGAGGCCATTGCAGTAGATCACATGTGGTAGATGCCCATGACAGAAGGGTGCCTGTGTGGCTCAACTGGTTAGGCATCTGCCTTCGGCTTGGGTCATGATCCCGGAGTCCTGGGACTGGGCGCCATGTCAGGCTTTCCGCTGAGCGGGAAGCCAACTTCTCCCCGTGCCCCTCACTCTGCTCCTATTCTCTCTCACACACTCTCTCTCAAATAAATAAAATCTTTAAAAAATCTTAAAAGAAACATGACAGAAGTTTAGATTAGGTGCTGGTAGCAGAACGGGAAGGATGTGGAGAGACTGCAAACTTTCCTGGAGAACAGTAAGAGGGCTTGAGAGTGGACTGCACATACAGGGTGAGAGAAGAGGTTCAAATCAGCAAGTATTTATTACACATTTACTAAGTGCCAGTCGTTCTAGGCGCTAGGATGTATCAAAGCAACAACAAAACCGTTGTCCTAGTGAAGCTTTAGTTTTAGCAGGTGGAGATAAACAATAAACCATAACACAATAGATCGTATATTAGAAAGGGACGAGATGGGCAGTCTCAGGGTGTGATCCTGGAGACCTGGGATCGAGTCCCATGTCAGGCTCCCTGCATGGAGCCTGCTTCTCCCTCTGCCTGTGTCTCTGCCTCTCTCCTCTCTGTGTATCCTCATGAATAAATAAATAAAATCTTTAAAAAAAAAAAAGTGGGGGGGACAAGAGCCATGCAGGGTGGGGGACAGGGGGAAGAGCAGGTATGGAAGATCAGGACCAGCAGTAGAGGAGATGAGCAGGCTGCAGTTTTATTTTTTTTTTAAAGATTTAAAAAATTTATATATTCATGATAGACACAGAGAGAGAGAGGGTCAGAGAGAGAGGCAGAGGGAGAAGCAGGCTCCATGTCAGGAGCCCAACATGGAACTCAGTCCCAGGGCTCTAGGACCACGCCCTGGCCCAAAGACAGGCGCTAAACCACTGAGCCACCCAGGGATCCATGGGCTGCAGTTTTAAACAAGGTGGTTAGGTTAAGATTTAGAAAGGTTGGGGCCCCTGGGTGGCTCAGCGGTTGAGCATGTCTTCAGCCCCGGGCATGATCTCAGAATCCAGGATCAAGTCCCACATTGGGCTTCCTGCATGGAGCCTGCTTCTCCCTTTGCCTACATCTGTGCCCCTTTCTCTGTGTCTCTCATGAATAAATAAAATCTTAAAAAAAAAAAAAAAAACTTAGAAAAGTAAACTTTGAATGGAGATCTGAAGAAAATATAAGGGTCAGCAAGGCAGATATCATAGAGAACATTCCAGGCAGAAGGAACAGCCAGTAGAAAGGTCTCGGCACAGGAGTGTGCCTGATGGCACAATGGGGAATAGCAAGCAGGTCGTGTCGTTGAAGCAGAGTGTGTGAGAAGGGAAAGAATATCGGAATAGTACAAGGGGAAGCTCTGCAAGCCACTCTAAGGACTTTGGCTGTTCTTTAGTGAAAATGGGACACCATGACAGGGTTATGAGCAGAGATGGGACATGATCTAATAGGCTTTAAAAAGAATTATTCTAGGGGTGACTGGGTGGCTTAGTCAGCTGAGCATCCAACTCTGGATCTCAGCTCAGGTCTTGAGCTCAGGGTTCTGAGTTCACGTCCTGCACTGGGCTCCACACTGGATGTGGAGTTTACTTAAAAAAAAAAAAAAAAAAAAGATTATGGCTGTTATATTGGGAGCAGACTGTAGGGAAACAGGAACATTTGTTGGAGACTGCTGCAATAATACATGCAAAGGATAAAGGTCATTATCAATGGAGATAATGGAAAGTGGTCAGACTGGATACGTCTAAAAGCAATCCAAAAGTATTAGACGTGGGGGGTGAGAGAAGAGTTCAAGATAACTGCACAAGGATTATGGCTTGAGCAAGTAGAAGGATAGATTTGCCATTGGCCAAGATTGTGAAAGCTATAAATGAAGCAGGTTCAGAAGTGAGGAAAAAGTATTCAATTTGGACATGCTGGGTTTGAAATGCATCTTAGACATTACAGTGTAATTGACAAATTGATATATGAATCTTTTGAGTATAGTTGACGCATGATGCTAATTTCAGGTGTACAACATGGGGATTCAACCCCTCTACACATCATGCGAGGCTCACCACAAGGGTAGCTACCATCTGTCACCACACAATGCTATTACAAGGATATGTGGATCTTTTTTTTAAGATTTTATTTATTTATTTGAGAGGGGGAGAGAGAGAGAGAGCAAGCGAGAACACAGGAAAGGGGGAGGGAGAAGCAGACTCCCTGCTGAGCAGGGAGCCCACTGAGAGGCTCCATCCCAGGATGCTGGCATCATGACCCGAGATGAAGGCAGACACCCAACTGACTGAGCCACCTAGCCGCCCCAAGGATATATAGATCTTGCACTAAGGAGAGAGAGCTAGCGACATAAATTTGGGAGTTACTACCAAATAGAGCATGTGATCGAATTTACCAAGGGAGTAAGTGTAGGGTATAAAAACAAGTTTGGGGTGCCCAACAAGAAGTTGAGAAGAGGAACCAACAAGGAAATTGCAAAAGAATGACTGGCAAGGGGTACCTGGGTGGCTCAGGTCCTGATCTCAGGGTCCTGGGATCAAGCCCCGCTTTGAATCCTGTGCTGGGCACAGAGCCTGCTTACGATCCTCTCTCCCACTCCCTCTGCCTCTCCCCAGCTCCACCCTCCCCACCCCCACCTAAAATGACCTGCAAGATAAGAGCAAAAGCAAGAGAGTGTGGTGTCTGGAAAGTGAAGAAAGTGTATCAGGGTTTCTGGCTTGCACTATCAGAAGCATGGAAGTACCATTTGTCACAAATGGAAATACTGGAAGAGAACCACATTAGTGAAAGGAACAGAAATGTGCTTGGTTTTTAGTATGTTGAGGTGCATTATCCACACTGAATAAATCAAGGAATGGTAAACTATAATTTTAAAAGCCTGGGTTTGGTTTCTAAGCCTTTGTTCTGCAACATTAGTATGTTATTTAACCCTTCTGAGCCTCAGTCTTCTTTTCTATAAACAGAGGATAACAGGGCAGCCCGGGTGGCGCAGTGGTTTAGCACCGCCTGCAGCCCAGGGCGTGATCCTGGAGACCCGGGATCGGGTCCCACGTCGGGCTCTCTGTATGGAGCCTGCTTCTCCCTCTGCCTGTCTCTGCCTCTCTCTCTCTCTGTCTCTATGAATAAGTAAATAAATAAATCTTTAAAAAAAAAAAGAGAGAGAGGATAACATTTATACAAGTAACCACAAATGGTTGCTACATGGGTCAAGAGAGATATTGTAAGGAAGAAAACTTTAAACTCTTATGAGGACATAGAGACATGTCACAGGATACAGTCAGAAGAATCTTTAAAATACAAAAGTTATATTTAATCCTTTTAAGGTGGAAAAAAAAACCCACTGAAAGCCACATCAAGCCTACAAGGAACCACTCATATTATACCTCGAGCAGCGGCCTCAAGCTGTGTCCTGTGGAATTCCTGCTTTATTTCAAAGAACACAAACTCTACTTGTTATTAACCTTTTCCCCAAACTCTCCTTCAGCCTCCTCACGTAACTGAAACTTGCCTTATCCCTCAAGACACCACTTACCCTGATACTAACAATAACGACCTGTCTCTCCAAATACATATTCTCACTACATTTTCCATATTCTTGCACATATCCTATCTTCTTCACCTGGAGTTCCTTCCCTCAGCTCATTCTCTTTTTAAAATATTTTATTTACTTATTCATGAGACACAGAGAGAGGGACAGGCATAGGCAGAGGGAGAAGCAGGCTCCATGCAGGGAGCTCATGTGGGATTCGATCCCAGGACCCCGGGATCTCGCCCTGGACGGAAGGCTGATGCCCAACCACTGAGCCACCCAGGTGCCCCTCAGCTCATTCTCCATCCAAGAAGGACTGCAAGGCCATCTGCATCCCAGAGGCCTCCACGGCCCCTCACAACTGAACGAGATCTCTTCTTCAGAACACATGAACTAGTACTTCTCCCGTCCTGTGCTCTACACCCACGTGTATTAAACATTCCGCATCAAATATCCAACCTTGCATCCATCTCCACACAGCCTTCGGTTCAAATTGGATGCGTCTTTGTACTCCCAGATACACCTTTATTTTTGTATCTGTCTTGGTGCTCCTGAAACATTTACTGTCAACAGCAGCCACTAACCAGATGGGCTGAAACTGTATCCAGAAGGATGTTGCCGTCCATACTCACACTTTTTACTCTGTTTCTCCACTTCCGCTTTGAGTCTCTTGTACTTGTCTGTCCTGTAAACCAGGACCCATGTTATACCTGAAATATGGGAAAAAAAAAAAAAAAAGCAACATGCTAATTTCTCTATTAGAAATGTCTGTGATGGGGGGGGCAGCCCTGGTGGTCCAGCGGTTTAGCACCTGCCTTCAGCTCAGGGCGTGACCCTGGAGACCCCGGATCGAGTCCCATGTTGGGCTCCCTGCGTGGAGCCTGCTTCTCCCTCTATTTTTTTAAAAATAAAAATAGGGATGCCTGGGTGGCTCAGAGGTTGAGCGTCTGCCTTTGGCTCAGGGCGTGATCCCGGTCCTGGGATCAAGTCCCACATCGGGCTCCCTGCAGGGAGCCTGCCTCTCCCTCTCTCTCTGTCTCTCATGAATAAAAATAAATACAATCTTAAAAAATAAGTAAATAAAATAAAAATAGAAAAATAATAATAATTTAAAAAAAAAGGTCTGTAATGGGCACAACAAACTGGGACTAGTGCTGCCTGTGGGGGTAAGGAGGGATCTCAGCTTTTTGCTTTGTATTTACCAGTCGTTAAACGTTTCTTTTTATTTCTTTTAAGTTTTATTTTTTTCGTTAACGTTTCTTAAATGTTAAGACGGACTCTTCAACCAAAAAAAAAAAAAAAAAAAAAAAAATTAACGGAGGCGTCTCCCCAAACACGCAGAGCGAAATCGACCCCAGGCCTAGACCGGACTCCACGCCGCCCCCGCCCGCCCCTGATCCCGAGCTCCCCGCATCCCAACCCCAAGCAAGCAAGGCTGACGGCCGCTCCCTTGGGCGGCGCGAGGGTCCCCAGGCCGAGGATGCTGCTCCGGGCCGGGGCGGGGGGGGGGGGGGCATCAAACGTCAGAGAAGCAGCCGCTCTCACCCTCGGCCAGAAGAGCGGTGCACACGGAGATAAAAACGATGAGCAGCGTATCCGCGAACATGGTGCTCATCTTCGCACTTCCCCTCCTGCACTCCCACCCGCCAGGGGGGAAGCGCTCTCAAGAGCCCGCGAAAAATGAGACGACGACGACCACTTCCCTGGCTCTCCGGACCGCCCAGCAGCGCTCGGACAGCCGGGAGACCCACTTCCGCTTCCGGGGCACCCCGGCGCCGGAAGCGCTCTTTCCGGAGCGTTGCGTGGCCGTGCGAATCTGAGTAGGGCGGGGCGGGGCTGGCGCTCAGGCACAATCTCGCGAGAGCTGGGGCTTGAACTTCCGGGACGCAATGGCGGCGGCGGCGGCCGCTGCAGCGGTGGGCCTGGGCGTGCCGGCCCCTGCTCGCGGGGCTTCTAGGCGCCCTGTTTTCCTCCGGACTGCCGTTGGTGCGGCCTCGTCCGCGGCTTCTGCCTCAGCCCCACCTCTGAGGCCGTTTAGGTAGCTCGCGGAACTCCTGCGGTCGATGCGAGGCCCCGGCTTTGGAGCTGGGGACGCGAAAATGAGTGTTAGTCGTGGCTGCTGGCTTCGAGGAACCCCCGTCCTAGCCGAGGAGAGAGACTTGTGCACGCGGTGTGATTAGGGTTGTCATAGAGGTATGGCCAGGGTGCCGCCGCGGCGAGCCAGTCGGGGGGCGCGGGGGTCCGAGGAGGCCGCGGCAGGAGCCCAGGCAGCGCCCGGGGGAGTCGGGGCGCTGTGCGGGCCGGAGGGGCCTTTGCGGGCCGAGAGGCGGCGGCCGGGGAGCGTGTGGCGTGTCGCCGGGCGGGGGGGCGGGGGGCGGGGGGGGCCTGGAGGGCCTGGAGAAGGGGATGTGAACCCGCCCGCCCGCGGTGCTTGCAGGTAGATGAGCCTCCGCCGGCTGCGCAGAAGGAAGCGGAGGGAGGTACCAGCCCGAGTCCGGGAGCGGGCGTCTCCTCCGGCCCGAGCAGTCGGCGCTCGCATCCCGACAGTTTCCCCGCCAGAAGGAGCACCCCGTTTTCGCCGTCTCCCCCGTTTGCCAGCAAAACCCCAGAAATCCCGAGTTCGCGGGAAGGCCCGGGTTCATCAATGCCGACGACTCGAAATTCAAGTTTTAAGATGCTGTAGAGATGAAACACGGTGTCTTTAGAAGCTTGGTTTCAGCCTGCGTTGGGGCGTGCAGGTGTCTGAGGCTGATCCTGTTTTGTGCGTCTGTGTGTTCATGAAAATCTGGAAAGCCGGCCGAGCCGTGGTCTCCCCCCTTGACGTGTGCTTCCTGTCGTTGGTTCCTTTTTTTCTTGAACTCCAGTGTACTTAACAGTGTATATTAATATACTGTTGCATTAGCATATTGTAATATGCTATTGTAATATGCGGTATAGCTTACTGTTCTATTAGTATAGTAGTAACATACTGTTATATTACCCTGTAGCGCTGCTTTTGGCCTTTCTTAGTTTTATGTGCATTTCTTGTCTCTTATTGAGCCTTAGCGTCAGGGAGCTTGTCTCATTTTAACAATGAATTTTTTTCCTGTGTGTCAGGAACAGCGGTGGGCACCGTAGGGTCAGAGAGGGTGACTAAAATATTAAGGTTCTCCCTGGATGTTGTTATACGTTATTAAAAGGTCTAATTAAGGTATTCGCAAAGTGTTACAGGAGCATCGATGAGGGCAAGAGTGGTTCCTCTCTTGATGGAGTTGGTGAGAAGGCTTCACAATTGAGCGAGATCACTAACGACTAAAAGGGCAGAGTAGGGTTTTTTCAGCTCTGTATCGCTCATGGTAAATATTGAAGCACAAGAAGAGCCTGACTTCTTTTTGTTTTTTGTTTTTATTTTTATTTATTATTATTTAATTTTTATTTATTTATGATAGTCACAGAGAGAGAGAGAGAGAGAGAGAGAGGCAGAGACACAGGCAGAGGGAGAAGCAGGCTCCATGCACCGGGATCCCGACGTGGGATTCGATCCCGGGTCTCCAGGATCGAGCCCTGGGCCAAAGGCAGGCGCCAAACCGCTGCGCCACCCAGGGATCCCGAAACATAACAGTTTTTTGATTGTTTGTTTTTTTAAAAGATTTTATTTATTTATTAACGAGAGACACAGAGAGAGAGAGAGCCAGAAACAAAGGCAGAGGGAGAAGCAGGCTCCATGCACCGGGATCCCGACGTGGGATTCGATCCCGGGTCTCCAGGATCGAGCCCTGGGCCAAAGGCAGGCGCCAAACCGCTGCGCCACCCAGGGATCCCCTTCTTTTTTATTTTTTTAAGTACAGTTGGCAACACAATGTTACATTAGTTTCTGATGCACAAGATAGTGATTCCACTACTCTGTTGTACTAAGCACAAATGTAGCTACCCTCTGTCCAGAAGAGCATGACCTGCTTTTTTTTTTTTTTTTTTTTTTTTTTTTAAGATTTTATTTATTTATTCATGAGAGACACAGGGACACAGGCAGAGGGAGAAGCAGGCCCCATGCAGGGAGCCCGACGTGGGACTTGATCCCGGCCTCCAGGATCAGGCCCTGGGCGGAAGGCAGACGCTTAACCGCTGAGCCACCCAGGCATCCCTCAGACCTGGTTTTCAATTCTAGCTTTGCCACTTAATTGACCCTTGTCCTTAAGCATCTTATTTTATTTAGTCTTTAAGCCTGACCTTCCTTATTTGCAAAATGATAACACAGTTGCATAAAACTTAAGAAGTTTTTTTTACGGAGAGAGACAGACACAGGCAGAGGGAGAAGCTGGCTCCCTGCAGGGAGCCCAATGCAGGACTCAATCCCAGGACTCCAGGATCACACTCTGAGCCAAAGGCAGACACGTAACCGCTGAGCCACCCAGACGTCCCAAACTTAAGTTTAAATGACAAACAGTATATTATAAAGTATTTAAAGCTGTGCCTGGCCCAGTTGATCAAATTCAACATGCTTTTGATTGTAAGGTGAAACATTATTTTATATACTACTAAAAAAAGAAAATAAACAACTAGTTAAACCATGACACACCATTGATTGTAAAATGCATCCCATTCAGAAGCGTTAAAATGTGGGGGGAAAAGTCACAATCAAGCAAATACAGTAATGAGGAATTTCGATTATTCCTGTGTAAAAGTTGACTACAGAACTGTGGGATGCCAGGATAACATTCCTTCTCTTGGGCAACAACATTATGACCCTATTCCCCACATTGAAGAATAGTGCTGGAGGCAAGTTAAAACAATGTTTTCTACATTCTGCTAGATTCCTTTATCATGTTTCCAAGTTTTCTAAGCTTTTAGTTGTACTAATTTTTGGATTTCAAAGGTTTTCCCCACAAGGACCACCATTTCAGAGTTTACCATCTTGTTCCAATCTCTATGCCTTTTACAAGGCTTTTGACCTGGGACTTCCTTTTACTGTTCCTTTGGGTGGGATTCACTATTTCATGTCCCCACATCTTTCTCCTGTCTTTAGTTTATACTTTATGTTGTGGTACACCTTCAAGTAACTTGTGGAAGGTAAATGAGAGCTAACCCTCAGTGTACTTACTAGAAATATTAGTAACAATACTGTTTGTAAATAAATATTTAGTGCTAGGCTAGACATCATAAAAGATTATGAGAGAAATTAAACCCCTGCTTATAACTGAGATGAACATATATAGGCAACTTCTCTGAGTCTCACTTTAAAGTTGTAGAGGTAAAAGTCCCTACCTTCCAGAACTGCTTTGAAATTTATATAGAATTGAGAGCAAACTTCTGAAGTCAGACTACCTATCACTCCACCAGATGTATAATTTTAAGCAAATTCTTTCACTGTACTGTGCCTTGGCTCCTTAAATATACAATGGCATAATAATAATAGTGCCTAAGTCCAAAGGGCTTTATTTTTTTTTAAGATTTTATTTATTTATTTTAGAGAGCATGAGTGGCAGGAGAGGTAGAAGGAGAGGAAAGAGAATCCCAAGCAGACTCCATGCTGAAGTGCAGAACTGGATGCAGGGCTTGATCCCATGACCCTGAGATCGCAACGTAAGCCACTGAGCTACCCAGGTAGCCCCAAAGGGTTTTACCTTTTTAAGGATTATGTGAGTAAAGTGATCAAAACAGTACTAGGCTCATAAATGGCACATTAAGTGTTAACTGTTATTGGTTCTGTTAAACCACCTAGCACATCTTTGAACTATTTTTTTTCACACTATCCATTTTCTCTGGAATCTTGTTCTACACAAAAACTTCAGTTACCGTCTATCTACTGATGATCCGTAAAGTAGTAACTGTAGTCTGTTTCTTCCCTGATTTTCAGACCTAATATCTAACTGCCAAGTGGGCATTTATATTTGGAGAAGCCAGACAAAACCCATCCATTTCTTTAACCCAAACTCCAATCTTCCCTTCTTCCCTTCTTCTCCTAATAAGTAGCACCATCATGTACCTCGTCTTTCAACCCAGAAAACAAGAATTATCCTCTAACTCCCTCTTCTCTATCCTACACATTCTAACCACCAAAAGTGATAAATTCTCCCTGCTTCATTTCTCTTTTTTTCCCACATCTTTCAACTCTTGCTACACTTTAACTTAACTGATTTTACCATCGTTTTCCTTTGCATTACAGCCTTCTAACTGATTGGTCTCCAGTTGCACAATCACCTGTTCCCTCCAAGCCATTCTTTTATGCAGCCAACAGTGATCTTTCTCAAATACAAAGAATTTTTCCCCCAATAAACTGGTAGGACTATATAAAGACCTTCAGAAACTAACAGTGAAAAGATTATGAGGACCGTTCCCAAAATATACTTTTTTTTATTAAAATATTTTACTTATTTATTCATGAGACATAGAGACACAGGCAGAGGGAGAAGCAGGCTCCATGTAGGGATCCCGATGTGGAACTCGATCCTGGGTCTCCAGGATCAGGCCCTGGGCTGAAGGTGGCACTAAACTGCTGAGCCACCCAGAGTGCCCCCAAAATATACTTTAAAACAAATGCTAAAGTGAAATGTAAGTTTATTGTCTTGGAATATTTTATTTTTTCAAATAATTTTCACTCTGTGAGTGTCCCAAGTATGTGTTTAATTTGTCTTTTGGGTAATCCAGCACAAAGTTTGAGGACAGAGACTGGGTCTTGTTTATTTTTGCATCTCCAGCTTTTGGAACATGGCCTGGCACAGAGAAGCTTCCCAATATGGAACAAATGAATAAATGATACTGTTGAGAGAGAGGACAGTAGGTTGGACAAATATCTTGGAGGAACCAGGAATTTTAGCTGGACCTTGAGGAAAAAGTGAAATTAGGAGGTGGGAGAAGCAGTGATCAAAAGCATTGAATTGGCAATGAGAAAGAGAGGACATCATAGCTTGTATGTAGTTAAAACAACTAATAAGTGTGAAGAGGCTATATGTTTAATAGGAATAGAATTGACTAGGTAAAGTGACTATTACATCTGTAAGAGATACATGTCTGACCTTTAGGAGATCCGTAAATCTGATTCCATAGACAGAACCTTGTATGTGCATTTTTTTTTCCTGAATCAGATGTATAGTTTTTATCGAATTCTCAAAGGAGTTTATAAACCAATAAATATTAAGATTTATGTTGTATATTTGAAAGACTGATAAGTCTTAAGCTTGATGCTGTAACCAGTTAGTGTTCAAAAATTATTTGCTACAGTACTCCTTAGGAGCAGAAAGGAGGAAACGAGAACCTAAGATCTGGAGATAGAGCCTGAAGATTGGGACTTTTGACATTATATGCGAATTTTGCATTAAGGGACTAAAGTTTCTAGTGACCAGAGAACTGTAATTCAGAACTACTTCTTTCAGTTGAAAAAAAGTTGGTCCATCAAATTGGAAAGGAAAAGTTAAAATTAATCTTTGTTTGCAGATGACATTATCTTTTTTTTTTTCTTTTTTTAATTTTTATTTGTTTATGATAGTCACACACACAGAGAGAGAGAGAGAGGCAGAGACATAGGCAGAAGGAGAAGCAGGCTCCATGCACCGGGAGCCCGACGTGGGACTCGATCCCGGGTCTCCAGGATTGCGCCCTGGGCCAAAGGCAGGCGCCAAACCGCTGTGCCACCCAGGGATCCCCGATGACATCTTATATATAGAAAACCCTAAAGATTCCACATAAAAAAAAAACAAAAAACAAAACAAAACAAAAAACCCCCAAATGTTAAAAGTAGTAAACTGGGGCACCTGGCTGGCTCCGTCAGTTGAGCATTCAATACTTGGTTTCTGCTCAGGTCATGATCTTAGGGTTGTGAGATAGAGCCCTGCATTGGCCTTTGCACTGAGCACAGAGTGGGCTTGGGATACTCTCCCTCTGCCACTCCCCCCACTTGTGTGCACGCTCACTGGTTCCCTCTCTCTCTCTCTCTCAAATCTTTAAAAGAACTAGTAAACAAATTCAGAGAGGTAGGATACAAAATCTACACATGAAAAATCAGTTGTGTTTCCATGACAATGAACAAGAAGGAAATTAACAAAACAATTTGTAATAGCATCCAAAACAAATACCTAGAAATAAATTTAACCAGGGAGACAAAAGATTTGTTACTGAAAATTACAAAATACTCTTGAAAGAAATTAGAGAAAGCACAAATAAGTGAAAGACATTTTGTGTTCATGAGTTGAAACACTGTATTGTTAAGATGTCAGTACTACCCTAAGCAGCCTACCTATTCGGTGCAATCCCTGTCAAAATTCCAGCATTTTTTGCAGAAGTAGAAAAATCCGTCCTAAAATTCCTGTGAAATTTCCAAGGATCTTGAGTAGCCAAAGCAATCTTGAAGTGGAAGAGTAAATTTGGAAGTCTCATTCTTCCTCATTTTGAACCTTAATCTCAAGCCTCAGTAATCAAAAAAATGTGGTACTGGCATAAGGAAAGACATAAACCAGTGAAATAGAGAATCCCCCAAATAAACTCTTGCTTTTATGCTCAAATGTTTTTCAACAAGGGTGCCAAGACCATCTTTCAGCCAAAGGACAGGTTTTTCAATAAATGGTGTTCAGAAAACTGGGTATCCACATGGAAAAGAATGAAGCCCTTCTGCCATACCCTTGTATACAAAAATTAACTCAAAATGGATCAAAAACTTAAACATGAGAGATAAAACTATAAAACTCAGAAGATATCACAGGGGAAAAAGCTTAATGACATTGGATTTGGCAATGATTTTTTGGATATAGACACCAAAAGCATGGGCAACAGCAAAAATTAATAAATTAGATTTTATCAAAACCTAAAATTTGTGCAGGAAAGGATACAATGAACAGTGAAAAGGCAATTTATGAAATTAAGATGTTCTCAAATCATATATTGAGAAGATATTAAAATTCAGAATATATGAAAAACAATTCAACAACAGCAAAACAACGAACATGGGCAAAGGACTTAAACATTTCTCCACAGGAGATACTCAACTGGCAAATAAACTCAGCATCACTAATCAGGGAAATTCAAAATATGAGATATCATGTCACACCCAGTAGAAAGGCAACTATTAAAAACAAAAAATAGTATGTTGGCAAAGATGTGGAGAAATTAGAATACTTCCGCATTGCTGGGAGGAATGCAAAATGGCACAACCACTGTGGGAAAACATATGGTGCTTACTCAAATATTAAACAGAATTACCAAATGATAGGGGCACCTGGGTGTCTCAGTTGAGAATCTGATGCTTGGTTTTGGCTCAGGTCATGATCTCATGGGTCGTGGAATTGAGGTGTATGTTGGTCTGTGGGCTCAGTGGAGAATCTACTTGATTCTCTTCCTCCACCCTCCCCTAATTTGTGTACACGCTGCAGTCTCTCTAAAATCTTAAAAAAGAATTACCAAGGGATTCAGCAATTCCATTTCTGGACTTCTATCCAAAAGAATTGAAAATGGGCTAAACCATGTATATACATCATTATTCATAATAGTCAGTAGGTGGGAGCAACCCAGGTGTCCGTCAATGTATGAATGTATAGACAAAATGTGTGTGTGTGTGTGTGTGTGTGAAATTCTGACATATATGGCAACATGGATGAACCTTGAAGATACAATACTAAGTAAAATATGCCAGTTACAAAAGGACAAATACTGCATGGTTCCACTTATATGGGGTACCTAGAGTAGTCAAATCCATAAAGATAGAAGGCAGAATGGTAGTTCCTAGGGACTGGGAAGAGAGAAAGGGGGAGAGTTACTGTTTAATAGGTATGGAGTACCAGTTTGGGAAGATGAGAAAGTTCTGGAGATGGATCTTGGTAGGTGATTTTATTGCACAAGAATGTGAATGTACTCAATACTACTGAACTGCACCTCTAGACCTGTTAAAATGGTAAATGTGATGTTATATGTATGTTACCATAGTTTTATTTTTTTTAAGATTTATTTATATTATTTGAGGGAGAGAGAGTAGAAGGAAGGGGCAGAGGGAGAGGGAGAGAGAATCCTAGGCAGACTCCACACTAAGTGCGGAGCCCAGCTCAACTAGATTTCACGACCCTGAGATTGTGACCTGAACCAAAACCAAGAATCCACCACTTAGCCAACTGTACCATTCAAGTGCCCCACATGAACATCTTTTTAATACCAAGACCTGAAAACAAATGCCTATCTACCCGTAGAGGAATAAATAAATAGAGTGTATTTAAACAGCACTCCAAATGAATGTATTACAGTCACATGCCACAGTGTGAATTAATCCTAGCAATATATTATTAAGTGGAAGGAGTAAGTCCTTAAGAATTACAGCATGTGGTAGATTTTCTATAAAAGTCACAGTAATAATAATAAGTGATGCAATGGAGGATCAAAGAGGTGGATGTAAGGGTAAATTCATGTCTCAGTTTTCAGTTGGTGGTGATTTCATGGATATTTGTTATTTTTTAATTTTTTTTAAAGGAAATTTTTTTTTTAATTTTTATTTATTTATGATAGTCACACACAGAGAGAGAGAGAGAGGCAGAGACACAGGCAGAGGGAGAAGCAGGCTCCATGCACCGGGAGCCTGATGTGGGATTCGATCCCGGGTCTCCAGGATCGCGCCCTGGGCCAAAAACAGGCGCTAAACCGCTGCGCCACCCAGGGATCCCGATATTTGTTATTTTAAATGAAAGACTGAGTAAATGCTTGAGGTCCTTGAACATACCATTGATGAGAATATGTCATGAACCAAGAATAATGATGAATCTAATTCTCTGCATCTGAGCTCAAAAAAAATTATTTTTGTCTTCAATTCTATATCTGTTTGTTATAAGTAAGAAGAATAAAGTGCAGGAGTTGAGGAGTAATCTTTTAAATTACTTAATGTGGGGACACCTGAGTGGCCCACTCAGTTAAGCATCCCACTCTTGATTTTTGGATCAGGTCCTGATCTCAGAGTCATAAGATTGAGTCCCGTATTGGCTCTGTGTTGGATGTGGAGCCTGTTTAGGATTCTCTCTCTCCCTCTGCCTGTCCACCTATTCTCTCTCTCTCTTTTTAAAGATTTTGTTTCAGAGACAGAGAGCACATGCGCATAGAAGGAAAGGGAGAGGGAGAAGCAGACTCCCCAGGGAGTAGGGAGCTGACTCAGGGCTCGATCCCAGGACCCCAAGACCATGACCTGAGCTGAAGGCAGACACGTCGGAACTGAGCCATCCAGGCCCCCTTATTCATCTTATTTAATTCTAAAACTTACTCTTCCATCCTACAAAAGGTTCTTGGTTTAGCCCAATTTCTGCTGATACTACTTAGTTCAAGTCTCCCTTACTTGAAAACTGCATCATGATGATGGCCCAATGGTTGGTTTCTGACTGCAATCTCTCTCAAAAATGTATCTATCCTGTGTAAAGCTGCCAGACTAATTTTTTTTTCACAGACGCACTGCTTATTTTGCAGAATTCCCATCCAAGCTCAAAATATTTTTGTGACTTTCCACTACCACTGATCTTCTAAAATTGAGATGCTTAAATGCCAGGCAAAAGCGGCAATTAATCATAGGGTGCTTGAGGTTGCAAGAGAAATGTGACATTTTCCTAGAGTATCATTTTTACTTGATGGTAAGTTATTTATTTAAAAAAAATTGTTTTAGGGCAGCCTGGGTGGCTCAGCGGTTTAGCGCTGCCTTCAGCTCAGGACCTGATCCTGGAGACCCGGGATCGAGTCCCATGTCACGCTCCCTGCATGGAGCCTGCTTCTTCCTCTGCCTGTGTCTCTGCCTCTCTCTCCCTCTCTATGTGTCTCTCATGAATAAACAAAATCTTTAAGAAAAAAAATTTTTTTTCATCGGAGCCTGACATGGGACTCGATCCTGGGTCTCCAGGATCACATCCCGGGCCGAAGGCGGCGCTAAACTGCTGAGCCACCCGGGCTGCCAAGAAAAAAAATTTTTTTTGAGAGAGAGAGAGAGAGAGAGAGAGGGAGAGAGAGAGAGAGACAGGGGCAGCCTGGGTAGCTTAGCGGTTGAGCATCTGCCTTTGGCTCAGTCGTGATGCCAAGGCTTATTTAAAAATAAATAAAAGCTGAGTGAAGTAAGTCAGTCGGAGAAGGACAAACATTATATGTTCTCATTCATTTGGGGAATATAAATAATAGTGAAAGGGAATATAATGGAAGGGAGAAGAAATGTGTGGGAAATATCAGAAAGGGAGACAGAACGTAAAGACTGCTAACTCTGGGAAACGAACTAGGGGTGGTGGAGGGGAGGAGGGTGGGGGGTGGGAGTGAATGGGTGACGGGCACTGGGGGTTATTCTGTATGTTAGTAAATTGAACACCAATAAAAAATAAATTAAAAAAATAAAAATAAAAATAAATAAAGTAAATAAGAATACTTCAATAATTCTAAGGTTTCTACCGGGAGTTTTTATTTTTATTTTTTTAAGATTTTATCTATTCACTTGACAGAGAGAGAGAGAGAGAGCGCACAAGTAGGCAGAGCAGCAGAGAAAGGGAGAAACAGGCTCTCTGCTCAGCAGGGAGCCTGACACAGGGCTCAATCCCAGAACTCCAGGATCACAACCTGAGCCAAAGGCAGACACCCAACTGACAAGCCACCCGGGCACCCCTCTACCAGAAGTATTTCTAAGTTTTATGTGACCCAAAGCTTATACAACTCTAGGGAATCCCTTTATGAAAAACAATATGCCAAAATCAAAATTAGATACAAAAGTGAATACTTATTTGAAAGGGGCTAGTGCAAGTGAGGATCCCAGAAACTTACATTTCATTACCTTATTGGCAAATCCATCTCTAGATTTTAACCTGTATGGGCACAAACCTGACACAGAGTGGCTGGAAGGGCAACGTTTACATATAGTTATATACATATGTTTTGTGTATATATAAATATATATATATATGTATATACATATATATATATATATAAATTGTTCCGGTCATTTTGGTTGTTTCCCTATCTTGGATATTGTAATTAATGCAGCAATGACATGATAGTGCAGGTATCTCTTTAATATCCTATTTTTATTTCCTTTGGTTATATACCCAGAAGTGAGATTGCTGGATCATATGGTAATTCTAGTCTTATTTTTTTTGAGAAAACTCCATATTGTCTTCCTTAGTGGCAGCACCAATATACATCCCACCAACAGTGCACAAGAGTCTCCTGTTCTTCACAATTGCCAAAACTAGTTACTTACTGTCTTTTTGATGATAGCCATTCCTACAGATAGGAGGTAATATCTCATTATGGTTTTGATTTGCAGTCCCCTGATGAGTGATGTTGAACATCTTTTCATGTGCCTATTGGTCATCTTTAGGTCTTTGGAAAGATGTTGATTCAGATCCTCTGCCCATTTTTTAATTGGATTGAGTTTTTAAAATTTGTTTTGCTATTGGATTATACGTGTTCTTTATATATTTTGGATATTAACCCCTTATCAAATAAATGATTTGCAAATATTTTATCCCATTTTGTATGTTGCATTTTAATTTTATCAGTAGTTTCCTTGGCTGTACAGAAGCTGTTAGTTTGATGTAGTCTTACTTATTTTTTTGCTTTTGTTGTCTTTGCTTTTGGTGACAAATCCACAAAAGCATCATAAGACCAGTGTCAAAGAGCTTATCCCCTATGCTTTCTTCTAGAAATTTTATGGTTTCAGCTCTTACGTTCAAGTCTTTAAATCATTTTCGCTTTTTTAAAAAAGATTTTATTTATTTATTTACAAGAGACACGGAGAGAGAGGCAGAGACATAGGCAGAGGGAGAAGCAGGCTCCCCACTGAGAGCCTGATGTGGAACTCAATCCTGGGATTCTGGAATCATGCCCTGAGCCAAAGGCAGATGCTCAACCACTGAGCCACCCAAGTGTCAAATGATTCTTGTGTATCATAGAAGTCTAGCTTCATTCATTTGGCTGTCAAATTTTCCCAACAAGCATTTATTAAAGAGACTGTTCTTTCCCCATTGCCTGTTCTTGTCTCCTTTGGTATGAATTAGTTGATAATACATGCATGGATTTATTTTTTGGGTTTCTATTCTGTCCCATTGATCTATGTGTCTTTTTATGCCAGTACCATATTGTTTTGACTACTTTAGTTTTGTAAAACAGTTTGAAATCAAGGAGTGTGATTCTTCCACTTTTGTTGTTCTTTCTCAAGATTATCTACTTAGTCTTTTTGTGGTTCTATATAAATTTTAAGATTTGTGTTTTCTATTTCTATGAAAGATTTCATTGGAATTTTGATTAGGGATTGCATTAAATTATTTTAAATTTTATTTATTTATTCACGAGAAACACGTATTTATTTATTCTCTCAGAGAGAGAAGCAGAGACACAGGCAGAGGGAGAAGCAGGCTTCCTGTGGGGAGCCCGATGCGGGACCCCTGGCTTATGCCCTGAGCCAAATGTAGATGCTCAACCGCTGAGCCACCCAGGCATGCCAAGGGATTACGTTAAATTTTAGATTTCTTTGGGTAGATATGAATATTTTTTGCAATATTAATCTTCCAATCCATGAGCATGGGATATCTTTCCATTTATTTATGTCTTCAGTTTCTTTCTTCACTGTTTTATAGTTTTTTGTGTACAGATCTTTCAGTTCTTTGGTTAAATTTATTCCTAAGCATTTTATTCTTTTTGATACAATTGTAAACATGATTTTTTTATTTGTATGTTTTTTAGAGAGAAGGAGCATGTGAGTGGTGCGGGGAGGATCAGAGAGAGAAAGAATCTTAAGCAGGTTCAGTCTCATGACCCTGAGATCATGACCGGAGCCAAAATCAAGAGTCAGGCGCTTAACTGACTGAGCCACCCAGGAATCTCTGTGATTGTTTTCTTAATTGCTCTTTCTGATAGTTGTTAATATATTGAAACGCAACTGATTTTTGTGTATTGATTTTGTAACCTGCAACTTGACTGAATTCATTTATTCTAAATTTTTTGTATATAATTCTATGTCATCTGCAAATAGAGACATCTTTTCCAATTTGGATGCCTTTCATTTATTTTTCTTGCCTAATTGCTCTGGCTGGGACTTCTAGTGCTATGTTGAATAAAAGTAGCAAGAGTAGGCATATGTTTCTTATTACTGATCTTAGAGTAATAGCTTTCAGTTTTTCACCATTGATTTTGATGTTAGCTGTGGACCTGTCATAAATGGACTTTATTATGTTGAGGTACATTTCTTCTATACCTGTTGAGAGTTTTTTTATTATGAATGGATATTGGTTTTTGTAAATGATTTTCCTACATCTTTTGAAATGATCATATGATTTTTCTCTTTCATTTTGTTAATGAGATGTATCACATTGATTTGCTGATGTTGAACCACTCATGTATGCCAGGGATAAATCCTACTTAATCATGGTATATGATCCTTTTAGTGTATTCTTGAATTCAATTTGTTAATATTTTATAGAGGACTTTTGTATCTATGTTAATCAGTGATATTGCCTTGTAATTTTCTTTTCTTGTGGTGTCCTTGTCTGGTTTTGGTATCAGGGTAATGTTGGTCTCATAAAATGAGTTTGGAAGTATTTTCTTCTACTTTTTGGAAGAATTTGAAAAGGATTGGATTTATTTATCTTTAAATGTTTGGTAGAATTCACCAGTGAATCCATCTGGCCCTGGACTTGTGTTTATTGGGAGGTTTTTGATTATTTTTTTTAAGATTTATTTATTTATTTATTTATTTATTTATTTATTTATTTATGTATTTATTTATTTATGTATTTATTTATTTATGTATTTATTTATTTATTTATGATAGACAGGGAGAGAGAGAGAGAGAGAGAGAGAGAGCAGAGAACAGGAGGAGGGAAAAGCAGGCTCCATGCCGGGAGCCCGACATGGGACTCGATCCCGGGACTCCAGGATCACGCCCTGGGCCAAAGGCAGGCGCTAAACCGCTGAGCCACTCAGGGATCCCAGGTTTTTGATTATTGATTCAACCTCCTTACTCTAGTAATTGGTCTGTTCAGATTTTTCTATTTCATATAGATTCATTATTGGTAGGTTGTATGTTTTAGGGATTTATCCATTTCTTCTAGGTTGTCCACTTTGTTGGTGTATGTATAATTGTTATAGTGTCTCATATGATCCTTTGTATCTATATGATATCAGTTATAATGTCTCCTCTTTTTTTTAAAGAATTTATTTACTTATTCATGAGAGACACAGGGAGAGAGAGGCAGAGGAAGAAGTAGGCTCCATGCAGGGAGCCAATATGGGACTCCATCCTGGGACCCTGGGCTCATGCCCTGAGCCAAAGGCAGATGCTCAACCGCTGAGCCACCCAGGCATCCCTAATGTCTCCTCTTTCATTTCTAATATTACTTATATGGGTCCTCTCACATTTCTCTTGGTAAATCTAGCTGAAATTTTATCTATTTTACTTATCTTTTGGAAAAAACAGCTTTTAGTTTCATTGATCTTTTCTATTCTCATTTAGTCTTCATTTCATTTATTTCTGCTCTGAACTGTGTTTTTTCCTTCCATCTAGTAATTTGAACAGAGCCTGTTCTTCTTTTCCTAGTTCTTTGAGGTGTAAAGTTAGGTTGTTTCCACCAGATCTTTCTTTTTTCTTAATGTAGGTGCTATCACTATGAACTTAACCTCCTAGAACTGCTTTTCCTGCACGCTGTAAGTTTTGTTATATTGTGTTTCCATTTTCATATGTCTCAAGATATTTTTTAATTTTTCTTTTGTTTTTCTTTGACCATTGGTTGTTCAGTAGCATGTCGTTTAATTGCTGCATATTTCTGAATTTTCCAGTTTCATACCCTGTGGTCAGAAGAGATGCTAGATGTGATATTAATCTTCTTAAATTTATTAAGGCTTGTTTCATGACCTAACATGTGATCTCTCCTAGAGAATATTCCATGTGCACTTAAGAAGAATGTGCATTCTTCTGCTGTTGGATATAATGTTGCGTAAATGTCTAAGTCTATTTGGTAGAACATGTAGTATAAGTGCAATGCGTCTTTATGGATTTTCTGTTCCTATTATCTACCCATTGTTGAAAGTAAGTTACTGAAGTCCCCTACTATTACTGGATTGTTCATTCTCCCTTTAGGTCTGTTAATATTTACTGTATATATTTAGATGCATATAAAATATCTATGCGTGGGGTACATAGATATTGCAAATGTTGTACCATGTTTGGGGTACATTATATAATGACCTTTTTTTGTTTCTTATTAAAGTTTTTGCCGTAAAGTCTATTTGATTTCCATTTGCATGGAATACCTTTTTCCATCCTTTCAGTCCACAAGTATTCTTAAAGCTCAACTAAGTCTCTTGTACATAGCATATAGTTGGGGCTTCTTTTTAAATCCATTTAGATACTTTATGTCTGTTGCTTGAAGAATTTAGTTCATTTACATTTAAAGTAATTGATAGTTATGAACTTACTATTGTCATCTTGTTCATTATTTTCCAGCTATTTCCTAAAACTTTTATTTATTTCTTCTTGTTCTCTTTGTGATTTGATGATTTTCTGTAGTGGTATACTTACAGTCTTCTGTTATTATCTTTTTTGTATCTGCTTATAGATTTTTGATTACCATGAGACTTATATAAAACTGATATTTTGCTTTTAAATCCTTTTGCATTCAAAGAATTTTCCTGTGAAGTATTTGTTTATACCATTCTCCTTGTTGGTTTTCTCTTTTCTAATGATTAATTCCTGTACTTCCACAACATTCTTATTTTTGTTGGTGGCTTTGCTTATAATTAGAGAGGTTCTCCACAGGACCTCTGGGTGGCTCAGCAGTTGAACATCTGCCTTCGGCAGCTGGGGTCTGGGGATCCAGTCCCTCATTGGGCTCCCTGCAGGGGGCCTGCTTCTCCCTCTGCCTATGTCTCTGCCTCTCTCTCTGTGTCTCTCATGGATAAATAAATAAAATCTTTAAAAGAGAGAGAGAGAGAGAGAGAGGTTCTCCATTATTATTTCCCATGACTTTATGGAAGTCCTACATCTTTTACAAGAGATTTGCAATTTCACTTTGCCAACACTTTGGACTGAATTTACAAGTAGACTAATGGAGCAGAAAGATATGTTAAATGAGGACGGATGTTTGATGACTCGTTTTATAAATGATTAGTTCACTTGGTAAATATATGATAAGGAAACTTTTGCTTCCTACTGCAAAATCTTAACTGTGGGGATCTATCTTAGTTAATGAAACCTTGACTAATAAGGATCCCCTGCAGGCATTTATTTAGTAGGGTTCCAGTGAGTTTCATATGAGATAATGTATGTGAAGTGCTTAGCATTTGTTCCTGACGCAGGTAGGGTTGATTACTTAATTCTTTGTGTTGCCAAGGAATACAATAATACCACATGACATAGTATTTTGATTGCTTAATTGTTTATATGCGTGTATTTCTTAATAATCTGGGAAGGTAGAAATGGTTTCTAATTCATCTTTATGCCTCTGATACTCAATAAGTGTCTCATACATGATGAACATTCAAAACATGTTGAGTGAGTAAGTAATGAATAAATGGATATCTTCCTTGTCTTTTTCTTGTTATGATAACACATCTCAGATTATCTATTAGTCTTCCACAAAAGTAATTTCTTTTAGGCCATGAAACTGTTGTGTTTTGTGCCTTTAATTAAAAAAAATTTTTTTTTAACAAGGCAAATACATTTGTACTGATATGGAATGTTCTCCAAGATAAAGTGATAAAAAACAAAATGCAGAATGGTTTGTAGCATATACTACTTTTTTTAAAATTGGAGGTAGAATACATACATGCGTGCACATGCTTGTGTGTATGTGTGTATTTTGTGTATATGTGTATTTGTTTTATGTATAGATTATCTTTTTTTTTAAGATTTTATTTATTTATTTGAGGTAGAGTGGACAAGCAGATGGAGGGGAAAAGGGAGAGAAGCAGGCTTCCCTGAGTAGGGAGCCTGACACGAGTCACCATCTCAGGACCCCAAGATCATGACCAGATCAAAGGCAGGTGATTAACCAACTAAGCCACCCGGGTGCCCCTATGCCTAGACTATCTTAAGGATATGTGAGAAACCAGTAAGAATGACTGCTTTTGGGTAGTAACACTGGGAATACACATGGTAAAGATTTACTTTTTTACCGTATACTCTTTCAAATTGCTTAGTTTTTTTTTTTTATCTTGTGCCTATATTACCTGTTCTACATAGATGTAGAAATATAGTTATACATTTTATTTTGTGAAGTTTTTACCATTTCTGAAACCTAAAATAACTGGTGAACAGAAAGACTGGAATGACGTTGGGATATTACGAATTCAGGTTAGAAAAGTATGTGAAAATGAATATGTACAAGTCTGTAAGAGTTTAAAAATATTTTTTCTTTGTCTTCATCTATCTGAAGACTTACATATTGCATATTTCCAGTTAGACTAAAGGTCACGGATTCATAAAAATTGAATGGGATTTAATAATTCTGCTTAGTGTTTTTCTAAGTGATTTCCACACTCCTTGTCATATAATTTGGTTTTTCTGAGAGACCCTTTCACCTCTGGCCATTCTAAGTTTTGTTTCTGTGACTTTTCATTTATCATGGGGTATTTTTGGTATGTGTTTTTGAAGGTTTTATTTTTAAGTAATCTCTACATGCAACATGAGGCTCGAATTCACAGCCCTGAGATCAAGAGTCCCACACTCCACTGACTAAGCCAGCCAGGTGCCTCTCATCCATCATGAGTTTTATGGTTACTCTTGCACATACAACCTAAAATATGACCAAATATCCCAAATTAAATGATCTATATATAGTTTCTTCCTAAAGCATAATAGACTCTCCCAGTGCTCTGCTCACCCTTGGGTCTAACCATTTGTATTTACTCCATCGACTTCCAGCTGCCTGATGTTTTCTGGCATCAGAAGCCTTTGCCATTGGAGCCTTTGTGAGTTTAAACTTTACTTTTAAAAAGATTTTATTTATTTATTCATGAGAGACAGAGAGGGAGAGGCAGCGATATAGGCAGAGGAAGAAGAAAGTGCCCTGCAGGGAGCCCAATGTGGGACCCCATCCCAGGACCCTGGGATCGTGACCTGAGCCAAAGGCAGACGCTCAACCACTGAGCCACCCAGGCATCCCGAGTTTTTTTTTTTTTTAAGATTTTATTTATTTATTCATGAGAGACAGAGAGAGGCAGAGACACAGGCAGAGGGAGAAGCAGGCTTCATGCAGAGAGCCTGATGTGGGACTCGATCCCAGGTCTCCAGGGTCACGCCCTGGGCCGAAGGCAGGCGCTAAACCACTGAGCCACCCAGGGATCCCAGCATCCTGAGTTTAAACTTTAAAAGCAATTTATCATAATGTTTCAAAGGCCTTAACGATGTGCATACTCTGTGATCAGAGGATGGGCCAAGAAGCATTTTTAAGGATGTTTTCATAGCCTTAAATTTAAAAATTTTTAAAAAGCAACATATCTGGGATCCCTGGATGGCTCAGCGGTTTGGCACCTGCCTTTGGTCCGGGGCGTGATCCTGGAGTCCCAGGATTGAGTCTCGTATTGGGCTCCTGGCATGGAGCCTGCTTCTCCCTCTGCCTGTGTCTCTGCCTCTCCCTCTCTCTCTCTCTCTCTGTCTATCATAAATAAATAAATAAATCTTTTTTAAAAAAGCAACATATCTATATGCTAAAAAAGAGGACTGTTTGATACATTGTAACACATGTATGCAATGCAATACTGTTCAGTATTTAAAATTACATAAATATATTGATTTCACTGCAAGTTCATTCTATATTATGTGACTACAGTGGTTCATTGGTATGTATGTATTAAGGCGAACGTTGCTTTTTTAGTGCAGTCTCTTAACTATGGAGTCTTGACTAATAAGATCTTAGCTAAGGGGTGCCTGGGTGGCTCAGTTGGTTAAGTGTCTGCCTTTGGCTCAGGTCATGATCCTAGCATCCTGGGGTTGAGCCCAGAACTCAGGCTCCCTGCTCAGTAAGGAGTCTGCTTCTCCCTTTCTCTCTGTACCCCCTCCACTTATGTGTTCATTCTTTCTCTCATACTCTCTCTCAAATAAATAAAATCTTAAAACAAAATCTTGGGGCACCTGGGTGGCTCAGTGATTGACCCGTCTGCCTTTGGCTCAGGTTGTGATCCCAGGGTCTTGGGATCAAGTCCCACAATGGGCTCCCTGCAGGGAACCTACTTCTTTCTCTATGTCTCTGCTTCTTTCTCTGTGTCTCTTATGAATAAATACAATCTTAAAAAAAAAAAAAAAAAAACAACCTTGGCTAAAAAGGACTTTAAAAAAAGTTATATGATGCATAGAAAAACACTTAGTCAATATCTACAACTTGTGAATTATAATCCATATTCTAGATCTTGCATAGAGTGGCAGTTTAATTAGCCTATTAAATAAAAGCGATCAATGATGAGATTGTGTTATAAAATAAGGGTCATGATCATTTCAGATCTGTGCAGTTGAAGTCTGTTAAATAAAAGAAAGAGAGGTGCCTGGGTGGCTCAGTGGTTGAGCATCTGCCTTTGGCTCAGGGAGTGATCCCAGAGTCCTGGGATCGAATTCCACATCAGGCTCCCTGCCTCTACCTGTGTCTGTTTCTCCCTGTGTCTTTCATGAATAAATAAATAAATCTTTAAAAAAAAAAAAAAAGGAAAGGAAAGGGGGGGAACATCCCAGAGGTTATATGCTAGATTGTTAATAGTAGTTATCTCTGACACAAACTTTAAGGGTGGTTGTTTTCTTTTTACTCACTTAAGGATTTCTTATTTTATTTTATTTTTTTAAGATTTTATTTATTCATGAGAGTCACAGATTGAGAGAGAGAGAGTCAGAGACACAGGCAGAGGGAGAAGCAGGCTTCACGCAGAGAGCCTGACATGGGATTCGATCCCAGGTCTCTGGGATCAGACCCTGGGCCAAAAAGCAGGCACTTAACTGCTGAGCCACCCAGGGATCCCCTACTCACTTAAGAATTTCTAATTCATCTATAATTCTATATTACCTGTATAATGGAGATATTAAAGGTTAAAACTATGAAGTTTAAGATTTAAAGGTATTTAACAAAAACAGCAACAATGAAGCCTTACTCTTTTAAATACACAAAACAGGGGATCCCTGGGTGGCGCAGCGGTTTGGCGCCTGCCTTTGGCCCAGGGCACGATCCTGGAGACCCAGGATCGAGTCCCACTTCAGGCTCCCGGAGCATGGAGCCTGCTTCTCCCTCTGCCTGTGTCTCTGCCTCTCTCTCTCTCTCTCTCTCTGTGTGTGACTATCATAAATAAATAAAAATTAAAAAAAAAATAAATACACAAAACACTATTGTCTGTATTGGCCAATTATGTTCCTTTGTAGCAAATGCAGTACACTGGTTTGTGGGATATTTAGAATACAGCTGAAACATTCCTGTGAATGATGGATACGTTATATTGGATTTGATTCATTTTGCCTATGTCATGCCACTTTTGCACAACACTTGGAGAAAATGTTTTGTTGTTTGCTACTTACCATATGAAAGGGAGGAAGCAGTTCCCAGCTATTAGGAGATATGAAGCCATTTGGAAAATCTCCTGGGTTGTAAGGTATTATTGATACAGAGATGCCAGAGCATAGCTACTTTTCTGCAGAAAGGAGGATTTATAAATGTTATTACTTAAATTACTTTATCCTAAAGTAGAACTACAGATGTAATTTACTTAAATTTCCCCAGATTCTAATAGTGAAGCCAAAGGTTATTTTAACAAATTGAAATTGCCCTGGGAGTGGGCTATAGATGTCTCTCCTATATATTCCTTAGTACTCTCCTTAGTATCCTATCTTTTGTCATGGCTTATTCAAGGACCTGTTTTTCTTTCCGGATTGTACTCAGTAAGAGTAGGAATGATGTCTGCCTTACTGGCACATCATAGGAACTCAGTGCTTCATGAAAGTATGTATAAATGAATGGATAGATACAGTTCCAATTTAGAGCTGGGACATAAAGAGCAGGGGCTTTAAAATGCACAATGGAGACTGTTCCTTACACATTGATAGAGAAGCATGCGTTACATTTAAGGTTTGAAGTGCATGTTACATTTAAGGTGCATTTGCACTTAAGGTGAAATATTTATGTTTGTACTTGACACCAACCAATTCCAGTAAGTGAAGTGCTAAGAGAGGAATATACTACTAAAAGTCCATGTGAGGAGTCAGAATGTAGAGAAAGTGGCAGATAGGCTACAATGTCACAATTATATAAATTCCGACCTGGGAGGGAACAGAACTTCAAAAGTCAATCTCTTCATTTAATAGATGAATAAATTGAAATCCATACAATTTAAATAACTTACAAGGTGGTATATTTCATTATTGATAATTCTAGACTGTGGGCCAGGTCTCCCAATCTGCTGGTCTAGTTTTCTTTCCATTAAACTTAAAGAAGGATTGACTATCACCTAAGTCTAGGAAAGGAAGAACAGAGATAATCTTGTTCTTCAAACACACTGGTTCAAGATTCCTTTTTCAGCCACAAAGGCCAAGAAAAATTGGGGAGTCGTTAGGAATGGCATTGTTAATAAATCAAAACAGGATTTCACGCCTGAAATACTGTCTGTAGTTCTGTCTCAGTACCACAGGAAAAATACACTAAAGCCAGAGGAGGGCCACAGGATGAAGTGAAATTGATCTAACTGAAAGATTGAGAACAGGATAAACACCCTATGATGTTTCAGATGGAATTGTTACAAGAAAATGTAACTGTTGGCTCTGCACCTGAAACCTTTTTTTTTTTTTTTAAGATTTTATTTATTTTTTGACATAATGAGAGTGAGCACAAGCAGGGAGAGGGGCAGGCAAAGGAAGAAGGAGAAGCAGATTCCCCGCTTAGCAGGGAACCTGATGCCAGGCTCGATCCCAGGACGCTGCGATCATGATGGGAGCAGAAAACAGATGCTTGACCAGCCGAGCCACCCAGGCGCCCCGCTCCTGAAACTTTTAAGTTGTCGGCAGAGTGAATAATGAAATCCTTCCACAAAATACCTATGGACGCTATTGTCAGACACTCTGTCACGAATTAAATGATCCATGCGACTGATCCGATATGCTCATTTATATGGTCTTATTTACAAAATTCTTTTTCTTGTCATCGTAAAGCACACTTAATACCTACAAACACCACCAATGGAGGGGGAAATCATGCCTACTCGTTTTCTTCTCTGGTGACCGTGGTACTTCAGGTAATAGGAAGACACACTTGGAGGCCTCTCCTCTGTTGATCTTCCTTTCATTCCAAGTCATGTGTCATTATGGATGAGAGATACCCCCTTCAGTTATAACTGTAAACTACCCATGTCTTTTATTCATTTTCTCTTGTGGGCCTCTGAATATTTTCCTCTGTAAGTGTGTCTTGATTTATAATAGCCATAGAGGAAACTGGTTTTTATGATACTGTCAGAGCATTCAAAAGGTAAGTATTTTGAGACACCTGAGTGGCTCAGCCGCCTTCAGCTTAGGTCATCATCCCGGGGTTCTGGGATTGAGTCCCCCATCAGGCTCCCTGCTTAGTGGGGAGTCTGCTTCTCCCTCTGCTTGTGCTCTCTCTCGTTCTCTCATTCTCTGACAAGTAAAATATTTTGAAAGTAAATACTTTGAGTATCCTAAAATAAATAAATAAATCCTTTGTTTCACATCTTTATTGTGTCCTATTTCATGTTGGAAGTTATCAGATGTCAACCTTCTTTTCTTGAGGGTTTGTTTCTTCTTTAATCTCCAATTTTGGGATGGCTGGGTGGCTAAGTGGTTGAGCAGCTGCCTTCAGCTCAAGGCATGATCCCAGGATCCTGGGATTGAGTCCTGCATCAGGCTTCCTGTGGGGAGCCTGCTTCTCCTGCCTATGTCTCTGCCTCTTTCATGAATAAATAAATTAAATCTTTTTATTTATTTATTTATTTATTTATTTATTTATTTATTTATTTATTTATTTATTTATTTATGATAGTCACAGAGAGAGAGAGAGAGAGAGAGAGAGAGAGAGGCAGAGACACAGGCAGAGGGAGAAGCAGGCTCCATGCACCGGGAGCCTGACGTGGGATTCGATCGCGGGTCTCCAGGATCGCGCCCTGGGCCAAAGGCAGGCGCTAAACCACTGCGCCACCCAGGGATCCCAATAAATTAAATCTTAAAAAAAAAAAGCCTCCCCTTTTTATTTAACTTTTAATATTCTTCTTTCTCACATATTTTTCAAAGCTCTAATATTTTCATATTTATTTGAAAGTTTAAGTGTTTTACAATATTAATATGTGCATTTTTTCAGTAGATAGTGAAAACTGACCAACTCTTCTGCTGGTGAGCAGTTATTCTAAAATACTTTGCAATTATGAATATTCAAAGCCGAATAATAACACTAATACTGATTAGCTCTTAGGGAGGGAATTAAAGAGGATGTTCACATTCTATAAAAGCAATTCTGCATTGTTTTATATTTTTATACTAAATACAACTTTTTAAGCCAGAAAACAATTATAACAAATTATTAATAACTGCATATTAAACATGAGACGTCTGGGGATGCCTGGGTGGCTCAGTGGTTGTGCATCTGCCTTCGGCTCAAGATGTGATCCTGGAGTTCCGGAATCGAGTTCCACATTGGGCTTCCTACACGGAGCCTGTTTCTCCCTCTGCCTATGTCTCTGCCTCTCTCTATATTTCTCATGAATAAATAAATAAAATCTTAAAAATAAGCATGAGACGTCTATCTAATATAAAGCTAAAGTCATTAAGTATCCTTCTCCATGTAAATAGGTCTCTTAAGACCTCCAAAGTAACAAAATACTGCTTATTTCCTTGTAAGAGAGAATTTGTTGTTTTGACACTTGGTTACTATCGAGACACATTTCTTTTTTAAAATTTTTTTTTTTTTAATTTTTATTTATTTATGATAGGCACACAGTGAGAGAGAGAGAGGCAGAGACACAGGCAGAGGGAGAAGCAGGCTCCATGCACCGGGAGCCCGACGTGGGAATCGATCCCGGGTCTCCAGGATCGCGCCCTGGGCCAAAGGCAGGCGCCAAACCGCTGCGCCACACAGGGATCCCTCGAGACACATTTCTTAGGGTGAGTTCCACAGAACACTGGTTCTGCCCCTTGGCTGTAGGCAAACCAGAAAAAAAAAAAGATTCTCTCTGGTTGGGTAACTTTGGTAAAACACTGATTTAAACAAATATAGGTAAGTTTCTTAATGATGGTATTTCCCAGGGTGCTAAATGTGCTGATAGACCTGGTGACTCTCCAAGAAGTAGAAACACAGCAGTGTGCAGGTTTTTCCAAATTTATTTGGAAAATATAATTTTTCCTCCCAGAGTCAGTTTCAAGGCATGTATTTTGGGAAACAGTGCTCTAGGGTGTTCAAGAAAGAGTTCTTTTTATAGTGAGGGGTAATGAAGGGCCCTACCCTTCTTATTTATGATGGGATTTATCCATATCTAAAGATACGATGATCTGCGAGCCTGGGTCACTCAGTTGGTTGAATGTCTGCCTTCAGGGCAGCCCCGGTGGCTCAGCGATTTAGTTTAGCGTTGCCTTTGGCTCAGGGCCTGATCCTGGAGACCCGGGATTGAGTCCCACGTCGGGCTCCCTGCATAGAGCCTGCTTCTCCCTCTGCCTGTGTCTCTGCCTCTCTCTCTCTCTGTATCTCTCATGAATAAATAAATAAAATCTTAAAAAAAAATGCCTTCACCTCAGGTCGATCTCAGGGTCCTGGGGTCAAGCCCCGAGTCGGGCTCCCTGTTTAGTGGAGAGTCTGCTTCTCCCTCTCCCTCTGCTCCTCCCTCCTCCCTCTCTCTCTCAAATGGATAAATAAAATATTTTTTAAAAAGATGCAATGATCATTGTACATTGTTTTTGATCCAGATCTATATTATTTAAAGTACAGACTTTTCAAATATTTAACCTTATATTTTTAAAAAATAAATGACTAGGTTGTGATCATATATTAGATTTGGTTTGTTAAAATTGTGTTCAGGATTTTTATATGTTCTCATGAGAGACTCTGGCCTTTAATTTTCCATTTTTGTGATATGTTCTCAGACGTCGGTGGTAAAGCTATGCTGGTCTCATAAAATGAGTTGTGACGCGTTCCATCGTTTTCTTCTCTCTGGCGGAAGGCCATGTAATCTTGGTATTAACTCTCCTTAAATGTTTGGTAGAATCTGCTGGTGAAAGTGTCAGAGCCTAGAATATTTGTTGTGTTTTATTTCACTGGGAAGTTTTCAATTTTGCAAGAGGTGTTAGAGTCACTCGGTGGGGGGGGGGGGGGGGGGGGCAAAGCCCCACAGCCTTGCCAGCAATGCACTGTGGACTTAGGCACAAATGGGGAAAATCCTTCAAGCAGCTTTGCCAGCCTGCAGGTGAGGTTCTGGTTCAGAACAAGTAGTGAAACAGCCAGCAATTTAGCAGGGGAATCCTGGAAGTAAGATAGGCACAGAATGGCTGAGATAAGCTTCTAGGATAACTACACATGGGTGGAGGGGACCTCAGAGATCTTGGAGAGGCCAGAGGAAAAAGACAGCCTTTCAGCCAGAACCACCATCTTCCAGCAATTCGCCAAAATGACCAATACAAAGGGAAAGGGAAGAGGTACCTGCTGTATGTTCTCTAGGCCTTTTGGAAAATATGGAGTTGTTCCTTTGACCACACACAAGCGAATCTACAAGAAAGGTGATATTGGCTCCATCAAGGGAATGGGCACTGTTCAGAGAGGAATGCCTCACAAATGTTTCCATGTTACCCAGAGTGCTCTTGGCATGGTTGTTAACAAACAAGTGAAGGGCAAGATCCTGGCCCAAAGAATTAATGTATTGAGCATATTAAGCACCCAAACAGCCAAGATAGCTCCCTGAAGCGGGTAAAGGAAATGATCAGAAAAAGAAGGAACCTTAAAGACCAGCCTGCCCCACCCAGAGAAGTGCACTTTGTGAGAGCCAGTGGAAAGGAATCTGAGCTGCTGGAACCCAGTCCCTGTGAATTCATGGTATGGTAAATGTAAGAAAAAAAAAAAAAACCCAAAAACCAAAACAGGGGCACTTGAGTGGCTTGGTTGGGTAAGCATCTGACTCTTGATCTTAGCACAGGTCTTGATCTCAGGGTTGTGAGTTCAAGCCCTGAGTTGGACCCCACTCTAGGCATGGAGCCTACTTTAGAAAAAAAAAAAAAAGGCTAAAGATAGAGGGGAGCCTTGAGAACTGGCTGAATCTTTGAGTGCATTCCCCAAAAGATAATGAACAATTTGGTTGGATATTTTGGTTTGCTGTCAGCATGTGATGGCCAGAAGTGCCTCAAAGACCTCTACCTACAAAGAACATAATGAACCCAGCGCCCCAGCTAATGCGCTCTGAAATACATGCTGCATTTGCTCCCTGGCCATGCTTCCCGTAGGCTCTCACAGCCAGTGCCATTGCGTCATTGGACTACTGAGGCACGTCCATTCCTACAGATGATGGGGTTCTTCTGATCGCTAACAACCTAGACATAAGGACTCACAGCAGCTTGGCTGAACCTTCTCCGTCTGCATCATTGTCTAGAATGCTTCCGCCCACCCTTCACTGTCTCTGTGCCTCCCCCATAGATGGGGTCAAGTCTGAATTGCGGTCTGAAGGACCTCTCTCCCAGGCTTTTCCAGCTCCTTCCTGTTTCTTCTCACAGCCACTTCCCATCGTCCTTACTCCTATTGGCAGGTGCTTCCTAGGGGGCTCAGATTAGCACCAATGGTATCAAGAGTGGTCCAAGAAAATTGGTGGTCAGATGAGGATTTGGGACTGGCTTATCTGCTGCCCAGCAGGTGAGGAGAATGCTGCCCTGCCCTTGGGAAATGAGACATGGCACAAGGTGGTGGCTCACTGGGTAAAGATTTCCCTCATGGTGACCTGGGAAAATGTCCTGGTGGAGGAGAAAGGTTGTGGCAGGTACAGTGTTTCAGGCCTTTCAAAGATATGGAGGACCCAAAGCCTACAGACACTGGAGTTGGCTTGTTGCTGCTAAGTGGTAATGATACTCTGCTGTTGGCAAGCAGTGGCTGGGTGTGAGAGAGCACCTCTGGTAGCTTCCAAAGAGGCCCCGGTGTCTTGCAGTTAGAAGGACAGGCACATTTGAGCAGCAGGCTGAAAAACAAATTGTTTGAGCCTTAGAGCTCTGCAGTTGTTTTCATTGGTCAGCCACGGCAGGAGGTGTAGGGGACTGTTAGAGCCTTCCTGACAAAAACCGAGGATCCTGAAATATGAGTAGGGACATCTGGATGGATGCCTTTGAGGATATTGCCTGTGCAACCACCATGCTCTGGTACCCTCTGTGCTCGCAAAAGGGCCTATATTCCCTAAGAGGAGCTGACAGTTCTGAGATGCTCTGCTCTGAAGCTGCCCTCACCCCTACTTCTGCATCTCCTGGCTACCAGACTGATAACTGGGGTTATGTAAGGTCTGGGTAAATTACAGTAAAAATTCTACTTGTGTGCATGTGTGGGCACATGTTTTCCTGGGGAAATCTGTTGCCTTTGTTTGTTTTTGTTTTTTTTTGTTTTTTTAGTCTGTGACTAAAAATATTTCTGAAACACTAGCTTTCCTCCCTTTAAGCCTTAGGGCTCCTTCCCACCAGGAATAGTAATTTCATTGCAAAGCAGAATTGAAGTAATTTTCCCTCCTAATGACCTGGGGAGAATTCACTCTGGCATATCAAAATAACTTTATAGAAAAGTCCCACTTATAAAAAAAGGAAGAAGGAAAGGAAAATACCACTTGAACCCTAAGCAAAGATTAATCTGCTGGATCTGCTCATCTCCTTTGGCCTCCAACACCAATTGGCGCTTCAGCCCATCGTCTCAAGGACAGTCAAATCTGCCGTCCTGGGCCACCAACGTAAATACAAGCCACCAGACTAAATCTAAGTACTCCTCCGAGGCAGTTGTCATCATCTGCACCATCGTTTGCCTCACTTCTGGATGGTCACCAGGCCTGGGCCTGGGATGATGCAAGAAGGCCCTTAGAGCCAACACTTAAGGAGAGGCTTGTTTTCAAGGCTCCCCCTATACTCGCACTTGCTCCATCTGAAAGCGAGAACCTTCTTACATTTTGCAGCCTGGGATCTCCCTCATCAAATCCAAGTCACCGTACATCACCAACTACAGTGTATCATTGACAGTGTGATGGAAAGAGCGTTAGTGTCAGGATAAGGGAGGGTGGAGATGTTGTCATTTACAGGAAAGATGACCTGGAGCTAAATAGGGGAGATGAAGGAAGTCACTGCAGAAAAGTGGGAGAGCAAGGATTTAGTCTGGAGACAGGGAAAGAAGTGAGGGGTCAGAGGCAGGCCTGGGAAAAGCCCTGTGAACAGGATGAAGCTAAATGGCTTAGAACATAGACAGTGAATGAAATGAGGTTGCCAGGAGCTTGCTCTTACTGGGTTCCAGTAGTGTCTGGTATATCCTGGTATGGGGACAGGAGACAAACTGGGAAAATCTCTACAGAATGGCAATCTGAATGTTAACCTTTTCTAAGTGTGGGAAAGGGGCTTAGGGCATATGGTATTTCTAAAGTTGGGCAAACTAAAACGTAAAGGCCTGTGATGTTCCCAGGTGACTGTGTTGGTTAAGTGTCAGACTCTTGATTTTGGCTCAGGTCATGATGTCAGGGTCATGACATTGAGCCCCATGTTGGGCTCTACACTAGGCATGGAGCCTGCTTAAGAATCTCTCTCCCGGGATCCCTGGGTGGCGCAGCGGTTTGGCGCCTGCCTTTGGCCCAGGGCGTGATCCTGGAGACCCGGGATCGAATCCCACATCAGGCTCCCGGTGCATGGAGCCTGCTTCTCCCTCTGCCTATGTCTCTGCCTCTCTCTCCTTCTCTCTCTGTGACTATCATAAATAAATAAAAATTAAAAAAAAAAAAAGAATCTCTCTCCCTCTGCCTCTCCCCCTCCCCCAATAAATAAAGGCTCTTGTGTGACTATTATCTTTGCAGGGGAAAGCTGTATGTGCAAAAATCAATATGTTGAATTTAACGAAATTAACCAAACTCATATATGTAACATTTTATAGGTTACAAAATCTCCTGACATTCTTTTTAATCCAGTCTTCTGTGCCTTTGCTCATTTCTGTTCCCACTTCCTAAAAATCTCTTTCCTCTCCTAGCCTGCTGGTTGAAACTTTTTAAAAACGGCTTTACTGAGATATAATCCACATACCATACAACTCACCAATATAAATTGTACAATCCAGTGGTTCTTAATGACAACCAAAGTTGTGTAACCATCAAGACAATTTTAGACCATTGATCTAAAAAGAGGGGCACCTCGGTAGTTCAGTGGGTTATATGCAGACTCTTGATTTTGGCTCAGGCTATGATCTCGGGGTTGTAAGATGGAGCTTGGGAGCCTGCTTGAGATTCTCCTCCCCTTCTCATCTGCTCTGACCCTCACTCTCTCTCTAAAATAATAAAAAGAAATCCTGGGAGTACCTGGTTGGCTTAGTGGGTAGAGCATTGACTGTTGATCACAGTGTCATGAGTTCAAGCCCTCCATTGGGTGTGGAGTCTCTTTTAAAAATAAGTAAATAGAAAGAAATCTTAACTCATCTAGCAGCCACTCCTTATTTCCTTCCCAACCACCCTTGCTGTTGACAACCACCAATCTACTTTCTATCTCTATAAGATGTACCTGTTCTGGATATTACCTTTTAATTTTTACCTTTGAGTGACCTTGGGGATTAGGAATTCTTATCTTTGGAGCTCCTAAACCCTAAATGGTGGGATTTCTGTGATGAATAGAAGGGGAAGGAAGCTGCTACATATCAACATATAGTCTTTATTTTCAGTTGACACTGAAGCCCATAGAAATTAAGTAACTTGCCAAAGGGTACAAAGTAGTAAAGCACCGGGTGTAAACCTGGCTTTCCCAACTAGAGCTCGTTGTCCTCTTTCCACGAGATCAGTGATTCTCAAACTCTGGTGGGCACTAGAGGTACCTGGAATATTTACCAAACACAGATTGCTGGGCTCCACCTACAGGGTTTTGGATTCTTTAGCTGTGGGATGGGGCCCAAGCTTTTGCATTCCCAGATGCTGCTACAGCTGGGGTTTGAGACTATGCTCTATCAGGCTGCCAACAGTATCTGAGAATGTGATTAGGATCACAGAGCCAAATGTAAGGAGCTTTAATGTCATCTGGCCATCTTTTCAGAACAGTAGTACTCATGATCTGTCCAGGCAATTGCTGATTGATGAAAGGCAATAAAGAAAATGAAAATGTTTCAGTGGCAAGCTAAAGTTTGATGACATTTTTTTTTCCGGTTTGGAAATGTGATAAGCAATTAGAGAATTAGCCATGGTTTATGAAGCGCCTAGTGGTAGAACTTTTCTGGTGGAGACAATATTGTTCCTTGTCTAGTTTGGACCTATGGTTACTTAGAAGGCAGGCAGGCAGACAGAGGACCGTGAGCGGCAGTGTCTCTTGCTGTTCTTTGGCTACAGCTGCAGCTGCACACTCATGCTGACTTCACCCCCATGTGTTAACTAGGCCAGAACTTGAACAGGCTGAAATCTGTTTATAAAAGAAAATGATCACAGACACCGAGAAAATGTATTTCCTTGACTCTGTTCTAACTCTGATTTTATTGAACACGTTTGATCTTTTTTGGCTTGGTGGGTGGGGAAGGAGGACAGTTGGAAATCACTTAATTCAGAATCTGCAGTGTAATTGCTACGGGAGACTCAAACGTGATTTGAACATCCCCAGCTATGGGATTTGGTGACCAGGCTCCTGAGAGAGGATGACACAGCACAGGGAATAGCACAGACAGCCTGCCTGGCTTTATAGAGAGCCGAAATACAAAAGTCCTTGTAGAGGTCACTGGTGCTGAGAATACCCTTAATTTAAATGGACTTGGATAACTTCCTTACGGGTAGGTAAGGCAGCCCTAGGGACAATAGTGAAAACAGGGAGTGCAGAGTGCAGCTGGATGTCCTTGCTAATTAGGCCTTACCTTATATAGACAGCTTTTGTTTGTTCCAGAGCACTTTTATGTCTATTAACTTATGCACAGAGGCCAACATTATTAAACAAGGTACAGAAGGGGCACCTGGCTGGCTCAGTATAGTATGTGACTCTTGATCTTGGGGTGGTGAGTTTGAGCCCGTTAGGGGGAGAGATTACATTAAAAAATAAAAGATAAAACAAAATCTTAGGGACACGTGGGTGGCTCAGCGGTTGAGTGTCTGTCTGCCTTTGGCTTAGGGTGTGATTCTGGGGTCCTGGGATGGAGTCCTGCATCGGGCTTCTTGAAGGGAGCCTGCTTCTCCCTCTGTCTATGTCTCTGCCTTTCTCTGTGTGTCTCTCACAAATAAATAATCTTAAAAAAAAAAAAACAATAAAAATCTTTAAACAAGGTACAGATAAGTATAATGGGTTGTTAGCTCAGTTAATGAGTTGGTTCAACTAGTTAATAGATGGACACAGAAGACTAGATGTAGACAGTTATTTGGAATGCCAGAAAAAGAAAACATTTGGAAATACTAGTAGCCATGTAAATACCATGTAGGGAATACCACCTTTCATTCTAAAATGGTGGCGGTGAAGTTTATATGTGGTCCTTTTTGACTTCTTCCATATTTTTCATTTGTTCATTCAATACAATGAACACGTACTGAATGCTTCCTCCTTGCTAATCCTTCTGCACAGTGGGCCTTGGGAATGTAGAAGCAAGACCTGATGTTTCTTCATTTATTCAACAAATATTTGTTAAGGCCCTATGTGTACCAGAAACTATTTTAGGTGTTGGGGATATAGTAATAATAATAATAATAATAATAATAATAATAATAAAAAGGCAAGAAATGTATAAACCAGCTTGGAGTAAACCACTGCAAACTAACAAGGTAAAGGCAGGTAAGTATAATTAAAATGTGCTGGAAAGAGTGATGGGTAGATGACCAGTGTGATAAAGCAAGTATAGCACAATGTTCATGGTAGACTCTAGATGGTGGTTATATCAGTGTTTACTGTAAAATATTTCAGACTCTGTTTGAAAAAAATTTTTTAAGGATTTTGAGAGAGAGAGAAAGAGGGAGAGAGAGGGAGCACAAGGGGCAGAGGGAGAAGCAGATTCCCCAATGAGCAGGGAGCCAGCTCCAAGGAACATAATAAAGCCAGATCCCAGGCCTCTGAGATCTTAACCAACTGAGTCATCCAGGCTCCCCTGAAAATTTTTATGATGAAATATCATGGAAAAAGAGCTATAGAAATAAAGAAGGTGGGGACTTGGAAAAAGTTCATAGAGGATGTGGCCTCCTTTTATCCCGCTCTCCTTTCTCGAGCTACCTGATATCCCCTTAGCTCTGGGTCCATCAAGTTTTCCAAATTCCAACAGGGTTTATCTTGGGCTATAAAGAGCTCTGCAAAAGTCTTTGAAGACTGTTAGATCTCTTTAGTGGAGAAAAGATGTTGGCGAGGAGAGGCAGCCTCATGAATCATGTAAAACTCACTCACCCCACAGCCATGTGGCAAGACACCCTCCTTCTAGCTGACCTCTCCTAAATGCCTGCCTTTACCACCAGGGAGCCACTCTCTCCATCTTTGCCTCCTGTAGAAGCTTCTGTGGAATTTGGTTTTGGATGAGGACATGAAATATTTCAGAGGTGAAAGGAAGATTGTGCTAATACTCTTAATTTTTCCTAGCAATTAAAAAAAATTCTGAATTTAAGGTAACTTACTAAGTTTGAAAAAATGCTACTGACCTAAGTAAGCTGTCTTTTAGACTGTAGGTGCCCATCAGTTCATCAGTTGCAGGTTCACAGGGGCAGAGGCTGGAAGCTACTTATCTAGTCCTACCTCCACCCAGTGTAGCCCCACAAAAGTTCCCTTTGGGGTCCCAGCTTTGTAGGGGGCCTCTTCCAACTCTTACATAAGGCCTAGACCGTACCAGCAGCTATTCTAAGAACTTTGAATAAGACAATTCATTTAATGCAACAATCCTAGGATAGGGTTGCCATTGTTATTCCCATGTAACAGATGAGAACACTGAGGCACAGGGAGATTATGTAACTCGCTCATGGAGCTAGCTGCATGGGTGTGCATGCAGAAATCTGCCTTCAAAGGTGGGGGCTGCTCTGAGTCACCGGCAGATCCCGCCTTTCTAATCAAGTGACTAAATGCCCATCTCTCAAAAACCAGTTCACTTGAAGGTATTGATGGGTCAAAGTGGCATCCATCACTATTTTAATGTTCGCATAAATCCTAACTCCACAGGAACCTCAGCATTTGTGATCTCAAACTATGGGTTGAAGGGGCCTTGCCTTTTGGAGGGAGTGAGCCCTTCAGATAAGCCCCTCCCACTACCCTTCTCTGGGGACAAGGACTCTAGGGAGTCGCCTACTGAGGAGGATGGTGTTTCCAAGAGAGGAAATATTGAAAGCCGGCGTCTGACATATTTTGGCAAAAGGGAGGGGGAAAAATTTTCATCTGGGGAAAACACAAGTTTTTAGCCTGAATAGTGGGTCAATGTCATGAACTCTCTGCCTCGTCTTGGTCTCCCACGAGTGCTCGAATTTCGCATCCCAAACCCGGGGCGTCGGCCTGCGGCCCCCGTGGCCGCGCATCCCCCTGGAAACGGGGCGGCGCAGCGGCGGAGGTCGCCGGGGAAAGGGTTAAGCCGGCGGGGGGGGGGGGGGGGGGGGGGGGGGGGGGGGGGGGGGGGGGGGGGGAGGGCCGGGCTCACACCTCTCCGGGAGACCTCGGGCGGCGGCGCGGGGCCCGCGAGGGGCGGAGGCTGGGGCCGGGACGCCTGCCGCCTGCCGCCTCCGCCTCGGCGAATAGCAGCGCGCTGCCCGCCCGGATTGGAGCAGCAGCATCACGCTGACCTCGCCTGGGCTGGGAGCCGAGCCGGCCGCTGCGGGCAGAGCAGCCTCGCGGCGCCTCCGGGAAGCGCAGCCCCACGGCCGAGCTCCGGGCGGGGCGCGGGGAGCGGCGCGGCGCGGGGCGCGGGGCGCGGGGAGCGGGGAGCCCGGCGCGGGCGGGCGGGCGGGCGGGGAGCGTGCGTCCGGCGGCGGCAGCGGGAGGAGGGGCGGCGCCAGCCATGGCCGGGGACAGCGAGCAGACCCTGCAGAGCCACCAGCAGCCCGGCGGCGGCGAGCCCTTCCTCATCGGCGTCAGCGGGGGCACGGCCAGCGGCAAGGTACGGCGGCGGGCGGGCGGCGGGGCGGCGGGGCGGCGGGGCTGCGGGGCTGCGGCCCGGGCCGGTCGGGGCTGCGGCCGCCGCGTGGCCCGCGCGCCCCCGCTCCTGGCGGCGCTCCAGCGCTCGGGCTTCCTCGCGGCCGGCGGGCTCCGGGGGCGCGCGGGGTCCCGGGCGGCTCCTCGGGGCGACCCGCGGGGAAGCGGAGGCTTATTGTTTTGCGGGTCGGTCGGCGGGGTGGGCGCCGGGGGCCCCGATGCGCCGCCTCCCCCGGGACCCCGGGACCCCGGGACCCCGGGGCGGGGCGGGCGGGGCGCGCGGGGCGGCGTCCCGGGGACGCGGGACGGAGGGGGAGGGGGAGGGGGAGGGGAGGGGAGGGGGCAATCCTGGCGCCCGCTCGCTGCGGGGACGTCGGCGTCCGGGCTGCGAGGGGGCCGCGGCCGGCTTCCAGGAGAAAGTTGCGCGGGCTCGGGCTCCCGCACGCGGGGAGGACGCGCCCCGGGCCCCGCGGAGGGGGCCCCCCTGGGTGTCCGGCCCCCGCCCCGCGCCGCCCCCGCGCCGCTCTTTGTTTTATCGGCGAGGCCTGGAGAAGACGGGGGGGGGGATGCGCTCGTGGCGCGACCCCGGCTTCCCCGCGGCGGCGGGTGGCGTCCTGCAGCGGCTCCGTGTGCCCGCGGCTGCCTCGGGACGCGGCCCGTGTGGCGGCCTGGGCGCGGGGGCGCGGGGGCGCGGGGGCGCGGGCGCCGGGAGGGGATGCGCGGCGCGGGGAGGCCGTTGGCGCCATGAGGAGCGCGCCACGAGGTCCGCCGCCGCGGGCTCCCCCTCCCGGGCCGCGCTGCGGGGTGCGGGGTGCGGGGCGCGGGGCGCGGGGCGTGGGGCCGCCGCGAGCCTCCTGACGGTGGAGCGGGTGGGCTCTCCGGCTCCCGGGGCTCGGGGTCGCGGCGCAGGAGCCGATGTGGCGTTCGCCCCGGGCCGACTGCCTCTTTTTTTTTTTTCCCCCTTTACCAAATTGTTAGGTGTTCCCTGCTGGTGCCGTTCCTAGTAATTAAAAGCAAACCCACGATGCCCAGTTCTTTGCAGAAGCTTTCCCTGGCCTTTCGGGGTGATCCCCGGCCCCCTCTTTCCGCAGCATATGCCTGTTGCGCGGGACCTTTTCGTCCGTGGCTGTGTTCCCAGCGCTCCCAGCCCGACGCCTGACACCCGGTCGGCCCCCCAGTATTTGCCCGAGGTCCAGACCCCCTGGGGGAGGGAGGCTCACAAGGGCAGAGGAGTGTGGCTTTTACAGACAATGACCTTGGCAATCGCCTACATGGTGTGGGCACCGCAGAAGTGAAAACTTGAGACCCCGATGGGGGAAGTAAATCTGTTCCCTGGTCATCACCTGGTCTCAGTTCATACTCACTGCAAGTCCCAAGTGTTACTTCTGTAATGTGTCAAGTGGGAGCTGGTCGTGAGCCATGATGGGAGTAGGAACCCGGTCTCTGGGATTCTTTTATTTATTTATTTACTTTTTAAGATTTTATTTATTTATGAAAGAGAGAGAGGGGCAGAGACACAGGCAGAGAGAGAAGCAGGCTCCATGCAGGGAGCCCAGTGTGGGACTCCATCCCCCGTCTCCAGGATCAGGCCCTGGGCTGAAGGCGGGTGCTAGACCGCTGAGCCACCAGGGCTGCCCACCTGGGATTCTCATCAAGGAGAAGATTAGAGAAACTCTGGAGAAAGGCTCTTTTTTTTTTTTTTTTTTAAACAACAACAACAAAAAAACAGATTCTTATATTTCTTCTGAAAGGACAGGTCTAGAGAGAGCCAGAAGTCACACTGGAAGAGAAAAAAGGAACAGCATTAAACATGTTGGACACTTTGGGCTCTGAAAAATACTATGTCCTTGTTTAAGATTATTCTAATCATTTTAAAAAATATTATTTATTTATTCATGAGGGACACAGAGAGAGAGAAAAAGAGAGAGGCAGAGACACCTTCCCTGCAGAGGGAAAAGCAGGCTCCATGCAGGGAGCCCGACATGGGACTCGATCCTGGGTCTCCAGGATCAGGCCCTGGACTGAAGGCGGTGCTAAACCGCTGAGCCACCCAGGCTACCCTAATCATTTTTTTTTTAAAGTAACATTTATTCCCTTTTTTTGTTTTTTAAAGATTTTACTATTTATATATTCATGAGAGACACAGAGAGAGGCAGAGACACAGGTAGAGGGAGAAGCAGGCTCCATGCAGGGAGCCTGACGTGGGACTCGATCCCGGGTCTCCAGGATCACACCTGGGGCTAAAGGCATCACGAAACCGCTGAGCCACCCGGGCTGCCCTGCCCTAATCATTTTTGTTGTTGTTGTTGTTATTTAAAAAAGTCCAAAGGAGCATCGGACTTCTGTAATTCCATATTGTAGTCCATCTGCTGTGATAACATCATGGTTCTTTTATCTAGTATTAGTGCTTTTCCTGCAAGGAATTCAAAGTTTCAGGGTTTTGTTTTGTTTTGTTTTAAAGAGGGTGATCAGTGTCAACAGGCTGGACCTCCTTTGGAAACCTGAACATAGTAGTGCAAGAGGATCTAGAAGTGAGATTGATCTGTGTTCCCTGGGTGTTTATTATGTGCCTGTTAATAGAATTTGGAAGAAACAAAAGGATCAAAAAGGACAATTTTAGAGCTCGAAGGAACCTCAGAGTCCCTGGAGTCCAACACTTAGTCTCATCACTTATAGATGAGAAAAACATCGTAGTCAGGTCACATATTTCCCAGCGAAGCCCCAGGTTCTAGACTGGTGCTGTTCATTCCCTGCTATTCCTTGGTCAAGGCAGAATCGACTTAGGAAAAGTTAAGACTAAGGTTGGGGGGTTGGGGGGACCTGTTTTACAGCCTTTACCTTGGACATAGCTGTGGAATGGTTTCAGAAGTACTTGATCCAAAGGGAAATGGAAATGTAGATTGCTTTGTACCCTGGGCCCAGCCCTGTAGATCTTGATTATTCCCACCCTAACCCCTCCTTTATGAGAAGAAACCACTCCCTGTTCAGCTTCTCTTGAGTGCTCTAATTTGTCTCAATGTTGTAGCTGCCCTAGGTACAAGTATTGTACCTTAGCTAAATTATTTTGGATGTAGAAGGCAAAAATAGTAATTGTGGCTCCATATATCACATATTTTTAGTCTTCGAAGTAAAGATGAATTAGAACTTTAGAGTCGGCTTTGCTAGTCCGGCATGGCAAGTCATTGTTCCAAAGTCATCTTGAAATTGCAGGGGGTTGAAAAAGTTGTTCTGATCTGTGTTAAAAACCAGGTTCTCAACCTTTCCTTTGAAAGGACAGGTCTAGAAAGCAGGAAGTCAAACTGGAAGAGGAAAAAAGTAGTATAAACTTCTCCACCTGCATGTATGTCCATGACAGTTGGCGCCAATCCCCTTTTCCTTTTTGCTGTGACTTCTTCCTTGTCCAATTAAAATAGCTTCTTACCCTATACCTTCGCGGCCATGAGAGTGGGCCTCCGTGGCTGTAGCTCTCATTGTCTCACTCTCCATTCTGGAAATCTTGGGCCACTCTCCGTTGCCCAGACTGCTGGTCATATACTTCAGCACAGCGCAAATCCCCTTGACCCCCAAATGTGGTCCCAGACTTTATTTTTCCCCCTCTTCCTTCCTGTCTCTACCCAAATGCACCCAGACACATCTGTGGAACTGCTTTCACTTACACTTTTGCTCTTGGGGTCTTCTCTGGCATGACCTATAATCCTTTTAAGCCTTTAGTTCTGTAAATACTTCCTCCAGGGAACTCTGTTACTCATTTCCTTAGAATTACTTCTTGTCTCTAATGCTTCCATAGTTTTAACTGCATTCACCGCATTTTTGCCTTGTAGTTGACTACTTCCTCCACCATAATAGAAGTTCTGTAAGAGCATCTCACATATTTGTGTCTTTGTGTCCTTTTTGGTGTTTGATTCAGCATTAGTGTTTAGTGTTCGTTGAACTGAGTTAGGGCAGACCAAAATTTGTAATTACTCTTTGATTATTTATTTATTTATTTATTTAAGAGATTTTATTTATTTAGTCATGAGAGACAGAGAGAGAGGCAGAGACACAGACAGAGGGAGAAGCAGGCTCCCTGCAGGGAGCCCCTTGTGGGCCTCCATCCTAGGACCCCGGGATCATGTCCTGAGCCGAAGGCAGACGCTCAACCCCTGAGCCACCCAGGTGCCCCTATTCTTTGATTATTTAATTTATAAGACTATTTGAATTAGGATTTGAAGCCACAATTGAAACCATATTTAACTCTGTTATTCATGTTGCAGTGCCCCAAATATAAAAAGCGCCCCCACCCTCACCCCTGGGCCCTAATGCATTGGTATTGCTTATCCAAAGCCTCACATTTTTGGGCAGCCCGGGTGGCTAGGCGGTTTGGCGCTGCCTTGGGCTCGGGGCCTGATCCTGGGTTCCCGGGATCGAGTCCCATGTCAGGCTCCCTGCGTGGGGCCTGCCTCTCCCTCTGCCTGTGTCTCTGCTTCTCTCTCTGTGTCTCTCATGAATAAATTTTTTAAAAAATCTAAAAAAAAAAAAAAAAAACAAACCCAGAGCCTTGCATTTTTTTAGTAGGTACTAAATAGGTACTTGTTCAGTGGATGTCGTTGTGCGAAGTACTGTATTAAGTGCTTTCAAGAAGTCAGGATACGAGGATACTTGAGAGAAAGTCTCTGTTAGTATTTACTGTTAAAACTTCCTTGAACCACTTTCACCATCAAGCCAGTTTACCTTTTTCTTTCTTTTTTTTTTTTTTAAGAATTTTCTTTTCCTTTTGAGATAATCTCTGTACCCAACGTCAGGCTTGAACCTACAACCTGGAGATCAAGAGTCCTCTGACCGAGCCAGCCGGGTGCCGCCAAGCCAGTTTATCTTTAAAGCGTTTGATTATCTCTTCCCTTTGAAGTCAGATGGCGTTCCCCCATTGATGGCTAACTTTGGAAGATGAGGTTGGGAGGATTTTTGACTTGCCTGACGTCACGTGGCTAGTAAGTGATACAACTTGGATTGGAATCCAGGTTTTTTTTTTTTTTTTTTTCCCCTCCTTTCCTCAATCTGTGTCAGTTCTGAGCTGTCTTCACAGGCAGCAGGCGGTCCTCTGAAGTATTTTGGGAGAGGTTGGTCTGACTGTGTATGAGTAATACAGACCAAGAGAGGAAACTGCAGTCCCCTCAGAGGTGTGGGCTGTCACCTCAGCTCAGCTTGGCTGTGACTCAGCATCTGCTTTTGGAGCACTCTGGAATGTGCCGTGGGCCTGCGTCTCCTTGGCTCCGTCCCCCTGTTCCTGGGACCTCAGCAGCCATCCCCATCTGGCCAGACTGCTCATTCCACACCTTCCTTCTGTTGGGTGCTCCCAGAACCGTGGGACCGCTTTGGTCCTTGCTGTTTTTCTCAAAGCCGGTGCTGTGTGCTTTCTCCCATCCCAGACGGCAGCCACGGCCATCAAGGCCTGGCATGGTCTGGCCCTGCTGGCCTCTTGCCCTCTACCCCTCTCTCTCTGTGTTGCCGGCACGCCTGGCTTTCCCCCTGCCCAAGGAAGACCGTTGGCTCTGCCGGAAACTCTCTCGTTGGCTGTGCCAGCGCCTAGTGCGGTGCCTGGTAGAAGAAAGAAGTGACAGCCCGTCTTGAGCATCCAGTATGTTCCTCTCCTGCTCGTCTTCCCAGCTGTGCCTGTAGTCAGCTGCCTCCTCTTACATTCCTTGCTTCCAAGTCTTTGAAGTGTGGCTTCTGATGCTCACTCTTTGTGGTCACCCGACTCCAGCTCCCTCTGTGGCATTTGCTGAGATCTAATGCTTGGTGTCCTCATTTCTTTGTTGAATCTTGCTTTAAGGGAGTTCCGGGCTGGGGACACATTGTACTGAGGAGTGTCGCTGCTGAGGAACTTTCTGGCTGGTGGGCTCTGAGGTAGTGCTGTTAGATTATTCAAGATCTCTGAGGTCTTTGAGATGCGCGTCTCAATGTTTTAAACCAGTGAGAAAGCTCGGAGGATGTGCTCTCCATGTCTGTGTGCATGGGTGCAGTTTCTTGTCCATCAAACCATTTATATCATTAAGCCAGCTTACTAGCCAGCTTACTAAAGCATTCCGACCATCTCTTTATCGTAATGTATCATGTATACCTATATATGAATTACATAAGTTTAATCTCCATAAAGCACAAATAAAAATTTTAAAACTGAGTAAAATGGAACACTTAAAATGGTGGTTTCTTTAATGTTATAAAACCTTTTGATTGTTGCTAAAATACTTTTTTTTTTAATTTTTATTTATTTATGATAGTCACACAGAGAGAGAGAGAGAGAGGCAGAGACATAGGCAGAGGGAGAAGCAGGCTCCATGCACCGGGAGCCCAACGTGGGACTCGATCCCGGGTCTCCAGGATCTTGCCCTGGGCCAAAGGCAGGCGCTAAACTGCTGCGCCACCCAGGGATCCCTAAAATACTTTTTTTTTTAAGACTTTATTTATTTATTTGAGAGAGAGAGTGAGAGAGCACAAGCAAGGGGAGCACCTGTCAGAGAGAGAGGGAAAAGCAGGCTCCCCACTGAGCAGGGGAGCCCGATGGGATGTGGGGCTCAATCCCAAGATCCCGAGATCGTGACCTGAACTGAAGGGAGATGCCTAACCGACTGAGCCACCCAGGCACCCAAGAGTGTTTTACTTTTAAAAATCTTGTTTCACACGTGGTGATTCATGGATCTCAGATGATCTTGGTGATGATAGTCTTGGTGACTATGAGGCTCAAGGTATGGTTCTAAGTTTAGTCTTTTGAATCCTGATTTAAAAACCATCATACTTGAAAAAGTCATCTCCTTAAGAGATCCAAGAGCAAGAAATTCTCCATTTGCAATGTTTACCCAAATCACAATAGTCCCATCCCCCCAAACCAGCTAGAAAATTTTCACCCTCTGTCATCCATCAGCTGTTTTTGCAAATCAGGGTGCTCCATTTAAAGATTTGTTAACTAGCAGATTCAAACTCTACTGAAAGTCACTATTTGGAATATTTTGCAAATTTTTACATGTTTCTGTCTACAGGTTTTATAGGTGCACACATAGGTTTTGGCAACGGAGTTGCTTAACCATGGAAACATTTTTAGATCTCTAACAGAAAATTTGATCATCTTCCTTTAATAAATGTAATTGTTTTCTTTCACTCTTACATAAAACAGCAAATCATAACTTTATTTACTTATTTTCTTTAAAGATTTTATTTATTTGAGAGAGAGAGAGCAGAAGCAGGTAGAGGGGCAGAGGGGGAGGGAGAAGCAGACTCTCTGCTGAGCAGGGCTCAGTCCAGGACCCTGGGATGATGACCTGAGCCGAAGGCAGACACTTAACCCACTGAGCCACCCACCCCTCTATTTTTGATGTAAGTGTTTTTCATCATGGCTAAAGAGTAGCAAAGGATATATCCTGATATATTGTACATACTGACATTCTGAAACAATAATTGTTTCATTCTTTTAAGTGTATCTAGTGGGTTCTAAATACTGTAATAATTTGGCCTATTGTCATCCATTAAAAAAATACATGAATAAGCTCGTAATTTGAGCCAGAAAGCTTAATTTTTTTTTCCTCCTTGAAATCACATTTCAATTCCACTTTCCCCACAACATAGTAACTTAAGCTCATCTATTTTTATGCTTGAAAATCTTTTATTGGGGATCCCTGGGTGGGTGGCTTAGCGGTTTAGCGCCTGCCTTCAGCTCAGGGCGTGATCCTGGAGTACCGGGATCTAGTCCCACGTCAGGCTCCCTGCATGGAGGCTGCATCTCCCTCTGCCTGTGTCTCTGCCTGTCTCTCTCTCTGTCTCTCTCATGAATGAATAAATAAAAATCTTAAAAAAAAAAAGAAAACCTTTTATTGATCATTCTATCATTCTTATGCAACAAAAACGTACCTGTACATAGGAATGATTTTATTTCCTATTGTCTCTTTGGTGTTAATTTATTTTGGATTCTATTACTGTGGCTGTTGTCACAGGGTAATCAAAACAAGTAGATAAACATTTTGATAAATACTTAAACATAAAAAGTAGACTTTGGTTGGAAGGCAACTTGATGGGATAGATGGAGCTTCCCCCCCTCACAAGTATGTCTTGAATTGGTGGATTATTACTACTTAATGCTAGAATAAGATTTTTCTCTTGTGTAGTTAGAAACTTTGAGAAGCCCTGTTGGCATAAGTAGATGGGAGCAGAAGGGCTTTTGTTATATCAAGGTCACTCAGTTTTTACCTTTCAAAATATGTGTCAGAACCCAGAATATTTTTATGAATCAACCAGCTTGCTGCTCACCTCCTGTAATTTTGTCAAAAGCAGAAAGCTGGAGACCTTCAGATTTGTGAGAGGATTTTGTGACGTCATTAGCCATTCACTTTTTCGTATCAGTGCTATTATTTCACCTTGCCCCTTCATGTGGCCATTAATTTAGGGGATGTGGCTTCCAGCCTAGCTTTGCCAGTACTTACTAGCTATCTGTATGTGCATCCACAGGAGAGGCTCCTTTCATGCTTTAACATTTCTCAATTCTGTGGCTAGCCGCAAGTGTTCTAGAATTGTTTTCTTACCATGGCTCACACACACCATGTACTTCTCCCATCTGCACCTGCAGTTGGCATTTGTGATCTTTTGGTGGGGTCCTAAAAGGCTGTTAACCCTGTCCCGTGCCAACGTTCACTTCAACTGGGTATTAACCGGGTTTCTCATAGATCCTGGGACCCCGTATCTTACTCTCATAGATGTTGCTGCTTTTCCTAGCTTCCACCTACCTTCCTTTTCCTTATCTGGGTAACGCCTGCCCATCTTTCTGTGCGTGTTCTATCATGGCCTCTCTTGGGAAGTCCTCCAGGCGTGCTTGGGTGTCCCTCTTCTATGTTGCTAAAGCATCCCAACAGACCGCAGCCATAGGATTTCCCCCACCCTGTGATGCCCTTGCTCCTTGAGTCTGCCCTTCTCTCCTGACTGAGTCACAGCAGGGGAGACATGGGAGGCTTTGTTTTTCCTCACTCTTTCTCAAGGCTAACATGTGAGCTGAAAAGTCTAGGTAGGTCCTCAACAAATATTTGTAAAATAGCCCAATATTAAGGACCTCTTTCTCAAAAACCCTTGCCATTTTCTCTTGGGATCTCAGCAGGAGTCTCAGGATGACCAGTATTTAACTCCTGATCTTACCCTCATGTGTGTTCACCCTGCACTCTTTCCCATCTCGGCTGCTGATGACTCCATCCTTCTGGGTGCTCAGACCTCAACCTTGGAGTCATTCTTAACTACTCTTTCATTTGTATCCAGTCCACGAAGAGGTCTTGTTGGTTCTACCAACACTTTGGTATCATGGCACGTCCTCCGTCGGCCCCTACTCACCTCCACTGCTCCAAGCCCCCATCCAAGCCACCAGCATCTCAGAGTTGGGTCATTGCCATAGTATCCAGGCTCCTCTCCCTCTCCCGCCTCTGTCCTTGGGCATTCTACTCTCCTCACAGTGGCCAGAGGGATCCTGTTCAAATGAAGGTTGGATAATAATTTCCCTGTTCTTCTTAAAACCTTGCAGTGACTTCCCTCCCATTTTACTCCCAGTAGAGAACCCAAAGTCCCTGCAAAGATCCGCAGGTTCCCCAAGATGGCTTTGCACTGGCTGTTTCTTCTGCTAGGTTAGCACTTCCCTCAGATAGGTATCAGTATGGTTGGCTCTCTCACCTCCTTATGGTCACATTGTTTAAAATCGCAGGGGCACCTGGGTGGCTCAGGTGGTTGAGTGTCCAATTCTTGGTTTCGGCTCAGGTCCTGATCTCACGGTCGTGGGTTCAAGCCCCGTGTTGGGCTCTGTGTTCAGTGTGGAATCTGCATCAGATTCTCTCTCCCTCCCTCCCTCCCTCCCGCTGTGTTCTCTCTCACACTCTCTCAAATAAGTAAATATATAAAATCTTTTAAAAAATAAAGATTGCACACTATAGGCCCTCAATTATTTTTTTTAATTTTTTTTTTTAAAGATTTTTATTTATTCATGAGAGACACAGAGAGAGAGGCAGAGACACAGGCAGAGGGAGAAGCAGGCTCCATGCACCGGGAGCCCAACGTGGGATTCGATCCCGGGTCTCCAGGATGCGCCCTGGGCCAAAGGCAGGTGCCAAACCGCTGTGCCACCCAGGGATCCCTAATTTTTATTTATTTATGATAGTCACACACAGAGAGAGAGAGAGAGAGAGGCAGAGACACACACAGGCAGAGAGAGAAGCAGGCTCCATGCACCGGGAGCCCAATGTGGGACTCGATCCCGGGTCTCCAGGATCGTGCCCTGGGCCAAAGGCAGGTGCTAAACCGCTGCACCACCCAGGGATCCCTAGGCCCTCAATTATTTGTTGAATAAGTGGTTGAAGAATGCATTACTTCTCTCTTTTTTTTTTTTTTTAGAATGCATTACTTCTTTGCTCAGTTTTCTCTTCTAATAATACGGTTTACAGCATTTAAACCTGGTTGCTTTGGCGGGTTGTGGGGAGATGTGGACCGCAGTCCCATGGCTGTTTATATTTGTACTTCTTGGGGTCCCTTTACCTGGGTAGGATTACTGGCACAAGGTCAATCCCAGAGCTCAGTGTAGGCGTACATGCTAGGTGGCTTAGGTGGTGCCTGTTTAATGGTGCATTTTTTAAAATATGAAATCATCTGGAGGGTAACCATTACGTCTTATCAAATTCTTATTACAGATGTTGCCTATTTTATTTGATTAGGTGCTTGTTAATATGAATTTGGTCTTTAACTCAAGAGATGCTAGACGAGTAGATCTTAAACCAACATGATTATCTTCCCTATCTTAGGGGAAGATCGATCTATCATCTTTGGAGAAAAGCTGTCTGTACTTGGGGGCAGCTTGCATGAGTCTGAATAGACCTTCTGTAGCTTGGATTGGAGCCGGGAAAGCACTGAGCAGAACTACGGTTGGGGACATTGTAGCTTTTTTAGGTTCTTCTGAGTTCAGTGCGTCTTGTGCAGAAGAGAGTATATCCTTGTTAAGTTGTAGAGATTTGACATGACAAAGACATTTTCCAAAGCTATTGGTCCATTAGGATTATTAATGTTCTTCCTTTCATTCACACAGATGATATATAATTACACGTACTATAAGCTTTAGTTTCTTTTGTAACACTGCAGTGTTAAGATGTGAGATGCTGCTGTTGAAAATATTTTCCTTTTTTGACAAAAGAAATGCAAACACTGTAAACTGGAGTCGTTACGGTCTTTACTGTTGAAATGAACTCATGATAGGATTGGTAATAAGTAGTTCTTTTTTTTTTTTTTTTTTTTTTTAAATAAGAAGTAGTTCTGAACAGGAATAGAACTCAGAGCCCAGGGCTATACCCAGGGGACCAGGGGTGGCCTGCCCCATCTGTGTGGCTCATGGGTTGGCATCTGTGCCAACAGGTGCCCTGGAATCAGTAGACATTTATTGAAGCAGGTGTGGCAGAACTGCCTTTTGTCTCTGTGGGGGCTTCTGAGGATGTGTTTCTCTTGTGTGGCATATTTTGACTAGTCATGGTTTTATTTTTCACCACTTCCTTGGTAGAGAGTAAATATTTGAAAACAGAATAGAATAGTATTTGACACATAGTATTGAACTCAAGAGTATTTGAACGAGAGAGGCAGTGAATACTCACTCTCCTGGAGGGAAATGCAAGCAGCGGGGCTCTCCGTGGCTCACCATGAAGGACACAAGCCTGTGTGCACGCTGGATGGGCCCCTTGGCTTCTGGAGGCCATCATCAGGAGAGGTCATGCTTGATGTGGAAAAGCTTGTGTTGTGGATGTGTCCTCTAAGAAGAGCTAAATCCCAGGCCTGCCACGAGGCTGCTTCTGTGAGTGTTTGTGGGGTTTAAGGTCTTCATGGTATGATAGAATTGAGGCTTTATGAGGTCTCTGCTTCAAGCAAGGATTGGAGTACAACTTCCTGGTTTCTTCTGGAAAGTGCTTTCTTGCTCTAAGTCCAGACAGCTTGATGGGGTGGAACAAACATGGGCTTTGGAGTCAGCCACACTTGTGTTCACATCCCACCTTGACCATTTTTTTTCCCTAAAGATTTTAATTATTTGACAGAGCAGGGGGAGCAGCAGGCAGAGGGAGGGGGAGAAGCAGGCTCCCCACTGAGCAGGGAGTCCAGTGCAGGGCTCAATCCCAGGACCCCAAGATCATGACCTGAGCCGAAGGCAGGTGCTCAACCGACTGAGCTACCCAGGCGTTCCCCACCCACCCCCTGACCCATCTCGACCACTTTTAATGGTTCTTCTGAACCCTTTCTACATCTGTGAAGAGCAGATAATGTCCATTGTGGAGAGTTGCTGGTAGGACACAGTCACAAAAGGCACGCAGAAGTTTCTCCACCGTGACACTTCTGCTGTGGGCGGGACCAGCGTTTGTGCTCTGGGCAGGTGTGCCAGCCACCTGGCTGGCTGATCCCCAGCAGCCCAGCCTCCGGGCCCTGTGCTGGCCAGGTGTGGTGCCACTGAGAGCGAGGACAACCTGTTAGGACAGTTTGATTCCCACTTACTCACGTGATGTTACTTGCTCGAGGCAGTGGCCCTTCTCTGCTGAGAAGGCCGCAGCTAGTCAGCCACTGCCCACTCCCTGCCGTGGGCTGCCCTTCCCGCGTCTCTTCTCTTATTGGTCCTTCTCTGAAGTTGTCAAGTTGGACCTTTTTCTTGAAAAGAGTGAAGTGGACTTGTTTTCTAATGGGTGGTGAGGGGAAGAAAGAGCAGCTTACTAACATTCCTTTTTAAAAACCCTCCTGGGGGGATCCCTGGGTGGCGCAGCGGTTTGGCGCCTGCCTTTGGCCCAGGGCGCGATCCTGGAGACCCGGGATCGAATCCCACATCGGGCTCCCGGTGCATGGAGCCTGCTTCTCCCTCTGCCTGTGTCTCTGCCTCTCTCTCTCACTGTGTACCTATCATAAATAAATTAAAAAAAATAAAATAAAATAAAAACCCTCCTGGGCACCTGGGTGCCTCAGTCGGGTAAGTGTCTACCCCTCAGGTCATGATCTCAGGGTCCTGGGATGGAGCCCCGCCTCTGGCTCCCTGCTCAGTGGGGAGTCTGCTCCCCCTCTGCTCTTCCCCCCCTGCTTGTGAACTCTCTCTCAAATAAAATAGTTTTTTATAAAGAAAGAAAAAAAAAACCCTCCTAATTAAAAATAGAACCTGTGGGAAAATGCACAGATTTTATGTGTAGGGTTCAGTGAAGGATCCCAAAGCGAACACCTGTGGAAGTGCTCACCGAGGAGTAGAGTGTGACCAGCACCACAGGGAGCCAGCCCATTGTCATTACTGCCGTCACTGCCCCTTCTGTCAGCGGTTTGTTGACTTAGTAGAGACAAGGTAGGTTTTATGGCTGTAGGGTTACCAAGACTTGTGTGGCTCTAGGAACTTGGTCTTGTACAGAAAATACATCATAAAAACTTCAATCATCATTTGCCTAGAGATGGCTTCTCAAATCCAGATCCCAGTGTCTCCTAAAACTTTTACCCTCGGGGGTGCCAGGGTGGCTCAGTCGGTTGAGCATCTGGCTCTTGGTTTCAGCTCAGGTCGTGACCTCACGGTCCTGGGATCGAGTCCCACGTCAGGTTCTACGCTCAGCAGGGATTCTGCTTGAGGATTCTCTCCTTCTGCCCCTCCCCGTTTGCTTTCTCTCTCACACACACTGTCTTTAAAATAAATAAATAAAGCTTAAAAAAAAAAACACCAATAAAGCTTTTACCCTTGCTTGTCCCTGAAAGAACAGGTCATGTCTTCCATTCACGTGTTCATCCGGTAAATGCTCACTTGATTTCTTACCAAGTGCCAAGCACCCTGCTAGGTGCTGGGAGAACAGGAGTGCAGCAGATGAAGCTCTTGACCTCAAGGAGCTTACACGTCCAGGTCTGACTCATCTCTGCCAACCCAGGGCCTAGCTTAGTGCCTGAGCATGTGGTGGGTGTTTAATAAGTATCTGCCAAACCCAACTAAATAGCTTCTCCTTACTTTCTGGAAGCATCCATCCTCCTACATTGTGGTTGGCTGCAGATCTGTGACTTCTGGGTTCCCGGGTCCTGGATCGCAGGCTGTCTACCTCTGGACCCTTAGCCTTGTGCACAGAAGGGACTTTTTCTGATTCTCACGCTCGACAAGGGCCATGTGAGTAGTGTAGTCAGTAAGAGGAGTGGGAGCCTATGAATGGCTGTGGTAAGGCCTTTCTTGCCACCGTCACCAGTAGTTCTCTGGTCCCCAGGTCCTGTTAAAGCTGTTGATAAAGATCTTACTTTGCTGTAACATTTGACAATGACCACTGCCTCCAGGGAACTTTCTTTACCTCCCCGCTCTTGGCTGGCCTTCTGTCTCCCTGTTCTTTCCCAGCCCTCTTGCTGGGTTTTTTGTCTACCTGTGAATGTGTTGTGCCTCCGGACCCCCTGCTTGGGTTGGTGGTTTTCTCTGGCTTCGTCTCTGGATCCTCCATCTCTTGATGATTCCCCACGTTCCTTCTTGTCCTGAATCCTTTCCTCCTTGTCCATTCATCTGGTGGTCCTATTAACTCCCCTGGTCTGTCCACAGACCTGTGCCGTCTGTGTTTTCTCTCCACCCAAAGGCATGGCACCGAAACCTGGCATCCAGCCAGCGCTCCTCCATCCTCCCTCATCCATCCAGGCGCCGCTGGGGTCCGGTCAAGTCCGCTTTCTCCTGAAATGAACCTCTCTTCCCAGCATCCATCATTTCTTGCCTGGATAACTCTCCACTGACTGATTTCCCAGCTGCCAGTCTGGACCTTTTTTCTTTTTTTTTTTTAAGACTTAATTTATTTATTCATGAGAGACACAGAGAAAGAGGCAGAGACACAGGTAGAGGGAGAAGCACACTCCCTACCGGGAGCGCGATGTGGGACTCGATCCCGGGACCCCGGGATCATGCCCTGAGCCGAAAGCAGACCCTCAGCCACTGAGCCACCCGGGTGCCCCAGTCTGGCCCTTTTTCAAAACATTCCCCATATTGCTGTTAGAGCAGAACAATCTTTTGAAAAAAAAAAAAAAAAAACAAGTGTGGTCAAACCTGTCAATCCCCTAAAATTCTTGGTGATTCTCCTTCACCTGCTGTCTTGGGTCTTGTCGTTGGCACTGCCGCCCTCCCTGGCCTCACCCCCCAGCCTTCCAGCATAATCTCTCCAGCCTTTCCTTCCCTCCATAGGGAGGGCCGCCCTCCCTATGCCATCCTGTCGTCCCCCAAACTCATTGTCAGTTCCTTCCTGTACCCAGGTCTCCGAGCGCTCACCTCTGCACCTCTGGACATGTTGCTGCTCCTGCTCCACATGCTGTCCCCTCCTCTTCCGTTTGGTCACTTCAAAGTCCAAGGAAGTGTCTGGCAGCCCCTGCAATCTGAACTGAGGTTCCTATTCTGTGTTTTCCTCCCTGCGGCACCGAGTGTTGCTGTACACTGTTTGTCTTTCCAGTAGACTATGAGGTTTTTTTTTTTCTTTCCCAAAAGATTTTATTTATTCATGAGAGACACACGGAGGCAGGCAGAGACATAGGCAGAGGGAAGCAGGCTCCCTGCGGGGAGCCTGTTGCGGGACTCCATCCCAGGACTACGGGATCACGACCTGAGCCAAAGGCAGATGCTCAACCACTGAGCCACCCAGGTGCCCCTAGACCATGAGTTTTAAGAGCAACGTCGTTCATCTCTACCCACAGTATCATAGGTGCTCAAAAATACTTGAGGGGTTGTAAGGAGGTGGTGGTGTTTTGCCATGAGCATGGGATTGGTTTACGTACTGGCTTCCTCTGGCTTATTTTGTTTGCTTTTGTTGTTGTTGTAATTGTTTGCTTTTGTTTTGAATTTGAGATCTGAAAAGTTAATCTCACATCTATAGTTGTTGGTTGATAATGCTCCTGATCTTCGTGGTGGTTGCTGTCTGCAGCACTGACCATTAGGGTAGGGTGGGTAAGAAGTGTTCTTGCAGGAGGCACGCTTGTTTACGTTGAGAATGGTTTGCTCTCTGCCTTGCCTGCCTTGTGAGTTGGGCCCTGTGAGCGTGTAGGTGTGTGGAAGGTTGAGGGGGATAGGCGTAGGCGTAGGGATGGCAGAAGGACTGTCACCACTGCTTTGGAGCACAGGGCTGGTGCAGAAGACTTTGACTTTGTGAGATTAAAAAACTATTAGTTTGTGTGAAGAGTCCTTGTGTGTAAGTGTGGAAAAGTCAGCTTTAAATGAACCGTGCGGGCAGCCCGGGTGGCTCAGCGGTTTGGCGCCTGCCTTTGGCCCAGGGCGTGATCCTGGAGACCTGGGATTCGGTCCCACATTGGGCTCCCTGCATGGGGCCTGCTCCTCCCTCTGCCTGTGTCTCTGCTTCTCTCTCTCTGTTTCTCTCATGAATAAATAAATAAAATATTTTAAAAAATGAACCGTGCATTTATAGTAAAAGCCATGGCTATTGGGCTTTTAGGCAGATGTTTGAGTTTCACGTTTGAATTGAGGTATTTTAGGGGGTGGCGCAGATTTTTAATTATTTTGATTAAGTAACTCCTAATCATGTTTTTGCCAGTTTTCTTTCTCAATCAAAAGTGAGACATGCTCTTGCAAAACACTGACATACTACCAGTTGGAGCACCTCTACGTTCCACTGCCTCATTTTATTTTTATTTTCCTTATTTAATGCCATCTGAAATTATTTATATGTGTGTTTACTATCTATTTCCTTTCAAAATCCGCCTACTCCCAATAGCTCACTTCCTGAGCATCATAGTTAGGTGCTCCACTTAGGTCGTTCTAAGTGTTTAACACGCACCAGCCCCTTTAATTCCTCAAGAGCCCCAAGGGGTAAATTACTATGATTATCCCCAATTTCCAGATGAGGAGATTGCAGCCCAGAGAAGTGAAGTAACTATCTCATGCAGACAGCATGTGATAGTTTAGACCTTTGCTGCCTCTCTGGAGCCCACTCTGCTCCACTGAGTCTGCGTAGAACCTTGCATCACTGGTCCTCCATACAATCTGGTTGTTTCCCCAACGAAAAGCTCTTTCTTTTTCAATTACAAACATACACTTATACAAAGACATAGTCCTTTTTACATAAATGTTGCCCCTCTTGGGAAACATATTTTTTTTCCATGACTCCCTGGGGACCACGTCCCTTGAGGTGTAACATTATCTTAACTTTGCGACAATTAACAGGATCTGAGGTCAATTTATGTTACCCAAATGTCAGTCTCCTTGAGATTTGGCAAACGTTTTAGCCTCATCTGCAGTATCCTGGGGAGAGGGATGCTCTTGCAGATGGCTGCTGCTGTGTCTTTGCTGGTAAGTTTTACTGGTAGATGTCATCCCTGTAAAGAAAATTAATGTCGCCGAATTCTAAGCACGTACCTTATTTGGAGTTTTGAGCATCCGGGATACCAACTGTGGTATTTTCCTGGTTCCTGTAATTGGACTGACTGATGAGAAAAAAGACCCCATAAAAATATTTTTTTTTGGCAATCTTTTATAGTAATATTTGGGAGGTGGCTAAGTCTTGTCTTTTTCTTCCCCCTCCAGTGGGAGCATAGGATTGTCCTGTAGGGCAGGGGTTCTTGTCCTGTAGGGCAGGGGTTCTTGTCCTGTAGGGCAGGGGTTCTAAGATTGGCCCGGGGTCTGTGGATGGGCTTCAGAAGGGCCATCAATCTCATGAAACTTTTACACAGAATTTTGTCAAGTGTGTACAATTTGCTGGGACAGGATTCCATCCCAGAGGTGAGCGTGAGGACGGCCGAGAGCCCTCTTTGGTATGAGCAGTGACACACTCTCAGTCTCAGGCTGTAAGAATCCTGGAAGCTGGCTTGGTTTAAAGATTAGAAATCTTTTCTTTCTAGTCCCAGAGAATGAAGTGAGTGTAAGTCAGCCTCTGGAGAGGGCAGTTTGAACTTTTCTTCGCTAGGTCACAGGAGTTGTCTCGCATTGGGTGGATATATGGGCTCAGGCCGTTCTAGGGGGAGGCAGAGGCACCTATTTAAATTAAGTAATCACATTTTGGTGTGATAGCACTGTGATGCTCGCTTTGTCCCCCTCTGAGCCCTCCATCACAGAGACTGGAAATAGCTCACACCCTCACATCTCACTGGCTATTCTTATTTCCAAATGCCGCGGCTTGTGTGCAAGGCTACGATTAAAAATTTAACGTGGGGGCGCCTGGGTGGCTTAGCCGGTTAGGCATCCAACTTTTGAATTTGGCTCAGATCATGCCCTCAGGGGAGTGAGATGGAGCCCCTCGCAGGCTCTGGACTGAGCATGGGGCCTGCTTGAGATTCTCTCGCTCCCTCTCCCTCTGCCCCTCTCTCTCTCCCCCCAAAAAAGGATTTAACCTGTATTATTATTATTATTACTTGGTAGATGTTTAAAAAAGTATGTGGCATGAAAAGATAGTATTGCCTCAGCTGTGCCACTCCCTAGTATGTGACGTTGGGCAAGTTACTTGCTGTGTGCCTCATTCTTCTCATCTGTAAGATGGGTACAAAATAGTGCCCACCTCTTAAAGGGTGTGTATAAAATAATACAGAGAAAGCAATTGAAATGCCATTTGGCAAATGGGAGATCACCAGTTAGTGTTATTGGTTCTTTGGACGGTGATGACGACACTGGGGACCGCTACCCCCCTCTGTGAGACCCTCCTCCTTCACCCCACCCCGTTTTCCAGAGACTGCCACTTTCAGCTCTTTTGTTCTCTCCTTCTGATTTGTCTCCGTATCACATTCACACGGTGTTATTCCGATTTCCCTCTCTCAGTATCAGGCATTCATTATTGACACCCCGTTGTAGATGGTGAGGTTTTATTTTATTTTTTTAAAGATTTTATTTATTTATTCATGAGAAACACAGAGAGGCAGAGACACAGGCAGAGGGAGAAGCAGGCTCCTCGCAGGGAGCCCAATGTGGAACTCGATCCCAGGACCCTGGGATCATGACCTGAGCCAAAGGCAGACAATGAACCATGGAGCCACTCAGCTGCCCTGATGATGAGGTTTTAAGTGACAACTTTCCCTTTCCCCACAACTTGTCTCTTGTAATGTAATCATATCCTGTTATGTTGGAGCGACATGTGGTGTTCTACATGCTGATCACATAAATGTTGTTTGCATCCGAGTCACGGGATCACGTGGGAGGGTGCTGACCATTCACGAACATTTGAACTGCATTGCTCTGAGTCGAAGAAAACTAGGATGGGGAATTGTTGACTTGCCTTCAGTGACGTGTGAAGTCAAAGTTGGCCACATGGTTGCTGTCGATTTTGGTTTCTTTTGCGACACACTCATTTTTTTCCTCTTTGGCCTCATCTGTTGGAAGAACCATTCTAGAATCTCAGGAAGAATGGGTAGAAGGTAAGCTTCCAGAAGGAACGTGGCGGTTACAACAGACTGGGAGTTTGGAGTTGAAAGGGATAATCCTTAGGTCTGTGTCAGCCTTCATGTTTTCTGACCAACTTAGGCTGACGTCATCTGTGGATAGAAAGCCTAGCCTTGGCCTCCTGGTGGGTCACAGGAAGGCACAGACATAGGACTGCCTCGGATGATGTAGAACAAAAGAAACCCCATGTGGGAAAAGGCAGCTTAATGTGTCTGTGAAGAGTAAGTGTGATAATAGGGAAGAGCAGAGTCTTAAAAGTGCCTCCATGGAAGGACCAGGCAGGTTCTTGTGGTTGGCATGTCAATATTGACTGACTTTTCCTCGGTGCAGGTTACCAGGGTGGGGAGAGAGGCAGAGGATACGGAAAAGGGGGGGGGGTGTGGTTTTGTGGTTCTCCTGCGTTTACCAGTGAGCCCGATGGAGGAGGTCAGGTGTCCGGCTCTGAGAATCCCCATCTGGAGGCAAAGCCTTGCGTTTGTGCAGTACCTGGCAAATCTGTGGGTTCTGGATCTGGGGAGGAGTGTGTGTCGGGTCGGGGGGTGTGGAACCCAGAACAAAGCAGAATTTCCTTCTGGAGCCACGTTAATGACACTAATGTGATACTATGTCCTGGAGTGAACTTGGTCTGGGACTTTCTGGCCTCTGGGGTTTGGAGGCCAGGGGGCAGGGCAGGGCGGTGGGGTGGGGTGGGGTAGGTGGTGCAGGAGTGAGATGAGAAAGCCAGTGCTTGGGTACCGATGATAGTTTTAAACAAAATTGATAAGAGACAACATTGACGGAGGAAAATGAGATTAACGTCTGCGTCCAACGGTTCTTTCCCCATCTCTGGCTCTAAACTTTTCTGTGTTGGGAGTTAGTGGCCAGTTTCAAAGGTTGATGGGAGCGAGGGAATCTGGACTATCTGTAAAAACGAGAAAAGCTGGTTTTAGACAGGAAAGCATGTCCCTTGGAATGAGTAGCAGAGAGTTTTCTTGTCCCAGGTCGCTCTCCTTCCCTTCCTCGCCTCGGTGCGGTGCCTCAGCTCCACACTTTGCATCCAGCCTCTGCCAGGATTTGCCCAATAGCTGCTAGCAGGTCATAAGCTTCTGCAACTTGGTCATCTTCTGTATAAAGTAAGGGTGATTAATAACACCATGACTCAGACTGACTGGCTTACCAGGTAAGAGATCTGACGAGGGTGACCCAGAAATGGTGGGAATGGCAGAGAACCTGAGATCTCTCCATGTCCCAGAACCGTCCCCCAGTGTTTACCAGGTTTAGGTACCAGGGATGTCATGGGACCGCCTCATTTTCCTCCCCACACCCTGTGTCTCTCTTCTTGGGTATTTCAAAACTCGGGACAAATGAGTTCGCTTCTTGGGAGCCCTTCACTTGCCCACAGGCCCAAGGCTCTGGAAACACGGGGCTTTTGGAATGTCTGTTTTGTGAGAGCAGTTGTAGTTAGTGAACTTGAGTATAAAGCTTTTCATCTTTTAAATTTTCTTCCTTAGCGGTTTTAGCATCTGGGGTCCTGAGCTTCCTCCAGCCTGTTCAGCTGGAGCTGCGCATGCAATCAGGATTCTGTGCTCTCTGGAAAGTGTGCAAGTTAAGGCCCCTTACACAACTGCCTTACCTTCAGCCCTGAGGGGAGGAGTGGGAAGCAGTGAAACAGGGTTCTGGACTGGTTTTGCCCCGGAACCTTGGAGCATGGTGACAGGCTTGAGAGACCCTGTGCCATCCCATCTCATGCAAAGACTGGGATTGGCCTCGGAACCAGCCTTGTAATAGGGAATGGGGAAAAAGTGCTGTCTGGTCCTGGGATATTCATTAACTTCATTCAGGGGATTCCATGCATGCCATGGGAGGGTAAACTGTGGCTTCTCTCTAGGACCTGACCACTCGAATACTGCAGAGAACTGAACCGACAGGTAGTATAAGTCCCCGTTACTAACCTGACCAGTGCAGCTGTGTGCCCGTGGGCAGGTGTACCTGCGTACCACCGTGGCAGCGTGCCTGTGGCCTTTTTTTTCCCTGAACTATATCCCCACCCCCAGGCCCTAACTCTCTTATAGACTGTTCATTACTTTATTTATTTATTTATTTATTTATTTATTTATTTATTTATTTATTTATTTATTTATTTATTTATTTATGGTAGTCACACAGAGAGAGAGAGAGAGAGGCAGAGACACAGGCAGAGGGAGAAGCAGGCTCCATGCACCGGGAGCCCAACGTGGGATTCGATCCCGGGTCTCCAGGATCGCGCCCCGGGCCAAAGGCAGGCGCCAAACCGCTGCGCCACCCAGGGATCTCAGACTGTTCATTACTAACTCGATCTCTATTTTATCTTCATTTTATTTTTTTTTGAGAGAGAGAGCAAGCGTGCGCAGATGGGGCGGAAGGAGATGGAGAGAGAGGGGGAGAGAGGGAGCAAACTCCCTGCTGAGTGCAGAGCTCAACATGGGACTGGATCTCATGACCCTGGGATCATGACCTGAGCTGAAATCAAGAGTTGGATGCTTAAATGGCTGAGCCACCCAGGTGCCCCTTGGGCTTTTTCTTTTTTAAGGATTTTATTTTTATGGATTTTTTGAATCTCTTTACATTAAAAAAATCTGTCTTATGTTTGTGTTGATTTTTGTTCTGCCTTTCGCTCTGAAGCAGCTCCCTACTTAGCTCTTCCTACACCACATCTTTTCTAGTACATAGGTACTGCCTTTCTCTACTCTAGTTTTCAGACTCTTTCCTTTGTGCTTCTGTTTTTCCTACAGATCCCCGGCAATAACTGCACCCAACTTTGGGAACACATAATTCAGAAGATTTTAAGTGGGTTTGAAAAGTTAAATAAGTTCTCCTCTGAAGGTATATTAAAGGACAAGGATTCAATCAAGCAAATTTGAAGATCTCATTGGCTTTAGTATGGGATTCATGAATTGGGCAGCATCCTTTCTCAAGAGTCGAGGGGAGTTTGGAGGAGTTGTCAAAAATGGAAGTTTTTATAGGAAGGAGGGAGGGCAAAGAAGTTATTAGTAAGAGAAGAGAAAAGATTATTCCAGGCAAGGACACCTTCCCTTAGGGGAAGGCCTGGGGGTCTTATCGGGTGGATGGTTGAGCTTTCTTTGGGGAGTGGAGATGGCCCATGAGACATAGTCCCTCATTGGTGCTCATCAGAAAATTACTGACAGGTTAAGGCTACATTTCTGGGGAGGGTGGAGACTGCAATTAGGTTAGGCCTTGCCCAAGTGACTCCATATTGGGCCCATGGTTTCCTTTCTAACAGGTATTTCTAACAGTTTGCTAAATATCTTGAACACATGGACCCTGAAAAGAGAAGGCACAGAACTGTAGAGAATCCCTACTGGAGGAAATGGGGATTGCCATTTCTTTTAGCCTGGGACAGTAAGTCTTGCAGAGCGTTTGGCAGCCTATGGGGTTTTTCCCCTCTGTTTTGAACTCATCTACCTTGGTTGGATGGACGCTTGTCAGATAAATACACGAGAAGGACAGTCTTCATTTCTGGAATGACACACGATTGTCATTGGCAGGGTCCAGCTCATTCTCTTTAGGACTTCTTTCCAGAAGTAGTAGGACCTTGGCATGTGAAGATTGGTCGCAACAAGTCAGGCTTCCTGAATTCATCCTCATTGAATGCCTATTTCTAGTCCCTGTCTAAAACTCCCATTTATTTTGCAGCAAAGATGTCCCAAAATAAGGTGTTTATATATAGCAACAGATCCTACATCCTTGCCATCTTGTTTCAGAACAGCGCACCGTTAACACATTTTAACAGGCACAGAATCCACCATGGGAGGAAGTAAAACTGTCTTCACATAGATAGCAGACCCTTCCCAGTTCCTGCATTTTCCATTGCCAGCTTCTTCTGTCCTAACTGGGACCCACATAACCTCTGTCAGGGGAACTTTCTGTTGCCCTTGAACATACTGTAGGGCTGTAAAATACGTGCTGTTTGAACTTCGGGTGACGTGCCAGGAGTCACCATGTGTGACAGGGTGGTGTGCAGAAGCAGGGGCCCCCCTGCGATGGAGAGCAGGAAGGTTCCAGGACAGCTGGTGGGTGCAGAGGTGAGGCTGGAGAGCCTGTGCTGCATCCCAGAGCTACCCTGGCCCTGGGAGACCTGGAGCTCTGTTTCCCTGCCTTGGCTGCTGTGATCATGGGCGAGAGGTCAGAATGCTGTGATCTGCTCCTGCTCAGCTCCCGGGTGTGCCCTGGGGCCAGCCAGCCAACCTCCACAATTTTCGATCCTCTCTGTAAATGGAAGGTGTCTATGACACCAAGGTGTTGAGAAAATAGAATGTGAAAATAGGTATGAAAATGTTTTTGACGTGTAAAGACCTCTCCCTTGATACATGGGTGTGTGTCTTCCAGTGCAGGGGGTTTTGTGTGTTACATGCTATAAACAGTATGTTACACATTATATAAATTGTGTAACCATCCCCACTTACAGTAAGTGGTAAACTAAGGCTTTGGAGGTAAGAGGCTTGGGGCACCTAGGTGGCTGTCTTTTGGCAAACGTCTGCCTTCAGCTCAGGTCATGACCCCGGGGTCCTGGGATGGAGCCCCACGTCAGGCTCCCTGTTCAGCAACGACCCTGCTTCTCCCTCGCCCTCTGCTGCTCCCCCTGCTTGAGCTCTTGCTCTCGGACAAATAAATAAATAAATAAAATCTTAAAAAAAGAAAAAGAAGTAAGGATCTTAACCCATGCTCACACAACTAGTACATGGCATAGCCAATCCTTCATCTTCTCTTTGAAACCTGGTTTCTACTAAACTGATTAGGGTCCATGGAAGTAGTAGGCAACTTCTGGTTAATGTGTTAATTTATTCAGCAAACGTTAAGTGCCTATTGCATCCCTAATACCTGACATTTGAGGTATTGAGTGAGTTTTGTTTGTTGGTGTGTTTTTTTTTTTTTTTTTTTTTAAAGAATTTCTTCCCTTAAGTAAGTTGCAGTGAGCTTTAAAGGCTTTAAAAAAGCTTTCCTCTTTTTAACCACTCCACCCATGTTTCATAGTCTAAATTTCTTAGTTGACATTCCCATGTAGATTTATTTGTCTTGCAGCTGGCCAGAGGGGTGTCTCTTAGGAAAAGAGACTTGGAATGACTTCAGTGAGCAGGCGAGGAGTTGTGACATGTGTCAGCTTGCTTGTGTTCAGTCAGCCAGGTGGTGATTTAACTGTTAGCCTTCCCAGCTCCAGCTTTGGGCTCATGTAGTGGGAGCTGGAAGGCTTTAGTAGATGAATCAATTGGAAAACACTTCGAGAGTCAAATGTCACCCCTTTAGCAGCTACAGCTGTCAGCAGGGACCAGTACTAGGGCCTGAGAATTAAGGACAGATATTAAGTACAGCCCTCCGAGGTTCTGGGGCTTTCTTTTTGACGTGTGGTCCTGTGTTGACATGGACGGGACTCAGAAGCCAGTCATGCCTGTGCTGTGGCTTCCTTCTCTGCAGACAGAACAGAGCGCTGGCCGTCACCTGACTTTGCTCACGCCTGCTTTCTCTTAGCGATCCTGAGGTCAACCACAGTCGTGTGGGGTAGATGGCCTTGTTCGTCTTCCTTCCTTTGACGTGGTGAAATTAAGGCACGCAAAGGAAAGTGTCTTCCTGGGCACACATCGCCAGCACGTGGTACTTGACCCCTGTCCTCCCTGGGGATCCCCCTGAGTCCCTAGTTGAATCAGTGGACCCGCAGTCCCTGCGGCGTCCCCAGCACCTGACATCCAGCACCCTGGGAGGCAAGAGGAGAGGACAGGTCACGGACAGAAGCAGAGACTGAGCTGCCCGGTGCTGGGTGCGACACGCTGTGTGTGGAGCTGCAGGGGCAGGTGACACAGGTGACGCCCCAGCTGGAGGAGGAGGGACGAGCAGGAGTTAGCCAGGGTGGAGAGGCGGGTGGGGACACACGCAGGGGGCGTCGCAGACAGAAACGGAGGGGTGGGAAGAGCAGTGTGTGGCCTGCTCCACAGCCCTGTGTGCCACGCCCAGGTGTTTGGATGGTGCCTTGTTGCTCCACGTGTCCCTCCCCTGCTGCTCTGGCTATCATCTGACGGTCCTTCTGCTTATCCACCCTTCTACCCCGCAGCTTTGTCCTTATCCCTCACCTTCTGCCTTAGTACTGGGGGCGCCTGTGTGCCTTGATTGGTTAAACGTCCAACTCTTGCTTTTGGTTCAGGTCATGATCTCAGGGACCTGGGATCGAGCCCTGCATGGGGCTCTCTGCTCAGCGGGGAGTCTGTCTCCCTCTCCCTCCCCCTCTGCTTGCCACTCCCCCTGCTTATTCTCTCTCTCTCTCTCTCTCTCTCTCTAATAAATAAAATCTTATAAAACAAAAAGCCATAAAGGGTTACTCCTAAAGGGTTAGATGCCGTCACCAGGCCAGCCCTGTCGTTGGGGAGAGTTTCCTTCTGTTTTGCTGGAGGGACCGAGAGAATGGTACAGAGGGGTTCTAAGGAACATGGCCTCTAGAATTAACACCGAGGAAGTGAGGCAGGTGAGCATGGTAGGAGGAGTGGAGAAGAATGGTTGCTTCATCCAGAGCATCACAAAAAACATCTCGAGTTAGGCTATGTCCAGGTTTGTGCGTGAGGTAGGCGTGGAAGGCACCCCCAGCATTTCCTGAGCGTTGAGCCACTTGGCAAGATGCACATACAGATTAAAAGGTGCCCGTTTACTTCTGTCCTGAGGTGTGAGGCATTGGTCTTCTGTGTCAGGGGAGAGAGTAGAGGCTCAGAGAGGTTAAGTAATCTGCTCAAGGTTGCTCAGCCAGTGAGGGGCGGAGCCCAGGGTTCACATGTGGGTCTGTCCAATTCTTCCTACGAGCCTCCTGCCCCTCCTGTGTGTGTCACTGGTCTGTTGGCACTGGCCTGGGTGTCATGCAGTGAGTGACTGTGGTTCCTTGTCTGCCCGCTTGGCAGCCTTGCCCACGAGGCTCGGTTTTGCAGACAGATGAACAAATGAGCAGCTGACTGCTCTGATAGGCTCTGGAATTGTCCCTGGGGAGACGGGCCAGTCCCAAGAAGGTTATATCAGGCTTTGCAGCAGAAATGTCTGGGCATGCCGCAGCGTCTGCTGACTCAGCAATACCTAGTTCATCTCCCATTCTGCAAGCGAACAGGTGTTTCCTGTGCTGACTCCCTGCCTGGGAGGGAGTCCTCCCTCAGCCCAGGAGAGCACCACCCTCGGGAGGGAGCGTTTCAGCGACTTTGCACCTGTGCCCGAGGAATGTTCCCTTCCTTTCTTTATCTCTGAGAAGGTGTTCACAGAGGCCGAGCCGTGCAAGAACAGATGAGTGGCCGTTGAGGTGACCTAGGCATTCCAGCTGTGTTCAGAGCAACAAAGATTATGGTGGGAGCCGCTGCTGATTCAATACTCCTCTGAGTCCTCCAGGGACTGTTAGGTTAGCAAAGCGAGTGTTGAAAGGGATTGAGTAAACCATGAATCAAATTTTTTGGATTGGCATCTGCTGGGTAAGGTCTGCTGGCGTGGCTTTTTGTTGCTACAACATGTTTACTAACCATATGTTTTGAAGGATGAACAAGATAAAGGCAGTTCACCGAGTTCTGACACAGGGAGCGAAGGACTATAATGAGGTCTATATGAAGAGGCTTTGTTCTTTGTTCTCTCTCTCTCTCTCTTTTTTTTTTTTTTTTTTTAAAGTAGGCTCCATGCTCAGCACGGAGCCCCACGTGGGGCTTGAACTCAAGTCCTTGAGGTCGAGACTTGAGATGAGACCTGAACTGAGAGCAAGAGTTGGCTCTACGGGTGGAGCCACCCAGGTGCCTCATGACCTTATTCTTCGCATGCATTTTGAACATCCTGGGACAGATGTGCGAGTGGGTGCCATCCTCCCCTGCCAAGGAAGGTGATGGCAATTGGAGAGTGGAGCTTGACGCCCGTGGCTACCCCTGAATTTGTGCGATGCCTAAGGACAGGCTTGTGGCTGTCACTTTCCTCCTGTGTTGGAGACCCTTGCCTCCATCCTCAGCTACTGTCCGAAGTGGATAACCTCAGCTGCCCTCTGCTGCCACCTCTTATCTGTTCTCCTTGTTACATGTGCCTGAGCTCTCAAGCAAGTGTCACCTGTCCTCTGGGTCCCATCTCTGGACCTTCCCCAGTGTTTCAGACCTCAGTAGTGCCTGGTAACAACAGTCACCTGGATTGAAAGTGAAAGACCCTTCTGAAAAACAGCTTGTGTCAACAGCAAGCAATAAAGCAGATTAGCTATGGTTTATTGACCACATCGTACGTGCCTGTGAGCTAGGTGTCCCCGTCCTGGCCATCTTTTTCTTTTTTTTTTTTTAAGATTTTATTTACTGGGAATCCCTGGGTGGCTCAGCGGTTTAGCGCCTGCCTTCGGCCCAAGGCATGATCCTGGAGTCATGGGATCGAGTCCCACATCAGGCTCCTGCTCTCACTCTCTCTCTGAATCTCATAAATAAATAAATAAATAAATAAAATCTTTATTTTTTTTTAAAGATTTTATTTATTTATTCACGAGATACATGGGGCGGGGTGGGGGGGGGAGAAAGAGAGAGAGAGGCAGAAACACAGGCAGAGGGAGAAGCAGGCTCCATGCAGGGAGCCTGATGTGGGACTCGATCCCGAGACTCCAGGATCACGCCCTGAGCCAAAGGTAGATGCCCAACCGCTGAGCCACCCAGGTTGTCCCCCAACCTGGCCATCTGAGGAGAGACTTGGGCCACAGGAGGTTAACCACCTTGCACCAGGTCACCCAGCCACCACTGGATGCAAGCACAGATCTGTGTAACTCAAGCCTGGTTTCTCTTCATCACGCTTCCCTTCCTCCAGGGAAATAATACCAACTTCCTGTGTAATATCTGTAAATTATGTCCCATTTTTGGTAAACTGAAAATTGTTGGGTGGCCCGTGGGAATAGAGGGGGTTGGGCTGGGGGTTCCCCATCATTTTTATTCCATAATGGCCCCCACTTGAAGGTCGTTGCTCGTTGATAGGAAAGTCCTCAGTCCTCCCATCAGCCTTGGCAGAGACCCTCACCAGATACTTGAAGGAAACATGCGAGTTCCCTGCTCTGTGCTCTGGGTAGTCTCTCTGTTCACGTGGAGTCCCTTAGAGTTCATCTTCGCTTCCTGCCAAGCAGTCTCAGAAAATTGCAGGAAGCTAAGCCGTGCTGCACCTGTGCCCTGGAGTGTGTCTTCCTGCTGCCTCAGGACACTCTGGAAGAGTGAAGTTGCATGTGCTGACTTGCTAAGGCATCCCTAACTTGCTAAGGCATCCCGGGGGCCAGGAGGGAAGACACCCTCAGGCTGTCTTCTGGCCACACCTCCACTGCTCCAAGGTGAGGTCCTCTGGAGTGAAACCCACCCCCCAGCACCTTGGAACCTCCAGGCCAGCATGTTTCACATAAGCCTCCTTCGAGTGTCAGGACACCTTCGAAGACTGAGTTTTAGAGAGAAATGCTTGGAAAGGATTCCAAGCACCACCTTTGTTTCCGTAAGGGCCAGTGAGTGAATGGAACAGCTACAGCCTGAGCCTGAGGTCAGCTTTTTTTTTCTTTTCTGTCTTAATAGTACAGTCAGGTGGCTGCTGGCTGCTGGCAGCGACTCTGCCTCCACTGACTTCAGCGCCAGCCAGGTGGGGTCTAGTTTCAGCTCACAGACCTTAATGTCATTGCTGAGTGGCCTTGACAAGACACTTAAACCTTCAGTGAGAATAAAATAGTGTCATACAGAGAACACTCAACAATGGTTGCCTTCCCTTTCACTTGGAATCTGGAAGAGCAGCTTGTTAGATTTGTGTGTTTAAAAAAAAGGCGCATAAATAATCTCTAATTGAGGATCTCCCTGGGTAGAAAAAAAGCCAAAGCTTTATTTAAATTAGGGACCTTGATAGGCATTCTGCTACTTAGAGAGGATTTTTTTTTTTTATCATTATTATTATCTGGATCTCAACTGCTCCAGCCAGTTCTGGAACATAAAAACATGGAATAACATGCTGGCCTCTGGGCTTAATGCACAGCTACAAGAATGTCTGTTCGGAGGGTGCTGCCCTTTTTTTGGGCCTGGCGCCAGGCATGCTAAAGGTCTGCACATTGACCCTAAAAGGTGTGATGCACCTGAGGGCTTACCTTTGGGGAGGCACAGAAATATGGTGGGACAGAGAGGCACGGAGTAGAGAAGTCCAGAAGGAGGTGGGCCAGTTGTGTGTTGAACAAGCCTCGTTGAAGAAGAAAAGCTTCAGAAACACAGGTCTTTCTGTATTGTCAAGTACCAGCATTTACTCAATTGTACTGATTTTCTTCGTCAAGTACCAGCATTTACTCACTTGTACTGATTTTCTTTTTTACTCAAAGTTGACAAATGCAGTGGCATTGTTTTTTTTTTCCAGTTTTGTAGACAGACTATCTTGTGAGCAGTACAGGTCAAGTTACATCAGAAGCTGTGCTGGGGACCGAATCCTTACTCATTTGCCCGGAAAAATGTGATGCTGCTTTTGCACAGCCAGTGAACTCTCAGATGACAGTGTGTTTGTAAGTTGGGAACTACTTGTAGGGTATTTTGTAGAGGAGGAGACCTTCTTTTGAAGCCAGAGCCAGAGCCTTCCATGGGTTATAGGGGAGTTGTCACTGGAACCAGATTCGTAAAAAAGCATTCTTGAAATTAGTTTTTAAGTAGGCATCATGCCCAGCGTATAGCCCAAAGTGGGGCTTGAACTGATAACCCTGAGATGGAGACCTGGGCTGAAAAATCAAGACCAAGCCACCCAAGCGCCCTTAAATTAGTTTTGGAATTGATAGGGCTGATCCTGAATAACCTCCAAACAGGTTGTTCTAGAAATGCAGAATATTAACTGTGGAGGCAGAGAGATCATCTAGTCTTCCTAACTGCCAGATTGCACACTGGTTTGGCTGTTGATGATTAGGTTCTTCAAAACGTCTACAGAAACCATATATAAGGGACGCCTGGATGGCTCAGGCGATTAAGCATCTGCCTTCCTCTCAGGTCATGATCTCGGGGTCCTGGGATTGAGCCCTAGGTCAGGCTCCCCACTCAGTAGAGAGTCTGCTTGTCCCTCTGCCCCTTCCCATGCTTGTGCTCATGTGCTCGTTTTCTCTCTCTCTCAAATAAACAAAATCTTAAAAAAAGAAATAAAGTATATATGGTATGTCAGTTACGTTATGCATTTGCTAAGTGTGGTGGCCCCCTTGCAGGTGCTCTAAAAAGTCATGTCCTTTATCTTTTTAATAGTTCCTGCCTTGATTTTTCCAGTTACCAGGTAAATGGCCACACGTATCATGGTTCTGGATCTGCCACCTGTTTTTGTGCATTCTTTGGCTTTTGTAGTGGTCAGACTCAGGGTGCCAAATGAGAGTAGGAAACCACAAAAATTTTTCCATCTCCACCCAAGCACTGTGTATCCTAACGATAATGGATGGGAAACCTCATCAGAGAGCACTGCTTTTCCTCTTAGCAAGTCATTTTTAAGCATTATAAACAGACTAATTTTTAAAAATAACATTCCAGACCCAAATGTCATTTTATTATTTGTATGAGCATCAGCATCTCGTGTATGCGGTTTTGGGTCGGACCTCTTTCTGCTTGAGCCATATCGTTTGGTGTATAAAAAATAATTAGGGTACTGTAAAGAAGAAAAACGTGATTTCTACTTCCACCACCCAGACCTCATCTTTGTGGTTTTTTTTCATCTTTGTTGAAACTGTTATATTTCTTTCTGAACTTTAATACACATATATACATCCATGAAAGTTATTTTTTTGGATGAGACTAGGAAAAAATAGTTTTGTATCATAATTTTTTAAACTTAACATCTCCTGAGCATTTTCCCATATTATCAAATATTCTTTTTTAAAAAAAGATTTTATTTCAGAGGGAGAGAGAGAGCGCCAACGGTGCAGGGGTTGGGGGAGAGGGAGAGAGAGAATCCCAAGCCGACTCCCTAAGAGCATGGAGCCTGATGCAGGGCTCCATCCCAGGACTCCAGGGGATCATGACCCAAGGTGAAGTCAAGAAGCTTAACTGACTGAGCTGCCCAGGCGCCCCCCAGATTACCAAATATTCTATGCAAACGTGACTTGGTTGTGTTTTATGTGTGCCTAGACTTAACAAATCCCACCTCCCTCATTATTGGCTCTGTAGGTTGTCATCAAGTGTTTTGCAGTGATGGACATTTTATTCCTCTCTATTCCTTAAGATAGATTTTTAAAAGTCGAATTATTGGTTAGAAGGATGAACATTTTTCCTACTCTTGCCTGGTGGGCAAAATTCTTGCTGTTGGCAGCACTGGGAGTGGTTTCCCAGGATAGCTGGTCCCAAAAGCCATGTGTTGCCAGGATAGCAAGGCTGTAAGACTTCCCCCAGCAGGCTTGGTGAGTGTGGCGGCGAGAGCCACTGGAGAAAACACCCGGGGAACTGTCATTCCTAACATTTTCTGCTCTTGCTTTTTTTTTTTTTTTTTTTTTTTGCAGAGAAGCGGGGAGCTTGGTGTTCTTTCTCACTTGGCCCCATTTACATTTTTCTTATTTTTTTTTTAAGATTTTATTTACTTATTCATGAGAGACACAGAGAGAGAGAGAGAGAGAGAGGCAGAGACACAGGCAGAGGGAGAAGCAGGCTCTGTGCAGGGAGCCCGACGTGAGACTTGATCCCAGGACCCCAGGATCACACCCTGGGCTGAAGGCGGCACTAAACCACTAGGCCACCAGGACTGCCCTTTTTCTTACATTTTTCATGTAAAAAGATCGGCTTGCATCACATTGTCTTTTTAAACCTGTGCCCCATTAAAAAGTAAGCCACTGGCTATCCAGTCCATTTCAGCAGGAAGTTCCTCAAAGTGCTTACCATGAGAACATAGTAAGGGTGATCTTTGCCCGGGACCCCATGAGAACCCTTGGAGGAGGAAGGGGCATGGTTAACTAGAATAACCACGAAAGAACTAATTACAGACTACCCGTAATCAGACTTGGCTCCCATCAGGAGCGACAGAAGTCATGCCAGCATTCTTGGTTCTATAAAGGTGGCAAAAAGCTCAAATTCTCTTTCACTAACCTGTTTCTTTGACACCTATTTGGTGTGGGGCTGGAAAATGAGTGGTTAGCTAGGATGGGGAACATGGAGAGGAAGAAAAGAAGAAATAGGAGCAAAGGTGCTTGCAAGGAGAAATCTCTTAAATCTTCCTGGAAGAGGAAGTTAACTCTGGGAGATTAAAGTGCCAGCTTGCGTTTTTTCACATACCAGGAAGTAGGTACCCTTTCAGAGCATGGTTTGAGGTTGGTAACTAGAAATAGAGAAAAAAATTGAATTTTTTTCATTTAGTGTTCCTTGATGAAAAAAAATGATTTTTTTTTAAGATCTATTTATTTATTCATTTATGAGAGACACAGAGGGTAGAGGAGAAGTAGGCTCCCTGCCAGGAGCCCGATGCAGGACTCGATCCCAGGACCCCGGGATCATGACCTGATCCAAACGCTCAACCACTGAGCCACCCAGGCATCCCGAGAATTGCTTTCTGTAACTGAGAAAAAGGTTATATTATCAGATAAGGTGTCTCCCTGCCCTGCCCAACCTCCCCCCCACCCCCGTCATGGTTTTAGATCAAAGGACTGTGTTCCTGGACCCTGGAAGGCGTCTTGGTTTTAGAGACTCTGAACAATGTGACTTCTGTTGAATGGTTGGCACTGGGATGGGTGTATAAAGATTGATGAGGTGAGACCCTTACCCTTGATTTAGTGGTAGAGAAGAGAGTAGGAATATATGTGATATATATTTTTTTTTTGTGAGAAATATAGATAACATAAAATTTGCCATTGGAACCACTTTTACGTATAAAGTCCTGTGGCATTAAGTGCGCTCACATTCTTGTACAACCATCACCATCATCCATCTCCATCACTGTCATCTTCTCCATTTTTAAACTCTGTATTTGTTAATAACTCCTCATTTCCCCTGTCTCTAGCCCCTGGAAACCACCATTCTACTTTCTGTCTCTGAATTTGACTACTCTCAGTACCTCATAAAAGTGGAAACCAAATAGTATTTGTCCTTCTGTGATTGGCTTGTTTCATTTGGCTTAATTCTTCTGGGAATTGTCTCAAGTTTCATCCACGGTATAGCATGGATCAGAGTTTTCTTCTTCTTTAAGTCTGAATAGCCATTTCTTTGTATAGAGAGACCACATTTTGTTTATTTATTCATCTGTCAATAGACACTTGGATTGCTCCCACCTTTTGGCTATTGTGAATAATGCTGCTGTGAACTTTTGGGTATATACCCACAGGTGGAATTGCTGGCTCTATGGTAATTCTGCCTTTAATGTTTTGAAGAGTTGCTGTACTGTTTTCCACTAGCAGTGTAAAGTTTCCAGTTTTTCTAAATCCTCACTAACCTTTATTTTCCGTGTTTTATTTTGTTTTTTGTTTGTTTGTTTTTTTCTGATAATAGCCATCCTAAGGGGATATGAAGAGGTATCTCCTTGTTTTTTTTTCTCCCCCCCCCCCTTTTTTTTGTAAGATTTTATTTCTTTCTTCACAAGAGACAGAAAGAGAGAGGCAGAGACATAGGCAGAGGGAGGAGAAGCAGGCTTCATGCAGGGAGCCCCATGTGGGACCTGATCCCGGGACTCCAGGATCATGCCCTGAGCCAAAGGCAGGCCCTCAACCACTGAGCCACCCAGGCATCCCTCATTGTGGTTTTGATTTGCATTTCCCCAATGATTAATGATATTGAACATCTTTTCACGTACTTAATTGGCTGTCTGTATATATTCTTGGGTGAAATATGTGTTCAAGACTTGTGTCAGCTTTCTTTATCCATTCATCTTTCGTTGGACACCGAGGCTCCTTCCACAGTTTGGCTATCGTGGCCATTGCTGCTATAAACATCGGGGTGCAGGTGTCCCGGCGTTTCATTGCATTTGTATCTTTGGGGTAAATCCCCAACAGTGCAATTGCTGGGTCGTAGGGCAGGTATATTTTTAACTGTTTGAGGAACCTCCACACAGTTTTCCAGAGTGGCTGCACCAGTTCACATTCCCACCAACAGTGTATGAGGGTTCCCTTTTCTCCGCATCCTCTCCAACATTTGTTGTTTCCTGCCTTGTTAGCTTTCTAAATCAGTTTGTTGTTGTTGACTCTTAGGAGTTCTTTATATATTCTGGATACTAATCTCTTATCAGATATGAGCTTTGCAAATATTTTCTCCAGTTCCTTAGGTTGTTTTTTTACTGTTTATGATGTCTTTTGATGCATAAGAGTCCATTTTTTTTGAAATATTTTATTTATTTATCCATGAGAGACACGCAGAGAGACAGAGAGGCAGAGACACAGGCAGGAGAAGCAAGCTCCATGCAGGGAGCTTGACGTGGAACTCGATCCTGGGACCCCAGGATCACACCCCGAGCTGAAGGCAGTGCTAAACTACTGAGCTACCCGGGTTGCCCAAGAGTTTTTAATTTTGATGAAGTCTGTCTTACTTTTTTTTCTTTTGTTGCCTGTGTTCTTGAGATTTTAATATTTATTTATTTGAAAGAGAGAACACAGAGGGAGAGTGAGTGAGAGGGAGAAGCAGACTCCTCACTGAGCAGAGAGCCCGACGTGGGGGCTCGATCCCAGGACCCTGAGATCATGACCTGAGCTGAAGGCAGGTGCTTAACCGACTGAACCACGCAGGTACCCCAGTGTAGCCTGTGTTTTTGGCATCATATCCAAAAAATCGTCAGATCCAATGCCATGATGCATTTTCTCCTGTGCTTGCTTCTAGAAGTTTTATAGTTTCAGCTCTTACATTTAGGCCTTTGATACATTTTGAGTTAAGTTTTGTATATTGTGAACGGTGGGGTTCCAGCCTCTTTTTTTTTTTTAATGTGGATATCCAGTTTTCCTAATCGATTTTATTTTTTTTCCTAATTTGATTTTAAAAATAATCCTAACATATGAAAGAAGATGCTTCGCTGCTTCTCACTGGGGTTATTGAGCCAGTCCCTGGCAGGAGGGTCCTGTCTGAATGATGTGGGAAAAAGAGATGTAAGCCTCTCACTCAATTCTGGAGACACAGCACACTACAGGATGCTTCCCCAAGGGAACTGAGTACTGTCTTCTAGAAATAGGCAGGAGCATTTTCAAGTGAGCTAGGGAGGGGAAAGAAGGAGATTATCAAGGTGGGATATTATAAACACTGGTATGTAATGTGCTTCTAATTTTCTGTCTTCAGTTACATAAGTATCAGTATAGGAGGCTTGTTTGGACTGAAACTCCCCATGAGTCTTTAGTTTGTTGGTGTTTTATTGGTGGGGGTATGTGCTTCTTTTAGCTGTTGGCCATGGTAGGGAGAAAACAGGATTTCATACTCTCAACAGAGTATCCTGCAGGGGGTGGGGAAAACATATACCTTGTATTTTAAAGAAAACTTTCCACATGGCCTTGGTCTGTGTCGTTCTCCAAACCTGCTACAGATTTCCTGCTGCTCTTAAACTGGTGCCACTGGCCTGATCCCTTATCCTGTGTGCAGCTGTGGGCCTGAGGGTTGAGAGCAGAGCCTGGGTCTCTTTCCGGAGGAATTCCAGAGGGACACAGCTGCAGGGTTCTCTGTAACTGCTTGTATGTGCACAGGAAGTTCCCCACAACCCGCAGTGCTACATCTCACTTCCGTTCAGTTGCTTGCCATCCGTGGCCCTGGCTGGCTGGCTGGAAGTTGTTGGTGCAGAGAGCTGCTGGCCTGGTGCCCTCGTGGCCTCTCCTGGTCCTCCCTTGATCCAAGCGGGATCTCGGGAGTGGAGGGCAAAGAAAGGGTGTGAGGGTCATAGAGGAGAAGAAATCATAGGGGGATCTATTACAGATTTCTGTGCAAAGAAGTCCTTTCTAACTGTAACATAAAGAAACACTGGGCAATGTATCAGTTTACGTAAGTAAAAATTATCTCCCAGAAAACACCACTTTAAAGCAAAAAGACAGGGACCCCTGGGTGGCTCAGTGGTTGAGGGCCCTTCTTTGGCTCAGGTCGTGGTCCCGGGGTCCTGGGATCGAGTCCCACATCGGGCTCCCTGCATGGAGCCTGCTTCTCCCTCTGCCTGTGTCTCTTTCTCACTCTGTGTCTCTCATGAGTAAATAAACAAAATCTTAAAAAAAAATAGTAAAAAGACAGTAGGCTGAAAAACTATTTGTGATACAATGAGAAACAGCCAGTTTTCTTAGTATGTAAAGAGCTTTTGTGAATCAGTAAGAAGAGACCCATAATGGAGCAGAGAAATGAGGATAGGCTATCAACAGAAAGGTTTCAGAAAAAGAAAAACAGAAGGCTTTTAGGCATATTGAAGATGTTTATCCTCACTTAAAGCAGAGCGGTAAGTCAGAGAGATCTCATTAAGTTAGATATTCTTAAAAGAGGATGTAGAGTGTATGTGAATCATTGATGGCAGGGGCTCTCTGGGCTTATGTATGACAATTTTTAAAAATGCAGATTCTTTACATTAGCAGATCCACCACTAGAAGCTTATCCTACTGATATGTACCTATGTACCTATGTCCCTACATAAAGCTTTTTAACTTTTTAACTTTTTATTTTTCTTAAGATTTTATTTATTTGAGAGAGAGACAGTGCACACCAGAGAGCAAGCCTGAGCAGAGGGGGAAGGGACAGAGGGAGACGGAGAAGCAGTCTTCCCGCTGAGCAGGGAGCCCGATTTAGGACTTGATCCCAGGACCCTGAGATTATGACCTGAGCCAAAGGTAGCCCTCAACCACTGAGCCGTCCAGACGTCCCTCCGCTCAGATTTTAGAGCACCAAGATGGAACAGTGAAGCTGAGAAAAATTACAGAGATCTGAGCTAGAGGATGTTATTTCATAGCCTTATAGATATAAAGAAAATCGAACATCGGGGCCTGAATCCCAATGTCTTCAGTGAATCACAAAATCAAAGCTCCTCAGTAGACTGTTTCCAAGAGAGGTTTATAATGGTGAAAGTTTGGACACCTATGCTGTGCTGGCCACGGTCTCCTGTGCATCAGCCTGTTAACACTTAGCACCCATTCATGGGGGGCGGGGGGGTTATCAGCGCTCACAGTTGGTAATAGTTATAACCATCAGAGAGGTTTTGTTGCCTCCCCTGGTTATCCTAGTATCAGAAGTCAAGCCAGGTCCTGTGTGCCCAGCCTGATACCAGAAGACCCACTTTCCGCCTTTTAGAACTTTGTGCTAAGTGGGTAGTTTTTGTCTTTTTTTTTTTTTAATCTATCTTGCTCAGAAGTTTATTGGGCATTTCTATCAAAACACAAAATTTCTCTTGAATGGCACTTTTACACATCTGCAACCTAGTAATTGCTTCTCCTTTTCAAAGGCCCCGAAGCCCATTGCCGGACCTAGAAGCAACTCCTTGGCCACCAGGCAACCCATAGAGTAGGTTCAGTGCTGTGCAGTTTTACTTCTAAGTGTCATCGAAGTTTTCAAAAATGGGTTGAATCTCTTTAGGGTCCGTGATAATGGTTAACCAGGATGTTTGAAGACGTAGACACTCGATAATGCCAGCTAGCAATAGTTTACTCTTAGAACAAAGAGAAACACCAGGAAATAAATTCTGCAGGAAAAGATTATAAAGTGAAACAGTACATCCTTATGGTATATATCCTCTGGAAGAAGAAGGAAAAAATGTGTCCAGGAGTATATAAAAATAGAAGTTGAAGAAAGTGTTCACATCTTCTGTGATTAAAAAAAGAGAAGTCAAGCCCACTAGAGATGACAGGTGCACTCACTTCCTAGGGCTGCGGTAACAAATTGCCACAAATGTGGTGGCTTAAAAAGACCAAAAATGTTTACTCTCTTAACAGTCCTGGAGGCCAGAACCCCAAAATCTAGGGGTTTGGCAGTGTTGGTTTCTTTCGCAGGCTCTGAAGGCAAATCTGGTCTGTGCTTCTCTCCTGGCTGCTGGTAGAACTCCCTGGCTTAGAGATTCTGGTTCCTTCCCCTGTCTTCACATGGTATTCCCTGTGCGTCTCTGTGTCTTGTCCTTTTCTGTTTCTTATAAAGACACTTGTCATCGGGTTTAGTACCCATCCAGATCCAGGATGATCTTATCTTGAGATCCTTTACCTTAGTTACATCTGCAAAGACCTTTTTTCTGAACAAGGTCACATTCTGAGGCCCTGAAAGTTGGGACTTAGTCCTATCTTTTGGGGGGCCACAATTAAACCCACAGCAGTCTGTTCTTTTGCGGCCCCCCTGCGGTTCATTCATGTCTGTGCCACGTACAGAATACATTCCCTCCATATCCATTGATTACTTGGGGCTTGTGAGGATAGAAAGAATTTTGAAGGGTGAGAGCTTAAATTTCTAATTAAAGACAAATTGGGCAGCCCGGGTGGCTCAGCGGTTTAGCACCGCCTTCGGCCCAGGGCATGATCCTAGAGACCCGGTATAGAGTCACACGTTGGGCTCCTTGCATGGAGCCTGCTTCTCCCTCTGCCTCTCTCTCCCTCTCTCTCTCTCTCTGTTTCTCATGAATAAATAAATAAAATAAAAAATAAAGACAAATTGCAGAAGACAGATGGGCATTAATTTGGTGGGGTGGTTTTTTTTTTTTTTTTTTTGAGATCATTGTCCATTCACATAGGGTTGTAGGAAGTAATACAGAGGGATCCAAGTAGCTTTTCCTTAGTTTCCCCAGTGGTAATGGCTTACAAAATGGTATTGATCCTGATACAGTGAAGAAGCAGAACATTCTCCCCACTGCAGGGTCGCTCCCCCAGGCTGTGCTTTGTTTGTCACCGCTGCCTTCTCCGTGCTACCATCCCCCTTGTCCCTAATCCCTGCCAACCACCAACCTCCTCATTTCCGTAATTGTCTTATCTAGAATGTTCTATAAATGGAATCCTACCTTTTGAGATTGCCCATGTATTCTTTAGCAAAATTATCTGGAAATTTATACAGGTGGTAATTTATTCCTTTTCATTGCTAAGTAGAGTTCCGTGGCACGGATGCACCACAATTTGTTTAACCATCTACCCCTGTAGAACACCTGAGTGGTCTCCAGTTTTGGCTGTTATGAATAAAGCTTCTAGGAACATTTGTGTAATGTTCAGGGTGAGCATGTTTGCATTTCTTTGGGATAAATGCCCAGGAGTACAAATGGTGGGATCCTATGGTAGTTGCACGTTTAGTGTTTTAAGAATGTGCCAGATTGTTGGGGGCGCCTGGCTGGCTCTGTTGGTAGAGCATACAACTCTTGATCTCGGGGTTGTGAGTTTGAGCCTCACACTGGGTGTAGAGATTACTTTAAAAAGTGCCAAATTGTTCTTCTGAGTAGTTGAACTGTTTTCCATTTCTAACAGCAGTGTATGACCAATCTTTTTTCTCTATTGTCATCAGCATTTGGTGTTGTCACTTTTTTTGGGGGGGAGGGCTATTCTGATGGGTGTGTAGGAACATGTCCTGATTTTAATTTAATTTACATTTCCCTAATGGCTAATAATGTTGAACATCTCTCCAGGTGCTTATTTGAGAGCTGTGTATCATCTTGGGTGAAATGCTTCTTCATGTCTTTTGCCCATATTCTAATTGGAATTGATTTTTTTTTTAATGTTGAATTTTCAGAAATCTTTATGTATTCTGGATACTAATCCTTTGTTGGACATGTGTGTTACAAGTATATTTTCCCCGTCTGTAGCTCGTTTGTTTGTTCTAAGAGAGGCTGTTTGACAGAGCACATTTTATTTTTGTTGAAATTCAGCTTATCAACTTCCCCTTTTATGTATCATACTTTTATGTATCAAGCTTAAGAAAACTTTGCCAAGCACTAGATCCTGAAGACTTTCTCTTCTGTGTTTTTCTTAATAAATTTGATAGATTTTCTTTAAAGATTTTATTTTTTTGAGAGAGAAAGTGTTAGCGCATGAGTGGGAAGAGGGGCAGAGGGATAAGTAGACTCCCCGCTGAGTCGGGAGCCCACCAGGGGGCTCAACCCCAGGACCTTGAGATCAGGATATGGGCTGAAGTCACTTAACCTAGTGAGCCCCCCAGATGCCCCAAATTTGATAGATTTTTGCTTTACATAAGCCTGCGGTCCATTTGTTTTTAAGGATTTGTTTATTTGAGAGAGAAAGAGAGTGTGAGTGTGGGAGGGGAAAGGAGTGGGGAAAATCCTCATGCTGACTCTCCACTGAGCACAGAGCCTGAGACCTCAACCTAAGCTGAAATCAAGAGTTGGCCACTTAACTGACTGAGCTACCCAGGTGCCCCAGCCTGTGGTCCATTTTGAGTTAATTTTTATATAAGGTGTGAAGTTCAGGTCACAGTTCATATTTTTGCCCATCGATGTCCAGTTGCTCCAGTACTATTCCTTGAAAAGGCTACCCTTCCTCCGCGGAATTGCATTTGTGCCTCTGTCAAATCACTGGGACATATTTGTGTGGTTGTAAAACAGAAGTTTGGCCTGTATTTACTGATAGCTTCAGATCCACAAATGAATAAGAGAAAATCGTTCTCTTCAAGGGATACTTGCTTTAACTCCTCATATTTGCCAGCAGATTAGCCCTAATAATTTTTGATGACTTTCAGTGTGGTCAGTTTGCCATCCTTTATAGGGTAACATGGTCTGTGTCACTATGGGAGTTCTTTTATCTATTTTTTTTATTCCAGAGGAGTTTTGAGGGCCTAGGAGGTGGTTGATAAGTGATGAATCCATCAGAATCTAGTAGGAACGCCTGGAAAGAATGGAGTCTGCTCATAGGAGGATTTGAACCCCTTTCTTTAATGCTATGAAGAGTAAATATTAAGTTGAGTTTTCAAAGACACTAAAAGAGACTTTCAAAAAGGAAGGAAGGTGGGTGCTTGGCACATATTTTCAGTTTCCTTTCCCTGCTGCTCTGGATTTAGGCATGGATGCTGGAAGAGACCTAAAGAGGAAATTAAAAAAAATAAATCTTTTGATAGCCAGATAGTTTGATTTCTAGTTTTCCAGTGTGGATAAGCATTGCTGGAAAGGAAGAGTCAACCCAAATACAGCCTGTACGACAAAGCACCATTGTGCTGTGATGTCCTCGTCTTATGTTTACCCACATGTGGCCTTCAGTTTGGGAAGATTCAACAGAGGATCCAGCTGGCACACTGTGCTCCCCTTTATTCCATTTTTTTTTTTTCTTTTAAACAGGGGAAAGTCAACTCTCTTTTTTGTGTCTCTCCGCTCAGTAAGCCAGACTGCAAGGGGTGTGTGTCGGGAGCAGGGGCAGGGGTTGGGTATGTCTTGTCCTAAGACATCCTTGGCTTTTCCTAGTACAAGAGGCTTGGTTTGCTGGGCCCTACCGTCTCAACCTGCCTCCAAACCCTGAAGTTAAAAAAAGGGGTGGGGGGGAGGGAATAGTTCCCACCTCACTTGCACCCACAAGACAGTAAGAATTGACCCTCCAGTAGTCTTCCTCTTTGCTCCCACCTTTCCAAGAGGGCTTCATAAGCAGCAGAATCAGCAAAGCTAGCCATGATTCTAGCTGCTTTTGTGTGTGTGTGGGGGGGTGCCTTTTGTGCTTATCCTGTGGAGGATACAAAGACATATCCACAAAATCCGTATTCAGGCCCAGATTCGGCAAGAGGAAACAAATCAGTCACTGTTTTGTACTGAATCATTTTAATCCAGTTGTGAGGCTGAGTTGCTGCTTGGGTACAAGCACAGTCCTGTCTTGCCTGATGTTTAGCCCTTGTTTGGTGGCAGCTGTTTACCGGGCTGTGGATGAAACCAGCACTTGGCTTTACGTGAAGAGATTGGGCACCACCCTGTCCGCCCCCCCCCCCCCCCCCCCGCCACCTTCTTTTTCTTTAAGATGATGTCGAAGAACTACAGCAGTTTTCAGTTTTGACCGGTTTGCCTTCTAGATTTCCCCTGTCACGTTCAGCTGTATCTGTTACGTGGTTCTAGTCCTGGCGTGCACACCAGTCTGCACTGTTCTCTGCTTACATATTTACATCTCATATTCCTGTAAGCTTCGCTGATCCAACTATAAGTTTGATACCTGGTCAGAGGGTAGGAATGTTAATGATCCTTTCTCTGCTGCTTTCTGGAAGGTTTTCGCCAGTTCATAACACACCACCGCGTGTGCATCTGTTTTTATTGTGGTGAGGTTTTAAAGAGTTTGCTCAGTTCTGCTCGAACACACCTGCATGGGCTCACCTGCTTCCCAGAGCCTCCTTTAACTTGGACTTAAATACTGTTTTCTCCCAAAGAATGAATTGTAGGGGATCAGAAGTGATTTGTCTTGCTCTCTTCCTGGTAAAATATTTATCAGAAAAATTAACTTTGAAGGAAGCCTGTGCTTTGCGAAGCTGGCAGAGAATGAATTGCGGAGCCATGCTGAGAATATTCTGCTCCTGGCAGCTCCTGTGTATTCATTGCTGGCACTATACCCGTGTGTGTACGGTTGTTGGTGGCCCTCGGGACGAGAAGAGCCCTCCACTTCTGGTGTGGCAGGGCAAGGTGGTATGTGTATTGGTTAAGAGCGTGCATCCTGGGGGCCTGGGGGGCTGTCAGTTAAGTGTCTGCCTTCAGCTCAGGTTATGATCTCAGGGTCCTGGGATCGAGCCCTGCATCCCCACATTGGGCCCTGCATCGGGCTTTCTGCTCAGCTGGGAGTCTGCTTCTCCCTCTCCCTCTGCTCCTCCCCCAGCTCGTGCACTCTCTCTCTCAAATTAAAAAAAGTTTAAAGAGCGGTTCAGTTGCTTCCTAGCTGTATTATCTTGGGTTAGTTTTGTCATCTGCCTCCCTGTACCCATCTCCCACTGTGTAAGTGGGGATGATAACACCCACCTTCTAAGGACTGGTTTGAGGATTAGGGAGTAATCTGTAAAGTCCTGAGAACAGTTGCTGGCATTTGGCATGTTCTGTGTAGTTCTTAAATGTTGACTATTGTTCATTATACCCCCAGTTGATGCTAAAGCAGTTTAAATTGATGAGGAAGTGCTCCTTGACAGGGTTTTTCAGTAAGCACTCATGACTTAAAGAGAGAAGGGCCAAACATGTAATTTTACGAACCCAGAAGTGAGTTCTTAAAATGTCTTTCCTAGGAATGGAGCTAAAGGAGCCAGACAATTCACCAAAAAGTCCTGGGATCATGTTTATGTTGGGGACTGTTGATCAACCAGGATTTTTCTGGTGCGGGCTCATACTTGGGTTTTTCTAGGCTAACCTACCTTTGCAGCCCCACCGTATGGATCGGGAATTAAAACTGAGAGCTTCTCTTGTGGGGAATTCCTTATCCGGTACTGTTTATAATCTGGGTTTCCCCCTCCTAGGTACTGCTTCCTCAGTGGAGCTTCGCCTGTAGCACAAGCAAGTACTGGAAGGTGGGGAGGATGTTGAATTCAGCTCTGATACCTCCGGGTAGATACAGCTGGTAGGTGGCAGAGAGGTGCCTAGTGGTCTGGGGACCTTGGTCAGGCAAATGGTCCTCAGGCAAGTGGTCCTCCTCACCCTGCCTTTTAAAACTCACATGCAAATTATTTGGTTGCTGAGATATCTGTGGCTTCTCTGCTGAATAAGGTAGCCTCATGGCCCAGGACATGACGATTACCCCAGCTTTCAAGAGGATAGTTACACGGTTTACTGGGTATGTGAAAGTTGACCACAGTATTAGGGTCATTTTGGTTGGAGAGGACAGAAAGCCTCAAATAACAGTGTTTAAAGATGATTTATCTCACTGTCCTTCCTCTCTCAGCTCTATGATCATTGCAGTCTGGGACTCCTTTACTTAGCTGCTCCCCTACCTTTAGTCACATGGTATCAGGGCTGCAAAGTGGCCACTTGTGCTTCAGCCATCCAGCCTGCATTCCAGCCAACAGGAGGGAGAGTCAACAGGGATAATGATGCTTTAAGGAGATTCCAGGAAGCTGCCACTTCACACTCCTGCTTATTAGCAAATTGATTAGAACTTAGCATGGTCACCAGAAAGGGCAAGGGAGGCTGGGAAGCGGGGCCAAGGCCCAGCTAAAACTCAGGGCTGAGATATGGGTGTGCACAGCTAGCTGTCCCTGCCTGAGTTACATTATGTCCTTTAGGATGGAATGAAGGCTGATGCTAAAAATGAGCAGGGCAAGCTATGCTTTTACAAATCGGGTCTAAAGGAAAAGGAGGTCTGCTGGATGAATTCAGACCTTTTTGGTGGTAATCATGACACACATTTGAGCGAGCCCTCAGGGTACCAAGTCCTGCCAGGCTCCAGGAGCAGATGTTGAGACACAGTTGGTCTTTCTGCTCCAGGGCTCGTAGGTTATTGGATTGACCCGTGTCTGTTCCTTTGGTGCCTGAGACACTTTTATTACATAGCAACGTAGTGAGTTTCTGACTTAGGTATTTATGTGTGTATGTGGGGAGGGGTGGTGGTGATTGTTCTAGCCAGGAGAACCTACCTGCAATGCATAGGTTCTGGGGCATGCAGGACCGCAAGTCAGGTGGCCTCACGGCTATGACCAGAGCGCATCTGGTCCCTGTTGCTACCATGTGGTCAGTTTGATCAGGGAATCCAAGCAGCAGTTTACCTTATCCAGGGCAGATTACTGGTACTTTAGTTTTTTCATGCCTGTAAATTAGAGCTTCAGAGCTGGGTGGGGAGCAACCCCTGCCCCCAAAGGAGTGATGTAATGTCTGGGGGGCCGTGCTGGACACCGTTAGTGGCATTTTTTAAAAAAAGATTTTATTTATTTATTCGTGAGAGACACAGAGAAAGTCAGAGACACAGGCAGAGGGAGAAGCAGGCTTCATGCAGGGAGCCCTATGTGGGACTCGATCCCAGGACCCCGGGCATCATGACCTGAGCCAAATGCAGATGCTCACTGAGCCACCCAGGTGCTTCTAAGCTGGATTTATGAGCCACCCAGGCGCCCCGAGGTGGAGGGTTCTTAACAAAGAAGCTACCCAGAGCTCAAGTGCTCTGTTAGTTTTACTCTGTCAGCAATATTAGGACTGGACAGAGGACCTGAAGGATTAGGGGTGTGTGTGTGTGTGTGTATATATATATATACACACACACACGAAATGGCAGGGTTAGATGGTGTCTGGACCCTCCGGGCCATGTCCTATGTAAGGATCGTTTTAGAGCAATACTACTTGCGATGGCAGTGCAGGACCCCGTGGCTGCTCAGCTGCCCTGTTGGAATCGGCCAGCTGGGAGGGCCTGCAACTGCTCGCTCCTGGGGCTTCCCGAATAGGAAGTGTGTCTCTGAGAAAGGAGGCTGGCACGTGGGTCAGCACATCTGGTGGCCTGGCCTGATCGTCAGGTCAAATGCTGGCATGTTCCCAGAACGACAGAGCCTTTGGGCTCCCAGTTGCTGGCTTCTAACAGTTAGACTCCAAATTTAGGTTCCAGATACCTTGAACGTGTGTGTGTGTGTGTGTGTGTGTGTGTGTGTGTGTGTGTACTTTCAGCTTCTCCATAACGGATATCACTTGCCTGCCTTTACTTATCTGAAATTCAGTGACATTTACAGTTATGTTGAGTCTCATGATGCAGTGGGACAAAACCATACCATATTCCTTTTTTTTTTTTTTTTTTTTTTCCATAGCATATTCCTAACCAATACCTTCCCCGTCTCCGTTCCCCCATCACTGACCTCTGGAAGTAGAGTACATTTATGGAGAATATTGGGGCTTCAGTGCTGGCATAGTGAACAGGATTGGGTATTCGGAGTTAGAAGACCTGCAGGTTGAGATTCGGGCCTGTGACCTTGAGCAAGGCTTTTAAGCTTTGGTTCCTCATTAGATAAAAAAGAGATAAAGTAGTTACATCTTATTGTAATGGAGTTAAAAGGAGATGGTGTCTTCAAAATGCCATACAAGGGAAGAAAGTGTATATCCCCTTCACTGATTGTTCCATATGTATGTGTATAAAAATTCATATATATAATTTTTTTTCCTCCCCCTTCTTCTAAAATTAACCTCCTGTTGACCTGGCCTTTCACTCCATATATTCAGACAGCAACCCACAGTCCTATCTGGCTTATTTTTCACCTCCCCACCTTTAAAATAATGTGCCAGAAGTGGCAGGAAGGAATATATTCTGGATACATTGCACTGAATATGGAGATATCCTGTAAAACGAAGCCCACCTCCAGCTGTAACATTCACCACCATAGCCATATGTAGGCGTGCATTTCTGTAGTATTAAGTATAGCCACATCGTTGGGCAACCAGTCTCCAGAACTTTTTCATCATGTAAAAGTAAAACTATACTCCTTGAACAACTCCCCACTTCCCCCCGCCCTCAACCCCTGGCAACCTCTCTTCTACTTTCCGTGAATTTGACTATTCTAGATACCTCCTTTATTTTTTTTTTAATTTTTATTTATTTATGATAGTCACACAGAGAGAGAGAGAGAGAGAGGCAGAGACACAGGCAGAGGGAGAAGCAGGCTCCATGCACTGGGACCCCGACGTGGGATTCGATCCCGGGTCTCCAGGATCGCGCCCCGGGCCAAAGGCAGGCACTAAACCGCTGCACCACCCAGGGATCCCCTAGATACCTCCTTTAAATGGAGTCCTACGGCGTTTGTCTTCCTATGACATAATTATTTTATTTTATTTATTTTATTTTATTTTTTTTACATAATTATTTTAAGTCTTAGCCCACCACAGCGATTGCAGCCTTGCCTACTTTTAGTGTTCTGTAAGCTCACGACTGCCTGCCTTCTCCAGCCCTAAGTCATTAATGCATTATTTCCTTTCTCGAGAGAAGGAGACACCTTGGAGTTCCATTTCATCCTGTTGAAGAGGGCAGGATTAGGGAAAAGGTAAATTAAAATGAAAGGCGAAAGAAGAGGAGGTTAAAGAAGGCAAAGACCATTCAGTCATCCCAAGGAGGCGTCTCCGTAGGGCTCCTTCCTCCCTGTTGTGTAAAAATTCAAACCTATCCTCAAGGAGAGGAATAGCATAATGAGCTCCTGTGTACCTGTTGCCCCTGATTCAACAGCCGTCTAGATTTTTTAGGGGCCATTTTTGACAACTTCCAGGAGAAAGAAAATACTAGAAAAATCTAGACTGACTTGGAGACAAGTGTTTCTTTACTTGTTCATGCAGTGGTATTTATCTCCATGATAAAGGACTTCTGCCTTGGGACTTCTGACTACATTTTAGGTTGAGGGGAAAAAAAAGGAAGCAGGCTTGTGGGCAAGTCATTTCACCTGGTTTCCGCATCTGGGGAAGGATAGCGCTTGTGACTATAAGGGGTGGTTGTAGTGGAGCACTGGCCTAGGGCCTGACTTAATAAATCAGTTATAAGTGATGGTGGTGTGTTTGTAGAAAAAAGGGTCACCAAACAGGCCCATGGAAAACATGTAGCCGAGACATATAGCTGTGGACCTACAAAACAGCAAGACTTAAGCCTTGATAAGAAATTGTGATGGGGTGCCTGGGTGACTCAGTCGGTTAAGCGTCTGCCTTAGGCTTATGTCACGATCCAGGGATCTTGGGATCAGGTCCTGCATCTGGCTCCTTGCGCAGTAGAGAAAGTCCTGCTTTTCCTTCTCCGTCTGCTCCTCTCTCTCTCTCTCTGTCAAATAAATACAATCTTAAAAAAGAAATTGTGATGAACACTGGCTTTCTATATGTGCTCATTAACCCGATTTTGTTGGCCATTGTACCCATTTGTCCTTGGTTGTACCTGGGTTAAGGGAAATGATTGTTTACCTCCAAAATTAGGTAATGTAACCTCGTTATATACACTTTTTTTGGTAGTAGAGAGATTGCTATTCATACTTAAAAATATTTAACGGGTCTTAACTATAAGTAAAAAATACCACCCTGTGAATAATCAGGTAGATTAAATATCTGGCCCTATGAAGCCTTCTTTTCATTTTTGTTCTTTGGTCTTCTAGAATTCTGCTAATAAAAGCTATATCTATAGACTTTACCCTGCGTAGCCTTAGGATGTAAGAACCAGATGGGAGTTAGGAAAAGGAAATGATGGGCTGGCACCTGTTTAAAAATGTATAGTTTATAATTGTATAGAGCCTTTGATTCTGTTGTGGTATTTTCATTTTTGAATCTAACTTAAGTCATGTGCAAGTTTTATCTTTCTATAATTTTTTTTTTTCCTGGCATAGCTGCTGTTCCCAGAATCCTGTTTTAAATGCTGTTCTGATAATACGGGTAAATGTCAGAAAAGTAAAATAGTTTTCAAATAATTAACAATTGAGTCAAAATATCATTCCTCCAAAGATCCTTATTTTGTTGTGTCTCACATTTTGTACAACAGGAAATATTGTGCAAAATAGTCTCATGTGGATTGACTAGGGCAACAGGAATGGCCAGTTTTCCTTACGCTTGGAGAAATCAAATACAGAATTTATGGGAAATGTAACTTTATAAAAGTGTCCTGGTTTTTCCTTGTTAAAACCAGTTGGTAAAGTAAGTTCCACAGTGAAGCAAGACTGAGCCACAGAAATCTCTAACTATGCCACATTTTTCATCTCTTATAATTAGGTCAGCCAGCTCCATAAGGAGGCTTGGCTACGGCTTGTGGGTGTTTGTAATGTAGACATTCTTATTTTTAGATTAATATGTATGAAATGGAAAAAAGAAACAAGCCATTTGATAAATACTGTCCTTTACTATCTCATTTTTTTTTTAATGTGCTTGTTTTTATGCTTTTCTTTTTATGGGGACTCTATTATGGGAGAGAAAAAGAGGTAGATTTTAGGTTCTGTACCCTATTCCAGTTCCAGCAGGTGTGTGTGTGTGTGTGTGTGTGTATTGAGGGGGGGCTTCCCCATATCAACAAGCAATTCTCGGACACTCTCCCCACATTTCCACGTGTTCACCAACCAGGAAGCTCACCAGACCCCATCCTCTTGGGTTTGTATGGACACTTCATGACATCAGCAGGACCGGTTATATCGTTGGTGTTGGCCACTGATTTCAGCCTCCAGCTCCTCCCCTCCCAGGAGGTCAGGGAGATAGGAGGGAAAGTTCTAACCTGCTAATCACAGGGTTGGTTCCTCTGGCAACTGGCCCCATCCTTAGGTGCTTTCCAGAAGCCTCCTTGTTAACATAACAAAGACCGGTGTGCCGCTCCCCTCACTTAGGAAATTGATGTTGAGAACTGTGTGCCAGAAATGCAAGGACTAAATATGTATTTCTCATTTTCGCAATATCACAGGTAGCTGTGTGTACTGCCCACACCACGACACAAAGCGTGTAGGCTTGCGGTCACCTGGAACCCGCTGCCCCATTCGGAGCAGGGATACCCCATGTTGTTTTAGGCGTTGGTCGTGTTATGGAGTCCCATGTCCTTCTAGTCCATAAGAGGTGGCACACGTCTGTGAAGTGGCCACTAGGCTCACTGTGAGTGTGAGCAAGTCCATGGATATGCACTAGAGCAAAAAGGAACCCATGGACGTAGGATGAAAGCCATGACGTTGCCCTGGCGGCTAACTGGCCGGATTCCCTGGCCATGGGTTTTGAGTCCACGTGCATGCGCTGTCACTGCATGACCCAGGGGCCCTCTGAGCCTTCAGCACGTCGTCAGGGTGCCCTCTGTCCACTTTCTGCTGTTTCATGTGTGTCTGTACTGGGGCATGAGCAGGGATAAATAAGTTTGTATTCCTGTTTATTTAAAATTTTTTTTTTAATTTATCTATCTTACCTATTTATTTATTTGCGAGAAAAGAGAGCATGAGCAAGGGAGGAGGAGGGAGAGGGAGAAGCAGACGCCCCACTGATCGGGGAGGCTGGTGACACGGGACCCCATCCCGGGACCCCGGGATCATGACCTGAGCCTGAGGCAGGTGCTTAACCCACTGAGCCACCCAGGTGTCCCTCGTGTTCCTTTGTTATTAGGGACTTTAGAAAAGATTTTGTGGAAGAAGAGGCAGAAATTACTGTCCTCCCCGCTGCAACCCCCTGCAGATAGATACCTGCGAATAGTAAGTTGTGTTTAGGAAGGGGAGGAAGAGACTCTGAGGACCCGCACCCCCCACTTGCCTCTCAGCAGGCTGTCTTTCTCCTTTAGCCTTCTGATCCCTCAGACAAGATGGTAGCCTTTGGAGTCTTCCTTCCCGAAGCTCTTTGCATAGGGCGTGTGCATCAGTTGGTGACTCTCCCTCTAATCCTTGGCCTTCTCTTCTTTTCCACAGTCTTCTGTTTGCGCTAAGATTGTGCAGCTCCTGGGACAGAATGAGGTGGACTGTCGCCAGAAGCAGGTGGTCATCCTGAGCCAGGATAGCTTCTATCGTGTCCTCACTTCGGAGCAGAAGGCCAAAGCCCTGAAGGGCCAGTTCAATTTTGATCACCCGGGTGAGTCAGGACTTGAGGGTGTGTGTGTGTGCGTGTGTGTGCTGGTTGATCGAGGGAGCTCTTTGACTCCTCGGAATCTCTTTTCTATCAATAAAAATGGAAGATTAATAAATACCTTCGGGCTTATGGTGGGGCCTAAAGAAGGAATTTTGGAACACATCACTCAATGTGTGGCTTATTGAATATGGATTGCATCTGCCTCTGAACAGGGGTGACTCCACGTGAGCCTGTTCCTTGAGATTGGCCAGACACGGGCTAGCACAAACACGGCTGGTTCTTCTGCTTCCTGTGATCTGAAGCAGCCCCTGCTCCCCTCCCCCCGCCCCCCATCCCACATGTGTCTGCACGTGGCAGGGTGTGAAACTCAGCCCACTGGCAGAAAGGACCATGGACAGTCCAGGATGTCTGCCTGAGTAATGCTCTGATGGTCCCAGATCCGCACATCACCCTTTAACTGGTCTTGGTTCTTGCAACTGTTGGAATTAAAACTTGGTGCCTGGAATCAAAACTTGTGTACGCACATCCCCTAGTCGTGCGAATGATTTCCAGGTTATCGTAGGCCAGTTCCCAAGACAGCAGCTATACATGGAGGAGAGATAGATGTCTGAGGCCAAGGGTGAGATAGGTAGAAAAAAAATGAGTTTCTCAGACCGCATTCGATTACGATTCTATTTTGAGATCCAGGAAGTTTGCCTTCTGCTTAGGGTAGACATCTGGCTTTTTTTTTGGTGGGGGTGAATGTGCTCTTCTGGGTGAAATAGATGTGTATGATTACAGGAGAAAGCATTTTAAAATCAAGAGCCATTTTAACAGTTTGATTTCCTTCAGATGCCTTTGACAATGAACTCATCTTCAAAACCCTCAAAGAAATCACTGAAGGGAAAACAGTGCAGATTCCTGTGTATGACTTTGTCTCCCATTCCCGGTAAGTGAGCTGTTGGGGGCTGGGCCGCTGCTGGTTGCCGCTCCCAGATTGTTCCCGTTTTGGGGGCCTCGGGGCTGTGTCCTCTCCTGCCCCATGCCCATAGCGGCCTGTTGGCAGTAGGGGTGGCCGTGTGCAGCCGTAGGTGTTGTGCACCAGTTGGGGAGTTTATCCGGCACCTCCTGGAATGGTCTGCTCATCACGTTTTGCTGACTCTGGAAGAACAGGTTCATGAATTTGGGCTCAGGTGAGGGGACTATACATTTGTCCTGATTCACATCCCTGAGCTCTTGCTCCTGGAATATGATGTGAGGGGGCTGGGCAGAGGACACAGGAAACAGAACAAAGGAAACTGTTCTTTCTTCTCCCGTGGTTGGACCTCGCAGAGAGGTGTCAAGGTGTGAGGGCCCTGAGGCTGCCAGAGACCAGACGCTAAACTCTCAAGAGAGTTTCTCCGTCATGTCCTTTATGCCGATCTGTGTTCCTGCTCCTGATGAGGCCTAGAGGGCCGGGGGGCTCATCTTCCTTCCCTCTGAGTGCTTACGCGAGGCTCCTGCAGGACTTCACTCCAGCCGGCCAGGCCCCCAGGCTCCCTCGAGTCTCCCAGGACCCCTTGCTCACTCTGTCTCCTTTGAGGACTTCCCAGGTCGTCTCTAAACTTCTGACAGGGCAGAGAAAGCACGTGTAGTTCCTCCTACACTGAATGTGTTGCTTTCAGCTCTGCGCTGTTTTAAAAGTTTCTCCCACCTGCTTTCATTCTTCCTTTTGATGATTCCTTTCAATCTCATGAGTGGATTTCTCTTTTTTTATTTTTAATTAATTAAATTTTTTAAAAGATTTTATTTATTTATTCATGGGGGGGGGGGGCAGAGACACAGGCAGAGGAAGAAGCAGGCTCCGTGCAGGGAACCTGATGTGGGACTCGATCCCAGGACTCCAGGATCATGCCCTGGGCTGAAGGCAGGCGCCACACCACTGAGCCACCCAGGGATCCCTATTTCTCTTTTTTAAAATGGGAAATTAGATTTCATGCATCTTTAACTACCAAATGTTTCCATCATTAAAAGCCTGTCTTTATTGCCCCGTGTGTTCTTTGAGTACATATCTCAGCTGGCCTTTGACACGGGTTTCCTCACACGTTCTGTGCCTTTCCCAGGACTGGAGGGTGTGGCAAAGATTGGTTGGAGGAGGAAGAGAGTGAACACATTGTCCTGGAAGGCCAGGCTGCTTTGCTTCTCACCCCCACCCCTCACTAGCATCTTCCGAAGCATGTCCTACCCTGGACCAGATGCCACTGTGCCCAAAACTCAAAAGAACAAGATGCACCTCCAGTATCAAAGCACCACAGACCATGCGGGAATAAAGGGGTTTAGTACAGGAATTGGAGCTAATAAGAGTGTTGAGGGGGGTTGGGATTGCTAAGACCTGGGAGGCTGCAGCCTGGGGCACTGGAGATGAAACCAGGGTCCGAGGCAAGTCCACAAAGCTGCCAACTGTGGGCCCCAGCCTGCAAGGTGGGGGGGCTTGTGCAGTGTCTGCAGAGTGGCCTTGTGTGGCTAGTAAGACCTAAAAATTATCTGGGTTTTGTATCATCTTTGACGTTTCCCATTGGCAAAGCACCACAGAGGGAAAAGGGTTCTGGGATTTGTAGTTTCTAGCCTCAGGAGGGCGTGGTGGTGATGTCCAGTCCACAAGAGACCAGGGACCTCTCAGGTCCAGGGCGGGGCACTGCTACAGAGTCTAAATGCAGCCTGACAACTAAATCAGAGCCCTTGGAAGAGTGTAAAGGAGAGAGGACAGGCTTGGAGTATTTAGAGCGGGATGTAGAGAGACAATATTTAAGGTAATATTTATCACCTCTCTAATATGTAGAGAGATGATATTTAAGCTATATATTGGAAAGCATAAGAATTTGTTGGGGAAGGGGATTTGCAAGGTAATGGGTCGGGCAGGATTTGGGGGATGAGCTCAGTGGGGAACTGGAGGTGGTGAGGAGTGGCAGGATGGGGATCAGGGTGCGGGAAGAGTGGCTAGGAAGCAGGCAGGCAGGCCTCAGATGGGAAAGACTGGGGACGCCGGGGCCGGAGCATGAACGCGCTGGCAGTAGGGAGTCACAGATGGCTGTTCCGTGGGAGCAGATCTTTTGGTGGCAGGAAGAGAGGATCCACGATGCTATTTATAAAGCCCTTGGAGTGGTACCAAGTGAGAGACTCACAAGGGCCTGAGGTCAGGCGGCGGAAGTAGGGGTGGTTGGCAGGAGGCAGGACCTGACCAGATGCAGGAGGCGCGGAGGGGCAGCTAGTGCATCCTGACCTCTGTCAGATTCAGGTCTTAAAAGAAACCCCAGCAGAATTCCCCATCCAGACATGATTCACTTCTCTTTTTCCTCCCGATCCCTTTCAAATCGTATATTGTATAACCCTGTTGTTTGGTGGCCCATGGCCTGTGTCTTTGTGAGACATTTTCCCGACCACCTTAGACCACAGCAGTCCCCCCAGCTCTCCAGGCCACTTGTTCCGCACTCAGCTGTTCGGAGTTCTCTGCTCCCAACCCAGGCACGGGCCTTCCGTGGTGACCCACAAACCGATGCTGGACCGAGAAAGAGAAGACACTCGTTTGCTGTAAATACCCTTCTCTGGCTTCACTCTTGCTCAAAAGCCAAATGAGAAGCTGGGATTAGGTTACCCTGTGAACTTCCCAGCCAGACTCTGAACTTGTAAATGGAACATTGCACCAAGTGTGGCTCCTTGTACGTTCTGGGCTGGCAGTTGCCCAATAGATTTTTTTTTTTTTTAAGCTCTGGGCTGTTTTGAAGGGTTCTCCTCTCTAAATGTACATGTGCACTTGGGTAGGGATCGATTCCCACCTCTTGGAGCTGCAACAACAGCACAGTTACGTTCCCCTGGCTTTCCTAGGACCAAGACATGTTTGTTGAATTGGAAAACCATCTGTTCCTTGTTCGTGTTTATTTGTTGGGTGTCCTGATCCGCGCTTGATCTGGCGTGGGCCTACGTACCCCTAGCACGGTCACGGTGCTCCCTGGTAGTGTGTTTTCCAGACGGAGCCCCGGGAGCCCGCCCTTCCCCACCCCAACATACACACATTTGCTTTTTCCCAGCAGAGACTCTTCAGTCCCCTCCTTGGTGCAGGGCAGTTGCCCACAGTGGCTCATAATTTTACTCACTCACGGAGCCTCTTTTCTAGCCCATTTCCCTTCTGAACTCTGCCCAGTTAGGTTCTTCATCCTGAGCCATGGTGGGCACCCTGTTTTCTGGTAGGCGATGTTCCTCCATACGGGCTCTCCTCAACCCTGGTTTGTACATTAGACACATCTGGGGCGGTTTTATAAAAAAGACCAGTGCTCTGGCTCTGCCTTAGACTCATAAAATCAGAGCCCCGTGGGAACAGGGCCTAGGCATACATTTTTTTTTTTTTTGTAATTTAAGATTTTATTTACTTATTTGAGAGAGAGAGAGTGCATGCATGCACAGGGGCAGAGGGAGAGGGAGAGAGAATCTTAAGCAGATGTCCCCCTGAGTGCAGAGGCTCAGGCACATGACCTTGAGATCACGACCTGAGCTGAAACCCAGAGTGGTCTCTTAACCGACTGTGCCCCCCCAGGTGCCCCCAGGCATAGGTGATTTTATTTTTATATTTTTTAAGATTTTATTTATTTATTCACGAGAGACAGAGAGAGGGAGGCAGAGACACAGGCAGAGGGAGAAGCAGGCTCCATGCAGGGAGCCTGATGTGGGACTCGATCCCGGGACTCCAGGATCATGCTCTGAGCCGAAGGCAGGCGCCAAGCCGCTGAGCCACCCAGGCGTCCCGATAGGTGTTTTTTAAAAGCTCCCTAGATGATTCTGTGTGCATCCAGAGAACATCACTGTTGCACAGTGTCTCCTACTCTTATTCACCTGGTCCTCTTCTGTTGTCTTTTCTGCCCCACATTCTGCCACTTTGGTAGTCGTTCCAGCAGCGCCTGCCTTAGAATTTAGACAGGAACCCAAGGCTCTGAGCTAATAAGGAATCAAAGAGTGTTTATGGGAGGGAAGTTCAGCGCATCCTCTTGTTTTGGCAGCCGCCGACTTCCCTATGTTTCCACCGATAAACCCATTGTCTTAAAGAACCTTAAAAAAATTTGTTTTCTTGGGTTTTATTCATAAATGTCCACGTAAGCCTTGCAGCGGTTACTATTACTTCCCTTTCAGTGACTTTTGAGCAAGAGGCAGTAGGTGATGCTTAGGACAGAATCAGATCGCGACCCTGTGGGGTAGATGGAGAGGTAATGGGTACCCCTGCCTCATCGAGGAGGGTGGGGGGGGGGAGGAGCACCCCACAGCCCTGACCCGTGGCCACAATGCTGCTTGTGGTAGAGCCAGACCCGACGGAGCTCCGGAGGCTTTCCTTCCCTGTAGATGCTTCCTCTCCTCTCCCCTCTTTCCCGCAGCTTCCTTTTTCTGCCTCCTCCTCTCCCATCCCTTCCTGCCTCCTACCAGTTGCCTCCGCACAGGGGGAGGGGTGGGGTTGTTGGGAGAAAACTGTGAGTTTCTGTTTTGTGAAAGTTCAGCTTTAGCTTCCTTAAATTCCGGCACGAGAGCATTCCTGGAGACGCCTCCAGGGAAAAGAAGAAATCACATCTGCTTCTGTCTGTTGCTATTGTGCGTTCAACAGCATGTTATCTGTCCCCAGGAGACAGTTCAGAAGAACTGGTCAGAGGAGACCTTTGCCCCAGTGGTGATGGCCCTTTGGCGGGTCTTCGTTGGTGGTCCGAGGGCTCAGCAGGGCTGGGGGGTGAGCTCCCCCTTTTGGTCCTGCTGTACGCGTATGGGGAAGGACCCCAGACTCAGAGACAGATGCTGTGTCCTCCTCCCTGTGCTTGCCCTGCCTGGTTCAGCCCATCATCTGCTCTGTGCTTTGCAGGAAGGAGGAGACAGTCACTGTCTACCCCGCGGATGTGGTGCTCTTTGAAGGGATCCTGGCCTTCTACTCCCAGGAGGTGCGAGACCTGTTCCAGATGAAGCTTTTCGTGGACACAGATGCGGACACCCGGCTCTCCCGCAGAGGTGCGTCCTATGAGCCTCCGGTGCCCCCGGTGGGTGGCCCAGTCCAACTGAGTCAGTTCAGCCCAGGATGTCCTGCTGTTCAAACATTGGGTGACATCTGAGGAGGGATTAGTCTCTGTGGGTTTTTTTTTTGGATGATGAAAGGTTTTTGAGGTCACGGAGATGAAATAAGAAGTTTACGTTTTGGTTTCGCTGGAAAAAAGTGTGATTAAATGCCCAGTTCCTCATGGTTTTCGTAATCAAGACAGGAGCTAACTGTAGGCCATCCAGGGGCAGGAATGAATACCTAGTACCTGCAGCACGGGGCAGCCTGTCCCAGCAGCTCACTTCTCTAGCCCTTTCTTTTCCAGAAAGCTCAGTGGAAGTTTTGTCATGCTGTCCGGCCAGCTGCGGAGCAGGGTCGGTCGGTCGCTTCCTATGCAGCCCTTACTGAGGGTGTGCCTGAGTGAGTCTCTGCCTGGTGTCCTGAGGACACAGAACTGCCCTTTGCTGGGGAGTGGAGCCCATGAATTCAGCTCCGCAGGACATTGAGCAGAGCACTTGCTCCTACTAGAGGGGATCAGGAGGCTTCATGGGGGTGTGCGAGGGTGATGACGTAGACAACCCAAGAAATCACGGTGCAAATGCAGACCCACAGGGCTTGTTCTGGGAAGCAGGTGGCTGGAGTTCCTAGAAGGCTGACCAAAGAGATGCTAGACATTGCTTGGGGCAGATCATAGGGGCTGTGGCTTCCTATTTGGTCCCTGGTAGACAGGGAGAGAGCTACCGAGGGGTTTTGAGCAGGGCAAGTGAAAGGGCCTTGAGTCTCTTTTGGGGAGATGACTCTGATGGAGCAGATGGGAGTGAAGACTGCAGGTAGGGCTGCTGCAGGAGGTGGGGCTGGGCAGGGCGGGGAGGGCTGGGGAGGGACATGATGGTACAAGCAGAGTCAGAACATGACAGCCCCCACCTCCCACCCCCCCCACCCCCCGTGGGGGCCACGGCAGGGTATGGGCGAGGAAGAGAGAAAGGGAAGTGGAGGCAAGTGAGCAAGACTTCGAGTCCCCGTCGCGCATCCCCATTGCACAGAAGAGGAACGAGACCCAGGAAGTGACAAGGGTGGCTCCTAGTCACAGAGCAAATCATGGGCAGGATTTTTTAAGTTCCAGCCCTTCTGACCTCAAAGCCTGTGATGATTTCTTTTCTCGGCTCATGAAACAAATTTGTGGTTTATCCACTTAAGCCCTCTTTTTGCAAGAACTCACAAACAGAACCAGCAGAATATAGAGGAATGAGTCCCTGAGTTTTGTCCTCCCCAGGAGTAGCGTCTGCACTTGATGAGAAGTGAGTTGTGGTGACAACTTCTGCTCCTAGGTGGGGTCGGGGAGGGATAGAACTCCGCGATGGACGACAGGAGAGTGGCAGGCCCATATTCTAGTCCACAGCCTTCAGCTAGCTTTGGGACTTTGGTGGTGGCTCTTGGGACTCGTGTGACGTCCCAGGCTCGGGTTTCTTAATGGGTAATATGAAGGGGACTGGCCTGTTTTTAGGGTCGTGACTTTGGCCAGGAAAGAGCTGCATGGTCTTTTTTAATAGTCAAGGCCTGAGCCTGCCCGTCCCTCATGCATCTGCGCCAGGGCCTGGTTTATCACCTTAGTTCCTAAACCCAGGTCCTGCCTTGGTTGATCTGCTCAATGTCCCCATTACTCTGCCAAATCAGGGAGGCAGCACGATACACCCAGGTGAAAAGACTGGAGTCCCATGTACTGGACCTAAATCCTGATTTCACCATCTAGTAGAGATATGGTGACCTCGGGCAGGTTATGTCGTAACCTCTTTGTACCTGACAAATAGGGGTAATCCCACGGGTTGATTCGGTACCGACCTGTATCCCTGGGTCGTGAGGATGAGGGGCAAACGCAGGAAAAATGCCTGGTGGGGCGTTGGTTGGTAACAGTCCGCGTGTCGGATCAGAAGCCTGCTTTGCCTGAGATAGTGGACGTTCTGTTTTCCTGAGTTTCCCTCCAGGACTGGTCAGAAGCTCTGGGGGGTCACCACGTCCTCAGGAGCTGGGACGCGGGGCTGATGGCATCGTCGCGGTGCAGTCATGTTTGAGGGAGGAGGGCGCGCGAGCCGAGGTGCAGGAGGTGAGAACCAGGCTCAAGAACTACAGGATTCAGGGTCTTTGGAAATCAGACTCTCTTGGCCTGTGATTCAAACAGATCATCGTGGCGCCGATGACACAGAAGATCCCCCTCTTGCTCCCTTGTCCCGGGATCCTTGTGTGAAACCGGGGGTGGGGAGAGGGACATGAGGTGACGGCAGCACCCGTGGGGTTTCTCTGGGTCGGTCCTATCACCCCCGCATCCCCGCTGCTCCCGGGGAGGCTGCCGCTTTTCCTCGCAGACCTTCTGTCTTCTCGTGTCACCTGCTGGCGAGTCCCTTCCGTGGTGGACTTGGCAGGGCCTCTCCACATGCTGTTTCTACAAATTCATTCTCTGCCCACGTAGGACAAAAACCATGCCTGGCATGTGCTTTGTGGGAAGGGAGGGTGGGTTCGTCAGGAGCAGCCGCTGGGCAGAAGAAGTTCCTGCAGACTTGGTTGGGGTCCCGCTTTTACCCCCACCGCATGTCCTGCTTCCTGGCCCTGCGACCCCTGGGGTCAGGATCCCAGGACTCCTCCGTGTGGGGCCATGCAGCCTTGGAAAGACTGACCTCCATCCCCTGGGAACCCCTCGTACTGCGGGGGTATTGGCTTCTTCCAGCTTTCACCGTCCCTCCGTGTGTGTTATGTACTCTAACCCACCCTCAAATTCGGGGGCCGGGAAGAATTGAGGGGGCCACGGAGGGCTGACCCCTGCCCTCTCCCCTGCTCTAGTTCTGTGTCCTGTTCCCACAGCGTCAGGGCTGCAGTGGACCTTGGGACAGTCTGTTGTGTTCACTACGGCAACACGTTTCCTTGACTAGTTTTCAAAGTGAATCAATCGACTGAGCCATGGAGGAATTGTAATTTAGTCCGGGTCCTTCTAGATCTCATCCTTGGCTTTGGCTGACCAGAGGAGCCCTGGTGGCTTTGGAAGGGCGGCCGTGGAAGCCAAGCCGGGAAGGTGGGCAGACGGGTTGTTTCCTGCCCTTTACCCCCTCTTCGGAACGGGCCTTTCCTTTCCGAGCAAATGTGCCGAGTCAGAGTGATGACCAGGGTTTCGAGTCCCTGGAGTTCCTGGGTTGTGCCAAGACCCTGTTGAGTCAGTCCTTGGCTTGGCCCTGTTTCCTGACTCGGCCTGAGGAGCGGGGCACTGGGGAGACTGGGGAGCAGTGACCTGTCTGGCCTTGTGCTGTCCCGACCCAGCTCAGGAGGGGTCTCAGGGTGCTGAACGTGATGACTTGGTGGAAGGCTCTTGGGGAGCAGAGGTGGGTGATGCCTTTTGCTTTTGCACATTCCCAGCATCTGGGCAGCATTCTCACCCATTTCCTGTTTCCTTTTCTGGGGTAGAAACTGTGGGTGGCTCCTCTCTGTCCCGTTTCTCCCTCTCCCCTGCGTCTTCCCACGTGTTGGAGCGCCGCAAGACCTCCCCTCCCTCAGCTCTCAGCTGGGTCTGACCTGCCCCCCTGAGCCCACCTGAGCTCACCTGAGCCCACCTGAGCCCACCTGAGCACACCGATGCTGCCCTCCCAGGAGTCTGCTCTGTCAGGGAGCCATCGCTCCCTAGAAGCTTCCCAGATTCTGTTACACCATAACCCATGGTAGGAGCTCAGGTTGATGAACGCACACGATGCACCAGCCACGGTACTGAGGTTTTCTGTACGTCTCCCTGTTTTCCTGACCTTATGAGGAAGTCTCTGTATCATGTCTCTGTTTTACAGTTAAGGAAAATGAGATTTGCAGAGGTCGAATAACCTGTCTAAGGTCACAGAGGTAAGAGGGAGGGGTCAGGATTCAAATCCAGCTCCGTTCTGCCTGCCGTGCTCTCCGTGGTGGCCCCAGGGGTCGCCGTGGGCCCCCAGAGCCGACTCTGTGTGACTCTCCCCTCCGCAGTGGCGTGGCCCGTGAAGCTCTCGGGTCTGCGGGTCACCAGGGAGCCGCGGGCCTGGGCTCAGGGCAGTAGCAGAGCTACGTGAGAGGCCGTGTGCCCGTGTGTGCGTGCTGGACAAAGGTTCCCGTGCTGCCAGAGCCATCAGCACTTGTGTGAAAAGCGTGTCCTGTGAAACAAGCACATCAGGCCTCTGCAGGACTTCTGAGGAAAGGCTGCCTAAGTGTGGGCAGGCCTGTGTTTGTTTTTTTCCCTGGTCCTGATACCCTTTGCCCTGGCTTCCTTTTTTTTTTGCTTTGTACTTTATCTGGAGACGTGAAGAATTGGAGGCCACACTGGCTGTGTGTTTTGGCTGAGGGGAGCTCGGTGGCCGGCGTGCCAAGGGCCCTGGAGGCCTGTGGGGCTGAGCCACGTGGCGGCTCTTCGGCCTCCTTGGCCACGTCTCCCTGGCCCAGCTGCCGGGCCCCGCCTCAGAATGCCTGAGAACACCATCTCCTGGCTCGGGGAGGCACCGCCGCTAGCCTGGGCTGCGAGGCAAGTCCTGACCCTTGATCAGCGACCAGCCAACCCTCTGATGACCCGGGCTCATCAGAGCAGAGCAATCTCCCTGTAGATTGAGGAGCTGCTAGAGGAGTCACTGCTATGGCACTGTCACCTGACCCTCTGGAATGTGGTCTTCCTGACAGTCTTCTAGTCGTCTGAGCTCCCAGGTCCCTGCCAGCCCGAGTCCTAATCACAGGCACCTCCCTCCTTCCTGCCCCTGCCTGCACAGGTGCACGCGCACGTGAAGCACACAATCACCTAGAGACACGGCTTTCCAGAAATTCACCCACAGGCATTCCCTGGTTTGTTTGCAGTGAGTTTCCTCCCACACTGACGCCAGAACCTATGGTCTCGAGGAGCCCAGGGGCCTTCCTGAGTGGTTATTGATGGACAGGGTTCCCCTTTGGGGTGGGAGGTGGAAGATTGAGCGGCTGTGGTACTAAGGTTCACAAAACATCTGTAGGGAGGGGTGTTTTGACTGAGAGAATCTCCTCCCAAACTCTCATTACCCAGTTTGGGGGAGAAATTGAGGCTCAGGGCAGTTAGCGTAGAGTGGCCGAGCCAGGACTCCAGTCCCTTCAGTGGTGGTCAGACCCTTTTCTGTTTTTATGTTTTGTTTTGTTTGACAAGAGGCTCTATTAAAATAATGAAGGTGATGCAAGCCCCTGAACCACTGCCCCAGAGGAAGAAGGTGGAAGATGGTGAGCGTGGACCCATCCAGGTGGCCCTACACCTCCAGCTCACCGTTTCCAACACCGTGGTGTGGTCATCTTTCACCTAAGTGGTGTTCTGCTCGCAATCCTCTGTGCTTGGGGTTAGCAGGAATGGCTGACCACAGCTGGACCCTCTGCCTGCCCTCCACCCCGTAGGGGCTGAAATGTGGGGGGGAGCCAGGCGCAATCAGGTGGCACGTCGGCAGTAGGTCGGCACACAGGTAAGTAAGTGCAAGGGGACGGCACCCAGGTGAGCAGGGGGCCTTTGCCAGGGAGCCCCACTGCCTCTCTGGGCCCCGTCTATTTCCCGTTCTAAGCTCTGCAGGAATGTCCTGCTTTTTATGTTGTGTCACACTGACATTTTATTTGGGTCAAATGCTGCTGGAAGCCAGGAGAGACTCTTGGCTTGGGCCAGACAGAGATCGTTTGGTCAGAGCCAAATTTGACTATAGCCATAAAAATGTAACATGTTTTTCTTGAAGCTGCTGCTGACCTGCTCTTGGTCAAGTCTCTCAGGAATCCGGCTTGTGAATCATCCATCCAGAGTAATTGTGGCGTCCATGTGAGCCGGGTCTGCCTCACGGAAGGCGGACACGTGTTGGCTCATGCACCATTTTCTTGATTCTTGTTTTTCCTTTTCTTATAGTATTAAGGGACATCAGCGAAAGAGGGAGGGACCTTGAGCAGATTTTATCCCAGTACATTACGTTCGTCAAGCCTGCCTTTGAGGAATTCTGCTTGCCAGTGAGTTGTGTCCTTGGTTTTGTTTTTTGTTGAATTTAGAATTTAAAACTTAACCCGTACAAATAAAGGTATATAAGTTGACGGAGCCCCCCAGCCTGGATTTCATTCCTCTCCGAGGGATCCTCTGACCTCCAGTCCCACGGAAGGGCGGACTTTGGGGCTTTGTGTGCTGCCCAGGGTGTTCTCTAGGAGCTGTAGGCCATCATCTCTGGCAGAGTGGTCCCTCGGGGGGCCTGCTGTCTGACTCCAGCGAGCTCTGCGCCCCTTGCTTGGTGGGCTCAAGCTGTGACCGTGCGCCATCTCTAAGCAGAGGCTCGGCCATCTGGGTCTTCCAAAGGTCTGTGATAGTTGCAGTATTTGTGCATGCAGAGGGCTTCTGAACCTCTTCCGCCACCGCGTGGAGCCTCCCTTTGAGCTTGTCTTTGGGGCCTGTGTAAGTTCCCATATGGGAAGCGTCCCGCCATGCTGGAATAAGCTTCCATACCTCTGCCCTGGCAACAGACTCCTCCTTCCTCCAGTGGCAGCTAGGAACTCTCTGGGGAGGTGGCTTCAGGGAAGGAAGGTTGGGGATATGGGGAGTTTTTAGCTTTCAGCGAATCATCCCACAGCACAGGAAAAACTCTTGAGCTTCATGGGGACAGGCAGGTGAATGTTGAGGGGCACCAGGGTGTGGAGTGGGGGACGGGGGACTGGTAGAGGAAGAAGTAGGAGATGATGTCGTCTGAGAAGAAGCATTTAACTCAAGAGACGCCTGCACCCGTGTCGTGTGTGTGTCTTCACCAGGTCGACTCCCTAACGATTTATAATTCAGCTCTGAGAGAAAGCAGGGAGACATGGGGACTTAGCCCGAGCTTGGGCGATCTCTTCTGGGGGACTGGAATCCTAGGGCATCGAGGCGTGGGGATTTCTCGGGTTCTCATTGTAATTAACGTCTTGCTTTCTCCTGGAAAAGTTTGATCTCAAACTGTGTGTTCCTTCAAGTCTGTGAGTAGGTTTTGCGTCAAACCAGACCAGACTTTTGTTTCCAATCGGGGACAGGTGGACTTTCTGAGTCAGCCTGAATCACGCCGATGCCCTGCTCATTCCCCTGGAGAGCGCTGGGTCACAGGATTAGGTTTCTGGGCAGAGGGCAGAGGATAGCTGAGGAGCCAGGAAATTCTATCCTTCCATCTATCTATCTTCTCCTGCTCTTTTGAACTTAGGTAAACTTATGATTGGGCATAAATGAGCGTTAACTGCCAATTCTCTGCTGATTAACTTAATTATCATGGAGCTTAGAATTCTGCATATTTTCTGGGTGCTTTCTCCTTGTCCCCACAGTCCAGCCCCTCTGTGCTCGGGGAAGATCAGGTCACTCCTGCATAAGCCAGGAGTTTGGATCCGATCAACAGTCTGCCTGGTTCAGGTTGGATTTGGGCCTGACACAGCTACATTCGAACGGTTTTGGTATAGAAGATGCCCACGTTCTGAAGACAGTTTTTATTTGGTCTCCTTCTAAATGTGGGTCATATACCAGAACACAGTTATTTGTAAACTGGTCCACAAAAATCTCAGTAAAATAAGAAAATGCAAAAGGGAATGTATCTAATTGTGGCTTTTGTTTTTGTTTTATTTTTTTATTTTTATTATTTTTTTTTAAGATTTTATTTATTTATTCATGAGAATACACAGAGAGGAGAGAGAGAGGCAGAGACACAGGCAGAGGGAGAAGCAGGCTCCATGCAGGGAGCCCGACGTGGGACTCGATCCTGGGTCTCCAGGATCACGCCCTGAGCTATAGGCGGCGCTAAACCACTGAGCCACCTGGGCTGTCCTTGTTTTTGTTTTAAAGTGGGATCCCAGAGCTGATGAAAATGGTCATCAGTGGGGGTCGTCTTTTCTGGGTTTGTTTACCCTTTATTTATTTATTTACTTATTTACTTACTTATTTATTTTTAAAGGATTTTATTTATTCATGAGAGAGAGAGAGAGAGAGGCAGAGACATAGGCAGAGGGAGAAGCAGGCTCCATGCAGGGAGCCCGACTGTGGGACTCGATCCCAGCTAACCCACTGAGCCACCCAGGGATCCCCTTTACCCTTGCTTTAGGATCAGTGGTGTCACCTTTCAGACTGTGTGTAGAAGTCCAAGGTGAACCACATCCCTTTTAAATTTGGGCTTTTCTAATTCACATTTTTCTTAGTAGAGAGGGCGCAGTTATGAGTTGGGTTTGAAAGACCACGTTCTCTGTGCAGGCCAAAGCTTGAACAGTATTAAAACATTAATAATGAAAAATCAAGAGATTGATTTATTGTAATTTAGATAAAGGGGGTGAAAAATATTATGCTCGCAGCCTCAAGCTGCCGCTCTCTGGGGTCAGTGGTAGGAAGGCTGACCTCTCTCCTCATAACCCCTCAACAGGGACTTGGGCCGCTTTCTCTGGAACTCCTCTTTAATGCCTTGTGACTATCTTTCTCCACAGACCAAGAAATACGCTGATGTGATCATTCCGAGAGGTGTAGATAACCTCGGTGAGTCCTGGTGGGGGGTCATCCCATGGGGCATGACTTCTACCCTATGTCAGTCATACTTGGGGCAGGATGTGGTGACCAAAGTAGGCTCCATGGACAGTGGCTGAACCACTGTTGGTTTGCTCTTGGGGGCCAGAAAGGAATTTCTGCCTACACGTTTGGCCTTGGGAAGAGGCCCCCATGCATACGTGCATAGTGACAAACAGGAACTCGTGCTTCTCCAGCAGAAAGCAGAGGGCTGGAGATTGTCCTTGGCTGTCACTCCCAGCGATGACCCCCCGAGGCCTTGCATCCAAGGCCACCCTTTAGCAAAAGTACATTTTCATCTTGATTTAGAATGACCTGCCATCAAGATAGCCCTTCTGAAAGGGAGCTGGTTGCGTTTATTTATCTATTTATAGGTTTTGGCTGGTCTGAGAAGTAGGGGTACTTCTGGATTTCTCATTCTCCTTTTAATAAATTTCAACATTCCTCCGCTTAAACAGTTAATTTTTTTGGCTAAACCATTTGGTGTCCATCGTAGCGATGAATATATTTCATGGTGTCTTCTTTTTTTAATTTTTTAAAAAAGATTTCGTTAATATATTAATTTTAGAGAGAGAGAATCTCAAGCAGGCCGTATACTTTATATTTCTAATGCTGAGAACAGAGAGCCCCATATCACATTTTCCTTGGAGGAAAGAGCTTTCTTCTGCAGGGGTCAGTCTACTTGGGACTTGGGGGGGTGGTGCTGATGGGTCCCCTGGTGGAAGGCTGGTCCCCCCCCTGCACCATCTCTAACGTGGCCGCTCTGTGCCCCACAGTGGCCATCAACCTCATTGTGCAGCACATTCAGGACATCCTGAACGGAGGGCTCTCCAAACGGCAGACCAATGGCTATCTCAACGGCTACATCCCTTCACGCAAGAGGCAGTCGTCGGAGTCCAGCAGCCGGCCGCATTGACCCCTGTCTCCTTCAGACCTGGCCCCTACCTTCAAGAGACCGGAGGAGGGATCAAGAGGCTCTGTTCATCCGTACATGTGGTTTCCTATGACATTTGCTGTATTTAAGAAAACACCATGGAGATGACATGCCTTTGTTTTTCCCTTTTTTTTTTTTTTTTTTGTGCTTTGGAGCGGCGAAACGAAATCGAATTTGACCCTGAGCTTAAATGACAAACTGTGCCAACTACTACTGGTGATGCCTAATTATGAATCCAACGTGTAACCAGTTATAAATACATACATATATATATATAAAAGGATCTATTTTTGTGTAAATGTACAAATACTGTAAAGCTGTTTGCTGTAAGTATTGTGCAGGAGGGCCTGTATTTGAGTGTTTGGGACTCGAGCTGGAGTCTCACCGAGAGGCCGTTGCTGCCGTGTTCCGGGGGTGGGGTGGGATGGGGCTCAGGCTCAGGCAGGGGTGTGGGGGGAGGCGGGCAGCGGAGGAAGGGAGGCACATCTCACGGCTGTAGTGCCTCTGCAGCTGGAGGACGGTGGAGTCGGGAGCCTTGGTTGCCCCTCCCCTGCCAGATGCCACCTTCTTGGAGCTGGAACTTAATGGTGTGTCGACAAGAGATACTCTTTCCTTTTTCCTTTTCTTTTCTCTGCTTTTCTTCTTCTTCTCCTTTTTTAATTGTTTTAATTTTTTTGAGTTGAAATTAGGCAAGACCTCAGCTCAAAAATCAAACTCAGGGAAGAGGCCCACTGAGGAGAACAAGTCTTCTGTGTTTTCTCCTTGCCCGCTGCCCCACCTCTGGCTGCCCGGGTCGCTCCCGCCCCTCCCTCCCTCCGTCCACTTCTCAGCGTCTCCAGAAGCCAGAGCTGCCTCTCCCTCCTTCCCCGACAAGAATCTATCTGATGGGCTCGTTTCCCAGTAAGATGGGGAAGGAGAGAGTAGAATGGGACCTGCCATGGTGTCCGAGGAAACACTGGCTCCCCCTGCCTCCCAGGGAAGTCCTCCAGCAGAGTCCTTGGGCCTTGCTCCGCAGGTGGCCTCTGAAGTCTGGGCTTCTGGGCTTCGGCTGGGGACTTCTGCTGGCAGAAGGACGGCTGGCGACCACCCTTCACAGGGTGGCGAGGGCCCTGCCCGTGCGGGGAGTGAGTGTGAGTTTCTGTTCGCCCAGACGCAGGGACTGGTGGCCGGATGGTCCCTAGCAGCGGCCCGGCGGGCTGACATAGGCCATAGTTACGGGGTTAGAGACACCCACCTGTCCTGAGGGCTCCCTCTCCGGGAGAGGTACAGATGCCTGCAGATCCTTGGGGGAGGAGGTGGGACCAGGTGAGCCCTCGCAGGTATGACGCTAGGGTCCTCAAGCCTCCGCTTTTAACTGCAGATGAGCCAGAGGCTTTCATTTCTTGGTTGACCATGTCTGTGCCCTCCAGGCCAGGTTGGCAGCTGCCCCACGGGGGCTGCCGGCACCCGAAACGTTTTGGGGAACCTTCTCCCTCCATTGCTTTCCTAGCCCACTGGAGCCTTTCAGGAAAACCTGACACTGCTACTCTCGAGTCACACCGAACTGTCCCTCTGACCTAGTGACCTCCACCTTTGGTCCCCCTTTTCTGGACTCCATTCAGCTCTCACTCTGTTTGGCTGTTTCAAACAGTCAAATCCCCTCCCCCGCAGAGCCTCCCCCACCCGAGACTTTCAGGAGACGGCTGCGGGCTCTGCGGGGAGCTCCCTGTGGCAGCCGCTGCCCACTCGGAGCACGGGGAGGCTCCCGAGGTGCCTCCATCTAAGGCCGGTCAGCTCACCGGGTTGAATACGTTCTGGAAAGTTTCAGAACCAGTATTCTCTTTGTCGTCGTGCCCTGTATGGTTCTAAGATGAAGGGTGGGTGGCAGGCTTGGGTTAGGATCCTGAGGACCCAAGGCCTGTGGCCTTGCTGGGGCCTCCCTGTGCTCAGGGGCAGCCCACCCCCGTCTGGGGGAGCCTTGGCCTTTCGGTGGGTAGCTCATTCGACTGTACTTGAAGCTCCCAGGTGCCAAACCATTTAGTGCCTTGGCTGTCTGTCCCACTGCCTTGGAAGATGGAGTCTTCTCATCTCTGAGCCTTGACGTCCTTAGCTGCTTCCTCATCTACCTGTGGTGTTGGGACCAAGCCTCCAGTGTCTCTGAGTAGCCCAGTTCTTGCTGGGAAATGGCTCGAGGGCTGCCTGGCCTCCGGGGAAAACCATCACCCATGATTCTTGGTGGCTTGGCTTGGGGCACGGGGCTGTGCCTACTGGGCAGCGCCGGCAACTCCCTCGGTTCTGTGATACACTGTCTGGAGCAAGGAAGGGATGAGCAGCTCTGCCCCCGTGTGGCCACCCCAGCATTCAGCTAACTCTCTGAACTTGAGCTTTCTATATGACAAATCCTGGGCTTGGTATTTTGAGAGTCACTAGTTCTCTGGTTCCACTGGAGAGTCAGGGGTAGGCTCCTTAGACCAGACACCGTGACCCTAGGCCAGAAACCATGACCCGAGTGCTCTGGGTCCCCTCTGTGGTCCAGGGGGGAGGTACCGACAAGCTGGACGGGGTAATGTTGGCCACGTGTGCATGGGAGTCCTGTGGCTTCAAAGCTGCCCAATGGTGCTTGCTTCTCCCCCACACCCCACCCCCCGGCCCAGGCATGACCCACAGACCCAAGTGTTTTGGGGAACAAGCATCCAAGCTTTGTGTCCTGGGAAGGCCTGCCCTCATAACTCTTTCATGCTAATGGAACTTGTGCTGACCCGGGTTTCTTTTTCTTGGGCAGCCTGAGGCCGATAGGGGCAGAGAGACTGTTGGAGTCTGTATGAGGAGCCCACAAGTGTTTGGACCCGAGGAGGTGAAATTGGTTTGCAGTGAATAGGATGGACCCTCGAGGCGGTTAGACAAGGGGATCCCTGAAGAACAGGACAGGGGAGGTCGCCAGGGAAGGTCTCCAGTTCATCCTCCAGAGCCAGAGGTTCCGGCGACAACTTGCTCTGGTCTTGGCTGCCCAGTGGTCACGTGGATGCTGCTGCCCTCCTCCTGGGCTCGGCAGCGAACACTTGTCTCTGTGCCCAGGGCAGATTGCCAGTCTCTCGTTAGGCCACTAGGTCAGGCTGGAGGCTCCTCAGAGCGGTTGGGAAGCAAGAGGGATGGGAGCCCAGTCAGTTTGTGTATCACCTTTGCTGTCCTTGTTCAGCACCCTTGATGTGTGCTAACACCTAAAGGCTGGCAGAGGGAAGGGCAGCGTTTTCTTCTGTTCTGGAGTCTCACCCCTGCCAGTCAGTGAGTCCAGCACCAGGGACCCATGCTGGGTTAGGCAGGCTAGGGCAGGTTCTGGATTGCAGGGCTGTGCTTCTGGGAAGGACTGCCTGGATTTCCCTAACTGTCCTTCACCCTACCTCAGGGTGGGGTGGGGTGGGGGGAACAGGCCTGATGTGCAGTACAAGGCAGAGGACAGGCTGGGGAGAGCAGTGGGGTCGGTGTGGAGTTCAGAGTCCCCTTTAATCTTTTGGGGCCCCGTGCTGCCCTCCTTACTAGGCCAGGTGGCTGGTGTTCCAGTTCAGCTTCCTTGCTGCTCTTAGAGGTGGTGAGGGCATAGCTGGTCCTGCCTCAGGAACAGGGTGAGTAGCTAAATAGAGACGTAGGCTTTTTTTCTTTCTTTCAGATGCTTGCTCTTCTCCTTTTCTTTCTACCACCCTGCCTTTACTGTTAGTAGCTACAAAAATGACCACATACTATGTACTTTGCTGTAAATAAAGACTGAACAACAACAAAAGAGCCAATTCTTGTCTCCTTTGTGGTGTTTGGGCAGGAGGAGCAGTGACTGAGGCCAGTGGGCGTGAGGGCTCAGCAGCTCAGTGGATGTGACCAGGGGGCTGCATGCACGCAGCCTGCTATCCCTAAGCCTTGCAGCCCTGGGCTGGACCCCAGACCTCAGCCTGGAATGCTGGTGAGACGTGCCCCTGTGCATTTCTCTTCTGTCCCTGTCTCTGTCCCCGAAAGCCAGGGCCAAGGTTTCTGGGAAGCTTTGGATCTCTGGAATGTTCCAGCCCTGCATCATGCAGCTATTGCCAGCTCCTCCGTCACTGCCTGCCCTGAGCCATTCACCACTCCTTCCCTCACCTCCCACACTGAAACCCCAAGCAACCTTCTAAATGAAGAAAACTTGATGGGAGTGGGTGGAGGAAGTTTACATTACGACTTCAGGAGAACTCACATGTGCATGTGTGTGTGATTGCCCTGAATATATAGGAATCGATGCAGACATTCATCTCCCTGTTTTAAAGATTTTATTTATTTGAGAGAGAGAATGTGCCAGTGTGAGCCAGGGGATGGGCGGGGGGCGGGGGGGGGGCGCGGAGAGAATCTCCAGCAGCCCCCCACTGCTGAGCACAGAACCTGCCTGAGTCCAAGCTGGATCCCAAGACCTCAGATCATGATCTGAGGGGAACCAAGAGTCAGGCTCTACCGACTGAGCCACTTAGGCCTCCCCTACATCTTGTTTTTTAAAGACCTAGGTCACCCACCACCAGAGACAGTCAAATAATTGGCTTTTGTGCCCTTCCTAGCCACCAGACCCCCACGGCCTCTCGGCTTCCATCCCTTTACCACTGCCTCCCAGGCAGCAAGTCACCCTCATTTACGTGCCGTGAAAATTAATAAAGGGAAACCACGCTAGAATCAGGAGTTAGGAGGTCCCGCGGGGTGCTCTCGCCCCCTCCCCACGAACCCCTCCTCGTCAATGGCAAATCTCACAGCAGAGGACCTGGTGCTGGGATGCTACTTGACCATCCGGATTGGAGGAAGAAAGGCTTACTTTCTCACCAGCCAGCAACAGCCCAGCCAATGAGAGGCCGGCACAGCTCAGCCAATGAGAGACCCGCAACCGCCCAGCCAATGAGAGGCCGGCACAACTTAGCCAATGAGAAGCCACTATACTTCCCACCCCCAGTTTTCTCCAATGGGCTTGCTCGTAACAGCCGTCCACATCCCTTTCCCCCCTATAAAAGCCCGTACCTCTCCTTTGCTTCGCGGTGGTGCCTCAGGTTTTGCCCTGATTGGGTCCTTGCGCTTTGCAGGTCTTTGCTCTTCCCAAATAAACCCATCTTTTGCCAGTAAAATAACTGGCGGTTCTATTTTGAAGGTCAACAGCGCAGAGCCACTCTGCTGTTTCCAGACACTTCAGTGATACGTGCAAAGCCATCGAGGAATGTAGCAGATCCGAGGGGACTGTCATTTAAGAGGATCCACGCTCAGAAGGCTGCTGTGTTTTTAAATAACAGGTGCTTCTGCAAGAGCTGGTATTATCGTCCAGCATGATCGTCATCTTCAGACCCGGGAAGACGCGAGCCGTCACGGACCAGGTGCCGGGCCTGCTGTCGCACAGGTAGTGGTTGTGCAAAACTGGCTTAGCCCTGTTTCCCTTTGCGTCGCTCTCCACCGCCTCGGACCTCGGTGGACCACCTCTCGAGCTTTGCTTGGGGCCCAGCTCATTTCCCCCATTCCAGTCCTGCTCCCTTGTAGGCGGAGGGACAGTGGGGACAGGCCAGTGAGGCCCTTGTCAAGTTCTCTTTGTCTCCCCGCCCTCTGTCATAACATCCTCCCATCCAACCTCCTGCCCCACAGCTTGCAGACTCCCGTTTGACTAGTGCTCTTGAATCAAACCCCTTCCTCTGTTCAGATGAAAATAACCCGGTTAGAACCTGCTTAAAGACTCTACGGAAGGGAGAGGGGTGGAGAAGGGGACCTGGGGGTTTGGGAAGGTTTGCTTTGAGAGGCATTCCTATCATCATCTGCTGATGGAACGTGTTTAGAATTTTTTTAAAAGATTTTATTGTTTAAACAAATATTTTAAATTTAATTTTAAATTTATAATTTTTAGAAATATTTTTTAAAAGATTTTATTTATTTATTTATTCATGAGAGAGAGAGAGAGAGAGGGGCAGAGACACAGGCTCCATGTAGGGAGCCTGACATGGGACTCGATCCCAGGACCGCAGAATCCTGCCCTGAGCCGGAGGCAGACGTTCAATCGCTGAGCCACCCAGGCATCCCAGAATTTTTTTTTTTAATTATTTGAGAGACCAAAAGCACGGGTGCAGGTGTGGTGGGAGGGGCAGGAAGGAGGGAGAGAATCTCAAGCAGTGTTCGCTGGAGTGTGGAGCTCAACAGGGGGCTCCATCTCACCACCCTGAGATCATGACCTGAGCCAAAATCAACAGTCGGAGGGTCGCTTAACCCACTGAGCCACCCAGGTGCCCCGTTTTGTTGTTGTTGTTTAAGGTTTCTATTTTTGAAGCTGAGTTTAAACAGATGGCTAGCTAGGATGAACTTAACCTAGAATGAAGTTAACTCACTGGCTAAATCTTGGGCTATGCCTGTATATATACTTAAAAAAATAGAATTTATTTATTTATTCATGGGAGACACAGAGAGAGAGGCAGAGACAGGAAGAGGGAGAAGCAGGCTCCATGCAGGGAGCCCGATGTGGGACTCGATCCCAGGACTCCAGGATCAGGCCCTGAGCCAAAGACAGATGCTCAACTGCTGAGCCACCCAGGCATCCCTGTATATACACTTAAAGAAAAAAAAAAAAAAAAAAATATATATATATATATCCCTTCCCCCCAATCAACTGTGAACCTGAAATAATAGAGCCAAATGAATCAGCTTGAGTTAGGACTAAACCCAGACATAGATTCTCAATTAAACCAGTGAAGATGAGGGGCCGGAGAACATGAAGCTGCCTGGCACGAACACTGTCCTACAGTCCAGCCCCTGCTCAGCGTTCCACTCTGATACTGAGGGTCCATTTGGGCTACATCATTGCCTCCTCTGATGTGTTGCAGGATGACAAGGGCATGGGGTTCAATGCAGTATTTGTTGAGCACTGGCTGCCCGCAGCCAAGGAAAGCCAGTGTGGCCTCTGCCTTCATTTTTTTTTTTTTAAGATTTTATTAATTTCTGATAGACATAGAGAGGGGCAGAGACACAGGCAGAGGGAGAGGCAGGCTCCATGCAGGGAGCCCGACGTGGGACTCGCTCGATCCTGGGGCTCCAGGATCACACCCTGGGCCAAAGGCAGGCGCTAAGCCACTGAGCCACCCAGGGATCCCCTGGCCTCTGCCTTCAAATCTCACGTGTCTCTGGGGGTTTTCTACCGAAACCCCAGGATTCTCTCATGTGAGGTAATAGCAGCTATGGAGGTTTCAAGATTCCTCTTTATTGTTCTTTCTTTTTTAGTTCGCGAAATTTCCGACGTTCATGGCAATACTTCCTTCGGACCTTTCCAGCCTTCTGTACACCTTCATTTTGCTTCCGCCCTCCTGCAAGGCATGCAAGGCATGCGATCCTGCCCTGGCTTCACTGCGGAGGGAAGGGGTTTGACCCAAAGCTGCTGGGAAGGAGGCACCCTGCCAGGTGAGGCTGTCTGGTGCGTGTCTGCCATCTAGCGGAGGGATCCGGATCGCGACAGGAGGGTGGCCTTGGTGTGGCTGGGCTGCTGTCCTTCGCTTGGCTTCTGCGGTTCTAAGAGAGTTGTCAGAGTGCCCCAGACGTCTGACTGCTGATGTGATTTCTCTTTTGTTCCTTCCTGGAAGGTCTTTATGAGAGCCTTCATTAGGGCCCATCAGAAATGACCCTCTTGGTTTCCCTATTGCCAAGAAGAACCTAAGTGGTTCTCCAAGCTGGTCATCACAGTCCGTGGGGGCTTGTTGAAATGATCGCTGTGATCCATTCCTGGGAGTTCTGATTCTGTAGGTCTAGGGAGAAGACCTTCTATAACAAACTGTGCAGGTGAATCAGATGCATAGGCAGGGCTGGAACCTGGGGTCCTTGTGTATCTCATCATACAGAACATTTGGATCCGTGGTGTTCATTGCACTGGGTGGGGGGGAGGACTTTCTCCTGGAAATGTCACCTGTGCTGTAAGGCTCTTCTCTGCCTGTGTGGGGACTGGAAAGAAGGTTTGAGTCTGCTCTTAAGCCCATTCAAGCCCAGCACTGCCCTCTCAGGTTGCAAGACCCACCCCTACCCTAGCATAGATGCTAAACTATGGCTGCCCCAGATGAGTTCCTTAGGATGTCCTCAGGGGTGGGCAAGGAGTCATCTTCAAGCAGGTTTTAGTTATGGTACCCTTCATGACATCTTTTCTGAATCTTAATAGAGAAAACAGAAATGTGGTTAAAGTTGGCAACAGGGCATCTCCCTTGAGAATTCTGAGTTTTCTTGTTAACATGAATCTAAGCCCTTCATTTTTACAGCTGAGGAAAACAGGGTCCAGAGGCAAAGTGAATGGGTCAGGATCCTACTACCTGGGCACTAGGTCTGCCGTGGACTCAATTAGGGCTTTATTTATTTAAAAAGATTTTATTTATCTATTTGATAACTTGAGAGAGAATGAGTGTGCACAAGCAGCAGGGAGGGGCAGAGGCAGAGGGAGAGGGAGAAGCAGGCTCCCCACGGAGCTGGGAGCTTGATGGGGGGACTTGTCCCAGGATCCCAGGATCCCAGGATCATGACCTGAGCTGAAGGCAGATGCTAACAGATTGAGCCTCCCAGGTGCCCTTGATTAGGGCTTTTACGAAAGAGAATTCCTTTCTCCTGGGTTTCATCATGGGGTTTCTCCAGGGGCAGGCATTGTTGGTGGATCTCGGCTCTTGGATTGGTTCTTTTCGGCAGGGAGAAGGACCTAAGTCATGCTCACTTGGTTGGCAGAAGGAAGTAGAATGAGGAGAGAGAATCAAATGCCTTTAAAAAAAAATTTAGTTAGTTGGAGTCAACTGAGTTTCGTGGAAGGTGGTTCCACCTGTGCTTGGTGACTTCCGTGTCCTCTAGCTTCTGCTCAAAGGAGAGACAGCCTGTTGGGGTCAGTAACTCTGGAGTCCTCAGGGCCAGCGTAAGGTGTTGGCTCATTCACATAATAGCTGGGTGGTCTCGGGCAGGCTGTGACTGAGGGGCAAAGCCCCCTGCTTGGCCCAGAGCACTGAGCAAGAGTACAGAGAGGCAGGACCGGGCGTGCTGTCAGATGCTCAGGGAGTGGTGGCTGTTTTGTGCTCTGGGGAACTGGGCTACATGGATGGGACTTGAGTTTTGGGAAGGCCGTTTCTCCTCTGGAACTTAGGGAACCTGGGAGGTGCTGGCTGGCTTGGGGAGAATCCCTAAACTAGAATTCTCTGCAGCGTTGCCAAAGCCCTGCTCCCAGGGTAGCCTCGTCTATTGACAGAGGAAGGTTTAGCAAAACCAAAATAGGCCATTCTGATGTGGAGACATGCCCAAGGGGGGTCAGGGTTCTAGCCACCCCAGGGCTATGAGCCTCTCAAGCTGGGACTCCTCCCTTCCTGGGCCTCTCATCAACTTTGATGCCTCCCCTGATGTAGGGCCTATGATGAGAGAGGGATGGGGGAAGAGAAGATATATGCATAGGTATTATCTAGTAATTTCAAATGGATCTGAAAAATTCATGCTGTGCTTTTTAAGATCTCAAAACAGTGAGTATTGGATAGTCCTGGCATCAAAATGGAGTCAGATATCATGGCCTCTGATTCTGTAGCTGAGGAGTCTGAGGGGGCACTGGGCACCTTCAGTGGGTTAGCCTGTGTTGTGCCTGGCACTCCCTTCAGGATGGTGTCCCCTCCCTCAGGATGTTCCCCGGGCCTATGAAAGCACCTCTCTTTTCTTGATTAAGGTTTTCAATTTCTTTTTGTCCCTAGGCCCCTCTAGCAATGTGCCTTCTAAGGACCCCCTCTCCGGATAATGTTTTTACCTGCATGAAATAACACCCCAAAACATAGAAGGAAAAAGAATATATATACATTAGATATTAGGTATATATTAGATATTATATATCTATTAGATATTATGTATATATATTAGATAATATATATTAGATATTATATATCTATATTATATATTATATTTACATAGAAGGAAAAAGAATTTATATATAAATATATATATAAAAATATATTACATACAAATAATATAAATTGTGTGTGTATATATATATATAGTTTTATTTCTCTTTTTTTAAAAAAATATTTTATTTATTTATTTGATGGAGAGAGAGAGCCAGAGAGGACAAGCAAGGGGAACAGCAGATGGAGAGGGAGAAGTAGGCTCGTTGCTGGGTGGGAGCCTGATGTGGGGCTTGATCCCAGGACCCCAGGATTATAACCTGAGCTGAAGGCAGATGCTTAACTGACTAAGCCACCCAGATGCCCAAATATATAGATATAGATATATTTTAAAGATTTTTAATTTTTCTTATTTATTCGAGAGAGAGAGTGAGTCCATACACAAACGAGGAGGGGCAGAGGGAGAAGGAGAGAGAGGATCTGAAGCAGACCCTTTGCTGAGCATGGAGCTGGTCGCGGGGCCCCATCCCAGGACCTGGGATCATGACCCAAGCAGAAAGCAAGAGTCAGGTCTTCAAGACTGAGCTAGGCAGAGGCCCCAGGAAGTGAATTTTATTGCAACACATACCAAAATATAGAAACAAATGTGTGATGTGGTGGTACATGTGCTTCTTTATTAAGCCATCAAGTAACAAGATCCTGTGTCAGGTCTAAGAACTACCAGGATTATGTGGAATTAATGAACCTAAGTGACACTTTGGAATTCTGTAACAAGTATAATATGTTAAGGAAAATGACTGCTTTCTACTGCTTCTTAAGAAGTCGGAGCAGCTCATATTCCTGTGGTTCGTTGCCTACATTCATAATGTAAGGAAATGCAAATATTTCAGAGGCTGATGAGGATAAAGATGTAAGTCTTAAATTCATAGAGTGCCTGAATTTTGCCCTTCTGTCGTTCTGTCCTTAATCCTCAGCCTGAGAACCGCTGGATGAGACCCAAACCTTCCAAGTCACCTGGTGACTCAGGTAGACAGATGTGTTTCCCATCACTCGGGGTCGTAAGTGAGCCCAGGCCTGGCACAGGCAGGCAGCGCTGGCCGGGCACGAGGCAGGCGGCCTCGCTCTGCTCTGAACCTCCCCGCCTGCCTGTCATGTTGGCAAGTCACCTCACTTGTCCTGCCAGGCTCTCCATCTGGGAAATGAGAGGGTAACGTCTGCCCTCCTCAACTTCACGGTTTAGTACATGATGGGAGAGAAGAGATACACCCTGAATTAGAGACAGTAAAAACTATAATATAAACGGAAAGCATGTTATTTATTTTCAGTGTAAGTGGGACAAAATGGTATTTAGAAATGATCAACTTTGACTCAGGCCATGTGTTGGTGAGGAAAATGCGGTGTCTGTACCCCGCCAGGAAGGAGACTAGGGCAGATGAAAACAGCGAGGCGGTTGGTGGAGTCAAAGCCTGTGCCGGCCACGCAGAGGCCCTGGCTTTGGGGCAGGGCCTGTGAACCAGCCGGAAGCCTACTGTGTTCACTTCTTTACCTCTGGTCAGAGCAGTCTGTGTTCCATTTCCAGTTTGATTTTTGTTGATGCTGTGAGCTCTAGATGGAAGTTCATGATTTTGCATGTGCTATCCACTTGTTCCAGCACCCCTGTTGGAAAGACTCTTATCCCTGAATTGCTTTTGCGCCTTTTGTCAAAAATCAGCTATTTGTGTTTGTGGGTCTGTTTCTGGACTCTGTTCTGCTGATCTTATTGTCGATTTTGGTGTCAATAACACAGTGTCTTAATTACTGCAACTTAAAATTTTAAAAAAAATTTGTTTACTTATTCATGAGAGACACAGAGAGGCAGAGACACAGGCAGAGGGAGAAGCAGGCTCCCTGTGGGGACCCCGATGCGGGACTCGATCCCAGGACCCTGAGCTGAAGGCAGGCACTCAACCACTGAGCCACCCAGGCATCCCATTACTGCAGCTTTATAGTAAGTCTTAAAATCAGGTAGTGTTGGCCCTCTGACTTTGTTCTTCTTTTTCAGTATAGTTTTGGCTATTATAGGTCCTTTGCATTTTTATATAAATTTTAGAATCTGTCCATTTCTACCAAAAGTCTTGGCTGAGTCTGGAATTGGTATGGTGTTGAATCCATAGATTAATTGAGGGACAATTGACATCTTAACGATGTTGTGTCTTTTGCCCTATGAACAAAATCTATCTCTCCATTTTTTTGGTGGTCTTTGATTTCTCTCAGCAGTGTTTTGTAGTTTTCCGTTTACAGGTCTTATACATCTTTTATCACATTTTTAAAATGCATTTCATATTTTTGGTGCTATTGTAAATAGTGTTTTTTAAAATTCCAAGTTCCAATGCTAGCATTTAGAAATACACACGATTTTTTGTATAGTGGTCATTTATCTTGCAACCTTGCTAAACTCACTTATTTGTGTCAATATTATCTTTAAAGTGTTTCCAGGAGGAAGCAGAGAGAGAACAGTGGTTTAATCTATTGTTTTTAACCTGAAGTTCTTGAGATTTCTATATTCACTTTTATCATCTCTACAGGTTTGGAAATTACGTATTCTATTTTTCCTTTTAATTATCTTTTAAAATTAATGTGTGGGCATTAGCATACTTGACTTGACAAAATCCCTAGCCTCCTCCCAAACAATGTAAGAGCTTTGGGAAGCTGTAACTCTGATCACACTGTCCATCTGACATGTTCATGTTGCCAAGCATTTTAGTTCCACTTTCCTCTTTTATATCCCTTCAGCTAATTATTATTTTTCAAAAATTATTATTTCTGTATGCTGTCAATGCTTGTTTAGATTTATCCAGAGTTTTGCTGACATCTTTACTTCCTATGTGGCTTTGCATTGTTCTTTGTTCTGGGTTCTATTTTCTTCCTAAAATACATCCTTTAAGCAATCCCCTCACAGAGGGTATCAGTGGTACACACTTTGTTGGAAAATGTCTTTATTTTACCTTCACTTAAAAAGAATTTTTTTTAAGGTTTCATTTTTAGAGGCACCTGGGTGGCTCAGTGGTTGAGCATCTCCCTTCAGCTCAGGTTGTGATCCTGGGGTCCTGGGATCGAGTCTTGCATCAGGCTCCCCATACTCCCTCTGCCTATGTCTCTGCCTCTCTCTCTGTGTGTCTCTCATGAATAAATAAATTAAAATCCTTGAAAAAAAAGATTTTATTTTTAGATCATCTAAACACCCAATGTGGGGCTTGAACTTACAACCTCAAGATCAAGAATTGTGTGCTCTACTGACCGAACCAGCCAGGTGCCCCTTACTGTCACTTTTGAGCAAGAATTTAGCTGTGTATTTTCTTTCTTTCTTTATTTATTTGACAGCACAAGCAGGGAAACAGCAGAGGGAGAGGGAGAAGCTGACTTCCCACTGAGCAGGGAGCCTGATGCTGGGCTTGATCCCAGGACCCCAGGACCATGACCTGAGCCGAAGGCAGATGCTTAATTGACTGCACCACCCAAGTGCCCCAAGCCATGTATTTTCTCTTAATATTTTGAACATATTTGTCTACTTTCTCCCGTCTTTCTTTCTTTTTTTTTCCCCAAAGACTTCTGTTTGTCTTGGATGTTTTGCAATTTGTCATGAAGTGTTGAGGTGTGGTTTTTTTTAAATTGTCTTACTTGTGCTTTCTAGTTAGCAAGATCTGTTTCCTCTGTTCTAGAAAATCATAGCTGTTACCTTTCCTCCTGTTGTCTACTCACCTTCCTCTGTTCTCTCCCTCTAGGTCTGTAGGTGCATGTATGTAGGACCCTTTAGTCTCTCCCCAGTCTCTTACTCTTTAATTTTTCATGTTTTCAGCTTCTCAAGGCTACATTTTTGCAAAGTTTCTCAGATCTAGCTCCAGTTCCCTTATTATCTCTTCAGCCATGTTTAGTCTGTCATCTACAACTTAACCATCAAGTTTTTCATTTCATTGACTTTATTTTTAGCTTTCAGGAAAACTACTTCATCATATTACAAGTCTGCTTGTTGATTTTCTACAGTGTTTTATCCTTATGTTTCCATTCCTATTCTTGGCTCCTGTAACATGTCTTAATTTTCTTGTTTGCTCCCCTCGGCATTAGGCAGGGCTTTTTAATATTTTATCTAGAATTTCTAGGTATTTGGTAGCAATAGGGCTTTCTGGTTATCTGGACCATCAGGTGAAAAAAAAAATATAAAAGTATGCCAATCGTTTTTCTCAAATTTTTTTGCCCCAGAAGGTTTTTGCATTGTCTGGTAGGTCAAATGTTACCTGGAATTCTCAAACTTGCGCTGCTCTTAAGTATGTGAAGTGTGTGGGGATGTCTGCGCTGTGGGATGTTATGACTCCAAATTAAACTGTAGGCTCTTTGAGGTGAGGAATTGCAAAGTGTGCTTTTCCTATATGTAGTCTTGCATATACTTGTTCACCTAATGAATGCCTACCTGTTGGCTGATTTCCTTATCTGACTTTTCTTTTGGAGCCAGACACTATTGCTAGCATGAGATACACATATATTTTTAAAGAATGTTGTGGAAATCTGTGTGTGACTTATTCTTGGCCAGAAGGGTGGACCGCATCCCTGGTGGGCCTGCGGGCAGATTGGCAGGAGAAACAGCTCCATCTGTGATCTGGTTCTTAGAAATGGCCACTAGGACTGCCTGGGTGGCTCAGTGGTTGAGTGTCTCCCTTCGGTTCAGGGCATGATCCTGGGTCCCAGGATACAGTCCCACATCAGGCTCCCTGCATGGAGCCTGCTTCTCCTTCTGCCTGTGTCTCTGCCTCCCTGTCTCTCATGAAAAAATAAAATCTTAAAAAAACTAACAACAAAAAACAAAACTGGCCACTAGATGGCAGCAGGGAGCCACAGCACCGTCAAGCCCTGCTTTATTTAACCTTCAAAACAGCTGGAGGACAGTCAGTTCAAAAATACTGACCATTTACTGTGTGCTGGCCACTGCGCCAAGCCCTGCCTGCCCTCAGGGACCTCATACGTGGCCAGTGGTCACTCATGTATAGACACAGCCCTCGTATGAAGCTGGATGGAGCACCCACAAAGAGGGATGATTCTGGTTCCTGGATGTAGAGGGTCACAAGAAACCATGGACACCTTCCCACCAGAACCCACATTGGTTAGTAAGAAGGAAACCTCCAGCACCTGTGTCCCCTAGTGTGTCTCATGCAACCCCCTTGTGGGGTTGTTTCATGTGAACATGTCTGGACATTCCCGTTAGCTTTTCCCGCTGGAGACCTCCTAAGCCTGGCTTTGCAAATGACCAGTTGCCTGTCCCCGGATTTACTACTTCCTGACCCCCAGTTTCTTTACTTTTGGACCCCAGTATTGGTCCTTACTGCTTCACAGGGTTTTGTCATGTTTAGTAACAAAGGTTAATGCTTTGAAAATTCATTAATGCCCTACATTTACGAGGCATTAAAATAATTTTTTTTAAATTTATTTTTTATTGGTGTTCAATTTACTAACATACAGAATAACACCCAGTGCCCGTCACCCATTCACTCCCACCCCCCGCCCTCCTCCCCTTCTACCACCCCTAGTTCGTTTCCCAGAGTTAGCAGTCTTTACGTTCTGTCTCCCTTTCTGATATTTCCCACACATTTCTTCTCCCTTCCCTTATATTCCCTTTTACTATTATTTATATTCCCCAAATGAATGAGAACATATAATGTTTGTCCTTCTCCGACTGACTTACTTCACTCAGCATTGTTCATATAAATTTCCCTAAAATTCCTTCAGGGTACATTGGGTCCATTGTGAGCGTTTATCGAGTTGATTAGAATGTAAACTCTTCCAAAAGAGGAGGCCTAGAACCGACTGATGCATGCCAGGTGGGTTCCGACCAACCTCAGAGCTGAGAGAAGAGTGTGTCACTGATGTGTTGGGATTAGCATCATCCACCCATGCTCCCCGGGAAGGATGGAGCTGGCATTTGGGAGGCGGTGTGTCTCCCATAGCAGGAGCTCCTGTGTCAGGCCTCAGGAGGGTCCTGCTTTTCCTTCTCCAGGTCAGGCCCTTGAGGAAGAGGAGATGGGGGTGCAGTCAGGCTGTGTGGGTGGAGGGTCCTAATATACAGGGGCTGCCTGGCCAATGGGGACTTCTCCATCCCTGCTCACTCTTGAGGGGGGAGACTCCTTCTCCAGCTGCTGGGAGGTTTCAGGCTCCTGCGCAAGGCCCCTGGGAGGAAGCGGAGAGGAGGACAGCCTGGAGAGAGGTCACCATGCTTCCCCTCCTGCCACATTAGAGAAGCTCCAGGGAGACTGCTAGTCCTTCTGCCACTAGAGTCTCCTTTAAAAACAATCTCTCAATTCGATCCCAACCAGTGTTTTTAAAACTTCAAGTGAGATTTTCATGCAGACATGGTGTGAGTGCACGCGCGTGAGTGTGCAGGGTTGCTGGAGTGGGAGTGGGCCCCAGAGGAAAGGCTGGGATGGGTGAGCATTTCCTCTGAGATGGTTCTGATGAGCTTTATGTCAGAGATTTATTTGTTCTTGCAAGGCTCACTCACTCAGCAACAACATCCTCCAATTTACTAACAGTCTGTAACATGGCTCCTGGACACACGCAGATCTGCAGACTTTTCTCTTGGCTGCATTTTGTGTGTGTGAGCCCAGGCAGAAAGGGTTAATGCCCGGTTGCCTCTCTTGGCTGCTGTAGCATCGAGGAGGATCTGACAGAGGGGTAGCTTCTGCTCGTGTGAGAGTATGAGTATGTAGGTATGAATGTGTACATGTGTGAGTGTACATGTGTGACTATGAGTGTGAAGGTATATGTGTAATTGTGTATGTATGTGTGTATGTGTGAGTGTATGAGAGTGTATGTACATGAGGGTGTACATGTGTGAGTATGCATGTGAATGTGTGTGTGATTTGTAAGCATGTGTGTATGTGAGAGGGTGTATGTGTAAGTTTGATGGTATGAGTGTGTCTGTGCATGTGAGTGTGAGTGAGAATGTATGTGTAGGAGGGGGTGTGTGTGAGTATATGAGAGTATTGCATGAGGGTGTGTGAGTGAAAGTGCGAGTGTGCACGAGGGTGTATATGAATTGCATGTGAGTGTGCAGTTGTGTATGTATGACTATGTAGAGTGAGTGTGACTATGAGAGTGAGCATATGTATAAGTTTGTAGGTATGAGGGTATGTGTGTATGGTGTGTGCATGAGGGTGTGAGTGTATGAGAGTGTATGTGCATGAGTGCATGTATGAGTTTATGTGCACAAAGGTGTATGTGACTGTATGATAGTGCATGTGCACGAGGATGTATCTGTGAGTGTGCATTATGATGTAGGCGAGTGTGTGAGTGCATGTGTACAAGGGTGCATGTGCATGTATGATGTGTGTGAGTGCATGTGCACGAGGGTGTGGGAGTGTGCATGTATGATGCATATGACTGTGTGAGTGTGCATGAGGGTATGTGTGTATGTGCACGAGGCTGTGAGTGTGCATGTATGATCTGAGTGTGCATGAGGCTGTGTGTGCATGTATGATGTATGATAGTGCATGTGCATGAGGGTGCATGTGCATGTATGTTGTATGTGTGTGAGTATATTTGCACGACTGTGTGGGTACATGTGCACGCGGGTGTGTGTGAGTGTGTGCTGGCCACAACACGGCCTGTAAGTCACACCGCCTCCCACGCTCCCCTTTCGCTGTCCAGGGTGCTGGGCTGCAGGACTCCGCCAGGCGGCGTCACCCAGCGGTCTCCTGGCCCTTTGGGCCACCAGCCGTTCAGCCAACCTCGACTGTGCGTCGCGAAATCCGCTCGCTTCGAATCGCACTTGACTTGTGTGAAGTGGCTCGTGGTCCGTCATTTCCCGGCAAAGGGCCTGAGGCTGGGCAAGGTGAAGTGCGGCGGTGGAGCAGCTGCAGTCTGACCTCTGCTATTGTGGCTGCGAGCCTTGCGCCCCAGCCCCCGACCCGCCGCCTCCCCTGTGTCCTGCTCTCCCACAGTCCGAGCTCCGGCTCCCCGCCCTCCCCTTCCTGGGGCCTTCGGGGAACCCCCGCAGGCTAGTCCCCTCCGCGGCCCCTGCTCACCTCCCAGCGGGGACGGGTCCCTCGGGCTGCTGGCCTGGCCTCGGGTCCCCGTGGAGCATCCCGGCCTGGGGCCGCCGCACCATAGCTGCCTCAGTCCTGAAAGCCCTGCTCTGACTTCTCCGACTCCCTCGAGTTTCTTTTGATTGACGCCCGGCATGTGTCGGGCAGGAGGTGTTACCTGTTAGACCGACCGTTTCCAACACCTAGGACTGAAGGGGGGTGTGGAGCGGGCCCTTGAGAGGCGCTGCCTGGGAAGGTCAGGGGTTGATCTTGGCCCAGGTGACAGGACCCAGGAAAAATAAGATTCGCCGGGAGCAGGGTTTGGGCAGAGGCCCAGACTAATCATGTTTTTAGCAAAATTCATGTTGTTTTGTTGTCGCCGCCGTTGTTTCGGTTTGTACCAGAACACAGCCTGGGGGTGGTCGGTGGGGGAGTAGGGCGAGTCGTCTTATCCAGCTGGGAATCTGGAATCCTTGTATTTTGTTTTGCGGTGACTACAGAGTTTTCTTTACGTTTCGCAAAACCCTTAGCTTTGAGAATATGGTTAAATCTACTCAAGGACACTGCTCGGGGCCAGCTATTGATTTACTCTCTCCAAAAGGACACACTTGTCATTAGATCACGTTTTCCTGAAGAGGGGAAGTGGGAAACCTCCTGGACCTGCAGTCTGGTGTACATCCATGTCACAGAGCGCAGGAAGGGACTATTCGAGACAGGACAGCTCGCAGGTGCTTTCCAGAGCTCCTTTAGAGGGGTCACCTGGCTGCCACTGACTACCAAGAGGGGTGCAGGGAGCAACGCACGGATGGAGACGTGGTTGGGAAAACAATGCTGGCAACGCTCTGCAGACCCCACCAGACCGGGAAGTCTGCCCACCTATTACTGTGCCCACTAAAATCCCGATCTCAGGGTTCCCAGGGACCTGGGTGCAGATCTCAACTCCAGAAACAAATGTATGGAGTCAGAAGTCAGGATAGACTGAAGCACTTGCCTCTGGGGAGGAGGGAAGGGCTGCGGGGAGGGCGGGAGGGGACTACAGGGAGGTAAGATGCTGTTCCATGACCCGAGTTGTGGTTTCTACGCGTGTCCTCTGTGAGGGTGCGCCCAGCTGTACACCTACCGTCTGCAATCTTTTCTGCGTGTGTAGTGCTTCAATAAGACCATTGCTTAGGGACGCCTGGGTGGCTCCGTCAGTGGAGCAGCTGTCTTCGGCTCAGGTCGTGGTCCCTGCTTCTCCCTCTCCCTCTGCTGCTCCCCCACCCCACCCCATTCCTCCTCTCTCCTCCTCCTCCTCTCTCTCTCTCTCTCTACCTCCATAAATAGAATCTTTAATTTTTTTTTATTTGAAAAAGTCAACATTTCTCCTCTTACTGTGTGGTCTTGGTCGAGTCACTTAAACTCATCTCGCCTCCCGGTGCTGTGAGGACCTGGTGAGCAAATGCCTTCAGGTTTGCTCAGGGCCTGCCTGGCACATCGCTGCGCAAATATTAGTTGTTTCTCTTGTGGCTGCTGTGGCCCAGGCCCCACCAGAGCCCCAGAGGCGGGGCTCCACCGTGCTGTGTGTGCGCGTCTCGCTCCTCTGTTCACGCAGCATCCTGCCCGGTGGTCCCCTCCCTACCCTCCGTCACCAGATCTTGTTCAGGGCACATATGGAAGACCTTCTGCTGGCCTCCATCCCTCAATCCTAGGGCCATCCTTGCTCCTTCTCCGGGGGCCCTGCACCCCATCTCCCGCCACCAGATGAAGAACCCAGCACCCTGTGAGGTACTACTTGGCACCCCAGCAAGCCCCGGGCAAGCAGGGGCTCAAGAATGTGTATTGAAATGAAGCGTCATTGGCCTCTCCGTGGGACATAAGGCACGGCTCCCTGGATGGGAGGGATTGGAAGTGCCTCCCCTGGAGTGGTGCCTTTGTTCTACCATCTTGCACTGAAGTGGCATGCTGTGTTTTCACTACTGGGGAAATGTCATCCGAAAAATACACAGCAAGTGTTAGATGGTGCATCTGGCCTGCCATCTTGACAGGGAGGGCTGAGGAGCCAAGGGCGGCTCAGTGGCTGCTGCCGGGCCTCCAGCTGGACAATCTGTGTGATTCCAGTGTCTCCAAAGCAGGGGTCCTCAGCCAGGGCTGGGGGAGCTGCTTCCAGAGCAGGCTCAGCTCTCACGACGGGTCACCCCCCACACCGGTCGCTCATCCTCCCCTTCCTGCACTGGGGCTCTGGGTTTCCTCTTGGGTTCCTAGGGATGAAACCCACCCCTCCTGTCTTCACAGGCAGGTTGTTAGGATTACAATCCTGTTAACGGTCCCAAACCAGCCATTTCTTAACATGCCCCCTGCCTTACCCTCTGGTATGAGCCACCCTTGTCCGGCAGATGCAGCCCTCCAGTGGCTTTGTAACTGGACTGGGCTCCCTGTTCCCATTCTTGCCCTTAACAGCCTGTCCCTGCATAACAGCCATCACCCTACTTTAAGAATAAAAGTCAAGGGGCACCTGGGTGGCTCAGTTGGTTAAGCATCTACCTTGGGCTCAGGTTATGATCCCGGGGTCCTGGGATCGAGCCGAATGTGAGCCCCACGTGACTCCTCACATGGGAGTCTGCTTCTCTTTCTGCCTCTCCCTCCCTCTCTCCCTCCGTCTCTCTCTCTTGTTCATTCAAATAAATAAACCAAATCTTAAAAAAGAGTATAAGTCAAATCAAGCCTCTTGTTCCATCCATAATCCTCCAGGTTTTGACACACTTAAGAGTAAAACCCCACATGTGTCCTGTGATCAATAAGGCTGAGCATCCCACGGCTCACCTCCCTCTTCCGGCCAACCCCCAGCTCTAAGAGCTCTCCTCCTGCCACCCTCCTCCTTGCCAGTTCTCAGCCATAATGTCTCACTTGCTAGTACTAGATCCCTGCATTGCCACCTTCTTAGGGACTTTGCATTGGCTGATCCCTCTGCCTGGAATGTTACTCCCTGGACGTCATGTTTTCTGACTCCGTTTGGGTCTCCCCTGGATGTGACGCTCAGAGCAGCCCTCCTTGACCGCTCAGCCTGTCTTCAGCCCTGATGTCACGTTTAAGCTGAGATTGTCTCCATGTGCAGGTCCCGCTCCATCTGCCTACTTTTCCTTCTATGTGGATCATTCTCGGGATCTGTCTCTTTACTCGCACGTAGGTTTTGTGGGCAGGGAGCTTGCCTGGTTCCCCGCTGCAGCCTCTGAGTCAGGAAGATTGTCCGGCGCACGGCCCTGCGCAGTACGTATTTACTGAGTGGGTGAATGAATGGAAGGAGGCGACGCGTGTGAGATCAGCCTGAGAAGGGGAAGCGTTCCCCCTTGGTTGAGCTGGTTGTCCCCAGCCTCTGCCTCCAGGGGCAGGAGAGTCTCTTGCTAGCTGGGCCCTGGTTTCTCTTAGGCTGGCAGTGAAACACGGGCTGTGGATCCCAGCTCTGTGGCTTGCTCATTGCATGAGCTTAGTTGAGCTACCAAATCCTTGGGGGCCCCTGTCCCGTCATCAGTAACTGATGCCAGTCATGCCTGCCTCGGGGCTGGTCAGTGGTACTGGAGATAGCGGGGCAGGTCCCCAGGCCCAGAGTGCCAACCACAGACTCCTTCCTCTTCCACATCCTCATTCAGGGGGGACCTATGAGGGATCGAGTAGGGCCCCCACCCTTGGCCATAAATTAAGTCTAAATTCTCCACCTCAGCTCTTCCAATAAACCTGATTTTAAAAAAACAAAACGATTTCATCTTTGTCTTCTTTTCTCAGTAGTTCTCAACTCCGGAGGGGCATTATTTACTTGCCCCCTAATGCATGATCTTATTTGACCTTCACAGTAACTCTGTGAGATAGGGAGGCATTAGTTTCCTCTCCCTTTCTCAGGTGAGTAAACTGAGGCTTAGGGATGGCATGTCCCGAGTAAGGCCACACAGTTAACAAGAGGCAGAGCTGGGGGTCACACTGGAACCAGCTGACTCTGAGCCTCAGGCCCTTTCCATTTTGCTACCTACACGTGTGGGCGCCGTGTGGTCATCCCATGTGTCCAGGGAGGGGAGGGTGGAGGAAAGCGTCGGCAGGTCTGCTCTGGTGCTGGTGGAGACGCAGTAGTCAAAGGCACTGGGTCTGAGACACAGAAATCCAGTTTGGAGGAGGAATGAGGTGGCGCTGGGCTGGAGGAGGGTGGCCAGAGTTGGGGGGAGGTACCAAAAAGGGTACTAGGGACCCCTCCCCAACTGTCAGCTGAGGCTGGGGCTAGGAAGAGCCAGGGGAGCCCATTAGCCAGAGCCCCAGCTGAGGCTAAGCTGCCTTGCTGAAAAGAGACAGGCAGGGGGCCCTGAAGCCAGCCAGCCCTTCCCACCGCCAGCAGCCAAGAAATGAGAGGCAGCCTTAGTGGGAAGTCTTGCATAAGAAACAGAAAAAAAGCACTGGGGGAGTCAAAAACTTCTCTGGGTGTAGGAGAGGCCCGGCTTCTCTCTCTGCCACGTCCCTATTTCCCCAGTGTGGCAACGTGAGGATGGCTGTTAAGACTCCACCGGGACCCAGGAGGGCTGACATTTCCAGCTGCTGCCAGCTGTGAGGCTGACACCTGCTTCAGCTGGCCAGTGAGGCTTCAGGAGGCCCCGGGGGACTGGTGGGGGGGGAGTTGAATGGGGGCACGGGTGGTGGGGGGAGGGCCAGCTGCTCTCAGATAGGGTTGCTCCCTGGATCCTGGATGCTGTGCTTCCTGGCAGAGAACACCAGCCTCCCTGCTTCAACTCCACCCCCACAGAATACAGCTTTGGGGTCCAGGAGCCAAAGTGAGTTCAGGGGTGGAGCTGGGCAAGCCTAGCATCTCCAGGCCTTCCCCCCACCCCATATCCTGCCTTCATTCCCCTACATTTCTTATACGGTGCTGCAATGTTCACGTTTGTTATTCCCTTGGGTTCAGAAATCGTTTGCAGAAGATCTGTAGGCGAGTTCTGTGTATGTTTGCTGAGTCAGGGTCTGGGGGGAGCTACATGCATCCACTGACCCCACCCCGGGGATAGCTGATCACAGCTAGTTAGCTATTGACAGCAAGAAAGGGACAGAGAGAAAGACACCAGTTGGGGAGGCATCGAAAGATGTGGCTAGAAAGGCCCAGATCATGGGAGAAGTCTTACCTTGGGAGAAAGAGGTAACGGAGAAGCGGTGTGGTGGGGCCGGGTAAGGCTCTGCAAGAGGAATGGTGGTGGAGGACAAGAGGGAGGCAAGGGCCAGGGTTGGCTTAGGGCTGCTGGCCCCATGAACTGAACCCATGATGTTGGGTCCTGACCAGTCTGCTATGTTGACTGACCAGAAGCTCACAACCATTTTTTAGAAGTCTTCATCCAGAAAGAACTCTGGTGCTCGATGGTTCTGGGGCAGCTCTGGGAGTCTGCTGCAGAGCCAGTCACTCAACACTCATTCCCAGAGTGCCCCCCGCGTCCCCAGGACCCAGCCTTGCCTGGCGCAAAGTGAGGGCCTGCTCCACATGATGGCACTGATGAGCAAGACATGGTCCTGCCCTCCAGGAGCTCTCAACCGGCCCCAGCAGGACTAGGCTTCAGACACCAGCCAGCCTCACCTCCTGCCTTGGTCACACTGAGCCACCTTGTCTCTTAACAACGTACTGCTTGGGTTAATGAAATAGTCATAATGCAACCCTGAATATTTAAAGCTCAGATTGCCACAGCCCTGTACCATATTGAGCTAAAAATACCTCATCCTGGGGAAGGCATAGTGCACTGGGCTGCATTTTCTCTGATTTAGCTGTCCTGCCTGTTGGAGCTTTACTTTGTGAGTGGCCTGGGGACCGTGTTTGATAGATCTCTTAATGCCCCCATCCATTTCCCTTGGGTAAATTCAACAAAACAATTTCGAGGGCCTACATTGGGCCGGCCCAGCAGGAATTTTTCTCTGTTGTTCATGGTTGTAGCACCAATGCTTAGAATGGTGCTGGCATATAGTAGGGAGATCCATAACCTGTCACCTCAGATGCTACTCCCCACCATAGCCCTACAAAGTAGTTCTTTCATTCTCATTCACAGTTTGTAAACCCTGGGTCACAGTGTGCCACCTCATGGGCCCGCCAAGATCTTTTCCTAAATGGACAGCCAACTCTGGCCAAGAGCTGAGTCCCTGTACACATTTCTGACATTTGATGGTCCACTCCTGGCAGACAAGAATGGAGGGAGCCAGTAGAGCTGCGGGGAGACTGCGCTCCCAATACTGTTTTCAGCCTTTGGAGAAGGATCGTCCTTAGTTTCTTTCAAAAGTGGATCTACCTAAACATGAGGCCAGATGTATCAGGACGATTCTTCAAGATGGACTTGAAGAAGTCCACCCTCTTAATTCTGCTTTCTTTTGAGCTCTAACGCTGTCTCGGGGCACCATGCCCATTCCTACCTGGGAATCAACAAGTTCTGATGGTGTTGGGGTGTTGTGGGTAAGGACCTGTTGCCTCCTGTGTGAGGCAGGGGAGGAGCAAGGCATGTCATCGCTGTAGGGAGCTTGGGCCAGCGGTTTTCAAAGTGTTTCCTGAGACCAGCAGCATCAACACCACCTGGGAACTTGTTCTGGAGGCAGATTCTCAGGCTGCACCCCGGCTTGCCGAACCAGGAACTCGGGGGAGGGCCCGGCTCTCCATTTTGACAGGTCCTCCACGTGGTTCTCATGCACACGAAGCCGGATCTGGACCGCGCTGATCTAGACCAACGTCTCTCCACATCAGCACTACTGACGTTTTGGTCTTGTTATGGGGCTGTTCTGTGCCTTGTAGGATGTTTAGCAGCATCTGGTCTCTGCCCCCTAGATGCCAATAGTACCCACCTTCCAGTTGTGACAAGCAAACATATCTTCAGACATTGCCAATTGTCTCCTATGAGGCAAAATTGCCCCTTTGAGAACTGCGGACCCAGACCCCTGGCTTCTCAAAATGTGGCCAGTGGCCCAGTAGCATTGGCCTCATCTGGAAACTTGGTAGAAATGAAGATGTAGGCCCCACCCCAAATGTCCCGAATCAGAATCTGCCTTGAACAAGGTCCTCAGGTGACTCGTCTGCAGTTAGAGATTGACCACCACTGACCTAACTCACTGCCTCATTTTACAGAGGAGGAGATGGCGCTGGAAAGGGATGACCTCCTCAAGGTCATGCCTTCAAGGTAATGTCTAGGCTCTCATTTTCTTTGGTTATTTCTGAAGATAGGAGAGTTGCCCACCTGGATCCTGAGGCCACAGTGTTTGGATCTCCTGGGCACAGGGGGACCTCTGGGCATGAACCACAGTTTTCACGTGCTGTGCGGATGGCAGTGTCTATAGCGGCCATACATACAGCAATTCTGAGATTTGGTTAGATATTTTGTAGATTATCTCTCAATTGGGATTGGTCTGATGTCTTTCCTCATAATTCAACTGGGATATGGGTTTGGGGGTGGAGAACCACAGAGGTAAAAAGTCACTTACCTCTCATCATGTCATAGGGTAGATTTTACTTCTTTTTCCCCGTAACTCTTTATATTTTCCAAGAAAACAAACTGCACCACCACCACCACCAGCTACCTACCAATGGAACAACTTGACTTTGTCTTGTTGGATGCAAAGCAAATCTTGCATAATAAAGTGCTTTTGGCCAGCGAAAGCAGCTAGGCACCGTTAGAGCTGAGATTTGACACAAAGTCCCACCTTCCATTCATTAATGGGGAGTGATAGGCACAGCCCTTCTCTAATGAGCAGCTAGCCGCTCAGCAATTTTCCTCTTATGGTTCCTGTTTCTGATCACTGCACCATCCTAATTAGGCAGGTTGGCAGCAGGCTCCCCGAGAACAAAGACTGCAGCCATGGGTTCCCTGTAGAAAGGCAGCGAGAGGACAAGAGAGCCCCAAGAGCCCCGTGAGGGGTGGGTTCTCTGCGGGGTACATTCTGGCCTGGTCTCCTTAGGCACTGGGGTCTGAGGTGTGGTGTTAGCATCCTGGGTGTGGTGTTAGCCGTCCCTAGAATTCTCTCCGGCAGAACAGACTGTTGCCTTTTCAGTGAATATCCAAGTACTCCAACAGCCCCTCCTTACAACACTCTTCCGCTTACACCCCATGAGACAGACACCAGACTCACACATCTCCCCCACTGGCCTGACAGATTTGACAAAGATTTCCTCTGTTTGAAGAAATGCCCCTGAGTTAAGATAGTAAAGATTTCTGTTCAAGTGTGAATGTTGTGTAAACTCAGTGTATTAGTTTTCTGTTGCTGCTGTAACAAATTCATGCAAACCTGGTAGCTTAAAATTATGCAGATTTATTATCATTACAGTCTGGAGGTCGGAAGTCTGAACTGGGTCTGATGAGCTCAAATCAAGATGTTGGTGGGGCTTCAATCCTTCTCAGTGGTTTGAAGAGAATCAAATCCCTTGCCTCTTTGGCTTCTAGGGCTGCCTGCGTTCCCTGGCTTACAGCCCCTTCCTCCACCTATGAGATACACTATTCCAGTCCCTCTCTCTTCCATCACATCTCCTCCCTGACTTGGATGTTTCTACCTTGTTCTTGTAAGTAACCTTGTGATTATCCTGGGCCCACTCAACAAATCCAGGATAATCACCCCATCCCAAGATACCTAATCACATCTGCAAAGTCCTTTCTGCCAGGCAAGGTAGCATATTTATATGTTCTGGGGATTGGGATGTGGACCTCTTTGATGGGGGAAGAATCTGGGGTACCACACCCGATTTATTTTTCTGTTTAACAACAATAATAATATAATCCATTATAAGTATAAACTGTGAGTTCTCCCTCCCTCTCTCTCTCTCTCTCTCTTTCTTTCTTTTGAGAGGGAGGCAGGAGTAGCAGAGGGAGGGAGAAAATCACAAGCAGCCTCTACACCCAGCATGGAGCCTGACACGGGGCTCAATCTCATGACCCTGAGATTGTGACCTGAGCTGAAATCAAGAGTTGGACACTTAGCTGAATGAACCATCCAGGCACCCCCTAAATTGTGAGTTCTAAATTAGATCCTATATGTCCTTTGTTTGGCACAGGCCCTGGCACATAGGAAGCCCTCAGTAACTGTTAACTGTTTTTTTTTTTAAATAATTTTTTTTTAATGATAGTCGCAGAGAGAGAGAGAGAGAGAGAGAGAGAGAGAGAGAGAGAGAGAGAGACAGGCAGAGGGAGAAGCAGGCTCCATGCACCGGGAGCCCGATGTGGGATTCGATCCCGGGTCTCCAGGATCGTGCCCTGGGCCAAAGGCAGGCGCTAAACTGCTGCGCCACCCAGGGATCCCCTGTTAACTGGTTATTAATGGAATATTAAGTTACTCTTTATCATCGACACATAGGTATTAATTAATCAGCCAGCCATTTGGAAAGGCCAAGTGGTGATCAGAAATAGAGTGGGTCTGGTCTATGTGGGAGATGGGGAGAAGGCTGAGAAGGTTGGGACTATCAGGAGTTGTCTAGGGCAGGACAGGTCCAAGTGGGGCGTTGTTGAGAGCAGATACCGGGTGACATGGGATGGTGGTGGGGAGCTGGTGTGCAAGGCTGTGTAAGCAGCACCATGAGGAGGGGAGAGATGAGACAACTGCAAGAGAAGGACTCTAACATTTTTCTCAAGTCTCCCTGACTGCTTGTTGGTGATGGCTTATCTCAGATGCCCACTGCCCCAGCTCCTTGCTCCCACAGCACTGCTGAGACCAGGTCTCTCTTCAAGGTCTATCTAGCTCAAGCATTGCTACCTCCTCCAAGAAGCCTTTGCTAATCATCCAGTAAGCACGCTTGTTTCTTCTCCAAATGCCAGGAAGGCTTCGCTCTGAGCCACTGGCATGGCGTACTCTAGTCTAGCTTTTAACAATTAGATTATAAAACATTCTGCTGCCCTTCTGTGTTCCCTGCAGTGTCCAGCTCGGGGCCTGGTTGGCAGCTGTCAACGTGTCCAAAACTGAGCTCCTCTCTGCTCCCCTCTGCAACTCAGCATCAGCCTATGGTTTCCTGTTCTGTGTTTAAAGCCCTCTTCTTTTCCAGCTTCCTAAGCATGAAGCCTCAGTCACTTTCAGCCTGCATTCTTTATCATCCATAATAACTCAGTGGTAACAAAGTTTTGATGATTCTTTCTTCTTAACAAAAATGCTGGGTGATTTATGTGCCACACGGATTTGGAAGAACACTGGCCTAGTGATTAGCAAGAACAGTTCCGGGAATCAGGACTCTGGGGTGCTGGTCCCATTTCTACCCTTACGGAGCCACATGACCTTGGACAAGTGCCCCTCCATCCCGAGCCTCCCCTTTTATTTTTCTGGTGCCTAAAAGGAGAGCTTTGGGCTGGGCAGTCTCAGAGCTCCCTGTGGGCTCCTGCAGCTTTCCTTTCTGTGTGCCCAGCCCACTGAGTGCCGAGACCCCATTCTCAGAGCTGCTGACTGTCCTCTTGTCCCTGGTAGAGATGGTAGAGGGTCAAGCTAGACCCAGGCTCCTGTTCTGCAGAGGATGAAGTTACTGATTAAGGAGCAATTTGTTCAGGAGACACTGAAGATAATTAGCAAGAAAAGAGGCAGTGCATCTGGAAAGGAGTTTTTCTAATCCCTTAGGCATTGATCCATCAATTCCATGAGCACTACACTGCCTGGTCAGAACTTGGATGGGGAATTAAGGTCAGCAGCTTCACAGGTACTAAACAGATGACCGCAAGGAGGCAGTTATTGGTGTGGTTTTACTTGGGAGGCTGCTCGATGCCCAGGAGAGACGACAGGCATGCCGTTTCATTTTCCTTTCACTTAATACTTATTCATTTGCAAGAGCAGTTTTGAGTGCCTAGTACAGACAAGTCAGTGACAAAAGCAGCTCTACTCCCTTCCCTAACTGGCAGAAACTTTTAACACAGTACAAGATCCAGACAGACTGCTCAGTAACTGTGCCGTGAAGTGAGATGTGAGAGTCAGTAAGCAAGCCTCCCCCCACCCCTCGGTTGCCTGATTTCCCCCAACCCCTGAAGCGCTGTGGAGGTCAGGTGGAGGTGAGCTCTCGGTTGGTTGGAGTTAGTGCCACCTCCGGTAGGATGGCTAGATGCTCAGTAGGCCCAGTGAGGACTTGAGGGGACTTGAAGTGGAAGGGCTGGCATGAACAGAATTGCTCAGGAGCAATAATGAGGGGCAAGTTCAGAAAACAAACGATGTTTGATTTTATCTGCAGCACAACACCCTACACAACGTGAAATGGAATTAGAAAAATAGGTCAGGTACAGCTGCCCTGAGAACTGAAAAGATGTTGGATTTAATTTGCTGGCAATGGGGCAGTATTGAAGTTTCTCTTGGGCACAGAGTTGCATGATATATAGAGTTATACATTAATTAACAAGTAGAAGGAAAGTACTCCCATCTTGTCCTGAGATGAAACCAAGAAGCTGTACAAAAGGAGAAGGATGACAGTGCTTCACATTCCTCATAGTTCTGTGAAGTCAGAAGTGGCCCAGCCAAGCTCCATGCCACCATTTCCCAAATCCCTCCTGATTCCCTGGGCTGTGGAGCGCAGAGAGCTGTGACAAGGAGCCGTCTCTCCCAATTGACTCAGCTGCCAGGTGCTGCATGCATCTGGCTTAGGAAAAACAAGCACATGGAGACCTGTGTGTTCTTGAGTTCTCTCTAGGTGGCCAGAAACAGCTCCTATAATGGTTTAAATGAAAAAGAAAAAAAAATAAAAAGAGAAAGCGTTCAAAAGTACTCTGCTGCTTAGCACTGTTTGTGACTATTAGGAAAGATTTCTTCGGAGTGTGTTCAAGAGGAGAAAGGCCTAATCTTTTCGGTGCCTATCTGCCAAGGGTCTGGTGGGGATTCTGGGAAGTGGGAGTGAGGAACATCCACATCCATTAAAACCAAAACAAAATGGTGTAGCAACGAATTGTCCTTGAGACTGCAGATGTGCTTATCAGAGGACAATTTCCTCATTTTCCTCTTGTGTGCTGCTTCTCACAAGAGAAAACAGACAGAAGAAGGGCAGAGGATTGCTGAATCCAGGGTGCTCGGCATTGGGAGGAAGGAAAATTGGCCCCAGCTGGGTAGTCCTGGTCTGTGCACTCTGTGTAATGCCTGATTGCTTCTGATTCTCTGGAGCTGTAGATGAAGCCACAGCTGGATTACCTAGGGTGTCCTGGTCCACCCAGAGGATAACAGGAGATGCCTGGAGACTTGGGGGGCAAAGGGGACACTGATGAGTGGTGGTTCTAGGGTTGATTAGCCTCAAACAACCACAGTGGGCCAGTGAGTTAAAGTTGCTCAAACCAAAAAGAAGAAAGCCAGGATTCATTTAAACTAGTGAGTTTTGAAAGCTTGGATGAGGGGAAGTGGTTATGATTCATCAGTTACCTGAAGGTTTTACAAAAAGCTTTTTATTATAGAAAAATTGAAACACATACAGAATAAACAGGAGTGACGTCATCAAAAATGATGGAATGGAGAACCCAGACAGTGTTTCTTGACTACAGCAATGATCAAGAAGGCAAATAATGTCAGAATCTACCTTTTCAGAACTCTGGAACCCTAATAAAAAACTTACCATGACTAAGGGAGTGCTAAATGAAGAAAGAAGCTGCTGAATTTCAGGAAGACCAGTGTTGTGTTAAGTTAGACACTTTCCAACCCCTCACTCCTCATCTGGGCTGCTGGTGCTAGGTGGAGCAATGCAGACTTTCTTTTCTTTCTTCTTTTCCTTTTTTTTAAAAAATTTATTTACGAGAGAGAGGGAGAGAGAGAGAGAGAGAGAAGGAGAGAGAGAGCAAGAGAGCACAAGCATGAGCAGGAGGGGCAGAGGGATAGGGAGAGAGATTCCCAAGCAGACTTCCTGCTGAATGCAGAGCCTGACATGGGGCTCAGTCTCACCACCCTGAGATCAAGACCTGAGCTGAAACCAAGAGTCAGATACTCAACCAACTGTGCCATCCAGGCACTCCCATGAACCTTATTTTCAGAGGGTTGTGGACGATGTTCTGACCTGTCTGGTGGCTTCCTGAAGATAGGATGAATGCCTTGCTTTTGTTTCTCTTGCTTTTGAGCTCTCTCAGGGCTGAAGCAGCTTCCCTAGGTGGTGTTTGCTGAAAGCTTTAAAAGGCAAATATAGTAGCTGTAGTCACCTGCTGCAAGAGATGATAGTCAGGGCAGGCTGAGACAGACAGGAAATCCCAGAAAGAAAAGGGCTGAGGGAGGAGAGACAGAATAAGGGCTTTAAAAGGCTCCTGTCTACTAAGGCATCTGGAAGGCCACACACATGCACAGGGCCGGACCCATGCTCAGGAAAGACCTGAGAAGACCCTAAGCTTTCACCTCTGAGTAACCTTTAGGTTCCATCCTATAGGAAGAGAAGGCTAAGTCAGAGTCGTAAATGCCTGGCTGAGTACAGAAGGAGCAACACACAGCCAATATGCAAGAATCAGGATACTTTTTAAAAAAATAATTTTATTTATTTATTCATGAGAGACACAGAGAGAGAGGCAGAGACACAGGCAGAGGGAGAAGCAGGCTTCCTCTGGGGAGCCCAGTTCAGGATTTGATCTCAGGACTCCAGGATCATGCCCTGAGTCAAAGGCAGATGCTCAAACACTGAGCCACCAGGTGTCCCAAATCAGGATACTTTAAGAAAATATATTTTAATTAGGAACACCTGGGTGGCTCAGATGGTTAAGCATCTACTTTCAGCTCAGGTCATGATCTCAGAGTCCTGGAATCAAGTCTCACATTGGGCTCCCTGCTCAGTCTGCTTCTCCCTCTGCCCCAATCCCTCTCTCAAATAAATAAATAAATAAAATCTTTTAAACAATATTTAATTTATTTATTTGAGAGAAAGAGAACATACATGTGCATGAGTGGAGTGGGGAGGGGCAGAGAGAATCTCAACCAGACTTCATGCTGAGCGTGGATCTCACGACTCTGAGATCATGACCTGAACCAAAATCAAGATGTGGAAGCTGAAATGACTGAGCCACCCAAGTGCCCCACAGACAATTTTTTCTTACTTTACTTTTTTTTTTCTGCCTCCAGGTGTTTAAGGACATCTATGTCAAATCACTAGCTAAGCACCAAGCCAACAGACCAGTCGGTGGCCGCACATGCCAGAGAATATAGTCTTGACATAGACGCAGTAAACAGTGTACATGCCCATCCTCCAGTGTCAACAGTTATCAACACTTTGCCACCCTTGTTTCATCCATCCCTCTACCTATTCCTCAACTTACACTCCATTTTATTATCCTTATACAGTTATAACATTTATATACACTGAAATGGATAAATTTTACCAGTTCAATTTTGACAGATCAATATGCCCCTGCATCCCACATCCTTATCATGAAATAGAATGTTTCTATTTTCCGAGCAAGTGCCTCATGGCTTTACTAGTAAATGCCCTCAGATTTACTCCAATATCTGACCTTGTCACTTGTCCCCCCAAGACTGACAGTCAACTGCTTGGCAAAGCCATCATTGCAGATGGGAATGTGGAGGCCACTTATGGATCTGTCTGACCTATCACTGTGCCATGTACAAGTAGAGTTAAATACTCATGAAGGCTTTGGGAGAAATGGCCAGAGGTAAGCGGTATCCCTCATAGATTTGGAGATGAGGCCCTTGTAAGATGTGGCTGATGGTAGGGTAGTCACAGCACTGGCAGCTGCAGGAAGGGGTTTCCCAGTGGGGAAGGTTGGGAGCAATGTTTGCTAAGAGACTCTGGAATGGTTTCATTTTTCCAAGCATTTTCTTTTTATTTTTTAAAAAGATTTTATTTGTTTGTTTGTTTATTTATTTATTTGAGAGAGAGAGAAAGAGAGAAAAAGAAAGCAGGGGAAGCAGCAGGCAGGGGAAGAGGGAGAAGCAGGCCCTCCAGTGAGCAGGGAGCCTGACATGGGGCTTAATCATGGGACCTTGAGATCATGACCTGAGCCAAAGGCAGACACTCAATAACTGAGCCCCCCAGGTGCCCCTTTCCAAGCGTTTTCACATACCATTCCTTTTCCCTGTATCACCTCTTGTCAGACTGCCTCTTATATATCCCTCAATACTTAGCCTAGCATTCCTGATTCGACTAGATATCCTCCTTTTTGCTCCTAATATGCATTTCCATTATGATAGCATATCATACTAAAACTGAATATGGTGGTGCTTTAGAACAGACTTAAACTTTGTGAAGTCAGGATCTCAGTCTTGTTCATCATGGTACTTTTTAGCCTCTATATAAGCACAGAATACATGTTTTAAAAATAAATTCATATTGCAAATGTGGCCTTTACCTTACCTCAGTCAATGGGCCATTTTGTGGACTCTTTACCTTATATCATAAACAGTTGTATTTATTTATTTATTTATTTATTTATGATAGTCACACACACACAGAGAGAGAGAGAGAGAGAGGCAGAGACACAGGCAGAGGGAGAAGCAGGCTCCATGTACCGGGAGCCCGACGTGGGATTCGATCCCGGGTCTCCAGGATCGCGCCCTGGGCCAAAGGCAGGCGCCAAACTGCTGCGCCACCCAGGGATCCCATAAACAGTTGTATTGCAAGAGCATGACATTTATCACAAGAGGAGCTAGATGAGACTTTGGGTCTGAATAAGTTTTTTTTTTTTTTAAGATTTTATTTATTTGATAGAGAGCAAGAGCAGAGCACACAAGCAAGAGGAGCACCAGAGGGAGAAGGAGAAGCAGACTCCCCACTGAATGGGGAGCCCAATGTGGGGCTGGATCCCAGGACCTCAGGATCATGACCTGAGCTGAAGGCAGACACTTAACTGATTGAGCCACCCACATGCCCTTGAATCAGTTTTGATAAGGTTTTGGGGGTACATGCAAAGGATAGCTAATTTTTGAATTTTTGAATTTGAAGCTTGATGCACTCTACTGAAATCTAAGCTTCTAAAAGTCAAGAACAATCTTCTGTTGTATCTTCAGTAAAGTGCCAAGCATGTCGTAAGGACCCACCAGTGCTAGCACTGCTCCATCAGAGGCCAGCTGGGAAGTGGCTTCTCATGGTGTCCTAAATGGAAGGAAGCCTTATGGTTTCCCTGCATTATCCCCCACCCCCCACACCATTCTCCTCCCTGAGAACTTAAGATAGCACTCTGTAAGTCATAAGCTAAATTTCTTGGTTTGGGGCATGAGGGGCCTGGCCTACCAGGTTGATAAAGGCTCTTACTCTATTTATCAAAGACAAAACTTTCTTCACCTTCCATTGTGACACCATTTGAAGAATTCCTGGTTTCCTGTCCACCCTATAGCAAGTAGCTGGCTCTGAGGCAATGTCTGAAGCAGGCTTTGTGGAGACAGGCTGAGCAGGGCAGTTAGGAGGTTGTCAGGAAGTTATTTTTGGTCAGTTATGATTGAGAAGGATCTTGGCCTGAGTTCCCTAGGAAACAGAGCCCGAGGCAAAACTTATGATCTGATGCTCACAGGGGTGCAAAATGCAACGGTGGGGAAGTTAGAGTGAGGGTAAAGCGAAATGATGCAAGGAGGAAGGGAGAGCAAATATGAGGAGGAGTGTTACCAAACTAGCTACAGTTTAACCAAGAAGATTACTATTGATCCATCAAATGGGAAGCCTCCAGAGGGGTCGTACAGAAATCCTGAGTCTGGGACATCTGGGTGGTGCAGTCAGTTGAGTGTCTGACTCTTGATTTTGGCTCAGGTCATGATCTCAGGGTCCTGGGATTGAGCCCTGTGTTAGGCTGTGCTCAGTGAGGAGTCTGCTCACTGCCATGCTGCCCCTTCCCCTACCTCTAATGAATGAATGAATGAATGAATGAATAAATAAATAAATAAAATCTTTCATGTAACAATAATAAAGAAATAGTCTGGTTGTAGTCTTTTGGGAGGAGGAAAGGAGAAGAATTGATCCATTGTCTCCTTCCTATCTTCCTGCTCTGATCAGCCATGATTACCCCATGAGGCCTTAATTCCTTTGTATTCCCAGGTTGTGTTTCCTGCCCCTGTGGGCAGCTGCAGGGGCAGCCAGAGCCTGTGGTTGTGATGTGAGGCAGCAGCACACCTTCCCTCCCTGCCTGCCTGCAGCAGAAACCTGTGCGCCAGCCAGTGTGTATGCATAGCGGCTCGGTGGGACTCAGTAGGTCCTGCAGCGTGGGGGTTGGGGTGCATGACATGTGAGATGTGGGGTACACTCCCATGCCGAGCCTGGAGCAACAAGGGAGACCAGAAGCAGCTGCCGCAGTGAGCCCAGCTGCCTGTGCTGATGAAGGGGGCATGGTGACTGATCGGACACAGAAAGAAGCAGGGACTGGCTCCCTCTGAGAGCAAGGGATGCAACCGTGGTATTGGCTCTCTGCCTCTTGCTTATGGTTTATTAGCTCCTGGGAGGCTGCGGCCATTTTCAGGTCCTGGCCCTGAGTGCAGCATCTGACACAGAGTAGGGGCTCGGCAAACATAGTGAGGAGGGGACACAGTGAATCCACCTAGGGAAACACCATTCACATGGTACCACGCAGCACCTGAACAGGGTACATGACTCACTGCAGATGGGGGTCTGCCGTGGTTTCCAGAGGCGGGGAGAGAGGGGTCGTCCCAGGGCTGCTGGCTGCCTGCACAGAGTTGTGATTTACAGGATTTTATAGCCCTGTTTTCAGATGTTCACTCACCGTTTACTGCTCTGCTACTAATAAATATCTTGTCATAAATGATAAATGGGGCAGCTCGAGAAGGACGTGGGAGCCATGTTTAAAGAGACTTGTTCTGCAGACTGCTTGTGGACTAGGTGGCCCCAAATTTATTTTTAAAAGTCTGTCTGTGGGCAGCCTGGGTGGCTTGGTGGTTTAGCGCCGCCTTCAGCCCAGGGTGTGATCCTGGAGTCCCAGGATCGAGTCCACGTCAGGCTTCCTGCATGGAGCCTGCTTCTCCCTCTGCCTGTGTCTCTGCCTCTCTCTCTCTCTCTTTCTTTCCCTCTATCTCTCTCTCTCTGTCTCTGTATCTCATGAATAATAATTTAAAAATCTGTCTTTGTTGTTTAGGTGGCTGGACCCCAAGAGAAGTCTTGTTGCCCAGCCTTGTTGTCAATCTGAAAGGGATGGGCTGCCCCGGCGGCGGGGAGCTGTCCACGGTTCTGGATGGAGGAACGGGGCTGCTTAGGCACTGCTGGCCCACCATCCAGGGGGCCTGGCAAGATTTGTTCAGGAGGAAATGGGAGCCCTCCTGGAGGGCAGATTTCCTAAGTGCCACGTTCCTCAGTGCTCAGCTGCTGGGCTGGAGCATGAATCAAGACAACTAGCAACAGCTTGGCCCTCATGGTACAGCAACAGGTGCTTCAGGCTGCGACAGGGACACTTCTAGACCTGTGCTTCTAAGACACAGCTGGTGCCATGTGCCACCACCCTGTGGATTCAGAGTCTTCTGGTGGTGCCCTCTTGGCCCTTCTCCAGATACTCCTCCTCTTCCTTTCTTCTCTTTTTCTCTCCCTCTCCCCATGCCCTATCTGTCCCTCCCATTTCCTCTTTACCATATCCAAGCTTCACACCTGCTACATGCTGGAATGGGAGAAGGGCCAAGCAGCTTGCCTGCAGGTGGGTATTGTGCTGTTCAGGGTGGGAGGAAAAGAAAACATCCAAAAGGAATAGAAAAGCTTCAAAGTGACTGGCAACCAGGAAGAGGCCATTTGAGCCTGCCAACTTTGGATTCAGGCAGATATGAGGCAGCTAGTGGAATGCCTGTTACACCTGACACTGGAATTTCAAGAGAAATGAGGAAAATGTAGAGCTGTCAGTTCATGCAATAGGCCTCACTTCCTTAAATTGAGGTTTTCATTTGAAAATGGGAATAGATATACTTTACTCTGATGTTGTCATCAGAAATGGAAAGAGAAAGTTCTGTGGTCCTAGCAGGAACTTGGAGCTTTGGGCAGCAGACTTTTTTGGTTTAAGACAACTCTCAGCATCCCTGGGTGTTGGGTTGAGCCTCCATGGAGTCTGAAGAGACCAATCAGGTTGTGCAGTCATATCTCAAGGGCCTGGGCTCTTTCTTCAAGTCACATTATGCAGTAACGTGTGACTTCTGGGCAGGGTTGGTGCACTTCCAGAGATGGGGGCCAAGGTTATACCTTCTACTAGTGTAGGGGGAAGTGACTTTGGCAGCTACATGGAGGAGGCAAGAGAAACTACAAAGACCCACCCTTCCCTCCCCTCCATTAAAATATTGTTCACACAACTCACCCAATTATAGATTCATCTGGGTAAAAAAAAATGTTCTTTCTTTAAAATTTAAATATTCCCTGGAAGGGCCAAGACTCACACTTAAATGAAGTTCCTCGGCATTATTTATACTGAGCAGCTGAAGTTCCGGGGCCTCTTCCCAGTTGGAACAGCCCATGGGATGCAGGGAACGAGACAGCTGCCAGCTGTACCGCCTTCCTCTGGCACTAAGACTTCTGAGATGCTGGGGAGCTCTAGCTCCTACCTTGATCCTGCAGGTGAGCTGAAATTCTCACAGCTCTGGGACCACAAGAAAGAAGGAATGCTGGCAGCTTCTGGCTTTATCTTTTGATATTTTGGGAACATGGTGTAAGAACACAGGCCTTGTAATTACAAACTTATGTTCAAATCTCAGCTTCCCTGCTTAACAGTGAGGAAGACGACCTATCTTTACCTATCAAATGAGAAGAAAGATGTCACCCCTTACATGTTGTGGGATTCAGAGAGGTCACATATCAGAAGCACCTGGCACACAGTAGGCTTGTGCCAATGGTTAGATTCTCAGCAGAAAAATGAAACATACTCTTTATCAATAATGATGAATTTATTCTTTTCAAATGGATGCCTTTTATTTCTGTTTCATGTCTTATTGAATTGTCTAGAACTTTACGAACAAAATAATAGACTGCAATAAAAATGCTGGGCATCTTTGTTTAGGGCTTCTAGCATTTTATACATAATTATGTCAGTTGGAAATAGAATCTTTTTATCCTATTGAGAAATAACATATCTAGTCTCACATCTTAAAAATGTTTATTTAGAATGCATTCAATTTTTTTTCAAATGCCCTTTTTACACTTTTGTGACATGATATACTCATAGATTTCTTAATATTGGACTACCTTATATTTATGGGATAAACTTCGCTTTATTATTGAGGATTATTTTTTGATGTACTAAATCCCGTTTGTAATATTTTAATTTGTCTTGCCTCTACCCTTGAGGTCCAAACTGCACAAAACAGCCAGGATTATCTTTCTATAGCATAAATCAGAGCATGTCACTCTCTTGCTTAAACACCTCCAGTATTCCATTGTAATGGGAATAAGATAAAATTCTTCGACCTCTATGACCTTTTATTGTTTAACTCCCACCTAGCTCTCCCTCCACATTGCCCCTTGTTTCCTAGATTTAGCAGGGTTGGTTTTTTTGTTTTTTAATTTATGAGAGAGAGAGAGAGAGAGAGAATGAACGTGCATGCACACTCTCTCAGGAGCAGGAGGAGAGGCAAAGGGAGAGGGGGAAGCAGACTCTCTGCTGAGCAGGGAACCCAATGTGGGGCTCGATCTAAGAATGCTGAGATCATGACCTGAGTCAAAGGCAAATGCTTAACCAACTGAACCACCCAGCCGTGTTGGTTTTAAACATACTAACCTTTCTCTGTCATGCAGCATGTTCTTCCTGCAGATCTTTTCTGAGCTATCTCTTTCTCATTGGCCATAACCCAACTCAAATGTCACCTTCTTGGAGAATGGACTCCTGAGCTTCCTGGTTAGGCAGCTTCTCAATGCCTCTCTATCATTCTATTTTATTTTCTTCTTGGGATTTAGTGGTGCCTGAAATTACTTTATTACATTTTTTTGTTTGTTTATGTGCTGATTGTCTATCTCCTTCCACTAAAATGTGTGTGCCTTGACAGTGAATTTTTCTGGTCTGTGCTGGTCACTGCTTCTAAGAACTTCTGGCTGGTAAATGATGAGTGCTCAGTAAATAGATTCACAGGTACGATTGGCCTATTATATTCTTGACCTTTTCTTTTTTGGTCCTTTGTCATCTTCCAATAACTGCAAAACCTTGATTGGGTTTCCTGTCATCTTTTCCTTTGCCTGGGATCACCTTACATAGCACAGGACCCTCAGAGTGAAGCAGGACCTTATAGATTATTTAATCCTTGGACTTGTTCAGTGCAGGAAGCTGCTTCTTTCTAGTAGCTGACAGGAGTATGAAATTGCTCTACTTCTTTTCTTACTTTTTAGGGGAAAGATTATTGCAATGGGGAGACCTGAGGACTTTTTGAGACTAATAGTAGGAAGAGATGAGTTAAGCCGTAGGGTCTCTTGTCAAATAGGGAGATGGATATCTGACCTGAGTTATGTTTTATATGCCATAAATGTTTTAGAGCTGTGGGAGGAAGCCCTGGTTATTGTAGTCAATTCTCCCAGGACCTGAGTGGTTGTGACTAGTGCGCTTTTGTATCCTCTAAGCTTCATTTGGGGATTCCTATGCTTACCCATAGATATATAATTCCCTTTTCTCTTGTTTTCTTTCCTGTGTTTATTATGTCTTTCTTTTATTATTTATCCATCGCCCTTATGACACTTTAGGATTCTGAGGACACTGGAAAAGAAGCAAACTAAAAAATGTCATCCAGGTGACTACCCACCTCTGTGAAGGACTCTCCCACTTGATGGTACAATTACTCTTGATGTCTTTGTTTTTATTTTTCCTCTAGACTATGAGCTGCTGGGAGAGAGATGCTGTCTTATTTGTCTTCCGATGTTGAGGGCCATTTTAGTGTCTGTCACAGAACAGAGACTAGATTTATATTGGTTAAAGAGACTCCCATTTTGGGACCACCATGGCAACATGGTATGTGTGTGGTACCCCAGAAAACATATGGGTTCCCCCTTTGGTCAGACCAAGGTTTGAACCTTGAAGCTACTACCTACTGCTTCTGTGATCTTGGGCATGTTGTTTTAGTATTTTCTGAGCTTTCATTTTTTTTTCCCATGTAAGATAGAGATCACAAAACCTATACCTCATAGGGGCATAGAGAGGATTAACCAAAAAAAAGGTTTATGAAGTGTCTGCACATAGTAGGTGCTTCATGACCAGCAGCTACTACTATTAATATTTTATGCTCTCCCAGACTTCTAAGCAGGGCACAGTTTATTTATCCTGACTAATTACCCTCAGCAAGGAGGCTTCCCAACACCCTCATCAGTCGTAATTACCCCGGTGAAGTCACCCGCAGGGTACAGAGCTACCATCTGCTTGCAGGCCTCCTGGGCTGGGCTCCTCTCCCCCTTCTGGAGCCTGGGAGCAGATGTGGGAGGCTGAGCAGACAAGACTTCCGCTGCTGCTGTTAGCAGCTGAATTTCTGGAATTCCTGCTAATAGCTCAAATCAGAAGGCAAGAGCCACTGTATATTTGCTTGAGGCCTGCCAGGGCTTCGTACATGTGGGAAGCCCCTTGTTCATTCTTCCCTACTCCCTACCAACTTTCTTTTCTTTTTGAACTACTGGAATTTTCTGTCAATGATGATAATATAGGAAAGGACATTGCTGTGGGTGTGTGAACTTTTGTGGGGTAAAGATAGCCAGATCAGGGGGAGAAAGAGATAGGGATGGTAGTGCAGGGTGGCCCCAGCAAAATGGCCTTTGAAGCCTTCCATCTCCAGTCTCCAGGAGATGCATGGTGCATGAAGAGCAGTAAGTGGGGTCAGGAGGTCTAGGACAGGGAACCCAGCATCCTTGTTAATGGATCTGGGACTATGGACAGGTTACTTCACCTCCTTGGGACTCAGAGTCCTCATATACATAATGAGAAGTTGACCTAAGTGATGTCTAAGGTCTTCCGTCCTCTTTGAGGTCTAAAGGCTAATGATTCTCTTTCCATATTTCTGGTTCTCTCTCTCCATTATCTGAACAATGGGTTAGTAGGCCTAATCCTATGCCGCATTTCCCAGGTTTGCTTCTGGTTACAAATCTATTAGATATTAGACAATGAAGTTTTATCTTGTCACATAAACTTATTTTCATTTCCTTGGGGCTTTTCTGGGACAGATATATTTCCAAACATAAATGATAGAATTTCTAGTGTTGGAATTTCAGACACTTTACAGGGAGTGGGGGCGACTAGCATGTGAGTGTGTGTGTGTATGTGTGTGTGTGTGTGAGAGAGAGAGAGAGAGAGAAAGAGAGAGCATGTGCATGCAAGCACATACATGCAAGTACCAGGGCTGGAGGGGCATGTGAGAGAGCAGGGGCCTTACTGGTCATCCCTTAGATCTCATCATGGCCACCTGTGTGTCCATGTCTGACCTGACTGAGGCTACCTTGTAACAATGGCTGCCACTTGTCACTTTGGTGCCTGTTGTGTACCAAGCATTGCCCAGACTAATCTCCAGTCCTTACAAGAACCCTGCAAGGTGGAAATTACAGCATTTATCACTTATAGTTCCAACAATTCTTGAGCATCCTGGGGATCCATGGGGTGCAGCAATCTGTGGTATTGTCAAAGCAGAATCTGAGAGACTGGGGTCAGAGGGAGTTACTGAGCTGGCGAGGGAGGCTTTCTCACTGATCTGTGCTTGCACCTCAACCTATCAAGAAATCATAACTCATTAAATGATAACAGCTTAGTGAGTGTCTTGATGAAAAATGACCTCTTTGAAAGAAAGCAACAACTAGTGTTGATGATGGAGGGAAAAGTGAAGGTTAAGACAGTGGGACAGAAAATAGAAATTTAAGATAAAGCCTGGAAGGCTGAATTTAGTAGTGGCTTAGATTTATAATGTGACTAAGAGAATTCACCATATTTTCTATCTAGATGCATGAACACTGTTTTAGGGAGTGTTCCAGCCTGTGCAAATGATGTGTAAGGCACTCAAAGTGTGGGTTGCATGGAGCGTGGGTCACAAAGATCAATGGGACCCAAAACCCTGTTCTCAAAGACTTCGTAGTCTAGCAGGAACACAGTCAAAAATGACCAATTTATCTAGAAAACTCCATAAATGGGACACTGAAGGCGTTATTGGAATCCATCAGAGGACACATTTTTAACTCAGGTCATCCAGGAGGGCCTCTTTTTTTTTTTTCATTTGTTTTTATTGAAGTTCCATTTGCCAACATATAATGTAACACCCAGTACTCATCCCATCAAGTGCTCTCCTCAGTGCCTGTCACCCAGTTACCCCAATCCCCCACCCACCTCCTCTTCCACATTTTTATTTCCCAGAGTTAGGAGTCTCTCATGGATTGTCTCCCTCTCTAATTTTTCCCACTCAGTTCCCCTTCCTTTCCCTTATAACCCCTTTCACTATTTCTTATATTCCCCAGATGAATGAAACCTATGATGATTGTCTTTCTCTGATTGACTTAACTTCACTCAGCATAATACCCTCCGGTTCCATCCATGTCAAAGCAAATGGTGGGTATTCATCCTTTCTAATGGCTGAGTAATATTCCATTGTATACATAGACCACAGCTTCTTTATCCATTCATCTTTCGATGGACACTGAGGCTCCTTCCACAGTTTGGAATGTCAATTGTGTCCACCAATTGTGGCCATTGCTGCTAGAAACATCGGAGTGCAGGTGTGCCAGTGTTTCACTGCATCTGTATCTTTGGGGTAAATGCCCAGCAGTGCAATTGCTGGGTTGTAGGGCAGGTCTATTTTTAACTCTTTGAGGAACCTCCACACAGTTTTCCAGAGTGGCTGCACCAGTTTGCATTCCCACCAACAGTGCAAGAGGGTTCCCTTTTCTCCACATCCTCTCCAACATTTGTGGTTTCCTGCCTTGTTAATTTTCCCCATTCTCACTGGTGTGAGGTGGTATCTCCTTGTGGTTTTGATTTGTATTTTCCTGATGGCAAGTGATGCGGAGCATTTTCTCATGTGCATGTTGGCCATGTGTATGTCTTCCTCTGTGAGATTTCTCTTCATGTCTTTTGCCCATTTCATGATTGGATTGTTTGTTTCTTTGCTGTTGAGTTGAATAAGTTCTTTATAGATCTTGGAAACTAGCCCTTTATCTGATACGTCATTTTCAAATATCTTCTCCCATTCTGTAGGTTGTCTTTTAGTTTTGTTGACTGTTTCTTTTGCTGTGCAGAAGCTTTTTATCTTGATTAAGTCCCAATAGTTCTTTTTTGCTTTTATTCCTTTGCCTTCATAGATGTATCTCGCAAGAAGTTACTGTGGCCAAGTTCAAAAAGGTTGTTTCTTGTGTTCTCCTCTATGATTTTGATGGATTCTTGTCTCACATTTAGATATTTTAACCATTTTGAGTTTATCTTTGTGTCTGGTGTAAGAGAATGGTCTAATTTCATTCTTCTGCATGTGGCTGTCCAATTTTCCCAACACCACTTATTGAAGAGACTGTCCTTTTCCCAGTGGATATTCTTTCCTCTTTTGTCAACAGGAGGGTCTCTTGAAGAGATTGTTGCTATGTGGATTTTGTAAGCTGGTAGGATTGAGGTGGGAAGATGGCATTTCAGGCAAAGGGATGAACATGAGAAAGGGCCTGCTTGTCGGATGCTGCTGGATATGGTTGGAGCATGGTAAATAGACCAGTTTGGCTGGAGTGTAGGATTCATGTAAGTATTTTGAAGAAAAGCCTGTAAGGGTAGGTGCTCTGATACATGAAGAGGCCTTCAATGCCAACCCGAGGAGTTTGGCTGGACTGTAGTCTGCTGTAGGACCAGACTAAAATCACAGAGACTTGAATCAACAATGCTTAATGTTAACTCATGCTACAAATCCCCCTCCAGTCAACAGGGAACCTGCTCCCTGTCCTCCTCACTCTGGCTAGTGATGGTGAAGCTCCCACCAATTAAAATCTTGTAATTTGCTATGGTAGGAGGGAGGGGACATGGAAATTTGCACATCAGTGCTTAAAGGCTTCCACTCAAAAGTAACATGTCACTTCCACTTACAATGTATTGATGAAAGGAAGTCATATGGTCATGGGGAAGGCAGGGGAAGGACAGTGCCACTGTGGACATGGAAAGAAGAGAACAAGGATGTTGGTGAAGAGAATCTTGATTGCTACAGTTAGGGAGGACATGGGATGTGCTTGGAAGCTTTTGGACAGGAGAGTGGCATGACCCTCTGAACTTCCTGGGTGCCCAAGGTTCACATGCCCATTGTTGCCAATATTATATCGAATGGTCAGCTTCATGTTGGTTTCCAGGCTTATTCATCTTGTCCCTCAATGGTTCACAGATTGGATGCTCAGATGGGATTTGTTAGACAAGTTAATTTATTTTTTGAAGGGTGGATTGGAGACAGGGTAAATTGGAGCCTGGGGAGGTGAGTTACTGTACTTGTCCTGCTTAACTTTAAAGAAAGGAAGACACTCTCCTTGGAGTTGTTTCTGCCTTTTTATTGAGAAAAATTTTGTCATTTCTAGTGTACGTGGCCATCAGTGTTAATAATTAGAAATAAGGCAAAATACTTATTTCCTGGAGGCAGAAGAGAGCTGCTTGCTCCTCTTGTCACGTGCTTCCCTAAGGGGCCTGTGCCCAATTTCATCATCTGGGGACTGTTCCCATCTGGTCTGGTGTGTCTGGAATGTTAGCCTCTCTGCCAGTCCCTGGTCTAATGGGTACATGAGTCTGGTAGCTTCTGGCTCCAGAGAGATTGATGTGGGCAGCTCTGGCAGGGACAGCTCAGGAGATCAAAGTGTCTTTTGAAAGCTGCATTGTTGCTGACAGCCCCAAGCCTGATTAGATTGTGACTGGATTAAAGGGCCCTGATGCAATTAGTAGCTTCTCTTCCTTCCCCACCCAGGGCGGGCAGAGGCTGCTGTGCTGGGCCAGGTGGAGACAGGGGTATAAATCCCCTCTCTGGCTCCCAGGGAGGGTAATTTGGTTTCAGTCAAGGCAGTTGTTCTGCTTGGGCTGCCCGTGTCACTGTCAGCAGGGTTCCAGATGTTCCTCCTGGTCACAGAGCAGCTCTGGTTAGGGACTCAGCAGAACAACAGCTCCCACGTAGCAGTGTTTTGTTCTCCAGCAGCCACTGAGCATGGATACACGAATATGTTTATTCATTCAGCTCTCAGCTAATATTCCCCCAGGATGTCCTGTGGCTGGGCACTCTGCTAGACATTGGATCTGAGTGGACAAGGCAGGCCGGTTCCTGGCCTTCTGGGAGCTTCCATTTTAGTAGAGGAGGTGGATAATAAATGCATAATGGCAAAATAAACACAATTCTGGAGATCGTTATAACTACCACAAAGAAGATAAGTGGAGTGCTGTGATATAGAGGGAAGGGGGTATCTTTTGAACCTTTCTCCCTCAAGGACTGGAGCTTCTTTCTCCTCGCCCCCAGGTGATCACGGAGCCTCATGCCATATTGAGAAAACGGGTGCTGGCAGATAGGAACTCCTTCATCTTCCTACCGCTAAATCTCAAAAACTCAAACACAGTTTCTTTCCCCGTATTAGCAACAGAGCATGCATTTATTTCCCATTAAAAACCAATCTTTCCGCTGTTCTCTAGATCTCTTCTCATTCCTCAAGGATCACACCTGTCTGATGATTTGTTTTTCTCTAGCATTGCACCATCAAATGCTGTCTCTCTGTTGAATCATCCTTAGCTCTACAGGGACACTCTGACAACTCCCAATCTAACAAACCCTCCACAGACCTCACTGTTGTCCAGGTACTATTACATCTCTCTGCTTCATTTCATACCCGTCCCTTATGAACAGGTCTCAGCTATTTCCCGCTTCCTTCCACCTCCTTCAATTCTACCCCTCACCATTTCTCTAAATTAACTCTTGTCAAGGTTATACTTGGTTCTGTCCCCATCGTTCTTGACCTCCCACCACAGTGAAATCATTCTCGAAACACTCTTCCCTTTTGGATCTGGTGACACCTCCCTCCTCTTCTTCCCTTGCTTTCCCCCCACCTGCCTATTGACTAATTCTTTCTGCTGAACCTGACCTCTAGAGGCCAGTGAACCTCAGGACTTGCCCTGGGTCATTTTCCAATGTTTCTCTAAATTCTTGTCTTGAAGAATTGTATCCAGTTCCATTAATTTAAAAATATATCTTGGGGCACCTGGGTGGCTCACCTGGTTGAGCGTCCAACTCTTGATTTCAGCTCAGGTTGTGATATCATGGTTGTGAGATCAAACCCTGCATCAGATTCCATGCAGCCTGCTTAAGATTCTCTCCCTCTGCCCCTCCTTTCCCACATGCTCTCTCTCTCACTCAAAACAAACAAACAAACAAAAAAAAAACCCAAACAAACCCAAACAAACCCAAAACAAAACAAAACAAAACAAAACAAAACAAAAAACCAACAACAACAACCAAACAAAAAAACATCAATCAGTCAATAAATAAGACATCTCTATGCTGATTATGGCCAAATTGACCTTTCAGCTTAGAATTCTACTTAAAACTACAGAATTGACCATTACCTAGTTTCCTGATCATCTCACAGACTTCTTTAATCCTGTCCAAGGGGAATACTTGACTTCCTGTCCCTCACTTACCCAACTGACCCCGGCTTCTCCATTTCACTCAGCACCACCATATACCCAGTGACTCAATGCAAAATGTACAAGTTATCCTTGGGTCCTCCAATCCCTTCTCCCTTGAAAATAAATCTTGAAACTGTTTCCTTTCATCCTCAATGTCACATCTTAGACCAGGAAACCCTTATTTCCCTTCTGGACTTCTACAGTCAGCTCTTCCCATGTCTCTTCTCATCAGTCTTGCCACTCTTACATCAGTAAAACAAATTAAACAGTATCTTGACCCTAGCTTCCAAATACTTTAAGGATTTCATAGCCCTATATTTCCATCCTTTGCCCATCAACTTATATATTATGCTTCTTCATTATTTTAGTTCTAACCTTTTTAATCCCACAAATTAGACATGATTATTATTTTACTTAGTATTTGTTTTTCTTAGGTCTCCCTTCCTTCCTTCATTTTTTTCTTTTTTTTTTTTGAAGTATGCCCTTTAGATAAGTTTTTTACTAGTAGACTCTCCCAGTTTTTGCTTCTCTGTAAATGTTATTCTTTTACTCTCTTTCTTGAAAGATAATTTTGTGGGGTCCATACTTTTTTTTTTTTTTTCGACAGCAAGGAGGGCGGTGAGGGGCAGAAATGGAGGGACAGAGAGAATCTTAAGCTGGCTCCACACTCAGTACAGAGCCTGATGCAGAGCTTGATATCTTGACCCTGGATCATGACCTGAACTGAAATCAATAGTTGGTCACTTAACCAACTGAGCCACCCAGGTGCCCCTGGGTTCATACTTTTAATTGTTAGCTCTTTCCTTTCAACGTTTTTAAGTGGTAACTCCACTGTTTCTAATTTCTGTTGTTGCCATGGAAAAGTTAGCTGTCTTTCTAATGACCACTTCCTTGTAAGTAATCTGTTGTCAGGCTGCTTTCAAGATCTTGTCTTTTGTCTTTTGTGTTATACAGTTTTACTACTATGCTAGGTATGGATTTCCTTTTTTTTAAATCATATCTGGAATGTTTTACTTTCTCAATTTTGGAATCATTACTTGTCGTTAGATCTATCAAATTTATGGAGCCATTGTCATCTTAAATATTGCCTCTCCTTCATTCTCTCCTCCTGGGTTTCCAGTTGCACACAAGTTAGACTTTCTCATTCTGTTCTTACTGCCTCTGAGCCCCTCTTCTATATTTTCTTCTTCTTCATTTATCTTTACTATATTCTGACATCTCTCTGGACATCTTCCACTTCATTAATTCTCTCCTAAATTGCATCTGAATTGCTTTTTTTGCCAGTCTTTTGAGATTTTGATTTTATGTATTTAAAAATTTTTTAATGGTTCCATTTATTTGTTCCCCCTAAAGTTGTTTCTTCTTTCCTAATAGTTTCTTACGGACTGCTCATCTTTGTGATTGGATCTTTTATTTTTTTAACATAACGTAAACATATAACTTAAAAAATACATTCTCATATCCTTGAGGTTCTGGGTATCTAAATCTAATAATTATTGTTTAAGTACTGATTCTCACTTATAGTAGCCTCTCCTGTACTTAATGCTTTTAAAAATTTGAGCTCATTGTTTGATCTTAGTTTGTGGAGGTTCTATAGGCCCAGCATGAGGATGTTTATTACAGAGATGGTTTGCTTTTGCTTTTCTTAGACAGGGGACAAGGGTTGCCCAGAAACTGGACCATTTAAGCATACCTAGAAGGTTTGGCTCAGAGCAAGAGTCCTGAGCTCAGCTTTCCCACCTAAATTTATTTACCTAAATAGCAAAATCCCCTCAAATAATCTTAACAGAATTTAGTTAAACTTTCATATTCTGTATTCCTAACAGTCCAGGCCAGTTCCTTACCACCCACCAAAGCCCTCCCACTCTGAATCCTCACCCCTTAAGCCCTGGCCCCCACCTCTGTGACTTGAGTTTTCAGACACTCCAGACTAAGCTCAGATTCATAAGTATGTATTTGGGGGGAACATCATTTGTGGAGACCTTCTCTTTCTCCTGTGAGATCTCTGACAACAGAGAATGTGTCCTTATGTTTTGGTCTGGTTGTGTGGAGTGGGCAAGTCTTCAGAGCTCCTTATCAGCCAGGCTTCAGTCATGATGAGCACTGTATGTACTTGTCCTATATGATCACTCATGGGGCTCCTTGCTCATAGCAATTCAGCAGCTTCCTGTCACACCCCAAGTCAGTCCATGCTTCACATGGTGGCTCACAAGGCCCCAGGGCACTTTTCTTTGTTATCTCTTCAACTCTATAGTTCATGACTCTCCTCCGCCTATACCTCCAGTAATACTGGTCTTTTTTAGTTCCTAACTACCAGGGTCTTCCTCCCTATGGGGCTTTGCACATGGTCTTCCTTTTGCTTAAAACAGTTTCTCTCCTGCTCTTCACATGGTCCTTTCAATCTCATCTTAAACATCACCATTTTGAAATGCCTTCCTTTATCACCTCCTCTAACTTATGCTTTCATTCATTATTCTCCATCTCAGTCTCTTGTTGGTGGGTAACTTTTGTTGTATAGATGTTCTAAATTATACTTCAGTTAGATTTTTTTGCTTTTATGATCCATGATTTTATGTGTTTAAGAAATGTTTTTTAAATCTCAATATCATTAAGATGTCATACTTATTTTCTCTTAGTGATTCTAATTTGATTTTCTTCCACATGAAAAACTAGTTGTTTTATCAATATTTGTTGAATTTCCTGTCATTTCATGCTGATATGTAATTTTTTTTTTCCCAAAGAGAAACAGAGTGTTATGTGTGACCAAATAGGCTTAAGTCAGTTACCAGCAGTCACATGAGGTTTGGAATGCTCTGTTTGGATATATTCAAAGGGAGATGTCTATTAGTCAGCTGATTAGATGAGTCTGAAGCTTAAGGAAGATGTAAAGCAAGAGATACATAAATTTGGGAGTCATTGATACTATATTATATTTAAAACCATGGGACTGGATGGGATCACTTAGGCAGACAAGTTGTCTAAGGACTGATCCTGAAGCTCTGCAATATGAACAACTAGGGAGGTGAAGAGGAGTAGCAAATGAGGCTGAGAGGTCACTAAGAAAGAATAACTAGTGATGGAGGGGGAAAGCCAAGAGATTGGTATCTCAAAATCAAAGTGAGAGAAGTTTCAGGAAGGAGGGGTAATTCACTATATTAAGTGCTGCTGGTGAGTCTTGTTAACTAAGATTGAGCAGTCAGTAGCATTGTTTTGTTTTGTTTTGGTCTTGGTTTGGTTTTTTAGCATTGGTTTTGACACAATTGGGGTCTTTAGTGATTTTGATTAGCACAGTTTTGGTGTGATGTTGGGGATTAGCTCAATCACAATGGATTGAAAAGAAGAGGATGAGAGGAAGTGGAGACCATGAGTACAGAAAGCTCTTCTAAGTTTTGCTTTGTGATGACAATATAGCTAGAAGGAGACATGGGGTCAAGGGAGGATTTTCTTTTTTAAATACTGGAGATATTACAGTGCTTTTTAAAAATTTATTTATTTATTTATTTGAGAGAGAGGGTGAGAGAGTATGCATGAGTGAAGGGGAGGAGCAAAGATAGATGGATATGGACAAGCAGACTCCACGCTGACCAAGGAGCTGGACTCGGGGCTCAGTCTCACAACCCCGAGATCATGACCTGAACTGAAATCAAGAGTCAGATGCTTAATCCACTGAGCCACCCAGGCACCCCATACAGTGCTTTTGTATAATGATGAAAATACTCCAGTAAATAGAAAAATATAATAACACAGGAGAGAATAAGAAAAATTGCTAGAGTGGTGTCCTTCCATAAGTGACAGGGAATAGGATCCACTGCATAAATTGAGGGTTGGCCTTAAATTAGGAATACAGACAGAGTTATTATTGGCAACCATTGGCTCATGCTCAGACTAGCATCAAGGAGGAGCTATGGGTTGTATTCTTCTTAGGACCATCCACCAACTTCTGACCCATAAAAAGAATACTCATGTTCTGTACGACATCTATCATTGTCTTTTAACTCTCTGACTTCCCCTAAGATTAGAAAGAGCTTAGGCTGATTACTACTTTTTGTTTTTTTAACAACCCAAAGAGGAGTTTATCCACATGGATTGAGTTGAAGCTACTGGTCAGATGTTGGGCCATGGCTTTAACTTCTGATAGCTGGACACATGGAGAGTGTTGTATACTTACTTAAAGAGAAAAGCTGGAGAGAGTGCCTTGCACTGGTGCCCAGCAGGACCCTTATTGAGTTTTTGCAGTGGAATGAGAAGTTTAAATTTAATTCTTAAGCATGGCTCTTGGGAATTTTGCTTCAGGATGTGATATCCTTTATCAAAAACTAATTGGGCACTAACTCTATGCCAGGTCCTGGGGATAAATCATGAGTGAGCATTGCCCTTGCCCCTTCAGAATTCAGATGGGGTGGGGAGACAGATACCTTGTCCGTGAGGCAGACTGAGAGAAGCTTCCAGTATAGACATGAGCAAAGAGCTACGGGAGCCCTGAGGAAGTGGCCTTAGGACTAGGAGCTAACAGTAGAGGGGTAACACTTTCTGCTGACTAATGGGGAGGAGGATGAAGCAGGCATGGCCTGCGCTGGTTTGGCAGGGAGAATGCCCAGGCCAGCAGCTTCAAGACTAATTAAGTGAAAAATGATGCGATTGATTTGTTTGCTTCTAGCTGAATAGAACTTGATCAGCATAGAAAACCAGTGAGTTTAAAATTTCTCCACTCTGAGCCCGCAAGATGACTTCAGCATCTTCCCTCAACCCTGCATCCCAATGTTGAAAAGTGATGTAATTTACGTATTTGAAAATGCATCAGCACAGCTGCATGAGTGGGCTGCACATACCCATAGAACAGTGTGATGGTTACCCTTGGGTGTGTAGAAGTAGAAGGGGAGGTAAGGATGTTGAAGGGGTGGTAAGAAATGACATGGTTGGAACTGTTTATGCAAATCATTCTGGTGGTGCTGAGGGGGATGAGCTGGAATGGGTAAGACAAGAGGCCAGAGGCCCAGGAGGGGCACATTGGAGGAGCAGTGCATTAGGCAAGAGCTGAGGAAGGTGGTGGCAAAAGAGAGGAGCAAATATTTCCCAGGAGTAGTTCATAGGACACAGGATCCTATTTCATCCTGGCAAATTCACAGCAGAAAAATTGGATGCCCTCTGTTTTATTATGAGGGTCAGATCTTGAACTCATATAGGATAATACAGGAGAAACACGACTGTGCCCTGTCACCACGCTGTGGGAACAGAGAGGAGAGCCCTGGTCTACTTCTCCAGGGGAGTCAGGAAAGGACTTCATAATCTTTTTATTTCTTTTAAAGATTTTATTTATTTATTTGAGAGAGAGAGAGTGAGAGAGAATGAGCAGGGGGAGTGGCAGGCAGAGGAAGAGGGAGAAGCAGACTCCCCACTGAGCAGGGAGCCTGATGGCTCCATCCCAGGACCCTGGGATCATGACCTGAGCCAAAGGCAGAGCCCTTGGTTAACCGACTGAGCCTCCTGGGCACCCCAGGACTTCATAATCTTAAAGGATGAGGCGTAGCTTGCTAAATGGGCAACAGGAGCTGAAAGAGGAGTTTAGACAGAGGGGACAACATGGACAAAGACACAGAAGTATGGCAGCAACTAACAGGTTCAGAGACATTGGTGTGATGGCTCAGGGTGCAGAATCTCAAGTTAGACAGCTCAAGACACTTCACTTTCTGTGCCTCAGTTTCCTCATGTCAAATGTAGTTATTAATAATACATATCTCATAAGGTTGTTATAAAGATGAATGCTACTTGTGAGTTTCTTATAACAGTGGCTGGCACATGGTAAATCCTTAACAAATGCTAGTGGTTATCATTTGACCAAATATTTAGAAATGAAAGAAAGAGGGATGAGAGAGCATGGAAGGTGCAGCTATTCTTGCTTTTCCTAGACAGTATTCATGGGTGTCAGATAATATAGGGGAAAGGGTCCTAGGACCAGGTGAATATTTAGTAAAAAATAGATGTTAAATTATTGCTATGGACTAAATTGTGTCCCCCACCTCTAAATTCATATGCGGAAGCCCTAATCCCCAATGTGATGGTATTGGAGGTGGGGCCTGTGGGAAGTAATTAGGATAAAACCAGATCATAAGGATGGGGCCCTCATGATGGGATTAATAGCTTATAAGAAGAGGAAGAGAGAGGAGAAATCACTCCACCATGTGAGGACACAGCAAGAAGGTGGCCATCTATAAGCCAGGAAGAGGGCTCTCACCAGGAACAGAAATAGCTAGTGTCTTGTTCTTGGACCTGCAGCATCCAGAACTCTGTGGTATAGCAGTCCCAGCTGACTAGTACAGATTTTGGTACCAAAAAGAGAGGTGCTGTTGTAACAAACACCTAAACATGTGGAATTAGCTTTTGAACCGGATAGCAGGCAGAAGCTGGAAGAGTTTTGAGGCATGCTATAGAAATGCTGTTGTTGTTGTTGTTGTTTAAGGATTTTATTTATTTGAGAGAGAGAGAGAGTGCACAAGCAAGGGGAAGGGACAGAGGGAGAGGCAGAAGCAGACTCCCCACTGAGCCTGAGATCAGGCCCTGAGCCACCCAGGCGCCCCAGAGGGGTGCTGTAGAAATGTTAAAGGTGATACTGGTGAGCTTTCAGAGAGAGAAGAGGAACGTGTTGGAAATGGAAGGAAAAGCAATCCTTGTTCTAAAGTGGCAAAGAACCTGGCTGAAGGATGTTCTAGTGTTTTGTGGAATGTAGAACTGCGGAGCAATGGAATTGGATATGTAGTTGAGGGGATTCCTATGCAGAGTATGAAGAAGTGGCTTTGTTCCTCCTGAATGCTTAGAGTAAAAGGGGACAAGAAAGAGGTGAGCTGAAGAAGGAACTTATCAGTAAAAGGGAAGCAGTGCTTGGAGACTTGGAAAATTCTCAGCCTATCCATATTGCAGAAAGTGAGAAAGTTTGTGAAGAGAACAGTGTGGCTGAATAACCATTTGATAAACAAACCATGGGTGTGACTCATGGACTTAATCAGCCTTTTCAACAGAAGCCAGGAATAGAGCTGGGATTGTGCCAGCAAAGACACTGCCAGTTTGAACTAAAGGGAGAGAAGAAATGAGACAACATGAAGACAGACTGTCAGACTTCTTAGATCACAGGATATAGGACTGAAGAGCCAGTATTGGTTAACATGGGCTACTCTTCAGGAAAAGGGAGGGATTTTGAAGGTCAGGACCAGGTATGATCAGGACACTGCATGTGACAAACACCGAGTTTATGATGTTTCTTGGTATTTTGTTTCAGCAGCTCGAATAGTCTAATACAATCATCTATGACTCAGAAAAGGGAAGGTGAATTCCATACAGCTGGTGGAGCCTGGGCTTCCATCCTGGGCATTTTCAGTGTATCCCCTAGAGCAAATCAACTAATTATTCACAATTTGCCATGTTTCAACAGCTGGATTCAAGCATCATATTCCTCTGTGGGGCCATTCCTCACTCTTACTGATTTTAAGGCCAAGGCTTATCTCATAACCTAGAGGAAAATAACAAAATGTGGGCACCGGCTGTGGTCTGTGCGTGAGAAGAGGACAGCATATGGGGTTTCATGACTTTTCAGTTGATGCGAACTAATTGCACTCTTTTATCCCCACGTTATGTCTAATGACCATGATGCTGGGAAGGCTGGCCCCACTGAGACCCTGAGGTCTCCAGTAATGGAAAAGATGGACATGCTGAGATTATTCACCATTTCACTTGTGTAATAGTCTGTCTGTTGGACCTCCTGTTAGTCAACTTGCTGAACTGATCATTTCTGCTTTTGAGGGGGATAAGAGGATAACCATTTTAGAATTTCTCTGTGTTTGTCCTGGGACTAAGAGGTGTCTATGACTAGTGAGAGCTTCACTCTTTCCTTCCTACTACCCCTACCTTCCCATTCTGGACCCATCAACATTGGCTGAATCTCACTGGAGTAACATTGTTGGTGAGGGGCATTCACCACACTCTCTACTGGGTCTAGAGCCTGAAGCACAGCAATGGACCAATGAGGCAGAGTTACACACCTCCCAGTAAGGCACCGTGAGGAATAATAGCTATCAATTTATTGAGTGTTTGTATGTATATGTGTATTGCATTCCAGCCTCTAAGCACTTAAACTAATTACTAATGGGTATTCTCATTTAATTTTCACAACTCTGTGGAATGAGAATGTTATGCCCAATTTACTGATGAGGAAGCTGAGGCACAGAAATTTAAAATAATGTATTTGAGATCATTCAGCTAGGAAGAGGCAGTATTTGGACTTGAATGCAAGTCTTTTTGATTCCAGAGACCTCTCCGTTAACCACTTTAATGTCCTGCCTCCCTGATGCTAAAGTAATACAAGGTTCAGTCCTTGCCCATAAAGAGAGACACTGTGCTAGTCTTTTGAACTGTTATAGGGTAAACACTTGGGGGTTATTATAAAGGGAAGTGGTTTAACTGGATATTGAGGAGAGTTAGGAACTAAAGAAATGCTTCCACGAGCCCATGGGGACCTGACAGTGGGAGTGGTGTCATACTGTACCACATGGCCCCAGGCCTACTTCTCAGAGAGGGGTTGTGACCTGGGCAGGTGCCCCACACAGTGGCTACTGAAGAGACAATCAAAGTACCTAGGTGCTCAGGTGGCAGTTGTACTTCCTCTGGATGAAGCCGCAAGTTTAGAAAAGAGGAGTTATGGAGTCTTAGAAGGTTCTTAAAGATCACCTGGTAGGATACTTCTCATTTTACGAATGACAGAATGCTGGCTCAGAGGAGGTGACCTCTGAAAAGTCACATAGCGTGTGTTTGGGAAGCAGCCAAACACAGTAAGAAGCCTGAGAAGGGGCTACACTGAGGCAGGACATTATCCCCAGGACCCTTCTCAGATGAGCAGCAGGAAGTTTCCAGAACCAGTCTCCTGAAAGATGGCCCTTTGGTTAGGCATCTCCACTAAACTCTCCTCTCCCTCTAGAGACAAAAGTTGGTGGGGGGTGGGCAGTTATTTCTTCTCCCATGAAAGAGTGTCTAATGTATTTGAGCTACTCCCTGGTTAACTGCAAGCAGTCTCAAACAACACTTTGAAGTGGAGGGCTGATGGTGATGGCGATGGTGATGGTGTGTGTGTGTGTGTGTGTGTGTGTGTGTGTAGGGGGTAAGGATTCAGGCTGAGGAGGAGGCAGCATAGCATAGAGAAGTGGCTAATAGAATCAGTTCTGGAAGTGGAGAGGTCCATCCTCAAATGTGTGTCTTGGGACACCTGGTGGTTCAGTGGTTGAGCGGCTGCCTTTGGCTCAGGGCATAATCCTGGGGTCCTGGGATCCAGTCCCTCATCACACTCCCCGAGGGTGGCCTGCTTCTCCCTCTGCCTGTGTTTCTGTCTCTCTCTGTGTGTGTCTCTCATGAATAAATAAATAAAATCTTAAAAAACAAAAACAAAACAAACCTGTGTCTTGTCACACGCTGTTAACTTATCCTCATCAAGTCTAGGCTTCTTCATCTGTAAACCCGGAGTGCCAGTACTGACTTCTCAGAGTTGTTGTGAAGCCTGACTGAAATAATACATAAGGCCCTTAGCACAGTACCTAAGTGTTCTGTGAATGGTTTTGCAGAAATATTAGCTGAGTTATCACAGGAGAGTTTATGAGCTGGCATCCTAATCCCAGCCACCACTGCATTGGGTTGGGAAGGACCTCCCTGCCAAGGGTCACAGCCAGGCATAGCAGAACATTGATCTACACATGTTTGCCCTTAAACATAGTTAGAATTTAAGTAGTACAACAACATGCAGAGTGGAAGGTATGTGTCTCTCTTACACTGTAACTGTTAGCAAACTCCGATTGTCCTAGACATCTATGCAGGTGACATGTTTGCCTTTGGAATCTTCCTATATATCATTATAGTATTTTTTAGGGTATGAATGGAGACTATTCCCTGAGACCTTTGGCACCAGTTCAGATATTCCCTCTCTGAAAAGCCCATGTCTCCCTAGAAAGTGTTCAAAGGACAGGAAAGACCAGCTTTCCCTTTTCTCCAATGAGGAGGGTCACTGGGACTTTCTTCAAGAGCAATCGACATCAGACTTTGGAACTCAGAAAAAAATCTGGGCCTTGGGGCAATCCCTTATTCCTGCCTGTCTCCTCTTTCAGTGTAATAAGAGCAAAAGTCTAGAAGCCCAGGTCTGTATGAGATTCAAGCTGTGTAGATGTGTCAGAGAAAAGAGTGTGGTTTAGAAATCCATGAAGTAGGATGAAGCAAGAACTGACAGGCCTGCTGCTTAGGGTGGATGGCAGAGAAAGACAGATGGACTTGTGGGAGCATTTGTATAGATGGCTATAGATTTCTCCTGATTTAATTGTCACAAAACGACAAGAGGTAGGAAATAGGTAGTTTTGCATGTTACAGACAATGAACCTGATGTCTTTGGAGGGGTGAAGGGATTTTGTCCACATGGACACCTGACCCACTGTGCATGCCCTGAGCATCCCACCTGCTCACCACTTACTCAGCAGCTGAAGACACTTGGAGGGTGAGGAAGAACGTGTTTTGCAAGAGAATTGTTCACCTGACTGAAGTGGCTTTATATTGGAATTTGGGGATGAGGAGTAAAATGGCAGACTATTAATTACTAACAGTAGAGAACAAGGGTCCTGACCCTGAAGGAAGAATAGTGGAAGTGTACAGCTATTCTGAGGAGGGAGAAATAGAGAGGTGTGACACGTACGATAGTTAAGATCTTATGCACAGATCTAGTGATGTGCAGGATATAGAGAATAAATAAGGAAATGCCGGTATTTTAACAAAGAAAGATCTCAGAGTATCTCAGATATAGAAACTTGATGAGGGAGCAAGATGTGAGTATAGCCAGGGTGAGACTCGGGGGCAGAGTGACCCCACAGAGGGGTCCTGCATGAGCTCAGATATATAAAAGCCTTATGTAAAAGAACAAATGCTAAATAAGAAAGCACAAGAAAAGTATGAATGTATAAAAATCATATCAGGATAGGGAAAACCCAGGATGAGATGCAGCTTGCAGCAGTTGTTCCTGACCAAAAACCAAAACCAAAAAACAACAACAACAAAATTGAAGCTACCTCTGAAGCAAGAAGCTGCAACAAAGGCTGAAATGCTAGGCCAAGGCTTGGAGCAGATAGGATAATGTTAACAGATGACAGAGAAAAGAATTGGTTTTGCTTCTGTCTTCTCTGTCAAGCAGAATGGCTTTAAAACTACAAAGGGTAGAACAAACATGATTAAGAGGGAATTGAAATTTAGGATAGGTCAAGTGATAGTGCAGGGCAGCTCTAAGTGAGTTCAAACCCACATGAATTACTTCCAAGGGAGCTGGAAGAAATTGCAGATATGACCATAGAAATGCTGCCCTGAACTCTAAAGAACTGTGGAGAATGAGGGGCCACACAGCCATGGGCTTCCCTCTTTCCTAAATGGAAAAGTTAGATTCCCAAGACTTGATACTGACACTTGGCAAGATCCCAGAGCATATCATGAAGTCAAAGTAGACTTAGCAGAGGGAATGGTGTCCCTGTGGAGCTGGCGTGAATTCACTGAAATAAGGCAAGGTAAGTCGAGGTAACCACACTACCTCTCTTTGGGATGGGGACCAGAGTAGTGGATGAGAAGAGCATATGGTCAAAGAGGTTGGTGCTGCTCCTCAGAATGAGCCTGTGGATGAGAAGAAGCAGTGTGGTCTTAATGACGTATCCAGGAGGAAGCAGGTGGAATGCCCATTCCCAAAATGTGTTGGTAAAGATACTGGTAGTGCTGGGGACTCTGAGAAGAAGGCTCCATGATGAGCACCTCCCTACCCCACCTGCATTCTGAACACAGTGAGACAGAAGACAGGAGAGTCAGCAGATGAGAGCTGAAACATCACCTGTACTACTAATACAGGCTAAGTTGGAGGACATAGCTTGGTGTGAGAGCCAAGTAAACCCTTCAACTGGACAGACCTACCCACACAGCCACAGGCAGCATCAACAAGAGCCAGCCTCCTGGAGAAGAGCAATGAGAGGTGGGGGATGGCAAGAGTTTCACAACCACACATGGACAGAAACAACAGAAGCTGGGAGAGGTCTTCCTCCCCCTCCCCTGGTCCCCCTCCAGCCCCTGCCATGTCATTCTCTAATTATGTACCAGTCTCACTGTGACTTCCATTTACTCGTCTGCCTCCTCCGTCAGCTACCTCCCTCAATCACTTCCTGGCACTTGGAGTGTCCTCCATTAAATATGGAATAGCATGTATTTTGAAATATTAACTGATTTATTTTTCATTCTTGGTAAATCTTGTTTGTTCCTAGTTCCTACTTTCCTCAAGGGCCTCTGCACATTAAATCAAGAGTAGTCATTGTTTCTAGAGAAAAATAAACATGGCCTAGACAAAAGAATCACTGCTTGGTTTTGTTTCAAAATAGCATTTTGTTGAAAAATGGAGTTTAAGTCCATAGCAGAGACATCAGCCTGAAAACCGATTCGCAAGAGCCAGGGTGACAAAGTCTGTTGGCCTCCAGAGAAATAAACATGGCCTATTGTTATTTATTCAGTTTGCAAATTGGGTAACTTGGACTTGAATTGTTCCTTAACTCGAGTATCAGGGATCCCAGGCTGCCTGGGTTAGTTCGGTTGCGTGAAGCACTTTGCCAACATGGAGCTGGGGAATTATGGTCTCATATAGTTCAGCTGAAAGGGGGTGGGGGAAGCTAACAAAAAAACCTTTCACTTCAATGTCATACCCAGTTAATGGTGGAAGCTTCATTTGCCAGGTCCAGGTTGGAATTTAAATTCTCTTGGTATGACCTTGGGCAACCTGCTTAACTCATAATGATGAATTGAATGCTCTTGACTCCCTTGACTACTGCCAGCCTGCCCACATCAGTAGCTGTGGGACCACATAAATCCAGTCCCAAACTCCAGCTTAGGGAGCCCTCCAGATGTTGAGTTGTTGGCATCCTCTTTAAATGTTCTCATGAAGAGAGTCCCCTGGGCCACTCACTCTCTTGGCTGGATATTTGTCTTTTCTTGGTTAGCCTAGTGGGATTTGGCAACCTTACATCAGTCTCTCTCTTTGGTTCAGGCCAGACACCCTCATAAACTAGGCCCAGAACCCAGCAGGTCTCCTTGGACATAATTAGCCAGGCCATTAGAGCAATGTGACTGAATACTCTGGCTACTGCCTTTCTGGGAGGGAAGTCAGACAGTTTATAGGATTGTCATGAAGAGTAAGTAAGATTTTACAAAGTGCCCAGCACTGTGTTTGGTATATAATGGGTGCTTATGAATGTCCATTCCCATCGTTTCATACTACATCCCAAGGGGCTGTATTAGTGAGGAGAAAGATGATGGATTTTCTTATTTAAAATTCATAATTTCAAGAGAAATGGAGAGTAGAGAGAGCCAATGTGGGAAAAGGGCCAGAGAAGCAGGGCGCATTGCTCTTTACCTCTGCTGAGATGTATCTCATAATAGCTACTTGGCCCACTGATGCTTAGTCACTTAATTTGTAGTCACCTCCATTAGTCACTGCTCCTGGGATAATCCTTATCACAATTATGATTCCTCTGCTTTATTTTTAAACCAATCTTCCTGCCATTGGAACAACCAAGTTGGAACCCAGCAAATCAAGTGAGTAAAACCTGTAGGAGAGATGAAATCTTAGGGACTTATTCGTGGAGGGTTTTGAAAGTAAAGACAAGGCTTTATTGGATGGGGATGAATTGGGAAGTCAAAGGAAGGTAGGTTAAGGTTTGGTCTCAAAGAATCCAGCAGGGCAAACACCTTGATTTGATGCCTACAAGCAAAGGATCTGATGGAAGAACCTTAGGCCAACCTATTGGTCTCAGTATAGTTCTTTGAGGTGGACTCAGATGATAGGGCTGCAAAATTGACACTAGAGGATGTCAGAGGGCTTCTGGAAAACTCAAAGAATAGTATTAATGGTGCTGCCTCTTGGGGTGGAGGAGGGGCTGACTGTGTGGGTGTGAGACCTACTGAGTCTACTCTCAGAAGGAGTCAGGCTCTTGGTTATGTTCTATGGTCACCACCTTGGAATTTGTGATGATTTTATCATGGAACTTGTGTTTTGTAAGAAACTCTAATGGTACAATGGAACATGTATGTGAGCAGAAGAGATATTCTAGGCAGCACATGTGCAAGCATAGGCCAAGCCTCCAAACACGGCAGGCAGCGGGCGACACACATGCTGAGCAGTTGGCCTGACCATCTCCTGTCCGTGCCTGGGGCAGTCCAGGGTTCTGAGGCCAGACTGGCAGTGACAATTGTTGCAGCCACAGAGGTAATGGCATGACTATGGGAGACAGGAGGCGTGCCCTATTGGCTGGTGCTGGAATCTGTGGCGGGAGCCTGTCCTGGTGGCCTGTATGCGGATATTAACTCTGAGCACCTGCATGGGAACTGTGGACACAGGCAGTAAACTTTGTGAGCAAATTATTACAGAATAAAAGCATCCATATGGGCATTGCAATAAAGCGTACAAGAGAGCTATTATAATTCTTCAAAGACTTAAAAACCTCTGGGTTTGAAAGCTGTTGCAGCATTGCAGAGCAGACATCCACAGCCTTAGAAATAGAAATTCAACTTAAAGATCATCCCATTCAATGGAAAAGAACCATATTTTCTTATGATGCTCTAGATGAACTAATTATTAATGAAAAATACGATTAAAAAGTTATTTTTTCCTGGTAATTGAGACCCAGCCATGTAATGTGTGTGCAGACATTTTGAATGATATACAAACCATGATGCCACTTTTGGCTTGTTGTAATCTTCCATAAGTTACAAGAAATGTCAGAGGAAACATTAAAATGCCATTGTATAAATTTATGTTTAAAATTAAATTCAGATTTACACAAAACTGAATTATATGAAGAGTCAAATCTTTTTGGAAAAATTATTTTGCAAGAATCATCAGCTCTACATGAACTAAAATTTCTGTTTTGAAGTAATTTATCAGAAATGTATCCCAGTGTTATCACAGCTTATAAAATACTCTTAACAGTTCTGGTAACAGTTACGTGATCAGAAAGATCCTTCTCAAGATAAAAAATTACCAAAAGTTATTTGCAATCACATTTGCCAGACTATTCAAAATTGTCCTACCTAAAGCAAAAATGAAGTTGCTGAAAGTATAAATTTCAATAACCTAGTAAATGAATTTCCAGTAAAGCAAGCCAGAAAAATCTCAACCAAGATATTACATTAAGATTATTTATCAATTTATATTTATTATCCTTGTTTAATATATATTGTATTTGTATTTAATTTATATTTATTAATAAGAGTATTATTTAACGTGTTATGTAAAATTATGATGCCAATATACTACTTCTGTGATTTATGAATTTATGTTGTTACTTGCATATCACTATCACACCTATTATGATATCTAAGTTATTTTTTAAAGGAAAAATTCTTATAAAAGAGAAAGCTCTGGGGATTGTCTAGGGGCAACAGGTGGCCTCCTCCTCTGAGGCGAACACCAGGAGCCAAGCAATCAAGAACCCATCCATTTACCGATGACTTGCCAGTCCTATTACATGGCCTGGCACAGCTCAATGAACATTTGTCAAATGGAGGAGTTGTGAATGCCATCCAAAGAATAGGGAGGCTGAGTTTCAGGGAGCATAACCACAATATTTAAAGTCACAGAGCAGTAGGGGTATGGGTGGAGTGGGGAGGGGCTAGCAGGCTGAGATAGGATGAAAACTAAGGTATCCTGACTTTTTCACGTGTGGGATTTTCAAGCCTTCCTCAGAACACTCATTCTGGGGATGTTGATTGGGCAGTCATAAATCAGGGTACAAAGGTAGAGCAGATTTGGGAAATGTCACACAAAAGTTGATGGGTTTTGTTATGTTAAACTACAGTGTTATCCATGTTGTTAACTTCCAATGTGCGTTGTGACTCTCCAAGAAAAAGATATGTTGTATAGTTTTTCCTCAAGTTGATGATTATGGGATCTTTATTTGGTCATCACTGTTCCTCAGACACAGTCTGGGAAATGATCTCCTGGTACATTCCTTTTTGGTTTCCTCTGGGTGGGTCTCTAGCAAAAGACTAAAACCTGATGCTGAAATTCTTCAGCAGCCAAATTCTGGGACCCAAGCTGGAGCACAAGGTTAGCTCTTGATTCTTGAGCTAAGCAACATGGTGCCGGGGAATGAGCATGGATCCAGAGCCTGGGAGCTCAGTGTGATATTGGATAAGTCAAGTCACCTCTCACCTTTCACTGTTAGGTATTTTGCAGATACTTACAAGGTGGAAGAATCATTAATTCAGATGATGTCTTTCAAGGAGACCGACCTAGAGAGTGGGTATAAGTTGGTATAAAGCATGTTATTCTTCTTGGAGTGAGGGTGGGAGGCTGAGTGCAGGGACATTTTCTATGAGCTCAACCTCTGTTCCCAACTGTCCATTTGACAGTTCACTTTTATTTGTATTTTTTTAAAGATTATTTATTTATTTATTCATGAGAGACACATACTCACAGAGAGGCAGAGACACAGACAGAGGGAGAAGCAGGCTCCATGCAGGGAGCCCAATGTGGGACTCAATCCCAGGTCTCCAGGGTCATGCCCTGGGCTGAAGGCAGCACTAAACTGCTGAGCCATCCAGGGATTCCCCCCACTTTGATTTTTATAGGTATCTCCAAGAAAATCTCTTTATTATTTGCTCTCAAAGCTGATGCCTCTTCCAATCATTCCCATTTCATAAGGTGGCTCTAGTATCCACCCAGTTGCTTATTAGGTCCCTAGTCTAGGAGCCAGCCTTGACTTCTCTCTTTCCTTTACTCCCCACACACAGCCACCAAGCTATGTCAGTTCAACTTCAAATCTATCCACTTCCCACCATCTCCAGCACTATCTCCTATTTCAAGCCATCATTACACCTGCCCCGATATAGCAGATGATGTCAGTGCCCACTCTTCTCCCTCAGACTTGGTATCCCAGTGCCTGTAGGCTGCCCTCCTCCAATCCTGAAAGGCCACTCTGCCTGCTTGCTGTAGACTAGAAGTGCTCAGGAGCTAATTAATATTCACTGCCACCTAAGAGCAACCTCAGTTTGGGAGTTGGTGCATAAATACCCCAGCTCCCTAGCCTTTTAGGTGGGACTATTCTGAGGTGTGTTTTAAATCATTGCCTGAGTTTCTCTGAAGGATCAAGCTTCAGCCACTCACATGGTAATGGGTTAATACTAAGCCCTTTGTTGCTTGTCTCTGCTTCTTTGTATCACTTTCCCACAGTCCTACCAAAGTACTGCTTCTGGGGAACCCAAACAAAGACTGTACTTTGTTCAAATGGCTTCTTTTCTCCTACAAATGCTTCTCTGCATATTAGCCAGACTGAAGCTTTAAAAATGTGAAGTGGATCATCCCTTCTCTTATAAGTCTGTGTTCATTTTCCACTCCACTTAAATTAATATCCTCCATCCTCCCTATAGCTCATGGTACAGATTCTGGCCCCATCGCACATCATTCTTTCTCTCCTTCATTTCACTCCAGCCACACAAGGTTATTGTTTGTATCTTGAACTTAACAATACGCTTCTGCCTGAGGCCATTTGCACTTGTTCCTTCTGCCTAGAAAATTGATTCCAGAACTTGAAGACCCAAGCTCCCTTTTAAAATTCCAATCTCAGTTCAAATATCATCTCCTCTGAGAAGTCACTCTAAACTAACCATATCTTCCTTCCATTACAACTGTTTGCAGTTATCTTGATATCTGTATATTTACTGTTGGTCTTCCTTGTCTATGAGACCCCGCTGTTAGGACAAGAACCTTACATGGCTTGTTCTTGTCTTCAGCACCAAGGACAGGGCCTAGCACTTAGCCCAGACTTTGATATGTATTAATTGAATGCATGCCTGTATGTACAATATAATATCTCATTTGTCTTTAATTATGTCAAACGATGGCCCATCTGTTAATAATTATCATTTGTATTAATTATTATAATTATTTTACTTAAAACCTATTTAATAACTAGAAATAACACAAATGAACCCTAATAATAAACAGGCTCATTCACACAACAGTTATGGAGTGTCAGAGGTGTGCCAGGCACTGAAGGAAGATACCAGATCAATAATATGGTCTTTAGTCTTTAATGGAAAAACTTGTGACATAGTTGAGAATAGGAAACTGGAAAAGTGGAAGTTGTCTTATGTCTAACTACCACAAAAACAGCAACAGCAACAACTGCCCTCCAAGGATGATTTTCAGGTTTTCCCAGCAAATTGACCTCACTGCTGTGGTCAATCCTCATGGCGGTACTGAAGGCAGCCCCATTCTTCAGGCAAGGAGACTAAAGCTTAAAGAGGTAGAGAGCCTTGCCAGGGCTCATGCAACTCCCAGGAGACAGTGGTGGGATGGGATCTGGATTTAGGGATTCCAGAAGCCAAGCTCTTTCCATTGCTTCTCACTGCATCTCTTGCTAATGCACAACCAGGGCATGGAGCAGATGTCCCTCACATGCTTGTTGATGGGTAGACGGGTACTTACAAACACCATAGGGAGCATCTTCTACATGGGAGTCCCTGGGTGCCTTGACCAATAGATATGCCATCTGCTGTTGCTTCTGATTGTCCAGAAATATATGGTCACTGTGAGAGGCATTTGCCTTCTTGTAAAGCAAATTTACTATTCGTAATGAATAGTTGGTGCAGGTGCACCCCTGCTAGGTAGATAAGTTATGTTTTTATATATTGTTCATTGAATATATTAATGAAATACATTAGTAAAATAAATATGTATAATCCGATAATGTGCAATGGTGCCTAGTGCAGTAAGCCAATCTTAAAGTAACAATTATTAAGAGAACCAAACTGTTTAAGGCATAGATTTGCTCTATTTCAGGCCAGGGAATGAGTAGATTTCTTCTTCTTTGTAAATACTAGATTGTAAATACTAGATCTTTGCTTTACAAAGTTAAATCTGTGATGTAGCATTTGCCTTCTTACCTATTGCTTAAACAAAGCCCTGCCACATGTTTGTCTGGGCTGAAAATTCAGTTTTGTTTGTTTGTTTGTTTGTTTGTTTGTTTGTGAATCAGGTAGTGTACACTGCAAGGCAGGGGTGAACGGAGGGGAGTGTAGAGAAAAATGTACCAGGGAAAAGTCAGGTGGGATCAGAAAGAGCCATTTGCTTGCTGATTGCTAGGTGAGATATGCTAAGTGAGGATGGGTGTGGGAATTTAACTCTTTTTAAGGGATGGGATGCCAAAGTGGAAAGCCAGTGTGCTGTCCAGAGAGGAACACTTCACTGGAGAGTTACATGCTTCTCTGGTTCACTGATACTTTTATCTAAAGGGGAAAAAACTTCTCCATCGGCCCTACATAGGTCACCTGGTTTCTTTTCAGTATCACAAACATCACCCAAAAGAAAGGAAGACCAAGGACTGATTTGGTCATCAAAGGATGATGTCATGCTTTCATTAAGTGTGTTGTAAAATATTTACCAGAAATATACAATCAAAGGATCATTAAACTCACAGGACTGTACCTATTCCTACTCTTAGAGCCCTAAGGTATAGGGATTTTTCCAGAGCCCCACAGAGCCAGGCCTTGACTTGATGTCCACCCATCTTCCTGTCCAGCTCCTTTCACATCACTCTCTCTCTTATCTTACAGCCCTTACCTGTCCCCAGCTGTCTTCATGGAGCATGCTGATTTGGGCCCCATGTGGTCCCAGAGAAACCAGAGCAAATTCTCTTCCCAGTTTTCTGGCTCTGGATGCACCGAAGCAGGGAAATAATTGCAGCATCTCTCATAGAATACAGCATAGAGCAGGTGAAATGGGTTACATGGTGCATCTTGGGGCATTCGACCCATGCCAGTCATTCCATTCATACTGCCAGGCATTGGGCCCTTCTTATTCTTGTCCATGAGCCTAAATTATTCAAAGGGTCTCTGTGTCAATACTTGGGGATGAGGTGATTTACTGCTACAAAAACTTAGAAATGGCAGAAACAAAAACGCCCTCTGAAGGATCAAACAGTGGAATGAGCATGTTGTGTACACACACCATGCCCCCACTCCCTCCACCTCCTTCTTCAGCCTCATCTGTCACCCAGCCCCCAGGACTTTGCATCCCAGCCTCAACAAACATCTTTCCACTTGCTGTCCCTATCTGAGACATGCTCCTCCTGCCTGAGATACTTCCCTTCTCCCCTTCTTCCCCTTCCCTTGATCCTTTCTCTTGACTGGGTCCCCTATCCCTCGGGGTAGACCTGGTAAGGCTCTGCCCAGATCCCCTTTTTGGGGTCAGTGCACTCACCTCCAAACACTGGGCATGGCAACAACTGCTGCAGCTGTCACTGAGATCTACTCTGAGCCACAGGGAATCACTTCCCCAACGTCATGCCCCTTCCCAGGAGCAGCACACAGTCAGTGACCAATTGGTTTGGGGACTCAGGGGCTCAACTCCTTTGCCCCAGTTTGACCCTGCTCTACAAGGCTATCTCAGCTCCTGGGTCCCTGTAAAATTGGTGGGGGCCTCAATGCTGGCCAGCTTTTCCCTCTCCCAACCCTGCCTTCCTCATTTTCTCATGCATATATCTCCTGTGGGAACTCTCCTACTCACTTTCTGTACACACCTGTCCATCTTAGTCTTTTTCCCTGAGACCCAAGCTAAGACAGTTGGCATCAGGTGTAGACCTGGGAAGAAGATACTAGAATGCCATCTTGGAGCTCCCACTAACCAGTCATCTAGCAATGAGGACTTCACCACTGGTGGCAGGAGGAGGAAGGAGGGCCTTGGGTGTGTGCAGCAGTGCAATTGTCAAGACTAGGATGGGATACCTGAGGAAGGGGCCACACTGGGTCATGCAGTATCTTGGGCACTAGAGCAGTTTGAGGGAAATACTAACTAGGAGGAGTATGAAATTGGTGTCAGTCACTGAATGCCATTGTTTCATTAAGGAGTGATGATGGCAGGCTCAGAGTGGGATTAATCACCGATTCTAGGCAAAATGTGAGAGCCAGAGGCCTCCTTGGCAGCAGTTAAGAAAATCCTAATCTCTGTAGAAGGGCAGGAAGAATGGAGAATCAGGCTGAGGCCCCAGTTGTAGGAGGAACAGATCTTCAGAGAAAGATGAATTCTAGCCCTGGTGGGTCTTTAGTGCCAGAGTCAGGGCCCTAATAGAGAAGATGCTGGAGCCTGAGACTCAAGGTGGGAAAATCTGGGTAGGTGCACTTCGACATCTTGAGCTTGCAGATTCCCTGGAAGCCATAGAAGTGGCCCACTCCCTTGTTGGATGGATGTTAATGATCATGTGGAGGCTTCCGTTGAGGCAGGTGTCTTCTGAGATGATGTTTGTTTCTCTCAGAATCCGCCTCTGGCTCTTCTCCTGGCAACCAGCCCAATCACAAGAGCCAAATTCCAGCACAACTTGACAGAGGGTACGCTGGGCCCACTAAGAAGAAGAGGGACTGATTCTATGTTAAAGTTGCTTCAGAGTCTATCTGACGTGTATCTGTAAGAGCCAGAAGACTGCACTAGGAACTGAATCCTGAGGTGCTGGGTCAAGGGCGTATTTAGATACAGGAGCACTCTGAAGGGCCTTCTCAATTTCAGAGCTCCCTGTAGGATCATCTGAAGGTCAGCATAACTCTCTGCCCAATTATACCATTGTGACTTCCTTACAAATCCTTCCTTCTCCAGGTGACCCTCCAATCAACTTTCTCATGCGGCTCTCCATTCCAGAGTCTGTTCCAGACCGTGTGCCTCCAGTCTATTCTCAGCTTCCTCCATCATAACACTTGTCACGCCTGCTTACTCTCCTGCCTCTAGTGCCTACTGTAGTGCCTTGAACCCTGGCACATAGTAGTTGCTCAATTAGTGATAGATTGTTGAATGAATGGTGAAATGGATGTCAGTTGAAGAGACAGAATGCCTCTCAGGCCAGAGTAAGACCTAATGGAAAAAAGGACCATATCCAAAGAAAGAAGGGGGCTGGACAGCCTCAGAATAATAATGAAAGGCAAATCTTTGAACAGTGCCCATGCAAGCACCATACAGGAGGAGGTGCCTTAGCCATGGAATTTTGCTTATTCTGATTCCAGTGTCTATTGTGGAGATGTAACAAAGAGGTCTCTAGAGCCTGTGGACTGAAGTGGTCCTCTGTGGGATTTCATATGGAATCTGGGATGCTTCTTGCTCTCAGGGACCCTGGGAAGGCAATTTGTGTCTACAGAAGAGTTCTGAGCCTCAAGTTCAGAAATACTGGTTAGAACTAAATTTGTTTCTTATGGCTTGGAATAAAACCATTTGTATACTTTTAAAAAAATCCTTTGTATGTAGGATTTACCTCCATTTTACTCCAGGAGAAACTGAAGCATAAGATTACCATCACCATAATCATTATGAAGTCTTTTGTAGCAACGACCTGTTCTCTACTCCGCCTTTATGGAAAATTTCACATTGTAATCCCCACTCTAGTGGGTGGATGGTATTATGTCAGACAGTGGCAGACATATTGACCCCATCAATGTATAGGTGTTACACTTCATAGATTTTAATATGTACATTTTTTCCTCACATTTATCATCTCTGAAAATGGGACAAATCTTATAATCGATGTCATGTCATAGTTTAAACTGGAAACAAATTTTCTTTTATAGTATTACATAAAATTATAGTGTCTTATAATTGATGATGTTTTAGATTAAATGAAATAGGGGAGTAAAGTGTTATACAGCATTCTAGGTTGAGGGGAAACAAGGGATTGCATTTTTTTTTCTTCTCATTTTTGTCTTTCGTACATTAGCTATTTTGCCCTATGGGGCAGAAGGTAGTTGTCTGAAAGGAAGAAACACTTTCAAAATAAACTCTTTTTTTTTAAATTTATTTATGATAGTCACACACAGAGAGAGAGAGAGAGAAAGAGAGAGAGGGAGAGACACAGGCAGAGGGAGAAGCAGGCTCCATGCACCGGGAGCCCGACGTGGGACTCGATCCCGGGTCTCCAGGATCGCGCCCCGGGCCAAAGGCAGGCGCCAAACCGCTGCGCCACCCAGGGATCCCACTTTCAAAATAAAATTGAAAGAAAGACAAGGACTGTTCCAGGATGAAGAGTGCTGGCCTTCTTGCTACCTCTGCACTGGCCTGGGAAATGCCCATCCTGTGTTTACCTGAGCCTCCCTCCCTGGGTACCACCTGGAATCTTTCTGTCCCTCCTCTCACTCATAAACCTTACCTCCTCTATCTCCTAGCTTCAAAGAACTGGCCAATCTGGATAATAAGTCCATGAGAATGCTCTCTATCAGTTACTGCTAATAACTCCATGTTTTATCCTTCCCCACCCCTTCTCCTGAATCCTGTGTATTTTAATAGTGACCCCCTGGAATCATATACTGTGTCAGTCCAAGGGAGCAGTGCTCATGGTGGCAGCTATAGGCATCAGTTACACGGTGGTAGAAGTCAGGTTTTAGGTTATAGCTTCCCTAAATCACACCATTTATTATGAGAGCTCAATTTTTATACTGCTTTGTGGTTTATAAAACATACATCGGCAAACAGTTTCTTTTTTCTTTTTAAAAAAGATTTATTTATAGAGAGAGGCAGGTAGGGGAATGATGGGTTCAGTTTAAAAGTACTAAGCATGAAGAGCATATGGACACAAATGGAGATGTTGAGTGGTGGTTGGATAGGCCGCTATCTAGAGAAGAGATGTCTGGAATGAAGGCAGAATTGGAAACCATCAGCCTATCATGGCGGATGGACTAGAAGCAGAGACAATAGTGCCTTGAGTGAGGGAAAGAAATTGTCAAGAGACAGATGGCCATGTATTCTTTATATTTTCTCCCTTTCCTTTGTACTCCCCTCTCTTGATGCCACATAATGCCTGCCTTGCATCTCCTTTCTTATCACATGACGTGGGACTTGGCAGGGAAGGGGAAAGGGAAAGAACGCAGGAGAAAATGGAGAAGAATGTGAGCAAGAGTCATGAGAAGGGTGCCCTGAAATGGAGACGCAGTATCAAATCTGACCAAAGAGTTGCCAGTTTTGATCACCTTGAACAGAGGGGTGATAGAATGTAGTCTATCAACGGGAGTGGCTTCACAGTGAAGCTCCATGGACATAAAGGGAAGGATAAAATTAGCATTTATTGAGCAACTACTATGTAGGGGACACTGGATAGGTTCATTAACATTTGCTCACTTATTTAATTTCCTCTAGTAGCCTTATCAATAGGGGAAGGTGAAGCTCAGAGCGGTCAAGAAACTTCCCCATGATCAAGAGTTAGTAGCACAGCTGGATGAGTCTGTGCATCTCCAAAGTCTTGCCTTTTCCTCTGTACCACGAAACATCTCTACTGGAGAGACACTGGCAGCCAGGAGATTCAGATTCTGACCCACACGACTTTACTTGTATTTTCACTGGGCTTTTATTATCTCAGGACTTTGAAAGATTTACCTTTTCTCTTCACACAGAGTTGAGTACACAGTGCCAGCCTGACCTTTCAATCTGGGCTGCTCCTTGGTTCTTCCAGGTTACTGGCCAGCTCAGACAAAGGGAGAAAAATGAGCCATAATTCTTTCTGGGAGTTGAATGGCTGCTTCCTTGTAAATACCGAGAAAATCAATCCTCTGTGAATTAAACTCTTTCATCAGCTATCAGCCAGATTCTAAATCATTGATAAGTTGGAAAAACCTCCCAATTCATTGATCAAAATCTTGAGGTTTTATCAACTCAAGTAAAATAAAAGCAGTAAACTTTGGGACAATACTCAGCAGTTATTCACTTTGAGAGAAGAAATTCTTGCTTTCAACTCGGAAAATGCCCGATATGCTCAGGATTGACAATAATGACATTTCTTCTGACTTCATTTATCTTCCAAAAAGGCCACATTAACAGGGTTTCTTGTAAGTAGAACACAGTGTATTAGGTGCGGGAGAGTCAGAGGAGTAGCAGGTTAAGCCAAAGTGCTGGATTTTTCGGGATCATCCAGATTTAAAAATTCACTTATGTGGTCCTCATCGGTGCACTGGAATCTGTCAGAAATTTCATCCAGACTTTAATTTGGAGACTCAGGTTATTATAGGCATATCTTTATAGGTTTCCTTAAGGACTTGGCAATTATCTTAGGGTGTCCTGAGCATACATAATATGCACTGGGCAATCCTATTCACTTCAGCAGACGTTAAGGGAATGATATTTAGCCATGTGTATTAGGACTCAAGTTAGAGACAGAAGAAAAAAACATCTTAGCTCTTTGTTTACTGCCCTATAGTAGGCAAACAGGTAAGGAAACAGAAGCTTTGATTCCAAGATAGGAGACTGAATACAAAGCTCTATCTCCTCTCCCATGAGACCTCTTAAAATAATATCAAATCACACAAAAAAGTTACAAAATCTCTAAATAAAGAGAGATTTCAACACTTTCTGGAAGATGGAAAATAGGTAGAAGAGGGGTATCAGAGAGGAAAAGAGGGGCTATGAGGGAGGGGAAAAGTTAGATGCCCACAGGCCCTGGAAGGAGGTCATCAGACATAACAGAGGGGGTTGTACTGTGGGGGTCCACAAGGGCAGGAATTAATTGCAGCTACATACAGAAAGTCAGCCTCTCCCTTACTCCCTACACTGAATGCTTAGTGTCAAGGCACATATTCCCTCAACTCGGGCAAAGAAACAAACACATAAAAACAAAAAACAGGAATTATTGTTAAATTACATGAACTGCGTGGTGGATCAATATGGGAAGTTCAACATCTAATAGGAGTCCCACAAAAAGAAAACAGATACAATCAAGGAGAGAAAATTGTCAAAGACATAATAGGAGCAAATTTCTGGAGTCAAAGAATAATGTCTCTATATTAACAGAGCCCACCACACTCCCACCACAATCAGTGCAAAGTGACTCAAATCTGGACTTTTCATCATGAAATTCAAAACTGAAGGAGCTCCTAAAAGCCTCTGAAGAAGAAAGAAACAAACAAAAACAGAAGGTTCACAAGGAAAAAAGAAACATCCTGGCATCTCCTTCTCATCAGAGACCTTAGATGTTGGTGGTCCATGGAGATATGTCCTCAAGGTTCTGAGGGAAAAAGAATTTTAAACCTAAAGTCCTATATCTTGACAAACTAATGGTAAAACATGAAGGTAGAATTATTTTTTGACTCTTAAGGACTGGGAAATAGTCTCTCCCATGCATGTTTTCTCTGGAAGTTGCTTGAGAGGGTACCACGTCTGAATGTAGGGCTACCTCAAGACAGGAAATGGTGAGTCCAGCTCTGGAGTGTGGCAGGGTCCATTCAACAGGCTTGGGGGCTGGCTCAGGAGATGACCCAGAGAGGCCTTTTGAGAGGAAAAGTTGCAATGATTGTATGGTATGGTATCTTTTTTAAAGATTGATTTATTAATTTGAGAGAGGGGTCATGAGTGGGGAGAGGAGCAGAGAGAGAGAATCTTCCAGCAGATGCCCTACTTATTGTGGAGCCTGACATGGGGCTTGATCTCATGACCATGCAATCATGACCTGAGCTGAAACCAAGAGCCCGACACTTGACTGACAGAGCCACCTAGGCACCCCTGGTATGGTATCTTTTCTAATACATCAGTGGTTTAGTTGAATCCCAGATGTTTTGATATGCAGTATTTTTTTTACTGTTATTTAAATTATATTCTAATTTTTATTGTGATTTCTTCATTGGTTATTTAGATGGTTTAGTTCTTTCTTTCTAAACATATGGAGACTTCCTGTAATCTTTCTGTTATTGATGTCTGGCTTAATTGCATTATAGTTAAAGATACTCAGTTTGATTTCTATCCTTTGAAATGTGTTGAGACTTGCTTTATGGCTCAGCATATGGTTAATTTTTGTAAGTGTTCTGAGTGTGCCTGAAAAGAATGTGTAATTTGCAGTTGCTGGGTGCAGTGTTCTAAATATGTCAATTAGGTTCGGTTTGTTAAACATGTTGTTCAAAGTTTCTATATCCTTACTGGTTTTTGCCTGCTTGTTCTATCCATTTCTGAGAGAGGTATATTTAAATCTCCTCCTGTTTTTATAGATTCTTTATTCTCTTAGCAACTCAGTTAGTTCTTGCTTCATTTATTCCTTCCCTCCTTTCATACTCCTTGCCCTTATGTACCCTATCCTGGACCTCATGATAAGGGAGCAGACACAGGGCACTCACAGTTTAGTGGAAGAGACCTTTACACAGAAGGGCATCCTTGTCAGCATATAAGTTAGAGCTGTGTTTGAGGTGTCCCCACTGTAAACCCATCACTATAATCGAATGTAATAATAGGGTAAAAATAAAATGAGTAGGAGCAGAGAGGAAGGGATGGTAATTCCACCTGAGGACATTAAGGAAAATTTCATGTACAAAGTTTCCATGTATAAAGGAATATTTCCTCCCCTGGCTTCCCAAGTTTTTATTTAAATTCCAGCTAGTTAACATACAGGGTAATAATTAGTTTCAGGTATAGAATTAGTAATTCATCACTTCCATATAATACCTAGTGCTCTTCATATGCACCCTCCTTAATCTTTATCACCTGTTTAACCCAGCCCCCACCCCAACCCCTCCCCTCAGGTAACCATCAGTGTGTTCTCTATAGTTAAGAGTATTTCCAAGTTACTTGAAAAACTCTCTTACATGTAGAAAATGTAATTTCCTGACTGTGTTCTAGAATTGAAGTCCTAATATACACAGATGTCTTATAGAGATCACCGGAGTTGAATGAACATTGATTGGGCTCCACATGTTTGTCAGGCACTGTGCTAGGCACAGCTGCTGTCCTGAGGAATTTGTGGTGTTGTTAAGTCAGACAAACCCTATCTCCTATGACATAATTTCATAGACATATAACAAAAGGACCGGTGCCAAGACATAGCTCTTGTTGTATTGAATTATTCTTTTTAGAGAAAAATTGGTCCCTGGACCAGAAAATTCCAGGCATCCAAAACTATTTAAAAAAGAAGGCAGATAGCTTTGTTATGCAGAACACTGCAAAATTCTGATGCTCACATGATGGGATTTTTTCATTTACTTCCAGAACATTTCCATTCATCTTTCCAGGCTTCTAATCCTTCTTACAAGCAAAAAGAGAAAAGAAAAAGAAAAAGAAAAAAGAGAAAGAAAGAATTTCAATTAATTCCATTTAAATGGTTTAAGATGGATCTTTCAAAATAGAGGATCTGTGTTATGGGAAGACAAATATGTACCTAGCTATGGGACAAACACCGTATGTCTTTCCCCCAGTCAAAGGGGCTGATTCAGTTGGCCTAGCTTCAAGGTCAAAGTCAGACCCAGATCAAAAGGTGGAAGAGCAAGGCTCCAGTCCTAACCCTGCCGCTTGCTAGATGTATGACCACAGGCCAGTTGTCTGTGTGACCCTCCCTACCCACACCTGATATATTGCCTCACAGGGAGTAGATTCTCAGTGAATGTTGAACTAAGCATCTCCAAGTTTATTTTCTACACCTTGAACATGGGACTACGTGCTGCTGTCAGGATGAATTAAGTCAGAACACAAGACAAAACTTGGTAAATTGTGAAGAGCAATACAGATTTGAAAGGTTTGAGTCGAACCCATACCTGGTCATGTCAGCACTCAGCTGGTTTCCTCATCTCTAAGAGATTTCTGACAAAAGCGAGTCTTTGTTGCCATTGGTTTTATAAACTTGGGTGAGTTTCATGGTATTCTTTGATGGGGGGTGGTATTGAAGGAAATAGCATACTCTTTAGAGCCCCAATGAAATGAATGGAAAACAAACCGTCTCCACCAGCAATGTTACTGAGGGCTAATGAAAACCAAGGGTCTTATCTTACCCAATGATCGTATTTTCTCTCTGGTCCTAACCTGATTTTATTATTGAATGTTCTGGAGCCCTCCTCACTTATTTAAGTATTATGACCCTTTACTTATGGGCTTCAAGATATAATTATGGTCTCCTCCCCCTAATGAAATGAGAGGTTTTAACTGAATTAGCCCATCAACAGCCCCTGCTGAAGCCTGACAGATCTCTTTTTGGATGACATGCACTTGATAACAGTAATGCCAGGGCCTTTCCTTCCCCCACATTCACTTTCCTGTGCTGGGTGAGTGATAAGAAAGCCGTTATGACATCCTCCGACAGAATGGAATTAGTGCCATTATGGGTCTGCCTTCTAGAGACTCATACTGGATCTAATAGTCTTGGAAAATTCTTTGTATGGATGTAGCCACAGCAATCAACCTTCTGTGTAGGTGGTGTAGGGGGTTTGATCTGGAGACAGGCAGGAGGGAGGGGGCTAAGCAGAATCCTCTTGAGGTTCCCCTGGGAGAGGTACATAGGTAGCTGCTACAGTATGCAGTTAATGGGGCCGGAAGTCCTTCTGTGCAGGAAGGTCCTAAAGTGGCCAGAAGTCAGAAGTCAGTTTCCTTACAGGGCTGGAAGAAGAGATTTTCCAACCGTGGGGTGGGAGTGGTGGTATTGCAATACACTGAGTGGTGGGGCCACAGGCAGATTCTGGGGGTGGACATGGCAAAAGTGAGGGTTGGAGCTGGAGAGCTCCGGTGGGGAGGGGCTGCCAAGGCAAATATCAAACAGTTGGAGGGGGGTGGGAGGGATTGTTGACTCTACCATATGGCCTTCTGCTTCCGAAGTTCCCCTTCCACAGATGCCAATGCTTTTGAAGGGTTCATAGTAACAGAAGGAACCTGCATTCCAACCATCGAGATACTGATGAAGTGTCCCTTCTGTTGAATCAGTGTAGTGATTCTTCTTTTCTTGGGCACATCCTCTCTTCCAGACTTCTGCTAAAGGCTTGATAAGCATTATTGTGTTTTATAATTATTATAATCCTTTTGGGCTAATTACTATTTACAGATAAGAAAATTGAGGCTCAGCATGGTTAAATAACCTGACCACTGTCACACAGCTCATTTCCACTTGACACAAAAGAAAAGGCCCATTATTCATTTATTCCTTCCACAAATTCTCCTTGAGATACTTACTGTGTGTAAGACAGAAATTACCCAAAGCTCATCACCTGGTTTCTTTCAGACTCAGCTTCATTTCTTTCTAATTTGTTCAGCTAGCCTAAGAGCTCCTAGACAGATAGGTATTAATGTTTTTTTTTTTTTTTTTTGAAAAGCCTCCAGGGAAGAAAGTTTCTTATGTTCTCTCGGTAACTTTAAGTTTCCCAGAACTTGCAAGGATTTCTTAAGGCTAACTTAAGACCCTCTTGCTACAATTGAAGCTGGTTCCTTATGAGGAGATGAGGAGCAACTAAAGCCAAAGAGAAGTCTTTGAGAATAACCTGTCCTAGAAGGGAGGTAGACACAGTGAGATAGGGCCCCAGGGTCAAAGAATATTAGGGCTAACTGGGACCTTGGGGGCTAAAGACTCTAATTTCCTATTTTACAGGAAAGAAAATGAACCTAGAGAGAGTGAACAATTTTCCCAAATCACTGAGCTCTTTAGTAGCAGAGCTAGAACCAGGGTCCGAGTCTGCTTATTTTCAGGGAGGAAGAACATTGTGATAGAAGCCTGGAACTTTTTGAAGCAGGCAGGTCATGGTTCAAACCCTAGCTCTGCATTCCCTAGCTGTGGGACTAGGCAGATTTTGTATACTTGGTGCCTTGGTTTTCTGATCTGTAAAATGGAGCTCATAGCTCCGTCATAGGGATATTGTGGGGATTAAATGAGATAATATATGTGAGTCCCTGAGGCATGGTAGTTTGAGATATAATAGTAGGAGTTCAGTTACTATCTTTCATTTCCCTAATTAATCTTTTATCTGCTGTATTAGTTAATGTAACAAACAACACCAAATCTCTGTGGTGTGGGACACCAATAATCATTTATTACCAATAACAGATATCGTCGGGCAGGAACTTGGCAGCCACTTCACTGGGTGGCTCTGAGGGCTCGTAAGTTCCCAATCAGGTGTCAGCTTGGGCTGTATCATTTGAAGGCTTGATCGAGGCTGGGCTATTCAGCGTGAAGGTGAATATGTCCCAATTCCAGACCACATGGGCATCTCCACAGGGCTCCTCGAGTGTCCTTACAGCATGGTATCTGAATGAGCAATCCGAGAGACCAAAGTGGATTCTGCACTGTTATTTACCATCTAGCTTTGAAAACCATCCACTTGTGTACTATTGCCCATGTGGGTCCAGCCCTGATTCCCCGAGGGAGGGGGCCACACAGGGGCATAAAGGCTAGGAGGTGAGGATCACTGGTGGCTGGCTGGCACACAAGCTCATGGATGAGGTTGTTTATAGGTCCACCATTGTGCCAAAGTGTCATGTCCCCTCTTACTTTCCTGGGTCCTGCGTGTTGAGTTGATATGATTCCATAATTACCGCAGGCTTCTCAGGGCAGACAGGGGCTGTGCCCCCCTTAGTGTCTTCTGGAGTTCCGAGAATGCTGTTTATAATTAGCCAAGCAATAATCCCCACCGCTGAGCTAACTCCAAGGCTCATCTGCTTGCTTCTCTGGAGGTTTTTAAATAGACAGGGATGTGTTAATGACACAGTACATTATCTGTCTGTTACCGTTTTGGCAGGCAGCGTGGAAACGTGACTTTTTTAAGGAGGAGTTAATCAGTATTTAAAAAGCAGCTCCTGTGGCAGAGGCATGAAGCAGGTATCAAAAGGCTGCCTGGGAAGGCTGAGGTTTCAGAACCCCGGGCCCTGACATTGTGCCCTTTGAGTGGCTACTGGGCATGACCAGCGGGGCTCATTATGACTGACATCTCCCCCCTTCCTCTGCACTTCGAACACATTGAATCTGCTCCCCAACTCAGCATCATTCTCACAGAGGAAGCCTGTGAAGTGTGATTGCTGCTTTTTTGCTGATAACTCTCAAATCTATTTGCCCTGCCCCCTACCGAACCTATTTCCTGAGCTCCTAGAACACCTACTGCTCATCTTCATTTGGATGTTCCACAAGCAGGTGGCAAACCCATCTTGTAACTACCTTCCCACCCAAACTCATGGGTCCTCCTGTCTTCTACCTCAGTAAGTGGCACCGCCATTCTCCCTCTTGCCCAAGCCAGACACCCAAATGCTATGGTGCCATGATCAAGATCTGGCCCTGGGATGAATCTCAGCCCTGCCATTTACAAGCTGGGTGGTCCGAGGCAATTTGTTCTCCTTCATGTCTCAGTTTCTTCCTGAAAACTGGAGATAATAATAGAAACAATCCAAGAGGATTGTTGGGGGAAGTGGGAAGTAAATAAGATCATTCCTGCCTGGCATCCAGCAAGAACTCAATAAATGCTCTGAGAATCCTTAAATTCTTTGTGTTCTCTCTCCTAAATATTCCCTGAAATCGTCAGCATCTTTCCATTCGCCACCCCCCAGCCTGGGTCACCATCAGCGCTCAGTTGGACGAGGGCTTCCTGATGTGATCTCTGAGGTCAGAGAGATATCTTAAAGGTACAAATGTCAGTGACATCATGTCCCTGCTTAACTGTGACTCCCTTGATCTTAGGATTTGGGGAAAATTCCTTACATGAATGGAAGATTATGCAGGCTCTGCCTCTGCCTGCCTCTCCAGCCACCTCTCCCCTGCCTCTTACTGAGCTGCTTTAAGTCCCTCTGGTGGATCCCACCATCTTGTACTACAGGCCTCATGCATGTTTTTCCCTCCTCAAAGAAAACTTCCCCTGTCTAGCCCCTTCTCAGCATTTGCTATGGAGCTTATTGTTGAAAAAGAAAGGGAGAGGCAGGTAGAGGTGAATCAGATCAAGGTGTTTTATCTCTTCCTTTCAAACTACTCATAGGCCTTCAATAGACACACGGTTGTAGACGATGTTGGCCTCCCCGGTGTCGGCTGTCTGAAGAGCTGTGGATGGAGACTCTCCAGCTAGAGCTTGAGTGTCCCCAGGTGTGTCCTGTGACACCTCCAGTTGTACCCCGTTGCCTGGCCCTTGGTCCCTTTCATCCTTTAATCCTAGTGACACATCACTCCCCTGGGAAACTGTTCGCAGACCTGGACTGGGCCAACCTCCCTCTACTCCTCCCTCCATGGATTAAACTTTGTTGAAAGTACCTGTCATGAGACAGAGATCAGACTCACTTCTGTATCTTTGGTGCCTGTGGAGCGCTGGGTGCTTAACAAGTCTGAGTTGGATTAACATATGAAGGGTTGCTACAGTTTTCAAGTATCTATACATTCCAAGTACCCCAAGGGCTTCCAAAGCTTCCTCTTTGCTAATAGTTCACTCTTATTTTCAGAAGCAGGTACATAAATCAGATTCTTAGCTTGAATATGTTGGCATTTCTTTGAAAAAAAAAAAAACAGAATTCCTGATTTCACCCAACAAATATTTATTGAGCATTTCATATGTACGAGGTGAATATGAAATAGTCTTGGGTTTCCTATTATCATGGAGTTAAATAAGGTGTTGAAAAAACATTTGTTGGGTGGGTGAATAAATAGTGAAATGAGTATTTACTTTAAAAAATTAAAGCTTTTAGGGGAACCTGGGTAGCTCAGTCACTTAGATGTCTGCTTTTGGCTCAGGCAGTGATCCCAGGGTCCTGGGGATGAGCCCAGCATCCGGTTCCCTGCTCAATGGGGAGGCTCTTTCTCCCTCTCCCTCTGCTCCTCCCTCCTGCTAGTTCTCTCTCAAATAAATAAATATAATCTTTTCATTAAAAGCAAAGCTCTTAAACTTTATAAATGCTTAGAACACCTGCATGTATGTGGCTACTGTGCAGTGGCAAACTTATCTTTTAATTCATCTTATTTATTCATTCAAACTATAGTTATTGAGCATCTATTATATATTTTTAAAGGATTTTATTTATTTATGAGAGAGAAAGAGGGAGAGAGGAGGAGAAGCAGAGGGACAAGCAGACTCTGTGCTGAGCACTGAGCCCAATGTGGGAGGTTGATCTCAGGGTTCTAAGATCATGACCTGAATCGAGACCAAGAATTGGATGCTGAACTGACTGAGCCACCCAAGCACCCCTCTATTAGATTTTCAGGACAAGAATATCTGGTCCTTTCAGAATGGGAGCCATTAACCCACCCCAAATTTGGGCCTTTCAAGACCAAATGAAATGTCAACAGAGAAGAGCTATTTGCAATGCAGATGTGAAGTCACCAGCCTCTGTAATAAACTGGCTGATGAAATAAACCCCCCCAGAGCTTCTGGTGAGAAGATCAGGTTTAGCAGTTTTAATGAATTACAAAGGCAGTGAAAACTGCTTCTAATTTATTTATCGTCCATATCTGAGGACAAGGCATCAATCTGTACTTGGGCAGGACTGCCAGACCGCTGGGCCTGCTTGTAAACTAAGACGTCTGCCTGCAGATCAGTGATTTTTAACCTTTCTGAGGACACATTCCCTTTCAAGAATCTGCTGAAAGCAATGAACCCTTTCCCCCAAGAAAATGTAGACCCAGCATGCTTTGCGTTCTAGGGATGGGTCCCTGGGAGCCCAGAGTCAAGGTTGAGGCCTCTGGAGTCGAGCCACATATCTGATTCCAAAAGTGGTTCCCCGAAGCTTGCTTTAGAGCAAGGAGATGGAGATGGAACCTATATGCATACGAGGGACTTCGGAAAGGGATGAATGCTTGGGGTGTGTTTGGGCATCTGTCTGCTGTGGTTCTGGGGCACGTTAGGAGTCCCTCAGGATGGGTGGCAGCCCTGGACCCAGGCAGTATGCAGGAAAACTTTCTCACTGTGTTTACTATGTTGCAGCTGGACGTTCTCTGCGGGAGCACAGAGATCCAGAACTAAAGCCCACAGAGGCCTCTTCATGTGCTTTGAGGTGGATGCTGGTTGGTTAAGGCTGGGGATGAGCATCACCTGGGTTGGGGTTGGGCTGCGGAGGCCAACAGCCATGGCCCTGGCTTCTGTCCTCTGGGTGGTCTCTCCTGTAACTCTCTTGCTCCTCACTCCAAGGGGAGGGAGGAGGACAGCATCTTCCTGTCGTTGTCAACAGAAATCTTTCTGTCTCTGTGAATCATGACCCATCCCTCCCGAGGAGCCAAGCAGTTTCCTTGGTGGGCTGAGCTAGAAGCTCAGGTGAGGGGCTTTCCATTCACCTGACTCCACGTCACCACAGGCTCCTTCTCAGTGGCATTAGGGAGTGTGGGGACCCATTTCCCCGAGATCCCCGTGGAGGAGGAGTGCCTCAGGAGGATGTGGGTGTCGGTTGCTGTCTCAGGCAAACCACCCAAGGCCTGGCTGGCCCACCCCTCTTCCAGGACAGACACGGCAGGCGTGCCAGGCATGGGTCGGAGGTGCACAGGCCTGTCAGTGTTTATTAAAAATCCTGATTGCTCAGTGCCTGTTTGGGTCTGAGCCCTCCTGATGTCCTTCTGCTTCCGAAATCCCTAGGAGTTTTCAAGGATGACATGAAATGCATGGAAGCTTCGGTGACATGCTGCTCCTGGCAGACACTCTGACACTTCACTCCAGGTGGGGGGACCTCAGGCCAGGGCTGGCGAAGAGCTGTTAACAGCTGGAGCTCCTGAGGTCACGGCCTGTGAGCATGCCCAGCTGGACTATGACGCTCTAGGCTTCTACCTCACAGTTCACTAATTTTGCTTCCCAGGGTTTGACAAAACCCAGCTTTGCCACCACCGGTGTTGCATGAAGCTGGCTGTTTAAAATATATTAGCAGCTGCTGTTATATCCAGCTGGCAGGGTGCCAGGGAAGGAAATTAAACTTTGCATCTCCCCAGCCCTCCCTCCCCACTTCCTACTAACCCATCGATTCTGTTCAGAGTGTGCCCAGGAGTGCCAGCTCTTGCCATGTGCCAAGACCATGGCACTTGGATTTCTCAGTGAATTCAGATATTCATTTAGCCTCTGCCAACCAATTGACGGGCTCTGAAGATTCTAATGTTATTCTAGAGAAGGGTCCTCGCCTGCCCAGTGTCTGACCCTGAAGTGGGTATAGCCTGTGGGGAGACAGGTGGGTGGTTGCCAACATCTCAATTTGGCTTTTCTTTTCTTTTTTTTAAAAAATATTATTTATTTATTCATTCATGAGAGACACAGAGAAAGAGAGGCACAGACACAAGCAGAGGGAGAAGCAGGCTCCATGCAGGGACCCTGACGTGGGACTCGATCCCAGGTCTCTAGGATCACACCCAGCAGCGCTAAACCGCTGAGCCACCCGGGCTGCCCATCAATTTGGCTTTTCAATAACGGAGAGGAAATATAATTTACGAAAGTCAGAAAAGCCATATATGTCAACAGTTTAAGAAATCAGCATGTGAATAATAAATATGGTTCTATTTGTTCTATGGCAATAAACAGTAATCTTTCACTGAGAGAGAACACAACAAATGGACAGAGTGTCTTCTTATGGAGACACTTACCACCACGGTGCCCAAGGAAGCTCTGTCTCTCTTCCCGAGCCATTTTATCCAGACTGCCTCTTGGCTCATGTCTAGGGCCAAGGTGGAGCCACAGAAATGTGGAAGGTCTCTCCTCCTGGCCCCTGGGGAACTCACAACCCACTAGGGGAGATACAAGGCCTGCTCCTCATCCCTATAACACAGGCTGTGACGAACACTCGTGTTAAGAGAAAAAGCCTCTACAGTGAACACGGTGCACAGCTCACACCTAGTCCTACATTCAGCAAACACTGAGCTCCTCCCATGCTCCATCCAGAATGCTTCTTGTGGTTGAGATTAAAGGACTAAAAAGTATTTCTATCTCTGAGGAATTCGCAATGAGTAGACAGGGAAAGATATGACTTTTGTAGAGAGAAGACGGGTTCAAGTGTTGGTTCCACTCTGAGCCTCTGTTTCTTCTTCAAGAAAATAAAGGAGGTTGAGAACAGCCTCAAAGGGATGGTGAGGCTATTGGAAATGAGATAAGGCATGAGGAGGTTTTTTTTCCAGGAGGCAGTAAAGCTCTAAATGGGAGTTTTTCTGAGACACCCTGGTGGGTTGAGAGGGGGTACATTGATTGGGGCCCCCTGGTGAACCTCTCTCCACAAGGCCTGACTGTTCCCCCTGCTGGTGGTCCTCCAGATCTTGCCACCTCAGGACTCCCCATCTCGGTTTCTCTGCTTATAGGACTGGCCTATGAGCAGTGGGGTACTGGACTGGGGGTGAGTCCTTCTATCTGTAGAGCTTCCCCACCTCTCCTCCCAACTGGGCATCTGGAACCCTGAGGCGGGAGGGGTGGGGGTGCTACCAAGGTGTGGTGAAAGCTTTGCCCGTTAGTTGTTAAATAATATCTCAGACATATACAAACACAAAGAAAATAGTATAATGAACCCTGTGTACTCAGTCCTCAAGGTCAACAATTATCAGTACAGGGATGCCTGAGTGGTTCAGTGGTTGAGCATCTGCCTTGGGCTTAGGGCATGTTGTCAGGATCCAGGATCAAGTCCCACATCAGGCTCCCTATGGGGAGCTTGCTTCCCCCTCTGCCTGTGTCTCTGCCTCTCTTTCTGTGTCTCTCATGAATAAATGAATAAATCTTAAAAAAAACACAATTATCAATACATATCCAATCTTGTTTCATTCATAACTCTATCTATGCCTCCAGTCCCCTGGATTATTTTAAAGGAAAGCACTTCACACACACACATACACACAATCACAAGATCACTATCACACCTAAAAATGTAAAGATTGTTCCTTACTATTATCAAACATCTAGTTGGAATTCACCTTTCCCCCAATTGTCCCACAAATGTTTTTGTGGAATAGATTTCTTCAAATCAGGATCTGAACCAGATCCATACCATGTATCATGTCCTGGTATTTTGGCACATGTTGTGTGCTCCCTTAAGTAGGGAGGGCAAAATTGGTTTTGCAGGAAAGGGAGAGAATGATTTCAGGACCAAGGTGCTCCAGTGCACACAAAGTCCAGAGCACAAGTAGAGAAGTTGACTTTGGAGAGGTGTGGAGATGCTTTCTCTCTTGGGATGGCTGGCTGGACTCTGGTAGGCTACCAGGAAGGTGTGTCCCTGGGGATTGTTACTGATATTTCCACAGTGGCTTTGACGGGTGAGTCTGGATATTGCGTTGCATGATTGAAACCCAAGAGTTTGGTCAAGGAGGAGACTCATAATTACAGAATTTCAGACTTAAAGAGGTGCCCCTAAGATCCATGCTCATTGCAAAATATTCCCCAGAGCACCTTATAATCCTTTAGTAAGAGGTTGTTGAGCCAGTGCAACCTGGGACAGAGGCAGAGGGAGAGAGAGAATCTTAAGCAGGCTCCATGCCCAGTGTAGAGCCGGACATGAGGCTCAATTTTATGGCCCTGAGATCATGACCTGAGCCAAAATCAAGAGTCACACTCTTAACTGATTGAGCAACCCAGGTGCCTCTCAGCTCCTCAGCCACTTTTGGATCACACGCAGTGACTGGGTGCTCACCACCTCTCAAGCAGTGTACCCTACTGTGGGACATGTCTAATGGCAAGAAAACATCAGGCTAATGTGGGGTTGAAATCTGCCTCTGTACAATTTCTACCCACTGAGTCTAATTCTGCCTCTGGAGCTGTACAGTTAGACTCATCTCCCTCCTTCGTGACAGCCTTTCAATTACTTGGAGCTTCCTCCCAGGTCCCCCTGCTGAGAAGTGACACTGCTTCTGAACCTCAAGTAGTAGAGTTCTCCTCAGAACAGCAGCCTCACCCCAAAGCTTGGAGGACCAGATTCTCTTGATAGCTCAATTTCTGTTGCTTTTTCTGGCAGATGTCAGGAAGTTAACTCTGCTGCTGACCCCATTTTCTATTTCTTAAAAATGCTTTCTCTTTTCATTTCAGTGACCTGGGACTCCAATATAAGCTCTCTAGTACACCCCACTTGTCTTGCCCATACCTTGCACATACCACAGACACATACCTGCTTGCTCTTCCTTCCTCTGTTAGAGGGCAAGGTCCAGGGCACCAAGCCTCAATCGGGGGGGCTCCTCTGCTGATTCACTGACAGGTTACCAATAGGAAGTCTTTGTCAGGGAAGGTGGGGATACTTCTCAGTGTGGCAGACACACAAGTGGAATCTTGTCTGGATTCCCTACACTGACCCCTCACTCTTCAAGTTCTTCTCACACATCAGGGTTCACCCTTGGACCTGTCTCCTCTGTGAAATCTTCCCAAACAACTCTAACCCGTGCTAACTTCCTCTTGCTCAGGGATCTTCATCTTCACAGCGGTGGCATATGGGTAGGAGCCATTTTTACCTCTGGGGAGGAATAATTTATGACAGCTATTGTTTAGAGTTACAGCAATGATGATAGCAACAAGCAGATCTTCTTTTCGTCCATCTACTGTTTGTAAATCCTCTGTGCACAATATATCGCCTCATCACTTGCCCAGGCATGGGTGCCCCAACGCACCCATGGCTTATTGGTTCCTCGTGGCTTGCCATATGTTTCTCTGATTGTTGCGTGAGCCTTTGTTTTCTCCCCCAACCCAAGCATAAGCCGTTGATGGCTGAGAGGAGTCTTAACTAATCTTTAGCTAGCCCTGCTGAGCCTGGGCACGTAGTCATGGCTTAAGAAGTAACTGCCTGATTTCGCAAGCGAATTATTGGAGTGGTTCCCCATTCTCAGCATCCAAAGCAGTGCACTGCGGTTCTAATCTCCCTTGAAGTCATCCCTTCTGACTGGCCTCAAGGAGGAGAGAGACCAGAGTGAGTGGGCATTTGTGTGTGTGAAGGAAGAAGGAAGCACCAGGGGAGAACCCTGCATGCCCCCCACCCCCCGGCTGTGGAAGAAGGCAGAACTGGAATGCTCTCTGGATGGCTGGTCCACACCTACCCAGAATCCCCCCAATCTAATCAGGGGCAGGAATCCTACTTCTGCTCCTCTTCTCTCATCCTTTCTCTTCCTCACTCCCACCTTCCTTTTGTAATTACTCTGATGGGATTTCAAAGACTAGAGCATCTTTTCCTGACCTCAGCAGTCCATATGATTTCATTTTGATTATGCTTTGGCTGAGCCCTTGACCTGTTGTAATTATTTTCCCAAAGTGCCTGCAGTCCCCAGTGCACACGGCTAATTATCTGCAGAGCATGCACAAAGTGATCTCTCGGCTTCTGATGGATCCGGGGCTCTGCAGCCCTAGCCTGTTGGTTAAGGACCAGGAGCTCTGGCTGGACAGCTTTGAACTTTTCATTCAGGGCTTTGGCATGTGGGAGGTTCAGCAAGGGCCCCATTCCTTCCGGAGGCTGGCTGTCAATGAGCAACACCCAGTAATCAACAGTACGCTTTTCCTGGATATTCATTCCAACCACATGGTGGCTAGCCTGCTTTCTGGGAATGAGGCCACCATGGGAAATAATTTCATTCAATTACTCATTCAATTCATTCCTTCATCTATTCAGCATCTTTTGAGACCCTACTACATGGTAGACATTATGCCAGGTGCTATGTATCTGATGAATGAATAAGACATGGCCTTTGCTTTCAAGAATCTTGGTCTAGTCAAGGAAATGACAAGCACATAAGAGAGTCTTATGTGCTATGAGGGAGGCACAGATCAAATGCTGTAGGAGTTCATATGACAGGAGGGGGAAAACACTTAAATGAGGGGACAGGGAGGTCTTCTGGGTTAAGGACATGGTTAAGCTGGACTTAGAAGATGGCTTTAATTTGGATGTTGGGAGGCAGAAAGTGGAAGAAGCCCATTGTGTGGGTGAATCTGTAGGACTTTCTCCTAAGGGCCAATCAGGGATCCCAGCTTCTTTGAGGCCAGCGGCAAAGTCTCTACAGAAGCCTTGCTAGCCCCAGTCCTCACTCCCTCCCAACCTGAGCAGTGATCCTCTGGAGACTGATGCTCAAGGTCATGTTCTTGAAGTGTCATAGGCTTACAGCTCCACCATCTTCTTTTTGGCCCATCTCACAGATGCTGAGGAACTTCTCCACTTCCAACTCCTGCCACCTCCTTGCTTCCCATCATACCCTCTCCAGGGTCTGGATAAATCACTCTAAGTGTCAAAGATGATAGCACCATAGACTAAAGACCCAAGAAGCACACCTGCCATGCTCCTGGACCTGCCACGCTCCGATACTTTCTCACCTTTGTTCCTTTGCTTAAGCTGATCTTCCCTCCTTTTCACTCCTCCCAGGGCTGACTCCTTATGTCCATCTAGACTCAGCTCCAGTGCTGCCTCTCCCTTGGGACCCCTTCCCCCCAGCCCAGGCTGTGTTATGTGTCTCTTTTGGAGTTCCCATAAATGCCACCATTGCCCAGAACTGTTTGTTTTTGAACCTATGTACTCTTGCTTCTTTGAGGTCAGGAACTCTGTGTTTTTTCATCCCCAGCGCATACATAGTAAGTGCTTAATTGGTGTTTGTTGGATCAAGAAATGCAGGCAGGGTGCTCTATCAAGCAGATGCCTCTGCAATAAATGTGGATTGAAGAAAAGGACTTTGCACATTTTTCTTAAAACTGTCATGATATTTAAATTATGTCACTACTGTGGCCACGTTCTGACAAGTCTTCCTGGCTTCCTGGTGGTCTACATGGCCTATAGACCTGGCTGCTGGGAGACCTTCTGGGTCTTACCCAGATGCATGTTTTAAATAATCTTCAGGAGATCACTTTTCTCAAAGTGGAGTTCTCAGACTCCATTAGTGTCACCTGGGGACTGGTTGAAATATAGATTCTCAGACCTCCCTTGAGTGTAACTGGATCAGAAACTCTGAGGGTGGGGCTCAGCCACCTGTGTTTTAACAAATTGTATGCTGAAGTCTGACAACCTCTGGCCTAGCTTAGCGCTCCTTAAACTGCACTCTGTGTAAAAATCACTTGGGGGAACTTAGAATGAAGGTCCCTAGACCCCATTCCAGAAGCTGTGATTCTGAAAGTCAGGGAAGCCCAGGAGTGTGTACCCTGGGAGATTTAGGATCCATCTCCAGATCATATTTCAGTTCATCCACATGGCAGGAGATGATCGCTGAGGTCCCCGCCACAGCGACTGGCCTCTGGTTCTGGTCGGCAGGGAGCTGTTGATACAGTGAGTGGCAGAAGGTGGGCCTGGGAAGCAGTTGACGGGGAGAGGCCCTCAGGGGGAAACCGTGATGACTGTGACCGCCCTGTGGGACAGGACCCAGAAAGGAAAGTGGCTCCGTGCCTGAAGTGGGACAGTCTTTCCCCAAAATAGCCTAGAGTGGTACTAGGGGGAGGGCGTAGCTCTTCTGCCCCTTTAAACACCCTTGTAATTTGCATTTAAAAATAGAAAGAAGCTCATGAATAATTTGTGAGTCATGAGCAAGCCCCTTCAAAATACAGTCATGAATAAAATATCCTGCTTTCCCTCCTCTAATGGCATCGGCCTTTGATGTTTTATTGATGGCTTGCCTGCCCTGAGTGCTGCCAGGCTCTGGGATTAATTCATACACTTGGGCCCTCGACCCTCCCAGGTTGGTGGGTTTGCCCTTGCTTGCTTGCTGGCTTGCTTACACATAAATATACCACGCTGTTTTAGACAGTTGGAAAGGGCTGCCTCAGATCCCTTTGGAACAAGAAGCATAATTACAGGACTTGTGGGAACCCCTGCCCTGGCCCACTGAGAGGGTGAGACCTAAATCACCGGGAGCCATTGTTTATGGCAAGGTGAACATTTAGAGCAGGTGTAAGTGTGTCTCCCATTTTATTGCTTCCTAGGAAGCCAGGCATGGAAAGCAGACATTAAGGAATTGTAAATAATAATCCCCCAAAGCCTGAAGGAAGAGGTGCCCTGGAGGCATGTGCCCCATCTAAACAGATGTTCTGTTTTCCCTGGAGGGGTAGGGTGGGGTGTGTGTGTGAGAGAGAAACAAAGGGGGAAGCCCCAGTGAAGGAGTTGGAGGTGGGGCTTGGCTTTATATCCTACCTAGGGAGTCTAGACACCTGCCAAGGACCCTATCTCCAGGCAAGTCCAAAGGACTTCCTGGGTTATGTTGCTATCTACACAGACATAGGAAAAAGTAGGGGAGGGTCGAGGAGGGCCTTTTTAAAGTAAAACTAAACAAACCAACCTTATCAGGAGAAAAGCACTTCATGGGTGAAGAGGATGCTGGTAATGAATTTCCAGACACTGGATGTTCTGATGAAGAGGAGACCCCAGCTTTCCCAAGGATGACCTGGATGGTCTGGGAATTCACCCTGGGACAACAGAGAGTAGAGGTGCTTTGGATCTGTCCTGGGATGGATTGATTGGAGGTGGGACAGTTTTGGGGTGGGAATGTGGGGACCCTACCAATGTCTTTGATTTAGGTCTTGGGCCATGTCCCAAGTTTGCTGAGAGAGCCCATTGGAAGAGTAGAGAGAGTTGTAACAGGTGAGGGCAGAGCCCTTCAGAGCCTCAGCCCTGTCTGAGTGGACAACTGCGGTCATCCAACCATGGATCCAAGTCTGGTGGTGATGAGAAGAGCCAGGGACACTGGGGACATTGCAGAAGCAGCTGAAGGCATTCAGGCTGGGGAGTGGGAGCGCCTTGACAGCCAGAGACTATGGTGGTCAACGAGGAGACAGTGTGAGCTCCCTTGGATCTGACTGCTCTCCCCGACCCCTTCTCCCCTTCCTGTGACTGGGCTGGAGTCCCCGAGCTAGTCTCCTGTGAAGAGTAGGACACTGGTCCCATCAAGATGCAGAAAGAGGGACGCCTGGGTATCTCAGTCGGTTAAGCGTCTGACTTCTGATTTCAGCTCAGGTCATGATCTTAGGGTCATGGGATCGAGCTCTGCGTTGGGCTCCACTGGGCATGGAGCCTGCTTGAGATTCTCTGTCTCCCTCTGCCCCCCACCCCCGCCGTGTGCGCATGTGTTTGCTCACAACAACCATGAGGGAGCACAAGCCCTGGTGGAAAGAAGTAGACCAGGGCAGACAAGGTTCACGATACCTGCTCCCCTTCCAGTGAGTCAAGGCAGTGAGGTGGTCTGGATAAAGTGGGATCTGTCCTGGTGGTGGTGGTGGTGACACTAGTCCTAGACATTTGCCTGCTATCTGCCAGAAAACTGTCACAAAAATATAAAAAATCCCTGAGGATTCTAATATAAACGGCACCCTTAGAGTCGTGTAGTGTACAGCATACAGCAGCCCTAGGGGAGGTGGGGATGGGGCTCCTTCACCACTACCCCAGGCTGCCCTTCCAGGGGCCAGTGTATTGTAATAGGATCAAAGCCTCATGCAAAAGGAAGTCATGGCTTTGCCCACTGGGGGTAGGGAATAGGCATTTTTTTAGGGGGGTGTCTCAGTCTGCTTGGGTTGCTCTAACAAATTACCATAGGCTGGGTGGCTTATAAATGACAGTATTCTTTTCTCATAGGAGGCTGGAAAGTCCAAGATCAGGGTGCTGGTAGATTTGGAGTCTGATAAGGGCTGATTCCTGCCATCAGGAACAGCCATCTTGCCATGTCCCCCAGAGTGGAAGGGTCCAAGGAGCTCTGTGGGGCCTCTTTCATAAGAGGACACATTCCACTCATGAGGCTCCACCCTTGTGATCCTTGTGACCTAATTACCTCCCAAAGGCCTTACTTCTTCTTTTTTTAATGATTTATTTATTTGAGAGAGAGAGAGAGACCATGAGTGGGAGGGGCAGAAGGAGAAGGAGAGAGAATCTCAAGCAGACTTTGTGTTGAGCATAGGGCCGGACCCGGGGCTCGATCTCACCACCCTGAGACCATGATCTGAGTCAAAACCAAGCTATGAGGGGCCGCTCTGGCACCCTTCTGGTACCAGGGCTTGTGCCTGAGCCTCTCTTTGCAGCCACTAGGCAGCTGTTTAACTGCCTTGGAGCCCTCTCCAAATGGAAATGATAAAGTTTTTTTGCAGAAGAGAGAGAGAGAGAGAGAGAGAGAGAGAGAGACTTGAGCACCAAGGAGCTCATTGTAGGTGAGAATAGCTAGTTGCTGTCTTGTCCACACAGTCTGGGAGACAACCAGAACTATTTTCAGGTCAGAGGCGGGAGGAGATCGTCCATTTCCTCATCTTGCCTCTCAGCCAGCATTCAACGGAGCACCTATGCTCCATAGCCTTCTCGGCCATTCTTCAGGATGCATATAGCAGGCAAGCTGGTAGCCTAGCCCACCCCTGCTGTCAGGTGGCTGGGAGCGCAGCATCGAGCTCCCACTTACCATGTGCTCTGGGGTACCATGTCCTCAGTGCCAGTGAGCCCCAACTTCATCATGTAGAGCATCATGCCATGACTTGGCAGGGTTGTTGTGAAGGCGGAATAAGGGGTGTCTCGGCGCTCGGCACTTGATAAGTCTGATAAGTATATTTTTCAATGCTTCTTGAAAAGGAAATACATAGCAATGGGGTGACTATCAGTGCAAAATGTGGGAAGGTCTATATATATTAAATATGATGAGGAAAAAACTTTTTGAAGAGATTATGCACACAAACAAATCAAATATGGTTAAAGGATATTATGCAAAAATAGATTCCCTTCTTCACTTCTTCTTGGTTCCTTCTCTGCCTCTTCTTTGTTCCTTCTCCCATGAGATGATCATGGGTTTTTTTGGTTGTTTTTTTGTTTTTGCTTTTATTTATTATTTGAGAGACTAAACGAGCAAGCATGAGCAGGAGGAGGGGCAGAGGAAGAGGGAGAAGCAGGGGAGCCCAACTCGGGTCTCGATCCCAGGACCCTAGGATCATGACCTGAGCTGAAGGCCACATTGGCACCCTAGAGATGATCAAGTTTCGCTCTCTGTTGAGACGGCTGTGTTTTGGATTCCCCTTACTTCCCTCTTAGGCTTAACTCATCTCGACTTCCAAGATTTTCTATGCAGCTTTGCTTGTCTGGGAGCCAGTTTTGAAGAAAACATGATTTGAAATGTCTTAACACACGAATAAGTGTTCTCCACATTTGTTCTACAAAGGATTTGTTTCCTCAAACCCCGGTGCCCCAGACAGATACATCTGCCTCGCTGGCACCGTGACCGGCAGCTGGTGTGTTTGTGCACGGTGGCCGTGAGGCCGGAGCCGGGGCGTGAGGTGTGAACAGCAAGCGCCTCGTGGGAGTGGGCTGGTGGGAAGCTGTGGCTGCACCTGCACCCTGGCCACCGCCCCTTCTCTCTGCATCGTGACCTGCACTGGTAATCAATGGGCTCCTGTGAAGCAGCCTGTGGTGATGGGGGTAAACTCATGGTGATTCATGAGTAAACCCTGAGCTCTTGAAGCAGCAAATGCCATGGCTAAAGTCTCACTTTGGCAAAGATAGGCAAGCAAAGCCAGTGACAATTACCTCTTTCCCTCTGGGCCCCTAAAAATGGCATTGATGTAGAGTCCTGCTTGGGTTACACACTTGGCACCAGTCATGGGACCCCCTGCAGCCCCCAAATGCTTGATCCTGTCCCCACCAGGGAAGGGCCAAGCCATGTGACTCCCTCTGGGGCCTCATGAAGACTGGGAGCTGGGCTGTGTTCAGGAACTCCAGCTCTGGGGAGACTCAGCCCTCACCCCAGGGATCTCCAGGCCCCCGCTGATGGGGAGTGGGACTGACTGGTTCCCCTCATGCAGGCCCGTATGCCAGCTCACAGATGCAATAGGAGAGTTTCTCTGCACAGGAACTGTTTTGCTCCAGTGTAGATGCTCCCTCCATGAGGCTGCAGTAACTGCCCTCAGAGCCCTTGGTTCTAAGGAAAGCAAGGATCCTAGAATCTCATATTCATCCACCCAGGGACCATCTCTTCTGAGGTCCTGGGATTATGGTATTGCTCCTGACCTCAAGAAACTCACAGTAGGCCAACTGCAGAGCACCCAATGTGAGCGTAGGGGTGCGTGCCAGTAGCTAGGATGACTGAGCAGGTGCAGGAGAGGGGGCAGGGGAGGATGGGCATTCGCACAGGGGCAGTTGGTGCAGAGCTGCCAAGGAAATAGCATGACCTGTTCATAGCCCTGGTTAGACGTCCATGGTCTTTCCATGACCCCATGTGTCCTATACCTGCTTCTCCTTATTATTTCCTTCCTTCTTTTTCCCAGTACGAACTCACCTCCGTCAAAGACCTGCGAACTACTGAAGAATTTCCACGGGGAAATTGGCTACCCAGCCAGGACATGCTCACCTCTGATGAAGACCAGTGGACAGGGCCAGTTCAGACTCCGTAGGGCACTCAAATGAGCTCCTGGCAAGCTGGATGTGAAAGACAAGGCTCATTCCACTCTAATCCCACTGGGCTTCTGTAGTTCCTCAATCATGTCCACACCCGGCTCCAGCCTCAGGGCCTTTTCACTGCTGGTTTCCTCTTCCTAATAAGCAACTTCTCTAGGTTTCCCCCTGACACCCATTTCTTTCAAGCCTATGTTTATTTTTTTTCAAGCCTATATTTAAATGCTACCTTCTCCGCGGACCTTCCCTGACCATCCTCTTTTAAACCCATCAATCTTTATTTTCCTTTCCTGCCATATTCTCCTCCAGAGCGTTTATCACGAACATAGCCTCTATTTTGCCTGCTGATTTTATCATCTATCACTCCCCAGCCACCAACTAGAATGTAAGCTCCGGAAGGCAGAGTTTTGCCTGCCTGGTTCACTACTGGGTCTCCCACACCCTAAACGGTGCCTGGCACAGAGCAGGTGTGCCCGACATGTTTGTTGAATAAGTAGCGAAGAAATGGGTATTTCTGCGGACTGAGTAATTGGACCGAAGGGAGGTTCCTCTTGCACCTCCGCTGGGGGGTGTTGCATGGTGGTTGCAGACTGCTGGAGAAATCGCTGGGAAACTCCTCTGCTTGGTTTCCAAGCCCCTGATCCCTTGACTCCGGCCTCTGTCTTCTTTCAGAGAGGACCCAGTAGGGAGAGCCGTCCCTAGAGGGGAAGGAGGCAGTATGGACTTGGGGTCCCTGGTCAGCTTTGTTGCTGTTTCTCCCACAGCTTTGGTGGTAGCCTCCCTGCCCCTGGGACCCCAGGCTGTGTGGTTACTGAGCGACTCAGCATCCCAGAGCCCCCCCCCCCCCATTCCCAAGCTCTATATCCTACTAAGGGGCACTGATCGTGGGTGTGGGATTTGGGGGATTTGTCTTTATAGATATCAGTTTAATACGTTGGAATTCAGAAGAAATAGCCCAAGTCAACTCAGAAATGCCTGGGGACAAACTTGCCAGCCTGCTGTGTTCGCTGCTGCCGTATGGTCCTCTCTATATGGCGTGGGAGAGGGGTGTTAGGAAGGGAAGAACTGGTTCCCCACCAAAGACCATTTTTCACTCTCTCAGAATCTTAGCAAAAGGTCCCTGCAGCTCCGGTTGGAGCCCATTTCTCTCTGTCTTTCCTCAGTGATAGGAACATAATTGGTTCCCATCATCCTCAATGTAGATAATCTCTCTAGAGTGAACAATTGCTCCACCTCAGAAGATGCTGCTGGGTGGAGACACAGACAAATTCCAGAACTATGCGGATAGATTCTATTTAAACTATTTTGTGTCTTTGTCGGGCTATGGGCATCATGATTCTAGCATCTCCCACATGCTTCCTGCTTATTCTGGGATTGGTTCCACCTTCTGTTGTGTTCATTCACTACCCTTCCCAACAGAAATGAGACTTGCTCGTGTCCTTCATCATGACCCTGGGCTTATCAAGTGTCTTTGTGTTTTGGGTGGTTTTGTCCAGCTTCCCTTGGCATCTTGATGGCGAGGAGCCACAGAAGCAGGGAAAGGACACTTCTGTGCCTCCTCCAAGCTGGGAGGACAGGTGAAGAGGCTACTTACAGTCTTCCCTTGTTGTTCTAAAGTCTCTCACCCAGCCCGTGGGAAGGGAAGGGCAGGCAACATCTGGCGACTCCACGAACCATTTCAGAAGAGAATGTGCCTCTTGCCTTCCCCGTTTGGATGGCTGTAAGAACACCATACATTGGATTGCTTAACCAACAACGGTCTATTTCTCAGTCTGGAGGCTGGGAGTTCAAGATCAGTGTGGCAGCATGGTGAGGTTCTAGTGAGGGAGTCCTTCCTGGTTTCCTCCCATGGAGGAGAAAGAGGGAGAGAGAGAGAGAGAGAGAGAGAGAGCGAGCCCGTGCAAGAGAGCACATGCAAAGGAGTGAGGTGGGGTCTTTTCATCCCTTTATAAGGGCATCTTGCTGTCAAGGAGGCTCCTTCCCCATGACCTCATCCAAACCTGATCACCTCCCCAAGACTAAAATACCCCCAAACCTCATTACCTCCCAGTCTCCAAATACCATCAACTTTGGGGATTAACCCTTCAACCTACACATGTTGGAGGACCCACTCAGTGCATGGCAGCTTCCTGCCCTTAGTTTTTATCTTCTAAGCTTTCCCAGAAGCTGAATTCAGTCTTCCTTCCTATCTTAGACTGATGGCCTCAGTACCAGCTACCTTTCAGGCCAGTGTGACACTTTCTTTCTGCTCCATGGTGGGCATTCTCCAACGGCCGGCGCAACAGAGGGAGACCAGAGGCCTGAATGGGACAATAAATCCAACTGGTTGTTCATGGCCACACCCACAGCCCTGGTATCCGTCACACAAATGTCCTTTTCTCCACACACAGTGCTCAGAAGCTCCGGACACAGACCACGTCCCAGGGCTTCTTTAACTCATGTAGTGCGGTCATCTGTGTGCTTTCTAGAATACCTTCAAGTGGGCTTGCTTTGAATCCAATTGGAATCAGATAATTAGTTTACAGACAGAAAATATATACTGTTTTAATTTTTCCAACTTGAGTAAAGATTGCTTTGGGAGTTGTGTGCAGAATGCTATAAAAATAACTCCTTTTAATTATATTTATTTACTTAATGAATCACACAGATAGTAGCTAAATGGAGTGTTGAGGCAGCCTGCAGAGTTGCCCAAAAGCGTCATTGGTACCATGCCTCCTGATTTATAGTGTAATTTCACATCCAGTCACATCTTCTGTTTGCAGGGAACTTTTTGAGGTTTCATACACCTAGTAAGAGGCAATGCTGGGTCTCAGTTTTGGATCTTCTGGCTTCATGTCTTGTGCTCTTTACAAGTGCATCAGGAAAATTATACAATGGAGTCACGAGGGCGTCCTTAGAGTCCTCACCGTGACACTTAGCAGCCATGTGGCTCTTGGGGTCACTTCACCTTTCTAAGCAGCAGTAAACGAAGGCTTCATGCATTGCTTAAGATAGGAGACAATCAACCTGAGACTGCCTTGGAATGTGTGAAGTGTAGATCTCAAGCCTTCCATGGCCCAGGACGCCTCCTGATGCAGAGGTTAAATGGGAGAGGCCATAATTACTATTGTCATTATTAGTAAATGCAATCGACAGCTGCTTCTTCATATATGGCCCAGACCAAAAAGCACCTGGAAGCTGATCTTCCTGAACCCTTTCCCCTCCCATTGACCCTCTTGCCACATAACATATCATTTCCTTATTCATTATGTCCATTGTCTATCTCTCCCTCCACTACAATGGCAGTTCCAGAAGGGATGGGTGTTTGTGTGGTCCTGAGAAATGCTCGGCATCTAGAATAGTGTCTGGTACATGAAATAATACATCTCCTGCTCTGCAGATCTCTCCAGTGGTCTCCTTAGTTATGCACATGGGCGCTTCAGGGAGGGAGCACAGCAGAGGAACCAGGGCCTTTCTGTAAGACAGGGAATGAGAGCAAATTCCTCTCCGCAGGGATGCCTGTGGGGCACTCCAGGGGACCCACACCTGGGCTTAGAGCAGGAAGCATGGTAAGGTCACTGACCTGGAGAGGACAGGGTTGTAGGTTGTTAAACTGAGTGTAACATAGAGGTTTAGAAATTTGTTGAAGGTGGTGTCAGCACAACATGGGATGGATTTTAGAAAGGCTTCCAGTCCCAGCACCGTTGGCATCGCTGTTCATTGAGAACAGTGACTGAGCAAAGTATGGTGTCCAAGGCTGTACCAAGGTAACAGCTTGTGTCCTGGGCGTCCTGGCAGCAGGGAATTGGCATCCTCTGCGGGAATGGATTAATATGACCCTGTTCTTTCTGTCTGGTGTTTCAGCTCTCTTTGGGATGGGTTCAGGACACAGGGTTCCTGACGAATTGGGGGTGGGTGGGCTGTGGGACCTCAAAAGGGACTATCATACTCTCTGCTAACAGGGACTTCTTAGGAAAATTCATGTAATTAATTTGAAAAATAAAAGAAATGTGACCATATTTTTCCCCTAAGTTGATAAGGCAGGTTGTTCCATTTTTTCATGTAGGTAACAATAAATATGTAGTTTCGATTTGAATATTCTGTATTTGTTCCCCCACATTTCTTCTTTAAGAGTGTGTGTGTGTGTATATATATATATATTTTTTTTAAATCACATACATCATTGTTTCCTTTTCCAAACCATCACAGAGTTTAACATAGAATTTTATGGTTCCTTTTAGTGAGAAAGAAATGCCACTTATTTTCAAGTTTGCTTTAACTGTCACTATGTTCCCAACCCTCATTCATCCACTTGAGCTTTTTACATGTACACACACATGTTCAGCCATCACCAGCACATTGTTAATTTCTTAAATTAATTAGGAAAAATGTGCCAATTGCCACAACAGTGTGTACCTCAGATGATGCTTTTTAATGGATAAGCTAGAGGAATCCCTTTTCTGAAATGTGCCTGTAAGGCTGCTGCCCATAGAATTACGAATGTGCTGCTCAGCTCACTTGGTAAGGGAGGGGGGTGTCCTTGTTATAAATCCGTCTGTTGACAAATGAACCCTCCTTGCCCCATGAGTTGCATGATAGACAAATATTTTTTTTCCAATAGTGGAAACCACTCTAAGTATCTGAGTCTCCTTCTTGATTTTCCTCTTTTGAACGGTCTGTGTGTGTGTGTGTGTGTGTGTCCGTGTCCGAGAAAGAAAGAGAGAATGAATATGCATTTTTAACTCCAGCCTTCTTAAAACTGCTGACCTCTCAGAAGAGTGGCAGGAGAGCTTGTGGCAAATAGCCATGATGGCTCTGAATAAAAGGTCCAGGAGAGAGAACAGCTGTGGCCGGCTGACACCCTGCGCTTGCCAGCCAGGTGCTCCTTCAGGCTGGAAAGTGGGGTGAGGAGGAGGCGAGAGAGGCAGGGGGGCTGGGGGAGGGCCAGGGCTGGACAGCTGTGTCCCTCACTTCCTTCCCACCCGCAGAGTGTTCAGAATCCACGTGCACGTCAAGATCTCCATCCCAACTACGCTGCCCACCGTTGCTAAGAACTGACCATTAAAATATGTGGGATGCCTGGGTGGCTCAGTGGTTGAACATCTGCCTTCTGCCCAGGGCGTGATCCCCACAGGGAGCCTGCTTCTCCCTCTGCCTGTGTGTCTGGCCCTCTCTCTGTGTCTGTCATGAATGAATGGATAAAACCTTAAAAAAGAAAATCCTTTTTGAAAAAAAAAATGCACCTTGAGGGAGAGCAGGCAATACCCCAGAAGCCTTAACTACCTTCGAGTATGCAGACTCTTCACATGATCTTGTTTTAGTAGAATCCTAAGTGGCAAGTGTTGAGCTACAGGGATATCATTTAGCGGAAGCAAAGCAGAAACTGGCCAAAGGGTGCTCTGGAGAGGAGGAGTGATGGGGAGTGGGTGAAGGGTAAGGTTTGCCCTCTGTGTTTCTAGAATGTTCTCCTTTCCCCAGTTTTGCAGCGCTAAGTTGGCCTTGTCCTTAGTGGGCAGGATCCTTGCATGTGCCCTCTGTACGTCCCCGAGATGCTTGCTCTGGAGCCTCCCCCAGGCTTTTTAGGAAACCAGCCACTGCATCTTTAATGACGGAATTAAAGAGAAAAGATACTTTGTTGTTGTTGAATACATACTGTATTTAACTTTTTTTAATCCCAGAGAAGTGAAATGCAACATCTGTTTGAGTTTATGTAACATCCAAAGACTGACGACTCAGAATTTCCTAATTAAAGTCATTTTTAAGGCACTCTGCAGAGCCAGCTTTCGTCTCTTCCTCCAGTGGCTTTTTTTTTTTCCAAACTGCAGCAGAATACCTGGTTTCTCTTTCTTCCAAGCGATACACACATGCTCATGCTTTTAACCTGTTCTTTGTCCAGACAACACCGAAAAACAGCGCAATTCCAAATGGGAAACAGTGAAGGAAGGAAATATATTTGTCAGAGGTGGGGGTGGGTACAGAGAGGATGCTTTTGAGTAAATTAACTGATGGGGTGGTAGCAGAAAAGAGAAGGAGCAGAAGGTAAATGGACCAGGGTGGGGTGGGCCAGATGGCTGGCGGCCAGTGAAAAATAGGCTACATTTCCCAGTGAGGTTTAAATTAATTTAGCTGTTCCTTCCTTTTCTTTTTCATCTTCTTCTCTCTCTCTCTCTCTCTTTTTTTTTCATTTGTAAAGTTTAGGCCAATATAAGGGAGGTGTCTCAAAATCCTGGAAAGTGTATGTAGGTAAGTGTGCTTGCTTGTGCTCATGTACTTAGGAAGGCTTGATCTTAGAGATAGGTATGGTTTGGGGAGGCCCTAAGAAGCTCCCCGATAAAAAATAATCTCCCTTACTGGCCCAAGGCTGTGCCTGAGATACCCACCATTAGAGCCACTCCTTCGGATTAAGGCATTATCTGTAGCCCCAATTAAAACATAAATGTCACCTGGGAGGGGTAACACTCAACTCTTTAGCACCCACTGACTGAACCGTCTGTCACCTATCAGAGAGTAGGACCCTGAGAGATGGGACATGGGGTAGGGACATTCTAACTAATGGGGAAAGAAGGCTTGGTGGCATGGGATGCGGGAGGGGACAGGCTGGCAGCAGAGGTGTGTGTGAACTAGCACTTGCCCCAGGAAATTACTCAGATGAGGGAAGTCAAATACTAAAAAAACCTCTTGTGTGTTTGACAGTTTGTGTATATTATAACCTTCTTGTGTGTATATCTAATATGGAATTCACCAGGCCCCATTATAAACATGGTACATCTCTATGGATCTCGGTGGTTTGTATGCAGCATATGGACACCACACACATACACACATTCACACACGTGTTTGCTCACACTCAGCTCTGGAGCTCTCATAAGTGTAAAGGGGGAGATGTCTCTTCTCAGCCATTTGGGATTTGGATGCTGTGCAATTGTTGGGAAAAGAACTGGCTTGGGGCAATGAGACTCCTTCTGTTCCCAGTCGACCCCCATTCAATTCAGGTGGCTCTGCAGAAATAGCCAAGGCTTGGGTTATCAAGACTCAGCCTGGGCCTTCCCATCAGGATTGGGATTTGGAGACATAAATGTCACCAAGTGCCCTTTAAACCTTTGGAGTTGGGGAGTCTAGGGCAGATGCAGAGAGCATCTGGCAAGGAGTAGGTTTCTGTTGCTAGAAAAGCTGGACACCATTTGAGAGCCCCTGGGCTGGGTGCAGACATCAGCCTCAGGGTGCAAATGGTGGGACCTGCCAACTCTCCAGGGATCTGCTCAGGTTGGTTGACCTGATGGGTAAGGTTCAGTGAGGAGGAGGAGCTGGAGAAATGGGAAGAGAGTTCTCATTCCCCAGTGGCTTCTCCCATTCTTGGCAGAAAGCTCAGGAAGTAGAGAGGATAAAGGATGTGGGTGGGTGGATGGGTGGGCAGGACGAAGGGAAAAACCACTAGAAGTGCTTCTCAACCCTAGTCTCACATTAGGATCATCCAGGGTACTTTTAAAAACACCAGTGCCCAGGCTCTATCCCCGGATTCTGCTGTAATGAGCTAAGGGGGGCAGGTACTGGGTCTGGATGGTTTTTAAGCTCCTCGGGTGTCTAATGTGCATGTAGCCTTCAGAAGGCGGTACCAGAGCAGAAGGAGAAGTCTGGTTCTGCGGTGGCCAGGCTGTAGCTGACTGCCCGCCGCGCCCCCCTCCCTGCCCCTGCCCCACCAGCACACAGAGCAGGAGGGGAGGTGGAGGGGGTGCTGCTGGGAGGGGGAAGGGAGGGCCGGATGCTGGAAGCTTCCATTTGGGCAGTTGAACCTCTGCTGATTTGTGTGGCTTTATCCCCTCACTGTAGCTGGTGGTTTCTAACCCCATTTCTGGCTGAAAATCTGATTGGGGTGGAAGTATTTGGGCACAGAGGGAATTTCCACCCTCTGTTTTCTGTGGCTTCAGAGAGGAGTAACTCACTGTGCTCTTTGGGGCCAAGAAGATAAATTCTGGGGCTGGGTGCCTCAAAGGTGGGAGTGGGTTTTCTGCTGTATAATAAATACATATTTCATAAATGAATCAACTGGTGAGCAAGCCAATCAATAAACCAAAATAAAACATTACACACCATTTTTGCCCTCTTAGGGTGGCTCTCCCCTCACCCCACTGATCCTGCTGACATACACTTTGCCCTTGGTCACCTGAAGACACCTAGTATGGTCATGCTGGAGAAGTGGGACTGCTCTGGCCCTGGCTCCAAGGATCAGAGAAATCGCGAGAAACTATCAACACTGGCTACCCACGTGGAGAAAGGAGGTAAAGGATAGATACGCATTCCCTCTGTTTCCCACCCACAAGTGTAGGGAAGGGAAGGCAGAGTTTGGGAACCAAGGCTGGGCAATTTTAGGTGTCTCAAGTCCAGGCTGACCAGCTCCTTCTCCCTGGGCGGCTTCACTTAGAGGGTTGGGGATGGACTTGAGATCTGGATGGATGGGCCCAATCTTTCCACACAAAAAGCTACAGCAGGCATAGCTCCCACTTCAGCGCAGCCCACCGAGAGCCAAACAGCCAGCCCAGCCAGTCCATGGGGGGTGCTGCGTGACACATGGTGGGGCAGGAGGGGGTGCACATCACAGGATGGGAGGATGTGAGGAGACAGGTATAATGGCACTCGTTTTAATGGGAAATCAGCTGTCCAGGTCTTCAGCTTCTAGAGCCACCAGCCATGGCTCGTTTCCTCCTCTTTAGTCTCTGCCATGTGGTTCTGCTTGCTGGACGTGCCTTGTCCTACTAGGTGACCTGTATGTGGACATGGAAACATGTAAACAAAATGGGCATTAAGACAGTGGCCAACGCATGTCATTCCTTAGAAGCAGATGTTTATAATCTGGGCTTCATAAAGACTTCAAGGGGACAACGACCCTGACATTTTATGCAGAGTTACTGGGACTTGTTTACATATGCATTTCTCTGCAAAGATGGTCTATAGCATGTATGCAGGTCTTTAAAAAAATTACCAAAACTAACAATATTAAGGGATCCCCGATCATCAATAGGTGTAACCCACCAGCAAGGCTTAAAGGGATCTTAAGAAACAGGTGGGAATTCCAGATGCCCACCCCCCACCCCACAGCCTTGTGTCCCAGCAGCTGAAGACACAAGGAGATGTGCAACAATCGCTGATGGACCAGAACCCTGTGGCTTACCCCACTTTCCTGTGCAAGTGTGCACACTCCAACTGCACTAGGATTCCTTGAGTGTGGGTCTACACTACTCAACGGGAAGTTGTCAGTCAGTTTTTCTTTTTAAAAACTTGCTGCCCCTATTTCATTGTGGGGGTGCTGGGGATAGATATCTGTATATATGGCTTTATGTAAAAGTTATGGTCCTAAATAAGGGGGCAAACTGAATCTTTCAAATGAAAAGAATATTTTTGAATGCATGGAAGGACGGAAGGAGTGCTCTGAGGTAAAGCCCAAGCACCAGGCATCCTCCTCCTTCTTCCCTGATCATTTTTTTTTTTTCATTTTGTGCCTTTGGGTTTTCAAGATACTGGCTTTGCTCATGGGGGTGCACTGCCATTATGGCAGAACAAGTTTCTATGCTAACAAACGAACACCGTTGCATTTTCAGATTTTTATGCGTGGTTTCAATTTCAGGAAGAAAACAAATCTCAAATTCTTACATAGATTATCAAATAAGCTTGTTCCAGTTGTTTGCAGTGTGCAAACAACCTCATTATACATACAAATGGGGACTTAATAGCCTAAAAGCCATTCCAGAAATGGTTCCTCCATCCACCCTATACTCTGGATTAGCTGCCATGCTCCAGGGTCAACGAATGTCTGTTCCCTGTCATGCAGTGAGTGGTCAGAGGCACTGAAGATGCCAGGCTCTGGGAGCCCTTGTTACCTTGCATGGCACAGAATGACAGACAAGGTGGTTGATGGGGGAGGATGGGGCACGGTGTGGGCACATGTCTGCAGAAGCCTTGGGACAAGCCCAGATCTGTCTGTTGCTCATGGACCATACTGGAGAGAAGCCTGTGTGCAAAAGTCACATCATCATGACGATTGCTTTATAGGACCCCTATATTCATTATTATAATAATCATATTCTGTTAATGGCATTAAACTTACTATACAGTTAGGGGTGCCTTTGGGTTAGCATAATTTTTGCACAGGAAATCTTTGAACTGCGTGCTTGAGTTCTGTCTCTCTGTTTCCCCAAGGCAGCTCTGTCGGTGCATTGTTACAAGCTTAGAAACGTTGAGGGGGTGATTATGGCACCGAGAACAGGCCTACCTCCCATTTCACAGATGGAGAAGTGAAGAGACCTCTTGCACAAGAGACCTGCATAATAATGCCAATTCTAAAGCAGGCTCGGGGAGGGGGGCCTCCGGTCTCCTGGTTCCTGCCACCACCCTGAGCATTTGAAAGAGGGAGCTGGCTTAGGACGTGCCTACTGCTTTCCTGAAGAGGAAAAGACAAGATCTGTCCTGCAAAAAGTCTGGAATCCAGCTGAGTTTAGAGCTGCTTATTCTCTCGCAACAAAGGCCCTACTTCCTTTCTGATGAATGTGCCCAGAGAAGGAAGGCATTTCCCTTTGATTTTGTGAGTGACTCTGAGGAGCAGGTGTTTTTTTTTTTTTTTGCTGTTTTCAGAAGACCCATGAAATTCTTCAGGTGAGACAGCAGATGAGCCTCAGTCCCTGAGGCGTGTGTGTGTGTGTGTGTGTGTGTGTGTGTGTGTCTGTGTGTGTGCGTGTGTGCACTGCCCACGAACAGCTAAGTGGTGTAGCTCCTCAGTCCCTGTTCATCTGATATGCATATGCAGGGCCCTTCTTTCTTTCCTAATTAATTAGAAGTAATAGCTTTCTATAGTTTCTGGTACGTGAGGGAGTGAAGTGGGAAATAATTTAATTGGCTGTCTTGCTTTCAAAGCCCAGTTTAATGAAATAGTTCTCAGCCTGAAGTGCATGTATTATCTTTCCTGTTATTTTTCCAATTAACATTTCATTGGATCATGTCTGTGTGGAATATTCTAATTGGCTTGAAGGGTGGGGGTGACGGGACAAGAGCAGATGGAGAGATAAGCAGCTGTTTCTCCGGTCTCCAGTGCCCGCGTCTGTAGGGATGAGGCTGTGAGTCCTCCCAAGTGCCTTTGCTCGGAAGAGATCAAACAACGTGACACAATGTTGCCTGTCACCTCACCCGTCCTCATCGAGTCCTCAGGCCAGAAAGGCAACTTCCCTTCACAGGCTGACTGGGGGAACACTTGCTAAACTTCTGGGGCTCCTTGTGATGTGTGGCACCGAAGGGAAACGTGAGTGGTGCCCAGAGCTTCCTGTGAGCCTCGTCTCCCTCTGGGCAGGGCCTCTGTTTAGTTCGGCTCACAGGAGATGCTGGAAGAATGGGCGTCCCAAGGGACTTCCTGGGACCCACCTCCACCCACCCTTGCTGTGAAGAAAGCAGCGCTGCGTAGACGGTGGCGCAGAGCAGGGCTGGGAGCAGGGTGAGGGAAGCAGGTGTCCCGGGCAGACACCGCAGGGCGTTCACTCTCAGCAGGTGTGGAGTCGGCCTTTGTACAAACCCGCATCAAGGGCCTTCTGAGATTCGGTACCCTGGGCACCTTGGCTGGTTCACCCTCACCCCGGCCCTGGCCTGAGGCAAAGTAGTCCGGCCTCCTGCCTATAATGCTAATGTCTATTCTCCATTCTCCTGGACACTTCTGACGCAGCACTCTGTGGCTGTAAGGGTTGAGCCACATCTTCTGGGTAGCTAAGGACTCCTGGGAGCCTGGCTGCCAGGACAGGCTCCTGTGTGTGGCCGGGACAGGCTCCTGTGTGTGGCCATGTGGCCTGCTGCCCAGAGGCCTGGCTTAATTTTTATCCTGGTGAGAAGAGTGGGTGGCTTCTCTTCTGGACCACTCCCCGGGGCGGCAGGGGAGCGGTGGTGCAAGATGACCTCTCTCTTCAGGGGGCCTGTACTGCTGGGCCCAGCTGGGAGAGAGGCGCAGTGGCATGTGGGGCCAGGGGCCTTGGGAAGCAGACCTGAGGCAAGCTGTGTGGCTGGTCCACGTGCGGCCACAGCAGGCAGGGTGGGCAGAGAGAGAAGGGCCATTACAAACATGCCTGCCACGTGGTGGGACAGCCTGGGGGGGCGGAACATTTGGAGAAGTATAACCTTTTTTTATGTGTACTGTCAGGGCCAAATCTGTAATGCAACCTCCAAACTGTGGAGTCCTAGCCAAGATCTGGGGCATCGGAGACCGTGTAGACAGGCCAGTGGCCAGTGTGTGTTGATCCCCCCCAGCTCCAACACACACACTATATACATAATTACTTTCTGCCTCTGTATCAGTGCAACTCACAAAAGAGGTGTGCGTGTGTGTGTAAAATTATTATTCTCATTTTCTGCCTTTGTCTCTTGCCTGAGCTCACAACAGGAAAAATGCCACTGCCCCTGGCTGGCTTCTCCAGGAGACTTAAACCAGGCAAAGTGTGCTGGGATTTCAAGTCTGGCCCAGATCTGATGTTCAGCATCCTTTCCTTGCCAAAAGGCTTCTTGGAGTTGTAGCTACAAATCCTGCCCGGAGCTCTTTTCTGCAGGGCTACCTAGTGGTCTCCTTTCTTTTTCTGACTGCCAGGGTCCAGGCCTCTCTAGCAAAGTGTTTGGGGGCAGGGGGAGCTCAAAGCCCATCACCCTCCAGTGAGGTCAGGCTTACTTGGCAGGAAGAGTGGGTTTCCTGAAAATGGTTTTGGGCTTCCCAGTAGATGAAACTTGAGATCGTGCAGCTAGCTCTGGGCTGTGTGATTCTGCCGATGTGACAATACCTTACAACAGGCATCAGGTTAGAAATTTTGGGAGTGTTTCCAGATATCATCCTACTGTGTCTTCCTGACTGTGATGTTGACTGGGTATTAGTAGCTCAGTTAACGGAAAAGGCAACAGAAGCCCAGGTGAATTAAATGATTTGCTTAAGGTCTAGTTCAGCAGCTGGATCGCGAGTCACGCTGAGGTCCTGGGCTCTGACCTCCAACATCAGAGCACCCAAATGGGCCTCCCTTCCGATGAGAAATAGGAGGGAAATCCCCTGAAGCCATAGAGCCTGCAATAGTTGAACCCAGACCCTTCAGGTGAGCTGATTCCGTCTTGTCAAACTGAGTTCAGAGATCAATCAAAAAGGATCAATCTTTGCACCCCTGCAAAGACTCCATCTCCTAGTTAGTCAACCCTGCCCAAGGAACGGCAGTAACTACACAAACAGAAAAATGCTTGCATTTAACAAGGGAAAGAATATTCCATAAGAATGGAGTAAAAATATGCAGCCAGAAGACTGAAGCTCAAGTCTTCCACGCACTAACATCAAGGTGACCTTGGACAGGTCACTTGACCTTTCTCCTCAAATCCCTCATCTGTAAAATGGGGACATAAGGCAGCTCTTACAGGGTAATTGAGAACAAAATGACAGAATGTTTGTGTTGGTGCTGTGCAAAGTGTAGCATGGGAGTCAATCAAATCAAATGGGAATCAATGTTGTTAATAATAATAAGGATAGAAAGATAAGGCTAAAACTAAGATTTCCTGTCTTCAACAGAGTTTTTTTTTTTTTTTTTTTTACTTTGTGTAAAGGGCAGTAAAAACCCTTTGTAAGCTGTTAAGCATGGTGCACCTGGAAGGGATTGTTAGCAGGATTGAAGTTAGGGTTGGATCCACCGTGGGAGGGAGCAGGGCTGCTCACCGAGGGCAATGGCGCTCATCGCCCCAGACGCACTCCCATAAAAGTGTTTGAGGATGACCAAACAACCTTGGCTGTCCTCCGGCCACTGAGCTGGCAATGCTCCTGCAGGCCCTCCATAGGCAGATGTCCTACCAGGGAAACTGGAACCAGATGTACTCCAGATCTCAAAAGAAATTAATGGCAGTAAGACTCTGGGGTAAAAATATCTGTGTGCACTGAGCTTGCTCACTCAGCTCCCTTTCTATCTGAGGATCATTTAGGCTTAATTATAGAGTTCAGGCGTTCATTGGGTTTTTTGATTAATTTTCTTTTCAGCTTGAGGAGTGTGTGAGTGTAGTGGGTCCGTGCGAGTGTGTGTGTTTACATCTTTCTTTGCAACTCAGTTGGGAGCTGGCTCTGGTAATGTTTAATTGTGCCCTCAGTTCTAACAAGAATGGCTCAGTGTGCCAACCAGAGCTCAGAAACCATTGTTTGCACTGCTTCCGCCCCACGGGCTGCTCCTGCTGCGTTGAGGAGTGGCGGGTGGCCGGGCCTTGCTCAGCTGGGACCCTTAGCTGCGGGATGCATAGTTTCCTCCTCCTTTTGTGCTTACAGGGTGTTTAAGGGGTTCTGAGACCAGGAGAGCACATTTCCTACTCTACTAATTACCATGCTGTGCTAGAAGCGACCAAGTGACAGCAGTGCCCCCACACTGCAGCCCCTAACAGGCATTTTTTGGGAGGCCAGTTTCCCTGGGGATTACCAAGTTCTCTGCATAAGAAAACAGTGTTCATCCTCTTATTTTTAATATATCCACTTAATAGTTGGTAGGGACAACAGGACCGTGTAGGTGCAAGTGACTTGCTTTCTCCCTTGCTTTGTTCTCTTTTGTGCCCTCCAGGCAGGGAACACCCAGGGAGGCTGAGCAGTACGGTGTCCTCACGTGGGATCTGGAGCCAAATATCCCAGTTTGAATCCTAGTTCCTAACTTCTCCTATTTGTGTACCCATGGATAAGTCACTTAACTCTTCTGGATCTCAATTCATTGTCTGTAAAATGGAGATAGTAATATCAACAACAATGTTACACTCGCCATAAGACTGGGGATGAGAAGATGCAAGTGGAAGGCTTTCATAAATATAAATCACAGTTCCTTTATTTTACTGCTCAGAATTGCTGCTTAGAACATGATTTTGACCTATGAGATATTATTCTTAGCACCAGGAGATAGGGGGTTGTAAAAAGGCCCACAGGATGGAGAGAGGACTAGCCTCCAGCCTTCCAATGGGCTGTGGACCAAGGCACTGACCTGGGAATATAAAACCCATGCTGCAAAGGGCCTGGATTAAGAGTTCAATCTCAAAGCAGCTGTCATGGAAAAAAGGGAGTCTGGAATATTCATTTTTTGACATAATGGTAACAAAGATCTTACCCTATTTTTTAAAGGATGAATTCAATCGTCTCTAGTGCTGGGAGGGTAAACGGTTCAGGGATGGAGACAGGAGAGGACCGTGGGTCTCTGGTAAGTGTGCCCAGGCTGTGCTAGGAGATTTGGGAGACCCAGGTTCTTCTCTTGGCTCTGTTGCTAATTAGGTCTGTGACCCTGAATAGATGAGCTAATTTAAGTGGACCTCAATTTCCTTGAGATTGCAGAAGAAAAGATCTCAAAGGTGACGCCATTTAAGATTTATTACCTGACAAAATGCTCTTTTCCACAGGGAATTAAAAGCTCTTGTGCCACCAGAGACCATTGCATATGTGTGTGTTCAGAATTCAAGTACAGTCCTAAGACCACCAACTAAAACCTGATCAAGGCACCGAATGAACCTCTCTAAACTGATGGCATCTGGCATCAGACCCAGGGACTCTCAGGGGAAGAAAAGCCTGTTGGGAGGGTGGGGTGACCCCAACAGAGATTTCAAGGTGAATTCTCTCTTGGAGGACAGCCTTTCATTTGGCAATATCCTGACTAAGCTGAAAGGTAACGATCTAAGGATCACAGAAATAAAAGGGATTGTTTCATTGTAAAACCACTTTAACTTTAAAATAATCAGCTGCGGGGCAATGGAGCATTCTTCCAGGATCATTCCAGAACCAAGAGACCCAACTGCACAGCTCTCAACAGTATCACCGACAATAATCATAATGTACATTTGCCCAAGGGCTGTTAACTTTTATAAGCACTTTCCTCGCTATTTTTCTCATTTTGTTATTACATAATTTTCCAGAAAACTGGCCAGGTCATTTCTTTTCAGCAGGGACAAGTCTAGCTGTGTATGCTATCCCTTGCTTTATACAGATACGCCCTTGAAAAAGTTATGCTATATATAAATATGATTGTGGAAGTCATATCTTGTTTTAATGGATGGGCAAGGGGAATTTAAAAACAGAAATATTGTGTCAGATTATGTAATTATAATGATCATTTCTCATTAATCAGTTGTTTGTTACAATTTTGGATTTTTAAATATCAGGTTTTCTCAGGATAGGGCCCCACGGGTGAGATTCCAGGATCAGTGTCCCAGCATCCCATAAGGGTGGCATCTAAATCAATCCGAGGGAGGGTTTGTTGTTTTGGACATCAGAGTGGAAAATAGGCAGCTTTATTTCAGCAATGGAGCTCTTTGGAGCTCCCATAAAAAGTGAGGAAGCATGGGAAGGACAGTGGAATCCAAATGTAACAGCTGAATTATTTTAAAATGGAATGTCTCCAGGTCTTCTGTGAGTCACTGATGTGTCATTAATGTGCTGCTATAAATAGCTCAGCTTGCCATCAATAACTAATCTATAAGAGAAGAGTTGGTGGTTGGGGTGTGAGGTTAACACTACATGATTTCAAGTGGATCTGTGAACCCTCTCTTGCAAATAAGCACCATCCCCTGGGACAGGAACCTGAGAGAAATTAGACTTAATTGCATTTTTGATAAAAATAATAAAAAAAGGTTCTTCTGCTTTTCCTTCTCCATTCTTAGACTCTGGAGACATCACTGGAGCCAACCATAGGGCTGTGATAATTCCTCTGAACTTCTACTCTTTGGCCTCTGAAATTAGGATGCCAGTATCCATCCATAAAACCCACAATGACATTGTGACAGTTTTATAATTATTTTGCTTGGGGGATTTTGAATGAAGAAACCATACGTGTGTGTGTGTGTGTGTGTGTGTGTGTATCACAATTTGCATGATTGGGAATAAAAGGAAAGGCTCTTTTTGGGGTGATGTAAGCTAGAAGAGCTGGAAAAAATCCTTACTATAAAGACTGGAAACTCTTTAAAACTTATGATATTGGCCTGACTAAAGGAAATATGGTCTCTCATCCTTGCTGGTTGGATCTCAGCCATACAGTCTTGCACAATGTGAGCAGCTCAGATTTTCATTAAAGAGCTCTGAAGTTAAGCATTATGAAGCACTTCCTCACAAATGCTCATGCAGTTAAAGTTGAGCTTCTGTGAAACCCGAGCTAAAATAAACATATAGGAAGTATGTGTACTGGGCCACAAGTACATATGTAGGTACTGCTGGCAAATGTGTTAGTCACGCTATCAGCAGCCTGGCACGTATGCTTGCATGTGTGCATGAATATACATATGTGCATTCTGTACCTTCACATCATTCAGAAGCTAAAAAGACCCCAAAAGAATGAAAATAGTAATCTTATTTGTTCAAATGTTCTTGAAATCCTACGTGGATTCCAAGGTTTATAAACAATTATCTTTTTTTGTAAACTTAGGGCTGGTAATGGGAACAGGATAAGCAGCTGTAAACAAAATCACAAATAAGGTTTCACTAAAAACATGGTGAAGGCCCCAAATACCATAGCTTCTGCAGAATACAGGAACTGTCTATCCAAATACTGTGATTAAGGATACTCGGAACAATCAGATTTTGGGAAGAGGTGGGTAGATGGAACCATCGAGGCACCACCTGTCTGTTCACATCAGAACCTTGGACAGTTCCCAGGAGGCTCTAGTTCTCCAAGTGTACCTTTCATTCCATTGAGTATGTTGAAAGTCTGATTGTCTACTAATAAGTTCATAGGTATTAATTTGTAATAACAACATATTCCTTCCTCTCCCCATTCTCTTCACTACCTTTCATTCCACCCCCTTCCCCGAGCACCCTCCCGTCAGACAATGGGACTGTCTGTCTTACAAACACCTGGTGTAGATGTTTTCACTCCCACTTCTAATTGGTTGGGAAGCAGCATTTGCCACAGGCACTGTTTAATTTTGTTTCCATCCCCTGCATCTCACAGGAAAGAAATGGTCAATAGTTCAGATAAAAGAATCATCCTGGTCAGCTCCAAAATATGGCTACTTGCATGGTAATCACAGCAAGTCTGTCATATCAGTGATTTCTTTATTCCTAAAAAGAAGGGACTTTTCCTAAGGATTATGGTTCTACCACCCAAGAAGCAGCCCTACTCTTCATAAGTGGCTGCAAAGGCTGGCAAACCAAGAGGTCTGCTTTGGCTCAGAAACTCAGTTTGGCTCCTGCCACCCCTGGCAACCTCACTGCGTGTCATAGCGTCATGTGCTCCACACACAGTCAGGCCAGTCTGCTTCTACTTAGGAGGGATCACAACCAGAGGTGGTCCTCGCTTGGGCCTCCACATGAGGACCTGGGCATCGTTGGCATTGGGTTTCACTAGTGCATTGGGGGGGATGGGTTCCATCCGGCTCAGGATCCGGGGCTGCTCCTGCTGAGTCCTGCCCACCAGCCGGGCCCGTTGCCCCAAGAGCTGAAGAGGGTCCACCTCAATGTCCACCCTCATCCTCCACTTGATGGTCTGTAGAATGATCTTCTCCTTTGTGGTGGTATTCATGGCCACCAGCCAGGTAGTGAAACTTTGGTCCCTCTTGATCCTTGTGAGCAGTGGCACATTGCTGTCACTCACTGGCACTGCCCACGTCACACTTGGGTAGAAGTTGTCATTCATGCTGACGGAGAACCTGGAGATCTTGTTGGTGGGACCAACCAGAGTCACAGTTTCTGTGGTGTTCCCGTACCAAGGGTAGCTCACCCCATCTGAGTCACTGATGGCTTTTACTCTCCCTTCCCTCAAGTCAGGTAGTTCCCAGCTTGACCTGGCAAAGCAGAAGAGATGCACAAGAAAAGAAGAGGCTAAATGAATTTTTCAAAAGCTGGAGAGGTGCCCACCACTTACTAACACAGTCAAATTGGGCAAAATGGGAAGCTCAGAGGGGAATTCAGGTCAGAAGGTTCTATGCTGTGCTGCTCCGAGATTACAGAGGGGCAAATCTAAACAATACAAAGATTAACAAGCAATACTGAAACAAGTTAAATAAAATCGGAGCTCGTCCAACTAGAAACAGGAAGCTCAAAGAGGCATTTGTGAGCCCCACAGAGGCATCAACTAGTTGGGATGGTGTTAACTGTAATCAGCTCTTTAGAGGCATTCCACTGCAAGAACCACTTTCTTGCGAATTATGAGTACGTGTAAGGGTTGTTTGTTGGGAAGAGATGGTGACAATTTTAAGTACTTGGAAGGAAACATCAGGTGGAGAGGAGGGCAAAAGGAGGCAAAGTCAAGGGTTACAAGAGTTTCCCAGGAAATCAGAGTAGTAGAATTTCTACTCAACAAAGAAGGTTGCTTAAATTCTAGTCCTAGACACATCTAGCACTTGGAAAATAGACGTTGAAACTGATGATACAAGGAGATAACTTAGGTCACCTTGGAAACCACCTCAATGCGGATGTTGTGCCGTAGGCAGGCATACACACTGTAATGTGCTGTTCTCCCACTGACTTCAGGTCCAGCCTGGAAGTCCAATTGCTTAGGTTAGCAAACTTGCCATTCTGGATATTTTGCAACTCCTGGCTGCCCCTGACATTAGCGCATGTATTAACCCATGTCTATCCACTCCTGCTCATCATTTATCACCATCACCACCACCACTAGCACCAGCACCATCATCATTGCTGATAACTTATTGAGCACTTGCTTTATTCTAACCACCGTGCTAAGTACTTTAATTATGTTATCTCAGTTAATATACAAAGTATTCCACAAGATGAATGAATTTCTATTTCCATTTTACACATGAGAGGATGGAGGTATAAAGATGTTAAGGTCCACATCAGGGGTTCTACAGATTGTGAGAGCTGGAGTTGGGAGTTATCCGATTCCAAAGTCTATGCTTTTGACCACTACACCTTACCACTCCTGAAATGCCCTTTCATGGTTCTGGAGAAAACCCGAGTGAAGGGGACTCAGGCTGTCCAGTGTGCTTGCAGCTCCCAGAGCAGCCACAGGGAGCTGGACTGAACCCAGATAGAAGCAGAAGTTTAGTCAGCTGAGCCTGCCTATTTATTCTCCAAATATCCACTGCTGGGACTGGGAATGACTCTCAGTGACACTGCAGAAGAATTTAATAATTTAAAAAAATGAGATGCTCCATTCATCAGCTACGACGTGGTAGCCTTGTTTGATATAAAGTTTGTCCTCTTAGGAAGTGACAGAAGGTCCTACAGGGCTTTATAAGAATAGCTTAAGAGAGAGCTGCATTGTCAAGTTGATGCTGAAATGTCTCAGCATCCTTGATCATCACACCGGGACATGGAGATACTAACTGCTGCCCCTGGCTCATCCCCACAGCACTCCCTGTGCTAGTCAGCCCCAATCTGAAGAGAAAGGAAGGCAGGGCTGCCTGGAGAGGAGGTGATCCCACAGCTGCAAGAACCTTTTCTCCTGTCTCCATGCCCTTGGTAACTGCTGGGAGTAACTGCAATGTATCATGATTGGCAGAAATGAAGAAGAAGAAAATGAACTCAAGCAGAAAGTCAGAGAGAGCCCATTTTGCTGCACATGCTCATTGTAGCCACACTGATGAGTAGCTCCCCCAGTAATGCCACAGCTGTGTCTTCCTGTACAAAAGGGTGTAAATGTTGTTTGAACAGGAGATAATGACATATGGGTCAGAGGTCGGGTGAGACCCAATCAGCTTATTGGGTTGAGGAAATGGCCAGACTGGAGTCAGCTTGTTGCCCCCAGCCAAAGTGTGAAGACAATTAGTAAGTCACTAGGCATTTACTTTCTGTGTTGCCTCAACTCTGTTTTCCCTTTAAGTTACAGTGACCGGGCCTGCTTTGGGTTCCTTTGGGGGGCAGGAGGGCAAGTATTCTCAGCAGTGTAAAATTGTACCTGTTCTCCTCTCTTAGACACTGCCAACTGTGGCATATTGCATTGGGGAATTTTCTCATTCTGGTTGATTCTGTTTTTGATTCCGTTATAACACTGTCCTTTTCAGGACTGGCTATCTTGCTGGTTGATGAAGATACTTTGTCTATAGAGTTTTCACAGTTCATATTTTTGTCCCCACCTTCCTGCCTAGAGCTATGTGAGCAGACTTAAGCCTAGGGTTCTAGAGGTCAGTCATGTGAGAAATTTACAAAGCTTAGCTTGGTCCCAGATTTTCTGCAAACAGAGATAATACAGTATGTGGCACTCTTGTGCCTGTCTTGAGAGAGAAGGAAGATACCCTTTTCTTGGAGGATTCTGTGGAATAGAGAAATTAAACAAGCGTCTTAATCATCACATCGAAAACAAAGGCCCCTAGCTGAGTGTAGCTAATGGGCGTGGTGATCTTGGGAGCCTACGTACTCCGTCCATCTGCACTGCTGTGACTTCTGACACTGCTCTATTGGGAATCCTTTGGGTCTGAAGCATATTCTCTCCCACAGCCCCAGGGACCAAAGGACTCCATCATTAAGAGAAGGTTTGGTTTTGGAAGTAACAAAAATTGATTATGACTTAAGTCTAGTGAATAGGTTTCTTTTTCAAAAATGCATTTTTGATTTATGAAAAATGGTACTAATGTGCATTCAAGGTAGTGGTGTTTTTTTGGTCTCCCCCCAAAGAGTTATGCCTATACAGTGCATGACTGGTTTATGTAGCTGATAAACTGGCTTTGGTAATGGTTGTCAAAGAAGTCCCTGATAAGTTCCAAGAGTCATAGTACTCTGGAGTCACTCTGTGACCATTTAAGAGGACTACTTTTTTTTTTTAAGATTTTATTTCTTTATTCATGAGAGACACAGAGAGAGAGAGAGAGAGACAGAGAGAGAGAGAGAGAGAGAGAGAGAAAGAGACAGAGAGAGAGAGACAGAGAGGCAGAGACACAGGCAGAGGGAGAAGCAGGCTCCATGCAGGGAGCACATTGGGCTCAATGTGGGACTTGATCTCGAGTCTCCAGGATCAGGCCCTGGGCTGAAGGCAGCACTAAACTGCGGAGCGACCTGGGCTGCCTACTGCCCTCATTTAAATTCAAGCCCTTGCCATCTCCCACCTGGTCTACTGATAATGGTCCATCACTGCCTTCTCTGTATCCAACTTTGAGCCCTTTCAAATTTATCTTTTAGCTGCTCTAGTGTTCAAACATTCTGACCATGATTCTGTCCTTTCTACACCTAACACCCTTCAAGAGCTCCTCTATATCGGCATCCCTGGCATCACCCACATGATAAGATTCAATTTTCTTAAAATAAGGCCCTCCATGGTCTGGTCTCCCCACTCCACACACCATGCTGTATTCACCTCTTCCTTTTTTGCTCATGCCATGCCCACTACCTGAAACATTCTTTCCCCTGCTAAAGTCACACTGGCTCTACTTGTCCTTTGAGAATCATTACTTGCATCATCTCCTCCAGGAAGCCTTCTCTTCCATGCTCCCGTGGATATATCCAGCTTTTTACAGGTACCAGTTTATATTATAATTATTTGCTTATGTGTCTGTTTTCCCTGTTAGATTATGATTTCCTTGAGGCTTGGGATTGTGGCTTATTTTTTAATCATTAGCATCTAGCACATTGTTGGCATATAGTAAATCTTGATACATTTTTGTTGAAGGAATGAATATTTTCTTTTAATCACTTTCATGCCTATTTACCTGGAGCTTGTATACAACAAGGTGCTTTATCACAGTTTTACCCTTTATATATTCCTTCACCTTAAAAAAACCCTGACATCTACTATTCATGTATTTTATTATTAGAATAGCACCATGCTTAACACTGAAAGTTATTTATCCTTGAGGGGGATACAGACAAGCTACACACAGATAAAAATGAATGAACTGGTGAATATAAATATATTTAGTGATTGTTTATGCCATCATATACCTACATACAAAAATGGACAACACAGACTTGGAGTGATATGGGACATTGGAGACATGGACATCCACGCAGACTATAGGGGGAGAGCTTTGCTGAGAAAATGGCCTACGAGCTGTAGGGAGCAAAGAAAAGCACACCCTGGTTGGAGGTTCTACTATGGGCAAACGTGTTAGCTGTAAGCATGAACATGGAGTGTCCAGGAAACAGGGGCCACCTGGGAAGAGTAGAGACAAGGCTGGGTGGGCAGAGCAGCGTCAGTCTGTGAAGTAGCCTTAAGTAATGGGCTTAGGCTCTGGGCTTCATCCCAGGGGTGGTGGGACTTTTGAGCAGGAGACCATGTGCCAGGAAGAAGAGTGATGTAAGAAGGAAAATCAGAGGACTAGCAGGAGGGATCCAGGATGTTCAGGAGCCTTTGCAACATTCTGGGTGATCTGTAGTGAGGCTTCCATATAGGCTGGAAGGAACAGAGGAGAGGGGCCATATATAAGAGATACTGCAAAAGTAGATACTCTATGGCTTGGTAACTGACTGCCTATCACATAGGATAAAGTAAAACAGTCACGCAGAAGAGCCACGCACAGTCGACTGGTGTGTGTGTGTGTGTGTGTGTGTGTGTAATAATTCTCAGAAGTAAGAAGGTGTGGTCTCACTGCCTCCGTCATTCCACAGCCATCCCTGGACCTGCCCACAGTGGTATTTAAGAGTGTAAAATCCTGACTCCTCCATGAGGGTGTGAAGATGGAGTCATGTTTGTCTTTGCATCCTTGCCCATGGTGGCATGGGCATGGATGTGTAGCACACACATAACTCCTGCTGCCCTTGTGTCTCATGATCTCATCCTCACCATCCTTGGCTGATTCTGCTTCAGGTCCTAACCTTTTACCTTTGGAGGGCACCAGGTCTCAGTCTTTGGTCCTCTTCTTTCTATCTACTTACGTTCCCTTGGTGAACCTAGCCTCATGACTGTAAGTACCATCTACATTCTGATGATCTCCAAATTTATATCTCCAGTCCAGATTGCTCTCCTGAGCTCCAGATTCACATACCCTGCTGTCTACCTGCCAACAACTTTGAAATCACTCTTGGCCATACTCACATTCCACATCCTCTTGACAAATCCTGTTGATGCCATCAAAATCTATCCACAGTTCAACTCCTGCCCATCCATCACCTCCATTGCCACTACCCTGATCCACGCTACAGCTGTCCCTCCTGGATTGCTGCCCTAGCCTCCTAACTAGTCTCCTTGCTAAAACCTCCGCTCTACTACTCTGGTCTATTTTCAACATGGCAATCACAGTGATCTTGTTAAACAAATGTGAAATTATGTCATTCCTCTGCCCAAAATGATTCCACAGCTCCTAAGCCACTCAGGAAAAGCCCACGTTCTACATGAACTGGCTCTCCATTTCCTCTTGGCCATCAACTTTTCTCACTTTGCCCATTCTGGCTTCTGTGCTGCCCACTGAGCATGCCAGGCCAACTCCCCCCTCATGGGAGTTTGCACTTTATTTTCATTTTATCTGAAGCATTCTTCTCTCAGGCTCTTCAGGGCTTGCTCTCCCTTGCCTGCCTGCATTATTCCTGGCTCAAGTATCATGTTCTCAGTGCAAACTTTCCTGTCAATCATATTTAAAATCACAACTTTCTGCCCCAGCACTCCCCATCCTCTGACTCTATTTTTCTCCACTGTCTAATACACTGTATTACTTACTTTGCTTATGGTCTCTCTCCTATCACCCTACTCCCCAGATGTAACTCCACAGAAGGCAGGAATTTCCTGTTTTATTCACTGACATATCTCCAGTGCCTGGAACCGTGCCCAGCACATAAAATTATGTTGAATTATCTGTTGAATAGGTAAGTACTGAAATGATCTTAAGTGAAAGACAGGAAAAGACTGAGTTTTAACGGGGAGGCGTTGCTTTTGTGGAATTGCATAGTTGGGTCTTAGAGCCTAGGAGAAAGTCAGAGTTAAAGGTGTCAATTTGGCAACTATCTGCATGGAGAGGATCAGCTGACCTGATGGTGCTGGTGAGATCACTGGGGATGAAAGAGACACCTTAGGAGGCCCATTCAGATGGACAGGAGACAAAGAGGAATCTAAGAAGCAGAAGAGCCAGCAAATGGGGACAACTCACTTCCAAAGTCAAGAGAATTTCAGGAAGTCATTGTTGTCAAAAGCTACATGAACTGAAGAGATTTGTTAGTTACCAAGACAGCAGGGAAGATCTGCTGGTAGAGACCATCCTGTAAGGGGTTACAGAGGGAATGGACAGGCACAAGAAAAAACTGGAAGTTCAGGTAATTCCTTCAAGAAGTTGGGCAACAAAGGTGAGAGGAGAGTGAGGTGGAGAACTGGTTGGGCAGAGTAGCCGAGAAAGGGATTTCTGGAGCCAGGCTGCCTTGGCTTGTAAACCGAGTGCTACCACCTACTGGCTGTGTCAGTTAGGCAAGTCATTTGCCCTCTCTGTACCAGTCCCCCTGTCTACAAAACAGGCACAGTAATAGGATTTACTTGATGTGAGCATTAAGTAAGGTAGTGAGTGCAAAGTATGGAGCATGGCGTGTGGCACAAGGAATTGAGATCTGACTTTAGGTATCAGTAAGGAAGAGAGATGGGGGCAGGGTTGGGAAAGAAGGAAACTAACAACCATTGACCTTTCCATTGGCAAGTACCTGACAGCAACCATGTGAGGCAGGGATGATGATTACGCTGGTCACACACAAGGAAAAAAAGCTCAGAGTAAAACGTACCAGGGCCTATCGATAGGAAGGGCAGCACCAGGATCTGGGGTCAGGTCTCTCTGACCTCAAAGCCTACTTTCTCTCCTTCACCAAACGTGTGGGAAAGCTCCTTAATCTTAACCTTAAATAAATTCTTGATCTCATTTTTTTTTTCTCTTGGAAGTCTTGGCCATGGTGAGTGGAGCATGCATGAACACTGCTCTCAGGGGCTCGGGTGTCAGTCCCAAGGTAACAGCTGGCTGGGCTCAGACAGGCTGCTCCGGTCAGCCTCAGGCTCCTCATGTGTAAAATGGGAAGGAAAGTAACTCCAGGCCTCTTCCTTCTCAGAGGTGTTACAAGGATCAAATGGAGTGACGGTATGCGGGCAGATACTTTGTAAACTCTAACACACTAGGTCCACATTAGGTCCTCCTCTCATTCCCCTCCTTCTACAACCCTCTCCTCACAGTGATAAACACGGTGTTTTCATTTTAGACAATCAGTCATTGACCCAAAGCTCACAGCTAATGGCCTCACCAATGGAGCTAATAATGAACACATCGATTTTTGCAACCTTCATGCTTTCTGCATCCCAATCTTTAGAAGAAAAAGGCAAATTTTATTCAAACAAGCTCATGGGAAGCATTTCATTCAAGTAAGTGGTCCCTGGGTTGAGGTCCAGATTCCACCCAGACCCAGCCAGTTCTCCCAGTGCCCATGAGGGGCAGAGCAGCCTCTCTGAAGGAGCCTTATTTTGCTCTCTCTGAAGCCTTGTGGTCACTGGGGGGAGGGGGGCACAACAGCAGCACTTCTGAGGGCAGGGAGAGGCAGGTGTTCAGAGGCACTGCTGACATGGATGTCTCCTGATTGATGGGTGGTTTCAAGCCTGTTTCAAGCTCCCAGGGAGGCCCTGGGATCCAAGATGACACCACCCCTCAGCCCAGGTGAGAGGAGCCCCTGCTTGGCCCTAAGCTTTGCTTTAAGGGACCCACTCTGGTGTCTTCTGGTAATGCCAGTCCACGTTGAGCAAGGGACCTGTGGGGCTAAGAAGACATGCCCACCTGGAGCCCGTGCCCCTCCTTCTGGACCAGTCTAGGTATCTGAGATCTCAGTATTCCCAGTCCAAATGGCCCCAAACATGCCTCCAGGGTTGATGCAGGCCTTTCCCCTGGTCTGTCTTCCTAAGAGCAGTCCACTCCACCGGTGCGAGCCAGAGCTCGCTGTTTGTTGGGGGTGCGCATGGAGTTCGGACATGTGTGTTAAGCATCCACATGCATATGTGTGATGGTCCATATCCCTCCAAAGGGTAACGAGCCAGGGCGGGAAGAGGAGTGGGGCCAGCTGGGGGTTGGCTATTCCTTTGCTGCTACACTCCAGTACAGAACTTTGAGGAGTCCAAGAATTTGAAATTTGAACCTTGCTTTCTAGGCGGTTCTAAAGGTGTATCTGTCAAGGTAGGAGGACAGACCTCATGTGATTTAGCACTGCTAGTCTGACTTACGCCCTTCGCTTTCATTAGTTTACTTAGAATTAAAGTTAATATTTAGAAATAAGGCATATGGGCCTATATTTGCATCCTTGCCTTGGACCTAACAAATGCTTGGGGACAGTGGAGGAGGGGAGAGCTGGCGACCCAGAGCTTCAGAACCCCGGACAGCTCCAAACCAGCATTTTCTTTTGGTTTGTATGCTTTGCTTTTTTACTCACATCTGTTCATTCTTAACATTTACAAAGTACTCTCAGAAATAGCTTTGCACCTACTTCTTACATCAATCTCATGAAGTGGGTATCATTCTACTTTCCACTACACAATAGCGAACTTGCTCAAGGTCACCCAGCTAGCGATGGGCAGAGCTGAGTTGCGAATCCAGGATCTGATTCAAAATCACATGCTTTCCTCACAATGACTCCCTGGTACTAAATCAGTGGCCCAAAGGCTCTGAAAAAAATGATAATAATAGTCATGGGTGATATTATCTGATAGACGCTCGCTATCACCACACCAGTTGTTAAAATATTGAAATGCCTTTTTAAATAACTGCTAAACAGACACCCTTCACCCTCCCCAAGTGCCTCCTCCCTAGCTACCCAGGTTCCTGCCTGGGGGCCTGGATATATATCTCTGAAGTCCACTGACCAAAGGGTTAATGCAGCAGGCAGGACAGAGGACCTCGGAGACCCTGCTCCTGCTCCAAGGCTGGACAGCAGCCCTGATCATAGCACACGCTCTGCTCTGGGAGTCTGTGGTCTCTCCACCTCGCTGAGCCTGCTCTTACAGGAAACTGGCTGCTGGGTGAACTTTACTGCACTTTGATGGTGGGAAGGTGCTCCTGATTCTCTCTTCATGGCTCAGACCTACGGCCTTACCACTCGAGAATGTGGAAAATTAAAGAGAATGTCATGTCTTTCTGAGGATTCAGGCTTTTCTCCATCTAGGGCTGGGGAGAGCAATGTGCCACGTCCCAGAGAGTCTGTGGCTCAGGGTCACTTCTGACTTGGCAGAGGCAGTGCCCAGCACCTTTGCTTCCCTGAAGCCCCTCCACACGAGAAGCTGAAGTAACAGTCCACGGCAGGTGGGTTAAGGGAGAGGAGAGAAGGAAGAGAAGCCTCTTCCAAGGAGCAGGTGGGGGCAGGGCTCAGGGCTGGGGAGAGGGCTGTGGTGGGAGGTGGGGAAAGAGGAGTTCAAAGTCAATGCTCCGTGTCACCTGGTGAGTCCAGACGCCCACGGCCTCTAGGCAGCCTCTCAGCCTGTTCAGACACCAGTCCCAGCCCTGGCCCTGGCATGGGTCCCGATTCTCAGATGGTTTGCACCATGATTACAGAGTAAGTTTTAAAATTAGGTTTTTCCTCATTCTGCACTGTTTATGTCAGACTCCAAGAAGCCTCCCACCTCCTCCTCCGCCCCTTCCTTTCTGACCACATCCTTTTTTCTTGGCACGCAGGGAGGTATTTTTTCCCACAGCAGAAAAGGCAATTTCCAGTGTTTTTAAAGAGGCCTCCGTGTTGGGAGAGGCTCCATGTTTAAGTGAAACGCTTCTCTTGCTGCCACACTCATGTTCTGCTCAGACTGGCTTTCACTAGCATTGGGGACACCTTCTTATTACCTATTTATCCTTCACTATTTGGAGGTCAGTTTCTCTGGTGGACCCCTAGCCCAGCTGGGTTCTCGGAGGCCTCTGCTGGCTCGTCCATATTTGACAAAGCCTGAAGTCTCAGGTCAGTGGCCAGGCTTCTGGGTCTTGTGTGAGGATGGGTCTCCTCCGACTACAATTCTGAGCTTCTCGGAGCAAAGCGCCCTTCCTCACAGACGGCTGCAGGCCAGGGCAGCCTGAAATGGCGAATGTCCTCACCTATGTCTGTGGGGCAGGTATGCAGGTGCAGGCTGTGTCCCGAGCCAGCAGGGTGTCCTCTGTGCAGGCACAGGCACTGTGCTAGGCATGGCGGGGGTCTGTGCCCAGCCTCCAGTGCTCACAGCTTCCTTGCACTCAGAGGTTCCTCACCTCCTCCTGCCCTTGGAATGACGGTTTTGCCTCCCACTCTCGAAGGCTGCCCCAGGGATGTAGCCTTGAGTTCATGCTGTGGCTCTAAGACCATCTGGCTGGTTTGCAGGTACAATGTCCAGAGTTGCCTACAGGTCAGTGTGAGCCCCCACCCTGCCCTGCCTCCTCAGGTCAATGGCAGCCCACCCCTCAGCCTGCTCAGCTCACGTCCAAAATACATCACACTCATGATTTGCAACCCTGTTAAATAACTCATCACTTCCTATTACAGAATAAACACAAACGATTATTATTTTTAAAGGTGGTCTCTATACCAGGCAGGGTTTGAACTTACAACCCGAGATCAAGATCAACCCGTTGCATGCTTCTCCAACTAAGCCAGCCAGGTCGTCGGGCTCCCGGTGCATGGAACCTGCTTCTCCCTCTGCCTATGTCTCTGCCTCTCTCTCTCTCTGTGTGACTATCATAAATAAATAAAAATTTAAAAAAAAATTAAAAAAAAAAAAAAAGGATCCCTGGGTGGTGCAGCAGTTTGGTGCCTGCCTTTGGCCCAGGGCGCGATCCTGGAGACCCGGGATCGAATCCCACGTCGGGCTCCCGGTGCATGGAGCCTGTTTCTCCCTCTGCCTATGTCTCTGCCTCTCTCTCTCCCTCTGTGACTATCATAAATAAATAAAAATTTAAAAAAAATTTAAGCCAGCCAGGTGCCCCAGAATTAATTTTTTTTAAACGAGAACAAAATAAAGATAAAAGGAAATACCCATAATCTTGTGATCACAGGTAACTACTCTTAACAGTTTGGTGTATCCATCTAATGTCTTTCTTAATTTTAACAAATAATCCATCTGTAGTAGCAAAATCCCAAAATGAGAGGAAGAAAACCTATGTCCACTTTCCCTCTCCTCTTGTCCATCATTTGTCTGGCTTCTAGGGATGAAAGCAGGGGATTCAGTTGACTGCCATGGCTGGAGTGTGTAGCACCCCCACCCCCTCCAGCCTCTTCCAGTGCCTTGGGGTGAAGCTCATGGATGGTGCTGTCACATTGAGGCACTCATGCTGATGGCTAGTGGGATTTTCAGGGGCTCAAAGGGAAGAAGTCTAATTTCAGAAGAGAGAAATGCAGTGGGTATTCCTGAGGGACGAGCTGCTCCTCCCAGAACACAGGACCCCACACAGTTTCCAGGGCTCCAAAGACACTGGGGACTCCAGGTGGCTGCCCTGGATCTAAGCTGGGCTTGGGTCCCCATTCACTCTCCCCTCTAGGGTTCCACCAGCCTCCTGATTGGGTCTCTGACACCACCTGCAGTGGGGGAGCCGCTGCGGCTCCTGACAAGTGGTTCTGATCTGCTGGTTGCCCTCCTCCAACCTGTGCATTTGGGGCAGAAGGAGACATGGTTCCTACCTCCACCCCGCCTGGTCCCAGCCCCAGGCCAGGCTTGCCGGGAACTCCTATGATCTAGAATCTCCTCCCGGGACAATGACAGGCCTCTGACCCTGTGAGCACCCAAACCCTTGCTTCTCATTTGCTTCTTCAATTGCTCCTCCTGTTCCATCACTGACTGGGAGGAAGTGTGGCTTGCTTATTTATTTTTGTGTTATTCAAGTAAGAGTCCTAGTTCAGAATCTTCTGGTGGGTCCCTGGGGGAGGGCACCTTGGGGTCCTCCCATTTCTGCAGTCTCAGGAACCAACAGCTTGGCCCTGCATGCTCTGCAGTCTCACTCACTTTTAGCACAGAACATCTGCAGCTTTTATTGTTGTTTATAAAGACACAACTGGTTTTCTGGAGGCTGAATCTAATGATGGCACGTGTGTCCAACAGAGACAAGGAACACTGAGGCTGGCTGGCGGGGGGCCCAGGCAGCTCCGAGGAGGAGACAGCCTCTCCGCCATCCACTCTGACATCTGGACCTAATGCTGATGGAGGCTGGGGCCAGAACTCTGAACTCTTCATATGTGTTGGCCTAGACAGTAGTTGTGATTCCTTCCCATCTGGTTTGGGAACAATCATGGAGGACAGTTCCTCAAGGTCAAGGAGATACTGGTAATGATGCACTTGCTAAATCTTCCCCAAGATGAATAGGAAGTCACTAGATATTTACAACTAAATGAATGAATGGGGACACCTGGGTGGCTCAGGTTGGGCATCTGCCTTTGGTTCAGGGTGTGATCCCGGGGTCCCTGGATTGGGTCCTGCGTTGGGCTTCCTGCAGGGAGCCTGCTTCTCCCTCCTGCCTGTGTCTCTGCCTCTCTCTGTGTGTCTCTCATGAATAAATAAAATCTTAAAAAAAAAAAAAAAGGAATGAATGAACGGATGAACCAGAGCAGGGCTCTCAGGCACAAGTGTCTGAGCAGGAGTTCAGGGGCACCACCAACTCCAGAGCTGTCTGAGCCTCACTGACTCCAGCCTGGGGAAGAGCTGGAAGAGCCACTTCCCAGTCCGCCCACCCCATCTGCTAGCCCAACAGACCAGTCCACAGGGCTCAGGCCACTTTGGGGGTTAGACCTGGAGAGGTAGCTAGAAAGGCCAACTGACCAAGGGGGAGGCTGACAGATGCTGGTCTGGGCCACCAAGCCAAGGGTGGGACTCAGGAGTGACCCAAGGGTATGGGTACTAGGAGTGGGGGGTGTCAATGCAGGGTCTGGGGTGCAACCTCCTTGGCCTCAGCGCTCTTGTGGGGCATAGAGGCTGGAAACTAGAAAATTAAGTCAAAGATATTGGAACCCGAACAAGACCAAAGGAGCCAGACTGAGCACAACAGCGATGGTGACAAGGTAGGAATCAAGGCAGACGGAGGGGACTCTCAAAAGTATTACTCGTACTGCTATTCCCCGCGAAAGTGGCAGCTACTTACCAGGGGCTTCCTGTGTGCCAAGCTCTCTACTAAATACTTGATTCAGCAACCTCAGAGCAGGCCCAGGTTACTCCCCTCAACTTTTTTTTTCTTCAACTAGGGGACTGAGGCTCAGCTCAAATCATTGGGCAAAGTCACAAAGCCAAGCAGGCAGCCGACCTCATCCGACCCCGACTCTCCAGCACCTGTGCCCACTTGCAGCTCAGAACCAAAGGCTGTTGTTGGCAGCTGGTACTGAGCTGAGTGCCCTAACCTGCTTCCCTCCACCCACCATCCCAAGGCACTGGTTCTCTGTACAGATGATGCCGCAGCTGAGGCAGGTCCCTGGGAGTGGGGCGGGGGGGTGGGTACGTGGTGGCAGGGGGACAAGACTCTGCAAGGTGCTGCTGGGAGCTGTCCTCTCTCGCTGGCACGAGGCCGACGAGGAACCTGCGCCCTTTCTCCCAGCTGCTGCTGCTGCTTCATGGAGGTCCCAGTTCTCCCGGGGTAACCCCCAAGCAGGGGTGGGGGGGCAGAGTGCGGCACTGGCCAGGCCCCCGGAGCTACTCAGGGGAGGGAGGCAGACGCTGGGGAAGGGACGAGGCTGAGGACGGAAGCAGCGTGCCTAGCGCCACAGATTCTTAAAACCAGTTTATTGTTTTCATTAACTTTCCGCGTTAGTGTTCCTCACGTGCCACATTTCACTGCACGCCGAGCAGGGCAACAGCTGTGGGGACCAGCCACGTGGGGGGCAGACGGCACGAGGCTGCGACAGCTCAGCGTGTGTCCCGGTGGCAGGGCCATGAAAATGCTTTATTAGGCAGGCCCCTGCTTAGCACACAGAAGGGGGCACGTCTGCCGGGCAGTGGACGTGGGCACATTTTGTGAGCGCCAAGGAACTCACGGAGGTGTTACCCACCTGCAGGGGCAGAGAGATGCCCAGACACCTGCCCAGGTGCGCGCGGCCGGGCGGGGTGCCCCTCAGCCAGCAGCCAGGTACGCGCTTCACACACCTGCTCTTGCTTGGCCTGTTACAACGCTGCCGGATGGCCACAATTAGCCACCCTGTTGTGCAAAGGAGGAAACTGAGCCACAGAGAGATGGAGTCACGCCGGGGAATCAGGCGGCCAGGAGACCATGGAGCCAGGATTCACACCCCAGTCGCCTCTGTGGCCCGAATTGAGGGACTGAGCTCTCCAGAGATGCAAGGAGATGACCATTTCTCACGCTCCTACGTATGCCTGCCGTGCTCGGTACTTTCTGAGTCAACAACTCACGTGGTCCTCTTAACCTCCTCGTCAAGGAGGCGTCGGTAGCCCTGACTTTCGAAGTGGGCAACCAGGCTGAGAAGTTAGGTAACTTGTCTGTATTGTCCCCATTGGGAAGTGGCAGGGCTGGGGTTTAAACCCAGGAGAGACCCCCACACTCTTTCCCTCTAAACTGGGTGTCTCCCACTTGACCCTGCTTTCAATTTTAAAAAGTCACGTTATTTATCTGCTCTCGACACCCCTCCATCCGCTCTCCTTGTTAATCGATTAAATCCTTTAACACATAATTTGTGAAGCCCTTCTGTGTCCAAGGCAATAAGGGGGCAAGGAGGGGACCCAGCGCTGGCTGTGGCCTGGCTCCGGGCCGGGTAAGCCGTACACGAATGACCTCGATGCAAAGAGGAAGGTGAGTAGTGCGCTCGGGCCAGAGAACTTTCTGGCGTGCTGGGGATGCCAGAGGACACCTGTTCCTCAGTATTTTAGTCTTTTTCATGCTATTGTAAAATGGACTGTTTTCTTAATTTCCTTTTCAGAGCGTTTGATACTCATGCACAGAAACACAGCAGATTTAGGGAGCGCGTGTGTCTGCTGTCGTTGTGTCCTGCGCTCTGGGGAGGGTGGCTCTGAAGTCAGCCTCCCTGCAACGTGGGGTCCAGGCTGCAGATGATTTGAGCCAGTGCTGCTCGAGCTGCTGGTCACCCCCATCAAACACCCAGAGGACTGGCTCTTGCCCCTGGATGGATCACCTCTGCTCTGAAGATTCTGGCGTCCGCCTGAGAGTCAGCAGGGGAGGTGACTCACAACAGAAACCTCTGGAACCTCACACGCTTTAGATGTTAAGTTGGAATCCAGAGCTTCATGACCCTTCCTATCTTTGGGAGGCCGACAGAGCTGTGTGAACCAGAAGGAGCCGCGGCGTCACACCCACACGCCGTGCTCCGCTTTGGCCTCATTCTCTTCCCAGGAGAATCTCCCTCTCTGCAGACCCTGCTGGTGGCGCACACCAAGCATTGGACTTGACGTCAGAAGATCCGGGCCTGCATCCCGGTCTGTCAACTCAGCGGTACAAACCCCATGAGATACGCCCTGGCTCCCCTCGGCCTGCGCTGCCTGAGCAGTGAAATGCAGACAGTAACGCCTGAGCCACTGTGTGGGTGACACAGGAAGTATGCAGAATGCTAGGTTTTATGCCCATTACAATTTCGGGGCTTCATCGAGTGACACCCAGCTGTGGCCAAGCCATTTCCACCCCACAGTCCTCTGGGACGTGCTTCTTGACCATCCAACCTCACTTGACTTCTGGAGGGCTCTGTCACCTTTTCCCACAGCACCGAGCCCAGATGGACGGGCAGAGGAGGCATCCAGAGTGCCCAGGGAGCTGGGAAATGGACCAGGAAGTAGGCCAGGGCTCCATGGAGGGGCTCATGTTGCCCACGTCCCCTGCCCTCCAGGTGTCTGAGGGATACTTGGAATTTCACAAGTATGCCTGGGACTCTGCAGGAGGGAGCTCGCTGGGAGGCACGGGGCTGATTGAACAGCAGCTTTTCCTTATGGGCTGGAGCCCTGTGGTCAACAGTGCTGCGTGGACTCAGCGAGACCCGGCTCACACCGCTCTTGAGCCGCAGTGAGGCTCTCCGTCCTCCTGGGGGCAAGTGTAAAGCCAAACAGCAGAGGCAGGGAAGGAGGGCCAAACAGGAAGCTGGTAATAGCCACTTGCAGAAGTAGCTCTTTCTAAATACAAAGGTTCGTACCAAGGTCAGTTATGCAAGGCTCCTCCTGCCCCTCCCAGGCCCTGCCATTCCCAGTGCCCACTTTCTGACCTTGTGCACTCATGTGGGTTGAAGGATGTCAACACGAAAACTGAGGAACAGAAAATCCTACCCGAATGCGCCACTTCTCAGAGCTCCTGAGCTCACAACCCTGGAGATAACGCTCGCTCCACTTTCCAAGCCAGGGTCACACAACCATCTGCCCATTCACCGATACGTGAGTCAGCCCAGCCCCTGGACAGGCACAGCAATGCCCAGCCACGGAAACTGACCCCTTATTCAACAGGAAGACTGGCCTGAAAAAGTCAGTCCCAGGGGAAGTACATGCCATGAGCCAAAGGAGGAGGCCACGTGAATGATGACAACAGGACAACAGCTTCCGCCTCACAGGTTAAGTCCATCCTTCTACGGCTACACCTAGCCCCACCGAAGGACATGTCACCCCAATCAAAATCAATAGTAAAGAAAAACCACCTCAAAGATATGGCTCATTTTAAATCAGTGCCCTGATTTCTGCAGTACTGCCATGTGCCTGACACGGTCCTCAGTGCAGGGGTCACCCAGACTTAAGGCAGGGATGCTGACCCCCAGGCTTGACATTACTTGAGGAGGTCAGGCTTCGAGGCAGATCACTTCAATATGCTGTGGGATATTTGGGGACAAAGATATGTCATCCTAGGGGAGGTAGGAGAAGAGTGAAGGCCAGCTGGGGAGAGGAGCAGGTGGCGACTGCAATGACAGCCAGCGCTGATTGAGGGCTTGCTCTGTGCAGGCGTCCTTCCCAGCACTTCACACGCATTCACTTGTTCATCCTCACAACCACCCAGTGAGGTTGGAAGTAGCACTGTCCTGTTTTAAATGGACCTGAGGTTTGGGAGGTGAACGAACAAGACTGGGGTAATGCGGGATTTGAACACATCCGCGTGGAATCCTGGATGAAGAATGAGTGGCAGAGGAGGGAGCAGCATGAGTGGTGGCCTCAAGGTGTGGCCTGGGCACAGAGGGCACAGAAAGTGGCCTCTGAATGACTTGAGCATAAAATTGGGCCAAGAGTGAAGGAAGATGGGTGGCTCAGTCGGCTAAGCATCAGAGTCTTGATTTTGGCTCAGGTGATGATCTCAGGGTGCTGGGATCGAGCCCCGCATCGGGCTGTGCCCTCAAGTCTGCCTGAGATTCTCTCTCTCCCTCTCCCTCTGCCCCTCCACCAGCTTGTGCTCTCTCGCTGTCTCTAAATCTTTTACAAAAAAAAAAAAAAGTGTGAGGGAAGACGGAGTGGGAGGGGAGGGGGTGGCCTTGCCCACCCGCCTACAGCGGTATGGTCAGGTTGATGGAAGGACGTGGGCTCTCGAGCATAATTCTCAGTGGACCCCCACCTCCTGCTGCCACAGAGATGCTCCACAAATGTTTGGCGACTGACCCGATGGGAAAATCATCGTAGCCAAGTACTGGCTTAGCACTTCACCAAATACTCCTCAATGAGCTCACTTAATCCTCACACTAATCCAATGAAGTTGATATGGTATGTTCTCCATTTTACAGCCAAGGAAACCAAAACTCAGAGAAGTTAAATGATTTTTTTTTAAGGTCCCACAGCGAGTAAGTGGATGAGATGAGACTGGTCCCGAACCTCCATCTGCATTCTGCACGTTGCCTACCTCAGTTCTCACTGAGGCAGGATAGCTGGAGAACCCAGAAACTGGGGTTAACGTGGGTGAGCTACCATTTTTCTGAAACACAGAAAGGGTGGGAGGCTTACGTACCAAGATTCTATGTTTCTGATGAATTTTCCAGAACCCTGGCTCTCGGGGAGACTATCTGTCCAAACTGCCTGTAATATGCTTAGTAAACATGAGCCAGAAATAATTAGGTAATAAGCTGCCATCAGTGCTAATTATCTGTGCCAGGGGAGGCGAGCACTGGCATGGAGAATAAAGAGCAGTGAGAAAAACGTCCCCGTGATGGGGGCGCATGGCCCCGTGCCTCCTCCCAGTAGGGGATCCTGGACAGGTCGCCCTGGGTGCAGCCTGTGCTCCCAAACCTGCCTGCGGTTCTCAACCATCCCCAGCAGGAACCCCTGTAAAGGGACCCCTCCGGGTGGTCAGTGCTCTCCCCGGCCCTCTCCCCTCTCCCACCCTCCCGTCCTGTAGACTCTCCATTGTGGACTCACTCCTGGTTCTCTGCCTATTGGCTGCCTGTTGGTCTTTGAGCTTCAGGCTTCCTTCAGCCTGTCATCCGGGACGCAGACCTAGGTGTTCCTCAACTGCGAGCCAGCCTTGCCCACCTGGAAACCCAGTCCTGGCCCTTGGAGCCCCCGGGGAAGGGCTCCCCAAAGGGCGTTCTGTGTAGGCAGCACAGCTTTGACTACACACCCAACTCCCCAAACATATTGCCTTCAATTTGGTGCCATGTATCTGATTATTTTTGCAGGATAAGGTGAGAGTGAAGAGGCCCTGAGGAATGTCACTAATCCGCATTTTTGACAAATGAAGAAATAAGTAACTTGAATCCTCCAACGATGCCCACTTTGCAGATGAGCACGTTGGATCTTAGAGACCTTCCACCTTGCCCCTAAGCAGCCATGCTAAGATTAAAGCCGGACCTCTCCGAGCCCCAAACCTATGCTCCTTCAAGTCCACTTGCAAACTTCCGCTGGAGCTAAGAATATGCCAGGAAATAAACATACGGGGGCAGCTATTCATTAAAGGAGCCTTGCAAAGAAGCACTTTTGGAACAGAAAACGGTTGATGTAACAGATAAACGAGTACCCATTTGTTTTTCCTATTTTACAAGTTACTTTAAAAATAGATATCCAGTTTCTTAAAGTGGGGCATGTCAGTTTATAGGGAAAGACCCAGAAGAGGTATTGGGCATGAAGAGGTGGTAGGAACACACAGCTAAGTGGTACCTCAAGTCCAGTTGCACCTGGCAGTTGTGAACGGCAGCACAAACATGCAGATGGTCATAAATCCTAATTTTTATGCAGCTATCCCAAGTACCTGCCCTTCCCATTACTTTTACCAAGAAAAAAGGGGTCTGATCGTTCTCTTCTTACCTGGGCCAAAAGCAGAAGAAGAATCAAAATATCATGACATGCCAGGCCCTGTATGACCCCCACTTTAAAGCAAAGGGCTTTCTTTTACATTAATGGTCTTTCTGTCCCTTCTCACGTGTAAAGGCTCTAAGACATCAAGCCTGCACTGAATTAACGGAGGACAAACACGAAAGGAAAGTGTGTCAGAGCAATTCCTTGAGAAAAAAAGGCAATCTTGTTCAGCAGAGACTTCTCAGGGGCCGGGAATTGGCAGGCAAGGGGGGTCACAGGGAAAGTGTTCTTTATTTTTTTTTAAAGAAAGGAACAAAATTAGCAGAGTAGATGAGGCAGTGGAGGTAAAGCAGGCATTGATTTTTAGGGAAGAATTGATGCTCTTGATTGGCTGGGATGATACAGGGACAGGGCTGCTGGGAGGGGAGACTGCTGGTCCTGGGAACAGTGGTAACTCCCTGGGGAGGGCAGGGAGCATGGGGCAGGGGGGATGCACAGGGAACAGAGGTGGGCGGCTTGGGGGGTGGGGGGAACCACAGGGAACAGGAGGGAGTATGGGGGATGGAGGTGCACAGGGAACAGAGGTAGGGAAAGGGGGAGCAAGGAGGGCCACAGGAAAGGGGGGCCTTGGAGGTGAGGGGAGAGGTGTTCAGGGAATGTGAACGTGTGTGTGTGTGTGTGTGTGTGTGTGTGTGTGTGTGTTGAGGCCACACTTCACAGAGCTAGAGGTTGGGAGGAAGCAGAGGTTGGGATCAGGGCTGACCTCACACAGGAAGCTCTGAATACAGCCCCAGAGAAGCAGCTTTCCGGGGCGGGAGGTGGGGTGGGTTGAACAGTGCTGAGGCAAGGGCCTGCGGTCACAGCCAAAAGACGGTGGCCCCCGAAGAGCAGGAACAGGAGTGCCGGGGATCCAATGGAGGGGGAAGCTGCAGCCAGGAGCTGGGGGACCCAGAAGCAGAAGACCCCCACCCTGCTCTGGAGGGAAGATGTGACCTGTGCTCCTTGAAGGAGGCCGCCCCCAGGCTGCGGCGGGTCTTCTTCCCGGGCAAAGCATGTGCCATGTGGGCACCTGCACTCCAAAAGCGGCAAGGTGGCCATGCAGCCCCGGGGCTCAGGTGCATCCGGCCCCACGCTCTCTCGTTCTGTTGGGACAGACTCCCTTCTGCTCCAGTCTGTACCCTCCTTAGAAGGCGGACCGTGCTGGCGTGTCCCGCAGTTGTGGGGACAGGATGCACCCTACTACTTCTGCAGGTGAACATGTTGGCCCCGTACGGATGCTGCCATGAATCAGAGTGGCTACGTATTCTGGAGGGAACCCTAGAGCTGCAGAGGCTGACGTGTGCAGGAGGGGGCCCAGACAAGACTTCTGTTGTAGTGACAGCCAGAAGCACAGCAGGACTACTTGCTGTGGTTTCCATACTATTCCATGGCACAGAGTATAGTGCTTTTGATGCACTTAATCCCCATGGCTACCCTTCTGCACAGTGGATATTATTAGATCCATTTAATATAGAAGGACATGAGCACTAATACCACTTGTCCAAGGTGACACATCAGAGGTGGCCAAACTGGCAGGTGCTCTGACCCTCCAGAGCCTCCTGCCCATCCTCATCAGGCATGGTGAGCTCCAGCCCTCTGCACGTGCCCTGGCGCGGCCCCGCAGGAGCTAGCCGGCTGGCACATTTCCCCTTCCCCAGAGGGCTTGCCCAGGCCCCATGTGCAGGCGGCTTCCCTGGGGGGTAGCTTCCTTTCCTTTGAGCATGAATGACTCGATGACAGGCCCTCTTACTGACCCAGTCCCACAAGAGGTGGCGAAGCCAGGCCAGAAGGACCTGGGTAGAGGCACGTCCAGGCATCACAAGCACTGGTGCCAGCCTGTGGTGTGGGTGCGGCTGGGGGTGTGGGTGCACCTCCTAGCTTCCTGCTGCTGTTGCAGGGCTGTCAGAGCCACCAGGGTAGGGGAGGTTAGGGACTGCACCGATAGGAAGGCAACCATCACCGTTTTCCAGTGGAGCTACACAGCCTGGACCTCCAGGCACTGTCAGGGTTTTCCCTGCCCCTGGCCCAGAGCTCCTGAGCCGCCCTAGGGCCCTTCAGGCTCCCCAGTCATGCCCCTCCCCACCCCTACCCAAAAGGAGGAAATGAGCAGGGAACTGCCCAAGTGGTAGATACGGTGAGCGATGCACAGACCCCCCCGAGGGGACAGTCTCTGGGGCTGGAGTAGGGGAGCATATTCGGACCCATTTAGGGGGGGCAACACTCCCCCAGCAGAGAGGAGTGGGATGCTAACTCCTGAGGACCAGTGACAGAATAAACACAGAGATGATCAGACCCTAAATGCAGCAAGCTGCAGACAGAAATGTAATTCCCCAGCTGGGAATGGTAACACCTAAAAATACGGAGCTGTGGTTCTCGCAGGAATGCTCAGCGGCCCACGTTCAATCGAGAATGGCTTCTGGATTATGGGTTAGAGTAAATAAAGAAGATCATCTAAGTAACATAACCATAGGTTTTTAGCTTAAAATGACATCTGGTACCAACATATTGTCTATCTCCAAGAAACTCAAATTGCCAGCCGTCCTGGGAGCCTCTGCTGCTCTCAGCAAGTTTTCATCCTGAGTCGATCTGGCGGGTAGGAAGGGCTCAAGTTTGGACCTTCCAGTCCCTCTTTGGGCCCTCGAGTCTCTGCGGTGACTTGGAAGCCACTGCTGGGGACAGGCGACTGTTGTGGCACCGGGCTGGTGGCTCCGGTGGGGACGGAGAGCTGGGCCCGCTCCCCCAGACACCCCCACCTGCTCTCCCAGAGAACAGCTTTAAGGGCACCACTTCCCCATGGTCGGCCAGTGGCAGCGGTTTCTGGAAGGAAGGAAAACCTGCCCCATGAGAGATCTAATTCCTGGTTTTACAGAGTCCAAGCCGCGTGACCGGGGAGAGTCACTTGGCCACCTTATGCCTGTTTCCTCATCGCAGATGCAGACTAAGGAGTAGACTATTTCTCACTGGCCCGAAGCAGCCCAAGAAGGCTGCTTTCATGTTCTCCTGCTCCTGTCCCCGCCCGGGGGCCTTGGTCCCCGAACACCACTGGGGTAGGTCCGCCCGCACCCCCACCGCACGCTGACCTTTGCCACAGGACGTCAGCCTCGTTACCGGGGAAACCAGGCTGGAGTTCTAGGATCCAGAGAAGATGAAGAGCTGTCTTCAAAAGAAAACGAGCAGGGATTTATCACTGGCCCAGGCCTTGGGTGTCATGAAATCCTGACTTCACATCCTCCTTGGGCACAGCTGGGCGTCTTTGAAGAGTTGGGCGGTGAGAGACTGTAACTGCTGTCTTCCTTCGGCTGTTCTGGACACCGTTCATTATCTTTTCTTCCTGTGGCCAAGGCCTGAGCAAGCGAGGAGCAATCAGAGGCTTTTTTTTCCTCCCCTGAGCCACTGCCCAAGCCTAGCTGATCATTAATGCCCTCACTCCTTTCTTGCTTGGCCAGTCACTGACATAGGGAGCACATGTCACATGCACATCGGCTGGTAGTGAGTTGGGCATCAGTCACTTCAGATTCCATGACACGTGGAACCCAGTCACACAGAAAACCCAAGGGGGGAGTTTGGGAGAGCAGAACTGCAGCCCCCAAGTGTGAGAGACATAGCTTCTGACACCTCACGTAGCAGGGCTCCGGGATACTGCGAGGCAGTCGCCCAAAGAGCCCCTGGGATGACACCGTCCTAGGACAGGTGCAGGGTCCAAGGGCCTCTGCACATAATACTGGGAATTAGTTGTCAGAGGAGCCTGTTATGCTTGGGGAGGCCCTGTGCCCCATAAATTTTAGGAAATACAAAGAAACCTGAAGGGTCCCTGCTGAGCAAATAAGAAGGACCCAGCAGTGGAAAGAAACAAAGTGACTGGTATCAACTCTTCGATGACCAAACCTAGAGGGCGGAAAGTAAAAGGCCGCTGTGTGAAGACCAGTTACAGGCCACTGTCGACAGGGTTCTCCAGACCATCTCAGGAATGCTGGCCTGGACCTGAGCCTTCTCTTTCCTATGTCCCCTAGATCAAGCAACTGCAAGGCCCAGGTGGCTGGGATATGTCCCAGGAGGGCCCTGCCCAGTGCACCTGCTGTTCTCTGCATCAAGGAGATCCCACATTTATTTTTTATTTTTATTTTTTAAAACTTTTTTAAAAAGATGTTATTTATTTATTCACGAGAGACACAGAGAGAGAGGCAGAAACACAGGCAGAGAGAGAAGCAGGCTCCCTGCAAGGAGCCTGATGTGGGACTCGATCCCAGGACCTGGGATCATGCCCTGAACCAAAGGCAGATGCTCAACCAGTGAGCCACCCAGGTGTCCCAGATCCCACATTTATTAAGTTTGTTAGAAGTAGGCCTCTCTCCAAGACTGATGGGCAGGGATGGGAAGGATAGGGTTATAATGGGTTCACATTTGCTCTCTGCACCCCAATAAATGGGCCTCTGCATTCAGAGGTTGGCCATCAAGTCAAGACACTTGATATGAATGATCTCAAGCACACAGAGAGAAAGCCAGAAATGTCAGATGTGTCCAGGGCTTCCTGTTACAGAGGCCAGAAGAGCTGGGAGCCACCAAGGACACACTGACTGTGAGGTTCATGTACACTGTCCCTGCTATACCTGTAGTCTGTTCTGGAAATGTAGTAAGTCTCTTGCTTTCATTACAGGCAACTGGAATTATCACTGCTTTTTGGCCACCTGAAGTGGGAGAAAAGTCAAACTCACAAAGTCCAAGAAAATGTCTTTACGCGTCAGAAAATTATCAAGTGGATACTGGTCTGGGACACCTTCTGCATGGAGCTTTTGCAGGGACCCAATGCATGCAGGACATTAAGGTTTGCAGCCCAGCTCCTGGTACCTAATAAGCACTCGGTCAATGTTCAATACTATCTAATTTCCTGGAATATTGAAAATATAACCAGACACAGAGCAGGGCTCCTGGCTTCCCAGGGCTAGTTCATTACCTGTGGCTTACTGTTCTTTATTGCTCTCTGGCTACATTTCCATCCAGGTCATAGTAATTTTGCCTACGAGGATATAAATTGAGTTCAGTAAGTTGCATGATCATCCAGGTTCTCACGGACTTGAATACCATCAGGAGACGGGTCTCAGCGGCCTGGCCTTTCCCGGCCAGTTTCGTGTCTGGAGACGGTCAGGCCTCCCTGGCACTGCTGCTTCTGTCTCACTTCTTGGGGTGTCTCTCTCCACTGCCTCTGCAATTCCCTTTCAGCTGAGTCATTCCCATCTTCAGAACGTATTTACGAGGGATTAGTTTTCTTAGTCACTGATCACATTTCTATTATAATTGTATTCACAACTCTGGTCCCCAGACAGACACAAAACAGAGGCAGGTCAAGGGAAAACACAGGTGGGAGCCCAAAGAGGGTTCTGTGAAGCCCAGCCTGTTGCTTGGCTTCTCATCCTCAGCTCACTTCACCCAATTTCTATAAAAGCATGAATCCTGGTTTTTTGGGTCCAGAGTGTGAATTAGGTGAGGAGAGGAGCCACGGAGCCAGAAAGGTCACTTTTCCCTTAGAGCCCTCCACCTGCGGCCAAGACGCTGCTCCAGGCCCTCATGGCATCGCCTCCTCTGAGGAGCTGAGGAAGGACTGCGAGGGGGACCCTGAGTCCTGGAGCTTGCAGATGAAGAGCAGAGCGCATCCTAACCCCCCGAGTCTGCTCTGCCTGTTGCAGACGCCCCCTCCTCAAGGGGCGGAGAGAACACGCTGGCTGCTCCGTCACCCAAGAGGCAGGCGTTTCCCAGCTCCTGCCCTCAAAACAGGCAGGACGGGGGTGCAGCAGGGCCCTGGACAGCCCACGGTTCCATGAGTGCTCTGCACACGCCAGGCCCCACGTTCGGCACTCTGGACAGGCACCCCCCTTCTCTTAGCAACGATCCTGTGAAGTACACATGAGGGTTATTCTCATCTCACAATGTGGAAGCTGAAGCCCAGGGGGGCTAGGTCATTAACCTGCGGCCGTATCACTAACAGGTGCCAGAGCTGGGACATGAACCCAAGTCACTAGACTCCGAAGTCTGTATTCTTGGAAAAATCTATCATCTATCTATCTATCTATCTATCTATCTATCTATCTATCTATCTATCATCTATCATCTTAAGATTTATTTTTTATTTTTCAAAGATTTTATTTATTTATTCATTAGAGAGAGAGAGAGAGAGAGAGAGAGAGAGAGAGAGAGAGGCAAAGACATAGGCAGAGGGAGAAGCAGGCTCCATGCAGGGAGCCTGATGCAGGACTTGATCCCGGGTCTCCAGGACCATGCCCTGAGCCAAAGGCAGATGTTCAACCACTGAACCACTCAGGTGTCCCAAGATTTATTTATTTTAGAAAGAGAGCAAGAACATGTTTGCATGCAAGTGGGGGTAGGGGCAGAGGGAGAGAGACCATCCCAAGCAGACTCTCCACTGAGCATGGAGCCCACTGCAGGCGCCATCCCAGAACCCTGAGATCATGACTTGGAGCTGAAATCAAGGGTCAGACGCTTAACCTACTGAGCCACCCAGGCACCCCTGGGAAATCCATCTAAAGTTGCATTGTTCAACTGTCTAAGTTACAGAGATGAGAGATTAAAAAGCAGTAAAAAATTAGAAAAACTTTTTTTTTTAAGAAAAACATTTTCTAATGAAATAAAAAACACTACAGAAATGAACTGTACTGAACCAGGCTCTGAACCAGGCTCAGCTGTGCCCGGTCTGAAGTCTTTTCAGGCCTCAGATGGTCAGTGGCCCCAGACCTGCATGCTCTGTTCTGGCCTCAGGCAGGAGGACAGTGTGGGCACAGGGGCCACAGTGAGCCGGCTGGCTGTCACTGTCATCCTCTGCCTGTTTCACTGTCTGCGGCCAGGATGCCTCTGCAGTGGGTCCTGAGTTCCCAGGCCCCCAGAGTCCTGCCCCCACAGCCTTTCAAGGAGACCCTGTGGGGCAGCCAAGGGAGCCTGTATGTCGCTGTGTCCAGATGACTCCACGGCTCCAGCCTCGGCCTCCTCAGCTATGAAACAGGGCTAGAAGCTACATCGTAGAGTTATGAAGATGAAATTAAATGTGTGATGACAAAAGACATGTCAAAGCTTATAAAACACAAAACTTGTAACATGCTGGCAATTATATAACTAAATTTATTTTCATCGGGGTGTGAAGGACCATTAGGATTTGCCCTCCTGCATTGTTTTTAAAGATTTATTTATTTATTTGAGAGACAGAGTGTGTGTGAGAGAGTGTGAGCGGGGCAGGGCAGAGGGAGAGGGAGACGGAGAGAGAGGGAATCTCAAGTGGACTCCCTGCTGAGCATAGAGCAAGATGCGGGGCTTGATCCCAAGACCCTGAGATCATGACCTGAGCCGAAGTCAAGAGTCAGACGTTACCGACTGAGCCACGCAGGCGCCCCTACCCTCCTGCATTTCAAAAGAGGAATTGGATTAAACTAGATGACACCCACGTGAGTGGGGTGTTGATGTGGCATCAGAAAATCCTACCAGCAGGCGGGAGGACTGGAGGCTCTGGCCCTTTGCTGTTGTTCTAGGTGCCCCTGCCCCCCTGCAAGCTCCCTCAGCTGTGCTCCATCCAGAGGGCTGCTGGAGGGGGACAAGGAGATGGGCCTGTGTGCAGGGGGCCCCGGCCCTCGTCAGTGCCGCATGCGAGGGGAAACTGAAGGAACACGCTCCTCCAGCAGGTGCACCGTCAGGATCCAAACCGGGGCGAAACCACGAAGGCCGAAGAGTGGCCAAAAGTAGGCAGCCCAGTGGCACTGGGGACACCACGGCATCCACTACCCCACGGGTACCTTCTGGCATATGACTTCTTTTTTTTTTTTTTTTTTTTTTTTTTTGGCATATGACTTCTTTATAGAACAAGATGTGGGATGGTAACGACATCATGGACCCCATTTATCCCTTCAACACTGGCTACAGGCCTCCTCTGTGCACACTCTACACTGACACCTGTTGAGGGGGTGGTGGTTTACCACGTGTGCCAGTAAAAGGACACTTCTGCTGCATGTTAGAATTCCGGAGGTGCTCACATCAGCATGACCGAACCAAATTCTTGAAGCCAGCCTCTACAAAACACAGTCTAATGCCCATTCCGTGGTGGGGAAAGTCAAGTCCAGGGAGGAAAGGTTTTCTAGCTCAGAGTCAATGGCACAGCTAGGTTTGGGGGCCACCTGTCAGTCAGTCACAATTTTTCGGAATTAATTTTAGTACAGATCTGCCACTTTTTAGAAAAGTCTGGCCGTTGAGCCCAGAGGGTCCAGGGCCCCGAGAGAGGAGAGAACGCCAGCTTTGTTGGGGCGGCCTCCCCAGGACAATGGCTACTCTGGCAGGAGGAGGTGCAGATGGTAGAAAAGGGAAATTTTACCTCCTTGTACCCCCTTCTGCTCAGCAACTAGTAGTTTGAGGCCTGATCTCACTGGGTCCTGGGGAAACTGAGGCAGCCTAGCAGCCTATAATCACACTGGTGGCGAGCTGCCACTTTACACTCTCATTTCATCCCTACGATACCCCGTGAGTGGGGCTAAAACCTCCCACTTCACCATAGGTATAAAGCCGGAGAGGAATAGGAGGCTGGGTCCTGCTGCATAGGCTACGGGGTCTGCCCACCATCCAGCCTCTCCCTCCCATTTGCGTTCCTGCTGTCAGCGCTCCAGCCCACCCAGACCCCGAGTTCCTCTCCCGTGCAACACCTCAATCGTCCCTTTGACATCTGTTAAAAACACATACGTATACGTATACACTTCGTGAGCACCGGCAGTGTTCTAGGCTCTGTGCTGGATGCTGGGAAATGATGCTGAGCATGACCCAGGGCCTGGCATTCTAGGGAGGAAGAGGACTGGAGACCAGGCAAGCCTAGCACGCGGGATGAGCGCTTCATGCAGGGAAAAGTCCAGCTGTAGCGTGAGCACACGGAGATGCAACTGGCCCAGCTGGGGAAGGTGGGGAAGTGGTGTTCGGGGGGCTTGGGACCTCGGGGATGAGTCCAAGCCAACCAACGTCCTCATGACCCGCTTTCAAAAATGAGAATCCAACCACACCACTCCTCTTCTCAAAACCTATCAGTGGCTCCCCATCCCTGACAGAAGGAGGGATGGGCTACTTAGCAGGCTTGCAAAGTTCTCCATGTTCTGACCCCATCTCCTGCCCTGTGTGTGTATGAAGACATTCCTGAGGTCTGAGTCATTGTACCTACAGAGGGAGAGCCAATTCTGCACGCCCTTGGGTCTCACGGGAGGAAGGGCCCAAGCCCCCTGTTATTTTGCTGAGTGAGAGGAGAAAGCGGTGGTAATAAGGAATGAGATGCAGCCCCGGTCCCTCTGTGTCCCGTGGAGAGCCCTATGAGGCCTGTGGACGGTTCTTCCTATGTCTTGACACGGAGGAGTCAGTTTATATGTCCTCTGAGTGCACAGTCCACAGAAACTTCTCTGTCTGAATTGCCCCTTCCCTGGGGCCTTCTCATCCCCTCCGCCCTCCAGGAGCCCCAGGCCCTGCACTTGCTTTGCACACACTGAGCATTCAGAAAGTTTGTGCATAAAGGGTAAACCTCTGCACTTTGCACCAGGATGGGGTTTGTAACAGAGACAAATTCTCCTCCGCTAATTTTCAAGGAGAAAAGAAATGCACTTCAAGCAAGAAAATTGGGTATCTGGGAAGGTTTCCAGCCAGGAGATTTCCAGCAGGACTTGGGAAAAAAAAAATCTCTAGTCCATCCTGCATTAGAACAGAGTGGGGGTGGGAAGGCGACCTTTACTCATCCTTTCCCCAGCTCTGTGCCAGTCACCTCCAAGGACACAGAAGAGGCGACATGGGGCCTGCCCAGGAGACTATAACAATGTGGATTCCTAAATGTAGGAAAACTACACTATAGTGTAGGTTCTTTGCTGTTTCCTCCCCAATTCTGAGTCGGCCTTCTTCACAGTTAGGATGGTGTCTGACCCACGTCTATACCAGGGGCTCCTGACTCCCAGGGAGATAGTCTGGTTCTGTATCAATGGTTCCTCTCAGCCTTCCTCATTCGATAGCCTAGAGATGGTAGTTTTTAAATTTTGGGAGGAAGGATGAGGCGTGAGAGATTTAGGAGGGGCATACGTACTACTGTCCTCTCAACACGTGGCCGAAAGCAGCTTTCGGTGCCTTAACACGAAACACATGGCTTGTTCATTCATTCCACAATGTCTGCTGAGTGGCAGAGACTGTTCTAAGCCCTGGGGTCCCTGCACGGAACCAAACAAAGCTCCTGCCCTCAGGAAGCTTGGACGGTTGGGGGAATAAACAACAAACAAACAGGACCCAGGTAATGAGGGTAAGACAAGTGCAGGGCAGGTCTCTTTGAGACTGTTGTCCCATTGTCATCTGGAGCAAATACCTGGAAGAAGGGAGGGAAAGAAATGCATGGATGTGTGGAAGCTGAGGAGCCAGCAAGGGCAAAGGCACTGGAGTAGGAAAGCACTTCATGCATTTGAGGTCGGTTGGTGGCAGGTGGGTGGACGTGATGCCAAAGAGGGTGTAGACGCAGCAGTGGGACAGAGCTGGTGGGCCCTGGGAGCCATGTTCAATGAACTCTGGGTATCTCCTGGGCATTTTCTATGTGCCTAGGCGTGTCCTAGGCCCTGGGGATACTAAGATTTCACACAGCTTAGGATCTAGCGAGTGATGGCAAACAGAGAGAGAGGAGTCCGGGACCCTGTGGTCAGTGCTGGGGGGCGGGGGGCATGCGGACGGCCTCCCTGGGGAGAGGACATCAGAGCCAGTGGGGGTGGCTGCGAAGCAAGCCGGAGGTCAGCTGTGTTCCGCCCACCTGCCACCTCGGTAAGGTCCCCTAATCTCTCTGAGCCTCCCCTTCCTTGTGCAAAAAAAACTCAAAAAACAAAAAAAACAAAAACCCAGGAATCACAATACCCGTTCTCTAAAGAGAAAACAAGGCCCTGGGTGTGAAAGTGTTTTGAAAACTGTGAAGCCCCAGATGGATGTAAGACGCCGCTACCATCCCACCACGCTGCTTCCTGTCCCCCTGCACGTTGTGACTCTGTGTGAGGGCGCAGGCTCCTGCCGCTCTCCATCCTCCTGGAGCCCAGCTGCTCAAACACGTGTTCAGACTCCTGTTCTCTTCTGGGCTCTCTGTCCTCTTCCATCAGAACCAGAGCACCCTGCCCCTGCTCCCTGGGCTCCAGCCGAGACAGGCCACCCTGCACTGGTCGGATCCATCTGCATCCATGGGGGGAACGCTGTCCCCACACAGGCCATGCGTGGCTCTGACCAGAGCTGCATGTCTCTGCAGCAAGAGGTGCTCAACCGGGGAAAGAAAAGAGCCTGCGCTCTCTATGAAGAATGGACATTCAGGAGTAAATTTCCACCAGCAGACTGGCACGGTCCAGGTTGAACACCAAACCAACCCCAAATGGAGTTAGAACAAAGTGCGTTGCACGTGCCCCGTTCCAAAGTCAAAGAGCTCTTCATCTCCAGGTCCCTCTGGAAAGACAGGTATCTGTTCACTGAGCCCCGAGCTTTACATATTTCTTCTCTGGTGTGTGTTTTCTGCAGAACTGCCCTCCTGTAAGCTCCCCTCCTCAGCTGTGACACCCACCCCTGCCTCATGGGGGGGTAGACGCTGGCTGGGTTCAAGTACTGCTTCTGTTCTATCACCCCGAGCACCACCCCCTTGGGCCTTCAAGACTATCTGGAAAAAAAGGTGGGCGTGACAATCATCCACCCCAAGGTGGATGAGCTTCAGTTTCTAATGGTAGCACCCGGCCATCTCTCCCGGCTCAGGATCTACAAGGTCCCCGCATTTTATCTTGACTTCTGTGTTTCCATGCTCTCCTGCTTCCCTCCCCAGTTGAGGGAAATACACATGGTCCTGGGTTGGATTCTTGCCTAACTTGGCATTTTGTGAAGCACGCAGCTTGCTCCTGGTGCCCCCGATACCACAGCAGAATAACAGACCCCTGAATCGCAAGTTGGCCTTCGGGCCTTTAGAGGATGAGCCCTTGCGGTCTTGGCACTCCGGATACCACATTTCCTGGTCAGTGCAAGCAGCTGCTTCTCCAATGTGCTAATAACATACATATCCATTTGCTCCCACCTGAGAAGTGCAGTTCTGAGGGCTTGTTTTATCCCAGTCTTAATGGCACTGATTTTTCTCCAGATATTTGCTTTCATGAGCATAGATTTCTGTCGAGAAGGCAGTTGGCTGTTTTATTCATGGCAGGAATGGCTCAATTGTAGGTATAGAAGTAGGTCGAAGGCACTGGGGGTTTGATTGGTCTGGGGAATGAGATTTAAAATACCCAAGGGGTTCTCATATATTGTAAACCTTCTTCTTCGATGAATGGGAGCCCAGGGGAGGGACATGGGCAGAGCTTTCTGGATTGTCTGGGAAGGGCATGGGGGTTGAACTAGGTGGGGTCTCACAGGAAGGCTGGCTGGCTGGGCTGAGCAGACCCAAGGAGCTGGCGAGGGGTGTGGGGCCCAGCGGTGCCAGGCCAGGAATGCACTGAGGGATGCAGAGCCCAACGGGTCCTCTGAGGCTCTGTGGGCAGGAGGGGGAAAGAAAATTCAGAAAAAGGCAGAACAAAGGAGCGCACAGCAGTAGGGCCAATGGGTAAAGCTACAAGGACTCAGAGTCCGCCTTCACCGCTGGAGAGGCTTGAGGAGAGGGGGCTGCTGCCCGAGATGACCAGCCCTCTGCAGGCTAGGGATAAGCAGGGCTCAGGGAGGGGGAGAGGGGCTCCTAGCAGGTGGGGCAGGGGCACTCTGTGACCCTGGAGATCTCCTGGAGCACTAAGAGTCTGACATTCTATGAAATTTTCATCAAGTATCTCCCAAGATAGTCATCTAATATACAATTTCAGTTCATTACATCGCGAATAAAAGAACCAACAATTTCATATTCTAATGGGTTTTATGCCTTCATTAGATAAAACATATAACTTTATTAAGTTAGAGGAAGCTTATTGGATATGTTTACTACCTCGACTGTGGCGATGGTGTGTTTCATGAGTCTGTGCAGATGTCCAAGCTCATCAAATGATAAGTAAATAAGTGCCGTTTTTTATATATCAGTTATAGCTCAGTAAAGCTGTTAATTAAAAAAAATACTGTGAATTAAAAAAAGAAACTTATTGGTTCTCTAATCCAGGACCTAGGGCCTGTGGCCTGTTTTTATAAAGTTTTATTGGAACAGCCGCACGCATTCATTTACATGTAACCTTTGGCCGTTTTCATGCCACAACGGCAGAGCTGAGTAGTTACGGTGGTGACCATATGGCCCAGGAAGCCCAATATATTTATGACCGGGCTCTTGAGAGAAAAAGTTTGCCATCTGTCTATCTAATTCTAATCACCCAATTCATAGGTAAGAAAACTGCGGTTGACATAATCTGGAGACTTCCTTTAGGTTGAGCAAATCGGTGGCTGAGAGGGGATAAGAACCATATAGCAGAGGCCCAGGCCCGTGTTTCTTCTCAGCTTCGGCTCACAGCATCCTGCTGCCGGCGGCTCTCTTTAGGAGTTCCTCTTCAAGTCATACCTTGTGCTCCTTTTACAGACACAAGGCCCAAGGCCAGAGGTGAACTGATGGGCCCCGGGTCACCTGGCCGCAGGATAGGGCTCCCTCCCTGAGTTCCCATCCCATAGGGCTGGCTCCCAACTGCCTTCCCAGGAAGGCTGAGGCCTGGAGAGCAGAAAGAGCTTCTAAGAGCTTCTAGGACTAGAACTCATCTGGTTCCCCAATCCCCTCTCAGCATTAGCATTCACCTTCTGTTAGCCAACAAAAGGACACATTTACAACTGTCTGGAGTTCGACTTGAAAACCCTTTTCACAGGTTTCCAGGGAAATTACTCCAAGTGGCCTTGATGGGTTAAAATGATTTTAACACACCCAGTCGCCTTCAGCTCCTTCCGTGGCATCTGCTACAAGCAGCAGAGTACATGAGTACCTGATGTTTAGCTTCTTTGGAAATAAAAGACTCCAAACAAGATGGTGCAGAGGGGCAAAGCCCCCTATCTACCCGCAATCATATTTAAGAGAACAAACCGCCAATCTGAGGCCCACGATGAGCCTCTGTTCTCTGTGTGGGAGATTTCTCAGAGCTATGAGATCAACTGACCCCTCGAATGATCTAACGTTTATCCCAGAAGAGTATCAAGTGGAAGCTGACCCTCCTTTTCTCCCTCCTCCCAACTGTGTCCCCTCAGAGGGCTGTTTCCCTCCTCCTGACCATTTACAAGCCTTTACATTCTCTGCATTTCCACTTCTAGCACACATTCCTCTTGGACAGAGACCAATGAATAGTCTCAGGAGAAGTTAAAGACCATCGGCATTCCCAATATAAGTGGTCAAGAGAATAAAGGATGTGTGTGCTATCAACATGAGGGACACCCCCACCCTCCCTACCCCAAAGCCTTGCCAAGGCCATACGTCTCACAGGTGCATGGTTCCCCGGGCCCAGAGAGCTCCTGAGCAGCTCAGACACAAGTCTGAATTTCAAGAGTGACATTTCCTAGCCAAGGGAGGAAAGTTAAGGATGGGAGAGAAGACCGGTCACCAGAGCCAGCTTCGTGTGGAGTTCAGCCATTGGGTCCCCTATTCCTTGTCCCTCTGAACTCGGCCCGCCCTTCTCAGTGGAGTCAGCTCCTCATGGCTTAAAGAAGACAACCGACATGTATGGTGTCAGGCACTGGGTGGGGTTCTGGCCATCGAAGCTGGAGATAGTCCTTGCCTTCACATTCTTTGAGAACCTGGACCAGGTTCTATCTGTATGGCCTATTTAAATCCTCACATAACTAGAAGATCAGATTATCCGTGTTTTATACACGCAGCATCGCCAACTCCGAGAAGCTAAGCAACTGGTCCAAAGACATGCAGGAAGTAAGTGAGGCAGCTGGGCTTTGAACTTGTGTGTGTCTGTGTGCTTTCCATCACACCATGCTGCCTCCAAAGCCTGGGGACTGTTTTTCACTGCGGTTGCTGGCCAGCTGTGCATCACCCCACCAGTGGGTGCCCAGCGGCTGCAGGAACATGGGCGGAGACACAGACTCACTGGATGTGCTGCCCAGGGTGTTGGAAAGCTGAAGGTCGTTTGGAGAGGAGAGGGCAGAGGGTGGAAATGAGGGAAGAACAAACCCGATTTGTGTGGAAATACAATTGTGTATGTTAGTGTGAATTATTGGGATTGATCTTGGCTGGTGAGAGTCCCAGATGTACAGACAACTGTGCTCACTTGGGCCCCAGGGGCTCCTGAACAGAGGAGGGATATCCCCAAGGGCCATTGCAAGGGCTGCCGAAGACAGCAAAAGCACAAGATTCCAGTGGCACCTGGAGTGAGGTAGGCGGGTGAGGACAGGACCTGAGAGCTGTTTCCGAGAGAAAAGGTGGGCGGTGAGCTGAAGACCTCCACCGTGAGCTGACAGGTAACCCGGATGAGTGGCTGCACCCTGGGGCAGAGGGGTCAGCCTGACTCTTGGATCCCCCGGCCACGTATGCAAATGCCATTTCTCTTGTCCTTTGCAGCTAAGTCTCCAACACCTCTCTATCTCCATCTATTCGCCCACACTTGGTGGAGGGAGGAAGTGAGGATGGAAGTGACCACAGTAAGGCAGACACACCCCAGAGCTTCGGTTCAGAGTACCTGCTCCTGATCTCACTCCTCACTACGAGTATCACCACCAGGCCCACCGCGAAAATCTTCAGGGTCTGGGGCAAGAACAGAAAAAGCCCACAGGCCATATCAGTAAATATTGAAGAGTTACAAATCAGGCCTACAAATGGCTAGGTAAAAAATGTACTGTTCTCCTGCCTGGGATATTATACATCCTCCTATCTGGAAGAGCAGATTCCAATTCAGAATTTTCAGAGTCCACATATTTACAGGTTGAGCCATGGTGGCAAGGGATGGCGCACCCATGGATGTGGACCTCATGGTCAGGGAGGGGCCACACCCACGTGGTGGGACATCGAAGTCCACCTGGGGCCTCTGATTCCCAAGGCAGTGGAGGCCACCCACAGGAGGCTGACCTGGGGGGAAAGCTCCCCATGGGTCCTGGAAGCAGGTTTGAAGCAGTTTCAGTGGGGAATTCTGGGGTCCTGAATCCCTGAAGCATGGCTTAGAAGGGGGAGTATGGAAACTTATGTCTCCTTGGCCATTCAGAGCTCCATGCCCTGTGGCACAGGCCCTCTAAGGCATGGAGCCCAGGACAAGGGTGCAAGAGTGGTAACGCCCTTCGCTGACCCCCATGGGGTGCCACATACTAACAGGCAAGCCAAGCATTGTACATGGGCTAATTTATTTAATTCTCACAACTCCAGGACATAGGTACTATTCTTATCACCATTCCACAGAGGGGGACCCTGTGACACACAGCAGGGAAGCCACTGCATGCCCAAGGTAACAAGTGATGGACGGAGCCAGGTTGTCTGGCTGCCCTATCAACTACCCCTCTCCCCCTCCTCACATGGAAGAGCTCACCTGCGGGACATGTGAGGCTCACGCAGCAGCCGCTGCAGAGAGACACAGAGCCACGAGACAGCTCCCAATGAGGCACGATAGAGTGCTTGCTGTATACTCGAGGCCAGAATGCTTGTGACAACTCTCCCACACCCCCATCTCTCTGCTTTGCTGAATCATAGATTAATTCCCAGACCTGGGAGGGAGATTTGCTGAGGCATCGTTGTGAAGCACGGGTAGTGAGTTAGCGGATGGGGTGTGTGTGCCTCCGCCAGGAATAAGGAATGGAATCATCCCTACGGGAGAGGATAGGCCCAGTTGGAGGGCACTTGTGGGCTGATGCCACAGCTGATAACCGGGAGGAGGCTACACTGCCCAGGTCCACCTGAAGCATGAGACATAGAAGGTGGATGATCGAGGGTTCCAGTAGCTGGTGATGGTAGCCACTCTTGAACTGGGGGAAAATCCAAGCCAAAGAAAAGGAAGCTACTACACCTCATCTTAGAAGTCCGACCCACCTCTACCTGAATCAGATAATGAAGGGGAAGAAAAACCCCATGAGTGTGATATTTACGTATGTTTGTAAAGTGTGTCATCCAACTGTGTGTCAACAGGCTGGTATCTTAGGTCATAACGGACATCAGGACAGAGACAGCTGGGACCCACTCGCAAATGGTTAAAAAAAAAAATCAGTCTGGAGGTGAGAAGCATCACAGATCTGGATTCAAATGCTCCCACTCTCCCTTAGTAGCTGTGTGCCACTCTACCTTCTGAACCCTGGCATTCTAGCCCGTAATGTAGCAACGGAAAAGTATCTCCCAGGGTCACCGTGAGAATTCAGTGAAGTCACATTTGTAAAGTCTCTGGGACATAGAACATGCTTGGACAACATGCCATTTCCCCACCTTGAGGCCCTCCTGGGAGCCTTTGTGCTCTTGCGAAGTGCAGGGTCCTGGGTGCAGGGTCCCGGGTGTAGGATCTCGGGTGCTGGGTCCAGGGTCCCGTGTGTAGGGTCTCGGGTGCAGGGTTCACGGTCTCAGGTGTAGGGTCTAGGGTGCAGGGTCTTGGGTGCAGGGTCTGGGGTCCAGGGTCTCAGGTGCAGGGTCCTTTGTGTAGGGTCTCGGGTGCAGGGTCCAGGGTCTCAGGTGCAGGGTCCAGGGTGCAGGGTCTTGGGTGCAGGGCTCAGGGTCTCGGGTGCAGGGTCCAGGGTCTCAGATGCAGGGTCCAGGGTGCAGGGTCCAGGGTCTCAGGTGCAGGGTCCGGGGTGCAGGGTCTAAGGTTCATGTTGGTTCCAGCTGCGGGAGGCCCTCTTCTGCAGGGATGCCGCGAGGTGGGGAACCGAACCGAGGTCCAGCTGAGAGGCCCAGGAGGAAGGCACAAAAGCAGCACAGGGCAGGGTCTGCTTTTGATCAGGAGCCGCTCTAAAGGAAGGTGGGAAACCAGACAGAAGCATCTCAAGGAAGTCCCGGGGGAAGTCCCAGGGCCCTGGGTGGCCCAGCGGGTGAGCGTCTGCCTTCGGCCCAGGGCGTGACCCCGGGGTCCCGGGACGAGTTCTGCATGGGGCTCCCCGCGAGGAGCCTGCTTCTCCCTCTGCCTGTCTCTGCCTCTCTCTCTGTGTCTTTCATGAATAAATAAACATAATCTTAAAAAATATATATATATAAATAAATAAAAGAAGTCCCCCGTGGCGGGCGGGGACAGCAGAGCAGTACCGCCGGCACCAGGGCGGCTGCAGGGGGGCGGGGCGGGGGCGGGGCGGGGCCCAGCGGGGGCTCCCTCCGCGCCTGCGCACTCCCCGCCAGCTTGGCCCCTCCCACCGGGCGGGTCCAGGAGCGCGGACCGGACGCTCCGCAGCCCGAGTCGGTGTGGCGGGGGCTCCTGGCGCCGCAGCGTTTCTAGAATCCGCTGCCTTGTCTCTTGCTACTTGGAGGCCTGTCTGCACCCACCGACGTGGGGCTCGAGCTCGGACCCCGAGGGGAGGAGCCGCGTGCTCTCCCGAGGAGCCGGCCAGGCCCCCGCGCCGCCGCTGCCGCCGGGGCGGACCCCACGCGTCCCCCTGGACCCCTCGCGCTGCCCGGGGCCCCCAACGCACGGCCGACCCCAACTGAACGCCTTCAGCAGCAACTCGCGGCTCAGACGAGGAAACTCCGGCCCCCCCGAGGGCGGCCCAGCAGTCAGGCCTGCTTCCTCTGCAAATGTCACAGACCAACCAGAGATCTTGTTTTTTTTGTTTTTGTTTTTTTAAGGGTTTATTGGCAGGAGGGGGGGAATTTCACAGCCCAGAAGGAAGAACTACGGGAACCAGGGTAGGTGACTCCTCCACGGGGCGGGGCCTCCACTCCCCCGGAAGCACATGCTTCCATGCGGCAGGGCCTCCCCCCCCCCCCCCCGCCCCCGCCCCGGAAGAACACGCCTCCATGGGGGCAGGGCCTCCACTCCCCCGGAAGCACACACGTCCACGGGGCGGGGCCTCTACTCCTCCCCCGCCCTCCCCCCCCCCGGAAGCACATGCCTCCATGGGGCGTGGCCTCCGCTCCCCCGGAAGCACATGCCTCCAGCCACGCACCGGGGGGTCAAGCGCCCCGCTCCCAGCTGGTTCCAGTTCCGGTTCCGGTGAAAGGCCGGGAGAACTGGCCAGCTCGGGTCACCTGTCTCCATCCCTCTTGCACTCTGGCCGCAGTGGTGTTTGAGCCCCACTCTTGGGCCTACCAAAGCGGGGAGAAGAGTGGGATCTGGGGGAAAAACAAGTCAGAAGGGTAAAGACCAAAGCCCCCCAGGATCTGAGCTCACGGTCAGCTTAGCGCCTCGCTACTCAGGGTCCCTCCTGGAACCGTACGCTCTGGCGACACCAGCCTCCTGCACTCCCTCGTGCTCGCCTGTCTCCTGCTCAGGGTTTTCAACACCCCCTTCCTGGACCGTCTATACCTTCTTTGCATGGATAATGCCTATTCATCCTTGTATTATTTTTTTTAAGATTTTATTTATTTATTCATGAGAGACACAGAGAGAGAGAGAGAGGCAGAGACACAGGCAGAAGAAGGCGGCTCCATGCAGGGAGCCCGACGTGAGACTCGATCCTGGGACCCCAGGATCACGCCCTGGGCCGAAGGCAGACGCTCAACCTGCGGAGCCACCTGGGGATCCCCCCTACTCATCCTCCTAGATTCAGTGCTTTGTCACCTCTTCCAGGAATCCTTCCTAGAGCCTTGGGGTAGATCAGATGTCCCTCCTGAGCTCCTGGCACACCTGCGCACCTTTACGGCTTACCGCAGAATGTCCCTGGACAACAATAACGATAGCAGCAAAGACACACCTATATAATGTTCATTTGCCACGTGCCAGGCACTGTTCTAGGCAGTGACACACTTGAATCCATTTGCTCCTCACAGCAACCCTGCGAGGCAGGCATACTGCTCATCCTCCTTTTATGAAGCAAAGACACCGAGGCGCAGAAGCTAGATCGCAAAGCTAGCACTCAGCGGAGCCGGGTTCAAACCCGGGGCCCATGACTCTGAGCCTGTGCTCCTAGCTATTGTGCCCAGAAAAGGCTTCACGGGCTGCAGTCTGCCCTCCAGGGCGGGGATGGCGACAGTCACCCTCACTCCTGGCTATGACAGAGTCCGCACTAACAAAATACCGTCTGATGGATCTGATGGAACTGAATAGAACTTTCTCCGTTGGGCGGCTGGCGGACGAGGAGGGAAGGAGAAAAGACTCCATGGAGCTGGATTTTGCAGACCCATGGAAGGAATGGAGTCAGAGGCCAAACTACCCGTGTCCCGGCAAACCACACAAGCTGGCCAGAGCCCCGCTGCCCACCGCCTATTTCTGCCAAACGCCTCTGGATGGCTCGGCCACACTTTCTCTGCACCTTGTGTCTATATTCTTTAAGTGAATTTGGTTTTCTCTGTGGTTAATGGAGGCTTACCTCATGGCACGAACGAAGGCTTCTACAACTGAGCTCCCACAGTTGTGTTTTTTCCTTAACATAACATGATAAGGCCAGCGTTGGGGTGTGCAGTGATTTTTCGCCTGGAGATTTTCACCTGGAGCCAGGGCATTCTTCCTTGTTTTAGTTTTGCTTTCCATCAGGTGCTGGCCCAGTGGTAACTCATTGCTGCTCCTAAATAAGTGATCAAATGTGCCCTGACTTGATTTCTCCAGTTGTGATGAAGCTGACCCTATTAACCCACCTCAGTGGGCCTCGGGGCCCAGTAAAAGGGTACACTTGTTTCTACTAGCAAGGCATGTGGCCAAGGAGGGGCTGCCACCACAATGGACGGGTCACTACATGTGGCAAGTGTTTCCCTCTGGTAGGGCCTGAATTCAAACTACAACATGGCAGCAAATTAATTAATATGAAAGTCAGATACAATGAGCGCGGCTTTTTCTTGAGTCCTTGCCATGGGTCAGGCTTTGAGCTAAGCTATTAACAAGTACCATCTAATTTAATCCTTGTAAATCTGTGTCAATCCTTTCAACGGTACAACAAGCACCCACTTATGCCAGACTCTGCATTGGGTCCTTGGGACTGAGTAGAGAACAAAACAAAGATCTTTGACTTGAATAGAGAGAGCAAGCAGTAGACATAATACGAGTAAACTACAAGGTAAACCACATCGTAGGTTAGGGAAATACGGGTAGAACAGTAGAGGTGAGTGGCCGGAAGTGCCGGGGGGGATGGTCTAGCTAGGGTTTATTGAGAAGATGCTATTTGAACAAACATTTATTGGAAGTGAGGGGGTTGGCCACGTGGAGAATGGGAGAAGAAGATTCTGGGCAAAGCAAAAGGCCAGTGGGAAGGCCTCAAGGTGGGACTGTGCCAGGGGGTGCTCAGGGCGCAGCAAGGAGGCTCGGGAGGTGGGGGAGGTGTGAGCACTGGGAAGATAAGCAGCAGAGGTAGTGAGGGGCCACATCACACAGGCTCTTGCAGGTCACAGTTACAAGCCACTTCATAGAAGAGGAAACTGAGGCAGAGCAAGATGATGCCAAATGTGATGTGACCTAAAAGTAGCAAGTTTCAGAGCTGAGATTGACCCCAGGGGCAGGGAGGACTCTACATCAGAGCCCAGGTGTCCATCCTGATGCTAGAGACACCCCCCCTCCCTCCACATGGTAACCAAAACTGCTGCTGCTGGTTTCTATTTTTATTTTTTTAATGATTGATTTATATAAGAGAGAGCACACACAAGCACATGGAGGGGAGGCGCAGAGGGAGAGAATCTCCAACAGACTCCCTGCTGAGTGTGGAGCCCGATGTGGGGCTCGAACTCACGACCTACGAGATCATGACCTGAGCTGAAACCAAGAGTCAGACAACTGACCGAGCCCCCCAGGCGCCCCACACCAAAGCTTCCTGATGTCCTCCTATGTCAACCAAGTTAGGCCTGAGGGGACCCAAGACTCAGAAAAGTCTGAGCTGGAAGGAATCCCAGAGATGATCTCATCCAGTTCTGGTGCCGCGGGGAGAATAACAGAGGCCTCAACTCCTACCCTGCTGGGCAACGGGATATCCAAATAGGACAGGTATCCTCATCTGCAAAATGCAGACATCCACCCCTCCTTGGAGGGAGTGTGTATTAAATGAAATGATGTGTGCACAAGGGCTGTGACAGTACCGACAGCTCCCCTTTCCTGGCCTGTCTCCTCCCCCTGCTTCTTGGAGCTGCAGTCACTGACGACCATGTCTGAGCTCCACCCTGCCCCGGATGGGGACAGGATCTGTATCAGCAGGTTCCACACAATCGCCACCAATCAAGGGCGGAGCTTGGGATTTTGCTGGGAATGTGGAGCATTGTCCCCCCACCTGTCCCCACACACGGCAAGCGCACTGTCCTCCCTGAGGGCCGGGATCTGGTGCCCCGGAGGCCCCCAGTCTTGAGTCTCTACTATTCCTCTTCCATCAGCTGGAGCCCTGCTGGATGCACGCAGAGTTCTGCTCAAAGCATTGGATACGCAATAGGTGCTCGATAAGTGGTTGTTACTGTTGTTACTAATAGTGCAATGGAATTTGCTGCCACCAAAAGTGTATCAGGCAAGTCATGTACCTCTGTGCACCCCAGTCTTCCCTGAAATATGGGCTTAATACCCACGCTAGTTTCCGTCACAGCAACAGCCTGGGCTCATACTGATGAAAAAGTTCATTCAATTGTGGAAAGCTACACACACGGAAGCCACTGTTTTCAGGTATCAGCTGGAGAACAGAGCAGAGGTGGTTTCCAGCAGGATCCCACCGCCCACATCCACGAGCCAGAGCCTGGGGGACCTGGTCCTTGGGCCTCTCCTGTTTTCCCACTGGGAGCAAACCTGGGCCAGGGCTGTCAGCCAAGACCGCCTTCTCCCCTGTGGTGGCCCCAGAGAAGCACACAGCATCCCTGTGGCTGGTTAGCAGATAAATATTAATGACTAAAAATGTATGTAGGATGGATGATGGATGGGTGTCCTGGGAGCCATCGCTTTGATTGCCCCTCCTTGGACACATTTAAGGATCAACGTGATAATTACAGAGAGCTGGAACAAAATGATAAAAAGCCTAGGGAGGGGTAAAGCAAAGTCCAAGGGAGGAAAAATACACCAATCGGGTCACCTGCGGAGAGGACACGATGCAAATGTGGCTGAGGTGGCCCTGGAGGGCAGAAGCCTTTGGTAGGGATACCCTGCTCGTGCTCCAAGAGTCCCAGCTCCTTTTTCCTGCCTGGTGGTGTGAGCAGTGGCAGGAAGCCCAGCGGTACCAATTCGGGCTCAGAGTGCTTGCTGTGGGCACACGACAGTGTATATAGACTCAGGGCGTCCTGGTGTATTGTTAGAATATTCGGAAAAAACAGCATATGGCACATGCTCCGCATGCGATTCTGTTCCTGCTGTTAACTTAGTTAATTCCAAACTCTGATTCTTTCTGCTTACAAAAAGGTGCTTTGCACAGGGACGAAGGCCCCAGACTGAACCTCTTCTCTTTTTCTCTCACCGAATGTTATTTTTTGAGGGTCACGTAAATAGTCCCTAAAAACATTATAAATAGATTTGAGAAGCCCATCCCCACTGAAGAAAACAAAGCCCTGAGCAAACAAGCACGTGCTTTTTCCCACAGGAAGCGTGTGAGCCCGGCCCAGGCACGGGAGTGGAAGCCTCTGGCAAACTCACATGATTAATGCTCTTCCCCGGCGCCTCGCCAGGGCCCACGGTTCCTGATTCCTGGTCCTTCCTCTGTCCCTCCTGTTCTATTAACGGCCTCATCTTTGTCAGGGATCCAGAGTCCACATTTTTGTCCCTCTGCCTCCTCCCCACCCTCCCTCACCAGTCACCAGTCCTGCTGCTTCCCTGTCCCTCTTCCTTCGTTCGCCCTCTGCTCCCCACTCCCACGGCCATCACTCTCATTCAGGCCACGAGGCATCTGGTTCTCGGCTTCCCCTCACTCCGGTCTACTCCAGACACTGCCACCAAATGCTTGAAACACGGCTCTGACTGCACCACTCCACTGCTCAGACACCTCCCATAGCTCCCCACTCTCAACATTAAGGGCAGCTGGCACAGCTGATGTGCAGAGCCTTCAGAAGCTGGCCACCAGGTCTCATCTCTGGCTGCCTCGTCCTCTCATCCTCTGTGGTTCTCTGCCCTGAGGAGCATCACACTGCTCCCTGTGCTCAGAACACCTGCCGGCTGCGCTGTCCCGTGTCTGCTGTCCCACACCTGCCTGCTGAAATCCTACTCAACCCCCAGGGCCCATCCCCAACATCAGCTCTCCCATGAAGTGTTTCCTCTCTGCCATCTGAGCACCTCTTCCTGGTCTCAGGTAAGGGAGCTCTGCATTCCAGTCACTTCTCTGCTGAAAAATTCCTCCCACTAGAATTTATCACCCATGAAAACAGGCACTGCTCCTCATCTTTTCGGCTCTTCACTTCACACACAGTAGATACTACACACATGAAAAGAAAGACACTTGAACTGCACGAAGGTAAAGCACAGACAGACATACCACATTTCCTGCTGGATCACACAGGGGCCTGGCTTAGAATACGCGGTTTCTTCTTTCTGCTTCTGCATAATTATGGTCAGAGCAGAGAAGACCAAAATGCTAACGGATGCTGATGGTGGCACCAGGATGGTCTGCATTTACACCGGTGGTTATTCTGTGTATCCCAGTAATCCTAGGAGCTAATGCAGTGGCTCCCAGCTGGGGGGCGATGTTGCCCCCCAGGGGACACATGGCAATGTCTGTAGATGCTTCAGGTTGTCACAATGGGGAGGTGCTACTAGCATCTAGTGGGTAGAGGCCCAGGAGGGGGCTAACCACCCTACAATTCACAGCCCCCACAACAAAGAATCATTCAAGCCAAAGTGTCCATAAGGCTCCTGTTTAGAAACCCTGAACTATTGTAAAATAGGCACTATTAACCCCATGATGGGGCTAAAGAAACTGAGGCACAAACATGGCAGGCGACTCTCCCAAGATAACACAGCTATTTAAGTAGCAGAAATAGATCTACCCCCTGGCTCCTTGATTCCCAGCTGTGTCCCTTCTCCTGACTTATCTGCATAGACAGACACCACGGCACAAACTCAAAAGCACCGGACCCAACTGAGACTGCTGCTACTAAGCCTGGTAGATGTTAAAGTGATCGCAGGGATGTGGGCAAGGTCAAACAATTTGGCCCATCAACCCCTCTCCGGAGCTAGGATGCTTTTTTAGAGTCCCTCTAAATTACACAAGACAGTGGAAAGCCAAACAAGAGGTCCAGTGGGCAGCGAATCCTCATCCTAGTAGGCAGAGCCAGACTGCTCTGGCACTGAAGCGACTCCACGGGGCCATGCTGGGAAGCGAGTCAGGGAAAGGAAGCTACCTCCTCCCTTTCCTGTCCCTGGAGAGCTAAGCCCTCGACGACGCAGTGGCTTTGCTGAGACCCAAGAGCATCCAGATTGGCTTTCCTCACTCTAAGCATGGTGATGAAGCCTGAGAAGCAGCCCATGGTGAGTCGGCATCCAGTGGTGGGAATGCCATGCTGGGAAACCCCACATGACGCCGTGGTTACTAGATTCCTTGACTCAAGAGAGCAGAAGGGCAGCATGCTGGCACGGAGGAGGAGGGGCCCAACAGACACAGATGCCACTTTTTCTGAGTATTTGGGCCCATGTCCCAGAACCTGCCATCTGTGGGGAAGCAATGGGATGGAAAGGGGTTGAAGAAGACTGATGGGCAGTGGGCATCTGGGGGCACAAGCACTTCAGAAAGTGCCTGCAGGGCCGCCTGGCAAGATTATCTTGGGGGCTCCAGTGGACACAGCTGAATTCCTGGAGAAGACAACATTGGGCAGATTTGGGCACAATGTGAGGACAACAGTATAAAATCACATGAAGTTCCATGTCACTGGGATCAGGGGTAAGCTGTGTGATTGCTAAAGCATGTTCAAGAAGTTCCTAACCGGATACCTCCAAGATCCTCTATGTCTGATGAAGGAAAATGCAAAGGTGGTGGCTGTGTGCTGATTACAGGGCCTGAGCCTCAGCAGCATGGCTGCCTAGGATGGGAGGCAGGACTTGGAAAAACTCAGCCCCACATCACAGGAGACATTCAGCTGGATGCAGAAGACCTCAGCCTCCCAGCGACAGTGACAGGCATCACTTGTGCTCCGATCAGAGCCGTCGACTTCGGTTGAGAAAGACTCCTTCAATCCGAGGCTGAAAGTCAGGAAGGCCATAATCACTCACCTATGGACGGTCTTCTCCAGGTTCTAAAATTTGTTAGCAGATGTCTCTACAGTGAGAGCAACAGGCTGTGAAGCCCGGGCACGTAGTAGCTGTCGCTATTAAATAAAACTTCTCATAAAACGAATATGGGATGTTCAGTGTTATCATGACCGTTGTGTTACGTGGGGGTGAAGCAGTTCACGTGTATAACTGGAAGCTGCTTGGGTTTTCTGTTCTCACTTGGCTACTTAGAGGGCATAATTCAGGATCTCTGCTCTACCCCCGACACTCAACAGGGTGAGGACTGCAACACTGGCTGTTGACCGACATCCAAAATCTGTCACCGCAACTGAACAGCGTGACCTTGGACAAGTCATTGAAATTTCACGTGGCCGTTCCCTCACCTGTCACGGGGGCATACTCCTACTCCTACTTCCCTTGGCGGGGTAGTAGTTGAGGATGAAGCGAGATGACTGTAACTTGCCTGCCACAGGGTCTGCGCACGGTAAGTGGCTGGTGAACGTCAGCCCTCGTGACAAAGGGCTTTCCCATATGTCACCTCTTTTCCCGGGTACCACCATAAGGTACAGCAGCAGGAGATCCCCCCCCACCGCTCCAGTGTAGTAGGATTCTTGACCTCACGGTTGTTCCCTCCTGCCAAATTGTTCTACTTAATTAGACAAGGACTCTCATGTTAGGATGAAGTCGACCAAGTTCTTGCTTCTAGTTGCCTTCCATAAAGGAACCACTCTAATATATTTATATATATATATTACATACATTTATATAAATATATAAAATATATTTCATATATATATATATTGCATCAACCATGCGAACCAGGTGGTTCACTTGGTTGCTAACTGCCCGGAAGTATTACTAGATAAGCAGTGGCTCAAGTTACCATGCCAGCTTATTAGTGTGATCAAATAATGCGTTGTGGTATGCGTTGTGGTATCCGCCGGCTTTCCTGCGTGAACCATGGCGAAAGCAGTAAGAGAAGTTTGTAGGGGTGTCCACAGTGCTACTTATACCTTCTGGGATATGGAAACAATCTCTGGGGCCGATCTCAGGTCACCAGCAGTGCTGGGAATTTGTTGGAGAACTTGCACTGCCAACGATGAGCGGAGGTACGAATTGTGTGTGTGTGAACCTGGCAGGATCTTGGCAGGGCAGGAGGCATTGCTGACTCTGGGAATGGCCAAGTGGCCCTCCTCTTCTCTTTGAGGATAGGATACCTCCTGGAGTCTGCACCTGTGTTCTTCTCTTGGCCTCCTGCATGGGGAACAAGGGCAGGGCTTCGCAGAGCTGACTGCCTTGATCCAGCAGCTGCATGCAGTGCCTGAAACTCCTACTATCAAGGGCCCCCATCGGTCTTCTGCAAGGGTAGGTTATGCAAATTCTAGGGAGAGAATGCATGTTATTTCAGAATTCTAGGTTTAGAGTTACACCTTCCCAAAGATGCACGCTAGAGGTGTGCACAAGATCTTTAGTGAAACAAAAAACCTGCAATTTACAAATTCTGCTGGCAGGTGACAGCCACATGACCCAGACTGGAAGACCCGCTACCTCCTATGAGATCTGTCCCCAAACCCCACAGGTGTGATTCTGCTATCTCTATGGACTTAGGAGAATGTATACAACTTTAAAGCAACATAAATCCACCAAGCTGAGAAATCTTAAAGAATATAGAACCCCGTGGATATGATGTGGAACACCAAATCTGATTTGTATTGGTTAGAAATGGTTTCTGATGCAAACCCCAGGCCTGTCTAATTGGAGTGGGTTCTGTACAGCTGCAGGCTGCTGTTTCTTGGCTGGCCACTGGCGTGGAGGAGCTTGCCACCCTAATCATCCTGTTCGGAACCTCTGCCACCTTCTGTGAGCATTATGATGTACTGAGCACTCCCTTTATACTAGGAACTGGACGAGACTTCATGCCGCGAACTGGACAAGACTTCATGCCGCTCACTGCCACCTCGCCACAATCCCACAAGCTCTACATTATCATCTTTGTCTTACCAGTGAGAGATGGACTCAGCTGGTGACAGAGCCACATCCAAACTTGGACTTGCCCAACAACCCCCACATACCAGGCTCACCCCTGCATGTCGCCCACTTCCTTTACCAGGTTCAAAGAAGAGGAATATACCAGGGTTTCCCTGATGCTGACAGGTCTTTCCTGGTGCTGTCCCCATGGTGCTCCTTTCCCCCCAGAAGGGGGAAGTCCTCTACTTGATCCCTCTTGAAAAATAAGGCAAAGCAGTCCCCCCACCCTCTCCTATTCTTTCATTCCAGGCACTCCCGGAATGAGTGTGCATATTGAATTTATTTCTAAATCTTCCCACCAGTGGGACCTCAGGGGAGCTTGCATCCAACTCCCTCTCTTCGTGATATGATAAACCAGGCAGGAGAGGTACAGTGACACCCGAGGGTCAGGCAATGAGTTGGCAGAGGCAGGACCAGAGCTCAGGGGTTTCCCATCTCATAGCTGGCCTCTAGGACGCCCTATATTTTCCAAATCATGTCAAAGCATTCTGAAGAAGTGGCCAATTGAAAGGGACCAGAATGTGAAAATAAAATAATTAATAATAATAATAATAATAATAATAATAATTAGATTAAACTGGTTAAACTGGCTTAACAAGAGTGGAGGATGAAAATTTAAAACACCTCAGTAGATCAGACCAGCATTCACCCCACCTTACAGGGAACCCTTGACAGTGGTATCACAGAGGATCATGGGAAAATATGGGAGACACATCTAGAATGTTAACTTTAAGCACTTAGGAAATGTCCCCTAACTTCCATTTAATAACCCCATTTATATCTGTCATCCATGACTCTCTGAAAGTTCATTCCTGGAATCTATTTATAATTTCAGCCCATACTGTTTCTTGGAGTAAGGATTCTTGCACATTTACTACCTACAGCGTAAAGTACTACTTCCTTTTATTTGGCCTAAAACTATCAAGTTCTCTGGCTCTGCTCAGCAGGGCAGGATGAGAAGTCATTAACATCTTTCACCTGAAGAATTATTTTTAAAGAAGCTAATTAAGTCTACAATGAAAACAGGTATATTACTATGCAAAAACATTAATTAGGTCAATTTTGAGGTTCCTACAAGTGCCCTAAAAGAGTTCAGGCCACCTACCGGGCCTTACCTTCTCCAAATGACTTCCAGGTAGAACCTACTTTGGTAAGAATTGTCTTTTCTTTTTTTTTTAAAGGAATTTTCTTTAGTCACCTACGTGGACATGATTTATGGCTGCCCCAGAGGAAAAATGAAAAAAAGTCAGCCAAGGGGCAGGGATATATAATCTCCAACTACAGTGTAACAGCAATGAAATCTTCAAAAACACATTCTTTTGTTCTCAAAGTCCAAAATTTTCACTTCTGAACAAAGAGTGTATTGGGAATGACTCCAAGAGCTGAGGCTGGGAGATGGGATGGCAAAGGAAACACCATCCCGATGGAGCTTCAGGTTGCATTACCTGAATCCTTCTGGATCACCACTTATAATGAAAGCATGCATCACCCCATGTCTGTTTCACTATCAATAAGGGATAAGCTTTCATTGCTTTTCTATTCAGTCCAATGGTATAAGACATGCTGGGTAAAGACATTCTCCTTGAAGATTCAAAGAAAGGGCAGATGGATGGCACTGTCTGAATCTCCTTCTGTGGCCAGCCGAGGAGAGAGATGGAGAGGCACCCGAGCCAGGGGGAATCCCAAAGAGAACAATTTCCATCATGGGCCCAGGGTTCTCCAGCACAGGCCCAGACACAGCACTTAACACCAAGGCACCTGTCAACTGGGGAGGGGAGAGGTGGTCGGTGCCTAAATGAGTTTCTCTTTCCCCTGAAGAGTCACATTCTGAGTGTGCTCTGCAAAGACAGCGCAAAGGTTAATCATCCAAGGTATTTCAGAGTCAGTACAGACCAAACCCTTTTTCTGAAAGTTGGTTTTGCTATTAGGGAGAGATCTAGTCTCCCAAGACCACAGAAATCCCTAGGGGTTCCTGCACTCACAAGGTGGAGAGGGGGAAAAATGAAGAAACATGGCAAAGCCTCAGCAGTAAATCTTTTCAAACAGCCCCTTTGAGGGAGACTTGCCATTCACCCGGATTTTTAGGTGGGCTAAGTGCAGTCTTCACCAAACTTTGCTAGCGATGTGCTTGTCCAGGGGACCAGCTGGGAACTAGCGGAGGACCCAGAGGATGTAACAGAGCGAGGTCGTAAGAATCCTGATGCACAGAGCAAGGCAGAGATTTGATAAGAGTTCAGTCTTCTACCAATGTCGGAACTCACAGCATGTTTTTTTCCGAGAAGCGCTGAGTGTTTTCCAGATGACACATTCATCTTCCCAGAGCCCGGGGAATGGAAAGCCGGAGGCCGCAGGGGCAGGGGTGTGGGGCTGAGGAGGCAGACCTCTCAGGGTGTGCTCACCCCGCCCCCCACCCCAGAGAGCCGATGGGTGGTGCGGGTACCAGGACAGCCCTATCCTCATGCCTCCTCCTTCCGCTCCGTTGCTGCCCTTGCTGCCAACCCTCCTGCCGGGGTCACTACAAACCGTGACCCTCACCTTTCTCTCTTTACAGCAGCCTGACTTTGCTGATAAGCAATAAGCCAAAATAAGAGACTTCAAAGAGTGGATAAGGGGGGAAAGGGGCCACGGGAAGATCTGCCAAAAGAAAAAAAGCAATGAGCTCACGGAGCATGAGTCTTGCCTTCTGTCCCTGGCCCCGGGGCTCCCCTGCCCGAAAACGGGGCGGTGTGTCTGTTCCAGATCAACGGGCCTGGCTCCCTTCTCAGCCTCCGTATGGGAAGACAATGGAGATATCTAGTGGTGAGCTCAGGGTGCTGGCCTGAGCAAACTGAACAGTGCCCACCCCTGCGCCTTAGGACAGCGCCTGGCTCAGGGCGCACCCCGGAGTGTCTGCTATGGGGTCGTACTTGCATCGCATTCTCCGGCTTGGAAAGTGTTTGCTGACTTTCTCCCCTTCACTCCCCATAACTACCACACAGTAGGGGCCAGTAGGGGCCCTGACACTGTAGTGAAACATGAGACAAAGAGCAAGAGGAGGGACGTGCACCTACATCTTCCCATTCTGTTACTCTCATTAATCTCCAGAAAAGAGAGGGTCTGACCTGGTGAAAAGAGCATGGGGTGCAGGTGGGAAGAACAGGTTCTGATGCCCAGGATGGCCAGAAAGGAACCTGGAGATCTAGCGGAGAGATGGCACGGGAGTTCCTTTTATATGCCAACTCCGATTTTCAGCAGTGGCCTTACGACAAGAGCCAGGAGGACCCTGGGGCTGCTCAGTGGGGCAGTGTGCTGTGATAGATTAGCCATGTCAGCCCCAGACATGGTAAGAGCTGATGGGACCAGGATGTCACTATGTCACCACGATGTCATCCATTGGCTGTATTTTCTTTTTCCAGTGTTCCTATTTCTTTTGTAGCCAATTAAATAAATTTCATCAGAAAATTAATCTATTCTACGTTATACAGCTGGATTGTAGCTGTGCCGAGATTTGAATCCAGGCCTCTGAACTACAAGTCCAGTACCGTCTTCACTATGTCATGCTGTCCAGGTCCTAATACCAGTTATGTTCCCATAAATGTGGATGCATGGGTTCTCCCCTGCCTCTGTTTCTTCACTTGCAGATTAGAGGAGATCATCCCTGTTTTCTCCATCTCACAGAATTACTGGCAATCAAACAAAAGGCCAGAATCCCAGCACTCTGAGCTCCCAGGCCCGTGTTCTTGCTGCTGCACCCTGTTGCTATCAATAGACATGAAAACACTGAAAGGCAGAAGCGGCCCTAAAAATGCAGAGTAGTAGTATGGGAAGCGAGGAGTCTGAAGCCCTAGGTTCTGCTTCAGTTGCATCTGCTCCACACCTGGTGGCTTTCTCTCCACAGCCCCACATGCAGAAGCTCAGGAAGGAGGAGAACGGAAGAGAACCAAGGCTAACAATGGAGGCAGCACCCCCGCCCCCTGACGACTCCCCAGGGGCAGCTGCTTCTGGGGATGTCCAGAAGCTGCATCCTCTCATATCCCTCTCAGCCCTCTGTCCTGCCCTCCAGATTGGCTGTCCCAGACCTAGTCACCACACTGAGCGGTGTTCCTGGAACCCGGGACGCTGCAGTTCAAAAGAGGATGATGACAGTAGGGCCTGGGGATAGTGGGGCTGGAGGTCCTGGGTCTCCACTTGCGGGCTCCCCTTTGTCTCCTTCTTCTGCTCCCTCCTCATCAAAGTCTCCATCTAAGGAGTAAGTAAGCTTCCACTGCTCTCAATCCTGTCTTTCCCTCCTCCTGACACCCTAATTGGTCCAACCACGTTGCCCATCTTCTGTGGTTCTCTTCAGGCTCAACAACATGTCAACTTCAAGGAAAGGCAACCACCTCCCCTTCCCCACATGCATATTCCAGTAGTGGTTTTTGGTGTTGCGCATAAAAATAGTCCCTGCACCCGCCTCATCTCTCCTCATAGGATGGGAGTTGCTGGAGAGTGGAGGTCACGATTCGGCCTAGAGTTGTCTGAAAAAAAGGGAGATCACCCATCTTAACTAGCCTCAGACTCATAGGATTGTAGGGCTGAAAGGAACTAGGATGTTCATCTTGTCTAGTCAACCACATAAGTCCTAAAAGTATCCTTGAACACAGAGACCTGCCTAGCTCCCACGCAGCCCATTTTGGGGTTCCAAGAAGCTCCCACCCATCATGTTTATGTTTCGATTGTCTCCACTAGCTAGAACGTAAACTCCACAAGGATGAGGAATTTTGTCTATTTTATTCATTACTGCATCTCCAATGCCTAGAATAGTGCTTGGCATGTGGCAAGTACTTAATAAATACTTGTTGAATTAATTAATAATTGGTTTTGTTTCTAGCCTTTGGGGTCTTTCAAAAGAGCTTAAACATTTTTGCCTGCTATATGATGGTGTCTCAAATAATTCAAGACACCTGCCATGTCTTCTCCCTCCCTAAGCTCTTACAGTCCCTTGAACGTTACCTGAAGAATATCCTGATCCTTTGCCACCTCGGGATGTTCTCTGAATGTGCTCCAGAATCACAAAGCAAGGAGGACACCTGGAATTTCCCCAGCTAGCCCATGCTGTCATTCTACAGGCTATGATCTGGTCTTTGGACACCAAAGCCCAGGCTGCCTCGCCACCTTGTAACCAAAAGCAGCTACGTTAGAGGGGCATGAAGCACTCCCAAAGTGGATGCCGTCTTCACGTGTGGGCCGTGCTCCCCTGACATAGAGGGCCGGGCCAGTAAACAGATGGAGAACTCCCAAAGGGCTCACCTGTGGTAGTCCCAACAGAACACATAAGATGCATGGAGATGGTCTCTGCCCTCAGAGTCTGCAGTGGGACAAATGGATAAGTCAACGTGCAATTACATCCTAGCGAGATAAATCGTCGATGCCCTATCATGAACACACCAGAGGCTTGCTCTGTGCGCTTTACTCTGGTGACTGAGCAAGACATTCCTCTCTCTGAACATCCTTGGAGCCTTAAATAACTGAAGGAAGACAGTGGAGTGTTTCTACCTGTACATTTTTCACATCATTTTGAAACTCCCAAAGACAGATTTTCTGAAAGCTGTTGTGACTGTTTACTCTGTGTTGGGAGCTGGGCCCATAATAGGTCTTCAACAACTGTTTGTTAGATAAGTAGCTGCAGGATCTTCACAAAAACTCTACAAGGTAAGCATGTTTAGCCCCATTTTACAGAAGAGGGAAGTGTGTTGCCACTTGGAGGTGAGGACAGGTACATATCTACATAGGGCCTGGCAAAGGATAACCACAGATAGCTGGCAGCAACTGGATGCACAGCCCATGACAGCATTGTCTTTTGCAAGCACTGACGGATGCAAAGCTGGACATGCCAAACATGGTCTGCAAGTGTCCTGGACTCTGGAGGAGGGAGACTGCTCTGGGCTGGATTGTGTGGAGACTGGGGGGAACAGGCAGGCTTCCAGTGCTGGGCTGGTCCTACCAAGCTGTGGTGCTCTCTGCATCCCAGTTTCCTTGCTCTGGACACAGTTCTCCTCTGATCAGACTGGTGGTGAGGGTCAGTGGCACTGTGGCAGCCAGTCCTGCTCTGACCCGAGGCATGCTGGCATGGAAGGGGACCATGGCCTAGAGATCTCTACAAAGGTAGCTCAGTAGGACACATTGCACGATGGAAAGTAATTGTCGGGGAGGTGGTGTCAGACTATGCTTAAAGGAGGTTCTAGTCTCCTGAACTCAGGTCTATAGCATTTTGGGGCTCTGCCCCCAGAAATCCACTTCCAACCTGGGATCTCCCAGATGACTGATTCCTTTGAGTCACCTCTACCATCCAGCTCTGGGAAGAGTATGTAACTGAAGCTAAGACACAGGGTGGCAAGAAGCCTTGAGCCCACGGAGAGGTACTTACTTGGTCCCTCTCTTCAAGAGGTCTGGAGTCCAGCTGGGACAATGGGGAGGCCCTGTGTCAGGACTGACCATCAATCAAAGAAACTGGCTTTGTTTGTTATTTAAGGAATTATCCTACTCTAGGTTTGTGTATAATCTTGTTTACTTCCTCAACCAAGACACAAGTGCCCCAAGGGTGGAGGTTTTGTCTTCTAAGTCTCTGACCCCATGGTTCTAACTAATAGAAGGCATTCTAGGCCTGTTGTAGAGTGATGGGTGGGCAACTGGCTGAATCAAGTGGATTAGTCTTAAATCAGAGTCCCATAGGCCTAGAAGGATGGACCGGCTGAAGGGTTAACTGCAAAGAGATGTGGTCCTGCCTGGAGCTGGGCCACATGGCCAGTTCCAGGATTCAAGTGTGAGTAGCACACAGCTTCTCAGGTCAAGGAGCTCAATCCAGAAAGGGCTATGGTTCAATCAACAGTACAGGAGGCCACAGAGCCTGTATGAAAGACACAGAATGGTTATGAAAATGCAGACTCTGAAGCCAGATCAGGAGTTCAAATCCCAACTCTAAAGAGATATGTGATCTTGAGCAAATACTTCAATTTCTCTCTGTCTCAAGTTCCTCATCTAGAGGTGGCCATAATAATAACAGCTCCCAGGATCGTTGGATCGAGAATTACATGAGTTGAGATATATGAAATATCTGGAAACACATGCGTGCTGGCTATCAATGTGTGGTAGAGGCTGGGGGCAGGGGGCGGGGAGGGAGACCTCATCCAGACTTGGGGTTGGGGGAGGATGCCAGACAAGCTCTCTGGGGAGACGAACAGGTGGAGAGAAGAAGGTGGGCAGGTGTGAGAAAGATTAGGTTAAGGGACAGGATTGGCAGATGCTCAAACACCACCAGCGATAATTCGGGTGGAGCCCTGAACCAAGTCCAGGCCTGTGCTGAGCGCTGGGCTCCGATTCCTCCCCAAACCCTCCAAGCCTCCTGTGGGTAGGGTGGGCGGGAGCCCTCAGGGGCTGCAAGACAGAAGAGACACAACCTGCTACCTTACCTTGGACCAGAATAAAGGAGAAAGGGGACTTCCCGAAGGAATGAGTGACATGAGGCAAAATAGCTGACAAAAGGCAGAGCAGAGATCCTGAAACCAAATCAGCAGGTCCAGCATCCAGGGCTCCCACGGGATAAAGGGACTGTTGAGTATCTGCTTCTCATTACTCAGGAAATGGACACCAGAACTCAAAACTGCTTGATAGTCTGTCAAACGTGTGTGTGCGTGTGTGTGTGTGTGTGTGTGTGTGTGTGTGTGTGTGTGTCTGTATAGAGGATGACGGAGGAGAACGGGAGGGGGAGAGGGAGCAGGGAGGGAGAGTATGTTTTCACAGACCCAGGCACGCTCACTCAGCTGGGGTGAAAGTGCTGAGTAAGGGAAGGGTCTGGGAGTGGTTCTGCTCCTCTTTATGAATGATCTTGATGTGGGTGTCACAGGAATGAAATCAACAGATGGCAATAAATTTGTAGGAAATGAAAGAGACGGGTTTAAATCCAGGATCACAAGAACCCTTAAACTGCTTCTATGCAAGAGAGGCCTATGAACACTAAATATTTCCTAAAGGATTAGCTCAATTCCCGGAGGTGGGAGGCAGGGATGGGGAGGAGGAGCTGGCTGTCCTCAGCACCAAGCATCAGAGCCTCAAGGGGCGGCGGAGGGGGGAGCAGAGAGAGGTCTCCCATTCATCTGAAGCTGTGCCGGCTCTTGACAGACAGGCAGTGGGCGGCTGTTTATCTCTCAAACTTCAGCTATTTTCTTCAGTAACAAGGTGTAAACTAACTTTCCTCGGGGCAGAATTTCCAGCTTCAAGGGAGAAAGAGGACATCAAAGTGGAGAGCCCGCACTTGAAGGAGGGACCTGCCATTTCTTTGTGGAAAAAAAAAACCCTCTCTCTTTTCCCCTCCCTGACCTCACCCAGAGGCTGCTCTGGGACTTCATCTTCCTACCAAAAAAAAATAAAAATAAAAAAAAGCAATCGTCTATTTCAACTCCTGCCTATGTAAAGGAGAAGTTTTGAGTTTCTTTGAAAAAGCCAGACATGGGATGGGCAGGAGGAGGGCTCAACACCATCTGCTAGGCTTGACTATCATTTCAAAGGCCCAAGGCACACGTTAGTTCCTTGATTCTCACAGTATGCCAAAAAAGACAGGTGCTAGGGGGCCCCCAGTGGTTGAATCCATCTAAGTCCACATAAAGGATGTGCCCCCTAGAGGGCCCTGGAATGAAGAAGGTGACCCCTGTCTGATATCCACAGACTCAGGCGGCCCAAGGACTGCAGGAATCACCATTCCTACTTCAGACTCTCATCTTTTCCACCAAGACTGTTTCCAGCACATTCGCTTTTCCAAATCACAGTTGTGTTCTAACCATGGAACCAAGGTGAGGCTTGACATATTGGATGTTTCTACCTGTCTCACTAACCTGTCTGAATGGCAAAGAGTTGTCCCAGAGTGCGTCTGGTGTCTTGCCTACCAGGGCATTCAGCAGGTTGGGTCCAGATGCCACCATGGCATCAGCACTTTGCTCAGGCTTCCAAAGGGAAAGGAGGTTTTTCAACGGGCAAGGGAGGGGTGTGGAAGGGCCTGTGTGGTACAGGACACCCACCTGCTTCTGAGTTTCCTGGGGGAGAGGGAACGATGAGTCAGATGTTTTCTCAAATCCCCTTTCAGCTGCTTTGTGACTTTAAGAGAGGCCACAAAGCATTATCTTGGCAAAAGTCAGCAAAATGCTCGTTTTGGATCTGTATATTGTCAAAAGACAAGCTCAAGTGAGACACATTTTTGGCACCAAATGGAGCCCATCTATGCAAGTTTTCCAAATGAAAGGTGACTGGCTCTTCTTGGGTGGCTGCCCATCAAGCTGATGCTCAAATGCAGAACCCAAGGGCTAGAAGGATGGCAAAGTGGACAAAGTGTGCACCATGGGTTAGAAGAAGCTTGGTTAGACATATCTCTTGCCTTCTGGCCTTGGACATGTCACATAACTCTCCTAGGTCTTGGTTTCTTCATTTGCAAAAATAAAAAATAAAATAAAATAAAGGGGAGAGCCTACCTCCCTATCTTTGTCTTACAGCTATGTTGAGGGCAGAGGGAATGTTATGAGCAAAAGCACTTTGTGAGTTTCTGTTACCAACATGAAGGATGGTTATTATTAACATGGCCTGCAAGGTCTAGAATCTTCCCTGAGGGCAATTCATGGGAATGCTCTGGGCCTTTAGTACAATGGACTGATGTTTCAGAGTTACTGCCATGGACACTGTGTTGAAAAGGCTTTTGACCTCAAGGGCCAATTTCTAGCTTCTCCGCTCAGGGTTTTATGACATCTGGGACCACAGAGCATTATGTTTATTTAGGATCCTGTCTGAATCACTTTTTGTACCTGTGAATTAAAGTTATTGATTATTGGGTCAGGGTGGCACATTAAGTTGATGTTCAAATTCAGAACCCAGACAGCCCGTAGGATAGTAAAGTGGACAAATCGCGGGGAATGAGGCTCAGGGGACATCTCCGCCTATCTCAGCACAGGTAAACGGCCTCCTGAGCATTAGCATGCATTTCATTTTGGCTCATAGGGCCTGCAGTTATCCTGAGTTTCCTCTTTGAAGCTTTGGGTCCCTTGCCTTCGTCAGTATTCAGCGCTCGAGCTCAGCTGATGACATTGTGATAATGACCCCTCTACTCAGTCGCTGTAGGTCTCATCCCTGGTCAAGCATGCACATAAAGCCATCAGGGTTCCTAAAATTTCTGAGCTCTTAATCTAATCCAAGGGCTTTGAGCTCTGGGTCTGGGGTTTAGGAGACACCAGATCCAGGGGTTGATGAGCAGAGAGAAAGCCATTCTGGGAGATGTGGTCAGGAAAGAGCAAAGTGCAGCCTAGTAAGTGCAGCAATGGACAGGAGGAAGGGAAATTTGCTGACAACCAGCACAGGGAAGGCAGGCTCTGCATGAGGTAAAGATGAACAGTCCTAGGGCCTCTATTGAGGGTAACAACTGGCATCTTTTACTGGAACCCTGTGGTTCTGGGGGTTCAAACAAAGCAGGCATGATGCGAGGATAACAATGCCTAGATGGGAAGTCCTCCTGTGGCTGTTGCCCACTCATGTAGACTTTCTCTGGGAACAAGAGTCCCGAGGATGAGCAAGTTTGAACCCGTAAGGACACTTTAGGGACCTGGTATAATTTTGCGTGCAGAACAACTTATGGTGGTCTTTCAGTGGTCTCTATCAGTCTTTTGAGTTCCACCTCCTCTGGGCAGGCCTCCCTGACTACAAAGCCCACAGTGGACCCCGCTGAGTGCCAAGCACCCAGGTGCATAATAACATCAGCTGGCTGATTTAGCTGTATGAAGGGTTTATACACAACCACAAGATCTTCTGCACAGTATGAAAGATTTCCTAGCATAGCTCCTGGCATCTACCATGTATTCAACAAATATTTTGTCCAAATGTATTCAACAAATATTTTGTCCATTTAGTTATTTGTTCACCCATTTGTATTTATGTTTTTTATTTTTTATTTTATTTTTTTTAATTTTTTAAAATTTTTATTTATGTTTTTTAAAGATCTGTTTATTTTTAGAGAGAGAGAGAGAGAACATCAATGGAAGGGAGGAGGGAAGGGCAGAGGGAGAGAGAATGAGAATCTCAAGCAGACTCCCTGCTGAGCACAAAGCCTGCTCCATCCATGACCCTAAGATCATGACCTGAACTGAAGTCAAGAGTTAGACACTTAACAAACTGAGCCAGCCAGGCGCCCTTCTTCCATTTTTAAAAACATTAAACAAAAACATGGCATGCCTGTAATGCATCAGGCACTGTTATAAGCATGTTATAAATGTTAACTCATGTACGCTTCCTAACAACTTTATGGAGTAGGTGCCCCCATTATGGATGGGGGGAGTAGAGGTTTAGAGAGGCACCTGAACTGCCTGAATTGCCGTACATAGCTAGTAAGAGCTACATATGGAGCTACATACAGAGCCTCCATATGGAGGCTCAGAGTCCGTGCTTTCATGTTTTGTGGCCTCCAGTCAAAGAGGAGTTAAGGGCAGTGAGTTTCAGGAGACAGGTGGCTCTGAACCCCATGCCCTCTCCACCGTGGCACCCTCTGCCTGGAAATTTAATGCTTCATCCACAACAATGACAACAAATCTCTAGCTTCACCCAACTCCACCACATGGAAACCCCAGCTGAATGCAAAGTAGGGTGTGAGGGGTCTAAAGAGCTAGTAACATAAAAAGCACAACTCCTTGATATATTTTTTTTTAAAGAGTGTTTTGTTGGCTTACAGAAAAATCCTGGACTACCTGTCACGTACTTGCAGTTTGGTAAGAATGTTTGCAATAAATAGTTTTGTGATCAGGTGTTCAAATTATTTGCTGTTCCCAGCCTCCTCTGCTTGGAATCTTAAGGTTAATTTCCTCTTAGGTGAAGCAATAGTCCTAGTAATGCTGTACTGATACTAGTGGTCAGAAGCATGGCTTTGGAGTCCTTTGAACCTGGTGTTCAATTGTGGTTCTAGCACTGGTTTGGGCAAATCACATGATTTGAAGAGCCTCCGTCTCTTTATGTGTCTAACAGAGATGACAGGAATTGAAGCGAGTTGTAATGAGATACATTTGTGTGAAGGCTCTAGGATGTCACGTTCATCCTATGCCTATCAGGTAGCGAATCAATGAAGGAATGGATGACTGCATAACAGTCACATGGGCAAGGTATGGCTCAGCTCTCTGATGGCTACCACATGCACACAATGTAGGAAACAACTAATTCTGCCCCTCGGAGCCAGGAGGCCCAGCTGAGAGAGGAGGCTCAGACCCTATGTTCCCAAAATAGCACCTGTCCAGGCTAGGTGATTCCTGCCGACCATCACTGCATTGCACAGTGTGTTTCTCGGGGGAATGATAACGTTTGCATAAAAAATTAAACTCACTGAATTGTGATAAAAACAGACATGTGTTACAATAAACTCAATCCTTGAAGGATCTCAGCTGGTCTGCCTCTTAGCTATTTGTGTGACTGTAGACAATTCCCTTTACCTCGTTGCACATCTGTGCAGTTGTTTTAACCTGAGAAATAGAGTAGTCAGATTGGGGAGCTCCAAGGTCTTTCTGGCTTCTAAAGTTCAATAGCCATTTCTTTTTTAGCAATTGCTTAAGGGAGCAATCGTTTTGGAATCAGGTGGCAAGTGTGGCCACTTCCTAACTGTGTAAACTTGCCAAATCACTTGTTTCCGGAGCCTTGGTTTTCTCCCTTGTTCCACAGACAATGAGAGCACGAGCTCAAAGACTAAGCCTGAGCCTCAGCAGAAGTAACTATGGAAAAGCAGTTTGGTAAATGCTACAGTTCCAGCCTCGCCTTTTGTTACTGGATTGTAGTTTTATGTGACCCCAACTGCCTTGAGATCCCCACACCCCAGAGTAGCTCGATGCAGGGGATCCTCATCCCCATCCCCACATCTGAGAGAGCCAGCCCAAGGGGCATGCAGGCAATGCCAGGCGTTGTGTGCCCTCTCAAGGGTCCCTGGTTCCACCTTCCAAACAGCAGACAGCTTTGCTTCCCCGCCCCCTCCCTCCTCCTGTTGGTCCTTCTCAGAGCCATCTGGAAGAGAAGGAGGCAAACAAGCTCACCACCTGCCAGAAGCCAAATGCCAGTACAAAATGAGCCTCAGGGGTCAGGCCCAGGGAAAGAGAAGAGCGGAGAAACCTGCTGTAACTCCTTCTGAGTTCCTGATGCTACCGAGGGATGCTGAGGATGGCTGTGCTCAGGGAGGGCCTCGAGGCTTCTTAAGAATGCAGCTTCCTCTCCAGCAGAACATTCTGGCTTGTCAAAGCAGACCTTGGGGCCCTGAAGTGTGTACCGATGGGGACCAACGCCGTAGTCATTGAACAGAATCACAGAATCTCTATGATGCCACAGAGACACTGAGTCACTGAGACAGCAGTAAGCCTGTGTCCAGTGCATGGCAGGGGTCTTGCCAGACTCCCTCAACCCAAGATCCTCGCTGTGCCTTGGTTCCTCTCTCCACTCCCCAATGGTGAGGTGCTAAGAAGCCTCAGCTCTTTTTACCAAAGGGTAAAATATCTTGCTTTGAAAGATATTCCTTCAGACCAGAAAAAGTAGCCTCTGAAAGCTTATTTTTTTCTTGCCTTACTTTTGCCTGTAGTTATGGAACAAAAGAACCTAGGACGGAAGTCATAATGTAATTAAATAAATATCTTGAAAAACCCTCCATTACAAATCTCTCATGGAATCCATGGTTGAGCTTGCAAAACAGATTCCCCAGAGGTCCAAAATGAAGATGAAGCAAAACCAAAGAAGTGAGCTGGCTCAGCCTTGAAATATCTAAAGCAAATTTGAGCGCCCTGCAGGAAGAGAGTCATGAACGCACCAGCACGGAGAGAAATTTCAACACATCTTCTCAGTAACTAATAGATCGAGCAGATACAACTTGGCAAGAACGCGGAACATTTGCACAACACAACTAACAAGTTTGATCTTAGGGAAATAAATAGTGACTATTCAGAAGCTGGATGGAGTGACCCCAGAACTAAGATTCTGAGCTTGTATGGAAGTTGGTTCTTGCCAAGGAGCCAAGTGTCAGGGTGATCCATCTCAGTTCCATCCCGGGTCATGCGTGTATCAAAATGTTGACAAACAGGGAGGGCAGGACAGAAGCTGAACCCTCCAGAATGGAAACGATTGCAGGTAGAGCTGTAACAGCTCAAGAGTTTGATGCTACCCTGTAAACAGGTCTGTGCTCTTGAACTCTAGATATACTTAGCCCTTGACCTGTCCCAGCGAAGACCGCCTCGCCACCTACCCACTTCCTTCTCTCTGGTCGCTCTGCTTCCATTTAAGCGGAGATGTTTCTAACAGAATATTTTTTTTTCAATGTCTTTGCTCTTTTGGAATAGCATGAAAGCATTCCAAAATGCTTTTCCTTTTCTGTGGCAAGTTGTAAATACTAAGGTGAAATTCTAGACTCTAACTCTGATGCCCAGACGTTTCAAGAAGCACCAGATGCTGAGAGCACCTCTTAGAAAAAACCCTCTCAGCCTCCAAGTAAGGATGGGTTTCTCTCTCGGAGTGAAGACCTAAACACACCTGTCTCCTGATCCAGAAGCATACTTCCTCTTCTGGGCTCCGTGGTTGCTTGTCTGGTTGTGGGGGTACCTGGCCTATGACTTCTCCATCCTGAGTCACTGCCACAAACCACAGAAACTGTGGCGCTATGTGAGTAGAGAGGAAACCAGCTGAAGATCCAGGTGTTCACAATCCATCCCCAGAGGGTGCTGTGCCCAAGTGTCTCAGCTTCAAGTTCTGGGCCCGCCATCCCTCAACCATTTGGCTACAGAGAACTGGCTGCTTAATGGAAAAATCTGCACAGATCCGCAGATTCAAGGTTGACAGATACGGTTTCCATGAAAACCTTACCAGGTGGACCGATGCTGCATTACCCCTTCCATTCTAGGCTGAGGACCCAGTGGCATCTGCAGGAGAAAGGGGCCCTTAGCTCCAAATCTGCACAATGGCCCCTTCTAGACAACCCTCAGGTCTGACCCTTTGTCTCGTTATGCAACAGTTCCATCTCTGAAAGTCTTGGGCAGCCCCATGGATGCACCAGATGGTGAGATTCTCTGTGGGCTCCAGGCTCTGGAAAGATGACCTCTGAGAGGTTGTCTGGCCTCACTGGGCAGGAACCTGATTGGCTGTGGCTTCCCTGGGCCCTGTCCACACCCATCAGTTGTCCTCCTTCCCACATCTTAGGGTCTGCTCTTGATACCCAGGCCTTCCTGATGGTCGCCAAGAGGACAGGGCAGTGAACCATCTTCTTAAACTTTTCTCATTCCCCATCCTTCTGCTACAGACTTCTGTGAGTGGCCTGGCCCTGGAGGCTTGACAATCAATCTGTCCCCTCCCTGTCCCACCCACCATGCGATGTCCCCAGTCCTCCGATCTTGCCTGAGTTTCAGTTGCCTTGCCAGACTTCCAAAACTCTACTTTAGTTGCCTCTGTAAGTCACAAACAATTTTCTTTATAAAGATCTTTCCGTGGCTTTTGAAATCCCCACCCCATCCTCCATGAGAGGAAGGCAGCCCAGTGCACGCTCCAAGGGTACGAAGAAGAGGAGGGTGGCTCAGGGCTCCCAGGGCAAAGGACAGCATGGCTCTTTTGGCCAGGACTCCCTCTGCATTTTTCTGCCCTACCTCAGAGAGAGAGAGGGAGACTGACAGGGAGGACCCAGGAAAACAGTGGGGGTAGGGGCAGGCATCTGGGTAAATTCCAGCAGCTTGACAGGGTGGGTGGCCCGAGATAAGCAGAGGACCAGAAACCAGGCAGGGAAATGCGGACATGGACGCAGAGATGGCACAACACGTGGTAGACTTGACAAGGCCACACAGGCCAACAGGACGACGGTGAGGAGCCCAACTAGGCCAGGAGATTTGAAGGCGTCTCTCCCTCAGGTTGGGCCAGAGCTGGGCCCCAGTGCAAGTGCTGAGAGGGAGGACCAGGCTGGAACAGGACCGTATAAGAGGGGGCAGACCACTTGACATTGCTCTGAACTTCCAGAGTCCTCACGACAGGCAGCCTGCAGTGGTGTGGAGAAAGAGCTTTGGAGCCACCAGACCAGCCCAGGTGACAGGCTGCTCGGAGGCACACGCTGCCCCCTCTGCAGTCCTTCCTGCGGACCCCCTCAAATCCCACCAAGGGCAAACTGTATGGGCCTTGCCCGGCTTGCTTCTGTTCCCCCTATCCTTCCCTTCTTCAGAGTAAGCAGACAGCACACGTAGGTCATGATGCCTCAAGTTAACAACGACAACAAAATAATAAAGGGAAAAAAAAGTGGAGAAACCCAACCAAAAGCCACAACAGAAACAGAGTCTCCAGGCTGCTAGGATCTCCCTCTCAGACTTCCCCCATCTGTTCTGCTCCATAGGGGCCTCCCAGCTGAGCCCTGCTGTCAGGGGAGGGCCCCCAGCCCCTCACAATCTGTCACCTTTGACACCACTTGGATCTTGTTTCTTCTGGAGCCGCCAGGGGCCATGTAGCTACCTTGCCTGTGTGTGGGCAGCGGGCCAGGGAGCCCGTGTACGGCATCAGTCCCCGGGTGCGAGGGGGCTGGGAGGTGGGGGGAAGGGATTCTGAGTTGCTGGCATCCAGGCAGAGTCTCAGGTTCCCCACACATCCCTCCTCCCTCAGGCTGCCAAGCCCTCCCATTTCCTGCCATCTGTGATGGGCATCTCTGGGGAGACCCTCTCCTTTCTTGCTTGCTCATCACTGTCTATGGACACCGGGAGGAGGCTGGTCTCTCTGCTCCTGGCAACTGTGTAGACGTCCCCTGGGCTGATGTGAGCTCCTCCCCCAGGCTGCAGAGGGCCGGGCTCTACCTGTACTCTCTGCTGCTTCCTCTCTTGGGCAGGTGGCCATCCCTGCCCAGAAATGGGGGACCCTCTGCGAGGTGGGAATAGGGCGGTGGAGGCAGGGATGAAAAGATGGGCGGTGGTGACCCAATGCCTCCTTCCCAGGCTAGAGGTGCCCGGAGTCAGAAGGACTTGGGTCTGTGGCCTGGTTGTACCACTCACTGGCTGTGTCACGGCCCTTCTTGGGGCTTTGGTGTTGCCGTCTGTAAGATGAGCAGCAAGGAGGGGGGCCCACATTGTACTAACACCCTGAGACTTATGGATGATTCAGCTGCACTTTTCTGGGTGTTTCTCTTTAGTCTAGACTCTGCTATGACTGGTAGCTGGTAGTGGTCACTTGCCAGGTAGCTCCAAGGGTAACAAATGCTAACTCAGGTGCTAGGAGGGTCCCTTGGGTCTGACCCCAAGACCCTGGTCTCATTAACGTCATGTCCTGACCAGCTGAGCAAACCAGCTGAAAGGCGAGGAGGCTGGCTATTTCCAATCTGATTAAACCCTTTGTTCTCCAGGTTTGCTCAGTGAGGACAAAAGCAAGCACTCAGGCAATATCCCGAACACTCCCCTATCCATTCATTGGTGCATTCATTCGCTCACCCCTTCATGAGGTAGCATCATGTCAGAGTCTCTGGAAATCTGGTTTCTAATCCTGAGTATCACTGATTAGCTGGGTAATGACAGGGAAGTTACTCCACCTCTCCAGGGCCTCAGTTTCTTCTCAAATGTGGGGAAAGTAACGGTCCTACTTCACAGATGTGCACATGGTGCAGTTAGCACAAGATGTGTGCTTGACAAACGGCGGCCTCATGGGGAGACAGACGGCAGGCAAATACCTGCTCCTTCCCTAAAGCGCACGTGGGGCCCAGCACCAGACAGGCTCCCAGGCTCCAAAGGCCACGAAGACAGTTTTCTGACACAAATTTCTTTAAAAATGTGAAGGTGATTCATGAAAGTTGGAAACAGAATCTCAATTATTTGCGGGCCTTTAAAAAAAAAAATCTGGTCTTGAATGGAGTCCCCCAGCCTCAGGTGTGGAGGATGCCATTGGGATCGGAGGCTCAGCCGGTGGCTCTTAGGGAGGAGAGGAGGGCGGCATCCTGCTCTCTCAGAGCCAGCCTGTCTGCATCCTCTTCCAGCCTCTCGGTCCCCACAGACCCCAGTGCCTGACCCCGGTCCCCTTCCCCGACGTCCAGAGCAAAGCAACATCTCATGGGCCTGGTTTGGCCATTCCCACCTTGCCGAGTCCTGTCGCCCAGAAGCCCTGACCTCCCCAGCCCGCCTGCCCCCCAAGATGCTGCAGGGCCCGCTGACCGAGGATGCGGGTTTATTGCTTCCCATTAGCTGGACCTCTGACAGCCTCTGAGCGCCGCAGCCTGACACAGGCCCAGAGCCAGCTTGGAAAGGTCAGGCCCCAGGAGAGGGCACCGGCCAGAGGCTGTCTGAGGCGGGCCTGTCACAGAACCCCCACTGAGGTGGCATCAGACACCACGGACTTATTTATTCCACTTTAATCTGACAGCCTGCACATTTCTCGTTGCTTCTGTTGAATACATTGAGAGGTTCCTATCTGCTCTCTCTTTAGAGGCTGCAAATGCTGGCTGCCCCAGAGGTGCTCAACGGGCACGGCTCTCGTCCGCAGCCCTGTCCAGGGTTGGCTGACTGTGCACTTGGCACGGGGAGGCCAGAGGGCAGGAGCCGCAGGGCCCAGGCGCCGGGCCTGACCCACCCCACGCCTGCTGGGGTCACCTGGTCACCTGGACCACACTCCTTAGCCTCTTCGGGCCTCGGCTTAGCTACCTTAAATGAGAATAACCATTGCCCTAATGATGTTTCATGACTGTCGTCAGGCTAATTATGTGAGGTCTCCTTATAAAGAGACAAAATCACTTTCCACGGAGAGAATAAAGCATATTCATGACAGCAGACATATTAATAATAATTTGGATGCAAATCATTTCAGGTGTTGGTCTGTCTTCCCCGGGCTGCAGAGTCTACGGCTACAGCTCCTTCCTGAGCCAGGACAGCATGGCTTACACACTCTAGCATCGCCCCCAAGTCCTAGGCAACTCACCCGATTGACCCTGTCACCTCAGGAGGGCTCTGGGACAGGGTGGGGGTCTCCATGAGTACGTGGCTGAGTCGCAGGTGTCCTGTCCAGGAACTGGAAGCACTCGGGGTCCTGGATGCTGCCCACAGAGCCCACAGCTCAGAGGAGGCCTGGGAGGGCGGCTTCTGGGTGGGATGAGGGGTAGCCACTCCCCTCACCCCCTCGAGTATGTGTGCAAAGTAGCCCTGGATCCCTATGTGCAAAAGCCAGACTTTCTCCGCCTCCCCTCCGGGTCCGAGTGGGGCCAGAGAGCAGCAGCAGATTCCTCTGGGACCTATCTTTAGAGTCAGAATGCTTTTCTGCCCAGAAGCCACAGGGCCACAGTCAAGACCTCTCTGTTCCTTGAGGCTCATCGAGAGTCATCCTCTAGTGACAAGAGTCATGCCCCATAGTGATAACCATAGTGATAACAGTAACGTGTGGACAGCACATTTCAATTTGGAGAACTCCATCACAGTCTCTACCCCCCAGTGATGGAGATAGGATAGAATAGATCTCATCGCCCAATGACATGTGTGCAAAGCAGACACTGAACTGTTAAGATACCTGCCAAAGGTCATGTGACTGGTGCTCGAACCCAGGAAGACCTGGGTTCTTCCGACCTGAGCCCCTGCGCTGGGGAGCCAGCGGTGGTATCCTCAGCTGGCACAGTGAGCAGCTGTTTCCATCTGGCTAGCATCCCAGGACCCAGTGAAGGAGAAGGGTCCGCAGGGCTAACACAGTAGCCCAAGGGGGCCTTGGGAAAGGAATAATAGTACTAGAATTCCCAGGAGCCAGAGGGATGTCCGTCCAGTGAGCCAAAGGTCCTCCTGCCACCAGAACTGGGTCTTCCTTCTCTTCCTGGTCATCTGTCCAAACAGCGATTGTCTGAAGAGTCTGAAGGACAAACAGACTCTGAAGTGCAGGAACTGAGGGGCCTGGGTGACTGTCTGCTGGTGACTGTCCTGCTGCCCATCAGGGCTGACATGGGACCCTCGAGGCAGCTCCTGGAGGAGGCAGCAAAGGGCTAAACTTGCAGCCCAGACTGGCTGGCTTGGGGTCCCCGAGAGCTGGGGGCTGCCTTCTCTGCTCCCCCCTCCAAAGACTCGGCTCTCACTGCTCACATCCTTTGCCACCGTCAGCCAGAGCTCTGAAAGATCCACATCCCTAACCTCAGAATGACTGTCTCCATTTCCAAAGGAGTGAGGAAATTCGCAAATCAGAGAAATCACTATAGCTTGGGCCATTTTGGAAAAGACTAGCAAACCACAGAGGGACAACAATATTTTGCGGAGTGATTTTGGAGCACCTTCTTCCTAGGAGTTGGGGCAGTGGGTTAGAAGGAGCAGTGCGTCCATGGTACCCAGAGGCCTGGACTCCTGGTCGGGCTGCTTGCCACCTGAGGCCCCGGACTAGCTACTGAACCCGCTGCCATGGGAGTCCCCCCCTCGCTGCTGAGATTTCCTGGGGGGCCACCGTGGAAAAGCTCTCAGCACACAGACCCTTCATGTCACCATTCCCCCTCTCCTCGCGGCCTTTCAGTAGTACATCTACCAGACTATCTCCTTATCATCCTTCCTGGATGCCAGCAATTCTCCTGCCACTTGGACACACCACCCCCCTCGTTCTAAAACCCATGGCAACAACCCCAGGGTATGTCACTGATGGGGGAGGACCGGTGAGCACAGCAGGCAGCTTGCCCAATACTCTGTGGGGGTTTCTCTGCGGCTGGTGTGTGCACCCCAACCCCTCCCAGGGACCCCAGCACCACGTGGGCCTTGCCTAGCTGTGAGTGTTCACCAGGATGCTCTCCTGCTACTGACTTCATGGTATTTCTCTTCTCATGAGAGTCATTTATAAATAGTGGGCACTTCCTGGGGCCTATTTAGTGTTAACACATCAGAAACGGCAGCGCCTCTGTTATCTGTGGCTCAAGTGGCTGGACCAGAAGGGAGCTATGGAATCACCTACCCAGGTGATCCCAACCCCAAGCCTCTCCTCACTGAAGAAGCAGTGATGCCCCAGGCCCTGGCAGCTGTAACCGCTAGGTTTCCTAGTGCTGATATGAATGGGGTGCTAGCCGGTCCCCTCTGCAGCTGGCCCAAGCTGCGGAAACCTACAGACAGGCGAGGTACAGGGTCAGAAGACAGTCCCTATGCCGCCACTTGCTATGCAAGTGCCCTCCAGTCCTCTGACCTCCCCGAGCCTCAGTCTCCTCCTCAGGAAGATGGGCACATCAACAGGGACGGAGGAGGGTCAGCCAATATCCAAGTGCTATAGAAATCAAAGGGTAAGGGATATTTGGGATCTTGTGCCCCACACCAGTCTTCAGGTCCCTACCCAATCGCCAGCCCTTCTCCCTTAGCCTGGAACATGAAGCATCTGCAGACCTGACCCCAAAGACATTCGCCTCTGCTGCGCAGTGGAAGGTAACTGACACCCTGCTGTCCCTGTCCACCCTGTGCATCCAGGTTACACCAGCCATATTTCATTTTTAACCCCCCTCGTAACCCTTTCCCTGATGCCCCTCTGGTTCCCACCCCCTCCAGCACCAGAGTTGTGCTTTATCTCCAGTGAGCTTAATGCTTCCTGATAAGACCTGCTAATCCTCCCTGTTCCACTTCTCTAAGATGGAGAAGATTAGAGGCAAAAGGTTAGGCCAGCTCCCCTTCAAGGGCACTCAGGACTCTCATGAGGGAAGTGGATTCCGTTTCCCATCTGATGCTCTAGATTGGGAGTCCCAGACACTTCTGGTGAAGAGCAGCTCTAGCTCTTTCCAGATCATGAGTCCCCCATGTCAGGGATGTAATGGGAATGGGGGATGGGCATTGATGCAAGTGGCTTGGGGGCTCATCAGATGTCTAAAAGAGGCATCTCTATGACCGATGAGGGCCACACTCAAAGCTCTAGTGAACATGCAGGCAGCATGCAGTGATGAACACGAAGGGAAGTGCTAGCTTTGGGGGAAATGACCCTAAGGGGTGAGGTACTAAAGCACCCACGGTCCTGAGATTCAGGCCAGCAGTCACTGATGCAGGTGAACAACGCTATGACACAGTCTCTATGTTACCTCTCCTTGGGCAGGCCCTGAGTGCCACCTGGTCACAGGTGACGGGAAAGTGAGGCTTCGGTGTTTGCTGGACACTGCTCCTGATGCAGTCACCGCATGGGGGCAGAGCAAGTGATAAGACGGAAGCCCGGTGCTGAGGAGCAGTGGAGCTGCTGGGACAACACAGAACGGAACGACACAAAAGCACAGCAGCGTTAAACTGCATGTATGCTGAGCAACAGCAGGTTTGTCTAGAGTTCAAGGGCTTGGTCTGGTTAGCCCAAGGTGTAATAATGAAAAGTTGACTTTGAGGGGCACCTGGGTGATGCAGTTGGTTAAGCATCTGTCTGACTCTTGGTTTTAGGTCATGATCTCAGGGTTATGAGGTCGAAATTGAGCCCCAAACTGGGCTCCACGCTCAGCGCCAAGTCTGCTCCGGAATCTCTCTTTCCCTCCCTCCCTGTGTACTCTCTCTAATAAAAAAACTAAATCTTAAAAAAAGAAAAAAAGCTGATTTTGAAGCGAGACATGATTTGTTGCAGATGACCTCTGATTTGAGGTCTGAAAAAATGGCTCATTAATTTCTTTCGGAATGTTTATGGAGTATCTGCTAGGATAATATCTGTTGGGAGCTAAGCATTATTCATAGAGAATAAAATAGATATAATATCTGCTTTCATGGGGCTTATAGTCTAGTAGAAGGGTCAGGTGTTAAATAAATGTGCCATTATGTTCTTATGAACTGTAACAAGTAAAAGAATAGTGTCTCGCTCAAGAGAACAAAAGGACCCTAATTTAAACTGTGAAATTCAGGTGGCCTCTGAGGAGCTAATGGTTTAGACCTGAATAAGAAGCAGGAATGTGCTAGAAAAGACTGGGCAAGAAGAGCATTTCAGATTAAGCGGCACAAGGAAAAGTTCTGAATTGGGATGAAGCTGTTTTGTTTGTTTGTTTTTATGAAATAGAAACTCGCTAACATGGCTTAAGGATAGAAATTCAGAGATTGGGAAGAGGCCTTTCCATTGCCCCTTGATTACAATGGAAGACTCAGTAAAAGAGTTCAACCAAGAAAGTGATGACATTTATGTTCTTAAAATATCACTTGGCCGCCGTGTGGGGAAGAGACTGGAGGGAGGGCAAAAATGAAGGTGGGAGGTTTGGCTAGAGATCCTCTGTTGGAGCAGGTGGCAGTTGATGGTGACCTGTCCTGGGAGGGTACGAGTGGATGCAGACTGGTGGACGGATTACAGAGCTGTCTTGGAGATGGGACCAGCAGGGTCTGAGGATGAACTGGACTCATGGGAAAATACCTAGCATGACACACAGATGTTTCAGCCTGAGCTGCTAGGGGGGCTGGAGGTGTTCTTTTTACCAAGATGGGGAAAGAAGGGCGGAGATGCAGATTTGGGGAGGGAGCTGTCATGGCAATCAAGAGTTCCGGTTTGGATATGGTAAGCTTGAGATGTCTTTGCGACAGCCAAGTGGAAACTGTGCACAGATGCACACACCCCTCTACCGCAGGTGACCGCACATCACACAGAGCCTCTACTGCCACTGGGATGGATAAAATTACCCAGGGAGAGGATCAGATGAGTAACGTCCTGATGAACTGTACTCCGAGGTAAGGCAGAGAAACAGCTAGAAGAATAGCACGAGGCTAAAAGATGGGAGTGATTCAAGATGGAAGAAGCTGTCGGTTCTGTGGAAGACTGCTGAAAGAGTAAGTGTCTCTCAAAAGCATCTGCTGGATTGGTAACATGGAAATCACAAACTGAGCCAGAACAATTCTGGAATGGATAGAAACCAGCGTGGACTGGACTGAACAGGCAACAAAGGTGGGTAAGTAGAGTCAAATCCTCATTACCATTCGCTCTGAAGGAGGAGTAGAGACAGGCAGGAGTGAGCTCTGACTTCCTCAAGTTTCACTCAGGCCAAGGTTGTCCCAGCCCTGGGTTGACCACAATCTCCTTATAGTTCCAGAAGATGATGTACGTGGGCTGGCGTGGAGAGGAGCTTTAGCCATTGCCATTCTACCCCTGACCCCAGCTTCACCTCATTCATCTTGACACATGAACCCCATTCTTTGTTCAAACCTCTCGGGTGGCATGCTGTAGCACTCCGAAGTGTCCCATCACAGAGGTTTACGTCTCTGTTGAAACACCCCCGCACGCCCCAGAGGTATGAATAAAGTATCAAGAGCCTCTCGACACTGTCTGGTTCAGGAGACCTGATCTCAGCCTTCCCTTCTCTTTGTCCTAGTCCTTTCCCAACAGACCCTGGCCCGCTTTCGGACCTCATCTCCCACTGCTCTCCTACTTGAAAGCTCCACAAGGCCTACCTACGCTCTCTTATAACACCTTATATTTTCCTGCCTCCTTATATTTGCTGTTCTTTCCCCTCTGGAACTAGTCCCCCTCGCTGTCTTGCTGAACCTTATCCAATCCTCACATCCAGCTCCAGGCCTTCTGCCTCTAGAAAACCCCACCTTCCTGCCCCTGTTCCTCCTCCTCGCCCCCCTCCCCCCTCCTTCAGTCTCTCCAGCAATCTCTCCTACACCACTTTGGGAGCAATGGCTTGTTCTGCACGTGTCCTTCCTCCCTACACTGAGGAACACTGAAGCTGCCTGTTGGGTCCTTTGCTTTCTTTGCTGGCGCCCGTATCAGAGAGAGGCGCTTGATAAATATTTGTTTATTGATGGGATGACTGAAAGAAACCAGAGGCCCTTCATTCCTGAAAGATGAAGACTTGCATCACGGCTGCATCAGCGGGGTACACCAGGGCCAAAGGAGAAATAAGTAGATGACGTAAGTATTCGCCAGCCTGGGTTCTATGCAATCATATGAAGATGTTCCAGGTCACTTGAGTTCAAGTTCAAATTAAGCTCTGGCCATCATGGTCACCAACTATTTCAAATGCTCCTTCAGAAACCTACTCCTTCTTGGAAATGTTGAAACTTTAAACCACAAAAGCTCATGTTTTCTTTTAAACTTGTCACTAGAAGTTTATTGCCATTTTAAATTGTGGGTTTCCCCTGGCAGTCCCTTTTAAAATGTTAAAAAGGCAGCTTTCTAACCTATACTAGGGATCATTTCATGCTTCATGTAACAAGAGCATTGCAGCAGGATGAAAATTCAACTTGCAGTGGGTTCCCCCCCCCCCCCAACTCACGATACTGGCTAAAGTGGATAATAACTAACAGACTGTGATGACTTTTATGCACTATCACATCTCATTAAAAAGTCCGCTCTGGCTAAGTTTTCAGGGCATAAACATTTTTGTGGAAATTGGTTCAATCAAATTTGGGTTCCAAGGTATCCTTAAACATAGAAATTGTTGCAACCATGAAGACAGGTGGACTCTGGACACAGATCTACAATAAAAGCTTCATGATTTCTTGGGCACTATTTTGCTTCTCTGCATCAGTATGAACACCAAGAATCTTAAAATACAGATAGTGGCAGTTTTTTTTTATTTTTTTTTTTAATTTTTTTTAATTTTTACTTACCCATGATAGTCACAGAGAGAGAGAGAGAGAGAGGCAGAGACACAGGCAGAGGGAGAAGCAGGCTCCATGCACCGGGAGCCCGATGTGGGATTCGATCCCGGGTCTCCAGGATCGCGCCCCGGGCCAAAGGCAGGCACCAAACCGCTGCGCCACCCAGGGATCCCAGATAGTGGCAGTTTAAAAGCAAACCTCTTTTCCAAGCCCCAAAGGCAAGAATTCAGTCAGAGAGCAAGTGCCCCTCAGATCCAACACCAGTTCATGCCCATTAAAGTTGGTTCCGCTGTGGACACACTCACCCACAGATTTAAGGAAGTTCAACTACTGTGTCTGTTTGATTCTCAGCTTGGCTTTTAACTGAGGTAGAATAAATTTTCTTTTACGGAAAGAAATGATCTATGTATTTGTTTTTGACTTACTGATTCACAAGGGACACGAAGCAACATTGAGGCCTGGCTGTTTCTGCTAGGTCCCTCCCAGCATCCTCTGCAGGGTCCCCACCCTGACCCACCCAGGCGAGGTGCAAGCGGCCACCAGGGCCAGGGCAGGGAGACAAAAGGGAAGGCTTTTGCCTGGTCTGGGGCTTTCTCCGGACTCCATGGGAAATAATGGGTTTGTAAAAGACAGCTTTGAGAGTCCCATGTGTGCAGATGTAATCATCCTTTGGAGGGTGTGTCTGTTTTTTAAACGGCATGATTCACCCAAAATAACATGTCCCCCATTTCTTACAATCAGCTGTCTTCCAGAAAGATAACACAGCAAACAGTCACATAGGAAGCAACTAGGCTCTCACACATCTTCACTGGGAAAGAGCTTTCTCCTGCACTGAGCTTTTTTTATGCTTGAAGAGGAAAGTTCCAACTCCTTTAGGGGGAAGTGGGGGGGGGGGGACAAGGACAAAACAACCTGTCAAGATTTCTTTTAGCACCTATGACTAGTGTTAACTTACATGCTCACAGAGTGCAATAAAAAGCGTGCAAAACTGCCATTAAAAAGATACTTTGGCCTTTCGAAAGAGAAACTCCCTTGCCCCATATATTCAACGGATGAACCTTGGGAGCTCTAGAGTCTTCCGTTAATAAATGAAATGAGGCCGGATTTCCAGAAATGGGTTTCCTCTATAGGCTGTGGGCTAATTAGGGTGCTCTAGATCAACGCTAACCCAGGGAGAACGCAGCGCCCCCCCCCCCCCCAAACCTTTTAGCCACTGTAGTCGCCGACTGCTGAGAGTGGGCTTCTGCAAGGAGGGTGGCAGGGAGTTTAAAAAAGAAAAAAAAAAAGTGAGTAACTAAAAAGTCCTGGAAGGGACAGGCTGCGGGCTCCGGGTCGCCGAGATGCCGGGTCTCCCCGCAGCCGCCCAGCCCCGCGCGCACCGAGCGGCGCTGCTGAAAGAAGTTGGAGAGCTCCCAGCTCGCCGCCTGGACTCGCCGGGGGGGCGCGCCGGGGAATCCCTCCCAGCGCCGCAGCTCGTAAAGTTCTGGAGCGAGTGAGGACCCCGGACAGCCAGGAGACGCGTACTTCCCCGGAGCACAAGGAAAACCCCGCGCGGCGCCAGCCCCCAGGCCGCGCGCGCACAAGGTGCCTTCGCGCTCCCCACCGCCGCGCGCTCGGCCAGAGGGCGCCGGGCCAGGGAGCGGCTCCGCCGGGTGCGCGGCTCCGAAAGGAAGCGCCTGCAGGCTCCCCGGCCTGGGGACCCGGACAGAACCAGCAAGTCCCGCCCGGATGCCCGGGGCCGTCTCCCGCGAGCCCTCCGGGGCTTCTCCAAAGGACGCACGGCACCAGCCCGTGCGCCCCCGGCACTCCGCTGCGCTCCTCTCTCCGCAGTCACCCCGCACTCGCCCCCGGCAGCCCCATCAAGCCCAGACGGCGCCCCGAAACCTCGCAGCGCTCGCCAGCCGCCCCCACGCCCGTGTCTCGAGCCCTCCCCGCCGCGCTCTCGCCGCCGCGCACCGTCCTCCTCGCGTTCACGGGGAGTCGGGAGCAAACCACGAGAAGATGCCTTCGCGAGGAGCCTCCCTACACCCGCCCTGTCACTGAAACAAAAGCGCAGGGAGGAGGGAAGTGGAAGAGGAGGCGGGAGGAAGGTTTAGAAAGAGGATGGGGCGAGCGCTAGGAAGGAGCCGGGGAGGAGGAGGGTCGCGGTGGGGAGGAGACGCGGGGCCAGGGCCGGGGACCCCGCTCCGGCTCCGCGCCGCCGGTCGCTTACATGCCCAGGTCGCTGTAGGTGTTGAAGAACTCCATCTGGTTGCACGCCTGGATCCAGCCCACCACCCAGGTCTCGTGGCGGGGGATGGGGGGCATGACCACGCGGGCCGAGGCTTTGAAGTAGGGGGTCTTGTAGCGCAGGACGATGGGCGAGGTCTCCTCGATGCGCGTGGGGCACTGGTCGATGGTGGCGCACACATCGTACACCACGATGTTCTCGCGCCGGATCCGCGCCTTGCAGGTGATGCTTTGGATACAGCCCATCCTGCCGCCCGGCGCCGGCGCGGCGCGGCGTGGGGCAGCGCGGGGGCCCGCGCGGGCGGCCGGGGGCGCCCGTCACGCCGCTCCCGGGCCGGCTCAGCTCGCGCCTGGGAGCCGGGCGCCGCCGCCGCCGCCGCCGCCGCCGCCGGGCATCCTCCGGGGAAGCCCCCTCCTCCGGCCGCCGCGCGGGGTCCCCGCCGCCCGCCGCCCGCCCACGCCCGCCCCCTCTCTCGGGCAGGGCGCGCCGAGCGTGCGCTCCTAGGAGGCGGCGGGCGCCCCCGCCGAGGGCAGAGCGGGCAGCGGCGCTGCGCGGAGCGGAGCCCACCCGGGGCCGGAGCCCCCCGCCCCTCGCCGGGGAGGAGGCGGCGGCGGCATGGAGCCGGGGGAGGGCGGCGGCGGCGGCGGCGGCGACGGCGCCCGGTCGGTCTGCCTCCGCGGCGGCAGCAGCAGCAGCAGCAGCAGCCGCCGCCGCCGCCGCCGCTGCATGAACCTCTGCACCGCGGCTGCCCCCCGCGTGCAGCGCACCCAGCGGCGGGCGAGCGGGCGGCCCGAGCGGCAGGCGGAGGCGGCGGCGGAGACCCGCGCGGCCGCCGGCCCCGCCCCGCACTCCCGGGCCCGGCCGCCGCGGGCCGGTGGGGGCGCCAGGGGGCCGCGGCCGCGGGAGGAGGGCCCCGCGGGCCGGGCGGCCCGGGACGCGGTCCGCGGAGGGCGCTGGCCGAACGCCAGGAGTTTTGTCCCTCTCCGGCTGCCGTCCGGGCGGCGGGGGGGGGGGGGCGGTGCAAGGGTGGGGGTGTTTAAAGGGCCGCGGGCGCCGGGGTGCGGCCCTGCACGTGGGGAGGCGCGGCGCGGGGCGGGGCTGCGCGGGGTCGGGGAGGGCGGCCGCGTCTCGGGCAGGCCGGGCGCTAGTCACGTGGCTTGTGGGGTTAGAGTTAGGCTCCCCTGCTACCCTGTCTTGAGGAAGCCTCCAGCGGTGGCTCGGAATGCGCCGGATCTGCTGTGGGAGCTTTTCCTGCAAGCGCCCTACCCCTACGTAGGGAGGGTGCCCAGAGAACACCCCCACCCCACCCCGCCCCACGTCACCGAAATGTCAGGAGTTTTGGTTGTGGCCCCCCCAGCTCAGCTTTTACTCCTCGCCTACCTTCATCCAGATCCTCTCCTTCTTAGAAAATGCTCTTTCAGCAGAATCCCACACACCGGGGAGTCAGAGCCGAGGTGGGCTTACCCCCCCCCCCCCCCAACAGGGAGCTGCGTCCTGCAGGAGGGCTGTGCATGAACAGGGAGCTGCGTCCTGCAGGAGGGCTGTGCATGAACAGGGAGCTGCGTCCTGCAGGAGGGCTGTGCATGAACAGGGAGCTGCGTCCTGCAGGAGGGCTGTGCATGACCGGCTAGCTGCATTAGAATGCTAGCCCCCACCGCCCCCCCCCCATGTCACCCAAGGTAACCTGTGACCTGCTAAGTATCAGGGGAACTGGAGAATATTCAGTGGAACCAGGCTGGACTGAGGTGGGCCCTTGACGGGATGAGCACTGGGTGTTATTCTCTATGTTGGCAAATTGAACACCAATGAAAAATAAATTTATAAAAAAATAAAATAAAAAGTAACCGCTTAACTGAACTCCAATAAAAATTTTTTAAAAAAAGACTAGATTACTAGAATGACAATACTGCAAAAAACAAAAACAAAAAAATAAAACAAAACAGCAAAACGGTAACCGCTTAATGATGCAAGCCCGGGACACCGGTTTGTAGTAAGCCACCTTCCTCGTAGGAAGCCTGGGATCTCCGGGGCCCAGTCTGGTCTTTGCTTCTCCAGAGCACAGGGTGTCGGGGCTGACCAGCCTGTTGTCTGTGAATGAATGAAGGAGTAAAGAAAGAACAGCCTCACTGTCACTCCTGCAGAAACTGCCACCATAGATACTGGATGTTGTGTACAGTATGACCCAAGTCATGTGTCTGATATTGCCGTCTAATGTACCAAACAGAAAGGTTTTTTAACAAAGGCCCTTTACGGGGCATCTTTTTACATTTAAAAGCCAATAGGTTTTCTTTAAGTATTTCTTCTGTGATCATTGAACATTTGCAGGATCCGGTGCCCAAGTGAGAAACACTCCAACTAACAGGCTGCAGGAGGCTGACTACAGCTAGTCTTCAGCCAGGACAGATGTGATGAGTAATTTAAAAATCGGTTGAGATAAAAGCATTCTTCATCCTTGTTTTAACTTCTCTGGCACCTTGATTCACTTTATAGTTAACCAAAAAGCAGTTTTTGCCCTTTGATGATATGCTTCTGTCATTTTACCACAGAGCTACAGATCTCCGTCACTGGTCCTTTTATTCAGGAAACACTCACTCACGGACTTCCTGGCAGGAGCCAAGCATTGTGCTACGACGTACTAGGATTCAGAGATGAGCAGGAGTCACGGATCACTGAAGACAAACCTGTTCACAAGTTGTTAGTGTAAACTGTGACACATACTTCGATAGCGGTGTGTATCCAGGACTGGGGGAGGCCAGATAGGCAGCCACTGAGAGACACACACGTACGTGGCTCTCTCGGAGTACTGACGTTTGAATTGGATGCTGAAGGTACTGAAAGAGGCTCTCCAGGGAAAGGAGAGTGTTCGGGCAGTGTAAGACAAGAGTCTGGCAAATGCAAAATGCGTGGAGGTATGAAAGACCGTGGCGTGTTCAGGTTGATAAACAGCTCACGGTCAAGGTGTTTCTCAGTGGTCTGTACAGACCGTGGGCATCTGAATCACTGGCCAGGAACCAGTTATTGACAGAACCTGTCTTGATCTTCAGGGGAAGCCGGAGAGTGCAAGATTTGCATTTTGAGAAAAATTACCTGGTATCGTTTTGGAGGACAGAGCAAGGACAGTTTAGAGGCAGGGGGTCAGGATATTGTGATGACCGTCACAATGCGCCTCGAGCTGGGGTGGTGCCATGGGGCTGGAGAGGCCTGGCTGCATTTGAGAGTCTTTTAAGAGGTAAAAATCTATTTACTTGGTAACTGATTAGATGTTGGGGAAAGAGTCTGGCCAACTCTGAATTTCCTGGCTTCAAATAAATACATTTGATTCTAATAGTCAAAACGAGACTGAATTGGAAGCAGATTGAGGTGGTGTGTTGGTATGCTAAGTTGGAGGTGCATGGAGGGTATTTTGGGGAGGGGGCCAGAGTTTGAGTTTCAGTGGTTTGAGGCCCCAGGAAATAGACTAAGAGAAAAGCACTCAATTGGGGGAATTAAGTTAATCATTGTTGGTTTGAATGACTCGTCAGGCTGTAGTGTTGTGGACAGGTAGCATCCTTCATCTTCTGGTAGCACATGCTGAGCCTCCATAAACAGGGCAGAGCAACAGCAGCCTTCTCCAAGTTATAGGAAAGCATATAGAGGAGAATATACCTTCTTTCCAAACTTAAAACAAGGCCTTGTTATAGCCAGTCAAGTGCTAGTAAAATATAACTCATTATTCATAGACCTGGACCCTTGACATTCTCAAAGGGTTCATCCATGACCTTCATGAGTCTCCAAAATCATGAATGTCACCATGACATATCATTTCCACTATCAAAAGCAGTAAAGTGTGAAAAATGTAAGGGATCCTCTTAGACTCTTAATGGTTCTATAAATATGGGACCAAGGTGATTTCTAAAGCGACTTAAATAAATTTTGCCATTAAAATAAACTCTTACTTCATTACATCTGGACCTTATTAACTCCACATTTCCCTGGCTCTGCAAAGAAAAAAGAAATGTTAGCCACAGTAGGAGAATTACTACACAGATGTCAAGGAGAAGAGAAGAGCTAAGCCGTGCGGTGACATGAATGCGAAGCATTGGGTGTGGTCCATTCACTAGCTAAGTGGCTGCAAGTGCACTCCACCACCCTGGCAGGCCATTCAAATTGTGTCTCAACAATTACCTCATGATGGGGACCTTTCAGACCACTCAGTGGAGACTGTTCATCCACGAGTATTCAGTCTGCAAAGGCCAATGGACTACTCCACGGAGCATGAATGCAAGTCCTCAAAGTGCTGCGAGGTCTCTACGCTGTTCCTCTTTCTTTCCCAAATTCCTCTCCCAAGGAAGAATTCCTCTTTCTTTCTCCCAAGTTCCTCTTTCTTTCCTGGTATAGTGAGAGTCCCTGCCCCATGAGCATCATTTACCTGCCTCTCTTAGCCCCTTTTGTGCCATTTCACAGTCGAATGCTCAGGCGGATCTCCTTCAGTGAAGCTGGTCACACCTCCAGAGTGACCAGCTTCACTGAAGGAGATCCGCCATGTCCTTGCCCAGCCTAGGGCCTGCCACCTAGGAGCTGCTCAACAAATGTTAGAATGATTAAAATTATTTTTTAATACGATAAAATATTATCTACCATAACTTAACTCTGAGCTCTGTCATCTTCCCTCCAGTGAGCATATATTTCTGTCCTAATTCTTCCTGCGTGGTACTTCTTTGTCTTTCCACTTTCCTCACCATCCACCTTCTCAGTGGAAAGCGATACCCTTTGTCTCTGAGCACTATACACCAGTTCATGGGTTATCCATTCTAGGCACCAAGAAAGGGAAAGACTTCACTGACAAGACGTTGATGACAATCATTCCTTGTGAATAAGCTCATTCGAGTTTACTCTCGGGGCACAGCACAAATGCTTCTTTGTATGTCATGCTTTTGATGGTCTTGTACATGACAGAGACCCTCAGTTCCCCCAAGTTAGAGCCCCAGAGCACACTCTCCGGGATGCTGGCCTCTGCACCTCCTCTACAGTCCACTCCCTCAGCCTCCGATGACCCCATGCTCAGAATTTCCAGAAGTGGGGCGATCTCTGACTTTATTTTTCCTACTGGTTGACTCATTACTTAATTTGTCAAGCGTGCTTTTTAGAAACTCTGGGTTACCAGGGCCTATTTTCGAGTTGACCTTGGCCAGAGTTTTCAGAAACTGTAGAACAGACAACCACAAGTTGTTGCCTCTGGAGCTGTAAAAAATGGGGATTAATTTCCACCTAGCTTAGATGTCCTGAAGACAGGCAAGAGGGTAAATGAATCCTCCAGGTGCAAGAGTTCAGAGTTAAAGAAACAACTCTGCTTTTTGGGTGTGAGCTCCAGCTTCCACCATTTCAAGTCAGAGTAACCAATTTCTCTTCCAGAGCAGGCTAAGCTTGACACGAGGTGGACCGTAGCCATGGACTCTTTGCAGAAGGCACTCAGCCCGAGATGCGACAGCTGCTTCACGTAGCCAATATCTATCAAGCCTTTCCCAACAGTATCACATTACCTTAGGCTACAAAGACTGTGAAGAAGGATGCCCTAGTTCCTCAGCCATCATGTTGGAGGTCACTGAAGCCTGTGTCTGCCATATTCAAAGTCTTTTTCTCGGTCCTTATCTGTAGGGTTTACTTCCCTTCTCTTTTTTTGATCTCACAACTCTCCTCCTAGCCTCTCAGACACCTCTTGCGTCCCTGTCTCCCCAAAGGTTTCTCCTCCTCTACATGAACTCACTCAGGGCATTTACCCATGCTGCTGGTTTTAACTATTATTTTCCATGGACGTCTTCCATGTTGGTCCCTCCAGCCCAAACATTTCCTCAATTCAAGGAGAGCGCATTCATCCATCTAGTAGTTTCCATTCAGAAGTACTGCCATCTTCTTTATCTCAGTGAATTGGCACCTCTCTCCCTGCAAGCCAGTGTCTCCTCCTGACTACCCCACTTCTGGCTGAAGGCTCTTCCCTCTCCAGCTTTGCTACTAGCATCCAACACATCAAGGGAAAAGCAAATTTTAATCATGATTCTCCCTATTGTAGAAACTTCCAGTGTCTTCTTGTTGCAGATTCACCAGGGGTCTCATGGGTTGGTGTTGAAGTGCTCCATGATGTCACCCCAAGCAGCATTTTGAGACTTCTTAGTCTCTGCTTCCAAAATACCCTAGGCCTCAGCCTGAGCAGATGACTTGCCATTCTCTCAACAGGGCTTCATCCTTTCCAAATCCCTATCTTTCTTTAAGCTCAGTCCTTGACTGCGTGTTCAAAGCCCACCCTGCTCCATGACGATGATAATGATGGCGGCAACCGTGTATGTCTCACTGAGTCCTTAGATGAGTCTGAGTTGGTGCGATCCTCCTCTATGGCTGGTGGTGCAAAGAGAGTAAGGGACTGCCCCCAGGTCAAACTAGTAAGTGGCTGGGCCGAGATTCAGATCTCTGCCTGCCCACACACTGTGACCCTCTGACTCATAGAAACTGTGAGCACTTCAGCCAGAAATGATCTTTTTCACCCCTGAACTCCTACGCAGAGCACACACTGGATACTGAGTAACTCACACATGAATGAACAGAATAACAAGATTTTAGAATGGCTTTATCAAAAGAGCAAAGGAGAAGGAAGAGTCAAGGAGAAATCTAAGATTATTAGACTAACTACTTAGAATGAAAACACCAAAAAAAAAAAAAAAAAAGAATGAAAACACCATTTTCCAAGTGGGTAACATGAGAAGAGGAAAAGGGGATAGTCTGGTGGGTTGGGGGCTATGGCAACCTTGACATCAGGGTATCCAAGTGTTCGAGTGGGGAAGTCACCGATGGAAGCGTCTTGTTTGAGTTGTCGTTTTAGAAACTATAGCTTAGTGTAATTCCTTCCTTCTCTCATTTCTCCCTCCCTCCCTTTCTCTGCATTACCTTCCCTCCTTTACTTTCTTCCAGAAATATCATTAAGCCTTTTCCTGGTGCCTGGTATTATGATGCTGCTTGGAGACAGTGAGGCATATGAGATCCTCCATCCTGTTCCTACTTTGTTCATAGCACTCACACTTTTAAAAATACTATTTACTTACATGCCTCTCCCATGACTACATTATCATCATCTTGAGTTTGTGTCTCCTATTTAATTCGACTTTGTCTCCTTGGTTGTAGGCACAGTGCCTGGTACATGGTAAATGCTCAAGTGATGTTGAGTAAAAGGTAGCCTGGTGAGGAGTAAGAGAAAGGGCATTTCAGGTTGAGACCAGTGCTTCTCAAATTATACATAGGCACCCCCTGAGGATCTTGATCAAATGCAGATTTGATTCAGTAGGTCTGGGTGGGCTTGAGACTCTGCATCTGTAGTGAGTTTCTAAGTCCTTGTTACTCAAAATGGGATCTGAGGACCCTCAGCATTGGCATCCAAGTTCATGAAGCATGATGGAAAGGATGGTGTTTAGGAGGCAGTGGGACATAGTACATCGGGATATGGGCATGGGGTTTGAGGAAGCCAGAGAGGGAAGCTGGGACCAGGGCCTGCAGCTCCCATGGTCTATATGAGGCTGAGGGAGGTACAGTGAAGCACTAACGCAGCTGGAGTCAGACATGCCTGGGTTCTAATCTCTGTTTAGACCAGAACTAGCTGCAAAATTTCAGTGTCCCTTAGCTTCATTTTCTGTGTCTATCAAATGGGATTAGAGAGAACACAATGTCTACTTCGTGGGGCTGCTGTGAACATTAATTAAATGTAAATCTCATGCAATGCTCAGTGCATGGTAGGTGTTCAGTAAATGGCAGTGAGCATTGGCACCATTCTAGAGGATGCCAGGGTCAACCTGCGCAGATGGATTAAACATAATCCCTGCCTGTAGGAACTTCAGGAGGGGACAGATCATCACTGTGGTTGGGCTCCTGGCTTTTTAGCCTCTCCATTTTCTGTTTTGGTTTCAAGACTGGAGGGGATAGGCCGTACATTGGTTGCACGCATGAGGGTACCCACTTGCAGGTAGACCCAGGCCAGTGAACACCCTCAGCAAAAGGCGTCACCTTCTCTGGATTTTTTCTGGATTCAGTCACATTTCTTCTAGACACCTTCCCCTCTCCTTCCTTCTTACCTCACCATTGGGTTATCTGCCAGGCACAGACTGATGTTGGATGAGGCATGTTTCATTCCTCCACATGGGTCCGAGTGTGGAGTTTTGATGTAGGGTGTTGGGGCAGCATCTCAGGGTCAGTGTGTATGGGCGGGTACTCTTCCCCAGGGCTGGCTGCCCCGCTCTCGCACTGCCGTGTGGAGGGCAGAACCACCGCTGGTTCCTCGTGGGCGCTAATGTTCTTCATCTCCACCACCTCCACCATCCACCCACAGTGTCTAGTGCGCAGGTCTCCAAAATGATCTCCACTGGAGCAGAGGAAGAAAATAATGGAATTTCTGTTTTCTGCTTTTCCTGTTAAAATTTCTATTTTTAAGAAGAGTTTATGTATGTATGTGTTTATTTATTTATTTATGTATTTGAGAGAGAGAAAGTGAGAGAGAGAGAGAGAGAGAGAGAGAGAGAGAAAGCACAGGAGGAGGAGCAAGGGGAAGGAACAACAGACTCTGCTCTGAGCACAGAGGCAGATGTGGAGCTCGATCTCATGACCTGATCTGAAATCAAAAGAAATCAAAAGTCAGACACTCTACCGACTGAGCCACCCAGGTGCCCCAAAATTTCTATTTTTGTGTGTGGTGTATTAATGGACCTATCAATCAGTGCCATGGTGCTCACATATACAAATGTATAAGTAAGTAAATAAGCAAACCTGCATGGCCATCATTGAACTAGACAATTGCAACTTCTAGCTGGTTTCCTGTCTCACTCAATCCCTTCTTTGACATTATACTGAGAATTCTCTTTCCAAAACACCCTTGTCCTTGTTCCCTGGCCTGTCCGAAGCCATTCGTCCATTTGTGTATTGTTTCATTCATTCATCCGTGGGCTGAGCAACAGCCATCAGGCAGGTATTGTACGCGGGAGACACAAAATACCGGGATGTGAGGCTCCTCCCTGGGGATGAAGAAGGCTTTGTAATTTGGCCCCTTCCTACCCTGTAGCATGATCTGCAGTTCTCCCCATCACATGGAGCCACATTGAGGCCTACATAGTTTCTACCCCACATCCCATAAAAGTGCCAGCTCCATGAGGACAAGGATCTTTACCTTTTTGTTCATTAATGTATCCCAAATGCTTACTGTGGTTCCCAGAATATAAACATCAAATGCATGAAGGCTCAGCATTTACCTTTTCTCTCACTTGGGTGCCATTCACGTAGCAAATGCATGAGTCCTTGGGACTCAACCTAAATGTCCAACCCCCTCAGCAGTGCTTGTGACCACCCAGGTCCAGCGAGGACTCACTGTTGTGCATTTGGACAGCCCCTCTACCGCTTCCTCACAGCCCTTCTCACAATAGGAGTTACTTAACCACTTCTGTGTTTATTTTATTATGATCTCTCCTCCTTGTTAGATTATAAACTCCATGAATGTGGGAACCATGTTTAATTTTATCGCTGTTTTCCCAGGCGTCAGAGCAGTATCTGACACATATGTGGCAGATTCACAAATCTTCATGGGATGAGTTGGGAGCCTCGTTTTGGTAACCTGCCCAGTATCCCAGTCCTTCTAGAGTTGCTGCCCTATGTCAGCAGTAGTCCCTCAGCCCCAGGGGTAGGAGAGGATCCCTGAACTCTGCCTTGATGACTGAACCTGGTACTTGCTCACAGACTTCCATCCTGCTCTCTGCTTTGTTACAGCTTTGCCTCCTCCCAGGATGCATGTGTCACTTCAGGAGCTTCTATCGTCCTGAGGTCAGGCCTTCCTGACACTGTGCTGTACCTGGAGGACCAGACATGTTTCTCTCAGCAATGTGGGATTTTTTTCTTTCTTTTTTTTTTAAGACTTTATTCATTCATTCATGAGAGACACACAGAGAGAGGCAGAGACATAGGCAGAAGCAGGCTCCCTGTAGGGAACCCGATGTGGGACCCAGGACCCCAGGATCACACCCTGAGCCAAAGGCAGACACTCAGCTACTGAGCCATCTAGGCGCTCCTTCTTTGGGATTTTCATGTTAAGCTCCAAGTCCTACCCCTCCTGGATTGCCCTATCCAATGTGAGGTGCAGACATGTGTCTAGAGATACAGCAGGAGGTGGTGAGGAGCTGGCATGAGGATCCCCAGGGAGTGACTGTGTAAGGAACTCTAGCGTGTGGTTGTGTTTACTCAGAAAATTCAACCTGGGCCTCAGTCCAGGCTAAATAAACACACACGAGGGCACACATTTCTGTGAGCATTTACCAGTGGAATGAGTACTTGTATTTATTACTGCTGGAAACTATTGATTTATGAATGGAAAGCAAGTCCAAATCACATTATAATAAAGGGAATGAGCAGTATAGGAAGAAAACAGTACAAAAAGGAAGGAGAAAGCCTGAGAATCTCTTTAAATTGGGTATTGTGTTTACTGGAATAGAAACTAATTCTATCTGTATCTCTCAGTAAGAACCACACACAGTGGAAGCAAAATAACATTAGTGTTTACACTTCCTGAGGCAGTTGGCAACACCCACAATCCTGTAGCAACATGAGACAAGCATCGAGCAGGCCACACATCATAATTTCATTTCACAGCACCCCCTCCATGGAGCTGGGTGAAGAGGACCATACTGTTTCCCTAAAATGTTCGAAGTACAATTGATTGTATCTTAAAATAAGCTCACAGCCTGGCACAGTGAGCTTTATTGGAAAGTTATGTCTCTGAGGCTTTGTGTGTTTCAGTTAATGGAAGATTGGAAGTGATATCAACTCACTGACCTTGGGCAGGTTACATAAAGCCTTTGAACTTCAGTTTCCTTGCTTGTATTGGTAATTCCAAAAAGCCAATCTTCAGGACTGACTCCAGATTTCCTCCTGTTTTTGTTCTGGGAAATACCTTCATAAACTGCTTGGGGAAGAAGATGAGAATTCGACAAGGAGCTTGAGACCTGGTAAAAAGATGTTGGTTGGTTTCTGCACAAAAATGAATGTAAATTTGGGGGATAGGAAGAGAAGACAGAGAAGGAAAGAGTGGAGGGCCTACCAAGATGGCTAGGGAGATCCACCCATTAGAACAGGGAAATCTAATATCCAATTTTAAAAGGTTCATTCATGTTAATTTTTTTCATGTAAAAGACCCATTCTTCTGTGTCCCCAAACCCTTAACGGAGCCTCCCTTATTTATGAAGACTGTGTGTGTGTATGTGTGTGTGTATGTGAATTAAAAAAATAATGCTGAGCTCCATATGTGGGTGGATTACAAGGCAGACAACTGTATGAGTTATTGTGGAGAGCAGCAGTTGAGGAGTAACATGAAGTCAGAGTCGGAGGAGGCTTTGAAATCTTGCAAGAGTGAATGAACTTTCTGAGGGCATGGGTTAAACATTTGAGCTAATCCAGTCTTTCTCAAGAAGAAGGAAGACCTGAGAATGCCAGGTCACATGCAAAAGGGTAAAAATAAACACAACGCCAGGGCAGAAATATTTGTGAGCATTTACCATTGGAGTAAGCACTTGTTTTAATATTGTTGGAGACTGCCCTGCTTACTTACATGGTTGTTAAGAGTTGAGGAGTGCCAGCAGTCAGAGAGTATGAAAGGCTTTGTCCTCATCAGATATTGTTACCACCACCACTGCAACTACTATAGGGACTTAAAGCCCTCTCTGCTTGTGCCTCTAAATTTTGTGACTCAATTTCCAATCTGGAAAGCATCACACAAGGGCTATTGTTTATTCTTTGGTTGTTGAAGATAAAGAGCCACTCCCTAGGGAGAGCATCTTTCTGAGCATGCTATGGTAGTAACTAAAATGAATGCAAAATAGGGGTGCCTAGATGACTCAATTGGTTGAGAATCTGCCTTTGGGCTCAGATCATGATCCTGGGGTCCTGGGGTTGAGCCCTGCCTCGGGCTTCCTGCTCCAGGAGGAGTCTGCTTCTGCTTCTCCTTCTCCATCTCGCTCATGCTTGTGCTTGTGCTCTTTCTCTCTTTCAAATAAATAAACAATCAACAAAATAAAATGAATGCACAACAGAATAATTCTGCAGAGGTATAAGGAGACTAAGCCATTTTCTCCTCAGAGAGGAAGAGATTAGAATACTACATTAGACATACAAAAAAATGAATGAACAGTGGGAAGGAATTCAGCTCCTTTTCTACATAGAGTGATGGGACCTGAAAAGAGGGGATGGAAAGGAGATTCCCAAGGTGAGAAGTAGAGATAAAAGCAAAAGAGGTTTTACCTACATTACCTGAGTTTCATGGGGACGAGGACGTAGCTGAGCAGAATATGTAAAGTTGAAGATATATGAGCACACATGGTAAAAACCAAAAGACCAACTAGGGAAGTTAGTGTGAGAAAATACATGTCAAGTGAGAATAAAGGGACCACTCTCAGGTATATTAGAATGGTGGGTGACCCCCAACACCCCAAGGTGGAAGATGCCATGGCTGTGGAGCAGGCTGACTGTATCTGGGTGATTCCCTGGTTTCTAAGATGTAAAATGGAGAAGCTCACTGGGCTGTTCCTACTTATGTTCAATTCAAACATACTCTCTTTTCCATTTTTTTTTAGTGTTCTAAGTGCTTTGCTAGAGATAAGAGCAATATCTAGAAGGTCTAAAGGTCATGGGGTAACCAGGGCTGCTGACAGGCTGGGGAGACCTCCAGCATCTTAACCTACAGTGGAAATCATCCAGAGCACAGCAGCTCAGACCTGCAGGTGGAATGCCTACACTCCAGCAACAGGACCCTACTAATTTTCTCTTCCTTCAGGTCAGGGTGGGCAACTGTGGCATATGCTCAGAGGAGCAGACAACATGGGGTACTGCGAGCCACCTGGGACTGGATCTCACTGCCCTGCCGCTATCTCACTCCATAATCCTGGGTGAATAATTTATCCTTCCTCAGATTCAGTTTCCTGCTGGAAAAATGGGCTTAATCACATCTTCCTTATGGCCCTCAAGAAGAATATCATATGTATAAATGCTTCAACGTGGTAGGGCTCTGAACACATGTCCATTAGATGATGTAATGTTGAGTGGAAAGACAATGTGTTTCTTTTTGGAACCCTTCCAATCTCTGAGGCTCATTTCTTCCTTGTGCACTAGTTCCCTCTGTGCCACAGAACACTAGGCTGTGTCTCAAGTGACCGTCAACTATTCTCTATTAAAGTGTCTATTGATCAGTAATTTATGAAGGGCCTCACACGTGGCAGGCACTGTGCTAAGTATTGAGGATTCAAAGATGAATTGGACACCATTCTTGCCCTGATGGAACTCACAGTCTGGGAGGAAAGAAAGAATTATAACAGAAGGTGAGGTTCTATAAGACAGGCCCCCTAGAGTGCTGTGGGGAGATGGTGAAGATGGGGTGGAAGAGCCTGAGGTTCAAAGAGGAAGGTTCCTCGGAGCACAGGAAGAGATCTGTTCTAGGATGTGAAGGGTGAATAAGTGTCCCCTGCGAGAAGACTAGAGAGGACAGTGTTTTCAGGGCAATAGCATGAGCAAAGGCCTGAGCATACAGAGATACTTTATATATTTAGGAAATGCCAAGAAGGCTGATGCAGATAAATCCAGAGTGAAGAGTGGAATGGGGAAAGGTGGAGGATGAGATAGGATGGGTTGCTGGAGGCCAGATCTATTAAAGGGATTTGGAGCAGGTTGGAAAAACAATGGAATATTGAGCCATAATAGCTTTCCTGGGTAAAACTATTGGGTCAGGAGGAATTATCTTCTTTATATATGGTTAGAGTAGATTTGCTTAAATTTGATAATGACCTAAAGTGTCAATATTCTGTGGCTTATTGTAATGTCATCATCTGGTTTTGGGATCAAGATAATATAGGCTTCACAGGATGAGTTGGAAGTGTTCCCCGTATTATTTTTCTCTTGCTGCTGAACTAATGAACACGGATTTAATGGTTTGAAACAATGAAAATTTATTATCTCACATTTCTAGAGGTCAGAAGTCCACAGTGGATCTTACTGGGCTAACATCAGGGTATTGGCAGGGCTGACTTCCTGCAGGGGGCTCTGGGAGAGTTGGTTTCCCTGCCTTTTCTGGCTTCCAGAGACTGCCACATTCCTTGGCTCACAGCGTCGTCTTCCTTCTTCAAAGCCAAGAGATCTTACAGCATTTTCCAATCTCTTATTTTAATCCTCCTGCCTCTCTCTTTTACTTGCAAGCACTCTTGTGATTATACTAGGCCCACCAGGATAATGCAGGGTAATCTCTCCATCTCAAGACCCATAGTCTGGTCACATCTGCAAAATCCCTTTTGCCATGTGAGGTAGCACATCCATTGGTTCCAGGGATTAGGACACGGGCATCTGTGGAAACCATTATTCTGCCTACCGTGCTCTTCTTCAATTTGGGGGGAGAGTTTGTGTCAAATTGGTATTACTTCTTCCTTAAATGTTTGGTGGAATTTGCCAGAGCAGTGTTCTGGGCCTGGAATTTTCTTCATTGAAAGATCTTTTTTAACAAAATCAATGCCTTTAATAGCTTTCAGACAGTTCAGGTTATCTACTTCTTTGCAGTAGAGCTTTGGTAGATTATACCTTTTAAGGAATTTGTACCATTTCATCTAAGTTGTATTTTTTTCCATCTTAAGTGCTTTTTTTCACCCATAAAAGTTCAATTTGGATCTTTTAAAAATATCTTTCATGTCTCTCTTTATCAGGCTCATGATTTGTGCTATCTTCTTGAGTATATAGAGTATATTTATAATAGTTGTTTAACTGCCTTTACTTAATGATTCTTTCATCTACACCATTTCTGGGTCTGTTTCTATTGATTGATTTTTCTCCTCGTGAGAGATTATACATATTTTCTCATCTGTATGCCTGATAAATTTACATTTTATGTTTTTGGGTGCTGAATTATTGATACTCCATTACATGCCTTTGTGCTCTGTCCTGGGAATGCAGTTAAGAAAAAACAGCATGGTCCTTTTGAGGCTTGCTTTTGAACTTTGTTGAGTGATACCAGATAGTTTTTTGTGTAGAGATAGTCTGGCAATCGTCTTTCAAATTTGCTTTCCGATATTCCACATATTTCAAGTTTCTTCACTCTAATTGTTGCAAACTATTCCCTGCTCTATGTGAGTTTTGAGAATTATTTCTCCTTCTCTCTTCTGGTGGATCTTTCTTCTGCTTTAGCTAGATTCCTCACGTGTAAGCACTAATCGGTATTCAGCCAAAGATTCTAAGGGAACACTCTGAAGATATCTGCAGTTTTCTCTCTGTGCAGGTCTGTTTCCACTGACACTTGATTCTGTGAACTCTAGCTGTCTTGGGTTCCTTAATCTCCCAATTGCATCTCTCAATTCAGGGAGACTCTTTGCCTGGGTCTCTTCTCTTTGTTCTATATCCCGGAAACTCTTTCCAGACATCAATCAGGGACACCATCGGGCTTCTTCATTTGTTCCTCCTGTCTCAGGGAACCCTGTCCCTTACAGCCTGTTGTCCAATGTCTGAAACCTCTTGTTTCATACACTTTGTCCAGTTTTTTAGCTGTTTCAAGGAGGGAGAGTAACTTCAGTCATTTTGACTCTGTCTTATTTGGAAGCTGAAGTAGACATGAAATAACTTAAAATGAGATTGTTTAAAGACTTGACTTTTAAGAAGCTCAGATCCAAAGAAATAGTGCCATGGTCATGAAAACCTAGAGCATGAACACCTGGCGTATGGTAAGGAGCAAGAGACTAATCTCAAAATGCCTAAAATCTGTATAACTGGTTCTACACTGCCTCAAATCAGAAATCCACACTCTACCCTTCTGAAAGCTTAACTCAAGCAAGATATAGAAGTCCCCACTATCACTGGGAGCTGGGGCATTGACCTTACCCTTGATTCCAGTGAACGCACTCGCTCAAATCTACTGGAAGTTATTGAAGTCTGCAAAGAGTGTCGGGCCTGGGCCCCTGGTCACAGTGGATTTGCTTGGCTTCCTTGAAGACTATTTCTGCCTGTGTTTCCAGGGAAACAGGCCATAACCCCACGGGGCCTCCTAACCCCTCAACACAAAAACTCAAGACTGAGAAGTGAAGCCATCTGCCCAGGGCCTCACTTTTGCCCTTTGGGATTATGATGAACTCTGTGGCAGAGTTGTGATAAATGACTTTCTTTCCCTATAGTAATTCAGATCTTTTGGGTGGAGCGGCTCTGCTGGGGTGAGGAATAAGAGCCGGGCAGCTCCCTGGGCCGCAGGAGAACCGGTGGCATGGATGGTTGAGCATCCTTCAGCATTCCTCTCAGAAAGACAGATTGAAACAGAGTTATCAGATGGCTAAGCTTCTCCCCCAGGCCTAGAATCCTCACTTCAAAGACTAGGTGACCTACAAGGTGCTTTTCTTATATGTCCTTGGAACCCAGTACTTCTTCCTTCTGGTTTCTTTCTCTTGAGGCAGTGTCTGTAGAAACCAATGCCAAGAAGGTGCAGCCAGGGTGGCCCTGCCAAAGGAGGCTCTCTCCTCCCTGGATGATGAAGGAAGGCCTCTTTCCCAGGGAAAACTGTGATTGTTCCTATAAGGATGATAGGTGACCACAGTGATGACAAACGTCAGGTGTCATCCCTGCGCACTTTGTATAGAAGTCCCAGGGACTACAAGGTGTGGGTACCCATGTGCTTAGCACATCTGCTGACTCAGCTGCAGTGACTAACACGGATCAGGACACACGGTAAGTACTTTCTGAACAAGTACTCTCTGAACAAGTAAGCACAGAGAGTTCTAGAGTTGTCATTGGAGACAGACACATTGATGAGCTCCTCCTGGGTGTGTGGCATCAACAATGTGGCACCCCAAACCGACAATGACATCTCACTTGCCACAGGGGGTTTTCCAATCTGAGGAAAAGAACTATAGCACAAAGTAAAAAGTGGTAATGTCTGCAAAATCCTTGACTCACAAAGCCCAGGAGGAAGAGAGCACTTAATTCCAGCTTCTTCTTCACATGGTAGCCCTCTAGTGCTAATATTTGTCTGTTTCCTAATCACATGCCCTAAACCCCTTTTATGCTTGGGGTATTTCCTGCAACACAAGCCTTCCCTCCCCAGAGGGAAAGTCTTTCCAGCCTTCCTTGTAGCTGGGATTTATTCACAGATCCAAGTTCTGGCAGCAGGTGCTGGAAACTGCTTTCTGTTGAGGGAAACCTAGGGGCACTTGGCTGCTGGGGGCAGCAGAGTTTGGGGCCTCCAGGGTCGGGAGTGTGAACTGTGTGCTGTCAGGTCCCCCAGCAGCATCTCCTCAGAAGCCATCCACAGTATGGCTCTAGTCTGACCTGGGCGGGTCATGTGGCCCCTAGACCTAGCCCTCTCACCCTCCCAGACATTTTCTGAGTTACCCAGTATTCTTTAATCTATTCTTTTCCTGCTTATGGCAGCTGAAGGGGGTTCTGTTATGTGTACCTGAAAACCTGATTGAAAAACCTAGGGCTAACACTTCTGGCTTATGTGAACGAAAGTGGGACTCTCTTGTTCTGTCCTCAGGTGTGATTTCCCCACAGGAGCTGGGTCAGAATGAGCGAGCAGGTCCTAAACCACCCTGGGAGGAGTGAGCACAAATCTCGCTTCTGGAAGCTTCCTTGCAACGTGTGCACTCCAAACATACTGTTAAAAACAAAATTCAGCTGAGTACATTTGAAGATCTAATTGGCTTTATTAAGCAATTTATGAACTGGGCAGCATCCCACCCAGCAAGTAGAGAGATACTCTGAGGAGTTGCCTGAAATGGAAGGTGTTTACAGGAAGGAGGGTGGGGTGAGGAAATTATTTGGAAAAAAAATGAGAGAGAGGGAGAGAGAAAGGATTGTTTCAGGCCATGACATCTCTTTTCAGGGAAGGAAACAGCAGTTTTTTCTTTTCTTTTCTTTTCTTTTCTTTTCTTTTCTTTTCTTTTTTTTCTTTTTTCTTTTCTTTTCTTCTTTTCTTCCCCCCCCCCTTTTTTGCTATGGCTAAAAACACAATTTTCAAAAAAATGCATATTTTTATTGAAGTATAGTTGATACACAACAGCAGCGTTTTTTACTTTATTTTTTCATGCAGGTTACCTCACTAGTGCTGACCAGGAAATTTCTGACTAAGTTTTAAAAGGTCACATCCCTGGGGTAGGTTAAAACTGTAATTAAGTCTTGGTTTGCTATTATTGGGACAAAGGACTCCATTCTGGGCTTATTTCTTTTTCTTTCTTTCTATATTTCTTTCTTTTTACATGTCTTCGTTCTTTCGTTCATTCTTTCTTTCTCTCTTTCTTTCTTTCTCTCTAAATTTCTTCCTCTCTCAGTCCTGGGAACGAATGCTCTTCTGCCTACATCACCCACTTTAGGTTAGAGTAGCTGGAATCACAAGCCAGAGACATGTCGTCATCCCAGACTCTTCCTGTCTCTATCTCCCAGTGACAAACTTTTAGAATTTGACCTTGTTACTATTGCTTAAATCATTGCACTTCTCTCCATCTGTACTGCTGCTCCCTCAGCTTGGATCTTCATCCACTATATTTGTCCGTCCAGTTCCCTGCCTCTAGCCCCTTCACTCTTCAGACCACCTTCCGTGCCACCAAATTTAAGGTGTCACCCTTCCTTCTAGGATAAAACCTTCAGCGGCTCCTTATTACTTGCAGACTAATGTCCCAGCTCCCTTGTGATCTTATCCCCTGAAAACTGGTTTAAACTCACTCCCTGTTCCCCCCTCATCACCTCCTGTGTCTAGCCACCCACCCGTCTTCAAACACCAGGTGCTCGTAGCTGCCTCTGACATGTACTACTCTTCTCTTCTTGAAATGTCCTTTGTCACATTATGCATTTGGCACACTCCTACTCATCCTTCAAGATTTAGCGAGAATGCCACCAACCTTGGGAAATGGTTTTTGCCATTTCCAGCACTGTGGCACTTCTTTTCTGTGCTCCTAAAGTGCCTTCTCCAGCCTTCTGAGAGAGCACTTACCACATTGCTGTGGTTACTGACTTACACATGTAGCTTCCCATTTGATGGTGAGGAGTGAGCGGTAGGGCTGAGTTCCTCTGTTCATCTCTGCATCTTCAGGGCCAAGGACAGTGCCTGGCCCTTAGCAGATACTCAGTTGATGCTTGCGAATTAACCAACTAATAAGAGCTATTGCAGGAAAGAAGCTTGAAAGTTATCTAAAACATTGGCACCGTGCATTCCCAATAGAGCTTGTCAAGAAAGTGGAAAGATTCTAACCCCCCTGGCCACAGCCATCCCCTCTCCGGTGGGGCATATGCATCTCCCGAGGGGAATCTTTCTGCCCTGGCGGCCTAAAGACAGACTGAGGAAAGGGAATGAAGCATCTGCTAATTTACAAGCACCTAGGAATTTGGAATAGTAATTAACACAAAGCTCACTAATAGTTAGGGAGTAATTAATAGCTAAATGTTGGCATTTAGCAAAATGATGTTTTTCCCCTTTTCTACCCAAGCAATGATTTTTAAGTTGAGGATGCTGAAAACGGCTTGAAATGGGAGGAAATCATTCCAGACACCACGTGTATTTAAAAGGCAGTGCTACTGGTGGGCGTCCTTCATTGCTATCAACCACAATGGCAAGTGCAAGCATTTACTGAGCCCCTGCCAGCCAAGGCAGAGGTGCAGAACTGAAGGCAGGCCCGCTTACTCAAACACCTCTCAGATGAGAACCAATTAGGCTTGCAAAGCAAAGGAATTTAGAGGGAGGCAAGGTTACCATTCACAGCCCAGAAGGACCCTTTGCTATACAAAAGGGTCTCCCACAGGGCTCCTTTAAATACGGAACTCCTGGAAACACTTAAAATATCATTGATTCTATAAGGAATCAATTAAGAACTAATTCTTTCAGCAACTGTTCTATGGCACAGTGGGGGTGCAGCTACCTTTTAGAATTGCGGCTCCAGCCTTTGCCTTGCCATCAACATTTGCCAGTAACCAACACGCAGTAACATTGTGTAAATGAAAATGCATAGACACGGTCAGGACACCTGGGCTTGAGCCTGGCTTTTGACCATGTTGGCTCAGCCTCAGTGTTCCCATCTGGAACAGTCTTGGGGGCAGAGAATGGAAAAGAAAACGAGTGGAAATGGCCTACGACATGGGTAGTTAGTTGTTCACTCATGTATTATTTTGCTAGGGCTACTGTAACAAAAAATAGCAAAGACTGAGTGGCTTAAACAACAGAAATGTACAGTCTTAGTTCTAGAGGCCAGAATCTGAGATCGAAGTGTTGGCAGCGTTCGCTCCTTTGGAAGGCTGTTCCATGCCTCTCTCCTAGCTTCTGGTGGCTGGCTGGCAGTCTTTGGGGTTCCTTAGCTTCTGCTGCATCGCCATGATCTCTGCTTTATCATCACAAGTCTGCTCTTTTTGTGTGCATGACCCCATCTTGACTAATTGCATCTGCAATGACCCTATTTGCAAATTGGTCACGTGCTGAGATCCTGGGAGTTAGAACTTTATCACATGAATTTTGAGGGGACACAATTCAACCCATAATAACTCAATAACAAAGGATTGTTCTGGCCCTAAGTCCCTGAGATGACAGACAAGCTGTGTTTCTCCTTGTTAGATATTTTCCTTTTCTTGGCTAGGATGTTGCCAAGTAAAAGACATTTTTATAGAAACAACAGTAAGCCACAAGGAGAAGATTTTGAGCATAGAAATCAAGACAAAGGGAAATGTTAACAGAGAGCAGATTGGGGCAGCTGCCCCAGCAGCACTTTTTCTTTCTCCTGCCAGGTTCCTTTATCCCTTCCTTGTCAGGAAGGGGAGTGCACTCATCAGGGATTTGGTCACATTCTCCTTGCCACACTGACGAGTATGAGGGAGGTCTGGCACTCTATTCTTATCATGACTCACTTTTTACAGGAAGAAGATTTCTCACACCCAGTGGAACCATCCTTCTGTCAGATGGAGACGACTCTCTGCCTTCAGAGTTCTGCCAAACAAGCCACAGGAACAATGAATCGGTCATTTCCTCCCAAGTTTGGTTTCCAGTAAACTCCAAAAAAAATAAAATAAAATAAAATCAACTGATGCCATTGCCCCACAGACTGTATTACTATTGGATTGCTGGGGGTTCGGAGGTCAGAGCTCAAAAGTCAGTGACACAACTGTTTTGTGCTCTGGTCTTCAAACAGTGATTCTTGGCTATTGGGGTAGATTGTGATGATGACCACCTTTGCTCCCATGTCCTGTATCCAAGCATTGATAATGCCCCTCCCATACCACCATTGGCATAGCCATGCATCTTGATTTGACTAAGCTTGAAAGTACCCATGCATTGAGGTTTTTCTTCTTGCTGCTCTTGTGACCTCTGCTGCTGCCACCAACCCATTGAGCTCAAGTTAGCCTGCTGGAGGAAGAGACATTACCTGGAGCAGAGGCAAGCCATTTCAGCCAAGCCATGATGGGCTAGCTGGCTGCCAGGCAGCTCTGCAGCTGAGCACAGATACATGAGTGCCCAGCCGATATTAACAAAGTCTGGCCCAGGCTGGAAGAACCATTCAGCTGTGGGAGGCCCAAATTGCACACTCTCCAAACTGTGAGCTAAAATAACGTTTTCTTTGCTTTCCTCTTTTCATTGTTGTGGTAAGCCACTTGGTTTTGAAGTGCTTTGTTATGTAGCAAAAGCTCCACAGATATTTTCCTTAGGGTTCTCCTGGAGTCTAGTACTAGTGACGAAACCGTATGTGGTGGGATTTTAGGGACAGTTTTCCATGCAACCAGGGGTAATTTGGGCAGTCTGGGCTAGGAGGTAAGATCTGTTATCAATCATGCTCTGTGCCCTTTGGGACCACAGGCTTGGAGTCAAACTGGCCTTGACTCAAATTATGGCACTGTGTCTTTGCCGTGTAACAGCTGTAATAACATGAAAATCTCAGTGGCTTCCCATCATAAAGATGCATTTCTCCCCCATGTCACAGCCCATTTATATAATTATATATCGGGTGTCTCATACATCTATGGGAATCTGCAGAGTTGGCTGGGTCTAGCTAGTTGAAGATGGCTCAGGGGGGATGGCTCGTCCCTGCTCTGTGTGGTATCTCATCCCCTGACACGCCAGCTTGTGTTTCATCATACCGGAATATAACCATGTAGAGATTCAGGGACCCAGATTCCTTCCATCTAGGGCCTCCTCTGAGCTTTCCACTGGATCCTTGACATCCAGCCAGGAGACAAGAAAAGAGAAAGAGCATGGAGCATCTGGTAGGACTTGTTTTAAGGGCCAGGGTTGAAAGTGGCGTAAAACACTTCTGCCCTTATTCCATTTAGTGCTAGTCACATGACCCTACCTGAATGCAAGGGGACTGGGAACATAATCCTGCAGTGTGCCATGGAAAGACAAAAGACAGATATTGGTGAGTTCCAGAAGCCTGTCTCATGTAGCTACTCATTTACTAGGTATTTGAACAAGTTCTTTGATTTCTCAGACAAACAGTCCCACGTAGGTTGTGCAATCTATGCAGAAGGTGCTTGCTCCAATCTATGTCTCTTCATTCTGGTCCATGGTCATTCATACTGGGGGAGCTGAGGTAGGTTAGTGCTACATCCTATGCTGTTGTTTTCCAGAATCAAGCTCTGTTTGGAATACCAGTGACAAGGCAGTGGGAATGATCTACTCTCAGTGTAGGTAATAAATCAGTGTATTTTTTTTTTCCTTTTCTTTTCAAGATTGTGTTTACCCATCTTGAGAGAGAGAGAGAGAAAGAGAGAGAGCAGGGGTAGGGCAGAGGGAGAGGGAGAGATTGAATCTTTTTTTTTTAATTTTTTATTTATTTATGATAGTCACACAGAGAGAGAGAGGCAGAGACACAGGCAGAGGGAGAAGCAGGCTCCATGCACCGGGAGCCCGACGTGGGATTCGATCCCGGGTCTCCAGGATTGCGCCCTGGGCCAAAGGCAGGCGCCAAACCGCTGCGCCACCCAGGGATCCCGAGAGATTGAATCTTGAGCAGACTCCGTGCTGAGCACGGAGAGCAATGCGGGGCTCTACCTCAGGACTTGAGGGTCACGACCTGAGCCCAAACCAAGAGTCTGATGCTCAACCAACTGAGCCACCCAGGCGCCCCTTAGTGCATTTTCTGTGGAGACTTTTTTTAAAATTATAAAATGAACTGGAAGTTGATCTTTTGAAAATTGTTATCATGTGCCACTAATAATAATAATAAAATACTCCTTCCTAAATAAAAATTGTTATCTAAGTGCTAAACAATGATGGCATTACTATGGAGATTTTTAAAAAAATTCATTATTTAAATTCTGTTTAGCTAACATATACTGTATTATTAGTTTCAAGAGTAGAATTTAGTGACTCATCAGTTGCTTATAACACCCAGGGCTTGTCACATCACGTTCCCTCCTTAATGCCCGTTACCCAGTTATCCCATCCCTTCCCACCTCCCCTTCAGCAACCTTCAGTTTGTTTCCCAGAATACAGCATCTCTTATGACTTGCCTCTGTTTTCATCTTATTTTGTTTTTCCTTTCCTTCCCTTCCCCTATGTTCATCTGTTTTGGTTTTTTAAGTTCCACATATGAGTGAAATCATATAGTATCTATCTTTCTCTGAATGACTTATTTCACTTAGCATTATACCCTCTAGTTCAATCGATCCCATTTACAATGACACCAAAAACCACAAGACACCTAGGAATAAACCTAACCAAAGAAGTAAAGGATCTGTACTCTGAAAACTATAGAACACTGCGAAAGAAATTGAGGAAGACACAAAGAAATGGGAAAACATTCTATGCTCATGGATTGGAAGAACAAATATTGTTACTACTGAGTAACAATATTAATGGTATGCATAGCCACAATTGAGTCCTAACACACAAACTCTTGCCATACACTTTGGTTTTAAGAATGTATTTTTAGAGGCATCTAGATTTCATAAGCAGATTTTGTTTTTTTTTTTTAATTTTTTTGGAGTTCAATTTGCCAACATATAGCATATCACCCAGTGCTCATCCCATCATGTGCCCCCCTCAGTGCTCGTCACCCAATCACCCCAACCCCCCGCTCACCTCCCCTTCCACCACCCCTTGTACGTTTCCCAGAGTTAGGTGTCTCTCATGTTCTGTCACCTTCTCTGATATTTCCCATTCATTTTCTCTCCTTTCCCCTTTATTCCCTTTCACTATTTTTTATATTCCTCAAATGAATGAGACCATATAATGTTTGTCCTTCTCCGATTAACTTACTACACTCAGCATAATACCCTCCAGGTCCATCCACATGGAAGCAAATGGTGGGTATTTGTTGTTTCTAATGGCTGGGGAATATTCCATTGTATACATAGACCGCAGCTTCTTTATCCATTCATCTTTTGATGGACACTGAGGCTCCTTCCACAGTTTGGCTATTGTGGACATTGCTGCTATAAACATTGAGGTGCAGGTGTCCCAGCTTTTCACTGCATCTGTATCTTTGGGGTAAATCCCCAGCAGTGCAATTGCTGGGTCGTAGGGCAGATCTGTTTTTAACTCTTTGAGGAACCTCCACACAGTTTTCCAGAGTGGCTGCACCAGTTCACATTCCCACCAACAGTGTAAGAAGGATCCCTTTTCTCCACATCCTCTCCAACATTTGTGGTTTCCTGCCTTGTTAATTTTCCCCATTCTCACTGGTGTGAGGTGGGATCTCACTGTGGTTTTGATTTGTATTTCCCTGATGGCAAGTGATGCGGAGCATTTTCTCATGTGCTTGTTGGCCATGTTTATGTCTTCCTCTGAGATTTCTGTTCATGTCTTTTGCCCATTTCATTATTGGATTGTTTGTTTCTTTGCTGTTGAGTTGAATAAGTTCTTTATAGATCTTAGAAACTAGCCCTTTATCTGATACGTCATTTGCAAATATCTTCTCCCATTCTGTAGGTTGTCTTTTAGTTTTGTTGACTGTTTCTTTTGCTGTGCAGAAGCTTCTTATCTTGATGAAGTCCCAATAATTCATTTTTGCTTTTGTTTCCCTTGCCTTCATAGATGTATCTTGCAAGAAGTTGCTGTGACCAAGTTCAAAGAGGGTGTTGCCTGTGTTCTTCTGTAGGATTTTGATGGATTCTTGTCTCACATTTAGATCTTTCATCCATTTTGAGTTTATCTTTGGTATGGTGTAAGAGAATTGTCTAGTTTCATTCTTCTGCATGTGGATGTCCAATTTTCCCAGCACCATTTATTGAAGAGACTGTCTTTTTTCCAGTGGATAGTCTTTCCTCCTTTTCGAATATTAGTTGACTATAGAGTGGAGGGCCCATAAGCAGATTTTCAAATTATCACTCTAAGCCCCTGTGTTTTACTGTTTAAAAACTTTTCAACGTGAGCTCATGCCTCATTACCCCACTTGCACACCCTAAAACCTGTCTCACACTGGAATAAAAAGCTCCAAGTGGTCACAGAATGGAAGTAACTCCAGTTCTGTTCTGTCATCTTCATAAGCATTGTTTATTTTTACTTTATGGCTTTAATGCAGGAATATCTAGTATTGGATACTGGAGACACAGGCTGCTCACCAGAGGGCTTGAACTATTCTGAAACACAATGAGCTTCCTGGGAGTTCACCAAGTCCACTTTCATGTAGAACACACTATCCATTTAAAAGTTAAGTATCTTAGTCAGCTTGGGATGCTGTAATAAAATACCATAGACTAGGCAGCTTAAACAATAGATATTTATTTATGACAGTTCTGGAGGCTGCAAATCCTAGGTGAAAGTAATGACCATTTGGTTCATGGTAAGGGCTCTTTGCCTGACTTGCAGATGACGGTCTTCCTGCTATGTCATCACATGGCAGAGAAAGAAAGTTCTAACGCCTCTTCCTTTTCTTATAAGAGCACTGCTCCCATTACGGAGGCTCCGTCTTGGTGACATCGCTGCAACCTAATCATGTCTCGAAGGCCCCACATCCTAATACCATCACTCTGAGGTTAGGGCTCCAACAAATGAATTTGAGGTAAGACACAGACATTCGGTCTGTAACAAGAAGTAATGACATTGTGCTACTTTGAAGATAATTTGGGGGAAGTCAGGAAATTATCTGCTTTGGGTTCAAATTCACTAGCTTAGTCATTGTCCCCACCAGAGGATTGGTCTTTAATAACCTTTCCTTGCCAGGACTCCACTCTCCATTGGGGTTCCTACCTCCACTGTGTTATATTGGGATCTTCTTAGGAAGGAGGATGACTAGAAAGGACACCAGAACTCCAGGACTCAGATCCAGACATTAATTGTGGCCTGGACCACACTGTTTACTGGCTGGTGAGGCAAAGCCATATTTGTCCCAAGTGGGGCAAGCATAGAAGCCCTGAATCCCTACCTTCCTCTCTTTTACCCATAGTCTCCTGCTCCAGTCTTGTTTGTTTGTTTTACTGTCAACTGCCTCTCAAATAGCTGTGTTCAGTTGTCCTCTTGTCCAAATGATTAAATCCAAATCTGGATGGATCTGTTCTTCCCATATATAAATGACTCTTATTTCACTTGTCCCACATTCATCCTTTTTTTCTTTTTCTCTATTATTATTATTATTATTATTATTATTATTAGCATCATTATTCTCCCAGTCTCAGTAATCTTTGGGATGGTTTCCTTCATTTTCTATAGTTCACTAAGTTCTCTCCTTTCGTATCTACCTTGGTTTGGACTCAGGTCAGCTTCTACGTGAGCTCATGCCTCATTACCCCACTTGCACACCCTAAAACCTGTCTCACACTGCTGCCACATGAACTTTCCCAAACATCACTTCATCATGACACTGTTCCCCCTAGAATCTGTGATGGTTTCCTGTGGCTAATGCATCATAATTACTTCCCCTTGGGCCTGAGGACACTCAAGCCTGTGACAAACAGATGAAATATTTTTAAGTAAGCATTTCAACTTTCAACTGAAGATGCTTTCCTCAGTCTAAATCTAAGCTTGGTTTTTGAGGGACAGAACACATAACTGGGGCAAAGGAGACTCTATTTTCCTCCATGCACGAGAAGGATATGTTGACTGATGTTGGGGCTCAACAAATATTTCTAAATAGAGAAAAGAAACTTATGGATAACATATGAAGATGTAACTTCCTTAGATAGTTGCCCATATTCACCCATGGATGCTGTTTTAGTTATCTATAGATGCACAAATAAACTACTTTAAAACTTAATGGCTAAAAACCATGTTATTACCTTCCAAATTTCTGTAGGCTGACGGGGCTCCGCAGGCCAGTTCTTTTACTGGTCTCTCTTGGGGTGTCTCCTACAGGTGTACTTAGATGGAGGCTTGGCTGGGTTGCTGGCATAGCTGGGCCTCTTCTCTTTTTAAGTGGTCTTACCTCTCTCTTTCCATGTGGCCTCTCCATGTCATCTCACCATGTGGTCTTTCCAGAAGGAGAGCCAGAGAAACTCAAGGTTTCCAAAAATGAAATAGTGGAAGCTTCCAAGCCTATGAAACTAAGGCCCCAACTGGCATAGCATCAGCTCTGCCATATTCTGTTAGTTAAATCAAGTCTGAGGGAAGCCCAGCTTCAGTGAAGGAGGGGTCTACACAATGGTGTGATGCAGGGAGGTGTGGTTCATTGGGAGCCATCTTTGGAGACAAGCTACCATCCTCTGGCTTTTAATGATTCACATCTTTTTTTTTTTAAGTTTTTATTTATTTATTTGAGAGAGATCATGAGCTGAGGGGATGGGCAGAGGGAGAAAGACAAGCAGACTCTCCACTGAGGAAGGATCCCAATGCAGGACTTGATTCTGGGGACTCCAGGATTATAACCCAAGCTGAAGGCAGATGCTTAACCAACTAAGGCACCCACAGGCCCTGATTCATGTCCTTTCTACATGAAGAATACACTCACCCCTACAAATCTCAGCCCAATATGGCATTAGTTTAAAGCCCAGGATGTTGTCCACTGAACCAGGTACTTGTATGGATGGGACTCCCTGGGGGAATTCCCTTAAATGTCCTTCTTCTGATGGCAAAAAACAGCAAAGGACAGGTTGTCTGCACCTCATCCACCCATCATATAATAATAAAAGAGACAGAAAAACCACAGTTGATGCCTTGTTCAAAAAGAAAGAGAAAGGGAGATATGAGCAGTCACTGATTTATAGCAATTCTGAAAAATCCAGCCTGGCACATGTCCCAATTTCTCTGACTCCAGGCAGGGAATGTTCCTTGATTAAGGCACAATTTTGCTTTTTAGGAATGGTTCTCCTCAGCTCCTGGTTTCATCCTCTGGGCTCTTGTTCTGAGTCATTCTTCCTTTTTTTTATAAGAATGGCCCGTGTTTGCAGCTATGTGGCTCTAAGCCTGCTTCCTGCTTTGTTGGAAGTCACAGGCCAGAAAGAGGGCAAGCTGGTGTGGCTGGTCTACAAACACTGCCCCAGTAGCCACACCTCCTTATCCTTTTGTTGTTTCCTCACTCACTGATGATGGGCTGGCCCCGGCCCTACTTTAACCAATGGACTATGGCGGAAGGGACACTGTGCTAGCCCTAGACTCAAGTTTTAAGAAGCTCTGGAGGCTTCTGATTTTGTACTTTGGGGATCCCTGAGCCACAACCCTCTAAGAAGTCTGGCTGCCCTACTGCAAAGACCACAGGTAGAGTCCATATAGAGAGAGAGAGGCTTGAGACTACACCAGGAAGGAGAGAAGCCTCCGGAGAACTCCATGTCAAATTGGTGTCTGACCGCAAGTACACGAGAGAACCCAAATGAGACAATAAGAAGAATTTCTCACTGATCTTAGTCAACCTAGGGAACTGTGAAAGATAAGGAGGTTGTTATTGTTGTTGTTTAAAGATTTTATTTGTTTATTCATGAGAGGCACTGAGAGAGAGAGAGGCAGAGACAAAGGCAGAGGGAGAAGCAGGCTCCATGCAGGGAGGTTGTTGTGGGACTTGATCCTGGGTCTCCAGGATCACGCCCTGGGCCAAAGGCGTGTGCTAAACTGCTGGGCCACTGGGGCTGCCCAGGAGGTTGTTGTTTTAAGCCAATCCTTTGGGAGGTTTGATATGCAGCTGTAGGTAAACAAAACGCATGTGGTTATTTACTTAAAGCAATTTAACTATCCTTCTGTGCCTGGTACTGTGTTAGGAAAAGTGGATGCAAAATTAAATAAAGCTTTGGTTCTGAACTCTTATCTTTGTAAGTAGAAATAGTTTAATTTTACATTTCAAAGGTGAAAGATTTGTTTTATTTAAGCATACATGCAGTGAGTCCTTTTTTAAATTAAATATTTAATTTATTTATTTAAGAAAGAGAGAGAGAGAGAGCTTGTGTGCATGAGTAAGGGGAGGGACAGGGGAAAGGAGAGGGTGAGAGAGAATCCCAAGCAGACTGAGCATGGAGCCCAATTAGGGGCATGAGTCTTGATGCCATGACCCTGAGATCAAGACCCAAGCCAAAACTAAGAGCTGAAAGCTCAACCCACTGAGCCACCCAGGTGCCCTGGCAGTGAATCCTTTTGTAAAAAGGAATAATTACTGGGAGGCTTTTCATATTTTTTATTTTCTTCATTTCAGAGTTTTTACATAGTGAAGCACAGTTGGGCTTCTGATAACATAATGTAACTCAGCAAATATTTTCTGAGCACTTACTATGTGCTTCCTCTGGATAGTTTTAAACATTGTGTTGAAATTCAAGTGCTGTTTTCTACCTGACGTCTCTCAGCTTGCCTGGGGCTTATTGTCCTGAGTTACTTGGGGATCCTGTTTTTGTCTGTTAGCATGTATTCCTATTCCTATTATGCATCCCCTGGCTGTTTTCTTATTGCTTCAGCAAGAATTACATTCAGTTGTTGAGTTTCTAAATGACCTAATTAGCAGTACTTTTCCATTCTTCCTTTAGAATTCTCAGTCTCCAGTTGGACTCCCTCCCCCTTACTCTTTTCCTCTCTGAGTTTTACTCAACATCCTGCTAATGAGTTCACGTTCCACTCTTGTCCCTCCACGGATTGCTGCCCAGGCATTTGGAGGCCTCCTTGCCTTAATTATCGGGGAAGAAAAAAAAAATCTCGTCTTGGTCTTTCCTTGATAGACTCTGTTTCCTCTGACTTTCCAGCTTCTTACCTCGTGTGTGTCTGTTTTTCACATACACCAAGACCTTAAAGCAGAGAGGCACCCTGGAGATCATATAATTATACGAATGAGCAAACTTTGGCCAGAGAGCCAAGTGACTTGTTCAAAGAACCACAGCCAGTCAGTGGCAGAGCCAGGGCCAGGACTTGTATCTCCAAATTGAGAAGCTCTGGCTTCACTAATGTAATGAAGGCACCATCAAACCACATCACACGAATGCAAGCAGACTGGGGATTGATCAATCAGCTCTATTTATAATTAATTAATGGGTTTTACTTCTATTCCTAGTTCTGGACTAAAACTGGGGGAAAATAAGAAAAAAAGGTAGCACAGTGGATTCAGAAGCTTTAAGATGTACAACAGTAGATCATAATATTTTTTAGGGTTTAGGATTTTTAAAAAAGATTATTTATTTATTTAGAGGAGAGACAGCAAGCATGAGTGGGGGTGGTGGGGAGACACAGAGGAAGAGGGAGAAGCAGATTCCTCACTGAACAGGGATCCTGACGTGGGGCTCCATCCCAGGACCCTGGGATCATGGACCTGAGCCCAAGGCAGACACTTAACTGACTGAGCCACCCAGGTGCTTCTAGGGTTTAGGATTTTGATGAACACTCTTGAGTGTCTCATTAATTTATTCAGTAAATATTTATTGAGTGTCTCCCAATTGTACCCCTGTATGGAAGCATGTACACATATACATGTTTCATCTGATCTTATTTTAGGGGGCATTGTGCAAAATAGTTTACAACATCCTCATAAATATCTGTATAGTGCATTCAGTTGCAAGATCCATGCCCATGGCAATGTATCACAGATTTGTTGCTTGCTTGCTTGCTTTTTTTTTTTTTTGAAAATCGGACACATTGATTCCTTATAGATATCCTTTATCTTCCTAATCACTCTCATGTCCCCAATACCTAGAACTGTCTGATACTTGTATTTCAAATGCATTCAAGGGCCACATAGTTAAGGTAAATAAGTGGAGCAGGCTCAGTGTTGCACGGGGAGAATGCTGGCGACTCTGGTAGCACTGAAACTACAAATCCCATTTAAAGAGGGCAGCTGTGACTCTGTGTCAGGTGATTTTTGTCATGTAGGAATTCAAAGGCTAGTATTTCTAGAACTTCTGCTTTTTTAAGATATACTAGAAATCTTTATTTTATGCGAACTCTTCTGATTTTTAAAATGCTGGTGAGAGGTGCCTGGTTAGCTCAGTTGGCTAAGCTTCCAACTCTTGATCTCAGCTCAGGTCTTGATCTCACATCTGTGAGTTCAGGCCCCACATTGGGCTCCATGCTGGGTGTGGAATCTGCCTTAAAAATAAAAATAAAATGAAAATGAAATGCTGATGGTTAATTTAAAAAACTTAAAGGTGCCATGTGGGCCAAATAAAACCTGCTTACCAAATTCAAATCCTGGGCAGACATATCCACCACCCTGGTATTGCCTTCTTCATTGGAAGAGATGGCAGGATCCAAGCTCCCTGGCCAAAAGACTCTCATTTCCTAAGACTTCTCTAAATAAGGGCTCAGGGGCAACAGTTCCTATTCATTGACCTCCATGGAGCAGTTAAACAACGCATTCAGTGATTTACCTGGTCAGTCTCCACTTCATGTCAGTGAGAAAATTAAAATATCTTATTAGAGGAAGTAAATGGGGAAATGTTTCTCATTCCCTTCTGCTCTTGCAGAGATCCAAACATGGAATTGTCTTGCTTTTATTACTTCACAATGTATTAGTTATTTTAGAAATGAAAATGTAGTGTTGGCAGTGTCACCCAATGAGTCTGTCAGATGCCCATTTCTACGTGGGCCATGCTAACACAAACCTACACATGGCATCTCGGGTCCTATTTCTCCAAGCCCAATAATAAGTGTCTGGAATTAGCTTCAACCGTTCAGTTCAAAGTCCTCAATAGTCTCCCCAACTTCAAATCTAATTGCTCTCATTGCTTGTCTTATTTCATTTGCTCATCTGTCATATATTTACAGAGTGCCTTCTAGGTGTGGATATGTTTTAAACACTACAGATATGACATAGACATGGTCCATTCTTTCATGGGGCTTAGGGAGGTGAGGCGAGGGAGACAACAGTCAAGTAAACAAATGAATACATAGGATAACTTCAAATAGTGATAACTGTTAGGAGGAAATGGGGTAAGAGTGAGTGAAGAAAGGCTTTACTGCAGAATCATCTGAGGTGAGATGCAGACCTGAAAGGTGAGGAGAAGACCGCAATGCAAATATAGGGGGACAAAGGGTTCCAGTCAGGGCAAACATCTAGCACAAAAGCTCTGAAACAGGAATGGACGTGACGTTTCAAGAACCAGAAAGAAAATCTGTGACTGGAATATCTAACTTGAGTTCTTTCCAGCATTTGGCATTGTTCACAGCACTGGTTCTGACAGTCCTTGCCTACATGTATTTATCTGCTGCCTTCGCTGGTTCTCTCCAAGGTCCTGAAGAATGAGTGTGCCCTTTTAGGAGAGTTTAATCCCCTTCTACAGTCTCATCTATTACCTCAATGTTATACTCACCTGAGTACACTTACAAATCTATGAACTCAGCTAATTTTACATGCATAGAAATGGCAAGAAGACTTACAGCACTTATGGGTTTCTTCTCTCTGGAACACAGAAACATTTTGCAGTAGTTCAGAAAGATAATGTCCTGAACTGAAGTAGTAGCTAAAGTGGAATCACTGGTGTCTGGTAGCCTGTTAAGATGTGTGGCTGTGGATGTGTGTCATGGCGATGAGAGGCATGTTGAGTAAGGATGATTCCAAAGTGTCAGACTTGAGTTCCTGGGTAGACGATGGTGCCATTCATGGAGATTCAGGAAATAAAAAGAGAAGAGGCTTCCATTTGGATGCAGAGCAGAGCGATGAGGTGGGTAAAGGTAATGGAAGGTAAAATAGAGTTAAAGGGGGGTTAAAAAGGAGTTCCCAAATCTGAAATTGGGACTCCAGCAGAAGAATGTGTCTTTCTGCCATCTCAGATTGGAGCTCCAAATAAATCTTACCAAATAAACACAACTACAATGGGAATATAGTTCTATGCTGCTTTTAAGTACTATTATTCTTCTACATTGGGATACAAGAATTTTATTTATTTATTTATTTTAATTTTTATTTTTTTATTGGAGTTCAATTTGCCAACATATAGCATAACACCCAGTGCTCATCTCATCAAGTGGCCCCCCTCAGTGCCTGTCACCCAGTCACCCCCATCCCCTGCCCACCTCCCCTTCTACCACCCTTTGTTCGTTTCCCAGAGTTAGGAGTCTCTCATGTTCTGTCTCCCTCTCTGATATTTCCCACTCATTTTCTCTCCTTTCCCCTTTATTCCCTTTCACTATTTTTTACATTCCCCAAATGAATGAGACCATATAATGTTTGTCCTTCTCTGACTGACTTACTTTACTCAGCATAATATCCTCCAGTTCTATCCATGTCGAAGCAAATGGTGGCTATTTGTCGTTTCTAATGGCTGAGTAATATTCCATTGTATACATAGACCACATCTTCTTTATCCATTCATCTTTTTATGGACACTGAGGCTCTTTCCACAGTTTGGCTGTTATGGACATTGCTACTATAAACATTGGGGTGCAGGTGTCCCGGCGTTTCACTGCATCTGGGATACAAGAATTTTATAGTTGGTCTAGAAACTTACCCACCGATGATAGAATTGCTTTCATTAAAGTCAGAATGCTACAAGTCAAGCAAGTTAAAAGTTGAGGCAATTCCCTAGGAATTTTAGGTCTGAGTTGGTTTTTTAAAAGATTTTATTTATTTATTTATTTATTTATTTATTTATTTGAGACACACAGAGAGAGAGAAAGGGGCAGAGACACAGGCAGAGCGAGAATCAGGCTCCATGCAGGGAGCCTGATGCGGGACTCGATCCCGGGACTCCAGGATCATGCCCTGGGACAAAGGCAGGCACTAAACCACTGAGCTACCCAGGATCCCCTGATCTGAGTTGTTTGATGTCATTTTGATTTTTCAAGCATAATCATTGGGTTTTGAGAATCAGAGCATGGTGGCGGACATGGCCATCGTCATATGCTGGCTAATGTTCATCAATCATTAAACGAAATTTATTGGGCACTGACTGTGCACCAAACATTGTGCTGGGTGCCCATGGTGCAAATATGAGTAAGACATAGCGCTTCCTCCACATTATCAACAAATCACACCTGGGCTGACTTTTCTTCTTCACACTAGTGATTACTTTCCATAACTGATGATACTGCCTTTCTAAATGGTCTGTTATATGTGAAGAGCATGTGGGGCCAACTTGTGTTTACTCTTTTATTCATAAAGCTAATCACAAATCACCCTCTCATGAAAGAGCTCTATAATGCCAAGAGATTCACTGTAGGTCACTTGGAAGGAGGAAGACGTCTAGAAGGGGTCAATACACTCTTCATTTATTTTTTTTAAGAGTTTGTACTACTAATAACAGTTTCTTTGGTTATTACTTATGAACCCTCTCACCTTAGTTCTCTGATAAAGTAGCTTGAGGTCTATGTTTTGGCATTTTGATGGAATGGGTTTATTTTCTCTACCTTGGACACCAGGTGTTACTTGCTAAAAACAGCAGAGGACTGAATCTCTTCTCTTAAGGGTCCTGGCAACTCTGCAGCGAATTTGGGCACTAAGCCAGCCTAGGCCCCATTACTTCGGTGTGTGTGTGTGTGTGTGTGTGTCTGGGGTTGGAGTGAGAGAGTGAGAGAGTGAGAGAGAATTATTTCAGTGACGCTATTCTCAAATGCAGATGGTATTCTCTGCCTTAGTTGTCTCACAACTGGTTGCTCTGAAAGTAAAATAAGGTAAAATAGGACAATAAATATGACTCTGCCTAGAAAAAATTAGTTGTGACATTTTAAAATATTATTTGCTAGTCTGTGGCATAAATCAGTATTACTTTGCATTCCCATGAGAGATAGTATAGTCTAGTGGTTAAGGACATGGACTCTTTGATTTGCCCTTTACTAGCTGGGTGATCTTGGGCAAGTTCATCTCTTTGAGCCTCAATGTCTTTATCTGCAAAATAAGGATAGTAACTTTATCTGCTTTGTACAGTTGCTATGAGGATTGAATAACTTGTTATATGTAAAGTGCTTACCCTAGTATCTGACAAATAGGATGCCTTTATTTAGTCAAGTATTTGCTTTCTTTGTCCCTGCCATGCCCAAGAAGACCTAAAAATAGCTCTTTCCAAATATATTTGTATGGAAATAACCATTCCAATAAAAAAATATACATATAAAAAACAACAAAAAAGAAATAACCATCTACATCCTCCCATGACCCACTGAAAACAACATTTGTAAAATGGAGAGACATCGTGTACCTAAGAGAACAAGCTGTTAAAGGATTAGGATTTTAATCTTGATACTTTGGCCAATTGGCCAGGTGACCTTGGGTAGACTTATTTATGGTGGTACTAACATTTCTCCAATATACAGCTGAAGAGGTTGAGGCCCTACCTCATTTCCCCAAGATAACAGGAACACTTAAGTCTCTCCCACCTTTAAAATCAACCAACCAATTAACAAATCAATATCAAACAAATATTTCAATAAAATATTTTCTCTTTGTAGCCATGTCAAGCTTCTCTAAATGTTGTCTACATTAATTTCCTCCACATTTTCGCCTACATTCACTTCTTATCAAGGCTTGCAACCTGTCATTGGCCTCTATCACTCTATTACTCTTGCTCTTTATTGGCAAAAACCAGTGGCCATCTTTCAATCTTCATCTTTCTTAACTTTTGGCCATAAGGAGAAGAAGGCAAATGACCTTCACATGTGGGAAATACAATTTAAAGTTTGAGTCCAGACACAGCAATTCTTGTCGCTGAAAGCAAAATTGCCACTTAAAGGGACTTTGTTCTGCTGAAAACATCCTATATTCAGATACAAAATGTGAATTATTCAAGTAATCAAGGAAACTAGGTCTACTAAAATATCTTACTGTGACATCAGACACCAAAAGTGAAATCTGATGACAGGAAAATGATTAGAGCACAAAGCAATCTGTTGCTTTGTTCTGATATGAAATGATGATGGTGAAGTAGGCACCTGCTTCCATTTGTACCTGATGGATCCTAATACATTTCAGGCCATTGCCTAATCATTCTACCTCTGTCCAATCAAGACATATTTGTCCGTGTCACATTCCATCAAGACCTTCATCTTTGTTAGAAGCAAAATGTTAAATGTAGTCATTTGCATTACAACAGATATTTTCAAAGTTTAATTTCAGACACACAGGCAGGTGGATGCAGGCAATATTTTTGGTCAGAGGAACCTTTTGCAAGCCTCCTGAGATCTACCACCCCCTTGGACTTGACTGCATTTTAATGGGGCATTTGGTGAAGCTGCTACTCTGAGCTGAGTCAGATCATTGCGGAGAAAGTTTATCATTCTCGGAGGCTGTCAAGATGATTAAATAGGGTTGTTGTGCAATAGGTCCCAAACGGCAGCATCAATGGAGTGGAATAAACACTGGACTGGGAATCAGGAGAACTGGTCTGGTCTGGTTCTGTGACTCTTGGCAAGCCCCTTCTGCTCCCTCAGCCTGGGTATTGTCACTGGTAAGAGGAGGGGCTGGCCCAGTTGATTTATAAGGTCATGTCCTGTTCAATGATTCTGAAGTTATTTTTTAATCTCCTCTCTCTTGACTCTACAGCTCTCCTCCTAATTTCTTTGACCTTTTTCTACCTTGCCTGATTTTACCACTACTTTCCAAAGTGATTACTTCCTATCTCTCTGCCTCTTCACTTACTTTCTGGCTAGTTCACTTAGATATAACCCCAGGAAATATGTATCTCACAAGCAAATCGTCTTTTCCTTTGGAGATAGTATATCTCTATGCCATGTTCACAGCAGAGCAATTACATGGTAAATTCAGGATGTGTTCAGAATATTCGCTCTTACAAAGCAAGTCTCTTCAGCCTGAATTCTGAGTCCTTTTCTAAGATTGTTCACTGATGCTGTGTGACATGATGATTGGGTGGCCAGGCTTCAAACCAGATAATTTAACTGGAAAACGAGGCTCTCTATGGAGTACACCATAGTCTTCTTATGCCTCTGTTCTGATAATACTTTCTCTAAATATTTTTAAACTCTAAGTTTGACAAAGCTCTTTTTCTTGCTCCATTTCCTCAAATCCAATCTGACAGAGGGCTGGGTGTGGAAGTGGCCATGACTCACCAGTTAAACATGTCAACAAGAACTATATCTTCTTTCTTAGGGCTCAATTAGCATTAATATGATGAGTTTTTTAAAAAAGATTCACAACGAGAAATACTGTGAGGGGCACTTGGGTGGCTCATTTGGTTGCATGTCCAACTTCACCTCAGGTTGTGATCTCAGGGTCCTGGGATTGAGTTCCCAGTTCTTTATTTAAAAGATAAAACACAGGACACACAATTAAATCTGAAGTTCATATAAGCAATGGATAATGTTTTAGAATATATATGTCCCAAATATTTCCTTGTTTATCTGAAATGCAAATTCAATCAGATGTTCTGTATTTTTGCCTGCTAAACATAGTAATCCTGTTTTCCAGAATAAAGCTAGGTCACTCAAATATCCCATCAGCAGCAATGGATGGTAAAAGGCAATATGAGTGATTAAAATCTTCAAATTCTGAGATATTATGATTTCCTTCTAGATCTGATACCTACTCATCAGTGAAGTATATTAGAGAAATTAAAACATTTTAAGACATTTAAGAACTTAGAAAAAAATGACTTCTCAGAAAGTTGTCCAGCATGTGTTCTAGTAAAACAAGAGAATAAACAAAAAGGGGAAAACATGAGATCTACAGAAGTGTGACTCAGGTTCAGAAAGGCAGTGAGGAGGATTCCTAAGACAGCAGGTGTCCAGCAGAACTAAGGTAACAGATAAGGTTCTTTGACTGCAAGTGATAGAAAATCCTTTGGCTTAAACACAAACCACAGGTAGAGAGGTCTCCCGGATTGATTCAATGGTTCAAAGATCAACAAAGACCCAGGCTTTTGCCATGTTTCTGCTCTGTCATCCTGGTATTGTCTTCATGTTGAAACTGCTTTTCCTCCTGGTCATGAGATTGTTGCCAGAAGCAACCTGAACAAATGCTTCTTTGTTCAAACCTAACAGAAGGGAGACTGGCTTCTCCTTCCCAGCAAGTATCTCCTCACTTCTCATTGCCCCAAATTGGCCTAGAATGGCTATTCATTCCCAGAACAGTCTCTAGAAAAGGAAATGGAGTCACTTTTATTCTTCTAGCTACTGCCTACTCTGTGCCAGACACTGTTCTTGGCCCTGGAATAAGGCAGGGAATAAGACAAAACTCTCTGCCTTTACGAAGCTTATATATAGGTGAATAGATGATAAACAAGTATGCAAAAAACCTGCATGTTGTATAGTAATAGGTGTTAGTGGAATAAACAAAGTGAGGAGAGGACAGGAAGTGGTGGTAGGCGATGGAATTCTAGAGAAAACTTCTAGAAAAGTCCTTACCAAGAAAATGACTGCTGTTGAAGTCTAATGGCCTGGGACAGGATGGGTTTGGGGGAATCAACCACACTGTTTATTGCACCTATGGAGCATGCAACCTGGAAGCCCTGGGATAGAGGTCTACTGGGGCAAAAGGAGACCGTTGAATACCTGATGTACCAGAAAATTTTAGAGTTAGAATCAAGAGAAGCAGAAACATGTATAAAAAGAAGTTATGGGCAGCCCCGGTGGCTCAGCGGTTTAGCGCCCCCTTCAGCCCAGGGCCTGATCCTGGAGATCTGGGATCCAGTCCCACATCAGGCTCCCTGCATGGAGCCTGCTTCTCCCTCTGCCTGTGTCTCTGCCTCTCTCTCTCTCTCTCTCTCTCTCTGTGTGTGTGTGTTTCTCATGAATAAATAAATAAAAAATCTTAAAAAAAATAAAGGAGTTATACTCACAGAATACTACTTGGCTCCTTGTGAATACCATTTACATAGTCACAATCATGTAAATGCTGTTATTAGTTTTCAAATTTTAGAATGAACTGAGAAAGCACAGAAGATTGAGTTATTATTACAGAACCAAATGTAAATGTTATCGACTTGAATGCTCTAAGTTTGAATGCTCTGGAGAAGGAGAAAGAAGAGCGAAGGGCAATCCTTGGAGCATCAATGTTTTCTCAGCCTACCCACAGAGATGTTAAGAGACACTGACTACATTTGGTGGAATAGAAAATGATGATGCATGTTTATTACCTAAAATTTCAAAGTGACCAAACAACAGAGGAACTAAACATGTGTCATAACCATATTGGGAAGTTGGGAAAGACAGGCGGGAGGTGACCGAAGTGAGCTAAATCTAATGGTAGGAAGTTGAATGCCTAAAATGAAGAAAATTGGAAATAGTATAAAAACCCACATGCCCTACAGAACCATAGAAGAACTACATATTTCTATTTAACTACAGAATGAACATGTTAAAGAGTCAGTGGGTTGACTTTGCGGGTAAGACGGAGTGGGGAGTGAAGGACAAAGTATATTTCTTGTTAGTAGTCTTTTGGGAAAATTTGCCCTATGAACTATGTGCATGCATTACGTTGAGTTTTAGAATGTCTGGTCTCCATTGTAGAAAAATTTCTTTCTGTATTCCTAAAAGTGATCCATGATCATTATAGAACGTTTGGAAATGACAGAAAATTTCCCAGCATTTAAAGATGACTCTTAAAATATTGGTGTATTTTCTTCTAGTCTCTTTTACCAATTATATTTATACACATTTTCAATTATATGGAGTAAGGATACGTTTTGATGAATTCAAATTCATGACTCTAAACTGATTAGCTTAGATTCCATAGGTAATTTGTAACATTTTATTTTTATTTATGTATTTATTTATTTTGAGAGAGAGAGACAGAGAGAGAGACAGAGACAGAGAGAGACAGAGACAGAGACAGAGAGCGCAACTGAATGGAGGGTGGGGGGAAGGAGGGAGAGAAGGAGAATCCCAAGCAGGTTCCATGCTCCACACAGAGCCAGATGGATCTCACGGCCCTGAGATCATGACCTCAGGTCAAAGTCAAGAGTTGGATGCCTAACCAACTAAGCCACCAGGCACCCCTAATTTGTAACATTTTAAATTTCTCTTAGGATTGAGTATTAGTCCAAAACAAACATGATATTAAAGTCGTTATGTGAAGAGATCTTTGACATTAAACAGAGATCTTTATGTGAAGAGATCTTTGACATTAAACAGGAATAGTGAAAAGTAGCCTGTTCATCAAGTAGATAGGACTCCAGGAAACTAAAGTCAGGTTCACTCTGATGATAATCAAGCAGTGAGAGCTATTAGTTGCCAGACAAATTAAATGACATATTTGTTTCATATCTGGGGACAATTACATAGATACCTTGTATAATTAAGGCAGAGATCCTGCTTTCTTCACTGGCCTCACCTCCCATTCTTTCCCAACCTTCGCTCATAGCCCAAGCCTCTCTGATCTAGTTATATGTCACAGAATGCACCAGGCTTCTTCCTGTCTTTATGCTTAGGCAATGCTGTTCCCTGGGTTCGGAATGTCTTTTCTTTTTATTTTATTTATTTATTCATGAGAGACACAGAGAGAGGCAGAGACACAGGCAGAGGGAGGAGAAGCAGGTTCCATGCAGGAGCCCTATGTGGGACTCGATCCTGGAACTCTGAGACCACATCCTAAGCCAAAAGCAGACGCTCAACTGCTGAGCCACCCAGGCATCTCTGGGAATGTCTTTTCCAAGCCAGTATAGGTTCAGCTCAAATGCTCTCTTTCCTGTGATATTTAACTAAGTCTTTTGTGCATATTTTGCCGCTTCTTTCCTTATGCTACCACTAAGCTTTATTCATCCCATGACTGGTGTACTCATGGTATGGAGTTACGAGTATGTGTTAAGGCTTGGACTTTCTGAGCTTGGCTCCCAGCTTCACCTCTAACTGGCCATGTGAGCTTGGGCAAGTCACTTAACTACGTTGAGACTCTGTTTAGTCATCTGTAAAATGCCATTAATAATAATACCTACCTCCATGGTTATCAGAAAGATTAAAACAAATTAAAAAAAAGAAGGCACTTGGCACAATGCCTGGATGTGCTCAATGATTATAATGATTAGCTTGCATGTCTAGCCATTGAGGTTAGGAACTGTACCTTTTTAATCTATGTCATCTGTGCCACTATAGAACTTGACGTGTCCTTGAAAAAGTTGGTAAGTTAAATGAATGAGTGAATGATTTTTAAAGAGTGTTCTTATAATGATCGTTTTTAGGGGTAGTAGTTCTAAGCATGGGCCTCAGGATCATGCAAAAAAAATTAACCAGCATTAATTCAATGAGGCACTATTTTTCTTATTAAAACAAAGAACCACTGTCTAAGTACATTTCCTACTTTTTTATTAGCTTGGGGAGATGCATCTGAAAGACATAAGAAGTCCCCCAGCTGAAGGAGTTTAACTCTTTCCTCAAGATTTCCCAAAGCCATGCAGATACTTCTGGTCTAAGAGACTGAGGACTAACGGGACAGTGCATTTCAAGGAAGTACGAAGAATTCTTAACCACAGCACAAGTGGGAGGATCATTAGAGCATCTTTGTATTATCTTATAAAATCCATCTCTTTGAGCTTTCTATGTGATTGTTTTTCTTTCCTGTCTATGGAATTATTGCTCACTAGCTGAAGGTATTTCCATTTAAGCCCAGGTATATTTCATGCTTTTGCAGTTGTGTAGGGCTGCCCTGTGACCCTGGACTAAAGGTACTAAGGGTGATTCTGTTCTGACTAAGTGTGTCCACCTGTTTGTGCCTCACCCTGAACCAAGGTTCCCTACACTCCACTAGCAAAATGAGAAGACGTCTTACTCTGCCTGCAAGAGAGTTGAGTTCTGCTGGCATTTTTCAAGACTGACTCTAAGCCAGACACTCCTGTAGTTACTTGGGAGAATAATATTTGTCCTTTTTGTCTTCAAAGGCTGCTGGAAGACTCCAGTGAGCCATTTTATAAAGTACAAAGTGATCTACAAATACAGGAGTTTTATTATTATTAAAAACACATCTCATCTTCCACTGGAACGTCTAGATAAAGGAATGCTGGGTGTGATAAAGAGCTGGGGTTAAAAGGAGAGAAACACTAAAAAAACCAATTACCAAATATCACACAAATACCACAAAGAGAGTGATTACTTGATTAATTAATGATAGAGTCCCCATGTTTAGGTTTTTCAGTTATACTGGCATCAACCCTCTTTGCCTATCAGGATCCATGTATTTCTGCCGACGAAGAACCATCAAACCACTGAGGCCTAACTGATGTGTGATTAATGTGGGCTCTGTTAATTGTATGGCTGAGTTTTATGCATGAAGCTGTATCCTTGATTTTTCTCCCTTAATTTCCTCCTGTTTAACTGTTGGTCATAAAACAGCTTCAAATATATCTGCTGAGCATGAAAGCAAGTTTTGCAACTTGAAAAGTGCCTGAGTCAGTCTGGGCATTTCATGTAGTGAAACAGACTTGAGGGAACATTCAGGCTGTAAGATGGATTACTGCTTGGTTTCCACTCCCAACCCTGCTGGCTCCTTTTCTGCAGCTGCTGGCCGCACTGTATCTCATCTGTTATCATTAAGCACATGCATAGCATCCCGAGCGGCAAAAGGCTTAATCACTTTCTTTCTGACAGCCCATCAAATATGGTCCTACTCATCCTCATCCTAGACAGATGGAGATGGTGACATCTGCCAGTCTAGTCTTCCCAGCATCCATCTACCCTTTTTGTTAATAGCACCTGCTTTTCCTTTGGGAACCTACATCTCCTCCCACTCCTCTGCTTACATTCTCTGTAGTTCAGGCAGAATGGATCGCCTTTCCTTTGCTCTAGGGCTGGCCTTGCACAATTAGAATCCCAGTGATTGGTGCAGGGAGGGGCATGTGACCCAGGCTCAGTCAATGAGAGTTGATTTAGGGACTTTTGCAGGAGCCACTGAGAAAGGGAAGCTCTCTTTTTCCTCCTGGGATTTTAGAAGGGTAAAACTTTAAGCCTAAAGTTTCTCTCGTCTTTGCCACTAACGAAGGAGAGCCCGGTTGAGAATGAAGCCAACACAGAAGAAAGAAGAGCCAAGCGATGGAGAGATACAAACTGCTTTTGGCATTGTTTGAATATGTGGATCCAGTCATGCTTGAAGAGAAGTGTGGGGCTGTACTTTTCGATTGTATGAGCCAGTTTAAATAGGTGTTTCTCACTTCTCATTTAGAGCCCTGACTCAAATGATGATGTTAATCATGGTACCTTTCTGTCTCAGCATGTCATATGTGTAAAGGTCCTTCAGAAAAATTTGAATGAGACAGAAAGAAGTCCATCTGTAGGAAATAAAGTTCATATTTTTAGAAATATATGTACAGATTTAAAAATATAAGTTTTATCTCCAGAAAAAGTTTGCTTGGGTCCATTGGACAATTTCCTTTGTTCTGTTAGAGAGGTCTGATTGAAGTAATTCTGTGACATCTCGTTGGTAGGATAACGCACTGTGTGCTCCCTGGGGGAGACCATGTAGCTCACTCATATCATTCACTCCTTCAATGATTGGGTGCCTAAGCTACATGATGAGGGTGTGACAGATAGCTCTGTTCATTTCCCTGATGGAGAACATGCCCTAACAGATTTTAGTGAATCAAGAATCACCCATAAAAGAAATCATCAGATTTTGAAAATGAAACCCCTTATTGATGTACATGGTACCATCTGGGGACAGATCCTGTGATTTCCAAGATGTGTTGATGATGTCATTAGTTTCAGAAACATTCTTGCTTTAATGTCGATTATAATCTGTGATGATCTTCAGATCTTTTTGTTTTCAACCCTGAGAAGGAAAAGTGTTTTTATAAAGGACGTTGAAGCAGGTCAACAACAAGACAGTTGTAAGGATTGAAGAGTACCACCCTTTAATCCTATTGCTCTAAAACAATCAGCTTTCTTAGGGACTGCTAAGATTGTTGTAGATTTAGGGCAGCTTTACTCCAGTGAGCTGTAAACACTTCATGAAGTTGAACGCATCTTATTTTCCCCAGTCTCTGCTGATTTTATCAGAGGATGGAGTTACAGTCCCCAATTCACTAGAGGAAAAAGCCAACGCAGGGAAGGCCAGGGGACTTGTCTAAGTTGTCACAGAGGCAGAGACAGATACTGATCCACTCTGATCCTTGTGAGAAGCTGTCATCTTCCTCCCCCCACCCCCACAGGGCTGCTGTGCTTCTCACACAGTCCCTCCCTTCTATCCCCACTGCCCCAGCCCTGGCTGAGACCTTAGTCAATATAAGTTGAGGATTGTGTAATTTCCTCCTTGTTTTCCTCACTTCCACTTCTACTAATCTGTTCTACTGCACACTCCTGCCAGAGGAATCCATCCCATGCACAGCAATGAGCATGTCACTCCCGTGACCAGAAACCTTCACTGATTCTCTTTCGCCTGCAAAATCCAAATTCCTTAACCAGGTGGGCAAGGCCCCACAGGACTGAGCTTCTGTCTACCATGCTATGTGTCCATGTATTCCTTTCTGGGATTTCTCTCCCCATTCCCAGACCCATCACTCCAGGCCCACTCCCCACTCTCTAGGTGAGCCTCCGACTTCCCTGTGCCTTTATTCCCACAATTCCTCAGCCTGGAATGTTGGCATCTCTGTATCCCTGCTTCCCCAATATTTTCACTTACTGAATCCCTACCTGCCCTTCCAGGCCTTGAGAAAAACCCTCCTCTTTCACTAAGCTCTCTGAGATCTTTCCAAGCTGGAAGTAATTTCTTCACATTTTCTTTTCTCATTATATTTGATTTAGTCCTGCGTTTTATTTGGTCTGATATTTATTTACATTACCAGTCTGTCTCTCCTGACAGCACGTAAACTCATCAAGACAAGGAACCATGCCTGGCTCTTCTCTGCGACCCCCACTGTGTCTGCTGCTTTGGGAGAGAACTAAAGAAGCATTTGCTGAATGGACGACAAGTGGGATCTCTCCCAGCTTAATGGGTCAGCTGTACACTAAAGCTCCATACTTAGTTCCAAAGAACAGTCCATTGCTCCTGTCTACAGACCCAGAGCCTCTTGAGATGTTGCGACCCACCAGGACAGGAGAGGTAGGCTCCAGCTGCAATTGGTTTGGAGGTACAGCTATAGCACTCCCAGCTCTGTGTAGAGTGTATTTTTTCGGTATTAGCTTTGGAGCCTAAGAATGTGTCTATGAGGCAGCTGAGATCTGCCCCTGTAGTAGATTTAGTATTTGTGCTTATCATGAGGGCACAGTGCCCAGCAGTGGTTCAGACTATGTGCGATTCCTCTAATTTGTTGTTATAGCTGCCAAAAGAATGACTAACACAACTGACAAAAATATTTTTGGTGAACAAATGACATCAACCACTTGACCACTGGCCTCTATTAGAGTGGGAAAACCCAAATGAAGCAAAATAAACCGTCCCAAGGATGAGGAGTTATTTATCAGCAGGCATCTCATGAGGAATTATCTCCTTTCTCTGGGGTGATGATGTGCAGAACAGGGATGCTGGCATATTCCTGCCAGAGTCCTTTCGTCTCATGCTTCTATGTCCATCTCCCTGAGAGACCCCTTCCACCCTTCCAGGCTGAACATGTATTGGACTATTTCTTCTTACATAAAGTAGTTTGCATTTTCCTCCCCAGATAAATCTCATTTCATTAGGTGCTGTCCATATTTCTAATCTGCTAAGTCCATTTATATTATCACTTGGCCTTGCCTGACGCTTGGCCTATTTCTCCGTTCTGTGTTGCCATGACTTCAGAGTGGCCACAGAGCAGGCCAGGAGCACACGTCCTTCCATTACGGGAAAAAGGTGGGTAGAAGAGGAAAAAAAGCCAACAAGGAGAAAAACAACCATCATTGTACTTCCTGAATAGGAACAGGCTGTGGTTTTGTACAAAACTTGCAGCAAAGAACATGTCATACAGATAATAATAAATAGCAAACAACAAGATGTGTGTGTTGAATACATACTAACTTCTTCAGTCCTCACACCCACTCTCTGAAGTCGCTATCTTGTTATCTCCCTTCTTACCAAGGAAGAAAGGTGAAGTAATGTGCCCAAGACAACACAACTAGAAAACAGCAGAGACTGGTTCCTGTGGAACATATGTGTCGATTGTACAGATCTTATGCTTTAGTAGCTTTATAATTTTCTGTCCTTAAGCTCAGGTGTCAGACATGTAGCTGATTTCAGTATCTGATTGGTAAACGCTGATGGACCCACCTACTCCTGCTGCATTATTCCACAGTTCTGTTTATGCTCAGGTGATCACGTGCCCTGTGTGTGTGTGTGTGTGTGTACAAATATGTGCATAGGAAGCAAGTTTTTTGGTCATTGCTTATTTTACAAAAATGTGATCATATGATAGACACAGTTATTCAATTTGTCTTGCTCACTCATAAAAATTAATGGAAATCCTTTCAAGGCCATTGTTAGGAAATGAATTCATGCTTTGTAATGGCTGCATCATATTTCATGGCACGAATGAATTATACAAATCTTAACATCCTCCTATAGATGGGTAGTCGCTTTGTTTTCATGACCTTAGTCGTAATTCTAATTGTAATTGATATGATGTTGGCGCAGGCAACAATGCAAAGAAAATCCTTGAATGTATATTCTTATGCCCTGGGAATTGTATTTCTGAGGAAACTGACTCAATGGTTTTTAGAATATTTATAGAGTTGTGCAGTCATCACAACCCATTTCAGAACATTTTTACCACCTTGCCAAGAAAACCCATACCCAATAGTGGTTACTTTTCACTTCTCCCCAACTCTCCATCTCTAGGCAACCACTAATCTATTTCTGTCTCTATAGATTTACCTATTCTGAGCATTTTAAAGAAATGGAATCCTCCAATATATGGTCTGTTATGATTGGCTTCTTTTGCTTAACCTAATGTTTTCAAGCCTCCTCCATGTTGTAGCATGTATCAGTACCTTACTTCTTTTCCATGGCTGAATCATACTCAACTATATGGCTCTACCGTAGTTTATTTGTCCATTCATCCATTAGTGATCATTTGGACAGTTTCTACCTTTGGCTACAGTGAATAGTACTACTTTGAATATGGTGTACATGTATTGTTTTGAGTTTTTGTTTTCAATTCTTTTGAGTATACACTATATTAGTCAGGCTTCTCCAAAGGAATAGAACTAGTATATAAATGAAGAGATTTATTTTAAGGTATTGGTTTATGTGATTAGGGAGGCTGAGAAGCCCCACCACCTGCTTTCTGCCAGCTGGAGTCTCAGTAGAGCCAGTGGTAGATTGAAGGCCTAAGAGCCAGAGAGCTGATGGTATAGATTTCAGTCTGAAGGCCTAACAACCAGGAGCACCAACAGCAGAAGATTGATGCCTGCTGAGGCAGAAAGCATGTTCAACCTTCTTTGGCTTTTTCATTCTTTTCAGGCCCTCACTGAATGATACCCATCTGCAGTGGGGAGGACCCTCTGCTTTACTCAGTCCATCAATTCAAATGTCAATCTCTTCTGGAAATACCCAGAAACAGTATTTAAGTGACCATCTGGGCATACCATAGTGCAGTCAGGTTGACACATAAAATTAAGCATCACATATACCTTGGAGTAGCATTACTGGGTTATATGGTAACTGTATATTTAAACTGTCAGACCTGGGTGGCTCAATAAATAAATCAATAAAATATTTTTAAAAATAAAATAAACTGTCAGACTGTTTCTAAGGTGGAGAGTAGAATTATTTTCTTAATTTCTTTTTGGATTGCTCATTGTTAGTGTATAGACATAGAAATTATTTTTGTGGGGATCCCTGGGTGGCGCAGCGGTTTGGCGCCTGCCTTTGGCCCAGGGCGCGATCCTGGAGACCCAGGATCGAATCCCACGTCGGGCTCCCGGTACATGGAGCCTGCTTCTCCCTCTGCCTGTGTCTCTGCCTCTCTCTCTCTCTCTGTGACTATCATAAATAAATAAAAATTAAAAAAAAATTAAAAAAAAAAAAAAAGAAATTATTTTTGTGGATTAATCTGGTATCCTGAAACTTTACTGAGTTCATTAATTATCTCTCATGGTTTTTTTTTGTGTGTGTGTGTGTGTGTGTGTGTGTATGTTGATTCTTTAGGATTTTCTATGTATAGCATCATATTATCTGTGAAAAGAGATAGTTTTTCAGTTTGATTGCCTTTTATTTTATATTCTTGCTTAATTGCACTGGCTAGGACCCCCAGTACCATATTGAATAGAAGTGATGAGAATGAGCATTCTTTTCTTTTTTTTTTTAAAAAAAAAGATTTATTTATTTATTCATGAGAGACACAGAAAAAGAGGCAGAGGCAGAAGCACAGGGAGAAGCAGGCTCCATGCAGGGAGCCAGATGCAGGACTCAATCCCAGGACCTTGGGATCACGACCTGAGCCAAAGGCAAACGCTCAACCACTGAGCCACCCAGGTCTCCAAGAATGGGCATTCTTGTATTGTTCTTGATCTTAGGGAGAAAGTTTTCAGTCTTTTCCTGTTAAGTATGATGTTATCTGTGTGTTTTACATAGATGCCCTTTATCAGGCTGAGAAAGTTATCTTCTATACCTAGTTTTTTGAGTTTTTTTTTTAATCATAAAGGTATGTTGGACATTTCAAGTGCCTTTCTCTAAGTCTATTTAGATAGTCACATGATTTTTGTCCTTTATTCTATTGATATGGTGTATTACATTAATTGGTTTTTGGATATTAGCTAACCTTTTATTATTCCTGGGATAAAGCCTACTTGGTCATGGTGTATGATCCTTTTTTATATATTGCTATAGTTGACGTGCTAGTATTTTGTTGAGGAATTTTGCATCTATATTCCAAAAATAAATTAGTCTATAGTTTCCTTGTGATGTCTTTGACTGCTTTCGGTATGAGGATAAGACAGACTCATAAAATAAATTGGGAAGGGTTCCCTCTTCTTTGAGTTTTTGGAAGAGCTTATGAAGAATTCTTTAAATGATTGCGAGAACTCACCATTAAAGCTATCTGGTTCTAGGCTTTTCTTTGTGGGAAATTTTTCAGCTATTAAATCAATCTCTTCATTTGTTGTAAGTCCACATACAATGTTTACATTTAAAGTCATTTCCCAAAAAAAAATAAAAATAAAAATAAATAAAAAAATAAAGTCATTTCCCTTGTGAAGAGCTTCAAAGCTCTCTGTTTTATGACAATCTGTCTCTCTGGGCAAATCTCTAGGTCACTTTTTGGGGCTGGGGGCAGGGACAGTAGCCTGCTTCTCTTGGAATGACTCCTGCTTTACACACAGGCCTTTGGGCAGAGGTCGTAACTTCTGGTCTTCTCAGCTTGCCTCTCCTGGTAAAGCTTATACCCTACAAGTGAGCCGAGGTGGTAGTCCTCAATTATTTTCAGCCTGCTGCATATAGGGTAGAGCCTTTGGCATTCAAGTGTAGGCTGGAGAAGGAAGGAAGCCTCTGACTTCTTGGTTTTGCTTGCCCAGAATTTAACCTCTGTAATGTAGACTACAGAGAGGGTGATGAGTGGTAATGTAAAATGCTTACAGCCTACTCTTCCTGGGTTGCTACTGTACCCTTGACCGAGAGGTTGAGGGAGAGGGAAGCTCTTGCTCTTGACCATACTGGCCTGAAATGGAACGTCCATTACAATGTGCTGGGGGCAACGGGAGAGAAGGAGCAAGCTGTCACTCAGGTGGTATAGATTCTTGCTTTTCTTACCAAAATTAAGTAGATTTTCTCAAACAAATGCTTCTTTGTTTGCTGTATGCCCTTAGGACAATTTCTAGAGACTTTAAATTGTTGATTTTTTAAATAAAATTTTTTACCAGTCATGCTTGTTTCCCTGGGGAATGGGGTCTGCAGCTCCCTGATGCCAACTTGTCAGAAATTGTTCACTCTTTTAAACTTTAGTATAAGCTTCCCGATTGCTTTTCTTAAAGGCTGCAGTAGTTTGTTTCCTTCACTAGTGTATGGGGGTGCTTTTTTTTCTGTATCTCTGCCAATTGCAGATGTTACCAGCATTCTTACTTTTAGCCACTCTGATAGGTGTAAAGTGATTTTTCATTGTCACTTTAAATTTCTTTACTACTAGCAAACTAGAGCATTTGTTTATAACCTTTGTGGCCATTTGGGTTTGCCGTTCTGTCTGTTGCCTCTTCAAGTCCATTGTCCATGTTCCAACTGGTTTGTCAGATTTGCTCCTGTCAATTTATGAGATCTTTTTATAATATGGATGTTAATTCTGTTTGTTTTCTGAATTGCAAATCTTCCCCCAGATTTATCATGCCGCTGTTATGGGTTGAATTGTGTCTCTCCAAAAACAGCCTGTGGGATGCCTAACCCCCATACCTCAGAACATGCATAACCTTATCTGGAGATAGTATTTTTACAGAGGCAATCAAATTCAAATAGGATTATTGGTATGGTCACTAATGCAACATGACTGGTGTCTTTAAAAATGAGTTCTTTTATGACCACGTGTGTTATCTGGGACCTCCAGGAATGTGGACACGGGCATACAGAGGGAAGACCCTATGAAGACATAGGAAGAAGACGGGATAACATGCAAGGAGAGATGCTTGGAGCAGATCTTTCCCTCATGGCCTTCAGAAGGAAACCAACCCTTGATTTCAGACTTCTAGCCTCCAGCACTACTGGGCAATAAACTATTGTTTAAACAACTCAGTTTGTGATACTTTCTGTAACAGCCTTAGCAAACTAATATAGCACCTACAGATTTCACTTATAGTATCTTTTCTTCTTTAAGCCATTTACACATAGTTCCACTCTGATTCTTCTACAATGTCAGTAATACCATCAGCCTTTGGCTCAAACTTCCAATGACTTCCCATCTCACTCAGAGTAAGAGTCAAAGGCTCGGTCCATGAGGCCTTAGTTGGTTAGGTACTCCGCTATCACTCTATCTTGTCTCCTACCACCATCCCCTGCTCAGCACTCAGCAGTCATATTGGCCTCCTTGCCATTACTTAACCGGGTATCAGATATTTCTGCAAAAAGCTGGTATACCAGGCAACCTTCAAATCTCAGGAGGTTATAAAACACTTATTTTTCTTACTCATGGGTTAAGCCAAGCCCACCTGAGCTAGGTTGGATCCAAGCTTCAGGTTGGATGTAGATCTGCTACATACATATTCAACATTTATAGAACCAGTGGCATCTCATGCATGTTCCTTTTATGGTGACCACAGAAGCGTAAGAGGCCCAGCCAGACATCTGTAAGCACATTTAAAGCCTCTGCTCAAAAAAACTAAATTAAAAAAATCCTCTGCTCAGATTATCACCTCTAACAATCTCTTGGTCAAGCAAATCATACTGCCAAACCCAAAGCCCATGGGTGGGCATGTATTCTCTGTTTCACTGATAAGTATTGCAAGGTCACATAGCAGAGAGAAGGGGTGAAGAACTGAGGACGATAATCCAATCCATCCCACATGTCCCCTGTGTTCCTGCCTCAGAGACTTGCACTTGCTATTATTCCTCCTCTCTGAGTGTTTCTTCCACCTAATATCATCTTGGCTTTCTACTTCAATTCTTTCAGGATTCTGGTCATGTGTTTTTACTTTAAAAATGAGTTCTTCCATGACCATGTGTGTCATTTGGGACCTTCAGAAGCAAAGACCAAGACAGAAGTGGAAGTATAAGAGATACATAGAAGGAAGAGCAGCAGTAGGCAGAAATAGGTTTCAGACTGCATTGCAGATAGGACAGTGGTGGTAGGAGAGAGGAAAGTATGGAGGACTGGGTTGGGAGAGCTCCAGAAGACAGCTCAGCTCTGCAAACATCTTAGCCAAGTCTTGGGGGACTCCAAGGACAAGGTTTGCCTATGAGAAGGATCTTGTTTGGGCCAGGAAAGCCCAGCTGTTGTAGCCACACCAGGCTTAGGTCCGGGCTGGGAGGAGCCTGGGAAGTGAGTGGCTTTGACATGAATACTGCAGTGAATCCTGAGGGTATGCAGCTGCTAATGTTATTGACTACTTGAAGCAGGTTTTCTCTTGAAGAGAGATTTGATTTGCCACCAAAGCTATCACATCATTGTATATAGAAGAATAACCCTGTCACTCTATCCGCACACTCAGCTTTGTTCTTCATGACACTTCCCAGCACTTGATATGCTACATATTTATCTGTTTATTGTCTTCCCCTCCCAAGATGAGAGCTCTATGAGAGCAGAGACTTTGTCTTGACCGTGTAGCACCTAGAAGAATGCTAGGAACTGGATTGCACTTAATAAGTTATCTATCAAATAAATAAATACAGGCAAATATGCTTATCTCTTCCTTACAGCTCTGGAGTTTTCAGTCTTGGTTAAGAAGTCTTTCCTTAAAAAAAAAAAAAAAAAAAAAAAAAAAAAAAAAAAAAAAAGAAGTCTTTCCTTAAAGGGGGGGAAAAAGGTTTTTCTTTTCCCTAGACTATTTATATAATCATCTAGAGTTTTAGTGAAATTTTAATTGTCTATTTATTTATTATTTTTGCATTTAAATACTTACACAATCTGAACAATCTTATTCTAGGATAAGTCTTAAGACAATTGTACAAAGTTTTTCTTCCAGATTGATAACTAGTGAGACCAGCACTGATTATTAAATTATCCACCGTTTTCCCATTGTCATGAAATGACATACGATGAGATCTATTTCTGGGTTTTATATTTTGTTCTAATCTGTTTTCCTCATTCCATGGAAATAGGTTATTAGTTTGACTACAATGGCCTTATTATATATTTTTCTATCTGGTAAATCAGGATGTCCTCCTTAAATCGTACTTGGTTACTTTTTTTCCTTCACATAAGTTTGAAGAACACTTTATCCAATTAAAAAAACTAATTGTGACTTTAATTGGAAAAAAGTTTATGAAATGAGTTTAGGAATATTGACTGTTTTTGATATTAAGTTTTAAGACTGAATTATGGTATTCTTATGTATTTTTACCATATTATTTTATATCTTTATTTTAAGGTTTTATGTTTTCTCCATATCAGTCTTGTGCTTTTATTGCTAAATTTCTTAAGTATTTTGTAATTTTTGTTACTATTGTAAATTAAATATATTTTAGGTGCTCATTGCTGGACTACTTAACGGTTTATTTTATGTTTTCCATTATCTGCATAATTATATAATTAAATATCTATGATATAATTTTTTACTGATCTGATGGTTATCCTTTTTTTGTCTACTGAATCTGTATAAATATAAGAGAGATATAATGAAGTCTCTCACTATATTTGAAAATTTAAGTTCTCCTTGCATTTCTAATAGTTTTTTCCTTAAGTATTTAGGTGCCATAATTACCTTTTTTAAAAAAAGATTTTATTTATTTATTCATGAGGGAGGCAGAGACACAGGTAGAGAGAGAAGCAGACTCCTTGCAGGGAGCCCGAAGCAGGACTCCATCCCAGGACCTTGGGATCATGATCTGAGCCAAAGGCAGACACTCAACCACTGAGCCACTCAGCATCCCGGTGCCATAATTACTTTAAGCACACAGGATTATGAGTCATATTGTCTTCCAAAATTTTGCCTCATGCTTTGTCTCAATACATAAAGTTTCCCTTTTAACTGTTAATCCGTTTAAATGTAAATTTTTATTGATATTAGCTCCTGCTTTAAAAAAATAGTTGTTTGGTGCCTCTGCCTTTAATTAATTAATATCTTCACTTTGTTTTAAATATGTTTAGAGTAAATAGCATATGCCCAGTCTTGTTCCCCTCCCCCTTATTGAACAGTCTCTGCTTTTTAATGGGAATTCAGTTATTTTACATTTATTCAAACAACTGATATACTTGACTTTATTTCTCTCATGTTTATGCTTTTTTTAAAATTTTATTTTATAGGAGGGAGAAGAGACAAATCTTTATTCTAGAATTCCAAAACCAAAATATATGTAGATACTCCCTGGTCCAGCAGGTGGAGCTTAATTCCAGCCTCAGGGGCACCCCCATCCCCCCACCCCCACCCCACTGGAGTTGGAGACTTACTGGCTGGCTTCCAAAGAATAGAGTGGGGAAAGAAAATATTGGTAATTTTACAGTTATGCCAGAAACCTGGCCAACACTACTTGAACCCAGTGATGAAAATTCATGTCACCGGTGATGTTGTGTGGGTGTCATCTCTCACCTGATAGGATGTGATGACAGGGTATTTCACTTCTGTGGGTTTTCTTTTCAAAAACCCATAATCCACGTGTCGACGTGAGAAAGAAAACATGAGACATACCTAGCTCTGTTAAAAAAAAAAATTATTCTACGTTGTTATTTCTTTTATTTGCTAGTTTGTTCACACAGCTCTTTTTTTAAAAAAAAATTTTATTGGAGTTCAACTTGCCAACATATAGCATAACACCCAGTGCTCATCCCGCCAAGTGCCCCCCTCAGTGCCCACCCAATCACCCCAACCCCCCGCCCACCTCTCCTTCCACTACCCCTTGTTCATTTCCCAGAGTTAGGGGTCTCTCATGTTTTGTCACCCTCACTGATATTTTCACTCATTTTCTCTCTTTTCCCTCTATTCCCTTTCACTAATTTTTATATTCCCCAAATGAATGAGACCATATAATGTTTGTCCTTTTCTGATTGACCTATTTCACTCAACATAATACCCTCCAGGTCCATTCATGTCGAAGCAAATTGGGGGTATTTGTCTTTTCTAATGGCTGAGTAATATTCCATTGTATACATAGACCACATCCTCTTTATCCATTCATCTTTTGATGGACACAGCTCTTGACTCCGTTTCCTGCTCCTCCTTTCCTTGTTAATCTTAAAGTTTTACTTTGCTTTCCCATTGATTGATGAGTGATTCACTCTCTACATTGGTCATCAGACACATATGCTTCTTGCATTTGAAAACATACCAACTGGTCCCTCCACTAAGTCACACAAATGCCCCTAAGGCACTTTCTCCCCAGCTTTATTCTACTCTAATAAGATGAGAACTCCAGAAAACTTTTACTTCTTCCTTTTCTATTCTACCTCAATGGCTGCGCTTTGCTACTTCCAGGTTTTTAAGTACTTTTAGTTCAGACAATTTTATTGTAGTATATACCTTCTATTTCAAGAGACCTTTTAAAACACATATATTTCACATTCATAGACCATTCATTAGTATCCATTTAGATTCAATTATTCACATAGCATGGCACAGCTCATTGCCCACCACTGTTTCTTCTCATATTTTTCTCCTTTGTCTTAAAAATGCTTGTTCTAGTTCATTTGCCATTTGCTTAGAGTCCCTTACCCTTGATTTTTAAAAATGGTGCTAGTGTGATTAAAGACATTAATTTTTAATTTTTAAAAACATATTTTTTGAAATATAATTCACATAAAGTACACAGCCAGTGGTTTTCATTATATTCAGGGATGCAACTATCACTAAATGTAACTTCAGAACCTTTCACCAACCTCAAAAGAAAACCCATACTCCATACCCCTTACCCATTGCAGTCACCCCTCATCCCATCCTTCTCACTCTCCCCAGCCCCAGGCAATCGCCAGCATATTTTCATTTTTAATAGAATTGGCTATTCTGGACGTTTCATACAAATGGAATTATATAATGCGTGGTCTTTTGTGGATGGCTTCTTTCACTTAGCATAATGTTTTTAAAGTTCTCCCAACTTGTAAAATGTATCAGTACTTCATTTTTTTAAATTGCCAAATAACATTACATTGGATGTGATATGCCATGTTTTCTCTACCCATTCGTCAGTTGATGGATATCTGAGTTCTTTATACTTTCTGACTGTTGTGAATAATGCTTCTGTGGACATTCACATACAAGATTTTGTGCAGATAAATATTTCTATTACTTTTGGGTCTATATCCAGGAGTGGAATTGTTGGGTCATAAGGTAACTCCATGTTTAGCATTTTGAGGAACCGCTAAACTATTTTCCAAAACAGCCACACCATTTTATATTTCTATCAGCAAGGTAAAAGGATCCAATATCTCCCTATCCTCCCTCACACTCACTATTATCTATATTATTTTATTTTATTTTAGCCATCCTAGAGGGTATGAAGTGGTATCTCACCCTTGTTTTGGTTTGCATTTCTCTAATGACTAATGATGTGTTTCTTGCCATGTGCTCATTGGCCATTTGTATATTTTCTTTGGAGAAATGTCTACTCAGATCCTTTGCCCATTTTTAAAATTGGATTGTCTATCTTTTTAATACTGAGTTGAAAATTCTTTTTACATTCTGGATACAAGTCTCCTGTGCAATATATGATTAGCGAATACTTTCTCCCATTCTATGAGTCATCTTTTTACTTTCCTGATGGTGTCCTTTGAAGTATAATTTTTAAAAGATTTTATTTATTTATCTGAGAGAGAGAGAGAGAGAGAGAGAGAGAGAGAGAGAGAGAACCAGCAGGGGGTAGGGCAGAGGGGGAGGGAGAAGCAGACTCTCTGCTGAGCAAGGAGCCCAAGGCAGAGCTCGATCTCAGGACCCTGAGATCATGACCTGAGCTGAAGTCAGATGCTTAACTGATTGAACTACACAGGTGCCCCCCCCCAACTTTTTTTGAAAGACAGAGAGAGCTTGTGCAAGGGTGGTGGTTTAGGGGACAGAAGGAGAGAGAGAGAGAGAGAATCTTAATCATGCTCCATGCCCAGAGCAGAGCCCGATGCAGGGTTCCATTCCATGACCCTGATATTGTGACCTGAACTGAAATCAAGAGTTGGATGCTTAACTGACTGAGCCACCCAGGTGCCCTACAAATGGTTTTTATTTTTGATGAAGTTCAGTTTTTCTCCATTTTTATTTGTTGTTTGTGATATTGGTGACCTAAGAATCTCCAGTCATTGCTTAAGCCAAGGTCGTGAAGATTTACTCGTACCTTTTCTTCTAGGAGTTTTATAAATTGTAGCTCTCTTACTTTTGAGTTAATTTTTGTATAGTGTTAGGGACCTGACCTCATTCTTTTCCATGTGGATAACCTCCTTGGACTCTTTTCTTAAGGTGAGCTATCGGAGTGATGCCCGCCTTGATTTCTGGCATGTCCCCATGCATTTCTCCTTCATTCCAGTCAGGGAAGGATCTTGATTGGGTGTAGAGACCAGGTTGTAGTCTCAAATGTCTGTGGATGTTCTTCTATGGTTTTTCCTCTTCCAAGGTCGCAGAAAAGAAAGCTGGTGCCATTCTGATTCCATTTCCCTTGTAGAGCTTATGTTCCTTTTATTTGAATGCTTGGCAGGCTTTTTTTTTCTTACCTAACATTTGGAATGTTACTGGGATATTCTTGGTGGATCCTTTTTTCTTCAGTTCTGACGAAACTCCAAGAGGCCATATTTATTATGTGTCCTTTTTCTTCTTCTGGGATATTTATAATCCACATGTTAAGTTTCCTGAATATGTTCACCATGTCTCACATGTTTTCCTTCACAATTTTCATCTCTCTATCATTTTTTCTCTGTGCTCTGAAATATTTCTTATATTTGACCATTCAGGCCACTAATCTGGGTCTCAACAATGATCTCCCTCTATGTGATTTCTCTCTCAATCTTTTAGTTGAGAGGTTTTTTTTTTTTTTCAGTTCCAGGAAGACTATTTGGTTCTTGTTGTTGCTGTTGTTGTCTGCACTTGGACCTCCTTGAGTACTCATTATTTCTATATTTAAGATGATGGTGTTCTTCTTTGGCAGCTCTATGTTCAGTTTCCTCTGATGGGTAGTTTACTCTGGCAACCAGAGGAGAGACACTTCAGCTCCCTGAAGACCAGGTCCGGTTGTGGAAGCTCCTAATATGGCAGCAGTCTCAGCCATAGCAGAAAGTGATCCTGTCCTTACTGTGGGCTAGGGAAGTGTGTGCAAGCTGGCAGATTTCCAGGGCTCTGGAAGAAGCCTCTTTGCTCCTTCGTTTTCTCATGCTCTCTCATCTTCTCTAACAGGGAGGACTTTGTCTACTTGTCCTGTTCTTCTGGTCGTAGTCTGGAGCCCTCCAACTCTGGCTCCAGTTCAGCCCATTATAGAGAATGTTTGCATAGGTTCTCTCAGTGGAGACCCTGTGATACCCAAATCCTCCCTTGCACCTGCTGTCCCCAGGTCTCTGAAGCCATTAGGATTGGGTGTGGCAGAGAGATTGAAGGTACGCCTGAAGGGAGGGTAGGAGTTCAGATCCTTATCTTTCCAGGACTCTGCTATACATCACATCACTTCAATTTTAATTGTTGATTTATTTCTCTGTCTCCTTGAGCACAGTGTGTCCTCTAAAGCCCGAGCCTGAATTCTGTTTGCTTTTGTACACCCAACAGTTGGTGCAGTGCACGAGGTATAATAGACATTCACTAACTGTATTTGGAATGAATGAAAACAAGTCTGAAACTGCAATGAATGACTTGATCAGGCCTCAGGAAATCCATCTAGATTCTTGAGTGGCACACAAAGCCTCTGACCCTGATAATTTAGACAAAGGGTATATTAAAGGTCTTATTTATTTATTTATCTAGAGAAAGAAAGTTGGGGGAGGGCAGAGGGAGAGGAAGAGTCTCAAGCAGACTCTCCACTGAGTGCAGAGCCCAATGTGGGGCTTGGTGTCATGACCCTGAGGTCGTGACCTGAGCCAAAATCAAGAGTCAGATGCTTAATTGACTAAGCTACCAAGATCCCCCTAGACAAAGGGTATTTTATTGGAATGACATTGCAAGAGTCCAAGAATTGAGAGGAGTCTAAAGAGTTAGGCTTGGAAGTGGGTAGGAGTCAAGGCACCCTCAGGAAACTAGAAGTCAGGACTCATGCAACAGGAATGTGGTCAGGGTCATATTACTGGGGGCATAGCCTCTGGTTACTTTTTAAAAAATGTCTTTACATCACCTACTAAATGTTCAAGGTCCTAGGAAAGAATCTATTAGCTATGTTACTGTATGATAGCATGGTGGGAAAAGTTTGATCCATTGGCTTCCAAAGTGGGAGGTGGGCATCTGGGTTTCCCATCCCACCAAGGCAACCCACAGAAGGACAGGACAAGGGAGTATTTTAGAAGACAGGTCCCTGATTTCCAAAGGGATGCAGTGATGCCTCCCATCTCTTCTCCCTGCTGCTGGATCCCCTGACACCACTGCCAAGGCTGGAGGGAGGGAGGAGAGGGGCAAGGGTGGATGAAACCACTGCCAGACTCCCACTCTCCACCTCCATATTCTAGATCCTGCTACTCTGAAGTGGACCCTCTTCCACTTGGGAGGCAGGGGGATTCCCAGAACTGGTTTTATGGAGAGGAAGATGGGCTTCTGGGTCTCTACAGTCAACCCCAGCTCATGCCCTTCTCTCAGAAACACTGTGTAGAAGATGACATTTGGTTCTTAGATTAAACAAGCTTTTATGGGTTGACTTGAGACCTTAGTCACTATGTGTTACTAGTTTCCAAGCAACATTCTTTCTCCTTTTCTCCCTTTCTTTACAAATGTTTCTTGAACAGCAGCCATTAGAAACCAAAATAGCCCCTTTCTTAATGGCACTCATGGTCTGGTGGGAGAAAACACATGTGAAACAAACAACTACACAACAAAGCATGTATTTGCAAACTGGCTCTGTGCTACACACTGTAAGTAGTAGGTTCTGTGATGGGGACCTGATTCAGATGGGGCAGAAACAGAAAGGCCTCTGAGGAGGTGACATGAAAGCCACAGACCTGAGTGAGTGGTGGGTATGCTGTGCCCTGGCAAGTGCTTCTTTGCCAGGGCTCCATCTCACAAAGTTTTCTACCATGGATGGTGTTCAGGTGTATGTGGGTGGGGTGGGGGGCATGATGTTGTTATCACAATGATTCAAGGAATACTACTGGGAATTAGTGTCCAGAAGCAGAAATTCTAAATGCTAAAGATGGTTCTGCACAACTTTCCTGCTCCAAATGCCAATAGCACCTTCATCTAAGAAGCCCTAGAAGCTGGTGGCACTGGAACCCGGGTGGCTCAGTCGGTTAAGTGTCTGACTCTTGATTTTGGCTCAGGTCATGATCTCAGGGTTGTAAGACAGAGCCCTGCATTAGGCTCTGGGCTCAGTGGGGAGTCTGCTTGAAGATTCTCTGTGCCTCTTCCCCCACTTATTCTCTCTCTCTGTCTCTCTCAAATAATTAAATAAATCTTTTTGAAAAAAGAAAGAAAGAAAACCTAGAGGCTGAAGTCAGTTTCCTGGCAGCTGACCTTTTCAGAGAGCTGCTCCTTAGCAGTGATTGCTCTTGAAATCCTGGGGTGGAACCAGATTGGCACAGCTTGAGTCCTCTTTGTCCACCCCCTAACCAAGCATGGTGGCCAGGGATGGAGTGGTGACTCAGAGTGGGAAAGGGGTGAATTTGATGAGGAAAATAGTGGAGTTGTTGGCAGAAGATGAGGCATGGCTGCTGGGCAGGCCAAGTAGTTGAGGAGCATGGCATGGGTGAGAAGGGCAACCATGCAAGAGGCTAGATGGGGAGGCCAGACCATTTTGGGCCTTGTCAAAGACGTTAGACTTCTCTGAAATGCCCTGGGAAACAGCAGACAGGTTTTAAGCAGGGGAAGAGGGTGACAAAATCTGTGCCACACGTCAGAGCCTTGGATAAGTTTAGGTTTCGTGGGCATCTGGCCCAGAACTTCCTCCATAGGAGGAATACTGTATCTCCCCTGCCTCTCACCTTCTCCTTTCTCTTATCCATTCAGAAAGTGTAGCTTCCTTGTCTTCTGTTTAGAGGCAAAGGACAAAGGCAGAATTGGGCTCTGGGAAAGCACTGATCTTTCACTGACCTCTATCAAGTGTGATTTTATGAACCAGATTACATTTCAGAATTTCTTTCTGCTCTGGAGATAAGAGGTAGGACTGAGTGAGTGTCCTCATCCCAGGAAGTCACTGGTTTCATCCAATTAAGGATCTAGTGGAAAATCTTTTTCCATCCCAGGGATGTTTATGCCACTGGGGCCAAGGCCAGGGCTTTGCCAGCGCGTCTTCGCAAATTTCAGCAGCAGCAATGATTTCCATTTACCTTTGGGTCATTAATGAGTTCGTTCAAGCAGGCCGTTTCCAACACCAGCCCGTGACTTGCCCTGGGTTTTGCTCCCAAGCAGATGTAGTTCCCATTTACCCCTGATTACGTAGTATTTTCATGCTGCCAGCATTCCATGTAGATGAGAGCATTCCCAAAGAGGCCAGTTGAAGTTGGAGCACTACTTTTATGGAAGTCATTGTCAAATGCGTCACTGACGCCCATGTCAAGTTGCTGTTCTCCCGTCACCTACTCGTTTTTCCATTGTCTCTCTCTCCCTCACCTCCTCCTATTCCTGCTCTCCTAACAGGGTCTGTTTGTTTTAATTGTGGGGAAAATACATATAACATTACATTTCCTGTCTTTGCCCTTTCTAAGTGCATGGTTCGGTAGTGTTAAGAATAGACACAGTGCTTTTTCAAGAACTTTTCCAGAATGTTTTCATTTTACAAAACTGAAACTCTGTACCCATTAAACAACTCTCCATTTCCTCTTCCCCCTCAGTCCGTAGAAACTACCATGCTAGTTCCCATTTCTATGAGTTTGGCTACTCTAGATACATCTTATAAGTGGAATCATACAGTATTCATCTTTTCGTGACTGGCTTATTCCATTTAGCGTAATGTCCACAGGGTTCATCTACATGTCAATTTTTTCCTTTTATAAGGCTGAATGATATTCCATTGTATGGATATAACACATTTTGTTTATCCGTTCATCTATTGAAGATGCTTGAGTTGCTTCTTCACCTTTTAGCTATTGTGGATATTGCCACTATGAATATGGGTGTGCAAATGTCTCTTTAAGACCCTCTTTTCAATTATTTTGGGCATATACCCAGAAGTAGAATTACTATTGTTGACTTTTTGAGGAATCTCCACACTGCTTTCCAGAGTGGCCACATCATTTTATATTCCCAACAGTGCACAAGGGTTCCAATTTCTCCACATCCTCACAGACACTTGCTAGTTTCTATTGTTTTGATAGCAGCCATCCTAATGGGGACGAGGTGACATCATGTGGTAGTTTTGATGGGCATTTCCCTAATGATTAGTGATGTTCAGCATCTTTTCATATGCTTTTTGGCCATTTGTATATCTTAGGAAAAATGTCTATTTAAGTCCTATGCCCATTTTCAAATAGGGTTACTTTTGTTGGTGTTGTTAAGCTATAGAAGTTCTTTATCTATTCTAGATATTAACCTCTCATCAGAGACATGACATGAAAATCTTTCCTCCTATTCCATAGGTTGCCTTTTTACTCTGTTGCTCATGTCCCGTGACACACATAAGTTTTAAATTTTGGTGTAGTTTCCTGAGAGTTTGTACGATTTTAGAAATTATCGCATTTCCTTTAAAAACTACCATTTTTGTGGGCTTGCCATTTTTTCCCCTGTCATCCAGTGCTGATCCTTGCGCTTTTATTAGGGTTAGCATTTCTGAATCCTAACTGTTGGTATCAATTTCCACAATATAAAAGAAATCCTTGTATCCATTTAAAATAAGAAAGTGAGATGGGTAGTTTGCTACTTCATTTGGGAAAATGAAGAAGGGCCAAGTGTTAGTGAAGTAGAACGGTAATATTATTAACCAGTGTCTCATTTTGTCGCTAATCAGTTCTTTCTGCCCGGGACCCCATGTAAAAGAAATAGTTATTCCCACTTTACAGATGAGAAAACTGAGAATAAGGAGAGGTATCTTATTCAGCTTCACACACCGGTATGCATGTGAACACCATGAACATTTTTCTATTCTGTCCCTGGTCTCCAAGGTGCCATTTTCAAATTCTTCTGAAAATATGTGGATTCCTACTCATTGGATTCCTCTACCTTCATCCAGCTCTGTGTTCTGATTGATACCAGCTCCCCTGCCACATCTCAGCTTTGCACCGTAAACTCCACGTGCGTGAGTTCACTAATCCATACCTCACTGTGGAAGGTAGCTTGAGGCTCAGGGAAGTAAGAGAATTTTGCCCAAGATCAACATTCTGGAAGGGTAGAGGTAGAGCAAGGATTTGTACCCCAGCCAGTCTGATTTCAGAGCTGCCTTACCTCAAGTGTAGATCGTGAAAGTGTACGTGAGTCAGATCTTCTTGGCTTAAATTGTCTTCCCACTAGCTGTGTGACTTTTGGCAAGACCTGAACTCCCCTCAGTCTCGATTTCTTCATCTGAAAGCTAGCCATTATCTTACCTACCTCATGTGGTTGGCCTGAATGGCAAATGAAATAATGTATGCACAAGTGCTCAGCAGACAGCCTGGCACAGTAAACACCCAGTAAATGCCAGCTATTATTATTAATTTTATAAACAAATTCGATCCAAATGGTGTACACCGTAATGTCAATATTGCCTTACCCTAGTTCTCCACAACTTTTCCTTTCCAGACAGTACATGAGAAGAGACCCATATGGAAAAAAGGTAACTACAGACAGAAAAATCTGAACAACACTGCATTAGACATGTCGGACTTACTCTTTCACATAAAAAAAAAAAAGTTAGAGACGGGCAACGGAGAGCTGGTATGGCGACACCATGAAGTCATGAAGAACCAGGCTCTATCTTCTTTCTGCCTCAGTGTCTCTGAAGCATAGTCTCAACTTCCAAGTAACCTAATAGTCCAATATGGCTGCTGGGGCTCCAGCCATCATTCACATATCACAGACACCAAGAAGGAGGAAGAACTGAAGGGCAGAAAGGACACGATTCTAAGTTTTAAGGAGTCTTCCCAGGAATCTTTCATGATACTTCCATTTATATATCATTGCCTGAACTTGAGTTACAGGACTGGCATTACCTGGTCGTGCAATGGGCTGGGAAATGTGGTCTTTTAGTTGGTTTCATTCCCACTAATTAGAATTCTGTTCCTAGGGTAGCCCCGGTGGTTCAGCGATTTAGTGCCACCTCTGGCCCAGGGCCTGATCCTGGAGACCCGGGATCAAGTCCCACATCCTGCTCCCTGCATGGAGCCTGCTTCTCCCTCTGCCTGTGTCTCTGCCCCCCCCCCTCTGTGTGTGTGTCTCTCATGAATAAATAAATAAAATCTAAAAAAAAAAAAAGAATTATGTTCCTAAGAAAGAAGGGGAAGGGATACAGGATGGCAAGTTGCAGTGCCTGCCTCTGAGGCACTGCGGGTGCTTCCCTGCCAAGCTGCTGTGTCCCTTACATTCCAGGTTGCTTCTGAGGCTGGAGAGAGTCTTGGGAGGAGAGACTCAAAGATCTCTGCTTATATGTTTAAAAGCTTGGAGTGGCATAGAAGGCTTATTTTTCTAAAAAGATTCCACTGCCCAAAGTAAAACCCTGCAAACCACCAGTGGCGAGGAAAGGCAGTGTCAGTGCATCCGAACCAAGACTGAAGGCAGGAGCACTAGAGAGGCATGGGGAGGGGGTAGTCTTGGCAATCTGAGAGGTAGAGGAACACGAATGAGGTAATAAACAAGTTAGCTGTGTGCATGTCCCCGTAGCCAGTCAGACAGGTGAGCACCTGGATTTGTCACCCTGCACACTGAGCTGCGTGGAGAAGGGGTGAAATCTCATTTCCTTGTGCAGACGGTTCTGCCCATCTTTGATGTTGGGTCAGACCTGGTGTTTTGATTACATTAGGTTTAACCACAGGTGTGCAGACCTAATTGACTGTTTCAACCAATGATCCCACTGACCTTTCCAGCCCGATTTCAAGCAAGCAAAATCTTGGCTTTTCTAAGATAGTTCTATATTCAACTTTTCTGTTCCAGCAGACTCGCAGGGACATTTATGCTGGTCAGATCATGTGTTCTGATTTCTGGTCCTTGATGCTCTGCCAAAGGGTTGATTCACTCTTGCCTGCATGTTCCTCAGGCCCAGGGTAGCAATGGATATTTGATAAATGTCTGTGACAGAAATTGCTGCTACTCATTCAGCGCAACTCCATTGCAAAACATGGTGGCCCTTATGGCTCTTCAGAATCTCTCCGGTACGATCACCTTATAATTAGGCTGGGTGTTTTTATGCAGTAGCTAAATTATCTGGAGGGATCCAGTGTGGGACCTCCAGATGCTGAGGTCTGTTCTAGAAAGCGGGGCTTCAAGGAAGACTCAGGAAAGGGAACCCACTGCAGTGAGTGCTTGCTTGATAAAGGCTTGCCCTTGGGTTTGGCCAGGCTGTCCTGGCCTCCTGATGCTGGAGGGAGCCCTGGCTACTGCTGCCTGAGAAATGCCTCTCCTCCAAGGTGCCTTGTCAGGTCCAGTTTAGAGTCTTGACACCGTGAAAGAAGCCCCTGCTCCAAAGGGTGAGGCCCTCTTTCTAAAAACCCTGCTTCGTCCATTCCCTCCTCATTGAGAGCTCACCTCCTGGAGGTTCTGTGGAAGGTTCCCTTTATGACCTCTGCCCCAGTGGCTACCAGAACAGCCTGCTTTCTCTGTCACTGGTCCCCCAGAAAGGTGGACAGGCAGGGTCAGGCTCCAGTTGCCTGACCTCAGGGAAAAATTGTTCCTAGAAGCCCCAGTGGGGACTCCATGATGTCCATGGTCTCAAAAGCCCTTCGAGAAGACATGTGGGGCCCTGAGCACTCTCCAGGTCCGCAGGGATCTGCAGCCAGTGTTTCTTTGGTGGGCATGTGCTTTGCATGACCCATCACTGCCCGACGAAGGCCTCTCTGAACCCCACAGGGTGCGTCATGGAAGAGCACCACGTTGGAGGGAAGATCAAACGTTGAAAAGGGATTTAGGGGAATGTTTCTGTTCCTGCGGGCGCGAGGTACTCTGAGGCTCAGTTCTGAAGCCTTTGTGGTAGAGAGCAGGGCTTCAAATCCCAACTATGCCTCACACTCACCTGGGAGGCTTGTTAAAAATGTGGAATCTTGGGTCTCATGCTAAGATATTTTGAATCAGAAGGACCGGGGTGGGATCAGACATTTGCACTTTTGCCCAGGTCTTTGGGTGCTTTTGAGGCAGCCGCTGGTCAGCGGGTTTCTGGTTGGAAGAGAACAACTTGGTGTGAACAGAGCACAGTGCTGTGGGCCTGCAGGGGCTCCGCAGCCCAGGAGGGCACCGTAAGAATGCGGCTCCGGTCCTCCCACAGAGGACTTGGCAAGTCAAGGGCTTCTGGAACTCTCCACAGGACAGAATAGATCCCAAGGGGGTGAACCGCATTGGGGAGAAGGCAGGAGGGCATTTGGGGAAGACAGCGATTGCGAGTCTTTGTGGTGCTTGAGAGGATGTTAGGAAGAAGGATGGGTAAAGAAAGGAGTTTCTGGATATTTGAAGTGGGACTGGCCTTTTTGCCTCATCTTCTAAGACTTCTCTGAAGACCTACATTAGTTTGCAGCGTTGTTGGGGTTTTTGGCTTTCGTGTGTGTGTGTGTGTGTGTGTGTGTGTGTGTGTGTTTAGATGTCACACCATGCTGAGACTGGCCTACAGGCAGCCCAGTTTCATTCAGGTTATAAATGTAAAAATACTGCCCAAGCAGGACTGTGGCAAGGATTTGAGGTAGCCTATTTAAAATGTCTGTCAAATAGTAGATGTTTTTAAAAAAAATGTGGCTATCTTTGGATTACCAGCCATGACTGACCCACTACGCCACTGCATCTATAGCACTAGGTGTTGAGGATGCAGGCTGATGAGGAGCTCCCAGTTTGAGTGGGTTACTTAACTTTTACCATAAGTACAGGTTCCAGAAAGGTCTTATGTGTGATTCAGACACTGCCAGGTACCTGGCTACAGAAGCTCTGAAGAGGAGTCTGTATGGAGCAAAAGCACACATTTAAGAATCTGGCCAGATTCAAAAGTGTCTGAGCTGGAAAGTGCCCTGTAGACCATGGATTTCATTTTCCACACTTTACTGATAAAGAACTGAGGCCTGCAGAGGGGAAGGACTGAGCACTATTAACAAATTGTTACTATTTTTTTTTTCAGTGTTTAAAGATGTGGTCATTAGCTATAGGGCATGTCTAGAAATTATTACAATACAGCCCTTCTTAACAGATAGAGCACGAAGCATGACATATCAGTGCTGGAATCTACCTAGGGATTGCCTGGTTCAGATTGCTTATTTTACTAACGAGGAAACTGGGGATGTATTTTATTTTGTTTACTGCTGAGTCATAGCCTCCTGGTGAGTGCATCTGAGCATGATTTGGAGTTGGGGAATGGTACATGATAATACAACGGTCTTGAATTTTTGTTTTCCAGAATAGTGTTGATAAACTGGTGTTCAAATTCGTTGCCTTTCCTTTCTTGACTGCCTGGTTTTATCTGGTCAAGTAGCTATAAATTCACTAGAATAAAGAAAGGTGAAAAATGTAGAGACACAACATGTGTCTACAGGTAGGCAAAGGATACAAGCGTTAAGTCCAGATACGTTTGCATACAAAGTGACATAATGCCTAACAATGGCTTAAGCAACAAAGATATGTAATTATCCTATGTAGCAAGACGAGAAGTCTGGAGATACGGGGGTCCAAGTTTGATGTGTTGGCTCAGTCTGTCATTGGAGACCCCAGCTTTTAAAAATCTTTCAGCTCTGCTATCCTCAGCATATTGGCTTTTTGTCCATAGGCTGACAAACCTAAAATGGTTGTCTCGACTCCAAGCATCATGCTCTACACACATTCAAAAAGAAAAAAATTGCAGTGGACTAGCTCAGTGTATCTGTTTATCATGGAGCAAAATCCTTTCCAGACACCTCCTGCAACGTTTCATCGGTTTTTATAAAGCGAGATTGGTGTCACATGTCTACCAATCCCCAGCAAAGAGAAAGGAGGTTACTCTGTGTTGCTCAGATCAATGACAGTTCATCTCCAAGGTCTGAGACAGGATCCCTTTTGCTTTGAGTTGCTGCCTTTCAAACAATGTGAAATTCTATAAAGAGGAGGCTGGGAACCGCTGGGAATAGACGAGGCTGGTTTGTGCTACATGGCAGGTGAGGTGCTTAGATACTGGAATTGGTTCTGGAGTAATATATTGTAAGAACAGAACACCTTCTAGATAGGTTTAGTTAAGCAGATGGGCTTTAGAGTCAGACACGCTAGGTTTGAATCTTGGCACCAGTACACACGAGCTATTACTCAGCTTTCTCATCTGTAAGTTGGGGATAAGTAATGATACCTACTTCATAGCTTTGGTGGGGTTGTTGTTGTTATTATTATTATTATTATTATTATAGAAATAGTAAATGGGTAATATTGTGTGATTATTAAGTACTTGAAACTGTGTCAAGCATATAGTAAGCACTCAAGAAACGTTACTTGCCTTTATTTTGGAATCATCGGTGCTGGATATTTAGATTCTGTTTATCGTCATTTGAATCAAAATTATTTAAGCTCCTTCCCTAGTGCCTAAGCCTGTTGCAGTACTTCTGTAAATATAAAACAGCATCTGGTATAGATGGGTCCCCTCCTGGGTGGGTGGGGGGTCTCTTTTTTAGCCCAAGAAGTGTGGGCAGCATTTCCCTGGCACTTCCTTCTAATTTTTAAACTGCTCTAAAGTAAGTCCTATTTAAAAAGCTTACTCAGGCCCAGGATCAATTTATTTGATCTCAAATTGGATGTTCGCCTCTCAGGTTCAAACCAAACAATGATGCATTTACCATGTCTGCTTTTACATTTCTGGCTCCCAGAGAGTTGCACTTGGCCAGCACTTCATCTCCCAGGATGCCGGGACACACAGCCCACTGGGCTTTCTGTCCCAGGCCCAACAAACTGATCTGATCTGGAAAATTTATAAATTTTCAGAAGACTAGCAAAATAGTTGTCTCCATTCCATTTACAATACTGACGGGAGGGCATGCTTACTTGGAAGCCAATCACCAGATTTCCAAGTGCGTCTGACAGCAAGTGGAGCTGGTGGCAAGAGGTAGAGCCATCACTGTGTCACTCCTTCCAAGACGGCAGGTGGACCAATCTGTTCAAGGTCCTTCTGCCCACAGTGCCCTTGACAAGTTTTGGCATGATGGGTTGTCTGGATTTTACTGCTACCTTTCTATTTCTTCCCAAGAGCCTCCCCATAGTTCTGGACACAAAGAGGTCCCCTGTGAGGGACTCGGTGTTGGGAATTGATGGTTCCGAAGGCACATGCTTCTTGTACAGTGGGTTTCAGATCACAACTGGTAAACATCTGGCTTCCCAACATGGGGGAAAAGGAAAACCTGCCTCTCTTCACATTCTGATTCCAATGTGAACTCTGCTGGGCCTTCCATAAGGTGTCTGCTCAACTTGAGGAAGGTCATGAAGCTGGTAAACTTGGGTTTTGGGTGGTCATCTTGGGAATTGGGAAAATCCAGGGAGCCAGCAGGTGGCTGGAACCTCATCCTGCTGTGACACTGTTTCTTGTAGGCCCTTTGATCATGGAACTTGAAGTAAGCCAAGGCCCCAAGCAATGTTTGTTGTAGCGTTCTTTTCTCAGCTTCCTTTTAAGGGTGGTGGAGCCTGGATTCTGGTGGTTTTGTCGCACATCAGAAGCTTTCCCTTTTATGAGCTGATATTAGAGTCACCTCTGCCTCTTTCTGCATCCCGGGCCCGATGGCTGTGCTTAGCCCCCTCAGATTTCTTTTGTTCCTGGGACACACAAATGCTGCCTGTTGGTCTATGTCTCTCTCTGTCCTTGCTACAAGTTGGTGACCAGGATGGTGCTGAAAATATGATCTTCTAGAGTCACGCTGCTGCAAGTCCTTGATTAGTAATAGAAGAGCTACACAAGCCATCTGCCTCACTCACATCAGTAAACAGACTGCCGGCCTGCAGGGAGCATGGCAGGGCAAGATATCAGACACAGGTCCTCTCTATCAGATGCAGGGCTCCCAGATTCAGATTCCCTCAGAATCCAGGTGGGAGGAGTGGAGGAGCTATGGCTTACTCCACCTGAGGCTGCTGCTACCCAGCATTGGCTGACCACAGCTACAAAGGATTGAAAACACTGCATTGTAGGAATATCTAATTTTCTCAAGAGAGGGAATTCTATGAACAATTGAAATAGTGTTTTTGACATTTATAAAGAAAAACTATTTTGGCTTTTAGTTGAAACCTCCTGAGCTCTAAATGTTGACCATTAACTCCACGTGAGCTGAACACACGTGGCCGTCAGCATGGCCCATGCACTGCCCGATTGTGACCTATCAGCTGACATTATTCGTTGGTGTCTTCATCCATCCTGGTCACATCTGGGCTGCCAGAGACTTCGTGCTTGCCTCCCAGCGCTGACTGACGTTTTAAGTGCGGCACAGTCTTTTTGGAAGAAGGCAAGCATAACTTGTGAATTACTAAATAAAAAAAATTAAATGCTCCTCTGTTTGTTTTCATCGTTGGCAAGCATTTATATATTCCATCTTGCATATGGAACACTGTAATTGGAGATGTGAGAGGAAGCACATTTGGTATGAAAACTGTCTGGCCATCAAGCATCAAGCTGTCTGACCCAAGGCAGGCTTGGGTTTGAACGCTGGTTCCTCTGTTTTTTAGAGGTTTGACCTTGGGCAAATTACACTCCCTCTGAGCTCTGCTCTCCTCGTGTCTCACATGTGGAAAATAACACCTCCTTCCTGTGACAGTGCTGTGGGGCCGGATGAGATAACACGAGAGCAGAGTGCTTGGCACAGGGGGAGGTTCGGTGGTGGTGGCTCTTATTAGCAGCCCAGATCCACGCTTTGGAAATACTGAACACATGCATGGAAAACCCAACCCAAACTGATGGATCAGCAGCTGATTATAACCTTAATGTATCCCACTTCACGTGCCTATTCATGTTTTATTGAACAACTATGAATGTGTTTGGTTATGGGTGCTACCCTAGGACCTCTATTATCTTTCTAAGATCTGGAAAGTTCTGAATTCTGAAACACATTCAACTCCACAGTTTTCAGATAAAGGATAAACAATCTGCAGTCTTCACAATGTGCCAACAGGTGGAGAATGACACAATCCAACCGGAACACAAAACCGTTTGACTGCTGGAAGGTGAGAGCAAATAAATGATTAGAGATGGTCGTGGTGGTGGTGGTGGGGATGTTTAAGTTTGGGAAGGTTTCCTGGAGGGAGTGACCTTGGGGCCCGATTTTGGGAGTAATGAAAGAACCATAGTTGGTGAAAAGGAGGCAAACCACACCAGGGGGATACAGATTACTGAGGGTCTTTACAAGGCTCCTAGCAAGCCAAATCACTTTCAGGGCTGTGCAATCCTGGGAGGAGGAGTGATCGCCTCTAGGAAGATGCACCTGGGGACAAGGAAAAGAGTCTCTGGCTGGGCGAAGTCAGGACATGCACATTCTGATGAAGCACCGTCAGGGTGTAAGTGTGTTCCACATGGCCCCCAAGGGGCCCTTTGCCTCCCCGTGGAGAACTGAGTGTGGATGGTGATGGCTCTCTTCGCCTGACTTCTGCAGACGCCAGTGAGCAATTGCTGCACTTAGAGATGTTCTCCCGGAGTGGGAACAACGGTTCACATTCTAAACCACACATCCTACATCTTTCCCACTCTGCTTGTGTGTTTCTGATAACCTGGAGATGGAGCTGAAGAGATGCTCTGGCTGAGTGGGGAGAGGCAGGGGGCAGCGCAGTGACAAAAGCGGTTTAGGTTTCAGAAAAGCTCTCTGCCACTCAATGCCTAGAAGATGGGCCAAGCAAGCCTCAGAAAACATGTCTTATTTATCACTTGCTTCCCAGTACTTAGGGCAGAGCCAGACACATGCTGGTTTAATTTATTAACAAGCATGATGTCCATCTTGGCAAGGTCTCCTCCCAGCATGGAAGATAGTGCATTGAGGACACATTAAAAGGTGGTGTAGGGACAGGGGGCAGGGGCAGTGCACCTGAGTGGCTCAGTTGGTTGAGTGGCCAACTCTTGGATTCAGCTCAGGTCTCGATCTCAGGGTCCTGGGATTGAGCCCTGCATCAGGCTCTGTGCTCAGTGGGGAGTCTGCTTGGGGATGCTCTCTCCTTCTCTCTCTGCCCCTGATCCCCCATTCTCTCTGTGTCTGTCTGTCTGTCTCTCTCATAAATAAATAAATAATAAACAAACAAATAAATAAATACATATTTTTTTTCCTTTTAAAGGTGGTGCAGGACCCACTCCTTCACTCCATGAGAGTAGTGGTCATCACAGGACAAGGGTGGGGGCACAGCAAGTAGGTTCCACAGTGACGTTTCACTGCAGTTAGATATGCTACTCCTGTTGTCTACAACTGCAGGACAGGAGCTAAGAGGAATACAAGAGAACAGAAAAGCAGTAACCACTTCCCAGGACACTAACAGTTAGGGGTTAGGGTGTACTAATGGGTGCAGCTCTGGGCTCTGACCCTAATACAGAGTCCCCAAGGCTTTCTAATTAGAAGATATTTTTATTTTCTCAAAGTATTTCTTTCTTTCTTTCTTTCTTTCTTTCTTTCTTTCTTTCTTTCTTTCTTTCTTTCTTCTTTCTTTTCTCTCATCCTTTATTTCTTCCTTCTTGTATTATTCTTCTTTATTGATTTGAAAGAAAGAGCACAAACAGGAGGGGCAGAGAGAATCTCAAGCAGACTCCTAGATAAGCAGAGACTCCAACACAGGGCTCCATCTCATGACCCTGAGATCATGATCTGAGCCGACATCAAGAGACAGACACTTACCTGACCGAGCTACCTAGGCACCCCTATATTCTCAAAGTCTTACTCTCACGGATGGGGACAGTGGTTTCAGGAGGATGAGGTGGACACAGGTTGTGTGGGGACTGAAAGGTTGATTGGGAACTGAAAGTATTGGAAGGGCCACAGAGAAGACACATTATGCCAATGTCATGGAGATCTCCATAGATTTTGGAGAGCGGAGGTCAATCTCTCTTGGCTACTCAAAAGTGACAACTTATTGGTTGCAGACCATTGGTTTGAGGCAGCCTTAGTAATCTAGTTCTGGTTTGCTCAGTTGTCATTTTATCTGAAATTTCCATGCAGACATCAGCAAGGTTGAAGTCACAGTTGGTCCCTATTCTATGTGTGTTAGAGAGGGCTGCCTCACTGCTGTGCTGGTTCAAAGAGGCCATCTTCACGTAAGGGATAGCCCAACACTTCTCAGGATTACATGAATTTTCACATGTTTAGATTCTGGTAACATCACTTGTGGTGGTGTTGAGGATAACAGTAGCTCACCTGCACTGAGCACCGTGCATGCTTTATCTCACACAATCCTCACTACTCCACTTTGCAGTGGGTGCTACTGTAATTTCCATTTACAAGTGAAGACACAGAAGCTTTAGAGAGCCAAATAACTCAAGGACACGTGGTCATTAAACAGTGGACTGAGGATTTTGATCCAGGCAGTCTGTGCTAAGTTCTCGATAAATACTGAGTTCCTACAAGATCATAACACCGCATCTAGCATGGCAGGGATTTCAGAATGGCTAAACACAAACCCCTGTCCCCAAGGAACTCTAATTGCATCCAAGGGTGGAAAGACATCACAAAGCCAATGAAACTAGAACACAAGACAGGTATATAAGAGATGAGCAGGGTATAGTCAAGATGTCAGACAGAGGGATCCCTGGGTGGCGCAGCGGTTTGGCGCCTGCCTTTGGCCCAGGGCGTGATCCTGGAGACCCGGGATCGAATCCCACATCCGGCTCCCGGTGCATGGAGCCTGCTTCTCCCTCTGCCTGTGTCTCTGAGCCTCTCTCTCTCTCTGTGACTATCATAAATAAATAAAAATTTAAAAAAAAAAAAGATGTCAGACAGAGGAGCCATGGAAACTGGGATGGCTCCAGGAGAGACTCATGGAAGAGGGAAGGAACCTGAGGAGGCCCAAGTGGGAACCAGAGTTTCAGAAGATGAGGCAAGGCTCTGCAGGAAGGGAGATGGCCAAAGATGTGGGCATGGGATGTGTTTGGTGGATTTGAGGGACAATGAATGGGGCAAGTTGACTGGAGAGAAGTTCATGAAGGGACAGCAGGAAAGAAGAAATTTGGATTGAAAAATCCAAGGGATTGGGAAAAAAAGGATGAAGAATTGGTTTTTCATTCTGTACGTAAGGGGGAGTAGTGAAGTCTTCTGAATGTTAGAATTAAATATTATTTTACAAGGAGTTACTGGCAGAAACGTGCCAGTGAATTGTAGGGGGGAAAGACCCCTAGAAACTAGATCCTTCTGCAAGCTCCAGAGAGTGAATAAAACTCAGAATCCCAAGGTCCTTGGATTCCAAAACTGATTGAATGGGGCCTATGATGGCAACCATGAGTCCAAGAGGAGGGTGGGGTGATTGCTCAGAGTTGCTGTAGCTAAATCATTCCCAATGACAAGTGTCTAGACTAACTGCAGACCTGGAGCTTTGTGCATAGGAAATTTACAACTAATTAATTTACTGATATTCCTCTTCCCAATTTAATTATCTCAAGGATTTTAAACCAGCATTGCCTCTTTTGACCTCACAAGCGCATAAGTCCATTTTTATAAGAGGACATCTTCTAATTGAAACAGTTGCTTATGATCTCAGAAGAAAGGCTCTTGATGTACCTGCCCTACATCGTCGACCCATAGGCTTTTAAAACTCTTTGCTCTTGTCTCAGCACGGTGGCCCTACCACCCCTCATAATTTTTCAGGATCACGACTGTCTTTGACAATCTGATCTCAATCTTAGGGGACTGCCCATCTCCCGAAGTTCTTTATTAGCCCAGATGAGAAACCTGAAGCACCAAGGAATGGAGATGAATTGAACAGAAAATATTTTTTTTAGAAAGGAGAAAGTGGGATAGAATCTTAAAGCAAGAAACAGTAAAATGAACACAAAGAACTTTTTAAAGAAAGTAATTATTTTAAGAATTAGTTTCTCCTTTTCCTTAAAATGTGGCTCAGGAATCCTGGAGCCCTCCCTGTCCCTCAGGGTTATCACAGGCAGCCTGGCCTTTGCTTGTAGAACCCCTTGCCCCCTGTGTCCCCAGTCACTCGAAGAGTAGAGTCTGGAATGTGGCCCAGCCAGGAGTTGCCAATGAGCTCCAGCTATCACAGGCAGAAGAATTTATTTTTAGCCACTGGGAAGGGAAAGTGAGGCAGGAAGTGTTGTGGGAATAAAGCCTTTCTTTTGGCTGGACTCTTGCATGTCCTACCATGAGCCTTCTGCCCCTCAGGCACTTGAGTCATAAAGACAGGCCTCAGAAAGCCACTACTGGGCAACTATTGAGCAGGGATGAATTCCAGCTTCTAGTGACTTCCTCAGCCCTGGGGGCATTTGGCCAGAGTGCTCCGGGTTTTCTCACAGCTGGATCAGCAAGGACCTGTGGGGAGGGATGTAGGTCAGGGTTGGAAGTCGTAGATCAAAGGATGCCAGAGCTCTTGAGTTACAGAAAGGACTACATCCAGCTCCTTACATGACTGTTGGGTGTGATTTATCTGAGGTCCCACAGCTAGAAAATAGGATGACGGCCTAGGGATCTCCCCAGTCTTCTCTCATATTCTTCACAGAACTGCTGGAAAGATGGCTGATGCAGTATATGTGAAAATGCTTTATAAATGGCACAGAATAGGTACATATTATCTATTATATGTGTGCATGGGCATCTGTGCATTACAAACAGATGGCTCTCCTAGATGCTGAACACCTAGAATGTGGATAAGGCCTCTGATTCTGAAGACAGACTTAAGCTTAACCTCCAGTTTCCACCATCCACTTAAGTTCTTAATTTACTTAATTTCTCTGAACCATGGTTTTTGTCACCTACAAAATGGGAGTAACCATTGTGACTATCTCGTGTGGTTGTTGTTTGGCTCAGGCCCCATGTACAGGCAAGTCTCAGTAAACTGTCAAGGAAATGAAGTGACACAATCCACTTGCTCCAAATATCCTTAGATGTCATGTTCAGTTCATGGAAAGCATGTTTCCAGCTGCGCTCATGTCTGGCACATAAAGGTGGTCAACGATTATTTGTTGAATCCATGCACAGATTAATCCCTTGGTTTTCTTTGTCAGTTTTAGTCACTGAGGGCTGAATGGCAGGGTGCTGACTGCCTGGAGGAAGAAAAGGCTCTAAGTGAACCTACAGAAGGAATAAATGAATTTTAAAACTTCAGCATCCTGGTGGCAGGTGGAGATGCAGTTGGACCCATTTCTGGGAAGGTTTGTGAAAATGGGACCTGACTCTCCAAGCATCCAAGAATTGTCATGATTTCTTTTCTTCCCCCAAATAAAAACGCCTTTTTATGCCTCATTATATATTTGTGATTTTGTATTTTTTTCTTCTTAAAGAATATCCCCCAAACAGTACAAGTTTGAGGCACAACTACACCTGGGTCCACCCCTATGTGTGTCTCCCCTAAGAATAAGCTAATTGGGGTCATCTTTCTCCTTCAGAGGGTATATATCCAAGTCTAGAGCTAGCCTCTGACAGCACACCAACACAATATTAATTGAGTTTCGTGGTCATTGTTGCCTTGCAGGGGTCGACCCAGCCATGAAAGACATAGAGGTCATGGGGTAAAGGAAAAATTGTCCTAAATGTAGACTAGGACAGAATTTTTTTGTGAGATGAGATGAATTTTAGAATCTAGTTGTGGGAAGACATTAGCATTTCTGATAAAATGCTTAACCTCTTTTCTGGAAAGTATAGTGGGATTGAGACTTCTCTGAGAAAACTAACCACCCACTCACCCACCCACCGAGCTGACTGTCAGCTAAATGTCTAATGACCTTCAAATGAACATTCTTTTGCTATCTAGTCTAATGATGATTATCCATCCGTTCTCTCCTCCTCTAGGGTTTTCCTACCAAGAGGGAATCTCTGGATGGGTCTCCTGGAGGCTATGTTTCTTGTAGCAAGATTGTAACAAATCTTGGACCAATCTCATAACCAGGATGTCTGCTTCACTACTCCCTGCTGCCATTTGTCATCCTTTGAACTACCTTGACAACCCTCACCCATTATGTACATTCTTTTGGGACTTTCCTTCTACATTTTGTCTTGTTAAATATCCCTATGGAGCTATCTTCTCTCCTCAAAACTTGAAAAGCAAGTTTTGTTTTGCTTTTTTCCAAACAAAGATACAGTGTCCTGTTCACTTCTTTCATCTTTGTTTTCCCTGCCTTTCTCTCTGACTGCTGATCCTCCCACCCCCACCCCGGAGTCTAGCATAGGGATGGTGCATAAACAGGACTCAGTATGTGTTGGATCAGGGACTGGTTGTTTCCTCGGAGGTGCTGGGAAGCAAGCCATGTTATGTCCCAGGTCACTTTGACCTGGTCAAGGTAACACACCTGCCAGACTTGGGCTCCCTCAGTCATAAACCGGAGCCACAAGCCAAAGCCACAAACCTGGGTCTGGAACCTGAGAGGGGAGTACAGCATGAGCTTTTTGAGTTGGTGGTTTTGAGTGTGGTTTGCAACCTTAGAGCAGAGAACACTTCTCTGTTCCTACAACTGGCCACCCCAAGCCTTTATTTTTGTGTATGTATGAACTAGTATTTGAAAATTCACAATGATGGGCTTGGTTCAAGAAGAAATGGGCCCATCAAACACACATGGTCCTTGAAGCCATCCTTTGACCTGCTATAGAATTAGCTCTCAGTGATTGATCAAAAGGTCTGACTGGGCTCAGGTGCAGACATTCCCACTCACTTTGTGTGTGACCTTCGGGAGTTATTTCATCTCTCTGGGCCTTATTTACCCATTTGTAAAATGCAGCCTTGCCAAAGCTCAGTAATGAAATGAACCCTTTTGAATTTCAGTTTCTCCGATTGTAAAATGAAAACTATAATAAAATAAGGGAATTGCATCATTGTCCAGCACTTTGTACTTTTTACAACTCTTCAGCGTGTAGTGAGGTGCTTTGAGATGGCACATCAAAATTCTGGAACTCTCTTGGCTTGAAATAGACAAAAGAGTTGTTCTAAGGCTACTGGCATTTTGCTTCCTTTAACCCAAGAGGCCAAGGTGGCCTTTAAGGCTGAGTCCTGGTTCTGAAGAAACAGCTTGAGTGAGTCCTCTTTTTGTTTAGGTGAAAGTAAGTCAAGCAGCTGTTCTTTTTAATTTTTTTTAAAGATTCACTCTGAAGTTTGTGAAATAATCTAAACACAAAGAGTTTAGCCTGGGATTTTAATATGTTTAATCATGTAAAACTATACCTAGTAAGGATGGGTACAAGGAAATAATAGAGCTTTATAAAAATACAAATTGTTTTTCACCCCTTACTTCTTTCCCAGTGGAGTTGTGTCAAATTTGATGCAGTTAGCAAAATAAAACTAATACTCCACAGGATTGTTGTAAAATACTTGTTGAAATACTGTGGTTTTTTGCATTGCAAAATGCTATTTGAGTTGTAATGGTTATTATTAATGAAGTGTAGGAGGGTATCCCCTCAGCCCTTTCCAGCCTGTGGCCCTGAAGTTCAGCGGGGAGTCCTAGAGCACAGCGGTTGTGGGGTGCCGTGGGATGGAGTGCAGGTGCTGGTGCTGGAGCCAGGGAGCAAGGCTCCAAAGCCCAGGCAGGGCGAGGTACCTGCCCTGATGTTGCCCAAGGCCTCATGCTGAGTGTGTCATTCGGTGCCTCTCTGATCACTCCCTTTGCCACTTTAGGGCCACAGTCCCTCTCTGTTCAGCCCAGACACTGAAGCCCCTTGCTTCCCTTTCTTTGTTTCTCTTCTGGTCCAGTTCCCGTGATTTCAGGGCCTTCAACACAAAAATATTCATTAAACCTTTTTCTGTCTGTAGTGGGGCTGGTTGATCCATCTGGCAGGACCCAGAAAGTGGAAGAGTGATGCGGTTTATCTTCCTGGAGGACAGGGAGGGCCCAGACTTTGGAATCACAGTGTAAGAGCACACGAATGGGTGGTAGGTGGTCAGGGTTACCTTTCTTCTCCCTTGTCCCACCCCAGGAAGCGGCTAATTAATGTAGTCCTTTCAAACACACACAGTGCTCTCCCCAAAAGGGATTCTTTCTCTGTCTCATGGCGTAGAACACACTGGCGAAGAATGTGGCAGACAGAGCAGATGTAGAAGACCCCTCCCACTTTTAGCACACAGAAATGCTCAGTAAAACATTTTTAAAAATTTATTTAAATATGTAACTGAGTTATGTATTTTAAAAAGCTATATCTGAAAGAAAGAGAAGAAAATTCTTAGGTGCCAAAAAAAAAAAAAAAAAAAAAGAGGATCAGAAAACTTGAGCAGTGGATGGGGAGCTAATGTTAGAAAGTGGGGGCTGGACAGAGGGGAAAGAGCAGAGGGGAGAGGACCCAGGTTGGGGATTTTATTGCCCACTTGGAAAGAAGAAATGAAGCCTCAGGCCTGTGCAAGGTGAGGATATGAAAGGGAACCCCCTACCTCTGACAAGGAACCTCAAAGGCCATCCCTTTCCTGAAGGGAACACTAGAAAGCTCCCCTGATAGTCTGGGGAGCTTCCCATCATCTTTGAGACCCTCTACAGAAATAACGTAACCTTAGAGAAATCACAATTCTAAGTATGAATCATGCTTGAATATTCAGTCAAAATTACCTGGATGGTGCAGAATGCCAGTTTGCCAATTGAGAAATGGAAATGATAACTGATCCAACCAATGAGATCCTCTCTAGGGATAAATCCACAATCCTGGGCATATGAGGACCCAAAAGAAATGATCTCTGCTGCTGGTAAGATTAAATTTAAAAAAAAAAAAATTAAAAAAAAATCTTTGGCCCACACCAGGAAATAAGTTTCATGAGGAAAAAGTGCTCAAGGGAGGAAATAACAAAATTAATACCCTAAAAATTAGAGAAAAATCAAATAAAGTTGAAAGGACTATAAAATATGAATCTTTCAGATTATGACAATTCTAAATACTTACTCTATGCCAAGCACTGTTGTGAGCACTTTCCATGTGGTACCCTTCCCCCCAGGCCATTGAATCAGAGACTAACACTGTACACACTATAGAGAAGAGGAAACCAAGGTACGGATTGGTTAGCCAAGACCACACAGTTGGGAAATGATGGAGCTAGATTTGAAACAGCAGACCCACTGCAGTACTTACCTTCTAACTACTATGACAGAGACTGAAGCTGTCTGGCCAAATCCATGGCCACCTTCCTCCAGAATGATGGACTCAGAGAGGAGCATATGACTGCCTCACTACCCTACATTTCCTGGCCTTTTGCATAGTTAGATGTGGCCATGTGACTTGCTCAGTTCCTTCCAGTGGAATACAAGCAGAAGTCAGTGCCACTTCCCAGCTGGCACCTGACAACAGTAGGGATTTCTCCTCCATGCCACCTTCCCTTCCATGTGACTGCAACTCAGGCATGTTGCCACAGCTTCAACCATGCCCAAGAGGACAATGCCCTCAGAATGACTAAAAGTAAGGTAGAAGGAATCTTGGTTCTCCAGTGACTACATGTATGGATCAGAATCACCCACTGACCTAGATGATTACATGAAAGAGAAATACCTTTCTATTTCCCTTGAGCTTCAGAATTAACATTTTGTCTGTATTCCTGCTTTAGTCACTTTCGAAAACTAGTAGTGTTCGTTGATGATCGATTCCATATTGATTACTTGGCAGGCAGCCATACCCTGTATCACACCATGATTACATACCACACTCAGCTGACAGGAGAAATAGGAACCATAAGACAAGAAGTGGTCAGAATGAGAAAGAATAGATGGGTTTAAAAAGGAACCAAACAGAATTTCAAGAAATGAAAACCACAGTGACAAATTCTTGTGCCAAAAGTTTTTTGGAGGAGTTCGCCTCTGAGGCACTGGTTGAGTAAGTAGATCATGATGAGGCAGGAGCAAGGGAAGGGAGTTTTTGTGGCTCTTGAAGGAGCCTAAGGAAGAGAAGTGACAGAGAACCATGGGGGCCTGCCGGCTGTAGAGAATGAAGACAAGGCCTGGAATGATGGAGGAATCATTTCAGAAAACAATTGCTCTGGAGGCCAGTGCTTGGGATTTGGCTCTGTTCCTATGGCAGGCCACTTGTCTTATCTGCTCTCTGGTAGGGGCTAGAAAATCATCCCAAACTCTATTGGCTCCTCATTCTGATGCAGGTGAGTGTTGGTCCTCAACCCCTACGTGGTGTGGGTGGGGAGAGCCCCTGCAGGCATCTTGAGTGTTATAGCTCGAAACAGAGACATTTCTCCTCTGCTCCAAATATGCCAGATTGCCACTTTCATAGGCAGGACTGATCCAAGTGGGAAGACAAAGCAGAAATGGCACAACGAGGCTGTGCTTCTGTCCAAATGAAGATGTCCTTTTCCATTCCATGGTACCACTGTCAACTTTTATGCACCACTTCTGAGCATCCCCTGGCCATGATGAAGATTCGCAGTGATGTCTCTGTCAATGAACTAAACGTGGATGTGCCCCTCAAATTCATATGTTGAAATCCTAAGCCCGCAAGGTGTTGGAAGTAGGAGGTGGTGACTTTGGGAGGTAAAAAGGCCACGAAGGTAGAGCCCTCATGAATGAGATTAGTGCTCCTATAAGAAGAAACACAAGAGAACTTGCTTTGTCTCTGTGTGTGTGTGTTCTCTGCCACGTGAGAATACAACTAGAAGATGGCCATCTGCAAATCAGGATGCAGGTTCTCACTAGACGCCAGGTCTGTTGGTGCCTTGTTCTTGGACTTCCAGCTTCCAGAATTATGAGAAATAAATATTTATTGTTTAAGCCACCCAGTCTGTGATATGCTGTTATAGCAGCCCAAACCAAGATGCCCTCACTTTTAATTCTTGGCCTCTTAGGTCTATCTATGCATGCTGCTACTCCACAGCCTTCATCTGAAGGACTTTCTAGAATAATTGTCTAAGACTCTCCTGAAAGGTATAGGAATCTGGGCCTACAGGGCCAAGAGTTAGGGTGAGCAACTGGCCTGGTTGCTCAGGACTAGGGGGTTTCCTGAGGCTCTGGACTTTCAGTGCTACAACTGGGAAAGTAGAGAAACAGGATAGTGGGTCCCTCTACTAACAGGACATATGCAGGTCCACAATGCCCCCACTCCAAGAAATGGCCCAGAGGAAATTTTTTTTTTATGATAGTCACACACAAAGAGAGAGAGAGAGAGAGAGGCAGAGACACAGGCAGAGGGAGAAGCAGGCTCCATGCACCGGGAGCCTGACGTGGGACTCGATCCCGGGTCCCCAGGATCGCGCCCTGGCCCAGAGGAATTAAACTTATTTTGGGATTGTCATCAGTGGAGTGGGGAAAAAAAAAAAAGATTACCAGGCTAGACTGGATTTTCCCTGAATCTCATACTTTTCTTTTCCTGAATATAGAGCTACGGGTAGAGGAAACTGTCACAGTGATTACCAACATTGGTGACACTCTCAATCATCCTCTCTGCTCATGCCTCCAGACAAATCCCTGAAGTCTTGTCTCCTAAATGACCATGTGGTCCAGAGATACCTAAGATTAGTTTAATGACTCATTTATTTGCAGCACTTCCAGAGACAATGAAATTCTAGCACAGTCAAGGAATCTAGGCTGTCCCTTCGAGGGGAATTGGCCTAGGACTTGAGCTGTTTCACCTGGTTTGGCCAAGTGTTTTCAAGTTGGATCAGTTTATTTCCTCTTAGGGATCTGACTCCAGGCTTTGCCTGGGAGAGAGGTCTGCCTCACATGGCTGCACACGCATTTATGCTATTCTTTATTCACTTTTTCGGAAGCACGGAAAGGGCATCTATTGATGCCCAGAAGAGTAGCAAAAGCATCCAGCCAGTTGTGTGTGGGAGTTAGCTTGTACTGGGCTCTGGGGAGCCAACTGTTCAATTTTCAGGAAACTAGACAACCTGTTACTGAAAATTAGATGAGCTCAGCAATTAAGAAAATTACATTATACAAACTTACAATTAAATTATATTAAAACAAAGGTGACATACATAAAATCATCATTTCCTAATTATTTTGCTATTGTCTATGTCCTCATCTATATGGTAGAAATTGTCTATTATGGGGTGTCACTGGGCATCTCTCCCCAATCGCTCAGTGGTGTCAGGCTGGTAGCTCACCTCAGCAGACACCCCACATCAGCCCTCAGAACCAGTTTGTTAAACAAACACTGGTGTGCCACTGTGTAGAGTTCTCATTTATTGAGGACTTACTATGCGTTACGCTTAGTTCCAAGAGCGTAAATATTGTAAATATTTACCATTCATTTGGCCAGTCGTAATGCACTGCATACAATATGCCAGGTATTATTCTTGTTGTTAATCATCATTATTATTGTTAGCTAACATTTATTGAGTACTTACTGTGGGCCTGGCACGCTCCTCAGCACTTTTCAGGAATCAGTGCCTTAATCTGTGGGACAACCCTATGAAGGAGGTACTGTTATTAAGCACTGAGAAGTTAAATGATTTTCCCAGGTTCACACAGCTAGTGGTTTTCAGGTGTGTATCAGAACCCAACAATCCAGCTCTGGAGCTTTTGCTCTTAACCACAAGACTCTCCTGCCTCTCATTGTCTCTCAGCACCATAGATACAGCGGTGAACGAGCAAAGTCCCTGCCCTCATGGGGCTTACGTTCTGGTGGATGGGGAGAAGACGTTAAACAATGAACATGTAAATGTGTTAATGTCAGATGGTGGTCAGTTCCTTGGATAAAAATAAAGCAGGGTGTGGGTAACAGAAGACACTGTAATGAGGGTATGTTACTTCATTTATCTTATTTTTAATCTAATACTATCCCTGTTGTACAAATGAGGGAATTGAGGCTCAGAAAAGTCAAAGCCATTCCAAAGGATGCACACCTAAGAAATGGTAGAGCTGGAATTCACACTTACAATAGCCTGGTTCACAACTCTGAGCATAGTCCCCCTAAATGCCTGCCTTCTCTACTTCTTCAAGCCCCCAGATTACCAGGCCCTTATTTCAAGCTTCAGTTTCCTGTGCAAACTCAGCTCAGCTGCAATCTACCCTGTGTCCATCCTCCTTTGTTTCTCTGTCCCCCAAAGCCACATGAGAAGATAAACAAGCTCCAGCTCACAGTGACGCTGCAAGCTGGCAGGGCTGGGGGCCCCTGAGAAGCCAGCATGAGCAAATGTACCATCTGTAGCATGGAACCCGCCACACTGCCTTTCTCCACATAGGTCACCAAGGGGGCTTTGTCTGTGAAAACAGACTTATTGTGGCTAATATAGGTCGCAGGTGGGAAAGGCCGGCGACTGACAAAGAGTTTAACTGGATTCCATTAGCACTCAAAATAAGCTCAGAAGATAGGCATGGCAGGGGCTTGTGGGATCCACTCTTTCAAGCACCTGCATTGTCCCACTGGAAATACTGTATTTAATGTCAACTAGGCTTGACCTTTAGTTTTGGTGGCATTTACTAATTCTATAAAAGCAGCCATTTCTTAGTTCTCCTGAAGCTTTATAGAATATCAGACCATTAGTTAAACCCAGCACAGCCCATGTGGAGGGAAAGTCTCTAAAATGTTTCCCCCACAACCTGAAAAAAAATAAAGGACAACCTCCATTATGTTGGTTCATTTAAATTTCTGACACTGGGGGAATCAAAAAGAAAGTGGGGTTTTAATAATGTTCAAAGCATCAGTTTGACATCTTTGGGAAGCTGAGAGAAGGCCAGATCTCTCAAAGTAGGCCTGATTCTTGGGTGGAAGAAAGCTTTCCTGTCACAAATATTTCAGGGTTCCTGATCACTCAGTGATGAATAGCTACACAAGTGTACTAGTTTTCCATTGCTGTCGTAACAAATTATCGCAACCTTAGTGGCTTAAAATAACACCCATTTGTCATCTCGCAGTTTAGGCAGAAGCCCAAGTGGGCACAGGTGGATTCTCCACCCATGGGCTCACAGTGCCAAAATCAAGGTGTTGACCAGGCTGGGCTCTGATCCAAAGGCTCTGGGGGTGAATCTGCTTCCAGGCTCCTTCAGGTTGTTGGCAGAATTAAGTTCCTTGCAGCAGTAGAACTGAGGTCCCAGTGTCTTTGCTGGCTCTTGGACAGAGGTTGTCACTTTTCGAGGCTACCTGCATTCCCTGGCTCATGATATATGCACCCCCAGGTCTGCTGCAGCATTATTCACAATAGCTAAAGCATGGAAACAGCCTAAGTGTCCATCAAGGCATGAATGGATATAGATATGACTGTATATATAATATTATACATGCATATCCAAATATTATAATAAGCCAGACAGAGAAAAACAAATACTGTTGTGGTCTCTCTTACATATGGAATTTTTGAAAGTTGAACTCATAGAAACAGAGAGTAGAGGAGTGGTTACCGGGGGCTGGGAGTGGGGGAAATGGGGCAATGTTGGTTAAAGGGTCTAAACTTCTAGTTAGAAGACGGTTCTGGGGATTTAATGTACAGAATACTGATTATAGCCAAGAACTATATACTTGAAAGCCACTAAGAGGGTAGGTCCTAAATGTTCTTACCACAAAGAAGAAATGGTAATTATGCAATGTGACGGTGGTAGTACCAGTGTTAATGTTAATTAACATTAACTCTACAGTGGTAATCATTTTGCAATACATAAGTGTGTCAAATCAATACATGGTACACCTTAAACTTACACAATGCTACATGTCAATTATGCCTCAATAAAGCTGGGTGAGGGGAAGCCCAGAGTTGCTTGAAAGTATGACTGCTAAGACTTGGGCTACCAACTCATGAATATTCCAGGCATTTTCAGAAAAGACTAATTTATTAACAGCCTCTATTCTTTTCTTTCTAGCACTGACTTAGGTAATATCTTTCTGATAATATCCTGTATCCTCCTGAATAAAGCTGGGGTGGAGGAGAGGGGAGCCAGCAATGGCAAGGGCAGACTCATTCTCCCATTTGGACTCTTTGACCTTTCAGCCACATCTCTCCTGCTTCTAGTAGAGAAAGTTGTCTGCTTTTAAGTGCTCATGGGGTTAGATTGGTTCCACTTGGATCATCCAGGCTAACTTCCCTATCTTAAGATTTGTAACCTTCATTACATCAGCAAAGTCCCTTCTGCCATGTATTATAGTATATTTTCAGGTTCTGGGAATTAGGATGTGGACTTTAGAGGATGCATTCTATCATACTTAGTATCCCCCTCAACCTTGTGGGGCTCAGATACCTGGCTCATAGGATTCTGGAGGCAACACTGTTATGGTGCTTTGGAAGCTGACAACACCAGGCAGCCGTAAGGACTAAGATCTGTTTGCAAGGTAAGAATAAACAGATGTGTTAGAAATCAAGACCACCCATTGGTGTTAAAATGGGTGTTTTCTGTTTTGATTTTCTGTCCCTTAATTTTAGAATCACTGCTGTAAGGACATCCATCCATCCATCCATCCATTTTCACAAGTATTTATTGAGCACCTACTATGTGCCTGGAACTATTTGAAGTATTGAGAAAACCATACTGCAGAACAGACAAAATTCCTGCTCTCATGCAGCTTACATTCCAAAATTGGGAAGCACAAAATAAGCTCAGTTAATAGATTATCCTGTATATTAATTAGAAGGTAAAAAAAAATTTATGAAGGAAAAGAAAGTAGGGAAGAGGGATAGAGAGTGGCCCAGTGGAGTGGAGGCAGCTTTAAATCAGGGTGGTCAGGTCGGGCCTCCCTGGGAGTTTGAAGGACAGGTAGGAACGTAGAAGGAAACTCAGAAGGTAGTTAAAAACGTGGCAGCTGTCCATATGGGTATAGACAACTTTGATAGTTTTCAGCTGAAAATAGAGACTGAATGAGTTCTACGTGGGAGTAAACATCGACGCAGGATACAAGAGAGCTGAGGGATGGGTCCTGAGGCACTTCACAGTCGGAGGAGCAGGAACCAGCCTGGAATGTGACAATGAGCAGCTGGTGAAGCAGGGGGACAGTCAGGAGAGGGTAATGTTCTAAGAAAGTGTTTGGAGGTGAGGACTTGTTCTTCTGTGTCCAATGTTGCTCATGGGGGACGTAAGATGAAACTGAATGGTTAACCATTGGATGTAACAATTTATAGGTCCCTGGTTTCTATGTTGTGGGAACAACATCCTGATTGGAGAATTTCAACAGAAAATAGGAAAAGAGGATTTGGAGGCAGCAGTCAGTCCAGACCACTTAGGAAGAAGGAGAGAAATACCAGGGTTGGGGGGAGAGGGGAGGCTGTGTAGGCAAGAGTTTTTTTTTAAGATCAGACAGCATGTTGAGAGGACAGCTGGTGAGAACAAGGAAGTAGAGAGGAAAACACAGATGGCATGAGGGAGAGAATGGTCATTTCCTGGAGTGGGCGGGAGGACATGGGACCTGGAAGAGGGAGTGACCTTGGATAGTAGGATGGACAAACTGCCCATGGTCACAAGAGACAAAGAACACACTGGCACACGTACAGGTAGATGGGTGGGTGGAAGCATGTGGGTGTGCTTTTCTGGTGGCTTCTGTTTCCTCAGGAAAATGGGAAGGAAGTTCATCGGGGAAAGGAGATGGAAAGGAAAAATATGAAAGGAATGGCCCTCTCTTGGTGTGGCCACTGGTGAATAGAAGCTGAGACCCAAAGAACCACAGGAAGAAATGGGGAATCTAGCAGTGGTCCCACCCCTGTGAAGAAGTCCTCCCCTTGTTGTCTAACACTTGCAAGATCCAAAATTGAGCTGTGGGAAGAGAGTTAGCTAATAATCCTTACAGGTATCCCCCCTGTTTTTAGGTAGAGGGAGAGAGGGAGAATCTTAAGCAGGCCACACACACACATTGTGGAGCCCAACACACTGGATGATCCCACAACCCTGAGATCACGACCTGAGCCAAAATCAAGAGTCAGCCACTTAACCAACTGAGCCACCCACGTGCCCCACAAGTATCCCTTCTTAAGCAACTATTTTGTATCTGACACTGTGCTGATTGTTTTTTAGCCAGTACCTAAATCAGTACACAGAACACGCCCTGGCATTAGGGACTGTTGTCCTCATTACTGACGGTCCCTGACTTATGATGGTGCAAATTATGAGTTGTTGACTTTATGAGGGTGCAAGAGCAATACTATTTAGTAGAATTTTGAATTTTCCTCTTTTCCCTGGGCTAGTAGCATGCAATATGATCCTGTCTCTTGATGCTGGGTAGCAGCAGGGAGATGTCGCTCCCGGTCATCCAATCACGAAGGTAAACAACCAATGCACTTACAACTGTCCTGTACCCACACAACGTCCTGTCTCACTTTCAGGACAGTATTCAATAAATGACATGAGATCATCAACATTTTATTATAGAACAGATTCTGTGTCAGGTGATTTTTTTCCAACTCCAGGCTAATGTAAGAGTTACGTTACATGTCAAGGTAGGCTGGGCTACACTACTATGCTCAGTAGGTTAAACATGTTAAATGTATTTTTGAGATGATATTTTCAACTTATAGTGGGTTTACTGGGATGTAACTCCATCATAAGTCAAGGAAGACCTGTATTATGCTCATTTTATTGAAAGGAAAACTGAGATTCAAACTGGTTCAATAATTTACTCAAATCTTCAAAGCAGATCTACTGGCAACAAATTCTCTTCATTTTTTTTTTTCATTCAAGAAAGTCTTTATTTCTTCACTTTTGGAGAATTCTTTTGCAGAATGCAGATTTCTAGGTTGGAGGGTTTTTTCTCTCAATACTATAAATATTTCACTCCACTCTCTTCTTGCTCAGATAGTGGAGACATTGCTCCACTATAAATAAGGAGCCCTGCCCCTGCTAGCTTATTTCAAGATTTGTTGTTTATCTGATTTTCTACGATCCGAATGTATGTCCAGGTGTTTTGATTTGGTTTGGTTTGATTTGGTTTTGGTGGTAGTGGGTTTTTTGTTTGGGCGTTTATCCTGCTTATTATTTTCTGAGCTTCCTGAATCTGTGGTTCAATCTCTGACATTAATTTGGGTAATACTCTATCATTATACCTTCAAACATTGCTTCTGCTCTTTTCTCTCTCTTTTGTCTTCTCATATCCTATTGCACATATGTTATATCTTTTGTAGTTGTATTGAAGTTCTTGGATATTCTGTTCCTTTCTTTTTTTTTTTTCCTCCAGTCTTTCCTCTTTGCTTTTCAGTTTTGGAAGTTTCCACTGATGCGTCTGTCCTCAGACTCAGAGAATCTTTCCTCTGCTGTGTCGTCTACCAATGAGTCCATCAAAGGCATTCGTTTCTGTGACAATGTTTTTGATTTCTGGCATTTCTTTTTTATTCTTAATTATAACTTCCATCTCTCTGCTCACATTACTCATCTGTTTTTGCATGCTGTATACTTTTTCCATCAGATTCCTTGACATATTAACTAGATTGTTTTACATTCCTGGTCTGATTATTCCAACATTCCTGCCATATCTGGTTCTGATGCTTGTTCAGTCTCTTCACATTGTGATTTTTGCCTTTTAGAATGACTTGTAATTTTTTTCTTGATAAATGGATGTGATGTATAGAGTCAAAGAAACTGTAATAAATAGGTCTTTAGGGACGTTGCCTCTTCTGCCAAAAGCAGGAGGAGTGTTTTCTCTCATCTTCATTGTGAGGATTAGATAGTGTTCTTGGAGGAAAAGCTCACAAAGTGTGGGGCTCCCATATGAAGGGACCTTTGTGGAGGTTTTCATTCTCAGATTTGTCCACACCAAGGCATCAGCAGTCTGTCAATCTCAGTTTAGATATCCTGCCGAGGTATGAGTTTCTACAGAGGTGTCTGCTTGTGGGTTTCTGCACTGGTGAGTTGTGGTTTCCTGTAACTGTGTCTCTGTCCCTCCAATTGTGGGGCAGTGGTTTGCTTTCTGACATCACATCTCTGATGAATGTAAGAGGAGTTGTTGACTTTTTTAAAAAAAAAGTTTTTTGTTGAACTTTTTATTTATTCATTAGGACCACACAACTACCTCCAAGCTCCTTCTATACCAGGCCATAAACTGGAAGTCCCTATTATTTTTTCAGGTATTTTTCATCACAAGTCTGGATAAAAAGTGGATGTTGTAGGGTGCCTAGGTGGCTCAGCCAGTTAAGCGTCTGACTCTTAGTTTCAGCTGAGGTCATGATCTTAGGGTGGTGAGATTGAGCCCCTCATTGGGCTCCATGCTCAGTGGGGAATCTGCTTAATGATTCTCTCCCTCTGCCCCTCCCTCTGCTCACACTCACTCTCAAATAAATACATAAAATCTTTAAAAAAATGAAGTGGATGTTGTTAGCTTAGTTTCAGTGATAAGAAAATAGGCTGAGAAGGCGAAGGGACTTGCCTAAGGCCACATTGCTTGAAGTGGCAGAAGCAGGGTCACACTCAGATCTCACTTTTTCAAGGCCATTCTCCTCACACGGTGCTAGCTGTCTCTGCTCACACCCAGCATCACAGGCTTGTGCTTTGTTTGACTGATTTGTGCTGGTGCTTACCTGAGAGCTCTTTAAATTAGGACCTGGGTGTATTGACCCGGTTTTGTAAATTGGTAGGTCTTCTGGGGGAAATCCAGCCCTTGAACATTCAGTGGTCTATTACCTCATTCCTTTTTAACCTACGACTTTGCCTTCTCCTTAGGGGGAGGAGGAAAGAACATAAAGTGAAATATGCTCATTTTATTACTTGCTATTAGCTCCAGTAAGATGATTTAGGATGGCATAATTTGAAAGGGAGAGCCAGAATGTAGCTGTAGGAATACATGCGATTCCTATGAATTTGTGCAGAGAGGAAAAATGGACTTCCAGCCGTAAGGCCAGGGTTGGAGTTGAGCCCTGGCTTTGACCCTTGGTCTGTAAGCAAGTGGGAGCCTAAGCTTCCTCATCTACTAAGTAACTACTCTTTTATGTTTGCATCAGGACTCGATTACAAAGCATCTACCAACAGTTTATGAACACCTTTGTGCCCAGCATGATGCTAGCTAAAAGGAAGAATAGAAGAGAAATATTGATGCCTGTGCACTAGGTATTTATGGAGAATGGATAACTGTGTGCTTCTGGAAATAGGCTACACGCTATTTGTATACAGACCTTGTATCAGTCTCCTTTGTCTGCGAAGTCAGCTGAGGCATCTCACACCCTCTGCTTTGGCTCCTAAATTCTGAGGCTTTTGCTCAATTTCTTAATGCCTTTGGCCACTTCCCAACAGACTGCTTCTTCCTGTTGGTCCAGGAGTCTATTGAATCCATTTGCTTGCAAAGCTCTAGTTTTATTTAGCACAGCATCTTTCTGCAAAGCTCACCACTTTCCCACCTGTGGGCCCATCCTAACCAAATGCTCAGGGCCTTCCTTCCTTCACTAACTCCACAACTCACCTCCTGTGAACTTGCTTCACCTTCAAAGAAAGGCAAGGACAAAGCATGTCTTCCCAATATCTCTGTATTCACCTATAAAAAAAATAAGTAGTGCTTATAATTGAGCACACTTAGCAACATGAGACCTCACACCTTACACCCAAGAGTGGATACCGAAAACTCTGCCTAAATTGTTCCTGGCAGACTTGTCTACATTTGTCATTCTGAAGCCTTCTCTGGTCAGGTTCAACTCAGGAACAGAACATTGGAGTCTGCAGTGAGTTGCCTCAAGAATGTGGCAGATGAGGTCAGCATCCAAGCAACAGACCAGGAAGACTCAGCAAACAGTGGATACACTTGGCCATGCCAGAGAGGGCCAGCCCTAAAAAGTGCTTTGTCAACATGCTGCTGATGCAGGTTCAGAAAATCTTCAAGTGTAGCTGTGATGTGTCCTTAGGCTTGGACTTCACTGCAGGGAAGTTGTTTAATCATCCTTTGGTAAGAGTGATTTGGCAAAATGACCAGGCTGCACTAGACCTGGGAAAAAGGAACTGTACTGGCAAATATCACCCAAACAAAAAATGTAGGTACCATATCAAGCAGCAACAAGGATGTGGGTCCTCAGAAAAGTTCTATTTTGGTGTAGATCTTGCACAGTTGTTCTCATATGGGGAATGTTTTTCTCCATGGGGACATTTGGCAATTAACTATATCCTCTAGTTCCCCCGAAGAGTAAGTTTTAGCCTTGGAAAGAGTAGAGCATCTTCTTGGCCATGTTTTCTCTTATCCCCACCTTAGTTCCTCACACAGCAGTTTAAGTGTGGGCTGGTTGAAGTGTCGCGAACCGGAAAGAAGCTGCAAAACCTCGTAGAAAGGCACGAGCAGAGGGTGCTAGGGGTACAAACATGGTGAAGAGATGCCTAGTGGAGATTTTTTAAAATTTTGACTCCTTCTTTCCATCCCTTTCTTTCCTCAAACAATTAATGTGGGCTTACAATGTCCAAACCCAGTGTGGGGCATTGAGAATACAAAGACGAATGACTCAATGCCCATGCTTGAGAAATTCACAGGCTAGTGGGGAAAGGCAGCCATAGAATATTTGGTTGGTCCTCAAACAAAAACATGAATAAAGGTCTCCGAGGAGCAAACTGCTAAGGAGTTTTCTATTAGTTTTACATGGTTGCTGTAACAAATTACTACACACGTAGTGGCTTAAAACATCACAAATTAATTCTCTTGTAGCTCCAGGGACCAGAAGTCTGAAATCAGTGTCATTGGTCTAAAGTCAAAATGCTAGCAGAGCTGGTTCCTTCTGGAAGCTCCAAAGGACATTGGCTTCCTTGCTTTTTCCAGCCTTTATAGGCCACCTGCATTCCCTGGCTAGGGACCTCTTCGCTGTATCACTACAACCTCTTCTGTCATCACATCTCCTGCCTCTCCTTCTGTAGTCACATCCCCCTCAGGCTCCTTCTTGTGAGAAGTCTTATAATCACATTTAGGGCCCACCTAATCTAAGATAATCTCCCCACCTCAAGATCCTTAACTCAATCACATTGACAAACTTCCTTTTTGCTGTATAAGGTCACACGGTTTCGGGTTCCAGGAATTAGGACCTAGGTATCTTTGGGGGTCATTATTCAGCCTATTACAGAGTTATAGGATGAGGACAAGGGCGTTTGGTCTGGGCCCTGAAGGATGAGTAGGAGTTCTGCAATTTTATAAGCAGAGGGGATATGACATGGAAGGCCTCACCCTCAGAAACTACTAAGATATTTAAGGAACTGGACTATAGAGTACACAATGGAGAAAGACAGGAGCTGAAGCTGGAGAGGAGATCAAGGCGAAGCCACAAAGAGCCTTGAATGCCAGACTAAGAAGTTTGGATGTGGCATTTTTAACTACAGAGCGGTTCCACAAGGGATGGAATGGGTTGTTGACATGATCAAGCGGAGAGACAATGAGGTCTGAAAGGAGGCAGATATCGGCACCTAACAACTACCAAATAATACAGCTGGTCCAATAGGGGCTTCCACAGGTACTGGTGACACGAAGGTCAGAGAATCTGTAACATTAGGGTATCGAAGCCACCCTGAGATTTAGCTCCTGCCCAGTCCCATCCTCACAAAGCATGCCACTTAGTTGATGTTCAATAAATATTTGTGGGTTACATGAATGAAATAATCATTTGAGAGGGAACCTCCTTGTTTGGGTCCTGCGGTTGGGGTTCTCCTCCCAGGTCCACTCAGGGATAAATCAACCTTCATTAAGAGAGAGAGGACAGTTCTCTAGTCTGGCTCTTCCAAAGGCATCTTTCTGGACATCAGAAATGTGGTACACAGTGAAGAGTGCCTTGACATTCAGAAAGAAGACACAAGACAGAAGAAAGTACCATTCAAGAGCCCGTAGAGCCCATCTCTGCCTGCTTTGGCTCCAATTTAGGCTGCCAGAGTGGGTCTGGCACCTGTACTCGATCAGTCAATAACCTCAACTGCTGTCCCCCGTAGGGAAGCTTGGACATAAACTCCTGCAGCCCTCTATGCCATATTGGAATTAAAAAGGAAACAATCCATGTTAATGTGCACAACCGACAGATGGGCAGTTGAATGACCCTTTTTGGGCAGTGAAGGTGGCCCTGGGGCTAACTGTTACAGTCCACATTCCAAGAACACAAAGTATTTTTTCAGTCTGGCCATCCAGACCTTAATTCTTTCCATACCACACATTATTATGTGATTCCTGTCACCTCGGAAAGCTCAAGATGATTAAAAGGGTTTATGTTTTCTACTTCCAGGAATCCCTCTTGCAATTTAAATGATTCATGTACCCAAGTTTTACAAAGAGGAAAACAACCTCATTGTTATTTGCTCTGTTAAAGCCCTCAAGTGTTCAGCTTATTATTTTGTTATCTGGTAAAAAGGGGGAGTTTATCTCTAATTCTCTAACCCTTTCCATGGGGATTTTCTATAGTATAATAAAATTCCTTATTTAACTAGCAGAGAAACAGCTCCTGCTCTCATCTTCTCTCCTGTTTTGGGAGGGTGGAAGGAAGAGATCCTGTCCATCACATTTTAGTATTAGACTCTGTAGCAAATCCCAGAAGAAATGGACAGAAGTGAGGTCAGAGTGATAAGAATATTCCCCTATCTCTATAATCCTTGCCCCAGAACAATGACATGGTCATGGTAGAGACTGCTGGCTGGAAGCATTCACCTCCCTCCACTTCGTTTCCTTATACATATTTTTTGAGTTTTGCTTGTACTATTTGTGTGCTTGTATTTAGCTCTATGTAACTTGACTACCGTGTAGGCTTGTGTGTCCACCACCACCACCATCAAGATGCAGAACAGCTCTATTATCACAGGGTCCCTGGTGCTGCCATTTTATAACCTTCCCCACCTCCTGCCTGTCTCCTTCTCCCCACTACTGCCCCTAATCTCTGGAAACACTATCTCTTCCCTGTCTATGATTTTGGCATTTCAAAGATGTATATAAATGGAATAATAGTAAATATTGAGACTGGCCTTTTTAAAATTCAGCATAATTCCCTTGAGATTTATCCAAGTTGTTTTGTGCATTAATAATTTGTTTTTTATTGTTTTTTTTTAAAGATTTATTTATTTATTTATTCAGAGAGAGCGAAGAGAGAGGCAGAGACACAGGCAGAGGGAGAAGCAGGCTCCATGCAGGAAGCCCGATGTGGGATTCGATCCTGGGTCTCCAGGATCACACCCCGGGCTGTAGGCAGTGCTAAACCGCTGCGCCACCGGGGCTGCCCTGTTTTTTATTGTTGAGTAGTATCCCATGGTATGGGTATACCACAGCTTGTTTAATCATTCCCTTGTCAAAGATTATCTAATTGTTTCCAGTTTGGGCTATGAACATCCACGTATAGGTTTTTGCATGAACATACATTTCATTTTTCTGGGATAAATGCCCAAGAGTGCAATTGCTAGGTTGTACGATAGATGCATGTTTAACTTTATAAGCAATTGCCAAAAATGCCGCTACTATTTTATATTCCTACCAACAATGTACAAGTGATCCAATTTTTCCACACCCTCTGGCTTTTGGCACTGTCACTTTTTTTTTTGTTTATTTGTTTTAGCCACTCTGATAGGTATGTACTAATAGCTCCTTGTGGTTTTAATTTATATTTTCCTAATGGCTAATGATATGGTACATCATTTCGTAGTGCTTACTTACCTGTATATTTTCTTCAGTGAAATGTCTGTTCATGTCTTTTGCCCATTTCCCACTTGGATTGTTCATTTGGGAAACAATCAAAACTAATTTACTGAGTTTTGAGAGTTCTTTATATGTCCTAAATACTGGCCTTTCATCTGATATGTGGTTTTCAGTCTTTCTTTCAATAACTGAAGGTCATTAAAAGACCTTGGGCTTACGCCAGACACTTGGCTAGGACAACTCTCCAGCTTCTCTTGCATATTGGCATAGCCACATGACCAACTTTGAGCCAATGAGAGCAGAAATGATACATGCAAGGTCTGAGTCATCTCTAATGAAAACACAAACCACTTGTACTGAACATCTATCTTTCCCCCCATCCTATAACATAGACCTTGCAGCCACCCAGCTCCAGTGATGCAGTTGAGGACCGTGCCTTAGAGCAGGGCCAGCAAACCCCTGGCTAAGGAATAGCTAATAGGTACTCTAAGCTTATAGGCTGTACAGCCTCTGTAGCAAACTATTCAACTCTGTGGTTGTAGCACAAAATCACCTATGAGCAATGTGTAAACAAATGGGCATGGTTGTGTTTACATAAAAACAGGTGGTCTGCTCACAGACTTCAGTTAGCTGACCCTGCCTTACCAGCTTAAGTCAAAGCTACAGATAGCAGGAACTGGATCCCCAAAGAGTCACACAGAGCCATCCTGTCAGCCCAAAATGCTGCCTTCAAAACTAATTCATGACCAAAAAAATGAATTTATGTATTTTTCAGTCACTTTACCTTAGGGGCTCTTTACAGCAGCCCAGCCTGTGACTATGTGATGCTGAAATTGGAATTTACCAAGCACTTCCTATGCTCAACGTACAAAGATGATTCAAAGGTAAGTTGTCTATGCTCCTTGCCCAGACGGAGCACATAGTCCAGTATGAGAGATGCCGGTGCAGTGAGGCTGAGCTGTAACTGAGTAATGAGGAAAGTGCTCTGGAAATATTGTAGCAGTGGGAGTGGGGAGAAGGGACAAAATGCTAAGTGCCTAATGTGTAACAGTTGTTTTATGTTATTATATTACCAAACGTTTGGAAAAGTCTATGTTGTGTTTCCATTCTAGAGATGAAAACAGTGAGTCTCTGGAAGGTTATTTAACTTACCTACTGACAGAGATGAATTTAAACCTTTGAAAAGTGTCCACTCTGATTATGGATTTATTCATTATGGACACTTTCAGACTGGGCTGAGTCCACTTCTTCTGGATACAGTGGGCCCTTTCAATCTTCCTGAGCCCTCTCTGGTAGGTAGAGCTTCCACCAGATTCAATTAAAGTTATCTCATAAGCAATTATTAAAACCAGCACCAGTGAGGTTAATGGAATGAAGAAAAAAGCCTAGAAAGGATTTCACCTTTAAAAGAACAAGGCTTTTAACAATGTTGGACTTTGCCTGAGCCCTGTGCTCCTACAAAGCAGCTACAGTGAAAAAATCCCCCAAATTTTTGGTTCCTGGAATGATTAACTGCAAAGGGCCTTTCTGCCCTTGCATAGTCTGATATGAGATCTGTCTCCATCCTTCCTCATGACCCTCATTAAAACTCACGATGACTCCCTTGGTTACCTGCCTCTATAAATCTCAGGTCACCTTCTTTTTCCTTGAGACATTTCTCATTAATGAACATTCTCCCTATTGCAGCAACATGAATTAAAACATCTCCTTCATTGTCCAGCACATTTTGTCTTACACAGTTTTGATGTGATTCAAACAGAATTGGACCTCACCTTTGAATCCTTATTTATTCCATCCACATACCGAGGCTCTTCTGCCCATTGTGCTGTCTTCCTGACTTTTGATCGAGGGGGACCCATTGGTGGGTCCAGCCCCTGGTTCTGTGCTCTGGATTCTTGTCCATTGGTAACACAGTAAGTATTTGCCATTGATTCTTTTTGAGCACTCATTTGACTTCCGGTACTGGCTTCTCTTGATTTTATTGTCTGACAAATTGGTGTTCTTTGTAAACTGGTTAATGTAAATATAACAGATGTAATGTCATGAAATAAATCTTTTCTCTATTGGATGAAATAGGACAGAGTTTGATTTGTTGGTCTTTTCTGTTTGTCTATTTGAGCTGAAGTCAACTAAGAGTTTGCATCCACTAGGAAGGGATTGGTTCCTTAATAGGGACTGGTAAGTTTTCTATTTTTGTGTTTATGCTTGATACATAGCTAAAGTTTTGGACTTGAAGCTGTAAGTTTTTCTTTGTGTGTGTCTACATGTTTATATATCTGTAGTCCAAAAAACTTTTACCTCTCATTGTGTGAGTTTGGAATATCTTCCTACCTCTGGGTGTATGAACAAATTAGATTATAAAATCTCCTATAGAGGCTCAATTCTGATGGACTTAGTGGTAAACAAGTGCTTATATAAACTAAATATTCCCAGAATTCCCAGAAATTAAGAAAATTAAACTTTAGTTCCAATGTTAAAAAAGAGGTATTGTTAATATAAAATAACTCAGAAATGTTTTAAGAATTCAAGTTTACGTAATTTATGTAAATTGTTGACAAATAAGACTAGTTTAATAACTTTAGTTTAATAAAAACAGCTATGTTTTCTCTGAGTAATTAACATTAAGTGTAATGAAAGCACAACATTTTTATTCTACTTGAGTATAGGTTCCTAAACTTATACAGGTTTACTTATCAAATAAGTCACATTATTTCTACTTAATGTTAAAGATTATGAAAAATATAAAATTTCATGCAGCCAAAGTAAATCATTATTCTGAAACTTTATTTCAACAATAATTATGTTTTGTAGAGTATAAGCTTGAAGATAATTTCCAGGATCTTTAGGTAACATAAAACCTTGGACTTCTACTAAATTGAGTTAATTAATGAATATTCATTGGATACATACATCATGTCTAAGTAAGATGAGTACTGAAACATTAATTACTACTCATAATTTTAGCTTTATATACATTTATCCCTTATTTATATACGCTGCAGGGAAGCTATATATTTTGGCTTTGTTAATGAATGTGTTCATTTTTTTTGCCACTTTGAGACACTGTACTATAAAGAATGTGTATGGCTATAGGAAGTTGTGAGCCTTGCTAATCTGCTGCAAAGGCTGGTATGTGACAGATTGTTTGCAGTTATCAGCCTTCTAATATTTTTCTATGGAATATAAGTTACTGTGGTTAAAGTTATTATCAGTATATGTGAATGAGATGACAGAGAGAAACAATTTTGTGTGCAAGGTGGACAGGATGTGTTTTTGCTAATGAAGAATGAGAGTAGTTTTGTCCTAAGCTAAAATGACTGATGGTTGCAAAATAAGAAAGAAGGAAGAGGAGGACCAAATCTAAGTGGATATAAAATCTTACGGAAGATTTGTGGAAAGGCACTTTTATTTGTTGTGGTCAAAGCTCACTAAGATTTGGTGAGCTTATTTATTAGACTATGAAAAGGACTTTAGTATCAGATATTATGCTGATGCAAAACTAGAATTTGCTTTTATCTTTGTTAAAATGACAAAATTTTCTTAGATCATTACTCTGCTCTTAATATGAGTTTTTAAAAATGTTATTCTTTACCTTCTGTGTAATCTGCCAAGATAGCAAAGATTCTGTGTTTTAACAAAGTCACCTTCTATGTTTTTATGTTGGTTTTTATTATGTCCTTGATGGTTTAAGAAAACAAAAGCTTCTCACTTAGGAATGAGCTAAGATTATTTAAAATCATATTACCTTCTATGTTTATTTTTATGCTTTATTGTTGCTTTGAAATAGAAAGTAAAATGTGTGCTGTAAGTACCCATGATCCAATTCCTAACTTAGATGTTCAGATCTCCTAACAACCTTTGCTTTTTTTTTTTTCCAAAATCCAATTTTAAGTGATGCTTTTTTGCACCTAAAATCATCTTTGAGATTTCCCAGAGGGTCCCTGGAAAATCAAAGAGGATTCATTTCTTTCACTTTGTAAAAGGAGAGAAGGTGCTAGAAATAATGTTTATTTGATATGTTATTATTGATTAATTGCAAGCAAAGAATTGTCAAATCAAAAGAGATGTTTAGCTTTCCCTGGGTTAAATTGCTGTGGGTAATGTTATTAATACAAATATTTCAGAACTGCATGTCATGTGGGAAGTACCTACAAATTTGTCATGCCCTCACTGTTTACAATATGACAGATTTATGAAAGTCCTGGCTATTCTTTGCCTAATATTAGACAAAGTTCAGCATAAGTCATATCTTAGAATTGTTTTAATGTTACCTGTGTTGCAAGTTTATTTCTTTAATTTAAATCTAGCATCTTCCAGGACTGTAGTTTTCAAGTGGAGTTTTACTATCTATGGAGTTTTATTAACATCAGTTACCTATGGAGTTTTATTAACTCTATACCTTAATAAAACTCAATGATGTATTCTTGATTCTGTATGTTTGAAATCTTTGTGGTATATTATGTCCTAGAATTATAATACGTTAAGTATGATGTTTTCTCTTTGTAAAGATTGTGTTCTTCCATGTTTATAAATTATACATAATATCCACAAATTGAAAATAGGGTTAATCATCATATTCATAGATATTTTATCTTGTTTTGCACAGAAACAAACTCCATTGTCACTTGTGTTATGCCTACATGAACACTTATGAAGTCTTTTACTTTTGAAAGTCACAAGTAAGTGGCAAATATGCAAACTTTGTCTTATCTGGTTAGAGATTTAATTGCCCCTCAACACTCTCCTGGAAAAACCCCTGTTGCTTGTACCAAAAATAGACTGAATCCTGTTACCTTGAGTAAATTGTCAATCTTTACCAAAATTTTTAATCCTTTTAGTTATCTTCAATATCTGGCTATAATTCCAAACAAACTTTTCCAATTTTTCTCCCTCCCACCTGATTTGACATCACTCAGAACTAAAACCTGGCTGCCCAGATCCCTATCAAGACTCAAGTTTGCCTTGCCACTGGCCCCTTCTGGTAGGATCTGAAAAAGCCCTGCAAACTGGATCCCAGAAACTTGATATAAGCCTCCAAAGGCTCACCACTACAGCCAACAATTCATGGGCCAGAATTCTGCATCTGCACCACTAAAGGAGTCCAGTGAAATGCTGGGTCATACATACTCCTGTTCAAGAGGTAACCAACATAGTGAGTGACATCAGCAAGAACATCAGTGTCTAAACTGGAGAGCTTCAAGAAACTCAGAGTAGTGCTGAATGACCATGAACTTTCTCCACCAACTTCTTGGGATGCATTGAACTGCTTATCTTCAGAATTCAGCTTCTGGTTCTTTATGTAATGTTAATATTTCCCTTTTAATTTTAGGAATTCTTGTTTTGAGATACCTAGTCTCTGGAACCCCCAAACAACTGATCTTTGTCACCACTTCTCACCAGGCAATTCAATGGGTTTTATAAGAACAACACTAACAAGACTCCTCATGAGACTTTCTTAGACCTCATCTCACCTTCTCAGGAGGTTTATGATCACCTTTGAGTTATTCAGAAATGAATGCTATTTGTCTTGAACAAATGAGGGGAACTGACAATGTTGAACTATTTCTGAGCCTGTGCTTCCAGGAAGTTGTGACAGTTAAGAAATCTACCATCATTCTGTGTCCCAGGAGCAGCTAACCACAAAGAACCACCCTGCCCTTGCTTATGTCAAGATCCATCTCCATCCTCCCTCAGAAATCCTGTAAGTCTCATAGATGACTCTTTATTATGTTTCTATAAACCCTAGGTCCCCTCCCTTTTCTTTCAGTTATTCTTCATTAATAAACATTGTCCTTATTCCAATAGCCTGAATAAAATCATACCCTTAATTGTCTGGTGCATTTTGTCTTTCATACTTTTGTTTCCTCTCATTTTCATGATTGAGTTCTATCAATATCTTTGCCTCTCTGAGCCTCAATTTCCTCATCTATCAAGGACTATTACTTCTACCTCCGAGAGGTGTGAGGGTTAAATGAGAGGAGGCATGGGAAAGAACCAAGCTAAGCAAATAGTAAGTGCTGAATAAATATCAATCCTTCTCCTTAGAGGAAAACAATCCCAAAGCAATAGGTGACTGAAGTGCTAACTGGTTAAAAGACAGGGGATAAATCAATGTAACTTTGTTTCCACAAATGGGAAAACAATTCAGAGCAGGTGCCGACATTGAAGTAAATAGCACAGGGCAGGAGCACCGTTTCATATGAGGCAGAAACTATGGCACTAATGTATGTTGGAAGCGTGCCTTCCTTCCCTGTAGGAAGCATGTGGTGGTGGAGGGGGCTGTTGCATATTGAGATCATTAGAAAAATAATTTACCTTTACATCCCAGTGACAAGGAGTATCTCAAATGGTAGCCCTCCTCCTACCTTGGAGTGGCTGAGTGACTGGGTGCCTACACTGTGGGTTTACTGACTATTTCCAGGGAGGTCCTAGTGGCTCTGTCTGCCAGGTGTGTCGCTTGTATTCACATCTCAGGCCTGGAGAACATAGGTCTAAAAACAGGTTAAGAGTGAAATTTCTGACAGCACTATATGAGTTTTTCCATAATTCTCCCAGGGCTTTGTGGAGCCCTTTTCAGGTCTACTGGCAGGGAATGACAGCTTCCTAACATACTTCAAGATTACTGGAAAGGAGAAATGCTGAAGAAACTAAGAACATTACATGGAAGTTTACAAGTGAGAGAACAAAGTCACTACTTGACAATTCAATCAGAAACTCAAATTGCTGCAGTTAGCATTCACGAAATACCAGTTTTAGATACACAAATGTAAAGTAATCAGAAAAACATTGCTCCTGAAAAGTGATCACCCTGGTGCTTTGCATTAAACTGTAATCAGCCTGAATGTAAAATGAGTGAATTCTAAGACCTGGAGACTTTAACCTCTGAAAAGAGAAACTATCTGGGGACCTTGACAAAATATGGCTCCTTATTTGCTGCTTTATCTTACCACTCTGTGGTCCTTAGTGATTTTTTTTTTTTCATATTTCCAATTCTTTCTTCCCCACCAGCACCTTTTAATTTAATTCTTAACCCCATCAGGGTCAAATTACCCAGTAAGTACAGGCAGGCACAGTGCCTAAGTCTCACAGAACTGTTTTAATTTATTTTAAAATCAGAAAAAAAGGGATACCTGGGTGGCTCAGTGGTTAGGCATCTGCCTTCGGCTCAGGTCGTGATCCTGGGGTCCTGGGATCAAGTCCCTACAGGGAGCCTACTTCTCCCTCTGCCTATGTCTCTGCCTCTTTCTGTGTCTCTCATGAATAAATAAATAAAATCTTCTAAAAAAATCAGAAAAAAGAGAGAGGTGCCTGGGTGACTTAGTCGATTTAGCATCCAACTCTTGATTTCAGCTTTGGTCATGATCTCAGAGTTATAAGATTGAGCCCTGTGTCAGGCTCTGCACTCAATGCAAACCCTGCTTGGGATTCTGGCTGCCTTTCTCCCTGCCCCTCCCCACTCTTGAGGGTGCACACACACTTTCTCTCTCTAAAATAAATAAATTAAATCTTTTCTAAAACTCAGGAAAAAAGAACTCTTAGGTCAAAGAAAATATTTTACTATACAGTATTAATATATTCATCTTTATACCAACACATAGAATATAATTTAAGATGATTTTTTTTATGGAGGAAGTGCCCATGATGACAAGTGTGCCTAGTTGGGTTAGTTTGTAATTTAGAAGTGCTCTTAAATAAACCTTTAGGGACACAGAAACTAAAGGGTTACATTTCTTTTGTCCTAAGCTAAAGCTAGCAAGGCCCAAGGCCAACTTTGCAGGCCACCAGCCTCTGGGCTGGGGACACCTGTCACTTGCGAGGAACATCTTGCACCTGCGGGTTTCAGAAGGTTTCCCCTCTGGCTCTAAGCATGGGTTCCTGGCCTTCAGCAACCACACTCTGAGGCTTTTGGAAGCCAGCAACATTCTGCCGGCAGGAGCCATTAGAAACTCTGACTCGTCTATGATGGAGAAACCAGGGTTATGACTAAACTGACCACCATTCAAAGCAAAAATCAAGTTACAAATTCCAATATAGGATTTTCTTCCTCATTTGCATGAATTTAAATTTTAAAATGTATGTAATTTAAGCCCTAAAAGACAATCTTATAATTTAATAATGACCTTTAAGATGATAATAAAATCATGTGAGAAGTAGACCAAACCGGCAAGTAGAGCCTACTTATTAATCCAGTATTTGAATATCAGACACCGAGGCACGTACCAGGCATCGGTCTCCTTCCTTCTATGAGCAGCACCTGTTGGCATATGGAGAGTCTGCTTTCTTCCTCTAGCTTTTCTTGAAAAGTGCATTAACCTGATGTACTACTAGTGACTCCCATTTTGGGGCTCCTGCTGGGTGTCATACCCATTCCATAAATTATATCTAAATAATACAAAAATGCTGCAAAGTATCACTAACATTTTTATTTTAAAGACCAGAAAAGGGGCGCTTGGCTGGCTCAGTTGGTGGAACATGTGACCCTTCATCTCAGGGTTGTGAGTTTGAGTCCCACACTGGGCAGAGATTACTTAAAAATAAGATTTAAAAAAATTATAAAAAATTTTAAGATTTCTTTGTTTATTATTTATTTATTTATTTGAGATTGAGAAAGAGAGAGAGAGAGAGAGTACAAGCAGGGAGAGAGGCAGAGGGAGAAAATCTCAAGCAGACTCCCTGTTGAACAGAGTCCAACATGGGGCTCCATCTCATGACCTCAAGGTCATGCCTTGAGCCGAAATCCAGAGGCAGCTGCTCAACTGACTAGGCCACCAGGCGCCCCACTTAAAAATAAAATCTTAAAAAAATAAAGACCAGAGAAGAACTGGGTAACTTGTCAACAACACGGGGCCAGAAGTGCTGTAGAAAATTCTGACTCCGCTCTGTGTGACTTGAGCCTTGGGTTCCAGATGCTTCCTAGTGGCTGCAGGCCACTGCCACATTCAGAATTCGAGATGGAAATGAGCTTTGTAACTAAAGGCAGCGCAGGAGCCCCAAGGGTGGCTCCAGAATTGGCCTCTAACTGAGGAGATCTCTCAAGGCACTCTCCGGGACAAATAGCTGCCTCGGACCCTCTTGGACTTTCCTCCTAGGTCAGGTAACTGCCAGCCTCCAGAGGCTGGGTCACACCACTAGCTTGTCATCAGTGTCCTTCCCAGGCCTCTCCTTTTAGCCTCTGGGTTCAGCTCACACCCCCACCCCTTGCCAGACAGTCTTCCACAGAGACCCCAGCCCAGCCCGGCTTTTTTCTCCACCATATCTCTGCTTTGCCTCCAGAAGTGGGGAGTCTTACAGTTTGTATTATGCAGAAAGAAAGCTCAAAAGCACATCAATGCAGGTTTCAGTTATCAGAAATCCAAAGCAACAGTGAGGGTAAGTAGAGACTGTGCTTGACCATCATTTTCCCCATTCTTGACACCCTGACCTGAAATTAACTTGCCCCCCTCTGGACAGTAGGTACTAGCCGACACCCAGCACGCTGACAAACAAGCCACTGCTCTGAGCTCTTAGTTTCCCCTTTCTCTCTGGGTTTCAAGGGAACTCAAGCTCTTTTGAAAACTATGTTGCAGCCTGGATGAGGAAGGTCATGCTTTTGGAACGGTCCCCTCGGCCCCAGACTTCTAGAGACCCTTCCAGCAGAGCTCTGAAGGCTCAGAAACCTGTCAGCCTTTGAAGGTGGATGTGTGAAGTCAATTAAGAATCAAGTGCAAATTCATATCTTCCCGGGTTCTTTTTATGTGTGTTCTTTATATCTTGCCGATAAGACTGTAAATTCTTGGTGGGCAGGGATGAGCTTCTCATTTATTTTGTGCCAGAGGCCTCCTCTCTTTCACTTGCCTGTGCTCAATATGTGTTTAGTAAGTATTCTATGCAGGAAGAAGGAAGATTGAACTTCTTTTACATTTTCTGCAACACCAGCTCAGGGGTATACCTTCTCCTGGCCCTGAGGAACAGGCAAACAAAACACAGTTTATATGGGAAAACTTATTCCTAGCCAACCAAGTTGCTCTGACCCAGAGATTAGGATCCTAGAATCTGATGGAGACCTTGCCGCATTCCCTCCCGCCCACTTGAACTGTTCTCTCCCTGTACCTGCAAGTCTCTCTGCTCTGTGGAAATCATGTTCCCTTTATCGGAGCTGATGGCAGCCTCTGAAAGAAAAGGATAAAAAAGGTTAACAGTCACGGGTTTAAATTCCATCAAAAAGAAGAAGAAGAAAAAAAAAAAAAAAGCACTGGGTGCTAATAACGTGAGAAAAAAAAAGCAGAGGGATGTTTCCCCCCATTCCCAACCAGGCTGTCTGTTCTCCTGCACACTAAGCTTGCTCCTTCTCATCATGAGTGAGGTTATTAAGATTGACTCATCTCCTGTTTGGGCCTGCGTGGAGATTCTGCAACCTTGCACTAATTTGTGTTCCATCGAGCCCCAAATAAGTTTAGGGCACATGGCAAATTGGATTTCAGGAGACAATGCATCTTGGAACAGGGAAAACTCAAATAAATGATGTTTACTGCCCTGGAGAAAGGACGTTGCCTTAGTCCTTGTATTCGGACCTGCTTACTTCCATCTGTTTCAGGGTGGTTGAGCTCAGTGGGAGGGGTGAGAAATGGGAGGCATCCCCTTCTCCTGCGAGGGTGGGGCAGGCTGCTAAGCAGTCTCTCAAGAAAACCTATCTGCCGCACATCCTCAGACCTCCCCATTCTCCACATCCTCTCCTCAGCTGCTCAATGGTGTGTCCTTATTTCCATAGATCCTTGGTATTAACCGGGTCGGTAATACCCTACTGGCCTCAGAACTGATGGGGCTTAAGTTAAATACCCGCAGAGCTGACCAACTGGCATATCCCAAAGCTACACTGGGCTGATTTTTAAATCCTCAAGAATCAGGGCAGTGGCTGTTGATCTGCAGCAGTGGGGGCAAGACGGCTGGGGCGAGGAGGTGTGGTGGGAAGTAAGTTGGGCATCACGCTTAGAACTCAAATCCCTTTGCCAGCACTCAGATCAGTTTCCTTCTTCTTAACACTTTGGCATCTATCATCTATCTATCTATCTATCTATCTATCTATCTATCTATCTATCTATCAAAAATTTTTTTAAAGTAGACTCCATGCCCAGCACAGAGCCCCCTGTGGGGCTTGAACCCACAACCCAGAGATTAACACCTGAACTAAGATCAAGAGTCCCAGGCCTAACCAACTGAGCCACCCAGGAGCCCCCTTGGGCATTTATTTTTAAGGAAATAATATATGAATGGCACAAAAGTAAAAATATTCAAAAAGGCTGATGGTAAAAGGTGAGATTGTCTCCCATTCTTGCAGCCCCTGCCTACTTTCCTTCTCCCGAGGTGATGGGTGTGACCCTTTCCCCGTGGGTCCTGCTGGTCATTATCTATGCATAGGCAAAAACATGTGTATATGCTTCTTATTCTCTAAAAGTGCAAAAGATCAGACTCTTTTACACTCTGATCTTCTTCATTTAACAGTATAAAGTATCCTGGAGATTAGTTCATGTCAATCCACACAGAGCAGTCTCAGGGCTTTCTTTAATAGCCATACAGTACGATTTTTAAATTAATTAATTAACTAATTAATTATTATTATTATTTTCATTTTTTTAATTTTTATTTATTTATGATAGAGAGAGAGAAAGAGGCAGAGACACAGGCAGAGGGAGAAGCAGGCTCTGTGCACCAGGAGCCCGATGTGGGACTCGATCCCGGGTCTCCAGGATCGTGCCCTGGGCCAAAGGCAGGCGCCAAACCGCTGCGCCACCCAGGGATCCCTAATTATTATTTTTAGAGAAACAGAGACCATGAGTGGCCATGGAGGGTGGGGCATGGGGGTGAGGCGGTTGGGGGTGAGGGAAGGCAGAAAGAGAGAGGAGAGAGTCCCAAGCAGCCTCCCCGCTCAGTGACCTTGAGATCATGACTTGAGCCAAAATCAAGAGTCAGATGCTTAACCAACTGAGCCACTCAGCCGCCCCCATGAAGTCCTGAATTATAAAAATGCATCATAATTCCTTTAAAAGTCTGCATAAATAGATTCCGACAGGTTGCTTTTACAAACAATGCTACCAGGAATAACTGTGTACGCATCACTCATGCAAGTGCTGGTACGTATGTGGGATAAAGTTCTAAAAGGAGAATTGCTGCATAAAAAGGTATATGCTTTATCATTTTGTTAGACTTTGCCCAAGTGGTTTCAATAGAGATTTTCACCAGAATTTACATTCTCACCAGCTCTGTACTGCTACTCTGCATTGTTGTACCTGCTATTCTACATTGTTGCCAATTTAATGTTTTCAAACATTCTGACCTTATATCATCTAGTTGTTAAAAAAGAAAAACATTATTGTTTCAATTTTCAATTCTTTTATGAATCAGGCCAAGCAATTCATTTTCTAAATTATTAATCTAAATTATTAATATTTATAGTATCTTCTTTTTTTTTAGATTTTATTTATTTATTCATGAGAGAAACACAGAGAGAGGCAGAGACACAGGCAGAGGGAGAGGCAGGCTCCATGCAGGGAGCCCGATGCAGGACTCGATCCCGGAAATCCAGGATCATGCCTTGGGCCAAAGGCAGGCGCTGAGCCACCACTGAGCCATCCAGGGATCCCCCTTAACCTTCGTTTTAAATTTTTAAAATTTTTAGATTTTTAAAAAGATCTTATTTGTTTGAGAGAAAGGTTGAGAAGGGGGAGGGGCCACTGAGCAGGAAGCCGCTGTGGGGCTCAGGGCTCAATCCCAGGACCCTGAGATCATGACCTGATCTAAAGGCAGATGCTTAACCACTTAAGCCACCCAGGTGCCCCCCCTTTCTATGCCTTCTTGATTTACTTTACTTTTATTATTTCATATTTATTTTTTTATTTCATATTTATTAACATCACTTTTAAAGTACATTTCCTTGTTTCTCTATTAAACTATTATATAGGCCCAATTTTCTTCGTTTATTATGATAAATGTAGATTTGCTGAGTACTACTCATAGATTCTGACAATGTTTTAATTATTGTTATTTTGCTGATGAAATGTGATTTCACTTTTCTTCTCTGAACTAAGAATTGTATAAGAGGAAGACTTTTTTTTTTTCCAATTTTGCTAATTGACTTCTAGTCCATTGCATTGTAATCAGAAAATATTGACTATACTCATCCACATTTTGTAATATTTGGAGACTTTCTTTGGGCTTAACAAATAGTTGACTTTTAAAAACATTTCTTGGGATCTTGAACAAAAATACAGTCTCAGTTTTCACCAAGTTGTACATATGTTAGAATTCTGTACTATATATGACTCATATAACTCTAAAAATTTACACACACACACACACAGAGATACACACACACACACTATTATTTTAGTCAGGGCTCTCCAGGGAAACAAAGAAAGAGAGACTTATTTTAAGGAATCAGCTCATGTGATTGTGGAGGTTTGGCAAGTCCCAAATCTGCAGGGCAGGGGGCAGGCTGGAGACCATACAAGAGTCCCAGCCTGGGTCCCAGGACTGCCTGCTGGCCGGATTCCTTTTTGGTCAGGGGAGGTCAGTTTTTGTCTATCGAGGCCTTCAGCTAATTGGATGAGACCCACCCACATTTTGGAGGTAATCTGCTTTCCTCAGAGTCAACTGATTTAAATGGTAATCTCATCCACAAAATACCTTTACAGAAACATCCAGAATAATTTTTTTTTTTTTATTTATGATAGTCACGAGAAAGAGAGAGGCGCAGAGACACAGGCAGAGGGAGAAGCAGGCTCCATGCACCGGGAGCCCGATGTGGGACTCGATCCCGGGTCCCCAGGATCACGCCCTGGGCCAAAGGCAGGCGCCAAACCGCTGCACCACCCAGGGATCCCTATCCAGAATAATTTTTGACCACATATCGGGCACTGTGGCCCAGCCAGGTTGACACATAAAAGTAATCATCACAAATATATATATAGTATATATAACTGTGTGTATTAGAGTTTTATATATTTTATTCTAGTAGTCACTTTTATATCCACGTCTTCATATAATACACCAATCTTCTATGTCTATATGTAGTATCTTGATGATCTTCAATGAGCAAATTGCATTAGAGTACTTCCTCTTTCTTCTCTTTCCCTACCTCTTCCACATCATCCAATTTCCATTGACTATATAGCTTTTCTTTGTGTTTAACTTCCTATTTTTCAAATATTTATATGGCTATGGCTTGGTTTGGCAGCTTTAAATAACTTTTTATTTTTTTTAACCTAACTGCAAAAGACAAGGTAATCAATTCTTACATTATCTCATACCACGTGTCCTCCCTGAGCCTCATTCCTGGTTTTTTGTGCCTGCGCTGTAAGGGTTTGGGACATTTCAGTCTGCTCTGTAACTCTGCTGTCCACATCTAGTTAGGACTCTGGCTTAAAGGTAAAGATTCATTGCTCATGATTGGCTTTTGGGCCAGTTTTTCCATTTGTTTCTGAATTTCTCATATGTTCCTCAAGAAGGACTCAAGGTAAGTATTTTCTGAGTGCTAGCAGGTTCAAGGTAAGCATTTTCTGAGTTCTAGCAGATTTTCCTTCTGGCTTTACAGTTGAACTTATTTTATCAGGGTATAAAATTCTCAGGTCACATTATTCCTCAAGGACTTCAAAAGTATTTATTGAGCACCTGTTTTGTTTGCTTGCTTTTCTATTGCTTAGACCGTTTACTGCTTAGTCTGCTCTCTACGCAACCAGTTTTATTCTATTTCGTGATACAATCTTCTTGTCTAGCTGCCCAAAATATTCCTTATTTTTAAAGGCTTATAATTTTATCAGATTATCTCTGCTGTTGGTTATGGGACAGTCTGCCTTCTCAATAAGGGGAGTCAAATTTCTCTAATTATTATAAAGTTTTATTAATTATACCTTTAACTAGACCTGTGTTTGTTCCTTTATTTGGATTATATTCTTTTGGAGCACAAATTAGGTGGATCTGTCATATTTTTTCGTCTCCGGTCCTCTGTAAGTATTTCATGTACTCTGATTTCATTTTTAAAAATTTCCATTCCATTTTTGTTTGCTCTTTCTCTGTCCTGCTCCTCATGTCCTTGCTCTGTTTTCAACAGGGTTTTTCACATTTGTGATACTTTCAATTTGGTTTTCCTTTTGTGATAGTTCTTACTTTTTTTTTCTTTACCAAATCATATTTTATCCACTTCTATTTCTTGCCGTGTCTCCTCCAGACTTTTCCACCTCTGTTCTAAAGGCTTGTTTATAGAGAAGCAATCACTTGGTTATTATTTTCAGTCAGATTTTTCATATGTTCTAGTACAGCAGCTTTCTTGTGCAAGTGTTTTCAACTGCTTTTGCCTTTCCTATTGCATTTGCCCCTTCTCCCCCTTGTAGTTCCTTACAGTCTTGTAATCACTTCTTTAAGTTAATAATCATCTTTGAATTAGTGGGGTCCTTTCTGGGCCAGCTGTTGGCAGATGATTCGTGGCCGAGAGGGCCAGAGCTCCCTCCAAGCCACAGGAATCTTGCCTCTGACAGCACTGTGTCAGCGTGACCGCTTTCTTCCAGCCAAACTAGGTTGGCACAGCAGGATCTTCCCAATTTAGAGACTCTCTCTTTTCTCCTGCCATCCTGGTATACTACTTCTTGCAAATATGGCATGCCTGTGTGATTCCTCATTTAGCTCCACCTTTCCAACTTCTCAAGCCTTTGTACCAAAAAGAATTTATGGAAAATCCTACTGCCACACTGTGGTTTGCCCCTAATTCTGGACCCATGTTTTCAGAGCTCTTTTCTGCTGGCATTACCAAAATTCTGAAGCCATGGGCATCTTCCCTCAGGCCTTCATACACCCTTGTGGGAACTTTCCTGTAATTTGGGAACTTTCCTCTATCTTGTGATTTGGGTTATATCTCCTAATTTCATCCAAGAGGCAGAAACTCTCTTGTTTGCTTTTTCAAGGTTTCTTATGAAGAGGGGATCTCTTCAAGCCAGAAATGATCTTCAAAGCAGACTTATGTGTTTGGCCTCCAGAAGGGATGGGTCCTAGCCAGGCTCTGGGATGATCCCAATTATCTTTGCCTCTGGTATTCGCACTTTGTGCAATTCCCTTTTTGAGCAGGGTATGACCTATGACTTGCTTTCACAAAAATAATATGGCAGAGATGATAGGATGTTATTTCCAAGATTATGTTACATAATATTATAAACTATCATGCTAGGAGACCCTTGCTGTGCTTGATGAAGCAAGAGACCATGCATTAGAGGCCCATGAGGCAAGGAACTGAGAACAGATTCTAGCCAAAAAGCATCTAGGAACTGAGAGTAGCCTTGGGTCAATAGCTGGCAAGAAACTGAAGCCCTCAGTCCTATAACCCAGAAGGACCTGAATCCTGCCAGCAACCACGTGAACTTGAAAATGGCTCTTTCCTCAAAAGACATGAAAGGACATTTCTCCAAAGAAGACATACAAATGACCAACAGACACATGAAAAAATGCTCAATATCACTTGGCATCAGGGAAATACAAATCAAAACCACAGTGAGATACCACCTCACACCAATCAGAATGGCTAAAATTACCAAGTCAGGAAATGAGAAATGTTGGCTAGAATACAGAGAAAAGGGAACTCTCATACACTGTTGGTGGGAATGCAAGCTGGTGCAGCTGCTCTGGAAGAGTATTTTCAACTTAAAAAATTTTAAAATAGAGCTACCCTATGACCAGCAATTGCACAACTAGGGATTTACCCCAAAGATATGAGTGTAGTGATCCGAAGGGGCACCTGCACCCCAATGTTTATAGTAGCAATATCCCCAATAGCCAAACTATGGAAAGATCCTAGAAGTCCACTGACAGATGAAGAATAAAAAAGATGTGGTGTACATATATACAATGGAACGTTATTCGGCTATCAAAAAAATGCTATCTTGCCATGTACAATGATGTGGATGGAACTAGAGGGTATTATGCTAGGTGAAATAAATCAATCAGAGAAAGACATTTATCATATGATCTTACTCATATGTGGAATTTAAGAAACAAAACACAATCATAGGGGAAGAGAGGGAAAAATAAAACAAGATGAAATCAGAGAGGGAGACAAACCATAAGAGACTCTTAATCACAGGAAAAAAGCTGAGAGTTGTCAGGGGGGTGGTGGGAGAGGGTAACTGGGTGATGGGCATTAAGGTGGGCATGTGATGTCATGAGCACTGGGTATCATATAAGAAATGATGAATCACTGACTTCTACCTCTGAAGCTAATAATACATTATATGTTAATTAATTGAATTTAATTTTTTTAAGTTAAATAAATGAATAAACCTTGGAGCTATAAAAAGAAAAAGAAAAAGAAAAATGACTCTTTCCTTAATCAGGCGTTGAGATGAGACCACAGTCCTGGCAGACATCTTCAGTACAACCTTGCTAAGAACCCAGTTGATCTGTATCCAGATTTCTGACCCACAGAAACTGAGACAAAAAACGTGTGTTGCTTTAGCTACTGAGTTTGTTGTGGTATTGTCACACATCAGTAGATAACTAATACAGCATGTCCAGTCTGTGTTAGAAACAGACCACGGCCAGCAGTTCTGTAGGCTCTAGAAGAGCACCACATGAGGCTCATGGTTTTGTGTTGAAGAACATTAATTTTGCAATCAAATAGATGTGTGTTCAGGTACCAGGCCCACCTTGAGTTATGAGGCTGTTAGGTCAATCAGGAGCTGTGTGGCCCAGGATGAGTTGCTTAATCTACTTGAGCTTTGGTTTTTTCAATTTTTAAATATGAGTGTTAACTGGACTCATATTCTATTGGTGAGCAGAAGGCTTAAAAGAGATTAATAAAATGGGGCGCCTGGGTGGCTCAGTCAGTTGTGCGTCTGCCTTCTGCTCAGGTCACAATCTCGGGGTCCTGGCATCGAGCCCCATGTTGAGTCCTGCATCGGCGGGATGTCTGCTTGTCCCTCAGTCCCTGACTCTGCTAGTGCTCTCTCTATCTCTATCTCAAATAGATAAATAAAATCTTTTTAAAAAGAGAGATTAATACAATAAAATGCTTTCCATTATTCCGGGCACAAAAGAAGTGCTCAGTGAGTATCTATCAGTCTTGCTGTCCCAGAAGCGCTATGAAGTACTGGTTCCTGGTGGCCACACAACCACCACCAGATTCCAGGGTTTGATTTTTTTTTCCCTCCAGGAAAGGCTATGATAGCAGAAGGAGCACTGGAGTGGGAGTCAGAATTTCTGGATTTCAATCCTTTCTGTGCCGCTGCTAAGCTGGGTGACGCTGGGAAGTCATTTCATCTCCTTGAGCCTAGTTCCTCATCTGAAATTCATCGTGTTTGTCCCTGCTTATGTCTTGAGGGTCCAAGGTGTATGTCAAATGCTTGTGAGCAGTAATAGGGTACACAAATATGAGCACTGGCACTGTTAATAAAACCATTTGATAAAATGGTAATTAAAATCTTGGAGAGGCCCTTTACCATGACGACTCACGGTATCTCTATGGCCACGCCAGGATGGGAGCTAAACCCGAGCACCCAGGAGGTAGCCCAGGTGTGGCACAGTGGTTGAAAGTGTGAGCTCCAGAGCAGGACTGCCTGCCTGGGTTAAAATCCTCCTCTGCCACAGATTGTTGAAGCCCAGGAAACTACTTACCTCTCTCTGCTTCCACCTCTGCAGCTATAAAATGAGTATGAGAGTTACCCTTTGCTTCACAGGGTTGGTTTTTTTTTTTTTTTTTAGATTTTATTTTATTCATGAGAGACACAGAGAGAGAATGGCAGCGACACAGGGAGAGGGAGAAGGATGCTCCCTGTGGGGAGCCTGAGGTGGAACTCAATCCCAGGACCCCAGGGTCAGGACCTGAGCTACCCAGGGGCCCTTCAACCTCTGAGCTCAACCTCTGAGCCACCCAGGGGCCCTTCAACCTCTGAGCCACCCAGGGGCCCTTCACAGGGTTGTTCTGAGCATCAAATGTACTGATGCATTTGAGCACTCTGAATCCTAAATCTTAGAAAAACTCCTTCATATGACATGCTCAGTGACTATCAGCCGCCATCATTATTCTTGAAGACTCCTTTATCATTTCCTTCATTTCTATGCTTTGGGTGGGGGAATGAAGTTCTGGTTTTGTTCCCATTCAGCCACCTGGCACTTCCTGTTTGTCTCCTTGCAAGGATTTCACAACAACTGATGAAGGGAGGACAGATTTGGACCAAATCAAAGATAATAAAGGACATCAAAAACTACTTACATTCAATTTGTGACTTCATCTGCTCTCTTGAAGTAAGAGATGACTAATAAAGGATTTAAAATTGGGAGGGGGGAAAGAAGTTACAAAGTTAAACGTGCTCTGCAGCTAGAAAAAAATAGAAATTCATTGTCTTTGGATAAAATGGCATAAATTTCCCCAAATATTTCGATTACATGAATTCACTCCCTTTATTGGAAGTGGCTGGGTAATGAGATAGCTAACTTCATTGAAAACAGATTCCCTTTAGAAGATAATTTCCTCATTATCCTCAGAGGCTCTAGAATCTGCTGTTAGATTCAGAATTCAATTTTGAGTGACTTAAGGGAATAAAACCCTCATAACTTTTCTTTCTAAATTACAGAAGATCAAAGACTGAACATGCCCTTTAAACAAACTTATTATTATAGCATCTCACACTATCTCACACACTTAGAAACTAATAATTTTTCAATAAATTTAACTTATTACATTAATTTTTAGAAGATTTTTCTGAAATCTTTCAGGAATGACGGTTTTATCTCTCGGTTTTCACGTAATTACGGTCAAGTTGGTTGACAAGTAGAAAAAAGTTGCAGACCATGAGTGCGACGGGGCACCTACTGGGGTAACTCACTGAATCCCTCAGTAGCCCCGGAAGCGAGGGGTGAATTTCCTTATTTATATGTGACTCTGATAGGTAATCCAGCATCCTGGTGCTAGAGGCATCTAAACTCAGCTCTATCCAAATTCTAAGCCTTCGTTCTTTCTACCATAGATGCCACCCATCGACCATGAAGCAACGTCCAGTGACACCCCACCCCACCTGACAGCACAGAGGAAAAGCCCAAGTCTAGAGGAGATGAAGGGGCTAGTCCGGGCTCCACCGTGACCTGGCTGCTGGCACTGGGATCGCTAAGCAGCCGGCAGATCTGGGTCGTCCTTCCTTCCCCGCGCCCTAGTGATGTGAGTTTGGACCATCTATTTAAATCTCCTTGCGCTTCACTTTCTATACTTGTCAAATGAGAACAAACTTACATCATCAGGATGTTCTGAGGGTTAAATGAGCATATTATGTCAAATACTTAGCACTAGCATCTGGCATATGCGATGTGATCAATTATAGGTAACTGTTCTCAGGGACCCTAGTAATAATAATAATAGCCCCGTGAGTTCTGATAAAGGACTTGTTCATATTTGTCATCACTCTAATTATATAAATATACCAACAATGACTGGTGCGCTGTATCCTACCTATGTGTTTCCGTGTGGCTTAATTTAAACAGATGAGCCTTGCTTTAGGCTGCCGTTAACGTGCAGGTGGAATGTACGTACATATATCTGCCAAGGACTGTGCCCTCCTATAGATACGAACTGATGCTATTATTTCCTGGCACTGACCACTAATTTCCTGGGGCCTCCTGAGAAATTTGGAGTTGTGCTTTTGCTCTCTGCACCTCCTGGGACCCCACCCTGCTGTTGCCCCTGATGAGTCAGCCCAGGCAGGTCCAAGTTCATTACTGATTTCCTGGGCTCTCTGGGACTCAGGGCCCTGTTAATCTGCCTGCCTCCCAGCTGCCCAAGCCCGGCCCCCTTTCTGGCAGCCACTGCCCCCTACAGCTCTCTGATCCTATCCCAGTAGCTCTTAATTGTCTTAGGGCTACCTGTCTTTCTTTTTCTCTGTGAGTGAAGCTTAGCGTGTGAATCACTTTGTACGAATTGTTTATTTTGCACACCTCCCATTTTTCAGTAGTTTACCTCTGCACACTTCTTTCCTTCTATGCTGGGGCAAGTGTACCAAAAAACCCTATTGTTCTCCTAATCCCTCCTGGCCATGGTGCCTCCCCCTCCCCATCCTTATCTTCCTTTGTAAGCTTTTACTGACACAGCAGATTCTTACCTTGCTCCCTTTCGATTTTCCTAAGTACAAATGGTTGCTTAACCCCTTGCTAGCAGATGCTTTATTTGCAAAGCCATGCAGGTTTTTTCCTATTTTTCTCAAGCTCCTGCTTCCATTCATCTGACATTAGTTTTAAAAGAACCCTCGTGTTCATACCCAAGTGTGACTTTAAAGGACAGAGACGGGAACATAGGGAGCCTACAAGATGGGTGCTTCTCTTTGCATTTGATGCTGAATATCTACATCTACCCTATAACGAGATCATCTGCATTTATTCTAGAACTGTATCATCCACAACTATTCTATGTCATGTCCATCTATCCTTTATATCATCTCCACCTATTCTGTATCCTCACTGGGTTGCCATATTGCTCGTGAACCTTCCAGAATTTCAAAATATGGTAGTGACGAGGAACTCACTGCCCTGCAGCGCCCCCTCCATCTCTGCCAGGACAGCCCCAACTGCTCTTCTATGCACATTTCCATTTCAGGCCTTACCCTGCCCTGAAATCTTCCCTGGTGGTATCTGAGAATCACAAGTACTTAGTATCTGACTCTCAAATTTGGGTATCGGGTTATCGGGTGGATTGTTTTGCATCCTCCTGTGTACTCTCTTCTACTGTGTCCTTAATTGTTTTGTAAGTGCAGCTTTGCGCTCCTGACTCATGCTTTAAATTACTTACAGGTAGACAATGGTTAGGCATCCTTCATGCTTCCATCTTAATCTACTAGACTCTTTCATGGGCATCAGAATGCCTCCAGGAACCTGCCTTCAAAAGATCCCTGGGTCTTTTGCCAGCCCAGCTGAATGAGAAATTCCAGGCATGGGGACATGAAATCTGTGGTTTAAATGAACTCTTAGGAGCTTACGAAGTCACTCTAAGTTTGCTAACACTAGGTTTGGAGAAACCTCTAAAACAGCTTTAAAATTTCCCTTCTTGGGTGCCTGGGTGGCTCAGTGGTTGACTGTCTGCTTTCGGCTCAGGGCATGATCCTGGGGTCCTGGATGGAGTCCTGCATCTGCTCTCTGCATGGAGCCTGCTTCTCCCTCTGCCTGTGTCTCTGCCTCTGTGTGTGTGTGTGTGTCTCTCATGAATAAATAAATAAAATCTTTAAAAAAAAAAAAGATTTCTCTTCTTTTCCATTCCCACAGTCCTCTTGCTAAGCAAGGTTCCTATCACCCAGAGCACACATGTGCACACACACACGTGTGTGCACATGCACACCTCTTTTTTTAATTTAGTATTTGAACAGCAAACAAATATTAATGAATACTTAGTATGTGCCAGACACCGTGGTAGATGTAGAGAGGAACAGACCATGACCCCTGTCCTTGAGTTGACAATACAGAGAGGATGGCACACACAGGCATCCCACACTTAATGAGAGGTCAAGGCTATGAGCCAAAATGAGGCTGAAAAGCTAGCCTGCCTCGAGTTTGTGCCTAGAACACCGGTGTTAGAGTTTAACTGCGATTTGTCCATCCTGTCCCAGGAAGGGCAGGTGTGAGGTTAATTTGTGTTCCATTTCAGAGAGGGGGAGATGCATCCAAGCAAGCAAACAAATAAACAAAGGAAGAACATCCATGCTTGGTTATTTTCCATTGGACCAGCGTTGCCTCCATGACCCAAGCCCGTGAACATCCCCCCTCCATCCCAGAGTACACACAAGCAGGATTCGTGTGCAGCAGGCATGGGTAAGTGTCAGGAGTGGCTGAGGCCTCTCAGCAGGTGCCTGGCCAAAAAAGAACTGTCCTCACATGTACTCGGGACCCAGGCTTGGGATGGGTTGTCAAAACATATGTCTCAGGAATAAATTCCTGGGGCAGTGACAGTACTGATTCATGACAGCCCCTTGATACATGGAGGTTGACGATTTGTACTGACCTCTTCAGCATTCTCGTTTCTCGAAACAGAGCCTGTCATTTCAGAACATCTAACACTTGAAAACAGCTTATTGTGGTGGTGCCATGGCAACACAAAAAGGCTTTCCCCCGTTTGTACCAAACAAGAGCTAGAGGTGTTTGACGAGCACACAGAAACAGCCTGTGGTTCAGGACAGAAGACATTTAAATAAATTGGCAGGACTCATTTCTGCCCTTGCAAATTGACAGACTTGATTTCTAGCCTCCGTCTCTTGTGCTGTGAGCCTTGAAACGTAGCGGGAGCATGAATTCGGGGCAGCTGGCTTTTCTTCCCCCATTTGTCCCCATTTGTCCGTCACGTGAACATTCTTTTCTGGTGATGTGGGGAATATTTATGCTAATGCCTTGGCTGTGGGTAATATTTTGATCGGACAACTGCTCCTTAATCTCTCACTTTCCTAAGTCATACTCATCACTTCTGCAGGCAGCAGACTCCTTTGTAATAAGGGAGATTTAGATTAGATCAGCATTTTCCAAACCTGGTTGTACATTAGAGGAGGCTGGGAGGCATGTTAAAAATGCAGATTCCAGAGACCTATCCAGACCTACTAATTCAAATTCCCCTGATGGAGGGGACCAGCAAACTGGCTTTTTTAAGCTGTGGCTTGGTGATTTTTCTTTTTCTTTTTTTTTTTTTTAAGATTTTATTTATTTATTCACTAGAGACACAGAGAGAGAGGCAGAGACATAGGCAGAGGGAGAAGGCAGGCTCCCTGCAAGGAGTCCAATGTGGGGACTCGGTCCCAGGATCACAACTTGAGTGGAAGGCAGATGCTCAACCAATGAGCCACCCAGGTGCCCCCTGGTAATTTCAGTCTAGGCAGGCCTGTCCCTGCCACTGAGAACCCCCAGCTCAGACACTGCCCAAGGCCCTTCTAGCTTTGCTGTGTGTGGATTCAGGATCTCCTGACCCTCTCCCTGCTCCTAACTGAGCCCCTCCATCACCACGACCACCACCACCACCACCACTACACACAAAGAACCTACCAGTCTCTTTGGTAACTCCTTTGGGCACTAGAAGGTCTAAGGGTTTTGTAGGTTCAGCAAATGAGCCTTTTGCTCCAGGGTATGCAGGTGGCTCATGAGCACTGCTGTCGGATGGCTGAGGAATGGTGGTTCCTTCCAGAATAATAGGCTGCCTTGGTATCGCACTTAAAGCTCATTTTCAGGCACTTGTGCACACTTTAATACAGGACTGGAATCCTGAGCCATTTCTGTCCGTCCAGCTGTGTGAGTTAGAATTGCAGAGGAGACAAACATGAGAATGAGGTTGACCTGGGGATATCTGGGGCAACAAAATCAGACAAGAGCTGGGAAGCAACCTCTGTCTATAAATCCTGCAGGCCAGTGTCTCATGCTGAGTAAAGCAATCTCCTAGTCATCCAGGAGAGTAAGATTTATGCCAGGTGAGAAAGGACAGTCAGCTGATTTCCTATCTGCGGACGGATGAGCAGGGTAGGGAGGCGGGAGAGCGCAGTAGCTCAGGCCAGGGCCCCCGAGGCAGACAGGCCTGCCGTCCAATCCTGTATCCCTCATTCACCAGACCCGCTGGCTTAGAAAATTCTCTAGGGACTGATTTTTCCATCATAAAATATGGATAGTAACAGTCCTGTAGCATAAGGTTATTGTAGAGGTTAAATGTAAAAATCTGGGGCACCCTGGTGGCTCAGTTGAGCGTCTGCCTTCGGCATAGGTCATGAGCCCAAGGTCCTGGGATCGAGCCCCGGGTCCGGCTCCCTGCTTAGTGGGGTGTCTGTTTCTCCCTCTACCTCTCCCCCACACTTGTGTGTGCTCTCTCTCCTTCTCTCATTCTAATAAATAAATCTTTTTTTTTAATGTAAAAATCTGTTAAAAGCCCTCTAGCATCAATCAGGGCCTAACTTAGAGTAGCCCTTATTGTTTCTTATTGTTCAGAAAATGCAATGATAGTTAATGTGATTCCTACATAAATAAAAACTATAATGTAGACAGTTTTACTATCTCTCACTGCTCCCCTTACAGTGCTCCTCTGAGCGACCACATCACAGGTGACTATCCCTTTTAGGCCTTCCACCTTGCGGCTAGAACTGGAGCAACCCACTCTGCCTACCCCTCCTTTTCAGTCGTCATGCAGCCCACACCCTTCACTCAGGTTACCCCACTGCTGATTTGGCTCTCCCTGTGTGTGGGAACCCACTCATCTCCCAAGTACCACCCCCTCCCAGCACCTTGATAGCACTTAGGTATTTGCCGAGGCTCCACTGGAAATCATCTCTTAGGGAGCCAGTGCTTGCTCACCTTCTGCCAAAGCGAGCTTTCTTTTAATTGATTTCAACCAGGTTTCACTTTCTAAGTGTGGCCTCGGCTAGTATTGTTAGCTTATAGGATTGCCATGACAACGGAATGAAATGATGTTCAAACGCACTTAGCACAGTTCCTGGCATGTGGCGGCACTCAAAACACGTTACTGATTTTCATTATTGGACCCTGGGAGCCGGGAACAAGGTCTTGGTCGCTGGTCGTCCCTCAAGGGCTGCCATTCTTTGCAAACCGGCCTCGGCTGTCAGCCCTTCTCTTTGATGGAAGCACTTTGTCTTCTTTGAACTTGCCGCCCTGCAAAATTCTGTGGCCTTTGCCTGCCCTTCTACCCCTTCCCAAAAACTTCATTTATTTTTTCATTTTTAATGATATGCTTAAAAATTGTACATATTTTTATACAATTCGAAGATACAAAAAAAATGTTAAACTAAAAACCAATCTCTCCCACTTTATAGTTTAATACGTAAACTTCTGAACTTTTCTCTATATTTATGTAATATATGGCGCTTTCTGTTTCTTTTCTTTTTTCGTTCTTTTCAAAGATGGGCTCGTACCAGACATAGTATTCCATGACTTGTTTTTTATTTTTTCTATCCGCTTATTTTTGTTTTCTCTTGCTCAACAAATACCATGAATATACTTCCATGTTGTGACACATCATTTTTTTAGACAAGGCTGCATGGAATTTTAGAGTACTGTTTCCAGTTTTTTCTATTCAATGGATTCTTCTGGTTTCAATATTAATATGCTTTTTACTAGAGCATTCCACCTTGAATGTTAATTTTGAGCTTGGGCAGCCCCAGTGGCCCAGCGGTTTAGCACTGCCTTCAGTCCGGGGTATGATCCTGGAGACCCAGAATCGAGTCCCACGTCAGGCTCCCTGCACGGAGTCTGCTTCTCTCTCTCTCTCTCTCTCTCTCTCTCTCTCTCATGAATAAATAAATAAAATCTTTAAAAAAAATTTTGAGCTTATTCTGGGATTCTCGAACCTGAGAGGCTCGTTGCTGGTGGTGAGAGACAATGAAGGCATCACAATGCTGTGGTGGGGAAACAAAGGGTTTGTGTGCATGCTGCTGTCAAACTTAGTTTAAAATGATAAAACTGAAATCATGGCCTCACTGCGCTAATTGACAATAGATAAGAATTAACCTATTTTAGAGATGGGAAAGATGAGGTAGGGGACAGTTTGTATTCACTTTACCCCTGTAGGGTTCAGATAAAACCCAAAAGCTCTGCTGGACTTTTTTTCCAATTGAGAAACACTTCTTCTTGAAGTCTATTACTCATTTTCAAAAACACCCAGTGGACCGCCAAATCATACAGAACATCTGCTCTCATCAAGAGATAGTGCATTCAAATGTCTCCAGACATCACTTAATGGTTTTAGGATTCCCTGCTGTTTTGTCCATTCTGTTTCTATTCCAGCATCTCCAACCAGTTTTTATTCTCTCGCATCTTTGCCTTATCTCCTCCCCAGAGCTGGGAGGAAAACAAGGGGCCCTCAGGCATAGCCCCAGCCCTCAAGGAGCTCACGATCTCTAACAGTGCCTTCATAAGCATGGTGGCCTAGTGGGTACCATCTGTGCAAGCTACCATGGGCAGAGTGGGGGTGAGAGGTTCACAAGCAAGCAGAGATGCTTCTGGAGGGGAGGATGAGTTACTTACTCCCTCAGCCGAGCTGGCACTGGGGCGTTAGAGGGCATAGAACTGAGCCTCTGCGGTGGGAGCCAGCAGAACCTTCCACTCCTGCAGGGCATGCATGCCTAAGGCTTGCCTCTAGGGTTAAAGAATCTCATCTTGGCTTGAAGGCAGGACCCATCCCCAGCTCCGAGTGGATACCTTGTCTTACCCACAAGGAGGTTGGGTGCTGGCCAAATCTTCCCAAAAACAATATTCTGGGAACCCACCTGGACCTGAAGTGTATCTCCCCAGGGTAGTTTCAGACAAGAAAATGGTCTCCAGCACAACCATGTCTCTTCTTTCCCCAGCCTGCAGGGTAGAGGTGTGGGGAGTTCCTAGGGAGTGACAAGCTATCTGCAGGGCAGAGTCAGGAGATGGTAAGGAGTCCAGGTGGCCACGCAGATCCTCTCCTTATAAAGAACACCGAGAATCAGAACAGGTTTTTCCTCACTTGGGGCAGAGATGCAGGAGTGCACCTTATAGGGTGAGCACAAGGGGGTAGCCACGAAGAGTCTCTGAATTCTTCGTCCTCACTGAGACCCTTACTGTTGCCAAGTGAGAGAAGCTTCTCGGCAGAGAGGACAAACTCCAGGATGTACCCAGGCTAACTATTCAACAAAATCGTGGGTCCAATCAAAGGAGCAGGGCCAAAGGAGCTCATTAAGGAATGAGGAACTTACTTACTGGAGGATTAGTTGTTGCACACATGTGGAGGGAGAGGGGGGTAGTAAAGGTCAAAAAAGCAGACTCGGAGGTCCAGAGAGAAGTTATTCATCCGCCCTCCTGGGGTGCCTGTGTGAATGGGTAAGTCAGAGCTTGCAGAGAAATCTCCATGTGAGGCGCATCCCGCTCATGCAGTGGGACCATAAGAGGAAGCTGGTGTTTCTGGAAGGCTGTCTTCTAGTATCTGTGAACTCACAGCCTGATGTAGGCCTGGATTGCCATTGGTCGGCAGGATGGAAGTTGGGAGGAAGAGCGTGGTGTGTGGTGAGGAGAAGAGCAGGGCACACTGGGCTCTGTCCACACCTCACAGTCAGCATCTCACGGTAACCTTTGGAGCAAAACTGCTGCTGCTGCACTTCTGCCTTACAAATGTGTAAATTCTCTTTTGTCCAACTCTAACCTGGAGCCATACAGAGATGAAGTCTGGGGAAGATCATTCCAGCTGAGCCAAGGTGACACGGTATTAAGCCACCACAGCCTATCAACATTCTAGGCACTGCGCTAGGCACTGGGTGTGAAGGCAGAGGTCCAGGACGTCCTGGGAGGTTAATATGTGTGAATTGGGGCACCAGGCTGGCTCAGTCAGTAGAGTATGTGACTCTTGATCTCAGTCAGGGTCGCGAGTTCGAGCCCCATGTTGGGCATGGAGCCTACTTAAAAAAAACTAATATGAAATAAAGACATTAAACAAAAATGTGTGCGAAGTCCCAGAATTTAGCAACATGACAGCATCTTTTGGGAATCTATAAATGGCTGAGCATGATTGGGCCATAGAGCCCAAAATGGTGAGTGAGGGTGGTGAAGGGATGGGAGATGAAATGATGCCTGGGGCCACATTATTTTGTGATGTCTATCACAGTAGGAACTTTAGACATTATCTTATGAGAAAGTACTACTTTATCTTTTTTAAAGATTGTATTTATTTATTTGAGGGAAAGTGAGCGAGCAAGAGAGCACAAGCAGGGGCAGAGGGAGAAGCAGACTCCTCACTGAGCAGGGATCCTGATGTGGGGCCCAATCCCAGGACCCTGGGATCATAATCTGAGCTAAAGGCAGATGCTTAACCAACTGAGCCACTCAGGATCCCAGAGAAAGTACTACTTTAAAGAGTTGCAATCATCATATGGTTTCACTCATACGTGGAATATAAGGAATCATGAAAGGGATTGTAAAGGAAAGGAGAGGAACAGAGTGGGAAAAATTAGAGAGGGAGACAAACCATGAGAGACTCCTAACTCTGGGAAACACGCAAAGGGTTAGCGGAAGGGAAGGTGGGAGGAGGATGGGGCGATGGGCACTGAGGAAGACACTTGATGGGATGAACACTGGGTGTTATACTATGTGTTGGCAACTTGAATTTAAATTTTAAAAAAGTAAAAAAAAATACTGTCTTGTATAACTTAAAGTTGCTAAGATGGTAAATCTTGGATGTTCTCACCACACACACGGAGACACTTAAAGGCAAGTGTGTGAAGTGATGGATGGGTGGGTACACTAACCATATTTGGGGTCATCATGTTACAACATATATGTGTATCAATCATTTTGTTGTATACCTTCAACTCACACAAAGTCATATATATATATATATATATATATATATATATATATATATATATAAATGAAGTTAGAAAAAAAGGAGGGGAAAGAGTTGCAAACAGCAGGAAGAAAATGAGCTCATTTGCATTTTAGAAAGGTCACTCTGGTTGTAGTATGATACTGTTCAGAGGGACAAACCTGGTGACAGGAGCAAATAGGAGGCTGCTATAGTGACTCAGAATCAGGAGAGACATGAACTTATGTCCAAGGGATGAGGAGAAGCAGATTGATGGAAGAGGTATTGAGGAGGAAGAAACGTTGAGCCCTGGAGCTCGACTGGATGTGGGAATGGTGAGAGAGAGAGAGAGAGAGAGAGAGGGAGAGGGAGAAAAGTCCAAAGTGACACTAAGATGTTTTACTGGGACAACTGAGTCGGTGATAGTGCTGTTCACTGAGATAAGGGGACCTGGGAGGGTTTTGGATAGGAAGCGAATGAGTTCCATTTGGGGCATGTTGCTTTAGAGATGCCTGCTGGATGTATGTATGGGTCTCTGTGAGGAGTCTGACCTGAAAATCTAAATGGTGGGCCATTAGCACATTCTAGAATTCTTAACTTTGTGTTTTCATGGACCCCTTAGAGACTACGAGAAAAGCCATCTTCATCAGAAAATGCATATATATACAAATATCTACATATACTTTCAGGGGATACACAGCTCACTTGGAGTCCAACTGTAGATCCCTTAGGGACCAAAGCATGTGCATGGAATCTGGATGGAGCAAGACAAGATGAGAATATAGCCTTGAGTAAGGAGGAGGAGCTCTAGGACAAGGAGCTAAACCATCCATCGAGTAGTGAGGACAGGTGAAAGTCAAGGTAAAGAGATTCAAGGAGAACATGATAATATAAAACTCTAGAAAAGGCAAGTGAAAAAAAAAATACTCATTCAGTTTAGCAAAAGGGAGAAATTTAAATGTGGAAAAGCAGTGGCCACCAGACCACACACAGGCTGCTAGGAAATGAGGCGACAGTTGAAGTAGAGGTGATTCCGAACCCAGGTGGAGGACTTCATGTTAGACGACAAGGGGGCAGCCAAGAAGGAGGCACATATGAAGAAAATCTCCTGGGTGGAGATGAGGGGAACAGGAACTGGGGAGGATTCGAAGTGCTTGTCCTCTGGCTTTTCTCTGCGTCTGTAAAGAAGAGGTCGAGGCCAGGTGACGGGAGGGCCCACTGGCTATAACTCTGAATTCAGACTTCCTGGAGGCTGAGACCAAACTGGACTAGGCTACATGACGTCATCCTTTCTGTTCAAGAGAAATGGTTATTTCGACATTTTATTTTTTCAAATGTATCTTCAACACAGCACTTTGGCCTGATGTGACTCATTGAAGCAGCTCAGCCCCGGTCTGCATCTCACACCTGACTCTGCGAGAGGGAGTGCAGCTAAGCTGTGGTGACGGGCAGAGGCCCGAACTCACCTCCTGCCCTTGTCTGCGTTGCCATGCCTCTCTCCCAACTCCAGGGCACCCACCTTACTATTCACCCGTCTTTCTTCTCCCTTGAGATTTGGTGCCAAGCTTCTCAGGAATGACTCTGACCTTACAATTCAGCAGCCCACTCCCCACACCTCCCCCACATCCACATAATGTCAGGGAACATCAACAAAAAGAATTTTAAGGGACCCACGGGTGGCTCAGTGGCTTAAGGCCCGACCTTTGGGTTTTAGCTGGGGTATAATCTCAGGGTCCTGCATCAGGCTCCGCACTCAGCACAGAGTCTGCTTGACTTTCTGTCCCTCCCTCCACCTCTAAAATAAATAAATAAGTCTTTGGGGAAAAAAATAAGAATTTTAAGGGCTGAGTCGGTAAATATATGCGTTTTTTAAAAAATTGAAGTGTAACTGACATACAATATCCCATCAGTGTTAGGTGTAGATCACAGCGTTCGATATTTTCATCCGTTAGGAAACGATCCCCATGGAAGTCTAGTTACCATCTGTCGCCATGCAAAGTTGTAACAATATTATTGACTCTATCCCCTATGCTGCACATTACACCCCCATAACTTCTTTATTTTATCACTGGAAGTTTGCACCTTTTAATCTCTTTCACCTCTTTTGCCCACCCCAAAGCGCCACCCCCGCCCTCCCCGCCCCACTCCCCGCTTGGGTAACAGACAGCTTGTTTCCTGGATCTATGGGTCTGTTTCTGTTTTGTTTTGTTTGTTAGGGATACGGAGACAGACAGCGAGTGCTATCTTGGTGATATGAACAAGGGCAGGATGGAGGATATTTACAGTCTGGTGAGTGGGGAAGCAGAGAAAACAAAAAGCCCTGAGAGACTCTTGCCAAAAGCCAGTGGGGGCGAGGGTCTTCTTTTCAATGATGTTTCCGTGATTCTGACTCCTCTCTTTAACTTCTACTGACCCGCAGTAGGAGATTCTCCATCATACCTAACCATGAAGTTGTGTTCAATGTTTCTTATTTTGGAACACTAATCACACAAAGAATAAAGGACATTTCCTACCTGAACTGTTTGAAAGGAAATCGCTAATCTGTTGCCCCATCACGTCCAATTACTCAAGTATCTCCCACAAATGAACATACTCTATAAAACCTTAATTCAATCAGCCAAATAAGGAAATGAACATTAATATATTACCATCTAGCCCTCAGCTTCCCAGATGCTCAGTAATGTCATTTACAGTGAGAGCGTCCAGTTCAGAATTACACACTGCATTTGATCATCATGGATTTTTTTTTTTTAGCTTTCTGTCTAGAACAGTTCCTTAGCCTTTTCCTGACATTCAGATCCTTAAATTTCTCTAAAATATTTTTATTCATTTATTTGAGAGGCAGGGAGAGAATGAAGAGAGCACAAGCAGGGTGGAGGGGCTCAGAGAGAGGGAGAAGCAGACTCCCCACTGAGCAGGGAGCCTGACACGGGGCTTGAACCCAGGACCCTGGGATCAGGACCTGAGCCGAAGGCAGACCATTAACCAACTGAGCCACCCAGGGAATAGGCCAATCGGAGCATAACCTTCAATTTAGATCTGATGATCCTTCACACCTAGATTCAGATTATGTATTTTTGGCATGAATATCACAGAAGTGATGCTGTGTTCATATTGCATTTTCTCATCCAGTGGCAGACGATTTTTATCTGTTCCATTGCTAGTGAGTTACTCTAATCATTGATTAAGGCAGTGTCTGCCAGACTTCTCCACTGAGAAGTTATCCTTTCCCCCTTTTAAACTTATTAAGCATTTAGTAGGGGAAAACTACAAAACCATGTAAATATCTCATTTCTCATCATCTTTCAAAGGATCTGATTATTTATATCTGTACATGGAAAACTATGATATTCAATCAGTTGTAATCCATCAAGACCCATATTTATTTTAATGTACAAATTGTCCTCAATTTGATGGTGCAAATCCCTCCAAGCCCACTTCTGCATCCTCTTGTCATGTTTTCATTGTTCTGGTTCCTTCTGGTGGAGAACAGTTTTTAGAAATCAAGTTCTGGGTACCAGACGTATTCATTGCAATTGGGGTATCACTGATCCCAGGTCCCTTCTGAGGACAGATAGAAGGGATATATGTATGTTAATATATACATCTCTACTCACATTCTCTTTCATACTTATTTCTATAACTATTTTCATTTATTAAAATACTTCTGTGCATCTGAATAACTCTAAATCCCATCATACACTATGGAGTTGATTTTTACTTTTCCTCCTTCCACTACCCTATAACTCCCTCCATCAACAATGGAAACCTGGCTGCCATGACCTTTAATATAGCTACTTATCTCATCAACTCCCTTTTGTTTCCCAAGATTTATTCATTTATTTTTTAGAGAGAGAGCAAGTGTGCGTGCACGGAGGAGAGGGACAGAGGGAGAGGGAGAGTCCCAAGCCGACTCCACACTGAGTGCAGAGCCCTAGGTGGGTCTTGATCCCATGATCCTGAGATCATGACCTGAGCTGAAACCAAGAGTTGGACACTCGAGGGACTGCGTCACCAGGCGCCCTTCATCAACTCCCCTTCTTGTATTATTTTTCCCACTCTGCTGCCCCCCTCATCCCACTCATCTTTCCCATAAAGATGTCCTCTTTAGTTTGAATTCAGAAATCCTGTGCTAGACTACATCCCCTTTGACATCCTCCTCACCCTTTGGGGGCTATGACCCTCCATGCTAGGCCACCTCCTTACATGGATATCGACACCATCTTGCCTTTGCTGAGGCTGCCCCCAAGCATAAATGCTTTTCTTACTTGTTTTGGGTTCTGACACGCCATGCCAGGTGTCCCTCTTCTTGGAGGCCCTCCTTACCCTGCTCAGACTGATTCATCCTGGCTCCTCCCCCACCTCATGGGGACACTGACCTCCTCACCACTTGGACTCTGGATTTCAACATTAGACTGTTTCCTTGCCTTTCATGTGGATGGCTTCTGAATCCCTAAGCCAAGTATCTGGACACTGTTCTCAATGGTTCTAAACTTTTACTCCAGTCCACTTCTTGACAACCTACATACACTCAACTTCCTCCAGGTGTTGATACCCTTGTCACCATACTCACGAGCAGGGTGGCCCTGCCACTCCATATGATGCTGCCCTTCTGGATTGATGATATCCTCTTTCTCCTTGGGTTCTGATACCTCATGGCAGGCTATCCCCATGCATGAATGTCCTTCTCCCCCTACTTGGGCTTCCACACCTCATGCCAGGACACTTCCCTGTATGGACACACTGTTTGAGATTTGACATCTGACTCTGGATTTCTGAAGTCTACCCTTAGGCCCCTCCAGCATGAATGCCTACCTGGCTCTGCTCCATTGAGTGGCATCCAGAGCATTAGTACTGAATAGAGGGTCAGGGGTGGATAAAAACAAAGAGGAAGAGTTAGAGGGACAGCAGCCACTAAGTTTTAACTACAAAGTTTTCGCTTAACCACGAGGGATATAACCTTCAGTAATGGAGTTTGTTACACAGTCTTATAAAACGTATTTGTTATAAGAAATAGCTTGTTCACTTAATCACTTAACCAGTTATAGAATAAGGTGGCCTAAAGACCGAACTTGTTCCTTATAACTATAGAAACTCGCCAGTTCTGTTTTAATTAACAACCCATCACTATAGATATACTATGCCAGGTCTCTTGAGAACCAGAACCCACCCCCTGCCTCACCTTCATGCTTCTTGCAGTCCAGATGGTATGTCCAACAGATTCAGATCTCAAAACCCTCTAAAGCCTCATTCTGCATTACCCAATCAGAGCTGATGATTCTTCTACCATTAAAAATTCAAATAAAAATCTCACTTAGGCTTATGCTTTTACAACTATCCTCATACTGCTCTAGAGTTTGGAGACTGTACCTCAGGGGCCTGGGGAGGATATCTCATCTTCAAGCAAATTTCTGGTATTTTTAAAATCAGTTTTTCACATTGAGGTTCTAGGGAAGAATCCCTTTAAGGAGAGGGTTCTGGGGATACCTGGGTGGCTCAGCGGGTAAGTGTCTGCCTTTGGTTCAGGGTGTGATCCTGGAGTCCCGGGATCAAGTCCCACATCAGGCTCCCTGCATGGAGCCTGCTTCTCCCTCTGCCTGTGTCTCTCCCTCTGTGTGTGTGTGTGTCTCATGAATATATATATATATATATACTTTTTTTTTTTAAAGAAAGGAGAGGGTTCTGTGCTGCGTACCCCTCCTGGCATCCTTCACACACACACACACACACACACACACACATACACGTAAAGAAAGTCACTGCTCTAACTAAATTCATTGATCCCAGTTTAAATGTGTAGCTTTTATGTGGGGTATTTTTTAAGCTTTAGCAGACATGTTTCAAGCTGGAATTTGAATGCATTGCAGAGATTTTTCTGCAGAGCAGAATTTCTCTTAAGTGAATGGTCGTGTGTACATGTCAACAATTGCCACAAACCACAGTGTATAACTAATTGCCCTCAAATTTATAGGACGACAGTCATCTGTCCTCATTGACCTGCATGTTGGCCGATCTAGACTGCACTGGTCTGGATGACTATGCCAAATTTGGTTGGTTGTAATTCACAGTGGGTATCTGCTGGAGCCAACGTTGCTCTGTCGTGTGTCATCTTTCTGGGACCAGCAGGCTGGTCTGGGACCAGTCTGAGCCATTTCTTCTCTTACCTTTCAATAGGAAGCCTTAGCTTGCAAGTGCTTTTCAAGTCTCTGCCATGCTTATGTCTGATTGAGAGGACACTGACAAGTGCCATGGACACATGGAGGGGTAGAGATTGGGGCCACTTATTCAATCTGCCACAGAGTGCCACAAAAAGAACAGGAAAAGAAATGCACACTGACTGCCAGAGTTTTACAATTTTACCTAGAATGTTGGCTGCTTTAGATGGTTCTTCATCCTCTACAGTTTCTCCTTCATTTGAAATAGTTAGAGCTCCCTTGGTAGTTGGGCTCTCTTCTTCCTGGGGGCCTCTCACTTTTCAGGAACATCGTGGTTCATCAGACTGGCCCTGGGTAAGTACTCAGAAGAATGAATGAGAGAATGAATGCTACCATGACTTCAACATTCCTTGGCCCTCCTTTAAGAGTTTGGGTAATGAGGCAATTACTGTAGTGTATCTCCAGAGGCTAAAATTAGGAACCCACTTGCCATAGGATTTCCATTTTCATTTTCAATCCCTACCTTCTAGGTTTCCATGGGTGCTGCCAAATAATGATTCTTAGGTGTTCTAAGACAACCAAAATTTCTTCCAAATTTTGAGTTTACAAATCATGTGTGTGTGTGTGTGTGTGTGTGTAGGACAATTGTTCCTGTTTTAAATCACTTGTTATTTTTCAATAACATTTTACTAATATTTTAAATTAATTTTGATGGGAAGAGATATGACCATTCTGGTGTCCTGTGCTCACTAGAAGAATGACTACCATTTAGTAAGAACCTCTATGTGCCTGACGTACCTTAGCTTTACTCTCCAAGACAATCATACAAAGTAGGCGTTATTTAGTATTCTCATTTAATAGTAGAGGAAACAGATGTTTAGGAAAGTTAAGTAAATTAGTCAAGGTCAGATAGGTGGAATGGATTGATCTGGACTGCAGGCTGAACCAGCTACTCAGGCAGCACTCTTTCCAATACACCATGTTGTCTTAATTTCTAATTAGGTTGGCCTCATGGTACCTCCCACCCCACCACTCTCCCAGCATCTTTTCCTGGAGGAAATGATCATGCTCGTAGAATACAATGCATGCTCTGGGTAGTTTGATAAACTAGAGTAGTTTGATAAAGACAAAAGCAATAACAATGACAAGAAACACGTTTATAATTTGCCTCCACTAAGCAAAAGATTATTGTGATGATTTCTTCTTTGTCTCTACCAAGAGCAGGGAAAGGGGGTGGGAAAGGGCTTATGCTCTGGAATAAAATACTTAGGTCAGATACAAGAAAGGACTTCCTCTCAGGTTCATCAAAAACTATCATGGGATCACTGGAAAGTTGGCAAATATTTTCATTTGGAAGAGGCATTTCAAACCTTCTCCTGTCTCCTCCCCTTCTTCCTCTTTCCACTGAGTCTTTGTTTCGAAATAAAATCTCAGAAGCAATTCCACCCATCTGTTCACTCATTGAACAAATGTGGAGCCCCTACCGTTGTGCCAGACGCTGTGTTGGGTTGAGGACACAGCGGTCAATGGAAGACACAGACCTGAGCGGTCCTCACTGTCCTACCGCAGGCAGTGGCTCTGGTTGAAAGGGCAGGAACCTCAGATCTGCCCCCACCTGGCCTTCTCTCTGCGGAGCAGCCACGCTCTGCAAAAAATGGCAAGAAGATCCCTGCCCTGGAGGCTTTTAGGAGGGACAGAGACTCCAACCCGCATCTCCACTCCCTCCCCAGCAGCTTCCTTTGAGGAAGCCAGGAAAAGAATGTTTAGTCTGCGATGCACATGAATGTTTGTGTTGGGGATTGTTTAGCACAGAGCTGCCTGGAAGCACGAGGTGTGTTGTTTCCTTGCAGTCTCTCCCCCACCTGCCTCCATCAATCTGCCTTACCGACCACCTCCGAGGCAGCGATGGTAGACTTGTCTTCATAAAACTTTCAGTGGCTCCCTGTTGACCTCTTAATAAAGTTCAATCTTTTAAACAGGCATTCGGGGATCTCATGAGTTACCCTAACCCCTGCCAGTTTTCTGGCCTCGATTTCTATTACATCGGTCCAGGTATCTGGTAGTCTCCTTCACCAACCACCTGCTAGATCCCCCAAACACCCAGGACGTTCATGCCTCACCTTTGTTTGGCCCAGAATGCCTGTTACTTCCTCCACTAATCAAAATCCATGCAAGCTTCCTGGCAAGGCTCATTTGCAGCTTCTCCCTGAGGTCCTCCCTTATCTCTCAGCCAGAATTAATTGCTTCCTCCTCTGTGCTCCCACGGCCCTTTCTCGCGCTTCTCTTTAGCACATATTTCTGCTCTGCCTCCCCCAAACATGATATGTTTACATGCCTCTTTCCTGCAACCCCCTCAGATACTCCGAATTGAGGTCACGGGTCCATGTCGGGTCATCATTGTATTTTCCGGTGCTTGATTCATCAAAGGGCTTCCACAAAAATATCCTACCTTATTGGATTACATTCTCCTACTGGAGAGTCCTGTGAGGTCAGGTTTGGCTGCTAATGACTAAATTTTTAATTCTCTCTTTAAGAGGTGTGCTAGCCCTTGGTCTAAAACAGACCTGGGGTCAAATCACTTGTCTGTACTCACTTGGTGAGCTACGGTGAATCACTTAACTTCCTTGATCCTGTTTTCTCCTCTGAAAACAGAGATTGAAACACCTCTGTGGGTCGTCAGGCAGATTAAGTGACCAATGTGTGCCTAGCACAATGCCTGTCACACAGTAGTGAGTGATAAATATTAGCCATCGCTAATGATTTTCTTTGGGGAGAAATCCTAGCCTATACTGCCAAATCCCTACTAGGTTCCAGGTGCCTGTCTATATACTTTGCCTGCTTTTTCTCATTTAACCTCGACAACCATCCCCCGACTCCGATGAGAAGGTGCTTTTGTGTCCCTCCCCATGTTATAGATGAAAAAACTGGAAGATCAGTAGCTGCCTTGAAGACATGCAGCTCGTAAGGAGTGCAGCTGGATGAGAATCCAGTCATCAGACATGAGAGGCCCAGGTCTTAACTATTGATGCCGTTTGGTGGATTTGAGAAGCTCAAGAAAAAGTTCTAGTTTTAACGGAACAGGAAAATCAGATGGCGACATCATTCCTAACGGGGATCTAGGAGAGACCCTGTCATGATGTGGACCTCTCGTAAAAGCAGTGGGAGCGGGCCAGCAGGACGATTTCTTCTGGTTGTGCCGAGATAAGCATCAGAGAGCAATCATTGTGCTAACCAGTCTCTCAGATTCTCTGCAAAGTGTATTCTTTCAAGAAGGGTTTCCGTCCTTTAGATTGCTAAGTAACTTCCTACATTTTTTTTCTGTTATAATATTTCAAGCCAAGGTTGGCTTATCAGTTTCCTCAAGACCTCTCCCCCAAAGAGGGGCAAAGTCAAATCAGCCTCTGATTACACAGTACCTTCCACATGTATAGATTGCAATAATCAGCTCTAAAATTTCATTTAGTTCCCTGGGAGTTAGTGTGTGATCTATTTCAAAATGAATAAAAAGGACGCTTCTTATACCATTCATCTTTTTTATTTGCCAGCATAATAATTCCCCTGGTTTGTTATCTGACTCACACTGGGGCTGGTTTAATCTGAATTATGCATATTCTACTGTGTTGCTATAATTTAGCCAAACATGATTTTGTATTATATTTTATTTTAAATAAATCCATTCCCTGGGGACCAAAACAAGAGAAACCCAGGCCTCTCTCCTCTCTGAAACCCCGGAGTATGCATATTTAACACTTCTTTTTTCTCTTTCTGTTTAGTTCTTTGTTTCTTCTCAAGCCAGAAACTTTAGATCTGCAGTGACTTTTGTGGTTGGATTCTTGGCTTTTTAGAGTGCTAAATTCAGGGATTTTTTTTTTTTTTTACCCTCCTTCCCTCCCTCCCTTTCTTCCTTTCATCCTTTTATTGAGATCTAATTTACATACCATAAAATGCACCTGTTTTATATGCAAGATTCAGTGATCCTAAGTAGGTTTTCAGTGTTGTGCAACTCTTGCCACAACCTCATTTTACAACGTTTCCATCACCCCAAAAAGGAACTGCGTGCCTGTGTGCAGCCAGGTTCCATTTGCACTCCTAGCCACAGCCAAATATTCCTCTACCTTTTATCTCTAGACACTTGCCCTTTTTTTTTTTTTTGAAATTTCACATAAATGGAATCATATAATATGTGGTTTATTGTGTCTGGATTCTTTCACTTGGCATAACATTTTTGATGTCCGCCCACATTGTGGCATTTATCAGTACTTTGTTCCTTTCTTTTCTAAAGATTTTATTTATTTATTTGAGAGAGAGAGAAAGAGAGAGAGAGAGAGGGAGAGAGAGGGAGAGAGAGAGAGAGATTGACCAGAGTCAGAGAGAGGGAGAAGCAGACTCCCCGCTGAGCAGGAAGCCTGATGTGGGGCTCATATGGAGCTCACATTGGGCTTGATCCTAGGACCCCGGGATCACGATCTGAGCCGAAGGCTGTAGCTTAACTGACTGAGCCACCCAGGTGCCCCAGTACTTTGTTCCTTTTTATTGTTCCTATACTCTCTGATGAGAGTATTCTTTCACATGGACCTATTGCATCTGGTTTATCCACTCACTGGTTGATGGACATTTGGTTTGTTCTCTTTTGGGCTATTATGAATAATGCTGCTTTGAGCACTCACATGTAAGTTGTTGAATAGTCGTATATTTTTATTTCTCTTGGGTAGGTTCCTATGAGTAGAATTACTGGGTCTTGTGGCACATTTATATTTAACATTGTTTAAGAGACCACCAAAGCATTTCATAAGATTTTATAAATTTTGCATCCCTACTATCAACACATGAGTGTTCCTGTTAATCCATATCCTTGTCCACAGTTGTTCTCTTATATGTTGGTGAGATGTTTCCAGTGAGAAAATGGTGGGGAAATGGTATCTAGGTGTAGTTTTAATTGCAGTTCTCCTGTTATGAGTAAAATTGGGCATCTTTTCACTTTTAAGGACCACTTGTAAACTTTAAATGTGAACCTCCTGTCAATTCTTTTGTTCATTTTCTATGTAGTTGTTGGTCTTTCTTTTCCCTTATTGATTTTAAATTTTCCTCTCAAAATAATTAAAGGGTATTTTCTCCATTAGAAACACCATATATGCTCATTTTGAAACAAAGATAGAAAGCAATGCTTCACATTAATCAGGTAAATTGACTGAATTTGTTTTATTTCCTCCAGAAAGTCCACCAGAGTGATTGTGAGGTAATTAAAAAAAAAAAAAAGAATTAATCTGGAAGGATAAAAAGAGCAGAAATCAACAAGTTTTCATAGATGGAGGAGAACTCATTGCCCAAGCAGAATGGAGAAGTTAGACTCCAGCATCTGCAGAGAGGAGTCTGAGGAACGATCCACCCAACAGATACTCCAGAGAGTATGCCTAAGAGAAGACAATGGCTGTGAGCTATTTTGCAGACAGGTTAGACCTCCCCCAAATTCCCTTCCCACCCTTACCAGCCAGGTGACTACATATCTCCTTGCAAACTACCCCTCTCCCAGGAAGTGGGAGATCCCAAGGGGAGGGGTGGAGGCCAAAGAGAGAAAGAGTGAATCTGCCTATTGAACCCTGTAACTCTCAGCATCACTTACTCTTCCTTCCCAGAACACACTAAGCCCTGCTTTATCCTTTGCTCCCTGTCCCTAGGCAGGAAATTGAAGAATTCTTGGGAGAAAATCCTAACGTTTGAAAGTCCCCCAGTGAAAAGCCTGCCTCACCCCTTGGTCACCTTATGCAGAAACTCAACAGTTGACAATCACTTCTACCTCCAAATTAAATATGAACATAAAATTAAAGATCATTGATATTTGAAGGAAGCTTTAAACATAAAAGAAGCGGCAGGAAACAGCAAAAATACAAATGAGAGAAAGAACCCTCCTGGAGAAAATAAATAGTTCTCCAGGGAACAGAAAGACCTCAACAAACAAAACCACGGAATATTTTCATAAAGATAAGATACTGTAATCATAAGCCAAATACAGGATGCTATGATAAAAGAACAGAAAAGCAGTAAGAGCTTCTAGAAATTAAAAATATTACAATAAAAAAATTTAAAGCAGTAGAAAGGCCCTTAAAAATATTCCAGAGTACTATATTTTATATTTTCACGTACTATAAAATGTGAAAGAAATGGGCAATAACAGGAATAAAACATAAACTTACAGGATTGACCCAAACTGTTTTTTATTTTCATAAGATTTCAAGAGGACAGAGCAGAGGAAAAATGGAAAGAAATTATCCGACAAATACAGAAATTTCTCAGAATTGAAGGGCAAGTGTCTCCAGTTTGAATGGGCTCATTAAGTGCCAACATAATAAAAGAGGGAGGAAGACATATCATTTTGAATTTTAGAGCATCAGAGATAAAGAGAGGCTTCTAAAGAGAGGGAAGCTACGGATCCCAAAGTCAAGGATGACACTGGATTTCTCGATAGTAATCGTGGATCCTGGACATCACTGGGGGAATTTCTTCAACGGCTTTCAATTTAGAATTCTATATCTAATCAAAGTATTCATTAAGGATGTGGGTAGAAGACATTTTTAGATCTATAAAGACTCTAAGTATTTATCCCCACGCATCTTTCAAGTAGCTGCTTGAAGATGTTTTGCAGCAAAGGAAGTGAGTAAATCAAGAAAGAGAGATGTTGCTTGACCTCCCAGTAAACTGCCTTCACATCAGAATAATATAATCTCCCTCCACTTACTTAGATAATCATTTCCATGTCATTATGTAAGGGCAAGGGCGGGAAGGAGGTTCTCGTAAGTATGTCTGGATGACTTTAGAGAGTTAAATCTTCAACTACTAGGGAAGGAAATGAAAGGACGTTGTCTGACCTGTGTAAACCAGGACATAGAAATATATTATCTAAAAATGTTATTTAAAAGAAACAGGAGGGATGCCTGGGTGGCTTAGTGGTTAAGAGCCTGCCTTCAGCCCAGGGCATGATCCTGGAGTCCTGGGATCGAGTCCCACATCAGGCTCCCTGCATGGAGCCTGTTTCTTTCTCTGTCTATGTCTCTGCCTCTCTGTTTCTCTCATGAATAAATAAATAAAATTCAAAAAAAAAAAAAATAAAGAAACAGGAGAGTTCCAAGTGACGTGTCTGGACGGGGGCCGGGGCACTCAGGGTAGTTGGTAGGTACGGGAGGGGGGTCCAGGACACTCGTTTGGTAAACATGAAATAAACAACTTAGCAAGAAGGAAGCATTTGGGGGCCAAATATAAACTGCTACCACCGAGGAACCATGACAAAACAAAAACAGTAGGTGGGAGAAAAATCACTGGTGGTCACACCACACGGATACATGTTCAGTGCCATTAGTTCGGTGCCATTATTTATTTATTTGGTCTCCACGAGCAGGTTCTTGTTTCGGGCTTTTGCAGAGCTGTGCTGTTCTCTATCTATTCTCTTGGCATAAACATTATCCCAGGTTCTTACATCACATTCAAACTAAACGGACTCTGGAAGGGCTGCATGATAGCCCAACCGGGTGGCTGCACTGTAATTTACTTTTGTCATCGTCATTTGCTGTTCTCTCTGCCCTAAGCTCCCATATTCTTGGGAAGAGCCTCCTGAGAGATGCTCACGCGGGCAGCTGGGCAGCCGTGTGAGTCAGGTGGGGGCGGCCAATCCCACACTCACCCTCTGGCCAGAGCCCTGAGCAGTTGGGCAACCAGATGTTCCCAGGAAGTTCTCTGACTGGGGCTGGACCAGAGGGCTTGATGTGATGATGTAAGCCTGGAAAGCAGTGATGTGAGCCCAGACTTCTGGGACAGCCAGGCTGAAAGCAGAAAGCATGGGGAAGCAGACACAGAAGGGACCGGCCAGGGGACCAAACCAGGACAAGAGGGAAGAGAGAGAGAGACAGACAGAGAAGAAAGAGATCAACCTCACAGAGCATCCAAACTTGTGAATCTGCCTCTCCTTGAGGCCAATCTTATTCTAGCCCTTTCCATAACTGGCTACATTATCTGATGAATACTTTCTTTAGACATTTTCTATGTAAGAGAGGTTGAACTTGCTTCTATTATTTTTAAATGAGTGAGCTGTCACCAGTGTGACCTCTGAAATGGAACATAATATTCAAGTTGTCTTTAGCAGATACTTAATAAATACCTATTAAACTGAATTAAATTAACTCCCCTAGAGGCAGAATGGTACAGTGAAAAGAACACAGACTTTAGAAACCGGCTGACCTGTGTTTGAATTATGGATCTGTAAGAATTCTGGCAAATTATTTCCTATGTCAGAGCTTCAATTAGCCCTCCTCCTCCTTCATCCCCAGCAGCATTATAATCTCTGACATTTGTGGAGTTCTTTCTCTGTAGCTCACACTACGCCAGGTGCTTTGCATGTGTTCTCTCTTGGATAAAATAATCCTAGGGGACAGGTCTCATTATTATGATTGTTATGATCTGTGAAATGAGGACTCAGTGAGACAACTGATAGAAAGCACTAATAATTAATAAAGTGATTTCTCCCACTTTTTCCCTCTGACTTAATCCTGCCTCTTACCACTTTGCCAGTATTCAGAATTACGGCTCTTTTGCTTTTGGACAGGTTAATATGTTTGCTTTTTGCCATCAGAACTTGTTAGCTTTTGTCCTCTTGTCTTTTAGCTACTCAGTTACTCAGTGTAAAATATGCTCAATAGTGTCACAACACAAAAGTGAAACTCAGCAAATGGAAAGGTGCACTATGCGCTTGCATGGGAAGATGGAGCATCCTAAAGAAATAACCAAGACCTTCCCCTTCTCCTTCCTTGAAGTGGGGCAGGTTAAATCTATCTGTCTTTGGCTCAGATCTTGATCCCAGGGTCCTAGAATCGACACCCCTATTGGGGTCCCCGCAGGGAGCCTGCTTCTCCCTCTGCATATGTCTCTGCCTCTGTCTCTGTGTGTCTCACAAGTAAATAAATAAAATCTTTTTAAAAAAAGAAGAAGAGAAAAATCTGAAAACCAGGAGTGATGAAGAATCGGCTCCTGTCGATATAATGTATGTCATTCAATCTCTGTATCAAAAAGAGTGATCATGACACCTGAATAGACCAACAGGCCATAACACAAACCAGAAAGTTGGAAAATAGATCTGATTAACAAAAGGATTTAGGGGAGTAAGTAGTGAATGTGATATCAACATTCAGATTTTGACTGCACACTCTGTTGGCAAGACAGACGGGAATGCCGAATAGTGCAAACTCCCATCCCATGAATGGAAATTTGCTACTATTTATCAAAATTATAAATGCATTTACTCCACTTCTGGGAATTTAACCTATACATTTAAGTGCATACAGACAAAATGATGGGTGTTCAAAAGGGATTTGTTGCAGCATGTTTATGAGAAGAAATCCAAGTTCCCATAACTGGGACACTGGATAAATAAATTATGATAAGCCCACACAGTAAAATACTATTCAACTCTGTTTTTTTTTTAATTTTTTTTTAAATTTATTTATGATAGTCACACAGAGAGAGAGAGAGGCAGAGACACAGGCAGAGGGAGAAGCAGGCTCCATGCACCGGGAGCCCGACGTGGGACTCGATCCCGGGTCTCCAGGATCGCGCCCTGGGCCAAAGGCAGGCGCCAAACCGCTGCGCCACCCAGGGATCCCCCTGTTTTTTTTTTTTAAACAGAAAAAGTTCTCTAATTATTTCTATGAAAAGAAGAAAATGAACATCTCCAATGTAGCATAGTGTATATCCTACATTGCATTTTGGGAAAAAAAATGGGGGGGCAATCCAAATAGATATTTGTATGGGCTTGTATCTGCATAAGGAAACACTGAAAAGATACGTAAGTTGCTAAGTATAGCCTCCTATGGGGAAGGGAAGAGGGATGAGAACACTTGCCAACACATATTACATTGGCTTGGTTTTTTGAATCATGAGTTTATAGTACCCATTTAAATAATTTTTTTAAAAAGTAAGGGTTAAAAAAATCAAGCAGTGAGTATTTACTATGTGTAAGACAGTGAGCTAAACTTGTAAATACATCATCATTTAATCCTCACAAAAGCCCTGTGAGGTTTTATTTTAATCTCCATTTTATAGCCGAGAAAGAGTGACTTCGATCCCATGAGCAATTCGTGCATCCTTCCTATCAGTCTGTGTCCCTCCTTTCTTTCACGTCCTAGCTCCATGCTAACCCCGGACAAGTTTGCATGGATTATTTCCACCCAATTCCAACTAGCTCTTGGAATCTCTTTAACAATCAAATACCTAGTTCACACTATATTCTTTTAACATAACAACACGGCTAAGGCCTTCTACCTATCTATGCTCCATCTCTCAGACTAGACTATCAAAGCCATATTATATACCATAGTTTCCAGATTTGCCTCCTGGCCTCTGGTGCTGCGAGGCACATTGAACCTCTACTCAGTAAATCACAGGATATAAAATAGTAACTTTTACTTGTGTAGTTTCATGGAGTTTACATGGTCTCTAATTAAATTGAATCTGCCTAACGGCCTGCCAAGGAGGATTTAGTATCTTTACTTCATAGAAGAAGAAATTGAGGCCCAGAGAGGCTCAGAAAGGTCAACCGGGGGCCATATCCAGGACTTCAGGCTCCAAGATAAGTTCTCTTTTTCATAACACCACAGCTACCTCTAGCTCACCTTCCAGGAAATATCTGGGTGATATTTATTGCAGGAAAATGTCTGTGTCGACTGTTCTAGGAACGAGGAACAGAAATAGCTCCAGGGTCACGAAACTGGCCCTTTGTCACTCGTACCAGGCATCACTGATTATAGAACCTTGTCTCTGGGTTCTGAAGGCTGCTTCATATTCTTCGCTGTCTCAAAACGGTCTCTACCTCCACCATCCATCAGTCTCAATCAAAGAGGGACACTCAAGAAGAAGTGTACTTACCATGGGAGAATTAGATGATCTCCAGTACCTCGCTGCTTAAAACGTAGTCCCTCAGACCAGCATCATCCATCTCTTCTGGAGGTAGAATTTCTGTCCCATCATAGACCTACAGCATCAGAATCTGCACCTTTACATGCTTGGGTAATTCTTATGACTATGGAAGTTCGAGAAGTTCTACTCTAAGATTCCTTTCAGTGAGAGTTCTCCATGATTTCATGGCCCATGACCCTTCCATCTCAGAGAACCAACCAGAGCTTCCTCTTCACCCCTTCCTCAGATGGGTGGTTGTGAAGGGCATCTACGAAATTTCTCTAAAAACATCTTCTAGGAATTTGGGGTTGAATGAGAAATTGGTTCCACTGGAAAAGATCCTGCCAAAGCCAGATTCGCATAGCTGAGAAATGAGGGAAATGAGAGGAGTTTATTTGGCTACATCTGCATCTCTTGTGGCCTGGAGGGTTGCTCTGTGCTTTGTGTTAATGGTGTAGAGGTACGACACTTCTGCCCCAGAGTTCCCAGTACCCCAGCAAAATGGAATCTTAAGACTGCTCTCCTGGGTGTGCCGGCGGCCTAGCCCATCTGGCTCACATTCCAGGGGGAGGAGCTGACTGCCTGACACACTATCTCTGTGATCATCACTTTGTATGCTTTCTGTTTTGTATTCCAAAGGCTACTGCTATGTTAGCCAACTTTACTTCTTGTGCACTTTGTTGACGTTTTAAAAAAAATTTTTTCCCTGGGAGCACCTGGGTGAGGCAGTAGGTTAAGCCTTTGCTCTTGGTTTTGGCTCAGGTCACAATCTCAGAGTGGTGAGGTGGAGTCCCATGTTGGGCTCTACACTCAGTGGGGGGAGGGGAGAAATCTGCTTGAGATTCTCTCTCTCCCTCTTCCCTCCCTCCTTGCACTCTCTTTTTTTCTCTCAAATAAATAAAATAAATCTTTTTAAAAATGTTTTTATGTTCACTTGTTGGTTTTAATATATGGTGTGACAGAACGATGTTTCCAATCAAATTATGAGGATTAGTCACCCATGGGGAGCACTTGAAAAGGTGGTAATTGGACAGAAATAACAATTTTCTGTGTTTTCCTAGAAAATTCTCCTGGGTATTTTCTTTATTTCTACATTTGTCTGTTATTTTTCCATCTTTATTTTAAATGTGTGCAATATTTCATCTAGTTATGAAAGAAGAGCTTTTTTATTTTAAAAATCTGGAAAATTGGGATCCCTGGGTGGCGCAGTGGTTTGGCGCCTGCCTTTGGCCCAGGGCTCGATCCTGGAGACCCGGGATCGAATCCCACGTCGGGCTCCCGGTGCATGGAGCCTGCTTCTCCCTCTGCCTGTGTCTCTGCCTCTCTCTCTCTCTCTCTGTGTGTGACTATCATAAATAAATTAAAAAATTTTTAAAAAATCTGGAAAATTCAGAGAATTGTAGGGGAAGTAACAAAAAAACAAGTCCCGGGGCACCTGGGTGGCTCAGCAGTTGAGCATCTGCCTTTGGCTCAGGTCATGATCCTGGGGTCCTGGGATCGAGTCCCACATCAGGCTCCTCGCAGGTAGCCGGCTTCTCCCTCTGCCTGTGTCTCTGCCTCTCTCTGTGTGTCTCTCATGAATAAATAAATAACATTTTTTTTTAAAAAAGAGAAAGAAAACAAGTCCCATACTTAGCATTTTGTTCTTTTCCCACTCTTTTTGCTATAACAGGGATTTTCCTTGCTTGTTTCTCTTAACAACTTACAGAGGGGAAGCTTGTCCTCAGATCTCTTATTTCATGACCACAGGAAGGACAGCAACTAAGCTCCATCACGGAAAGCAGCAGGATGAGCTGGTGAAATGACACAGAAGGCACACCAACAGATATGCAGTTGGACCTCTCTGGGACACCTTCCTCTGACTCTTGGATGTCAGACAAAGGTGCCTGAGGCCCAGCCACTCTGACTCTTTCTGCACTAAATCCCATGTGCTCACACCACAACCTCCACAGCTGTGAGACCAAGCAGCTTGCACCATCTAGGACACTCGCCTCACTGGAAAGGTATCACCTCCACGTGGCTGGAGGTCCTCTTGCTATGTGAGGGCTGTTTCTTGGTCCCAGGAGAGATAGGATACACATGTTCTCCATTCTCTGGATGATGTACATGCCTGTGGGAAGGCCATGGAATTCAGAGCCAGGCAGTCTAGGGTTCTAATTATAATTCAGTGTCTTAGTGGTTTTATGATCAGGAGCAGAGGTAAGTTCCCTGAGTCTTAGTTTTCCTAGTCGTGAGATGGGGCTACCAAAACCTGTCTGCAGGGTCATTGTAAGGATGATAGAACTCCAGGAAGGCCAGCCACCACTTGTCTACACCTTTCTTTCATCTCCTTTGCAGGCTCATGTTAAACGAACCTTTAATATTGGTTTTACATCCCCATTTTTCCACGTTTCTGTCTTATAAGCAAATTCCATCTGGAATTTAGAGAGTTCCAGAACATCATCAGATCTCTCTTAAGATTTCAGACTCTCTCCCTCCCTGCCCTACCACCCTTTCCTCATATTTTCTCGCTAGTGGTAAAAAGATACAAGGGAAAAATCAAACCTAGCCTCTGTCCTTCGGGAGCCTTTAATCTCATTGGGGAGACAGGACTTAGATGCAAGATACAATTAGAGAATAATAAAAAAGAGCGAGAACACTCAAATGTGCTGAGTATAATGTTCTATGCCTCTGTCTGCTTCCGAATTCCATTCTTGCTTTATTAAACAATATCGCCGCACTGCTGACTCATGTTCAGTTTCTGAACCTCTAAGACTATAATATTTCTCTGCTGGGTGTGCACATAACAAGTCAGAATATTCCATTGTGTATAATATTTCTGCAGCGTATTATATTTGGGCAGCCTTCCCTGGGTGTTCTCCATGGCACTAGTCCTCATCCAAGTTCGCTCTTTGTGTCTGATAATGTTTCTATGCTGTCAACCTTGTAACATGATGCATCCGCTTCCTAACAGAGATGTCTTAGAGTAAAGCTCTTCAAACAGCTGTCTTCGCCACCAGTGTCTGGTATTTCCACATTTTCTCTCTGTGCTTGGAATTCAAACTCTCATAATGGTGAGAAGGGGAAGGAGGGATGGGTAGATACTAGATGCCGTGCCCCTAACCAGATAGATGACCTTGGACATATCTCTTACGCTATCAGGGCTTTGATTTCTTCCTAAGGGGGAAGGAGGCTACGTGGGAATTTCTGTGATAGGCAGACACGCTGTGATTGTACATGTGGACACTAGCGTTGATGTGAGTGATGTCATCAACAACCAACTCTGTCGCTGAAGAGTGAGATGGGGCTCAGCACCACTTCCTCTCCTGTTTTCTTTACCTGAGGACAGATCTGTCTGTGAGATGGGAAAAGATGGCTTTTCCCTGAAAATAGTGGCAGGACTCTTCTCAGAGTCTTCCTCGCCTCATGATGGGTCTATAACACAGACCTGTTAGACTAGTGAGATCAAGCCATAAGGCAACACAGATGCTTAGCAGGAGCAAATGTTGGTTTCTTGGGTTTGTTAGAAATGGAAAGAGAGTTTGCCAGGTGCCAGCTATAGAAAGTGAGAGCTCCCTGAGGCTGTGTCCTGCAGAAGATATTTCAAAGGCAATATAGCATCTACCTTCAAGACATTGGCATGTGGTGTAAGTGATGAGAAAAAGAGATGGGGTAAGTAAACACACAGAAGAGTGACGTAAGAGCAGTGCCAGTGCTACATTTACCAGAGTGTGTATGTGGGCACCAAACATGGAGGAGATGTTATAAGATCCTCTCAACATTCACACTTTGCGGAAAATAGAAATGAGACTTTGGAGGCAAATGGCCCTCTCGGGGGGGGGAAATCCATGGAGCTGGTTAGTAGCAGGTCTCCTGTTGATTGATTCAAGGTCATTTCCACCATAATATGCTGCCTCTGCTGGGATTATTTGATTTGGGTTGGTTAGTTAAGGTTACATGCACAGGATGGCTATATTTGAAAATTATTCTCAAATGCGAGAAGTCTAGTTTGGCTGGGAGGCACATGGTTTGGGTTTGCGCAGATAGATTTGTGGCCAGAGGAAGGTGTACAGAAAGTATTGTGGCTTGAACTTAAGAGTCATTCAGTAATGGTTGTTAAATTGTGGTGGTGGAGGGGGGATTTGTTGAGCATACAAACACAAATAAAACTTCCCTTATCCTTCTCAATTAATATTTCCTGATTGGGGTGGGAGTGGCTGAGTCATATTCATGAGTTGGTTTGCCTAATTATACAGTACCAGCTGGTGAGTGTATTGATAGAGCCAGATAAAAAGCCTCACACGTAAATGCCCAGTGTGTTGGAAGGGCCAGATGTTAAGGTTAAAACGGCGGCCTCCGCCAAATTTGGGTGTCTCAGCAAATTCCCCCCACGTAACAGGGTTTAAAAGATGAAGAAATATTAATAATCTGAGTTACTTGCACCCGGGAATGAATGGGCTATTTTACCTGCAGAGTCATTTTCCTCTTTGATCCACTAATAGCGCTAAAATAAAATATCCTACATCTTCATGAAGCAATCATGATCAGACATCTGCTCCTGATGGAAAAAATCTACAACCAGTCAGGAAATTTGTATTCAGTGCCAGTTACAAATGGCTTTTTTTGTAGAGAAACATTCTGGGCTTTCCAAAGGCATATTAGTTATATACACAGTACCTCACCTCTGCATTTAATCATGATATAATCATGTGTTTTGAGCCCTTCATAATTACATATTATCTGATAGCTTTCAAAGACTTTTACATTTTCTTTTCTTTTTTTTATAAATTTATTTTTTATTGGTGTTCAATTTGCCAACATATAGAATAACACCCAGTGCTCATCCTGTCAAGTGCCCATTTTCTGATTAAGACCTTACAACAGCCTGCTGAGCAAGGTAAGTATACTTTGTCCCATTTTACAGAAGCAAAGGAGAAGGGGTGCACTTGGGAGCCCTGTTTTAACCTTGGGTCATTCACAGTCACATTCTGGGCTTAGGGGAAAGATAGGCTTCAGTGCTAGGGGAAGAGAGATTAAGTGACCTGCCCAAGGCCACATGAATGTTCAAAGGCAAATCCAGAATGCAGCCCAAGACTTTTGACTTTGGCCAGTTAATTCCCCCTCCACACTAGTGGCTCTCAAACATTGATGAGCATCAGAATCACCAATGAATCTTATTCAAACTTAGATTCCTGGCCCGATCCCAGAGTGTTTGAAATAGGCTTCAGGCGAAAGTTGGCCAAAAATTTACATTTCAATAATATCTCAGGAAATGCTGATGCTGGACAGAGAACTACTTCCTGTTCAAAGCATGGCCCATGAGCTCCCAAGGAATGCAGAATCTCGGGTCCTATCTCTAACCCGTAGACCGAGACTCTGCATTTTGACAAGATCTCCAGATCTCAGGTACAAATTTGAGGAGCGCTGTTCTCCACACCAGCTGTCAGTTTGCATGGCGCTGGGCTAGGGGTTGAGAGGAGAGGGGAAAACAATCAATTTTCAGGCCAGACACTTTCTATATGTCAAGCGGTCCTCTAAGCCCTGGGTATATTATCTCATTTAAGCCTCACAATAGGGGCACCGGGGTTGCCCAGGCTGTTAAATGTCTGCCTTCAGCTCAGGTCATGATCTCAAAATCCTGGGATTGAGTCCTGCGTGGGAGAGTCTGCTTCTCCCTCTGCCCCTCCTCCCAGCTGGTGCGCACTCCCTCTCTCCCAAATAAATACATAACATCTTTTCAAAAAAGTCCTCACAATAACCCTACAAGGGAGATACTAATATTATTTCTATTATAAAGTCAAGGAAATACCATGGTACAGAGAGTTTGGTAGCCTGCCTTGGGCCACTCAGCCAAGGAAGATAGGCCCAGGTTTCGAAGCTAAGCCATTCATTCTCATTTACTGTGCTACATATGAGGCAGGTCGCCACTCACACTGTAGGACAGACAAGAGGGAAAGCCAGACAGATAGAAAGCAAGAGAAAAGTTATGGTTGGAACAGAGTGCTGGAGTCACAGGCACCTGTTTGTGTGCCCAGTGAAAGTCAGGAGAGCGGGGTCTGGCTGGGCCCCCACAGAGATTTCCGATGATGTAGCCTTGGTGAGTCCTGCTTCTTAGTATCTTCACTTGTAGAATCGATCATTAACAGCTGCTAAAGAGAAAAAGGACCCGTCTGGCAGCTAGGCTGTGGAGGGAGGGTACCAAGGGTTGAAAAAGGAGCCACGATTTGTCAGAATGGACTGACACTCTGATTTGGCAAAACAGACACATGTACCAAATCGAACCCTGTGATGTTCATCGCAAGCCCTAGCTTCAACCCTTTTAACACTGACCTATTCAGGCTCATGGGTTCCAACGTCAAACGTCAGACACATTGATCTTATGGTGACCCTGAACAGATGTGTGTGTTCCGAGGACAAGGCTGCGGATTGTTTCAGAAACTTTCTCGTTGATTCCTGCCATGCCCATCCTATGAGTGACGAGCTTCCAAGACCTTTGAAAGGACCTCTTTCCTGACTCCTTTCTGTGGAGACACCCCAGGGGTCCCAGGGGTGTATAGTTTCCCTTGCTGTAGCAAATAGTAATCCACTTTACTCACTACAAGTGTGTTCCTAGTGGTCTTTGCCTGATGGACTCCAACACAATTATTTGTTCCTATCTCACAGACTTGTTATGACTGTGGAAATAAAGCACGGAGGGCTCCATACACTCGTGAGCTTCTAAATGTGTTAGAGTTATTACTTATGTACTGTTTCGTCTCCACCCCACCCGGACAGCAATGCCCCAAGTTAAAAGAAGAGACCAGGTCTTATTTTCTATGTGTTCACAGTATCTAGAATGGTTCTTTTTAAAAGATTTTATTTATTTTTTTCATGAGATATAGAAAGAGGCAGAGGGAGAAGCAGGCTCCCAGAGGGAAGCCCAATGTGGGACACGATCCCAGGATCCCAGGATCACACCCTGAGTCAAAGACTCAACCACTGAGCCACCCAGGTGCCCCTAGAATGGGGGCATAAGAGACTCCATAATTGTTACTTGAATGAAAAAACAAATCCATGGGCAAAGGAAAAAGAATTCATCTCCTAGTTCTTCTTTTCTGGCTGCAGCCCTGTGGGTCAACCAAACCTCCCCAAACAGGGTAAAAGGTTTGTAAGGGCTGGAAAGAGAAGGTTATCACCTGGGCAGACTGTCACTAGCACTTGGTAACAGTTGCACATAACCTCTTTTGCCTCTTAAAAGTTTCCCTATGTGCAAGCTGCCTGGAATTGCTAGTGGGAATATTACTCCCCTTGCCTACCACCACACAGATCTTGGAGCAGTAACTGTGCAGCACATTTTATAGTTTGTGGAGCTGGTGTGTGTCAGTGTATCAGCTGAGTGGCCCTTGCAATCACACCGGGTGTTTAGCAGCACAAGATGCTTAGGTACTTTTGTAATAGACTTGTGCCAAGAGGAAATCACGGTGCATGGAACACAGTGACTCCAACAGACATCCTAAAATCCTCTCAGCACAGAGAGTTCTAGCTGTGGCTAGAATCCCTGGGGAGATTTTTGATCAAGTAGAGGCTGTCAAAGATTCTTCAAACTCAAAAATCACAGGGACTATCCACTGCTATACACACTCCTTTCTAAGCTGCCCCCTCCTGCCCTGTGCCTCGAAGCTCACTTTCTGGTTGTCATGACTTCCAAGAGGGGCACCTGAAAAAGCAGGCAAGCACTTACCTTCATGTAGGACGGAAGGAAGTGGACACCATTTATAGGAGGAGCAAAACCATTATCTCAGGAAGTGCAAGGTCTTACAGGACAGAGCTCAGACCAGTGGTTTCTGCAACCATGTTCTCCCCTAAGGCAAAGTCTACCCTACAGGGTATCTCCCAAGAGAAACAACTATAGCCATGTGCTTCCTTCCCAATGCTGTCCTCCTAAGGCAGGAGTGAGGACAAAGAGAACACTGTACTGGCTTCCCCTCTTGCTTCCAGCCATCAGAGGGACACTGCTCCTGAAACAAAAATGAAATGTGTCCCTCAGTGGGTCCCAGTGCCAGGATAGAGCTCCCCTTCATGGGTTAGAAAGGATGGGGCTTGTCCTGGGCCAGGCCTTGCTGCCTCCTGGGCTCCCGCCAGCATAGAATGGTTCCCAGTCAATTCCCAGTTTCTTCTCCCTGCCCGGAATCTGCCCTCAGCCTGGACAGAGGAGAGGGTAGGATTTCCTTCTAAGAGGTCCTCCTCACCCCTTGGCATTGGCATCGACTTGGAAACTTGGATTTGACTGGTGACTTAAATCCCCCACATTTCCCATCTCTTTCTGTGCATTTCCCAGTATATGATGTGTGGGCCTTCCCCCATCCATCCGTTAGGATATAAGCATCTCTTCTCTCCCCTCCCCCCATCCTAGAGGTGAGCATAGTGCTTGATCTGTAACATAAAATTTTTATTTTATTTTTTAAAGATTTGCTTTCTTGAGGGTGTGCACACATGTGTGGTGGGGGCGGGGGGGGGGCAGGTGCTGCACAGAGACAGAAGGAAAAGGAGAGAAGCAGACTCTCTCCTGAGCCCAGAGCTCAATCTCAAGACCCATGACATCACGACCTGAGCCAAAACCAAGAGTTGGAAATCCAACTACCTGAGCCACCCAGGTATGTGCCCCTGGATACACATATTTTAAAGAAACACATACGGAGCCAAAGATTGCAGGGTTGTGGCAGTTCCAACAGATTTAAGATTGTTTTTTTGCTGAAGGTGACTTGAAGGCAGCATGGGCTGACTCTTGCTTCTTGAAGTTAGAAGCTGAAGAGAAAGGGCATCACATCTGGCTGCTGATGCGCTGTCCGAGACTTTCCAACCAAGTGAGGACCAAGGCTCAGGCTTCTTCCCCAATGTGGCAGTGTCCTCCTCAGTCAAGTTCCAGAGGTGGGATGGAGGCGGTGTGCTGGCCCCCACACTGGGCTCACCAGCGCTTTCTCAAAGCTGTCTCAGAAACAGATGGTGAAGAACGGTACTTAAACAGCATTTCCAGGGCTACCCTGAAAGGGGGGAACGTTGTCTAGTGAAACCTTAGATCTCATCCCAGAAACTTCACAGGGACAGAGGTCAATGTCAAGAAGAACATTTATCCTTTCCACTGGAGGGTGCTGTCTTCTTGGGTGGGAGGAGACCCAGGCAGGGTCCTTCCCGGTTTCTGGGAGGGGTGGGTGGGCTCTGAACATTTGGTTTTATTCTTCTGATGTTTTTGTTTTTGCTGTTGAACGGGACTCCAAGCTGCTGCCCGCCTCCTCAACTGGGCTCTGTCCTGAAGTCATCTGAGCCTGTGCTGCTGAGAAACTTGAAAAGATAAAAGTTGATGTCTGGGGGACTGTTTTGAAAAGCTAAAATTCAAATGTGTTATCATTGTTAATTATAAGTTCAAACTCAAAGTGATAGTATCACTACTAATTCCAGTTAGCTTCCTCTTTTGCAGAAAAGATGGAGGATGAAAGCCATACATTTTGTAAATTGATTACTGATGTTCAAAGGGCTAGACTATAAGATAACATGCCACGTTCTCACTCGATGAAGCGTAATTTAAATTTTCTTTGATTCAGAAAACATTTCAGCATTTTGCAGTCAATCTGCTAACACTATAAGAAATCTTGATTTTTGCATGGCTAATTGAGTTTTGGATAAACTCTCGTTCACCGTGTATTTAGTAGTGTTATTAACATATATTTAACTAAACGGCAGTTATTGAGGACTTCCCGTGTGCCGGGTACCATGACATGTCATAACAATAAAGAGTAGTCTAGATGGAGAAAACCAAACTCGATGAGATAGAACGAAGTGCAGTTTGGTTGCAGGGAGCTCTGAGCTGAAGGCCTGGGGAGGGTAAGCGCAGGCGTGCTCGGGGAATAGGGAGATGATGAGTATGCCTGAGAGAAGGGGCCCTGCAGATAGTAAGAATAATTATTGCAATAAGATGCCAAGTGTTTGTTGAGCATTTACCACTGGTCTGGCCTTGTGTTAAGTGTTTTCCATTTGAGGTGCTGGGAAAATTGGACATCCACATGCAGAAGAATGAAACTAGACCACTCTCTTTCACCATACACAAAGATAAACTCAAAATGGATGAAAGATTTAAATGTGAGACAAGATTCCATCAAAATCCTAGAGAAGAACACAGGCAACACCCTTTTTGAACTCGGCCATAGTAACTTCTTGCAAGATACATCCATGAAGGCAAAAGAAACAAAAGCAAAAATGAACTATTGGGACTTCATCAAGATAAGAAGCTTTTGCACAGCAAAGGATACAGTCAACAAAACTAAAAGACAACCTACAGAATGGGAGAAGATATTTGCAAATGACATATCAGATAAAGGGCTAGTTTCCAAGATCTATAAAGAACTTATTAAACTCAACACCAAAGAAACAAACAATCCAATCATGAAATGGGCAAAAGACATGAACAGAAATCTCACAGAGGAAGACATAGACATGGCCAACATGCATATGAGAAAATGCTCTGCATCACTTGCCATCAGGGAAATACAAATCAAAACTACAATGAGATACTACCTCACACCAGTGAGAATGGGGAAAATTAACAAGGCAGGAAACAACAAATGTTGGAGAGGATGCGGAGAAAAGGGAACCCTCTTACACTGTTGGTGGGAATGTGAACTGGTGCAGCCACTCTGGAAAACTGTGTGGAGGTTCCTCAAACAGTTAAAAATATACCTGCCCTACGACCCAGCAATTGCACTGTTGGGGATTTACCCCAAAGATACAAATGCAATGAAACGCCGGGACACCTGCACCCCGATGTTTCTAGCAGCAATGGCCACGATAGCCAAACTGTGGAAGGAGCCTCGGTGTCCATCGAAAGATGAATGGATAAAGAAGATGTGGTTTATGTATACAATGGAATATTACTCAGCTATTAGAAATGACAAATACCCACCATTTGCTTCAACGTGGATGGAACTGGAGGGTATTATGCTGAGTGAAGTAAGTCAGTCGGAGAAGGACAAACATTATATGTTCTCATTCATTTGGGGAATATAAATAATAGTGAAAGGGAATATAAGGGAAGGGAGAAGAAATGGGTGGGAAATATCAGAAAGGGAGACAGAACGTAAAGACTGCTAACTCTGGGAAACGAACTAGGGGTGGTAGAAGGGGAGGAGGGCGGGGGGTGGGAGTGAATGGGTGACGGGCACTGGGTGTTATTCTGTATGTTAGTAAATTGAACACCAATAAAAAAAATAAAAAAAAAAGTGTTTTCCATTTGAAAGTCATGAGATCGAGCCCTATGTCAGGCTCCATGCCCAGTGGGGAGTCTGCTTGAGATTCTCTCTCTCTCCTTCTCCCCCCACCCTCTGCTGAGATAAATAAACAAATATTTTTTTAAAAAAAGGATGATTAAGAGTCCGTCCCCTCAAATTATGCTCTTGGGCCTGAAACTACCTCGCTTCCCCCCTCTGCCATTTATCATCCTTCCAGGAATAGCGTAATAGAAAGAGGGAAGAGATGCAGGTCTAGCTCTCTGCTTTGCTGCTAGCCAGCTGTCCAACCTTGGATAAGCTCGCCAGCCTCACCAAACCTTAGTGTCCTCAATTCTAAAATGGGAAAGGATTCCAAGATTGTTGTCAGGATCAAGCTAGATATCCCTTGTAAAATAGAACAAAATCTGAATTTATTAATACCAGCCAGTGGGTGTGGCTCCAAATAATCTTTTTCACAAAGCTTTGTTAATCTCAATTATCTACAGCAAGAAGTTATGCTTGAATGTTGATTTACTCATCTTTCTCCTCAAGGTCGGTGTACTATCTCCACTATCTTTATAGTCCCAACACCAACACTTCCTGATGGATGTGAAATGACTCTGGGTTCCTTCTCCGTGTAATGGATCTTCAGGGTCACCAGCTTCATCAACCCAGTGTGATGTCAGCCTAGTAGGTGACCAGACCAAGGACCAGGGTCACTTGCTGACAGTTGAGTGAGGTGTGAGGAAGAGATATGGGAAGCTAACATAATTCTCAGATAAAGCATGGGCCCCTGAAGGGCCCATATACCACAGAAGGAATTGCAAAGTGGGTGGATGTCGGTCAGAGGGAGCACCAAAGGGCAGGACACTGAAGGATGCCCCATTTGGCCCAGGACTGGCTGGAATGGCATTCCCCTCCCGGCCTTCCCATTGGCCCAGCTTCCTCTGCTATGGGCACCAAAGCCATTTATGAGTTCTGTGTGATGGGCTTCACTTACATCACTCTGCACACCCCAATTCCCCTGCTGAAGATAGAGGGTTCCTAAATTTAAAAGTTTTCTATTCTGAGCCATTATACTGGATCTTTACAGAGATTATCTCTAATTTTCACTGAAACTCCAAAAAACAGGATTATTAATATTACCATTTACTGCAGAGAAAACTGTTATTTCAACAATACAGCTGATAAACAATGGAATAAATGCTAAGAGCCATGGTCTTGTAGCTGGAAACCTTTGCTCTGGCCCCTCAGTGTTTTGTCTATGAATTGGAAAGACCTGATCCACTTTACGCAGAGAGAATAGTTACCAGATAGTGTACGTGACAGCATTTTGCCAACCAGTCACAGCACAAATGCTTATTGGGCAACTAACACATGGCAGCCAATGGCAATCAGTCACTGGAGGTTGCTTCTTTTAATTCCTATAAACCTCATGGTGGATAACCCCATGCCCTGTGCCCTCTCTTCTGAACCTGCACTTGGGATGGAAGGGTTTATCTTATACCATAGTTCCTGGGAAGTTCCACCCTGACTCACCGTATTATTATCAGACAAAGCACTTTCTCATTTTCCCATCTAGCAAATGAAGGCAAAGATAACTTGTCTGGGAAAGCTCCAGGACAAAAGTCCTATCTGGACCCCAAGCATTATTCAGGAAAAAAAAAATCCGATATGGATGTGAGTGGAGTGTTGATTTTTAGCAGCTCTTAACAAGTGCGCTGGTGGGTGAGCAACACCCAAGGAAAAGCAATCCACACAGACATTTTTTTAAAGATTTTTAAAAAAAATGTATATTTTTTTTTTCGAAGTGGCAAGGGCTTTTATTCATTTTTAAATGTTATTTGTTTGTGGACTAAGTAATACACTAACAGCATTCACATTTCCAAAGATAAAGGGGTGTGAAGAGAAAATCTCTTTCCCAGTTGTTTCGTTTCTGGAGACAACTAATGACTGCAGTTTTTGGTTTATTGTTTACTTTACAATAGGTCATGGAAACCCCTTCACATCAGTATATAAAGGGCTTCCTTGTCTTTTTTTAACAGCTACATAATGCTCTGCTATGGGGATGTAGCCCAATTTAACAAATTTCGTATTGGTAAGCATTTAGATTATTTCCAATCTTTTGCTATTACAGAAAATTATGTATTAAATAACTTAGTACACACATTATTTCACACATGCTTGAGCACACATATAGGATGACTTGAAATTGTTGCATTAAAATACAGGCCCATGTATGATTTTGATGTATATTGCCAGATTGCCCATGATGGTGTTGAACAATTTAACCTCTCATTAGTAAAATTGGAGTGACGTAAACCATGCTTGTTTCAACAGCGAATTTAACTTGATTTTGCCCAATCGGACAGGTGAAAATGTTATCTTTATATGAGTGAACTAGAACTTCCTTCATTTTATTTCTTTTTCTGAAAACTCTCTCTTTTTTCCTGTTGATATTTTTCATATTAATCTGTAGGAACCCTTTACGTGTTATCTGAATTGCAATTTTTTCCTAAAGTTTGTTTTTTGTCTTTCAACTTTGCCAGTGTTTTGTTGTTGTTTGGCCATACGGAAGTACTGGATTTTATGTATATACCAATCTTTTTTTTATGGATTCTGGCTTTTATTTTATATTTCAGAGCCTACCCTATTCTGAAATTATATTTAAAAATTACCTAACAATTTATTCTTCCATGCTCAGAATTTTCTTTCCCTTTCTTATTTCTAAAAATGTTATCCATCTGGAATTTATCATGACAGAAGGTGAAAGGTTTGAATCCAACTGTAATATTTTCTCCCCAGAGCTTCTCAATTGCTTGAACACCATTTATTGAATGGGCATCTCTCTCCACCGATAAGAGATACCGTTTTAGCTTATACTAAATTTCTTTTTTTTTTTGTAACCTTTAGTGGCTCCTCATCTCTTTTATTTTTTTCCCTCTTTTTTTTTTTATTGGTGTTCAATTAAAAATGTATTTATTAATGAGAGATACAAAGAGAGAGAGAGGCAGAGGGAGAAGCAGGCTCCATGCAGTGGGACTCCATCCCGGGTCTCCAGGATCAGGCCCTGGGCTGAAGGCAGTGCTAAACCGCTGAGCCACCCAGGCTGCCCCACACAGACATTAGAACCACTTGAGATGCAGAGAGGAGACCAGGCCTCACCTGACTGTGGGGAAGGGTGCTTGCTACCGTTGTAGGCCCTGAAACCATTACATCCAAGGGAAGTGGTCCCCCAGGGCTTTCCTGGGGCAAGGGTTGGCACCAGCTAAAGCCAGGAAGAAGCGAGTCTGCTGGGATGCCCTGAGGATGCTGAGCGACACTCTGTCCAGATAGCAGATGGGCGTGTAGAGCAGAGCAGGGGACGCAGACTGGATCCTGCAGCCAGAACACAGTCTTGGCCTCACCCCGCCAGGCGATGCTGTTAGAAGGAGAGGAGCCCAGCATTCATCCCCCTGATCCATAATATGCCTTTTCTCGAACACACAAGCATGGCTGTATTTACATGACCCGGAGCACCAAGAGCTCTCGAGACTTGAAACCCCATTATTACAAGGGCCCTGGCTGCATGCCAGACTACAGACCTGAGGTTTTCTCTTGCAGCCTCACACCTCAGTGAGGGAGGAAGGGGCCCACGACTTATAAGGAGCACTGTTCTGGCTTTGGGGTGCTCCTGCTGGGAAGCAGGAAGCATCAGAAATGCTAGGAAAACAGTGTGGAGGGAGGGGTGGGTAAGAGAGCATGGCCTGGGAACCAAGATGCTATGTCTGGAGAAGGCTATCATCTCAAGAGGGAAAGCCTGGAGCTGGAGTTCTGGCTGCTGACATCATTAGCCATGTGACCTGGCACAGGTCAGCTCCTCTCTGGGAGGCCGGTGTCCAGGTCCAGCGTTCTGGCCTCGGAGGGTGCCCGTGTCCTGGAGCACTTTGCCAAGTGCAGACCGCTGTTGACACATCAGGAATGAGGCTGTGCTGCCAACAGTGGTGAAGTGGCCAAAAGAAGCAGGCCCCCAGCATCTCTGCACCTGGGTCCCTACCGGCACAGTGTGGATGTGTGATTACTTTTGAGGGGTGAATGATGGAAATCACTGAGCTGCAGGGGACCAGAGCGGTGACAGGGTTCGGCTGCCCTGGAAGAACGAATGACCGAGAGCGAGTCGAGCCTGCCCCACATCCAGGCAGATGATACATGAAGCCCGAAAACGTTCAAGTATGCTCTAGATCCATATTTTTCTAAAATTCAATGCTATATAGGTCTCTTTTATTTATTTATTTTTAAAGATTTTATTTATTTATTCACGAGAGACACAGAGAAAGAGGCAGAGACACAGGCAGAGGGAGAAGCAAGCTCCATGCAGAAGCCCGATGGGGGACTCCAGGATCACGCCCTGAGCCGAAGGCAGAGGCTCAACCGCTGAGTTACTCAGGCATCCGATACAGGTGTCTTTTAGAGGAAGAAAACTTTCTGTGGATCCATAGGACCAACTTAAATTATGATTTTGCATGTGGTTATTTATTTAAATTTAATCTGCCAACATACAGTACATCACTACTTTCAGATGTATTGTTCAATAACTCATCAGTTGCATGTAACGCCCAGTGCTCATCACATCGTGTGTCCTCCTTAATGCCTGTCACCCAGTTACCCCATCCCCCCACCCGCCTCCCTTCTTCAGCGACCCTCAGTCTGTTTCCCAGAGTTGAGGTTGGGCTATGGGGTCGGAGGCTGGAGCAGAAGACTTTTGCAACGATGTGCAAAAAGGATGATGGTGGTTCAGACCAGCATGGCAGCAGCAGAGGTAAAGAGAGTACTCAGTCTCCACAAACGTGTTGAAGAGCCAAAGGATTTCCCCTTGGTTTAAATGTGGAGTGTGAGAGAAAGAGAAGAGCTCAGAGGCTCTGGTTTGAGCAATTGAATGGATCTAGCTGGTTTCCCCCAACTGAAATAGAGGGACAAGCGGGCAGGGAGGTTTTTTGGAGATTAGGAGTTCAGCTCAGTGTGGGTGGCCCATTGGCAGGGTGATCATACAATTTATTGTCCAAACTAGGATACTTTTGAGTATGGAAGAGAAAGGAGACAATATGAACAATCATGGTGGAACAACAGGAATCATCTGGACTGAGCCAGTCCGACCAAGATATGTAGCCATCCTACCCAACATCCAAGTAGAAATGTTGAGTAGGCAGTGGGCTGATGTTCGGGAGAGAGGTCTGGGCCAGAGTTATACATTTAGGGGTTGTCAACTTAAATATGATAGTTAAAGTTCTGTGATTGGGTGAGATCACTAGGGGAGTGAGTATAAACGAAGAAGAGAAGAAGACCAAGGAGCAGAGTCAGAGGCATTGACAACGTAAGGACAGGGACACTCCCACTTTGAGAGGTCAATGAGAAGAGGAGGAACCAGCAAAACCTACGTATGTGAACACAGAGTTCAAGGGGCAGGATTGGGTCATGAGGTTTTCTTCAGAAAAAAAAAATGTTTTGAATGCTTAAATTAATATGTTTTAGATTATCATCAAAATATAAAGGGAAAATTTTTAAAATCACTTACATTCTCAAGAATATTCCTGGATCCCTGGTTTGAGAGACTGTCACATTAATCAGGAGCAGGTACCCATGGCACAGATGGCTACTACTGGTCCCCAGGCAACTACTGTTTGCCTTAGTATATTAAGATTACCATGTGATTTTCTTGGGTCCTGAAAATAATCCCTCATTTAGGCAAAGAAAGACAGTCACATCCCATTTTATAGATGTCAGAACTGAAACATTGAGTGAACCTCCTGGTCTTACTTCTTTAAGTGCAGGTATCTGCCTCTTGAAAATCAGTTTTTACATCTGTCTGTTTTTTCTTCTTCACACTGGCCTTTTACATACTTCCTTTAAAAGAAAAATGTTCAAGATTTCAAGACTCTACTTCTGCCCCCATCCTTTTTAAATTTCTTTGTTCCTACCCCATGTAAGACTTCTAAACTAAAAGTTCTCATCCCCAGGACCCTCCAGACTCAAGAAGCTGGGATATCTCCTACCCCTCTCACCTCAAAAAGATTCTCTTCTAAGAATTTCTATTATGTGACCAATTTTTGAGTAGGAGCCACTTTCTCTGTGGAACTGATAGCTCTCCAAACTGAGCCCATTTTCAGTGGATTAGCCTATAACTCTGGATATGGGTCCTCTTGCTAATGAAGAACAGAAGATTCAGGATGAAAAGATGGTTGGGTTCTCCATCTTACTGCCCAGGGGAGTGCTGTGTCTTCATGGAGGATGCTGTGGGTTGAGAGACAAAAAGGCCTGGGATCTTGGGATTTGTGTCAACCACGTTCCTGAAGGCATCCATTTCCCAATACTCTGGTTTGGAGTTCAGGCCAAGATCCATCTTGCTGTGGAGTCTACTAGGGATTCTTTAGGAAATAATGAAAAATCAAAAGTGTATGAGGTTTGGATTCGAATGATTTGCAACTGAGATTTTTGTTTACCTATTTACTAGCTGTGTATCCTTAGACGGATAACACAATCCCTTCCTACCTCAGTCTGTTTGCCTATAAAAATGGGTATTACAAATAAAACTTCACGGCATTATGGGAACAAATGGGACCAGTGTGAAAGGCACCTAATGATTAAACATTATACAAGTGTCAGCTGTCATTATTGTTGTTGTTATCAGATTTAATATATTGAGCAAACATGAGTAGATTAGTCATGACCAGAGGTCTAGAAGCAGCTGGAGAAATGGAGAGGAGCAGAGTTCCAGGACTTTTTCTCTTCTGTTATCACAGAGATGCTAACCTAATAGAAGGATTCTTCAAGTCAGTAATTTCAATTTCCATCACTGCTGATAAATACAGGGATTTCCTTTGATTCTCTGAGTTATATTATCTCCTTTACCCCAAGTCTGAACCTGGTTGACTTATCATTTGCTTAGATGGTGCCTTTCTTCAGAAAGCTCCATTTATTCATTTATTTATTCAATAAAGGTTTGTGGAGTTTCTGCTCTGTGCTACACAGTGTGGGGCACACAAAACCTAATCACACTTGGACACTCCCCTCAAGGATCTAATGGTCATGTGGCAAAGATAGCTAATGTAGGTCATTATGGCAACAATGATACAGGCCTATCAAGGGCACTGTAACAAGGGCACCAATGATAGGGCATGGGGACGGGGGTGGGGAAACAGTGCTATTTTGGCTAAAGGACTTCAGAAAACTTTCACTAAGAAGATGAAATGGGACCTGACAGCAGGCAGATCAAGGGGTAGAGGGACAGCATTTTCAGCCCAGGAGGGTAGGTTGAAACAAGACAGCGGAGGTCAGAGGTTCAGGGAAATGGAAAGCAGAGCAGTATCGCTGAAATTTTGTGTGTGTGTGTGTGTGTGTGCCCATGGGAGGGTGGCTGGGGAGGGAGACAGAGAGAGAGAGAGAGAGAGAGAGAGAGATTGAACATGGGAAGGAGAAAAGGCTGATTGACAATATCCTTATTAAATAAATGGATAGCAGAGACAAAATGTCTTTCCCCTTTCACATCTTGGCTTTTCCTGAGACTGATGATTTATCTACTTTTGCACACTTCATTCTAGTGCTGCTGGCTATAGGCCAAGCACTGTGCTGAATGCTAAGGATTAAAAAACAAGAATAAGACACTGGTGATAACAAGGACACTCAAAATCTTGACTTCAAGCATGAAGTTCTCTCCTTTCAGCTAATTTACTCAAGTATTAACCTTTGACCCCATTAAGATCACCAGTCCATTGGCCATACCAGGGTTTCCACTGATCTGACTGACCTTCAGCTGTTCATTTCCTCTTCACCTGAATTCCATATTCTGGTGTTGCTGCCACTCCTTTATAAAAACTTAACTTCTGGGACACCTGGGTGGCTCAGCCTTTGAGCATCTGCCTTCAGTTCAGGTCCTGATCCCAGGGTCCTGGGATTGAGTCCCACATCAGGCTCCCTTCTCCCTCTGTGTCTCTCATGAATAAATAAATAAATAAATAAAATCTTTTTTTAAAAAAACCCTTAACTTACTCCCCATCCTCTATGCTAATCAGCTGGCAAAGTGCCACCTTGGTTAAAACCAACTGTTCATCTACTCTACACCCTTAGTGGAGAAGCTGAGCATCATTAAAAGGAAGGAAAGGAGGGAGGAAGGAAGAAGGAAGGAAGGAAGGAAGGAAGGAAGGAAGGAAGGAAGGAAGGAAGGAAGGAAGGAAGGAAGGAAGGAAGGAGAAAGAGAAGAAAAATACACATACAACTCTGTTTGCTCAACTTCTTCCAATTTATGACCATAAATCTCAAAAGAATACCCTACATTGGCCAGACAATCCAGCTACATTTTTCTAAATGTAGAAATTCACCTTCCTACTTTCTGAGATTACTATTTTATGCCTTCCTTTTTTCCCTCCAATTTCTGCCACCATCCCCCAGCTGACGATCTTGCTTCAAAGATATCTTTGGTAGAAAAAAAACGAGGTCATTCTCAAACAGATGATTCTTCCAGACTACTGTGTCTGTGGCCATGGATGCTGCCTCCCTGCCCTGTCACAATGGAGGACACACAGCTGCTCTATCTCTCCTTCTATGCTTTGTTCCCAATGCTTCTTATCTTCTCAAGAGGTTTGAGAGAAAAGAGGACAGAGAATTATTTAAGTTTTCTAGTTTCAGAGCAGATCAATGTGATATTTTTCCAATATGGTCCCCCACTCCCGCCCCTTGGAAGAAGGCTCTATGACTTTAAATAAGTGACTGAGCCTCTGAGTCTCAGCTTGCTTGTCCATACAGCGGGCCACATCTTCTGATTTATGACAGTACGCTGTACAGGTATTCATCTCCAATGACTCAAAATAAGAACTTTGGATGAAAGGACTATTTAAAGAGGTGTGGGCAGAGTTCAAGCGACAGACGAGGTGAGGCATCTCTGGTGAGGCATCCAGAGATTAGCCACAGTGGGAGGCAGCTATGTCCCCAAGGACTCGAAGAGCTGGTGTCCCTGGAGCTGGAGAGGCAGCCAGGAGGCAGGGCAGTGCAGGGGAGCTGCAGCCCTGGAAGTGGGAAGCTAAGCAGGGGGAGCTAAGCTCTGTCCTTGCACCCCTCCGGTCCCCTGAGGCTGACTGTTGGCCAATCCAGCAGAAGCCAGAGGGAAGGGAGCCTGGGCAAGGTGGTGCAGAGTCAGCCTCTGGGGGGCAGAGAGTGGGTGGCTCAGAGGTGAGCCCACAGCCTGCAGGCCCCTGAGCCCAAACTGCCAGGACAACTTTGAGATTATTGATTTAGTTCACAGACTATGATGTGGGTTCAGGGAAGGATATCCAAACAACTCTCAACTTCTTATTTTTCTATTGCTCATCTTAAAGCCATATCTTTCCCTTTCTTTCCTCCTCTCTTTTCCTTTTTTTTTTTTTTCTTTTTTTTTGAAAGAGAGCCTGGTTGTTGACTAATTGTCAGCATGGAGCATGCATTTGATGCTCTCCTTGGAGATTCTCATCTTTGCAGTCAATCAGCAGGCTTCACTCCCAACAATATTAGCATCCAAGATGGTGAGATAAACAAGCTCATTAAAAAGCAAGTTGTTACACGCAGCAAACACCTTAGACTAATAAAACTTGGCATCCTCTGTGGTACACCCAGGGAAACAATATTAACAGCCTTGATAGCAGTCTGCATTTAAGAGAAAAGCCCAGAAGGTAGCTAGTTGATCCTGTAGAATTATTCAGGCAGCCTCATCCATGTATGGCACCATGGGGAAATGCTGGGCCCGTGAGCTCAGAGGTACAATGTTTAGATAGCACACTTACAGGAGGAGATTTTCACTCAGTTAGGGAGACTTTTGCATTCATTTAACAAACATCAGTGGGGTATCCATGACATGCACATGCTGGCTACTGAACACATAAGCTGTTGTCCCAGCCATGAGGGGCTCACATTCCTCTGGGTAGCATAGGCTGTTGGTAAACAGACCCAGGATCTAGGGAGTTAGCAATGATAGAGAGTTTCCCAGAACGAGCCTATGGGACACAAAGAAGGAATAATTAGCCCAATTAGGGCTGGATACAGGGTGAGAACAACTCTTTGGGTCCTGTAGCTTTTTTATTTATTTCAAAGAACAGTTACTACAACTCGCATGGGAAGTTATGTCTAAGAGCTTGATGGCCTGGTCTTTCCTTTCACCTGGAGACTAAATGAACTTATGGGCACCATATTTTGCTAGAGACCATGTAACTTGATGCAACTTAGAAGATGGTCCCCACCCCCAGGCCTAGAACCATCCCTGAAGTAGTGGAAAGCCTTGGCATGCATATGGCATCCATGCTGGTGCTGACTGGGATGTCATGTACTGAACTAGAGAAGTTGGGAGAAGTTAGGAGTCCAGGGAGAGCAGGACACAGAGGACTAATTGGGCTCAAGAGAGAAGTGGGTTGAAATGATTAAGATGAGATTGGTTGTTTTCTATTAAACTAGTCTGATTGAGGAGAAATTTTGGAGGTGCAAGGTCTCCCTGGGCCTTTCAGGGAAAGCTTGGACCTGTCTGATCTTGGCAAAGAGTCCCTGAGTAGCCTGTCCATCTCTGAAAAGCTGAGTGTTGGAGGGAGGAATCTAACCTTTCTTGAGTCCATATGATATGCTCTACAACTCTGATTGGTGTTTAGCTTATTTAATGTTCCCATAACCCCATGAAAGTAGATGTTTTGTTTTGTTTTGTTTTTTTCTTTTAAATCTCACCTTGAAAAGGAATTGGAGGTTCCAGGGGGCATACAGAACTGGACCAAATCACAGAGGAGGTAAGAGGAGGTTTTTGAGTCAATACCTAATTGATCCTCCTTGCCCCATATCCTACAGATTCTGAGCCAGGTCTGGGTAACATTTTGGCTCAGCATTTGCTCTAAGGTGGCCGTGTTCCCATGATATCCTTGGCATATCATTTGATTGGTCAGAAAAGAATGATAATGAGCCAGCATATTATTGAGCTGGCCTGCCCCAGTCTGTGTGTAGGTTCTCAGGGGACTCCTGAGACAGACCATGGAATACCCATGGGAAGCTACTTGAGGAAGGAACAGCAAATCCGCAAGTCTCAGAGTCAATGTAGAAGGAAAGGGTTGTGAAACAGCCACATTTTTGTGTGATTATCATTGCAAAATGTATTGATCTCTGAAGAAAGCAGAGATTTTGGCTAATTTTTCTAGAAAACATTCTTTTTCACTTGTATCTTCCTAAACTGGGGTTCCTTCTATTAATCTCTATTGAGGTCATGAGATTAGATCTTTTGTAATAGGCACTGGATCATCTAAAAAAGAAATTATTGGATCTTTTGAGAGAGGCATCGTGTCTGTTTTTCTGTATCCATAGCATTGTGTACCATTCCTGATCGACTCCCAGTAAGTATTTACTAAATTAATGAATTCCAGAACCATTAACTAGAAAAGGCTATCGGTACCATGTATGAGTTCACAAATGGTTTAGGGTGGGAAGAACAAGATTAGTGGAATCTAAGGTAAATTGTCACTGATGCAAACAGACACATGGCATTGCTAGAGGTCCCTCATGTCTCCCCTTTCTACCCTCTTCACTTTCAATGGACCCCAAGTGGAGGGAGGGAGACAAACATGGAAAAAGACTCTGATAAAAGGCAGGAAGTGTATTTCTCTATTTACTTAAGCCTTCATGATTTTTTTCATCAGTATTTTGTAATTTTTAGCACACAGACTCCGTACATGTTTTGTTCAACTTATACCTAAGAATTTCACTGTTTTTGTAGTGATTATAATTGGCATTGTGTTTTTATTTCAGTTTCATATGTTTGTTGTTGGTACATAGAAACACTATTGACTTCTCTTATGTTGATCTTGTATTCTGTGATCTTGCTGAACTCCTCTATTAGCTCTAGGAGTGTTTTGGTGTATCACTTGGGACTTTCTGTATATCTAATCCTGTGATCTATAAATAGAGTTTTAATTCTTCCTTTCCAATCTGTAGGCCTCTCTAGGAGTCATAAGAGTCAGATATGTTTTCCTTATTCCTGATCTTAGGGAGAAAGCACTCAGCCTTTCATCGTTATATACTATCTTAATTGTAGGTGTGTTTTATAGATTTCATTTATCAAGTTCAGTAAGCTTCCTTCCACTCATAGTTCACAGGGAATTTTTATTATAAACAAGTAATAAATTTTGTCAAATGTTTTTCTGCATCTACTGAGATAACCACATGATTTTTCTTCCTTAGTCTATTAATATGGTGGACCATATTGCTTGATTTTTTGAATGATGCGCCAGTTTTGCATTCCTGGGGTAAATTCCACTGGTCATGATATATCGTCCTTCATTTATCACTGGAATTGATTTGATACTATTTTGTTGAGGGTTTTTGTGTGTATGTGTGTGTGTGTGTGTGCCAGATCACGAGATATATTAATCTGTTTTCTTAAAATATTTTTGTCTGGTTTTGATATCAGTATAATGCTGGCCTCATAATATGAGATGGAATATTTCTCACCTCTTCAAATTTCTGGAAAGGATTATATGGAATTAGTATAATATCTTCCCTAAATGTTTGGTAGGATTCATTGAGTAAACCACCTAGGCCTGGAGGTTTTTTTGTTATAAAGGTCTAACTATACATTCTATTTCTTTAATAGAGTAAGAATTGTTCAGGTTATTTATTTTGAATGAGTTTTGCATTTTTCAAATAATTGCTTCATTTCTGCTAAGGATTCAAAATTATGGATATGAAGTTATCACAATCTTCCCTTATTATTCTTTTAGTGTACATGGTATCTGTAGTGACGTCATCCCTTTCACTCCTGATATTTGCAATTTGTGTTGTCTTTTTATCTCGTGCAGCCTGGCTACAAGTTTGTCAATTTTGTTCATCTTTTTAAGAACTAGTGTTTAGTTTCATTGATACTTTCTGTTGGTTTTCTCATTTCAGTTTCATTGACTTCTGCTTTTGTCTCTATTGTTTCCCTCTTTTTTGCTTTGGGTTCGATTTGATCCTTTTTTTCCCTGCTTTTTTAAAATATAAGCTTATATAATTTGAAACTTTTCTTCTTTTCTATATAACTATTTTTTAAAATATTTTATTTATTTATTCATGAGAGACACAGAGAGACAGAGCAAGAGAGGCAGAGACACAGGCAGAGGGAGAAGCAGGCTCCATGCAGGGAGCCTGATATGGGACTCGATCCTGGGACTCAAGGATCATGCCCTGGGCTGAAGGCAGCGCTAAACCACTGAGCCACCCAGGCTGCCCCATCCCACACATTTTGATGGGTTGTTTTCTCTTACAGCTCTTGCTGTTTATCCTTGTTGCCCAGTTCCACAATGGAGGCTACACTTGGCTCAAAGGTGAGCGAAAGAGGACAGATATCCCCAAAATCTCCCCTTGCCAGTTATTCTTCACCCTTTGACATCCCAACTCAATTTGCATGCTAATGTGAACTCTCAAAGTCCTCAAGCAGTTGGGTTTTTGTTTTTTTGTTTTCTGTTTTGTTTTGCTTTGTTTTAATAATAAATTTATTTTTTATTGGTGTTCAATTTGCCAACATACAGAATAACACCCAGTCTTCATCCTGTCAAGTGCCCCCCTCAGTGCCCGTCACCCGTTCACCCCCACCCCCTGCCCTCCTCCCCTTCTACCACCCCTAGTTCATTTCCCAGAGTTAGGAGTCTTCATGTTATTTCTCCATGCTAATGTGAATTCTCAAAGTCCTCAAGCAGTTGGGTTTTTTCACTGCGTTTAGAGTTTTTCACTATAATCAGTGGGATATGGGCTGTGGAAGGCTAACTTCATCTTCACTTTGGCCAGCATCCTGTCTGATTCTGAGCTTCCGTCAGATACCTAGTACAAAGCTACAGGTTGAAAGATACTCATCCATATGGAACTAAACCTATGCACTAACTGCCCTACCACCACCACAATTACCACCTGAGGGAAGGGGCAGGGAGTGGCATGTGGAAGATGTCTTCTGTTCCCAAAGGAAAGAAACTGCCTCTCATGCTTTCTAAAGGAATAGAAATCCTCAGGCTGCTTTCAGACTAGAAGAATGATGCAAAGGTGGCATCTGCCCCACAAATATCACAGCTGAGAAGCTCTGGTCAGCAAGCGAAGAGAGAAGTAGGCAGAGAAGTCTCTCTGAATAAACACTAAGTGTCCTTTGTGGATACTCCAATCCAAATGATATCTCTCCTTCTTTCATTCTTTTGCTATCCTTCCCCTCTATTTCCTTCTCTTTATTACTCTGCCCATGCTTAGACAGTGGTCTCAAAATTTTAATTATATATCTCTATAATTAAAAGCAATTTTTAAGGGTGCCTGGGAGGCTTGGTCAGTTAAGCAGCGTCTGTGTTTGGATCAGGTCATGATCCCAGGGCCCTGGGATGGAGCCCTTTGTGGGGCTCTGTGTGCAGCAGGAAGCCTGCTTCTCCCTCTCCCTCTGCCCCTCCCCCTGCTCTGTTCTCTGTCTCTCAAATAAATAAATAAAATCTTTAAAAGATATTTAGAAAGAAAAAAGTAATTTTGAGCACTCATTCCCCAACACATACACAAATTATCTAATTATAACAAAACCATCTACAATGCTTGCTATATGTTAGGCACTTCCCTAAGCCTAGGTTAGTAGATAGATCGCTGTTAATATATCAAACAAAAATGAATAAAATTAACTTTTGCTTTAATTGTCTTAGATGAAAAGTACATATTTATAGAAATTCTAATATTTTCTTCTCATACCCCTGTGGGGCATCTTGCACACCTTGAGGTTATATGCACGCCCCACATTTGTGACCACTATTTAATCTACCCACTTAGAGCCAAGCAATGATCAGCCTTTGTATTGTTCCCCAGGTACCTGCTATGTTCCAGATACCTTTGTTTCACGTACAAGGAAACTAAGATTCAGAAAGAAATTTCATGACATGCTAATAAATTACTGGTACCTTTGTGGTCACACTGATAATAAATGGTACCTCTGGGGCTTCATCCTCCAGCCATCCAGTTCTCTTTTACCCCAATTCCCCAGAAATGGGATTTTCTTCAGCTAATCAGGATCCTCTTAAGAAAGAAATAGGAGGTGGTGGCAAGACAGGGGACCTACAGTTGCGGGTATTCCAGGGGTCTCCCTCATAGAAGGTAGAAGCTCCAGATCCCCTGGAGGGTCAGGAATCTCAGATCAAAGGAGGAAATTACGTTCTCCCTCCCTTTCCCTGAAGTCCCCGTCTCTACCTTCCTTCCCAGTGTGGCACCAGAGGGACAAGTGGCTTCTCCCATCACTCACCGCCTCTTCCTCTCCCCTCTGCCTTTCTGACAACACCTATCAGCTCTCACCAGCCTCCTCAATTCCAAGCTGTTCCTTGCAAATTCACTAATGAAATTCCAGTTTCTTTTGTAATTGTATTTTAACATGGTTCATGCTCTGATACCAACCTTAAATCAAACTCTTTGCAGAAAGACTATCACAGGGTGACAAGTTCCTTTCTGCATGCCTCATTACTGAAACATTTATTCAGGGCTTCCTGGATGCTATGAATGGCTGCCTCTGAGTGCTGCAATGACTTAATCCACTACAACCAAAGGATTTTAATTTCCTCCCCTGGGCTCCCCATTTTGGTTTCCTGCCTGAGTTTGTCCCTCATTTTGGATGCACAGCTCTGGTGGGACAGTGGGGCTTCACTTGGGTCTAGAGCCTGTAGAGGGCCTACTCCCGTCCCAGAGCCTGGGGCACAGATCATAAAAGCAGCCTTCAGCCCTGAGCCTCAGTGGTTTGTCCGGATTCTGGCCAGCTTGTTTTCTCATCGTGGTATGTGCTCTCTCCACAATGAAGTAGAAAATGTTAAAGTAAGCTCTCAGAGACAGGAAGGCATGATGGTAGCTTCAATATTCTTAAAAGCCCTGGCAAGAGATCTACATCCAAGATACTTTCCAAATATTTGTTTAGCAGTTGAGAAATATGGTGGACTCATTCTGACATGAACACAGGGCCATGAGGGTGAAGCTGCATGAAGACACAAGTATGACCTGAAGAGGACATGAGAAGCAGCAAATTCTGGACAGGGACATTTGTTTGGGTTTCTCAAGGGGGGAAAATATGACTCAGAAGATAAGCATAATGGGATTTTTCTTTTCATTCCAGAATTAGCAGCTGGGACTCGAAGAAGACATGGAAGATCAAGGGTCCACACATGGTTATTTCAAGATTTTATTTACTTATTTTGAGAGAGAAAGAGAGACAGAGAAAACAAGCAAGAGGGAAGAGCAGAGGGAGAAGGAGAAGCAGGGAGCCCGATGGATGTGGGGCTCGATTCCAGGACCCTGGAACCATAACCTGAGCCGAAGGCAGACACCTAACTGACACCCAGGCACCCCAAGGAGGTACACATTCTAACAAGAGTCAGAAATAATTAGAGCCAGACAGCTTTGAAGGCTTCATAAGAGGTAAGCTGTCTTTGCTCAACTGTTACATGTTCATTGAACAATTTGACCTGAAAGACACAGGAACATCAAACAAGATTATTTCTTTTTTTTTTTTTTTACAAGATTATTTCTAACAACTGTCTTCAACTCTCCTCTGCTCAGTCCTCCTTTCCCTCCCTTTACCAATGCCTCAGGCAAACCCCATAGTTTTCCAGTTATTTTCAGTTATAACAAAGTCCAATGTAAGAGGCCCATCCTTTGCTCCAGCTTGGCCCCGACCTACAGTCCCAACAACCAGGAGGGAGAAGAACCTTCGTCTCTCTCCCTCTCCTCCCTCTCCTAGTTGCAGCTTAATGAGGATTGGGATTGAGAGGCAGGAATAAGAGAGAGGACAAGGGTCCTCCTAGGTTGCTGGCCATTGCCCATAGAAAAACCTTGGAGGTGGTGAGTTTGGAGACAGACCAAACCATAAGAGATATCCAGAATTCAATTGGATGCCAATTAATTAACCCATTTGATTAGCTCTTACAGATGTAAGAATTTTGTGGCCTAAGAGGAAGAGCTAGGCAGGAGTGCATATAAGTATCTCAAGGGCTAAGTAAATACAAGTATAGTCAAGTAAAGAAGCAGCTGAGGTGGGAGGTGGGGGGATTCAGACATCCCTCAGTGGCCTGGGACCTGGATGGTAGGGGCTCAGATGGTTATGTTCTTCCTGAAGCCTGATCACCTTCCCCCTTAACAATTGAGAAGGCATCCTCCAAAGTTGTTGGATGATTCAATTATTATCTAGTGAGGAAGCACATTTTTAGCCTTGAGCACATTCACAAGTATACCAATGTTCATGAAAATTAAACCCATAGTACAATATTTTTAATAAGGAATCTATACATATTTGTATTCCAGGTATTTTCATTGTTTAAAAGAATCTGGCCCAGAAGACTACATGGTCAGGGGTGCTTGGCTGGCTCAGTTGGTGGAGCTTGTGACTCTTGATCTTGGGGTTGTGAGTTCAAGCCCCATGTTGGGTAAAGAGATTACTTAAAAATAAAATCTTAGAAAAAATAGTAGGTCAATCTTGTGATTCTAATTCAAAGCAGTTAATTGAGTAATTAATTTGAGCTTGAAACTTTAGGAATCTTATTAGGTATCATATTTGTATTAGAGTATTTAAGAAGTCTTAATTTTTACCTTTATTATAAGCTTAATTTATTAGATCTGTCAGTGTTACTCAAGTACATAGGGAAGAAGCATTTTTGTTAAGTCAAACATCTGGGAAAATTAAGTGTATTTAATAATTTAACATATAAATGCAACTTAAAATATTAGAAGAAGTTAGACTAAGTTTGTAAATGAGACCTAATGTTAATCAAAGGCCTTTTAAAAAGCTATTGTTAATGATTGCTAGAACTATAAATAGAATAATAAGATCTGTAAGCTGAATTTAAATGTTGCACAAAGAGCTGGATTTTTTTAATAAATGGAATATTAATTTCGAAGTCAAAGTAACCTCTGAATAATCTTTCCTGTGCACCCAATCTGCCCTTGACAGCCGTCTGTCAGAGTCCTCGGCTGGCTGTGGCTTCTCCTCGGGCTTACACTGACTGTCCCCAAAAGCCCTGTCTGTGTGCAGCAGGCCTGAATGCAGTCCCTTGGGAGTGGGGTGGGTGAGGGGCCTGCCCACCCCTTAGCTCTCCATACTCTGATCCAGCATCTTCCAAGAACGTCCTGCAGTTCCGGCTCCTAGGGCCGTCTGAGCTGCAGCTCTGCCCTCTTAGTTGGGGTAACAGCAAGTTTCCTCTTCAAACCTTCCTCCTTCTCCAGCATCTACATGCGACCTATGGTGGAAACACAGGCTGCTCTACCAACTTGACCTACCTTGATATTCATCCTTCTCTCTCTTCTTCCCCCCTCTCCCAGGTACCCACTATTTCAACAAATTATCTTCTTGGGGTGCTCTCACTGAGTTTGATGTAGAGAAAATAACCCACAAGCTTGTGACTCATGACTTCGGTGATTGTCTCAATTCCTTTCTACCATCCCCCAGGCTTTTCAGTAGACTAACAGGAATGCGTGGGTACTCAATGGTTTCCATTAGGCAGAACTGGACGCCACAAACCACTTGTTTAGAGCACACAGGTTGGTGGTGGCTCCTGTACAAGCACATCTGGTGTCTGGACCCTAAAATGAGACCAGGCTGCCAAAAAATGTTTAGATGCAAACAGTAGGACTTCTTTTTCAAGCATCTCTGGAATGGCCTTACTACTACTCAGAAGCAACATTTGGAACCTGTTGCTGTCACGGAACATTCTCTCTCGCTTTGCCTTACCAGCTCTCACTTGAGTTCCGAGCCACAGCTGGGTACCTGGCTGTGAGGATGCTATGCACAAGGACTCTGAGAAAGCTGCTTTCCTTTTATTCCAGATTCTGCTTGTACCTTCTAAGAGCATAAACTTGAGTTCCCCTACGCCCACTTCCCCCAAGACGACCAGGCTCTATTGCAACAGCCGTGGTGGTCAGTATAAAAGCAACGTAGCTAATGACACATATATTTATTGAGCGTGTATTCAATACCAGTGTTAAAAATGCTTTGCATGTGTTAACTCATTCGGTTCTTATAACCACTGCACTTCTATGAAGTAGGTACTGTGATTACCCCCCCATTTTGTAGAGGAGGAAACTGAGGCACAGAGGAGTAAGTAACTGGCCCAAGGTCTCACAGCTTGGCCAGGACTGGAGTCAGGATCTGACTCTGCCAAGTTCCCTAGATCTCGCAGTTGTCATACTTTGTCATACACCCCTGGTCTCAGAAATAACTAGGCTTTCTTAGAACTAAGGTGCCTGCAGAGAATCAGCTTGGCTCAAACATCATCAGAGAATTCCATATTCACTGGAATCAACCAATAAGAATAAAGCAAATTTTCTTCATTTTACAACCATAATGCTCCCCACAATAAAAAGATTCCCTCCGAGTGCACTGAATATGGCATTTAATTTGCCAAGTCTAATTTTCCAACAGATTTTCCAGAAAAGGTCTCCTAGTAGAAGAAACTCTCTTGCTTTGCAGAGAGGAAACTCTAGGGTGAGGTCCCACAGTGAGGTGCTATTGGTAGAGTCAAAAAGGGAATCAAGTTTAGATTCAACCCAAGTTCATTGACTTGTGGATGCATTTAATAAATCCTCACCAACCACAAAGACAGGAGGGAAGACATTTAAATATGCTATCTTTTGGTAAACAAACAAACAAACGATCCCAGGACATTATGATGTCTGGTTCATTTAAAATCTAATTCTTTCTCTAATATTCCATGTAGGCAAGGCAAGAATTTTGTGAAGTTAATTAGTTCAAGTGCAATGCCAAGTCATAGAGTAGAATTTTCACTTTCACTGCGTTAGTCCTTTCCCACTGCTTTAGAGCAGAAGTTAAAGAAACATGAACCAATAGTTTGTCAAAACCCAAGAGATGTTACCAATTGTATTTAAAAGCATGGCAGTCAGAAGCTGTCAGGGGCACCTGGGTGGCTCAGTCGGTTAAGCATCTGACTTCATTTTTGCTCAGCTAATGATTTCAGGGTCCTGGGATAGAGCCCCACGTTGCCACGTCGGGCTCTGTGCTGATGGTGGAGTCTGCTTGAGATTCTCTCCCTTTGCCCTTCCTCCACCTCAAAAAAAAAAAAAAAAAGAGGGGGGAAACTGTCTCTGGCACAGTAAAAATTCCACAGCATGGTCAGGAAGTCTAGGGTGTTGGAGAAAGGAAGGAGAAGGGCTGGATCCAGGGAGTGCTAAGAAAGCAGTTTTGGTTAGAAGGTGGTGGTTGTTGAATGAGGGGGATTGGAGGAAATTTATTTTTACTTCTGACAAAAAATGTGACGATTGAGTGCATAGTGCCTGTGTTGAAATGTGAATAGAGTAGGTTAGCACAGACTCTGAAGCTGGTTTTTTAGATTTGGGGTTTTTTTTAACTGAGATATAATTGACACAATACATTATGAAGCTTAAGGTGTACAACATGTTGATTTGATACATTTGTGTACCGCAATATAATTACCACCATGGCATAGCTAACACCTCTATCACGTCACACAATTATTATATCCTTTTTGTGAAGAGAACAATTAAGATCTAGTGTCTTAGGGGATCCCTGGGTGGCTCAGTGGTTTAGCTCCTGCCTTCGGCCCAGGGTGTGATCCTGGAGACCCAGGATCGAGTCCCGCGTCGGGCTCCCTGCATGGAATCTGCTTCTCTCACTGCCTTGTCTCTGCCCCTCTCATTCTCTCTATCTCTCTCTGTGTCTCTCATGAATAAATAAAAAACCTAAAAACAAAATCTAGTGTCTTAGCAACTTTGAGGTTTATAATTATATAATCACTATATATTGCATATTAACCTAATATTTATATTATGTAAGATATGTATTAATGATAATACATTTGATCCTTGAACAACGCAGAGGTTGGGGTGCCAACCCCCACACAAAAATCCACATATAACCTTGATTCCCCCCAAACTGAACTACTAGTAGCCTATCTTTTCACTGGAAGCCTTACCAATAACATAGTCGGTAAATATATATTTTAGATGTCATATGTATTATATGCTGTATTCTTACAATAAAGTAGGGCTAGAGAAAAGAAATGGTATTATGAAAATCATAAGGAAGAAAAAAATACATTTTTTTCATCTTTATGGATTGTCAAAATTTATTGGAAGTAGTAAAGAATACTGGCTCAGGACAATAGCTATTTACTTATCAGTACAGAAGTATTTTAATATTTTTTATATTTGGAAATTTTATTTTTTTAATTTAAGTTCAATTAATTAACATATAGTGTATTGTTAGTTTCAGAAGTAGAGGTCAGTGATTCATCAGTTGCATATAACACCCAGTGCTCTTTCCATCACATACCTTCCTTAATACCCGTCACCCAGTGACCCCCCTCCCCATCTCCTCCCCTCCAATAACCCTCAGTTTGTTTCCTATGATTCGGTCTCTTATGATTTGTCTCCCTATTTTCATCTTGTTTATTTTTCCCTCTCTTCCCCTATGATCCTCCGTTCTGTTTCTTAAATTTCACATATGAGTGAGATCATAAAGTAATTGTCTTTCTCTGACTGACTTATTTCATCTAGCATAATACCCTCTAGTTCCAACCATGTCGTTGCAAATGGCAAGATTTCTTTCTTTCTTTTTTTTTTTTTTTTGATGGCTGAGAGGTAGTCCATTGTGTATATATATCACATCTTCTTTTTCATTCATCTGTCAATGGACATCTGGGCTCTTTTTAACAAATGATGTTGGGAAAAGTGGACAGCCACGTGCAGAAGAATGAAACTGGATTATTTTCTTACACCATCCACAAAAAATAGACTCAAAATGGATGAAAGACCTAAATATGAGACAGGAATCTGTCAAAATCCTAGAGGGGAACACCTAGGGGAATACAGGCAGCAACCTCTGTGACTTCAGCTGCAGCAACTTCTTGCTAGACACATATCCAAAGGCAAGGGAAACAAAGGCAAGAATGATCTATTGGGACTTCATTTAGATGAAAAGTTTCTGCACAGCAAAGGAAGCAGTTGACAAAACCAAAAGACAACTGACAGAATGGGAGAAGATATTTGCAAATGTCTTACCAAATAAGGGGCTAGTATCCAAATCTATAACTAACTTACCAAACTTAACACCCAAAGAACAAATACATAATCAAGAAATGGGCAGAAGACATGAACAGACATTTCTCCAAAGAAGACATACAAATGACACATGAAAATGCTCAACATCACTCAGCATCAGGGAAATGCAAATCTAAACCACAATGAGATACCACCTCACACCGGTCAGAATGGCTAAAACGAACAAGTCAGGAAATGAAAGATGTTGGCGAGGATGCAGAGAAAGGGGAACCCCCTTACACTGTTGGTGGGGATGCAAGCTGGTGCAGCCACTCTGGAAAACAGTATGGAGGTTCTTCGGAAAGTTGAAAATAGAGCAACCCTACGACACAGCAATTACACTATTACTGGGTATTTACCCCAAATATATAAATGTAGTGATCTGAAGGGGCACTTGCACCCCAATGTTTATAGCAGCAATATCCACAATAGCCAAACTATGGGAAAAGTATATTTATAGTGGTGTACTGTATTTATTGAAAAGAAAAACCTGCCTAGAGGTGGACCTGGGCAATTCAAACAGGTGTTGTTCAAGAGCCAACTCCAATTGCATTACTGTTACAGTCAGTATTGTTGACTATAATCTCTATGAGTAGTTCTCCAGGATGGATTCCTGGATTTGAATCCTGGCCCCTCCACTTATTAGCTGCGTGATCTTGGGCAAATCTTTGGACATTTCTGCCTACATTTTCTAATTGTACATTATATATAACCTTTTAGGGTTATTGGGGAAATTAAATAGGCTAATGCATATAAAGTGCTTACAACAGTGCTTGGCATAGAGTAAACAGTATGTAAATAGGTAACTTTTATTATTGTTAAAGATAGATTTTTTAAAAGATTGATTGATTGATTTGACAGAGCAAGAGAGCTTAACCAGGGCAAGCAGCAGAAGGAGGGGAAGAAACAGGCTTCCCACTGAGTAGGGAGCCTGGTGTGGGCTCCATCCCAGGACCCGGGGATCAGGACCTGAGCCAAAGGCAGACACTTAACCCACTGAGCCACCAGGCGCCCCAAAGATATATTTTTTTAATCAGGGTGGTATTGCCTTTGAAAATCTCCAGCAGTGACATACATTCTGGTCCATTGCACATTTTGGAATGGTCCATCCAAAAGTGCAGGCATGCGCTAAGGCTGGTTGATGGCCTAAGGTCCAGTGCAGCTCTGGGACTTGAGACTTTTGGGGCTTCTCTTTCTTGGGGCTTCAAGGTGCGGCTTAGAGACAAATGCTTCAGTCACTCAAGACTATGGCGCCCTCTAGTGCCTGATGAAGGCTGATGCTCTCATGTTCTCCCCAGCGCCTCTGAACCATCTGAGCAGCCCTGAGCAGAGCATCGCCCCACCCTCCAGGGCTGCTGGGAAAACCCTGCTGCCTTATCTAAGATCCACCCCTTGGAATCACTTAGAGACCTCACTGTACATCTTCCATCTGCGACTCTTCACCACCAGCAGCTGCAGTGGCTGGTTAGAGGCTCCCTGTCTGCGACCCGCTTTCCACCACCAAGTTCTTTCTCTGCATGGTTGGCAGGGTGGGAGAGGGGCACGGTGGTCATGTGCCAGCCAGTAAGGGATATGCCCAAGGCAAATGCTGCAATAAAACAAAGTCCATAATTGCTCAGGTGAAGACGCCAGTGTATTTAAGTGGGAAATGCGAGTGAAGAGCACCCTGTGGCAGTTTAGAAAGGAAGAGATCTGGGAGGTCACTCCTCTTTCAAGTCATTGTATAAGGTTACATGAAGGAGGCGGCATTGCAAGAATGTTTGGATGGTTGGAGAAAGAACTGTTTGATGTAGGGTGAGTGGGAGAGGGTGGGAAGGTAGAGCCTGAGGTGTAGGTAGGCTGAGAGAGAATGAATGGAACCTTCTTTGAAGTGGTGAACATCATGCTTCCTCAATACTCTCTTTATTTCTTCCCTCTGCTGGTCCTCATGGCATTAGAGATGACAGGGAAAACGGGGTGGGTTAGGGGAGAGAATGAAAGCTCCCTTTATCCTTGTTACTCTCCTAGGGTGGAAGTATGGGAGAGGCAGACACAACCAACTTTGATCAGAGTAAGGTTCTTGAGTGGGCGAGTGTGGTCTCTTCCAGCCTGAGTATTTTCCCTGAATGTTTCTCCTTCTTGTGAACAACAACCACTGGTCACCCAAAGGGATGTGCCTGCTGCTTGCCCCCCATATACCTAGATACAAGGTGCAGTGTAAGGCAGCAAAAGCAGCACACAACTGAAGCTTTATCTGGGCCCCTCGACTAAGAATGGTGACGCCAACAAGCCTACCTTTCCTTCTTCACTGCCATCTTGGCAATGTCCACCAACGCCATGGGAAGCACTGAATTATCTTGTGCGTGCTTGTGTGTGTATGTTTGAGGGGAGGATGCACGTTAACACTTACCATATATCATTAATTCTAAGATGCAGGAGGTTTTTTTATTCATGTGTATTCACATCCCAACTCTGAACTTGAGATGCTTCTTACATGTGACATTGTATTTCATCATTTAATTGATGTTATTTTTTATTGCTTCAGTAATATATAAATTTATAATAAAATTGAAATCCATCTTATAATTACTGACATCTTGATGATTATAACTGATGAAATCTCGTAATAAGGAAGTATCTCTCCACCTACATAAGCCCCAAATCCCTTCCGGAAGCTGCTCTTCCCAATGCCACCCAACAATTTCTTTATTTTATTTTATTTTATTTTATTTTATTTATTTTATTTTATTTTATTTTATTTTTATTTGTTTTACTTATAAATTTATTTTTTATTGGTGTTCAATTTGCCAACATATAGAATAACACCCAGTGCTCATCCCATCAAGTGCCCACCTCGGTGCCCGTCACCTAGTCACCCCCACCCCCCGACAATTTCCAGTGCAAATGTTATTCTTCTGGACGACTGTAACTCAGCTCTAAGGCATTAATCTTTGTAGTGGATGTCAGGGTGGTCTGCCCAGATGGCTTCCCCCAGCACTGAAGCACTTGCAAATGTTGGTCGGCAGCTCTCAGATGAACAGAGCAGTGTCCCCACTGGGGCCAAGCCATATCTAGTGACTGGTTGATGTGGGGATAACTTTAAAGGACCATCCAACTCCAGAACTTCCTGTAGGATTGGCTAGGGGCTTTATTACAACTGCTCTGCAGTTCAACTTCTCCCTTTGACCATGATGCTTCCTTTACTCCCTCACGTGTGATCACGGCAAGAGCATTTTCCTGCATGCTCAGTTTCATCCCAGACCTCTACTTCTCAGGGAAACTAACCTGCAAACAGTTGGTACCAGGAGTATCCTGAGAAACTCTACTATGGGATTTCAGAACTGGATCACCTGCTCATGGATGGAAACGGGATAAGGGTCTGGGTTATTATAACAGGTAAGCCCTACTCACTAACAGAGGCACAAATCAAGGGTGAAGGATCTCTAGAAGGGGCTGAGGGGATGCATGGAAGAGGAAGATGATGAATGGAGACTGTAGCTTCAAGACAAATTGCGGTGGCAGGGCCTGTGGTTTATGGCACTAACCTTCCTCTAAAAAGTTTCTATCAGAAGAGACCTGACAAAATCCTGGTGGAGCTTTTCTCAGAACGTAATATATGAAGCAAGGGAGTACAGACAGCAGAAGAAATGGACTGTGTACCATGCAGCAGCCCTCAGTACCCCCACCCAGGACCAAAGCACTTGTTTTCCCAGCTTCTGGGGATGCTGGTAGCCAACAGCTCTCAATGAATCCCTCTGGAATCCTTGTCCCCAACTGAATGGGTCTTGCCCAGGGTTAACCACGAGATCAGACCGCCTTCCACGATTGTTCACTGTTTCCCAAATGCCTCTCCTCCTTCTGACCCAGAAACCTTGTGGGGCCAGATTTAGCTAGACTAGGTCCTTATTAAACAGAAAATGTTATTAATTTTAGGCTTTAAAGTGGGCTTGACAAAAATAGTGTATCATCATGGTCAAGAGCAGAAGTTTAGGGACACCTGGGTGGCTCAGTGGTTGGGTGCCTGCCTTCAGCTCAGGTCATGATCCCGGGATCTGGGATCAAGTCCCGCATCAGGCTCTTTGCGAGGAGCCTGCTTCTCCCTCTGCCTGTGTCTCTGTCTCTGTCTCTCAGTCTGTGTCTCTCATGGATAAATAAATAAATCTTTAAAAATAAAAAAGAGCAGAAGTTTAGAACAGGCTGCACTGGGTTTGAAGTCACTTTACTTTTCTGTGCCACAATCTCCTGTCTGAAAATGAGGCTGATAATAATGCTTTTATCTCATGGGGATGTTAGAAGTTTCAACTTTGACCATGTATGAATCATAATCTCTAGACATGCAATAAGCAATCAGTCTAGGATTGATATCATCATCATCATCATTATTAGCTATCTTATCTAAATTATTAAGCTCTGTCTTCTACTTCTCCAGGCTGGGCTACACAGAGTCTGTATCTTTCTCTGGAGAGCCAAGTGAAGTGTCTTAAGCCTCTCAGTAGTAAGTTCTCTGTAAAGTATTTTAAAAATTCTTATTTTGTCAAAGGACTCCATTAAGATAGTTAAAAGTCAGCCCATGGGATGGAAGAAAATATTTACAATACTTACATCTGACAAATGACTCAGATCGGATAAAGAACACCTACAAATTAGTAAAGAAAAAAAGTCATTTCAATAGAAAAATGGGGGATCCCTGGGTGGCGCAGTGGTTTAGCGCCTGCCTTTGGCCCAGGGCGCGATCCTGGAGACCCGGGATCGAATCCCACGTCAGGCTCCCGGTGCATGGAGCCTGCTTCTCCCTCTGCCTGTGTCTCTGCCTCTCTCTCTCTCTCTCTCTCTGTGACCATCATAAATAAATAAAAATTAAAAAAAAATTCAATAGAAAAATGGGCAAAAGATCTAAACAGAACACACCCCCTGAAATAGCTAACATAGAAGACCCTAAGTGTTGGGAAGATGTGAAGCAAATGGAGCTCTGTTTAGTGCTGAAGTTAATGTCAAACAGTGTTTTCATTCTGGAAAGCTGTAAGCATCTACTCAAGCTGAGCACATATACCCCCAGTGACCCAGCAGTTCCATCCATAAGCATAAACCAAAAGTGATGGGTGCTTATTTTCACCCAAAATTTTTTAAGAATCCTCATAGCAGTACTTTGCATAATAGTCCCCTCAAAAGGGAAAAAATGGAAATTGGCCAAATACTCATCAACATTCGATAGGGTAAGCACCTTATGGTATATTCACACAATAAAACTCTACACCGCAATGAGAATGAATAACCAAAAAGCACATAGAACAACAAATCTCATAAACCTCATGTTGAGGGGAAAAAGTCAGACACAAAACATACATGCTATAGAATGCAATTTTTATGAAGTACATATTATACAGAGTGAAATGGTGGCCACCTTGGAGGTTCTCATGACCTACAAGGAGCAAGGTATTGGCTTCTGGGTGCCAGTAATGTAGTTGTTGTTTGAATCTGGTGTTAGTTACATAGATATGTTGCATTTGTGAAAATTCATTGAGTTTTATATCTACATGCACTTTTATGTATCTATTTGGACCTCAATAAGCATCACGTATACATATCTAACTTCTTCCAGGATGCTCATGCATTGGCAGAGACAAGGTGGACACCAAGTTATATTTAAATGCCACCATCCTCCTCCTCCTCATCATCATCACCAGAGAAAGCGATCTGAGAGTTTGGTGTGCGTGGACAGGAATATCATACAAAAAGGAAATAGAAAGTTTAGAGGAAAGATTTGGGATTTGTCCTTGAACTTAGGGCTTTGTTCTAATTTCTTAGGCCCACCAGGATTTCTCTAGGCCTCAGAGCACTGAGCCAAGGGCTTATTTTGGCGGCTGTCACTGACATATGCAAACAGGCTAAAAGCTTTCCCCTGGCTTCCTAATGTGTTAACAAAGCTGACTTATAAGCAGCAATTTATTTTTATCAACATTTGAAGCTTGATAGTGCAGATGATGTTAATGATGACAGCATATTGATGAGCCAAATTAGAGACTAGGCCTGGGTGTGAGTTGGAAAGGAAGAGGCACCTGGAGAACGGGGCTGGCCGACGATGACTCCTGCTGTAGTAGAGTCCCTCCCTTCCCCATTTTGCTGTCTTCATCCTGCATCAATATCCCTTAGCCACTGCCTACCAAGGACCAGCTACTGCTCGTCTTCCCTGTCTCCAAGATTTCTGCTTCCTGCAACTCCTAATCTACATCCAAAAAATGACTTGTCTCTAATGGCGATTGTCAGTGGCCAAAAGCTAAAGCAGCAGCCCTTGGAAACAAGATGCAGGGGCCTTGCATCAACCCACAGATTCTGCAACATACACATGGCGTCCACAGCTACCTGGGCATCACCACACTTTTACTTATGTTATCTTCCTGGCTATGATCAAGGACGTGGACTGTCTCAAAAATTTATTTCTAAAAAGTGTATTGCTAAAAGAAAGATTCTTTCAACACATTTTTTTTTTTAGGATCCAAGGGTTAGGCCAGAAAAACACAGGTCATTCCTTCTATTTTGAGCCCAGGTCCTGAAGGCAGCTACTTTTGTGTGAAAATCAGAACAAAGTGTGCCATTGGTAGCCTCATGACCCTATTGGATTTCCCAAAAGCAGCCACCAGAGTGCTTCAAAGGTCACTTTGAAAATGATTAATTCACTAAAGGATATTCCTAATGAAGAGCTCATGATAATTCTTTATTTATAAGAAGGAGAAATTTATTAGAAAGTTCTTTTTCTATATGAAGTCATGGTCTCAAATGTATCTGACTTGGGAAAACATCACAGATGCCATCACTCCGGCAACTTTCCTTCAAAAGTGTTCTTACCCATAAGCTTATCCCCCCAAACTCACCACTGGCTTTTTATGATATTCATCAGAACTTTTGTTTTTCTTTTCCATGCATGGCCAGAAAAGCAGAGGATTTTAAGGAAACATACTCAGTCTTTTGAATTTAGCCCCATGAGTGAGTGGCCTCTTACTCATATATTTGGTGAATGAGATGCAAGAGAGGTAATATGGCAAGAGCATGGCTGAGGTATCTGGAGGCCTCATCCTCGTTCTCCTCTCATAAGCCATGTGATATTGGGTTGGTTACTTCACTCCCCTGGACTCTAGTCTCCCCCTTTGAAAAACAGGGAAAATTCTTCTACCTTCACATTTTTGAGACCCTCATAAGGTATACGAAAGTGATTTATAGGGGTGCGTGGATGGCTCAGTCAGTTGGGTCAGGTCATGGTCTCAGGATCCTGGGATTGAGCCCTGTGTTGGGCTCCCTGCTTGGTGGGGAGTCTTCTTCTCCATCCCTCCTTACCCCTCCCACCTGCTCATGCTCTTGCTCTCACTCTCAAATAAATAAATAAATAAAATATTTAAAAAAATAATTTATAAACTGTAAAATGCTAGCCAAATAAAGAAGGACCATTAAAATTTTCATGCTTTTCTTACCAGGCTCTAATTCCTCCACTATCACTTCTGTCTCCATCACTTCCCGGGGAGTAAAACTGATTATAGCTTAGAGAAAAGGCCAGCACCAGGAAATTCTCATCTTAATCCTTCTGCTCAATTTCCACTAAGGGTCATTCATCAATATTAAAGTTTGAATTTTAATTTTAAACACCATAGTTCCAGGGAAAAGGAAAGGTCTCTTTTGTCTTTAATTCTGCTTATTTGAGAGCAGACACTGGGCCACCCACTAGTAATGGGAATTCAGGAATCTATATTCTTGGAGTCATGTTTTTCCCTTGACAACCCAAACATCCATTAACACAGGCCTCCTGGTCTCAATGACTGCAGAGACTCGAAGCGAGGCTTATGTGATGTAATCGCTAAGTGATATTCTTTGAAACTTTCATGGCTATGAATTCCCTCTATTTCAGGATGCTGTGTGCTGTTGTGATGTAACATTTATTTTAATGGCCCCGGAGATGCACTGAGCAATAGTGCAGCAAATTAACACCATCTTCTGGCTTGCCTGAGACTGTAAAAGGCAATTTGAACCACATTTGGTGTTTATAATTATTTTGTAATCCAATTTGCAGAATTGCAACAATTATTGGGTATGTAGATAACATATAAATCTTAATAAGAGATTTTGGTTCCTTTTAGAAGACCCACATACTTACTTGGGCAATGGAAGAAGAAAGAAGGAGGAATATTTATCTGACTGTCCCTGATGTGATCCTCTCTAGGTTATCAGGGATAAGCAGCAGAAAAATTCATGACAGTGAATGAGAAAGAGGAGAGATACTCTATTATTTACTCCTGTCAGGGAAAAAAAGTTCACCATAGAGACAGAGGCTCACTTCGGTCATTGGGATGTATAAACATTTTACCCATTGCAGACTGTACTTGGCCTTCTGAAACCTTATATTAACTGAAGTCTACCCCAGAACAGCCTGTGATGGGGAGCTATCTTCAGAAATGGTTTTACTTTCAGTGGCTGCCCATGCCGACCTGGTGGGGCAGCCAGATAAAAGCACCCGATTACTTTCTTCACATGGAGGGCAGTTGGCCCGTAGAATTGCTTAATACTGCAGCTACCTTTGCACAAGCAGGAAATATATCTTTGTGGCACTAAGCCTTGGAGACTGGGGGAGTCATTTATTATAGCAGCATAACTGGATTAGTCTGCTCGACTGCCATAACAAAATATAGACTGAGTAGCATAATAAGCAAGAGAAATTTATTTGCTCACAGTTCCAGAGTCTGGGAAGTCCAAGATCAAAGTGCTGGCTGATTCATTTCCTGGCAGGTGGCCACCTTCTCTCTGTGTCCTCACATGAGAGAGAGAGACAGAGCCAGCTCTCTGGTGCCTCTTCTTATAAGGGCGCTAATCCCGTCATAAGGAACCCATCCTCATGAATTCCTTGAAGCTCAGTCACCTCCCAAGGGCCCCTTCTTCAAATACCGTATGAGCATCAACACATGACTCTAGGGGAATCACAATTCAGTCCAAAACAATAATCTCACTTATCCTGCTTGATTCCATAAGGATTTGGGGTTTTCTTAGCATCTTCATACCCTCTTATTAGGGTATATGAAAATTTCAACAGCAGTTTTACCTCTGCACATGCTACTCTGTCTTCCTTTGCTGTGATGGAAATGACCTCAGTGGAACCTCTGGCATTATACTCAATGAAGCATATCATTAACTATCTGCTAAGGTTTCTAAGGCTCCTAATGTCCCACTCTCTGAATATTTCTTTTTTTTTTCTGTGTTCCAGTTTTTATGGTTTTGCAGCAGAATGCCTGACATGAAACATAATTGCAAATATTCGGTTGTGCAAAAGAGAACAGTGCTTAAGTACAAATAGAGACATGATTCTTTTTTTTTAAATAAATACTTAAACACAACCCGGGTCCCACAAGCACCTGGACTCTACGGTCTGTTGCAATTCTGCAACACCTGGACTCTACGGACTCATGGGCTGAGCTGCCAGCCCATGGACCCTCGAAGGCATCATGATTGCCCTCCCCCCTCTCTGAATATTTCTACCACATTTTCTCCTAAGAGGAGAAAGACTAACTAGGTTCTAGTCTGAGTGGAGGAAAGCCAGCATTTGCATGTCCAACCAGTTTACATTCTCCTTGTCTCCCTCTTCTCTCTATAATCAACTAAGATGAGTAAAATAGGCTTTCCGCTGTCTCCTCCGATCTAGCAAGATTTCCCTAAATCACATACTTCTCACTTCCAAGACTTTGCTCTCTTCCCTTGGGCCACAGGGTAGGTGCAGGGAGAGAAACCTTCTTATTGATAAGAGCAAATAGAAATGTGATATCCATGTTTCCATTGTATGCTTGTACCGGCTTATTTCATGAATGTGATCTTCACTATTAAGTGATGAGGTACGTCAGAGGAGGGATTGGGTCCGTTTTCCTCACATTGTATCCCTAGACTAGTTCATACCCTCACACAGAAAAAGGAGAGCTTTTCCTTAAGAATGGAAATGGGTCCACACTGGGCAGGTGCCCGAGACCTCCAGCTGCCTTCTATTGATCTAACACATCCTTCAGACCTTTGGCCAAGGCTTGGTTCAAATACTATTCCCCCCGTCACCCCTTTAGCTAGAACAAAAAATACATAACAACTGGTGTGATAACACTCATCTCATTCTACCTTAACTTGTTTCTATGACTATTTCCTCAGCTAGTTGTGGAGGGTAGACCTCCTGCATTATTAAGCTTTGTTTATCCCTCCCTGTCCTTACTATCCTCAATGGTGCCTAGCTCATTGACTAGTCAGTGTTGGGTAAACATCTGTTGAATTAAAATGAATTCTCACTGTCATTTTCTCTCTAATTTCTTAAAAATAGAAACTATAGAACCCCATACTGTTTCTACATGATTTTTTGTGTGTCTATCAACATCATCTTTGATCTGTTTGCCAACCTGACATCTGAGGATGTCTAGCATAGTTCTAGCACAGAAAAGGCTCAAACAATATTGTGTTGATAAATGGATAATGAGGTCTATAGGGGAAGAAGAAATTTGCCTGGAGTCCCACAGTGGCAATTGGAAGCTACACTTCTTGTATGTCATTTAATTCTGGATCCACGCTTCCTCCTCACTCAGCGTTCTTTAGTTTAGCAAACATTCATTTAACTTAGTGGAATAGAGAATAATGCAATATGGACAGAGTTACAAGATTGGTTCTGTATGAACACCTGGCCTGGCTCTATCCCACAGCCAGAGACTGGATCACGCACCATACCCACCTATCATATAAAGGCAAGATCCAGTTACAAGGGTTCAGACAAGAAAGTGGCAACTCTCAGTGGATGAACCACAGATGATATGTCCACAGCATTACTTCTGTAAAAGAAGCAATCTTCTTCCCACTAAATGTGCTGAATTCACAAGAGGAGCATTGGCTGAAAATCCATTCCATGACCTACTGACTAGCCTCAGAGTGGCTAAATCCCTGCTAGTACTCTGGAAGCTCAGTGCTCATACCTACATGTGTGCTATCAAAAGAGCCTCCCACTTGTCCCTATGAAAATGCTGACACCATTCTCCAAACCATTCTCCATACTGACTCTAGAATTTTCCTTGAAAAACAGACAAGCAACCACAAAGATTTCATGAATTTGATTATGAAAGTAGCTCTATTCATGAGGGGAAAATGCAGGATTCCAGAGTGGGGAGGAAACATCAGGGGGCCTAATTTAGTCTCTCAATTCAGGGTATAAATCATACTCCTTGATTCTCTTTCTAGTGGGAACTCTCTAGTGAAAGGAAGTCCTCCTTTCCATCTTTGGATGCATGTGGCTGATCAAAGAATCTTTCTTGAGGAGTGGGTATGATACACAGAAAATGTAAGCACGTAGACCATTTCGGTCCCATCAGCAATTAACAAGATAACATTGAACATAACCACACATGGGGAATTTCCAAATAATTAGTGGAAACAGTTTACAAAAACTTCAGCTTAGAAATTCCTTTCCCATGAACAACGAGGCACCCTTACAAGGTTTGCCCTCCTGCATGAGCACAGGACATAACATTCAGCATCTCTTTCAGGTAGGCATCAAAGAAGAGCCATGTCTCCTTACACACAGATGTATGTATAATAATAGAAATAGAAACTTCTAGAGTCAGGACACCTGGGTGGCTCCGTGGTTGAGCATCTGCCTTTGGCTCAGGGCATGATCCTGGGGTTCTGGGATTGAGTCCTGCATCAGGCTCCCTAGAGGGAGCCTGCTTCTCCCTCTGCCTGTGTCTCTGCCTCTCTCTGTGTGTCTCTCATGAATAAATAAGATCTTAAAAAAATAAAAAGAAACTTCTAGAATCAAAGAACCATGGATTATTGGCATAATGAGACATAAAGCCTAACTCTGAGTAATTATGAACAGAAAGAGAACTTTCTGCCCCTGGTCTATCAAACCTGATACAAGACAGACACAGACTGGCATAGAAATGAGGGATGCAGGAGGATAACAATAGGATACAGAGAAGAGAATTTCCAGGCCAGACCAACATGGAAACAAGCCCTTTGGCAAAATCTGACCAAGATTTCACCAGCTGTGGTGCCTGTATCTAGCAAATGTTTATTGGGTACCTACTATGTGCCGGGAACTATTTCTAGGGCCTGAGGATTCAGCAGTGACCGAGTAGTGGAAGAGTCCTTGCCTTCAAGGCCACCACTCCAGTGGAGGGAGACAGAAAGCAAAATGAGCAAAAATACCAGATTATAACAAGTGGTATCAGCAAATCAAAATAAAGGGATATAAAAGGGGATGGCTTGGTGGATACTTTAGTTTGGATGACCAGGCAAGGCCTCTCCAAGGGGACATAATGCTGAAAACTTATGTCCAAAAAGAATGCATACTCTGGAAAGCAGGGGGAGGAGTCTTCCGATCAGAGAGAGCCCTTAATGCAAAAGTCCCACCATGGGAAGGAGAAAGGGAAGCAAGGCAGCTGGACTCCAGCATCGAGGGGAAGGCGAGGCCAGAGAGGCGGGGGACCGATGATGTGAATGCAAGACTGGGTTCGGGGTTCAACACCACTGTCATCGCAGTGACAGTCACTGGAGGATACGCAGGAGAGTGACGGGGTCTGTTTTATTTTGGCAGCCCAGTGGAGCACACAGCTGGAAGAGGGATGGGGCAAGAATGGAAGTGGAGAGGCCTGTCCGGAGCTGTCAAAGTCCTCAGGTGACAGGCTGGGGGCTGGAACCAGGATTACAACAGTGAAAATGGAGACAGATGAAGAGGGCTCCAGATACATTTTGGAGAGAGAGGCAGCAGGACTTTCTGACACTCAGACTGTGGAGAATCAGTGCCTGAGCAGCTGGATAGAAGATGGTATTTAGTGGGATGGCAAAGTGGAGAGCAGGGCAGGTCGGCTTCAGCACACCTGTAGATGCCCCACTACCCTAACCGTAATGACCTCCTCGCCTTCAGCCTCCCAGCCTCTACTTCTCCAGGGGGAAACCCCTGCTCCCACCTGCCCCAACCCACAAAAGCACCTCTTCTCAGCCTTTCCTTTACTGAGCCTCACCCTAAGGAACTAAGGTGCTGTCCTGGCTGTTTCTTTCCAGAGCCTCCGAATCAGGCTTTGTGCTGAACAGGGGCACCCTCCTGCAACACAGGGCGAGCATGGTTTCTGGGGAGCCCGTGGGCACCCTCACACTTGCTCTTCCAGGCAAGCACACCAAGAGCTAACTACAACACCAAGGAATTCCTTTTCAAACATTTCTGCCTCACCCTCCCAGGACGTATTTCCATTCAGTGACACCATGAGACAACACAGATAAGGTGACAGGTACCCACAATTACTCAGGGTACTGTTTACACTAATCCTATTAGAGCTCTGGATGCTGTGGGCTCGATTTAACCTTTCTATACAGAAACTCCCAAATTTCCCATGAAGATATCCCATGTTTGCTAACTCAAATCCCTTCCAAACTTTGATTCTTCTATTTCAAAAAAATGATCACAGTAGCTCATGTTGTGTACATGTCAGGCATCTGGCTAAGCACATTACATGGATTAGCAATTCGAGCCTTTCAACATGCCTATGAGTAGCTACTCTAATTATCACTGTTTTACAGATAACTGGACTGAGGCTCAGAAAAGTTAGGTACTTGCTCAAGGCCACATAGCTAGTGGGTCATAGAGCCAGGCCTTGAACCCAGTTCTGTCCTCAAAGCCACCATGCCACAAAAAAACAATGAGCACATGCGTGCACGCACACACACACACACACACAGCCACTGGCACACAAAGTTTTTTACATGTAAAGACATTCATTGCCACATTGCTTATAACAATGAAGAATGGAAATAAAACATCGGATAATCTTGGAGGACTCAAACCAAGTTACATAAACTCATCTGACAGTTTGCAGCTATTAAAAATCATGAATTTGAAGTAAATAAGTACTGTGGGGAAAGTCTTATTATATTATACATCCAAAAAAAACCCCAAATGACGTAACGATAGCGTTGGCAAAATTTCTAAGATATCTGGACCCCCGGAAGAGCTTGATAAAGGAAGGGCACACGCCAAAATCCTGACAGTGATTTTCAACCCCGGTGGTTGGATTATGGGCAAGTTTCCTTTCTCTTCTCTTCTCTGTATTCTCCGGTTTGTATGATGATCATCAACCCCAGTGCCAAGCGCCTAAATGCATTATCTCACTTAATTCTCACATCAGTGCTCTAATCGCCAGCTAACAGGTGACTTGACACTGTGCACAGGTAGGAAGTGAGAGAATTTTAAATGAGACTGGCTCCAAAGCACACAAGACAACTGTCCTTACATGCTGTCTCTCCACGGCTTCTGTGGTCAGAAGAATAAAGCCACAGAAGATAAAGGATGGTGAAGAGAGTTAACTACCCACACAAAATGCATGCTGTGGACAATATGTGGATCCATTGAGACCAAAATGTCCAGAGGGGGAAGTAGACTTGGACCATCCCTGCGAGAATAGATTAATCTTTCATATTCCTTACAGGATTCAGTGTATTACAAATCTTAAATAGAATTGTGTTCAAGCTTTTGGTTTCTAGAATGGAGTGGGGTGCTCTGGAAGAAATCCGGGGGCCTTCCTGTAGGAGACACAGAACGTGCCTTTGACTGAAATGCGCTCTGGCCGCTTGGCCCAGAATCACACCCCACAGCATCACTGACAGAGATCCCCAATGGTGCACTGCCTCCGAAGCACAAAGGACTCTCTTGTAGAGAAGAGCTCCATTTCAATTAAATAGCACATGTATACACGGCTTCAGAACCAGACAGAAAGGCCTCGACAGCATGACTTCGGTGGAGAAAGAGATGATCTTAGATGTGGCTGGAAAAGTATTGCCAATGTACAGAGTCTAAACACCTAATGTATGCAGAGCATAGTAGCTGCTTAGAAAAGGGGTGGGTGGGTGGGTGGGTTGAGGAAATGAATGAATGATGCATGAATATAAAAACTTTTATATGCTCCTTCACACGGGCATGGCCAGGTTACTGGCAGCTCAGTGGATAAGGATGCTGTGTCTCATGGTGCTAATATGCTTCTCCTATCCCAGGTGCCTTTTATAATTAATCACGTTTACAGGTGGCTCGTTTGGTTAAAACAAAGTCTATGCAAAGGTACCCAGTCTAGGAAGACATCATTTTGCTTTGGAAATTAGTGCTGATAGACTGTGGATGAGTGGGGATTGGCCCTCACTCCTCAAGCCTGCTCCTGTTACTTGTGAACCGATACGCATGGGGAAGTGAGGAGCCTGGGATCTCTTCCTTAATCATGCTCTTGGCTTTCAACACAAAGACATTAGGTGTCATCCACAGAACTCCAGGGAGGTGAAAAGGCCATCTGGGATTCTCTAGAGGGCAACTACTTCAGCCCTCATATCTTTCCTTGCTTGCCATGTCTTATTGCTTTGTCCCTCTTTTTGTTCAACAGCTGTTTCCAGAGACAGGGGAGTCAACTACTTTCTTTTTTGAGAGACAGAGAGAGATAGAGCAAAGGTAGGGGGCAGAGGGAGAAGGAGAGAGAGATTCTTAAGCAAGCTGCATGCCCAGTGTGGAGCCCAACTTGGGACTCAATCTCATGACCCTGAGATCTTGACCTGAGCAGAAATCAAGAGCTGGACACTTAACTGACTGAGCCACCCAGGTGCTTCAAGAGTCAATTACCTTTCTTGAAGTGCAGTTAAAATTTTGTGTAATGTCAAGGGATCGTAGTAAAATAAGGCTTATGGATCATTATTACACATGTTTCTTTAACCTGCTTCCTTGGCAGATCCCGACACTGAGTATTTTATGCATGCTAACTCTTTTCTTTGCCACAACAAATCCTATCACATCTATGTAATATTATCACCTCTGTTTTATAGGTGGGGAAAACCAAGGCATAGAAAGATCAAACAACTTGTCCAAGGCCACAAAGCTATTCAGTGATAGAGCAGGGAATGGGAACCCAGGTAGGCTACTTGTAGTATTAACCTCCCAGCTGTGCTGACTCTTTTCAGAGGTGACAGGGAGTTTGGTTACATCTCACACTTTTACCTGTCCCTAAAAATCAGACCAGTTTGTGAAATTCCTTGTTCTCTTTATAATGGTCCTCATACTGCTCCTCTGATTTATGCAAGCTGCCCGAATTTTATTACAGCAGTTGAGAGGCCTATCCAAGTAAACCCACTATCAGGTGTGAAACCCTTCTCTTGCTTAGCTCAGTTGGCAGAGTGGTAGATTGATTATACTTAGCATAAGTCCAACAGCAGCCTGACCAGGCAGTTACAGACAGGGAAGCACATGACCAGACATCCTCATTCTCTAGTTCTGGATTTATTTTCCAGAAGGAAAAAAAGATACACCTAAATTTATTCAACTCCCCTGCCTATTTTTCCTTTCTGTGGAAGACTGGCCAGTCCACTCTTTCTCATCCAATCTGGCCCTCCCTTTGTTAGAAGCCGGTTAGCCTGGGGCACCTGGGTGGCTCTGTGGTTGAGCATCTGCCCTTGGCTCGGGTCACAATCTCAGGGTCCTGGGATCAAGTCCCGAATCAGGGTCCCCACAGGGAGCCTGCTTATCCTTCTGCCTGTGTCTCTGCCTCTCTCATGAATAAATAAATAAATAATCTTAAAAAAAAAAAAGGAAGCAGGTCAGCCTTCTAGAGTGAGAAGTAAGTTTTCTGCCCCTTGTGGGTGGTTCTCATTTGCTCAGAATACTTTCCTCTACTGCTTCACCACTGCTGGATCCTTACCATGGCCCCCTTGCCATGCTCTCACCTGCTCAGAGGATCTCGCCTACCAGGGGGCTCTGGCATCCTCCAACCTCAAGATCTCAGAATGCATAGCTGGGCACTTTGGGGCAAAAGAGTCCTGGCATTAAGAATGGACAAGTGATGGGACACCTGGGTGGCTCAGCAATTGAGCGTCTGCCTTGGGCTCTGTTCGTGATCCCAGAGTCCCGGCATTGGGTCCCTCATCGGGCTTCCTGCATGGAGCCTGCTTCTCCCTCTGCCTATGTTTCTGCCTCTCTCTTTCTGTGACTCTCATGAATAAATAAATAAAATCTTAAAAAAAAAAAAGAATGGACAAGTGAGAGGTGGATACAATGGTGGACCAAATAAATTCTAAATAATATTCTGATTTCTGCCCTCTACTTATCAACTTTGAAGGAAGCAGTCATGAAAATCCCTCACTTGGAAAGCATGATCATGTGGCCACTCTCTCAGGATCCGACAACAGCACACCATGCCCAAGCATAGAATTGAATGCGTTGACATATGCCACTTTAATGCAGGGTCATTAAAAGGCAAGCAAACAAAACAAACAAACAAACAAACAAACAAAAAAGGCAAGCAAACAAAAAGCCAGAAAACCAACATTGCCACAAATTTTTGGTCCAGGCATTTCAAAATCCATGGTCTCCTCCAATCTTTGTTATAATCAAAGATGGTGGGTATTACAGACAACACATTACAGATGAGGGAAGTAATGGTGATCAGATGTAAATAGCTGTTCCGGGTTACATGTTTAGTTGATGCCAGGTGAGATTTGAACCTGGGTTTGTGACCTTCATTATAGCAATCTCTTGAATTCACAAGTAATTGTTCAAGCAAGCACCAAACTTTTGCAGCAGGGTTTACTTAACATTCTCTACAATCAGATGACATTTTCAGATACAATTATTTTCCATGAAGAGTAGATTCATCAAATATAATCATGAGTATAATCTACTTGATTAACCTTCTCCTTCCCAATTTCAGATAAGCTTTGGTGGAGCTGTCCTCGCCCACCAGACTGGCTTCCATGATTAAATGCAATGCCGCTGGGCTGCTGTGGACAGAGTCTACGTTTGCTGAGCACCTGATCTGGAGGACCAGCTATATTATGGGGTTTTCCTACTCCGTGTATCGAGATTCATGCCAGAAGGTCTTTGAGGGTAATTCTAACTAGTTTTATTTGAAGACCGTTACCTTGCCAATGCCCATTGTCTTCATAGATGTCTTTCCTGACTCAGTCTCATGTGTTTATCTTTAGCCAGTGCTTGATTCCCACTTGCCTGGACTTGTAATCATCTCCAAAGTGGTCTGGCTCCAATTTCTGAATTTTCATGCAATTAGTTTTGTTCCAAAGCATTCTTTCCCCCACCTAAAACCATAGACCATACCTATGGAAAAGTGCAAGTTCTTAATATGTATTTAAAATCCTTGAAATGCCTGTTTTACCATAATTTTTTAGATGTATTTCTTTTTACTCCCCCTCAAGATACTTGTTCTAATCAAACTGGCCCCTTGCTGTTCCCAGGATATATTTTATCACTTCCTACTCTGCTTCTTGCCACATGCTGGGCCTGAAGTGACCTTGTTCCTGTCTTTGCTTGGTGACTCCTTCCCCTTCCTAGCCCAACTCAGGTTCTGCCCCCTTCTTGAGACCTTTCCAAGCCCACACATTCTCTCCTTCATCTCGGCTTCTCTTGTATTTTAAATTGTTCTTTTACTATTACAGTATTTAATAGTCTCAGCCTTGAATTTTAGTTGCTTATAAGTAGGAGTCTGTCTCATTATTCTGTAATTTCTGTAAGGGAGGGACCATTTCTCATTCAGAATTGTATATTCTGCAAAGCTAAGCACAGCACCTTGCTAATCACAGGTATTCAGTAAGTGCTTGATGACTTAAATATATTCTAATAATTTCTGAATATGTGACAAAGGCTATGGAATCATTAAAACTGGATGTTTAATTTTTTTAAGATTTTATTTATTTATTCATGAGAGACACAGAAAGAGAGAGAGAGAGAGAGGCAGAGACACAGGCAGAGGGAGAAGCAGGCTCCACACAGGGAGCCTGATGTGGGACTTGATCCCGGAACTCCAGGACTATACCCTGGGCTGAAGGCAGCGCTAAACCGCTGAGCAACCTGGGCTGCCCTAAAACTGGATGTTTAAGAAGTAAGAGCTAACAGGTCATAATCTCAAGGTCATGAGATCAGGGTCATGAGATCAATGCCAAAATAAAACAGACCCCTGCTTAAGATTCTCTCTCTCCCTCTCCTTCTGCCCTTCCTCCATTCGTGCACATGCGTGAACTTGCTCTCTCTCTCTCAAGAAAAAAAAAAAAAGAACTAAAATTATTTTTATACTCTGCTGCCCTACTGACAGAATGTTATGTTTGACCAGGTGCCTTCTTTAGTAGAACTCCTTCCAAAATACCAAATATCTCCATGCAAGGGAACTCACTGTCATCTGCACCTTATTCTGGATGTCACATTGCTCCTGTCTACTTGATGAGTATTTCAGTAGCTATTGGATAAAAGCAAAATCATTTGACCTAATCTGAGGAAAATCCATTACCATGCTTTGTTATGATCTGCTTGGCTTGGAAAAACTATGAGTTGTTCTTTCTTGGTAATTGGACTCTCTAAACTGTCAATAAAATATAATTCATGTTATGAAATTGATTACTGGAGGCCCTCAATGCTCACGCTTTGCTTTCCTCCAAATACTCTTTTACCTATTTTCCACTTCTGATAAAAAATGACTTGTTTGAGTAATAATATACATGTGTATATACATTATATCACATCATATAACACATGATATATATCATATACACACATTAGTTATATGTGATTTTATATGTATCAGCATTGAAAGAATGGCCAAAGAATGGCAAGCTTTGCAAGATAGTGATACATTTTTAATATAGGGTGATCTTAGAATGAATGTGCAGGTTCTATGCAAATCATTTGTGAAATTAACATATGATCTTTTGGGCCAAATTGTGCCAGATCGAGCCCAAGAAAAGTGTCCTTCAGGAGCACATCACATACTTCTGTTATGTATCTCACCAGAGAGCCCTGTTTGGTCTGGGCTTATAGATAAGGAGGCACATGAGGAAGTTGAAATATGTCCTGACAATAATAACAAAAATGGTAAAGTAGTGGAAAATATGAAGAAGAGGTCACCAACATGGATTAAATACCAGTGAGAGGACCCCTTTAGAGGCAGGGTTTTCAAAGCAACATCTCCATCTGCAACCAGCCTCCTTCCCCGACCCAGTGGTCAGAGAGGTCTTTTCTACAACAGGCAACCCTCCTGTATAGTTCCACCTGGACTGGGTACTGACTTCTTCTCTGTTGAGACTATCCAGAGTAACTATGCACTGTAACTACGTATAGTGACTATACATAATGACTACACGTAGTAACTACACATGGTAACTCTACCCCTCCTTTTGTCTGTGGTCATGAGTGTGACACTTGCTTGTGACTCTGTCTATATCTCAGGGGTCCTTCATCTTCTGTGTCATGTTCCCTGATTAGAATCTGGTAAAAAGCGATGTATCCTCCACTCAGAAAAATGTACATACACCCCCAAAGCTTTGCATGGAATCTTGAGGCTTCACAGTCAATGGATTCTAAGCTCACAAACCATTCACTAGATTATAAACTCTATGAGGGCAGAGATTGCACTTTATTCATATTTGCGTTACCAGTGAACCTAGCAAATGCTTGGTAGGGGCACCTGGGTGGCTCAGTGGTTGAGCATCTGCCTTTGGCTCAGGTCATGATCCTGGGGTCCTGGGATCAAGTCCTGCATCAGACACCCCACAGGCAGCCTGCTTCTCCCTCTGTCTGTGTCTCTGCCTCTCTCTGTATATCTCTCATGAATGAATAAATAAAATATTTTTTAAAAAAAGAAAAAGAAAGAAGTGCTTGGTAAATGCTTGACAAACTAATAAAATAAGAAATTTTGGACAATTATTTTGGAGAAGAGGGACCTCCCACTCTATTAGTTATAAGACTGTATTACTTTAGTTCTTACAGCTGTTGGTCTCTGAAACTACTGAGTCAAACAGGAGAAATAGGATGCCCCTTACTAATTGATAACTGGACATTTGAGCTGGCTGTAAGGGGAGCTTCACCAGTAGGAAGGTTGATGCTTTCATACTGAAGTGAATTTAAAAGGAAGGTGAACTTCTCTGGGTTGCTTTTAGAGCAATGTTCTTCTCTACTGTGGGACAGATCCACTGAAGTGAGGGGAGCTAGTCAGTGATGGACCAGCCTGGGATTCCCATGGATGTTGCTTCCACCACATATGGGGGCTCTGCAAACCACAGACCTCAAAATGGACTCTGTCCCCCAAGGACTTAGAGACCGCATCTGAGATGAAACACCAGACTGAACAGAACCCCAAATCAGACACACACTACGTGGCCAAGGCAACAGTAGGGGCATGGGGAGGAACCCACTTGGAAGGTGGGGTAGGGGCTACATTTAAAGAGTTTGATGATGAGACATGGAAGTCTGTTCCAGACAACCAGGAAAGCAGGATAAAAGGAAGCAACAGCATGAAGCGACACCTGCAGTAGTAACCAAAGTACCTTTCCATTCTCTGCTTACCTCCCCAGCCTGGACTCCATTCTCAGGGTTAAGAAGAAACAAAAGCCATCCCAGAGACCCAAGGGGTTTTGCCAACATCATTCCAGGGCTTAGGGTTTCCCAGAAGCTCATAGTGTAAAATCCAGTGTGGCATGCATCCAAAGAAGAGCATGTTCTGAAACAGAGAATACTGTTGGCAACTCTCTATTTGCTTTTTTTAAAAAAAAAAAAACCTATTTCCTCTCTATGACTTTCTCTACTTCTCACTTTCTCTTTTCACCACCTTTTCTTCTCTCAGTTACCCTTTTTTTTTTTTGTTACTTTTCCAGGTGTTTGGTGTATTGGGAATGAAAATATCCTGGTGCTTCTGCCAACTGCATGATCTGGGGCAAGTCACTTCATATTTCTTAGCCACCTGCTGTCATCTGTTAAGTAAGGACATTAGACTAAATCGTCTTAGTTGTGATGGTCTATGGAAAGCTAACGCCTACCTCCCTCTCCTCTTCTCATTTCTCTTATCTCAACTTCTGGACCCTGGAGAAGGCATCTCTTAGGGCTAAAGTATTTTTTTAAATAGCTTCTGGTACACAGCAGATACTTACTAAATGTTTATTCGATGTATGAATATGACTATTTTACCATTTCTACGTGCTAATGTGGGCTCTTATTCATATTTGATATTTATTATTTATGTGTATTAATATTCAGTTATTGAATAGATTTTTTTTAGCCTTTGCCACGTCTCAAGTGACAGCTTACCCTGTAACTAAGGATATGCTTTTCAGCAAGAAAAATAAAGTTCCTGCTCTCATGAGACTTAAATTTGAGTAGGCAAGCAAACAAAAGTGTGTGTATCCTATACACAAATTATATATATATGATATGTTAGGGAGTGACATTTAGGTTAAGAGTTGAATGACTAGGGCCGCCTGGGTGGCTCAGTTGGTTAAGCATCCGACCTTTGATTTCAGCTCAGGTCATGATCTCAAGGTTGCGAGATTGAGCCTCCATTGGGCTCTGCACCGGGTATGGAGCCTGCTTAAGATTCTCTCCCTCTCCCTTTCCCCTACTCTCTGCCCTTCCCCACCTCCCACTCAGGCACACATGCACTGTCTGTCTCTCTTTAAAAAAAATAATAAAGCTGAATGATTGGGAAATGGCTATGTAAATTCTAGAAGGAAAAGCATGCCAGGCACAGAAAACAGCTTGTTTAAAAGTGTGTTTAGGGAATTTAGGAAAGCCAGGAGGCTCTTGGAATTCGGAATGAGCCCAGCATGATGGAGGAACAGCAAGAAAGCAAGTAGGCTGCAAAGAAGGGGAGGAGAACACCATGAGGGGTCAGAGGAGTAGCAGGGGCAGGTCATGCAGGGGCTGGATTTTAGTCTAAGGGCAGTAGGAAGCCATTGGATGGTTTCTTTTATTTTTAAGATTTTATATATTTATTCATGAGAGCCTCACAGAGAGAGAGGCAGAGACATAGGCAGAGGGAGAAGCAGGCTCCCCATTTGGAGCCCGATGTGGGACTCGATCCCAGGATCCCAGGATCATGCCCTGAGCTGAAGGCAGACATTCAACCACTGAGCTACCCAGGTGACCCCATTGGGTGGTTTCAAGCAGGGAGTTATGAGATCCAATTTACATTTTGTAAAGGTGACTATATACTGTGTGGAGAATGGATTGAAGGGCCAAAGTGGAAACATTGAAACCTGGTTAGAGGCCATTGCAGAAAACCAGGCAAAATTAAGTGGTGCTCTAGGGTGGCAACAGTGATAAGGAGAAATAAACAGATGTTAGATACTTCTATCATCTATGGCAGAGTCCATACAGCCTGCCATTGTGTTGGTTATGGGGGATGAAAGAGTGAAAAGAATCACGGAACTTCCAGTTTGGGGCAAAGCATCTGGGGGGATAGTGATGCTACTTCAGTGAGGTAGAGAAGGTGGTGTGGCTGGGGAGCAAGTTGGAGGGAAAATAAGAGACATATAGAAGCACAAAACACATTACCGGACACTAAACAAGTACTTAATAATAATGGCTGTTTTTTATCTAAAATGGGATCCCACGCGCGCTCGTCCCCAGCTCGTAAGATGTCCCTGCTGGGCATTCGCATCCACATTTTATTGATGACCCTACTGACTTTAAGAGAGACTAAAGAAGGTGCTGAAGACCACTCAGCTAAGAGAAGGAGTCAGGATTGGAACCCAGATGGTCCTATTAAAACCACACTGCCTCCCAGCCCCAGGCAGTTTATCCTCTTGGTCTCCATCCTGTGTCTCAGATTTGTACTAAAGTTGCTGTCCCCTGCTGTTCCTTCAATGTAACCACTGTGGTTAGGAAGCCGCCATGTTCAGTTAAACTCAACAAAATCCATTGAACACAGACTCATAACAAGACTCTATAGAAAGAGTTTGTAGAGGATTTATATGAAGAGGAGACAGGCTCTGCCCTCAAGGACTGTGGAAATAACAGACTTTTTTGGAGCAGAGGAGTGAAATGCTTTAAGGAGCATGAAGTGGAAACGAGGGAGGGGAACCCCCAAGGGAAGTAGGGCAAGCAGGGATTAGGGACTGCTTCTGCAACGCAGGAACATTTGACAGGGACCCTGAAGGATGGGGTGGACGTTGTGGGAGAAATGGCCCGTTCACACCGAAGCCATAGCTTGAGTCAGAGCAGAGAGAGGTCAGGGGGTCTCTAGAACACAAGGGGATAAATGACTGCGTTCTGAGCATGAACACTACCCGGAGAACCACCTCAGCCAGGCTCTGTCTCTGACCTCTGAGTGACCTCAGGCAAGGCATTTAACCTTTTTGAGACTCAGTTTCCTTTTCTGTAAAAGAGTGATAATAACAACATTTACTTCACAGGGTTCTCATGAGATAGAAATGATTTGATGAATTTAAAGTGCTTAACACAGTTCCCAGCTCACAGGAAGTGCCAAGGGATAGAAAGCCAGATAGCTGGAATCAAATCTTGGATGGCCTTGAATGCCAAGTTGTAGCTTTACAACTTTATTCTCTAGGCTGCGGGGATCCATCAAAGGGTTTCTGAGCAGGGGAATGACATGAGGCGTCTTCCAGAGGTAATTCTGGCCTCTACACATAGAGAAATAGAAAGCAGGTGACCAGATAGAAGCCATCAAATTTTCTCACTAAGGTGCCCGGAAATTTCCTGGGATCCTGTGAATGTGTGTTTTGCCTTGTATCTTCATTCATTTACAAATGTTATAACTACACATCCCACTGAACTGGAGGCTGATTTAACATGTTGGGAAGGGGCTCTGATATGGCTTTATTTACTGACTGAATATCTCAATTTTTCTGGAAATGCTTTCACGGCAGAAATTTGCCTAGTGTAAAATGTCACACTAGCTAAGACTGGGGTTCACCAGACAAGACGTACTTCTGTGCAAATATTATGCCAAAGTTGAGATGAGGAAAAGAGTCATTCTTCTTCCCTGGAATGAGGACAGATACAGTATCTAGAGGGGCAAATAAAAAATAAGTTTTCAGGGCTTCATTGAATATGTAGATTAACCCAGAAGCGACCCCACAGCTCCTATAAAATCTTTCTCCTGGCTTTACCCCAAAGGAAGGTAAAAAATCTAGGAACACGAAGTGATCGGTGTGCTTCCTTTTGTGTTTTAAGAGGATTTGTGTCTTTTTCGTCACAGCTGCCCTTTTACCATATTGATTTTTTTAACCTGAATTAGTGAGATTATTTGTTCATAAATGTTTTGTGAGCGACTTCAACAATAACTCACAGGAAAATTGTTCCAACAAAAATCAAGCAACCTGACTCACAAAAACAACACTTGCTACCTGCAAAGAAATGCACACAACCGCTTTTCTTTGAGCTTCATAGAAGCAGAAGTGAGTGTCCAGAACCCCAAGTAAAGTTACGAAAAGAGGAAGTGACATAGTGCCTATGAGCCAATCTAATACAGCACCTGCGTAAATGTTGCTTTTTTTTTTCTTTTTTTGCAAGGTTGCTTTTCATTATTATAATTATTGTCCTGTTTTTGTAAGCAAGCATTTACTGTCTTCTTTTAATATACATCCTCATAACACAGTCTTCTAGACAGGGAAAAAAAATCTGTGGCTTGATACGTTGGACTGTGACCTAACTTAGGGTAAAAAAACAAATCTTATTACCTCGTAAATTTCTTCCAGTGATTTCTTGGTTTAATTTGAATTCAAAACATGCAAACTCTTCCAAGAGAATTGCATGGAAGCAGTTATATTGGGATGTGAAGGTATCTGATCTGTGGGCTGTCCCTCCATCTACCACTGCTTGAAATCACCGTGACTCTTTTATTGACTTGATGAATGATTAAGTCCCAAGGGTGGCGACTTCTTTGCAATCTGCTTACTTAAGCTCAAACTTACACTTTCTTTTTTTTTTTTTAATGTTTTCCTGTTTATTTGTCCTGCTGTTATCGCAGTAAGATAATGGTCTCTGCTTTACCACTCCACTTCTGTGTCTGTGATCATAAAAAGCCTGATGGATCAATATGAGGCTTTTAATGTACTTTTGCTGCCTTTTTCATTAAAGGTTTGCAGTCAGAGTATTAAAATGCAGGGGAGACGTAATCTCTTTCTAGCATTGGGTTCCCAGGAAGAGTGCTTCCCAGGGAGGGTGAGAGTCTACACATGGTGGCTTTCATGACACAAAGCAATGGAACCTCAGTTCCAGCAATTTTATGGGACTCTTTCTTTCTGAGGGATCAGAGATTGCCGAGCAGATGTTTGCGGCAACTTTCATGTGCATTCTAAAGCACTGTCTTTGTTTGAATGTTTAGTTCTCATTGGGAGGAGAGGCCCAAATCAGAAAGGTTTATTCCAATGCACCTCAGGGTTGTGCTGAAATGGTTAACCACAGGCTCAGGGGGGAAGAGGATACCCCTGATTTGCAGCACTGGCTAATTTCTAAGGTGGAAATACTCCCACCAAGGCCACTCTTAAACTACCAAATGATATCCCCAAACGAGGACTTGGGAAGAGGTGCCCACTAGCACATCATGACATGCTAGTTCCACCACCCAAGTATAGTACATACAGATAACCACACGAATGTGTAGATAACAGTAAAATGCAGTGAAATAATTGGGGAGTGATGGGTTTTGCATTTTCGTTGGCTTCAGTTTTAACGAAACGCACTCAGTTGTAAGTTTACATAAATTTTACTAATTGGTCATTAGTAGGCTTAATAATCGGCTTGCAAAATTCCTAGAAACTTAACACCAAGCTGATTCCGAGGGGCTGGTGCTCCTACTTTTCTGATCAAAAAAGCACCTTTTCCTAGGTAAATGATCACCTCTACAATGCCTCTGGCCCTTAGGGGAGAAATGCCTGCAGCCACAATCTGGAAAGCTGACTGCTTTTGCAGAAAGCACTCCATAAAACGAAGTCAGTTGTGGGAGCAGGCTGTGCTTACTATTCAAAGGGCACATCACCTGGCCAAGTGCTTGGGAAGGCTCCAGAAGCATGGCCATAACCCAGCCAGCCAGCAGTGGCGTTTCACTATGACAGGACAGGGAAATTGTACAATAATTCTGCCTTGAGGTCCAACCGAAAGAAGACATGAAATGTATTTATTGTGCTATATCCTGTTTGCTTGTGCTGTTCTTTTAATGGGATGGGGGGAGGGAATTTGACTTTAGATCAGTAATAAGAGTTTTCCACATTATTTATTCTTTCTTTCAGGGTACATTTTCACACCATTTACTGAGGTAAGTCTGTCTTTGGTAATTTATTCATGCGTTCATTCTTTGCATATTTATTGGATCCCTATGGCATGCAAGATGTGGTATTAGACAAAGGATATTCAAAGTAAACTAGTCCCTTCTGTTCTGGATGTCACAGTCTAGTGGAGAGACAAATACATATATAAATCACAATTTAACATATTAATTTCTTTTTTTAAGATTTTGTTTATTTGACAGAGAGAGAAAGAGCACTAGCAGGGGAGTAGCAGAGGGAGAGGGAGAAGCAGGCTCTCCATTGAGCAGGGAGCCCAATGCAGGGCTCCATTCCAAGACCCTAGGATCATGACCCAAGCCAAAGGCAGATGCTAAACCAACTGAGCCACCTGGGCATCCCTAACATATTAATTTCTTAGTATAGAAACAAGCAAAGTGTATGAACAACTGGTTAGAACTGTTAACAAACTTTTCCCTAAAAGAATTGAGGGATTAAATAATAGTTTAAAGAAACATCTCCAAGAGGTGCATGATGAAGAAGGACCCACATTTCAGGCTATTTCCTACATGGATTCCCTGCTTCTGTTTTGGTGACACCCCACTGGTAGTGGCCTCTGAGTTGTTCAGCCAACACTTGGTAGGAAGGGCTCAGTGCTCAGTGCTCTGACCTCATGGGATTCAGGTTAGCCTTAAATCATAGCACACAGCATAGCGAGCCAAAGAAAATGGTTTTTTTCCGGGACACAGACAGCCATAGTGCAGCCATTTTGGAAAGCCATAGATGCTCTATTTCCTTTTCAGGGGCTGGGCCACTACCTTCTGCTTCTCTCTCATCTCTTTTCTCTCTCTCTCACCCCCTCTCTCTCTCTGCTGAGCAATATCCTTGTTTTACCTCATCCATGGCCCATAAAAACTCCCTTAACCTCCTCAGTAACACTGAATCTCTCCATATGCTCCATCCCTCTGAACTCTCCCTCTCAGTGCTAGCTTTGGAAGGATTAGGAGCTTACTCGGTACAGGCAGCTGAGACCAGGGCTGGCAAAAGACACACACTGTCCAGAGCATGACTGCTTCAGACCATAGAGGGCCCAGCCAGGAATCTCCCAGAAGGAAGTGTGGGTGAGTAGGAAGGGAATGCTGGGGAAGAGCACCGGACGGGAGGTCAGCCAGCCCATGTATGTAGCCTTGTTTCTCTGTTTGCCACTTGCAGACCTTGAAAAATGCTTACTCTTCAACTAGCCATGGCTTCCCTCATGAGGGAAATGAGATTGTATGAGCACTTGGCCTACCTACTTCTTCTAAGGGTCATGTCGAAAATAAAGTGTCACCAAAGTACTGGAAAGATAACTAAGCATCAACCAATGTCAGTTGGCTGCGAGAATTTATCTATGGATGTTTTTTAGAAACAGCCACAGTGTGGGCAAGCTCAGAGGCAAAGCACACAGGCACTTCCATGAAAACGTGGTAGGTGGGAGGGGAGAGGGCAAGACTGGGCAGAGTGGGGCCTGGAGACACTGGCCTGCTTCTAGAGGCAGGTGGAGACTGTGCATTCCAGGGGAGGCCCCTATCTGCCTCCGGCTTATTCAACTGCTGTTTCTCCCTTTAATCTCTGCTCTAAAAGAAAAGATTCACGGCAGCCGCCCTCTCAGTTTCAAAGAGAAAAAGTACTTTATCAATGTTACAAAAATCTAATAGAAACAGAAAGAAGAGAAAAAGGGAAATCGATGCATAAACGAGGGCAATAGTAAGCAGAAAGGAGAGTAAGACAGAGTCACATCAAATCAGGTACCTCATAGCGGAGGCATCCAGGCTGGAGTCCAGATGGAGAGGCCCCGGGCGGAGCATCCTCCCCTTGGGTGAGGCTTCCGACTGACCACCCCCATCAGGGCCATATTTATCAGGCAAATGATGGAGTCCGAAGTTAAACATTTGTTTGCATTTGCGGTTTGGAGCAAGCTTCCTCTGGAGACACGATTCCTCTGTTATTATGTCTTTACATCTTCAAGGCGCCTGGGCTAGGTGTGTTTGCTTCCCCTCCCAGATTCCATTCCAGGGGGTCAGCCTAGCCTGGAGTTGGACGGGATGCAAGACAACGTTTATAGCTCTTGGCGTCCAGATCAGAAGGGCCAGTCCTGACGTGGAGACCAGCTAATGTCAACTAACCAGGCTCCTGAGGTCACTTATGCAGCATGAGTCTCACAAGCAATATTCTCTCTTTTCAAGAAAAATTATGTACATATTTTTAGAGAGAGAGAGAGAGTGGGGTAGGTGGGGAGGACAGAGGCAGAGAGAAAGAGAGAGAGAATCTCAAGCAGACTCCCCACTGATCACAAAGCCCAATGTGGTGCTTGATCTCACAACCCTGAGATCATGACCTGAACTGAAATCAAGAGCTGGACAGTTAAAATGACTGAGCCCAAGGCAACGTCACTTAGGTTTCAACAGAAGAGAGCCATCTGTTTTGCCTGGACTGCTATGCTCTGCTCCAGTGCTCACTCCAAGAGGAACATAATAAGAGAAGAATAATCAGAACAGTAAAGAGTCAGGCAAATGCAGGATGGTGGGTGTTTAAAAACCGCTGAAGCTATTTAGGCTGGAAAATATGTGTTAGGGGCAGGACAGGAGCCCGATCAGTATCTTGACCGCAATATGAACTTCATTGAAAGATGGAATCAACACCATGTGTGTTCTTGTCCAGCAGGACAAGAGCCAGTAGGGAGAAGTCCCAGGGAGGTGGGCTTGACTCGAAATAAGAAGGGATTTTCCAATAAGGAGTCATATCTCAAAATGAAATGGTCTGCTTGGTGAAGTAGTGAGTTTCCCAAGTCAGGAGGTATGTAAGGAGAAACTTGTGACCATTAACCAGGGCTTTTCAGATCAGTGGTTCTCAACCTCCAGTGTGGTAAGAATCACTGTGAAACTTTTAAAAATCAGATTGCTGGTTCCAGCTCCCTGAGATTCTGATTCAGTGTGTCTGAAGTGGGAGCCATCGATCCGCATTTGACAGAGTTCCCAGGCTATGCTGCTTCCAGTCTCCAGATCACATTTTATGTAGCAAAGGTTATATTAATATATAACGTAAGATAGGACCAGACCATCTAATTTTCCAATTTTGATAGTCCATTGTGATAATGATAGAAAAAGTGTAGTTCACTGGATGAATTTAGATATCACCAAAACAAACTTGCTCTGTAAAAATATATATAAAATAACTTGATGTGTATGCTCTGGCAAATCAAATTTCTGCTAACATCAATTGATGTTGTCTATCATAGAAGGACCAATGGAGAAGGTGACCATGGAACTATATAAATTTTAGTTTTAAAGTAGGCTCACTGGGATGCCTGGGTCGTTCAGTGGTTGAGCATCTGCCTTCAGCTCAGGGCATGATCCCGGGGTCCTGGGATCAAGTCCCACATCAGTCTCCCTGCAGGGAGCCTGCTTCTCCTTCTGCCTGTGTCTCTGCCTCTCTTTGTGTGTCTCTCATGAATAAGTAAAATTTTAACACCTAAAATAAATAAATAAATAAATAAATAAATAAATAAATAAATAAATAAATAAATAAATAATAAAGTAGGCCTGCTATGAAACTATAAAGCTTACTATACAACTGTGTAAATGCAATGGAAGAATTGATGTAAGCTTGGTGTTTCCTGAATCTAAACTATTTTCAATTACTCTGCTTCCGCAGTGTTTCCATAGCGAAGACTCTAAGAGTCCAGAGGAATTGATGGGAGTGAGAATTCCCGTGATGGCCAATGGAATCCTGGTGCTGGCCCAGTTGTGAAGCTCAGCCACATTGTAAGCACGTCTGGTTTCTTAGAGTTGTGTCTTGTTGACCTGGCATTTCTCCCCTTGCCTGTGCTGGTGCACAAACTGAGGATTACCGAGATTCAAGGCTTATTTGTATGGCTTTCCACTGGGAATGCATATCTATGGATAAAAGGCTACAGAAGTTTTGAGCATGTTAGTGGAGCCAAGTGGATACTCTATAGTCATGACCAGAAATTAGCCTGTTGCTCTTTATCAAGATCTTTGTCATGATCTCTAGCAATTAATACACCCATGTCGTAAAAGACTACATGGTTTACAAAGATTGAAGCACAATTATATGTGCAGATGTTAAAAGATATTCATTGAAAAAAATCTAATTGTGGGACCATGGGCATTTGTGATCCCCCATATACCTCTGATTGTACACGTATATGCTGTTTTAGGAAGATACAAAACACTTAACAGTGGCTTCCTCTGGGAATAAGGATTGGGTATGTGTGTATATAGGGGGTAGTCTTTCATGTTCCATGGATTTTTTTTTAACAGAGAGACTGAGTATAAAATACTGGTGAAATAAAATGGCAGCGACTTGGACAACTAATTCAAATCATCACTCTCCTGTCCTGAGAGGCATGGTTTAGAAAGGTATCTATAGTCTGCAAAGAAAATTTAGAGGGTTCAGAATGATCTAGATAGTTGACTTCCATATTGCAAATTTTCCAAATAATTACTTAACATACCTCCCACTTTGAGGTCTGTGAATAATTTGTGCATGTGTGTAGTTGTGCTTATTTAGTATGGTGAACAGAGTGCAAACAGAGCAGCTGTCGGAAACATGCTGAGCAATTGCACAGTGATCCAGTCATACACTGAGGGGAGCCCACCCACCAAGGTAACCCATCTACACCAATGGTGAGTTTTGTCAATGTCTAAGCTTGCCCTCTGCTGCCTCTTGTGGGGAAATCACGATGCTTTAAAACAATGTCCTCTCTGACTAGGGTTCAGATAATTCCTTCACTCCAACAGTATTAATTGGTCACCTACTATGTGCCAGGGGCATGTGTATGTCATCATATGTGATACTTTTATATCTATTGAATAAGTCTATTTACTTTCTTGTGTGATTATTTTCTTATTAAAACTATCCATTGTAGAGAGGGGGGAAAGTCAAAAAAATGATTGGTAAACAAAATTTTACATTTGTAGTGTAAGCCCTGATAGGTTTTCTTTTTCTTTTTTTGTAATGCAAGTGATAAGCCAGCCATTTCAAGGAGGCATCCACTTAATGAGCTGGAATAAGCACATTGTCAGCCACATGGCTCCATAAAGAGCCAGGCTGCCTCTCTGCACTGAAGTTCCTTTGTTTCAGAGATCTTGGCTGATTTTGCTAACTTACCATTTGGGCCACTTGTCTTTTCTCTTCCTCATGCTTTAAATCTCCATGCTTTAAGGTTATGGATAATGAGTAAGCCCTCAAAAACTTAGGTCCCCATTCTCAACCCCAATAAAAGCAGAACCTCTGGCCAGTGAGCACTGTCTCTCTTTCTCTCTCTCTCTCTTTTTAAGATTTTCATTTATTTATTCATGAGAGACACAGAGAGAGGCAGAAACACAGGAAGAGGGAGAAGCAGGCTCCCCATTGGGAGTGCTATGCAGGACCATGCCCTGAGCCAAAGGCAGATGCTCAACCACGGAGCCACCTAGGTGTCCTTTCCTCTCTTTCTTTCACTGTCTCTCTACCTGTGATCTTGCTGTGTGATAGTAGGTGTGTTGCATAACTTCCAGGTCTTCTAAGTAATAAAACTTTATTTTTTTCAAAGTTTCCAGATGGTTGTTACTCAAGGGCATCTTGCAGTCATAAGAACCATGAGGATTGGTCCAGTTGGAACATTGGTTTGGAAAGGGGACGTGTCTGTGGAAAACTCACTGAGGCCCCAGGGAGGGCCCTCAGGCATTTCCAGCCAATAGCATTTCCTTCAATGATAGGTTGACACTGGCACAAAACAGTATCTTAAAGGAGTTCTGATAGTAGTTTTTTGGACCAATTAAACTAGGTAAAGGCATGTAATAGATGCCATAGCATTTTAGAACTAGGGATAGCTTAAGAAATTATGTAGTTCAACCCTCCTTTATTTGAGAGCCAAGAAAACCAAGGTTCAGAGACAATACCAGCTGGTAGAAAGGCAGACAGGAAAGTAGAAAAAAAATGGCCAGCACTAAAATTTATATCACCTTGTTCATTGATTTGCCACATTTTCAACCTGAGAATGAAAGAACTAATCAAAAAGAAAAAGGATCAAGTTGTAATGTTTGTTTTTTTTGTTGTCACTGTATTTTTATGTTTATGCCATGACCACTGGTTTGAAAAAGGGAACACATAAAAACTAACACTATATGTAGAGATATATATTTAGGACTCATGCACAGGGAAGTAAATAGCTGACATCAGAGAATAGACAAGAACACCAGAGCTGAGCCAAGAAGTAAAAACAAGGAAAACTGATCCCCAGTCCTTTGCAAGGTGTGTGATTTGGGAGGTCAGGGCCAAGAGAAAATGCCTGCACCAATCCAGGCCTGGAGTCTGGCAGAGCTCAGGAGACTGAGAGGGTGAGAGAGCCCATGAGCTGCTGGGGCACTCGATATGCACAAGGCAAAAGCACTTGATCTTGAGAAGCCTATTGATGAGCAGGACACACAGTTACACTATGCAAAGGTTGTGAAGTCTTAATTTACCAAGTCTTTTTCTTTTCTTCTTCTTCTTTTTTTTTTTTTTTTTTTTTAAAGAACACACACTAGAGTCTGGGCAAGAAGAGTCGAGGCCTTTGTGAGCACAGGCCAAGTCTTCAGCCAGGTCCCTGAACAACGAGGTGGCGCAGTCATGCTCCAAAGATCCAGCAGAAGGAGGTGCTGAAGGGTGGGGATGGATTCTGGCTCTTGCCTCCTTTCCAGCCCAATACAATCTTTACCCTGTGGAGTTGACCTGTGGTTCTGTCTTTATCAAAGAGACCATGTAACTTCTATGTTCTTTGTCCTATCCAACAGCTGCCCTGACTACCCCACTTTGAACATGCTCCTGCTTTATTCCAGGTGTTTCTAAGCACCAGATGAGAGGCTTGGATATTGAACCGTGTGTAGGACACGCTCCTTTTGGTTTGCTTTAATGATGCATCAAAAAGACCATGACGGCATCTGTGATGATAACTGGGCAGAGAATAAATTAAATTCAAGGTTGCAATCATGTAGACTATGGTCCGAAGCCTCAGAAAAGGTATTGATATGACCCTGTAGGGTGCATCTTTCTCAGCTGACATGATTATAGGAAATGGAAAGGACCAAAACAGGCTTATATACTCTGCAACCCATACCAGTAACTAATGAGACAGGATTGGAACTAATCCCTCAGAATTTATTGACGCTTAATTTTACAGATAATTCTCACCATGGGTTGTCTGGTTTGTCAGGCCAGAGCAATAAATGAGAAGGGAATTACTGTTGACTTCAGACTCAATGACAAGAACTGTAATAATGACCAGAATAGGGAGGAGACATTAAAACCTCATCATAGTACTTGGGCAGTAATTAAGGTGCTTAATGATGAGAATGAGCAATAAAAGCAGTTTAAGTTATGTTCGTTACACACGGTTCAAAAAAACAAAAGTGTGATAAATTTTAGAAATATTTTTGTCAAAACACAAAGTTAAAAGTAATGGGATTAAAAGCAAACAAGGATTTCCTTACCTGTGTAAATTTCAGTGCCCCAGAATTCTGTTTGCATGACTGCACCTGATAAATGAAGCTTCCCTCTATGTATACAATCACTACTACCAGGTGAAAGTTGGCTGAAGATCTCAGCACTTGGCAAGAGCTATGTGCTAGAGCCGAGGTATCACAGCAGAGAGAGAAGGAGAGCTGGGTTGTTGTGATGAATACTTGATCAAAGTGGAGAACCAGGATCAAAGTTGAGAATGGGACCATCACATTCTAGCAGTGGCCTATACCTCTGTCTTGCACTAGTGGAGATAGCTACTTTTTTTTTATATATATATATTTTTATTGGTGTTCAATTTACTAACATACAGAATAACCCCCAGTGCCCGTCACCCCTTCACTCCCACCCCCCGCCCTCCTCCCCTTCTACCACCCCTAGTTCGTTTCCCAGAGTTAGCAGTCTTTACGTTCTGTCTCCCTTTCTGATATTTCCCACACATTTCTTCTCCCTTCCCTTATATTCCCTTTCACTATTTTTTATATTCCCCAAATGAATGAGAACATATAATGTTTGTCCTTCTCCGACTGACTTACTTCACTCAGCATAATACCCTCCAGTTCCATCCACGTTGAAGCAAATGGTGGGTATTTGTCATTTCTAATAGCTGAGTAATATTCCATTGTATACATAAACCACATCTTCTTTATCCATTCATCTTTCATTGGACACCGAGGCTCCTTCCACAGTTTGGCTATCGTGGCCATTGCTGCTATAAACATCGGGGTGCAGGTGTCCCGGCGTTTCATTGCATTTGTATCTTTGGGGTAAATCCCCAACAGTGCAATTGCTAGCTACTTTTAAGATGAAGCCTTTTGCACTCGATGACCAGACTGTGTTCTCCTGGCTTTTTACTAGCTTCTTTGTATGATAATGGCCCTGTAGAGAAAGAGAGAGAGAAAGAGAAGAGGAAAAGCATAACTTTGGGGTCTTGACCTTTCCTAAAGAACATTTTCATCTCATATGCGGGAACAGAATTCAGAAAAAAGCATACCCAATGAAGTTCCTGGAATGAGTAAATGGATAAGTGAATGTATGCATGGAAGGAAAAAAAGGCTAATACGAGTCATCTTCCCTGGTTTTGCAGATTCCCAAACTCTCAGACATCATTGCCAGCCTTCCCAACCACATCATTTATGGTGGAACAATGGTCAAATCCAAAATGAAATAATTCATAGAAATAGCCATCATTTTTGAAGAATAGCACTGCAGAGAATACTGACGTGGTCATCACTACAGGATATACCTTCTCTTTTCCTTTCTTTGGCGATTCTGAGAATAGCACTGATTACCAAATATCCCTGTAGCATGGCATATTCCCACTTCATTCCCAACTCCGGCTTTCATTGGCTTAGACCAGCCAGTGGGAATGGTCATACTAACAACAGAACTCCAAAAGTGCTATTTAAAGGTGAGAAGACAGGGGCACCTGGGTGGTTCAGTCAGTTAAGCATCTGACTCTTGATTTCATCTCAGGTCATGATCTCAGGCTTGTAGGATCAAACTCTGGGTGGGGGAGGTGGGGGGTTCTGTGCTCAGGTCAGAGTCTGCTCCAGATTCTCTCTCCCTCTCCCTCTGCTTCTTCCCCGGATCATGTACTCTCTTTCTCTAAAATAAATAAATAAAATCTCTTTTAGTCTTGTTGACTGTTTCTTTTGCTGTGCAGAAGCTTTTTATCTTGATTAGGTCCCAATAGTTCATTTTTGCTTTTGTTTCCCTTGCCTTCATAGATGTATCTTGCAAGAAGTTGCTATGGCCAAGTTCAAAAAGGGTGTTGCCTGTGTTCTTCTCTAGGATTTTGGTTGATTCTTGTCTCACATTTAGATCTTTCATCTATTTTGAGTTTATCTTTGTGTATGTTGTAAGAGAATGGTCTAGTTTCATTCTTCGGCACGTGGCTGTCTAATGTTCCCAGCACCATTTATTGAGGAGACTGTCCTTTTTCCAGTGGACAGTCTTTCCTGCTTTGTCAAATATTAGGTGACCATAGAGTTGAGAGCCCATTTCTAGCTTCTCTATTCTGTTCCATTGACCTGTGTGTCTGTTTTTGTGCCAGTACCACACTGTCTTGATGACCACAGCTTTGTAGTACAATTTGAAATCCGGCATTGTGATGTCCCCAGCTTTGGTTTTCTTTTTCAATACTCCCCTGGCTATTCAAGATCTTTTCAAAATCAATATTCAAGATCTTTTCTGATTCCACATAAATCTTAAGATTATTTGTTCCAACTCTGTGAAGAAAGTCCATGGTATTTTGATAGGGATTGTATTGAATGTGTAAATTGCCCTGGGGAGCAGAGACATTTTCACAATATTAATTCTTCCGATCCAGGAGCATGGTATATTTTTCCATCTCTTTGTGTCTTCCTCAACCTCCAGAATGGGAGAAGATATTTGCAAATGACATATCAGATAAAGGGCTAGTATCCAAGATTTATAAAGAACTTATTAAACTCAACACCCAAGAAACAAAAAATCCAATCATGAAATGGGCAAAAGACATGAACAGAAATTTCACCAAAGAAGACATACACATGGCCAACAAGCACATGAGAAAATGCTCCGCATCACTTGCCATCAGGGAAATACAAATCAAAACCACAATGAGATCCCACCTCATACCAGTGAGAAAGGCTAAAATTAACAAGACAGGAAACCACAAATGTTGGAGAGGATGTGGAGAAAGGGGAACCCTCTTGCACTGTTGGTGGGAATGTGAACTGGCGCAACCACTCTGGAAAACTGTGTGGAGTTTCCTCAAAGAGTTAAAAATAGAGCTACCCTACAACCCAGCAATTGTACTGCTGGGGATTTACCCCAAAGATACAGATGCAATGAAAACCTGGGACACCTGAACCCCAATGTTTATAGCAGCAATATGCACAATAGCCAAACTGTGGAGGGAGCCTCAGTGTCCATCAAAAAATGAATGGATAAAGAAGCTGTGGTATATGTATACACTGAAATATTCCTCAGCCATTAGAAATGACAAATACCCACCATTTGCTTCAACATGGATGGAACTGGAGGGTATTACACTGAGTGAAGTAAGTCAATCAGAGAAGGACAATCATTATATGGTCTCACTCATATGGGAAATATAAGAAATAGTGAAAGGGATTGTAGGGGAAAGGAGAGAAAATGAGTGAGAAAAATTAGAGAGGGTGACAAAACATGAGAGACTCCTAACTCTGGGAAATGAACAAGGGGTAGTGGAAGGGGAGGTGGGCGGGGGGATGGGGTGACTGGGTGACAGGCACTGAGGGGGGCACTTGCCAGGATGAGCACTGGGTATTATACTATATGTTGGCAAATTGAACTTCAATAAAAATATTTTTAAAATAATAATAATAAAAATATCTTTAAAAACAAAAGTGAGAGGACAGTAGTAGAATGAATCTGTGGTTTCTTTGCTGCTGATAGACACCCCGAACCAAAGGAGTATGAAAATCAATCCAGTTTAAATTAAAGGACTGGAAAATTACAATCACTATTACTATGAACTATTTTTTTCTTTTAAAATAATTCCATCTTCCAGCCAAATTTTATTTAGCTTAAATTAATAACAAGGACATATTTTCTCTCTCACACTTTTTTAAATAAATTTATTTTTTATTGGTGTTCAATTTGTCAACATACAGAATAACACCCAGTGCTCATCCCGTCAAGTGCCCACATCAGTGCCTGCCACCCAGTCACCCCCACCCCCCTCCCACCTCCCCTTCCACCACCCATAGTTCGTTTTTTTTTTTTAAATAGACTCTATGCCCACCCAGCATGGAGCCCAACACAGGGCTTGAACTCACAACCCTGAGATCAAGACCCGAGCTGAAATCAAGAGTCAGACATTTCACCAACTGAGCTACCCAGGTGCCCCTCTTTCTTCCCTTCCTTCTTTCCTCTCTTCCTCTCTCTCTCCCTCCCTCCCTCCCTCCATCTCCCTCTCTATTTCTCCCACTCTATCTGTCTTTCTTTCTTTTTGGGGAATTCAAAAGGCCTAAAAAAGAAAAGTGGAAGAAATCCATTCATAGCGATGTTACAAACATGAAGGACTTCCCCATCCTTGTCCATGCTGAGCTCTACACACAGCACGAAAGTAGCCGGAATCAGGAGCCAGCACCAGCCTCACACCAGTGCTGTGAGTTCCACTTAGAATTTTCATACAAATTTTTTCTGGATCACAAGTTCTCCTTGATTCTTTTTCTATCTATCCTATGGAACCAATAGTAATTAAGGAACCAGAGAAGGGAAAATATGTTTGTTTTTTTCCACCAGTTCTGGTTAACTCCCATCTCTGTTGCTAACAGAAAAGTCAGGTGTGTGTTTTCTTTCTAGAGTTCCTCTTTCAGGTCCTTTCAATCAGCTATGGACAAGCTCAGCACCTGAGTTTCCCTTTTTTTTTTCTTTACTTTCCCAAGCATATGCTATCTTTCCCTAGACCCCTCCTTGTACCATTTATTCTTTCATAGGCCTAAACATGTTACCTTCCTTCAAGGATGTGATGGCTGACATCGTTTAGAGAAGAGAGGCTTTGGGGAGAAGGTAGGGCCCTTTCCCAGCAGACAATTACTGCAAACAGCATTTATGGGCTTAGGGAGGTGGGGTCAAAGGAAAGCAAAATCTCTGAGTCAGATTTTAAACGAAACTTCTAACATCAGGGAGGCAGTCCCAAGCCCGTCCAAAGCTAAGATTGATAACTCATTATTGCTTACTCTTACACTTACTCTGTCTTGGTTTTAATATTCACATATAATTTGGTTACCCTTTAAGCCAAGAGAAAATACTTCATAATGTGGAAATAAGAAAAACAAAGCAGAAATTCACTTACGAAACAAATATCTGAGAGCTTACTGTGCATTGGGAACTATGCTCGCCAAATGGGAGAAAGGTGGCAATAATAGAATTCCCACCCACAAGGAACTGCCAACTGACAATAATTAAATGTTTGCCGACCGAAGATTTCTTCACACAAGCTAAGACCACAAATGTGTCCCAGGAGAAATTTCAAAAGTGGCAGGAATCAGTTGAATGCTCTAATCAGGAAAAGACCTAAGACTACCAGATATTTCCTAGGTTCCTACTCTCTCCTTTGGGAGACTTCTGTGCAAGTCTGTATTTAGGCAGGGGGATGGGTGACTGGGTGACAGGCACTGAGGGGGACACTTGACGGGATGAGCACTGGGTGTTACACTATATGTTGGCAAATCAAACTCCAAAAAAAAAAAAAAGAAGGAAAAACAGGGGTGCCTGGCTGGCATAGTCAGAAGAGCAGGTGACTCTTGATCCCAGGTTCATGAGTTCAAGCCCCATACTGGGTGTAGAGATTACTTAAAAATAAAACATTTAAAATAAAATAAAATAAAATAAAATAAAATAAAATAAAATAAAATAGGGGGAAAATAGTGAGGCACCTGGGTGGCTCAGTTGATTAAATGTCTGCCTTCAGCTCAGGTCATGATCCCAGGATCCTGGGATCAAGCCCTGCCTCGGGCTTCCCACTCAGCAGAGTCTGCTTCTCCCTCTCCCTCTGTCTCTCTCCTTGCTTATGCTCTCTTGCTTTCTTTCTTTCAGATAAATAAATGCATTCTTTAAAAAAAAAAAAAAGGAGGGAAAATAACCTCAACCCTTAAAACAATAGAAAACCAAATTCAACCTTCTGTGGCCAGATGCTCCAAATGAACTCTTAGATAATTGTGGGAAATAGTTAAACAAATGTCCACTTCACACCTAGAGATGTACTGAAACCTACGGAGGCTATAAAAAGGTCCACAAGCCCTGGTCCCTGCTAACACGCAGGTTAGGCATCGTCAAGAACACGAGACTCCATGTGCATGAGAGATACCCCCAGACAACATGTGCAGCACAGAAGGCCATGGTAAGAAATTGGTGAGGGCAGGAGCCCCAGTGGGGAGAGATGGGGAGAACTTGAGTGGTCACGAGAGGGAGGGATTCAAGCCTCATCCTGAAGTAACACTTGTCTGTGCCAATGGAAAGACGGGCCAAGCATCCCAGGATCAAGCGTGGCCCCAGACGCTCCAAAGTCATGAACAGTTTCTAGTCTCTCCGCGCAGTCTCTTCGCCCGTGTGGTCCACTCTTAGATATCTCAGAACCCTCTGCACAGGCTTCCAGAAGGATTACATAAACCACATGGACACCCTTACCTCTCTGGTAGGAGTGCAACCCAGTTTGCTGTCTCTATTCATCACCCATCCCAATCTAGCATTGGACGTTTTCTTTGCGTCATGTACCTCACACCAGTACCACCAGCAGAGACTGGAGAAATGGGGCACAGAGCCCACAGAGCCATCCTGACCCAGAGAGAATGGATTCTCAAACCCACGACACCTCAGGAGGCCCATGAGTACACCTGCCAATCTCTTAGGCCAACCCGGTTCCATTTTGTCTGAGCCAGCCTGGCCATCTCAGTGTTTATGAATACCAGCTATTAACATGACAGATTGGAGCCAAGGCTACAGGGGACCCCCGTGTCCCTCTACTTCCAAAGGCCAACCCCACTGCCTTTCAGTGGCTTCATTCCCCTCACCTGGCTTGCTCCCAGAGAGAAATTTACCCATCACAGATCACTAAGAGAGGAGGTTTGACTGGGTGTTATCACCGTCCTCTGTCATTATGTATTCAAGGCTCACTACACACATGTCCCCAACAATGGTAATCATGTCACACTGCTTGAGCATCAGTCAAAAGATATGTACCTCATGGAATTCTATTTGATTAGCATCCCCATTCAATAAGAGCAATCAGATCATGGTTGCTTCGACCAAGTACCTCTACATATCTATTCCTAATAGAGAGGAATTTGAAAGATATCCACTCCCCATAGTGTCTGGCAGGATTATTCCATAATTGTAATTGCCCATTATTCAGCCAACACATAAATAAATGAACATTTATTTATCGACCATGTGCTAGCCACTTTTCTAAGTGCTTTACACGTGTTATGTCATAAACATTACAACAATATACACAGGGGAAGAATTCTTCATTTCTTTTTTATGGAAGACATTAGCCCCGATTGCCCAGGGTTATAAGACTAATAAATGGTGGTTCAGCATTTGAACCTGATACCAAAGCCAGTGTTTTTTGCTGTACACCACACCATCTTTTTTTTTTTCACACTATCCTTCATTATTTTCAATGGATATTTTTCAGGAGTTTATATACTGGAATATTTAAAGCCCTACTAGCATGACATGTATTTTCTTTATTGCTGATTACTTGCTGAAGCAAGCAAATTGTTACAGGGTACCTAGGCAAAAGATGCATTTTTCCAGCAACACATAAATATTTATAATAGAATGCCTTCTTGAAACTTCCTTTTCCATATAATTTACAAATTGCATATTACAATGATATGAAGCCAGAAACATTGTGAAATAAAATTCTATTTCATAAGGTGCAAATGTTTATCATCTCAGTCTGTTTAGAACGTTTGAATAAAAAAATTGTACATTTTAAAGACTTTTTGGTTAAAAGCCTTCTTTAATGATGAGTATGAGATATATATATATATATGATGAGTATATATATATATATATATATATAGAGAGAGAGAGAGAGAGAGAGAGAGAGAGAGAGAGAGAGAATCAACTTCCAAATTCTGGCATCCAGTAGAATCTGAGGTCATGAAAGTGTAAACTGTATTTTCATATTGTAAAATATTTGGAAAAGCATCTATAAGTCTATCAATCTCATTGTAAGATTCATTAAGGTTGTTCATCGAATATTCCTGGTTTCCTCTCTGACCACATAGTAGGGAGTTAGCTTCTTTGCCCCCTTTGAAGTTGGACCTGACAGTGTGACTTGCTTCAGCCAAATAAATGCAAGGAGTCACATATTTCATTGCCACTTAGAAGCTTTAGGATATCGTGCCAATCACATCTTTCCTCTGGCAAAGTTTTAAAAACTGAGGCAGCAGGTGTGAGGATGGAAACTTTCTCAGACTGGGTCCCAGAGTGGTTACAGCGAGCACAGGCTGGTCACATAGGATGAGCATTTGTTGTGAATCACAGATAGATGGGAATTGTTTGTGTAGCACAACCTTGCTTATGGTGACCGATGCCAGCAAGGGTTTCCATTTTTTCATGTTCCCCTCACACTTTATGCACCTAAACATACAGCTTTCTTTACATGGACAAAATCATAATACACATAACTTATCTTTGACACTTTTCAAAACATATTGTAAACATTTTCTCAGCTTTTTCTCAACACCATGTTTGTCATTTTAATGGTTTTATAGTAGCCTATTATATCAATATGCAATTATTAACTGCTTTTTTCCATTATTTACATTGTTTCTGGGGTTTTTTTCTATTACAAAAAAATGCAGCTAAAAGTAATTTTGCACATGTAGCTTTTTTTTTTTTTTTTTTTTTTTTTTTACTTATGATAGTCACACAGAGAGAGAGAGAGAGAGGCAGAGATACAGGCAGAGGGAGAAGCAGGCTCCATGCACTGGGAGCCCGACGTGGGATTCGATCCCGGGTCTCCAGGATCGCGCCCTGGGCCAAAGGCAGGCGCTTAACCGCTGCGCCACCCAGGGATCCCACATGTAGCTTTTTTAATCAAAATTATTTTCTCAGGATAAAGGAAAGAAATTTTTGTTTGCCTTCCAGTTTTATAGCAAGGTCTTTTATAGTCAAACTTATAGTACATTTTTCTCTTTATTTTTTTATTTTTATTTTTATATTTTTTTATTTTTAATAAATTTATTTTTTATTGGTGTTCAATTTGTCAACATACAGAATAACACCCAGTGCTCATCCTGTCAAGTGCCCACCTCAGTGCCCACCACCCAGTCACCCCCACCCCCTCGCCCACCTCCCCTTCCACCTCCCCTAGTTCATTTCCCAGAGTTAGGAGTCTTTCATGTTCTGTCTCCCTTTCTGATATTTCCCACATATTTTTTCTCCTTTCCCCTTTATTCTCTTTCACTATTTTTTATATTCCCCAAATGAATGAGACCATATAATGTTTGTCCTTCTCCTATTGACTTATTTCACTCAGCATAATACCCTCCAGTTCCATCCACGTCGAAGCAAATGGTGGGTATTTGTCGTTTCTAATGGCTGAGGAATATTCCATTGTATACATAAACCACAGCTTCTTTATCCATTCATCTTTCGATGGACACCAAGGCTCTTTCCACAGTTTGGCTATTATGGACATTGCTGCTAGAAACATCGGGGTGCAGGTGTCCCGGCGTTTCATTGCATCTGAATCTTTGGGGTAAATCCCCAACAGTAGTGCAATTGCTGGGTCATAGGGCAGGTCTATTTTTAACTCTTTGGGGAACCTCCACGTAGTTTTCCAGAGTGGCTGTACCAGTTCACATTCCCACCAACAGTATAAGAAGGATCCCTTTTCTCCACATCCTCTCCAACATTTGTGGTTTCCTGCCTTGTTAATTTTCCCCATTCTCACTGGTGTGAGGTGGGATCTCCTTGCGGTTTTGATTTGTATTTCCCTGATGGCAAGTGATGCGGAGCATTTTCTCATGTGCTTGTTGGCCATGTCTATGTCTTCCTCTGTGAGATTTCTGTTCATGTCTTTTGCCGATTTCATGATTGGATTGTTTGTTTCTTGGGTGTTGAGTTTAATAAGTTCTTTATAGATCTTGGAATCTAGCCCTTTATCTGATACGTCATTCGCAAATATCTTCTCCAATTCTGTAGGTTGTCTTTTAGTTTTGTTGACTGTATCCTTTGCTGTGCAGAAGCTTCTTATCTTGATGAAGTCCCATAGTTCATTTTTGCTTTTGTTTCTTTTGCCTTCGTGGATGTATCTTGCAAGAAGTTACTGTGGCCAAGTTCAAGTACACTTTTCTTTAAATTGGTATAAGAATTTTAGTACTAATGAAATTGAGAAAACATTGCCTTTTCTGTTGTCATTCTTTGAAATCGCCATGCTAATTGGTTCAAAAGATAATGTCCAGAATATTCTGAAGCCATGTTCACAAAGATGTCCTTCAAAGATAAAATCGAGTCACACTCTAAACCTCACTTCCTGATGAACTACTTGATCATAGAATTTTTTACTTACTATAAATGACTAAAAATTATACGGGTTTCTGCACTAAATGCAGCTGAATTGTTTCTGCTGAGACCTAATTAGCAATGTTTCATCCACATGTTGTTCAACAAGGGAAGCAATATTTCTATAGAATCTTTTATTGTTGGTAAATGTGTTCATACTACATTAATCCTTGGGAAAACCAGACTGGTTGCCTGGCCAAGAAACAAAAAAAACTCTGCTTTCCTCACTTTACATTGATCACTTTGATGAATAAAGCAGTTTTATTTCTTTTAACGCATAGACTATATATCTGAGATTGTCTGCCACTTTCATATTCTCAGTATTTTATATTTATCTGACACTATTTTCCAAGGCACTCAAAGTGCTTCTTAGATATTATCTCATAAATGCTCTGTAGAAATGATGAAGTCAGCACTTTACACAAGTATTTGAAACATTCGGAGCCACCATTTGTGAAATATTTAACCCTGCCAGGCTTCTGCCCCTACTTTGCTTTTCCTCTTCCTCCCACATCATACTTATTTTTAGTTTTCCCTTACATTTCAGTGCCTAAGAGATAAAAACATCACACCCAACACCCAGACAGTAGACATAAGGGCTGCCCAAAGAGTGGGGGACCTTCTTTTCTTGATGTTCACTGACTTAAGAGTCTTGATTACAGGCCAGACAGCCTCTGACATCATCAGATAGGCACTCACACCATGACTTCCCATGGTGGGCATTACCTCCAGCTTGGAGACAAATTGCTGAATGACCAAATGGTGACCTTAGGTCAGCCACAGGATCTTTTTAACATCAGACTCTTCCCTGTAAAATGGAATGAGCTTCTGTTTCACCCTTCTCAGAGAGTGGCTGAGAGAATCAGATAAATAATGCAAGCAAAAGTGCTTTGAAATCATCTAGGTACAGAGAGGAGTTAAGATGGTAGAGGAGTAGAGGGCCCCTCAGTTTGTCTCATCCCTTGAATACAACTAGATAGTTATCAAATCATTCTGAATACCCAAAAAATCCATTGGAGGTCCGAAATCATCTATGTGCATATATGACCATATCAGTCTAATAAAAGAAATCTGATGGTATTAGTACATGCTCTACCACAGAAGAAACCAAAAGATTTAAAAAAAAAAAAAACTTATTCCTCCAAACAAAAAATCTTAGGTTAGGTTATGTCCTACTGCAGGAGAAAATAACATGGGAAAAAAAAACATTGTTTAGAGAAATAGATAGAAAACATTTTATGCTGACAGGTATTTTTCATAAATAGAAACTATGTTCTTTAGATGCCTCATTCTAAACTAGCTTCCTGCCACCCATCCCAGTGATTCCTATAAACTGTGAGGCACTGGATTTGTTGCCAGAAGGCCTGAATTAAAATCTGGGGTTACTCCTTTAGTGACATCGAGAAAATCACCCCATCCTTCCATGTCTGCTTCGCTGATAATAAGTGAGAATACCTGTAGTATATACTCCCAAGGATCAAATGGGAAATTGTACATTGAGAACATTTTGTAAATTAAAAAGCAAATGACCCTCTTACAGCATCCATCTCCACAAACTCAAAACAAGTTTTAAAAAGGATATCATGGGGCACCTGGGTGGCTCAGTCAGTCAAGCAGCCAACTCTTGATTTCCGCTCAGGTCATGATCTCGGAGTCCTGGGATCAAGCCCGGCATCAAGCTCCCCACTCAGCAGTGAGTCTGCTTAAGAGTCTCTCTCTCTTTCTCTCCACAACCTCAAATGAATAAATCAATCTTTAAAAAAATAAATTACAAAGGACATCGTTAGCCAATTAAGGTACCATTTCTAAGTCAAGAAGAACTTGATCACCATCGAATGTTAGTAATAAGAGGAGAACAAGATTAGGCCACCATAGCCGGTAGGAGCGTAGCTTCTTCACTTCACAGACGAGGACTCTGGGATGGAGCTACCCTTCTTCTCCATGACCCCTCACCAGAGCAGCTCTAAAATCTCCAGGCAACTTCCAACTACCAAAGGCCATAGGCACTCTTAAATCTTTCCTGGCTTTAGTCTTTTTTTTTTTTTTTAAAACCATTTGCTGCATAATTGCTCCCTCCTCCTTTGAACTCCTCTCAGATTTTGGTGTTACCACATTTGCCTGACATCTTCCTCCTTTTCTTTTCATATCTAGTTTGCTTATTTTTCTGAGTTCTTACTCCTCTGTCCAACATCAAATGTTAGTGTGGATGCAGTGCAGCCTTTTTCACACTTATATAGAGTTTATGACATTTCAGGCCCTGCTCTAAAGACTTAATCAATATTCAGTCATTTACACTCATGACCACTCTGTAGAGGAGGTACAGATCCAGCCGGGGAATGTGAGGCACGGGAAGGATATGTAACTTGCTTTGGCACTTCCAACTGTGTTATGCTCACTCTGCTTATACTCCTCCATGGGCCTCCTGACTTCTGACTTCATTTCATGGGGTAAGTTCTCATGGGGTAGTAAGAGCTTTCCCTGCCCTGGGCTTTGTAAGATCTGTATCCCAAATCTGTACATCTAGACTCAACCCCACTCCTCAGCTTCACATTCCAACCACTCAGGAGGAGGGAATCTGGATTTACCATGGGCCACACAAACATAATACAACCCCAACTGAATTCATTGTCTCTCCACCCCAAACTTCCCAGCACCCACTCTTCATGTCTCTTTGCTTCTTTGGGTCTATTTCCCCATCTGTATAATTAATGGGTCGAACTAAATAATCTCCACAAACATCCTTACTTTAACATTCTCTGATTCTCCAAACATCTGTCTGTTTTAAATTTTCCTTAATTCATTCAATGCTATAAGCAATCATTGAGCATATTCTGTGACCCAGACCCGGGGCAAACACCGGTTAGGAAGAAAAGATCCCTGCCCTCGAACATGGACAGGAGACCCACGTGCCCAAACAGGCCAGTAGGTGGGCATGTCACCATGGAACCAGCTGCCAAATCCAAGACCTGCCTGTCAGCAATGCCTGCGTCTCCCTCACCAAACACTCCACCAGCCACTGGGCTCCATATCTTTACCTCCTAAACAGCTATCTTCTCTGCAAACTCTGTCTGCGCCTTCATGATGACTCAATTTGTTCAGTGCTGGCTGACCAGTGTCCCTGCCTTTGTAGTTTCCCCACTATCTACAGCATAATCTTTGCAAAACCCAAAATCTGACTGTGGCACCATCTTGTATTAAAGCCTCTGGTGGTATCTATTTGTGGGAAGACTCTCTCATGGCAGGTGCCCTCCTCCTCAGGCCCTGGAGCCACCCCAACCCCTTTGCTCTGCATTCCAGGAGGGCTCCCTGGGGGTCTTGCAGTTCCCTGCACACCTGGACCACCGCTCACACCTGTGACTGTGTATATGCAGATTCCTGTTGGTCTGCCTTTTACCTCAGTGATAAATCTTTATTGAGTCTTAGAAACTCAGCTCAGCTAGCACCCTTCTGAGAAAACTTCTCTGCCCCTGCCTCTCTTGGAGTCATAAATTCCCTTTTCTTGTGCCACTTCCATTCCTGAAGTGTATTTATTACTGCCCATAACACACACCATTATAATTATCACTTGCTGTCCGACCCAACTAGAGCAGAGGGCTATCCAGAGTGTGGACTGTGCTGGGTTATCCCTGTGCACCAGGGATGCCTGGATAGCAGTGCATAATCGGCCCACAGTGAAGGTTTGCTGACTGGATGACCGAGGGGCACTACTAGGAAAAGCTGTATGGACTGGATTATGTTTGAATGTGCCAACAAGAGTCCAAAACCTAACATCACAACAATACAGTAAGTTTCGTCTACACCACTAGCCTGGGAAGAAAGGACAGCAGAGGGCAGCTCAGGGATGAGTGTGAGAGCCAACAGTCCTCGCTCACATGTGTGGGGCTCTTCTGTGCTTCACTTCTCAAGCTCATCTCCCAGACAGGGGATGATTTAATCACATTGGACTCTTTAGACACAGGTGCAGAGCAACATGTACCACCTTTCCCCAGTTAGGGAAATGGAATTCAGTCTATGCAGCAAGAAAACTCTATGGAGGCAAAAGGCTAACTGACTCAGGCCCTTAAGTATATAATTAGAGGAATAATCTCTCTGAGGATTGAAGGTGGGGCAAAGGCTTTATGTGTCAGAAGGGATAGGCAAAGTCTTAATTCATTGTCCTGCCATTCTTATGTCCTCCCTTGCCTCAGCCCAAGAGGGCACGCAGGTTCATGGGGACTTCCTGGGATCTTCCCCAAATCACATGTATGCTCTGGGCAATCTGAAGGTGGCCCTTAGGTGAACAGGGTAAGAGTGCTTTAGCTAGCAATCTTTTCTATTCATCCACTCACGTAGGTGTCAAGCTGGAAAGACAGGCTGACTCCACCTGTAGCTAGCTAAGCCTTTTCGAAAACATAACCCCATCTTCTCAGTAATTTTGTGGCAGAAATAGGGTGAGCCTTTGGCCATGATACCAGGAGTATAGCCGCTAAACCAAAGCTCAGATATTATAGAAGAGTAAACACAGTAGCTTTCTCCTCAGAAGATTAGCTTCTGGATTTCCTGGGAGTTGTGCAGCTACTCAGCTGATGAGTGAAACCCCAGCTCGATTCTGTAGATCCTCCCCACCACCTCCTACCTGCATCAACACACACCCAAGGCTCTGGCCTCTGTTTGGATTCGTGGGACACCAGTGAACACCACATTGAAATGTATGAGCTGCCCTTACTTACATTCATTACCCTCATGCATGTTCCAAGGGCAGGGAATTTGTCCTATTTAACCATATATTCCCAGGGGTCAGCCCAGGCTTTGGCCCCTAGAATATAATAATCATTGCATGTAGAACAGGTGAATAATGAAGAAAAGTTTAAGAGGAGAGAGGTAGAGAGTAAAACCTGGAGATAGTTCAGGGAATTAAAGAATGCTAAAATAAGAATTTTGTGGAAATTATTTAGTTCAGCTTGTTAATGAGGTAGCTAAAGCCTGTAGTAGGGAGGCTCAGTTATTCTTGGTGAGATAAGAAGCCATTGAAAAGCTTTGAAACAAGTGACTTATGAGTTCGCCATTCTGGACTCACATGGCTCCCAAATAGAGGTAGTGCTTCTCATGTTTTAATAAGTGGACCCTGTTAAATGTAGGTTCTTGGGCAGTAGGTCTGGAAGGGCCTGAGAATCCGAATTTCTAAAGAAGCACCAAGTTGATATAGATGCTGCTGGTCTTCACGCCACTCTAAGCAATGAGGGACCAGGAGACTACCTCCTTTTTTGGTATATTCTTTGCATGGCAACCTAGAATGCTCAAAACTTCAGCTTGTATTTGCCCGGTATATCTTTTCCTATACTTCCACTTCCAATCTTAAAGGAAGTTATAAGGAAATGGAATTTAGTCGTCAAGCTGAGGTCTTCTGGTATCCAAGGAAAGATGGCAAGGGCATAGAAGGTCAGGGTTAGTTTTGCTAAGCCAAGATCAGGGACACAAAGTCAGAGTTGAGAGCTGTTGGACAAGCATTCTAGTTTAGGATCACCAAAAAAGTGGGATCTTTATCAGAGAGGGGCTTGAGGTTTTAAATACCAGGCCACGAGTGATAGCATCTTTTATTTGTATTCACCCAGATGCAGAGATTGACTTTGGTGCTCCACTTGCCTGCCTCTCCAGAGGGTTCTGATGCTTTCAGTCCATGAATCATCAAATACTACCATACACCCAACTATGCCAGGCACCTTGCAGCCACCGGTAACACAGCAATGAACAAAGAGAGACCCTGCTCTCAGGAGAAGAGTACACACACACACACACACACACACAATCATTTATACAAATGACAGACTTGCTAGGGAAGACCAGTGTGAGAAGAGGGATTGAGAAAAGGGCGGCGTCTCCAAAATCTTTTGCCTCTGACTGTCACTGAGTTTACTTCGTAACTAGAAGCCAAAGCTGAAAGTGGAAACTTGCTTCTTGAATATGACCTTTTCCCTTCTCTGGAGCTTTTTAAAAGTCATCACTACTGTTACATTTAATCCAGCCTTTTTTTGCAAATATAGAATTATTGCTTGCAAGAAGTAAAAATATTTATGAGTATTTTGTTCAATCTATTTTGTTTTGTTTTGTTTTAGGGGCTGTCCTTGAGGTTACAAAATATATTATTAACCTAGTGCACTCTCAAGTAATGTTTGTTGTACAAATATAACCCAGTATACTGTAATGTCCCACTTGGTCTTTTGTTCCATTCTTGTCATGCATCTTACTTCTACATATATTTAATCCTCACACTACATTGCTATTAGCTGTGCCTTCAACCATCTATTATCTTTTAAAGCTATAGTTTCATTACAACAATACTTTTTTATATTTATCTCTATATTTATCATTTTTAGTGCTTTTCATTCCTTTTATACATCTAATTTTTCATCTGGCATAATTTTACTTCTTTCCAGAAAACTTCTTAAAAAAATTTTTTTATAGTGAAGATCTGCTGGTAAGGATTGACTTCAGTTTTTGGTTTGATAAAATCTTGACCTTTATGTTTGAAAGTTATTTCCACGGGTTGGAAAATTCTAGGGTGACCTTTTTCTAAGTATTTTGGTGATGTGTCCCATTGTCCTCTGGCTCACGTAATTTCCGATAAGAAGCCTGCTGTCAACCTTATCTTTGTTCCTTGAATGCAATATGCCACTTTTCTCTGGCTGCTTTTAAGATATTTTATTTAGCACTGGTTTTCAGCAATTTGATCAGGATGTCCCTAGGTGTGGTTTTCTTTGTTTCTTTTGCTTGGAGTTTAATGAGCTACTTGGATCTATAAGCTTATAGTGGTCTTCAAATTTGGATAGTAACCGGCCATCATTTCTTTAAGTATTTCCTCTCTCTTCTCTCCTTCTGAGACTCCAGCTATGCTATATTAGTTTCTCAGTGTTTTCCTATAAGTCACTGATGCTCTGCTCATTTTTTCCTGTTTTTTTTTTTTTCTCCCATTGCCCCATTTCAGGTAGGATCTATCATGAGGTCTTCAAATTCACTCATCTTTTTTCCCACAGTATCTATTCTGTTCTTTTTAAAAAAGATTTACTTATTTATTTGTGTGTGAGAGAAAGAGAGAGAGAGCAGGAGAGAGAGACAGAGAGAGAAGTGAGGAGGGGCAGAGGGAGAGAATCTCAAGCAGACTCCCTGCTGAGCATGGATCCCAATGTGGGCTCAATCTTACAACCCATTAGATCACGACCTGAGCTGAAACCAAGAGCCAAACACCTAACCTACTGACCCACCCAAGCAACTCTATTCTGTTTTAATCTCAAACATGCATTCTTTCATTTCGGCCACTGTATTTTTCATTTCTAAGAATACCATTTGGGCTTTTTTTTTTTTAGGCCTTCCATTTCTTTTCCTCATGCTATGTTTTCCTTTACAGTTTTTGAGAATATGCAGCCTTGCATTCAACTTTAGGGAATTCAGCTCTGATAAACACAGAGTGAAGCCCAGAGGGATGTTCAGCATTTATTTATTTTAAGCTCCTTAGTGATTTTAATGCTCAACTAGGTTTGAAAACCACCAAAATAGGTAATCTTCTAAGTAATAAAAACTAAATTTGTAAGTTATGTTCCATTTTTGAAAATATCTTTAAGTATAGCTGTTTGTCTAAACCATATCATAATTTTGTGAGGTTCATATTCATATATTATCATTCCTACTTTACACATTTTTAAAAAGAAGCATTGCTCAGATTCACACAAGTAATAGCAAGAAGGGAGATGAGCAATTCTCCTGACCTGTAGTTCAATGCTTTTCCTGTATGCAATGTTTCCAACTGCTTCATTTTGGGTATTTAGTTTCTGTTGGAACACTTGATGGATTTAGCTGTCTTTACAGTTAAATGCGTGATATGACTATCAATTATATATAACCTATAACTTTACAGTCAAAATGGGTCTATATATGTATGTATACAAATTAATTACTTAAGATGTAACAAGAAAATAAGCTGCCGCTTTTTACCTTTCTACTTTCACTTCAAGAGGTCATAAAGGAATTGAAGATGTTGATTTTAGGGACTTTACCTCCTCTGTATCCCACAAAATTGTGAAACCCTTAGTTTAGAGACATTTTACCTTGTCTGTTCTTAATTAATTATAACAATCTCATTGCCCATTAAATAGACTCACTGGTTTTAATTAACTGAAGAAATATTGGCAATGATTTTAAAGAGCCAGTAAGATTTAATACAAAGTTATTAAGATGTGTTATAATGTCATGATTCATTACCATGAAATATAAGGTAAAACTTTATTAGATAACTTTATTATATAACCTTCCAATCTATTTTCCATCAGTTACAAGGCAAAACTTGAGTTAGCACCTGAGAACATGACTACAGGAACCTGGGGGGTGGATTTAGTTCTTAGACCCTCTCCCATAATTAGATGTACCATAAGGCAATTCAGGAGTTGTGTTTCTGACTAAGGGCATGAGCCAAGACAAAATTCTTGGAACAAGACAGCTGGAGAGTTTTTCCATGGACTTCAGCATTTCATTCATTGAGTGTCCTCAAACTTTTGGTTTCTAAACCCTTTTGATAGAATTTCACCATATGTGTGATACTAAGTGGGTCTCCACTTGGTCGATGTTTGAGAACAATCCTAGGTCAGCATTTTACATGCTTCTTTCTTCCCACCCAAGGATTTGTTTCCCTTGCTTTCTATTTTAGATCTATTAATATTCATTTTATTTCTAGGGTTTCCTTAACTGTAGAGTGTGATATGGATCCCTCAAAAAAGTAAATTAGGTCCTTTCCTTTTGTTTTGAGATTTTTCATTCTGTGAAATGGTCAGGGAGTAGCAATAATAACACAGGTGCAGAGATCTCATGGCCAAGATCCCAGATCCAGCTCCTAAGTTGATTGGGGATGCTACTAGACTTTTTCACCTTCAAGAATATTGGAGCTCATCAGGTACACTGCCCTTCCCTGAGAACATTTCATTTTCTATCAATTTTACATCATCCTTCAATTATCAATATTGACTAAATAAATAGCCAATAAATATTTACTGCCATCTCTTATGTGATAGCATTATCCCAGGCATCCCAAAAAAGGAAAAAGTTCTTAAATGCCTTGATCTTTTGGCTCCTTTTTTGATCATTTAAATTGGTGTTGTTTAGGGTTTCCTAAGACTTTTGTAAGTTTACCATCAACAAGGATCTTTTGATGTTTTTGCATCTCATATCCCTTTAAGGAAGATGAATACTTGGATATTTTCCCCCAGAAAAATGCAAATTCACCCATGCACAACTTTTGCATACATCCTTGGGAGGTTCAAGGACTCATGTATCCTATCTAAAACACCTTGAATAGCGTGGGTTTAAGGTTTAGAACTATAGACATAGACATTTCTGCATATTATTTTCTGAATCTCAAAGAGGAGTTTTGAGCCAAAGGAGATAGAGCAAGGGGCAGGCAAGGAAGGATTACAAAAATAAGATGATGAACAGAATTTTACTTGAGCTTCTGGTTGTTGTTCACTTTCAGCTGTTGTGCAAGCTTGTCTTGAAGCAGTACATTGATTTACATCCTGAAGCCAGCTCCTTATCCCACTGGGAACTGGTTGGCCTAGCTCTGCAATTAGTCCAAAATTCTATTTAATTTTTAAAACTAATGTACCCTACAACGTGAAAAAGAACAAAAAGCTACAAATCAACAGAGATCAAAAGTTATAAAATGAGATTACATATAACACTAGCTTAAAATTTTGAAATATGTAAATGAATAATCTTCAAAGAAAATAATAGTTGTATATGAAAAAGTATAAAACCTATAAAATGAAAAGTTTAAAAATAAAAATTATTTCCAAAGAATAACTGGGCTCTGATGATTGCCCAGGAAAATTGGTATTAGTTTTCAATATACAAATAATACCATACTATGTATCCAAAGTATAAGGTAAATAAGAAAGTTTCCTCATAACCCTTATAACAAAGATAACATAATCTTGAAAAAGAACAAAAAAGGTAAGCAATACACCAATATTAGTTGTGATTTTAAATCATTAACAAAGTTTAAGAAATAAAATCCAACATTTTTAAATACTAGTATATCGTGACCAAGTAAGATTTAATGTAGAAATGCAAATATGGTTCAATGGGAAATCTATTAATATAATCCATTACAGCAATAGATGAAATTAGATAACTATATGATTACCTTAATTGCTTTAAGAATGCATTTAACTAAATGAATACTGTGTCCTGGTTAAACATACACACACAGAGACAGAGCTATCAAGAAAAAGAAGAATATTTCCTTAATATGATTTCTGTATCTCTCTTGAATAAATAAATAAAATCTGAAAGAAGGAAAATTCTCAGATCGGAAGCCAGTATCATATTCAAGAGTGAAACACACAAGGAACATGTTCAGTAACCACTTCTGTTGGAAATTGTTCTGAAAATTTTAGACAATTCAGTAAAAGAGAGGAAAAACAAAGAGAGGAATATTCCTTTTCTAATATTCATTAGAAAGGGAAAAACTAAATCATATTATCATTTTGATTCTTTGATTATTTATTTGGACTGACATAAGAATCTATGAGATATTTAGAATAAATGAGAGTTTGGGAAATGATTGAAATTATATGTGTGTGTATGAACTATTAAAAAACATTTATATACTTTCCTACATAATATGTCAATAAATTATATATATATATGTACATATATATATATATATATACATACACACACACACAACTATTAGCTGATGTGCCAGCAATAAATAAGTTTGAAAATATAATGGAAAAATCAATAATACCAATAATAATCAGATATGTAACTAGAAATCAATAAAACGTATCACAATGAAATTAGTGAACCCATGTAAATAACACTTCCCTATAGGATACACAAAGGATATGAATAAAGAGAGAAGTTCCATGTTATAAAGATGTCAGTTATTCCATAATTAACTGCTACATTTAAATAAAATTTTATTTCTAGGAATGGTGAAAAATTAATCCAAGTTTCATCCAGAAAAGTGAATTTGATTTAAAAAAAAAAAGTCAAGAAAATATTGAAAAAAGAAGAGTAATAATTGGAGGCTGCACAGGGAAATATCAAAAATCTTTTAAAGCAACAATATTTAAATAGTGAGGTTTTGATATTTGAATATAAAGAATCATTAGTGGAGCAGAATATGAATATCTGCAATAAAACAAAACATATAAATATTGAGGATGTTATAAATATGACATTTCCATTGTGATAGGGGAAGAATGTCTTGTTTGATAAAATGGGCAGAAGCACCTGGTGATTAATGGGAAAAAGGATCACAATGAAGTATTGCTTCACACCCTATCAAAATTGAACTCTGAGGGCCCCTCGGTGGCTGAGTTGGTGAGGAATTCGACTCTTGATTTTGGCTCAGGTAATGAGCTCAAGCCCCACATTGGGATCCATGGTTGGTGGGGAGCCTACTTAAGATTCTCCCTCTCTCTCTGCCCCTCACCCTGCACCACTCGCCTACGAACATACTCTCTCTCAAAAAAAAAAAAAAAAATCTAACTTTGGAACTATCAAAATGTTAAATAAAAATGTAAAAACATAATTAATATGGATGAATAATTTTAGAAACTTGAGATAGGGAAAATTTAGGAGTATGACATGATAGCCAATAACTGTAAAGGAAAAAACATATTTTACTTGGTAAAAATGGAGGAAAAAAATCTATGTAATTTTTAAAAGCTAATAACAAAACAAGAAAAATATTTGGAACACATACAAGAGGAAAAATGGTTCCTATTTATAATGTAAAAAGATTTCTTTAAACAAAAAGGGTAGAAAAATGTAGAAATTATATTATCAAATTCACTAAAGAAGAAACACAAATGGATCAAAAATATATTAGTGGAGTTCAGAGTCATTGATATTCAAAGAATGGCAGATACCATTAAGAAAATGGAATATTTGGGAGTCTGAGTGGCTCACTGGTTGAGTGTCTTCCTTTGGTTCAGGTCGTGATCCTGGGGTCCTGGGATCAAGTCCCATATCAGGGTCCCCACATTTTTAATCATCATGAAACTACTTTAATCTTTATTAGAAACTATTTATCAGAGATCTTAAAAACTGTTCCTCAAATGCCTTTGGACTCAGCCATTGCCGATGTAGACATTTACCCTAAAGAAATAGTCATAAATAGACAAAAAATTATGTATGAGTATGTTACTGGTCTATCGCTCCCCCTCCCTATCCTAGCTTTGGTGAGAATGCTCCATCAATTGGAACGCGTTAACGCTCATTATCTATCATCCCAGGCAATGAAATGTTTTCCCATGTTTTCCAGGCTTCACTATAGATCAATTTCCAAGCTGAATACTGTCTTAATGAAGTTCCTTCCGGGCTTCTCAGTACCTTCAATTTAATTAGACTTTGTGAGACCAACACAATTACTATGTTTAGAAAAATTTGATGACCTGCCAGCTTCTTACCTGAACCCCAACTTTCTTACCTCCACCCCATCAGGCAAAGAGGAGAGACACACGGGGAGGAGTTTTTGCAAATTAGTCATTGCATAAAACTCACCCTGGTGGGCTCCCTCAGTGTTGGGAAGAGCACAGGAGCTGTCAGTCCTCTCCGAAGAGGCAAGGATTCTGGAGCCCATCTCTTTACCCCAGTGCCGGGAGACCTCAAGAACAAATCTGCTTTTCTTTTTCTTCTTGCTACAGGTTAGTCTTATGACATTTACTTCGTACAAGACATGGAGGCTTAATGGAATTTTTACGTTTTTGTTTTATGACATGTAACTGCATGATTAGAAAAATTTCCTGTGTTCTCTATAAGCGATCAAAAGCAAAAGGGTAACTAAGGAGTAGAGAATATTCACAAGACTTCATCCAAAGAGCAACTCATTACCATTTCTAGTGGGGCAGAAAACAGGCTGGGGCCAGCGTCGTCTATACCTATGGAGGGAGATTTGGCCCACTGGGTGTCATTTGGGTTTGTTTCAGGTGAAGGGCTAAAGAGACAGAGGTGACAGGGCACTGGAGTTTAAGGGGAGCTACTGGAGGAGCAAGAGGATATAAACGATCAAGGAGACAATACGCCTCACTAAGCACAGGTTGTATGGACTAATAGGCTTTTATTGCAATAGTCAGGGAATTTGAATACCCAGGAGAAGAGTATTTGACTTGATATTTCTGACATTTGAAAGGTGATTTTTCAAACAAATGTACATATCGCAGTGAAACATAATAGCTTTGGCATTTAAAAATGAGCACTGAGTATTCGGATTTACTTTTCGAATAAACAACAAATGCAACATTCATTATCCATGTATTTCTGTTGATAGTGATTTCTTTGTTAGTATGCACTCATTTTGCTACTTCGTGATCCAGGGTTCTGGCTGATACTACAATCCTGCTAAGCACTTGAAAAACCTCTGCATTAACTGCTGTACTCAGGAGGATTATTTAGGTACTTGCTGCTGTCATTGGGTAAATTCATTGGTTATTGCCTCTGGATACATTTTCAAGCCGTAGCAACACATCAATGGTACAGGGTTAGGTTAATAAGCCTTAATCTAAAAGAATTTAAGAAGGAACTCCAGATTAAAAAATAGTCTCGTATTTTAATAGCTGCTCTAATCCACTATGATAAAAAAAAAAAAACTGTTAACATTGCCGTACAGAATTCGATTCTGTTCCTCCTTCAAAGAGAAATTCATATTAAAGGGGGGAGATAAAAAAAAAGTGGGGGGGGAGATACAGGGAGAAAGTCACCAGATGATAGTTAAGGGGGCCTCTCTTAAGAAAACTCTATTTCCGAGAGAAGGAAAGAAACAAAGAAAAGAAAGAAAAAGAGAGGAAGGAAGGAAGGAAGGAAGGAAGGAAGGAAAAAGAAAACTATTCCTTCAGGTTCAGCTGAACAGCAGAGGGTGGAACAACCCTGTAGAGCAGATAGTGTCTTCGGAGGCACTTACAGGTAAGTGGCATCTCTGAGCACCTATTGATACTGTCCATATATTTCCTTTGCTCCATCCTTTGAAAAAGTGCACTGCCTGGTCTGACCTCTAGTACTGATCCTGACTCTGACACTGATGCCTAATACTTCCTCTCCAACCTCATCATCCCCTCTACCCTTTTGGCACCTACTAAAACATGTCCCTTGCTTTTCTTCAAAAATGTCCAGCATGTTTCTGCCTCAGACTGTCTGCTTGGAATTCTCTTTCGGGTCCCCCACCGGCTGCTTAAACATCATGAGGGAGCCCTTCCTTGACCATGTTACAGAAAACAATACCCTGCGTCTACATTCCCCCATAGCCCCTACCCTGCTTCATTTTCCTCCATAGTTGGCATCATCGGCCGGCTTACTACCTACTTACTCCTTTGTTTATTCTCCACCTGTTTTCAAGGCACTATGTCAGATCTATTCACTGCAGTATCTGCCCAACTAGTGTCTGGCACATAGTAGATACCAGTAAATGCTTATTGAATGAATGAATGAATGAATGAATGAATGAATAGCAGAACATTAATCTTTGATATGAAGACAGTTGGACTACTTTTCTAAAGACTATCTACATGGGTAGCTTGCGCTTCGCCCTAAGAAGAGTGTGATGAGTGATATTTACTTGAAGGAAAGCTCTGTGGCAGTTTTCCTGCTCTTGCCACTTCAGACCCTATCACAGGGCCAAAGTAGGGATTCTCTGGCCTAAATCAAAAGTAAACCATGCAAAACAAAACAAAAGTAGGGATCCCTGGGCGGCGCAGCGGTTTGGCGCCTGCCTTTGGCCCAGGGCGCGATCCTGGAGACCCGGGATCGAATCCCACATCGGGCTCCTGGTGCATGGAGCCTGCTTCTCCCTCTGCCTGTGTCTCTGCCTCTCTCTCTTTCTCTCTGTGTGACTATCATAAATAAATAAATAATTTAAAAAAATAAAAATAAAAAAAATAAAAAAAAAAAACAAAACAAAAGTAAACCATGCAGAAGTACCCAATGTGAGTGTTTCAGCAAGCAGATAGTAGTAGCAGAAGGAATTAAAAGTCGGTTTGGGCAAAATCTGTGTATGGAGTGGTATGTGTGACTTTAGCAGTCAAACCTTTTTTAAAAAAAAATTATTAATTTGACAGAGAAAGAGCACACAAGCAGAGGGAGGGGCAGAGGGAGAGGAAGAAATGGGATCCTAGCTAACCAGGAAGCCAGATGGGGGACTGATCCCTGGAGTGCTGGATCCCAGGACCCTGGGATCATGACCTGAGCCTAAGGCAAGCGTCCCCCCACCACATTTTTGTCTTAGAAGCACTCTACTTTGTACTTGAAAATAATAAAGTCTTGTGTGAGGTAGGGTTTTCTGCTGCTCAGAGAGCCTTCGAATTGGAGAATAGCTTTGAGTAGAACATTTCTCAAATGCATTAGTTAGCAATTTTCAGGGAAAAAAGAGCTCTGATGATCTTGCATTATAGAAAAAAAATTCCATGACAATAAAAATCTGCTTTTCTACTAATAAATTCCCTGATACAAGACACAATGCCACCAAAAAGAATTGCAGTGATTGGTGCTGGGGTCAGCGGATTGGGTGCCATTAAGATCTGTCTGGAGGAAGGACTGGAGCCCACCTGTTTTGAAGGAAGCCACGACATTGGAGGACTGTGGCGCTACGAGGTACGTTTGAATAGACTACACTTCCACATGTGTGATGACATCTTTTCCATATCAACGAAATAGGAATGCACAGATTTCAGCAGTAACGTATCAACTATTAGTATAATAAGTATTATTTTTTATTGGTGCTTGCACCTGTGCATTGAATCCCAATCTTTGCCTCCCCCAAGGACGATGCTCCAGCTGTCCTTCCTCCTTCCAGAGTCTAGCTCCCTGAAGGAGAAGCCTGTGCTCACTCTCTGCATTGTCTTCCCCCTGGGGCCGTCTACACCATCCTTACCTGATGGGCTTTCCAACCTGTCCAGAAAGCTGCTCTTGCTGCTGACACCAAAGTGGTCAAAGCAGATGGACTTCCTGGGCTGAATTTTCTTGCTTTCTTGAGGGACTCTAAAAATGTCAAAAATCAATGTCTTTTTAAAACACTTATTCCCCCCCCCCCAAAAAAATAAAATACTTATCCCTGGCTTCTGTTATTTCTCTCTCTTTTCTTCTCTGCTTTTCCTACCTATATTTTCCCACCTGGCCTCAAAGTGTAGCTGATTGTTCTATTCTCAATCCTCTGGCCTTTTACTTTTTGCAAGTCCCTTAGGATTCTTCCTTAGCATCTTTGGCTTCAGCTACCTCATATATGCTAACACTTGATCTGTAGACTTTTATCTTTGGCCTAATAATATATATATACTAGTAAGGGCAACTAACACTCACTGTCCCACAGACAAACTCTGACATCTCAAGAGCTTAGCACAATAACAGTTTTTGTCCTTCATCAAGGTCAGATGTGATTAAGTGGTCCTTCTCCAACTTAGTTATATCCCTAGACCACGTGGCTCTGTGGCCCCCAACTTTACCATGGGAAGTGGGGAAGAAAGGTAGCAGTACACCAGCTCTTAACTGCCTAGATCTAACCTCGGTGGTGGTGGCTGCCTGCTTTTGCTAACATCTGGGATGTCTTGCCAACACCTGGTTGGTTTTTCAGGTCTTTCATTTTTGTGTGTGAACAGTTCCCTGCATTACATTCCTGGTTTCAAGTATTGAAAGTAGTTTCCATGTTTCTGGTTGGACCTTGAGCAATACAGACACATCTACAGGAAATCTTCTCCAACTTCCAAGCCTGATGTCCAAGCACCCTGTGCACACGGGCACTATTAGTTGTATCACACTGTATGCACTTGTTTATTTCCTGTGTAAGGTTTTTAAAGCATTTTATGTGCATTATTTGGTCTTCATAACAACTCTGTGAGGTAGGCAAGCCCTTATTTGCCAGCTAAAGAAATAGATTAAGAGAAAAGATTTGATGTCAGTTTCCCTTATCCAAGCAAGACAACGATATATCTCAAGGACCACGTCAAAATGCCACAAAATACCACAGCAAGCCATCTAATTTCACTAGTCACGCCCATATTTTTTAAGGTTTCACTTAGGAAAAAATGCTGCTCATATTTGCAGAAACTATTCCTATCAGAAGGGGTGTTTTTAAGATATGTGCACTTCGATACAGTGGCCTTTATTAAACAATGCTCTTCGTTTGGAAGAAGAAAACACATACTTTGATCTGTTCTTAAAGTTAATATACCTTAACAGGAATTAGATTCCATATATCCTGGCTTCAAGTTTAGAATATTCATAGTGCATGCATTACTGATTCCTTATGTCACCAATAATATACAAAAGATACAGGAAAAAATTGATCTCCCAATTGTGTTTTCTGTGTACATATATTAAAATGATTACATTTTAGGACTATAGTAAATTCTTCTAGGAGAAAACAGCATATTGTAAGTGATAGGGTATTTTTTTTTCTTAGCCTTAAATTAGATATCTAGCTTTCATTCTTTTTTTAAGATTTTTTTATTCATTCATGAGAGACAGAGAGAGAGGCAGAAACATAAGAAGAGGGAGAAGCAGGCTCCTCACAAGGCACCCCATGTGAGACTTGATCCCAGGACCCCCAGATCACGCCTTAAGCGAAAGGCAGACACTCAACCACTGAGCCACCCAGGTGTCCCTCTATTCTTCATTTAAAAAAAAATCAGGAATGGTTGCTAAAGCATATAACAGATATTGTGTGTTGTATGCACTGCTGTTATAACCTGAAAAATGAAGATGATAATGTGCTTCACAGGATTGAATTAGGTAATATATATATGTATATCATATTACATATAATAATATACATTAGTATATATAATGCCATAATATACTAGTATATAATTATAAAAATATGGTATATTACATATTATATATTATACCATATATACTATTATGTATAATTATAAATATAGTTATAAAAATAATATATTAGATATAATTATAATTATATATATTTAATATATAGCTAAATAATTATATTTTGCATAGAAAATTAGAAAATAGGGGATCTCTGGGTGGCGCAGCGGTTTGGCGCCTGCCTTTGGCCCAGGGCACGATATTGGACACCCGGGATCGAATCCCACGTCGGGCTCCCGGTGCATGGAGCCTGCTTCTCCCTCTGCCTGTGTCTCTGCCTCTCTCTCTCTCTCTCTCTCTCTCTGTGACTATCATAAATAAATAAAAAAATAAATAAATAAATTTAAAAAAGAAAATTAGAAAATATAATATATAATTATAAATTATATAAATATAATTATACATAATTATAAAATTATATATAATCATAAAAATTATATGCATATTTCCAGTATAGAATTTTGTATATGATGTATATTTTATAATTATATATAATTATATATTCCATATATGATATAATTATAAACCATAACACATTGAAAAGCACTAAAATACTATTTCCTGTCTGTATGCATATAGATAAGTAGATAATATATAGAACGATTCTGAAGGATTGAGAGACTGAAACCAGAAGGGTATATATATATATCAAAACATTTAAAGCAATCACCAAGAATGATATTCGTCTCTGTGATTTTTCTATAAAATTCTAACTAACGTGCTGTTGTAATTAGAAAAAAATTTTAAAAGGAAGAATAAAAAGAAAGCCTAATGAACTGACACTCTATTATTTTCTATTCATCACTACAAACAGCGTGGACATCTTGTATACCCTCTGGCTGGGACTCTGACCCCATCAAGCTCTGTCGGCAGAGAGGCAGCCCTATCTTCCTCTGTTTATTTTCATTCTCTGGTATTCTACATACATTTTTCTTCTCATGTCCTTTTCATGTTCTTTCTTCACCTTTTCATATTTTTTCTTTTTGTTGCCCAACAAAACTATTTGCTCTTTTAAACTATTTATGACAAGGTATCTTACCTCTTGGGAAAGTACTGGAAAAGCAACTTTCCTTTCTTTGGAGGAATTCATCCCAGTAACTTCATCACTTGACAATGAAAGGAGTCAACTTTTTTTTAACTGTTACTCTTATATTCTAAAAAACAGGGAATGTCCTTTTTTTCTTGGTAGGAGAAGGCTAAGAGTAGCAGGCCGAGTGTCTATGAATCTGCCACTAGCAACACTTCAAAGGAGATGACAGCCTACAGTGATTACCCGTTTCCCGATCACTTCCCCAACTACTTGCACAATTCTAGAATCATGGAGTACCTCAGGATGTATGTACAACACTTTCACCTACTGAAGCACATCCAGTTTCTGGTGAGTGGGGCAGGGAGCACTCAGCTTGTGCAGAACCTTCTTGGTCGGGTCAAGAGCCAGGCCAGAGTGAAGGGCAGTAATGCACACCTGTTCAGTCTGGGAGGTTATTCTACAGGCATCTCCAGTGAAGTGAGCAGGATCTCCCTCCTCATTTCCTTCAGGAAAAAGTAGGATAGATTGGGTGAAATGCCAGACTGTGCACCTGATGTTGGCTCACCACCAACTACATTTAGAAACACAGCTGGGCACACACTGGCCTACATATCTACTTTTTAAAAGCCTTGGTAAAGGCTCTTGGATGGCTCAGTCAGTTAAGCATCTGACTTCAACTCAGGTCAATCCCAGGGTCCTGAGACTGAGCCCTGCATTGGGCTCCCTGCTCGATGTGAAGCCTGCTTCTCCTTCTCTCTCTGCCCCTCCTTGCCCCCCATTCATGCTCTGTCTCTCAAATAAATGAATAAAATCTTTAAAAACAAAAACAAGCCTCGGTAGGAAACAAGCTTTAAAGAAACTCTTTCAAGAAACCCCAAAGGAGAGTAGTTATAACCAACCTTACTCACTGAGGCCCAAATTTCGGGGACAGGAGGTAATGGGGAATAGAGGCTGCAAGTCCAAGTTTGTCTTATTCCCAGTCAAAGGTGTGCAGCGTGAGGAAGCGCTCCGACTTCTCTTGCACAGGACAGTGGGATGTCATAGTTGAGACTGCAGGAAAGCAGAAATCCTATGTCTTTGATGGGATTATGGTGTGCAGTGGCCTTTACAGCGACCCCTTCTTGCCACTCCAGAACTTTCCAGGTATGTCGCACTGAATGCTAAGGTGATGTGGGGTTTTATCGTTGTTGCTTATCGTTATTTTTGAAGACAATTTGTAACTCTGAAAGCCACCTTATTTTCAAAATAAATATTTTTTTCTGATTATAAAGCAATGCATGCTCTTTCAGGGTCTATGGAAATAAAACAATGTTATAACATTGAAAATTAAAAATTACTAATACTCTATTGCCACAAGTTCTGGGCTATTTTGAGAAAAGTGTTACATTTTTCCAACTGGAAAATAAAATGCAGGAATTGTTTTGTGTTGGTAATAGTTGGAGTGAATACGGGGTACCTGGTGGGTTCATTTGGAAGAACATGGGACACGGGTTTGAGCCCCACGTTGAGTGTAGACATTACTTAAATAAGTAAATGAAAACTTTCAAAATAGTTTCGAGTAAATAGTAGAATCAATGGGACAGAAAATAAATTAAGATTTAGCTTTATTCCTGAAAGTGTATGTATGTGCATAACATGATGAATATAAATAGCCATGTACACGTCTTACACGCTACTGCAACGCTATTGTTTACTATCTGGGAGCTTAAGCACCTTGCATATGGGGAATAGTGTGGGAATGGTCTACCTGCACAGCATCTCCCTGTTTATCTCTAGGAACGAGATATACACTCAGTCTTCTCAAAAAGGGCTGAACCTGTGACTCCTTTGGATTTCTCAGGAGAGTCTAGACTCCTCTCACTTCCATTGCAACGAGTGTCCGTGTCCCAGTGTATGAGAAGATAGAGAAATTTAAATTGGTCAAGAGAAATCTATTAGCTGGTTAGTTAGTTAGAAATTTAAATATTCCTGTATTCATTCATTCAACATTCATTCAAGGAACACCTATCCAGCACCAGGTGTCCAGAGGCTCAGCAGAGAGCAAAACAGGCAAAACCCCTGTCCCTGAGGAATGTGTGTGCAGTAGATGGACACAGACAAAAATGGGATAAATATGTGAGAGGTGATGACTATGGAAAAGGGAAAGGATATTAGGGATGGGGGTTGTGGTGCAAAATCAGACGGAGCGGCCAGGTAAGGGTTCCAGGAGAAAGGGACATTTGAGCAAATGCCCAAAGGAGTTGAAGAAGTGATACAGATATCCAGAGAAAGCTCACTGTGCAAAAGGAAGAGCAGATGCAAAAGCCTGGAGGTGGGAGTGTAGCTCACAGGTCCAGTGTGGTGGGAGTGAAAGAGGTAGGAAGGAGAGATGCCAGAGAGTAGACAGACAATGAGCCATTGTTTGCACTCTGGCTTTGACTTTGAGTGAGGTAAGAGCTGTTAGGAGGCTTTGAGCAGAGGAGAGGCATGCTCTAATCTCTTCAGCTGCTGTGTTCATAATAGTTGGGGAAGGAGGTGGTAAGGAGGAAATGGAGAGACCAGGGAAGAGGCTCTTGCACTAATGCAGGTGAGAAATGATGGTAGTTTGGACCAGAGGGGTGACAGTGGAGAAATAATGAAGTGCTTGGATCCTGAGTATAGTGTGAACATAGAGATGATAGAATTTGCTGATGGACAGGATGCGAGATGTAATAGAGAGGTGTCGAGGATAGCTCTCATGATGTTGGTCTAAGCAACTGAGTTGCCATTTTCTGAGATAGGCAGACTGCAGGAAGAGCTGATTTTGGTTGTATGAGGGAGAAACATTGAGGAGGCCGCAAGATAATAAGGTTGAAGAGATGTTCATTAAAAATGGGAGAAGGAGGGATGCTTGGGTGGCTCAGCAGTTAAGTGCCTGCCTTCAGCTCAGGGCGTGATCCTGGAATCCTGGGATCGAGTCCCACGTAGGACTTCCTGCATGGAGCCTGCTTCTCCCTCCACCCATGTCTCTGCGTTTCCCTCTCTGTCTCTCTCATGAATAAATAAATAAAATCTTTATAAATAAATAAAATAAAAATAGGAGAAGGTGAGCTGAAATTAAAGATTTTTTGAAAGATTAAAGATATCTAAAGAAGAGCATCAAACCTATTTCTCAAGTCCTATAAAGGAACATTTTAAGGGATCTTTATACCATTCCATTAGCTCATACCATGAGCTAAGTGAAACCATTTCCATTTTACACATTGCAAATGTCACTGGTAGTGAAAAAGCTGAGATTTGTGCCTATGCTTGTTTGACCTCAAAACCCCCCTTTCATTTTTGACCCACAGGGCAAAGGGTTCATTCTGAAAGAGAAGAGAAATATTTTCTCCTGGGGAAAGGAGACAGAGGAAGGATGGATGAACACACAGTAACTTTTAGGTGTTGAGAAACTCACTTAAGATCTTTGTTGTTTCATAAAAATGAGAGGAAAGGTTGTCTTCAGGAAATGAGAGGGATTACAGTGGGACCAAGAGGAGGAGGAAATACTGAAAGAGCCACAGTGAGAAATCTGATGGACTGTCCAACTTGCAAAGATGGAGTTTGGGAAAAATTAGATCCATGCCAGGAGCTCACAAGGACTGATTCCAAAGGAAAGCTGGAGTTTGGGATCAGATTCTGTAGGGAGAAAGGAACATGGCAAGGACTGACCCTCAGTCAGGGCTGACTAGAGTGTCAGTCATTTGCTCCAGCATCACAAGAGGAGCAAATGAAGCCCATATGTGCAGACCCCAGTGTTGTTTAAAAGATGAAATTTTGTAAAATCAACCAGCCTTCATTGGTTTGCCATATGAGGTTTTTGTTTAAGTCAGAGCAGATTTTTAGGCAAAAAATGAAGTTCCTACATTCTAAGTTCATACATTAGCTTCAGATCCTGATGGGTGATGTTGGTGCATTTTTCCCCAGTAGAAGAACAGAGTGAATAGTGCTGGTGGGAAGGGTGTACTGGACCTAGGAAGAGATGGAAACATCTAGACAAGGATGAAGCTTGGGTGGAGAAAGTAAGACAGGAAAATGGGTCTAAGGCAGTTGTTGCAAATAACAAGAATGAAGGATAAGGAAGATGTAGTACTTAAATTAGAGCCAAATTCTTTGAAGATTTGGCAGGGTTTAGGGAAGTAAAAAGGAGGCAGAAATTAGATGTCTGAATGTAAACATGGAACTTACAGTCTAAAACAAAACTGTGTGAGGATTTATTCTAATGATGGGCAGACATTATCCACAGCCCCACATTTGTAGAACAACAAATGAGACGTTTAAATAGGATGGTCTTTGAATTCAACAATAAACTGCAAAAAATAATGTGAAATAATGACCAAGTCTGGAGCAATACTTTCTTGCCCACAGGAATCAAGAGGTTCAAAGGTCAATATATTCACAGCTTGGAATACAAGAATCCAGAGAAATTTCGGGGGAAGAAAATCGTTGTGGTCGGCATTGGAAATTCTGGAACTGATTTGGCAATTGAGCTCAGTCACGTAGCTTCACAGGTTTGGTTCCTAAAATTCTCTTTCCCCGATGTTACCCTGTCCACTGCCCTCTGAGATGTCAGCATTGTGTGAAATATGTGTCAGGTGTACCCACACACTGCTTCAATCCTGATCGTTAATGACCTCTTCACACTTGTTTTCTTGGTAGACATCTTGGCAATACATTTTCTGAAAAGAGAATGGAATAAAAATAAATATTTCAAATTTTAATGACTGCCATATTGCTTATTTTTACCAGAGAGTGTAGGCTTCATCAGCTCAGCCTCCAGTTACAAATATGAACTATATCAGAAAACCACTTTAAATCCCTTTCCTTTTCACCGACTTGACACTTGATACCTCCCCCAACTGATTCCTTCTGTACTTACATTTCAAGGAATACAGATTAACTAAGTATTCTAAATTCCGTAATATCATAATTGGCAGATGAATGGTGTGTGTGAATTTGTTGATCTCTAGTCTTCCTGCAACATGTTTGTCCAGGATTTGCAATTTAAGAGATGGCAGGCATCAAACACTGCTTTGGAGAAAGGAGAGGAAGGATAGTGAGTGAGATCCAGAGGTAGGCCTGGGGAGTTCTCTGGGACTATAGCAAACAAGTCAGATGTGTAATTTTGTGTGACTCTAATTATCAATCTGTCTTTGAAAACAAGCAAGAGAGTCCTTATCCATTTCTCATGAGCCAAATGAGAGATATCTGTGATTCAAAGACCATCCTATTTAAACGTCTCATTTGTTGTTCTACAAATGTGGGGCTGTGGACCGTGTCTGCCCATCATTAGAATAAATCCTCACACAGTTTTGTTTTAGATTGTATGTTCCATGTTTACATTCAGACATTTGAAAAACTGGGACAGGAAACTCTTAGATTTCAAGGCATCTATTTTTCATTTATTTGCATTCTCTCCTAGGTGTTTCTCAGCACAAGGCGGGGTGCGTGGATTTGGAACCGGGTCTGGGATAACGGAATGCCCGTGGACACTGTTCTCTTCACTCGTTTTAATGCTGTCCTCACCAGATTTTACCCCACATTCTTAATCAACAGATGGGCAGAGAATAAATTAAATGCTCGATTTAACCATGATGTTTATGGTTTGCTACCTCAACACAGGTATGTTCTAGGATTTTTACAGAGTAATTTTGTCTCTGCCTTTAAACCCTGGTATAGTTAAGTATTTTTTCTTTCTTTCTTTCTTTTTATGTTGGTATAATGTAATCCCTATCCACCTATCCACTGTGAAATATAAATGTGGAAGCACATAAAATTGACTGTGTACAGCCTACATAAATTTAATGAATATTTCTGGGTCCCTACTATGATCAAGTAGGTTTCTGGGTACTGGGAGTGGAAGGACAAGGCCAGGTAAAGTGCTAGCTCTTGCTGGGCCTCCTTTCTATTAGGAGAGAAACCAACTAGTCAATACATAATGTAATGACATGGAGCAATATGTGCTATGAAGAAATAGTAAACAGAGTTGGGGAGAGGAATCTTTTTTAGATGAGATAGTTCTGGAATACTCACATGATGAGAAAGCATATGAATGCAGACCTGAAAGAAGTGAGGAGGTGAGTCCTGAGAGAATATCTAAGATGAGAATGACATTCTAGGGGCGCCCAGGTGGCTCAGTGGTTGGGCATCTGCCTTTGACTCCGGTCATGACCCAGGGTCCTGGGATCGAGTTCCACATCGGCTTCCCTATAGAGTCTGCTTCTCCCTCTGTCTGTGTCTCTCATAAATAAATAAATGAAATTAAAAAAAAAATAACATTCTTGCAGAAGAAACACCAAGTTCAAAGGCTGGAATGAGCATAATTTATTCAAGGAAGAGCAAGGAACCCAGTGTAGCTTGACTACTAGGAGAGGGCAAGTGGTAGGAAATAAGTTCAGGGATGTAGGCAGAGGCCAGGTCACAGAGGGATTTTTTTTAAAGATTTATTTATTTATATTAGAGAGAGAGCACATGTGGAGGTGGGGGAAGGAGCAGAGTGAGAGAAAGAATTTCAAGCAGACTCCCCACTGAGCACAGAGCCAGACTCAGGGCTTGATCTCACAACCCTGAGATCATAACCTGAGCCAAAATCAAGAGTCACTCAACTGACTGAGCCACCCAAGCACCCTCAGAGGGATTTTTAGGGCTACAGCATGGTCATAGCTTTGGGTTTCATTTTTAGTGAAACAGAAACCCATCAGGATATAACTCTACATTTTAAAAGGATCACTCAGGCTGCTAAGTGGAAGAGAAATTGTGGGAGGTCAGAGGTGGAAGCGGAGACCTACTAACAGTATTAAATAATGTCAGTAAAATTTATAAAGATGGTATTTAGGTTCTAAAATAGATGGAAATCAGAACGTGATCTGATTTTCCTGTTCTATTATGAACACTTACACCAACTGCTCTTAACAATCTCTCCCCCAAAAAATTGTTTTAAAGAAGTTAGATATCAATATTACCATTGGTATAACTTTTATTACCACGTTTTGAAATCTTCCCTTTGCATGTAATAAGCATTAAGTAAATGTTATTGGCAGTCTAATAAATACAGAATGTTTATTCAGTAAATAATTCAGAAAAAGTATTGAGTAAAAGAAATCTTTTCTAAAACCAAAATGTAAGTCTTTTTTTCCTTAGCTCAACTAAAAAACATTTGAAGCATTTTCTGAGCTCATTTCTAAAAAGACACATTAATTTTCCTGGATTTCAATTTTTATTCTCCAGATTTCTGAGCCATCAGGCTACTTTCAGTGATGATCTACCCAATCACATAATATCTGGAAGAATTCTGATAAAACCAAATGTGAGAGAGTTCACGGAGACATCTGCCATCTTTGAAGATGGCACAGAAGAGGACCTCGATGTTATCATTTTTGCCACAGGATACACTACTTTCTCTTTCCCCTTTTTGGAAAATAATTCAACAGTTCTGGACAGCCAACGCTCCATGTTTAAATTTGTCTTTCCTCCTCAACTAGAGAAACCATCCCTAGCTTTCATCGGCATCCTCCAGCCAGTGGGAGCCACCATACCCACATCAGAGCTCCAGAGTCGATGGGCTGTCCGCGTATTCAAGGGTATGAGCTGACCTCTGTAGTTAGAGAAGGCCATCGAGATAGTGTGACTTCACAGACATTGTGAAGCTCTTCTGCTGCAAAATATGTCTGAAGTTAACCTTTACAGTATCCAAAATTGTGCCACTTGAGTATTTGTTACTTTAGGGTTTGATAGCTATTTAACCTGTAGGGTTCTGATATGAAAATGAAGATTAAATATATAAATATCTAAGATGAGAATGACATTCTAGGGGCACCCGGGTGGCTCAGTGGTTGGGCATCTGCCTTCGACTCAGGTCATGATCCTAGAGTCCTGGGATCAAGTCCCACATCGGCCTCCCTACAGAGTCTGCTGCTCCCTCTGTCTGTGTCTCTCATGAATAAATAAGTGAAATCTTAAAAAAAAAATAATAACATTCTTGCAGAAGAAACACCAAGTTCAAAGGCTGGAATGAGCATGATTTATTCAAGGAAGAGCAAGGAACCCAGTGTAGCTAGACTACTCGGAGAGGACAAGTGGTAGGAAATAAGTTCAGAGATGTAGGCAGGGGCCAGGTCACAGAGGGATTTTTTTTTAAAGATTTATTTATTTATATTAGAGAGGGAGCACAAGTGGGGGTGGGGGAGCTATCGTCAAATGACAAGTTATTGGCAAAGAATTCTTTAGAGCACTTCAGGGCAGGATATAGTATAGGAAGTGAGGGCAGTAAGAAGAAAGGTTTCAACCTGAAGCATAGATGGGAAATAATAACTATTCTACTTCCCAATGTTGCTAGAATTATTTTAATGAGCCCAAATTAAAGGGAGCATTTTGCCTGTCTCTCATGTTCAAAATAAAAAGAAGACAGGCAGAGTCACAGAATTATGAATTGTAAATTATGTGAATTATGAGAACTATGACAGAATCACAGAATAACCAGAGGAACACGACAGCACAATTAAAAGAGCAGGAGCTTTGATAAACCCGGGATTAAAACCAAGCTCCTCCATGTACTGACTGCATGATCTTGTCACATTCCCTGACCTCCATAATTTTCTCACTTATAAAAATGGGAATATTTGGGACACCTGGGTGGCTCAGTTGATGAGCATCTGCCTTTGGCTCAGGGCATGATCCTGGGGTCCCGAGATCAAGTCCTATACCTGCTTCTCCCTCTGCCTGATGTCTCCTATCATTAATTCTAAGGTTGAGAATGAATTGATGAAAACAGATTTAAAACCTACCTTTATGGGAGGCCTGGCTCTTGGTCTCAGGGTTGTGAGTTTGAGGTTGGATGTAGAGTGTGCTTAAAAACAAAATCTTAAAAAAAAAAAGCCCTACCTTTATGAAATTATGTTAATCACATTATAATGATTCTGCTCATTTATTTGTTTCTCCTTTAAAAAGTTCCTGGAACATCAAGTCCCTCATCAGGCTCCCTGCGGGGAGCCTGCTTCTCCCTCTGCCTATGTCTCTGCCTCTCTCTCTGTGTCTCTCATGAATAAATAAATAAAATCTTTAAAGGTCAGCCAGAATGAATGGGTAATGGGACTACACACACACTATTTTGTATCTTGTCAGTTAGAGTATGACTCCTTTCAGTCCATCCTTTTTTGTGGGCTTTGAGGTCTGCTAGTCAAGATGCAAACTCATCAGAGGACATGCTTTTGCATCCGTAAGGCATGTGCACCCAATAAAACAATGAGTGGAGGGCATTCCAGAATAACTCCTGGATCTCTCCCCCACTCTTGTGCTACCTCACTCATGGTGTTCTCTACCAAACTGACTCTACTCAGGGTATTCATTTCTTTTGGAACCTCATCATCTTTCTTTCCTAGGATTGAACAAATTACCTTCGGTGAGTGGCATGATGGATGACATAAGAAAGAAGAGAGAAAAAATTGAAAAAGAGTAAGAAACTTGCTTCTTAGTGAAAGTCAATTGAAAGTGTTTAGGTGGGTGGGATGCCTGGGCAGTTGAGCCTCTGCCTCAGGCTCAGGGCATGATCCTGGAGTCCCTGGATAGAGTCCCGCATCGGGCTCTTGCAGGGAGCCTGCTTCTCCCTCTGCCTGTGTCTCTGCCTCTTTCTGTGTCTCTCATGAATAAATAAATAAAATCTGAAAGAAGAGAAAGAAAGAAAGAAAGAAAGAAAGAAAGAAAGAAAGAAAGAAAGAAAGAAAGACGGAAAGAAAGAAAGGAAGAAAGAAAGGAAGAAAGAATGAGTGTTAGGTGGAATTGCTTGCCTATCAAGCATTCTTTATATTTTTCTTTTTTTTAATCTTTTTTTCTTTATATTTTTCTCATCATAGAACCTGAGTCTCTTTGCCTAGATGAGATCTCAAATTATCAACTTCTTCATTTCTTCTTAAGCATAATATAAATGTATGGAATATTTGTGGGAAGAATGGATACAGAATAATTCAACACAGAAACTTTAGAATTGTGTTTAAAATTCATGTAATGCTGGATAAGCATACAATTATAAATTTATGTCATAGCATAGCCTTAGAGGTGCAAAGTGTATAAAAATGTAAGATGAAATGAAGGGTTGTTCACTCTTCTAAGGAGTTGGAAAGATAAATCAATGTGAGAAATGAGTTGGCAAATCATTACAGAATCCAATTAAAATTCTGACATGAAGTCAGAGGCTCGGAGGTTGTACCAAATCTTCTTAATAGAAAATTATTCTCAACCTTTGGGGTTGGAAATAAATTTCTAAAAAACAAATACCTGTTGAGAATCCATCGTGTGAGAGTCACAGCTTGTTCTCTTTGATCAAGGGTTCATCCTAAAAATACTCACTTATGCAGTAGCTGGTTTAAGAAGGTCAGCCAGGGATTGCATTTCAGCAATACCAAAAATCAAATTAATTAGGTCACACATACCTAAATAACTGGCCTGTACAATTCATATTTCCCACCAATTTACCAAAAGGAGATTATATCCTGAATGATAATCAAATGCATGGCCAAAGTACAGAAGATTTCAGGAAAGAATATCATTAATATGACAAAAATCTCCTGAAACCCACCTATCACTATCCAAGACCTTTGGAAGGATTTGAGAGTGAAACATACAGTGTGTGACTGACTATTTTGTTAGAAACCACCAAGAAATTATCAATAGCCATTAATTCTTTTCCCCATAGATTATCCCTCATACAAGATCCACTGATGTTTAGAGGAAATTGTGCTTGGAGGCATGGGAGTTGTCATCGGACTTGAGGTTTTTAATTTTTTTTTCCCTTCTGATTTCAGATTCCTGAATAATCCTCGTGACACATGCAGAGTGCAGTACGTGGATTACATGGATGAAATTGCCTCTGAGATAGGAGTGAAACCCAACCTGCTCTCGCTCTTCCTGTGGGATCCTAAACTGGCTAAGGACATTTTCTTTGGACCATGCACGCCTTACCAGTACCGCCTGCAGGGGCCAGGGAAGTGGGCTGGGGCCCGGAGAGCCATCCTGACCCAGAGAGAGCGGATCATCAAGCCACTGAGGACTCGTACCCTCAGCCATGACCAGCCCCCATACTCTGTGCCATTTTGGCTTAAAAGTATCTGTGCTGTTCTTCTCTTTGTTCTCACTTTAATCATTATTAAAGGATAATCCTATGATCGTTAGTCCATTAGAGTCGAAGAGTGACACACACTAATTAAGAGACAGGCATGTGCAAGTGTTTATCCCTCAGTTCAGACTAGACCAGTACAATAAATTATCTGATAATTCCAAAAATTCTCTTGCGTGAGTATCTTGGCCAAACTGGAGATTTTTCTTCAACAGAGATTTCAAATGAAGTGGCTTGTATGAAACTTTGCTTTGGAAGTGTAAAGTTAATTTCCATAATGTGACAGATGTTCTCCGTTATGCCAAGTTCTCCTAGGCCCTCCCTTTATAGTAAACACATGGTTTGTCAGCTGTTTGCAATTGGCAAATTCTTGATTTTGCATGGAAAGCACAGCCTAGGAAAAAGTATCTCTTCAAACAATCTTGAATAGCTAAGAAGGGACAAAGTCTTCATCAGAAACCTTCTCTTCTAGGGTCACCTTCTATAGAATCATGGATGTGGAGGTAACAGAGTACTTGTGCATGGGTTTATCAGGGATTTTTGAGGGTATTTTAGGAGATGGAGATTGCCACGGAGGAAAAAAGAAAGAATAATATAAGTCAGGAAATGTACATAATTTTGTGTTCTCTTAAAACTATCGAAACATGAATTCTACAGTAAACATACAAAATTCTATAAAAACATGTAGGGGAATGTGAGAGGAAAAAGTTATATATATGTATATGTATATGTATATATATATATATATGGTGAAATGATTACCATAACCATGGTAATTAACATATCCATCATCACACATCAACACATTTATTTTTGAACTGAGAACACTAAAGATCTATCCTTTTAGCAAATTTCAATAGTATGAAATTCAATAAAATATTTAATAATTCAGTAATACAGTATTATTAACTAGAGTCACCATACTGTATATTAGATCTCCAGAACTTATTCATCTTATAACTAAATCTTTGTTCCTTTGACCAACAGCTCCCCATTTCCCCCCAACCATCAGCCCCTGGTGACCACTCTTCTATTCTGTTCTGATTCTGAGAGCTCAATGTTTCATAATTCCACATACAAGTGAGATAATGCAGTATTTGTCTTTCTGTGTCTGGTTTATCTCATTTAGCACAATATCCTCCAGTTTCACCCATTAGGTCACAAATGGCAGGATCCCCTTTTCTAAGGCTGAATAATATTCAATTATATGTATATACACGCACCATATTTTCTTTATCCCTTCATCTTTATCCCTTCATGAACACTTAGGGTGCTTCCCTATCCTGGCTTTGTGATGGGCACTGTGATAAACTTGGGAGTGCAGATACCTCTTTAAGATTCCGTTTTCATTTCCTTTGGATATGTAGTCACAAGTGGGATTGCTGATCCTCTATATGGGAGCTCTATTTTTAATTTTGGGGGGAACCTCCATCCTGTTTCCTACAAAGGCCATACTGATTTATACTCCTACCAAGCGTGTAAATGGGCTTCCTTTTTTCAAGGCTCTCGATTCTTCTCTTTCATATCCCATATCTAGTCGAACAGCAAATCTTAATACCTTCAAAGTAAATCCAGAATCACCACTTCTCATCACCTCCACCACTGCCACCATCTTTTGTTTTTATCATTATAACAGTCTCCTCATCATACTCCTTGCTTCACCCCTACTCTTTGTGGTTTATTCTCATTAGAGCAGCCAAATGATATGTTTAAAACATAAACCAGATTATGACATAGCCAAAATTGCCAGTGACTTCCCTGTCACTCAGAGTAATGGCTAAATCCTAACAATCCTACCAGTCCTTTCATGACGTACTTCCCCACTGCTTCTCTGATCTCCCCACCACTGCTCTCTTCCATGTTCATTCCTTAAACAGACCAATCCTACTCTCCCTCCACGGTCATTGCACTTGCTGTTTCTTTTCCTGGAACTCTTCTCCTCCTACATATCCAAAAAGCTCACTCCTTCACCTCCTTCAGGTCTTTGCTCAAATGTCATCTTTTTAAGTGAGACCTTTCTCTTTTTGTTGTGTATATCATATTCCATTAGGCAAAACTGTGAGCTTTTTTGTTTGCAGGTTTGCAAGGTTTGGTTCTTTTTTCTTTTTAATTTTTTAAAAATTTATTTATTTATTTTTAGAGAGAGGGAGAGCAGGGGGAGGGGCAGAGAGAGAGAACCCCAAGCAGACTCCCTGCTGATAGAGCCCGATGCGGGGCTTGATCTCATGACCTTGAGATCATGACCTGAGCTGAAACCAAGAGTCAGATGCCCGACCAATAGTGCCACGAGACATCTCCTTTTCTTTTAAGATTTATTTATTTATTTTGGGGGGTGGGGAGGGTGGGCATAGGAAGAGAGTGAGAGAGAATCCCAAACAGACTCTCTATTAAAGGCAGCTAGGCAATTGATCCCAGTACCCTGAGATCATGACCCAAGCCAAACTCAAGAGTCAGCCACTTAACCACTGAGCCGTCCATGTGCCTCGTGCCTCTGGTTCCTTTTTTTTTTTTGAAGTGAGATCTTACCTGACTACATAAAATAGCAATTCCCATCTTCCTTATCTTGCTTTAGTTTTCTCGCCATCATAATACATTTTAACTGTGACTCTGTTACCTATTTCTCTATCTCCCTCTTCCACATAGCAGACTTTCCCTATTCTGTCAAACAGTTGCTGGCACAAACTAGGAGCTTAAAAAAGATTCGTTTAATAAATAAACAAATGGATATTGTCCCTATTCTCAAAGAGCTCAAAATTTAATAGAAAAAGTAACCACCTGAACAGACGAATAACATTTGAACATTGATGCATCTGTCTATAGCAAATATATGAACCAGTGCTGTGGGAATACAGAAGACAGAGCAAAGAACTCAGAGAAGGGGAAGAAGTGAGGAAGGAACCACAAAGACAGGGAAAATAGACTTGGATCTCGAAGGATGCCTAAGAGTTTATTTCTGGGAAAAGAGAAGGACATCAATTATGCAATGGAGGAGTGAGCAGCCTAGAATGCTAGCACAGGGTATGCAAGAGTGCATGACAGAAATGAGCCCAAAGAGGTGTTTTGGAGACAGAAATGGAGGAACTTCTGCCCCCCACACCTACCCCCACTCCCTTGGTTCATCTGGACCGGAACCAGAATTTCTCATGTCCCTACCCTGCATCCAGCTTCCACCACGCATCATGCTATCTCCTAAAGAGCCAGCGGAGTTAAACTTCTCAAAGGCAGGTCTAGACATCATTCCCTATTAAAACTAATTGTCATTCATTATTGGTTCTTTGAACCAAACTCAACTCTTTAGCTGACATAAAAAGGTTATAAGTGAAGTGAAATTTTCCATTTTTTTGTGTGTTTTATTTGTTTAGTTTGTTTTGTTTTCCTACCTCCTAAAATTTTCCATTTTGTGGTGTTTTGTTTGTTTGCTTTTCAACCTCCTCAAATATTCCATTTTTATTAAAGTTTTTTTTCATTTTATTAACCCAGAAATGCCATACTGGGATCCAAATTAACATCTGATACAAACGCTGTTTTAGTAGTTCTGGTCTGGCCTCCTGACAAATGATCTCCTTCAACAGTAGTTCTCAAATTTCAGCGTGCACCAGATTCTTCTAGAGAGCTTGTGAGAATACAGATTACTGCATTCTGTCCCCAGAGATTATAATTTGGTAGTTCTAGCGTGAGGCCAAGAACTGGCATCTCTAACGAATCCCAAGACAATGTTGCTGCTGCTATCTGGGGGCCACCATTTGAGAGCCATTGTCCTGTGACAGCTATAACCATGTGATTAACTCTGAAACCATTTAATATGTTCATGGGAAGTGAATTCCGCCAAGAATGTCAAAGTATGGTTTTTAGAAAAAATGGCAGCTTCTGCTCATTCATCCTGGAGCAGTTGCATAGACAGATATAGAACGGCAGATACCAGACCCACAGGGACCCTTGGGAGAACCAGCCCAGCACCCTCTTTAAGTGACCCACAGAGGTGTTCTCTGTTTTAACCTCATCTGAAAGACCTAGGGAAAAAAAAAAAAAAAAAGAAAGACCTAGGGAGAGATTCTTCTTGGTCACGGACAATCCTTTCTGAGGCCTGGTGCCAGTGGGCCCATGAGTGGCTACAAAACACCCTACTCTATCAGCCTCTACATATGTAACACCTACCTCAGAGCTCAGTCAATCAAGGCTCACAGCAAATACTTATACCTGAACGATCAAGTTCCACTAAACCCAAATACGCTGGAGGGGTTCAGTGCCAATGGAAATAACTTTTGAAATGTGTTTCTTGCCCTATGCTTATCCTGGATCTTTGATGGTGTCAATTTCAAAGAAACAGTAATTGCATGTATACTATAATTTTTGACATCAGATAATACTTTGTACAAAATCCTTCAGAGGTCAGAAAGTTTTTAATATCCTTTCATTTCCAAGAAATGAAGCAGATATGTTAAGCTGTCTGGCCTGAGGCTGTACACTGAGTCACTGCCAGGTGTAGAGATTAAAAACCCTAGAACTCTAAGAGTTCCATATTGTGCCTGAATCAATACAGTTGCCCAGTCACTGTTCCCTCACTTTTCCTGAAGAAATTACTGAAAGAATTGAAGAGAATCAAGAGCTCAGAAATAAAGAAATCACGACATTAGACTGAAATTATTCTCTGAAACCATCTAAACATAGAAATGTTTCATAATGACTTCGGTTCAGAGTACAATACTGAACACAAATGTCAACACTGTTTTCTGGAAAAACAAGTTACATAATGACCATGGTTTTAAAAAATAACACTGTTGGGGTGCCTGGCTGACTCAGATCAGGTGCCCCAGAGCACGCAACTCTTTATCTCAGGGTCCTGAATACCTCAATACCTGAGCCCCACCTGAGGTATTGAGATTTCTTAAGTAAATAAATAAACTTAAGGGGCACCTGGGTGGCTCAGTGGCTCGAGCATCTGACTCTTGGTTTCAGGGTCTTGGTCTCATGGTCCTGAGATAAGGGCCCTGAGCCCCCATGCTGGGCTCTGTGCTCAGTGTGAGGTCTGCTTGTCCTTCTCCCTCCTCCTCTGCTCCCCCTATCTCGCACACACACTTGAACTCTCCCTCTCCCTCAAATATATAATAAAAATCTAAATAAATAAGTAAATAAGTAAATAAATAAATAAACTAAAAAATAATATAAAATAGGAATGGAAACCTGATCTAAAATGTCACATTTTGTTAAGACAAGTTGGGATGGAGATGAAGAGAGAGAGACTAAGCTTGTGCTAATTTACCAGTCTTACTAAGGACTGCTCAAAATCTTTCCTTGTAACCACACTGCGGTGACTCTGAGATACCACTGGGGGTGGGGAATGTTTCTTCTTTAGCTTTCATGGCACCTTCTGGTAGTTTGCTGTTCTCTGTACCCCCTGGCAGTTTGCTTGTTAGGGTCTTCTCCTTGGCCATACCTGACACGGGCTTTAGGGACTCTGTCTTCCTTCCTGACTAAGCAGCTTTTCTTGTCTATTGTCTACACCCATAGATGGCTGGGAGTCCAACCGTCATTTTATCTCAAACTGTCCCAGTCTGTTTTCATTTAGGCAGATGGTTCTTTTGACAGCACAACTCTCTCAAACCTTTGCTTATCTCTTCAGTTCTTGCCAGCTGCAAGTACCAAGAGCCAGCTTGCTGTATTTCTTTGCCTCCCCACACCCACACACACCCCTGCGTCCTCTGTCTCTCTTTTCTCTTTCTCCACCCCATCTTAAGTGGATTGCAAGCTCGTCTGCTCAATTGAAAGGATTTACTGAGCACCACTGCCAAGGCTGGATCTTGACACTTTAATCCACTCAGAGGTTTTAACAATGAGTGGGTTGGCTCTCCCCTTAATTTGATGCCTCCCAAGACTGAGTTTTAATCAGCCTTGGTCACTCAAAGGTCTTCCCAGTTTTATAATTTATTTATTGGATTAAGCAGCAGTTGCCTTTTCCAATCCCCAACTTTTAAATTTTTTTTATTCCTCTTATTCTTGCTTGCTAACTGGCCAGTTCTTTTCTGTGCTTGTTCCTTTCTTACGGTACTGAACCAACTAAGAGCAATCAACACACATTCCTGTTTCTACACTCCCCAATTCCAAGGTGGGGATTCTCCCCACAACAATTCTCTGACACAATAAGCAATTCTCTGACACCAGGGGGGTGTCCTACAATTCAATGAAATTCTGACCCTATCTTATTAAGAGACGACATGAGATCCTCATGGGCGCAGTCACACAACCTTGCCCCTACTTCAGATGCCAATCACAAGTCCGGTTTGTCTGTGCTTCTGACTCTATAAATCAAAGATTCCAAGACCTTCTCCCTGGCTTTGATTAATTTGCTAGAGTGACTCACAGAACTCGGAAAACAGTTCCAACAGCCAGATGAAGAGATACATAGGGAGAGTTCCTGAACAACGGAGCATCTGTCCTTGTGGAGTTTGGGGCCTGTTGCGCTGGCAAGTGGAGGGGTTCCGGTTTACAACCTGGAAGCTCTAGGAACACCATCCTTTGGATTTTTACAGAGGCCTTGTTACAAAGGCATGATTGATTAAATCATTGGCCATTGGTGGCTGATCCAACCTCCAGAACCTCTCTGGAAATTAGGGGGTGGAAAGGAGAGTCCCAACCTTCTATGCGGGGTTGGTTGCCCTGGCAACCAGCCCCATCCTTAAAAGCGGGCTAAGTCACTCCATTAACATAACAAAAGATACTTTATCACTCTCATCTCTTGGAAAATGCCAAGGATTTGAGGAACTCTGTGCAGGGGATGGAAACCAAATATATATTTCTTATAAATCACAATATCACCATTCCTAACATTGTTTTCTAACCTTTTCTCTAGGTTCTAATGCAAGAGACAGCAAACTTTCCATAAAGGTTGGGATAGGCAATATTGTACCTCTGCAGGCCACAGTCCTGCAGCAAGTACTAAGCTCGGCTGCTATAGCTCGAAGACAGCCAGACAGTAATGACATGGATGAGTATGGCTGTGTTCCAGGAAAACTTTATTTATGGGCACTGAAATTTGAATTGCATATCATTTGCACATATTGTGAAATGGTATTTTTCTTTTGACTTTTTTTCAATCATATGAAAATGTAAAAACCATTCTTGGCTTGCGGGTTGTATGAAAACAGAGAACAGGCCAAATTTCAGCCTGTGGGCCGCAGTTTGCTGACCCCTCTTTAGAATTCGAAGTTGCTTCATGACATGCATTCCAAGTCATCACGGGTGACCATTTAACCGAAAGTCTCGGCTCTAATTTGGATCATTAATGTTTTCCTTGAGTTTTGGCATGGCAGCATCATATTTCGAGGTATCAGTTTATCACTCAGGATGACAGATTTTGCTGTCATTCAAACAGTCCCCAAGTCTCATCAGCTCAGAATCACAAATGTTTATTTCAATGTATATTGTGGCAAGGTCAGCAGGAGGGTTCCACACATCATAGTCAATCAGGGACCCAGGCTGGTAGAAGAAGCTCCATCTCTGCTCATCCCTGCTTCCAAAATTGTTGACACATGAGAGTGAACATGGTAAATTGGGCATTCATTATTCAATTACTTCCTAAAAGTGGCATGTGTCACCACCACTGGCATATTACTGGGCACACCTGACTTTCAAGAAGAAAAGCACAATCCTATCACCATTAGGTAGAAGAGTTTCCCAGGAACTCTGAGAACTAGAACATGTTTGAACAGTCCTGATGACCTGGACACAGGAATAGGTTACAGAATACTTCCAAAAACTTTCACCAGTAAAACCAAAAACAATAAATACAACTTTCTAAATACCAGAGGAGAAAGAAGCAAAGACAGCATTGTCTATATAGTAAGGATAAACATGGATACCTTAAAAAATGGAAGCCAAAAACCACAATGATGGAAATAAAGTCCAACTTATCACTTTTGAAAATAAATGTAAATGGGTTAAACTCTCAAACTGGGATGCCCGGGTGGCTCAGTGGTTAAGCACCTGCTTTCAGCCCAGGGCATGGTCCTGGAGACCCAGGATCGAGTCCCACATCAGGCTTCCTGCATGGAGCCTGCTTCTCCCTCTGCCTGTGTCTCTGCCTCTCTCTCTCTCTGTGTGTGTCTCACGTGAATAAATAAATAAAATCTTTTAAAAAAATAAATAAATAAACTCTCAAACTGATTGAATAAGACAAAGTCTAACTACAGATGATAAAACAAATGACACAAAAGGTTAGACCAAGGAACAGCAAACTATGTCTCATAGGCCAAATCCAGCCCAGTCCACTTTTGACTTTTATAAATAAAGTTTTATTGGAACTCAACCATGCCCATCTGTTTATGTACTGTCCATGGTGGTTTTCTGTGGAATATTAACAGAAACCGTATGGCCCACAAAGCCTAAAATATTTACCTGCCTCTTTACAAAATAAAAAGTTGACTGACCTCTACATTAGACAATGAAGGATAGACTAAGATATAGAATACAAATAGAAATAAACAATTATTATAATATTAATAAAGTGGGATGAAATGTCAGCCTTCACTAAGTATATAGAAAATTCCTGTGTGTTAATGAAAAGGAAAATGAGCTCAGAGTAGAACAATTCACTTTTTTTTTTCAATTTCTTTTTAAACTACATAATACTCTGCTTAAGGTAGAGGCTTATTTAATTTCCCAAATCATAATTCTTCCTTTATAATCATGAAGGTTAGATAATAGTTGTTCTTCCTATCTAAACCAATTATTCAATATCTAATTTGCCTCCTTTCAAAGACTGGTATTTGAGTAAACCCCACAACACAATACTGTGGACACAGTGTTTGATAATGCTGGAATGAATTTTTTTTTAATTTTTATTTATTTATGATAGTCACACAGAGAGAGAGAGAGAGGCAGAGACATAGGCAGAGGGAGAAGCAGGCTCCATGCACCGGGAGCCCGATGTGGGATTCGATCCTGGGTCTCCAGGATCGCGCCCTGGGCCAAAGGCAGGCGCTAAACCGCTGCGCCACCCAGGGATCTCTTGGTTGAACATATGAAAAATTTTAGGGAATTATGAATAGCATGCATTTACAACATACATAAGACCTTAACAACATCATTAAACCAAAATACTTTATATAAAGTGTTTCTTTAAATTAGGTAAATGCAATTTTTCTCCATCTTTACACTATTCTTATATTGGATTAAACTTTTTAAACTACAATCTGAAAACATCATAGCTCACCTATCTGCAATATATGCTCCTCTCTTTTAATGGGTTGGAGGGCTCTATCCTAGTTTGAAGGGAATTCTCCACTAAAGTTAAAGTGAGCTTACATGCTCTGGAAGAAATCAGTTCCTCTAATACATCTGGGTCATCAAAAAAAAGAGCCCATGTATCCATTACACATATTTCAATCCACTGCTAAGTTTTAGAACATCTATGAAAGATGGTGTATACATCCATGAGTTCCCCCAGGTAATTAGTATCATGAAATGGTGTCTTAATGTTGACTATCCTTCCCCAACACTCTTGGACAATTTGTTTATTGGAAAAAAGCAAGACTGTGACACATCCCCACCCCCCTCCTATTTATTCCTCTCACAAATATTTATTGAATGTCCACTGTATATATTAGCCAAGGTTCTCTGTTCAGAGAAACAGAACCAGTAGAATATAAGTAGAGAGATAAACAGATCTAGATAGATATCTATATATAAAGAAACACAGAGGCAGAGAGAAATCAATTATAAAGGAATAGCTCATGTGATTGTGGAGGCTGGCAAGTCTGAAATTTGCAGGCAGAATGGAGACCCAAGAAAGAGAGAATGTGATAGTCTTGAGTCTAAAGACAGTCTAAAGGCAAAATTCATTCCTTCCTGGGGGACTTTAGTCTGTCCTCTTAAGGTCTTCAACTGGTTAGATGAGGCCCACAGATAAAATAAAGAGCAATCTCCTACTCAAAGTCTACTGACTTAAATTCTAATCACATCTAAAAAAATACCTTCACAGAAACATCTGGACTGGTGTTTGACCATGGGCACCACACCTAGACAAACTGATGCATAAAACTAACCATCATGCTTACTGCATGCCAGGCACTGAAGACAGAAGTGGGCAAGGCTGACAGACCTACGACCTTCAGTAGCACAAGAATACAGATTCACAGAGCAAAGTTGAATTAATACAAGATAGAGAGCAAACATATATACAGACATGGAATGTGAAGAGAGCAGGACTTAGGAGATGCAGTAAGGAAAACTTGGCCTCAAGGTCACTGATGTGGGATGGGTGTGTTGCTGTTCACTTGGGTTATTAAAAGTTGACTTTCACACAGTGCATACACATATGGTAAAGTACATGCACGGAAAATGCTCAAAGAGTAGCCACCTCTCCTGACTACATCTCCATCTTCTTCCATTTCCATCTTTTTGTAAGACTCACTGAGAAAATAGACCAAAATGCATACCTTTGTGGAAGTGCCATTCAACTTAACTACCAAGACTTGGCCACTTGGCCAGCTTTTTTCTGGTGACAGGCCCAGTGAATTCCAACCATTGCCCTGAATTGCATGCTGTGCATTTTGCTTCACTAGAATCACATATGTGACTTTGCATGACTGTCAGTCCCTTTTACAGAGCATGTTAGCCTCATATGACTTGAAAGTGATCTTTGTAATTACATAATCGCCACAAACCTTCCCTGGATATATCATAATCCACTTATGATCCAGAAGGAAATACAAGTGTTATGTTAAACAATTGTTGAGCAACAGAGAATTACTCAAGAGTCAAGAGAGTTCTGAGAGGAACAAGGGTTTGTCTGAGTAATCTGATGATGTCAAGACCCTGCAAGTCCCAGAGCTGAGAGGAGGTGATTCCACTGGCTGGGCTTAGCTATGTTAAGTCCCAGGCACTCCAACCTTTATGTCTTATGTTGTCCCTCTGTGATCCTGTATTTTCTCTTTCCTCCAACTGTTAAGCTGAGTTCTCAGATTTATTTCATAAGACTTCACCTACTGTTCCTCTAGTCCCTCACCGTGGTAACTTTCTTCAGATTTCCTAACAACTGTTTCAGCTTTTCGCTCACCAGGGACTATATACGACTCACTTACACACAATAATTCAACGCAAAGAACACAAGCTCTTGCTCTTGATAAATATCTTTTAGGGACAGAACACTGATCCTTGGAGAAAAGGGGAAGAAATAGATATATTTTATATAGATTTTTTAAAGATTTTATTTACTTAGAGAGAGAGAGCACAAGCAGGGGCAGAAGCAGAGTCAGAGGGACAAGTAGACTCCCCACTGAGCAGGGAGCCCAATTCCCAGGACCCTGGAATCATGACCTGAGCCAAAGGCAGATGCTTAACCAACTGAGCCACCCAGGTGCCCTTATGTTGATTTTTAAATAGAATATTGATTCTGTTCCATAAAATAAGTTTGTAGGCAAACTCTTTTTAAATCACAAAATTATTTTACATCTTTAATTCTAAAAACTTTTTCCTCCTCATATTACCATCATCTTAAAAATATTTAATTAATATGATGCCTTGGCACCTTTGTAAATTTAAACATTGTATATTATCATCCGGGTAATAAAGCAGTCAGTGGGAAAGTCAGCAGGGAGAAATATTGTTTAGAAGTCCCTGAAGAGACTCACATCACACTCCAGGTGACAATGGTATAGAGCCTAAGCTGCAGAATTCAATATACACAGGTGCTTCAAAACGTTATTAAGAGTTAAATACGACAGATCTTGAGGGCATCACAATTAATTAAGTGAAATAAGTCAGAGAAAGACAAATACCATATGATTTCACTCATATGTGGAAACTAAAAACAAAAAAAAGAAAAAACAAAACAAAAAAGGAGCCACAGATACAGAGAATGGATAGGTGGTAGTTGGGGAGGGGTGATGGGCACAATGGGTGTAGGGGTTCAAAAAGTACAAATAAATAAGTCCTGGGGATGTAATGTACAGCATGGTGACTGTAGTTAACAATACTGAACTGTATATTTGAAAATGGCTAGGAGAAGAGATCTTAAAAGTTTTCATCATAAGAAAAAGAATTCTGGGGGCAGCCCAGGTGGCTCAGTGGTTTAGCATCGCCTTCAGTCCAGGGTGTGATCCTGGAGACCTGAGATCGAGTCTCGTGTCGGGCTCCCTGCATGGAGCCTGCTTCTCCCTCCCTCCCTCCCTCCCTCTCTTTCTCAGAATAATGTCTGTCTGTCTGTCTCTGTCTCTCATGAATAAATAAATAAAATCTTTTTTTTAAAAAAAGAAAAAGAATTCTGTGCACTATGTGAGGTAATGGATTATTACTACAGTGATCATTTCACAATATATACAAATATCAAATCATTATGTTGTACTCCTGAAACTAATATAATGTTATATGTCAATTATGCCTCATTTTTTAAAAAAGTTAAATCTAAAAGTGTAACTGAAGTTACAATCGCTAGTTCTATCCAAGGACGATTCTAGTGAAAGACCCCTTTGGTGGATAGTTCCAGTACATTTTTTTCCTTGGCAAGATAAATAGCTTTTATTTGTACTTCTAAATTAAGAAGACAAAAATTGAAAGATTGGGTGCCTGGGTGGCTCAGTAGGTTGTGTCTGCCTTCAGCATAGGTCATGATCTCAGGGTCCTGGCATTGAATCCTGCATCAGCTCCCAGCTCAGCTAGGAGTCTGCTTCTTTCTCTCCCCATCACCCCGTCCCTCCCCCAATTCATGCTCTCTCCCTCTCTCTCAAATAAATAAATAAATAAATAAATAAATAAATCTTTTTAAAAATTGAAAGATTCCTGGGCCAAAAGCACTGGGAGCATCAGATTTTATGATTATTTCTCCCACAATACAATTATTCAAACATTGACATTATAGCTTCTGGATTTTTTTCTTTCTTTCTTGCACTTTTATTTTGTTCATTTGTTATTGTACCCTTGTTGGTGCTTAGCAGACTGTTCCACCTTATGACTGTTTAAAATATATTTGTTGAAAGCAGGAAACCACACATGTTGGAGAGGATGTGGAGAAAGGGGAACCCTCCTGCACTGTTGGTGGGAATGTGAACTGGTGCAGCCACTCTGGAAAACTGTGTGGAGGTTCCTCAAGGAGTTAAAAATAGACCTGCCCTACGACCCAGCAATTGCACTGCTGGGGATTTACCCCAAAGATACAGATGCAGTGAAACGCCAGGACACCTGCACCCCGATGTTCATGGTAGCAATGTCCACAATAGCCAAACTGTGGAAGGAGCCTTGGTGTCCATCGAAAGATGAATGGATGAAGAAGCTGTGGTTTATGTATACAATGGGATGTTACTCAGCCATTAAAAATGACAAATACCCACCATTTGCTTCGACGTGGATGGAACCGGAGGGTATGATGCTGAGTGAAATAAGTCAATCAGAGAAAGACAAACATTATATGGTCTCATTCATTTGGGGAATATAAAAAATAGTGAAAGGGAATAAAGGGGAAAGGAGAAAAAATATGTGGGAAATATCAGAAAGGGAGACAGAACATGAGAGACTCCTAACTCTGGGAAACGAACTAGGGGTGGTGGAAGGGGAGGAGGGCGGGGGGTGGGGGTGACTGGGTGACAGACCCTGAGGGGAGCACTTGATGGGATGAGCACTGGGTGTTATTCTATATGTTGGCAAATTGAATACCAATAAAAAATAAATTTATAAAAATAATAAAATAATAAAATAAAAGATATTTGTTGAATTCAAATTTAATACAGACATGGAATTTTCCAACTAGTTACTATAACATAGGCTACTACCTACTGAGAAGGTTCTGTGTCCCAGGCACTGCCCCAGAGAGATGGTTGGTTTGTGTACTCATAAGCGTCAGTAATAGGAATGATTGATGAAGATCCGATTGCCTGAAAGGGGAAAGGAATAGTACAACTTTTTATAGTTGGAAAATCTTTTGAAAAAGTAAGAAATTGTTTCCTCATTTATAATAGGGAAATTCCAGAAAAATCTAAAATGTACAATAATAAATTATATAGTGGAAATGTCTGCAGCCATTAAAATCCATTAATTCATTTAACAAATATTCTGAGAGCCTCTATGTACATGGAAATGTATTCAGAAAATTGTTAGGTGATAAAGAAGTTTATTTTTTAAAAAGATTTTATTTATTGACTCACAAAAGACAGAGAGAGGCAGAGACACAGGCAGAGGGAGAAGCAGTCTCCCTGTGGGGAGCCCAATGCGGGACTCAATCTCTGGACTCCAGGATCATGCCCTGAGCCACGCTCAACCACTGAGCCACCCAGGTGTCCCAATAAATGAAGTTTATATACTATAAATAGTACATACAAATTTAGATATATATATATTCTTATTTTTAGTAGATTTATGCAGAAGTAAGAGTAATGTATCATGATATCTACAATATTTTCAAAAGATTCAGCCAAAAGTATGCCTGTGTGTGTGTACATGTGCATAACAGAGAAAGTGAAAGGGACAAAATATTAACAACCAGTGAAGCTAGGTGAAAGGTATACAAGTGTTCATTATACTATTCCTTCAGCTCTTTTTAAGTTTGAGAATTCAAAAAAAAATTACAGAAAAACATATTCTCTCCAGCGATTTATCTATGTGCCACAGTTGGGCCACAAATTTAACTTTTATTAATCAAACCAAAAAGGAAAATGTAGATAGGCAAATCATAGAGCTTATGAAATAAAACAGATTGTTAAGAACAAAAAATATACTCAGTATTACAATGAGGCAGTTTTTATGGGGGAGTCCTTTCAATGAGGATACTGTGTTATAAAAACAATATCCTTCATGGCACCTTTAGGCTAACTGCAATAGGATCTCTATTCTCAGGAGCCCATTCATTGTGATCTGGTTCCTCATCTTTCACTAACAAGGTTTATTACCATGATGAGAGTCTATAATCACGTGTGAAATCAGGACAACTGTTACAATACCAAAGAAGGTAGAAGAAATGATAATTTATTGGTTAGAAAAAAAATCCCAAATGAAAAAGTATAAGAACACTAAGTGAGATCCTACAACCTCTCCCTGGCTTCCAGCACCTTAATAGTCTCTCAGGAGAAATGAACAAAAATGGAAGACTCTTCACTATTAAATGGGAATCATCATCAAGATTCTTGATGTAGAAACATGAGATCCTAAGGTGATTTATCTAGGAAATCTACTAGTATCCCATCCTTAGTAACAGGAGAGATACAGTTTACCAACTAAATTCCATATAATATCTCAATTGCCCTTAAGGATTCCTAGGTGAAAAAAAACAAAAACAAAAAACGTTCTATTCATTCTTCCTAAACACTCAATTTATTAAGTCCATGGTTCCATGAAACTTTGCTTTTCCTTTTGGCTGGAACGTTTCCATTGGAAATCTGTGAGTCCAGGACAAGACCACAGGATTTCTATCACTGAGTCTCAACCTCACTGAGACAGTGGCAACCAAGATATTATGTTACCTCAAAATAATGGCAAGATATGAAGATGAGATGGAATGCCATGATCAATTCCTTATGAAGCATGAGAAGGCTATTTGCACTAGGCTGGACCATAGTACAAATACCTCACTAGTCAAGACCCTAACTTGTTAGCCCATTTAGGGGCAAGATTGTCACCTGTATCCTAGTATCCTAAGAATAGCTGTGACTAGGTCTGGGGCTTGTCTCCTACCTCCATCCTTAGTACATTTATTGTCACACTACCATTTCTACGGAGCCCCCCTTTTTGCTTTTTCTTTAACCTTTCTAGTAAAAGCTCCTCTGCTTTTCCTTTTCACTTCCGTTCATTTTAGCCTAGGCAAAAATTCCAAAGAGTTAGTTTGATTCCTTATCCAACCAACCAGCACATACACAAAACTTGCTAAGTCATGACTTAAGGAAATAGGGCAGAAATTACTTCAGAGTAGTAGAGCTGGAAAAAAAAAAGAATAGTAGAGCTGTTTGGGGGTTTGTGTGTGTGTGTGACTTTAGTATGGTTAACCTCATACGAGAAAATTCAACAGGGACTTAGCAGCCTAAGTCCTAGTCATTTCCATATAATTAGTATATATTGCATTTATATAAGCTTATTAGATATATATTCATTTATTAATGAGTATTTTTCAGAAGTCACACTTCCACATATCTGCAATTGGAAGTTCACATCACCCTAAACACCTTTTCTGAACTTCTCTATGGAAAAGAAAATAAAAACTTCTAAATAGTTTTAGAAAATATTCTAAAAACTCAAAATTATAACAGCTGCCCAAGATTAGCTTCTTTCTCTAATAAATATTAATGATTTTCATTTAACTTCTGAACAGAAATTTTGAATGATTTGAGTTCATAGCAAATTTTGAGATGATTTGAGTTTATAGCAACCTTATAACTTTGTTAAAAAATAAAGAGAAAGAGGTTACGGTATAACGCTGTAAGTCTGAGGCAATTTTTTCCTGAATTAGTTAATTGTCTCAACATTCTCCCATTCAGTTGGCAGATTCTCTGGTAAATCTGTGACTACACCTACTCAAGCAGTAGCAGAATCTAAGTATATTTAAAATGTTTGATCTATTTAAGAGGCTCTCTTGGAGACTTCTGGAGATTGGGGCATTCCCCTTATTTCACATTTCTGTATATTTGTCATCTAATTCTCTGGAATTTTCAAATTGTTTATTTCTGCAAGAAGCAGTATAGTTTAGTTTCTAAGAAGTCATGTTCTGGTGCCAGAGAGCCGAAGTTCAAATCCCAGCTTGGCCATTTCCTGGCTCTGTGACCTTAGCCATGTTATCTGCCCTCACCATGTTTGGTTTTCTCATCTGTACATTGAAGGTGATAATATCTCGGTCTAAATAAGCTAATACACTGAAGATGTTCAAAATGGTACCTGCCATGAGTAATCAGAAGGGTACCTGTGTTACTAAGTGTTCACTATTATTTCAGCCACACTTCTGTATACCCAATCCATTTGTGATCCTGATTCAGTATTGTTTAGTGTTTTTTTTAAAAAAAAAAGTTTCATATGAAACCAAGTGTTGGTTCTCAAGCTCCTTGGGAGCATTCCAGGTGTAATCTGAAACTGGCCCCTATGTTCGGAGGGCAGGGAGAGACCCAAGAAACATGCAGCCCCTCCAGGATGGTAGGTGGCAGTTTTAATAAGCAAGGGAATTTACATATGAGGCTAATCTTGGATGACCTCCCCACACCCACCCACCAAATCTTAAACGTTTATAGAGAGGCCTTAACTGGGGTTAGTCGGGTATACTGGCCAGATACTCTCAACACCACATTGCTAACTCAAGGCTGTGTCCTTGGAGCAGCCTCTGGGAGTGGGCAAGGCAAAGGGCAGTCGTGACCCAAGGACAGGGGAGAGGGTGAGGAGCCTCTGATTGCCCAGAACCAGCTCACAGGTCAGCTGGCGATCACAACCCCTCAATGACCTCTCCAACACCATGGTGATCTTCAAAGTTGGCAAGCTCATTTGTGTTTCCAATTGATATCACGTCAGAGTTCATTGAGAATCTCTACATTATTTCTTTTGCAAAAATGGAGTTGTACCATACATATTCTTTTGTGACATACCTATTCATTATTTCAGCGAGTCACCCATACTTGACACTTGTGCTGTTCCAGATTAATCCCCCATTATTGTTCTGACCTAGGTTCAACTCTTTCTTTTTGGGTGGTGTGAGGTCTTTTCTGAGCAGAAGTTTAGGGCTGGTTGATTTGTTCAGCTTCCAGTTCATTACCCAGTTTGGGGTCACCGTTCATTGATTTCAGTTCCACTTTGTTACCCTTTGTCCTACTTCCAACACCTGATTCTTTGATTGGCTGAATCTGTAAAGTACATGGAAAACTATAAGTCCAATACTTCCTATTTTTGTCCTACTGGCAGAGGTTTATTTATGGGCACAACACTTCTCAGGATACCTCCTCATTCCAGACACTTCACAATTCCTCTCCACCCCACCACCTCTAGTTCAAGTCCACTATTTTCTGAGAATTGCTGTTTATGAATTCATTCGAAAAAGAAGGCTAGGATATACTACTTTAGCTGCTTCGAAAAAGCACCACAAAGTTGTGGCTGGATAGACAGCTTCCAGGCATCTGAGTCTGAATGGCCAGTGGGGAGTAAGGGCTGCGATCGCGTTCTGCATTGGGCTCCCCACAGGAATCTTGCTTCTCCCTCTGCCTGTATCTCTGCCTCTCTCTGTGTGTCTCTCATGGAATAAATAAATAAAATCTTAAAGAAAAAAAAATGCCATGGGTGAAGCGGGTCAAAGGTACAAACTTTTAGTCACAAGACAAATAAGTCCTGGGGATGTAATGACATGGTGACTACTGTTACTACTGTTGTATATTTGAAATTTGCTAAGAGGGTAAACCTTTAAAATTCTCACCACAAAAAGACTGTAACAATGTGTGGTGATGGATGTTAACAAGGCTTATTGGGATCATCTCGCAACATATGCAAAAATCAAATCGTCAAAATGCACACCTGAAAATACCATAATGTTATATGTCCATCATACTTCAGTTAAAAAAAGGAAAAAAAAAAAAAAGGCAGAGGCCTCAGCACCCCTGGTTTGTACACACAACTTCCCCTTTTTTTTTTTTTTAATTTTTATTTATTTATGATAATCACAGAGAGAGAGAGAGAGAGGCAGAGACATAGGCAGAGGGAGAAGCAGGCTCCATGCACCGGAAGCCCGATGTGGGATTCGATGCCGGGTCTCCAGAATCGCGCCCTGGGCCAAAGGCAGGCACCAAACCGCTGCGCCACCCAGGGATCCCCTTCCCCTGGTTTAAAGACATTTGCTTTTCTTTTCTTTTTTTTTTTTTTAAAGACATTTTCAATAAAAGATAATGCTTCTCACTCATAAATAAGAAGTATTTGAATGTAACTTTGACAAGATAAATTCCATTGTGCCATGTGGTTCGTCATCAAGATCCCTCGTGTTTTCATAATTTCTTTCTTTTGTGCACTTTTTTGATAATTTTATTCATCTAAAAAAGGAATGTTTTTATGTTTAAATAAGTTATAGCAAAAGTCTGTACAGTAGTTGATATATCCTAAGTAGCTTTCAGCTGCCCTGTCTCAATTCCCCAAAAACAGAAGCAGTGGGAGGCGTCTCCACCTACATAGTGGCTGAAAGCCTCACACTCCAAAGCCAAACTGAGGGGTTCAAATCCCAGTATTTCCCCTTATTACATGTGAGATCCGGCAAGTTGCTTCAACCCACCGAGTTTCCATGTCCTCCTCTGTGACACATGGATGCCAGTCCCCACCCCACAGGGGAGTCAGGAGGATGAAATGAGTAAAGCATGTATGACACATCTTAGCACAACACCTTGCATTAGGTGCTGTTAAGATTACTATGCTCTTTCTGATTCATTCCTATTCTACCAAGGAGGTCAGAAATGGAAGTTAGATCTTGATTTTGAGAAATACTGTGCACGAAGCAGAGACAGCAGGGCAACAGAAGCCCCTCAGCCTCATGTAATATGCCTGAAAGCTTATCCAAGCCAACGTGACAAATCCTCAAAGAAAATACTTTTAAACTTCCTTAAACTCTCCAAACCTGCACTCAGAGGAGTGACCACATAGTTTTCTGAAACCAAGTGCCTCCTGAATAGCGATAGTGCTTCAGCACCCTGAATATGCCTGTTAAAAATGTTAATTTTGTTGGGATGCCTAGGTGGCTTAGTGGTTGACAGTCTGCCTTTGGCTCAGGGTGTGATCCCAGAGTCCCAGGATCGAGTCCCACATTGGGCTCCCTGCATGGAGCCTGCTTCTCCCTCTGCCTGTGTCTCTGCCTCTCTCTGTGTCATGAATAAATAAGTAAAATCTTTAAAAAAAAAAAAAAAAAGTTTGTTTCCTTGATGTTGTTCTAACTATTTTTAAAAAAATTTTTTAAAGATTTTATTTATTCATTTGACAGAGAGAGAGAGAGAGAACGAGCACAAGCAGGGGGAACAGCAGCCAGAGGGAGAGGGAGAAGCAGGCTTCCCACTAAGCAGGGAGCCCAATATAGGACTTGATCCCAGGACCCTGGGACCATGACCTGAGCCAAAGACAGATGCTCAGCTGACTGAAGCCACCCAGATGCTGCCTCCCTGATGTTGTATGAAAGTAAAAAAACCAAAATTTTGTAAACTGACCAAAAATAGAATTTTTATTATGCATGAAGACATGGATCAAGGTCCATACATGCCTTTTCCATTCCAAAGGCCTCTGGGCCTGGCAGCAGCAGCATGTGAGTCCTGGGACAGGCTACGGGATATTCTGCTACCCGTGGTTCCTCTAGACATTTTAGGCACTGTAGGGTGAAGAGGCTACCCCAGGCATTTGAAGACCCCAGGCACTCCATCCTCCATATGGACTCTGGGATCTGTCTTTTCAGGATGAATAACCTATCAGACTCCACTAGGAAGCCCTAACCAAATATACAGTCAGAAGTATGCATTGCTGAGAATGGCTCAGTCCACTCCAGGAAGACCCCCTCATAATTAGTGGATTCTTTCATAGGACATGAAATAACCTCTGAAATACCCTCTCCTTCTCCGACACCCTCCAACAGGGAACTGTACCCAGTGGAAGCTCAACACACACTTCTGCCCAAGTATCTCCCGTTGGTAGGCCATGCCCAAGGAGAAGAAGTGAGTAAGAAGTCAGATTATAAGCTTAGTACTTTTGACATGTGGTTTTCCCAAAATCTTCGAAGGAGTTTGTTTCAAAATAATGATATGTATAAATATGAAACAATTTGAAACATGAACTAATTACAGTCTATATCATGTCCTTTAGGTTCCCAGAAACCTGAACATCCCTTCATGTTTGAGATAATGAAACAGGTACATGCAGTTGCCTGGCCTAAGGCACCACAGTTAGGAGGGATTAAGAACCAGGAACACCCCAAGTAGATCTTGTGATTTGAATCACAGCTGCACTCTCTGTTTCCAAGGACTTAAAGGAAATCCTTAGAAAATTGGTGACTCTAGGGATGCAGGAGGCGGGGATACCAGCTGCCTTGCACCATCTGCCACAAGGCAGCTTCACAGTCAAGCAATGACACCAGGGCATCACCGGCCCCCCGTTTCCCCAGCTGATTGGAATTTAAGTGGGTGGGTCATAGCTTAATACCCCAGCTGGATCTAATTCAAAGCGTGACTAGGTCCTTATATTCTCAGAAAATCCTTCCCTTATTTGGTTAAGGCATTCTGTTTAATTAGCAGACAAAACCAGTTGAAGCCTGCACCTACTCTGCACCCCCAAGAAGCACTGTGCTAGCAGTGTTCTCCACTTATGCAATTTCATTCCCCGTCTATTCATTCATCAGCACAACAAACATTTATTGAGCTCCAGGCACTGTCCTAAGCATTAGGGATCCAACAAGGGACAAGAAAGCCAAAGTTCCTGCCCTCATGGAGCTATATAGCCTAGGGGGTCACAGATACTAAACAGATAGAAAAATATAATGCCAAGGAGGGAAAAGACCAGAAAGAAAAATAAAGTGAGGGAAAGGAATGCAAAGTGACCAGGGGTGGGGGGTGGTGAGGTGCTGCTTTTCAAATAGAATGATCAAGGAAGGACCCTCGAGGGAGAACCTTTCAACAGAGACTTGAATGAGGGCAAGGAGCCAACTATGGTGAGCAACTTGGGTGTCTTCTGGATACGTGTAAACACCCAAACAATTTTGCAGCAAAAATTGAAACATACCATACCTGCTTTCTTGTAAACTTCTATAATTTATTCCAGGAACCTAACAGTTGGGGGACTTTGGTTTGTTTCAACATATTGGAATTTATAAAAAAAAATCCTGATCAGAAATTAATTATCTATGAGATGGTAGATAAGGAAAACTTTAGATAACTAAAAAGTCTAAAGGCTGGGAAAGATGTTGATGGTACATCCAAACATCGCTATCATGTGGACCGGTTTGCTCCTAGCCAGTTACTGCACGTCATCCAGAAGACTCCTTTATAGCACCTGTGGGTTCCTCTGCTGTTGCTTCACACCCATAAGCACCACCATCACCTCCGTGATCGATTATCGCCTAGAGACAGTATTACTCTATGAGCCAGTTCAATACACACGAAGTGATTCCAGGTCTATTCTTCTTAGCACTAGAAAAAGCATCTGAGTAAGACACATCATCTGCCCCCCCCCTTTTTTAAGATTTTATCCATTTATTCTTGAGAGACAGAGAGAGAGAGAGAGAGAGGGAGGGAGAGACACAAGCAGAGGGAGAAGCAGGCTCCATGCAGGGAGCCCGACGTGGGACTCGATCCTGGGACTCCAGGATCACGCCCTGGGCCGAAGGCAGGTGCTCAACCGCTGAGCCACCCGGGCTGCCCTGGCTCCCCTCCTTAAACAGACACATCCCTCACTGAAGATAACACACAGCTGGAGCCTTCCTAACCCCAGGACGTTCTACTTCTACCCTCTGTCCTCAGGTGGTCCAGTGTTCCATCCACTCCCTGACACACCCTTTACTACTCATCAAATCCCAGTCTCAAAAACTTGAGAAGGTGAACTAGACACATGGCACAAGAAGTACTGAATTCCCACGGGAAACTAATCCACACTACGACCTAGTACAAGGGGCAGGGTATGAGCTGAAAGAAGAGTCGTGGGAGCCTGGCCACAGCATCCTTCCTTAATGAATCATGGCTTTTCAGGGAAGCCAGGGCTCTGCTGTACCAGGGTTGGAAAGCCTAAAATAAGACAGATACTTTCTGCTCATCTCTTTAAGTGGGCCAACTCACTGGGCTGTCACCCCAACCTCTCCACTCGCCGTGTCGGTTCCCACCTATACTTATCCCTTGGCCCTTACGTATAGCCCCTGGCCCATCTCCATGGTTGCCTCATGTGCCCACTTGCTTGGGTGACCTTCAAAATTCCCTTCCAGTTATTTTAGATGTTAGCTTTGTAGTAAAGTTTTATTCTGTTCACTCTCCCCAACCCCTCCACCACCAAAAAAAAAAAAAAAAAAAAAGTGCAAAACTTTATTAAACACACCCATCTGATATCTTTTCAGGTGAGGACAGCCTCAGTTCAACTAAACATACAAACCTTTGCAAAGTTGAAAACAAATGTATAAATAATATAAACCAGAGTAATAAATATTTCCGTAGGTGTGCCGAATATGCATGGTCATCGTCAGGTAATTTGTATAAAAGCTTTCTCCCTTCTTTTCCCAGAATGGGGACGTCTGTGAAATGTGAAACTGAAGAATTTGTTCCAAATCGGAAAGAGAGCTGGAGAGAGAAAAACAGGGAGCAGCAGGTGGGTAGAAAAGGCATCGTTGGAATCTTTCTGGAAACTTGTTTTTGTTTTTAAAGATTTTATTTATTTATTCATGAGACACAGAGAGAGAGAGAGAGAGGCAGAGACACAGGCAGAGGGAGAAGCAGGCTCCACGCAGGGAGCCCGACGTGGGACTCGACCCCAAGTCCCCAGGATCAGGCCACCCGGGCTGCCCTGGAAACTTGTTTTTATTGCTAAAACAGGCACACCGCTTCCACCTGGTGGCATAATTGTGAGTCACAGGGGCAGTTTTCCAAGGTAACCAAGTCCCTTTTGCAGCTGTATTTGCAAAATTAAGATTATGAAACTCGCCCTATTATGCCGTCTCGTGTGATCTTTCTTTTTTTTATTTTTTTATTTATTTTTTATTGGAGTTCAATTTGCCAACATATAGCATAATACCCAGTGCTCTCCAAGACAAACCTATAGAGCAGATGAGTAGCAGCAACGCCTATGGACAAAAACGGGGACAAGACAGGGCCGACCCAGAATTTTCTGAGACAACGGAATGTTATAAACTCATTCCCTGGATCAGGAACTTCTGCTTCTTCCATCGTGTTAGGTTCAGTGTCAGGCAGATCTCTCAAGAAGCCCGAATGAATACCCAGACTGATGGCAGGACCGAAGGGGTGAGCTGAGGCAAAGCAAACATCCATGTGGACACTTCCAGCAAAATGCTTGCTAGAGACACCGTGATTATGTGGACTTTATATAAGCAAATAAGTCACGTAATTTCCAAGGAAAGCCAATTAATTTTTTATCAGCTATTCTTAGTTCCATTGTTGTGTGTGCATGAGAAAGAGAGAGACAGAGAGAGAACAAACTGAAGTCAGGAGCTAGAGACAGATGAACCAGGACTGGAGCCCGGTCTCCCCACCCAGGGCCTGGCTGACTCAGCACCTGGTAATTCCAGGTGCCACCAGCCCAGAAGGGCAGTGCTGGATCCCATATGGGCCTTCCCCTTCTGGACAGGGAGGTAATTGTGTGGGAGGACTTCAGAGCCCTGTGCACCAGATCTGCAAAGCCAGAGGGTCAGGAGCATCCCCCCAGGTGGTTGCTGCTGTTAGTAAAGGACAGAGACCATGTCTTTTTTTCCTCTTTTTTAGCCCTACCATCCAGAAAAGTAAGTAGCACATAGCATGTGCTATGAACATTTACTTGGTGAGTGAAAAAAAAAATTCCAACCATAAGGGTTTTAGAAGAAGCAGGATTATGATCACTAAGCAGATGAAACAGGGTGAACCCCACTGAGTAAAGTTAAATTTGGGACACATCCTTTAAAATGCTCTCTCTGCCATGTATAATTAGTGAATACTGAATACCCCTTTGACAGGTAGGAAGGCTACACAGTTGCTCCAAAATAAGGCCATGATCTAGGTATTTTTATAAAGTGACAAGAATATTTCTTTTTTTTTTTTAAGAATATTTCTTTTCACTGCTGACAACTGTTTGCATTTTTCCCTTGTGAAGTTAACCTAATCTCGTACCTTGTCATTTTCTTTCTCCTGCAGAGGTAATCCTCTGTCTATAAATGTATACAATCATAATCCCATGAGCTTCACAAAGACAGCTCAACAGTTTTGACGGAGTAACATAATATTTAATAGCTCAAGGGGTAGCTGACAAAGAAGTAATTAAGAGAAACAGATTTCACAAGCAGATAGGACGTCTTTCTGTAGCACAGTTTGCTAACTACAAAGGTAGGACTTAAATCTAGAGATAAATATCCGAGATAATTAGTTCCTGGGCCCTTGCAAAAATAAGCTAAAAATAAATTTGAGCTTAAAACCTGCTGAATGTAATTAACGTCAGTTAAATCTCAGTGGCCTTCCTTCTAGCTTTTTGTCATTTTAGAAAAGCTGGCATTAAAAGACAATCAGAAAATGCTAGAGTATGTTCAAGTTTAGAGCATGGAATTTTTTCAATATTTGTGATTACTGGTTTACAATATTCCAGACACCATCCTCGGCCCTGGGGCACGAAGATGAATGAGATAGATAATGGCCACTGCTCTCAAGACATTTACAATCTAGGGCAAATGAGCTTGTGATTCTATTTTTATAATAACGATTCAAAATTGAGGAACTCTGTATGAGCACAGATCTCTGGAAGTTTATTCCGTAGCACCTAGCAGGTCTCATTAAACCATTCCAGATGTCTATGCTCATTACTCTTGGCGAGAGCTGTGATAAACTAAATGTCTACTGGAACACTATTAATAATATGTACCTTTAATAATTAATAAAAACCATCAAAAAGAAAATCAACATCTAATAGATGGCCAGTGTAAACACGATCAAAGCATTCATTAGTCCCATATCAAATGATTAAAAGTTGATGTATTAGGAGCCAAACTACAAAATCCCCTTAAAATTTTCTGGGAGAGCTCACAAAATCTGTGGGATCTTTGAAGTCTAGCCACATTCCATTATGGGAGGATGATTTGAGAGAAAAGATTCATTTTTCTTAGCAGGACTCTTATATCTGTAGCCATTTAGGTGTCCACAGCAACATAAAAATGCCTCATTTATAGTTTCTTTACTAACTGTAAGGTCCCCCCTGCCTAATGCAAGTCTCCAGGTCATGTTAGTGGATTAGACTTGATTTTTAGGCCATTGCTGCTTTTTCCTTTCCTCTCAAAGCAAAAATACCCCCACAAAAGATCATGGACATAGAGTCTGTGATAATAGTACAGACATACGATCATGCTGGTATTAGGACTTCAGTGAAGTAAAAGGCAACCTATTCCAAGCATTCATCTCAATACAGCAGGAAGCCAGCAGATCTGCTGCTGTGACAACTACAGGCAAAGCAAAATGGCTCAAAATGGCCCAAATGGCTCAAAATGGTGCATACTGTCCAAGCAGTTTCCACTCTTGCTTCTGGCCTTTCCTCTCTTGCCAAGTCCTGGCTCTCCCTATGGGAGGTAACTAACAGTGAGGTAATTGACAGTATAAAGGTTACAAAAAAAAGGAAGGATTTCAAAGTCCAATTTCACTCTTGACTCTAGAAAAATGCAGGTTGAAAATATTTCAGAAACACATCAAGGTGGCCGCTAATGAAGATTGACAACTTCTTGGACACCCCCCCACCCCTGCAAAAAAAGCAAAAACAAAAAGCATATAAAGTAAAAGGAAGGAAATACTTTTTTAAAATTTTATAACACAGGAAAAAGAAAACACAACAAGATGACAGAAGAAACAGATTTATATAAATTAAGGTAAATGAATTAAAACATTACAGTAAAACAAAACAAAACAAAACAAAAACCCTCCCTTATGTTGGGTTAAAATGTGAAATCAAACTCCAGTTGTTTAAAGGAGTCATATTTAAGACGAAGTGGCCCATATAGCAACTTCTTACTAGACACATCACCAGAAGCAAGGGAAACAAAAGCAAAAATGAACTATTGGGACTTCATCAAGATAAAAAGCTTCCACTCATGGGACCCTGAGTGGCTCAGTAGGTTAAGTGTCCTTCGGGTCAGGTCATGATCCCCGTGTCCCGGAGTCGAGCCCCACATTGGGCTCCTGCTCAGCGAGGAGCGTGCTTCTCCCTCTCCCTCTGCTGCTCCCCCTGCTTGTGCTCTCTATCAAATAAATATAAATAAATAAATAAATAAATAAATAAATAAATAAATAAATAAATCTTAAAAGAGAGAGAGAGACACTTGGTGGCTTAGTGGTTGAGAATCTGCCTTTGGCTCAGGTCATAATCCCAGGGTCCTGGGATCAAGCCCTGCATCAGGATCCCTGCAGGGAGCCTTCTCTCTCTGCCTCTCTCTGTGTCTCTCATGAATAAATAAATAAAATATTTGAAAAAAATTTAAAAAATTTAAAAAGCTTCTACTCAGATAAGGAAACAATCAACAAAACTGAAAGGCAACCTACAGAATGGGAGGCGATATTTGCAAATGATGTACCCAACAGAGTTAGTATCTGAAATCTAAATAGAACATATCAAACTCAACACCCAAAAATCCCCAAATAATCCAGTTAAGGAATGGGCAGAAGACATGAATAGACATGTTCCCAAAGAAGACATCCAGATCACTAACAGACATATAAAAAAAAATGTTCAACATCACCCATCATCAGGGAAATACAATCAAAACCACAATGAGATACCACTTCACACCTGTCAGAATGGCTAAAATTAACATCAAAGTAAACAACCGATGTTGGCGAGGATGCAGAGAAAGGTGGGAATGCAAGCTGATGCAGCCACTCTGGAAAACAGTATGAAGGTTCCTCAAAAAGTTAAAAATTGAACTATCTTACAATCCAGCAATTGCACTACTATTTACCCAAAGGATACAAAAATACAGATTTGAGGGGGTACATGCACCCCAATATTTATAGCAGCATTATCAACAGTAGCGAAACTATGAAAAGAGCCTGAATGTCCATCCACTGATGAATGGATAAAGAAGATGTGGTCTCTCTCTATATATAATGGAATATTAGTCAGCCATCAAAAAGAATAAAATCTTGCCATTTGCAATGCAATGGATGGAGCTAGAGTGTATTATGCTAAGTGAAATAAGTCAGAGTCATCAGTTGCCAACCACCAAAGTAATAATTGATTTAGGTAGGTGTTAAAGAAGGACATGCGGTAAGGGCAATATTGTTTCTTGATCTGGGTTTTGTTTTAATGGGTGTGTTTAATTATGAAAATGTATTGAGCTGATATATGTGTACTTTTTTCAAGACAAAAATTTCAGTAATGCCCTTGCTAGCAAGGACATAGAACATGGACATCCTGAGTCTTTTTGGTACTAAGATAACATAGTATGACTTTAAATAAAGAATTGGGGCAAATCTGTTCCAAAAATGTCCATCAATCCAGTAATCTATTCCTAGGGCATTACCTACAGAGACACGTGTGTGAAATTGTTGCCTAAAAGGATAGTCATCTGGGCATTGTTTGTGAGAGTAAAAGCTTGGAAGCAGCTGTTGCTCTGCACCGCTGTCCCTTTAAATCTATCCCGTCAACTAGAACTTGAATGAAATCTCAGACAAATCTCAAAGTTTTTCTGGTCACTCTCAGCCTTTAACAAATAGATTCGCTCATCAGATTCACTCATAACATTTCCAGACCAACTGAATATCAAAGCTTTAATGAATCATCCAGTTTTAAGTCCCAAGTTGAGCTTCTCTTGGAAGTTGGCCTCATTAGTCCTAGGGTAATACAACCCCCTCACCTGTGAAAGAAGTGAAAGCAAGTGACAGAGCAAATGTGCAGTGTGTAGAGTATGTTAACATTTGTGAAAGAACAAAGGGAAAACATAAAGTTATGTATGAATTATCATTACCCAAAATATTGGTAATAGTAGTTGTCTCCAGAGAGGAGAACCAGGTGTCTTATACCTTTCTATACCTTCTAAACTGTCTACCATGTATGTCCATTGCCTAGTCAAAAAACAAATTGGATAAAGAAAGAGATTCATACTATATTGTTGAGCAGAAATGACATAACATTACAATCCTATTTTTATAAACCACTTACATGTGGATTTTAAGCAAGAATTTGATTTTATTCTCCACTCTATGTATTTCTGTATTGTTTTAATTTTTCAATGAGCTCATGGTTTATCGATATAAAAGATATTTCTGGTTATAAAGTATGTAAATAAGCACATTTTGAAGTTAAGGGAAGCTGTTTAGGGTCAGTTTTCTGCTCTACAGGGTGCATTTGGATTGACAAAATACGTAGTATAAAAACAAAGCCAGCTACAACTAAATATGTAGCCTGTTATTATGCATACAACGTACAGCTCCACTTAATCTGATTAACAAATCATTGTGTCATGCCACTTTTACTGAAGATGATTCATAGTGTTCTCAAACACTTTTAAAATCAGACATTTCTGTTTCTGGAATACAAGTTAATCAACCACTTAGAATGTTTTCCTCTGTTTCTCAGCTGCTCAGTAGGACCACAACCTCTAATGGTTCACCAAACACAGTCTATACTGGTGAAAAGGTCCCAGCCATGAGGAAATCACAATAAAAGCATAATCGTCAGGATCCAGACATTAGAATTAGAAGTCTAAGCATAGCTGCAATTGAAATGCCTATGAAATCCCATATTGTATCATCCCGTCTAAAGCAAGGATAAGCAGGGCTGTGCTTAAGGAAACAAATAATAAGACAAAATTTTGTATGATTGCAGAATAAAAAACATTTTTAACTGTGGTATGCATTGTGTATAGTCAGAGGATTTAAGCCTGGTTGCCTCAGATAAATTCTTCTGAAGTCACTCCTACTTCACAAATCTACTGCAAGCGAAGATGTAGTTTGTCCAGACTCAACAGGCTTCTAACTATTTCTACGACACAGATAAAGGAAGTTTTCTTAAGTCCACAGTAGCTTTTCTTCTGAGATTCAAGGACACTGGCAAACACTAGTTTCAGAATCAACCAATAATGATATATTCATTAAATAAATGGTATGCATACAGGTAAGTTTACTGCTCTAAGGCTCTTTCAAGATGTTTAAAAATAGAGAACACCTAAAACCATAGCCCTTGCAGTCTTCTGATCTAATGGGATAGATAAAAACATACTAAAAAAAATTTTAGTCCAAATATAAAAGACACTTATTTAGGAGAAACTATATGAAATATGGATATCTGTAACTGTGAGCACCTTCTATTAAAGAAGAATTTGGGGGAGTTGTGTTTTTTTAATTTTAGATTTTGATTTATTCATGAGGGACACACAGAGAGAGAGAGAGAGAGGCAGAGACATAGGCAGAGGGAGAAGCAGGCTACCTGCAGGGAGCCTGATGTGGGACTCAATCCCAGACTCCAGGATCACAACCCGAGCTAAAGGCAGATGCTCAACCACTAAACCACCCAGGCGCCCCATGATAAAGAAGAATTTGGTGTAAGAGAATCTATCCTGAGGTTTAGCTCAAGGAATTCAGATATTGAATGAGCAGAAAGACTTGCTCATAAGCAAAACCTGTAGTTATTATGTTTTAATTAAATGAGCATTTATTATGGTCTCAATTTGCTCATGGAATAATGGTGTCATTATATAAAGATGATCATTTTCAAGACTCATGGCCTTTAGAGTGCCGAATAGAGAGTCTAAAACTTGAAAACAATCAAAACATCCTTAGGAAGGATAAATAAATAAATAAATAAATAAATAAATAAATAAATAAATAATCTAGACAATGTAATATTATTCGGCACTAAAAAGAAATGATCTATCAAGCCATGAAAATGCATAGAGGAAACCTAAGTTCTTATTAGTAAGTGAAAGGAGTTCATCTGAAAGCCTTCTTATTATGTGATTCCAACTACATGACTTTCAGAAAAGATACAACTATGGAGACAGTAAAAACATCAGTGGTTGTCAGAGGTTAGTGAAGCAAAAGGGGTGAATAGGAGGAGCACAGAGGATTTTTAGGGCGATAAAACTATTCTGTGTGATACTGTAATGGTGGGGATCCTTATAAGTTTATCCAAACCCATAGAATGTAAAACAAAAGTGAATCTTAACACCAACTGTGGCCTTTGAATAATGATGTGCTGATGTAGGTGCATCAATTGTAAAAAAGTACCACTCTGGTTGAGGGGGTGGTAATGGAGGAGGCTGTGCATGTGTAGGGGCAGGAAGTATGTGGGAAATCTTTGTACCTTCTGATCAATTTTTCTATGAACCTAAAAGTCCTCCAAAAAACTAAAGTGTATTTAAATAAAAATTTAAATATAGGTAAATATATATCTGTTGACTAAAAGATGCCCTAGGATATGTAGCCATTCCAAAATGATAAAATTAGCATGTTTACAAGCCTGTTGTTTTTTTAAATAAAAATTTATTATTTTAGAGAGAGAGAGCACAGTGGGGAGGGGCAGAGGGAGAGAAAGAATCTCAAGCAGACTCCCCCTGCCATGGAGCCATAGGCTGGCTTGATCCAACAACTCCCCCTCCTCCCAGATCATGACCCGACTAGAAATCAAGACTCTTGTTAATCTACTGAGCTATCCAGGCTCCCCTACAGGGTTCGTTTTTCATCTTTTCCTGTTTCGCCACTTCTGTTCTCCTCAACAAGGGTCGGGATCTTTGCAGGAGTTCTTTCTCTGAGATCCAAGTCACCAAACAGTGGTAGGGCCTGGACTACACAAGGATACTCTCCAGTAAGAGACATCGGGGAGCTGTGATTGCTGGACAAGCCCTGGACCCCATCAGGCAGCCAGTCCAAAGGCAGACTGACAGTTGCCAGTATTAAGGTGCTTTCAGGGGTGGGATCTCTCTGCCCAGGGGGCTGTGCAGGTGGTCCAGGCCAGCTGCCCTCTGCAGAGTGGCAGGGCAGGTACTGCACATGTGCCAAATGCTCACCTCTGGGAAGCCAGACACCTGGAAGGTGGCAGGTTCCTGGAGAGGCCAGTCGCTGGAGCCAGCTGTCACGGATAGGAGGCATCTGCCTAATTCTAAGCTGTCACCTACACAAGTGTGTATATTCCCCCTGGAGGGAAGAGCTGGGGAAAACACGGCGGCCCTGCCAGGTGAGTCACAAGGATGGTTGGGACATCCTCCAATTAGAGACACCTGGGAGCCTTGATTGCTGGAGAACCCTGGAAACCCATTGGGCAGCCCGTCCAAATGGAGGCTGACTGTTGCCATATTAATCTGCCACTTCAGAAATATTTTCCCATCAGGGCACCTGGGTGTCCCAGTTGGTTGAGTGTGGGACTCTTGATTTGCCTTAGGTAGTGATCTCAGTGTCCTGGGATCAAGCCCTGCCTTGAGCTCTGCACATAGCTTGGAGTCTGCTTGAGATTCTCTCTCTCCCTCTCCCTCTGCCCTCCCCACCACCACGCACACACTCACTTGCTCGCTAGCTCTCTCGTCCTCTCTCAAAGTAAATTAAAAATCGTCAAAGAAAAAAAAGAGGAAAAAGAAGGAAAGAAGGACGAATGACGGAAGGAAGTCCCGGCACATAGAAATGAAAAGAAAAGAAAGGAAAGGACAGGAAAGGAAAGTGAAAAAGAAGGAAAGAAAGAAGAACAGTAAAGAACGAATAAATCATCTCCACTAAGAACCCTACCAAGCAAGCACCGCACCTCAACGAAACCAAAGCACCGCCCGGACACTAAAAAAGAACGAAAAGAAAGAAAAGAAAAGAAAAGAAAAAAGAAAAGAAAAGAAAAGAAAAGATTTTCCCATCTTGGGCTCCCTCTGCCCTGAAGCCATACAGATGGTTGAGGGTCCTCTCAGAGCTCCTTGGGCTTGCAGAGCCCAGTTCAGCCCAAAGTCAGCAGATAAAGTGCAGATTGCTCATGCGTGCATCAGGATAGCCAGGGACAGAGAACAGAGCAGATGTAGGGAGAGGCCAGGCCAAGGAACAGGCTATTTGGAGTACCTAGCATCTACTTAATTCCAAGCCTTATCTTACACAAATATGCCCATTTCCACTGACAGCAGAGCTGGAGGACACTGGACTGCCTTGCCAGGGTGGGGCCAAGCTGACTGGTTGGGGTATCCTCTGATAAGAGATAGCAAGGAGCACTGGTTGCTGGAGAGGCCCCTGCTCCAGGGGGCCTGGTGGGAGAGAGAAATTTGTGTTTGGTGTCCCAGCACAGCTCTGGAGCAAGGGGTAAGAAGAGCCATTCAGTGCCCTGCTTCTGGGCTAGGACCCATTTTAAGAGCAGAGTCACAGTTGTGAGCTCTTGGGAATAAGCACACATCTGCCAATATCCAAGCTCACACTACACAAAGGCTCCTGTTCTCTCTAAAGCCAGATATGGAGAGAATTCTGAAGCCTTTTTTGGAGGGCCTGAGTTGTCCTTGAATGAGACACCTGGGAGCTCTTTTTGTTTAGTGCTAACCTTGGTCCCTATTAGCAGCACTTTTATTTTTTTTTAAGATTTTATTTATTTATTCATGAAAGACACAGAGAGAGAAAGGCAGAGACGTAGGCAGAGGGAGAAGCAGGCTTCAGGCAGGGAGGCAGGGACTCGATCCTGAGACTGCAGATTATGCCCTGGCCAGGGGCAGGTGCTTAACAGCTGAGCCACCCAAGCATCCCTTAGCAGCACTTTTAAAAGGGCATTGACTTTCACACCTTTGTAGCCTCAGTACTATATTATTTTGTAGAGGCATCCCAGGAGAAGATCCAGGTGGTTAGCCCAGCCATGGCATCAGAGGCTTGGAGGGCCTGGCTGCCCAGGGTCTGCTGAAGGGGTGTGTGCTGTGTATGTGCAAGCTAGATGCTAGGCAGTGGTTACCAGAGATTTGGAATGGTTCAGCATTTGTCCTAAGCAGCAGGATCAATGGCTCAGGCTCTTGGGAGACCCAAAACATCTAAATAATTCCAAGCCTTAACCTAACTAATGGTGCCTATTTCCCTTGAAGGCATATCTGAGGGGAACTTGCCAGGTTCTGAGGTTGAAAGTCTTGCCAGGGCTGAGTTTGGGGTTACCTTCCATTAGAGAGACACCTGGGAGCCCTGACTGCCCAAAAGGCCTGTACTCCTGGCGTCCTGGTTCAGGATGGGGAGCTGTGCATGTAGGTCTTGGCAGTTGTCTGAGCAAGGGGGTAGGCCAGCCAGTCTGTGACCCGGTAGCTACCAGGACCTAGTTCAGAGGAGTAGAGACACTGTGGTTGGCTCTCAGGAAAATTGAGGCCTATTAGATTTCCGCTGTTCCTCACCAGCTGTTTGTTGGAGACTTCAGGGTTTACCAAATGGACCTGTCCATAGGCTACACGAATGTACTCACAATGTAGCAGCTGGTTCTCCCCAGAGTAAGTGATTTAAGGAGACCAAAACAGTAGCCATTGTCTCTCTTATCTCAGAAGTATCACACCATGGCTTCTGACATATTCTATTGGTCACATAGATGTCCCTTGTTCAATGTGGGAAAGGCTACATAGGATGTGAGGGCCAGAAGATGAAGGTTATTGGGACCATTTGCGAGTCTGGCCCACAAAGCCTGGGTGTCCTGATAATTTAGCTATCTGGAGCTTAAGGCCAAGAGGAACGTCAAGATTTTTGTCTCTTTGGTTGATAGCACCTGAAACAGTAACTGGTATGTGGAAAATGCACAATTAATATTAAAAGAAGGAATTAACATTAAAGAAAATGTGTACTTCTCTCGCAGCCATAGCCTGATAAGATCTGGGTATTGGTTTCCATTTGTTTTCTTTAGGATATTTAGCTCAAGATTTGATTGATTTGCATATGGTCACTGACCTTAAGGGTAGGCCACCTCCATTCTTTCAGGGGAGAAGAAAAACAGATTGAGAGTATAGTATTTGCTAGGTAAAATTCACTCCTGCTAATATCATCACACTTTGGTTTGCCTTGTTCTCTAGAATCAACACTGAGTAGATATATTCCAGGGTACAGTTAATTTTTAAGAAAAGTAGAAAAATAAAAAAGCATCCATCATACGGTCTGTTTTGAAGCAACTTAGCAAATAAAGCAGGGACAGAGTTTTAGTGTGATCTGACACCTGAGGCACAAATAACCAATGCTTAACTGGTAGGCTTAGCCACTTTTTCCTGCTACATCAAAACCTCAGATTTACTTTATCTTGAAATCAGACTAACAGGGCCTGTCAGATAAAGAACTAAGATTGACTCCTTAATGGGGATAAACCACTCAGATTCCTTCAACCCACAATTGTCATCAGTATTAATAATTACAACTGATATTAAGGTTCAAGTACCTAATTAGAACCATATGCCTTTCCTCAGTTTTCACATTTTATCCTTAGAATGGTCGTGGGGTGTGTCTGCCTACTTCACCTTAATCTTCCTCTCTTGAGAATCTTGCTCACTCAGAAGTAGATCCTATATTCATGTTGTTGCTACATGACTCCACTTCCCTGGTCACAACTGATCAGATGAGGGATGGTCACCTGAGCCAAAAGGCCTGATCAGATTCTATGTCCTGTATGCTTGGAATTGGAACAGAGGGGCAGTGACTTAAACAGGTGAGTTATAAAATGTTATGGATTTGACACCAAAAGCAAAAACAACAAAAGCAAATGCAAACAAGTGGGACTACTTAAACCTGAAAAGCTTCTACCCAACAAAGGAAACTATCAACAAAATGAAAAGACAACCCCGTGAATGGGAGAAAATATTTGCAAATAGTGTATCTTATAAGGAGTTAATGTCCAAGATATATAAAGAATTCCTACAACTCAATAGCCCTCCCAAAAAATCAAATTTTAAAAAGTGGAAAGAGCATCTGAATAGATATTTTTCCAAAGAAGACAAACAGATGGCCGACAGATATATGAAAAACCGCATAATATCGCTAATCATCAGGGAAATGAAAATTGAAACCACAATGGGGTATTACCTCACTCCTGTTAGAGTGTCTAGTATCAGACAAGAAAGAGCAAGAGTTGGAGGGGATGTGGAGAAAAAGAAACATTTGTGCATTCTTGGTGGCAATGTACGTTGGTGCAGCTACTATGGAAAACAGTATGGAGGTTCCTCAAAAATTGAAAAGTAGAACCACTACATGATTCAGCAATTCCATTTCTGGGCATTTATCCAAAGAAGATGAAGACACTAATCAAAAACATATACGCACCATGTTTATTGCAGCACTATTTACAATAGCCAAAACATGGAAGTACCCTCGATGCATGAATGGATAAAGGAAACAGGGTACACACAGAGACACACACATACACATATATATTTGCACAGTGAAATATTTTGTAGCCATGAAAAAAAGGAAATTTTGTTATTTGTAACAATATGGATGGACCTTGAGGGCATTTTTATGCTAAGCGAAATATGTCAGATGAAGAAAGACAAGTACCACATGATCCCACTTACATGTGAAATCTAAAAACTGACCAATAAAAACACACAGCAACAACAAAAATCCAAACTCGTAGGTAGAGTGAACAGATTGGTGTTTGCCAGAGGTGGAGGATGATGAGGGGGTGAAATGAGTGAAGGTGGTCAAAAGGTACCGACTTCCAGTTATAAAATAAATAAATCATGATGATGTAATGATGCAGCATGATAACTATGGTTAATAACGTTGTATATTTGAAAGTTGCTAAAAGAGTAGATCTTAAAAGTTCTCATCCCAAGAAAAAATTTTTCTGTGTGGTGGATGTTAGTTAACTAGACTAATTGTAGTGATCATTTTATAATACAAGCAAATATTAATCATTAGGTTGTACACCTAAGACTAATACAATATTATAGATAAGTTATATCTCAATAAAGATTACAAAATAAAAGAGCTAGGGCACCTCAGGAGCTTATTCTATTGGGTGTCCAACTCTTGGTTTCAGCTCAGGTGGTGATCTCAGAGTCATGGGATTAGGCCCCTCGTTGGGCTCTGTGCTAAGCACAGTCTGCTGGAGATTATCTCCCTCTCCCTCTGCTCCTCCCACTGCTTTCATGTTCTCTCTCTCTCTTTCTCTCTCTCTCTCTGCAATAAATAAATAAAATCTTTAAAAAAAATAAAAAATAGGGCAGCCCCGGTGGCTCAGCGGTTTAGCGCCGCCTGCAGCTCAGGGCGTGATCCTGGGGACCCGGGATCGAGTCCCACGTCGGGCTCCCTGCATGGAGCCTGCTTCTCCCTCTGCCTGTGTCTCTGCCTCTCTCTCTCTCTCCTCTCTGTGTATTCTCATGAATAAATAAATAAAATCTTTTAAACAAAATAAAATTTAAAAAATTAAAAAAAAATAAAAGACGGGATCCCTGGGTGGCACAGCGGTTTGGCTCCTGCCTTTGGCCCAGGGCGCGATCCTGGAGACCCGGGATCGAATCCCATGTCGGGCTCCCGGTGCATGGAGCCTGCTTCTCTCTCTCTCTCTCTCTGTGTGACTATCATAAATAAAAAAATTAAAGATTAACTGTAAAAGATAAATAAATAAAAAAATAAAAGAGCTATGGAGTGATCTTTCTTCCTCACAGGAAAGAAAGATGAGAAATGGAGAGAGTGTTGCTCATGTATGTGTTTATTAGATTTGTTCTAGATGTACTGAAATTTATGCGCCCTTGGGGTGCATAAGATACCTCAATACCCCTCCAAAAAATTCTTTTTTTGTTGCATAAGCTAGTCCAAATTGAATTTGCTGCCTGTATCAAATCTGCTTTATACATCAGAACATTGTGAAGTTGAGTCACTTGCACAGGGCCATCGGGTTACAAAGGGGCGACAGAGCTGAGATGAAATCAATACCATATCGATGCTTGAGTCTGTCATTTATCCCGTACTGCTGCTGGAAGAAAGTGTTTCCCCTTCTCAGCTGTCTTAGGAGGCTCACACCCCTTGAAGTTAATTGTGTCCATGTGATTTGCTGTGGTGGAAGAAACATAATCAAAAGTGACATGTTTTATTCTTAGTGGAGACACTGATTGCGAGTGCTTAACTGCCCACTCCACTTCTGCTTCAGCAGCCCTGAATGCATCACAGTCTGGAGGAATCGTAGGATCAGAGATGCAGGTACCACTGCGCCAACACTCTGGGAAGCCACCTGAACTGACAGTGGACTTCTCACGAGAAGGAAACAAAGTGTTGTTGTTTCAAACCACTGAGGTCTTAGAGTTGTCCTATTATGCCACAAAACCTGTCTTATTCTCATATATTCAACCAACAATGCCTTATTCTCCAGGCCTTCTTCTAGATTTTATATCAGATCAATTCCAAGTTCCCCTTCTCTTAGAGCTATTATTTCAGCTGCATATTCCTACATAGCAAACCACTCCAAAACAATAATGATTTATTATTTCTCGTGATTCTGTGGGTTGACTGGACTCAGCTGCAGGGTTCATCTGCTCCACGTAGGATAAAGAGGTCCTTTATGTGGCTGCATTTGGTGAGGAGCTTGGCTGGGACTGGAATGCACGAGAGTCTTTCATCCTTGGGAATTTCTTTCCATGTGGCCTTTCATTATTGAGAAGTCAAGCCCATTACAAGGTGGAGTTCTTTTTCTTTTTAATATTTTATTTATTTATCTGAGAGAGAAAGAGAGACAGAGCACAAGCAGGGACGAGGGCAGAGGGGGAAGCAGACTCCCCGCTGAGCAGGGAGCCCAATGTGAGACTCCATCCCAGGACATTAGGATCATAACCTGAGCAGAAGGCAGATGCCTAACTGACTGAGCCACCCAGGTGCCCACAAGGTGAAGTTTCTAAGATGACAGGTTTCCATCTGCAGGTGCTCATCAAGCCTCCACTTGCATCACCTTTGCTACTGTCTCATTGGCTGAAACAAGTCATGGGGCCAAGCCCAGGGTCAATGTAAATGGGGCCGTACCATGGCATGAATTCCAGAAGGCATAGTTTTTTGGAGACTTTCAAGGTAACAGTCTATAACAGCCATTAAGGAAGCGTTAACATTGAATATTTACAGTTTTAAAAGTGTTTTCACATTTATATCATTTTGTTTAACAATAACCCTTGAAAAAAAAAAAAAAAAAAAAAAAAAAAAAAAAAAAAAACAATAACCCTTGAGGAATAAATATATGCCACCCCTATTTTACAAAGAAGGGGACTAAGGCTCACACAACTAGTGAGATAAAATCACACAACTAGTATAAGATAAAATTGAGACTTGACCTCAGGTCTTATTACTGCAAATCCTGTGTTTTTCTATTATATCCCAGCGACCTCTGGCCAGCACAATTTGTGATATCTAGCTATGATTTCCATGTGTGATCTTCCCAGGTTTTAAAATTTTGCTGACAAATAAATAAAATCATCTGTTTTTTCAAATACTTTTTCTAGAGCCTAGATTTTTTTTTTAATTGTGTGTGGGGAAAATGCACCCAATCCTCAAAGACTTTGATGTACAAAGTTACTAGCAATGTTTGCTTATTGTAAAGCAAGCCCCAACTAAGCCAGGGTGGCTTTGGGGAAGCACACACCTTACATCAAACGCTGAAAGGAGACTTATTTAGTCTTCACAATGCCCGAAGTATCTTCGGGAAGAGAGCTTCTTTTCTGTACCCTAGCCCCATGATGAAGAGTTTCAGTCCAAAACTGCCAGATCCAAATTCCGTAGGGCATTTGCATTTCTGTGCAAACATCAATAATAAGAGTTCATAACTGACTAGCAAGACTTGCATCACTGCTGGGCGGAAGGGGGGGCGGGAGTTGACTTGGGGGGCTTATAAAATTGAGAACGCATCCATAATTCTCATTATTGCTTGCTGAATAAATCACAGATCAGCTCAGGAGCACTACCTGTGGTGCTTTGGTCATGGTCACCAATAGCAGTGGAACAGACATCCACAGGAACTATAGTCCTGCTGGCCATTATGAGCTGAAATCTGCTGCCAGGCCCTCCCTGGAGGAGGCGCTCCACTGAGGAACACCCTCTATGATGTCCTGTTGTCTAGTTCCATACTCTTGGCCCCTAGCTTCCAGATGACACCTTTCATTAGGAATCTTGGCTGGCTGGGCCTTTGATCCATCCCCTTCACTTTCCTTGTCACTTTCCTGGTATGGAGAGAAATATAGCAAAGTTTAATTGTAAACTAAATACCTCTGAACTCCTCTTGCAGAGTCACCCCTGTGAGAAGCTTCTTTATCTAGGCAATCTCAGGCTTCATGTTCAACCAACTTCTATACCCCATCTGATGACATTCTGACTTTACACAGAAAAGGCAAATCAGAAGTGTCCTGGGGTGAAATTGTACATGATTACCCGGTGGGAAAATAACTTCTATTGAAGTGGAAGCAACCAATCTTCCCACATCAGGGGTCTTGGTATCCTCCATCAGGATGTCACATACCTTACTTTGTGTCCTATAGTATTCGTTTAACACATACTGATATTTGGGTTGATTAAGGCCAAAGAAGGTAGCAAATCTTCCACCGAGGAATTCACATGCTAAAGGAAAGAACAAGCACTTTTGGTAAGCTGAAGTAAAAAGTAAACCTTAGTGTCAGTTGAGGGGACAAGAGTTTAAACATGCCTGCAGGTGACCCATTACTACACTTACCTTCAAGGCTGACAAAATATTGCAATTGCTCCAAACTCTCAAAAAGTTCTAGGACTCAAAAGGAATTGTTAAATCTTCTATCTTCACATGGGATTACTTCTAAACTGTCCCTTCCATATTGGTTATGTCAGGAGAGATTTTCAAAATACTTACTACCAGGTACAGCATTGGTCCTGGGCAATCAGAATAGATGCTTTGGTTGTAAAAGTTAGGGATAAAGGTTTAGCATTAATAGTGGTTTCCTGAAGTATCTCCTAGAAATGTTATCCTTTAAAACTATAGGATATCTGACACTCCACCCCCATCCCATAACACGATTTTCTGATCCCCATGACCGCTTGTTCCTCTTGGTGTATTACTCATATAGCACATCAGAATGGTGCTCCCCATTTTTAATGGGTTTATCTTTTCAAAAATATCTAGCTCTTTAATCTGCTCATTTGCCACCATGCCTGGTAAATGGATATAAGAGAAGTTTCTAAAATATTAGAATAAATCTTAGGAAGTTTTCTTGTTCATGACCGACTAGAATTTTAAATTGGAAACATTAATTACAGCTTCATCTGGGGGTTAGCTCTCTCCAAAGTTTCTGTGTGGAGACCAGGGTGCTGAGTGCTGGCATATTTATGCTTCCACTAATAGCTGGAAGCCCCCACGCAGATGCACTTGAATGCTACAGTTCTGCTTGGAACCTGGAAGGCAGCTTGATTCCCCTTGCATCCTGACTTTGCCATTTTAAGTCAAAGCCCAACATGGAAATCACTGCAGTACCTGTTCTTCTCATTCTCATATTAACTGCATTGGGTTTTGCTACTTTCACCTGACCTAATCTCCTAAGGCTTTCTACCTCCAAAACATTTCACCTCTTTAATTAGTCTTGACCAAAATAAAGCACAGAGCTCTCTGGCAGATGTATTTTTTCTGTCAGTGTGTTATGGTTGAGGTAAGATTGGTATCTCACTGGATTCCCAAAGTAACTTCCAAATTCCTAACCCTCTTTCCTAAAGTGAAAGCACTTGCTCTTTTAAGGCTCCTACCATCTGACTAAATCACCCCATCATCACTTTTTTACTGTAATTTAAAGGCCTTCCTCCTCTCCTCCACCCCCAGTGACTTTTACAATCAGTCCCCAAGCTGACCTTAGCCATACTTTCATAGCACTCTGAAGGTATTGCCTCCATATGTCAGCATTATTGAGTCACCCCATCAGTAGTCCCTATGCTCCTTCTACCCTGGCAGTTGTGGCAACAAATTGTAATTATAGGCATGCTTCCTAGCCTATAATATCCATTGAATATTGAGTCCCTTGAAAGCAAAGACTGTCATTTGTCTTTGTGTCCCAGGGACCAACATGGTGCCAAACACACATTGACACTCAATAAATGTTTACTTAATGAATGAATGAAGATCAATTCCTCAGAGCTAGAGCTATACTTCATAATTTCTTAAATTTTTAAAGTCATTTCCTCCCTGTTGTACATATAATCATGCAAGTTAGAAGAGAATCAGTAATTAGATGCCGCCAATCATGTTTTAAAGAAAATTGGTGTACATCGAGCAAAATAAAATTTAGTATTTCATGTGTTATAAATAGCCAGCCACTTAGGCCATTCGCTATGTCCCTGGGAAGCATCAATAAAGTTGTTGTTCATAATAGAGTGATTATGATGAAGGGACTTGGAACTGTGTCACACAACAACAGTTAAAGAAAAAACTTGGAAGTTTATTCAGGTGAAGAGTCAAGGGGGGATGGTGAGAGGCTATTATCTTCAAATATTTGAAACTCTGTCCTATGAAAGGGGAAATCTAGACTTGTTTTATATGGTCTTAAGAAAGACAACTAAGATCAATAGGAACAACTTTAAAAGAAGACAAAATGTAAGGTAGTGTTTACTAAAAAGAGTCAGAAAGAGCTGGAAAGGTCTGCCTGAAGGTATGAGGTTCTATGCCTTTGGGAATCTTCAAGCATAGATTAAGAAGGGACCAGGTCATCCCCTTTCTCCAAGATGCTGTGGAGTAGATTAAACTATTGGAAGCCCCAACTAACTCTGAGGGTCTGTAAGTCTATCTTTGAGTATTTTGGACAAAATAAATAAGTAAATAACCTTGGCAGTACTTACTAGAAAATGAGGTGCTTGCTATTTGCTCTGCCCAAAACCATAGGTAGGGCCCCCATGAAAGTGTAGACTGGAAAAAAAAAAAGAGAAAAAGAGAGAGAAATCAAGTTAGACTAGTTGATAACAAGAGTGGTGATACAGAGTGTTTCATGTAGAGGTCTTAAAATGCTTTATATTTATATATTTATATTTATATTCCATTTTCTTTCTCAAAGAGGAGAAATGTAAGGTTATAAAAATTATCAGTTTACTATAAATGGATCTAGAAAACAACCCAATGGGATCAAAGAATTGGCTTAAAATTTTATTTTCTACAAACCTTGCCTGTCTTAACCACTCATTCATTCAGCCCCCATGTTCACTAGTATCAATACCCTATGCTTACAGGATCAAGTGTTGACTTTGTTTCCTGTTCCTCTTTCTCTTCATCTTCCTCCTCTGTGCTATATTCTTCCATGACATCTCCATCAACGAAATGGATAATTCTTTTGGGAGTAGTTCTTTTGGAAGATCCACTCTTCTCTAATTCTGACTTCTGGAAATTGTCTTTTTCCATAAGGAAATAAGACACGTAGTGAATTGGAAACAGGGTACCTTAGGAGAAGTTTATAAAGCTGAGAGGTATCTAGTTATTTTCAATGGATGGTAAAGCTAGACAATTCAGATGTAATCATAGCATGACCTCATCAGTTCTTCAAATCCAACAAGGACTGTTCATTTCTGCACCAAAATGAAAAAAAAAATCAATTAGTAGTGAAAATGTGAACCTCGAATCTCCAAACAAAAATTTCAACACGGTTCCCTTACCCCTTATTAATGATAAAACCAACAAACTCTATTAGGAAGAGGCCATTAACCTGTGGAAATTTCCCAATTATTTCAATAAACAGTGAGGGGCAATATATGCAGTGACTAAGAGTGCAGGCTTTACACAGAGAAGAAAAAAATTGTCAATATACCTAGTAAAGGACTTATTTTCAGAATATGTAAAGAACTATTACAATTCAATAAGTAAAAGACAACTCAATTGAAATGTGAGCAAAGAATTTGAGTAGACACTTTATCAAAAATTTACAGGTGCCAACTAAACTTAGGAAAAGATGCTTAATATCATTAATCATGCAAATTGAAATAATAATGAGATATAACATACTCCCTAGGAGGCTAAAATTAAAAGTACTAATAATACCAAGTGTTGAGGAATAAGTGGATCAATTAGAACTCTCATAAGTTGGTAGTGGGGATGCAAAATGGTACACAGCCACTTTGGAAAACAGTGTGGCAGTTTCTTAAAAGTTAAACATATTCCTACCATATAATTTTGTGATTCCGTGCTCTTCTGGTTCTGGGACCCAACTCCAAGCTGTGGGGGGATTTCCCCTATCAACAAGCAATTCTTAAAGTGTCAGGACACCAACTGGATGTCTTAAAAATCAGCTCAATTCTGGCACTACCCACCCACAGGTTGCATCATATCCCACAGGACTGTCCCTCTTCCCCTAACTCAGAGGCCAATCACAAGCCCAGGTTGTTATTTGTATTTCTGACCTACTGTCTATAAATCAGAGGTTCCCACATTCTCCTCCTTGAGTTAGATTAACTTGCTAGAGCAGTTCACAGAACTCAGGAAACCCATTTGCTCTAGATTACCAGTTTATTATAAAGGATATAATTTAGGAGGAGCCAGATAGAAGAAGTACACAGGGCAAGGTATGGGGAAAGGGTACAGAGCTTCCTGCCTTTCTTGAGCACAACACTCTCAACGAAGCTCCACATGTTCACCAACCTGGAAGCTCTCCCACCCTGTTACTTATTGGGGTTTTTTGTTTATTTGTTTTGGTTTTATTTATTTATTTATTTATTTATTTATTTATTTATTTAGGTTTTTATGGAGGCTTCATTACTTAGGTATGATTGACTAAATCATTGGCCACTGAGCACTGACAATAAATTCAGCCTCAGCCAACTGAAAGTCCCAACCTTCTAATCACGTGTTGGTTCCCCCCTGGCAACCAGCCCTGGTCAAAAAGTCCTCATTAAAGTATCAAGAGACATTTTGTCTCTCTCCACACTTAGGAAATTTCAAGGGTTTTAGAAGCCTTGTGTTAGAAGTGGGAAGACCACAATACATATTTATTATAAATCACAATATCACACATAACTTGATATTTACCTAAAAGAAATGAAAACGTATATCCCCCTGAAGATTTGTATGTGAATATTGACAGCAGCCTTATTTGTAAAAACTGAAAACAATCCAAATGTCCATCAATGAATAAACAAAACGTGATCCATCTGTTCAATGGAATACTACTCCGTGATTAAAAGTATTGGATACTAATTTTGCAACACTGTGAATGAATCCCAAAAGCATTATGCTAAGGGAAAGAAGCTAGACGTGCTGTGTATTAAATGATTACATTTAAATAGCATTTTAGAAAAGGCAAAATTATGGTTGTAGAAAAGAGATGAGTGGTTTGGTAGGGAAGAGAAGATGAGGGAAGAGACCATTACAAAGGGACAAAAGGGAAATTTTGGGGTGATAGAAATGTGTTAACAGATGTTATGATTGTAGCAGTGGTTATTCAACTATCTACATTTGTCAAATCAAATTCCACACTCAATAGTGGTTCATATCTCAATAAAGCTGACAAGTTTTGGAGCTGGACTGCCTACACTTAATATCCTATTACTTATTATCTCTGTGCTTTGGTTTCCTTATCTATAAAATAAGGATAATACAGATTGAGTGTGTGTTTGAATATAGTACCAACCTTATAAAATGAGAATTCGATGAATAAAGACACACCATGGAATTAGAAGAATTCTTAGCAAATAGCAAGTGTCTAGTAAAGCTAGCTATTTTTAAGTACCTATCACATAATAGTGTATATGTTAGGCACTATTTTAATGTGGTAAGCACACTATTGTCTTAATTAGTACTTAATATATTTTAAGATGATATCAGCAAATATGGTAGACTGAGCCAATGTGAAAGACTTCATCTTGTTCCAAATACACAAAATTACGCAAACAAAAATATAAAATCAAGCAGTGCTAAGGCAATAAGAGAGACTGGAAAGAAAGAAGCCTAGGTGTCAGCAAAAGAAGGGAAACTCAAAATCCTAAGGGTGAGCTAAAGCCAACGTGATTCCTGAGGGTTTCTGAGCTATGTATAGTCATGGGGGCTAAAGTTTTATATATTTTTTAAAGATTTTTTTTTTTTTTATGATAGTCACATAGAGAGAGAGAGAGAGGAAGAGACATAGGCAGAGGGAGAAGCAGGCTCCATGCACCGGGAGCCCGACGTGGGATTCGATCCCGAGTCTCCAGGATCGCGCCCTGGGCCAAAGGCAGGCGCCAAACCGCTGCGCCACCCAGGGATCCCCTTTTTAAAGATTTTATTTGTTTATTCATGAGAGACACACAGAGAGAGGCAGAAACACAGGCAGAGGGAGAAGTAGGCTCCCCACAGGGAGCCTGATGCAGGACTTGATTCCTGACTCGGTATCACAACCTGAGCCAAAGGCAGATGCTTAACTGCTGAGCCACCCAGGCATCCCAAGGGAGCGGGGTGGTGGTGGTGGGGGGGGGGGGGCTGGAGCTTTCATATGTGTGCAGAGAGTTAGGAGAGCCCAAATCACAGATCCTGTGAATGTGAGGAGCCAACGTGAAACACCTGCATAAAGCTAAGATAATAAAGTACAATTTGATCTATAAAATATGGGCTAGGGGCACCTAGGTGGCTCAGTGGTTTGGCGCCTGCCTTCGGCTCAGGGCATGATCCTGGGGTCCCGGGATGAGTCCCACATCGGGCTCCCTGCATGGAGCCTACTTCTCCTTCTGCCTGTATCTCTGCCTTTCTCTCTCTCTTTCATAAATAAATAAAATCTTTTAAAAATAAAATAAAATATGGACTAGAAAAACTGCCTATTGCTTTACAAAAGTGGCAAAGTAATTTGTCATCTTCTGGCAACATGGGTAGAATGAGTCCTGTGAAAAATATTGGAAGACCAGGCCAATACCAAATGCTGGCTGTAGCCAAATTCATAGTCCACCTGTGCTATGAGGACCCGAAGTGAGGCTGCAGGACCTAAAGGCAGCATAACCCACAGAACTTGTTGGAAACAAGCACAAAGTCACCCTGGAGGGCAACATCAGCCAGACAGGGTACACTGGATCACCACTAAAAACACTTGCTGAGGACGCATTATGAAAAACTTACAAATCACAGGAAGAAACCAACCATCTAGAGGAAGGGTAAGCGGACGAAAAAATTGGGAGAGTCCTCACCCAAGAGTTAGGAATAATAGAATGACACAAAGCTTGACAATGAATATGGCTCATATATTCAAAGAGATAAAGGAAGCAAAACATAATACCCAAGAGAAAAAGGTTGATTTGGAAAAGAACTGATCAGAAATTCTAGGAACGGAATATATAGTCAACCTGGGATGTAGACTGAACAGTGACAAAATCTCTCATAACCCAGCATAAAGAGGTATATATATTCCATTTACAGGAAAGAAAAGTTTGGAGATGAAGACTGGGTGAGAAAGTTCAATACGACTTGATTGGGGAGTTCAGAAGTGGATAGAATAGGGGACATAATGTTTGAGGAGATAATGGCTATGAATTTTCAATATTTGAAGAAAGACATAAATCCTCAAATATAGAAAACATGAAGAAAACTACTAGGGGTAAATAATAATGAAATCAAACCTAGATCATGGGAATTACAGGAAAGCTTCAAGTTTACAATAGAGAAGGCAGATTGCTCACAAAGGAATGGCAACTAGACAGTGGCCAACCTCCCATCAGCAACAATTGAGACCAGAAATACACGTTTTATGTATATGTGAATGTTCATACACGTATGTGTTGTAAGGACCAAGGGCAGGCTGCCCCAAGATGGGCCACCATGGCATATTGATTATTTTGATTAAAAGTTACCGAAGAGCCAGCCTGTGCAAGAAGGACGCCCAGAGCCTCCTCTGTCCCCCAGCAAGCAGGAAATCTATGTGAAAGTTCCCCTCCCTGGACCAGGAGGCAGAGAGACCTCCCCATCACCAGAGGTGGAAAATGCAGAGCCAAGAAGTCTGTACAAACAACGTTTGTTCCCTTTTACTGATTTATACTATCCCAGCCCAAATTCTGTTTAGAATTCCGTTCCTTACTAACTGAAGCTCCGCAAGTTTTGTTCGTCCGTTCAACTCTTCACAGATTTATTGTCTCTCTGTCTACAAAGTATAAAAACTGCCTACCTCGGTCATTTCCTTGGGTCTCAATTGCATTATTGGGTCTCTGTGTGCATGTAATAAACCTTTGGGTTTTTTTTTTTCACCTCCTGTTAATCTGTCTCATGTAAATTTAATTCTTAGTCCAATCGGAGGACCTTGGACATAGAAAAGAATTCTCTGTTCCCTTCAGTCTATGTGAATACATTGCCAGATCTTACTGGTACAATGCGGAGCTTATGTCCTTGTCAAAGGTGCTGAGAGTTGCACAAGGCCCGTCAAGGGTTAAATTTGTCATCTGCAGCGAGGTGACGGGATGGGGGAGGGCAGCACAGGGTCTTCTAAGGAGACTTGAGCAACACACAGGGTCTTCCCTGCCTGACTTAGTGACTGTATCACAAAAAAGCCTCAGCAAGTAATAGAAAAGTTGTTACCATTTAGTGTCTGATGCCAAAGAGCAGCAAAAAGCAACCATTGTAATTTGGTGTTTAAGACCAAATTGTCAGCACTGTGAGAGATAAAGCATAACCTACAACAATAATCAAAAGGAAATAAAAACATGTTTAAAAGCAACTTACCAAAAAAAAAAAAAAAAAAAAAAAGCAACTCACCTACCTTCATCCTTCTGCTTTTTGTTGTTGTTGTTGTTGCTTTTATTCGTTGTTTGGTTCTGAAAGTACTGGAAGTTTTTCAGTAGATGATAAATACATGAAACTTGGCTGAGGCCACACCGAGCCCTCAAATAAGCTGACGTGGAAGTGTTCTAGTGTGTGTGTCTTACGGGGTGGGACATGTTTGAGTTGTGGGAAGGTCAGTTATACTGTGCATTCCACAAACCCGGTGGCGGTTAAAGTTGTCCAGATTAGAATCGTCTAAGGGTCTTTTAGGAAATTCTAAGGGCAGACCACTTACATCACAATCTCTATGGGTGGAATGTGAGCATCAGTTATGTTTGAAGCTGCCCAGGTGATCCCATGGGGCCGGCAGGTTTGGGGACCAGCGCCCCAAGGGAGTGGGAAGAGACTTAGTAATTTGGTGTACATGAAGCTAGTGCCAAGACATCTTGTGCATGTTTTTTCAAACCGGTTTTTTGCTTTTTACTTTCTGAGCCTTCCCCCCCAAACTTGCTCCGAGCTTAAAAAGCTTAAATATCAAAAGTTTAAGAATAAAGCCTAACAGTCCCACTGTCGTTTATTGCTCTTTACTCCTCTGAAGACCATCTCCCAATTCATACATTTCCAAACCAAGTGATGTCCCCAACCCCCATCTACCTGGCTCACCTGTTGCCTGTATTGCAGATTAACGGTATCTGTTGGCTCTCTGAAGAAAATACTGGTTCTTTGTGACAACAGTGTTGGGAGTTAAAGAGGCCTTTGTATCTTTTAATTCAGGGGGCTCAAGGGGAGGGAGGGAGGAGAGAGAAGGAGAGAGAGAAAACAAAGAGGAAGTGAGAGACCTAGCTTATAGTCGATTTGGTGAATGTGTTTCTGCCACCTAATGGATTTTTTAGGATGTGCTGTGCAAAAGTACCAGAGTGTGGAATCTACTTAATTTACAAAACTCTTGGGAGCATCACCAACTTCACACTCTGTAGGTAGACATGGATGTTTTGCCAGGGACCTTTCAGAAGGCCAAGTAGTCCCACAACATGCTTTTTACCTACATTTAATTCTTATGAGCCCCTCTACTTTTTCTTAAAACCCCCAAATCCAGTTTATCAAGGGCTGTGCCTAACTATATAATTAACAGACTATATAATCTCCCTAACCTTTCAGTATTGGAGTACCCCAAGGCTCAGTGATCCGATCTCTTCTGTTTTTATCTATTCATTGACGGCCTTTTTTGGACCCTAATGGCTTCAAGTACTATCTACACACAGACATATAACCAACAGTGTTATCTCCAGGTCAGACTTTCCCATGGACCTCAGATTCATAGCTCCTCCTGTCTACTCAATGTCACCTCTTGGTTGTCTAACAGACAGCTCAGTCCTGACATGCCTAAATCTTCGCTCACGCTTCCAGCGCACTCTCCTTCCTGCACACCCTACCTAGACACACACTCGAATCTCTTCCGCTGGCAGTCTTTCCATTTCAATAAATGGCAATTCTATTCTTCCAGTTGTTCAGACCAGAAACCTTGGAGGCATTCCTGATTCTTTTCTTCTAATTACACCTCTCATTACATCGTCAGGAAATGCTCCTGGATATTTCTGGACTCCTCCTACCACCCCTCCACATTGGCCTGAGCCATCATCTCTCACCTGGATAGTTGCCCTGGATCCTAACTAGCCTTCCATGGTCTATATTCAAAAGGCAGCCAGGGTTGTTGAATCCTAAATCAGATCCTGTCACTCCTCTGCTGAAAACCCTCCGGGGGTGGGGGTGGGGGGCCGCTCACATGGCACCCAAGGGAGAAGCCCGCATCCTTACAATAGCCTTTGAGGCTGTAGCTCTGGCCCCCAATACTTTCTGATCTCATGTTGTGCCTATCACTTCCACACACTGTTGTTCCCTGAGCACACACTCTCCCTGCTGGGACCTTGTGCCCGCAGGTCCCAGGACTAGCCTTTCCTCCCCTGGACTTTGTCCCCTCACTTCCTTCGGAGCTTCCGTGCAGATGGTCTGCTCTGAGCTCTTGTCTCTGGAAGCCCCTTCCCCTTCCCTTCACCACCGCCACCACCACTCAACAATCTACCTGTGTTTTCCCCTTCGCCCTCATCATTGAACATACTCTGTATTTTGCTTGTGTCCCTCTCTCCCTCCCCCCAGCCTGTCCTCTGGGCCAGAGTGGGAGGGGCTTTCCCTGTGTGCTTCCTGCTGTATCTCCTGCTCCTGTGTACCTGAGACGTGGCTGGAACTCAGTATTTGTTTAATAAATGAGCCATATGTTTAGATCATTGGAAGAGGTGGGGGCAGGCATTATGTCAACGATTGGAAAAATAGAGAACAGACTTGTAACTGGCTTTATATCTGATGCTGAAATGGCTGCCTTTTGATATTTTTCTCCTTCTGTTTACACATTATTTCCTTAACTCCTTCGCTCAAACACAGCACTGTCATCCATACCGACAAATTAAGGCACTAGCTCTACATCCCGGCATTTGACTTCAGGAAGACATCATACCTAAAACTTCCTGGAGTTCTTTCGGTTTTCACTAATCAAAACATGGCTTCAAATGAACCAGGTTAGAATGAAGTGAAGCAGCAGCGCTGGGTAGGTCGGGCCCAGCTTCCGGAGGGGGGTCTAAAGGCCGAGCCTCTGGGAAGGCAGCGATGAGACACCAAAGCCCCACCTGGCAGAGAACCATGAGCTCCGGGTGCCTGCAGCCCATTACCCCTGAGGAACATATGTATCCTGAATATATGTATCAGGAAACCACTGCTCCCCGTGAGAACTACGGACAGAATGTCACCCGGCAGGATCTTTGTATCTTTATTTTCAGTGTTGAGCCCTTTCCTCGCACCCAATCACTGTGGACAGAGCGACATTACTGACAGGCCTGCACTACCAGGGCATTTCTCAACTTTTTCTACTTAGTGGTAGATGATATAGGGAATGCCCCGACAATCTGGAAGGGACCAGCGGGAGCTCCAGCCACCTTAGGCTCTGCCCTGCTGAGAAGCTGAGTTGGCTGGGAGCAGTAGCTTGAAGCAAACTACTTGGGAAGCTCTAGAGAATAAAGCCCAAGGGGCACCTGGCTGGGGCCAGGGGCAGTTCCAGCCCCATGTTGCAAGAAGAGATCACTTAAATAAAACTTAACAAAAAAACTTTTTTAGAGAATAAAACTCAAACTACCGGTGAACATTTTCTCCGGGGAGCCCACTCGGAATGCCAAATGAACTCACACCTACCTCAAGCACATCAAAGGCTTTAGATGTAGTGAATTGCATTTAAGTGATAGCTCTGGCCTTTTGGATAAGTGAGCTTTTGTTCTATAATTCAGAGGAGACTCCCCTTAATTTAGTCACTTTAGTTTACTACTAAAACGTTTCTAAAAACAAAAATGTAAGGGCACCTGGGTGGCTCCGTTGGTTAAGTGTCTGCCTTTGGATCAGGTCATGATCCCAGTCCTTGAATGGAGCCTCAAGTCAATCCCCCCTTCTTGTGCTCTAATAATAATAAAAAAAAAAAAAATACATTTAAATGTAGATTCTAAGCAAATTACTCAAATATCAAGTCTTTAGACACAAAATTATGGTAACCCAAATGACATTGTAAGTTTCTTTTTTAAAGATTTTGAGAGAGAGCACAGCAAGGGGAGTGGCAGAGAGGGAGGGAGAAGCAGACTCTGCGAGCAGGGTGCAAAGGACCATGACCCAGGGCTCAATCCCAGGACCCTGGAATCACAACTTGGGACAATGGCGGACTATGGTATTTTCTAAAGCTCACTCTGGAAAGTAAGATTGCTGAATGGGGTTTTATGTCTCAGTACATTTATATAATACTGAAAATGCCACCGCAGGTGTCCAAAGTTGTGTACAGAGCACTGCACAGCCACGAGGACGGGCTCTCTGGCCGTTTCCCACAGGACATACCACTGCGTCACACTGGAGAATGCTACAAGTACGGTAGATACAGGCCAAATGAATCCTACACTTCAAGATTCAAAAGTGATAAGTACCAATAAATATAAATAGAAACCAAGTAGGTTGAGGAGTGCTGAACATTTAATGAACTTATGTGGTGTGAAACAACTGATACACGTGTCTGTCATTTAAAACATTACTGTGAAGAATTGGGGCTTTTGTGTCGTATTAACGGTTATTGGTTTAATAAATAGAAAAATATTTGTCAAAAAACAAAATCCTGATGAAACTGTAAGTAAAATTAAGATTTATTTTCATAAATAAAAAGATAATTCATTATACAAACACCACTTTTAGCAGAGTTATGTTAGCTGTCATTATCCAGTTCAAACGAAGTATGAAATGTATGCATAGTTAACACAAAGTTACATTCCTCTACAGCCTTCATGCAACTGCTTTACATTTGTTAACTTCCCAAAATTTCCAACACCATTTTAAAGAATATGACAAATACTGGGGGATTCTAGTCACAAAGCGTCACTTATGCTGAGTCAACATACTATTACTTGCTCAGGGGCAAGTTGCCAATTACTGATTTAAAGTAATACCAGTATTTCCTGCATTTTACAGAAGCACTGACCATATGACAAGGTTTCATTCCATATATGGTAGTATAAGTCACAAAAATGTCAATGTGAAACTTTAGTGAACTAGGTTAATAAACACTAGTATCCAAGATAAATAGGTCCTATAGGCCAAGAGCAACAAGCTGGCATCAAGTATCGTTTAAAGTTTTGTCAGTAAATGGCATACAGCAAACCAATGATTTTGTAGTAGCACACAAAATATGGTGAAATTTAATTAAAATTTTTCTATACACAGCAAAACAAATTAATTGTCTGTCCAGTTATTATTTCACTTATAATCCGCAGCTTCAAATATTATACGTTATACAGTAAGGGGTAACTAGCATTTCCATACATTTTAAAAAAACCCTCACTGATTCTATGTATTTTCAAGAGTGAAAACTAGGATTTAAGTGATCATTTATTTGAACACAATATTGATTCAGTTAGGCATAATCTATTTTTTAAGTGTATTTTTTTTTTGTAATCTCTATAGACAACGTGGCACTTGAACTCATGACCCCAAGATCAAGAGTCATATGCTTCACCAAACTCAGCCAGCCAGGCGCCCCTATTTATTCATCATGAAATGTTTATTTCAGCACTTTATGCAGATTTTACTTATTTGTCACAGGGCTGCTGTGTAGATTCAATGGTTTATCTACTTAAACAGGTTTTTTTTTTTTTTTTTTTTTTTTTAATTTATGATAGTCACAGAGAGAGAGAGAGAGAGACAGACAGAGACAGAGACACAGGCAGAGGGAGAAGCAGGCTCCATGCACTGGGAGCCTGATGTGGGACTCGATCCCGGGTCCCCAGGATCGCGCCCTGGGCCAAAGGCAGGCGCCAAACCGCTGCGCCACCCAGGGATCCCTGGTTTATCTACTTATGTGTTTAGCAGAGGGCCTGGCACATAGTAAGCTCCCAATATATACTACTATTATCTCTATTAAGTGAACCAATCTGTTAGGATTGGAAATGATAGAAAAATTAGATAACACTCAGAAGAATCATCAAAAGATAAACCTACAAGTGTGTGACTTTTGTTATAGTATTATGCATCCACTATTTCCCAAATGCATGTATATGCTAAACTAATCATTTCAGATTGTACAGTTTTTAGATCATACTGTATGTCTGCTCTTATTTTGTCATGACCTTTGGCCTAAAGCAATACGATTAGGATAGGACATGTATACATATCTATTAGAAAGCCATATATAAACAATGCACACTGAAGTCAGGTAACGAAGGCATTTTACCATAACTTCTGTTATCAAAATGCAGTTACCAGTGTAACTCAGGACAACCTATCTCATTTAGGTTTAAAGTTTCTTCTTCACATCATGCAGTATCTCACTTCTGCAAAAACATTTTCATCCTGTGTTAAGAGCTATCACAAAGTTCTGTCCTCTAAATGAAAAAAACCCATTAGGAAAGGTAGCTGTAAAAATCACTATATGTTTATTGAGACTGAAATAAAGTGCAGGGCTACCAGAAGAGGAGTATTTTTTTTTTTTTTTAAGATTCATTTATTTATCTACGTTACCTCTATGTCCAACATGGCGCTTGAACTCAGAACCCCACGATCAAGAGTCACATGCTCCCTCCCACTGAACCAGCCAGGCACCCCTGGAGTAAGTTCCTAAATGGCCTCAAAATACCTATGAACAGTGATACTGGAACAAATTATAGCTTCTTACATATGTAAGGAATTTGGTATGAAGATTTTCTGATCCTTAACTGTAAATGATTTTCCCACCAGAAAAGATAATGGACTCAGAACATAACAAGTCTGTGAGACAACATAATGGTGAGGGGGGAAAAACTCTGAAAAACCAACTCCTGTCATTCTTCTGGTGTCAAAAGATGATAAACTTTTGTGTGTGAAGACAGAAAAAGATACCTGAAACCACATGATTCTGGCCTGTAATACATTAACCAAAACTTATTTCTACCCAGAGTTCGGAGACAAAAACCAACAACCTAATATGCCCTTCAACCTAATATGCACAATAAAATCCTTACATGTTGTCCTGATTGAAAAGGAGTCTGGAAACAAAGCATGAGACATCTCTACTATATTAAAAATCAAGAACAAATAAACTGAAGGCAGATTCCCTCTGAATGTACTAAATCATTCTACAGGCTTCAGACAAAACACTTCAAGAAATAGGAACTGAACTTCCACGGTTTATCTCATCCACTAGTAGAGAAATTCAAAGTGCACATTTTATCAATGTACTTTAGGAGATGGAGCACCCTGTGTCCTTCTGAGGTTTGATATCTGGCTCTTTCACAGGTTTCACCGTTTCTTCTGGTTTGGATTTGGTCTAGGGAGAAAGAGAAATACAGTGTTAAGGGCATAAACTAAGATTTGGAAAACATACCCAGAAATTTGGAAAACAAAATACTCTATCTTTTCCACCTTAGACTTTTAAGAGATACTGTATTAAATTACACAACACTGAGATTAACAAAGTTGTTCCAGAAACTATGTTATCAATTCAAGACATAATCAGAAAGCAACATTTCAGTGAAGAGGAGACACTTGATGGGTAGGCAAACATCAAGCTAATGGTGCTCTTACTCTGAGGAGGGAGAAACTGAGTGATCAATCTATGCATGCGGAAAATACCTCATGATAGTTAACAGGCTACCTCTTACAGCATTAATTTGGGGTATAAAAAAAGTCATTTTAAGTAATAATGGTTTTAGAATGGGGGAAGAAATTATATTTAAAAAATTATATTATGAAATTGTATTTAAAAATTCCAAGTAAGGAGCTATGGCTGCTTATTAATTTCCATTCCCTTTTTTTCACAGACCCCACCTCTTTTGGCAGTCAAGCCTCACATTTTCCACTTAACCTACTATTTGATTTCATATACCTAGATATACTTAGATATAAAGTGAATAAACCAGTCTTCTTTTACTCCTGAATGATTTCATGGAATGTTGAAATTAGGTCAAATCTTCAAATACCCTGCGGTATGCTAACTCAAAAACAAAGTATTGCTATAGCAATATAAACATGGATAAGCCATCTGTTTTAGACCTCTTCTCCCACACTCTTCTGAAAGGAAGCTCTGATAAACTACAGAAAGGCAAGATAATGTGTTTGAAAACAACCTCAATTATGTAGAAAATCAGAAGATAATTAAGGCCTAGAGATCTTCTCTCTGAGAGTTCAACAACACACATTACACCACTGTTTAGACAAACATATATTTCTATGTAAGTAGAGAAAAATATCAAATTGTTAATTCTAAATTCTTTTTGAACTTTAGTGAACAAATGGAAGAAAGCCAATCTCATACACTGTCATCCTTGGGTCTTTTGGTGAGATCAAATGCAGCCAGTGTGTCTGGTGTCCAGTGTGCACTTGTAGGAGGAAATTCAAAAGGTACTGGCTCTACGAGACCATAATTTGCTTTGAGTTCCAGCTGTGGGGCTTCTGTTGGAATTTTTTGAAAGTAACTGCAAAAAGCAATTTAAACAGCAATTCATTCATTCATCAATTACTTGAGCATCTACTATGTTCAAGGCCCTGTACAAGAGAAAAGACAACTTAATGATGAGTAAGACAGACAAGATTTTCCTGCCTCACGTAGTTTGCGTGAGTGGACGAAAAGTTGTTGACAACAACGCAACCTAACCAAAGCTATGACATGTCACGTGCTGTAAGAACACAAAAGTGATGCAATTAACCCCAAAGCTGGGGGGCAGGGTTGGTTCAGGAATGCTTTCCGAGAGAAGTGATAGAAGTTATACTAGGTATGTTTAAGTGACAGTGCAGAATGTATGGGCAACAATGTAAAGATAAAAGGGGGACAAAATTGGGTAGCCCGGGTGGCCCAGCGGTTTAGCCCCGCCTTTGGCCCAGGTTGTGATCCTGGGGACCCGGGATCGAGTCCCATGTTGGGATCCCTGCATGAAGTCTGCTTCTCCCTCTGCCTGTGTCTCTGCCTCTCTCTCTCTCTCTCTCTCTCGCTCTGTGTCTCTCATGAATAAATAAAATCTTAAAAAGGGGGGGACGACAAAATTGATTCTACCAACCTACACAGGTGGTGATCTACAGTTTGAACAATGCTGACTTAACAATGGAAAGCTGCTTCATAGGACTGCGCAAGACTGACAGAAAACCATCTCCCCGATTTACAGGCAGCTGCAACCAGAGGGAGATGAATATGCAAAGGGAGCAAAGCCATACATAACATACGGTGGAGAAACAGCAGGGAGGTGAAGCAAAGAGAAAATTAAGACACTATAAGTGAGCTGTATGTTAGTAACTAAAGTTCAAATTTTAAAATCTGCTTTTATATATCATCAGAAGTAGAATAAAGTCAGGTCCAACACAAGGGAATTTTATCACAATTGAAAGATAAAATTAGAGTTAAATGCAATCTGACATAAAGTCTTTGGGGGTAGAGACTAACAGAAAATGTGACATCACTGACATAATAAATATTTAAACATTATAAGTATATATACTGTATTAACATTACTAAAATAATACCGAGCTGTACACACATAAATCCATTTTCTCTCTGACATTTCTCGAGGGTATTCTTCACAAGATTTCCAAGTTTCCTAAAGAATAAGTGTCCTGAAGGTTTGACTGTTGGCCCAGGTCCTTTGGTTTCTCCATATTCTTTGCACAATGCTTCTGCCTTTGCATAAACTGCATGTGAAAGGAATATAGAATCATTGGATTATAATTAACTACTGACTATACTAAAAAGGCTTTAAATCAGAGATCATAAGAACTTTTCTGCTCCTTACTTAGTATGACAGTATCAGTAATAGAGTTAAGGGGAAGGGGGTATTTTCTACAGGTTTTTTGGTTTTTAAACTTTGTTTCTCTCCAGTTCCCTTACACGGACCCATTCTCTTTCATGAACTCAGCCAGAATCTCTTTTAACTGCTTATTTCCTTTTATGATAAAACATTTGTTTTTAAAAAGGGAGTTAATATTCTGGCAGGAATACTTACATTTTTCTGCTTCTTGGAGAGACCTGATTGCTTCACCACATTTATCACTAGCCAACAAAGTTTGACCATGATAACAGTAAGCCTGATAAAGAAACAAATTTTTATTCATTCTCTCCACAATTATGCTTTCTGCTATCATTGTTTTATATACGCATCAGATGAATTACCGCCTTTGTCCACTGTTGTAGGTTATCAATGCTAGCCCTTACACTTCTTTACTAGAGGCACATACTGTATGTCTGCTCTTATTTTGTCATGACCTGTAAGCTTCCCCCAATTTCTGGAACTATAAAAGGTGGGATTATGTTAAACTGTGAGCCAAACTAACTTTCTAACTACAGGCTGAGAGCAAAAAGCATTCTGAATAATGAAATCTTTCTACAATTTGGGCACAGCAGATAAAGGAAGGAAATCATGGTGCTAATGCAGAAGGACGGGGAGGGAGGATTCTAAGGTTAATGACTAAACAATTTTCAAAAGAAATCTTATCAGCCTGTAGTAGGACACATGCTCACTCTTTAAACATCTGTCTCAAATGCAGGGATTGCACATGGTCCAACACTGTATGCTTGAAAACAGATTTTAAGGTATAAGAAATAAAAATATCTACCTGGATCCAAAAAAGGTGTTTGATTATGTCTCACGTGATATTCTAAGCAACAAACAAGTAAGTTTGTTTGGCGGGTGTAAGAGACTGGTAACTTCTCAAAGAGTGCTTAGTAATGGTTCTGCACAGATCCAGGGGACATATTGGGTGGAACGTCTAAAGATGAGAATCAGTAAATACCTTCTTCAACGTGTAAGATGAAAGGAGAGACTTCTCATTAAGTACGTGGAAGGTTCCAGCCTAAAAGTGGGTTTCACTCAAATAGTAATTCCACTGCTATTCGCCCTTCTACAGTTCACATCATCTCTTTCCACCCACTTGGGCTCACAATGGCTGCACTGTCCCTGAACATTTACTGAGACATTACTGTCCGTTATTTGTAAAATGCCAATTAAGAGCCTGACAAGATGACAGACCTAGCACTCGAGGGCCTGGAAAGATAGTAATTTACATGGTTTTTCAGATTATAAATACTTACATAAGCTGTGTAGAAACACATTTTCAAGTGAAGATATTTTCTCCATTTAGCAGAATAAGCAGGCTCCAAACTGGATAAAGTATGATCTAAAGTTACATTTTAAAAAGCAAAATATAATTTCACCCTGATTCACTAGAAGACTTTTAGATCATGTGTTCAGATGCTAAAAGCAGAATGCCACTCAAGTCTAAAACTCAAGCATTTACACAATTTCTAAAAGCTCTGATTTAAGTGATTTTCCCTTAACTATATTTAACTACATAATAAGACTGCCTAAACACCACGGCCCGTCTTTTGACGGTTAATGTAACATGTTTAAAATAATGATAAAAATAGAACTTCAAGATAAACATAAAATACATACATTTTACTATCTGTTTTTTAACATTATATAATATAGCAATGCACAGCGTAGTCACTCAAGTCAGAAACACAGACACTCTCCTTACCGGCCCCATCATGGCAACACTGAACCTTGCCTAAGACATACGTTCACATCCTGCCAACTTCTCTCTCATCTGTTTTTCTCCCGCTTCTCACTTCACAGTCTTTGTCAATACTTCCACCACTTCCTCCATAGACTATAATCACTTCTTCCTAAATGCTAAGTGGAGTCAGTCTACTAGTCCTTCACTAGGAACCCACTTCTCATTCTGCAATTAGAGGGACTTTTCTTTCTTTCTTTCTTTCTTTCTTTCTTTCTTTCTTTCTTTCTTTCTTTCTTTCTTTCTTTCTTTCTCTTTTTTTTTTTTTTTTAAGATTTTATTTATTTATTCATGAGAGACACAGAAAGAGAGAGAGGCAGAGACACAGGCAGAGGGAGAAGCAGGCTCCATGCAGGGAGCCTGGTGTGGGACTCGATCCCAGGTCTCCAGGATCACGCCCTGAGCTGAAGGCAGGCGCTCAACCGCTGAGCCACCCAGGTGTCCCAAGAGGGACTTTCCTTAAATTCAAATCCAGTCAAGTCAGATTTGCTTCATATATTTTAATGGGTTCAATTATCTACCAAACAAAAGCCAAACTTCTTAAATAGGCTTACAAACCAATTCAGGATCTCATACATGCATACTTTCCTAACATTTTCTATCACTCGCCCTGTGTTTCAGCTGAGGCGTCTGTTACAGGTCCCAGAATGTGCTAAATTCTTTCCTTTCTCTGTACATACTACAGAATGTTCTACGCTTCCCATATGGTAAAGCTTCCTAGCAAACTTAGAACTTCTATTTGTGTTTGAGTAAGGCTCAAACGCTACTTTCCCCTAGAAAGCCTCCTCTAGAATGCCTAGATCCTTTAGGTTTTTATTTCACAGCTGTTAATAACATCTTATTTTATGCTATAATAATGTAGCTATGTGTTCCCAGACTGTGAATCTGTTCTACTGATCTTTGTATAGCTAGAAACTAAAACAGTAACCACCCTATAAGTAGAAACAAATTCACATTTCCTAAATAAGTGATGAAAAGAGGGACCCTACAGGTGGCTCAGCAGTTGAACACGTGCCTTCAGCTGAGGATGTGATCCTGGAGTCCCAGGATCGAATCCCATATCAGGCTCCCTGCATGGAGCCTGCTTCTCTCTCTCCCTGTGTCTCTGCCTCTCTCTCTGTGTGTGTCTCTCATGAATGAATAAATAATATCTTAAAAAGCAAAAGAGTGAATGAAAAGAATAATAGGCTAATGAGAAGACCTAAGTTCTAGTCCCAACTTCACGCCTCTAACAGTTAAATTACAGGTTAATTTTCTGGAGTTCAGTTTCTTTAATGACAGCATCTATAAGATTATTATTAAAACAAAACAAAAATTCAAAGCTAAAACACCTGTATAGTTATTACATACAACTTAAGACTGCACTGTCCTTTCCATTAAAAATTATGCAGCATATTAACTGTGAACAGCTCTCATTCCTTCAAATAAAATAATAAAATAATGCAGATATTATTCCAGTTTTGCAAATGACGAAACAATCTGAGAACCTTTTTGTTTTGCTTGTTCCCTATTAGGCGAGGAGTTTAAACTGCAAATCTAAAGACTATAAATATGGGCCACCTGGGTAGCTCATTGGTTAAAAATCTGCCTTCGGCTCAGGTCATGATCCCAGAGTCTTGGGATCAAGACCTGCATTAGGCTCCCTGCTCCGCAGGGAGTCTGCTTCTCCCACTTACCCTCCCTCTGTGCTTGGTCTCTCCTCTCTCAATCTTTCTCAAATAAATAAATAAATCTTAAAAAAAAAAAAAAAGATGATAAATATAACGACAAACTTATAAACTCACCAGCTTTTTGATAGAAGTTGGCAGTTTCATATGCCAGGGCAGCAATAAGCCCAGGAGCATGTTTCAGTTCAATGGCTCGAGCAATTGTTACTATAATCAAAGCACAACAAACTGAATGTATACTTAAGTCCACTTGCATTCACACTAAATTAGTTATTGTAGCAAAAGACAGCCCAACAATCTATTTGGAATTTTAATAGTTTGTTAAGAATTTTAACATGAAGAGTAAGTTACAGAAAATGCAAACATAAACAGAACACACTGAGCTTGCTGGTTCTGATACCATTTCTTTAAATCGCTAGCCAATTACTAGTTAATCACAAAAACTTACTACTACAAGATAGCATGTCAGAGGAAAACAAACACTCCCAGGGCACTGGGACCTGAAATAAAGAAAAGCCAAAAGCCTACAAACTTTCTTTACTGGTTTTACTTGAGTCTTCATTTATTTCCAGGTCATGGAAAGGTGAAGATTGAAAAGCAGGCCAAACAGTGCAAGAGGAAAACCAACGAGTAAGGCAGAGAGGAAAAGAGGAGTTACAGAATTAATCTGATGTTGTCAGAAATGGCATGACCTCAAAATCCTTTTTAAAAGAGCCATTAAATTGCAAGGCCTTTTCTTTTCCTGCTAAGTATCCATGAAGTTGAATGCTGAAGGTGTGACTTGTTCCTCACTACAAATTTCTCAAATGTGAGACTCAAATACAGCTAATTCTGATTAAAAAAAAAAAAAAAAATAGATGCCAACAGATTCCTCCAAAAAAAAAAAAAAAAAAAAAAAAATCTTACAATATGTAGGATACCTTCTTGAGCTTCAGCCTGACACTGGACAACATAAGCTTCTAGAAGTCGTGCCTCTAAGTCCCTCCCCTTTTCTGCAGGTGTAATAAGCTTTGGGATCTGACTTTCCTGAGAGAAAAAAAAAACAACAACAAAGAAACCACATTTTATTTTAACCCAGTAGTTAAAAATGAACAAAATGGAAGTTATGAGACATACAATTTGGGGATTTAACAGAAATTCAGGGGGTGCCTGGCTGGGTCAGTTGGTAGAGCATGTGACTCTTGATCTCAGGGTTGTGAGTTCAAGCCCCATGTTGGGTGCAGAGAGGACTTAAAAATAAAATCTTGGGGTGCCTGGCTAGCACCCCAGTTGGTTAAGTATGGTTAACCCAGTTGGTTAAGTATACAATTCTTGGTTTTAGTGCTGGCTGTGATTTCAGGATCCTGAGACCAAGCCCCCCACATGGGGCTCTGTGCTCAGCATGGAGTCCGCTTGGGTTTCTCTTTCCCTTTCCCTCTCCCTCTCCTCTCCCCTCCCTTCCCATTTTCTCTCTCTCTAGAATAAATACATCTTAAAAAAAAAAAAAAAAAGGATAAAAGAAAAATAAAAAATAATGAAATCTTAAAAAGTCTTTAAGAAAAAAAAATCCTAAAAGAAGAAAAACTCAGGACACCAAAATTGTGAAAAAGGAGCAATTATTAAGCTTATAGATTAAAAGCTCTCACATACTAAAATTTTTAAAGCCTCTCATATGCATCTGCAGAACTCAAGTCAAAATAGATAGCTTAGATACACAAGTTCTATTTTCATCTCAGAAAATGTTTAACTGAAAAAGTAACCAAAGTTCTCTTTTGCATGACACCAGAATTATTCACTCATATTAATAACCGTAGAGTAGAAAGAGGTCTACAATGCTACAGGTAACTCAGGATCATAGGTTTTTAATCACTGTAAAAGCATCTTATTTTATCATGAGACAACCCACCATTGGCCTCTAGAAGGTGTTTCGTAAATAGTGGTTTAATTAGGATGAGGTGGGGGTCGTCTTGATCACTAAACATATCAGTCTTTCTCCTAATCTCTATCACATCTTCAGATTTAATATAACCAGTGGGTACCTACTGCCCCTCTAGTGTTTTTACTGAGATACAGAGAATACACTCAGAAGTTCAGTTTTGCAGAATCATGATTGATCCTGGCAACTGCTACAAGACCACAATGAGAAATGGTAAGGAGAGTAAATTTTTGCTCTTTGTTTTCTTCTATCTTTACTGAAGAGACACAAAAATAACCAGTGAATTATGACTTGAATTTTCTAATCATAAAATTCACTGATGATTTCCTAAAATGAAGATACTTAATATTCTAATTGGCTGCCATCATCAACAAGGTATTTAACAAAACACATAATAGGTTCTTTTTACGTAGTGAAGTTAATTTCTTCCTCCATCCCCCAAAGAAAGAAAAATTATTCAAGAACTAAAGCAATACAGATATATTTTATTGTTATTTTACCTTTAAATGTTTAAAAATCCCCGCTGCAATTTTTAGGCTTCGATGGACTTCTTTTGCTTCATCTTCTGTTATGCTTAAAGATAGTGGTTACATTAGTTAGATGATGAATCCTGTTTCTTGTACTAAAACCAACTACTACTATATTTTCACAAAACCAAATTAGTCATTTGGTTTTTCTCCCTTTTAAAAAAATCTAATTTGACACTTAAAAAAGTAACAAACACACATGAAAAATATCCACAGAAGATACTACAAATGAAAAAAAGAGAGATCCTGTCTATAGGTTTTGGACAAAGGCTTCTTGTTGTTCTTTCCAGATAATCTTCTGTGCATTAAACAAGCACAAAATATTCCACACTTAATGCATGTATATGCTTAAAAAAGATACATACACAATATTCATTATTCTACTCTTGTTTTAGTCACCTAATTACTTTAAAAATAACTTTACATTTGTACATATAATTCAACTTTATTTTACTTGTAAGATTTTATTTTTAAGTAATCTCTAACCCACTGTGGGGTTCAAACTTACAACCCTGTGATCAAGAGTTGTATGCTCTATTGACTGAGCCCACTAGGTGCCCTGACAATTCAATTTTTTTAACTTTATTTTTAAAAGATTTTTTTTTTTTTTTTAATTTATGATAGTCACAGAGAGAGAGAGAGAGAGAGAGAGAGGCAGAGACATAGGCAGAGGGAGAAGCAGGCTCCATGCACCGGGAGCCCGACATGGGATTCGATCCCGGGTCTCCAGGATCGCGCCCTGGGCCAAAGGCAGGCGCCAAACCGCTGCGCCACCCAGGGATCCCAGATTTTCTTATTTATTCATGAGAGGCACAAACAGAGAGGCAGAGACACAGGTAGCAGGAGAAGCGGGTTCCCTGCAAGGAGCCCAGTGCAGTACTCGATCCCGGACCCCAGGATCACGCCCTGAGCTAAAGGCGGATGCTCAACCACTGAGCCACCCAGGTGTCCCTTATTTATTTTTAAAGATTTTATTTTTGAGTAATCTCTACCCCCAATCTCTACCCCAGTGGTGCTCGAACTCAAAACCCCAAGATCAAGAGTTGCATGCTCCACAGACTAAGCCAGCCCCCCTCAACTTTATGTTTTTTTTTTTTTTCAACTTTATGTTTAAATGGCTGTATTATATGCACGTTCAGATGCACCGTAGTTGGTAGTCTCCATGTTTATATTGTTAACATCAACTTTTACTATTATAAAAATTGCATCTTATTTTATTTCACAGTTCTTTAATCCTTCAAAACATTATTCACATCTTTGTATTTCTTTTTGAGTTGTCTATGTCCTTCGTTTATTTTCAACTGATTTGGTCTTTTTCTTTCCTTTTCCATTATAAAAACAATTTGTCACATACATGCAATTTTTTTGACCATCTGTCATTTGTTTCTTAATTTTGCTTATGGTACTTTTATGCAGTCAAATATTTTATTTTTTCCATTTCTTGGTTTGGGGTTTTATTTGGATAGACCTTCCTCATGACAATATTAGTATTTTTTCCCTTTTAACACTGGGCTCCATAATTGATACTTAAAACACCAACATTATGACATACTTTTTTATCAAGTCTAGACTTTTTAATAATGAATCTCTATGCATTTGAAAAATAACACATATGTATATAGCCCTCCCCTTTAGACTTACTTTTCTTTTCCAGCCAGTCTTGAAGCATATTTGGTATACCATAAAGCTACATTAAATCCCATGGAAATTAATTCAAAAACAGCATCCTGCTGGGCACTAGAATTATAAACACAGGTGTCATTAACTTGTCAGTTATGTCAATTACTATGACATTGCTATATGAAGACCACTGTATATCCACTCAGAATTATAAAAGAGCTATATGCTAATTCTAAAAATGAAGAAAATAATCATGTTTTTTTTTTTTTAGATTTTATTTATTTATTCATGACGGACACAGAGAAAGAGAGAGAGAGAGAGAGAGAGAGAGAGGCAGACACACAGACAGAGGGAGAAGCAGGCTCCCTATGGAGAGCCTGATGTGGGACTCAATCCCAGGACCCTGGGATCACACCCTGAGCCGAAGGCAGACGCTCAACCACTGAGCCACCCAGGTGTCCCCCTGAACAAACTCCTCAAAGCAGTTCTACCCCACTGAAAAAAATTTTATGCATAGTTTAAAAGCTCCTTTTTAGCATTCAGAACTTTCAAATGAATTACATCTGGTGATGTCAGGCACATCATAATTTATAAGCTTACTTTAACTACTTTCTTCTTTTATTTTTTTATTTTTATTTATTTATTTATTTTTTTATTTACGATAGTCACAGAGAGAGAGAGAGAGAGAGAGAGAGAGAGAGAGGCAGAGACATAGGCAGAGGGAGAAGCAGGCTCCATGCACCGGGAGCCCGATGTGGGATTCGATCCTGGGTCTCCAGAATCGCGCCCCGGGCCAAAGGCAGGCGCCAAACCGCTGCGCCACTCAGGGATCCCTACTTTCTTCTTTTAAACTACTGTTTACTTTTACTTTAAAGATTTATTTATTTATTTATTTATTTATTTATTTATTTATTTATTTATTTATTCAGATAAGATACACAGAAAGAGGTAGAGACATAGGCAGAGGGAGAAGCAGGATCCTGATGTGGGACTTGAACCCAGGACTCTGGGATCATGCCCTGAGCCAAAAGCAGATGCTCAACCACTGAGCCACCCAGGCATCCCTAAATTTGCCTTTAAATCATATAAATTACCAAAACTATCATGTTAAGTCTTAAGAATAACTCTCTCTCTTTAGGTTTCATTTATTTCAGTTTGCCTTGCTCCCAAACACTCCATTTCTATTGTACACATCTTAGTAATCAGAATACAGTTGAAAAAACATTTTTCAGAATAGATATATTCACAACACATTTTCTACTGAGTAAGTAGCAATCAAAGATAAAGTAGCTTAAAAATCTCAGATATAGAGAATATTGGATATGACTCCTGAAGGCCTTCATCACCTAATTCTTCACTGTCTCATAAAACTGTGTTGCAAAATGCTGTGTCACAAGTAATCAAAATTTGGGATGGTGTGCAAAAGGATGGAATGCATGTAATGCAAACACTTTAGAATCTGCCAAAATTTTGTGATGTAATAATGACAGAGGTTTGACTCTAAAAAACATTCTTAAGAAAAACGTTCCTCAATTTTAGATAAAGTACAAAGGGGTCACAAAAAGAAAAACCTAAGTGAGGACTCAAAAAACCTTAGCATCCCAGAATAAAATCTGGAAAGAATCCACAGTCCCCAACAAGGAAGGAAACTAACAATTTACTAAAACCTATTATATACCTGGCATTATTTGAGTCACTTAACATAAATTTGCCTGTTTTGCTCCTCACAAAAGTCCTGTATCTGTAACCCCAACTGAGTTGAAGAAGCAGGTGTTCACATAGTAGGAGACCTGAGATTGCACCTGAATACGTAGGGATTCAAAGTCCACTGGACTCCTTCCACTGCAATGCCTGCCCTGGGTCTCTTGGCAATCTTCACTTCCTTCCCTTCTGACTTTATACAATTTTCTACAGCAAATTGAGATCAAGATACATGGTCATTTAAATAACACAATGGTGTTTAAAAAAAAAAAAAAAAAGCTCAATATAAATTTAGCATGACTACAATGTTTTCTGTTATAACTAAACCTCTTATGATTAGTTTCAAGTGAGTGATGAGAAAGTTTTGAGAGGAAATTTTTTGAAAACAGCAAAACAGTGAAGAGAAATTCAGGAGAAAACAGAACTATGACTCCAAAGAGTATGGAGCTGGGGTAGAACCAGGGACAAAAGAGACTGACCAAAGACATCTGAACTATCCATCAGAAAAGAAAACTAGATGAAAAGCAAAATTCTGTTCTCCTGGAAGGCAGGCAAGGACTAAAAGATAGATTTGGGTTCCAAATTCTCAAACCTTTCTTTGTGTGTTATTAATAAAGCCAAGACTGATCAAGTCTGGTTGACATTTATATTGATTATCCCAAAAACAGATTTGGCCCAGAAGAAATAAATTGTATTTTTACTTAATAGAATGTATTAGTAGTTTAGGTCAAATATTTTTAACCAATTTCCTGATAAGGTAAAATGCTAATCAGATATATGTTCTATTTCTTCAAATACAGAGGCTACGGGTTAACCACTGGCTAAACAGTTACAAACGGCTTTCGTCTACTACTGTTAGCTTGCCTACCTTGGAACCTGTCCTTGTAATGTATCAGTCCACTTGAAATTTTGAATATATCGTAACTTGCTCTCTTGGGTAGATTCATCCAATGAATTTATGAAACCTATAAAAAGGTACGGCATTTCAGTTTTAGAAGAAATATACCAAGTATTCTGTTTAGAAATTTTTTCAGATAATGACTTTTCCAGACACATAAAGAAAACTACCTAGACCCTCCCTCCCTTTCTAAGGTAACGTAATGTGAAATATGTACACATTTAATTTTCAAAAAGTTAGAAGGACCAATACCACCCTGACATTCTCATGTCTCTGAAACTCAAGTATACCAAAGAATACAGCCTAGAAGACTAAACTATTCAAATTTGTAAAATCTAAGAATTAAATGTGAATTTCTACAGAGTTGTTTTTTTTTAAAACTCTGAAGTTCCCATAAATAACTAACCTTGTAAAAGTGAAAAATAGGAATCTGCTGCATTCTTCATCATTTCTGGATTACAGCTCAAATCAGTGAAGAGTTCGAGCAGTCGTGCTCTGGATGATCTCAAGTCACTTATATTAGACAGAAAGAGGTAGTAAAGTTAAGTAAACTGCATTATGATGTAAAAGTGGCTTAGAAGTTTCTATTGTAAAAGCTTTAAAATAATACACATGCACACACTTCCTCTAAGGTATTATTACTGAGAGTACATGGGAGTGAATTTAAATAGGATAGACAACTGAAGGTAAGTGAAATTTCTAATAACATTGTTTTAAAAACTGTACTAAAATAAACTAAGTCTAATATAAGGGGCAAATCATGTATATAATTATGTAATAAAAATACACAGCAAGTTATAATTTTTAAAAAACCAAACACAAACATTTAAGATGGGAGAAGAGAATCAAGAACAAGTAAATTAAACAGACCAGTTCAGAATGAAAGTTTCTTGAAAAATGGAAATTTAACATGTTTATGCAGTTTTAGCATCTCCTTAAAAATCTCAAAACTTGACATATCAATATACTTTATTAAGTAGAAAACTCTATTCTTGAATTGCATTCTATAATCCAACATACACATCAAGAGTGTGTGAGAACACACGGCCACTAGTCATTTTAAAGGTGCTCTCTTATCCCCATTTTCCCTTTACGAAAGTAAACAATAAATGTTGCAGATCCACCAATTCCTTCTTAAAATTAGTCTCTTCTCTCTTTATTCCACTAACACTAAATTTTCCAGGCTCTCTTCTTACCTCTAAAAGTTCCTTTCACATGTTTTCTGTGTCCCCTTTCTATTCCTACCTTCAAAAATGTTTAGTCTTTGGCTTTCCCCTCTTCTCTTTTGAGGTCTCAATTTTACATCCAATCTGAGATCACCATCATCAGCACTAACTTGGTTGGCTTCCAGTTCCACATACAATTTCAGAAGGCAACTTGTTTAACAAGGGTTCAGAAATCATACTGCAAGGACAATGACTGAAGAGAAGACGCTTGCGTGTAAATGACTAAGGAAAGACTACACTTAAGTTGTTAGTTGGAGAGACTGGGGACTGTATACCCAGAACTTAGGAGGTGCCTGGGACAAAGCACATACTCAAAGTTCTTTTTTGAATGAAATAGTAACATTTCAAATATTTTAAGATTTACACGGGCTATAATGTAGCAGTATGTTTAGAAGAAAGAAACTGAAGTGGTCTGGATGGAATGTTTACTCGCTGGTACAAGTTCCATGAAGGCTTATTCCAAGGAAGTACATACCAACAATTGCACACAGATGACCAGAAATAGGGCTACCTCATGAATTTGTCATTGTTATTTAACTAGAAGCTAGGCAAGAGTAATTCCTGGACTAGGGGGGAAAAAAAGTTGAATTCTTAAGGCCTATTCTAGATTCAGAGTTTACTAGCTATTTCTGGGTAGGCACTCAAATCATCTGCAACCCAACTGTGTAAAGTTATATCTACCTTAAAATTACAGAATATCAGAAAAAAATGGTACCTTAGAAATACCCATTTCAGGCTGTCCATTTTATAGATAAGTAGGCCCAAAGAAGTTAAGGGACCTGCCCAGTGCTACAGATAAAACAATTAAGTGGGAACCAACCTCTAGCTCAGATCAGGGGTTGGCAAATGACAACCCATAACTTGTTTTTGTACAGCCCACAGCTTATTTTGTAAAAATGAACAAAGAAAAATATACAACAGCAACTGTATTTAGCCCCACGAAGCCTAAAATGTTTACTACTCAGCTCTTCACAGAAAAAGTCTGATAACCTCTGATCAAAATAAATAAGCCAGTTTTCCTATCATTTGTTCTAATTACTTCTTTCCACAAAAAGCAGCAACATTCTCAATTTACCATACTGGTCCCATCATGGTTCTGTATTTCATATAGGCTGAATCCTTTTCCACTTCCCACAGCAAATTAGACACTCTGACCAGTTGACTCCTCTGTGAAATATCTCCTGCATAATCTGTTTCAAGCTGCTCTACTCACTACCCCTAGAATAAAAGTTTTTCCTGACAGAAATGATTTTCTCCTGTCCATTCTTAACAGCCTAAATCAAGTATCAGCAAACCTTTTCTGTAAAGAGCCTGAAAGTAAATATTTTAGGTTTTGTGGTTCATAAAGTCTCTCCTGAAACTACCCCACTCTGCTATAGGAGAGGAAAGCAGCCAAAGGCAGCCACACACAATATATAAATAAATGTAGTGAGGTAACGTAGCTGTGCTCCAATAAAACTTTATTTACAAAAATAGGCAGTCGGCCAAACCTTGATGACAGTTTGCCAACTCATGAACTGAGCCACACAATTTATTTAAACTCCACCTCAAGTCCTTTCTCCTATATGAACACTGTAAAGCCTATTTCAGGTTATTGGGATCTCTCCCTGCTCAGAACTCCATGAAGTTACTATCTGGCTAATCAACTATCCATACATATACAGCTGTGTGTGAAGTCTCTTGTACAGTTGTAATATATACCTTAACTCTTTTATTAAGATTGTTATAGCCTCTCTGGGACTCACCAATCTAAAATTGAGGACTGCAGCCTAGACGACTGCCAAAGTTTAAATAATCTAGGATTTCACTCTTCACAAGTCATTTATAAGTTTATAAGGAATCTAAGGGTAGGGTAATGTATTATATACTTCTATATTGCCCATGACACCTAACAAAGTACCTTGTATCCAAAAGTGGCTCCATCAGTATCTGAGATGGACTAAAACTAACCTGCAAATTTTTGAAGCGGCAGGACCAGCAGCTACACCATAGTAGTTAAAAGCAACGGGAGCTGTGGCTTTTAATGGGTTCCTATGAAACCAATGTGTCATTTTCTCCAGCTGTCTCCTATAAACGTAAAAGGATATGCATAAAAAAAAATTAGAAGTTTACCAAACATATACACATACAATAAAAGCATATATATGCATACATGACATACACAGGTACAGATAATCCTTATATAGACTGCTAAGGTTACCTGAAATAGGTTTTATTTATTTTTTTAATTCATTTATGATAGTCACACACACAGAGAGAGAAAGAGGCAGAGACACAGGCCCAGGGAGAAGCAGGCTCCATGCACCGGGAGCCCGACGTGGGATTCAATCCTGGGTCTCCAGGATCGCGCCCTGGGCCAAAGGCAGGCGCCAAACCGCTGTGCCACCCAGGGATCCCTGAAATAGGTTTTAAATTAACTATTATTTCCAACACAGGATTGCCGATGCCAATTCACTGGTTACAGCCCGTGTTTCCACAATAAATATACTTCCCGCAGAATAGCTAATAGAAATCGGAACTTCCATGAATAAAAAAACACAATACTTGATCAATAACTTCTATAAAACCCAAAATACTCGAAAAACTACCTAAGTGAAATGCCAACTTAAAAAGAATAGTCCTAAGGGCTCCTGGTGGTTAAGTGTCCGACTTTTGGTTTCAGCTCAGATCATCATCTCGGGGTGGTGAGATCCAGTCACGAGATGGGCACCAGATGGGCTCCACACTGAGCCTTGAGCCTGCTCAGGACTCTCTCTCTCCATCCCTGAGCCCCTCCCCCTGTAAACACTCTCTCAAGTAAATAAATAAATAAATTCCACTCCTTTGGGCAGCCGGGGGTGGGGGGGCTCAGCAGCTTAGCACCTGCCTTGGGCCCTGGGTCCTGGGTGTGGTCCTGGAGACCTGGGATCAGTCCCACGTCAGGCTCCCAGCATGGAGCCTGCTTCTCCCTCTGCCTGTGCCTCTGCCTCTCTCTGTGTGCCTCTCATGAATAAATAAATAAAATCTTTAAAAAAAAAAAAAGTTCCACTCCTTTTATGGAGGAAAAAAAAAAAAAAAAGCGTGTCACTTGCCTCCAAGTCCTTGGGTAGATAATGCAAACACAGGAAGGTCTAGCAGAACATGTAAATGTGGCCAGTAGATTCCGGGAAGTCAGAGACAAGAAATCCTGATAAGGTTTAATTTACTTAAAGGCATCATACAATGTTGTTGATGCACTTTTCTTGGGGGGGGGGGGGGGGGGCACACAACCGTAGGCTGCACGGTGTACGAAATACCTCCTCGAGCACCTCCCTGAGAATATTTATGTGGGAGAGCACCAGAGGGCCGATGCATTGTATACTCAACGAAAAACTGAGCGAGTTCACTTATGGCTCAAGACATTTAACAAGTTCTTTTAAGAATATTTACGATCTTCAGGGCAGCCCGGGCGGCTCCGCGGGTCAGCGCCGCCTTCGGCCCAGGGCGTGACCCTGGAGACCCGGGATCGAGTCCCACGTCGGGCTCCCTGCGTGGAGCCTGCTGCTCCCTCTGCCTGTGTCTCTCATGAATAAATAAATAAAATCTCAAAAAAAAAAAAAGAAGGAATATTTATAATCTTCTAAACATCCGTGTAAACCAGCTTTAGAAGTTAAATCAATACAGCTCTTTGTACGTGCACATCAACCAAGCCTTCCGGGGAGAATGGCACACCAGACTTGATTTCGTGACCGCAAACTCCCTACAAACACCCTTTCCAGGCGGATTTCCACTTCCTGGACGCGGCCGTGGGGATGTTTACTCCAGGAACCAAGAGGGCTTAAGAGCCGTACTCTCCGCCCGGACCCCACCTTGCCCCTTCCGAGACCTGCCATTCCCGTTTCCAGGAATTTCGCAGGGTGGGGACGACAGCGACACAGCCTCCCGCAGGGGCAAGGGTGCCCGCGGGGCCACCTCCCCGGCCTCCGATGACCGACGGGCTGAACGGGACCCCCGCTGGCGAGGCCCTGGCCCCCCAGGAACCTACCTGAGCGCCACCCCCGAGCTCCGAGCGCCCACTTCCGGTTTATCCCCCGCCTCTTCCGGCCGAGCCCCGACCCCCGGGGGCGGCGCGCGGCGATACTGCGCAGGCGCCAAGCCTCGGCGCCTCTGCTCCCACCAGGCATTTTCGTGGAAAGCCGATAGGTTCCGCCCGGGAGAGGCGGGCAGCCGACGGCGGACCCAGCCCCCCCCCCCACTTAGCTTTAGTATCCCCGCTGCCAGCGGAGACGCGGGCACGGGGATTCGGCGAACCTCACTGTTCATACGGTCGATTCGCGGCGCCGACATGCATTTTCTTTCAAGGCATTAAAAGCAGACTTTTTTTTTTGGACCACTCTCCGGGAGTCTATGGAGACTGCACAGGGGGGGCGGGCCCTGCCGCTCGGGGCTCCGGGGATAACGCCGGGGGGCGGGGGTGTTCCTGGGAAACGCCCATTCTCATGACAGACTTACCGGGTTTCTCGGGAGTCGGTGCGGCCGTCTTCCGGAGGGAAGAAAGGCAGGATCCGAGTCGGCGGACGAGAAGGGGAGGGAGGCCGAGCCCGAGCGGCCTGCGCCGAGCCGCGGTCACGTGGCCCGGGCCGCCATGACAGCTACCGAGGCGGCAGTGCGCGCCGCGGAGGGGCGGGGGCGCCCCGGGGTCGCGCCGTCCCTGCGCCCCGGCCCGGCTCCTCTTCCGCACTCTTCTCTGCGAGCTGCTGCAGCGTCTCCTCCGGGGAGGAGGAGCGGCACGCGGCGCGGCCCCGCGAGCCGGAGAGGGACGCCTCGGTAGCGATGGCGGCCCTCGCGGGAGCGGGGCGGGGCGGGGCGTCGGGGGCGGGGCCGCGGCGGGGCGGGCGCTTCGGAGCCGCAAAGTTTGGCTGCGGCTGCGAATGGGCTTGGGCGGCTCCTCGGCGGGTGGCGGCGGTGGCCGGAGCGGTGCGTCCTGGCCCTGCTGATGTCGGGGCCGGGCCCGGGGAGGATGGCGCCCTAGAGCCCGGGCTCGCGGGGACGGGCGGGCGCCGGCCATGTCGGAGGTGACCCGCAGTCTGCTGCAGCGCTGGGGCGCCAGCTTCAGGAGGGGCGCCGACTTCGACTCCTGGGGCCAGCTGGTGGAGGCGATAGACGAGTATCAGATGTGAGTGAGCGGGCGGGAGCGGGCCGGCGGGGTCGCTGCCCGGGGCGGGGCCCCCGCGGGCGCGGCCGAGCTGCCCTGCGGACGGCGGGCGCTGCCCGGGCTTCGCCCTCCCCCGCCGCCTCCCCCGCCGCGGGCCGGGTCCATTCAACAGGTGGCCCCTCCCTCCCGCCCTCGCAGGCCGCCCCTCGGGGGCCTGTGCCCCGGGTCCGCCCGGAGGGATGCTGGCGCGCTCCCCGCCCACGCTCCGCGGATGCGTGGCCCCCGCGCGGGCCGGTGCTCGCTGCTCCCGGGCGCGGGGGGTGTGGGGGGGCGCCCCGCCGGCCGGCGCTGGGGTTCCCGCCTCCCCCCCCCCCCCCCCCCCGCCCCGGCGCCCCTTCCCCGCCCCCCTCGTCCGGCCGAGCCGCGTCGTCGCAGCCCACCTCGACTCCCTTTCGGTTTCTGGGACTGTTATTTGCTCGGCCGAGTGTGTGGCTCCCACCCACCCCCTCGCTCTCGCTCTCGCTCTCGCTCTCGCTCGGTTGCTTTGGGTGGAGCCGGCGCAGGATGTGAACGGCGGAGAGCGGACGGGATCCGCAGACCGCGCGCGGGCCCCTGCTCCCGCGTCGCATGTCCGGCCGCGGGGGACCCTCTGGGTACCAGTTTCTTTGATCTTTGACCCGAGGTCCGATTGCTTGCAGCCTCGCTGGCTACGCCCCGCCACCCCGCCCCTCCCGAAAAAAAAAAGAAGAAAAATCTCCATGCTTACTTTCTCGCACCTTTTGCTGCAAATAAGAACTGCCTGCTGAAATGCAATCGGGGGCAAGCTGCTGCTGCTGCCGTTAAATTGCTTCTTGGTTGAGGTGTGACGGAGGTCAGCATCCTCTTGAGTGATACCTCCCCCCCACCTCCCCCTGCTCCAGTGTCTTCTGGAAATAATATGCGATGGAGACCTGGAACCTTTAAATTGGTTTTCCTTTCTCTACCGTAGCTACTTGTTTCCATTTGACCATTAAGATCACTTAAGCGTGCAGGAGTTTTGTACTCCACGGTGCTACTGACTTGTCGTTTCAGAGATGACTTTCTGAAGTCATCCCGGGCCCCCCCCCCCCCCCCCAAAAGCCGAGCTCTGGGCCCCATGCTGCCAGGTGTAGTAACAAGTACTAGCGTTGGTCTTGCATCTTCATGTGATCTCACTCGCTTCTGCAACTACTTAGAAAATGAGTCTCATTTTGCAAAATGAGGAAACTGAAGCTCAGGTTAAACGGATTAACGGGGGCAGGAGGGGGGGTCCTAAAACTACAGGACCTGAAATCGGGATTTTTTTTTTTTTTTTACTCCAAATCCTGACTGCTCCCTTAATGCTTAAGACACTTTTTATTTTTTTAAGATTTTATTTATTTATTAGAGAGAGAGGCAGAGGGAGAAGCAGGCTTCATGCAGGGAGCCCCACAGGGGACTCGATCCGGGGTCTCCAGGATCATGCCCTGGGCTGAAGGGGCTAAACCGCTGAGCCACCGGGGCCGCCCTTAAGACACTTGATTTAAGGTGCTTGGGTAAGTGAATTGGACAAATGAGGTTTCCTTCGTTACCAGGGAACTGCCTTAACCATCCCTTAGCCAGCTGGTGAGCACCTGTGTATGCTCATTCCGCATGTGAACTAGAATCGCATACCCCGAAATGTAAAGCTGCCTTCACTTGCGATGCGGTGGGACCTAGCAGCTGTTGGCAGTCCGCAGCAGACTTCACAATGGAAAGTGAAGAATACCGTGTCCAATTGAAATTACAAAGGAAAATTGAGTGTGCAAGATGTTTAGCTGGAATTTCTAGAAACATCTCAATGAGAGTAATAGTCACATGCAAATCTATTGTTGGACCACAGTACTGACCTTTGAACTTCACCATTCAGAGTGGTTCTCAGATTTTAAAAAACGCCAGTGTCAAATCTGAGGAGTAAGAATTGGCTTTAAATTTTGTAAACACGTAGGCTACATATAAAGCGAGGTTGGATTTAAAATTAACATATTCAAAAGTGAAGGCAAATCGTCTTTTTAATTTCAGTTATCTGTTTGGGAAGAAAGGCTGCAGAAAAGAAGGCCATTTGGGGGCAACTAAGGCATGTAGAAAAGAATGGACAGTAGTGACCGAACGTTGAGAGTGAAGGAGGAAGAAGTCTAAGATAATTGGCGTTTCTAATGGGGTAGGCCGCAGGACTTTATAGTCCTGCAACAGCAAATTTATAGGAGAAGGGATGTCGGGGAGGAAATAAGCATGTTTATACCATCACAGTGTAAGAATACTATAGCTTAAACAATGTCACCATTCAACAAGTGAGAGCAGGGAATATAAAGATGATGAATATTTGATTCCCACCCTCAAAGCCCTGAGAGTCTAATGGAGGATTTTAAAGTTTTGCTTTAAAGGTTTTGCTGTTATGGAAGTATGAAGAGAGTATGTGCTACCACACACTACATACTGTTTCCAGGAGCGTGCTTCTCCCTTAGGGCTTTTGTACTTTTTCTGGAAGATTCTTCTCTATCTGCTTGGCTCACTTGGTCACCTCCTTCAGTCTTTGTACATACAATATCTTCTCAGTCCTCTGGCTACCCTACTTAAAAATGCGAAACCTGTTATCCACTCCCACTCCCTCAGTCTTGCACATTCTAGTCACCCCTCCCCAATCCTGCTTAATTTTCTTTCATAATATTTATCATTTAAAATACAGTATATGTTACATATTCATTTGGCTTATTGTGTCTCCCCACTTGAATGTAAACTCTGAGAGGGCAGAGTTGGAGGTGTTGTCTTGTTCTTTACTGTATACTTAGTGTCCTAGTGATGCTAGACTGTTGTTATGTAATTGTTTCTTTAGATATTATATATTCTTTTGAATGAGTATGGATTCAGAAGTATGCTGTGGGAGCATTGAGTCGAAATTAAAGTGCTGTTGGAAGATTTAAACGAATATGTCGAAACTAGAATTGCTAGCCAAAGTATATGTGGTCAGTTGAAAACAATTCCATGAAGAAAAATTTAATAAAAAAAAAAAGAAAATTCGGGCAGCCCCAGTGGCTCAGCGGTTTAGCGCCGCCTTCAGCCCAGGGCGTGATCCTGGAGACCTGGGATCGAGTCCCGCCTCCAGCTTCCTGCATGGAGCCTGCTTCTCCCTCTGCCTGTGTCTGCCTTTCTCTCTCTGTCTCTCTCATGAATAAATAAATAAAATCTTAAAAAAAAAAAAAAATTCCGTGAAGCAGGCCAGCTCTTTCAGCAACCTGGGGATACATGACCCCTAACTTATGGTAGAATGGTATGGACTCTTTTGCTCAGAATCAGATATTTCACAGGATCAGTGGTGAGGTATTAATCTAGCACATGGATGCTCAATAAATATTTGTTAAATGAATGAGTGGGTTTGAAGACTGAATAATACTTGCCCTTAATCATCTTTCCTATGCCTTCATCAGTGCTACTCAGAGTGGGTCCACAGATGGGTGCTGGTCTGCAATAAGATAAAGGAATTGAGATCTAAGATTTAGAAACTTTATAGCAATTTGACATCTCCATGAGAGTTTTTATTGAATTTATACAAGTGTTAACTTGGAACAGATTGGGGAAAGGACTAGTTAGTTCTTCACTATGGATAGTTTTTTTTTTTTTTTTTTTTTTCACTATGGATAGTTTGAGGAGCACTAATTTCTGTTATCTATTGTGTGGGGTTTCTTTTTGTTTTTAAGATTTTATTTATTCATGAAAGATAGAGGGAGAGACATAGGCAGACTGAGAACCAGGCTTCCCGCAGGGAGCCCCATCACGCTCTGAGCCAAAGGCAGCCACTCAACCACTTGAGCCACCCAGGTGCCCCTATTGTGGGGTTTCTTTCAATCACTTGTTTATGTCTCTAAAGTATATTTTAAACTCCCTCTTGAGAATAGTGCTGTTTGACCTATAGGCGTCCTTGGAAGAGGAGATTATTCTCTAGAGAAGAATATTTGAGAGGTTTCTCACCTTTCCTAATGTCATCTCTTTGAGCTACTCATCTACTATCCAAAGCGTGTGGATTTTCCCTCAGTGGACAAAATCATGTCTTGCTTTGTCTTAAAATGGTGCAATCATTTAGGGATTTAGAATTTTTTTTTTACCTAGGTCTTTAAAAAAGTTTTTTAAAACAGTAAAACTTACATACCATAGAATTCACCCATTTTACAGATACAATTCAATGAATTTTTAGTAAATTTACTAAGTCGTATAACCATCACTACAATGAAATTTTATAACATTTCCATTACCCTGCAAAGATCCTTTGTGCCCATTTACAATCACTCCATATTCCTGCTCCAGCCCCAGGCAGCCACTAATCTAAATTCTGTCTTTAAAGTTGTCTTTTCTGGATATTTCATGTAAATTGAATCATATAAAATGTGATCTTTTGTATGTGACTTCTTTGATTTAGGATGTATGTGTTTGAGGTTCATCCATGTTGAACATTATATGAATACTTTGTTCCTTTTGTCTGCTGAACAGCATTATGTTGTATGAATATACCACATTTATGTATCCATTCACTAGTTAAGCGGTTTGAGTTTCTACTTTTTTTACTATTATCAGAAATGCTGTTGTGAATATTCAATGTAAGTTTTTGTGTGCATATATATTTTCATTCTTTTTGAGTGGATATCAAAGAGTGAAATTTATAGTTAAATATTGGTAACTGCGTATTTTTTTCTAATGTGTACTTTTTGAAGGAAACTGCAGTATTATCCAGACTGGCTGTTCAAGTTTACATTTCTGTCTCAGTAGTGTATCAGAGTTACACATTCTCCACCTTCATGTATTTGTCATTGTCTTTTCTATTATAGCCATTCTAGTAGGTGTATTGTGTACGTCACTGTGGTTTTAATTTGCCTTTCTCTTATGACTAATGCTGAGCAGCTTTTCTTAGGATGCTTATTTTTCCCTCTGTAAATCTGGTTTGGGAAATGTCTTCAAGTCTTTTGCCTATTTTTTTTTTTTTATCAAGTTGTTTGTCTTTTACCTATTGAGTTTATAAGGTTCTTTAAATATTCTGGATACAGGTCCTTTTTAAAAAAAAAAAAGGTTCTTTATATATTCTGGATACAGGTCCTTTTTAAAAAATATATATATATTTTATTTATTTATTCATGAGAGACACAGAGAGAGAAGCAGGCTCCATGCAGGGAGCCTGATGTGAGACTTGATCCCGGGACTCCAGGATCACGCCCTGCGCCGAAGGCAGGTGCTCAACCGCTGAGCCACCCAGGTGTCCCTGGATACGGGTCCTTTATCAGATAATATGATTTGCAAACATTTCCTTCCAGTCTGTTGCCTAATTTTTAAAAGCAGGATTCTGTTTGAATTTAACATCCTTGTCTGCTGACTTTCAGCAGTTGAGCAGGAGTTTAGAACTACCCCCTTTTCTTCTGACAGTGACCCTGCTTAGGTTAAGAGTCACTATTAGCATATAATGTGTAGAAGTATTCAAATAAAGATAACGTGCCACATTCTAACTTCCCTGAGTTTGAGGATGTGTAGTTGACGTCGTTAAACGTAGACTGTAATTTCTGAAAGAGAACTTCATATATGTGGTAGGCCAACAAGAGTTAGAAACCAAGTACAGAGCAAGGACAAGAATAATGGTTATGCCTGTTTCTATTTGTACTTTCTCCTGTATCGAATCCACAAAGAGTGGGTCTCTAAATTACATCATAGGAAAATATGGGGTTTCTACCTTTGAGGTAAAATAAACAAAGGGATGGAAACAATTTAAGTAGTATGGTGGAGTGATTCCTGGCAAATGTCAATGATTTCATGTAGGCGTTTACTTATTTTATGATGAGGATGCAAACCTTTCATAGATCGGATAGAGGCCATCAAATATAATGAACTTTACACCTGATCTTTAAAGACGTGATTGCATAGAATAGAACTCTTATCTAAGACTTTTTATTTTTTGAAACTCAGTGTCTTTTGCAGTGGGCTTGGTAGGAATTCTGACACTTACTACCCTTTGCATTCTTGCTTCCACTCTCCACCCAGAACAGTATAGTATGCTTGAGAATTACAGTTTTAAATTTTTTTGCCAGTTATGAGATGTTTCACCAAAGAATTGAGATAAAAATCATGTAACATAAATTTCTCATTGTAAAGCTGTACAATCTGGTGGTTCTAGTATATTCACAGTATTATTATCAGTCATTGTCAATTCCTTCCTTACCTCAGTCCCCCACCCACAAATTTGCTGTTTCTATTGATTTATCCATTTTGGACATTTTGTGTAAATGGAATCCTGTGATTTACTTATTTTTTATTTTTTTGCACCTGGCTTGTTTCATTTAGCATAATGTTTTTGAGGTTCATCCGTGTTGTAGCATGTATCAATCTTTATTCCTCTTTACGGCCAAATTCTATTTCATTGGGATGCACCACATTTTGTTTATCCATTCTGCAGTTGATGGACATTATGGATGTTTCCATTTGGGGCTAGTATGCATGAGACTGCAGCTGTGAACATTCGTGTACAGGTTTTTGTGTGAGCATGTTTTCAGTTCTTGGACTATACCTAGAATTTTGAAATTGCTGGGTTATATGTATGGTAACTCTATGTTTAACTTTTGAGGAACTGCCAAACTTTTTTCCACAGCGACTGCATCATTTTACATTCCTACCACACTGTATGAAGGTTCCAAATTTTCCATATCCTTGCCAAGACCATTATTTTTTCTCTTTCTCTTTTTAGAAATTATATCCATCCTAGTGGGTGTGAAGTCATATCTCATTTTGGTTTTGATTTATATTTCCCTAATGACTAACACTGATATTCATGTGTTTATTGACCATTTTTATAACTGCTTTGGAAAAATATTCAAGGGGCACCTGTGTGACTCCAAGTGACGGACTCATGGTTTTAGCTCAGGTCATGATCCCAAGGTTGTGAGGTGGAGCCTTGAGTCAGGCACCGTGCTCAATAGGGAGTCTGCTCCCCTCCCTCTTGTCTCTCCCCCCCCCCCCCCATTCGTGCTTGCTCACTCTCACCTGCTTTTTCTAAAACAAATCTTTTAAAAAAAGTTCAATTTTTTCCCCATTTTTAAATTGAGTTATTTGTCCTTTTATTGTTTAGTTGTAAGAGTCAATTTTTTAGTGTTTGTTGTCTCAGAAGGAACTTGATCCTTACTGTTGAGTTTGGGCTAGTAACACAGATCCATCCTTGAAAACTCACCCAAGGCCCAGCTGCTATTTTTAAGAATGATAATTGGGCAAACAATGATATTCATGTCTGGTTGGTGGAGAATTTTCTTTATTTTTCATGAAAAATATTTTGAAAAGCATAATTTAATAGACTTACCATTTTATAATGGCTGTTATTTTGGACTAATCTTATCAGCAAATTATGATTGGCTGATACTATTATTACTGGTGCTTATTAGAAGTGTTTAAGCAAAGTCTGGACAACTGCTTATTGGCTTGTTAAAAGAAGAAATTCATGCATACTAAAGAAAGTTGGATTAGTTGCCATTTGAGATTCTTTCCAGCTCTGAGATTCTGTTTTTACTGCCTAGAGCTGAAATTTGTCCCAGTGAAATGGTATAAAAAGTAATATATCTCATTTTCATTGTTGTTGTTTAAAGAGTTTGATTCTAAAGATAATGTAGATTTATACTTTAAAAATACAGCAAAGTATTGTACTTCTTTTTTTTTTTTTTTTTAAGATTTTATTTATTTGAGAGAGAGAGCAAGAATGAGTGGGCGAGTGGGAGGAGGGGCAGAGGGAGAAGCTGACTCTGCTTGGAGTAGAGAGCCCAACACAGACTGGATCCCAGGTCTCTGGGATCATTACCTGAGCCGCACGAAGGCAGATGCTTAACCAACTGAGCCACCCAGGCACCCATCATTATCTATTTTTTAAAAGATTTAAATTATTTCACCTTGTTGCACTTGAGATAGTTTGCCTTCCTTCAATTCTAAAGGATATATTTTTTTCTTCTTGCAGATTAGCAAGACATCTACAAAAAGAGGCCCAAGCTCAACACAATAATTCTGAATTCACAGAAGAACAAAAGGTATAAAATCTCTACATATATCAGATTTCAAATGAAAAAGATTCTTTCAAATCCATTAACCAAAAACAACAGAAACTGTTATACTTAAGTACAAAGAATGACACTGATTATACTTTGGGGAACATAAAGTGATCACTGAGAGATAACATGATTTACCACTTAGTGACTTTCTCACTTGATGAATTTCTCAACTCAGCCATTTAGACCTTAACTTTAGTGGAGACGGTCTACACATTTGGAAGAGGAGTAGATTCCAGACTGAAGTTTGTGAGTAATTATGTCCAACTTCAATACTTATTTAACTCTGAATTTTCTTAACTCCTTCCTCCTCTCAAAGTAAAAAACAAAAAACAAAACAAAACCCAAAAGCCATCACTGAAAAAAATTAATAGTAAAATAATGATTAAAAAAAATAGTTCAAGTGAAGAATTTGGCATCAGAATCCATCAGCAAAATAAATGCGTATGGTTGCAAAATGTCTCAATGGGACTCTTTCTCCTTGAATTAAAATTTTAATGTGTCAAGTCAGTCTGAACCTTTAGAGATTATAAAAAGTGGAATACTTTAAGAAGCTTTGCTTTCAAATAGTGAGAAGAAAGAAGTCCCATTTTTCCCTGGCTCAGTATCTAGTGTTAAATCAAATTTTAATTTTGTAGATAATGAAAAAAATATTACTGTGTCAGTTTTTCCCTCACCTCTTAAGACATAGTGAAAAAGTGACTTTATTAATCCTTTTTCTGTACAAGGGGTGGGAGTGGTTTTATACACGTGTTTTAAGTAAGCCTGAACAAATTTATTTTAGTCCTTTTGTGTGTATTCATTTGACTCTTATATACTTATATTTAGTATCTACATCATCTAATATACTTTTTTTTGTAATTTTTTTTTTTGTATTTTTTTCCTTCCTTGTGAAGTAGATTAAAGAAATTTAGGATCCTAGTCCAGGAAAATAATTACCACAGAGGAAATGATTGGTTTGCTTGAGGAAAGAAACAGAGACTATATGCTTTATCACCTCTTATAATATTTGTGAACTCTAGGAATTGATTAGGAAGTGATCAACTGGCATCACAAAATTGAGGGGTAAAACACCTTAATTTTGAAACAGAATCTCAAATATCTGAGTATGTAAATTAATAGCTGACAAAGTATCTTTTGAATATGGAAACAGATGAAAGCTTAGGGAATTTTTAAAAAGTTTAATGCCCCCTCCCATACTTTAATCACCTGTTTGACTCGCTTTACTCACATGCTTTGTCACCAGCATCTATTCAATGATTAGACTAACGAGAAAAAATAAACTTTTTCTTAATTTTCTTTAACTTTCTAAGGCTGAAGCTAGTGTTCGATAATGCTCTTTATTCCTTAATTTTTATAGCTGTTCCATAGTAGCCATCGACACTGCCTTCTTTTCAGTTTACATAGACCCACAGGTCTTATACTCCATAAGGGCTGGGAGACAGCATGACCTACAGGAAAAGCCTAAAATCTGGAGTCAGAAGACTTGATCTTGAATCTGGGCTCTGTCCCCAGCCCTAATTTCCTTATGCATGAAATGAGGGATTAGATAACCCTAAATGATCTTAAAAGATACCCCTACATCTTCTAATGACATCTGCCTTTGCAAGAACCTTTTCCTTTCCTGGAGACCTGATTTCTGAGGATTTGTTATTTATAATTTAACTGCCTAGGGGGCACTTATGGCTGCCCCTTGTGACTACAGAGAGTTTGTGGCTGCCTAGTCCTTGGTCTTGAAGAAGGACCCCCAAATCATTCTGTACTACACTGGGAACATAAGGCAAGTTGCATGCATTTACAAATTTAATTTTCATTAAAAATACACATGAAACATTTACAGTGTGCCAAAAAACTCATACTGACATATACACCTTATTTTTTAATGTCACATAAGGAAAAAGTTAGAGGCTCCAAGTAAACGATTAGGAAACAGATTTCCCAGCTGTGATCTCGGGGAACACTGGCTCTGAAAAATTAAGAGACGTTCTTTGAACAGAGAGAGTATGTGGACTTGTCAGGGCTTTTAATATACTAATGTGTAAGTTGAATTTTTTAAAGACTTTGGGTAATGGAGTGTTTCTTGAATTTGTTTGCTTTTGGAAGCCTCACCTCTTTCCTTTATAGAACACTTCATTGGGTCTAGTGTTCCCAAGAACATGTTATGGAGGATTTTGAAATCAACTGTTAGATCTGCAAAATTAATTGAATGCCAGCCCTGGTATATAAGCCAAAGGAGAAGAAACTCAATTGTGTTTTCCTCAAAAGAGGAAAATGTAGAATATACCTTATATTATTCTAAGCAAAGTTCTTTATATTTTCTATTTTGAATTCTATTTTTTATGCTTTTACTAGTCTCTGGTTTTGTAGCAGTGATAAATCTTAGAATTATGCTAACCATAGTTTACGGGACTTTGAAAAATTTTTTAAAAACCATTATTTCTTTGTGGAGCTTTTTATTATCTCACAATAAGCTTTGAAAAATAGATGATGAATAAATGCTTTGTTGGATCTCAGGTTACTGATATTTATCCATATATAATTATTTTAAGATCAAAGAAATCCTAAGCTTTGGGTAAATAATATATTATGCATCTTCATAGTATTTTAAATCTAAAGAGCAGAACTACCGATTTCTCTAAACTTTATTAATTGGTGATTTTTAAAATTCTTCATATGGATTTGCTATTTACAATATTCTCAAAGATTTCTGGTGGAAAATGAGAAAGTTTATGATTCTTATTTGATCCTCCCTCATGATTAGTTGACTTAGCTTTCATTTCAGTCCTCAATAGTTTTGTCATTATAACAACTGAGTTTAGTAGCCAAAGAATAGCTGCCAAAAGCTTTCATTCCATTACATTCCCTACTTTGGTGTCGTAGATTTTCTCATGTAAGTTTCTGGACAGACTAGAACATCCTGTCTCATGATGCTTAGAAAGTTTTTCCCTGTTTTGAATCAAATTTGGTAGTAATGAGAGTTCCAGCACTATGTGCTTGTTTTATATTTTATAGATTTTTCCTTTTCTCTGCCTCCCTCTTCCCCATTTTCTCCCACCCTGGCCTCCCCCCAGCCAGAGAGTATATGACTGGCTGTTTAAATAAAAAAATTAAGTCTGGGTTGAGACTGTACTACTTTATGTGTACTTTTTAAACTTCTTTTTCCTCATGTAAATTGCATATGTTTTAGGAAAATTAACTTGGCTCTATTTTTATTCCATCTTTCGCTGCTCTTTTTATTAATTTCTCTTCCAATGACAAAATAGCCAATATTCTGAAAATGACATTTTCCATTTCTATACCATATGAGGCATGAGCAGTTAATTTGAATGAGGCGCAAATAATTTAAATCTTTTAAAATTAAACTTCTTCACCTGCAGTACTTAATCTTAATTTACATTAGTTAATAGTACTTATACTCAGACACAAGTGACCTTCTGCTGCTTCATAATTTTTCCTAACCATTTTTTTCTGAGAAAGGTGACATAATTTCAGTAGTAAGCACTTGATTTTGACAGCAATAAATGCTACATGTTTTAAAAGTCATTGCTGCAGCTGAAAATGATAATATTTCGCTCCCTTTTTAATACTGATGTTGGGTGTGGTTCCTTAAAGTAGTTATGAATAATGCCTATTGGTATTTTGCCATAGTGCAGTAGATTCTGTATAAAAAGCTGTTGCTTCTACTTAACTTGCAGAAATGCTTAAATTTAAAATAAGTTATTAGTGGAATTGTACTTGTTAAACTTTTACCTTGAATGTTAACAGCTCCAAATCAAATGGCTTTTATAGTAAATGAAAGAAAAGGAGTTAACTAATATTTCTAAAGACTTACTCATTGATACATCTCATGTAATATGAAATCTTTTTTAAAAAGCATTTTTAAAAGAATGTAAAAGTGTAACCAAATGGTATTAAAATAATTATATTGCTTTATTGTACGTATTACTATTTTATGTATAGAAGACATTGATACCTAGGGCAAGTTGTTTAACCTCTTTTCAGTTTTCACATTGATAAAGTGATTGTAATTCAGGGTTACAGTGAGATTTACATGAATTAATGCTTGTTCTTAGGAGAGCCTAAGTTCTCAAAAACTGTTTAGCCATTACTATGTTTTTTATATATGTTTATTTATATGTATAAATAATATGTATGACTAATATGTATAAATAAATATATGTACAAAATATAAATATATAATATAAATTTTACTTGTATATATTTAAATCACTTAGTTTTGCCAGAGTTGAGTGGTATGTTTGAACAACAAACATTTTATGTAGAAAAAACTATTGCTGGTTTCTATGCAATAGCTATTTGAGAGAGTAAATATATGAGTTATCTTGAGTCCTTTTACAGTTAATATACTTAAATGTAATCTTTAAATATAAAATTTCAGAGTAAAATTGGGTATTTTCTATACTGTGATGTTGAGATTAAAAGGAATTTTTAAAGATTGTGAAGGTAATTAAAGAGTATTACTTGTTCCTCGGTGAAGGGTCCCGTCTTGCTCAGGAGTGGCTTTACCAGCTGTTGATTGTTGATCAGATAATTGCCTAGTTCCTGCCAGCCTGAGTTCCAAGGGCTGGGACAGTACTTGCTACACCTCTTTGTTCCTCATTTATCTTATAAAGAAAGTGACCGAAGAGAAAATCCAATTTACTAAACTTTTGCGAATGATCAGTACATGTCATTTTTTCCCCTAAGAATATTTTGTGGTGAAGGCATTGCAAAAAATATATAAAAACATAAGAAATGCCTTTTTGGGAAGAACTTAAAAATGTTGATGGGCATAATTCAGCTGCCTGCTCTTACAGATATTTCTTCTGTGGGTCTCCTCTTCATTTCCACCCTAGTTGTTCATTTCTTTTTTTTCTGCTTCACGTTTACCTGGACAGCTAGAGTAACCTGGCCGCTTTTGCCTTTAGTCTTTTCCCCTTTCTGCCCCCGCTTATGGAGACTGTTGTCCTAAGTTTTCTTAAAGGGCAGATCTGATTGTCATTCTTCTGTTCAAAAACCTCTGTGGAGGGGCGCCTGCATGGCTCAGGTGGATAAAGGTCTGTCTAAGCGTCTGCCTTGGCCTCAGGTCATGATCTCAGGGTCTGGGATTGAGCCCTGCCTTGGCTCCCCACTCAGCGGGAAGTCTACTTCTCCTTCGGCAGCCTCCCCCCACTTGTGTTCTCTCTCTTTCTGTCAAATAAACAGCTTTAAAAAGAAAAAAAAAAGCCTCTGTGTAATTTGTTGCCAAAGTAATAACAGATTGTTCAGCCAGTCATAGAAGATCCCATTTAGAAAGACCACTGTTGCCCCCAGCGTGTGCACGCACGCGCGCACACACACACACACACACACACACACACACTCTCTCTCTCCCCACTTTTCAAACCTATGTTCCCTCTGCTTTCAGTTTGAGACTTTAGACAATGAACCTTGACAGTTTCCTAAACTCTTCAGTTTTACAAATCCTCCCAGTCACTGGGGCTTGATTTCTAACATTCTTGTACTGTTTCTTCACAACTTACATAATGGCTCACTTTGCTGAAACTTCTAAGAATCAAGTGTCTCCTAAGAATCAAGTGTCTCTTCTTTATATTATAGTGATTTTGTAGTGTCTCCTCTCACATAATAGAACTTGAGCTTGTTGAAAGCAAGGACTACACCATCATTTATATCCATCATAACTCCTCTAAAACAGATCTGACTCTAAGATTGGCCACAATTCATCACAGCTATTGATTTTGCTGAGTATTACCTCTGTCTTTGATTAGACAGGTCAAGATTGGACTTCCATCAAAATTAAATGATACCATTATGCTAACTTTCAGATATTTTTATTTTAAATCTTTTAGCGAATTTCAGAATTAATGGAGAAGAAGAGAAGGCAAAGCTTAGGAAATAAATCTAAAGCTGTCACCGAAGCAAACTTGATTATAAAAAATGGTCATGGTACAGTTAGGTCGGGAGAGAATATAGACTCACCTTCTCTCCCTTATCCCAGCCCTTTGCCACCTGTTTCTCTTCTCTAAAATTTGCAAGATGCTACAAAGAAGTAAAATACAAATTTTTAAAAAATTACAGATCCTTTATTAATAAATGAACTCCATGGTTTTGAATATATTCGGTACTTAAAGCTTTTTCTTTTTCCTACAGAAAACCATAGGCAAAATTGCAACATGCTTGGAATTACGAAGTGCAGCTTTGCAGGTAAACAAAGCTTGGTTTTCTTCCTGCTTTCTAGTATAAGAAAAAATTATTATGAACTATTCTAATAAACCTTGGGTAATGCTGAAAGCAGTATTGTTTCAGAAGATATTTCTAGCAATAAGAATTCCTGGGTTAAACTCCTATTAAAAGATTTAGTTCATATTTAATAAACTGTAGAGAGAAAAGATATAACTTCAGTTTTTTGTTATTGTTAGATTGGATGTTCTAAAATATAAAAACAAAAGCCAGTTTAGGACTTTTCATTTTCTACTTTGAAAGCAAGAAGTGGATTTATTTATTTTGGCTACTTTTTGAATATTTAGTTTTTGCCACAAAAGGCACAGGGTGTAGTGAAATCCTTGTAATAAAAAGATATAATATGCATATTTTAAATTCAGTCCACACAGTCTCAAGAAGAATTTAAACTGGAGGACCTGAAGAAGCTAGAACCAAGTAAGTTTTATTTTATATTTTTAGTGGCACTCCTTTAGAAAAATAATTAATCTATTGTACATATTAAGATTTTCTAGCATAGATATTTATTCATTTCTGTTACTCTCTAGTCCTATGTGATTTCTTTGTGCTTTTATAATTCCTGTGATATTTCTAGTAATTATTGTTTACCATTATAGAATATGAAAAATTATTTGATTCCAGGTTGTGCCTCATTCATGTGTTTTAGCCTTTGTTTTGTTTTAATAACTTTAATAAGACTATAATTACTTTGGTAAGGATTTACAGTAGAGTTCACTGGAGAGTATAAAGTTTACGGTCATTAAGGCTCTATTATACTACACGTCCTTTAAAACTACAGTCTAGCTGTTTGCAATACTCTACAAAAGATTTCCTTGTCCCTATTTTCCTGTCCCTTCTTGAAAGCTTTTTTGAAGTAAACAATTGCTTCAAATGTGTTGGTAGTTAGAATGTGCCAGATAAATTTTTCTTATTGGTTCACATGAATGTTCTCTTAGAAGTGTTTGCAGTGCAGGCAAAGGCAAAAGTATGGAGTATCACCACAGTCCACTTTAGAACAGAAGGAAACCCTGTCCTGGTTTAGCACATACCTGCTTCCCCAACTCCTCAATTCCTGGCCGTAGGCAACCATTAATCTACTTTCTGTCTTGTGAATTTGCCTGTTCTGGGCATTTGTATAAATGGAATCATACCATATACGGTCTTTTGTGACTGATTACGTATAAGATTATTTTAAGAAAAGCACATTGATGTCTTTTAAAAACGATTACACCACAGTGAGGATGTCTGTATTGTGTAATGGTTTTAAAGAATTTTTTTTTTTTTTAACAATAAGAATAATTAGGATTTTGGCTTTCTATTTAGTCAGTTTTTTGTTAGTTTTTGTTTCTCAGTTTGTTTCCAAATATAATTTTAAAATTTTACAGATTTCTCCTATTGCCTTATAGGATCTTCCATTGGCATTAATGGTTACCATTTTTTAGAGTAGCAGCAATGGACAAAACACTCCAATAACTCCAGCCAGCTACAGTTTGCTGACACTTGCCTGTGACCTTATAGCTTGGAAATGGCAGAACTGGGTTTTGACCAGGGTTCTGAGTGACCCCAAAGCCATGTTCTTTCCACCATATTCTGTTCTGATATTTATAATGGTGCAATATTGACATCAACCCTAAATATGGGTTTCCAGTTCAAGCTCCTGAGAGATTATTAACCCCTTTATTAGTGGCAGATTGGGTTAAAATATGCATTAGTCTTCTATTTCTTTTTTGTTTGTTTGTTTTCTTAAGATTGGGGTGAGAGTGGAAAGGAAAGATAGTATTGGGATTTATTTTGTTATGTTTTGAATTTATATAGTGCTTTTCATTTGGACTTTTGCCTTCTTGGTACTTAATTATATTTTTAGGTGATTTTAATTTGCTATTACCTCTTAAAAGAATGTGAATGTGTATATTATTATCTCAGGATATGCTCTGTAATTTTGCATTTATCAAAGCTAGGCACTTGTGAGGAGTTATTTTCTCAGCATTAAACATTTTCTACAAATTGGTATTTGAGTATATTTCAAATTAAATCAAGTTAGTTTCTGCCTCTGCTAAGACTATAAGGAAAGGAAAATTAATATGTGGGACTTGGTTTATTGTGTTAATGTATTTTTCCTTCAAGGTTTAAAAAAAATGTCTTAATCCTGTCAGATTGGTCCTACAACTAAGATTTTGAAAGTATTATTTATTTCATTTTCTTATGCTAATCCTTGATAGTATATTATCAAGATACACTTCTTACTGAAACTTATCTTTCCCCTCCCCCCGCCCTGCACCACTCTGTAAAATTCCTTCGATTGATCAATCCTTCAAGGCCCCAATGAAATCCCACCTTTTCTCTGAAAGCTTTTTCTGCTCCCCCATCCCTAATTAAACTCTACCTCCTGTCCTATTTATATCCATGATTGTAGTCTGCCCTGTATGATGCTCACTTAAAGTCATCTTGCTCCTAAAGGAGATTGTCAATAATCTTTGCATTTTCTCCACAGAGGCTAATTCATTGCTCTGCATATCGTATGAACTTGGCAAATTTTTAAGTTGAAAAGGGTTGAATGTCTTCAGAGAATCATCTCCTATAATTTAAAAAATAACCTTTCAGATGGGAAGAAACTTGTTCATTTTGTCCACCAGAAAAATGAAACAAATCAGCCACAAAAGCAGAACATACTTTGTTGACTTTGTGTCTGTCATTTTTAGAGTGACGTTCAGGAGGGTGGCAGGCCGTGCTCTGTGAGAGTGGGCTGGGAGTGCTGAATTTTTCCTGCAAAGATGTACCATCAGATGTCAGCCACAGGGTGGGCCTGTGTGTGTACATTGTACTGATTGAGCTTAGTGGTCCCCAAACCATGATGGACTCTGTGCTCATGACAATACCTTGCCAGAAATTATAAACTGCCCCTCCTTTTCAAATCTTCCTAAAATAATTAGCACTACTATCAGTGGAAGAAAAATCCTATGTAAAATTTAAGTAGAACCCTATTGTCAAAGGACATTAGAATCTCTGTTACTCCATAGTTGGTGAGAATAGAAACCTATCCTGCAGTTACAGAAAATAAGAAAGCACCTGTTATTTTCTTCCAAAAGGATACAAATTAAATATCTGATATGTTCAATTCTTGTAAATAGAAACTAATGACAGGCTGCTATGCCAAAACACACCTTTCCTTTGAAAGCATTGGTACCTGAGAAAATAAATACTGTTTCATTCTCACATTACAGTAAAAACATATGGTATTCTTAATAACTGATAGAGTATTTGACTTTTTTAATTGATTTTTCATACTTGTAAAGATTTTTCCCCCTTTTACTATCAAAATATCATTTCAGTGCTTTCGTTTCTGATATGAATGCTACGTGGGCTGCTTCTTGTCTCCCACTCCCCTGTTCTTAGGATCTAGCACAATACTGTATAAATGATTAATTGGTATTTGAGTTGAATTAATAGTTTATTCACAAGTTTAAAAAAGATGTTTTTATGATTTTAAGAATAATCCTTCTAGGCTTGATAATTTCTTCTTTTTTTTTTTTTTTAAGATATTTATTCATGATAGAGAGAGAGAGAGAGAGAGAGAGAGAGAGAGGCAGAGACACAGGCAAAGGGAGAAGCAGGCTCCATGCCCGGAGCCTGACGCGGGATTCGATCCTGGGACTCCAGGATCACGCCCTGGGCCTTGCAGGCGCCAAACTGCTGAGCCCACCCAGGGATCCCTATTTTTTATAATTTCTTTTTTTTTTCTAAGATTTCCTTCTTAGACTTGAAATACTAGGGTTCTAGTTAGTCAAATAGGGAAAACTCTCAAGAGAATAAATTACCATATATTAATATGAGCTTATACTTCTATGGAACTTTAAATTTCCCATGCAATTTCATATAAATTTAATTCTTTCCACAGGAAGGAAGTGGTATTCGCATTTTAGAATTGGGGAAACTGAGATTCAGAGTAGGTGATGAATGACGTGACAATAGACGTAATTATAAGGCTAAGATCTGATTTCATATCTTGTGCCACTCCCCCTTTGCTTATCAAACTTCAGTTATATAGTCTGTTTTATTCCTTGAACAAGCCAAACTAGTACTTGCCTCAGAGCCTTTCTTCTTCTTTTTTTTTTTTTTCTCAGAGCCTTTCTTATTGCTATAAAGATTTTATTTTCAAGTAATCTGTCCACTCAGTGTGCCTCAAGCTCATAACCCAAAGATCAAGAGTCCCGTGCTCCACTGACTGAGCCAGCCAGGCACCCCTCTACCCTGTTTTTTAATACTTGGAAAGCCATTGTTCCAGTGCTACTTATGGATGATTCCTCTCATTCCAGGTTATGGCTCACTTGTCTTCTACCAAGTTAGTTTTGAAAGGCCTACCCTGTCCACCTTAGCTGAAGTTGTCCCTCTACTCCACTTAAACCCACTCATCCTGATCCTGTCCTTTGTCACACTAACCACAGTCTAACGCTTCCTGGTTAATCTCTTGGGTTTATTTACTGTCCACTTTTCCTGACTCGAATCTAAGATCCATACATGAGAGCAAGAACCCTCTGTCTTGATGACTGGAACATTGTGAGCACTCAGTGCACATTTGTTGAGAGAAAGAGAAAGGAAAGATGAGGGTAAGAGCTGGAGGGAGAGAGAGACTAAGAATGAATAAGAAGCGAGACGCAAGTCTCAGACCTTACTCCCTGAAGGACTCAGTAAGAGTGCATGTATGAGAAGTCTGAAAAACACACCTGACTCCTGTAGGAATAAGTCATAAAATTTCAACCTGTGCTCTGGGATTTCCTACTTGGGGATGACAACATATACACCTATTTTCTCTGTAAATGACAGCACTCCAAAATTAGGCTGAGGAAGTTGAGTACAAAATCATAGGAACTTTTTGGATTGCTCAGTTAATGCCATTACTTTACCTTCATGTAACTGCAGGTAGTTACTGAAAACCCATAATGCCAGATAAGAGGCACTGAATTATATATGTTTAGTAACCCTGTGAAGTATCCATATTTATAGTAGCTCTCTAAATGTAGGCACAGTTACAGGACATCTCTCTAAGTTTATATGCCAAAATGTAATCATGGACCATACCGTGATACAGACGGTGGTGGGTGCCATGTTATCTGAAGACTTCTCAAGGGTAAATCCCTCTTTGTGAATTTGTCTATGTATGTATATAATAAACTATCATAAATGGCATATAGAAATTATAACCAATTTTAACCAATTTTGTCAGTTTTATGGAGTTGGAGGGAAATCTAATCAGGACATAGTCCAAAATAAGTTCATGTACCTCTAATTGGTTATCTTTGATACCAGTCTTTTAATTGAAGTACTCCAGGGAGGAGATCTTTTCTTTCTTTGCTGCCCTGTGTCTCACCTAGGACTTGTACATCTGTTTTGGAGTTTATTTTCCATAAGGGCTCTGAGACTCTGGAACTTAATCTCCTTGGAGATCTGACGAAGTCATGGTACCTAGAGTATACTTACGGGTATTTTCTTTTGCTAAGACCTTCAATGGACCAATGTATTGTGGCTCTGACTGATGATAAGATTGGGAATTTTTTTAAAGTATTAATATGCATAGTAAAATTGATGAAAAATCAGTATTTCTAATAAAATTTTTAATTTTGATTCATGGAAGAATTTATGTATCTTTCTCTCCATTTTTATTCTAGTCCTAAAGAATATTCTTACATATAATAAAGAGTTCCCATTTGATGTTCAACCTGTCCCTTTAAGGTAAAATAAATATGCACCAATATTTGTCTTCCTATTTATTATTTTGTACCTGGTTTTCAGATATTTCTGCATTTTTTATATCAGTATTAGTATTTTTAATATATCAACATTTTTATGTCTACATTTTTTGTATTCATGTCTTTTGACTCTGATGCCTCTCATAGGGTAGTTTTGTAGCTCACTGTTTTTTTCTGCCATTTTGCATGTAGAAGAATTTTAGCACCCGGTGAAGAAGAGCATTTGGAATTTGAAGAAGATGAAGAAGAGGGTGGTGCTGGAGCAGGGTCTCCTGATTCCTTTCCTGCTAGAGTTCCTGGTGAGTATCACTTATTAAAAATAGGTATAACTTGGTGTGCCTCGATGGCTCAATTGGTTAAGCATCTGCTTTTGGCTGAGGTCATGATCTCAGGGTTCTGGGATAGAGTCCCACATTGGGAATCTGCTTCTCCCACTCCCTTTGCCTGCCACTCCCTCTGCTTGTACGCGCTCTCACTCTCTCTCTCTGTCAAATAAATAAATGAAATATTTTAATAAAATAAAAATAGGCAAAACTTAATCTAAGTTTAGGGTGTTTAGAATTTATTTTGGTACTTCTACTGGGAAGTAAAACCTCCCTAAAGCTCCTGCTAATCTTAAGCAAATTTTCATAGCCATGTTATTGGCTGGAGCTATTTTATAAGAAGAGTCTGAAAGTATCTTACTGTTTTGGGATGCACAGGGCCACCCTGAAGTTCAGTGATTTGCTAGGAGGACTCATGGATTCAGCATATAGTTGTATTCACAGCTGTGATTTCTTGCCGTGAGTAAAGACAAAGAACAAAGTCAGCAAAGGGAAAAGGTGTGCAAGTGAATGAAGTCTGGAAGAAACAAGACACAAGCTTTTTTTTTTTTTTTTAAGATTTTATTTAAATCCATGGTAGTTAACATAGAATGAATTATTAGTTTCAGATGTAGAATTGAGTGATTCATCAGTTGCATGTGACACCCAGTGCTCATAACATTAGATGCCCTCCTTAATGGCCACCACCCAGTAACCCCATGAGGTGCAAGCTTCTGAGCGTCCTCTCCTAGTAGAATCACGTAGGTTGTACTACATGTAAAGTGCTGTATCTGAGGGAAGCTCTTAAGAGACTTAGTGCCCAGAGTTGTTTGTAGGGGCTGATCACATAGGCACCCTGTGCTTATTAGCACTGGCCGGAATTCCAGACTTCCAGAAGGAAAGCAGATATTCAGTGTAAACCATATTGTTTGCACAGTTTACAGATAGAGACCATTCTTATTGGGGTGGGGGATGGTGGGAATGTGCCTGAAATCCAAGTTCCCAAACTCCAGCCCAGGGGTGGCCTTGCCAGCAGGCCTTCTGAGAGTAACAGTCTCAGGCCTGCCACAACAGCTCTTTTCTGTACATTATTGTAAGCACTTCTTTGGTTAATCAAATGTAGTCATTAAAACTAGATCCAAGGGGAGTGGGTACGAAGCAAATGGTTTTTTTTCCCCATCTTGTTTTAGGAAAGGAAATAATGTTTGGCAAGCCTTTTTTATTAGCAGAAGGTCTCGATGAGGATCTTCCATTTCTGTATATGACCTGGGCAGGCACCCTGGATGAGTTTCTTGCCTCTCCAAATCACTGGCTCCCTCTGTCCTATTCTTATACATGCATAGTTTGCATGTCTGGCAAACTAATTCACTTAGGAATGATAGCAATATTCTATAAGATTATCATGCATTTTGAAATAGACCCTGGAAGCGTTACAGTAGCACTAAATATAATCTGTGTGTCATTCAGGTAACTTGCTAATAAAAATAGAATAATATTCCAGGGTTCTTAATACTTCTTGGGGAGGAGGCATCATGGAGCAGAAACAGCATAGATACTTGGGCTGGAGTCTCGGCTCTGACAGTTACTAGTTGAAGGACTTTGCTCTTGTTTCCTAAGCCAGTCTGAAGCTCAATTTCTTTCTTTATAAAATGGGAGAATAACAGTGCCTAACTCGTAAGGTTACTGTGAAGACGAAACGTGGCACTGTGGCTAAAGCTGCATCCCATGATGAATGTGGCATGACACCTGTTGTTCTGACTGTTCCCCCTCTTCAGCGGAAGGTAGCAGGACCTGTGCTGGCGCGGGGGGCGGTGGTTCCTGGGCAAGTTATAGGCACTAGAGGGAGGGAATAGCTAGTGTGAATGTTTCCTTGGTACAAGGGCATTATTTCCAATCTGCTTCACTATGAAGAGTGGTGTATTTTTCTTATTTTTGTCTTATACATGGGAAATTTCAAGTTTGCTGAGCTGCCGAGAGAAATTACTTAGCTGTTTTATTGACTGAATAATTCCCTTTTCAAAACACATATTGTAATTGATGTAGCTTCCAGTGCTATAAATTTCAGTCTGATTTGGTGGTTTGCTCACTTGCTATATTTCTAGAGCAAATAAGATCCTTAAAGTAGATGATGTAAAACCATGACACAGATTAAGCTCTTTGTGGGTTTCAGGTTGCTGAGTTGAAAAGAAACTTGTACCATAAATTAAATCCATTTGCCACATAGGATTAAGTCCGAATTACATAGATTTTTGTATTCTATAAAGCAGTGTGATATTTTGTTTCAGAGATCCAGAAAGATTACTGAACCCTTCTCTTCACTGAATTTCTTTTTCCTAAAAGTAAGAAAGAACACATGTAGTTTAACTGTATTTAATAGTTACATGAATGTTATTAAAAAGTAATTTGTAGGGGTGCCTGGGTGGCTCAGTCGGTTAAGTATCTGCCTTCAGCTCAGGTCATGATCTCAGGTCCTGGGATCGAGCCCCACATCGGGTTACCTGCTCAGCAGGGAGTCTGCTGCTCCCTCTCCCTCTGCTCCCTCATTCATGCTCTCCCTCACTCTCCCTCAAATAAATAAATAACATCTTTTTTAAAAAGTAGTTTGTAAAGTTATACCTAATGAAATCATTATTGAAATAGGAAGATGACATTTAACAGTTAATTGTAAAGCAGGAAAAAAAAAAGCTTTTCCTTATTACCCTGAGGGAATTCAACAGGATTTCCATGATGCCTAGGCAGTGTCTGCATTTTGGTGGCAAAAGTTTCTGAGAATTGTGACTTTTTATTTGTCACCACCTTTGTTCTTCTATAATTTATTGAGTTGTAAGTTTATTGTGACTTTTTAAATTTAAAGGCAGATTTACTGAAGTATCATTTACATGTATAAAATTAACACTTTTTAATATGTGGTTGTGTAAGTTTTGACAAATACATAGTTATGTAAACACTACCACTGTAAGGCTGATGAAGACTGTGTTGTATGTGATAGGATATGACTCAGTAGTTTTTTCCCATTCAAAATTAAAAATGACTTTTAGCCAACCTTTCTTGAGAAAAAGAAAGATTAAAAAAAAAATCTTAGCTTTCTTGATGCTACTTTCTCTTTTTAAAAATTTAAAAAAACTCCTAAGGCAAACATAATAAATTTCTGTTAAATAACTGTCTTTAGCCAAAATGAGATTTAATTTGTCTAATGGTAGGCTTGAGGTATACATCAGTGGCTCAGTCAGTTAAGTGTCTGACTTGGGCTCAGATCATGATCTTGGGGTCCTGGGATCGAGCCCTGCTCAGCAGGGAGTCTGCTTCCCCTCTCCCTCTCATTCTTTTCTCTCTCTCTCTCTCTGTCTCTTTCAAAAAATTAGAATTTTAAAAATAAAAAATAAAGATAGGCCTGGTAGATTTCATTTTAAATAAAGGATATAAATTTTACAACTTGTTATTTACGTCCAGAAAATTTACTGACAGTGTTGAATAGTACAGCTACTAAAATCATAAGCCAAAACAATATGAATTTTAAAATAGCCCAAGACACAATTTTTTAAGATTTTAAAAAACAGGGGCACCTGGGTGGCTCAGTGGTTGAGCATCTGCCTTTGGCTCAGGGCATCATCCCTGGGGTCCTGGGATCGAGTCCTGAATCGAGCTCTCCCAGGGAGAGCCTGCTTCTCCCTCTGCCTATATCTCTGCCTCTCTGAATGGCTCTCATGAATAAATAAAATATTAAAAGAAAAAAAAAAAAGATTTTAAAAAACATTTTCTTTTTTTTTTTTTAAAGATTTATTTAATTTATTTATTTATGATAGTCACACAGAGAGAGAGAGAGAGAGAGAGAGAGAGGCAGAGACATATGCAGAGGGAGAAGCAGGCCCCATGCACCAGGAGCCTGACGTGGGAGAGAGAGAGAGAGAGAGAGAGAGAGGCAGAGACATATGCAGAGGGAGAAGCAGGCCCCATGCACCAGGAGCCTGACGTGGGATTCGATCCCGGGTCTCCAGGATCGCGCCCTGGGCCAAAGGCAGGCACTAAACCGCTGCGCCACCCAGGGATCCCTAAAAAACATTTTCTAATTGAGTGACATGTTCAAGCTCAAATATAGGCTCAGCTGTTTCAAAATTATTATACAAGTGTGATGATTTATCTCTATATAGGCTTAAATATGTGTATATATCTTTATTTTTGAAACTAAAAATAATGAAATTTATCTCTTTAATGTGGAAACAGTTTTAATATTTACTCGGGAAAAACAATCTTTCATAAAAGGAGAATCTACCATTGACTTTGACAGTTAGATAAACAGTCCCTTTTGGGGGTTGGGGAGAGCAAGTGCTTGCATGGTGGGGATGGGGCAGTGGGGAGGGAGAGAGAGAATCTCAAGCAGACTCCCTGCTGAGTGAGGAGCCCAAGGCGAGGCTTGATCCCACAACCCTGAGATCATGACCTGAGCCAAAATCATACTTGTGAAAATTGGAGCTTTTCTTTTCAGATCAAGAACAAGGCAAAAGTAAGAGTGCGTACTGTTACCTGTCTTTATTAACGTTGTCTGGAAGTCCTAGCAAGTACACTAGGACAAGAAAAATAAAAGATAAAAATCAGAAGAAAATTCTTTTATCTGTAGATGTAATGAGTATATAGTACCTGTAAAAGAAACAGAGGAGTAGTAATTAGGATTAATAAGAGAGTTTAGCATGAGCATGCATGTCTCTTTGAACGAACCAATTCTTAAGTATAGATTTTTTTAATCTATAAACAAGCAGTAATTGCTTAGAAAATAAATATTATAACATTTATTATAGTATCATAGAATATCAAATACCTAGTAATAATAACAAAAGAAGTTTAAGACCTTTGTGAAGAAAATAATAAAACTATCAAGAAATTAAGAAGTCTTTAATACATGAAAAGGTGTATTTCAGTTACTGGATTGGAAGAAGCAATTTGTAAAAGATGTGACTGTTTCTAAAGTTGATCTGAACTTCACTGCTATTCCAGTAGACTTTTTTAGAAGAACTTGACAGCTGTTTTTATACTTTACATGGAAATGCAATGGGCCAAAAGTAGTTCACTTTCAGAAAGTAATCTCAAGAGGAGAGAATTTGTTTTACCAAATGTCAAGATTTGACAAAATTACAGTGATTAGGACACCATGGTACTGATACAAGGATAGGAAACAGTCCCGTGAGACAGAACGGAAAGCCCAGAATAGCCCACACTTGATTTATGATCAGAGTGCACTGCAGATCAATAGGAGAAGTGATGGTTTGTTTTTTTTTTTTTTTTAAAGATTTTATTTATTTGAGAGCGAGAGGGAGGAAAAGAGGGTGATCAGGAGCCAGGGGGAAGGGCAGAGGGAGAAGCAAACTTCCCACCCAATGGCGCTTTGGCTTGGGATTCTCTCTCCTTCCCCTCTACCCCTCCCACTTGTGTGCGAACTCTTTCTCTAAAATGATAAATCTTTTTAAAGAAATAAGTAAGTAGTGCTGGGACAATTGTGTATCCCATGTTGGATAGAATGAAATTGGCTCCTACTATACACCAAGGATAAGTGAATTCAAAGTGGATTGTGGAATTAAATGCAAATGGAAAAATGGTTCTTACAAGATAAGAAAACACCTCATGGTCTTGGAATAGGACACAGAAAGCGGTGACTGTATGGAATTCAGGGATTAAGAAATATTGAACTTACTAACATTGAGACTTCATCATAATCAGAAGATGCCACTAATAGAGAGGAGCTTAACATGTAAAACTAAACTTTGGTGTTAGACGTCCAGAACGCACTAGAATATGTATACAGGAATATTTACAGCAGCGTTGTTCAGACAATTCTAAAAACTTGGAGCAGCTCACAATGGTAGGGAATGCTCTCGTGTGGTTCTGGGTGATTTTTCCGTCTTAAAAAATTTAATAGATATGTACGAGAGGTTTCAGATACACAGTTGCTGTTGTTGTGTATGCCATTCTCAGCAGGATTAATTTTCCAGAGAAAGATCAGACAATAGGATGCAGAAAGGGTGGGAAGTTACAATTATTTAATTAAATATGTAAACATCAAATTAAGTTATTCCATTAACAACTAAAAGATTTGTTGACTGAATCTGGTATTAAGTTTCTCAAACTTCAGGATAATAGAACAAAAGTCTAAAAAAGCTCTTTGTCAGGGCACGTGGGTGACCCAGGAGCTGAGTGTCCGCTTTCAGTCCAGGGCGTGATCCTGGAGACCTGGGATCGAGTCCCACGTCGGGCTCCCTGCATGGAGCCTGCTCCTCCCTCTGCCTGTGTCTCTGCCTCTCTCTCTCTCTCTCTCTCTGTGTCTCTCATGAATAAATAAAATCTTTAAAGTAAAATAAAATGTTCCAAAAAATAAAAATAAAAAGCTCCTTGCCTTTATTCTTCCACTTTCTATAGAGATACGAAATACACCTTCTGCCATAGGAGTAAGCGTGAAGTATAGGTACAGGAGTACGTAAAGTATGCAGGAATTGGGGCTGCCCGGAGTCAGTCGAATCTATAACAGATTTGGAAGTATTTGTCCAAAAGAATCACATTGAAGGTTTGGGAGTTCGGGGAACTAGAACCAGGCCTGGCTCGTTGCTGAGTCCGTTACGAGCAAGGCCGTATCTTCTCTGCGTTGTCCCAGTACTTGCTGTGCGGGCGCGGGCGGAGCTCACCGTTCTCGCTCTTCTCTCGCCAGGCACTTTACTACCCAGGCTGCCGGCAGAACCAGGGATGACGTCGCTCACTATCAGAATTGAGAAAATCGGTCTGAAGGATGCGGGGCAGTGCATCGATCCCTATATTACAGTTAGTGTAAAGGGTAAATAACTCGTCTGCGTTTTCCCTTCTGGCAAATTGTGTGACGTTGTTTCTCACCTGGGACGTTGGCGGGTATGGGGTGGGTCCTTGCCTCTGTGACAGTTGATTTGCATTCATCCTACAGTGAGGTAAAATCACTGGGCGGCCGTCACCGTTCCTTCACTGAATATTTCTGAATGATTTTCTAAAAATACTTCATTATTTATAACATACATGCACATTTGCTTTTGAGGATTTTTTGGTACGTTTCAATATTCTTAAAATCCCATCCAGGGTGCTGACTATACATACACACTGTCTTTAACGCCAGATACTTCCTTCCTGCCACCTTCTCAGGGTGTGTGCTTTTCTCTGCAAAGCCCCACGCTCTCCTCTTCCCGCAGACGTCCCCTTCGGGGCCCTCTGATTCCCGCTGCGGCGCCCTGGACACGGGGCCCCTGCAGGGGTGCATGAGAGCCGGGCCTCCGGTGGAGATGGGGGAGGAGGACAGCCACGTCCATAAACCTCATACCCTGAGCCTAATGCTGGGGAGATTACAGAAGCAATGTATTCCCTATGAAGTAAGCAACGTTGTCCTCAGGATTTGTTTTCTACTGTCCAGTGTGGCATGCCATTTATTCCTTGAAAACAACTTTTTGAGTCTTTGGTTTAAAACAGAATCTGCACTGATAGGATTCTTTGGTTGGTGTCAGGCATTTATACGGCACCTTACTAGCAAAGCGCCCGGCGGTCTTTTAAAAATACTTATTAAGTGATTGACAGTGAGGTTGTCACACTATTACTCAGAAATTACTGCACCATCAGTCTTCATCTACAGTTTATCTGCACTTTGAGACAAACCAAAGAAACAGATAAGGACTGAAATGGAACTTTTATCAATCATAGAAACAAATTCAGGCCCCGGGGTTCAGTAGTACCGAATAAAAGAGAAATGAATCCAGATGCAGAGAATTCTAACATAGAGACCCCACGGCCCACAGCAGTTATCGGATAGGCAGTCTGTAAAGGCCTCACTTGGGACTCACCTGGGACGGGACACAGTAAAACAGAATGTAACAAACGATGGATGTGATAGATATTATGTTACCTTTGCACCCACACTGAACTGAAATCTGTTTTTGCGTAAGTATTTTTAGGGACTGAAATAATGGAATGTACCAAATTGTTTTAAGTTCTCTAAGATAGAAGTCTGTTGAGTAACATATAAACACTCGATCACTAAATAAGTCCATGTTGAATTTGATTAAACTGGAAGATTCCTGGCTCCAGGAAAGTAAAACCATACACCCTACATAGTGTACCATCTGGCGATTATAAATCCGGTTATTTTCTAGCAGATAGAATGTAGGTATTCTGTCTAAAAAATTACAATGAAAGAGAAAGGTTTCATTGGCAGCTTTCATGTCCTTTGCTTTAGTTCTGACTGAAGTACAGCAGGACGATTCTGATAATGATCAATGAAAGGCCTTTCCATGCCATGCACTTGATCAAGGTTGGAAATGGGTAGGAGCCCCGCTGTGGAATAGTATTCATGTTCCAAATTTTTATTGCAGACAACAGTATAGTGGCATAAGGAAGACAACAGTTCTTTTCCCCTCTTAACTATAAGGATCACGCTTTTTGTTGTCCTTCAAGCTTTCTTTTGCCCCCATACATGGCCGTGCTGCCTTCCCTGGCCCTGAGGCCTCTCCCCTACGCCCCACCCACTATTTCTGTGCCACAAACCTCTGGAAACCAGAAGCTCCCTGGGTAGGTGCTCACAGCAAAAGGAGTGTCTGCTGAGACTCTCCTCTGTGGTTCGTTTGCAGTGTCGGAGTTTATATATTTGAAACTCTTCCTTTCCTCTGTAGATCTGAATGGCATAGATTTAACTCCTGTGCAAGATACTCCTGTGGCTTCAAGAAAAGAAGATACGTACGTTCATTTTAATGTGGACATTGAGCTCCAGAAGCATGTTGAAAAATTAACCAAAGGTTGGTTTGTGATGGTAAACATTGGCTTCTTGTGGCCTGGGTTCTCCTCGTGTGTGTGTGTGTGCACATGTGTGTGCGCGCCCAGTAACCTCGTATGGTGGGCAGAAGCAACTGTCACGTAGTGTTTATTGACTTGAATGAAATACCAATTTTTTTAAATGTGGGAATTAGGAACTGTATGACCTGGTTGTGTAATAAATAATAGTTATGTAATAAATGTTCTTTGATTATAACATTTCATCATCTTGAACAAAACAGAACGAAGCTCGCCTCTTACTGAAGAGTGAAGGGAGGCAGAGGCTCCCTAAGGTGCTCTGGTGGTTAAATCTCCAAGAATTGAAAGAACCGGTTTTCCCAGCTGATTTTATTGGGCAGGAAGATACCATAATTTGTACTTGGTTGGCAGAAGGATGGGAAAGGACAAAAGCACATTTATGAAAAGGTGAAGTTATGTTTCCAGGTTAGCCGGTTCCTGGGACTAACGCTTCTCCCTGCCGTGTGCCCGGCGCGGTGCCGGCGTTCTAGGACAGGACCGCAGAATCCCTCCATCACCTGGGATTCAGGTGCAGTTGTTGACTTGTCATGCTTTTGCAAGAAGCCTTCACGGGACACAGAAGTGCTTTTTGAACAGTTGCCACATTCTCTAAAATATTCGACATTTTACTTCTCAGATCTGGCGCCGGGGCCCTGCCACTGAAAGACTTGTCTCTCGGGGCTTCTCTTGGCGCAGTGGCTGCAAGTGTGCGCAGCAGCAGGCAACATAGGCAGAAAGAGAAGCAGGCTCCCTGCAGGCAGCCCGATGCGGGACTCGATCCCGGGAAGTCAGACGCTCAACCGCTGAGCCACCGAGGCGTCCCAAATAAAATCTTTTAAAAAAGAAATTAATTGTTCTTGGCTACATTGATGAGGCAACTTACTCTGTTTTAAGCTTCTTTCTGTTGGGAGAGCTTATCTGTTGGGCTTTGGGGAGATAAAAACATCTGAATTTTTCATTGCAGCTTGCTCATTGAGGGAGGAGTGGGATAGGAGTAGGCTTGCTCTTTAGGCCTTTGTCTTCCAGAATGCTGTCTGCGCACAAACGCGTAATTCCAAGAAAACCAAAACAGTGCTCTGATCACTATAAAAGGCTTTAGGAAACAGGTAACAGTTTAAAAAAAACCGAACCAGCACATGATGTATGTTCTTTGAACTCCAAAACACCCACAAACATTGAACTTTGGAGCTTTTGTTTCAGAGGGAGAAGAGTGCTTTAAGCTTGGATATTTTGACGAATTCTTATACCTCTGCTACTTACTGAGCGTCTGCGGGCAGCGTTCGTGCTTCACAAGCACCCTCTGTGTTCCTCGTGTGGTGTTGAAGGGATCCCACGTGTGCGTGAACTTATATGCGTTCTTGAGCCCGCCCAGCTTCAGGACGCGTTGCTGTGCTTTGTAGGATTGGAGGCTGTGGAGAAATGTCACTGCGTTCAGTTGAAGAGGAGTTTTAGGTGAAACCACAGTCGTGTGGTCAGAGAGACTGTCTGACAGAGGTTACTTGGTAAAATTATGCTACTCGCTCGGATGCTTCTGGTGATGGCAGAAAATGATGGGCACGCTGAAAATACACCGTCTGTGGCTGATGTGGTTTGTTTTAATTCCGTAGGTGCAGCTATCTTCTTTGAATTCAAACACTACAAGCCTAAAAAAAGGTTCACCAGCACCAAGTGCTTTGCTTTCATGGAGATGGATGAAATTAAAGCCGGGCCGATTGTAATAGAACTGTAAGTGACGCGCACGCGGGCTTCGTGCCAGTTGAGTGGTGACTCGTTCTTAGCGTGTGACTGTAGAATAGGTCCTTTGTCCGCTCTGGTAAACCATGACTTTTCTGCTGTGGTTACAGATACAAGAAACCCACTGACTTTAAAAGAAAGAAATTGCAGTTATTGACCAAGAAACCACTTTATCTTCATCTACATCAGACTTTGCACAAGGAATGACCCCGACATGAGTCACCTGGAACGTCTGTGAATCCTCCCACTCAGTAGCGACCATCCCAGCTCCGCGGAGCGCACTCGCCTCCAGCAGGCGGGGGGCAGGCCGCACGGGCGCCGGCAGGCCGGAGCGAGCCCGCCCCGCTCACAGCCCGGCACGCCACTGACACAGACGACTCCTTTGGATGCGGGCTTGTAGTTTTGAAACGTGTTTTAACTTTTATAGTGTTTGTGCAATTCATAGTCTCTTTTCCTAACTTACCACTGTTCCTGCCCTGCTTCCTGGAACAACACTGCTGTGGGTAGGACGTGCTCGTCTTCAAAATTAATACAGCAATAAGAATGTGCTAGAGTTTACACGTCCGTTCACTTCTGCTCCAGTATGCTTTTTTGGTTTTTTGAGTGAATGCCAAACTTTGAGCTGATGGGGGGAGGATCGTATGAGACTGCGTTGAGAGAAGGAATTGGATCGCGTAGGCTCCCAGGGCAGGTCAGCCTGGAGACGTACGCAGTTCCTCAGAGGTGGCCTAAATTCACCCTGCTCTCATGGTTTTCCTGTTTAGAAATCGTGTGCCTTGGCCAGATCAGTATCCCAGATGGGAGTGTTCCCAGGTCGTAGCTGTGATTTTTCCAGATGACCAGATTGTTTTTCTGAAAGAGCACATTTGTAGTCCTGTTGATTAGCTGTTCTTCCCATCACGTTATTTGTTCTGGTAGTGATTCTAGGGGTAACGATGGAACATGTCAGAGTAATTACAGATTTCTAGATGGCTTTGTAACGCCCTCTAAGTCACGTCATCTAAGCTGAGTCAGATGCTAACGAGATAGTGCAGGGGTAACTGCTGTTTTCCTGACAACTGATTGTGAAACCTTAAAGCCTGCATACCTCTTAGGTGGTGAGTATGCAAAAGCTGGAGCTCCTCTAGTTGTTTCTATATAGGTAGATAGGATTGCCATTTATTTCCTCTGTAGATATATTGACTTTCATCCATATGGGAATATGCAGGTCATTAGCTTATTATAATTTGACTATTTACATTACTTTTGACTTAATGGGGCATAAATAAAACTTTCAGAGGACACATGAGGTGGATGGATATGTGATCCGCAGAACATTAGGATGGGGGGGTTGGATGCAGACCCACACGTTCAACATTCCCCGTGTTAACGACCACTGCTGGTAGGAGGGCAATGCAGCGCCAGTACTGGGCCTGTTCCTAAACTAGTGTATTAACCCGAGTCCTACTGCTGGATGTGTGCTTTTTAAAGTAGCCACAGTGAAGTGTTCTGGTCCTTATACTTCAAGAAAGCTGGTCTTTACTTCCGGTTGTCTGTCTGTTCTGTTAGAGATGGATGTTAAAAACTTGGAGCCTGAAAGAATTCACAACCAAAATTGAGTCTTGTCTGTCTTAATTAGATTAATTCCAAAAATGATTCAGTCCACAATAGCTCAAGGGGATGAAGAATTTGCCTTAATAAATTACCTTGTTTGTTCACTCAACCCTTAGACTGAGTTGTCAGCCCCCGACTGTCAGCTTCTCAAGGGGCAAGAACCACATTTTCTTCAAGTCCTGTACATGTTCTAAGGTGCTTGGCAGCGCTCTGTACCCTGTGGAGTACTCAGTACCTTCTGTCGGATGTTGCTGACGAGACCTAAAAAAATAATCCCTTAAAGTACCTACTATTAAAATGTAGCAAAACTGATCTGTTGTTGGTCTTTCTCTTTTCTCATAGACCGTAAGACATGTATGTCAGTGATAATTTGTACGAAGCCGCATCTGCTGTCGTCGACATGTATGGACTACAGTGCCTTTCAGCAGTAGTGAAGCTCGAATGGGATTAGCGTAGCTTTAATTCAGCCCTGAATGGGATGTGACAAGTGGTTATCTTGAAGCAGTAGACACAATACTGGATACTGTGCTTCCCACAAATTATTTTTTTGTTTTCCAACGGAAAAAAGCAGCTATTGGACAAGAACTGTAGTAGAAATGCTCTCATGCTGAAACACTGCTGCTTCATAAAAGATGGTTTTAGCAACCAAGCCCAGACCCCCGGTTAGCTGGAGGCCCTGTGAAAGAGCTGTGACGGGAGGGCGCCCCGGGGCCGAAGGAGGCACGGAGAGGCGGCCGCCCCAGCTCAGGTGAGCAACACTGGAATTGTTCTACAGCTTATGGACTTTCAGGAACAAGGAGAAACAGGACACACACACACACACACACACACAATTCAGAGGCACAGAAGATTAGCTTTGGTTTTAAAATAGAGCTAATTTAACTTTCCTACTTGGTTATTTTTGTTATCAGGTCTATCTATTCATTACTATATAAAATTAGCGATTATACTAACTTCATTATTTTGTCCTGAGACTCACCTACTGAAAAATTATATTTGTATTTTTAACCTTATTTTACATGGTTGAAAATAACCTCTATTAACTATGCAGTGTTCCCTTCAGTTTCCTCTGTTCTTGATATTAAATGGTAAGACCTATGAATTCTCTTCCAGAGAACTATTTATGTTTTTCTTATGAGTTTTGAAGAGTTGTCTTCTTTCAATGCTCCTTATCTTTCCAAAGTGGTATCTTTTAGTAGTTTAGTGTAAAAAAAGACCTTTGTTTCAGTGAAGCTTTTGCTGCTTTTTATTTTATAGGGTATTAGAACATTAGATGTTGTAATGGTGACAAGTCATGGTCTAGGTTTCAGCAGTATCATGACACAGAACTTTGGAGAAGGGGACAGTATGCTCTAAGTGGTGAATACTACCAGCCTTTCAGAAATCTGATTAAATCTTAAACGTTGTTTTAAAAGACAGGTCATAATGGGCATAAGGGATACTTTAAATATGATGTAATATCAGGCTCAGATTTACTGATTTTTAAATAGAAATGCCAGCATTCAGATACTAATTTTGGAGTAGCACAGACGAGCCTTAGAGAATCCTAAATTGTTCTTTCTTACAGTATTACACTCTTCTGATCTTTTTTGCCTGGTTTTACCTTAAAAAACAGAGGCAAGGTATGGGAGAAATAATAGACTACTTTTGGAAAAAGGAATTCCTGCTTATGGTCACAACATAACATTCTCAGTTTTCTGTTATGCACCTTTCCTTCAAGAATGGTAAAAGCGGTAAGAGCAACAGAAAACCCAAACAGCTCCTGCTACTAATAGAAGCTCATAGCCAGGAAACCATTCTTAGTGAGCAGCTGAAGTCACCGGAACGCACCTGGGCTGGACAAGAACACGGCTGTGGTGTTCCCAGGTGACTTTAGGCTGACCCTCCTAAGCGTTGAGCAGCAGGGAGCCTGACTTGACGTGGTTTCGGAGGGGCACCAGTCTCATGAGAAAACAGTCCAATGAAGCAACAGACACTCGGGAGATACTAATAACCAAATTTTTATGAACTATTACTACAAAGAACTTCAGCAAGAAGGGAGAGAAAATTTAGTGATCTTTTAGTAAACATTTTTAGCATAACAGTCTTTGCGACCAGTATTTTAAAAAACCAAGCTAATAAACACCATTGCTCTGTGTTCAACTGGTGTACACTAAAAATAGGATAGTAAATGGAAATACATGTTCTAGCATTTCCACAGGAAATGTTCATATTTTTCATGACATTCTAAATCATTTAGCAATTACATACGCTACATTAACTAAAACACAGGTATTCTTTATTGCACATTTCAAAGTTGTAAGGAGGCTCTAGCTTATGAGGTGGTTTTTATTCAGGGGGGAAATGATATTTTTCAATTGTTTGGCTCAAAAATGCACACTGCCAGGGCAGCTTAGTTCTAAAAACAAACCTTTTAAAATAAACTTTTGATTTTGAAGCCAATGAAATCCTTTACTGTAACGAATAGTGCACAGTCCACTTTCTCAGACTACACGTTAGAGGTCAGAGTCACGGGCTCTGTTTTAAAGCCTGTGAACAGTCCTGGCTACTGCCCTGGGAGGCAGGTGGAGGCTCGTCTCTGGAGCCAGAAGGCAGTAAGTCTCTTGCAGCAGGTGGAGGTGGATAATCCTGGGGACCATGGGCAGGGGGTGGTAGTCGGGTACCGGGAATAAAGTACTCTCTTGGGCCAAAAGAGCCTAAAGGTCTAAAAGGTGCATGTCCCGGTAAAAATTCTCGAGGATCAAGAGACAGGTCCCGTTTTCCAGGTGGAATGCCTGGTGCGTATTCTCTTAAGCCTAGTGGTGGACGTAAAGCAGGACCTGGAAAAATAAAAATACATATGAACACAGGCAAATGTAGAGGACTCTAGGTAGGTTAGTCTTAAATTTCTCCTGATGTCAGAGAAGAGGTAAATTTTGTGCTGATGACCAGCCGGCCAGGAAGCCACACAGGCAGGACTTAAACACGGCTCTAGTGAGCTTGTGTTTCCTGTTACACAGGTCTGCCATCTTTCTCTCACAAGGGATTGGTTTAGTACTTGAAAGTACCCCTGGTCACAGCAAGATGATGGATTACAAAATAAGGGCTTTACTGCAACAAATGAAACTTCCAGTGTCCACTTCTGAACAATCCATGCAGTAACTCCCCACGGACCTAACATGCCATCCAAATCCAGGTGCCTGCCCTATTAGGGAAAGACCGTCTAGCTCCCTCCCCCCTAATCAAGCTCAGCGACATTTATCTGGCATTAAACTCGACCTTCCCTAGAGCTAACACTTCCTTATTTGTTCCCAAAGCAAGGAGTGTAACTTTAATCAGTTCCCTCCTCTCTCTGACCCACTGCTTATACTTCCGTCACGGTGATTACACACTTCATGTTTCCTAATACGTGCATCTGTTCTAGAGGACTCTGTAAGCTCTCAAGTTGGGAGAATTAGTTCTACCCATCTGCAGAATATTTCTATTACTACCTCTTGTCTACAAGAGAGATCTGCCCATCTCAGTACGGGGGAATTAGGCAGCACCCCGTGTGTCCTAAAAACTTGAGGAATCAAGTTAAAAATGTACTCCGCTTGCTTTGCACTTTCATTACCTAGGCCTGTAAAAGCCATTATTATAAAGTTTCAAAAAGGAACAGAGAACTGCAGTGGATGAATTGCACTCTCCAAGTCAATTACTACTATTCAATCATCATACCAAATGGTGGAGGAAGCGGCCGAGGCCCGAAAGGCCCGCAAAGTTGAGGGGGTGGTCCGTAGCGAATGGGTGGTGGTAGAGGGCCGCCCACGGGGGAGCCCATGAGGGGCACCCCTGGGAAAGGAGGCGGCCCTTTTGCAGCCATAGGAACCTGCAGAACAGAAGTAGTTACAGTTCTGAGAGACTCTGGTATGACGCACAAAAGCACCAACACCAGTAAAAGCTGAAACACAACGAAGCAGATGTCAGGCACCTGTCCAAAGAACAGAACCGGCGCAAAAAAACTTGAGCCCTCCCGTCTGTTCCCACTGGCAGCTTAAAGGAATGGCAGGGAAGCGAATGGTTCACCGGAATCCCCTTACTGCTGGAATATGCAGGGGGAAGAGAAAGCAAGAGGATAGTTGAAGGACATTAACAGAAATGACTCCTGACTAATAAACCCTACCACAGACCCTCAAGTCCTTCCCACTGCCACACGGTGCATTACTGCCACACTGAGCACGGACAGGACACAACAATGAAAAATCCACTCTCTACACATGTAATGGTACCCACTACTCAATTTCCTTTCATGAATTTTAATCCTCCGATCTCTCAATCTCTAAGCAGGAGCATCCTGTTTTCAATGAGGGCACAGAGACAGAGTATCAGATAATCTGCTGAAGGTCACACAGCATGTAAGAAGCCACACTGCAATTCTGTATCAGGTCTGCCTCTAAGCCTGCCCGCCTGCCTCTTCCTCCCTAACGTCCACTCCAAAGGGGTCCCGGATCCATGCTGCCTTTGGATAAAAACTCAAGAAATGCATGTTCCTAGAGTCCTGTGGTGAAACTTGGAAGCATTTTCCAAAAGAAGCAAGGTTACATGTGCAGAGGCAGGCACACCCCCAATATTTACCTTCTGCACCAGTTAATGCCGTGCTTTTACAGTAAGAGACTTTCACATGGGAAACGGGGTTAGAAATTCTAAATAATCAGAACACACACTGCGATTTCAGCCCAGAGAAGCCCAGGGAGCCATGAGGACTGGCGCAGCTCTAGTAGAGAACACATTTATGTGGAGATCACCGAAGGCCACTGCTGGGAAAGGAGGCCACGGGTAAGGAGAGATGTTCAGCGCTCAGCACTTCACTTCCAGCCTGCCTTCCTCCATTACGCATCTGTACTCTCAGGTTATTCAAAACAGGCTGCTTGCTATACAACTGGAGATACTCTTAACTGGCGCACTTGCAAACACCTAGTGGTGAATTAAGTTGTTCAGGACTGTTTTACGTTGCCTCAGAACTCGGAACACCGAAGGACACACACTATGTAGTCAGGGTGATGACTTTCCACGTCCTTTAGTAACAAACATGTTCCAAACGGGTTAACAGCCTAACCAAGTCAGGAAGGAGGAGGAAAAAAACCCAACCAACCAGTCAGATTTCAGCAACCCAGCAACACTTCCAAGTCCAAGACAACAGTAAGGTCAGCATTAACATGCAATTTAAAGCAAAGCGGGTTAGTGTCATGCTCTTCAGATCCTTTCCAGAAATACACCCAAGTAACAGCTCAGCTCAGTCCTCAACCTCGAAGTACTTACTACTACCGACTGCTCAGCCACAGGTGAACTGCTGGGAACTGAAGGGCCTTCGGGGTCTTGGGGAACAGTTTGCTTTTTAAAAAAATAAATGAGATAGTATAGCTATAACAGACACACAAACAGCAAAAGGATGACGCAGAGAGAGGGTTATAGCAAAAGTTCAAGGTTCCCTGAAATACTTAATTCCAATTCAAAGTGACTGCAGGATTTACCTTGCCTTCATCCGTCACCTTGGTAGGGGAAGAGCTTCTCGAGCTGCTGTTCATCGTGGGAGCTGCACCAGATCCCAGATCTGAGGAAGGCCAGAGAACGGATTTAGACTTATCCTGATGTATATTCCCTTTGAGGAAGAATAAGGGCTCTTCTGCCCACTTCCTCCATGACTTTACACTCTAACACACTCGGATCCCTTACCAGAGGCAGAGGGTTTCCCAGATGCCTCAGATGACCAACGAGGACGAGGTAGAGGCCCGTCCACTGACCCTTGAGAAAGAAAGAACAGAGCCCTTGTATGGATTTATCAGAAGAAACCAACCAACTGTGGACAGGTCAGGGTTCAGCTCTACCTAGAAAGCGACATTAAAAATGGGTCTCCTCATACATGATGGGAAATCCCGACGTAGGCACAGACTTAAAGAATTGAAAGCTGTTGGATTAAAAGAACAGCAATAAAACCTGCACGTTAACAGCAGCAGCTGGAGCTTCAAGTTACAGGCTTGGTACAGTCGTACAGGCTGATGTGTTCAGTCTGTGATCGGACTTCCGTATCTTACCAAGTATTGCATGTGTGTTTACGATTAGAAACAGACATCACCGTGTATTAACGAGAAATGGGTGTATGCTGTATTAAGTATATAGGCTTGAAGCTACTTTTACAACATCCAAGGGAGTTACTCTATAGAAATGCAAAGATAAAGACTTCTACTTTACAGTAATAAAGAAACAGTAATTATATATTCTTATAAAAATATTTTTATGTATCTAAAATACTTATATTAATGTTAATAACAATAAACACGTTCTATTCTAAAGCAGATCTTACAGCAGACTATACATCACAACAAATTAAAACACTTTTTTCTCTATAAGGGACAGACCCAAATTCTAAAACGCTATCTTCATTAGAATTCTCAAATAGAAGTGGAGGAACCTCTAGAAACAACTTGCTGCCAAGTAAAATGTGGATGCTCACCAAATTCACCTCTAGGCATCTCTCTTCGATTCAGCGTAGCAGAGAGCGGTCTCGCAGGCAGGTCAGCCGTGGGAGGTGGGGAGCACTCCCCCCCACTCACAGGGGATGGACCAAAAGAGCCGTTCTGGCTCAAAGGACCTGAAGATGACAGCAAACGTTACCGCTTAGAGGCAACTTTTCATTAGGAAATTCTGGGATGACTTCTAGGGCATCAGGACGAGAATGTAGTGCATATATACTTGCACCACAGCCCCGGATGCTGTTCCCTGAGAGCGCGGCCCACCTCTCCACGGAGGGTTCTGGGCGCTGGGTCGGCCCGGCCTCGGCTTCACAATCACAGGCTCCTCTTGCAGCATTGCCATCTTCTGGGTTAATTCCAGTAACCTGAATACAGAAAAAGAATGGACTTAAATGTGAAATACAGCATCAGTTCCTTATTAGATACCCAGCAGCACTGCCTTTGGAATCCTGAGAAGGCGCTGAGAAAGTGGAATTCCAGATCTCATACTTGTGTCTCAAGTTGGCAGCTTCCCTCTTCTCCTCGGCTATAGCTCTTTCTGCAGCACGAGCTTTGAGCTATTGGGGAAAAATCAGATCTGAATCAGTTGTGGCAGGCTACACACACAAGGAAAGAAAGGAAAAAAAAAATCTTACCCAGTTATCATGAGCTTTCTTCTCATGAGTCGCAATCTGAAAAAGACAATACATGGAAAACCATGTGGGGACTCCTCACAGCAGCCGCTACAATCATCTCTATCAGACAAGAAGAATCCTGCTGCTGTAGGGCAGGGCAGGGTGAGGCAAGGCAATTACCTGGTTTTTAAACGAGCGCTCTGTCTTCTGCAACTCATCCTCCATCTCTTCGATTCTACGCCTAAAAATCACATGTGCTTTTATCAATTAAAGTGCAACTAAAGAAAAATCTGAACGTCTCACCATATCCCCCTCCCTGTAACACCTGCATTCCTGCAGACTCCATTCACACGTAGAAACATACTTACAAGGTTACAGTCAGTATAACATGATCAAAACTAAGACTGCCTAATTTCCTGATTATCTAATGCCTGGAGTCTGAGCTGACACACTGTAATTTTCTTGACTGCTCTTCAGTGTCCTCCAGCAATCCTGCTATGACTATCTTCCTCCACAAAGGTTTTTCTTCCTATAATTACAGCCACAGAAAAGTTCCCAGAGTTGTGACTACTGTGTCTACCAAGTGGCACAACCACTGTAATGATTTCAGAAACATCACTATAGCAAGGCGGCTTCCTGAAAGAATTCCTCCAACACGCAGAATCACGTGGAACTGCTGGCACAAACCAAGTTCCCTGACAGTCTTGCCAGTACTGGGGAGAAGGCAATGGTTGTTAAAGTTTTTTCCTTTGTTAACTTAAAATTCATTTTTTCTCATAGGAATTAAACTGTATTCACATCCTGTGACCATTTACTTATGTTCTGTTGTTCTGTTCTACACAACATAACCTGCTTTTGAAAGACACCAACAGAGGTTCCCTGTCCCAGACACCACCCTCGAAGCTGAACTCACTTGTACGTTTTTACTTCCTCCGCAGCCAGAAGCGCCTTCTCGTCTGCAGCTGACAGCCGCTGCTCTCTCTCCTGCCGCTCATACTCTTCCTGACTCAGTTTCCTAAGACAAAATCAGGTGTCAGTCAGACGTGTTTCTGCCTTCCCAGCAGTCTGTCTGAATGCCTCTGGTCACACATTGCCTCCCCTCCCCGCTAAAACGCACAGACATACAATGTCAGAAAAGAGTCCAAACTTGACATTCTGGGATAAAAATCAACCTCTGGGCTGTCAGCGAATCACCCGCACTTTATAACTTCTCATGATTGTTTACTCGCTAGTAAATAGTTTAACAAATGTCAAACACACTCTATACGTATGGGAAAGCTCCTAGTGCTTTATACGCTGAAAGGTCATTTAACTTGACTGTGGAAGGCCATGGCCGATCAACCTCACACAATTAAGCTTCTCAAAGCAAGGGATAATTACTTCTCTTATTTCTCACCACAGAAAAACCTATAATGACTTCCATTATTTCTACCAAGAAAGGACAGCTTCTTAACCCAAGATGGGTACCGAGATAAGACAGTGAGCCAAACAAAGGCGGCGCCTTTTAAAATGTGCCTTCTAGCTTCTAACCTGTGCAATTAATCACAGAACATTCCTGCACTTCAGATATGGAACGCCTACTACTACCCATTTCAATGGAATTGTGATTTGAGAAAGAGAAAATCAGAAAAAGCAACATCTAGTGAATGCAACAGAAAAAGAATCCCAGCTGTTCCATAATCAATCTTGCCTACTGAAAACTGGTTTTAATCCAATTAACCTTCAAGCTCAAGATGTCCATGTACTATAAAATAGATTGCAATGACGGCAGCATTTAAGAGTTTAAAAACGTTATTTTCTTATTACCCTTGTACATCTTTGCTAGAAATCGAATTCAGAAGACATTTGAAATTTAAATTTCTGAGAAGCAAAATAAGAAGAGCTATATAGTTAAAAAAGGTTTAATAACAGGAAAGAGAAAAAGGTTTATGTATTCTTTTATAATGGCCCATTCAATACTCAGCAAAGTATTTTATGAATGGCTATAATATATTGGTACACTGGACAAAACTATATAAAGAATGTGCTTGAAGGCATCAGAAAGCTAAGATACTAGCTAACAAGTTTAATATATGAGGCCAAGATCCAGAAAAAAAAGCAATCTCAGAATTACGAGAAAGCCTGGCATCGGAAGCCACCTTTTCCCCAGGTTCATTCCATGCACAGAAGACAATGAAGATATAAGGAGACTGAGCAGAGCTTTCAACAGATCTGGGTTTAAAGAAAAATGAAGTGGAGTTCAAGGTTGCCAATGAGGGGGACCCCCCCCCCCAACTAAAAGTCTGAGGCTGTGGATTTGGACTAAAAAGAGTTGTGCAAAGAGGCAACACGGTGTCTTTTGAAGGGACGAGGCCATTTTTTAAATGACCTGAATTGCTGACTGGATTAAAGTAAGGAACTCATGCTACAAATAAACTGAAATCTTTTCCGTAGGCAAGTAACAGCATCCAGGACCTTTAGTTTCCTCTATAATTATTATAGACAATTTGGCCACTCAGTGAGAACTAACCAGACACACTTGTGATCAAAAGCTAAAAAACAAGAGGGACTGACCCATAACTGCATTACACAGACTTTAAAATAATTATGGTTTTATATTCAAAGAAGTGAAAGTCAAAATTATAAATTTTGGCAGAACTATAAAACTGAAACATAGTAATTGAAATTAAGAACTCAGTGAATAGAGGCACCTAGGTGGCTCAGTCAGTTAAGCATCTGACTTATGATTTCAGCTCAGGTCCTGATCTCAGGGTTCTGGGATCGGGATCGAGCCCTGCATCAGGCTCCTGGCTCAGCAGAGGGTCTGCTGGGGATTTTCTCCTCCCTGCTAGCCCCCTACCCCCCCCCCATGCATCCCTCGCCCCTGTTCATGTACACAAGTGTGCACTCTCTCTCAAATAAATCTTCAAAAAAAAAAAACAAAAACCCAATGAATGGTTTTAGCAGCCAATTTGACAAAATGAAGTGAAGAGAGTTTAGCACACAAGGTAGACAGGTCAGAAAAAACACCATCCAGAATGTAGCAAATCAAGTAAAAATGTAAGAAACATAGATGAAAAAAAAAAAAGTTTAAATAGAATCTTACAAGATAGAATGAAACACAATCAATACACAAAGGTCCCCCAAATTAAGAAGTGTCAATGACCTCAAGCAGCATAAATGCAAATAAGATAGGGGAGGGCAGAGAAGCAAAAAATGCAACCCCAACTTCCCACTCCACACCTGCACACCTCCCCATAACACTGCTGCAGCAGCAGAAAGCATGACGGAAGGCTGCAAGCTGCAAGGGCAGTGATGAGAAACTGAGTAGGGATGAGATGACAGACACTGGACTCCTCAAAGGAACTATCAAACCAGAAAGTAACTGGTTATTTTCAAAGTAATGATATTAAGTAACTGCAACCATCTTACAGCCATCCTGTAACAATCCTTAAAAAGATGTCTTCATACAAAGATAAACTGATCAAATCTGTAACTAAAGGATGTCCTTCTGGAGAATAAAAGGGACCCCCAAGGAAAGACTACAGATGGGGGAGAGAATGAAGGGCTACACAGGAACTATGCACGTGTGTGTCAGCAGAACTGGCCAGAAAGTGCTGGAGGTGTACAGAGAACTAAGTTATGTTACTCAGACAGCATCTACACCCCACTCAGGAGCTCAAGCCCTGAAAGAGGCAAATCTGTTCATGTATGTCATACTTCAACAAGTTCAGGACACATGTTGTGGTCTTTAGGGTAACTACACGAAGAGAGAGCAAGCTTTAACTATCAAGCTTAAAAAGAGGAAAAGCAGAATTATTAAAAATAAACAATCCAAAGACACAGGGAAGGAAGGAACACAGAACAAGCCATCAATCAGAAAGCAAATAGTAACAGGTAGATTTATTTTACTTTTTACAATTTTTTTTTTATTTTTAAATAATCTGTACATCCAACGTGGGGCCCAAACTCACAGCCCTGAGATCAGGAATCACATGCTTTACCAAGTGAGGCAGCCAGGTACCCCAGTAACAAGTAGATTTAGAAGCCATATTATAGAAGAAAAGGCACACTCACTCAGTCTCTACAGGCAAAATGCACTCACCCAGTCTCTATAGCTACCTACCTATTTATGGTACAAGGCATTCCAGAAAAGATTTTAAGGAACATAAACCTTTCAGTAGGCAGAAACTGCCAGGTGGAAAAACTGTAAAAAGACATTTTACTGCAGAGAAAGCAGCACACAAGGCTCAGAGTGGCATGAAGAACTGTGTTTGGTGTGGCTGCAGGTCAGAAAGCTGGTATCGGAAGCTGCCTGCGGAAATGCATCTGAAGAGGCATCTCCAAACAACTAAGGGGAAGTGTCCTACCTGCCTGTGCAAGAGTCTGGAATTGATCCAGAAGAGAACGGAGCACTCTTGATAGATTTTAAGCCCAGGAGGCCATTGCAGAGACTTGCATTTTAAATAAGTTCACTCTAGGCTGAGAGGGAACTGATGACAGCCTGGAAGAGGGGGTATGAGAAAGGGAAAGTGGAGAGAGGTGACCAGTCACGGACTAGCAGGAAAGAGGATATGGGTCCAAACTAACACAGGCTTTGGGGATGGAGAGCAGGGTACAAACCAGACAAGGTGACTCAGCGCATGCTGGATGAACTGAATGAAACAGTGCCATGATGACTATCATAAGAATTACCATTTAGGAAATGAAGATTACTATTGGTGGCAAAGAAATGCTCTTTAAAAAAAAAAAAAAAAGTAATGGGGTCGGGGAGCCTGGGTGGCTCAGTTGGTTAAGTATTTGCCTTTGGCTCAGGTCATGATCTCAGGGTCCTGGGATTGAGCCCTATATGAGGCTCTCTGCTCAGAAAGGAGTCTGTTTCTCCCTCTCACTCTCCCTTTGTGCTTTCTCTCTCTCAAATAAATAAAATCTTTAAAGAATAAAAAAATTCAAAAAATTTTAATAAAGTTATGAAATTAGAAATATTTCTCTGAAATAGGCCAAGTATTTATAACTGGCCTGAACGAAATCTGGAAAATCTAAACTGACTGCATGGTGAGCAAAGGATCAGAGAAAACATTAGTGGTATGCTTTCGATGTTTCGTGGCATCAAGTAATAGCCTGAGCACTTAAAAAAGATTAACTTTGCTCAGCAGGATAAGCCTTCTCAAAGGCTGAGGTAGATATATGCCAGAGTAAAGAACAAGACCAATCATGAACAGCCACTGCCACTGCCAACCTATTTGTAGAGAATTCAGATATTTTGGTGGAGAAAAAAAACTTAGAACTATAAAAGTGCATCTTTAAAAACATACACCTAACTTCAAATTTGAGATGTAGATTTCAGAAAATTAATACCTAAATATACATACTAAACAGGCATGTCTATATTTAAAACTCCAAATATCCTCACCATGATTACAGTATGTAACATTTAATCTGAGAATCTAACTAAAGGTCCAAAATTTAGGATATCTCCAAATTACTGAATATTCCATTTGGAGTATTTATTCTATTAAACATCATGTCTTACAAACCACTCCGATTCTGAAAAGCTGGATCAAGGAGTATTAGAACACATAGGATGATCAAGAAGGAAAGTGAAGTATGCCATGGAGCCACGAAATGAAGTGGATCCTCAAGGAGCACGTCTCGGTGGTAATCATTCACACCAGTAAACCACTACTTGCCAAACAAAGTACAGGCAACAATTTCTGACAACTGATTCCAATGGAAAGAAAAATGCAAATTATGGGAAACAAGAAAGGAAGAAAGACAAACTTCTACAAATTGCAGACAGAAAAAACCCTACAAATAATCTTTTAAAAAGACAAAATTCTGTCCAACAGTTCACACATTCACTTACACGGCAAGACTGCTAATGACGAAACATGAACATCTTACTTTTGCAGAGCCATTTCCTTCTGTTGATAGAGTTCGTTCAGAATCTCCACTTTTTGCCTCAGGGTTTTGCATTCGTCCTCCAGGCCGGCTTTGGCAGACTGCAGTGAATCACGGTCATCTTCTAATTTCTTTATTTGGTCTGTAAAGGATAAAACAGTTGAGCAGTGTGTGCTAGTCTGCAAAGGGTAAGAATCAGCACTTTCTTTTCAGGAAGCAGCCTACCTTCCAGGTTGCATTTAGTAGACATTGAGGCTCTAAGCTTAATCTGCAGAAGTTTTAGATCCTCTTCAACTACCGATATTGCAGTTTGTGTCTAAAAATTCCGAAAGAGAGAACTATCCTTACAAAGGAGGCACGATGAGCATTCACAGGCACTTAGGGTACTCCACAAAAAAGATCATACCCGAGAAATGTCCATCATCTGCTTAATCTGATTTTTCATTTTCTCACTCCGGTCACCTAAAATACAAAAGACTTTAATTGCATTTTCCTCTTTTGCTTTTTAACTCTATTTTCTTGATTTCCTCCAAACTAAACAACTGCCATGTTCAAACATTCAAAGGAAAAACAAATCAACCAGGAAAAGTAATTAAGCTCCGTGACTTTTCAGAGAATTGCAAACTTAGATTCAAAAAGTGAATTCCCAGTTTATATAAGAAAAATGCCATCTGTGCCATTCTCAAACAAGAAAGGATGTGTGAACTAAGGCTCTTTCTTCTCCCTCAGATCTACATACCCCTGGTCAGGTATCTCATATAGAAAGACTTAATCTTCTGCTCATCCCTTAAATCTGCTACCAGGTGTGGCTGAAAATGCCCATTGTGCAAGGAATGTCCAATTTGGAACAGTGTCCAGAAACAGGTCCCTTATCAGTAAACACTGCTACCCTTTAGCTCCACTCTCACGGCCCTAGTGTATGGCCCCCAGCACTTCAGTCCTCTTGAAATTGGTTGTAGGCTCTATAACTGCAGAGCTACAGAGATGATGACAACCAAATTCAACTGTCATCCCCACAGCACTGAGGGAGAAATAAATTTCTTCTACTGAACCGTGTTTACACTTAGAGGTATAAGTCACAACTATGCCGGTCCCAGCTCCAGTACATACACACACAAGCAGTCCTCGGTGGGATGGAAAAGCAGAGTCCACATTCATTGCACACCCACTGCTATGTCACAGCCCTGCAACCCACCTCTGTCCAGTGCATACAGATAAACACCTACAGCTCTAACACTTAAAAGGAAGTTAGTCAGGGGCACCTGGGTGGCTCAGTCATTTTAAGTGCCCAGCTCGTGACTTCAGTTCAGGTCATAATCTCGGGGCCTTGAGATCAAGCCCTGCCTCGGGCTCCTTGCTCAATGGGGAGTCTGCCCCTCCCCCTGCTCGTTCTCTCTCTCTCTCTCTCTAAAATAAATAGATTTTTTTAAAGAGGAAGTTAGTCCAAAGAGGAGCATCAGTGTACTTAAAGACAGGAACACAAAAAGAGGTCCAACCTCCCTGAAACTGAACTTACCTCCTACTTCTCCATTTGCTAACTCATCTAACTCACTTCCTCCTTTACTCTGATCCTCAGATTCAGATTCACAATCTAACCGATTCAACTGGGTAATGCAATTAGTCAAAGCCTAGAAAAGATGCAAAAGGGTATTAGAAAGAGCTTCTCAAGCAGATTTCAGGAGAATTAAGTATGTATTCAAGCGAATGAACTTACATTAATATTATCATCTTTGTGAGTAAGAGCTACTTCCAAATTTTTCTGAGATGTCTCAAATGATTTGATTTGCTCACTGAGCTCAGCGTGTGATTTGCTCCAATCTTTGATTTCTTGCTGCAACTAAAAAAACACATGAATTTCCAATAGGGCTTTTGCACTGAACATTTCAGGGCCAAGTGAATAAGACCGGGAAACAGGGAGTCATGCTACACTTTGACCTGTCATTATGGACTGAAGCCTTGGTGAAGGGACAGGGGAGAGTGGCCCCGATCCTAAGAACTGCAGTAAGAATACAACAACTCTCAAGGAAGTCCATCCAGTTTACTGTATCCTTCAGAAAATTGCAGCCAATTCAAATAATTCACTTCAATAGGGACAAAGGAGCACATCTCACTATCTCCCATGTCCACACTGCAGGTCATGTAACCTTACTTTGGTTGGTGAACAGTAATTACTCAAAGGAGGGTTATAAATACCAAATTCTTTGGTCAAAAGCAAATCATCTTACTGACACTATTCAAATGAATAACTGGTTGGTATTTGATAAGACAAAGACTACATTACATTCTGATAGCTATAAGAAATTATAGAAAAGATCTTAATTCAGAACAGATGGAGAATATATACATGCACTCAATTTTGGGAGTTTAAAACTTTGCACATCTAAGAATAGAATTCTGCATACATATTTCATTTCCTTAAAAACAGATCTGAGAAAAGATACTCAAGAAGTAATGATACTCAGGTCCCCTAATTCACACAATCTAGGACGTTAACTTTTCTTTACCTGTTCCTTCTTCTTCTTAAGCCTAGCATTTTCTTCTTGAACTCGATGGCATTCAGACTTCACCTTCTCTTCACTAAGTTTAGCTTCATTAAGGGCAATTTGAACCTAATGCAAAACACTCCTATTAGTGAATAAATTCTAAAGGAAGGGTATTACACCTTCCCAACTAGAAACATACAGTTTTCATTTATTGCATATTCTAGCACAGATCAAATGTTTGCTCTTCAACAAAACTATTAAACCTATGAACATCTTGCAGAAATTATAGGCAGCTTTACCTCTGAAAATTCTGAGGCATTCACTGAAATAACATCTTTCAGCTTCTCTATAGATTTCTTGTTTTCCAGTATCTGCCATTTGGAAGAACACAAAAAAATGTATGAGGATTTTAGTAGAAACAGTGGGATATGTTGTGCTAAAAAGATGAAACATTATCCCAGAGCCATCCTCTACATATCAGGTAAAAGCAGATGATTCAGTTTTAGCCAAGGAGAAAAGTCAAGAATATAATAAAGAGATAAGGAAAGAAGAAAATAATTGGAGCTCTGTTACATGCTATCCACAGCCTTTCCGGCTATGAGATAATGTGGTAGGTGACCAGACAAAAAGGTGAAAGAAAAAAAGAAAAAAAAGAAAGAAGAAAAAAAAAATCAAGTAATCTAGTTCAAATCATGGTTTCTCCTATTGGTATAGAAAAAAAAATCCCCAAAGTGACTTTAAAAATTCTCTTGCCTGAAACTAAGAATGGTGGGACTTGAGGCAGAATAGAAAAATCTGTCTTACAGAAGAATTCCAAATAATCTGTGAAGGTACTGCCTCCTCAAGGAGGTGGAGCATACTCTTCACTCTTAGAAGAGAGGGCTGGGCATAGTTACTTCCTTCCAAAGAGTACACCCAAGAGTGGGAACAGGTAAATTCAGAGTGGAGAAACCTGGCAAGTACATGGTCAGCCGAGTGCACAAGCTTAACTGCGTGTGTGATATATGGAAACCCAACATTAATATCACTGCCACTTTCCTACAGTTCTAAAACTATTTTTAAAAGGAATCATGTAGGGGATGCCTGGGTGGCTCAGTCAGTTAAGCATCCGCCTTCGGCTCGGGTCGTGATCTCAGAGTCCTGGGATCGAGCCCAAAGTCAGGCTTCCTGCTCAGGGGACAGTCTGCTTCTCCCTCTCCCTCTGTGTTCTCTCTCATGTAAGTAAATAAAATCTTTTTAAAAAATCCAAGGAGGGGAATTCCTGGGTGGCTCAGCGATTCAGCGCCTGCCTTTGACCCAGGGCGTGATCCTGGAGTCCCTGGATCGAGTCCCGCCCCGGGCTCCCAGCATGGAGCCTGCTTCTCCCCCTGCCTGTGTCTCTGACACTCTCTCTCTCTCTCTCTCTCTCTCTCTCTGTCTATCATGAATAAATAAATAAAACCTTAAAAAAAATTTTTTTTAAATAAAAGGAATCATGCAAAACCAAACAAAGTACAGTTTCTTAGTTGCTCTCCATGTTTCAGGGGTTAGAGCCAAGCAGTATGGAAATTATCCAAGCCTGAGGACAAAAATACTTCCTAGGATCATGAAAGTAACAGCTTGTGGTACTAGCATTTAAGATTCCATAAAGAAGGATGGATGTAGATTCATTTTCCCTGACTCCCAATCTTCTGTTGGTTATGGCACGGGAAAATGCAGAGTTCAATCCACCCCATCTACAGAACAGTTTGAAAGCCAAGTTACAGTTAATGCTTTGCAGCAAAACTCTTACCAAGTCCTGATTCTTGGCATTCTGTTCTCTCTCAGATTCTAACATAACACGCAGATTTTTAGCTGTATCGTCCAGAATTTCATTTGTTTCTTCAAGTTTCTTGATTTTATCCTTTTAAAAAAAAATTAAGATCAATAATAATTACTCATATTTTTGTTTTTAGAAAGTAATTTTAAAAAGAGAGGATTTTTACCTTAAATTTAATTGCTTCATCAGACAGAATTATATTTTGTTTCTTGGTTTCTTGAACATGTTTTTTTGATTCCTTAATCTATATAAAATAAGACACACAGAATTCAGAAATATAAACCACAGGGCTATCAGAACTTATCTCTGAGTGGTAATCCATTAGAGAAGAAACCCGTACTTTACGCATATGATGATTATTTCAGATTTGGATGCTTTGTAGGAAATAATGAAATTTTAAAATACCGTAACAACAGACCCATAGAACAGGAGGAAATAATTCAAGCTAGAATCATGAGGGGGAAATACTGAAAGAATATAAGAATAGTTATTTAGAGTTAACTATAATATATTAAGAACATAACATACCTTCTGTTCATAATTTGACAATTTTTGTACAAGTTCTGCATTTTCTTTCATGATGTTCTTCAACTTCTCAGAAATTTGTTGTTCAGTGACTAAAAGGGAGGGGAAATCCATAAGATTATGAGGACTAAATAAAACTAAATTACCCAACGTATTAGCAGTACGTTATCTAGCACTATGAGGAAAAAAGAACTTATCGTAACGATTACGCCTTTAAAAAAGCAACCTGTAGTTAATACCAATAATGGTGTAAAAATACTACTGAAATTCAAGAAAAATATATAAAGACCCTTCTTTCAATGAGATTCCAATTTACACTTATCTCAAAGATAGGCTACAGGGTATAAAATATTTTAGCTTGATATCCTTCCCTTCATGGAGTACCTTTCTTCTTAGAAAATGTGACCATTTCAAAAATATGTCAATTGCAAAAAGAAAAAGACAAAAAGACAAGCACATTGGTTTACATCTCTATTCCTCAAATTATCTACTTAAATAAACAGATACCATATTGATTAAACCACTAGCACAGGAACTCTGTTCACATGTAATAAATGTCCACTAAATCAACAAAGCTAATCTGCCCCAAATCAAACTGGTCATCTTCTTCCTACTCCCACAATTTGTTCGGTCTCCTCTCCTAGCTCACTGGTAGCATCACCATCTACTCTGTCATCTAAGCTAGCAACCGAAGGTTAATAAAACCACTCGGGAGTCAGTAACTCAATCAGACATCAGAAATCACTGTATCTATTTCTAGCTTATATGAAACTCGTATCAAGCACCAAAACTGAGGGAAAAGTACAAACAACAAAATAAGCCTAAATATTTACCTTGATAGACTCTACTCTTTACCTAGAAAAAAATAAATTAAATTTGATGTCAAAACGTTTTGTTAACAGAAATATTACATTATACTATAGAAATATTATATATGACAGTTAAATCGTAAGTAAGTAAATGAAAATTTAGTAAGTTTGGTTCATCATAACAATCCACAGGATTAAAAAAAAAGAAAAGGTTAAAAAGCATTTCAAATGTAACTGGTAGGGATTACCTTACAGTTTCTGATAGATAAAAGCTCTAAAGTAACTCATTTTCTAACTAAAGGTATGTTTATCCATTAAATGAGTACCAATTTTATTAAAGCATTTAACTTTAATAATGGAATTGCTTATTTTCATATTAAATATACTAATGTTTCTTTTACTAGATCACTGGACAACCCCCAAATAGCCAGAATGAGGTCAGGAAACCATGGCTATTCAAAGATAATTTCAGGAAACAAAATTAAAGGCATAATCTTTGTCCCAAGGTATGTCTCTTTCTCTCACCAGAAAACTTCTTTGAAATCCTATTAAAAGTTGCCAATTGGCTAAACTTAGAGATCTAATAATTATGCTGGATCATCTGATTATCCCAAGCCCCTAAACACAGTGATCACAAACCTGAAAGGGAAAGAAGACTGCTAGAGAGAAATGCACAAGCAACAAGAGAAACACCAACTAACCACCAAATCATCTCTAAAGATAGCACTCAATTATAGGGTCACAAAATCTAAGTGGTACTCGATTTTTTTAAAATTGTTATTTAAATGTCTCTGTAACCCAGAATTTATTTCCACTTTCAAAAGTTGTAAGTGGTAATGAGATACTCAAATCAGTCCATAAATCATCCACGTATCTCATTATTACAGCATCTAACACCACTTATAATGTTATAGGAAAATGCACTCAGAGTTCCAATACAAAAAGAAATGACTGTTTCTCTAATGTCACAGCCTTGCTAATGAGACAGTAAGCTTCTTTGGCCCTCCTTTCACCCAAATCAATAGGCAGGAGGAGGTAGGAAGAAGCAAAGAGCAGGCAAATGAGAGCAGGGATAGCAGGAACCAAGGTTCCAGAGCCAAATTCTGAGGATGAGTAGCAACACTTAGGACATAAAGCCCTCATCATTCTGTGAAAATGTAAGCAGGTTTTAGGATTTTTAAGATGGGAGAAACAAGAGTGGGAAATAAAAACGTTTTCATCTTTTCCCCTTTCATTCATCCTTTCTATGCTCCCTTTCTCCTTTTACCACAGGAAAAGTCCGATGAGGTTAGAGGACTCTTCCCAGGAATCCATGCAAATGATGCTCCTTTTTAAGTGATTTTACCATCACTCGTGCAAGGAGAGAAAGCTTATGAAAGTAAGACATCAGAAAAAAGAAATAATCAATCTTAGAAAGACATGCATCCAATGTTCTCGCTACTTTACCAGCTAAGCCACAACTGAAACTGAAAGCTTTTCATCTGCAAAGCTCATTTACACAAAATGCCTTTTTTCTCCAGTTATGTTAGACAACTATCTACAATACAACACACAATACACTCACAAGAATGAGTATGTATGGGTGTACATATATAGACAAGCACAAAAGACAAATTCTGCACAGACCCTCAAGGAATAAAAATTTTAATAGTATGTCTTTGCAAACTACGTAATCTGTATTTCCAAATAAAAATATTTTATGTGCCAAACAGCGCATGGTCAAATTAAAAATCTGTGCAACAGATACATATAAAAAAAATACTGCAAAATTACCTAGTGTCCTAGATACCACTATTTTTTACTATTCTTGGTCTTGTGGCATTTTTTCTATTTGTACATTTTTATATATTTATGTACAGAATATACAGTTTACCTACACTTAGCAGTCTTCATTTATGCCTTTTTCCATTTGACATTAAATTGTGAGCATTTTCTGGGCCCCAATATCTTTGAAATACATAAATAGTTATCTAGTATCCCATTATATGGATGTACAATAACTTATCAATCCCCTTACTATGGATCATTTAGTTTGTACCAAGTTTTCATTCTAAAAGTGTTCCACTGAACACCTTTATATAAGATTTTTAGTGCACAAGTGGTTATCTCTTCAAGACCAATTAACTAATGGTATTATACTATAATAAAATGATATAATAATGTTCAGGATTCTGATACATATTACTTAATTGCTTTTCAAGATGACTGTAGGAGTTCCCAATTCTACTAGGAACATATATGTGTACCCAAGAAGGTATATATAAACTTAATCTTAAAATTTTGATTTAAGATTTATAAGTTGAAGTTTTCCCCTTAAGATTATGCACATTGTCTTATTTGCATAAGTTTTTACCAACAAAGATTACACTGAATTATTTCATAAGATTATGGGAAATGCAGAGATTATAAGCATTTGTGTTCATGTTAGTAACTGAAAAAGAAACAAAAGTGATTATAATAGATCTGTTGTCTTGATGAGTGAAGGTTTAAGTTTAATTTACTCACAACAAGGACAGTTTTCCAGAAGAAGACCGCAAATGAACCAATTCCCAAGAAGGCAGTGAGAAGTACAGGCTTCCATGGCAAGCCATAAAAATCAGGCCCAGGCTGAACGTCATCAGGCAATGTAGCAACTAACTGAAAGAGAAATAGGAGAAATAACAAGAAGCCATGAAGGAATTAACAAGAGAACAAAGAATCATCCACAGAAATTCTAAATCAAGCTTCACCAGGTAACTACCCCCTCAAAAATCTTCAGGAGCTTCCACTGCTTCAATAAAGATGGGATACTGGCAACCTCATATTTCTTGTTTGGCTTGAAGTGCGTTATAAATATTATGGGTCTAAGTTCGGGTTCCCTGGGGTGGCTCAGCGGTTTGGCGCCTGCCTTCGGCTCAGGGCGTGATCCTGGAGATCCAGGATTGAGTCCCACATCAGGCTCTGTGCAGGGAGCCTGCTTCTCCCTCTGCCTGTGTCTCTGCCTCTCTCCCTCTGTGTCTCTCATGAATAAACAAATAAAATCTTAAAAAAAAGAAAAAAAAGGTCTTTAAAAGTTGAACATATGTTTCCAGTTTCCAACAGGTCCTATCACATCACGCTCTCTAGAACATGCCTAGATCTCTTTGGATCATACTTTCTTTCCTCTTAGTTGATGTTTATGACTTAAAAGCCACATAAAGGGACCCTGGGTGGCTCAGTGGTTGAGCGTCTGTCTCTGGCTCAGGGAGTGATGCTGGAGTCCCAGGATCGAGTCCCACATCCGGCTCCCTGCATGGAGCCTGCTTTTCCCTCTGCCTGTGTCTCTGCTTCTCTGTGTGGGTTTCTCATGAATAAAGACTTAAAAAAAAAAAAAAAGCCAATAAAACACAAAACTGAACACCCTATAGAGGAATCGACTTTCGTGGCCGTACATAAAACCAAAATGATGGGCAGCCCAGGTGGCTCAGTGGTTTAGCGCCGCCTTCAGCCCAGGGCGCGATCCTGGAGACCCGGGATCGAGTCCCACATTAGGCTCCTTGGAGGGAGCCTGCTTCTCCCTCTGCCTGTGTCTCTGTCTCTGCCCCCCCCCTCATGAATAAATAAAAATCTTTAAAAAAACAACAAAATGATGATAACGAACCCAAATAATGTGCTTTTCCTTAGTCCTTCCTATTCGACTGTCACATGAAAACAAATGCTGAGTAATAAGCTCAGACACAGCTCCCGAGAACTGGGCCAGACTGCTCTGAATGTGACCGCCTCCCACCTAACACAGGGCTTTTATTTTAAATGCTTCCTCGACTGGGGTCGCCCTGAACACCTGCCTGATTGTACAGTTTCGCCGCCCTCCCCGACCACACAAGTGACCATCATACCGCCCCCCCCGACACACACACACACACACACACACACACAGACACTCACACCAGCGCCGAGGCTCCGTGGAAAGGGACCCGAAGAGATCCTGACTGCGCACCAGAGATAACACAGTGCCTGGTACACTCTGAGAAACCAATGGCGAACGAACCAGCGCCGAAGCCTTCCTACAATCCCCTCCCCCCTCCCGCCTCCCTCGACAGCACCGCAACGTCCTGCCGCCCCGGGCCGGCCCGACTCCCGGGCTCCCGCGCCCCGCCAGGCGCCCACCGCGCCCACCCTCGCCCGCCGGGGCTGGGGCCCCTCCCCGGGAATGGGGGCCGTCACCTCCAGCAGCTTGGCTATGAGGGCCGCGTAGAGCACCGACAGGGGTCCCAGGAGCTCCGAGTCCCCCGGGGAGGCGGTGACAGAAGGCACAGTGGCGGGAACGGAGTCCATTGTGGTGGGGGCCGCTGCGCGGAGCCGACGCTCCCCCGCGGAACAGCACCGGAGCCCTCCGCCCCCCCCCTCCTTTCCACCGTTTCCTCCTCCGGGAAGGAGCCGGCCGAGGAGGCGGACGCTGGGAGTGAACTTCGCCTTCCCCCGCCGCCGGCCCTTTCCGCCCTACGCCTCCAGCAAAAGACGTCATCAGACGCCGCCCGTCGGAGGACGTACGCGCGCGTGCGGGGGCGGGGCCAGGGCGGCGGACGGCGGCGGGCGGCGGCGGGCGAGCCAGGCGGGGAAGAGCGAGGAGACCTGCGCGGGAGAAACCCCGGGAGGCGCGCGGACCGAGGCTTACCTGCCGCGGGAGCTGGGGGACGCCGCGCCACGGAAAGGGCCCCGGGGTGCGACGAGGAAGGGGAAGACGGGCTGGGGCGAACTCCCCGCCCCGCCCCCCGCCCCGCCCCCCGCGCCGGCCCGGGGTCACTGCGAGCGGGGACCCCAGCCGCCGGTCCTGCAGCCCACGCGGACGGCAGCCTCGCCCACCCTAACAAGGTCCACCCCACCCCGTCCCCCGGGCTGGCCGCGGTGCCCAGGGCGAGGCCGGCCTTCCCCGGGACCTCTGCCCCCCCACCCCCACCATCCGCACCCCACTATCCCCCCACCCCCACCCCACCATCCCCACCACACCCCCACCCCCACCCCATCTTTTTCCCTGTCCACTCCACTGGCTCACGCTGTCTCACCGGCCGGCGCCCCAGAAATTAAGGCTACTTGGAAGGAGCCTTGTCCCCACCACACCAAACCGCAGGGCCCCGTATTTTACAGTCACGTGACACGTGGAGCCAGGACCAGACCTGTGCATAGACACGTTCTAAAAGTGGAAGAAACGGGGGACGTTTAACGTGGAGGAAAACTTGATGTTTGCAAATCTTTAAAAGGTATGTGTTCCGGTATTTAAAGTCAGTTCAGAAGAACACACAAGATCTGGAAAATCCTCAAAAAAAAAAAAAAAAAAAGAGCAAGGGGAGGGGGTGGGAGGGGAGGTGTGGCAAGGAGGCTCTGCAATGAAAACCGCATGGTGTGCTGGCCCAAGAATATAGATTACGGAACAGAACTGAAAATCCAAGAAACAGACCCAACTGCATTGAGAACTTGGGATACAATACAAGTCAGCTGGGGAAAAAGACACTTTTCCATTAAGTGATGTTAGTAATAATTAACGTTTTAGTTAGTTAACATTTACTGTTAGTTATAACTTACATATGTTAGTAGTTATAAGTAACTAAATGTTAGTAACTAAATGTTAGTTATAACATTGAGTTACAAAAAAAAACATTTAGTTACTACATGTTAGTAGTCACAACTGACTAAATGTTAGTTATTACTAACATTTTAGTTAACATTTTTTTTCATAAGGATAAATTGCAAATGAATCAGAAACCTGAACGTAAAAAAAAAATGAACACAAGTACTAGGAGAGACATGGGTGAATTTCTCGATGTATTACGAGTGAGCAAAACCTTCCTAGGTCTCAAAATCCAAGAGAAGAGATTTGCAAACAACTGCTTAAAAAATGTCTAGCCCCTGCACACAGAAAAAAAAAAGAAAAAGCAAAATGTCAAAAAGTTTGACAGTGACAACTGGAGAAAAAAACATGTGTAACATTAGAGACAAAGGGATAATATCCCTAAAATCTAAAGAACTGTGCAAGTAAACGGAAGAAAACAGCCAGCAAACCGATAGAAAAAATGGGCTGAACAAAATAAAGAATCAACAGCTCTCATGAAAAGATATAGGAATAGCTCACAAACATATGGAAACATGCTCTGCCTCACTCATAATAAAAGAAATACAAACTAAACCTAAGCTGAGATACCATTTCTCACTTACACTGGCAAGATCTAAACGTCTGACACCATACTCTGTTGGTGAGAGGATGTAGGGGAAACAAGTATTCTCATACTCTGTTCATCATTATGTATCTCATACAAAATGACAAACCTCTATGAATGGTAACTTCACAACATCTCCCCAAATTACTCCTGTATTTACCTTCTGAGGCAACAATCCCACTTCTAAAGATCTCAAAGATACTGTGGACACAACAAATGTTGAAAAGATATATGAGGGATCCCTGGGTGGCGCAGTGGTTTGGCGCCTGCCTTTGGCCCAGGGCGTGATGGGGACCTGGGATCGAATCCCACATTGGGCTTCCGGTGCATGGAGCCTGCTTCTCCCTCTGCCTGTGTCTCTGCCATTCTCTCTCTCTCTGTGTGTGTGACTATCATGAATAAATAAAAATTAAAAAAAACTATAAAAAAAAAGAAAAGATATATGAACGAAACTGTTATTCCAGTATTATTTATAATTACAAAAGATGGCAAACCACCCAAACGTCCATCAAAAGAAGAGCTGCTGCATACACTAAGGTATATTGTGAAAACAGAAAAAAAAAAAAATTATATATATATATACTGCTAGGGTATGGCTTCCAGAATTTTTTTTTTTTTTTTTTTTAAAGAAGGGGAGAGAAAAGTGTAGACTACTACTTCTACAAAAGAAAGTAGCGAGAGACAAATATATTTTATACGGCTCCAGGATAAAATTCACATGCAATAAACCACATATTCAAAGTGCACAATCTGGTTTAAGTTTTGACCTACGAATACACCTGTGAGAATGTCATCACATTCAAACAACGTATCCTTCACCTCCACAAGTCTCCTCATCCCCTTGGGAATCCCACCTCCCACCACTTGCTGACCAGGCCTGTCCCCACCCCAAGGAGAACTGCTATCCTAATAGTTTGCATTTCCTAGTTTTATATGTGGAATACGTGATACACCACATATTCTACTTCTCTGGCTCATCTCACTCAGCATAACTTGAGATTTACCCATGTTGCTACATACATCAATAGGTTATTCCTTCTTGTTGCTGAGTAGCCGGTCAGTATTTGGATCTAGCACAATTTGCTTATTTATTCAGCTGTTGGGCATTTGAGGTGTTTTGGGTTTTTTTTTTTCCAGTTTTTAGCTTTTATAAACAGAGAGGCTATGAATATTGATATGTAAGTAGATGGATGTAGATGCAGGATTTATTTTCTCAAGAGTACATGCTTAGCAGAGGGATGGTTGGATCATTTGACAATTACCTTTTTAAGAAACTGACAAGTGGTTTTCCAAGATGGTGTACCATTTTACAGCCCCATCAACAGTATATATTTCCAGCTTCTCCACATCTCTAACATTTGGTATTTTAATTTAAATCATTCCTTTTAGCTTTAGTCATTCTAAGAAGTATGTATGATAACTCGTGATGGTTTAAATATGCTTTTCCCAGAAAAGTAATGATGTTGAACATTTTTTCATGTGCTTATTTCCTATGCACACATCTTATTTGGTGAAGTGTTACTTACTGGGTTACTTCTTATTAGTGACCTTGGAGAGTTCTTTATATATTCTGGATATAAGTCTTTGTTCACATATATGCTTTCCAGTGATTCTCTAATCTGTGTCTTGTCTTTTCATTCACTTTAACAGTGTATTTTGAAAAGCTGAAGTTTTTATTTGATGGAATCCAAATTATCCAATTTTCCTGAGTGAATCCTGCTTTTGGTGTGAAATCTAAGAAATATTTGCTTAACTTTTTTTTCCTGTAAGTCTTATAGTTTTAGGCTTTACATTCAGTTCAATGAAGCATTTTGAGTTAATTTATGTGTACGATTAAGGTATGGATCAATTTCTTGCACAGGGATATTTCCAATAGTTCCAGTCCTGTTGGTTTAACACACTTCTCTTTCTCCACTTTGTGTTTCTACCTTTGTCAGAAGTCCACTTCCAGGTACGGATGGATCTATTTCTGGATTATCTGTTCTGTTCCAGTGATCTTTTTGTCCACTGCCTACACTGACACCATGCCCTCCTAATTACCATAGCTTTATCCTAAGTCTTGAAATCAGGTTACGTTTGTGTGTTCAAGGTCCCTGGAATTTTCTATATGAATTGTACAATCAGCTTCTCATTTTCTACCAAAAAATCCTGCTGAGATTTTGATTGGGATTATGTTGACTCTGGGGAGCAAAATGGGAGCTTAATACTTTACATACTGTTTGTCATAGTGACAAGTTTGTTTTTTTTTAATATTTTATTTATTCATGAGAGACACAGAGAGAACATGAGACAGAAACATAGGCAGAGGGAGAAGCAGGCTCCACACAAAGAGCCTGATGCGGGACTCGATCCTAAGACCCCAGGATCATGCCCTGAGCCAAGGGCAGAGGCTCAATCCCTGAGCCACCCAGGCGTCCCTAGTCTTCTGGCTCTTGAACAAGGCATCTCTCCATGTATTTAGGTCTTCGATTTCTTTCAGCAGTATTTTATAGTTTTCAATTATAAGTCTCACAGTTTTGCCAGATTTATCCTTAAGTAGTTCTTATTTTTTGATGCTATCGCACACAGATTTTAATTTAATTTTATTTTTTTAAAGGTTTTATTTATTCATGATAGAGAGAGAGAGAGAGAGGCAGGGACACAGGCAGAGGGAGAAGCAGGCTCCACGCCAGGAGCCCGACGTGGGACTCGATCCCGGGACTCCAGGATCGAGCCCTGGGCCAAAGGCAGGCGCCAAACTGCTGAGCCACCCAGGGATCCCCCCAGATTTTAATTTTAATTTCCAATTGTTCATTGCTAGTATATATACAGTTGCCTTTATTTTTTTTTAAGATTTATTTATTCATGAGAGACACAGAGAGAGAGAGGCAGAGACACAGGCAGAGGGAGAAGCAGGCTCCATGCAGGGAGCCCAATGTGGGACTCAATTCAGGGACCACGGGATCACGCCCTGGGCAGAAGGTCGATGCCCAACCGCTAAGCCACCCAGGCATCCCTACAGTTGCTTTTAGATGTTAATCTTTATCTGGAAACCATACTAAACTGTAGCTTTATTGTAGATTCCACCTGATTTTATTCAGAGATATTGAGTGTCTGCAGATAAAGACAGTTTTACTCCTTCCTTCCCAATCTGTATGCTTTTTCTTTCTCTTGACTCAGTGCACTGGCCATTTCTTACTTATACTTACTTATACTTACTTTATAGTGCCCCACTATAATGTTTATAGATGGGATGAGAGAGGACACCCCTGTTTTTGTTTCTGGTATTAAGAGGTAAACATTCAATTATTCACACTAAGTACAATGTTAGTAAGTTTGTCATAGAGGCTACTTTAAGCCCCTTCTATTCCTAGTTTGCTATCACTTCTTTTAATATCAGTAATCGACAATGCATTTTTTCCAAATGATTTTTCCTTCTATTGAGCAGAAGATGTGGATTTTATTTTTTAAACTTGTTAATATGGGACTTACATTGACTGACTTTCTAATGTTAAATGAACCTTGTATTCTTGGGATAAACCATACTTGGTCATTATGTATTTATTACCCGTTTTATATATTGTTAGGCTTGATTTGCTAAAATGTCCGTGGTTTTCTTTTCTTGTTATATCTTTGAATTGGGAAGTATTTTCTTATCTTCAATTCTCTAGAAGAGTTTGTATAGAATTATTAATTCTTCCTAACAAGTTTAATTGAATTCACCAATGAAATCATCTGGGCCTGGAGTTTTCTTTGTAGAATGGTTTTTAACAATAAATTCAATTTCTTGGGGATCCCTGGGTGGCTCAGCAGTTTGGCGCCTGCCTTTGGCCCAGGGCGCGGTCCTGGATTCCCGGGATCAAGTCCCATGTCGGGCTCCCGGCATGGGGCCTGCTTCTCCCTCTGCCTGTGTCTCTGCCTCTCTCTCTCTCTCTCTCTCTCTCTCTCTCTCTCTCTCTTTCTGTGTCTATCATAAATAAATAAATCTTTAAAATAACTAAAATAAAATAAATAAATTCAATTTCTTTAATAATCACAAGACTGTTATCTGTCTCTTGAGTAGGCTTTTGCAATTTGTGTCTCAGATGGAATTTATTCATCCCATCCAGACTGTCAAATTACGTGACATCGGGCAGCCCGGGTGGCTCAGTGGTTTGGCACTGCCTTCAGCCCAGGACGTGATCCTGGAGACCTGGGATCAAGTCCCGCGTCGGGCTCCCTGCATGGGGCCTGCTTCTCCCTCTGTGTCTCTGCCTCTCTCTCTCTCTGTCCCTCATGAATAATAAAATCTTTTAAAAAAATTGACATCAATTATTCATAATATCCTGTTTATTGCTTTCATTTCTGTAGAATCTGTAGTGATGCCCCTGTCTGATCAGACATTGGTCATTTGTATCTTCTCTTTTATTTCCCTGATCACTCTGGCTAGAGGTTAGTCAATTTTATTAATCTCACAGAACCAGCTTTCGTTTTCATTGAATTTCCTTTTGTTTTGTTTCAGTAAGTCATGCTCTATTTTTCTTCTGCTTCTTGGGGATTAATCTGCTCTTTTTTCTAGTGTCCCATTGTAGAAACTGAGGTCACTAACCGGAGACATTTCTTCTTTTCTAATATAGATAGTGCTATAAACTTCCAAGTAGTGCTTTACTGCTACTGTACAAACTTGACATGCTATTTTCATTTTCATTCAGTTCAAAATACCAATTTTCCTTTTTATGTCTTTTTTTTTAAGATTTTATTTATTCATCAGAGAGAGAGAGAGAGGCAGAGACACAGGCAGAGGGAGAATCAGGCTCCATGCAGGGAGCCCAATGTGGGGCTCGATCCCGGATCTCCAGGATCACGCCCTGGGCCAAAGACAGGCGCTAAATTGCTGAGCTACCCAGGGATCGATCCCCTTTTTATGTCTTTGACCTATAAGTTATTCAGAAGTATGTCAGCTGGTTTCCAAATACATGGGGATATTCAGGAGATCTTTCTGTTACTTATTGCTAATTTAATTTTACCAGCCAGAGAACATACTTTCTATGATTTGATTTGATTTTTTTTTTTTTTTTTTAACATTTGCCTATGGCCCAGTATGTGACTTATCTTGGTAGAAGCTCCAAGTGCACTCAAATGCATATATTCTGCTCTTCTAGGGTATTCTATAAATGTCAATCAGGTCAAGATGGTTGACAATGTTGCTCATATCTTTTAGAACCTTATTCACATTCCATCTCTTCTATCAATTATTGAGTGAAGAATATTGAAATCTCCAATTATAATTATATACTTATATCTGTTTTTTCCATTTAGTTGTATCAGTTTTTGTTTCATGTATTTCCAAAGCCTATTATTAGAAGCACCAATATTTAGGATTGTTAAGTTTGCTTGACTACTTTATCCTAGAAAATAACTTTCTGTATCCCTGGTAATATACTTTTTCAATCTTTTTAGTTTAAACTTTTTATGTCTTTTTACTTAAAGTGTGGTTCTTGAAGGCATCTATTTGGGTCTTGCTTCTTCTTTACCCAATCCAACAATCTGTTTTTTTGTTGGGTATTTAGACAAGTTCTATTTAATGTGATTACTAATACGGTTAAGTTTAAGCGTGGGCAATCTTTTTTTCTATTTATCCCATCTGTTCTCTGTTCCCTTTTTACTTTTATTCCACCTTTGTTTTGATCAACCAAGTCTTAATGATTCTGATTTATCTCCTCTGTTGGCTTATTAGCTCTTTATTTTGTTGTTTTAGTGGTTGGTTTAGGGTTTATAGCATTCATCTTTTAACTTATCACAGTCTACCTTAAGTAGTCCATGTGTATAAGAAGAAGTTTATAAGAGTTATTACCGGGATGCCTGGGTGGCTCAGTGGTTTCGTGCCTGCCTTTGGCCTGGGTGTGATCCTGGGGTCCCGGGATCAAGTCTCACGTCAGGCTCCCTACATGGGATCTGCTTCTCCCTCTGCCTGTGTCTCTGCTCCTCTCTCTCCCTCTCTCTCTCTCTCTCTCTCTCTCAGGAATAAATAAATAAAATCTTTAAAAAAAAAGAGTTATTACCATTTCTCCATCTCCTGATCTTCATATTTTTGTTGTCATATATTTTACTTTTATCTATTTTTGAAACCCTATGCTACAGAAAGTTAAATTTTAAAGATATTTAAATAAGATAATGGTTTTATATATTTACTTATATGGTTATCACTTCTGGCATCCTTCACTACTTTCTGTAGCTCAACTATTCCCATCTGTCACTTTTCTTATGCCTAAAAGGCTTCTTTTAACATTTCTTATGGCACAGGTATGCTGATGAATTCATTCCAGCTCTTATACAATGGGGAAAAAAAATCTTCATTTAATCTTTCGTTTATTAAATTATTTTGCTGGGCATGATATTGTGGGTCAACAATATTGTTCTTCAAGTACATTTAAAGATACTATTCTGGGCAGCCCGGGTGGCTCAGCAGGTTAGCACCTGCCTTTAGCCCAGGGTGTGATCCTGGAGACCCGGGATCAAGTCTCACATCAGGCTCCCTGCATGGAGCTGCTTCTCCCTCTGCCTGTGTCCCTGCCTCTCTCTCTTTCTGTGTCTCTCATGAATAAATAAATAAAATCTTTAAAAAAAAAATTATTCTACTGTATTTTCCCATGCCTTCTGACAAGAAATCTTGACATCAACCTTATCTTAACCCCTAAGTAAAATGTCTTTTTTCTCTGCTTTCAAGATTGCTCTTTAACATGTATTTTGAGCAATTTGATTATGATATACCTTGGTATAGTTTTCTTCATGCTTCATATGTTTGGGTTTCATTGACCTTGAATATGTGATCTACAGTTTTCATAAATTTTAGAAATTTTCAACCATAATGTCTTTAAATATTTGTCTGAACACCTCTTCTGTCCTGTCTTCCAGTGATTCCAGTTATATTTATTAGACTGCTTGAAAGTATCCCACAGCTCACAGGTGATGTGATCATTTTTCTTGAGTCTTTTTTTCCCTATGTATTTTATTTTGGATAGCTTCTATTGCCATGTCTTCAAGTTCACTAATCTTTTCATCTACAATGTCTAGTCCAGCATTATTCCCACTCAGTATATTTATTTCTGGCCCTATAGTTTTCATATCTAAAAGTTTGATTTGGGTCTTTTTTTGGAAATATCTTTCACGTCTCCACTTAACTTTTTAATATCCAAAATATAGTAATATAACTATGTTAATACCTTTGCCTAATTCTAACATCTCTGGTAGTTCTTGACTGGTTTTGAAAGGTTGATTTTTCTCATCATGTTTATATTTTTGTGCCTCTTTGCATGCCTGATAACCTTTGACTGCATGTCATACATTATGAACAAATATGGTTAATTTTATGTGTCAACTTGACTAGTTAATGGAGTACCCAAATTAAACCTTATCTTTGGGTATGTCTGTGAGGGTGTTTCCAGGTGAGATTAGCATTTCAAACAATAGCCTCTATAAAGTAGATTGCCCTTCTGGATATGAGAAGGCAACATCCAATCCATTGAGGGCCTGAACAGAGCAAACTGCAAAAGGAATTCACCCCTTCCTGCCTGATTCCTTGAGCTGGAACTTCATTCTTCTTCCACACTTGGTATTTCTGGTTCTCAGGCCTTCAGACCATCAGCTCCCCTCTGGTCTCAGCCTGAATTACACCAATGGTTTTCCTGGGTCTCCATGTTGCAGACAGCAGACTATGGAATTTCTCAGCCTCCAATTGTGCATATGTCAATTCCTTATAATAAACTTCTTCTAGCTATCTATCTGTGTGTGTGGGGGGGGGGGGGGGGTCCTGTATTTGTTTTGTTTCTCTAGAGAACCTTGACTAATATATGCCTTGGCATTGTTCTGTTTGCTCAGGTAAATTACTAGGAAATATTTTTATTCTTTTTGCATCTTGCTTTTAAGGCTTGTTAGGCAAGACCTTTCTGAGTACTTTATCCAATTCTCCTAGAATTATAAGGTACTGTTCCTGACCTTGTGTCAGGATCTGCTCCCTCTAATCAGTTGGATGGTTTCTCCGACTTTCAGTAATTTTGTCAAATACATATGCTGATGAATTATCAAAGGGGACCATTCACAGATTCCAAAGCTCACTCTCTGTGTAGAGCTCTCCTCTTGGTACTTAGTCCAGGAACTCTAGCTGCCTTGCTTTCCCTGGACTCTCAGCTCCATCTCCTCAATTCACGGTTCCTCACTTCTATGCTACAACCAAGGAAGTCTTTCAGTGCAATAAGCAGGAATAACTGCAGGGCTCATAGCACTTGTTCCCTATCTTTCAGGAATTACTGTCCTTTGTTACCTAATGTCTAGTGTCTTGAAAACTGTTTCTTTTGTCTGGATTTGCTTTTTTTTTTTTCTTTTCAGTTGTTTCAGTAAGTAAGGTAAATAAAGCCAGAATCTTGGCAGAATGCAGAAATCATTTGCTTATTTTTAATTAGATAATGAAATGAATTTTTTAAATTACCCATAGAAGAGGGTAACAGGCTTGATGGAACTGGGAAAAACCTAGACCAAGATCTCTGAAAAGATCTTGTTTTATAAATTGGCATTGTAACTTGTAAATATGTTAGCTACTTATAAAACAACAAAACAAAATATTTAAAAGTAATCCCTAAAAAGTGAAAGCAAAAATGAAACCGTTAACCTGTGTATCAAATTGATGGCAGGACAACAGAAAGGAACTCTTTTAAGCATGTACTAGTGGGATATAGCTTAAAAACAAAAATAACTACAAAGCATCCTGGAAACATTCCAATAAGAACTGTGGAGAGCAGTTTGATATTGATGTTTTTTAAATTGTTTGAATATTTTCCTAGCTTTTTCCTCTGAAAAGGCCTAGAAATGATGGCCAACTCAAAAGCAATAAGCAATCTTAGTACCCAGATTATAGTCTCTAAATACCATTTCCCATTAAAAGGAATTAGGGCCTCCCTAGGGAAATAACTCTTTCATGATCTGGGCAAAAAATGTAGAAGATGAGCTTAGAACAGTTTGCCACAGTAGAAAGCAAAGAAGGTATCAATGACCACTGGGTGGTGTCACAAAGGCCCAGAAGCCAAGCTGAAGTGGCTCCCTGGCCAAAAATGGGAGAAATTGAGCACTGATATAAATAAGAAACATAGCTGATTAAAACACACCAAATATTTTTAAATTAATGATGTCATAATGGTTAGAAAGAGAAGAAACACATTAAAAAAATCCCTTTGGCATCTTTTGATAAAGCTGGGAAGACAACTCATTATTTTGGAAACTACTTAAAGAATCAAATATTTATATTGCCTGAACTATGCACACCAAAACTCAGTGTAAAGAATTCTTGATTATAAGCTTCTTTTTGTAGATAACCCAGCCTTTAAATGAAGCAGGAACAATATAGTCAGCATATCAGCATTTTGCAGCTTATAAGTACATTAACAAATTTAGTCAATGTCACCAATGACTAGTAACATCAAAAACAGAGGGACAGGGCATCTGGGTGACTCAGTCAGTTAAGCATCTGACTCTTGATTTCAGCTCAGGGTTGTGAGATTGAGCCCTTTGCTGTTTTCTGCAACTCAGGGTGGTGGAGTCTGCCTGAGATTCTCTCCTCTCACTGCCCCTCCTGCTTGCATGGACTCTCTCCCTTTCAATAAATAAATTAATTAATTAAAAAAATAGAGAGACATCTTGATGTTAGATGCCTCCTGCTGAAAGTGCACATCTCCTGTTAGGTATCCTTGCCAATCAATATTGAACCTGAATCTGACTACTAATTCCCAGTAAATATAAAGAGCCAGAGAAACATGATCAGTTATAGTGGGGGACGTGGTTAGCAACATGCAGACCATGATAATCCCTAGAAGCCAAACAAACCTGTTTCTTCAATGAATACATTCCAACAACAATAAACAAAAGGATAAACCTATAGAGTAAATTATGTACTTGCCCTCTCACTGAAAAAACTAGAAAATCAGGTAGAGAACAACAGGCAGCACACAACTGTGACCTCTGAGAAAAGGGAAACAAACAAGGTAGGCCTGGAGGTCAACCAGCTTTCTACTTGGAGGCACTTTCTAGGCCTCAGTACAAGGAGGGAGAAACCATGTGGAGTCCACTAACCTCACTGAGGAGGCAGAGGTACCTGAGACAGACAGGGAAAAACATCTAAAAGATGGGAGCTACAAAGAAAGTGAGTTTCAGCAATCTCCAAGGGGGTTTCCTTCAATCTTTAATGAATCTGAAGCAGTATCTGTATAGGGTAAGATTAATTAGGTAAGATTTGAGAATGGCAAAAAGTATAGATGAAAAGAACAAGTCCCTGGACGTTGGAAGCTGAATGATTCTCAGAGTTAACATGGGCCTGGGAGGCAAATAGTGTTCCAGCCAGTTAGAGTGAACTGACCTTGTTGAAGGCACAAGGCATTCAGTAGAGTACAGAAGAATCACACCTTAGGAGCAGAGCTATACTAGCTCTAGAATAAAGACTACTAAATACACATCCTTAACAAATCTTAAAAAGAAGATTAGAAAGTATCAAGCAAACTCCCTTTTTAAAGGAAGCCACTAAAAATTAGGCACTTAACAACGTAACATTCACAGTGCCTAGGATCCAAAACAACAACAAATCACCAGATATGTAAAAAAAAAAAAGCAGGAAAAGAGGTCTCAGGAGGAAGAGAGCAATCATCAATCTATAAAAATAGACCAAGAAGTTCCAACAGAGAGGACAGAATTAATTTGCTTAAAAGAACTTTAAAGAATTATTTTCAAGTATATTAAAAATTAAGACAAAACAAAATTATGACCATACTGACAGAAGGTGGAAGATATAAAATAGAATCAAATACAACTTTCAAAGCTGAAAAATAAAATACCAGAAATGAAAAATTCACTTGATGGGCTTAACCACATATTAGATACTACTAAAGACCAAAGGACACTGAAGACCGTAATGGGAATATCTAAATGGAAGCAAAGACATGAGAGACCAAAAAACAACTAAAAGAACAGGGCCTCAGTGACCTGTGGAGCTATAAAAAGGGGTCTCAACATATGCGTAGAGTCCCAGAAGGAAAGGCAAGAGAAGAGGGATACAAAAAAATCTAAAGAAACGATGTGAAAACTCATCAAATTATACAGTGAATTTTACAAAAGTAATGTTTTAATTAACCTGACTTTTTAAAAAGGTGTATTAATTCACAGATGACATGATCATCTATCTACAGAGACTCCTATGAAATCTACAAAAAAAAAAAATCCTAGAATAAATTTAAAAAGGTATTAAGATACAAGGTCAATATACAAAAACCAACTGTATTTCTAGATATCAACACAAAACAACTGTAAATGAGATGTAAGACACCATTTACAACATCAAAAAGCATGAAATACACAGGCATATATAAACAATATGCATGAAACTAAGCAAGTTTCTCAGCAGTGTATATTGTAGGTCACTTACAGATCTTTTTTAGATCTAAATGTGGAGATGAACTTAGTTCTTGGATTAGAAGCCTTAATATTTTTGATATCAATTCTTCCTAAACTCATCTATAGATTCAACATAGTAACAAAATATCAGCGAGTTTTTAATAGAAGTTGCTATTGGTTCTAAAATTTATATGGAAATGCAAAGAAACTGAAATAGCCAAAACAATTTTACCAAAGAACTACCTGACTCCAATGCCTACTATAAAGCTATACTAACCAGAAAAGTGTGTTATTATCATAGAATAGAAATATAAGTCAGGGGAACAGAAGAGAGTCCAGAGAGACCCACGATATGGTCAGCTGATTTCAACTCAAGGTGTTACGGTAATCTCAAGGGAAAAGAAATGCTACAGGAGCAACTAGATATCCCAGAAGAAAAAAAATGAAACATGATGCCATTCACAAAAATTAACTTAGCATGGAACAGAGACCTAAGCAAAATATAAAACTTCTAGAAGAAAACATAAGAAAATATTTGCATCGTTGGAATAGCCTGATTCCTTAAGCAGGAAACAAAATGCCCTAACCAGGGCAGCCCCGGTGGCGCAGCGGTTTAGCGCCGCCTGCAGCCCAGGGCGTGATTCTGGAGACCCTGGATCGAGTCCCACGTCAGGCTCTCTGTATGGTGCCTGCTTCTCCCTCTGCCTGTGTCTCTGACTCTCTCTCTCTCTCTGTCTCTGAATAAATAAATAAAATATTTTATAAAAAAAAAAGCCCTAACCATAAAAGTAAAAATAAGATGATGTTCGTCAAAATTAAAAATTTGCTCTTCTGTGCTCGCTTCGGCAGCACATATACTAAAAATTTGCTCTTCAAAAGCAATGTTAAGAAATTGAAAGGCCAGCCCAAGACTGGAAAAAGCTATGCATAATATATATCTGACAAAGGAGTCATCTCCAAAATATATGAGGAACTCTTAGACCTTAATATTTAGAAGGAAAAGAATCCAACTGAAGAAAGGGCAAGGGGCACCTGGGTGGCTCAGTCAGTTAAGCATCTGCCTTTCACTCAGGTTGTGATCTCAGGGTCCTGGGACTGAGCCCTCCGTCAGGCTTGAGTCTGCTTTTCCTTCTCCCTCTGCCCCTCCCCACCTTGTGCTTGCTCCCTCTCTCAAGTAAATAAATAAAACTTGAAAAGGGGGAAGCAAAGGAGGGGTGCCCAGCTGGCTCAGTCAGAAGAGTACACAACTCTTGATTTTGGGGTTGTGAGTTCAAGCCCCACGTTGGGTGTAAAGATTACTTAAATAAACTTTTTTAAAAAGAACAAAAGAAAATAAATACATAAATTTTACAAGGGCAAAAGATTTCAAAAGCTATTTTACAAATAAAGCACAAAACATATGGCCACATGAAAAACTGCTCATCATAAATCAATAAGAAATACAATTAAAACCACAAAGACGTGCTTACTAGAATGGCCTCAATTAATGACTGATAATACCAACTGTTAGCAAGTATGCGACCAACTGTAAGTCTCATTGCTAGTGAAGTATAAACTGGGACACTTTTGAGAACTGTTTGGTAGCTTCTTTTAAGATAAACTGACCATACACAGCTGGGCAGTTTCACTCCTAGGTATGAGTCCATTTTATAATTATAATTCTACAACAGGAAAACCTAATCTACAGTGAAAAGAAGTGTTGCCAGGAGGAGGTGGTGAGGGAGATACACTGGAGAGGTACATGAGGAACTTGTTTGAATGAAGGAAATGTGCCATGTCTTGGTTATGATTGTTTTTACATGAGTGAATACATTTGTTAAAACTCATTGAGCTGTACTCTTAAAATGGGTACCCTTTGTTGTACATAATTTATATCTGATTAAAGTTAATTTAAGAGGGTCACCTGGGTGGCTCAGTGGTTGAGCGTCTGCCTTCAGCTCAGGGCCTGATCCCAGGGTCGGGATCGAGTCCCAGATCCGGCTTCCCGCAGGGAGCCTGCTTCTCCCTCTGCCTGTGTCTCTGCCTCTCTCTCTGTCTCTCTCATGAATAAATAAAATATTTTTTTTAAATTAAAAAATAAAGTTGATTTAAGTTGATTTAAGACATAGCAACCTACTACAACGTCTGAACCTCAACAAGATCCTGATTTGAACAAGAACAATTTTTAAAAAGCAGGGGAGGGGATTTCGAATGTGCCCAATATCGGGTGATATTAAAGAATCACTGTTAAACCCAGTAATAGACCCATGGGTTCATTTTACAATTATCTCTGCTTTTTGGATGTTTGAAATTTTCCATGATAAAACACTTAAAAAATTAAAGTATAACTTCAAATATTTAAAAGGTTGCTATGTAGAAAAACAATTCAATTCTAGGAGAAGGAGTCATGTGGAGGAAAATCTGGAGTCAATTAAGAGAATGAACTCACCAAGAAAGCATCGTGTGGCTTTGTAAAGTTAGGATGCTCACGCTAGGACCTGCTGCTACCCAGATCCTATAACTACCTGCTAGGTTGCAGGAGAGGAAATTACTGCAATTTGTGAAGCTGGACAAGCTGCCCTCAAAGGTCCCCTCTTGCTCTAAGATTCCATTAGCTGTGGATTCATGAAACTGATGTCTGGTTCAGTTTTCCTGAACAAGTCAGCACCCCATTCCTACCCAGCCCTACCAAATAATTATCTATACTATTTAATACTTCACAAAAAATATTTCAGATATTTCCCATTTTCCCTAATTTTCATATATATCTGATATGCCCTTTTCTTAAACCTTTCCAAAATCAGAATCATGCTTTGTACCTCTTAGAATCTTTTATTGCTAACACAATACGCTGTACATACTGGGCCATCAAAATGCTTTCTTAACATCACCTTTCAAGTCAGTGTTGCTTTATAACACTTTTCCCTCCCCATCCCATCTGTGTCTTCTCCCACCATCTCCCATGCAGAGACCCTGTCCTCTACCACACCTGTGTCCCACAACCCAGGCCTAGAACAGAGCTCTGTGCAAATCCGCAAAAAAAAAAAAAAGATGAATAAAGAATTCCTCCCACATCTGGAGCCTGTTAAATTTCTGAAGTGGCAAGGACTCATTCTGATGATCAAATCTGAATTCTGAGACTACCTTAATCACTGAAGATATCATTATTCTAATTGCACAGGTCATATATACCTTTACCTGTGTGGCTGTAAACCACAACCATGGGGAAAACTGAAAAATCTTTTCCATCCTGGCGGCCTTTCTCCTGAATTACTCAGGTATTCAGTGTCTTTATACTGCTCTCTGACCATCCAAGTGAGAAGTACTCACAGGCTGGATCCTACAAAATGCCAGGCCCTATACTAGACACTTTATTACCAACTCATTTAATTTTTGCAACAACTGGATAGGTATTATCTGCATTTGGAAGATGTATGACAGCTACACAAAGTTAAGTAATTTGCCCAAGCTTCTAAATGATGAATCCAAGATTTGAAACCAGATCATCCTGGCTCAAAATTCATGCAGTTTTACAGAACAGAAAAACAAAAAAAAAAAAAACCCAACCCTCTTTCCCACACAAGTCTTGAAGTCACAGAACCTAGTGGAAAAATATTTTTGCGGGGGAGGATTCTTCCTCTACAGGTCCAAAGACAACCTGGCCTCCAACTTGTGAAAGCCTGCTCATTCCCACAATTTACCAAGAAAAATGTCCAATTTCAACAAATACCACAAGGGGGAGCTAAGTCCTAAAAAGCTTCCAGATTAATGTCTCATTTGGATCCTAACTCCCTTAAGAAAGATAAATCTGAATAGATACTCTGTCATAAGTGATTCTTTCTAAGAAACAAATCTAACTACATCCTTTTCCTGCTTAAAACCTTCCAAGGATCCCCACCCAAAACAGTGCCACACTATCTGTCATGAACACAACTTCCTTTATGGTTGGCCTGTCTTCCTCCAAAGGCCACCTCCTCTGACTGCTCAACACCAAGGCTTCCTCAGCTTCCCCAAAAGGCCTTTTTTTTTTTTCGTAATAGCTTCCAACTCTCTAACCATGTTATTTCTTTGGTCTAACTGCATGCCACCTCTGTCTCCCTCTCCCCAGCCCTTCTATTCAGCAACACCCTACACATCAAACTCCCATTTGTCCTTTAATTCCTGCCGAAACGTCTCAGCTAACTTCTGACCTTCTTTACCCATTCTCCCACCATGATGAATCAATTTATCCAAAACATCATTCTACCATACTTCTGCCGATATCACAACTCCAGTCAAAGTCTTTATATACCTGCTAGACTGAAAGGTCCCTAACGGGAAGAGCCACGTGTGTATATACCCAGCACTGACACACCGGAGATCCTCTCCAAGGGCTGCACTGTGCTAAGAACCCATCAAATTATACCCTTGTGGTTTGTTTCAGATGCTAACATCAAAGGATCAGCAGAAATTTTTATAAAGACATTCTAAGTTCTTTACCTCATGCTCAAGATCAACTCAAAAACCATAATCAGCATTCTATCTAAAAAAACTATGTTGAACTTACCGTCTTAGTTAAATAAAATATGAATGAATATATTAAAAGAATTGCATTTTCCAAAGGTGTGACGCTTGCGGGCTCTTCAGCATTGGTTTGTAGTTGCTTTTTTGCATCATCAGCATCAACAGGACTGCTTTCTGTTGTAATTATCCCTAAAATTGAGGGTGAAAATACTTTATTTTATGTAATGAAATTTTCTCACGAGAGAAACTTGTTTCTCTTCACTTAAAATATTTGAGTGCCCACTGAGTATTAGTCAGTGGTTTCTCTTAAAGACTTATAAATGGTTCAGGGGTACCTCGCTGGCTCAGTCGGTAGAGCATGCAACTCTTGATCTCGGGGCCATAAGTTCAAGCCCCACACTGGGGGTAGAGATTACTTAAAAAATATTTACTAGAAATGTTTAAGAAGACATATAGTTTCTAGAAGTCTTATATAAAGAGTTATATAACTTATATAGTTACTCTCTTAAAAAATTATAAAGAGAAGGGGCACCTGGGTAGCTCATTTAGTTAAGAATCTGCCTTTAAAAAAAAAAAAAATCTGCCTTCGGCTTGGGTCCTGATACTGGTCCCTGCATCTGGCTCCCTGCTCAGCGGGGAGGAGTTTGCTTCTCCCTCTCCCTCTGCTCCTTCCCTGACCCCGGCTCTACTCTCTCAAATAAATAAAATCTTAAAATTAAAAAAAAAAAAAAGAAAGAATTATAAATAGAACAAAATTCAGAATGCCAATTAAAGCCATCATAGCCTTCCATTATGAATTGAACATATCTCCAACACAATCTACCCCTCACTAAACTCCTCTATCATATCCCTGGCAATGCAACTGAAAGCTTACTTTTCTTTCTTTCTTTCCTTTCTTTCTTTTCTTTCCTTTCTTTTTCTTTCTCTCCTTCCTTCTTTCTTTCATTTATTTTATTCATGAGAGAGAGGCAGAGACACAGGCAGAGGGAGAAGCAGGTTCCCCACTGGGAGCCCAATGCAGGACTCCATCCTGAGATTCTGGGACTCTGGGACCACACCCTGAGCCGAAGGCAAACGCTCAACCACTGAGCCACCCGGGCATCCCAGCAGCTACTATCTAAACAACATTTAGTCATGGGAATTGAGAAAAGCAGAATTTTATGTTTTTTCCACATAAACACAGTTGCGCTTAACAAACGTTCATTTAGTGCTGGTGAAACATCATGTTTGAATCTTCAGGCAAACGAGCAGAAAAGTGTCAGTTTGCAGACCTGCAGGTGGGATGCACCAATGTTTAGCATAGTGTCTGGCATATATCAGGCATTCAGAGATTGCTTACCGACGGGAAAACAGCTACACCAAAGAGAATACAGTAAATGCCCGAACACACTGACAGGAATGGCTTGGGGGGCGGGGGTGCCTGGCCTGGAGCTCTGCAAAAAAGGGAGGATTCCAACTTGGAATCCTGCCTGAAAGGGTTTCACCTGGGGAAGTGATGAGGAAGGGATTTCAGTTTGAATTACCTGAGTCTGGGGCATGTCTGATAAACCACTAGGAGTTCAACAAATGATTAGTGATGGGTTGAGTAGGGGCCTCTTGTGTCTTCCAACCAGGAAATTCCATTCACTATTGATCTATGAATCTGACCTCTGGGGAAGTATTCCCAGTCAGGTCAGCATCTCTGTATCTGAGATATTTGGGAAGATGAGCCTGTAAAGGTAGTTGATGTCATTTTGTGACAGACCATAAAGGACAGAGCAAAAAAAAAAAAAAAAATCTGTCCTTAATTCTGCAAGCTGAACTTTTCCCAGCCCTGAAAGTTTCTGAGCAAGAGAATAACAAGACTTCATGGTATAGGACTCATTTTCAATAAGTAGAACCTTTTGACTTAAAGGAGTTTAGAACTAGAGAGAATTATACATGAATGCAATATTCTCTGGACTATGGGAGACCTCTGATGTCATTTCTTCTCAAATTTGCAGTATTCCTCCCCATGCTGTGGCTTCTCCCCCACTCTGAAGAGAGACAGAGGGTCCACCCATGCTACCAGGTCTTAGAGTACCACAGGGTAACGCTATACCCATGGTTAAGGACCACAACCTAGCACGGTATGAAATCATGCCACCACGATGGGTACGCGAAATAACACAATTAGTTCTTCTTCATTAGAAACCTGTTGAGGGGCACCTGGGTGGCTCAGGGCGTGAACCCGGGGTCCCAGGATCGAGTCCCACATTGGGCTTCCTGCAGAAAGCCTGCTTCTCCCTCTGCCTTTGTCTCTCTGTGTCTCTCGTGAATAAATAAATGAAAATAAATTTAGAAACCTGTTGCTACCATTATTGGGGTTGTATTTTTGTTTTAAACGTTTTCCTCAATTCAAGTGCAAGGAGTTGCTCTCCACAGACTGTTTGCTGAGCTCTGTGATAAAGTTCTGTTCACCCATGTCAGGCCACACAGGACCAGCACACACTGCAAAGTTCTGTACTGTTCCCAATGGTATGAAGACACTGAGGCATAAATATCCCCTTCACTGTTTTTAAAAAGGGTTTTGCCAGCCTAGGTAGCAAATTAACAAAAGAGCTAAGCCACCCTCTATTCTGGGGGCAGGCTGGGGTGGAGAGGACTAAGGAGTGGGGAGAAAACCCAGAATTTGTGTTCACACAGTGGTTCTTAAACTTTCAATGGATCAGAATTTCCTGGAGGGCTTGTTAAATACAGCCTGCTGGTCTCCCTCCCCCCCCCCCCCCGCCACCCCCGAGTTTCTGATGCCTCTGGTTTCGTTGAAAACTGTTTCAGAACATAAGGCTTTTTAAGAATAATATTTTAGATTAAAATTATTCACATAAGTACTGATGGCCAGACATTGGTTTGTGGTTAGTCTCTGGCCTTTTTCCCACTGCTGACCTCTATCTGTCTCAATGCCTGCTTTTCTTTCCATTCTGGGCTTTCTTGTTTTTTAAACTCACTCATGCCTATATTATTCTCCTTTCTGATTTCCTGCCTTTAAAAACAAGTGTCCAGGGGTACCTGGCTAGCTCAGTCCATAGAAAATATGACTCTTGATCTTGGGGTCATGAGTTTGAGCCCCACTCTGGGTACCAAGACTACTTAAATAAACTAAAAAAAAAAAAAAAAAAGTCCTAGAAGCTCCTCTTTATGACATATTTCTACCCTGTAGAGAAAAATCTGCAAGCTTTACCTGGGTCTCCATCTTTCTCAGTATTTGGCTGCTGTGACACTTCTGAGGCACCCATGTCACCAACCACAGGTTGATCCAACTGGCTGGGCTCTTTGAGAATCTGTATTTGAAGGTCTTCTGTGTGATCTTGTGGGAAATTGTCTTCTGTGTGATCTTGTGGGAAACTGTCTTCTGTGTGATCTTGTGGGAAACTGTCTTCTATGTGGTCTTGTGGGAAATTATCTTTGGTGTGACCTTGTGGGAAATTATCTTCAAGGTGTGGCTGCATCCCTAGAAGGAAGAAGAATGCACTGGATGGCAAAGCCTGAGGACACTGCCCGCTCCGCCCTTCCCACTGGGCAGCTATCCCTCACCATCCATCACCCGCCCCCACCAGGCACTTCACTACTCCCCTCCCACACGCTGGTCTCCCAGGGAGCACAAATGAGCAGGAAAATGCGGGTTCCAGCTGCTTTTGTCTCACTCCACAGATGGCCAAAATTTATAAAGAAACCCTTATTCCAAGTATTCTATAAACACATTTATGGTAGGGCCTTCAATAATCCAACTTTCCTTGACCAACCAATATATGCTCACAAACATAAATGTACAGAAGAGAATCTCCATCAAGCGCAGAAACATGAACCACCTACTCTACACAGAAAGAACACAAACTCTTTCCTATGCAAGCATGAGTTATTTCACAGAGCTGGCACAGAGGACATTACGTACAAAAGCAGTTTGCTGAAGTACCTTTCAAATATTTTCAGAGTGTGTCTAATCATCAAAAAGAGCGAACCCATTTCCCTCCCCAACAGGCTCAGAGCGGAGCCCCATGCAACCCGCAGCAAGGACGAATTTTTTTTTTTAAGACTTTATTTATTCATTAGAGACAGAAACAGAGAGAGAGAGAGAGGCAGGCGCAGAAACATAGGCAAAGGGAGAAGCAGGCTCCATGCAGAGAACCTGACATGGGACTCGATCCTGGATCTCCAGGATCACGCCCTGGGCTGAAGGCGGCACTAAACCGCTGAGCCACCAGGCTGCCCAAAGACAAATTTCTTTAAAGCTTCATACTTTACCCTGAAAATTCTTTAGAGTTTGGCATTCTAATGCAAAATAGATCTGCTCTGATTACATGCAAAAATGCTTCCCTCCCCAAATTCTCAGGAAAAATTAGCCCTCTGTGAAGATGCATTTATTCTGTGACTTTATGTCCCCCTGGTACTCTACTATATGCCTCGATTCAAATACCTCAGTCTGAAAAGCATGGGGACACAGACTAAGGTGTTATGACAGGCACGCCTGGGTGGCTCAGTGGATTAAGCGTCTGACTCTTGGTTTCAGCTCATGTCATTCTCTCAGGATCGTGAATCAAGCCCAAAGTCAGGCTCCATGCTCAGCAAAGAGTCTCCTTGACAGTCTCTCCCTCTGCCCCACCCCTGGCTCTTTCTCTAAAATAGTCTTTTTTGAAAATAAATAAATAGGGGATCCCTGGGTGGCTCAGTGGTTTAGCGCCGCCTTCAGCCCAGGGCATGATCCTGGAATCCCGGGATCGAGTCCCACATCAGGCTCCCTGAATGGAGCTTGCTTCTCCCTCTGCCTGTGTCTCTGCCTCTCTGTGTGTGTGTCTCTCATGAATAAATAAAATCCTTAAAAAAAAAAATGAATGAATAAAAAAATTAACGTTATACCAACTAATACAAAGAGCAGTGACATTGTGCTTAAGAAACTATGTTCAAAAGAGCCCATTCAGAGGCTCCTGGTTATGGAAGGAGTAGGTTACAGGGCTGAATGCTACAGCACAGGGAATATAGTCAGTGGTGTTGTCACAGTCTTGTATGGTGACAGGTGGGAGCTACACTTGCCCAGAGCATAGCAGGCAGTACAGACTTGCCCGATCACTATGTTGCATACCTGAAATTAATGTAACATTGTGTTTCAACTACACTTCAATTAAAAAAATTTACTCCAGGTACCTGCCTGGCTCAGATAGTAGAACATGCAGCTCCTGACCTTAGTGTCATGAGTTCAAGCCTCAAGCTGGGCAAAAAGCTTACTTGGAAGGAGGAAAGGAAAGGAAGGAAGGAAAAAAGGAAAGAAGGAAACCTACTAAGATTAAAAAAAGAATCCCTTTCATAATTTTACATGAAGCTTGTACTTTGTTACATTTGGGGGAAAAAAATTTTTTTAAAGATTTATTTATTTATTCAGAGAGAGCGAGAGAGAGGCAGAGACACAGGCAGAGGGAGAAGCAGGCTCCATGCAGGAAGCCTGACGTGGGACTCGATCCCGGGACTCCAGGATCACACCCCGGGCTTCAGGTGGCGCTAAACCGCTGTGCCACCGGGGCTGCCACGAAAAAAAAATTTTAAGTGTTAAAAAACAAAACAAAAACCCAAGGACATGTTTACTTGGAGCATGATTTTCTTGTCTACAGCCTTCTCTTTATACACTTGTCAAGTTTCCTTTTGAAAACACTACCAGCCTCAACTGTCCTAAGGGGTAAACGAGGTAAGAAATTCTCACCCACATTCCAGCCTGAGAGAAGGCAGGAAGGGACACATGCATGTCACAGTGCTGTTGTCCCTTACCTTTGGGCACCCCATCCACTGTGGACAGAGCTTCACAAATAAGGCAGGAGGCACCTCAGCAGCCACCGCCCCACCTGCTTCTCAAGCGCACCCCCACAAGGCCACAGGCAGGCACCTTACCTTCCAACGTGCCACCCCAGCCTTCCTGGGGGGGCTGTCCCGTGGCCAGCGGGGCAGTCTCCTCCATGGTGGAGTGTCTGTACCTGACAAAATAGATCAGGTCTTGAATATCGTCTAGTACGGCTGCCTCCTCAAATATGTTACTTTCCATCATTCCCAGATCTCTGTTTTCAGCCACACGGGTATCAAGCATTTTCTCTGCTGTGCTCAGAATCTGTGACTCAGATGCACGGAAGACCTTATCTAGGACTTTCTCCACGTTATAAGGCAGGCTCTCCTGCTGCGCCAACTTCAGCTTTAATGACATTTCGTGGAACATGGCTTCCAGCTCGTGGACATCGAAGTACTTCTGGAACCTCTGCAGAGACTGTTGTTCTTTAAAGAAGCTGCCAATTATGGGCAAGTCCTTCACGTAGTCGCTACGCATTGGCCTCACCACCGTGGGTGGCGTCCCGTGCAGCGGGCCACCTTCCTGCTCCTCGGGGGCAGGCCCCTGGCTCTGTGTGTCCGCGGGTCTCTCAAAGTCCTGGTCCTCTTCAGAGAGTTCTTCTACCCCAGGCTTCTGTGCAGATTTCTCAGCGCTGTCTTCTTTAAAATAATCAGAGTCTTGATTCTGAAACATTTCACCTAACCCCGGAGTCCGATTTTTCTTGTCAGGAGAGTCACTTCCTCCAGATGCCATCTGTGCTTTTGCACCTGCAAGAGGGCTTTCTGTTTCCACCACCCCACTACCTGCTTCCCTGCCCCTGCCCCCTGGCTCTACCTCTTTGCCAAAAGTTTCACCTTTTCTTTCTATTTCCAAAATAGTACTAGCTTCTTCTTTGTTTCCTTCCATTTCTGCATCGGTATTAACCACACCTAAAGGAGCTCTTGAGGGGGACTGCAGGTTAACGTCTAACCACCTGCCCTGAATCCCGGGGCTTTTTTCTTTAGCCTGTTTTGCGCTGAGAGCATTTTCATCCTCCAGGAGTTCTTCAGGGCTGTGATCGTCTTCTGCCTCTGGTTTCTCAGTATGGACACCTGGCACTTCCGGGCTACCTGGCCGGCCTGTGGGCTCCACTTCCTGGGAGCCCGCCTTGGGCTGTTGAGGAGCTAACTCTTCAGCTGAGGAGTCCTCTCTGACCTCCTCCTCGGCAAGCCTCCCCTTCTCATCCATCTGCTTACTATGTGCAGCAGCCACTTCTCCTCCTTGCGGCCAGGAAAGATTTCTTCCCCAAATGGGACCCTCTTCTTTCAGTTCTCCTGGCAAACCAACTCCATCCAGAGGGGAGGGCCTAGGTTGATTCTGAGTTTTAAGAAGCCGTTCCTCTCTAAATTCCTCCTTTGGATGCTCCACTGACGGTGTATGTGGTTTCAATCCTGCTAAAGCGTGGACGTCTTCCACACGGTCCCTGGAGGCATTATGCTGACCACCCCCAGAGGGTGCTGCGATACCCACAGACTCCTGGTCAGGCTTTTCTTCGTTCACTTGACCCCCTGTGGCTTGAGGGAGGGGTTCACGCTCCGAGCCCCCTTCTGAAATCTGCTCTCCGGGCTTTTCTTCATGGAGCATTCCTTTTGAAATATGAATAGCCGCTCCTTTTAGGTCATCTTCTTTGTTATCAAATGCTGATTCCAACATTTCTTTACCCTTTCCAGTAGATGGCAAAGAGCCGAGGTCACCACTATGAGTAGAACCGTGTGTGGTCATGCCTTCCTGCTTCTCCTCCTCCGGCCCCATCTCGGCCTGTGCCAGGCCCGGCTTGGGTTCCTTGGCTCCCCTCCCTTTTCCTGCAATGTGAATTTCCAGGTCTTCGTCGTTATCTGTTTTAGTACCTACATCGTTAGCTGTAGGCAAAAGACCATCTTCTGCCTTCTTAGGGTCAATGTAATCCGCTGCTGACCGTGGTTTCCTCCATTTGCTCTCTGGGATGAACGCATCATCACCTTCCTTGCCTTCCTGTGATTCAGAACTCCCCAAATCCATACTTGTTACGCTGTCATCTTCTGTGAAGAAGACAGTATCCTCCCAGGTTGTTAATATATCTTTATCATAGTTTTTGATGCCAGGGGGCTGAGGTGCCTCAACCTTATCCTCTTCATTTGAACTCTGCTCGCTCTCTGCTGAGTATTTCTCAACTCCGGACTTCACTGGAGTTTTCACATCTTCTCCACCATGTGCGAAGGTCAGTAACGGCAGCTCGTCAAAGTTGTCTTCATTCTCTTCTTCGTCCTTGCCAACTATGTGATACTCAGCATCCAATTCCTCATCAAAATCATCTTCTAATGAAGTAACAAGTCTGGTTGTCTCATCATCAGATACAAGTGCATCAGCAGTGGAGCCAAATTTGGTTTTTAAGTCCAGGGTCATTTCTTTTTTCAAAAGTTTATAAGCATCAATTGTCTGCTGTTCATTCGAGACCTGAGAACCATTGCTGGTTTTGTTGTTTTCACTCTCTGGCACTTTTAGTTTATCTTGTAGCATTTCCTCAAAAGGTTCAAATGAAGATGGATCTCCCTGAGCATGATCTGCTGGACTGTTTACATGCGGGTGGTTCTTCTGAGCCCCAGATCTTTCCTTGAGTTCCTTAGTGTTTTCTGAGGCTACACTTTCACTCTCCTCTGAGTTAACTTCTACTGGTTCTAGTTCGAGGTCGCTTTCCTCCAATACTTCAGGAGGGGTGTCCTCCTCATACTGAGTTTCTTCTATGGCTTTCTCAGACTCTTCAGTTGCAGAATTGTGTAATTCCAAAAATCCTAAAAGTTCTTCTACATTATAATTATCAAAATCATCTCTTCCCCCATCAAAACAAACAAAATCTGTCTCCTATAAGAGAAAGAAAAATGTTAGCATGTCACTAAGTATCAAAAGAGCAAACTCTTACCCATGCTAGTGACAGAGACAATCTCAAATTGGCTCTGGAGCGACTTCTGTGCCTCCCTTGAGTGACAACTCTTCTTGGGTGGTGAAGGGATATAGTACCTAGAATCCACTTTCCCTGGTTGCCTGCGTCCATGGATAAGGGCTCCTACCTGAGTACTATTCCCAGTTTCCCTTCGCTGTCTCTTTCCCATGGGAAACATGATTCACACAGCTGGTGAATTTGCTCTGTACCATCCCTGTTTTCTGTTTGGGACCTGCCAGAGGGCACACATATCCACTCCCCTCGGCACTGCTAGTTTTATAGGGACAATCCCCTTGGGGTGGCCCCGTTAGCTAGCTCTGTCTATGGCTGGGCAAGTCTATCTTATTCTAGACTACAAAGTTAGAAAGCCTATTATTTCTACAACTTGAGCCACTTTCACTGAAAAGCTTTATCAATAAATAATAGTGACAATTTGGTCTCCATGTGCCTGACTCCTAGATCTCTCAAATTTGTTCTGAGCACAAGTGGAAAAAAACAGGATATCATTTATTGGGTACCCCAACTCCCCAATATCCATATCTGATGTTCTGGGAATTCATCTCATAATAATATGTGCAGGAGAAGCTGGAAGACCACCCAGCTTCCCTATTGCTGTGACCTCCAGGCTACACTTCTGTTTACCCAGCTGGAGACATGCAGAATCACTTTGCTGTGAAGATCTAAGTCTATACAGATTTCTTTTGGCTTATATTTCCTTTAGATTGGGAAAGATACATCAGCTTAGGAAGTATCCTATTAAAACACAGGTACAGGGATGCCTGGGTGGCTCAGCAGTTGAGCATCTGCCTTCAGCTCAGGGTGTGTCCCAGGATCCGGGATCGAGTCCCACATTGGGCTCCCTTTGAGGAGCCTGCTTCTTCCTCTGCCTATCTCTGTGTCTCTTATAAATAAATAAATGCATCTTTAAAAATAATAATAAAAAAATAAAACACAGGTACATGGGAAATAAAAATTAATGGCACAAGGAAGAGTTTGAAACCACACCCCCACCCCACTTAATTATTTCAAGTACAACTTGAAAACAAGATTCAGGGGGTAGCCCAGGTGGCTCAGCGGTTTAGCGCCTGCCTTCAGCCCAGGGCGTGATGCTGGAGACCTGGGATCGAGTCCCACATTGGGCTCCCTGCATGGAGCCTGCTTCTCTCTCTGCCTGTGTCTCTGCCTCTCATTCTCTCTGTGTCTCTTATGAATAAATAAATAAAAATCATTATTAAAAAAAAAAAGAAAACAAGATTCAGTAAGGAATATGCTCTACTCTAAATCAGGGTTCTAGGTGTCATTAAGATCTGCTTTCAGGACTATCCATAAGCCTGTATTTTTCCTTTCCTCCAATAAAAAGCAAATTGACATAAAAGGGGTCATAAACAAAGGAAGTTAGAAAGCCAACAAAGATTATTCTCTTCTCCTAACTCAACTTTCACAAAAAGTCCGAGGAGCCCTGACAAGTGCAGTAGGGATGGATGATTTCTTCTTTGCATCACATGTGTTTCCAAGCCAGTTTCTTATTACTGAGGGGAAGCCTGCAATGGGAGGTGCAGTGGGAAGGCGACTCCCAAACTACTGAGGTCACTGTGACCAATGAACTGCCATCTCACACCTCTATCCTGGGGAGTCTCTTCATTAGGAATGAGGCCAGACAAGTGATGGGGCTGATTTTATGACCTTTGAGATTATCAAGATATGTTAAAGAGCAGTTCTGCCTCTAAGACTCCATATGTCCAGTGAGTCTCATCTAAGAATGGCTCTAGGCCAGCAGTTCATATGTTCTCCAGCACCGCAAAGAACTGCTCAAAGATGTGCATCAATTACTATACATTTCAAAACTCCAGAAAATAATCAAGGGTCAGATCAACTCCAGAAAATAAAAGACCAAGGGTCCCAGAACACAAAACCCTTGTCATCACAGAGCTGTCAGTGTACTCAGATGAATATGTTACAGGATGTGCAGATCTGAAACCAGACCTCCTCCAAACCTCTAAGATTTCCTATTCCAAACCTAGAACTTAACCACAATCCCTGAAATCACCAAAAGAGTCAGTAGTAAGAAAACCACTATAAATTGGCATTTGTGGCCTAATACATAATTTAGTGTTTAATTTCACCTGATTTCTCTACACTTAAAATGTCTAAGAGCTATTCAATGAGTGGCTTTCTGATTGAGATACCATCTTCTCCCTTTGCTTCTAAAAAGATTTACATCTTGGGGAGCCTGGGTGGCTCAGTCGCTTAAGCCTCCTGTTCCTGATTTTGGCTTCGGTCATGATCTCAGGGTCATGAAACAGAGCCCTGTCTTGGGCTCCGCACTCAGTGCGAAGTCTGCTTGAGTTTCTCTCCTTCTCCCTCTGTCCCTCCCCCTGCTTGCACTTGTGCGTTCTCTCTCTTTTGTGCTCTCTCTCTCTCTAAAATAAGTAAGAATTTTTTAAAATCTTAAAAAAAAGAAATATCTACCTCTGAAACTTAATAACTGAATAAGACATTGAATTCTTTAATTTTTTCTCATATAAAGCACCAAAGAAAAACCCTATATAAGAGTATATATATTAGACAACTACCAAATAATGATTTAGTCTCCTATAAATTCTTTTCAAACTTTCTTTCTTTTTGTTTCTATTTTTAAAGGTAACGTGATTCTAAATTAAAACTTGATACACAAATGTGAACTTGTTTTTTTTCTGGCCAAAACACAAACACTTTCAAAAATCATTAACTGACTATACCTGATGAATTTGAAAGAGAATTTAAAATTGAGAACAACAACAACAAAAAAAATTTCCATAACTTACATCTGTTGGAACCTGTAGCTCCTCTTTAGTATATTCATGGACTACTTGTATTAAATCCTTTGGAAAATATCCAAAAATACGCCCAACCTATATGAAAGAATATGCAAAAATAAGCAAACAATCAAAATTCTGTATAAGAAATACAAACAGACATCTTAGCAATGAGAGAAAATACACAAATAGGTAGGTAGCTATAAACACGAGAGATACAGAGTTGCTATTATGATTACACAGATAATTATTCCAACAAAAATTAAATACAGAATATTTTAAGGCCAACTTTTCTAAAACCACTGAGGTTTCCTTTCAACATGCAACTTATTTCTAAACACAGAGCACATAAAATTAGATTTCTAAAGTAGATAAAAGACCTACATAAGAGAGAGTTATTATATATTATGTGGTTAAAACTATGAAAACCAGGTGTACTCAGCTGGCTCAGTCAGAAGAACATGTGACTCTTGATCCCAGGGTCGTAATTTCAAGCCCCACACTGGGTATAAAGATTACTTAAAAATAAAAATTTTTGAAAAAAAAACTATGCAAATCAAAGCTGATTAGAAACACAATTGCAAATAACCTCCATCAAGACTTTACCTGCACATTTCATAGCTTTGCTCATCAACTGGAACTTAGAAGTCTTTCTTAAACCAATAAACAGCCATGAAAATTAAGGAAAAAGAATACAAAATTCCTAAAATATTTTATCACTATGACAAAAAGCAAATATTTATTGACAGAATAGGCTGTAGCAGCTTTTTCAAAAACTAGATTTTCCAGTATTTCAGGGAGAAAATAAAATTCATATTAATGTATATATCAAGCTTTAGTTTGCTACAAAGTAAACCTCTAGAGAAAATAACCCCATTTACCAACAGCACTAACAGCTAAAATACGTAAAGTGTGTCCTCTTGAGACACATACACTGTCTTCTCTTGGCTACGCCTGAAACGGAAAGCAGATCTCTCTAGGCAGATCCAATGTACCGAAAGAGAAAAAGGCTATCTTATCATCAACTACTAAAATATCCTCATTAGGAGCACTGTTGTTATATCTGGCAAATATGTGAAAGCCTGTCTTAGAGCTAGAATACAGTCCTGAAGATTAGAGAAGACAGAGCAATTAAAAACTGCTATGCCAGAAGTTAAAATCTACAACTCTAAGAAACCAAAAAGGATTGCAGAACAAAAACTAAAAACCAGAAACAAGTATCATTTTGAAGGCTAAGGGAAGAGAGTTTTTAATTTCCTAAAGTATAAGTTTCATGAAATAAGAAGAGAAAATGAGGGAAAAATATACTTTTTTTTCCTTTTGAGGAAAATTTTATTAAGAGAAAATCTGGAAAAGGGAGAGAAATCAGAAATACACGGTAAAAGGAAATACATTTATCTTTGTGCAATCTCTATCCACTGAGACTATAGGTCATACAAATTCCATTATTTGGGGGGCACCTGGCTAGCTCAGTCAGTAGACTGTGTGACTCTTGATCTGAGGGTTGTGGGTTTGAGCCCCATGTTGGGTGTAGAGATTATTAAAAATAATAAAATCTTTTTAAAAACAAATACCCTCCGGGGATCCCTGGGTGGCGCAGCGGTTTGGCGCCTGCCTTTGGCAGGCGATCCTGGAGACCCGGGATCGAATCGCACGTCAGGCTCCCGGTGCATGGAGCCTGCTTCTCCCTCTGCCTGTGTCTCTGCCTCTCTCTCTCTCTCTCTCTCTCTCTGTGACTATCATAAATAAAAATAAATAAATAAATAAATAAAAATAATAAATAAAAAAAAATACCCTCCATATTTTTACACTGGGGGATATTCTGTGTCTTTGGATCTGACAAAAAGGGGTTGCAGAATCATGGACCCTCAGGACCGGAAGTAAGTTTTTTATCTAATTTTGCTTCCATATATCATCCCTGCCAAGGAACTGCTGATTGTATTGGGCTGGGGGAGGGGGGGGAATATCTGTTCAAGAGAATGATTTCTGTATAAGCTACTATCGGGACAAATGTAAATAAGCGCCACAGCCCTGAAAGGAAATATTCAAAAGGAAGATAGGTAAGACATGGGCTCTTCTGTTACAGGGCTCATGACTTCATAGGAGCAAAGTCGGTACACAAACCAACTGCAATACAAAGCAGTCAAGGGGATGCCACGTGAGCAGTGCAAACAAAGTGCCACCTGAACAATTATCAAACAGCCAAGATCCCTCTGCTGGGTTGCTGAGAAGAGTGCTTCCCTCAGAAGGGAGCATGAGAGGTGACTATGGCCACAGGAAAATGCAAGTTGAGCTCACTTGCCCCAATGCTCCAACTTAACCACCTCACTGTATATAAACCATGCAGCCTAGGAACGTGGAAAAAACTTCCCAAGAGTAAAGATTATCAAGAAACCTCATGTGGTCGATTTGAAGGAAACGGAACAGATCCTTCTTTTTATATAGTGATTCAATCAGGATTCTGCCCAAATTACAAGGGGTGAACCTGACTAGGTAGTTGGTCTTTCAAGCTTCCTCCCTAAGAATCTGGAACGCCAACAAAATGGATTTATCTTTCCCTGAGTAGGTTTCTCGAGCCTTATTTTCTGTTGTTTGGTATTCTATTGAAAGTAAAAGTTTTCACAGTGGAGACTGGGTATTTCTCAAAGTCTGAACAATCCTAAGGACATCAAGAACTCTTCCAACTTTCAGTACATAAACAGTATGCACATCACACTTTTTAGCAAATAAAGGACAAGAACTCATAAGCCTCTCCATCAGGTCACTCCTAGGGAATCTCCTCATTTAAAATCAAAAGCATGAGCATTATTTACAATAGCCAATGGAGCTCAGTTGGTTGGCTCAGATGGTTGAGCAACCAACTCTTGATTTTGGCTCAGGTCATGATTTCAGGATAGTGGGATCCAGCCCCGGACAGGGCTCCACGCTCACCGTAGTCTGCTTATCCCTCCGCCTGCAAGTGCACATGCTCTCGCTTGCTCACTCTCTTTCTCTCTCAATATCGGTCTGAATGAAGAAGTAAAACCTGGGGCAGCCTGGGTGGCTCAGCAGTTTAGCACCTCCTTCAGCCCAACCGTGATCCTGGACACCGGGGATCGAGTCCCACGTCGGGCTCCCTGCATGGAGCCTGCTTCTCCCTCTGCCTGTGTGTCTACCCCTCTATCTCTCTGTTTCTCATGAATAAATAAATAAAATCTTAAAAAAAATAAACAATATTTGTTAAAAAAAAAAAGTAAAACCTTACAATACCCAAGACGTGGAAGCAACCCAAGTGTCCACCAATAGGTGACTGGATAAAGATATGGTACACATACACAGACTGACTGACAGACACACACACACACACTGGATATTACTTGGTCATAAAAAATGAATGAAATCTTGCCATTTGTAACATGGATGGACCTAGAGAGCATTATGCTAAGAAAAATAAGTCACTCAGAGAAAGATAAATGCCATATGATTTCACTCACTTAAGAAATGAGAAATTTAAGAAACAAAACAAAAAGAAAGACAAAAAAACTAGACATTTAAATACAGGGAGCAAACTAGTGGGTGCCACAGGAGAGGTGTGTGGAAGAATGGGTGAAACAGGTGAAGGGAATTAAGAGTACTCTTATGGTGATAAGCACAAAGTAACATATAGATTGTGGAGTTACTACACTGTACACCTGAAACTAACAACACTGTAAGTTAATTATAGTCACATAATTATACAAAAAAAATCTTAAAAATCAGAGCATGGGGGGAGGGCTGGGTGGCTCAGCTGGGATGAGCATCTGTCTGCCTTTGGCTCAGGTCATGATCCTAGGGTCCTGGAATCAAGCCCCGCATCAGGCTCCTTGCTCAGCCGGGAGTCTGCTTCTCCATCTCCCTCTGTCTGCAGCTGCCTCTGCTTATGCTCTCTCTTTCTCTCTCTGTCAAATAAATAAAATCTTTAAAAAATAAAAAATCAGAGCCTGAGGATCATCAGTTTCCATGTCCACCATCAGGCCACCCATAAAACTGAAAGAGAGCAGCTCAGGGAGTCTCCAGGAGCAAGGGCCTGAGAGCAGGAAAAGGATGACCCAGAAGTTACAACCCAAACAAGGAAACAAAAAAACACACAGTGAAAAGGACATTTTGCTTTTTTAACAGACTAATAACAGTACCTATGATTAGGTAACTGTTTGCAGAGCTGCCAACCTTTCACAAATATTAATAGTTTAGAAAAAAATACATATACAATGAACTTTACACGTGAACACTTGAAACGTTGTCCTGCACAAAGTTGAGAGGAGGACCTCGAATGCTCACGAGCCCTTCTGTTGTGAAGCAACAAAGTCCAGGATTTTCAGGTTTTGCCACTACCACCTTTCCTATGTATGGAGCATACACGGCTGGTAAGGCCTGAACTTAATACTGAGAAGAATCAACCCCGAGCCATTCTGTTTTGTTTAAGGAACCGAGCAGAGCCTCTACCTGGTTCCAGGCCTGATGCCTGCTGGGGACACAGGAAGATGTCGCCATCAAAGAACCCAGGAAAACAGTTCCACCTACAGCACTAAACAAGCCAATACAAATAAGAAGATAAAGTGTGTCAAATTTGTACTTACACTTCCGGCCCAAACTTCAGGCGGTCTCCCTGCCAGTTTATAGTAGACATACACAGCATCACCTTTTTTAAAACTCACGAAACGACAATCTGGGCCTATAAAATCTTCTAGAGCCTCACCTCGGTACATTAACACTGCAGGTAAAGAAGGAGGGGGGAGAAAAACAGGTATCAGGATTCTACTTTCACAGTCCATATTGATTTTTCAGGAAAGAGGAGGGTTTCCTCTACTCTATAAACAACAACCAAGTTTCTCCAGTACTCTCTGGAATCAATCGCTTTCGATTCATATGCTCCAAGTATCTAAAATCTTTAGAGCTTTATCATTATATATTGTCCCCTACAAGTAGACAGGGGAGATGGCCACTTTGCCTGTATTTCTCTATGGATAAACCAAAAGCAATGAGTCCACCACTACACGTAGCTGGAGCTGGTCTCAGGAGAAACTCTTGGTTCTCTCTCTAACCTTCTTGTCCACAATCTCTGCTGTTCCATAATCATAAAAAGGTTCACGGTGCAATTGGATAAATTCAAGAGCAGATGCTGGCTGGCTTAAGCATGGCCGCATGAAGAGGCAACAGGGAACTGGGGAGAGCACCCAGGAACCCCCAAGGGGTCAATTAACTTCAACTAACACTAAAAGGCACTATCTTTAAGTGGCTATAACTGCTACCATGCAGCAGTAAACACTGTCAACTTCATTTGAGGCCACGCTGTGGCCTTCTTCCCTGTATAGTTATCTGGATAAATTAACGGGAAAGGACATCACATCCTATTAGTGATGAATAGTGATAATCACATATGATTATCCAATCATACGACAGGGTAATGTGAAATTATTATGAAAGCAGATAATGTTCACTGTCCCCAACACTATGAAGGTTTCAAAACGAAGGAAAGATCCCCTTTTTTTATGTTTATACACAAAATCACATGTGGGCATCACGTGTTGCAGGGACAAGCAAAACTAGGAGAATTGTTCAGTAGTTACCTTCAGTCTTAAAATGCAGGACTTATATCACACTTGATCTAGAAACTAGGGGAAGCAGCATTTCTCTGTTGGCCAAACACACAGTTTCTGATATAACATGAAACGGACAATAGATACAATTAAATAAGAGAGAAAATAAGGGTGACATTGAAAGTACATTTCTTCTTAAAGCCAGTCAGCCATAAGTACATTAAAATGTATTTCAGGTACATATTTGAGGGATGAACAGACAGACTGGCGGACAGTTTTTTGGATTTTTCAAGCTAAAATCAGATGACTTTAATACATGTCAGCATCCTAATTCAGATGTAATTGGGGAAAAGGCCAGGTTGAAGATGATGGACAATTTAAGACCCGGGATGCTATCAGAACTGGAAATGGCAATGCTGCTTTTGTTTCCCCCTTAGAAGAGATCACTGAAAAACTGTAACAATAAATTAGATGACAACACTGCCCGCTGTTGGAACAACTCTCTGAAAAGCACACAAGGACAGCTCACACCCACACACATACCCCTCACTGGATACTTTATGCAAAAGCACAGTCCCGGGCCCTGCTGGGCTGCCGCCTGTCGGGTTTGGGTTTTATCTGTTTGGACACTTCTCCTTCCCCAACTCCTGTGACAAGCAAGGGCCTTCTCAGGACCATGTCTCGGTACCGGTACTGGGGAAGCATCAAGGATGGGATCCTCCAGGTAACTGGTTCCTCCTTTGAGGAACCCAAGGAGGGGAGCGCTTGAAGGCAAAGAAGAGCAAACATGTCTCAACCCTGCCTGCTAAAAATCGGGATTTGCTCAGAGAAGCCCGAGGGGGAAAAGGCGTGGAAGACGCTCCACTTTGGTCGTGCGTCTTTGCCCTAGGTTACCTCTAGGAATGGCTTCACACGGATCAGATGCCTCCTCGCTTCCCGTGCACGGCGTGTTGCCGGGATACAAACTCTTCCAACTATGAAATCTGTTCTCGAATAGCACCAATTTGAATATGAATAAGCCAAACTCCATAGGCTGTAGGGCCTCTCCCGCAGGAGCAGTCTGCGAGGTGCACCGGCGGCCACTTAGGAACGCTCCCGCGCGCTCACCGTCAAGGTACAAGGTCACTCAAGACCCTCCGCGGGGCCCTAAGACCGATCCCGGTCCCGCAGACACAGAGGCAGGGGTCCCAGCACCGCGAGGCACCAAGGCCAAGGCCGGCGGGGCTCAGGGGCCCCCCGAGTGCCCCTCGCGGTCGCTCCCCGAATCCGGTCCGTGGGGCTCCGGAGCCGTCTGTCCCGCTCACCGCCCTCGGTCCATCCCCCACCCGCGGTCTAGGGCCGGGGCGCGATTCCGCTTCCTGCGCCAAGCGGAGGAGGCTGCCGGGCCCAGGTGGCCTCTGCGGGTTCTCGGCCTCTTCCGAGAGCCTCAGCTTTGGGCCTCCTGAGGGGCCCTCCCCGCCCGGCGGCCGCCAGGAGCCCTCCCGGCACAGACCGACAGGAGCGAGGCGGGGACCTCGGGCTCCCGGCTCGTCCCAGACCCAAGCTCCGACCCCGTCCAAAGGCGCTGCGAGCCCCCAACCGAGGGCAGCGGGAGGGCAGAGGGGGCAGCGCCCGCGCCCGCGCCCTCCCCGAGCGCCCCGCGGCCCGCAGGCTGCGCCCGACCCACCGCCCCGCGGAGCCCAGCGCGCGGCGCGCACCCCAACCGCCCGGTCTCCCCTCGGGGCCGGGCCGCCGCCCCCGCCCCCGCCCCGCCGGGCCAGCGGAGGGAGGGAAGCCCCCGCAACAAGTGGAGGCGCAGCCCCCGGCAGGGCCCGCGGCGCCCATCCCGGCCCGGCCGGCCTGCGCCCCCCGCGCCCGCGCCCCCCCCCCCGCCCGCCGCTCACTGCTGCACTCCTCGTCCGCGCACACTTTGTGCTCCGCGAAGCGCCGGCTCGCGTCCGCCCGCGCCTGGCCCCGCACCCGCCACGGCGGCCCGAGCAGCAGCAGCCAGAGGAGCAGCCCCGGCGCCGCAGCCATGTTGTGGTCACCGCGGGGAGCCGGCGGCGCCGAGGCCGAGGCGGAGGCGGAGGCGGAGGCGGAGGCGAGGCCGGGCGGGCGCGGCGGGCGGGGCCGGGGGCGGGGCGCGGCGGGGCGGGGCGCGGGAGGGCGCGGCGGGCCCCGCAGACACGTCAGCACCGCCTCGGCGGCGGCCCGGGGGCTCCGGGGAGGGGAGAGGGGAGGGGAGAGGGGAGGGGAGAGGGGAGGGGAGAGGGGAGGAGAGAGGGGAGGGGAGAGGGGAGGGAAGGGGACAGGGGAGGGAAGGGGGGCGCGCTCCCACCCGCGCCCCGACCCGCGCCTCCCCCGACCCGCGGCCCCGCGCGCCCTCGGTACCCGCGCCCCCCTGCTCCACCAGCGTCCCCGCGCGCCCTCGACCCGCGCCCCCGCGAGCCCTACGTGCCCTGCCCCCGCCCTCCGACCCGCACCCCCGCGCGCCCTCGGACCCAAGCCCCCCTGCTCCGACCCGCGCGCCCTCGCCCCCGGGCTGCGACCCGCGGTCCCCCCGCGCGCTCGGGTCTCCTCCCCCTCGCCCCGTCCCCTAGTCATCGGCCCTCCGCACCGCAGCACTCGTCCCTCACCCCTCCCTGCGACCTTGGAGCCCCCACTCCGTCGGCCCAACACCAGGTGCGTTTCTGGCACCTTCTCGCAGCTCTCATTTCTGCTCCAGCCCGAACCAGCCTAGCCCCCTTCCCGCCCTCATCCCCATGTTTGGTTTGGTGCGTCCTTTTCCAAACTACCAAATCCCACCCACGAGTGGCCACTGTTGGTCTCTGGTTTGCGGCTCCCCCTCCTTCAGGCTCCCAGGGGTTCCTTCGGGGACCCCATCCATGATCCCCCCCCTCATTAGGAAAGCGCATGAGTGGAATGATGGGTTGGTGATGGAAGTTAGAGCCGGTGACCGGCTTGGTCTTTTTTTGAGCCTTAGAAGGGGTAGGGGTTGGCAGTGTCTACCAGTGTTGAGATCTTCAGATCCTTGATTCTTTATCCCTAAGGGAAGGAGCGGTTTAATTCAACAAAAATGTGTTGAGCTTGCATTTATGCATGCCAGATCCTAGGGTAGTGTGGTGAAGGATGTAGGTCAAAAGACAAGGTATCAGGCCTTTGTCTAAAATCCACAATTTAGTAGAAGCTAACATAAAACCGGCTCAAGAATAAGTATCAGGTTGGGAAAAGCTAACTAATTGCAGCTAACTCTTTCTGAGTTCTTGCTTTGAGTAAATGGGGGCATTCGCATTTCCGGTGAGAGATGAAGCTCAGCTTCAAACCCAGGGAAATCCTCCCTTTTAATCACAACTCTGTAAAGCCTCCATCGAGCAACATGTAATTTTTGTACTTTCTTTCCGACTAGGCGAAGCAAAATCTTGTGTAAATTACGTTATAACTGAATTATCTATATGTGCAAAGAAAGAAAGAAACCAGGGAAGATAGAAAGAAGCCACAAGCCCACAGGTCAGCCCAGAGTAGAGTGGCTACAATGTTCTAGCCCTGGCTGGAGCACTTTGCATCTGAGACCAGGGGCTTCTCACTGCAGTCCTGTCTGCTGAGGTTACTCATCAACCTCAACACTAACCCCATCGGTTGGTTTTCCAAACTAGTCGGAGTTTTTAAAAATAAGAGGAAAGAATGTGGCCCATCCATGCAATCCAATGTTGAATAAAGAAAAAGATAAGATGTTCATGTAGATGTTAACAGTTGTTTGTAGGGGCCATGAGACTTCCTGTTGGTCTAGTGGAGTCCCCATGCTCTCTGGAGAGAATGTACAATGGATAGGGCCACTGGCCATCTAAATATAGTGCCCATTGAGGTTCATTTCCTTTCTACTCCGAGTTTGTTTGCTTTAGAATCATGAGTGTGTCTACAGGCATCTTCAACGTTACGTGTTAAAACCCAAAGTCTTTATATTTTCTCCATCAAACCCCGTTCCTTTCAGTCTTCCTTATCTCAACAAATGCCATTTCAATTCCTGTCTTCCAAACGCTCAAGTCAAAACCTTAATTCCTCCCAACTCTTTCTCTCACACCAAATCCAGTCCATCAGACAGTCCTGGGCTTTCTTTAAAAGCTTTATTGGCATGTAATTGGCATATAATAAACTGCACACACTTAAAGTGTACACCTTGATAAGGTTTGACATACGTATATTGCCACGAGACCATCACTATAATCAAGATAATTAACTATATCCATCACTGATAAAAAAAAAAAAAAAGGAGTCCTCTCATTCTCCTTTGTAATCCTTCCCTTCCCTTCCCTGCCTGTCTCCAAACAACCTTCTGTTGCTATAGATTGATTTGTAATTTCTGGAATTTGATGTTAGTGGAATCATACAGTATGTCTTCTTTTTTTGTCTGACTTTTTTCACTCCGCGAAAACACTGGAAATACATCCAGAATCTGACTGCTCTCACCGTCTCCGTTGTTAACACTGGATGACCAAGCCACCATCATCTCTCACCTAAAAGGTCACGATAGCCTTACTGTTGCGCCTTTGCCTCCCTAAGGTCGACTGCGTCAACAGCGGCCAGATAGATCATTTCATGATATAAATTTGGTCATGTCAATCCTCTGCTCAAAACCTTCCTACGACTTTCCACTTCCAAGTAAAATGCAATGATTTATGATGGAATACACTGTCTTATTTGATTGGACCTTGATCATCCCTTTTACCCCCACTTCTCAACATTTTCATCTTGCCCTACTAGTTCTCCTCAAACTCACCAAGCTCCATTCTTACAGTAGAACATTTGCAGTTGCAATTCTTCATCAACCTGGAACAGTTCCCCCAAACAGTCCACCTGACTACTAACTAGTTCCCTCAATTCATCAAGTGTCTGTAGACAGCATTTCTTGTTAGAGAAGGCTTTCTTTACCACTCTACATAAAATAGAGCTCCTTCCATGAATATCTGTTCATCATCCAGCTTTGTTTTTCTTTAGAGTACTTCCACCAGCCTTACATTTGTTTATCTATTTGACCAAATATAAGTTCCAGGGGAGCAAGGAATTTGTTTTGTTCACCACTATAATATATATGCCTAGAAAAATGTCTGGAATATATGAGATACTCAACAAATGATTTGTGAGATGAACCCATGATAATTCACATATTATATTACATCATTAACCTACACAGAGCCTCCATATGTAAATAGTACCAAGAGGAAGTATGCCGTAAAAAAGCATTTTGTTTCTTTCCCTCAGCAGCATCCTCAACACCTGGAACAGAACCTGAAATACATTGATTGTTGATTGAGGGCATATTTGTTATGGAGGGAGTGAATGAAAAAATTGCAGTGTATATTTTCCCTATGTATTACCAGAATAGATAAAGCAGATAAAGGAAATTCTAATTTTTCTTATTTCTATTTAGAGTAGAATTAATGACAATTCATTGGTGGAAAAGACAAGATTCCAAAATGATCTAATTCAATATTGCTTGACTTTGACTAATATTCAGATATGCTTTTATATGAAGGAAGAAAGCTCTCAGTTTCTGAAGAACTGGCTGCTTATTTTGTTGATTTTCCAGGGTTTTCATTCATCTGCATCTATTAATTATTATTATTACTATTGCCTTAAAAAGATATTAACAAATTCAATAAACAGAAAAATCTCAGCTGACCACAATAAAGATGGTGTTTATATATACATATAATTATAGTGGATGAATCAGCATTCATTTTTAATAGCATTTAAGGATATGGCCCTGATGTTTAACATAAATTCTAATCCCGTGTGTTATTTCTTAACACCTCACATGGAATTTTCACTAGGTAAAGGTTAGTGAGAATTTTAAAAATTAACGTGTCTAGGGACGCCTGGGTGGCTCAGTGGTTGAGCATCTGCCTTCGGCGCAGGGCATGATCCCAGTTCAAGGATCAAGTTCCACATCAGGCTCCCTGGGAGGAGCCTGTTTTTCCTTCTGCCTATGTCTCTGCCTCTCTGTGTATGTCTCATAAATAAATAAATAAAATCTTTAAAAAATTATAATGTGTCTAGTTGGGGGGGCGCATAAAAAATTAGACTTGGGGGGCAGCCCCGGTGGCTTAGCAGTTTAGCGCCACCTTCAGGCATGGGTGTGATCCTGGAGACCCGGGATCCAGTCCGACGTCAGGCTCCCAGCATGGAGCCTGCTTCTCCCTCTGCCTGTGTCTCTGCCTCTCTCTCTCTCTGTCTCGAATGAATAAATAGATAGAGTCTTTAAAAAAAAAAGACTTGGAGGGTTCCTGACCTTAAGGAATTTGCAGTCTGCCAAGAAGACAAGACAAATACGTTTGAAACAAATAGGAGACAGAATAATAACATATATTATTATAAGCTTCCCATTGTGCCTGCCCAGGAACTTCTAGAAGGCCTAATACTGAAGTTATCAGAAATAATACAGTCTATTGCCAATAATGAAACCAATTCAGAGCTCAGAGAATGGTGTAAAATAATTATTGAGGACTATGGCTTCCAGGTGAGATGGAGAATAGGGGCCAGATTTACCCTTCCATGTTAAACATCTGAAAAAATTGGGCAAAATATATGAATAACTTTTAGAGATTGGACAACAAGCCGTACAGGGCAATAATCCCTAAGAAAAGTGTAACAAATGGGAGTGCTACGATTCCCTCACCTTACTCTCTGGATGAAGTTTCCAGGCCACAGTCAGAGAAGGGATGCTCAAACAGGTGATCTCCTTGAGTGGAGGAGACAGATTTTAAAGTTTGGGGAGGTCATAGAAGCTGGAATTTGCAGGGAAGAGTACAGGAGAGAAGAGAGCTATATGGAAAAGACAACTGCAGGAAAATGCCTGGGTGGCTCAGTGGTTTAGTGCCTGCCTTTGGCCCAGGGTGTGATCCTGGAGTCCCAGGATTGAGTCCCTTATTAGGCTCCCTGCATGGAGCCTGCTTCTCCCTCTGCCTGTGTCTCTGCTCTCTCTCTTTCTCTGTGTCTATCATGAATAAATAAAATATTTTTTAAAAAAAGAAAGAAAAGACAACTACACAGACAGAGCGCCAAAGATCTGTAGAGGGTTCCGTCAAGTCTCCAACTGAACAATGATAAACATCTTTACGTGTGTAAAGAACTACCTGAGGCCAGGTAAAGAACCACCAGAGAGGGCAGGAAGAACAATCGTTGGAGTAAAGGATAGATTATGCTGCCATCAGCTGGAATGGAAAATCTGAATAAACAGAGCATCAGGTAGATTGCTTAGTAAAGGGGAGAATGTCATACAAAGATTGAAAGCTACTCTAAGAAAGCTTTTAAAAAGCCTTGAAAATATAAAAAATGTGGGGGCCTGGGTGGCTTAGTTGGTTAAGCATCTGACTCTTGGTTTCAGATAGGGCTGTAATCTGTGGGTGGTGAGATCAAGCCTTGCATCAGGCTCTGTGTTCAGCAGGGAGTCTGCTTCTTTCCCTATCCCTTTCCCTCTCCTACTACCCCTGCTCATGAGTGCACACACTCTCTTTCTCAAATAAATAAAGCTTTAAAAAGAAAAAAAAAAAAAGAAAATGTTTCCAAGTAAATTCAAGAATAAAGCTGAAGAATATTTAAAAGAATACAAAACATCCAACACCCAACAAGGTAAAGTAACAATGTCTGGGATCCAAGAAAAAATTATAAGGCATGCAAAGAAGCAGGATAATATCCATGTTGAAAAGAAAAATCAATGAACAGAAACTTTCACAAATGACACAGATGTGAGAATTATTATACAAGGACATTAACACAATTCTATTCCTTATATTAGAGATGCTATAGAAAAGCATAAGCATGCAAAGTAGAAATATAGAGGATATAAAAGTGATCGAAATTAAACTTAGGGGATCCCTGGGTGGCGCAGCGGTTTGGCGCCTGTCTTTGGCCCAGGGCGCGATCCTGGAGACCCCAGATCGAATCCCACGTCGGGCTCCCGGTGCATCGAGCCTGCTTCTCCCTCTGCCTGTGTCTCTGCCTCTCTCTCTCTCTGTGACTATCCTAAATAAATAAATAAAATATATTAAAAAAAAGAAATTAAACTTAGGTGAACAAAAAAATGGTTGAGATGAAAAATACAATGGTTGGGATTAAGAACAGATTAGACACTGCAGAAGAAAACATTACTGAACTTGAAGACATGGCAGTATAAACTCTCCAATAAGAAATGGAGAGAAAAGAGACAGAAAGAAATGACTAGGGCATCAGTGTGCATGCATTAGTTCAGACATGTGTAAATAGGGGCCCTGAAGGAGGTGGGAGACAGAAAATATGTTTGAAGAAGTAATAAAAGTGTTCCAAATGTGCTGAAAACTCACAGATCAAGGAGTTCTAAAAACCTCAAGCACAAGAAACATGAAGAAAACAACACCAAGTCATATTAAATTGCTTAAAATCATTTAGAGAAAGCAGGCACACTGTGTACAAAGAAGCAAAGATAGTGACAGGAGGTGTCTCGTTGGAAAAATGGAGGCAAAAAGTCAGTCATTTGACATATTTAAAGTGTTAGTGGAAAAATGACACTCGAGTTGTATTATCAAGTGAAAATATATTTTTCTTTCTTTTTTTATTATTTATTTACTCATGAGAGATACAGAGATATGGACAGAGACATAAACAGCGGGAGAAGCAGGCTCCTCATGGGGAGCCTGATGCGGAACTCAATAGCAGGACTCCAGGATCAGAACCCGAGCCAAAGGCAGATGCTCAACCACTGAGCCACCCAGGTGCTCCTGAAAATATTTTTCAATGATGATGCTGGGATATCTGGATATCCACATGCTAAAGAATGAAATTGAACCCTACCTTACACCACAAACAGAAATTCAAAATGGATCGCAGACCTGAATGTAAGAGCTAAAACTAAGTCTTAGAAGAAAACATAGGGAGAAATCTTGGAGTAGGCAATGATTTCTCAGATATGACATGAAAAGTGCAGCAATCAAAGAAAAAATAGATAAATTAGACTTTATCAAACTCAAGACTTCTGTGCGTTGAAGGATATTGTCAAACTAGTGAAAAGAACCACACAGATGGGAGAAAAATATCTGCTATTCATATGTCTGATAGGGGATATGCACCTAGAATATATAAAGAACTCTTAAAATTCAATAATAAAAAGACACATAATATAATTTAAAAAATAAAAAACCAAGGCAAAGAATTTGAATAGACATTACTTCAGAGAAAATATGCAATGGCCAGGTGTGTAAAAGATGCAGCCACCTTGGAAAACAACCTGGCAATTTCTCAAGAGGTCAAACATAGAGCTAACATATAACCAATTAATTCCACTCCTAGGTAAACAAACAATAGAAATAAAAACACATATCCAAACAAATATGAATAACAAATATTCATAGTATCATTACTGATAATAGCAAAAATGGTAAACAACCCAAATGTCCATCAAGTTAATAAATGAATAAAATGTGATACATCAATACAACAGCAATAAAAAAGGAATGAAATATTGATACATGGTAAAACAGAAATGTCCCTTAAAAACATTGTGCAAAAAAAAAAAAAAAACATTGTGCTAAATGAAAAAGCTAGCTACAAAAGACCATATATTATATAGCTCCATTTATATGAGATGCCTAAAATATTTAAATCTAGAGACAGAAACTAGATTATTGGTTGGCTAGGGCTTGAAGAGATAGGAGTATTGGGAGGAAACAGATAAAGAGTACAGGATTTCTCTCTGGGGGTGATAAAAATGTTCCAAAATTGATTGCGGTAATGCAGAAATCTGAGAACATATGAAAAACCATTGAATCATACACTTTAAATGGATGAACTGTTTAGTTATGTTAATTATATGTCAGTAACACTATTACAAAAAAAGATTCCAATCACAAAAAGCAAACTTCTAAATATGGAAACCAAAGCAAAAAGATGATTGAATATATTTTCAGACACACAAAATCTAAAAGTTCATTTTCACTGTATTTATACTGCAAGAAATAGTGAAGCTCTTTAGGCAGAGAGAAACTACTGGATGGAAACTGAATCTATCAAAAGAAAAATATAAGAAATGTATATATGTGGGAAAATATGGAATATATATCTATTTAAAGTACATAAAAGCAAATAATGTAAAATAGTTTTTTCTTATTTAAAAAATCTCTTTAAAAATAATCAAAGCAAAATTAAATACATATTGTGAGGTTCATAACATATGTGCAATTAAAATGACTTCTCAGATATGACATCAAAAGCACAGCAACCAAAGAAAAAATAGATAAATTAGACTTTATCAAACTCAAAACTTCTGTGCTTCAAAGTATATTGTCAAACGAGTGAAAAGATAATCACACAGAAGGGAGAAAAAAATATCTGCTATTCATGTCTCATAGGGGATTTGTACCTAGAATAAAGAACTCTTAAAATTCAATAATAAAAAGACACATAATCTTTCATGGAATTGTAGTCATACAATTGACTACAATTGCATGAAAGTAGAAGAGGAGAAATGGAAGTATACTGTTGTAAAGACCTAAGGCTACAAGGGAAGTGATAAAATATCACACGAAGGTATACAGTAATAAGCTAAAGGTGTGTATAAGCTAAAGGTGCTATAGCGATACAAACAATAACAAAATCCCAGAGAGAGAGCTAGTAAGTCAACAGAGGCGATAACACATAATTAATCAAAAGGGAGACAGAAAAAGAGTAAAGGGGGAACATAAAACAGAAGATACAAACAGGAAGAAAAATGGAAGACCACAGATTTAAACCTAATCATATCACTAATCACATGAAATGTAAATGGTCTAAAAATTCCTTTAAAAGGCATAGATTTTCATATTCAATTTTGAAAAGGCAAAACTCGGGGTGCCTGGGTGGCTCAGCTGGTTAAGCATCTGACTCTTGAGTTTGGTCTGGGTCATGATCTCAGGATCATGAGATTAAGCCTCCCACTTGGCTCCATGCTCAGCAGGGAGTCTGAGATTCTCTCCCTCCCTCTCCTTCTGCCCCTCCCCTACTGTCTCTCCCTCTCAAAAATAAATCTTTTTTAAAAAATAAAAAAGCAAAGTTCAACTATATGCTTCCAATGAGAAAACACAAATAAAAAAGATAAGCCAACCTAATACTAATCAAAAGAAAGCTAGAATAGCCATATTAATATCAGACAAGGTAGGGATGCCTGGGTAGCTCAATGGTTGGCCCAGGGTGTGATCCCAGGCCCAGGGATTGAGTCCCAAATTGGAAACCTGCTTCTTCTTCTGTCTATGTCTCTGCTTCTCTTTCTCTGTCTCTGTGTCTCATGAATAAATAAATAAAATCTTTTTTAAAAAATCAGACAAGATAGATTTCTTTTTTTAAGTTTTTATTATAATTCCAGTTGGTTAACATACATTGTTATACTAATTTCAGGTGTACAGTATAGTGATTCAACAATTTCATACATCACCTGGTGCTCATCACAAGCGCATTTCTTAGTCCCCATCACCTTTTAACACATCCTCCCCAAACCATCAGTTTGTTCTCTATAATTAAGAATCTGTTTCTTGATTTTACTATCTCTCTCCCCCTTTAAGTAGGCAGTTCTCATTTTCCCCTTTGCTCATTTGTTTCCAGAGAAAATAGATTTCACAGCAAAGAATGTTTATCAAGAGTAAAGGGAAACATTTCATAATTTAAAGAAATCAATTCATCAAGAGAATATAACAATTTTAAATGTTTATACACCTAATAGGAAAGCTTCAAAATACAGGAAGCAAAAACAGAACTTATGAACATACTGCACAAATTCACAATTATAGTTGGAGACTTCAATATCCCTTTCTCAATAATTGATAGAACAAGTAGACAGAAAGTCAATAAGACGATAGAAGACTTAAACACCATCAGTTGACTTAATTGATGTCTCTAGAACACTCCACCCAACAACAGCAAAATATACATTTTTTTTGGACTATGGAACATTTACCATGATCATGGACCATGAAACAATACATTTTAAATTTTTCCAAACAGGTGAAGTATGTTTTCTGACCACATGAAATTAAATTAGAAATCAATAACAAGGATGCCTGGGTGGCTCAGTGGTTGAGCATCTGCCTTCGGCTCAGGTCATGATCCCAGGGTACTGGGATCTAGTGGCACATCAGGCTCCTCACAGGGAGCCTGCTTCTCCCTCTGTCTATGTCTCTGTGTCTCTCATGAATAAATCAATAAAACCTTTAAAAAAAAAAAGAAGTCAATAACGAAAAAACATCTGGAATATCTCCAAATTTTGGAAATTAAGTAACAAATTTTTATTTTTTTAAGGATTTTACTTCTGGGTCACCTGAGTAGCTCAGTGGTTGAGTGTCTGCCTTCAGTTCAGGGTGTGATCCTGGGGTCTTGGGATCAAGTCCCACATCAAGCTCCTCATGGGGAGCCTGTTTCTCCCTCTGCCTGTGTCTCTGCCTCTATCTGTGTGTCTCTCATGAATAAATAAATAAAATCTGTAAGAAAAATATTTTATTTATTTATTATTTGAGAGAGAAAGAGAGAAAGCGGGGGAAGGGGAGGGGGAAGAGGGTCAAGCAGACTCTGCACTGAGTGTAAAGCCCAATATGAGGATCAATCCCATGACCTCAAGATTATGACCTGAGCCAAAATCAATATTCAGACACTTAACTGAACCACCCAGGCAACCCTAAGTAACACACTTTTAAATAACCCATGAGTTAAAGAAGAAATCAAATAGGAAAATAGGAAGTATTTCACAGTGAATGAACGTGAAAACACAACATATCAAAATTTGTGGGATACTATGAAAGTACTTTAGAGGGAAACTTAAACCTAAATGTCTATATTAGAAAGCCAGACACGTTTCTAAATTAACCACTTCAGTTTCTACCTTAAGAAACTAGAAAAAAGGGCAGCCCCGGTGGCTCAGCTGTTTAGCACTCTCTTCAGCCCAGGGAATGATCCTGGAGTCCCAGGATCGAGTCCCACATCAGGCTCCCTGCATGGAGCCTGCTTCTCCCTCTGCCTGTGTCTCTGCCTCTCTCTCTCTCTTTCTCTCTCTCTCTCTGTGTCTCTCATGAATAAATAAATAAAATTAAAAAAAAAAGAAACTAGAAAAAGGAGAGCAAATCAAAACCCAAGCATAAGGGGCGCCTGAGTGCTTCAGTCGGTTGAGCATATGCCTTCAGCTCAGGTCGTGATCCCAGGGTCCTGGGATCAAGCCCCACATTGGGCTCCCTGCTCATTTGGAGCCTGCTCCTCCCTCTCCCTCTGCTGCTTCCATTGTTTGTGGTCTCTGTCAATACAATAAAATAAAACTTAAAAAAAAAAAAAACAAGCAGAAGAAAGGAAATAATAAATATCAGGAATCAAAAAAATAGAAAACAAAAAGAAAATAGAGAAAATCAATGAAGCCAAAAGTTTATTCTCTGAATTTCAATATTAACTGATGAACCTCTATTCAGAGTGAGTAGGAAGAAAAAAAAGAGAGACGACACTAATTATCAATATCAGAAATGAGAGAGAAGACAGGCATTAGAAGAATATGAAGGGAATATTATGAATAACTTTATGCCAATAAATGATACAACTAGGATGAAATAGACAAAGTCCATTAACCTAGACCCTTACCACATAACATATACAAAAATTGATTGGTAATACATTATAGGCCTAAATGTAGAAACTAAAGCTATAAGACTTCTGGAAGAAAACATAGTTCTTCTATGTTTCTATGTTTCCTATGATCCTGACATTGGGCTTGACAAATTTCTAAATACACAAAAAACATAAACTCTAAAAGAAAATCAATAAATTGGGACTTCATCAAAACCAAAACTTTTGCTCTCACTCCTATATTCACTGTTAAGAAAACAGAAAGGTAAGCCGCAGAGTAGGAGAAAGGTTTGCAAAACATGTATCCAAAAGAAAGAAACCTAGAATATCTAAATAAGTCTTACAACTTACAAATGAGAAGATAACCCAATTTCAAAAAAGTGGATGAAAGATTTAAGTAGACACTTCACCTTAGAAGATACACACATGGAAAACATGTATATGAAAAGATATTCAACATCATTAGTCATTAGGAAAAAAGCAAATCAAAACCACAATCAGTATCATTGCATATCCACTAGAATTACTAAAGAAGGCTAATCATGCAAGTGTTGACAAGGATAAGGACAGTTGGATTTCTCATGACACTGCTGGCTATAATTGCAATTGGGCAGTTTCTTTAAAAATTGAACCACATCTACCATATGAACCCAGTTTTTCCACTCCTGGGTATTTACTCAAGAGAAACAAAAGTTATTTCTTCACCAAGACTTTTCACAAATGTTCTTATTAGCTTCACCTGTAATAGTAAAAACAAACAAATCAACCAAAACCCAGGTGTCCATTGAGAGATACATAGGTATTAAATTTTGGAATATTGTTCAGCAATAAGGAGTTCCTGGGGTTCCTGGCTGGCTCAGTCGATTAAGCAGGTGACTCTTGATTTTAGCTTAGGTCATGATCTCAGGGTCCTAGCATCCAGCCCAGCATCTGGCTCTGTGCTCAGTGCTCTGTGCTCAGTGAGGAGTCGGCTTGGAATTCTCCCTTGTGCTCTGTCCCCCACCGCACCCCCACTTCACACATGGGCGCTCTCTCTCACTCTCTCTCGAAATAAATAAAATCTTTTTTAAAAATAATAAAGGAGCTATTGGTACTACTAATGGCAAGGAAATTCTGAGTGAAATAAACCAGACCAAAAAATATATACTTATAATTCAATTTACATAACATTCTGGAAAATTCAAACTAATCTATAATGACAATTGTTGCTTGGTAACAGGACAGGGAGGCAAGGAACACAAAGAAAGTTGTGGATGATGGTTATGTTCCTTCCCTTGTGGTGATGGTCTCAGGTGTGTAAGCATATGTCAGAACTCATAAAACTGTATCATTTAAATACTTAAATAGAATTTATTTATTTATTTATTTATTTATTTATTTATTTATTTATTTATTTATTTAGTTTGAAACAGCATTTACAACTCAAGAAAGTTGTCAAAAAATTATATGGGGAAAAGTAATTTGCAATCATTGGCAGAAAGAGATAAAATATGGTTATCCTTAAAGGTAACTGAAGAGTTATAAGTCAGGTTAAACATGAAAACACTATGATTGGTTACAATATAGTGAGAAGAGCAAGAAACACATTTTTGTTTTACTCCATCCGGTCAGCCTGCATGGTATCATTTCCTGCTGGGCACCCTGAGATCTTCTCTCTTGCCAGATTTCTGACTTCTCGTGTCTAACGTCATCCTTTGTGGCCAGTGTCTGAGAGATAGGTCCACTTGTTATACCTGTGCTAAAGGAGGCCCAATCTTGGCTCCTACCCTCAAGAGTGCAGGAGGACTCTGGATTCTATTATATTCTTCAGAGTGGAAACTCCTAAAAGATAAACAAATCTCTCTTGTTAATGCCAACCACTTCTCTCTGTAACTTGGGGGTGCGGGGGATGCAGACACAGAACCCAGCTACACAATAAGTGCTAAAATGAAAATACATTTTCACATTCAACACAGGTACAAATTCTAAGCACTAAAGATAATGGTAGGATTTGAGTTAGGGCTTGGTGAGTAGATAGGAGTCAGATTGTAAAAGGAAAAGGAAAGGGCAGGGACACCTGGGTGGCTCAGTGTTTGAGCATCTGCCTTTGGCTCAGGGCGTGACCCTAGGGTTCTGGGATCAAGTTTAGCATCAGGCTCCCCACAGGGAGCCTGCTTCTCCCTCTGCCTGTGTCTCTGCCTCTCTCTCTCTCTCATAAATAAATACATAAAATCTTAACCAAAAAAAAAAAAAAAAAAAGGAAAATAAAAGAAAGGAAAGGGCAGGTGAAGAAAGTGACATAAGAGAAAAGAGAGCAGAATGTTCAAAGGACAATAAGGGGATCTAATCTTACCACAGTGAAATGATTCTAGTAAAGAGTTGTGGGAGATAAATTCAGGCAGCTAGAATAAGTCAGGTTATATAAAGCCCTTGAAAATCAAGTACAAGAATTTAGACTTAATAGAGTAAGAAACAGAAAGCTATCAGATTTTAAGTAAAGTGATCATATAACTGAAGTGGAATTTAAGCAAATATCCGGTTCCAAAAGCCAAGGAGGATGGAGTTCTGTGTTGGGCATGGACAGCAGGGTTAAATTCTTCTTGACAATCAAAAAGCCATGTCAAGGTCATGTCAAAGGGTATGTTGTACGGGGAGTGAGTCATATACAAGGTTCTATATCTATCAGCATGCACTATTTGTCTAGTCCTGACAAATATTATCCCAATTTCTACTGTACAAAGAAAGAAACTCAAACATCTGAAATTGCCACTGGTATACAGACTGATATATAAGTTCCTGTTTCCGGTTATGCCTAATTTACCTTGGCACTATATTCACAGAAGTCAAATATTTGAGCTTTGAAACAAATGTGTAACAGATTCTAAGGTGAGGTGGGTAGAACTCAATATCCACAGTGTAGACTGTTCGGCTTTATCCATTTACAGTTTTCAGATATGAATTACTTCCTTGCTAAGACAACAGCAGAGGCAAGGAAAGTAATCAAAAGCACTAACCTAGGTACCAGAGGTCCAATTGTGTGACCTTAGGCAAGTCATTGATTTTTCTGAATCTTAGATTCTTCATCTATGAAATTGGGGCAAATGTTAAAACCAGAGTGTTCCTTTAAAAAGCAAATGATATATTAAAAGGTTACCCATTCGTGTTGTTTAAATAATTAAACAGCAATGTATCTGGCTCTTAGCCAACACAGATGGTTAATGGTACAAAAGTCTCAGTAAGTTAATGACTGTCACAAAGGAGACCTTTTTGTTTTTTAAAAGATTTTATTGATTTATTTGAGAGAGAGCGCGAGAGTAGTACGGCAGCTGGCACACAGACAAGTAGGGGAGGGGGTGATGGGGGAGGGTGCAGAGAGAGGGGGGAGGGTGCAGAGAGAGGGGGGAGGAGAAGGGGAAGGGGTAGAGGGCGAGGGAGAAGCAAACTTCCTGCTGAGCAGGGAGCCCAACATAGGGCTCGATCCCAGGACCCCAGGATCATGACCTGAGTGAAAGCAGTCGTTTAACCGACTAAGCCACCCAGACGCCCCAAAGGGACACCTTTTTTTTTGACAACTACCTTCCCTAAAAACTTCCCTTTTAGTATAAATCAGCAGAGCAGGTAACATCTTCCTAAGCTATGCCTGGTAGGTTCAAAGCGACTCCTGGAGGTAACCTTAAAAATTAAGAAGAAAATATATTCTTCAGGATAACATACGATCACAGTAGACCTCTGTTACAGATCACACCACAAGACAAAGCAAATTTCCTGAATCTTCAGTATTTTAAATAATACATGTAGTATAGAATTAAGAACAGGAACATAAGTACCATTATGAAGACTATTCAAGTGTGAAAACCGATCAATTGTATACAGAAAGAGTAAGAGTTCCCTGCACATATGAAAGCTCGTTCCATTGAAATCTACATGAGATGTGAAAGGTATGGAATACATAAGAGGATGAATTAATGATATTAAACCAGAATGATAAGGGCACCTGGATGACTTAGTGGTTGAGCGTCTGCCTTTGGCTAAGGTTGTGATCTGGGGGTCCTGGGATCAAGCCCCACATTGGGCTCCCTGCTTGGGGCAGAACCTGCTTCTCCCTCTCCCTCTGCTGCTCCCGCTGCTGTGGTCTCTCTGTCTCTCTGTGTCAATACATAAAATCTTAAAAAAAAACCTGAAGGCACAATAGACATTTTTAGGTAAATGAAAACAGAAAATTCAACACTAATAGACCTGTATCATAAGCAATGCTAAAAAAAATTCTTCAGGATTAAAGATGATGACATACTTTATGGAAACTAAGAGATACAATGTTTTAATTTTCTTTACTGTGTAATACATTTAGTGGTTTTTTTTTTTTTTAAAGATTTAGTTTATTTAATCATAAAAGACACAGAGAGAGGGAGAGAGAAAGGCAGAGGCACAGGCAGAGAGAGAAGCAGGCTCCATGCAGGGAGCCCGACGTGGGACTCGATCCTGGGTCTCCAGGATCACGCCCTGGGCTGAAGGCGACGCTAAACCGCTGAGCCAATGGGGCTGCCCTATTTAGTGGTTTAAAATTATAGTCATTTATTATTTCTCCCTATTCTGTGCCTTATCTAGACTTAACTGGTTGGTTCTTCAGATTTGGGTGTTATTGACCTAGGTCACTCATGTGGCTGCACTAAGATGGGAAGTTAGTTAGGGCTGAAACTTCCAAATTGGTTTCATTCACATGTCTGGTGACTCAGATGTGGTTCCTGCCATGGCTGGGATGGGCCTTTTTCATTCCAAGTATTTTTTGATATTTAGTAATCTAGCCCAAACTTACTTAGTTGCTGGCTATATTTCTAAAAGATAAAAGTACAAAATGCAAGGCTTCTTAAGGTCTGTGTCTAGAACTGGCATGACATCACTTTTGGCACATTTTATTCACCAATGCAAGTCAAAAGACCCACCCAGATTCAAGGGATGGAGAAATAGACTCTACCTCTTTTTTTCCCTTTTTTCTTTTTTTTAAAGATTTTATTTATTTATTCTTGAGAGACACAAGAGTGAGGGAGGCAGAGACACAAGCAGAGGGAGAAGCAGACTCCATGCAGGGAGCTCGATGTGGGAGTCCTAATCCCCCAATGTAGGGCTCAATCTCATGATACTGAGATCATAACCTGAGCTGAAACCAGTTGATGCTTAACCAACAGGACCATTCAGGCACCCCTGGACTCTATCTCTTAATGAGAGAAGCAACATGTACATTCAGGCAGGAATGGGAAGAATTTCTGACAGCTATTTGAAAATAATCTATTAGAAGGAATGATAGTGCTAAAAATAGTAAACAGGTAAATATAAAAGGCAATATATAGGGATGCCTGGGTGGCTCAGCAATTGAGCATCTGCCTTTGGCTCAGGGCATGATCCTGGAGTCCGGGGATCGAGTCCCACATCAGGCTCCCTGTATGGAGCCTACTTCTCCCTCTGCCTATGTTTCTGCCTCCTTCTCTCTGTGTCTCACATGAATAAATAAATAAAATCTTTTTTTTAAAAGGCAACATATTGGGGGATCCCTGGGTGGCTTAGTGGTTTGGTGTCTGTCTTTGGCCCAGGGCATGATCCTGGAGTCCCGGGATCAAGTCCCGCATCGGGCTCCCTGAGTGGAGCCTGCTTCTCCCTCTGCCTGTGTCTCTGCCCCTCTCTCTCTCTCTCTCTGTCTCTGTCTCTCATGAATAAAAAAAAAAAAAGGCAATATATATGTTTCTTCTCTTAATTTCTTTAAAGTACATTATGACCATTTAAAGCAAAAATGACAATGAATGTAGATGTAGCACATAAGACAATAAAGCACAAAGGACTTAGGAGTGGTGGTAAATAAAGCCATACAAGGTAAGCCTCTTTTATTTTATGTGAAGTATCACAATTTTAACTCTAAGTAGATATTAGTAGATATAACTTAAATTACCAAATTTAAGAATGCATATCATAATTCCTTACAACTTTGCTAAAACAATAATGCAAAAAAGGCATAGTTAAAAGCCAATAGAGGAATTCAAATGGAATACTAAAGCATTTGATTAATCCAAAGAAATGGCAATAAGTGAAGAAGAGAGGAGAGGAACATAAAACTAATGAGACAAACTGGAAAAAAACATCAAAATGATAAACTTAAATTTGACAATATAAATTATTACAATTAACACAAAAGGATAAAGCACATCAATTAAAAGACGGAGATTGTCACATTAAATTAAAAACAGGAAGATCCAACTAAGTACTGTCTATAAGGGAATCACATTTAAAAAAACATATATAGGTTGACCACATAAAGATGGAAAAAATATAAAACCTACAAACAGTAAGCTAAGAAAGCTGCAATGACTGTATTAATATAAGAGAAATTTCATTTCAAGATAAGAAGGGTTATCAGAGGGCAGCCCCGGTGGCGCAGCAGTTTAGCGCCGCCTGCAGCCCAGGGTGTGATCCAGGATCGAGACCCACATCAGGCTCCTTGCATGGAGCCTGCTTCTCCCTCTGCCTGTGTCTCTGCCTGTGTCTCTCTCTGTGTGTCTCTCATGAATAAATAAAGTCTTTTTTTTTTAAAGAAGGGTTATCAGAGACAAAGGATTTTTCATAATGATAAAATGGTTATATCATCAGAAAGACATAAGAGCTATCAGTTTATTTTTTTTATTTTTATTTTTTTATTTATTTATGATAGTCACACACAGAGAGAAAGAGAGAGAGAGAGAGAGAGGCAGAGACACAGGCAGAGGGAGACATAGGCTCCATGCACCGGGAGCCCGACATGGGATTCGATCCCGATTCTCCAGGATCGTGTCCTGGGCCAAAGGCAGGCGCCAAACCGCTGCGCCACCCAGGGATCCCAGAGCTATCAGTTTAATGTGATCAATAAAACTTCCAAATATGTAAAGGAAAACCTGATAAAACTAAAGAAGAAACGAATCCACAGAGTGTATGCATTTTTAACTCCCCTATCTCAGAAATTAATAACAGCACTATATGTGAAGTCAGTGATAGAAAATTTGAACAAAACTATCACCTACCTCAACCTCATTGACACTGATGCTCAACAACAGCAGGGCACATTGCTTTTTCACTGCCCATGGAACGTTTACCAAGATAAATCATATTTGGGGGGATAAAATAAGTCTCAACAATTCTTATAATATTGACATCTGACAAAGTTTGTTTCTGATCACATCATAAATAAATTGGTAATCTCTAACTAGACTGATGGAGAAAAGAAAGATGGAAAATACAAATGGCCGATATCAGTATTTTAGATATCTATTGCCATATAACAAACTATTCCATAATTTAGTAGCTTCAAACAACAATTTTATTGCTCATATTTTGGAAGCCAGGAATTTTTAGAGTTCAGTGGGAATAGCTCACCTTTCCTTCATGTTGTCAAGTAGACTCACTCAAGCAATTGCATTCAGCAGTAGACTGATCTGGGTCACAAGGTCCGTGAAAGTTTGCCTCAGATGTATGGAATTAAGATGTAGACTGTGGGCTTCATGTGGCCTCTCTCCATGTGGTTGTTTTACCCATTAGGAACTTTTTTCTTCATGTGGCCTTTCCTGTACAATTGCTTGAACTTCTTTATGAGGGATTTGGGGCATCAAATGGGCAAAAAAAATGGAGCCATGCCTTTGAGAATACAGTTGCTTGTTTTTTTCCTCAATTCTGAGCCTGGGGTGGGATCTTCATCCATGTACTTTATAGAGAGTTTATAGTTAGATAGTATCTTCCTCTATATTATTATGTAAGCTGCCTTTGTTTTATCTTTTCATTTTTGCTACTTTTTTATCTCGTCCATATTATCAGCTGTGATCTAGTATAGACTGTTTATGATGATGTCTTTCCAACTGGTTGTCTAAAGCTTGTTCTTTATTAGACTGCGGGGAATAAAATAGAGTGTTTGTGGCAATCACTGAAGGGTTTGTGGAAACAATATTTTCTAAATAAGTTTGCAGTTTTTCAAAGATGTTATTTTTAAAGATTTTATTATTTATTTGAGAGAGAGGAAGAGAAAGCACAAAGAGGAGGATAGCAGAGGGAGAAGCAGGCTCCCAGCCCAGCAGGAAGCCTGATGTGCGGCTCAATCCCAGGATCCTGGAATCCTGACCTGAGTGGAAGGCAAATACTTAACTGAGCCACCTGGGCTGCCCTTAAAAAAATGTTATTATTATATTAAGTTGTTCTTCAGCATAACACAATTGTAAAGACATCTTTATGCTTCTTAGAATATGTTTTCTTCTAGATTGGAGTCTAGAAACCTTCTGTATGCTTCATTTTGTTTTATATTTGCATTTTTGTCATCTTTTTTTTTTTTAAATCTTGTTTACACTATTGGATGAGTTGTTTTCATTTTACTGTCTTCATCTTTTTTGTTTTTTAAAGATTTTATTTATTCATGAGAGACAGAAAGAGAAAGAGAGAGAGGCAGAGATACAGGCAGAGGGAGAAGCAGGCTCCATGCAGGGAGCCCGATGTGGGACTCGATCCGGGGACCCCGGGGTCACACCCTGGGCCGAAGGCGGTGCTAAACCGCTGAGCCACCGGGGCTGCCCTGATCGTCTCACTTTTGACGCCTCCCTGCCTCTCTCCCGTATGTTCATCAACATTCTTCAGGAAAAATGACCCCAGACGTGTCCCCAGAGCCATCTCTGCCGAGAGGGCAAAAACACATTCTTGCCCAAAATTTGGGGACATATATAAATTCAAAGTTAAAACTTTAATCAAAGAGAAAAACAAGATTTCGAGGAAGCGGTTAAGAGGTTATGCAGATTAGGGGCTGCCTGGGAGGCTCAGCGGTTCGCCCCCGCCTTGGGCCTAGGGCGTGACCCCGGGGTCCCGGGATCGAGTCCCGCGTCGGGCTCCCTGCGTGGAGCCTGCTTCTCCCTCTGCCTCTCTGTGTCTCTCATGAATAGATAAACAAAATCTTTAAAAACAAAAAAACAAAACAAAAAAAAAAGAGGTTCTGCAGGTTTATCTCGGTCAGGACCCCGTCCCTTTCTCCGCCCCCCCCGCCCCCGCCCCCGCCCCCGCCCCAGGCCTCCTAACCCTTAGGCCGAGCAAAACTCTAAAGGCCCCGGTTCCGTGAATCACTCGGTGCGGTGCAATTCCGCTCCTCTGACTGCTCCCCTCGTCCATCATCCCGTCGTCCCGGTCTCCAGAGGCACTTAGAGTCCCGCATTCCCCCACCGGGACCCACCCCGAGGGAGGGCAGCGGCCCGCAGCCACTTCCGGGGTCGAGCCGCCGAAGGCGACGCCTCCGCCGCGGGAGGAGGGGTTAGGGGCGGGGCCGCGTCTGCGCACCGCCTGAGAGCGCAGGTGTGCGAGGGGGCGGCTTTGCGCATGCTCGCAGCGAGGCGTCTCTAACTCCGCTTCCGGTGGCGGTTGGCTCTCGCTGGGCCCCAGTCGCTGGGCTGCGTTAGAGCCGCGGAGAAGTGTGGGCGTCGGGCAGGTGAGTGCCGCTGCGTTTGTCCGTCCGTCCTCGCCGCCGTGCAGAGTAGCACCCGAAGGGCTGCGCTAGGATTCACCCTTGTTCTGCTGATGTTTTTTTTTCTTGATGTTCTGAAACCTTTATTGCTGAGAACGAGGCGGAAGGGGTGGAGAAGCTATGATGGTTACCGTGGCAACTGCGGGGGGCACCCACTTAGTTTTTGAGAATTTGGGAAGGGAGAGTTTCTTCTGTAAGGGCTCGTTAAAATACACGTGTTTCGGGTGTTATTTCAAACCCATGCTCCTAAACCGCAGAATTTGATTTTTTTTTTAAAGATTTTATTTATTTTTTTCACGAGAGACAGAGAAAGAGGCAGAGACACAGGCAGAGGGAGAAGCAGGCTCCATGCAGGGAGCCCGATGGGGGACTCCACCTGGGACCCAGGTCACGACCTTTGCAGAAGGCAGACGCTCAACCGCTGAGCCACCCAGGTGACCCTCAGTCCTGTCTTCCTACCCCCTCCTCTACATGGACCCAAGACTATTCATGCCAAGTAGTTTGATGCCAAGTTTGATGTCCTGGAATATTGTCTTCACTTTTCTTATGTTGGCTTAACTTAATTAAGCCCCTCAGTTTTTTTTCAATATGAACGTGGAAGAAAATAATCGTAGTTTCCTCTGGATTTTTATAGGAATTAACGAGATAATTTAAAAGCTTGGTGGTATAGATAGAGACAATACATATTAACCATTACTACTGTTATTGTGGTTGTGTGGTTTTATTATTATGTATCATTTTGCTGTTTCTTCCTCTAAGCTTGAGCTGTTATTTTTATGTGTGTATTTATTAAGGTGCACTATCTTATCTATCTTTGTTCTTGTAACATAGTAAAGATTAAAAAGTTTTTTTGAATGGATCATTTTTTTTGGCTGTTGCTGGCATAATTTTACTCCTTTCTTTAAAGGAGCTACCTGGGGATCCCTGGGTGGCGCAGCGGTTTGGCGCCTGCCTTTGGCCCAGGGCGTGATCCTGGAGACGCGGGATCGAATCCCACGTCGGGCTCCCAGTGCATGGAGCCTGCTTCTCCCTCTGCCTGTGTCTCTGCCTCTCTCTCTCTCACTGTGTGCCTATCATGAATAAATAAAAATTTAAAAAAAATAAATAAATAAAGGAGCTACCTGGGGGTGCCTGGGTGACTCAGTCCGTTAAGCATCTGCCTTCAGCTCAGATCGCAGGGTCCTGGGATCCAGCCCCTAGTGAGGCTCCCTGCTCAGTTGGGGGGGGGGGTCTGCTTCTCCCTCTGCCTCTTCCCCCTGCTTGTGCACTGGCTCTCTCTCTTTCTCTCTCCCTCCCTCCCAACCCCCCCCTTGCTCTCTCTCAAATAAATGAAATTTTTTTTTTTAAAGGAGTGACCTAGTAGATAATTTTGCTGATTGAGTGTTATTTATTAGATAAAAAGATGGCATTTTTTTCTGTTTAAGAATTCTGTGAAATAAGATACACAGAAAGGAACTGATAATCTCAATTTGGAGCAGGTATGAGTGATTTCAGTGAAGAATTGGTAAGGTCCAAGACAGAGGACGAGCAAGAGGAATCATGCATGTTCTCTGGTACAGGAATGTCCTTTCCTTGGCTCCAGAAGCATATAGAGACTGTGGGTAAGTAAAATCACATACAGCCATTTTAATTGTAATGCAGAGAGATGATAAAACTCTGGATACAAAGTGAATAACCAAACTGGTTTACTCAGTTTTCAGGATGGGACTATATAAGGGTTTTTGAGGCTGTAAGAAAAAAAAAATAGATCCTTTTTTCTATTTTTCCTTTGAACTAATAGCAGTCTGTATTATGGTAGGTACACTTTTTGTTTGTTTGTTTTCTCTAGCAATACTTACTAGGAACTGAGCAGATAGGTGTAAGTCCAGAATTTACATATTTAGAAATGTTTCATAAGTTATGGATAGCCTGTTAAACCCAAAATACATTATGTCTGCAATGAGAAAATAATTTCAGGTAATATTGACATTGTAGAGATTTAAAAAAAAATAGCCATAATAGGAAAACAGAATTGCCTAGCAATTGCTTATTTTTTATTCTAGTAGATATCTTTTGGGGTTTTGAAGGGTATGCCCCCTAGAATAAAAACTTCGAAGACAGAGGCCAATCTGGATTAAAACTGAATGTTGAGTACCTTAGAATAGTACTTGGCTCAAAATAGTGCTCAAAAAATATTTGTTGACTGACACATTTCCAGGTTTTTTCAGGGGCATTAGAGATAGGTTGATGGCACTTGTTCTTTATTGTACCTCATTCTGTGTCAAAATTTCTTTTCCTAGGCAATTATTTTTGAAAGTGTATTGGCAACAAATAGGATAATCTTTTGCTCATAAAGAATGAAGTGAGAGATATTAGTAGGGTAACTAGGCTAATTTGGAAGACAGAAGGAGAATTTTCCAAGGATGTAAGGACACTAGTCTAAAGTCCAATTTCCATTCTGAGTAGTGAAAACTTGAGGGGTAGATGGGAGCTTGGCCTGAGGTCAGTCCTCCTTTATGTGAATAAATGAGTTTTTTTTTTTTTTTAATTTTTATTTATTTATGATAGTCACACAGAGAGAGGGAGGCAGAGACACAGGCAGAGGGAGAAGCAGGCTCCATGCACCGGGAGCCCAATGTGGGATTCGATCCCGGGTCTCCAGGATTGCGCCCTGGGCCAAAGGCAGGCGCTAAACCGCTGCGCCACCCAGGGATCCCAATAAATGAGGTTTTAAGGGAGAGGTGTTTTGTCATTTTCCCAGACTACCTCCCTGGTGTTGCTATTAGTCCTGGGCAGCTTGTGTGTAGATCTTGCTAAATGTAGCTTCTTATTCAGAGAGCTGGGTGGGGCATATTATTCTGCATTTCTGATAAGATCCCCAGGGATGGTAAGGCTTTTGTTTGTAGGAGCACACACTGAACAGTAAGCATCAGGATCGCCAGGTGATCTGTGTGTATTTTTTTTTTTTTAAGATTTTATTTATTTATTCATGAGAGACAGAGAGAGGCAGAGACCCAGGCAGAGGGAGCAGCAGGCTCCATGCAGGGAGCCTGATGCAGGACTCGATCTGGGGACTCCAGGATGACGCCCTGAGCTGAAGGCAGGCGCTAAACCACTGAGCCAGGCAAGGATCCCAGATCTGTGTTTTTTTTTTTTTTTTTTTTTTCTGTGTGTATTTTTAAAAAGTTTGAGAAGCACTATTGTAGAGCAGTAGTCTTCAAATCTGTTTTGCTCCCATATCCTCTTTTTTAAAAAATCACATATTGCTTTGCACGGTTTTGAGATACCATCTAAAAATTGTAAGTTTAAAAAAAATAAAACAAAAAAATAATAAAAATTGTAAGTTTAATAGTCGCAAAAGATATAATTTCCACTATAGGTTGCCATTTTTAAATGAAATTCATTTACTACTTTTACAAATATATCCAGTGAAATCTAAAGAACATAGGAATGTGATATGCCTTTCATCATCCATTTAAAAATATTTATGAAAAAGATTTTAAGTGATGGAGATTTTATACTATTTATTTTCCTTTCATATTTTTATCTTTGCAATAAAGCTATGTATCTACTTTTAATTATTTTTTGTTAATATCCGATAAGGCTTAAAGTATTAAAATTTTGTCTGGGGTGAGACATCGTAATTAATAATTGTACACAGCTGATGAAAACATAAGTATTAAAAGTTGTGTTAAAATTTGATTAAAAGTAAATTTTTATTGCTTCTTTATTTTAATAAAATAAACAAGGTTGGGATGCCTGGGTGGCTCAGCAGTTAAGCATCTGCCTTCGGCCCAGGGCATAATCCTAGAATTTCAGTATCGAGTCCCACATTGGGCTCCCTGCATGGAGGCTGCTTCTCCCTCTGCCCGTATCTCTGCCTCTGTCTCTCCATGGCACTCATGAATAAATAAATTCTTTAAACAAATAAAAATTTAAAAAATAAGGTTATCATTTTTTTCCAATTATTTTAAATATCTGTGAAGGAATATATGTATTTCCAGAGTGAGAAAAGATTTAGCTCTGGTTCTATTTTGTTTTCATTGATACATTTCTGAGAACTCTTAGTTACATAAGTAAGTAGATGGCACCAGATAGAGTTTAATCATAGCAGTGTATAAGGTTTTTGAATTTTTGAAGAACTCATGATGAAATTGTGTAGGGATCTATTATAAAGAATTATTCGGCCCTTCCACACTTAAAAAAAAAAAGATTTATTATTTTAGAGAGAAAGAGCGAGAGAGAGCGAGCGAGCGTGCACCAGGAGAGCAGGCCAGGGAGAGCCTGAGGAGAGAGGGAGAGGGTGAGAGAGTCCCCAGCTGAGGGCAGAGTCTGATGCTAGGTTTGATCCTAGGACCCTTAGATCATGACCTGAGCTAAAATCAGGAGTGCAATGCTCAGCTGACTGTGTGCTCGACTATGCCACCCAGGTGTCCCCCACACTTTTGATAGCAAAGACTTGGAAACCACCCGACTTGCAAAAGGGTGTGTTGTAGTCATTCACTTTCTCAATATTTACCCTTATATTCTCACCTTAAGGTAATATATAATGATTTCAGTTGTGCAGCCTTGACTGTAGAACAATTCTCTAGGAGATTAATTTTAGGAAAGAGTATGAGGAAAGTGAAGATCTGCAAGTTGATTTCTCTCAAACTATCTTTGCACAGTGCCTCTATGTGTCTGTGTATTCCCAGGGGTCAGGGTACCCTTGATGGAAGACCGCTGGCCTATAGGGGTCCTATGGTGGTGTGGAAAGAGAAGAAGAGGTGGCAGTGTGCAACCAGTCACTCCTAAAACGGGGTTGTAACTAAGTCCAAATATTCTTAACATGAAGATTGTCCATACTTTAGAGATATAAATGCTAATGTCTATAACTGTTAAATCCCATTTGTATTTAATATCATTAAATATTAAATATCATTTCAGTTACTGGGAACTTGAAAAATAAAAACTCACCTTTTGGAGTTTTTAGAACGCTGCTAGGTAGTAAAGACCATGCTTGTCTAGGATAACCTAATGATTTTTACCCATTCAAAATATTTGGGTCTTGCTTTTGGGGCCCTCTTTGGGAGATATTATACAGATTGTTGAGTGCAAAGATAAAAGGATGATTGAGTCAGATTTGGAGCCTCTGGTACTCTGGTAGCCCAAAAATATCAAATTAGGTATCTCCAAATTAGACATTTTTTTTCATTTGCTAAGACTAGTCAAAATAGTGTGGAAAAGTTTGTTTCAAGTAAAGCTTGCTTTGATATTAGGGATGGCCTGTTAAGTTATAACTGCTGTTCCACTCGATAAAACTTCTGCTTATCAGAAGTAAGTTTTTTAAACTTGAATTGGAATCACTGTGGTTAAAGACTTTTCTCTTTAATCTGTAGCAACTGGAGGGAAAAAAGAGAAGGATTTTGCTCAGACAACAAGTGCTTGTTTGAGTTTTATTCAAGAAGCTCTGCTGAAGCACCAGTGGCAGCAAGCTGCAGAATACATGCACAGTTATTTTCAGATCTTGGAAGATTCAGATAGCTACAAGAGGCAGGCCGCACCTGAGGTAAGTGAAGTGTGAGTCTGCTGGAGGAGATCACAGATACTTGAGTTTCTGCCTAAGCTGGTCCCTGAATGGCATTTGCAGGATCTCAAATTCTTCTAAAAGCTATTAAAAGTAGTTTTGGGTGGAGAGTTTGTATTGGAACATTGTTTCTCACACTTCTTTTACTTATCAGGATTTTTTTTTTAAAGATTTTATTTATTTATTCATGAGAGGCATAGAAAGAGAGGTAGAGACAAAGGCAGAGGGAGAAGCAGGCTCCATGCAGGGAGCCCGATGTGGGACTCGATCGGGGGGACTCCAGGATCACACCCTGGGCCGAAGGCAGGCACTAAACCGCTGAGCCACCCAGGTGTCCCTACTTATTAGGATTTTTTTTTTTTTTTTTTTAGATTTTATTTATTTATTCATGAGAGACACATAGAAAGGGAGGCAGAGGGAGAAGCAGGTTCCATGCAGGGAGCCCGATGCGGAACCTGATCCTGGGACTACAGAATCATGCCCTGGGTCAAAGGCAGGCACCAAACCACTGAGCCACCCAGGGATTCCCAAAATATTAAGATTTTAAAGGAAACTCAAAAGTGTGAACTCTAAACTCTCATATTCCCCACTATTCATATCTTCCAATAATTCTTCTCTCCCTGTATCATTTCCCCCCCTCTCTGTAGAATGTTTCCTATCCCCATACAAACATATTATGTCTTCCATCTTAAAATCATCTCTTGACCCCCACTTCCTCCACAGGTGTGCCCAATTATCCCATTTCCACTTTCAGCAAAACCCCTTAAAAGACTGAATACTTGTTCTAAGCCCTCTCCAGTTAGGCTCCCCTGATCACCAGCATCAACACTTCTTCCAGATTACTTTGTCAAGGTCAACAGTGCCCAGTTCTCAGTGCTCATAGAACTTGCTCCATCAGCAGTATTTAAGACTGTAGATCACTCCCTCCTGTGTGATAAACTTTCTTCATCTGGCTTCCAGTACACTACAGCATCTCTCTCAGTTTTCTCTCACCTCACTGGCTTTCCTCAGCCTCATTCTGCGAATGCTCTTTGTCTCTCGGCCTTTTGACTCAATCTTTAGTCTTCTTCTCTATCTGAACTCACTTCTGATGATCTCATTCAGTTTCATGTCCTTAAATTTAGTCTATATGGTGGACGATTCCCAATTGTATATCTGGCCCTGACATCTCTTCATGTCCATGTTCCCATATCCCAGCATTCATATCCCACATCACCACTTGGATAGTGAACAATCCTGTCACAATAACATAAAATAGGTCTTCTGATCTTCACCATCAAACCTAATTTTCCTCATCTCAGGTGATGGTTATTTTATGTATCTAATCACTGGGGCCAGATTCTTTTTATTGTTTTGTTTTTGTTGCTTTTTTTTTTGGGGGGGGGGGGGAAGGGCGGCAGATTCTTAAGTTCTCTTTCTTTTATGCCCCCTTATCCAAACCATGAAAAAGTCCTGTTGGCTCTACTTTCAAAATTCAGTCTGAGGGGTGCCTGGGTGGCTCATTCAGTTAAGTGTTTGACATCAGCTCAGGTCACGAGCCCAGGGTCCTGGGCTTGAGCACACACGTTGAGCTCCCTGCTTGGTGGGATGTCTGCTTCTCCCTCCCTCTGCCCCTTCCCTACCTCATGCGTGCTCACTCACTCGCTTCTCATTCTCTCTCAAATAATAAAATCTTTAAAAAAAAATTCAGTCCAAATACCTCTCACCCCTGCATTGCCGCATGCTGATCCAAGCCACTGTCCCCTCACTTAGATGACTGCTTGCCATCCTGTGCCCCCCCCCAGTTTCTTTTCAACATAGTGACCAGGGTGATCCTTTTAAAAAAACGGTTTTATGATTAACACATACAGTTCACACATTTAAATTGTACAATTCAGTATTTTTTCATATATTCACAGAGATGTGCAGCCATTACCACAATCTGAATTTCAAACATTTTTGCTCCCTCCCACCCCCAAATAACCCTATGCCCACTTGAGGTCACTCACTATTCCTCCCTTCGTTACCCCATTCCCTAGCCAACCACTAATCTACTTGCTATTCTGGATATTCCATGTAAGTGAATTTTATAATATACAACCTTTGTACATGACTTTTTTCCTCCAGACATAATGCTTTCAAGTTTAGCTTCATTGCAATATGTATTAGTATTTCATTCCTTTCATTTTCTTTTGTAATTTATTTTAGAACAAGAGAGTCCATGTGTGTTGGGGTGGGGGGAGGAAAAAAGAGAGAGAAGCTTACTTCACTCTGAGCAGAGTCCAGTGCCGGACTCGATCTCATGAGAGATCATGGTCTGACCCAAAATCAAGAGTTGGATGCTCAACTGACTGAGCCACCCAGGTGCCCCAGTATTTCACTCCTTTTTATTGCAAAGTAATATTCCATCACATTTTATGTATCGCTTCATCAGTTGTTAGACATCTGAGTTGTTTGCACTTTTTGGTTATGATTAATGCTGCTATGAACATTCACGTGCACACTTTTGTTGGGGATGTTGGTTGAAATTTCTCTTGGGTATGTACCTGAGAGTGGAGTTCTGGGTCATACAGTAATTGTGTTTAACCTCTTGAGGAACTACCAGATGGTTTTCCAAAGTGGCTGCACCATTTTACATCCGCTCCCTACCCCCCAGCAATCTGTGAGGGTTCCAATTTCTCCACAGGCTTGCCAGCTTTTGTTACTGTGTCTTCCTGATAAAGGCTGTGCTAGTGGTTGGGGAGTGGTATCTCATTGTGGTTTTGATTTGTATTTCCCCAGTGGCTAATGATGCAGCATGATCCTTTTAAAACACAAGCCAGATCATGTCACTTCTGTTCTGGAAACTGTAATGACTTCCCATTTCACTCAGAGAAAAGCCAAAGTCCTTATGACTGCCAGCAAGTTCTGTATGGTCTGCTCACTCCCTGTCCCCCTTTGACCTCTCTGACCTCATTTCCTGTTACTCAGATATTTGTTTTATTTTTTCCTCCAAACTCACTAGCTCCTTGTTCTTGCTTGAACAGGCCGTCTGTACTTTTGTCTGATTGCCTTTGCCTTAGCTGTTCCTTTACTCGGAAGGGTCTTTCTTCAGATACCACTATTGGTTATCCATCAAGTCTCATTTTCAGCAAGGCCTCCAGGGACTGTTTAAAATTGCAGCTCCATACCACCTCTCTCCACTTTCCAGCAGTCACTCCTGATTCCTTTTGCCTGCTCCATTCTTTTCCCACAGTACTTGCAATTTAATTATTCTATTTCTTGGTTATTGTCTCTCTACAATAGAATGTAAATTTCATGAGAGGAGGGATCTAGAACAGGGCCTAGAATACACTTATAAATTTCTTCAGTAATACACAGTTTACCCATAAATAACTTCACATGAATATCTCAAGTAGCTCTGACTAGTACAGTAAGCATTGCATCAATTAGATAATTTAGTGGAGCCAAAATAAAATCTGAGAGAAAAAAAATTAATTATTGGTTAAAAATTTAGTTTATGGACAAAGCTACTGTGCATCTATTAAACACTGGGCAAGTTTATAGGTTAGGTTCTTTTCAAAATTGTATTATAAAATGAAGGATTTGAATCCTTGGTTTTCAGACACTTGTCTGCCTCTTTTTTTTTTTTTTTAAAGATTTTATTCATTTTGAGAGAGAGGAGAGAGAGGGAATATGAGTGGGGGGACAGGGGGAGGGAGAAGCAGACTCCCTGCTGAGCATCATGAATTCCCCCCCACTCCCCACCCCACCAAAGTGGGGCTTGATTCCAGGACTTTGAGATCATGACCTGAGCCAAAGTCAGCCACTTAACTGACTGAGCCACCCAGGTGCCCCATCTGCCTCTTTTTGAATTAGCTAGGGCTTTTGTTGAAAATACAGATTCTTGATACTGAATCAGAATATTTATATTTAACAAGTGTCCTCGGTAATTCTTACACATAACTAGGTTTAAGAACAGCTGTGGTAGAAAATCTACAAATTTTCTTTAAGCTCCAGAGACTATAGTTTGGTTATTCTACAAAGGAAATCTTAACCTCTTTTTTTTTTCTGAGTTGGGAAGGTAAGTATTATGATTATACCAAACAACTATTATGTCTGTTCACAGAAAGAATTGATTTAAAATTCTCTTAAATTTACTTTTAAGGTCAATAATGGAATACTTTAAATTGGGGCAAAAGAAATAGACTTTCGCCCCCATGAAAAAGAAGGGCTCCAAGTTCTATCATCAAAGTTCTGGTGCTCTGGAGAGAAAACATACTTTATTAAAATTTGGCTGTAGCCGATGACAAATTTTAAGTTGTAGTTCTAAATATAGGTTAAGTATAGTCAGTAGTTACAGAGCTTAATGATGTCTCAGGAAACATCTAGTCTGTTGCTCTCATTTTGTGGATAATAAAGATGAGACCAAGAGCAGTGAAGAACCAAGTTTTCTGACCTTAATATTCTTGCCCCATACTAATTAAAAATTCTGTCTTCAATAGACTACCTTCTTTAGACTACTACCTTTAAAGTGGCACTAGTATAGCCATCTGGTATTTTAATTTAATTGGAAAAAAACTTTCTTGCGTAAGATAAAGTATTTAGTTTTATTGGGTGAAATAAAAAACAGTAAAATGTTGACAGGAGTGTTATTTGGGAAAATGAATTATAGGTTGTAAACAGAACAAAAATAGCATTCTTAGAAATTTGTTAAGGTACGGATTTTACATTTTTATTAGTAACTTCTGTTTTGATAGATTATTTGGAAGCTTGGAAGTGAAATTCTGTTTTATCATCCCAAAAGCAACATGGAGACTTTCAATACCTTTGCTGACAGGATGAAGAATATTGGTGTCATGAATTACTTAAAGGTGAGAATGCAGGCTTTGTGAATTTACATTTGCAATGTTCATTTTTTAAAAAATAGTTTGAGGGATAGGTAGGTAATAATGTAAAAGGCATGGAAATGGGTGAGACACCTGGATAAATAAAGGAGGCTGAAAGGAAGTCACATTTTAAAAGCCATTTGCATCTCAATTTCCTGCTGCCTACCTTGTTCTCTGAGAGAAAATACCTTCTCTTTGTATATCTCTGGCTGCCAAAACCAGTCCTTGAGAGATGGCACTTGTGTTTCATTATGGCGCTGGGCCAAATTCTAACATCTCTGCTTACGTCATTTCATTTCTCTAGGAACTGATGCCTTTGCAAAAAGGAAAGAGCTAAAATAAATTTGGAATTTGAATTTGGAAAATAGTATATATTGTGTGAGCTTAGGGTGTATAGTGTGATGACTTGATCCATGTGTATATTGTGAAATGTTTACCACATAAGGTTAACACGTCCTTCACCTCATGTATACCACTTTATTGTTGCTATGGCGAGACCATTCAAGCTCTACTGTTACAGTAACTTTCAAGTATATGATCCATTGTTACTGATTATGGTTACCATTCCATACATTAGATCTCTGGAACTTACTCATCTTTAACTGTAAGTTTGTACCTTTTGACCTACATCTCCCATTTTCTCCACCCCTTTACCACCATTCTACTCTCTCGCAGTCTGATGTTTTTAAATTCCACATGTAGGTGGTGAGATCATACAATATTTGTGTTTTTCTGACTTAATTTCACTGAACGTAATGCTCCGAGGTTCCATTCATGTTAAAATGGCAGGATTTCCTTTTTTTTTTAAATTACTGAATAATATTCCATTGTGTTTATGTAGACCTATATGACATCTTATAGACCCCAAGTTTGTTTCCATGTCTTGGCTATTGTGAATAATGCTGCAGTGAACATGAGAGTATAGAAATCTCTTCAAGATACTGGTTTCATTTCCTTTGGATATAGACCCAGAAGTAGAATTGCTAAATGATATGTAGTTCTACTTTTAGTTTTTTTGAGAAGCCTGTATATTATTTTCCTTGGTGGCTGTATTTACAGTCTCACCAACAGGGTATAGGAGTTATATTTTCTCCACATCTTAGCCAGCATTTGTTACCTCTTGTTTTGTTAATAGTGATATCTGATAAATGTGAGCTGGTATCTCATTCTGTTTTTGATTTGCATTTCCCTGATGGCTGGTGATGTTGAACAGCTTTCTATGTACTTGGCCAATTGTGTTTCTTTAGAGAAATCTCTATTTAGGTTCTCTGCCCATTTTTTAAATTGGATATTTAAAAATATATATTTAAAAAATTTTTAAATTTAAGTGATCTCCACATCCAACACGGGGCTCAAACTCAACAACTCTGAGATCAAGAGTCTCATGCTCCACTGACTGAGGCAGCCAGGTGCCCCTGGGGTTTTTTGCTGTAGAATTGTATGAATTCCTTACTTATTTTGGATATTAACTGCATATCAGATATATAACTTATAGATATTTTTTCCCGTTTCATAGACCACCTTTTCATTTTGTTGATTATTTCTCTTGCTGTACAGAAGCCTTTTAGGCTAATATAGCTTCATTTGTTGACTTTTGCTTTTGTTGCTTTTGTGCTTTTGGTGTCATATTTAAAAAAAAATCATTGCCAACACCAATGTTGAGGACCTTTTTTTCCTGTTTTCTTCTTGGAGTTTTATGATTTCATGTCTTAACATTTAAGTCTTTAATTCATTTTGAGTTAGTTTCTGTGAATAGTATAAGATACAGGACCAGTTTCATTATTTTGAGAATATCCCATTTTCCCAGCACCTTTTATTAAAGAGATTTCTTTTCTCCCTTGAGTATTCTTGGCTTCCTTGTCAAATATTAGTTGACCATAGATGTGTGGTTTTATTTCTGGGCTTTTTATTACAGGCTTTATTTGTTGGCCTGTGTGTCTGTTTTTATGTGAATGCCATACTGCTTTAATTACTATAGATTTATGATATAGTTTGAATCAGGAAGTGTGATGCCTCCAGCTTCTTTGTTCTTTCTCAGGATTGCTTTGGCTATTTGGGGTCTTTTGTGGTTCCATACACATTTTAGGATCGTTTTTTTCTATTTTTGTGAAAAATGCCACTGGACTTTTGACAGGATTATGTTGATTTTATAGATGGCTTGCATAGTATGAATATTTTAGCAATATTAACCCTAATCCATTCATAAAAATGTGTTAATATTCCTAAGGTGTAGGTGGAACTTCGTCTCCTAATTTTTTTTTTTTTTTAAATTAGAGTCTCATCCAAAAGCATTGAGATGTTTCCAGTGTTAGATATCTCCCTCTTTATGGTATATGTTTGACTAAAAGAGCACTTTTTCAATAAGATTTTAAATGCTTTACTTTTTTTCCCCCAATATCTCTACATAAAGTTATTGAAACATAGCCACACCCATTCATTTCATAGCTGCTTTTAGCATGACAGATAACTGAGTTGAGTAGTTGTGACAGAGGCCATATGGCCTGCAAAACCTAAATAGTATTCAGTGGTTCTTTTTTTGTTTTGTTTTTATTTTTCCTATTTTCCAATTTTTTTATTGCAGTAAAATACATATAACATAAAATACCTTATTTTAACGAGTATAAGTGTACAACTCAGTGGCACTAATAAACTCACAGTGTCATGTGACCATCACCAGCATTTCCAAAACTTTTTCATCATCCAAATGTAAACTTTGTACCCATTAAGCAATTACTCCCTGTTTCCTCTTCCCAACCCCTGGTAACCTCTAATCTGTTCTCTGTTTATGAATTTACCTATTCTCAGTATTTTATGTAAGTGGAATCACGTAGTATTAGTTCTTTTATGTTTAGCTTCTTTTGCTTAACATAGTATTTTCAAGATTTATTTATATTTATATTGTACAACTTTTTATGGCTTTTTTATGACTTATTAGCATTCTGTTGTCTGTACCTATCACATTTTGCTATCCATCTGTGGTTGGGTTGTTTCAACCTTTTTGCTATTGTGAATAGTGCCAGAGTGAACATTGGTATACAAGTATCTGTTTGAGAGGGATGCTGGGTGACTCAGCGGTTGAGCACCTGCCTTTGGCCCAGGGCGTGATCCTGGAGTCCTGGGATCAAGTCCTGCATCAGGCTCCCTACATGGAGCCTGCTTCTCCCTCTGCCTCTCTCTCTCTGTGTCTCTCATAAATAAATAAATAAAATCTAAAACAAAACAAAGCAAAAACAAAAGACAAGTATCTGTTTGAGTTCCTATTTTGAATTCCTTTGAGTATATACATACCTAGGAGTCGAATTGCTGGGTCATGTTTTATACAAAAATGTATATAGAAAGATGTATATAAGTAAATATAAAATATAAAAAGATTAACTCTACATTTAACTTTGCACCATCTTACATTCTCACTGCTTGCTTAATTTGAAGAAAGGTTTCCCCCAGATTAAGATTCTTATTAGAAGAAATTTTTCTGAATTTCCACTTATGTGTCACATGCTCTCTTATGATCTTATTCTCTAGTAGCCCAGGTATACTATAAGTAGAATTTAAATGGAAGCGGCTTAAGGTTCTGCTTAACGAAGAAATTTCCAACTGAGCAGTTGGAAAAAGGAATGGCCTGTCTTAATGTATGTTCCCTTCTGTTCTTTCAAGAACAAACTGGGTAGCCATTTGACTGGGGAGGGAGGGTCAAATCTTAACTATATTATTGGTTGGGTTCTTTGAAGCCCATAGAATCTATTCAATTGAAGTGAAGAAATCTGAAAGGAACCTTACTTCACACTTTAGGGTCTGAGGGTGATAATTAGGATAGGCAATGAAGCATTTCTTGTTAATAGTTTTAAAAAAAACACTTACTGCTATTTTCCAGACATATTCCTTGCTGTAGAGGGAGACAGGCATGTACATGGAATAAATTGTGGGTACAGAGTAGAAATGCCAGATGCAGTGAGAAGGCAAAAGAGGGGAATGATCAGCTCTCTAGAATCGGGAGAGTGCTGTGAGCAAATGAGTGATGCTTCAGATGAGGCTGAAAAAGCAAGTGGGTGTTACCTGGGCCTATTAGGAAAGAGGGTGAACAGGCATGGCAGGCATTGATGAGAGTTTGATAGCCCTCTATCCAGTGCTTTCGTTACTTTAAAAGTCGATTGAGTAGAAGCCAGGAGGAGTCAGCTGGACCCTCTGTGCCATCCCTATGGAACTTAAGATTTTATCCTGTAGGCAATGGGAGCCATTGAGGGGTTTTATATAAATGAGATTTCTTTGACAACCACGTGGAAGGTGGATTGTAGGGGGGACAGGGTTGAAGAAACCAGTTGAGAAATTGTTGCATTGGTTTGCGATGAAGGCCTTGAACTCTGACTTTACTCACATGATTAGCTGTACTTCCATTATTCCCCTTCTAAGTGTCCTCCCGACCTTTGTGTATTTAATCTTACTGCTTCTGTATCAGGCATTCACTTTTCCATCTGAACCAGTGCCATTCTTTGGTACTCCTTCTTAAGATGTTTTCTCTGAGCTTATGTGACATGTATAAAATCAGTCATTGATCACCTGCTATGGGCCAAAGTAGGTACTAGGTAGTATGCAAATATTATCTCATTTAGTCCTCATAACAGCCTTCTGAAGAGTTAATAATTGTTCCCTATAACCCATAAGACTCACAAAAGCAAGTAACATACTCAGGTTTATTAACTTTAGGTAGTATCTGAGCCAGGACTGTCTGTCACCAGATCACACTGTCTTCTGTAAATTTATGTAATTTAGCTTATTTACATAATGTTATTTCATGTATCTTTCCTCTTTGCTAAATTGACATTTTTGATGACAGTGTTGTTATATCATCTGTGCCTTACCAAGGTCTTAGCCTAGCATATATATTCACTGAGTTTTTGGATAATGAATATCTAATGACCTATTTGGGCTTTTTCTTATTATTGTTTCAGATCTCCTTACAACATGCATTATACCTTCTGCATCATGGAATGTTTGAAGACGCAAATAGAAATCTCAGTCATGCGGAGACATGGAGATACGGTGAAAAGTCAGCTTCCCAGGAAGTGTTAATCAATCTTATTCAGGCCTATAAAGGGCTTTTACAGTATTATACTTGGTCTAAAAACAAGATGGAATTGTCTAGGCTTGGTGAGTGAAGAGGAGTGTGCTTCTTGTGTCGATGAGACTGTTAGGATTTTTTTTTAATTAATCATCCAGTTACCCCATCCCTCCACCTCCCTCCCACAGCCCTCAGTTTGTTTCCTAGAGTTAAGAGTCTCTTATGGTTTGTCTCCCTCTCTGATTTCATATTGTTTTATTTTTCTCTCCCTTCCCCTATAATCTTCTGGTTTGTTTCTTAAATTCCACATATGAGTGAGATCATATAATTATCTTTCTCTGATTGATTTATTTCACTTAGCATAATTCTCTCTAGTTCCATCCATGGTGTTGCAAATGCAAGATTTCTTTTTTCTTTCTTTCTTTTTTTTTTTTTTTTTTTTTTTTTTTTTATGGCTGAGTAGCATTCTATTGTGTATATATACCACATCTTCTTTATCCATTCATCTGTCAATGGATATTTGGGTTATTTCCATAGTTTGGCTTTTGTGGACATTACTGCTATAAACATTGGGGTGTAGGTGCCCCTTTGGATCACTACATTGGTATCTTTGGGGTAAATACCTAGTAGTGCAATTGCTGGATCATAGAGTAGCTCTATTTTCAATTTTTTGAGGAATCTCCATACTGTTTTCCAGAGTGGCTGTACCAGTTACATTCCCACCAGCAGTGTTAAGAGGGTTCCCCTTTCTCCAAATCCTCACCAACATCTGTTGTTTTTCCTGACTTGTTAATTTTAGCCATTGTGTGGTAGTATCTCATTGTGGTTTAGATTTGCATTTCCCTGATGCTGAGTGATGTTGAACATATTTTCATGTGTGTTGGCCATTTGTATGTCTTCTTTGGAGAAATGCCTATTCATGTCTTCTGCTCATTTCTTGATTGGATTATTTATTCTTTGGATGTTGAGTTTGGTAAGTTCTTTATAGATTTTGGATACTAGCCCTTTATTTGAGAAGACATTTGCAAATATCTTCTCCCATTCTGTCAGTTGTCTTTTGGTTTTGTTTGCTGTGCAAAAAAGCCTTTTATCTGGATGAAGTTCCAATAGTTCATTTTTGCCTTTGTTTCCCTTGCCTTTGGAGAGAGATCCCTAGTAAGCAGTTGCTGCGGCTAAGGTCACAGAGATTGCTGCCTGTGTTCTCCTTTAGGATTTTGATGGATTCCTGTCTCTACATTTAGCTAAGTCTTTCATCCATTTTGAGTCTATTTTTATGTATGGTGTAAGAAAATGGTCCAGTTTCATTCTTCTGCCTGTGGCTGTCCAATTTTCCCAATGCCATTTGTTGAAGAGTATCTTTTTTCCATTGGATATTTTTTCCTGCTTCATTGAAGAATAGTTGACCATAGAGTGGAGGGTTCATTTCTGGATTCTCTATTCTGTTCCATTGATCTATATGTCTGTTTCTTGTGCCAGTACCATACTGCCTTGATGGTTACAACTTTATGATAGAGCTTGAAGTCTGGAATTTTGATGCCACCAGCTTTGGTTTTCCTTTTCTTTCTTTTTTTTTTTTTATTTTTTTTTATTTATGATAGTCACACACACAGAGAGAGAGAGAGAGAGAGGCAGAGACATAGGCAGAGGGAGAAGCAGGCTCCTCGCAGGGACCCCAGTGTGGGACTTGATCCAGATTCCGGGATCACGCCCTGAGCTGAAGGCAGATGCACAACCGCTGAGCTTCCAGGCGTCCCTGATGTAAAATTCTTGATCATCCTTTGTAGTATTTCTGTTTTTATCAAACTTTTCAGACATAAATTAGATAATTCATAAATTAAGTCCATCTTAGATTTATTGCTTTTTAAAATTATTTCTAAGAAAGGTTGCAAATTTGTTTCATTAGATATTGCATATAAGAAGTATTTCTTCCCATACGTTTAGAATGGAGTTTAGTTTATGATTTTTTTTTATGATGTTTATTTATTTGCATGTCATCCTTGTACAGGGGCCATGCTAATCTCTGTGTCATTCCAATTTTAGTACATGTGCTGCCGAAGTGAGCACAAGATGTTTATTTATTTTTAAGTAATCTCTGCACTCACTGTGGTGCTCGAACCCATGACCCTGAGATCAAGAGTCTCATGCTCTTCTGACTGAGCCAGCCAAGTGCCCCTGCTTTATAATGTTATTCATCAGAATAACATGCTTAGAGAATAGGATAAGGTAAAATTATTTTATTTCTATACAAAGGTCATAACAGTTTTCTTGATTGACCACACCAAGATTGGTTGTGTGTCCTTATTTCTCAAACAGAGTTCCTTTTCTCTTACTTCCCATGGTGGTGTTATCCTCCTCTATCCACAGATTTGTATTTGATTCTCTGCATTTTCCTTGTTTTGTATAGTTTTTCTCCATTGCATCTCTAGAACGAACCCTTTTCATTTTCTCATCCTCCATCCAAATCTCAGTCCCTATATATATTGGGTCATAAGTATGAGCAGTGATTCCATATTAACCTTATGTTTGATAAGTAGTATTTCCTCTGTCTCCTGGGCATGTAGCTTTACTAATCTTAAAATTCCTTTCCCTCTGAGTAGGCTCTCTCCCAGGACGCTTCTGATATGCTATCTTATGATAAGCTTGCCTCCTCATCTAGAATGCCATCTGCCCTGCAGGACTCATTAGACCTGTGATTTCCATGCCACAAACCTCATATGTCAGCTGCATGTTCAACCCATATTGTTCAGTTCTTTCTCTCTTTTTAATTATCCAAGTTTTTTCATGTCTATTTTATGTTGTATTTCTTCTAGATTAATTGGTCTTCTGAGGTCACAGATCTCTCATGTTTTCTGTTAACATTCTGTTAACCTTTCCATAATGCTTGGTGTAATATTTCTTTTAAAAAAGGCTTGTTGATATATTTTTTTTTTGGCTTGTTGATATTAATTGATTGGATGAGTTTTAAAATCAATATTTACCTTTTTCTTACACCTGGGTGGGTAGAACTCAAGCAAACATTGATGACTAAAGCAGTTGGAACATGGCATTTGTACTGTCTCTTCCATGGGCAGATGATTCAGTACCTTTCTGCAGCTGACACTTTGTTCTGTAACAAGAGATAAAGATGGAGTAATGTGTGGAGCCCTTTAGATTATCTTTAACCTTGAATGTCTGTTTAATAAGAGAAAAAGGTTAGGACTAGTTCTGTATAACCAGACTCATGAGAACATAACACATGAATGTATGCTCAGTGTTGGCTTGGGATTTTTCTCATGGCTATGGCCTGTCCTGCTTGGGTTTCATGCACTTGGTGACTGGAAATCCCCCTTCCATGGTAAATTCACACTCAACTTATTCTGACTCAGGGGTCTGCCTTTTTTTTTTTTTTTTTTTAATCTCTTTCTTTATAGTTCCTTACCTACTTTCCCTTTATGATTTCATTTCCAAATCCATATTTATATTTATTTAGTTGAGCCTCTGGGAAGAGAACACCAGTGCCTTTCATGGGAGGGGAGAGCTGGGTTTTTTTGGCCAAAAAGTGGCCAAAAATAAAAAGATTTTGTTTCTATCAGCTGTCTCTTTTTTTTTTTTTAATTTATTTATTCATGAGAGACACAGAGACAGAGAGAGAGGCAGAGACACAGGCAGAAGGAGAAGCAGGCTGCATGCAGGGAGCCCTACATGGGACTCGATCCTGGGTCTCCAGGATCACACCCTGGGCTGAAGGCAGTGCTAAACCGCTGAGCCATCTGGGCTGCTCTATTAGCTGTCTCTTTTGAAGGACTAACTTTCCTTCTAAACCTTTAATAGTGTGAAACATAACACGAAAAAAAGTATATAAAACAAATGCGTGATAAGATGAATAATTTAAAACAAATATCAGCGTAGCTACCAGCTAGATTCATCCTTGAATTTCCCCGTGTGTGCACTTCCTCCCGTTCTGTCCTTTGGGGGGCGGGGAGTGGGGAAAGTTTGTGAAGAATTAGTTTTATTCTTTAAATATTTAATATTATAAATTATTCTTTAAAAGTCTCTGTTAGAATTTATTAGCAAAGCCATTGGAGCCTGAACTTTCCTTGTGGATAGTTTGTTGATTGCTTTTACCGTCAGCAAAGCCCTCAGTACTGAATAACTTTGAAAAATCTTTTATCTTTGGACAGATAAAGAGGATTATGCTTACAACACAGCATTCCAGAATATGCTCAACCACAGCGGGAAGATGTCTGTAAACCTTTGTACATTGATTCAAACTCCTGGAGTTTGGGACCCTTTTGTGAAGAGTTATGTAGAGGCAAGTAGGCTTCGTATAAAGTTTTCTTAGTTTCATTTTGTTGTAAACCGTATCTTTATTGATCAAAAGGCAACTAAACGGAGAAAATTGTTTTTTTTTAAATTTTCTATTTTTAAAAGATTTATTTATTTATTCGTGAGAGACTTACAGAGAGAGGCAGAGACACAGGCAGGATCCCCACAGGGAGCCCGATGTGGGACTCGAACCCGGGACCCTGGGATCGTGCCCTGGGCCAAAAGCAGACGTTCAGCTGCTGAACCACCCAGGCGTCCCGAGAAAATTGTTTTTAAAAAAGAGAGAGGGATCCCTGGGTGGCGCAGCGGTTTGGCGCCTGCCTTTGGCCCAGGGCGCGATCCTGGAGACCCGGGATCGAATCCCACGTCGGGCTCCCGGTGCATGGAGCCTGCTTCTCCCTCTGCCTGTGTCTCTGCCTCTCTCTCTCTCTCTCTCTGTGTGTGACTATCATAAATAAATAAAAATTAAAAAAAAAAGTCATGATCAAATACAGTTTTAAAAAAAAAAAAAATAAAAAAATAAAGAGAGGGGCGCCTGGCTGGCTCAGTCAGTGGAGAATACAACTCTTAATCTCTGGGTTGTGAGTTTAAGCCCCGTGTTGGGTATAGAGATTGCCTAAATTAAAATCTTTAAATAAATAAATAAACAAAAATGTTTTAAAAATTAAAAAAAGAAACTATGTCTCTTTTTGGTCTGAATAATTTTTATTTTACTAATATACTGTAAATGTTACTGTTTTTTTTTTTTTTTTTCCTTCGCCACTGGGTAATGTGTCATGGTCAAATAGTTATAAATAGCAATATAGTTTATAAATATTCATCCTATATAATTCTTAATAAACTTAGAAGAAAAGCAGGGAGATATTTTATGATTTAGTGGAATAGAGAAGACCAGGGGCCAAAAATCTGAAAATAGGTCATAATTTGTGGGATGAAGACTAATGGCTTTTAAGAAGTTTAGAGTGCGCTGCCGTGTCATCCCCGAGTTCGTGTGAAAGGACAGGGAGCCGTGGCAGGGGCACTAGGCATAAGCCTTCAAAATAATTGGCTTTCTGGAAGTTTCATGAATGCTACCATGATATTTATGTTGTCAAAAGATAATCTCTGAAACCACATGCCAGTGAATTGGAATTCCCACGTACGGATGGGAACGAAAGGAGAGGGGTTCTAGTTCCCATGCACTCCGTTTGTGGCTGCAGTTTTGTCGGGCCTGAGGTCAGTTGCTTCATGTGGTCTTTTTCAGTTGCTAGTGTGCCCTGCTTGGAGGACTTTATTTCTTATAGGAATAGTTCCTAGGTTGAAGTTGCTGCATTTTTCAGTAACAAAAATGTGGTAAGGAAGAAATGGAAACCCATGTAGGCCTTTGTTGTAAGTAATCTGTGTTCCACAGAAGTTGTAACATTCTGGTGAAAGCAAAAACTGGCATGACTGTTGTTCCCTTTATAGTAAGTACTGTTTGTCATTTTAATGAATTTTTGTACCCCTCAAGAAAGTCGTGTATTATCTTTCATACAGTTGTTTTCAAGAATTTAGCCAAGACCTTATGACTTATTTTATATAGATGCTGGAATTCTATGGAGATCGAGATGAAGCCCGAGAGGTACTCACCAATTATGCCTATGATGAAAAGTTCCCATCAAATCCAAATGCTCATATCTACTTATACAACTTTCTAAAGAGAGAGAAGGCACCGAGAGAGAAACTGATAAGCGTGCTTAAGGTATAAAATGTTCATTTCAAAGTTTGAACAGGGTTGGGGATCTACTTTAAAATATCCTTAGGGCTGCTTGGCTGGATCAGTTGGTGGAGCATGAAACACTTGATCTCAGGATCATGAATTTGAGCCCCGTGTTAGGTGTAGAGATTACTAAAGAAAAAAAAAAAGTAAAATTTGAAACATCCTTAGGTCATGCTTTCCAACTTTCAAATTCTAGCATTCATAGAAAATGACTGTGTGTGTGCCCTGAGGTGGACAGAGCAGGCTGTGGCCCTCCACTGTCATTCTCTACCACTCTGTCCAAGTGAGCCTGAGAGCAAAGGGTCAGAATTTTGGAAACCCTTTGCCACCCTTGTGGGAAAGTTCTGCTTTGATATTTTTTGAAAATCAGCTTTATTGAAATTTAATTTACATATAGTAAGACTTATTTTAAATATACACTTGAATGCATTAAAATTTTTTTTTAATTTTTATTTATTTATTTAGAGAAGGAATGGGGGTAGGGAGAGAAAGAATCTCTCCCTGTGTGGAGCCTGATGTAGGGCTGAATCTCACGACTCTGAGACCACAACCTAGGCTGAAATCAGGAGTCAGATACCTAGGCGACTGTGCCACCCCTGGGGCCCCAGGGAAAAAAAAATTTTTTTTAAGACTTTATATATTTATTCATGAGAGACACAGGGAGACAGAAAGAGACACAGGCAGAGGGAAAAGCAGGCTCCATGCAGGGAGCCCGATGTGGGTCTCGATTCCGGGTCTCCAGGATCACGCCCTGGGCTGAAGGCAGCATTAAACAGCCACCTGGGCTACCCAAAAAATTCTTATCTAACAGTCTTCTTTTAAAAAGTCCATTAGCTGGGGTGCCTGGCTGGCTCAGTTGGTGGAGTATTAGGGTTGTGAATTTGAGCCAGACACTGGGTATAGAAATTACTTAAAAATAAAGCCTTAAAAAAAGATTCCATTAGCTCTAACGTATACTTATGTATTTATAAAGTTGATGTTATCAAAACTTCATATGTGGAAACTATACATTTTAAAGTTTTCAACAGGCTTTATTTCACTGGATAATATTTTTAAAGTTGGTATTTTAATGTCCAAGACTTATTTTTACCCATTTTGCAACAAAATATTGAGTATAGTTATTAACAAAATAAAAAGCAAGTTGGTGACTTCCTAAATTTAGATTGTAAATCACTAATGGTATTTTTGAAAATATTTTAATAAAAAATGTAACAGGGGCCCTGCTGGTTCAGTCAGTAGAGCCTGTGACTCTTGATTTCAGGGTCGTGGGTATGAGCCGTACATTGGGTGTAGAGATTACGCAAAAATAATATCTTTAAAAAAATGTAACAGAAAACAACTATATTGAATACTTAATTAGGTTCAAGATAAAATGGATTTAGGGAACTTCTGTTTTCTTTTTTTCTCTTTCTTTTGTATATTTTTTTATTGGAGTTCAATTTGCCAACATACAGTATAACACCCAGTGCTCATCTCCGTTTTCCTATTTTAAAATGCAGTGTTTGAAATTAAGAACTCAGTAGATGGGTTTGATAGCTGATTGAACATAGCAGAAGGGGGTAAATGAACTGTATAAAAAATATCAGGCCAAAGCCCAGAAAGCAGAAAGGATAAAAGGGTGTACAGAGAACTCGGTTAAGGTTCCAGGGAGAGGAGAGAGAACAGGGCAAAAGCAGATACACAGAACCAATATTTGAAGAGCTAAAGGCTAAGAATTCTCCAAAACTAACTAAAGACTATTATGGTTCTGATAATGTTCTAGTTTTTGATCTGGGTGCTGATTATATGAGTGCGTATAACTTTTTAAGAGTGTGTTGAATGGCACACACAATTTATTTACTGCAGAATTCTATAAATCATAAGACAAATGTGATTTCATAGGAACTGAGGTTTAAAAATACTCTTTGATATTGGTATATTGATTGTGATTGATCTTCACTTAAAAGAGTAATTAATAAAATTAATAAAATTTATCTTTCATTTTGTAGGAAATAATTTCACTCTAAGGTCAAAGGAGCCCAGCAAGCAGACAGAATAAATTGATTTCTAATGAGAAATATATTGAAATGAAAAATATGATTTTACTTTAAATCATGTTTTATGTATTCATAAAAATAGTCTTTCTTGGGTTGCCTGGGTGGCCCAGTTGGTTAAACATCTGCCTTCAGCTCAGGTCATGATCTCAGGGTCCCGGGAATCGTGCCCTGTATTGGGCTCTCTGCTTAGCAGGGAGTCTGCTTCTCCCTTTCCACTGCTTCCTCCCCCTGCTCATGCTCATGCTCTGTCTCTCTCTCTCTCAAATAAATAAGTAAATAAAGAAAAATGAAATATATGTGTGTATGTGTATAGTATTTCTTATTCTTAGAAGAATAAGAATTTTTTTTAAAGATTTTATTTATTAATGAGAGACAGAGAGAGAGAGAGAGAGAAAGAGAAGCAGAGACATAGGCAGAGGGAGAAGCAGGTTCCATGAAGGGAGCCTGATGTGGGACTTGATCCCGGGACCCAGGACACGCCCCGGGCCAAAGGCAGGTGCTAAACTGCTGAGCCACCCAAGGATCCCCCATAAAAAGGTTTTAAAAACCTTTAATTTCTCCCTATTGTGTAAAATGATAAATGGTAGAATGGTGAAAATATTTTCTTGAACACTCTTACTGGGCTGTGTTCCTGAACACAATCTTCCAAAGTAGCCACCCCTGTTTTTTTGGGCTTTTTTTTTTTTTTTTTTAAGATTTATTTATTCATGAGAGACACAGAGAGAGAGGTAGAGACACAGGCAGGGGGAGAAACAGGCTCCATGCAGGGAGCCCAACGTGGGACTTGATCCCGGGACTCCAGGATCATGCCCTGGGCTGAGGGCAGGTGCCAAACTGCTAAGCTACCCAGGGATCCCTTTTTTGGGCTTTTTAATTTATATAAATAACCTGTGACATTTTGTGATCAATAAATATTTATTGTCTTTTCTCTGTGATTTTGATTCTTTCTTTCCTTTTTTTTGCTCTCTATCTAGGCTTCTCAAATAAATTAAGTTTTTAATGTGGTAGACAATATAAAAATGTATAAGGAATAAATAAAAAGTTCCTGTCTACTTCTCCTACCCTCCCCCTGACTATCTTGTTATTAACAGGGATTTTCTTCTTTTAAAGATTTTACTTATTTATTTGAGAGCGAAAATGAGAGATCACAGAGGGAGAGGTAAACTCCTCACTGAACAGGGAGCCCAACATGGGGCTCGATACCACTACACTGGGATCATGACCTGAGCCCAAGGTAGATGCTTAACCGACTTAAGCCACCCAGGCACCCCTAGAACACCTTTCTGTACCCAAGTTAAAGGTGGACAAAAGCAAGATATCTTTTTAAATCCTTGATTGATTTACTGAGGGTTTATTAGATAGTAAGAACTATATTTGAAAGTAAAATGAAATTTGGGAAATGCTTTTATAACGTATCAAAATTATGATTATTTTTTTCTTTTAGATTTTGTATCAGATTGTACCATCTCATAAACTGATGTTAGAATTTCATAGGTTACTGAGAAAATCAGGTAAATAGTTTTTGTTTTATATCTCTTTGTGTAGACAAGCTATAGACTAGCAGACTGTGTCCAGTGGGGCAAATCCACCCGTCACCTGTTTTATAAATCGAGTTCTATTGAAGCATTTTTGTGTTGTCTATGGCTGCTTTTGCACGACAACAGCAGAGTTGTGTAGTTGTGACAAAGACCATATGGCTCACAGAGCTGAAATGTTTACTTTCTGTCCCTTTATAGGAAGAGTTGGCTGACCCATGCTATAGAAATTAGGCAATAGTTAGCACAAGATAAATGGCTTCAATTTATATAATTCACCTTTGAATCTCTATTGCATTTCAGTTCAATATAAAAAAAGAACATACTTGTTCATAGAAGGAAGTCAGCTTAAGTCCAGTGGTACTCGGGCTACGTCAGTCCGTCTCCTGTTAGAAGAGAACATATATGAAATGCCCAAACAGGGCCGGTTCCTTAAATAATGTCCTCCCTCAGTAGAATATAGTAGAATGATTTAGAAATCAGACCCACCACTCTAACTTTCATTAGCAGGGACTAAATTACTGAATTTTCAGATTTATCACAGCAAAATATGAGCATAATGAATTATTTTAAACTGTTAACCAAACTAGAAGGCTTACAACTCAGTAATATTTTATCAACTGAATATGTATTTTTAGCCTTGTGCACTTCAATACCTCGTGTAAACTCTTTAATTGTTCTGCCCATTGCAGACAAAGAAGACCACCGTAAACTGGCATTGGAGGTATTATTTGGAGTCTTAGATTTTGCTGGATGCACGAAAAATATAACTGCTTGGAAATATTTGGCAAAATATCTGAGACAGACTTTAATGGAGTAAGTAAAAGACACAGTATTTATTCCTGGATCAGTGTCAATAAAATTTCCCAGTATTTTAGCTAATATTTCTCAGTGTTTAAGTTCTTTGCTTATGTTTTTAGATTTCTTGAACTGTGTCTTCAGCTGTTCTGAGTATATCAGAAGCAAGAAAATACAGTCCCAAGTAAAACATGCAAAAATTCTATTAAGATATTTTATGCTGTCAAAATAAGTACTGTACCTTACCGCTGAAGTACTAGGGAATATGTATGTTTTCAAGTTGGAAATAGTGGCAAAAACCGGTCATTCCCAGTCTTCGCTAGACTCTTTGTAAAGCTCTTGGTGACCTGTGTGTCGTCATCTTACAAGACCACATAGGAAGCAGCTTTTCTCCCAGCTGTTTTTCAGTAATTTTTAGTGAGGCTTTGAGGGCCCCAAAGATCTTTGTAGGTTATTCATTCAGCGAATATTTGTTAAGTCCATTGTGAGCTAGATACCTAAAACTATAGCTGTGATCATAATATTATTAGTGTCACATTGCAAGTGAAAGCAGGAGTGGTCCTTGACATTTTTACTTTGAGAGAAGAGAGATCACAAAATTAAGTTTCATTTATCATATCTATCTTAGTTGGTTAGAAGCTTCCTCGTCAGTGGGAACTTGGGTCAGGCTTCAGATCTGACTTGATCTTGGAGACGGAAGAATGCTGCTGATAAAATGTTTTTGGTGTGGTAACTGTAAACCACCTTCCACATTTACAGCAGCGTATAAACCCCAGCTAGCTGCAAGATTCGTGAAGGCAGAGAAGTTTACTATTCAGTTTTTTAACCTCTGGAAGTTCTGCCACAGGGTCAACATGGGTGTTAATAAATATTTGCTCAATTAAATTATTGACGAACACATAGTGTTGTCTGGGTTCAACTGTCAAACCTGTGTGTTAACAATTTGTGTAATAATGGCATCTTAATTTGAGTGGTAGAATTCTTTGTGGCATATAAAGTAAGGTTTTAAAGTAACTTTTAAGTTACTTAATAATCATAATAGCTAATATTTATTGAACAGTTACTATGTACAGACAACATGCAAAGAGCTTTACATGAGACCCCTATACTCTTGGACCAGTTTTGTTTTTTTTTAAGATTTTATTTATTTATTCATGATAGACATAGAGGCAGAGACACAAGCAGAGAGAGAAGCAGGCTCCATGCAGGGAGCCCAATGCGGGACTCGATCCCAGGACTCAATCCCGGGACTCCAGGATCACGCCCTGGGCCAAAGGCAGGCGCTAAACCCCTGAGCCACCCAGGGATCCCCTCTTGGGCCAGTTTAATAACAGTGCTGTGAGATGGGTACTGTTAATAGCTCTATGGAAATTGAGGCTCAGAGACGTTAAGCAGCTTGCTCAGGAGCACATAGGTAGTAAATGGAAGATCTGAGATTTGAATCCAGGATCTTGAGTTCAGACTGTGTGCTGTTAATCACTATGTGTATCCAACTGGCTATTTAAATGGATAGCAGAAATCAAAGAGAACTAAAAAGAATTTGCTTTCATGCATGTGCCATACCATGGATAGCGGCACTCAGAAATTACTTTGAGAACATCTTCCTTGTCATCTTTCCACGAATTCTTTTTTTTTTTTTTTTTTTTTTTGACTGGGGAAAATAAACTGTTTTCTTTTGAGGGTGTGGACAAATGTCTGTCTAGTCTCAGAATTTCTGAACTGCTTCCTGGTGCCGGTGGCCTTGGTGACTTTGAGCACATTGAAGCACACAGTCTTGCTCAAGGGTCGGCACTCCCCCACTGTGACCATGTCACCTATCGGGACGTCCCTAAAGCAGGGGGACAAGTACACGGACTTGTTCTTGTGGTGTTTCTCTAATTGGTGGCACTTTTGGATGTAGTAGACATAGTCTCAGCAGATGATACTGGCCCTCTGCATCTTCATCTTGGTCACCCACCACCCCAGACAGAATCTGTGCTTGGACAGAGATATTACCAGGAAAGGGGCATTTCTTGTAAGTAAAGGTGCCCTCTGTGGCCTCCTTCGGCATCTTGAAGCCCAGACTGATGTTTTGTAATATTGTAGGAGCTTCTCCTTGCCAGTTTCTCCAAGCAGGACTCTTCTCATTTTGAAAAATGGTTGACTGCTTTTGGTAGGCCCGCTCAGTCTGTCCGCCATCTTCTCAGCTGCCTGAATAAAGGACTTCACAGACTCTTAGGTTCAGATTCTGGCAGTATAGGTTCCCCTCCATCATTGACCTTCCCTTTTGATATTTTTCTTTTCTAGGAATCACCTTGCTTGGGTTCAAGAAGAATGGAACTCCAGGAAAAACTGGTGGCCAGGCTTTCACTTCAGCTTCTTTTGGGCAAAAACCAATTGGAAAGAGGATAAAGCTTTGGCTTGTGAGAAAGCTTTGGTAGCTGGAATATTGTTAGGAAAAGGTACCAGGTTTTGTTTTCTTCTTATCTAGACACAGCTTTTGGATGATTTCGAAATTACAAATTGTGACCATTCATTCATGCCACAGCCCAAGGACATTAGAGACTGGAGACATAACTGGCAAATGGGAAAATGAATCTTGAGTTTGGCCAGGTGATCTGCTTGTCAGGACTGTCCGTAGGCTAGAAACAGTGATTTTGTCTTGTTGATTGTGGTGGTTGGTTTGTATGCTGTAACTTGAGTATCCTCAGCAGCCAATCAAGGCAGAGGATGCAGACTGTTTTCCCAACAACGATGTAGAAAGTTTCCTGACATTGTCTACCTTACAGTATTAGAAATAGAAAAATACCCTTTACCGGACTTCATTGTTTTATAATCACTCTCTATAATATATACTTATCTGTTCCTATTGGATGAAACATTTCTTCCTGTAAAAAAAGTATACTTCCTATTAATTTATTTAAAAATCCTCTTTTTTTAAAAAAAGATTTTATTTATTTATTCATGAGAGACACAGAGAGAGGCAGAGACACAGGCAGAGGGAGAAGCAGGTTCCCTGTGGGGAGCCTGACACAAGAGTCCATCCCAGGACCCCAGGATCACGACCTGAGCTGAAGGCAGACGCTCAACCACTGAGCCACCCATGTGCCCCTTAAAAATCCTCTTAAAACAAAGGGAAATTGATCTTTTCTTTGTGGATTATTTTGGCTGTTAAGACTCTGATTGTGCCACTGCTATATGAGGACAAAGATGGGACCACTGCTGGGTCTGCTCAGAGATGAACTGAATGTCTCCGTGTCCATGAGTAAGGAGTCTGTTGCTAGTGAATTCAGAGTATCCTAAACAGATTCTTCAGTGTGGTTTTAAATATGGGTGCTATTATTGTGGAATTAGTATTCTCAAGTGAGTGTTTCAGGTGGTTACTAAGGTTAATAAAATGCTGGCCTCTAAGAGGGACAATTAAATATGAAAGCAGTTGTAACATTTCTCAACCCACACCAAGGAATAGAAATAGGATTCAGATGGTGATTTCTCACTTAGGAGCAGGGTAGATGCATCTAACAGATATCTAAAGGTGTTTGTATTTGAGCAGAGTCTGGAGACCTGGGCTGATCTTCTGGTTCTGTCACCTTTCCCTGTCACTTAGGTCAAACAGTTAACCTTTGGGAGCCTTCTCTGGGAGTGGGGTTTGTTAACACCTGTCCATGTTGCTTACAGGATTCTTGTAAGCATCACGTGAGCATCACATCAAAGTGCTTCATAGATTCAAAACTGCTCTATGAATATCAGGCATAATCATGCCTGAAAGTGGGTACATCTCTTCTTTGGGGCTGTAGTGTTGGTTGAGTCAGTCCGTTCAGGAGTTGAGCTGGGTTTTGTCTGGGCTCTGGTTACCCTCTTTAAATCACAGGATTCAAATTCTGGTCATGGCCTGCCTTTGCTTCATGCTAACAGTAGGGCATGGTACCTGCCTTTCTTCCCATGCTCTTCTAAGGCAAGCCAGTCCCACCCCTCGAGACTTCATGAGGTCTGGTGGCTCATGATGAGGTAGGAGTTCGTAGTTACTTGGCTTTTTCTCTGTGTTAGGTGGGAGCGAAGTTCTTTTCATCTTTCTGTATTCTAGATAGAAGCAGAGGTCTGGGTACAAAGCATTTTATTTATGCTAAAGTAGTAGAGATGTGTTTAGAAATACAGGTTATAATATTAACACCACAGACACCACTGCTTCCTAGCTAATGAAATTTTAGTGACTCTGGCACACTGTTTTCAGGGATAATAAAAATGGTTAGTTAGGTACAGTATATGTCCTAGCAATTTCCCAGAGAAGATGGATTTATACATGCTGAGATTATGATGAAATTAGTTTTTCTTATGTGATTTATGGTCTCGTTCATTTATCAAATATAAAAAAAATCGCTTGTAATACCCAGTTTACATTTTTTTTAACAGAAATTTGATTCATCTCTGAAATATTTAACCAGTGATCCGCTTAGCGTTGTAAGATTATGAAAAGCACTTCTGATGAGCACTAGGCGCCCTGGTCAGAGCTGCACGCTCACCACCCAGCTGCTCTGCTAGGTGCTAGAATGACTTGATAGGTTCTGCTCTCTTCTGACCTGTGAGTTGTTTATTCTGATCCTTCACATCGAGGTTTCCTTATAGAGAACTTTCTTATTGTTACAGATGCCTCTTTGGCTGTGTGACGAGCTAACATTGAAAGAGAAGCTGCAGTTGTTTGCTTTTGGGGGAGGGCTCATATAATATATGAATGTGTGTATAATACTCATATCACCAGGGCTTGGGAGGCAGGTGGAAAACCAGTGGAGGTATATGCTCTAATCATGACGGATCAGAAACATTTTCATATATAGGAAGCGTACATTTCACTGGAACAGCTCTTAGAGTGTGTTTAGGACATGTTGGTATACATAATACAGATCCCCCCATTTTCATGATCATTGGTGTGCCAGAGTTGAAGCAAAATTTTTAAAGTGTAGAAATCTACTTGAAGAATTGAAAAGTAGTAAAACTTACCATTTATTTTGCTTTGTTTTGTTTTTTAGGTTGCAGGTATTTTCGATATATTTCCAAGCAAGATGATCAAGTCATAAAGAAAAAAATTAAGCGGATAAAGAAATCAGTGAAAAAATACAGTATTGCAAATCCCGGACTGTGATCTTGAATATTAGTTATCTCAGATGATAGCCACAGAATAGTAGCTCTGGGGGTAATTATTGAATGCATTTATTTACTGGATGTTTCTAGGAGGTCGTTTATATGGCTACAAAAAAGTTATTTTTATATTTTTCTATATTTTATTATAATTGTAGCTAAAGAAACAGTCTCACCGCCTTTGTCCTTTGTAAATACATTTTTCTTTTTTTTGTACTGTGAAATATATTTATTAAAGAATAACTCCCATGTAAGAAATATATTTGTTTAATCAGAGAATACAGTTACAGAGCAGTTATTGCCATTTCCAGATAATTTGCTTATGTAATAAAACATAACTTGTAGTATTAAGTGAATCTGTATTCTTTTTTTGAGATTCTGAATGATCTGTGTTAGGTTTACCTTCATAAAGAATACATTGAGGGGTGTCTGGGCGGCTCCATTGGTTGAGTGCCCAGCTCTTGATTTTGGTTCCGCCCAGGTCATGATCTCAGGGTCGTGACATCGAGCCCCTCAGCAGGCTCAATGCTCAGCAGGGGAGTCTTCTTCTCTCCCTCTCCCTCTCCCTCTGTCCCCTCCCCCATTTGCAGGTGCATGCAAGTGCACACGCTCTCTTTCTCCAATAGATAAATCTTTAAAAATGTATATATATTGGTCATGAGTCCTGTCAAGGAATTTTGGGAACAGAGAAGGAATTAAAGGACTCCTCTTTCTTATTTGATATTAAGACATGGCAGTTTGGGGCCAAGTGACCTTCTGCCAGAGAGCTACCTTTGACTCTAGAAGACTCATTTGGGTCAGAGACAGTAGAGGGGTGGCCTAACTTCAAAGGGCTCTAGTTTGTTGTTGTTTTGCTGAGCACAGCAATAATCTAAGACATACCTTGAATCCTGTGTCCCTCACCTTTCTTTTGGAGCCTGGGATGTGGCAGTAGGCAGCTGGGCAGTGGAGGAGATTGTGCCAGTGAAATAGTGTCCCCAGGTCACCCAGTCAGCCCAGTGGGAAAGCGTGCTGCAAAAGCCAGGAACGGCCTTCCTGGAATAGAAGCCGGAGCTTTATAGTACGTTGTGGTAACTAGTAGAGCGAGTGCTTCTTCCAGACTGTCTCAGCTCTTACACCTTTATGGTGCAGATAACTTGTATTTGAGTTCCAGGAAGGCCCACTAGCCTTAGAGCAACTCCTGTATGTAGATGACAAACCACCCATTTTCCCTGTTGCTTATGTTCTCTCTAATTAGAAACCATCTGCAAGAAAATTGAGGGACGAGTGATGCTTTGTCAATAATTTGATTTAGTATTTTGTACTTAGTGAGATGACTATCAACAAATAACCACTCATCCTTATAATATACATATGAAACCGGTAGGTGCCCTGCAGACTAACATAAGCCAGGTTCAGCTACCACATGAGTAGGGCCAGCTTTACTGCTGGGAGTTGGTGAGTGGATTATGTAAGTTCTGTAGAAGACCAGCACTGGGAATGAAATCCCCAGACAATGTGGACAAAATCTCAAACCAAAGGCTGAGTTTGTCAGGGCATCTGCTCCCTGAAACCTTTAGTCAAAAGCTATTAGATAGGATTTATGAGTTCTCATGATCTCTGGCAAATGGAGGTGGGAATGAAAGAGAAATGAGTAGATACGATTCTTGGTGTCTACGGAAAGCTTAGTTTCCTATAGTTTTTATATCAAATGGTCAAATTTCATTAGGCAGAGCAGTGTAAATCAGCTGTGAAATTTGCTTGAGGTCCACTAAAGTCAGTTTCATGAATAATAATGGCTGAAGCTGATCAAGTACCTTGGGCTTTACATTTCGTCTTAGTATCACCACAGTTCTATGAATTAGCCCTATTTTATCTAGAAAGAAAGTGGGGGGTCTCACAGATTAAGTGACTTGACCCAGGACCTCAGCCTGATGTGGATTCGAAAGATCACACTGTCTCTGTCCTATCTGTACCTCCTCCTCACTTAATGTTTATAGCCTGCAGAGCACTGAGCTAGGGAGCAAGGCAAACAATAGAGGGGGGTTCATAACCCAGAGCCTGTCAGCTCAAGCAAAACCTGTCCTCCCTGCCAGGCTTGGTAGGTTCCCTCTCTGTATCCTCACTGGTCCCTCCCTATACAGCCTCTTATTAAATTACTACATTGTTACCTTGACTTTGTACATTTGTCTTTTTTAATAGTATATTATCTGGGCTTGATAATCTATTGTCAGCCCCTACCTATTTACCAATTTCTAGCTCATTAAATAATGAGTAGAACTAAATGAAAATTCATGAAACATACTGACCTAGTCTGCCTTTGTCATAGGGAGTGGTATCTTGGGGTGCCTGTGCCAAGTGGGAGGCCTCGGGAGACTGTTAGGCTTGAATTCTGGGTTTATCATTAGGTAGTTCTGTGACTTCTTGGGCAGGTTACTGAGCTTTCATAGTTCGTTTACTTGCAGGTGAGGGAGAGTAGAATTTATCTCATTGGATTGCTTTGAATAATGAAAGATATAATGAATGCCTAGGAGTAATTCCTACTTAACAAATCTTAAGTGACCATCCATCATGATTGGTCTTTAAACACTAAATAACAGGAACTAAATAAAGATAATTTAAAATCTTGTTTTCTCCTAGAAACCTCTGAAATATAGAAATTGTGTAATAGTTGAGTTAATACTTCCCATGAAAACATACCCATCTTTCAGTCTGTGTACCATCTAGCCATTAACCATGGACTGGAGGGCTTCACACATATTTGAGATTACTCAGTCTGCATAGTTCTCTCCTCGCTCAGCTGCCCCAAACTCTGATCTTGGGCTCACTAGCTTCGTGGGATTGCCATGCTTTGCTTGGACTCCTCCTCCATGCACTGCTCATGAGAAGTTGTCCTAAGATAGGGAAGTTAGGCTATTGTAGAACTTATTTTAAGAGATTCACTTCAGGGACGCCTGGGTGACTCAGTGGTTTGGTGCCTGCCTTCAGCCCAGGATGTGATCCTGGACTCCTGGGATCAGGATTGAGTCCCACATCGGGCTCCCCACAGGGAGCTTGCTTCTTCATCTGCCTATGTCTGCTTCTCTTTGTGTCTCTCATGATAAATAAATAAAATCTTAAAAAAAAAAAAAAAGATTCACTTCAGTAATCCCTGTCTTGTGTGTGGTCTGTCCACTACCTTAAAAACAGTTGTCCCATATATTCTATCTAGATTAAATGATATGTAAACTAACTAAATTAAAATTAGGACTTTTTGCCTATCAAATGTTACCTTTAAGAAAATTAAATACAGTCTATTAAAAGAAGTATCTGTGGGTCACCTGGCTGGCTCAGTCAGTAGAGCATGTGATTCTTAATTTCCGGGTTGTAAGTTTGAGCTCCACTTTGGGTATAGAGATTGGTTTTAAAAAAAAAAGTATTTGCAACATGTAAACTGACAAAAGAATAAGATAAATTCAAAATAGAAAGAAATGGGCAAAGCCCATGAACAAGTATTTCACAGAAGAGGGCAAATATGGACCATAAGCACTTAATTCAGGGAAATGCAAATCAAGAGTGTAGTGGACTGCCAGTTCAGACCCATTCAACTAGCAAAAAGTAAGATACTAAGGTTCAGGAGGATGTGGGTCCACAGGGTCTCTTGTACATGGCTGGTGAGATATAAAATATTGTAGTCACTAACCTATCTCTAGTTCTCTTAAAATGTTTGAAAATACGGATCTCAGTTTTCTTTATCTGAGGAATGATTTGCTGCTGCAGTATTGAAACTGAAGAATCAATGCTAGAAGAAAAATAAAGTGCTGTTGGAGGACTGGAATCGGCAAGCATGTTGTGAGCCAGTGCTTACTTGGTTCTAGAACTCTGTTGTCCTCTGAAGTAGAGTGTACTTACCCACGTTTGTTTTGTTTCTTTTTTTAAACATTTTATTTATTCATGAGAGACACAGAGAGAGTCAGAGACACAGGCAGAGGGAGAGGCAGGGTTCCCACACAGAGCCTGATGCGGGACTTGATCCCGGGACTCCAGGATCACACCCTGGGCCTAAGGCAGACACTCAACCGCTGAGCCACCCACGCATCCCCATACCCATGTTTAGTACGTTTAGTGTGTTGATGTCAGAAATCAATAAAAAGGGGAAATTGTGGGGGGAAAATTGTTTTAGGGAACACTTTACCATTTTCTAATACTCTCCCTGAGGATTCACTTGAGAAATGCTTGTACATGTATGCCAAGGGACAGTCGCACTGTTCATAATAGAAAAACTAGAAAAAAACCCACAAATGTCCATTGGTGTGTGACTGGATAAATTGTGGTAGAATCATGTAAAGAAAAATGAATAAACCATAGATTTATACACCAACATAGGTGGGTCTCAGTAACATACCAAGTGAAAGAAGGGAGTCCCAACTTACTACTTTGTGGCTACGTAGAGATCAGACTTCATAACGTTCAAACTAATGACTAAAATATTTGTAAATGCATACAGGTTGTGATGAAACTGCATATAAAAAACCAGAGAAGAGTGAACACAAGTAGTTACCTCTGAATGGGAGAAGCAGAGCTGTAGGATGGCAGAGAAACACAGTAGGGACGTGAATTACTGATAGTGGTCTAGTTTCTTTTTTTTTTAATATTTTTTTGTTTTATTTTATTTTTTTAAGATTGATTGATTGATTGATTGATTGATTTATGATAGACATAGAGAGAGAGAGGCAGAGACACAGGAGGAGGGAGAAGCAGGCTCCATGCCAGGAGCCTGATGTGGGACTCGATCCCGGGACTGCAGGATCGTGCCCTGGGCCAAAGGCAGGTGCTAAATCGCTGAGCCACCCAGGGATCCCCTGTGGTCTAGTTTCTTAATTAAGCAGCAAGCTCTTCATGGACTAATGTTGACAGTGAATTATGAGCCAGGGATTGTGATTTATCCCATCCTGTGCAATTCAGGTCACTTTATTTTATTTATTATTATTTTTTAAGATTTTCTTTATTTATTCATGAGAGAGACACAGAGAGAGGCAGAGACACAGCAGAAGCAGAGGGAGGGAGAAGCAGGCTCCATGCAGGTAACCTAACGTGGGACTCGATCCTGGGTCTCTAGGATCATGCCCTGGGCTGAAGGCAGACGCTTAACACTGAGCCACCCGGGCATCCCTACTTCAGGTCACTTTAAACAATAAAAAGGACTATACAATATATGATTCCATTTATAGGAAATGTCCAGAATAAGCAAGTCTACAAAGATGAAGAAAGTAGATTAGTGGTTGCCTAGGATGGAGGGAGGGGGGTGGGTAGGCGGAAAGAAGAGGTGGGAGTGATACCAAAGGGTACAGGGCTTCTTTTGGGGTGATGAAAAATATCCCCAATTTGGGGTGATGGTTGCACAATTCACTCTTGAATATACTAAAAAGCATACACAAAATGAGTCAGTTGTATATTGTCTGAATTTTATCAATGATGCTTAGCAAAAAGAACCAACCAAAAAAAATAATCAGCAAGCTTTATGGAGTCAGAAAGGTCTGGATTCAAACAAAGCACCTCAAGTTTGTGCTGTAATTTAGCCTCAGGTTTATGCTGTAATGAGGTGATCTGAGGAAAGGCAAAGAATATTTAGCATGAGTCTTGGTGTATTGTTTTTCTCTCAGTAAGTGGTAATATTTACTATGAACAAAAAAAAGGTAAAGAAACTAAGAAATGAATACAAAACCAGATCATTCTTTAATGAAGGGGTAAGTGGCCTCTCTGGATTGAGTTATTTATCCATGGATGCATCCATGCCTTGTGCATCCAAAAAAGCACAAGGGCTTTTTCTGCTGGATTTAATTAGAATATATTTTAAATATTTCAAAAATAAGCAGACCCTTGATGGATGTGACCTACAAATCCTAGAGCTAGCATCTCCTAATAAGTTCATTTTTAAAAATTCATCTATTTGGGATGCCTGGCTGGCTCAATTGGTAGAGCATGTGACTCTGTATCTCAAGGTTGTGAGTTTGAGTTCCATGTTGGGCTCCAAGGTTGGAGCTCAAGTGATTTCAGATACCCAGTCTGGTCCTAGCTTGTAGCTCCAGACTTCTAAGTTCATCTAACAGCCAAAACTTGTTTCCTGTTCTCCACCTGTACCTCATCTGAACACCCTGGGCAACCCTTATTAGGATTTTCTTAGCCACTCCAGCCTGATGCCATCTTTCCCTTCGAGGGATTTCTAGTAGCAAGTTTGTTCCTTATTGTTATCCTAATATCATCTGCCTAGTATTATTTGGACTCTTATTTTTAAATGTTTATTTTATTTATTTATGATAGTCACAGAGAGAGAGAGAGAGAGAGAGAGAGGCAGAGACATAGGCAGAGGGAGAAGCAGGCTCCATGCACCGGGAGCCCGACGTGGGATTCGATCCCGGGTCTCCAGGATCGCGCCCTGGGCCAAAGGCAGGCGTCAAACCGCTGCGCCACCCAGGGATCCCTGGACTCTTATTTTTAACCTTTCTTCTCAGAGCACAAACTCCTTGAAAAAGTGTATTTTGTGCATCTGTTTTCTGTTAAACATTCCTCTTTCAGCATAACGCTTTGAGCATGATAATAACATATCCGTGGTAAAATTAGTAACTGCATGATTATTATATAATCACATGTATTGGGGATCCCTGGGTGGCTCAGCGGTTTGGTGCCTGCCTTTGGCCCAGGGCATAATCCTAGAGTCCTGGGATCGAGTCCTGCGTGGGGCTCCCTGCATGGAGCCTGCTTCTCCCTCTGCCTGTGTCTCTGTCTCTCTCTCTCTCTCTCCCTCTCCATCTCTCATGAATTAAAAAAAAAAAAACTTAAAATCACATGTATTATGTAATTATATCTAAAATATTATGTAGTCCCACCTGAAATGTTGCATCTCTTAATAGTCAGAAATTTATGCCATCACTGTGTCTGATGGGACCTGCTTGCTGATGTTTTCCTGCTAATTTTGAAATCCCTTTTTGCCTAAAACAAGAAGATCTGATTTGAATTTACATGTCCTGGGTGGATAGAAATTATTATGTCTAATATTTTGTTTTGTTTTTTTAGTGCTATGCTGTATTTTTTTTTTTTTTTTTAGGATTGGGTTGTTTTTGGTTTTTAAATTTTATTTATTTATTTTAGAGAGAGAGTGCTTGTTCGAGCATGAGTTGAGAGAGGGGCAACGGAGAGAGGAAGACAACCAGATTCCCTGGGGAGCCGGGAGCCTGAGCCCCTGAGCCAGAGACAAGAGCCAGACAAAGGGCTCAATCCCACAACCCGTGAGATCATGACCTGAGCTGAAACCAAGAGTCTGGTGCTCAACCAACTGAGGCAACCAGGCTCCCCTGTGCTGTATAATTCTTTTTTTTTTTTTTAAGATTTTATTTATTCATGAGAAAGCCAAAGAGAGAGAAAGAGAGAGAGAGAGAGAGGCAGAGACACAGGCAGAGAGAGAAGCAGGTTCCATGCAGGGAGCCCGATGTGGGACTCGATCCCGGGTCCCCAGGATCACACCCTGGGCTGAAGGCAGACCGCTCACCCTCTGAGCCCCCCGGGGCCTCCCTAATTCTTTAAACACAATCATTAAGAATTATTTTCCAAGAAGGAAGCATTCCTTTTGAACTCATTTTTTGTGGCAAAGGGAAAACAGACATAAATGTCAATAAAATCTAAAAGAGGGGCACCTGAGTGGCTCAGTCAGTCGGTAAAGCATCTGCCTTCAGCTCAGGTCATGATCTTGGGGTCCTGGGATCCAGCCCAGCGTCTGGCTCCCCGCTCAGTGGGGAGTCTGCTCCTCCCACTGCCCCTCCCCCGGCTCATGTTTTCCCCCTCTCAAATAACATGTTTAAAAAAAACATCTAAAAATACTTTCAGGTCCCACATGGAAGGAGAGAATGCAGTCATTCTTATGCCTCACAGGACCTTTCTGAGAAGGCCGTGGAACGTCAATCTGCAGGCTGTTTGTGACTCCTCCTGCCCAAGGCTTCTAGAGTGATGACATTATCTAACCTTTCAGCAAACAATCCCATGGAAACAGGAGAGTCACCAGTGACTCATGGGTGCTGTATTACATTTAAAAAGCAATATTCACGTAGGGATGATATTGAGCAGTACAAATAGGAGAGCAGGGATGTGTTGTCAATTATTCTTAATGACTAAATCCTCCAGACTTTTCCCTTAGTTATAAAAATGTTGTTTGTTTGTATTTTAAGAGCCATTTGGGGCCTTTGTAACCCAAAGCATTGTGAGGACCCACTTGACTAGATTGAGGCTCCTTGTGCTCTCTCTCTCGACACAGTCTGGAAAGGCTATTTGGGATGGTGAGCAGGAGCCCACCTTTGATTTCATCTGCATTTCAAAGGGCAACTCCCCCTCCCCACCCCAGGAGATCTCAGGGTGGAATAGAACCATGGAAAGTACCAGAAGTGAACTCAGGTACCTGATGCTTCTGCAGGCTTATGCCCAGCTTCATGCCTCCGTCTGGGTTTGGGGTTGTGTGAGTTTGGAACTCCATGTCCTTCCTCCACTCATTAAAGAAATATATATATATATATATATATATATATATATATATATATATATATACTTTTTTAAATTTATTTTTTGAAACAGCATGAGCAAGGGAAGGGGCAGAAGGAGAGGGAGAGACTCTCAAGCAGACTCCACACCCAGCATCAAGGGTTACGACCCTGAGATCATGACCTGAGCCGAAATCAAGAGTTGGACACAAGCGACTGAGTCACCCAGGCGCCCCTCATTTAAGAAATATTTATCAAAGGACCATGTGTAAAGTGAAACACATTCTTAAATGCTAATGTTGAAACATCTATTAAGTGAGGAGGTGCCCCGGGGGGGCAAGTATAGATTTGGCAAAAAGAAAGAGCCCAGAGGTTCCGTGCTTTCTGATGGCACTGTCCCCAGTGGCCCGCGCTGACTCCTTGCATGTCCACCAGGCCAGGCTCCCTCCTTTCTTCTTGCTCCTGGTGTAGACGCCAGATTCACAGGATGTCCTCTCTTCCCACCACTGCAAGGATAGAACTTTCCGGATCACAGAGACCAGACAGTCCCCCTGCCTCCCCCTGCCTCCCCCTGCCTCCCCTGCATCTTTCCAGGTCCACACCTTTCATCACTACAGGAGCTCGGGGATCCTTGCCCTTTCACACTCGGATTGGGCGGCTTCAGGCCTGCGAAGAAAGTGTAAACAAAGTGTGAATTTCCTCCCCCTCCCCCCAGCACGGCAGGAATTCTTTGCAGTTTTAATGAAATCACAGCTCGTCTGCCAGGGACTCTATCCACTGTACCTTTTCCTAAGCAGCCAGGCACCCCGAAAACTCGGCAGTGGGGGGTCAGGACTTGCACCAGCTTCCTGTTCAGATGGGATTAGCCGGGATGGTTACCTTCCCCAGTTATCAGGCTGCTCAGCTACCCAGACCGCTGAAGGGACACAGCTCAGAAACCACTTCAGGGAACTCGGTGGGGGTGGGGGCAGAGGGAAGGAAGAAAACACCCTGGGGCTGGGGCTGGGGCTGGGGCTGGGCCTGGGGCTGGGGCGGGTGGGGAGTGAGGAAGGGAGCTAGAGCACCTCCCGGAGCCAACCTGAGCACACGGCCACCTGCGGCTTCCCAGCCCCAAGACCCAGATGCGGAGGAGGTGCGTTCCTGGGGGGGGCCTGAGTGGCTGGGCCCCCAGGCTCCTTGCCTCTAATGCTGTCTCCCACCTCTGCCTCACATTCTTGCTGGGCCAGCTGGGCTTGCTGCTGGGACACCCCCAGTGCCTGGATTTCGGGCCCCCCTTCCAGCCTGCGCTGCACCTCGAGTTTTGCTCCGACTACGAGTCCTTCGGCTGCTGTGACCAGCGCAAGGACCGTCGCCTCGCCGCCCGCTACGAGGACATCATGGATTACTTAGACCTCAAGGGCTACGAGCTGTGCGGCGGCTACGTTAAGGACATCCTGTGCCAGGTGGGCCTGGGCGTAGCCCTGCAGCAGCAAGGGAGCCCGCCTAGCAAAGTGCGGGTGCCGGGCTGGGTGGCGTGGGTCCCTTCAGAAGCTCACCTGGCAGCTGCCTCCCCTGGAGCTCTGGACGGACACACGGAGACGGGGGGCAGGGGGTGCTGGGTTTGCTTTCTGCTGGGAGACCCAAAGGTGGCCCCCATCCCCGGGCTCTGCTGGCCCTTGTGCTTTCCCAGGCAGAAGGCGGAGATGGGTGTCCGTGGAGCTCCCAGAGCGCGTTGGCTGGGTCCCCCTGGGGCACCGGGCGCAACTGTGGTGGCTTACGGAGGGCTTGGGGGCAGAGGTGGCACCTGCTGGGGCCCGGTCCTCATCTGGCTCCTCTGTGCTGGGGGCTCTGCGGGGTCGGGGCCCCCCCAGCATCTGGAGCTGGGGCTTTGGAGCTTCAGGCCGCTGGTGGCAATGACTCACAGGGGTTGTGCTTCTCTTGGCTCTCCAAGGGCCCAAATCCACCTCCCTGGCAGGCGTCACCGCCCCCCCCCCCCCCCCACCATCACCGACTCTGGGACAGCAGCCCAGGGCCCAGGGGAGAGAGTTGCATTGGGGAGCCGATCAAAGAGGCTGTTGCGGGTGGGGGTGCTTGAATGAGGTGTTGGGGGCGAGGAGGCGGGAAATCCAGGCCGACCTGTGACCCGAGACCCCCGCCCCAACCACCACCACCAGCTCACGACCCGGAGCGAGTGCAGCGGCCCTTCGCAGGGAACATCGCAGATCCCGACCCAGTCGCCGGCCACCTGGGTGGCATCACCGGGCTGTACTACCCCACCGCCGGCGCCACCCTCCGCTGTCAACTGGAGAATTAACTCTGGGATGACACTTAGGGCAGACGCTGGGCTCTCAGGAACAACACTAAGACTGTGAATTTCTGAGACACCCCTCTGGTAAAAGTGTCTCCACCCTCCTTCCCACTTTGCCTACTGGGTGAAGGTTCCAAAAGCCGAATTCAGCAGCTCTCCTGTTTTAGGGATTTGAGGAATCAGAATAACCTAGATGAGTCTGTTTATTAGAAGCCCCTTCCCTTTCTTTCCACATGCTCCCCTCTTTCCAACAGCAGGGAGTTTGCTCTGCAAGCTGCTGAGGCCAAGGTTGGCATAAGAGTGAGCAGGGAAGTCCTGCACATCTGAGAAATGCTGCTGCCCCTTTGTGGTGGGGAGAACTTGGGGGGTGGGGGGTGTCAGGGATGGTCCTGCCCCTGCGGCCCCTGGGAGGGGTGTCAGTGATGAGAAGGGGCTTTGCAGGCCCTGGGCTCCATCCGAGGCCCACAAGCGTGCCCCTTAAACTGGCCTTTCTTACTTAGTCCCGGTTGCTTGTCTTTCATGACTATTGGGAGTTGGTTGTCTGCCCACAATATTCTATTCTCCTAAAAAACACTGTAGTTCAGGGAGCCCCGAGCAGCAGGTCTTGTGTGTTTGTGTCAAGAGCAGTGGTGTGACCCCGTAGCCACAGCTGAGATTTGTCTAACTCCCAGCGTGGTGCTTTGTGTAGATGAAGCACTTATTTTATTTTATTTTATTTTATTTTATTTTATTTTATTTTATTTTATTTTATTTTATTTATTTTATTTTATTTATTTTATTTTTTTATTTTATTTTTTTAGCACTTACATATTTTTAATTAGTAAGTGAAGAAATGACTAGATGCCTAATCTATGGAAGTGATAGATCACATGTCCAGTTGGTAATTTTACTACTACCGGTAAACTATTTCAAACATACGGAAAAGCACAGAAAATTAACTCATTAAATGCACCATATATCCAACACCCAGATTCAGCAAATGTGGAACTTTTGCCACGTGGCTTCAGATTTGGATAAAGACATAAAATCTTACGGATGCAGCATTTATCGGTGGGGTAATCAATATTCTTTTAAAAAAGTCATCGCTTACTAAAATTTTAAGTGTCTGGCAGCCTGGGTGGCTTAGTGGTTTAGTGCCGCCTTCAGGCCAGGGTGTGATCCTGGAGACCTGGGATTGAGTCCCGCCTGGGCTCCCTGCATGGAGCCTGCTTCTCCCTCTGCCTGTGTCTCTGCCTCTCTGTGTGTGTGTCTCATGAATAAGTAAATAAAATCTTAAAAAAAAAAATTAAGTATCAAGAACTAAGTTGAAATGCTAGAGAAGGTATTGTGAACATGAAAGATTTCTCAACCCTTTTTGCCTTCCAGGAGCACTAACTGGCTAGAAAATTTGGGGCGTTGAGATGCCTGGGTTTTGGCCAAGGGTGTGATCCTGGAGTCCTGGGATCGAGTCCCACATTGGGCTCCCTGCAGGGAGCCTGCTTCTCCCTCTGCCTGTGTCTCTGCCTCTCTCTCTGTGCCTCTCATGAATAAATAAATAAAATCTTAAAAGAAAAGAAAAGAAAAGAAAAGAAAATTTGGGGCGTTGGTCATAGTCACTCCAGAATTCTGATTCTTTCCTTTAATTATCCTTTTTAAAGATTTTATTAGAAATCTTTAAAAAATCTAAATCTAAATCTAAAGAAGCAGACTCCATACAGGGAGCCTGATGCAGGACTTGATCCCAGGACCCCAGGATCACACCCTGAGCAGAAGGCAGACGCCTAACCGCTGAGCCACCCAAGGGTCCCTCTGATTCTTTCCTAGACCACTTTTCCTTCCCCTTGCTCAAAGCTTGGGCCCAGCCCCCCTGCGGCCGGTCTGACCACCCAGCAAGCCTCTTTTCCTTTCCCAGGAGTGCTCGCCCTATGCAGCTCATCTCTACGACGCCGAGAACCCTCAGACGCCCTTCCGGAACCTTCCTGGCCTCTGCTCTGACTACTGCTCTGCCTTCCATTCTAACTGCCACTCTGCCATTTCCCTACTGACCAATGACCATCGCCCCCGGGGGCCACAGGAAGTGGACGGCGCCCATTTCTGCCACCTCCTGAACCTTCCTGATGAGGACTACTGCTTCCCCAACGTCCTGAGGAATGACCATCTCAACCGCAACCTGGGTGTGGTGGCCCAGGACCAGCAGGGCTGCCTGCAGCTCTGCTTGGCCGAGGTGGCCAATGGGCTGAAGAACCCGGTCTCCATGGTCCACGCAGGGGACGGCACCCATCGCTTCTTTGTGGCCGAGCAGCTGGGGGTGGTGTGGGTCTATCTGCCTGACGGGAGTCGCCTGGAACAACCCTTCTTGGACCTCAAGAGTATCGTGTTGACTACCCCCTGGGTAGGGGACGAGAGAGGCTTCTTGGGGTTGGCTTTTCATCCCAAATTCCAGTGCAACCGCAAGTTCTATATTTATTACTCGTGTCTGGGCAAGAATAAGGTAGAAAAGATCCGGATTAGTGAGATGAAGGTTTCTCGGGCTGATCCCAACAGAGCTGACCCCAAATCAGAAAGGTAAGACATGCCTGTAAGAACAGGCACCTCTGTACCCTGCTCCAAGACAATGCCAGCCTGTCCTCCAAGATGATAAAGGGAAACGTTTCTGGTTTTAGAGCCACTGGCTTATAATATTGACCAAGGAGTCATTGTTGATTAATAAGGACAGACAAATTAGATTTTTGAGTGGGGGGTCTTCATGGGGTATAGCCATCATCACCTTATAGTTACCTAATCAGAGCTATGCTTACTTGTTTTTTTTTTTTTTTTTTTTTTTTTTTTTATTTATGATAGGCACACAGTGAGAGAGAGAGAGAGGGGCAGAGACACAGGCAGAGGGAGAAGCAGGCTCCATGCACCGGGAGCCCGACGTGGGATTCGATCCCGGGTCTCCAGGATCACGCCCTGGGCCAAAGGCAGGCGCTAAACCGCTGCGCCACCCAGGGATCCCATGCTTACTTGTTTTTATAGAATGTAAGCGATGGCCAGCAGCCATAAGGGTTTGAGAAATGATTATAGATAATATCAATATATTAAACATAATAGCAGCTTCTGTTTATTGTGTGGCCTTTGGATTCCAGGCCCTTTGCCTTGAACATGGGTATTATCCTCACAGGAGCCTGTGGCACAAGGCCATAGAGCTATGGATGCTCAGTCTGATAAGGACTTAATTCTATCAAATCCAAGCTCATGGTCTTTCTACTCCGCCATTCTGCCCTTTTCCCTTCTTGTCCTTTCTGCCGTGTCTCTCTTTTCCCAAATAGCCAAGTTGGGGGATTGAAAAGAACATGGTGAACTGATACATTAACCCCTACTGGGTTGCTCAAAGGAAGGGATTAAGAATTCTGGTAGAGCCAGGAGTAAGGCCCAGCCCCAGAAAAGGGTGATTGTTAGTCTGGCTGTGTCTACAGCTCATGGAATCATGATATGAAATGATATGGAATCATGATATGAAAGAAAAATGAAGGCGACATCCTGGGAAACAAGGAGTGTCATAGAGCTCCAACCTTTGTGACCTTAGAAACTCCGAAGCAGGACTGGCTTGGACCAGTCCTTTCTGGGTGTCTCAAGAGGATGCAGTTTTAGCTTGTATCAAAGCCCAATGCATGGTTTCTTTTCCTTCCAGAGTCATCCTAGAGATAGAAGAACCAGCCTCAAATCATAATGGTGGACAACTTCTTTTTGGTGTGGATGGCTACCTGTACATCTTCACTGGGGATGGAGAACGGGCTGGGAATCCCTTTGGCAAGTTTGGAAATGCTCAGAACAAGTAAGCTGGATGGATCTAGGTCCCTGTCCCTGTAGGGGTGAGCCCTGGTACATTTTTGCTGAGATGAAGTCTTCAGAAGGTCAAACCCAAATCACTTGCTGCAAGATGTAACCCCCTTTGTTGAACCAAGTGGGAGGAACGTTTAGGTTTTCGGTCCTATACATTTCAGGCACAGTGTATTTGGTAAGTAATACTTTGGATGCTCACCTGAGAACACTATGTAGAGATGAATTTAGAGTTGGATATATATTAGCAGAATATTATTTACCACACCAAGGTCTTACCCATTTCATTCTTTAAAAAGATTTTATTTAGGGGCAGCCCTGGTGGCGCAGCGGTTTAGCGCCGCCTGCAGCCCGGGGTGTGATCCTGGAGACCCAGGATCGAGTCCCACATGGGGCTTCCTGCATGGACCCTGCTTCTCCCTCTGCCTGTGTCTCTGCCTCTCTCTCGCTCTCTCTGAATGAATAAATAAATCTTATTTATTTTAGTTAAGTTAATTAATTAAAGATTTTATTATATTAATTATATATTAATATATAATATAATATATATAATTAATTATATTATATATTAATTAAAGATTTTATTTATTTATTTATTCATGAGAAATACAGAGAGAGAGAGAGAATGTAATTCTAACATCTCACAAGGGCATCATTTGTTCATTGATGTATCCCCAACACCTGGAATAGAGCCTGGCCTGGGAGTCCCTTCAGAAATACTTATGGAAGGGACGACTCCTATGAAGTGTAGATATTATGATAGTCATTTTGCTGACAAAAGAATAGAGGCACAGAGGAGTAAAGTAGCTTGTCCAAGGCCACACAGCAAACAAATGGCAGAACCAAAATTCAAACTCAAGCTGGTGTGGGAGGGAGCCCAGTGAAGGCCGTGCTAACCTTGATAAAGGTCATGTGATCCTTCTGCCCTTTGCACCAGCAAGCACTTGAATCCCATTATCCCTGGTAACAAAATATTGAAGTTCTAATAATCAAGAGCTAATGGGTGCCCAGGCGGCTCAGTGGATTAAGTGGGCGACTCTTGATTTTGGCTCAGATGGGGAGTCTGCTTGTCTCTCTCCCTCTGCCCCTCCCCCCATTCTCTCAAATAAATCTTTATATTTACTTATTTATTTTAAAGACTTTATTTATTCATGAGAGACACACACAGAGAGAGGCAGAGACACAGGCAGAGGGAGAAGCAGGCTCCCTGTGGGGAGCCCGATGTGGGACTCGATCCTGGGACTCCAGGATCATGCCCTGAGCCAAAGGTAGACGCTCAACCACTGAGCCACCCAGATGCCCCAATAAATGAATCTTAAAAAAAATAATCAAGAGCTAACATTTGTCAAATGCCTACTGTCGGGAATTGCCTCACCTGCTGCGTGCAGAGTAACTCACACCACAACCACACTTCGAGGTAGTGTTTCTCTCCTCTGTTTTACAAATGAAGAAACTGAGGCCCAGAGATCACAGTTACTGGCAGAGCCTCACCAAAAGCCCTGTTCTTTCTGTTTTTGTGACCACAGTGCTGTAAGAGGAAGAATCAACCTTTTAAAAATTTATAGTATTTGTGCCCACTTTAACAGCACATATACTAAAATTGGAACACTACAGAGAAGATGAGCATGGCCTCTGCAAAGATGATGTGCAAATTCATGAAGTGTTCCAAATCCCCCCCTCCCCAAATTCTCAGTATTAAACCAAATCTGAGAGAAACCATCCCATCGAAAACATTTTAAAAATTGAAGCTGCATCTTGCTTGCTCAGGGTCACACGGGCCAGGATCACATCAAACTTTTGCCTACCAGTTTTCTTTGAGCCCAAACTGGGTGAGCCTTAACATTTTGCCTAAATCTATACACTTATCCATCTATCTATCTATCTATCTATCTATCTATCTATCTATCTAGTATAGACATGACTTCATGTATATATCTTGTGTACATATGTGTGTGTGTGTGTATATATACACACACACACACACACACATATGTGTATATATATATATATATATATATACACACACATAAATATCGTGTGTGTATAAAATCATGTCTCCCCATGTGATTCCTGGAGGTTGTTTGGCATTGACTATCAGTAGGCCCTCCTGGGCAGTCTCTGGTCTGGTGCCATTTTATTTTCTCTTATATTTTCTTTTTTTAAAGATATTATTTATTTATTCATGAGAGACACAGAGAAGCAGAGTATCATCTAACAGACTGGAACTGATTGAGAATCAATATCAATATTGAGATCAATATCTCAATCATATGAGAACAATATGCCTCACTTTGTATACAGTGAGGCACGCCACCCCTCTGCTCACATTCTATACTCAACAGTTTTTACTAAGACAAATGATAAGCTAAAAGGAAAGGTAAAACGTATGGGGTCCACTTCCACTGATGGAAGAGGGAGAAGCAGGCTCCCTACTGGGCCTGAGGCGGGACTCGATCCCAGGACCCAGGGATCACGACCTGAGGGGAAGGCTGACGCTCAACCACTGAGCCATCCAGACCCCCCTATCTTATATTTTATTATTTTAATTAGTTTTAAATTTTGAATACTTAACACAAAATCTACCCTCTTAAAAAAGACTTAAGTATTAAAAAAAATCGTAAGTACAATATTGTCAATTATAGGGACAAGTTACCCCAGATCTCTAGAACTTACTCCTCTTGTAAACAAATGTCCAACAGGCATATGAAAAGATACTGAGTGTCACTAATCATCAGGGAAGTGCAGATCAAAACCACGATGGGATAGACAGCAGGTGTTGCTGAAGATGGGGAGAGCTTTGTGTGCTGTGGGTGGGAATGCAAAATAGTGCAGCGGCTATGGGAAATGGTGGAGATGCTTCAAAAACATGACAAATAAAACTAGCCGATGATGCAGCAATCCCATTTTGGGGTATTCATCCTGCACCTGTTGCTTGGGCTCCTTTCTTTCAGAAGTTCCCTGCTGGGGAAAGTGTTGAGGATCAATGTGAACAGTGCCGGCTCAGAGGGCAAGAGGTACCGAGTGCCCCCCGACAATCCATTCGTGGCTGAGCCGGGGGCCCACCCTGCCATCTATGCCTACGGGGTCAGAAACATGTGGCGCTGCGCCGTGGACCGAGGGGACCCCGTCACACGCCAGGGCCGTGGCCGCCTGTTCTGTGGGGACGTGGGACAAGATAGGTTCGAAGAAGTTAACATCATTGTGAAAGGTGGGAACTATGGTTGGAGGGCAAAGGAAGGATTTGAATGTTACGACCGAAAGCTTTGTCACAATGCCTCTCTGGGTAAGTAAGATGGTCTCTGGGTGATTTCTTGAAGGAATCGTGGGAGTTGGAGGTGGAGGTGGGGGATACAACCTGAGAGTGTTGTGCCCTGCAGGTGGTCCAGGTGTCCTGGCTCATGGCCTGTGGGATCGGACTTCTCAGCTTGGCCCTCCAGCCACTGGCACCAGAAATGCATGAGTGGTGCCTGTTGACCTGATGCATTTGAATCTTGGGTGTATTCAGGGACTGGGATTGACCTAGGGATCTATAGTTCAAATAAATTACCCACATGATCTTTAGGCATGCTATTTTGAGAACCACTAGCAGAGGAAGATTGGTGGTTGTGTGTTTTAAATTATTCCCAGTTGGAACAGCCCACTGAAATGACATTCCCATGTAGAGTCAGGTGGTATAGTCCATGCACAATCCCTCAACGTCAGTAATCAAGGTGTGCTTTTCAGTTGTGCTTTATCACCAGTGTGTTTCGGTCCTCTAAGTTACAAAGGCGTCCTTGAGACCCTCAAAAGGTTTTCAGATCCTTAAACCTGAGTATCTGCTGTGTCAGCCTAGGGGATAAACATAGGTGTGTGGATTCTGAGGTCACTGCCTCACAGGTGGGGGAATTTTCGGCTTCTTCTCTGCTTGCAGAGACCAGTCAAATGGGAAGCTCACGAATACTGTGGCTGGTCTGTTGGGAAAAATAAATGTGATTCTCTTGGTTGCTTGCCCTACTGAAGACAAAGAGATAAAACATTCTCCACTCAATCAGGCAAACTACATTTGAAAGTCCCCATCTTCCTCCCTGAAGCTCTTACTTTTTTTTTTTTTTAATGAGACAGAGAAAGTGCACGTGCCTGCATGAGCAGGATGGGGGAGTGGGGCAGTGGGAGAGGGACAGAGACAATCCCAAGTAGGCTTCATGCTCAGCATGGAGTGTGACAGGGGGCTCGAGCTCACAACCCGGAGATCATGACCTGAACTGAAATCAAGAGTTGGACGCTTAACCAACTGAACCACCCAGACACCTGCAGGCCTCAGTTTTTAGCTGTGACCCTCTCTTTGTTCCTGGACAGATGACATTCTCCCGATCTATGCTTACGGCCATACAGTGGGGAAGTCAGTCACTGGAGGATATGTCTACCGTGGGTGTGAATCCCCAAATCTCAATGGCCTCTACATCTTTGGGGACTTCGTGAGTGGGTAAGAGGATTGATGTCTCCTTTCATTTTTCTTCTATTTTAACCTTTTTATTGAGATATAGATTACATGTGGTGAGATAGAATCTCTAAGAGCACGGTTGGATAAAGTTTTACAATATATACTTGTGACAATGTCAAGATGCGGAACATTGCCATCACTCTAGAATACCATCCTGTCCTTTCCTGTCCTTTCTCACACTCACACACACAAGCCAGAGACAACCACTCCCATCACACACTAATTCTACTTCTAGAACTTAATATAAATGGAGTCATGCATATGTATTCTTTTCTTGTACATGTATGGCTTCTTTCATTCAATAATGTCTGTGAAATTCATCACTGTTGTCACATGTGTCAGTAGTTTTTCTCTTTTATTGCTTTGTAATATTCAATTGCATGGATATACCACAAATTACTCATGTATTCTCCTGGTTTGACTGTTTCCAGTTTTACTATATATTTATATTTATTATACATTTGTTATACATATTTAAGTGTCTGTGTGTGTGTATTGAGCTTGTAACCAGCTACCTTGCCAAACTCTTATTAGCTCTATTAGCTTGTGTGTGTGTAAATTCTATTGGATTTTCTATGCACAAGATCATTTTACCTGTGAATATAGATACTTTGATTTTTTTTCTTTTCCTGAATTGCAATGCCTTTATTGTTATTCTCTTGACTTATTGCTTCATCTTAAATTTTAGTACAATGTCGATTAGAAGCCTTTCATTTTCACCAGTTAGTATGATGTCAGTTGTGGGTGTTTGTACATGCCCTCTATCAGGTGAGGAAATTTTCCTTCCATTCCTAGTTTACTGAGAGTTTATATTAAGTATGGATGTCAAGTTTAGTCAAATGCATCTTTGCATCTAGTGAGAGAATCCTGTGGTTTTCTCATTTTTCGTTTTTAAGAAATTTTTTCTCCATTTTTTAAAAAAAATTTTTATTTATTTACTCATGAGAGACACACAGAGAGAGGCAGAGACATAGGCAGAGGGAGAAGCAATCTCTTTGTGAGGAGCCCGATGTGGGACTTGATCCTAAGACCCTGGGATTATTCCCTGAGCCAAAGGCAGGTGCTCAACCACTGAGCCACCCAAGCAGTTTGCCAATTTATAGTATAACACCCAGTGCTCAACTTCATTTTTAGTTTTTAATATAGTGAATTACATTGATTTTTAAAAAAATCACTGCATTTGCATTTCTGGAGTAAATACCACTTGGTCATGATGTATTCTCCTTCTAATATATTGTTGGATTTGATTTAGTAACATGTTGTTTGAAAATTTTGCATTTGTGTTCATAAAAGGGATTTCTTTCTTGGAATAACTTTGCAAGATTTTGGCATCAGGGTAAGGCAGGCTTTAATAGACTGAGTTGGGGAAGGTGTTCTCCTCTTGACTTGTCTGGAAGAGTTTGTGTAAAATAGTTATTATTTCTTCCTCATATGTTTCTTCCAAGTGAAGTCATTCAGGCCTAAGTTTTCTTGTAGACAACATATATATAGTTGGGTCTTGTTTTTTGATCCACGCTGGTGATCTTTGTTATTTGTTTGTTTATTATTTCTTCTTAAAATAAAAAGATTTTATTTATTCATTTATTTGAGAGAGAGAGAGCAAGGGAAGGAGCAGAGTGAGAAGGAGAAGCAGACTCCATACTGAGCGTGGGCCGACGTGGGCCTCAATCTCAGACCTTAAGATCACAACCTGAGACAAAATCAAGAGTCAGAGGAGAGACTTAACCAACTGAGCCACCCAAGCTCCCCTTTTATTTTTTCTGTCTTCCTTTTTTTAAAAAAATATCTTATTTATTTATTTATGAGAGACACGCAGTGAGAGAGGCAGAGACACAGGCAGAGGGAGAAGCAGGCTCCATGCAGGGAGCCCAATGTGGGACTCGATCCTGGAACTCCAGGATCATGCCCTGAGCCAAAGGCAGACACTCAACTGCTGAGCCACCCAGGCGTCCCTTCTGTCTTCTAATTGGTGCATTTAGACCATTAACATTCAAAGTGTTATGGACATAGTGGGATTAATATCTACTGTATTTATTACTGCTGCTTATTTGTTGCCCTTGTTCTTTATTCTGTTTTTGACTTCCACTCTTCTTCTGTCTCTTGTAGATTTAACTGAGCATTCTATAGAATTCCATTTTCTCCCCTGTCTTAACGCCTCAGTTATACTTTATTTTTTTCCTTTTTCAGGGGTTGCCTAGAGTTTTCAATATACATGTACAACTAATCTGTATCCACATTCAAATAACATACTACTTCAGGATGGAAACTGAGATCACTGAGTTGAGACTGTCATTTTCTTTACCTTTTTTTTTTCTTTAAAGATTTATTTATTTGAGAGAGAGAGAGAGAGAGAACACAAGCAGGAGAGGAGGGGCAGAGAGAGAGGGAGAGGGAGAAGCAGACTCCCTACTGAGCAGTGAGCCTGACATGGGTCTCAATCCCAGGACCATGGGATCATGACCTGAGCCCAAGGCAGACACTTAACCAACTGAGTCACCCAGATGTGCCAGGAAGATAATCTGTTAAGCAGACTCCATGTTAAACATGAAGCTGGACACAGGGCTTGATCCCATGACCCACAAGACCATGACCTGAGCTGAAAGCAACAGAGACCCAACCAAGCCACTCAGGTCCCTGGAGACTGTCATCTTTTCTAATACATGTGTCTAGTGCTATGAATTTCCCCTCAAATCCTGCTTTAACAGTATCCCATAAATTGTGATACATCATGTTTTCGGTTTCATTCAGTTAAAAATATTTTCTAATTTCCCTTTGACTTATCTTCTCCCAAGTTATTTTGAAGTGGGTTATGTAGTTTCCAAATATCCGAAGTTTTCCTGGATCTTTGTGCTATTGATTTGTGATTTAGTTTGATTGTGGTCACAAACAGACTGTATTTGATTTGGGAGATTACCCTGGATTATCTAGGTGGGTCCTAAATGTATTCACAAATATCACTGGAAAAAGGAGGTAGAGGGAAACTTGCAGAAGAGATGGAAGTCAGTGTAACAACAGAAGCAGTGTGATGAGCCCGAATCAAGACATGAGGACAGACAGCCTTTGGAAGCTGGAAAAGGCAAGGAAATTGATTCTCCTCCAGAGACTCTAAAGGGGGCACAGCCCTGCCAACATCTTGATTTTGACCCAGTGGAACCAATTTCAGGATTTTGGCCTCCAAAACTGTAAGAGAGTAAGTGTGAGTGTTTTCAGCCACCAAGCTGTGGTGATGTATTACAGTGGTGGCAAGAAACAGAGTTACCCTTCTCAATACTCCTCATTGCCTTGTGCACATTTCCTTCCCAGGATGTCCTTTTTTTAATGCTTGAAGAATTTCCTTCAGCATTGTTTGCAGAATGGATTCATTGGTGATGAATTCTGCTTTTGCTGTCTTTTTTATCCCTTCCTTTATGAAAATATTTCTGCAAAATATAGAAGTCTGTGTTGATGTATTTTTTCTTTAATTCTTTAAAAATGTTGTCCATGGGCACCTGGGTGGCTCAGTTGGTTAAGTGTCTGCCTTCAGCTCAGGTCATGATCTTGGGGTCTTGGGATGAGTCTCGCATTGAGCTCCCTGCTCAGCGGGGAGTCTGCTCCTCCCTGTCCCTCTGCCCTTCCTCTGCTCTTGCTCACACATGGTCTTTCAAGTAAATAAATAAATAAATAAATAAATAAATAAATAAATAAATAAATAAATAAAATCTTAAAAAAAAAAAAACTTCTCCATTATCTTCTTCTTTGCCTTAATTCCAGTGAGAGATCTACTGTCATCCTTATATTTTTCCTCCATGTTTAACATGTCTTGTTTTCTCAGGCAGCTTTTGAGTTTTTAACATTGGTTTTGTGCAATTTCATTTTGGTATATATTGGTGTAGTTTTCTTCATATTTCTTGTGCTTGGATTTGGTTGCACTTAATGGATTTGAATTCTAGTGTACGTCAAATAAAGAAAAATTTTGACTATAATTTTTTCAAATATTTTTTGATTCTCCACCCTCTTTTTTTGTCTCATTTGGATACTTTTTTTTTTTTTTAAATTCTATTTATCCATTCATGAGAGAAACAGGCAGAGGGAGAAACAGGCTCCCTGCAGGGAGCCCCATGCATGACTCGATCCCAGGACCCCGGGATCACAACCTGAGCTGAAGGCAGACACCCAACCCCTGAGCTACCCAGGCGTCCCTTATTTGGATACTTAAATTATGTGTATATTAGGCTGCTTAAACTTTTCCCACAGCTCATTGATGATCTATTCATGTTTAAATTTTATGTCTCTGTATTTAAATTTGGGTAGTTCCTATTGCTATGTCTTCAGTTCACAAATCTTTTCTTCTGCAGCTTCTAATGTGCCATTCATTTCATCCAGTGTTTGTTTTTAAATCTTAAGCACTGTATTTTTCATCTCTAGAAACCTGATTGGGGTCTTCTGTATATTTCCCATTCTCTACTTAGCTTTTTGAACATACGGAATCAGAGTAAAAATCACTATTTAATGTTCTCTGCCGAAGTTAACATCTGTGTCAATTCTTTTACAGTTTTGATTGATTTTTCTCTTTATTATGGCTTGTATTTACCTCTTTCATTACTGCCTAACAGTTTTTTAGTGGATGCCAGACATTGTAAATTTAACGTTGTGGGTGTTGAATATTTTTGTATCTCTAAATATCCTTGAGCTTTGTTTTGAGACATAGTTTTAAAAAAAATTTACTTATTTATTCATGAGAGACACAGAGAGAGAGGCAGAGGCATAGGCAGAGGGAGAAGCAGGCTCCCTGTGGGGAACCTGATGGGGGACTCGATCCCAGGACCCGGAATCACGCCCTGAGCTGAAGGCAGATGCTCAACCACTGAGCCATGCGACATCCCATGTTCTGGGACATAGTTAAGTTACTTCAAAATAATTTGATCCTTTCAAGTCTTGCTGTTAATATTTGTTATGGAGGATCAGTGTGGTGCTTATTCTAGAACTATCTATTCCTCAATATTGAGGCAAGAGTTTGCTAGAAACTCTTCCCAATGCTCTCTGAGTTATACTTAAACTATGCCTGATCCTGAGGAAGTTCCAGGTACTTTCTTTCTAATTCTTTCCCCTGTTTTAGGTAGTTTCCTCACATGTATATGCTATGAAGTAGTGATGGATATTCAAGCGAGATACTTTGCAGATCTCTGGGGCCTGTTCTTCCCATTATCTGTGCTGCAGGTTCTTCCTGCTTAGTCTTCCTGGACTCTCATCTCTGTCTTTTCACCTTGAGGAGTCTGCTGGCTCTGCCTGTGTTTTTCCTCCTCATTCTGGAAACTTTTTTAAGGCAGTAAGCTGGGACGATTTTAGGGCTTACCTTGTTTGTTTCCCATCTCTTAGGGATTGTAGTCCTTTGTTTTCTGATTTCCAATGTCTTTTAAAAATTGTCATTCCCTTTTGTCTAGGCTTTTGACTGTTTAGGGTGTGAGGGTAAGTCTAGCTCCTGTTACCCCATCTTTGTTAGAAAGGGTGGTAATATTTTCATACTGCAATTCTTGGTTCCAGAAATGGGGTAAAACTAGTAATTGGTCAGTTCCTTTGTCATCACTTGTTAGATCTTTGGGGTTTAATTGTTCTTTAGGTTTTCCCCACAACTCTCATCCACAGTTCCACCTCCTTACATGTCACTTGGTTGATATTCAGTGATTCCTAGTCGAAGCATACACACCAGAATCACTGGGATTGAACATCTCTGTTTCTATAAAATGTTTCAGGTGATGCCCTAATTTACCCCTCTTCCTTTTCTTTTTGTTCTAAAAACCTGCTTTTAGGTCAGACAGATGATGGAGGGAGATGAAGCATCTACCTGCTACTAGGCATAATAGCAAAAATAGCTTCTAGTTTTTGAGCCCTTACTATGTGCCAGGCACACTGGGCAGCTATTTGTGTATATTATCTTACATAACCTTTGCAACTTTTGTCTGCGGTAAATTCATTTTACAGATGTGGGAAGTGAGGCTTAGCCAGTTGAGCGATTAGTGAAGGTCACAAACTAATAGAAATTAGATTAGTTGGGCAGCCTGGGTGGCTCAGCAGTTTAGCACCTGCCTTCGGCCCAGGGCGTGAGTGATCCTGGAGTCTCGGGATCAAGTCTCATGTCGGGCTCCCTGCATGGAGCCTGCTCCTCCCTCTGCCTGTGTCTCTGCCTCTCTCTCTCTCTCTCTCTCTTTCTCTCATGAATAAATAAATAAAATCTTTTAAAAAATTAGATTAGTGTTTTGAGGGGATCTCTGGGTGGCTTAGCTGTTTAGGGCCGGCTTTTGGCCCAGGGTGTGATCCTGCATGGAGCCTGCTTCTCCCTCTGCCTGTGTCTCTGCCTCTTTTTCTCTCTCTGTGTCTCTCATGAATAAATAAATAAAATCTGTAAAAAAAAAAAAAAAAAGATCAGTTTTTTGTAGTGATGCAACCTGCACAGGGCACTGGACTCCTCCTGTAATATAAGAGGAGCTTCTCTATCTGGGGCCAGCGGGTGACTGAGGTAACTCTGAAGCAGCTTTCTGATTCCTGGGAGAGACTAGGTGTTGATCTCCTAGGGGAGACTCAGTTCTAGTACTCAGATTCTCTGTTTCCAGGAGGAAAAATATCCTGCACGGTGAAAATATGGATTCCTATAATAAGCGTTTTGCTTTTCATCTAGTCGACTTATGGCTTTGCAGGAAGATAGAGAAACCAAGAAATGGAAGAAACAGGACATTTGTCTGGGCAACACTGAGTCCTGTGCCTTCCCAGGGCTGATCAGCACATACAGCAAATATATCATATCTTTTGCGGAAGATGAAGCAGGTAAGAAATATACAGGGTTATTCTGTTTCTGCTTATGGGAACTTAAATCATCACAGGCATTGTGAACTAAACATTTGTCATAATTATTATTACTATTATTATTGTTATTTAAATAGCAACTACACTTGTATTTTCACTATCATTTAGTCAACTTTTTTTTTTTTTTTGAGAGAGAGAGAGAGAATGTGTGATGGGGGAGGAGCAGAGGGAGAGGAGAGAATTTTTTTAAAGATTTTATTTATTTGTTTATAAGGGACACACAGAGAAAGGCAGAGACATAGGCAGAGGGAGAAGCAGGCTCCCTCCGGGGACCCTGATGTGGGACTTGATCCCAGGACCCCAGGGTCTGAGCTAAATCAAAGGCAGATGCTCAGCCACTGAGCCACCCAGGTGCCCCGAGAGAGAATCTTAAGCAGGCTCCACACTCAGTGCAGAGCCAGATGTAGGACTTGATCTCATGACCCTGAGATCATGACCTGAGCCAAAATCAAAAGTTAGACGCCTAACCTACTAAGCCACCTGGGTGCCCCATAGTCAACTTCTATAATATACTGGATACTGTTCTAAGCACTTTATATTTTTCTTTATGTTATTTAGTACTTACAACACCCCCATGATGTAATTATGCTTATTTCACCAGTGAGGCAACAGATCAAATATCCCTACTTCTTGGTTGAGGCCCATACCTCACTCTATGGGGCAAATCAGGCTTTATATTCTGGTCTTTTGTTCGGTCTTTTGACCATGAAGGAGATCCGTGTCCTGATTTTATCTAATCTGCAATCACAGGAACGTGGACAGGGCCAGTGGTGGGGCCGACCTGGTGACACTGATGTTTATCTTACTGGTGCTGCCTGGGAGGAAGCACCTCTGGTGATCCTCCCTTTCCTGACCCTGCCAGGAGTCTGGGAGGCCAGTGCTATGAGTGAGCCAAGGATAATTTATTTCCTGAGAGATCTGGGAAATGGGTCAACAGCCAGCTAGGGCGCTATTCACTAGACAGATGAGGTATTTGTTAAGGGCATCGGCAGAGCAAAGCCTGTGTGCACGTATGAGAGACAGCCTCAGCTCTTCCAAATTTCCTCAAATTCTGTAATCAGAAAATGGATTTTTAATTTGTGCTTATTACATAAGTTATATTGCATTCTGAAAGATACAGTTTTATTTTGGGAGGAGGATGGGGCCTACGATCTCTTTAGTATTTGGCACTGCATCCTAGCCATGCTTGGAGTCTCAGAAGAGAATAAAATGCTCTCTCAGGGTCCCTTCCAGACCTGGGCTTCTCTGTGAGTGTAAACTAGAGCCCTGAAGGTTTCCTCAGTACTGGGTTTCTTTCCACGCTGAGTCATGGGGTGCCTGTGCCAGACCTTGACTTGAGCAAGACATAAGGAGATCCAGTCGGCTGCTGGACCTTTTCCTAGCTTATAGTTTGGGATGAATATTTTAGAGGAGCAGAGGATATTTTAGAGAATTCAAGCATTCTTAATAAAGAAAAGTCTAAATAAATGAGTTCCAAATTGGAAGTCCAAACATACAAAAAAGGAGAGAAACCACAGTCTGGGGGATCCCTGGGTGGTGCAGCGGTTTAGCACCTGCCTTTGGCTCAGGGTGTGATCCTGGAGACCCGGGATCGAATCCCACGTTGGGCTCCCGGTGCATGGAGCCTGCTTCTCCCTCTGCCTATGTCTCTGCCTCTCTCTCTCTCTCTGTGTGTGACTATCATAAATAAATAAAAATTTAAAAAAAAAAAAAAAAAAAAGAAACCACAGTCTGGCAGGGTGATGCTCAGTGGAAAGTGGATGATGTGAAAGTGGATGGTTGCTGGGGTCTCTGCCCTGGTGGAACCCCTCAAGCCTGGTGCCCCAGGGAGGCTGGAGTCCTTGAAGGCTGGAGCTTGCTGTCCCTGGAGGCTGGAGCCCTGGAGCCTGGAGCCCCGGAGGCGGCTCTGCCCTGGGATCCTGGGCTGCTGTGTTCTGTGGCTTTTCCTTTTCGGAGGCCTCAGAACCCCTGGCTTTGGTGGTTTGGTTTGCTGTGCCTGTAGGCTTCTCGCAGGAGAAAACAGGCAGCTTTTAAGTATCAGTCAGTACATCTGGCAAACAAAACTAAGTGTCCTTGGCTGAATTTTATCGAGTGGACTTGCCAGGGTGTTCCCAAGCCAGACTTTGCCCGATGGTCCTAAAGCCAGGAAGGCTCTTTTTAAGGCAAGTTATTTTCTTCCAGAGTTGCTTGCTGTTGTGTGTTTGTGCAGAGTGATTCAGACTTTTTGCTCATGTCATAGCCTTTGCCACTTAGGGACATATTTTTAGATCTGAGCATTTTATTCTTTTGTTATCAGCCACCAGCCATAGGCCCGTCCTTTTTGGTTGAACCCCCAGTACTGCTGCGGTGTATTTCCAGGTTTTTCTAGCTGACAGCTGGTGCAAATAAGTGACTGCAGAGGGAGGGGTGGGGACAGGGCTGCCCATTGCTGGCTGGGCTGGGTCCCTTTGGGTTGGATTTCTGCATGTCAGTCACATTCTCAAGAGGGCTGGCTTTCAAAGTATTACTGCTTGCAGTAAATTTGCATCACACACATTTCGTTTTACATGGCATATTACAGTGTTTTGGGGTGGTCTTTTTTGATCCTAAAATATATTTTTAAAATTTTCGGTTGAACTTTACAGATGAAATTCGCTTCCAGCATTGTTTTCCCCTAAAAATACAATGAGAAGTCTGTGGCATGTTTAGGACATACTTCTTACATAAACTGGTGTTGTTGGTGCAGGGAATATGCCACAATGGGGGGTTTTCAATTAAAGCAGGAATTCTCTGTATGGCTTAGAGGGGCTTCTGTATGATGGCATTGTGTACATGCAGACACTTGGTAAGTCCCTCATTTATCTAATGGACAGTGCCCGAGTTTCCAATCAGAGGAGGCAAACTGGCTTTAGGGTTGGGTGTGTCCTAATGCCTCAGACCTCGTATAGGGCAGGATGATGATATAGTTCATGAATACACAAAATCCAGAGTTTATTAGGCGGCTGTGCACAGGGGCTCTGCGAAGCCTGTAAGCCTTGCATTCAGAACGAGACAAATGTTGGTCACTGTCCTCCACAAATTCAAGGAAGAAAGTTGTGGAAATAACTCAGAGCTGCCTGAAGTTCTAGGTTTATTCCAATTAGCCATTTGGTAGACATTAACTTCCATGAAATTGAGAGAGAGCCTACAGCAAATGAGTTCCATTCAGTGCATTGGCACAAATGTGACGGCGTAGAGATAAGAAGGTAAGAGTAACGGCTGATTATCACTTTCTAGTATTTTTTTTAAAAAGATTTATTTTTTTATTTGAGAGGTGTGGGGAGGAGCAGAGGGAGAGGGAGAGAGAAAATCCTTGAGTAGACCCCCACTGAGTGTGGAGCCTGATGTGGGGCTCGGTTTCATGACCCCGGGATCATGACCTGAGCCGAAACCAAGAGTCGGATACTTGACTGACTGAGCCCCCCAGATGCCCCATCACCTTCTAGTGTAATCCCTAATTATCATGTGACGTATTTTGCAAATGAATTAATCCACAACATCAGGGTTACCCAGGTTGAAAGTTTGCCCAAGACAACGCAGCCAGCAGCTGGTGTTGTCAGAATTCAGTCAGACGGCTCCAACTCCAGAGTTGGGCTTGTCCACCCTATCCCATCCTGTCCCTCACAGGTAACCGGGAGAAGAGGTGGAATGAGGTAGTGACCGTGGGCAGAGTGTGTTCAGACAGGGGTGAATGGGAGGAGCAGGAGACATGGGTAGAGGTGATTTCTGGAGGTGTGGAGAAAGCCAGCAGGATGCCTGAAGAGTGGGAGGGTAAAGGGAAACCAGGGCTCCAGGGACCAAGGAAGGAAGGTGCAGATGGAGAGAAAAGTGAGGCCTGAAGAAAGGGCAATAGAAAGTGATGGATACACTGTCTTGACCTACAGTGATCTCAGGGTTTTTCAGAGAATCCTTATCAGTAGTAAGGAGATGGGGAAGGAAGGGGAGATTCGTTAAGGTGACGTTTCTAAGAGCAAAGTGATGATAAAGGGGGAGCCAGTTTAGTTTGGTGCACAAATGGGCCTCTATGGGGTGCACTCTGAGGTAGCCTTTGGGGGTCCAGACAAGGGTTTCCTCTGTAGGGGGCTCACGGCCCAGTGAAGGCCTCGCTGTCAGGATTCCGGGGTTCCCTTCCTGGGGCTCTAACCCCATGTTGACAGCTTTCTCTGTGCATCAGCTCTGTGCCTCGACCATGTTTTTGATCGCCTGTTCCTGTTTCCTAGGGGAGCTCTATTTCCTGGCCACGTCTTACCCCAGCGCCTATGCACCGCACGGATCGATTTACAAATTTGTTGACCCATCCAGGTGAGCTTTGGTCTCATTTTCTTCTTAGGCGCATCTACATCAGCCCGATCTTCATGGCAGATCATAAGAACAGCCCTGGCTCCCTAGGAGTTACCAGAAATGATCAACTGAAGCAAATCTCTGCTTTCGATAAAAAGCAGATTGGGCAAATGAATGTGTAGGACAGTGTTCTAGGAATTATGAAATATTTGGGATACAGTCTCTTTGTGGTGGGAAATGAGGACTGTGAGCTTTTTTTTAGGATGACTAGCCTAGACCTTTGGCTCCTGTTTTTTTTGTTTTTTGTTTTTGTTTTTTTTGTTTTTTTAACATGCTTCTGGAAACTTCTGTCTGGGATCATCTAACAATGGGTGTATGGTTGTGACCACCTAAGTAAGGACTGTGGCCCTATCCCCTGGGTTTGGTTGAGGTCTCCAGGTCCTAGGCAAACATCTTTTTAATTTATTTTTTAAAATTAAAAAAATGTTTTAAATTGTTATTATTTTTTTTCTGCAGGAGCTAGCTTTTTTATTTATTTATTTATTTATTTATTTATTTATTTATTTATTTATTTACAGGAGCCAGCTTTGAAGGGCTCCTAGTGGCCAAATCTGGGACAACTTATTTATTTAAGCATTTTTAAATTTAAATTCAATTAATTAACATATAGTGTATTATTAGTTTCAGAGGTAGAGGTCAGTGATTCATCAGTCTTATATGATACCCAGTGCTCATTACATCATGTGCCCCCCTTAATGCCTGTCACCTGGTTACCCCATCCCCCTGCAGTCACGCTGTTTGTTTCCTAGAGTTAAGAGTCTCTTATGGTTTGTCTCCCTCTCTGATTTCATCTTGCTTTTCTCTCCCTTCCCCTATGATCTTCTGGTTTGTTTCTTAAATTCCACATCTGAGTGAGATCATATAATTGTCTTTCTCTGATTGACTTATTTCACTTAGCATAATGCCCTCCAGTTCCATCCACATCATTGCAAATGGCAAGATTTCATCTTTTTTTGATGGCTGAGTAGTATTCCATTGTGTATATAGACCACATCTTCTTCATCCACTCATCTGTCAATGGACATCTGAGCTTTTTCCATAGTGTGGCTATTGTGGACATTGCTGCTATGGACACTGGGGTGCAGGTGCCCCTTTGGGTCACTACATTTGTATCTTTGGGGTCAGTTCCTAGCTCTGTAATTGCTGGGTCATAAGATAGCTCTAGTTTCAACTTCTTGAGGAACCTCCCTACTGTTTTCCAGAGCGGCTGCACCAACTTGCATTCCCACCAGCAGCGTAAGAGGGTCTAGGCAAATTGTTTTTTTAATTTTTTTTATTTATTTATGATAGTCATCAGAGAGAGAGAGAGAGAGAGAGGCAGGGACACAGGCAGAGAGAGAAGCAGGCTCCACACACCGGGAGCCCGACGTGGGATTCGATCCCGGGTCTCGAGGATCGCGCCCTGGGCCAAAGGCAGGCGCCAAACCACTGCGCCACCCAGGGATTCCCGGCAAATTGGTTTTAATGGGTTTCTTGGTGTTTCCACCTGAGCCTTTTTGGAATTCAGTGGCAATAGTTATTCACTTGGTAGATTCCATTCGGTTTACTTCTGCTCTTTTGCCAACCTCTGTCAGAGGCTAACCGACTGCCCAGACCAAGGCTACAGTACAGCTTCCCATCTGGGAAGGTGTCGAGTGTGTGGTTGGGACCCTCCTGAGAGGGTGATGCAGCGTGTCCCTCGTGAGAGCCTGGGGCTGTGCATGGATTTATCTCAGGATTTTTCCCCAAAGCAAGAAAGTCTGCCCCACGATTCAGCTTGAGACAGGCCCGCAGAAGAAAACTTCCTTGTGAGGCTACCTGACTCCTGTCTCAGGTGATGTTCAGAAGACGTGTGACAAATGGGCTGCACGTGGGTCAGGGCTCAGGGCTCAGGAGCCAGGCCCAGCTCAGCACTGTTTGGAAGCTGAGTTTCAGTGTTCTCGAGAGTTCCTGGAAGAAGCTCAGTGCCCGAGGCGGTGCCTGGGGTGCTCTCCTAATGGCACGTGCAGAGTTCCTAAGGGACGAAGCAGGTACTGGGCTGGCTTCTCTATGGGCTCTGCATATTTCCTGTGTTTAGGGGGAGCAAACCCAGCACCCAGTTAAAGCACCTCAGGCAGCAGAAAATGGCTGGGGCCGGGGGCAGTGCTGTCCTTTCCACTCGAAAGTTTCCTGTGTGAATCACTTTGCCTTTCCTTTGACAGTTTCCTGATTTGGCTAGGGGACAGTCTAGCTCCCTTCTATCATCAGAGCAGCCATAAAACAAGTGTAAAGCCTCTCCACACGGAAGACATCCCTCCTCGCTCACCTTTCTCTCAGGATGACAGTTACTGAGTTGTCACTGTGTGCCAGGCACTGTGCTGGTGCAGGGGGGCCTCTCTCTCCCAGGGACAGGCTCACACTGTCACTCTACAGGGAAGGTAGGAACTGAGCCTGACCACATTAAGTTACTTGCCTGAGGGACAGCTAGCAAGAGGGGGCCTGGGATGGGGACACTGTTCCCTTTGTGGGTCAGAGTCCTTTCAGCAGCTCTCATTCACTTGGGCTATAATCATGTTGAGCTGTACAGACGTTCTGAGCTTCTCCAGTAGTGAATCCAGTTTTTTTAAAAAAGATTTTTATTTATTTATTCATGAGAGACGGGGGGGGGGGGGAGAGAGAGAGAGAGAGAGAGAGAGAGAGAGAAGCAGGCTCCATGCAGGGAGCCCGACATGGGACTCGATCCCTGGTCTCCAGGATCAGGCCCTGAGCTGAAGGCGGCGCTAAGCCGCTGAGCCACCTGGCTGCCCTTCTTTTCTTTTTTTGAGATTTTATTTATTTATTCATGAGAGACACAGAGAGAGAGGCAGAGACACAGGCAGAAAGAGAAGCAGGCTCCATGCAGGGAGCCCAATGAGGGACTCGATCCCAGGATCACGCCCCCAGCCGAAGGCAGATGCTCAACCACTGAGCCACCCAGGTGCCCTGGGTCCAGATTCTGCTCTGCTTACTTATTCAGCCTATTTTGCACTGCATGCACCTGTGCCAGCTTTCTGAGGAACAAATGATTTATTTCTGTGTGATATTTTACCCCTTCCTTTCATCATTTCTTCCTGCCCTTCCTTGAGAGCCCGGGTTTGAAACTTGACTTTGCTACCAACTAGCTTTGTGGCCTTGCATCTGTTTCTTTCTTTCTTTTTTTTTTTTTAAAGATTTATTTATTTATGATAGACAGACAGAGAGAGAGAGAGGCAGAGACACAGGCAGAGGGAGAAGCAGGCTCCATGCAGGGAGCCCGACGTGGGACTCGATCCCCGGTCTCCAGGATCGCGCCCTGGGCCAAAGGCAGGCGCTAAACCGCTGAGCCACCCAGGGATCCCCTGCATCTGTTTCTTAATCGTTGTGTGGCTCCGTTTCCCGTGTGTAAAATGGGGATCATGATGGCACCTAACTCATAGATTTGTCGTGAGGTTTCAGTGAGTTGGATTTATGAAGCATTAGTGCAGCGCCTGAGCACTCGGTGTCCCTTATATAAATAAAATTACTTTTTTTTCCCACTTGGGTTGAGGATGATAGCAAGGAGAGACTGAGCTGGAGCAAGGACAGCAGAAGAGGAGGCAGTGGGACTGACTGGAAAGTTCTATCTCTGCTCTGAATAGCGAGTGCTCCTAGTCTCCAGGGTCCATGTTATTTCAGAAGATGCACCTAGGGAGTAGCAGTTATGAAATTCTAATTCTAGTAGGCAGAGAGGCTGGCAATCCTTCAGGGGCTGTGCCGTGAGTTCTTTTTTTTTTTTTTAAGATTTTATTTATTTATTCATGAGAGACACACAGAGAGATGCAGAGACACAGGCAGAGGGAGAAGCAGGCTCCCTGGGACTTGATCCAGGATCCCGGGATCACGCCCTGAGCCGAAGGTAGACGCTCAGCCACTGAGCCACCTAGGTGCCCCTGTGCCATGAGTTCTCGATGGAATTCTCTTTATAGAGAATCACCAACCACCATCACCACCATTATCACCATTGTTGTCATCTCTGGGGCACTCATTATGTGTTGGGCACTGTTCCAAGTGTCGTTTTTTAAATCTCCTTAAAGAATAATTTTAGAAGTGACTTAATCACTTATAGTAGGCCAAGTACACAGTTCTTATTTTTATTTTCTTTTTAAGATTTATTCATTTATTTAAGAGAGAGCAAGAGAGTGTGTGCATGGCGGGAGGGGAAGAGGGAGAGAGAGAGAGATCCTCGAGCAGACTCCCCACTGAGCACGGAGCCCCACATGGGGCCTGATCCCAGGACCCTGAGATCATGACCTGAGCTGAAATCAAGAGTTGGCTGGCCACTCACCCGACTGAGCCAGCCAGGCGCCCCACACAGCTCTTCTTTATTCCTTCTCGGATGGGTACTATTACTTTTTCTGTTTTATAGATGTGGAAATTGATGCCTAGCAAGGTTACTTACCCCAGAGTTTGAACCCAGTTCTGTTACTGTGCCGGTGCCCCTGACCTGCTCACTACGCTGTGTCCCCAGAGCCTGCAGTGTCCCTGTTCTTTCTCCCTCTCTGAGCTCATCACTTATTTCCTCCTCCATCTGTCCCATCCCCATGGATAAAAGAGAGCTGAAGCCAGCTCTTGCCGATGTGTGCCTTGTGGTGATCTTTTTTTCCTGTCCCGTCTTCAGAATCTTGTGTCCTCCTCTTTTCTGTTTTTAGGCGTGCGCCCCCAGGCAAGTGCAAGTACAGGCCTGTGCCAGTGAGAACCAAGAGCAAGAGGGTCCAGTTCCGGCCGCTCGCCAGTGAGTCCGTCTCTGTCTCAGGCTCAGGCCTCAGAGCCCTTGGCAGAAGCGCTCCAGTCCTCCCAGGGTGGGAGATCTGTTTCCCACCCCAGCAAGGTGCTCTGCATGAGGACCGTAACCGTGGCTTGGTCTATACAGTCCACACACCGGGCAGTGCACGCTTCCTCAGAGACCTGCTGTCCTCTGTCCATTCATCTCTTCCTCACTGGACACCGTTCCTTTAGCACTGATTTTGCAGCCGTCACTGTGCTAATCCCTGGGGCTAACAGCCGTGAACCTGGCTTGTAGCTCAGAGTTAAATGTAGCGTGCAGGCAAATGAAACATATATATAGCACTGAGGTTCTGGTAGAGAAGGGTGTCCTGGGGAACGAGGGGCCCTTCGAGTGAGCAGAGGCAGGGTGGGGATTCAGGAAAGGCTTAGAGAGGAGCAAGACTATCTTAAGGGAACTATTCCAGAGCCATGGATCCCTGGAGTGACCCTTTAATCTATTTAGATCAAGGCCGGTCATGGGGCTTGAGCTCACAACCCTGAGATCAAAAGTCACATACTCTATCACTGAGCCAGCCGGGCGCCCCTGAAAAGAATTTATGTATATATATTTTAAAGATTTTATTTACTTACTCATGAGAGACACAGAGAGAGAGAGAGAGGCAGAGACACAGGCAGAGGGAGAAGCAGGCTCTATGCAGGGAGCCCGACGTGGGACTCGATCTGGGGACTCCAGGATCACGCCCCAGGCCGAAGGCAGGTGCTCAACCGCTGAGCCACCCAGGGACCTCGAGAATTTATATTAAAGAGCCCTCATGTAGTTGTAGGTATCCGGGTGGTGCTTCCTTTAGAGTTTCCTTTCCAGGATTTCTGTTTCTCACTAAATAAACGTTTGTTTCCCAGAGACAGTCTTGGACCTGCTAAAGGAGCAGTCGGAGAAAGCTGCTAGAAAATTATCCAATGCAACTTCAGCCTCCAGCCCAGACCGGGCCTCACCCAGGAAAGGCCTCTCCAAGAAGCTGGCTTCTCCGACAAGCAGCAGGAAGATGTTTCAAAGGCCTGGTACAAAGAAGAGAGCCCGAGCAAGGTCCCTAGGCCCCCAGGGCAAGAGGAAGCGAGCCTGAAACCCCACCAGGGCAGGGCCAGGCAGTCAGCACAGCCCAGGCGAGCTGGCAGGAGTCTCCCTTGGCCTTTTCTGTCCCGGTGGCTGACCTGGGGACGTGCCAGCGGAGAACCACTTCTCCGTGTGCAGGCTGCTGCTGCTGTTGAACTCAGGCCTTAGCAGTATGTGAGCTGGAGGTGGAGGTGGAGGGGGGGGCAGGTGGAGGGAACTGCACCCCGGGCCAGTGTGGTTGTCCTCTGCACGGGAATCTTGCTCTCTGAATGGACGGATGCTCCATATCTGCTTCTGCCGGGAGACCAGATCCCACATTGCCGACGCACCTGGCTAACCTTGTGCGGTGGTCTGGAAGTCCCACTGCGCATCTCTGCTGTTTTATAAATCTCTACAACCTAATGTAATAAATCAGTACTTGCACAATCAGGTCATGTATCCTTTGAAAGAAATCTGGTGTGCTTCATCATTTGGCCTACGAACCCCATCTCCCTCTCTGGCCTCCATCCCAGGTCTAGGAGGAGGCCCATAGAGACGTGTTTCCAAGGAAAGCGTCTCTAAAGTGGTCCCCTCCTTTCCCCAGGCTGCCACTCACTGGCCGGCTCAGGGTGGGCTCCCGTCGGTAACTCCAGCGCCCACTAATTTGCCCTGGCAAATAGCACCGTGGACGTAATGACATTCTGAGTCCCTATGATGTGCCAAGATTATATACATTATCTGAAACCTCAAAACCTTGCTGTTTATGTGTTGCCATGTAATGCCTTTTGAAGAGGAGGAAAGTGAGGGGTCATGAGCATAAGCTATCCGTCCTAGACCACAGCAGGAAGGGAACAGGGAATTGTTCAGCTGAACTTCAGCCAACCCCCCTGTCACTATCTTGTGCACCTGCCCCCCAGCAGGGCCCTCAGTGAGGGTCTCTGTGGCCTTTAACCAGGTATTTGAGGAATAAAAGAGCTAAGAGAGGAAATGTTCCCCATCTTTAGGAAGTTCTCCAAATCCTGCAAATCATCCAGAACAGTGTAGGCAATTTGGTTTTCTAAGAACAAAAACACAAAACGCCAGGGTTGTGGAGGACGTTCCGAGGTCACGTAATCACTGCTTTCCCCACAGTTGGATGTACCCTGCGCAGATTCTTTTAGACTTCCAGAGAGGCAGATTCCATTTTTTTTCTTTAGCAATCTTTATTTGCAGGCTAACCTAACCTAATCTAAATACATGAGGCCTCTTTTTCATTCTTTTTCTCTTGTCCTGGGTTTATGAAAGATGCAAAAAAACACTGGTCATCATTTTCTCAAGATCACTTCTGGATTTTTTTTTTTTTTTTTTTAGCTTTTTCCTTTGCCCTTTCTCATAGCTTTTGTTTTTCTTTACTTTTGCCTACCTTTGTAACTCATATGAACACTCTAGGATAGACGTGAACTTTGGGATCTAACCAGCCCTGATATTTTACACTGTTAGCGTCTTCTCAGATGAAGACACCACCATAAACATGGGAGGAATTCTAACCTGGACTGTTTTGTTGAAAGATGGCTAAACATCCTGAGTCCGTTCGGTTGGTTAGACCCACCTCTTGAACAAATACTTGAACTCACTTGTCACGTTTTTTCTGTACACTTTTCCTTCAAAGACGTGGCAAAAATAGGGTGGGGCCTGGAAGAGTTTTGAGCTCTCAGAGGAAGGTACTCAGAATTCATGTGTCCTTCAGGTTCTAGGCCGTCTGAACACAGGTTCTGAGTAGGAGGGTGTCGGGTCTAGAGAAGGGAACTGGACGGGTATCCCTGAAACGCCAGGAAGCCGGGGGACAGGAAGCACAATTCCTCTCTGCCAAAGCGGTTTTCTTTTCTGGAAGATGGCTGGCAATGCCCGTGGGCTGTCTGGTACTATGAGAGAACAATCACTTAGGTCGCAGCTTGAGTGTTCTTGGCTTCCATGGAGGCTAAGGTGTTGAGAAGTTCAGAAAAAGGCACACAGGCTTGTGTTTGTTCTTTTCAGAGACTGGTTGGAAGAAGGGGAAGGGGGAGGAAGTGTGAGGAGTGGTTATGCTGGAGGGAGAGGGGATGGGGATGCTTCAAAGGCATCTTTTTCCTGCTATGTTATTACTAATAGTATGGTATTTGAGGATCTGCAATGGTTTTGCAAAAAGGCATTCAGTGTCAGTGAAGCGCTGACCCTTCTGTGATCACTATGGATCTTGTTTTTGCACCAGTGGGGCCTATTTCCTCGGGCACCCTGAGCATTTCACCTCCACAGCATTCCCAACAGCAGCTATCCTGATTACAGAAGGGCCAACAACCAACAAAAGTGTGAGTGTTTTTCCAGACCTAGAATCTTGCAAGCCAAGATGGAAAGTCTTAACAATTGCATCATTCCCAAAGCTACCTCAACTGAGGAAATACATTCTCTTAAGACAAATACCGTATGATTTCACTCATCTGTGCAATCTACAAGACAAATGAATAAACAAAAAGCAGAATCAGGGGATCCCTGGGTGGCTCAGTGGTTGTGACCCTGGAGTCCTGGGATCGAGTCCTACATTGGGCTCCCTGCATGCAGCCTGCTTTGCCCCTCTGCCTGTGTCTCTGCCTCTCTCTCTGTATCTCTTATGAATAAATAAATAAATAAATAAATAAATAAACAAACAACAAACAAAAATCTTAAAAAAAGAAAAAAGCAGAATCAGACCTATAAATACACAGAACAAAGTGATGATGCTGCAGGAGAGGAGAAGAGGGAGCCTGGGCAAAATGGGTGAGGATGAGTGGGAGGTGCAGGTTTCCAGTTACCAAGTAAATCAGGACAATAAAAGGCACAGCATAGGGAATTAAGTCAATGATACTGTCATAGTGTTGTATGGTGACAGATGGGAGCTACACTGGCGCTGAGCACAGCACAGAGAAGTTAAATCACTATGTTGTACACCTGAATGTAACATTGCCAACGAAACTCAAGAAAAAAAAAAAGAAAAAAAGAAAGAAAGACATTCTCTTGCTCCTGTGGGGTTCAAGATTAGGCCGGGAAGATATTTCATATTAACCGATGCCATACATCCTGCCTCCCCAACACGGGACTGGCTCTGGGAAACCCACACACCAGGGAGGCTAGGCTGCCCACCCGTTTACCTGATGGGAGCCCGGGTTAAGAATCACCTTGAACTCTAGGTCCCAGGCTCTCTAAAGCTGCACCGTCCAACAGAACTAGGGAAGCTGCATGCACACGGGAGCCTCCGGTGTGATGGGAAGTGCTCCGGTAGCCACACACGCACACACACACAGGTCAGATTAATGTAATCATGTATTTTATTTAATCCAGCCCAGCTACAATATTACTTGACACGTGATCAGTTAAGAACTAGAGCCGGAGAGCGCAGCGCTCTTGCAGGTGCGGTGCCTCCCGGCTCCCGGCTCCCGCCCGCGCGCCCGCGCCGAGCCCCACTGCAGGCCGCCGGGCCCGGGGCCACGCGCTCCTTCGCGGACGGTCCGAGGTGCGGGGGCGGGAGGCCTGGGCTGGGCAGACCGCGCGGGCGGCCTTCCGGGAGGCCGGGCAGAGCGGGGCCCGCAAGCTCCGGCTTCCCAGCGGCCCGCGGCTGTTTGCTTGCGGAAGCCGCTCCCCCGCCCGGTGCGGAGGGCCACGGCCCCGGGAGCTCGGCCCGGCGCGCGGCGCGGCTGCCACGTGGCGGTCACCGCGCGCTCCCGCCCCGGCCACGCTGGCCGCGCTCGGGACCCGGCGGGGCGGGGCGGGGCGGGGCGGGGCGGGGCGCGGGTGGGAGCCGGCGCGGCAGCGCCACCCGCCGGCCTCGCGGCGGCACTGCAGGCGCAGCGCCGGCCCCGCCCCCCGCCGGCGCTCCAGGCCCACCCGCCCCGCCCAGCCCCCGCCGGCAGCGCCCCCGTCGGTCGCGTGGCGTCACTGCAGGTGCAGCGTCGGCCCCGCCCCGGCCCCCTCCCCCGCCGGCCACGCGGCATCGCTGCAGGCGCAAGGCAGGCCCCGCCCCGGCCCCGCCCCGGCCCCGCCCCCGCCTCCGAGGCCCGCTCGGGCATCCCTGCAGGCGCAGCGCCGGCCCCGCCCCCCGCCGGCGCTCCAGGCCCACCCGCCCTGCCCAGCCCCCGCCGGCAGCGCCCCTGTCGGTCGCGCGGCGTCACTGCAGGTGCAGCGTCGGCCCCGCCCCGGCCCCTCCCCCGCCGGCCACGCGGCATCGCTGCAGGCGCAAGGCAGGCCCCGCCCCGGCCCCGCCCCCGCCTCCGAGGCCCGCTCGGGCATCACTGCAGGCCCCGCCCCCGCCCCGCCCCCGCCCCATCCCCGAGGCCGCTCGAGCATCACTGCAGGCGCACCCCGCCTCCGTCCCCGCCCCGCCCCCTAGGCCCGCTCGGGCATCACTGCAGGCCCCGCCCCCGCCCCGCCCCCGCCCCGCCCCCGCCCCCGCCCCCGCCCCCGCCCCCACCGCAAGCGCCCCAGGCCCGCCCCGCCCGCCGCCCCAGGATCCCGCGGCGGACGCCCTCCCGCGTCCCCCCAACCTCTCGGGATGCGGGGCTGGGGCTCGGCTTGCACAGGGAATTGGAAACGAGCCCCTGGAGCCTCGCGTCTCCTCTGCCGGGGCCCGGGCGGCAGGTCCCGGTGGCACCGGGGTCGCCGAGGGCGGCTTTTTTGTCTTTTTCCTGCTGTTTGTGTAGGTCCAGGATTTTCTCTTCCGGGTCACCTCTAACGCCCTCGAGGACGCCCATCATTTGCATTTCAGGAGGAGTCAATTGTTAATCCTGCCCGAAGTAACGTTTTCGGAAATGGCTTTTCCATTTTGGAGCTTCTGTTCCGAGAAGGGGAGGGTTTCTTAAAAAAAAAAAAAAAAAAGCAGGCGCGAGCAAAAGGCCCCAGCGAGGATCGAACTCGCGACCCCTGGTTTACAAGACCAGTGCTCTAACCACTGAGCTATGGAGCCTGCTCGTTACCTGGGCTGCTCCCGTTCAGGGACTTTGGAAGCAATATTGCGTTAGCTGGCAGCCTGTGCAAACCACTGACCTCATGCATCCATTATCAGTGATGATCCGAAAGACTATGAATTGCTAGAGAAAAGTGCCTACAGTTTGACAAGCATTAAAAAAAAAATCCCAAAGTCAAGGTCCTATGTCTAGGATTACAAAACACTAAGTTATGCCACTGACAAGGGCTGGCAGGGAACATGCAAAAATTGAATCGTGTTCTGGTCCTAGTCTGAGTGGTTCTTTTACGTGTGAAAAAAGCCTGGGAGCCGTTGTTTATATGACACATTGTATCAAGTTTAGTACTTCCAGGGAAGTTATGGGGAGTGTCTTTGCTTCTCATAAATTAGATAAGCTATTGATTATGGATGAATTAATGGGGTTAACAGTATTTATGGAGTCCTGGCACACCCCTGGACTTTGGAGATAGGGTGGATGAGTAAAGCTGCGTCCCTGCTCTTTCTTTAATGGCTGGGATCATAAAACTATGCCTCATTCTTTTTTGCTTATTAATGAACTGTTTGCCCAAAGAATGAAGTTATGGTTACAGCATGACCCATTCCTGCAGGAAGGAGAGAATGGAGGCCGTGCGGCCCAGTGCTCTGCGGGCCTCTCTCCTACAAGTGTCTGCTCACCTGCACTTGCTCAACAAAACCCTTCCTGACCTTCTGTTTGAAACTGCACCATGGTCCTTATCCTGTCCCTTTTACCCCGTACTACGTTCCCATTAGGTAATGTGCTTTATTGAGGCCTAAGGGTTTTGTTTTATAACCAGAATAGTGTGTAGCACATAGTAGGTACTCAATAAATGCTGAATGACTGACATCTATGTTAATTTTGTAAGCTAGGAGAAATCAGGAAAGTGCTTGGGGAGAAGGCTTCTCATCTCAGTTCCACTTGCACCGCCTCTGCATCCAAGCTGGAATTTGGCTAACACTCTTTGCATTGCCACACGGTTCTGGAGGCTACGAGTCCGATTCAAGATGTGGGTGTGGGCAGGGTGGTATCCTTTGGAGGGCTCTGAGGGAAGGACCCATCTCAGCCTCTCTTCTTGGCACTTATAGACGGCTGGCTTCTCTCTCTGTTTCTTAACATTCTCTCCCCTCCGTGCGTGTCAGTTCTGTGTTCAAATTCCCCCACTTTAGGGGGATCTCTGGGTGGCTCAGCGGTTTTGTGCCTGCTTTTGGCCCAGGGCGCGATCCTGGAGTCTTGGGATCGAGTCCCGCGTCGGGCTTCCGGCATGGAGCCTGCTTCTCCCTCTCCTCTGCCTGTATCTCTGCCTCTCTCTCTCTCTATGTCTATCATAAATAAATAAAAATAAATTAAAAAAAATTCCCCCACTTTATAAGGACGTCAGATTAGATTAGGACCCCCCTCGCTTTAACTTGACCACCTCTGTGAAGACTCTGTCTTCGCATTGGTCACATCCTGAGGCACTGGGGTTAGGGCTGTCACTTGAGAATTTTGAAGGGACACAATCAGTAACAAATGCAGGCAGGCATTCAGTTAAGGCAGGAGCAATGCCTCCTTCATTCCCTGACTGCCTCTGTTAGCAGAACTCACCAGCAACCTTCACTTGCCTCCCCCTCTCTTTCTCCAGACAAATGATAAATCCCCAGCAGCCCCCCAGCAGGAGGAGGGATGTGATAGAAAAATGGAACCTCTCCTTCTCTCATCTCTAACTTGTGAACTGTAGGATAAAGCCTACAAAGATGAAAGGACAAGGTGAAAAAAAGCTAGGCAGGGTGGACATCCTATAAAGACTTCAGTCTGCTTTTGTGTAGCACGGCCTTAAAGAAAAAGTCTGGGAGAGCTTTACATTGAATCCTAGGACTCCTCTTTCTTCTCCCTGTCCCCTCTTCCCCCCTGTGGGGGCTTATGGAGCACTTAACCATGCATCCACCACCTTCGAAATGGAGGTGATCATTTTGGTTCTATCTCACAGCAGTCCAGGAAATTCAACCCAATAATGAACTTGAGAGTGCTGGGAAATTGTGAAGTGCCAGAAGCAAACACGATAGGAAGGGGAGGCATCCTAGGGTCCGGTTTAGGTGGAGGGAGAGGACAAGATGGAAACAGAAGTCTCAGCAGCATCCCTTTGCTGTTCTATTTCTTTTTGCTTGAAGGTGAGAGTTTCCTTTGCTCACCCCGGCCCTCATTTTCTCCACAGGAGTCTGCTGTAGCCCTGGGGCTCGAGGAAGCAGGACAGACAGCTCCCCCCCTCCCCGGCTTGGGGCAGGGGCTCCCACCCTCTCTCGCCCTCTCCTTGGACTCACTGTCCTGTGTCTTCTCCTCCTGGAAGCAGGCCATGTTCTGTCTCCAAAGTCAAACTCAAGGTCAGAGGGTGTGAGGGTGCAAGGGCCAGGAAGGACTTCCAAGCTTATCTAGCTGGGCTTCATTTTGAAGACAGGGAAGCATTGGCCCAGCAGTGGAAGGGGCTTGCCACATGGTGCAGTGCAATGGTCACAGAAGGCACATCGCAGTTGTGGGGGTTGGGACTTTCCATGGTTTTTGTTTCCTACTCAAAGGTTGGCCAAAGAAAGTTAAAAAACAAAACAAAACAAACAAAGCACAAACACATGTATAATCTAGCCAGCCAACCCACCACCCAAAACAGAGGGCAAAGGGGCTTTCTAAATTCATCCAAGAAAACGGTAGGCTCTTTAGTGCAGAACCTGGGGATGGGGGTGAGGTGGTGGTGGTGGTGGTGGGTCAGGACGGGGAAGGAGGGAAGGAGGTAGAGGGTCCTTCCTCTGTTCTGGTCCCTCCCTACACCCACCCACAACCCAGCTAGAGGTGGAGGGTAGAGGATAGGACCCCTGTGGCCAGCAGAAACCCAGAGGGAAGGAGGACCAAAGCTAAAGAAGGAGAGGGGGCAGGAAGCAAGTTGCTCTTCATGTTGCTTTATAAACCCACACAGATTTACATGAAGCCGGCCACCTGGTCCAGTGTCTGAGCTCTTCCACCCCACTCCCCGCCAAGCCCCTTTCCCACTGTTGGATGGGGAGGCCAGAAGGAACCCAGGGCACAGACGGGGGGCTTTAGAACTTGGGGTGCTGGGGTCAGGGACTCTGGTTCCAGCTGACCCTCTCCTCCAATTGCCTGGATACTTGGCAGGAGGGGCTGTAGCATCCTCTAGAATAACTCAGGGCATAACCCTTCTCACCATCCCAGATGGGAAAGTCTTCGGGTAGACAGCTCAGAAAGTGGGTGGGCAGCTCAATGGTGAATGCCTGCCAGACTTAGGTGGGCCCAATGGAATGCACTCACTTATTAAAATCATTGTACCCAAATTCATCTCCTGGATATTGATCCTATCCCACACCAAATAGCCCTCTCTTGGGTAGGTTTTTAGTAAGATTGCTGGGTTTTTGGGTGGAATTCATGAAAGGACTACAATTTTGCATCCGGAGATAATGTGCACCAGTCGTGCAGGGATGGCATTGGGTGGGAGTGCTCAGCCACTTGGCAATTGGACAGGGGCAACCGGTGGTGTTTAGGTTGTTCTGAAAGGGAGGAGTCGGGAGGGGTGAAGACTGAAGAGAAGGATGGAGAAAATGCACCCCCAGCCCCACCACCTTGATACCTGGCTTGCAGAACGAATTTACTAGCTCAAAGTCCTGTTTGGTGGGCTCCCCCAGCCTTGCGTGTCCTCACTTCCAGATCCAAAGAAGGAAGCCGGCGGGCAGGGGAAAGATCTTGGGCCTTTGAGGTCTAGTAGACCTGAGTTCGAATCTGGGGACCTGTGGAGACACCTGGTCACTGCAGGGGGTGACCGGCCACTCCTGGATGGACCTGGTTGCCAGCCCAGCTCTGCGCCCTGCTGGAGGCACCGGGGTTTCCGTGCTTCCAAGGCTCCCGGTCTTCACCGGTGCGGTGGGGCCAACAGGTGGATGCGGCTGCGAGGGAGGTGGTCAGCCCGGTGGCCTGGCCTCCCCGCCAGGTGCTGCCCACCTGGACGTGCGCGGCCCGGTCTGCTTTCCCGCCTTCCCTCAGGTTGCAGTAGCGGGGCTGTCCCTGGCCCCGGATCAAGCCATCCCTCCTCGTTCTGTCCTCATCGGGATCCCAGCCGTCCCCTTTCTGCCCTTGATCCCGGGGACATCCAGCCTCTCTCTGTCCCCTGGACCCTTCCCATCGGCTTTTAGCACGCTCCAGTCTCTCCCACAGAAAGCATCACATGAAAGAGAAGGGAATACGAGGCCTCCACTCCAGTGAGTTGCTTGCCCTGGTTCCCTCCCTCAGCTGCCACTCACTCAGCTGGGCCTCTGCTCCCCACCCACCCTGGCTCTACGTGTGTAAAACCTTGGTGAATTGGCTGCACTTGACCCCACTGACCACTTTCTCCTCCTTGAAGACTGTCTTCTGTGTCCCTTATGGCCCACTTCCCAGGAAGCTGCTTCTCAGCCCTCCTCTCCCTGGGGCAGGGGTAGGTGTGCAGGGGCCAGCCTGCCTGCCTTGAGCTGTGCTGCTTCTCCTGCCAGTTTGTGAGCCAACGCAGATGTGGTCTCTGCTCTTGCAGAACCCCAGGGGGCCAGAGGGGGGAAGCCACTGTCATTTGGAGAATTGTTGGTATCATGGGGTCCATGGCCGGCTGGGAAAGAGGAACAGTGGATACAGACAGCCCGGTTTCCTCGCATATAAAACCAAATGATGATGATGACGATGATGATGATGATGATGATGATGATAAAATGTGAACAACAATAATGTGAACAACAATAGCCTCTCATGGGGGTGCTTGGGAAGAATAAATGAAGTGATGTGTGTACACTTGATCTTAGCCAAAAGGCCGAGAAGCGATTGTGATGTGTGTAAATGCTTTACCCAGGACCTGGCATCCGGGAAGTGCTTCACGATGCACACTGCTTGTACTCCTAGTTGTACCTGGAAGTACTGTGTGAAGCCCCCCCTGTCGTAAGAGGGTCTCTCCCAGAAGGCTGGGTGGCAGTAGGCAGAGGAGGGGATACAGAGCATGGGGCTCACGGGGCCCAAGAGCCCCTTCTCTGCAGCCAAAGCTCCTCTCAGGCACCCGCTGAGTGAGACGTTATCACTCTCTGGGAGCTGACACAGGAGTGGGTGAGTCATGTCCAGAAAGGGGAGCTTCTCTCACCTCTTGAAAGACCATGGATTAGAATGAACGTTATTAAGGTCAGACAGGGCAAGGGCTCAACGAAGCCAGGAAGAGGATCGTCTTTCAGATGACGCAGCTGTCTTTCCCCTGCTCCCTGCACTCCTTTGGAAGAGTTTCCGGCCCCTGGCCAGTGGGGTGGGGGAGCACTACTTGCCTACTTCCAGAATGGTACTAGAAATGGTTAATTCTGGGGCCAGATGGCAGTTGAGACCCTGAGGGCCTCTCAGAAAATTGTTCAAAGCTTTTGGGGCAGTCTTATGAGACCGAGAAGCTCTCTTATGTCCCATGATCCTGGTGGGAAGGGGGAGAAAAAGCCATCCAGCTTAAGGGGAGTTGGGCCTGAAGGCAGAAACACAGACCTGGAGAGTCTTAGAGTCCATCCAGCCCCATGGGTCTCAATTCTGGCTGCACATTGGTTATCTTGGGGCTTGAGAAATGTCATTGCCCAAGCCCCGGAAATTCTGGCTTATTGGTTTGGGGTGAGGCCTAGGCATTCCTCTTTCAAATGTCCCCACGTGATTTCCGTGTGCAGCCACGGCTGAGCGCCTGATCTAACCAGTCCTTTTTATCTTGTAGATGAAGATAAAGGGATTTTGAGAGCTTAAGAAATTGACCCCAAATGAGGACTGTACAGTCAGTTATTGGCTCCAGGGTCTGAACTCAGACCAGAGCTCTCACCATTATCCTATAGCAACATCTCCTCAGCATTAACACTTAGGGTTGGTGTTCTTACAGAGAATAGCCATGATGTTTATGTCTTTAAAGATAAATCTGGATGTAGTATCTGAACAGTGTGAGCATACTTTACAAGGACCGTTGAGAACCAAGACTCTTCTGGAAACATCTGTGATCTATGGTCCGAGGATCTGAAGACGGTGATTAGCTCAGGTTGTGGAGTGACTAAAGGTTGGTTTTAAATGGTAACTCTTCCACTACGAGCTGTGTGACCTTGGCCACGTTATTTAACCTCTCTGAGCTTCTGTTTTTTTTTTTTTTAATCTAACATGAATATTTCCTTAGAGAGTTAACACAGCTTGGTTTCTTGAATGCAAAGATTAAATAGAATATTGTCATCAGGCTCTTAACATACAGTTTATGCCTTTTAAGTGGGAGCAGTCATAGGAGTTGTTATTAGTATTATTTTTATAATCCGATGTATTTGCCTTCTAGAATAGCAGTTCTCAAGCAGGGAGATTTTGTACCCCCGGGGAGCATTTGGCCATGTTGAGAGATATTTTGGTTGACATAATGGGTGGGGAGAGAGATGCAACTGGCGTCTAGTGGGTGTTGGTCAGAGATGCTACTAAACATTTACAGCACGCAGAACAGGTTCCCCTCCCTCCCTGGCCACCTCCAAAGAGTTATCCCACCTTAGTGTACCAAGGATTAAAAAAAACCCTGTTCAAGGTATCTGAAAAGACTTGGGATTTAAATTTTTTTTTTTAAATTGGAATTCAATTTGCCAGCATATAGCATAACACCCAGTGCTCATCCTGCCAAATGCCCCCCTCAGTGCCCATCACCCATCACCTCCTGTCCACCTCCCCTTCCACTACCCCTTGTTCATTTCCCAGAGTTAGGTGTCTCTCATGTTTTACCACTTGGGGTTTTGAAGGCCAGAGCTGTTGGGTGGTATTAGGATCACAATTTTTGGTTCTTGCGCTGATGACGAAGCAGGGGCAACGGCGAGCCTAGGGGACAGTGAGCAGCTCCATCTCTGCTTTCATCTTCCACGGGGGGGATAGATTTTCTACCTCCTGGCGTATGGGTTCCTGCGGCAACCTGCAGGCAGTAGTAACACTGGTGTTTATACCCCCTGAGAGGTGCTGTGAGGATAATCCCCAAACCTAGAGCTTGGGGACGCTGGTATGAACGGGCGTCAGTAGCGCCAAGACGATTGCATCAGGTCCCACGGGAGGGCTGTCTTGCCCCATGGTTGTGCTCTGGGCACCTGGGCCTTGCATTCGGTCTCCTGTCTCATGAGCTCATCATTTATAAATGACAAGCCACCCAAATTAGAAAGTATGACACCAAGCTGGCAAGTGGGAGCCTTACTCAGCTTTCTCGCTGGAGCCTTGTGTCTTAACTTATTTATCTTCAAAATAAGATAAGTGCAACCCTGCCAGGCCAGCTGTGTTCTGCGAGGAGAGGAGAAGGCCTGTAAAAAAGGCTCCCGAGGAGCCCCGAGCGGTCAAGGTTACCGCGGGGAGGGACGTGGGCTGCAGGGGGCGCGCGCGGGCACTAGGTGGCGCTACGTCCTCGCGGCGGAGGGCAGCCCTGCCCGGGACCCAGGGCCCCGCGGCTGCAAGACACCCCGAGTGAAAAATAGGGTACCAGGCAAGACTTAGTTCTTAAAATAAGTCAGCAGCCCAGTGAAGCAAATACTGCCATGGCAGGTACATTTTCTTGCTTGAACTGATGGAAAAGGGCAAGAACTGCCTACAGGCATCTGGCTACCGCTATCAAACGATAAAAAAAATAAAAATAAAAATAAAAATAAAAAGATGCAATTAAATGAAACCATGCAGCAGGCCCGGCCTCCGAAGAGGAGCAGAACCAGCCAGGCTGGGCCATACATAGGTCTGGGATCTGCCGGGGTTCCTCCCCGATGACTGTCGTGCAAATGTGCAGGTGCCACGTGGAGACCCTTCTCATGGCCTGGCTGGCTCTGCCCCGAGGAGGCCCCGGGCATCAGTGTCCGCAGGTGGGATGGGAGCAGGCTCGTTGCCCCTGTTGGAAGGTAAGCGAAGTGAGGATCGCAGGAGGGAGGCGGTGCATGGGAGTGAGGATGGGGAGGCGCTGAGGGTTGTTGTGGCATCGGGCCATCAAGCTGCTCAGGGGACCAAGTGCAGTCCAGTCTCCGCAGGGCTCTCCAACTCCCCTGTGGGTGGGGGTCGGACTCACTGGGTTGGACCAAGTTCACAATCTTCTTGACCTGTCCACCCTCTTGTCGCCCTCCCCATGGAGTCTCAGGGAGGCCGTGCTTTCTGAAGGGCCCCAGCGACAGGACGGAGAGGGTGGCTCTGAGCCCAGCAGTCTTGCGTTCCAGCTCTGCCGCCACCACCAACTGGCCCTTTGACCTTGGATATGTCATTTCACTCAAGCCTTGGTGCTGTCATGTGTAAAGGTGGATAAAATGGCCAGGAAGCTTGCAAGAACCGTTCCAAAGGAGCTCGCAGCAGTGGGAAACGGAGAAGATTTGCAGATAAAGGGGCCAAACAGCCCCGAGTGGCATCGTGGGAGGAAGTGTGACACCCAGCGGAGGGGCCTCCAATGGACACGGGCAAATGCCGTTTTCAACACTTTAAGCTCTTTTTCATCTTTGCTTGTGGCTGCCTAGCCTTGGTCCCTACCCATGCTCAGTAAATTGTTGCAGTTCTTCTGTTTCTTGGCCTCTAATGATGGAACAGTAGCTGTTACGGTCGGAGAAGCGAGCACAGAGCACGAGCACTTTAGGAATACTCATCCCCTCAGTTTAATGTGTGCAAGCACCTGTGAGGCAAGTATTCTCACACGCAGGGGACGTGTGAGTCACTGTGGACAGCCCTCTGGCAGGTGGGCAGGAGGGCCTGGAGGCTGACTCAGGTCTGCCAGAGGAAGCAGCTGGGCACACGACTCAGCTGCCGCATATGAGAAGCACAGGTTCCGCCTTTTTCCTCAGATTATAGAATGTCTCAAAGCTGCCCTGGAAAGAATATACCATGAGCTCCTGTTTGATCATGAACAATACTTCAAAGGACATACAGACACACACCCCCCTTCACGTAGGTGCAGAGCTTTGTTTCTATCCCCAGTTGCACACCTTCATTGTGTTATAAACACCCATGGACTCAACTGGGTGTCCTGCAGAGTGGCTCTCCTCATGGCCAGCTAAGACATTTGCCAACATGTGAGGGGACATGAGCCTGCTGGTCCAGGTCCAACCAAGGGAGCTCCTGTCTGCTCCTTTTTGGTTTAGAATAGGCCAGACTCCTAACCCTGGGATATTAAACCAGGGCTGTCTGGGCCAGTGATGCTTCAGGGTTGAACACTCACCTTCCTGCAGTGACAAAGTGGTAGAGGATCTTAGCACCCTTTTGAGGTCAAAGCTTTGGGTTGGAAGTGGTTCTTCAGATAATCTTGACTTCTAATTGGTTAGTATCTCGCTGTCACATAAAACTCATTTCAGGCCCCTTTATTTTTATTTTTATTTTTTTATATAAATTTATTTTTTATTGGTGTTCAATTTGCCAACATATAGAATAACACCCAGTGTTCATCCCATCAAGTTCAGGCCCCTTTAGAGTCAAGAATCACCTTGTCTTTCACACTTTGTCTAAAAGTCGAGCCTCTTGGACCTGATATCTGAGCTTTGCCAACTTGCTTGTGCCCTAACTGATGACACATTTGCCACCAAATGTGTCATCAGTTTCAAGGAGGGTGCCTTGGGGAAGGGAACTAACATTTATTGAGGGCACACTGTGTTTCAGGTACTTATTAGGTGCTTTATATGCATTTATTTATGTAATTAGCCTGATTTAGAGATGTCTTCAGCAATTAGCCGATTTAGAGATGTCTTTAAGGATGACCTTGTCTCTAATTAGGCAGCTTGCAAATGTACTTGGGTTTAAAGCTCAGATCTGAGCTTTTCCCCAGTGCATTGAAGTGTATGCCTTAATCAACACATATTTAAGTATCTTTTCTGCAAGAAGTACTGTCCTGGGTAACCTTGAGCAATACAAGGACATGTGGGCCACGGTTCCTGCCCTCGGGGAATTACCACACAGTGTGGGAGGAAGATTTACATGGACAGGAGTTCATGAGTAATATCAAATATCACAAATGCCCAGTAGGAACAGATGAAGTGTTCACTTGAGGGAGAGACACCTGGGTGGTCAGTGGAGGTTCATGAAGAAAGTGGGCAATGAGTTAGTTCTTGAAATAGGCATAAGATTTGGCTGGAGCCAGATTGGGCAGATTACAAGTGGAGTTCACAGGATGTACCCCAAGGACCCAGAGTCAAGTGGTTTCAGTGCTATTGATTCCTCTGGTGGAGAGATGGTTGACCCGAGCAAGGTGGGGACCCTTCTTCCCACAGTCTTGTTTAGAGCTTGGTTTCCACATCCCCAGAATGGCTCGGGGTGGGGGTTCCCTAGAAGAGGGACAGTCAACTGGATGACCTCAGTGACCCCAACTTGGTCTCCCAAATCCAGGAGGACTGGTAGGATTTTCAAGTCTCTCTCTCAAACCACAACACGGTCATGTTATTGCCTGCAACTCCCTGTCCCTGGGGGGACAGAGGATCTAGTCTGTGGACGTCCGTGCTTTCTTTCTCCCAATTGTCCCTGTGGCCGTGAGCCTCTTATCCTGCAAATCCCGGGGCAGCAGAGTGAGAAGGACACAGACTCTGTATCAAGCAGCCTTATCACTTACTTGCTGTTTCACCTTGGCCGAGTTGTATACACTGTAGTCTCCTCATCTGTAAAATCCAAATTAATACTAGTTTCTGCTTTTTAGGGTTACCCTGAAGTTTAGGTTGGATCACACGTAAAACCATTTTATACAATCCTGGTCACCTTAGCTCAGTTAGCTCTTGGCTGCTCTGATGAAATGCTTGTTGTTTGAAACAAGTCCTCACAAGATGGCCTCAGTATCTGAATTATTCTCTTCCCATTGACTTATTGAGAACAGGTTGACCATCTTTGCTTGTAGACTTTCCAATTTCTTTATTCAAATGACAAACCGAGAGCCTTACAACATCACTGGGTGTCCAGTGATGAACGATCCTTGTGAGTGTGCCCTTGGGTGCACACCATGGGCTGGGCTGGTAGGCTGTTCCCAGGTGCTCTACAGAGGGGTGGGGAGCAGAAGCTCTTTCCATGTGGTGGCCAGTGACTTCCAGGATGACCTCAGAGCTGGTGAACTGGTGGTTTCTGGGAGTCTTCACCTGCGGCTGCCTTCTCTCTGCCGTGGACTTACCTCTCTGTCTTCTCGGTGCCCAAACATCAGCCACCCACCCATACACCTTCTGTTTGTGAAGGTGCCCCAAGAGACCTAATAAGAACACAACACCCCATTCCTGGGTGTGGCTCCCTCCTTTGGGCTGCGGTTTGGGAATGTTCTCTATGGACAAATCCTTCCTGCTTTGAGTGCCATATATCAGGGCTCAGCTCTGGCTACGTGTTAGAACCACCTGGGACCTTTGAAAAGCTGCCGATGTGCTGGAGCCCACCCTGGACCACAGGATCAGTGTTGGGGTGGGGCCTGGGCATCCGTGTATATTTGACTTTTCCCAGGTGGTTCTAGCAGCATCAAGATTGAAACAAGTTCTTGTCAAAACCTTAGAGGAAAGAATCTCCTTAGACTTTGCCTTTCAGCAGGCAGTTTGTTGGTGATCGTTGGTGGGATTGTCTCAAAATGATTTCCCAGGTTTTTTCCTTAAACTTCCCCCCGAGGGTTTGAAGTGTTTGGTTCAGAAGACCTTATTCTCAGATACAGCTTCTGGCATTTTGTTGCAAGTGAACTTGCTTTTTATTTTTTGATGAGTTCTGAAAGCTCTGCAGAGATGTAAGAAGTACTTGCCTGTAAAATGGGACCAAAGTAAAAGACGATTTCTCACCCATAAGACGGGAACATAAGAGAAAAAATGAATGGGGCTAATTAATGGAAGAAATCAAAATTTATTAAGTACTTATGTGCCGTGTATTTTGCTTAGTGTGTGTGTGTGTGTGTGTGTTTATGTACACACACATATATACAAGATGAATAGGATTTGTTACTACATTGAAGGAAAAAAGTCCACCTGCCGGGAATTCACAAGCAGGCCAGTAGTAAACACTGCCGGCTTGGAGTTTGTGTGGCCTCTGCAGCCAGCCTGTCTGGTCTGGTTTTGATTTCTGTCTCTTAAACTTTTGAAAAGGCATCAGACCTTGATGTACCTTAATTTTTTCATCTGTAAAATGGGGGACAAGACTCAGGGCTTGTCAACTGGGTTGTTGTGAGGATAAGGTATGTAACATATATAGATTTTGTAGATAATGCCTGGTAAAGAGGAAGCCCTAGGTGCAGGAGAGTAATTACCCTTGGGGGGTGACAACACGAGCCAGGACCACATCTCCCATTTTCAACGATATTCAAAGACTTGGAAATGGCAGCACAATGATGAGTGAGGTGGGCGCCCTGCATTTCAGATGTAGGGAGGTTGGTGGTACTTTTCTTTTTCTTTTCTTTTCTTTTCTTTTCTTTTCTTTTCTTTTCTTTTCTTTTCTTTTCTTTTCTTTTCTTTCTTTTCTCTTTTCTTTTCTTTTCTTTTCTTTTTTCTTTTCTTTTTTCTTTTCTTTTCTTTTCTTTCTTTTTTTTCTTCTTTTCTCTTTTCTTTTCTTTCTTTTCTTTCTTTCTTTCTTTCTTTCTTTCTTTCTTTCTTTCTTTCTTTCTTTTCTTTCCTTCTTTTCTTTCTTTTTTTAGATTTTATTTGTTTGTTCATGAGAGACACACAGAGAGAGGCAGAGACACAGGCAGAGGGAGGAGGAGGCTCCCTGCGGGGACCCTGGGATCACGACCTGAGCCGAAGGCAGATGCTCAACCACTGAGCCACCCAGGTGCCCCTTGGGGGTACATTTCTTTCACCATCCCTAGCCTACCTGTGATTTAGATGCTGTGAGAACCTCCTTGGGTATGTTTTTAACCTTTGTGAGTCTCGATGTTTTCATCTGTTAAATGGGAGACTGTCTTTCATCAAGCTGGCATGAGGATAAGACCTCCACACGGGGCTCCTCCACCTAAGTGCTCAACAGACGGGTCTTTATTCTGCAGCGAGGAGCATGTGCCTCCCTGGGGCCAGGCCCTGCCCTCCACGTGGGGGTGTTACTAAGTGTGGAGGAAGGCTGCTGGAGGCAGCTGGGGTGGGGGTGGAGGGTGGGGAGATGAGGCTTTTGACATTGAAACTGCGTAACATTAATCCTTATTTTCAAAGCTCTTTCTCCAGTTCATCTACCGCTCCCCAGTTGATACGATTGTACTTTGCGTGTGACTTGGCAGGATTAAGAGTGCCACTGGATTCAGGGGACAGTGGTGAAGGTGAGCCGTCTGACATTCTCATCTGCACGACGGGATAAACTGTCCTTGAATCTAATCCACACTCTAAAGTGTAAAGCTATTAGGCAGGTCTCTAGGCAGAGCTTTATTGGACCGGAGTGTCTAGAGTGGCTCTCCATACCTGATAGATAGTCGGGAAAGACTGAGCGTGCATATTAATTCCCTTTTTCTGCAAAACGAAACCCACATTGGCGTGGTCCCAGCTTCTTTCAGGACAACGCAGGATCTATGGCTGATGTGCGGAAGCGATCGGGATCGCACAGTGCACTTTTCAGGCTCACCGATGGCCTTGGGGACCCCGTGCCCTCCTCCCAGGGCGGTTGCTCTCCGGCTGAACTGCTCTAACTGGCTGTTTCTAACTCTGCCCTCTGAGGGCCCTGGGAGTCCTCAGCCTGCTTCCTCTATGGGGCTCTGCAAAGTTGAGAGGATGGCTGATGATCTCTCTGCAGCTACGAATGGGCTCAAAAATCTCTATAAAGAGTAAATTGGATGTAAAGCATAAACTCAGAGAAGATCCTAAACACCATGCTTAACCATTCGCCCCTCTCTTTTCTTTAGCTTTTGACTCCAATTCCTCCCTGAGACATAAGCACTGAGGGACGTCAGCAGAGATGTGACCAGTGAAGGCTGAGGCAGTGGGTACCACGTCTTGGAAAAAGTCAGGGTTGGAATGAACAGTCATTTTCTGCAGCAGTTTAGGGGAAGACGGCCTCGTTTGGATTCTCTGTTTTTGGTGATGGCTTCTCTGAAGGGAAATGGTGGCCATTTATAGACTCCAGAGGAAGGGGGCATCTGAGCCCTAGATGTGACATTTAATTGCTAATTTCCTTTAATTTAAAATCTCATTTCCTCAATGACAAGCCAAGGACCTGTGCCCTAGAGTGATATTCCAGGAAGAGAGTTTTGTGGTCACAGGGGCCTGGGAAGCCTGAAGACTACAGTGCCTCTTGGAAATTCACAGCTGCTGTTGGCTGTTAAGGCCCTGAGAAGTCCTGCAGAGAAGAGAAGGGTGCTAATTTGTTTCACCAAGCACTTCACAAACTTCTTTGAGTACAAAACCCATTTTACATGTTATCATACCCACACTTTGGGAACCTGGATTACAGTGAAGGGAATAGCATTTCCCCGAGCTTTTTCCTTCTCAGGAAACATGCTGGATGTTTTATAGACATTGTCTTATTTATGTCACGTATTGGCCTTCTGAGCTGCACATTTTCATTTCCATTTTACAGATCAAGAAACTGAGGTTTAGCGAAGCCAAGGAGCTTGCTCACAGTTACGCAGCTAGCGAACGGCAGAGCTGAGATTTGAACCCTGCACCGTGTCACTCCAGATGACAATCTTTTTTTACCTGGTCCCTCTTCATGACGCCTCTTGCCTTTTTAACCAGTGAGATGGAAACAGGTAGATACAAACAGTAAAGGACTTAGTTAGGGGTCAGTCAGGTCCAGGTTTGGCTTTGTTTTGTCTTCCCCATGGCTACAGTCAAGATCTTCCACCTTGTAGGGCTCTCTCTCTGTCATGAGACGTAGTTGAGAGGTGGCCAGATCCCACAAACCCCGGGACCCCTGTGAAGAAGGGGCAGCTGCCCTTGGGCCCAGAGTGCAGGTGGATCAACCAAGTCCCACGGCTTTTATAAGGATCCTCAAGTAATTTCACCAAGTTGCTTCCCTTTCCCATCTGCTGAAACTGTGGGTTATGAAACGTGTCCCCAAGTTCTGCTAAAGAATCACTTGCCAACATGAGCCAGGAGGATAAAGATGTTGGATGAAGCATCCTGCTCCTGCCAGGGGTCTGTGATTGCCGGGCTTGGATGCCCTGCGTGGGGGGGTGCTCCTGCCTGCTGGTGCTCGGGGGAAGGGGCTTGTGAAGCAGGCAGCCGGGCTGGCAGGGTCAGGCTGGTGGCCAGAGGATAGGGGACATGGTTGCTGCTAAGCCAGGCTCTGAGGCCCTTCTCCTGCTGTGCAGGGGGCTCTCTGCTCTTCCTGGCATGTCGTTGACCCCTTGCTCCCCACTGGTGTTATAAGGGTTTTTAAAAATTTTATTTTATTTATTTATTCATGGAGACACACAGAGGCAGAGACACAGGCAGAGGGAGAAGCAGGCTCTATGCAGGGAGCCCAATGCGGGACTCGATCCCAGGACCCCAGGATCACATCCTGGGCCAAAGGCAGACGCTCAACCACAGAGCCACCTGGGCGCCTGAAGCTCATCTTTCACCTCAACCCCCTTCTGACTGTACCCCTCCGGCCTGGGCAGCATGGAAGTGATGGGCAGGATCCTTACTTCTTCCCGAACCTTCGGGGCAGGCAAGCCCTCAGGTACGGGCTGCACCAGATGCCCCCACTGTTTGGGGAGAGGCCTTCTGCAGGGCTGTCAGGGCCCAAATATATGCAGTGTCCAGAGTGGCCATCGAAAGCAAAATAAAGGAGATCTCTATGTGTGCCAAGATGTCACACCTCAGAGATTTAAAGCTGGACAAAGCGACTTGCTGACCTCCATATGCTCACAGGGGGCACATCCATCTTCCCCTAAGTAATTCTCTGGTCTCTCCCTGACACTCCAGCTGGGCCCGGCTCTGTGAATAAACACCGGCCCGAGCCTGCTGGTCACTGAGAGGCTCGGCTTGCTGCAAGAGGCCCAGGCTTCCCTGGAATAGGATGCATGAAGATTTTGCTTGCTTTTCCCCCCTATTTGTCTTAATCACACAGAGTGATTAGGGAATAATAGGTTTCTAGGGAATAATGGCAGGGAAATGTCATGGGAGAGAACCAAGGGAATGGGAATGATGGTGACCCATGCTGGCTCAGTGGCCTGTGGGGTCCTTCTGGTGCTCTTCACCAAGACCTCTGCAGAGCCAGTGGGGTCAAGCAGGCGTTTGTGGTGGGTGGACTGGGGAGTGAGACAGCCTGAGAGACAGACTGGGTGAGCAGACCTGACAAGCTTGTGGACCAAGGAGCACAAGCCAGGAGAGAGGCAAGGTCCCGGGTGCCAAGAGGCCCAGGGAGCAGAGCAGGGGAGGGGACCTGTGTACCATGGGTGCGGCCCAGAGGCCAGGCTGTGGGGTCTCAGGGTGGTGAGATGAAGACAAGGCTTCCAGAGAACCAAGGGCAGGGAAGGAGCTACACTTTTCCTCCTAGAGCCGTTCTCAAAGCCCCTAGAAGCCAGACTATGGAGGAAGAGGATGGTCGTGAACTTGTGGAAAGAAGATTGGGCTGGGAGCTTGACCCCAAACAGCAGGGTTTTATGAACCAATGCTTTTCTTTTCCTCCTGTTCCCTCCTCCTCTTTCCAGGTGGCCCCCACCCTTTCTGGCCAACCCACATGACTCCCAGCCTTGAGGGAGCGTGGGGTTGTGTGAGTTAGGGCTGAGGTGCTAATGGAGACAGGGCAAAGCTTCTGACGTTGGGCTGGACCTTGTGCCTGCTTCCCTGCGTCCGGGAGGTGGTGAGGATGGACGAGGGGCCTTCTGTCGGCTGCCTTTTCGCCTCCAAGTTGTCCACCTCTGTCTGGGGGGAGCTGAGGGGTCGCCACAGCCATCAGTGAAGTGTGATCGTCGTAGACAGGTTTGGAGAGGGTGAAGCCTATGTGGGACATTGAGTCAGGCTTTTGTCCTGCTTCCTGTGGGGACGGTAAGACACTCTGAGGTCACAGCAGAATTCTGGGTGACAGGGCTCTGGGTCGTTGGTGATCTGTCCCCACCTGGAGGGATCAGGACGTAGTGGCCGCCTGGTTGTCTGAGAGGCAAGGAAGGGGCCCAGGTGCCTCCAACGACTTGCTCCCTATTATGGTTTGGCAAAGGGAAGCTGGTCTGCAGCCCTGAATTCGAGGGATTCACTTCTCTCTTGGCATCACTGAATCACGAGGTCAGGGTGTTTATCTGGTGGGGTGATCAATCACACAAATCCTTTCTCCCTCCCATCGCTTGCTTTCTTCAAAAGCAAGCAGCAAACTGGGAAAACAAACAAAAGACAAGCCAAAACAAACAAACCAACAAACAACCCCACAGCAGCCTGGAGGCAAATCATTAAGCACTCAAGAATAGAAATTGTCTTCACAGGACCTCCTCCTTTTAACTGCCACCCCCATCCTTTCCATATTAAGGAAATTATTTTGAAAGCCGGAGTTTTCATTGTAGGAAGCCCCAGTTGGTGTTGCGATGGCTTCGCAAGACAGTTAGGAATAGGGTAATGCCAGGGAACACCTGCTTGGGGGGGATGGAGACCATTCTTTGCCTCCCACTGGGAGAGCTGCATACCCTGAGCTCAGAAAGGGGCCCTGGGGCAAATGGGGGTCCCTGCCCTTAACCTTGGCTCTCTGGTTCCATTCGTTTCTGCTACTGTGTAAAATGCTTTTGGAAGCACAGTTTTTGATTTTGAGATCCTTTGTATTTTAAATTTTATTTTTAAAAAAGATTTTATTTATTTATTCATGAGAGACACAGAGAGACAGAGCAAGAGAGGCAGAGACACAGGCAGAGGGAGAAGCAGGCTTCCTGCAGGGAGCCCTATGCAGGACTGCATCCCAGGACCCCGGGATCACGCCCTGAGCTGAAGGCAGGTGCTCAACCACTGAGCCACCCAGGTGCCCCTTCTTTATATTTTTTAATGCTGGGTAGACCCCGGTGGCCTTGTCCTTGTAAGAGCTCCGGATGCAGGAATAAAGGATCTATGCAAGGGAGCTATATTATTTAAAATAACAACTGAAAATTGTCAAGAAACATTTTATATTAATATCAAATCCTTTAAATAGGTCTTGGGTCCCTAAAAAGTCCTATATTGGAGTCATGAACTTCTAGGAATCTCACATCTTCATCCATCACTAGACAATCTGTTTCCATGGCCTTGGTGCCTGTAGATGCAGGCTCTCTGCTCAGTCATGGTGTCTTTGGGCAGGAGGGACTAAGAGTTGTTTATTCCTGCCACGCCTGAGTGCTTTGCATTTATCATCTCACGAGGTTCCTCTGTCCTGTCTCCCCACCCTCGACACAGTTTGGTGTCTCTCCCTTTTGTGCAGGTGAGGACAGGGAGGCTGAGTCTGGGTCCTCTGTCCAGTATAGTCAGAGCAAAAGGGCAGGAGTTAAGAAGGGTCAACGCTGGGATTTGAGCCCAGGCTAGTCTGACTTGGAAAGCTTTGCTCTTTCCATTACACCCTGCCATCTTTCTATGGCTTTGGTTCCTGTTTTAAAGGTCACAAACACAACATATTCCACCTTTTCAGGTCAGGTGTGCCAAAATTCCAGGTTTGGCATTGGACCCTTGGACTCTGTGAATGCCTTTGAGGTGGAGCCTGTGATTTGCGTAAATGCTCCCCCTGCCTCTCACAGCTGTGTGCTAAGTTGGGTTGATAGGGCAGGTGGCACATAAGGTGGATAATTGATTTTCTTCTTATGAATATTCATGTGAGGTTACTTCTCCATCTGCTCTCCTTCTGCAGTTTCAAAATGGCCACTGGGTACTGAACAGGAGCATGTCTGTCCCTCTCCTTCTAGGTCACTCTTCGTACCACTGGAGGAACAGGGCTGAGCCAATTACTTTTGGAAGGCCAGAACAGAGAACACTGGGTGAATTGCCTGGGCTTGGGGCTTTTCCAGATTGTATATTCTTAATTGTATTGAGCTCTTTGGAGCCATCTGATGAATTGATTCTCAGCATGGCCATCTGTACAGAAATGCAGGGCTGCTTGCAGGACCGGGAGGCAGTTATGCCCGAGTTATGTGGCTGAGCCCCTGGGGCAGCTCTCAGAAGGGGAGAACTCATAGGTCACCGATAATAGTCTATGATGGAGAAGAAGAGCCATAAAGTGCAGAGGCCTCATTAGTTTTGATGGATCTGGCCCAAAATAATATAACATATTAGTCCCTTGTGTAAAAGCCAGGCTAAGTACCAAATAAAAATGTCCCTTTGGGCCTGTAGGAACTGACTCTAGGGGGAGGAAAAATTCGGTGACCCTCTTGCTATGGTTCAAGGGTTCAGAAGTGACTAAGTTTGTGTTGAAGCCATGTCTTTGCCTCACAACAGGGTGTTTACCTGATATCCTGTCAACAGGACTGAATATTGAATGACTCTTCCCCCATCAATGATATTCCTAATAATGACCCCTCAAGATAGAAATACTTGAAGAAGCCCCTCCTCTCATTACATATGGACAAATCTTGTTCACTGAAGTTTTAATGTAAAATGCATTTCATAGGTCCAATTCTGGGGAGGATTACAAAGTGTGTTTTTCTTCCCTCCACATCACCAAGCAATTCGTGGACACTAGCTGGGGGTCCTACAACTCAACTCAATTCTGGAACTATCTACCTGGAGATAGTATCAGATCCCACAGGTTGAAGGCTCAGTCTTCCACTCCAGGTGCCAATTTCAGGTCCATGTTGTCACCTGTACATCTGACCTTCTCCATAGGTTTGATTATTTTGCTAGAGTGACTCATAGGACTTAGGACACTAGTGTACTTGCTAGGTTATCAGTTTATTACAAAGGATATAAGGATATGAATGAACAGCCAGGTAAAGGATAGGAAGGATGACTCTATGTCCTTTGAAATTTGGGACCCCATACAATGGCACATGGAAGCATTCTGGTTCATCAACCTGGAAGCTTTTCAAACCCTGTCCTTTTTTTTGGGGGGGGGGGGGTTTATGGAGGCTTCATTACACAGGCAAATCATTGGCCATTGGTGATTGCTTCAATCTCCAGCCCCTCTCCTCTCCCCAGACATCAGTGGGGAGAATAAAAGTTCTAATCTGCTATTCAGGTTGGCTCCCTAGGCAACCATCCTTGGTTCCAAAAGTCACATTATTAAAAGAGAGAGAGAGAGAGAGAGAGAGAAATCATTAGAGACTCTTAAGGATAGAGAACAAACTGAGGGTTGATGGAGGGATGTGGGTGGGGGATGGGCCAGGTGGGGGATGGGTATTAAGGAGGGCACTTGATGTGATGAGCACTGGGTGTGGTATATAAGTGATGAACCACTGAATTCTACCCCTGAGACCAATATTATACTGTATGTTAACTAACCAGAATTTAAATAAAAATTTGAAAAGAGGGACACCTGGGTGGCTCAGTGATTGAGTGTCTGCCTTCAGCTCAGGCCATGATCCCAGGATTCTTGAATCGAATCCTACATTAGGATTCTTGCGGAGAGTCTGATTCTCCCCTGCCTCTGCCTCTGCCTCTTTCCATGTCTCTCATGAATAAATAAATTAAATCTTTAAAAAATTTTGAAAAGAGGGATCCCTGAGTGGCACAGCGGTTTGGCGCCTGCCTTTGGCCCAGGGCGCGATCCTGGAGACCCGGGATCGAATCCCACGTCGGGCTCCCGGTGCATGGAGCCTGCTTCTCCCTCGGCCTATGTCTCTGCCTCTCTCTCTCTCTATGACTATCATAAATAAATAAAAATTGAAAAAAAATATTAAAAAAAATTTTTGAAAAGAAAAAAACCCCCCAAACAAAAAACAAAAGTCACCTCATTAACATAAACCCAGTCATGGTAGAAAGGAGTTTGTTGTGAATAACAAGACACTCATTTTACTTTTATGGTTCTGAAGGGATTTCAATAACAGAGGGTAAAAGACCGAATAGAACAAAAGATATTTCCAGGGTGCCTCAGTGGCTCATTCAGTTAAACATCAAACTCTTGGTTTCGGCTCAGGTCATGATCTCACGGTCCTTGTGACAGGCTCCCACTGGGTGTGGAGCCTACTTAGGATTCTCTCTCTCTCTGCCCTTCCCCTCCACTCCTGGGCATGCCTTCTCTCTCTCTCCCTCTCTCAAGGAAAAAAAGATGCTCCCATTGCTCTTCTCAGGAAATTCCAAGTGTTTTGGGAACTGTGAGCAAGGGATCATAGACAAAGACCAAAATATATATTTATTATAAATCACAATATCCCACAAGGATACAAATTCTTTGGAAATTGTTAAGTTTTACATTGTATTTAGGAATACTCTCAGTATTGAGATAATTAGTACAATTTTGACCATGATTGACAATGTATAGCTTATTCTATATTTCCCTTTCAACGTTCATTCACTCCTCATTTACAATGAACTCTTTCATTTTTTCTTTACCCTTTGCCTGGCAAAGGGCAAAAACAACCAATAAAATTTAGAAGTTAGCATTATGTAAAAAAGAGCATTAATTGAGAATGAATCTTAGGCACTGTGATAGGCAGAAAAGATCTGGAGTCCTGGGTAAGAAACAGTTAGTGCTGGAATGGAACATACGTCTAGTGGGGGCACAGGCCAGGAAACCAAGCAGTGAATGCCTCAAAAAGGGGTACGTGGAAGGGCTTCCCACACTTGAGGAGCTCAGGGAATCTGAGGGATACGTGGATATTATCCAAAGGGGAGGGGTGCCTGAGGGTGAGAGAGAGTGCACTGTATTCCAAAAGAATGCTCTTAAGGAGAGTGATGACTGGATTGCCTCTTTCTTTATAGGAGTCATCTTTGTGAACTTTTGGTCTACACCAGTGTTTCTCAATTGGGTTTCGCTATGCTCCTCCACCCCCAATTCCAGAGGCATTTGGCAACATTTGGAGACATTTTTGGGTTGTCCCAATTGGAAGGGTTGGACGCTACAGTCATCTAGTGGGTACAGGCTAGGGATAGTGGTAAGCATTCTATTCATGCAAAGGACAGTCCCCCAACAAAGGGTCTCAGGACCCAAATGTCAATACTGCTGCTGAAAAATGGCAATCCAAGTCTCTGCACCAATTCTCTACCTCTGATCTCCCTGCAAGAGCACTTTTGTAAGGAGATGGTAAGTGTGCCCCCTGGCTGGTAGTGGAGGGATATTGAGGCACCTGCCAAGAGCCTTTTCACAAGTTTGCCCCGCTAGATGCTGGAGGAGGGATTCCTCTCTGTCATTCATGTTCCTCTCTCTCCTAATATAAAGTAGTTAGCTAACAACTATAAAATGAATTGAAGTACAAACCACTGCCTTACAATGGCATTTTAACCAATAATCACTTGAAGAGTCTGTATAAAATGAAGATAATAATATCCCTTCGGGTGGTTGTGGCAAGTGGAGGAGAGAGCATATGCAAAGTGTTTAGCATGGACTACACCAACAGTGCTGCTGCTTCTCATTTTTATTATGGTGTGATGGCTTCCTTGATGTGTCAACTTGGCTAGGCTCTAGTCCCCAGTTATGCAATCAAACTAACACTGATCTAGGTCTTTCTAGGAGGGGCCTGGCTGGCTCATTCAGTAGAATGAGTGACTCTTGAACTTAGGGTTGTGAGTTTGAATCCCATGTTGGGTGTAGAGATTACTTAAAAGACACATTGATCTAGCTATTTTGCAAATACAGTTAATGCCTCTAATCAGGTGACTTTAAGTAAGGAAGATTATGCTGGATCACTTGGGTGGGCCTGGCTGAATCCGGCAGAAAGCATTAAAAGCAGGACTGAGGCTTACCCATGGGAAAGCCGGAAATCTTCCCTTGGATGACAGCATCAGCCTGTGCCTGTGGGTTTCAGCCCAACTGACATCTTTCCTTTCTGATTCCTTGTTTGCCTTAGGGATATCAGGCATGCTCAGCCAGCCGTCACAACTACATAGGTAATTCCTTGTAATAAATCACTTAATATGTGTAGCTCCAAGGGTTCTGCTTCTCTGGTTGAACCGTACTGAGACAATTAGAATTCATAGTATTTTATGTCCACCTGGTAGGAGGTATTTCAAAGTGCTTGAAACAGTTTCTGCTCAAATCCCTGTCCCTTCCCATTTCTGAGTAGACAGATTATTGTCACAGAATCCTCAGAATAAAATGAAAGATCTTTTAGTCAATCTCTCAGGAGTTGAGGCTGGGAAGGTAGACTGGATATGGAATTGGACAGTTAAGTGGACATGACCTCTAACACTGTATAAGCTTACAATCTAAAAATAGGATTTAGGGGGACACCTGGGTGGCTCAGTTGGTTGAACGTCCCACTCTTGATTTCTGCTCAGGTCATGATCTCAGGGTCATGAGATTGAGCTCTGCATTGGGCTCTGCTCTCAGTGGGGAGTCTGCTTTTTCTCCATCTTCCTCTCCCTTTACCCCTTCCCACCACTCTCTCTCATAAATAAATTCTAAACAATTAAAAAATAGGATTTAGGGAAAAAGAACTTATTTTTGTTTAGTTCAGTTAGTTAGTTTGGCTTTCTAATGAGGGTGGATCTCAAGGTTAAATGTTTATGTGTTGGGCTGGGTGATGATAGGGCAGAAGCAAATTACAGTGATCATTTCCACCTAAAAATGGAGATGGAAGGACACTGAGTAAGGGCTGGTGAGGAGATGGGCTTGACCAGGGGGCTACTGAAGCTGCAGAGGTGGCCTGAGAGAAGAGAAGGGGGTAGAGTGGCTGTGCTAGGAGAATTTTTATGGGAAAGAATAGAAAAGTATCCAAAGGATTTTATTTTTTAAAAAGTTTTTTTATTTATTTAAGTAACCTCTACACTCGATGTGGGGCTCGAACTCATGGCCCTAAGATCAAGTGTTACATGCTTTTCCAACTGAGCCAGACAGGTGTCCCTATGCAGGGTTTTTAAAGAAAGTTTTGCTTATGTTGTGAGAATGTAGACCTTTTCTCCTGCTTTCCCACAAATCTTCAATGAACTATTCCTTTGTATTAATGAATTATGAAGTTTGATCAATATCTGGGAGGTACTAAAAGTGCTGCGAGAATGGAAGTTGTAATGGTGGTTCATGTGGGATGTGACCATGTGTGGCTTAGAAAACCACTAAGGTTGTGCATGATCTAGTTTTAGAACCACCAAGGAGGCACATGATCTAGTTATAGAACCACAAAGAATGCACATTTAATAGTTTTGTTACAGCAGGTAAAAAGTTTGTCATTTATGATAAAGTGGCTCATCCTTGCATTCTTCATAAACTTATTACGCTGTCTGGGGTGCCTTGCTAGGTACCAGGCACATGTCTGAGAAAAGGACTGCCGTAGGACTTCAATCTGGGTTGGAGGACATGCTGCAGATGAACAAAAGGCAATTATAATACAATGTGGTGTGAAGAAAAAGCAATGAGAAGTTGCTAGGGTAGTCCATGAGAGCATACAACCTCTACCTGGGAGCTCATGGGGGCTTTCTGGGGGAAGTGACTTAAACTTCCATCTTAAACTAGAGGATGGATAGGAGGTGAGGAGAACAAAATATGACCCCCAAATATGCCACTTTGGCATATTGATTACTTTGAGCTGAAGGCAATCAAGAACTGGTAGACACAAGAAGAACTTTTAGCTTTCCCTAAACTTTCTAAAAGAATTTATATAGAGGGCTTGGCCCAGAAAGAGAACTGTTACAAAAGATAACTTTTATCTGAAAGACCTCTCTGTATGGCAGGGCAAACAGCTGATTGCCAAACATCTGATCTTATTGTTCTGTGAATGACTCCTCCCTTTGTAGACCCAGGCACTTATCCTGTTCCTTAGCTCAGGATGGCATATAATCCTCAACTGGCTCACTTCTCCTTGGGTCTCATATTTTTTATGAGGCTCCTGTACATACATAATCGATTTGTTTTTCTCCTGTTAATATGTCTTATTCCAATTTAATTAATAGACCAGACAAAATAACCTAGAAGGGTAGAGAAAAATTTTTTCCCTCCCCTGCAGAGGTAAGAAGATAAAGAGCTAGAGACAGTGATTAATGCTTTTAGTCTGGCAGGCAATTTGTTGAATAGGTGCTATGTTTCTTATAAATACTCTTCCATTTTGAATCTTGCTTGGAAATTCCATATGGACATAATACCTTGACATGAAATGGAAACTTATTTGGGGCTAGGGCTCTTGAAGCCTCTTTTTTTTTTTTTTTAAAGATTTTATTTATTTATTCATGAGAGACACAGAAAGAGAGGCAGAGACACAGGCAGAGGGAGGAGAAGCAGTCTCCATGCAATGAGCCCAATGTGGGACTCGATCCCGGGAATCTGGGATCACACCCTGAGCCAAAGGCAGAGGCTCAACCACTGAGCCACCCAGGCATCCCTTGAAGCCTTTTTCTAACAGAAAATCTTCACTGTGCAAACCTTCTAGGCATAAGAACAGTCCAATATGGCTGGTTTTCTGGATGTCCTGTATATAGAGATTGAGGGTGGTACACTAGAATTTGAGTTAATTATAAAGGGAACAAATGTGGTACAAACATGGATTTGATAACAAGTCTCACAGTAACAGAATTTCGAGGCAACCTTCAAAGCCTGAGATAGACAGTTTAAGGACAAATACAAGCAAAGCCTTTCTAGAGTTTACTTTATGGAACTTTTATTCTCTAAAATGTAGCACAGACTGAGTTATAGAGATGTTCAAGACCTTGGATCGATTAACGTGTGATGGATTCATAATGGGCTGCTAAGGGAATCAAGAGCTATTTGGAATAAATCATGTTATTATCAAGTTTTGGCATCATGGAAGATTTAAATGGCCTCAATGACACTACCAGAAGGGGATACTGGGAGACATGGAACATGAGACCCCCGATGATTATGATAATGCTCTTTCCCTAAGTGGATGTTTTAAGTAATATATATCTAATAATGTTTTTATTTGTACAGCTTTTCTCTCTCTCTTTTTTTTTTCTGGAAGAGAGACTTAGCCACATAGAGCTATGACTAATTGCAAACAACAAACTACATGTCTGTTACACGTCTCACTACCCATTTACACCTTTCAGACTTCATCCATGTGTCCTCTGTTGGGCTTCTCTTTCCTTGCTTCCTTTCCTTAGACCTTGATTCCATACAGCTGAGATTATATATATATATATATATATATATATATATATATATATATATATTTAATCACCAGTATCTGCTGATTTATTTCCTCCAGAACTCTGAAATTAAGTCTCAAGTTCACCATGGTGGGACTTTCTTTTACACATGTTAGCAGGAGAGTCAGCCAAAGAGAAAGACATTAGCTCATTATTTGATATGGCCCCTGGATGAATTGATTTGTAAGTAGAAGTCTCATTGATTTGCAGGACATGGAGAATAATCCTCTAGAAAGGACTATAGAAAAGAATTCCAGCAGAATGAGAAAAGGGCTGTCATGCTGTCTTTTTTTCCTTTTTCTAATTAAGATTGTTTTTTTTAGAGCAGTTTAAAGTTCACATACTATCTTGTTTTTAAGGGGCCTGCTTCCCTAAACAATTGGAATAAAAACCCAGTTATTTAGACAACTCTTGTTTCTAGTTAGTTTCCATGAATCATCTGAGTGATCATTTGTGTTTGGGGTATATTGTCAGCATTTTCAGGATTGTTGATACAGTTTTCCACATCACTTCACACTGTGCAAAGAATATGCCACAATTTGGTGAATTACAGGAAAAGGCAGCAGAATTATCAAGGAGTGGTGGGGAGGGTAATCTTGGGGAACTAGCCCAAGACTTCCTTGAATTCCTTTCTCTAGCCTAGTCCCTTTCCACTGAATGGGCTTGGTGATCCTCATCTACCTTCAGAACTATATTGATACCATACTGTCTGCCTCCTATTCCTTGGAGTATCCCACAGCTTGGTCTCACTTGTACTTTTTTATTACTTCTGCCCTATTATTAATTGACTCTAAGTTCTGGAGCTTTCATTTGAACGTGGAGTGGAACCTTGGTCAGGAGGGTAGGCAGATGGGTTGGAATGGGATTCTTGGCACAGGAGTGAGGTTTCAGCACTGGCTGTATCTGATAAGATACCAAATGTCTACCTATCAAGGTGTGGTAGGAGAGTTCCTTTGATGGGGCAGAAGGAGGAGGTGACTTCTGCTTCCCTAATATTTTTTGATTTTAAGATTTAAATGACAACTCACTATTTTTCTACATAATCTCTAAACAACTTTGTTTTTGTTATTATGAGTGTTGAGTAAAATAGAAATTTTCTTTAATTTTCCTTTTTCCTGAAAGCTTGTGTCCTATCTAATTGCTGTATCAACTAAAATTCTCCTCTTCTTGCCCTACTCAACTCTTGCAATTTATTTAGTAGATAAAGAAAAACTACAAAATTAATATAGGATTATTGTAATGTGTGAAACAATACAAAGATATATGTAAAATAGCTAGTAACAGCTGGTCTGTAAAGCAGCCACCTTAAATCCTATCCTTATGAAATAATCAGTGTTAAAAGCCTGTTGTATAAAGTCATGCTCCTACCAGCCTCACAAACATACCTGACATGCATAGGTTCTTTTTTCCTCTAAACGTTATGAGCTCTTAGTGTCTAATATCCCCTTCCTTGCATTTCCCCCCTAAAAACACACCATGAATATCCCTCTGGATAAGTAGATATCTTTAAGCTTGCTCTGGTTAGTACAGAAGCCACTGGCAATGTGTGGCTATCAAGCACTTTAAATGTGGCTAGTCCAGATTTCTTTTTTTTTTTTAAAGATTTTATTTATTAATTCATGAGAGACACAGAGAGGGGCAGAGACACAGGCAGAGGGAGAAGCAGGCTCCCTCCAGGGAGCCCGACCCGGGACTCGATCTCGGGTCTCGATCCTGGGTCTTCAGGATCACATCCTGGGCGGAAGGCAGCGCTAAACCACTGGGCCACCAGGGCTCCCCTAGTCCAGATTTCTAGGGCTTAGGACAAAAATAAAAAGAATGTAAACTATCTCATTAATAGTTTTTTGTTGTTGTTGTTGTTGTTGATTACATGTTGAAATGATAAAATTTTGGATATTTTGAATTAAATAGCATATGTCACTAAAATTAACTTCACTTATTTCCTCTTGTTTTTCTTTTAAAGTAAACACTACCCACTACTTTCCATGGAAAACTACTTGAACTCATGATCCTGAGATCATGGGTCTCATGCTCTACTGGCGGAACCAGGCAGACACATCTATTACCTTATGCCTTAAAAAATTGTGGCTATCAAAAAAAATTGTGGCTATCAGATTTATTTATTTATTTTTTTTTATTTTTTTTTAATTTTTTTTTAAATTTTTTTTTTATTTATTTATGATAGTCAGAGAGAGAGAGAGAGAGAGAGAGGCAGAGACACAGGCAGAGGGAGAAGCAGGCTCCATGCACCGGGAGCCTGACGTGGGATTCGATCCTGGGTCTCCAGGATCACGCCCTGGGCCAAAGGCAGGCGCTAAACCGCTGCGCCACCCAGGGATCCCTGGCTATCAGATTTAAAATTACTTGCATTGGGACACCTGGGTGGCTCAGCAGTGAGTGTCTGCCTTCGGCTCAGGGTGTGATCCTGGTCCAGGAATCGAGTCCTACGTAAGGCTCCCTGCATGGAATCTGCTTCTCCCTCTATGTCTCCGCCTTTTTCTGTGTCTCTCATGAATAAATAAATAAAATCTTAAAAAACATAAAATTACTTGCATTATGTTTGTACTAGACAACACTGCTCTAACCCATTCTTTCAACAGGTAGTTATATTCCAAAGAACTTCATGTAAACTTAATAAGTTGGTGATCTACATCCGTACAAAAGCTTTTTTAAAAAAAGATTTATTCATTTATTTTAGAGAGAGAGTGTGAGTTAGGAGGTAGAGGGAGAGAGAAGCAAACTCCTCACTGAATGGGAGCCCAATGACCCAGGGCTTGATCCCATGACCCCTAGATCAAGACCTGAGCTGAAATCAAGAACTGGAGAGTATTATTATGCTGAGTGAAGTAAGTCAATCGGAGAAGGACAAACATTATATGGTTTCACTCATATGGGGAATATAAAAAATGGTGAAAGGGATTATAGGGGAAAGGAGAGAAAATGAGTGGGAAATATCAGAGAGGGAGACAGAACATGAGAGACACCTAACTCTGGGAAATGAACAAGGGGTGGTGGAAAGGGAGGTGGGCCGGGGGTTGGGGTGACTGGGTATGGGCACTGAGGGGGGCACTTGACAGGTGAGCACTGTCACCTGGGTGTTATGCTATTTGTTGGCAAATCGAACTCCAATTAAAAAAAAAAAACAGTTGGATGCTTAACCTACTGAGCCACCCAGGTGCCCCTTTGTATGAAAGTATTTTGTTTGAAACTCTTTCCGTGGAGAACTAACATTTATGGTCTAGAAAAGTGGCTATTTTTCTTGAAGACCACACTGAAGCTATCATACCTAATGCAAAGTTCACATTTCTAATAGGATACTAAGCTATCAGCAAAATCACCAAACTGCATCTCTTAAACCAGCAAGTCCCCTGTCCTATTTTTCCTTGAATAGCTATCATATGTGTAAATAATTTTACAGAATTATATATATTCAGCACTGAGGCTGGAGGCACTGGACATGCCTGGAGGCATGTAGAACTGGGAAGATGTTAGGGAGGTTTTAATTTTTTAAAAATTTTTTATTGGAGTTCAATTTGCAAGAGGAGGGTTTAAATTTGAGATAGAGTTTGCTAATGAGATGGATGTGGCACTGTAATTTGGAAGAATATTCTAGGAGGGACAATAGTTGGAGAGACTGACTGACTGATAAGCTATCCAGAACCTGTAGCATTTTCATTTTATAGACCTTATTTGAATCAGAAAACCTGGGTTGGAATTTGTACTCATCTACTTAAAAGATATGAGACCTTAGATAAATCACTTAGCCTTTCTGAGCCTTGAATTTCTTGCTGAAATGAGGTGAAAGGACTCCCTTTTCTTCCACGACATGGTATTTCTCAGGTTGATGGGAGGAGCTGATGATTTGAAATGAATAATTGTCATTAAAATTTTAAATTAAAAATAAAGTCCATTTTATAAATATTGTAAAAATATTTTTAAATATTTTATAAATATGCAACAGTAATAATATAACCTTATTGTCATATATATAATCCTTTTTTTCTAATTTTCCACATTGTAACCCTAGTTCTTCTTTAATTTTTCTCTCTTTTGTGGTCATGGTTACAGATGACTTGGACTTGTTCATCATCATACTGTTAGTTTTAGAGACAAGTCTAGATTCTCAGTCCTGTCTTTAATTTGGTTCCCTGTTCTTTAAAATACACCACTGCATGGCTTTCCAATAGCTTGAAACCTTCTTCATACATTCAGTGACTAAATCCTTCCAAGAAGAAAAATCTGAGGGTTGTATATCTTGGAGTGGAAAATCTGGGTGATATATATCTTGGACATAAAGTTTGGCTATGTTATAGGAAAATATTTATAAGTAGGAACTCTAGAACATGGCTCTACTCTGCTAATGACTATTACAGAAGGCCTCACATTCATTGAAAGGAATCTTCTTTGGGGGATTCTGGCCAACTCTATGCAGTGGTCCTCACTCTGCAGCTCCAGGGTATATCTCTGGATATTTGTGATGCTGGAGGCTAGAAGAAAAGGGAGTTGTCCTATAGCCAATGGAAAGCATCCTCCTAGTGATTCCTGCATTGGGTTTGGCTGACTGTCCAGGGTTAAAGACCTTGATGCAAAGCCTCTTTAAGTCACTGTATAGGTTTGGATGACTTCCACCAAGCAGGCCAGGCAAATTTCAAGGCTTCAGACTGAGCTTCCTCGGGAGAAATGAAAAAGCAGAAGAGGGGAGGGACGTCAGAGATTCTGGTTGGGGCAATAAGCTTGTGTGTGTGTGTGTGTGTGTGTGTGTGTGTGTGTGTCTAGAAATGCCCAGGATACCCTCAGCTACCAGGCAAAGGTCACCCCACTCTTTTAGGTTATCTCCCAAAGCCTGTTAAATCCTCCAAAAAGAAATTGATCTATTGTAACTCTGATAGTTCTGAAGCTGACTGTACTTTCCCAGAGTTTCACATTATTCATTTCCAGAAAGTAATTTTAGTTGATTGCCTTGTGGTCTTTTTGAATGAGGCATTTTATGAAATAGGAGAAAATTGAAAAGGTTGGCTCACCATCAAAATATATGCCTTCTGAATGCTCTTAAGGGCACTGCAACTGCCAATTTGGGATGGAAACTTGTTGGAATTTCTGTCCCTGGAGGTTTTTAATGGGAGGTGAGACAAGTATCTTTCTTGGTCCATTTAGTTGGATGCCTGCCTTGGACAGGTGTATCAGATGACCTGTGATCCTTCCCAGTATTGGCTTTTTGTGATTGGGTAGATTCATGAGACTATATTAGGTTCAGGATTTTACCCATCTGCTTTATTATTTGGCCCAATGTCTCTTGATCTTGTCTCTCCAAGCAGATTTTAAATTATTTGGAGGCTTGGATGATGCCTTGTGTTTCTTTCATTTTCCCCATGGAACAGAGAGAGCATGAGGATAACTTATGGGGAAGGGTTCTGGAAGAGACAGTGTCCAGGAAGACAGGAGCAAAGTCCAGGGTGGAAGATTGACCATTAATGAGAGGATTGATACCACATCTTCTGAGGTTGGAGGAAAGGTATCAGAACTGATAAAGGTGTAAATAAATTAATAGATAGTCATGCAACATGGTGAGGGAGATTCCATTTTATAATCTCAGTTCCACTGATGAAGGATGAGGAAAGATCTTTCACTAAAAGAAAAAAAATTAAGGGATGCAAACAGAATGGTAAATATTTGGAATAATTGTTGTTGGGGAATGGAAGAGGGGGCTGACCAACAACAGGTCAAAGGTTTGATGGAAAAAGGGGATTGGAGCATCAATTCAAGGTTGGGATTTTCCTGAACAGTGTGGTAGAGACCAGGAGATACAAGGTAATCAAGATTGGCAAGCAGAGGAGAGTTCAGATTACCCATCTGGGGATGTAGAACGGGCAGGGAAGGAAAAGCATTGCTGGGTGATAAAAGGGAGAAGCCAAGAAAGGGAACACACTATGAGGCCAGAGAGCAAGTGAAATAGGAGGAATTAGGAAGTGGGAAAACCTCAAGGGGTAGGTGAATATGGTCAGAGAGTAGAATGTTGGAGTTTAAGATTTTGGGGTGATGACAAAACCAAGAGTGTTGTGAGGATAGGTGGTCCAAATGCAGTGCAGTAACTGAGTAGAGTTAGGGAGATCCATGAGTTTCAAGATCACATTATTGGGGTTATCAGATGAGTGGTTTATCTTCAGAGACATGCATATCTCCTTGGATTTGGGTAGGAGTTGAGATAGGAAGGACCATGAATGAGGACTCAAAGAGCCATGATGAGAGGAGCATGCAGTGCTTTTGGGACTCATTGGAGGATTTCTTAACCCTGACCTAGGGAACAGACAGATGTCTGGGAGAAGTGATAGCTAACATGAGCCCACCAAAATGAGTAAGGTTAGCCAAGGGAGGGAAAATTAAGGCAGGGGAAAGGGTAGGATTCTTTAGGTAGAGGGAAGTAGGATGTTAAATAGATCAATATTTTATAAAATGTGTTGCTTCATAAAATGAAAGATAATCAGGAGACACAGAACTTATTATTAAATAACGTTGTCTATGTTTCTTTCTTTCTTTCTATAGCTTGGTAATCTTCACTTACAGTAGGCCTTATTTTGTTACTTTTAATTAAATTTTTTTCTTAACTCAGACTTCTGGGGGCTACATTTCACATCCTCACATTTATAACATATTATTATGTTAAAGGAAGGTGATGAAGAGTTCCTGAGGACCCATCCTCCTGATATTCGCTATGACTTAACCCTCTGTCTGCAGATTAATTTTCAATTATAGAACAAGTGTGTGATTTATTCTACATGATTGGGTTGGGAAAAAAAGGGAAAAAAAAGACATGATGCTAGCAAAGCAGAGAACAAACAATGAAAGACAGATAGTATACCCAAGAGCATTGTGACTTGTGCCTTTGTAATATGCAAATGAGGGGGCATTATTACTCTGTGCAAATGTTCACATGCTGAATGTGGATTAAGAAAAGGTGAAAGCACTCAGAGAAGAGAGCCAAAATGTCTGCAAGGAAAAAAAAGGAAAGTCAGAAAAGAAGCCAACTCTATTTCAACCAAGTATGTTGGGTCATAAATTATATCCAAGGAGATTTAGCTAACTGACACGTTGGACTTGGAACCCACGTTCCTTTTCCCACCTTGTTCTGACCATGAGAAAGGGTTGGTTATGGCACAGGAAGAACCCAGGGTTTGGACCAAAGTGCAGCTGGGCCTGTGTCCTGGCTCTGTCATAGTGCTGGCGAGCAATGCGACCATGAGCATATGCCCAAGCTTCTCTGAGCTTCCATTTCTGCATCAGAAGAAGAAGAAGAACAAGCAAAAAACATAAGTCAAAGGGTGGATGTGAGGATTGGGAATTATGTATGTGAAGTACTCAGAACAATATCTAATATGTAGGAGGTAGCCAGGAAGTGGTAGTTATTAGCTAGAAGTACTACTAATATGACTACTCCTATTAGTGCTCTCTTTGACAAATGAATCAGTAGAGTCTGTACGATGGAGAGAATGCTTGCTTATAAAAGGGATATTTTATACGTGTATGCTACACTCAACAAATAATTCAAAATGCAAATGGTACCTCTGCAGTGCCGCAGACAGGGTCATACTTCCTCCAGAGGCCAATACATGTTTGTCAGAGACCGTCTATTTGTGTGTGTGTTTGTGGGGAAGAGATGTCAGGAAGATGGGAAAGCAATTGCGAGGCTGGAAACAGCTTCCTTCCTTTAAATCCACCATCTAGAACTATTGCAGCACCAGAGGAATTTTCTTAAGCTGACTTAGAGAAATAACCCAATCCTTGCAGCAGTGTACAAATGCTGCTGTGATCCATTTTTCAGAGGGAAGATAGTAACTCTCTTGGCAGCATCCCTGGCTCTTTCTTTGAGCAGGACACCTAGAAGGAGCATCATTTGAGTAGTTGGCATAAGAAGTATGACCTGGTGAGAGGGGTGATTCAGTGCTGAGCCTCTTTGTAAGATCCATGTGTTACAGGTCTTGAAGGGCTCCATTGTTCACCTTCCTGGCTTATGCCAAGGCTCGTGTCCAGCGGACCAAGGACAGTGTACCTATCCTGAGCAAGATGCCAGGGAGCTGCTGTCAAATAAATTAAGTAAACTTTAGACTTGACCATTTACATAGTTCCTGGCAAACACATTTTCTAAGTGTATAATCTCCTATCTGATGTCCCTGGGGATAAGAAAGCAAATTTGGTGTATTAGAAAAGCTACACAAAAAAGGGTCATTAGGAAAATACAGCAAGGGATCAAGGTCAAATGTAGGAGCTAAAGTGAATGAACACTGGTGTGGTGATTTTAGAATAGAGAAGCACAACGCCGAGGGGTGGGGTTTCTTTCAGTAAACATAGTTAAATTTCTAGGAAAGTTACCTGGGAAAGTTATGGGGTTGCCTTCTTCGGAATACCTGGGGATGGACCTTCATCTGCTCGGAATGAGTGAAGGAAGTTGGGCTATAGGCAGAAAGATTGATTAGATAATTGCTACACCCACATCATACATTTTGATTCCATATTTAAAAGTAGAGCTGCACATTTTAAACAAAGCATTTATATGCAATGAAATGCCGGGACACCTGCACCCCGATGTTTCTAGCAGCAATGTTCACAATAGCCAAACTGTGGAAGGAGCCTCGGTGTCCATCGAAAGATGAATGGATAAAGAAGATGTGGTCTATGTATACAATGGAATATTCCTCAGCCATTAGAAACGACAAATACCCACCATTTGCTTCAACGTGGATGGAACTGGAGGGTATTATGCTGAGTGAAGTAAGTCAGTCGGAGAAGGACAAACATTATATGTTCTCATTCATTTGGGGAATATAAATAATAGGGAAAGGGAATAGAAGGGAAGGGAGAAGAAATGGGTAGGAAATATCAGAAAGGGAGACAGAGCATGAAGACTCCTAACTCTGGGAAACGAACTAGGGGTGGTGGAAGGGGTGGGGGTGAGTGGGTGACGGGCACTGAGGGGAACACTTGATGGGATGAGCACTGGGTGCTATTCTGTATGTTGGCAAATTGAACACCAATAAAAAATAAATTTATTATTAAAAAAGGAAAAAATAAAGCATTTAAAAATATTTAGATAAGCATATTTCTGGAACCATGCAACTAGTAAGGTATTACATTGTCTGAATTCACTTAAGTGAACCTGGCTCTTATTGGCAAATGTATGCTGGTAATTGTCAAGATGCTCCCATAGATATCGACACTGGGATTGATCCTCAATGATTGACCTTTCTTTATGGCCCAGTGCCCTTGTTCTGTTGCTGGCTGAAGCCCCAGGATTGACATCCTGGTTTGACATCCATTTCCAACCTGGCTCTGGCTCCCCCGCAGGAAGCATCATATGAATTTATTCACTCACCTCACCTCTGTGGCTGTCTTCTGCTCTCTGTGGGCTCAACCCTGGGCCCAAGGAACTGAACAACTGGGACCAGCTGGTGCCTTGTCCCCCAAAGCTCTACCGTGACAGAGGAGAGAAAGTTGCATTATTGCCTTGTGGTTACTATCTGTTAAGGGAAGAACAGTCAGAAAATTCATAGTGTCTATAGCTGTTTCCTAAAACAAGGGTATTCATCTTCTTTACAGTTTTCAGAAAATAAAAGTGTACTTGCAATTCTACAAGTTGCACTAAAATTTGCAAAATATTGCATATCAAGCCAGGGAGTCAGGCTCTACAAACCTCCTTTCAAAGCTAACAGTTTTTTTTCCCCAATATTTTATTTTATTTCTTTTCTTTCTTTTTTTTTTTTTTTTTTTGACAGAGAGAGAGAGAGAGAGAGAGAGCGGCAGAGGGAGAGGGAGAAGCAGCAGACGCCCCACTGAGCAGGGAGCCCGACATGGGGTTCGATCCCAGGACCATGGGATCATGACCTGAGCTGAAGGCAGATGTAACTGACAGCCACCCAGGTGCCCCTCAAAGCTAACAGTCCTAATGACGAGTCTTTTTAGTTGAAAATTTAGCTTGGGAAAGAGGTAGGCAAACATGTGTCTAAACTTACTAGCCGTTCACAGCCATTAATGTTTAGCCAAGTGAATGTGGCATCAGACTCCTCATTACTTCTTGATGGGGCCTTGAAAAAACATGGGCCCCTCTGGACCTCCAGTCTCTTCCCAGTATGAAAGTGTACTGTGGGCTTATGACCACAGTCTCATCTTCAGAAAAGAAAGTCCTGTGAAGAGTAGATCCGTTTCACAAAGTTCTCATCATGGTTAACCTGTTCACTGGAAGTGAATATGGTCATGAGAATTGTGCTCCGTCTGGGAAGGATCAATCAACCCATCGTCACTATCTTCGTGTCACCGAAACCACCTTGATGCCTCATCTCAGAGTCCACCAAACACTGTCACGTGAGCGATCTTGTTTCATTCTCTCAGCAGCCTTAGAGGCAAGTCAGACAACATTTTCTCCATTTTGCAGATAAGTAAACTGTGGCCCAGAGAGGGGAAGAGGGTTGCCTGAGGTCTCACAGCTATAAGGTTGCAGGACTTGGACTAGAAAGCCGCTCTTGGAAATCTGAGTCTGTGCTTTTGCTGCTGTGCCACTCTGCACTGAAAGTGTGTATAGAGACACTGCAAGAGTCCCGCTAAGTGCTTTATAAGGCTGATTAATCACCATCCTAAGTGCCTGGGAATCATCCAGCATTATTAATTCTTTCACCTCCTGACCCTGGTCATCAGCCTCTTCAGAGAGGGATCCAGCCTATTAGCATCAGCATCCTTTGGTCATGCCCTGCGTTATGGAGATGGGGCTTCATTTCTTCTGATGTGGAGGCTGCTGCTTCAGGGTGTGGTTCCCGGCGAGCCGTGAGCTACCCTGGCCAGGAGAGGCGAGAACATAGGACCACGATCTATCAGGCTGCTCTGCCCTGGCTTCACCATCCATGGACCTTGTGTCTGCAGTGAATGACAGTGGCATGAAGACGGTGCTTCCAGGGGAATGAAGCCACTACAGGAAAAAGGAAAAACAGATTCACAAATAATGGATGCATGATACTGATAATGATGGTACATTTTGCTGCACTTTTTAGTTCAGACCAGAGATGATAGAACATGGCATTATGTGCTGATGCCCACCGCAGCTTAAAAACAAGTTTGTAAGTAGCTAGGAGGAGCCCTGAGCTGGCAGCCAGGAGCATTCTGGTTTTCTTTGTCAAGTGTCTTCAACTATAATTCTATCCATGTGGGCCTCACATGTTTTGCCCCTTTCCTCATCTGTAAAGTGGGGATAATTTTGCCTAGCTTCATCCTCCATTATGGGATGAACCAGGTTGCCGGTGTGACGTGTCTGAAGGAAGTGTCGCATAGACAACATGATAAGTACGTCTGGCTACTTGGGCACATTGAGGGAATATTTGGAAGATATCACTAGCTTGTATTACTTCGTATTTTATGCAATATTTTTTTTTTAAATTTTTATTTATTTATGATAGTCACAGAGAGAGAGAGAGGCAGAGACACAGGCAGAGGGAGAAGCAGGCTCCATGCACCGGGAGCCCGACGTGGGATTCGATCCCGGGTCTCCAGGATTGCGCCCTGGGCCAAAGGCAGGCGCCAAACCGCTGCGCCACCCAGGGATCCCTATGCAATATTTTTTTTTATTGGTGTTCAATTTACCAAGATACAGAATAACCCCCAGTGCCCGTCACCCAATCACTCCCACCCTCCTCCCCTTCTACCACCCCTAGTTCGTTTCCCAGAGTTAGCAGTCTTTACGTTATGTCTCCCTTTCTGATATTTCCCACACATTTCTTCTGCGTATGCTGCAAATTATTATTCCTTCCTGCCTTCCAGACATCAGATAATGAAGCTAATGTTCAGATCAGATCATTGCTAAAAAGCAGAGAGTTGCAATGGTTTTTGACACTGGAACACTTACCTTTTTCTCTGCAGGATGCTCCTCCACTCGTATGAAGTCCAGGTTAGGTTTTGGGCTTTCCTCCAGATTAAGTATTCTGTGTTTTGGCCAACAGCTTGGGTGTTTTATTTCTGTGTTCTCTGTTGTCCTGCAGCATTGGGAAGGTTTATTTTCTACTTTTCTTTTGGTGGTAGGGACAGCTCTCTGATTGGAGCCGGCATCCCTGCATTGGGCGGAAACACAGATGCACATGTTTCTTTTTTTTTTTTTTTTTTTTTTTTCACTTTTTTTTTTTTTTTTATTGGTGTTCAATTTACTAACATACAGAATAACACCCAGTGCCCGTCACCCATTCACTCCCACCCCCCGCCCTCCTCCCCTTCTACCACCCCTAGTTCGTTTCCCAGAGTTAGCAGTCTTTATGTTCTGTCTCCCTTTCTGATATTTCCCACACATTTCTTCTCCCTTCCCTTATTTTCCCTTTCACTATTATTTATATTCCCCAAATGAATGAGAACATATAATGTTTGTCCTTCTCTGACTGACTTACTTCACTCAGCATAATACCCTCCAGTTCCATCCACGTTGAAGCAAATGGTGGGTATTTGTCATTTCTAATAGCTGAGTAATATTCCATTGTATACATAAACCACATCTTCTTTATCCATTCATCTTTCGTTGGACACCGAGGCTCCTTCCACAGTTTGGCTATCGTGGCCATTGCTGCTAGAAACATCGGGGTGCAGGTATCCCGGCGTTTCATTGCATTTGTATCTTTGGGGGATGCACATGTTTCTTGCGTAGCATCCCTAACACACTGCTAGAGCACATCCTCCGATGCTGTCCCGTGGCTAATATTGTGATGGCATCTGTGATTCTACTACACTCTTGGGTGAGGCATGAGGAGTAAGCAGGATGCTGGTTTTGAGACCCAAGCCTTGGAGTCTATTCTCGTCTTTCACTCTAATGTCATTTTATTAAGACAAAATTGGAAGCATTCCCAATACCCATCAAGAGAGGATGGATTAAATGCATTATTATATGTCATTACAGAGAAAGAAGTAAATTTGTATAGCTGATGTGGAGAAATTTCCAATTAATAGAATTAAGTGAAAAAGGGATATATATTAATATATATTAGTAATAATTATATAATATATATTAGTAATAATTAGTGATATATATTACTATGATTCCATTTTTATAAGAAAGGGTCTATCTATCTATCATCATCATCATCTATCTTAATATCCTTACTGATGAATAAAACACTCTGGAATGATATTCTTAAAGTAAGGAAGGATTCACAAGAGAATTTTAACAGTTATTAATTTTAACAGATAGCCTGAGGGTTGGGAGGGAGATTTTACTGGGACTTAATTTTTTAAAAAAATATTTTAATTATTTATACACGAGACACACACACACACACACACACACACACACACACACACACACACAGAGGCAAAGACAGGCAGAGGGAGAAGCAGGCTCTATGCAGGGAGCCTGATGTGGGACTCGATCCCGGGTCCCCAGAATCACACCCTAGGCTGAAGTCAGTGCTAAACCGCTGAGCCACCCGGGCTGCCCAACTGGGACTTAATTATTTATTTTTAAAGATTATGTTTATTTATTTAAAAGAGAGAGAGAGAGCAGGGATCCTTTGATGGCTCAGCCGTTTAGCGCTGCCTTCAGCTCTTGGAGTCCCGGGATCAAGTCCCATGTCAGGCTCCCTGCATGGAGCCTGCTTCTCCCTCTGCCTGTGTCTCTGCCTCTCTCTCTCCATCATGAATGAATAAATAAAATCTTTAAAAAGAGAGAGAGAAGCATGAGTAGGGAGGGAGGTGCAATGGGTAGGGAGGGAGGGGGCAGAAGGAGAGGAAGACGTAGGGAGGGAGGCTCTCTGCAGGGAGCCTGATGTGGGGCCAGATCCCAGGACCCTGGGATCATGACTGGAGCCAAAGGTGGACTTTTAACTGACTGAGCCACCCAGAGCCCTGGGAGGGAGTTTTAATTTCTTATTTTATGTCTTTCCATATTTTCTGAAATTTTAATCATAATCCTTATTTTCTCCATGCCTTGGTTTCTTCATTTACAAAATGAGGTAATAATACATGAGTGGAGTTTTGGTTTATGACACCCAAATCTTTTTATATTTATTTATTTATTTATTTATTTATTTATTTATTTATTTATTTATTTATATTATTTATTTATTTATTTATTTATTTATTTATTTATTTATTATTTTTTTATTGGAGTTCAATTTGCCAACATATAGCATATCACCCAGTGCTCATCCCATCAAGTGCCCCCCTCAGTGCCCATCACCCAGTCACTCCCACCTCCCTTTCCACCACCCCTTGTTCATTTCCCAGAGTTAGTCTGTCATGTTCTGTCTGTCTCTCTGATATTTCCCACTCATTTTTTCACCTTTATCCTTTATTCCCTTTCACTATTTTTATTCTCCAAATGAATGAGAGCATATAATGTTTGTCCTTCTCCAAATGACTTATTTCACTCAGCATAATGCCCTCCAGTTCCATCCACGTTGAAGCAAATGGTGGGTATTTGTCGTTTCTAATGGCTGAGGAATATTCCATTGTATACATAGACCACAGCTTCTTTATCCATTCATCTTTTGATGGACACTTAGGCTCCTTCCACAGTTTGGCTATTGTGGACATTGATGCTATAAACATCATATGACACCCAAATCTTGAGGTTTACCTAAACCTTGGTTTTTCCACTGTAATGTTTTTGTTAAGAAATCATTGGGTGCAATCTAAATGTCCATTAAGAGGGGATGGGTTAACATCTCATAAGATTGTTGAGAGGCTTAAATAATTAAATACATATAATGTGACAAGGATGATGCCCAGCACATAGTAAATGTTTAATAAGTGTTCACTGTTATTAGTTTTGTAGTTATTAGTGAAGAGGAATAACTGATTCCCTTTGGGTTCTGCTGGAATCATATGTCTATGAATTGAAAAGCCTCAGGGATTCACTTCTAGGTCTGTTCTCAATGGAGCCTGTGTGAGACGGGATCGGGAGGCCAAGCTCAATGGTTCTGTCTGCCTCGTTCCTCTTTGCTACTACAGATGGCAGCCACTTTGTATCTCAGAAAGGGAGAAGATGTTGTGAAGGTCAAGTAGACTACATTTTCAAACTTTTACATCAGATAGAGAAATAACTGAGTGTGGTATAATAAAGAATATATCTGGTATCTGCCCCTCGTTTCTGGCATGAAACTTGAAAAACCCTTAGTGAGTTTCCTGAGTGACAGAAGGGTCTTTGTAAGGCCAACAAGGTGAATGGAATCATGGCGGGCCCCTACGTAGCTTCAAATGGGGTCCTCAGAAAGACCAAACATGGGATTAGGAGGTTTGTCAGAAATGTGGGCTGCCTCAGCACCCCTGGAATGTGAGGCTGGAAACAGGCTGGAAACCTGTGGAGTCTGGTGATAACTCTAGGTGACTAGTGTCAGAACAGAAGTGTTGTGGTCTACCCAGGTGGGGTGGAAACAGTACAGTCACCTGGTTTAACTGATCATAAGCAAGATGTCTTTCCCATCGACTAGGCAGCCCATGTCACTACAGCTGTTATGAGGCAGAGTAACCCAAACCAGAGAATTATCTGGAATTATCTGGCTGTCACCATATTCCATTTCCCCCTCACTTGTTCTCATCCTCTGGTCTTTGATTCTTGTGAAAAGTCATCAATAAAAATGGTGAAACCACTTAATCTTTATCCTCAATGCAGCCCCTCTTCGTATACAAATTGCAGTAATTGGTTTTCCTTGTTTTCTTTTTTCCCACTGACTTTCCTCAAGTAGGGACTGCGAAGGGCATATGTTTGCTGAATAACAATTTCATTTACAAGACCTTCCCAATCTATTAGACTTGGAGCTCACACAAGACTTGCTTCTCAGCGCTTAAATGTAACTCATTAATTGTAAGACACATTACTCTTCCTTGCTGCTTAGATTTTTAAGGAATGCAAATGACATTTTGTTTCAAAGCTGGGTAAAGCAACCAAAAAAGTGCCAAGAATTGTCCTGACTGGTTTGAGGTACTTGTTAGAGGAAGATATAACGAGTGCTCTAACCTCAGACTAACCAGTGTCCTGTGGGAATTGGAGCTCTTGCTCTCCTGTGTCCTGATGCAGAGATTTGATTTCTTTTTATTTCTAAAACTTGAATATCTATCTGCAAGCCAGCTACCATTTCCCATCAATAGCAGCAAATTCCAGCATTTCTTGTCAAAATAAATGTGTGTATCCTTAGGAAATGCAAAGCCATTCTTCTACCAGCATAGTGGAATGAAATAAGAAATGCAAGTGTGTTTTTTTTAAAGATTTATTTATTTATTTCAGAGAGAGAGAGAGAGAGAGAGAGAGAGAGAGGCTGAAAGAGAACAAGAGTGGGAGGAGTAGAAGGGGAGGGGAGGGAGAGAATCTCAAGCAGACTCCCTGCTGAGCATAAAGCCTGACTCAGGGCTTGATTCCACGACCCTGAGATCATGACCTGAGCCTAAATCAAGAGTCAGTCGCCCTACTGACTGAGCCAGCCAGGTGCCCCAGAAATGCAAACACATTAGCAAATATACATAATACACAAACACTTCCAAGCCACAGAGGTACAGGGTTTCAGATTACTTATCTGTCCATAGGACTCTCCTTGGGGGATCAGGGTGGGGACAATGGCAAACCACACTTGTGAAGACCACACAGAATTTAACAAAAATCTTAAAGGTGAAAAGATCTTCATACTTATAAGCCCCCTTCATCATCCCTTTTATAAAAAGACATTCAGATTTTGTAGGAACAGTCAAAATACAGCAAAGCTTCCCATGGACTTCTGGGTGGTTCACTGTCAGTTAGAAGGACAGCTCTAATTGTGAAATGTTTCCTTTTATGTTTCTTGCAGCCAGTGGTCCTGTTTCTCCTTGCTGGCCCCACACAGGGGCAGTGTGTGCCCTGTTTGCTGTAGCAGCCCTCCTCACATGGGGAGACAACTGTCCTATGGCAAGCCCCTGTGTTGGTTTCCTAGCATTGCTGTGACAAAGCACTGTAAACTGGGTGGCTTAAAACAACAGAGATCTCTTCTTATGTAGTTCTGGAATCTAGAAGTCTGAACCCTAGGCAATGGCAGCATTGGTACCATCTGGGGGCTCTGGGGGAGAGTCTGTTCTTGCTTCTGTCCTCGCTTTTGGGTGATGGCATACCAGCCTTGGAGTTCCCTGGCTTGTAGCTGTATCACCAGTCTCTGCTGCCATTTGCATATGGTGCTCTCACTGCATCTGTGTCTTTGCACACTCTGTGTCTGTTTCTTTGTCCTAAAAGGACATAGTCATATTGGATTAAGGACTCATCCTACTCCAGTGTAGCTTCAGCATCACCTACGTAATTTTATGTCAAAGACTCTATCTCCAGATAAGCTTCCAGTGTGACGTACTGGAGGTTGGGGCTTCTATGTGTCTTTTTTGGGGAACACAACTCAATCTACAACCGTCCTTGAATCCCTTGAATTGTTCTTGATAGAACAAAGCTTCCAGGCTCCTCCTCGTCGTGTCCATCTTTGTTCATAGGGTCCGGCTATCAATGTCACCTTCACAGCTGTGGTTTGAGAGACAGTAGAGCAGAAGGCAAGAAATTGACTTTTACTCTCCCTTTTTTGAGTCTAGAAATAAAACATTTCTAGTTGTAAATTGTAGAAGGGGTAAGTTTCAAAAACTGGCCAATGAAACTTTTAAAAGTCCTGTTTTTCCATTAAGAAGAAAATACTTAGTTTTTTCATGTAACTGAAACCTCCTCTTCTCAAAGCCTGCCTTCTCCCCTGCCCCTGTCCCTGGCTTTCTCAGATCCCAGGGCATTGTATCACACACTCTCCTCTTTGCAGAATAGCTGTTCCAGAAAACACGTTAGAATGAACCATACTCAGAGGGCAAAGGAAGCCATAAGAAGACAACTTGGCTGATGATGATATCTGGATGGAAGATCTGAGTCCTCAGAGCATTTGCATTTTGGTGGGCTGAGCTGTTTAGGATTGATTTGTGGCCACAATGAGTGTTTAGTACTTTCTACATAGAGATCATGTCCTCCCTTGGTTGGGGTTGTGAGGCCCCAAAGTGGGAGTTCAAGGGAGTTGAGCTGTTGTTCATTAGCCGTCCTATTGCTGTGGTTCTATCCACACTCTTTCCTGCACAGTGATGGGGAGCATTTTGAAAGCTTTCCTTGTGTTTATCCCATTTTGAGACCCTGACTTTGTCATTACTGACTTTGTCATGTTCTAAGACTCTGGCTGTAAGAAGAGATCTTCTGCTAAGGGTGGGTCCCAGCAGGGCTTGGCAGAGACATGGGAAGGGGGTTATGGAAAGTGGATAAAAACAGCTACAGTGAATCACTACTTATTTAGGGTCATGGTGCTTACCAGTATCTTTGGGTAAATATTCTCAGCATTACATTATAGGCATTCACATTCAATGCATTTGATTCAGAAAATCCTCAAATTTATTTTAATAGTTTTTAAGAAACATTTTCATTCTTACAACATAAACTTACTCATTTTTTTAACAAGAAAAAAAGTAATTATTGAATGGGCGTTTGTGACAGAGTACATCAATAATGCATTGAGTTTTGCAATATTTTTCCTGTGTTATCATTGTAGGAATAGATTATGAGTCTAAGCAGATTCAGTTAATGCCATTGTGATTTATGGGAACATGATGTGTTTGAAAAGGCCTAGAAGTCTTCTTCACAGATAGGTAGAAGGAGTAAGTTGTCGTGATGGTGGCAAGGGAGTGGTAACTCTGCCATTCCTTTAAGTCTTTAGAAATGTTATCTACCCTCCTGGATCCATAATTAGCCACCATGGAGTTGATGAAAATATTCATATTTCTATTTGTAGTGAGTACAATAGAACAGAAAGCTGTTTTGTGTCAATATTTATGGGAAAAGTAGAACTTGGAGCAGAGTTTTGGAGGTAATTTATTTCATAGTGGGACAAATATGTTTTGATCATTGGAATGTTTTACTTATTGACTTGAATCCAACAAGATATATTCAATTCCACTTAATTATTTACTGAGTGCCTACTACATATAAAGTACATAGCAGTTGGTGTGGGCAGGTCTATCAAAAATAGCTTTAACACAAAACAGAATGCCCTAAGTACCATAAATGAGAGGTCTTAAAAATACCATTTGGGGGCAAAGGAAGAAGGTCATTTGTTATTTCAGGCTGAATTCCCATGAAGAAAGTGTCCCAGACAAAATCTTAAATAGTAACACTTTATTGAGGGTACAATCCCAAGAAAGCAACAGTGAGGCAGAAGAAGGGAGTAAGTCGAGAAGGGAGAGTGAATGCAAGATGGTGTATGGCCAAGCTGATTATAGCTTTGCAGGAAACCGGATAGATGTTCAGTCTTGTGGACCAACTCCAGAGAGAATGCAAAGAACAGTTATCTACCTGTCATAGAGAAGGAAGAGGGAGCAATTTATTGGCTGGCTTTTGCCTCTCACCTTTCTGTCATTAGTCAAAATCTCCTTCATGGACACAACTCCCTCACAATTATAGGTTGTTACCTAGCCTTCCATGGTATGAACATACCCTGAGTGCCTCTTAGTCTGTGGTGGCAGCAGTAGTGGCTTGGGCTTTATGATGGTAGGAACAACACAAGCTGTCACTAGGATCACTCTGGCCTGGAATGAAGGCAAGCAAGTAAGGCTCAGGATGAGATAGTGAGGGGCAAACCCAAGGTGGTCCATATCTATACTGTCAGGATTAGGAAAAGCTTTATTTTTTGGAAAGATTTATTTATTTATTTGACAGAGTCAGAGTGAGAGAGCACAGGCAGAGGATGTGGCAGAGGGAGAGGGAGAAGCAGACTCCCCACTGAGCAGGGAGCCCGATGTGGGGCTCTATCCCAGGACCCTCAGATAATGACCTGTGTTGAAGGCAGATGCTCAACCAACTGAGCCACCCAGGCACCCCAGAAAAAACTCTAAAGAGGAAGATGGTACACAAGATGGCACTTAAGAGGATGGACAGGGTTTTGATGGACAAAAGGGAGAATGTAGTGAGATTCAAATCAAACAAAGGCATAAGTTGGGAAATCAGGATTGGTGGAGGGCATATATGAGTAGTTGACTCTAAGATATGTGTAGAGACAAGGGAGGTAGGTTGGAAATGTAGCCTGGGGCTTGATTAGGGAGGGCCTTGAGGGCAAGGGTATCAGTGTTCTATTCCTATATTCCTACAAACACAAAAATCTTACTGGCATTTAACAATAGGCATTTACTGCTTGTTTACTGGTCAGGTGAAGTGGCTCTCTTGTAGGCTTCTGGTTTGTGGACTGACTGGCCAGCTCTGCTTTATATGTGCTTTGTATCATTCTGAGGTCCAGGCTGAAGGGGCAAGAGCTCTCTGGGGGAAGCTCTTCTGGTAATGACTGAAGCTCAAGAAGCCTTGTCCAATCACTCAAGAACACTTCAAGCTGCTTGTGTCATGCTTACCACTGGTTCAGAAAGTCATACGGCCAGGGCCAAAGTTAGCAGGGCTAGAAAAAAACCCTACTCCTTTGAGATTGAGGCAAAGATGTGGATGCATGCTTTTCCCCCGGGAAATAAAGAATTGTGGCCAATAATCTCATCTAACAGAGCCAAGGTGGGAAGTTTGTAGACTCAAGGGAAAGAACAGTGTTTCATTAATTACATTTATACTTACAGCGCCACCCATGGTGACTAGAACATAATAGGTGCCCCATGACTGCTGAGTGCAATACTGAATGAATGCTAACCACCATGCATGGAGCACCATGGCATACATTGCAAATTGAGTTAAGGGACTGTGTCCTCCAGTGTATTCCCCAGATTAGGCTTCAAGATATGTAAAGCTCATATCTAGTTAGATTATTGCACATTTTTCACGGTAACCTTTCCAAAACTTTGCTTTTCTATGTCCTTTCCTTATTCAAGAACTAACATAACCTCTTTTTGATTATCTTGTCAAGCCAAACTTCTCCACCTGATGTTCCTTAATCTGGCAATGTTTCCCACTACTCCCTGATACGAACGGTCTAAGCCAGTCATGTCTTGTTTTGATATTCCCTCTCCGCCCCTATTCCTATCATGGCTGTTGTTTCCTTAGTACCTCGACCCAGACTGCTGTCTTTGGAAGGGATGTCTTGTCTGCTCTCAGATCTATCCATATACAATTTACCCTTCTCGCTTGGCTAAATATCTCTTTTTCCCATAAAACCTCTGGGATTGTTACAGACCTCAAAAACTCTTCGTTTTTCTGAACACCTGTTCTACCTGTGGAACATTTTGACTCTATCGTCTGCCCGATGATGGTCTCATGTGGGTGTGTCCCCAGTAAGAGGTTAGCTAAGCTACTCCATGGTATTGCTGTCTTGACATCCATTCTGTTTGGCCAAGTGGCTTGCAGGGACCTGAAACTGACACCAGCCTTCTCATCCAAGGCACACCCTAGATAGCAGCCATAGCACCACAAGCAAATGTAAGTTCCTGACATAACTGCCAACAGCCCTTGCAATTGACAGTCTCTCCCACCTCCTAGGACCTTCCCCTTGTATGCCCCTCAGATAAGACTTCTATGGGGCTTACCAAAACTCCACTCTTTTGGGTTTGAATTGACCAATCTGAGCTTAGCCTGGAAACCCCAAAACACTATACCCGGGAAGCCTAATAAAGGCATATGCCCCAGGTCCTCTCCCTCTCTCTGCCTGTACCTTGTCTTGATCTCCCTGGGTGGCCCCTCAAAGCATGCTGTGTACTTTCTCCCGGACCTGTGAATAATACATTTTTATATTTCAATTTCTCTTGTAGTCTGTGGCTGAACGCAGCTCACCATCTGGCACCCTGGGCTCTACATAGCAAATGTTAATTTAATGAAGTAGTAACGGTCCCATTTACACAACCAGTTGGTGAATATTTTCTCAAGGCAGAGCCCAAATCCTTTGCTTCTTTGGGTCTTTCATACTATCCAGCATGGTGTTTGATCCAAAGTAGATGAATAGTAAATAAGTATTGATGGATAGATCTTGTGTACACTAAGTACATATTTAATGAACTTGGCTGTTGACTATCTTGTGTACATTAGGAAGCAGACTCCTTGAGGGCAGCGGTAAAGCCTGTGTATATGTGGTTCCACTTGTTATCCTGACATAGCCCTTGAGTCAATAATTAGTGAACTTCTGAAAGGTGATCAACCCATCTTGTCACAGTAAATTATCATTTAGATACTTCATGATTAGGAGGCTGATGGGAAACAAAATGATTTTCAACAAAGCAAGCTAAGGTCTTGGTTGTTGCTGAATATGAGTCTGTGGGAGCGTGTCTGCCCCTCTGCTGGGGCTTCAAAGATGTAGCAGATTATGTCATCCCAAAGGCCTAAGGAAAATGCCCATTGTCCTCTGGGCTATGTGTTATTTCTTGCTCATTATGCAAACGAGGTATGAAAATAATAGGCTTTTAAAAAGTCCTCCCTCTGAAGCCATGAAAACAGTGAACATATGGTTCTGGCTCTGCCTGGGATAAAAAGGAGAGGTTGACATTGTCCTTTTTGGTGAGGAAGATTCAGTGTTTCTCTTCCTACCTCCTAAAGGGATATTCTTGTGTGAGCGTTGCTGACTCAGAGGGCTCTCAGTGAAGCTGCAGAAGGAGGCTAGATTTTGGGTCTTGCTGCTTAGAAGTCTGAATAAAAGCATTAGCTCTGCCTCTTCCCTGCATTACATGCTATTTACTACAACCTCCAGTTTTGTTGATTTAGAGGATGACTGGAGAAAGTTGTAAATAATCTAATCCTTTGTATACCTCAACTGCATCCTTCTTTTCCCTCTTCCTATGCCTTCCTAGTGCCTTCTTTCCCTGACCACTCATTGCTGCAGGCTGTTTTCTCTCACAACCTTCCAGGACTCCACTACAATGTCCACTTGGAATGGGACGAGTGTATGTTCCCAACCTTCATATCCACCTTTTTCCCAGCTTCAAAACTCACCTACTTTGTGCTTCATTCTCTTAAGGCCTGTCTGCTGAGGCTGACCAGATTAAGGGTTATGTCATGGTTTAGAACAGCTTAATGATATACTTTTTTTTTAGATTTTATTTATTTATTCATGAGAGACACACAGAGAGAAGCAGAGACATAGGCAGAGGGAGAAGCAGGCTCCCTGCGTGGAGCTTGATGTGGGACTCGATCCAAGGACCTGGGGATCAAGACCTGAGCCAAACTTGACGGGATGAGCACTGGGTGTTATTCTATATGTTGGCAAATTGAACACCAATAAAAAATAAATTTATATATAAAAAAAGACCTGAGCCAAAGGCAGACTCTCAACCACTGAGCCACCTGGATGGTCCTTAATGGTGTACTTCTTAAACAGAACTTCTGGTGTAATGCCAGGCAGTCACAAGATGATCCTGACATATCTTCTTCCAGCATCAATTTTGTTCAGTGGCAAATGATTTTAAGTATCTTAGAAAATTAATATGTTAAGTTGCAAAACAGAATACAAAGTTCAAATGAAAATTTAAACTAAAGCATGAGACTTAACAAATTTCTGCTCTTTGCGGAGTGTTCTGGGCTCCAAACTCTATTCCCACAGGCTTTTATCCCTAAAAGCTTCCATGGGGGTAAAGCTTAACAAGCATTTTGTAAACACTCTCTGGTATAATGGGAGGTTGTACAGAAATGCAAACAAAAAAATTTAGAGTGAGTTCAGGGAATCAGTGAATCAAAGACAGAGTCAGTGCATATCCCAGGAGCAAAGCAGCCAAAGCTTATACGGCAGTTGCTGGAAGAAACTTGGTGTCCAGCAGGGTGGATGCCAGAGGTAGATGGGAAAGGAGTTGAAGACTGGGAATTGGGAAGCACAGCTAAAGTCTTGAGAACTCTTCATCTGGATTTATTGATTTCAACTGCTTCTGCATGGGATGGCTTTTCTCTCATGTGACTAAAAGGAGTGATCGCACTGAACCTGTGTTCTAGCAGGTTCACAAAGACTTTTTAGAGAACTTTTAAGGGTATCAATAGCCACATCCTCTATTCATAAACATATTCTTTCCTAAAAATTTTCTCCCTTAAAATAAATCTATAGTGCTTCTCACTTTCCTCCCTATTTACAATAACATTGCTCACACTTTGCAGAAGAAATGAATACCTCTCAGCTATTCGGAGTCTTGCCATGGAACATTGTCCTGGGGTATAAAACCGTTCAGGGGTCCAAAGATTTCAAAGTAATGTTTCTGAGAAAGCAAATGACTCTAGTGGCTGGGTAGTAAAAACTTGTATGGGTCAGATGGTTTCCAGTCATGTTCCCCAAAGTGAAGGAAGACTACATTGAGGTTTTAGCTCTAAGATAATTAAGATAAGTTTTGATTATAGACTGTTGTATGAGTTTTATCATGTAACAGAATGTCAAAGAATAGAGGGACAGTGCTGTAACAAAACTCCTTCCCTTCCCATCATCATGTATGTGTGAGCAAAGCTTCCTAGTGCTTTAGTCTATAAAAACAGAAAATAGAGATATAACTGATTATTACAGGATAATTTTCAAAAAGAAAAAAAACCTATGTGCACACACATATGTAGACAACTAAAACTGCTGAAATGAATTTGTTAATAGATACTGAACTGGTTGTTATCTATGAAAGCTAATGTTTGGAATTATGTTTTCTTTTTTAACATTTATTTATTTATTTATTTATTTATTTATTTATTTATTTATTTATTTATGATAGTCACACACACACACACAGAGAGGCAGAGACACAGGCAGAGGGAGAAGCAGGCTCCATGTACCGGGAGCCCGACGTGGGATTCGATCCCGGGTCTCCAGGATCGCGCCCTGGGCCAAAGGCAGGCGCCAAACCACTGCGCCACCCAGGGATCCCTTCATTTATTTTTTAAAAAGATTTTATTTATTCATGAGAGACACAGAAAGAGAGAGAGGCAGGGACACAGGCAGAGGGAGAAGCAAGCTCCATGCAGGGAGCCCGATGTGGGACTCGATCCCGGGTCTCCAGGATCACATTCTGGGCCGAAGGCAGGTGCTAAACCTCTGAGCCACCCAGGCGTCCCAAAAATATTTTTTTAAAAAAGATTTTGTTTTAAAGTAATCTCTACACTCAACTTGGGGCTTGAACCCACAACCCCGAGGTCAACAATTGCATGCTCTACCAACTGAGCCAGCCAGGCATTATGTTTTCTTTTTTTTTTTTAATTTATTTTTTATTGGTGTTCAATTTACCAACATACAGAATAACCCCCAGTGCCCGTCACCCATTCACTCCCACCCCCCGCCTTCCTCCCCTTCTACCACCCCTAGTTCGTTTCCCAGAGTTAGGAGTCTCTGATGTTCTGTCTCCCTTTCTGATATTTCCCACACCTTTCTTCTCCCTTCCCTTATATTCCCTTTCACTATTATTTATATTCCCCACATGAATGAGAACATATAATGTTTGTCCTTCTCCGACTGACTTACTTCACTCAGCATAATACCCTCCAGTTCCATCCACGTTGAAGCAAATGGTGGGTATTTGTCATTTCTAATAGCTGAGTAATATTCCATTGTATACATAAACCACATCTTCTTTATCCATTCATCTTTCGTTGGACACCGGGGCTCCTTCCACAGTTTGGCTATTGTGAACATTGCTGCTAGAAACATCGGGGTGCAGGTGTCCCGGCGTTTCATTGCATCTGTATCTGTGGGGTAAATCCCCAACAGTGCAATTGCTGGGTCGTAGGGCAGGTCTATTTTTAACTCTTTGAGGAACCTCCACACAGTTTTCCAGAGTGGCTGCACCAGTTCACATTCCCACCAACAGTGTAAGAGGGTTCCCTTTTCTCCGCATCCTCTCCAACATTTGTGGTTTCCTGCCTTGTTAATTTTCCCCATTCTCACTGGTGAGGTGGTATCTCATTGTGGTTTTGATTTGTATTTCCCTGATGGCAAGTAATGCAGAGCATTTTCTCATGTGCGTGTTGGCCATGTCTATGTCTTCCTCTGTGAGATTTCTGTTCATGTCTTTTGCCCATTTCATGATTGGATTGTTTGTTTCTTTGGTGTTGAGTTTAATAAGTTCTTTATAGATCTTGGAAACTAGCCCTTTATCTGATATGTCATTTGCAAATATCTTCTCCCATTCTGTAGGTTGTCTTTTAGTTTTGTTGACTGTATCCTTTGCTGTGCAAAAGCTTCTTATCTTGATGAAGTCCCAATAGTTCATTTTTGCTTTTGTTTCTTTTGCCTTCGTGGATGTATCTTGCAAGAAGTTACTGTGGCCGAGTTCAAAAAGGGTGTTGCCTGTGTTCTTCTCTAGGATTTTGATGGAATCTTGTCTCACATTTAGATCTTTCATCCATTTTGAGTTTATCTTTGTGTATGGTGCAAGAGAGTGGTCTAGTTTCATTCTTCTGCATGTGGCATTATGTTTTCTAAAGAGCAGAAGTATGTATCTCTCTTGGACAAAATTGGTTTACATTTCTATGGACAGGAATCATTTTTATTCGTTTCAATTTGCAAAATTATAAAATAAACTATCAAACACAACCAAAGCCATAGACCTCTACAGAATCAGATAACCTTCCTGGGGGTGAGAGGTCTGTGGTCCTTGTAGACAACACCCAACTTTTCATTGAAAGAATATCAAATAATCTCTTTTGCCGTCTGTAAGTCTTTCATGAGCTCCCTAACAGATCCTAAACTATTGTCCCAAGACTAGTTAGCAATAAATACTTTTTAATCCAAAAATAGAAGAACTAATTGAAGAAAAACCTAATCCTACTATTTCTCATTAAGAAACAATTTAAAAAAATCACATTTATGTTTAAAAATTATATAGCAAAAATGCTAATATATTCATGTTATTTTAATCAACTATTATTAATAATTATAACAATGACTAAATCTGGAGAATTTTTGTATATACTTAAAGCCTTATAGTTACCAAAAATTTAAAAATAATTTAAACAACATACATATTTTAGTACATAAAATTATGACAAGGTGAGGGGATCCCTGGGTGGCGCAGCGGTTTGGCGCCTGCCTTTGGCCCAGGGCGAGATCCTGGAGACCCGGGATCGAATCCCACGTCAGGCTCCCGGTGCATGGAGCCTGCTTCTCCCTCTGCCTGTGTCTCTGCCTCTCTCTCTCTCTCTCTCTCTCTCTCTCTGTGACTATCATAAATAAATAAAAATAAAAAAAAAATTATGACAAGGTGATCAATAGAAGACTTAAGCAAATAAAATGTTACATTAGGACAAAGTCTTCTGGAGAAGTGGAAAGAAACTAAAATCAAGGAGAAGTGATGTACATTTTCTGACATAAAAAATTGCTTATGTATTTAAAAAATGTATAATTGGGGGCACCTGGTTGGTTCACTGATTGAGCATCTGCATTTGGCTCAGGTTGTGATCCCGGGGTCCTGGGATTGAGTCCTGCATCAGGTTCCCCACAGGGAGCCTGCTTCTCCCTCTGCCTATGTCTCTGCCTTTCTCTCTGTGTCTCTCATGAATAAATAAATTCTAAAAATCTTAAAAAATGTATACTCTTGGTTATCAAATTATGTTACTTAAATTCCATTGCATACACTTGAGGGTAATGTGAGAATGTATTTTGAAATATTGGTATTTACAGCACCCATAAATAACATTCTTTTGACTCTTTCAACTTATGGTAATAAGTCTGAAATGTCAACTAAAAAGTATGAAGGTACATATAAATTTTCAAAAAACTTTAAGAGAGCATGCAAATGGAATTCTGAAGGGAAATATCCTAAGAAAACTGTCTGGCATCTCATAGGAATATAACATTTTTATTTTGATTGTTACTTTCCATACAGGATTTGTACACAAGTGGTTTTCCTTTCTGTGCCAGTGGCAGACACTGCTAACAGATCACAGAATTCTTTCTTGCAGAGCCCGAGAGTGGCCTCTCTCTTTCAACACAGTACTTCAGGCAGTTGCTATTGATGGATTTGGCACATGATTTAATTTAAAAGATCTTAAAGAGAACTCTTTTCTGAGAGCTCTGATAGTAGCGGAATCACTTTGGTTGAGTGCAGGTGGGTCTTTGGAGCACTCCCTGACCTTCCCATTCCCACAGGTCACTGATGAGACAGAGGGGGTAACTCTCATGCTCATGCTCCAGCTTCCTGGCACTGCCCTCATATGACCTGTGAAGTCAAGTGCCCCAAACCTGAAAGTTGACTTTCCACCACCCTCCCCAGCACTGAGTATTTTCTCTGTCCTTTATGACTCAGCTGTAAAACTTGAGGCGGAAGATGTTCTCAGAGGTCTGGAGGTAGTTCTTGGATAGCCTCTAAGGGACAGTGTTCCACTAATCTGTGTGATTGTTTGCCTTTGAAATGAGGCTGGCTGGTGATAAAGTTCAGGAACAGACAATATTCCTTAAAGTCTTGGACCTGGTGCCTCTCTGACCCTCCTCTACTTATGAAAATAGTGACATTGGACCCCCAATGTTTTAGTGGCCCCTTCAATAAAATGGGACTGACAATTTTTTTCTTGTTTTAAGGAAATGTCAAAAGACAAGATTATATACATGATTTCTCTGATTAAATAAAGCCAGATGCCCTGTAAACCTCTCCTACTATAACTTTTTTCTGCTAGACAAGTATTAAGTATTTTTAAGTAGGCATAGTGGAGCCTTGCCCATTTGGACTTGAGTGGTACATTCAGGGATCCAAAGAGCTGCTAGGAGAAATAGTGCAGGCATTTGTGAGTGGACCTCTGATTAAAGGTGCCTTTTCATTAATGGAATAAAAATGCATATTATATCATGAATCTGTAAGTATAAATTTATATTTGAAAGTATAAACATTGGGATAATGGAAACCACTATACTTTAGAACAAGCAAAAGGCATCCCAAGTGCAAAAATCCCTGTGAAGCATCACAGGTAATTAAAAGCTCAGAGATTGTGATTAGCTATCATAGATTGCCCTTGCATTTCAAACTCCTTTCAGTAACTCTGTCTAAATATATGTACAAAAACTGAGTAGTAAGACAGATGGAATGATTAGACCCTTCATGAGGATGTCTTGTGACTAATTTTTTTCCTGCTCATGTGTGCATGATGGGTGTGAATGTGTATATGCATCTGTCTGAATGTATACGGGACTCTTGGTCAAGGGAAGGGCCAGAGGCTGGCCTACAAATGGCATTTCATCTTTTACTCTTTTTCTTTTTTTACCATTTAGGGAGTCATGTAACAAAATGTTAATTTTTATTTGAGTAGAGAAACAATGAGTGTTATGTAGTTTTTCTTTTTTTTACCTTTTGTATTTTTTTACTTCCTCAAATAAAAATTATAAGAAAAAATCTTAGTTACGAGAATAGCTCTGCATTTCTAATATGTATTACATTTTGTCTTATCCAACGTGATCCCTGCTGTTGATCTCCTTAGATCATCCTGTGTATATTTGACTCAAAACCTTGACTTCCTATTCTTGTCTTTTGTACCCCCTTTGGGCATCTGGTGTTCTTTCTCTTGTAGACGAATTGCAACCATCAGAAAGACTTTGGCCTTGTAAGACTGAGGTGCTTTCATTCCAGTGCATGGAGAGGCTCAGAAGCAGGTGGCTGCCTCAGGTTAGAGCAGTAAATCTCAGATGTCTAAGGAAGAGGGCTGTGCTGATGTAAGTGTAGATATCAGTCCCTTTGGCACAAAGCTAGGGGACTTCAGGGCTCAGTCTGGAGAATGGGAAACCCTTGTTTTTTTTTAATGTCTTAAAGGCTGGTCTGTCTGTTGGGAGTTAACTTTGCTTGGACTTTAATCAGAATTTACATAAGTGCCTTCACCAAAGCCATCTACGGAATGGCAGACACACAGAAGAATGAGTTGAGACTAAACCTGGTCTTAGAAAAGAGGAGTTTAAACATACCCCTATGGGATGTGGGTGGCTGGAGTAGAAGACCTCTCAAAACACTTTCACAGGTAAGGGATGCTAGAGTTGGAAGGGATCTTAATGGAAGTCAAATTCTCTAATTCAGTCTCCTTATTATACAAATGGGGAAACTTGAAGTGGATTTCCTCAGGTCACACTGCTAGTTTGTGACCAGTCAGGGCCCTGGACAGAAGCGTGTCATTAAAAACACAGGACTTTGAATCCATCTGTTATCATTGCATCTTTTGTATTTAGCAGAATCCACTGCACCCAATGAGCAGTTATATTAATATGGATGATGAACAGATGTGGAAACAGCCTCATTAGGGAGGGGGGATGTGAGAGCAGTACCTAGTAAAAGGAGTTTTCTCATCTGTCAGATGAGAAATTTCCAGTAGATGAACTTTAAGTTCCTTCCTCCTTGGAAGTCTCTGAGATCCTGCTTGTGTGACTGAGAATTACAGGGACCAGATTTAGATACTTCTTAGTCCCACCTGTTGGACGTGGGAGCTTTCAGTTTGGAGTTTGTAGATTGAATTCTGACTTTGCCGCTCACCTGTCCTGTCACCATGGGTTTTATGACTCTCTAAACTTAGCCTTTTCATGTATAAGTTGGGAATAATGATGTCTGTGCTATTTACCTCATGGATTCTTCATCCTAACTGAGGAACACAGATAATGATTTGAGCGATGATTTTCTTAAGGATCCATAGATAGTAGCATGAGTGAGTAGGAGAGAAGCCAGTTCATTGATGGGTACTCAGGTATGCATGAAGACGTCTGCCTTCAGCAATAAAGCGTAACTCTCTTCTAGAATCCTAGTCGACAAGGGCCACTGTACAAAGTGTACAACAGACTGTGCAACATATTGCAGACAAAATATTTTTCTTTGTATCTAAGTCTTTGTTAATTCTCTACCCAAATCCCTTGTCTGGAAATTATGAGTGAAAGTCTCATGGCCCTCCCACATATTCTAAGGATGAAGTGGCATCTAGTGGATGCTAGGGGCCAGGGGGATGGGTGAGGCATGCATGGTGTGGAGGAATGGGCTCTTTGCTTCTTCTCCTTTTCCTTCTCCTTCTCCTCCTCCTGCTCCTCCTCCTTTCTTCTTCTTCTTCTTCTTCTTCTTCTTCTTCTTCTTCTTCTTCTTCTTCTTCTTCTTCTTCTTCTTCTTCTTCTTCTTCTTCTTTCTTCAATGCTTCTTACCATTCTAACCAAAACATCAGCTGTCGCAGAGTGGCTTTGTTCTCAACTCCCCTCCTTTCCATGAAGAACTTAGGCAGTAAAAATACCTGGATTGGAGATTGGCCAGCAAATCAATAAAGGCTCATAGGTAGAGATGGGAGACATTTGGCTCATAGACTTCTCTGCATGAAGTCCTGAAAAGAAGTACTTCTGAGAGTCCTTATGTGGGCACAATCCTGGGTTATGTGACCTTAAAGAAAATGATTGTTACTAATTATTGACTGCTTTCAATGTATCAGACTCTGTGCTAAGCACATGACATAATACCATCTTGTTGAATCCTTAGAACAAATTGGAGACCTAGACATCAAAATAGTCACTTTATAAATAAAGGGAAACTGAGGATCAGGATAGTTGAGCACTTGCTCAAGTAACACTACTAGTTCACTGCTAGTTAGTGGCTAGGGATATGGCATGCCACCACTCTGGGAGCAGCATTCACATTGTAGTGTCTGTGAATGAATGTTCCTGGAGGTGATAGTGTGGTGGACATCTCTCTCTCTCTCTCTTTTTTTGTAAATTTATTTTTTATTGGTGTTCAATTTGCCAACATATAGAATAACACCCAGTGCTCATCCCATCAAGTGCCCCCCTCAGTGCCCATCACCCAGTCACCCCCACCCCCCGCCCACCTCCCCTTCCACCTCCTCTTCCACCACGCCTAGTTTGTTTTCCAGAGTTAGGAGTCTCTCATGTTATGGTGGTGGACATCTCTTGAGAGTGGGAGAAGTGAGTGGAAATCCAGCTCTGTCTGACCTCAAGTTCTATGCTGAGCCACTGGGGCACATGCTGTCTCTTCCCCACTCAGGGCTGGATCTAAGTGGATCCAAGGGTTGGATCCAAGTGATTGATGAGGTGGGAGCTAGCAGCATTTACTTCCAAGATCTTAATCCATGTGTGATTTATATGTGGAGTGTAGTGGAGCTGGGCCATTGAGAGAGCCAGTTCTGACTTCAGTAGGGGTGTTTCAAAGGTGGACTGATGGATAAAAGCCTGGGGAGGGTGTGTGTGTGTGTGTGTGTGTGTGTGCACGTGTGTATCAGTGTAACTGTGGTTCCACTTTCTAGGGCTATGATTTTTGAGGAGAGAGATCAGAAAACCCTAGGACATGGTGTTGACCAGAACCAAGAGTCCCCCAGTGAACTATCTTCCTGGCTCCATTCTCCATTTCTCTGACTATGGTGTGTGTGTGTACTGTGTGAGTTGTATGTGTGCGTGTGTATGCATGTGTTGAATGAAGTTCTCCACATGCGGTGGAGGTACTGTGGTGATGGAGTGCAGGAATGTGCAAGAGGCACCTCCCCATGGGTACCATCCTCTGGCTGGCCACATCGGGACATTCTCTCCGGGGTGGGGAAAGACCTATAAACACTATGCTCTATTTTTCTGAGTGACCATCTGCAGCTGAGACTAAAGAACAGAGTTGAGAGTCAGTCAGGTGACTTGAGTAATGGCTGAGTGGCCTTAGGAAATATGCTGACCCTGTGTGAGTTCTACCCATCAGGGAAAAGATGAGGAAGATAGTGTTCATTTCACTGGAAAGCTTGAGCTTTTGCACAGTTGGCTGATGGCAAAGCAATCTATATGCCTAGCTTTGGAGGGGGATAACAGCCTTAGTCCTTTTTACCAGTACTATTATTTGAAGGAATTGTTTTAGCCAGAGCCCCCTTTCTCATGAAATTTCCACTGCCATGCAGACTCCAAAACTGGCACAGCACATTGAAGATACCTCCTAAAAATTAACCTTCAGTTATGCATCATTCTAATAATGTGACTTCTTTTCAATGCAGTTAAAAAAAAGATGCTTTGCCATTCATTCTCCACGCTCATTAAAGATCTCTTTTCTTTCAATACCTCACTTTTAGATTGGGTTTGCTTTTGGAGATTATGGAGGCAAAGACACTGTGAGAAGCATGGTTGTGACCCTAGTGCACTGGATGAATTGCCAGTGCTGTGATATCATATGCAAGGCACAGGGCACTGTGCTCTATATGCAGGGCCGGCTCCTTGCTGGCTCTTCAGAAGTGTTAGTTTTAATCCACATTGTCCCTTTGTTCTCCTACAGTCAGAATTAGTTAAAGTTGTTTCACAGGGGGATGGGAGTGTGTGTGAACACCCTTCTGCGTGAATTTCATGCAGCACAGCTAGGCTCTTCCCATCTCCCCACCTGATCACCTCCTTCACCCACTACCCATTATAGGTAAATGGCTGCTTGCCCTTGTGGTGGCTCCTCTTTTCCTGAGGGTAGCTCATGAGGTGGATGTGCTGTTCTTCCACATTGATGTGATTGCTGGTTGAGGGGTAGACTGGGTAACCTAAATCCAGTTAGTGTATTCTTCTTCCCTCTTCTTTTCTGGAAGTTTTGAGAAATCCTAGCAGCTATGCATCACTTTGGAATTATTTAGGAGCCATCCCACTGGTGGGCAGGAGGGCAGGGTGGAAAACCTCTCAATGCCCATTTCCTTGAATGGCTCCCCCTCCATACCTGTACCCAGAGATGGACAACCACATCCTGACTTCTGTGCAAAATCAGCTTAAGAAGCTCTCCCTCCAGAGAACTCTCTCAGGCTCCTTGAGAATCAGTTTAGTGTCAACATGAAATCAAATCTCTACTGATGAACTGAGCGTGGGACAAGACACTGTGGGAAGCTCTGAGCAACCACCTCTGCAGCTTGAGGGCTAAGATGCCCCTTGTCCGGCCCCATTTGAATGTTAATAATTCTTCACAAACTCAAGGCTCTGGGCAGACATGGTCTCTATTTGTGAGGCTATAGATGGGTCAAGAAGACACATGATTTAGGTAGCCAATCTCCCCTGCCACCCGCCTGGGTTTGGAAGTTCTTGGCAGAAGGGGAGAGATGGATAGATCACATCAGGACAGAGACATGGCCCTGCTCCTAGCCTGTGGCTGATCATGGGCTCACAAGGGCCTATGGCAGCTCTCACCTGGGACAGGTGAAGCCTGTATTTAGAGTGTCTTCGATGCTGTTATATTTCAAACAGGGTGTTATGGACTGAATCGTTGATCCATCCCCCACAACCTGCCAAAGTCATATGTTGAAGCCCTAGCTCCCAATGTGGCTATATTTGGAGACAGGACTTTAAAAGAGGTAACTAAGGTTAATGAGATCATAAGGGTGGGACCCTAATCCAATTTTATGGGTGTCCTTATAAGAAGAGGAAGGGACACGATGGGTGTGTGAGCCATGTGCAAAGGCTATGAGAAAAGGCCATGAGAAGACATAGTCAGAAGGCAGCCATCTGTAGCCAAGGAGAGAGGCCTCAGGAGAAACCAGACTTGCTGAGACCTTGATCTTGGATTTCCAGTCTCCAGCACTGTGAGGAAATACATTTCTGTTCTGTAAGCTCCCTAGTCTGTGGTATTTTGCTACAGTGGCCCCAGCTGACTCACACAAGTATCATTCCACTCCTCTCCCAGTTAAAGCTGTCAATGCCAGTAGGGATTTTCAGCATGCAAGGTACTCATGTCCCTTATGGTCTTCATTTATCATATAGAGACAGTACAGTGTCCAGTGTTTGGAGTATAAGCTCTGGAGTCACACTGAATTCACATTCTGGCTCTGCCATTCACTAGCCTTGTGGTCTTCAGCAAGTTACTTAATTTCTCTGGGCTGCCATATGTTCATCTGTAAAATAAGGACAATAGTAGTACCAACTTCAAAGAGTTGTTGAAAGGAGTAAATAAATTAATCCATGAAAAGTGTTTACATGAGCACCTTGCAGAAAGCTTATGCTCAATGACGTTTCTTGATTTATTTTGAAATAGATATGATTATCCTTTTTGGTGTATTTTTCATGGGATTGTGGTCCCACTATATTCTAAGCATTGTGAGGAAAATGACTATGGCCATTTTATAAGTCCAAGTACCTAGCAAGTTGGTCTTTTCTTCATCCAACATATTTACTGAGCACTGACTTTATTCCAGGCATGATTCCAGGTGAGGAAATCAATGGTGAGTAAAGGCAGACGTGGCTCCTGTTCTTGAAGAGCCTACAGTTTGCGCACATCTTGGGTGTTCAATAAGCATTTATTAAGGTGAATGAATTATACTCTTTGTGTGTCTCTGTAAGTTGCAATCTCTGTAGTGGAGGGGAATGAAAAAGGATTGGAGCTAAAATTGTGACTTAGTGGATTTCTGGTCATATGACTTTGGAGGAGCTTCTTCATTTTGTTTATTAGTTTCCTCAGCTGTAAAATGGAGGTCATAAAAGTACTACCTTCCCCACACCTCTCCTCTAGAGCTTCTATACTGTTAAAGTGGAGCAAGATCTGAGGATGTGAAGATTGGGACTACATTAATTCACTCATTCATTTACTTTATTCATTCACTCACTCATTAGTTGAATAATATCCATTGAACATCTGCTTATGGGCTAGGATTATTCTAGCCATTGGAAGCATTGCAGTGGATGCACAAAATCCTTGCCTTCAAGAACCTTACATTCTAAGGGGATACAAACAATAAAAAAACTGAAAAAAATGTGTGTTATAATTCATGTAATGTTAAATGCTATGAAGAAGATAATGAACAAAACACAGTTCCTTAAAAGGTAACGATTTTGATTAAGATCATGGTAGGGATCATGTTTTGGTACTTTGGTTAAAACATTATTCAACATTCTTTTCTCTTTTGTGTCCCTTCTGGACAAGGACATGCTAAACTTTGGTTGGCTGGCCCCTGGTGCCCAGAAGATCCATTGGATACAGGTCACATTGGACACTTCTCACTCCCAGGGTAGTCTTTAACATTCTGGAGGGTCCTCATAGATGTATAGCAAACAAAGTTGTTGTCAGGATTCAGTTCTCTCTCAACATTGGGTCAGTGGTAGAAGTCCCAGCCTCGTCCTGGGAGCATGTGAGCATCCCAGGTGTGCACCCAATGAGAAGAGCCTCTGGGGCTAAGTAGATTGGTGCCCTTTCCAGCTCTCTTTTGTAGGAAGGGGAAATAAAGGGAGAGTAGGAAAGAGGAGATGCTAACTTTTGATCCTCCTCCTTCAGAAATCTGTAGGCTTGTGCTTATAGGCCATTAATTACTTCTTTAAAGACAGTCTTCCCCAGCAGGTGATTAGCCCGCAAGGCACTAACCACATCTGTCTGTCTTGTTCTCTTTTGTACTTGATAAATATGTGTTGAGTTGAATTGAATTATATATTCTTTAGAGATATTACTAAATATGAGTAAGTCAGAATTACATTTGGAGGCTGCAGTTATTCCATTCCATTCCATTTGGAGGATGCTTATTGGATAAGCCCTGTCACACTTTGGTGTCTCTAGGAAAGAGAGTCAGATGTGGATGTTAGCTTACTGGCTCCTTTTTGAGGAATACTGTTGGCATCATTGACCACGGAAGGGAGGGGAAAGGTTAGAGGAAGATGGTTAGAAGGAAGGTCTTACAATAATGAAGGTCCAACAACAGCCTCAGCTGGCCCTTTGGGAAGCTCTGGAGTTAAAATGTCTTCCCAAGGTCGTACTCATTACTTATTGCTAAGTAACATTAACCCAAAACTTATCTCACAGTCTCTGTGGGCCAGGAATCTGGACATGGCTTAGCTGGGTCCACTGCCTCAGGGACTCTGACATGGCTGCAAACAAGGTCTCAGCTAGGGCTGTGGTCTCATCTGCCAGCTCAGCTGGACAACATCTGCCTTCAAGGCCACTCATGTTGTTGTTGGCAGGATCTGGTTCCTCATGAGCTGTGAGGTAAAAGCCTTAGTTCATCACAAGCTATTGGTAGATGCCCTGCTTTGTTTCTTGCCATATGGATCTATCCACAGAGCATCTCACAATGAAGTGAGCAGGTCAAAGGGAAAGAGAGTTCTACCAAGAGACAGAGAGAGAGAGAGTGAGCAAGTGAGCTAGCAAAATGGGAGTCACAGCCTTTTATAAGTTTGTCACAAAAGTGTCATCCTGCCATATTCTCTTTTTTAAAAGATATTTTTTATTTATTCACTTGAAGGAGAAAGAAGTAGAGAGAGAGAGAAAGAGAGAGAGAGAGAGAGAAAGAGAGAGAGAGAGAGAAAGAGAGAGAGAAAGAGAGAGAGAAGAAGAAAGAGAATCAGTGCCAGTAAAAGCACAAGCAGAGAGGGGTGTCAGAGGGAGAGGAGAACCAGACTCCCCATTGAGCCTAACTCAGGGCCTGATCCCAGGATCCCAGAACCTTGACCCGAGCCAAAGGCAGGACACTTAACCAGCTGAGCCACCCAGGTACCACTGCCATACTCCCTTTGTTAGGAGCAGGTTACCAGCTCCAGCCCACACTCGAAAGGGGATTCCATGTGGGCACGAACACAGGGGGTGGGGAATGCAGAGCTGTCCCAAACTGGGTTGAAGTGGCAGGCCTTTATAGTCCTGTGTGGCTCAGTCACTGGATGTGGACCACATGGACAAGAGCATGACCCTGGGTGAGGTGGCCCTTTGCAACTGGTGTCATCCCCCCAGGCCAACAGTTGAAGGCTGAGGCAGGAAGTCCTTCTCAGAAGGGGGTTGGAGAAGTGTGCTCACATGGTCTCCATTCCACATTCAGACAGCGGACACCTACAACCATAGAGTTTGGCTCAGTAGCAAATTCTGTCGATGCACATGGGAGAGAAGAAATGGAAGGAGGAACTGTTTCTGGTATTTATATTCATGAGGAATGCTGTTACTTAATTTTGTTTCTTCCCTTTATTTTCCTCTTGCTTTGACCTTGGGGTTAGAACTTTCTCTAAATGCTAAATAGGAACTCTATCTGAAAATAAGCTTGAGTTATAACCATGTTGCCCCAGGCCACGAGTGTGAGACCCAGGTGGTGGGCTCATTTTGTAACCCTGTTCACAAGGAAGTGTTTGAGATTGAATCTCGTAGGGCAACAACGGCACAGAGCCCGAGTTTCCCCTTTTCATCCTTCCCCCTTGTCATCCATATATATATATATTTTTTTTTTTGGAGAGGGAGAGAAAAGGGAGGAGGGCCAGAGAGAGGGAGGGAAAGAGAGAATCTTAAGCAGACTACATCAGGCTCTGTGCAGAGCCTGATGCAAGGCTTGAACCCATGACCCTGTGATCATGACTTGAGCTGAAATCAGGAGTTGAACCCTTAATCAACCTGGAGCCATCCAGGTGCCCCAGCTCTTATCCTTTTCATTCTTTATTGCAAACCCACACCCTCTGGGTGCCTCAAATTGTGGAATTTAAGGAGACAGTGTTATAAGACAGCTCAGAACTTCTCTAGGAGCAGAGCCTGAGATGGGGATTCTGCAGCAATTGGGTGAAAGCATTTGGGAGAGTGGATGGGGGAGGGAGGTGCTACATAATAATGGGATCCCTGCTGGCCACTAGCTGTTGTCTGGTCGCCACCCCCCCCTCCCCGGGAGGCTCTACAGTTCATCCTGGCCAGGGGTATGGGGTCAGGCCTGTTGTACCTCTGTGTCAGTCAGCCAGTCAGTGGCTAAGGTTTGCAGTGGGGACTTGGGGTGAGGTGCTAGTAGGATCTTTTTTCTTTTATTGACTCACTGTCTTCTTCCTCTAATTTTTTCTTTTATTGACTCACTGTCTTCTTCCTCTAATTTTTCCTCCCAGGGCAATTTTTCCTTTATGGAGTAATGGAAAGAACAGGGCTGGGGATCACATAGATGTAGGCTGGAATCTAATTCTCATTCTTGGGAAACTGGCCACCTCAGGTAAATTATTTAGCCTTTTATTTTATTTTTTAAAGATTTTATTTATTTATTCATGAGAGACACAGAGAGAGAGGCAGAGACACAGGCAGAGAGAGGCAGGCTTCATGCAGGGAGCCCGATGTGGGACTCGATTCCGGGACTCCAGGATCACGCTCTGAGCCAAAGACAGACGCTCAACCGCTGAGCCACCCAGGCATCCCTTATTTAGCCTTTTAAATTTCAATTTGCCTGCCTGGAAAATGAGTATGATACCACTCACCTCCTAGGGTTTGGGGAAGGACTGAAAGGTGATATTTGTGCGATGCTTCTTGCGGCGCCTTTCTTTGCTTTCACTGTCTCTCTTACAGCTACACAGAGCAGCCTATTCTTTTCCTGGCACGGCCCTTCAGAGCTCTGAAGGTTGTCATGCTGCTCCTCTCAGCTTTCTGCTTTCCTTGTTGATGAACTTCTTTTCCTTTGGCTCTGGCCCTCCAGAACCTGCAGCGTGCTCACTGCTGTCCTCTGCATGAGTTCCAGCATATCACCTTCCCTCTTACACAATGATCCCAAGGCACTGCACATGGCCTTCTTCCATGGGGGGGGGGGGGTCTTTGGCCCCACACTATCCTCTGAGAGATGCTATGCTTGATCGCATTTGCCTTTTTGATAGGTTTAGAGGCTACAGTTATAAGTAGCAAGAGGACTTAGAGCTCTGCAGGGAATTCCAAAATATTGTCCCAGGTGTCTACAGAGATCTTTGGGCTTCCCTTCCTTTGTCTGCCTGCCCAGGCAGCTGGAGTTCCCTGCCAACCTGACATCACGTGTTGCAGAGCCGGCTCCCATCCTTCATGTATTGGTGGAACCGCCAGACTGTAGAGTGAACATCTGTATCAGGAAGGCTCTGATAACTTAATGGAATGCAAAGCTATGCCAGCTGACTCCAGAGGTTCTGATATGTCTCTTAGAATCTCAGAGATGGGCACGTGTAGTTTGTACAAGGTCCCCAGCTAACTAACTAAATTGTTGTTGCCACCTTGAAATTCAGTGCTCTGCAGCCTCTACTTCTGGAAATGTGAGTTTTCCTACCTCGGCACTTATCCAGATGGACCAGATGTATAAAGCCCTGAGGCATCTGAATCTTTGCAATGGCTCTAAAGCCTTACCTCTCTCGAAGGACAAGTGGCATTTCCAACCCACCAATCTTTGTGATTTATGTTTGCTCCTCCCTCTTTCCCTAACCAACCCCACCACCCTTAGCCAGATGCCTGGAGCCTGGGTGGGCTGCCTGAATATACAGGCCTCTTACTCTCCCCCTACCAACTCCCCTCCAGGTCGATCCCATGGGAGGAATCTCTCACTTTTCAAAGAATAAATCTGTAAAAGAGGCAACATTTCCAGAGCAGTAAATCTTTGCTCTGTGTGTGTGGGCATGCATGTGTGCATATGTGTTTCTGAAATTTGTGCTGTGTGTATACCCATGTGTCTGCAGAGAGAACAGAGCCAAAAGCATTAGAAGGCCTTTTAATTTCTGAAGAGTCAAGACCACAGAGGCAAGGACGTGCTCAGGAAAGTGAGAGGGACATCAACCTGCTGTGAGAAATGGGATTGTCTGAGGGAAGGCAAAGGCTGGGCAGAAAGTGTTTCCAGTTTGATCTGTTCCCTGATGTATATATATATATATTTTCTTTTGTATATTTTTTTATTGAAGTTCGATTTGCCAACATATAGTATAACACTCAGTGCTCATGCCGTCAAGTGCCCTGATATATTTGCACACAATTCTATAGGAGCCATGGAATGTCAGAATGAGCTGCCCCTCCACCTTGTGGGGGTGCAGGCTCTCTGCTTCTGCTGCCTTGGGGAGGTTGAAGGGAATCCTGGCCATCCCTGAATGTGAGTCCCTTACACTTTGGCCAGTCAACCACTTTGTTTTCTCAGACACTCACTACGTCGTATTTCCTCTTTCCTGTCAGAGGAAGTGGTCAGAAGAGACCCCCAGAGAAGGCTCTAAATGAAGTTGAACTCTCCACAGAGTTTCCTGAAAAGTTGTGAATGAAAACAAAACTCTTCCAGCCAACAACCAATGGACTCGCTAACCAGCCCCAAACAGAACCCAGATGTGTGGAGATGGTAAAATCACTGGGCTGAAAACCCAGTGTACTGGCTCTTGTTCCTGTGGGTGTGAATGAGATCAGGTGTGGCAAAGATCAGTGGGAGGTGGGGGAGGGAATTAATTATGAGGGAAGGGACTGTGGAAGCCAGGGGCTCTCACTGGACCAGAGGGTTGCTAATGATTGAACATGCACCACCCCAACTCCTCATGATTTGGGGAAGAGGAACAATATGGATAACTGAAGTCCACTGAGGGTTTTCAACTTTATTTTAGCCCCTCTTTCCCCACAGATGAATTTGATGAAAGAAAGGCACCAGAAGAATCTCCACAGAGATCATGGGTCTGGGACACCGGGGTGGCTCAGTCTGTTGGGTGTCTGCCTTCGGCTCAGGTCATGATCTCAGGGTCCAGGGATGGAGCTCTGCATTGGATTCCCTGCTCAACACAGAGCCAGCTCCTCCTTCTCCCTCCTCTGCAGCTCCCCCTGCTTGTGCTCTCTCTTTCTCCCTCTCTGTCAAATAAATAAATAAAATCTTATTTTATTTATAAAATAAAATAAAATAAAGAAGAAAGAAATCATGGGTCTGGCTGTTTAGTTGGGTCTGGGGGAGACATCAAGGCCCTATTAATATACACAGTCTGAAAAGTGTCTGTCTCCTTCTAGCAAGGAGTGGAATATTTCTGCGAGTGTGAGTGGCTGGTAAAGGTGGAATAGAGAAAGAATGAAGGGCTAACAGGAGGGAAGGGTTGGGAAGTATTTGGGGGTTATTACTTAAGAGAAAACTTGGCCCAGAGATATAACAAGAGCACAATAAGGAGCATACTGCCTGAGCTGGAAAAAAACCCAGTCCAGGGGTGTCCAAAAATGGGGGTTCTATCCAAGCCAGCCAGACAGGATGCAGCTTGAGAGAAAAATTTCAGCTTGGAGGCAAGGCGAGTAGACTGAGGCTCAGCAGCAAAGCCCTCATGTCCCCAGCCCTCATGACAAAAGAGGCTGGCTCAAGAGAGCTCACTCAGCTCAGGCTGTGAGGGAGGTTGGGTGGGGTGGACAGTGACTCCCCCAAACTGCAGCCAATGGAAAACTCGTGGGCTGGAAACTCCTGCAAGAATTTGTTTTATGCTTTAACCCCATGCTGTGTTGGGTAAGTCAGTGGTTTCCTATCTATTGTGACTTTGCCTCCATTGAAGAGAATTTTGGCTTTAGATTCTGAACAGGTCCTGCTGAGATGCACCCAGGGGAAGGTGTAAGAGGCTTCATCCCATGTATGTACTATGAAGAGGCATCTGCACTTTCTCCTTGCTTCCCACTTCTATCCACTTTTGATCTTTGGTGATGCACAATGATATCCAAGAATGGGGCCAGAGAAATGCATTTGAAGGAGTCCTTTGGCTAAGGAGGCTGTTTTTACCCTAGATTTTCCTCAGCCAGAGCCTTCCTAGAGCTGTCATGACACAGCTAGATTTGTTAGAGTCTTTTCACTTCTTTTGTTTTTGTTTAGAAAAACTGCTAATGAACAGAGAAACATGATCAACATCCAACATGCTCGCTTATTCCGGTACCTAATATGTGCCAGGCATTGCATTAGGCTAATGATCCCTAATTAAACTACATTAACTACCTCATAAATGGGGGAGCTGCTACTGAGCCCCATGCAGTAGCGGCCCCGTGAGAATATAGGCCCAATGTTGCCAAATCTTCTACTTTTTAAAAAAGAAACAGGAACAGTGTTCGCAAGCTGGAAATCACCTCGAGGTTCATTCACTTATTCAGCAAATATTTACCAAATATCTAGTTGCTGGGGTCCAGTGGTAAATAAGGACCGTAAGGTCCTTAGACTTATGGAACTTTTTCTAGAGGGGGATGAGGGTATGTTTATGTATACATAGGTAAGGAAACAACCAAATGCATACTTTTGGGTAGAGTTATGTGCTGTGAAGGAACTAGAACAGGGTGCTGATGTAGAAGGGTATGGAGAGGCAGCCTCTCTGGAAGGTGAGTGACTTGCATGAGGACAAGGAGGCTGTCATGTACACAGCTGGAGGAAAGAGTATTTCAGGTAAGGGGGAAAAGTAAGTGAAGCCCCAAGGCTTGGTGTCTTCAGAAGCTAGAAGACTTTGTAGTGGGTGGTGTATAGAAAGCAAGATGGGAAATGGGAGATTTCTGAGTTAAAAAAGTTCCCTCCTGCCTAACATTCCTTTTGTTCTTTCTGGGTGTGTTCTGGTTTCCTTCAAGGGCCTTCTGGAGGCCAGAGGCACAGAGATCTAGTGCCATCATGTTGTAGTGAGGCAGAGTCCCCAAAGGGGGAGCTTGGACAAACCAGCTCAGGGTTTTGACCCACCTTCCCTCAAGTGTGTGGAGGCTTTCCTCCCATAGCCCAGGTCTCTACCCAGGGCTTGTAGGCTTGGGGAGATGGAAGGCAGAAAGAGTATACTCAACTCTTCTGAATTGGTTCTAGTGAGATTTTATGTTAGGTTCTGATGTATGGCCTGCTGGCTGTGGAGGTTCTGACGGCCGCCATGCTGTTTTAGAGGGAGATACCACAGGCCCTTGTGACAGCTCTGTTTTGGGGGTGCAAGTTTCTGGTTTCTATTTTAGGAGGATGATTTTTCCTGAGATGCTCATTATTTATGGATTCCAGATCACCACTCCATTTGGAAACATATAAAGCTGGTTGGTGTGTGGGGGGAGCAGCTTGAGAGAGGTCAGTCAGCAAAGCAAAAGTGTGTAAAAATCACCTCACACAGCACAGGCTGCCATTCAGGGCCACAAATCAAGCCCAGGCATTCCCCCTGTCTGGGGACAGGGGTGGGTTCTCTGGGCCTGTCGTCCTCAATCAGGCTGTCTTTCTCAGAGAGCTAGGTCAAAGTCAATTTTCATAGAACTATTATAGAAACCATATGTGTGTGCAAAAACATATTGCCTTTTTTTCCCTGTGGCTGGTAAAATTTCTTCTTCTTTTCCTTGGAGTCTTTCTGAATTTAAAACACTGTGAAGCTCAGTGGAAGAAGATTACTTTTCATGCAACACAAGTCCAGCAAAAGGAGGAATTCATTGCAGGAATGAATTGTGGACTTTTCCAACAAGAGTTCTTTTTAAACTAATGGCATATGGGGACCTATTGGTCATTGTAATGAGCTAGGTCAGCCCAGAGCATAAAACAGGTCCTAGAAGTTTCAGGCCCGAAAGAGAAGAAAGTCTTGAGATTTTACCAAGTTCATTTTCCTTTCCATTGGTTTAATTGTAAATCTGACCTCTCAAGGCCGCAGGTTCAAAACCAGCTGTGTTAACTTTTATTTGGCTACGATGGAAACAATAGAAAGATGCCCTCTTCCCCTGACCTATTTTCTGGGCTTCTGGGAAACAATATCTATGTCTGTACTCTTATCCTTCTTTCTGTGTCCCTTAACAGCATTATCATGTGACAGATTTTGCCTGGTTCAGCATCTAGGAGTAAAGGGAAGTAGTGACTTCTCATGTCTCTTCTCTTGCTATCTCAAAACCAAGCAGCATGAGCTCTAGTTTGTAGTAAAGCCTTTTCTTAACCATCCAAAAGGCCAGATTTAGAATTCTTTAAGCTGGATCAGCATTTTAGAACCTTTTTTTTTTTTTTAATGGAGTTAGCCCAGTAAAATAAAACACAAAGTGCAAACCAGTGGTTCTCAAAGTGTGGTCCCCTATACATCTGCATCAGTGACATCTGAGAACTTGTTAGCAATTCCGATCCTCAGGCCCTCACCCAAACCTACTGGCACTGGTACAGTGTCTCTGGGGGTGGGACTCAGCAATCTGTTTTTAGTAAGGCTTCTGGAGGATTCTAACGTATGTTAAAGTTTGAGAGCTACTGCTATATACCAATAGCATTCAATGTCAAAGCTTGTGTTCAACTTAACTTTTTATTTTAATAACTTTGTGTGAGTAAAAGAAATCACTTATTTCTTTCTTATGTTAGTGTATTGCTTCTTCTGGCCTCCACTCCAATCATCAGCTTTGATGAGGGGCCAGACTTCTCTCTTGACAAGGTTAGGGAGGCCTGGACAAAGAAGGAGATGGAGGAAGCACTATACTATGTAACTAATTTCTCTACAAAAATGTTCCTTGCTATGTCTTCTGGTTTTGAGGTGGGAGATCTCTTTTGGTTGAGGTAGGGCAGATTTATTTGATTTTCTCTTCATCATTTTGCCCCACAGATACTGTCTCCTGGTAAAATACAGCAAGATAACCAACCAATGGTGCCAATGCTAAGAGGAAAGGGAGTGCTAAGGACAAGTATGGTTAAGGTATGAAGGTTTTTATTGGTAATTTCTTTTTGCTTTTACTTAAAATGATAAAAAAACAAAAATGAATTAGGGTATTTTGAACCCTTACTAATAGATAGTATATATTAATTTTCAAATGCTGAGAAACTATTGTTAAAATTAAACAGACAGCCTATAACACATGACAATTTATTAACTGAGTCATATTAGTAGCGAGGGATGAAGGTAGAGTTACCAGGGCAGTAGGTTCTGAGCCTTGTTTTAAAAGATTTATTGGGCAGCCTGGATGGCTCAGCGGTTTAGCGCCGCCTTTAGCCCAGGGCATGATCCTGGAGACCCGAGATCGAGTCCCACATTGGGCTTGCTGCCTGGAGCCTGCTTCTCCCACTGCCTGTGTCTCTGTGTCTCTCTCATGAATAAAAAAATAAAATTTATTTATTTATTTATTTATTTATTTATTTATTTATTTATTTATTTATTTATGAGAGATAGAGAGAAGCACAGACATAGGCAGAGGGAAAAGCAGGCTCCTTATGAGGAGCCCAATGCGGGACTTGATCCCAGGACCCCAGGATCACAAACTGAGCCAAAGGCAGATGCTCAAACCCTGAGTCATCCAGGCACCCCTCTGAGCCCTTTATTAAAAAAAAAAATAAAAGATTTTACTTTTAAGTAATCTCTACACCCAGTGTGGGGCTTGACTTCATGACATGGAAATCAGGAGTTGCATGCTCTATTGACAGAGCCAGCAGGGAATCCTCACCGCACCCCACCCACTTTTTTTTTTTCTTCTAAGCAAAGTACTGCATGTCTATAAAATTAATATTGAACATTTTAATACAAAGCAACATATTTTTGGTAGATTTATGTACTGAGATTCATCACCAATTACCTCTCCTGTTGGAAACAGCTGTCCACGTTCCCTTTAGGAAAGTACCCCTCATCCTTTCCCAACCATGTGATTTCACTTAAATGAGCCAACCTTGCTCCAGGCCTGCGCTGTGACTGGCTTAACCCAATAGGTCAATTGCCATCTCCCAGCCACAGTGATTGGTTCAGTCATGGTGCTGTAGTCCAGTCATAGCCAATGAGAATCAAGATAACATTTGTTGGAAATTCTGGGAATGTGACCCTGTCTCTCTTCCCCTGAATTCGGTGGTGGGAAGAGGAGATGTGAGCTTGATAACCCCTGATTGACCTGTGACGGAGGCCCAGTGATGGTGGCTTAAAAAAGCACAAAGTCAAGAGACACAGAAAAACTGGGCCTGATATTTTGATTAAACATTTCCAGAAGCCAGTCATACCCTTGAATATTGAGACACATGAGCCAACACATGCCTTTTTCCTGTTGGATTTTCTTTTCATCATTTGTTTTTTGTTTTTGTTTTTGTTTTTTTCTTTTCATCATTTGTTACTCAAGGAATCCTAAAAGTCACAGGACTTACTATCAAAGTGATCATGATTAGGACTTACCCCCTGTTAGATGATACAGAAGGACTGTCAGGAATTTGCAGGGTCATTCCCTGTGTTAGAAGTATTTTCTCTTTTTCTGCATTCTTGATGCTTGGGCATCTGGGGCCTTATTGCCTGGGGGAGACTGCCCCTCCCAGGACTAGCCAATTCTTAGAGACATGGAAGGATTCTTCCAGGAACATACGTTTCATATGAAAAAGAAACAATCCAGGGCCCATACTCTAAGCCACCTCTTCTATCTGGCTTTTACATTCCAGGAGGCATTATTCCTCTGCTATAATCATCCCAGGGCCTACTAGATAGAGAAAGCCCCTATCTCCAGAGCCTGCTAAAATTACTCAAACTAGCCAATCCCAAACCTGCTTACTTTGTCCTGCTTTGCTTTTCATTGGAAGCCACAATAAAGGTTCTTGTCCACACTTTCCCCTTGCTTCTTCTTTCTCTTGACAGACTCTAGTTTTGCACAATGTAGTATACACCCTCTTCTTGGAAACTGTGAATGACAGTAACTTTCAATGACTGTAATCTCCTGATCTGTGGGCCTCACCTCTCTAAATAATGATAAAATCTGTATTTGAAAACATTGCCATGAATTGAAAATATCACAGTAGGAGGTATGCTAGGGATGCCAGAAAAGGCCATTTCATGAATATTCCAGGAGGAGGGAGCAGAGAATGTCTGTTGAAAATTTCCTTTTGCATTTGTTCCAAGGGGGTTAATGAGCTATCTATCCTGCAAAGATTGCACAGCAATAGGTAATGATGGTTGGAAGCTGTGCTCTTTTGGAAGATATGTTGTATTTTATCTTCTGTTTTGTAGTGGAGGTGGTGGGGAAGTGCAGGAAGTTCTAAACAAGTGCAAGTGGGGATGCCTAAGGTTTCTGGTTCCTTTTTCTGTCCTTGCAGGCCCTCTGAGGGTACAATATGATAGGCATTATATCGATTTGTATCACAATTTTTAAAGTATCAGTTTTCATCTAAGAATTTCTTGTAATCAAGAAATGATTTAGGAGCTGAAATAGTGCCATCACTCATCTACTCCACAGCCCCAAAGTAAAGCACCCCAATATGTCCAACTTTTTTTCTGCCAGTGATTGGTCTCATAAATCATTTTAGTGATGGCCAGATGTGCAGGTCAAGCAATATAAAAAAATAAGGAGCTCAGGTTTACCATTTGGGGTTCTAAACACCTGGTCCCCTACTCTGGGGAGCTGAAAGGTGGAGTTCATTCATTTTCACATTTATTCATTTGTAATGGGATGCTTATTGTAGATTGAATGTTAAATTTTTTTGAATGTTAAATTTTTTAAAGCTGAAAAACCACTATTTGGGGGATTGCAAGAAGTTTCTAAATTATCTCTGTGTGAAGCCTTCTGTGATGGTCTTTGTGATCGGGTTCAAGGAAAAAAAAACATGGCTGAATAGCTTAGGCTGAAGGTGGATTTTGGGGGAAGATAATGGAAGGAGCTCAGCTCACCAAATGGACAGAGAAAGCTGAAGAATTTGGGTTGGAAAATGGGCATAAATGAAGCATGGCTTGGCAGCAGTCAGCCTGGGATATGGGGCCATCGCTTCAGGGCATCACTACCACTGCTAGACTCAGGTGCTGCTGGACAGAGCTACTATTGCTGGACAGAGACACTTTTTGTTGGATCTTTTCTAACCCTGCCTCATTGCCTTGTATCTGGTTATGGTGGACATAGGACTTGTGATATTAGGATTTATAATGAGAAATATATACCTAGTTTTTGTCCTATTCTTGGCACGGAGCTCTTAAAACCCTTGAAATTTCCTAAGCAATAAATTTACTAATTTACTTTAAATTTTCCTAAGCAAATTTACTATGGAAAAATTATGATTGTGGGTCTTTTGTTATGTTAATGAGCTAACTTTTGGACTCACTTAGGTAATCTAAGGATGGGGCTGGTTGCCAGGGGACCCAGGAATGTGACTAGAGGGTTGGAACTATTAGCCCTACTCCCTCTTTCTAGAGACGAGCTGGAGATTGAATCAAATATCAATGGCCAGTGGTTTAGTTAACCATGCCTATATAATAAAGTCTCCATAAAACCCCAAAAGGACAGGATTTGGAGAGCTTCCAAGTTGGTGAACATGTGAAGCATCTGGGAGAATGATGCACTCAAAAAGCATGGAAGCTCTGTTTGTTTTTTTCATACCTCATGCTATACATGTCTTCCATCTGGCTCTTCCTGAGTTGTATCCTTTTATAACAAACTGGTACTCTAATTGTTTTCCTGAGTTCTGTTAGCTGCTCTAGCAAGTTAATCAATCCCAAGGAAGGTGTCGTGTGAGCCTCCAATCTATATATATATATATAGCTGGTGGGTCAGAAACCTAGTGGCAACATGTACTTTCAACTGGTGTCTGAAGAGGGGGAGATCTTATCAGACCAAGTCCTTAATTTGTGGAATCTGGGACTATCTCCAGTCATATAGTGTCAGAATTGAGTTAATTGCTTGTGGTGTTGGAAAAAATGCAAGTATTGGAGGACTATATATTGATCACTGGTTCAGAGCACACACAACATTCTACAGAGCTGTTCCCATATTACAGAATATTGTTTCCAAGCCAGCATTATAACTGAGGATTTAGTGGACCATTGCACCATTACATAACTGTCTTTGGGTGATGGGGTGTGTTATAGTACCATTGAATCCAGTGGACATCAGCCAGATTGGCTTATTTCTTTTCCTATAAGGTGAAACTCTTGGTCAGAACATATGTTCTATGGAATGTAATTGTGTACAGGCATACAGTAAGTCCACTAACGGATCTCCAGCAGAATCATGTTGGACGACGCAGAGAAAGCAAATTCACATTTACAAGTCAGTGTTTATTTTGGTGGGTGAGAACAAATTGATGCCCCCCAATGATAGGAGGGGGTCCAATATAAGCACTGTCTACAGTATCACCCCTCTGGAGTACAGTGCCCCATCAGGATTCTGAGTAGGGTGTTGCTGGTGAGTTGAAGGTTATGTTCTATTGTTTTGTTTTTTAATCTAGTGGGAGCATTGTTTCCATCAGCAGATTATGATTCTGCTGATTGAGATGTGATACTTTGTAGAGAGGAAATATTGATAATATGGGAGAGAGAGGTTATGATTGAAGGAGTAGGCTCTTTTGCTAGGGTGAGCAGGGATGAATACCAGGGCATAAGTGAAGAGCTGCTGAGACAGGACCAGGAAGGGTCCATTCATTTCAACAGAGGGAAGGGAGAGCAGGTGTGTACAGATGTTTCTCATTTGCTTCTATTTTTTCAGTGAAACGAAGCATGAAGTTATCAGCAAAAAATGGGGATAGGTAGAGGAGCTATCAGAGGAGATAATAGATTTATTGAAGAGAGAGAAAAAGGTGTGAAATTGTATTTTGAAAATGAGGAAGCAAATTTACTATGGAAAAATTATGATTGCTGAGCAGTTTTCATGATCATGAGTTAATGAGTTTTTTTTTTTTTTTTTTTTTTTTGCAGTGGTATCTCACTGTGTAGTGCAGGCATAGAGTTAGAGGTATCCTGGCTAACTCAAAGAATCAATGGGAAGGCTGGAAAACCAATTGTGGAAAGTGGGCAGTAATCAATGGAGGTTCAGCAGAATGAACATTTGGGCCAGGGTGTGGGCACTGTCACTGGTGTAGGGTGCAGCTGCCACTACCTATGGCTGCCAGTGAACATTGTCACCATGAGATACTATAGCCACTGGACAAGGGTTCTGGGGCTTTCCAACTATACAGCTACCACAGAGCTAATCTCTCTGACCTTTGGTCTTTGTTCCACTTTCCCATGATTTAAAATATTGGCTGGGGGACAGCTTGGGTGTCTCAGTGGTTTAGCGCCGTCTTTGGCCCAGGGTGTGATCCTGGAGACCCGGGATCGAGTCCCACATTGGGACTGCATGGAGCCTGCTTCTCCCTCTGTCTGTGTCTCTGCCTCTCTCTCTCTCTCTCACTGTGTCTCTCATAAATAAATAAATGAATAAAATCTTTAAAAAAATAAATGACTAGATGTTGTCTTCTGTCTAGTGACACAAGTTGAATGTTATCTTTAGCAGTTAGATCCTTCCCACTTCAGTGCGGATTTGTGCTATGTTGGAAAGTTTACATTTTTTCTTGGGAGATATGGATGTCTTTTTGACCCAGATTTATTCACAGAAGACTGGATTATTCCAGGAGGGATATTAAACTTGACCAGAGAATTGACTTTGAAAAGTACCGGGACTGGGCTTAGCACAGTGTTACCTGGGCCATGGTAGTGATGTCACTCATTGTTCTCATTTAAGATTGAATAAACTCACATTTTAGAAATTATTGATAAATGTAGTGACTGTTTTGAGGGGAGCAACAGGGACCAAATTGCACCTTGTTCCTGAAGAGGATGATGTTTCTACTGTCAGTTGTCTAGGGTGGGAAATGAGACAGGGAGGGAGGACTTTCCTGCCATTCCCTGGTCTGGAACTGGAATGGGGCCAGAGCCTCAGGCAGGAGAAGGCCTGGAAATTCATATGGAGAGGTTGATCTGTCACTTTCCCCCTCTCCAATACATAGAAGCCTGTGGGGAAATAGACAGGGATATGGAATCAAATATAGCCCAGGGACCCTGAGAGTATCCATATGAAGCAGCAGATGGAAGTGACTTGTGTGGTCACTCGGTCTCTCAGAGTCGTGTTAATGGATGTGTTAAGTGCTGTACACCTGCTCTTGGCAACGCATTGGGCAGTTGGGGTTTATCCTGGAGGTGGAATTATATGGAGTGAGTGACAACAAGCCAATTAAAAGATGGTAAGAGGCAACTTGGAGAATGATGGATGGAAGAATTTAATGTCCAGCAGGACAGATCTTGGGACATATTAACCTTCTCAGGGAATGTCTAGGAATTACTTCATGAGAATAAATATGAAAAAACAAGGGATTTTCAAGATTCATGGAGGATGTGGACTTGGATTATTTGATTTAGAGCTGTAAAGAGAAATGTCATCATGAAAGCTAAAGGGCTTGGGGACCCAGAGGTGGCACATTCAATAAACACTTTTATTGACCTTCTAGCATGTGACAGGCACTTTTTTTCAAGCACATGAGACAGACACTTAAATAAGATGCATTATTTTCCTTCCTCAACACCTAGCATGGGATCTCAGATTATCTTTTTGTGCAAGAGAGGTGAGGTCTCCAAAGCTATGTTCCAACCAACATCAAAGTGTCAGATTTCTTCATCTTCCCCATCCCTGCCTCCTCCAGTGGCATTTCTACAGCATTCAGTTGGGCTGATACTGGCCATGGTGCAATGCAGCTACATTAACATTCTGGTCATACCCAGAGTTTCCCCTTCCCTGGCTGTGATATATGGCTATCTGCAGCTTCGGTGTTGCAATCACAGATGCTGGGAGGAAATGGGCTGGGCAGTAAGGGAAATGTCTGCCTCCAGAAGAGGATATAGAGCAGACCTGGAAAGCTCCTTTGCCTTCTGGGGGTCTCAAGGACAGGGGCCAGAGTTAAATATCAGTGCAGTAAATCCTGAGGCCTGTAGAGAACCCTTCCAAGAAAGCGCCCTTAATTTATGAAAGACAATAGCTGTCATTTATTGGGTCCCATTATGCAACAAATGCTCTTCACATTGTGTCTTACGCGACCCTCAACAACACTTCAAATCCATGAGGTAGGTGAGAAAAGGGAGGAGAGAGCTTAATCAAGTTATTCAAGGCCATAGGACAAGCAATTAAAATAGAACCAGAATTTAAACTTTTAACTTCCTGAGCTAAATTCTTGTTTTAAAAAATTTAAATTCAATTAGCCAACATATAGTATATCATTAGTCTCAGATATAGTTTTCAACATTGCCTATCATATCCAGTGCTCATCCCATCACATGCTCTCCTTAATGCCCATCCCCCCTACCCACTTCCCCTCCAGCAACCCTCAGTTTGTCTCCTATAGTTGAGTCTCTCATGGTTTTTCTCCCTCTCTGATGACTTCACATTCAGTTTTCCCTCACTTCCCCTGTGATCCTCTGTGCTATTTCTTATATTCCACACATGAATGAAACCATATGATAATTGTATTTCTCTGTTTGACTTTTCACTCAGCATAATACCCTCCATTTCTATCCATGTTGATTGCAAATGATAAGTATTCGTCCATTCTGATGGCTGAGTAATATTCCACTGTGTTTATATGTATACCACATCTTATTTACCCATTAATCTGTCGGTGGACATCTCGGCTCTTTCTACAATTTGGGTATTGTGGACATTGCTGCTATGAACATTGGGGAACAGGTGCCCCTTTGGATCACTACATTTGTATCTTTGGGGTAAATACCCAGCAATGCAATTATGGGTCATAGGATAACTCTATTTTTAACTTCTTGAGGAACCTCCATACTGTTTTCCTCTGAGCCAAATTCTTAAGAGAATGTTTCTCAACCAGAGGTAATTTTGCCCCCAGGGGACATTTGACAATGTCTGCAGACATCTTAAGAAAAAATTATTTTAAAAAATATTTATTGGGAAGTCTGGATGGCTCAGCAGTTTAGAGTCTGCCTGCGGCCCAGAGCGTGATCCTGAAGTCCTGGGATTGAGTCCCACATCAGGCTCCCTGCAGGGAGCCTGCTTTTCCCTCTGCCTGTGTCTGTGCCTCTCTCTTTCTCTGTGTCTCTCATAGATAAATAAATAAAATAAAATAAATTGATTTATTTAGTTGAAAGGAAGCATAAGAGGGGAGAGCAAAGGGAGATGGGGAGAGAATCTCAAGCAGACTTCATGCTGAGCATAGAGCCTGATACAGGGCTCAGTCTCATGACCTTAAGATCATGACCTGAACCAAAACCAAGAATCAGACGCTCAACGGACTGCACCACCAAGGTACCCCTGTCTGGAGACATTTTTGCTTGTCATGACTGGAGGAGTACTAATGTCATCTAGTGGGTAGAAGTCAGGGAAGCTGATGGACATCCTACAATGCTCAGAATACTCTCCTGTTACCAGTTGAATTGTGTTCTTCCAAAGAGAATGTTGAAATCCTAAACCCTAGTACTTCAGAATGTGACTATTTGGAAACAGAGTGGTTGCCCACGTAACTAGTTAAGATAGTGTCATGTTGGAATAGATGGACCCCAATCCAATGTGACTGGTGTCTTTATAAAAGCGTGGTCAGATGAAGACATAGGGACACAGGCAGAACTTGTAAAGTTGGAGGCAGAGATTGGAATGATGCACTTCTCTGTGCATCAACAAGCTGAGGAACACCAGGGATCGCTAGTCATCACCAGAAGTTTGAAGAGAGTCACGGAACAGATTCTCTTTAACAGCCCTTGGGAAGAACCAACCCTGCTGACACCTTGATTTTGAACTTCTGGTCTTTAGGACTGCGAGAGAATACGTTTCTGTTGTTTTAAGCCATGCAGCTTGTGGTAGTTTGTTATAGCAGCCCTAGCAAACCAATTTATCCCCACAACACAGAATCATCCAGTCCAAAATGTCAATAGTGCCACTGCTGAGAAACCCTGCCTTAAGAGAACACTCCACTTCCCTACTCTTACTTAGCAAGCATTCAGTCCCCTTCCTCTCTTTTCCAGGGGCTGCTGAACATTCCAGGGAGGTTGGGAGCATTTATGCCTGAATCCAGAACAGGGGGAAAGCAGGCTGTTTCAGTGAGTAAAAACAGTCTTTTAAAATGTTGAACATGGTTAGTCCATCTGGCAACTTAATTAGCCTTGATCCACCTCAGGAGGGAAGGATCCTGCCTTGAACTGTGCTGATAGATTGCAATATTGTTTTCATAGGGCAAGACCCTGGGTTTCTTCCCAGCCTGGGCCTGAAATTTCTGGCTTTCAGTACTTGGCTGGGTGGGCTGAAGTTTCCTGTAGGATGTCACATTCCATTTTATTACTCTCCATTTTACTCATAAGGCTTAGGGCTGTGTTTCTCCCTGAACCAGAGTGGTATTTTTTGAGAATTGGAAAAAAAAACATTCTCCCAGATTGTAGCCTAGAAAAGTGGTGTGGTGGGAAGACCAATCTTCCTCAGATCAAATGAACAAGGCTTCAGTGCACTTTGCTGATTCATTGTCTGGTAAAGTGCTATTGCTACATATGTATTGTCTCTGAGCCTGGAAAGCCCACTCACCTCTTGGGTGTAAAACCCATTTCATTAACGAGCCCAGCATTTGCAGAGCTGTGCTCTGTTTTCCGTCTATACTAGGATAGTAAGGTGAATAATAAAGGCAATGTTTCTTGCTTGGGCTTGGTGGGGTCTGCCTCCTCCTATGAGTATATTTTAAAGCCATGGTACCTCCAGGCAAAGACAAAAAACACAAAAAGATCTGCTCGAAATGGTAGGTAGCTTGCATGGACCTGAATGCTAGTAACTCTCAAAATTGGTGAAGAGGTTTTAAAAATGAATTCTTTGCATTCACTGAGCAAAGCTTGAGGTGGGTTAAATAATGGCTTGAGAATGAGCCATGACTCATAAGAAATAGAGGAATAGTCAATGAGAAGTTGATCTTCCAGAAATGGCACTCCCAGATTCCTTAGAGGAAAGTGAGGATGACCTTGACTTTGTTAACATGCATTGGGAGAGCTGTTTCAACTGGCTTACCCAGGGCAGGACTACATGTTCTGTTCATTTTTTGCACCCTCTCTCTGTCTTTCCAATGCTCTGGTGTCTGGTAGACACTTAATGATGCTGTTTGTTGGCACTGAAACTGGCAGTGGAATTTTTTAGTTCATTCTGGACCCACCTTCTAGCATCTTTATGCCTCAGTATGTTTACAGGAAAAAATGGGTGAGTGAGAAGGAGCCTGTACGTGGATTTGCAATGTGGAGTTGCTAAGGGGATGCTTCCTAGCATTGTGATACTCCATTTCTTGACCCTTGACATGGGCCAGCTGATTTCTGATATGTCATTTTGAGATATCTTGATAATCTAATGCTTCCTGTAAGATATTTATTTGTGGTTACTTCTCATAATTGCAGGATTTACATAGCAGGGATGTTGAAGACCGAGGTTTGCCACTCACTAGCTGTGTGACTATGGGCAAGTCACTTAACCTCTATAGACTTGAGTTTGCCCATCAGTCAGACAGGAATGGAGTCTGTGTTGTCTATTTCCAAGGATTCTGAGAGCATCAAATTTGATAAAGCATGTGAAGGGGCTTTGAAAGTGGCAAGGCATTATTTAAAGGTCAAGTATAATTATGAATAAGTTCTGATTTGTTTTTAAATTTTCATGGTTTCCTGTGACCATTTCCCTAGTCAGCCCTGCCTTTTATGACACAGACAATAGAGCACTTTCCGTGCAGTCTGATTGTTTTAATTTTTATTTTATTGCTATGCTGCTTGCTCTTCAGTGATCTGGCTCCAATTTTACAATCTTGAGATTGATTCTTTCTGTGAACATGTTTGCTTCTCATTGTCATTAATTAGGACAAGGACAGCGACTTATACACAGATGCTGAGGCATAGCATTTGAAAGTGCCACATGTACTTCTCCATTTTGAGATAATGCCTTCCATTTGTGCCTGAGTTTAATTTATGATTTAAAAAGCAGTCTGTTTGCAGCATTTTGTGGCATCTTCATGGTTAAATCTGCAGCTACTGTGGAGCAATTGGTAGCACTAGTGGCCCAGGGAGTTTGAGAACAGGTGCTGGGGTTTCTGGTGCTTAAGACATGGTTGAGAGGCTTGAAGGGGGTATTGCTGTAGTCTGCTAATCTAGATCACTGCTGTCTTGGTATTTGCATATATAAGAGCTGTGTATATGCCCAATGCCCTGCCCCCCGCTGCCCAATGAAAATACAAGACAGCAACACGGTGGCTTCTTTCTTTCCTTTCTGATCCTAGCTGAAATCCTTTATCTGTTTTCCTCCTGGAACCTCATGGCCAATGGTCTCACCATAGCCATTGGGCTGTCCTGCCTCCCATCCACATCATCTCTTCTTTCCACTGTTTTGTCAAGGTATGGGAAGGTAAGTCAGAATGGACAGGGTGCAGCCACCTTCTGGAGCCTTCAGTGATCCTGGGGCCTGTACCTGGAGCAGAGTGATAAGAAGAAGCAGGAGTGTGGCAGTGGGGCTGCTATGCCTAGAGCTCAGTGATGAGCGTATCCCCTGGCTAGTTGCCCTCAGAGGGTTGCAAGAGGCTCCTTTTCTAATTCTGACTGAGAAGATCTTTGGACCACTTAGAGGGCCCGTAGAAGGCATTCATTGATGTGGGGCTATGGCATCCACACTGGGATTTCTGAATTCTTTGTCCTATGACTTTCCTGAAACTTATTATCCAAATTTAGGAGTCTAAATCATTCACCCATCCCTGCCTATCAGCAGGTGGCAGAAGTTTTGGCTGATTTGAACAAGGGATTCATTGACTGAAATATATACTGGAAAATGCATCAGTGCTTCAAGATATTCAGAAATAACAAACATAGATTTGCATAATGCAATCTTTCAAGGGAAAAGTTTCTTTCCCATAAATTATCTTCACAACTCTGTGAGGTAGGAAGGGTGAGAATTGTAATGTCTTTTTACAGTCAAGAAAATAGAGACTCAGAGGTTGATTAGCACAGGTTACATCTCTGTATTTTATGACTTTCATTTCTGAGATCAGGGCTCTTTCCTTTATAGGATCTTGGGATGGTTGAACTCTGGGAAGGGGAGGAAAGGGTAAATTGGACAGAAGCTGGAAGATTTAATTCGAGTTATGCTTCAGTCAATTTATATAATTGGGTACATTGGAGGCCAAGAGTTTTGTTCCATGTTATTTTAGGAATTCCTAATCTTTATCCTTTCTAGAATAGTGGTGTTCAACCCTTTAAAATTTTTTATTTTATTTTTACTTTTTTAAGGCAAAAGACTTCCCCCTTTGGCCAAATGAATGGACTATGATATAATATCCCAATATGTAAAACTGAAATTGGCTGTGATCGAAGTAGGTATGAAATCTTGCCTGACCCATCTCCTCTTGCCCCTCAGGTGCCTTGAGACAGCTTTGAAATCTTGAAGAAATGAGGGTGGAGCTTTCAGGTCAGAGGGTTTTGTTCTCTCTCTCTTTTCTTCTTCCCTAGTTTGGTTACTTGTCTATGCTTTAGCTGTCTTCTTCAAAAAGTTACCTAAAGACCTCATGGCATTCTCCCATCTTGGCACCTAGCACCTGTGAGGAGTCTGTTATGTCCAGAAAACAAAGGGCATAGCATGCAGTCCAAGGACACCTCCATTCTCAGACAGTTGGTCAATGATCCAAGCCCTTGAACCTTATTCTGGGTAGTCAGCATCTTTTCTGGGCATCAAATTCTCCTGAGTCAGTGGCACAAAGCACCGAACCATGGATCAAGGTTCTCCAGCTACATATGGGCTATGGATGTGTTAAACATCTGCTTGCCACTATCCACACTGGGATAATCTATTTAAGCCCAGATAATTAGTGCCCAATTGCTAAATGATCTAGACACAGCCTTTCCCTGCACAATTAGAGAATTTCCTAAAAGTCTTCAAAAGCCCTAGGATGGCAAGGAATCCCCTTTGGCTGCGTTTTGTTCCCTGTACTTGTGGGTTATTACCCTATCTTGTGCCTGCGTGGTTTTCTGTGGACTTAGGGAGGAACCTCATGCTTAGTCGCTGTTTAGCTAGGCATATGGGCTTTTCAGTAAAGCAATCATTGTATAGATAGACTTTCTTGCAAATTCCTGTTCATATGACTTTTGTATTTTCTCCTCGTGTCTCAGCATCTCTTAACAGAGGGCAGCAAACTCAGCTCTCTCCTTTTATAGGTAAGTACTGACATGCCTTTGAACACTCTCTTCACCCCCTTGTTAGCTCTGTGTCCTACCTATTCCCTGCCAAGAAAGCCTTGCCAATACATGGAGTATTGATTGGGTCACTTGAGACAGATTGGCCAGCCCCTTTCAAGGAGACTGCAGACCTCTTAATGAAATTCCACCAGATTTCTTACTCCTGAGGTACATACTTAAACAGGTAGGAGTGAAGCTGTACACTGGGAATATATGGGTCATCCCACTTGGGTCTTCTGTCCTGAGCCATGTGCTCCAATTCAGCTCTAACCAAAAAGCCCTATGTTCTGGACATCTTAGGCTCTTTTGCAGTTGTGTATAAATCTGTTCTGTTCATCATTGAGCTCCATCGTGAGTACTCTCCTTCTATTGAGAATCCCACAGTGAAAAGGTGAGAAGGGTGATTTGGGCATAGAAAATCCACCTCAAACCCTAACATTACAAAGAACTTAAATGGCTTCTAGAATTCCACAGCCTTTTAGAGAACATGCTCTTTGTTGTTGGGTTTTGGAATTCAGATCACTTTCAGTGACTCACTTTCAAAGATTTTTTGATATTGCAAAGGATGATCACAGACAGCCTGTGTGGTAGGTTTCAAACGATCTCAGTACTCTCAAAACTCTCTCTCTGACTCTGGACAACTGAAAATTCCCTACTCAAGTTTCTCAAGGCCATGTGGTCACCACTCAGCCACCATTCTTTGTCTCATTAGGCTTAGTGGTCACAGGTGTTTTCTGAATGGCCACTCTGCCCAAGTTTATAAAGAGAAATGGGAAGGCGAGGTGATGCAGTGACTTCAGCCAGTGTAGAGAGTTAATCAGGAGATTTGGAACAAGTATGCAATATTCCTTTCCTGAGAGTTTTTCTTTGATGGATCTAAGTCATTCTTCCTTGAAAAATTTCATTAGCAGTACAAAAATTTACTCCAGCAGTACAATAAATTAGCGACATGGAATCTCCTTAAGCTGTGGTAAGAAAAGCAGGCATGGCGATTGCTGGGTCAAAATTATTTTGTCAAAATGAACTGATGGAGGAAAATGACACGGGAGAGGGAAGATACTTTCAACTCCCTCCTTTGTCTTTAATTTCTGAATTCTCTCAACCTCTCGAGGAAGCCTCCATCTGCGGAGCTCTCAATAAATAGGGCAGCCCTTCCTTAGTTGTGGAATAGATGAGGTGTCTATGGTCCCCCCTTTATCTCCCTCTGTGCTGTCACTCTCTTCCCCTCTCGTGAGGTTCCCAGTGACACCTTCCTTTCTTCTTTCTCGCCTGTCAGAAAAGGCTCTTGTATCAACCATTAACCCAAATTATGACTTGTCTGTCTTAGGGACACCTGCATTTTGATTTTGGTTCTCACTGTGGATGTACTAACTTTGTGCCCTGTTAAAGAAGCCTGTCACCTACAAGTGAATGTACTGTTTAAGGAGATGAGGAGTACTTTCTTGGGGTCTCTGACATTTCGATGTCAAGAAAGCATCTCCCCTAATACCTCCTCACTCCACCTGTAAGGATGATCTGCTCGTCACTGTCCTTTTCCCAGACCATTTCTAAACCCTCTGTATTTATGGGTTTCTCAACCCCTAAGTGTGTGTGTGTGCTTCATCATGATGTTCCCGATGCCAATCGCATAGCAGCTCCAAGTGTTTTTATAGGATGCCTGCATTGTTATAGGAGCAGCCCAAAGGCTCCTGGTAGACACTAGCTGATCCACACCTGCTCTCCCCTCCTTGAGGTTTTGTGGCCACAATGTTCCCTTGTGGGACCCTGCCAGCTGCCTCTGCCAGTGGGAAGCAGCTGTGAGATCCCTGACCAAATCAAATTCCTGGAAGACCAGATTTATATGCAACAGGAAGGCAAGTCAGAGCTGATCAGCTATGTGAGTTGTCCCTCAGGCCACATTTCTGTGGCCTCAAATGGAGGCATTCATAGATTGGCTGAGATTACCAAATGGGTATTCTACTTTGGCTGATGGATGAGTAACATATAGGTAGCTAGTGACGCATTTTGGTATCCATCCAAAAGAGGCAGCTCCTGGTAAGTGGAAGGATGGGTCGTTACAGTGACTCTTAACAGTGAATGTATCACAGAAGCGCCACTTCCGTCAGCCCTCTAAGCTACTGATGCAGCTGGGCTAATGCATTGCCTCCGAGGAGCATCTATTGATGTGCTGCAGAGGAATTAACTTTGACGTAATGGAATTTTGTTTTCGCCACTGCTCGTAAAAACAACCGCCTTGAGCAAATGAAAATGTGTGTGGCAATTTGTGCATTTCCAGTAATGACCGTACACGGGCAGAAGGTTCTTACAGAAGGAAATGGCATCCCTGCAGACTGGGGCTGGCTGATGAATGATTAATGAAAGCAGTTCTACCAAGATACTGGCTCTAGAAAGATAAGGGAGAATGATGGAGTGAGCTGGAGGGGAGGGGAGGTGCGTAGAAAGGCGTGCTCCACTCATGGGCGAGATTCCAAGGAATTCGGCTGGTGCCCGTGACTTGGAATCATTGCAGGGGAGTATCACCAGGGTCAGTTGCCTTGCAGCTGGCGGGGGAAAAAAAAAAAAAAGGACTACTCAGAACCTTCCCTCCCACTACCTCTTCTTGGAGACCCTGACCTTCCCCTTTGGGACAAGGCATGGTTCCCCTCCTCAACTCCACTCTTCTGCCCTGTATACCCCCCTGTCTATCACCTCTTCTTTCACAGGTAAACTCTATTTCCCTGCAATACCACCCACCATTTCCCTAATTCTTTGCTAACAAAATCCTGAAGGTCACTGACATTTTGATCATTACTACTCACTAGTCCCTGGGTAACAGAATGTTCCCTACAGAGCCCCATGAGGGACTCCAGATTCCAACTCCACTTACTCCCAACCTCAGTGTTGTTCAGGTAAGGCCCTTAGGTGATTTCTGTACTTGGCCTGGCCTGCAACCTGGTACCATAATAAAATTATGAGGTCGCCCATTGAGTCTCCATCTGTCTCACCCCTGGCATAGTGAAGCATTCAGAGAAGGAATCTGGGTTATTTTTGAATATATTCTACAGGGCCAGAATTCTCTGTGCCGGGGTCAGAACTCTGAGCTCCAAAGTTCCTGTACCCACAGAGAGGGGTCAACAGCTGCACAGGGACTCCATGAAGGGCAAGGGCCTGAGGGAGCCTGTGTCCTCAGTTGCATTCTTCCCTGTGTTGTTGGGGGACATCTCAGGCAGGCTTACCTCTTCTGCTACTCCTCTGCACTGGCAGCTCGATAGAAGTGCCCTTCACTGGAGAAGAGTAGCACGGCTGCTTAAAGTGCACTGGGCAGGCTGGACCATGCAATGCATTTGACCTCAGTCCATTTGTTTTATGGTTCAAAGTGGTCTTGGCTCTTTTTTCCACATGAATATCCTTCCTCTTTGTAGTGATAGGGACTGAGAACAAAAATGGGCTATCACAAAGCAAAAGAAATGAAGTAAAATATTACTAGAATGTATTTTTTTTCTTCCTTCTCTCATGGAAAGTAGTTTTATACATAGTGGGAGGAAGAGAAAGGCATTTGTGGTGCTCTTGCTGTCTTAAGTCTTATTTGAAAGAAGTATGGAGTATTTTTTTTTCTCATACTCATTGCAGTACAATCACAAACTCCTGCCCGTATGCCTGCCCTAATGAGAAGATTAAAGACCTGTTAATGCCATTTGTTTTGTTTCTAAGCAGTAGGTGACAGGAGAGCTAAATATTCTGAGTTGATGCAGTGGTTCTAAAGGCACCAGGACCAAATGGCTGCAGTGACCTTGCTTTTTATGTTCAATTAAATGGACCAGAGATAAGATCTATATTGTTTCTGAAGTGTTGAGATCCACAGACGGGATGAGAAATTTCTTTGCCTGTGTCACTGGGAAAAACAAATGAAACACACTGGGAATTCAAATGTGTCCCCTGGAGGCTCATTTTTCACTCAAACCTTGCGATGCTCTTGTTTGATAGCAGAATTTGGCTTGGGGAGCTGGCGGCACAGGGTCATGGATAGTGATTCATGGGCTTATATTTGCTTGTGGGTAATACTGTTAACAAGTAGTCTATTGAATATCAATTACCCATAGGACATTGTGGTGGGTGCTAGAGGGGTTATAAAAAGGCATAGATGTTTTTGCCTTCAATGATGAGAAAACCTTGTTTGGAAGCAAAGCATCTGTTCGTTGAAAGAAATCAGTACTGAGAGAGAAAGCCAGTATGGCAGAATTGAGTTACCACTAACTTCTCCTTCCTTAGAATTCTAGGGGCTTGGGATGCCTCGGTGGCTCAGTGGTTGAGCGTCTGCCTTTGGCTCAGGGCATGATCCCAGGGTCCTGGGATCGAGCCCCACATCAGGCTCCCTCCATGGAGCTTGCTTCTCCCTCTGCCTATGTCTCTCATGAATAAATAAATAAAATCTTAAGAAAAGGAAAGGATTCTAGGGGCTCGAGAAATCATTAAAGCAAGTCTAGCTAAGTGGGAAATGAGGTACTGATTTATTACTCTGGGCAATAACCCCAAGTATTACTTCCGATGAGTTGTACTGGGGAATATGAATTAGATCTGAGCTGGTGATGGGGACCTCACTGCTCCCACCCCAGTATGACTGGACCTCTACAAGTAATTCTAAATGCTCTCACCAATAAGCTGAATGGTCAAGGACCACAGAGAAGAGTGGACTGTTCCCACATGTGCATACTGCATAGAGAGCAGGAAATGGAGGAGAAACTGTCACTGTTCACAGGAAAAACAACAGCCACATCAACAATTGGCTTGATCCCTGATTTTCAGAACAATTAACATGCTTCCTAGTAAAACATGGGTCTGTGCATGTCTGGCTTCAGTCAGATTCTAGCTCTTCCTCTCCTGGAGCCGTTAGAGGTAGAGCTTGGAATTGCTTCTTCTAATAATCCTTCACATAGAGAGGGAGGTCTTCAGTGGAAATATGAAATAGGAAGAGATGACAGCGTGTCAACTGTGTTATAATAATAGCTCAGTCGTGAGAGGGCAGGGGGAGAGAAAACCCTAGGCTGGCACAGGGGTGGGGGCAGTCTGGGAGGTTTTTTGGAAAGTATGGTTTTGGGTTGACTTAAAGGTGGGGATGGGACATGAAGGGATCAGGTCTGCCAGGTGGTAGATAAGGACAAGCAATGAAATGATGTGTGGATGCAGGAGGAGAGCACCATTGCTGGAGCACAGAGCAAGAAAGTGGTGGAGACCAATTGATGTGTTTGGATTAGATACTTTATTATTAGTGAAGCTAATTATTAAGCTATTATTTAGTGAAGCTCCTGGAAATAGGTTACTTGTAAAGATTGCTTAGGTGGATGCTTGCACCCCTAACACCTTAACACCCCAAATACAGAAGGGATCTTGAGCAGGAAAGAGAAAATCCCACCAGCATATATGGCCACACTCTTGCACAGTTTCCCTTTACGTGGCTTACAATAAGGTAAAATGTTTTTAGGAAAAGAAAGAAATTTCGAGCCTGATGAACATTGCACAGTTTTCTGATATGATCTATTGCAGGAATCTCCTCTCTTATGTCTCTCATAAGACATATCCGTCCTCTGCTTGAAGAATTCTAGAAGTCTTGCTACTTTTGTTGGCATCTTTGTTCCATTTCTCCTTTTATAGAAAGAACACTCTTCTTGTCCTGAAATTTCCCCTTCTATAATTTCCAGACATAGGTCATTTGTCCTTGATTTTCAGCACAATTTCAGAAAAAGTCCATTTCCATAACACAGTTCAGCTCTTAAATATGTTAGGATACTACTTTTTTTAAAAAAGAATATTTAATTCTAGTATAATTAATGTACAATGTTATATTAGTTTAAGGTGTAGTGGTTCAATAATTCTGCACATTACTCAGTGCTCATCAATATAAGTGTATTCTTAATCATTTATTTCACCCATCCCTCCACCCACTTCCCCTTTGGTAATCATCAGTTTGTTCTCTATACTTAAGAATGTTTATTTGGTCTCTTTTTCCCTTTGTTCATTTGTTTGTTTCTTGAATTCCACATATAGGTGAAATCTATGATTGGCTTATTTCACTTAGCATTATACCCTCTAGCTTCATCCACTTGTTGAAAATGGCAAGATGTCTTTCTTTTTTATGGCTCAGCAATATATATATATATATCATATATAATATATTATATATACTATATATAATATATATTATCATATATTATATATTATCATATATAATTATCATATATATTATAATATATCATTATATATGATATATATTATATATACTATATTATATATTATATATATATCACCTCTTTTTTATCCATTCATCTATTGATGGGTACTTGAGTTACTTCCATATTTTGAGTATTGTAAATAATGCCCAATAAATATGGGGATGCATGTATATTTTCAAATTAGTGGATTTTTTGGTATTCTTCAGGTGAATACCCAGGAATGGAATTAATGGACCATACGACAATTCCTTTTTTAATTCTTTGAGGAATCTCCACACCACTTTTCACAGTGGCTTCACCACTTTATATTCCCACCAACATTTCATGAGGGTTCCTTTTTCTCTGTATCCTTGCCATCACCTGTTGTTTCTTGTGCATTTGAGTTTAGCCATTCTGATAGGTGTGCAGTGATATCTCATTTGGTTTGGATTTGTATTTCCCTGTTGATGAGTGATGTTGAGCATCTTTTCATGTGTCTTTGTAGGATGCTGCTTCTTTGGCACCTGCTTGCTAAACAACACAATCTCAGTCTCACATATCTAATTTTTGTTAGCACCATCTTATCTTTCCCCATTCAGAACCCTGAACTTTGGCAATTCTGCAATCCCATGAGGTCCTCCAACAAAGTGGTCTTTCTTTTCACTGCCTGTCATCCTTTTATACCCTCTTCACTTCCAGCTTAAATTCTATGATCATTCCTTATAATCTCTTCTTTATGTGTACCTTCTGTTCCCTTGTCCCTGCCCCCTTTATGGTTTTAGTAAAACCACACCCTGGATAAATCTTTCTCTCCATCTCTTCTGTGTCTATGCTTGCACAGCTGAATGTTGCTGGAGAAAATCACAACCCTGAGCATGGTTTGATTTTTGTATTCATGACCATGAACTTCAAATGAGACCCAAATGGTGCCCAGCATCATTATCAAAATGTATTTCCCTGGGCCATTTATCCTCCTGCTTTCCTAGGTACGATCTCACCATTTCAAGCTTCCCACAACCCCTCCTCCATTCTCATTCTCACCTGCTGACCTTGATTTCTTCTTTACTAAGAAATTGAGTCTGTAAGAAGAGAACATTGGCAGACTTCTAGCTCCACATTAAACCCACATACCATCATCCTCATCCATTCCTCTGCCTTCCTGCTACCTGGTTGTTTGGGCTACCCTATCTAAATGCTACCCCCTCTCACTACTCAAGGGCATTGCTCAGCAATTCTCTGATTCATAAATCATCAACTTTCTCCCTCCTGCTAGTACAAATATGCTGTATTTCTAAAGAATTAAAAATAAAATTCAAAATCTAAACCCCCCATCTCCAAATCCTCTTCTCACATTTTCTTAAACTCACTCCAATCAGGCTTTCACCCTATGTTGCTAAATCTAATGATCATATCTTACTTGACACCACTCCCTGCCCCAAAACTTTATTGAAATATAATTGACATATAACATTGTGTAAGTTTAAGATGTACTATCTGTTGATCTGATAACATTTGTCTATTGCAAAATCATTACCACCACCATAATACCTACATCCCATCATGGAATTACCATTTCTTTTTTGTGGTGAGAACATCTAAGATCTAACTCCCAGTGGCATTCAAGTATGAATACAGTATTATTAACTATAGTTGCTATGCAGTGCATTAGATACCCAGAACTTGTTAATCTGTAACTAGAAGTTTGTGCTCTTTGATCAATATATCCCCATTTCCCCAACCTCCTAGCCCCTGGTAACTACCCATATACTCTGTTTCTATGAATTTCGCTTTTTAAATATTCCACATATAAGTGATGTCATATTGTATTTGTTTTTTTATGTCTGACTTATTTCACTTAACATAGTGCCTTCAAGTTTCATCCAAGTTGTTGCAAACAGCAGAATTTGCTTCTTTCTCATGGCTAAATAATATCCTTCATATATATCATATATACATAATATATACCACGTCTTCTTTCATGTCTTGAGGGACTCTTGGGTTGTTTCTGTATCTTAGCTATTGTGACTAATGATGCAAAGAACATGGAATTGAAGATAACTCTATGAGATCCTGATTTCAATTCCTTTGGGATATACATATCCAGAATTGGCACTGATAGCTTACGTGGTACTTTTATTTTTAATATTTTGAGGAACCACCATAGTGTTATCCATAGTGGAGGCACCAATTTGTATTCCTACCAACAGTACATGAAGGTTCTCTTTTTTCCACATCCTTACCAACACTTATTTCTTGTCTTTTTGATGTTAGCCATTCTAACAGGTGTGAGGTGATAACTCATTTTGGTTCCAATGCATGTTTCCCTTATAATTACTGATGTTGAGTACCTGTTCAAATGTATCTGTTGGCCATCTGCATGTCTTATCTGGAAAAATATTTATTCAGGTCCTCTGCCCATTTTTAATTGAGTTGTTTGTATTTTTTCTATTGAGTTATATGAGTTCTTAATATATTTTGGATACTAAGCCATTATCAGATATATGATTTGCAAATATTTTCTCCCATTGTGTGGGTGCCTCTTCATTCTGTTGATGGGTTTTTTTGCAGAAGCTTTTTAGTTTGGTGTAGTCCCACTTGTTCAATTTCACTTTTGTCATCTTCACTTTTCGTGTCAAGTCCAAGATTTGGATAAAAAGGATAGAAAATCTTGGATCACAATAGGTCTTCTCTTTCTGGCTGATATACCCAGTCACCAGCTTCCTGCCTTTGGATGTGTAAGGATGTAATGCTTGAAGCTATGCAACCATCTCATGACCTTGAGGGATGCTCAGAGCATCATAGATATTCCAACCCAGTGTCTTTGTGGGGAGCTTATGAGCCAACCCTGGCATTACCCATTTGCAGACTTCTTGTGATTAGTAATAAATATCATTAGATTGGATGATATTGGTGCCAAGTCTTTATGTTACTTGCTGCTGAATGCAACTTAATTGATATAATGTTTTTTCTTTATTTTCTTTAATTAAAAAAAGATTTTATTTATTTATTTATTTATTTATTTATTTATGAGAGAGAGAGAGAGAGAGAGAGAGAGAGAGAGAGAGAGAGAGAGAGAATGAACAATGGGGAGGGGCAGAGGGAGAGAGAGAGAAGCAGACTCCCCACTGAGCTAGGAGCCTCATGAAGGGCTCAATCCCAAGATCTGGAGATCATGACCTGAGGCAAAGTCAGATGCTTAACCACCGAGCCATCCGGGCACCCCTATTTTATTTTTTAATATTAGAGATTGTATGATCAGAATTTCATTGCCAACTATTGCCTAGTTTTGGAAACTGACTTTAAAAAAGTTATTCAATAATAAAATCCTTTTATCTTAAATTTATTTCTCTCATATTTCCTTTCTAGAGCCTAGAAAATTTCTACTAACTGAGTGCCTGTAGTATGTCAAGTATTGTATGAGAGTTTCAAGAAAAAATAGTGAACAAGATTGATTGTTGCCTTATGGTTTAATGGGGGAAATACTGATTTGCCTGGCCTTATCATCTTTTTCTATATTAAACTCTCAGGTGACATGGTTTATTTTTCCCAAGTTACCTGCCATTTCTATGTTCTTTGTATTTGTTTCTTCTTTTGATCAGAATGAAGACCAGAGTCACCGTTCCCACTGTTGCTACTTCTGCTTCCAGAGAGATGAAATGATCAGTAAAACAAATATGGAACTCATCCACCATGCTCTGTCTATATTGCTCAGCGGGACAGATGGTAGCATGTGGCTGAGACACTGACCTTGCATGCCAGCTCTGTTTCACCCAATTTCCTTCATATGAGGAGTTCAGAAGATTAGAGAAGGCTTTTGCCAGGCTTGGAATCTATTTGGGTTATTATCTTTGATTACTTGGATTGCTTTATCCCAGAGAACCAGACTTTATTTAAATAAAAAAAATTGAGAAGACTTAAAAATCTTAAATTGGCACCTTAAAATGTTCATGCAATTATCTGGACAGCAACTGCATCTTCCTAAAGCCATGCTGTGGCCTGTGGAGTTGACAAGGCAGAAACAGATGGCCTGGGTTTCCCTTGAAATATACAAATGAAGAGAAAAAAGTGACTTGGCCCTTTATCATTTCAGATTATGCCAAATCCACACAAGCAAGGGACTCTAGACATTTGGCCTGAGCTCCAAAATGTGTAGAACAGGCCCATCCTGGCCTGGGATGCCTGGTACTTGTGGAGTGTTTGATGGAGAACAACTTGTGTTTGTCTAGGTAGGCTCATGGCCCACCTCCTTGTCCACCATGCCAGTCCCCCCTGTGTTCTCATTTATCTACCTTGCTTCCTCTGGCTCCCTCCAAATGAGCTACACCACAGGGTTGGTGAATGTTCTCATTAATCTCTCTCGCTTCCTGTTTTTTTTTCTGTTCTTCCTTTTTGGAACTCCTAAAGATATGGAAATACTATTCAGGCTACTTAACCAAGTGGGCTGTTCTTGCCTTCTCACTAATTCATAATAAACTCCTGGAGTTTAGAAGAGACTAGAAAGGTCCTTCTTGCTTCCCCTTTCCTCAGAAAAATACCTCCGGCAAATCACAAAGACGTGGCCTCTCCCATGTTGTCTGTAGACATAACCCAGTGCATAACAATGTTCACCATTGGGAAACATGTCCTGACACTTAACTGTGAACTTTCACAAGTTACATTTTCTTGAGTCTATCCCCAGTGAAGCTGGTCTTGGTATTTATCCTTAATATACTTGAAGGACATTTAAAAATCACTCTAAAGCAGTGGTCCTCAACCAGGGGCAATTTATTTTTGAAAAGCATGCTGATGGATTTTCCTTAAGAGAGACTCCCCTCCACCCTACCATTATGCAGGAAATATCCATATGCTTTTGTATTTAAGAAAAATAACTTCAAAGACAGGGAGGATAAGGAGTATGTGTTCATACGTTCATGTGTGCACAGGTGTGTATGTGTGGAGAGATGTGTGGACAGGGCTTAGGTCGATATATCCTATTTATTTTAATGATGTAAATTCATTTCACTTTATGAAAACCTTTCAGTTTTCTTCCAAGAGCTTCTTCAGTTTACTTAAATAATGCATTTTAGCAAAATAAGAGCTCTAGCTCCTTCTCTTTCTTACTCCAGCAAAGAGGTGTCTCTATGGCAGGTCATGAGAGAGGTGATGACCTTTCCCTGGAAAGTCAGAGTCCTACACCAAATTTATTCACAAATAATTGAATTTTATTATTATAGGCAAAGCAAAAGGTGAGTAGAGGAGCAATTCTGAAGGAACTCCGAAGTAATGGCCACCAGGAAAGAGCCCGTGCATATTCATTTTAGATTTGTAAAGCATTTTATGGTTTATGCAGCCTGTTATGTCCAAAGTCATTTGATCTTCACAACGATCCTGCGAGGTATATCTGATTATTCCAGGAGGAAACCGAGACCAAGAGAGGCTTTTGAACCTGTAAGTGGAAAGTTGGCCATGAACCTGGCTCCAGGTCTGGGGCACTTTCCAGCACACCACTCTCCACCTTCCGCATTGCCTCCTTTCCAACTCTGCCTGGGAATCTGAACCAGCCTGCCAGAGACATCATGGCCAGGTGATTTCGCATTTCCCTCTCAGTCTGCAACACAGCACCGATGAGGATCCTTATATTTAAAGACTATTTATTTATTTGAGAGAGAGCGCGAGCGAGCGAGCGAGGGAGCGAGACAGAGAACACGAGTGGAGAGCAGAGAGAGGCTGTGGGGGAAGGACAAGCAGACTCCCCCCTGAGCAGGGAGCCCGATGTGGGGCTCTATCCCAGGATCATGACCTGAGCTGAAGGCAGAGCCTTAATGGACTGAGCCACCCAGGTACCCTAGACCCTTGGATTTAAACCCAGTTCCTCCATTTACTACCTCTGGGATCTTAGGCAAGTTAGTTTTCCTCTTTATGAGATAGTTACCCTCTCTGTGAAACAGGGATCCTCCTCCTCCTAGTCCTCCTCAACATCATCACCATCATCACCATCATTATAAACTTCATCATCATCACCATCATCATCATCATTGCCACCATATCTACTTCACAAGGTTCTTATGAGGATTAATTAAAACAATGTATGTGAAGCCCAAGTGCTTGATGCTTGGTAACTGCTCAGTCAACATCAACTGTAACTACTACCACTTTAATTCACACACTTCCATCTCCCCTTACTCCCCTGCCGAGGTCACAGTTCTGTGTTCAGAAGCCTTTCTCCATCTGTAGCCCTGGTCCTAGTTGGGCTTGCATCTCTTGTGTTCAGAACACGGAGCTCCTTATCCAGCCATGTCATTTCCTCACCCACTGGAAAGGCCAAACACCTCATGCATCTTTATTTTTTTTTTAAAGATTTTATTTATTTATTCACGAGAGACACACACAGAGAGGCAGAGATATAGGCAAAGGGAGAAGCAGGCTCCACGCAGGGAGCCCGATGTGGGACTTGACCCCGGAACTCCAGGATCAGGCCTTGAGCTGAAGGCAAATGCTTAACTGCTGAGCCACCCAGGCGTCCCCTCATGCATCTTTAAAAAATACAAACCCGCTGTAATGATGGATGCATATAATGAAATAATAATAAAAACAAATAGTGGAAACAAGTCTTGGAAAAATTAAAGTGAAGTATGCTTACATATTGATATTTTAAATATAGCCAAAGTGATCGAATAAATTGAGAAATGCTATCCAGGCTGCTGTGAAAAGTGTCATAACAGAGCAGGAGACTTGGAAATACAGCTCTTCAATGGATATGTTGAGACATTTTATCTCAGAACTGCCCCTTTGCTCTCACTGACTCAGGCCTGCAATGATGAGGGTCATGGAAGGCAAGAGGGACGTGTTGTTTTCAGAATCACCATGATTTTACTTCTGATAGTAACAGCATTGTATGGGCATTTGAAAAAAGCTGGAAAATGCAGAAAAATAAAGATAAAATAAAACTTGCTAGTATTTCCTCCATGCAGAGATAGCTACTGTGAACATGAACATTTTTTATTATTTTCTTGACATAATTCTTTATTTTTTTCTACAACCTTCCTACTCCCCCTCCATTGCCAACATCCTATATGCATGGCTATCTCTTCTGGGGACAGAATACAAGAGGCTCCTTCTTCCCAGAATTTCCCTCCTCATTCCCTTTCCCCAACTCCACCCATCCTGCTTATCTCAGCTTAGATGTTACCCACCACGGCAAGACTTCCCCAAACCTCACCCAAGATGAAGGATTCACGTGCTTCACATGGGCAGCACTTTTGTCATACCTTGTGTCTATCTCTAATTTTGTGTTTACAGTGTGTTTAATGATCTGTGTAGATATCTGCCTACCATGTTAGACTGGGTGTCCTTGAGACTTACTTATTGTAATTTTCCTGACACTTAGACTAGTGCCTCATGCAGAGTAGGCTTTCCATAGATATTTGCTGAATAAATGAGTGAATGACTTCAGGAGGGAAATTATACTTGATCTATAAGGCTCCAAGGGTTAAAACTAGGACTAGTTACGGGATACTGTGGGCTGACAGACTTTGTTTCATGGAAGACAACATTAAAGTGGGTGAACAGGGAATGGACCACTCTGGGAAGCAATGAGTTCCTAGCTGCTGACGGTATTTAAATATAGGCTTGGCGACCACATCAGAGATACTGTGGAGTCTGGTCTACTTCTAGATTAGTTAATGTTGATCTAGAGATTTTGAAAGTGCATTCAATGTTGAGATTCAATTGTTTTATATGGCAGAAGTCACGAAATGATGTCATTTGTGGTTAGAAATTCCAGGTCTCGGTAGCCCCGGACTAAGGTGATCAGACAAGATGAGAGTGCTCATTTCAGTATTTATGTAGTTTTAAGTAATTGTACAAATACTCTCTTACATCAAGTGTTTTTCTTAATTCTCTATTCACACAGCTTTGTATCCAAATAAGTCACAGCCTTCCCAGAACCACAGATTTATTCCACCAGTAATTGGCTCTGACACCAAATGCCAGTGAATCCAGCTTCTCAGTCCTTTGAGGAACAAGATGGTGACCTTCTCCTGAACTCTCTGTGTTCCCTTAGCTTTTGTCCACTTTACTCCCTTCAAATAACCGTCATGAAGATTTGCAAGATACTTTCTCTGTTAGGAATGCTGTTTCCTAGCCCTCAAGGAAGGCCTGATTGATCACTTTCTTGAGCTTGTTCCCTTTGAGTCTTAAATAAATGAGAAAGTGCAGTAAAGTGCTATGTACAACAGCCTCTGGCACTTGGTAGGTTCCACCTTCCAATGACATCACTTCTCTTCTAATGGTGTCCATTTAAGGCTGCTTCTAGAGGCTCCATATTCCTGACTTGGATCCTCTTCCAGTCCCATGTGAGCTATCAGCAATTGCAAAGGCCACTTTCTCATCCCTGATAAGCCCTACTTTGCTTCTCCCTCCCCTGGTGTAGGCCCCACTTTCCTCTCTCTAGTCACCTGCAATCATCTACTGAGTAGATTTGTCTGATTGAATTCTTCCCCATAAGAACAGTCATGGAATAGGACCTTGTGCCTCATACTCCTTTGACATCTCTGAAAACAACTCATGGGACATTTTTCTTTCGCAAATCCACTGCTAATCACCACAGGGAGGCAGCCAAGCAGTAAGGGAAATTATAGATTTGGAGAAGTTACTCATATTCAATAGGGTCAAACAGGACTGATAACACCCCTGAATGGTAGTGGGGTGTAAAAGAGGCTAATGCTCTTTCTCAGAGGCTCCTTCTGATTCCCATCTTATAAGACCTATAGGAAATATCTCTTCCCTCGTTGATTTCTCCTTTAGCTTTTGACAGTGGACCTCTTCCAGCCTGTATAATAGAACACCATGTTACAGTGATTTGGGCAATTTGCCTTCTTCAGTACCTCTAGGCTGTAAATTTCTTTTGAGAACATCTAGCACATGGGAAGTGCTCAAGAAATTTATGTCTTTTTGTGTCTTACTCATTTTTGTTTTCCTGACACCTAAAATAATACCTAACACATAATAAATGCTAAACAGATATTTATTAATTAAATGAATGAGTGAGTGGCAGAAAAATCAGGGCTTCCAGGCTTTAGACTTAGATTTTAATGTGTGGAGGATTATCAAAGCATACAAAATTTGTAAACATGGGTAGATTCCTTTGACAAGAGAGAATAGAGTAGCAGCAAAGAGGATTAAGTGTGGGAGAAGATTGGGTTGGGCAGAGGAAAGAAGTGGGGGGTAGAACCATCTGATCTTTCTATCCTAAATGGATCCAGAATCTGGGAGAATGAAGCTCTCTCCTTTCTCTTGGCCCTTGGCCCTTTGTCCTGGGGTCACATCACAGATCCTTCAGCTTGAACCTTTATCCGGGGCCCATGCAAGCCACCCACTTTTGGAGCTTAGAACTTTCCTGGATCATCATCTAAAAACAACAATTTTTGCATTTTTTCAATATAATTTCAAGCTTGTTCTGTAACATATTATTTTCTTTTAAAATTTCATAATTTATGCCATATGTTATGTTTCAAATAGGTAATATACACAATGACACATGGTAGTAATACAAAGTAAGTCTCTTTTCTCTTGTTTTCTTCCAATCTATGAGTTGCCCTTCCCAGAGGCCTTCAGCCTAATCAGATTCTTCTTTCTTTCTTTCTTTCTTTCTTTCTTTCTTTCTTTCTTTCTTTCTTTCTTTCTTTCTTTCTTTCTTTTTGTAATCAGATTCTTACATCTTCTAGAGATTGTCTTTGGATATATAAGCATATATGCCTTTCCTTTCTTATAGAAATGGCAGCATGTGGTATTTATTTTTGCATCTTGCTTTAAAAAAAGTTACAATACATTTTTGAGAGAGCTCCATTTTGGTTCATACAATGCAGTCATGTCCTTTTTAGGGGATACACAGTATGTCATAGTATGGAAATTTCTGAATTGGTTTAACCAACCCTTTTATTGAGTCCTTGCAATGTAGTCCTTGCCCCATCTTTTGCTGTGATAGACAATGCCACAGTCCATATCTGTGTGCATATGTCTTACATACCCACATGAATATATCTGTAGGTAGAATAAATTCCTACTGGTAGGATTGATGTGGGCCAGGGTATGTAGAGTTTACTTTTTTGCTAATGGTATTTGTACTTTATTGGCATTACTAATGATAGCAGTGATTCACACAGTGATTTACTATGTCAGTCACTATTTAAGCATTTTGCATATACGCTATCTCATTGCTTTCTCATTCCTTGAGGTGCTATTATCACCTCTGCTTTCTAAAGGAGCAAATAGGCACAGAGACTTGCTTATGTTCACACAGTAAATAGAAGAATTAGGTTCAACCCAGGCAGTTGGGCTCTGGACAGCTTAGGGCTTTAAACTGCCACATTGTCCTTCAAAGTGGATGGGCCGCCAGTGAATGAGAGGAAAGGACTCTTCATATAGACATAGACACTCACGATTACACCTGCACACTTCTCATGGCTTCGATTTAGAACTTGTTAATAAACCCTCTTGAAGACCCCTGCAGGAAAAGAGTAACTTTTGATTAAGTTCTCTTCCTAGAAACAGCAAGACACACCAAGGAGATAGGTTTTTTTTTTTTGTTTGTTTTTTGTTTTGGACGGAAAATGTGTCCTCTCCTGGTCAGTTAAAACATGCTGACTGTTATAGCCTACTTGAAAAATAAGAAAAGGATCTCAGAATGAGTAATCTGAGGACGTTTCTCATTAATTCATGGCCAGTGAAAGCTACTGTCTCCTGAAAGACAAATAGTGCTTTTGCCCTTTACTGGTGGTCTTTAGGTCTGTTGGTTTAATCCCGCTAGACCAAAGCTATTTTGAATCTGCAAATGAATCATATGATCAGGTTGGATCCTTTCCCCCTGTCATCCATGCTGAAGACTTTTTTTCCCCGTTTAAGTCAGGAAAGGACAAAATAATGACATTTTCAGAGTACTTAGTCACTTGAGTCTGATCCAACCCAACAGAGTAAAAAAGCCTGTTGTGTACATGAGTGGACCACAGGGCATTCTGACACATTTGCCATCTTTATAGGTGTCTTTTTGAAAATAGAACTAAGAAAAGAAAATACGGACTTTGTGATATTTTTATTTTTCAGAGCCTGCAGTTGAAAAAAGTTTATTCATTCATATGGTTATTCCATAACCACTGGCGAATATCCAGTGTAGGTTGGTTGGTTTACTGGGCACTGGACAAGCAGTGAGGGGCCAGACAGGCACAGCGCCCCCCTCCTCTTGTGGCTTATCAAGGCTTATCAAGGCTGCATAAGTCCATGGGAGGAAATATTTAATAACTGGACCAGATTCCCTCTAAGCAAGAAAACAGTCTTTTGGGGAGGGAAGGGGGAAAAATACCCTGATGGACTAATGTGAGTTGGGAAGTTGAAGCCCATGGAGATGGCATAGCTGAAGAGAGACACACAGAGAGGGATGAATCATCCTGTGTGAGACTCTAAATTGTGTTAGGAGGTTGGGCAATGAGAAAGTCCTGGTAACCCAAAAGATTTTTAGAAATCTCCATGTCTCCCAGCCAGAGTTTAGGATCCTTGCTATACAGTGCTGTGATACCCCTGTCTGGTCTGCATGGGAGCTCCTGGATCTTTGAGAGGCTCCTCTGTTCAAACTGTTTTCTTGGCAGGACTAAACTTCTGCCAGCTGTGACACAACTCCTTGTACACACAAAGAGGGCATACCAAGGTTAGTGTATCTGTCCCTTCTCAAGCCTCAACATCCCCATATCACTACAGACATTCCTCAGAGACTGATCCTAAAAGGAGGGACTTTTAGGCAGAATGGTACATCTGTCTTCCCCAAGAAGCCATTAGGACCACATGCATCCTGTTCTGCTTCTTTGTTTACCTCAGATGAGTGACCTATACTTCCCAGGACTGAGCTATCATCAGGACTCTCAGCCACATGGATCTAGAATCACACAATCACATGCTCCCCACTAAGCACCCCCCTACTTTGTCCCATTGTGTGCCTTCCAGAGGGTATGACCTGTGTTAAAAAACATTATTCTAACACTCATTAAAATGGTAAGGAAGCCCTTATGCAAGACTCTCAGTAGGTGACAAGACTATTGCAACACAGGGAGAGAGGGCGTGCAAGTCCAAATTTGGTGAAGACATCTGGGGATTTATTGCCAAGGAGCAGAGTGAGGGGTTCAGGGAGTGAAACATTATTAAGAGGAGACATTAAGAGTGGGTTGGGGGATTCTTGCTAAAGGCAGGCCAGGATAGTCAGATGTCAAAGGAGGGGTCTTCTCACTAAACTGACTTAGTAGCTCCCACTGGGGAAGGCAGGCCTGACAAAGGTGGGGGCACCTTTTACTGCTTTTCCTTATTTCTGCTCATGTTCTTGCCCTTTTCTTATTCCTTGTGTGGAGCTGAGTGATTTTTTGAAGATCCATGTTCATACATCTGATCATCACACAGAATTGATCATAAGCATCACAGAAAAGTCCTCTCCACTGCAGAATTATTCCCAAATCCTATTATTCCCACCAGAGGGAGAAGACTCAATATGTTGCTAGTCTGTAGCTTGATGGGATCCACTCAGCCCCAGCCTGGCGTACCATGCCTGGCCACCCTACTCGGGTCCTTCCTCTCTCCTTTCCACTTTCCCTAAGGAAATGGATCCGGTAAAAGCTAGTTAAAGGTTAGCATTCAGGAACATTCTGAATAGGGGGGAAGAGTCACAAAACAGTGACCAGAAGGGAGTGAGTAGACAGAGGGACTGACCAGCCATTGTAAGGGAAAAGACTAATCATGACCACAATTACAATGATAATGATGATCTCAACTTTTTTTAATAAAGATTTTATTTATATATTTGAGAGTGAGAGAGAGAACGAGCAGAGGGGAGGAGAGAGAGGGAGTAGCAGACTCCCCGCTAAGCAGAGATCCTGATTCCGGGACACTGGGATCATGACCTGAGCTGAAGGCAGATGCTTAATGGACTGAGCCACCCAGGTGCCCCAATGATCCCAACTTTTATTAACAGTCTTGTGACATAGACTCTTGGAGAGGTTGGTTTTGGTGAAGGCAAGTTGAACCAAGCCTTTTGGCAATTCCCAAGTCTAGAACTTATTCATGTACTAGACTAATTGTGTGGCTTTAGGCCTCAGGGCATTTTTTTTCATCAGTTAGTGTCACCAGGTTGCTTGCCTTGATGCGACCTTCTGAGTCAAGTGCAGGCAGCATGGAGCCCTTCAAAGTCTTTTTGGCTGAGGGATTGCTCTAGCTGCTGAACCCAAGAAGACAGCATTGTTGTCAGCTGGACTGGAGGCATCATGGCTGTGTTTTATCCTGTGGTCCTGCCTCGTAGGTCAAGTCTGCAGACCCAAAAGGGATGCTTCAGTGCGGCAAAGCACTAGGGCAACAGTAGAACGAGTAAAGAATGCCAACTTCAAAAGACAAGATGGGAAACAATTCTTCTATTTTATTTTTTAAGATTTTACTTATTTATGCATGAGAGACATAGAGAGAGAGAGGCAGAGACACAGGCAGAGGGAGAAGCAGGCTCCACTCCATGCAGGGAGCCCCATGTGGGACTGGATTCCGGGTCTCCAGGATCCACCCCTGGGCTGAAGGCGGCACTAAACTGCTGAGCCACCAGGGCTGCCCACAATTCTTCTATATATGCTTACCAGCCCCTTTGAAACGAGGATTTAAAAATGTTGATACTCTCTTAAAAAAGATGTATTAAAATAATCACAAATAGGAGACTTTCTTTTTTTTTTTTAAAGATTTATTTATTTATTCATTCATTCATTCATTCATTCATTCATTCATGATAGACATGAGAGAGAAGCAGAGACACAGGAGGAGGGAGAAACAGGCTCCACGCTGGGAGCCCAAAGCGGGACTCCATCCCAGGACTCCAGGATCGGGCCCTGGGCCAAAGGCAGGCGCCAAACCACTGAGCCACCCAGGGATCCCCAAATAGGCGACTTTCTTAATTGTCATGTGTAAAATGCTTCCACCTTCATGCAAGCCCTTAGACACACATTTTCAAACACAGGCTTTGACAAACAGAAAACTTGTACATTTTTTCCCTTGGCACTTGGGGTATGAAAAAAAAGACATTTAAAACAAAATAACTCCAGGTCCCAGGGTTCATGCTGGAAAAACACAGCAAAGGGAACCACGATGGGCAGGTTAAATGTTTTCACATAGCTATGGTTTCCTTTATCTCAGATCTCTACTCTTAAGTTTTATAATGTCAAGGTATTTCTCCTTCCCTGGTGATGCCTCCAGAATCTCTGATGGAAGGATCTGTGAGGTCTCTTCAATTCCAGACAGGTTCGGGGAACTTCTGACCTGTCGTGAACATCTGAAAACTAATGGAGCAATTCGGTGCTCCTGGAACTGAAAGAACACTTTGCCTTTGACTTCAGCAGCCTTGCTCCATGATGAATAACACTTAATGAGCAGAGAAACGGGCAGGTCATGGTCAGAGGTGCATCAGGGTCTAGGACATGACAGAGTGAAGAGATCCATTTTGCTTGTGACTTCTTCACAGGCAGCAAGGTGAGATCGGTCCTATTTTTTGAAATGCCCTTTTTTCTTCTGCATTTTGCAAAAATGGAAGGTAATTTTATATGCTTGTGTCTTGGTAATGCAGCATATGCAACAATGACGTGGATCTGACCTATGAAGTTTCTTATTTGGATTCCTGAAGACCAGGACTTGCTGCTCCTTTCCTGATTTTGGTGGAAATGTGTGGACATGAGTTCTTTTAACCTCAGTGGTAAAATCCCATCCTCTATTGTCTCCAAATTCCTTGTTGTTGAGACTAGTAACTCCATTCGCTGCTGATGACTCTGAATCCCCGGCTGTGGGTTCCACTGATGACGCTTCAAGTGGCAGGGCATCATCTCTTCCCCTTTTCTGCCCATAGAATGAAAGGGGGCAATTTGTCCTTGAGCCTTGTTCCTGGTACCATGCTGATTTTTATGCAAAGCTGGATGATGAGCAATACCTCATTTAGCTGCCAAATTGCCTTGTGGTTATGATCACTTCAATCCTGGGAAACGCACATTGGTATTCTGCTTTAATCCAGAAAGCACTAAGATGAAGGAGTATTTTTCTCCCTGTTCCAGGAGCTGTGATCAGTTCCTGAACAGAATTTATCTACTGCATGCAGTTCTTCCTACTAGTTTCTGTGGGGATCACATGAAAGACATGGAGGCTACCTAAAGTTCCTAGCAATACTGGGCTCCCAATGCAAGAGATTAAAAATAGGACCTGTTTCTATGCACTGGAATAAGGTTAGGGAGATAGAATAAATATGGCTTATATGTAGCCACAGAAAAACTTTTAGCAAATTTCAGAGTTGTGGGTCTTTTCCCCCTACTTTTGTTGTCCTGGAGAATCATTCTCTTATTTTAACGAAGATTTTATACCTTGATTTCATTGTGGAAGGCAGCACAAGAAAGTAATAGAGTGAAGGATTAAAAAAATGTTATTTATCCACAGTGGCTGTACCAGTTCACATTCCCACCAACAGTGCAAGAGGGTTCCCCTTTCTCCACATCCTCTCCAACATTTGTTGTTTCCTGTCTTGCTAATTTTCACCATTCTCACTGGTGTGAGGCAGGGGATTTACCCCAAAGATACAGATGCAGTGAAACGCCGGAACACCTGCACCCCGATGTTTATAGCAGTAACGTTCACAATAGCCAAACTGTGGAGGGAGCCTCGGTGTCCATCGAAAGATGAATGGATAAAGAAGATGTGGTCTATGTATACACAGTATTCCTCAGCCATTAGAAATGACAAATACCCACCATTTGCTTCAACGTGGATGGAACTGAAGGGTATTATGCTGAGTGAAGAAAGTCAATTGGAGAAGGACAAACATTATATGGTCTCATTCATTTGGGAATATAAAAAATAGTGAAGAGGAATAAAAGGGAAAGGAGAGAAAATGAGTGGGAAATATCAGAGAGGGAGACAGAACATGAGAGACTTCTAACTCTGGGAAATGAACAAGGGGTGGTGGAAAGGGAGGTGGGTGGGTGGCTGGGGTGACTGGGTGATGGGCACTGAGGGGGGCACTTGACGAGATGAGCACTGGGTGTTATGCTATATGTTGGCAAATTGAACTCCAATAAAAAAATAAAAAAATATTTATTTAAGTAATCTCTACCTTTATGTGTGGCTCAAATGCACAACCCTGAGACTGAGTCTCATGCTCTTCTGACTGAGCCAGCCAGGCACTCTGGTTTGAAAGATTTTAAATGTAATCCAAACATTTTGATGACTCAAAGCTATTAATGTTAATGATGTCATTTGCAACTCAAGAATTAACTTGATAGTAGATGTGCCAGTGACAGCATTGTGATTTAGTAGATGTGAGAGTGACAGCATTGTGATTTGGTTGGTTTATCTGGTTGGTTTATTTGGCTGGTTTATCTACAAGCAGCAGCAAGTGGGGTTTGGTAGTGGAAGGCAACATATGATTACCTTTGCCTCTGATTCATGGCCTTAGTAATTGGAAGAAAAGCAGCCTTCCCAGGCTTCTTTGTCACAACTGCTCATCTGTGCAATTGTAGTGTGAAAGCAGCAACAGAGAATGTATAAACAAATGAGTGTAGCTATGTTCCAATAAAACTTTATTCATGGACACTGACATTTGATTTTCATATACTTTTCTGTCATGAAATATTATTATTCTTTTGAATTTGTTCCACCATTTAAAAATGTAAAAGCCATTCTTTGCTTTTGGTCTATAAAAACACAGGTGTTGGACTCAACTTGGCCTGAGACCTGGGGTTTATTAACTCTTTAAATCATTCTCATCTTAACATTCTTGATTTCTTTACTCCACTTTGTTATGCTCAATGACCCAGAGAAACCTCAACACTGGATCGATACAATTGTGTACTTGCCTTTCTCTCCTGTTCTATATCTTTATTTTTTTAGATAAGACTATCAGCTAATGGTTTGCCTGTTTTCAGTCTTGCCTACTAACCTGTTCTCTATACTTTGACCAAGTGATCCATCCTCCCTTCCTTCCTTCCTTTTTCTTTCTTTCTTTCTTTCTTTCTTTCTTTCTTTCTTTCTTTCTTTCTTTCTTTCTTTCTTTCTTCTTTCTTTCTTTCTTTCTTTCTTTTTCTTTCTTTCTTTCTTTCTTTCTTTCTTTCTTTCTTTCTTTCTTTCTTTCTTTCTTTCTTTCTCTTTTCTCTTCCTATTGAAAACTAGCATTTATTTTTTTTTGAAAACTAGCATTTATTGAACACATGATACAATTATGCACTTAGGTGGTATTATCTCATTTTCTAAAAAAAGATCTTATTAATTAATTAATTTATGAGAGAGAGAGTGTGAGGGAGCATATATGCTTGTTGGGAAAGGGGTGGAGAGGTGGGGGAGGGAGAGGGAGAGAGAATCTCAAGCAGACTCCACGTCGAGCTCAGAGCCTGATGTGGGGCTCCATCTCACAACCCCCAGATCATGACCTGAGCTGAAGCCAAGAGTTGGATGCTCAACCAACTGAGCCACCAAGGTGCCCTTGTCTCATTTTATATATAGAACAATCCTTGAGGTAATTACCATTATTGAAAAATAACTATACATTGACTAGTGGAAGAATTAGAAACTGGGTTTTCAGAATCTCAGCACAGTGTTACTTTTAACTCACTAGTTTACATCCTAATTATAAATATTTTTGAATCATTAAGATATTTTGCTAGTTTCTGTGCATGAGGCATTTTATGCTAAATATAAACAGCATATGTCATATTAAAAACTGAAACAAGGGGCACCTGGCTGGCTCAGTCAGTTAAGTGTCTGCCTTTGGCTCAGGTCATGATCCCGGGGCCCTGGTATGGAGATCCGCATCCAGTTCCCTGATCAGTGGGGAATCTGCTTCTCCCTCTCGCTCTACCCTTCCCCCTGCTTGTGCTCTCTCTTTCTCTCAAATAAATAAAATAAAAAACTAAAACAAAACAATGATTTACAAATACAAAACCATAATGACTAAATCTTTCTAATGGGTTTACTGGAAAAAAATGATCCTCAAAATTCCTATTTGAGTTTACAGAAAATCTATCCTACACTTAATTCAGGCACAGCCATGCATATTTCTGAAAAATACTGTAAATTTGTGACTCCCAGTAAGAAAATGCTATTGAAAAAACAACTCTTCAAGATAGTTAATGACTGTCTCATACCAATGATATTTTAATTAGCCATGGAGTAATTTGGCAACTGGTAATTTTGGAAGTGTGCAATGCAGATACTTTTGGTTCAAGTCGATCAATTATACTAATTGATTCATCCAAGAGATAAACTACGTTTTAAAGATTTTATTTTAATTCCAGCATAGTTAACATATAGTGTTAGATTAGTTTCAGGTGTACAATATAATTATTTGATGATTCTATATATTACTCAGTGTTCATCAAGTTGACTAAGTGATCTTTCCAAATTGCTAATTTAATCTTGTCATGCATCCTACTTAAAATTCTTCAAGGCCTATCCCATTGCTTTTTGATTTTGATCTTGTAAATTCATCCAGTTTCACCACGTCTCTGTTGTATTCTCTCCCCTGTCCCCTACCACCATCTTTGGGTTTTGTTCCAGCCATACAGATGTTTTCACAGTTTCACGAATATACCATTTGTTCTATGCCTTTCATCTTGCTGCATGATCTTTCTTGAATTCCATTTCCCTGTCATCATCTGGCTAACTCCTTTTGGTCCTTGAAAATTAGGCTCACTTGTCAATACGTCCCTATGATAAGGGGCCTTCTTTAACCTTCCCTTGCCATTACAGTCTGATTTAAGTATCTTTTTAAGCAAAGGCTTGAAGACAGAGATTCGTTTTATGTCTAAACTCAGGGACCTAGACACAGACCCAAACACACACACACATGCACATATACATATGCATGCACACCCCAAAGGTGTTGAATGAAATTAGCACAGCTTTGGAGTAAGAAGGAATGAGTGGCAAACACTGTAGGTGTGAGACATTATGGAACCATGCTATAGGTCAGGAGAGATATGGCGACAGTCTGTGCAATGCCCAGAGCAAAAAGGATAGATGGGAAACAATTTGTAGGTAGTATTGTTAGGAACTTTCTCAGCAGAAGAAGTAAGAGAGAAGGAGAACTTAAAGATTCAAACTTTCTGGTCCTCACATTTTTCATTTAAATAAAATAAAACAGACTTGGATTAGTTCAAAGGTTTCTGATTCTATGACTCCCAAGTTTCTAAGCCCAATAGGTATCATGAATTTGGCTTTGGGGTTATAGGGTTTGGTGTGCTTGAAATATCCACATGGGGAAGTACTAGTGGCAGGAATATACAAGAACAAATAAACAGGAAGAATACTTTTGACAAGATCCTTGAACTGTAGAGGAGAGCTGGAGTTGTATGAGTTGGTTCATCTATCAGGTGATAGAGCTGAGGGAGAAGAATATGGAATCTCACGGCATGCCTACGTTTCAGGTTTGAGAGTGAAGGAGACTAGTCTCAAGGGGACTACAGAGCAAAGGGAAGACTTGTTTTGGTTTGTTTTAGGATGGTGAATGTGTATTTTAAGTAAAGGAAAAATAAGGAGAGAGTCTGAGGACCCTAGAAGGGAGATAGTTGATGGAGCCAGGTTCTGGAGGAAGTTGGAGGAAATGGGATTGAGGACATAAGGAAATGGTTGGATTAGGATGGAGAAAAGCACATCTTCGTCTGTAGGAGGTGGAAAGGTAAATGAAGTTATGGAGGTATTTTGAGGTGGAGAGAGGGAGAAGATGAGGCAGCTTCCTTTTTCCCCCAGAAAGTGAGAGAGGCAAAGAGTATTTGGAATCCTAAAGCTACTAAGAACACTTTGGAACAATTCGTGTGTGGAATGGGATACAGGTCAACTGATGATGGCATGACTATTTATTTTAAAAAACGATTTAATTATTTATTTGAGAGAGAGAGAGAGCGAAAGAGAGAGAGAGAGAGAGAGAGAGAGAGAGAGAGAGAGAGAGAGAGAGAAGTGTGTGGGACAAGGGGGAGGGGCAGAGGGAGAGAGAGAAACAGAGAACCTCAAGCAGACTCCTTGCTGAGCATGGATTCTGACATAAGGCTTAATCTCATGACTCTGAGATCATGACCTGAGCTGAAATCAAGAGTCTGACGCTTAACTGACTGAGCCAGTGAGCCCCTGACATGACTGTTTATTAAACATGATTAAGAGAGGAGGCAGGAAAGATGGGGGATGTCTTTCCCTCTGTCCTGTACTTCAAGAGCAAGTGGATGTCTATGGAACAGTTGTTACTTCTAACCACCTGAGATGTTTGAAGTCAATGAGGGTATAAATTAAAGACATGATTTCTGCCTGTGGTTGTTTGGAATGGAAATGAGATTATTAGAATGGAATGATAGAAAGGAAGAGCTTTCTCTGGGATTCCCCAGTTCAGTTCTGGTAAACAGACTCCAGACTAAAGCTGGGGGATGGGGGTTGGTGTGGATTATAAAGGGACAGCTAGTGCTGCCTAAGAATACTGAGGATTCAGATGAGTCTTTGGAGAGTTGGAGTGTGTTCACAGTAACTAACTGTACTTAACCAAAGACTGGATGGTCATCGCTAAAGGTTATTGTGTATGTATTTGTCACTTTGCAGGCAGAGATTACAGATCACCATTAAATTCCTTTTTTTCCCTGAGGTTTTCTCAATAGTTTATGTATACAGCTCCCATACATTTGAAAGAAGAGTAGAGTTCTGTGCCATCACATTCAACACCACACTGATTCAGACACTTCAAGGATGGATGAGTCATATCTATCAGGTTTACTTATACTCAACAATCTTCACAAAGCTTGCTTATCTTCTATGATGGATGATAAATTGATCCCTAGAATGAACACGATGAAGCACAAAGGAGTTAGCATTCAAACGGCTTGCCGTTATGAAAGCGACATACTGTATGGAGTCCTATGCCTCTGATTTTGAATCTCGATTCTGTTGTGTGTGTGAGTGTATTTTAAGTTTTCTATATAATTGTATAACCTGTGACCTTGAACAAGTTACTTGTTAAACCTCAGTTTCTTTTTAAATTTTCATTTCCTTTATTTCAGACCCATTCAGCTTTAGGTCTGGGGGCCAGAGTATGATGTCTCTGGCTCAGGCTAGTGGGGTCCACAGCATCAACAACTGTGTGGTCCCTGGTGGGCACTGTGGAGGTACCACATGGTTGCAAGGGCTATTGGGATCCTCAGTGGTACCTCCTACTCCAGTGGCTAGGGACTGGGACAGGCAGCTGTGGTGCCAGAGCCAGTGGTGTGCAAACGTGCAGCTGTGGGGGCCAGCTGCAGGTGTCTGCATAGTGGCGGGGTCTGGTTGGAGACACACACGGTAGTGGGGGCCAGGGCCAGCAGCCAGGGCGTATTGGCAACTGAAGTTGTGCTAAGTGCTCTGGCTGTTGGCTCGGACCTCTGTGGCTGTAGGGTTTCCCTATGGGCATGGGCACAACAGTGGAGGCCAGTGAAGGGAGTTGGGTGGGTTGTGCAAGCACACAGCTGGAGGGACTAGCTTCAGGTAGACCCCGTGGTATAGGCCATGACAGGAAGTATGGCCAGAGCTGGGCCCACAAGCAGCTGTGGGGGCCCTGGCTAATGACAAGCACTATTGTGGCTGTAGGAGCTTGCCATGGCTACACAGCAATGGAAGTCAGTGTTAGGAGTCTGGCTAAGGGTGTGTAGGTGCACAGCTGGAGGGCCAACCCTGAATGTGTACCTATCATGGGGTATAGGCCAGTATTTTGCACTTGCACCGTTGCAGAGGCATGAGGGAGCTGCCAATGTGGACCATGGGCTCTGGAAGGGGAAAATGAGGAGGGACTCAAATGGCTGGTGTCTGTGAATATGAATACCTGTGGGGCAAAAACCAGTGAAGTCTGCTGGGCATCTGGAGTGACTGGCTGTTGGCTTTTTAAGGGCTGAAAGCTGCGGGGATCTTGTCCAGAGCAGGTCACCGGGAACTGTAACTGTTCTCAATGCATGGCTGCCACCGGTGGCACCTGCTCTTCTTCCCTGTCCCTACCCATGTCTCTATGTCCCAGCTTTGCAAAACTGAAGCGGGGCCTTGATGTAGTGACCTGAAAGGCTGGGGAAACATGATGCATGTTGCTCATTTCGCTCTCACTTTCCCAGTGAGGGGAGCTCTTTCTGGCTGGGAAGTTCCCTCTTGGTTCTGAGCAGTGCTGGTTTGGCTCACTTTTAAATTGAATTGCTTGTTTTCATTGTGGACCTTTAAGAATTTTTTTCAAGTATGTTTTGTATAACAATTCTTTGCCAGATGTGTCTTTTGCAAATATTTTCTTCCACTTTGTGGCTTGTCTTCTAATTCTCTTGATACTGTTTTTCACAAACAAACTTTTCACAACTTTTCACAAACTTTTAAATTTTAATAAGTTCAGCTTTTCAGTGATTTCTTTGATGTTGTATATAGAAAGACATTGCCACACCCAAGGTCTTCTAGGCTATCCCTAGATGTGGCTATTTCCATGTGGCAGTCTTATAATTTTGCATTTTACATTTAGATCTGTAATTCATTTTGGGTTAATTTTTGAGAAGGGTGTAAAATCTGTTTCTAGGTTCTTTTTTTTTTTCCCATGTGGATGTCCAGCTGTTCCAGCACCACTTGATGAAGAGACTATCTCTGTTCCATTGTATTGTTCTGCTCATTTGTCAAGTATCAGTTGACTGGTATTTATGGGGATCTATTTCTGAGCTCTCTATTCTATTTTACTGATCCATTTGTCTGTTTTTTCACCAATATCACACTGTTTTGATTCCTGTAGCTTAATACTAACGTTTTGAAGTCCAGTAGTGTCAGTCATCCAACTTTGTTCTTCTTCAATATTATCCTGGCTGTTTTGGGTCTTTTGCCTTCCCATAAACCAGTTTGTTGATATCCACAAAATAACATGCTGGGGTTTTGATTGGAATTGCACTGACTGTATAGACCAAGTTGGGAAGAACTGATACCTTGACAATATAGAATCTTCCTACTCATAAACATGGGTTATCCATTTATTTATTTCTTTCTTCTTTGGTTTTGTTGATCAGAATTGTGTAGTTTTCTTTATAAAAGTCTTGTATATAGTTTGTTAGATTTATACTTAAGTATTTCATTTTTGGGGGTGCTAACATGAATGGTATCATGTTTTTAATTTCAAATTCTACTTATTCATTCTTGGCATATAGAAAAGTAACTGACTTTTATATATAAACCTTGATCTCCAACATTACTATAATTGTGTATTTGTTCCACTTTTTTGTTGTTGATTCTTTTGGATTTTCTACATAGACAGTCATGTCACTTGTAGACAAAGATGGTTTTATGTTTCCTTCTCATCTGTATACCATTTATTTCTTTTTCTCACCTTACTGGGAGCATGTGTTTTCATAGAAAACATTGTGGGCTTGATAAAAATCTCAGAAAGAGCACAGTCAGTGAAGAAGGAGGGCACAGTGGATAGAGTCTTAAGTTCTGGAATCTGACACACCTGCATTTGGATCTTGACCTTGACATTCAATGCTTTGACAAGTTCCTTAACTTCTCTAAGTCTTAGTTATCCTCTTTGCATAAAGGTATAATACATATGTCAAACTTATCAGATTGCATACTTTAAATATGTGTACTTATGAGTCGATTATACCTCAAAATATCTGTCTTAAAAAAAGCACATAATATTACAAAATTAAGGAATTGTTGTAAAAATTGAATGAGAACAAGAGTATAGAGCCCTTAGCTCCTTGGAGCTTAGCATAGCATAAATGGTAACTTTTATGTTGTTAAAAGTTAAAAGGGGGCTGCCTGGGTGTGTTTGGTTAAGCCACAGACTCTTCATTTTGGCTCCGGTTGTGATCTCAGGGTCCTGAGATCAAGCCCCACAATGGACTATGTATTCAGTGTGGATTCTGCATGGGTTTCTTTCTCCCTGTTCCTCTGCCCCTCCCCACCCCACATTGTGTTGTCTCTGTCTCAAATAAACAAATCTTTTAAAAAAGTTAAAAGAGGGGTTGTGGCATCAGAGCATGCTGGTGACATCAAGTGAATGTGTGGTTAGTTGGTTGTAGCTCTGAGCTACTGATGTTGGAGGAATGTGTTTAATATGTGTTAACACTGATTCAGAGGAAATTGAATGGCACTGTAAGTAGGAAGTGACCATTCTGTAAAAAAAGGCAGAAATGAACATGCCTTCCTTCACTTTAATCTTCTAACACATCGTTGGTCTCTGTCATAGCCCTGACCCCACTGACTTGAGGACTTGTTGATGTATCTGTTCTCTGCTACAGACTCTGAGCTCATTTCATGCAAGGGAAATTTCTTTTATTTTCTTTATGTTAGTACCTGGCACTGTGTCTTACACAATAATCACACACAGGAATTGTTTGTGGAATGAATACATGGAATGACTCATGAGGAGACAAAAACATATATGGTTGGAACAGATTAATCCTGTTTTTTCCATGGGAATTCTCTGAGAAAAAAAAAAGATTCTGAAAGAGAGTTTCTCAGCAGATTTCCTCTCAATAACAAGCTTTTTTTTTTTTGTGGTTATGTACCTCATTTTCTCAACCCCCAGGCTTTAACTAGGATGAAAGTTTTGAATTCCATAAAAGTTTCAGAGTCACCCCCCAAGGGTAGATTTTGCAACACGAAGGCGCTAACCAGTGCTTAGTGGGTCAGGAAAATGAATTTATGCCCGAGGTAACTTGTCTGATGCTGGCAACTAATGGAGGCATTAGGGAGAACTGGACTCAGTGGTCATGTTATGGTTCAGATGATATGATATTTTCTTTCTAGCAAATTCTATCAGTTGATCAGTTGTGTGTGTGTATGTGTTCCAACACTGAGCTGCTTGAAAATTAAATGCCATGAAGACCCTCAAATTGGCTTGAATGGGTTTCTCTTTCTTGACATATAGAAAAAAGAAGGTGGGGAAGGTGGAAGAGAAACCCAGAAGGAGGCTGCTGTGTGCCCTGTCACTGTGTTTTAGCTGAGAAAACAAAACACAAAAATCAAAGCAACATGTGTGTGTTATAAGGCACAGTGGTAAGCTCTGTAGAACCAGGTCATAGTCAAAGCCCGTGGGGGGCCAACAGATATAGCCAGGGCAAGAACTTGAGTGGGTTCCTTCGCAAAGTTTTCCACTTTAATCATGTGGCTTTTTCCATTTTCACCATTGTAAAAATAATATATACTTACTCTAAAAGAATTCTAAGTAATAACAAAATGAAAATAGAGAAAGATCTGCTCATAATTTCACTAAAGGCAATCAAAATCACTGATGTCATTTTGATATATTTCCTTGTCCTTTTTTCTTTACTTTAAAAACTTTTATTTTATTTTTTTAAATTAAATTATTTTATTTTATTTAAGTTTACTTTTATTTTTTCATTTACCCACCTAGGGAAATTTGAAACCTTATATTTAATGGCCTCCACTAAGATTCTGAATATTGTGAAATCTACCCATTGCAGGTATGAATTGTCTTCATTCATGCCAGAGTGAAGCAATGAGACACTGCCTTCATTTCTGGGGGGACATGCTTTACCACGTATTACAAGCAACTCATGCTGCTGGCCGTCCAACCCAGCACCCCATCCACAGAGCGCTGAAGTCCTGATGCGTTACAGTGACTCTCAGCCTGGCTACTCCCACCCCATGAGGACAAGCTATACTCTGAGATGTTCACGGTTCAGAGTAGGAGTTTTCTTGAAACAAAGTAGTGGATTTTTTCTCTTCCTCCTTGCTGGACCCTTGGTTGATGGTTCAAGCTCCTTGCGTTCAATATGGTCCTATTGCCATGATAGGTTAAAGGGGGAATGTCCACATTCCATGGGGCGTTGAGTAAGTGAACCCAGAATGGGGAAGACCTCATGTGGCTTGTGTCCATGTCATTATTTTTCACAAGGATTCAGGTCAGGGAAGATCACGGAAGATATAGGAGTTTTGCCACACAGGATGAGACTAAGTGGCCGTTTCAAGTATGCCACGTGGGAGCCCAGATGGGATCCGCATGGCTGGTTGATTATAACAGGATGTAACTCAGGAAGAGCCAGATGAAGAGATGCAGGAGGCCAGGTGTGGGGAAACGGTGCACAGCTCCCTGGCCTCCCCAGGTGCACCTTCCATTTTTCCTTTACTTTTTGAAAAAAACATAGCTATGATCATCTTTCCTCTGTAACTATTTTTGACCTATATTCTCTCTTCGGGTGCTTTAATCCACTGAGCTCTTGATTTTTGTTAAGAGTTCCCATTTATCTCCTTTTTATAGTTTTCACTTCTCTCCTAAACGTTTCATCTTCTTATTTATTTTTTTGAACATACTCAACGTGATTATAATATCCAGGTATCCTGTGTGTCAGTCTACTTGATTCTTCTATTCTATTCTAGTTTATTATGTTTCATTATCATTTTTCTTTTATTTATTTTTTTGGTCTATTCTTATCTTTCTGTATGATGGTTTTATTTATTTTTTTATGCGTGTTCTGGATGTTGTGTTGAAAAATTGTAGAGATGATTTGAGGTTACAGATGATACCTTCCTCCCAAAGAGATTCACTTTTGCTTCTGACACAACACCAGGTGTGAAATTATCACCCAAATCAGAAAATAAGTTGTTAAAGCTGGGCTTGAGTGCTTGTCCTACTTCTACCTCTCTCTTTTTTTCTTGGTTGTAATCTCTCCTGTGTCACAATCAAAAGCCTGGAATATTTTCTAGGGATTCGTCTTCTTTGTGCCCCTAAACTTCAATTTTTCTATGTCCCACCCCTGTGAGAAACTCTGTTCAGTTTCTTTAATTCCATTGCTGCTTTTGAGTAGACAAATGCCCTCAGAGGAAAATCTACACTAAATACCAGATTCATTTCTCTGAATTTCTCTTCTCTGCAGGATATTGCACTCACAAGTCCTCAGTGACTTTGTAGCTGTCAGGTACGTTCAAATAGATATTTCTAAGTATTTTGTCCATGTTTCCCAGTCGATGTCTATGAGAGCAGGTCCAAACAAGTCAATCCATTTTGCCAGAAGCGGAACTATTTTTATTTTCTTTAATTTTAAACAGAAAGAAAAAGATCAGAAGCAGGAAAGCAGGAGACCAGTGTGAGGGCATGTATGGGAAGTTGCAGCAAACATCAAGTACAAGCTCACTGGAATTGATGATGCTTGCGTCGTGAGGACAAATCTGATTTCACATCTTTCCATCATTTCAATATGGAGAACTCTCTTCTTGGCTTAAAGGAGATCTGCTTTGGATGTAGAAGCATAGGTTGATGGGAATGTCACCTAATATGGCTAATCCTTAGAATGATCTTAATACTTGAGCTTCAGTGTTCCTATCCTAAAATTTAACATGGGTATAAAATATCTACTCTGGATTTGTGAAAGAACTGAGTGAGATCATGTGTGTGAAAACACTGTGTATATTTTGGAATGATGCTCAGATATGTTTATTATCATTTGTGCTTCCCTCCAGTTCCCAGGTTTTCTAGAATCCCTATGAAAAATCCAGCCCAAATGGTGCTAATGCTTGCACATTAGGACTTGTACTGACAGGCAAAGCTTGCTTGATCACATAACATTCACCAGTTTGGAAAAAACTTGTTTTCTTTTTGTTTTTTCTCTTATCTATAAAACATGTCTTGTAAATGCTTGGGTCTTATCCTCTGAAAATAAATGTTATACTGCTATTGTCATCATTATGAAATCTACTGTATTATACCTGCTGAGTGATCCCTTGCTCAATTCAGTTTAAATGAAATGAAGGCCAAAGCTTTTTTCCATTTTCACTCACAGACTGTTCACCTAAAATTAAACCAAAGCAAGAATCAACGAACGGTTGGCCCTGAGTGCTGAAAAAAGACGTTTTAATGACAATGGTTTCAAAAATATCTCATACAAGGCTGGAAACTATATTTTAGACCAAGTGAAAAGAAACCTGGCTGTTAGTGGTTATCAAGATGTTTTCTTCTTTATTTTTAAAATATTTTACTTATTTATTTGAAAGAGAGCATGAGCTGGGGGAGTGGCAGAAGAAGAGGGAGAGGGACAAACTGACTCCTCACTGAGCATGAAGCCTGATGTGGGGCTCCATTCCAGGAACCCGGGATCATGACCTGAGCTGAAGGCAGATGTTTAACAGACTGAGCCACAGAGGTGCCCCATTGTTTTATACAATTTTCACCAATGAAAATACAACTTCCCAAGATATCTCTGATTTATTTGCCGATTCTTGGCTATCATTTTCATTAAGTATTAGTATTCATCATGAACCTTCTTCATGGATGGCACTCATTTTAGTGCTGGGCTTCAAAAAAATTACAAGACTTATACCATGCCCTTAGAGGACTTCAGTAGAGTTGGAGGGATAGACTATGTGTAAAAACATATATAAATAGTAAGTAAGGCATTAGGGACTAAATCGTTGGTATGAGAGTATGTTTGCTTGGCCAGGACAGTCTGAAGAAGAGTCATGGAGGGGATATGAATTGAGCTGGGCTTTGAAGTTGTTAGCAGTTAGGTAAGTGGGAATGATGAAGGTTGAAATTCCAAGCAGCTGGGAGAGTATGAGCAAAAGCCTAGACATAGGAATCCAAATGGCTCAATGAAGGTCCACACACGAGGCACCAGAAGGTAAGGTCCAGAAGAGCTAGGCCTCTGTTATTTTGTTCTCTGGTTTACCTTAATAATTAGGTCAGATCCCAGCCCTTGGCAAATGTTCAATAAATATCAATTGATTGCATAGTTAGTCAGAGACTAAGGAGCCCACTCGTTTGTGTGGAATGGGATTCTTTGTAGGAGGTTTTCAAGGAGAAAACAGGAAGTTGAGATCTCCAGGGAACCGAGGTCCTGTCTGAGAGAGATTGTCCTTCAGGTCACATCAGAGTTTCCATCTCTGGCTGGTGCCATTTGGATTATGCATGCGGGGAAAAGAGGGGACCATCAGTCAGAAAGACTATCACATTTGGGCCTTTCTGAATGACAGTTCTCCCAACCCTACTTTATTCTGAGGTGGTTTGGTATCAGTAGCAGAGGCTTCGTGTAGGAGCTTTAACTGGAACTAAAGCTTGGAAATGACATCCAGATCAATTAATGAAAGGCCTTTCCTTAGAGTGGGACAAGTTGGCCTTGGAAAAAGAAAATTGCTAGGTCCAATGCCCTTGCAAATGCTGGAGTCATGAGTTGGATAGGTGGTTTGAATCCTTTGCAGAACCAGTGGCGACTGGAAAAGTCAACACCAATTCATTGAGAACATGTCACCCTAACCTTGCTTCCTTTTGGGATGGGGTCACAAGGCTGATAGACCAGGCAGCGTGCATCAGTGCTTGCTTCAATTCAATTTTCTGCTGAAAAGCCTGTGAATGGAAAGGGAAAACTATCTTGGGCATTGGATTCGCTCTAACTGAATCCAGCCAGGAGTTGCTCAGCTGCAGTAATGGAACAGCTTGGATAATCACAATCATAGTATTAAAGCCCACTTCGAGAGCCTGAAGTCTGGGGAATAATGACATGCTTTATGGACAACTGAAAAATAGGAAAGCCAAACTTTCCAAATCCACAAGGGCAGCTTCATGCCAGCGAGGCTTTTGACAAAGTTCTTTTCATTTCTTAGTTGGAGAAACAGGATAACCACGTTAAATAAAGTCATAAATGGCTGAAACACTGAGCCACACTGTAAGAATGTTGATTTGTGACCAGGCTAGTCGTGAACATGATGTGCCTGAGTATTCTGTGTTTGTGCTTCGTTCTGCTTGATATTCTATCAGTGGCTTCAATGAAGACAGAGAAGCTGGTTTATTATATTTTCCATAAGTCTCCAGTGCAAGGCTATATGCAGGAAGATGCTTATAATGTAATAATATGCCATCCTTCTTTAGCTTTGATTTTGTTGCCATAAAAATAAATTGGAACCATACGTCTATAGAGTGTACTGGCTCAGATGTTCTGAGGAACTGTCCTGCTCACTACCCTCCTCAGAGAAGTCGCTGGAAATGATTTGTACTGTGGACTCCATGGATTGCTGTCTTGTTCAAGGGGCGCCTGGGTGACTCCTGGGGAGAATTCTGGCCAGTGAGGATGATTTATATTGGACAATGACTAAGAGACCCCAAGTGAGTCTCTAATGGAGATTTTTATGTGAGAAACAGATGATCCACAGAGATTGGCAGCACAGTTTGAGAGCACAAAGTGGGTGGAGGACATAAGTCACAGGGCAGGAGGAACATGGCATCGGCACGGTGGAGACTCAAGTGAAGCAAAGAATAATAAGAAGAGAAGCTTGAAGGAGAGAGAGAGAGAGAGAGAGAGAGAGAGAGAGAGAAAGAGAGAGAGAGAGATAGGTACTGGGGACATAAACATTGCCATTGCATCCTGACAACTTTCCAGCTTCTATTAATCTGATATTAGTATAACACCCAGTGCTCCTCAAAGAGTTAAAAATAGAGCTACCCTACCACCCAGCGATTGCACTACTGGGTATTTACCCCAAAGATAATCCATGTTTATTATGTGCCATTTCTTCCTCAGGCTCTGTAGCAAAACACCATGCTGGTTGAGGTAACCCAGGTGTTCCTTGAAAACCTCAAAGAGCCCAAAGACTTTGACTAGAATGAGGCGAATGGTCTAGCAACCTTCCAGGGTTTTGGAGACATATAGTTTATTTATTTATTTATTTTTAATTTTTAATTTTTTAAAAATTTTCTTTTCTTTTTTTTAAAGATTTTATTTATTTATTCATGAAAGACACACACACACACACATACACACACACACACACACACACACACAGAGGGGCAGAGACACAGGCAGAGGGAGAAGCAGGCCCCATGCAGGGAGCCTGATGTGGAACTCGATCCCGGGACTCCAGGATCACGTCCTGGGCCGAAGGCGGCACTAAACCGCTGAGCTACCCCGGGATTCCCAGACATATAGTCTATAACTGAGCCCAAGCAAAGGGGGTTTTGAAGAGATTGGTCCTTTTGGTGACAAAATAAATCAAACAAAGATGGTGCTTTATCAGGGAAACTGAGCTTGTTTCAACTACCCTAAAGAAGCTTTCCATTTATTTTGACCTGATTGGACCCTCAAGCACTATTAGGACATCTAATTTGACTTCAAATTCAGATTAACCATAAACGGTATCCAGACCAGCATATAATCCTCTAACTCTCAATAACTTTTTGAGAAACTTCAGAGTTAAATGTTTCTCTGAGAGAGGCTGACAGTGTGCAGCACCACAAGATATGAGGCACCTTTTGGTATAACATTGGTGTTGGCGTTTGCATCTATTTTCTTAAATCCCGCAAAAGAAAATGGCATCAAGTGGTGAAGGTGGGGGTAACACAGAAAGAAATTCTTCTCTTTTCTTTAGGGCTAAAGGGTATCTATAGTCCATTTCTCTTGGCTGCATGAAAAGAGAGAAATGAGATTTCATTATTTTTACCTTTCTCTCCTTCTGATATTTCTCTTCTTTCATTCCTTAACCCTAAAATGTTGAGCAATGGAAGAGACGAAGACAATAGAAAGCAAAAAAGAAGATATGAGATTTGAAATGTCAGCTCCATTTGCAAAGTATTCTGGGGCTAAAATGGAGGCCTGGACCTCAGAAGGAGAGTGAGTCATGGAAAACCCCACTGTTACCACTCAGAGAGACAGGGACATCTTGGACCAGGACAACCAGAAGGAGGCATTGCTATGGAGATCTTTTTGCCGGCATCCCTTAATATCAATGTTCATTAAGTCTTCTTAGGGGTCCTCATAGCAGACCGTCTGCTGTTTCAGGATGCCCTTCCCTGCTGAGAATTTAGTGTCCAAAGTCCCTTTGCCAGTTAATAATTAATTTTTTTTTTAAATTTATTTTTTATTGGTGTTCAATTTACTAACATACAGAATAACCCCCAGTGCCCGTCACCCATTCACTCCCACCCCCCGCCCTCCTCCCCTCCACCACCCCTAGTTCGTTTCCCAGAGTTACCAGTCTTTACGTTCTGTCTCCCTTTCTGATATTTCCCACACATTTCTTCTCCCTTCCCTTATATTCCCTTTCACTATTATTTATATTCCCCAAATGAATGAGAACATATAATGTTTGTCCTTCTCTGACTGACTTACTTCACTCAGCATAATACCCTCCAGTTCCATCCACGTTGAAGCAAATGGTGGGTATTTGTCATTTCTAATAGCTGAGTAATATTCCATTGTATACATAAACCACATCTTCTTTATCCATTCATCTTTCGTTGGACACCGAGGCTCCTTCCACAGTTTGGCTATCGTGGCCATTGCTGCTATAAACATCGGGGTGCAGGTGTCCCGGCGTTTCATTGCATTTGTATCTTTGGGATAAATCCCCAACAGTGCAATTGCTGGGTCGTAGGGCAGGTATATTTTTAACTGTTTGAGGAACTTCCACACAGTTTTCCAGAGTGGCTGCACACAAAAACAGACACATAGATCAGTGGAACAGAATAGAGAATCCAGAAGTGGACCCTGAACTTTATGGGCAACTAATATTCGATAAAGGAGGAAAGACTATCCACTGGAAGAAAGACAGTCTCTTCAATAAATGGTGCTGGGAAAATTGGACATCCACATGCAGAACAATGAAACTAGACCACTCTCTTTCACCATACACAAAGATAAACTCAAAATGGATGAAAGATCTAAATGTGAAACAAGATTCCATCAAAATCCTAGAGAAGAACACAGGCAACACCCTTTTTGAACTCGGCCATAGTAACTTCTTGCAAGATACATCCACGAAGGCAAAAGAAACAAAAGCAAAAATGAACTATTGGGACTTCATCAAGATAAGAAGCTTTTGCACAGCAAAGGATACAGTCTACAAAACTCAAAGACAACCTACAGAATGGGAGAAGATATTTGCAAATAATTAATTTTATAACATATGGTATCGTTTCAGCAAATTGTCCATTTGCCTCCAAGTCTCTGTTTCTGAAAAATTGTGTCTCAAGTATACGGTTACTGGATTCCCATTTTTAAGGAGTGGTAAAAAATAAAACGTGGCAGTGATGAACTGAATGACATGTTGGGGCTGGAGAATGAGGCAAGAAGGTGGGTCACATCAGGTAAACAGTCTAAAGTTGTAGAAGTTCAGCTGCTGGAAAGCGAGGCATAGGGCAAGCCTGTGTCTAGACATAGTCTAGGGCAGGGGGAGGAGCCCAGGCAAGCCATACACCCTCATTCACTCATTTAGTATTTTAAGTGACTTCTGAATGTTGGGTCCCATGCTAGAGAAATAATGGTGGGGATATGTAATTGTGAGCAAAACAGACATGGCTTCTCACCTTGTGGGGTTTACAGTCAAGGGGGACAGAAGTCATGAACATTGCCCTTAAGGAAGTACAATTCTTACTCAACATGGGTGTTTGATGTACTCCCTGTAGGAGCAGTAGCTAGACCAGGGGTGGGACATGCCTTGATGAGATGAGAATTGCAGGACCCCATCAAAGGACATTGATGTGTGTTTCTTAAAGTTGTTTTAAAGTTACCCAAGGAGAGGTCATGTGTGTGCATGAATGTGTGTAGAAAGGACTATTTATAGTTACGTGTGTTTTTTTAATCAATACTAAGTTTATTAAGGTCACAAATAAAAAAAAACCCTATTTTTTCTTAAGGGTTTTAGTTCAACTTATAAACTTTGTTATTCTATCTGAATTTATTAAATATTTATATAAGAGTAAGAATAATTACCTTTCCATGTACATTAATGATGTTCAATAAATTAATAAGTTTAACAGATCGATTTCCCCTAAACAATTAACCCCATTTACAAACCTAATTAATTTATATCTTTTAAATGTCTTTCTGCACATTAAAATGCAATTTGTCTGATTCTCCTAAATACATCACATGCTTGAAAGGGCAAACTTACCCAGAAAACAAGCTCTCTCTGGTTTCAGGACAGCTTTTGTAAATCAAGTAACACATGTTTATAAATGTTATAAATCAAGTTTGGTTAAGCATGCAAACTGTTGTTTTTTGTTTTTTGTTTTTTGTTTTTTTTGCATGCAAACTGTTTACAAAGAAATGTGCTTACACCTTTTACATGAAAAGCACAGATCTGGGGTGTGTGTGTGAGTGTGTGTATACACGTGCATGCACCATTGAGCAATTCTCCAATCCTCTGCTGACCCTGAACTGCTGTCCTACAATGTAACATGTCCTGACACTGGAGTTCTCAGTCTGCTACTGGGGATAGAGTCATCTCCCTTCACAGGCCCACTTTGTCACTGTGCTTTTCACTGACTGGCTGCACAACTCTGGGCTCCTTTTGAGGGAAGAGGAAGCACAGGGCATCTGGAGAAGAGTTTGCAACAACTCTGGGCCAATGAAAAAAATTCAGCCCTCAAGAGGAGAGCTGTAAGGCTGTGCTTCTGTCCTCCCCAGCCAAAGAGGGCCCTGGTGGCCACAGCACAAAAGACCCTGGATGCTGTTTACCGGGACACTGCCCTTCTTTTACATTTCGGAAGTAACAAATAGACCCTGTGGCATGGAATTGCGGAGTAAGGCTGAGGGATCAATAATGCAGGTTCATTGAGCAATGGTAATTTCTCGGCTGTGTTCTCAAAAGTTATGAATGATCCTTTTGCTCACTTTTGCTGGCCTTCCTTTCTCCTGCCCGAAGACCAGGAGGAAAGGAAATCAACATTGAGTGGAATGATTCTCAAAAGAAGGAAAACCTTCTGGGGCCAGCTCAATACCTAATCAGAAGGACTGAAAAGCACTGATTTAATTAATTATCCTGAAGTTCCTTCGGAGGGGTCTGTGCAGGATCATCTGCACGAGGGCTCCGGAATACACCCACCACCCTCAGGGAGGATGTGCATATCCGCTGCCACACAGCAGGCCCTAAGATGGGCATCAGCACCCACTGAGTTTCCGGTGGAGGCTCATTCAGGATGTCACATGCTGTAAAACAGCTGCAGAGGATGACAGTGGCAGCAGCTGACTCTGTGAATACAGACAAGGGGCAAGATGCTGGCTTCATGGATATTTGCTTTACCAAGATATCTAGAGAGCTTTTTCTTGGCCATATTACATAATCCCAGAGTCGCTATGCTCGAGCTACTCGTCGGAGAACTCAGAGCCATGATGCTAGTTATCTTTCTGTCCGTGGCCAATTTCAAGAAGCAGTTTATTTTTTTATTTTTTATAAATTTATTTTTATTGGTGTTCAATTTGCTAACATATAGAATAACACCCAGTGCTCATCCCATCAAGTGCCCCCCCCAGTGCCCATCACCCAGTCACCCCCACCGCCCGCCCACCTCCCTTTCTACCACCTCTAGTTCGTTTCCCAGAGTTAGGAGTCTCTCATGTTCTGTCTCCCTTTCTGATATTTCCCACTCATTTTTTTCGAGAAGCAGTTTATAGTACCTTAGAGATTTTCATTAATGTTAATTTGAGATATTCCTGCCACGAATTTTCTCTTTAAAATTCATTTTTCCTTTACCATTTCCAGTACCCTAAATCCAGGCCCATATAATGTACTTGAATTACGGTGGTGCTTCCTCATGTCTGATTGCTCCCTGCTACACTTATTTTCGGTCCCACCATCAAGACAATTTTTGAAAAACACCACTACCCTGCTCTGTACGCTGTTCTGTAACCTATAATGGCTTCCTATTATTTACAGCATAAAAATCAAGCCACTCTGGCTTCCAAGAACTTCCAGTGTCTGGTCCTGCCCTCCTATCCAGCGTAGCTTCCCATCGCTCCTCTGGACGTTCATTTTTCTTCAGTGAGCTTACTAGACCCCACTTCACACTGGGCACCTACCCAGAGCTTATGTTGTGTCCTGTGACCTCTTCTTCCAGGAAGCCTCTCCAACCAGTCTAGGTTGCATTAATTTGTCCATTTATTCATTCACTCACTCATTCATCCATTCATTCACTCAATTTATTGAGCAACTTTCATATTCTATGCATTGCCAGCTTCTGGATACACATTCATAACCCTTTGATCATTAAGGCTCCCGCATACACATTTGTGCAGTTTGTGCTCTCACAAAGGAGCGGAGGTGGCCAGTAAAATTAGAAACAAAGCCCAATATTCTTGTAACCCACTCTGCCTGCCTCCAGGCCGTCCTCTCTTTTCTCTTTCTTAGCTTCCACCAGTTATCAATTAGGAATTATTGCCTCAGGACAAACCTTATTATTTTTCTCATTACTGCTCTTTGAGTCAGGGTGTTGTGACTTTGTTAAACTGACATTTGTTAAGTAGAATCCCGGGGTGCCAGATGGTAAGCTGTGGTTCAGCAGGGACCACAAGAGATACCTTGAAGGCCATGAGAGGTCAGGACAGGTTGCAGGCAGAGAGGGACAGAGGCTGGAACATGGCTTTATCAGGGTCCATAGGTGGAGTGTTTTAGGGTTCTCAGGCTAAGGCTGGATTGGTCAGTTCAAACCCAAAAGAATGGGGTTTTGGTAAGTCCCACAGGGGTCTTCTCTAGGGGAGAGCATAAAGGCAAGGCTCTGGGAGGCAGGGGACACTGTTGATGGCAAGGGCTCTTAGGGGGTCACGTCAGGAACCTACATTTGCTTGTGATGCTGTGGCTGCTATTCAGTGCTGCCTTGGTTGAGGAGGCTGGTGTCAGTTTTAGGTCTCTGCAGGCCACTTAGCCTAACAGAATGGATGCAACACTGGGGAGTAAGCTTAGCTCAACTCTCAATACACCATGTGGGAAGCAATCAAAGGGTTCACTTGACTGGGATTTTGAGGTAAGTTTTAACCCTGGTGCTAATTTCAGAGGAAGAGTAGGTGAAAGGTAAGTAGAGGCACATGGGAGGAACAAGAGCCAGAAATCTGTCACCCAAAGAGGGTCTTGCAGGAAGTGCTTCCATCGGGCGCCATCAGAATGTGTTTTCTAGGTCTCAGCACTGTGGTTATTTGGGATCAGATAGTTCTGTATTGGGTGGGGGGCTGTCCTGTGCTTCATAGGGCAGTGTCCCTGGTCCATTCATTACTCACAACAGGCTGGTATCACCCACTCACCCACCTAGTCATGACATCTCAAAATGTCTCTACACTTGCCAAGTGTCCCACGGGGGGCCAATTCACTCTCCAGCTGAGATCCACTGTAGTGAAGGGATATGATGGCTGCCAGGCTCCCTCTCCCAGCACAGAACCTGGAGTGGGAGTGGTAGGGGGAGGGGAGACACAACCTGATGTCTTACTCAGTGCCCCCATGTCCTGTGTACCAGCCACTGCTGAACCCGGATGGAAGCCAGAGGACAAAGTTGTACTCCCTTCAGGATGCTCCTTTTTTCTTAATTTAAGACTAACTCCCAACAGGTAATTAGAACTACAGCTCCAAGTCATGATGGCGACAGAAGCCATTCATTTGCTGGCTCCCGACTGCTGATGAAGATTGTCTCCGGCAGCTCAGAGATGAGTTACTCAAGTCATTGCTAGGGACAAGCCTTTGTCTCTTGCCTTTTGTGTTCACTTCACTCCAATGTACTGCTTGCTATTTTCTGTTACCTCTAATTTAACAACTTTCTTCGGATCAGCCTACCCACTTACCAGGGGAAAGTACCCTGGGAAGGTCTGTAGAAGATGAAGGAATAATCATTGCTGGACTTCTGGACTCCCAGGGCTCCTTTTGAGACAAATCCCACCAAGGCCCCAATTTTCTCTCTCATCCATCCCTCTCTGGTGTGCTTGGTGCCTTCCACAGGAAATGCTGCCCAGCTATCATTCTATCAGTGCTATATCATACTGACGTGTCAGTGCTTGGGCCACCGTGTTGGCATTTGGATTGATTGGCCAGGCCTTCCACCATCTTGGGGCAGAATTGCTACATATTGTTGGGAGAATTGTTTACAGCCATGCACATCACATTTTTATGAGCATACGAATCACTTGGGATCTTGTTAAAATTCAGATTCTGTAGGTGCATCCAGGGAGGAGCCTTAATCTGTATTTCTAATAAGTTCCAGGCTGCTGCTGCTGGTTTGCAGACTATATTTTGAACAGCAAGGATTTAGGTGACAGCAAGACACACAGTGCTTTCTGGTGTGAGCGATCCATTTGATTATGATTTATTAAGAACCTGCTGCAGAACACGGGGCTAAGGGTTTGTAGAGGAACCAGATGCACACCTTTATCTCCAGAAGACTCCATATGACTTTGCATTAAAGCACAGAGATTTCTGTGGCTTTTTTCTCAAGAGGTGTTTCTCTTCCTCATGTAGACAAAGCTTTCAATTCCAGTGGATCCCAGCATTTCTCCAGGTCATCAGCGTGACCTAGCCTTTGCCTCCCTCATCAGGCCATCCTCCACTTTGCTTTACAAGGGGTAGTTTTTATTTCGATGCACAAAGAGAGAGAGAGGGCATTTCTTGTCCCATACCTGGATAGAATGTGGCTGTTTCCTTTCTCTAGTGTGGATGAATCATTCTGGTGGACAGGGAAATAAATCAAGCATGGCTGCTTTTCTACAGGGGAAGGTTAGGGTGTGTGCATGTATGTACACATGTGTAGGCTGTGAACTCAATTTAGTTTTGCAATAAAATTCTCTTCTAAAAAATATAGACTCCATTAATGGTTCCTGAATGCTACCCAATGCAGCAGGGAAACATTACAGAGACTCTGTTATCATAGGAGCCACCTTTGTTTACCTCAAAATTTTCACTCATGGCTCATTGCTTTCCCCTTCTGGGGGACTCCATTTCTGGTCCGCTAGTAACAATGACTGGGTGCTTACTGAGGGGATAGACCCCAAGGAAGGGTTGGAATGAGTCCAAGTCTGGATAAAATATGGATTCTCCTCAGGTAGTCATCTAACCAATGAGGCGTGTCACATGAACCCGCTTGAATGCTTCTGAATGCCTTATATCCTGTTCATGTAAATCTAAAGTGCGGTGGAGGGAGTGGGGCAGCATGTGGAATGTTGGAACTCTCATGTAAGAAAGAGCTACTCTCCTCCCAGAAAAAACACTATTTTTCTCTTTAGGCCAAAGGGGCTTATCATAACAGCAAGTGATGTGTGAGATGACTGCATATTAAAATAAGACTGGGATAAGAATGGGATACAAATACCCCCTGGAGGAAAAGGAGCAGGTCTTCATGTTCTGCTGATTATTTGAGTTAATTTACAACAAAAGGACAGAGGAGGGAAAATGTGTAATCAGGCTTGTCTGCTGTCAGTGCTGTTTGGGTGTGTGTGTGGACAACCACACTTGGGGAAAGTGGGTAAAGAAGCAGCGTGGAACTGTGGGGGCACCAGAAGGCTCGTGGGTCCTGAGTCAGGAGCTGGCAGAGAGTGGGAGGGGAAGTGAAGGGTGGAATGATAAAGCAAGACTTTTATTTCAAAAAAATTCACAGGCAAAAGGTGGAGATATTTGCAAATTTACCTAAATTTATTTAGGGAGTCTTCTCTCCCTAAAACTCAGGTAAACTAACAAATGGAACCAAGTGATAGAGACTACACTATCTACACAGGGTTTCTCAGCCTCAGTACTGTTGACATTTGGGGTCAGATGATTCCTTGTTGTGGGGGCCTGGCCTGTTCACTGTAGGGTTTTTAGCAGCATCCTTGGCTTCTACTCACTGAAGCCAGCAATACCTCCCCTGCGTTGTGCCAACATAAAATGTCCCTAGACAATGCCAAATGTTCCTTGAGGGGCAAAATTGCTCCTTCCCCTAGCTGAGAACCTTTGATCTGCACTCAAATGAGAGGATGCCCCCTGACCTTTTACTACAGATTCTTGCCTGGAGTCTTCACCTAGTTGCTGTCACTTGGAGCATAGTACCTGAGCAGCCAGTCAGTGGTGATACTTGAAATGCCCCCGGTAAGTGTCCAGTTTGGAAGGGGCTGTCATCAGGCTGCAGGAGACATGAGGAGCTTCCACTTAGGGTCCTGCCCCACTGTGGAGCAGCAGGGAGGTGAGGTTAGCATGGGGCTCTAGCCTTCCCTGCAGGAAGCAGGGAAACAGTGGAGACTCAGGCAGGCCTGTGCCCTCTCTGTGAAGACAGACCCCAGCTGGGCCAAGGAAAGTCCCATGCAGAGCTTCATTGGATTTGGAGGCAAGGTATAAGGATGATCTGTGGCCCCAGATCATCTCCAGTTTGCAAGAGGTACTGAGATTTTACAAAATTGGGCCACCCTCTTACCCAGGAATTTCACTGCTAGAAATTTTCCTAAGAAGACATTCAGAAAAGTGTATAAAGATGGATATAAGAAGAATATTTAAAATGTATAAAGAACAAAGCTGGCTTTACAACTGTTCAGGGATTGGCTAGATAAATATAGCACGCATAGTACATATAGTGATATAGATAATGGAATAAAATCCAGATCCTGCGTGCCCATATTGGTGATTTAAAGTGCTAAATTTTACACATATACATAATTAAATAGGTTATAAGATGAGATGTTGACTATAAGCCCTCTTATCTGAAGTGTGTCTTTTACATGCATATGTGTGTGCATGTGTGTACCTGGGTATGTAGTGTATGTGTGTACATGTCTGTATATGTGGGTATATATGTGTTGGTATGGGGGTATGTATGTGGGTGTACATGGAAAAAACTATGTGATAAGATGTCTGAAGAGATGCCCCCCCGCAAAACTGAGTGTGGTTATCACTGGTGGTGGATCTCTGGTTGATTTTATTGTCTTCTTTAGACTTCACATTAAATGTTCCACAGTGAGTATGCATCCTTTTTTTGTTTTGTTTTGCTTTGTTGTTAGAGACACAGAGAGAGTGGGTGTGTGTGCACACATGGGCGAGGGGGTGCAGTGGGGAGTGGCAGAAAGAGGGAGAGAGACTCACAAGCAGGCTCCACGCTCAGCGTGGGGTGCGACATGGGGCTCGATCTCATGACGCGAGCTGAAATCAAGAGTCAGACAACCCATTGAGCCACCCAGGCACCCCTTGTATGTATCTTTTTAAAATCAAGGGGACAAACCAGTTCTTTGCACAAGAGAAAGTCAAATAAAAGACAGTTGTATCCATCTCCTGCTCAGTACCAATTGGATTAATAGTAGTTTCCCTTCAAGTTAAAAATCACAGGAATCAGCCTTAACCACATGGACATTTGGTCTAAGCCTATTTGTGACCATGGTTCTCTAGTAGTTCCTTCCTCTTCTCCATCCCTGGAAGCCATGGGCTCATCTCCAGGCAGCTCCTGCTCCTTCACTCCTGGAGCCCTGGCCTAGAAAGGCTGCTGACTTAGGGACGGAAGTTTTGATATTCTGGGCCATCGCCTGCTGTTGACAGTGTTTATCTGGTATCTCAGATTTGCAATTCTAGGAGGTCTCCCGAGAAATTGATCACCCCAGTACCATATTTACTAACTATACAATCAGAGGGATTTTTTGTTTGGGGCAACCTTGCCCCTCCTCCTTGCTGACCTCACTGTTTCAATAGGACACTGTGTGGGTAATCACCACTTGAAAAGCTAAAGTCAGAATTGTGAATCCCTCTTTAACATTGGCTTCTAATTAGAGAAGAAGGAAGCTGGTGCTACTTCCCTTGCTGGGTGTGGTGCCATCAGCAAACACTAAAGGGGGAAAGTAAAACTCACTTGGGTCTCTCTCTCTCTCTCTCTCTCTCACACACACACACACACACACACACGCCCTTCGGGGCAGTGTCTAACTCAGAAGGAAGAACAAAGAAGGGTTGGACGTATCTGTGCTATTGGTCCAGGGACCACACAAGTTCAGAAAGGCAAGGAGAGGGATGCCCCAGGAGCCATGGGTGAAGCCCGAGTCAGCAGTAGCTTTGGTCTTGGGAGCAGCAGGAGGGTGCTGGTGAGCCAGCATAGTGCCCCTCACTCCCCATTCTTGGCAACGTCACCTCGTCGATTTGGCTCCAAAGTCACAGCTGCACTCTTTATTTTTGGTTATTTTCTGAAGTGTTTTATTTCTAATAGCTCCCACTCAAGATAGTAATTTTCAGAAGATTTTCCATTTAGGTATTTCATTTAGATTTCTCATAGCAGAAGCTTTCGCCTTCTTTTTTTACACTGTCATCAAGTTAGAGGACCATAAGTAATGAGTCTCATCTGAAGCCTCCTATTATTTAACAAAAATGTCCGTAGACATAAATCAAATTGGCTATATTTTGGATAAGTCTGCAAGCAGTAAGTGAACACTCTAGGTGGGGAGATATTCTTATTTTCTTGTTGCCCAAATGTCCATATTAGCTCTTTTGGCAGTGATATGTCAGGCCTTGGTGCTTCGAGTGATGGTAGAACTTGTCTTGCCCTGAACACTGAAAAGAAAAAGCCAGATACCCCCACCTATATCGGATAAAAGATAAAGATACTTTTGAAGAAGTGAGTTTTTCATCTTGCTCTTTGTCCCGTGCACTTCATGCCAGAATTTCCACATAAAAATCTTTATTTATACTATCTTTTAGCTCAAATCTCATGATTTTTAGTATGTAGGAGATCTAATTCAAGAACATGGTAACAAAACCAGGATCATTTGGCCTTGCCTCCCCCTGGCCTCGGCTCTTACTACCCTCTTCCTTGGTTGTTATACTATATCCTCCCCGGTTTTGTCTCTCTCATTCCTGCCTCAGGACCTTAACAGAGTTTGTTTACTTTGAATGCTCTTGTTCTTTACCTCTCCCTCCCCTATCCCTCTATGCTTGGCAATCTTTTCCATCTTCTGGATTATGGTTTAAATATCTATTCTTCAGTCAAGCCTCCTCTGAGTCCCCAGAAGATGGTAGGGATGTTAAATCCTGCAGTTATATGCTCTCACTGCATCTTGTGATTCTCCTTTGTAACAATTGTTGAAGCAGTAATTATATTTATATATATAATTATTTACATAGTTATTTGTATAATATACATGTTATTCCCTAGGCTGGATACTTATGGACCAAGTCTGCCCATACTGCCTCTGCAGCGCCTAGCATAGAGTCTGATATGCAATAGAGCACTTGAGAAATACTTGTTGAATGAATAGCAAAAGTACTCTTGGGTATTTTGGTGACAAAGAATATGATTAAGGAGAGAATATGTATGACTCCATGGAAATCCATCAATAACACTATTGGGGAAGAGAGAGAAAGAGAGAGAGAGAGAGAGAGAGTTGCATGGTCCTCTCATGATGGGTAAGGTGGATCACCAGTTGTCACATAAATTAGGGGGATCTTTCAGGTAACAAGACAGTTCTGAATAGCCCTAAACAGAAATACACTCTGCTCTGATGGCTTTAGACTTACCTGATATGGTTTGGGACATCTATAACAACAAAGCTGTCAGGAGGATGACAGTAAGAATATGAGGTTGACAGCAGTAATAGTAAGGGAGCTCTCTAAGTCAAAGCTAAAATGGAGATGGTTGACCTGGTATAGTGGCTGTGTTCAGTGGCTGGAGTGACTTTCAGGCTTGTGTTAGTGACATACAGGATGGAAATGCCTCTAGGCAGACCTATGATTTTACTCAATGAAATATCTTCAGACTTTGTTGTCATTGTTGCTCTGCCACCTGCCCTTACAAGTCCTGGGCTTGACTTCAGCACAATCCACTATCTGGCTACAGGTTTCTTTAAACACTGTCATGGAAGCTTTCCAGCTCCTATACTTTTGAGTTAGTAATTGGCTTACTTAAGCTTACTATTCTCTTGCAATCCATATTGCACATGGAAACAACCAACCAATTACACTCTTTTTAATTGCCAAATCCTCTATATATCTCAGCTAATATATGTGTTGTGTATGCCAGTGCATCTCCTTTCACCTGTGTATCCTATCCACATTCACCACAAATAAACTTAAAGCCCCTGGGGCAACATGTCAGCAAATACCTACACTCTCCCTCCTACCAACAGTGGGTTCGTGATTCCCATTCTAGAAACCTATTCTAAGAGTTTGTTTTATAGGACCCTTTCTAGAGTGAGTTCCTTTAGTTTCTAAAGGCAAACCCTAAACTGAGGACTTATGTGAAAATGACTTATTGAGGAATGTCTCCAAGAAGGTCTGGTAGAGAGTGCAGAAGTTGGAAGAGAGAGAGGCCAAATATGGATAAGGTGTCAAACAAAGTTGCATAGAAAATAACTATGCTTCATGCTTACAAGGGAGTTCTGGAAATAGTATAAATCATACTTTAGAGTTATCCACATCAGGACTGAAGGAGTGAAGGCATTTATACTGCCAGCCCTCAAATATTGGTTCAAGCCTTTACCTGGGGAATATACATTTCTAGACACATGTGGTTCTCTGCACATAGGCAAAGCAGGTCACTGCAGCCTGAGGACAGTGCCCTGGAAAATAGATGTAGGTAGTTGGTTGAGGGTGGAATCATACCAGGAGCTGGTATGCATACAAATGGCAGAAGTGTCCAAGGGCTCATAGGTGAGCTCAAGGGTCCATTCTTCTGGCCCTGTGGTTCTGTTTACATCAATTAACACATTGATCATGGGTTCATTCACTTTTCGATGATGTTAAATACCTACAATTCAACATGGAGGCATACTAGATTCTGTTTACCTCTAGCTCTTGAGGACAGAAACTTTGATCTGCCCATAACTAAGGACAAAACTCTGCCATATGAGCCTAATATTGATTAGGGGAATACTTAGTTAAACTGTGGCACATCCAGATTATGAAGCACTGTTCAAAAGATAGAAAAGAATGAAGCTTATCTATAGGTGCTAATACAAATAGATCTCCAGGAGATATTGTTGAGGGGGAAAGCAAGTTGAAAACTGTACAGTTGCAAATAGATATGGGAAGAAACATGCCAAAGGGGAGACAGTTGCCATGGCATAGTAGAGGATCTGGATAGGATGTAGGGTTCAAAAGGGAAGGGAATTCAATCCATAACGTTTTATTGTTAAAAAGGAAGACATCTTCAAGCGTTGGCTATGTAATTAAAAAATTAAAATTTTACAACCAAGCAATTTGGATATTATTAGATTTTAACATGCCTTTGGATGTCAGTACTTCCTTTCTGCTCAGTGGGCACCTCCAGCCTTTCCTACTCTTTAAGACAATAGACCATCTATTTGGATAGCATATATATATCGTGTAGGACAGCTTGAGTGTTCTCTGAGAGAACCCAAGCCTCCCCTACCAGGATCACATGGTTGATAAGGAGCAAAGACCAATGCTTTTTAGTTCATGACGATGTGAAGGCCGATATAGATGCAAGGAGCTATTTCTCATTCTCTCTCCCCCTCCCCCTTTCCATCCCCAGCCCACCCTTATTGCTGTCTCCTTCTCCATCTCTATATATCCACCTACCCATATACTTAGTCTGGTGCAAAAAAAAAAAAAAAGCCCCTAAGCACTGCGTAGGGGATGTATAAGTGAGAAAGATAACATAGGATCTGCCTACAATTGAATTATCCTCAGGAGAAGAAATTTTATGTGCGGAACAAGTTTCAAGACTGATCACAAAATTACATGTCAACATACTGTCATCTGTGCAGCATATCTAAGTTCTGAGAAGACAAACATAATAATCCTGTTGGAAACCATATTTCCAGATTCTGAGTCCTAATAAATGCATTTTTTGTCCTATAAATAAATGGCTGGCTGATGGCAAATGGTTGGCTGTAGATACCTTTGGGAAGGCTGCCAAGGCCAGGACAACCAACTTTCTCCAGAAATGCCCCTTTTCTTAAGAGCAGATTCTTTGGCTATAGGTGATAGAAGGTGATCTGGGCATGTGACCTAAATTGGGCCCATCAGATTTTATCTCATGGGAATTTGGAATTGGCCATAGGAATTTGTAGTGAGTCTGGGCTGCTATTTTGTGTAGAATAATGTAAGCTCTGAACTGTGGAATGAGACCCCTGTAGGTATAAAGAAACAGAAAGTACCTGTTTGTATACAGAGTATTTACAAAGATGAGCAGAGACAAGTGGAGGTAAGAACCAGAGGGAGGTCCTTGCCTGGGCACTTGGCAGCTCCCAGTCCCTGTCTCCTGTCCCTCGTGCATCTTGGAGACACCCAACTTCTCTGACATACCTAAGAATTCTTTAACAAACTCCATTTAAAAAATTTCTTTAAGCTCATTGTTTCTGTTAGTTGCAATATAAAGAAACTCAAGTAAACCAGCAATTCTTTTCTGATGGGGTGTTACTAGTTTAAGGATATATTTTATATTTTTCTTTGTTATTGTTATATTCTGATATAACTTGTATTTATTTCAGCTTCATTTGAGAAAGTTTTAGATAAGCATAAGCCAGTACTGGAGGTAAATGCTTGTGGACATTGGATAAGTATTGTTTCAAATAAGTTATTGATTACAGGAGGGTGGGCAAGAGATGGAGGGATTAGAATAATTTGGGGAGGCAATATAATATAGAGTAGAAGAGTGTGGGCTTTGGAGTCAAAATGCCTGAGTTTGAATATGGTTATACTACTTAGTTACTGGCTGACTTGGACAGAGTATGCAACTTCTCTGTAACTCAGTTTCTCCATCTGTAAAATGGGTATACCAATAGCACCTATATTAAATATATCAAAAAAAAATATATCAAAGTGTGGTTGTAAGGATTGCATGAGACAATACATATAAATTGTTTAGAACACCACTTGGCCCCAAAAACGGCACTCAGTAAATGGTAGTTCTTATTGTGATTGACGGAAGGAATAAATGAAAACATAGAAATAAACTTACTAATAATCCTCAAGTTAGACATGGTTCATGTGGCTTTCTTTCTGCCATATATGGGAAAGACATCTAGAGATGACAGCTGGAGCATGTACAAGCAAACTGCAGATTTTCCCTGAGTTGTGAATCCCCAAAGGAAATTGTTTTCCCTCAGGAGACAAAGATAAAAGCATCTTGATCTCAGATGGAATGAGGATGCTGCGCATAAATCCAGAGGACTGATTATTGAAGTAAGTTGGTGAGTGAATGACCTAAAGAATCAAAACATTAACAATTAGGAAAAAGAAAACGAAAAAAATTACATTTAAAATCTATTTTAAAATCTATCTTTTCCATATACAATAAATGCTTTAGCCCTTTCCATTGGGAGTTATGTGGCTTACATGCATAAAAGACCAAAAAAATCCTGATTTCTTTCCTGCATCTGAAATTAAACATGACTTCATAGTTTAGACTATAAGACCAAGGTCTTTGGCAAAAATTTGGTAGCAACTGTTGGAAGAGGCAATCCTCCATGGGCCCTGAGTGGCCCTATTCATTCTTGTTGGGTTTTTCAAAAATGCAAGGCCTTAACCACTCACTATGCCTAGGCCATTCTCAGGGTCACATTTGCAATGAGTAATGTAGAAGAATGAGGTAATGACTCACTTTGGAACAAGGGACAGGCATACTATAGAAAAGCTAGATTCCCCAAGCTCCATGCTCCTCATGTGCTGCAAAGCCATTATGTGTGTAGCATCCTCCCAGGCTGATCCATCTGGGCTGCTCTGAGTTGCCCCTGCAGGAATGGAGACAAAGGGAACTGACATGAAACATAAAACTCATGTACTTGCTGAGCCATGAGTAGTAATGTCTTTTGTCTCCGATTTAGGAATCTCATGTCATCTGTGAGCATGTGTGAAAAAGGTTAACTCTCTAGCTTCTAAGTAGGGTAAAATGCCAGGTCTGGACATTAACTTCTTTAATTATAAGAAATATGTGTCTTCAGAATGAAGGGAAGGGCAGATCAAAGAGAAATAGAGTTGAATGTGCTACATCCTGAATGGAATCTCTAATGCTGAGGCCTAACATCTAGGCTAGTCTAGATATGAGCACCCATATTCTGGGTGCTCTGCATGGGCTTTTGAGCAAGGTGGCAGAAATCTATGGTAAGAGGTCCTACTGCCAGGTGGGAAGGAAAGTACTTGATCTGGGCTAGGAGAAGTTGTGGGGGAACATTGGACACATCAGAACCAAAATCGAAGAGGGCTGTTGTCAGAGTAAAGGTGCACAATGGAGAATGGGGTGAAGGTGAGCTGTTGGATTCTTTTACAACAATTCTCACCATTTGAAAGAGAAAGATAAAGAGTTCCTTCAGTTCCCCTGAATCCAGTGGAATCTGCCAATGAAATATGTAGGATTTTCAGTAGGGAAGAAATTTGAGGGTCTCTCTGCATCCAGTGTGGAAGTAGCGGAGGTGGGGGGGTGTTTTCTCCTATCTTTAGTGAACTCCACTTCCTCAGATCAGCCAATATAAGCCACCATGTAATGCGTGACCAGTGCCTGAGAAGAATTCTGCTCTGCTCACAGTAGGTGTCCTGGGACAGATGGCCTTGCCCCTGCCTTGCTCCTCATCAACTGCTCTATCCTTCTGTCTCCCTGGCTCCTGACTTCCTGAACTTGTCCTTAGTCTTAACAATGCATTTGGCTTCACCAGGATTGACCTTTAGCATTTTATTTGGACGTGGTTTTAATACCTCACTGTTTTTTTTCCACCTCCTTCTTTTTAGGACATTAATCTGTCTACTCAAACCCAAGCCCAAACCTTAGCCTGCTTGGCCAAGGGCCCTCCTGGCCTGGCTTTACCTCCCTGGGAAGGGGAAGGTAAGATATTTATCATAATCACCTTGGGTTTAGCTAGTTATAAAGATATATGTTTTGATATTTCATCAGCTCTGGGTATTTAAAAAATATTATTATGGGAAAAAGAAAATAAAGCATCTTAGTAGCTTTTATCGTTTTGAAGATCAGTCTGCAGTGGAGTGGATAAAAAAAATACCAGCAGTGCAAACATCTGGGCGAAGGAGCAGAAAAATCAGGTTATAACTCTTTTTTATATGAAAATATTTATATTCTCCCAGGCCTTGGATCCTCAGTTAGTGTCTGATGTAGAGACAAAAGAATGTTTCACTACATTTAGTGATGAGCATGGGGAGTGAACCACAAGTGTGACGCCATCTGCAAAGCAGTGTGCATTTCATGTTTGTTGACAGGACTTCCTGGGGGGGAACTGGAAAAAAGATGCTCAATTCCTAATGAAAGGGTATCTTACATTTTCCTTTCTCTATGAAAATAACCAGTTATGATTTTTTTCCGAGTCTAACATGATTTTAACACTAAAAATTCAGTTCCATTCAGTTACATCCTAATGGGGCTGAGATTTTTTTCCCTCCAGAAATCTCCACTATAATAAGAAATGAGATCTAGTCCAGTACAGGAAGCATTAGCATCATAGAAAATTAGGACACGCATTTACTTACATGTTTATTTTCAGCTTTAGAAAATCTGATTTTTGGACAGAGAGGAGTCTGTCCTATATTTGTCTTGGATTGGAACAAGGATGGAGCCAGGGAAACAGGAGGATGGAGCATTTGATGAGGAGCACAGTCAGGAACAAGGAATGTAGAGACGGGAATTGTGGGCTCAACTACGTAAAACTGAGTAAATTCATAATTAACTGACAGACCTACTCCATTGCTTCCCGTACTTGAGGAGAATTTAAAAGAAGACCTCTCAGAGCCCAATAAGACTCAGATTAATCTTATTATAATACCACAAAAGGGGAAGAAAAAGTAACTATAAACTCATAATAGCTTTTGTTAAAGTCTAGGGATGGCTAATTTAAAAAGTTATATCTCAGCTTGCACTTAAGGTTTTAGAAAGTTGCAAGAGAATGCAGATCTCATCCTAACATCATGAGAAATCTGGATTCCTTACAAAATAATCGTTGAAAGAAAACCCATCAGGGAGTTGAAAATGCAAATAAATCTAAAGGAACTGAACAAGGCCTTCCCAGGAGAGGAGACACAAGGCGTTTTCATTGTAGGAGTAAAGATGGAGGACTGGCCAACCCCACCATGGAGGGAGAAGCCAGCCGTATTTTTATGAGCTACATATAGACTGAGAGAATAGAATCCTTAGTTTTCTGGGGCTACCATAAAAAAAATTGCCAGAGTTGATGGCATAAACAAGAAAGATTTATTTCACATTTCTAGAGGTTAGAGATTTGAAATGAAGGTATCAGTAGGGCCATACTCCATCCAAAGACTCATGGAAGGATGTCCCTTGTCCCTTCCTAGCTTCTGGTGGCTCCTGGAAGTTCTTCCTTTTCCTTGATTTATAGCTGCATCACTCCAATCCAATCTCTGCCTTTGCCTTCACATTGTCTTCTCCTCTGTGTATCTGTCTCTTTGTGGATTTAGGATCCACCTGTATAATCCCATTTCAATCCTGAGCTTAATTACATCTGCAAAGACCCTGTTCCCAAATAAGGCTACATTCTAAGGTTCTTGGTAGAAAGGAATTTTGGGGCGGCACTATTTTATGAGTCAAGAATTCGGGAAAAGCTTATTTGAGCAATTCTTCTGCTCTATGTGGATTGATTTGGGTCACTCACTGGTACTCAGTTGGTGGCTGGTCTAGTCTGGATGGTCAAGGGTAGCCTTACTCACATGTTAAGTCCCTTGATAAAGACAGCTAGAAGGCTGGATGTCACTGGGCCTTCTCCATTTTCATGTTATCTAGAACCTCTCCATTTCATCTCTTCAGCTGGATAGTTGGACTCAGGGCTCCCAGATGAGTGGTCTAAGACATAGGAAGTGAAATCTGCTAGTCTTTTAAGCCCTTTAGGCCCTGACACTGCATTATTCCTCCATACTCTAATTCATGAGACAGTGACAAAGCCTGCCTCAATTCAAGGGGAGGGAACTCCAGTGACCTCTGCTACTAAAAGGATCTTAAAACAAAACCAAAAATATTCATAGCATTTTTATTTCTAGTAACCCAAAATAAGCAATGACTTAAATGCCCATTAGCAGGTGAATTGATAAAATAGTTGTATTATATTCCTACAGTGGATGACTAGTCAGCTGCAAACAAAACCAAAACCAAAAAACTACAGATAGATATAAATACATGGATGAATCTCAAAACTGTGCTAAATAAAGGAAACCACACACACACAATATATATAATGTCTGGTTCCATTCATTTCATATGAGATCCAAGAAGCTATAGTGATAGAAATCAGAATAGTGGTTACCTTTTGGAAGAAGGTAGATTAAATAAAAAGCTATAGCTCCCTGAGAAACATTCCTGGAAAAGAGAAATTTTCTATATTTGATTTGGGGTGGTAGATACATCAGTATATATAATAGTCAAAATTCATCAAATTGCAAAGTTAAAATCTATACATTTTGCATAAATTATTCACATACCATATAGTCTACCCATTTAAGGCATATAATTAAATGGATTTTAGTGTAATCACAGAGTTGTGCAAACTTCATCTCTTTTTAAAAAACATTTTTTATCATCTCCCTAAGAAACCCTGTATCCATTAGCAGTCACTTCCACTGTCTCTTACTTCCTGCTCCATGAGCCCTGTTCTTCTGTTTCCCCCTTGGGCATAAGCAATCTATTTTCTGCTTCTGTTGATTTGTCTACTCCAGACATTTCATATAACGGAATCATACAATATGTGACCTTGTGTATTTGGTTTTTTTCATTTATCATAATGTTTTCAAGGTCTACCCATCCCTCCATCCACCCATCTATCCTTCCTTCATTCTTTTTTATTGCTGAATAATATTCCATTGTATGGATATGTGAGAATTTTACAGTTTTGACTCTAATATTTAGGTCTGTGGTTCATATTGAATTATTTTTGTGGATGGTATAAGGAAGAGACCCAGCTTCATGTGGATGTGTGTGGATATACAGTTGTCTCAGTACTTATAGTTGAGAAGACTATTCTTTTCCTATTGAATTGTCTTGGCATCCTTGTTGAGGATTGATTGGCCATAAACAGTTTATTTCTGTGCTCTCAATTCTGTTCTAGTGATCTATATGTTTATACTAGTGCCAGTACCACATTATCTTTATTACTCTGATTTGTTTTAATATTTTTCTTTTCTGAAATTAAGTCACTCTGCCTACTGTGAATACTCCTTATTGCTACTACCCAATTTCTTTTGAATTCAGCATTGGGCCAAGTAAGACTCCACCCACTTTTTAAAATTCAGATTAATGTATGATCTTCATTTCCATGTCCTGAAATGACCTTTTATTTGTTCTTTTCTTGGCCTCAGACCAATTCCTTTTCCAGATTATCTCTGGATTTTTCTAATTAGCTTGTGACAATTAAAAAAGTGCTATTTCTTTGCTTTGAAGTTTTCATAATGACAATTTAAAGCCTTAATATACTAAGAAATAAAAATATTTTCATTTTGCAAAATCTCATCTTTATAATTGTTGAAAAAAATCACTGGTTTATAACTGGTTAATATCTTTATAACCAGTCAAAGAATTCAATATTTGGCGTTACACTTAAAACATGTTAGTTTGATAAGAAGATAAACCAAACTCAGGGCTGTGAACATACTTGCCAATCCACTAATGATTAAACATTATCACCCTAGGAAAACTTTGGTTCTAGCAAGATCCTGAATGTAAGCACAAACATGGAATTGTTTATTTTTAAATATTTTATTTATTTATTCGTGAGAGACACACAGAGAAAGGCAGAGACATAGGCAAAGGGAGAACCGGGCTCCCTGTAGGGATCCTGATGTGGGACTCCATTCCAGAACTCCAGGATCATGTCCTGAATAGAAGGCAGACACTCAACCAGGTGTCCTTGGAGTGTGGAATTGTTTAACTTAAAGATTATCCAAAATATGCTTAAAATAATTTATTTGGCTTGGAATGAAAACACACACACACACACACACACACGTGCACACACACTAAGCTGTGGGACGCTGGAGGTTATATCCACAGACCTTATGCAAAGCAAAGTCCTAGGAATTATCCTCGACAACTTTTTCCTATATTTTCTATACTCAAGTTATCACTAAGACCCTTTTATTTTACTTTCTAAATATTTCTCAAGTTTACTCCTCTTTCTTTATATCATCTCTATCCTATACCAAACAACAATCATGACTTGATTGGACACTTTCAATTGATGGGCTTCTATTATTGGCTTTCATAGTCCTGAGTGTCCCTCTTTTTTTTTTTTTTTCTGAGTGTCCCTCCTTTACTGCATTACAATGTGTATGTGTTTGTGTGACTATTGATTAATATCTTCCTCAGTAGTCTATAAGCTATCTCTGACCTGGGGCCATGTCTCTTTTGACTCATGCTTTGTATCTTCAGTGGTAAGCACACATTAATAAATGAAGGAAATCTCTGACATAACTGAAGGGGACTGTTAAAGAAATAGTGAATAATGTTTCCTTGTAGGAAGGGCTCAGGACTCTAAGCAAAGTATTGACTGTCCTATGATATCTCTTATCCTGACCCAAGTACATATGTTGATGGAATATAGTCTAAATTGTTGGAACCCTTAAAATAGGGAGAAAATATTATAGGATGGATATAAAAATTTTATTTTTTATTTTTAAAATATTTATTTATTTGTGTGTGTGTGAGAGAGAGTGCATAAACAGGGGAGAGGGGAGGGAGAGGCAGAAGCAGACTCCCTCCTGAACAGGGAGGTCAACATGGGGCTTGCTTTCAGGTCCCTGGGACCATGACCTGAACCCAAAACAGATGCTTAACCAACTGAACCACCCAGGTGCCCCTAAAAAATTATTTTAATGGGTAGCAAAAATGTAGAAAATTTAACAAAATGAAATTTCATATGGAGACATGTAAATGAAGCATACTGACTCCCAAAACTATAGGACACATACCAGATAGGAGAGCTGTGTCTGAACAGCATCATTCACAGAAAAAATCTTGGAAGTTTTGGTTGACAATATTCTCATATTACTCAATAGAAAGGTGCTAATGGCTTTATTAATTAAAATATGGGCAAAAGATATGAATAGGCAATTTATAAAAGACATTAATATCAGCCAATAGGGAAATGAAAAAACAAAATTACAATAACTTCAAAAAACTACTTTTGGTCCATCAAATTGGCAAATATTAAATAAAGGGTAAGAAATAATAATGCTAGGTTTTGTGACTACCAAGTCTTGTATTTCTGTTTGCAATAGAGACTGCTACTTTTTTGGTGGTGAATTTGGCAATTCAAATAAGAAAATCCTAAAATGTGGGTATTTTTAGTATAACCATACTACTTTTAGGTATTTATCCTATGGAAAGGTATAATAGATGTATGGAAGATTTAGCTACAACAATATTCACTCTCCCAAATGGAGTCACTTGTGCTAAGCCCATGTCATCAAACTAGAGTTCATACCTAACTTAACTGCAGTTTCAGTTTCTCCTAGGAATGTAATCTTAACCAGTCACTCTGAAATTTTATTTTTTTCTTTATTCACTTATTTGACAGAGAGAGAGAGAGAGAGAGAGAGAGAGAGAGAGAGAGAGAGAGAGAGAGAGAATAAGTAGGCAGAGCAGCAGGCAGAAGGAGACGGAGAAGCAGGATCCCCACTGAGCAGAGATCCTGATGTGGGGCTCAGTCTCAGTACCCTGGGATCATGACCTGAGCCAAAGGCAGATGCTTAACTGATTGAGCCACCCAGGTACCCTAGTCTGGAATTTTCTGGTCAGCACTAGTGAGGTAATCTGATACACATCCACTGTCCCCCAAAGGAAGGTGGTCTTGCCTGAAACAGCCCACTCTTTTCTAGTAACATCCTTGTCCCACTTCCTTCTGCCTTCCATTTTGTACAGCTCCTTAGAGCTTCTTTCTATTTGCTAGATCAGATACCTAATTCATAAATCATTGAATAAAGACAATTAAATCTTTAAATTTACTCAGTGCCCTGAGTGCAATGCAGAGGAAAAATGGTATATTAGTTAGAAATGCTTTCAGCTGCATTGATCAGAGTGTCTAACATTGGTTTAAGCAACAAAGGCATTTAATTATCTTAAATAAGTCTAGAGTTTTGCAGTGCAGGGTGGAAGCAGCAGTTCAGCCATGTTCTTAAAAATCCAATACCTTTCTCTTGGTCCTCTCAGTCTTAACTATTTGGTTTGATTCCTCCTGGTTGAAGCCTTCTGCTGTAGCTCCTGGCATGACATCCATGTTCATGGCAGGGAGAAAGGGAAGGAGCACGATTAGCAGTGTCTATCTCTTCTATCAAGAATACTAAAACCTTTCCAGAACCACAGCCTCATTTGTTTACATCTGACTGGCTAGAACTGGAACTGGCAGCTGTCCATAGGGAGGTTCAGAAACAGGGCATTGGGATTGCTTTGTTAGCTAAAACTAACTATAATTCTAGGGATGAGTACACAGCTATTCCAAGATTGAGGTTCTGTTAGTGAGCAAGGAAAGAAGATGGATCTTGGGCTTATGATAAACTTTATCTGCCATTAAGAGTATGGATAACAAATATTGGTGGGAAGTTGTGGTTGGTGAGCTAGGTCAGATCACTAGGGATGGTCTGGGTTTGGAGACTGGAAGTAAAGATGATTTAGACTTGGTTTAAAGTGGCTGTCACTTCGGTGTACCACTGGACCAACCAAGAAGTTCAAGGACACCAGTGAGTGGATGCGCTTCCCATCATCTCCCTCCTCTCCACAGAGATAGAGTCAATGTGGTCCCCATAGATTGAGATATTCACCAGGTCAGAGGATCCAGAACTGTGGGCTCATTGTTGTTTATGCCAATAGCTGTCAGGGAAGGGGATGATGGGGAAAGATGACCACATTGGTATTTGGTCATCTACCTACACAAAACAGTTTTTGCTGTAGTAGAGTGTGTGCTTGCTTTGACAATGCATATATTAAAATTTAACGGCAATAGAGGAAATGGGTGCCAATAATCAGAATGTGTGAGGATACATAGATAGGAAGCATATTTACAAACAACATTACTTCTATAAATCTATCCTAGAAGCTGCGGATGGGGGGTTGGAGGTGGGGTACTAAAACCTAAGTAAAGCTTTATATATAAAGATGCTTATCCAAATATTTGGCATGCAATAAAGACCTGAAGGTGCAGCTCCCATCAACTCTTCGGCTTGGATCCTCCCTTTATTCCTGGAAGTTTTTCTCTTTCAAAATTAACCATGAGTTTAAAAATGTTCCATATTTTATCAAGCATTTGACATGATGTTACGAGAGGCAAACTTCATGAGATCTAAGTACAAGCTTATTTGTAGTTTCATAGTGAATAAACCATTTTTATAGTTTCATCATAGTTTCATCAATTTTATGGTTTCACCAACTGACAAATAGCTATCTAAAGGACACTTCTTTAGAGATAAGAGGGAAATTCTAAACATTACCATAGCTAAATGTAGTACATGAATGTCGTGTAAAGTCACCAACTGAATATGGGTTCCTACTATGATGGAAGTGTAGGATGTACATAAGTACATGATGAGATTTAGCCCTTCATTCTATTAAAAGATTTTTTAAAAAGGGAGTTAAAAATATAAAAAAATAAAGGGTAACCTGGTTGGCTCAGTCGGTTAGGAATCTGACTCTTGGTTTCTGCTCAGGTCATGATCTTAGGGTCATGAGATTGAACCCCACATGGAGATGCATGCTCAGTGCAGAGTCAGCTTTTCCCTCACCCTCTGCTCCTCCACCTGCTCTCTTTCTCTCTTGAATAAATGAAACTAAAATCTTAAAAAAATAAAAGTAAGATGAAAATATTGCTAGATTTTGAGTACATACTTAAAATGTTTAAGACAATATTTTATAAAAAATAGTGAATAAACACACTTAAGGTCCATTGACAAAAACAGGAACTAAAATACATAAATTAACACATAAATAATACATAAACACAAGGTTCATGTAACATCTAATTAAGAAAAATAATTATTAATCAATGGCATTCCTTAATAAAAAGCCTTATTGACTAAATATTAGTTAAAAAATTAAATATGAATTCCTCTATTTAGAATAGGCTCATCATAAAACAGTTCAGTCTATCCAGTCATTTTTCTCATTCCCCTCCTTCTCCTGAAAAGCGTTAATATTTTATCAAACATTTAACATGATTTTGAGGGAGGCCTTTTTTAAAAAATCAATTCAGTATGCCATAATATCCATACTGTGCCATATTGTTAGATACTTTGACATATGGAGAGGGTGAATATTCAGGTGTGGGAGGAGGCTCTTGGAAGCTCTAGTTTAGCAAAGCCCCTGGGGAAAATGCAGAGTGTTGGGCGGATGACAGATATTATATATTACACACTGGAGGTCATTTCTCTTCCTCCTTGTCTTCCTTTCTCTCTGACAGGGGTTGAAAGAGGTCTGGTTCTCTTCCATTTTAAATACGTCCAATATATTAAAACACAAAAAGACAAGTTCCAACTGTCTTGTAGTCCATTTTAAAGGTTTTCACTGAACAAATTAATGGTCTAAAATGCAAAACACAAGATAATTCTTTCTATTCAGAGTTTAATTACAGCTTGATTGCAATTCATGGTGCATTAGATGTGATGCATTCTGATAATTGGGTATGAGTTTAAGTCTGGGGAGGTGAATTCCTTCTTTCAATCATTCAGTTGTATCTGTCACTGATGTAGGACTTCATTTGGAGATCACTTCACAACTCTGAATTTGAACCCCTTTGTGAACGTGAGAACTTGTCCAAGCATTTCTCCTGGCTCTCTACTTCCAGATGAGGGCAAGGATTACGTGTCAGAGCCCAGGACAGGTGCCAGAGCATGTTTTTGGAATGAGTGAATACTTTGTATGGTGCGATACAGATTGGAGCGATAGAGATAGTACCGTAAGGGAATGATGAAAGACATCTTAACAGTATTAAACAGCAAAGATTAGACAGAAGAGAATGTACGGGAGGTGGAAGTCAGAGAGTGTGATAATGTTTTTATTTTACTGGTGGCTTATGCCCTCTGGGGGGCTGCTGTTTACTAACTTTTGTGCTTTCTTAGATCTAAGGAGGCTGGGAAACAACAGCACGGGAAATTCTCCTCAGTCTGCATCCCAGTGATGCAGACTCGTGTAAAGTGTGCCAAGGTGTGGCTGCACAGTGTGCCCCTTCAGATGAAATAAGTCCCATCTAATTCAGGGATGAGTGTGAAATGCTTGCCTGACAGCAGGTCACCGGGGAGAGGGCACAACTATGCTCAGTGGTGGTAGCTGAGATGTCTCACTATGGCGTCACTAGCAAAGGAGCAGATGGTATGGGATGAGAAGAGAACAGGAGGTGTGCACGGTGTAGCGTGAATTAGTTACAATCTCCGAATGATGCTCCCATGAGCTCCTATGTGCACTGTTCTGTGGTCAGGCCACATTTGTATTCTTGTGGATATAGCTAGTATTAAGCCTATCTGGAAAGTGACAGCGAGAGTTAAAGTATTTCAAACTGCTATCAACAGTTTTGCAGAGTTCACTGCTATTTTGGAGGGAAGGGGATTTATTCCTGAGGGACTGGAGGCTGGCGGAGTGGCACTCGGAGGTTTCTCTGAGGTCTCAGATTCTATTGCCTTGTTTGTCACGAAGAGCTCAGTTATATTTTCAAAACTCAATGCCTCCATCTCTCCCCCAGAGGATTTCCCAACCAAATACTGGCTCAGGGAAGAGGAGGGCCTTTCACTTCATGTGTAATTGACCAATTAAATGTACTGATGAAGTGTGCAGGTATCAATATGTGTCCCTTGGTATCCTGGGGAAAGAGGCATATCAAACCTAGATGGTTGTTGTTTGAAATAATCCATCAATTAGGATTTATTTAACAAAATCATGGCATGTGTTACTATGAAACAGGAGCTCCAGGTCTGCTTTTCCTAAAAATGGGAGTGGACTAGTAACAGGGGCATGGTGGGTTAAGTCTGACCACACAGAATAACTATTTCTGCAGGAGAATGTGTTGTGATTTTTCTTTGCTGGTAGATACATTGAAAAAAAAAAAGTTCAAGTTCTCTTTAATCCAACTGCATTAATTGTGACTAATAGCCCCTGGCTTTATCACAGCTATAGGATATGTGATGTCTTATGCATGGGGAAGAATGTTTCCCTGTTTCCTCTCATCTTGACATACAACTGTCCCAGGGAATTTGTGAAATCATGCAAGGGGTTCTAGGACAGCATTAGCTCAGGGCCTAATAAAGAGATTTCTCTCGCAGATGTGAGTAATTAGGAACGATTCACTAACTGTGGAGTGCAGGATTAAAAGTGTTATTATTGTCTTATTAGAAGTGATGAGGCATGGGCAAGAGTATTTGCCTGGGAATGAGTCTACTGACAGCTTCTTGTAACTCTCATCTCTGATTAAAATGCTTAATTGATTACAGAGCTTGGGTACTAAAAACCCTGATTCATTTTTGATACTAATGAGAGAAAAATGTTCTTTGGAGATGTGTACATGTGGAGAAAAGAAGAGAAATCATTGCTAATTAACAGAAGGTCACCTGCTGAGTGTGAGGTAGTGGAGAATGACAGGCCAACAATGACAGCAATTTGAGATAGTCCTTACTCCATCTTTACCTCGGTTTCCACATCTCTAATGTGGGGATAGTAATATCTACCTACCAGGGCTTTGGGTGCATAAGAAGATCACAGACATGGTGGGAACTTGGAAGGAAGGGGATTTATTAAGTCCTCCTTTTTTAAAAAGTGTCTTCTTAATCCTGTTACCTCCTTGCAAATCTTGTTATTATAATTTCTTTTTAAAGAAAGATTTACTTATTTATCCATTCATTCATTCATTTATTTATTTTAGAGAGAGAGAGAGAGAGAGAGAGAGGCATGAGTGGGGGGAGGGGCTTTCTGCCTCTCCATTCTATTCCTCACCTCCATTTCTTCCCTTCTCTCTCTCTCTCTCTGTCTCTCTCTCTGTCTCTCTCTCCTTGTCTTTGTTCTGTTTTTCTGGAAAACCAGACTAATACAGATTTTGGTACCAAGAAGTAGGGATGTTGCTGCAACAAATCCCTAAACAAGTGGAAGCATCTCTTAAACTGGGCAATATGTAGAGGCTGGAAAGTTTTTGAGGTGCATGCTAGAAATATGGATGTTAAAAGCTATTCTGGTGAGCTCTCAGATGGAAATGAAGAATATGTAATTGGAAACTGGGGGAAAGGTGATTCTTGTTATAAAGAGGCAAAGAACTTGGCTGAAGGATGTTCTTGTGTTTTTTTTTGGAAGGTAGAATTTGTGAACAATAAAAATAGATACTTAGCTGAGGAGATTTTTAAGCAGTGTTGAAGCAGCAGCTTGGTTCTTCCTGAATGCTTACAGTACAATGTAAAAGGAGACAACTAGATTGAGGGAAGAATTATTTGGCAGAAAGGAACCAGAACATGAAGATTCAGAAAATCCTCAGCTAATCCATATTTCAGAAAGTGAGAAATGTTGTTTTGAAGGGAACACTCAGGGTGTGACTTGAACAATCATTTGATAAACAGGCCATAAGGGTGACTTGTGGTTTGAACCAGCCTTCTCAACAGAAGGCAGGAATAGAACTGGGATTATATCAGCAAAGATCTTACCAGTTTGAACTAAAAGGAATAGAAAAAAAATGAGCTAAAATGAAGGAAGTCTTTTGGAATTCTTAGATAATACAAGACTGAATCCTTGAGCAATTTTGTTAAAAAAGTGTTCACTACTCTTCAAGAGAATAGAAGGAGCCTAAAGGCAATTTAAAGGGCATTGAGATCACTGTCTTGGTTCCAATCGGCCAGATTGGCCTCTAATTGCAGACTTGAGAGTGGGGCTGTCCTGCAGAGCCCTGTGGCTGGGACATTCTGTGAAATCTTGGGAACAGGGCTGTATGGACTCTTGGGGGGTGTGACCCTGTACCCAACAGAGCTATGGAGATAGAACCAATGCCCTAGTGGGTCCCAAAGGCAGGGCATCAAATCAAAGAGGATATTCTCCAGATTAGAATCAAGTAGAATTTACCTTGCTGAGTTTTGGACTTGCTTGAGATTCATCACCCCTTCCTTTTTTTCCCATTTCCCCCAGATGTCTATCCTATGTCTGTCCCACTATGGTACTTTGGAAGCACATATCTTGGCTGGATTTACAGGGTCACAGCTGGAGAGGAATTTGCCTCAGGATGAATCGTACCTTAATTCTCACCATATCTGATTTAGATGAGACTTTAGAATGGATGCTGCAATGATAGAAGACATTTGGAACTGTTGGGTTAGAATGAATACATTTTACAGGCTAGATGGACAGGATTTCTGGGAGCCAGGGGCAGAATATTATAGACTGAATTGTGTCCTCTCCAAATTCATGTGTGATTCTGTAACTCCTAATATGATTGCTTTTAGAGATGGGCCTTTGGGAGGTCATTAGGGTTAGATGAAGACATGAAGGTGGGGCTTTAATGATGAGATTAGTGGCTTTAAAAGAAGAAGAAAGATTTCTTTGTCACGTGAGAACACAGAAAGGAGGTGGCTATCTGCAAGCCAAGAAGAGAGTCCTCATCAAAACGTGATCATGCTTGCACTTCCACCCTCCAGACTGTGAAAAATAAATACCTATTGTTTAAGCCACCTAGCCTTTGGTCTTTTGTTATAGCAGCCTGAACTGACTGATACAGGTCCCTCCCCGCCCCCCCCCCCCACCCCAGCTATCCTCTTTTATTTGGAACTTTGGGCAAGGTGTTTGTGTGTATATGTATATAGACAGTGCTAATTTCTATGAAGTTCACCAATGTCCAGCAATACTCAGCAAACGCATATCTTGGACCTGCACTGGTCATTACTTGGGGGCTGCCAAATTTATTATGCAACTACTACTTAAAAGCTTCTTTTTAAAAAGATTTTTTATTTATTTGAGAGAGAGAGAGAAAGCAAGAGACAAAGCATGGGTGTAGGGAGGGGCAGAGGGAGAGGGAGACATAGACTCCCCACTGAGCAGGGACCCCAGTGTGGGGCTTGATCCCCAGACCTGGGATCATGACCTGAGCCAAAGGAAGATGCTTAACTGGCTGAGCCACCCAGGCATCCCTTAAAAGTTTTTAAGTACCCTAAATTATTATAAGCTGAGAATCTCTTTGTCAAGTAGGAAGATATAAGGAATAAAATGCAGAAGCTTTTATGAATATGTAGTTTTAGAAATGGAGGAATTGACTGGAAATTATGAGAATAACAAAGATGCTGACTGTGGGAACTGAGCATCAATGCCAATCATTATTCTGACCTGCCAGGGTCATTCAAAACCACGTGGCTCCCTCCCTGGACAGAACTTGCTTATTTCCCATAGCAGAGGATTTCAACACATGTCGGTTCAAGAAAGAGTAAAACTCCATCTAATTCATCACCTTGCCAGATCCCCCCAAAGAGCAATTATGAAATGCTAATAGCTCCTTACTATAAGCTTACATTTATTAAATGAACAAATCCATGGATTAGGAACAGAAGTGTTAATGAATTTTTAAAATCTGCTAATTTGTTGAACATTTAGGGCCATTAATAAGTGCATGTTCATGAGAACATACATTTACCTTTCCTCTGCTGTACAAGCAGTTAGCTAACACCACAGCCTGGTGCTAGGAAAGCAGGATTGTAGAGGAGATTACAGGTGCTGAGGCTGACTGGTGATAAGGCAGGGGCTCTTAATAGGATTTTAAATACCCATCTGCCATTTTGTATGTACGTTATAATACACTTGAATATATTTGAAGAAGCATTAAAATGATTACTTTTTTTCAGGAAGGTGAAGCAATTGTAACTTCTTTTTTTCTTTTTTTTTTAACAGGCTTTTGATATCCAGGCTTGCAGATGCTGCAGAATTTTGCTTAACACAGTTAAGAAGTGTTGATTCAGGCCTGGGCATGGTTGGAGATGAAGGACTCATTCCTGGAAGAACTTGCTTTGGAAGAGACACTGGGCCTTGCTGCAACAAAGGGAAGATTATTAGAGATGAGATATTTGACAGTTTGTGTGCATGTGTGTGTGTGTGTGTGCGTGTGCTGGGAAGTTTCCAGACTGTGAAAATGAAAGTGAAGTTGGAGACCAGAACAGGTAGCTTTTTGATAAAAGCAGCTCTTCCTCCATCCCCAGGATTTGGCCTGGCCTTTGGTGGAGGTGGCCAAACCAGGCCTTTGGCTCTGCCACTCTCTATGTTCTTTTATTCCCTTCTTCTGTGATAATCCTTCATTTTTCTCTTTCTCCTCTCTCCAACCTTCTGTCCTAAACCCCAGGTGCATTCTAGAGCCAAAAAACCTTAGATTTCTCTCTCTCCTCTCTAATCAAAACTTGTTCACCCTTACCATGAGTTTTGGGCTGGCCAATGTTCTTCCTTTCCCAGGAGTAATTGTTGCAGAAGCACAGCCTCAGATGGTTGACTCATGGCTCCTGTTATGGGTCAAATTGTATTTCCCCCCCAAAGTTCATGTTGAAGCTGTAACCCCTAGTACCTCAGAAAATGTGATTTTATTTGGAAATAGAGTTTGCAGGTGTCATTACTTGAGTTATGATGATATCATCCTGGAATAGGGATGGGCCATTAAAAAAGGGGAAATTTGGACATAGACACACACAGAGGAGGAACTCCATGTGAACACAAAAGCAGAGATCAGGGTGATGTGTCTACAAGCCAAGAGACACCAAAGATTGTGGTGAGCCACCAGGAGCAAATGGAGCAAATCTCCCAAAGCAAACCACTGGGAGCCAGAGAAGAGGAATGGGACACATTCACCTCCCAGCCCTCAGAAGGAACCAAATTTGCTGGCACTTTGATCTAGGACTTCGGGCCCCCAGAACTGTGAGACAATAACATTCTGTTATTCTGAACCACCCAATTTATGGTACTTTACTACAGCAGCCCTAGAAAATTATTGGGGTGTTATTTTCCATTAAATCTATCTTTGGTGGCTGTGAGGTGGTGGAAGAGGCATCTGGAGAAGGGTGGTCAGAGCCTCAATGTAACATCAGATCAGGAAGATTTGCCATCTACTAAGATGCTTGTACCCAGCAATCTGACACAATAATCCAGCCTGGCATTTGCTACAGTTCAGCTCCAGCTTGATTAACCATTTTGTGCTGCTCCTTGAGCTAGCTGTCTCTGTCTGCCTCTGGGTGACATGATGGCCACAGGCAGAGGGTCATCAACGATTCATTACTTTTAGCACCATGAAATGGCATTTCCAATATTACTTCCTGACACTGCAGAGACAAGGAACAGTCCTATTGATTCCTAGACTACATCAGGCAATTTATATTAATAAAACATGGTATTAAAGAGCATATATTTTGAGGATCTTAGTGCAAAATAAAAATATGGGGCCAGGGGGGTTCTGAAGTCAATTTCTTTTCCCATGCACTGGCTGCCTAGATGTGCTTGGTACCTGGATTGAAACTGACCCTCCCAAGACCTCCACCTCTCTCACCAGTTGCCCATCAAATGTGCAGTAGTGCTGCCAGCTGGATGAAGGATGGGTGCTGTCTTGCCTTGTCTCAAGATGCCATAGAAGGAGTGTCTCACCCTGATCCTTCCCCTCTTAGGGGAAGAGAATGACAGCAGAATGTAGACCTCTCCCCCTGTCCTACTTGATCTCCACTCCAGAGGGTGCCAATGATTGTGGGACGGGATCAGGAATGAGGGGCCAAGGTACCAGGAAATCGAGAGAAGATGACTGAGTGGTGAGGTGGTGGAGATATGGTGGGAGGTAGGATTACATATGAGCCAAAGCTCCAAGCCCCCCACTCCATTGTCCCATGGACTTCACTTACTAAGCACAAATTCAAATATAAAATTATTGGGGCATCTGGATGTCTTAGGCAGTTAAGTGTCCAACTCTTGATCTCAGCTCAGGTCTTGACCTCAGGATCATGAGTGCAAGCTTGGTGTTGGCTTAAAATAAAACAACACAAGGACGAAATTATTCAGAATTTCAGGATGGCAATAGTAGAGTACAAAACTTTTGAGTACATGGCCCTGCTGCGGGTGGGACATTGTGTAAGTACACTGGTCTTTTGTCCATGAAACTAGTGCTGTTAGAGAGGTGACTGAGTGGAATTTTGTTAGAAGAAATTTAAATATCATGATGCCATGTGTGTTGTCACAGCTTGAGCATGAAAGAACAATAAGGAAACCCATCCTTGAAGCCTGGTTTTAAGACTGGCTTCACGGAAGGCTTGGGCCAGGAGCATGATCATTCAGTCCCATTCCCTCCATTAACGTGTGAGGAAATGACAATGTGGCAAGAGGCCCATAGTAACTCAGCTGGGCAAGAAACAGTGTTATTTTGCTATAAATCTGGTTTCAAAAGGGCTTGAGGAAACTTCTCAGGGTGATGGATATATTTCTTACCTTGACTGGAAGGATGGTCTTATGGATGTTTACATTTGCTAAAACTCATCCAGTTGCACATTTAAATATTTGCAGTTTATTATTTTATATGCCAGTTACATTTCAATAAAGTTGCTTAAAAATATTTAAGGCAAGAATAAAAAAGTTGATTTAAGAGTAAGATAAATAGCAGTTTAAGCTCATTAGGGATACAGGAGAACAGAAGTGAGCTGTTTGCTAAACACACAAACTGCCACTGGTATCATGCTTCAGTGTTTACAGGGTGTTTTTGTTAATATCATCCCTCAGATTCTTTAAGGGAGATTCAGTCTAAGGGGATTTCATGCAAACCCACCAAAATCCCCTGCTCAAAGCAGGAAGCACGAGAATCATGGAATCTTGAAGGTAGAAAAAACCCCGAGGGACCACACAATTCTTAAAATGAACCTCACTTCTGAGGGGAAGTTTGGGGGATGGAAGGGCATCAATCTCAGTTTGAATTCCTTTGATGGGAAGAGTGTTTCTGCTGTTTTCAACCCCAGGAACAGGGCTCCTACCAGCCTGGAGGCTTCCATGTTGAACTTCCCAGACCTAGGCTGCTCCAGGAGGACTTGGCTCCCTGCCAAGGCCACTCCCAACTTGGGACAGAGAACTTGCCTGATGTACAGGTAGAAAAGCTGGGAAGGGCCTTCTTCTGATACTTGGCAGCTGGTTGTGCTTCAGGATATTTTGATCTGTCATCTTTCTTTGGAGGATACCTGACTAAAATGAGTCAGCAGGGAGGCATTTTAGAGCAGTTTAAAGAAAAACAATAGGAGCTGTGAAAATAAAGAAAAAAAAGAGTCGATTTTCAGCTTTATTTTATGTGTCCTCACAGACTGGGCCCTGGGAAACACTCAGGAGGTACCTTGGCTCCAGACCACTCTGCAGAAGATCTGATTACCCCCGTTCTTTTGCCTGGGGCAGCGGGACCTCTTCTCTTTGGGTTCCTCTCATCACCCTGGGAATGTTTCAGTTGCTTGAAAGAAGATGAGGATGGGCAGCTCACTAAGAGGCGAGCCCTTTAGGGGAGGAGAAGGCACTTTCAGGTCTTCAGAGAGCGTTAAGAGGATCAGAGCCAAAGACAATGGGCTAGCTCTCTCTGAATACCGAGCTTCCATTTGAAGGAGAGAGGTAGCTCTTTTTCTCTGTGATATTTTTTCCAAGTTATCTGAAAAGTGGGTTGAACTTTCTCTAATGTCATCATTTTGTCACATTGGGTGAGCTGCTCTTACAGAACCCTACTCTGAGGTGGGGTTGTAGAGCTCTGGGTCTTCTCCGAAGACCTCAACCTTGTTGCTTTCCCTCCGCACCCCCTCATGTACGAAGAGTGTGGGCTGGTTGGTAGATCCCTGGGAAAGCATCCCATGGTCCTGTTGGGAAGGGTGGAGTGGGGTGGAGAGAAGCCAACCGTGAGGAGAAGCCACCGCTATTCTCTCAATGGAGAATAATGAGTGTTGCCATTGCTGCTCAGTGTCTGGGTGACTTGTGCACATTCTGGAGACCCAGGACAGCACATGACATAGAACCTGTCCTCGAGTTTTTATAGTTCCTCTGATTAGATCAGGCCCACATATCTTAGAATTTTTTTTAATTAAAAATGCTGTGTGCACAAAAAAGAATATGATACCCACAAAAGAAACTTTTCATTGTAAATGGAAAGGACACCCTTCTTTTGTCAGTGCTGATTTTATTTTCAGGGTTAATTATTTATTCATAAATCTTGCCTCAGAGATTTTATTTTGGCTCCCGAGCGATAAAAGCTCAAGGTCACAGGGGAAGTGTTTTCAAATGCTAAGTGATCCTCCTCCAACCTAATGTTGTAAAATTTTTATTTCAGGAGTAGTGTTGCTCACAGGAGGGGTGATGACTTAATTTTAGCTCCCAGATGAAATATTGACTTCGGTGCTGATGAGGGATGGAAGACAGCGTGGATCAGTGTAATGAGGGCCATGGCTGAGCTGTCTCCACCCTGACTTGGCAACCCCTTCACTGTGGGATGACCTTTACAAAATGATGATGTTCGTGCATGTCCGGGGGAGGGTAGGAGTTTCAAGGATGCTAGGCTGCTGCCAATTCCTGCCTCTACTGCAACAAACACAAAATACACTGACTTTCCTTGCACCTTACTTAAAAGCTTTAGATGTGTATATCCACAAGTAATTTTGCTTTTACATCTATTGTTAACAATAGCCTTAACAAATACTGCATTTTCCCCTTATTGCACCACTGTGGGCTATGTCACCCAAAGATGGTGAAATTCATTCATCTGAGGTGGTGAAAGGTTAATACGTGAAACTCTAACCACCTTTAGCAATTTATTTTAGATTGGGTCACCTTTTGTAGCTTTAAATATGATTATTTTTGAGTAGTTGCAAATGGGAACATTCAAAAGGTACCAGATACAAGTCTTTTACCTCCAGCACTCCACCTGCCCTGCTAGTTCCTATCTCCAGAGCCAGCCACTTTTGATTTCATTGGTGTTCTTCCAAAAATAGTCTATGCTTACAAACCTTGCATATATAGTTAACTCTTGAACAACACAGAGGTTAAGGACACTGATTTCCTTATGCAACCAAAAATCCACGTATAACTTCTGACTTGTCCATAATGTAATAACCTACTATTGACTGGTAGTCTTATTGATGACATAACCAATGAACACATACTTTGTATGTTATTTGTATTACATAATGTATTTTTTTTAAGTTTTATTTATTTATTCATGAGACACAGAGAGAGAGAGAGAGAGAGAGAGAGAGAGAGGGACAGAGACACAGGCAGAGGGAGAAGTAGGCTCCATGCAGGGAGCCCAGTGTGGGACTTGATCCTGGGCCTCCAGGATCATGCCCTGGGCCAAAGGCAGGCGCTAAACCACTGAGCCACCCAGGCGTCCCATACATAATGTATTTTTATAACAAAGTAGGCTAGAGGATAAAAAATTATTGAGAGAAATCATAAGGAAGGGAGTCAGAGCTGCTATACTGGGCCCTGGATCAGAACTGGCCCTTGCTCACTGGATGCACAAGTTCTTAGCCAAGGATAGGGAGGGGTGCATGGTTAACCTGGACGATGACCTGGGCTAATGGATGGGGTTTCATGGTCATCATCACCAACGTGGCCCAGCAACAAGGCAAAACAGACATAAGCAATACTCAACTCATGGACCTGCATGCTGAGTGGTTTACAGATCCTGGCCTTCTCTGTCAACCAGTTCAGGAGGGAGTAATGCAGAAACCAAAGAGTTAATGCAGGTATCAAATTCAATACATACCACAAGATCTGTGAGTAAGGGCAACTTCCCCCACACCCACAGTGAAAGTGAATGGAAAGCCCAGCCCCAGGGGTGAGGCTTCTGGGAAGTGCCATTAAATGGAATTTCACCAAGTTCTTCTTGACAAGAACAGCTGTTTGGTAAGTAGCAGATTCTCACGGAGGATCTCCTGGTGATAGAAAGGACCTGCCCTGCTATCTCTAGCTCCACAAGTGTGACCCTCCTCTCCCCACTGAATCCACTGCTTCCAGCCCTCGGAGTCCGCCAGCTGGCACTCAGGACCACCTGGATGAAAACCAGCTCCCTGATGGGGCTACCAGAGAACCCAGGCTGCTGGTGGAAGGTCCCTCTGCCCAGAGGGTGGCTGGGCACCCTCCACCCCTGTCTGTCTTGTGGGAATAAAACAAATCAGAAAAAAAAAATCATAAGGAAGGGGAAATGCGCTTATAGTACTGTCCTCTAAAAAGTCCACATGTAGGTGGACCAGGGCAATTCAAACCCACGCTGTTCAAGAGTCACCTGTATAGAAATGTTTTAAAAATTAGCTAGTTTAAAAAATTTGAAATATAAGCAATTTCTCTGGAGATTACTTTATATAAATAGCAGTGCTTACACTGTATGCTATCAAAAGCTCCAGCGTTCTTTGCAGAATTGGATCTGGAAGTTAGAGTCTGACTTCCCTTCTGCTCCCTTCCTCTGACTCTCAACTATGCTCCTTTGATTTCAAAATGCTCTATGGCAAGAAAGACATTCTGAGTGTGATCTTTATGTTAGCGAATGTATTGGCCAGGCTGCTGTAACAAGGGAAACCCAAGGTACGATGCCTCAAGTGAGGTAAAGTTTATCTCTTCCTCCTGGGACAGCTCAGAGGGAAGTGGTCTAGGACTTGTAGGGTAGCAGAGGTGCCCTCTGTATAGAACTTCCACCTCTGAGTCCAAAGCAGATGATTCATTCTTGTCATTTCCCTAACCACAGGGGAAAACAAGGGAGTCAGGAAAGCACCAGCACATTTCTTTTTTTGGGCCACGACCTGTAGGTGGCACACATCACTTCTGCTCCCATGCTGTTGGCCAGTTTATTCACATAATCACACCAATTGCCAGCTAAAACTCAGGAGTTCTCTTATTAAAGAAAGCGAAATGTATATCTTTGGCCAAATAGCAGTGTTTTTTCACAGCTTAATGGTCCAGTCCCAACTGAGCCTGAGTAGACACTAGATCAAGAGGTGACATTTCCCTCTGGCACTCCCCCCACCCCTCGCCCCTGTCTTGGCCCATGATGACACACTTATGCACCCTTTGGGTCTATTCAGCTGAGATGATATGCCTGAGAATTTCTGTATTTTGACCGGAGGAGGAGGAAAGAAATTTGGCTGTGTACACCTGGTGGTCCACGGAAAGAGGACATCTTCAGCCTTCCCAACAGGGGACTCTATTGTATCATGCTCCACAGCCTGGCTCCAGGACAAGGTCTGACCCCAAGTGGAAAAGGGGACACTGGAAAAAATCCAACAGAACTATATGAGAACTAGGGCTCAGGTGACAGAATTCAATGCAGATGAAGGGGAAAGGGGCAATTGTCCACCATTCCTGCCTAGAACACTCTGGTGTCCTCCAGTGGAGAAGGGAATTTACATTCTTTTTTTTTTTTAAAGATTTTATTTTTTTAATTTTTATTTATTTATGATAGAGAGAGAGAGAGAGAGAGAGAGGCAGAGACATAGGCAGAGGGAGAAGCAGGCTCCATGCACCAGGAGCCCGAAGTGGGATTTGATCCCGGGTCTCCAGGATCGCGCCCTGGGCCAAAGGCAGGCGCCAAACAGCTGCGCCACCCAGGGATCCCGGGAATTTACATTCTAATATTAAACATTAAACAAAACACTTTGGTCAATTGTGTAGTATTTTGATAAATGCAATGGAGATAAAAAATGAGGAAGGACAGTAGGGAACTTTGGGGGTGGTGGTGGTAGGGATTGTTGCAATTTTGAAAGAGCATCTTGAAAAAGCCTCTTTGAGAAAATGACATTTGTGTAAAGATCTAGAGGCTCTGAGGTATGAGCCCTGTGGCTCTTTGGAGGAAGTGCATTTGGGAGAAGGGAGGAGCAAATAAAAAGGCCTTGATATGAGTTGCATACCCTGTGTGTTTGAAGAAGGGAAGGGAGGCCACTGTGGCTGGAGCAGATTTAGTGAGGGAACAGTGGAGGTGAGGTCAGAGAAGTGAGAGGAAGAGCTGTGTAGGGACTTGTAAGGATTTTGCCCCCCCCCCTTTTTTTTTTCTTGGTGGAGTGAGATAAGAAGACCCTGGAGGGTTTTGAGAAGAGGAGTGACATGATAGGATTTACTATATAGCATCACTCAGCTGTTGAAAATTGGCCCTAGGAAGGCAATTTCAATTCTTTAGATGAGGGAGGATGATGATTTGGTTTAGGACAGGCAGCAAGAAGATTGTATTCAGGATGTATTTTCATGGTGGAGCCATAATAAGGTAAAGGATTGAATATGAGGGATCAGAGAAAGAGAGGGTCAAGATTTTTTGACCCTTCTAGGGATTTTTGCCTGACTGACTAAAGTGTGGAGCCACTGAAGGGTGCCATTTTCTGAGATGCAGAAGATACAGGAGAGTGGATTTTGGAGGAGGACTAAGGGCTAAGGTTTTGACATATCAGCTTTGGGATAGGCATTGGACATCCAAATGATATAATTTGAAACCCTGAATACAGCTATGTCTCTAGTCAGACACATCTCTTGGATTTTCCATGTCTGTGAGCCAATATCATTTTTTGTGCTGGGGTTTTTGCTTCAACGACTGGCAACCAAAGTGGTTGATTCACTCACCCTCTTATTAATTCATTGACCGTGTCGTTTTTTGTGTCTATCCTATCAAATTTCACTGTGCCCATCCATGTGTCTCTTTATTGCTGTCTTAGGTTATAATCCACGAAAAGGCAAGAGCTAATTCTGTGGCCTTCCCTTCAAAGCTCCACCGACGTTTTTTCCTGTCTGTGTGTGGTTAGAGAGAGTATGTTTTGAGGCAAGCCATTAACAAATTATTTTTGATGATAATTCAATTTAAAAGACATCCATTGAGTGGTGAATGAGACAGTGGCTGCCTTCATGAGTAAAGAAGACAGATACATTAATAAATAGCTATAATGCAATGTGACATGAACCATAACAGGAATATGGGAATAAAGATCAGGGGATAATTAGTCCTGGGCAAGGAACTTCTGGCCTCTCTCTCTCTTTTCTCAACAGAAGAAACTGTGAGAAAGCATGAGATTTGGAGTTTGGAGACCACTGTTCAGGTCCTAGTCTTACTAATGATGAACCACATGACCTTGAGCAAAACAGTTAACTTTCTCGGAGATGGATATTGGACATTCAAGTGATGTAATTTCAAATCTTGGAATCAGCTGTGTCTGTGGTCAGATGCATGCCTTGGATATTCCAGTTCTGTGAGTCAAGAGAGCTCCCATGTTCCTCATCTATTAAATGGGCACAATGACTTCCACATAGCCTATCCCATGTAGCTGTTGTGAAAATTAAGTATGGTAATAGATGTGAAGATGCTTTACTATCTCTGCAAGGGCAACATAGAGGTTTTTATGATAACCAAAGAGTTTCTGTGAAATACCCCAATTTTTTAAATTGTGAGGTTTCTTTTTAAGACAATAGAAGAAAAAGTCCTGACAGGAAATTGGAAAGCATGTGTCTTCCCTCCCAGTGACCCATTATTTTAACCCTTTAAGTAATAGCACGGGGAAGACATAGCAGTCCCAAAGACCAAGTCTGATGAATAGTCTACAAAGAGTCTGAGAAATGAACCTGACGTTGCCTTTTCTCATGGCTTGGCTGATGGCTAAATTGCTATGAATGGTACTTAGAGCCTGCCTAGCACTTTGAAATGTCAATTTCCACCTTTTTTGTTGTATAGAAACAAGCAGAATTTTGTATGTTGATTTTGTAAATGGCAACCTTGCTAAACTCAATAATTCTGATGTCATTTTTTGGGTAAATTTCATAAAATTTTCTACGTAGATGATCTTGTGGTCGCAGATGAAGATAGTTTTGACTTTCTTTTCCCATTGAACTTTTATTTCTTTTTTTTCCCCTTTAATTGGCTATCTGTGGTCTGCAGATGAAGATAGTTTTTTTTTTTTTGAAGATAGTTTTGACTTTCTTTTCCCATTCTGAACTTTTATTTCTTTTTTTTTTTTCTTCTTTAATTGGCTATCACCTCTAGGACAATGTTGAAGAGAAGGAAAGATATACTTGCATTTTTCCTGAATGTAGGCAGTGTAGTAGTTTTCCAGGGTGGTTATAACAAAATACCACAGACTGGGGGTTTAAACAACAGAAATGTATTCTGGAGGTTAGAAATCTAAGATCTAAATATTGGCAAGTATATGATTTTTTTCTGAAGCCTCTTGCCCTGGCTTGCAGATATTTCTTTCCTCTGTTCCTGTCCATGCTTGTGTCCTAATTACCTTTTTTTTTTTAAAAAAAGGTTTTATTTATCTATTTGTGAGAGACACAGAGAGAGGCAGAGACATAGGCAGAGGGAGAAGCAGGATCTCTGCAGGGAGCCTGATGTGGGATTCAATCCTGGAATCCCGCGATCACGCCCTGAGCCAAAGGCAGATGCCCAACCACTGAGCCACCCAGGTGTCCCCCCACCTTTTTTTTTTTTTTTTTTTAAATAAGGACACCAGTCATATTGGATTAGGGCCCACTCAGATGATTTCATTTTACATTTATTACCTCTTAAAGGTCCTGTCTCCAAATACAGTCACATTCTGAGGTATAAGGGTTAGGACTCAACATAGTAATGTTAAGTAATACAATTCAGCTCACAGTAAGAAGAAAACATACAGTCTTTCATCAATAAGCATGATGCTAGCAGTCAGTTTTTTTGTAGATGCCTGTTAACATGTTATGGAATTTTCCATCTATTTTTAATTTGCTGGGAGTATTTATCAGGAATTAATGGGATTAATGTTGGAATTTATCATGTGCTTTTTCTTCGTCTATTGAGATAATAATATTATTTTCCACAGTTTGTTTATACTGTGGTTATAGAATGTTATACCAACCTTGATTTCCTGGGATAAACTCCAATTGGTCATGATGTCTTCACCTTTTTAAATATATGGTTGGATCCAATTTTCAGAGGTGTACTAGCAATGTAGTTTTTACTGAAACTTGACTTATGCACAGATGTTGCCAGCTTTGGAATTCTTTTCACATATGTGTAATTTGAACATGATGGCAATTCAAAAATCAATTTTTTTCAGCTTCATGATCAACACAAATGAACTGCATAAAACGGTGAAGGATTACAACATTAACAAGGATGTTTCAGAGTTAGTTCAGTGTGGAAATGTACTCTGATGTCACAGTTGCAGTGAAAAGGAAACTTTCTGGAGTATTTACCCAGATCAAGGAGGTTGGGCAGAAGGAAATCAATGCACCACCTTCTTTCCTGAGAAAGTCTTGCTATGAAAAAAATGTCAGCTGAAATAAGCAATGCACCAAGGGATATAATAAAAATTATAAATTAAGTGAAGTGTAAAGCATTAAATTTTGGGTTATTCTCTTTGCCATATGATAATATGAAAATGAATTATAAATGACTTTCATTGAATATTTAGGCCCAATGATTGTAGAGAAGAAAAGTTGAGAATGCTTGATCTACAGAACAAACTCAATATTTCCGTAAGACAGAAAATCTGTTAGGTCCCATCATTTTTTTTAAAGAGTGATTGAATAGATTTTATTTTTCTTTTTCCTTTGAGTGTAGTTGACACAGAATGTTACACTAGCTTCAAGTGTACAACCTAGTGATGTGACAATTTTATACATTATGCTGTATTCACCACAGGTATAGCTACCATCTGTCCTGTTATATAATTATTACAATATTGACTATGTTCCTTATGCTCTGCTTTTCATTCCTGTGACTTACTTGTTCCATAACTGGAGGCTTGTATCTCTCTCTCTTCTTCACCCATTTTGCCCAGCCCTTCACTCCCCTTCCCTCTGGCAACCATCAGCTTGTTATCCATATTTACAGGTCTGATTTGACTTTCTGTTTTTTTTTTAATTTTTTCATTTTTCCACACATAAGTGGAATCATATGGCATTTGTCTTTCTCAGTCTGACTTATTTCACTTAGCACAAATCCCTCTAGGGCCATCCATGATCTCATCTTTTTTTAGTGGCTGTGCAATATCCCATTGTGTATACATTCATTTTCCTTATCCTTATATTCATCTACTGATGGACACTTAGGTTGCTTCCATGTCCTGGCTATTGGGAAGAATGATGCAACAAACGTAGGGATGCATATGTCTTTTGAGTTAGTGTTTTCATCTTCCCAATACTGGAATTATTAGATCATATGGTATTTCTCTTTTTAATTTTTTGAGGAATGTCCACTGTTTTTCACAGCAGCTGTACCAATTTTAATTCCCATCAACTGTGCACAAAAGTTCCTTTTTTCTCCACATCTTCACCAACACTTGTCTTGTTGATTTTAGGCATTCTAACAAGAGTGAGGTGATATCTCATTGTGGTTTTGATTTGCATTTCCCTGATGATGAGTGATGTTGAGCATATTTTCATGTCTGTGTTGGCTATCCGTATGTCTTCTTTGGAAAAATGTCTGTTAAGGTCCTCTGCCTATGTTTTAATCAGATTGCTTGTTTTTCTGGTGTTGAGTTGTATGAATTCTTTATATATTTTGGATATTAACCCCTAATCAGACATATCTTTTACAAATATCTTCTCTCATTCAGTAGGCTTTTTGTTTGGTTGATGGTTTTGTTTGCTCTGTAAAAGATTTTTATTTCGATGTAGTCTCAATAGTTTATTTTTTCTTTTGTTTCCTTGTTTTAGGAGATGTATCTGGAAAAATGTTGCAATGACTGATGTCAGAGAAATTACTGCCTGTGTTCTCTTCTAGGATTTTTATGGCTTTAGGTCTCACATGTGGATCTTTAATTCATTTTGAATTTAATTTTAATTTTTAATTAAAAATTTTAATAAACATTTTAATTTTTTAATTAAACATTTTTTTGTGTGTGTGTAGTGTGAGAAAGTAGTTTCCTTCTTTTACATGTAGCCATTCAGTATTCGAATACCATTTATTGAAAAAACAGTCTTTTTCCCATTGTATATTCTTTCCTTCTTTGTCACTGATTAATTAACCACATAAATGTGGGTTTATTTCTGGGGTCTCTGTCCTGTCTGTTGATCTATGTGTCTATTTTTGTGCCAATGCCATACTGTTTTGATTACAACAGATTTGGAGTGTATCTTGAGATCTGGAATTGTGATATCTCCAGCTTTCTTCTTTCTCAAGATTTATTTGGCTATCCAGGATCTTTTGCAATTCCATGAAAATTTTAGTTTTATTTGTTCTAGTTTTGTGACAAATATGGTTGTATTTGATAGGGATTGCATTGAATCTATACATTGTTTTGGGTAATATGCACATTTTGGCAATATTAATTCTTCCAATTCCTAAACATGCAATATCTTTCCATTTGTTTGTGAGACTGGCTTCTGTATTGTCATTGTTACTAAAACAAAACACAGGAACAATTTAGATATTTATTGCCAGTGAGAAGCACTGTAATCAATCCAAACTAGATTAGATACATTAACAAGCACAAAGCCTTCTCATTTGTCATGTTAATAACTTTGATATTGATAAATATGATGTTCCTTCAAAGTGTGCATTTAAGCATTTAATATGGAGACTCCCTCTTGCACATATTACTCTCTGCTTAGTTACAAATTAATAAGAAGAATGAAAAGAAGTTATAAACGTATAAGTGACTCATTATTTATTCACCTATACTCACACTTAACAGTAAATGAAGTCTAATATTTTTGCATTTTTTTCTAGATAAACTGTGTTCTTATATTTATTGAGCTGTAATTTTATGTCTTTTGAATATAACAATAAATTTGAGGTTTATTTTGTTCATCTTTTTAGTTCATTTTATTTTTTCTAAATAAATTGTTTTTAAAAATAAACTATTTTTTGGAATACTTTTAGACTTACAGAAATTTATGGCATAGTCAGTTGAGTGTCCAAACAATTTTTGATTTTGGCTCAGGTCGTGATCTCATGGGTCATGAGATTGAACGTAGAGTCGGGGTCCATGATCAGTGCAGAATTTGCTTGAAGATTCTCTCTCTCTGCTCTCTCTCTCTCAAATAAATAAATAAATCTTTTTAAAAGGTCATAAAGATAGTTCAAAGAGTTCTCATATCCCCTACCCAGCTTCCCCTATTACTAACATCCTATATTACTATTGTACATTTGTTACAAGCGTTATCATTAACTAAAGCCCATACATTAATCAAATTTCTATAGTCAAAAATTTTTTTTTTCTGTTCCAGAATGTCATCTAGGATAGCACATTGCCTTTAATTATTGTGTTTCCTTAGGTTCCTCTTAGCTGTGTTAATTTCTCAGATTTTCCTTGTTTTTGATGACCTTCATGGTTTTGAGGGGTACAGTTTGGGTGTTTTGTAGAACTTCCCAACTGAGATTTGTCTCATGCTTTTCTCAGGATTGGACTGGAGTTATAGTAATCCATTGTTCTCATATGTTACAAAAGCACTGGTATGTGGTAGATTGGAAATCGCAAACAACGGTTTCTTCTCCGCAGATGGTTGGGGAAGCGCTTCTCTAGTGATACTGGGTTCCTCACAAACTGAAAGCCTAGGTTAAGGTAAGTCCAGTGTGCCTCTGGATTCTGGGGCCCCCCCCAGTAGCAAGACTTTTGCTTTGATGACTTTTCTCCAGCATCTTTCAGTCTCTGTGTCTCTATCATTGATCTTTAGATTTCAGGAGGGTCTCTGATGTATCAGCTTGGGGAAAAGCAGCAAGTAAATATCCAGTGGTTTTGCAGGTGTGGGGTTTACTAAGCTGGATGCCAGATTGTTGTGTCTGGGCTCACTCCGCCTCACTTCCAGTAAACTCGCACCCTGGTTGCCATTGTTACTTACTATATACTCCCTGCTTTCTAATTCCAAAGCCCTGACTTTTCATTCTTCTTTCAAGGAAGGAATTCTGCTTTCTGAAGGAAAAGATGATGAGCCATCTCTTACTATCTCATCCAAAGAGACTAGGAATCCAAGATAGAAGAGTAATCTCTATTCTCTCTTATTCAACAGCGGGACTCTTTTCTCCAGCTTGTGCTAGGAGCCTGAGGCTCGAAGTGGAACAGCTCACTTTCCCATCGTTGGGTTTGAAATCTTGTGTGTCCTTTTGGTTGCCTAGGGTGTGTGTGGTTTCAGAGCAACAGCAGCATCATCACATGGGTACCTGTTAGAAATGCAAACTTTCCAGGCCTAGCCGAAACCCACTGAATTGGAAACTCTGGGGGTGAAGCCCAGCAGCCTGTGTGTGTGTGTGTGTGTGTGTGTGTGTGTGTGTGTGTTCTTAAACCTGTCAGGGAATTCTGAAGCATGCTAATGTTTGAAAACCACCAGCCAGTGGGATAAACTATAAGCTCCTTGTCCCAAGAAAGCTGGCTCTTCTCTGATCCCTACCTGCCTCTCCACATTCTTCTTCCCTATTTCCTGCCTTGCATTTTATATCATAGGACAGGGAGGAGCTGTCTGCAGCTGCCTGTGGAGAATATGCAAACTGTTCTCTAGGTCATTTTCAGTGAGCTCAAGTAAGTCTTCTTCATGGGAAATCTTCCTGGCCCTTATCTGGACAACCGCTGCTGGCACTTGAACTCCCAGCTGAGGTGTCATTTCTCCAGGAAGTGTTCCTGCAGCCCCCATGTCCCTGTAGAGGCTCCTGTGGTACCTTGTGCTCATCTCTATAATCAAACATAAGCTCATCACATTATGTTTATCTGTGTATATATGTTTCTGCCAGTAGATTATGAACTTTTATTAGGGACTATGCTTCCTTATCTTTGTATCCACAGCACCTAGTCCAGGCTTTGAGCACTTGACATGTAGTCAATTATTTGACAATCATTGAATGATTTATGGGTGAATGAAATAATGAATGCATAAATATTTGTCAATATTTCTGTCACATCTATGGTTTTATTCCTTCTTTTTAGCCAAGTAAAATTTCTCTTTAATTCATCAGACATGGAAAACACCAGGAGATGTGAATTCTATCCCCTTGACCTTTGCTTGTTATCAAATGGATAACTGCCCTAAATCCTTCCATGTTATGTATCTTAAGGCTCCCACAACTTGGTCCAAGGGACAGTCTTCACTTCTTAGTCAGTGACATTATCATCTTGTGAATTTGGCAGCAGCAGAGTCTGATTGATTTCTGTCACTTAACTGTGGGCTCGTTCATCTAAGTTTGCTCAGGCTTCATCATGAAGTTAGTATTGACTGAATCAGTGGAAGTGCCTTTTAAAAATTCTACTCAATGCTCCTTTAGGGCTTCTATCTGCTGTCAGGATAGAAATATATCTTTTTTAAGAAAGATTTTATTTATTTATTCATGAGACACACACACACATACACACACACACACACAGGGGCAGAGACATAGGCAGAGGGAGAAGCAGGCTCCATGCAGGGAGCCTGATGTAGGACTCGATCCTGGGACTCCAGGATCATGCCCTGGGCCGAAGGCAGGCACTAAACCACTGGGCCACCCAGGCATCCCAGAAGTATATCTTTAAAAGAAGAAATAAATACATCTCCATACTGCTTGTCCATATTCCTATTTCTTCCTTTATGTAAGAGCTCTGTGTCTTGCTTGGACATATCAAAGGAATATGTATTCAGAGAAATTTAAAAGTAAGACATAAAGCAGTGCAGAATATTACAAGTGGGACACAAGCAGAAACAAGATAGGTTCCCAAAGTCTTTTCTCTCCTTCTTCTGCATGTGTGCAGCCCCTCAAATGGCACAGCTACCATCCTGTCTCCTGCAGGACATGTCATCACCGTGGCTCATCTGGCAGAGGTTATGGGCTATGCTGATCCAGCCACATGCTTCTGCCCACTCCCCTTTTATCATCCTAGACTGTGGTTACATACATACCTTCTGGCAATGGGTTTGGATAGAACAATAATACAAAATAAATAAATAAGTAAAAGAATAAATAAAAATGATGATAATGTCATCATTTAGATTTCTTTCTTTCTTCTTTCTTTCTTTCTTTCTTTCTTTCTTTCTTTCTTTCTTTCTTTCTTTCTTTCTTTCTTTTTCTTTCTTCTTTCTTTCTTTTTCTTTCTTCTTTCTCTTTCTTTCTTTTCTGTATTTCTTTCTTCTGGGCATGGAGCCTGACTCAGGGCTCGATCTCACAATACTGAGATCATGACCTGAGTCAAAATCAAGAGTCCGACACTTAACCCACTGAGCCGCTCAAGCACCCCTAAGTATTTCATATTTTTCAGTAGACTCTCCCTTTTATTTTCACATTTTAAAAATTCTGAATAGCTTATAAAGTGTGGAGGTACATTTGTCAAAGTATCATTCTTTTAACCTTATTCATAAGAAAGATGTGGCAACAAATATTGGCTTTCCCAGGATGACATAGCAAGTCACCTGAGGGCCTGCAGTAAAACATCTTCTAATTCTCAATTAGTTACTGAATAGGAAGGAGCCAAAATGAAGTGGCCAGATGGCAAATTATTCAGTGGCATATGCAGAGTGGTTGTGTGGTGGCATTAGCAGGTGCCCTCATATGGATTCAGTAGCATAGAGAAGTTCAAAGCCTGGCCTCTGGGGTCAGACTGCCCAGGATTGAATATTACTAGGTCTTCTGCTTACTTAATTGTATACACTGAGAAAGTTGCTTAGACTCTGTGAATCCTACTTTTCTCCTCTATAAATGGGAAAAATTGTACTCACTATCTCATGTGGTTGTTACAAGGCTTAGACAAGTTAATATGTAAAGAAAGCCTAAAATCATCCCTAAAATGTAGGAAGTACTCAATAAATGCTAACTCCTACTATTATTACACTCAAAATTCCTCTATGAAGACTTCTCTGATAATACCAATGAATCCACATTACTCTTTTTCTTCTCTGAACCCTAATCACGAAAGACTTAATTTTTTGAAAGATTTATTTATTTATTTGAGAGAGACAGAGCGAGAGCACACAAGCAGGAGCGGCAGAGGGAGAAGGAGAGAGAATCTTAACAAGACTCCACACTAAGCACAGAGCCCGATGTGGGGCTTGATCTCACGACCCTGAGATCACGACCTGAGTGGAAACCGAGAGCCTGATGCTTCACCACCCACGTGCCCCTTAATATACTTGCTAGTGCTCTTTAATAATTTTAAAGGTGTGTTCAGCTTGTCTCCCTAATTATCTTGCAAACTCTAGAGGCAGATTCTAAGTTCTATACATCTTCTGAGTCACTGCCAAGCCCTAATTAATATTTGAAGAATAATTTTGGACAAAATTGTCTAGATTTCACTTTTTTCAGAGTTTTTTTTATAATACTGAGTTTTATTATCTACCAATAACTTGTGTTTTCATTTACTTGTGTCTTCTTTTATAGTTTTCATAGATTTTTAATTTGGTTGAAAATCTGTATATTTCCTTAATTTTAATTCCAATATACTTAGCATGCAGTGTGATATTAGTTTCAGGTATACAGTATAGTGATTGAACGGTCTATATATTACTCAGTGCTTCTTCCCCTTTGCCTATTTCTCTCATCCATTGTCAGAGATTATTTTAAAAACATAAACTTGCCTGCATATTAGATTTTTATATGCTTGTATGTCAGTTCCCTTATTTACATTTCACAACAACACTGTGCAGATGAGAACATTTTATCATATTCACTTTACAGATGACTAATATGAGTATCCAAGAATTTAAGTGTTACGACTATGAAGGGTCAGAATTTGAACCTGGGTCTTCTGACTCCAAAATTAAGCATTTTTCTGAATTCAGTTGAAGTGTATGGTCACTTTAGATTGTATCAAAGAACTGACAGTCATTTGTTTTATACATTTTCTTTTTGTTTCCTGTTGGAGATGTCAGTGCAGGGAGTTAAAACAGGCTTGTTCAGAAGGGGATGGAAATCAGGATTTAAATGAGAAAGCAGTACAGATACAGTTGGACTATGTCATCTGAGCCCTCTTGAACCTCGAGGTCAAAGCCACACTACCCAAAGGACTGGTGGTAAGCATTTTCTTTCCTCTTGGACACTCTTGCAGAGGAGTTGAGCCTTAATAGGATAGTCAAGCAGGGGAGGATTTTTTTTAATGACTTAAAAGAATAGAAACAAAGGGAAAAAATAAGAAAATAAACAAAATTTCATTAACGATTTCAAATGCTTATTGGGGAGGAAGGTTATTTTCCAAGCATTTGGAAAAAAAAAAAGCTTCTGAAACACAAACATTTATTGTACAGATTCGGTATTGAAATAAAAAAAGACATTCAGTCTTGGTTTTCTATGTCCAACAAAGATGGACACCAGTGTTCGTTTTTATTTTCCAATTTGGAATATCCTGGAGTGACAATTAGGGACATGTCCTTACTGTTATGACCTTGCTCTTTGATTGCAGCATGGTCCTGGCCTCCAGGCTACCACTGTTCTTTTTTGAGAGTTTGTTTCCTGGAGAGTCAGAAACTTGAGAGCAGAATGTGAGGCGATGGCAGGTATCCGCAGAGCGTTGGATCAATGAGTTCTTTCCAAAGCAAAAGGCAGAGCATGAAAAAGCACATCCTCAGGGGAAGGGATGGAGGATGCAGTGAATGAGCAGAGATCCAAGGAGATGAAGAGAGGATGAGTTCCTGGAACCCAGAGAGAAAATTGTGTGGCAAAGGCTGTGCTATCTGAGCATGGGGCTTTCTTCTTAGGAATCAGTCAGGACACTGCAGGACTCCACAGGTGCACTGACCCTGTCTCTCCCCACCTCCCTCCTATTCCATGCTTGCATTTCCATTGATGGGACTCAACCAGGAGTCTGGAAAGCCTATTGATGCCATCTGTACAGGTCAAGATCCCAGGACATGAGGCAGGGTGGAGAGGGTGGAGTGGATGGGGAGGAAGTAGGGGACTGGTGTGGGGGGGGGGAAGAATGGCACGCAGATAGAAGACAGCCTGCAGAACATTAGGGAGTCTTTGTCACAGGTGAGCATACTTCCTGGCCTCCCCCCACCCTGATCATGGAGCACAAGACTGAATGCTCAGCAATGTCCTATTCTCTTTGGATGCATGTCTTGGGTATGCAGGGGGTTCTTTATCTGCAATTTGTTTTCTGGGAGAATGGGTCTGCCTTAGAGTTAGGGGAAGAAAATGTGCTAGATACTGAAATCTCTGCCCTGTAGGTCTCTGTGGTTTCTAAGAAGTCCTGCCAGGGGTCATGAACCTGGAAGAAGAAGAAATGAAAGTGGTGTCTGTCTTGTGGTCAGATGAAATGCTCCATCACTTCTTTGCCCCCAAAAGTATTCTTCTGTCTAAAGAACCCATCATGCCCCGGCTCTGTCTTGCCTCCTTGCCCTTTCTCCATCTCTTTGTATTTCTCTTGGTCCTTGTTTTCTCCCGTTTTTTCCTCCCTTGCTGTCCCCTGGAGAGCAACGTTAGCCTGCTCAGTTGGGTTCCCAGACAACTGCAGCTCTTCCAGTGTGGGCCAGGTTTGCTTATTGTCTGCCAGGCATTTCCTCTTGGTTGTTTCTGCCATATGGACAAAATGTCTGCTATCTACTGCTTTTGGAGGTGGAGTGGGACTTTAGGTTCCCATCACTAGGGGAGAGAACTCCTTGGGGTATAGTGACTTAGTTCTGGTCACCTATGGTAGTTAAGGGATGGAGCAGTTCTCATACTTTCCAAAACAATGTCTTTGAAACATGAGGTAAATTTCTCCCTTGCTCCAATTCTCCTTGGGGACGGTGATTTCTCTTCAGTCCTTGCTCACCTTCTCCTTTCCCTCACATTGGGGTCTGAGGTGAAACTTTTGGAGTAGGGAAGACAAATATCTGGTATATTATTGCCACTGTCTGTTCTATGCCTCTGGAGTCATTGCTAATCTTAGAAGACATTTGTAGGTTGCCTTTTCAGTATCGACTCCAAACATCTCCATCCTAACAGCCCTACCTATGTGGTTCTGGGATAGCTAATCCCACATATTGCTCCAGGTGTGTGGTATGTGACCTAGGCTAAGCATTCTTTATTATGTTGCATTGGTTCAGAGTATGTGCTGTGCATAGTTCAAGCGTAGTGGGTCTCAGGACCACAGATGGAAATGCTGGGATAAAGATGATGCAGTTTTAACCTGATGAATATGAATGAGGAAGCATGGACCTCTGGCTGCCATTGTGGGATCACAAGGAAAGCCAAGATCAGGATTAAGCTGGCCTAGTAGAAGGCAGAATTTAGACAAAAAAAGATTGGCAACGCTGTGCAGTTGTTGCTGGATTAGTTTCACCTGAAGTCAGCACTTTTCATTAACATGAAGCAATTTTTCATGTTGATATATTGATTAAACTAGTTTGCTCAGGTTTTCTGTTACTTGCAACCAGAGGTACAGTGATATGCTAATTAATTGTGGTATCTTTTCTTGCTGGAGAGAGAGCCTCAGAGTTTTTTGAAATAAAGCAATCCAAGGGTCTTCCATTTATTTAATTATAGTTGGTGGATGAGACACTTAAATTAGTAACTCTCAAAATGTTTGACTTCTACCTTGTTAAGGGAACTAAAAGAAACACTCCCCAGAAAAATAACTCTTATGGCAAAGCGACATTACTGTACGAGCACATGTAGGGGGCATTATATGGAAATATGCTTTACAATAGCACAATGGAAGACACATTTCTTTTTTGAAATATCCTTGTTACGTTTTGTTATTGACATTATGCTGGCCTCATAAAATTAGTACAGTATCCTTTCCTTTTTTATTCTCTGAGATATTTTTAATATGATTTTTGTTACTTCTTTTCAAATGTTTGGATGGATTCATTGTTGAAGACTTCTGGGCCTAGATTTTTTTTTTTTTTTTTAAGATTTTGTTTATTTATTTTATTTTAGAAAGAGAAAGGGGAAAGACTCTCAGACTCTGTGCTGAGTGTGGAGTTTGACTTGGGGCTCAGTCTCACAGCCCTGAGATCATGACCTGAGTCGAAACCAAGAGCCAGATGCTTAACTGACTGAGCCACCCAAGTGCCCTGGGCCTAGATTTTTTTGGGAAAGATTTTAAATTTATAGGTTCATTTTAAAAAGTTGATGTGTGACTAGTTAAATTTTCTTTCTTTTTTTTTCTTGTATTAGTTCTTATGAGTTGGATTTTTTAAGGAATTTATCCATTTTATCTAAATTCTTATTTTTCTGGTATAAAGCTTATAATATCTCATTATTAACTATATGTAACTCATTAATCTTTGCTTTCATATTTATTACTTTTAATTATTTTTTCTTTTGGTTTACCTGTTCTTTTTCTAGTTTTAACTTATTGTTCTTTTTTTTATTGCTATTGATGTTTAGCTATGCATTTCTTCTGTTCACTCCTTTAATGTATTCCTACTTTGATATGTAGTGTTTCCATAATAATAATTTTTCAGAAATTCTATAGTTTCTGTTTATATTTTCTCTTTTTCCAAGAATTATTTGCTAGAAGATCTTTTAATTTCCAGATTGTAAGGCGTTTTTGTGGATATTAATATTATCGTCTACCTTTTTTGCATTGTGACCAGAGAGTACTGTTTTGCAATATTTCTGCTGTGTGGAACCTGCTGAATTTTCTTTGAATTAAAGTATATGATTAATTTTTGTTTCAGGTACACGTGAGCAGAGGTATACTCTTTATTATCAAAATAAAGTGTTCAATATATGTCTAAAAGATCTGCCTTATGTTGTTCACATATTTTATAACCTTAACATTTTGATCTATTTGACCTGCATACACTGAGAATGATGTTTCAGAGTGTTTCCATTTATTTCCCCTTGCATCTCTCATAATTTTTATTTTATATAGGTGACTATTGGATTATTGGGTGCCTAGATATTAACAACTTTAATTTCACGGTGGAATGTGGCTTTCAACGTTACAGAAAACATTTTAACATTATAGAGCATTAACATTACATAAGACATTATAAAACACTTTTAGAAAGTTAGAAAAAAACATTCTTTTTCTCATGGAATGCATTCTGTCTTGAAGTCTACTTTGCTATCAGGATCATGACCTGTGCCCGGGTAGCTCAGTTGGTTATGCCTCTGACTCTTGATTTCAGCTCAGGTCATGATCTCAGGCTAGTGAGATCGAGTCCCAGATCAGGCTCTGCACAGGGTGTGGAGCCTGCTTAAGATTTTCACACTCCCTCTTCTTCTGTCCCTACCCCTGCTACTGCTTGCACTTGTGCTCCTCACCCCTCAAAAAAAAAAAAAAAAAAAAAAAAGGGAATTGCAACCTCTGCCTTTTTTTACCTGGAAAAAAAAAAAAAAAAAGGAATTGCAACTTCATCCTTTTTTTTACCTGGAAATTTCTGGCCATTTTCAATTACAGCGTTTTAAGTGTGTCTCTTGTATATAGCATAAAGTTAGAGTTTGCTTTATATGCCAATTTAAAAACCTTTTTTAATTAATAGGTAATTTAATCCCACTTACATTTATTGATATGATGGCGATGTTCCATCACAATTCTACCCTGATATATTTTATACATATGTTATGTTCTGATTATTATGTGTGTTATTCTACATTTACTGTTTCTCTGTTTGTATACCCTCTTTGGGTTTTAAAAAAAATTTTATTTTGGTATTGAGGAAAGGTTCTTATTTTTATTCTAGTGGTTTAGTGTTAATACATTTTATAGTGCTCTTAAATCCCTTTTATTTTTATTTAACTTTTAGTATTTGTCAGTTTTAAGTGGTGAAAGTTGACTCCCACCTATTACCTATGCAACAGTTAATGATCCTATGCCCTTTTCTCTTTTCTCCTACCTTTTACTTGCCTTCTTTTGATGTTGTCAGCACATCTAGGATTTGCATATTATGACTGAGCCCATGACTCGCTCTCTTTCTATTCCTACCTTTACAGTTGATTATGCAGAATGCTCACCACTAGTCCTTTAAGAAGTCTGCTCCATCATTTTGGGATTAGAGGAAGCTTATCTTCTACCAGATTTCTTAGAAAAGGCATGTGTATAGAGTATTTCCTTAGTTCTGGCACATTCAAACCCTTTTCCTTGGCCTTGAAACTTGAAAATCAGCTGGTTTGGGCATTATGTCCTCGTTTACACTTTCTCAAAGTTTCCTAAAAATATTGTTCTGCTGTTGTCTTGCTTTGTAAGTTGTTTTTGTGAAGTTTGGTGCCAATCTAATTTTTTTTTTTTTTTTTTTTTTTTTGGCTGTCAAAGTTATTTCCTCTTTTTGGCAGGAGGCCCTTTCAGGTCTAATGTTTAATGAATGCGTGTCTCACAGTTGAAAATTCTGGGTCGACTTTCCTTGTGACTGGTGGGCCCTTTCAGTGTGTAGATTCTAGTCTTTTAAAAAGTTTTTTAATGGAAAGACTTGTTGGATTATCATCTCAAATATTTATTTTCTTTGTTTATAAAATTGTTTTTCAAAAAATCAATAAAATAAATGATCAACTTCCTTTTCCTATCTTCCTTTTCCCTGACTTTCTTTTGGCCCTTGACACTGCTTCCATGTCCCATTTTCATCCTATAGTTGTTTTGTACCTTTCTTCAATGCTTTTTACAAAGTATTCATTCAAAACTATCCTGGGTATCATATAATTTCACCTTCCTTACTGATAGGAGGTTGGTTTTTTCCCCCCTCTATTTCTTTTCTGAGTTCATTATCTACACAGTGGTTTGGATGCAGAAATCCTGGATGTTGTAGATTCTTCAACTCTATTCTAATTCCATGCCCTTATGAAGCTAGTGAAAGCCTCATTGAAAGGTTTTTAATTTGCTGGGTGTGAAAGGATGATTTCTTCCAATAATAGTATCTATTTTATAGTGTTGTTATAAACATTAAATGAGTTAGTAATTGTAAAGCACTTAGGACAGATGTTGGCAAACTTTTTCTGGAAGGTGCCAGATAGTAAATATGTTGGGCTTTGTGGGCCATATGGTTTCTGTCACAACTATTTTAGTATGAAAGCAGCCATAAACATTATGTAAATAAATGTGTATGTATTTGAAAAATTCAATTTTCCACCTCTTATGTGTCTCCTTTACTACTCACACACAATACTTCACTTCTGACACTTCTGGTTGCCAAATGTGTGGGCTTTTCTCCTACACCAAGCAATTCTCCATGACACCAGCTGGGTGTCCTACAATTTAACTCTGTTCTGACACTGTCTACTAAGAATAGCATTATAACCCACAGATCAAGAGTTCAGTCCCACAAGCTGTCCCCCTTCACCTCAGATGCCATTTGCAAGATATGGTTGTCACCTATGTTTCTGACTGAGTGCGTCTAAGTCTGAGGTTCCCAAGACCTCCTCCTCAGTTTTTTTTTAATAAATTAATTTTTTATTGGTGTTCAATTTACCAACATACAGAATAACACCCAGTGCTCATCCCGTCAAGTGTCCCCCTCAGTGCCCGTCACTCACTCACCCCCATCCCCCGCCCTCCTCGCCTTCTACCACCCCTAGTTAGTTTCCCAGAGTTAGGAGTCTTTATGTTCTGTCTCCCTTTCTGATATTTCCCGCACATTTCTTCTCTCTTCCCTTATATTCCCTTTCACTATTATTTATATTCCCCAAATGAATGAGAACATACACTGTTTGTCCTTCTCCGATTGACTTACTTCACTCAGCATAATACCCTCCAGTTCCATCCACGTTGAAGCAAATGGTAGGTATTTGTCGTTTCTAATGGCTGAGTAATATTCCATTGTATACATAGACCACATCTTCTTTATCCATTCATCTTTTTATGGACACTGAGGCTCTTTCCACAGTTTGGCTATTATGGACATTGCTGCTATAAACATCGGGGTGCAGGTGTCCCGGCATTTCATTGCATCTGAATCTTTGGGGTAAATCCCCAACAGTAGTGCAATTGCTGGGTCATAGGGCAGGTCTATTTTTAACTCTTTGAGGAACTTCCTCACAGTTTTCCAGAGTGGCTGCACCAGTTTGCATTCCCACCAACAGTGTAAGAGGGTTCCCTTTTCTCCGCATCCTCTCCAACATTTGTGGTTTCCTGCCTTGTTAATTTTCCCCATTCTCACTGGTGTGAGGTGGGATCTCATTGTGGTTTTGATTTATATTTCCCTGATGGCAAGTGATGCAGAGCATTTTCTCATGTGCATGTTGGCCATGTCTATGTCTTCCTCTGTGAGATTTCTCTTCATGTCTTTTGCCCATTTCATGATTGGATTGTTTGTTTCTTTGCTGTTAATAAGTTATTTATAGATCTTGGAAACTAGCCCTTTATCTGATACGTCATTTGCAAATATCTTCTCCCATTCTGTAGGTTGTCTTTGAGTTTTGTTGACTGTATCCTTTGCTGTGCAAAAGCTTCTTATCTTGATGAAGTCCCAATAGTTCATTTTTGCTTTTGTTTCTTTTGCCTTCCTGGATGTATCTTACAAGAAGTTACTGTGGCCGAGTTCAATAAGGGTGTTGCCTGTGTTCTCCTCTAGGATTTTGATGGAATCTTGTCTCACATTTAGATCTTTCATCCATTTTGAGTTTATTTTTGTGTCTGGTGAAAGAGAGTGGTCTAGTTTCATTCTTCTGCATATGGATGTCCAATTTTCCCAGCACCATTTATTGAAGAGACTGTCTTTCTTCCAATGGATAGTCTTTCCTCCTTTATTGAATATTAGTTGACCATAAAGTTCAGGGTCCACTTCTGGGTTCTCTATTCTGTTCCATTAATCTATGTGTCTGTTTTTGTGCCAGTACCACACTGTCTTGATGACCACAGCTTTGTAGTACAACCTGAAATCTGGCATTGTGATGCCCCCAGATATGGTTTTCTTTTTTAAAATTCCCCTGGCTATTCGGGGTCTTTTCTGATTCCACACAAATCTTAAAATAATTTGTTCTAACTCTCTGAAGAAAGTCCATGGTATTTTGATAGGGATTGCATTAAAAGTGTAAATTGCCCTGGGTAACACTGACATTTTCACAATATTAATTTTGCCAATCCATGAGCATGGAATATTTTTCCATCTCTTTGTGTCTTCCTCAATTTCTTTCAGAAGTGTTCTATAGTTTTGAGGGTATAGATCCTTTACATCTTTGGTTAGGTTTATTCCTAGGTATCTTATGCTTTTGGGTGCAATTGTAAATGGGATTGACTCCTTAATTTCTCTTTCTTCAGTCTCATTGTTAGTGTAGAAATGCCATTGATTTCTGGGCATTGATTTTGTATCCTGCCATGCTACCAAATTGCTGTATGAGTTCTAGCAATCTTGGGGTGGAGACTTTTGGGTTTTCTAGGTAGAGTATCATGTCATCGGCGAAGAGGGAGAGTTTCACTTCTTCTTTGCCAATTTGAATGCCCTTATTTCTTTTTGTTGTCTGATTGCTGAGGCTAGGACTTCCAATACTATGTTGAATAGCAGTGGTGAGAGTGGACATCCCTGTCTTGTTCCTGATCTTAGGGGAAAGGCTGCCAGTGTTTCCCCATTGAGAATGATATTTGCTGTGGGCTTTTCGTAGATGGCTTTTAAGATGTCGAGGAATGTTCCCTCTATCCCTACACTCTGAAGAGTTTTGATCAGGAATGGATGCTGTATTTTGTCAAATGGTTTCTCTGCATCTAATGAGAGGATCATATGGTTCTTGGTTTTTCTCTTGCTGATATGATGAATCACATTGATTGTTTTACGAGTGTTTCTTCCTCAGGTTTGATTGCTAGAATGGCTCATAGAACCCAGGAAAACTGTAATTTAATGTTTACCAGTTTATTTATTTAAAAAATATGATAAAGAACACAGATGAACATCCAAATGGAGGAGATGCATAGGGTAAGTTGTGTGGGAAGGGGTACGGGGCTTTCATGCCATCTCTGGGCACATCACCCTCCCTACACCTCCATCTGTTCACCAGCTTGGAAGATCCCAAAATCCATGCTATTAGGATTTTTATGGAGGCTTCCTCACTCTGTTTCTAGCCCTTCTTCCCTGTTTGGAGAAGTGGAGCTGAGAATTCCAAGCTTCTAATCATGGCTTTGTGCTTCTGGTGACCGTCCCTGATCCAGGAACCTTCCAGGAGCCACCTCATTGGAACAAAAGATGCTCCTTGTGCTCTTATTGCTTAGGAATTTATAAGCCTTTTGAGAGCCCATGTCAGGGATGGGGTCAATGATCAAATATTAGAGAAAGAAATGTTCCTAGTGTTCTTATCATTTAGGAAATACAAGGGTTTTAGGAGCTCTTTGCCAGGGACTGGAGATAGAGACCAGTATCCACATTTTCTATTGTCTTGAACCTTGTGATTGTGCTCCAATAAAACTTTACTTATGAAAATGGGCAGCAGCTTGGATGTGGCCACAGTTTGCTGGCCTCTGGCTTAGAGCAAAACTTGACACATAGGGAGTGATATACAAGTGTTGATAAATGAAGTGAACTAAATAAGCTCCATGTGAAAGAGTTTCTTTTAAAAGATGATTATCAAACACACTTGTGTAGCAGCTTTGATCCTAGGGTAAATACAGTGAAGTCTGGCTAAACATATGCAGGTACACAAATACACACACACACACACACACACACTTAGGTACCCTTACACAGATCTCACCTCACCCCCCATCTCCAACAATTTATCATACTGTGGTTCATTGGCCCTGTTTAATTCATTTCTCACTGAGTCTCCCTTGCCACCCAGGACATGATGAATTATACTCCCCATGACTTTCCTCAGAGTACTTAAGGAATGCAAACTAGTTTTAGTGGGATGTAAGCACATATTGAATCACTGTATAAAAATCACGTCACTTCCCAAAGGCAAATACTCATGATGTCTTGATTAAGTTCTGCTTTGGATTAACTACTTCATTCTCTTTTTTCTCATTAATAAAGATAACAGAGATTTGCTCATATATTTTAATCTGTGTAATTTTTTTAAATGTGTAAATGTGTCAAAGTATCTTCTGATAAATGATCATTTTGTAGCTTCATGTTGGATGACGACTTTTGGTTAGGTTCCACCTGAATTCTGTTTAGAATCTTCCTTTAAGCAGATGCCTGGGTGGCTCAGTGGATTGAGTGTCTGACTCTTGATTTCAGCTTATATCATGATCTCTAAGTCCTGGGATCCAGGCCTGTGTTGGAGTTTGCACTCAGCATGGAGTCTACTGGAGGATTCTCTTTCCCTCTTCCTCTGACACTCCCTGCACTTTCTCTACCTCTCAATGGCTAAATAAGTCTTTTAAAAAAGAGAAATTTTCTTTTGGGTTATGCATCACTGTACAGGGCAGTGTGGTGAGTAAAGAAGAATGAATAAGTCTCCAGGGCAGAGGCTCACAGACTGCAGGAGTACATGCCAGCACAAACTTGCACCATTAATTCTAAAATAGGGTGGCAAAAAGATTCAGGAAGAGGCACAGTGGGAGATCTGGGGAGGAGAGATTGCTCCCCCCGTGTTTGTACTGCACCAGGTACTGTATCGTATGCAGGTGGAGTTTGATTAATTCTTTCGGGTGATGATCATGACAGTGATGATGAAGATGCTGATGGCAATGAAGAGTAATTACGTTTCTCAGATGGATGAATCTCAAATAGGGAGAAGAGGCTGATCTGGGCCATATGACGAGTTTTGGCTGCCTAGGGACTTGAACTCCTGAGTTTCCTGAGCTGCCAGCTGATTTGAGAAGTCCCACCTGCCTAAGGAATATCTTTGCTTCCCTGGTTGCAATCTCAGGCAGGCTCTGACACAGCTAGAAAATTTGCTGACTGTAATCGGAGAGTCAACCAGCTGTTGTTCTTAAAGCAAGCAGAGTGTTTATGTGCTCTCCTGGTCAAGTCAGACTCAATGTTGAAGACGAAGTAGTTCATTCCGTAATAGCTGAGTTGCTTTTCTTTCCTCCCAAATCCAAAGGCAAAATTAAAGCAATACAACATTTTTGCCAGTTAGATTCTGTTTTGAAAAGATGAATCACCTCATGTTTGTACTCGAAGACATCTAGTTAGGTGCAAGATGATTTGCAGACTAATTTTGTACAGGAATCACCTTTTGACAGCAGATCAATATCAATATATGTGTTTGCTCTGGGGAGGAGGAAAAAGCACACATCTTGCTGGTCAGGAAAACACTTGAGTTGCTACTTCTCAAACAGATGTTGTGATGTTTTCACATGAGCCAAAGGTCATATACAATGACATTTAAAAAGCTAACAAACAAAATCTCCATGTTTTGAGTAAAACTCAGTAATATTCTAAAAAGAGTAAAAATTCTAAAAAGTTTTACTTTCCCTTTAATTCATTTCAAATCGAGTGAGATTGCAGGTTTACGCCTGTTTGAAACTTCCTTACTTTCTGGATTTCTCTCCTCTCTATTTTTCTTGTTCTAGACAAAGGAGTCTAGGGGCAGGGAAGGAGAACAGAAGGAATATCTAAAGAATCAGGAGCAGTATCAAGGACACGAAATGACCTTCAGAAGTGTGGATCACTCATTGATTTATTTAGCTCTGTTGGTGGTGGGGACAATGCATGATAGAATTTTCTGTACACAAGAATCTTTCAATGGAAGCATTTTCAGTGCAAGCTATGGGTATGAATGATTGGTAGAGGATTTTATTTAACTTTAGATAAAAATGGAAGCAAATAAAATTGTTTCTATCCATGTTTATGAGAGAGGGAACAGTTTGGGCCAATTAAAATATTGGATTTTTTAAATTGAAGGGCCAGGTATAAATAATAGCGCAAATTCAAAGAAAGAGATTATGTTCAAAGGGTTCTTAACTCTCTTACTTTTTTGTTCTCTTTTGTTTCGGAGGGCTGGATGGAAAGAATGAAGATTTGCAATGTTTCTTTTTCTTTTTTAAGATTCTATTTATTTGACAGAGAGAGATAGAGAGAGAGAGAACATGAGCAGGGGGTCCCCGCTGAGTAGGGAGCCTGATGTGAGACTCCATCCCAGGACCCCAACACCATGTCCTGAGCCCAAGGCAGATGTTTAGCCAACTGAGCCACCCAGGTACCCTGTAATGTTTCTTTTTCATGTTTCCTCTCATTTGCTATTATTTTCATAGATCTGCAAGTTCTCTGAAATAGTTTGTCTTTCTTATTACACATGCAAAAATATTGCTGTATTATTATATACTATTTTAAACTATTTCTACACTAATGTCTTGAATCCCTCCTATTTACTTTGTTGAGTACCATTTGTTAGACACGGGGAGCTTTCTGGAGGTGCTGAACACTGTGACCTAACTGTCCTCCATGTCTAACTAGTGTCAGACCTATGTTGTTAACTTCAGCCTCAGGGTGTCCTCTGAAGAGTACGACATACCACAGCATTCTCCATGCTGTCATAAAATGTGACTCAGCCATCCTGAAACCAGCCATGTTACAAACCCTTAAACGGGTTGAAGATGAACATCGATCCATCCTCAAAAATGATTGGAAATAGAACTAGCAGCAAGATAAGTTCGTGTGGCTTTTATCTCTCATGTCCTTGGAGCTGTGCCTACTCCCAGGGTGTAATGCTTGGAGGCTTGTGTTCATGCTGTCCAAGTTGGCATTCCCCAAAGAATATGAGTCTAGGACAGGTGCCCAGCACTTATTCCAAAGGTGAAGCTCTCTTAGTACACCAGCCCTCTCCTATTTCTATTTTGTGATTCCACAGAGGCTTTTTCTCTATCTAGAAGCCCCTAGAAACTTCTTTTGGGGATTGGTCAGTCAGCATTTGCCCTGATGGGCAAATGCAGAAGTTGTCTCTTCCCTTTGCTGTTGCCTCTTATGAAATCAGTTGGCCTGAGTAGTTGAGTGGATGAGATCCTGAAGATTACTAGATTCCATTATGGCCTTTAGACTGGAATGGCCACGAGGCAGGGGGTGGCGTGGGGTGGTCCACCAACTTACCTAATGTAGTTCTGGAGGTTCCAGCCGGAGACTGTTTTGGATTCTCCAGATCACCTCTCTCCTTCATTTCTAGAGGTAATTGCAGTGGACTGGGAGCCACAAGTGACTGCCTTCCTGGCCTCTCATTTACTCTGACGCTTCTCATCATCGAATTAATCATAGTTCATGAGGCAATTGTTTAAATCACAGGGAACATTTGGAACGTGGAGCAGAATGCCTGGGAGAAAGGTTGAAGCATGGAGAGAAGAACAAAAGAATTCAGAAAGCTGGGTCTCTTCGGGTCAGAGTCATTACATGACTCTTTAGCAAGGACGGCTGGATCTGGCCAAAGGAAGCTGAGCAAATGCCAAGGGGATGGGCAGGAGGAGATAGAGCCTTCAAGGACAGTTTGAGAACCAGTCTGAGTCAGAACTGCAGCAGCCCCAGAGCCACATATGCAGATGTTTGATGATTAGTGTAAATTATTTTAATTGTAAGTTGACTTTTTTTTTTCAACATTGTTTGGCTTCGGTAGCAGTGGTAGTCAGGAGGTTGTATGTGATACATCATGAAGACCTAGAGTAACATTTTTCAGAATACCTTTCGAGGAACACTAATTCAGTGGGAAGTCTTAATAGGCATTAAGAGAAAAAAGAAAGAAATTCTTTATTGAAATTATTTTGGAAAATTCTGGCTTAAAATTAAATACCTTAGTGCTTCTTGAAACTCTTAATATACTTTTATGCAACGTGAATCTGTGAGCTTGGTGTATAAGACACAGGATTTCCCCAGCTTATTTGAGCATAAAACTGTTTACAATGGGCAATTGCACACAAATAGTCTTCTGGGGAACAGATTTTGGGGAATGCTGGTTCAGGACATGCAATACTGTCTCCAAAGGCTGGCCAAAGGGAGGCACAGCTCTAATTTCATGATACTTTAGCCAGTGAAGAAGGGGGTAAAGAAAGGCACAAAAATGGTTGTTTATCAACTTCAGCATTTTTCCCAAACCAGAGTTCAGCACTGGTACTTAAAAGAAAGCATGTAAGTTATAAGAAAAACGCAGTGATACAGTGTATGAAAGTGGTGTTCAATTGTTCTCTGTGCCTAAGAAAAGAAATAATACATTCTAAACCCAGCATTTTTGAATTCTGGGAGGGTTAAGATTTTGGTCCTCTTGTTAAGGGATTATTTATTAGTTATTTCTGGGAGATATTTTCTACAAGTTGTGAGGACTGGGTGCACTTAGGATAGAGGGAAGGAGATGGAAAGAGTCAGTGTGGGTGTAAGAAGCCCCAAAGAGCTGTGCATCTAGCTGAAAATATAATTGGTCGTGGTATTGCTGGAATGTAGGCTGAGGGGGTCCTGGAATGGTGAGCTTGTTTGGAGCAGTTTCCTAGTACCAGGAGAATATAATTGGCAAAGATGAATGGAAAGACAGGAAAAATATGGTCAATTATTTTCACATCTTGAGTTTTGAAGTTTATTGACAAATGCTTAGTTTCTTATTTGAAATCTCTACCTTTTGCCCTGCCTTGATTCTCTAATTGGAACTTCACCAATTAGTTCACTAATCGCATTTTTTGGCCACTGCTTCTGACCTTGGGGTGTCACTCATTCTGTTTATAACTCAGTTTTTTGTCTAGAATGGGAATAATAATTTAACCTGTTTTACTTCTCTCCTATAGCTAATTAAGTCATTCATTAATTCAACAAATATTTATGGAGACCCTACCTTGTACTGGGCACTTTTCTAGGCATGGGGTTGGTGGACCGGGGAAACATCATTGAACCAAACAAAGTTTAATGTTCTTGTAGAATATTAATAAATAAATAAACCTATATATAATATCATATAGTGATTAGTGGTACAAAGAAAAATAAAGTGGCATAGATTAGACAAGTAGGAAGTTCAGGAATGGCGTCTTTGAGGATGTGACATTTGAGTATAAACTTAAATGAGGTAAGGGATTAAGCCAATGAATGTGTTGGAGAAGAAAAAGCAGCGGGTATAAAAGCCTGAGGTGTGAATGTGCTTGCCAGGATGAGAAAACTCTGTAACAACAAACAGTAACAGCATCCACCGTATGTCATTGGTTCAATACAATAAAAGCTGGTCTTTCATTTCCAACAGAGTCTAGCAGGCATCGGTGGCTATGGGAGTTCTGTTCCACCTCGTTGCTCAGGAATACATGCTCCTCTGGGTCTAATCATGGCTCCCAAAGTTGCCAAAGGACCATCTCTAGCCCAATGTGAGGAGGGTGCAAGGAATGAACATGGGAAGAACATGGGTGCAAGGAATCGGGGAAATCAAATCAAAACCACAATGAGATACCACCTCACAGTGGTCAGAATGGCTAAAATCACTCAGATGGTTTTCAGGACTAATTAAGACCATTTGACTATTAATGCTATGGTATTATGGGATGTTGGTGAGGATGCAGAAAAAGGGGAACCCTCTTACACTGCTGGTGGGAATGCAAGGTGGTACAATCACTCTGGAAAACAGTGTGGAGTTTCCTCAAAAAGTTGAAAATAGGGGATCCCTGAGTGGCGCAGCGGTTTGGCGCCTGCCTTTGGCCCAGGGCGCGATCCTGGAGACCTGGGATCGAATCCCACATCGGGCTCCCAGTGCATGGAGCCTGCTTCTCCCTCTGCCTATGTCTCTGCCTCTCTCTCTCTCTGTGACTATCATAAATTAATAAAAATTAAAAAAAAGTTGAAAATAAAGCTGCCCTATGACCCAGCAATTGTACTACTAGGTATTTACCCCAAAGATACAAATGTAGTGATTCAAAGGGGCATCTGCACCCCAATATTTATGGCAGCAATGTCCATAGCCACACTATGGAAAGAGCCCAGAAGTCCATCGACAAATGAATGGATAAAGAAGTGTAGGGTTCTCTCTGTGTCTCTCATGAATAAATGAATAAAATCTTAAAAAAAAGAAGTGTGGTGTACATATATACAATGGAATATTACTTGGCCATCAGAAGATGAAATCTTACCATATGCAACAATGTGGATGCAACTAGAGGGTTTTATGCTAAATGCAATAAGTTAATCAGAGAAATACAATTAACATGATCTTACTCATATGTGGAATTTGAGAAATGAAACAGATGAACACAGGGGAAGGGAAGGGAAGGAAAAATAAAATATGCTGAAAATGGAGAGGGAGGCAAACTATAAGAGACTCTTATTTATTTTTATTTTTTTTAATGAAATACCATTTATTTTCTCTTTCTTTCTTTCTTTCTTTCTTTCTTTCTTTCTTTCTTTCTTTCTTTCTTCTTTCTTTCTTTTTATAAATTTATTTTTTATTGGTGTTCAATTTGCCAACATACAGAATAACACCCAGTGCTCATCCCATCAAGTGCCCCCCTCAGTGCCCGTCACCCCAACCCCCCGCCCTCCTCCCCTTCCACCACCCCTAGTTCGTTTCCCAGAGTTAGGAGTCTTCCATGTTCTGTCTCCCTCCCTGCTATTTCCCACTCATTTTTCTCCTTTCCCCTTTATTCCCTTTCACTATTTTTTATATTCCCCAAATGAATGAGACCATATGTTTGTCCTTCTCTGATTGACTTATTTCACTCAGCATCATACCCTCCAGTTCCATCCACGTTGAAGCAAATGGTGGATATTTGTCGTTTCAAATGGCTGAGGAATATTCCAGTGTATACATAGACCACAGCTTCTTTATCCATCATCTTTCGATGGACACTGAGGCTCCTTCCACAGTTTGGCTATTGTGGACATTGCTGCTATAAACATCGGGGTGCAGGTGTCCTGGCGTTTCACTGCATCTGTATCTTTGGGGTAAATACCCAGAAGTACAATTGCTGGGTCGTAGGGCAGATCTATTTTTAACTCTTTGAGGAACCTCCCCACAGTTTTCCAGAAGTGGCTGCACCATTTCACATTCCCACCAACAGTGCAGGAGGGTTCCCCTTTCTCCACATCCTCTCCAACATTTATTGTTTCCTGCCTTGTTAATTTTCCCCATTCTCACTGGTGTGAGGTGGTATCTCATTGTGGTTTTGATTTGTATTTCCCTGATGGCAAGTGATGCAGAGCATTTTCTCATGTGCATGTTGGCCATGTCTATGAAGAGACTCTTTTAACTACAGTAAACAAACAGGGTTGCTGGAGGGAGGTGGGTGGGAGGACGGGGTAACTGGGTAATGGGCATTAGGGAGGGCACATGATGTAATGAGCAGTGGGTGTTGTATGCAACTGTTCAATCACTGAATTCTACGTCTGAAACTAATGATATGATATGTTAAGTAAATTGAATTTAAATTAAAAAAATGGGTTCAGAGAGAATTGCATGAGTGGTTTCAGAGATCAGGTCTGGAGATGGCATGATTACTCCTACCAAGGTTCCCTTGGTCAGAGCTTGTACCCACCATCTCACTCGTATGGGATTTGTAACCTAGCTATGTACCCTGGGAAAAGAGGAGAAACAGGGGTGTTAGTCAGTACCAGCATTCTCTGCTGCAGCAACTGACCTTCCTGGGTTGGAACACCAATGGAACACCAATGGAACCCTTCCTGGGTTGGAACACCAATCAGGGTTGGAACACCCTGGATGTGGTGGCAGTTGTGAGAGAAAGTTGTTGAAAGGATCAAGTAAAAAGGTAAAGCCTAGGAAAATAACTACTGCTGTTTTTCATTGAATTCTTGACTATAAGCCACTGTGTTTTGTGTAATGCTAATAGAGAAAATTTTCTTTGAATTAAACAGTGACCCTGCCTTTCCATCACTTAGAATTTTTGTTTATAACTTACCAAAAGAATTCTTTTAGTTTTAGACATTTTAAAATTATAAAATTATACATCATTTTGTACATCCAATAGAATGGAAAATAAAAGCAAAAGAAGTTGGTTAGTGTGACCCTAAAATCTATTCATACAGACTCTTGATTTTTCTGAATTGTTTCTGGTCTGTCATCAGCATCCATGTTTTTCCACTTGCTGCTGTCCTCTGTGCCACCAGGAGCTTTCTTTAAAAAAAAAAAAAACTCCCTTCACAGTGTCTCTTCAGTCTTCCTGTGGGTCCCTTCTAGCATTTCTGCATGTTTTGAAACAAGGACTTTTTTGATCTTATAAGACAGTGGCAACCAGAAATTATATTGCTCCTTCAAGTGGTCTTTAAATGTTGTCTTGGCTGAAATGTGTAGTTGTCCAAACGATGTAGTTGTCCAAACAAGCTCCGGGAATAAACAACCAAGTTCATGTGCATGCAGGCGATGATATCTCTGTCATGATGACCATGTGGCCAAGAGTGGTTGTGGGACTTTGTTGATTATCAGATGAATCCTGGTTTAAGAGATGTTAAAATGTGAAAAGCACCTCACATCTTACAGTAAACTAAATAGTGGGTTTAAGATGTAAAGGATGAAGAGATTCCTTCAAGCTATTAAAAACATCAAATACTGACTTAATAGTACATTTCTAAAGGAGTCATAGCATGGGGTTTGTGGGTTTCACATCTGTGCGTCAGTAATGCAATCGTGCCTAGGACATAAGAAGCCTGATTCTCATCTCTGTTATTTATCTCACAGACTCAGCAAGGGGAAGGGAACACTGTGCGTGTCATCTCCTGCCCTAGCCTACTCCAGGACAGATACTCATGTCTTCTCCCTGGAGCTTCTTAGGGCTTTGGCCAGGCTGGCTTGGGAGACTTGCCTGCCATTCAGCTCTGATCCACCAGCCTTGTAGCATGGCAGGTGTCGTGCTGCATTTCTGGTGGCCTGGGATGAACCGCTGGTAGTGCTGCTCATGATGCCGTAACCTGCTAAACTGGGCTGTGGGTTCCCATGCTGCGGCACTGGGCTTCTGCTAGCTCCTTACCCAGCCTCAAGTTTCATATTAAGACTGTGTTGCTCTGGATCTTGGTCCTATTGACTAGCATTTTACCATTTCACCTGAGTCTTACTAATATCCTTTTTTTCCCCAAAACAAACCCCTTCCTGTTTTCTTTCTTGAAGCTGGCATACTTTTGTTGCATTAGATTGGATTTTGCATGGACGTGGATGCCAGTTAAAGACATCTCTGTACCGACCAGTCATTCAGAGGAGTTTATGTGGGAGTCCTGGCTTTCCTTGGCTTTAGTTTTCTTTGGACTCATCTTCCAATGATACCTGCTGCTTCATTCCAACTGAGGGCTGGGAGGGCTGGAAGGGAAACTCCCCCAAATCAGGAACCAGTGGGGATGAACATGAACAGAGCACACAGGCTTTTGAAAATCTGATATCTTAAAGGAGGCCCTTTCAAACATGGAGAAGACTCCCCTGAGGTTTTCAGAGAGTTCTGTCTTAATAAAATAAGTGAATGCCAAGACAGAGATGTCTCAGAGAGTTGGGGAATGACATGTTGAGTGGTTGATGTCTTGTTTGAAGATTTCACAGCCATTGTACATGGATCGCTGAACTGTGGTCCCTAAAACCCATGGTCAGGAGCTGTTAAGATTAAACTATAAACAAGAAGCTGTATTTGTAGAATGGATGAGCTTATAAAATCAGATTTCCTCTTTCTTTTTCTGTTCCTTAGATTTTCACTTAAATAAAACTCCTTGGCTTTTATGGGTTTTATTAGCCTTACATTTGTTTAACTTCAAATCACTCGGATGATTTTCAGGAATAATTAAGACCATTTGATTATCAATGCTGTGGTGTTATGGGATTTCTGTTATTTTTCAGAAGATATTCCCCCCGCCCCCCCCCCCGCATCTTCACACATCATTGTGTATGTAACTATCGTTTCTTAGATGTTCATAAAGGTGTTTTAAGATATTTTTAGAGGGGACATTTCTTGCCAAATTTCCAAGTAACTCATCAGAAATTGGACAGCATGAGTCATTGCTGGGCGACTCATCACAGCCAATTCTCCGAGCCAGGCGCCAAGCTCCATAGACGCTGGTTTAGATGTTAGTGCAGGTGGTACAACCAGGCTCAGTTTCTATCAGAGCTAGAAGGTATTACAATTGGGAAAACTCCAGTAGTTTTTAATATCAGTATATATTTATCCTTCCTTCATGTCAGTGGACTCTCATGTAAAATTTGACTTACCATATATCCAAACATGGAGAGACAGTCTAGCCTTTGACCAATGAGGTCACCTCTTTGGAGTTTAGCTTTTGCCATGAAGAAAGAATGGTGGGACAGAAGGGGAGTAGTATTTCAGCTCTTCTTTGGAGGGGTTTCCTTTTCTCTCCTTTGGTGTAGTGAAATTGCCTTTTCTTGTATTTGATTGTATTTTATTTCTCTCTCATTCTGTGGGAAACATCTTGGAAGGCAGGAACTTGCAACCTCATTCCAGAAACACGAAGGGACATGCTCCTCATGCCAGAGGAAGCTGGGGCTCATCATACCTTCCTCATTTTCAGACTAGACCCTGGGATACATTTCAATGACCTGAGTAAAATTGGCTCCAGTGAGTTCCGAGGGAGCTGTGGTCCTGAAGGGGATCCAGAAGGACACATTGAAGATGGGACTGTGCCTTCAATTCTGTCATGAGAATTGAAGCCAAGGGTGCTGAGAACCCATGGAGGTAAGAAGCAGGTGCCTGTAAACTCGCATGATAAGTGTGTGGACACTCAAGCACCCCTTGGAGCCGAGCTGTCAAGATCAATTACTGAGATTCTGTACACAGAGTGTGAAGATGGAAAACTCCTGTGAGTGCCAAGTGTTATCGGCTTGCATCACAACTTAGATATTTAGTGGAACAGCGGACAGATTAGACATTTTCAGGAAATCTAAGTTTGTTGACTTCTGCCCTCAGGATTTTTTTTATTTTTTATTTTTTGGAAGGAGTGCCTGAGATTTCATTCCACCGAGGCTCAACATCTCCTAATTCGTGGTAGATATTTTTTGTTGTTGTTGTTATTGCTTTTCAATCTTTCTCTTGCCGATATTGTACATTACTTTGGCTTTTGTCCTTACTCCACATGTTTCAGATTCAAGCCAGTGCTGTATTTTACAACACAACTGGAATCCCCTGTTTGGGTAAGTGGAAAGAGTAAGTGATGCTGTGGGCAGATCTCAGAAACTGTGACAAACTCTTCCCTTCAGAATAGGACCCTCTTCCCCCATCCCAACACCACATGTTTGGATGACATCAGCTCATCACATCCACATGATTCCGTTGCTGGTGTTGGGATGGGGAAAAAATACGTGTGGATGTGATGAGCTGATGTCATCCAAACATGTGCGAGAAAAATGGTCATGCCCCATAGGTATGCCCCCTTTCTCAGCAAGTGCATAGTAAGTACTTTCTTCAAGAACACCTTTCATTTTCTCTTCTCTGTAAGCAGCACATGTTTATTAAGCTCTGCAAAGATCTTCATAGGTTCTAGTGAGGCAAAAATGAGTATGACACATTTCCTGTTCTTAAGGGGCTTGTCGGAGTGGAAAGATAGACAAGAAAGTTGATACTTACTTACTATCCCATTTTTTTTCTCTTGGATTGTTACTATTTTTGTATTTTAACATTTTATGTTATGTAGAGAACTGAGTGCCTGATCTCAGGATGAGGTCTTTCAATTTTTTTTAAAGGATAGATTTATGGACTTTACTCTGAAAAAAATGTATTAATTATTTGGGGGAACCGAAGGCATCCAAATTATTTTCACTTATCGTGAATCTTTTGTGGGCAAACTTTTGCAGATTACTCGAAACTATCAGAGCCATGTACCAAGGAGGCCCCTACTTTCAATGTCTGTGGATTTGAGTTCTTAGCATATTTCTTTGAGTAAAGTAGACTGCTTTCAAACTTCCTGCCAGGTGGGACTCAGCCCACCATAACTTCCCATTCCCCATTCTTCTGTTCTGATTTCTAAGCAATTGTAAACCCCAAATCAGAATAATTATACAAACCACAAAGCTAACTTCCTGGTCTCGGTTCTGCTTCATTACACTTGAAGTAGAATATTGTAGATTAATATTTTGATGAGGAAAACATCTGTTGTGTTTTTATATTCCTGCTTATACAGAGTGGCTTGGAAATTTTCTCTGCAGCCTGTTCTCCAGATTCTTAAGGAATAACTGTGGGAATAACTTTCTAGCATAGATCCACACTCTGCCATATGCTCATTTATTAGGTAGTTGAAGAAGAGACTGGGACCTACTCTCATTATCATCATCATCATCATTATTATTATTTAAACAGTCTTTCCTATTGACACCAAATGATGGGAATATTGCTCTGGTAAATTGAGGTTATTGGCTGAAGTATTCTGGTTTAATTGTTTCTAAAATTGATCTTTATGAACTTGGTGGAATCCAAGAGGTTCAGAGGCAGTGCATCATGGATTGTCATATGCTTAGGGCAGGGCTGAGGTCGAGACAGTCAGCTCTGCCCTGCTTCCACCAGAGTAATGCCATCTCTGTTTGTTTTATACATTGGAATTGAACATAAAATTTTGTTTGGCAGAGGGTTTCCATAGATTTTGTTCATTATATAGTCAGTCAGGGTTTCCCTATATGGGGAAAACTGAACAGTTAATGTTAGCCACTTTAGTGGGGACAAAAGTCATTCCCAGTGGGTTGGTTGATTAAAATTTTACTTTCCTTGATGTCGCTTATGGATTGCCTCTGCCAGTGAATGCTGAGCATAATAGGCACCATGAAAGAGTGAGAAATCTTTACCTTCAAGGTGTTTAATGGTATGGGAGGAAATAAAGTATATAGCATCTATGCATACACCATGTACTAGAAAATCTCCATGATATAGAGGAAAACATTCAAAAGAAAAGAAACTAATGGCGTGTGTTCTGGTGAGTTAGTGGGTCATGTTGAGTAAAAACTGGAATTTTAGATTCTACTGACCTTGGTTGAGGTCTACGCTTCTCATCTCTAAAACACTACTGACTATGCAAGATTGATGTGAGGACTGTGGGAGAAAAAGCATTTGGAATTATAGTCATTACACTGTATAGTTGCTCAATAAATGCTACTTCCTTTTCATTCTCTCTGATCTCTTCCTTCTTTTGTAGATGTTAGCTGCTTATATAAATGTCCATCAATCCAGTTTATATTCTCAAGTTCTAATCTTTGATATTGTACACTATGTTTGTGTATATGTGCATACACACATGCATGTGCTATATATTATATTTCTTTTTTTTTTATTTATTTATGATAGGCAACAGTGAGAGAGAGAGAGGCAGAGACACAGGCAGAGGGAGAAGCAGGCTCCATGCACCGGGAGCCCGATGCGGGACTCGATCCCGGATCTCCAGGATCGCGCCCTGGGCCAAAGGCAGGCGCCAAACCGCTGCGCCACCCAGGGATCCCTATATTATATTTCTTACTAGACTATAGAAACCTTAAAGGCAATGGTATTTTTATTGCTTCATGCTGCCTGTTTTAGCTTCATATTTGATCCCTAATATATGCAAGATAGATATTCCTCTGCCTTCCTAACATAAAAATACCCAATAAAAGAGCAATGCATCTGACTGTTAGATCTCTAGACCCATAAATGTTTTTTAAATTAGATTTCAGGGAATATAAAATTTCTGGCAAAATTAATGGGAATGAAGAGATGACTAAATGCATGTTAGAGATACTTCTTCCTTCCCCCCACCAATATGTCTATTCAAACATTTCACTAAAAATCTCTTTGGAGAAAAGTGGTCAATGGGTCACTGGAATGTTATAATTCTTAGTGTGATTCTCATCTGCAAATGATTTTTGGAAATTTCAGTCCAAGTAAGATTTGAGTTGAAGTTAATACTATGTCAACAAACTATAAAAGTTTGAAGCAAAATCAAAGAGAGTCTTTCTTTAAGAAACAAACAAACAAAAGATCACGAAAGGTGGGCCTTTTGCCAGTCCAATAAAGAGAATTTATATTATTTTCTATGTTCAGTTTCAGAGATTTATGTTCTAAGTCTCAGGTAATTCTTCTAGCTAAAATAGTAAACTGCACCCAAATATGTGTTTAAATAAACCCTATGACTAATCTAATGATAATCAAAACATTTTGCACTTCATGTGGTTGAAATCCTCTCAAAACCTTGGTGAATGCATTTACTATTTCTTACACTCTCTTGGGAACTTGAGCTCCATCTGGCATATTCTCAAAGGCAGCACTGTTTGGGTTTTCACAACACCTAGTATCTAGATGTTACCAAATACCCAGATGTTGGGCTTCAAGAAAACATTTGCAGGACTTAATGGCTCTTAATTATTCAATTGAGTGAGTAAATGTATTGTATCAAGATGACCATGGTGGCTGGGTGCTGATTTGTTCCCAGGCATTGGAGTGGGGTGGGGTGGACAAAAGAAAACTAAGAAGAAGCTTCCAGGAAATTTCATACTTGGCTAGTCTTAGGCTTAGGAAAAATAATCAGAACATTTTGGACTTTCAAGAGTTATGTAAAATCTTTAAAAATGCTGCCATTTTTTTGCCTTCAATAAAGGAGAGATCCACATTGTGAACTAGCTATAATTCTTACTCTCTCACTTTAACTTGGGTTGGTTCTTGTTTTTCACTTCTTGAAGGTTCAATGTCAAATATTTTATTCTTTTAATGACTCAACCATAGTAAAGTGATTGGGTCATACAGCCCTTTGCCAACTTTGGATAAAGAAATTTCTTTTTTTGTGGAAAGAAAGCTGTGACCTCAAGCTACAAGTTACTGGGCTTACAAGGTACCAGGCAGTGATTTAAGTATTAGATATTTATAGACTCATTTAATCTTCATAACAATATTATAAGGTAGATGCTATAATCATGAGCATTTTACAAATGAGGAAATGGAGGCCCAATGTATATAAGTTACTTGGTCAATGTCACACTGCTAATTATTCAATTTGGGATTTGAATTCAGTGGCCAGATGATGGGTAACAATTACTCATGTTGTGCCCAAGCTGGGCATGTCATTGGGCATGCAAGTCTATTGGAGAGATAGGCTCATTCTGCCAACTGGGAGTTGGCATAAATTTTCAAGGATTTAGGCAGGAGGGTTAGAATTTCTTGAAGCTTGATTTCCATTTGGTGCAGGGTTTACAATCTTTCCTATTCAGACTGCTATCTTTAAGCTTGACTGGCAAGATTTATGGGAATAAATTGCCTCGTGTTGATCTAACAGGTTCTTGGTTCTTAGGTTTCTACTATTGGCCAGTAATTCCTAAAATCTTTATTGGTGTGATTTTATGTGCTTTCAGAAAAAGCCAGACACTTTTTTATTATACATCATGCCATATATTAATTATGTGGGCTGACTCCAGCTCAGTGAAGTATACCAGTGATCTGATCACATCCCCTAAAGTGGGATCTGGAGTTTGTGTCAAATGCTAAGTAAGTGGTCTTGCCCTAGAATTTGTAGCTCTCATATCTTTTTCTCTACTTTCTAAAAATAAATCCAATCAGATAAGATTAGCATAACAAGCAGAAACTTTCGCCTTGTAACTTTCCTGCCAAGGACACAAAGTATCTTCTTTTCAAAGTATCTTGTCTTGAAAACCAAGTGCCTTTGAAGTGATTGGGGTCTATGAGAGCACAGGCAAGAGTAACCACAAACAAATTTTGCATGTGAGAATGCAAGTAGGATTTGCATCATCTTGTATTAAAACCAAAGAAAAAGTCAAAGTTTTCAGTTCATGTAAGAAAACAAGGAATATTCCAGAAAAGGAGTAGTACTACTATGCAATGTATTTAAAGTACTGCCAGAGCGCTGGTGAGTCATGCATTCAGCTTGTAGTTACACAAGCAACTTCTGGAAGGAGGCTTTATAGGAGAAAGTAACACATGGCATCAAGACCAAAAAGTAATGAGAATTACAGTGTGTTTCTATTGGGAGTTATGGAGAAAAATGAGTATGCACATTCGAGGGACCCACTATCCAGTAATGTAAACAAGGGACTTCAATGTTAAACACAATGAGATTGATAATACTGCCTTCTAATCGCAGAATTTTGTGACTACAGTGGTGTGCCAAGTGTCCCTAAGACCACCCCAGGTTCTGTGATTTTGCTAGGATGGTCCACAGGACTAATCATACAGTTGTACTCACAGCTGTTGAGTTTTTTCAGCAAAAGTATCAGAAACAAAATCAGCAAAGGGAAAAGGTGCATGAATGAAATCCAGAGGAAACCAGATGCAAGCTTTCAAGAGTCCTCTCCCAGTGAAATCACACAAGACATGCTTACTCCCCCAGCAACGAGTCATGACAACATATGTGAAATGCTGTTGGTTGGGAAGCTTGTTAGAGACATGGTGCCCAGAGTTTTTTTGGGGGGGTGGGGAGAATTATCTTATAGGCACCTTTTGTCAAGGAAATACCAAAATACCAGACCTCTATGACAGCAGATGTTTGGCACAAATTATATTGTTTGTACAAGGGGTATATATAGGCCCTGTGAGCCACTTACAAGTTAGGGTGGTGGGAACCCTCCTAAAAGTCAAGTTACCAGATATTAGCTAAAAGGCCAACCTTGCAGGAAGGCCTTTCTGAAGACAGATGGCTATGGTAACCCTTTGCTGCACAACTGGAAAGTAGCATGATTGAGTGGGAAACACTGATGCACAAAGAACCTTAGTATAAATGCTCAAGCTATGGGATTTCTGAAGTTTAGACTTGATACCACATGATACAACTCTGATAGTGGGATAGAACACTATCTTGCTTCCATGAGAATTCCAGATCTGGGGTCACATCACCCACTCCCATTGTCCTACCCCTACCTTTGCTTTGAGGGTGACTGGACAAGTTATTTGAACATAATCTCTTTATTTTAAAGGAACATGAGAAATTCTCTTCTGAGATAACATCTGCAAATTCTTTGGCCTATTGAGGTGAAAGGTAGTAGTTAAGGGTGAAGTTCTTATGAGACTCTCAGGACACGTAGGCATTTCAAAGCTGTGTTGCAAGCATCCGTTGAAGGGTGTTTCTTCAGATGGGTGTTAGTTAGTTGTTAACGTTACACAGTCAGACATTGCAACCCAGTTTGTTTCTCTGGATACCCTAAATGTGGTATGTCAAGTGTGTCATTAAACTTGAACTTCTCTGAATTCCATAGTTCTGGCCTCATAAACAATGAAACCAGACTCTTTCAGTCTTTAGAAAGTAATGCATCTACTCTGGAATGGGAATAGAAACGACACGCCTGTAATCGGAGATTCTACAGATGAAAAAGACCTTATTAGATCATCTAATTTGCAGCTGGGCTCTTCTCAGTATGGTTGCCAGTGTTTGAACAGGGCCAGACTCAACATTCCAGTGTATCTCTGAGAAGGCTCCACTACCATCCAATTAGGCTGGAAATTTCACTAAGAAGGTCTCTGTGACACCTGTCTAAGAGCTATTCCATGTAACTGGTGAGGGAAGGTATATTTTCATGGTGTTTAGGAGAAAAAGACCTGGTGCGAGGGCCTCTGGGGGAGGAACAAATTAATTATATCAGTATAACATATTTACACATGCATTAGTTTAATATACAAGGGAAAAGTAATAATACACGACTTATAATGTTTCAGATTTATTGTAATTCTAAGTAAGGATTTGGGAAGGTGAAAAGAGAGGATCCCAAGTGTTTCCTCCTTTTTCTCTTCCTTTCTTCCATCCGTCCTCCTTCTTTTTCTTAATCAGTTCATCTAACTAATACTTGTTAAAACATTCTGTGAAAAAAAAAATAAAACATTTCTGTGTACTGGGTACCATAATCAGTGCATGGTCCCTGCATGTAGAGAACTTTACTCAAATGGAAGATCAAATTTATAAGCAAAGATAACATAGTGTGGTGAAGTCTGTGAAGACAAGGGAACAGGGAGCTAGAGGAAACACATGATGTGGTGTCACAACTCAGTTTATCTGGCTCAAAGAAAATGCCTCATAGGAAGTGAGATACAGGTTGACTTCTAAAGGATAAGCAGGACTTAGTCATGTAAAAGAAGGGTGAAAATAATGGTCATTGGCAGAAGACATGGCAATTGAGTAGGTCTGGAAAAATGAGAACTAGGCAGGCAATTGAAATAAGCCGAGTGTACATGGAGCATACAACAGAGGGCGAATGGAATGATAGGGTGAAAAGAGGAGGAACAACATTTGTTGAGATATAATGGTGAAAAGATTATCAGAGACCGGGTTGGGAGGCTGTGCTTTGCAACTTGAATTTTCCCCAAATAACAACAGGACTCATCAAAGAGTAGTAAGAGAGAACCATACTAAAATTTTCTTAGAAATATCACTAGGACCCTCCTGCATAAGATTGGTATTTAACTCTTTGAAGATGTTAAGCCAGTGGGACTCTGTGCTTAGGAACACAAGGCAAAGTACTATTTGGGGGTTTTAATGAAAACAGAGTAATTAACTGAAGGTTGATATTCTGAACAGTGAGATCCATACCCTCTTTCTTTTTCCCGCACTTGCCTTCTGATATGGTCACAGTTGTGTTTATACTTATCTCTCACCCTCAACCTTCAGGCAGGAAATTTAAAAAGTTATTTCTGGAAAATAGAAAAGTACTACAAATAAGGCTATTTAGGGATCTATAAGGGAATAGCTCAGCCCTTGTCATACTGCATTGTGGTGAAGCCTACTAGGTGATAAACCTCCTACCCATGCACAAACTTCCGATTAAATTTTTAATGCTGCCTTAAAAATGAAGACATGACCAACCATCAACACATTTGAGGAGAGCTTCTGACATAAAAGTCAGAATCCAAAATGCAGGGTGGGGTGCAACTTCAGAAGAAAAGAGAAAATGCGGAAAAGTAGAATACTTTTTTAAAAAGTATATATATATATTTAAAGATTTTATTTATTTATTCATGAGAGACACACAGAGAGAGGCAGAGACACAGGCAGAGGGAGAAGCAGGCTCCATGCAGGGAGCCCGACGTGGGACTCGATCCCGGGACTCCAGGATCATGCCTTCGGCTGAAGGTGGCGCTAAACCACTGAGCCACCTGGGCTGCCCTAAAACGTATATTCTTGAGGGAAAATTGAATGACAAAAAATTAGAGAGAAAGACAAACCATGAGAGACTCTTAACTCTGGGAAACAAAGGATTGGAGAAGGGCAGATTGGTAGGGGGATGGGATAACTGGGTGATGGGCATTAAGGAGGGCACATGATGAGATGAGCACGGGGTGCTATACTGTATATTGGCAAATTGAATTTAAATAAAAGAAAAAATCAAATAAGAACTATATTCTTAGAGAAATAAATGACATTTCATCTCTAAAACAAAGATGAATATACAAAAGAAAGATATATTATTATGATCAGGAAGAACTCTTTGAAATGAAAATAATTATAGAAGATCTAAAAAACCCAATAAAAGACCTGGAAGACCAAGTGAGGTAATGTTCTAGAAGTAGAATAAGAATAAAAAAAAGAGAGAAGTTGAGAATAGAATAAGAATAGTAAGAAGTAAGAAGATTAGAGATCCAGATTAGGAGGTCCAATTTTTAAAACTATTTATTATTTTAGGACACGGAAAATTGAAAGAAATGATCAAAGGACTAATTCAGGACAATTTCCTGGAATGAAAGAATATGAACTTAGACTGGAAGAATCGGAGGATGCCCAGCACAGTGGATGTGGATCAAACAAGACCCGTTACAATGCACATGAATGTGAAATTTCAGAACCCTGAGGGGAGAGAGAAGCTACTGAGACCATCCCTAGGGAGGAAAGAGGTTCTCTTACAGAAGATCAGAAACCAAAATGGTTTGCAACTTCTCAAGAGCAAAAATAAAGGATAGAAAACAAAGGAAGAATGTCTTCAAAATTTTATGATGTCCAACCTATCATTCTATACTCAGAATAGAAATCAAGTGTGAGACTTAAATGCAATATTTCAGACAGACAGGATCTCAGAAGTTTTATTTCCTCAGAGAATGAGTGGAATGAGTAAGGGAGTAATCCCAGGTGAAGGACAGAGAAGTGGGATCCAGGAAGCAGGGGATCCAGGACAGGAAGGAGGAGACCAGATCCCCTTGGATGATGATGAAAGATGACCTTGGGATATCTGCTCTGTGGTGGACCTGGAGAGAGGCACTCAGGACTGAGCAAAGTGAAGGAGGGTTTATGAGCAAAGCCTGTAAGAAGATGAACTCAATGGTGAATGTGATGAATAATATGAGACTAGATTTATATTGATGTGGAGAATTTGGAAATAATGAGTAACAAGTAGAATCTCTGTCTTATAAAGATACTTGTGATTGCTTCTAGCACCTACCTGGTGAATCCAGAATAATCTCCTTACCTCACAATGCTTAATTTAATTGCATTGGCAAAGTTTCTTTTGCCATAAAGGGTACATGTAGAATTTCAGGGATTAGGACCTGATTATCTTTGAAGGCCATTATTCAGCCTTCCATAGTATCATGTTAATTATGAATTCAATCCCACCTTTGATATAATTGTTTCAGAGGTTGACGGAGGGAAAGTTTGTGTGTGTGTATGTGTCTATGTGAGTTTGAGACAGAAGGCAGCTAAATCTTTACTTTCCCCTATAGGCACTCAAAAATGCCTAAGTCTGAAAAATCAAGTAATGTCAGTATTGTGTTGAGAGTAATGTAAGTATACAGTTGGTATCTTGTAAATACCAAAGTAGCTAAGAAGGTTGGAAGGTGATGGTCATTGAGCATCGAGGGAACAGGAATAGTGGAGAAGCTTAGGGACTGCTGTTTTTCCTGATAAATCTTGTAAAATTCCATCTAAAATTAAAAAAAGGAAACCACCAGTAATTAAATTAAAGTGAAAAGATTAGGTTAAATCCTTTGGCAAGAGTACAGAAACTTTTCAGGAGTGAGATTATTATGTGGGGGAAAATATGTCTTTCTTGCTGAAGTGTAAAAGGGAGACGTTTGGAGATTAACCAGGAAGTGGAAATGTGGCAGGAGGAGGGATTAGGAGATCCCCCAGAGGGTGCCCTTGTGGATCTCCTCCATCCTGATAGGGATGGATGGCTGATTGGAAGTGAGGATTGAGAGGAAAAGTGGTGTCAAGGTTGACACTCAGCTCTGGTTTGGGTATTGGGTTGATGTGATGTCATTCTGGGACAAAGGGGGATCAGTAAGAGGAGCCACTTTGGAATCTGGCAGGTAGGGGTATGTGTGCATGTGCTTAGGACTGGGTGTGCATTTGGGAATTAGCAGCACAATGAGAGGCATGGAGGGAAGGAAAGTTTCCTCCAAGGAGAGCCTGCCTCTGAGAGAGTTTTTTTTTTTTTTTTTTTTTTTTTTTTTTTTTTTTAGAGTTCTGAAGAAAAAAGTGTATGCATTCTTATAAGCCCAAGAGTCAGGCGTTTTGATTCTTTTATTTCTCTGCTTGGCTCTGCTATTTTACTTTCCAAATGGACAAGAGTAGTTAAGAAATCTGTTAATATTTCAACGCTTAGAAACATATGGAGGGTTTCTCTTTTCTCCCCAATAGAGTCTCATAAGCTGCAGGAGGGAATATGTAAATATTGTTTCAAGATTAATATTTAAATATAGAAAATGATTTATGAGAGCCCATGTATCTACATCATGTATTTTACAGTAGATGGTTAAAACTTCCATTTGTCAGCAGATTCTTTTAAAGAAGCCTTGGTAATTGCGATGTGTACAGACCCTTATCCTAAATTATCCTAATGGAAAAATGCAATGCAGAACAAATTGCATGGAATGCATCTATAATACCCGAGCTGACAATATGTGAAATGCAGGTGAGGTCAGCAGACTGGGCAATGCCGAAACACTCCTTTTAGCTTGACATCACCTCCCCCATTTTGGATAGCAACCCAAACAGAAATGCACAGGAAAAATCCTAATGAGAAGTAAGTGGCTCTATATGAACACAATTATAAAATGTTATGATCCATACTAAGAAAAAAATTTGTATAAAGGAATAGAAATATCAGACCATTGGGTAGGAAAACTAAAGGGTTATAAAGATGACAATGTTTTCATCAAATAAATGAATATATTTAACAAAATCCTAATAAAAGTAAAGTGACAATGACTAACCTAAGATGTGATTTTCTGTGATGAAATGAACACTGGGTATCATATAAGACTGAGGAGTCACTGACCTCTGCCTCTGAAACCAATAATACATGATATGTTTATTAATTGAATTTAAATAAAATTAACAAAACAAAAAACCCCCACAAAAAACCCAAACAAAATAAATAAAATTTGTTAAAATGCTGCAGTTAAGAGTGGCAAAATGAAACAAAACACTTTGAAAGAGGAAGAATCTTGGAGGCAAACTCGCTGTGTCAGATGTTAACATATATTATTAAGCCATTATAATTATACTGATGTAGAGGAGGTGTAAGAATTGATAAATTGATTTTTAAGAAGTTAGTATGGCTCTAGATTATATACTGGTATACATAAAAACTTAATACAAGAAACATTTCAAATATCATTGCTGCTGAGATGCCCTCACTGACTATCTGGAATAAATAAGATTCCCTTTGCTCATGTCCTCATAAGATCTACAGCATAATTATAATTGTGTGTGTAATATCTGTCCGCTCCATGAGACTAATGGCCATGTCCAAGTTGGTCAAACTTATATAGTCTACACTTAGCACCGTACCTGGTTTATAGTAAAAAATACATATTTATGTACATTTTTATATACATGTATATACATTTTTATTATAAAACACATATTTATAATTACTAAACATACACATTTTTTACTAAAAAATACATATTGATAGTCAATAATACTGTAATATACCTATTGTGGTGACCATTGGGTAATGTATAAATTGTAAATCATTATGTTGCACACCTGAAACTAATTCAATATTATATGTCAACCATACTTCAATTAAAAACAACAAAAGAGGCACCTGGGTGGCTTGGTCAGTTGAGTTTCTGACTCTTGGTTTTAGCTTAGGTCATAATCTCAGGCTTGTGAGATCGAGCCCCACATCAGGCTCTGTGCTCAGCTGGCAGTCTGCTTGGGGTTCTTGGGATTCCTTCCCTCCCCCTCTGTTCCTCCCCTTGCTCTCCCTCTCTCACATAAATAAATAAATAAATAAATAAATAAATAAATAAATAAATAAAATAAATGTAAAAAATAAAATAATTTTTTAAAAAATCAAATAATTTAAATTAAATAAAATGTAAAAATAAAATAATTTAAATAAATAAATAAAATGTAAAAAATAAAATAAATAAAATGTAAAAAATAAAATAAAATTAAAAAATAATTTAAATAAATAAATAACGGAAAAACGTATTTGTTGAGTTTTTGAAACAAATAGGGGGAGGAGAATAGCTTTTCAATAGCTGTGGATGTGTGGATAATCAGCATTTGGAAAAATTAAATTCGATATTTAATCTCATAACATACTTCACTTTGAATTCCAGATGAATTATAGAAATTATGGATAAAATGTAACCATAAGTATCTAAGAGAAACAATAAATTAATATGTATCTTCTCTTGGAACAACAATAAAAAAGTAACTTGCAGCATAAAGGCTATTGAAAAATCACAGGTGAAAAATTTGATAGAGCTTTAATTAAGAAATTAAATTAAATGGCCCTGAATGTCATAAACGGTATGCACAAAATTTAAAGTGGAAAAGTTATGATAAATACAGCAGAGTATGCTTAATTATAAAGAGCTTTCATAACTCCAAAGAAAGTGTATGATATTCCCAGGTATCTTATGCTTTTGGGTGCAATTGTAAATGGGACTGACTCCTTAATTTCTCTTTCTTCAGTCTCATTGTTAGTGTATAAAAATGCCACTGACTTCTGGGCATTGATTTTGTATCCTGCCACGCTGCCAAATTACTGTATGAGTTCTAGCAATCTTGAGGTGGAGGCTTTTGGGTATGTGAAATAAGTCAATCGGAGAAGGACAAACATTATATGTTCTCATTCATTTGGGGAATATAAATAATAGTGAAAGGGAATAGAAGGGAAGGCAGAAGAAATGTGTGGGAAATATCAGAAAGGGAGACAGAACATAAAGACTCCTAACTCTGGGAAACGAACTAGGGGTGGTGGAAGGGGAGGAGGGCGGGGGGGTGGGTGGGTGTGAATGGGTGACGGGCACTGAGGGGGCACTTGACGGGATGAGCACTGGGTGTTATTCTGTATGCTGGCAAATTGAACTCCAATAAAAAATAAATTTATTATTAAAAGAAAAGAAAGTGTATGATAGTAAAATGTATGAAAGCTGCAAATAGGGAAATTTTTGAAAGAAATAGAAAAGGCTTATTACAATGTTAAAATTTGCTGCCTGCCATAGAAATCCAAATAAAAAACAGGATATCATATTTTAATATGCCAAAGTAACAAAACTTTAAAGAGAAAGCTTTAGTGAAATTTAATTTTTACCACTGCTAGGTTTCCTTGGGGCGCCTGGGCTGTGACCAGCCAAGCAGCTCTGTTCCTGGGCTGGGACCAGAGCACCACTGAACCCAGAAGCTGCAGGCAGAGATAACCCCATAGAGGAAGCCTGGAACTGGAAGATTTTGTTGGAGCCTCTGCTTCATCACCATGAGGGTCCCTGGAAGCCCTTTTGAGTGTTGGGAATGATGCAGACTCTACTGCCTTTGGCACTGAACATTCATGAGAAGGAACAGAGATATTTCTAAAGCTGGAAGCAGCAGTGGTCTTTGACATCTGCTGAATGTGTGCTTTTCCCCCACTTCCTGTCTCTTGGGTTATTTTCTGTGTTGAGCTTATTGACCAGAGAAATCCTGCTTGGCCAAGTCTTCCTTTCCCCAACTCCCTTTCCTTGTTACACACAGTAGAGGGAGGCCCAGGCCCTGGAGGATGTGATGGGAGGCTATGTCATCTGCCTTAGGCAACACTAGCAACCAGAAAGAGCTGGTGAGATTTGGCACAACATTGCCAGGCTTTAGAAGGACAAAACTGGACCCTGTGTAGGACAACATGGGAGGGTCTGTTGAGCCTAAAGAGTGATGCTAGAGCCAGTTCCCTCCTTCAGGTGGTCTCACATATGCTTGCTCTGGAGGAGCAGCGAGCTTGGTTCCAGGTGGTGCTGGAGGAAATCCAGCCTCAGTGATGTACCTCTTCTGAACGTTTGAAACAAGTGGGAGATTTGGATATTTAATGATTGGTAACTAATTAAAGAAATTAAGCAAAACATAACATTGTGTTCCAGCAACATTCTGGCCAAACAAGGGCCACAGGTCTCTAGACTGTAGATTCGGGATTAGATTGTGTCATCTCAGGAAAAGTATTGTGTGTTTTGGGAGGAGTGCTTTTTGACAGGTGAATCAGGGAGGCCCCCTGTCACCTGGCAGCTTTCGCTTGTGGGGAGGCTGAGGTGGAAATGGAGGCCCACCTCCGCACCTGCTAGGAGGACAGGACCCACTTCTGATAGCCTTGGGGTGGGTCAGCAATGAGTATCCAAGGGGCAAACACTCTCCCAGCAGAAAGGAGGCAAGTTTTCCCGGGGTGGGGGGGGGGGGACTTGAGGCAAGTGTTTATGGGCCCACCTTCTAGGAGAAGGCTAGGTCCAGACTTCTCTTGTGAGGCACAAGGTACAGCCCAAGCTCGGCAGCATCATGGTATCCTGCAGAGATGTACTTTGTGGATGGACACTTTCTAGTGGGTAAGGCTGGAGGGAGCTGGAAGGAGCAGAGTGTGCCAGAAGGGACGGGATGGCTTGGCCTCTGTATTCATTTTCTTGGGCTGTTGTAACAAACTAACACAAGCTTGGTGGCTTAAAATAACAAAAATTTATTCTCCTACAGTTTGGAGGCCAGAAGTCCTGAACGATTTTGTGGGGTAAAAATCAAGGTATAGACAAGGGCTGATTCTTTCTGGAGACTCTAAGGGGGAGAAGTTGTTTCTGTCTCTTCCAGCTTTTGGTGGCTGTTGGCATAGCTTGGCTGGTGGCCACTTCACCCCAGGCTCTGTCTCCATCATCACACGGCCTTCTGCTCTTTGATTGTCAAATCTCCCCCAGCCTCCCTCTTCTAAGGACATTTGTGATTCTATCTAGGTCCACTTGGACAATTCAGGAGACTCTTCCCATCAAGACCCTTAACATACTCCATTTGCAAAGTCTCTTTTAATTTGTAACATTCACAGCTTTCAGAGATAAGGATCTGGATATCTTTGGAAGGAACTGTTTGGCCTTCAGTGGTGTTCACTGACTTTCTAGACTCTGATGGAAAAGAAGGTATCATGTCAGGTAGACATGGGTGAGCACCACCTGTGGCTAATGACAAAAGTGGAAAGACTCACAGTCCAGGAGCTAGAGAAGACCTTAGAAATGAGAATGAGTTTGGGATAATAATCCCCCCAAGTGCCCCCATGAGGAGATGTTTACACTTTTGATGAGGGAAAAGGATAGGGCCTAGTAACACCTGGTCAGTACGGACCACTGTCTGCCTAGGATGACATTTTTATTTTCCTCAAGCTGATGCCTAGAGACACACAAGCAGACAGTGAAAATTAGAAAAATTATGTCCTGGGTTTCCTCAGTGAGAGTTTCTCAAAGGTCTTCATCTCCCTCCAGAGATACCTCACCTCCATCCTCAGCCTCTGGCAGGCTGGTTTCTGCTGTTCGAGTGTTCACACGCTGAGGTTCTTGATGCTCTTGAGGTTCTTGAGGAACATATTACTATTTGACCAGTTAGCTGTCTAAAAATCCTCTTCTCTGCCCACGTTAGCCACAGAACCATGTGCACTTTCTCCTCTATAATTCCTGTCTCCATTCTTGATTTAATCTCCCCACGTAGTGCATCTCGGAACCTTTGTCCTGACCGCCTGTGTACCATTCTCCTCACTCCCATCCATCACTCCTCTGCAGCACTAGCTCATTGGTTTATTAGCATCTTATGGAGGCTGCTCTCTGTCACATCCACGAGGATGGAGGAGCTCCTGGCACTTGCTGCTTGAGGCTTCACACCATTTGCCTGTGCTGTTCTTCCTGCCCTGTCAGCAAGTGTGTTTGAGCTTGAAAATATGTGCACATATTCATTCGGCATTTGTTCAACAGATGTTTATTAAACATTGCCATGGGCTTGGCATTTTACTAGTCCTCAGGGAACAAAGACTGGATGAAGCATGAAGGAGTTTATATTCTAAAAATAAAATGGTGAACATTTATTGAGCATTTACTAGGTTTGGTTAACGTGTGCTTTTCCAAGTGTATTTTGCTAAATCCCACAAATGACCCATGGAGTAGGTATTTCCATCCCCATTTATAGAGGAGAAAGAACAGTACTTCCCAAATACCTTGGAGGTGGGCTTGGTGGGCCTATAGCCTTGGAGGTGAGCTTGGTGGGCCTGTAGCCTAGGCAATCTGAACCCAGGTTGTCACTACTAATAGGGCTCAACTCTGAACTCAGAAGGCAGTGTGATTCAGGGTGTGTTTTCCTGACCCTCCTGGTCATTCCATGTTCAGTTGCTTTCTTGGAAATGTAAGGGAATTCCTGGAAAGTAAGACAGAGAGGACAAGTTAACCTCACACACATTGCTTGAAGAGTCAAAATTGCTCTATTTCTTTTGGAGAGCAATCTAGCAGAATACATCCAGATACTTGAAACCTTCGACCCAACTACAGTCCTTCTGGGAATTTACTCTGAAGAAAGAACCCAAAACATGGAAAAGTTGTTTTATGCCTGGGGACGATCACTGGAACAGTATAAAGAGAGGTAGACATTTTACTTATAATGCATTCCGATGCACAAAGGAGATGTAACTTTGTTTTTTTGCTTTCCTGTAACTAACCTAATTTTTTTCGGGACTGCTCATCCTGCTGTGCCCACCTTCCCTCTACCCTCTACCCTGGTGGTTCAAGGGGAAACTGAAATGTCTTTTCATCTGGTTACCCTGGCTCAGCCTCTTTGGGATACAGTATCACAGTCTTGTCCCTTTCATTGGTCCACATGGAGATGGCATCTGGGTGTGTGGGAGAAGGTGTGACTGTGACTTTATGGACATGGGAGACACCTGGGGTCTTGGACACATAAGCACTTGTTTTTGTTCTGTCCTTTCCCTCCCCTGGCCTCTGTGGTGACATTTCTCTGGACATGCAGCCTGTAGCTGCACTCTGGAGGAGACTACTCTTCAGTCCTGGGTCTGTATCTATTAGCTGCTTACCAGAGGGGAGGATGGGAAGATGATGATGGATGTAAACAGTGACATTGAGAAAAAAACAGCACAGTAGTACAAAACATACCCATGGAAAGAAGACTAAAGGAGTAACTTAGGGGTGCCTGGGTGGTGCAGTTGGTTTAGCATCTGACTCTTGATATTGGCTCAGGTCATGATCTCAGAGTCATGAGATTGAGCCCTGAATTGGGCTCTGTGCTCAGCATGTCGTCTGCTTGAGATTTTCTCCCTCCCTCTGCCAGCCACCAACTCTCTCTTTCATAAATAAATAAATAAATAAATAAATAAATAAATAAATAAAATCTTTAAAAGAGCAGCTTAAACCAATAGGCTAAAAACACTCATGCTTCAGTAAAAGGTAGAAAAGAACAAATCAAAATTTTGCCAAAGCCAGGTGTTGGACTTGGAGAAAAAAATGAACTGGATCTCAGGTACGAAAGTAAAGGGATGCCCAAATATATTAGTAGCATCAAATCAGTTGTTTCTCTGTATATCCCTTAGATGAATTTTTGGTGCAATGAAAAGTATTTGAAAACCTGGAAAAAATACTCAGTCTTGTCTGAGAATCAGCCTCTGGAAGCTCTGTAATCTGTCTCAACAGAGGAACATCTGTCCTTTGCTCCTTGCATGGGAGTACTAAGTAGGCCTGGTCCTGGGCACTCCTGGCTTACGATCTTGGTCCCTGAAGAGGGACCATCTGAGTGCTGGTGGGAAGCCAGGCTGGAGTCCCTGCTGCTCCCAGCCCTTCCTCCCCATGTGACTCCATGGTAGGATGGTGAGATTATGGGTGATTTTTCCTTCCAATTTTTGATCATAATGCTTTCATAAATTATTCTTTCATCATCATCATTGTTGTCGTCGTATTCTTTTTTTTAAGAAGAAGGTGACTTTTAAATTATGGCTTTTCAAAGAACCTGATTTGGATTCTTAATTACAGGGGGCCTGTTTTTGAGGTAATACTGTTTCTAAGTACAAGAGGTCAAGTAATGTAGAACTGACACTTAAAGCGTGTAGTTGAGGCCTGGTGGCAGGGCAATCACCATAGGTGGTGGAGGAAACAGAACCTATAGCCACCCTTGATTACCTAGCCCACACCTTCTCCCTCTTTCCTCCCCTAGAGACAGACCCATTATATCTCTGGTCAAATTAGAATATGGAATTCAGGTACAAATAAGGTGAAGCCCTGAGATAGAAATCACCATGACCTCTCTCCCTTTGCTTGGAGAACCTACCTTTTAGAGATCAGAGATTATCAGCATTTTGAGAAAGGGAGTTAGTTAAAAGACTAATTGAGAAGAGATGGCTGAGGATGCATGGTGCAGCAACACTTGGCAAGGGAAAGGCTCATGTAGGATGTGGTCAGCCAGGCACCAATTCCTCTACAGAGAGATTCTCACTGGCACCCTGGATCCATGTTCAGCCTCGTTTTGGGCTTGCTGCTTAACAGGACCAAGTAGATACTTATATTTACCTTCGTATCTATTATTTAATGGGTCCCTCGTTTAAGTACTCCTATGCTTGTCCACAGTTTTAGTCATTTCTTGAATTTAATTCAGTGACAGCGTGGTGAAACTGTTCAGCAGGAAATGGCTGTAATATGTTTTGCAGACATCAGAAATACCCCGAGGAGAAAGTTAATGGGGGAGAACATAATAAGCCTTTTTGTGAAGAGTAAGATGTGGGATATATTTTATCTTAACAGTTTTTGAGAAAGCCCCTGGAGGTTGTTTTTATGTGGGTAAGAGTTTTTCATTAAAGTAGAATTTTTTTATTATTATTTTTTTAATTTGAAACATTTTTGCCTTAAATTTTTTTTATTTGCCCAAAGGAAACCTCAGGCCAAGCCCCCTCATCTTCTATGATTTCTCAATTATATTTGTTAATCTTGGTTGTAGACATACCAAGGCAAGCATTACAAAGGTATCTTTTTTATTTTCCATGAAGATTTTCCTATGGAGGACAGGTTCTAGTAAGTAAAAGTGCCTTAAAAAAAAAAGATTTATTTATTTATTTTAGGGAAAGAGAATGAGAGTGCAGCAGGGGAGGAGCAGAGAGAGAGGGAGAGAAGGATCTCAAACAGATTCCCCACTGAGCTGGGCATGAAGCCTCACCCAGGAAACTGAGATCATGACCTGAGACGAAATAAGGAGTTAGACACTTAACTCACTGACTGAGCCACTCAGATGCCCTGAGCTGAGTCAGGATAACAATCAGGCACCAAGCTTGAGCTTGTACACTAATGCTTGCAGACATGGTGGTCTGTATTTGGGGTAGCAGTGAGTCAGTGGCTTACAGAATTCCAGCTAGCCTTATTACAACTAAGAATTAAAATATTGACTACATTCCCTAATATGTAATTATAAGTACAGAAAGCAACTGCTAGCTCAATTTGAAGCCAAAAAAGAAAATTTACTGAGATTCCAACACAGAGACCCTGTCACCTATTGCAAGTCATACAATTTGAGATGGATTCTTCTCCTAACACTGAGCATGCATGAGTGCCTGTGAGCTCAGTATTCCCTAAGTGGTCTAGTTGTCCATCCTGTGGTTCCAGCTCTAATTTCTTACAAACCCTACAGGAGGTAGTCTATGTATTTGCTTACGTATGTTTAGGTGACATAGAGCCTTGCCTAATCATGAAGGGTCGTTGTCTTTATATTCTGGGTTTCAGCTGCACATGGAGGACTCAATTATCCATTCCAAAGCTATTTTAAAGGAGTTTTCAGTAATATAAGAGACTATTTACAGAAAAGTCATAAAGACGAATGAAATTCCCACAGGGTTAAGGGGGTAAAGTTTGGTTCCAAGATGGCACCTGGGGTGGGAAGGGAGGATCAGTGTCAGAGCTGGGGCTGAGAAGATGTCAATGCAAATATAAAAGCATATGTATAAAAGTGTTAATAATAGTAAAGATGGATGCAAATGAGTGAATAGTTGCTTGACTAGAAAGGGGCTAAGGTGTGGTGGGATCTTGAGTGTCTCAGCTGGTCCGTTCTGTCCCCTCCCTCCCTTCCTTCCACCCTTTGTTTCTTTCTTCTTTTGGGGGGAGGAAAGGAGGGGCAGAGAGAGAGGACAGAGAGAATCTCAAGCAGGCTCCATACCCAGCAAGCAGCTCAACTCAGGACTTGATCCACAGTCCTGAGATCATGACCTGAGTTGAAATCAAGAGTTAATGCTCAACCAACTGAGCCACTCAAGCATCTCATGTTTCTTCCTTCTTTCTATATAATAAAAGTTTCTATCAGAGGTTATTAACACTATTTGAATTTAACTGTGGGTATTTGGAGGGGAGTTGTCAGTCGTGTAAAACCTTCTGCATGAGCACCGGGTGTAGGAACTGCCTGTGATAGGGTGCGTACAGAGCTAAAGGAATGACAGCTCTAGGTCCTGGATCTGCCAATATGCAGAAAAGATGGGGAGAAAACATGGTAGGAGGGAAGGAACTGAGTCATCCTTGATCTGGAAATGATTTCATTTTCCTTAATAAAGATTCTTTCTTATGAATCCCTTCTGTAGTTTATTTCCTGCAGCAAGAAAACACTGGCTTTTTAACCAGTGCATTAGTTTGTTAGGGCTGCCATAACCTAGTACCACAGACTGGGTAGTTTCAACAACAGAAAACTCTTTTCTCATGGTTTCAGAGGCTAGAAGTCTGAGATCAAGGTGTTGGCAGAGTTGGCTTCTCTTAAAGACTCTTTTCTTGGTTTGAAGATGGCCATCTTCTGTGTCCTCACATGGTCTTCTCTCAGTGTGTGTCCTAATCTCCTCTTATAAGGACATCAGTCATATTGGATTAGGGCCACTTATATGATCTTATTTGAACTTAATCTGAATTTAATGACTTTAGAGGATCTGTCTCCAAATACTGCCACAGTCTGGGGTAATAAGGATTAGGATCTCAATACATGAATTTTGGAAAACACAGTTCAGCCTATGACACCCTAAAATAATTTCCTCCTTTATCCTCTAGTCTCTTTTAATTAATGGAATACACTAAATGAGAAAGCTTGGAAGCTTGGAATGCTTTCCAAATGTATAGAGATTTTAAATTACACAATTTAGAGACCTACTATAGATAAAGGTACAAAATACTCTCTCATTGCCTCCAAGGATTCTGATGGGATCACTTGGCATGCCTTCTGTATTTCCCAACTTTTAATATTTGATTTCATATTCATGAATCTAGGGAGTCTCTGGTAGTCTCTTTCTTTTTTTTTATTTATTTATGATGGTCAGAGAGAGAGAGAGAGAGGCAGAGACACAGGCAGAGGGAGAAGCAGGCTCCATGCACCGGGAACCCGACGTGGGATTCGATCCCGGGTCTCCAGGATCGTGCCCTGGGCCAAAGGCAGGTGCCAAACCACTGCGCCACCCAGGGATCCCCTAGTCCCTTTCTTTCACACAATTAATAAGTGTAGAATGTTTCCATATTGTTCTCCGAGAAATAATTAGCTTGCGAGATATATATTTTTAAAATTCTTGATTAATTATAACATAAATACTTATAAAGGTTCAAAATCAATTAGTATTTTTACTTCTTCTTGGATAATTTAAGGACTTTAAAATACTTCAATTCTGTTTATCCCCTCAAAATTTATAGGCCATTATTTTTGCATGTTTTAATTGTCTCTATTTAAAAACCCATAGACTATATTTTATTACCACTTTATACAGTCAGTATTTATTTAGATCAACATATAATTTCCCTTTCCATTGCTATGTATTTTTTCTTGTATATCCAGGCTTCTATCTAGGAATATTTTTCTTCTTCATGAACCTTTATAAAATTTTCATTAGAACTAGTCCACTAATGATCAATTCTCTCAAGTGTTTGTCTTGGCATGTTTTTATTCAATATTATTTTTGGGAGATATTTTTGGTAGATATAGATTTGCAGCTTAGCAGTTTTTCTCTTTCTTTCTTTCTTTCTTTCTTTCTTTCTTTCTTTCTTTCTTTCTTTCTTTCTTTCTTCTTTCTTTCTTTTCTTTCTTCTTTCTTTTAGAGAGAAATTGCATGTGCACATGTGCTTGTGAGCAGGAGAGGGAGGAGCAGAGGGAGAGGGAGAAAGAGAGTCTAAAGCAGGCTCCATGCCTAGTATGCAACCCCACAGGGGGCTTGATCTCATAACCCTGAGATCATGACCTGAGCTGAAATCAAGAGTCACACACTAAACTGACTGAACCACCTGGTATTTATTTTCTTTCAAGACTTTGAAGATATTTATATATTATTTTCTGACTTTCATAGTTTTTACTGAGAAATTAGCTACCAAACTTACTGTCCTTCTGATGGCAAAGAATCTATTCCTTGGCTTCTTTTATGATTTTTGTCTTTGTCTCCCCCACCCCCAGTAATTTTACTTTGATGGGCCTGGAAGTGTTTTTCTTTGTTTTATTGTGCTTCTTGTTCACTGAGTTGATTAAATCTATGGTTTGAACTCTTACATAAGTTTTGGAAAATTCTCATCTCTTATCTCCAAATATTTCTTTACAGCATTCTCTCCCCTCTGAAATTCTAATTACACATTTTTTCTCTAGTATCCTGTTTACTTCCTTCTCCTTTATCTATATTTTCTATCTTTTTGTCTCTCTTTATGCTTTAGCCTGGATATTTTTATTTTCTAGTCCTCTATCTCTTTCTTCAGTTGTGTCTAAACTGCTATTTAAGCCTATAACTTCAGTTATTACATTTTAAGTTCAAAAATTTTCATTTGGTGGCTCAGTGGGTTAATAATTTACTTTTTAGTTCTATACTTAAATTCTTTTATTGTCTATTTCTTTAACTTATTAAATGTAATTATCTGAAGGTTCATGTTTGATATCTTTTTTATCTGGGTGTCTGTTGCTCTATTTTAGTTTGTTTCTGTTTCTCTTGGTTTTCAGTTTTATGGGCATATCTCCTAGTATGCCTTGTTTTTTTTTCACTGTGCCAGTTATTATATATTAATAGAGATAGTTTTAGTCCCTTGATTAGGTTATTTTCCTGCAGAAAGGATTTACATTTGCTCTATCAGGCAACTAGTCTAGGAATACACAGGTCACCTTAATCCAGTCAGGAACTGAGATTATTCAAAGCTGGGTTTATGTCCCTGCAGTGGTTGCTTGTTACATTGTCCAGATCTACTTTCTTGACTGAAGGACTTATTTCCCTACTTGTTAGAAAGGATGCTTGCAGTCAGCCCTCAGCTGTTAGTTCTCTCAAGTACATCCACAGCTAAGGAGAAGCATTTTGTTTAAGGTTATACCCTCTTCCCAAAGGAGGCTTGTATCCAATTACTAGTAAATGTAGGGTGTAAAGGTCTAGCTCCCTTCTTTCAGTATGGGAAAACTCTACAAGGTTGCCCAAGTTTCAGAGCTTCCTGTGGTAATTTCCTGAAGCCTTCACTGAGATTCCATCATAGCCCTACTTCTCCCTCTGTTCAGCGTGCTTCTTTCCATTCCCCATAGGCGTTGGTCTGAGAAAACTTATGAATAAACTTCCTGTATGCTGATATCTAGTACAAAGTCTTTTTATGTTTTGTATTCATAAGTTTTTCCTTGGATATGATTTTTTGGGTCCCACCTCTAATCTTGTGAGGTTTACCAGACCTCGTCTTTATTAGAAGACCATAAACTTTACTTACTTGTCCCCACAGGATCTTTTGGAAGCTTTTCTAGGGTTCTCAACCACAGTTTCACAATTGGTAGATGCCTGAGGTGAAGAGTGGTCCCAATGAAAGACTTATCTCTCTGGTCTTCCATCTTCTTCCAGATAGTGTCCCCACAATTTCACTGCACTTATATCTGTCTTGTTCAAAGAAATATTTTAAAACTGTTGTTAATAGTTGTTTTCAGAAGGACACCTATAATTCTTTTTGCTTAGTCTGCCATTGCCAGAAGTGGAAATTGTTACCTCTGTGATTTGAATGAAAAATTATTTGAAAAGTTTAAAGTCTGACCCAATTTAATTAAATTCAACAATTATATTTTATGTACATGCCAGATGCTGAGCTGTGTTCTAGGGATAAACTTATGGATATTATATTACTTTTCTGCCCCCAAGGAGCTTATAATTGAATAACAACAACAAAATAGATGCATTCTTAAGGTATTACCCTGATTAGTAATGATAAGACTTCAAAATGCAGCTATATTTCCTGGCAAGTTGCCTTTGGTGGAAAACCAGATAAGAGTTAATGTACTAAGTAGCTGTGATAAGTAGATTTATGCCTATAACCATGTCTTGCTGCTCAAAGTTAATATAATCTTGGACTATGAAATCAGGTCTGATCACACAATCAGTACAAATCAGGAAAAGGAGGTGGAGTGACACCATTATGAGAAAACCTTTTGGGCCGGGTCAAGAATGGATATATAACTGAGACCTTGAAGTCAATAATAATACTAGCACAAAAGAAATACTTTCTGAGACAAATACTATATGATCTCATGTATATGTGGAATCTAAAAAATAAAATAAATGAACAAACAAGCAAACAGACTCTTAAGTACAGAGGACAAACTGGTGGTTGCCAGAAGGCAGAGTGGGCAAAATAGGGGAAGGCGATGAAGAGGCGCAAACTCTCACTTATAAAATAAATAAGTCAAATGAGATGAAAAGTATAGCATAAGAAATATAATCAATAGTATTATAATAATGTTTGGTGACATACTATGGTAAGTGTTGCATAATGCATAGAATTGTCAATTTAATATGTTGTACACCTGAAATCAATATAATATTGTATGTGAATTATACTCCAATAAGAAATAATTTAAAAAAGAACCCTTTCTGCAATTGAGCTTATGGGATGGCTGCGATGTAATGTCCTGGGGCAGGCAGTGCAAAGTGAACAAAAGCAAAGGATTTGAAAACCAAGGTGAAGCACAGGCAAAGAAGACACTGAAATCCAGCTGTGTGCTCCAGGGAAGATCCATGATCTGCTGAGAAATACCAACTGGATATAACAAACAATGAATCCTTATGATCCAATGGAAGAAATGGCTGTGAACCACAAGAAGAAACTTCACACATGGCAGCCTCTGCTCTGTTATGCTTAGGCTGAGAAGACTGAGGTGAAGCCTGATTGTCACACATTAGGACTGGAGTAGTACCTGTCAGAGAAGTGCAGGAATCTAAGCAGAATGTAACTGATATGGATGGGGTGCTGGGTGGGAGAGAAAATTAGGACAAAGTGCAAACTTGTTTACCAGGTGTGAATTAGGCTTCAAAGGTGGGCCATGAGGGGACAATCCCCATGGTCCATTAGAGTGTCCAGAGGGAGCTTCAGTCAATCTAGTTTAGTTGAAGAGAAGGAATGCAAGCAATAGGTGAAGTTTAGAGTTGGGGAGGGAGGTGGTAAGTGAAAGAAGATCTGCCAGTACTGTGCATGAAGCAGACTGGGTGAGTGGGATTCAGGCTAAAAGGAAAAAAAAAAAAAAAAACCCAGAGAGCCTCCTTTCCACTCTTCCATCTCAAAGTTCAACCATCTGGCTGGGCCAGACTCACTGACACCTGAATGTGTTCTGCTGTTCCATGGCTCTCATAGAATCCTTATGTCTGAAGTAAATTTTCTAAAAATTGTTTTTAAATACCTTTCTGAGATTACTTTCAAGAAGGCAGGAACTTTCCATTATCCATATCTTTTCTTTTTACTTTATTCTAGAATAGAAACTAAAGGAGAATCACAACCTAACATAGTACATGCTGTGCCCTCAAGGAACTTACATGTTCAGTATATTCTTTAAGCACCTATTAGTTGCCAGGTGTCAGGATGGGTCAAGAAGTATGGGTGTTTTCTACACTAAAATACAAGATCAACACACATAGACCAATGATAAGTAATAGACATCGATAGATAATTTCACCAAATAAAATTGTGAATCTAAATTTGGAGATAAGAGCTAAACATGATATAGAAGTTTAGCATGCATCCACACATGAGAGTTCATATATGTGCACACATGGTTATTTATATATTATTTAAAAAGATTTATTTATTTGAGAGAGAGAACAAGAGAAGAGAGAAATCAAGCACACAAGCAGGAGGGGCACAGAGAGAGGGAGAGAGAATCTCAAGCAGACTCCATGCTGAGTGCAGAGCCCAATGTAGGGCTCAATCCCAGGACCCTGAGATCATGATCTGAGCCAAAATCAAGAGTTGGCTGCTTAACCAACTGTGTCACACAGGTATACCCCCTTCCTCCATTTAAAGATGTTATTTCTTCCCATCCTATCACCTCATCCCTACCATTGAGCTTTTGTCAAGATAAGTTAACAATATATCTTTTGTTTGGATCTCATGATGAAAATGTTTTTTATGAAAAGTTACTCTGATTCTTAGATGCAGAATTAATTGGAGATGCGGTATCAGGGATCTAGAGACATCTCTCTATTGTCAGTGTCCTCACATGTAAAATAGGGAGATTAACAGAAATGGGAAATCTACATTATTGGTTGAAAAACAATTGCTGCCCAACTGACCTAGCAACAGAGAGCTGTTGTTATGACTGTTTTCACAGTTTGGGGAGTGGCTTTGTATTGATCCTTCTGTGTACCTTCTGGTGCAGGATCCCTGTGGACAGTAACCAGCATAATGTGAAATGGCCTCTCCCTAGGCGGGGAAATGGATTACCCTTCACTAGATCTAAGTTAACCTATTCATATAGTGATGAAACCAAATCTGTGTGTTCACTCTCACTTAGAGAGCAATCATAGAGTGATCAGTTTAAAAATGCAGTGGGCAATACTGAGTGCAGAACACTAAGTGTTGTATGTTTTCCTTCCTGGTAAAGACTGTCTACCACTATAAAAATTGAAAATGCCAGAACTCACATTCTTCAGCTTCCCTTATAACTGGTGCATGAACATGGCATCTAATCCTGGCCAGTGGTTCCTGAGGAGAAGTCTGCTGGGGAGCTTCTGAGAACAGGAAGTGTGAGGAGAAATTCCCTTCCCTGTCTTTTGACTCAGAATGGTGCCAATGTGAGGATGTGATGTGGGGAGCAGTAGGCTTTGGAAGCCATCGTGAGCCCATGAAGCCATAGGACTCAGGATGAAGAGCTCTACACTGAGAATGGCAGAGCAGAGAAATAGAAACACTGGGATTCTTTTTTTTTTTTTAATTTTTATTTATCTATGATAGAGAGAGAGAGAGAGAGAGAGAGAGATTGAGAGAGAGGCAGAGACACAGGCAGAGGGAGAAGCAGGCTCCATGCACCGGGAGCCCAACGTGGGATTCGATCCCGGGTCTCCAGGATCACGCCCTGGGCCAAAGGCAGGCGCTAAACCGCTGCGCCACCCAGGGATCCCGAAACACTGGGATTCTTGATGAGATCATTGTGCCCCTGAGGTAATTGGTCCTGGGAACATCATTATGCTATTTGAGATCATGACAATGTCATTAATGTGTCAACATTTATTATTTAATTATCTGCTCACTTGTAGCTGAAAACACTAAAATACAGTGAGATGTATGAGAGATAGACAGAACCCTTGAGACACTTTCAGTTTAATATAAGTGAAAGGTAAAGTAGATGTGACCAGAACTAAGGAATTAAGCCTGGAAATAGTTGAATGTGAGTGAAACATAAGTAGCCTTATTGTGTCATATGCTGGGGTTGTTAGTATGACTACAGTGATCAGAACCAGGCATCTTTATCCTGAGAATACGTCACAAAGGATGTGATTTTATTTCTCCTCTGTTCTGGGCTTCTAAACTCGGTGACTGCTGTCATAAAAGCTTGTCATTTCCACTCTGAGTGTTTTTCATTAAGACCATTATGCTGTTACCAAGGATGGGAAATGGGGAGCAGAGAAGGTTGGCAGGGGACGAGATTCACTGTTAACAAGTAAAATATTTTCAGATGTTCCTTGGGTGCAGAAAATGTTCCATTATGTCACAGAGTCATTCATCCCAAGAATCCATTGCTTTCAGACCTTGTTAAAATGATGACTTCCTGCAATGACACACACAGCTGTAGGGGGTTGTCAGCACTGAGTGATAGGATTGTTTTCTTCAGCAAGGAGCTCCACACACCTCATCCCACCCTTGCTTTCCTGACTTTCACTCACCAGGTCATCTAGAAAATCAATGGGTTCCCATCTCACCCAAGGCCAGGATGACTGAGCTCTTGAATCAAGGAAGGACTGATGTTTCTTTCACTCTATCGTGATTTTTGCTAGTGGATCATGAAATGAATTTATTGGGGGTGAGATCAGCATTTTGAAAAGACAGAATAAAACAGCACAGAATTACTAAAATAGAGAAGAATAAAGCTGAACAGATTGGAAAACATTAGAGAATGCAGAATATTAAAAGTGGATAATGTCCCAAAAGTCTTTGTTCAGTTTTAGATGTATTTTCAAAAGTATATATATATGCATATTTTTTATTGGAGTTCTATTTGCCAACATATAGCATAACACTCAGTGCTCATCCTGTCAAGCGCCCACCTCAGTGCCTGTCACCCAGTCACCCTATCCCCCTTCCCACCTCCCCTTCCACTACCCCTTGTTTATTTCCCAGTTAGGAGTCTCTCATGTTGTCACCCTCTCTGATATTTCCCACTCATTTTCTCTCCTTTCCATGATCCCTTTCACTGTTTTTTATATTCCTCATATGAATGAAACCAGATAATGTTTGTCCTTCTCCAATGGACTTACTTCACTCAGCATAATACCCTCCAGTTCCATCCACATTGAAGCAAATGGTGGTTATTTGTCATTTCTTTTTTTTTTTTAGTATTTTATTAATAAAATAATTTTTATTGGTGTTCAATTTACCAACATACAGAATAACACCCAGTGCTCATCCCATTAACTGTCCCCCTCAGTGCCCGTCACCCACTCACCCCCACTCCCCCCCCTCCTCCCCTTCCACCACCCCTAGTTCGTTTCCCAGAGTTAGGAGTCTTTATGTTCTGTCTCCCCTCTGACACCTCCCACACATTTCTTCTCCTTTCCCTTATATTCCCTTTCACTATTATTTATATTCCCCAAATGAATGAGAACATACACTGTTTGTCCTTCTCCGATTGACTTACTTCACTCAGCATAATACCCTCCAGTTCCATCCACATTGAAGCAAATGGTGGGTATTTGTCATTTCTAATGGCTGAGTAATATTTCATTGTATACATAGACCACATCTTCTTTATCCACTCATCTTTTTATGGACACTGAGGCTCTTTCCACAGTTTGGCTATTATGGACATTGCTGCTAGAAACATCGGGGTGCAGGTGTCCCGGCGTTTCATTGCATTTGTATCTTTGGGGTAAATCCCCAACAGTAGTGCAATTGCTGGGTCGTAGGGCAGGTCTATTTTTAACTCTTTGAGGAACCTCCACACAGTTTTCCAGAGTGGCTGCACCAGTTCACATTCCCATCAACAGTGCAGGAGGGTTCCCTTTTCTCCGCATCCCCTCCAACATTTGTTGTTTCCTGCCTTGTTAATTTTCCCCATTCTCACTGGTGTGAGGTGATATCTCATTGTGGTTTTGATTTGTATTTCCCCGATGGCAAGTGATGCAGAGCATTTTCTCATGTGCATGTTGCCCATGTCTATGTCTTCCTCTGTGAGATTTCTCTTCATGTCTTTTGCCCATTTCATGATTGGATTGTTTGTTTCTTTGGTGTTGAGTTTAAGAAGTTATTTATAGATCTTGGAAACTAGCCCTTTATCTGATATGTCATTTGCAAATATCTTCTCCCATTCTGTAGGTTGTCTTTGAGTTTTGTTGACTGTATCCTTTGCTGTGCAAAAGCTTCTTATCTTGATGAAGTCCCAATAGTTCATTTTTGCTTTTGTTTCTTTTGCCTTCGTGGATGTATCTTGCAAGAAGTTACTGTGGCCAAGTTCAAAAAGGGTGTTGCCTGTGTTCTTCTCTAGGATTTTGATGGAATCTTGTCTCACATTTTGATCTTTCATCCATTTTGAGTTTATCTTTGTGTCTGGTGCAAGAGAGTGGTCTAGTTTCATTCTTCTGGATGTGGATGTCCAATTTTCCCAGCACCATTTATTGAAGAGACTGTCTTTCTTCCAATGGATAGTCTTTCCTCCTTTATCGAATATTAGTTGACCATAAAGTTCAGGGTCCACTTCTGGGTTCTCTATTCTGTTCCATTGATCTATGTGTCTGTTTTTGTGCCAGTACCACACTGTCTTGATGACCACAGCTTTGTAGCACAACCTGAAATCTGGCATTGTGATGCCCCCAGATATGGTTTTCTTTTTTAAAATTCCCCTGGCTATTCGGGGTCTTTTCTGATTCCACACAAATCTTAAAATAATTTGTTCCTACTCTGTGAAGAAAATCCATAGTATTTTAATAGGGATTGCATTAAACGTGTAAATTGCCCTGGGTAGTATAGATATTTTCACAATATTAATTCTGCCAATCCATGAGCATGGAATATTTTTCCATCTCTTTGTGTCTTCCTCAATTTCTTTCAGAAGTGTTCTGTAGTTTTTAGGATTTAGATCCTTTACCTCTTTGGTTAGGTTTATTCCTAGGTATCTTATGCTTTTGGGTGCAATTATAAATGAGACTGACTCCTTAATTTCTCTTTCTTCAGTCTCATTATTAGTGTATAGAAATGCCACTGACTTCTGGGCATTGATTTTGTATCCCACCACACTGCTGAATTGCTGTATGAGTTCTAGCAATCTTGGGGTGGAGGCTTTTGGGTTTTCTATGTAGAGTATCATGTCATTGGCGAAGAGGGAGAGTTTGACTTCTTCTTTGCCAATTTGAATGCCTTTAATGTCTTTTTGTTGTCTGATTACTGAGGCTAGGACTTCCAGTACTAGGTTGAATAGCAGTGGTGAGAGTGGACATCCCTGTCTTGTTCTTGATGTTAGGGGAAAGGCTCCCAGTGCTTCCCCATTGAGAATGATATTTGGTATGGGCTTTTCGTAGATGGTTTTTAAGATGTCGAGGAATGTTCCCTCTATCCCTACACTCTGAAGAGTTTTGATCAGCAATGGATGCTGTATTTTGTCAAATGCTTTCTCTGCATCTAATGAGAGGATCATATGGTTCTTGGTTTTTCTCTTGCTGATATGATGAATCACATTGATTGTTTTATGGGTGTTGAACCAGCTTTGTGTCCCAGGGATAAATCCTACTTGGTCATGGTGAATAATTTTCTTAATGTTCTGTTGGATCCTATTGGCTAGTATCTTGTCGAGAATTTTTGCATCCATGTTCATCAGGGATATTGGTCTGTAATTTTCCTTTTTGGTGGGGTCTTTGTCCGGTTTTGGAATTAAGCTGATGCTGGCCTCATAGAATGAATTTGGAAGTGCTCCATATCTTTCCATCTTTCCAAACAGTTTTAGTACAATAGGTATGATTTCTTCTTTAAACATCTGATAGAATTCCCCTGGGAAGCCATCTGGCCCTGGACTCTTGTGTCTTGGGAGGTTTTTGATGACTGCTTCAACTTCCTCCCTGGTTATTGGCCTGTTCAGGTTTTCTATTTCTTCCTGTTCCAGTTTTCGTAGTTTGTGGCTTTCCAGGAATGCATCCATTTCTTCTAGATTGCCTAATTTATTGGCGTATAGCTGTTCATAATATGTTTTTAAAATCGTTTCTATTTTTTAGTGTTGTTAATGATCTCTCCTTTCTCATTCATGATTTTATTAATTTGAGTCTTCTCTCTCTTCTTTTTAATAAGGTTGGCTAATGGTTTATCTATCTTATTAATTCTTTCAAAGAACCAACTCCTGGTTCCGTTGATCTGTTCCACAGTTCTTCTGGTCTCAATTTTGTTGAGTTCTGCTCGAATTTTAATTAACTCTCTTCTTCTGCTGGGCGTAGGGTCCACCTGCTGTTTTTTCTCTAGCTCCTTTATGTGTAAGGTTAGCTTTTGTATTTGAGTTCTTTCCAGTTTTTGAATGGATGCTTGTATTGCGATGTATTTCCCCCTTAGGACTGATTTTGCTGCATCCCAAAGATTTTGGATGGTTGTATCTTCATTCTCATTAGTTTCCATGAATGTTTTTAATTCTTCCTTAATTTCCTGGTTGACCCTTTCATCTTTTAGCAGGATGGTCCTTAACCTCCACGTGTTTGAGGTCCTTCCAAACTTCTTGTTGTGATTTAGTTCTAATTTCAAGGCATTATGGTCTGAGAATATGCAGGGGACGATCCCAATCTTTTGGTATCGGTTCAGACCCGATTTGTGACCCAGTATGTGGTCTATTCTGGAGAAAGTTCCATGTGCACTTGAGAAGAATGTGTATTCAGTTGAGTTTGGATGTAAAGTTCTGTAGATATCTGTGAAATCCATCTGGTCCAGTGTATCATTTAAAGCTCTTGTTTCTTTGGAGATGTTGTGCTTAGAAGACCTATCGAGGGTAGAAAGAGCTAGATTGAAGTCACCAAGTATAAGTGTATTATTATCTAAGTATTTCTTCACTTTGGTTATTAATTGGTTTAAATATTTGGCAGCTCCCACATTCGGGGCATATATATTGAGGATTGTTAAGTCCTCTTGTTGGATAGATCCTTTAAGTATGAGATAGTATCTCTCTTCATCTCTCACTACAGTCTTCGGGGTAAATTTTAGTTTATCTGATATAAGGATGGCTACCCCTGCTTTCTTTTGAGGACCATTCGAATGGTAAATGGTTCTCCAACCTTTTATTTTCAGGCTGTAGGTGTCCTTCTGTCTAAAATGAGTCTCTTGTAGACAGCAAATAGATGGGTCCTGCTTTTTTATCCAGTATGAAACCCTGCGCCTTTTGATGGGGTCATTAAGCCCGTTTACGTTCAGAGTTACTATTGAGAGATATGAGTTTAGTGTCATCATGATATCTATTCAGTCCTTGTTTTTTGTGGATTGTTCCACTGAACTTCTTCTTAAAGGGGAATTTTAAGAGTCCCCCTTAAAATTTCTTGCAGAGCTGGTTTGGAGGTCACATATTCTTTCAGTTCCTGCCTGTCTTGGAAGCTCTTTATCTCTCCTTCCATGTTGAATGAGAGCCTTGCTGGATAAAGTATTCTTGGTTGCATGTTCTTCTCATTTAGGACCCTGAATATATCCTGCCAGCCCTTTCTGGCCTGCCAGGTCTCGGTGGAGAGGTCTGCTGTTACCCTAATATTCCTCCCCATAAAAGTCAGGGATTTCTTGTCTCTTGCTGCTTTAAGGATCTTCTCTTTATCTTTGGAATTTGCAAGCTTCACTATTAAATGTTGAGGTGTTGAACGGTTTTTATTGATTTTAGGGGGAGATCTCTCTATTTCCTGGATCTGAATGCCTATTTCCCTTCCCAGATTAGGAAAGTTTTCAGCTATGATTTGTTCAAATCCATATTCTGGCCCTCTGGCCCTTTCGGCGCCCTCGGGAACCCCAATTAAACGTAGGTTTTTCTTCCTCAGGCTATCGTTTATTTCCCTTAATCTGTCTTCCTGGTCTTTTAATTGTCTGTCTCTTTTTTCCTCAGTTTCCCTCTTTGCCATCAACTTGTCTTCTATGTCACTCACTTGTTCTTCCACCTCGTTAACCCTCGTCGTTAGGACTTCTAGTTTGGATTGCATCTCATTCAATTGATTTTTAATTTCTGCCTGATTGGATCTAAATTCCGCAGTCATGAAGTCTCTTGAGTCCTTTATGCTTTTTTCTAGAGCCACCAGTAGCTGTATAATAGTGCTTCTGAATTGGCTTTCTGACATTGAATTGTAATCCAGATTTTGTAACTCTGTGGGAGAGAGGACTGTTTCTGATTCTTTCTTTTGAGGTGAGGTTTTCCTTCTAGTCATTTTGCTCAGTGCAGAGTGGCCAAAAACAAGTTGTATTGGGAAAAGAAGAAAAAGAGAGAGAGAGAGAAGGAAAGAAAAGAGAAAAAGAAAAAAGAAAAAGGAAGGAAAAAAGAAGAAAAAGAGAAAGAAAAAGAAAGAAAGGTGAAAAAAAAAAAGGGCTGGGGGAAGCAATCAGAAATCAAAAAGAAAAAAAAACCCACGGGGGAGTATCTTCTGATTCTGTGTACTTTAAGTCCCTTGACTTCCCCTGGAACTTGTCCGTCTAGCTGGTGTTCTGGGGGAGGGGCCTGTTGTGCTGATTTTCAGGTGTTAGCACTTGGGGGAGCTGCTCTGCCTCCTGCCTGGTGCAGGGCTCAGTGGGGGTTGTTTACCCCGTTAGGCCCCTGGAGGAACAACCCCAGTGGCTGCTCTGGAAACCTGGATTCAGCCCCCGCAGTAACTACGGAGCTCTCAGTTTGCAGGACCTGGAGGCTCCGGGGCGGGGCCGCTGATCTGCTCAGCTCGGGGCAGGAGCGTCCTCGCTGTCCTGGGCCCTCCCGGCCTCTGCCTGTCCCGGGGGAGGCCGGATCCTGGGCTGTGTCCCGGCGCCCTGTGCTCCTGGCTCCTGTGCTGTTGGATTCGCGCTCCTGCCCCGCAGCCCCCTCCGCGGAGCCGCCCCCGAGCCCCTCTGAGCCGCTCCCGCCCTGCAGCCCCCTCCGCGGAACCTCTTCCTCCGCCCGAGCCCCCCGCAGCTGCTCCCGCACCGCAGCGCCCTCCACGGAGCCTCTTCCTCCGCCCGAGCCCCCGGCGCTGCTCCCGCCCCGCAGCCCCCTCCGCGGAGCCGCCCCCGAGCCCCCCGAGCTGCTCCGGGTCCCCCGTGCGCACTGCAGCCCTTAGGGAGCTCGGCGCACTCCCCCGGCGTGCTGGTGTCTGTTAGTGTCCCCGGGAGCCCGAGGGCCTCCCCGCCCTCCTGGATCCTGCTCCACCTCCCTGCGAGCCCCTTTCCCCCGGGAAGGTTGGTGCAGCTCCTGCTTCTCTGGGCCGGGGCTCTCCTGTCCTGGGGACACTGGCCCCGGCCTCAGCCCGGCTCCTCGCGGGGCCCCTCCCCCTTGGAGCCCTTTTGTTCCTTTATTTCTTTCTCCCCGTCTTCCTACCTTGATAGAAGCGCGAACTCTTCTCACTGTAGCATTCCAGGTGTCTCTCTTTAATTCTCAGGCCGAATTCGTAGATTTTCAGGATGATTTGAAGGTTATCTAGGTAATTTGGTGGGGACAGGTGATTTGGGGACCCTACTCTTCCACCATCTTGCCCCTCCGGTGCAGATTTTTTAAAGTTCCCACTTCTCCAGGGCTGGGCTCTCCTGTCCCAGAGGCACTGGCTCCCCTGGTTAGCCCAGCTCCTTGCGCCCCCACCCCACACTGGATACTTTTTTATTTTATTTTTTTTTCTGCCTTCCTACCGTGTTAGAAGCGAAATTCCCTCTGTAGCATTCCAGCTGTTTCTCTTTAAATCTCAGGTCGAATTTGTAGGTTTTCAAGATGGTTTGAAAGTTATCTAGGTAAGTTGGTGGGGCCAGGTGAGTTGAGGACCCTACTCCTCCACCGTCTTGCCCTGCCTCAAATCGCATTTTTAATTTTAATTTTTTGTTTCAGTACCTCTGATGGAAGATGGCATACATCGACTGAAAAAAATTAAAGATGTATCTTTCAAAGGTCATAAACCAAATAAAAACACAATAAATCTAAATAAATAGTCAAATGATGCTATTCTAAGTTTGTTGAGCTTATCCTTCCCAGGTTATTACAACTTAAAACTGTACTAAGACATTTGGGACACCGTGTCTTGCTTTGTGAAACTTGTTTCAGTTTGGGTTTGTGTGTGTGTTTATGTGTGTGTGTGTGTGTGTGTGTGTGTGTGTGTGTTGGTAAAAAAAGCATATTCAAAAGTCACTGTTCTGGTATATTGGGGATTTCTATTCAGTTCCAGCACATGGATCTAATCTGATTTTTCTAATGTCTTATTTATATCATCTGTGAGAGTCGGCATTAGCCATTGAGCCAGAATTCCTATAGAAGCTAAACACTGGATCCAAAGAAAACGAACATAGAGTCCAAATGAATCTCAAAGCTCTTTGCTTCTCCTTTTTGATAATTTTATTTTTTCTTCAGAAAAATCTATATTTTTTGGCAGAACATCCAACAGAGGGAGGTGCTGTTGAATGAAGAATATTGGTGTTATCTTCTGAGATGGAAAGTGGTAAAAATTGGACTGGCCAGCTAGAAGGAGAGGCCCAACAACAAAGGTGCTAACCAAATGGATTCTATTGTGCTTTTTGATCTGATAAAAGAATTCGCTTAGCTGGTTAAGATTTTTGATTACCAGTGAAAGTTCTCATCCATCTAACACTCTTCTTCTAAGGCCTACTTCCCCATGATCCATCCTTCTGCCCACTTCCATTCCAATCTGTCTGTCTCTGTCTCTCTCTCTTTCTCTCTCTCTCTCTCTCTCTCACACACACACACACACACACACACACACACACACACCTGCCCCAGCTACTGGGTTTTATTTTCCTCAGAGTCACATTTGCAAATATGCCAAGAAAAAACCTGAGAGTGTCTGCTCCATACAGTGAATGAAGTTGCTTCCTAGTGACATATGCTACTCTACTTGGATAAGAAACAACATCAAACATGTTTGAAGAAATACTACTCTTTCTGATGAAAGACTCACTCTACCTATCATCTATCTATCTATCTATCTATCTATCTATCTATCTATCTATCATCTATCTATCAGTCATCTATCAAAAGACTTTAATGAACAATGGTTCTGATCCTGGAGTCAAAAAGAAACATACAACATTATCCTCAATTTCAAGGAGCTTTCTGTCTCATGGCTGAGATAGATAAACATCCCACAGTGGCACTACAGAATGTAAATGCTATGATAGAGTATGTTCAGTCAGTGTGAGAATAGAGAGGAAGGCCAGCCTACTGGAAGAGGAAAACCAAGTCTGATAAAGATTCCAAGATTTAATGAGTACAAGATATACAAGGAGTGGGGAGTAATGGAATAGGAAAGGGAGAGGCAAGGATAAATGTGGAGAAGATCATCTAAGCTGAATATGATAGCATGTGTGCAGGTGCAGAGGCAGTAGCGAACACAGCATTGGGGAACACTGCAGGTAGTTCTAATACATGGGGCATGTGGAGGGGAGTGGTGGAGGTGAGCCTGGAGGACTGGATGGTGCTGGGTTGTGAAAGTCCTGCAGTTGGGGTTGAATGAATGAAAATCTTCTCTCCCTTCCTTCTGCTGGAGGTAAAGTTAAAGTGGAATTGTTGGGGACCAATTTGAGGGGAAATTCACTCATAGGGCTGCTTATAGCTGGTGATAGGAGTCTTATAACTTAGGTCAGACTAAGGGGACTTTCAAGATCTTAGAATAATAAATCAAGGTTTATTGTTTCACAAGAGGGAGGGGTTGAGAGATGGGAGGAATACAATTAACTCAACTCCTGGCATTCAAAGTCCAAGATAAAAGAGTAAATAAGAAGGCAGGTGGGCTTAGAGTCACACTAACTGGAAGAACAGCCTTCCTTCCTATGAGAAAGGTAGTTTGTTATTTGTCAGGAAAGATAAAATAACACCTTTTAATTAGGTTTTACATAAGAGTTCTGAGAGGAGGGCAGAGAGAATCATCAGGCCCTGATCCTGCTCCCTGACAATGATTTCTACATGAGCCGCCATGGTTATTGGTAATTGCATGGACCAGCAAAGAGAGGGTAAGATTGACTTACACACATGAAGTTAATGAGTTTGGGTTTTGTCCTGAAGACAATGGTCTTCTACTGAAGGATTCTAAGTAGAGTGTGAAGTGAACATATTTTATATTTTAGGAAGGTATAGTTGAGTTGGCTAAAGTTTAGAAGATGATTATAAACAAAGACCAAAGACAGGGAAGCTGCCTTTCAGGAGGCTTTTGTGGTGACCCAGAAACCAAAGAATAATGCTCTGCACCAAGGAAGATGGTGGTATGAGGATACAAAAAACATTAAGGAACTTCAGTGACTAATTGGATGTAGTAAGTAGAGGGGGCTTTAGAAAGGTTCTTTTATTTCTGGCCTTGGGGGCTGATCAAGTGCATGGCATTATTGATTGACATAAACATACAGGATGAAGAATAAGCCTGTTGGGGGACTCTAGAATGTTCTGGTTCTGACATGTTGAATTTATGATGGCTGCTGAGGCTAGTGGAGGTTGCCCACATCATTCTGGATGGAATTCAGGAGGGGAGGAAGCCAAGGAGTATAGATTGGGGATTATCAACAGGTAGGAAATAATTTGAAGCCAGGAAGATGGATAAGTTTAACCAGAGAGTGTGTAGGTAGCACGAAAAGAGAAAGGCAAGATGAGGAATACTGAAAATCACCAATATTTAAGAATAGCTGGAGGAAATAAGTGCAATGCAGGAGCCAGAGATGCAAGGATAAGAGATCCAGGGAAAAGCAAAAGTGATAGTATCATAAGCATCACATGTGGATTTCCAAAATGTTCAAGAAAAGCATGATGGAGGTGTTAAGTGTCACAAGTCAGTGAAATAAGGTGGGCCTGAGAAGTGAGGGCCAGACTTGGTGAGAGGGGATTTGTGGGAGACTTTAAGAAGACCAGTTCAGTGGAGGGGTGAGGACAGAGCCCAGATATAGGTGACTGAGAAAAGAATAGAAGGTGAGACCATAGATACAGGAAGTTCTAGACACATATACAACTTTCCTAAATGCCAATTACACTAGTGTGAACTAAAATCCTTCCTCCCCATTCCCTTCCTGTCATCCTCCTATACTTCCCTCCTTCCTTCTCTTTCTTCTTCCTTTCCTCCTATCTACAAATGCATACTGGACTACACTAAGGGCCAAGAAGCACAGAAGACATAGGACACAAAGATAAAACCAGCACAACCAGTCTCCTGCAGACCATTGTCTAGTAAGTGAAACAGGATAAAAATAAACGGTGGAAAAGGGATGTGTCATATAAGAAGCAGAGATCAAGAACAAGGTGGGTATTTAGTTTTTTGTCTACATTGGCAGAGTGGGAACAGAACCGAAGACACAGTGGAGAAAGTAGCATTTGAAGTGGGTGAGGTGTATTGAGGGTTGGGGCAGTAGGTGTCCCAGGCTTAGGAAAAAAAAAGCAAAGGGTCAAGGGAGAAGTGCTGGTGTTTGAGTGGGCAGCAGTGAGTAGATCCAAGAAGCTAGAACTCAGTGCAGGAAGCAGAAATGGGGATTAGGGTTAGAGAAGGATGGAGGACCTTGCATATCAGGACACAGGTTCTGGGCCTTACGGAGAAACTATGGGAAGTTTTGAGCAAGGGAGAAGTGAGTAGAACTGTGAGCATTTTTCTAGTAGAAAAGGGTCATCCATGGTGAAAGACCCCAAACCCAGACACAGAAGGCTAAGAAATAAGAAACCAGTTCTTCATGCTGTGCTAATCAAACTGTGTCTGTTTAATCAACATGCATTGACAATGATGAATAATTGATAAGACCAATGATACAATGACCTGGTGAGTTTGTTTCCTCCTTTTGCCTGGTGTTTGTGGCATCTGTTGTCTTCTTCAAAGAAAAAAGCAAATCTCATTTTCAGTGTCATATTGCAGCAGTGCATTGAATAAAAATAGCCTAGGGTGATTAAAACTGTTTTTTCAGTTCGTTTGCTCTTGCCATAGATTGATTTTCTGAGCACCTGTTTGATACCGGAAGTCTTATCTATTATGACTTCGGAGGTTGACTTTTTAATAGGCCGCTTATACACTTTCTAAAAATGATCTTGATTTAGATCATAGATACCAAAATGAACAACTGACCAGCACAGTTCTTTTAGAAGATAGTCTAATGATGAGTGTCCCATCTTACAATGGAAATAACACATGGGCATCTGGAGCCTGTTGACTCATTACTCAAAACCCCAATTCTCAAGTCACCCAGTATGAGTCAGGCTCAGGCTACGGGGGAAGACAGGGCCCTTTTTGGGCACTGGTCATGGATGGCACATTTACCCTGACATTCCTTGCATGGTTCGTAAGAGATATTGATATATTTGATTCATGGGTTGGTCTCCCAGAACAATGCTCTCAGCAGGGGATCAGGGCACCAATTTGTGGCCCACAGCATGATCCCTTGATGGAGTGAAGTCTTGGCTTCCACGTTTGATTGTTAATAATTCACCTGATCCTTGATTCTTCCTTCTTTAAAATAAAGACATTTTTGTTTCTGTTCTGATGGTATATTTCTTCTTTTCTTTTTCTCAGCGGCAATTTGGGGAAGATGCGGGATCTTCTCCACAAATACTTTCCCCCTTCTGAATTAATCAGTAGATGGAAAGCATTTGAGAAGACTGGATGCAGAAGGGTGGCCAACCAAATGAAGAAGAGGAGTCAGGATTTACCACGGTTTTTGACCAAAGGCCTCAACAATTTCAAAAATTTCAAAATTTTAATATGTTTTTTAAATTGCTTGGTACAGATCACTAGATGTGTATCAGAATCCTCTTCTAAAACATGTAGCCTTGTAATCAATCCCAGCCCAGTAATGTCTGTGTTGGACTCAGCATTTTGTATTTTTAAAAGTTCCTTGGGTATTCTTCATATGACCAGGTTTTAAGCTCACTGGCTTTACACTGGTATGACATTCTAGGGGTTTTAATTCACAGATTGTTCTTGATCACAGTGTCCTTTGAACTGGCTCTAGGAATTATTTCTCTTCTTACTTGTCCTAAGGACTTCATGTGAATTCAGTGTCAGAAAACTCCAGGCTCATAATAGGAGTGACCAGCCTTGCTTTTTAGCACAAGAGCTTTCTATGCCACACCCTTGTGCTCTCCCACTGAGCCCCCATGCTGGTCTCATCCCTGGACAATCAATAGCACAGGACCAGGGGCTGTGTGGCTGGTAAAACCTCAGTTCCTAGGTGGGCCTCTTCTCCCTCCCTCCCAACTCCTAGATTCTTCTTCTATCTCTCCTCTCTCCTTCCCTCCTTCACATTTTCTCCTGCTCCTGAAGGGCCCTGAAACTCCAAATTTCCACAAGCAGGAGAGTTTAACCCCTTTCTTACCTCTTCCTTCATTACTGCTTCCAGTTCATGGTCTAAAGGAAGATGTAAACTCTCACACAAAAGGGTACTCCGTCAGGTTATTTTTCCAAAGCAAGAGTGATGTGTTCTGATAGCAGCCAGGCAATTCTCTAGTACGCAAAACAGCTCAATGCATTTTCTCTGACTCCAGCTGATGTCCACATCGTTGCTACCGGTTTTGGATCACGAGCTCCTACAGCGTAGATTCATAACATTATTTTAACTCTCTGAGATTATTCATGATGCCTTCTTAAAATTTGGATGGCAAGTACTTAATTGCATTTTTGAAATGAAGACAGTTTAAAATAGGTTGAAGAGAAAAGCTGGTGGCCTCTGTGAAGATAAACCTCTGGTGACCCTACTGAAGAGCCATGACCACATCTCCTACTTGAGTGGGAGGGCACCCAGCTCTGGGTGTCCAGAGCATTTTTAGCATTGACTGTGGTCAAGATTACTTCTTAACAAGCTGGTTTCTCCAACACATAGGAAGAAGATAACAAGTAAGGATACTAACTGCAAGCAACTCAGCAAATAACTCACCAATGAAATCCTAAATATTTAAATGGAAATATTAAAATTCTGACAACTACTCATTCCCTTGAATGACAGTTACCTAGTTATTTTCACAGACCAGTGACTCGGACTGAATTTTTGTTTGGCCATCTGGCTTGCTATATGGGGGTGGGGAAAGAGTAGATTTGATTATAAGGATGAAGAGTTTTAGAAAAATGGCTTCCCACAGCTCAGCAAAGATAGTCAAACAGCGTCGCTGAGCACATCATGATTAGAGCAATCTGAGATGATTATCTGCTGAGAGATAAAGAAACACAGTTCTCAGTTTTTCAGAAAAAATTATGCAAATGTATAATAAAAACCTAAAAGTGTAACAACTTCAATTCTAGCCCAGCCATGAGATAAAAGAGTAAGTAAAATTATTATACTAATTTGAATAAAATGTTTGATAAATTGCTTTAAAAATTGTGGGTATATAAATATTGATGCAGAATAGAAATATAAAGAAAGAAAGTGTACTTTATGTTCAGAATCAGAAGAAAGATTTTTTCTTTTATCTGCTCACAGACTATTAGACAATGTCTAAACACAGACTTAGGAGAAGTAACAGTTGTTGCGGGTATATTTGGAAACTGGAAGGGAAGTGGGATTGCAGAAGATGACTCAGAATCAGGAGCAGGGGGTCCGGGTTCAGGTTCTGGCACAATCCTGCTATGTGACAAGGAATAACAGTTTCTACCTCTCTGAACTTTAGTTTTCCCACGTTGTGAAGTGAGTGGCTTGAGTTAGAAAGCCTCCAAATTCCCTTTCAATTTTATATTAGGATATTGTGATTCCAAATATGAAAATCACAAGTATTTTCACTGGCTAACCTTTTTCTGGGTCTGGTTGCTATTATGCTAAACCGGAGGTTCTGCAAGCTTGGCATGCATCAGAATTACCTGCAAGGCTTTAAAAACAGGCTACTGGGCTCTACTCCCCCAGTTTCAGATTCTGTAGGTCTGGGCGGGGCCTATGAATGTGTATTTGTAATATTTCCCAGGTGATGCAGCTGCTGGTAGTCCTGAGACTACAGTTGGAGAATTTCTGCGTTAAATGGGAAGAGCCCAGCCTTTACCTGCAGAGAACACTGGAAAGGTCAAGGAGCTCTAGTGAGCCAGCTAGCTGCTCACTGCTTGGGGATCAGACCCAGGCTTAATTCTCTAACTCCATACTTCCTGTACAAATTCTCATGAGAATAGAGAAATCGAGGGAGATAAAGTTAAAGATTTTTTTTTTGCACTGGCTTGCCAGTACTCTGGCTGTGTCCATGCAGGCAGAGGTAGAAGGAGCCTAGTGAGTTGGTTACAAAGGGTAAACTGGGCAAATGGCTTGTCTTCACTATGCCTTAGTTTCTGAATCTACAAACTGGATCTAATGTTATCTGCATTAGAAGACCGCTGACAAGCTTACACAAGGAAATGCACTTAAAATTTAAGAATCATGACAGGCACATAGTGAAATACTCAACGAAGGGCAGATATTATTAATTTATGGTGTGCTTTGAGAATTCACCCTTGCAAGGAGAAAGGGGCATGCCATGTGTGAGGAACAATGCATGCCAGACGAGAAATGAAATCTGATTGCAATGGAAAATGACCCCAACCCTAAGAACATGGGATGCCCCCTCACACACACACCACCCCAGACAGCAATTTCTTCCAGATACAGTTCACCAGACTCAATTCTGGTGGCCAATGTCCTTCAATTTCGTTTATATCCAGTCTGAATATGCTCATCCATCCTGGACTGTAGTTCCGGAGTAGAGCTTGGAAAATAGAAAAATCCTGTCTCTTTGATTGTGGATTTAAGATGAATCATTCCCTTTTTTGGTTGGCTTTCTGTCTGAGAACAGGCAGTGATTAAGGCATAATTTGATCTTATATTTCAGTGTGTTCAAATGCTTATTTGACATAACAACAAAGCACTCTTTATGGCTAACCACAAAATTCCCACCTTCTGCGTGTATATGTGTCCCACAGAGTGAAATGCAGAACAGTAATTAATAATATTTATGAGGAACTCACTGTGTGTCCAACCTTGAGCTGGGTGCTTTGGGGAGCAGAGAAGACTTGTAGGATATAGAGTCTCCTCTCCCCTCTAGGACCTGCCTTCTAGGTCTTTGTCAGGCGGTAAAGGTGAACATGTAAATTAATTATCGGGCATTGAATTATTAACTTGTGTTTTTGAAACCTCAGCATGGAGTGTTTTTCCTGCTCATTGCAATCATCCAAATCCTATACATATTTTAAATGCCACTTTATAAAGAGCCTTTTCTGTGAGGGCTCTGGAACAGGAGGGAGGAAACCCAGGAGCTGGCCCTAAAGGGTCTACTCTAAGGGCCACTTTATTCCCATCTCCCCCCATGTGGGCAAAATCACTTGGGGATCTTGGATAACCTGCTGGTTCAGGGGTCCAGGTCATTCTTATCCCATCTTAGTGATTTTTTTTTTCATCTTAGTGATTTTTGAATGTAACCATGAAGCAAGCAGTCAAAAGTCTCCAAAGTGCTGACCACGGCAGGATTGACATGCCAAGGCCCCAATTCATCATGAGCTGCAGGTGGCAGACTTCGGGGTTCAATCTTCCAGGGGATCCAGAAGCAGAGTCAGCTTGGGATGGAGCCCCCAACAGTCCCCCCAACCCCAGTATGGCGGGAACGCAGCCCTCAAAAGGCAAGCATCTTGGTTTTCAAACCATTGCAAACATGTGACTTTCATCTTGAATGAAAGATTCACATATATTTAAGGCATAACGTCATAAACACAGACATTATTTTATAAAAATAAATATATGTTCACATGCATATGTGAGGCAAATGGGTAATCAAGTAAAGCCTCTGTTGTCAACCGGGTTATCTTTCCTTGTAAATGGAAGGTGTCTATAATATGTAATAAGGCTATTACGAATGTTGGAGACTAAAGTCATAAAACCTCCAATAAAACAATTCTTTCTTACTCGTGATCCTCCTGAGCTGAGTCATAAGAAAAGTAAATTTAATAAAAATTTTCACCAAGTGCTTTTCTCTTAAACATATGATATTATGTAAAATGAGCAAGAAGGATGCAGAAAGATGGGAACATAATGTCCCAGGGAAATTTGTGAACCTGCTCACAGCCTGATGTGTGTAAACCGATGACACTGGAGAGCCTGCCAGTGTCCCCACGTCGTCCTCCATCGGGGGTTCTCCGATCACACTCTGGAGGATGCTCATTGATGGCCAGGAAAAGGGTTCTGAGTCAAGTAGCATTTACTAGATATCTGTGGCATGTCTGGACTGTGCTCTCTGCTTTCCCACATAGTCTTGCTTTTGATTACCAAGTAGCCCTATAAAGTGACATTATCCCTACCTTACAGATGAGGAGACAGAGGCTCAAAAAAGCTGAATAATTAGGAACAAGCAGATACAGAATTCCACTTGTGTTGAGTTTCTGACACTCCCAGAATACCAGGCTGGACATCTGTGTACAAGGAGGGGCCTCCTTTTTGGCAGAGACACAAAGGTAAGTCCCTGGACACTCAGAACACTGGCCACAGCCCAAATATTCAGAAGGGATGAAGTTGTAGGCCACTGTCAGGGGAAAAAGCCAATTAGAAAATGAGTTTCTGATTCAAGAGGAGGATCCTAAGCTCCTGGATGAAATATCCAATATCACATAGACCAATCAGTGTTGGGGTCTGACCCAGCACTTGTATCAGCAAAGGGGGAATGTTGCAGGTGGGACCAGAGCCTGGTGGACTGCTCAACATCCAGGTGGCTCTGCCAGGGCTGCTCACCCTGAGACACTAGGGATTCTCAGCTGCAGAGTCTCTACTGATGAAGTCTATGTTTTCCTGCAACACAGCCTGTGGTTGAAATTTCACCTAGGAGTGGAAATAGAGTAGAAAGCCAGGGGATGTCTCCCTGGACACGCTGGGGTAGGAGGCCAGGGTAGTTGATGTTTATCCAAAGGGAGCATTGACCCAAGTTTCTTGGGAGGTGAAGGTGGATCAAGCCAAGGTGGATGTAACAGGAAAAGGTTGTGGGGGCTAGATGCCTTGCCAGGTGGATATCTGATCCCTGATGGAGAATGGCCTTGCCTGGCACTCCCTTGAGCCTCCTTCTCCTCCCAGCCCCCCTCACTGTCCCTGCTGCAGGGCACCAAGGCCAAAGCAAGAATCAAACCACTCTCCCCTTGCCCATGGAGCCAGAGGCCCCCCCCCCACCAGATTTCCAGGGGTGGAGGGTTTTGTAGCCTCTGGGCATTGGCTATGATCCAGTGCACATTTTTCTGTACCCTCCCTTCTGTCTCCTGTCCTCAGGCCTCTGGATATAATAGAAGCTCCATCCTGTGCAGGGATGAATGAGAATTGATGTGAAATTTATTTTGTAAAGCTGAATTCTTGCCCTATAAGGTAATGGGATTCATCGTGCAGAGTTCGTAACAGCTGTGCCCTGGAGAGGGAGGATGGCACCAGGGGAGTGGCAGCCACACCACGGATGCCACACTCACCCAACTTCTAGCTTCCACTCCCTCCTTTGCTGGTCAAATGGAACAGTTTTTGAAAAGGGAAAAGAGTCACTGAAAATAGTGAATTTTTGGATATTTGGCTTTCTCCATATGAAAAAGGAAATCACTTTTAGAACCTAGGAGAGTTGACTGTTAGAGTGTATAGGGTGGCGACTAACTATAAAAATAGTAAATATTCCATGTTTCACAGCATCTGAAGCACCTTTGCTGGGTTACTTTGGATATGAACAGCTGCTATATAAAGTAAGTTCTGGAGTCAAACCTCAGACTTTTGGGTCAAAGTTGGCACATTCAATGTTATAATGTGAAAGCATGAAGGATAAGGAAAATCACATCCTGGATTCTTCCATTGAATTGTCTTACTTCCTCTTGGAACTAGGTTGACTTGGGACTCAGAGCAGTGTGTTGGGCTGATGATTCCAGAATGCTCTTCTCCAGTAGAATGGTCCAACATGGAGCACTGGTGGCAAACACATGGCTTCTGGCTTTGACCACTCAAGTCACTTCATGAAGGCTGGGCTACATCCTGCAGGAAATAAGTCACTTGCTTACAACCACACAACTGAGAAGTGGTGGATCCACCAGGGCTTTCAGCCTGAGAACCTCAGTTGTCTCCAGACACAGGCTGGAGTCAAGCCCTATGCTTTGTGTATCTTCAAGACCCCGCTCAGGGCCTGGGCACACATGGCCAAGGTGATGCTAAAGTTAAATGGTTTGGACTCTTGGTAGAAAAGGCAAGGGAGAGAGATTGAACTTCACTAAGGACTACAGCAGGAGTGGAAGGGACTTAGCTGACCTGGCAGGGTGAGGGAAGGAATAGACTTTCATGAAGAGGGACGCAGGTAGGTGCCGAGGGCAGGGATGAAGGAAAACTCTAGTGGATATCCAGGGTGGAGCCGGAAGAGCCTGGTCGGATGTCCAGGGTGGGGAAGGTCTCTGGAAACTGGCCTATGTAGGGCTCTTTGCTAACGAGGAGGACTGTGCCAAGGACTAGCTGAGCATCAAGCCAGGAAGGCTTCCTGGTGGTGGTAGCAGTAGTGGTGGTGATGGTAGTGTGTGTGTGTGTGTGTGTGTGTGTGTGTGTGTGTGTGTGATAGTCAAGCTCTGAAGTAGGATAGAGGAAGGAGAGTGTGAGAGCCATCCTACATTACTGCCAGTCTCCTGACATGCCTTCAATATGTATAATTATGTCCGCATGCTCACTGTATTACTTCCCACACCTAGCCCAGGGCCTGACACACATGTTGGCTATGTTAAAAGATGTTTGTTGGCTGAACAAATAAGTGAAACATTTGTGAGCCTGTTCCAGTGGGCTCCATGCTGGATACTGTAAACATCACCAAGAACACGAATGTGGGGGACACCTGCGGCGCCCCTCAACTGGGTAAGTGTGCGATGCGGACAAGCGCAAGAGTGCCACTCTCAGGGCACATTGGAGGGGAGCAAGCACCCACCACGCCAGCACCAACATTTCTCTACTGTCTGCTCTTCCATCTTCCAAGCGAAATTCCCAATTTTAGTCCTTTCCATTGGTAGCTAAAGAGACACTAGATCAAAACTTTCATTCGAAACTGAGAAAGTTTTTGGAAGTCGACTTTACCTTGACCTTGATCTTCTCTCTGGGAAAAGCTATACTCAAATATTTTTCTGAACACATGTTAAGAGCTGGGTACTACTGTTCTATTTCATTCTCAAAACAAACCTGGTCACTATTACCGTGAAGGAAATGAGGCAAGAAAGTGTGGAGGAGTCACTTGCCCAAGACCACACAACCAAGAAGAGGTGGCCAAGGCTTTTAGCCCGACAGCCTCAGAGCCCATGCTAGTTTTCAGCCACTCTGTGTGATGCATCTCTACGGCATACTCCTTACTCTTAAAAGAGCTTCCTGCCTCCTGGGGAAATGCTGACCACTCACTCAGGTCCGTGTGGATACTTTTTCACAAACAGGCTAAACCTGAAATTCAAAAGAATGAGTGCCAGCTGGGTGCCAGGCACTGTGTTGGAAGTGAAGGAGCCTAGGACTGGGCAAGCTGGCCTATCAGTTCCTTCCTCTGAGCGGTGGAGATTTGTGTGCTTACTCCCGAGGTAGTGTGTGAGCATTAGCAGGGATGATAAGGCAGGCTTGGTGTTTTGCAAACTGCTTCACACACAGTTAGAACTTAATGCATGTAGAGTCTTTTATCAAGCTGGTCTGTGGTTGCATACTCTTGAGCTCATGGAAATACTGGATTCTACACCCCTACAGAACCACCTTCTTGCTGCTACTTAAACCAGCAATCTTCCCTCCCCTTACCCCAATACATGCGCCCCCAATCTGCTGCTGCTGCATTGGGCATGCTTTCAAAGTCTCAACTCTCTGGCCAGAGTAGTCTTCTCTTAAGTGTTAGATTATTTATTTTGACTCTTCAGTGTCTAGGAATAGAAGACAATCTCACACAGTATGTCTTTGTGGAATATTATCTGGGAGGTAAATCGGTTGATTTCATACCCTGTTAGACATTTCATGTCTGTCATGCCTGGAATACAGAGTTGGAATACATTTGTACTAATTAATTGAGCTAATTGTTACATATGTGGGGTTAGGGCCACTTGCATTCGTTATTTAAATTTATGCAAAATAGATGGAAATGGCACAATCATCATACTCTTAAACACAATTATAGTGCTGGCTCTCGCCCAAGAAATGTGTTTTGAAGACTGAATTGGAATTCTCTGAAAGCTTGGCTTTTATCAACAGAGACTTAGTCTAAACCTCTTAAATCATCTGTTCCACTGGTTTCTATTGTAGGTTTAGTATCTGAAATGCCAATGGTCTCAATTGTCTTTCTAGTAACCCCACTGGTCCAAGATGGAGATGCCAACAGCTGGAGGGAGAGAGAAGGCATTAAGACAGATTTAAAAGTAAATACGCTTTACAATACAGGCACAATATACAATTAAGTGATAAAATCTACAGAGAGGTCATGCTTTAAGCAAATATGATAAATAAAAAATTCAGCTTACAAAACAGATTAAGGAACGAATGATCATATTAAAGATGAATGCTTTGCTCTGCAAAGTAATTTACTGTAGGGTACATTAAATATCACCTGTCTTGGTATATTTAAACTATAACTGCCATTTGAAAATTAAGTAATTTATACACAGATTTTCAGGGGATAATCTAAAGTCATCTAACATCAGGTGTAACCCATACAAGATGTTTTATTTATGACTCCATTAGAATTATGGATCGGGGATGGCCCTGAAATGAAATATAAGAGGAAGTGCAGACTCGGCATTGCCTGGAAGACTCGGCACAAGATAATATGGTTATTTTTCTCTCTAAAACACATGTGCAATGAACAAATGCCACTCGAGAAGTGGAGGAGCTAAAATATTTGAGGACATTTGAGAGAAGGTGTTATGATTCAACCTGCAGAAGAAGAGACCAAGGGGACCTGGGTAAGATGTGGGGGCGGTGAGGGCTTGATGCAGAGGGGTGGTACCAGCTTGGTGCAGGGCTGATGTGCTGCTGGTGGTGGTGGCTGACAGTGACAGTGACATGCATGAAGAACTTAGTGTTGTAGGAACTGTCTTGCGTATTTTCAGTGGATGATTTCCTTCAGTTCTCACTTTTGAATTGTGGGACTATTATTCATGCTCCCCCTCCTATTTTTTTATACCTGAGGTAGCTGATGCTTAGGGAAGTGATCCAAAAACTGACTTACAGCTAGAGGTTGGTAAAACCAGAAAAACCCATTGCTTCCAACCATTATATATAGAAAGTTAGAAAACTTATGTGAACCCAAGAAAGACTCATCTGTGAGAATTTTAATCAGTTTAAAAATTCTAATACATAGCTAAAATTTTCAAGATACTATTTGTTGGCAGCGTATGTTAAAAAGATTTTATTTGTTCATTTGAGAGAAAGAGCACACCCATGCATATGTGACATGAGCAATGGGAGAGGGACAAGTAGATCCCGACTTGGGGCTCAATCCCACGACTCTGAGATCATGATCTGAGCTGAAGTCAAGAGTTGGACACTTAACCAACTGAGCCACCCGGGCACCCCTAAAAAAAAAGCATACTTAAAAAAGGATTGGCTCTTAGGTGCCTTGGATAATGTAAAGGAGGATCAGGGTAAGCATTAGAGAATTTTCCAACTTTCATGTCTGGTGAATCTATAGCAATGTAGTGGCTGTATTTCTACAGGGAGTATTGAAAGTTATCCAGAGATCTAAGTCTTCAGATGTGCCATTGATACCTTTTGCTATGATTTAAAATAACCATAGGCTGTGAAATAAAACATAGATTCTGTGGTTGGCCAGAGTTTTATTTATTTATTTTTGCTTTTTTTGATTTGTGAATTGTTTAACAAAAAGTCTCACAAAACTATAAAAATGAAATTATATTTAGTTACATGTCTAAGGAATCTCATCATGGAAAATAAAGCTACTCTACAAATCCAGGTTGCTTTGGAAATTCTACCGGACAGAAGTGCTGAAGCCCCTCTAGAAGCTCCTCGCATGCTGGTAAATGAGCCAGTCACTGTGAAGTCTTCTCTAGCCAGTGCTGTTAGGAAGTACCTCTCATTTCAGATACCATGTAACTATCTTTTGACCATCTGCCTTGTTGCCCGGCCTCTCTGTCTTTATTATCAGCCTCATGATTGAGTGGTTTAATTTCGTTATCATGAAATGTCTTTCCATTACACCAGTGGTTTTTATAATTTGTACTATATACTGTCATCTATTTTGGAAATTTTAATTTGGTAAAAACCACTCTAATGCAGTGTGTATGAAAAAACTCTACAAGAGAAAATTATACTGTATTGATTTCTCTGGATCTAATTGTTCTCCTGGGTCCTGATAAATTTGACTGTGTCTGTTTTTCTCACGTATACTTGTACAAATCCACAGAATTGTTAATAATATTTTATATCTATACAATGCATTTTTTGGGTCTGACTGAAGATAGTTAATAGCTTGAAATGCCGATTCTGTTGTATTACAATTACTCAGTAGCCAGAATAGGAAATATTTTTGGTCTGAGAGCAGTTTTTAGCTCCTTGTTTGTAGATCTTGTTGAGTTTTTTTTTTAATTTTTATTTATTTATGATAGTCACAGAGAGAGAGAGAGAGAGAGAGGCAGAGACACAGGCAGAGGGAGAAGCAGGCTCCACGCACCGGGAGCCTGATGTGGGATTCGATCCCGGGTCTCCAGGATCGTGCCCTGGGCCAAAGGCAGGCGCTAAACCACTGCGCCACCCAGAGATCCCGATCTTGTTGAGTTTTTAGCTTCTTAAAGATAGAAGGTTAGTGGTGGAAATAAGTCAGGATTATTTTATCAACTACTAGAGCATTTTGTTTATATGAAGATTATGTAAAATTTTATGGTAAAAGTAGTCAATTTATTTTTTAAAAAATACTACAGTCTGTGTCAACATAAACCCAAATAGTTGAATTCAGTTAATTTAGGGGAAGATTCAATAATCTTTAGCCTTGAAATCTTGTTTGGGGGTGGCCTGCTTTGGGGAAAAGAAAGAGAATTATCTTTTTTATGAATAGAACATTTTTTCATTTTGAAGTAACCTATTTTGTCACTGATGTTGTCTTATGTCTAAGGACAATAGTTTCCCAGCATTTTTTAGGTTTTAGTAACTCTAAAGTATCTTCTTCTATCCTTTACTTTCAAATTTTATTTAGTATTTTGATGGGTCTCTTGTAAATAGAACCTGAGTTTTTTTTTTTTTTAATTACAGTCTAACAGCATCTCTCTTGAGAATTTAGTCCATTTACAATTAATGCAATTTATTTTTTTTAAGGATTTTATTCATGAGAGAGAAAGGAGGCAAGACATAGGTGGAGGGAGAAGCAGACTCCTCATAGGGAGCCAGATGTGGAACTCCATCCCCAGACCCCAGGATCACCATCTGAGCTGAAGGCAGACACTCAACTGCTGAGCCACCCAGTGGTCTCCAATTAATGCAATTTATAATACCATTTACATTTTTGGATTTAATGGATTTATATGTATCATTTAGAATTGTTAGAATTATTATTTTTTTCCAAACTTTTCCTTCATTTTGATTCCCACTTTTTTTGCCAAAAATATTTTCTTTAAGTGAGATTGTTGTAGAAGTCTTCTGATTGTTTACCAACATGTCATGGCTGTGTTTTGGCAATGGCCAATATTGTCCAAAGTGGCTCAGTGCTTTAACAACCTTCTTCCTATCTGAAATGTCCCTGTCTCTAACTTTCAGGGCCCCATGGGGACCTTTTTGACTCTTACTTATCTCCACATTGTTGAACTGGCTTATTCTCCCTCATTCCTTTATTTGTGTAGCCTGGAGCCTGGTCTTCTCTCTGCGTCTAGTCCCTTTGAGTTACACTTTACTTAATCTGTGCATCTCTTTGATTCTGTCATCCCATCATCTCTGGGTGCTGCTTTTGTGGTTCTCTTGGCTCCATGTTTTGAAAGCTGGACCAATCTTTCCTCTAGGCTTGGAACTGGCCCCAGGATCTCAGGACTGAATATGGCTGCCTCCTTCCCCAATGTTCTGGATGCTTCAGGGGGCAGAGAGGATAGTTTTGGAGAATGGACATGTTTCCCTTGTCTACTTCTCTGGTTTTCATTTCTGGCCCCTCTTCTGTGAACAGCAACTTCCCCCAGGATATGCTGAGAAATTCCAGAATCTCAGAACTGAGTTCTTTCATTTTCACTCTGCCGATGAAGGTTTAATAACTCAACCAGAATTGAGGGACCCACTCTTTAAGGTTAAGAATACAGAGCATTAGCTTGTCTTCTCTCTGTCTCTCCTTTCTTAAGCTAGAAGCCCTCTAAGGCATTCTATCTTATCTAAATTTCTGAAGATATTTTAAGAAGTTGGGCTTCTTACCAACTGTTTGTGGTAGATAGAGATGCATTCTTCTGTTTATTAATCCATTAATATTTATTGAATACAATACCTTCTAGGTGCTGTTGTAGACACCAGGACAGCATATAAACAGCAAAGAAAAACTAATAAGTGAACAATATTTCTGCTTTCAGGGAATTTACATTTCTTTTTTTTTTTTTAAGATTTTATTTATTTATTCATGAGAGACACAGAGAGAGAGGCAGAGACACAGGCAGAGGGAGAAGCAGGCTCCATGCAGGGATCCCGACGCAGGATTGATCCTGGGTCTCCAGGATTACGCCCTGGGCCGAAGGCAGACGCCAAACTGCTGAGCCACTCAGGGATCCCCAGAGTTTACATTTCTTGTGAGACAGAAAAGTACAAATAAATACACATATAAACTTACAGGTACTAATTATTACTCTGACAAATAAAGTAGGGTAATTGGTTAGGGAGTGATGAATGTGCATTTGAGTGTACATTTTGCTGTATAGAGTAGTCAGAGTAGGGTGTCTTAGGAGGTGACACTGGAGCAGAGGTCTGAAATAGTGAAGGAGTAAGAAATACAGATAGCTAGGAGGACTGTCCCAGGCCGAGGGAACAGCAGAGATGAAGGAGCCAGAGGAAATGTGTGGAGACAATAAGAGGCCAGTGTGCTGGAACAAGCAAGGGGGAGACAGGGACTGAAGGCTCATGAGACCCACTGCATTCATTTCATAGGATTTAGGTAACATCTGTATACTGTCAAAGTATGTCAACATTGTACCCATCCAAATCACCTGAGGAGGTTGTTAAAAATATAAAGTCATAGGCTCTACTCCACACCTTAGTAAAAATCTCCAGTAGACTTGAGAATGTGAATTTTTAACAACCTTCTCTGGTGATTCTTAGGAAGCCACACCAGCACTGCTCTGCAATCTGGTATTTGGAGGCCACTGTGTTTGATGAAAGTTTAAAAACTGCCTTTTGAGGATGCCAGCAGGAACTAGAAACCCTGGCAGGATGCATGCCCACTTTCTGCCCTTTTGGATAACAGCTGTAATGGGTAGTTAGGAGGAAGAGGCATTTGGATCACAAAGCATGTTGAATGCTGTGAAGGGGGGTAAGAAGCAGACTAGAAATCCTGGTTGTAAACTTTTAAGCTAAGTGTACACTTTACAGCCCATTCCCAAGATCCTGTTGGACATCACGAGTGCAACAATTTATCTGAGCTAGAAGGGTAACCATTTTTGATATATCTTTCAGGAGGTTTAGCAGGTTCCCTGGCAATCAGGAGCCTGCCAATAAGAAAAGATTGTATTTCTTATTCATTTTTCTCTTCTATTAATGGAAACAAAGCCAAGTACAATCTAGTTGAAACCCAGAAAATGGAGAAGAACTGAAGTATATTTTTTGTAGTGAGTTGAATGACGGTTTTCCAGAAGATATGTCTATGTCCTAACCCCTAGAATGAAGAACTTGTGAATATGATCTTATTTGGAGAAAGAATTGTTGCAAATGTAATTCAGTAAAGGATCTGGAGAGATCATTCTGGGTTATTTAGATGGATCTTAAGTTCAATGACCAATGTCCTTAAAAGATACAGAAGAGGAGATGTAGGCACATTGGAGAAGCCTACATGAAGATGGACGTAGAGCCTGGTGTCCGGCAGCCACAGGCCAAGGAACACCAGGGTCACCCTAACTGGAAATGATGAGGAAGAAACCCCAACCCCATAGTCTTCAGAGGGTGATGGGCCCTGCTGATGCCTTGATTTTGGACTTCTGGCCTCCAGAACTCTCAAAGAATACATTTTTGTTGTTTTAAGCCACCAAATTTGTGATAATTTGTTATGGAAGTCATGAGAAAGGAATACATTTTCCTTCACCTTCTAATGCTATCTCGTGACAACTGTGGTCCCTTCAGCTCTGGCCTGTTTCAATAGTTACTCAATTGTGGTCATACTTTTGTCCTGTTGTCTTTGAGTGGTAGATATCTTTTTATATGCCATTTGAATTTGTAATGTTGTTTTCCTTCTTTTGATACAGGTTTCTTCCTTCTCCTTTCTTAGCATTTTCTTTTTTGTTCCAATGTGTCCAAAGAGATGCTTATTTCTAGGAATTTGCCTTTTCTCTGGTTGCTGATACCTCTCAAAACCTTCAAGAAAGGGAGGAGGTTGACTTCTACAATGAGAGGTGTGCTTTCTAGGTCTTGGAGAACTGAAGACTCTAATAGTTCTCTGAAACCTGGAAATTGTCACATTATCAATGTAGGGACAGAAACGCTTACAGAAATGCAGATGGCGATAGTGTTTGGACTTGTCTGGCTCTCGTTTGGTATTAGCTGGCACGTAGCTCTCTGTCCGAATTCCTCAGACTGACCTTCAAGGCTGCCACATTTGGACATTCTTCCAACTTTCCCAACTTCTGTCTGTAGTTCCCCTAGGTGTGCCTTGGCTCTCATGGCTTCCCACATCTACACTTTCCCTTCCTTCCTGTCTACTGGCCAGATCTCTGCTCATCCTGAAAAACTCATTCTAAATCTCATTTTCCCCAGGGAGACCCTCTTGATTCCCCGGCCTGGGGTAATATCTCCTTGCTCTGGACTAACTCTGAGACTAGTCAAACTCCAAGGCACCCCCTTTCCTTTGTAATTCCCCTGTCCCTGGCATAGTGACCCACACTTAGTAGGAATTGCCCCTGTGGACTGAGTCAACCCTGACCATGATTTTTTGTTTGTTTCTTGCTTGGAAAACTGCTAATTCTAGGAAAAGATGGCAGGCCCCTTTTCTAATCAGATCCCCAAACTTGGTGCTGTTCTGGGATACTTAATTGTTTCTCGTAGATAGTTAAAGTCTACTTAATTTGTTTCAGCCCTAACAAGGTCTCTAATTCACAGAAGTTCAAGCAGGCAGTAGATGGGTAACTGGCAGTTGGAGATCTCTGCCAAGGCTTGGGCCAGCAGGCAGATACCTTGTCTAGCATCCTTACCTGTCTATGCACCAGCATGGGTGTTATGGGGGCACTTGAAATGGCAGTTGGGTCCCTCCTTCCCTAGCAGGCCGGGAGCTGGGGAAACAGAAAACACTAGGACATTGTCCCTGCTCAGGAGGGCCTTGCTGTATCATCACACAGAACCCAAAGATTCAGGCTGATAGCCCCTGGGACTCTCCCCTGCTTGGGTGAGAGCACAGATGCTCCAGGTCAGGCGGGTGAGGGGGAGGTGGCCTAGGGAAGAGAATGGCTGTGAGCCCAGGCCCTAGTTAGAGGGACTGCCTCAGAATCACTGTGTCCTTGTTCACAGCATCTTGGCCTGGCTTTTCATTCCTTTTGCCAGCAGCTAGCATCTCTGACTCCTGTCTGCCCCTGTGTCCTGCCTACTGGGATTCTGGATCCCCTTCTTCCCTCCTGTAGCAGCATGCTCTAACTTCCGGGACTGCCCTTTTTCAGTTGGCATTGTCTTGACAACTGCTGCTTCTCTTCTGCCCAGAGGCCGGTCAGCCAGGGGCAAAGGGGACCCGTTGATTCCATTCCTAAAAATGGACATTTCTATAAATCCATCCTGAGCCAGAGTTTTGCTCATCGTGAGAAGATGCCCCCATCGGAACATGGGAGAGCTTTGGTTTAGTGGGGTTTGGGTTCCTTGTCAGTGTTCATCCGCATCATCTCACTGCATCCTGAGAAAGGGAACAATTTGGGTCCATTCTGTCCTAAAAAACTACAGCTTAATACATTTTTTTAGGTGTGTGAGCTAGTGATAAAAGTTCTAATCTCTGCAAAGCAAGAGAAGAAGTGTTAATACAGCTTGGGAAAATACCCTTCCGTCCTCAATTTCCTGGCACGCTCCAGTCCCTCGCCAATGCAGAGCTTATCTCACCAAGGCAGTGGATTCCAGAGTGACACTTCTTAGACCAAGAAATAGAATCTATTTTCTCTATGCCTGCAGTTTCCTTGCAGTATTTTGGAGAGGCATTTAGATTCTCAGGGGGGAGAAACTTTATTGATTTGGATAGCTCCTTGTTCCTTGTCTCTTTCTTTCTTTCTTTCTTTCTTTCTTTCTTTCTTTCTTTCTTTCTTTCTTTCTTTCTTTCTTCTTTCTTTCTTTCTCTCTTTTTTTCTTTTTCCAGTTTTACTAGAGTCATTGGCTTTATGAGGGCATCAGAAGGGAATCTAATTTTGAGAGAGGAAAAGGAAATGCTTGGAAAGCTCTCTCTGGAAGGAAATGGCAGTATGTTGCTATAGAGCTGGATGCCTCAGGACCATTCACTGGAGTCATTCTCCTCATACCTTTTGTTAGGATGCTCAGCCTAGGGAATCCCATGTGGGTGCTAAGTGTGGGTTCAGTAAGAGTGAAAGCCTTGTCTTATGAATGTATGTAACCTCAGCACCTCGTCTGTTTACTGGGGAGGCTTGTTGAAAGAATGAATAAATAATTGCATTGGAAATAGGTCCAGGCACAGGTTGTCTTTAGACCCAATTGCCTTTCCTGTGTCATTAGGTGTTTAGGTAGGTTTTTATTTATTTATTAAACATTTACTAAAAACCTCCAGAGTGATAAGGACTTTGCTGAATGCAGAGGGAGCAAAAGTGAAGAAGGCAAGGTCCCTTTTTAGAGTGTCTTTGGTTGATACCTAAAGAACATTTCCACCAATAACTCTTCTGAAGTTAAAGCACAATAGCACTTACTCAAATATTTTGAATTAAAGTCATCCCCACTTCCAGAGCTAGAAGCAGATCATTCAGAAAAGACCAATGGCTAGGATTCACACACACACACACACACACACACACACACACACACAGTAGGGACTAACCCAAAGCAGACTTACAAATATTCATTGATATGTGTAATTTTGAATTTGAAATCTTTTCTGTTTTTATTGTTCATATTTAAACTAACTTTCAGAACTGGGGTGGGAGCAGCAGGACATGTAACCCAGGCTTTGGAATTTGGCTCCCGGTTAGAGGTCATCCTGACCAGCCTGTTCACATCATCTTCTTCAATATCAATGTCCCACTCTAGGGTTGATTTGGCCAGCCTTTTAAATATTATGTTTTTTATGTCATACATGATGTCATTAGGTATGATGTTTTATTCATTATTTATACACAGTAAAATTCACCCATGTTAAATATACATTTGATGGATTTTGGAATCATATACTAATTTGTAAACACCAACACAATGAAGATATGGACTATTTTCCTCAGTCCAGAGATCTTGTGGATGTCTTTGGAGTTAATGCCTCTCCTGGTGCCTGGCTCCAAGAAACCACTGATCTTCTTTCTGTTTGTATAGTTTTGGTTTTCTAGAAATTCATATAAATGAAACCATAGATTACATAGTCTTTTGTGTTTTCTTTATTTCACTCAGTATAATGTTTTAGGACTTGATAAAACAGATTGCTGGGCACATCTGGGGTATATTGATGCTGTTGGTCCAAGGGCCATATATTGGGAACCACTGCACTATCCCCCACTCTCTCCCAGAACACTTTACCATCTTTCAAAGAAGGGCCCTATCAAAGTGCAAGTGTTCACTTTTCAAAGGGGAAATTGAGGACATTAGGGGATCCATGGGCTATAACTCTCCTTCTGTGGAGCTTCTTCAATAAGCCTGCCTGTTGGGGGACTCTGCTTGCCATCACAGAGCAGAGACCTTGAGTTATCGATGGAAGGGCAATGATTCAGCACCTCATTCTTGCCATCACTGCTGCAACCCTCGTTATCCGCAACCTAGATGGTTGTGGTCAAGTATAGGATCCAGATTTACTCATTCTGCTTTCTTTCCTATCTAACCGCAGCCCTGAGGCTAGACTCGGGGGCTCTTTGTTCTGTCTGGGGCACCCCAGCTCTGCTCCTTGACTGTGGCCAGTGCCCTTGGTGCTTCTCTGAGCTGTGACCTGGAGCTTAACAACCTTCCTATTCCTGAAGGACAGTGTTAAGGTTAATGGCAGGCCATGGGCAGACCTGGGCAAAGAATAAAGAGAGGGCCCACTTTGGAAATCATGCCAGACTCAAAATATCTCAGTGCCATTCCCGACCTCTGCTCTTACTGGCTGTACAATCTTGGGCAAAGACATCTCTCTTCACTTGGCCTCAGTTTTCTCAACCATACAATCATGATAATAAATAATTAAAGTGTGATCATAAAGTTAAAACGATCTTATAGAATTATTCAACAGACATTGAATATCCATCTCATGCTAGATATTGGGCAAGATGGTAGAGCTAAGCTGAATAGGACTCAGTCCCTTCCCTTCACAGGTGTGATGGAGGATCACCTGATTTGCATAGTGAAATACATATGTGGACATGCTTTGTATTGTACTGTGTAATTGTAAATTCAATAATTAATGGAGGGATGGGAAGGAAATAACACATAGGCTGGGATGAGTGGGATTCCTTGAAGAGTTGATTTGTCAATAGGTAATTTCCTATCCATTATAATGATCTGGAGAGTTTTTTTAAAAGTATGAACACAGGGGCCCAAGTCCCAGCTATTCAAATTGAATTGGTCAAGAAGGGTGTGGGGTCTGGACATTGTTTTTTAAAAAAACCATACCAGATAATTCTAATTAGTATCCAGGGTTGAGGTCCACTTTACTTCATGATTTGCCCACCCAAAGGGAGAAGAGATTGTTGCTTCTGAGTACGGAGATAAGGTTTAACCAGGAGTCACTGGCTCCCTTGCAAAGTGACCTTGCATCTCTGTCCTTAACTCCAGGGCCCTGTGTCCCTGAGATAAGTCCTCATTTCTCCACTCCACATTGGAATTCAAAAGAAGGTCCTTGAGATCAGAAGGTGATGAGAATGTCTGAAGAGCCAGCTTATTATTTACCACAAACCCAAGACAGATGGAACGCTCCAGAGTATTCTTACAATAGCTGAGTTGCCAAGGGAGGAAAATGAGTAAAATTAATCAGCAGCAGGAAGGGAAAGGATGTTGTGGAGTGGTGAAGCAATTAGAGCCACGTTTCAGATGGGGAGCCAAGGCCCTCGGACCAGCACGGGGATGCTTGGAGGAGGCTGCAAATGTGGCCAGCAGGGCCATCTGTCTGAGACCCCGGGAGTCTGAGAACTTTGTAGGCAGAAACCAAAAGCAAGTTGTGAGTGCTTCTTGTCCTGGTACTGGCTGTTGCCCGTGCCCTCTCCAGGGAGACACTGCAGGTTCCCCCTGTCTCTGTCACCAGCCTACTCTGTCCAGGGCAGGAAGGGTAACAACAGCATCAAGGGTGAGGCCAGGAAGAACCAAGATGGCAGGTCATCTGTACGCTTTACCTGTCAGTCTTTTCTATAGACTGTGTTCTATATAGTTTGACATCTCTTTGCCCACCTGTTCCCGCTGGGGCTGGAGTCCCTCTCTGAATTTGTCTGTGACACTGTCAGTGGGTCAGGAGACTGCTCTTTTATCTACACCCCAACAGTGGTCCCAATGCCTATGGCAAGACCACCCTCTCCTCTCATGGCCTACACCTACCTGTCTCCTTCCAGGTAGCATAACTACTTTGAACTCCTTAGATTGTAAAATTGTTTGAGCTCACTGCTGCCTGAGGCCCAGGAACCAAAGATTTGAGCTGCCTGGCTGGAGTCCAGGATTAAGCCTCAAACTGTGAGAATGGAGATGAGCAACTGATGGACATATTCACTAGATCCTCATTGCAGCCAGGTGAGTATCCCCAAGCCCACCCTGCCTGGACTGGATTCATTGTTTCAGGGTGTTGCTGGGGATGTGCCCTGCATCTCTCACAGACTAAGTATGACATTTCTCCAGGGCATCATCATCCCTGCCCAGGGCACCCTGACCAGCAAGCCTTTGAATGCAAATGAGATCATGAAAAGTGCTTTGTAAACAGCACAGTACTCTATGCATGCAAATCATCGTTACAAATGGCACACTTACTTGTTTGCTGTGAACTTTCTTCCTGCATCAGCCTTGCATTGAGATCCATCAACCTGGTATCTTAAGTGGGATGACTCATGGCAGACATGTTTTAAATGTGGTAGGCTGAGCAAGGTGGCAGGCACTGAGTTCACCCACTCACACTGCTCACCATCCCCAGCTCTGCTCTTTGGATACAGTTTGTCTCCCCATTCCTTACTGTGAGGGGGAAAACCTGTGAGGGTGGTTTTTAACCTTTCTTTTTTGCATGCACATCATTTGACCAATTTAGTTGGTCTCTCTTTCTGTTCCTTCCTTTTCCCTGAAGCTCTGTTGTAGTGACCATGTCCCTGGGCTCCAGTGTTTTGTGGCAAAGGAAGGATCAAATTACATGAGTTTTCCAATCATAGCCCACAAGAACTTAAGCATCGAGATCTGCTGGAAGATGAAGGTGGATATCTCATAGGCAAGGCTGGACCCCTTCCCCCAGCACAACAAAACCTCTAAATCTGTATCACATTATTCAGTGTGCTTTCAGGAAACATTTCATTTGAAGAAAGGATTACATTGATGTTAGATTTGAGAATAATGAAGTCTATAAGGAACCTATCAAACTCAATACCTAAAAAAACAAAAAATCTAGTGAAGAAATGGACAGAAGACATGAACAGACATTTCTCCAAAGAAGACATACAACTGGCTAACAGACACATGAAAAAATGCTCAACATCACTCAGCATTAAGGAAATAGAAATCAAAACCACAATGAGTTACCACTTCGCACCAGTCTGAATGGCTAAAATAAGCAACACAGGAAACAACAGATGTTGGTGAGGATGTGGAGAAAGGGGAACCCTTTTATACTGTTGGTGGGAATGCAAACTGGTGTAGCCACTCTGGAAAACAGTATGAAAGCTCCTCAAGAAGTTAAAAATAGAGCTACCCTATGACCCAACAATTGCACTAGTAGGGATTTATCCAGAGGATACAACCATAGTGATTGGAAGGGGCACATGCTCCCCATGATTGTAGCAGCAATGTCAACAGGAGCCAAACTATGGTAAAAGCTCGAATGTCCATCAACAGATGAATGGATAAAGAAGATGTGGTATATACATATACATATATTTATATATATTTATATTTATATATGATGGAATATTACTCAGCCATCAGAAAGGATGAACTCTTGCCATTTGCAATGACATAAATGGAGCTACAGGGTGTTATGTTAAGCAAAATAAAAATAAGTCAGAGAAAGACAAAGACCATATGATTTCACTCATGTGGAATTTAAGAAACAAAACAGATGAAAATAAAGGAAGGGAAGAAAAAATAAAATAAGATAAAAAGAGAGAGGGAGGCAAACCATAAGAGACTCTTAACTCTGGAAAACAAACTGAGGGTTGTTGGAGGGGAGGTGGGTGGGGGGATGGGGTCACTGGGTGACGGGTATTAAGGAGGGCACTTGAAGTAATCAGCGCTGGATATTATATGCAACTGATGAATCACTAAATTCTATTCCTGAAACTAATAATACAGTTTATGTTAACTAAATTTATTTATTTATTTATTTATTTTTAATTTTTATTTATTTATGATAGTCACACAGAGAGAGAGAGAGAGGCAGAGACATAGGCAGAGGGAGAAGCAGGCTCCATGCACCGGGAGCCCGATGTGGGATTCGATCCCGGGTCTCCAGGATCGCGCCCCGGGCCAAAGGCAGGCGCTAAACCGCTGCGCCACCCAGGGATCCCCTGTTAACTAAATTTAATTTAAATAAAACATTTTAAAAAAGGGAGGATAATGAGATTAAATAATTTCCAATTTTTGGAGCTCGAATATTCTGTTTTCTCTTTTATATCCCTGCGTGTTCTTGGGAAAGTTACTTAATTGTTCTGAACCTCAGAGTATCTGTAAAATGAGACTTATCTCGCAGCAGTGTTGTGAGGACTAAAAGAAATACATGACTAGTTCCAGTGAGAAATAGGTTACTGATCAGTGAAGATGAACATCAGTATTTAATACATGTGTGGTCCTTCTGCTTTATTAGATGTGTAGACTGAGATCCCACAAAACTGTGACTTACCTGAAGTCACAGCATTGGAAGTAGCAGAGCCTGGAGCAGAAACTTGGGCCACTGCCTGTATCCCACTGGCTTCACACCAGGTCTCCCGTCTTATGTGGATATGCATAAGGCTGTGGCCTGTCTTCTTCTCCTTTCTCCTTGCTCTGCTTTGAGTCATCTGCCCAAGCTCCTAAGAAAAATGAAATCATATGTATGTTCATATGAAGTAACGACACTACTAACCTCATTCAACTTCCAGAAGAGCCTAGTGAAGAAGGTATTACTGAGCTTTCTATTTCTGAACCAGCCAGCCTCATGTCTGTCTTCAGGTCCTGGGCTCTTGGCTTTTCCTTCTCCCCAAAGCACTTTTGTCCCGCACATCCATGTAATATTGTTGGAGAGGTCGTCTTGGAACACTCTGTAAAGAATCACCCTTACCACTGCCTCTCCTCTAAACTTGCTTTGTCTTTCTTCATAGAACATAACACTACTTGGCATGGATCTCTGTGTTTTCTTTGTTTATTACCTATTTCCCCCAGTAGACCATGGGCCGTGAGAGGGCTGGAGCTTTGTCTCTTCTGACTATGTGCGGATAATAAGTGCCTGGAGCCAGGAGGCAGTGAGAAAACATTTCATAAATTACTAAATGAATGGATCCCATTTTACAGATGAGGAGACCAGGGCTCAGATGCTGTGCATCTTGCTCAGGGTTACCAAGACCCAAAAGGCAGATTGGGACCTCAGCATGATTCTGCACAGGCAGTGTGTCCCCGATCATCTAGATTACCTGCTTTAGAGTATTTCCTGGGCCATATGTAGGGTCCCCAAATTCAAGTGTGTTGTTGATTGTTCTGGCTGGTGATTCCAGTCTCTCAAGGCTGAGACAGTTCTAGATCTACTCCTGTCCTCATTCATGTCACACTGTCCTGCTTCTTGCAAATAGAGTATGGCTCTGTAGTGAATCCCATGTGCCAGCTGTTTTCCAGACTTCACACCCTCTGTTTGGGGGTGCGGGCTAAGGAGGGTGGGAATGAGGGGTGGTGGTGCCTCCATCTCTCTCATCAGCTCTGGGTTAGAGCAGGCCACAGCTCTGCCTTTTGTGAGGGAATAATAACCAGAACCAGAGAAGACAATGGGACTTTGGGCATGTGCATTATGAGTCTTGCAGTGACGAGGAAGTTGTGCTTTCTTTCACTCCCTGGATGACAGTGATGTCATTGACTCAGAACCAGCTAGTCATCGAGGCACCTGCCATTACAGTAGGATGAGCTCCTCCTTCCCCAAATATGCTGCTTACAACTCACTGGGTATCGTCGAATCCTTTGGATGAACAAAGCAGGCAAATGAAGAGTGGGGAACAAAATGGGGTAAGATCTGGCATGACGCCCACAATGCAGTCTTCATATAGGCTGAGAATAACTGGCACTGATGCTCTTACAGAAGGGTGACCTGCATTTCACCCAATGAATCACAGCCCTGCTTCCTGATCCAGCTCAAGGCAAATTCATCGTTTATTTCTGAGAACAATCCCCCAATCTAGGCAAAAAGTCTGACTGCAGCAAGAAGCTGAGATGAACATTTCCCTGGAGAACTGAGCAAAATTTCACTGTTTGTGTTCAAAAAAAATTTTTTTTCTGCTTATAGGTCAGCCATGGGGCCCCAAGCCTCCCCTACTTGAGCACAAATGCATATAGTTGAGAATAAAACAGCCATGACCAGGCAGTGCCACTGGGTATCTTTAACTGCTCTCAGTCATTAAGTAAGGTGCCTGGATTGGATTTATCACCAACGATTCGATCGATTACTTGGTGCTCAACTGCAATCTAAGTCCTTCTGTGGCTGACTTCAGGCATTGCGTTAAGATGAATGGACTGGTGAGGTGCACCCCCTTCCTGTAGGAGGTGGGGCTGGTGGGCTCCCCCTGAATGAAGCCTCTGAGATAAACATACACTGGGTATACATGAGGTAAAGGAGTAGAGAAACAGGATTCTTTGTTTGGGCCTCCTGGTGCCCAGGACCCAGGCAGCCTGGCAGGTGGTTCTGTTGCAGTGGGTGGTGACAGCTCATGAGAAGGGACTCCTTTCTCCCCATCACAGTCAGGTTTGCCTTTGTCAAGTGTGAACACTGTTTCATGGAGCTATGCAGAGCCCTTTCTCCCAGGCCTGGCCTTACCATCCCATGCAAAATTAACCTTCATTATGATTTAGGTCTCTTGGCAGTGCAGGCAGGGCCATCCCTGCATGGTGGGGAGCAGACTTTACTGGAGAAGCTAAAACATCCTTGGGGCTATGACCTGAGTCTGTGGGTCCTGGTGGGCCTCCCGGGGCAACTGCAACAAAATCATGCAAGGAATAGACAACATCTGATCTGTTTTGTAATGAGTAGAGTTCAACAGCTCAGGGTTCCAGAGACATCTGTGCTTACTGCGTGCCTTGTGATACTCTAGGTCTCCCCTTTTCAGCCAATTTGCTGGAATATCCCACAGGCCCTTGCTGTGTGACTTAGTCACACCATTGCTGGCCTCACCCCATGGGATATAGGCACCCCAAGAAGCTCCATGCAGTCAAGTCAAACATACACTTGGCCTTGTGTGCATTCAATGTGACACTGAGTGTCCCCTTCACTGTCACTCATATCTCCTAGCTAGCTTTCAGCAGTCTGGGTGGATAGTTTTTGGGATCCTGGCCATCACAAGAAACAGAGCCTGCATTGCCAAGGATTTAAGAAGATCAATATTCCTAGCTTCTCCTTTGTAGGACTTCTTCACTTAAAGGCAGCCCTTGATTGTTGGGCTCAATTTGGGGCCTTTCCTTCCAAATTGCTTGACCCTCATTGAACCCAGTATGGAAACATACTCCTGGTCACCTAGACTTTTGCTTTTGGAGACACACTCTTATTCACACTATCATTTCAAACTTTCTTTGGATATTATATTTCTTTTCCTTTCTTGACTTCGATCCATGATTTGGTGGCTCTGGGTAAATCCTGCCTGGTCTCCAGATGCCTCTCCCTCGGACCAGGGCCTGTGGGACAGTGAACTGACCAATGTGCTGGTCTTCCTGTTCAGTTAGACAGATTTCTTGACTTCTTACGTTTGATCTTCATAATTGCAATTCTTTCACTCCAGAGCACGAAAATATTGACTGCAAAAAGCCATTTGATGTTCGTGAAGACTTTGGAACATTTTAATCAGCTTCCAAGAGTTCTTTAGGTCACAAAGATTGTGTTTTACTGAATCTGAACAGCCTCATTTGAGAAGGGTTGGAAAATTGTTCAAATTGAGATTTTTCTTCAGGCTAAGGAAGTGGTTGCTTTATGTGGGAAGATGCCAAAACTCTGTGCCTGTGGGCCAAGGGGGTAATAATAATCACCGAAATTCATATACTTGGCATGTGTTGGCACAGATCCAAGTACTTTATGTGTATTTCATCTCACAGAGCTTTCCCACCACCACCACCACCACCAAGCTGGGGTGTCAGGAGATAGAGAATAGACACAGGCCTTTACCATACTTTTGATTCCTACTTCTCTAACTGAGGTGATGGCGATTCCCCCAATCCTTCTTATCTCACTGTTTAAGTCTTATAGCTATTTTTCTGAAAATCTCAACTAGCAGAGTTTTAGAGAAGATAGGCCATAGAGAAGGTTTGGGTTCAAGTAGATCCTTGACTCTTACTAGCCAGATGGCCGTGGGCAAGGCAGTCAGCCTTTCTGAGGCTCGTTCATTCACTGCACAATTACTGAGTGCCCAGTGTTTAAGGGACTGTGCCATGTTCTGTCCAGGTGCCTGGTAATAATGAGGACAACACTTATTGGGCTAGGATTATGTATTAGGCACTGGCTTATGTATTTTATTTGTAACTTCTCATTTAGTTTTTCCATAATCTTTTAAGACAGGCAGCATCAACAGGAGGAAGCTAAGGCTAAGAGTTTAATGAACTTGCCCAAAGGCCACACAGCTTGTAAATGACAGAGGAGAGAATCAATCTCAGTTCTGTTAGGATCTCCAAGCCAAGTAATCAAGACGACTCACGGTGGAATCCTGGTTCAGGCATTTAGAGCTTGGAGGGGAGGTTAGTGTCCTTAGAGAGATTTGGGTTATCAGACCACAAGAAACAGGTACTGAGAATTTGGACACCAGTGTTTTTAGCTGGTGGAGTCAAGGAAAACTTTGTAGAGAGGTTGTTTTAATTTTGAAATCTGGTTATGATTTGAGTATGAGATATGTGAACTGGGGCCCCTTCCTTTCTGGGTGCTCTAGCAAGTGCTATGCTAGAAATTTGTAAGGGCTGTGGAGGAAGTAGGGGGTGGTTCTATCTGGCATAGCATATTCTTAGTCAAAAAAAGGTATAGATTAAATATATCTATATTTATCTTTGTAATCTAAATCTACTCATACCTATATCTACACCTACCCATCTATGCCTACTCATCTACATCTATACATATATACCTACACATCTACACCTACCCATCCACACCTTCACATCCATACCTACCCATTTATACCACATCTACACCTACCCATGTATACCAATACCTCCACACATACACATCTACACCTACCCATCTATACTTACACATGTACACCTACACATTCACACCCACATGTCTACACCTACCCATCTACACCTACACAGGTACCCCTACACATGTACACTTACCCATCTACATCTATACCTATATATTCCTGTATCTCCATATCATCTGTCTTACAGAGCTTAATTTAATTTGTGGAATATGTCCCTAAAAGAATCTCACCCAGATCCATAAGGAAATACGTGTCATGACATTCTCAAGAGCATTGTGTGTGTGTGAGGGTGGTGCAGGGTGGAAGGGCTGAGGGGCCTGAGATGGTGTGGGCATGTTGTAGCTTATAATAAGAACTCTCCTGGACCCAAATCTAGTCCTCTAGACTCCCAAACCCCACCCTTGACCCCTGTCCTTGGCCCACTTAGTCCCCTACCCTCAATATCTGACATAATTTGTCCTTCCTCATCCTCGATATCTTTTTTTTAAATTTTTATTTATTTATGATAGTTTCTCTCTCTCTCTCTCTCTCTCTCTCTCTCACACACACACACACACACAGAGAGAGAGAGAGAGAGAGAGAGAGAGAGAGAGGCAGAGGGAGAAGCAGACTCCATGCACCTGGAGCCCGACCTGGGACTCGATCCCGGGTCTCCAGGATCGCGCCCTGGGCCAAAGGCAGGCGCCAAACCATTGTGCCACCCAGGGATCCCTCATCCTCGATATCTTATCACCCTGCCTGCCTCCAGCAAGAATCCTGTTAAGTCGGTTTAACCAGAATCCCCCTGTCTCTGATATTTCCTCTTAGGGATTTTCCATCCCCGATCCCTACACTTCTCCTCTGATATGAGTCCTCACTTGTCCTTATTGTATTTGGACTTGAACCCAATTGTATTCTGAGGTCTCTCTTTTCCCTTTGTGATAGCTCTAGAACAGAATTCACCTTTACCACTTTTTCTCTCCAGCTCTGGTGTTCCTTGACACCCACAGTGCCACAATTAGGAGCACACATAGCAACATGCATGCATCTTAAAAGTATAGTGTTGAGTGAAAAAATATGAAATACCACTTACATGAATTAAAAATAGATGTACAAAATAACAATATGTTTTTACAAGGACACTTACAAATAAAATGGTAGAAACTAAACACATAGATACCATTGCTTATGCAGGGGGTGGGAATGGAGAACAGAAATAAAAAGGAAAAGTAAATAAAGGATTTTCTCAAACTGAGGATGTGAATGTGTTATGAACTAAGGACATAATTAGTTCAACCCCCTGAGATTCACCTCCAGCCACCCCACATACGTTTACACACATTTATCTGGTTGGAGGGCAATGGGCCAAGATGGGCATCAGGAAAGACTATATGATGGCAGGTTAAGTGTCCACCAGACATGCAAGGGATTCCATGATCCTTGATCATGGGTCAGCTTCCAAGATTTGACAGTATGAGTAACAAATAGGCCTAGAATCTTAGGGCCTGACCTACAGATTACTTGCATATGTATCAAATCAGAGAAAAGAAATAAAAGCAAAGCATGAAGGAGAAGTAGCTGAAATTAGAAGTTCCTTGACGGGAGAAGGTCAGCAGATTAGAGCTGCAGGGAGAGCATGTGCATAACTGCATTTGTGGCAGAGGAGTAAGGAGGAGAAAGCATGAAGTACGAGGGGGCTCAGTAGTAAGTCAGCCCATACTGGGCATGTGGGGGACACTACTTATATGCAAAGCATTGGGTGTATTGCTCAGGCGGGGATGTGGTGGGGTGAGATGGGGAGGGGAGGGTGATTAAAAATGTTCTCCAGGGACAAACATCTTCTCCCAGACTGAACCCTTCTCCCTTGCCCCACTCGCTGCTTGGCATAGCACACTGGATGTTTGGGAGCTATGGTCTGCTTCACCCAGCACTTTCCACATTTGTCTCTCACGACCTGACTCATTTGCCTCTTATCCTTCCCCAAAGCCTCTTTCTTTCTCCCCATCCTCCTGCTATTTCCTCCTCCCAAACACCCCTGTGCAAAGCTCTCCTTCTCTTTCTCCAACCTTATCTCACTTTTACCCGGAAGCTTTCCTGGTTAGATAAATTATTTGAATGGCGTTGGAAAAGGTTATTGAAGTCTGCCTTTCGTTTTCCTTTATAAAATAAGAGTGCTGCGTGGCATGGTCTCCCTAGCCTCTTCCGGTGCCAGCCTTCTGCGATTACAAATAATCTGATCTCTTCCTTTCCCTGGTATTCCCTCTGCAGCTGTGGACTTTGTTTCATATTAGCTTGATTCGCAGTTTCCACCACGCTACTTTGTTTTTATCCTTGGGCTGTTGCCATGTGCTACACTTAGGTATTCTATCTATACTGGAAACTCCTGGAAAGGAGGAATCATGTGACCTTCAAATCATGAACCTGAGGTTATACAAACAGCGCCATCAATTGCCAGATACATGACAGATGGCAAAACCCATCCAGAGCCTTGTTTTTTTGGCGTCCCTGCCATGTTCCTGCCACTCACCTTTTTAAAAGGTATCTTTAGTTCCCCCTCTGTCTGGGAATTAGGTCTTAACTGTTGCCTTTTCTATGATTGGCTCTATTAAACAAACTGGCCAAATCTATGTCCATGCCCTTGGCTGGGAGGAGCGATCTAGATATACCTGTCTCCTTGTGATGTTCTCTGGGTTTTGGGAATAAACTTCAGGTCCTCTTGGTCCTCAGGTTCATCAGGGATCTGTCAGCACCATTATGGTTAGATTTAAATGTTTTTCTCCTAAATGCTGCTTTATGCAGGGTCCGATGTTTGTATCGTGGAGGCAGAAGGCAAGATTTGTTTATTCAGTCATGTATTCAAAAATCATTTTACTGACTACTCAGGATGTGTCAGAAACTGGGGGGTGAAAAGATAAATAAAACCTGGTTCTTGCCTTTAAGAAGTACTTGACCTAACGAGGAAATTGATATGAAAATCTTACATTCATGCAGTGAGATACCCTGTCATAAAGGTATAATCAAGGAGAAGGAGAATTACTGAGGAGCTAGGAATTGCTTATAACCATGGGCATCACAGATGTCACAGCAGAGGTGAACCTGCGCTAAACTTGAGTGAGATTCGGCAGCAAAAGGCCAAAGGACATTCTAGGCAGAGGGAACAGACTGCATAAAGGCATGGAGCAAAGGAGCTGGTGAAAATAAGATTTAAAAGGTGGGCAGGGGCTAGATGTAAGAGTCCTTACATGTCCTATGGAGGAGGCTGCAGGGCAGTGGCTCTCCACGGGTTGAAGCCTCATCTACAGAGCTGACTGAATGTACAGCTTTCTGGGACCCACAGATTTAGTCATAGTCAGTTGGTTTGAAGTGGGGTTCAAAAAATCTTTAATATGAGCCAGCTTCCCAGGGGATTGTGATGTAGGCAATCTGCTAATCACTTTAGACAGACACTGCTATGTTGTTGCACTTGGCAATGGGAAATACCAAAGAGTGACATCAGAAAGACATGTCTAACCAAGTGAATTCAAAGGAGAATTGGGGAAGAAAGTCACCCTGTGGGGTGGTCTGTTAGCAGTTCACTGTGATGGGTCTCCTGCAAAATACCCCATGCCTGAACTATGGCAGCAGGTGGTGGTGATGCAGAGAAACGAGTGGAGAAAGCTCTCTAAAGGCCGAGTGGACGAGAGTTAGTGAGGGAATGGAAATTGTGGGAGGGGGACCTATTAGTCATTGGACTAATTGGGAGTTGGATAAAAAAGGGAGAAGATAAAAAAGCGTGGTGTAGGACTTACCAAGGTTTGGGAGTCTGTAGAATCTACAAATAAAGATTTAATTCAGTTCCCCAGATTTGCATTTGGGAATTATGAGCATGTTGAGATGAAAGCTGAAGCCATGGGATTCTCTGAGATGATTCTATAAGAGAGACTAGAGGACAAAGACTGTGCCTTTAGGAGAAAGGCAGAGGGAAGAGGCCTATTCCCTAGACTGCAGGTGAGCAGCTCAAGGCAATTAAAGGGAGGGGAGAATTTTAGGAAGGACTTTTCCAACATCAAGCTTGGACTGATGCACAGTTTGCCCCCTAGAGGCCAAGACGAGCATTGCAGTAGGAGCCAGATGTGCTAGAAGGAAGGGGGAGAGTCTACATATGGGTGAGTGTGCTAAGGAGTGTGTCCTTATGGAGGGATAATGCTATGTGTGTGTGCACTTGTGTGTGTGTGGGCTATGAAATACATGTTGATTTATGAATGCATATCTAATAGTAGCCTTCTGTGTGCCAGGCATCCGACAATCCTCTGAGCAAAGTGGAGGAATGGCAGCCAAAGTGTGGGTGCACACCCGAGGGACAAGAGTCAAAGAGTCAGGGAAAATGAGAGCCAGGAACTGTGAAGCAGACAGTGGCCTCGATGAATTCCAGTGAGGGGTCCTGATACACAATGGTGACCATAGGAAATAGACATGGCCAGGATGAGGCCAAGTGGAGCAGACTGTGGTGCCAAGTGCCACAGAGGGCCTAAAAGGACCAAGAAGTGGCCTGGATATTTGGAGGGTCATGGGACTTTTCAGAGTGTTTTCTTGGAGCTCAGTGGAGCAATGGGCAGAAGGTGAGGGGTGGAGGAGAGAGGCTGTGATTCTTGAGTTGGAAGCAGGGATGGGATACAGCTAGGCAAGGCGTCCATTAACCTTATTGGTACAACTTGAGAAGCTAAAAGGACTTATTTGGACAACTTGCAATTTCAAAAATTAGTTTTTTTCCTAAGAGGTTATTAAAACTGGAAAGAACCATAATATGCCTTTCTGCAATATTTAAATAGCTTCTTATCCTGACAGTTGTTAATACTTGCTTCTCCAGGAATTCCAGGCCTTTGGCAGTAAACCAAGTGAATATTCTAAAATAGAAAATAAAATTGTCCTTTATTATTCCTCAGATATAGTCAGTGTTCTGAGTCTGAACACTTAGATTCAGGTGTGTGTGTATGTGTGTGTGTGTGTGTGTGTGTGTATACGCACGTGTAGAGTTGGAGTGTGTCTGTGTATTTTCATTTAACTAAAGTATTTCATATTCCATATGTCAGGTAGTGTAGGTGCTAGCATTACCAGTGAGCAGGAAGGGCATGGGGGAGCCAGTTGATCTTATGCAGGGATACCCAGGTAACTTGGTTCTCTGGGGGTACAGAAGGAAGGCCTGATTGTACCATTTGCCAATTACCATGGTGTAAATGCTCTTGCCATGGTTGATTTCAAAATATCAGCATGATGTCACTGGATGTGGACTTGGGGGAAGAGTTTTGCACAGTCTCTTCTTGCATGCCAGCACAAGCCAGCTCCAACACACCATTGATCCTTAATGCAGGAAGAGAAATAATTATGACACTAATAATTCCTTTGACTTATGGGTCTGTTTGTGCTTCCCCAAGCACTCCAAAATATTTTTCTTTACCTGCACTGTACCGTGTGATTTGAAGGATATAAAAAATCTCGTTGGCTAGCCACAGGCCTTACATTACCACCAAGGAAACTCTTTTTAACATAGAAACTGTGTCTTTTAAGGAATAGAGTACAGGATATGTTAATGTGAATAACCCAAGATCGTACAAGAAAGATCTAGATTGTGGGATATCATTGGAGAGAGAAGATCTGAAAGAGGGATCAGAGGGGGAGAGGGAGGACGCAGTAGCCAGGTAAGGAAGATGTTCAAAAGAGAGATCCAAGATATTAAAAATATAATTTTTCCTACTTCATAATTTTGCTAGGGCCTGGCCTACTCCTGGATCACAGATCTTGCCAAATAGAGTTCATGCTCCATTATCCACTCTAATGGAAGAAAGTTGGACAACATAATTCAAAACAACGGACAACCTTGAAAGGTAAGTACAATTGGATGTGCAGAGGATATGATGCTTGTTTCTTGGTATCTTTACCATCCTGTGAACGGTTTACCTGTTCTACTTATGGAACTTGCCTTACTCATGGCATGAAGGGAACTGAGAGAAGCCATAGGATTAGTGCTGATCTAGATTTTTTTTTTTTTTTGTATGAGTAAGGGTGGGATTGGGGTGGTTACATCTCCTTATAAGCAATTTAATAAAGTTTTATTTAACAGTTGCTTCTTATTAAAGGGTGAAAAAATCTTGTCTTAGAAAATGAAAATATGTTTCCTGAGAGAGACATATTTAATTTACTTGGCCGTAAGCTTGGAAGTATCATCTGTGTGTGTGAGTGCGCACGTACACATGCGTGTGTGCCTACCTTCAGTTGCTGTTGAGTACAGGAGAAATCAATACCTAGCCACTGGCGGTTGTGGGCTGTTATCACTTGGTGACAGTTGATATATTAGTGGCCAGCAATGAGGAGAATGGTGGGTGTGCATCCTATCAATTTTTAGAGCATATTTTATCTGTACAAGTAACAGCGCCTCCGCATTCCATTTGTCATTTCTGTCCTTGAAAGCAGGAGTTGATAAATGACAAGAACTTTTAGCCCACCAAACCACATGCTTCTCTATGTCCTGCGGTTCAATTTCAGGGTAGAGAGAGAGAAAAAGAAAACCTCTAATCTCCGGTGGAAGCTGGGGGTACTGGGACATAGAATGGGGTAGGAAATGCAAGCCAAGTGGTAGCTTCAGTAGAAAAGCCTGCTGTGTTGATGCCACAAATGCCTAAGTTGAGGTTCCTTTCCTTGGTTGGCATTAATGGGAAATGATTTTTTTTCTTATCCTACTTAGGCTCTGTGGCCCCAGCCTCCACCAATCCGATCAATGACCCACTTTGGGGTCACTGGGGTCTCCTTCATTATCTTTTGTGTCTGTTTCTTCTTGTCAGTGCTTTACTGCCTTCACGCCATTCCAGGATCTTATTACCCCACCTTGGGATAAACAGCACCTTCCTGATGGTAATGTTAATCATAGCAATATCTCACACCTAAAATCTGAGTAATGTTCACAGTTGGCTAAGGACTTTTCCGTCCTTTGTCTCACGTGATCCTAATGGCACTCCTGTGATAATGGGAAACTGAGGCTCAGAGGGCTAAGTGATTTGCCCAGACTGGTAGGGTTTGCAAGTGGGGATGAACCTTAAGTTGGTACTGGCCCCAACCTGAACACCGCCAGCCTATATTTGTGCCCTTAGCGTCTCCTTGTTCTGATCTAATTTTATCCAGTTGCTAGAACCATCATCTCGTAAACTCTTACATCCTGTAGGGCGGCTAACTCCCTTTGCCTCTTTGCCCACAATCTAGAACCATCATCTCGTAAATTCTTACATCCTGTAGGGTGGCTTACTTCCTTCGCCTCTTTGCTCGCAATCCCTTGACTGCTCTTGGGCCCTTGGTTTCCTCCTACACTTGACCTCATATTTCCCTTGCTCTTGGTGAATGTATCATCAGATAAAATCCCTACATCTTTTCCATGAGAACTTTTGAACCATTTGATCTGTGTGACCGTAAGCACTGACATTATCGAGAGGAAAACTGCCTATCAGAAAAAGGCCAAAATCGGTTCACGAAATACCTCCTTCTTCCTTTGTGATTGAAAATCTCCTCGGCCTTCTGGGCTTATCTCAAATGTCATTTTTTTTTCATGGATTATCTTTTTGATTCTCTAATGAAACCTGATCTCTTCTCTGACATTTTTCTTCTTTGTTCTGTTACATTTATTTTTATTCTTTTTCTCCTGGTTCCTACTCCCCGTGTCATCCTCGGGGTCAGTGAGGACAAAGAGGGGATGCTCAGTAAACATCTGTTGAATTCCGTTGAAAGGAATTAGTTCGAATGACTTCTGGTACAATGGAAGCCCTTTATCAAAGGCGATTGCTACCAGTATTTTTTGCTTAAGTAAAAAAGTAGAAGGGGATCCGAAAGCCCTGAGCAGCCTCGCGGTGAGGGGCCAGTCATCATCGCACCCCGGGCGGGGGGGAGCCATAGCAGCTGCAGCTGCAGACAGCCCCATGGCCCCCTTCCCACAATATTGGAGGAGAGATGGTCCTCACACTGAAGGTAAAGAAATTGAAAGAGAGGAGGCCCAAGGTCAGCAGCCACCTCTACGTGGATGCTCAGCTGCCCAGATGCCCAGAAAACCCCAAACCACTCAACCGCGAAGAAACAAAACAGTTGGTCCACCAGCTGAGAATTCCACCTTAGTGGGGCTGAGTAAGCAGGCTGGGCCTGAAGCATGGACTCTAACCTCCTCCACCATCACCAGGTGTAGTGATCTCATGTGAAGAAGTGAATGCGAAATCCCAACTGTAAGAGACCAGCAAAAGTTGGCCCTGGAGGCCTTAAATGCTTACTTTTTACCACCCCCTGATCAGATAACTAGAACTAGCTGCATTATTGATGCAGCATGGGGTTTTAAAAATTGTTTTTACCTAAAGACTTTTCTTGTTCGTAATGACAAATGTGCTTTAATTAAAAAAAAAAAAAGCCTGATTTCTCTCAATACACCTTTAACAGGTCCCCCACTCTTAGCCCTTGACAGTTTTAAAATTCTTTCATATTTGGCCACATTGAGATTTTTGAGACCCCCCCCTTTTTAATTTGTAATAAAAATGTACAACTTGGTTTTGTTTTGAAACAACAAGAAAAATCAAATGGCAAGCACCTGTTAATAGAAGTATTAATTTTTTTAAAAGACTTATTTATTTATTAGAAAGAGGAAGAGAGAGCAAGAGTGAGCATAAGCAGGGTGAGGGGCAGAAGGAGAAGGAGAGAATCTCAAGCAGAGTCCTCGCTCAGTGCTGAGTGGGAGGTGGAGCTCATCCCACTGTCTCTTTGAGATCAGGACCTGAACGGAAATCAAGAGTCAAACACTTAACTGAGCCACCCAGGTGCCCCAAAAGTCTTAATTTTTAAATTTCATTTGTTTGAAAGATTTTTATTTATTCATGAGAGACACACACAGAGAGAGAGAGAGAGAGGCAGAGACACAGGCAGAGGGAGACGCAGGCTCCATACAGGGACCCTGACGTGGGACTCGATCCCAGGTCTCCAGGATCATGACCTGGGCTGAAGGCGATGCTAAACCGCTGAGCCACCCGGGCTGCCCTTAATTTCTTTAAAAGTAGGTTAACATAGATAATCATTAAAGAGAAAAATCTATATGTATATGTAAAGCATTTTGTTTAAAACCTACATTCTTTGTCATGTTTTTTTGATGGAGAGAAAAGGACTCTCCCTGTAGTATGTTTTCTCTGATTTGAGTTCTGGTTTTTCTTCTTGCATTAATCATATTCACAGTGAAGCATTGTAATTTCTAATTTCAGTGTCTTCAATATGGAGGGAGAACTTATAGACCCAGCACAAGCTGAGTTCAATAACTATCTATCTAAAGTTTCCCTTAGTCTATAATAGTTGGGTCTGTTAAATGAATTGCAATTCTTTAGACTTGCACTGTCCAATATGGTAGTCACTTGTCATTTATGATTATCGGACACTGGATACATGGCTGGTCAGGAGTAGCATGTGCCAGAAGTCTAAAATATACTTGGATTTCTAAGATAGCACAGAAGAAGAATACAAAATATCTCATTAATAATTTTATATATTACAGGTTGAAATGATAGTAGATGTGATGACTAGAAAATGGAAAGTTACATATGTGTTTTGCATTATATTTTTACTGGATAGTACTGCTTTAGAGAGTCATGCTTATTGATTTTCCATAAGATGTTCAATTTTTTTTGGGGGGGGAGCGAGAGGGCGGGTGATGGAAAGGGAGAGAGAGAATCTTAAGCAAGCTGTACTCCCAGCTCAATCTCACAACCCTGAGATCATGACCTGAGCCGAAATCAAGAGTCAGATGCTTAAGTGACTGAACCACCCAGGCACCCCGTCAATGACACTTACATAGAAATACTTTTTCCTTTTTGACTCATGTTTCTTAAATGTACTTAATACGAAATGAAGTTACATAATTATAGTAGGGACAATGATCACAATTAGGGTTGAGAGCAGGCATGCCTGGATTTGGGCATGGTCACTTTTGAAGTTGTAGGATCAGAAATCCACTGGTAATCTAGAGTCCCCATCTTGTGCCTGGTAGATGCTTCCTTTCTGACATGCTGTTTTAAAATGACAATATGACAATTCTATTTTCTATTAACTTTACTGACACCCTTAGAGTTGTAGACTTGAAAAATGAAATTTAGGAATGTCCTGATTAAGTGGAGAACAGATTCATTTCATTACAGGAAAATGAAAGACGCAACCAAGTGAGTAATGGTTGTCTCAACAAAAGTGGCTCATGTGGCTAGGGTATTTGGAGTAGGAGGTTGTCCATATGCTACCAGCAAATTAGTAGGCTTGCTAGCAAGTTAATAGGCTGTTTTGGTTTACTCTCCAGTTGGAAGGGTAAGGAAGAGGCAATAGCTCTCTTGGAGAGGAATTTGTTCTGGGTCAGGATCTGGCCTGCTGAGTAAAGTCATCCTTATCCCTCTTACTCCATCGTGGTCTGCTGGCGTCATGCTGAAGTTCTCACTTCCATATAAGAAGACAGTTTGCCTCACCCACAGCCTTGTCTGTCTAGAAGGGGTAAATAGCTTGCCAGTTACATTATGTCTGCAAGGCATGTGAGAGAGGATTGTGGAATCCATGATCCAGCTGGGACTAGAGTGAGAATTACGAATTGTCTCCTGTGTGTTGGGGGTAGGGATGGGTTGGCTTGGGGAGATGAAGAATACAAGGGGGTTGATATAAACTGTTCCAGCCACACGTTACTTCCCTTGCCTGACAACCTCAGTGTGGCTGAGAGTCATTGCATAAAGTCTGTGCATAAAGCAATGCAGTTCTAGTGTCTCAAGGGCCTGGCACATGCAAACAAATCAGCTCACCAGACATTACTGGAGTAGAGGCAAGACAAGTGTTATTTCTTCGACAACCCTCTCCCATAGGACTTTCTCCTTGAGCATCCAGTGTGATGGAATGGGTGATTTAGCCTAGATGAATTGGGGTCATGTAACTCTAACCCTGATGTAAGCAAATGGCAAGGCTGGAGCCTCTGACTCCCTGAAACCACTAAATTGTACAGTATTAGGAATAAGCACCAAAAGTTGATTTCAGGATACGAACATTTGTAAGGAGATGAGTTTTGCTGAGCATTGTTGGTTTGCTTGTAAAAGGTAACAAAGAAAATAATAATCAGAAGAGAAAATGGCTATGTTTTGCCCTACTCCGTTTTGTAATAAATAAACGAACCGAGCATATGAAATTTCGATGGTCCTGTTTATTAGAGAGTCGTTCTGCTCCATAGGTTCCCTCCAGGGAGATGTGAGAGGCACCAGGCTGCAGATTGGAAGTGGCTGCGCCGAGGAAAAATGAGAGGGGTCATGAGGGCCTTGCAGAAATTAGGAGTGAGGTGCCCTGTCTCACCCTCTCCCTCTGAACTGAATCCCTGGGGGAACAGGAGATACCCCATCCACCCCACCTCAACTCCTTCTCATCATATTCCAGCTCCTAGCCTGCAGTTTGAAAATCTGAGGCTGTGTGCACCGTGGCAGAGTGCTTTAGGGGTCTGAAAGCCAGCCCTGAGTTTTTACATAAACATGAGGGGAGGCCTCAATGTAGTTCAGTTCTCGAGAAGCCAGTCTATGAGTCGCCTGGCTTCTTGGCTACACGGTGAGGAGTGGCAGAGGGAAATGTCAAGAAGGAAGTGATATGCAACATGGAAACCAACTGCTTTCCTCAATTTTAAGTGTGTGCGAAGTATCTTGTGATGTTTCTGCATCCCAAGCCCGAGAAAGGAGAGGCATCTGTCTCTTTGTTGCTATTCACAGACAGGCTCTTATCTGTGTAAATCTTATATCTAATTCTCAAACTATCGCCAAGGGAGATACTAACTATTGGGTAGAGGCAGCTTACAAATGGTCAAATAATAAATGTTAATAAAAACATTTACAATGTAAATAGATTGCTTGACGGGAGCGCTGACTGTGACAAATCTGAGAAAACAAGAGCTCAGATAAATTGCCTGGCATGGTTGGCAATAATAATAATAATAATAATAATAATAATAATAATAATAATAAAATTATAATGCCACATTAACTGTATCATTATTATTGTCACTATTTATTGTTTTCCAGGACGGGTTAAAACCTTCGTATACAGTATTTTATTGGATTTAATCCTTACAACAGTCCAAAGGGGGAGGTATCAGTATCCATGTTATTCAGGTTTGTACGCCAAGGTTTTGAGAGGTCAGGTCATTTGCCCAAGGTCATCAAACTTGTAAATGATGGAACTGGGATTTTAATCTGCTTTTATATTAAGACTACAGGACCTGGTCTTTCTTTTTTAAAGCAATATTTCAAACAAGAGTCAAAATAAAGCCAGAAAAGTCCAAAGGCTGATTTATAACCTGATTTCTTCTTGGCCTTCACAATGCTGAGTAAAAATTGCTGAGTCTTTAGTGTGGAAGGAGCGTTTGAAGTGTAATACAGAAGATCCTGCTGCCAGGGGTTGTCTCATATTTGCCTTTAAACTATAGTGACCCAGAGCTCCAGTACTGGTGGCAATTTATTAATCACCCCTACGTGCCAGGTACTGCAGGCCTTTTGTTGATGGAAAGTGCTGGCTTTATAGTTGAGAAAGCACACTTCCTTACATAAATCCCTACACCGAATCCTGGACCCAACACATCATACATAGTAGAATGGAAAACCAAGCCTCAGAAACATGAAGATGCAGATTGAGGAAATGGAAAAAAGGAAAGGGCCCAGATAAGACCTTCTGCTCCCCATCTGAGAGCTACCTTGACTCCTTCATGCTCTTTTATGAGGGACACATGCAGAGTTCATTCATACTGTATAGCTTGTCCTCTCTCATTTTCACCCATAACAAACCTGTCTTGAAAAAAAATTCTAGTGCTTTCTGATACCTCTCTTGAATTGAGGTTTTCAGCATCAATAGGGTCAATTTGAACTGCCTCACTTTGTATGTGGCTAAAAAAACACATGCCATCTTTTATCCTTAAAAATTGCTGTTCTGTTAGAACAACTGAGTGGTACTTTTCCATTTCTCTTTGAATCTATCTGTAGGATCTAACAGTGCTTAAAACTATTTCAATAGTTGCCTCCTTGAATATAATCTTCATCCACTTTTCCTTCTTTTTAGACTTAGGCTCTACAAGATAAAAAAATTAGTTAGCATCCCTAGGAACCCTACATGGTCCATATGGCTTTCTAAGCAATGCCTGTATTTGAGACTCTCCTATCTTCCTTCTTCCTGGAAGACATGCATTCCCCTCAATCGATGTAACACCTTGCTGCTTTCATCATAAGTATCATTTAAAAATATTTTTTAAAGATTTATTTATTTATTTTAAAGGGTATGGAGGGGCAGAGGAGAGGGAGAGAGAGTCTTAAGCAGACTCCGCACTGAGCACAGAGCCCAACACCAAGATCATGACCCTAAGCCAAAACCGAGAGTCCTATGTTTAACTGACTGTACTACCCAGGTACCCCAAAAATACTTTTTTTCTATGAAACCTCTTTGAATTTTACATCATGGAAAATTTAAAACATATACAGAAGCAGGGAGATTATTATAATAAAGTCAATGTAGGGATCCCTGGGTGGAGCAGCGGTTTGGCGCCTGCCTTTGGCCCAGGGCACGATCCTGGAGACCCGGGATCGAGTCCCACGTCGGGCTCCCTGCATGGAGCCCGCTTCTCCCTCTGCCTGTGTCTCTGCCTCTCTTTCTCTCTCTCTCTGTGACTATCATGAATAAATAAATAAAATCTTTAAAAAAAAATAAATAAAGTCAATGTACCAACTTCAAAAGTGATCATTACATGGACAATCTTCCTTCATCTATACCCACCCATCCCCACCAACAGGATGATTTTGAAGTAAATCTCAAATATCATGCATTTCATCTGTAAATATTTCATATGCATCTCTGGAAAATGAGGCCTACTTTAAAAAGCATAACCACAACATTATTACGACACAAAATAAATCAATAGTCATTCTTTAATATAATTAAATATGCATTCATTGTTCATATTTCACCGAGTGTCTTTTAAATTGTTTGTTTATTTGAATTGGATTCCAAGAAAGGTTCCAACTATGTCATCTATATATCTCTTTAAATGTCTTTTACTTTATAGATTTCCTCTCTCACTCATTTTTTTTCTTGTCATTGATGTTGAAGAAACTGGCTGCTTTTGCTGTTAGAGTTTCCATAGTGGTTTAGATACTTCAGAGATCCCTTCTAGTTTGACGGCTGTTCTCAGATGGGCCCACCATGGGAGGTTTTCTGGTGAGGACCCAGGGGTGGTTTTGAGTTCTGTTTTCAAGGCTATTTAGAACCTCATTACATTCCCTCCACTTTATCTTGCCTGAGTGCTGACACCATGAGGATTTGGGAGCAATTGGTGGTTTGTCTCCACATCAATTATATTTGAGAGTTTGTAGGGATATCTTTTTATCTTGTTTTCTTGTGGTAGTTTTTAAATAAATCTTTGCTATTCTAGTTTTCCTATTTTTAAATATATCAGATTGAATATTTTTAACACCAAAACCTAACTATAAAACACATTTAGATTTAGGTGAAAGGCTGCCTTTCATTGAATACCTTGATTTTCTTTTGCCAGTACTCAGAATATGTAAAAAGGTACCTGTGAATGTGCACTAGGACCAAATTGATCAATATCATCCCTTTTTGTTTTGGCGTGGTTTTCTGATGCATGATCTCCCATGGTTAGACCAGCAGTCAAGAGATCAAATGTCTGTATGCATGTGTGTGTGGATGTGCGTGTGTTTAAGAAACCTGTGCCAACACTGACCCTAGATTTTTCTCAATTTTAAGAGGCTGAGCTTTTGTAGTGTAGGATGGTGGTTTCTGGGTCTGTAGACACTCATATAGTTGCTCTCCTTACCCTACACATGTAGTCGTCTCTTTGTAGGGGTATTGTAAACATCATCTGAATTTTTTTTTCATCTGAAATTTATACACCTTGGATCTTTGTAGTCATGGCCTAGATTCTTTGCATCAATCAAGATACATATTCATTATCAAAGGCATTCTGGGAAGACAGAGGCAGCAGCATAGTTTTTGAATTTCTTCCTTAACACAGAGAAAATAGATAATAAAACCAAAATCCTATATACAACATTTAAAATAAAACTAACAGGGTGTCCTCTGGAACCCCCAAATTCAGCTGGGTAGAGAGAAACCAGCAACAGGCTCAAAACCTACATGGAATCAATGTCTGTTCAGGAGGAAGCAGAGGAAAGCAATGCAGCATTTACTAAATCTGGGAAGAAGAAAACCCAAAGTAGGCAATAAATATTCACTAAAAATTTCAGAGTCTAGTTTGAGAACAGCAAGTAAATTTTGGGCAACTTTTGTGACCTTATGTCAGTGGGATATAATGAAGTCTCCAAGGTGTGGAAGAGTCTAGGCTCTGTGAATTTTTGAAACGTCATCTTTTTCAGGGTAACACCTCATGTGGAAGGAGAAAACAATGGGGATGGGATTAAACTTACCTGAGATAAGGGCAGTAGAAACAAGAAACAGAATGTACCGATGAAAAGGGGGAAAGGGAAATTACAGCAAGGAAGTCTCAAATAGCAAGCTTCATATTACCTCAAAACAACAGAAAAGGAAACTCTTAAGTTAGAAAAGCTATCCTGAACCACACCTCTTTTTTTTTTAATTTTTATTTATTATTTATGATAGTCACAGAGAGAGAGAGAGAGAGGCAGAGACACAGGCAGAGGGAGAAGCAGGCTCCATGCACTGGGAGCCTGACGTGGGACTTGATCCGGGGTCTCCAGGATCGGCCCTGGGCCAAAGGCAGGCGCCAAACCACTGCACCACCCAGGGATCCCCACACCTCTTTTTAAATTTTTTTTAATTCTTTTTTAATTTATTTATGATAGTCACACAGAGAGAGAGAGAGAGAGAGAGGCAGAGACATAGGCAGAGGGAGAAGCAGGCTCCATGCACCAGGAGCCTGACGTGGGATTTGATCCCGGGTCTCCAGGATCCCGCCCTGGGCCAAAGGCAGGCGCTAAACCACTGCGCCACCCAGGGATCCCCCCACACCTCTTTTTAAAGTTCAAGAAGCTAACTTCAAATTAAAGTGAACAATAGGGAAATATCAAGACCAATTCTCTCTTTTTTAAAAGATTTTATTTATTTATTTATTTATTTATTTATTTATTTATTTATTTATTTATTTATAGAGACAGAGAGAGAGAGAGGGTCAGAGGCACAGGCAGAGGGCGAAGCAGGCTCCATGCAGGGAGCCCGACGTGGGACTCGATCCAGGGTCCCCAGGATCAAACCCCGGGCTGCAGGTGGCGCTAAACTGCTGACCAAATCTCAAAGGAAGTTACTATGAGCAAAAAGGAGCAAAAGCAGAATAACATTCCAAAACACAATGAAAGGATATATGAAAGTTATATTTACAAAACAGATAAAAATTGTAACTTCCTATTTCAAAACAAGCTTAGTGACATTAAGAAATTGATACAAAATATGATAAAGCAACACAAATTAGAACCAGAATTCAGAACATGATTTTAGAAGTCAGGAAAGCATTAGAAATGAAAGAATCATAATGTCAGAAAAGAAGACTAGAATAGAAGAAATGCAAAAAATTGTGCCTTAAGATAAATGGAAACTGAAAAACAGAAAAAAAATAAAAATAAAGAAGAAACAGCAACTGGTAAAAAGGATTCTGTGAAATGGCAAATACTGAAGATAGGCAAAGAGGATCCAACATATGGATAATTAGACCTCTTTAAAAAGAAAACCAAAACAAGAGAATATAGCAAATGTTAAGCTGTAGGTGAAGAAACTTGCCTGAAATTAAAAAAAGAGAGAGCTAGTTTTGAACTACATATTGAAAAAGCATAATACCTTATAATATCAACTCAGAGGGATACACATATCAAGACATATTCTACTAAAACTGCTTGAGGTGATGATAAAACAAGCCAAAAATTTCCTTCTGCAGTCTTGACAAAAAAATATAGTGATTTATGAGGAAAAAGTTAGATTATTATCAGAATTTCAACAGCAGCACCTTTTGCCAGAAGAAAATGGAGTGATATATTTAATCTAATCAAAGAAAGAAAATATGAGCCAAATTGTTTATATCAATTAAAACTGATTTGAGTACATAAAAAGACATAGAACAAGTGTTACCATCACATAAGGACTCAGGGAATATGTTCTTTTCTAGTATTCTTGGGAAATCTGCTAGAAAACAAACTTTCAATATATAAAATGACTGCAAACACATTACTAGTAATCTCTGGTGGTGAGATTTAAATATATATTTACTTATAGACTGTAGACTAAAGGTAATTTAGCTTTAAGAAGGGAGAGAGCATAATATGTAATGGCTAGATATATAGATATAGTAAAATAGAAATAAAATGGGGGAAGTTTGGAGAAAGCAAATGCTAAAGAAGTTTTAACTTAGAATGGTTTTATTGGGACTCTTCAGTAGTTAACACATGATAAAGCACAAAAGTATATGTGGGCTACTCTAATTCTATCACCTCTTAATATCGTTGAAAACCAAGTGTCTTGGTTTGGAAGAAAGGGAACACATATAATACATAAAGTTAATAAAAAACCCTGTGAACTATATATTAGAAGTACCAGTATGGGTGCATGAATATAAATATATAAACACACGTGTTGCCTTTAAATCTGACAAGACAGGGGTGCCTGGGTGGCTCATTTGGTTAAGCCTCTGCTTTTGCCTCAGGTCATGATACCAGGGTCCTAGGATCAAGGCCCATGTCAGGATCCCTGCTCAAGGGGAGCCTGCTTCTCCCTCTTCCTCTGCTCCTCTACTCGTTCTCTCTCTCTATCTCAAATAAATAAATAAGAATCTTTAAATCTAATAAGGGAAAGAATGAAGCATTTTTTCATACTTTTACTATATGAAACATAATACTAATAACCAAAGAGCTAATAACTAATATAGAAGTGTATTATTATAGAATCATTTTGCTGAATAAAGGAAGAGGATAATGATAGAATATCACCCTTGTGGGGTGTAGTCATTGAACACCAATGGCTGTTGCCTTAGAAGGAAAAGAGAAAACAGACATAATAGACTTGATGAAAATGCACCACCACCACCACCTGTACTTTCGTCAAAGGAATTGAACCTGAGTTTGGTCCAGTGTCTAGATCCAGTTGCACATTTGTAGGAAATGGAAAGGACAGAGGAAATGCTGAATGGCAAGCTGTGAGCTATCAAAGAGAACTAGAGCTGGACACACGTTAAAGCAGTAAAAATGGATTTTATTCAAAACTATTACAATAGGGGAAAAGAGACTTCAGTATAGAACTGAGCAGGATTCCAAATACTAGAACAAGTGGGGATTCATAGCCAAGGAATAGGGTAAAGGGATTGGTATATGGAAATTTATTAGGAGGAGACATCATCAGGTGGAGGGTTGGAAGATTCTTGCTAACCTGAGTTAACAGGATTCTGGCTGAGGACAGGCCAGGGTGGTCAGATATCAAGAGTGGAGGGATTCTTGCTACAGCTGGCCCAGGCAGGCTAATGACAGAGTCCAAGGATGAGGTATAGTCAAAAAGAGGGCTCAGAACAGCCTTTCTCAAGTTTGGTCAAATAGAGGGTCTTTATTTGAGTGTACAATCAGCTATATCTAGACTGTGGGAACTACAGGTTAAATGGCCTGGGCTTTCAACACATAAATTATAAAGGAAAAAAAGGGATATGGAGGGAGGCTTGCAAATTAAAAGACAAAGATTAAAAATAAAAAACAAGCAATATGAAAAGATTGAGACTAGGGATACACACATGGTATAGTGGTCGAGTAGTAGTCCCCAAAGACATATTCAAATCCGCATCCCTAGTAACTGTGGATGTGACATTGTTTGAAAACAGGGTCTTTGCAGATAAGTTAGGATCTTGGGATGAGAATATTTGGGATTCAGAGTAGGTCTTAAACTAGTGACTGGTATCCTTATAAGAGAAAGGAGAGGGAAATTTTAGACACATAGACACAGAAGAAAAGGCCATGTGAAGACAGAGGCAAGATGGGAGGGCAGACACAAGTCAAGGAATGCCAAGGATTGCCAGCAGCCACAGGAGGCTAGGAGAGAGGCCTAGAATAAATTCCCTCTTAGGGTCTTCAGAGGGAATCAAGTCTACCAACATCTTGATTTTAAACTGGACTCTAAAACTGTGAGAGAACAAATTTCTGTTATTTTAAGGTACCCACTTTGCAGTAATTTGTTATGGCAGCTCTAGGAAACTAAGACATGTGACTATATCGAGAAATACAAAGTGCTGATTACCATGCAAATCAGAATTATTTCCTGGTGCAGAGGCTGGGATTAGAATGAGGTACATGGAGGTCTTATGCAGAGGTTGAAAATTTCTGTTCTTGATCTAGATACTGGAGGTGACAGTGTCTTCCTTACAATAATGCCTTGAGTCCTACGATTGTTTTCTGTGTTCTTCTATTTCTGGGTCCTTTTCTCAGTAAAGTTTTTAAAGTCTACACACAATGCATCTGTGGCTCCACCCCCATATATAATTCCTGCCATTATTTCTAGAAGGTAATGACATTATCTGAAGATTTATTTTAATTTCAGTGTAATTAACAGTGTTATATTACCTTCAAGTGTAGAATAAAGTGGTTTAACAATTCTATACATTACTCAGTGCTCATCATAAGTGTATTCTTAATTGTCTTCACCTACTTTCCTCTATACCCCCACCCATCTCTGCTTTGGCACCCACCAGTTTGTTCTCTACATTTAAGAGTATTTTTTGTTGTTGTTGTTGGTCTCTTTTTTATTTATTTCATTTCTTTTTTTTTTCTTCTTTCTTTTCTTTTTTTTAAAAGAGGTTTTATTTATTTATTCATGAGAGACACACACACACAGAGGCAGAGACATAGGCAGAGGGAGAAGCAGGCTCCATTCAGAAAGCCTGATATGGGGGACACCTGGGTGGCTCAGCGGTTGAGCGTCTGCCTTTGGCTCAGGGCATGATCTCGGAATCCGGGATCGAGTCCCACGTCGGGCTCCTTGCATGGAGCCTCTTCTCCCTCTGATTGTGTCTCTGTCTCTCTCTCATTGTCTCTCATGAATAAATAAATAAAATCATTAAAAAAAAAAAAGAAAGCCTGATATGGGACTCAATCCCGGGTCTCCAGGATCATGCCCTGAGCCAAAGGCAGACACTCAACCGCTGAGCCACCCAGGCATCCCTATTTATTTCGTTTCTTAAATTTTATATACAAATGAGATCATATGGTATTTGTCTTCTCTGACTGACTTATTTCACCTACCATTATACCCTGTAGATCTATTCATGTTGTTGCAAATAGCAAGATGCCATTCCTTTTTATGGCTGAGTAATATTCAAGCAGATATCTCTATATCTATTTATCTATCTCTCACATATTCTTTATGCACTTATCTATGGCTGGACACTTGGGTTTCTTCCATAATTTGGCTATTATAAATAACGCTGTAATAAATATAAGGGGTGCATATACCTTTTCAAATTAGTGTTCTCATATTCTTTGGGTAAATACCCAGTAGTGAAATTGCTGGATCACATCTAATTTTATTTTTAATTTCTTGAGGAACTTCCATACTATTTTCCACAGAGGCTACGCCAGTTTCCATTCTTGCCAACATGCAGAAAGGTTCTTTTTATACACATCCTTATCAACACTTGTTTCTTGTATTTTTGATTGTAGTCATTCTGACAGGTGTGACGTGATATCTCATTGTGGATTTGATTTGCATTTCCCTGATGATGAGTGATGTTGAGCATCTTTTTGTGTGTCTGTTGGACATCTGAATGTCTTCTTTGAGGAAAGTCTGTTCATGTCCTCTGATCATTTTTAAATTGAATTATTTGGGTTTTGTTGTTGAGTTGTTTTAGTTCTTTATATATTGTGGATACTAAACCCTTATTGGATATGCCATTTGCAAATATCTTCTCCCATTCTGTGCATTGTCTTTTTGTTTGGTAAATTGATTCATTTGCTGTGCAGAAGCTTTTTATTTTGATGTAATCCCAATAGCTTATTTTTATTTTTGTTTCCCTTAAGAAACATGCCTACAAAAATTGCTATGGCTGATGTCAGAGAAATTGCTGCTTGTGTGCTTTCTCCTAGGATTTTTAAGGTTTCAGGTCTTATGTTTAAGTCCTTAATCTATTTTAAGTTTATTTTTGTGTCTAGTGTAAGGAAGTGGTCCCGTTTCATTCTTTCCCATGCAGCTATCCAGTTGTGTTGTGGCTGAGCTACATTTGCCTTCAGTCCAGTCATCTGCAATGTCTCTCTGTGCCTGTTGTGACAAGGTTTAGTCCCTGGGTTGTTGGTGGGGCAGTCTTGGACTGCTTTGGCCTTGAATTGGGTTAGATCAAGTGTTTGCCAGAGTTCCAGTAGCACTAAACTGCAGGGCACTCTCCCTGTCTTGTCCCCTGAGAACTTTTGTTGGTGGATGGGGTGTGCAATCAGACCAGATGTCTGCCCTCAGTCCTGCTGGGACCGCAGTTGAACTGGTGTGTATGGTTTTCTTCCCTTCTTCCTAGGGTGGGGTCATTTTGGATTGGGTCTGCTTGCACACCACTACACTTGTGGCACTGCTTTGGATGGATAACTGCCAAAGGCATGGATGTGTGAGGGTGGGTGTGCAGGACCAGCAAGTTCTGCAATGATCCTCTGGGATAGGGAACCTGCATCGGCCTGGGAAATCCCCTGCCAAGTCAGGCTGGAGGGGGCTAGTCCACAGAGGAGTGAGGGGCAGGGCACACTACTAAGTTGGGTGAAGAGTCTTGATGCTGTACTAGTTCCCTCCCTCCCCCGCCCCAGGCTGTCCATGTATCTAGGCTAGGAGGCAGGGGAGAGAAATGGCACCCTTTTGCCATTTCTCTTTTGCCCTTGGAGAAGTCTCCCAAAGATCCCTGCCCCTCCAGCACATGCTCTGAGATTAGTAAGCAAATTTCCCTCCCATATACTCTGCAGGCATTTTTCAAACTGCTGCTTCTATGCTGTATCTCAGTGGGGCTGTTTATTACACTGTCCCTTTAAGGATGGGGACTCAGTTTCCTATCACCCCCCTGGCTCTCTCAGATCTAAGCCCACTGATTTTCAAAGTTCCAGGTGGTAAGACATATTGATTGTAAGAATTTGTGAAGTTAAGGACCTCTTGTTTTCAAAGCCAAATATTTTGGAAGTTTGTCTTTCCGGTGTGGGTCCTCCATGCCTAGGGCCCCTGGTGTGGATTACTCCTCTCTCCCCTCCATCCATGGTGTCCCTGCCTCCTGTGGACAGTCCTGTGGATCCATTTGCCTCCTGACTATGTCTCTGCTCTTTGATGTGGCCTCTTCTTTACATTTAGTTGTGCAGTCTATTTTTCCAGTCTTCAGGTCATTTTCTGGGTTATTTCCCCTGATGTAGGTATTTTTGAAGTATCCAGGGGACAGGTGAGGTAGGATCCTTCAACTTTGCAATCTTCCCCAGAAATCCACTGATAATTTACTCTTGACAAAGCCATGCTAATTCCATCTTCTATTTTTCTTGCCATTTTTTGGCCAATTATTATTTTTTTTTATCAAAAATATTATTTCTTGCAGCACCTGGGTGGCTCAATTGGTTAAGCATCTGCCTTTGGCTCAGATCATGATCCCGGGGTCCTGGGATCAAGTCCCATGTTGGGTTCCCTGCTCAGGGGGAGCCTGCTTCTCCCTCTCTCTCTGTCACCCACCCCTGGCTAGTGCGCGCGCTCTCTCTCTCTCTCAAATAAATAAATAAATAAATAAATAAATAAATAATTTCTTTTTATCAAAAATAGCAGCAACTCATTTTATTTCTCAGTTGCATATCATGCTCTAGCTCTTATAAAGAAGTGTCTTTCACTGCCAGTTTTGAAGCAAGTGGCCCACCCAAAAATACATGTCATTGCCCTTTGCTGATGTGAACATGCCATTTAAAAAAAACAGTTTTGAACTACTTCCTTCTCCAGTCCAATTTACTTTTTGTCCTTCTCACATAAATGATGCATACTCTGTATCATGGTTGACCTTTTAAAATATGTTATCAAAACAGAGACTAAAAATAGCATGAAGCATTTCTCCTGAGGTTTTTAATATTATCTATTATCTGCTTTTCATTTTCTATTCCTGTAGGATGGAAAATCCTTCTTGACCCCCTCACCCCACCACTCTCCTTTGGATGATTAAAAAAAGCAAAGTTTTCTCTATTGTTTTCCTGTATCTTATTAGATCTATTGTTTATTGTTTGTCCACACCACAGCATATGGATCGCAATATAAGTCATATTCTGTTTCCTAAGAACCATATTGAACTTGGAAAATTTTTTTGAAAGATTTTACTTATTTATTTGAGATAGAGAGAGAGCACATGCACACGTGCACCAGTAGGGGGAGGGGGAATAGCTGAAGGAGAAGCAGACTCCTCGCTGAGCAGGGATCCCAAAGGATCCCTGGGATCATGACCTGAGCCAAAGGCAGATGCTTAACTGACTGAACCACCCAGGTGCCCCAACCATACTGAACTTTAAAAGGTAAATAATAACTACTTTGTTTACTTCATTGGGTGATTAATCATAATGCCGGTGATCTTCTTATTCATGATCCCATATTTGCAAATTTGCCTACTCACTAAAATTTCTTTGTAGCTCTTCAAATCAATACCTGCTGTGCTTTCCTGGTCATTCACAGATATGTGCAGAGCAGTGAAATATGTAAGTCCCTGATGCACATGTTCCTAAGATGAGGGCAAGCAAGGTGACATGCTACTTTTTTGTTTCAGATCATACTGTAAGCAAATATCCTTTCTGTTATCTATTTAGTGTCACATTTTTTCATGTTTGTGCTTTTTGTTGGTGATTTTACTTTTATTTTTATTTATTTATTTTTTAATTTTATTTATTTATGATAGTCACAGAGAGAGAGAGAGAGGCGCAGAGACAGGCAGAGGGAGAAGCAGGCTCCATGCACCGGGAGCCCGATGTGGGATTCGATCCCGGGTCTCCAGGATCGCGCCCAGGGCCAAAGGCAGGCGCCAAACCGCTGCGCCACCCAGGGATCCCTGTGATTTTACTTTTAAAATGGGCTCAAAATATAGTGCTCAAGTGCTTTTCCGTGATGCAAAGTGTAAGAAGGCTGTGATGTGCCTGATGGAGAAAATGGGTGTTTAAAAATTTTTTTTTATTTTTATTTTATTTTTTTTTTTTTTAAATTTTTATTTATTTATGATAGTCACACAGAGAGAGAGAGAGGCATAGACACAGGCAGAGGGAGAAGCAGGCTCCATGCACCGGGAGCCCGACGTGGGATTCGATCCTGGGTCTCCAGGATCGCGCCCTGGGCCAAAGGCAGGCGCCAAACCGCTGCGCCACCCAGGGTTCCCTAAAAATTTTTTTTTAAAGTAGTCTCTAGTCTCTTCACCCAGTGTAAGGCTTGAACTCACCTGAGAGCAAAAGTCACACGCTCTACTGATTGAGCCAGCCAGGCATCCCTGAATATAGGTGTTTTTGATAGGCTTTGTTCAGGCCTGAGTTATAGTTTTGGTGGCCAGGAGTTCAACAATATATATTAAGCAAGATGTCTCTAAACAGAAATACTGATAACATGTGATTGTGTATTGACTGATTGATGAAAATGTTACCAGAGGTAGAAACCCACCTAGGAGCAATGTGTCAGTGTTTGTGAATTCATTTTTTGAGATGAGTTCATAGACCATAACTACTGTGAATAACAATAATTGACTCTATAGTAGACAATCTTTACTGAGCACCCGAAGAGCTTTATGTGCATTTTCTCACTTAACTATAAACACAGTGAGTTAGGTGCTATCATCATTCCCGTATTACAGGTGAGAGAACTAAGTACAAGGAAGTTAAACACCTGACCTAACATCACTCAGCAGAGAGGGAGGAGCCAAGGCTGGCAGTTTGGCCTTAGCCTCTGCACCCACAGCCTCCTCTTGAGCCAGTGTGGCAAGGGGATGTTTATGGAAGCCTTTAGAAATGTATAATGTTTTATTTTTATTTATTTATTTTTGTAAATTTGTTTTTTATTGGTGTTCAATCTGCCAACATATATGTATAATGTTTTATTAAACATGATTTATCCTTATTAACTATTGATTCATCTCATAGTAACTGGCATGAAACAAAAAATCTTTGAGCCATGGAGAGCAACCGTGAAGTTCTATCCAGCTTGGTCATCAAGACGACACAATGTGGTCACCCATAATTAGAATTTTGTCCAGACCAGCTGAATGCTCAGGACTCAAATCATCGTTTGGTCTTCAATTTGTGAGAGGCTAGATGCCAAAAGCATGGAGAGCCAGGCTGGGATTTAATTGTAAAATGGCTGCCTTGTGAGGAAAAAGGAACTGACACAGGGACAGAACTAATCCTGGCTCTAAATGTTCCTCACTTCCAAAGTATGTCCCTCCCTCCCCCTTCCACCAAGAGGCTTCTCATCCCAAGCTTTTCAAAGGCCACATGTTGTCAGCAATTTATGAATATGAATAATGTGATTTACATTCCTTTGATTTAATATAATGATTAAGCTTCTTTGTACTCTGTTCTGATTCACTGAAATGAAAAATACATTTTCTTTGTCCTTTATTAGTAATTTTTTTTCCCTTCCAAATTTGCTTGGCTTTGGCAAATGAAAGAGAGATAAATTTTGCTTTGATTTGGTGGTGCAGAGAGTGCGAAAGAGAATTAAAACATTAGTTAAAAGGCACAAGGGAATTGAACAGGGAACAGAAATTAAGTTAGTTGAAGCAAATTACCTTATGGTTGTAAACCAACGGGGGTTCAGATAGATGTAAGGAATTCATTTCTGCTTCTAAATAATTATTTTTGCTTCTCCACAATAGCAGTGGACTGTGTTTCTATGGGCGGTTAGGTGCTGCATAGCCAATCTTTAATTAAGTGGAGGGGGCCCCTCTGAATATGAGTATAACCTGATTAGTTTATTGCAGGCTGGGATTTGGAACTGATCACACCCCTACCCTCTCCCTCGTAACCTTTGGGTGACCCCAGAATTCACTTCTTAGTGAGTTTCTCATTTAAGGAAATATGAAAGAAAAAAGATGTAAAGAGAGGCTTTAGAACAGCCTAATAAAAAGATTGAAAGGCCTTATTGCAAAGGGCTCTTTGAAATGGAGAATGGGAAGATTGAGTTGGGAAACTGGAAGAGAAGGAACTGGAATATTTCTCCTGGTGAGGGCTCCTATACACTTGGGCTCCAGGAGGACATGCAAGAGAGGGTTGGAGAAAATTGCTGGGACATTGACACGTGTGCAGAGGCAGGGGTGCAGAGCTGGACTTGTCAAGAGAAGTGGGACACCGCTCCCTCTCTTTTCTGTCCATTCCAGCCTGGCACAGCAGAAAGAAGCCAGGATCTGGCTGGGGTCTGAGTTCTAGGTGGGATTCTGTGAATCTGGGCAAAGGTTTTTTTAACTCTTCAGGTTTCATTCCCTTGCCTGTAGAGTGGGATTAGCATTTTGTGCTCTGTACATCTCAGAGGGTTTTGGTGAGGATCAAATAGACAACATGAGTGAAAATGCTTTGCAAAATTTAAGGCATTTACAAAATATCTTACCTTGAGCAGAAGAATGGAGTTTCTGAACCTGACCTTGTATTACATTCAGTCAGTGTGAGATTTCAGATATTACATCTCCTCTCCTGAGGCTCCATCCCCAGGATACAAGGGCCTGAAATCATTAAAAAAACAGAACTATAGGGGATACTTGGGTGGCTCAGCGGTTTAGCGCCTGCCTTTGGCCCAGGGTGTGATCCTGGAGTCCAGGGACCGAGTCCCACATCAGGCTCCTTGCACGGAGCCTGCTTCTCCCTCTGCTTCTCTCTCTCTGTGTCTCTCATGAATAAATAAATAAAACCTTAAAAAAAACCAACAGAACTATAGAAATAAAAAGATAAAGATAGAAATTCTTTGGATGGTGATGCTGGTGAGGATGGTGGCGATGATGATGATGATGATGATGATGGCGAATATAATGGTTATGATGGACTTTGAGCATGAAGTGGTATAAAGATGGCTTTTGCTAATCCAGTGGAGCATGGTTGGAACTTGTTCTCTCTCAGGCTCCAGGTGATAAGGAGGCTTGGTTGACAGATGTTTTTAGGGGACAGACCTTGGCGGGTCTGGTGCCTAATCCTTCTATCCTGAAAGAGAGAGGCAAGGGGATAAATACATTTTAGGGTCTTCTCTGTGTCAGAAATGGTGCTGGGTAAACTTCAAGTGTTCAGAGGCCCCATGAACTCCCAAGCCCCTAGACAAATGGACAAATGCCTGGCTGGTCCCAGAAGGTGGTAGGAGCCTGTCTGGAATAGGGAATCTGTCCTGAGCAGAGCTGGAGGTTCTGTGAGCGATGGCAGCTTTTGTAAGTTAGGCTGTCTTCTTACATCTACCTCCATGATGAGCGGATATACCTGCCATCTTGCAAGGGCAGCCTAAATAGCCCTCCTTGCTAGGAGGTACGCAGTGCTAAATCAACTAATTCTGTTAAAAACTTGGAAGAGGAGGCGAGGCATTGTGATTGAAGTTTCTGCAATCCCAAAGAGAAAAGGTAACAAAAATGAGTGGCTCCAGCTTTAATCTAAAGATCAATGCGGTATCAACGTGAATAGCCCTGCCAAGCACACCATCACAGCATGCAGGGCTGAGCTTGCAAATCGGCTTCCTCTTAAAACTAAAGATCAGAGCAGCCTCGAAATTTTTGGTCTCTACTTCTGCTCACTTATTCCTTGAGGAGCACAGCTGACAGTTTCAAAAGGGCTGCAAACAACTGCCTATTCATTTGCTCATTCAGTCTGTGATAAGTTCCTATCAGGCATGGATCCAAACCCGTTTCTTCTATTAGGATGGCCTGGGTCACAGCAGGACACTTCAAAAGAGAGTTCTCCAAGACCATTTAGAAACAGGTTGCAGATGCACATTGATTATTTCCAGTTGCTTTAAAAAACCAATGGGATTTTAACCTCATTACTTTTTTTTTTTCCTTTTAATAAAGTAACTGTTGGTTGAAAAACATCCCTTGGTAAAAAAAACAAAAAACAGAAAAACCAAACAATTTGTGCATCCTTTCCTCTAGCTGTGAAAGAGAATGCATAGGAATTGTGTGCATAGGAATGCACCAATTGTAACAGTCATTATTTTTTTTGATAACAGTTAAATTTAAAGAGGTGGGAGCTCCATGAGGATACGAAAAGGAAGGAGTTTCAAATGCAAGAGATAGTGACTGTGGAATGAGCTATATAGGGTCTTGTCCTGTTTCTTTGTGATCTCCCCTGAGTCTCAGAATTGCCGATAATTATATATACTTAAATCTTAACAGTATGTACCTTTCTGGTGATATATTGTTAGGTTAATATAGTATCAAGACAGCATATTATAGTTACTCTAGTATAGTATGTCTGGGTCGGTGTGCTCACACTGTGGTGTTCATGGTCCAATTCAATTGTCTCTCTGCTTGCTGTCCTTTCATTCTGCCAAATACCTTCTAAACCCATAATTGTCCCTTCGGTTCCCACCACCAATGCCTTCGGCTCTCATTTCTCACTTGGAGTGTACTTGCCGCCTCCTGCTGATCTTCTCATTGCCTCTCTTGTCTTGAATCTCCTCTTCACACCAGGCTTAGGGTTGTGGGCTGAGCGTGTGGGCCCGCCTCCCACCAGTAATATATTGAAATTCCTCCCCCCAAAGTGATGGTATTTGGAAATGGGGTCTTTGAGAGGTAATTAAGTAGTAGGGCTGGAGTCCTCAGGAATGGGATTTAGGTGCCCTTGCTCTGAGGACCCCAGAGAGCTCTTTAGCCCTCTTCCTGCCATATGAGGACACAGCGGGAAGACTGCAGTCTCCACCCCAGCAGAGGCCCCATGCTGGCACCATGATCTTGGACTTCGGGGCCTCCAGAACTGTGAGAAACAAATTTTGGTTGCTTATAAGCTGCTTAGTCTATGCTACTTTGTGGGAGCAGCCCAAACTGACTATGACACTTACTTATCTAACTACAAATCCTCCTTGGGATGCTTCTGGAGCTCCCCTTTCTGCTCATAGGACCCGGATATTTCAGCTCTGCATGCAAGGTGCTTTGTGAACAGATCACTATTTGGGTCTTTTGTTTCTCCTCCCCAAACATCCCTTTCTCACAACATACTGCTTGTAACTCCCTAATTTTCCTTCATTCCTGTACTAAAGCTTTCCCCCACCCCAAAATCATTAACTCTTTCATATTTTCATTCAATTTTATGGAAAGACTTTCTCTTTAAAACAGCCACCCTACAAATGCCCTCGCTTTTCCTCTTAAACCTGGATAGGTTTTGTTCTTTCAGGTGTTTTTTGCTCTCCTATGATTGTTCCCTCTATCAGCTTCTTCTATTGCCAAGTAGGTGCATAGTCTTCTTAATCTTGGGGAAAACAAAGATCACTTCACTTAGCCTGCTAACTCCTCTATCCCTTGTTCTTTGGTCTTTCTGGCACAACTAATCATCTCAAATGACAGATCTGCGTATAATGATGCAGAGCTGCCTGCCTGTTGTGCCTTGGCACGCCGGTGGTTTACCAGGCATACCAAAGCACAGTGTTTCAGGAGCCTCCCGTACTGGTGTCCTCAACCCTCAAGGTGGCCAGGGGGCCCCCCGGGATCATCACACCTGACTACAAGCATAGCCTGTGTTTACGTACACCAGTGTGTCATGCAAAATAGAGAATTCCTGGGCATACCATGATATGGGAAAGTTTAGGAAACCCATGTGAACCCTTCCTCACCCCTCAATTGTTTCTTAGCCTCATTCCCTGCTCTTTGGAAAAGAATGACATCCTTCCAGTTGAATCCAAAGAACCAATTCAGACTTCACCTTCGTGAACTCTTCATCATTTGCTACACGCATGTTCTTTATCTTTGCCCCTGCCTTGGTCACTGTAACTACATTATGTGGTTCCTTCATCTTCCTGTCCAACTAGAGTACTGTTACAAGTGTATCCTCTTCCATTCCATCACAGGTATTGACCCCCAAAGCACTCCCCCAGTCAAGTTCTGCATGTAGATCTCTGTCTCAGAGTCTGCTTCTTAGGGAAGTTTATCTGTAATGGCAACCTTCTTTGAATTTTGTAAGATGAATTGTTGAAATCTATTCTGAGCTGCTATAGCATTTTGTTTATATGGATAGAAGAGGATTCATCCTCTTAAAATAAGAGTGTTTTTAGACTTCTGTCTCTATACTAAATCATGAGTTCCTTGAGGGCAGAGGGCCCACCTACCAGACACTACACCCCCAACTCAGTACTGGTCTAGTGGCATTTGCTCAGCAATGGACATGAGCCTGTTGTTGACAGAGTTAGGAACACCCTCTGCTATATAACTCCACATTAGAAACAGTGTCTGTCTGTACCTCCCACCCCCTACTCTTGCTTATCTCATGTATCAGCCCAGTTGGGCTCCATCATGCAGTGGTAACAGCTCAAAAGCTCACTGTCTTAAAACAACAGAAGTTTATTTTTGACTCATACATGTGTCAACTGTGTTTGAGCAAGATTTTTTTATTCTGCTTTATTATCCTCTAGGGCTCAGGTTAACAGAAAAGTCACTGTCTAAAATCTTAAAAATCTCTGTGACAGAGGAAAAGAGACCTCTGAAGGGTCTTGCTTAATCTATCAAGTGCTCTGGTCCAATGTGGTCACGTGACACCTTTCTTCACCAGTCATTGGTTGGAAGTAGCCACAGGATTTATGATTTGGGTCTTGCAGAGTCCTAAGGGGCCCTGTGTGTAATCCACATGTCTGGAAGACAGAGAGTTGAAATCATTTGGAGAGCAACCCCAGGGCTACCACACATCACAATAAAACTGCCCTCACAAAGGGTGTGGTGGGCCTTCTGTGTCTCCACTTGGCACCAAGAGCCCAATCAGATGCTCACAAGAGTTGTTACGTACTTTTGACTCCAGCCAACCTGGCATCCTTAAAAAGCCCAGAGCAGAGGTGCAGGATGCCAATCGCCAGAGAAGGAAGCTACCTCACCCTGCAGACTGGCCAGGAGAAAATCTGCTCTGGCTGTAGTCTTCTTCTCTTAAAGAAATGTAATAATGATGGAATAACAAAGTAACCAAACTCCACTGAAAAGGGGACAGTCTGTTTGTGAAAAGCAGAATTTTTATGCACACACAGGAGCATACCTGCATACAAATATATATATATGAAGCGTTCTAAAATAGTACTTTCGAGTACATTCTGTACTCAGACTGGCCTAAGGAGCCCAGCAAGGCTCCACTGGGATCTCTGTTGGTGATAAGCAATTAACACAGCACTCGTTTTTTCTTAATTGTCTTTTGAGAGTGGTTGAAATCAGATTTTAAAGAGTTACCTCCTTGAGGTAATTTATGTGTAAATTTATATTATTATAGAGAAAGGAGTTGCTAGCCAAAGTTTTGTAGTGTTGTATGCTTGATTATTTATATGATATGTGGGTTTCCTTACTTTTTTCCATTTAACAAAAGGAAATTGCATGGAATTAATAAATTAAGACTTTTCCCCCCTTTATTCCCTAAAATAGTTCCAGGTTGGCCACAAAGGAAGAACAAATCCTGTTTATCTTTATTTGCTTTGATGAATTATTTGAAAACCTGAGTAGGGGGTTTTAGCCTGGAAAATGCTTCCCATAAAGGATCAGAGATTTCTTGGACTTTTATGTATGTTTAGACCAGTGTGATCCAATAGAACTTTTGTGATGATAGAAGTGTTTATATCTGTACTCTTCAAGATGGTAGCCACTAGCTTCATGTGGTTATTGGGTGCTTGAAATGTGCTAGTGCAACAGAGGAACTGAATTTTTCATTTCACTTACTTTTAATTTATTTAAATTTAAATGTAAATGGCCACATGTAGCTAGCAACTACATTGGACAGTGCATCTTTAGAAACTTGACCCAGAGCCTGAGTGATTTTACAGCCTGGGAACCTTGCTTTCTGGCTAGGCTGTGGGAAAGCTTGTATGTTGTATAACACTCACTGCACCCTGTTTGTAATTCCCTAGTGTCTGCACACATGTAGGGTCTTTAGTCCAGAAAAGGTGGGTGGCTTTTTAGTTATTTCAATTTGTTATTTCCAGGCAATTCACTTAGAATTCCTTAGATTGCTAAAATCTGCTGGCCTCTGAGACAACACGCTTCAGTGTGGGACCATGTCATCGACAGAAAAAGGATCCTTATCGGGGACCCTAAGACCTTAGAAGAGTAGCCCATCTTAGGCCCTCCCCACTTTTCCTGCCCCCCTCAGCCCGGTCACAATCTTATTTCCTTTGGCTGTGACATTAGTTCTTTGTGCCGAGGGAGATATATCCAATTTAGGTTTCTTGTCTAGACATTTTGGATGTATTTTAGGCAGGCAGATTATCTTTTCCCCCCGCCACTCTTGGTGGAAATTAAAAGGACACAAAATCATCGGGGCTTAGGGAGCATGGAAGGAGGTCAGGAAGATTCCCCAAATGCTCCTCAGTGAGCCACACTGTCGCAGGTCCATTTGACAGAACTGGCACTCGACGAATTAGAGCTAACACACACAAATCCAGAAAACTCCTTTCTGTTGCTGGATCTCAGCATACATTTGCATCACCAAAGTCATGAGAGGGAGACCCATGGCATAAGAAACTACAGATGCTGGAAAGCAAGGTTAAGGCAAAAATCAGAGTTAAAAACATTCCCATACTCATGGCTTCTCGATACAGAATGAACGTAATTTTACACTGTGTTTAATTTAATACAGTTCATTTACTCTGAACTAATGTGACTCCTATTTAAAAGTCAGAGTCATTTGTATGAAGCCATGTGACTGAATTTTATACAACCATGTAAAAACTTAAAAACATCAGGATGCATTTTCACTTGAGAATGGGCAACTCTGGATTGAGCTGCTTGTCCCAACAATATCGCCCTTGCTAGGTGCGCCTTTCCATCTGTCTGCTGAGCACATAGTACATACATCCTTTGGAATAGTCTTCAAATTAATAAATCAACCTCCTTATTTGATGGTAGGCTCCATGTGAAGGAATCCTGATTATAAGGATTCTATGCAGCCACAAATAGACAGAACTTCTTCTTCTTCTTTTTTTAAGATTTTATTTATTTATTTAACAGAGAGAGAGAGAGAGCACATGAGCTGGGGGAGCTGCAGAGAGGGGGAAAAGCAGGGTCCCCACTGAGCAGGGAGCCCGATGTGGGGCTCAATCCCAGGACCACAGGATCATGACCTGAGCCAAAGGCAGATGCTTGACTAACTGAGCCACCCAGGTACCCCTAGACATAACTTCTTTTCTTTCCTTTCATTCATTTTTTTAAAAGATTTTATTTATTTATTCACACAGACACACACACACACACACACACACACACACAGGCACAGACACAGGCAGAGGGAGAAGCAGGCTCCATGCAGGGAGCCCAATGTGGGACTTGATCCTGGGTCTCCAGGGCCGAAGGCAGCACTCAGCTGCTGAGCCACCTGGGTTGCCCCTTTCCTTTGATTCTTAACAGCCAGAGTTCATTCAGAGTCTCTCAGGTGAGGAGAAGCTGGATAATGAAGCTGGGCAGCATCACTCTGGCCCAAGCCTTGTGCTTCACTTCATGTCATCTAATCTCCCCAGCAACCACGAAGCCTACATGTGGGGCCAAGCAGAACATCCCCTCTCCTGGGTGCTAATCTAAATGAGCTGAGTGCTGAGAGGTCCCTGGTGCCAGGACATGAGTCATTGCCTGTGGAAGTTGATTAAATGTGGTGGTCTCCTCTGCTTCCCCTTCTAGGTGGCAGGAAGGGGAGGCAAAAAGATGCCAAGCAATGGGGCCTGGTTACCTTGCTGTTCTCTTACCCCTCTCTTGTTCTCATGCCACCTGGCTGGCCTATGTCTTGCTGCCCCAGGGCAGGCCTGGCCACACATCTTGGGGTGATTCACCACTTTTTAGTTGCTCTCCTTTAAGGGGTTGGCAGAGGGTGAGCAGGTCCTAAGATGTGGCTTGGGCTAAAGATAGCAGGATAGGATGTGCTGGAATGGGGTGGGATGGAGTAGAATGCCAACCTTGACCACAGGATACAATGCAGCTTATCAAATTCTTCCTAATTGAATTCAGAGGCATAAGTTGTACTTATAGTAAAGTGTTTCTTTGCCTCTCTTGGTCAGAATGCTTTGTGTGTGCAGCTTCTTCAGAAAGTGAGAAGTGATCCAGTTCTCCTGCTAGTAGTCCTTTAGTTGTGCCATTATTTTTCTAGTATTATCTTCCCCACTATATACAAGTAGAAATTGATATTCAGAAAGGCTCAGTGGCTTGCCTCAAATCTTATACTGGGAAGTTATGAGCTGGGGTTAGTAGAAGGTCTCCTGGCAATGGGGTGTTGGAGCTGGCTGGCATCAGCTCTTGAGAGCCAATTATTGCCATCTTTGACCAACTCTGTGTTCAGTGGCATCATCTTGACATCTTGAAATGAGCCATGATGGGAGTACTTATACTATAGAATGACATGACAAATGTTACACATCAGAGCTTCCTCCCTACCAGTGGAGATCTGGTTATTAAACCGGGACACCGCTAGGTCTATGTGACTTCAAAGCCTATATTTTTTTCACTGTTCCATAGTTTTTCATGTGATTAACAACACTATGGTCTTGAAAGATTTGAGTTTCTAAAGTTTCTACAAGTTACTCATTTGGATTGCATGTACCATCATAAGACCAGGGGTTTGCTTCAGAGTCAGCTAGATCGCTGTGTTTGTGCCACAACCAACTACCTGAAAGAGAGACATTTTAGTATTGACTGCCACACCCAGGCTCCCTGGCTCCAAACATTACATGCTGCCCACCGAAGTGATCACATGCATGCAGACCCACCTGAATTTGGGTCCCACTAATGGAGACTGGTGGGCAGTTAGCACTGCTCACTTCGCATACATAAAACAAGAGAACAACTAGGGGTATAGGAGGTGCAGTGAGAATATGGAAGGTGTGGGAACTAGCAAATCCTGACCTGGATCACTACTTATATGGCCTTAGGCAAGTCACTTAACCTTTTTATTCTTTAGTTTCCTTCCATCTGATATATGAAATCATCCTTGAAGTGAAGTATTGGAGATAGTACAAAAACCAAAAATACCGAGGGACGTGGCTTTATTAAGCACTTAGTAAATTCTCAACAATGGCTTTAAAATATGGACTTATAACAAGTTAAAGTCTCCTGAAACTGATGGCTAAATTCATATATATCCTGGTAATATATCTGTGTTTGTCTATTTTCCCAATTAGAAAACTCATTACCAATAAGGACCACATCTGAGTACAACTACTAGCCTAGAAGTTCATGGTAATTGTATAAGATATAGGTAGGATGTGAAGAGAAGGGCCTCTGAAGGGCAGCTCAAATTCGAAATCTGCTATTGTAGGCCATGATCTTTGAGTTTGTAAAAGTTGGTATCCTCCCATGTAAAATGAGAATTAAAAAATCACCTACATTGTAAACTGTTAGGATGAACTGAGATTTTTATAAATGTGCTCAGCACATTTCTTTTTTTTTTTTTTTTTTTGCTCAGCACATTTCTTAATAAAGAGTTCAGGACAATGAATGTTAGTAGTCTTTGTTACCATTAGAATCATAGACTTTTAAACATTCTGATATGGTGATCCACACATTCAGACAATCATATTTTAGAAGTCAGCCTGGCTTAGGGGCAGGGGGCATGGGAAAGAGTTTCTGGGGAGACCCTTTCACCTCGAGGACCTGGGAATGGTACAGGCTAGCAGATGTGAATGAAGACCCCCACTCTTGGATTAATTACAAGGTTGGTTTTATTGCAGTAGTAACATTATAAAACAAAAGGGAGAAAGACCAATTTGGACCCTGGTCTAGACAGGGGCCGGCAACAACATAAGAGTAGGAAATCATTTGCTACTATTGATTTATGTTTTGGGTGATGGTGTAATAATTGCTTTTGCTTTTTGTACTTTGTATTTCTTAGAAGCTGTGATGCTAAAAGGGGGGGTGAGACAATTCAGTACTGACCATGATAATTGAAAGTGAGTTTTGAGCAGAAAGCCAAGCAGTATAGGGCTGTTTCCTTGTGCTGGTTTCAATATAAGAATATGCATCCTCTTATAATTTAATAAAAATGCCCATGAGGGCAAATGATGCACTGCCAATTTTCTAACCTCTTTGAAGAATTCCCCAAGTGTTAAGAAACTGTGGAATTAGACTTAAAGGCTTACATAATGACTAATTTGGTTGCATGATGCTGTCCATTCCCTTTAAGCAAGCCTGTTTTCCCAGGTCCCTCTGTGTCCCAGGCTGATGGGAGATTAATCTGGATTCTTGCTGGGACATGTCAGATAGAGAGGTCTGGCTAACCCTTCATAGAAGCCCCAAACTTTTCTTGAAATAACAACGCTACTGTGAGACCACAATGGAAAGTAAGCGGGTCGGGCCAAAATTCTGTAACTATTGTAATGTGAATTCATTTGGGGTGTCAGGTTTTTATCCATCAACTAATGGCATTGAGCCCTAGAGCAGTGGTTCAGCCCCTTTAGTTTCTGGGGAAATATATGACTTCTCTTTCCATCACAACGCACCTAGATGGAATTTCAAGGGCCACCAGGGCCCAGGCTTAAAAACTTTGGTTAAATTATTGTAAGAATTTCTTTGAATTCTGGGATCAAGTACAAATATATTTTCCTAGGAAAAATTTTAATGACTCTTCTCATTTCTCCTAAGTTAGACAACCAAATGATACAAATTAATTTTATGTCTTTGTTCCCACATCTTACAAAACCTATTCCAATGGATGCTTGTTTGCCTCCATTTCCTAGTGTTTTCACTGAAATTATGACTTCCGAAGAATGAAGCTTTGTACATTCTAATCGTGTTGTAAATCTTGCCTCATAAAGCAGTGAATTTTGAGCCAAAGAGTGGCAAGATGGCATCTTGCATAGTTTTGCCATGTCCATGCGAACGAATGGTATGCAACTGTTGCCTTATGTGCGAGAGCATATGTCTGGTACAATGTGATAGGAGACTTAAGGACTCTTGACTCTGGTTGTAGAGGCTGTCTAACATCAGGAACTTTGTATCTGCCCCTTGTGTCCTTACAGGGGCATGTGTGATAATTTTCCTTCTTAGGAAGGGTCAACATTGGTGGAGCCAGTTGGCAAGAATAATGTTCATGAAAGTAGGGTTCATGCTAATGGCTGTCCTAGGTTGGCTCAGATGTCCATGAGACACAGATGGATTGGCTGCTTCCCAATACCTATGCTGTGGAGTCTCTATCTGATGCTTCCAGGCACTTCTGTACCTGGGTAGCTAGTTGCAAGGTGCCTACTCAGCTGCCCAGCGGTCTCTTGCTGGGTCATGTCACTGTCCTGGACCTCAGCTCACAGCAGGTAGTCTTCTGAGGATCTTGCTTCAATGTCGGGCAGTGCTAACTATGCCAGGCTAGGTGTTGACTCACGGGAAGGCTGAGGCTAACATGAGGCTTTGTGTTCCAGTCTAGGGATCAGGCCATGTGGCAGGGTGCTGTGGATGTTTGCTTCGGCATGACCAATTCTTCCTTCTGGTCCCAGGGCAGAAGGTCACATTTCTGGAGCAGAGCAGATGCTGTTTTCCGCTTCTCTACTCCAGATAGGTTTGGCCTTGACAGAAGAGCTTTGGGAAAAAAGATCACAAAGTAACTGGAAGATTAACTAAAATAACCTGAACACTTGAGCCCATTCAGAAGATGGTCAATATACCATAGTTGAATTGGAATTGAAATCAGATTCTTGGGATCCCTGGGTGGCGCAGCGGTTTGGCGCCTGCCTTTGGCCCAGGGCGCGATCCTGGAGACCCGGGATCGAATCCCACATCAGGCTCCCTGTGCATGGAGCCTGCTTCTCCCTCTGCCTGTGTCTCTGCCTCTCTCTCTCTCTCTCTGTGACTATCATAAATAAAAAAAAAAAAAAAAAAGAAATCAGATTCTTGGACGCTTTAGTGGCTCAGCGGTTGAGTGTCTGCCTTCAACTCAGGGTGTGATCCCGGGTACAGGGATCAAGTCCTACATCGGCCTCCCAGGAGGGAGCCCGCTTTTCCCTCTGCCTATGTCTTTGCCTCTCTCATGAATAAATAAAATCTTTTAAAAAATCAGATTCTTAAGGTTTTCTACACCTTTATTTGGCCTTGCATTTTAGAACATCTTTATTTCTACTGAACTAAGGACCAAAACTTTATATTAACAACTGCTTGGGAGTCTGGCTTAGGTCCGAGAAGTTGCAGAGCTTGGAGGGGTTAGCCCCCTTAATTTCAAATTAAGTTTAATTAATCGGTAGCCTTGCTCTAGTTTTTCTTACATAAATTAGGTACACTTTTTAAAGGTTAATTACTATTTTAGAGAGAGAGAATGTGAAGGAGGGGTAGAGGTAGGAGGAGAGAGAGAATCTGAAAGCAGACTCCCCACTGAGCATGGATCCCACAACCCTGAGATCATAGCCTGAGCTGAAAATAAAATTTGGATGCTCAACTGACCAAGCCACCCAGACGCCCCATAAATTAGGTGTATTTTTAAAGAAATCTTGAGCCTTTGTTGAAACTAGCGGTTTTTCCTTTTTAGGTTGAGCTATAGATTACCTGCTGGGCATAACTCATGAATTCATTTGGCAGTTAATTTTTTGCCTGTTTAATTAACTCACTTGAAGACAGGGATCTAAGACAGTACCTGAGCCAGAGGAATCTTCAAGAGGGGAGAATAGAGAAAGGCAAGAAGTTTGAGGACTGGAGTCAGCAGTGTGAGGCTCTGGGGCACCCACTAGGTTATGTGGGGCTTGGCCTACTGGAGGGACCCCAGAAAATAGAGCTGGCAGAGGCAGATACCACAAGTTACCGCAATTGAGTGGACGGGCATTGAATACAGCAAATGCAAACCCTATTTGCTTTGTCCCTAAGAAGAAAATGTATCAGTTCTTCTGAGGAAGCCAACCTTTTCTGGTTACTGAGCTCTGAAGGATTGTCTCACTAGGCTCCATGCGCTGAGCACAGAAAGCTGCGGTGGACAGTGTTCTCAGCAATGCCTGAGCATTGAAAAGCAAGGCATTTACTAAGGATCCCTCCCAGAGGCCACACCCCTAATATGTTCCTCTGGGAGAGACAATCTGTGGGGAACCACATTGTGGTCCCAGAGAAGCTGGTTTCTCCATTGCTAAGGGGAGACACACCGAGCGGAGTTTCTGGAAGAGTCATACCACCCTAGAGTGCATGTTTTACCTCCAGACTCCTATCCCACCTCTTCTATTTCCAGCTGTGTGATTTGGGGGCTCCCTACAATTGTGTGTCTCTCTGAGCCTGTCTTCCCATCTGAAAAACTGGGGTGAATGCCTCCTGGGATTGTTTTGACGATTATGAGAAAAATGGTTATGAAGGACTGGGCATAGTACCTGTTAACAAAATACACAAAACATCATGGTGAGACCTCTCCTCCTACAGACAGCCTATTATAGATAAAAGTGTGGGATAGAGATTCCCAGCCTTTTTGAGTTACGATAAATCATTTTATCATCAAATATTTCACAGACTCACACATGACAGCTGTTCTACTTTCCGTACCCACTAACAGAGAAAATACATGATAGTGATGCTTTGAAAGGACTTTGTAAATCACTAATCCTAATAGCATCTACACACATTACAAGGTGTACTACATGCTGAGTGAGATGCGGCCCTCCAGGAACCGCGTCGCCCAGGCTTTCCATTGTTACCGGCAGTCCCACCAGGACTCAATGGTCCGTGTGGGTCTGACAGGTTGCAGACGTTGTGTTCTGGCCTGTGTTGTGGGCACATGCCTGTCCTCTAGCTCTGGCCCCACTCCTCAACCCAAACAGAGGCTGAGGGAGAGGCTGGCCATGTAAACCTGGTGGCTAAAGCACCCCTTCTCGGGAGTGAAGGCTTCATAGGGTCAATGGTCACCTAAATGTCTTCAGGGGGATTAATCCCTTCATTGTTATGGATACTGGGTTGAATAGTGTCCCCTCAAATTCATGTCCAACTAGGGTCTCGTCATATCCTGTAAGGTCTTGGCAGGTATAAACAGTTAAAATTAGGGTGGATGTCCCAAAATCCAAGACCGGGCCCCAAATTCAAAGATGGGTGACCTCATAAGAAGGCCATGTGGAGGCCCAGACGTGCATATAGGGAGCACACCTGTGGAGGCAGAGGCAGAAATTGGAGTGACGTGTCTATAAGTCAAGAAACAAACATCAAGGACTGCCAGCAACCACCAGAAGCCAAGAGAGAGGCACCAATAGATTCTCTCTTAGAAGCTCTAAAAGGAACCGACCTTACCGATGCCTTGATTTCAAACCAATGGCCTCCAGAACTGGGAGAGGATAAATTTCTGCTGCTTTGAACTGCCTGGTTGTTGTATTTTGTTACGATAAACTTAGCAAACTAGTTCATTGCGTAGGCTTGGTTTTTTCAGAGTTTTTATTAATCAATTTTTCTTCTTATGACCAAAATAATAAACATTTGTCATAGAACATTTAGAAAATAAAGTCATACACAAAAATAAAAGAGATCATCCTTTATTGCACCACGTGAAGATAACTACTGCAAACATTGTGATGTTTATTCACCTGGACTTTTTCTGTGAGTGTGTCTGCGCCTGTGCACGCACGCACGTATGCGTATGTGTGTGTGAGTTATGTTTCGAAACAGTTTCCGGGTGATCAATATCTGTACTTGTGTGCCTTCCTTACTTCTGACTCGGTGAAAGCAGAGAAATCAAAACCCACGTAACCCAGTCCTTCCCAATATGCTCAGACATTCCAGACGATACTCAGTCTTTCCCCAAACCAGAGTGGCCCAAGTGGCAGGGAGGCCTTCAGACAGATGCTGACATATGTCTAATAAATTTAGCGCTTAGCTATAGCTGATGTTCGACCCCACAGTGCCCAGGAGATAAGACAAAACTGGTTGTATGTAAAACCTTTGACAGCCTCTGGGCTCCGGGACTTAGCATGTCTTTATATTAGGTCTGTTTACAAAGAAAAGTCTTTTGAAGGTTTTCCCTGCGGAACAGGGTTATTTCCAAACGGCATATGGTGAAAATGTTACATGAGCTTCATGCAGCTTGTCTGCACCTGACAGGTTACAGGGGGAAATTGCTCTTGGCAGCCCAGAGTTGCCCCTTGAATTTGGGCTGTTTGCTCCCTGGCTCTGCCGCGGGGTTAGCTCCCCCTGCCGCTGATGGTGAGAAAGCCGAAGCAGAGGCGCAAAAGTGGGTGCTGCCCATGGATGGCAAGACTGGAAGAGGGCTTTGTGCCAGCTCTTCCTTGGATAAGAGGTAGGGGGTCTGCTTTGCGCCCCAGCATTGAACCAGAGGCCTGGCGTTGGCCCAAAGGGATTCAAAATATTAGCAGTGGGGTGGGGGGACGGTGGGCTCCTGGAAGGTGGGGTTCCCAGGCAGAGGTGTGCTACAAGGGAGGTGCCGGGGAGCAAGCATCCCCACCCTGCTCTGCATTGCTACCCCTTGACTTCACCTGCCTCCCCCTTGGGGGTTCCGAGCTGCAGCCCCCCCTAACACAGATCAGGCTCCCGGAGCAGGTCATTTTCACAACCTTCACAACTGGTGCAGAGTGTCCAGCTCTCCACTGTCCAAGGGGACTTCCTCCGAGTACAGAGGAGTCAAGCTGCCCCTGGGAGGAGGGTGGGCCTGGGCTCCTCAATGTGGGTGGTGGGGAGCGCTAAGCCCCTGTTGGCCTAATCATCCCCCCCCCCCCCCCCCCCCCCGCCGAGGCTGTGGGCTGGCCAGGTCCCCAAGCACACAGGTGGCCGACCCGCTTCAGAGGTCTTGTTTCTCCCTCTTCCCTCCTCTCCTCCCACCTTCCCTCCTGCCCTCCCACCCGCCCTCTCTTCCTTCCCTTTCGCTTTCCTTCAAGGAATTTGAATTTGTGCCAAAATATAAAAAGTTGGGGATTTCAGGCCAGAGGGGAGCGGCATCCTCTGGCTTTTTCACAAAGAGCCAATTGGATTGGGCCTTGCTTGTGTGCATTCCGGCAGGGCGAACCCCCCGCCCCGCCACCGCCCTGGGTTGAAGCTAAGTAGTGGCTCTGCCTTTACGTAGGAACTGTGGGTCCTGTTTCCCTAGCTACGTCTCCCCCACTGCTGTGACCCCCTTTTGTATTATTACTTGGCCCTGGGGAACATTTGGAGGGTGCTCTGCCCACCTGAGCAGGACCTGCTGCGGTCCAAGCTGTGTCACCATGAATCTCCCCAGCACGGAGAAGCGTGGGGACCCCTGCTCCTATTTCTTCCAAGGTCTCTTTCACCTGCGGAGGTGCCTACCCTACCGGATTCAGTTTCCCCGATCTGGACAACAAGGGGATGAGAGGACTGGGATAGGTGGAGTTTTTGTGACTCTCCATCCCCAGGGAAATGCAAATGCATCCTCAACTTGGAACTGGTGCAAACCATCAGGTATAGAAGAAGGTTATGCTTGCTGCCCCACAGGTGAGAACCTGTGACCTGAGTGCATCCTGCAGCTGTGGCCTCTGCCCGTCTAAGCCACCAACACCCTCCCCCCAGAAGCTCTGATTGGTTCTCTGCTTCCATGCTCATCCCTTTATGGTGTGTTTTTGGTTATTGTTAAACATGAGTCAGACCCCGGCCACCTCCCACTTCAAGACTGTCCTGGGGCATCACCTGCTCAGCAGAACCAACCCCTGCTCGTCTCCTTGTCTCCTTGGTCTATGAAGCTCCAACCCTCTCCTGGCTTTCTCTGTGGCCAACCCTTGGCCCTCTGTCCCACCCCTTCCATTTGGGCCCAGCCCACAGTGGGGCTCCCTCATCATCCCAATCTAGAATCACCTCGGATTCCCCTCTTGCTGTTTGGGGTTGAATATTTGTGTCCCCTACATGTTCATTTGTGGAAGCCTTCACCCCAGTGTGATGGTATTTGGAGTTGGGAACTTTGGAAGGCAACTAGGTTCAGAAGAGGTCGGGAGGAATGAGCCCTCGGGATGGAATTTGTGCCCTCGTAAGAAGAGGAAGCGAGACCTAGTGCCTGGTCTCTTTCTGTCTCACTCTCTCTCCACACGCTTGTACCAATCAAAGGCGATGCGAGACCCCACAAGGCAGGAAGCGAGTTCTCACCCAGAACCAAACTGAGGCCCTTTGATCTTGGACTCCCAGCCTCCAGAACTGTGAGAAGTCAATGTCTTGTTGAAACCACCTAGTCCGTGGTATTCTGTTATAGAAGCCTGAGCTCAGACACTTATTTATAAATTTACTCTTACCTGATAGAAACTGAGCATCAAGAGGACAGGGGTGATTTTTTTTTCTTGCACACTAGTATAACCCTGGAGCCTAGAAGAGTGACTGGCATGTCGTGGGCACTGGATAAATATTGTTACCTGTGGAATGAAAGGCCCTCTGGGGTATCTTCCAGTGCCGTGCTTCTGTGACCACCTATGAGTCCATCTTCTGTGGGTACCATGTGAGGAGCTGGTGGTTTTCTGAAGAATTTAGACTGATCTTCATTTCAGGGAGAGGCTCGCACATGAAGTGGGAGAGACTCGGCTGGCAGTGTAATGACAGCAGCTTTAACCATCACTAAATTATTAAACTACATTGGGGCGCCAGGGTGGCTCATTTGGTTAAGCATTTAACTCTTGATTTTGGCTCAGGTCCTAATCTCAGGGTCGTGGGATTAAAGTCCCATGTCGGGCTCTGCACTGAACAGGAAGTCTGCTTAAGATTCTCTCTCTCTCTCTCTCTCTCTCCCTCTGCCCTTTCCCACCTAAAAAATTATTAAACTAGATAAAACTAAAGTAGTCTGAGGGTGAGGGTAAGAAAGGGCGAGCCAGTGAGTAACAGCTAAAGGACAAATTCAGGTGGCCCCAAGCCCTGTCCCATCCCAGGCTGAAGTACTGCTCCCATTTCTCTTGAGAGGGCTGAGTGTTCTAAAGTCGCTTGCCCACTAATGGATAGTTGGTTTTTTTTTTTTTTTTTTAATTGCTCTTCTCTTTCTTGGATTCCTAGAAAGCACTTCTTTATCTTTTTTAAAGTCCTCCTTTGGTATTTCTTATCACTCTTTAATTTACAGATGAGGACAAATGAGGGTCAGGGAGGTGAGACTCTGGGTCACACGGCAAAGTGATGGGCCTTTCCAGAAGGCAACGTGGTGCTGCGGACACAACATGGGAAGAACACTAAACGTTCCACGTAGACACTCTTGTCACTAGCCCCTTGGTGGTTCCCAACAAGGAATTCATTTTCTTGAATCTTACTGTCATCAACTCTGAAAGGAAGGCTTTCCACTGGAAGCACCACTCTCCAAGTGTGGACATGCATCAGAGTTACAGGGTCGTGGCTCCAGCCTGCAGATTCGGATTCAGTCGGCCTGTGATTAGACCCAAGAGCAAGTATTTTTAGAAAGATGCCAGGTGGGGCATCGGCCAGCTGGGTGGCTCAGTTGGTTAAGCATCTGCCTTCAGCTCAGGTCATGATCCCAGGGTCCTGGGATGGAGCCCTGCATTGGGCTTCCTGCTCAGTGGGGAGCCTGCTTCTCCCTCTCCCTCTGCCGCTGCCTCTGCCATTACTCCCCTGCTTGTGCTCTTGCTCTCTTTCTCTCTCTCAAATAAATCAATAAAATCTTAAAAAGAAATAGAAATAGAAAGATGCCAGGTGACTTGCCCAACTTGCCCAGGCTTACCCCTGTCCTCCTGGTGCTCTCTCTGGAGAGTGCCCCCTTCCTTCTGAAATGTGCCCATGTGGGTCTCCCTGGAGGTTCCTCCCCAGTCTGACCTTCCTGGAGTCTGGACTACTTAGAATGTCCTCAAGGCCTAAGTGGTTGGAGATGTCTTTCTTCCCCCCAGACGTGATGGAATCTTTAATGAATGGAAGGCAGCCTGCAGTTCCTCTAAGTGAAACCTCGCCCCATCTGCAGGGAGGCTGCTCTGAGTGGGAATTTCACTAACCGTACAGGCTGTGGGATCCTGCTCAATCTTTTGAGATCCTTCACTTTCACTTGAGCAAGGCAGGAGAAGCTACTCTGTCCCCAAGTAATAACTCTGTCGGCCACTCCCCCATATCACGTAAGCAGAATTGCCAAGTATCCTTTTATTTAATTCATTCCTCTTTGTCCTTCTTAGTTTGTCTAGAAGTGAAATTACATTTGCATGAAAATTAGTCTCCTTTGAGAAAAGTATTTGAGTAATTCTGGTACGGCCATATGGCAGTCCAATGTTGGCATCATTAAAAAAATAAAGGTCTCCAGTAAATATCCATGTTGTATTCACAGCATATACACAAACACCATTTGGCTTCACCTCTTCTCCTGCCTTTTTTATGCGATATTTTAAAATATTGGACGACAAGTGCATTTAATCATTCCACAATGTCAACTGAGGTCATCGTCCTAGTACTTTCTTTAGGGAAAAAAAATCCCTTTACTTTTGAGGGGTTCATGGTTTGTTAGGATGAGTCAGGGAAACCACACGACGGGTTTTCAATGGAAATGCTACTCTGTTTATAATTATAACCTTCACTCAATGCAGACAGTCAGGCAAAAGGGCCACAGCAAATAGCCCCAATTAGAAAATGATACGTTTGGTGAAAATTCTCCTAAACAAAGGCTTTCCGCAGTGGCCTGACTTCCTAACATCCCCCACTCTCTCAGAAAAACAACTGACTGGACAAAAATGTGGGAAAAAGCAACAAAAGGCTTGGCTAGTCTTCCAGAGGCCCCTCTGGGGACCAGTGATCTCAAAGGCCCACATCATCCTTCCCCTAGGCCCCCGCTTCCTACAATGGGACCTTACGCACATCCGAAACACACGCCCTCTGTCCCTGGCTGGCGTTGAGCGGACCTTTACGAATGAGATTTTCTTGTGTGTTCCTTTGGGGGAGTGGAAGGCAGGTGGAGGTGGGGTGGGAAGAAACACGACAAGAAACCCTCGTTTTCCCCCCATTCCCTCCACAATAAGCAAGGAGATAAAAATCTGGTTCTAATCCATTTTTATTATGAAAACTACCTTCCTTAGTTCCACGATAGTAGGCATTGAAGTTAGAGTTTCAAGATCTGTTTGTGAGTGACAACATTAGTTATAAACTCAGGCTCCAGGGGACCTGGGTGTCTCAGTGGTTGAGCATCTGCCATCGGCTCAGGTCATGATCCCAGGGTCCTGGGATCGAGTCCTCCATTGGGCTCCCCTTAGGGAGCCTGTGTCTCCCTCTGCCTGTGTCTCTACCTCTCTCTTTGTGTCTCTCGTGAATAAATAAATAAAATCTTAAAAAAAATAAACTTAAGCTCCAGATAGGTTGGGATCCCAGGTTTTGTCAAGATGGCAGAAGTCATCTCTACTGTTGGAAAATTATCATGATGGTGTTACCCTTATGGTAGAAAGAAGAGAGCAGGGACTGGGAGGGAGCCTCTTGGTGGCTGGAGATTCCATTTCTTCACCTTGGGGATTGTTACAAAGGTGGTTCTGGGAACACTCATTGAGCTGTGGCAGGTGCCCTTGTCTAGATGTATGTCCTATGACCATGAAGCATTTTGAAATGTTCAGTCTTATGCAGTAATCAAAACTTTTGATTTTGCTCAAAGTTATGACTTCTCCTCCAGCTCTCTGTTATAGGTGGGTCTTTTGTCTTTGGAAAGGGATATGTGTGTGTGTGTGTGTGTGTGTGTGTGTGTGTATGTGTATACACACTTGTGTAGAGAAGGTCCACTCCTCTCTGTCTCCCTCCTCCCTGTCTCACTTACTAGCTGTCTCTGACCCCTGAGGGATGGAAAGAGTAAGGAGAACCACAAAGTTCTGAGGTGATGGGCACGAAGTGGGCAGAAGGAATGTTGCTAATGCTCCTTCCAGGGTCCGTACCCAGGTGCTATGAGTATCAGAGGTTAATGGCCCACAGTTGCCTCCTCCCCACTTTTGGAAGAATTTGCCCTTGGTCAGATAAAGCCACCTTCCTCGGTGATGACTCTGCATCTCCCCAACCCTTCCTACCCCTTGGCTTCCCCCCTCCCTCTACATTATGAGCAGCAGCCAATGACCAAGTGACATGGAGGTAAAGCCTGGCCCCTTTCCACAGGACAGACTAGTGCTCCCTGTGGGGCCAGTGAGGAGCTAGCTTCTCACGGAGACCTTATCCTTGTTTTGTGCTTGCCCCATCCTATCCTGATTCCTCAGCTCCCCTTGCCCTGACAGCTGTTCCTCTGTAACCCTCTCACAAGAATTCCTGTGGTAGACTCTGCTCCAAGGGAGCCCAACTGCAGACAGCTGGCTCTGAGCTTTCCAAGCCTACAGAGAGTTGAAGGCTGGTGGCTTCTCTTAAGTTTCCTTGTAAGCCTTCCCCGCTCACTGGTGGCCTTTTACCTCCAGATCTTCTCACCCTCTAAAGCTCTCCATTGCAGTGGCCACAGACTTCCCCCTCCCCATCTGCCCCTGGAGACCAGAAAGTCCCCTGCTGACTTCTCTGCTGACATCCCCTGTGCCGGCTTCCCCACATGGCCCACAATGAGTCCTTGGAAACCCTCTGCCAAACCCAAAGAGAGCAAGCTGCCTAGTGCTGTCACCTCTCCCCTGCCAGCCATCCCTCACGTTTTAAGGGTTGTTGGTTGAGAGAAAGGTGCCAGTTCATGTTATACCCTTAATTATGAGGTGGCCTTTAACAAACTAAGTTTTCCCTTGAGATTTCATGAAAAGACTTTGAGGGATGGGTGGCACTCAGGGCACAGCTTTCTCTAAAGAGAGGGTCAGGGAAATGTGAGGTGGCTATTGAGTGGCCTTTTGGATAGTTTTATGCCTCGTACTTATGTCTTGATACCCAATTAAAACTTCCAATTTAACATCTTGTTACACTAAAATACCTGAGAGCACTTTAGAACTTGCCAGAAAGGGCCCTTTGCCCATTTGCTTTTGTATCACTTGTGAGTCCCTGGACTATCCTGATGTTTCACCTCTGTAGTCTTCCTGAATTCTCCACTTGGCTTATGGCTGAAAGAAATTCTGGATGCTACTTCCCAGCTTCAAGAGGACCCCCGTAGACAATGAGGACCCAGAATTCTGCTCATATCACTGGGGACACCCAGGTTTTCCTCTCCCCCACACTGTGTAACACATTCAACTAGTCAAATGTGAAGTTTCCGAAGCAGGCCATATCTCAAGATGCCAGATACCTCCTTGGGTTGTGTGATCAACTGGTAATCCTGCCTTTGAGTCCTAGCTCATCCCCCCAAAAAAGCTCATCAGTCTTCATTTTCCTCAACTGAATATGAGGAAACTGTCCTATGCAATCCCTAAAACCCGCTTCATGCTAACATTCTGACATTAATGATCTTGAACTCAATTGTTAAATCAAATTAACTGGTCAGTTTAGAAAAAGTAGTTGGCACAACAGCCATCTTCAGAGGCGGCCTCGGTCTGCCCATCCGGTATTTGTCACGAAAATGCGATGGTATCAAGGGGAGCAAGGCATGTGAGCAAATGTCACCCCTGATGATGGGACTGTGAGTCTTCTTTTAGATACCATGGAACAATCTTGCAAAACAAAGTGTAGCAACAACCCAGGTCAGACAAGTAGGGCCCCTTTACAAATAGCAACCCTGTGGGTTCATATAAACAGATGTGAGGCAGATCCTATTTTAACTGAATCACCCACTTGGCAACTGAACAACAACAGTAAACTGCTTGTTGCTGGCTTCTGTCTCTGTCAGAAAAAAAAAAAAGTGGACTCCCAAACATTTCTGAGTCTTTTGCTTTATTAAGAAACTTGATAAATATAGTTTAGTAAGTGTGTGGTCCATCTTGGATTTATAGCCAGCTTTCAAGCCTTACCAGAAGGGGTCACAGTGTAAAAACCTATGCCTCATTTTTGCTTTGAGTAGAGAAAAACTCAAGAAAACAAGAAGCCCTGGTTTCCTGACTTGATCTCCCAGGTGTGGGGTGGCTGCCCTTCCCACTCTCCTTCCCTTCTGCCCTCTGGGCCTGTGTCTGCTGTGGTGCTTCCTGGAGCTGCCCAGGCCTTTGTTTGTGGTACAACCTTTTGAGAAGACTGTTGACAGGCTTGAAAATAAAGCAGGTGATGTGAAGAACAACACGAAGTCATAGATAGATGAAAATCAACCAGTTTGTCTCTACAGTGTAGGGATTAGCAAGGATCAGCTGTCCAGCCAGGCTGCTTCTGGGCAGCAGGCCTCCTCCTGGGTGGAGATGGGGCAGTTGAACTTTCTCTGCCTCAGCTGCCTGGCTGCTACTCTGGGCCATCTCTGTTATCCTCAGACACTCCTGAGTGGTCTCAGGAGGCCAGGGCACATGGGCCACCACATTGCAGAAGAACCTAAAAGTAGGCTTGTGACATGGTACTTGGGCAGAGTCTTCCCTGTGGCTGGGTTTACTGCCCCTCACAGTCAGCAGCTGGGGGCAGAGCCCTCTGGTTGGAAGGTCAATGTGGCAGGGACAGACTGTGGTTGAAGAGACCTATAAAGGGCAAATAACACCCCAGAAGCATTTGCTGGTTTTGCTTGGGGTCATACATGTGCTTCTAGATTTGGGGAGAAAGAGTAGAACTATTATCTGAGAACAACACCCAGGGAATCTGCGATCTTCACAGGGTAACATCACTCAAGTCCTGGACGTGGGGCCATGTGTCATCTTGCCTTCTCATTTTCTTACTTATTTCTGTTCTTTATTCACATCGGTGTGCAAAACCATTGTTCCTTCTTCACACATCAGTGAGATGGGCGCTTGTGATTCTTTGAAACCTCTCTAGAAATAAAAAGGGGGGGGGGAGCTATAAAAGTTTCCTGGTATTGGATACTGGCATATGCTCTGGAAAGAACCCAAATGATAATAGGGACCATGAGAGAATCTTTCAGTAGCAGATCCATTATAAAAAGTATTCATATTCACTGTGATCCCATTTTATTTATTTTTTTAAAAAGATTTACTTATTCATTTGAGAGAGAGAGAGAGAGCATGTGCAAGCGGCAGGAGGGGCAGAGGGAGAGGGAAGAAGAGAATCCTTAAGCAGACTCTTTGCTGAGCACGGAGGCTGATGGGGGGCTTGATCCCCAAACCCTGAGATCATGACCTGAGCTAAAATCCAGAGCCAGCTGCTTAACTGACTGAGCCCCCCAGGCGCCCCACCCCACTGTAATCCCATTTTAAACACGTGTTGACTCTTTCAGAAACCCTGTGTCTCTGTGGTCCTCCATGACTTGGCATCCATCAGTCCCTCCCTGCTGCCATGATGTAGAACGTGGCTGTTAGGTCCAGTATGAACAAGCTACTTTCTGGGTAAGGTATTGGGATTTGAGAATCTACATAGGTGAGATGGGGCCTGTGGACTTCTCCTTAGAGAGCAATTCTGCAAGCCTGCCTCCCTCTCACCAGACTGAATGATCTCATTGGCATCATGAAATTGTGAGGTTTATCACAATGTCAAGAATGGTCCGGTGATGTTGAGGAAACCAGAGGAGTCTGAAAATAGGAACGGAAAATGATCCCCTTGAGGACAGAAGGTGGAGTTTCTCTGAGTGGGGACGACGGAACTTCCTGACTTTAGGGAACCTATCAGCTGGGGGGAAAGGTTGAATGCATACTGTTGAAGATCTAGAGGACATCACAAGGGAATGCAGAGCCTAACTCTGTGAGGATGCACAAGAGTCTGACTTTCCTAATGATGTACTCCATGGTTTGGCCCAAGTAGGATGTGGTGCTCCTTTCATTGTCCTGTGCGTTCCTCTTACTTGGAGACAACACGCTAAAGACATGTGCACTAAGTGAGCTAGCTCATTTAATCCTCGCTAAGCCACATTGTGAGGCAGGTATTGTCATGAGCTCCATCTTACAGATACAGAAACTAAGGAGAAAAACTTCAGCAACTTGCCCGAGTGGTGCTGGTAGTTGGAGGACAGAACTGGCTTCCCTCTTGAGTGCCTCTCGTCCTTAACCCCTAGGTGTGCCAGGGGAGAGAGCCCTACTGTTCTAGGAATCCTCCAAGGCCCAGCTTGTGTTCACAAGACTTTCTCTCCCCAAGATAAAGTACTTCTTTGCTGGGAGCCCCAGAGTCCAGGCTGGTGTCTTGAGTCCAATGTGGCATCATCCCCCTGCCCTGCGCAGAGCCATTTGCGTCCACATCCACGTGTCAGGGTCTGACATCACCACATGGTGTATCCCCGGTGTGGCCTTTGTTAGCATTCAACAAATGCTCCTACTGGCCTGACAAGTGTATGAGTTAGTTAAATAAAAAAGTAATGTTATAATTTATTAGGCTCCTGCTGTGTACATAAATTATTTCATTTTATCCATACAACATTTATTATTCTCATTTTCAGTGAGGAAGCAGACTCAGGAAGATGAATAACTTGCCCAAAGTTGCAGAGGTAGAGAGGCAGCCTAGAGATCCAGCTGCCAATCTGCCAGATCCCAAAGCTCCTCTCCGGCTTGACCTCCATGTCCAAGCGCTGGGACAGTGGGCAGGGAAGGCTGTGTCAGTTTCTGGATCAGATCTTGGAGGTGAGCTTCTCACGAACAGGGCTTCCTGGAACCTCTAGTTTTGTGCAAGTCACACCAAATGGTGTGAAACCAAAGCATCAACCGGTGGAAACAACTCTAGCCCAGAAAAAGCTGATTGAGCCCAAGAGCCCCCAAAGCCAATCTAGTCACTGTTCTGAAAAAAAAAAAAAAGAAAAAAAAAAAAGAAATAAATCAATCCCCCCTTGCTCCTAAAGGAGGTATCAAATACATGAAACATCATATGTAATCAGAGTCCATGGGCATTTGTGTCACTGCGCACAATTAAAACTAGCTTTTGCTATTCCTGGGAAACATATTTTTAGTTTAAGCTGGGGTGTAATGAGATCTCTAAAAATAACACCGTGAAAGGTGAGGCTGAGTGTGGGGGGTGAGTTCACCCTGGTGCTGAGGCAATAAAGCATTATTCATGGTCCGTTTAAAGCTCTGCAGCCCTGGGCCAACTTTTTTGCTTGAACAGAAGTTTGGTTCATCCTGTTTGGACCTAACTCAGTTTCCATCTAAATGGTGGTGGTCTGAGCAAGAGGAACTTCGAATATAATAGGCCACGGGAGAAATTTCTCAGCTGCTGGAGCACCTCAGGCTGGCTTCTCTCTGAAGGGCTTTGGTTACACTCGGGTGAGAGGCTTGGATATCCAGCGTTGAGACCCCCCCACAGCCCGGCCAGCTCACTGCCCTGCAGTGTGTGCTGGCTCCTCTCTGAATCGTGCTCCCTGGGTCTTGGCTGTAAGGATGGCAAAACCAACTCCAGGCTTGGCAGTGGAGGGCTTGGGCATGCTTGTAACCTCAGATGCAGAGGGTGGCACCCAAGAGCAAGCGGAAATTGTGATATGAGGCTCGTAGCAGATGTGGGGAACTTCAAGGTTTTAATAATTCAGGCTCTGGTGGGGATATAGTTTTCCTGGACAGAAAAGCACCGTATTAAGTGTACCGTCCACAAGTACTTTGAACACATGCACACACTCGCACCACCTGAAACACATTCACATTGGGTGCCCAGGGCCAGGGCTCCTGTTACTTATGGGAGGCCTGACAGCAGCAGCAGGTGATCCTCAAATTTCTTATCTCACTCTTGCCATCCAAAAACATGATTCCTCCTCTGCCCTTGGGCTGTGCTAACGAAGCTGAACGACAGGCTGGATTCTGTTGCTGATCCAGTTGACTTCATTCTCTTTCGTGGTCGTGTTTGCTCGCTTGTTTATCTGTTTATTTGTACTCAATCTCCACCAAACACAGATCCAGAGTGAGGTCATAGACTCCACCCTGTCCACTGGCTCATGAATATCTTGCCATAGATAATTGTACATGTACATAAACGTGGTCCAGTACAAGCCAGTCTCCACTATGGGAAAAACTGCCTATAGTTCAGTCTATACTATAGATACCAGCAAGGTGGCTAAAGGAGGTTATCACCATGGGGACTAGACCAAACTCAATTTTGTATACTCAGTGTCAGCCAAAGGCAACACTAAGAATGGATTTTATGACCTTTGACATGTATGGAGAATGTGATCACTCTTAGAGTGCTTTGTCCAGAGGCAAACCAGAGCCATTGAAATTTTTTGTTAGTACTTAAATAAATTTAAGAAATTATTTTTTTGCTGTGCTAAGATGCTTGGCTAGTACTTCCTGGGGCTGTTGTGACCCTCCTCCCCCCACCACGTATCTGTGTGGCTATTTGCTCTATTTCCATTAGTCAGCTGAAATGGAAATAGAGCAAGCCCCCCCTCCCAGCCCTACCTAGTTACAGAAGTTGTCCCCTAGTCACAGACGTCAACCCTGAGTCACAGAAGCCTTGGCTTTAAAAGCAGCAGGGTCTTGTTAGATTATCAAGGCCAACTCCATAATTTTTATAGCTGATATCAAAACCTAGGTTGGAGAAATGACTACTCAGTGTCACCTGGCGTTTGGTTGAATTTGGAGCTGCCTAAAGGCACGAGTCAACTTTCATTGGACCTTTTCTGTTCAGTTTTATAAAGTAAGACATGCCCTAGATGGACCTTTGAGTAGTTTATTGTTATCTCTGCTGCTTTCCCTTTGAGTCTTTTTCCAGGAAGCAGCCTCATGCTGAGTGGACTCCATTCCCATTCCTGCTCTGAAACCATGAGCCAGAAACAACCAGAAAACTGCAATCACACTCTGGCAAAATGACCAATAATAGCTATGTCCCCATCCATGTATGTAGGAGGGATTAAATGGCATTCAGAGTGTTAAAATTTACGATAGAATCTGAGGTTGCCCTAGGCCAGTGGGGAATATTTTGGATAGGGGAAAACTGAAATTACTCTAGAGTGAAATGGTGAAATGGACATGATGTAGCAGAAATGTTTGCCTTTTTTTTAAAATTTATTTTTTATTGGTGTTCAATTTACTAACATACAGAATAACCCCCAGTGCTTAGCGGGGAGTCTGCTGGAGAGTCTCTCTCTTTCCCTTTGCTCCTCCACCTTTTTTTTAAAGATTATTTATTTGAGAGAGAGAGAGAGAGAGAGAGATCTGGAGGAGGAAAGGTCCGGGTGGCTGCCCATCTTAGCAAACAGCAAATGCATTCTTCCTGTGGCTCCTGTCAAAACCTTGGCATCATCTTGGAATCTTTTCTTACTGTTATTTGGCATTTCTGGCACATCTATCAATCCTATAGATTTTACCCTTAAAGTATATCCAGAACCCAACCATTTGTTGATTACTTTTAATTTCTATCTCCCTGGTCCAAGCCAATATCTTTTCTCACCTTGTTAGGGGAGAAAGCTCCTAGCACCTGTTCCTCTGCAACCCAATCTCAACACAACAACCCAGCTGGCCCTTTCCAAATGGAAGTTGGATCCTTTTACTTAAAATGCTCATTCCGCTCAGAATAAAAGCCAGAGTCCTCATGGTGGCTGACAAGACCCTGTAAGAGTTGGACCTCTGCTTTGGGGGCCTTCATCTCCTACTCCTCTCTTCCTCCATCTGCCAACAGGTCCATTATGACTCAGGACCTTTGCACTCACTGATCCTTCCACAAACCCCCACATGGCTTATTTCTACTCCTCCTATATATCTTGCTCATCCATTGTTCTTTGAGTAGGGTCTCTCCAACCCCCTCCTATAAAATGATATCCTGGCCCAGAGTTCTCCCTCTCATATCTTATTCCTTGGCATGTATCACCATCCAATATGGTCTGTATTTATTGGTTTATTGTTTATTGGCTCCCACTAGAGTAGAGGCTCCAGCTGGGCAGGGAGTTTTGTCTAGAGCCTAGACACTGATCACAAAGTAATCAGCAATATTCGCTAAATGAATGAATAAATGGACAGGAGCTCAGGTCTGCAAAGGGCCAGCTGCTGGAAGCTGTGTATAAAGAAGCTTCCTGGCAGAGGGAACCATATGTATAAAGAAAACAAGGGGATGGAACCTGCCTCAGAGAACCTAAAAGAAGGGAAACAAATGGCCTACAATGGGGCTTGGAGAGATCAGCAGAGACTGGCTTGGGCAGACCCTTTGAAACTGTAATTGGGACTTTGAGGTTGAGCCCAAGTTGGTTGGAAAGATGTCAATGGGCTTTACTCAGGGAGTGTTTTTGATGCGGAAGTCCCCACAGTGCTCGACCTAAGGTACAGCACTTGACTTCAAGGAAGTCATTGCCTATGAGAGGAGTCCATACAGACACACAGCTCACAGTGCAGACCACCCTGGGGGGACCTGGGAATACACACCTCCTTGAGGGCAATGAGAGGAACCAGGAATATTAATTTTCTGATTTGATTGTGGAAGATAATCAAATGCAGGGTGTGGTGCACAAGGCTGAGTAATAGAGGGTCTTCGGCAGAAGGTAGGGGATATGGATTGCCATTTCAATGAGGGGCATGAGGCCCAAACTGCTAAATAAAAATGTGCTTTTCAAGTTTGGACCTAAGTCTGGCCAGCTCCCAAGTTCATGTCTTTTCACTGCACTGTGCTGAGACGTGGCTTGGAGGGAGCCAGCTGGGGTGGATGGAGGGCATTTAAGGCTCACAAGCATGCTAGCTCTTCTGTGTGTAGGAAAAGAGCATCCATTCTTATGGCCACATCTCACAGAAGAAAATGAGGCTCAGAGAGATGAAGTCACTTGTTTAAGATTACAACAGTTTGTGAGAAGAAGGCTCCAAGGCCAGTTTCTCAGGGGTGGTTAAAAAAAAAAAAAAAAAAAAAAGAGTGTCATCTAATATTGAACTGAATTGGGAAAATGCTCATGAAGTTCTTTGGAATGGAAAATGTTTGCAGTTAGCACATTTTTCCCAGGGTGTGTGTGTGTGTGTGTGTGTGTGTATGTGTGTATGTGTGTAGTATTTTTTCAAAGGAATTCACTAATGGCTCAGTTCTGCTCCTCCGGTTTGATCAATAAGACTTCTTTAGCAATTAATACTTGATGTTCTTAACAACCAGTTTTTCTTTTATCCAAGATAAAATTAAATAAGTTATATCCTTATTTGTAATAATGGAGATCATAGCAAGAATATTAATCACTATTGTGATGGGACAACAGACACCTGTCATCCCTTCACACCCAATCCAAATGGCAACTGAAGCAGAGTTAACATCAGTGCAAGCACCACACTAAATTCCTTTGGGGGGTTGAATTTATTACTGGTGCCCTCCAGCCCCCACCACAATTCAGCTGTGCTTATGGTAGTCTACAGTGTAATTTGGGAAACTTCTGTCAGCTACATACACTTTATTTTATTTTATTTTTAAATATTTATTTATTTATTTGAGAGAGAGAGAAAGTGAGTGGGAAGGGCAGACAGAGAATATCCAGCAGACTGTCCCACGAGCACAGAGCAAGACATGGGCCTGAATCTCAGGACCTCGAGACTGTGACTTGACCTTGGCTGAAATCGAGAGTTGGATGCTTAACTGACTGAGCCGCCCAGCCATCCCAGCTACATATACTTTAAACGCAATATAAGGACATAGCCAAATCAGAGCTGGAAGACAGCTGGAAAAAGTGGCTAGAAGAGTGCCACCAATTAGGAATGGCCTGTTTGGACCACAGAAATACATCTTTAGTCCTAGAGCTGAGAAGGACATTAGAGTTTCAACAAGACCATTCTTTGGCTTTAGGAAGAACCATACTTAAGCCAACCCAGGCAAAATCCATCCTGCTATTCTAGATCAGAGTCAGCAAATATTTTCTATAAAGGACCAGATAATAAAAATTTTAGGCTTTGTGGGCCATATGGTCTTTGTCACAACTCCTCCATTCTATCCTTGTAATGTGAAAGCAGCCATAGACAATATGTAAATGAAAGAGTGTGGCTGTGTGCCACTGACACTATTTATGAAACCAGGTAGCTGGATTTCACCCATGGGTAGTACTTTGGCAACCCCCATTTTAAATCTCCAGAGGAAAAAGTTTCCTAAACTTCTCTAGGAAGTTTTTAGCTTTTATGGCTGGATATTCTTTACCATGTCTAGTTTATATCCCTTGGCTGTAATACAAATCCTTCTTCTATCCTTTGGGGAGATGGAGGACATCTGTTTGGTGCTTCCTTTTGTTGGAAGGGCTAACTCTGCCTTGGGGAAAATGATGACAGATTGACTTTGCTAAGGGCTCTGGAATCAGAGGACACACATTTATACCCTGGCTTCACCACTTATTTGCTGTATGGCCTTAGGCAAGTTGCTAAAACATTCTCTGCCCCAGATTTCTCATCTGTAAAATGGTTGTACTCATGATATTAAACTCATGGTGCTGTCATCAGGATTAAGTAAGATACTGAATTGCGAAGCATTTTAACACAGTGCTTCAATAAATGTGAGCTGGAAGGAAAAGGATGAAGATGGCAGAACGAAAAGGTGAGATTCTCCTGACATTGACAAAAATAAAATCATCTGAGGACAAACTTGGAGAACCTATCTAGGGACCTTAGCAAAGGAGCAGACAGTCACGTATGTTGAGTTGAATAATGACCTATCACACTACCCTTCATTATATATATCATTGTGAAATGATCTTGCCCATTTGTTTATTACTATATCGCTTGACTTTCCCAGCTAGAACATAAGCTCCCAGAGGGACCAACACAGGTACCTAGAAGAGCACCTGACACATACTGGAGATTCAATAAGTAATAAATAATTGTTCAGTGAAAAAACAAATGAAGAGGAACATTTTCTCTTCTACAGAGCACCCGGCTTCAAGAAGAATCCAGTGTGGTGAGGAAAGAACAGCCTGTTTCCAGCCAGCCATCATCGTCTGCATGAATTAGTGCTGGTGAATACCCTCATGGCAGACATCATTGCCACATCACCCTCACATGGCCTCTGGACCAACTGAAGATTTCTGGTGTTATAAAACATTTGTGAATATTCTATATTCACAAATATTTGTGTCTCTCTAAAACTCATATATTTGAAGACCCAACCCCGAATGTGATAGTGTGAGGAAGTAGAGCCTTTGGAAGGTGATTAAGTTTAGATGAGGTCATGAAGGTGGAGCCCCCATGATGGAATTAGTGTCCTTGCAAAAACAGGAAGAGACTGGAGCTCAGTCTCTGTGCCATGTAAGGATGTAGTGAAAAGACAGCTCTCTACAAGCCAGGAAGAGGATCTTCACTAAGAACCAAGTCTACTGGCATCTTGGTCTTGGATTTTCATCCTGCAGAACTGACTAAGACACCTGCTAACTGTTGTATCAGATTTTAATCCCAACTCCCTTGCTTGTTGACTCAATTTGTACTTCCGGATGCATTTAAGGGGGATAATAAAGTAGATTTTCTTTACAAGAACAAATGATGGTTTGACAAATATAAAAAATATCTGGAAGGTGGTCACCTTTGTGAAATCCCTATAACAATGAGAAGTTAAACTGAGTAAAGAGGCAGACAATATGTGCTTCATTCTCTGTATTTTATGGTTTCTCTTGGTTTTCTGTGTTCTGTTTTTATCTTATTGAAGAATAATCCAATGGCAATTATTTTATTCATCTGATTTGGCCATGATGCTGCATTTACAGAAGCAGTGTATATTAGGCATTCATACATTAGGAATACTCCTCTACCTTTCTTATTTTTTTGTTCTTTCTTCTTTCTCTCTATGCATTCCATTTTTAATGCACATTTTTTGAGAAGGTGATAAATGCCTAACACAATTCCAGGTATTCATCTTTCTGTAACTGGAAAGGAACAGATATTATAAATAAGTCAGTTGGAAGACCTGTATAAAGCAACCAATATGCAGCCTAAACCCTCTGAGGCTGAAGGAATGCCAAATGTGGGGGAGGGGATCACGGAAGGTATGGTTAATCTCAGATGACTTTCTGCTAGAAATGAGTTTGAGCCAGGTCTTGGAAGAATGCCTTAGTCATTTTTAGTGAAAGGAGATAGTAAATGGGAAAAGAATAGGAGGCCAAGTGGGGGGCAGGTGCCAAAGTCCACACAATGCAAATTGAGTTCAGAGAGAAGAATAACATTCAAGAAATGTTTATTGAGCAGCAATTCTGTGTCAGTACCACCCCAGGGATTAAAAATAAATGAGGAGACTTGATCCCTGTCCTCAAATTGCTGATAATACAATACAGAGAATTAGCAGACTTTTGCTAAGCAACTTCAAACTCCACAATTTCTCTAAAGGAGATTTAACTTAAAATGTCAGAAAGTGATAAAATATCTCTAGTCAACCGTCATCTCCAAATGACTCAGTTGAATTCTCTGAAGAGTAGTTTCTGATTCTGACACCTCAGCACCGAGCTTCTGCTGGATGGTGTTTTTCTTTCTGGGTGTGGATGGCTAAAGGCAAGAGAGAAGCCGAACAAGTTAATTTCTAACTGCTCCATTCAGTGAATCTGCAAAGCCACAGTGGAGGGTGTTTTGGTTTTAGTTATGGATGAGGTTTCCCTAATGACTTCTGGAGGAAGCCCCCTCTCAAGCTCAACATCAGGTAAATCTGAGGAAGAAATTTTATCACCGGGCTTTCCCAAGTCCATCCTCCATTAACTAATCTTGGGGAGATAAACGTCTTTAAATTACTGAGAGATCTTGCTCAGACACAGAGCAAAGACTTCACATGTGGAGTTCAAGCATTAATCCAAAGAGGTCAACTGGTCTCACCCACACATTCTTAGAACTCCAAAGCCGTATGTGTTTTTTCTTCCATCAGGCTGGGATTTTTTCAAAATCAGTTTGGAACCAATTGAACAAATTAACAGAACAAGTTAAAAGATAAATATGTGTATTTTTCTTTGGTCAAATTCAAATGTGTAGTGGTCGGGGGTGAGATGATAAAATAAAATATTATTTATTTATTTCTCTTTGCCAACACTTTATGTATAAGCTCCCATTTACTTCTCAAAGTAAAGGGTACCTTGATTAAAAGCACACATCTTAAATGAGGCAGCACTAAGTATTCAAACCTATATTTTCTTGTTGTAAGATTCAGTCTTTGCCCATTATACAATCCTGCTTTTCATTCATATTATTCGATTATCATTAGGGAAAAAAAGATTATTTTATATTGTGCATAGCAGTTTTAAGAACATGTGTACAAATATCTCTTTTAGTCTTCATATTTACAACAAAGGAGGTGAGAATCTTCAATCTCATTATACTGTGAGGGAGATGATTTCATTCTTGTTATACAGGGAAGGAGGCCCATAAGAGCTCTGTGAATTGTCTATGGTCCCTTGCTAGGAAGTAGAAGAGTTGGAGTTACATGTGGGTCTCCAGACTCCAAAGTTCAAGCTCTTTCTCCTCCAGCACAGCTGTTTAGTAAACCTATGACCACATAGAATACGGCTTCAGCCACATGACACACCAGGAAGGATGGCCCAGCACTGTGTCTGACCTTGCATAATCTGTCTGACTCTTTTAAATACACTGTGTATTGGAAGCAATGATCAGTAGAGAATAGCTAAGGTGGGCATCATGCCAGTGGCTACATTTTGTGAGACATTAATAGAGTTTGCAAACCCCTTTGTATGTGAACCAGAAACCTAAAGATGGGATGAAAGGGACTTGGTTTGTACATTAATTCCTCTGCATTTAGTAATTTTGAGTGATTGTATTCCAAAATGCAGTGTGTGTGTGTGTGTGTGTGTTATCACCTTACATCTGCACACTTACACAGTGAAGTGAGCAGTTTATCAGGATTATTAACTTCAATTTCCAGTTAAAATTTTTAGTGCTGAGTTAAGGACTTAAAATGAGCCACTGACCAAGGCAGGCTTTGGCCCTCACTATGCTGTGTTCAAGATTCATTGGCGTGTCCCCTGAGAAGCCCATGAATTAGTATGTCTGGGAGCATGGCAGGTGACTGATCATTTTGTATCACTGGTTCATTACATTTTATTTTAGCACCTTTATTCAATTGGTGTTGGCTCTTGATGCAGGAGATAAAAAGTTAGATAGGTCTTTAGCCTAGACCTCTTCTCTGATGGACAAATTGCTATAAAATATAAATTACCAGAATTAACTCAGGCAGACACAGAAATCCTGAATGGTGCTATAATTGTCAAAATTTTTGAATGAATAAATATCAAAATCTTCCCCTAAATAAAATACAACATCTTTTTTTCCCCAAGAGATTTAATTTATGTATTTGACATTGAGAGAGAGAGAGAGAGAGAGAGAGAGAATCACAAGTGGGGAAAGTGGGAGAGGGAGAAGCAGGCTCCCCGCTGAGCAGGATTTGATCCCAGGACCTGGGGATCATGACCCGAGCCAGTGGCAGATGCTTAACCAGCTGAGCCACTCAGGTGCCCCAAAATACAACATTTTAATGACATTTCAGACTAGTCTTTCTAATACTCGAGGTAATTTATTTACTTTTTTTTTTTTAGGTTTTATTTTATTTTATTATATATATTTTATTATATACCTATATTTATTAATTTTTAGGTTTTATTTTATTATATTACATATTTTATTATATATATTTATTATATATATATACATATATATACTATTGAAGTTCGATTTGCCAACATATAGTATAGCACCCAGTGCTCATCCTATCAAGTTACTCAAGGTAATTTAAATATTATTTAAATTCTTCCAGATAATAGCAAAACAGGAAATGCCCCAACTCATTTTGTAATTCCAAAACCAGATGATGACTGTATAGAAAGGGAAAATCACCATCCAATCTAAATCATAAATATGGATGTAGAAATCCTTGGCAAAGTATTTCAGCAAACAGTGTACAGAAAAGGTAATTCTACAAATATCAGAATATCATAATCATATTGAATTATTCCAAGGAATGCAAATTTGCTATAACGTGAAAACCATATGCTGATCTTTTTAGATGAAGAAAACACATGGAATAAAAGATAACACTTGTTCATGGAAAAAAAACTCTTAGCAAACTAAGAATATGAAGAAAATTCCTTAACCTCATAAAAGGTATTGACCAAAAGACCTTCAGCTACATCATACTTAATGGTAATTAATTAGAAGCATTCTCCTTAAAATCAGAAACAAGAAAAGGATACTTCTGGAACATAACCATCATCAGTTGAAGGCAGTATTTTTGTCCTACCCCCAAAAATCTCAGATGGTCTATAGACAAACTATCAGAATTAATAAGAAGTATAGCTAGGTTGCTGGATTTAAGTATTTTAAAAATTGGATGTCAGCAATATGCATTTTGAATATACAGTTAAAAAGAAAAAGAGCATACCATTCACAATAAAAAGCAAATGGCCAAAAAGAACATTCTTGAAGAAAAACAGGGTAAGGAAATATTCCTTATGTGATATTTTTGAAGCTATATTAATTGGCCGTGTACCAGCAGTACAGAGATTTAAAAAAAAAAAAACTAGACCACTAAAATAAATTCAGGAGCTAGGAAACCTACCTTTGCACATATAAAACTTGGTGTCAGATAAAGCTTGCATATTGGGCTAGAAATAGGCACAGTGCTGGGAAAATTGATTATCCATATTAAGTGAAATTGGGTACCTACATTATACAATATATAAAAATAATTTCCAGGAAGACTAAAGATTTAAGTGTGAGAAACAAAACCTTAAATATTTAGGGAAATTTTTGTCTTATGTATTTATTGATTCAGGGTAAGCCGACAATTAAAAACTACAAAACATTGATGAAAAATTTGACAAATCTAACTGTACTAAGATGAAAACTTTCCAGTAAAACACACTACTAATAAAGCAAAAAACTCCCCACAAATGTACCTAGTGTTTTATGCATAAAGAATTCCTACACTTCAATAAAAAAAGAAAACTATCCCAATAGAAAAGATATGAATAGATATTTTACAAGGAAACAGAATTTAGAATAAACAGACAAAAAATACCCAACCTCATTGGTAATGAGAGAGATTCAAATTAAAATTATAATGCAATATCACTTGATACCCCAGAGAGGTACATGCTAAAAAGTCGAGTGATACTGAGTACTGACCAAGATGTAGAGTAGCAGGTGTTTTCATGCATGGCTGAGAGCAGGGTTAAGCCACTTGGTGAAGTGATTTAGCAATACTATATTTGGGATACTTGATAAGGAGGAGCATCTTCTAAGATCCAGATATTTCCTTTTCAGGCATGTACCCTAAAGAAACTGCTGCACTTGTGCACCTGTAGGGGAATGTTCATAATGACGTTATTCATTACAGCCAAAATGTATAATTTCATTGACCATTAATAGAGGGATGACTATGTGAGTTGCAATATATCATACAGTGGACTACTTAACTCAATAAAAATGAATGAATGACATCTATAGGCTTCAAAATGGACAAATCTCACAAATGTAACCAGGAGCAAAAAAAAAAAAAAAAAAAGCAAGTCACAAATACATGTGGACATTTCCATTTCTATAATTCTGAAACTTTCAAAATTAAACATGTTATTTCAAGATGCATATAGGTATAGTGAACCTGTGAAGGAAAACAATGGAGGGACACTAACAAAAACCTAAAATTTGGCTACTTTGGGAAAAAAAGCCATGATCAGGGAAAGAGGTATAGGAGCACGACTGGTCATTCATAACATTCTGTTTCTGTGCTGTTTGGTGAGTGTGTGCACGTTTATTAGATTATTCTTTGTATCTTACATGTAGTAGACATTTTTATATGCAAGAAATGTTTCATAAGCTTTTTTTCAAAATATGAAATTTGTATCATTAGTGTCCATCACGTGGTTTGATGTGCTGGTAATATTTTTTCTTCAGGTACATGGAATTAAAAACAAGTCTGCTAAAATAAAAATGCATTTTTATGTCACTTAAAACTATTTCTTTTTTAAGTTAATTTTCTTTTTTTTTAAAAGATTTTATTTATTTATTCATGAGACACACAGAGAGAGAGAGAGAGAGAGAAAGAGAGAGGCAGAGACACAGGCAGAGGGAGAAGCAGGCTCCATGCAGGGAGCCCGAAGTGGGACTCGATCCCGGGACTCCAGGATCAGGCCCTGGGTTGAACGCGGCGCTAAACTGCTGAGCCACCCGGGCTGCCCTTAAAACTATTTCTTACACCATTTTTGCTGCCCATATGTCACTTCTAAAATTTCTGTCTTAGAGTGGTGCCTGGGTGGCTCAGTCAGTTGGGTGTCTGCTTTTGGCTCAGGTCACGATCCCAGGGTCCTGGGACAGAGCCCCACATCGGGCTCCCTGCTCAATGAGAAGCCTGCTTCTCTCTCTGCACCCAGCTCATGCTCTCGCTCATTATCTCTGTCATTATCTCTCTCTCCCTCTCAAATTAAAAAAAAAAAAAAAGAATTCTGTCTTAGAGAATGGTGTCACGGAATGGTAAATGATTCTAGAAGCTGTGGCCATTGTGGCCAGTTCAGCCATTGTTCCAAAAGCTATGGCTTTGGTGACAGCTGACAGGGACAAGGTTTTATCCATATTTCTGCCAGTGGAGGGGGGAGCGGTGGGCTGAAGGGCCCACAAGCAGCCAGAAGGAACATTACTGGGGGCGGGGGGTGGGGTGGTGAGGCCTGGAACTCCCTGTAGCCACGTGCTCCTTTGTGCCTGAGGCCAGGCCCCTCAAGCTGCATGTGGCTCTTTGGCAGTTCCAGCCAGGTGCTGGCAAGATTAATTTTTCATCCCTTAAAGTTGAGAACTCAGATTTTATGTGACACCCACAGATTTTTAAGCCTTGACGATTAATTCAAGTATTTAAAAACAAATACTGCAGATCTGTTGTCAGTGTCTGGGAGCTGTCCTGGTCTGAGAGCTGTCCTGGTCTGCGACCCACGAGTTAGCTCACAGACTTGTTCTAGAGCCCAGCATATCATCTTGTGCTCAGTGGTGGGCACCCCGTAAGTATTTGCTGAGGCAATGAATGAGGTTATGTTCTCTCTGCCACTCTCTCAGGAGCCTTTCTTGGAGGTACATCAAAGAATGGCTGCAAATTCTCTTCTGTTTCTTCTATTGAAGGGTCAGGTCTACGTCCCCTCCTATGTGAGCTCCAGGACTGCTTGACCAATCGGCAATGGTGGAAGTGACACTCTGTGGCCTCAACAGACTGTGAACTTCCACCTTCTGTCTTTCAGAGCAGTTGCTCAGTGGGAAGCTAGCCCCACAGGAAGTCCGATTTTTCTGAGGTGACCGTCTTGGAATGACCCGGTGTACATCCTCCCCTTGGCAGTCCCAGCTGAGTGTAGCCTCCCAGGCATCTGTCATGGTACCAGATCTGTGAACGAAGCTGACTCTCCAGACTAGCCCATCTGCCTGTGGACAACCCCCAAGTGTACTTGCTTTATGCCATAAAGAACCTAAGAATTATGCCGCTGAGCCTTGTGTGAATTCCTGACCCACGAAATTGAGAGACATAATAAAATGGTTGTCGTATTAAGCTACTAAGTGTTGAGGTAGTTTGTTATGCATTAATAGATAACTAAATACTCTGGTCTCCTTCATTTAGTTTCTAATTAATCTAACCATGAATCACTATCTGCCACGAACTTCATTGTGTTCTACTTTGAAGAAAGAGACCAACGATTTCTTGTAAGTGCCATTATGCATTGTATCCAGGAAAAAGAGGCCTGCATAGATGTGTAAGAAGAGAAAAGTCACCAAAGGGTAAGACGTTTGAGATTGCACTGGGAAACTAAAACACAAACCTTATACATGATTGACATATAAATCATCTGACTTTGAAGAATACACTTAAGGAGTTGTGGGTTTTTAAGTTTTCAAACTCTGCTTCCAGTGTCATCAGGGAGCTTGTTTGTATAATTACACTTCACTGCGGAATATAAGATCTTCAGACACTTGTACAGTCCATGAGTGGGGAAAACCCAGATTTTGTGCAAAGCTCTAGAGTTATTCTATAACCCAACTGTCATTGATTGAGAATATTGACACATTCTGTCAGCAGAGCCGGGAATAATGCCTCAGGGGCCTCACAGTTCAGGAGAGGGTCTGATCCACTTTGAAGGGGCATCTGCTTTATTCCAGTAGAAGAGGCCATTTCTAAGTAAAAGTATGGAAGGTCAGAAAATTAGGCAGGGGTCAGGGATTGGGGGGCAATCCCCTGCAGAGAACTGATCACCTAAGAGAGAAGTCTAGATGCATCTTATTTGCACGAAAATTAGCGGAGCTCTAAGGGAAAAGCCATAGTTGACATTTTAAGGTACTGGAATTAAGGGACCCAGAAGGGTGAAGTTCAAACTTTATACAAGGTATCTGAGTGTTGGCACAAACTAAGATGGTAAAACTGAGCTCTATCACGTCAGTTCTGTTCCAGTTGGGCAGGACAGGCACCCACAAGGAGCAAGAGGTGATCAGGGGTGAGAAGGGAGGCACTGGAGGATGTCATTCACATTGTTCTTCAAGTTACTCCTCAGGGAATACTTTCTAATTTTGGATAATAGGGAGCTGGGTTATAACAAAATAAATTTTATTACATCATAGGGACTATAAGAAATGGCAACACTAAGTCTCCATGGTTGGGTACCTTAGAAGAAATGTAATGCCATGAGGGAAAGAGTAATACCTAATGGCTACAGCATGAGTTGTAGCTGGAATTGCCCTGACCTATCACTGTTGGCATCAGCAGAGGCAGCAGCAGCTGGAGAGCGGGGCTGCCAGATGTCCAGCAGAGATTCATGAGGAGAGGAGAGGAGAGGAGAGGAGAGGAGAGGAGAGGAGAGGAGAGCTGAAGGGCTCTCAAGAACATGTTAGATGTTTCTGTCTCCATGGTCAGATCCACTGACTGTCATCATCTCCTGTGTGAAAGGTGCTGTTTCAAGCATTTAGGACAGAGGGAATGAGGAATATCCTTACCCTCAGGAGGCTCATAGTCTAGCTCAAGATAAGTTCACATGAAAAATTTTGATGTTGTGCAGTGTTATAAGAAGGAGCTATCCCGGATGTTGTGGGGACACAAAGGAGAAGCATGTAAACCCAGCTTGAGGTTGGGGTCAGGAGAGGATGAAGCTGAGAACGATTGAGTTTAGAAAGGCATTAGTGGGAGCTGGCTAGGCGGTAGAGTTGCTAAGAGTGTTTCTGGCAGAGAACACAGTATTAGCAAAGCTACTGAGGTGTGAAATAGTGCTGCATGGGAGAGAGAACACAAGCAGTTTTCAGAGAGTATAAAGTTCAAGGTCAGAAGACTAAGGTGGGAGATGAAGGCCACGAGTGTGGAAGGGTCTGGTTCCCAGAGCCAGTGGGGAATTAGGTAGAGCAGTGACACGGGTTGGTTTATCTTGTAAGAATGTTCCAATGATGGTGTGCACAATTGATTTGTGGGGGCAGAAGGCCCTAAATTAAAAGAGGGAAGTAAATAGAAGGCTATTTCCATAGTCCCAGCAGATTTAAAAAGGGACAGGGACAGGTGAGTGTGAATGGAAAGAATGAAAAGATTAATGTAGTCAGAAGGCAAAATTGGCCAGTTTCATGACTTATTCATTTTAAGAGAGGAGGGAGGTCTAGCAGGACCTTCTTCTGGCTTGAGCAATGGTGATGGTGGTACCATTGATGGAGCAGGGCTTATAGGAGGAGGAGCACCCTGTGTGGAGCTTGGTCAGGTGCAGTTTTGAGGTGTCAGCAATTGCAATAGTGGAAGCTCAGAAATTTAAAAAAAAAAGCTATGCTTTTAATTGGTATCTTTAACCCTGGTCATCTTTCCCCACTCAGGAACAGCCTGGGGAATCAAGGATTACATAATGTTATATTTTAAAAATAGGGTAATAACCTCTTTTACTGGGGATTTAGCTACCTCAATGTCATGCATCTGAAACACACTGCTAAGTTGTATGTCACATAAAGCAGAGAATCTGGAACACCACTCAGCAACAATAAATAAGTGCAGTCTTCCTTCTCTAAATGTAGCAAATCTATTTCTGAGGAGCCAATGCTATAAAATCTAAGTATTAGAACTCACAAGTTTTGAAACTGTGAAGTACAATATTAATATGGAATCTCATAAAATTCCTAATGCCCTCACTCAGAGTCTCATGTATTCGTATTTTAAGTACATAAATAGTACTATAGTACCAAATATATAAAAAATATAATAAATGTAATAATTACCAAAAGAAAAAAAAAAACCTCTCTATATTTGAAAGCAAAAGAGGCAAACATACTACCAGCAGCAAGCTGTGACCACTGACAGCGAGAACATAGCTAGCATACATCTGAAAAAATAGGCCCTCCCAAATGAAAGTTCCAGTGCAGAGGCTAACAGTACATGCAACAAGAGGCCTTGAACACACACCCAAAACTGATGCAATGATGACCCCGTATTATCAGGAAATGGTTAATTGTATACTTCATGCCTTTTGTCTGTTCAAACAGTGATCGTGTATGTATTTTATTTAATTTTATTTTTTGAGAGAGAGAGCAAGCAGGGGGAGGGGCAGAGGGAGAGGGAGAGAGAAAATCCGAAGCTGACTCCATGCTTGGCTGGGAGCCTGATGTGGGGCTCCATCTCAGGACCCTGAGATCATGACCTAAGCTGAAATAAAGAGTTGGATGCTTAACCAACTGAGTCACTCAGTCCTCCCATTGATCACATATGTATTTTAGACAGATTTCCATTAAAGGCTGGGGGACTGGGCACATCACTCAGGCCACCCAGCAATCTCATCTTTGGGAAGGTGCCTCATTCAAACTGGTTTGGTGGGGAGTAGATAAAATACATAACAGCCAGTTAAATTCGTATTTCAGGTAAACAATAAGTGATTTTTAGAATAAGTATATCCAAATATGGCATCCTGCAATTTTATTTGCTAAATCATGAAATCTTAGTGGTGAGCGCCCCAATGTAGATATGTTCTAAGCCCCAGGATCTTGCTTCTTTCTTCCCCTACCATCTGGAAACCAAACCAAACCAACCAACCAACCAACCAACCAACTGACCAGACAAGAGTGACCTGGTATGAAAAATCTCTGTAGAAGCAGTGATAATAGTGATTTGCAAGGTCAATTGTTTTTTCTTTCTTGGCTTCTGGAATTTAATTTGGAAAATTAGATGAAGGTAGGAGACAGAATTGTAGTTAAAACAACACATGCACATGCAGACACATACGCGCGCACACACACACGTTTCACAAAGCAATGATGACAAAATGGGCTCTAAAGCTAAAGCTGTGACTAAGGCCACATTAGGAAGGAATAGAAAGGATGGGCATTTCATTCATTCATTCATTCTGAAATATTTATTGAGGTGGAGAGAGGGTAAAGCATGAGGCGGATGGTGCATAGAGGAAGGGACAGGAGAAATAGCTGGGAGGGTGGAATCTTCCCAATGAGGAGATTGGGGAGATCCTACTGTCAAAGGGGGAGGGGTCCATTCTCCATTTTCCCGAGTTTATTTCCTTCCTTAATGCTCTCTGTGCCTTGCGGTAAAACCCTATTATCTGAGGTGGCCTGTGTGGCTCTCTGTTTCCTGCAACAAAAGAGACTGGTAAATGCCTATAGAGAAAACAAAACCACTTCTTGGGCAGGAGGCAGCAAAGCCTCCACAGTAAGAAAACAATTCCCTGGAAACAAAAATAAGCCCTTCCTGCAGAACCTGAGATAGTTGGGTCTTCAATGGGTTAGCTTTTGTTGTTTGTTTGTTTGTTCGTTGGTACATTAAAAAGATCAGCTTTCTCCAGAGACTCCCAAGGAATTGAGGTACCACCTTCCTGATCAGTTTCCCTGAGCACGCCCCCCTTACCCCCACCCCACCCCAGCATGTTTCCACTCTTCCCATGGGCGGTGTTCATGGGCCAGGGGCCTGCTGAAGCCTAATAGTTGGCTCTGAAGAATTCAGCATGCTCAGTCTTTCTTTTCATCTTTCTCCAGCCTCCTGACTTTTCAGGGCTATTTTACGATTAGGAAATCAAGGCTACTTTTGCATAAGTGATGATTTCCATCTGCTTCCATCTTGGTATGCTTGGAGTGCCACAACAATACCATAGCCCAGGTGGCTTAAACAGCAGACATTTATTTCTCACAGTACTACAGGCTAAAAATCAAGGTGCTGGCATGGAAGGTTTCTGGTGAGGCCCCTTTTCCTGGCCTATAGGCAGCCACTTTCTCACTGTGCCCTGGGATAGCAGGAAAAGGGAGAGCCCTAGTGTCTCTTCCTCTTCTTATAAGGGCCCAAATCTAACTGGACTGGGGGTGGGGTCCTGTCCTCATGACTTCATCTAACCCTTATTGTCTTTATATACCATCACATTGGGGGGCAGAGCTTTGACATTTGAATTTTAAGGGGGCATAATTCAGGCTATAGTAGCTTTCATAAGAAACATTTTAGACTCTTTTTTTTTTTTTTCCTACAAAGCACAGCTATGAGAAAGAAGGCTAAACCTTACTGTTTAGGGCCTAAAGCTATTTGAGTGGCTCCCTTCATCTGTTCCATGAACTTGGCCATTCCAATTCAGATGAGGGCATCAGTAGTGACAAAAGGCCAAGGGGTCTTGATGAAGGGAAATGCTCATCACCTATGTGCTAGGTAGATGTAAAAATTCTCCCAGGGAAGTCAAGAATGGTGACGACTATAGTATATTGGCTTCTAAACGTATTCTCCATGTGAGAGCCACCTCCTGAATACATGCAGAGCACAAAGTCATTCGGAAAAACCCAAATCAGAAAAAATACTGGAGGGGCATCTGGGTGGCTCAGTCAGTTAGACACCTGACTCTTGATTTCAGCTCTGATCAAGGTCTCAAGATCATGAGATTGAGCCCTGCCCAGTGTGGAGCCTGGTTAAGATTCTCTTTCTCCCTCTGCTCCTTCCTGCTCACATGCTGTCTCTCAAGAAAACAAACAAACAAATAAACACCAAACAACCCCCCCCCAAAAAAACCAACCCCCCCAAACCCCCCAAAACACCAATACATTTGAGTTTGCTTCACTTATAAAAATAACATACATCTTCAGAAGGAGCTTACCCTCATCACCACTGTGATAATTGCTCTGCCTTATTTGTTTCAATGCATGTTAGCAAGACCCCCCCCCAAAAAAACTTGCTTGTGAGGTCTTACGAGCCAGCTGTCACTTGTATCTGTAGCAGTGCTTTGCCTGAGAGCATGAACAGGGCCTCGCAGGTTCAAGTCTGGGGAGAGTCTAAGTGGGAGGAGGACAGGCTTTGGCTGCATCACTTTTGATCCTCTGGTAAAGGTGAGGAGAAGAGCAGTAACTCTTAGAAAAGAAGAGCAATGAGGAATTGTACTGGGGGGCATTCGTAAGAAACTTTTGTCCCAATGAAAAAGAAACAAGAGAGCCTTTGGGTTATATGCTTCCTTTGAATCAGAAGAAATGGTGGGATTAAGAAAGAAATGCAAGGGACTAGGGGAAAGCAGAGGACAGCTGGGGCCCTGGTTCAGTCCTGGTTCCCTCTCTTGGGAACCCATGACAGCATCATGGGCTCTTTTGTGGGCATGACTTTCTTTGTAGGTGTTTATTATTGCAGAGTTTGAAACTCAGATTCACCGCTCCAAGGAGTTCCGTATCGCTGGGCTCTCTTGCCAATGAAAAAGCTTGCCAGGAATCATGGATGAGCTGTGTTTGATGTAAACATTATTAGGTTACCTTTTTTTATTTGGTGAAGTGACATTTTCTTATTGAGAGTGTTGAAATAAGAACGCCAAGAGTCAAGATCTTACAATTACTCAATCCCATCTCTTCCCAGACATTCAAATCTATATTGGTGGTGCTGGAATTTATTGCTGTATGAAAACCATCCAGCTTCTTAACATCCTGATGGAGCTGACATCGTGAATTTGGGAGATGGATGGAGCCAACTCTGGATGAGTTCAGTCAATTCAAATAACTGGATGCAGTGAATCCCAAATCCAAACTAACTCTGAATTTCATTAAAACAGAGAAACTCTGGGACACCTGGGTCCCAGCAGTCGAGCATCTTTTTTGGTTCAGGGTATGATCTCAGGTCCAGGGACTGGGTCCTGCATCGGGTTCCCTGTGGGAAGCTTGCCTGTCTCTCTGTCTATATTTCTGCCTTTCTCTCTGTGTCTCTCAGGAATAAATAAATAAATAAAATCTTTAAAACAGAGAAATTCTGACATGGAAATCAAAATAAAAGTTTTGCACAAATAAGAAATAAAACCTCATTGACTTTAACAAATAAAACAATACCTCCCAATCCTAGTTCTAGAAGGGTAGGAGCCCCTAGGTGATAGTGCCAGTTAGACTGTATGTAGAGCTTGGAGGCATGATGTCTGCTCAAGAAGGAGATGCTCTCTCTGCATCCTCCCAGACATGGGGTAAGTAAAGTGAAGTTTTCCAGAAAGTAAATAAAAAGCACCCTGACTCAAACAATTAGCAGTCCAAGGTAATCTGTTGCTTACTTGAAAATGACTCTAGGAGTTTACTGAATAGGGTGGTGTTGTGAAGATCCCAGGATGCAGCCTGTCAGAATGGCCAGCTGTGAATCCTGATCCTTTCGCTGATAGCATTGTGCCCCTGGGCAAATCACTTACTCCCTCTGATACCTAAAATAAAAATGCTAATGAAAGATTCAATTTACAAGATGTCAGAATTAAATATCATTATATGTTCTAGTGGATAAGAAAAATAAAATGAAAGGCATACTGTGTGTCAGGCAACGTGCTAAGTGTCATTGTTATTCCTGTTTACTACAAAAGAAATTAGAGTTCAGAGAAATTTAAGTCATAGTCCCAAGGTACCACAACTAGTGAGAAGCATATCAGGGTCTAAATCCAGGTTTGTATATAGTGTCAAAGCTCATAATCTAATAAACCTTGCTCAGAACCTCATACATTATAGGTGCTCACTTCAGACTAGGCCATTCATCCCTTCGTCCATGAACAAACATTTTATTTGACACCTAATCTGTACCAGATTCTCAGGTGAGCTAATGATGCCATAATGAGTACAATATAGTTTGGGCTTTAAAATCATAGTCTGAGTGGGCTTTGGGCAGTTTGTTATGATGCAGAGATCATTGGTTTGGGGGTTTGGATTCAAGGTTATTGATGTTAATCCAGAGGAGATGAAAGTGACATAGGGCCTCATAAAAACTGGAAGCATTAAGTGGCTCATGGGGATGTGAGAGAGTCACCGATCTGGTGCTTTGTGCCAGTGGAAGACTTAGCTGGGTCTCTGGTGAGATGGCTGTCTCTATCCATCCTGTCCCGAGTGTGTTGTGACAACAGCTGGCCAGACAGATGGTGATAGCAGTTTGGTTGCTTCTGTTCAAAAGTGAGGATACTCTACCTCAACCCTTGGTTTTCTAAAGTGAGTCTGGCTCTGGATCCTAGCCGTTTGTAATATTTAGATGACCTCAGTGGTAGGTGAGTCTCAGTGGTACTCAGACGGGAGCAATTTTGGCCATGAGAGACATTTTTGCTTATGTAGTGGGACTGCTGGAAGGTAAAGAGGGAGGGTGGTGCTGGGGGTGGAGAGCAAGGATGCTGTTAAACATCCTACAATGCACAGGACCCCATAACCCTAAGAATTACCTGGCCTCAAATGTCAATGGTGGTGACGTTGAGGACCTCTGTGTTAGGCTGAAAGCAGTGAACTCCCAGCTGCCTCTTCCTGCTTTTGGTCTTGGAGATTTGTAGGTGGCTTCCACTTCTACTTATCTCTGGGTATTCTCTTCTACTTTTTGCCCATGAATATGTTTGTCCTGCTTTTGAGAATGACTATGTGTCTCAGAAAGATATTTTAATATTTTAACTGTCATACAGTGTGTTTGGCAGAGGAGGGATAAAGGTATTCCTTGGTGTAAATTAATCTACACTCTGGTTTGTTATTTCAGTCTGTGAGTTTGGTTAATGTGATTCCATCTCTTAGAACTAGACCCCCAGCTTGCATAAAAATAAATATGAATCTCACAGTCTATAAGATCGGGGCCATGTCATGGATGAAGTAGTATTCAGCAAGATAAATGCCATTCTCAGTGTGAACCTCATAGGGGATCAAGCCAATCTTTTCCAAGGGACAACCTCATTTACTGTTGTGCACCACATGCCTTAATGTGCAAACCCCAACTGCTTGTAAATCAGGTTTTCCAGTGCCCACTGTGTGACTTTGAGCTAGTCACACTTTTTTCCCACTGAGCTTTATTTTTTTTAATAAATTTATTTTTTATTGGTGTTCAATTTGTCAACATACAGAATAACACCCAGTGCCCATCCCGTCAAGTGCCCACCTCATCCCGCTGAGCTTTAGTCTCATTATATGTAATATAAAGGAATTGGACAAGATCTCTGAACTCTAAGATTCTAGGATTCATGCATCAGTTGTGATGTGTGTAAGGTAGGGCTAGATAGTTGCAGTTTATTTCAGAATAACATAGTTAATATGTAAGTATTTATGGTAGAAGAATTTTCATGGATTACTTGTGTTATGTGGTTTGCTCTTTAAGGAACTAAGACCAAGTATAGCATTTCAGCATGACACGGTTAATTTCTTAACTTCTCTCTCTTCATATATCTGATCTGCAAAATAGAGATAATACCTCTACCCTTCTGATTGATTTAGATAAGCAAATACACATAGTAAACAGTCAGTTGATAGCAGTTTGTAAGACTTCCAAAATAATCTATTGAATCCATGAAAATATAGTTGGACCGTTGAACATCGCAGAACAAAAACAACATAGGTTTGGTTCTACTAAGGCTCTAGAAAGGCAGAGCAATTCCAAATAGGAATCTTCAATTTTCCTTCAGCTGGGAGATATCAACTCAAAGCCTTTATCTACACTTAAAAGTTTGTCTTTTTTGCTATGTGTGCTCCCATGCATAAGAAGGAGTGCAACATTTTGGCTGGGTTTAAGAAAAAGAGCTTTAAGTTAATGTGCAAAGGAAAGTTGCAGTACAGTCTAAATCCAAATCCACATCCAAACACACAAGCCCCATTTCAAATTGGAACCAGAGTCAAATCCCTTCGAGGCTGGCCTATCTCTAATTAACAATAGTTAGTCCCTGTGCCTAGCTAGGAACAGCCAAAGTGGCATGTGTCATTGGTAAGATAAGGATTTGTCAAAAAAAAAAAAATTTCCTCTTGCAAGAAATGTATGTCCTCTTCCATTGCAGTTCAATTACTCTGGACAATATGAGAAGAGGAAAAGAGATTTTAGGTGGTGGAGTATGAATCTCAGAGAGGGGATATGCCTTTAATTAAGAGGACAATAAAAAAGGGAAATGAACTTAGCCAACTGTAGCTTCTCCTAAAAATTCTTGATGCAAAATTAAGTAGGCTCCAGTAAAGAAGCCTAGGGGAATAGAGGGAGACAAAGTCATTGTCTAATAAAAGAAGAAGTCTGTGGCATTTATAGGGGGTTGAAGATAAAGATACTGGAATTCTATGTTGGATAAGGCGACAGATTCTTCAGAAAGCCTTTAGATCCACAGAGAAACACACTCTTTATACCAACTGGCCTTCGCAGGGGCACAGACCATCCCAAATTATGGGATGACTTAAAACAATGACTTATTATTTCTCATGACTCTTTGGGTTATTGAACTCAGCTGAGTGGTTATTCTGCTGGTTTTACCTGGGGTCACCCATATGGCTGTAATCACCTGGCAACTTAACCAGGCTCAGAGGAGTTAAGATGGGTCACTCATCTGTCTGGAGCCTTGACACTGGTTGTCATCTTCACTGTCATTCTAGATGGTTCTCATCATGCAGTAGTCTCTCCTGGGCTAGTGATGGGAATTTCAAGAGGGTAAAAAACAGGTGCCAGTCCTCATAAGTCTCATCGGCAAATGACATACATATTAAGTCTGCAGCATTCTGCTGGTTAATGCAAGTTGCTAGGTCAAATTCAAAGGGTAAGGAAATGACCATCTCTTGATGGTCAGAGTGACAAACTTATGATGCAAAGAGGCATGGATATAGGGAGACATGATTTGTTATGGGCCATTATGAAAACAATCTACACATTTCTGCCCTAATGTATGAAGCTGGCAGAAATTGTATGCCTATTATGGCATTCCTGTGGTAAAAAAATATCAGCCCAATGTCCCCAGCCAAGAGGGTAAGGCTCAGCCTCAAGCAGTAACTGACCTTCGAGGTGTGCTGTCTCTCTTCCTTCTGTTGAACACTAATACCCTAGATTGAGTGATGGACTAGTCCTTCCTTAAGATGCAAAGTTCTTTCAGACTTAACTCTAGCCTGGCCATGGTTCTCTGGAGTAAACAGTTTCATAATGCTTTTGGAATGAAGTACATAACTCTAGAATGCAGAAAGGAGCTCCGTCTTACTCTCCCAGTGACTTTTTAAAAAATCTCTATATTATATACAATCTTCTGAGATATAACTCTATTTCCTTGTCTCATTTTCCTGGAAAATGTGGTTTAATGTAACTATGCAGTATAACTATAGCCCTATTGATGGACATCCCACCTCAGTGAGGGAGGCCTTACTTACAAGACAAAAACCTTGCCCAGAAAAAATCATAAGGAATGGAGATACTGAGAACTCATCCCTCCAAAAGGAAAATGGGAGGAGATGAACTGTGCTTGTCTAGTTTATTCTTCACAAATTTAATAATCAGCTAATTTAATCCTCCTTTACTGGGACAGGATAAATAAAACTGGCAGAGAGAGACCAGAAATTTTGCCAGAGTGGGGTTCTCTCCACTTGGAAGGAAACATTAAAAATGGAGAAGTGTTCCTCCAAACATAGGTCTATTTAAGCTCTCTTGAAACATTATGGGAGTAAGTCAATACAATTGGTTTGCTGAAAACAAAGATGCCTGAAGAAGATGCCACGGATTGAGGTCAGATGGCAAAGAACTTGTAGACATTTGGACAGACTGGGAGTGTTCTCTAAAATACCAGCATTAGGATTTTGAGACCACCATGTCTTGGTTGAGAAGGAAAGAAGCCTATGATAATTTGATGATGTCTGTGCTGGGCACAGTAATGGGGTTGGTGTTGGGTTTACCTGTAGTTGTCAGTCCTGGTATAGATTGTATAATACCCTCCCCACCTTTACTCACTTTTCAAGGTTCGGCTCAACCATTTACCTGCCCTCCCTCAATGTGACTTACTGATCACCATTCACACCTTTACCACTAATATCCATGTACTTCAATCATACCATCCAACTCACATTATGCCATTTTATGCTTATATTCTTACTCAGTTTGGGGTCCCGGAGGCCTAGCACTGTGCCTGGCATAGTTAAGAGCACAATACCAGTTTGTAAGATTTAAGTGGGTCTTATCCCATAAATTTTGCCTAATTCCATTTGGCCACTGTGTTTCAGAGACTGCCCTGGGAAGACCATGGACATCAGCTCCAGTTTTCTTGCAACGATGCATTCTCTGGGGGAGAATCTCAAGCAGACTAGAGTTTGGGTGGGTTCTATACATTGCCTTTGAAGAAACACACAATCCTGTGAGCCACATTTGCAAAACTGAATAAAAAATGACTCTAGAATAGTTAAACCCAACTCCAAAGGCTTTAGGAAATGACGGCTTAAATAGGAAGCATGAAGCATGAAGTCTTTCATGTCTGGCTGATTTGAGGAAGACTAGTGGCTACATTCCTATTATCTCAAAGTTGATTATTTTTAATTTACTTAAGAATAGAAGTGACCTCTGAGTAGTGACTTGGGGAAGGGGTGGGGCTTTATTTATTGCAGTTTCCAAATCACTCTGCAATTCCATCACAAGGAAGAGTGACTAGTTGCTTAGGAGTAGTTGGGATAAGCCTTCGATAATCTCTCAAGTGGTGTGTAGAAGTGTGTAGAGAGGACACAACACTGCGTTGGAATCACAGAGCCCGGATGTAGTTATGGTTCTGGGACTTGGTAGCTGTCACAATGGGAGATTTACTTCTCCGCTCAGTACCTCCTTCCTTACCTGTAAAACGGAGAGGGTAATGCTACCCTCTCAGGCCTTGTTGGTGTCATGGAATATTGAATAAGAAAGTAAGGGGCTGAGATCTACTGAGAGCTAGTTGGAATCTGTATTATGCTTTTCTTGTTAGCCAGTAATTATGGTGGCTTTTCAAATATTTCAATGTTACGAGTGTTTGCTCTTTGCAGATGTGAGTGTATAGCTCTGCTTCTGATTCAGTTCCAAATGGAGCTTTTTGGTTTGGGGATGGCAGTAGCTATGCCTTTGCTCCTTTTCAGCAGTGAAGCACTGGCCCTTTGTCCATAGATTTGTAAATGGTCATCCTGTTTGTGAATAACTCAATGGAGAAATAAGAAGTTGGGGGAACCCAGGAAAGCTAACAGAGCTAAATGTGTCTGAATTTGGTCTCCTTTCCCATAAACTGGGTATATGCTGTGGCCTCGTGCTTTTCCCTTCAGCCAGAATTCATCTGTCTGAAGGATTTTGTTTGCAAACCTCTGCTAGGAGTTCTTGGCTACAACACTGGCTTGGCTGGGCCTGATGGTCCGGTCGCATAGCTCAGTTTCCCACCACACATGGAGGGGAGCCACCCTCATGTGAACATTAACATCTTGTAATTTCTTTTCTGCAGCCTGAGTCTATGGTGAGCTTCCCAGTATGACCCAACAAGGAGAACCATCTGATGGTCTAGTCTATGTGTAAAGCTTTCTCATTTATGTGGAATGTAAATGTTTTTGAGTTTGAAATGGTTTGGGCACTGCTTCCCAAACTTACGTACATATAGGAATCACCTAAGGGGGATCTTCTTAAGAAGCCCTGATTCTGATTCCATGGGTCTGCAGTGGCATCAGAGATTTGGGTCATTTGAACTGTCTAGCTCATGGGCCTCACTTGGGAGAGCAAGGCTGCAGAGATAACAGGAGAGAACTGACTTTATAAAAGAACCTCTTCCATTCTTAAAACTCTCTACAGTCACACAACTCTAGACACTGAAGCCTTCTTAGCTGATAGGTGCTAAGTAAATCAAAACCTGTCTGAGGCAAAAGATTCACTGCTGTCTGGAACACACTTGGTGCATTTCAGTAGGAGGAAAACAGGTACAGATGGCAAAAGTGTCACTCAGGGCGGAAATACAAAGCTCATAGCCAGACAGTTCAAGACGGGGGAGATGAACAGTCCCCACGAAGAGAGAAATGCCAGAAAACATGGAGAGTGTCATGGAGACTTGTTACTTTTTCTTGTTTGGTATTTAATCCATCACACCCAGTCATTGGCTAAGGAAGAGCAGTATTTATTCGGGCAGTTTGTCCACAAGTCTCTCTATCAGTGGAACTTAAAAATAGTTTGTTTCATAAGTGTAAACGTCTTTGGCTTTGCCAAAAAAGCCTTTTATTGTAATTGTAATTATTTTTATTTTTGGTGTGAGGAGAGAAAGAGGGCACTATAGTTGTATGTTGATGAAACACACTGTTGGAAAAGTGAAAAAAAAATAACACAAGTTGATTGTTTGCCTCTGTGCCAAAAAGATCTCATTTGATGGAATTTTACTTATTTACTTTTGACAGGAATTAACTGTTGGTCTTGTAAACTAATATGAAACTTTGGTCTCCTCCACCCCATATTCCTGACACGTGCAATGAAAACTGTACAGTGTTTGCCATTGTATTTCTCTCCAGAATTTTATTATACAATATGGCAAAAATAACAAAAAATAGTCTCAAAGAAGGGATTATTGCAGCCATCTATGCATTCCTTTCACCACCAGTTATATTAGAAGCATTAACATCTTCATCAGCATCTTACATTAACACCTTTGACTTCCTTTCATCATCATAGCAGAAAAATTGTAAGGTGTATTTCTTATAAACATCAGGTGTGTTCCTGAAAATCTCTGTGAATTAAATAATTTTTTCATTAGTTTACAAGATTATTACAAAGTTTCTTCTAATGCTAACATTTCAATTAAAGATCCTTTGGTTCCCAATCTCATTGTCAAGTAAGCAATGATCTGAAAACCAATACTTACGTGTACTTTGTTGCTGCCAACTTACAGAGTCCTTCAGAGAATTCTTTTGTCATTTGAATTGCTACCCTTATGATTCATTTTTGAATCATTTCTATCCTGAACTATCCTAAAGAGATTTTGGAAGTTTTAAAATATGTTCACATGTTGCTCGATATTCCTCTCTTAGACAGGTGGAGACTGAATGTCACCCCCTCCCATCCTCACCCCTTGGACATGGCTTCAGCATTTCTAAATGAAGAGAGTTTTCTAGAAGTGATGATGTATGTCTTAAGAGACTAGATCATAAAAGGCATGATGTCTTCCTTCTTGATCTCTGTCACTTGGATCACTCATGCCAGGGGATATCGGCCACCATGTTGTGAGGACACTCAAGCAGTGCTATTGAAAGGTTGGCGTGGAGTAATTAAGACTTCCCTTCAACAGCAATTAGGAATCTAGGACTCTTTATGACAGTCCTGTGAGTGAGTCATTTTGCAAGGGGATTCTGTAGACTCAGATGAGGGTTCAAGTGACTGTACCCTGGGCCAACATCTTGACCACAGCCTCATGGAAGACCTCCAGCTGAAATCACCCAGCTTCCAAGGTAACGATCTACAGAAACTCTGTGAGATAACATATATTTATTGTTAAAGCCACTAAGTTTGGGAGTGATCTATTATACAACAGGAGATAATATAGAAAATACATCTATTATCAAACAGGCATCTATTGAGGGTTGGCTGTATCTCTGAATATTTAGGGAATTTGGGCATGTGAAGGATAAATATGGAAACAGCTATACATCAAGACTAACTAAAGAAAGGGGATGGAACCTGAATGGTTAAAAATAAGGGTTCCATAAAAAAGTTCCAAATCCCTAAGTGACCACAAGTCATGAACTACTGTAAAATTCCCTGCATGTCCCAAGAAGAAAAGAGGCTGGGAGGCCACATCTGGGGGAGGAAGTGTGAGGGATGACAGTGCTTCTATGATCTGTTGACTTTGTAAAGTAGGCTGCACACTTACTCCCCATTGATTCTTCCTTTATATTATCAAGTCCAGTGTGGTTTGAGTGCATTGCTCTGTTCGATTTATGTTAGTTCACAAAGCAAGAAATAGGACAAACCTGTTATGAGGACAAAGGGCTCATACTACGCAGTTTTTCTCTCCAGTGTCAGTACAAGTCGATCTTACAGACTTCAAGTGGAAGAACATTCATGTTAGCGAGTGCTCTGGCACATTCCATCTCTTTTCCTTGGAAGGGGCTCAGTGTCCTGCATGGCCAGTTCAAAGGAGAGGCTGGAACTCTGGAAAAAAACCAAAAATACTAACCACCTTCTTCCTCTTTGACTCTTAATTAGAGTGGACCTAATTTTTTCCCTGTTATTTTCTTTTCTTCATCTTTAAAATGACATAATGTGGATCAATTTCCATTGTGCTGGACTTCACAAACACCTTGTACAGATGGAGACACAGGACTCTGGTTGTTGTTGTGGTTAACATATTCCATTTAGAACCATAGAGCTTTGGTGCTACAGAATGTCTACAAAATCAGTTGGTCTCCTAGTTTGCAAACAGAGTCCCACAAAGCGTTAGGGTTCCTCAGTAGTGCTCCAATTTTATATCTTTTCATATGCTTGGGTTCTGGCCATATTTATTTAAACAAATGCTCCTGGGCCTCTGATTTAGTTATTGCCCTCATATTTAAGATGCTTAACCTGAGGTTTCAAGAAATAAATGGATTTGTGTAAAGTCACATAGTTTGTGGTGGCTGGTTTGACATGACCCTACAATGTAGGGTTTCAGATACCTGGAGGGTGGTCATCAAACATCCCATGCCATCTTCCAAAGAGCAGGATAAATGTTACACATTTACAGGTACAGCCAATTGGGAAATACAAGGATGTGGCTCAAGTTAGGTGTGCTTCATCTCCTCCTTCTCCCCAGTAGTTAACTCACCCCATCATTGGGAAGACTTTTTTTTCTTTATCTTGGCTAGATTTTAATTACTAGTGCTTTTTGACATTTTACATATCTAGTCAAATACTCTTCTTTGAGAATTTGTTAACACTTCAGGGAGAAGGAACCACTTTCCTAAAGTCATGGATACATTTCTATTGTGAGAATGAAAAAAGCCATTAAAATGTTTGAATCATTAAAAATGTAATTTCTCCCCCAAATAATCTTGTTTTTACCTAGGGTGGACATGGACAATGTAAAAGCAACACAGTAGGTGGCTCTCTTGAGCAGAAAGATGTAAAAGGATTTTGATTCTGCAGCTCCCCTCAATTCAGGATAACACCTGAGGCGTCAGAACACGACCCCTCCTGTGGTCTCCAGGGGCTGTTCAACCCCAGTGGAAGGCTTCAAGCCATTCCATCCCCTCCAAGTCTTGTCCAACAGTAATTCATGAAGCTATGAAATGCCTAAGGAAGAGGATTTTCAATATAAGTATTTCCCACAAAGTTTTAAAGAAATCAATTTAATTATAAAGCAGGCAGTTATTAAGTGTCTCTAATTTTTCAATCTGAAGAAGAATATCCAAATTTTATTTGTATCTTCCATCAGGTTTATGTGGAGGGCTGGCCAAAGAGAAGGAAGTGCTGCTTCCTGCAGTTGTTCATAGGCCCCCTGGGTCTCTGGTTCCCCATTTCCCTCCCTCTGAGGTGACCATCCATTTTGATATTTGTAACTAACTGAAAACATTCTTTCTGCGAACTTAAGTTGGCAAAAATGTCAACAGGGAAAGCATTTCCACCTGATAAAAATGAAATAAAATTCTGGGTAACATTTAGCCTTTCTTTGTCTGTCAAAAGACTTTATCATGAATCTTTTAAGCTACTTACCAGTATGTAAAATTGAGTCAAAAATCGAATGTGTTCTTAATAAGTAAATCCAAGGGTTCTTGAAATGGTTCCATATTCTTGTTAGCTTGCTCAGATTGACTAGTGGCTGGCAATGGGCCTGTGATCCTGCATTTTTTTATGTGAATAAAGCTAATTAAATTGTTTTTAAAAAGTGCCATTGTGTTCATTTTGGAATTTGATTACGGGGCACTTGCAAGAAATTAGTACAGAAGGTTTACTTAAGAATAAATAAAAATAAAAAAATAAAATAAAATAAAAAATATCAGGTCTTACAAAATATTGTACAACTAACAAAATATTTGTAGTTGTTATACTTTCTTGAATACTTGTCATATACTGGTTTCTGCATCAACGATGCCTAACATACGTTAATAATATGAGGCATACAACATATAGTACTCTACCTAATTTCCCAATAACCCTATGAGGTGGTATAATTAGCATGGTTTTACACATGAGAGAACTGAGATTCACACATGTGGGTCTCCTGTGGTCTCACTGTGTGGAAGTGGATAAGAGGCAGAAACCCAAGAAGCCCCTAAACCTACTTGAACCACTCTCCTGTATAGCTTCCCTACTGCAGATTGGGTATAGTGTACCAGCAATCAAATTTACTGGCTTCCCTTTAATCACTTTTAGGTGATTTAAAGAAACATGGTTTTGCAATCTTTTATTTGCATCCATGAACCATGGGGTTTCCCTTTTTAGAAAAAGGCAAAGTGTCTGGTAGTGTGGCAGCAAGAAAACTGTACTTGATTCACCTTACTCCACTTTTCCATCAAAGCAACTATGATAATTCAGATGCCAAGTTACCACAACCAGAAAAGAAGATTATCAGTCAATTATTTGCTAATGTCTGTTAAGAACAACCCATTAAGGAATACTCAGGTGGCAAAATAAATCCTCAAGTTCCATTAGTCAAGGATGAACAAACAAAAAGATAACATGAAGCCTATAAAAAATAGTGCAGTTGTTCATAAATCTATACTGTCCAAGGATAATACCACATGAGAAAAAACATACGCAGAAGAGAAGAAAAGTCACCTAGACCACATTCTCTTTACGTTCTCAACAAATTGGAGAAAGCGTGAGCTTGTGAAGCAAGAGTTGAGAGATGAGATAAAAGTGGCTTCGGGAATGCCAGCAGACATGAAAAAGGATCTGACAGGGGCAGGAAGAGAATTCTGGGAACCTAAAAATGCAACAGAAGAATCAAAATATGCCTTGAAAGTAGTAAGTAGAATAGGTAATGCAGAGAATCAAGTCAAGTCAGTGATATAGAGACAATGGTGATGTGGAGATATGTTGTAGACAAATATATCTGGCTATAGATGCTGAAAAAAGATCTTAAAAAATTAGAGAGAGGAATTTGCTATAGAGAACAGAAAACCAATTTTAGGCAAGCAACATTCAGAAGAGAGAGACCAAAACAAAAGAAAGAATAAGGAAAGATACATAGACGAAAACTTGACTGATCTAAAATGATCACCATTATCAGCAGCATTAGCAGCACTTCACAAATGTGGATTGTGATCCAAGGAGCTTACACCATCTTTCAGGATAAACTATTGATAGACTAGCATATTCTTGCAACTCTTTTTTTTTTTTTAAAAAGAATTGAAAAACATGTAGTTTAACAAAGAAGAAAATTTGTGCTGCCCTTAGGCTATTCTTCCTAATATTTTATAAAACTTTATAAGAAAGTTTTAAAAAGGCAGAGTTTTGATGAAAAATGTTAACCCAAGAGTTCTTACAGTAATACAAAAGGTTGTTGTCTGAAATGTTCATGCTTAAAGGCCAAAGAAAGGCATTTTTAATCATGGAAGGATTTCGGAGAAAAATAGCACTCTTGTGGATGTGTGCTCGAAAACATGACAGCTGCTCCGAAGATGAGTCAAACACTCTTACCCGTGAATGGACAAATTCAACCATTAAAGAACCATAGTGTAAACTGATAACATTGAGAAAAAAAATGTTAATTCTAAATAATTGTTACAATTATGATTCCAAAATTCAGTGCAAAAGTAACATGATATAAACAAATTCAACCAAAATGAAATTTTGGTTTCACAAATTACATTTATAAAGGTTGGAGAATGCAGATAATTAGTAATATCCTAATTTGTTTTATCGCATAGAGAATTACTGCAGTGTACTGCCTTTATAATTAAAAAATTGTAGTTTCACATATGTCTTTGAAAAATTTGAAGTAGATATAAAGATATATTAGTTAGGAATGTATTCAACTATAAACACACCATAACCAATAAACAGTATATTCAACAATAGGGATTACTTTTTCTCTTATAATAAAGATTCCAGAGGTAGTTAGTTGTTGGTGTTGTTTTGGGAAATAAATCATCTTTAGAGATATATCTACAAGTCTTGATCCTGCCCTCCTGTTCACAAGGAAACTGCTGTGGCTCCAGCTGGTTGACCACATCCAGGCCAGAAGGAGAAAGTGGAGAATCAGATGCTCCAGCAGAATCGTGCTTCATTTTACTGGCCAGAACTGTATCAAGGGGCTCTGTCAACTGTTACTGAACAGGTGAGCATTAAATGAATATTTGATGAATGACTTCATGAACTAAAATAAAGCAGCTGAAACATGCCACACATATATTTTAATAAGTTAAAGACTGTAAAATTGAGTTCAAAAATAAAAAATACACATATAATAAAAGGATACAGAAATAAACAGATGTAAACTTGTAGGAAAATTTACCATGTGCCTCTCATATTTTGAAAGATTAGGGGACTGAAAATCAAGGACTTAAGTTAGATAATATAATTTGGCAGGATTAAATAGTAAGTATTATTTAATAAAAATGAATTAATGTATATCTACTGAAAATAGAATATACATGTAGAATGTTCACAAAATAAATACAGGATTTTTAGGGATACAAAGAAAACCTCAACAGATTTGAAAATACAGATAGAGCATAATTACATTTTCTGATAACTTTGGCTCTTCATCAGGTTTAAATAACTAAAACAAGCAAACGCATTTAACCATGTGATAATTTTCTTAAAATTTCTTAAACAACTACTGAGCGAAAAGGGAAAATAAAATTTTCACTACAGATCGTGAACTGATACTGGGAAAGTTATTTAGAAAATTATCATATGAAGTGAACAGTATATCTATAGACAAAACAAGTAATTTATGTACTTTTGTGATTTATTAGCAGTGACAGTTTTATGTTTCAAAGATTATTTATTTATTTATTTATTTGAGAGTGAGAGTAAGCAAAAAGAGAAAGAGAGCACAAGCAGGGGGAGGAGTAGAGGAGGAGAGAGAAAGAATCTCAAGCAGACTCCACTCAGAGCTGGGAGCCTGGGGCAAGGGCTGGGGGGTGGGGGGAGTGGTGATCTCATGACCCCCAAGATCAGGACCCCAGCCAGAACCGAAAGTCAGTTGCACAACCTACTGATCCACCCAGGTGCCCCTAGTTTTATGTTTCAAAAGCAACAAAACAAATTTGAGTAAAATAGGGAAAATAAATAAGAATAAAAGCAGACAGTAAAGAATTAGAGAATGGAAATAGAATAATTAGTGTTGATTAGAAAGTTCAAGGGGCACGTCTTTAAGAATATTTATAAAATAGATTTAGGATAAGATTTATAAAAATAGAATAAGGATAAGGATAAGGATAACCGCAGCCCGGGTGGCTCAGCGGTTTAGCGCTGCCTTCAGTCCAGGGCCTGATCCTAGAGACCCCGGATCGAGTCCCACATTGGGCTCCCTGCATGGAGCCTGCTTTTCCCTCTGCCTGTGTCTCTGCCTCTCTTTCTCTCTTTGTGTTTCTCATGAATAAATAAATTTTAAAAATTAAAAAAAAAATAAGGATAATCAGGAGAAAGTGAGAGAGTATTCAAAAATAAAATTGAGAAATAAGAAAGGGCTATAAAATAGACATGGTAGAGAGGAAAACTATTAGAGATTTATTTGCATAATTCTAAGGCAATAAATTTGAAAATCTGAATAATTTGGACTGAAAATATAATTGACTTGATGTGATTTAAAAAATAAATAGAAGATTGAATAGAAAAATTAGCTTTGGAGAAAATAAATAAGGTATCAAAGACTTATTTCCAGAAAGACACTTGTCTTATTGGCAATTTTCCCCCCCAGTTGTCCAGGCATTGATAATTCTGATGCTATATAACTTTTCAGATAATGAGTGGGAAAAATCAGAGAGGATGACAAAACATGAGAGACTCCTAACTCTGGGAAATGAACAAGGGGTAGTGTAATGGGAGGTGGGAGAATGGGGTGACTGGGTGATGGGCACTGAGGGGGGCACTTGATGGGTGAGCACTGGGTGTTATACCATATGTTGGCAAATCGAATTCCAATTAAAAAATTTTTAAAATAAAAAAAAACTTTTCAGATAATAGAAAATCATGGACAGCTATACAAATCATTTATTTATGCTAATTTTTATTAAGTTTCTCATTTTAATTGCTGTATAGTTAATATAGTGTTATATTAGTTTCAGGTGTAAATTATAGTGATTCAACACTTCCATATGGTCCTCAGTGCCATGCAAATAATTTATTACGATAACTTAACCTTGGTATCAATATCTGAATGAGGTAAAATGAAGTAGCATAGCTACAGAACTGAGATTTTCAGTATATTTCTCAGCTACCTACATTAAATGTATTGGGAATATGTGCAAAAATTTCAGATTTGTGGGTCCCACTCTTCCCCATTGGATCAGAGTCCTTAAGGATGGGGCCGAATAATATTAAATTCTTATTATCAATTTAATATAGAAAAATATATAAAAGAAAATGCGTTTTGAAAGTCTTAGAAAAATGTTTGCTCATATTACACTTTAATAGAAGAAATGTGGAAGATTCCAACAGTGTAGAGAGTACACAGTAAAAAGCATCCGTATCCCCCTTCTCTCGCCACCATCTTATTCAAGTTTTGTCCCCAAAGATATCTTCTGGTGTGAACAACAAAAAAGATGCATATACCAGTATCTATCTTTACCTATCCATCTTCAATAAGTGTAAAAATGTGGCCAGAATATGCTCATTCTTCTTCAAGTTGCTTTCTCTCATTTAATAAGTTATACTGCAAACTTTCTATATATTGTACACAGAAATCTATTTTTTTCCCTAATGGCAACATACTATCCCATCAAAAGGATATGTGTGTGTGTGTGTGTTTTTCTTTGAAGATTTTATTCATTCATTAGAGAGAGAGAGAGAGAGAGAGAGTGCACAAGTTGGGGGTGGGCAGAGGGAGAGGGAAGCAGATTCCCCATTTAGCAGGGAACAGGAGTGACTCCGTTCTCAGGACCCTGAGATCATGACTTGAGCGGAAGGCAGACACTTAACCGACTGAGCCACCCAGGCGCCTCAAAAAGATATGTCTCAAAATTAAGACTGATTGGTAAATATATTGGTTGTTTTGGTTTACTTTTGCACTTTCTGCATATACTTTGTGAATACCTCTATGTGGTAAATATTTAGTAGCAGAGTTGCTGGGATCTAATATACATGGATTTTTAATTGGGTACCTATTGCCAAGCCCTTCCCTAGAAACAATAAGGAATACGAGTACCTGGTTTCCCACATCCTTGCCAGGACCGGGTGTCTTCATCAAATGTTTGGAATTTTGCTATATTAATAGACTTAAAATACTATCTGTTTTAGTTTTAAGTTGTATTTCTTTAATTATCAAAGAGTTTGGGAATTGTTTCAAATTATATTGTCCACTTACAGTTTTTCTTCTACCCCCTGTGAACTACCTGTTTGCAACTATTCTTTTTACTACTGGATTTCTTCTCCTTCTTGTGATAGATTGCTTGAGCACTTTGAAAATAATGGAATTGATCTCCAATTCGCTGTTTTTAACAAATTTCTATTGTCTTTTGGCTGAGGGGCATGTTTTCTATTAGAGAATTAAAATTATTCAAAAGACAAATTTATCTTTTTGGTTACGGCTTCTGAGTCCTGTGATCTTCATCTTTAAATTGTTTCCCACGTGGTGATTCTACTGCCTCACAGCTGATCTCAGTTATAAAAATGTATGTGAAAATCCATATTTCTGTAAAGAATTGGTGCAACTCACCCACTACAGTAAAATAGTCTATCCTAAATTCAAGAATGGTTCACCAGTAGGAAATTGATCAATATATTATTTCATAGCAGTATTTCAAAAGAGACAAATATAGTAATTTCAGCAGATATAAAAATGTAGGATACAATGTAACCTATTTCTCATGGAAGAAAAAGAAACTCTTAGAAAGCTGAGAACATATTTCTGTAGATGATTAAGAATAAGTGTCATGAAGTATCAGCCAGTGTGATGTTTAATAGTGAAGCACTAGGGACAATTCCAATTAAGATTGGAAAGCTGACCAGAATTCCTGCCCCTGCCATCATTATTTCAGATTGTTATGAACAGAATGTCCAGCACAACATGCAGAAAATGGAAAGAGGGTGCATGAATATTCAATGGGAGAGAACAAAATTATCATTATTTGCAGACGACATAAGTATATAGAGGAAAAATTCAAGGAAATCCACTTGAAAATTTCTTAGAATTAAAGTAATTTCAGAAAGGAAATGTTTTGGTCCCTTCCGGCTAGTATAGCAAAATACCACAGACTGGAGCTTAAACAACACACAGTGATTTATCATGGTTCTGGAGGCCATCAAGTCTGAGATGAAGATGCCAGCAGATCCAGTGCCTGGTGGGGGCCCACATCCTGGTTCATGAGCAGCTGCCTTCTCCCTATGCCCTCACGTGGTAAAAAGGGACAAGAGAGCTCTCCGGATTTCCTTTATAAGGTAAAATGGGGCAAGAAAGCTCTCTAGATACCTTTTATAAGGGCACTAATCCCACTAATCATGAAGGTTCTGCTCTCAAGACTTACCTCCCAAAGCCCCGCTTCAAATACCATCATGTGGAGGGGGAAGGTTTGAATACTATATGAATTTGTGGGGGAAACATGACCATTCAGTCGATTCAGGGAGGCAATAGAGAGTAAAAGGTCGAAGAAATTTTTGTTTTCTATGAACAAATAAGAAACAATGAGGAGAATTAATGGAGAAAAAATGGCTTAGTGTCTTTCAGAATGACGATTAATGCTAATTCATGGCCATAACTCAACAAAATATATGTGGAGTTTATCTGAAGGAATTTAAAAATCCACCTAAATCCAGCTAAAGATATAAAAGTAAACCTAAACAAAGGGATAGGTTTCTCATGTTCTTCCATGGGATGGTTAAGTACTTTAAAGATATTACTCCTCAGATGAATTTTTAGGCTTAATGTTATTGCAGTGAAAATCTCAGTCTGAAGAGTCATTTGGTAAATGATTCTGAAGTTAATTTCAGAGAGTAAAATGGGTGGGAATAACAAAATTATTTTGTAAAAGAATAGCAGTGCTGAAGGAGAGACTTTAATTATTAGATTTCACCATGTTTAATGATGATATTAGAATTAAAAGGACACCTGCATTAGGTAAGTTTCAAAATACACTCAGTATTGGTCCAAGTGCCTTAGCTGAAACTCTTGGGGCCAGATGTGTTTTGGAATTTAACATTTTGGAATTTAAAAGGTAATTTGGTTGTATCCTAAATAATACTGAATACCTTCAGTGGAGTCTGGACCAGTTACTCCATAATCAAATACACTGATATTTCTGTAACAAAACTGGGCAGGATACATCAAAACTATAAACGGCCTCCTACTGATATGGATCATATTTTTCTCCCAAATGAATGTTGGCACCAAACTCATGATAAACAGCTTTCAGTTTTCAGAAGTTTTGGGTTATAGATTGTGGGCCGCTATGTATGTGTGTCACAGGCTGTGTTCCTGGGACTCTGGGATGATGATTAGGGTGCAGGATGTGGGATAGGGAGTGTTCTTAGGATCATCATGGAAACAAGTAGGGAATGGAAGTGAAATCAGGCAAAGGGAGAAATTGAGCTTTGATTCAATCCCAACACAGGCTTCAGCCACATGGGGAGGGGCTGATAGGGCCATCAGAATTCTCCTTAGCTAGGGGAAGGGCTGTCTTCTGCAGCTGGAGGAGTGAGTCTTTCATTCCTGAGGGGGGAGGGAGTCTGGGTGATACACCAAGGTGTGTACTGCATGTATGGCAGTGTAATATGTGATAAGGAAACATCATAAACCAATGGATTAGTCAAGAAAGAGTTTGGAGAATGATCTCCAGTAAATTCCTTACTTCATACTATATACAAAAAATAAACATGAATCATAAAATTAAATATAAGAAATAAAGCAAAGCATGTAGGAAATATGAATATATATTCTCTAGTCTTTAAAGTGGAGAGGGAATTATAAACATAAAAGCATGGAGGAAGTCACAAAGTAAAGGCAAAGATTTGAGGACAATTAAAAATTTTAAATAATAAAATCATCATCAAAATCAAAAGGCCAAAAACAAATGGAGAAAAAAATTTGCAGTGCACATAGCCCAGGATTAATATACAAATGTACATACATATGTATAAATATACTGCTCACATAAAGTTCATAAGAATAGCTCATAAAAAAAAGAACAGCTCATGTAAATAAGAATCACCAATAGAAAAATGGGCAGCATTATAAACTGAGAGTTCTATAAGCATGGGAAAAATGTTCTCAAAATAAATTCAAAGAAATCCTAATTAAAACATTGAATTATTGGGACACCTGGGTGAATCAGTCATTGAGCATCTACCATTGGCTCAAGTTGTGATCTCGGGGTCCTGGGATTGAGCCCCACATCGGGCTCCCTGCAGGGAGGGACCCTGCTTCTCCCTCTGCCTATGTCTCTGCCTCTCTCTCTCCTTGTGTCTCTCATGAATAAATAAATACAATTAAAAACAAAACAAAAAAACCAAAAAAAGTCATTATATTTATCACATTTTTACCTATGTTAAATTCTACTCATGAAACAGAATGTTTAATGTTGGCAAGTGTCCAATACTTATACCCCTAATAAATTGTTGCCACTTACTTAGAAAACTTTTCTCTCTTTTTTGATGGTCATTCTCTCTCTCTCTCTCTCTCTCTTTTTTTTCCAAGCCAAACTGTATCCAGCCTTATTAAAGATACTTTTCATAAACAATCATGGTATTTCAGGCAGGACTTGGGCGGCCAATTGTTAACAGTATACAACAACTTTCAAACTCCCTTCTTCAATGGACTACCAAAATCAGAAAGCCACTATAAAACCCCATGAAGTCTTCATGTGATGCTCTGAACAGGGCAAGTTTAGAGTGAGGGTTGACAGTTCACATTTAGCATGTTGTTTAACAACTTTTCACAAGCAGACCCGGACTTTCAGGAAATGAAATGAAAATGGCAGAATTATCAATCTGAAGATCCACAAGCTAAAAAAAGGAACTCTTTTGAGGGACGCCATCTCAATGGTGACACTGTAAAGTCCAGATTTCCTGACATACTGGGAACCATTTCATGGAGTCAGGTTCCAACAGGTCTCTGGGTTTAAGGGAGTCAAGTCTATGTTGAAGGCAGAGAGGGAGAAGAGTACATAAAAAAATGAATTTTAGTTTTTCCACACCACCAAGGTGGCTCATGTGTGTCAACATCGAGGAATCCCTCCTCCTGGGAGCCAAGAGGAAGTTTCTTAAAACTAGAAGGGGAAGGTGTTTTTCCCTCTTGTTATCAATCTAGCTTCGGAGATATTCTATTAGTGACATGCCCTTCCCCCAAAACAACAATGAAGTGTTCCGTGTGTTAACAACATAGCTTAAAAAAAAAAAAAAAGTAAAACAAAATTCTGCATTTTTATAAAACTTGATAAAAAAATAGTATTTCAAACTGTACAGTCACCAGAAGTACACAGTTATCAAAAATGCACACACTTCACTTGGCATCTCCAGCACCTTCAGCTTTCTGTGCCTGGTCTGTTTAGGCCTTTCCATTTTCTGCAGGTTATTTCCATCCTTGCCAGCATCAGCTTTCCCTTTTTTCCCTTTGGGTACCTTCTCTCCCTTCTTTGCAGCGGCCTTTTTAGGCTTGGGCTCTGGCTTTGGAGGAGCAGGTTTAGCAGATAACCTTGCAGATCTTCTCTGTGGCTCATCCTTCACCTTGGCTTTATCTCCTTTAGCCTCCCCTTCAGCCATGGCAGCCGTCGAGGGAGGGAGACTGGAGGCGCCAGCAGCAGGGGGAACTCGTGGGCGGCAGCTCTGATGGCCATTCTCATTCAGACTTAAAACATCCCCTTTTTGACTGGACTCAGAGGCAGAAGCCCTCAGAGAGGATAGGCTCCATCTCTTGTTATCTGTTCCTGGCATTTTTCTTTGGCCCCTTCATTCTTTTGGTCAAAAGTTTCATAACCTGCAGCCCTTCCTTATTCTTCTTAGTACACTGTTTGGAGCAATACACCCACATTTGTGTGGACCCTCGAGTAACAAGATGCAGAATTTGGGCTAATTGGTCCTAGGTGTCCTATCTTCCTTGTTTTGGGGCTTTCTCACAACATACTGGGAGGCAGTGTCTTCTTCAGAGAGACTGGTCTGTGCATTCTGCGAGCTCTTCTGGGCCCCAGATGACGAGGTGCAGTCCTATGAGTGAGTCCAGGGATATCCTTCCCCTCCTTGTTTTTACAAGAAATTGAGAACCCTCAGATGGGCATCCACAGATGTGTGCATTCGTTCTCCAGTCCTCCTTGGTCTGTAACAGGAATGCCCATCACTCAGTAGCAGATGGATATGGACATGGGTGGAGACACCCTGCTTCATGGGGAACCTGGCTTGTCGTTCCCAACAGGAATTCACACCACATAACCCTTCCATTCTTCACCCAGAGTATCAGCAGCAACTTCTGCTCCTCATAAAAGATAAGAAGTTTGCAAACATCATCCACTGCACTGAATTCCCGGCAGCCCGTGGCTGGGAAACAGATGCTCAGCTTCATCCCAAAGCAGCCCACCACCTCTGCGAAGCCATGAAAAAGAGCTAGAAAAATTTTTGATAATTGATTCAAGAGCCTTAAAACTCTTTGTTCCCCTTTACACGTAAAGTCATTTTTAAAGGAATCTCTGCTAAGGATCAACTCAGCAATTCGAAGAAATATGCATGCAGGAGGATTTTCTTTGCCATATCATGTACAATAAGCAAAGAATTGGAAACAATATCTCAATAATGGAGAAATTTATTTACTTGTTTTAAGATTTTGTTTATTCATGAGAGACACAGAGAGAATGGCAGAGACACAGGCAGAGGGAGAAGCAGGCTTCAGGCGGGAAGCCTGATACAGCATTTGATCCCAGGATCCTGGGATTACAACCTGAGCCAAAGGCAGACACTCAACCACTGAGCCACCCAGGTGCCCCTCAATAATATAGAAATTTAATAAATTATTATATATATAATAATATAATATATTATCATATATAAAATAATATATAAATATATATTTATATATAATATATAAAAATAATGTATATAATATATAAAATATATATTATAAATTATAATAAATTATAAATTATTCAGTATGCATTAAATTAGATGTAATAGACATTAGAAAAATCAAATGATATAAAAATGCTTACAAGATTGTATAAAGAAAATGTAAAATATAAAGCATTATGTGGAACATCTGTCTACCATCTACATCTATCCATCCATCCAACCATCCATCCATCTATCTATCCATCTATCTAATCATCATTTGTCACCTTAGAAAAGAGAATAAAAATAAGTAAAACGTTAATGGTGCTCATCTCTGAGTGTTAGAGTATAGCTAATTTACATTTCCTATGGGGTCCTGTCTGGTATTGTAAATGTCCAATAGGGCTGATTTCCTTAATGCAGGGCCACCCACAGGGAATCAAACTGACAGCAGAATCTGGAGAGGAGTCCTTGCCCTGTCCCTGCCCTGTCCCTGCAGGCTGAGCCACCCTGGAACTGAGCGGCTGACCCTACTTGGTCTCTGGAGGCTTAGTCTGGAGGCTTAGTCTCTTCAAACCTCTGGCAAAGGATCACCTTCTCCTATGACAGCCTGTACCCTGTCCCCAGCCACACTCTCCACACAGGCCACTGCAGCGTTCATCACACAAACCAACAAAGTCTGATGTGCACACAGGCGATTGCTCAGTGGAGGAGACCTGGCCAGTGTCTGTACTGTCGCCCTTCCTGGGGCTTGCCCGGTTAACCTCTCTATGCCCTTCCTGCTAACGAGCTAATGGATACCCAGTGAGTGCAGCCCAAACCAAATATTAGATTGTTAGTCAGACTGGAATGTTCCTCAGTCGTGTATATGAATAGTGTTTGCAGTTTGGGGTTATCCACATGACCCGCCTCTCATTATCACAGATGACAAAGAACCGACTGTATTCATAACCATATGAACGTTACTCACACGAGCTAGATTTTAGAAGCAAGAGAAAACAGAGAAAGGGGAAAGAAAAAGATGAAAATAAATGGACAGAGGAGTAGGGGGCTGAGAGAAGGAAACAAGTGAGAGATTGTGTTAACTAGAAGGGACCGTGCAGGGCAGTCTGCGAGTCCAGCCCCAGCATCTCCTGGCCTCTGTCTTGGAAGGGACATGGGAGGGGAAGGCAACTGGTGCCAGGCCAGCTCTGGGATGGGATCTCCTCAGTGTCTCTAGCCCTTAGAGACCTGTGCGTGGTCCCTGTCACCCTCTAAGCCTTAGAGAGCTGTGCATGGTCCCTGTCACCCTCTAGGCCTTAGAGAGCTGTGTGTGGTCCCTGTCACCTTCTAGGTCTTAGAGAGCTGTGCGTGGTCCCTGTCACCCTCCAGGCCTTAGAGAGCTGTGCGTGGTCCCTGTCACCCTCCAGGCCTTAGAGAGCTGTGTGGTCCCTGTCACCCTCGAGCCCTTAGAGAGCTGTGCATGGAAGAGAAGACAGACGGGGTGAGAGAAGAAGAAGACAAGTGAATGTTTGGTCAACATAAAGATGAAACCAGGCCCTGACTTTTCTAAAAGAACTAGAAATGTCATCATTTCCATTTATTGACCCCTTTTACTGTTAACGCAGTTACTCACAAGTGGGTGCACACGTATCACTTTTCCCACATCCTCTTGGCCTCTGGCTGGGCCCCTCGAGGCCTCAGCATGGCCTGTGTTTATCTCTCATGTGATGGCTCTGTGAAGTCACTTCTCTGCTGCCATGCTCCGTCACTGTGCTATTCCCTGTCACCCCGGCAGCTCCCCCCGGCTCCTCTGGGTTGGCTGGACTCAAGCCCTGTCTTCTCTGAGGGCTGCTGTGGCCCCAGTTATCTTGAGTCCTCGGCCTCAGACCATCCAGTCTAACAGGACCAGTATCTGGAGTATCTGGTTCTCTTCCCGGGTCAGGCAAGCACAGTTGGTGCCTGAGAACTCCGCTCTTTTTCTGGACAATAGAGCATCAAAGGCCTGCTCAGTCAAGACCAGCTCTTCCTTCTATTTAAAGGATGTATATTTGGCAGAGTCCAGAGAAATTTGAATCCAGGTTCCCTCTGTCTTTCCCAAAGGAGACCCGAATCCCCATGAGCCTTGAAGCTTTGAGGACCCAGTCTGTTTCTGAAACATCCTCTTAGGAATGTGCAAACCTTTAAGGACTGATCTCATTTAAATGCATACCTACTAAGTGGTCCCAAGGATCCTGGTTGGAGTCTCAGGCAGGTCTCCTGGAAACTCTCAGAATTCCAAGTACACACCCCCTGGGATTCTATGCATCCCTGTTAGTTAATGAAATGTCGCAGATATGGCTCCAGCCTTCCATGTCTCTCTGCTGCGCTCCTGTCATCATCTCTTTACTGGTCCCTCATCCCCCCACCCATAGCATTTCATCAGTGCCTGGGAATCTGACTTTTCCATCATCCTTCACAGGGCTATCAAAGCAGCAGCTGTAAAGGGCAAAATCAGATCACGTTCCCTATTTCCACGGCTCGTCACTGCCTGGAGCTGCTTATGGGACACATGAGGTGGCTCCCACTTCCCACCTGCCTGCATCCCTGCCCTTAAGCGGTGGTCTCTGATTCAGTTTGATAGCCATAATTTCGTTCCTTTAGCTCCCTCTACCTGAGTAACTGTGGTTGTTCTCTGTTGGGGGAAACCTTAGTGATTGTTTAAGGCCGGATCAAGTGTCATGTTTTTAAGGAGGGAGCATTGTAGTGTTAATACAGGATGTAAAGCACCAAGTACTAGATCTGGGAACATCAGGGAATTTATTATGCCCACTTTCTCTTAACTTTAAATTGTGCAAAAAAAAAAAATCTACCACATAAGATGGATGAAAAGATAAATAAATTCATGTATATAAAGCAACCAGCTTGGTATCTGGCAGGAAGAGTCAATAGCCTTTTCTCTACCTTTTGCTTTTCCTGTGGCTTATGACTCCTTATTTCCTTTTTCTTCCCTCTGTTCTTTAAAGGCCTTTCTAAGCCTTTGGATGATGTTAACTGTGCTCTTGTGCGGTCATTTTCCAGGACCTGCTGCTCTTGCTGGAGGGGGCACTTTGAAGGCAGGACCTTTGTCTGGTCCCTCTTCCCAGCCCAAGGCAAACAAGGACTCAAGAAACCTGAGTGAAATAGTGAATGGACAGTATAGGCAACCTCTCCAGGGGAAGGCAAAGACTGCATGCATGCCTTGTGTTGTTTCTTCATGGAAACCAAGAGCTATTCTCCACGGTCTCCCTCAACTTCTCCGTCACCCTGGATAAGACCTCATGGCTCTGAGTTATAGAACCTTGGGGATGTCAAAGGGTCAGAAGGGGTGGGGTGTCAGGGATCACCAGAGTTCGAGACTCAGAGTGGTGAGGGCTCTGGTCCAAGGTTCCAAAGATGGAACAGACATAGCTGGGCCCAGACATGTTTCAATCAGGGTCCTGGGCCAGGGGTCCCTCTGCTCCCTGCTTTTGCTTGCCCCAAACCTCAGGGAAGGGGCGTGCTGACTCAGCAGGAGTGCTTACAGAATTCTTATTATCTTGAATATTTCCAAGCTACAGGCCTTCAGGTGACTCAGGATAGAGTCTTAACATGCCTGACTGTCTGGACATAAGCATTCTGTAGTGAGAAGGTGGAAGAATTAGGTGCCTCCAGAGAGTCCACATTTGATATGACCACATAACTCCGCAGCTCCAAGTGCTTTCAAACACGGACTTCTCTGCCCTCAGAAGCACCCTGCTAAGAAGGGGATATCACTCCTCCCTCTACCAAGAGGAAACCGAAGGCCCAGAAGTGAAACCATGTCTCTTGGATGCCTCAGTGACTCAGTGGGGAGGCTTTAAATAGAACCCACCACCCTACCACTCCCACTTCCTACCCATTAGACCACACTCTCTTCTGAGCACAGGAATGCAAGCCCTGTACATTCCTTCTAAGGACAAAATGTGCTCCTTGGAATTAGCTACAGGATTCCAGATTGAACGTCATGAGTGAGGGAGAGAGGGAGGGGAAAGAGGACCAGGAAGATGAAAGTGACTTTCTTCCCTTCTCTGTTTGGACTACACGTTGGCAGGGAGCCGGAGTGTCAGGGGAAGGTGGGCAAATACTGAGACTTTGTGCATTTAAGTGGTTACTCACATCCCTAACCACCGTACAGCATTGGTGCTGGGGACCGGTGTTACCTGCATTGGCTCATCATGGCTAGAAGGAAGCTCAATGTCTCAGATCCCATTTAATAAATTTTGCTTCTCACACAGAAAGCCAGAAAGACAATATCTTGTTTACTCCTTAAAATAGTTCTGTGAGGTTATTATCATATTATTACAGCTGAGGATACAGAGCCTCTATGAAAGCAAATAAGTTGCCTGGGTGACTCAGCCGTCAGTGGCTAAATTCATAATGGAAGTCAAGTGACTTTGGTGCTTATGTTCTCTTCTTCTGTTCACCAGTGGTTCTGAAAGTGTGGTGCCTGAACCAACAGTGACTGGGAAATTATGAGAAAAAAGCAAATTCTTAGGACCCCACCAAGTCTTACAAATCAGGAAGTTGGAGGGAGGGAGCCCCAGGAGACTTCTCTAACAAGCCTTCTGGGGGAATCTGAGGAAGTTTGAGAACTGCTGTGCTCCGCAGAGGTGCCTGGGCAAGCAGGAGCACCCAGAAAGGAGACCAGCAGTGGGTGAGGGAAGCCTGGAAATGGTAGGGAACAGCCCAGACAGGACAATGTGTCACCAAAGATGAGAGAGCAGACTCAGGTCAGCCCCCTCCCTGACCCACTGTGGGGAACACGGACAGGTTAACAGCATCACAGCGAAGGTGCTACCTGAGGGTCCAGAGATGCACCTAGTGGGAAGGTATTTAAATCAGCCAGTGGTTGGGTCTCCTGGGTGGTTCAGTTGGTTAAGCATCTGCCTTCGGCTTAGGTCATGATCTCCAGGGTCCTATACTGAGGCGCATGTTGGGCTCCTGCTCAGCAGGGAGTCTGTCTCTCCTTCTCCCTCTGTTGCTCCCTCTGCTGTGCTCTCTCTCTCCCTCTCCCTCTCTTAAATAAATGAATAAAGTCTTAAAAAAAATAAGCCAGTGGCAAATGTAGACTTCCCTAATGCAAGTGTCCACAGGGACTAATAGGAAGAAGCGAAATGGAGAAAGGAAATGGGTAACAGAGGAATAGGGAAAAGGAGAACAAGGGGAAAAAGGGAAGGGAAGGCATCGAGTAGGCTTTGGGAGAAAAATATGAACAGGAAACATGGATGCCCCTTGTGAACTGAATGCCCTTACCCTGCATGGAAGGGTTCTGGATTGCTCTATCTTTCTACTTTTAAATAAACTGTTTGGGAGTAAATAAACATGCCCTTGCTGATACTTTGCTACTGATCATCTCAGCTGGAGTGTGTGCGTGTCAGAATTACCTGAGACTCTTCATCAAAAGACCTTCAACAACAGATGAATCGAAACCTTGGCATTTTAGGAGCTGGTAGGGGAATGTTTATCTATTTATTCTGACAAAGTCTTCAAAGTGATTCTGATCCCATCTTTACTACCACCCCACACAACTACACACAGACAAATATAGACACAGACGTAAGGACTACTTTATTTCAAAAACTAATAAGTAGATTTGCGCCTCCCCCCCCCCCCCAAAAAACCCAAGAAGACCTATAACCCTCCAAATTATACTCTTGCAGAATCTCAGAGATGTAGGAGGTGACACCCATCTCCCTGGTGCTAACACCTCCAGAACTGGTTCCTCATGCATCCGTAGGGCTCTGGCTTCCTGGCTGGTCTGGAGGTGCTTTCTGTAGCTACCCAGATTTGCTCCTACCATCACTGTGACACCCAGATGTTTTCATTAGAATTGAGCCAAATGTGGAAAACAAACATTTTTATCTTTAATGGGCTTCTGGGCCCCCTGCTCTGGTTTTGTAAAGGTGGGTGTGGGTGTGGCTGTGTGTATGTGCATGTACATGTGTGTATGGGCATCTCTCAGGGAGCTCCTCCCCTACACCTACCCATTCACTATCATGTGATTGTGATATTTGTACTCTCTAAGATGGTGTGGAACACAGAGAGCAAAATCTCCAGGTGAAGTCAGGGCAGGTGGTGGGAGACACAGATGTCAAGGGAACTTAGAATGGAATTAAGGACTTAGACCAGCTTTTCTGTTATTAAGACAAAAGCAAGGTCTCCCAAACTGTTTTGATTTCTCTCTCTTTTGCTTTGTTTTGTGCAAATTAGGATGAAAGTGAAGGTCATTAAAAGGCAGACCTTCTAGCTGACGGCTTCTGAGTGTACACTACTACATGCCAGGAACAGTGCTAAGTACTTTATATGTATTCTTTTATTGAAACTTTCCTTTGATGACCATCTGTCATTATTATCTCATTCTTCAGAGGAGGAAACTGAGACTGTGCACATGGATTTTTGCCAAAAGTCCCACTTCCAGTAAGTGGGGAGCTGATACTTGAACCCAACCTTGTCCTGTTGATGGCTTGGATGCTTTTGAGTAGGATGATACAATGACACAATTTATAATTTTGGGGGGCTTTTCTAATGCATTGCCCTTGGGGTTTTATGGAAAAAAGAATAGGCTTTATACTCTTAACTCTAGGAAACAAATTGGGGTGGCTGGAGGGGTGGGGGAACCGGGTAACTGGATGATCGGCATTAAGGAGAGCACCTTGATGTTATAAGCCCTGGGTGCTATATGCAACTGATGAATCATTGAACTCTACCTCTGAAAGTAATAATACACTATGTTTTAACTAAATTGAATTTAAATACAAATTAAAAAAAAAAAGAATAGGCTTTGCTCCTACTGATAAGGATGATGGAAAGAAGGGAAAGAAGCCAATACTTACAGAGCCTGCTATCAGAGGATTTTGCATATGTCCATCCATTTATCACAACAACCCAGCTGTTTCTAGGGGATTCTATATGACATGAATTCCAAGGCCTAGGGAACTGAAATACATGTCCTAGGCAAAGTGAATGAAATATATTTTTATTCTGGCTTTAAATTGTGAAGATCCTGCCCCATATCCACTTGAAGTATGCCTTGGGCCTCTGTAAAAGTCCAGAGGGTGGCTCAGGAGTCAGAGTTTATTAATATCTCTTTTCTAGAAAGATAGAAAGGACAGCTAAATCTGAGCATTCAGGTTCATTTGGCACTTTTTTTCATTTCCAACTATTTAAAATTAAAAAGCATCAAACTCCTTAATGTATAATGATATGAGTCTCTCCCCCCTCCACACACGCACCCTCACACACAGAGACCTAAACAGAGCAGGGCACGCCTCACTGCAAATCCACATCAGCTTTAGAGACTCCATGTGACAGATGTCATGGGTGATTCAAATCCATGAATCACTTATCTCAGCTCATTGAAGAATGGCATGACACAGCCCACACTATAGGAGACATTTGTTCTTTTTGGTAAATCCCTAAAATTCTGAGCAGCTGTTTTGTTCCTTACATGCTCCATCCTGATTATGGGGATGAGGGTGGAGAAAAAGTGTCTGGAGTGTATTTTGGCTGCAGTTAAATTGTACATCACAGTTCTCTTTGTGGTAGAGTGTGGCCCTCCTACGTAGCCCTCATAGGCCTCGGTCCAGGCTGAGACATTGTCTCACTTTCCTGGATTCAGTGCTTGTTCCTCATCAATGTCTGTCTTTCCTTGGGCAATATCAGCGTCTGTATGGATCACCCATCTGAGACTGGCCTACACAGCTAGTTAATTTCTTTAGCCCTAAAGTCCTTCAACTCCCCCGAAGCCAGATGAACAAACCACGATCTCACTCTAAAAGAGGTCGTGACCCATGGGAAGTTCTGGCTGAAGGAAGTAGAAATGTGGGATGACTAGTGGAAGAAGAAAGCCATAGATATCAATTATGGAGGGTATTCTGACCAATTATAGATGGGGACTCTGGTAACTTTGCATATTTCTCTTACAATATGTATATTTATATAGGCTAATCATTTTCTTCTCATTTTTTTAAAGATTTTTTAAAAAAAATTTTTCAGGAGAGACAGAGAGAGGCAGAGACACAGGCAGAGGGAGATGCAGGCTCCTCATAGGGAGCCCAATGTGGGACTGGATCCCAGGACCCTGGGATCATGACCTGAGCCGAAGGCAGATGCTCAACCACTGAGCCACCTAAGTGCCCCCTCTTTTTTTGTTTTATACACAAGTCGTTCAAAGTCAACTTTACAATTTTAACTTTAAGCAATAGACACTGGGAGCATTTGAGCAAAGTGTAGCTGGTGTTGGATACAGAGTCAGTTCGGACTTTGTATCCCCTTGTTTTGGGGAGAAGTTGGGAATTTCTTCCCTTTTCAGGATAGCTGCATCTTGTTAGATGAAATATAGAAATAAACAGGTTCCCCCCCCAGTTTTATTGAGATATAATTGACATATAACACTGTGTGAGTTTAAAGTGTACAATGTATTGATTTGATACACTTATTTATAACTAAATTGTAAATTGTAAATGTAAAATTATTACAGTAGGGTTAGGTAACAAGGTGACACTCCTATCACTTCACATAATTACTATTCCTTTGGTAGTGAGAATTTAACGTCTATTCTTTCACCAAATTTTAAGTACATAATATAGGCTTGTTAACATAATCACTGTGCTCTATATCAGATCCCCAGAACTTACTCATCTTATAAGGGGGAGTTTGTACTCTTTGACTAGCATCACCACATAACCCCACTCTCCTAGCCCTTGGCAATCACCATTCTGCTCTCTGTTGCCATGAGTTTGGCATTTTTGATTTCACATAAAAGTAAAATCATACAGTATTTGTCTTTGTCTGTCTGACTTATAATTTACTTAGCACAGTTCCTCGAGGTCCATCTATGTTGTTGCAAATGCCTTCTTTTTCATCATTATGTACATCACATCTTCTTTATCCATTCATCTAAGACAGCCACTTATGTTGCTAGATTGTTTCCTTATCTTGGCTATTGTGAATAATACTGCAATAAGCATGGGAGTCAGATATCTCAGTGATACCCTGTTTCATTTCCTTTGGATAAGATATCCAGAAGTGGGATTAACTGGATCATTTGAAATCCTATTTTTAATTTTTTGAGGAATTGCCATACTCTTTTCCACAATGTCTGTACAAGTTTACATTCCCTCCAAAGGGTTCTTTTCTCTCCACATCCTTGCCAACTTGATATCCTTTGCCTTTTGATGATAGCCATTCTAACAGCTATGAGGTGATACCTCATTATGATTTTATTTTGCATTTTCCTGATGACTAGTGATGTTGAGCACTTTTTCATGTACCTGTTGGCCATTTGTATGTCTTCTTTGGAAATTCAGTTCCACTGCCCATTTTTTAATTGGATTTAAAAAAAATATTAGGTTGTATCAGCTCCTTATATATTTGGATATGAATTCCTTATCAGATATGTGATTTGCAAATATTTTCTTGTATTCGGTAGGCTGTCTTTTCGTTTTGTTGATCATTTCTTTCCTGCACAGAAGCTTGTTAGTTTTGTTTTTATTCCTTGTGCTTTTGGTGTAATATCCAAAAAAAAATCATTGCCAAGGCCAATATCAAGGAGCTTTATTTCCCCTATATGTTCTTGTTGGAGATACATGGCCTAAAGTATTATGTTTAAGCCTTCAAATAAATTTCAAGTGTTATAAGATGCTGTGAGTGATATAAGATGGAGGTCATTCTTCTGCATGTGATTATCCAGTTCTCCCAACATCATTTATTGAATATCTTTCGGTATTGAGTATTCTCACCTCCCTTGTCAAATACTACTTGACTGTGTATGTAAGGGTTAATTTCTGCGCTTACATATTTTACCCGAATTATTCATTCTTTATATCATTCACAAATGGAAAAAATGCAAGAAAGGAAGAAGGGAACAAAAGAAGGAAAAAAGAAAGACAAAAGGAAGAAAGAAAAAGAAAGAAAGAAAGAAAGAAAAGAAAGAAAGAAAGAACAAAGAAAGAAAGAAAGAAAGAATAAAGGTCTATCATTACTTTACTCCATTCTTTCATTACAGGGTAGGAAAATCTCATAAAATTGATAATCTTTTTTTTTTTTTCCCCAGATAAATATGGTTGTAAGTGGATGAAGTGTTTATGGCTTTATTTGGACAATGTAAATGCCCTGGGTCCTCTTGTAATGATCTTTATTCAGGGAGAAAATTAAAACAATAGATTAGTGGGGGTCTTCATGCAAACAATGTGACTGTAAGGCCATCCCAGTTGTCCAGGGCTGCTCCTTTTCATAGTCCATACCTGTGCCTGTCTCTGTACCTGAACAGCCATGCCGAGCTGCCTCAAGACTGGCCCACCTCCTTAGAGGCTGTGGCATCAGGAGGGTGGGGTTAGCAGCTGTTTAATTTACCTCAAGATCGGCAGATAAATGGGGGATGGGCTGCAGTAACTATTGTGTAAACTGCTTTATTTTATTTGAGATACAAACTCACTAAATCAGAACAGGCTTCTCCCAGGATCTTGCCAGCCATTGCAAAACCTTCTCTAATTCTTTACACATCTTTTAGGAAATCATATACAATATCTAACCCTAAATATAATGCCTGAGACTTTTTTGTGGGGGAGGGGGGTTAAGTTTCTACATCAAGAAAATCCAAAGTTACAATAATTTCAATATAACAAAATTTTTGTTTCTTTCTCATTTAACAGTGCAAAGGGGAGTTGTCCAGAGTTGGTAGGATATTTTTTACCACAAAGTCACTGAAAGACTTAAAGTAAAAGGTGGTTCTGGGTCAAAGTTGGTTGCTACACATGTGACATTTAGAAGTTTTTTTTTTTTTTCTTTTTAAAGATTTTATGTACTTATTTTGAGAGAGAGAGGGAGAACGCAGGAGCGCAGTGGGGGCAGAAGGAGACCGGATAAACCCAATTCAGGGCTCGATCTCAGGACCTGGGATCATGAACTGAGCCAAAGGCAGATGCTTAACCGACTGAGCCACCCAGGCACCCCAAGAAAAGTTTCTTTTTAAAGATATAATCTGGAAGTTGTAAACATCATTTCCACTTATTGGCCAGAACTACATCGTATGGCCACACCTAATTGCAAGGATAGCTAGCAAATCCTGTATTTATTTGGGCTAACTTGTACCATACTAAAATTCAGGTGATTCTATTGCTAAAGGGAAGAGAGTTTGAATGGATCCTGGGAGACATTTAGCAATTTCTTTTTCTTATTTGTATCTAATGCTTTTTATTTTATTTTTATTGAGGTATAATTGACATATAATGTTAGTTTCAAGTGTACAACATAATGCTTTGATATTTGTATATATTGCAAAATGATCTTTGCAATAAATATAGTTAACGTCCATTACTGTACATAGTTATAGATATTTTTCTTGTAATGAGAGCTTTTAGAATACTCTCTTTTAGCAATGTTCAAACATTCAACACAATATTATTAACTATGTTGCCATGCTGGACATTGCATCCCCAATAATTATTTATTTGTTTTATAACTAGAAGTTTGTACCTTTTGACTCCCTTCACCCATATCACCTCCCTCCACCCCTCGCCTCTGGCAACCACCGATCTATTCTTTGTATCTATGGACTGGTTTTGTTTGCTTGCTTGTTTTTAGATTCCATATGTAAGTGAAATCATGTGCTACGAATTTGTCTTTCTTATTTATCTGACTTATTTCACTTTGCATAATACCCTCAAGGTACATTCATATTGTTGTAAACAGCAAGATTTAATTCTTGCTTTTGTGACTGAATAATTTTCCTTTATAGATAGGTAGGTAGATGGACAGATAGATAGACATATAGATCATATTGTCTTTATCCATGTATCCATCAATGGACACTTTCCATGTCTTGGCTATTATAAATACCAAGAACATTATAAATTATAATGTTAAAATTATAAATAATGTTGCAATGGACATGAGGATGCATATATCTTTTTGTGTTAGTGTATTCATATTCTTTTGATAAATATCCAGAGGTGGAATTGCTGGATCAGATGCAATTATGTTTTTAATTTTTGAGGAATCTCCATATTGCTATCCACAGTGGCTGCATGAATTTACATTCTTACTAACAGTGTATGAGGGTTACCTTTTCTCCACGTCCTCCTCAACACTGTTATTTCTAGTCTTTTTGATGATGACAATTCTCATAAGTGTGAAGTGATATCTCATTGAGGTTTTGATTTGCATTTTCCTGATGAATAGTGTTGTTGAGCATCTTTTCATGTACCTATTGGCCATCTGTATGTCTTCTTTAGAAAAAGGTCTATTCAGATCCTTTGCCCATTTTTAAATTGTATTGTGTGTTTGCTATCAAGTTGTATAAGCTTTTTATGTATTTTGGATATTAACCTCTTATCAGATAAATGACTTGTAAATATTTTCTTCCATTTATTAGGTTGCCTTTTTGTTTGGTTGATGGTTTCCTTTGCTCTGCAGGTTTTCAGGGATTTTAAAAAGATTTTATATATTTGTTTATTTATTTATTTATTTATTTATTTATTTATTTATTTATTTATTTATTTATTTATTTATATAGAGCATGCAAGCAGAAGGGAGGGGCAGGAGAGAGAGAATCTCAATCAGACTTCGTGCCGAGCTAGGAGGCTGACTAGGGGCTTGATCTCAGGACCCTGAGATCATGACCTGAGCCGAAATCAAGAGTCAGATTTTTTTTTTAACATTTTATTCATTCATTCATGAGAGACACAGAGAGAGAAAGAGAGAGGCAGAGACACAGGCAGAGGGAGAAGCAGGCTCCATGCAGAGAGCCTGATGTGGGACTCGATCCTGGGGTCCAGGATCATGACCTGGGCCGAAGGTGGCGCTAAACCACTGAGCCACCCTGGCTGCCCAAGAGTCAGATGTTTAACTGACTAAGCCACCCACATGCCCCTTACAAGGTTTTCAGTTTGATATAGTCCCACTTGTTTATTTTTGTTTCTATTGCCTTTGGTTTTGGTATCAAATCCAAAAAAATCATTACCAAGACTGATGCCAAGGAGCATACCACCTATGTTTTCTTCTAGAAGTTTAATGGTTTCAGGTCTTATATTCAAGTTTTTAATCTATTTTGAGTTAATTTTGTGCTTGGTGTAAGATAGTGGCCCACTTTCGTTCTGTTTCATGTGGCTGTCAAATTTTCCCAACACCGTTTTTTTTCGCGAGTAGGAAACCACGTCTATATACTGACTAATAAACCAAGTAGCTACAATGACAATGAAGAAAAGCTTCAGTTGCCCAAATAGATAAAGTTCATGATTTCTGAGCTTTTCTATTAATTGTAATTATGGACTATTTTTTTTCATTGTCCTGTCATCTGCCTGTCAATTAGTGGCAAGCATGGAAAACTAAAAAAGCAAAAGTAGGAGAAAAGTTAAAAATTGAAAAAAAATTCTTAATCGTCAACTTAATTTTTTTGTGATTTGGGAAATGACTGCCATTATTAAATTTTATCAGCAGAATATTTCTGCCAAATAAGGGAAAACATTCTATGGGAGACAAATTCCAAGAACCTCTGGAGTGGATAGTAGACAATTTTTACTAAATCTCGATCAAAGTAATTATAAAATAAATGTGGTATTTTAAAAGTGAATTAATTTGTCAACGGTGCTCATGATGGATAGGAGCTAATGGAGAAAAGGAAGTCACCATGTGCATGACAACATTGTACTAAGCACGGTAGGTTCCTGATGAGGTAAGTCATGCAGAAGTGGAAGGAATTGTGTGAAAGTAAGAATCATTACAAAGAAAAGAATGTGAGGGCTTGTAGAGTCATTCGGGATAGTAAATGATTAAGATGATATTTCTAGTCTGGATAAATGGGAAATTTACAAAGAACAGGAAATTTGGGAAAGGAAGTTCGAGGAATAAAAGTGCATATATTTTTAAGTATATTCAAAGTGATGGTATGAAACTTAATAAAGATGAAAATATGGTAATGGTCAACAACTATAAGAAATGCTGCTCAATACTATTAATCATGAGGGAAATGCAAATCAAAGCCACTATGATATATCGCCTCATGCCAATTAGGGCAGCTATTTATGATCAAAACTCAGAAAGAAAAAAAAAAAACCCCAGAAATTAACAAGTGTTGGCAAGGCTGTTGAAACATTGGAACCCTTGCACCATTGGTGAGAAGGTAAAATGGTCCAGCTACTATGGAAAACAGCATGGCAATTCCTCAAAAAATTAAAAATAGAATTGCCATATGATCCTGAGTTAGGGACAAATGAGGCTAGGCAGGGAAGGATAAGGGAAAGGCCCAGAGTTGGGGTCCCACAAATCTCTGGGTTCTCACAAGTCCCAAGGACATTGAGAGGCCCCAAGGTCAGGCTCCCATAAATCCCAAGGTCACTGAGATGCAACAGAGATAAGGCAGTAAATCTGGCCCCCTGGCTCCAAAATACTAAGGAGTATCTTCCTTAGCTATCAAGTAATCAAGTCTTGTTGTTCACTCAAGATGACAACAGAAATCTCAAGGCCCTCACCCCTCCCAGTCAGGTTTTCTATAAAAGGCCAGCCAAAAAAGCCCTCCGTGGCAACCCTGTCCGGACCCCTCTCACTTCTAAGAGCTTTCTCTGCTTTAGCTTTTCTCCATTAGCTTTTCTCCTTTTCTCCATTAGCTCCATTAGCTCCATCTTTGCTTAGTAAACTTCTATTGCTTTACTCCCTCTCCTTTGTTTGGGAGATTCATTCTTCCACTCTGTGAGACCTGAACTAAGCTCTCCTCTCCCCCGCTCAAAACCCCATTTCAATCCAACAATACCATGTTTGGGCATATGCCTGCTCCCCCCCGCCCCACCACCAAACTGAAAACAGGGTCTGGAAGAGATTCTTGTATACCCATGTTCATTGCAGCATTTCCCTACCAGCCAGGCGATAGAAGCAGCTCAAATGTTGGTGGGTGGATATACATGGATAGACAAATGGGGTATACAATAAAATGAAATATTATTCATTCCTAAGAAGGAACTAAATTCTGCACGTACCATGCATGGATGAACCTTGAGGACGTTACGTTAAGTGAAAGAAGCCAGGGACAAAAAGAAAATACTGTATGATTTAACTTCTATGAAGTGCTGAGAATAGTCAAATTCATAGAGACAGGAAATAGAATGGTGGTTGCCATGGGCTGGGGGGAGGGCAAAATGAGCAGTTATCTCACAAGTATAGTTTCAGTTTTGTAAGACAAAACAGATCCTGGACTTAGCTCAACAATGTGAGTAGTTAGCACTACTGAACCGTACGCTTAAAAATGGTGAAAAAGGCAAGTTTTAGGCTATGTGTCTTCTAGCACAACAGAAATACAAATACAGTACTGTGCTGTGGCAAGCAGTTAAAGACAGAAAAGTCTATTTGAAGTTAGCAGAGTTTGAGATAAAGTAAGACAATGCTGCTAGGTACACCTTGGTTTTGTGAAGCACCCACCTGGTGGCAGGAATGTTAGAAGCCATCTCTCTATTTAATCATTATTAAAAACCTTCTGAGGCAGATATTGTGTGACTTATTTTTAAAGATGAGACGTTGGAGATTCAGAGAGATTAACTGGTTTGGCCGGGCCCACCAGCTGGCCAGTGGTAATGCCAGGCTTTGGGAGCTACAAGACATGATGTTCCAAGATGCCATGTCACCTCTGTCGCAGGAGAAAAAGAACTGAAGTTTTAGCTCTAGGAGAACCCAGATATGTCCAGGAGGGCAGAGAGGAATCAGAAAGAATTCAGCAGAAGAATGATTAAAGGGGGAGAGATACTAGGGTCAAATAGATCAGAATAGTACAGCGTTGTGGTTGAGAGAGCGAAACCAAAGAGACCCCATAAAAATAGCTGTTTTACCCCTTTGCTCCAGCTTCTATTCTTGCCCAAACCTGCAAACCACCCCCTCTTCAACTCTACACATGCCTTGGCATGCAGATAGCATATGTTGTCCTGGTAAGTGACAAAGAGAAAATGATATCTTCCAGCACAATAGCTAGCATCTAAGGAGTGATGAGTGATTGGGTGGAGTGTCATAAAGGTCTTCCAAAACCACTGACTCCAAGCACCTTGATGCCAAGACCCCTGGCCCCAGGGAACAAATGACTTATGAAGGACACCTGGACACTGTCTTTGTTCTGACCAGATAGTTCCTGGATGCCTGAGAGGACATGTGCACCAGGCCACAATCACCAGTAAAAACACCAGACGCCAAGCAGAGGAGACACGTGCTCTTTTCCTTCCCGTCTCCAGGACACTCTGTATCTCGCTCTCTGCCTATATATATCTTCAATAAAATCTGCTTTCACCTCCTGCTGGCTTGAGTCTGATTTCCATCCTTCCTGAAAGCAAGGGCCCTCTTGGCTAGTCCTGTGGGACATTCTCTAGGTGCCTGCCTGCCTACATCAGTGGGAGTCCCAAAGAGAATTTCAGAGAGACGATGAATGATCTCTAAGTGCCTCTACCTGTTTTTGTATAATTGTTTATCATACTGCCTTTGTATTTAATTTCTCTAGTTGTGTTCGGGAAAGAAAGCAAGATGAGCCTCATTTGTTTTAATTCTGCTTCTATTATGTTAATCCTTTGAAGTCCCGGTTTAGAAAGTCACTGTGCCACTGTTTAATGGTTTATTATATTGTTTGATCGCACTGAAAATACTCCCCATAGGTGTCACTTAAAATACCTTTTCACTTAATGATCTGATGCATTAGACCCTAGGAAAAACCAATTTACCCAAATTGGATGCCCTGCCTCTCTTCCTGTGAATCTCCCCTCCCATCACTTACCTCCATCCAAAGATGTAGCCCAGGTCTCTTACTCCTTAGGACTAAAGAACAGGAACGCTTTTGTAAGGGTAGCAGAACACACCACCTGAAATATGTCTTTTGAGTTGATAATTTTGAGAAACAGCAGACCCAGGGGAAGTTCAGAAAATAGAAGGGAAGTTACCCTTTTGTGAGAGAAATTTACATTTCTAAAGGAAATCTCCATTTGTAAGGGCGGCTCCCTCTGTTCAAGAGGAGAGAATGACTAAATCCAAATCACAAGAAATGTTCATCCAAGGAGAGGGGTAGAATTAAATCTGCATAATAAACTTTATCCTTGTTTACTGTGCTTTTCCTGGTACCATCCTATAGGGAGCCTCTCCTTACCCCTGGACACCTTTCTTTTGCTTATAGCTGAAGATGGCTGTAGGGTGGTGGGTAGCTTTGGCCATCTCAGCGAGCTACTCAAGTGTACATGTTGTTTAGGAACAAAAATTCAACTAAGTAAATTTGAACATCTAATTGGCTTTATCCAAAGATTCACAAATTGGGCAACATTCTAGTAACCTGACATTCACTCCAAGGAGTTGTACAAAACAGAAGTGTTTTATACAGAGAAGGAGAGAAGGGCAAGATAGCTATTAGCAAGAAAGATTGTTTCAGGCATTCTTTTTGGGAGAAGGGATGAGCAGAGGTCTTCTGTAAATCACTTTGCTAGTGCTGATTAGGAAGTTTTAGATTGTCTAAAAGTCACATTTCTGGGAGAGGTTGGAACTTAAATCAAGTCTGGGTTTGGGGCCCTGGGGACAATTAACTCCATTTTGGACCTCGATTTCCTTTTTAAAAAACAATGTTAATAAGCTTCCGTTTGTTTAATCTTGTTATAAGCTATCTTTTATTGCAGGCGGTCTCAGCCAAGAATTCTGAAGGATAGAGGGAGTATGATCTTTTCTCCTCTGCACTCTCAACCCCTTGCCGTATCTCCTCGACCTCTCTGAAGTATGAAAAACTTAGCTCAATGTTCATGGACCGTTAGATATTTTCTAAATGGCTATGGGGGAAGCAGTGTGCCTGTGGCACAGGGTGCCTGGCACGCAGTGCTCCCTCGCTGGGGATGTGCTCCCCATGAGGAAACTCCAAAGGTCTCTACCATTAAGTTTCTAGGACAACTTCTTTTTTTTTTTTTAATTTATTTTTTATTGATGTTCAATTTGCCAACATATAGAATAACGCCCAGTGCTCATCCCATCAAGTGCCCCCTTCAGTGCCCGTCACCCCCACCCACCGCCTGCCTCCCCTTCCACCACCCCTAGTTCGTTTCCCAGAGTTAGGAGTCTCTCACGTTCTGTCTCCCTTTCTGGTATTTCCCACTCATTTTTTTTGAGACCATATAATGTTTGTCCTTCTCTGATTGACTTATTTCACTCAGCATAATACCCTCTAGTTCCATCCACGTCGAAGCAAATGGTGGGTATTTGTCATTTCTAATGGCTGAGTAATATTCCAGTGTATACATAGACCACATCTTCTTTATCCATTCATCTGTCGATGGACACCGAGGCTCCTTCCACAGTTTGGCTATTGTGGACATTGCTGCTAGAAACATCGGGGTGCAGGTGTCTAGGACAACTTCTGATGTTGTTATGAGCCATTGCAATTCACCTTATTTCCACCCATTTTTGTGGTTCCTTTACCCTCTGGCCCCTGCCAAATTCTCCCCTACTCCTAACTCAGGCTGCAAAGTAAGCACTACAGCCCTGTCTTCCTTTTTGGCCTCCAGGAACAAGCCCTCAGGCCATTTTCATTCTAAAAGCTGTTCTGCAAATCACTGTAAAAAGCAAAGCCAGAAGCACAGAGTTGCTTTGAGAGACCTTCAAAGTTCTCCTAGCCCTCCCTGATCCTCAGCCTCCACTTCCTGGCTCCTTGGCTGAGGGTGTTACTGGAAGCCTTCTTGGATTCTTGCGCTGTATTTTTGTTCCCAGGCTTGATGATTCAACTTCAAGACAGATTAAAGATGTCAACTCCAGTTGTATCACCCTGCTACTATTCATACCATGTGATCTAGTGGAATAAGGGAAGGAAAGAGCACTGGACTGGGAGTCAGGATGTGACATTTAGGTTCTTACAAAATTACGAAGTGGCTGTGTGGTCCAAGGTCATACATTTCCCGTGGCCGAGTCTCAGATTTCTCATTTAGAAAATAGGTTAGTTTCAGCATAGAGTCTCCTGTGTGCAAACATGAGAGTATTGAGTGAGGAGAATATATTTAATTCCATGAAAATGTATTGAATGTCTACTGTGTGCAAGACACATTTCAAATATTTATTGTGTATTTACTATGTGCCAGATACTGTTCTAAATGATATGGGAAATAGGGAATACCAAGAAAGTTTAAATAACGAAACAGAACACAAGGTAAAGAGTTGACACACAGAAAGGAATGATTGATAGGAAACAAGTGGTTAGATAATAAACAGATTCAGCACCGAGAGAAAGAGCTACCCTACAGATGGACAGTACTGTCACCTTAAAAGACAAGGAATTTATAAGAGTGCTGTGGAAGGTATAAGATGCTAAAAATTCAAGATCGGTACTATTACTCTATTGAAGTCCACAACTCTTCATGCTGAAATAAGACCATACGGAATGTTCATCTTAATAGACGCCTTTTTCAATGACTACTGTGATGGAGTGCAGGGCCCGTGTTGGTTGGGTATGGATTTTGACATTGGGCAGATCTACTTTCACAATTCCTGCTGTACAATGTAATAGTTGTCCATTTTGCCAGCAATCACTTATATTCTCTACCTCAGTTCCCTCATCTCTAAGATCAGTGTAATTATATTATCAGCCTCATCCACTCATTGAGGATCAAATGATATAAAACTCGCCAGGTACTGAGCTAAGACGCTGAAGGTACGTTAGCTTCTTCTTTTTTTTTCACAGCATTTATCTTTGTCACATTCCTAATGCCATTTCCAATCCTACTGGCTATGATACGACACACTTTTTTAGACATCGTGGGGACCCAATGAAGAAAACAGAGCCCCTGCCACTGACAGGCAACTGAGGAGAAATTCAGAACATACAGAAGCCTTTGATAACCAACACAAACAAAGCCACTAAGTGGCTGCAGAATGCTGCCAATCTCAGCTTCTTGTAGTTGCCGGGACCCTCCCAGGTCCTGCTTCCTCGTTGGGTGCTTTCCAATGACTCCCATGTAGAGTCTCTGTGGGCCTGCTTTCCAGCTGCTGGGCTGGGGGTGAGACTAAAGTGTAGCTCATTCTTTTTGGATTGTCCCAGTCTGCCTGACACCACTTATGTAATTATCCAATGTTTATTTAAAATTGTTTGGATTTAAATAGACCTTAATAGGATTAGTTGCACTACCAGTACTACCTCCGTGACTTGGAAGGTCTTTGTCTCAGCTTTCCTTATCTTTACAATGGGAACATTGATGATCTCTCTGTGTCATGTGGATTAAAAAATAATGTAAGCGAAGAGCCCAACACATAGTAGGTCCTCAAAACAAATTGTTTTATTCTTATTTCCTTGTTGGTCTCACCCTTTGAGCTGCGTGTTCAAATCATAGTGATTTCATTTGTACTCTGCGACGTGTCCCTCCAGGATGAGGTCTGCACTTCGGCTTCTTAACGAGGTTCACACAGTGGTCTCTGATTTGGGTGGAGACTGTTACGTTTTGGGGCAAATTAATGCTCAGAGATTGAGACAGCCTTTGCCAATAGTTTATTTAACATAGGTGCATGGTGGGAATTTCACAAGCCCATAGCAGGAAAGTGTCTCTGAGCAAGCCAATGAAGAAATAATACATCCCAAATAGTGAGCGATTGATCATATTATTGATCATACTGTTGTTCAGGAAAGGAGAGTGAAAGGAGTAAAGTCCAAATGAGTTGATGTGTACCTTTATAGGAGTTGGTACTCGGGAGGCGTGGCTCAGCCAATGGAAAGTTGCCAGCACAAAAGTAAAAGTCCTGTGTTGCTAGAATGTGTTGCTGAGAAACGAGGGTGCTGGTGTTGCCAGGCAAGATGATCTTCATAAAAGAGTTGCCTTCAGCACTGCAAGAGCTAATTGCCCCCAAGGTCTTCAGAGAGCTATTTTCGATCAACAAAATACAGGCTTGCCCAGATGGAACACTGTCAGACAGTCCTCACAAACTCTCAGTATTTATAGTCTAAATATCCCCTTGTTGTAGTTGCTTCTTCATGTTTTTATTGCTGAGCCCTCAGTGGGACCCCTCAATGGCTGAGCTACTGAGTTCTTATTGGTGACAGCAGAAGAGATGATGCTACCCTGACACAACTTACTTCAACTTTATATCAAAACAACTTTACTTCTAAACATCACATTATATTTTTCCTTGTCATAAACAAGTGGATTGAAACAACTTCACTTAAGTCATAAACAAGTGGGTCGAAATTGTATTAGCCTTATATTTCTTTGTCTTAGCTCTGATGAACATTCGTTCCAGACTATCGGGTATCTCAAATGGCTTAAAACTTCAGGTTCCAGCCAGAGGCATTCATTCTTGTTTTTTTTTTTTTTTGGTCAGAGGGAGGCATGACCCTTGGGTTGCACGTCAGCAAGTCTACATATTCAGAAGATTCCTTTGCTCTTCAGTAGTTGCCTGCCACGCGCAAGATGATGTTTGTCCCAGAGAATAGAGATGGCTTTCTAGAGCTTGGGCTATGACAGCTGCTCTGGCACAGTTGGTCCACTACATGGGTGCTGGCCTCAGACCGCCTGAGTTCAAATATGATTTTGCTAGCTGTGCCAGCTTGCGTGAACTGTCCTATCGAACTTGCCTCCAGGCTTCCACTTTTGGGTACAGATCCTAGCCCTTATGTCACAGGACTTGGTACAGATTACATGAATTACTGAGTGAAAGGTGCTTAGGACAGTGCCTGGTCCAGGGTAACTGCTGTTTTTGCAAAGAAAGAATCGAGACATCGCAAATCCAGTTAGCATGAGCAAAATGGCAAGGGGAGCCCAAATGGCTGATCAAGGGACCAAGATCCTTAGATTGGATAAGGATGTGAGACTTGTAAAGGTCTCTTTGTTTCCCTTGACTGCAGTGCATTTGCTGCTAACTGTAGCTGCTAGAACAGAATCTCTGGGTTTAAAGAGAATGTGGTAGAGAGGGATGTTTGGGACCTCTTGGACAGAAATTATTTTAGCCTTGATGTGAGCTATCAAAATCTCTTCTGCTGCAGGCAAGGGTCTTTGCCACAGTACTCCACAGCAGAGATCCTGAATTACTCTTGGTTGTTTTTTTTTTTTTTTTCCCCAGGTGAAGGAGGAAGGGTCCTACCTTCTTCCTAATCAAACCATTCCTGGTTCATAAAGGAAGGTGATAAGGTACAGTGTGGACACTAAGAATATTGCTCAGAATTGCACCACCTGCTAAAATACATTTGAGGACAGGCTTTAGGGCCTGTGTTTAAGGATGCTGCTGAAGCTGGGGTGTGTTTCTGCCCTGGAGAACCCCACCTGCTCTAGCACCAGGATTCAGCTATAGGAATGCCAGTTTTGGACACACTGAAGACACAGTACTACCAAATGTTAGGTACCAAGGACCAGTGAAACCAAGGAAACCAGAAATAGGAAGCCTGAGGAACCTTGTCGTCTTGCTGTGGCCTTTCCCATATCAAGCAATTAAATGTGTGTTCACACCCATGTTTGTACACCTGGTCTAGCAGTGGCCAAGGGGGAGCAAATTCGGAAGTCTGGAGAAAAAAAAAATAGAAATGTTATTCAGCCATTGTATTCACATGGCATTTCTGACCATGGTTATCTGTCAGCAGGTTAGTGGGATTTTGCAGGGCTTAAAGGAGGACTTTTGCTTTTTACATTGGTATTTTTACTTTTATTACATGATCTTTATTTGTTAAATATATGTTATCAGAAAAGAAACAAAAGAAATGTCACTGTTGCTAAATTGACATGAAGGGACAAGTGTGTATTTTGTAGCCGGTGATGTGGTAAGAGGGATTTGTAAGATAAAGGTAAATTGAGAAATAAGAATAGTATTGGGGAAGGAAAGTCATTGCAGTGTGTGCGCCTAGGGTCTGCACAGGTGAAGAGCCGGGACCCAGGCAGGACGTAAGGGGCATACCTGGTTGATGGTAGAGGTGAAGAGTCTAAGCGGGCAAATGAGCCCTCTGAGCAGTTCTGTCAATAATGACCGCAGCAGGTACTTCCAGATGGCGCAGTACCAGGGACCCCAGCAGGTGAGTGGAGCTAATCATGAGAACTCAGGTGGGAGACAGAAATTCAGACCAATGGGCAGGTAGCGTCTGGATCTGCCCTTGGGTGGAAGGGTCTGCCCTCTGGGCTGAGATACAGAACAAGAATTCAGAAGAGAGAATTAGTCTCAAAAATTGGAGCCCGTGAAAGCATTTTGGCTTGTGAAGTGTTATTTGTGCAGAAGCTGGAATGCAGCTGGAAGCAGAGCCCTGGGTCCCAGGTGCAGGTAACTTGGGGGTAACCCGGGCTGCGTCTGTGTCAGCACCTCTGCTCTGAGCAGCGTCTGCTTGGTACCCAGGAGTGGCTATGTGGGGAAGGAGGGGGGCAGCTGCAGCAAGCAAAGCGGGGCTGGTGTAGACGATGGTAGGAGTCTGTGGTACCCATTAATCAAAGACCAGTTAATTGAGGGAAAGTTGTGCAACAAGCACCACACTAAGTCGGCACGGTTGTTGTGTTCAGACTGTTCCGGAATTAACAGCACCAAGACTGAGAGAAAGATTAACGTGCTGGAACATAGCATACTCATTTCTATCACCAGCAAGGGCCACTTAATCACTCCGGGAAGCAGTGTCATCATCCAGAAAAGTTTATCTGCGTTGCTGTCCCCAGTTCTACAAACATCCACTGTGGCTCCCCCATGCCATATATGGTGCTAGGGCCACACAGAGATGAGCAAAGAGGGGCCTTGCCTGAAGGTGGTCACAGTCTATCAGGAAGGAGCAGGAGAAGAAGGAACAGATAAGACTTGCTTATGGGTCACCAAGCTCAGTGCTTGCTTCCTATAGATGATCTCATGTTCAAGCTCAGCAAAGTGATGGGGTGGGTATTATTAATCGCCCTCTCGAAGATGAGGATTTGAAGGTCCAGAATGGGGTTTAGGTAAACTGTTCAAGGTCATAGCACTGGTAAATGGTGAAGCAGTGATTTGAACCCAGCTCCATCTGACCACAAGGCCCAGGATCTTCCCGACACCCCCCTGGCACAGGGGCGAGAGCAACTGGCACGCCGCTCACCTTCAGTGCAGGCTCGGAACTGAGCATCATCAGGGAAGAGGCAGAGAATGTGTCAGGGAATGTGTTTAAACGGTTGACATGTAGAGAGGGATGAAAAGGGCATTTAGGGAAATCAGGCAGTATGATTTGTGTGAAAGGGCACTTTTAGGCTGTGGATAGAATCTTGGGGTGTGAAATCACAAAGGTGAGCCTCTCATCATGTAGCCTTTCCTGCTAAGGAGTGTGTGGCTGAGCAAATCACAAGCATGGGCATCATCTATCCCTTGGGAGGTGAGAGGGAGGCTTTAATGGGACAGGAGGCAAATCAATAATGTTATCACTTTGAAGTGAGGAGCCGGCTGACCGAGCACAAAATGTCAGCAGCCTGACAAGCCAAAGGCAGCCTTGGCCTGGGGCAACTGATATTGATTATAATGATCTCAAAGCAATTAGCTCATGGATCTGCCTCCCATTTATTTTGCTTTCCCTTTCAAAATATGTACATCCAGGCCCACGATGAACCATCGCTCCCTGGAGGGCTGGCTCTACTATTTGGAAGGACATCAAGAGTCCTGGCCTTTGCCATCAGCAGCTCATCTCACAGGGTATAGCAACAGCCAGAACAACTTTCAGAATGTCTGGGGCACCCAGGACCCCAGGCCGGATAATACAACTGGCAAACCATCATATGGGTTTTATGGTCAACTTCTGAAGTCCTGTGAGCTAGTCCTAGAACTGCCATTTGCTCTGTGACTTTGGGCAAGTCACTGTCTCTCTGGGCTTCAATTTCCTTGTCTTTAAAGTGAAGAGGTGAAGCTAGAAATGCTCTCTCTCTGGTTCGCTTTTGTTTGGGGGTATGTATGTGTGTTCTCTCTAAGGGATCAGAACTAATAACCATTGACCTTCACTGGATCATAGTTTATATAGGTGGGTAGGATCTATTTATGCTATTGGTCCTGTTTCTCTGAGTAATAGAATGAAAAAAAGTACCCATGTAAAGAAGTGCTTCCCATGCCTGATTCTTGGTCTGCTGCGCTGGGGGCCTCCAGTGGAATAGGAAGCCGATTTCCACCATAACATGGTGGTTCCAAACTTGGTTGCACATTAGCATCACGGGACTTGGAGAGCTTTTAAAAATCTCAATGCCTAAATTGCACCCCAGATCCACTTAGTCGGACCATATGAGGTGGGACCCAGTTATGAGTGTAAAGATCCACAGGTGTTCCAAATGTGTGGCAAACCATGGGAATTACGGCCCTAAACATAAAGCTTGAAGGTATTTGGTAAATTTTGATGATTGCAGCTAACATAGGAAACGTTTTGCCTCTCAGCATATTGAAGTAACTCCGGATAATGATAATTACCATGGTTGAGCACCTGCTATGTGGCGGACACTAATGCAGCCTTGACACACATTAGCCCTGTAGTCTCATTTTATGGATGAGTTGACTAGGACTCGGGGAGTTAAATGACTTTCCTGAAGCCACAAACATAGTTATATGCAGATTCAGGATTTAAGCCAGGCACAGAAGAGGAAGCCCACAAACCACCCACTCCACCATTGTGTGCTGCCCCTGCAGGTGGGGGACCCAGGCTTAATTTTAGAGTTTTAGGAGTAAGAATGAGGTATCAGGGTCCAATTCAGTTCTATTCTTTCATGAAGCATTTCATGACTTCTTTGGTACTTCTGGATTTCCCTTTTCTCTTCCTGAATGTACAACTTAGATTGGCTAATGGTATAGTGTTGTCTTTTCAGCCAGCTTACATATTCCTTGGGGTTAGGGATGATCTCCTTTTATCTTTGACACTCTCCCTTGATACCTGGAATAGTGAGGTGTACACAGTAGGTGCTCACTAAATACTTCTGAATTAATTTTTATCTAGGCATAGGGCAGGGGCTTCTCAAATGCTGACCATAAAGTACAGTAAAGTAGACTTGCAGTATCAGAAGAGGCAGTGCGTAGTGTGGGTGGGAAGAACAATAATAAGGATGGGCATATCGGAGCTCATCCCTGGGTTTTGCCACTCACTCTTCCAGATACTACTATTTGGGATTTTCCCTCCCTGAGCAGAGTCCCCATCCTTATGTTACCCTGCAACTGGGCTATGGGTCCTGTTATTTTTCTTACATATTTTGGGCAAATGATGTTAATGTTTGGAACCACAGAGATTTTCATACTTGAAGAACTGTTCAGATTCAGAAATAAGCCTTTGGGATGACAGATTTTTCATCAATTTTTCTTCCAAGAGGAGACTCAACATCATCTGATTATGATAGGGACTCTTGCTTAGATCATCCCTCTCTTTTCTCCCTTTTCTTTCTTTTTGTCTGGAGGCCCTTGGCTATAGTCACTATAGAATCTCCAGAAAGAGCACTAGCAGCTAGGAGACCGGAGTTCACTGCTCATCCCCATCACCTGCAAGTGACATTTTAGTGTTTGCTTTCTATAAAAGTCAAGCAATAATACTGAAGTGTAGTGAACAAACTAGCTGGTTCAGTGTGAAAGCTTTGATTTTTCAAAAGAGAAGTGTTACAGAAATCAAAGATGACATCAGTACGGTTCTCAGGGTGAGGTTTTTTTTTTTTGCAGACGAAGAAAGTATCAACCTCAATACAGAGGTAACGTGAGGCCAGCTCAAATGACCAAAAATTGGGTTTCTTTGGGAATAGTGGAGGAATTATAATTCAGTAAATGCGCACTGGAGCAAGCTACAAGTGAGGCTGTGGGGAAGCTTGGGGTTGGCGCTATATTTAAAGGCAAAGAATGCAGAGAGGGCAAAGTCCAGCCAGACTTGAAGCAGTCAATTTGTCGGTTTAAGGATGGAGAGAGATTCTTGACAGATGTTCATCTGTCAGGAGATAAGTCTCAGTCTTCCGTAAAGCATACATTTAATGGAAATCAATCTCTCAGTTCTTAAAGGTCTGATTTTCTGAGGATACATTTGTGAGAATCTTCATTTCACATTGAAATTCTTTCACAGAGGTGCTCTGCCTGGAGCAAGCAAATGCATCCCTGCTCCCCACCCACCCCCTGCCTTTGGGATGTGTCTCATTCTGTACTTCTGCAAATCTTTAGGATGGATGGGGAGATTAGCAATAGGAAGAAAAGGACATGCTTGCAGTTCCAGTAATAAGAAACTCTACCTCCACATCTAGATATTTTTGTTTTTCCTTTGTCAGGTAGGAAATGAGCATGGGAGGTTTTTGGTATAGATATGTGAGCTGGTGTATGAATGTGAGTGTGATGTGCCTGTGTCTGTGTGTTGATGTATATTGTAGAGAAGGAAATTTTCCCTCTACCCTTCTAGATTCTTTGCTGAGACCCTCCTCTGTAATAAAAAGACAGATTAACAGGAGAAAAATGGACAGAAGTCTAATATCATGTCCACCTTCTGTATGTATGGAGAGCCCCAGGAAAATGGAGTAACACCCTGAAATAGCCCTGGCCATCACCTTATGTATGATGGCCAGCTAAAGACAAGAGAAGATGTTGGTGGGGGCAGGCCAGCTAGGGGAGGTAGCCAGGAAAAGCATAGTCAACTGGGGTAAGACTGTTTCAAAGATTTAAGTCCTCACATTCTTCATTGCTAAGAGTTTCTAGAGATGTACTTAACCTCCTCTTCTTGGAACCTCTTCCTTGTAAGGAAGAGGTCCTTACAAATGGAGATTTCCTTCATAAATGTAAATGTTTCACGGAAAGGCATTCATTTTTCAGAGTTTCTCCTGTGTCTGTTATTTCTTAAAAATAACCAGCCCTAAATAATCCTTATGCCAAAAGGTAGATTTTGGGGTGGCATATTCTGCTTCTCTTCAATTACATACACAAGTGTATTTGAATGTGTGGTGTGAATGTTTTGTGTATGTGATTGACAGTGTCAGCAGGCCTGATGGGTGGTTTAATAGGTTTGATTATTTTACTTCTATGCTTATGAGTTTATTGAATTATACATCAGCACCCATGAGGTCGGATGTTCTAGTCATTAGCATCATTTCCTGCATTGTAGCTCACTTAACTGGAATCAGTATAATCATGGCGATCAAGTTTAACTGAAGATGACTTTCACTTTTTATTTTGAGAGGAAAGGAGATAAAGGTACCATGAGAGAGAGGGTAGGCTCTATTAATCCTCTGTGTCCTGTCTGGAGAACATTCATCCTGGTGGTAGTTACACTGACATTGTACTTGGTCTTAGTGCTAACAGACCCTAAGGAAGCAGGAATTCTGAGCCTTTGATGGGGTCAAACTTAGCTGGCACATGGCAGATACTCAGGGTTTGTCAAGTGAATGTGGCACAGTGGAATGGAGACAACTCCTTTAAAAAGTTTTAGAAATAATAGAAAAAAATTAGCTCCCAGAATGAGTGTTTCACTTAAGAATGAAAAAATAAATAAATAAATAAATAAATAAATAAATAAATAAATAAATAAATAAATTTTTTTTTTACTTTGATTTAACTACCAAAAAAAAAAAAAAAAAAAAAAAAAAAGAATGAAGATGTTGGGAACCCTGGGTGGCTCAGCGGTTGAATGTCTTCCTTCGGCTCAGGTCGTGATCCCCGGATGCGGGATCGAGTCCCACATCGGGTTCCCTGCTTCTGCCTCTGCCTCTGTCTCTGCCTCTTTCTTTCAGTCTGTGTCTCTCATGCATAAATAAATAAATAAATAAATCTTAAAAAAAGAAAAGAATGAAGATGTTAAAAATTAAAATGTGATTTTTGTTATTTTTTTCTAACATTCTACTTTCTTTATATATTCTGAGCTTCTATAACAATACAATAGCCTTGCTGTGATATCATTTCAAATAAGCAAAAAACCTTGATTTAGCAAAATTGTACTTTTTTTTAGACTTTAAGCAAAACAAATGTCTGAGCTTGTGTGGAGAGGCAGCTGCTCCAGGTGTAGGCTCTGGCAGCAATGCTCCCTTTGTGGGCTCCAGAAACTTAGGAAGAGATGTGCCAACTCTCTTTCTGTCTTAGGTCTGACAACTTTACATTCTCTCGACTCTCAGTACAAGACGTAAGGCTCCGTAAATGCTTAGGATGAGATTTCAAACAGTAAGAAGCACACCTGAGTGGAGCAGACCTATTTGCCTAAAATCAATTCATCGAAAGATGAGTTTCCTAAATTATCATTTATTGCTACCTGTTGTTTCTATTAATTATTTATACAGTTTGTAGTAACTTTTGTTTTACTACCACACAGCATATTTCAGGGGTTTCTGTCCTTTGGGCTTTTGCTTGCTGGAAAAAACAATTTCATGTCCCTTTGGAATTTTGAAATGAATTCTATCATGATTTGATTCAAGGCAAACAGCAGAGTGGGCTCATTTCTTCTGCTGAGTTTTCAACACATTCATCTGCCTTCTTAATCTCCCTCAATTCACAGAACTTCTTTCTTTCTTTCTTTTTCTTTTTCTGAGAGAGAGAGAGAGAGAGAGCTTGCATGGGGGGAGGGTAGAGTAAGATAATCTTCAAGCCGACTTCCCAATAAGCACAGAGCCTGACTTGGGGCTTGATCTCATGACCCTGAGATCATGACCTGAGCTGAAACCAAGAGTTGGATGCTAACTGACATTCCCACCCAGGCGCCTCAGAACTACTTTCTTGAGTGGGAGAAAAGGGAGGATGGAGTGACAGCTGGGTCATGAGGAACTGGATTTGAGTTTGGGCTAGCTGTAGGTGTCTGTCACCGGTGGTATGTGTCGTGGTCCTCTGCACATCTCCACTCCCCCCACCTACATTCATGTGTGCACACACAAACACTGACATTTATGTCCATTTCTATATAAGTCTCTTTCCCAGTCACATGTGAACTCTTTCCAAGAGGCACATTATTTTTCTTGGTTAATTGGAGAAATGAAAAAAATCTCAGTTTCTGGTAAATTTTCACATATTCATGACAACTTAAATTAAAAAAAAAAAGCTGCGTACTTTCGTGTAAAGCAGTGAGATTTCAAAAAGAGCTCAGATTTCGAAATAGAAAGTGTATATAAAATTGGCCTTCAAGTGCACTGGGCTGGCAAAGCATAAAAAATAAAAAGATGAAGTGGAAGAAAGAGCAAATGGCTGAAGATAGTAGATGTACCTCAGAATTGGTTAAGAGCTCTGCGATTCTTTATGTTATGATACCTCGTGGAACCTTTTGGATACTGGCATTTCCATTCTACTGTTTTGAATAGATTCTTCCTATGCTGTGATTTGATTTTGGGGAGAACATACCTAGGACCTCACCACGTGCCGTGGCTACGGTAGACCGTTGGAAATCTCAAAGCAATTGAAGGCGGCCGCATCCTCCTTCCAGGAGCCAGAAGTCAATGCCCTACTTGAAAGGTCCAATGATTTCCTTTACATGTAAAATAAAAGGTAACACCACTTACAAAAATATGACCTGCAGCCTGAACCCAGTCCTCAGCCTCTACTCCTACCAGGCTCCCACCTGGCTTTCTCTCACCCCCTCATACAGGCCTAGTTCTTCCTCCTTCACATCATGCCTTGCACTGGCTGCTCCCCCACTTGGAAAACCTTTGCCCCAAATTTCTGCTGCTCTTTGCTGTCCTTTGGACCTCAGTTAATGATTACCTATTCAAAATGACCTTCCCTGACCCCCTGCTCCTCACCGGCCCCCACTAATCTCTCAGGCAGCATTGGGCTTCATTTTAATCATACTGCTCATCTCTGGGTGACATTAAAGACTTTTTTTCCCTATCTGCCTCACTCATCACTGGATCATAAGCTCAGTGAGAGCAGGAAACTCATCTCCCTGCTTAGCTGTGTCCTTGGCACGTAAGAGCTCCTGACCGAGTGTGTCCTCAGGAAGTGTTTCTTGAAACTGCATTTTATTCCAGAGAAGCATGAACATCTTTTTTTTTTTTTTCTCTCAGTATCCTGTCAAAGAGGCTGTGCCATATGTTTTATTAATTTTTTTTTCTTCTGATGTCGGTGACAAAGGGGTTTTGCCATACAAATGTTTTGAATTCTTAGACGTTCAAATTTATCCTTCATGGTTTCTCACTCTGATGACATGATTAGAAAATTCTTCACATCAGAATTGTAAAAATTTCCACGTAAATTTTCTTCTAGTGTTTTTATGCATTTGATTTACATTTAAATAATTAATCCATCCTGAATTTATTTTGGAATAAGACCCATGGTAAGAATCTAAATTAAATTTTATTCAAACTGCTAGCTAGCTGTCCTCATACCATATTGGAAAATTTTTCATTTCTCTACTGATTCAAAATGACACCATAAAAACATGCAAAATTCCTCCATACGCTGGTGTCTTTCTCAGGACTGTTTCCTCTTCTGTTGATCTATAAGCTTAGTTCTGTCCCGGAACCCCAAAATTTCAGCTATTGTAGCTTGATTATAACAAGCTTCTTGTCTGGTAGGACAGTGTCTCTTTCTCTAGTACCATCTCCACTCTAGCATTATTTTATTTTATTTTTAAGTTTTCTTTTTTTCTTAAATTAACTTTAGAATTCTTTAAAAAATTTTTTTAAATTGCTAGTCTGATTTATTGGGGTTGTTTGAATGGAATATATTATTATACTTAGGCTTGCTCATTTAAGCATTTGGGATATTTCTTGATTGAGTGTAATAGTTTGTGTCCTCCGGGACTGTATTTCCATTTTCTTCTTAAACTTGATGTTCTCTGGGGAATAAAACAGCCTTAAAGTCTTCCACCCCACTTTTCCCATTCCCATATGTTTACTATTGCTTGCTTCACTGGGTCTCTCTATAACCCACTATTTTCATATGGGTTGAGTCAGGTGGAGCGAGAGTCACAGTGTTCTAAAGGTCTTGAGAGATCTTCTGTTTGAAAGAATGATTAGAACCTTCCATGATCATCACAGTTTTGGAAACAGATTAATTGGTTAGGTCCCAGCTCTTTGGGTCAAACAATAATCCCCAGCAGACTGTGTGCTCATCTTCCTGAACAGGTAATTCATTTGCCATGCTGAGTTTGCTAAAATAGGACAAATATTCATTTTGAACTCACATTCCTGATGCATTAGCAGCTTGACTCGGAGGGCCTAGGTTTTGACAAGTAGCCCCCTAACCTGAAAACAGACATTAGATCAGGGGAAATGTTGCATGTGTGACAAGCAAAAGCAAGGATGATTAGCTTCCATTGGTGAGTGCTTTGGTTCTGGACTCAGACTGTCTTATTCCATTCCTGACTCCATTATTTACCTGGCTGTCTCTCGGATCAGGTGCTTCACCTTTATGTCCCTCAGTGGCATTATCTGTCAAAGGGGGGACAGTAATCATCCTTCCTTCATGGTTTGCTAGGAAGATCACATGAGATAAGGCCTGTAAGTGCTTAGAACAGCCTCTCACTCAGCACATAATAACGATCATTTTATTTAGTCTCTTTCCATTGTTGTACTAGACTGAGAGATCCTTAAAATCAAGGAGTATCCTCCAGAATCTAGCAGAGTGCCCAACATGTAATAAGGCACTCAGAGAGTGTGTGCCAAATTCAACCTCCTTCCTATTCTTGGAGTAGAATTTGCGCCACAACAAGCTATATTTACCCATGTGTGTGTTTATAGATTTGTTCTGTGTGTTTTTATCTTTTTTCCTGGGTCTTTGGTTCCTTTCCCTGCTGGCTCTTTCTCCACTCTCTGCCCTAGTTATTCTTAACAACTAGCAGGAACAGTCCTGTCTGATTGTTGCCTCAGTTTGTGTAAATTCTGAAACCCCTCTGTCTGCATCCGTTCCTCCATGCCTGTGTGGAATTCTCTAGTGACCACCTAGCTAATGGCTACACTTGATGATGATTTTCATTCCTTCCTTATCTGACTTGATCTGTGTGAATTTGCACAGGGTCATAAACTTTATGAGAGAAAGGACTTTATCTGTTTTATTCTCAGTTGAATTCTTGGTGCTTAGAACAATCTCTGCACATAGTAGATATTCAATAAATATTTGTTGAATAATACATTCGCAAATAGGAGTCACTATTGGCCAGTCCCTTCTTAAAACATTCTTTCCAACTCATCCAGAAAAACATCATGCTTTTGTTTTCTTCTGGCAATTCCTTGGTTTCCTTCCATTCTTTGTCTCTCAAATGTTGGTATTCTTCATAGTTCAGTTCTTGGCACCCTTCTTGTGACTTTCATGTCTTCATTTCTACCCCAATTAATATGAATACCCTTAGACAATTTAGCCAATTGTCTATAAAACACCTTGATCCTCCCTGACATTTAAAAAATATTTCCAGGAGAGCCTGGGTGACTCAATCGATTAAACAGCCAACTCTGGATTTAAGCTCGGGTCATGATCTCAGGGTCTTAGGATCAAGCCCTGAGTCAGGCTCTACACTCAGTGGAGAGTCTGATGGACGATTCTCTCCCTCTCCCTCTGTTCCTTCCCCTTGCTTGTGCACTCTCTCTCTCTAAAATAAATAAATAAACCTTTAAATATAAGTAAATATTTCCAAAATTAAGCTTATTATTTTTTCAGGTCTTTATGCTGAAAATGGAATATAAAAAATAAGTGATTAGTTGGAAGCCAAAATATTGCCATACTTGCTTAAAAGTGCTAACTTGAAGGGTGATAAAGGGTCCTACTGACAAAGCCCCAGAATTTTATGGACCTACTTAGTTCTGAACTGGGTGAATTGAGTGTGGGACACTCCTGCTTACACAGCAACCATATTCTCTTATATGTGGATGTAAGACAGTCCTTGACAATATGGTTGTGTGGTTGTTGAAGGCTAAGACACAATCTCCATCATATGTCCTTAGGCAATGAGACCAACTTGAGACCTCTTCTTCGTGGCTCATTTTTCAGTTGGGGAAGCACACCACCTAAATCCAAGTTTCGTTCCTCCTTTTTGCATTCTGGCAAGTGGAGTTCTGGAATTCCACTTACTACGATGGTCCTCACGGGCACTCACCTTGTGTGGCTGCAGCAGCTCTGATGTCTCAGGGTAGCCATCTGCTGTACTGCATGCCATCCCTGGGTGTGCAGCCTGTATGACACAGGGCACAGACACCTGTTCATCCTCACTCATTCCCTTTCTCTGGGATCAGTGGTCCCCTTTGCATTTGGGCAATGTCCCAGGATTGTCCAGGAAAGTCTGTCCAATTTCTCTCCATCACCCTGTCATATATCATTGTTTTCAGCCCAATTGTCTATGTTCACAAAGGTAGGTCAGTGGTCCGCTGAGCCTCAGTTTGCTTTTCTGGGCTCAGTGAGATTTAGAGCAAATCAAATCTGATCCTCAGTTTTCTCATTAATGGAAATGAGATTCTGAAGTTGATGTCTGGCATCCTTTTCTGTTTCCAGGAGCCTAGTATGCAAACTATGTAACAGCTGCAATAGACTGACTAATGCACTCTGTAGTTATCCACTCAACACCAGCTACGATCCAGGATTTGTCTTAGGTGCTGCGATAAAGCAGTGAACAAAGCAGCCTTGGTTCTCAGTGGGGGGCGGGGGGGGGACGCGCTACACTCTGACTGGAGTTGCCAGGTAAGCAAGTGAAGGCATGATTATGTCAGGTGGTGATGAGAATGATAGTATAGGTACTGAGTAGGTGATGAGCAGAGGCCTCAAGTAAATGAGTACTATTCAGAAATCTGTCTGCTAGCCCCTCAAAGATAGTGAACCCATCCCCTGCAACCCATCCCATACTTTTCTCCCTGTCAGTCTGTGACTGCAAGCTTATATCCGTGCATTTCCTATTTCTCAGAAAACCCCCCAGAAAGGCAGAAAAGAGAATGGGACATGCCACTTGCCATCATTCCCAGCTCCACTCCAAGCCTGTGTTCCAGGTCTTGAGCAGAGAGGAGGATGGTTAGTGGCCTTTTGCACCCTAAACCCAGGGCACAGCTTCTGGACGGTGGAAGGCAATGCCTCATAGCAGAAGAGCCTTCATGTGTGAGTGCTCTCCTTGCCCCACAGGTAGCACGCTGGAGCAGTTACTGAGAGGAGACAAGTGTTGACATGGAAGACTGTAGAAAGGACTTGCCAGCATGCTTCATAGTGCAAATGGCTATAGTTGGACCATCTGTCACTTCAGCCCTCCTCAGAATACTCCACCTGCTTAGGTTGGTGTGCTGGGAAAATCACGTGGGACTTGTGTGCCCTTACACCTATTTTCACTCCACACCCCATTCCCAAGGGTTTTTCTTTTGGAAAAGGATGATAAAGTGAAATGGAACTTCCTCTCGCTGAATTTACTTTCAGTGCCTTTTCTTTGCCTTATTTGGAGCTTCACTGCAATTTCTATAGTCGATGGTGAATTGAACATAAGCTCTAATCTGGCGAAGCTAATGGCCATATTCACCTTCTGATGCCTCAGTAGTTCAATGACAAAAAAGTAAGCTTTGAGAAGTCCCACTTCTGCTTCATTTCCTTTGTGTGCCCTATGCCGGGAACCCCAAATAAAACTAAGTAAGATTGAGTTGTGTTAGGAAGAAGGAAACTGCCCAGAGTCTTCTCTTCCTTGAAAGAACTCTTTGGGTAAACTATCAGTGGATCAATTTATTAGCCACTTAGTGGGCTTAGGGTCACACATATGCACACACGACTTGCCTGCATTGAAAAGAAGCCAGTATAAGGAATCTTAATATTCACTAAGTAAAATAAAACACGCAAATATTGAAGGAGATCCTTTCTCCCCCTTCATTTTTCAGGTGAATTTTTTTTCCCCTCAGGTAGAGTAAACCAGTGAGAGAATGGCCTTCCCATTTGTGAAGTAGCCCTCACCTGGCTTCCTCCTCTCAATTTGTCATAGATCCCAAAATGAACTAGTTGAACATAAGGAGGGGACATTTTCTTTTCCAGTGGTAACTGAGGACAAGAGGAGGCAGTGAGGTGTAATTTAAAAGATTAGGTTCGGGATCCCTGGGTGGCGCAGCGGTTTGGCGCCTGCCTTTGGCCCAGGGCGCGATCCTGGAGACCCGGGATTGAATCCCACGTCGGGCTCCCGGTGCATGGAGCCTGCTTCTCCCTCTGCCTGTGTCTCTGCCTCTCTCTCTCTCTCTCTGTGACTATCATAAATAAATAAAAAATTAAAAAAAAAAAGTTTAAAAGATTAGGTTCAAGCCAAGGTCCTTGAAAAGCTTGGGAGCTAGAAATCAATTCTAGGAAGAAGTAAATAATGATGTGAGCTAACATTTATTGTTAACACATTTATTGAATTATCCTAGTAATGAACTATCATTTATTGCTTAGTGTATCTAGGTAATATGGTGAGCATTTTACAAGCGCTATTTGTTTTGTTCTCACAATTGTCTGAGGTGGAGACAACAATCATCCCCAATTTATAGATAAAGGAACAGAGGTGGAAATATACCATAGATAGCAGCCCTCCCTCTTCTATGGGGGTTATATGAAGACGCGCAGTGGATTCCTGAAACTGGATACTACAGAACCCTATTTATACTATTCTTTCCTATACATGCATACCTATGATAAAGTTTCATTTATAAATTAGGCACAGTAAGAGATTAACTACAATAATAATAAAATAGAACAATTACAACAATGTACTGTGATCTCTCTCTCCCTCATGCTGTCTCTCAGAATATCTTAATATACTAAAATCACTCTTCCTCTTGTGATGCTGTGAGATGATAAAAGACCAACTTGATAAGTGAGGGGAATGATGTAGGCATTGGGATGTAGTGGTAGGTTACTATCGACCTGACGATGTGTCAGGAGGATCATCTGTTTCTGGGCTGTAGGTAACAAACTGCAGGAAGTGAAACCATGAAGAAGGGGGCACTACTGTTACTTGCTTAAGGTCATGTGCTTAGTAAGTGGAGTAGCTGGACAGATCCCTGGCTGGTTCCAGAATGAGAACTTCACCTCCATGCAGTATCACCTCACTAAATGGCTCTCTGAGTTTTGGGGATGCTTGCTGTAAAAGAACAGCTCTCACCAGCTCCATTGTTAGCAGTCCCCAATTCACACAGGTGTGCTGGCTATACTCCTTCCACATGTGAACCACAGTGTGGGGAAAATGCAACAAGAGGCATCATCAGGCCACGGGAGAAGTAATGCCATTTACCTGGAGTATTTTCAAAAACAGTAAAAATTTAGTTTTATATTTAAGTGGCTTCTAATGTTGAGGGTTCTAGTTTGCACAAGATTAAATTTTTACAGTCTTGGTGTCATTGTGGGGTGTGTGATGATGACAGATGGGCAGGGTTTGCTTAGGTCACTCCTGTTGGGGATGGTCTCAGAGTATGATTCAGAGGGAACTCAGAGTCTGGGAGAGTTGTGGGAGTAAGAGATGGATTTGTCTCCTCTGGTTTTATGTCTGCAGTAAGACAATGCATGTATTTCCTTTCAAGGAGGAAATAAAACAAGAAAACTTCCAAGTTTATAGATTCAAGATACAGACTTTCAAAATGTTACCATAAGCTCTAACACGAGGTGGGCAATATCCTGTTCTTGGTTGCTGATTCCTTTCACTATAAAAATTCAGATTTGAAAGAGGTATTACTAAATATTGGAAAGAGATATTAAAGAAATTTTTAATAAATATATAATACCTATAATAAAATTGATATGAGCGGATACTTTCTATAAGAACTGAATAGATATTTAAAAGAGTAGGGATTTGGTAAAAAGTGAACATCTTCCCTTACCCGGCATATGTATAAGGAATGCGTGTCTTAGTTAAAAGTCAAATCAAAAGATTTTTGCAACCATGATGGGTAAAAACTATACAACCTGCCATTTAAACTTGCTATCTATTTATACCTAATTAAAATTGGAAATATCAATATTTTTTAAAGAAAGACTATCTCTTTCTTCTAGAAGGATCAATTAGAATATGCCATTTGATTATCAGTTTTTAAGCAAGTTTTGAGTCAACGTTCAAAAGTGTCATTAACCTGAATAAAAAGGTGTAAAAAATAAGTGTCTTGCTTGGTCATGTAAATTGTAATACAGAGTTGGGTCAGGGCTATATTCATTTTTTTAAATAAATTTATTTTTTATTGGTGTTCAATTTGCCAATATATAGAATAACATCCAGTGCTCATCCCATCAAGTGCCCCCTCAGTGCCCGTCACCCAGTCACCCCCATCCCCCGCCCACCTCCCCTTCCACCACCCTTAGTTCGTTTCCCAGAGTTAGGAGTCTTCCCTTATATTAATTTTTTTTAATGTTCTAGAATTTTTTAGAGGAGAGGAACGGGGGATATAAATATTTTTGGCTTTGTGTGAGTTTAGGGTACCCTGTGCTAAAATCTGTAACACGTTCTTACGGAGTTGTAGGTTTTGGTGTGAGCAATGACTGACAGCTAAGTAAGCATTGAAATTGCAGAAATGATTTGCCCCACACTGTTCACACTTGATACTGTAGGAAAGTTCAGCACTGCTATCCCCATAGGAAATTTTTGTCCTAATTGTAGGGTTCTTTTCTTTTCTTTTTTTTTAAGATTTATTTATTTATTCATGAGAGACACACAGAGAGAGAGAGGCAGAGACACAGGCAGAAGGAGAAGCAGGCTATCCCACAGGGAGCCCCATGTGGGACTTGATTCTGGATCCCGGGATCACGACCTGGGCCGAAGGCAGGTGCCCAACCACTGAGCCACCCAGGTGCCCCTGTAGGGCTATTTTCAAATGAAATGATTAAAATTTGGGGAAATGTACTAATGTTTTGATCTCATATTCTAATAAGATTATCCTTCTGAGTCCAGAGAAGGAGGCCACACTTCCTAGGGATTCCCTGGACAGGTCAGGGAAGGAAGGTATGTGCATCATTACGAGTCCTGACAATGAACAGATATTGAGGCAAGAAATGGAAATTTGAGTGCTGGAGATTACACAGTGGATATTTTTTCTGTGTGGGGTTGGTAGTCTCAGTAGGTGGTGTGAACTCTGGAACACAGACACATTTGGATCCTTGTAAAGGTGGGATGACTTAGCCCAATCATTCCCTCATTTATCTAATTTCCAAAAAATACATATGGATTACAGTATGGTAGGCACAAAATACAGCAATGAAAAAGCAGACATAGTCCCCATCTTCAAAGAGCTTATGATCTAGAGGGAGAGATAAGTATTAAATGAAGTCTCTAAAATTAATTAATTAATCAACCAATCATGGTGAAAAACACATGACATCAAAGTCACTGTTTGACTCACTTTTAAGTGTATATTCCAGTGGCGGAAGGTCCATTCCCATTGGGCACTTGTCACCATCATCCATCCCAAAACTTTTTCATCTTCCCAGACTGACACTCTGTGCCCAATAAGTAGTAACTCCTTATCTCTCCCTCCCCTCTAGACCCTGAAAGCCACTGTTCTACACTCTGTCTCTATAAATTTGATTACCCACCTTGTGCATATCCTGTGAATACACTCACAGTATTTGTCTTTTCGTGACTGGCTTATTTCGCTTCAGATAATGACCTCAAGGTTCAACCATATTGTACCATGTGTCTGAATCTCCTTCATTTTTTAAGGGTAAATAATATTCCATTGTATGTGCAGACCACGTTTTGTTTCTCTGTTCATCTATCCAGGGACACCTAGGTTGCTTCTGCCTTTCGGCTGTTGTGAATAATGCGGCTATGAACATGGGTGTGCAAGTATTTCTTTGAGACTCTACTTTCCCTTCTTTTGGGTAACAAAGAGATTTTTAAATATGAAAAATAAAACATGTCTATGAAATAAAAGGACACACTAAGTGATGAATGTAAAAAGGCCACTGTTGTCTGTGTGGTGAGAGGCTCATCATGGCAGTTTCCTGGAAAAAAGGTCACTTAAGACATAGGAAAGATTAACCCAGAGTTAACCAGGGGAGGGAATAGGAGGGAGAGCATCCCATTGGCTGAAGGAGCAGGCCTGAGGCTCGAGGCAGCCCAGCATGGAACACTGGAGGAATGTTACGTGTAGATTGAGCGGGAGGTCCACAGGAAGTCAGGATTTCCCAGGCTCTAGACCTGTTGGCTCTGGGCACAGTAAGATATGCACATCCTTGCAAACCTCAGTTTGCCAGGCTATGTTCATTTCTTTATTCCTGGACATTTAGTAAAACCTTTTCAAAAAGTTCTATTGCAGAGAACATTAAGGGAAGCACTTGTTCAATGTCGAAAATGGAGTGACGGGGGAGAGGACAGCGTCTGTGGGAGCAGAGGTGATGACCAGAGAAGTGGCATCTTCCCCAGGGACTTCGGTGGTGGGGGAACAGTGTGGCAGCTTGATGGGAAGGCTGGAGCAGGAGCAGGTGGGACTCTTACAATGACCTGGAGTGCCCTCGGTAAGTGAGCTTATTTGATGTCCGAGGCTTTTGTCCCAACATGAGGCTGGGCATGCTAGTGTGTGTGCATGTGGCCCATGGCCCATCTTCCTAGGTTGATTTACTTGTCTTAATCCTCCCTTTGAAGAAGTGGGAAATCTTAGTACTTTTATAGAGTTGGGATGTGGAAGACCATATACAAGGAAGGAGAGAGAATTTCTAAAGTGTCTCAAGAATCACGTAAGATCAGGCTAACAACACATCAAATTATTGATGAGTAAGTGTGAATCATATTTAAGTTTGTGGCTATTAAAGGAGGGGAACTGAGTGGGAAAAATTAGAGTGGGAGACAAACCGTGAGAGACTCTTAACTCTGGGAAACAAAGGGATGTGGAAGGGGAGGTGGGCGGGGGCATGGGGTAACCAGGTGACAGGCACTGAGGAGGGCACACAATGGGATGAGAACTGGGTGTTATGCTATATGTTGGCAAATTGAATTTAAATTAAAAAAAAGAATTTAAAAAAGAGGAGTCAAATACAGCAGTGAAATAACAGCTATAAAAATTGGGCACAGGGGATGCCCGGGAGGTTCAGTCAGTGAAGCATCTGCCTTTGGCTCAGGTCATGATCACAGAGTCCTGGGTTCAAGTCCTGTATCAGGCTCCCCGCTCAGTGAGGAGTCTGCTTCTCCCTCTGCTCCTCCCCTTATTCTTGCTCTCTCTCTCCTCTCTCTCTCTCCCCCATAAATAGATAAAATCTTTTTAAAAAATAAGTCAATCGGAGAAGGACAAACATTATATGTTCTCATTCATTTGGGGAATATAAATAATAGTGAAAGGGAATAAAGGGGAAAGGAGAAAAAAATGAGTGGGAAATACCAGAAAGGGAGACAGAACATGGAAGGCTCCTAACTCTGGGGAACGAACTAGGGGTGGTGGAAGGGGAGGAGGACAGGGGCTGGGGGTGACTGGGTGGCGGGCACTGAGGTGGGCACTTCATGGGATGAGCACTGGGTGTTATTCTGTATGTTGGCAAATTGAACACCAATAAAAAATAAATTTATTATTAAAAAAATTGGGCATCTACTTCACTGAGGAATGAAAAGCTTGAATCCTGGCCATTTGGCGTCTGGGTGTGTGTATGTGTGTGATAAGTGTGTAAAACAGTATGACAAACCGTGAGAAACTCCTAACTCTGGGAAACAAAGAGATGTGGAAGGGGAGGTGGGCGGGGGCGTGGGGTAACCAGGTGACGGGCACTGAGGAGTCAGTATGTCTTGTTAATCAATTAACCGCTGGGACAAACTCGTCATATGAAAAGGATAGCAAGCCGAGAGCGCAGCAATCTGGAGCTGTGTGCCCTTGCCCAGGGAAAGGAGCTTACAGCCAATACTAATATATTAAAATAATCAGACACTGTGCATAAGGAGAGGACTTTGTGGTAGCGTTTTAGGAAAAGGTTTTAAAGATATCTATGTGCAGGTCTTTCTAAAGCCATTATCTGGAAGATTCCTATCTCTACTGGTCCTTTGTATCAGACCATGTATCCTATAAACATAAAACTCTGCCCTTGGCCAGTGAATGTGTTTGTGGTGATCCTGATAAATTTATGTAAGTGGGGACTTACAGTGTGTTCTACATGCTACAGATGGTTTTCACACATAGAAGATCGTGTTTTCCTGGTTGACATACTGCCGGGGATTCGAGGGTGCAGAGCAATGAGGTAGATTATTGCTTGATGGATCTCAGACAGGGCATGTCGTTCTGAGAGAGTGACACATCTCATTCATTAACAGTTGCTGCCTTATGAGCTGTTCCCCTTGCAGGAATCTTCCATAGAACTGCAGGTGGTCCCTGTAAGCGTTAACACTTTCCTATTTTTTACCACTTCTGGCATAATTTCTAAAGTGCATTGCGCATTTCCTTATCGTCTTAAATGTTGGTAGACATTTGTGACATGGAAGAAACATAATATACTTACTCGAGGTAAAAGTAACCTCTGCTGTCACTTGTCTCTGGGAGTGACCTGTACCATGAGCAGTAGCTGAAGGCCCGAGTAGACCCGGGCCTCTGAACTTGTTGCAGGGTTGCTGTCCTCTCCAGTCACAAATGAAGAAGCTGGGAATGTACGCCTGACTGAGGCAAGTCCCTCATATCTGTGCTGTAGGAATTTTGGAATGGAACACAGGGATGCTGAGACAGACAGGGGAGGAGGGGCTGGCTGAGTGGGGTGTTAACTCTGTCATGGAAGGCATGCTACCCCGGCCAAACAAGGCTCCCCACAGGCAAGCAGAAGCTCCAGGGCAACAGAAGGCAGTCAGTCATAGGAATGCAGACAGGAGATGCTCTCCAGGCAAAGGGGTCACCTCCAGGCAGGATAACAGGGTCACATGACACCAAGCAGGACAACTGCTGGATAAGGACTGCCCCTAGGTTTTGTTTTTGGAATTGTCAGGCACTTTGGCTTTTTTATTTTATTGTATTTTTTTTGAAATTTTTATTCAAATTTTATTTTATTGTATTGTTTTTTGAAATTTTTATTTAAGTTCAATTAATTCACATATAACGTATTATTAGTTTCAGAGGTAGAGGTCAGTGATTCCTCAGTCTTATATAACACACAGTGCTCATTACATCATGTGTCCTTAATGCCCATCACCCAGCTACCCCATCCCCTCACCCACCTTCCCTCCAGCAAACCCTCAGTTTGTTTCCTAGAGTTAAGAGTCTCTTATGGTTTATCTCCTTCTCTGATTTCGTTTTGTTTTATTTTTTCCCCTCTCTTCCCCTATGATCCTCTGTTTTGTTTCTTAAATCCCACATATGGGTGAGATCATATGATAATTGTCTTTCTCTGATTGACTTATTTCACTTAGCATAATATCCTCTATTCCCATCGTTGCAAATGGCAAGATTTCATCTTTTTGATGGCTGAGTAGTAGTCCCTTGCATGTATGTGTGTGTGTATATATATATATAATCTTTATCCATTCATCTGTTGTTGGACAACATCTGGGCTCTTTCCATATGTGACTATTGTGGACACTGCCATTATAAACTTTGCGGTGCAGGTGCCCCTTCAGATCACTACATTTGTGTCTTTGGGGTGAATACCCATTAGTGCAATTGCTGGGTCATAGGGTAGCTCTATTTTAAACTTTTTGAGTAACCTCCCTACTGTTTTCCAGAGTGGCTGCACCAGTTTGCATTCCCACCAATAATAGTACGAGGGTTCCCCTTTCTCTGCAGCCTTGCCAGCATCATTGTAGCCATTTTGTTGGGCATTTTGAAACCTCCTGGATCCAGTATTCATCTGCTACTTCACTTCAGGCACTTATTCCTCCCCTGAACTCTGCTGACTGCTCCTGACTCATCACCCCAGCTTGGTCTTCGCATGTAGGACTCCTTCTGCCTGAATTTTCTTTTCTTCCTCCTTGCATCTTCCATGTGTGCAATTCCACTAGTGCTTCAAGGCCCAGGTCAGAAAGCATTTTCTTCAAGCCTTCCTTTGATCACCGAGCCAAGGGAACCTCTCCCTCTCTTGGACTCCCACTGTGCTGTACGTCCCCGCTGGTGGCTATCTGCTGTCAGGGTCATCCATACACGGCTCTTCTGTCTGGTAATTGACTACCAGACTCTTATGGGCAGGATCTCTTTCGAAGTCAAATCTCCAAATCTCCAGTGTACGTGGCACAGAGCACTGTACAAAGTAGCTTTCCTTAAATATATTTAAATGAATGAAAGCATGAACATCTCATCAGCTACAAGAATTTGGGATCAATATTTTTGGTTTATACTAAATCTCACCATAATTGTATAAAATTATGTGCTCAGGCTTCTCGTCTGCCATCATTTTTAAGACAAACTGTATGTGGTTGTCTTACCATAATAGGCAACCATTTCCCTTTTAATGTTGAAATAAGAAATCCTACTATTGTCTGAAATTTCAGCTGGCACTATCTTCCTGTTTCCAGAGTAATCAAGCAGGACCTAAAGGAGCCCAGCGCATGCCTGAGGCACTCTTGGTGCTGGGATTGGGGTAGAGAGGGTGAAAGGTAATGAGCAAAGTCTGGGCTTGGTGACTTAGCTGTTCTTTCTCATCAATTTAATCATGGCTCTGTCCAGGAAAAGACCCAATAATGCACTTTTGAAGTGGCGGCATTGCAGGCAGGCGATGAGGATGGAAGAACTTTGATTTGCTCCCTCTTTTATGTGATTTAAACAGCAAGAAAGGAGGAAGCAGGAAAAAGAAAAAAAAAAAAACAACCCAGAACTCTCTCAAGCTGCTGAGCCACTGACGTCCTTGCTTTCCTGGTGCATTAAGTGCAGGCCAAATGCGTAGTGAATGCGTAAGCAGGAATATTTAATATGCGTGATATAATTATGTGGTGTTGGTTCACTGATTTCCTAGTGTTATTTTGCACATCTCTCTCAAAGGAGCTATCCCAGTGAAATGAGATTTTAATAAAAGGAATCTGTATGGTATATTGTTGAACATTCAGGACACTGTCTGCCTTCCCCAGTGATGCTGGGCTGAGAACACAATTCTATTTGAAAAGATGATGTTTGGATATAAATGTAATTTGCCAGAGCAAAATAATTTCCCCAGGATCAATTGAACACATACATTTTATTAAGCTGTGCTTTTGCAGGACACTTTTTTTTTTTTTTTTTTTAGGTGGGTTCTGTTCAATCGTTTGGGTTATTTCCTCCAGCTGTTGCATAGGAGCCTCGTGCTCCAAAGGTGAATTGTTCTTGAAAATTCAGTAATCAATAATTTAGTTGGGTTCAGGACAGCTCACTGCAGCCTGCTCTTTGATGCCTGCAAATCTCCACGGTTGCAGTAGCTTTCGCAAATGTTAACACATAAGCTGCTGTTGAAACCAATCTGACGCATTTAACATCAGTACGCATACGCAGAGCGAGGTGGACCTCAGGATGATTTTCGTCTTCCACTCTCCTCCCTTTTTGACTACTGGCCAAGATGAAAAATTTCTTGGCTGTCAAGGTGTAAGCTGTTGCTGGTCTCCTTGTTAAAGTCATGCAGTGCGGTGTAATGCTGACCTTTGAAGACCTCGGCAATCCTTGTAGACATTATCTAAAGGAGTGCTCACACTCAGGTTTTGGAGGGGCCCAAGAAGTCAAATATCTTTCTAGCCAGCAAAAGTGCATCTGTAGCTGCCCCTCCGGCAGCCTCATCAGAAGATGGAGATCTGCAATGCATTAATTTCCATATCTCAGCCTTCCTACCTCCCCATCAATTTGAAGTTTTGTGTGTGTGTGTGAGAGAGAGAGGTGGGGACTGTGAAGGTGAGAGAGAGAGGTGGGGACTGTGAAGGTGAGAGAGAGAGAGAAAGAGAGAATGCCCTAGTCACAGCAGATGAAAAGGGAAAGATTAAGGAAAGAAGACGTTTTGACACTTTTGCTCCTAATAAGGTTAGGTCACTAGGAAGTTCCTACGGGTCCTCAGGAATGTGGACCAGAACAAAGGAAAGAAACCCAGGCTGGAGACACGAATTTGGGTTCTTTCCTGTTTCCAATCCATTTTATAACCAGTAGGATGCTCTTCTGCCTCTTTAAGCCTCTACTTTCTTCCCTGTGTGTGGGGATAACTGGAGCATATAACTCTTGCCACGTGTGGGTGTGCTGGGTGGTGGCCGGGAAGAGCTGGGTTGAGGAGAAAGGATAATGTTAGAAGGGGAAGGGCAGGGACACTGAAAGCCTGGAAAGTCAGAGAGAGAACATGAGTGACTGCAGAGGGGTATTCCAGAGAGGCCGGGGTGAAGTGAACAGAAGGTGAGCTCTGGCCTCAAAGAAAACCAAAGCCCAAGGCGATGCTAAGTTGCCAACCCCACCCATCTTAGGTAGTCGATTTCAGAATGGAGTTGTAGGTCCCACTGTGGAAATTCTAGGTCCTTTCCCTGGTTTATCAATTCCTGACCGACTTTTTATTAGAGATGTTCCCACTGCAAAGACCTAAGGCCTGACAAGACTTAGGTTCTGACCAAAGGTGGAAAGGAGCATTGAGCAGCAACTATACAGCCAGTCAGGTGTCCTGGGTACATCGGAGCCATCTTCACTCACAATCCAGCTAATGGGGGAAGGCAATGGGGCATCTGAGCACAATTCCCAAGATGTCTCACTGAGTATCCCTGAGGGAGGGTTCCATGTTATGGGATTCAAGGGAATGCACCATCTCTTGGAAATGACCAAACTGGGGCCAACTCAGTGTTTGGAGAATAGTGACATACAAGGTGACTTAATAGAGCTAAGTGCTAAGTAAACCAAGACCAAGGAAGAAATATAGTTCTAGAAACTGGAGACCCAGAGGGGTTAGAAGGTATGATTTGGGGGAATGACAGCAGGTAAGTCTATTTTTAGCTTTTAAATTTGTTTCTTTCTAAATCTCCCCATTAAAATGTAAGCACCAAGATCGTAGGGGTTTTTGTTTGTGTTGTCACTTGCTGTGTCCCAATATCGAGAATAAAGCCTGGCATCTAGAAAGTCTTCTGCAAATATTTGTTAAATGACTGACTCCAGATTGTTCCCAAGGTGGTGAGTGTGCTTGTGTGTGTGTGGTGGCGGTGGTGGTGGTGGTGGGGCAGTCTGCATCTTCATGTGATGAAACATGATTCCCTTGAAGAGCAGGGTCCTTCAGTGGCTGTCAAGCCAGATAGGAGCAGACATGCAATCTTCTCTGCCACGGCGCTGCCATTGTCTATGATGATTTCATTGGCCAATTTGATTTTATATATGGTCACTGCGGCTTATAGGCAGGCTTTTGAATCAATGACTACGAAATAAAAATAGCCAACATTCAAATTAGAGTACAATGGAGGAATTTGGGGCAGCAAAGTGGTTTTCATCTTAATTTGCTCCCAGTTTTCTATCAAGGAGTAATAGGATGTTAATAATCAGGAGAGAGAAGGGAGATGCAGAACTACCCCCCCCCCCCCCGTAGATCCCCAAACTGTGTAACCTTCTGCCACTTTAACACACCAAGAGATGGATATCATGTACCCATTCCTGGTTGTGTGCCTGTCTTGCCCTAAGGGAGCTCCCTGTTGGTGAAGGGTGCAGGGTGCTCTGGCACCCTAGGGCTGTCTCACCATAGGGACAACTTTGAGCCTAAGTTAACAAACCTTCCAGCTTCCAGAATCTTGAGAATTGAAAGACCTCTGTTGACACAAGAGAAGAGGGTGGTAGTGGGAGTCCTAACCTAGACACTGTCTGGGCTCTGTTTCTAATTCCTTATCTGTCCTGGGAGATGACATGGACCTCTCCAGGCTTTTGCGTCTATCCTCAGGATGGACTCAGCTGGTTTCACTCACAGCATTGTTGTGAGGATCAGAGGGGAAATCTCTGGAAGCCTTACATGATGGTAAAGGAGTACCAATACTTATACATCCCAAATCTAATTAATGACTGGCAAATATATTTAAATCAATACTTGTCCGGTTTTAGTGTTGGGACTATGTGTGCATGTGATGTAGATGAAGTAAACCCCCAACGCTTTCACCCGAAGCATTAAGATAACCAAAGCCAACTGTGAGTAGCATTATTACTTGGTGGGGGTGGGAGAGGGGGTTCTGTGGATGGCACCCCGAGCATGAGTATTCTGGAGGGGTATCATGGGTCCTGAGGGAGCTGTTCTAGTAATCTCTGGCCAAAATAACCACCACTGAGCTCACTTTGAACGTGATGGAGTAGGAGGTAGTGGGTAAATCTGAGGTCTCTTTGCCCCCAGCCACCCGCCCCAGACTTCCGGTGTAAGCAGTATGCCACACTGGCACCTGCACACAGTGTCAAAGGCACTTTATTATTATTAATTTTTAAAGATTTTATTTATTTGTGTGAGAGAGAATGCATGAATGGGGGTGGGGCGGGGAGAGGCAAAGGGAGAGGGAGAGGGAGAAGCAGACTCCCCACTGAGGGGGGAGCTGGAGGTGGGGCTCGATCCCAGAACCCCGAGATCACAACCTGAGTCGAAGGCTGAGACTTAATGGACTGAGTCATCCAGGCTCCCTAAAGGCATTTTGTTTTTTCAAAGCTAAATTTCAGTGTAAAATCACTGTGCTAGATCCCCAAGGAGAGCTTTCTCCTTACTATGCCTCCTACCTCCCAAGAAGCCAGAGCTCCCACTTATTGGAAACTCACTTAATGGCAGCCCAAGGGGATCCATTTTAGAAGGATCACCAGAAACGGCCCCTGTCACCCCCACAGCTTGGGCTGTTCTCCGCTCCCAGCTGTTCTGCGGTCCCCGCGAGCCGAGTTCTGGCTCCTCCTGTGTCACACTATTTTTAAAGTTGTTACTATTTTGGATGTGACTGTTGATATTTTCTTAGAAAGTTACCATTTTTTCTTGGCAGTATACATCATTTCTTTCCTTAAATGTCATCTCATTACAGCCAGGGTCTAGAATGTCTCCCAGTGCAACATCTCCCCAAGAGTTACACAGGAAATCAGTGGGAAAACAGGATTGCTTCTTAACTTTTTTTTCCCCCTCTTGTCTGAAAGATGGATTCTTGCAACTTTTCTGATCTATGTCCTGTAGCATATTTAAATTCTGGATCTTTCCATCTGCTTTCCCATCGCATGAAAACACATACGCTCTTGGCAACTTTAGAGGCGGGGTAGGTATAATCATTACCATTTAAAAAATGTATCAAATCTTTTTCTTTTTTAAGATTTTATTTATTTATTAGAGAGATTGAGAGAGAGAGAAGGAGCAGGGGAGGGGGCAGAGGATGAGGGAGAAGCAGGCTCTCTGCTGAGCAAGGAACCAGACACGAGGCTCGATCCCAGGACTCTGGATCATGACCTGAGCCATCCAGGTGCCCCAAACTTTATATGCTGAGTGACTTTCAAAGTTATCAGCTAGTAAGCAGCAAAGTATCGAACCTCAGGTGTCCTGGTGTGGTGGTGTGCGTCTGTTTGGCTGTACCATCATGGTATATATCAGGAAGTGGCCTAGCTAAGCAGTTAAAACTGCAGGTTTCTGAAAACTGCCTGGTTGTGACTTTGAACATGTAACATGTCTGTCTACATTGGCTTCCTCATCTGTAAATGAGGCTAATAGGAGCACTTCTGTGCATAGAGATAATAAGAGTACCCATCTCATACTTGCATGTAACGTGCCCCAAACGGGGCACAGCACATATGAAGCACTCAGTCATTAATTGTTAATATTTTATTAATCAGATTTTTTCCCCTTTGAATTTATTTAAAAAGTTTAAAATTGGGGGCGCTCGGGTGGCTCTGTCAGTTATGCATCTGACTTTGGCTCAGGTCATGATCTTGGGGTCCTGGGATTGAGCCCCATACCAAGCCCCACGTCAAGCAGTGAGCTGGGCTCCGGACTCAGTGAGGAGTCTGCTTCTCTCTCTCCCTTGCCCTCCCCCAGCTTGTGCTCTCTTTCTCTCTCAAATAAATAAATAAAATCTTTTAAAAATTTAACTTTTATTGTATTTTATTTCGTCTGTTTATCTTTAATAAATAAAATCTTTTGAAAATTTAACTTTTATTGTATTTTATTTCATCTGTTTATCTTTATTAAAAATTTGATTTGGGCATTTTGAATCATACTGGTCTCATATGGACCAAACATTCAAATGATCAAAATGCATATTCTTAACATTTTCCCTTTCACTCCCATGCCTTATCTTCCCCAGTGTCCTCTCCTGTCCTCAGAACAGCACAACTGTTACTAATTTCTTTTTGTGTATCTGCCCTGGGATTTTCTCTGCATATCCAGGTAAATATGAATATTTAATTCCTTAGACCTACAAACTTTTACATGAACAATAACTTACTCTGGCCGTTGTTTTGTCTTTATTTTCTTTCTCAGTACTAGCCTTGACCTTATTTCTATCCCACATACTTGGAGCTTTCTTTTCTTTTCTCTGTATTGAATTTTACCCGTGCACTCTATTCCGTTGTATGAATGCATCCCCCTGACGGACTGGTAGGCTATTTCCTGTGTTTTGCTGTTATTAAGAACAGTGATGGAGTGAATGACTTTGCACCTATGTTATTTTGCATGACTATATCTGTAACACCAATTGGACAGGTCCCCACATCCAAAGAGTGTATTTACTTCCAATATGGTAAGCACCATTAGCCAAATTGCCTTCTATGAGATTATACTAATTGAAACTGCTGCCAGCAATGAAGGAGTGTGTGAGTGAGCGTTTCCCCGCAGCTTTACCAATACAGAGACCATGACATCACAACTTTAAATCGACGTAGGGAAATTGATATATTTTTGATGATGTGTTTTCCTGTTTTCCTAAAAACATGGTTTGCCTAGTCACATGTTTTGTGTCTCTGGTCATTAGAGGCTGTTTTAAAAGTGCTTTATAGATAGTGTAGCCCTTGCACATTTCTTATGACACTTATTTCTAGATATTTTATTACGTGTTGTTGCTAGTATAAATGGGATCTTCCATTCTCTAATTTGTTGGTGTTTGCATGTTTCATTGAATTCTGCAAATTAATTTTGTCCTCCATAACCTCACTGAATTCTCTCATATATATGATCCTTTTTCAGTTGATTCTCTTGGATTTTCTAGATATACAAATAGCTTTATCTTTTCATTTTTTTACCCTTCTCTTTTCTGCTTCCATTGAGTCTGCTTCCACAATACTGGTATCTCTTTTATCCCTGGTATCAAGGAGAATATGTGTGGTGTTTTCCCATTAAGTATGGTGCTGGCTATTGGGCTTATTTTATAAATCTGTATTGGCTAGCATTCTCCATAGTAACAGTAGGATGGTTCTGTTTCTAAAAGAAGACTTATTTTGAGGAATTACCTCATGTAATTATGGAATCTGCAAGCTGGAGACTGAGGAAAACCAGTGGCGAGATTCACTCTACACCTGAAAACTTGAGAACCAGGTGAGCCAAGGATGTGACTCCCAGTCCACATATATACATTTTTTTCCTGACATATGTACACATGTATATGTATAGTATGTGTCTTTTTTTATTCTTTTCTTGAGTGCTTTTTATCAATTCAATTATATGAGTAATGTCAAATATCTTTTTAACATCTGAGATGATTATTTCACTTTTCTCTTTCAATATACAATTAAGATAAATTTTCTTGATATATTTTCCCATATTAAACTATCCCAGAATAGTTTTACTTCCTGGAGTATATACAGGAAGTTAATGGTATATGATTCTTGTTAATGGTATATGATTCTTAATGTTCCACTAATTTGCTTTTGTTGTCACTAATATTTTATTTGGGATTTTTTCATCTAAATGAATAAGTGTCTAAATTAATAAATGTTATTTTTTTGTGTACTGTTGGTTTTTGCTACCAATATTGTATTCATGTTTTATAATGAATTTAGAAGTTTTAAAATTTGAATTTATTTACATGGAACTGAGCAAGAGTCTTTTGTGATTATTTTGTTTTCTTCAGTTCTTGTAGTTATTTCCCACAAACTAGTTTTTCTTTTTTTCTTTCTTTTTTTGTTTTTTTATAAGCTATCCAACTTTTTTCTTGATCAGGCAATCTAGTAATTGACCTAGTTTTTTGCTTTTGCTCTTTGGTTTATTGTTTGTTTACTTTTTTCTAAGATCCAACTTTTGAATCTGTTTGTTGGTCCTACTAGTTTTCTGTTTTTGTTTTTTGTTTTTTCTCTAACTCATTAATTACTTTTATCTATACAAATTCTTCCCTACTGTTTCCTTCAGGGTATTTTATTTATTTTTCCAACATCTTGAGTCATGTACTTAACTCATTTATTTTCATTCTTTCTTACTTTCTGATGTATGTATTTGAAGTTATCAATTTATAAGAAGTTAAGTATAAATGTACACACCTTGAAGATGTAACATGTCATACAGACCAATAAGTGTCTGTTCCCTGTCCTTTCTCCTTGGTGTCTTCCACAGTATTAGGCATGTACTATATTCTCAATAATTATTTGATTCAACAAATGCAAAGTAAACAGATCCATGGCAGAAGAAAATGCCCCCGTTTCTTGCCCTTCTACCCTGCAATACAAGTTTTGTTGCATCATAGTCGTTAGTAAGCCCATGGGCTTTTGCTTCAGCAGAAGCGCTGGAGTGCTTTAGCCAAGATGATTCCCTTGCCAGCCAAGAGTCCTGGATTGGCTGCTCGATTTCTCAACAGAAAAATATTTTGATAAACTGTTTGAGTTGGCAGCAATGCTTCCAGATTCCTTGCCTGAGGGCACAGGGTTTAGGTCCATCTGTAGATCTGTGCAATAATAATGACAGCTTGTATTATACAAGACTTATGTTGGAAGAGTCTGGTGTGCCTTAAAGAGGCCATGTCTTTCACCTTCTTACCATCCCAGAGAGGCAGAAGGAAGAATACCAGGGACATAAGGAGAAACTAGAATCCTGAGTCTCTTTATAAGAATTTTTATCTCCTGTCAGTGTTGGTCTATAATCTTTTTATACTAAATATGGTCATTTAAAATAATATATATTATTATATATTATAATTTAATATATGTATATGTAGATATATATATATAAAATCAGCTTTGAGAAATAATCTACATATAATTTACCGATTTTGAGTGACAATTCAGTGAGATTTAACAAAAGTATACAATTATGAAAGCACCATAAGCATCCATTTCCATCATCCCAAACAGAACTTTTGTGCCCTTTTGCAGTCAATACAATTACTTAAATTTCTAGCAACCACAGAAATACCTCTTTCTTATCACTATACTTTCTTTTTAGAATTTCATGTAAATGAAATTATATAGTATGCAATCTTTATGACTGCCTTTTTTCACTTAGCACCAGTTCTTTTAAAATCCATCCATGTTGTTATATCCATCAGTAGTTTGTTACATTCTAATGCTAAGATGTATTCCATTGTGTGGATATACCGGTTTGTATTAACATTCTCTGGTTGATGGATATTTGGATTCTTCACAGTTCTGGATATTTTAAATAATGCTGCCATGTACATTCACATAAGAATCTTTTTACAAACATACATTTTCATTACTTTTGGATAAATGCCTATAAGGAGAAGCGTGGTCGTATGACATGTGTGTATTCCCCAAGTGGCTATACCGTTTGCATTCCCATCAGCAGAGAGAGTTCCAGTTTTTCCACAGCCTCATCAACACTTAATTTTAGCGATTTTAATGAGAATTAAATGGTATCTCATTGTGGATTTAATTCATATTTCCTTAGTAAATAATAGTGATGTGAATCTTCCATGTACTTTGCCATTAATATATCTTCCTTGGTGAAGTGCCTGTTCAAATCTTTTGCCAACTTTTTAATTGGGTTGTCATTTTACTATTGAATTGTAAGAGTTCAATATGCTGGACACCAGATATTTTTTTTTAGTGATTTTTAAAGAATTTATACATGAGACACACACACAGAGAGAGAGAGAGAGAAAGAGAGAGAGGCAGAGACATAGAGGGAGAAGCAGGCTCCTCATATGGAGCCCGATGTGGGACTCAATTCTCAGACCCAGGATCACACCCTGAACCGAAGGCAGATGCTCAACCACTGACCCACCCAGGTATCCCTGGGTACCAGATTTAAATTAGATACATGTTTTGAAAGTATTTTTCTCAGTCTGTTGGTTGCCTTTTCATTTTGTTAACAGTGTTTTTGAAAAGCAAAGTGTTTGATTTTTGACAAAGTTCAGTTATCATGTGTATGCTTTATATATCCTATTTAAGAAATTTTTGACTAATCTGAGTACACAAAGATTTTTTCCTCTATTTCTTCTAGAATTTTTATAGCTTCAACATTATATTTAGATCTGTGATCCATTTTGAGTTGATTTTTGTATATTATTGAGGTAAAGGTCAAGGTTTATTATTTTCATATATAGATATTCAAGTGTTCCAGCATCATTTGTTGTAAAAACTGTCAATTTGCACCTTTGTTGAAGATCAATAATCATATAGGTTGGATTCTTCATGATTATCCATACAGATATTGGGTTGTCTGCAATACAAGTGATTTTTTTCTTCTTTATTTCACAGTATGTCTTTATTTATCTTTCTCCCCTTATTAAACTGGCTAGGACTTCTAGTACAATATTGAATAGAAGTGATGAGAGCAGGCACTCTTGGCTTATTCTCAAATTTAAAGGGAAACATTCAGTTTTTCATCACCAAAGGGATTTGTTGCCACAGAAGACCTAAGGGTGTTTAGGGCAAGATGTTTGTGAGGAAGCTGAGACTGGGAGAAGCTAGTTTAGCATCCCAAGGTCACCAGGTAATCCAATGGTGGAATGAGGAACAGATTCCAGATAAAAAATTTTAGGTTCTTATAAAGACTCCTAACTCTGGGAAACGAACTAGGGGTGATGGAAGGGGAGGAGGGCAGGGGGTGGGGGTGAATGGGTGATGGGCACTGAGGGGGGCACTTGACGGGATGAGCACTGGGTGTTATTCTGTATGTTGGTAAATTGAACACCAATTAAAAAATAAATTTATTATTAAAAAAAATTTTAGGTTCTTAAACTTTAAAGCTGGGTTGGATCATCATGACAGTTGATGAGCCTGCATAGGAGATCTCATCTCTAGGTAGCTCCAACTCTACTCTCTCCGAGAACTTTAGGTACATGTACCCTTCTTCATCTCTGTCCTTCCTCCATGATCATGTAGGGGACCAGAGCAGACTGTCCCAAAATATGCCACAATGGCATATTGGTTATTTTGAATTGAAGCTATTTGTGAAATGGTTGATACAAGAACACCCAGGCCCTCCTTTACCTCTTGAAAGCAGGAAACGGATCTCCCACATGAAGGATGCCCTTCCTGTACTAAGAAGTAAAACGACATCCTTATTACCAGAGATAGAAATTTTAAGGGTGAGAAAGCTATAGAAGCAAACTTGGATACTTTTTACTAATCTACTACCTCAGCCCAAATTCTGCTTAGAATCCCTTACTAATTAGAGCTCTCAAGCATGTCAGTTTCTCATAAATTTATTCTCTCTCTTTCTCTTTCAAATGTATAAAAACTGTCTACTTAGGTCATTTCTTTGGGTCTCATTTCGTTGTATGGCCTCTGTGCACACGTAATGAAACTTATTTTTTCCTGTTAATATGACTCATGTCAGTTTAACTCCTAAACCAGCTGGAAGAAATTTGAAGAGTAATATAAATGTTTTCCTCCCCTACATTCTTTATTTTGATACAGTTTTGTCTCCCTACATTGTGGTAAGAGGCATCATCAAGGCTAAAATAGCTGTTCCCAACCAAGCCCCTGCTTCAGATTTCCATTTAGAAAACTCAGAAACAGGTCTTAAGGCTGAAATCTTTGTCACAGAGAGGTTTTACTTTTTTCTCCCTTGATACTTGTCTACCAAAGCTTCCTCTCTGCTATAATGAATCCTGCCCCAAATGGCTAACTTCTGAGGCCATTCAGATAATAAAGAAATGATTCCATGGAATTAACTAACATGGAGATCTTCATACTGAAGTGGAAAAATCTCACACAATCTAAAATGTGTAGCCCATTTTCAGAGGCTTGGATGCTGTTTGGAATAATCTCATTGTGGATTTAATTCATATTTCCTTAGTAAATAATAGTGATGTGAATCTTCCATGTAGATTAAGGTTAACTAGGCCATTTGCACGTTCAGAAGAATACCTTCTTGCTTGTTAGGAAAGATATATTGTTGGATTTTAGCAAGCATTTTGTCTTTTGTTACTAGAAGCTTTTCCAGTCAGGCAGAGGGGTAGTTAATTAAGAAGGCTGAGGTCACAAGCTGGTTTATTGGAATAGCAGCTGCTAAATGACAGATTTGTTGTTCATCAGGCATCCTGAAGGTGATGTCTTGGTGTTTAGCTTCTCCTTATCCAATATTTGGGGATAATCTTGCACCACCCTTGTTAGGATCTTGTTCAATGTATAATGGTGGTATAGTGGTTTAAGGTGAGAATAGATCTGTTCCCTGGGCCTCATAAGCTTGAAGATCTATGATCATCAAACTTTCTCTCTGCTGGCAAGGCAGAGAGGGATAAGAGAAAGTTGATGAAAATATTACAATTCTGTTTCAATTAGTAAGTCAGTCTGGTCAACAAGAAAGATGCCTACAGATTTTAATTGGTCTCAGGGGAGGAGATCAGAATGTTCTAAGATGTCCTTGCTCACCCTGATATTGCATTATCTGGGCCACAGGGCAGCTGCAATCTTTCCCCCAGGGCTCAGAATGTCTGCCTGGAAATAAAATTTAAACTTAGTATTAACCTTTTTACCACCATGTTGTTTCAAAACAGATATTCTTCAGTGGAATTAGTGTTAGACATGCAAAGTCTGTCCCATTTCTAAATAGGCCAATCTTATTCCTAGAATACTAATCCCCATGGACACAAATATTGGGGGAGGGGAAATTCCAGTCAGGAAGAGTGATCAGAAATACCTTAGATGAAATTTAGATAATGCTAATTTCACTCAAAATTCCAGAAGCCAATACTTTCACTTCTCTGTGCCTTGTATTCTCCATCAATATAATGAGGATGTTTTTGTTCTCTTAGAAAATGGCTTGTATTTGCAATCATCAAGTCCAGGCACAAATCCTGACTTGTTCTAGGTTATAAAAAGGTTTCACTATCAAATGATAGCATCTATTCCACGAGCTTCTCTCCTACTTACATTTGCACCTTGTGAAACTCATACGCTATATTAGTCAGGGTCTGCTAAGTTTTGCTGTGGCAACAAACCTCCAGACCCCAAAGATTTGTTGCTCACTTTCAGTAGTCTGATAGAGGTCAGTGTGCTGTGCTTGGGGGCTACTTTCTAATAGCGGTGAGATTTGAGTTGTTTCCAGCTTTCAACTTTGCTGTCTTTGAGTTCTTTGCTTCCAGCCATCGTGGCAGAAGAGAGAGCATGCATGGAGCTCACGTCCCCTTTTTACTGCCCCAGAGAGCAGACACCACGCATTACTTCACTCACTCTCCCCGCCACCCCATAAACCAGAATCAGTCACATGATCCCATCACAAATGCAAGGGAGGCTGGAAAGTATGGAGGAGCTTGTGGGATACATGGGGAGCACTAGTGTTTATGTCACATGTCCCATGAGTGTTATTATTTGTTTTGTTATGTCCAACCCAGGCAGGGATTCAAAAATGAGAAAAAATCTATTTGGAAAAACTTGCCAGGTACTATCAACTAGAGATACAAAGATAAATAAGACCTAGGTCCAGCTGAGGGATTCTTAATTGGGAGATGAGGGTGGGGAAAGATGCACATGAGTAAATGGTTGGGCTACACATAATTGCCTGGAAGTGTAAACAGAGTTTTTTTTTTTAATTTATTTTTTTAATTTATTTTTTATTGGTGTTCAATTTACTAACATACAGAATAACCCCCAGTGCCCGTCACCCATTCACTCCCACCCCCCGCCCTCCTCCCCTTCTACCACCCCTAGTTCGTTTCCCAGAGTTAGCAGTCTTTATGTTCTGTCTCCCTTTCTGATATTTCCCACACATTTCTTCTCCCTTCCCTTATATTCCCTTTCACTATTATTTATATTCCCTAAATGAATGAGAACATATAATGTTTGTCCTTCTCCGACTGACTTACTTCACTCAGCATAATACCCTCCAGTTCCATCCACGTTGAAGCAAATGGTGGGTATTTGTCATTTCTAATAGCTGAGTAATATGTGGAAGGAGCCTCGGTGTCCAACGAAAGATGAATGGATAAAGAAGATGTGGTTTATGTATACAGAGTTTGTGGAAGGCAGAGGCAAGAGTGATGAATCCTGTAATAATCAGGTAAGACTCCACAGAGGAATGGACTTAAAAGATGGTTCTCAAGTTCTTGAAGGAGAATTAAGAGCTCACCAGGTGGTGGTGTTAGGATGAATGCATCCTGTAGTACAGAAAAAGAAGCTTAGGGTCAGATTTCCTTTCTTCTTGAGCAGAAGTCAACAGGAGACAGTCCTTTAGTCCACTGGGTTAAGCTTTAAAAACAGTGAGTATGTAAATGCAAAGGCCTCCAGTTGACAGCACCCAAAATAACTGGTAAAAATGAGAAGAGAAGGGTGCCTGGGTGGTTTAATCAGTTAAGTGTGTACCTTCAGGGTTCTAGGATTGAGTCCCACATCAGGCTCCTTGCTCAGCGGGGACCCTGGTTCTCCCTCTTCCCCTGCCTTTCCCTGCCTCACCCACTGGCTCATGCTGTCTGTCTGTCTCTCTCTCTCTCTATCTCTCTTTGTCAAATAAATAAATAAATAATAAAGTCTTCTAAAAAATGAAAAGAGAGAAAATAGATGGAATGGAGATTTTGAAGAAGACAGAGCAGAAGAGAGGCCCTCACAAATTATTCCCGGCTAAGTGGCTCAATAAAATTTTGGTTGGCACCAGTGGCCTGTCTACTGTGGTATTGGATTATTGGACGGAAAAGCTCTGTGACTAGTGATCACCGCCTTTGCCTGAGGGCCCCTCCCACTCATAGTTACTACCCCATCATCCTGGAAGACTGACATTTTGGCTTAAGAAATTAGGATCCCAAACCTAGAAACATTATTTCCAGAAAATGACAGTTTATAGAATAGGACCCTTTGGAGGGTACTGCCCCACTGGGGTTTGGACAGCTACTTTCGATATGGGGCTTCAGAAAAGGTTACTGGTCATACGACCTGGTACTTGCCTAGCATTTAATCATTTGCAAAGCACTTTTAAATATCCATTAGGTGAGCCTTAAAAAATAATAATAAAGTCCAGTGTTGAGAAGGGTGTGGTGGGGAGCCCATCACTTCTTTGCATTATTGGAAGAAAATGTAAATCACCACAGCCTCTTTTGGAGGGCAATTTGGCAAACTAAGCAATCATTCTTTTAGGATTTATCCTCTACATTTGTGCAAAAGCTAAAGAGAAACATACAAATGAGTTTATTGCAGTGTAATGTGAAATAGAAAATGGTGAGGGCAAACCTTACTACCAATTGGTGAACATCCAAAAATTTCATTATAGACTGGAACTAGGAAATACTAGATATCTATTAGACAATGAGAGAAATTTAAAGTCTTGCTATGGAAGAGTATCCACGATTAATTATTTAGGAGAAGTTCCAAGGGTGTGCAGGGTGTGTATGTGTGTGCGTGTGTGTGTGTGTGTGTGTGTGTCTATAGATATAGATATAGATATAAATTGTATAAGCACAAGTATTACATCTGCAATATTCAGTGGTTACCTGTTGGGAGTGGGTTTGAAGTTGAGAGGGACATTAGATATGTAACATTACATCGTTTCCTTATGCGAACACAAAACTGGCCTCTTGCCCTGCTTTAGAAGTGTGTATATCACCTCCAACAGGACAGGCAGGAGGAAAGCACAAAGGACAAGCACTATGCCAGTCACCTTGTCCCCATGGAATCCCCCAAATAAGTGAGATCTTAGCTTAGTTGCTGCAACTTCCAAATTCCTTACCAAACAGCATTATCTTTGTAGCCAGTGCACAGGGATACAAGCAGAGCAAGAACAGCTGGTTCCATGCTCCCAAACAGCCCAGGTCTGGCCACTTGCCACTGACAAAACCCAAGGGCAGAGAGACAACAGAGGTGAGGCAAGAAAGGGATTTATTTCAGTGAGGCCAACACTGGGAAAACAGTGGACTAGCATCTCAAAGACTGCCCCAAATTTCCAAAAATAGTTCTAGGTTTATGGAAGGAAAACGTGGGGCAGAGGTGGGTGCACATGTGCAGGTAGGCGGTGAAGGTTAAATCATTGTCTGGGGGTGAATCCCGGGTGAGTGGAGTCTTGCTGGCTCAGGGCCAACCCTGCCGATTGAGGGGACAGTTTGGGTTCCCATCAGGAGATGCTCTGCCCACAGGGTCTTCCTCCTGAGCCCAGAGACAAGGTGGAAACCAGAACCCAACTAAAATGTTTGAGGTCAAAATGGAGGCAGCCAAAGTCCTCTTCCACCTTGACCTTTCCAATGGCTGATATCTGTGTGTGACTTTGCACAAGTGCTAGCCATTTGTGAAAATGGTTCTTTTCTCAATATGAATGGACAACCTGTGATCTGTGTCTTTTCTATCCATGCCTGGGGTATATATTCTTTAACCTGGTGAGCTAAAACTGTACTTCTCAATCATAGTTGCACCTTGGAATCATGTGGAGAGTTTTAAAAATGATTCATGTGCAGGTCTCCCCTCCAGACATCCTGATTTCATTAGTCTGGGGTTTCAGGGCACCAAAACTAAAAAGTTCCCAAGAAATTCCAATACACAGCTCAGGTTGACTACCACTGTTCTTAAACTTAGACTCATGTGTGTAAGTAAACGACTATCATTTTTTAATGTGCTTTTGTTTCTACATCTTCTTTTCAGCACTTCCCCCCCCCAAAAAAAACTATTTACATTCATCATGTGGTATTTTTAAATTACAGAAAAGAAATAAAGAAAAATGTTCTCTAGGAAAAAAAAATCATATTGCTTAATTGATTTCTAGATTTTCTCAATATTTTGTTTGTAGATGTAAATTAATATTAATATTATGTTTGTAGATGTAAATTAATGCATCCTCTCCACTAAGCAGTGAGGAAATTGAGGCATGAAGGGGATGATGCAATTCACCGAGTTCTGCAGTGACCGAACAAAGAATGGGATTCATACCCATGTTATCTCAGTGTAGCCCCGGATCATCCATGGAATCCCCTCTCATGCAGCACTGGGCTGGGATCTGGCCATAAATGAAATTCCTTACCAACTGGCTCCAGGAAGTTGAGAAAAGACAAAAATCTAGAGATCATTTTGGTGAAAAGTGACAAAATTCAGGCTTCAAGTCCAGCTCTTCCACTGTCAGCTGTGTGACAATTTCCTGACATCTCTGGCCTCTAGCTTTCTTACCTTCCTTATGCTTTATCCCTCCCTGCCCAGACTCCTCTTTGTGCTGTTCTATATGGGGCAACCATGGGCTCATGCCCCCATACCCACGTGGAGCTACTGAGCCCTTAAAATGTGCCGTGTGTGATTGAGGTAGTGTATTTTTAGTTTGTTTTAAATTTAAATTACTTTAGACTAAAATGTATTTAACCATGTATGGCTAGCGGTGAGTAATGGACAGTGCTCTTCAGAGTGGTTTCAGAGGACCCCCCACTGGCTTGAGGACTGTTATGTACAGGATAAAGTCAAAACTCTTCAGGTTGCCATTTGCAATCCAGCTGCCATGTCTCTGCACTTCCATTCCAGCCATACTGATATTCATCAGGCTCCCAGAGATCATCATTTTTTCTCCATGCTGTTCACCTCTGTGTCACATGCTGGCCACCATGTTCTCTTTATCTGGAGTCTACCCTTCCTTCAAGACACAGCTGACTGTACCTGCACCAGGCAAGCCCTTTGACCTTCCCCAGCTTCCTGCAGTAGTGACCCACTCTGCTGGCTTTCATCTCCTTACGTCCTGGCTAGTGGTTCAGGCCCAAGGAGGAGACCCATAGAGTCAGCACAAAGCAGTGTGGGCAGCCCTTTGGTGGAGAGAGAGATCTGGGTTGCTCTGGAAGCCCAGGAAAAGGACCGTGAGAGCCAGGCTGGAGAGAGGGGGGTCCTTCAAGAAGCATCTGTGAAGACAGGATCACAGGAGGAACAACATTTAGGAGGAGAAATACCTGTGGGATAAAATAGGGCTGGAGCTGGAGAAGCTGAACAGGCCATCAGACCACACTGCGAACATGTCGTGGCTTCCAGGGCAGCGTCGGGTCTCTGAGCCAAGTGTGTTCTTCACAATGGAAGATTCGAGAGGTACAGGTATGCTGCCACAGATGGCGATGCACTAAGTAACAGTGCCTGTGAAATCACTTTAGAAGTGACTAAGTGTCACACAAATAGCAGTGGTTTTTATCGTAGACCTCTAGGAACAGCTTTAGTGGTGACATGAGGAGAGCACCTCATAGCTAACCGGGAGGCCCACAGGTGGAACATGGCCAGTGAGACTACAGAGGTTGTTCTGGAACTGCATTAGAGATGGTGTGCACAATGAGGGCTTCAGTTTTGTTCTTAAAAACCTCCTTGTAAATAAGTTTAGATTTTGGATTTGGCAACTGGTGGGGCTGCAAGACTCCTTTTCCCTGGAGCATTTTGGATTGAGAACAACTGAGCAACAAGTGTTGAGCAAGTGTCCGCCATGTGCTCATCCTTGTGCTGAATGCCACAGCGGGTTAGAGCCTTAAGAGGAGGCTGGTTCTTGGAGGACCACGTTGGTGGGAGGAGACCTAAACTCATAAATGACAGAAACAGAAGGGACTGTGCAGGTTCAGCTCTGTGATCTGGACAAAATACAACCTTGCTCAGACGAAGGAAGCTGTGTCTTGTCATGGCCTGGGAAACCAGACAGCACCCACCCGAGACTGTGCTCTAGCAACTCCTCTCATCTGAGGTTAAGTAATTGACATGACGGAAACAAGATAAAGCAGGAAGTGAAATCAGCAAGATGGAACGAATGGAAATCTGAAATGAAATCTTGTCATTAGGTGACTGAGCAGAATCCTCCTTGGGGTTCTGGACACAAAGCCCCACCTGTCACCCATGCTTCTGGAATAAACTCATGTTTCACTCTGAGTTTCTGAGCCACTGACCTGACCTTTACTCACCCTGTCCTTCATGCTTTCCAGGTGAGGGGCAGTCCCTGCTCTTGCAGCCATAGATGGGTCTAATCGACATTCCCGCCCCTGGCCCTGGCCTCAGATTCCCTTTTCAGGGAGAGGGAGGCTTGGGCTGAGTCATTCCAGTGATAAACGCTGTAGTCACTCTAGGGAGGTGTCCCCAGATGCCCCTGCTGGAGGGCAACCAAGTGAGTAACCCTGCCAGTGTCACATGGTCTTGGAATGGAGCTGGCTTGTGCCTGTGCCAGGTCCATGCAATGGACAAGGTTGCTCACAACACACACATACCCTGGCGGGTTCCATTGAGGGGACAGAAGGTCTGTCTGGGGGTCTTGTAGACTTACCTGAGCCTGCAGAAGGAAGGCTTATGACCCAGTGGACAGGCAAGTGATGCTCACATGATGGAGTTCTAGAGAGGAACATTCCTGGGGGAAATGCTGCCTGCAGATCTCCGGAGGGAGCTGTGCAGGAATTACCTGTCCTTTTCCATGCATTTCCTTGCTCTCCTCATCACAGCTTCTGTGGCTGACATAGAAATGCCAGCAGCTTGCTCATCTTGGGCAATGAAGGAAAGAAATGGCAATCTCCCAAATACAGGTTGGTGTGAAAGCTAAGAGCCATTGTTAGACTCTGAGTCAGGAGCTCAGGTGACCAGAATGCTCCCCCTGGGAGTTGATGACAGTGGCCAGGTGTGAGGGGTGGCACAGAAGCTCCAGTGCCAAGCTTTGTGCGGCCTCACCCAAGGGAATTTCTTCCTGGGTCCCTCGTATTACTCATGGTGACATTTGGATATTTGCTTTGGGTTTTAGTATGTATGCTCTTCCAATTAATCTTCCATGTCCCTTGAACTCTCATATTCTCTTTCTTCCTCCCTTTCACACCACTTTCTTCCTTCCTCCTTCTGTCTCTCCCTCTCCCCATCCCATCCCAATTTGACACCTGTGCCCTGTAGGCACTCCATTTCATGAGACCTATTAATTTTGGGTGGGCAACTTGTTCTTCCTCTCTCTTTCTCTCTGCATCCCCCTTCAGTGTCTGTCCGGGGACTGAAGGCCAAAGCCTGGCTCCCAGAAGTGGCAGCCCATCAGCAGGAGCAGAAGATGCCTAGATCCTCTGTCTCAAAGGCTTGTCGTGCGTGCAGCACACGGGTCATCATTTCCAGCAAGAACCCATCATTTCTGGGATTGGCTGTGCAGGCCAATGTGCTCTTCCAGCCTCAGAGAACATCATTAGTGGCTTCTACATCTGAAAATGGTGGTAAATTAGAATAAATTGTGTGTGTGTGAGGGCTTTGACTTTCTAAATTCTTTCCTTCTTTCCTTTATTCAACTGATATTTTTTTCTGCATTTGTTTAAAGCAAAACATTCTTGTATATTCAGAATAACAGCCCAGGGACACAGGCCAATGTGGAGAATACCCTGCTCATTTTTGTAGATGGACAAATTGAGTTCTAGACAGTTAATTGTGGGTCACCCAGATTCCTGGTGAGATAATATGGCCTAGAGATTAGGTCTTCTGATTCTTTACCACAAGGGCCCCTTCTTCTTGAGCCCTAGTAAGGATCAGATTGGTAGGGATAAACAGTTCTGGCTTAGGAGCTAAGAAGCATGAGTTCCAGATCCAGCCCAGCCCTAACTAGCTCTGGGATCTAACAAATCCCACCACTTCTCTGAGCATCAGCTTCAGAAGAAATGAAGTGATAAGCTTAAATTATTTCCAAAGTGTATCCAAATCCCAACATCCCAAAAGTCTGACTCCCTGGAACCAAGGAAATGGTCCTGAGTGAAGAAGACTCTGGGTCTTTCCATCTGGCTTACTAGGGTGTGGCTTGCAGCATTCAGCCTACACAGCCCATGGATTGGCCGCCTTGGTAAAGTAGCAGTACTTTTTAGGTTGATCTGTCTGTGTAGGTACACCAGAAAACAACCTAGAGTGTCCTTCTTTAGTGTGGCCTAGGGTCCCCAAATAACCCACAATAGCTTGCCGCTGGCTGATAGAGAGATCTCCTAGCATGAAGGTATCTTTTGGCATTGATTTTTTTTTCTACCTGGGGTGTTCAATTACCAGTTTTTCACTACATGATGTTCACCCATCTGGGCAGGTCACCCATTAGCGCTTATTAAAACATTGGCATAGATGAATTGATCAAATTAGCCCTATGCCTTCTACTTAAGTGAGTACTTACCTGGGGAACATGGGACTCAAATGGTGAGGTAGAGAGAAAGAAAGTTAGAGGCAGTGTATAGGGAAATTCAGACAAGATACCAGTGGTAGTGGGGGTAATGAAAAAGAGTGGAGGCTAGTAGGGAATAAATGAAGAATTGCTGATAATAAACTTGATCAATGTGCCAGGATGGCTAAGAGTTCAGCTTATTTCAAAGAGAAAGAGGACTAGCATTAGCAGTGGCTAAAGTCTTGGGCCTAGAGGAGATAGATGCCTGGTGATTACTTAGCCCAGTGACCTGGTTCCAGACAAAAAATTACTTGTGTCATCTAGAAGAGAAAATTATATTATGTACCATTTATTTAGTGTTGACTATGTGTCAGATATTATTTTGAAACTTCATAACAACGCTGAAAAATAAATATGATGATCTCCATTCTACGTGAGAACCTGAGGCTCAGGGGAGTACTTTGCCCGAAGCACCTAGCAGGGCTCGGATTTCTTTAACCTGACAGTTGATACCTTGTCCACTCTACCACAGGGCTCATCAGTGCCAATCTTACAGACCTCTAAGGAGGAGTGCTTAGTAACATGACTCCACACATAGCTAATAATATTGGTACCAAGGGAAGTCCTTACATTGGATAGAAAGCTCCTCTACGATAAATACAAGTCTTTTTATTATGTCTTCATTGATGATAAAGCCCAACTGAGTAGCACTCTTTCTATGTGGCCGCTTCATGAAGACATCCTTCTAGGTCCTGGTTTTGAGGAAATAAACATTTGATTTTAGTTGATGGTAACTGTTTTTGGTCCCGTGACTTGAACTGTGGATTCTTGGGTGGGTTTGGACAGTGACAGTAAGTGGCCTCTCTTGGTCCAAGTCCAACCTACCCATTGAGTTCCATTACAGTAGCACCTCCACAATGTCCCCCAAACCCTCCTGTTCCCTATACTGCTTTTAGTGTGTATACACCTTTGTTATGACACTTGCATTAGCCCTTAACTTTGTGCTGGAGTAATTTGTCCACTAGACTAATTTCCTCTATTAAGTAGAGACTGAGTATCCCCAGTGTACAAGCTAATTTGCAGTAAGATTCATTTCTATATTGTCTTTTCTGATGTAAGTTATTCCTCCTTTACATCCCAAGAAGGAAGCTAAAACTTTCTATTACCTTGACTGAAATATTTATTAGTGGCTTCTGTGACAGGGCCCAAAGCAGATGTTACCAGACCCCTAGAAAACAATCTCTCTCTAAGGTGGTTTTTGTTATTGGAAGCTTCATCTGTGCAAGTCAGAGGTAAGTTTTCCAGGGTGGGGGAGATCCAAGGGTTGGGATGAATAAAATCATACATCCCAATGGGGTTGGAGAAGGAGTTTTCTTGAGAGAAGGCAAGATTCTGCAAGTCCTATAAGCAGTGATGCAAACCTCACCATGAGAGACTCTAAGGAGAAGTCAGAATCTCAAGGGGAGTGGTTTCTTGGTTGCTTACACATGTTGGACAGTGTTTGAGCAGACATTTCTGTTCCCTGGTTTGGCAGAGGACAGTGGAGCTGTCTACATTCATAGACAATGAGCAGGCCATCAATAATTAGTGTTGACTAAAGGTCAAAGGCTTTTCTCAGAACTCTGGACTGGTTTAGACCCCAAGACTCTTCTATGACCCTAAGATACAAAGCAGCCTGTCATGATAAATATTAGAATTTGCATTTACCTGGATGAGTGAAGATTTCAAGAAGATTGAATTTGATTTAAAACAATAAAAGAACTTTATATTTCTCCTAGTTGAAAATAATAAAGTAAAAAGCAACACCTAATACCCTCATCTTTCCTCACCCTACCTTAACTATCATATGGCTTCTCTGAATCATAATGCTGCTCAGTATATCTTTTAGGCTATTTCAGCAGACCATGACCAACTTAAGTTTGGTGACTTGCTATAAGGACTCACTTATTTTTTTTATTTAAAGATTTTATTTATTTACTCATGAGAGACACGGAGAGAGAGAGGCAGAGACACAGGCAGAGGGAGAAGCAGGCTCCATGCAGGGAGGACCTGACGTGGGACTCCATCTCAGGTCTCCAGGACCACGCCCCAGGCCGAAGGCAGGTGCAAAACCGCTGAGCCACCCGGGCTGCCCAGACTCACTTATTCTTACAGCTAAGGTTTATTATAGCAAAAATTCAGAGCAAAGGCAAGAGGATAAGGATACACTTTGGGGGAGCCCAGGGATGTGAGACATAGGCTTCTGAGTCCTGCCCCATCTGGGGCCATGCAGTCTATATTTTTTCTCTAGAAATAAACTACAGTAACGTGTAGAATGCCTCTGCCCAGGGAAGGCCATTACAATATCAGGATATGAAGCTTTCAAGGAGGGCTAATCATATAGGCACATACTTCTGTGCAGCTATCCATGCTAACAAAACTCCCCCAATAATGAATCCAGATACATTGTGACTCTTGCTAAATAATCATTCAAAGTCTTGACTAGCTGGTACAGTATGCCTCCTTTACCTGGACATACACAACATCGTCATTCAGTAACACAGGGAACACAAGGAGTTGCCCAAGGGTCAGTCATGGTTCCAGGCTTCCCTGAACATGTAATGACTCAACAACCAGACCTGCTGTGTCAATTCCTACTCCATAGTTGCTAATTAAATGCATGACATTTATAAAGATATAATAAGAGAACTACTAGAATTCTCAAGTATTTAAATACCACCATATCAATACTTATCTTTCTGTTCTGGATCATTTTTTAAATATGTATATTTTAAAGATTTTATTTATTTATTTGAGAGAGGGAGAGGGGCAGAGGGAGATGGAGTCTTAAGCAGACTCCATGCTCAGTGAAGAACCTGATGCAGGACTTGATCTCACGACCCCGAGATCATGACTTCAGCCAAGACCAAGAGTAAGACGCCTAGCTGGCTGTACTACCCAGGCGCCCTAGTTCTGGATAATTTTTTACATGCATACACACACGCACACACACACACACACACACACAGACCTTTTTAATTACTTCATTATATGTATGTTAACTATTGAGAACAACGAAAGTTAATCAAAGTGTGTTCCTGGCATCAAACACTCCACTTCACCTACCAAGGTACTCTCATGGCTGAGTTGGTGCTCCTCCCCAGTGTGTTCTCAGAACTTTATACTTCTCCTATCTCACATCTCATCAGTCTGCATAAGGAATGCTCATCTGTTGATGGTTCTCTCTCTCTCTAGAAGGTGAGCCATCTTGAGTATCTAGACTATGTCTTGTTCATAGATATAAACTCAGTACCTGATGTAGGACCTGGGACTTAGTAGGTGGTCAATAAGTGTTTTTCAAAAAATGAATAAATGAGTGAGTGAATGAGTTTTTCTTGTCTACCAGCTTTAAACCCTCAATTATGATCCTTTCCTGAGCAAAAGATCTTCTGCCTATCATGGATCCTTATAATTCAATGGTCAAAACAAATATTACATGTAAACTCTCTAGGTTCTACTATATTATTATGTGTAGACTTTCTTCGCAACATTTTCTAGTTGGTAAGAAAAATTCTGGAGCTTCCCCTGACATTAGCACCCAAAAGTTCAGTCTCAAGCACCTGTCCCAAGCCCAGAACATGAAAAGTCCATATGAAGTCCCCCAATTCAAGCTCAGTTCCCCAGACACCCTATTTTCCCCACATTTTGTCCCTATTTCAGAGGACATGTGATGCCAATGGTTTTTGTTACCTTCTTTCTGCTCCCTTTCTCATTGCCTTTGTTTTTGGCTTTTAAAAAATTTGACTTTTTTCTAAAATTTATTTATCCTGTTTCCTCTCATTATTATCATTATCATCATTATTAATTATTAATTATTTGTATGTCTTTTCTAATGGAGAGCCCATGGATTTCCTCTCATTCTAGGGATTTACAACATTGTGCTAGATGTGGCTACTACCTGCAAAGGATATGGCACGTAGGGGATCCCATGATCCTTGAGAGTGGTCTGGACAATAGCACCATAAAATCTGAAAACCTAAAAGCCAAAAACAGTGCTTTAGAATTTTTCTGGCTCTTCCCACCCCAAATCATTTTTAATAGTGAGATCTCTTTAAAAGAGTCTTCAAAAGTAGTGCTTGCAAGACTTGAAATCTAGTCAATTAAATGAATCCAAAATATAAAGTTTAAAAAAACCCAGAAGTTTCTTTTCTGCTTAGTTGGTATAAGGGATAGATAAGGCAATGTTCTTAGGTAATCAGTGTCATGAACTTGGCCCTCTTTCATAAGTCCCAACTAAAATATATTCAAAGTATGCTTATAATTTGTCCCTAAAGTTCAAGGCAGAATGAGACAATCTGTGGTCCCATTTTGGTTTGTTTTGTTGGTGGGGAAGGGAAGAGGGAGGAGAACAGATAATAGAATCTATACTAACGTAAGGTGGATAATCTGTAAATACATCTCCCTACCATCACTACCTCACCCCACCCCAAAACATATTCCAACATACTGCATTTGAATCTCAACCTTTCTAAACCAAAACTATGTGGAACATTTTTATTTAAGTAAATACATTTCTTACTTTGGTCAACTCATAATCTTTCCTGAATGAGGATTCTTTACCCACAATGACAACAAAAACAAAGAAATAATATCAGAAGAATTCACCTTGCCTTTTAACATGCTTAATAACCAGGTATTCAGTGGAGCAAATCACAGTCAATTCTCCTGAAATGAAACTGCCTGGATAATCATTATTCAGTTACCTATAGAAGACTTATTTTGTGCCTAGCCTAAGCTAATGATGGCATAACAGCATAGCTGAATGAGCTTTTGAATGTCATGGACTTGGGTTTGGGTCCCAGCTGTACAATTTACTAGCAGTCTTATATTGGCCAATGTACTTAGCTTCTATGAGCTTGAGTTTCTCGCTTTATAAAATGGATATATTGATAACTATTCCATTACTTGGGATAAGGATCCATTTAAATAAGCAAATTTATGTGAAATTTTGGGCTCAATGCCTGGATATAAAAAGTGGTCAATAATTGCTAGTGATTATAATAAGGATGGAGTGAGTTTCAAGGGATGATAGAATATGGTTCCCACCTTTAAGATGCCTTTCATCTAGTTCTGGAGTCAAAAAAAAAAAAGCATGATGAGTACTGAAGATTAGTATTGAAAGTTATGTTATTTGATTGTACAAATTAGGGGGTTTGTCAGTGGGACTTGTGTATTTATGAATACCAATGCTGGGTTGCAATGTATCATCTTTGGTGGATATTAAATACAAAATTAAATTAATTACACTTATTAAAAAATTCAATTAAATTTGTTAATTTATTACAGATTACAAGTTAAAAATAAAACTTCAACTCAAGTATTTCCAAATATTTGGACATCTAAGCAAAGAGGGTTATTCTTTCCCTCATAATTTAAGGACACATGCTGGTAACATGAGGAGGGTATTTCAGGTCGATGGACTAAAACTGGCTTCTTTGCACAGTTTTCTTGTGGGTCTGAAATTATTATCATGTTGCTGGTCACAGCTCCCAAGAATGGGTCACAGATGAGGAACAAAACTGTAAACAAGGCTAAAACCCGTAACTGAGCACATATTCCTAAATTCAGCCTCTCTTTTCTGAGTTTTTGTTGGGTGAGGGTTCAGGAACACATTCATCATATGTTGTTCCAAGAACAGTGTCACCCTCCCCATGATTTCAGAGTAAACAGATCTCAGTAAGTGACAGGTATAAAATATTGCAGACAAGGTCAGGACCATTAAAAGGTCCTTGAAGAACCTCATGTACTCACTGGGGTAAGAGGAGTCATGACTGTCGCCTGTTGTACAGGGAGGTCACTGCCTGGAGGCATGGGACCAAACCAATGGACGAGACCTAGTGATTGCCGCGTGGTCAGGCATAAGCCCTACCCCCCATTGGGCTTTGACATTGGTTTTTCATCAAGGGCTGCAGCTGCCTTCCATCCCCCTGCCTCCCCCAGCCTCTTATCTGGCTCTGGATTGGGATATAAATATTCAACATTATCTCCAGGAAGAAACTTAGAATCAGAGACTCTTGGGGTTGGAGGGGACTTTAATGGTCACCCCATCCAAGGACTGTTCTGAAGTGTGACTCCTTTCTGCTTTGTCTTCCCAAGTGGCTGATTAGCTGTTGTGTAAGAACAGCTGCTGATGGGGATTTGATCCCTATAGAGATGTGGGCTTCTCTCTCAGGACTATTCTTGCAAATATCAATCTACTTCTAGGCTGGATAGTCCTTGGGGACTGACTGTGTGCCGTTTACCATTGTAATCATGACACCTAGTGCAGAATCTAGCATTTAGTAAGTGCTAGTTGAATTATAATAATAGCTAACAGTTATTGAGTGACTAGTGTATACCAGACTCTATACTAATTACTTTCCCTGCATTGACTCATTTAACTTTCAAAATAGCCACTCTTTTTATCCCTGTTTTTGCAGAATAAAACCATTAGATTCAGAAAGACTAAGTCAATTGCTGAAGGTCATGTAGCCAGTTAATGATAAAGTGGGGATTTAATGCAAGCATGCAGCTCTGAGCTTGAACTCTTAATTGCTAGTATAGATAAGTGAAAATAAATAAATAAATAAACAAATGAAGAAAAAAATCAGTAGACCTGTGACTTCTACCATGAATCTTAAATCTCCATTTGTGGCTGGTTGAATGCTTATTCATATGACAGTCATATTTAAAGCCAACCTCAGGTCATCTTTCCCTTTTCTTCCCCTTTCGATTGTGCATAATGATTATATGTTCCTCATAGGAGTGGTTCCAAGTTCCTTCATCTTCCAAAAATCTTCTACGGACTCAACTAGTGAATTTCCTTTAAATTATCTTGGCTATTAATATCACACATTTTACCTGGTCAAATTTTGAACCTATTGCTATTCCTCTCATTTGCTGGGTGTCTTGCCAATGGGCTCTTTTGGTGGGTTGAGCTTCTTTCAAGGGTGGAGTCATGCTTGCACTGCAAATCCAGCTTCCAGCTGCTCACTGATTACTTACTAGCCCCCATGCTCTGTTGTGCTACCTGGAAATACTGGGTGATAAGATTCTCTCCAATTACCTCCCTTGCCCTTAGATAGCTTGCTTGCCTGCAGATGCAGCAGTGGTAGGCTCCGAGGCATTCTCCCTCCACCTCAAAGGCCCTGGACCCAGAGTCTGGTCTCATCAGCATGGAGTAGTTTAAAAGATAGAAGCATTGAAGATTATATGTTTAATACAAATGACAGATCTGAATTTTCTTTCATGCTATCCAGGGTGCATTATGTATAAAACTGACACACACACACACACACATCAGTTGTGTCACTGGATGCTCCTAACAGTAGCTTCTAAAGTGGGTTAAGAGGCACCTGGGTGGCTCAGTGGTTGAGCATCTGCCTTTGGCTCAGGATGTGATCCTGGGGTCCTGGGATTGAGTCCTGCATTGGGTTCCCCACAAGGAGCTTGCTTCTCCCTCTGCCTGTGTCTCTGCCTCTCTCTGTGTGTCTCTCATGAATAAATAAATATAATCTTTAAAAAAAGAAAAAGTGGGTTGAACTGGGACGACGTGACTTTCAAAGGCAACACAGCCCATCAGTGCCAGAATGAGGACTCAAGACTTCCAGCCCCCCAGGCCATGGCTCTCTTTTGCATCAGACAGCTTTCTAGTCCAGATGTCTAGAAAGCCACTTCCTACTTTGAACCCTGCAGATCTCTCAGTTACTGATTTAACATGAAGGGGCTCTAGGAGCTTAGTTATAAATAAAACATGTTGGCTCTAGGAAAGAAGGAAATCAAGTGTCCTGCCAAATTGCCATTCTTCATGAGGCCCCTACCAGCCCCTTGCTCCCTGGGTTGGTGGAGTGGCTCACCTCTCCCTCTTCTTTCTGCCTTGTGCTGGGGCAGAGGTGACTCGGGAAGTTGCAGCATCTATGTTGCTGTACCCATATTGCTCCATTTTCATCTTACTATCCTCGTGCCTCCTAAATCTCCTGTGAAGCTAACAGGAAAAAGTCATCTGTCTGGAGAAAACAATCCCATGGCTCTACAAAGGAAGCAAATAACATTTTAAATTAAAAGTAAGGAAAGCTTCTCGATCATTTACAATAATGTTCCCCCCTGATATACCTCATCTCCGCAGGAGGCCCTGAAAATGGACATGCTTACTGAGGTCAGGTAGGTGGGTCAAGGAGCGAAGCAGACCAGCTGTAAGAAAAGAACGGAGAAAGGAGGGGACTGTGCCACATTGGGAGGCTTGTCTTCCATCCAAGGGGGCAGCTGTTTGCTCCTGCTAACGGGTGCTGCCAGGACTTCTGACTTGCCAAGAGGAGCTAGACATCAGGGTTTATATAAATTGTTAAATGTCTGCAACAAATTCAATTAAAAGCAAAAAAATGAAGACACCATGTGGGACATGTGTGTCTCCCAGTTCTCATTCTGCAACTCTGCAATATGAAGTCTCCTAGAGATGAGACAGAAGTGAAAACTCCGTTGTATGGAAGAGCCCAAAGCCAAGATGGTTGAAGCATATTGCCTAGTGCTCCAACTGGTACATGGTGGGGCTAGATTTTGTCTAACTCAACAGCCAAACTCTTTCCACTAGGCTGGATTGCCTCTCATACCAACCAGGACATTGAACTAAACCAATCTCATCTAACAAAATGGGGTGTTGACCCATGGATTCTAAAACCAGGCAATGGGTCTATAAGCTATCACCTTCCCCAAATTCCTTGTCTTCTCTGGGCCTCAATGCCCTCAACTGTTTAGCAGTGTGCCAGGACTAGAGGACAGCTAAGACCTCCGAGTTGAGACTACAAGTCATAAAGGACTTTGTGAGGTATGGTATCCCTGCAACCTAGCACAGTGCATAGCATGTAGAAGACCCTCATTAAACATTTCTTATCTGAATGAAAATGTTACAAAATGCATTGTGAAATACCTACAATGTCGAAAGAAAGGTTAGTCCATCTGCTCATTCATTCAATTCACAGAGAGATATTGAGCACCTGCCACGGAGGTAGTAATGCTCTTCTGGCCCTGTGAGACTGCATAAATGAATCGTTCCTACATGAGGAGGAGAATGATGATAAGAGCTCAGCTTTGTAACACTTACCACACATATGGTCAATATTGTTCCAAGCACATCACATATAGTAATTTATTTAAATCCTTGTAATATCCTATTGGAATTAGGTCTATGGTTCTTATACAGTGAAAAACCGAGGTGAAAAGAAAGATAAGAAATATGCCTAAAACCACTGAGCTAGTTCAGTGGAGCCAGATTTTTTTTTTTTTTTTTTTTTTTTTAGCGGAGCCAGATTTTAACCACAGCTGTCAGACGGCAGGGTCCATGCTCTTAGCCACAGTGCTACACACTTGTCAAGAAAGGAAGAACAACAGAATTTTTAAGATCCTGCTTCTTTCCAGATACTGACTTAGCTAGACACTTCTGCAAAAACACTAAGGATTTATTTCTTATAGTAATGCAATAAGTTGATACTTTTATCCGCATCTTCTTATCAAGTTGCTCGGTTACCCAGCAAGCAAACTATAACACAAGTTAGTGACAGGATTCAAGTGAGGGCCAGTTACACACCCAGGAGTTCCCAGGAAGGGGACACTGCATCCAGACGAGGGGGAGAAAACCTCGTTTTCCGCTTCTATTGCTATCATCTCTGGCTTCCTGTTGCTTTGGCCCATGGATGGAGTCATTGCTGAGGGCTTAGCCTTCCCTGGTGGCCCAGAAGGCAGCAGTGGCCAATTCTGGGTTCTGGACCTCAAGCTCCTTACTTGTTTGTGCTTCTGGTAGATTATCTGGGTCCGGCTCAAGATTGTTCATTAAAGGTTCTTTCCAGAATTATCTGGTATTCAGCTACAACACGGAGGGGCTTTATTTAATTCCAGGTATGAAAGTGGATTTTCTCTGAAGACATACTTCTGGAGAGCTGAAGGTCTGCTTTTTCCTCAGATAAGGAGGAGGCACTCTGGGCAAGTGGGCAAAGAGGGGGTCCCCCCTGGGGACTTTGGTCTTGGAAGTCCAGCCTAGCAGAGAAGAAGGCAGTTTGCCATTGTTTGGGTTGGTGAATGCATGGCCCTGGAGCAGGGCCTGGGTTGGTGTGGTCTTCCAGCTGGACAGTAAGCGGCAGTGGCAGGGCTGTCTCTCAGGATTAAGCTCCGTGAGTGTACCTCCAGGCTATGGCCTGGGATAGGAAAGCCCTCAGTTAATAAATGAAGCAGAAAGCCTTGCTCTCTGTGTTCCTCTGACACTGTGATTTGCTTGATTCTCCAGGAATAAACAAAACCAAACTACTACCCGATTCGGCATGCAAACTGTTACCTCAAGAAGGAAAGAAGAAAATGGAATGCAAAAGCCATTGTGTCTAAACATTGACCAGATGTGTGAAAAACTTATTTTAATGAGGGGCACTGTTACTCACTAAGCAGTAAAACTTGGGTCCTGATGTTTTACTTTTCAGTGGTTTGAAAAATCCATATACTCCTTTAGTGGAAAGACCGCATTGGAATATTGGAATCTAAATTTATGGTATGATTTTCAGACAGAGATCTTCTGTGCTTAAAGACCACCACTCAGGGGCTTGGGGGCTGAGAGCAAAGCCTGACACTATGCCCCCAGTTCTGGTCTTTTAAAAAGATATATTATTATTTTTAGTCTATGCTTTCTGTTCACTCCCCTGCCAGGAAACTCGTCCCAACCTCATCCTCATTCATTAACCTCACTTCCAGGTTAACCCTGAATAAGTCTCCCTGCTTTCCACCTCGCTGTCACTTCGAGTAATGCTGCTGCACAGATCCTTCCTTTCTGTCTTCCTACTCTGCATATGTGCTTCCATTCTGCCTTCTGTTTTTTCTCTTTCTTGCTGGTGGATGCCCAAGTCCTGTGCCATGTTGGGTAATCCACTGGAATTTTAAAAATGAGGAAGACTGAGGGTCTGTACCTGGAGGCCTATGGAGGAGTGGAGGAAGAAGGGCCTGTGTAATGAAATGAATGTGTATGTTCCCCTCTTCCTCCCAAATTCATGTGTTGAAACTGAGCTCCCAAGGTGAAGGTGTTAAGAGGTGGGGTCTTTGAGGAGTGATTAGGTCCTGAGGGTAGAGCCCTAAAGAATGGGATTAGTGTCTTTGTAAAGGAAACCCCAGAGAGTTTCCTTGTCCCATCCACTATGTGAGGTTATAGCGAAAAGACAACCTTTCAAGAACAGACAACAAACCTGCTAGTGCCTTAATCTTGGACTTCTCAACCTCCATAGCTGTGAGAAATAAATGCTTGTTGAACATTATAAATCATCTAGGCTATGGCATTTTTGTTATGACAGCCCAAATGGACTAAGATGCCATATAAACCATTTAATGCAATATAAATGTAAATTCTATTATGGAAATGTATGCAAGGCTCAAGTGGAAAAGTCAAAGATGAGAGTGGTCAACTATACTTAGAGTAGGTGGCCATGGAAGGCTTTCTGGAGGAGATGGTATCTGAGTTAACTACTTAAAAAGATAAGTAGTTATTCCCAAGAGGGAGAAGGCAGAAAAGGACATTCCATGCAGAGGCTTGAAGCAACCTGCCACATTATAGGACACGGATGTAAGTTGGTGAGAAACAGGACTAGGAAATTATGACAGGTTGGCTTATGCAAGGTCTTAGGTGCCATACTTCACATTTAGATATCAGGAGCCAGGGAAGGATGTGAAGAGGGGAGAAATATATTTGGGTTTTCATTTTGAAAGAGCAACATGGTTGTAGGGTGGAGGATATCTGAAAGGAGTAAAACTCTCAGCAGAGTAAGACCTAGACATGGAGCCCAATGGTCCATGAAAGAAACAATCAAGTGCTAAATTGATAAAGTCACAGTGAATGTGGAGAGAAGGGTTGGATAGGAAAAGTGAAGAAAAGCAGAATCAACGGTACCCAGATGGTGACCAGAACTGATGCATCAATGAAAGAGAAGAAGAGAGGTCAGCTCCAAGGTTTCTGGCTTAATGAATGACACCGAGATCCACTCAGCCACAGGAATGAAAAAAACAGAGGAGCAGATTGAAGGAAGTAGGATCATGGGTGGGTCAGTCCTGAAGGCCCCGTGGGACACTGAGGCAATCATGTCCAGTAGACAATTGACAATCCAGAAAAGACATTCTAGGGAGCCCTGGCCTCTAGCCACTTATTAAGAATTGGGACCAAAATGTGATGTTTAGACCATGAGAGTGTATGAGATCCTCTATGGAAAGCATAGCCCCACATCCCACACCCCCGTGTCCATCAGAAGTGCAGTGTGGCCAGAGCCCCTGCAATCTTTATGGCTTTGCCCTTTCTCCTTAGTGGGAGCCTGACATTTGGATAAATGTATCATTTTCTTCTCACCCTTCTTGTGCGTGTAGAGCGACACTGAATTTTAGATCTCATCAACACCCTAGATTTCTGGATAACAAAAACAGCAAAGATATGTAAATGAGCTGTACCAAATGTCTAGAGAGGGACTAACTCCCCTCTACTCCAATGTAGGAGCACATGTGAAATAAAAAAACAAAAACCAAAAAACAGGAGGGCATCCTGGGGCTTGTTTATCCTGGCTCTAGGATTGACTGCTTAGGAAGTACGCAAAGCCAATAATGACTAATGTCCTCAAATATTGCTTATTATTCATATAGCATAATCACAATCAATACTGCGAGGACCCCACACACTGTTTGTTTTGCTATTTGAACCACAATCTAAGGTCTACCCAGAATGGCATCTCCATAGAAGAGCTATTAGTTTGCTGAGCTAAACTATATTTAAAGAGCAGTCAATTCTACGGATTCTTTGTTCTTAATTCGCAGCTAAGTTCCAATTAAATCTATGTTGTATATAATCAAGTTAAATTGCAGGGCCTGTTGTGTTAGGAAAAAATGTAAAATGATTTTGTCCGGCACCCAGTTAGACTGTGGCTGGCCCTGATCGTGATTAGTGAAGGATATGGAGATACTTGGAATTCTAGAACATAAGTCCATACTCATTCTATGACAAGGTATGACTATTTATGTCTAGACAATAAGTTTTTATTCAAGACTCACAGCCTGCCTGGGCATTGTGGAGATCTCCAAAAATATATACAATACAGTTTATAGCTCCAAGAATTGGGACTGTGGAGAGTCCTATTGCTGTGGGCACACCTAAGGAGTGCCAGGTGATAGTTTGGGTCATTCTAGCTGTCATACGGATCAGTTGTCTAAGAGTAGACCAGGTTGCTTAATAATTGATCTACTTTCCTTGTCCATCTTATAAAAAATAATAACACTTTCCCCTCTCCACCTTACAGGGCAGTTATTCAAAAGCTAGTGTCTACCGAATGCTAAATGCATTCCAGCACCATTTAAAAGACTGTACACATGTTAACTAACCAGTCTTTACAACATCCCTCAAAAATAAATATTATTCTGGGGGGGGGGGGGCACTTCATGTAATGAGCACTGCGTGTTATATGCAACTGGTGAATCACTAAGTTCTACCCTTGAAGCTGATAATACACTATATGTTAACTAAATTGAATTTAAGTGAAAAATTAAAATGAAAAAAATTGATATTATTGTTCCAATTTTGCTGAATAAGAAACTGAGGCATGGGGTGCTTGGGTGGCTCAGTCAGTTAAGCAACTGCCTTTGGCTCAGGTCATGATCCCGGGGTCCTGGGATCCAGCTCTGCGTTCGGCTTCCTGTTCCGTTGGAACTCTGTCTATCCCTCTCTCCTTCCACTTGTGCTCTCTCTCTCTCTCACACACACAAATAAAGAAATAGAATTTTTTTTAAAAGGAAACTAGGCACAGAGAGTTTAAGTTCTGCACTTGAGATCACACAGTACTTTTGCTGGTAAATTATTTTATGAACTTCCCGCAACTCCAAGCGTTCTTTCCACGTTGAATCCAAATCTGTCTATAATTCCTATCTGGCTGGTCATCGTTCTGTCCTCTGGATCCAAACAAAATAAATATAACTATTCTTCTCTATGCCAGCCCTTCAATATTTGAGGATGGTGGTCATGTCTTTCCTCCAGTTTTCTGTACTTGGCTAAGTAACCTCAGTTCCTGAAACCATTGCAAATCTGTCCACTCTGAAGGGGTCCTTCCTTTGCTATATCCGAATGGTAGACCCTATGCCCTCAATGTGCAAACAGTCAGGAAGTGTTCCTATTTAGCATTAAGTAGATCACTCCCTATCCACAAAATGGAGGGAAAAGCTCATTTTTGTTGTAGACATTGCTCCTTTGCCTCATCTTACACCATACCTGTAATACCTAGACCCATAAATACATCCTGTCATGGTCAATAATAAAGACAGCTAAGATATACCATGGCATATTACCTGCCAGTCACTATTCTGTGATGTATGTTTTAATTTAATGAATCATCACAACAAATGCTAGATGCTATTTTTATTCCTGTTTCACCGAAGAAACAGAGCACAGAGGAGTTAGGGATTGATGCTATGTTGTACAGCCTATGACGGCCCAGTGACTAGCTATTGGTAAGGGGTGACAGCGTAGAGGATCACAGTGGCTTGGAAGAGTATATTTATTAAGGAACTCATAGAGTATGGTTTTTAAAAAGGACATTTTTAAATATGTACTTTGTCCAAGCAACATCTTGTCTCATGAATCTCTCATGTGATTCTCAGATTTGAAGTTGAGTATATCAAGAAGGAAGTAGACTTGGACTCAGACAACACCAACCACCCAGGGCCTGCAGTCAACCTCTACTAACATTCCGCCAGACTGGCTGATCAGGACCTGCCCCAGTGATGAGCCATAGGTCAGCTGGAGAATGAGCCCAAGATAAGTGGGAGGCAGACTGTGAGTCTAGGAAGGGTGTTGTGTCACTTGGGTGTGAAACGTGGCCTGTCTCCAGGTACCCTCAAGAATGTTTCATGATGTCAGGCTGGCGTTCGTGGTGAGATACTTTTATATCCTGGAAATGATGAGAGAGTTAATATTACCTATTTGTTTTATTTTTATCTATCATCTATCTATCTATCTATCTATCTATCTATCTATCCATCTATCTATCATCTATCTATTATCTATCTATCTATCTATCTATCTATCTATCTATCTATCATCTATCTATCTCTCTATCCATCCTTTGTGTTTGGTATCTGGGCCTTGTAGTTCTAGTACCTATTTCACCTAAGAGGATTGAATTTTTTTTAATTTATTTTTTATTGGTGTTCAATTTACTAACATACAGAATAACCCCCAGTGCCCGTCACCCATTCACTCCCACCCCCCGCCCTCCTCCCCTTCCACCACCCCTAGTTCGTTTCCCAGAGTTAGCAGTCTTTACGTTCTGTCTCCCTTTCTGATATTTCCCTCACATTTCTTCCCCCTTCCCTTATATTCCCTTTCACTATTATTTATATTCCCCAAATGAATGAGAACATATAATGTTTGTCCTTCTCCGACTGGCTTACTTCACTCAGCATAATACCCTCCAGTTCCATCCACGTTGAAGCAAATGGTGGGTATTTGTCATTTCTAATAGCTGAGTAATATTCCATTGTATACATAAACCACATCTTCTTTATCCATTCATCTTTCGTTGGACACCGAGGCTCCTTCCACAGTTTGGCTATCGTGGCCATTGCTGCTATAAACATCGGGGTGCAGGTGTCCCGGGGTTTCATTGCATTTGTCTCTTTGGGGTAAATCCCCAACAGTGCAATTGCTGGGTCATAGGGCAGGTCTATTTTTAACTGTTTGAGGAACCTCCACACAGTTTTCCAGAGTGGCTGCACCAGTTTACATTCCCACCAACAGTGTAAGAGGGTTCCCTTTTCTCCGCATCCTCTCCAACATTGGTTGTTTCCTGTCTTGTTAATTTTCCCCATTCTCACTGGTGTGAGGTGGTATCTCATTGTGGTTTTGATTTGTATAAGAGGATTGAATTTTAAAGTGAAAACATTCTTGGGGTGCTTGGGTGGGCTCAGCTAGCTAAGCATCCAACTATTGATTTTGGCTCAGCTCATGATTTCAGGGTCATGGGATTAAGCCTTAGGTTGGGCTCTGTGCTAGTGTGGAAACTGCTTAAGATTCTCTCTCTCCTTCTTCCCTTCCCATCTTCTAAAAAATAAATGAAATAAAGTGAAAACATTCTGGTAGGTGGGCACAGTTCTGCCCCTTTAGCATGATAGCACAAGAAAGAAAAAACAGAATTCTAAAGAAGAAAAATCCCTGGATAAAAAATGAGCAGGAAATCCCTGGAATAAAAAATGATCAACTGCAGGTGATTAAAAAAATGAAGTTAGAGGTGGAAGAGGTACAGAGAGAGAAAGGGAGAAGGGGACAAACTCGGATAACCCTATAATCTAAGAAAAGGGTGGTAAGATTAAACCCAGCCCCCAGGACCACAAAATATCAACCCCTAAACACATAGCCAAATACTAATGCCTGCAAAATCATATAAACAATTTCTAACATAGTAGCTTGACAGGTGAAGAGCAAACTCACCTGCCAGTAGCATGGTCAGCTCAGGTCTCCAAACTATTATCCATATTGATTTGAAGTGAAAGCCTGCTACTTAAATCAGTAGGGAAAGAATCTTTCAAAGGCTATTTGAGTAATTCCCTGCCAGGTACCATGCTGCTTTTTTGGGATGGGAAGTGCGACAGGGTGGAAGTATGGTGGCAATGTTTCCCAAAGATCTCGCTGTAACCTGGCCCTGGCCCCCGGTGACCCACATCTTTCCATTCTCCTTTTTTCTTTTTCCCATCACCGAAGCAGAGAAGCTTCTCATGGGGATGTAAAGTCACATACATCCCCTTGGTCTGCCGAATGAGAAAAAGCTACACTTTCCTATTGAACTCTGGCTCTCATTGATTGCTCTGGAAGGATGCTGTTGGCGTTGGGTAACTTCAAGTGCCATGGCAATGCATTTCCAGGCAAGATGAGCACACCCCACTTTCCCTGGTGGTATCTTGCCTTTAGTGTATTTAGCACTCAGCAGAACCACACTACGTAAGAAAGGATTGCATGTGTTTCCTTCCATGGCCGCCCCAAGGCGGGGAAATCGTTCCAGCTCAGGGGCCGAGCTGGCCAGATAATGGGGGAAGTGAGAACAAGCTGGGATTTGCTTCTTGAATCATCCACCAGCTGTCTGCACAACCTCAGAGGCAGACCTGACCTGCTTTCATGATGAGCCGTGATGTTAGGAGAAGGGAACTCCAGCTGGATGAGTCAGTCCCAGGTGGGCTCTTCAGGCAGCAGCATCTGGAGGCTTCATCTTCTGGACTGCACGTGGAACGTGCTTGGTCTGGAAGTCATTAGAAGAACATAAAACCAGATCACCCTGATGTCATCTTTAGAAGGTGACCTGATCCCAGAGCACAAAGGTGATCCTTACACGACTCTCCCAAACTACACGCTTATGGCTGACCCCAAATTTCCAGCAGATACTCTAATCTTTTTACCATCGCCAAGTTTGGAATCATCTTTGTGGTACCCAAGCACACTAATGAGATATTGCTGAGTTTAACTTATCTCTATGTAAGCCAGGGTTAAAGGGCTAGCTCCTTGTCCATATCTATGACACAAAATGGATGTTACTGAGGGCATCCAGAGAAGCCAGTGGTAGGTGATCAGCTGGTCCCTTCTGTGTGGGCTCCAGAGCTACAGAGCCCATGTCCACACCTGAGCTCAGATTACTCTATGTTGCATCCATTACCTGGTTCTTCCTTTTCGGTAGGAGACCCACCAGAGGGCTAGTACTTCACGTAGGAGTCCCACTGGCCCTCCTGCCCTTGTGACATTGCCTTGCTACGTCAACCATCTTGGCAATGATCTCTTCAAAGTTAGCAGTTATCATAGGGAAGTTGCCAAATAACTTCAAAGCAATGCTAGCAAGTCTGCTTCAAAGCAGAAGGATTATCTACTTCCTTTGCATTTATTTTTTCTTCCCTCCCTTCCTTCTTCCCTTCCCCTCTGTCCTTCCTTCCTCTCTTTCTGTTGTTGCTTAATACAGATTTTCAAACTCTACCTTAAACCTATTGATTTAGTTTAATAAGCTCTTGATGTGATAATGTTGTGCCAGTCAGGTTTGTAACTACTGATCTAAAATGCTTTTCTTAGTTTTAATCTAGTTGTTAAGAGTTGACAACATGAATATGATGCTAGGTAACAACTTGTGTCTATAATGCTCTGATGGTGTTATTCCCTTGGCTGGGTTGAAAATCTCCATTCTCCTTCTTTATAATGAGTCAAGCATGAAGACAGGCTACACTGCAATAGCTGTCCCACTTTCATAGGCTGAGAATCTATAGATGATGTCTGTACTTGTGCTTTCTCATTTGTAAAAGCAAGTTCCTAGTCCTCATCCTAGATCATGATTTATCCACAGAGGTGTTCACTGAAGCAGCAGAACAGAAAATACTGGAAATCAATAAGTTCCAAACATTGAGAATTTATTAAGTACATTATAACACATTCTTCAATGCAATGCTATGCTGCTTTAAGATTATATTTGCAAAGAAGCTTGAATAGAAAAACTCTTTGTGTAGTGAATACTTATGGTATAATATTACCTGAAAAATAGTGCACATTATATACATAATATCTTAGCTATTGCTAAGATATTGCTAAAATATGCATGGAAAAATAATGAGAATAGATTTACTAAGATATTAACAGTGGTTTTCTCCAGGTGGAGGTATTTTTATATTTCTAATTCAATTTCCCTAGATCTAAAAAAATTCTACGGTGATTATATTAATAACTTCTATATTAACATGTCAAAGGCTATTTGACAAATTTTATATGGATATTATGAGAATAAAATGAGATAATAAATGGAAGGCAGCTTAAAAAATGTGGTAAGCAGTGTTGTTTTTATGGTGATTACTCAACTTTAGGGGAAGCAGTAATAAAATCTTAATGTAAAAATTATCCAAGAACAGATTGTACCTTCTCCATAGACAGGTGATAATTGTATGCCAAATTAGCACATCACCTTTCCAGTTCTGCTTAAAATGATGATGTCAGTCCTTAGAAATCTCAGTGGAGAATACTAATCTGTACCTCAGAGGTGAAGTATGCTATGTCTCAAACACCTAATATCCATCACTTTACTTCACATTGTCCAAAATCACTCCGTGGTGAATGCACACCATCGCTTGGCTCAGCCTCCATTGGTCCAGGCGAGGATGGTCCAGCTCTGACCTCAGGGCCTATCCTCTCAGCACCTTGGGTAGTAGAAACATCTAGAGATGGGTGGGCTCTGGGTTTCCCACCTTCCGTGCCTTCGCAGCTCTGGTGTGCATCTGTGAGAAGCATAACCACTTTGGGAGATGACATTTGCCCAGGCCAGATGCTCTGTTATAATCTCGCTTCCTCTTCTTTCATGTCTCCCAAGGGGCATAATCCCAGTCTCTAAATATAAACTGTGTCATCTTAAAATATATACCCTTTTCTGCCAGGGTTGTTATTTTTCTTCCAGGTGACATTACCCAAGTTTCTATTAATAAAGATAAGGCTGAGTGGGCAAACATGGCTCTCTATTCCTCTACCAGGGGGGCGTCAGGGCTCCAGGTGTGCAGACATGTGTTGTCCCATTGCTTTTCTCTTGGAAACTCTGGAAACTTTTCTCACAAGACTCTGACAGGTGGAATTAGCCATCTGGGACCACACACATGCTTGTTTCTCATTTTCACATTGCAGTCAGCCTTGACCACCAGCATTGCACCCACAGAGAGGAATCCCTGAGGGACGGACTGAGCAAGGGGTGGTTGTGAGCATTAGGGGCCCCATAAATTTGGCCAAGCCACAGCTTTCCAGTGCAGCTTCCACCTACCATTTCTGATTCCTACCATCAATTGCAAGGCTGACCCCTCTTAGTTTAGGGAAGATGCCAATGCGAGAGCAACTTAGTGGCCCGTACAGCTCTTGTCCTTACTCTGGCCTTGTGTCAGGGAACATACAGGGAAGAACTCAATACTCATCCTCACTGATCTCTGCCCATACCATCCAAGAACCTCCAAATAAGCCTTGCTTACTCCAGTTCTAATAATAGCCACTTCGTATTGAGAGCTCACGATGGGCCAGGCACTTCAAGCACATATGACTGATATTCACAACACCCCTAGAAGGTGGCTGATATTCGGTTTAACAAATGTGGAGACCCATACTCAGAGAGACTAAATAACCATCCCCAGTCACATATCTCAACATGGTGGTGTCTGGATTCAAACCCTGACTCACTAGACTCTAATTCTCCCTAAACCACTTCGCTCTCTTCCAGGGTACTATTGCAAGTGTTTTCAAGACTTTCAATAGCTTCCTATCCTCCAAAGATAGAGGGGTGGGGTCAAGGATTCTCTATACTTATTTGTCCCAGGCTCACTCGAAGTGACCTTAGTGAGCGGGACATTAATTTGTAGCTATCCTTTCTGAAATTGAGAAGGACCAAAATGTTACCTGAGCTGCCCTGGTGGGGATTATCCTTTTGGGGACTTAGGACATCAAGTAGGCTTCTTAAAAGGGGAGCTGAGGCTGTGTGGTATCATTTTATACCAGAGTGCACAAAGGCTGAGAGAATTTGGTTCTAAAATTAATAGCTCAGGGTGCCTCTTGCCAGAAAGACAAATGTGACAAGTGTCCCTCCTGAGATAACACATGGGCTAGGATAGAAGTGTATTGGAGGAAAATACTCTACCAAAAGATGCAATAGCTAATGGCTCATGAAATCTTTACAAGGAATGGTAGACCCGATTGTCATCCCAGGATGGCAGCTTGTTGCTGGGCCTCTATTGCTCAAAAATGAATTGAATGGGTTCTGGGAACCCTCTCATCTAGTTACATTACAGAATGGGGAAAAAGTGGTTGTCACGGCTCTGAGGGCTTCCGCTAGTGCCTAGTGTCCTAGCTGACACTGCCATTCTGATTCAAATGGAGAAGCTGGATGGGAGGACCCAGTCAAATGGGATGGGAAGGGTTGGGCTCCCTTCAAGGAAGAGCTAGGGTCTATTCAGCATGACCCTAGTCAGGGCAGCCCTCTCTGGAAACTGGAGTCACAGCCCTCCAGTCTGTTCTGTGGAACCAGCAGTCAAGGGTCCTGACCAGCAGCCTTGACTGAGTGAAGGCATCTTTCCACATCTGCATTTCCCGTCTTCTATCCTTGTGTGTATTTTGATATACATTGTCAGAATCCAACTCAAACGACATATGACGAGTTACCTGACAATGGAGTGAAAGTAAGGAGAATCAAGAGGACATATTCCCTACACTCTGGAGAAGGTCGCGCTCTGAAAGAAGGCATGATACAAGTTACTAAAGGAATCTAATAGCAACCCAGTATGTGACGCTGTGTCATTTCAGAGGAGGAAGAGGTAATGTTCTCTCAGAAGCCTGATTCTTAAAGAGAAGAAAGCAACAGGTGGTAAAAGGAGCATCACAAGTCAGTGGAGAGATGTGGTATTATCCATACTCTATTTATGGTCACATGAAAACTATGAGCACCGAAGGGGAACAAAACAGTAGAGGGCTTCCCCTTCAGAAGTCTAAAAATAAATTAGAACTGGAAAAAAAAAGGGGAATTAAGTGTTTAAAAAGAAAACCACAGAAAAATGGCAAGATGATAATAAAAATAAGTCATCTGAAACCTCAAAAGGTAAGAACTTTTTTTAAAGTATAGAAGTAATGGAAGAAGTCTCCCAGGGATGTGATAAATTACAGATCTGGGTCCTCTAAAATTTAAAAGTTCTATGTGTTTAAAATTTCACTACATGTTGGCCATGTCTATGTCTTCTTCTGTGAGATTTCTGTTCATGTCTTTTGCCCATTTCATGATTGGATTGTTTGTTTCTTTGGTGTTGAGTTTAATAAGTTCTGTATGTTAGTAAATTGAACACCAATAAAAAAAAAAATCTTAAAAAAAAAATTTCACTACAATACAACCAAAAATGAAAACTTTTCCCCCAATTAATTCAGGAAAAAACTGTAGTTAGCTGGACTGGCAAAAGGCTAATATCTTTATTCATCTCCATAGTGCATAGCAAATGCCCTATCAACTCATTAGAGGAATGGTGGCATCACCCCATTTTGCAGATGAGGTTATTGACACCAAGCACGAAAGGACCTCACCAAAGGGACAAGAGAATTCATTGTGGAGTTGGAGCCAAACTCATGAGGCTTTTCCCACCTGCTGTCAGTTGTGGAACGCCATGTGAGTTTCTTTAAGCAGGGACTGGGGAGGATTCACCTTCTCCCTGGAAAGGAGGATGAGCATTTGTAGTGCGACTGGAATCAGATCGGAAACAAACTCTGTGAATTTTTGGAAAAGATTGGGATTTCAGAGAGGTGGTTATTTATCTCAAAGAAAGTAAATATTTTATATCCAGGAGAGCTGAAAAATGAATAGACCAAACCCTCACCCCCCCTAAACAAACTTATATACATCGTTGTTCTTTAATATGCAGTCATTCTTGTATAGTAGAGAAAACAGAACAGATACTGATTAAAATCAGAATATGCTAATCATCCTAAAGAAGAAGTTCTATTTAAATGCCCTCAATGTGTTAGTGTTCAGTTTTTGATAACAAATAAGAAATTTATTATAGAAATCTGTTGTGGGATTTCATACACAGAGGGAGTAATGTATATCTAATGTTTCTATTCTATGGAGCCTGAACAATGGACTGAGGGTGTTTAGTAATCCTTCCACTACATATATACACATTTAAGTTATAATAACCTGTGATGTGTGTGCTGTCCCTGGAGAAAGAGGTCAGGGTGACAAGGTGAGCTTTATGATTCCAAGTCTGGCGGATAAAGACTGTCAGACAGAGAGGAATTAAAAGAAAAATTTCCATAAGCCCCAAATGCATCATTGGAAAACAACATTTTAATCAGATCGTTTCATATTTTTACAGAGGAGTCATCTTTTACTGGAAAATATTTTTTCCCCCAACACATGAAGGACAAAAAAATGATACCCGTGGGAATTGATTTCTTCCCAACGCAGCTATTTAATTGATCTATTTGGAACTCTTATACCATGTTGCTGCATGCTAATTGGAAGTCATTTTAAAGCAGAATCAGCTTGGATCACAACTGATTTGATGGAGAGGAGCTGGCCTGCCCAACTTGGGAAGAAGGTATGCAAGAAAACCTGGCTTTTACAAGCCCCGTGAACAGAGCATTTATTTGGATGAGACAGAGGAACAAATCTGGAAGTCCAGGGATGACACAGACCTTGGCGGCCTTTCAGAAGTGACCTGCCAAGTCTTCCGTTACTCAGTCCTCACATCCCTCCAGTGCAGGGCAACAGACCGGGTGGGCTGCCTCCGCCCACAAACCCTTCCCACTGGAGCCTTCCCAACCCCAGTGGCCCTGTTAAAAAGGTAGGTGCCTTCTGGAAAGAGGAGTTCAAAAACTCCCCATTTTACATACTGACTCTGTGGTCAGTGGTACCTGATGATGCACCACTGCAGCTTCATCTTGCTGGGTATAAAAGTTTGCTTCCTTTCTTTTTGGTTTTGGCCTTTTAAAAGAGTACCTAAAATTCAAATTACTTCTGGAGAAATTGTTAAATGTGTGACCCTGAAAGATGACACCTTGGGACTCTGGTAGCTCATCTGTAAGTATGAACACCCAGTGGAAAACAAGAATGATGCTCAGCCAGGCACCTTGGATATTGGGAGTAGTAAGATCATCATGAAGGAGAAAAAAGGGAGAAAGAAGACGAGGACCAGCCTGAGCTGGCCTCATGGACCTTGCCTTTCACCTTGATCTTGTCCAATGAAAGGGACCAATCTCTGATCTGGGGCTCTCATACTTCCTCTGTCGGGCTTACCGGGCCACTCAGGAAGAGAGAGTCATTGTTTACCACCTGTTGGCATTAACTATAAAATGGGTACACCAAGAGGATAGTTTGGCCTCTCCAAATATTTAACTGCTGAACTTGACAGCACCATAACCACATATAGGTTGACAGTATGGCACACGCCCCTCTAGCCCTCCCCAGCTCCCTTCTCTATCCAGTACTTTCTTCTCCAAACTATTCTTCATTGATATTCCAAAGTGCATATGTTAATGTAAATGTTTAATAAGCAATTTCAGAAGCAGATACTGTGCTTTATGCCTTTCGGACAAGTTCTGCAATAGGACCTTTCTTGTGGCACTGTGGCATCACTGAAATGAATGAAGAGTGACAAAGTGTGACCATGTAATATAATTGGGGAACTTAGCACGGAATCATATTTTTTTTCTACCAAAGACAATGTGGGTTGCTTTTTAGTTTAAAATTGACTTTAAATTTCCAGTTGGTGAAAGTTTTGCTAAGAGGCTAGGGTTATGCAGAATCATGCAAAACAAAACAAGTCTGTGATCAAAAATGGACAGTTGGCTAATTATTTGATCTATTCATCGATGTCCCATGTTTGGATGATTTTCACAGGAATCCATTGATTCTGGAGTGGAAGAGGGTGGAACTCTTCTATAGTTAATAAAACTACACATTTATTTATTCAAGAGTTTGTTTTAAGTGAGCACCTGCTTTGTGTCTAGCATGGTACAAAGCTCTGGAGTTGCAGTGATGAGTAAGAGGGATTTTCCCTCAAGGGGCTTAGAGAGGAGCAGGTGGTAGACAGTAATCCAAGCTGATGCAGACACCTACGCAAAGTCGGAGAGAGCAGTCCAGACAGCTGGGTCTCCGGGAAGGCTTCTCCAAGGAGACAGCATGTGATCTGGCCTTAGAGGACATGTGGAATTTTCACAGAGAAGATGGGCATGGGGGGACTTCTGTGGGGGCGGGGGGGGATGAATAGGATGAGCAGAGGTACACGGGGTGGAGGATGAAGTGATTTGGCTGGATTTCACCTTTCACCCCAAGTGAAAAGGCATTGGACAGAGTGGAATGCCTAAGTGAGAAACAGGTCTTGGAGTTTGCAGGCTCCTCTGGTGGGAAATAAGGAGCTGCTGTAGGTTTTGGTGAAAGGAAATGGGGTGATTGGCTCTGTGCTTTAGGACATCCTGGATGGGGCAGAGACAGTGAAGGGCAATGTGACGGGGGGGAAGGGATGTCTCATTTCAAATAGTTCAAATCATTCTGAAGTTTGGATGACTTTCTTCTAGTGAATCGAGAGGCACAGTGCAGTGAAGAAATGCATGAAAAATTAAAAGGTCTGAATTCTAGCTCTAGCTTTGCTTCTAATTAGTTTTGTGTCAGGATGAGTCACTTCATGTCACTGATCCTTAACGTGCTCATCTATAAAGAGGTGTGTGTGTGTGTGTGTGTGTGTGTGTGTGTGTGTGTCTGTTGATTACTAAAGTGAATTACCTGCCTTCTAAGATGAGTTCTATGATCCTGTATGATGTGTGCATTCTTCATTTCCTCCTTTGATATTTTCATCTCAGAATATCCAAAGTGATTTTAATAGGATATTTAGATATTTCTACCTTCTTCTAGAGCAAGCCTTTTCCCTTGAGATGGTTACATAGCATTTACCCCTCAGATGTTCTCTTCCTGTGTCTTTAAATTTGTCAGTTAAATATGATATCCAAAAATAAATAAATAAATAAATATGATATCCAGGAAAAGAAGAAGGCAACACACTACCGCCACCACGTCTTTCTGTTTCGGTCTCTAAACTTTAGGGTCTGATGGACTGGACAGCAAACGGATACCTCTCTGTGCCACTGGTGTGTTCTTAAGGAGAGCTGATCACTGAGTGAAGTCGGGAGATGGCATCAAGAAGCACAGCTAGTCCAGACTATTAGAGAGGGTTACCTGGATTTCCCTCCTGTCCTCACCTGGATAAACCTCTCCTTGCCGTTTGACTCCATCATGGCTAGCCTGCTAAAGACAACGTGTGTTTTCCAAAAGAAGACTTTCCAGGCACCTTTGACTGCTGTTCCAAAATGGAGAAATGTTACCAGGATGAAAATTATGTACGGCAGATGTTCATGAACAAATATATAGGGTAATGGAAGTCGCTTCTATAAAATATCCGATGCTTAGAAATAAATGAGAATTCTATCATCTAAATGACTACATATTGGGGATTTTACATAGCAGATCACCGATTTTTTAAACACTTTGGCCAGATGTTTATATATGGTCTTTACATTTTTATTATTTGATTTTTATTTTATGTTTCATTTATGGGCAGCATTTTTCACCAACCCATACAGTCTACCAAGGACAGCAATCCTTTCCGGGCAGGAGGAATTTGGCAAAAAGACAGAGCCATCCAATGCAGTGGGTCTCAGCAGCTCATGCTGTACCATCTTAACCAAGAGCTTGTCAAATCCACTCAGCGACCATGATTTTTCACAGTCAGATGTTTTCAATTTGTCTTCCAATATGATGTTGACTCAAACATTTGGCAGATTTATAATTTCTCCATTCTCCCCTGCCACTCATTCTCGGGTTTTAGATTTTCTCATTTAATAGTTGTAGCAGTGTTTTACGCTTTCTATAAATCTTTGTGAAGTTTCTGAACCCAGTGTCATACAAGTTGAGAATTGCTATCTAACAAAATCCTTTCAGGAACTGAGTGCTATATTTTATAGTTCTGCATTAATTAATCCTCTGCCTGAGGTAATGAGCAGGTTTGAAGGTACTTTTTAAACTTACAGTAGACACAGGCTGATTCTTCCCACTGGAGAACAGAGTGGGGGCAGGTAAAGTCCTCTCTTTAAACCTCTGTCTTGCCTGGGAGCCCTGACTTTGCCTAACCTGGAAATGGGAGCAGTAGGTACCTCAGGTTCTGCTCTTCTCCCATCCCTGTGCCTGAGGTATCACCAAGAATTCATTTCTTCAGGTCACCTGGGTGGCTCAATTGTTTAAGCATCTGCCTTTGGCTCAGGTCATGATCCCAGGGTGCCGGGATGGAGCCACATGCTGGGCTCCCTGCTCAGTGAGGAGTCTGCTTCTCCTTTTCCCTCTGCCCCTCCCCATGCTTATGTTTTCTCTCTTTCTCAAATAAATAAATAATATCTTTATTATTTTTTAAAAGGTGTTATTTATTTATTCATGAGAGACACAAAGAGAGAGAGAGGCAGAGATGTAGGCAGAGGGAGAAGCAGGCTCCATGCAGGGAGCCTGATGTGGGACTCAATCCTAGGACCCCAGGATCATGACCTGAGCCAAAGGCAGATGCTCAACCACTGACCACCCAGGTGCCCCATAAATAATATCTTGAAAAAAAAAAGAATTAATTTCTTCCTCTGCTTCTATGAAACCAGACCTTTCTTGGCTGCCTACTTTGCCCCTTCTATGCCTCCTTCCCTGCTTGTGTCAGTCACCAGGAAGTTCACCTACCTCTGAGCACCTCTGGGACCAACTACCTATTTTAGCACTTAATCATACTCTGCTTTGTACGGTCTCCTGAATGCTAGGTCTACTGTTGACTGTTAAACCATGAAATTCCCCAAAGATAGAGAGCATAGCTATATTGGATTAGGGAAGTTCTATTATGAATCCCAGCAATTTTTATAGCAGTAGGCATAGATATATGATCCCTAAATACCTGAATGTAGAATAACTACACAAATGAAGAGAGAGAGAGAGAGAGAGAATGAGAATGAACTTTACTAATCCCAGACACACTACCCTGTCCACTATCTCTGGGATGTTTCTAACACAGCCAAGATAGAGGGGCATCAGAGCTATATTCAAGTTTCTCAGAAGGAGATTTAGAAGAGAGAGATAGTGTGCATGCATGTGTTTGTGTGATTAGTCTCAGGGAGGTCTTTCTGCAAGTTACATTTTTTGTAAGTTACATGTTCATACTTTGCAAAATGATATTCTATGATTATATGACACATTAGGTTCTTATGTAGAAGATGTAGACCTTTTATGGGTCTTTCCCTAAAGGAGAGGCCTTGCAACCCATAAGCATCTCTCAAAGCAAGAGCTTCCCTGTGGTTAGCTACCAACTATTTTGTGACCCTGAGTATGTTATTGTTCATCTGTGGGCCTCCAAGTCCTCAAGAGAAAAGTGAAACCAATAGATCTGATGATCTCCAAGTTTCCTTCCAAACCTGGGTTCTGAGCGCCTACTCATTGTCACTATTGCTTCCATTCTTCAGAAACTAAGTGAATGCCTATGCCATGTTGGTCGTTCGAGTTCTCTGAAGTTCAGGGACACAGTGGAGCAATATACCTGGAGCTGTACAAGTGTTCCAGGCTGCCTGTCCCCTCATATCCTCTTTCTATCTAAGTGTAGGAGACTACAGTGTCATTTTCTATACTCATGCCTTGTTTGGCTGATACCTGTTCTCTTCATGTCATAAACAAAAGCTTCAAAGCTAAGTGGCTTTTCCTCATCTTGTTTCCTCAAAAACATGGCAGTGTTTGGAGACATCATACTGGAGTGACTCTTGTGTCCTAGGAGCGGGATCAGCTACGATCATAAACCACAAGAATCTGGGTAGAGCCCTGAGATTTTATGCTTCTGCCTTTTCTGGGCATGTCTAACATTTACTCAATATCCTCAAGTGACAGAGATTGTACTCGGTAAATACAAAGATATATCTACCTTTCAGAAACTCATAGCATGATTGAAGAGTGATACAAAGCAATGTCAGAATATGGGGTTTATGGAGATCTAAACTGCATGCCTACCTCCAGAGATCTGGAGGGCACAGATTTGATGGGGTTCAGGAGTGGATATCTCTGTGGACTTGGAGACCAAGGATCAGACTTGGGAAACAGATTTAGATCCTAGGAAAGAGGACGATAGACCACACCAACTTAGCTCAGAGAATCACTAGGTGAGTTAACAACCCACTTGAGGCCTTCTGTGTCTATGGCCCTCAGTGGTTTTCAGCAGACAGACATGATTTTGTTTGGAACTTTCGTTTGTGCCATATAAACTTAACCCATTTAACCCAGCCTAGAACTCCTGTGCTGAGATCATTGGAGATAGGCGTTCTAAGAAGACCGAGAATGTGCCCACACTTTGGGGAGCCTTTTACTAAATTGCAACCCTAGTGGGGAAGTAGCCCTCTCCTATATGAGCCATCATTTGTTAGGAGAAGTGCTCAAGCAGAAGTCAGCAGTCCAACCAGTTGTGATAGACGCATTAGAGCACGAAGTAGTGAGGAACTTCCACGTATGACAGAGATGGTCACTGCCCAGTCCTCCTGCTCTTCCCAGCTCAGTGAACAAGGGCCACCTTTCAACCACCAACCTTTGCATCTCTTTGCCCGATGGCTTTCTCTGGCCATGAGAGTCTGGTTTCCCACCTGTGCCACGGGTCAGAAATACCAGGGAATTAATGTCCTCCTCACAAGAGCTTGTAACCTATATACTGGAGTTAGGGTATTAATACTCCACTTCCCCCACACCTCTGGACATCCAGCGAGGGGGATGTCCACTGAAACATGTGACACATGGAGTACCCCAGCAGGAGTAAACTTCAGTTGCCCTAAGTGGTCACTTACATCATTACTCTTTATCGGCCACTTTTTCCTGTCAATCTTACATCCCCAATCCCCACTCCCTACTGTTGTTTGCAATCTTCTCCCAAATAAGTTACTTGCTCCCTAATTTCTGTCTCAACAACTACTTCTCCAGGTGAGGAAAGACCCAAAATAAGACTCATCTTCATCACAACATTTCCTGATACGTGGTATCAGAGACTTATAAGAAAGGATAGAAACTTGGTCATTCCATGCTCAGTAAATCTAAGGGTTGGAGACTCAGAGCTATGAATGGCTTCTGTAGCTACCATGTTTTTTTTAAGATTTTATTTATTTATTTATTTATTTATTTATTTATTTATTTATTTATTTATTTATTGTGAGCGAGGGGAGGGGCAGAGGAAGAGGGAGAAAGAGAATCTCCAGCAAACTCCATGCTGAGTGCGGAACCCAGCTCGGGGCTTGATCTCACAACACTGAGATCCTGACCTGAGCTGAAATTAAGAGTCAGATGCTCAACTGCCTGAGCCACCCAAGTGCCTCACCACCACGATTTTACCTTCACCATTGCTTCCCCTCTTACAGGCAGGTGTGACAAAGGGAGGTAGTGGTTTTAGGAAGTGGAAACAGTGGTTACAGAAGTAGCACAAGGGCTTGAGTGAGTGGAGAGAGAAAGTGAGAAGGACTCTTACTATCACAGCAATTCCCCGAGGGACTGTCCTTGTCACAGGTGTGACATTTTCCCCTTACAAGTCAAACCCGTTCAGAAGACAAGGTTGGCATTTTCTTGAGTTTTACCCATAAAGACATGATCACCCAGAGCTTCTCTGAAACCTGGTGGCTTCCTTGGGCTTGGAAGGTTCCTTCTCCAGTTGTGAGGCTCCTGGCATGAAAAGTGGGTCCTCAGAGCCATGAACCCCCTAGATAGAGGTCTATAGGCACTCGACTGTCCCATGTCAGCATCCCCTTGCTGGGATTTTCAGTTCTGTTCTTAACTTAGCTATTTCCTACATGAGCTATGCTATAAAAATAAACTGGCCATCACAATAATAAGAAATGTAGACTTAAAAATATATATACATAGCAACAGCAAATTGCCTTGTTTCATTTGTTTAAAATTCCCCAAAATCCAACTTGAAGGAAATTGCTAATAACCTGTGTACTTCCCTCTAGGCTACACCCCTAGGCCTCCCCACCAGCTATGGGTAATCTTTTCTTCAGTTGTGTACTTTTACTCCTATGTGTCTTCACCTCTCTTCCTAAAGCAACAGACTCTAATAGCTGTGCTTGAGCAACTTCCCAGGTCTGCTGGTGCTTGCTCCTACACATTCTACTTGTTGCTTCCCAGCTTAGTTTCTTGAAGGAAGCAAGTCTGGGACCCAGCCTTCACCTTGGGTACCACACTGGAGGGCTGGATCTCATATTGGAAGCTATATTACTGCCCTCACTGTCTGGCTGCTGAGGATGCATTTATCAGGTTCTGGTTAATTAGGATTGAAAGTGATTCACAGAACAGCAGGTATGGGGTTAGAACCAGGGAAGAGGGTAAAAGGGCACTCAGAGTTGATGTATCAACATTGCTGCCTCAATACAAAATAGATTGGCTCTGCAACCTTCATCAAGAACATGGGAGGGAAGGGTTAGTTGGCATTCCTCAAGCTGGCAATTAATTGAAAGCTGAACATAACTTTGTTGGAGGAAGATAAAGAAAAGAAGTACATATATTTTTAAAGATTTTATTTATTTATTCATGAGAGACAGAGAGAGAGAAAGAGGCGGAGACATAGGCAGAAGGACAAAAAGACTCCCTGCAGGGACCCTGATGGGGGACTTGATCCCAGGACCCTGGGATCATGACCCTGAGCCAAAAGCAGACACTCAACCACTGAGCCAACCCAGGTGCCCTCCCCTGAAAAGGTATATTGTTGAACATTATCATTGCCTTTGAAGATATCAGAACTCAAGGTAATGTAGATCTTTTGTCTGTGACACCCTAGGGTCAGTGACAACAAATACTATCTCATCTTTTCCCATTCTATTCCCATTCATTTCCTTAATTAGGCTATATTATAGGTGTGTTGCCAACGGTACAGAATAGCTAAACTATTTACCAATGTCATTTAGCCAAGTTACTGATAGCATCTTTGTTCAAACAATAGAAAAATACAAATAAAGAAAATTTAAAAATTTTCACACTGTCATGATTTAGACTCTTTGAGTACCCTGCTTTCAGGCTCATTGAATTGGACTTTTTTTAAGCACTCAAAAAATAATTTTTATTGTTACTTTTTTTTTTTTTTTACGTTATCATGGTGTTTTTACTCTAATTGACTGAGAGGTGTTTTTTTTTAAATATAAGGGAGACTTATAATTTATTAGCCAGAAATCTCTTTTCCTAAGCAGTGTTGAATTATTTATTAGGAGTCACAAAATGACAAAGACAATCCTTCATCTCAGAACTTTTATATTATGTAATTGTTCATCAAATATTTTCAGTTCATTTGGCTAAAATTCTCAACATGCATCAAGCCAAAGGGTAGAAATCTCAGCCTATTTGTAGAAAAAAATAACAGTCATCATTTTCATTGTAACAGAATAATTCAATATTTATTGCAGTGGAGTTGACCCACAATGTTACATTAGTTTCAGGTGTGCCACATAGTGATTCAACAATGCTATGTGTTATGTTCTGCTCACAAGGGTGGCTACTGTCCTCTGTATCGTGGATGACAAGTTAGATCTTTTAATAGTGGATAACAGCTGTTTTCTAGAGCAGTGATAACCATTTAGAAATTTTAAAAGAGATTTAAAAATATTTTTTATTGTGAATCTGATCATTATTTTAAGTGAAATGTTATTGCTGGATTATAGTCCTTTTCATCATAAATTAGTGAGAAAAATACTTGATCTTTCATAAAAATATATGAATTTCATTGATCTGGAATTGTATAGCAAGGATCCAGGGGATTAATAACATGGTATGACCAAAGGATTTCCTGAACTGACAAAGTACTCTTGCATATGTTTCATATACAAATACGTTGTATTATTTGAATTATGTAAATGAGAATAGTAAAGTGTGGAGTGATAAGCCAACTTGCTGATAACAGATAAAACCAGGTCTCTTTCTTTATTCCTCCTTTTTCCTTAATTCCAATCACCCACTCTAATACCTGACATTATTAAGAAAGTTCTCATTCAACCATCCTTTGAGGATTCTTCAAACTCATAGAAACTTTACTCCTGCTCTTAGCAATTGTTCCTTTCTAGAGCCAGCAATGAGCTCATGTTTCAATTGTTAAAGTTGCTCCAAATGTCTACCATTTATGCCTCGTCTACTGGTCTCCAGACTAGCAGGACTTACACAGAACTTGATAACTGTTCATAGTATCTCCTAGCTTTGCACTATTCTCTAAAATGGTCAGGAAAAGAAAAGATACTGGGGCTCTGTTATCAAACACTTAAAATCAGGTCCCAAACCAAGGTTTTTCTTGAGCAGCTGGTTTGCTGTCAAACACATGATTCCACCTCACCGTGATTTCTAGCACATTATGTTTTCCAGGGTAAGAAGCATATTTTCAATCCCTATCCAATAGGCACCAAGGTAGGCTGATGGTGCCACAGCGCCTTAACACTTGCTGTAGATGAGGCTAAAAACAGTCACTCATATTTTATAGACCTTGGCTCCAAACTCATATCCATTTAGGATGTCCTTCTAGATTAACTGTGCATAAACAGACATTTAACTCTCTACTCTTGGTGTGCTGTTTTTAATCCACATTACAGTCTTTTGTCTTGGCTCGTGGGATATTTTTTTTAAAGATTTTATTTATTTATTCATGAGAGAGAGAGAGAGAGAGAGGCAGACACAGGCAGAGGGAGAAGCAGGCTCCATGCAGGGAGCCTGATGTGGGACTCGATCCTGGGTCTCCAGGATCAAGCCCTGGGCCGAAGGCAGTGCTAAACTGCTGAGCCACCCGGGGCTGCCCTCATGGGATACTTTTAATTGTTCCAGAGTCATTTCATTTTCAGTAATCTCCTGGAAGGCTGAAATGACACCTTTAAGTTCTCTTCCATTCCCTTATCCCAGAAAGATGAAAAAGGATAAACACAGGATTTGCAGGTAGAAGCTATGGGTGAATGTTCCAACTCAACCATTCACTAGGAGAGGGGCCATGGGGTCATTCTTTGACCTTTCTGAGCTTCTGGAGTCTCATCTGTAAAATAAAGATGATTGCATATATCTCCCAGGTTAGTTGGAAAGATTAAATGGAAGGTAGATTTAAAACACTCAACACAGTGCCCAGAGCCTGACAGATCTTTTGTGAGGGTTTTTTGCCATCTGCTTGGTAGACAGTTGTTGCAAAAATATTCACCTTACATGTGTACCAGGGCGTGGGCATTTCCAGAGATGGTTCCTTAGTAACTTATGGCTTTTCTCTCACCCTAGGAAGGATTGCTTTGAACCACTTTAGAATCAGAGCCATCTGCTCTCCGTAATTCAGTTGTCCTATAAATGGATCACCTACCTCTTGGCTTCTTATGGCATTTGGTCATCTCAAGAGGATGTGATCATGCCAGTGAAGTAAGGAAGCAGGCACTGCTTCCCAAATGGCAGCCCACGCAAAGACTCCATCTTTAATTACTAGGTAGTTTGCAGGTATAATTGGCCAGTAATTGCCTGAACACATGTAGTGACAAGATGTGTTTATAAGTCATGGACCACGCAATAGATGGCCCACTGATTCCCATTCCCCCCAGCCAACAATGACTTGGGCTTGGAAGATTCAAATGCCAGCTGTTTGATAGGGAATGAAAATGCCGGACACACTTCTTTTTTCAAAATGTTTTTGAAATTTTTTTCAAAATTTATCTTCAAAATCTCCCTGAAATTCACTTCTTTGTGTCATTTTGGAAGGGCATTCTAATCATGGTCTAAAGTCAATTATTTACTTGCCTGCTCTGTAAGCCTCAAGTAAGCTTTTCTTCAGCAAGTATGTGAAACGGTCCACTAACATCCTGAGGCTTTTCCATTCATTTCTCAGCAGTCTATGAATCAGAACAGACCCAGGTTACACGGAGTATTTAGGAGGCAGTGTCTGCTTGTGTCTCTGTGACTTTAGCATGACTATACGCTTCAAGGAGACTTTATGGGGATGTCTCATTAGGGCCAGACATGAGGAAGTCATTAAGTAAAGACTACTCAGATTGAAACATGTTAGAATTTTTCACTTGTTATGCAGTTGAGCGTGGCTGTTGGAATATTTGTTTTTGATAGTGAATTGTTCATTCTTGCCAATGAAATCCATTGCCTCTGGAGCATCAGAACGTGGATTTGCCATTTGAACATCGGTAGCATATGGTCCTTGTGATCAAGTTAAGGTTTCGGGGAAAATTAATGCATGATATAGCGAGAGGTTCAGAGAAAGGTTTTGGGTCTAGGCTCTGCCATTTGTAACTTGCATAACAATTTACTTTCATTCGTTAGACCCAACTTCTCCATCTGGGAGATGATGGGTTGGAAAAAGATCCATGTATTTTAGAGATGATACCTGTGAAGCCCTGGGGTTCATATCCCATAAATTCTGGTCTCTCCCTTACCTGCCTCAACAGGCCAGCTCTGCTTTCATCTGTCTGGCATACTGGGCTTCCAAATTAGATTATTACTATTATTTTATTTATTTATTTATTTATTTATTTATTTATTTATTTATTTATTTATGATTGTATTTATCTATTAATGAGAAGCACAGAGAGACAGAGAAGCAGGCAGAGGGAGAAGCAAGCTCCATGCTGGGAGCCCGATGTGGGACTTGATCCCGGGCCTCCAGAATCAGGCCCCGGGCTGAAAGTGGCGCTAAGCCGCTGAGCCACCCGGGCTGCCCTTACTATTATTTTAAAGTGCTGTATCTCTAATGTGTGTTGGAATATCACTGGACTAGGTGATCGCCCTGTTACTCTTGGCTGTTCTCACTTTCTTGGGAGCTTAAATTTGTGCTCCAGGACTTATAAGAGACCCAGAGGGCAGGGGCTATGAAAGAGAGAGGCAGACAGTGAGAGAAGGAGGGATAGAGGGAGGAGAAGAGAGAGAGAGAGACAGTGGAGGTGAGGAGGGGCTCTTGGTCTGCTCCCTATGGGCTCTCTGACAACAAGCAGATCCATCATGGCCCGGGCACAGCCCCATCAGGGTCAGCTTGGCCATACTGCATGGTCTGATGACAGGAGACTTTAAAACGTAGTTTGCAGGGGCCACTCTGCTTCCTAAATGTCATGGTTAGAACCTGGAAATAGTCCTCAGGGAGTCGACTGCGTAGCCCCATGTGAGTACTTGTGCACCTGCTATAGCAAGGGAGTAGCAGGCAGCTTCTCTAGGAAGCAGAGAAGCCAGAGGACCCAGAGTTCTCCCCTCTGCCATAAGGCAGCATCAGTTGCCCGGACACCATCTCTGAGGACACTACTTCCCAGGGAGGGAGGAAGAAGGCAGGGACAGCTGAGAGCCTCGCGTGTGACCTCAACATTCATGGAAGAGGCTGTTTAAACCATCAGACAAGACTAGGTTTGCAAGTGCACAGTGAGCCCTCAGAAAAGAAATCATAACGCGTGCAGACAAAATAAAGAGTTGTGTCTCGTGTGCACCCTGGGTCAGCATGTGAATGAGATGTGTGATCTCACTGCCCTTTGAGACCATGACAACTTTCCACCGAAGACCATCGTCTGGAGTTTGAAGGACCTCATTCTGCTCGGGACTCCCCTTCCTGTGTGCCTTCACTTCCATATCGTAGAGCACTTCTTAATGCCTCTTCCCATCCTAGGAGCAAGTCTGATTTGCGGTGCACAGGTTCTCACCCCCTCCCCTCCAACGAGGTGTAACGTCGTTCTTCCTCCTGCACAGATGTCATCGTGTGTGGCCTCGAGCACGTACTGGCTGCACGGGAGCTTTGCTCACCCTGGCCTGGGAACACACGGCTCCTTTTGGCCTCTGAGCCACAGCACAAACTAGACTGAACATGACAGGTCATCCTCCTCCTTTCGGGACTTGATGTCCTGCCAAGAGCTGGAGGGAGCACCTCTCACGCAGGTATCCCCACCAGCCTCCTTGCCTGCTTTCCCCGAGAACACGTCCACACGTACCTTGGTGCCAGCCTGGGCCTTGTTCTTCGACACCGCGTTCCTCACACGTTGGTGCGATCATAAACACTGAGTCGCAGCCAGAGAGCCAAGGAGCTGGAGGAAACAGCACGCCTTGCAGAGATGACCTCACAGGCCGTGGCTGCCAAGCAGAGACATTAGACATCACTGCTGGCAGGGCCCAGCGAGACGAAGGGCAGAGGGAGAACCGGCCGCCCCCTCCCTGTGTGCCCCAGAGGTCAGGCTGCGCTGTCCAGCCACGGAGGTCACCAGGGGCCACGTGCCGGATGACCCAGGAGGGGAATCAGATCCCATCCCCGTCTCCTCGGAGTGTTCAGGACGTGAGAGCAACCGCATTTACCAAATGGTGCTGCACCAGCAGGTGGGGGCGAGACGGGGCAAAGTATTGGAGAATGTACTGGGCTTTTCCTTTGGCTATTTGAGGTCCCTGAAGAACTGCCCTTAAAAAGATTGAAAGGAAGGTGAGCTGCTGGTGTAGGCTGCACATGGTTAAAAAAAAAAATAGTAAAAGATCTCGACGTAAAATTTGCATAGCGACAGAGGAAGATGAACGGAGTGGTGATGGTGCCTGTCTGGCCATCTGTGCAACGACACTCACATTATATCATGCCGGGTGCGGTATGGTCTGGAAGCATCATACACTACGTGCCCCTGAACTATGTGTGTCACACACTGCAGGCATGACAAGCTACATGCAATATACGGTACCCACATTATGCTCCAGGGGCATTACACGCTGGACACATTATACTTGATGAGCATTATCTGCCAGGTGCTCGACCTGGGCCATAATGGGACGCCTGGGAAGCTCAGTGGTTGAGCGTCTGCCTTTGGCTCAGGGCGTGATCCAGGGGTCCTGGGATCGAGTCCCACGTTGGGCTCCCAGCATGGAGCCTGCTTCTCCCTCTGCCTGTGTTTCTGCTTCTCACTCTGTGTCTCTCATGAATAAATAAATAAATACAATCTCAAAAAAAAAAATGGGCAGAGGGCAATAGGCAGAAAGAGGAGACGTAGAGTGGTATTTGGGCCTTCAGGGTGCTTGGAATCTAGTTCCAGAGAAGCAGCAACTCCTAATGACCAGATAACTCCTGCAGGCTCTGAAGGATTGCTCTTTTTATCATATATGCTGAGAAACGGAGAAGTCTTCCACAGGGGGTAGGAACCCGAGTTCAGAGAACGGCCAGGATGTCTGTGGAAAGGTTCTGTTGTGGACATGGTTAAAGACTTGGGGCCCCTGGAGACCCCGGCTCAGGACTAGACCAGCTGCAATCTAGTGTTGTGTAATAAAGTGTAATAAACGACCTGTCATGTTTTTCAAAGAAGCCTACTTGCTTTGTTTTTCAAAACTAAGTTTTGAAAAAAAAAAAAAAAAAAAAAACTAAGTTTTGAAAACAGAAATACCTTCCCCCATAACTTCGTATTGCTGTGTTTTTACTGTTACTACATTGACCTGGTTTATGATGAAGGGAAGACTTCCACACTTGGGCTGCATATTTTTTTTAAGATTTTATTTATTTATTCATGAGAGAGAGAGAGAGAGAGAGAGAGAGAGAGAGAGAGAGAAGCAGGCTCCATGCAGGGAGCCCAATGTGGGATTTGATCCCAGGACTCCAGGATCATGCCCTGGGCCAAAGGCAGGCGCTAAACCCTTGAGATTTGGGCTGTATCCTATGCGATAGTGGCACCTTGGGCTGTACTCTGTTCCTAGACCTGGAAGAGAGCCTGGAGAAAGTGCATGTTATCAGCTGCTGGTGGTAGATTTTCTCCTTCTCCCCGCTCTGGAGCCTAGGCTTCTCCCTCCACTGTCCTTTCTCTTAAGGAGTTAGCATGAGAGTTAAAAATCTATCTGAACCACCTTCCATCCTTCCATGGCTGTCTTTTTTCCCCTGTATTTTCCATTTCCCTGCCCTGCAGAGCCCAGGCTTCTCCCAGCTACAGTTGACTAGGGTTTCCTGGGACCTGTAGCCAGGATCGATGTGGTCACTGCACCTCAGGAAGGAAGGGAGGATGGAGATTTGCCTTGGTGTGTGTGTGTGTGTGTGTGTGTGTGTGTGTTCCTATAAAGAAAGGCAGAGCTGGCCAATGACTTTTTGGGCTCGTGTGAGGCATGCGGAAAGGGCTGCTTCTATTTCTAAGCTCTAAAGAATACCTGTTCATTACCATCTGTATCCACAATGAGATATTTGAGCAATTGCTTGGGTCTCTTTTCTTTCCATGCATCTGCTTGCTGATTTAAGTGTCCACCGCCCCAGGAGCTGATCTCTAGGAGGTGAACATCTGCAAGAGATAAGAGGAAAGGAGGCTTGTCAGTGTCTTTGTAAAACTCTGCCGTAGGCTCCCATGGGCACCTACAGAAACCAGGCCATGTGTGGGAGAAGCATCCCGGGCAGTCAGCAGCAAGTGGGGGATTGAGACAAGTAGCATTCAACAATGTATTATTCTTACTGAGCATTTACTCTGTGTCAGATATTGTTTTAGTGCTTATTTGTATTAAATCATAACAACCCACTATTTCTACTTAGCAAGTGGTAAAAACTGAAATTTACAGAAGTGAAATAACTGACTCAAAGTGATAGAGACCTCTGTTTGCTCAACACAAGCCTTAATAATAACTGACATTACATATATTTTTCCAGTTCACCAAGTTTTCCTCAGGAATAGTATTTTATTCAATCCTTGGCAAAGGGCCCAGGAGGTTAAGAGACAATCCAAGGTAATATAACTCATGAGTGGACCAGGTGAGATTTAACACTAGCTCTTGGAAAACATTGGCATCAAAAAACTAAAGGTAGAGCTCCAGGTCATGTGAGCAGGAAGATACAATCTTCTGAGTTACACCCATATCTCTACTATTCACAGCTTATCTCTAATGTTGAAAATTATGTTAGTTGGCCCAAACCTTTGCTTTGATCATCACATTAAAAAAAAAAAAACCCTCTTGCAATGGATGAGGGTGTACTAGGGATCCTCAGTGAAAATTTACTATGAAATAACCTCATTAGAGTTAAAAATAACCAAATTAGTCAGAACCATATCTTTTATATGGCACACACATTGCTTCAAAGCAGGCAAAATGAAGAAAAACTTCCAAATTCTTTTCATGAAGCAAGTATAACATCCCTAAACCTGATAAAAATAGCACCAAAAAGAGAAAGAAAGAGAAGAAAAGGAAAATTATAGACCAGACCTACTCGACTTATGAATATTGGTGGAAAAATTCTTAAGAAAATTTGAGTGAACACGCTCTAAAACCACATTAATAAAATAATGAAAACAATACACTGTGAACAAATGGGGTTTATGCCAGGAATCCAAAGATTAAATATTAGAAATTATATTAATATAATTCATCATATTAATAGGTCTAAAGGGAAAAAAATCCATACAATTGTTTCTAAAGACACTAAAATACTTTGACAAAACTTAACATCCCTTCCTATTTAAAACTCTTGAGAAAATATCTCCCTTTTTTTTGGTATATATTTTTTTTATTGGAGTTCAATATGCCAATCTATAGTATAACACCCAGTGCTCACCTGTCAAGTGCCCACCTCAGTGCCCGTCACCCAGTCACCCCATTCCCTCACTCACCTCCCTTTTTACCACCCCTTGTTCATTTTCCAGAGTTAGGTGTCTCTCATGTTGTCACCCTCACTGATATTTCCCAACTCATTTTCTCTCCTTTCCCCTTTATTCTCTTTCACTAGAGAAAATATCTCCTTAAAACAATAAGAGATATCTACTCCACCCTAAAACTATCATCTTAATAAATGCAAAATTCTAGGGACATTCCCAACAGGATCAGGGACACAGAAAAAGATGTACACCACCTCCATGGCCACCTAACATCATTCTCATGGTACTAGTTAAGGTAATTAGAATTAGGACAGTCATAGGCAAATGGATAGAAAAGGAGAAATAAAAAAAAACTCTACTTGCAGAAGACATAATGGTGTACCTAGAAATCACAGAGAATTAATGATGAAAAAATTCAGTAAAAGAATTCAGCAAGGCAGCAAGATGTAAGGTTAACATGAAAAAAAAAACAGCATCCACATACACAAATAACCATCAGATGTACAATGAATGAGAAAACCAAATTTACAATAGAAAAGGATGCAATAAAATATTTAGTATTAGAGTTATCCCACTAAAAAAAAAAAATAAGTCCATGTAAAATTGTATGGGTCCATAGCATCTTTGTTCATCCATAGCCAAAAATGAGAAACAACTCAAATGCCACCAGCTTGTATTATGGATAAACAAATTTCACCTTCATACAGTGGAATATGACTCCACGAGAACAAGGAAAGACTTGGTGATTTGTGGGCCAACACAGAGGAATCTCACAAGCAGTTTGCTACGTGGAAGAAGCCAGACTCAAAGGCCACTTATTGCGTAACTGCATTTATGTGAAATTCTACGGAAGCAGACGGTGGTAGCAGGAAGATCAGCTCTTCCCAGGGGCCAGGGCTACTGAGAGGATTCACTGCAAAAAGGCATGAGCAAACTTCTGGGGGAAAAGAAGCTGCTTTATAATTTGATTGTAGTGATGGTTCCAGAACTGTCTGCATTTGCCAGACTCACAGGATTGTACGCTGGGCTTTATTATGTATGAATTATATTAACTTTTTTTTTAATATTAATTTTAAAAAAATAAAGTTGATCTTTTATTTTATTATTTTATTTTATTTTATTTTATTTTATTTTATTTTATTTTATTTTATTTTATTTTGATCTTTTAAAAAGAACTTTACTCTTTACTAGAGTAGCTTCTAGAAGAATGTCCCAGGAAGCCAGCGAAGGCCATTCTGGAGTAAAGCTGAGATAGAGAAAGGGTGTCTTTGTACAAAATAGCTTTGTGGGATGTCGAGATGTAAACTAGATGTTTTCAGGCAGGAAACTCGGTGTCACCAGGTCATTTCTTCTGGATTTACAGGTTTGGAGCTTCTCACCACGTGTGGTAAAGCTCCGAGTAGTTGGACGGAGATGCAGTGAGCAGAGAACAGCACGTAACCACTTCCTTCATGGCACCAACTACTTGTTTCTCTTCTTACTTCATCTAGCTTGCCCTGCGTGTTTGCCTCACAATCGGTGGATGTGGTTAGGGATGGGGACATGCAGGATCAGGGCTAGGGGTTTGCAAGGGTGTATGTGTGTGTGTGTGCACTTGTGTGTGCACATACCCGTGTATGGGCAGGTTGAAGTTCATTTCCTTTTCTCTACGTCTCATAAATCCAGGAGTATTTCTTGCCCTTTCAGAACCATATAATCCTGGTTTCATAATAAAACTATTGACCTGGAGCAATTTTCTTTCACTCTGGTCTCAATGCCAACTCCAATAGAGAAGAGATGAGGGGGAAATTGCTTTTTTGCGTAACTGGTGACTCTTGCACACACATGTTCTTTCATTTTCCTTTAAGTAGGCTCAGTGCCCAGTGTGGAGCCTAATGTGGGACTTGAATTCATGACCCTGAGAGCAAGACCTGAGCTGAGATCAAGAGTCAGATGCCTAACCAACTGAGCCACCCACGCACCCCTCGTTCATTTTAATACAAGCATTGCTGCTGCCTATTGAGAGTCGGTGGGTTTCTTGGCAGTGTCAGTCTGAGAGTGAACTGCTTTTTGGGTGACGGACTTAATTCTGGGGTTCAGCTTCCTGTGCGTCCATCTCCTCACTGTCATCTTCCCACTTTTCCCAGCACTAGTGGCGCTACAAGGAACTCCAAGCAGCACACTTCATGACAGCCCCTTCCTTTTTATCTAAAGGAAATTTAGATTAGATTAAGACCTGACACTAAAACCTGAGAGAAAAGGGTACTCTAAGTAAATGTCTAATTTACTGTATAGATTACTCTTTCCTAGTCTTTTCCTTCTTGTAGTTGATGTGAATATGAGCCTGTCTGTGTTATATCATCACTTTGCTTCATTGTGTGGAGTGTTCTAGCCTGTTGTTGGTGTTGCTACTATTACTGATGTCATTGTTATCCATTTAAAGAGAGTGGGGAATTGCGAGACCTGTGTGGCCCCGTCGGTTAAGTGGCCAACTCTTGATTTCTGCTCAGGTCATGATCTCAGGGTCCTGGGATGGAACCAGGCATTGGGCTCTGTGCCCAGTAGGAAGTCTGCTTGAGGATTCTCTTTCTCTCCTCTCTGCCCCTGCCCACCCCCCACATGCTCCCATGAGCATGCATGCTCTTTATCTCACTCTCTCAAATTAATAAATAAATCTTTAAAAAAAAAAAGATAGTGGGGGCCCAGAACTCAAACTTTGATATTATTCCCTTCCAACTTTTCACTGTTGATTTAAGAATAACATGTCAGTATAAGAAGAAAAAAAAGAATGGATCAAGTCTAAAAATATGACAAGTAAACATATCTGGTACCATAATATCTAATACGAGGCATCCTCCTGTTATGAGTTTGCAGTTTGCAAAGTGGATTATAGCCCAGTATTTTCTTCCCAGTGACCAGGTAGCAGGGACTCACCCTGGAAAACGAGGGAAGGAAATGAGGGAGGGAAATGAGGGAGGGATGTCCTAGAATTTTATCTACTGCGAACCTTGGTGAGCATTAACTTACACCTCAAGAATATCCTCCATGGAAATTGTTTCTGTAACATTTGCCAATTTTAATATATATCTTTTCTTATGTAGACAAATAAGGAACCAATATCCCCACTAATCCCAATTGCTATTAACCAACTTGTTGGTGACCTAGAGTGTTAGTATGTTGGATTGCCAAAACATAAGAATTCAGATTTGAACTGAGGGGCCCTACGTGTAAGAGAAGTCAGGCATGAGACTTGTGTCAAACACAATAAATTCCTTACTTTTTTAAAAAAGATTTTACCTATTTACTCATGAGAGACACACACAGAGAGAGGCAGAGACAGAGGCAGAGGGAGAAGCAAAGCAGGCTCCCTACGGGGAGCTCAATGTGGGACTCGATCCCGGGACTGCAGGATCATGCCCTGAGCTGAAGGCAGATGCTCCACTGCTGAGCCACCCAGGCATCCCTAAATTCCCTACTTTTTATTCTACTTGTTAAAAATCAGACGAATATAATATTTAACTTATGGAATTTGGAGCCAGCTAGGGTTAGAATTTCAACTCTAGCCCAACATAGGTAACCTTATGCAAGTCACTGAACCCTCTCTAAGCTTCACCATTCTCATTTGCAAAATGAATTTAATAATAATACTGATTTCATAGGTTGCCGAGGGGATTACATAGGTAACAAATATGGAATAAATATTTATTAAATGAAATAATGCTCACCAAATGCCTAACACATAGTAAATTACTTTCTGTTTAATTTTCACAGGTATCTGGGGGTGATTATTTGAAGTGTCTGGTCTGCTTCTGGCGGACAAGAAAGTTGAACCCAGACATTTCAAAGGGAGAGGCCATTCCCTTCCCTCCAGAATCCCCTCACATCACATCCCTATTCTCTTCCTCTCCCCTGCATGAAGGCAGACAGGGTGGCTGACTGGAGGTGGGGGGAGAGAAAGGGGATCGTGGCCAGGAGTGCCAGATGGACAGAGCCAGTCACTGCCAATCTGCAGGAACTTTGCTTTCCTTTATAATCCACATGACTGTCATTATCCATGTCCTCTTGCAGGAGAGAGGCAGCCCCTACATGATCTGTTGGGTTTGATCAACAGTGCTGAGACTTGCTGCCTCCCAAAGGCCTAGTGAAGGGATATTCCAGTCTTTTTTCTTTCTTACTTTCAACTTTTCAAGGTCTGGAGCAGTCTAGAGTTCCCTTGGCTTGGCTACAGTGATTGTACAGCCATGGGAAAGGCGAGGGAAGGGGAGATAGGAAACACCAGGAAAGGCAGTTGTCTGGATATGGCCAAAGCATAATTTATTTGCCAAGGAGTTTTTTTTTCCACATCAGTTTAAAGTGAACAGAAAATCACCTGCTGGTCCAGATTTTATTGTATAGGTCATCATTTTATACAAATATCTACACAGAGAAGAAAATTTCCTTCTAAATCATATGGTGGGAGAGTTTCTAGCTTGACTTGGAGTGAGGGGTGTATAAAAGGTGGGAGAAGACAGAAGGATGCAGAGATAAGAGGCATCAGGTGACAGAAAGACCAAGTGACTTGGAGACCGAGTGACGAGGCTGGACGCATGGCCTGCGATGATGGAATATGGAACCAAGTAAGGAGGCGGAATGCCCAAGTGTAATTACAGAAATGCCTAGACCAGGGCCACCTCCACACAGTAGACTTGTTCTTGCAAAGCCAGACATCAATGGGACCCTCAGAGCCGAGATCATTTTTAAGTGTGAAAATACAATTCACTATTTAAAAGATCCTTTTGCTAAAGAAGAATCCTTACTAAAATTGGAACAATATCTCATCTGATTGACTGAGTCATAGTTTTAGTTTTGTGAGTATCTGAATGCAGGGCCCTTATAATAACCTTGAATGGACTTTTGCAGCAAATGGAGCTTGTGGGTGGATGATTGCCCATCCTAATCAATCAGTTATCAATCGATCCAGTGCCAGCACTGCGCCTTGTGTGCTGATGGTTCCTCCAACATGCTGGGCACTTTCTTGTGTTAGGGCCTTGGCTCTGGCCTTCCCCCTGCCTGGAATATTTTGCCTTCACATATCTACTCTCTTACCTGACTCCCTCCTTTATATATTGTCCTCAATGAGATCTACTCAGACTAATCAATTTTAAGTTGCAACCACCCCATCTCTTATAGTCTGGGTTTTCCTTGCTCTGCTCTATTCTCCTCTTTTTGGAGCACTTACCACTTTTATATACTTTATACTTCACATTGTTTGCTGTTGTTGACTGTCTACCTTTCATAGGCAAGCATCTTTGTTTGGTTTGTTCATTAATCTATCTTCAGCATCTGGACCTAGCACACAGTAGGTTCTTCATAAATATTTATTGAGTAAATAAATGAATGATTTCTAGAATTTCTACAGTTAACACAGAGTCTTTAGGTCCCATTTTATAGCTCATCTTTTTAGTGTCATACAGACAACGCTGTTTGATGAACGTATTCGTGACTCATGCCACTGTACCACTAAAGGCATAGCACAAAGATGCACAGGACTTGGAGTCCAGTCCTGGACTTGCCAACCATATGGCTTTGGGCTTCTGTCTCCTTATTTCTATAAAGGGAACAATAACATCCTAAGATGATTCCTTGGGGAAAAATGAATTGACATAAGTGAGTGTTCATATACCACAAGACGGAATACGGATATGTTTTCGTATTTGGAAGCAAATGGGGTTTTGAGCTGCAGTTCTCACTGTTCATAAAATTTTCTGGCCTGGTTTGCTCATTCACGGGTGGGTTAGTTCTCACTTACAATACTAGTGTACCTTCACTGATGATCTACTGTGTGACAAGGCCTGTGTTTGGCAGGTGTATATACTGTTCCCTCACTTAGCAAGTTTAACATCATTATCCCACTTTACAGGCAGAGGAAAGAAAGTTTACAAGTTGCTAAAGCCACCTGGGTGGTGAAGACTGAGGGCTTCACCAGGGCTGAGACCCAATCTGTCACTATCTGAAATGACCATCATTTGGTCACATTTCTTGTTCCACCACGTGGCTCTACCCTTCAGCAATACATCCTATTCCTCCTCCTCCTGCCTCTCTAACCACTTTTAAACACTCACATGCATGTGCATGTTTGCTCCAGCTACCTTGACCCAAGTGTCCATAACGTGGTGTAACACATGATTTGCCGAATCACCAACTCACAGCATAGAGGCTATCCAGCATGAGCATCTTAGCTCACCTCTGTTCTTTTCTACTTTAATCCCTCTTAAGGGTCAGGAAAAGGTCACTTAAAACTCTGAGTTATGCTTTTCCACAGTCTGTGGGGATAAATTATGGGCCCTAATAGTATTTGGGAGAGTCACAGAGACCTCTAGATCTCTAGATCTATCCCATGTGAATGCAGAGTAATATCATGTATCCTGCAGACTGTCCTCGGCCAGAGGTTTAATAATTAATTCGCCTTCCCAGAGGAGAGATCTGATGCCAACAGAGGAAATAGGGAGACCCAGGCAGGGCAAGCGGAACTAAGCATATCTTTGTTCTGTCATTGAGCCTGCAAATCACATGCTGACAGATGTCAGAGTCCTGCCTGGGTCCCTGCCCATAAGTACTGACAATATACAGTGAATGCAGTCTACCTGCTTGACATAGGAGAAATCATTCACTCCTTTCATGAATTCCTCCAGTTTCTTGCTTTCTCTAGGCTTTGGGGACAGTCTAAGTGGAGAAGGGAACGGGAAAGGAGGAGGATCTGTGCCTCAGTAAAACTTTGGATCATACCCAGTTTGGTGAATAGAAGCTCCTCACTTGAGTTCTGATGTAGTTTTAGAACGAAAGGCCTCTCCCAGATGGAAGTGTGGGTTCAGTTTCCACCTGTAATCCCCTAACTTCAAGATCCTGTACAAGGGAAGGTCATATTTCCAAGGCTGGAATCTTGCCTGAGGATCTTGGGAGAAAGGAAGGAGAAACGTGTGGTGTGTGCCACTGTCCTGTCATCGGGCCTGTGAGCCAGAATGCTGACGGCCTGGGATCCAGGCTAGCATCATTACCCATCATGATGGGTACCAGGTGCGTGGTGTACCCAGCCTCACAGCTATGAGTGATCTGTGCCAGGTGAGTCAGAGACAACACAGACAGGAAAGATCCATGAATTTGGCCGGTGCAGCCATAGGTCTGTGACTCTGCAGCTGAATCTGGGTCCCTGGTGGGGACTTTTGGTGATCCTCATGGGGTTGCTGAATGCAAGTCTGGAAGGGCTTTTGGGAGAGCACTTGGTCTGGGCCCCTGCCACTGAGCAGAATCTCCGCCAATGCATCCAGGCTGAAAATCCATCTTGGTCCTTAGTGAATGAAAACAAGAAAATGAAATAATTTCTAATATAGGGGCTAAGCACACAGGATGGATCTGGCAGGTCCAGCTGAAATGAGCCTTCCACACTCTGAAAGGATTGGTGTCATGGTCTCAGAGCAGTGGAGATGCCAACACCTTGTCATCAAGACTGGAACATGTGGAGAAACTGCTGTGCCCATACACTGTCTACAACTAGTGTGGTCGAACTCCTGCTCATCATCTTCCTCTCTGGGCTCGCAGGGGCTCCTGGGCTGACTTGGCCTCATCTCAGCTCCTGCCATGGCTAGAGATGCCTTTGAATGTCCATGAGATTCATTACCTCCTGCCCTGGCTGTTTACTCTTCTCTGTTTCACCCCAGCGAGCCAGGCTTCCAGCCACACGTGGGTCACAAATCCAACACCCAGGTGCTCAGGGAAGCTCAGGAAAGTTAGACCTCAGGAACCTCCAGTCTGCCCACCCAGCACTTGGCACATATACTTACTGAGTCCCCTAATGGGAAACAGGGTCAAGAGCCACCCTCTGTCTTTGATGTTTCCTTCATTTATCATTTTCTTCTCTGCCTGATAAACTTCTATTGCTATGCATTCATTCAACAAGCATTTACTAAGTGCCTCCTATTCAACAAGCTTAAATGTCGTGTCCCTCAGAAGGTTTTCCAGAACCTCCCTAAAAAGAGCTGGTTACTTTCCTTTCTGTCTCTCCCTGGTACTTTAGTTGTGCCTCCAGTTGTGTCTTTTGTAGATGTTGTCACTCTTCTCTTACCTGCAGACTAATGATATTCCTGCTTATGGGGAGAACCAGTCCTTATTTTTATTTTTTTTTATTTAAAAATATTTTATTCTTTAAAAAATACATCTTATCTTTCAGTGACCCCCTCCCCAGTCCTGACTAAACCCACTCCTGTGTCCAAAGGCTTTTGGGCTGTGCTAGGATCCTAAGTCTGAGATAGTTATTCAACCAACCCAGTCTTTTTTTTTTAATTTTTATTTATTTATGATAGTCACAGAGAGAGAGAGAAAGAGGCAGAGACACAGGCAGAGGGAGAAGCAGGCTCCATGCACCGGGAGCCTGACGTGGGACTCGATCCTGGGTCTCCAGGATCGCGCCCTGGGCCAAAGGCAGGCGCCAAACCGCTGCGCCACCCAGGGATCCCCAACCAACCCAGTCTTTAGGCCACCAGTCTCTGACGCTCTGAATGTTCATTGAGGAAAATAAATAAATGGAAACAAAGTGGTAAGCTTAAATATGGGGCTCTGAATGCTCAGGGAGGTAGCAGAATTTCATGGTTCAGGCCCTGAAATCCTTTGGCCTTCATTTTAATCCTGGCTCCAAGATTTAGCACACCAGCAGTATGATGTGAGACAAGCTATTTAATTACCCTGTGCCTCCATTTCCATGCTTGAAAAATGATGATCACAATAATATGTCATTCTTTCTCTGTGGATTTTATTTTTTGTTTTCTTGGCAAAATCCTTGTGCATTTGGATGGTCAGTTGCATAGGTTTAGGATGTGGGGGACAGAGGAAAATTCAGATTTCATTTTCCATGAAAAGCAGAGAGGAAAAGTCAATGGATTTTATGATTTGCTTTCATTCTCCCCAGTTAGACTTGAGCTGCACTCCTTGGCTTTATAAGGACTCTGGTGGAACAAGAAGGATGCTGGAATATGGCCAAGTGTAGCTGTGAGGGGAATTTCTAGCCAAAGAAAATATAGTTGAAGGGCAAAATATGTCATCAAACAGGAAAAAAAAAATCCTGCATTTTTCTTATTGAAAAAAAAGGGAAGTGGATTGGGACAAGTTGTGCTACATTAACTGCTAAGATACTCAAGAGATAAATGACACTTTTAGGGAGCTGGCGCCATTTCCTAGTCTGGAGACCTGATTTTGAAACCATTTAGGTAATCTTAAATTTGGCCTAGCTTCTTGATCAAGTTTCAAAAATAAATGCCGAAAGGTTCTTCCTCTCAGGATCCCTCAGGTACCCACCTCTCCTCTTGGAACCGTCACTCAGGCTGCACCTCTCTTGTTCGATGTCACATCTTTGATAGTAACTAGTCACAGAACTTTTGAAATCAGTCACTTGAGTCATTTAAAAAGTGCCCATAAACATGGGAGATCACTTATAGTGATATTGGTTATGAGAAGAACCTTTGGAAAGCACTGAATCTGCCCTATACTGCCAGCATGTGAAGGAGAAAGGCTCTCGCTAGCCTGGGCTGTCTGGAGACGCGTGCCAGGTGGAAGGAGGCAGGTGGACATATAACTTGCAGAACAGGGGAGGGGGAATTTGGAAAGCTCGGAAAAGTGAAGTCTAGACTTGCTCAGACCCCTCTGGCTGCCTACTTCTTCTTTTCTGGATCTCTGGCTTTTCCTGGATAAGGAAAAGTGGTTTCCCATAAGTGGGTTTTCATTTCCCTCCTGTTCTTCTCTCTCTCTCTCTCTCTCTCTTTTTCTGTCTCTTTCTTATGAACTGAGGCTGCCCTTGATTTGACAGTGACAGAGCAAAAGTTTAGTCCAGTCTCACAGTTCAGTGAACTTGAGCCAGTGCTGGACAGCCTCCTTTTGTCTCTGCAGATCCATCACTATCTGTACCCTGCCCTGCCTATACCCTGGGGGCTGACCTGTAGGCCTCTCACCTCTGGGGAGTCCTCAAGGCAGGTTGGAGGTCAGGAATCAAGAGACACTGGGGTATTTATTCTCCTGGCTCCTTGCATCAGGAGAATCTTAAGGATGTCTGGTCTGGTGGTCCTTCCCATTCAGGCTAGATGCTCCAGTTTCTAGGAACCCCTCTCTCTCCATGCCCCACATACCTGAGCTGGGGTCCTCACACACGAGAACCTACCTCTTGGAGAGCGGCCTCTTTATTAAACATCCCTCAGATGATCCTCATTTGAGTGTGTCATCTGTTTCCTGCAGGGGCAAAGATCAACAGGAAGCTGGTTTACAATTCAGATTCCTGGGTACAGACCATAGAGATTCTGAATGAAGAGTAGGTCCAGAGAGGCATCCACATTTCTAGCAAGTGCCTACTTCTCATGCCAGTGGTTCAGGGATGACTTGGAGACAGACTTGAGCGGACTCTGTCAAGCTGGATGTTGTCCAGATTTAGTCAAATGGTAAGAATAACGCAGCCTCCATAGTTCCCATTGTTTCAGCGTCTCTTCTGAGAAGTCCAAATTTTTGTATGAGATCATTATGAGCTAAGTTGGGAAAGGCAGGGAGATTTCTAAACCAAGTCCTGGAGTCTGTGGGAGGGCTCCAGTAACCAGAACCAGAGAATTACAGAGTATCAGTGAACACGACGTTGAACTGCTCAACACCTCATTGATTTATGCTGGCACGGTTTACCTGTAGCCGAGGGCTCCTGAAGTTTATTTGTGCTGATTGCACCATCACTAATAAGATAGAGAGATGTAATGGATGGCAGATGCCCAAATCTGGAATTAAAGAATTCCGTCCATGCAAGCCAGCCATGCATGCCACTAGCCCAAGCTAACAGTTGTTAATTGCACAGTGTTACCAGGAGGCACTCAGCCAGGGAGAAAAACCAGAAAACTAATGAACTTGTATGAGGAAAACACCAAGGAGGGACCAGCCAAGCACGCAGAGAAAATCCAAAACTATCTGGATTGGTGTGGACTTACCGTTTCAGAAGCCTGTCCTGTTTTGAATTTATCAGGTGCATTCTTGGAACATGATTCTTTCAAATATTTAGAATAATATTTGTTTAGGCAGCAGGGCAGACAACAGAGGCGGTTGGGAAAGAACATTGCTCTTTCTGAGAACTGTAACCTTTTGCTGCTTCTCTGGTTCACTTCTTAGAACAGTAGCTCAGAAAGTAGAGGGGGTCAGTTCACATTTCCCTTCACAAGGACATGCTACAGGAGCAGGCCTCCCATGACTACTGGCTTTCTTAAAAGTCTTAAAGCCAGAATCTGGTTACAGATGCCCCTTCAGGATAATCTAATTTAAGTCTTTTGTTCTTGCCAAATCATATGTCAGAAAAGTTCCACCGAATAAACTGATGTGTGATGACATGAATGAAGTACATGTTCTCTTGGCACTCTGTTTCCCGCTATCAATGTCCCATTAATCCCATGGTCCTCTAGGAGAGCAGAGCCTAAGAGAAAGAGGATGGACCGTAGTGTCAAAAGCTGGGTCAAAGTCTTGACATTGCCACTTACTTTAAGAAACTTGTTTAGTGATTCTGATTCTTTGTTTTCTCATTCACAAAACTAATAACACTGAGAACTTCATAAGAAGATGCAATCATTAATCATATTAATATATCTAATTACAGCCCAGCAGCTATCATATGGTACTATGTTCTCAATAAATGAGTAGAGTTGTTCTTGTTACTTTTCTAGAGGCTCTATCTAGTTAAGTCCCTATTGCTTCTTTCCTTCCCATTGGTCAAAGCCCCCAGGTCAGAGACATTGCCACCAAAAGGACATTCTTGCTTCAAGGCAAATGCAGAACCTAAATGTGGAAGCCGGCCCAGGATTGAAGCTCAGAGACCTGACAATCCATTCTGAGCGAGCTAGGTTTTAGGTCAGTTTCTTCCCGCATAGGAAACTGTCTCATCAATGATTATCACACCTCCCACTGAGTCCAGTTTCCTGGGTACCACAGACTTCTCCTCCCCCAGTGGAGAGTTAGGCCACAGACTATAGACCCAGTCCATTACATCTCAATGTCTCTGTCTCATGGGCCAAGATAAGTGGGTGAAGCCAGACAGTCTGTGATTAAACAGAACTCCTTTGCATAAGCTTTTCTTTGTGGGAAGCTGTAAAATCACTAAATCTATTTGCTTAAATGTTGGTGGCATTTGTAACTCTTGGAGTCATTCCTGTTGTTATTCTCTAACATATTTTCTGAATATATATGAAACCACCCAGAGGCTACAGAACTCAATCCCTCATCAGTATCAGTTCATCATTGCCTTACCCTAAACCACTACCTGGGCCTATCTAACAGTCATGATTCTGGATTATTTGCCACGTAACTATTCAAGCAAAGTAGCTATGTCCTGTTATTAACATTAACATCTCTCCATCCATCCATCCATCCATCCACCCATCTACCCTTCCATCTATTTGGACATCCATCCATCCATCCATCCATCCATCCACCCACCCATCCATCCATCCACCCATCCACCCATCCATCCACCCATCCACCCATCCACACATCCATACATTTTATTAAACTCTCATTACATGTGGGTACTCTCTTGAAGTGGGAGTGTGAGGATATCTGGTCTATTGAAAGAAACATGAAGGTATCGGATTGGGGTGTAAGCATTTGATCTTGGTGGCCTATATCTGCCCCCAAATAGTCAATCTCCCTATGGAATGTAGAATCTGTCCAGCACCAATTGAGCCATTGGAAATGTATCTTTTGTTCCCACTGGTGGTTCTAGGCCTCTCCTTAAGCCTCTCCAAGCACCAGAAAACCTGGGATTGCCTCAGTGTAGTCCCCCTCTCTCTGACTGAAGGGCTTGTGGATAAAGAAGACTTTGTAAATCAAATGACTCCCCTTCATTATCTGGGTGATTTAAATTTTCCATAGATTTTTTTTCCTATTAAACCATTTCCTTTCAAGCTTCTTCCTAGAAACAGTAGCATTTAAGAGAAAATTGAAACTCTGACTGGCTCTGCCCAAAGTCTCCTAGTGGACCTTGACCATTTTATCCTGCAGGGAGGACTTTGTGGAATCTATTTAGTTAGAACATAAGATGGGGGTTGGGTGGTGCTTTTTCCCACATGAAGTAGGGAGTGAATACCCCTGGAGGCTCCTCAGTCAGGCCAGGAAAATCATCAGTGACCCTGGGGCAGAGCTTGGGTCTTTCCATTGGCCTGTTCAATTTTGCTCTAGCATCACATGATTTATCTAGAGGCTAAAGTTCCTATGAGATCCTTGGCCATTTCCATAATTATACATTTATTTTAAATTCACTCTGAAGACCTCCTTGAAACCCATAATTTTATTCCGAGAGTCTTCTGTTCTCTGTCTGCAGATTTATATTTTACTGTTTTCTGCCACAAAGTCAATTTCCCTTTAACTATGTTTATGCTGTGATAAATTACTTACCTTTAGGATCTTCGAGACAATCACTATGTTTTTCTCTCTTTAACAGAGCATTCTAAAGTAAGTGTTTATGACATTGGAACCTAAATTTGGCCAGCTTTTCTTCTTGACATCACAGCTGGGTCAGCATTAACAAAGTAGGGGTCTCCACTTCAGAGAGGAGAGTGAGCTCCTGATGACAGCAAGTTCAGATCACACAGGGCTAAATTTCTACTTATAGCTCAGAGTCATAAGTGACAGCCAGTGAGGAGAGATCTGGAGCAGTGCAGAAAATGCCTTTTCCACCAGAATTCTTTCATGTTTATTGATGCTGAGGAAGTGATTATAATTAGTGATGACTAAGTAAGCACTATGAAAGAATTTACTATTAGTTCATAATTCTGTTACTACTATTACCACTGCCATTAATGGAAGCTGTGTTGAAGGAGGAAGAGGACATAGCGCGGTGGGAGGTGGGGACAAAATTGGGTGGGCTGGTACTACTGAAGGCAGCCTGACAGACACCTGACCATCAACCATCTGTTTAAAAGGAAATGTGTTGACAACAGGGCAGACATTCGAGAAAGTGTTTGCTATGTACTGGGCGCTGTTCTAGGTTCTTTACCTGCATTAATTCATTGAATGTTTACACCAGCCCATGAGATAGGAACACTTAAGATCTCTTGGGGTAGATAAATTACTTTCACATTGCATATGGAATTGTGATACTACATATTATGTGATAGGGCGTATAGATTGATAAAGGTTGATATTGCATGTAGATTGCATACAGAAGGGTGCCTTCGGATCATTTGTCAAGATGGCACCCCTTACTTGGAAACTGACTTCCCCTGAGCTCATAGTAACCAGAGACCCAGTTTAGAAAGTAACCTTGTGCCTCAGGGAAGAAGAGTAGAGAACAAAACTACTAGATACTTGCAGAAAGCACCAAACCAAACCAAACCACAAACCTCAGAGAAGATAGCTGATCTCAGAGTGACATCTGAAATAAAGATTAAGTGTGTGACACCCCGCCCTCCCACACACATACATCCACACCAGGAAGCAACAGGTATGGCTCTTCTTACAGTGGGGGAAGGAAGAGGAAGCAACCATCTATGTGTTATGGGTGCTGAGAAGCAGGAGCCCTCTTCCCTCTACCTTCCCCCATCTAATAGATTAATAATCACTCAACATAGCAGAGCTGACATACATTAAAACTCCATAAATGTTCGTTCCCTTCTTTATTTGGTAAGACACAAATGATATAACAGTAAAGTATACCTTCCTACAAATTTATTTAAAGATCCATTTTTAAGAATAGATTTTGCTAAATTAGAAGGAAGAGAGATCTTGGGGATACCTGGCACCTGGGGGTAGATGGAGCAAATACCTCAGGGAAGATGAAGGATATAGGAAAAGAGAGTGAGGCCCTGAAGCGAAACCTCCCATGATCTTTCTAGTATTGCCTGGGGCAGCCCTGGGAACAGAAGGATGGGGCAGAGGGATGATTGCAGCAAGCTACGGACCTGACCTTGTGCCCATGCCCTTGCCATGGGCACCTGGATGCTGCCCTCATGTTAGTGCCAGAGCAAATATATGTGTTCTTCATTTATGTCTATACATTCCTTTAGCAGGGAAGCTATGGACAGTTCCACCAACTGAGTAGCCATCTTGGGGGTAACTTAGGGGGATATGTAGGTGCATTTGGGTTTCCAACTTCTCCCTGATTGCACAGCACGGAAAGTTATGAAATGTTGATGGCACAAATATTTGAATCTCCTCAGGATAATCAGGAGCCTTTCACCCTTCACCTAATCAGAGGCTTCTTCTAATTGTGTCCTCCTCTCTCAGCAACTATCCTTCTCTTAGCAGCCCTTCCTGGCCCCACGTATGCATTAATAACCAATAACATTCTCAACAGCCTTTACCCATAAGCCAATGACTGTGGTCTAAAAGGACTAACATTGCTTTTACCCTCATAGCTCCAGTGCCTGGCACAGTAAAGATGTTTAAAGTGTTTGTTGAACTCTTAGGAGATTTTACTAGACATATATGTCAAAAGATTCATTGAAAAGTATCAGCACTGTAGCTAACATTGTGTTAGGTACAGTAGGAAGGTAAGACATGTCCTCTAGTTTACAATACATGTATTCTTAAGGCAGACAAGCTGCAGTAGCAAGGTATGATAAAATACTAAAATTAGTCACCTATATATTATCTGTGTTTCTCAACCCCAGCTGTATGTTGGAATCGCCTGTGAAGTTTTATAAAACCACAGAGGCCTATAGCTCACCCACAGAGATTCTGATTAGGTCTGTCTGGTCAGGGTCTATATTTTTTTAAGTAGTCCCCAGGTGATTCACATGAGCATCCAGGATATGAATCACTGTAACAAGTGCTAAAGAATATAATTAAAAGAAAAACCAGTGAGAACCAGAGTGGAGAGAAAAACCTATGGCACAATTGGAACTCGCTTTGAACCTTGAATCATAGAGAGGATTTAGATGCACAGCATTGAAGACAGAGCATTCTGACTGGGAAGGTGGGAGTGTGGGTAGAGGTAATGTGAACAAAGGGAGCTGGAAATCAGTTTGGTACACATCTGCTGAGCAGCAACCACTCAGAGGTGCAGAGGTCATGGCCAGCTCTGTCTGGAGTGGTACCACCTGGCTGCATGGTGGCAGAAAGTGTACCCTTAGTGACCAAAAGAAACACAGAAGGAAAGTCCGCTTGATCCACAAGCCTGGGAGGTACTTTGTGTCCACCAAACAGCTGTGAGTGGCTGCCTAGGTTCTGAATTGAAGATTCCATTAAGACTCCGCTATGAAATGTGCAGATCCCCAGGTCTGGGGCCTCAGGTTCTTGGAACTGTTACTCCCAGGAGCTTTACCTTTATGGTTGAGAGTTTCTCTGGCCTTCCTTAATTTCCAGATTGTCAGGTTTCTTCTTGGTGGAAAAAATCTTTGGCCTTTGTACTTCTTTTAGGAGGAAATAAAGAAGCTGGTTGGGGTTAGAGGTAGAGGTTAGTGGAGGTAGAGCAGAGGTTCAAGAAGATGAACCGAACATATCCTTAATGAAAAATGCTCTAAGTGGAGGCTGAAGGAGTGGATATGCTTGATTTCTACCTGTTAACATGAAAAACAAGAAAATTAAAAAGAAGTGTCAAGGCTACCTGAACGGTCAGGTGAGAGTGCTGAGGGTACATGGCAAATTTAATGAGCGCACTTAGGATGTGCATTAAAGATGGTTTCATTGCAGGAAGTACCTTGAGCAGCACATGTCGGGCCAGGGCAGAAAATTATGGGAAAAGTGGCTCACTAGGACAACTCAGGATACCCTGATATCTTAGTGATTTCCTCCATCCACTGCTTGTCTATTTCTCTATGCAGACCATGGGCAAATAAAGAGAACCAAGCAAAACAATAATAAAGAACTTACAGAAAACTAGGAGATGAGACCCCCTCCCCGCCCATGTCCCCAGGATCATGCACACATTTGTATCATGTCTGCCCAACAGCAGAGCTATGATTAGAGGGTACAAAGTAGCAGCAAGTGAGACCTAAAGAGTTTGCCCCGAGGCTAGCAGACAAGAACAACACTTTCCCAGGAAAGCAAGATGATTCTAGTTTAGCTCATCCAACAAAAGTCTTCCAAGAATGAGGCCAGACATCCTAACTTCATCTTGGCGGGAGCTGGCGGCTGTCCCATCACAGTGACACCAGCTGCTGCTATGGGTGCTGTGCCAGAGTCACTGTCTACAGGCTTTGGAGAGGTGCACTCACATGTCCATTTGGGGCGAGTGGCCGTTTAAATGAAGATGATGCTGGGGGTCCCCCAGTCAGATTGGACATTTGCCAGGCCCACATGATGAGCCTGTATATTATAGAAGTATCAGCCTGCATCTCCTCCTCCCTCTGCAGACTCCCGGTCTCTACAGTCAGATTCATTGGTGTGCCTGACCTCGAACCTCAATTCCCCAGACTGCTTGCTGTGGGCTCGAGATGGGAAATACTGACACAGGTTCAGGACTTGACTTCCTCCCGGGCAAAGGAGTACTCAGTTTGGAGTACTTCTCTCAAGGAAGGCTTGAACTCCTGAGCACCGTGCTCCCTGCCTGTCTTGAGCCACTCTCACTCTTTATTGCTGGTGCTCCCCACAGGCCTCCTCCCTCTCCCAGGTAAGACCCCACTGTGATTACAGGGTGCTACAACAAGCTTCTCCTGGGGAGCCATTGTTGGCCTTTCTGACCTTGGCTCCAATTTCAGTGTCTCTTCTCTTGCTCTTGATGTTTCTTCTTATCGGAGGTAGTGTCGAGGAAGGATCTAGCACTGACTCTAACCCAGTTCTGGGGCCTGACCTCCTGAAGACAAACCTACCAGAGGCTGGCAGCCTGCCCTGACTTCCAAGAATTGCCTCCTAATTCCCAGTGGGCCCTGCTCACCTTTTGGCATAACCTACCACTCGGCTTGGAGCACCTGGTGCCAACTATTTAGCTGAATGAGAGTGTGGAAGGCTGAACTCCTTGCCCGTGTGCCTTCCTTGAACCTCTGCTGTGAGCTGGGCTGCCCCGCCCTGGCGGGTGAGTGTGGTGCCAAGTCTCAGTCCTTTCCTGCCGGCACTGGCCTGCTGCCAAGAAACCTCCACAGCTCCTGATAAATCCTGACACAAGAGGAGCCCATATGGGAAAGTGTCAATCTGAGAGCTTATGGGGAATGTGGGGTGTTGGGAAAGGCTGGTGCCCAGATCCTAACACCCACTGTCTTTCCCTCGAGGATTCTGGTTGATAAAAGATACACACATTGCTAAGTGAGGATTAGAACATCAGTATTGTTCAGGATTTTCTCCTACAGGTAGCATAGAGAATGTGTAAGTGCTTCTTGCCTCCAACTCAGAGCTCAGCTGAGTCTGCCCGGCAGTGCCGATTTAACCCCCAGTTCCAAGCTGAAATGCCAGAGAAAGGCTTCTCTGGTTTGGAGTGGTCCCACGATTGGGGCTGACCCACAGAGCCTATAAGTGTAGGACTCACTGCTCTGGAACACAGGCTGGTCCAAGGGAAACCAGGAGATGGGGGAGGATGCACGAGCCATGGTTTTGAAACTTTTGACTGTGCCTAATAGAAACATGGCCAACAATTGTCAAGTTCTCATCAATATCACCACTCCCATAAGTCATTCCTTCTCTTATTGGGTAGAAAAGTTGTGGGAATAAAGCAAGGCCTAGAAATCCCCACCCAGGCCTTCCCCAAATTGGTGGAAGTGTTGATGGAAGCATCTTCTGCTATGGGCTGTGGGCTGACTTACCTGGGTCAAATGACATGTAAATAATACAAATAGTCCCACCTCGTATGCACTGTTGGTCTTCTGTCTTCCTCATGGGTGGCACCTTTGGCAGAATGTGGCCACAAAAATCTCCGTGCTATAAGCCAAAGTCAACTTATCATCTCTGCTGGTTCTCTCTCTTCCAACTCCCACCCTGCACAGGTCAAAGCTGCCATGTGGGTCCCTGGGCACTGGGCAGGCAGAGGACTTCTGATGGCAGTGGATTGAGACATAGTGACAATCAGGCACAGGAGGTCAAGTGCACAATTTTGACAGCTAGTGCTTTTCTTTGTTCTCAAACCCTTTCTGCAAAGAAGCTTTCCTCCTGCACTCCTCGGTACAGATGCTCCATTCTGAAGCCAGAGAGACATCTGAGCTGGACCAAGTTATTTGACGAAAGGGTGACGCTGATGCTCTGAACCCCAGGTTACAGGTAGCCTTAATGTGTGAAGGGTAGGGTCCTTGGGAAAAGTGTCCAGGCCATCCTTCCTCTGGCAGTTGTATGCCAGAGACTATTCAAAAGAGTGTCAGAAAACGGCAGTTTTCCACCCGTTCACACAGTTACTGGCTAACCTTTTGGAAACCAGTAGCCAGCCTGGCTGAGCTCATTGGGTAGGAACACAGCAGGTAGGGCATACAGTCTGAAAGATAATTCCCTTTAGGGTCATTGGTTTGATTCCTAGTGAAATGGAAACTTCTTGAAAGTTATCCAGACATTAGGAAGCCTGACTTTCTTTTAACCCTTCCAGAAGTTATCGCCAATAATCATCCGAATCTTGCCTGAAATCTCTCCTTTCTGGATAGCAAGAGAGAAGTGGTGTCAGATTTATGCTTTCTCTCCTCTATCAGTCCTCAAAATGTGTTCCCTGAAGTAGCAGTATCATAATTAGTGTAGCTTTCTAGAAGTGAAAATAGCCAGGCCCCATCCAAGACCTACAGAATCAGAAGTTTTGGGGATGGGACTCAGTATTATGCATGAATGAGTTCTCTAGGGTGATCTTGTTGTGGGCTGAATTTGAGAACCACAGTTCTAGGTCAACTGACCCTTTTTAATTGACTCCTACTGCTGAGTAGCTATTGAGTTCTGACATCCAGGAAGGGGAATTTTCAGACAAACTTTGGGGCAGAGAGAAAACAATGATCCAATCTTGTTTAATATTTAATCAATACATGACTAATATTCAAGTCACTTTTGGAGGCCACCCTGATCACCAGAATCCATGGCTTAAAACTGAGTTCTCTGGAAACTTACTTGTCACAAGACCTCAGAGTTATATTTTCTCATCTTCATGTACTCTGGATTCTATAAAATAACTTGGTATCCTTGGCATGATTCTCTATGTCAAATAGCTCTGTACTGCTATTTCTATAATAAGATCCATTGAGAGAGGCATCAAGTGCTTTGTTAACGATCTATCCTATTCACACTAATGAAACCCCCATTGTCCACCAAGATTGGAATGGTGTCAAAAAACGTCATTGAGTTTTCCTGAAAGTTCTCTTTGTCCTCGTTACCCATAGCTCACCTATTTATACCCTGTGAGCTCAGTTCTATTAGCTTTGGGTGCATTGTCTTGAAATTGGATAAATGAAAGGGTTGTTCCCTTTAGGCTTCATCTTCAGTGGGTTACCTCCCTTGTCAGAGACTTCCAGTAACCTCAATGTGTCTCCAGGCAGGAGATGCCAATAAAAACCAGGCAGGGAGTGGAAAACTGTGCCCAGTCCCAGAATTGTGTCTATCATCCTTGTTATACCTCCTGGCTCTTGATGCAGCTTTAACTTAAAATTCTACTCTTCTGAAAGGGAAATAGCTATTTGAGCCCTTTTGGGTGAAGGCCCTTTGCAAGGCTTCCCATCTCTGCCTCCACATCTCAGAGAACACCTGACACATTTATAAGATCTCCTGTTACTGACCACACTCCTCTCTCACCTCATGATTCTGTTTCAGCAAAATCCCGTTACTCTAGCTCAGCATTTCTCAAACTTTGGTGTGCATCTGGATCACACTGAGCTCCACCCCAGAGTTTTTGACTCAGTAGATCTGGGATGGGACTACGGAATCTGTGTTTCTAAGTCCATAAGCAAGGCAGATACTGTTGGTGCAGGGACAACATTTTGAGAACCACTGTTGTAGACTGACTACCAGCAATAATCTGGATTCTTTCTGATTATCATGGCACTGATTCCCTTCTAGGCTTATTGCAGTGTTTCATTTATTCCTCTGTTTCATTCATTCCCTTACAGCATCATATCTCTTGCAAGTTGCCAGGCAAATGTGACCTATCGTTTGAACAAGAAAATTTTAATATAACTCTCACCATCTTCTCATAACTTTTATTTGGTACAGTGAACTGACCTGGCTCCAGAAAAACAACCCACTTCCTGGCTCAAAGTAAAGTCCTTTGAGGATGTTAAAATCACACTGTATCCTGTAGAAACATCATGCATCCCATGGTATTTACTGATAGACACCCAGACACATGTAATAGGATTATAGATCAGCCTCATTTAAGATAAAGTTTGCTGGGGGAGATCAGAATTGCTTCCTGTGGGACTTAAATTAGGTACAAAGCAATTAACTTTAAGCAACCAAAAAATTGGCTCTATAAAAATTCCATTTCAAATCAGCTCTTAACTACAATCTCATTACCAGGTACCTTTGCTACGTAAAAGACAAACTAGTCTCTGGAGATGAAAAACGTGCACTCCATTTTTGAGACACTTCCCCAAATATGAGAACTGATGAGGCCTTACCTTGGACCTCTCCTAAAGGGTCAGGTATTTCTACAGACTTTCTGACTTTTCACATTATTCCTATGCCTAGAAAGAGAAATTTTCCCATTTCTGAATACAAATATATTTATTTATATTTTACTTATGGTGATGGTTCAGTTGTGCCATATTAAAATATATTTCATTTCATTTCTGAGTGTGAGAATTTTAAGTAACTTTCAGTGAGAGTCAGGACATCAGTCAGTAGACTTTTATTTTCACAAAGGATGCTTCCTTGCCTGACATGTGGTAAGAACTTTACAAATATTCATCAATCAGAATGTTAAAGATCATTGACTCATTAATTGTTGAATTAATAAGGTAATAAAAGTTATTAACTTTGATACGTGACTATAAAAATCAAAGTATTTGTTTTAAAAATTGGAAATACAAGCTGTGCTTGTCTGGCTCCATTGGTAGAACATCTTGATCTTAGACTCAAGAGAGACTCTTGATCTCAGGGTGGTGAATTCAAGTCCCACACTGGACATAGAGTTTACTTAAAAGAAATAGGGAATACAAAAAAAAAAAGTAAAATAATCATCTAAAATCTCACAATGTGAAGCTAGCTAATATTAACACCTGAAACATTCTTCCTATCCTATGTGACTATGTGTATATATGGGTATATATAATTATAACAATATCGTAGGCAAAAAGGTGAATTTTGTTCATTTAACTTTTATCATGGAAATTTCCTCAAGTTATTAGTAACTCATTACAAACATCATTCATGGCCACTTAAAATTCCAATAAGTTAATATCCTCAATTTAATAGTCTACTATTTTTTTTTTTTATTTTTTTTTATTTTTTTAATAGTCTACTATTTTTTAAAGATTTTATTTATTTATTTATTCATGAGGGGGCACAGAGAGAGGCAAAGACACAGGCAGAGGGAGAAGCAGGCTCCACTTGGGGACCCTGATATGGGACTCGATCCCAGGACCCCAGGATCACAACTTGAGCCAAAGGCAGATCCTCAACCACTGAGCCACCCAGGTGCCCCAATACTCTACTATTTTTACATAATAGGATATATCTAATATTATTGTTTGTGCCTAGATAAATATGTTTATATAAAAATAGTAACTTCAGAGCTACTTGAGTCTGAGGACCATGTGCTCCTTTCATGTTTTTTGTAACAACTACATGATGACTGATCTACAGAAAGTTCTTGATCAATGTTTAGAAATTGAAATAATCGAAGTGGAGAAGATTTGAAGAATGTTGGGCTCTAAAATGAGTTGCTCAGACGATGAGATACAAAGAGAATCATGCTCCTCCCTCTGCAGGTAGGAGAGGCTCTGCCAAGAGATGCAACATAGTATCTGTGTTTCCAGAGATGGGTATCACTGGGCATGGAAAGTATGAAAGAGGGTTATTAGAACCAAGCTGTAATTCTCAAAAATGTGAAGCACAAACTTGAAAAACAGATACCAGTGTGTGGGGGGTTTTTGAGGTGGAGGGATGTTTATTTTGTGGAGGCAGATGGGAAAGGATTTCCTTAAATTTTGGAAAGGTAACTTCATTTCACTGTGATTAATTTTTTAACTCTACTGTTGAATGGAAAATCATACCACCACACCTCCAGCTCCATCTGGAGAATATCACCATCTAGAAATATCATTACCCTCTAATAACTTGAGAACGTAGCTGTTAGGAATCCATTCTGGAAGGACAAGGTACACATTCAGTTCTAGGGTGTTCCCCAACCTCCACCACCTCATCAGCACTGTGCCTGATACACAGAGACAACTTGGTCAGGATGTGACCGCTTCATAAACCTTTCCTCTGGACATTTTTCCCTCCAAGTGTCCTCAGAATACTCATTGAAAGGGTTTTCTTGGTCCGTTGTCTCTGCTTCTAGCCTGAAGCTAGTATTGCTGAGAGGCATCACGTTTTAAGATGCATCTTGGCTGGACAGCTCCAGCTCCCTGGGAGCCCCACAGTGATAGGAAGGTTTGACTCCATGATTTTATTACAACCATTACTCACCTGCAGGGACAGAGGCCAGCGATGCACACTGGAGACTCAGGAGCTACTGCCAAGGAGGCAGCTGTGTCATTAGTTTAACTTTCAAAAGCCTGAAGACACAAAGAAGTTGCCTGTCTGGTAGCACAGGCCACCAGAGCAGTAGCAGGCGTGTTTCAGATAAGGAAAATTAGTGACAAAATGTCTGTCAAGCTGGAGAAAATGGGTGCATCAGGGCAGCTGAGCCAGATAAGAAAACATACTGAGAAGTCCATACAGGGCAGTTTTCTTTCACTGAGTGGAAGTCCTTAGACTTCCCTAAGGAGTGCTGTAAGAGGAGGTGGGTATGACTGTAAAACAGGGTGATGGGCAAAGGACCTGAAGTGACCCCAAAAATGTTGGACAAGGGATAGTGAGAGTAGGGCAGAGTGATTTTGCCCAGAAAACCCCATGCTTTCCAAGCCATGTCTGCTTTGGGAAATGGAAAGCAAAGAGATAATAGACTATCTTGTGACGTTGGCCTCTTTTAATAACTGAAAACAAAACTGCCACTTTTTCTTTCAGAGGACAGTTTGTGTCGGGGTGTCTATATTTAACTGTATTCTCCATTTAGGTGATCAATTGTCATGAACCTCGAGTGTTTCTGGCAGAGAGGAAGGTGGGCAGGGAGCAGATGAAAGCATTTTCAGGATCACATGATCCCAATGCACCCTTCCCTTCTACTCAACGCCCTCAGAAAAGGACTCTGGAGCATCAGAGCTATGGAAAGAGCCACCAAGGAATGATACCTGAGACACAGGGTGGACATTCTTAGGGCAGCGTGGGACTCTTTTTTAGTATCTCTCTTCCATCTTCTCTGCTCTTTATTTTCATCTTAGAGAAGCATTTGGGTGGTAAGAAACAGAGTTGGGTGTCAGCACCTCAGATATGATCGTGAGGGCTCTTACCTAAGTGCTAAAGGAGGGTGAGTTGTGCACCCATTTCAAGGTTGGGAAGCCAGTGGTCCAGCAGTATCTCTCTTGGCTCCTGGAAGCAGGTGTGTTGCCTGGGATTTGAGTTTGGACCAAGCCCACGTTTATCTTTTGGGAGCTTCAGAAGAGGCTCCTCTGTAAGGAGCCAGCAGAGAAGCGCACACTCAGAAGACACCAGATGGAGTCATGAGGGTCCCTGAGTAGGGACAGACATTTAGGAAGGAGTGGCTGGAGAGGCTTATAGCAGCTCTGTGAGATTTAGGCTTCAGTCAGCAAAGCACTGGCTTATCTTTCCCACTTCCGGATGAAGCTATTCGTGGGATCAAGAAGAAAAAGTCTCCAATTCTCTTACAATAGCAGTTGTGAGTATGGAAACATGGGTAGGTGTTCATTTGTTGGTTTTTCATTAACAAATGAACATAGCCACTGGGGGAATGCTGTTAAATATTTTCCTGAGGTACAGTTTTTACTGACTAACGCATGTTCCATGATTAACTTAGCTGTTAACTTTTAAATGGTTTTCTAATATAAGCAATTCTGGGATGAACACCTCCCCCCCCCATCACTGAAGTGAGATTCCTGGATCAACCAGGTGGAGGGGTTTGAGGATTTTGGATGGATTCTCCTAAATTGCCTTCTAGAGAATTGTGCTCATTAACACTCCCAGCAGCAGGCAGAAGAGAGTTGATAAGCTTGTCCTTGTGACTTTCCCAGAGTGTGGAGTTTGGGGAAGGAGTCAAACCTGCTGATCCTGGATCTCTGGGAATGGGTGTCAGGGGGACAAGTGTGGGAAGTTATCCAGTCTCTTCTAGAGATGTTATGAGCCCTGACTACAAAGGAGGAATTGAGGTCACACCAGATGTATACATATAAGGTGCTTCTTTCCATCTCCATGTCAACTTTCTGCCTCTGAGACAATGAGAAAATCAACCGACTAGTCTCTCAAGATACGCAGTGTGGGAGTTCCTGGAGGAGAACAGTGGAGGTGCATCCCCAGTCCATGGGTATAGTAACTGATAACAAGCCAACTTTGCTCCATTAAAGATAGCAGACTGCTTATCCTCCCCTCTTGGGTAGATTGTTTTTCTTCACTTTCTTCATTCATTCTTTCCTTTATTTAACACCAATTAAGCACATGGAACCAGGCACTGTAACAGAAAAGGGGGTTCCCCATCTAGTGTGTCTTTGAGTAAAGTCATGGGAACAGAAACAGATCCCAGACACATCAACAAACAGTTCCAATATGATGCCATATCACTGGTAAGTATAGCAATTAACTCAACATGAGTTTAGAAAAGACCTCACAGGGGGCTCACTCATAAGTTGTGGAGGCCAAGTCATTTTTGTCCAGGCAGAGAAAAAGAAAAAGAATGTTCCAGGAAAAGCATGGAGAAGTAAATGGGTCTCACATGCTTGGGATTACTCCAGCATAAACCATGGTGTGTGTGTGGTGGGGGGTACTTGGGGATAGAGAAGGGCAGGGCCACAGTGACAGGAAGTGAGGCTGTCAAATGAGTCAAAGTCCTAATCGTAAAGTCTTTGTATTCCACTCATAGAAATAGGCAAACCAGAGAATGGCCTTTATGTTGTGATCCATGCTTCAGTTATAGAAGGATAGCGAGGTGGGAGTGGGTAACGGGCTGAAAAATAGAAGAGCCTGGGATGGGAAATGACTAAAATCATGACATAAAGTGATGACATAAAGACATCATCATGCATAGATTTTGTGGTTGAACATATTTCTAAAACAGAACCAGAATGAAAAAAGTATGGTACATGGCAGAAATGACCAGAAACCACGGATGAGCTCATGACAGACAGTGGAAGTTTGAAGCCCAGCTTGCTGTCATTTGCAAAGAATGAAGCACAGCCAAGAACATCCCAAATATTAGAATAATGTCATTATTGTTCCCTTACCTATGACAGCTGATGGGCCAGTGTGATCTACGATCTTTCTGGGTCTTTTATTAAGTTTTCATCACTGTGCTGCCTTTGCAATCCACTGACTCAGGGAACATTTGAGATTTGAATTTGAAAATGAGATTCACAAAATTAGATATTCTTCATATTTTTTTTCTTTCTCCAGCTCCAAACTGACTTCAAACAAAGGGTTATGAAGGATGAGGTCTTTGAGTCTTTTAACCTTCAGCTATGAGATAGCTAAGCTTTCAGTCCTCCAGCAGAGGAAATGGCTCCCTGTTCCTTTATTTTTTGCAAGATGTGTTTTCTTCATTAGTTCCCCATGGAAGGAAGAGGCTGCTTGGGGGAGGCTTAAGTCTGAGCTCTCAGAAAGTGAAGGGAGTCAAGGAAACATTGGAGGATATTCTGATGGTAAAGCAATCGACAGAGTAATGGTGCAAGGAGACTGAGTGACGGAAGTTGAGTTAAGCAAGAGTTATTCCCTGGAGGAAGTTCGGCCATGTGAAACCAGAATGTGCCCTTTAGTTAATCAAGCACCGAAGATGAGATCTCAGACAGAGGTAAGACTGCAAAAAGAGGAGTTACAAACTACCCTGCAAAGGGGAATTCTAGTTTTTTAGTTCTTTTTTTCTGTCTTCTTGCCATGTGTGCTCTCAGGCTAGTTCTCCATGTCTCTGCATCATTGGAAGAAGAGTGAAAATTTTAATTAATGACTCAAAGATTTTCATGTAGGCAAAGGTTTCTTATCACACAGATAACACATCTGATTAATGAAAATGACCTTTCTCCTTTTCATCCATATTGCAACTTTTTGTGGCCACACAGCACTTGTGGATTGCCATCTCTATAATTTTCTCTGCCCCTGGTGTCTGATTGTGCCCAACAAATTTAAGACATTGTGTCTACCTCATCAGCCACCCCTCCCCCTGATGACACCCAGCCATGTGCCTCTGACACCTTCATCTATCCCACAACCTTGGACTCTCCAGCACAACCTTGCTCTGTTCTTCCTAGCTTTAAACTCCTGCTTCCATCCTTGCTCACAATTTGGATTTTCTTTTAGGCCATGCTGGGTTTATGTCCCAGCAGTGCTGCTCAGCCGCTCAAACACTTCAGTAGGGGTCCCAATGAGCAGAGTTTCAGGTGGCCTCCTAGACGATGCTTGAGCAAGTCTGACTGTCCAAGGATGACTTCCAAAAACCAACTTGGGGAAACTTTTAGGACCTCGGGGCATTACTGCTAAGTATTTGCTAAGTAACCCACTTAGCAAATATCTTAGTGATCTCAGGGTTGTGTCCATAAACGAATCACATTGCTGAGATGTTCCAAAGGATACAAAATCGTAACAGAAATAAGGAAATGTCTGGAGACTTGTAAAGCAAAATTCCATGGGAACCAGAGTTTTCCACACCAGGGGCTTCATAGCTGAAGTGTGCTCCCTTTAGTTACCCACATAGTATTCCATGCTCGGCTGCCAATCCAGCCTGAACACATCTGTAGAAATGTGACCCAGGCTCTCTCTAATGGGGCTTGCTAGAAAACTCGGGAGAAGAAATGTGTGGGAAATATCAGAAAGGGAGACAGAACATAAAGACTCCTAACTCTGGGAAACGAACTAGGGGTGGTGGAAGGGGAGGAGGGCGGGGGGTGGGGATTAATGGGTGATGGGCACTGAGGGGGGCACTTGACGGGATGAGCACTGGGTGTTATGCTGTATGTTGGTAAATTGAACACCAATAAAAAATTAATTTAATAAAAAAAAAGAAAACTCGAGTGGGGAACACTTTCTCACAGCCTGAGGATATCCAGTGGAAACTTTATCTTCCCCAAAGAAGTTAAATGATAGAGTCACATCGGCAGAGAGCAGTCTGTATGAAACATGTAAGGAGTAAGTTTTCATTGTGTTTTACTCAGATGTGAATTTTCCTTTCACCAGATCCCAGTGCATCAAATTCAATAGAGATTCAGGAGGCTGAAATCACCATGGTAAATAAGGTACTCTTTTTAGGGCTCCACATGTTCCTGGTTAAAAAATAAATAAATAAATAAAACTCCCTAAGGCATTGATGATGTGACTGACATTCTCTTATTTTCTTGTAGAAATGTATGTATAACATAACATCACCATTCTAACTACTTTTAAGCATGCAGATCTGTGACATTAGGTCAAATTGATATTGTTACATAACCATCGCCACCATTCATTTCCAGGATCTTCTTTGTCTTCCCCAACTGAACCTCTATACCCTTAAGACACTAATTACCTTTTTCCCCTTCTCCCAACTTCTGGAACCCACCATCCTACTTTCTGTCTCTATGAATTTGACTACCCTAGGTAGCTCATATGAGTAGAATTATGCAGTGTGTGTGTCCTTTTGCAACTGACTTATTTAACTGACAATTGTTAAGCAATGCTGTCCTCAGTCAACTTGTTTGTGTCTCATAAATCCAGATGTACTCTTATTTTTGTTGGAGGTCAAACATCCCTCTTCAACAATATAATCCATTAGTAAATCAACAAGCATTTATTGAATCTCAACCCTATGTTTAGCTGAGGGTTGGGTGCTATGAGAAACAGAATTTTGAAAAATACATCACTATTTTGGCAGCTTAAGAAGTTTCTGATTTTGGGGGTGCCTGGGTGGCTCAGTTGGTTGAACATCCTACTCTTGATTTTGGCTCAAGTCATGATCTCAGGGTTGTGAGGTTGAGCCTCAAGTCAGGCTTCATGCTGGGCATGGACCCTGCTTAAGATTCTCTCTCCCTCTCCCTTTACTCCTCCTTTGTCTCTCTTTAAAAAAATTCAAATTTTGTAGATCTAAACGCTAAGTGAACACATGTATACAGACAAACACACACCTACACACAGATAGAGATCTGTCCTTATTACCTCATCTATGTGGTAATAAAGACTTTGAAGTAGGTGGTGGAAAGATTATTCCTAAAAAATCAATCCATTTTAGGCAAGTGTGAGTGTACTTGGGGATAATAGTTAGGGAATTGACTTTTGTGAATTTTCTACATGGGTCAGTGGTTTGGGAGATTTTTCATTTAAAAAATCTAAATAAATGTTAACTATTCAAAGATTTTTAAAATGGGAAGTAGGAACTTAGCTCACATATCTATTTCTTGATATGTGCTATTCACTTTAGATATTTCATTGTTTCCTGTTAAAAGCAGTCAGCTATTTGCCATCTGTACTGAACAGCTGCAATTTCCTTCCTATCCAAGCACAACATTTTATTATAGAGAAATTGGCATATTGTGTTTGCCACTTTTTTTTTTTTGCATATCCCTGGCCATGGCTAGATAATCAAGGAAGGAAAAGAATCTTCATGTCCCAAGTTCTAGCTAGGTCAGGTGAATCCAACTGACATCATGTGTCTCCTCTTTACTAAGTTAGCATTAACTTGCCTTCCCAAGTCCTGGAAGCTTCTTATATGAGGCATCTGTGCACAATGTTATTTATGAATAGGAGCAAATGTATAAATATCCACAGGACTTCCTGTTAAATGTATTGGATTGAATGCAAATATTTATCTCTGCTCCTTCTGAAATTGTATTAAGAGAATAGAAAAAAGAAAGGATACAAATCAATAAGAAGAAAGTGAACAGTAAAGAGGTTCTCACCAAATAAGAAATGTCAACAAAATTTTGAAATATAAAAATAGCTGGATGAATAGTAACTAATTATTAGAACCCAGAGAGAATGTTGAGGAGAGAGACACAAGAAATAAGTGGCTCTGACTTGAGGATCCCTGAGAAGATGTAGGAATTAGAGGCAGTAGACATTGTGAGGGCTCTAGGAAGGATGGAGCTTGAAATGGGAAGCTCAGTTCAAAGTTGATAGAAGGGGTAGTGAGATTCCAATCCTCTTTCAGTTCTTCACCACCAGCCCTCTAACCTTCCTTCACCCAGGCAGGAAGCAGGAAGTTCTTATCTGGAGAAATTTAACCTAGAAGGCTCTTCTGAAGTTCCCAGGCATGGAAGAGGGTAGGAGGAGAATGGTAGGCTGCCAACAGAGCCAGTCAAGTGAAGGATTCATCATGGGAGCTGCCTGGTTCTCAGAATATACTGGCTGCTAATCTCATACTCCCTTAGAAAGAGAATGGAATATTTACTTTTACAAAAAGAGACTAACTGGCCTGGGATGCTCACAGATACTGTTACATGAGGTTTTCTAGTGAAATGACTTGGTCCCCATTTCATTACTCTGTGGCAAAGCCTACTGATGAGCAAGCAATGCCCAACCAATGTTCACACATACACACACATTCCCAGGACTTCTAAATCTACCTCTCTTTCTCTCTCTCTCTCTCTGTTTTAAAGAAATATTTTTATTATGCATGGAGTTTTATGTTTATTGTAGGTAATCATAGAAAATATATAAAAACATAAAGAAGTAAATAAAAACTCATATACTGCCATCATCTAGAAATAATTGCAGTTTATATATATAAACCATCTAGGCTTTTTCTGTGTCTATGTGTATGTATATATCATAAATAATATTATTTTAAATTGAGCTTCATGTTTATAGTCTTCTATCATACTTTTTTGATGTAACAATATACCATTAATATCTCTTTGTCAATAAATAAATTACAGTAACATTATTCCTTATAGCTGAGTAGTATTCCTCAGATGAGTGTAACAATAATTCATCCTGTTAATTCTTTAATGTTTAACACTTGTATCCATTTTTCATCATAATAAACAACAGCAGACTGTACATAGATCTTTGCATACTTGACTTTCTAGTCCCTTAAGATTATTAGAAGTAGAATTGCTAGCTTAAAAGGTGCACTCTTTTCAGAACCTTAGTACATACAGCTGAATTGTTACCCTGAAAAAATACATCAATTTATAGTCCTATCAGCAAGGTATGAGAGTATCCTGTTCCCATCCTTGCTGACAATTAGAATTGCAACTCAAAAAAAAAAAAAAAGACAATTTGGTGTTAAAAATGGCATCTTGTTGTTTTAGTTTATATTTTATTACCAGTTTAGCACTTTTAAATGTTGCTAGATAACTAAATTTTACAAACTGAATGTCCATCACATTTATACATTTTTTAAAAATTACTTATCTTTTCTTATTGATTTGTTCATGCTCTTTAGAAACATAAACATTGACCATTATTCTGTCATATGTAACAAATATTTTCTCTGATTTGAAATTTTCCTTTTAACTTCGCTTATGGTTCTAATCTGATTTTTAGTGCTCTGGTTTTTTAAAAAAGATTTTACTTATTTATTCATGAGAGAGAGACACACACACAGAGGCAGGGACATAGGTAGAGAGAGAAGCAGGCTCCATGCAGGGATCCTGATATGGGACTTGATCCCAGGACTCCAGGATCACGTCCTGGGCTGAAAGCAGATGCTAAACTGCTGAGCCACCCAGGCATCCCTAGTGCTCAGTTTTTAAGTGCAAACAGAGAACCAGTGATCACCAGTCATGCTGAGGAAGGATGCAATGTTAAAGCAAATACCAAAACAAGGAAGCAGGAAAAAGAAAAGAAGAAAAAAGAAATAAAAAAAAATCGGTAAGAAATGAAGAAAATGAGGGAGAGAGATAAAATTTCAAAAAGTTATGATAATAGCCTCAAGGAGATTAGATAGTGCATTCATGAAAAAAACAGACGCTATTGGAAAATTAAAAAAAAAAAGGAAACAAGAGAGAGAGGGCAAGAAGAGAAAAAAGCCTATGTGTTCAATGGAGCAGTTGAAAGATGATGCTAATAAAATATACCACAAAATGGAGATGCCTAGTAGCAGTTGGTTAAGCATCTGACTCTTGGTTTCAGCTCAGGTCATGATCTCAGTGTCCTGAGATCAAGCCCTACATCAAGCTCCACATTTAGTGAGTAGTCTGCTTGGGATTCTCTCTCCCTTTCTTTCTGCCCCTTGCCCTGCTCTCTCTCTCTTTATAAATAAATAAATAAATAAATAAATAAATAAATAAATAAATAAATAAATCTTTAAAAAAGATATCCCACAAAGTGAAAGACAAAGAAATATAGGAGAGAAAAAGTATAAAGTTTAATTAATAGGAGTCCAACAATAAAAAGAATGGAGAAGACAAAAGGTAATGAATTATTAAATAAAAATGTAACAAACAAACAGACAAATACCCAGATTACATGAGATTGAAAAGCCCTGTCAGGGACCCAGACATAAGAAGCACAGGAGAAAGTACTGCTCATGTTTTTTTACCCTAGTGAGATAGGAAAAAGTAAAAGAAGAGGGAAGTGAATGATAAGCAAAGGTGAGTATGTTTGTGTACCTTTTTCAAGATAACTGAAATCCTGGTATGCTAAATAATGTCAGGAACTACTATAAACTGAATTTTTAAAATATAATTTATGAGATTAGGCAAACATTTTTCAAGCACAAAAACAGCAAACAACAATTAGAACTGCCTTGAGAAACGTTTTATCATTACTTTCTAATAAAGCTATTTTTTGTTTGTGGAATAACAGATTGATAATGACTTTATTTAATGAAGTCTTGTCAGCCATGTTATTTTCCCCAGAAAAACCCAAATCCATAATCATTGAAGCTTGTTAACACACTTAATCATTGTGTATCACCTCTCAATAGAAAAGCTTTTATTTGAAAGAAAGTTGATTTGATTATGACTTTTTTCTAGAGCAAGAGATAGAAAATTGAGCACTTAATGCCAATTTCTGTGTCTAATAATCAATTAAACTTAGCTAATATTCCAGCTCTGTTTCTTTGAATTTAAAGTATTAAATGGAATCATCCTAGTTATTTTTTGAGTATATCAATAAATCATTGAAAATTACTGGTGTTGGGGTATCTGGTGTCTTAGTCTGCTGAGCATCCGACTCTATCTCAGCTCAGCTCTTGATCTGAGAGTCATTATTTCAAGCCCCACCCAGTGTGAAACCTACTTAGAAAAGAAAGAAAAAAAGGAAGGAAGGAAGGAAGGAAGGAAGGAAGGAAGGAAGGAAGGAAGGAAGGAAGAAGGAAGGAAGGAAGGAAGGAAGGAAGGAAGGAAGGAAGGAAGGAAGGAAGGAAGGAAGGAAGGAAGGAAAGAAAGAAAGAGAAAGAAGAAAGAAAGAAAGAAAGAAAGAAAGAAAGAAAGAAAGAAAGAAAGAAAGAAAGAAAGAATCTACTAGTGTGCACATTTGTGTTTATCACTGAAGATCAGTGTAGGCAGCCTTTTTTAGCCCTTGGCCTTTTTAGCCAGACCAGACTTGTAACTTGACTTTCCAGCTGAAAATAATCGTAAACCAGCATTATCAAATAATGTTAGAGAATAGTTCACAACAACAAAGATGTTTTCCAATATTACCAGACTCTACCAATCATTATTGCATTCACTTCACATTTGAGGGATGGTTATTTCAGATACAGTGTTATCTCAATTATTCTTTGCTTAGTCCTCCCATGAAGTCAGGCCCTATAATACTTGGAAAGAAAGGCAGAGAACACAGAAAAGTGTCAGCAGTATGGGGGTTAGGGAATGGAGGGGAAAAAATCCCAGCAGTTTATTGCTGTTGCTACAAATTACCTGAGTCATCTTTTCTGAATCATTCCTACCTCCTGGGAAGAGGCTCTGGGAGTACCAAGCCCCAGCATCCAAAGACTGTTTACAGCCAGGCAGTTCTTAAATGAGACAGTGTTGGAACCATGTCACCCAAACCCTTAATTACAGGTGTCTGCAGTTAAAATTTGGAGCTCATCAATCTCAGAGATGTTATGAGTCTATGTTTACTAATTTCTGAATCAGTTTTGATACCCAGCAGCCTTCCTTCCTGAACACACAGTATTCTGCATTTAAATGGGCACCATTCACTTTCCTCCATACCAATACATTCTCCTCACTACACCCTCCTGCCACCTCCTCATTACTGCTGTCTTCTGCTCCTGCTCCCCATCTGGCCTGGCAAAATGAGCATAGTCTCTAAGGCATCATTAGCATTTTTTTTTTTTTTACAGAAGCAAATCCCTAGAACAACTAGAGAAAAAGGAAATGTCTATTTTTTCCCCAGATATTTGGATTGGGAAAGAGGCGAAACAGAGCTCTGTTATTGCATGCTTAAAAGATGTGAGCTCTGTGCTGGAAACTTTACTTTTATAATATTGTTTAACCAAAGCAACAATACTACATAGCATTCCGTGCTAACTCAGGAAACTGAGACTAAAGTAGGCTGAGCTGTGGTCCCAAGTCATAAACTAGTCAATGAAATAACAAGGAGGAATTTGTTAATCCAGGCCTGTCTGATTGGAAAGTTGGCCCACACAGCTCCAGACTCAGCATGAACAAATATGTGGCTGATGGAAGCCATGAGGATGAATTGCATGGTTATTATTATGCACCATGTACAGCAAATTAAGTAATGCATTTGGAAGGGTTGTGTTACCATAAAGTGCTGTACAGATGTTAGTACCATTATTATGGGCATATTTATTACCACTTTTCTAGGGGTGGGATATCCTCGAACAGCCAAAGATTCAGAATCATCAGTCCCCAGTGAAGTGGGGTTAAGATTGTGACAAGCTTCCTTCTCAATGGAACAGAGACATGCCCCAGAGCACAGTACAACTTCTTGAAGGTAAGTATGAGCTACATGTTAACTAGAATATTTATTTTTTTGTTGCCCCTCACATCTTTAATTTCTCCTCCTCTCTCCCACTTAGCTAAAGGAGGGCCACTGAATTTGATTCATAGTCCAGACTAGCAAGTCAGTTTAAGGGCAAATGCCATCAAAGAATATGACCGTTTATGGTAAAATGTTACTTTAAAATAACATCACACAACTTTAAAACTTAGAACTTTTTTTAAAGAAAAATGGAAACATTTAAATGATATATATGTTTGGATAAATCAGGGTGGTGCTATATACTATGAAACGTATACATACAGTTATGGAAAATTATCCAGAACTCATTGATATGTGAAAAAAAGCCACTTGCAAAATTAGAAGTATGATATAATCCTATTCATATATTTTAAATAATCCCCTCAAAAAATATATAGACTATATACATATGTACATACAAATGTATACTTATATACATGTAAAAAGAACAGTGATTGAAAGATGTACAGCTTAATCTTAGCTATAGTTCTTTTAGGGAGAGTAGGAATGTAGGCAGGAGGGAGGAAGACTTACAGCTTGTATATTTCTGTGTTGTTTAAAAGATGTGCAAGATGAAAAATGCATGTATTACTTATGTAATAAAAAATAGCAGTAAATTTTATTTTATTTTATTTTATTTCTTATTTATTTTATTTTTCAGCAGTAAATTTTAAAATCACAAACTTTCTAGTTATAAAAAATCTAATTAAAATATATGCTATATTCATTGTTCAAATTGGGAAAGATTTTTTAAACAAAAGGGAATAAATTACCAGAGATACACTATTAAAAAAAAAATCAAAACTAAAGAACATAGATTTCAATAATGAAAGGGCCCACCAAGTAACTAGCTAAATGAATGAATGAATTAATTAATTAATTAGTTAACAAACGTGTGAATTAATAGATAAATCACCATAAGGCAGGTTGTCATGAAATTTCAAAATGCCATCAATAAGGGAAAGATTCCAAAAACTTCCAAAGAAGGGAATAAATGTGACATGTGTAAATTCTGGGATTAGAATGGCATTGGAGTACTTAAAAGCAAAAAGAGAAGCTAGAAGACAGCGGAGCAACTTCTTAAAAGTCATGAAGGATTTTCAACATACAATGCTATACCCAGCTAAACTATCAATCATGCCAGTGATAAAAAAACCAAGACATCTCACATGTACCAAGGCTCAAAATTCTACCTTTCATTCACTTTTTCTCAGCAAGCTGCTGGAGGATATGCTTCCTCTAAACGAAGGAGTAAAACAAAAAAGAGTAAGTCATGGAAACCAAAAATAGATACATAAGTATATAAACACATAAATAAATACATAGGTAAAAAAATAAAAGTAAATAATAAGTAAACAAACAAGAGATAATAGAACACAAGAGAGGCAAAGGGCACTCCCAGGATGAGTGCAATGATAAATATCTTAATAACAGTTGGGCTCCTGGCCTATAAAGCAATCTGTGACATTAGAACAAGATAATAAAGGGCTCCAGGATGTTTTCAGGGGAAACAAACAGAACTCATAGAGTATTTGATGTATTTAACCGTGTTGGAAGTTGCAGGCAAGTTTGGGAAGAAAACATGATATGTCCATAGAAAATTGAGCAAACAACAAAACCAAAATACCTGATTAGCAAGCATATAAAAATAAAATATATATAGAAAAATTAAATTTAATCATAGTGTATTACTTGTCTCAGCAGAGAATAATATTTTTATAATCATAATATCCATGTTGACTCTTGATTTAAGCAAAAATTGTGATTTTATCCTAATGGGAAAATTGCAAGAGGAGAGATGGTGGAAGCCATGGCAGTAAGAGTGTTAAATCCTCAGCTGCCCTCATACATGTTCACCTATTTGGCCAAAAAGCTGATCAATCGAGAGTGAGTAAAGAAGCACATAATTTTGAAGCTTTGAGATCATCACATAAGAAAACAGTCAAAGGTCAGAAATGTGTCTAAACAGTAGGGCTCTAGAGTCAGGAAGGAAGGGAAGGGGTCTGCTGTCTTTTCCTAAAAGTTTAGTGTTTAACCTTTAATTTTTTATATATATGGTTGTATTAGTTTGATAAAAAATAGAAGTTAATTTGAAGCAATTGGCATCACAAATAACAACAATAAAATTCTACTCTAAAAATCATAGTACAAAGTATATTTGGCATATGGTCCCCACTAAAAAACAAAACAAAACAAAACAAAACAAAAAAACTGGAAAAGAATACATATAACCAGTGATTAGTTCTCAGGGTGGGATGATAAGCAATTATTATCTTATTGTCTACATTCTCCTTTATTTCCAAGTGTTTATACAACAAGCACATGTTTACGTTCATGAAGATTTAAGAGTTTTATTTTTTTTTAATTTTTTAAGAGTTTTCTTAAAGCATATTGTGACACATCATCATGTAAATGCCTATTCTGCCATAACTAGATCAACTATAACCAGTCTAAAGAAGTGAGTTCAAAGTGCAGGAGGGGAGATTCCAATTTGATATAAAAAAACCAAGTATCACAAAATTCTCTAATTGGCTAGCTGGCGAGGTCAGAACAAATATTTTAAAACAAGACAGGCAACTATCTTTCCTGCCGCTGGAGGGGAAACACCAAGATGACCACGCTAATTCTCTGTAGATGAGGGAATTGAATGTCATAGAGTTTATGTGGCTGACTGAATGTCACAAAGCTGCCCGGAGGCTGAAGCATGGGGGTGGGGGTGGGGGGTGGAACACCAGCCTGTGGACACAGCTCCATGTCCTTTCCAGTCCAACTATATGCCTGACCTCCACCAAACAGCTTCGATGTAATTTAAAGGTCTGGGACTGGGCTCTGTAAATCTTAGTTCTTCAAGCCTGTTTTTGTTTCATTTGTACCATAGCTCTTCTCTCCTTTCTTTCCTGGCCTCACCTTCGAATGCTATAGCATAAAAATACAGGACATTGTCTACTAGTGTGTCTTCATTATTTTATTTTATTTTGTTTTGTTTTATTTATTTCTTTGAAAGAGAAAGAGCATGAGTGTGAGGAAAGAGTAGAGGGAGAGGGAGAAACAGACTTCCCACTGAGCAAGGAGCCCAATGCAGGGCTCCATCCCAAGAGGTTGGGATCATGACCTGAGCCAAAGGCAGACGCTTAACCCACTGAGCCACCCAGGTGCCCCTAAGAGTGTGTCTTTTTTGCCTTCCTGTGCAGCTGTGTCTTGCAGTTGTCTTCTCTTTGCATGACATCTTCCTCAGGCAACCACTGCCAGCTTCTGCAAGCAGGGGGTGCTCAGCATATGCTGTGGACCAACGTTCTCTCTCTCCACACACACCTCACACGCTTTTAAAAATCAAATCAGTCAAACAAATTTTAATTCTGTTTTGCCTTATTCTGTTTGAATGATTGAATGTAAGTGCAAGTTTCCACCTATGTGCTTTCCACCTAACTAGTGATTCTGTTGGAACACAATCTGGTTTTTAGCTTTGTAAAACTGGCTCAGGTTTGGGAAAGGACATTAGAACAGCTCACTGGTCAAATGATATTTGGTCCAAGCAGTGGCTGGGGGAATTTATGAACAAAGTGCTGAATGAGTGGCTTTCCTTGCTCTTACTCCATTAGTTTGGTCTCAGGGAGCCCTGACCACAGACTTGGACTGGTGTGCAAATGGTAGAAGCAAGAGGCTCCTTAATATGGGCAGAGCCAAGCTGGTGTTAAAAGTCAAGTGTAAAAAAAAAAAAAAAAGTCAAGTGTATTGGCTCCTGAAGGTACACACCAAGGATCACATCTCCCTTCGTTCTCTTCCCTTCCTTAGTCCCTCTCATTCATCAGTAAAAAGCAATTTATTTCGTGTCTGCTGTACCAGACAGGACAATGCACTCAGGCAACAATGAAACACATACGCAGTGTATATAAGAAGACAATTCCCTTGTTCTTAGGGTGCTTCCATTCCTTTATGGTTCATTTCAGGACCCTAACCCTCTACATGGTAGGTGCCTGACAACGTAGTTAGTAGTAATGGTTTCCTGATCATATATATGTGTGTGTGTTTGTACATGTGTGCATATATGTGTGTGTGTATATATTCATATATGCACCTGTCCTATCCTGTTCTACCAGAACACAGGCAATCAGACCATAAATGTAAGACAGGGCACAACCAGCAGGCAAGCAGAGTGTGCAGTTGACAAGGTCTATGAGCAGAGACAGTGGGGGCTGTGGTAGGGAAGACAGTGGGGGCTAGAGTGCTGTAATAAAATTTTGGTGAGGCAAAAGATGACTTGATGAGGCATATATTTTTTAAAAAAGTACAAAGAACTAAAATATGGTAGCGTGACTATATTCTAAAAGTGAACTTCCCTTATTTTCTTAATTTCTATAATAATAAAAGTAGTTCTGCTATGACAGCCATCTTACATAAAACACAATATGGGCTAATAAAATATCATATTTTGATCTTTGAAGCAGAGCTGACGTCTGATACAAGACAGAATGGGGAAAAAGGAAGCCGGCTTCTGGGTGGCATGTGGGCGGACAAGGAGGTCATAATGCTTCTGGCTAAAAACTCTGATGTATTTATTTGTCACCAGATCACTGAAGAGTTTCTGAGAGGTTAGAGCTGAGGGCACTGTGGCTATGCTAACACCTCCTAGGAGGACGCAGGCTGGACCCTAGTAGTTTTTGCATGTGATATGATCTTTTTTTCATACATTTGTTTCTGGCATGAATCAAAAGTCACTGGTGATTTTGTTAAATAGCATCTCATTGGTGCTGACTCTTCATCCTGGAAAGGATTAGTTATTCCCCCTGGCAGAGGGAATAAGGGGTGCATTGATTGGATGGATACTGAGAAGATATCTTGACCCCTAAAAAATGCCAGCTTTAGCATCCCAGCCCCTTCCACATATAAGGCTAGGGAATGAAAAGTAACATATCAAAAGAACACCTAGTTTACAACGGGCAAATGGGGTCTCTGGAGGTCCTTTGAGCTGACAAGTCTCCTTTCCTGTGTTCCTAGATAGAATCTACAAAAGCATCTGTCACAGATAAGAAGCTGTGGAGACTGCGCATAACAGGACAAATAGTACTTCCTGCTCGAGTTTATGGAGTACTAGCAGGTAAGGATGTAAAGGTCCTGGAAGTATGCCTGGTAACTAGAAGGTGCCCAATAAATGACTCCTGCCAGAGTAGTAAAATTAAATGTGGCAACAATACTAATATTACTAGTAAGTACTAGTACCAGCAGCAGTAGTAGAAGTAACAGGGTTGGCATTATCTAATGCCAGATATACGACTTACTTATTTGCTAAGTTGATCAATGCTCAATGTAGTAATTAGGCAGCAAATCTATTTGTTTAAAACAACTCAAGTGGTTTCTTGACTGGATGAATGTGATATCTGACTTAGTCCAATGGGCCCTTTGAATAAAGGAGGATTCCTCCATCGCACATTGACTCCTTGTTTCCTTCCTACCAGCTGCGAGACTAAGAACCATAAATAACTTGCACGTGGGCAGCAGGGAGTGGAAGGCCTTTACTCCTCTTGGGGCACCTGCCCCGTGACATGCACAGCCAGCCCCCAGGAAGCCCTGCTCATCTGATTAACAGGCTGGTCCTCAGGACAACCTTCTTCCCCACGGCTTCAACCTACATGCCTTCCCTCTGCTCTCCCTCCTCTCCTCTCCTGCCGTCCAGAGCACAGCATCCCACCATCCAAGACCTCTCCTAGGCTCATCAGTGTCCCCCCTCTGAGCCTGGCTCTCTCATCCTATCTGCTCTGAGCAAGCACACTCTGCCCTGGGCTAGCCACTGCCTACCAGAGGTCCCCCTCTGGTTCTTCCCTAGGGTGAGATCTGTGCAGCCTGTCTCCTCACCCCCAACAGGACTCCCTAGTTCTACTCTCCTTATTGTAGGCCCCTCTGCCTCATGACTGCTATGCAGAATCATGTCTTCCCTCCAGCTTCCACCTGACTGCAGGGCCTAAGTGGCCCTGCCCCATCCCCACCCCTGCCCCTGTCCCTGCGGTTGGAAGGACCTGGGTTTGGAGCCTGGGAAGTATCAGTTGGAGCCCTGAATCTGCTGGGTGACCTTAGGGGAGTCTCTTGTGTGTCATCCTGGGTGGTTTTAACGATAGAAAGAAATAATGCCAATAGCGAGCACAGCTTTTGGTACAGAAGAGGCTAGTTTCCTTTCTGGTCCCACATAGTCCACGTCTCACTTTGGTCTCGAAGGCTTCACCACCACTGTTGCTTTTACCTCTTTTCTTCCATCCATAAACTTCTAACAGCTTCCTGGTGCTATTCTGTTTTCTGAACGAACTGTAAGATTTTGGTTGTATATGTAATCTATCCATTTTCCCTATCATTGTGTTTTGTTTCCTTGTCATCTAGTTTAACTTAGGAGTTCCAGAGGCAATTGTGTTTACTTCTTCAATATATACAATAGTTTATTTATTCTGTGTTTATCCTCTGCAAAATACTATGGGAGATAAAAGACTAAAGATAAAATCTCAACTAGCCCTGTGTCAATGAGCGGTTGAGTTCAGAAGTCGAGACCAATGTGTTCACATTTAATGGCCTTACAAGGAAGGATAAGTCCTATCTGGGTGCTGTAGGGAGTCAGGGGAGGGCAAGATAATCTGCTTTGGGGACAAGGTAACAGACCAGTGGTCCTGGAAATTTAGGGAAGCAGGAGTATCAGGATCTGAAGCTGGATTTTCTTTTTAAAAAGTCACAGGAATAAGTTGACATGAGACATGTTCAAAGAATAACTACTGATCCTTGATGGCCAGGGTAAAGGATTGTGGACCAGAGTGGTAGGAAATGTGTCTGGAAAGCTGGGCTGGGGGTAGGCTGTCAGTCATGGATGCCAACAGAAGCAGAAAGAGCTGTGTCCTGCAGGTGAGTGCAAGGATTATATGATGATACAAGATTTCCCCTTATGATAGTCAATCTCTCTGCCTTTAGCTGACAACTAGGATGGAAAAGGAGAGCTCCAGGCAGGGTGGAAACTATTTGGAACACAGCACTGGGGTTGGGGACCTGATAGCCTGCAGTTGAAAATGCTTCTGACTCCCCGAAAGCTTAAGCACCAATAGCCTACTATTGACCGGAAACCTTCTTGATGACAGAAAGAGTTGATGAACACATATTTTTGTACGTTGTATGTATTCTGTACTATTTTCTTATAATAAACTAAGCTAGAGAAAAGAAAATGTCTTTTAAGAAACTCATAAGGAAACTACGTTTACAGTATTGTACTGTATTTATCAAAAAATTGGTGCGTAAGTGGTTTCACTGTTCAAACCCGTGTTGTTCAAAGGTCAGCTGCACTGTGGAAATGGTCTCTTATTAGGGCGGTGGGAGCAGAACCAGGGCACCAGCAATGACATGGAAAGGAAGCGAAGGGAGGGATCATCTCAGACGTCGCTGTGGATGGACCAACAGAATTCAGCAACTGACTTGTTTGGGAGAAGGTGTGTTTGTATCATCCATGCAAGGTGTCTATAAACTTTCAGCTCAAGTCCCTTCCCTAACCCATTATTACTGAGTGGGGGTGGGGCTCAGTGCCAGGCATCCCCTCTGTCTCCACACATGTAAGTACCTGAAACAAAAACTTGTCACTTGATGTGACATGGTTAGCTCACAGCACGTGGGTTATTCCTCTGTCACTAGCATGGCATCAGACTTTTCTGAACGTGGTTATGATAGTGTGAAACTCCCCGCAAAGGACTCATGTTAAACACCCTGAACCCTGGCACGTTTCCTTGGAGCCAGGAACCTAGAGCCTAATCAGTGCAGCAAAGGGTTTGAACTGATAGACAGGCTTCCTGTCCTTTCTGCACCTGCTGGAGTATGCATGTGGTGGGAGGCAGGGGTGTGTGTGTGTGTGTGTGTGTGTGAATAACCAAAGAAAGCCTGGTAACCTTTTCCAGATGCAAGGTAGAACCCGTATTCCAGCCTGACACATTTGGGGAAGTGGTTCCTTGATGGTGCACGATAGAAAGCAGCCTCTACTCACTTTTCGGAGCTCCCCCCACTCCCCAGGCACAGATCCTGTGTGGGTTAGTGCTAGAAAGAAAGGACAGAAAATGACGTAACAGGGAGAGAAAAAGAGAGAAGAAAAGGAGGAAGATAGAGGCTTAGGGGGCCCAGGAGGAGGGATGGAGAAGACAGAGGGAGGGAAGACAAGCAGAGGAGGAAAAGGCAAAAATGCCTGCGTCACCAGCAGAGGAATGGACCATGTTTGGAGTAGAGAAGCTGCTTTGGAAGGAAAAGTCCTGAGACTTAGACCCGACCTTCAGATGACCTTAGTCCTGACCTTAGAGATGATCTTACACCTAACTTTAGAGATGGTCTTAGACCTGACCTTGGAGATGACCATTTCCTGTTACCCCCATGCCCTGGGTGGTGCGCCTCTGCCTTCTTTTGTATTTCCCCTCCATGACTGCTCTGTTCCTTTCTTATTTCTCCCTGTTCTCTTTGCCCTCTTCTGTTCTTTCTCTTTACCCATGATTTTGTCCTATGAATTCCAGGCCTTTTTTGCTTGATCTATGACTTGAGATTTGAAACAAAATTATTCCTGTTGCATGGGGATCCCTGGGTGGTTCAGCGGTTTAGCATCTGCCTTTGGCTCAGGGCACGATCCTGGAGTCCCGGGATCAAGTCCTATGTCAGGCTCCCGGCATGGGCCTGCTTCTCCCTCCTCCTGTGTCTCTGCCTCTCTCTCTCTCTCTCTATGTCTATCATAAATAAATAAATCTTTAAAAAAATTATTCCTGGACAATGTACTAATGGATGTGCCCAAAGAACATGCCCAACAGCCTGGGGGACACACACACACACACACACACACACACACACGAAGTATTTTTCTCCAGTGCTGATTCTCTTTGATACACGTGCCTTGAGACATACTGCTGGGAGGTAACCGCTGCCACCCCCCCACCCCCCCACCCCTGGCAAACATCAGAGCTACCTTGACTATTCTCTTACTTGCCTCTGACTCGCACACAGCCCCAGGCATCACTTCCCCCAAAAACGTCCCAGTATGGTCTCTCTGTCACTTCTAGACCTCTTTCTTCTGGTACAGCAACCAGTCTCTCAGGAAAAACACAATTCTTCTGCTGTCTTTACGGGTCAGGTTTAAGAAGTAACAGGCTCATGTTGGTGAGTGGGGGGACAGTGAACAGCAGGCTTTGAGCAGAGGACTCTCACTCATTTCCACATTTATTGTGAAGTCTATGTTTGCTCCACACACAAAGGTCTCCTGGAAGATAGTGTTAGCGGGAGTAAGGAGATAGGGAGGGTTTTGCTAGGAAGGAAAGTGCTTTACACCAATCCAACATACCTTTATGGCTCGTTTATTTGTTGAGCATCCAGTGAGTACCTGATATGTACCAGCCTATATGCCAGACCTGGTGAATATGAAAAGAAATTCAGGAGGGCCTGGGTGATACAGTTTGTCAAGAATCCAACTCTTAGTTTCAGCTCAGGTCACGATCTCATGGTTGTAAGATGGTCTCCATGCTCAGTGCAGACTTTGGTTGAGATTCTCTTTCTCCCTCTTCCTCTGCCCCTCCCACTTATGTTCTCTCTCTGTCTCTCTAGAATAAATAAATAAATAATCTTAAAAAAAAGAAATTTATATAGACTCTGCCTGTCCTCAAGAGATGTACAACCAGGATAGACAGATGTGAACACAAATCACTAAAATACAATGTAGGGGAAAGAGACAGCTATGAAGTCTAGAATATACAGGGGTTGGATCTTGAAGGAAGTTGGCTCCTCACTTCGTATGAAGAAGAGGACTCCAGGTAGAGAAAGCAGAATACAATGCACCAGTGTAAGAAAGAGCCCAGTCTATTTACAGATGAAGGATAAAGTCACTGTGGTTCTGTCACAAGTGTTTGTGTGTGGGTGGTGGGGAAGAGACAAGAGCAGAGGATGGAAATCCAGTTAGGGGTCAAGTTATGAAAGGCCCTGTATGATGAATTCCCCTGGGATGTGGACTGAAGACGAATGGCTGGCGAGTCACTGAAGAATTAAGAAATACTAGGTTGTAACATAAGCAAATCTCGAGTCTGGAAATCACAACTAAAGGAAACTATTTCTTTACTCCAATACTCCTGACACTAAATGGGGGAGATATTTTCCCCCCATATCAACCAATTTTCTGACCCTCCAGACACTGATGAAGTGTCTTAAAATTTAACTCATTTCTGGTAGCTAAGTATCAGTATTAGTGTTAAGATCCACAAGTTTAAAGACTCGGCCCCATAAGACCACCCTCCCTTCAGATGCCAGTCACAAGTAATGGGTCCCCAGGCTACCTGCACTTCTTTTCTTCTTGGCTACAAAGTCAAAGGCTCCCAAAACAGTCCCCATCTCCTTTAGATAATTTCCTAGAATGGCTCACAAAATCTGGGAAACATTTGCTTTTGCTTAGTAGTTTATAGAGGGTATTATAAAGAATATAGATGAACAACCAGATGAAAAGATACAGAAGATGAGATCCAGAAGGGTCTCACATATGGAAACTTCTGTCCCTATGAAGTTAGGGTGTGCCACACTCCCATCACATAGATGTATTCACCAACCTGGAAGCTCTGAATCTTATACTGTAGGGATTTTTGTGGGGGCTTCATCATGTAGACATGACTAATTAAGTTAATCACCAGCCCCTCTTCTCTTAATAGAGGATGGGAGGTGTAGCTACAAGTTCCAAGCTTTTAATCACAGCTTGGTCTTTCTGAAGCTCTTCAGAAGCCTATTAAGCATCTCTTCATTAGAACAAAGGATGTTCCTATTATTCAGAAAATTATAAGGGTTTTGGGAGTTTGGTGTCAGGAACTGGGGACAGAGACCAAACATATATTCCTTATAATGTCACAACAACAGTTCAAGCAACAGAAATAGAAAAAAGTAAGTTTATAGCTGGAGATAGCAACCTATGGCAATAAAGGGCCAGATCACAAAAATCCTAGATTTTGTGGGCCAGTTAGTGTCTATAATTATTACTCATATCTACCATTGTAGTGTGAAGGCAACTAGAGACAGACATACAAACAAAAGAGCATGGCTGTATTTCAATAAAACTTTACTTACAGAAACAGACTGTGGGCTGGATTTGACTTCTGGGCCATAGTTTGCTGACCCATGAAGTAGAGAAACCTTTCAAAACAAGAGTTATAAAGACTTACAGGTGTTGCCCTGGTATGTGAAGATGTAAGTGTTTTGAGCTCTTTCCCCAACCTGGATGGGAGTTTGTGTTATTGTCCTGGCCCTGGGGGACTTCCTCTGTGTTCCTGGCTTCCTCAGGGCTGTCAGAGTGGGGCCAGCCCTACTGTTGATTGGAGCAGACTTCTGAGACCTATTGCTGTTGACACGTATCCTCTCAAAGTAGAAATGTTGGAGACACAAGTATGTAATGGTGAATAGCATAGGCTCCCGAGTCAGAAGGACCCTGTCTTGGATCTGATGTGAATTTAGGGGAGTTACTTAACCTTTTTGACTTTCAGGTGCCTCATTTATAAATTGAAGATTTGGAAGGAACCTCCTCATGTGATATAAAGATGAAATGAGATGCTATTTGAAAATCGTCTAACACAGAATCCAACTTATATTAAGTGCTCCATAAACATGAGTAATTGGCATTACTTTTTACTAGGTTATGAGATCCCTGGCTCCTGGAGGTAAATGGGTTCTGGCACTCTCAGAAACCACGAATAAGACCAGGGAGACACTGCTAATAGCTCATAGGGCCTGATATCATTCTCGGGAAACCATCTGATCATGTCCATCTGGGGGCTTGGTACTTTATATGCCTTCTCTCACTTCATATTCAACAGAGTCCTAGGGAAAAAGGTGTTTTTTCCCTCCACTTCTACTTACGGGAACCCAGAGCTGAACTATGTTGGGGAACTTGCTGCGGTTCATGGCTCATCACGGCTACCCTGTGGCCCGAGTCTATGTCTGCTGCACAGAACAAGTTTCCTCTTGGTTTCTATTTCATCATGTAGTTGTCATTTTTTATGCACAGGGCCCAGTACAGTTACATCCTATTGGTACAAGTCATTCCCTAGAGTCTATAAAGCTACTAGAAGGCAGTGACCCTTGCAAACATTTCTCTATCTCTCATATATCCAGTAGAGTGCCTTAGGTATGGTAGAGATTCTTGTAGTTTTTTGAATAAATTAATCTGTATTCTACCCATTTCTCCTTACATTCTTCCTCCCTCCACACACAATCTCCTCCACTGTGGGATTCTGAAGAGGCCAATGGTAAGTTGAGGCATGATAGCTGTAGCCTCAATGGGTCCACAAGTAGGGTTGAGGGGATCCTGTGTGATGGGGGATCGAGAACTGGAACCCAAGTCTCAACTTCTACCTCTGCATCTGCCCTGCTGGGGAAGAGTATCCCAGCACCCGCTCTTTGCTTTTCCCTTTCTCTACTTTTTGGGAGAAAGGCTTCCTGGAATCACCAGAAATCCTTTTGCTCTAATTCTCTGGTCTGACATGAAGTGGGTGAATGGCTGTCACTGAGGAAAAATGGTATTTGTAGTCATGAGTGTCTGATGCTCTGTTCTCATGAGGTCCACTAATTGGGTTTCTTGATTAGGTCATCTGATAAAATTTTGATGAACTCTCAACATTTTTGCATGTTTATCCAGACCTCTGAACTATTACATCTTCTTTCATTGTAACTTACCACGAAGAAAGAAATATATGACTGTATAAGGAAGGTATTTTCACTTAGAAAATAAAGTTCAGTTAAGTGGCCATGATTTCCCTGAGCTCAGCTTCTATTTTAAAACAAACTATCTTTGGTAGAATAACAAGAAAAGCATGCTTAGATTTAACATACTCCCCCTTCCCCCTTCTCTTCCTTTGGTTACATTGGTTTAGCTACCACCCAAGTGGCCTGGGCAGAGCTTGAAGGCCTCAAGATGAATGCATCCAAATGATTCTCCTTGCAGTTTATCTGAGGCTGTGGTGAGGCCCCTTCACAGCAAAGGAGGTGCACAGGATATTTCCAGAGACTTTAAAGATAATGCCTTCAACTGTGAGCTTACAACTAGGGCCTCTTTTAGTTAGTGTTTGAAGGTGTTCTGGGGTTTCCCCTGTAGAAATGTGTGTGCAGGTAGGAGGCCACAAAGCAGTGCAGGGCTATATAGCAGTGGGGAGGCACTGAGCTCTAGTGGGATCTCCTGCAAGCAGGTTAAGAGTCAATGATCAATTATGGTGCTCCAGGATACACGCCTACATAAACAGACCAATGGAGAAAGTTTTCACAACAGTTAACATTTCAACATGGACAAATTCAGGTTTTTGTTTGTGTTTTTAGGGGTGCTGGAGGATGAGTTGGAGGGGCATCAGCTGGAGAGGGTAGTGGGTGGGTGGGTTTGAGAGCAAAAGTAAAGTAAGCTGTACATCCAGGTCTGGGGGATCTTTAGTTTTCCCAACATGCAAACAGTGCACAGAAGGCCCATTTCACCACCATTCCTATTTTGCTGTTGTTTATTTGTTGACTTGTCAACTTTTGGAGGCTCTTGTGTGGACTGGATCCTGATTTCTAGACCTCAATATACAGGAAAGAAAATGGCCTATCCTCTTTGTGAGTGCGTAACTCCTTATAAATAAGTCTCAATTAACTACCATTCCTGTGACCTATAGGAAGCCCCTGCTGATCCTGGCTCTGTTAATAGAGCATGTGCCTGCGCTGGAAGTAATTAACTGGGCTGAGTGCAATTGTCAGAGCTCCAAGGGCCAAAATGCTATCTTTTGCCAAGGCAAGAGTAATAGCTCCTTTGTTGGGAACATAATGAAAGAGACAAGTGGGAAGAAAACCCATTGTCAGCATCACAGATAACTTTGGTGTACCTGGGATTTGTCATAAATGTATTTTGATGGCTTATTATGTCTGAAAGAATGTTGCCTTATCTTCAGGACTATTCAGCAGAACAGAGGAAATAATCCCAGTGTGACATTTATTTATCTAGATGTGGGTCCCTAATAGGAAAGATGGGAGTTCCATGCATACCACAGTGTTTCATTTACACAATTTTCTTCATCACTTTTCTAGCCTTGCTGAACAATCTATAAGGGTGGCTAGATGAGTCTGGTCATCACTGGATATCTTGCAAAAAGGCAGACCTGAGGCCTATCATCGAATACTGATCCTTCTCAGTCCTGAGGCTTTTAAAATGACTTTCACTTCAAAATGAAAGGGACAACCCCCACCCCCACTTTCCACTTGAGATGTAATGACAGGTAATGGGAAAATAATCCTCATGATAAAAGAAACTCTAGGGGTTTTTTCATAATTTTTTTCAAAAGGATTTTATTTATTTATTTGAAAGAGAGAGCACGAGTTCAGGGGGAGGGGCAGAGGGAGAGGGAGAAGCCCACTGCCCATTGAGCAGGGAGCCCGATGCAGGACTCCATCCCAGGACCCTGGGATCATGACCTGAGCTGCAGGCAGATGCTTAACGGACTAAGCCACCCAGGCTTCCCAAAGAAACTCTAGGTTTAACCAAGCCAAAAACTTCGATATCTGATGTGTGCTATCACTCTGCAAGAGGCCAGAGCATGCATGTGAGGAGGCCCTTTCCCAGACTTACTTGACTATGAGCCCTTTTTAAGGATGGAACTTCTGGCAAGACTAGTGTCCCAGGAGATAACACTTTGAAAAATGATGTTTGATACCAATCTATTTTTCCCCCATTGGTCTTTGCACATTTTTCTCAAAGCTGAACTTCTACCTTGACCACTTTTCTTTAAAAGTGAATTTTTAGAACTATCCAGAGATAGCCATGTGGGTTAAATGCCTAGGTCTCCAAAAGATTCCACCCTCTCTGTTGGCTAAAGACTAAAGATGGTTCATATTAATCACTGGTTTCATTTTCCTGTTCCTACCATCCTCTCAGGCTGTGGGATGAGAAACCTGGCTTCATCAGATGTATGTTATCCTAGTGGGGCACTGGGGTCTCAATGGTTCCTGTCATCGCCACCCTCAGAAGCTGAGAGGTGGTCTTTATCATGCTGTTGTGGTTTTAGTTAGGAAAATAAGATGCATGGGGAACACCCCAGGAAAGAATCGGTCCATTCTTCTTATTCTTTTTGAATTAAAAATTTTTCTTCTCTTTCTCTCTCTCTACATTAGGCTAAGTGTCATACTTAATATACAAAACTGTCATCTCCATATTAGTTCCTGTAGCTCTAGGAGAAATGTTCTTTAGCAATTTTAGATTCCTTCAATTCTCATGGATACTTGCTACATCCATGGGGGTTACATTTACATAAATGTAAAAGACAGTGGTTTGCCCAATGAAATGAGCTTCTAATGATGACTTATTACAAACAGTGACAACCTGATTAAGAGTCTTGGGGAAAATTCCTGTCTTCTGAACATCCTCAGTAGAGATGTGATGAGCACTTTCTTACCTGTGCATAAGGCTAACTCTGCATGTTAAATATCTTTGGGCATATGAATTACTTACACAACTGTTTAAGGCTAAGTAACAAACCACTCCAAAATTAGTGGCTTCAAGTGACAGTAATGTATTATTTCCCATGATTCTGGGGGTTGCCTGGGCTCAGCTAGGCAGCTCTTTTGCCCTGTGTGGTGCTGGCTGGAGCATTCATATGGCTATACTTAGGTATGCACTTGATTGGAGCTAGAACATCCAAGATGGCTTCATCTACATGTCTTCAGCTGATATTGGCCATTAACTGAGGTGCTTCAATTCACCCTTTGATGGTCTCTCTTCTTCCAGGATTTTAAACTGACTTCCTAAGAGCGTGAAGGGTAGGTTCTAAGAAAGCCAAAAATTGGGTTGCTTCCACCATACTTTCTTGGTCAAACAAGTTGTGAGGTCAGCCCAGATTCAAAGAGAGGAGGAATATTCCACCTCTTGGATGAGAGGAGCAACTTGGCGAGAGTAATTGTTGATGGCATCATTGAAGACTCCACCACAATGCCTCACCACAGATACTTGAGTTAACTCAGTGACTAGTTCATTAGAACAGTTCACGTCTGTTGCACCAACTTTGCTGAATTCCAGGGACAAGACTCCAGAGGTCAGACCCACAATTTTATTCTTTTATGAGGTCCTAGCCTATGGGTGTCTTGGAATGGGGTTGAAAATGCTTCATTTGAGAAGAAATGAGTTTCATTTCTCAAAGAATGAGATGGAAGCTCTTTGAATTAGGGCTAGGTCCACAATATGATATCCCCAAAGTTTTGTTCTGCCAGAGGCTTGGTGCCCAACATCACAATGCTTTGTAACGTCGATGTTGACAGGCTTTTTTTTCACTCTCCAGATGTTTGGAGCCCAGTAAATCCCAACTTAAAGCTCTTAGTTGCACCTGTGGACAGACTTAGGAATCTCCTCAGTGTTTCCCTGAAGCCTCAAGAGGAATCAAAGCTTAGAGGTTATGGCTAAAGATGTTGAAAACAGACTTCCTTCTGCCAGACACTCCCTAGCTCGAGTGCCGTTGTTTCATAGACAGAGTGTTATAGATTTAAAAGTGACATTTTGAGTAAAAAAATATATTCCAATATCAGTACCACTCCCATCCCTTTTGTATATACAATGCTCAGAAGTCAAGGATAGTTGTGATCCACTATGCTGTCACATGGAGCAAGATCACCTCCATTATTAAAAAGGAGATTTCAAATAGATACTAGGAAGATTCCAGCTGTTAAACTTAAGGACCAATGACAGCTATCTGGTCCAATTAGCAGTCTTCAGGATATAGGGGGTGATAGTTACCTAAGTTGGCTTGGTTGATAGACTGGCAGCAGTCAGAGGGAAGTATCTGCTGACCTTCTCAAATCATGTTCTGCTCTCTGAGACAGTTTCTGCATATAGTTAGTACATGCTTTCCTCCCACAACTTTCCTTAATCTGTGAGAAATAAGATATTCATATTTATTTGCATTTAAATCGCTTTCCCTTTTGAGTCTCTGTAACACTTGGGGCTTTATTAGTGAGCTCATTAGGAGTGGCTTACACGTGGAAGTGAGACTAGAACCAGAGGCAGGTCGCTCTGTGCACACTCCAAGCCTGCCCAAACACGAACCTGAAAGAGAGGACAGGCTTGAGAGTCTGGGTGGCTTTCTTCGGGAGAGTTTGTCTCTTCCCTGAGACAAACCTGCATCTCAAGCAATATTTTTGTGCATGGTCATAAAGGTAGACCCAGTGCTGAATGACTATATTAAACAAAGAAGAACATTCTGAATACTCAGTTCATTGGATTAAAAAGCTTTCTTGCAAATGGAAGCTTGGCTTCCACTTTTTTTTTTTTTTTTTTTTTTTTGGCCAGTTTAATCAAAATAGTTTCACTCATTTCCACTTAATGATTTGGCTTGCACGATGCTAGTTGTAAAGTTGTTATTTCTTTTTTTTTAATATTTTATTCATTACTCATGAGAGACATACACAGAGAGGCAGAGACACAGGAGAGGGAGAAGTAGGCTCCCTGGGAGCCCGATGCATGACTCGATCCCAGGACCCTGAGATCATGACCCAAGCGAAAGGCAGACCCTCAACCACTGAGCCGCCCAGATGCCACTTGTAAAGTTTGAATGGATTTTCCAGTCCACATCTTTTTGTCATGGCTTATGGCTGACAAAGCCTACAAGGGGTTTGATTTGGAGGACTCGTGTGCCATCGGCATTTTAGAATACCTACCATTATTTACCTTCTGGAAGACACCAGGACTTCTTAGGGTCCAGTCTCTCTTGCATGATCAGTGACACCTTTGGGGTCCTGAGCATTGTTTGTGGTCACTGCAAGCACATGATGTTCACAAAGTAGTCTCTCTACTCAGCTTAGGTCACAGTAGCCCAAGGGAGAACCACTCCGGCCTTGCCACTTTTGCTCGGTATAATAAATAAGACTTGAACCCATTATTTCCCAGGTCTCCATGAGCCATAAGGGACTGCCCAGGTAGTTCTATATTTTCCATGTCAAATACAACCACTTCCCTCTCAGACTCCTCCCTCTTACTCTCTTCCTTCAAAACTCTGTGACCAGTTTCTCAAATCCCTCTTGTTTTAAATATTTGGAGTGGGTTCTGTTTTCCTGGTTGGACTCCGACTGAGACAGGTACCCTGGAAAACACGCCACCTAGACCCCATTCCTGCCCTGGGCTGGGAATAGCTTTGTGCAGAACACTCAGGTGGAGTCTGGATGGAGGCTCTTGTCCAGCCCAGGAGCAGAAGACCAATTAAGCCATCTGGAACTCAGAAAGGCTGGCATTTATCTATCCTGAGTCCATTTTTCATCCTAGATTGGGTAATGCTGTCATTCATTCATTCAGCATATTTTAGAGACTCCTTCTGTCTGCAGAAAACATTTTCAGAGACCCAATTAGGGGGAAGCAGGATGTGGGCTATGAAAAGCACAGAAGCCTCCTTGGAGTCTCATGTCAAAATTTCTTGCCCCAGCTGTGTGGAGAGGCGTGAGATCTGGAGGCCATCAGGAGCTGGGGCTCTTCAGTGTAGCCAGTTGACTACAAGGGGTCAATTGCTCTGCTCAGGGGGTCAGGTAGGTTGCTAAAATATCCACTCCAGTACAGGGCCGGGGGAAAAAAATAGCATTCCACATTTGTCTGCTGCAAAGGGATTTTGCTCCGTTATCAACTCAGACGTGGCCTCTCCAGTCAATCAGCTGTGACCTCTCCAGCCCTCAGCATAAAATGGCCAGATGGCAAGTCAATTGTGGTGCACGACTAAAAGATTTTAGAAATTCCTATTTCTGAAAATGAAATAGAGCGGGGTGGGGGGGGGAATGCACACTTCCCCACAGAACGAGAATCTTCTTTATTTTTTTTAAAGATTTTATTTATTTATTCATGATAGTCACACACACACACAGAGAGGCAGAGACACAGGCAGAGGGAGAAGCAGGCTCCATGCACCGGGAGCCCAATGTGGGACTCGATCCCAGGTCTCCAGGATCACGCCCTGGGCCAAAGGCAGACGCCAAACCGCTGCGCCACCCAGGGATCCCGAGAATCTTCTTTATTTATGTCTCGTTAGTTACTGCTAGTTTTCAGCGTCTGTCATGAAGCCAGTGCCAGGCCAGGAGCTTGACACCTGTGGTCTCACGGTGCCCCTGCGACTCTACTGGGTCAACTTTTGTGTATCCCCAATTTATAGATGACAAGTCTAAACCAAGATAATTTTCTGTAATTTGACCCAGGACGAGCAGCTTCCAGCTAGCAGAGCTCTGAGCCACACCTAAACCCATCAGATTCTCTGGCTTGGGGTTGCTTTTGTGCACATTTTGAATTTTCACGTTAGCATCCTGGGTTTCTGGGTCCCTTACACACAGAGGAAGCGGAGGTGCCAGAGGCCCAACAAATGAGGAATGAGAAAATCCCTGCTGGAGAAAAAAACAATCAGTAGTAACAGGCCAATGCTGTGGGGTCCTCTGGCTTTGGGGCCACCTGACGCTGCTGCTCCCTTTGTAGGGACAATTATGAGTTCATGATGTGCCTGAGGGGAGCAGCAGGAGACAGGAGTGGCCTGTGTGGCATCTCAAAGGTCTCCTTTGTGGGCCTTCACATGACTGGTGAGCCTGTGCTGCTGGGAATCCACGTAATGGCAGGGAGGGTGGACTCGAGCTGAGCCCCGGCTCCGCTGCTCACCAGCTGTGTGACATTAGTCAAGCTACTAAACTCTCTGGGCCCCAGCTTCCAGCCTGCAAATAAGGATAGCAAGGATTCTTCCAACCCAGATCTGTTGTGGGGATCACATGAGGCCACATTTGTGCAGTGCTGGCACAGTGAAGGCTGGTTAAGTGTTAGCGGTTGGCCTTCTCATTTCTTCTGCTCTCAGGAGGCCAGAGAGTAGAGGCAGCCCCTCCTGTGGACAAGCTGTGGGTTCTTCAAACATGGTGAATCCATGATGACCCATGTGGGTCATCACCAGCCAGGATGTGCTGGACCTCTGCTCCATGCTGCAGGACTTGAACCAACGCTGGACCCCCTGGAGGAGGTGTTCCCAAAGCTGGACAGTCTTTAGGCCAAACACCATGATGGGACCTGAATGCACCCAGGGCAGCTTCTGACTTTGAACTCAAAATTGATGTCCATATCATCTTGAAATACCATGGCATGGGTGCACTTCACACCCCGAGTTTCTCATTCAAACCCTAGGGAGAGAAGAAACCCGGTTCTGGGAAAGAAGCTAGTGACAAGGGTGAGGACAGGTGGGGTGAGAGCTCACTGTGCTCCGTAGCACTTTGCTGTCACCTCCCCTCAGGACAGGCCCTGCTGCACACAGGGGCACCTCCTAGGCTCCCTCATGTCTAACGCCAGTGGCCATCTTCTTTCCCTTCTCTGACTTGCCATCTTTTTGCAATGTCAGGTGGTATCCAGACTTTTCACTGCTTCAGTTTACCTCTTGCCTTGCTATTATTTAACTGTAGATTAGAGTCAGCTCAAGAGAGCATTTTGGCAGGGGGTGGGGGGGCGGGAGAAGGAACTGGAATGAGAAAAATGTCTTGATACAAAATCCATTTTTCCATAATGTTTGGGGCTTTGGAGCTTCCACCTGAGGTTGGTATTTTCAGCTGTGCCTATGAGAACACCAGTAAGGAAATTAATGATGACACTGCATTTCTGAAGCCCTTTCACAAGACGGCTGAGGAGACGATTTATCATATTTATTTATTCCAATCTGGCAGCTGATGTCGGGACCTGTGTCAGGGCACACACTCTGGAGCTTGGCTCTGATTTTGAGGCCTCTGCCTTGCTTGCCTTTTCCCCTGGCTCCTCCTCCTGTTCTAGGGCCTCCATCAGGTGATGATCCCTCTGAGACCAAGTAACCATGAGAGACGGGTGGTCTGCAGCTGGGCAGCAGCCAGATGACATCATGCGGTTTCACTTCACTCTTTCCCCAAAGCAAACTGGGTCAAGTGTATTGAGGCAAAAAGGCCACGTGTGGCTCAATACTAGGCTATGGCCCTTGAAGCAGAAAGTAAGATCCAAGAGCAGGTCAGTCAGCCAAAGGGTTGAGCCCTTCCATATACGAAGCCCAGGAGGGGCTCCCCCATGAGCCTCAGCTTCCTTCTCTATAAAATGGACACAAGGAATATCCGGAAAAGGCAATCCTTTTCTACCCGCAGAGTGAATCTGCAAAGGGACTGAAAACTAGAGCAAATCCACACTGGAGGGTTCTGGGTCCTGGAAGCTCCTCCTCCTTCATGAGTATCCTCTTCATGCCAATTTGGCTTTGCCCAAAGGGATCCTCCCTAGTTATAGTCTAATTTCAGAACTCACATGAAAGGCCAGCATTTTACTCACAGCAAGACAGAGTCATAGGAGGGACAGAAATAGCAATGAAGTGATCACTAGCACATGGCTGGGATGGGGAAGAGGCATAGGGTTGTGGATTGTCTGTGAAATAGCAGGGAGTTCAAGAGGTGGCCCGGAGCACTGCCCCCGGGGAACTAAAGAAGATGTTGTATTAGTTATTTACTGCTGTGTAACAAGTAGCTCCCGCACTTAATGGCTTCAAATAAAATTATTACTTGTTTATCTCTCATGGTTGCTGTGAAGCAGGAGTTCATGAGCAGCTTGGCTGGTAGTTCTGGCTTGAGGTCTGTCATGAGGTCAAGGTCACAATCAGATATGAGACAGGCCGCAGTCATACAAAGGCTTGACTGGACCCATGGAATCCAAGAAGGTTCACTTCCACACTGGCAAGCCCATGCTGGCTGTGGCCGGAAGCTCAAGCTCCCCCCGCCCCACTGGGTCCCTCAGGAGGCTGCTGGAGTGTCCTCATGGCAAGGCAGCTGGGTTTCCTGAGAGTGATAGATCCAAGAGTAAAGGCAGAAGCTGTGGCACCTGCTCTGGTCCAGCTCAGGAGTCACTTCAGCCACACTCCTCTGTGGTCACATAGGTCACCCCGATCCAACGTGGAGGAAAACTGCACAAGGGTATGACTGTCAGGAAGGAGGAAATCAGGGAGACCAGCGTGGAAACTGGCTGCCTGGGCTTGGGGGGGATGCTATTTAGAAATTTTGGCCAACTGGTCCTGAGGATGGGAGAGGCAGGGAAAGGACAAAAGAGAGAAGACAGCCAGCAGACCAGGAACTTGGGGACCAGGAGCCCCAGCCACAGGCCAGCTTCTTCCACATGGTGCACAGAGTATGAATCAGTGCAGAGGAGACTCATCACCACAGAGAGCCTGTAAAGGAGCTGCTGTGACTCAGGTTGCAGCAGGGGCTGGAGGCTGGTTAGGTTCACAGGTTAACTGAGGGGGTGTTTGGGGCCAGGCAGGGTCCCTGTGCTCTCCCCTGGGTCTGGCTCATATAAGAAGATACAGAAAGGTTGTGGCTCCATGCAGACCCAAGGACAGGGCTGGGCCCTTCCCTCCTCAGGTCAGCAGTGGTCTTGAAGTAGAGTGGGCATCATGCAGGGTGAAGAAAGAATACAGAGGCTGGGAGGAAGGGTAGGAGCTGGTTGGGAGTAGGATGAGTGGTGGGCTCTGCCCCATACCCTGAGGGGGCACAGGGCTGCCAATGGCCAGCTTTGGTTTTCAATCGTATGAACAGACACATTAGCCCAGAAAGAGAACAGTGAGGGGATGTAGAGCAAGCTCAGAACCAGTCACCCCACATAACTTTGGATGCACCTCTCCCCCTCAGCGCATGGAATTGGTCTCAAAAACTGCCCCCTCTTACATTTCTACCCAAATCTCAACTTTCTAGAACCCTTTCAACAACATCACTTCCTTCAATCATCAGGGCACAAGCCAAGGCCGGAGACAAGCTGGCGTACTTAGCATCATTGATGCAAAAACAGAGGTGACAAGAGGCAAGACGAATTGCGAGCACCACCTGGCCAACAGCAGCACTCTGCCCTTGGTCCACATACACTTGGAGCATGAGGTCCACAGAGCAACCCCACCGAAGTGCTGTTGCCACATACCCCTGAAAAGAAGGCTCCATCTGGGGCCTCAAACAATGGGGAAAGAGCCCAACTCTTGCAAAGCAGGCATCAGGACTTCCAACCCTAGGTGAGCACATTTTATGATTATTCAACATGAACCACATCGTCCCTATATTGATATGCATCCTATATACAAGCTCCCTCTGCTCCTGGGTCTCAACACCAAGGGTCTCTGAGTGAGTTCCCTCTTAGTCCCCTGAATGGACCATTCCTTGTTGTTGAATTAACTACTATGTGCCCTGGACTTTTCTAGCAGTCACAAAGGCAGACTGGGACATTTATTGGATCTTAGGTCTCTTATTAGCCAAGGTCCTTTTCAGCCTAAGCTGTTGAACAAATCAGGTTACTACCTCAGCCAGACAGAAATGGTGAGAGCTTAGTGCAGGCAGAAATGTTAGTAGAAGTGCATACATTTCTGCCCTTAGCAGGATAGCACCAGCCTTCTCTCTGGGATGTGAAGTTTAGGAGTAGACAGAGGAGGTGAGAGCTGCTTCCTCCACCCCTGCAGGGAGGGTTGGAGAGCAATGACTCTCTGGTACTTACTCTCCTTGCAACGGCCTTGGGCTTCCTGGCTTCCTTCTGGCTTGGTTGCAGGGAAGATCATATCAGGGGGAGAAGAGTTAGCCTTGTTAGAATGCCTACCGGGTGTCAGACATGAAAACAGGTGCTCCCTTCAGACCACTTTTGTGGGGTGGACTTTTAGCACTGTGTACGGATGATGGGATGAAGTCCCTTGGAGGCAATATCATTTGCTCAGGACCCCACAACTCACCAGCTGCTGGAACTGGGGTTTGCACCCAAGCGTCTCTGATAGCCCAGTTCACTTTCTCCTACCACGTTTGACTTTGGGAAGGAGATCTGAAGTCTTCAAATGAAAGAATAGTTTTCTCCATATAGAAATCAATACGACAGTGCAGCAATTGAATGCTCTGGAAAGGAAATTTTGTCTAGCCAAGTTGCCCTGATGCCAAGAGCAGGAGAGGGAAGGGGAGTCTCCTGGCAGTGGTGGCCATACAGCCATACAAGGGACGATGTTTGCTGAAGGCATCAGCCCCTCAAGGTGGTCTAGTATTTCTCAGAGAGTGGCCTGAGAGTTGGCCTTTGTGGTGTGTGTGGATTTTTTAAATTATGAAAATGTGAGTATGTCTGGTTTCAGACTGACTTAGTAATTTGCTTATATAACCTCTGTGTCTCTTCTTGGTGGCCCAAAGGGCCCGGATTAAGAGTTTTATGAACATCCTGCTCTGTTTAGTCTGTTATACGTGAGAGTATCTATTTCACCAACCCAGATGGTGCCGTTACCACACATATATCCTGCAATGGCAGGGAATTGCATTAAGTATAACCAGTAAAACCACAGCATTTTGCTGTAGCAAAAGGGACTAGAACAGGAAGCAGGTAAATCCCCTCCTGCCCACACACCTACCATTCTCTCCGGGAGGACTTTTATGAAGTTAGTCTCGGACTTTGTGGCCATTGCATCCTTCTCTGCCTATGGGGGCCAAGTTGGGTTCTGGGGGAAACCACAGGCCTCATATTTATCTCAAAACACCCCTGGGCTGTATGTGGGCTCTATCGCTTCCTTGATGGTGGGAGCAGCCATCATTGCTCACTACTCTTCCTCTTTCCATTTTTCTCTTCTGTTTCTCTGTTGCTTCCTCTTCTTCAGAGAATCGTAGTTTCCCTGGATCACTCTTCCTAAGTGGGCTTCTGATGGCCAATTCTAGAATACATTCTTCACTAGACCTACGTTATGTTTCTGATAGTCTCTACTATAGCTCATGTGGTCCATTGATTTCCCCCGAGGCCAGCATAGTATTTCAAGTTTTTCTGTACTTCTGGCCCACTTTCCATCAGCCTCTATAAGCATGTAGTTCCCTACTGAGCACATCACAATCCCTGAAAACTAATTGAATAACATGTCTTTTTATTTTAATTTTTTTTCTTTTTCTAGAGTAAGCCATCGTGGGCAAAATGATTCTTTTCCTCCCAAATAAGTTGTGTGTTGACAGAAAAACTTAAACAAGCACAACCTCAGAAAGTCACAATTAGTTCACATCTCTCCTTCATGGGAGATCTTTTTAGGCACCAGAGAGGGAGGCCTACCATATGGTTCTCCTCCCTATGCTCTGAGGAAGAGGTTGTTAGCTCACTAGTCACTGGTGATGTCAGTGATAGCTGAACGAGTGGTGATAATACGACAAGGAAAATCAGGCTCTTGAGACTATGTTTGTGCACTATTTTGCATTTAAAGATGCTTGGTTACTATCTTATTTGGCATTCACATATACACCGAAAAAAAAAAAAACCAACTGTGAATTCGATGTGGCAAACATTTGTGCTCTTTTTTTACAAATGTAATTCTGAGATGTTTGGTGATTTGCTAAAGGTTGCACAGGTAGTGGCTGATAAAGCTGGGTCTGGCACCAGGGTGTCTTCTTCAGTAGGTGGATATCCTTTCCAGGATCCTTGCATATCTGCTTTTCTCTTATGAGAAGCTACATCAGCCACTTGTTTGAGGATAAAAAAATGGTTCTAGTGAAAAAAAATCTGTCTACAACAAAACAAAACAACCTGCAAATGAATGTTCATAGCAGCTTTATCCATAATAACTGAAAATAGGAAATGCCCCAAGTGTCCATCAGTAGACGAATGGATGAACAAAATGAGATACATCATTATTTGGCCATCAAGGAGAACAAAATACTGATACATGCTTAAAAAGGGATACATTCTGGGTTGCCTGGATAGCTCAGTGGGTTAAGCGTCCACTCTTGATTTCAGCTCAGATCATGATCTCAGTGTCCTGAGATTGAGACCCGCATAGGCCCCATGCTGCGCATGGAGTCCACTTAGGATTCTCTTTCTCTTTCTCCCTCTGCCTTTCTCTCCCACTTGTGCACTATCTTTCTCTTTCTTAAAAGAAAATTTAAAAAAAAAAAAGTATAAGCCCTGAGAACATGCTCAGTGAAAGAAACCAATCACAAAAGGCCACATATTACATGATGCCCTTGATATGAAAGGTCAGAATGGGCAAATTCATAGAGATGAAAAGCGGATTAGTGTTTGTCTAGGGCTGGGGGCTGGGATAGGGGCATTGAGAGGGATCTGCTAATGGGTACAGAATTTTTTCAGGAATGATGATAATGTCTTAAAATTCATTGGGTGGTGGTCATACACCTCTTTGAATATACAGAACCTATTGAATGCTTCACTTTAAAAAGGTAAATTGTATGGTATATATATTATGTCTCAGTAAGTTGTTACTATAAAACAAGAAACCGGTTTTGAGCACTGACTGTCCTAATCTTCCCCGGCCATGGCTTCCCCCAGGTCTCCATTACCCAAACCTGGCTACTCTGACTTTGTCTTAGGGTGAGAAACACCTCTCACTCTATCTACTCCAAGCTGTGGGGGGATATCAGGTACCTCCCTATTACCAAATACAAACAGCTAGAAGTGAAGTTCTGTCCTCAAACATGAACCTGCATTTGAATCACCTGGCAATCTTGTTAATATGCAGATTTTGGTCAAAGAGGTCCAGGACACAGCTGGACTCTGCATACTCAGGGTAGAGACTGCTACATTTGAAGAATCTGCATTTCTAACAAGGTCCCAAGGGGTGTCCATGCTATATTCTTTTTACTACACTTGGGGAAGCAAGGGTGTAAAACACATAGCCAGTTAGTGGAATCGTCTACTTTCCAACTGATGGTTTTGATTCCAAAATGCCAGTTTGTGCAGTTGAATAAAATGTCAGGATTTTTTAAACATATACCCTCAAACATATTTTCCCTAAAGTCCATCCAATTATTAGGTGCTAATAATGGAAGATTACAAACCATTGCCACCATCCAACTTGGTGAAATCCTTTGGTGCACATTAATCTTTGTGGAAAACACTGAACAGCTTGTTTGAACATCTTTTCTTTGAACTAACTGGATTGGCCATCTGTTTTTGCATCGTAGCGAAAACTTGGGAGTTGTCCTAAGTCTGCGCCTCTTTAATCATGACTCTATATTTTTAAAATACAAGATTTATTCTGCCTTCAAAACACCAAATGAAGTTCAGAAGCCCTCCTCCCATGGAAATAAAAAGCCAAAGGATTGTGAACCTTTCAGTGAGTTCAGAGCTTAATTTTCAACTACTAAGCCTCCATGATATGGCTGCAACATACAATACATGATACCTGTCCCTCCAGAAGGAGGTATATAAAGATCAAGAGGATATGGTGCCCTCAGATGGACCTGCATCCTAAGGGGAAACTGAGAAGTTCAAGAAAAGCAAGGAAAGAAAGTCAATCTTCTCTCCAGATTTTGCTGATGTTGTGAGAACACTCAAGAATCCTGGACACTCTCCTTAACCCAAATAAAACTTCCATTGACACAGGATTTGCTAAGGTATACAGGGAAATGGTAGGCTTAGCATTGAGCTCATGCAGCAGTTCTCAAAAGCAGCCCTTCATGGCTCCTGGGCAGGCTCTGCTTTTTGCCTACATGGCCCATTGGTAGGCTTTTGATGAATGAAGGTGACTGAGTTCTGAACCTCAGAAGAGCATCACATGTGGTACAAAAAATTTCAAGCTCAAATTTCATTTCTGCCAAGGGTTAGATGTCTGGCAGTCTTGCTTTTTACACCTGCTGGGGCTCATTTTCTTCATCTCTAATATCAAGAAGATTATTCTGACTTTTTTCCAGGGATAAAGCTGGGAGGAAATGAGCTGAAGTACACAGAAGGGCTTTGTGAACTGTGCTGCACTCCAGGCTGTAAGAGATAATGGCTATTTTTCTTACCCATATACTCTAGGCCTCCCCTCAGGTCCATCCACCCTTACCTGTCATCTAGCCATTGCTTAGGTGTTGGCTCAGAATGGTGTTTGATGCTCTAACGTGGGATCTTCCTGAAGGGATTGCATTGTGACCATGATCAGGAGACTGGAGTCTAAGCCCTGGGTGAATTTTCTAGGACTCCATTTCTGTAGCTCAAAAGCCAAGTTGTTGTTGACACTTTGAGATTCTCTCTCTGTCATAGAAATTCCCATGCCATAGCAGGCATGCCTAATATTTGGGCACCGTGTCTGTTTTCCATTTGGAGAAGACTCCGCAGTTCAGGTTCTCTTCCCTGTACTTTAAGTGTCAGTCCTTATTTTCCACTAGTGAGGGAACCAAAAGCATGAAAACAGCATGATAACTCCTCTTGGTTAATTGTTATCCTCTTTGCCTCATCCCCATTGGGCATGGGAGTTTGAACCAACTGCAAAGGCTATTCTAAACCCTCTGCTTCCTAAGAATGGCAGGGGCCACTTATCGGCCCCAACTGTTGGGCTTTCAAGCTAATCAATGACAATATCCTTTTTATTTTTTATTTTTTTTATTTTTTTTGACAATATCCTTTTTAAAAGTTAAATTTAATTCATTAATTTAGAGACAGAGAGTGTGCACACAAGCAGGGGACAGGCAGAGGGAGAGAAAGAGAGAGAGAATCTCAAGCAGTCTCTACCCTGAGTATGCAGAGTCCAATGTGGGGATCAATCTCATGACCCTGAGATCATGACGTAAGCCAAAATCAACAGTCAGACACTTAACTGACTGAACCACCCAGGTGTCCCTCAATGCCCATTTTCTAATTCCCACTACCCCTGTCTGAATGATAAGCCAGATACAGAATAAAGTTTTGATAGGAAAAATATTGCTTTTAAATATGATTAATAAAATAATAGCTGAGCCAACAGAACTTTTACTAGTAAAAGTAAAATTAGGAAAAGGCTAATTAGCATTTCCAGCAGGGCTGCCATTGAGGGGTGTGTGTGTGTGTGTGTGTGTGTGTGTGCACGTGCACACACGGAGAGTGTATGTGTGTTTAAACTCCACCATAATTAATTCCCAAACTTTGTATATAAATTCTTACCTCCAGGAGATGGGACAAATATGCATTATACGATATGCATGCATCTGTATGTGCAAATTCTTTCCAGGTCTCATTTGATGTATATAGGCTATAAATCCACACTCGGGATGATGAAATATTAATAATTACTTCCATAATGTTTAATATTTGCAGAGTGACTTGTCGTTATTTATTACATGGTTACTTTACATAGAACAGTATTTTCCCTAGCTCAAAAGATCAGGAAATGAAGAATGGACTGTGATTAAGGTTTAGAAAGATGTCTTTGCCGTCTTCTGTTGTGTATCCATTTTGGAGCTGTCTCTGAAAGATACCATGTTGTAAAGCCATATTCCCTTGGGTATCTCCGGCCAGGCACTCATGAAATGGGTAGAACAAGCTAGTGCTAAGTTTTCACTGCATAGCTATGAGCAAACTTTTCTTTCTTGACATAAGGCTATAATCATTTCACAGATGTCTTCTTTTCTATAAGGATGTCCTTAATTTATTGGAGGGCACAGATTTGGATATGAGGAGACCTAGGTCCCAGCTCTACTGCCTTACTAACTTGATCTTGGTCAAACCGTGTTGCTCTTTTTGGTCTCTGAGTTCTTCATTTGTCACACTGGAATGACAGCATCTCATGCATCAGGGTATAAGAATGTTTGCCATGAGAATAAAATAATGGGTACAAAGCTCTTTGAATATATTGAAAGTACATAAGGTGATGTTATTATCACTGTTCTTCAAAAAAAAAGCTTCTTTCCTTCCCACCCTATCTGAAATTGTAATTCCTTGGTCAGCCTCCCTGATCTAGATTTTAATCATGCGCTTTTGTCTTCCCACACTGTTTATAGGTTTCAACTTCTTTTGCCTTATACTGGGAGGCAAAATAGCATGGGGTTGAGACGACTAATTCTGGATTCAAATGGACAAGGATTTACATTCAAGGATTTAATCTAATCAAGACATCTAACTCTGGCCAGTCACCATTACTGGCCTTGTCTTCCTCCCATAAGTAAATACTAAGCAGGACAAAATATGTGAGACATTTTTTCAGCCATCAAGCAGTAGATAGGACCAGACTGTGATCCCTGAGGAAAGGGAAACTCACAACCCAGCTCTCTTCTTGTGGAAATGTCTCCATTGCAGCACAGAGAGCTGGAGTAAAAGCAGAAAGCCCAGGAATCTCTCAGCTAAGAATCAGTGTCTAAAGCTATTAAAGGGGCTAGGATCTGTCAGACAAAACCCAGGAGAGAAGAGAGCTATGAAGAGAGGGTCATACTCTCTGTGAGAGTCTCCTATGAGTTCTTGAGTGAAGAAGAGGCTGAGTTTGCACAGAAAGAGAGAAAAGAAGACTTATTAGATAGTAGCTGATGGAGGACTGTAAGCAGGACAGGCATCCTTGAGGTCTAGCAGTGCCGGCAGGTGTTAAAGTACCAGGTTAGGCTTTCATAAATTTCCTAGATACCCAGCTAAGATACTAGCAAAAACACCAGGGTAAGGGACACATCCTAGAGGAAGAACTACTGATATCACCCACACACATCTTAAAACCAAGCCTTGACAAGATCTGCATGGGAAGCAGAGTTAGCAGTTTGAAACACACCAAATTCAAAAAGCTTGGGAAACATCTTGATCTCTTCATAGACTTTCTCTCATCAAGCCTAAAATAAAGTCTAAACAAGTTCAAAGTGATTACCTCGTTGTTGAATGCCTGCCAGAAAAAAGCTCAACACTTTGGAGAATAACAGAATCCAGAGTCTCTACAATAGATAATCAACCATGTCTGGTCTACAGTAAAAAGTACTAAACATGAAAGGAAACAGGAAAATGTGATCTATAGTCCAGAAAAGAAGTCAGTAGAAACAACCATTAGGATGGCCCAGATTGTTGGATTTGCCAGTCAAATACTTCAAAGCTTTTACTTAAAACATACCAAGAATTAAAGGAAAATGTCTTAATGAGTAAACAGAAAATATTAGCAGAGAAAAGAACTACAAAATAGAAGAAAATACATTCATTTAGAGCTGAAAAGTGAAATAATTTAAATAAAAAGATTACCTAAAGTTCTTAACAAGAAATTAGTGGTAACAGAGAAAAGGGACTGAGTGGAAGAAATACTCCTAACTCTGGGAAACGAACTAGGGGTGGTGGAAAGGGAGGAGGGTGGGGGGTGGGGGTGACTGGATGGCTAGCACTGAAGTGGGCACTTGACGGGATGAGCACTGGGTGTTATTCTGTATGTTGGCAAATTGTACACCAATAAAAAATAATTTTTTATTAAAAAAAAGAAATACAGATGTAAATTATCAATCAGCATAAAAAAAGAGAGAAACAGGGAAAGAAAAATGAACAGAGCCTAGAACTCATAAGACAATATTAAATACTATAAAAGACATGTAATTGCAATTTCAGAAGAAAGCCATGATAAGTAGCAGAAAAAGCATATTTTAAGAGAGTGACTGGAAAACGTGCAAATCTAAAGAGAAATATCACTTATAAATCTTAGAAGCTTGAGAAGACTTAAGCCAAATTAGTACAAGGAAAACCACATCCAGGTACATCATAGTTACACTGCTGCAAGCCAAACCTACAGAGAGAATCTTTAAAGCAAGCAGAAAAAGAGAAAAGAAAAAAGAAGAGAAAACTATCAAGCCCTGAAAAGAAATGGAGGAAACTTAATGCATAAAGCTGAGAGAAATCAGTCTGAAAAGGCTGCATACTGTATGATTGTGCTAGAAAAGTAAAATCATACAGACAGTAAAAAAGACAAGTGATTGTCAAGGGTTTGAGGGGAGATAAGAAAGGATGGATGGGTGGAACATGGGATTTTTAAGGCAATGAACGTATTCTATATGGTACTGTAACAGTGGATACAGGATATCAGCATTTGTCAAAACACATCGAAAGTACAAAACAAGTAGTGAACTCTAATGTCAACTATGGACTTTAGTTAATAATAACGTGTCAGCATTGATTCATCAACTGCAATAATGTGTCACACCAAGCAAGATAGCAATAATGGGGAAAGTGTGAGCAGGGGAGGGAAGAGGTATCTGGGAACTCTCTGCACTATCTGCTCATTTTTATGTAAACTAAAGACCACTCTAAAAATTAAAGTCCATTAAATAAAAAAAGAAGACATGTTATATGCAAGAGAAAATAAGAAATTTAGACTATTTCTCATTAGAAACAATGGAGACCAGAAGGTATGGGAATAATGCTTTTAACTTGCTACAAGGAAAATAAAAAGCCTGTCAGCCAAGATTTCTATATCCCTAAGAAAAGTATCTTTCAAAAGGGAGGATTAAAAAAAAACGAAGATATTTTGTTTAAATAAATAAAAGCTGACACGCATACTAAGAAATTAATGTTGGAAATGCAGTAGAGTGTTGAAATTACTCAATTAATCCAAAACAAGTTTAAAAAATAGAGAAACAGAAGAACAAAAAGCAGAAGGAAAAATGGAAATCAAACAGCAAAATGGTAGATTAAACTCAATCATATCAATAATTTCATTCAATGTAAATAGATTGAACACTCTAATTAAAAGAGTTATTTCCAGACTGAATAGAAAAAGCAATACCCAATTATATGCTATTTAAATGCAAAGAAGTGTACAGTACAAACAGGATGCACAAAGAATTGTGTGTCTGTATTAATAACCAGACAAAGTAGATTTCAGACCAAGCACTAATATTAAAGAGAAACACTGCACAATAATAAAAGAGAAATTCATCAGGAAGAGGTAACAATTTAAATATGAATGTAACTAATAACTGGGTCTTAAAGGTATATAAGGCAAAAACTGATAGATTTAAAGGAAAAAATAGACAAATCCATCACACTACAGATTTTAACATACCCTGCATCAGCCAAGAATCTTCAAAGAAATAAAATGTGTGTGTGTGTGCGTGTGTGTGTCTGTGTGTGTGAAGTTTATTTCAAGAAGTTGGCTTGTGCAGCTGTGGGGGCTGGCAAGTCTGAAATCTATAGACCGCCATCAGGCTGGAAACTCAAGTAGTACTTTTTTTTTTTTTCTCTTATAATTTTTTTTTTATTGGTGTTCAATTTACTAACATACAGAATAACCCCCAGTGCCCGTCACACATTCACTCCCACCCCCCGCCCTCCTCCCCTTCCAACACCCCTAGTTCGTTTCCCAGAGTTAGCAGTCTTTATGTTCTGTCTCCCTTTCTGATATTTCTCACACATTTCTTCCCCCTTCCCTTCTATTCCTTTTCACCATTATTTATATTCCCCAAATGAATGAGAACATATAATGTTTGTCCTTCTCCGACTGGCTTACTTCACTCAGCATAATACCCTCCAGTTCCATCCACGTTGAAGCAAATGGTGGGTATTTGTCATTTCTAATAGCTGAGTAATATTCCATTGTATACATAAACCACATCTTCTTTATCCATTCATCTTTCGTTGGACACCGAGGCTCCTTCCACAGTTTGGCTATCGTGGCCATTGCTGCTATAAACATCGGGGTGCAGGTGTCCCGGCGTTTCACTGCATCTGTATCTTTGGGGTAAATCCCCAGCAGTGCAATTGCTGGGTCGTAGGGCAGGTATATTTTTAACTGTTTGAGGAACCTCCACACAGTTTTCCAGAGTGGCTGCACACAAAAACAGACACATAGATCAGTGGAACAGAATAGAGAATCCAGAAGTGGACCCTGAACTTTATGGGCAACTAATATTCGATAAAGGAGGAAAGACTATCCATTGGAAGAAAGACAGTCTCTTCAATAAATGGTGCTGGGAAAATTGGACATCCACATGCAGAAGAATGAAACTAGACCACTCTCTTTCACCATACACAAAGATAAACTCAAAATGGATGAAAGATCTAAATGTGAGACAAGTAGTACTTGATGTTGGAGTCTTGCTCTTGAAGGTGTTCAGCTGATTGACAGAGGCCCACCCATATTATCGAGGAAAATCTCTTTTACTTAAAGTAAAAGATAATAATTAATTGTATTCATTGATAATAAATAATTGTAGATGTTAACCCCATCTGTAAAACATCTTTACAGCGATATCTAGATTAGTATGGGATTAATAGTGGGGATTCTGGAGCCTAGCCAAGTTGGCACATAAAGCTGGCAGTTAAGCACCCCCTCTCAGTAATTGATAGAACATGCACATAGAAATTCAGTAATGATATTGAAGATCTGGAAGGCAGCATCAACTATCTTGACCTAATCGACAACTATAGAGCAGGACAGCTAACATCTTCAGAATATGAATATTTCTCAAGTGCCGATGGAACATCAATATAGGCATATGTTGTGCCATAAAATAAGTCTCAGTAAATTTCAAGACTACTTGATCTCTTAGTGGCTTAACCACTTACTGACTATACGAACTTGGGTCAGTTAATAGCCTTTCATAACTCCATTTTCCTCATCTGTAACATGGTCACGACAATAGATGCCACCATTATGGTTGTGCTGTTATGAAGTTTATGAGGATTAATTGAGTTAATTTATGAAAAGCCCTTTGCAGAATATCTAGATAATGCTTAATAAATAACAGCATTAAAAAGGCAATGATGATGATGAACTGACTCAAATTAAACAAAAAATCCAATGAGAGCCAGCTTACGATCAATTATTAATTATGGTAATAATTCATTTAATTAGAAAATACTATTGAAGTTTTAGTATATGCCAATATCGCTGCAAGGGAAAAGCAAAGGTGGTAAAAAGCAGTCCCTATCCCTGCTTTCTTGAAGTTTATCATGTGGTGGGGGAAACAAATAGTAATCAAATAATCACTTTGAGATGAGCATGTGAAGAAAAGGTTGGGATCCAATGCGGAGCAAAGGAGACTTAACATCATTGGAGATTAGAGGGTTGCAGAATAGGACAGAATGTGCAAAGGCTCATCTGACACAGTGAAAGAAGCCTAGTATGGTGAGGTCACCATGCATGGTGAGGCCACAGTGCATGGACTGCATCCTGGAGTATTTGTATCCTCCTGTCCACTCCAAGTGAATAACTGGGTGAAATGACTGGTTTGGCAATGTTCAGGAATAGTTAATAATTTCCTGACAGCTAGGTTTAATCAACCAGTAGATTTTTGTTCTTGTTACTCAGTAACACACCAGGAATCACAGAGGGAGCAATGATTTTGCCAAAAAACCAAACCAAACAGACACAAAACTTTAACAGAATATTTGATAACAGGACACCCACCCTGGTTTTCCCAAGTGAAACATATGTTTCACTTGTTTGCATCTGCTCTAAGTTCAGGGTCTGTTACAGATGCTTCTACCCGGAGAGCAACACTTCAGACTGGAACCACACTCTAGCTTTACCTTAGAAACTTCTCCCACCATCCTCCCAGGACAATTTTATTTACTGTTATCCTCATGAGCACTGCAGGAAAAGGAAATAGACTTTTCTTTGGGGGATGATATTGAAAACATTGTATGTTTGCACAGACATGCATGCGCGCACACACACAAACACACACATTTCTAAAAAAATGAAATGAAAGAAGGTTAAGAACTATTACTATGGATTATAAAACCAACCAAACAAGCAGTAACGCATATGCAAATCTGCAAATTTGAGTATTAAACAGTGGAGTCTTAAAAAGTGATATGGTACAAATTCGAAGAGGTGATATTATCATGGAAATCTACTCCGTGCTGCCTCTCCTCAGCGAGGAACAAAAGCGCAGCCACTAGCAGGTCAACAGGAAAAGCTGCAGAAGGCAACAGGGCTGTGGTGCGACATTACCAGGTGGTTAGAAAGTGGCTCGCATTGTATGCTATGAGAAGCTATATCTATTTATTTTTGTTTTTTTCAAATCTTTCCAGAGGATGAGAAAATGAATTTAAAATTACTTTGGAGGGATGCCTGGGTGGCTCAGCAGTTGAGTGTCTGCCTTCGGCTTAGGTCATGATCCTGGGGTCCAGGATCGAGTCCCACATCAGGCTCCCAGTAAGGAGCCTGCTTCTCCCTCTGCCTGTTTCTCTGCCTCTTTCTCTCTCTCTCTCTCTTTCTGTGTGTGTGTGTGTGTGTGTGTGTTTCTCATGAATGAATAAATAAATCTTTTAAAAAATTAAATAAATAAAACTACTTTGGAGAACCTAATTCTGTTCCAGGAGGAAGAATATGACAGTGGGGGAAATGAAGGGACTTGTGTAGAGAGTAGATCTTATCTTTGTAATGATCTATAAAGGAAACTCTGAGAAAATGCCATGTACCAACCTTAGATATTTGGAAATCAGTTTTTGAGAAGTTCAAAGAAAAGATGATTGTGATGTTACTGCCAGAGAAACTAAAGGGAAATCACCAGGGTGAGAGCCTTGATTATTGACAGTAGAGTCCTGGTGATAAGGAATAGGTGCAAGGTAGTTAGAGAAGTAAACTGCACTCTGAGGGTAGGACAGAGCATGATCTGTTACCTACGAGGGGACAGCGGTAATAGGGTGGGGGGATGAGGGGATATGGATGGAGAGGAGCCCATGGAAGCCACCCAGGAACACGGGAGGTGACAGTGCTGCAGGTTTTCAGGATAAGTTATTATCCTGAAGTTACAAGCTATTACAACTTATTTCAAGATAAGTCCTGGAAGTCTCTACAGCATAATGTCTGTAGCTAATGATACACCATTGTCTACTGAGAACCTCCTAATAGGGTAGATCTTATATTGTGCTCTTATCACACACTTATCATGGAAAGTGATAATAACGTGGACAGGGAAACTTTGGGAGGTAATGGATATTTCTATAGCCTTGATGGTAGTGATGGTTTCATGCATGTTTATGTATCTCTAAATTCATTAAGTTGTATACATCAAATAAGTCCAGCTTTTTATTATCAATAATACCTCAATGCAGTGGTTAAAAAAAAAAAGAAGAAAGCATGATAATTTTTTTTAAAAAAAGAACAATGCAGTCTGGTATAAAAGAAGAATGCCCATGTGGTATGAGAAATACTGTATAGTAGTAGGAGTAAACAATTGCCAAAAGATAGAAGTTAAAGTTGCAGGTATCTGGAGATGGAAGGTTCTAGAAGGCAGAGAGGCAGTTGGCAAATGAGGAGTTGGGGCAGTCCCCCAACACCTGGGTTAAGGCTGTGGGCAGGCCCACTGACTGGGAATCAGGGTTGAGAGCAACAGCTCTGGAGTCAGATGGGGCACCTCCAGATTTGTGGGTCTTAAAACTTATACAATTTGGGGATTCAATTTAAGAACAACAGTACATAATTGCACACACGAAATACACAAGTGATTTCATTTAGAATGAGAAAACCACAATGCCTTACATAATTGGGAAAGTGGGTTGTTCACAGATTTCACAAAATACAGAAAAATAATGCAATTTCACAACTGAACTTGACTCAACTCTACGACCTCCAAAGCAAATTGCCTGAGATCCATAATCTCTAAAATGCTTTCTTTTTATGTGTTTTGGCTACATATTCTTTGATCACCTTTTCATATTACAAGGACTTTACAATATTAGTTTCTATAGAGTGGAAAGATAATTCAGTCTTTCCTCTAAGATGTCTGATCAGACATTTTTTAAAATAAACTTTGTTTTTTGGAACAATTTCAGATTTGCAAAAAAAACTTGTGAAGACAGTAAGTTGTTCCCATATACATGATACCCACATCCCTCTTTTGGGAGCCTCTTGCTTTAATATGGTACATTTGTAACAATTAATGAAAGGATATTAATGCCTTGTTGTTAACTAAAGTCAATATGTTGCTCAGATTTCTTTGGTTTTTGCCAAACATTCTTTTTCTGTTCCAGGATCCCTTTCAGGACACCACATTACATGTAGCTGTCAGGTCTCCTTAGGTCTTGGCTGTGACAGTTTCTCAGATTCCCCTTGCTTTTGAGGACCAGTTTTGAGGGGGACTGATCAGGGGTTTTGTAGACTGTCCTTTCATCGTGTTTTACCTAATGTTTGTCTCATAATTAGACTTGAGGTTATAGGTTTTGAGGAGGAAAACCACAGAGACCAAGTGTCATTTTCATCACGTATTGTCAAAGGTACATATCCTCCCCTTCCCTCCCTGTCCTCATTCTATCCTCTTTGAAAGAAAATCACTATGTGTGGCCCCCCACTTAAGAAGCAGAGAGTTATGGGGTACCTGGATGGCTCAGTTGGTTAAGCATCTGACTCGGGATCTTAGCTCAGGTCTTGATCTCAGGGTCATGAATTCAAGCCCCATGTTGGGCTCCATGCTAGGTGCAGAGCTTACTTAAAAAGAGAGAGAAAAAAAAAAAAAAAAGAAAAAAAAAAAGAAAAAAAAAAAAAAAAAAAAAAAAAAAAAAAAGAGAGAGAAGAAGCAGGGAGTTACCCTCTACCTTGAGGGCAGGGCATCTACATAAATCATTTTGAAACCTTCAACATGAAAGATTCATCTCTTCTCCCCCGACTTATGTATTTATTCAATCATTTATTTGTGTCATCATAGGTATATGGTATTTATTTCAGACTTTGGACTATAATCCAATGCCATTTAATTTATATTTAATTTTTTTTCTTGCTAAGATTGTTCCCACTTCAACCATTAGAAGCTCTTTCAATTGGCTCCTATGCCTCTTTGAAATACCCCTGTCTTTATGATTATGATTAAATACTTTGTTACTTTCCGACACTGCAGAATGCTCCAGGATCATCTTGTATACATCCTTCCCCAGTCCTAGAAGAAGCTCTGGCTCCTTTTTTTTTTTTTTTTTAGACTGGTATTAGAAACCAAGATCGTAAGTACCAAGTGTACTCATTATTGCTAAGATGCACTTGCTCTAGGCTCTCAACTAACAAAATAAGGAAATACAGATGTACACACTAGCCTATATATATATATATATATATATATATATTTTTTTTTTTTTTTTATATATAACCAACTGTATCTGTATTAAGCTGAACATTGGTTTGTACTTATGTCTCCAACCCTAAACTATTGTCTCATGAATCATCATTCTAACCTCTTCTCCATACTTATGTAACCTCCCACATCAATAGTGAGAAAGCTGGCATCCACTATCCACCATCTTTTGCTTGCCTAACCAGTTCCAGATATGCAGAGAATTGTTACCACTTACCCCTGTGGGATACAACTTTATCAGAAAGGGAGACAGAACATAAAGACTCCTAACTCTGGGAAATGAACTAGGGGTGGTGGAAGGGGAGGAGGGCGGGGGGTGGGGGTGAATGGGTGATGGGCACTGAGGGGGGCACTTGATGGGATGAGCACTGTATGTTGGTAAATTGAACACCAATAAAAAATAAATTTATTAAAAAAACAACTTTATCAACTAGAGTATAGTGCTTATGTACAGCTTGATCTGGCCATGAGTCCCTCACACTCCACTTATTCCCAAAGTTCCTTAGGTCAGCGCCTTTTTCTTCCATCCCTTTCAAGATGGTTGTTTCATGCATTTTTAATGCAGTTAGATTGTTTTGTCATGTTCTGCATTCCATCCTAAGATCTCCCAGCCTCCTAAATGGTTTTTACAAATTTGTGTGTGTTAAAGTTCACTCTTTGTGCTGTGAAATGCATAGAGCAATGGATCCATGATTACAGGAACTTTGTTTTTGCCTAATGATGGTGCAGAGAAGTTTCTTTCAGATTTGTTACTTATTCTTAGCAATGTCAAATACATTTTTAGGATCATCATCAAAATTGGGAAAACTCTATTGAGGTTTCATAAATGAGCTATAAGATTTGGAAGGACTTTCCACGACTTCCATCTGGTGCCGTGCATTTCAAGCCCGGTTTCTTCACACCCACATATTTCTGATGCCGCAGCCCTCCCTATTTGTGTCACAACAGCAAGTGAGCCCACATAGTGGGCAGTGGAAGTATTCTTGGAAATCAGTCTTGCTTTGGAATAGCTCATAGTGTCTTAACTATACATGTAAGTATTTGGAACCACAGAGAACACTTGTGGTGTTCAATACATAACTTTTGCAAATTTGTCAAAAATATTTGACCATGTGGACATAATCCTATGCCCCTTAAAAAATGAGGGGCCCCAGAAATTAAATTTATTGGCTTCATGGCAAATCTACCTCTGAGTCAGATAGACCATTCATTCATTCAACAGATATTGACTGAGCACCTAATATGTAAAAAGCTGTGCATTCAATGACAAATGAGACAGAGTCCCTGCCCTTGTGCCCTCATCAAAAACTCATGCCAGTAGAAAGAAACAGTACAGACTATCAACAAATGAACAAGTGATTTCAAAATCTTATTTGCCAAGAACACAATTAACAAGGTGCTCTGATACAGAACAAGAAGAGTACCCAGTCTAGAAAAAATTTCTAGTGAGGTGACACTTAAGCTCAGACGTGAAAGAAGAAATGGAGTCCGAAATGCAAAAAAGCTGGGGAAGAGCCTTCGGGAGGAGAAATGGCAAGCTGAAATATGGAAGACTGGAAGGAGGTCAGGCTCCTCTGGGAAATGACGGGGCTGGAATTTAATGACAGAAGAGGAAGGACTATGATTGAGACTGCGCAGTGAGATGGGCCAGACTTACAGCACCTTGCTGTAGACCAAGAAAGATCAAGTTGTCTTCAAAAGGCAGACAGCACTGAAGTTGTTTAAACATGGGAGTGACTGATTGAGACTCTCTCTCTCTTTTTTTAAATTTTTTATTTTTTTAGAGAGGGGGAGAGAAAGAGAGAGAGAGAGAAAGAATCTTAAGCAGGTTCCAGGTCCAGCACAGAGCCCCACATGGAGCTTGAGCACATGACCCCAAGATTATGACTCAATCAATTGAACCACCCAGACACCCCGAGACTCTCTTCTATCAAAGAAGAGTTCAGTATGGGAGATAGATCATAGATGCAGAGAGGAAGTAAGAAAGGAAGCAGGGAGACCGGTTTTCTGGGTTGAGAGGTGGCTTCACGGTTCCCAGACCCTGGGTAAATTCTTTAACCTGAGACTCAGTGTCCTAATCTGTGAAACGGAAACACACAGTTCTAATGCCTCTCAGGATTCTTGTGAAGACTGAATGAAGCCACGTGAGGACAACATTTATATAACACCGTGGCTGGCATACTGTAAATGCTCAAAAATTGTTAGCTATTATCACCCTTGGTATTGTTATTGTTAGGAGCAAAACACGGCGTCGTGCTGGGAGAGGACTGGAAGTTGACAGAGCAAGGATTGAGAGAGAGATAAGGGGTCAGAGCCAAAGCCCAGTTGCATAGATGCAGCCTCTGTGGGGGCAGGAGCTGGACCCACTGTTCTGAGCAGCGTAGGTGATCCGGGGTGTGAGCAGGGTGGTATCTCCTGCTCCCGGTCAGAATGATGCTGGAAACCAGACTCACAGTAACACAGCAGACGGCCCAGGGGCTGAGGGTGGGTGCAGCAAGAATCCGGGTCTCTCAGTCTGTCCTCTGCCTGCCTACGGTGTTTCCTGATGAGACGCACACCACCTGTGACACAAAAGAGTGACCGGAACTTGGAGACCTGAGAGGGGCCAGTCTCAGGCCTGTTTTCAGGTTTTTTCTCACCACGCCAGGCACACCATTGAGTGGGCAAATGAGCTAGAGTCTAACACCCAAAATGATCTGAAGTTGAGGAAAATAAACATTTAACTTTTATTTATTTCTACTGCTGTCGTGTTCACAGCAAGAGCAGCCAAGCAAGGAAGTAACCACTTGAACCTCTTCAATAATCATTTCTAAGTCAGGCATTTGGAGTCCCATCTTGGGCAGAAGATGCTAAGAGACCCCGGGGTTCTTTACCTGCTGTCGGGTGTCCTCTCCAGGAGAGACTATGCCCCATACTGGGATACACCAATGAGCAAGACCATAGAGTTGCTACCGACACAGAGTTTACAGCCCAGTGGTGACAAATTATAAAATTACAAAACAAGAGAAAGGCTGTATGTTCTCACAGTCTGAGGGACGGATCCTTATCCAGGGGATGAGGAGGGCTGGTCAGGAAAGTTGCTTAAGACAAGCAGACTTCCCCCAAGCTCTCTTTCCTGAGAAGCTTAGGGGACTCTCCTCCTTTTTCTCCTCCAGGACCTCCTCTCCTATTCCAATTCCTCGTCCTACCTCCCTCCAAACCTGGCCAAACCCTGTCCTCCCTTTGCCTCCATCTCATCCAGTCCAGCCCAATCCTGAACCCACCCCTAGAATCTGTCTCCTTCTCATACGGATTATCTGACCCTCCCTCAACTTCTCTAATTTGTATCACCATCTTCTGGAAATAACATTTATTTTTCCCCCTCTCGTACCATAAAAAAAATGTGTTGAGTATTTAAAATAGGTACCATGCGTTGAGCAATGTTTCACATTTACTTTTCACTTCTACCTTATGAGATACGTTCTGATGTCTTTCTGACTTTGCAAATAAGAAAACTGAGCTGTAGGGAAATTAAGTAACTTGCCCAAGGTTACACAGGAAGTTGAAGTTGCCAGACTTGACAAGGAGTCGGTTGATTCCCAAGGCCATGTTCTTAACTATTATGCCATCCTGTCTCCAAGCGATTGCGATTCGCCCTATAACTCTGGATGACCTTCACCCAGGTAGAGGGCATTTCTGACCTCATAGGGGCCCCGGAGAGGGCAGCTCTGTTCCCTGCCACCATGGAAGGGGTGTTTTTTACACCTTAGAGGTAAATGGAGACGTTCAGCAGAAAGAAGAACAACTCCAAGAAGACCTAGAAGATGGTCCCGGGAGCTAGACTCACCCATCTGACCTGCTGAACTGGCGGGCTGGTTGCTCAGGTCAGGAGAAGCACTAGGCAAAGCCAGGTTGTCTTTGGTGCCAGGACAGCAGGGCAAGGGTGGGTTGTAGTTGTGTAGCCACACTCCTCACAAGGAGAAGGAACATCTGTGGAGGTGGATATTGTGACAGAGGTGAGCCAAGGCTAGAAATTCCCTTTCTGAACATTAATTTATTTACTTAGTCATGAAATATATATTGTGCTCCTCCTGTGTTCCAGGCTGAGTCTAAGTACTGGGCATCCGGGACTGAACAAAATAGACAAATGCCCCTGCCCTGGAGAGGTTTGCTTTGTGTGCCTCTTGTGGCAAAGTGAATGACTCTGTGACCAAAATGCATGTGATATGGGACACCAGCCCTGGAGATCTGGTGTTGTCAAGAGCTGAGCTGTCAAAAGAATGGATCAAGCAGCAAACATTCACTGTAGGAAGCTTCTTTGCTTCGTAGCAAAAGTCTGGAGTCTTTTCAAAGAGGCACTAGAGAGAGATCTCTGAGTATGTCTGTGCAAAGTAGAATCTAAATCATTGAAAGGACACTTATGCCCAACTTTTCAGAAATTCACCTTACATAGAGAGCAGGATGTTCCAATGAGCAGGTACTAATAAGGTGGCCTCATTTCTATGTCTGATGCTTTAATACCTAGTGGAGTAACTGGTTCCACGAGTTTGTTAGTAAGGCTAGTCCAAACGTTGCAATTAACGAACCATCTACTAATGACAACCAGAAACGATCGTCTTTATTTTATTTTTATAAGATTTTATTTACTTATTCATGAGAGACACAGAGAGAGGCAGAGACACAGGCAGAGGGAGAAGCAGGCTCACCATGTGGAATCTGATGTGGGACTCGATCTCAGGACTCCCGGGATCACGACTTGAGCCGAAGGCAGACACTCAACCACTGAGCCACCCAGGCATCCCAGTGATGGTCTTTAATATTAACTTTGTGACTCATCTTTGTGTGTGTGTGTGTGACCTTGAATAAGTCATTTCACTTTTGCAAATTCCACATTCCTTTCCTGAATAAAAGGGGAGGGGGTGCATTAAACCATTTCTAAGATTCCTTCCCACCCCAACAGAGTATTTCTGTAAGGTTTCATGACAAAAATCATTCCAGGGGATTAGGATGAATGGATGAAAAGCATGCCAGATGCAGAAGGGAAAAGCACCAAATCCACCAGAGGGTCCGCTCTGAGAGCCTGGATCTGGGCATCCTTCTGGACCAGGAGCATTGGACGAGTGATTATGGAGACTGGAGGCATTGCTCACTCTGGGGAGGTTTTGTTTTCCTCCCCGAGGTCGACTGACATGCTGTTGGTGATCATTTCTATAAATGCCCGAGGTAAAGCAGCAGCACACGTATGGGGCCCTTAGAGAATGAGGTAGTCTGCTAGAGCGAGGTCCCAGGAAGCCCAAGCTTATTTCTGCAGGCACCAACACTCTCTTCTAGCATCTCACCTCTTTTCCGCAGGGCCGGGATGAGGAATACCTACTACTGTTCTGTGTTGAGCTACAGCAATACTCTGAAGCTCGTTCACAGGGGGTAGGTCTGGGCCCCAGACAACCAGGCACTATTTATCTTTAAGGCTATTATGAGTTTGTTTGTTTGCTTGCTTGCTTATTTGGTTTTGTTCTTTGCTCTGCAATCCACTCTCTCATCACCCTTGCTTTTTTGTTTTGCTTTGCATTTATGTGTTTATTTTCCACCTAACTGCTTAGTTGAGGTCCCTGAAGGCACCCTGTGCTTCCTGAATGTGTGTTACCTGAGCTTCATCGCAGCGTGTTTTTCTCAGAATGAGGCTTTTTAAGCTTTCTATCAGGATGATCTACAAGGCTGATCTTCATGTGGTTACAGGGTATAAAAAAGTCTGTGTTTAGAGATCAAGACTTAATTCATGAAATAAATAACTGTCTGCTTTAATGAGTCTTTCAAAGAGGGAGCCCTGGGTGCTGGGGGGCAAGAACAGGAGGGAAAATCAGATGTTGTCCAGCCAGGAAGAGTTCTTGCTCTGTGAAATGTGAAAGGCTGCCTCCTTCCTTGAGCTTCCTGCTTTCTTATCTGTGAAATGGGAATAGGAACATGCACCTCAGAGCTGTTGGGAAGTTCAAATGTGATAAAGTATCTGAGAGTACTTTGCAAAGGTCAGCACGAAATAAAATTGTAACCATTATTATGAGACAGCAGTGCACTGTAGTTACTCGTGGGCGTATCTCATCCTGTAAACTATAAGCTATTTTAGGACAGAAAGTTTGCCTTATAACCAAGGGTGACCTTCAAAATATTTAACCACTGGTACAGCATCAGCCAATTAGACGCTGCCCATAAACAGCCCGAATGCTTAGGCTAATGTTTGGATCAGGCCCTACTCGAACACGTGGGAATCCCACAAAGGGACTGGTATAGCGCCTTGGCATAAGGGATGCTCAGTGAATGGATTTAAAATATTATTTGCTTTGTGAGACATCTCTCTCTCTGTTTCCACAGGTTTCTTAGGAGCGTGTGATCTATCTCTGCCCTACTTGACTCTCCAATAGAATTTTTTTTTTCCCAAGTTCGGTTCCAGGTACTAATCCCTGAACACCTGAAGCCTCCTTTCTTTTACTTGAGTTACAGATTCATTAACCCAGACTTTTTAGAAATGTTATTATTAGAACTTTAATCACCCATGTCCTCCTTTTAAGGTCTTTCTAAAATTACTTTCTGGCAATAATAATTATGTCAATCAGGGGCCAGCCAAATATAGCTGTGGCCCTTGAGCCAAATCAAGACGGGAGTTTCCAGCTATAATCTATTATTTGGCTCTAAACGCTTGTGCTAGTTTGCCCCCACTCCTTCTCTGTCCTAACCATCCTTGTTTCGGCACAAAGTGACAACACAACAACGTACCAAGTGGAGTCCTATTCTACCAGGGTAGAACGTCGACCTGAGTCTTTCTTACCATCTACTGCTATGTTGGAATCTGGGGCCAGATTCTGCAAGTCATAAGTTACAGGAATGTAAAGGAAACTATGAGACTTTAAGTAATAGGGCAAAGGCCAAAATGTTAGTGGGGTTGGGGGGTTTGGGGAGGTAGTGATATTTGGGGCGGAAGAGAAAGAAACCAGGAAGCTTAGAAATAAAAAGTAGCTGACAATATGCACAGGTAGTAGGAGTTTCAATCTGAAAGATGGTCTTGGCCGAAGCCTCTTTTGATAGGATCCAGGAGACCTTTCCAGATTCGGTGAGAGAGGCCACAGCCCGTGGAAGCACTTTAAGGACTGGCCTTCCTCGTTCCAGTGCCCACCCCTGTTGCTGGAGTTCTGTGACCCCATCTCCAGGCAGTATTTTATGACCTTGCTTCATCACCTCTGCTCAGTACGAGGTCAACTAAGTTGTCCCTTTCTGCCTTGACATCATTCATTCATTTAGGAGAGAGTGAGGATGGAGAGAAGAGTGGATGGGAGAGCTATATGTAGAAGGGAATATCCACCAGGCTGATGAAAGAATGGTCAAGTTTGGAGAGCAGGATGGGAGATAAAACACCCTCCCTGACATTTCTGGCTTGGAAGACTGAAGGGAGACACAGACTCCCTGAGGAAGGCAGCAAAGGAGCAGAAGCAAGTTTGGGAGTAAAGGTGATGAATTCAGCATGGTGAGAGGTGTCTGTCTGTGGGGTATTGGAGAGTAGGAGACTGTACAGATCAGTGGTTACCCCCAAAGTGCCTTCTCTGTGTGCCATGATGAGGAAAGGAGTCCTGCCAGAGGTAAATTAATGCTCTCCCTCTTTCAGATGGAGGAAAAAATTCAGTGGAACTAAACAGCGTGCTTAGCAATGTTGTTTGTTTGCATTCGGACACCAGCTCTTTCTCTGAATTTAGATCATCAGCAGACAGTGTGTGGTCCAGCACTGGTCTTCCAGAAGCCTGGGTCTGGGTTGTAAGCTCAGGAGAGCCTGGGCTGGACATCCAGCAGAACACCCGCACATGATGCCCTCCTCGCTCTCCCAGGGGGGCCTGCCTCCTTCTTCACTCTCAAACCCCCTCAACACAGAACTGAATGTTTATCACATTCCCACTTAATCTCAGAAGCTAAAGTGCCCCACTTCACTTTCTTGAAGCTGCCGATCGCCCCTGTTCTGCTGACCCAGTCATCCATCCTCCTGCAGGACTTAGGGGTCACAGTGGCTCTCCTCCCCTCTTGTACTGCCTGCACCTCATTTCAACCAGCAAGTCAGCTCAGCCTCCACTGGCTCACGTCTTCTGTCCTAAAACAGAACAAAGGAAAAGCCCCCTGGTGCTACTGCTTCCTCCATGGAGCTCCTGGCTCCCTCCTCTTCTTCCTCTTAATCCCCTGAAAGACCCTCCTCTTAATCACCTGAAAGACCTGAAAGACGAGTCCTTGACATTGTGTCCACTGCCTCACCTCCACGGCCCCGTGGCCTCCACCTTGCTGCCTCTCTGCGATCTGGTCCCAGGTGGCCCCTCACTTCTCCGATTGCTTTTCCACAAGCTCTTCTCTGTCCACTGGTGCATAATAGACAGGACCAGTGTCTTCCTTTCCAGAGGGACTATTGACAGTGTGTTCCTGGGTAAGTTGCATCAGCTCCGGCTTCCAGCATCTTCTGCAAATGAAGAGGTTTGCGCTAGGGCTCTTGCAAGGTCTGTCCCAGGTACTGTTTGATTCCAGAAATGTTTCCTGAATGCTTTTTATGTGGAAAGTATTGATTTAGGAAGCATCAAGAAGTTTGAACTGCATGCAGAGTCGAAGTTTACCAACCACGGGCAACGTGACAACAATTGAACCAGTTTCTGCAAGTGCTTTGTGGAACAATGGCAGTGTGCTGGGGGGTTCTCCAGAGACACAGAACCGACAGGACGTATTTAGATATATAGAAGAGGAGATTTACCATAGGGTTGGCTCACGGGGTTATGGAGGCCGAGAAGCCCCACAAAGTGTGAGGTGGAGACCCAGGAAAGCTGGTAATGAAATAAAATTCAGTCCAACTTCAAAAGCCTAAGAACCCACCTCGTGGTGGGATGGGGAGGTGGAGAAGTCATCCCTGGTGTAAGTCCTGGAGTCAGGAGGCCAGAGAACCAGAAGCTCTGATGTTTCAGGGCAGGGGGAGAGAGAAATTAGCTCTTTTCCACCTTTTGATTCTTTTTGGATCCTCAACAGATTGGATAATACACACCCCTGAGGGCTTTTTTCCTAGCTGCTGATTCAAATGCTAATCTCTTCTGAAAACATTGGTCACAAACCACACCCAGAAATAATGTTTATCTGCTATCTGGGTGTCCTGTCCCAGTCAAGTTGACACATAAACTTACCCATCAAAGGGCAGCATATAAATAAGCCAACAAATAAATATGATCCGGGCTGCTCGTTCTTATTTAGCCGGTGGGCAGCTGTTCACTGAGCACCTACTCTGTCGGGCATAATGCTCGCTGCACAAATGTCATCATTCTTTCTAATCCTCACAAACCCCTGGAAGCAAGTGCTTTTATTCCCACTCCAAAAACCAAACCAAGGCTCAGAAGGGATCAGGAGTGTTCACACGTGAAAACAGGAGATGCTGGGATTGTACTTTGTGGTCTATTTATTCATGTACTTTCTGGCTTAATGTCTGTTTTTTAAACTTTAAGCTCTTTAGGGAAGGGAAGGTGTTAACTTTTGTTCACCACTGAATCCCTAGCACCTAAACGACACAGAGTAGTTTATGGATTAAGTAATCAACACATTGATCAAATTAAAATCCAGGGTCTCTTGGTTCTAAAGCCCATGCTCTTTTTGCCAAGAGACTTGGTCCCTTATGAAGAATCTCTGTATGTCACAGGCTTTTTGGGGAACACAAGGGAACCCCATCAGTGAATTTTTGAGAAGGTTTCTATGTCATTTCGGGCTAGGCCTTGCCAGACAGCACACACCCTGACTGATAGGACCCAAGATGGCCAGGTAGTCAGATGACCCATCTTTAAGGGGTGGAAAGAGGGATGCAGAAACAAACACTACAGCAATGAGAGCCGTGGAGCTGGATTCAGGGGCACCTGAGTGGCTCCGTACGTTGAGCATCTGACTCTTGATTTTGGCTCAGCTTATGATATTGGGGTCATGGGATCTACCCTGTGTCCAGCTCTGTGCTGGGTGTGGTGCCTGCTTGGGCTTCTCTCTCTCCCTCTGCACCTCCCCCCTTTCCTTACCACCCTTATCCCACTCCTGCATTTTCTCTTCCTCTAAAACAAACAAAAAGATGAATTCAATGCCCGGTGAAAAAGAACCAAAAGAGTAGAGAATTCAGTCCCTTACAAAAACGTCTAGGGCAGGCTCTGTTGACCTGGAGCAGCACTCTCCAACAGACACTTAATGTCAGCCACAAATGCAAACAATATATGTAATTGGAAATTTTCTGGTAACTCCATTTAAAGAAAGTAATTGTAAGTGAAGAAAGTGAAAGTAATTGTAACGTATTTCATTTAGCTCCATATTTCTAAAGTGTTATTTCAACATGTGATCAGATGAAATTATTCAATTATTTTATGCCTTTTGTCCTGCCGAAATCTTCAAAACCTGGTATGTATTTTATACTTAAGAGTCAATGTTAGGAATCCCTGGGTGGCTCAGTGGTTTAGCGCCTGCCTTCGGCCCCGGGCGTGATCCTGGAGTCCCAGGATCGAGTCCCGCATCAGGCTCCCTGCATGGAGCCTGCTTCTCCCTCTGTCTGGGTCTCTGCTTCTCTCTCTATATATATCTCTCATGAATAAATAAATAAAATCCATTAAAAAAAGAGTCAATGTTAATGCAAACTAGCTCCAGTTGAAATGCTCAAACAGCCACACGTGGCTGGCGGCTACTGAATTGGGCAGTCTGGGTCCAGATGTGCGATCTGTGGACCGGCTCCATCAAAATCCCAGGGAAGTGTGTAGAGTGGCAGGTCCCACCCCTGACCCAGTATTTTAACAAGAAGCCCTGGTGATCCGCATAAACTTAGAGTTGGAGAAGCTCTGGTCTAGAGAAAGGCTTCCCAGTCTACTAGAAACTGGGGAGGATGAAGCGGAGTTGGTAGATTTGAGATCAAGCTCCTCACACATTCCTGTAAAGAGCCAGGGAAACAGAAAACACGACGCAGCTGCAGAAATAGAGCACACTTTTGTCTTCCATGTGGTTTCGTGAGCTGTGACGTCTTCATTTTGAGAAGTCCACTCTTCACGCCCTTACGCTGAGATCTTATAATGATCCAATTGCGCTTGTATTACCTTGGAAGCGCAAAAGTAACAAGAATTAAGTAACTGCAATATTAATTCTGTGATTTAAGATGGCTCTTTCTTAGTACATGATAGAAAATTGGGAAAGCAATCTGTACTTACTATGGAAACTCCTGACAGGCTCCAATTTCAGGATGTTTGGATAAAGATTAAATATGCATCTGGGGGAAAGCAAACATATTCATATCTTTCTTCCTTCGGGCTAAATGGACGCAAATCAGGGGATCAGAAACATTAACTTGGAGTTATTTTTATCTTTCCAATCTCTAGATTGCTTTAGACTCCCAAAGCCAGAAGCCACACTGGATTTTCTACATTTTCCTAACAAATTGTGGAGGGTGGGGCAGGGTGGGGTGGGATATTTGTTTTCCCTCTGCATCAGTTATCCTATCTTAGATTATTTTTTTTTTTAATTTTATTACTTATTCGAGAGAAAGAGAGAGAGAGAGAGAGAGGCAGAGACACAGGCAGAGGGAGAAGCAGGCTCCATGCAAGGAGCCCCATTTGGGACTTGATCCCAGGTCTCCAGGATCACATCCTGGGCCCAAGGCAGGTGCTAAACCACTGAGCCACCCAGGGATCCCCTTAGAATAAAATTTTAAAAAAGATTTTCTATCTTAGATTTATTGAGGGTGTCCTTATTACTTTTTCACTAGTTTTAAACTCTTGGACATTAAGGTACTCAGATGAAGATGCACTCAATTGTGTCTTTAGTAATTCAGGATAGGAAAGGAGATGTGTTAACATGTGACAAAATGTTCATTTCCCAGGCTTTCCTCTTCTTTGTCCATAAAAGGAAAGAAAGGTATATTGATCAGGGATGTTCAGAGAAATAGAATCAAAAGGTATATGTTTATATATATAGAGAGATTTATTTTAAGGAATTGACTCATGTGGTTAGGAAGGCTGGCAAGTCCAAAATCTGCAGGATGGGTTGGCAGACTGGAGACCTAGGAAGAGCCAACATTGCAGTTGAAGTGTGAAGGCCAGCTGTTGGTAGAATGCTCTCTCGCCTGAGGGAGATAAATCTTCATTCCATTAATGCCTTCAACTGATTGGATGAGGCCCGCCCACCTGCATTATGGGGAATAATCTGCTTTACACAAAGTCCATCAGTTTAAGTGTCAGTCTTGTCCCATCCACATAGAAACATCCAGAATCATGTTTGACTATCTTGGCACCAGAGCCCAGCCGAGTTGACACATGGAATTAATCATCAGAGGTGAAGATCACAGTAGCTTAAACACCAGAGGGAAAAAGCCTTGCATCCTCGTAGGACAGAGGCACGATCTGCTCCCTATACTTGGGATCAGGGAAACTTGTCTTTGGAGTTGTCCTGGGTTCAAATACAGTGGCTCTGGGCATGCACTTGAACATCGCAAAATGTCCCTTGGGTCAGCTTTCCCAGAGGGCAGGGACTAGCTGCTTACATTTTCTAGGCCCCTGGGCCGGGCACAGGAGCTGTGTGCTGCTGCCTGAGTCAGAGCTGTCCCTCGGAGATACCTCGAGACCCAGAGCCCTACCGCTTGCTTCCCACCCCAGGTGGGAGGGGACCCTGTATTGGCCGGGGACTACCAGATTCCACGTCAGTGCTCCCATGTTTTGGCTGCAAAACATTCAAAACTGCTTGCTATGGCCAGATTCTCTTGCTCATGAAAACAAAAATGCCTGGAATCAGCAACATTTCCTCTCCTTGTCCACTCTTTGCTCTCTCTCTGCCCAAGCACACACTCCCCAAACCTGCAGTCAAAAATACAAGCAAAAAAATGATAAACAAGACAAAAATCTCCAGCCATCTCTGTCTTCCTTTTGCCTTCTCTCCTTCCTTCTTTTGGTCCTTTTCCTCTTCCTTCCACAACTAATTCTGATGATTGGAGGGCAGGAAGTGGGGAAGCAGAAGTTTGACCTTCAGGAAAGGAGTCCAAAATGCTGGGCTGGCTGGAAGCAACCATCAGTGGAATATGCTGGGTGATCTGGACAGGTAAAATGTCTAAGTCTCCAATTTTTTCATCGAGGTTCTGGAGAACTCATGTATTACACGAGGCTTGGGACGATGCATGGAAAAGGAAATCAGAATCTGCTGGCTCATTTCTGTTCCGTGAAGAATATAGAGAAAACACTTCATTGGACTAATCCAATTTAAAGTGATCCTAGTTCCTAGGAATAGGCAGTGCAAAAGGAAGCATTGGTGGTGGCTAAAAATCCCCTGTGAATTGTGCATCTCACTGTGCTCCTTAGAAAGGGGACTCAGTTGCTCAGCCACACATGCCTGCTATGTCGCAGGCTCCGTGTGTTGGCAGATGAATGAAGCACAGTGCCACCTCTGGTGGCCACCTTCTGATCCAATCTATTTATCTTCTTTAAATTGTAAATTTTTTTGTGAACTGGAAGTTTATGGCATCAATATATTTTTCTTCCCTAAGATTCCTACTTGAACTACAAATGTAGCCAACACCAAGAGGGATTTTACTCTTACTTGTGAATAACTTGCAGTGACTCGGCCTGACCTGACCTGACCTGCATTCATTTGAGCATCTACTACAAGCCTGGGTGTTCCAGTGGGCTTAGTTCTCAGCCCACGGTGGACACTTCAATTCACCCAGAAGGGGACCCTTCTACCACATTTGTAACATTCTTAGTCCTTGCAGACCTAGAATGTAATTCTGAAGTGGTTGCTTTATCCATCACATAAATCAGGGGCAAAACTGAACATCCCCCATGGGGCACCCAAGGGGACATGAGCCACCTTCGCAGAACACTAGAAACAGGATTCCTCAGGTCATTGGTCCCCATCTAGTCCAGAACCGGAGCAGCAAGTTTTTTTTTTTTTAATATTTTATTTATTTATTCATGAGAGACAGAGAGAGAGAGAGAGAGAGAGAGAGAGAGGCAGAGACACGGCAGAGGGAGAAGCAGGCTCCATGCAGGGAGTCTGATGTGGGATTCGATCCCGGGGCTCCAGGATCATGCCCTGGGTCGAAGGCAGGCACTAAACCACTGAGCCACCCAGGGATCCCCGGAGCAGCAAGTTTTTAAGACCACATCACCCATTCCTGGCAGGATGAAGGACTTGTGGGCTTCCAGACACAGGTCTGGATGAAATGCCTCTTTCTGGAAAAAAGCTATCCATCAGCATCAGTGATATGCCGGAAAACAAACACTGGCTGAGCTGCCCCTCCCGGAGAGGAGCACATGGAAACGGATGCTGTTGAATGCTACAAAAAGGAAGATGTTGAAAGAGAAAAGGAACATGCCTTCGTTCTGCTGAAACTTGGTGAACAAGAAGGGGGAAATTTTCCAGAGCCTGGAAGACGATCCCAGTGCACAGAGTGCTGACAGATACAAAATTCGAGCACGATATGGATCATAATGAGATGGATGGTAACGAGAAAGATGTTATTTGCATTGAAGCCAGAAGAAAAAGAAATTGGAGTTAAACCATGAATGGGAGAATATGGCCAGCAGAGGGATGCGCAAGCAATGGGGCTCCATGGGGCTCCATTTACTTGGTAAATATCTGCATTAGTAATTCAGAAGAGGGCTGGATTTAGGGACTTTGGAGGGGCCTTAACTTCTCCCTGTGGCAGGAGGCCCAGATCAGTAGCTTCAAAGGCATCAGATGAGCCCTGGTGTGCAGGGAGAAACATAAGAAAAATGCGTAAGAAAAATGCTCAGTTCGTTCCTCTGATCGTTTATTCATTCACCGGGCACTTGCTGAGCTCACTTGTCCCAGGCGCTGGGAAGGGATGGTGAACGAGTTGAGGTCTGGGTAATGCAGCTGCCCTAGGCTCTTCCATGCTGCCTGCAGCAGTGACCAAAACACGGACCAAGTTTAGAGCACTACCTGGGAGCATTCTGGAAACAGGGGAGGTTTTGATCCCATCCCAAACGTGGAAGATCCAGCAGGGAGGGAGGCCATGTGAGGACCTAAAGGACTCCGAGAAGTTTCAGGAGAAAGCAGAGGAGAAAACCCCAGCAAATTCTCACAAAGAGGCAATTAAAAATATGCTGGCAGTCTGGAGGCGGAGGGGGATATGATAAAAGTTTATAAAATCACAGAGAGAGTGAATTAAATCACACAGAATGGTTAAAAGCAGATGTTCTGGCGCCGGATTGTCTGGGTTCAAATGTTGCCTCTGCTGCTTTGTAGCTGTGTGACCCGGGGCAGATTCCTAACCCGTCTGTATTTCTGTTTCCTCATCTTTCAATTAAGGCTAATAAAAGGAGGCTTTCTTACAAGCGGGGATGTGGGTGTGAAGCTTTAGATGAGTTAATGTGCATAGATCACTCAGGGCAGTGCTGGGCACAGAGCAAAACAAAACCTGGTACCTGTTATTACCACTTTCCCAAATACCAGATTTGTAAAGGTGGTTCAGGCCCTATTTAATTGTTATTTATTTATTTATTACTTATTTATTTATTATTTATTTTTAACTTAATTTATTTCTTTTTTCAGGCCCTGTTTAATTGTAAAGATAAGCACGGCACATGATGACACAGGGGGCAATGAGAAGGAGCGTGCTCCATCTGGGAGCAGCACAGGCATAACCCGCTAAAGGGTCCTGAGGATGTTAGGCTAATTCCTGGGCTTAGGTGTGAGACCTGACCCACGTCGGAGGGGCTTTACCTCTTGTCTCCGCGGCCCACCAGGTACCTTCACAGCTCTCAGTCACAGCCTCCTGCGGTTGTGCCACTGTGGGTCTGACGGCATTTGCTAATGAGAAAAGGATTGCTCAGCCTGGCAAAGGGGGAGATGTTAAGTCTTTGATGTAGCAACACGTGGTAATAAGAGGCCATCCATCGAAGAGCAACACCTTGCTGGAAACCAATCGCCAGTGAATTCTTTGGTATTTTTATAAAGAAGAGAAGCTTGTGTCAACGATCCACACACTCGGGGCCTAGCCAGAGTTGCCTTTTGACAAAAAGCAGGAGGCATTTCTGAGGTCACAAATGGAGGGGACGAAGAGCTAACTGCTTGGAAAGGGGATTGGTTCCCCTCAGTTGAGACAGGGAGTTTATTGATTTCCCAATGGGTCAGTCACTTCCTCTTCTGTAGATGCTACGCTGGGCCTTGACGTGAAGTGGTCAAGTCCTGAGGTCAAGCATGGCTTCTTTGGCCAGGTCATCTCCATTCCCTAGGCCTCAGATGGACTTACCCGTAAAATGGTGCATCGGGGTTAAAACAAAACAAAATAAAACACCAACCAGAATCCTTTCTTCAAAGGAAATCTTACCTCAGGGTCTCAGGAATAGAAGAATACATCTCAAGTCGGGGGTGAGGGGTGGGAGCATGGTCTCAGAGCTCCTCTAGCTCACCACCAGGACTCTTGTTTTACTCGTCCCCTGGCAATGGTGTCTCCACTCCCTGTGGCTCATCCTAACACAGTTTGAAAACTATTGGCCTAGATAAGCTCTAAGTCCCGTTCAGGTCTAACATTCTGTGGTTCTGGTGCCTTTGGCACCAAAGTGACCTCAAATCAAAGGAGCTCTAGAACAGCACTGCTCACAAAAATATGTAAAGTGCAGAAGCCTTTTCAAAGTTCCTAAAAGCCATAGTCTAAAAAGAAAAAAGAAACAGGTAAGATTAATTTCATTAACATATTTACCGGGACATATCCAAACAATTCAACATGTAATTGATGTAAACATAATTGAGATATTTCACATTTTTTTACATGAGGTTTTTAAAATCTCGTGTGCAGATTAAACCGACAGCACATTTCAGTTCCTATTTGCCACATTTCCAGTGTTCAGTAGTCAACACATGGCAAATGGCTACTGCACTGGAAAACACAGATACAGACCTTACGTGGCTCAGAGCCTTTTCTAGTCACAGGTGCAACCTACTCATGGCTTTAATGAGAAACATCTGCAGGCCCCCTGTTTCCAAACTCATGGATAGTGAGACAAGCAGATGGCCGGCTTCTGTCTCCACCACCCCACTAAACAGGGCAGTGTCACCTCTTTTTTTTTTTTTAAGATTTTATTTATTTATTCATGAGACACAGAGAGAGAGAGAGAGAGAGAGAGAGGCAGAGACACAGGCAGAGGGAGAAGAAGGCTCCATGCAGGGAGCCCAACGCAGGTCTCATCTCCGGGATCAGGCCCTGGGCTGAAGGCGGCGCTAAACCACAGAGCCACCCGGGCTGCCCCAGTGGTCACCTTTTTTTAATTAATTAATTAATTAATTAATTAATTAATTAATTAATTTATTTTTGGTCACCTCTTTTAAGGGATCTTTCTCACTAGGCTTTCTCTGGGCCTGGAAAGTGCTTTGGGATGTTTCCCCAGGCTGGCCTCAATGACCTCAGGTGCTCCACACGTCACTGTTCTATCCCTCAGCTCATGCCCCACTTCTTGTGGATTTATTATCACCTTTACAACCTGTGGTTTATTATTTCTAAGTTTCCTTTCAGCCTTTCTCTGCCTTAATTCTAGTACCTCCAAGAATCCACCTTGACCTTGAGGATTATTTTGAAAACCCAGCTCCCCTAGCCATCCTACCTTCTGCCATCATGCACGTGAAGGAAGTCATTTAATTAATATATTTCTCAATTGTTGGCCTAAATTATATCTTATATGTTGGCCTAAATTATCTTCATCTTTTGGATTTAACACATAGTGCGTTGCATCAAAACAGTATTTTCCTTAGGATGTTTGTTGGAACAAAGTTATGGCTCAGCATAATCATGATAGAACACTCAGATACAATGAAGATGCTTTGCTGTTTCTTCGGGACTAAAATTGAACATTAAGGCTTTGCTGGCTATTTGTAGAGAGATCAGGTTCATAGCCATTGGCTGGCTGGTATTACAAATTTCAATCTAAGGGCAGTACTTCAGATAGTGTTTTCACATTTATGACTCAAAAAAACAAAACAAAACAAAACAAAATCACCTCTTTTTGTACAAAAAAAGCTCAGAAGTGTAGCAACTGAAAAAAATATCCATCTGTAATTTGTTTTCTACCACTCTATGATTTGAACATAAGTTATACCTTTAGAGATGCTTAATTAACAAAAAATTACATGTTTATATATGTTAATGATCTGGTAATTTTTCCATGTTTCACGTTTGATAAATGATGAGGAATGTTGCCATTTTTCCTAATTTTTCAGCTTGGATGGCTTCGACTCTTAGTCAACTAAATTATGATAACCCACTAGCTTGAAAGCATAATAAAATAATCATCTCATTAAATGAGTTAAATTTGTTTCTCAAGTGACATTCCCCTCCTGGGTCTGTGGGAAAGCTGTTATAAACTCTTCTGCAATTGTATAAATCCCTACTTTGTTTGGGCTTAGATAGTGAAGCATTAGCCATGAATTCATAATCTAGAGATCACAAGTGCTTTTACACAGAGGCACCCAGTTTCTGGAAGCAAGGACAATGCTTTTTGACTGAATGCCTTTTATCAGCAGCGTCATCATGGTGTCCCCTCCCGACCCCCCCCCCCCCCCCACACACACACACACCAGGACTTTTCCCTTTTTCTTCTGGGCTGGGTGTTACCATTTTGCAGATAAATGAACAATGTCTCTGGATGAACAGACACTACAGATGAGAGTCAGAATCAGGATTTATCTCCAGAATTTTCTAATCCCGAATTAGTGAACATTTTTTCGATAATTTTCTATGGTTAGGGAAAGGCAAGCTATTAAAGCTCCAAATAGACCCAGGGTACACCCTCTGGGAACTTCTTTTCTGGTTTCTATGAAATTACTCAGATTCCAAATTATTCCTTGGCCAGGGCCTACTGATGATCCGCAAGGCATTTGGACCAAAGGCTGTGTCCTAAGTACTCATTAGTTATCATTAAGGAAGGGAACGTGGATGTGCATTGGTGTGTGAACGCAGAAGGGGCTCCCCAAAACCCTTTCCTTTTTTAAAGATGATTGTATGCATTTCCTGCACGTGGAAAACACGGGTGCGGAAGCTGAACTGTGTATGTGCATGCACATGTGTAAAAAAGTATACATACCCCCTCCCTCCCCAACAGAAGGGGATTTCTCTTAGTAGCTCTTTGAGCGTGGCCATCCTTTGGCAACTCCTGATTTCAGATCTGCACTTAAAGCAATTATACGAATATGTCGCTGCCACTTAGCTTACTTACTCAGACAGGCGTGGAGCCCGAAGCATGTCTCCAAACACCTTCAATCTAGTAAGAGAGAAAACTCATAGCCGAGTATCCTATAGTGCTCCTCATGTAAGACTCTACTGTCCTTATCAAACTCCTTTGCGCCTGCAGGCGAGGGAAGAGGAAAAAGCTCTTATTTCTTTAGGGTCCTTTGATGCAGGCTCCCCGCAGGTAGCATCTCCACCCCTCTGCGTACCCCAAGACAACTTTCCCGCAGTTTCTCTGAGATTTTCCAGGCGCAAGCCAGCCTGCCTCGCCCCCACCCCCGCCCCACCCCCAGGCTCTTCCTCGGGAAAAAAAAGTCTGGAAAACCCAGAGCGGCGGCGCCGCCCCGTCGACCTGGGCGGGTGGTTTACCCTCCGCTCCGGCTGCTTCTCCGCCCGCGGCGGTGTCCCAGGAGCGCGGGGCCCGCGGGCCTGCGTTCGCCCCGGGGCCGCGCTGGGGGGCGGGGACCCTGCGCGCACGGCGAGCCCCGCGACCGCCCGGCTACTGCGCGCGCTCCCTGCAGCTTCTGGCCGGGCCCCAGGCCGCCGCCTCTGAGCAGCCCTCCGGGCGGCGGGCCGAGCCCCGGGAGGCCGGCGGGGTCGGCGGGGGCGTGACCGCGCGCAGCTGCAGGCGGGCCGGAGCGCGCCGCTGCCGCGCGGGGTGGCACCCGGAGGGGCAGCGACATCTGCGGGCGGAGGACGCGGGGAGCAGCGCGGCTGGGCGGGCCCGGCTTCCCGGCCCCCGGCGCCCCCAGCGCGTGGTGGGCGCTCGCGGGGCCCCGGTGCAGGAGCGGCTCCCGGGCTGCGCGCTCCCGCCGCTCCCGCCGCTCCCGCCGCTCCCGCCGCTCCCGCCGCTCCCGCCGCTCCCGCCGCAGGCTGCCCGGCGACGGCCGCGGATCTCGGGTTAGGGTCTGTCGAAGCACCTGGAGCGCCTGGGCGAGCCGGCTCCCCGCCGGGGACGGAGACTGCTCGCGGGGCCCGCCCTCGGAAAGTTACTCCGACTCTTCCGATCCTTGGTCCCGAGTAGGAGGGAAAGAGAAGACGCGATCCGCACCCCCGGGGCAGGGGCACGCGGGGGGCTCCGGGCCCAGGGACCCAGCCGGTTTGAGCCGGAGCAGCGATCCGGCCCATTGACACTTCGGCCCCGGAAAGGGTTAACTGCATCCAGCCGGTTCGGTTTACATGTAAATAGAGAGCAGCTGCTCCGCGCGGGCCCCGGCTGGCCCTTTTAAGTTTTTGATTGGTTGCCAATGACATCACCGCCCGCGTTCTAACACCGAGGACCCGGAGCGGCGTCGGATAAGCCCTCCTTAAAGAGACGAGGCCCCGCCCCCGGCCCCGCCCCGCCCGCTGCCCATTGGCCGCGGGCCGCGGCGAGGTAGCGGTCGGCTTTCTCCGGCTTCCTATTGGCCCGACGTGCCGTCGCTCGGCAGCCGGCCCGCCCCCTCAGAACCTTACATTTACAGTGTAGCAAAAGAGAAAGTAACTATGTTGCTGCTGGAGATCAATGAAGCCAAGTGAATGGGGGCTGAATGGGCGAATCCTTAGCTGAAGCGGAGCGCCAGATGGTGGAGGGCTACACTTATTTATGAAGTAAGTGGAAGTCAGCGCGGCTCCTCTGGAGAGCCTGGGAGTGTAAGGCGGTGTGAGTGTGAGTGTGAGTGTGAGTGTGTGTGTGTGTGTGATGCGATGCTCACGGGGGAGCCGCAGCAGGTGAGGGTATAGGGTTCCTGCTGTTGGCTCACGCTGCCCTGTGCGTTGACTCTCTCCGCAGTCGACTTGGATTTGGGGAGAAGAAAGAAAATGAGGTTTGTTGGGATGCTTTGCGGCAGTTTTAAATGCCAGGGGCTTGTTAGTGCGCTGTGTTGCGAAGGGGGATGAGCGCCCAGGAGTGGGGAAGTAGCATTCTCTAACGACTTAATTTTCTTTCCAGCCCCTGCCTAAGAGGTGGAAGGACGGCCAGCAAGGGAGAGGGGGCAGCTTAGTGTTTCTCTGGGAGGTTTCCTGGGCCGGTCTGGATGCTTTCATGGGCAATATAGACGCCCGACCCTCTGCTGCAGGGATGCAGATCTCTTTCTACACTCCGGCGTGTGTGTGTGTGTGTGTGTGTGTGTGTGTGTGTGTGTGTGTGTGTGAGCCGCGCACTCCGCGTAGAGGTGGGGGTCCCAGCCTGTGTCTCCATGAACACGCTTATGCGTCCCTCACCAAGGAAATGGGCTGTTGATCCTGGGACATACCCTACCTGGTAACACAATAGCAGAGACTTTCACCGCTTGGTCCAGCTGGGAAACAGTTCTAGCTTCTGGAATAGTACTTGCTCTTCAAAAAAAAAAAAAAAAAAAAATACTACGCAAAGGAGGGAGGGAGAGTGGGAGGGCCGGAGGGCCAGGGATGAACCCTTCTCTCCCATCCAAAAGTGGAGGAGAGAAACCTGAGTCGGTGGGGATCTGGGAACAAGTCGGGTGCGTGTCTCTGTGTGTCTGCGTGTGTGTGTGTGCGCGCCCGCGTGTGGACTCTGCCTGTGACACTTTGGCTCGGTGTCAGAGAATGGTGACGGTCGTGTGTAGACGGATGATAGATGACATTTTTCCAGACATCTCTTAAAGTTCCTTTAGACGAGCGGCTCTTGCATGGGGTTTGGTTTCTTTTCTCGGTGCGTGTCTAATAGAAAAGGAGCTGGTAGGGTCGGGTGGTAGAGTGCCCCTGTGCCTATGGAAGGAGGGAACTGGTCCTTTGCAGGCTCCCTCTCCTGAGGCAGGAGGTGGACCCTGTGGGCAACACTTCACTGCCCCCTTTAACAGGGACCGGCTCATTGGGAAGTCCTTTCTACGGAATTCATCCTCTTGGAGGGGCGGGGGTCTATCTGTGGGGGATTGAGATCTTATCCACGGGGCTGCCTCCCATCCCTCTGGGATGCCCGGCCTCTGTCAGCAGGGAAACGAAGGAGGTAGCAGAGTCGATGTGGTCCTTTCCTTAAAGGCAGGAGTGTGTGTATGTGTTTGTGTGTGTTTGGGGGGGGGGGGGGATGAGGTGGGCAGCAAAGGGCGATGGGTCTGCCAGGGTTGGGGGTTACCAGCCTGGCTCCTTAGCCTGAGGCTTTGTTTCAGGACATTTCGTTTGTAACAAAAGGGGAAATGCAGAATTAATTTATAAGAGACTAACAGGAAACACGGGAGGTTTTCATATGACTCTGTCGTGCTTTTCAAAGGAATGCAAAGCAAGAATAGCTCCCCGTTCAAGAGATTCACTTAGGGGGATACTCTCATTCTGATTTGCAGAAAGTTGCCATCCGCCCCTGATGTATATTTAGCTGCTGTATATTTTGGTGAGCCGGGCCAGCGCTCTTGGTCATTCCTTTGCCTTTGCAGTGAGTGAAGGAATTAAACGGAAAGTATGCACGGGTGGACAAGTGGGTCTTGCTCAGACGGTTGCACTATGCTTCTGCCCAGGAGGTGAGGCCCAGAATAGATGCCTCTTAGGAGCCTTCTTTTCTGTCTTCGGCTTTTCCCATTCTTTGTGCTTGTCCTTTCTCCAAGGCTGAGCTTCCACGTAGTACGTCCGTGAGAAGGTGGTTCATCAACTGTGTGGGCTGTACGTGTAACCTTGGACTTAGTGACCAAAGAGGAGGGGGGCCCTCGGGTTGACATCCTCTTGGAATCTGTAAAAAAAAAAAAAAAAAAAATGAGTTTCGGGCTTGGAGAGCGGCTTGATAAAGGGCCCTTAGGACAACTTCACTCAGAGGGATGCAAAGGCCTTTCCTAGGGTTTGGATCAGACTGCCTTGTGTGTCACATGACTTTATTCTTTCTTTCCCCCTCCCCTTCTTTACAGACTGTCTTGAGTTCTTCAGTTGCCAGTTTTCAGCCTCCTCATGCCTCCGTCTCCTTTAGACGACAGGGTAGTAGTGGCACTGTCTAGGCCCGTCCGACCTCAGGATCTCAACCTTTGTTTAGACTCTAGCTACCTTGGCTCGGCCACCCCGGGCAGTGACAGCCCCCCTCCCGTCATTGCGACCACCGTCGTATCCCTCAAGGCTGCGAATCTGACGTATATGCCCTCATCCAGCGGCTCTGCCCGCGCCCTGAATTGTGGATGCAGCACTGCCAGCTGCTGTACTGTGGCAACCTACGACAAGGACAATCAGGCCCAAACCCAAGCCATCGCCGCTGGCACCGCCACCACCGCCCTCGGAACCTCTGCCACCTGCCCTGCCAACCAGATGGTCAACAACACTGACAGTGCAGGCCCTTTAAGTCCATCAGGTGGGGTGGGCAGCCCCGTGGCAGGGACCCCCAAGCAGCTAGCCAGCATCAAAATAATCTACCCCAATGACTTGGCGAAGAAGATGACCAAATGCAGCAAGAGTCCCCTGCCGAGCCAGGGCCCTGTCATCATTGACTGCAGGCCCTTCATGGAGTATAACAAGAGTCACATCCAAGGAGCTGTCCACATTAATTGTGCCGATAAGATCAGCCGGCGGAGACTGCAGCAGGGCAAGATCACGGTTCTAGACTTGATTTCCTGTAGGGAAGGCAAGGACTCTTTCAAGAGGATCTTTTCCAAAGAAATTATAGTTTATGATGAGAATACCAATGAGCCGAGCCGAGTGATGCCCTCCCAGCCACTCCACATAGTCCTCGAGTCCCTGAAGAGAGAAGGCAAGGAACCTCTGGTGTTGAAAGGTAATGCCCCTGTTCCCTTCCCAAGCACAGTCCTGGTTAGCCCGGGTTCACTTTGGGTTCTGTTCTAGAAATGCCAGCGCTCTCCTTACCCTGGCGGCACGAGACCAGTCCAGAACTTTCTTCTTCTCGCCTTCCCTTCTTTGCCCTTAACTGTTTTTGCTGTAGTGAGAAAAAAACAGTCACGTTGAACCCAAAGCCGGAAGACCTGGGTTCTAGTCTCGAGTCAGCGTCTTGTTTGCCCTGCGCCAGCCTTCCACCTCTCTGAGACCGTTGTTGGGCCTTTTGGAGAGGCGGTGTACCGCCAGACGGTATCTCAAGCCATAGCTGGTCTGGTGGCTCTGTTCCAATCAATAACCGGTTGGAAAGTTATTGTGTCTCAGATTTCACCAAAGTTGATGGAGCGGAGGAAGCAGCAATTATGGTGAACGACAAGTAAACCTCCAGGTACCAGTGCTTTTTATGGGAAATCGTCTTTCGCACCTCTCTGACCAGCTTGGCTTTTATTTGGTTTGTAAAGTGACCGTCAAGGAGGGTGGAGATCCCTAGTGTAAGGCCCCACAAAAAGCGTTAAGTGTACATCTGTTCCTCTGCCAGAGCTCCAAGGGGACAGAGACATTTTTATGAAATACTCCGCAACCCGCTGTTCTTTCTGGCCTCATCTGACAACCACTGGGCATCATGGCTCCTCCCACGATGGGGTGGTAGGTCACTTGTCCCCCTACGATGAATGCAGAATAACTCTAATGTCAGTGTTCCTGAGCCCTGGGGGGAAGAATTAATTACCCCCGTTTTCAGAGCACCTTCCACACAGTGTTGCCTAACACAGCAGGGGAGCCTTCATCTGGTGTCTCTCAGACTTGCTCCTCTTTGTCCTCAGCTATTGTCCTTTGGAGCACTACACACCACTCTTTCTCTCTGCTCTCTTCTGTCCTTTGATGGTAGCTAGAGTCATCGTCTCTCTCTTCTTCTCTTGTGTTTTGAGCTAAGGTATGCAGCTTCCAGGCCACATCACCACCAAGTCTCCTAAAGCGTGTTGACCAAAGGTATGGCTGTGTTCCTTTGAACACCTTGCGTATTCAAATTAGAACAGGCCATTGGGCAGAGCAGGTCAGTCGTTTTGCCTTTGCATGACAGCTCTGCCATTCTCCTTCTTGTCTTCCCAGGGATGCAGTCTGCATTTTGTTAAGCAGCGTTCTTGGAAATATGGTTCTGAATGACTTCCATACGTTCCCTCTGTCCCATCCCCTCCTGCTCCCATTGGGCTCAACTGCCACAAACGCACACCTTTTCCTAGGGCTGGTAGGCTCTGGGGGGAAGGAGAACATGATGGAAGTCATATCTGAAGAGTTTCTGTAGGGTCTGGGCATTTTTGTTGCGATTGGTGAGTTTTCTTAGGGTTACAGGTACATTCAGATTTCCTCTGTGTAGCTCTGTATTTTATGGTTTTCTATTCTTGTTTGGTTGGCTCTGAGTGATTCCCAGTAGGCTTACCCAGCTAGTGTTCTCTCACCATGATCTCGGCTTGTCTTGTCTTTTTTTGGATGAGAAAATACAATCCACAAATTTCCCATTTGTCATAGTTCATCTTGGGGGAGCAAAGAGAGAGGGTGGCCAGTGGTCTTGCGGGTCATCTCTTTGCTCATGTGGAGAGTTGGTGTTAAGAAAAAGACCTTTTCTGTCTGTATGATCTGAGGACAGGCGTCAAAAAATACAAATTAAGATGACCCTGCACTTGAACATGAGGGTGATTAGGAGGAGTTGGAAATCTCACCCTCTCGTTTGCAGTGAACATGGTTGTGTTTGGGGGGTACCGGTCAATCGCTGGGAAATGAATCTACCGCTGAAGGTGGGGTTCCTCTCCTGCGGATGCAGCTGAGAGTCTGGGCAGCCTGGGTTTGTTCCTCAGTGTCAGTGAAGTGCGATTGCCTCAGTGGGGCGGGGCCGGACATGCTGCTGACCTCACCACTGGGCACCACTGGGCACCCCGGGCGGCCGCGGAGAGGGCTCGTCATTTTCGGGTTGGCGAGACGCAGCGGCGGTCGACCTGGAAGACGCGCTGGTGGTAGAGGTTGGATTATTTGTAGCTTTGGGGGCTTTTTCTTCAAATATCTGGGAATTTGACTGAAGATAGTTTAGGAGCCAAAGGGTCCGTAATCTAGTTTCTTTATTATTGTCATTATTATTTTGGTCTCTTTGGGGGGAATGGCTTAAAATTGGGACCAAGATGGGAAAGGCAGGAAAGTGAACATGATTAGAACACCCCCAGAAGACCCTTTCATCTGGGTACACCACAGGTTAATACCGTAGCACCATGGAGGTGAAGAATGAGGTGGGCATCTCTCTCTCTCAGAAGGCATGGCCAGTGACTTCTCCCAAGTTCTGGAGTGGGTCAGACCATTCTGGTCTAGCCTTGCTGCTGAGCTTAATTATACTAATACTAATCCCTTCCCTTGGTGATGCAAGCTTTTATTTTAGCAAAGTGGTTGTGATACCATTTTGGAATGAGTGATGTTTTCGCAGGGAAGCTATGGTGGCAAAGGTAGTTAGAGGTTTCTACCTTAGATCCTAAGGACCCCTTAATTTATTTTCAGAGATTTCAGTACAATCTTGGGTAATTTATGGCTGACCCAACTGATTCTGTGGTTTATGTTTGTAAACACTGGTTGCTACCCTCCCAGTCCAAGTTTTATGTCCCCCTGTTTCAATGCCATGTTCTCCATTTTTGGTGCTGCCTGTCAAGGAGAACGGCTGCTCAGTTACCATTTTAGTAATGCTGTGTCAGGTTGGGAAGAAACTGATCAGAGGCACAGAAGCCCCTGGGATTAAGTTACTGTTCTAATTTACAGTCCCCTCCCTGTCGTGACCTACGTCTGAATCTGTGTTTTATTCTCATCTTCCGAAGAATAAATGGCATCAGACCAGTGCTTATCCTCATCCTGGTGAAAAGGATCCAAACGAATAAATATTTGGGGATTTGCAAAGTCTTTGAAAGAATTACAATCTGTTTTTCCCAAAGTTGATTTTCAGTATGATTTCTAACCAAACTGAATAAGAAGGCTAGATAGTTTGGGGTCTTTCATGACGAGAGCTACCATCTTTGTTATGATGTTTATAGGGTACCTTTTCTTTTCGGGAAAGCTGGATTCAGGACAATAATTTATCATTTGCTCCAGTTGGAAAGGATAGTCTACACTCATCTGCTTCCTCCTTCAAGACATCTATGCCTTTAAAACTTTCATTATAAGAATTTTCAAGTATATGGAAAAATAAAAAATGAGTATCAAGAGCACCCTATACCAATCACTCAGATTAAACAGTTGTTCATAGTTTTTCCTATTGGCTTTCTCTTCCATTTTTGGTTGTTGAAATAGTTTATAGTATAGACAACATTTTAATGTATTCAAATATGTTTCAGGTTTAAAGTTAGTGTTTTAGAATTAATAAGGCTGCAAATATTTTATAGTATGGACATTTTTATACCTAAATACTTTAGTATCGTGTGCCCATTTTTTAGAGTTTTTTCACATTTAGGTTTCTACTGTGACTAGCTAGCTCTCAGGTCTGTGCAGAAGCATCTCTCTCTTGGAGTCGGAGGGTTCCAGGCTCCTCCGGGAGACTGTAGCTCCCCCTTCCATGGATATGTCAGGGCCTATATCTGTACTTGTTCTGTGCTGTCACAAAACCAAGACTGACTGGTTTCATCCCCCATGGACCTACTGCTCCACCAGGCGTGTTGAGTGGGGAACAGGGCAGGAGAGAGACTCACTTCAGGAAGCTGATCCATATGAAAGATCTGATAACACAGGGAGTTTGATTTTTATACTATATAAAACCTTCCGTCATGATTCCTGAGAAATGAACCACACAGAGCACACATTCTTCCATAATCACAAAAGATTCTGAAGTCACAGTTACAGGCAGTATTGAGTTTGATGACAAAGTGAACTACTTTAGCTCAATAATCAGAGATCCTACGAAAATAGTCTATTTCTGCTTCCTTTCGTGGGGGAAACAAAAGTCTACCCCTTGTCTCTCAGGATGTTAGGAGGAACTTTTATAAAGATACATGAAATAAAGACATACCTATATTCACAAACTTAGTGTTCTTATTCTGAGCCTCTGCTTAACATCCAAACATGCCAAACATTCGTCTTGTAGCAAATGGTGGAGAAATTCAGGCAGGATTTTGGATCTGGTCTGTCTGATTCTAGTCTTGGTCCTCTCTTAATAGCCATGCACCCCTGGGCAAATTGCTTCATACTTTACTTCCTTAATTTCCTCATTTATAAAAGAGGATATAACAGTAGCTATGTCACAGTGTTAATCTAGGAATCGAGTGAAGTCATGTGTGCAAAGTGCCTAGACCAGTTTTCATATGTAGTAAGCACTCAATAAATGTAGCTTAATAATAATATTATTATTATTGGTTGAGCAGAAATGATGGTGCTGGTAAAAAGGCAATCTGGGCTCTTCTTCTAAAGGAGCTAGGTATAGCAGTGTGTGTGTGTGTGTGTGTGTGTGTGTGTGTGTGTTGCTATGGCCTAAAAATAACTTGGTGACTGTTCACTAATTTAAGTAGCATACGGTTGGAGTGCCAAGTAATTATAAAAACACGTTGGGTCAAGAGGCCGAAGTTATTTGGGCAGATCCTAGAATTACTTATTTGTAGGGGAATTTGTAAAAATGAGATGACAAATCTGTCCAACTAGTGTCCCATAACTCAATAATGAAAGTAGAAAACTATTAAGCTTCACTTTTTCTGGCCTCTCATCAGGCTGGTTTATTTTTGGAATAAGGATTGTAGTCTGACTATAAAAGGGTAGGTGGAAGGGGGGGGGAGTGTGCTTCATTTTCAAAAGTTCTCGAAGCTTTGAGTTGTGACGAGATGGCGTGTGAAGGAAAAAGGAGGGAACCGTGGGAAGGCCCGCTCATTTCTGTAAGCGAGAGTTGACCCTTTTCTCTGAACTGGTTCATGGTTGCCTGTACTCTGAGTTTGTGGATATACTATCCTGCTTCCTAATTAAAAAGTAAGTGGAAAGATGTACGTGAGCTCTCCTCTATCCCTGTTCTTTCTCTGTTCCTCATTGACTGTGTGCTCAGCAAAGTGGGGTTTAGCCCACTTACACTTGAGTTCAAGTCTAGGCTTTTCTATCGATCAACTGTAGTTGCCCTTGGGGAGCTCAGGTCACCTCCCAGAACCCCACTTCTTTCTCCTTTGTAAAAGAGAGATAATTACAACATCACAGGATGGACTGAGACAATGGGAATCAGGTGCCTGGCACATAGCTCTCAATAAAGCAGCCACTGGGCCCTGTTCCCCTACCCCTGTCCCTGTGCCCTTTCGGATCCTCTTAGGTTAGACATTGGTCAGCGGGGAGGATGGCAGGTTGTTCTAAGCCTAGTACTATGGGAGCATGTTAAGTATCAACCACTTGTCCTTACCAATTCAGATCAGTTAAATTAACCACCTGGCTTGTCAAGGACAAGTTCAAGGAACTCCTTTCCTGACAGTAGTGGATAATGATTTTAGATTAGAAAAAAGAGGGTAAGGAAAGGGAGGTTTGACAAAAATCATGGGAGCTGAGAAGCTCCTGCACAGCCTGTGGCGCAAACACCGTCAGAAGCTAGGTGTGAGCCTTTGACCAGAAGCCAGGCCAACCCCACTTCCTCAGACTCGGCATTAGCAGCAGCCGGTTCCCTGTCCCAGCCTGGGGGGAGCTGTTTGGGCATAAAAATGTGTCGATTTGCAGTGCCGAGGCAATTGAATTCAAATAGGTAGCCAAGGGTATACTCTGCACTAGGGATAGAAATTCTGATCCCAGGAGAGGTCTTCTCCTGTTCTTTGAACTCAAGCATCCCCATTGTTAGAATAGAAAGGAACTTTAAAGGCCCCTTAGTCTAAGTTGTCCCTGCACAGTGCTCACTGGAATCGCTTGGGGCCATTTAAAAGCTATAATGCTCAGTTCCCACCTCCAGAGATTCTGATTAAATTGGTCTGGGGGTACAGCCTGTACATCAAGATTTTTTAAAAGTGTCCCTGTGACTGTGATGTGCAGCAAAATTTGAGAACCATTGATCTAGTCCAGTTTTCTCATTATGCAGTTATTGAAATGGGCCTAGAGAAATTTAACTTGCCCAAGGTCACATGCATGATTAATTTTAGAGCCTTGGTCCTCAGTGCTAAAATAAGTCTTGCCAGGTCAATAGAGAGAGAGAATGTGTGTGTGTGTATTAATGATAACAGGATCTAATGTATAAAATACAAATATGAAATGATATATTTAATCAATCACTTTTAGTACTGATAAATTTTTTTTTTTCTGAATTTTGAGATTTCAGTCCAGAACTATCGGGACCTAAGTCTAAGCTCTTTTGAAACCAGCAACTCATGGTCCCGATATTTGCCTGGGTCTCGGAAATAGAGGATGAATGTTAGCATTGATTTGAACTCATCTTCTGGGCAACTTAATGGTTTAAGAAAGAACTGGAAAACACAAATCTAAATGCACCCTTGTACCAAAATGTCTCAGGTTTCTAGGGACTTTTTGATATGTTGGACTCCACAGAGGTATAGCCTGTGAGTAGAGGAGATCCATTCATTTGTTCGACAAATAACTACTGAATGCATTCTGTGTGCTGGGTACTGGTTTTTGGGCTGGGGATCTGCCCCCTAATCCTTATAATCTAAATGCGTGGATGGAAGCCTTTGCAGAATAGGCCAGCATTCCAGATCTTTCTACCTTGGAGATCATGTACCTGTTTGTATTCTTCATCCTCTTGTCCTACACAAATCTTAGTTTACGGAGCAGTTTGTCTTCAGGAGTGCCATTCTCCTGGGAATGTTTGTGAGGGATTGGCCTTCCTCTCTTTTTCCCTTGCAAGATGAAGTCTGGCCTTTTCTAAGCATATCTTCGTGGACCAATAGAATTTCTTTCCAAAGACTTGATCTAAAAAGACATTTTTTTTTGTAAATTGTTGTTTTTTAATGGAAAAGGGAATATACATTCTCTTTCTGCCTTAGAAGCTCAGGGCTGACAGGCCTTCTCTGTGCATTAGAGTGGAACTTTGTAATTTGGACCTCCCTAATTTTGGACATGTTGCGGATAGGAACACGGCTGGTGTTTATTTTTTCCTGCATGCTATCTATGAAAAGAGGGCATGCTAAGCAAACAAGCAAGTAAATAATACTTCAAAGACAAGGTTTTAGCCTGCTCAGGGGAAAAAAAAAAAAAAAAGTTTGCAAGTACAATTAAAAACTACTCTAGCAGACAGGGGTGGGATAAAAACTTAAATCTGTCTTTTCAAAGTCTGAATTATTTCCCCCGAACCATACAGGTCGCTCTTGGGCAAAGTTTCTTTGGCCGCATTTCCTTATACTATATACTCTGCATTCACATTGTATAACCTTGCTAATTCGGAAAAATTGGAGGGAAGAGAAAACGATGAGTATGAATCACAGTCTGAATTTTACTGTACATTTAGGAATGTATGTTTTATATTGAAGTTGATGTGTCTTTTCTAACTATGAAGTCTCTGACTCTTGAGATGTTTTCATCCATAAGCCAGGAGGAAGATAGTAGAATCCTTTTTTTTTTTTTTCTAGTGTGTCTGTTTCATAAGTGTGAGGATTCACGTACACACACACACACACACACACACACATTCTACTCCCCCACTCCGTCAAGATCCCTATTTTGTGTGCAACTGAAAGGAAAAGGAACCTTGAGCCTTTGCTCTTGGATGAGGAAATGAGCCATGCAGCCTGGGACTTTTATAGAAGATAAAGGCTGTTACCCCAAGCCCTGCCTCTGGCAAAGTGGAAGATCACTAACAGGAAGCAAAGGGTTTGCAGATTCATCAAATTATCTGTATTGCCTTTATTTCATTTGCAGTGAAGGCCTAGGCATCTTTTTTTCCACCTTCTAAGACTCGGATTTCATGGAAAACAAAGCGAGGCCAAACTTCCTCAGGGCTCCACCAAAGGGTTTCATTTTCTTTGTCTCCCTGCTCCCTACCCCCCTGCACCCATGGGACCCCCCATGGGCATCTGTTGCCCAATTTCTCAACCAGGGAAATAGATAAAACTGCCTGATCCAGGGGTCACGCTGGGCTGCTGCCCCCTTTGAGGTGCATAAACCTCTCCTGTTATAACATGAGCTCAGCTGATCTTAGCTGGTGGCCCCAGGTGACAAGGCAGTCACCACTTTGTGTCAGAGCATTGTTCTCCAGTTCTTTTTTTTTTTTTTTTTTTAGTTTCTATCTGTCTATCTATCTATCTATCTATCTATCTATCTATCTATCTATTATCTATCTATCCATCCATCCATCCATGCATCCATCCATCTATTCACGAGAGACACAGGCAGAGGGAGAAGCAGGTTCCCTGCAGGGAGCCCGATGCGGGACTCGATCCCAGGACCCTGGGGTCATGACCTGAGCCCAAGACAGACGCTCAACCACTGAGCCACCCAGTGTCCCTCTCCAGTTCTTTAATGCTTTATAGTTATTCTATGGAGGGAATCATGCCACAGTTTGAATCCTGGCCCCAAGGTCTACAACCACTGGGCTAAATATTAGAAGCTGTTGCTACTGCAAATGAAGAGAAAACACAAGAGTGGGAGGAGCAGGGGCAGAGACAGTGGACTAGAGGAAACGGAACAGGGTGAGGGCAGAGGAGCCCCTCGGGGTCACAGTGATAGGATCTTCCATGTCTTGCACTTGAGTCCTGGGTTCTAATGTTCAAGACAGAGAGTTATTGGCATTAGCTATTAGAGTGTCTGCTTCCTTCTTAAAATAATATGTCTAGACACAGACTTCTAAGGGGAGGAGCCTTCCTTGGAGGGATGGGGGCATTTTCTTGGGTCTTATATTTCTAGTCTTATTAAAATAGCACATTTTTATAATAAGACTTTATAAGAATGGTTTCACGGTTCATCTTGAAGTGATATTTTAATTTGACAGCAGAACACCATTTAATCACATATGACTACTCTGGGTCTGGCCAACCTATCATCCCTGAGATTAAAAAATTATTTTCCAGGGGGATCCCTGGGTGGCTCAGCGGTTTAGCGCCTGCCTTCGGCCCAGGCTGTGATCCTGGAGACCCTGAATCGAGTCTCACGTTGGGCTCCCTGCATGGAACCTGCTTCTCCCTCTGCCTGTGTCTCTGCCTCTCTGTCTCTCAGTCTCTCTGTCTCTCATGAATAAATAAATAAAATCTTTAAAAAAATTATTTTCCAGATAGTTTTGGGAAAAAAATTGATAGCTATCGCATGCTCTCTGTATGTTGGGCATCAGGCTGTGATATCTGGGTCTTATTTTGTTCTCAGTGCAGCTTCATGAGAGAGGTTTCCAGATCCCTGGTTTTACAGATGCAGAATCTGAGGAACAGATTCAGTTTTACTCCCATGGTATTAACCAGTGAGTTGGTGAACGAGAATGGCAACGTAGTTCTCACGAGGTTGAGGCCCAACTTCCTTCAAAGGAAGGAAGGAATGCTTCCACATGCTTATTTATAAGTGAGCTATAGATCTCATTCCTTATGGTTGCTTTAACTGTGCTTTATCTCTGAGGTGCCCTAAGTTATAATACCTCCCCCTCCCTTCCATTTTCTCATATACCCTCAAAAATGCCACCGCTCAGAACGTTGGCCCACTCTGTGTCCTCAGAGAAGAGCTGTCTTCCCTATGACCTCTGCTCTGAATTATATCTCAGTTTTTGGCAACTTCAAAGTTTGGTGATGGCAGAGGCTTTTAAGGAGTCACGGGCTGATTAAAGAAACTTTGAAAACTGTAATAATTGTCTCCAACATTTGTGAAATGTTTATTATATGCCAGACTCGGTGCTCGGAGCCTTATATCTCTTGATAACACTGCAGCTCATAGATGAGTAACTGAGACTCCGAGAGATCCAGGCCGGTGTCCAAGGTCATTCAGCTGTTAGATCCTGGGCTCAGCACTGATACGCTTCTGCTCGTTGCATTTTCAATGTAGAGAACCTTTGGATGTATTCTCCTAGTAGCCTGTGGATGTGGGGGTGATGTTCCTTCTGCACATATTAAAATACTTTCTGGAGGGGCATATAGGTGAGTGGGAAGAAAGACAGGTACAACGTTAGATTTTATAGCAAGAAGAATATATGATGGAATATATGATATGATGGATGGTACGAGATGATGTGTGACGACATCTCAAAGACTCTAATACTCAAAGGCATTTGATTGCTTTATATTCATTATCCATTCTGTAAGCTGTTAGTGGATAATAACATTAACTATAGATTTTTTTCCCCCCGAATCATGTGAGGAAGGAATTTCTAATAGGGTTATCAGTATCCTTTGAGAAAGTTCATTCTCTAGGATAAGGGAACAGAAATCTTATCGAACTATTTATTATTTTTCACTTCGGCTTTCTTCCCCTTTCTCTTTTTTTTTTAAATTAATTTATTTACTCATGAGAGACACAAAGAGGGAGGCAGAGACATAACAGAGGGAGAAGCAAGTTCCTTGCGGAGAGCCCGATGTGGGACTCTATCCTAGGGCTCCGGGATCATGACCTAAGCCGAAGGCAGATGCTCAACCACCGAGCCACCCAGGTGCCCATTTCTTCTTTTTTTCTTATCTTTCTTCTTCCCTTCTACAACCTAAGCCTACAAATACAGCTAATCAGGGAGTATGGCAGAGACGGACCCTGGGAAAAGCCTCATGGGCACCCTTGAAGGCTAGCAGAACAGACCCCTGGGAACCTGGCCCAGAGGAAGCATTCATTCAGGCAGAATTAGTGAGCATTTGTTCCAACTGTCCCATTTTACAGATGTGAATGCTGATCACTTACCCAAGAACATCTAAGCAGCTAGTAGCAAAACTGGTATAGGATCCACGTTCCCTCACCCGTGATTCAGTAATCCATTACTTCCCAGTGGGAGTGCTATCCTTTGGTTTGTATCAGAGTCATTATCAAATAAGAGAATCTTGGGAGTCCACTTGTTTGGTCACATCGCTCCATGTTCATCCTTCCCTTTCCCTTTGTTGTGAGCTTGGTAAGTGACTTCTCAATGAATCAGTCTGCAAATTTGTATTTGTAGTCACTCTCCTTCAGAATTTAAATCTCTCCTATCACACCAAGTATAGTTGGGAGGTTAACTCCATGGATTCTAGAACCAGACTGCTGAGTTTGAATTCTCACTTGGCCGCTTATTAGAAGTGTGAACTTGTAGGCATTGAATTTAATGTGCCTCGGTTTTCTTATCCTTGAAATGGGGAGGGTATTGATACTTCTCTCATGGGATTAATTGAGGATTAAATTAGATAACACACGTACAAGTGCTTTGAACAGTGCCAGACATGTAACGACTAGCATTTATTAAAAATGTCCCATAATTATAATATGAAATAGCCATAAGAATACTTCATCATTATCTATTTATATCCAAAGGATATATGAGTGATATAATTTAGAAAAATGGATTGACATTGCCCCTGGTACAGCATAAATAGAAACAGCTCCTTGATATTTGGTAGATTTTGGTTCAAAGATTTGGAAAAACGCAGTGGCTTGGATAGATAACTACATCTGTACTTTTTTCTGAATCAGTGCCATACTGGAAAATTATATACTATTTCTCTTTAAGAAAATCTTATAAAATTAAGTCTTAGCAAAGACTTAATTATGTAGCCATTGTTGGAATATCAAGAAAATTTTAGAAAGGAGAAAACAGATGATACACTCATCCCCCTGCCTGGCCTAGTTTCATTTTTACATATTCTCTTCATTCTTTTCCCATATATGTGCATATTTTGCAGAGTTTCTCATATGGAAACTGAAATTCATTTTCGCTTTATATTGTATGTAGTTTTGCTTTCCTATATCGCCATCAGATTTTCTTTTAATGTTATAGCATGTCTTATTTTATGGATGCCTCACGTTTTACTTAACTAATCTGCCTATTAATGACATTAAGATTATTTCCAAGTTTTTGATATTATAAGAAAAACCTCTTGAGGGAATCCCTTCTCTGGAATCTTCTTTACAGTGTCCCCCCCAACCTGCTTCCCCATAACCACCACCTTGAGGAATGGAGGCTGGGGCCAGCTACCTTGGCTTTATATTCCTACCCCCACCCCCACCCCCATTCCCTTCCTGTACATTCCTGCTTTTCTCCTCAGAATATGAGGGCCAACTACCTAGCAAAGTTACTGATTTTTAGGGAAGTCTTTGTCCTTGATTATAGGTCTCTGCACACATTTCAGCTGTATGTGTGGCACATATACCCTGATAAGGCATGTGTGTAAATCTTGGGCTTTGGTGGGCAGACTGAGAAAGTGTGGAGGCCCCACTCAGTGCTATTAAAAAACAGAAGCCATCGTGGAAGTGGATGAGCTGACAGGGCCAACACCACCTCATTTCGTAAATATGAGTCACCCCCAGGACACTTTAAAAGGGACATCATGACGACAACAGCACGAAGTGTTAGACGTTGTGAGATGCTGAGTAATATGTGTTTGTGGGCTCCCCCTTTCCCCCCCTTCTCAAACCCTGGGGTTTTAGGGCAGTGTGGAAGCCTTCAGAGTGTTTCAGCAAATGCAGTCAAAAGAATACATCAGAATGGAAAGATAATTCCCATTAGTTCTTTTTGCCAAATTGAGGTAAAATGCCCTTTAAATAGGAGCTAATTCTCTGACAGATAATTAGCTTGTCTTCCTTGATAAGGTATGTGAATTGGATTGCATTTATTATAATTAATCCTGCATATTATGTAAAAATGCATTCGTCTGCCCTTATTAGGTGGATCTCTTTATTCCTACCTTGAGGGTGGCTGGCACCCCCCACCCCAACTCCAGTGAGAATTGAATGAATTGGATGAATGTCAGGATGTTAGGCAGCTCTCCCTCACCAAAGTTAGGACCCACAGCCGAATGTGGGGCGCCACCATTAAAGGAGACAGAGCTTTCATATTAATATCTGCATCATTTCAAAAAACAAACAAACCCTTGAGAATGTTTTGGGACTTGAGAACTGGATGCTACAGAGCTGCCTAAATAATTGCCTTAAAATCACTCCCCAAAGGGTGATATTCTTCTGGATTTACAGTGAAGAACTTTTTCCAGGGAGTGAAGAGTGGGGTTACTGGTTCAGTATACTTAGCTGGTGGCTGGGCAGTGACTCTGGGGGGTGGCCCAGGATGAGGAGGGACTCCTCAGTGACTCAAGGAGCCAATGCTCCTTGCTGTGGTTCCCCCCCTCAGCCCCGGCCATTCACAGCTCCTTGCCACATCCTCGTCTGGCTGCAAGGCGTTTTGGGGCATCTTGTCCCAGTGAAAGCTGTTGCTCATAGTCACTTGATTTTGCCCATTTTAAATATGTGTTGGGGAGATATGGGAGCATGGGAATAAAAGAGCAAAAGGATAATATGGATTATCTAACTGAGAGTCTCTAAGTTGAAATGTTTCTTTTCTTGAGAAGGTGGGGGCTGTTCCATGTTCTGTGGAGTGGAGCCAGGCTTCTGGCATCTTAGACTGTAGTCGTTTGCCACGGCTCCTACCTGTGTGTGAGCGTGTGCACGTACATATTTGAGTTCACATTTATAAAAGGGGGTGGTATGGCACTGAGCTTTAACTCCTTTAGTGGAAATAACAACAGCCATGATCTCTATCTGTGCTATGCAATATGGCAGCCGGGAGTCACATGTGGCTACCGAGCCTTTGAAATGGGGCTAGTCCAAATGGAGGTGTGCTACACGTGTAACATATATATTGGATTTCAAAGACTTTGTGCAAAAAGGGAATGTAAAATTAATAATTGTTTTAACATGGGGCACCTGGGTGGCTCAGTCAGTTAAGTGTCCGACTCTTGATTTTGACTCAGGGGCATGATCTCAGAATTTTAGCCCATTGGTAAGAAGTGTGGGTAGCCTGGGCCTCCTGAACTTGTGGCTGGCATCTGAAGGGAGGACAGTTTTGTTGGGGACTGTACCCTTAACTTGTGGAATCTGTGCTGAGTCTGTGTTGTTAGTATCAGGATTGCACTGTAGCCTTCCAAGAATACACACCTTTCATCTGGATATACAAGTTAGGGGCGCCGTGATTGGGAAAGTAAAGGACTGTACCTTAACTCGCTTGGCTCCCTAAGCCCCATATAATGGGCAACAATGGCTAGTTCCATTCTAGACGTGTGAAATGACTCAGCCTTTGAGTCATTAACCACTAGTCAACGCTTTTGACCACCAGGCTCAGCCTGGAGACAGGGAAGTTTCTGACACCACCACCACCAGTACCCTCCAGCCTGCAACTCTTAGGGTCCTCCCTGTGTCTTCATTACCCAGATAACACCCCATGGTGGTGACATACATGGGTACCAGCACTTCCCTGATACCAGAGATTCCTAAATAGTAATGTTGGGATGGAATTCCTTATAGGAAACTGATATAGGGTGATGCTATGAGTAAGGGGTGTTTTGTGGGTTTCTTCGTTTCTTCTTTTTTAACAGTGTTCATTGTCTAGAACCATACTTTTGTAGTATGTGTTCCATTACATCTCATAAACAATGTATTCAAATCAATTGTCTTTTCTTTGGAGGCTTTTGTTTGGATTTTTAAACCATGATCCCATGTGTTTTATCCATTTATTTTTGTTTGGTTTCTCCTTCCCTGCTTAAAATAGACACTGTCTCTTGCTTGTGGTCCTACGAACCATTACCCTTCTGCTCATACTCAGGCCTGGCCGTTGTCCTGCAAGGCCTCTTAGGTCACCAGCTCCTAGAAAGTGGAGTCTTGCAAGGGCATCTTGGGGCTGCCCTCGAAGGCACATTTCTAAGAAAAGACAAACTTAAACTCTGTAGTGATTGCAAGGGAAGATTCCTTTACCAGTGAAAGCTGGGAATGGGACAAAAAGGGTGCTAGAGTTCTAAAAGAGTCTTTTGAAATACCCAAGATGACTCGATTTCTATTTAACTTGGACCAGCCCGGAGCACTTCTCATACTGCCACTATGCCGGGCTTGATCTTCAGAGCTGTTCACGTTACCTCTTAGGCAGCTCTCCCCACCACCCTCAGTGATTGTGGGGTGTCCATCAGTCCCAGTTTCTAAAAGGGCAATTGGATCCTCAGAAACAACTAAAGAGGTCCAAAAAATTAGACATTCTATTCTCACTCATTGCCCCTCAGCCTCTCACCTTCTAGAGGACTAGAGGTTGTGAGGCCCCTTGTCTACCTTCCATAATGTTACTCCTGTGAGAGAGCAAGGGTTGTGACAGCTCTTTTTTAGAGAAGAGGAAACTCCTGTGTTTGAGGAAAAACCTCTGATGATGTGATCATGCTTTAGAATGACCATAAGATTAAGTCACTTAACCAGATGCACATGGTTAATGAGAGGGGTCAGAGGAACCCAGAATTCCTGATTTTTAGATCCAGCATTGTGTCCCTTCAACCTGAGGCAGAAGAAACAGCCCTCAGGGTGGTGAAGACCCTCTACCTGAATTGTCTATCTGCTCCTTCTCACCATGCGCAAGTGGGAGGGCAGTTAGTTCAGAGAGGGCCAGGTCAGAGCCTGTTGAGATTTGTATGCTGGGTACGGAGCCCCCGGCCCATATTCAGTGCTTGGTAAATGTGTGTGGAACTGAACTGGGGACCCCTTCCATGGTCCTGGATATCCTTCAGGTGAGGCATGCCCTCCTGAGCTGCCTTTTCTCCTTCATGGCTGCTTTCCATCTCTACTGCTCATCACTCATATAGCATGTCCAAGCGGGAGGCATGGGGAGGAGAGAAAACAAGTGGAGGGCCAGAGGAAGGGGAGGAAGAAGCAGACTCCTCTGCTGAGCGGAGCTCAATCCCAGGACCCTGAGACCATGACCTGAGCTGAAGGCAGATGCTTAACCGACTGAGCCACCCAGGGGTCCTCTCAGTAGGTTTTTAAAAGATTTCTGCCAATTTTTTTGTTAAGTTTCCTTTAAAGTTTCTTCATTTTTCCTTCTTTGTCTTGTTAATTTTCAGAATACACACACACACACATAATTTTTTTTTAATCTCTCAAATCCCCCAAATTATGCTGAACCACACATTATAGGTGCTTGTCAACTAACTGGCCTTTTCCCATGTCATTCATTTCAAAGGCTATGTAATCTAGAAATATTTCACGAGCACCTCCACAAATCAGGTATTGCTCCAGGGCGCCAAACAGTAAATACCTTTATAATTTCCCTTAAAAACTACCAGCAGCAGCTCATTAAATTCTTGCAATAACCCTATTGTTGCCTGTTGGCACTATTATTAGTCGCATTTTACAAATGAGGAGACCAGGGTACAAGAGGGGTAAGCAGCCTGGCCACGATCCTACTGCTGGAAAGTCGTGGAGGCAGCTCGGGCCCAGCACAGTGGATGGTCAGGCTCGGTTTCCTCGAAGACAAACAACGTGTCGACATTCTTGGGTGGGAGTGGGCTCGCCACCTTTATAATAACAGTACTCAAGTGAGGGAATAACCAGTAATTTCAGGTTGTGATAAGTGCCCTGAAGACAACAAAACCTTGAAACTTGATGCTGTAACAAAAGAGCGGCCTGAGAAGTTCCCTGTAAATTGGACATTGGGAAGAGCCTCCCGAGGAGATCACACCTGATTGAAGGCCTGAACCACCTACATGAGTGAGGATTGAGGGGAAGAGGGTTCCAAGAAGAGAGAGCAGCAGGCCCTCAGGCCCCCGATGAGGGGGGCAGACCACCCAGGCCTCGCAGCTCTGAGACAGCTTCTCTCTCCTTCTTGCCACCATCCCTCCATAGCTGGTTTATCCAAGCTGTGTTGAAGTTAGAGAGTGCTAGCATTTGGAGCACAGATGATCCAAACTCCTGATTTCATAGAAGTGGCAACAGAGGTCTCCGGACTAGAACCCAGGATCCCTTCAATGTGGAAAGAAGGGCTGTGCTTCAAGGGCTGGCTGTTTGGACATTTGTCACCCTGAGCGATGTGGGGCATTGGCATGGCATTCAATGTGGCCGGGACGTCCGATGGTGCCAGATGTGGGGTGCATCCCAGGCCAGCACCCCACGGCACATGTCCCAGGTTGAACTGACCACTCCTTGGCTGGCCCTCCCATGAGCCACAAGTCCGGGTCCGCAGTCTATCATCCCAGCCCCCCTCCCCAGGGATGCACTGGTCTCTTGGTTCTTTCCCCCTTAATTTCAGAAGGTGGCCCACTAAGTGGGGATGTGCTAGCTTTGACCTGAGGCCACTTCGTGTATCTCTGGGTACTCCCAGGCCTCCCCTGGCTTCCGGCCCACCTTTCCGAGCTCAGCCCTTCCTCCGTGGTCTGAGTGTGGGGCACGGTGGGCTGGGTGGAATCGGTTGCAAGTGGAGCTCACGCCTGCTCTTTCTGGCAGTTGATTGTTAAATGCTCGGGCTTGCTTAGTTATTCTTGCCAAATATAGAATTCAGCTCCGTGACTTGCGGAACTTGTTGCTATGCCTTTCGTGAACTGAAACATTGGTTCTGTAAAACAACTCAAATTTTGATGTTGACACTTGATCTTTCCCCCTGCCACTTCCTGAATTCCCTAAGCTACAGCCTTTGACCTCCAGATCATATGAAAACACGTTGCCAGAAAAGCTGTTTGCTTGGACGTGGGGCTCTCATTCAAAGCAAGCTAAGATGTGCACGGGACTGTCGGCGAGGTGCTGTCCTCCCCGATGGTAGTGAGGCCACTCGGACTTCACTTGTGTAACTTTGCCTTGCTTCCTGCTTCTCCTCCCCTCCTCTTGTCATGGATGTTTCTAGATGACCTTTGGTGAATGTAATTTCCAATGAGAATGTTTCACAGTAGAAATATGCTTTCCCTTGAGGCTTGCTCTTGATATTTCTAGAGATTTATTTAATTGGACTCTCCTTAAATCCCATTGGAAAACATACTTTTGCTGTGAAGTTGTGATGTGTTTAATTTGGGGTCTAAGACAAATGTCGGTCCTCAGGGGAGCTGGACTGTTAGCAGCAGGGCTCCTTTTGTACAGTGGGGTTGTTTAATGAATAGCTTCACTGGGCTTTCCTCTGTTTGTTTGTTTAGCAATGCTTCATTATTTAAACTTCTGCACTGAAAAGCAAAGAATGTTTTCCCTCTCTTCAGAGAATTAAACAATAATGGAGAGTATCTGGTTGAACTCTTGGGAAAAATATGGCTTTGTGTTTTATAGCACTCTCCTCCTGTTAACATTCTTCCCTCTGCAGCCTTCCAGTATGATCTCATGGATTTTTTTTTCCCCTCCCTTAATCCGCCTTGATGGATTAACCGGTATTGAGCTTTTTAGCGAACAGAGAAGGTGTAGCCCTAACATGGGAGAGAGTAGCCTCCCAAATATGCAGAAATTGTCCATCAAAAATGTTCTTCAGCCCAGAAAGGTGCTGCAGGGAGGCCCTGGGTCAATGCTGATCCACAAGGAGTGTGTAACCAATGACGTTCGTGTCTTTGGGAAGGGAGTGGGGTGTCTCTGCTTGTGGCTGGCTCGTGGAACTAAGGTTCTGGGTGGTTCCATGGACTTGATTCTGATGGCCATGCTGGTCCTGTAGGCAGCATCCTCATCTTGACCTTAGAATGTCTCAGGTTTCATTTTAAGATGTGATAAAACTTGGTTTGGCTCCCGGGGGCCAGGTTCCCAAATAATTCACAGGCTTGGGTGTGGCTCTTCGAAAGTAGGAATTATAATTTATATTTTTAAAAAGTAAGCTATATTGGTGGTTAAAAGTGGAACCATATTAGTCTGCAAAATATCATAGGCAGGTGCATTTAAATGCTTTACTCTCTCACAGTTCTGGAGGCTGGAAGTCTGAAATCTAGGGGCCAGGATGGTCAGGTTGTGGTGAGAGCCCTCTTCCTGGCTCGCAGACAGCCACCTTCTCGCTGTGTCCCCCCCCCCCGCCCCCCCATCATCGTGGATGGAAAGTCACCAAGCTCTCTGTCTCTTTTTACAAGGGCACTAGTCTCATCATGAGAACTCCACCCCCATGACCTCATCTAAAACTAATTACCTCTCAAAGGCCCTATCTCCAAATACCACCACACTGGGTGTGGAGGGAGCCCTGGGGGGTCTGACTTCAACATGTGAATTTGGGGGCGTGGGGTGGGGGACACGGTTCAGTCCATAGCAGGTACAAAAGATGTATTTTGGGAAAGAAACGGTGTGATTTTTGCCCAGGTTTTGGAGTATAGGTAAATTGCACCATCTGGTAAGTTCATTTTTTCCCCCCTTTCTCTCTTGATGCCTTTTTCTTTTCAAACACATAATAATCCCGTATTATGGACTTCTGAACAATCAAGAGCTTCCTGCTGAACTTAGAATAAAATCCTCACTGCATAATGTCCCTAAGAGGCCCTCTGCAGAGTTCTTTGACTTCCGCTGGTCACTCCCTCCCCTTGCCTGCTCATTAGGCTCCAACCATTGGGCTCCCTGGAGTCACCACTGGGCTAGGGAGTGTCCTGCCCTTGCCAATGGTGTGGCCTCTCTGCCCTTTACCCGTTCCCCAAGCTAGCCCTTCCCTTCTCATCCCCAGAGAGGCCCTCCTGGAACCCCATCTAATTAGTTCCCTCTCACAGCACCCAGAAACTGGAGGCCACCTCATGGCCCTTATCATAATTAATCATTACCTTTTTCTTTGTGTGTTTATATGTTTATCATCCATCTCCTCCCTTGGACCCTGACCTGTGGGGAGGGTGAGAGGTGGAGAGAGGGAAGGGGCATCCACCGCATGTCACTCAAATCCCAAAATGTTCTACAGGGCTTGCTCTTAGATAAAAGAGATTATAAAATGGAAATGTGCTAATATCTCTGGCTTGTCTGCTAAGGAAACCCAGAGACTTGAGCTGAGTGTTTCCATCTGGTGTGTCTTTCTCCCTGGGAGCTGGTGGGTCTGTGCTGAGACTTGGGGACGGTTTAGATGTGGAGGGTTAGAGGAACCAGAAGGAAATCTGACCTTGCAAGTCTCCACTAGGAACATAGGGCTGGAACTCGGCTGTCCTTGGGCCACATCTTAGGCCCCACACATCGAGCCTGTGTTTTGACAGGCACACTTATTCGTGGAAAGCCACTCACCTGATGGACTCCCAAAGCCCTGTCGTGGAAAGAAAACAATTCCTTTCCCTCTGGTTCATTGGCATGTTTGTTAGTGGGAGTGAAGTTCGTTCTAGAGGCAGGTGGACTCCCTGTGAAAATGAGATTCCGCAGGGGGGCCCTTCGGACGGAGTGGGAGGCTGCAGGGGGCGACTGGACCCACCAGGGCTGGTGGGCCGCTCTGTCCAGTCTGGGCCAGGCTGAAAGGCTGACTCCCAGCAGACGGTGACACCCACCCCTGCCTTCCAGGTGGTTCTTCTCAAACCATTCTGACAAGATGGGGAGAGTGGGTGTCAAGGTGGGGTTCTCACTAGGTGCGGGGAGAAGGGGCCGGACCTACCCTGGATTCTTTGAGCATAGGTTTCAAAAATAATCTGCGGATTCCTTGGCAGGCCAGGCATCACAGATGTTCCAGGTAGACTCTTCCCTCCTTCTGGTCTTCCTCCCTTATTCTCCTGTTGGGTTTCTGAGAGAGGGAAGGGGTGGGGGCGGAGGAGGCGGGGTAGGGGGGATGCAGAGGGAGCCAACAGATGCTGGCGGTGCAGAAGAGGGGCCGAAGGTGGCCCTTCCTAGTCCCAGTGACTCCTGCAAAAACCTGAGGGGGGTTCCGGGGCTGTGGGAACTCTGACATCTTACAGTTTGAATCCCACTCACATGAAAGTCATCTGCTCATTAAGAGAACATGAAGCTGTTTAATTGTTGTCTTTGTGGAAAATTACATGACTGTCATCAGCTGTTGCTTCTGGCAGCCCTTTCTGTTCTAATGTAAATACATGAGGTCACAAATTTAAGGAAACAGGCTGTATTTATGTCCTTGTGAAGTAGCCTCCCAAACAATCCGCTCCTGTTATTCAAATATGCACAAATTAGACTTTGAGGTATCCTAAACCCTGGTTGCCTGTGAAAGCCTTAAAGTGGGGGTGGCAGGAAGGGGACATTAGAAGTGCACCTCCCGTGGTGGGAGAAGGTGCTTTTTTAGCACCCTGGAGCTCTGGAAGCAGCCAGTAAGAAGGTAACCTAATCCCTGGCCCTGTTCTGACCCATCCTGCAGTGAGGGCATTTGGATGCCTTCCCCCCCCCCCCCCCCCCCCCCGACAACCCCTAAGGCAACTTCTGAGCTGGGAAGTGTGGAGACAGAGATGGGGACAACTGGGGACAGAAGTGTGGCGACAACTTCTGAACTGTCCTCTGGTGGGGACAGAGGGAGAATCTTTGCAATTTGGACAGAACCGTGCCAGGAGCAGCGTTTCCTGGAAGGTGTGTGATCAGAGCTTCATTTTCAACTTTTTAAAAACACGGTTCCTCAGTCCTTGGATCCTTCCGACTCGGTTCTCGTTTTTGAGATAACTATTTAGGCAGGCATTTATACAAAATTCTCTTCCACTGAGGACATCGCAAAGATCTTATATATCAAAGAAGGAAGCAATGCATTTTAAAACATAGGAAGGAAGAGCCCCCAAACAAGTGAATGATTGCAAATAGCCGTAGAAGTCTATAGAGACAGAAATTAAGCTGAGAGCTCGTTGCAAATTATACAAAGACTGGGAAGGAGCAAGTTCTTGGTATACATTATAGTCAAATGTTAGCTTATTTCCAGAATGCTAGATTTTATAATCTACCAAATTGTGGGAGCGATGGCACAGAATCTGAAGGACACACAAATACGTAAGTTACTTGTGTTACAGTGACTATACCAGCAATGTTTATTTGGGGTAAGCATCAGTGATCTAAATTATGATTTCTGTCCAGCAGAAAATCCAATGAAAGGACTATATTGTTCACTCAAATTTTGAGTAAATTCTAGTAGAAACTTTTCAGGAATTTTCTTCAAAACATAACTAAATACCACGTGGTTAGGTTAAATAATATCGAATATAAGAACAAGAGTGACCTTCAGTCTGTTATAGGAAGATGGTTTTGTGAGGGGCATTCTTGAAATAATTTCTACCTACAATTTGTCAGTAGGTAAAGTTGACACCAGGAAGCTCCTTTTTTATCTTTTAATGTTCGTAAGTTATTTCCAAAAAGGAATTGATCATTTATCTCAATATCTCTTCCCTACAGTGTTTGGTGTCAAACATATCAACAAACCGCCTGCCCTCCTGTGACATTTGGTGAAACCTTATGTACGGAGGGATTTAAATAAGACTATCCCTGTTCTCCAAGAACTGAAAATCTATGAAAGCTATTCATTTAGGTATGCATAGGAAGAAAAAAATGAAAAAAAGTAAATATTCAAAGTGCAGTTTTAGTTGTGAAGTGAGACTGCATGTGTACATATTACAAATGCTTAAACTAAGATTTTATACAGTGACCCTGAGCAAAATTTTGAACATCTCAACTAATTGAGGAATTATAAATAGAGAAAAGTTATACATCCATGCAACACAATTTTTCAAGATCTCTGTTTCTAAAATTTCTAGAAATCTCTATATATGTGTATGTATATATGTATCTCCAGAAAATTTGCCAGGAATGCCTTTAGCCCATTTGGATAACCCTATTTATTTTCGCTCTCCATTCTATCGAAAACTTAGAACATGAATAACTAGATATAATGCAGTTTCCAGTGGAGACCACCAACCACCAGACCCTGTTCTGTGTGCCATCTTCACCTGTGTTAGTGAAGTCTGAGCTGAGACCCAACAGCACAGCATATGACCTTTACGAGGGCAGAGCTGCAGGCAGTGTGCCCTGTGGTCTGTGCTTTGGCACCCTTTCCCTTGCTCAGGACTGGCTCTGACAGATGTTCTTTTCCCCGTGTCTCTAAACCAACTGTACCTTCCTTCAAGGTCCCACCTCTAGCTCAACCCACTCCTTTGCACTAGAGCACAGTCATCCTCCTGCACCTGACCACCTGGGTGCTCCTTATCTTTGCGGCCCCACTGACAATCCTTATCCAGATAGCTACAGGGTTTGAATACCTTCTTAAAGACCAGGATGGATGTTTTACTAGCAGTTTCACCAAATCATTACAAGCTAGTAGTTATTCCTGTTTTAAACTTAAGGAAAACGAGTCCAGAAACACCCAGTAACTTTCACAAAGCCACACAGCTGGCATGGGGCAGAGCCAGTATTCTGAATCAAGGCAAAGCTTTCCCCCTGCTGCCTTATATATCATAGACCGCCTTCTAGAGTTGGCTTTTAAAATATATCTGTAGAAAACTTATATCTCCTATCAAAGACACCAGACCAGGAAAAAAACAAAACAAAACAAAACAGGTCATGAGGCAACGTAAATATATCTTCCTGGAACATTTAACAATATTTGTCCAAATCATCAATATGTCCTCAGCTGGATTCAAGATCCTGATGTTGTTAAGAATGTTAAGCTTAATGATACCTCTTTGTTTATGTCTTTTCACACATTGGACATTTCACATGTAAGTGATGAAATGTCGTGATTGTAGAGATCACAGGGAGACTCCTCACTGACTCATGGTCCCACCGACCAAACTTCTGGACCCAGCGTCCCAGCTCTGTCTCTTCCCTGGATAACAAAAGTGTTTCTTAATCCCTTTGTTTCTTTGTATACCTACTTACATAGGGCTCTCACTTGACTCATCCTCGCGCTTTTCTATAGCCGCCCCATGTTGCCCCGGGGACAGGATCATAAGGCGGTTTAGAGGACACCACCTGGTGTCATTGAACTTGAAATCATTCCTACTATAATATACAGTCTGTGGACTAAAAAGACAATTCCATGTAAAACAAACAGTAACAGTTTCCTGGGTGGATCTAGCTGGTACCCCAAATATTTCTAATATTTCTCCTATTAAGGTGGGTGATTTTCTGCCTTGAGTATGAAGTCACCATGACCCTGTCTTTGAGAGTTTCAGTGCAAGAAGCCTAACATCCACTCCAGTTTACCCAGGCTTTGTTTCTTCCACAAGGATCCTTGAGTATGTACAATCTTGAGAGTCTGCTTTGATGTACTGCGGTCTCCATGGAGGACCCACCAAATGGCCCTGTGAGGACCCATTTTACATTAATCTCTCTCCCAGTTGTAGTAATGATATATAACTCATGTAGCACTTTATCCATGTGAAGAGACCTATGAGGTAGATACCAGGGTGAACTATATATTTTGGATGTAGAGACAAAAGGGCAGAGAGATACTAAATAATTCGCCCAAGGTAACACAGCTAGGTAGCGATGGCAGCCTGGATTTTAAACCCCAATCGTCTGGCTCCAGAGTCTGTGTTCTTAACCACTATCATCAAAGTACCATTTTACTTCATATAAGACTATTCAGGGGCAGCCTGGGTGGCTCAGTGGTTTAGCACCTGCCTTCGGCCCGGGGCCTGATCCCGGGGACCTGGGATCCAGTCCCATGTTGGGCTTCCTGCGTGGGGCCTGCTTCTCCCTCTGCCTGTGTCTCTGCGTCTCTCTCACTCTCTCTGTGTCTCTCATGAATAAATAAATAAAATCTTAAAAAAAAAAAAAAAAAGACTATTCACCCAGGCTCAGTCGGTTGAGTGTTCAACTCTTGATTTCAGCTCAGGTCACAATCTATCTCAGAGTGGTAAGATCGAGTCCCACGTACAGCCCCGTGCTCAGCACAGAGTCTGCTGGAGATTCTCTCTCTCTGCCCTTCCCCTTGCTCGCACTCTGTCTCTCTAAAATAAATAAATACATCTTTTTTAAAAATTAAAAAAAAAATAAAAGACTAGTCACCCACTAAGAAAAAGTAGACCAAAAAAGGGGGTGATCAGTATGCTCTCAGCAAACTTGTAGAAGAGCTCCTTTTTATCCCCCCTCCCACCTCTCTTTGGGTTTTTGGGTAATTCCATTTGCTGACCTTCAGTGAGAGTTCTCCTTACATTTCTGTAAGGAGAACATTCTGGAAAGTTCACTTTCCAGCTTAGCATGAAACCAAAAAGCATGTGTGTGTGAAAGTGCTGTCCATCTTCAGAATATGGAAATCTCTTGCTCATAGATTTTGCATTTGGATGCGGTTCCTTAATTTGCCGCCCAGAGCACTGCTCCCGGTCGCATTACAGAAGGCTCTTCTGTTCCTAGGACTGCAATAGCCAAAACAGCACCAGGAGCTGAAACCAATCTACAAAGAGCTTTCCCGCTAAGACTAGCCTCCGTTGCTTCAGTGGGACCGCGGCCTTGCTGTTGGAAGAACCTGGGACTTGTGTGTCTACAGATTTTTCTTTAGGGGTGGAATATTCTGTGTTGTCCCTGTTCAGAATCAAAGTGCTGACCATGCTCCCGTTGGCAGAGAACCTAGGTTTCAGATAAGGTTTGAAATGTTTGCCCCCGGCGATGTGGCTCATGCCTTGAAAATATTTGCACAGTAACTGCAAGCAATCGTGTGCGTAAGAAGATCGCCCTGCCTGGTGGGGACGGGGGTGTGGGGGGAAGGGATGGGCCAAGACCAGTTTTATTTAAAACACACTCCTCCTCTGGAAAACAACAAAACAAAAAAAACCAAAAAAAAAAAAAAAAAAAAAAAACCCACCCCACACAGGAATTCAAAAAATATGCAGTTTTTATTGGGAAAGCCAAGGCAAAACAAATGAAATCAGATCTATTTGCTTAGGAAGGAGAGGGTGCTATTGTTTTCTTTATGATAAAAGTATATTTTTTAGATGTTAAAACTGCTCAGAAAAAAAAAAAAAAAAAAAAAAAAAAAAAAAAAAACTGCTCAGATACATTGTCCCTACTTCTTTTTAAATTTTAAAAGTAAAAACTCTAGAACATTAGCTTACTGATCATTTAGAGGCTTTATTAAGCAAAGGAATTTTTTTTTAAAGATCTTTCAAATGACAGTTTCCAAAAAAATAAAAAATAAATAAAAATAAAATGGCAGTTTCCCGAAGTAATGCAAACCAAAAAGTGCTCACTATGGATAGATGTTTCAAAATACTTTATTTTTACTAACCGGTCTGATCCTCAAAACAGTCGTGTGAGGTAGGGATGACTATTCTCCCTGTTTTATATCTGGGGAAACTGAGGAACCAGGAGGTAGGAGATTTGCTCAGGGTCTAGCAGCTAGTGTCGCCCGTGCTGGGACTCAGACCCAAGCCGTGTGGCCTGAGAACCACTGCATAGCACTTCGGGTTCTCACGGACCGCAGTGGGGACCAACTAAAGGGAGACAAGGACAAGGATGGTGAGGAGAGCAGGGAAAGAAGACTTTATTTATCAAATGCCTAGTTCTACATCAGTGTGTTCACATAGGCTGCCCACACCGCAACTCGAAGGGTGGGTGACATTATGCCCACTTTGCAGATCAGTAAACTGAGGCTCAATGAGAGATGGTGATTTGCACCAGGACTCAACAGCTCTTATGGGGCAGAAGGAACATTGCAGCCTGGACCTGTCTGCCTCTAACATGTATGCTCTTAACCACCAGCTACCCTGTCTCCACCTCACTTGTTAGTTATCCCATGAGAATGTTCTTATACAATAATAAGGAACAAGACGTAATCAAAGCCCCTTGTCAAGTGACCAGGCAGTTTGGCATATGGTGGGGGAAGGTGGGGCGCAGGTGGTTGGAAGAGACAACCACATTAGCCTTAGGGTTCCCTCCTGGCCTTCCCCAGCTTCCAGTTCCAATCCCCCAGGAGAAGGAATCCATCCTCCCTGCAGACATCTCTATTAGGAAAAAAAAAAAAAGAAAGCCACCATGGTGAGACTTGCCAGGTTGATTTTGCTGGAAGCACCATCCCGGGAGCCTTGTGTACCTGCTGGTTGTGGATGGTGCGACCCTTACTGAGAACTGATGCCCACGCTGGTCAGCGGACCGACAAGTGAACTGGCCCCTATTTCTTCCTGCCCCTCAAGGAGAATTGCCTGGTGCAAGCTCATGCATTCGAGTCACAATATTTCCTTTTCTCTCCTCCCTGTCTCTGAATATTCTATGAGCAGAGTTCCCGCGTGGCTTAAACACGCAATATACATGTACTTCTGCACGTGAGCACCCCCTGGGACCCGGAGCATTCTGTGTCTGTCTGTCTCAGATTCCTTCCTCCCCTCCCCCAAGGGCTTTTTTCCCCCATTAGGCAAATGGAAGGCCCATGCCACCTGTTAGCATTACATCATTGGCTCCCCAGAACACAGTTGCACCAAGGGCCTTAAACAAAGTAGTTCTTCTTGTATTGTTTGTACTCAAAGAGCTGATATCATGCCAACTGATGTCATTGTATGTCTTTGTGTAACTGCTATGGCAACTGGGCAGGTGGGGAGCCTCCAGCTGATGTCATTGGGAAAGGAGGTGTAGAGACAGAATTTTAAAAAGCTGTATGCTGCTTTTTTCTGTGTGTGGGTTTTTTTGGCATGCACTTTTTTTTTTTTTTAAACTAGCTGCTTTTAAGACAAATTACAGCTTGAGTACCCTAAATAAGAACGGACAAAAGTCCCCCCCCAACCCCTTTGAGACTTCTTTTGAGTTTATTTTGTTGTTCTTTCCTCTCATCTTATATGAAAAAGTGTAACCACTGCCTTTTTTTAAGGGAAAAAAAAAAAAAAAAAAAAAAGCAAACGAGGCTCCCGTCACAGAGTTGGTGTGAATTGTTTACTTGGATTTTATGGGGGCAAGGCTGAGCAGATTTTAAAGTAACGCTTTGAAGTCTCTTTCGTGGAGTTTGTAATGGGGACAGTGGGTAATTTCAATTTTCTTAAAAAGTAGTCACTACTGAAGTCTTTCTGGTTTTCCATTTCTTTTGTCTACTTTAAAAATAACCTCTTAGGGCCCAGACAAACTTTTCAATCATGATTTCATAGAAGAGTGAGCTAATACTATGTAGAGGCAGAGTGTAATTCTAGAAATCCCTGAAAATGAACTTATAGCTCTTGTTTTTCTTCTCAAGAAGCAAAAATAGGGTTTGACACTCACAGATGAAGTGGCCATAATATTACCCTCTTTGAATGATCTTTGTGTCATCTCTGGGTCTTAATGAAAATATGAACTACCTGGTCTTCATGCCTAGCTGGATGTGTCATGGGTGAGCACAGCCCTGAGACTCGGTCTAGGCTATAGTCTGGAGCTTCCTGCCTGTAGATGCCAAAGATGAGGCTTGAAATGGGGAAGAGCATGTGCTAATGTTCAGAATCTAGTGGACAGATAGACTTCCTGTCTTTATTTCAACACAACCGTATCCTGTCCACACTTTGTGTTTCCGGCCTTATCTCCTAAAACTATCAAGACAGATATCAGGCGTCTCTCAGACGGCATGAATGTGGTCTTCTGGAGGCTTTCAGCTTACGGGAGGTCACTAACTTCCCTCTCCTTTCAAAAGAAAGGCAAGAGTATGTAGTTGTTTGATGAGAATTAGAGCCCACTTGGTAGGAATAGTATCAACTCAGATCTCCTAGCCCTTACGTGTACATTGTGTCATTTGACCCTTGTGATAATCCTTTAGACTTATCCATGTGTGCAGTGCATCCATGCATCTAGCAAATATTAAAGGAAAAATTGAAACCATAAAATGTGATTCATCAATTTCCCAACTTAAGCAAGTGTTCTTTTTCGCACGGTCCTTGAGCTTTGGATCTTGTGTATGATGAATGTTTTTGAGTTGGCTTTGTTTCATTTCACATTAAACAGAAACATTTTCTTTGTTTTCACATCCCTCTCACAACTTTTAATGGCTACTTAATATTCCATGGGAGGAATGCAATAACTTTTACTTTTTTAAAAGTCGTTTTTTGTTCTTGGCCTTTTGTATAAAACAGGTAATGTTGTAGTAAACCTCTTTACGCATCTAGCTGGGTATCTTTGGCCAGATCACTTTCTTAAGCTATATTCCCAAAAGTGATGTTGCACTTGTTGATGGGGAGGTTTGCTTACTTTGCCTGCATTCATTCATGCCAGACTCCCAACTGCACTAAGAGGTAGATGCTATTACCCTCATTTTACAGATGGGGAACCAAAAGCACAGACAGAGAAATTAACTTGCCTAAGTCACAGAGCCAAGAAGTTGTGTTACTGGGACTATAGCCAAGGTAATCTGGGTCTTCCAAGGTCCCTGTCCATAGCTGCCCTGCTGTACCGGGAGCAAACTTGTCTTTCTGGGTGAGGTAAGCTTATGGGAGAGTGCAGGACACATGCCTGTAGTGCCTGAGGAGGCCGGCCATGCCTTCCCTGGCCCCCAAAGCACAAGGTTCTATGTAGGCCACTGAGCATATGGCTCTTGGAGGCAGATCAGATCTGCTGTTGATGAAATTGCCTGATGCTGCAAACGAACTCTTTCCAGGGGAAGGAACATGCCACGGTTTGCGGAAAGAGCACATTTCCAGTGTACTGCATGCAGCTAGAGCCTCTGAAGCTTGTCCTGGATCCCCAAGTGGCCTTGCATTTTTGTTCTGATCTTATTTTTAAAAATGTGCATCTGCAACAGTGCACACTTACTTCTATGGGGACAGTGGCAATTTCTGCTGGCTCTGAAGTTCGAGGGATGGTCATTCTCACTCTCTTTTGTGTTTGCTCCAGGTGGACTTAGCAGTTTTAAGCAGAACCATGAAAACCTCTGTGACAACTCCCTCCAGCTCCAGGAGTGCCGGGAGGTGGGGGGCGGTGCGTCTGCAGCCTCGAGCATGCTACCTCAGTCCATCCCCACCACCCCTGACATCGAGAATGCAGAGCTGACGCCCATCTTGCCCTTCCTGTTCCTTGGCAACGAGCAGGATGCTCAGGACCTGGACACGATGCAGCGGCTGAACATAGGCTACGTCATCAACGTCACCACTCACCTGCCCCTCTACCACTACGAGAAAGGCCTGTTCAACTACAAACGGCTGCCGGCCACCGACAGCAACAAGCAGAACCTGCGGCAGTACTTCGAGGAGGCTTTTGAGTTCATCGGTAACTATCTCCCATGGGGGCCTCTCATCCTCCACCTTCCTTTCCCCTCCAGCTTTTGCTTTGAGATCAAGGCCAGGGTTTATGCTGGCCTTGCAGAAAGCCTGCCCTGGGGTGTTTCCAGGCTCTTCGGAGTCACAGCCCACTGAATGCATGGGAGCCACTGGGATGGGTGTAGAGGAACAGTGATTCGGTTTGGTGCTGAAACCCATGTCCCTCTAGCTCTCATGAGAAGGCGGGAAGGGATGAGTGTGGATGTGTTATGTCTCGGAATTTCAAAAGAAGTGATAGAGAGGAAGGCACTGGAGGCCAGAGCTGGCGCTGGGGCTATCTGGTCTATTCCATGTGTGTCGGAGCCTTGCAAGAAGTAAACTGCAGTGAAGACACCACCTCCAAACTCACCCACGCCTCCTCCTCCTTGGGTTGAATTAATTTGCGGTTGGTATGGCTTCTTTACACGAGGTTGAAGCCAAGGTGGCATTTGCTGGAAGGCTGCCCCTGAAGAAGGTTTTTCAGTAAAACGGTGCTTAGTGAACATCGTGACCTGTCACATCAGCACAGAGGAGGCAGGAGTGGAGGGCTGAGTTGTTTTTCGCTTCCACCTGCTTTGTGTCCGGTCTTCAACATTGGGTAGCAGAAGGGCACGAGTGTGAGCATTAGCGAGGTGGTACTAGATTTCCTAAGACTTGCCCCAAACTCGCTGAAGTAGGAAAGGTCAGGTTGTATAGCCTGAGCAGTTCCCAGGGAGGGGAATCCTAAAAACAGCAGACTTTAATCTCCGGGAGGAAGGAGCCACCAGCCGAGCCCTAAACCTAATGCCAACTTTTGCTGCTTCTATATAGCCTTGGACTGTTTTAAGGCTCAAGTTATCATTTAAGGGAACACCTGGCACTTAGCAGACACTCAACAATTTTTTCAAGTGACTCCAACCTTTGTTACCACAAGAAGGTGATCCAGTACTTTTCCTAAATATTGTAGCAGGTCGTTACTGGCCTCTGTCCCAGGAAGAATGCACTCATGTTTGGTGTTCCTTTATCCGAAAAACGCCTTGGGTCTGATAGATTTGCTGTAGAGTTGGCAGTTCTGGTCATGTCACCTGGCTGTTTTCCTTGCTAATTAATTGTGCCTTCAGTGCGGGATCATGGACTATTACTATTCAATCTGGAAGGAAATTCTGAGTGGTCTCTGAACTCGGAAAAATAAAATGACTCCTCCAAGATTGTAAGAATTTTAGTGTCAAAGAAGGGAGCAAGAGTGAAATAAGTCAATCGGAGAAGGACAAATATTATATGGTCTCATTCATTTGGGGAATATAAAAAATAGTGAAAGGGAATAAAGGAGAAAGGAGAAAAAATGAGTGGGAAATATCAGAAAGGGAGACAGAACATGAGAGACTCCTAACTCTGGGAAACGAATTAGGGGTGGTGGAAGGGGAGGTGGGCGGGGGGTGGGGGTGACTGGGTGCCGGGCACTGAGGGGGGCACTTGATGGGATGAGCACTGGGTGTTATTCTATATGTTGGCAAATTGAACACCAGTAAAAAATAAATTTATAAATAAATACATACATACATACATACATACATATATACCAAAAAAACAAAACAAAACAAAACAAAACAAAACAAAAAAAACAAAGAAGGGAGCTCAAAACCCAAAGAATCCAAGGCTCTTGACTCTGAGGCCTCTCTACAACATGTTGGGCTAACGTTTCCAATGCTCTGATAGTTCCCGAATGGCAATGCTTGTGGATTCAAAGACACTTTAGATTCTTTATTAATAATATTTGAATCAAACCTTGGGCCCCGAAGAAGAAATATTTGTCACCAGGTAGATGAGGAACTTTCTGGTTGATATATGATGTTATAACTGCAATTTTATCTGACTTGATTCCAGCTGGGGGAAGTTCAGAGATTGTTTTCCATTTAATGAGTAGCATCAGACATGCTTGTCCCAACAGGATTTCAAGCAAGGCACCTGCATTCCTTGTAGGTTATTCAGGCTTATCTGATTTTTTAAAAGGAAAAGCAAACAAATAACAAATAGCAGTTAACCTGAAGAACAATTCGGCATCACAGCCTGCATAGGTGCAATTTGATTTTTGTTGTTTTCTTATTAGATAAACTGAAATCGTATAGTCTGACTTTAGGGGAGACAGCAGCTTTTGGAACCATAATGATGTTCACTGAGGGTCTAATATAAACTAAGCAGAGCGTATGTTTAGGGCCTAAATGTGCCAATGTATTTATTCCCGAATTGGATGATATTATTCCCATGTTCCCTGAGCCTTGTTAGTGAGTATTACTCCCATTGTGCAGACAGGGGGGTTGAAGCTCGGGGGAGTTGGGTGACTCACATGGAGTTACTCATCTAGCGTGTAGTAGAAGCAATAGTCAAACCTAGCACTTTGCAGCTCATCTTTCTGCCACCATGCCTGCCAGTCTTGGTGTGGAGGTCAATAAATAGTGTGTGCTGAAGAGAAGAAATTGCAAAAGGGAAACACTTCCTTCAAATACTATTATCTATGAGAAGTAAGCTTAATTCATAGATTTTTAAGATGGAATTTTGCATGATGCTTCTTTTCTTGGTCCACTGCTGGGTAGCCAATAGAAGTAGTTTAAGTTAGGGGCACCTACCTGGCTCAGTTGGAAAAGCGTGCAACTCTTGATCTCGAGACTATGAGTTCAAGCCCCACATTGGGTGTAGAGATTACTTAAAATAAATAAATAAACTAAAAAAAAAAAAAAAGGTTTAAGTTAGATCACTCCTCCTTACTCCCCTTCTCTATTCTTTGTCTAATTGGCATTTTTTCAGGACTGCTTTCTTAGGATGCCTTTGAGTCTAGAAGTGTCATTAAGAATCCATTTAGGCAGTGCCCACAAGCTACTCTCCTGAGCTTCTAATATATCTGAAAAGTATATCCAGGGTTGCTTCTTTCAATGGCTCTGATTTCTGGGCCATCACTAGAATTCCTCCTTCTTTGTCATCATCACCATGTTGGAACAGCATTCATGGATACGGGGTGCAGGTGGGGGGGGTTGGACAGTTCAGATGTAGGTGATGCCTTCTGCCTGAGCACTGCACGTCTGTAGCTACATTTGCAACAGTAGGCTTTTCTGGTGAGAAGCCAAACATAGCAACTTTCTGGTTGGGTTCTGTTTCTTTAACCTGAGAGTTTAGTAAGACTGAAATCCTTATCCATTTAATACCAGTTCCTGATACAGAGAAATTCTATAATAGAAAGGAAGAAATGTTTGTTTCTCTATCCCAGCTGGGACAGACATTGTTAACAACACTAGTTTTGATAAGCTGCACAATTTAGGATTTGGAATTATCATCCTTAATCAAAAAGGTCTACTTCATCGGTGGCTCGCTTAACATGCAACGTAACTGTGTTGTAGCTCTGGCTGCAGTTAGTTGCCATCACCTGTTAACTGTTAACTGTGGTTTCTTCACCTCGTCCTCTCTTTAAAGGTAGAAATGTAAACTCTTATTCATGTTAATATTGCTTTTAGCCAGTTCTGGAGGTTGGTTGCAGCATAGATCTACACAATTAACTTGTCAATTATACTTCATTGTAAAGCCATTTGAATTTATTTATTTTTTTCTCTCTACAAAATATAGTGTTGTCAAGTCGGGGTCAAAGCTAATCGCTCTTTTTCCATGTCTTTCTTCTTTCCTGCACCTCTTGGCTTTCTCCCTTTTCCCAGAGGAAGCTCACCAGTGTGGGAAAGGGCTTCTCATTCATTGCCAGGCCGGGGTGTCCCGCTCTGCCACCATCGTCATCGCGTACTTGATGAAGCACACTCGGATGACCATGACTGATGCTTATAAATTTGTCAAAGGCAAACGACCAATTATTTCCCCAAACCTTAACTTCATGGGGCAATTACTGGAGTTTGAGGAAGACCTGAACAACGGTGTGACACCGCGAATCCTTACACCAAAGCTGATGGGCGTGGAAACGGTCGTCTGACAAAAGTCTGGATGGAAAGGATTACTGGTCTCCATTAAGAGATGAAGAGAAAGAAGGATGGATTCTTTCTTTTCTTTTTCTTTCTTTCTTTTCTTTTTTTTTTTAGATGGGGGTAAAGTTTGTGAATGGAAACAAAACTTGTTTAAAAAAACTTTTTAACAAGTGTGAGAAGAATTTATCTTTTGATGCCATTGAGATTTACTTCCCATGAACTGATAAAGCAGGGAGGCTAAAAGAATAATTTTTTTAAGCCAACAATAAAAATATAACAAAACTTGTTTCTTCCCCCTTTTCCTTTTAAGCTATTTGTAGAGTTTATGATTAAATAGTCTGTGCAGGTTCATAGACCGAAGATACTACAACTTAAACAAATTAAAAAGAACCAAAAGTAAGAGACAGAAAAGGCATTGAATCACGAAGGCCCGAGAGCTGCCTGGGCCATCCACACAGGAAACAAAAACCCAACCAAACCAAGCCCTGTTGTGCTCACTGGTGCAAAGAGAAAATCAGGGCAGCTTAAGTGGTCTAAGAACCCTTCGCATTCTTTAAAGAGACAAAAGATACTGTTGATTTTGTGTGTTTCATACTCTGGATTATTTTTCCCCCCTCTTTGGGTTTAAGAGATTTTTTTTTTTTTTGAAATAGCAAGGAACTGACCATTATACCATATGCCTTCACTGGCTTCTTGTGCAATAATACAGTGTTTTGAGTGTGCAAACAAGTTAGAGCTGGCAGCCAGATAATAGACAAGTAGTGCAAATTTGCCAGCTTGGAGATTGAAAGGAATTCAATAAAAAATCAATTACTTTCCTTCCCACCTTTTTTCCTTTTTTTTTTTTTTTTTTTTTTGGTTTTGATTCTGGTTACAGTGCCATAAACCTTGTTACGTATGTATATCAGAATGTAAAAAAAAAAAAAAAAAAAAAAAGACAAAAATTTATTTAAAAATATTTTTCGCAAAAAAACAAAAACAACAACAACTTGACGTGTTTCTGTTGATTGTGTAAAAATTTATTTTCATTATATAAATGAAACTCATTTTGGGATGTGTCTTTTTTCCTCCTCTTTTCTTCAGTCCAGGGACAAGCATCTCTTACCTCTGGTAACTTGTATATGTAACATAATATACACATGTTTTTATGGGGGGAAAGAGAAAATACATATTTTGAGAAAGGGAAAATATTCTCTGTTCCCAGTGTGAAGCAGAGAGAATTAGCAAGGAAACCAAATTGCTCCGGTTATCAATCTGCCCAATCATCATCCCCTCTGCTCTCACAGCCCTCTACTCTCTCCTGCAAATGGAATTCCTTCTGCCTCAGGAGAACCTCAGGTGAAGTCACCTTAGAGGTAGGAGGGAGGTTCTAGCCCAGCCTTTGGGCCCTGGGGAACAGGTCACTGCCAGACTGATTGGTTAGAATTCCGTGGACTTTCCAGCAGCCCTCTAATAATTATTTGTGACCATCTGCCATTTAAATGGGTCTTGACGATCCCTTCCCTGCCCCCTTGCCACTCCCCTTGCCACTTGCTCACTTGACATCTTTGGGAACGTGTACCACGGAGAGTGCAAGGCAGCACATTGCTATTTCCTACTCTTTTGCCAGCAAATTGAACTCAGCTCCAGTTCCTACCACACTTGGTTAATATATAGCTAGTGTTTCATGGGTTCCCAATCCACAGAAAAGAGGGCGTGGGGATAGGGGAGGAACATGATCTCAATGTTTTCTACGTTTTATTAAAATACATCTCTCGAGGGACTTGGCCATAGGGAAGAGTCACAGCAAACTGAAATTTGCCTGGGGTGAGTAACAGAATTGATGAGTTTGGGCACGTCCAGTTCTAGATGACTACGTTTGACATATTTTTGTGAACATTGCTTAGAAATATATGACAAAATATTTCTGACATTTATGTTTTTAAATAGCTTTTCTACTGGAAGTGAAAAAGAAAAATGAAGACTGAATTTTCACAGGAATTAACTGAGAGCTGTTTGAATTATTTTTATGACAATTAATCAGGTGAAAAGTTAATTTCTCTTACAGTGTTTTCTATTCTTCAGACTAACAAGTTCCTTGGTGCTAGAGTATTTTAAGAACTCAGGTTGTTATATAATTAGTGATTTAAAATACATGGTGATTTACTAGGCATTTCTTTTCATTTATTCTAGATCCAAACGTTAAATTTCTGATAGAGCGTAAGACTTTTCCTTTCCTTTCCTTTCCTTTCCTTTCCTTTCCTTTCCTTTCCTTTCCTTTCCTTTCCTTTCCTTTCCTTTCATCTTTCCTTCTCTCTTTCTCTCTCTCTCTCTCTCTTTTAACAAAGCAAGGAGAGGAATCAGGACAGTTTCTGTTCTTTAGCTACATGGAAATGATTTATGCTTTTTGAACTTGATGATTTTGAGAGAAACACTGTCCTGGGGCAGACAGGAATCCTGCCAACCCGCATACCAAGAATTCTGAGAGAGACTCTGGTCTTTTTTGCTAATCTGTTTTGAGTCACTTAGCCTCTATTTCTTCATGAGGAATGTGAACCACTTCATGAAAATAAAATGGATTAACCAAGCTATTGCTCTAAAAACCACACTCCCCAGGTTTCTGGGCCTTGCTAGGTGCCTTGGCTAACTGGGATATAATTGAATGTTGTCTACCTGAGAAAGCAGAGTGTCTAACTGACCATGCATCATTCCCAGCATCCAGCAGGGGTTGTTTTGTGCTGAATGAATGTAATGATTCAATAGAGTTAATCTGTTATATATAGATTCAGCAGATACAGCCAACACTGTTACCTTAAGTTGAACAGAACAACAGTTCCAGCTCCTCTCTATACATTTATTTCAACAGTTAATACTTTTCTACTCAGTGCATGTTAACCAGGATATGGAGCTCGCATTTCATTGAAGAGCTTGTGCTAGCTGCTTTTGGGTCAGGACAAGCAGGCGGGAGGTGGGGTAGGAAAGCTGACCAGTGGAGGAATGGACCAGGGGAAATATGAAAGAAGAGACATACACAAGCCAGCAATCACACGGTGACAGTAAATGAGGAAAGACGGCCTTCTGGAAAGGTAATAAAGTATGAGAAAGAGAAAATTGGAGGTTACAGTAAAACAAAAATGAAAAGCTCTATTAGAATAAAGAACCAGGACCTGAATCACACTTCAGAGGTGGACTAAGATAGAACACTGATAAATTGCTCTAAGTAGATCTTCTGGAACGAGCCAAATTGGCTAGAGATAAGCAATATGGCTTTCACCCTGCTTGTGAATGGGCTTTTTGTGGATAAACCACAACATATTATATTTATATTTTAGTTCCCCAACATATAATACCCAATCTCAGGAAATACATGTGGGTTGACGTTTGGTTTCAAGCTCTAATTGGAGGCAGTCATTATAGATGGATGTGAGCAGAAAATGAGTATTAAGCACTGGTTCCCAGAAGAATTGGCAAGAGTAAAGCATTTAGAAAAAACTGCCAAATTAAACGTGTCTTAGAAGACTTTCTGCCCCTCCAGAGGCGGCAGACTGTGCACGCCAGGCCTTTCTTTTGCCATCTCTGCGACAACACTCCAGTGTTTGGTGGAAGACACACGTATTGAGGTTTGATCAGAAGCAGAGGCACTGAGGGAGAGAAAATGAGTTTATTCTAGGGGTTAGACAAGTGTGGGTCTAGTGAAGTCATCGGGAGTATGTAGCCTCCATGTCTGACAATGGGCTGAAATCCCTGTAGGTCAGTGGAGTCAACAGTCAGGGAGAAACACTGGCCATTGAAGTGGAGGAAGGCAAAGAAGACGTGGAATTCGGAGGAAGATCTAGAACCTACATTTACCTTTTACCAACCTCAGGGATACAGGTGACTTTGGGGAAGGATCTAGTGCCCTTTGCCAGAACAAAGCTGTACTTGATGCAGGACTTGTGGCGCTGAAGGAGGAGTAATGCAGGAATCAGAGCCACTGCCGTAAGCCAAGGTGAGCCATCAGATCAATGAAACTGCGTGCTGGCTACCATATTGCCTGGTGCCCTCTTCACAGCATCGTGGTGGCTGTTTCACTTCCACCTGCCAAATCTCATATAAATTTCTCTTAAGGCTGACCTTAACCCAGTGTGAAACACCAAAGGGAAATGCAGTTTGCCATTTAGCTAAGTTGATACTGTATGAAACCACCGCACTCCATCCTTGCCAACTTGGCATCCACCCACACTTCTGTTAGCCATACATAACTACCAGGCAAAGACATCAGCAAGGGATGATTTGTCTCATAAGATGCAACTGTCACTTCTAGGTTGAAAACACACTGACCCTGTCTTTAAAAGAGGATACATAGCCCCATGCGTTGTGACTTTATCCATCTTTGGGTGAAGTTCTTTTATCCTCTGGTTGAGATCCACTCTGTCTTTGCTATCCTATAATTTAAATACTGAGATAAGGACATTATACATTGGATTAGGTTTGCCAAGAAGATGCGCTTTGGAAATTTTATTTACTTATTTATTTATTATTTATTTTTTATTTTTTTATTTTTTAGTCTCTGTGGTATTCCTTTTATTTTTTATTTTTTTATTGGAGTTCAATATTCCAACAATAACACCCAGTGCTCATCCCATCAAGTGCCCCCCTCAGTGCCCGTCACCCAGTCACCCCCACCCCCTGCCCACCTCCCCTTCCACCACCCCTAGTTCATTTCCCAGAGTTAGGAGTATCTCATGTTCTGTCTCCCTTTCTGATATTTCCCACTCATTTTTCTCCTTTCCCCTTTATTCCCTTTCACTATTTTTTATATTCCCCAAATGAATGAGACCATATAATGTTTGTCCTTCTCCGATTGACTTATTTCACTCAGCATAATACCCTCCAGTTCCATCCACGTCGAAGCAAATGGTGGGTATTTGTCGTTTCTAATGGCTGAGGGATATTCCAGTGCATACATAGACCACATCTTCTTTATCCATTCAACCTCAGACCCCTTGTAAATGTGATCTTATTTGGAAATAGGATCTTTGCAGATGGAGTCAAGTTTTAAAGAGGTCGTATTGGGTTAGGCTAATCCAATTACTGCTGTCCTCACAAAAAGGGAAATTTGGACACACAAAAAGGAAAAAATGCCACAAGATGAGGGTGGTCGAGCTTGGAGAGAGTCATCCCAAACCAAGGAACACCAAAGCTTGCTGGGTTGTACCAGAAACTGAGAGAGGTTTGGAACAGATTGTTACCCAGAGCTTCCCAAAGGAGCTAAACCCGCTGATACCTTGACTTTGGACTTCTAGCCTTGACACTGTAAGAGGATAAATTCCTGTTGTTTTAAGCCACCCAGTTTGTGGGACTTTATTATGGTGGCCCAATGAAACTAAAAGAAATGGTAATCACCATTACCACAATTTATGTTCAATGGTACCTAGAAGAGGAAAAAAAAGGGGGGGGATTAACTAATATATAATCAAATATATTTTTATAGAAGAAATACTTATAACTCTTATCACCTTTCTACAACTGATCATGTGGTCATAGCTGGTTTTTTAAAAAGATTTTATGTACTTATTTCTCAGAGAGCAAGGGAGAGAGCGCACAAGCAGAGGGAGAGGTCGGGAGAGGGGGAAGTAGGCTCCCCACTGAGCAAGGAGCCTGATGCAGGGCTCAATCCCAGTGGCCTCATGACCTGAGTTGAAAGGAGTTTACTGACTGAGGCACCCAGGCATCCCACAGCTGATGTTTATAACTGCCTTCTTTCACTACCCATTCCATATACCCATTGTCCTCAGTAAGTACGTTACCTGGTCATGGTTTCTTTCCTATTAGGGTGACCTACATCTTCATCGTTGAAGATCTGAGCTTTTGGCAGTCCCACCTGCATAGAATTATTTTCCATTTGCTTCTGTTTCAGGACAGGAGAGTGGAAAATGTGCCCTTCATCCAGATACACTTCTTACTCCTATAGTCTATTAGTAATCCAGTTTCCCTCTGAGGGTCACAATTACCCCAGCCAGTTCAGTAACCCATGTCTGTTTGTTGGTGCTTTAGTATGAGGAGCCCAAGGCGATCAGCACAGTACCAACTTTCAGTTTAATGGAGCTATTGCTGGATCTTAGAGCAGAAACACCTGTCCCTTGGGAACTAAGCCTTCTAAACCAGCAGAACCCAAAGTTGCAAGGCAGGTAAAATAAATGTGGCAAGTGGATCATGAGAGGTAATGGTAAGAGGCACTTTTCCCATTTCCAGCCCTTGGTTTTGGGACCCATAATCCTGGATAAGGGAGGCACAGCAACGTATATTGGTTGATGATTTAGAGAATTTGCTGCACCTTGCAGGAACATTACCCCATTCCAAAAGAGTCTATTCATATAACACAGAAAGTGAATTGTCAAAAGGACCATTCCCCCACTTCAGAGTGAGGGATAACACAGCATGACTAGTGAATTCCATGAGCATGAGCTTGTTGCCACACTTCATTTGCTGCAAAATAAGTTCCTTGGCCAGCAGCAAAGCATTATGAAATACCATGATGGTAAATAAGACATAAGAATTCTCTAAGTCCACAGATACTGATTTTGACAAAAGGACTGCAGGCCAGGAAGGCAAATCCATATGAAGAGTAAGTTTCTATGGGGTGAGAATAAGAGTTCCCCTTCCATGATAGAAGTGGTCCAATGTAATTAACTCACCATCAGAGGCTGCCTGATTCTCTAGAAATGGTGCTATTTCAGGGGCTCAGTGTGGAGCTCTGCTGTCAGTGGGTTGGATACTCGGCAGTAGCTATCACCAGATCAGCCATGAGTAGGAATTCATATTGCTGAGTCTACACTTACTGTCCATCTTTGCCACCATGGCTACTTTGTTCATGATCCCATTGGTCAAAGACAGTCACTAAAGAAAGGGACTGACAGAGATCCACAGAATGTGTCATCTTGACCACCATCAAGATCCTTCTGTGCTGAGTTTGAGCTTTATTGAGTATTCACATGGAACATTCTGTGCCCACTAAGACAGTTCCATTCCATCTACTTCTTCCCTAGACTTTATCACCAATGTTCCAGTCATGTTTCTTCTAAGTCCCTGATCATCCATCTGAACTTTTAGCCACTGCCCATGAAGCAATATGGATTCATACCTCTGGCTATCTTTTCTTTTAGACACAATGAACAACCAGAGGCATTTCTAGAATTTCTGCCCACTATGGAAATTCTCCTTCATTACTGTCCTCCTGGGCCACCCTGAAGTATAGTGGTAGTGATATAGCCATTCATTTTTGGATGATACGAAGATACTACATGAAACTTTCAAATCTTTTCTTTTGGGTCCACTGGTCACAGAGAATATCCCATGAGGCCATAAATGTGACTTCCTGCAATAGAGGCCACAGGGATCTGGATCACTGGCTCATTTAAGTTACCTGATCTCATAGATCCCACATCAACTTGATAATGAAACATTGTTATGCATACCCAGCTTAGAGGGTTAGTGGATTGACAACAGTGTTCCATGGTCAGTTCCGGTTGCAAGATAACTTGATGGTCCATGATCAAACCTCCAGTCTCAAACCACAGTTCAAAAGAAGAATAATTTTTCTGAAGAAACTGTCACAGTTTGGCTCCAAGGTGCAAAATATGTGCTCTGTGATTTATCTAACAAGTGAATGACTCTATATAGGATCCCTGTCTAATACACACACCTCCAACACCATGAGATATACTAGATCTAGATAGAAGAGCAGCTTACATGACAGTCTTGAACTATTGCAGAGACTTTTCCTGTTCTGTACCCCATGAAAAATGATCTTTCATGGTACTTGTAAATGGATTGGACTAGCATGAGTTATATGTATCCTCAAAAATCCCAAAAGCCCGTCAGACATTGTGCCTTTTTCTTAGTGCTAGAAGGAATCAGGTGCAGCAACTTCTCCTTCACATTGAAGTGATATCTTGGCATGTTCCAAATCACTAGACCTCCAGAAATTTTACTTGATGTTTGCCTCTGAATTTTGTGAGATTTCTTACCCTCTGGTATGTAAGTATATTAACAACATATCTAGAATAGTTACCTCATCCTCACCACCAGGTATAGTTAGAATGATATCATTAACATAAGGTACCTGCATGATGTCTTGTGGAGTGGATAATCATTTATAGCCCCTATGGACTAGATTATGACATATTACAGTTACAGTTACAGCAGAATTACACTACTTCTGAGCTGGGACAGTGAGACACTATTACTGACCATGCCAGCTGAAAGCAAATTGCTTCTGATGGTCTTTACCAGGGGTTAGCAAACATTTTTATTTCATTTAAAATAAATATTTTCAGCTTTGCAAGGCATATCGTTTCTGCCATAACTACTCAACTCTGTTTTTGTAGCACAAAAAGTCCAGAGATATTACATACATGAATGCATATAGCTGTGTTCTAATAAAACTTAATTTACAACAAGCTCTGTAGGCTGGATTTTATCCATGGGCTATAATTTGTCAACTCCTGGTCTTTATTAACAAGTATGCGGAAATAAGCATCTGTCGGATCAATAGTACTTACCTGGTTCCAGGAGCTGTGTTGATTTCTTCCATCAATAAAATCACATGTGGAACAGCAGCTTTAATTGCAGTCAATAGCTGACTGGGATCTTAAAAACCCACTATCATTCTTCAAAATTCATTTGTTTCTGCATAGAGAATATGTGAGAAATAAATGGGGACATAGCTGGAATCACCATCCTTGGATTTTTGGTTTTCTTTCTGTTTTTTAGTCCTTGTTAGTGGCCTTAATCTCCACAATCACTTTGAGAGCGCAATATTGGTTTTTGTTTACTATGTTGGAAGGTAGTCTATTGCTGTATAACAAAGAGCTCCAAAACTTAGTGACTTAAAACATTAACAATAATTTGTTGTATTCATTAATGTGAAATTCAGTTAGGTTCAACAGAGACAGCTCATCAGGATAAGAAATGTCCTCTGGGGCTGGAGTATATACTTTCAAGATGTCTTGCTCAAGTACTTCTCATATTTGGCTTGGATCTCAGCTATGGCTGTCCACTGGATATCTTGGCTCCTCTTCACATAGGCCTCTCCATGGGAATGCTTGGGCTTCCTGAAAACATGGCAGCTCTTTTTCAAGAAGTCTGGAGGAAAGCTGCAAAACTTTCTAAATCACCTAGACTCAGAAGTCCTGTTATCAAGCGAGTCACTAAGATGAACTCAGATTCAAGGACAGGGACATTATACTCTCACCTCTCAATGACAAGAATGACAAAGAATTTGTAGCCATCTGTAATCCGTCACAGTTCCTTGTACAACAAAGCCAATATGTGAAAAAGTAAAGAAGCACTAATGCGATAATGATGGTAAAGAAAGGAATGACATTAATTTCCTTCATAAAGTACCTCAAATAGTGTTGTTTAAGGATAACTTGAGAACTCCACTCTTGACTCAAAGATTATCTTTTTCCATCCTCCAAATCCAAGCCCTGAGGAATGGAGATAAAAGACACCAGAGGAGAGTTATATCTGTTTTATGGTTGCTTGCACATCTTGTTCCAATAGGAGTGTCAGTTTCCTAAGAACCAAACCACCCATCTCATCTCATTCAGATCAGACTTGTACAACATAATAGATTTTTGAAGTGATCGGTTTGAGAGGCATTTTATATTCCATAACTCATGGCTAATTCTCTGAACTGCCTTTTCCTCCCTTTGGCTTGATATATTATGAAGACAAACCTGAATGTTCCTCAAGGGAAAAAAAAAACAAACAAACATCCACAGATCTGTTGTATCTCTGTGTGCTATTAGACAGTGTCTAAAGAATCAGTAACCAAACTACCACCCTGGTATCAGAACTTGGAATGATCCCTCACCATTGGGAGGTTGGGTACCCTACTTGGGTCCCTACAGCACAAATTTTTAGTCTTTGTGCCTTGGTGTTTGGATTCTTATTGGCCAACTGTGGGATCTTGGAAACAGTCTCTGCTTTATCTTTGGTTTATTCAGAGGCAGATCGTGAGGATGGATTCCAGAACAAGTAGTTGATCAGATGATCTCTGCTAAAGCCAGTAAGTGAGAGGGGAATTGACACAGGGCAGGGAAAGTAGCCAATAAAGAGTAATTTATCAACAGTTACCATCATGAACAACTGGAGCTTAATTCCAGCATAGAACATGAAACTCAGAATTATCCTCCCAAGGAGTGAAGGACCTGAGGAATTTAGATGAAGGTTAATTGGGTAGGAGAGAAGACATCAATTCCCTGGCACTTCTAGTCTTTGAAGATAGGCAGAGTGACCAGAGAAAGTCCTTAGGCAAAGAGGTACAGTTCCTGACTTTTAAAAGACAGGCTGGCCTGTCCTTGAAATGGTTAGTGACAGGGAATAAGGAAGAGCACTGACTGTGTATATCTCCTCTAGGTCCCACACTGATGGAGCAGCCCAGTGGTTTCTTGGAGGTCCTTGCCCTTTCGATCAGCTACTGAATCCCAATGAAAATAGACATATTTAAGGAAGAATAGGAAACCTTCCCATATTCATTCAGAAATCCAAAATGTCTACTTGTCTCCTGTCTTATTCCATTCACCAAAATATATTATTATTATTATTATTTTACTAATTAGACCCTATATCCTTTATTCTTATCTCATATCTCTCTCATCCTTTTTACTAAGATTTGAACTTGTTAAATCACAGTCTATCTCCAAAGGATACTTATTCTGTGAACATTGGCTCTGTACATATTTAGGCCCAAGGCCCTGGACACTCGATTTTTCTCTTTCCTTCACTCTTCATTCAGTCAGCACATGAACGATGTAGCACTTTATTTCCAATGTTTATTTGTTCATTAGTGCCAGTGCTCCTTTGTGATGGAGTGTATTGGGGGGGGGGAGGGGGAGGGCAATTGGGAGAGGTAGTTAAAGATAATTCTCTAAAAGCCAGCTGTCTTTGGTGCCAGGATAAAGTGGAGGTGTTTATCATGATACGGGGTGAGCCCTCCCCAAACATATCTGCTATATAATCCCTTTAGGAAATGTTTAAACGGTAATTATTTCCCTCTGAATCATTTTATGAGTAGATAAATCTCAAGTTCAAAGGAGAAGTGAGTGCTTAAACCATCTTTTACTTTATCACCACTGTTTTCATCTTAGAGGGCGTTTCTTCTTCAGAACAAATATCAACTGAAATGTCCTAGAACATCAAACACTACACTTTTTCTTAAAGATTCCATTTGTATAGTAAAAATTATGTAGGCCTAGGACTCATAAATTCTGTATGATACCAACCAACTCATTCAACCTCTCTGAGTCTTAGTTTCCTACTTTACATGGTTGTGAGGATTAAATGAATGAATGTGGGTAAAGCAGTTAGCATAGTGATGAATACAAAGCTAGGAGATGGAAAAAGTGTTACTTCTGCAGATGAGAGTTTTTGTAAGAAAATGATTTCAATTTTCCCAGATGTGCCACTTAATAATATTTAAAAATTTTTTAATTGAAATGTATTTGACATACAATGTTATATTAGTTTCAGGTGTACAACATAGTGATTGGACATTTTTTTTTTAAACGTTTGTTTGTTTGGGAGGGGAAGAGCAGAAGGAAAGGGAGAGAGAGGCTCCCTAAGCAGACTCCCCACTGAGCAGGGAGCCCATTGCGGGGCTCCATCTCATGACCCATAGACCACAACCTGAGCAGAAATCAAGAATAAGACATTTAACTGACAGAGCCACCCAGTTAATGGTGATTGGACAATTCTAATACATTACTCAACACTCACCAAAAAAGTGTAGTCACCATACAATGTTAGAATATTATTGACTATATTCCCTATGCTGTACTTTTCATCTCTATGACTTATTCATTTTATAACTGAAAGTTTGTACCTCTTAATCTCCTTTATCTATCTCCCTTATCTCCCACTCCTCCCCTCTGGCAACCACCAGCTTGATCTCTGTATTGAAGAGTCTATTTGTCTTTGGTTTGTTCATTTGTTTTGTTTTTTAGATTCCACCTATAGTGAAATCGTGTGGTATAGAGTCCAGAAATAAACCCACAGCTATAAGGCCAAATTAATCTATGATGAAGGAGGCAAGAAAATACATTGAGCAATATTTTACATGACTTAAGTTCTAGCCAATTAAGAGAAGAAGCTAGAGAGACAGAGGCAAAGGTTAAAAGAAGAGAAGAAAACACAACTATTGATGTGTTACTTACCTCTTGTTCCTTCTATTTCAGTCCCCAAAGGTCATCACAGAGACATGTCCTTTCCCCTAATCTGGATATGAACAGTTGGAATTCTCATGAAAGTGATCTTCCCAAGCTAGGAAGCACTGTGCCTTAACATTTATCCAGTATATGTTCATTCAACAAATACTTGCTTCATGATTATCTTGCAGTGGCCCAAGGTATGACAAGTGCTTATTTATTTAGGGAGGTCCAAAGCCTTTCTGATAGTCTGTTCAGACTAATATGTTTATGTAGAACAAAAAGGCATTTGGCTTGCCCAATAGCATCCAGTTCTATGTCTTCTTTATAGTAAGAACCCAGTAAAAAATCAGAACATTTTTATCCCATTGATTTTTGTCATCTAAAACAGTTGTCAGCTCACAAAATTCCAGAATATCCAAAAATCAGCTTTCAGGAGCTGGTGTGTATTGTATTTATGTGAGATAATATTCAAAAGCCATACTCAACCTCATAAAGCTGTCATGGCAGGCAGCACCTCAAAGATCTATTTTTCTGTCTTCAGCTAACGTAAAGCTGTCTTTTCCTTGTTTGGGATGGCAAGCAGAAAATTGCTGGGTGGTAGTGGTAGAAGGGACACTGTCAGAATCAGTGATAGAATAGCAGCAAAATAATTTGTTATAATTGTAATGTGCTGCATATAAATGGCACTTTCTTTCCAAAGGTCTCGCAATGCTTTTCTAAATATCTCTTTTGGATTCAAAAGTATTTGCTGAAGAAGGCAGAGCAAAATATAATTATATTAGAATTTTACTGTGAAATACAATTCAGTTCATATAAAGTGGACTTCTTGGAAGCTGAATCATTGATATACACATATGGACATTTTTTTATGGCATATTTTTGACAAAGGAAGTTCCAGGGTCTTTGAGGGGAGCATTAAACAGAGGTGCAAACACATTTCCATGTAATGGGGGGGACAACTGCCAGGAAGCAGATTGAGAGGAAAAACAAGAACCAGCATCTCTCTACTCTCAGCCCCACATTCTTTGCTAGAGGTATTTTAAATGACACGGCTCCAGGACTCCAATAAAGGATGAAACTTTTAGTTCCTGGAATAGCAGGAGAGGCTAAAAGTATCTTTGTAAGATGGCAGGTGTATAAGAGGAATTCAATCCAAGTAAGTACCTAAGACAGAAAGCAGGCAACAGGTGAGTGGGGTGTGTGTAGGGGGGAAGGTATAGCCTACAGGGGTTCTTCTCCTTCAGTCTTTGGACTACTACCGAGATCAGAAATAGACTTCAGGTGTCTGAACCCTCAGAACCACATGTAAATTGTGTAGGTGTACGAACACATTCATTACAATGAGGGTGTCTATACTTTACATCAGAGTTCTCAACAGTCTTTTAACCAGATGAGTTAAGAACTCTTAGCCTAGAGAGGTGTTTTGAGAACATGGACTTGACATTGCTCCTAGAAGTGATCCCCAATTTTCACCAGCGTCAATATAATTTGGACCTTGCCTACCCCTCCAGGCTCCTAGCAGCCATAGGACTTGAGTAACTATGTAGGGCGAAAAGATGACACATGTCTACCATCTAGGTTTGGAGAAATGCAGCCTCTCCCCTTATTATAGCTGTTATTGGTTATCTGGATAGCTTTAGAGCTCTCAGAGATGCCTCTATGTGTATGCCGCTTTGCTGGCCACACTGGCAGCACATTTCAGATGGGTCTAAGTGGTTGCAAAACTGCTGTGATCAGGGGCTCTAGGATGGTGCTGTGTCTGTCACCCCTTGGTACTTTGCAGCTAACAGAGGGCATCCCATGGATGATTTGTATTGCCTGAAGCTTATCAGTTGAGAAAGTCTACCAAAAAGACATCCCATAATGCTTATCAAAATGGAGAAACCAGGCCAGACACACCAGCTGAGCTTCGGTGGCCTTAGGGCCTGGGTCTCAGTGCCTGTGAGTCCTAGCAGTGAGCTTCATGGCCTGCAAGGCCCCTGAAGCACGTGAACAGTCAGCAATTTCTTGGCCTATCTGAGGCAGTTGACCTCTGGTGAGGCCAGCTTCCACCGGAAATGGACTCCCGTGGCTGGGCCTGTGGTAAAGAGTTGCCTGCTACCAAGCAGGGGCTGCATGAGGCCAGGCCAACTTGGCATGAAGGAAAAGTGGGCTCAGTAAAGACAAGGTATGCACCTTCAGGAACACACCGATCTACTTCTCCATCTCGAAGATGCCCATCGCTGAGCCATGGGTGAATGGAAAGGGAGCCCCTAGAATATCCAGTAACCACAAGCACCACAGAATCTCCCAAATCAATCAGAAGAGTGGCCCTCCCCACCCAGAACGATTGAATCCTTGTTAGGTTGATGGGGTGAACAGGATTTGGCCCAGAAACTCCCTTGGGACCCTCAGATGTACTCATCTCAGGGCAGTGCCCAGAGGTCAAGTTGCAGACAATCAAGAACTTCCAGACTGGATATTAGATGAGCTGAGTTTACACAGCTACTATCCCGGGAGGCTGAGAAGTTGTAAAATGTCCTGATTGTCAGGCATCAGGAAACCCAAACCAACAAACAAGCAAAGAAACAAAGGAACAAACAAACAGATGGTTTGGCGTGGTGGCAAGTGACCTCTCAGCTTCTCCAAACTGGCTGAACTTATCTAGAAAGTTCATGCACATTCATCTATCCTGCTCCCAGATACAAGGCAGTTAGCCTTCTGGGAATTGCTCAAGCTCTATTATTCCTACAAATGTGCTGAGCACGTTGTCCAAAAGTAGGTTCTGATTGGCTAGATGAGAGATGAGGCCTGAAATCCCACATTCCCACCTGGCTTCCCAAGGTTCCAGACCTGCTGATCCAAGGACCATGCTTTGGATAGCAGGCCTCAGCGGGCACATTCTGCAAAGAGGTCATCACTGTGGAGACGAATGGCCACAGGGGCTCAGGATGGCTCTGTTTGGGACCTATTTCTGGCTCCGCTGCCAGGTGTGATTGGACTCTCCACACTCCAATTTCTAGAAAATAGAGATAAAAAGAAAATCTGTGAAATGGAGTTAATGATATTTGCTCTTTCTCAGCCCCTCATCAATATCATGGGAATAGAACTTTCTCAGCCCCTCATCAATATCATGGGAATAGAACTTAATGGTCGCTAAGGATTTTCAAATCCAGAGTACCTCAGCTCCTACTTAAGAGTAACTTTTCACAAGGATGGGGACAAATGGCTTATGATGAATGACCCCACAAAACTGTTTGGAGTTAGAGTGTGTCATTGTAGTTGCATGCCATGGCATCCCTCCTCGCCCCCCTGTTAGTTATTTGCTTGTTTGTTTTCTGTGTTCTTGTTCAAATATATGATTGACAGACACGCTGCTTGCCCTCAGACCCTCAGTCTCAGCTGAGTTATTCTTTATAATGGGCTGGTGGCAAACCTGTGGCTTGGCTCATCAGGGCTCCTAAATGTTGGGATGCTTTCCTGGGGTTTGATGTGGTTTTTCACTCCTGCGTTGTATCTGACAGCCCGTTTTGGCTCAAAGTCCAGGGCATTTTTGACTTGAGTTAAGCAACACCCAAATCCTCCAGGTTGCAGTTAAATTCCCTCTCACTGTTCTCAGAGTGCTAGCTAAGGGCACAGTGTATCCTCAGTGCCAGAGGCGCCAGCACAGATGGGGCGGCTCTGGGCTGATTCTCCTATATTTAACACGGCCCTAATTACCCACAGGTCTCTGAGTGAGGAGGGCTGATGAGCAGTTCAAGTTCCCCGCATAGAAATAGCCCTAGAATAGTTCCAGTGTTGTTTCTAATTGCAATGGATGAGCAGACGGGCTCATTAATCCTGCCCTATCAGCATGCAAACTGGCCGCCCCAGAATAGCCCTGATCTCAGCCAGCCCACAGGCAGCTTGGGGGCTGGTGGTTTTGTATATATTTGGAGTGGGAAGGATCTCCTCCCCAGGGATGGGTGTGTATTTGGGGGTGAGGAGCAGTCTGTGGATTCTGGAATCTCAGGTTAACGTAGGAACAGGATGTGGAAAAGTGAAGAATGCCACATTCTTCGGGTTCGGAGGAGCTGTGAAAGAGCTGAAAGATGACCTTCCCATGTCCCCATCTTGCTCTTGTGCACTCACCTCTCTGTTCAATTCTCCTTCCTCTGCCCTTTTGGTCTCTGCTCAGTGTAAAATCTGTCATCAGTCATGTACACCTTAGTATGAATGTGCTATAAAAGGTTCCCTCAGGTTTATAGCTTTACCATCTATGAAGGTTCTTCCTTCCTTTCTTTCTTTCTTTCTTTCTTTCTTTCTTTCTTTCTTAGTGTGAGGGATGTCGGTCGTGATGAGGCGTGTCGGGTGTCTTTTTATTGCTTTTTTTTCTTTCTGTTCTTAGTATTGAGGAGTTCTTTTCTTTTTTCTTTCTTTCTTTCTTTCTTTCTTCTTTCTTTCTTTCTTCTTTCTCTTTCTTTCTTTCTCTTTCTTTCTTCTTCTTTTTTTTTTTCCATATCCGTTCTATTAGACCTGCACAGCAATCTTGGGGGGCGGGGGCTGGTGACATCAGGCATTTAAAATTCTCATTATACAAAAGAAATGGAGGTGTGGCAAAGACCAGTCTGTGAGGAGCCCAAATCACACAGCAAATGACAGGTCTTGGACAAGAAATCAGATCTTTTCTCTGATAGTTCTAGGAGATACTTGTTCCCTTGTGAGGGAAATAGGATCTCTTAGTCATAGTTGGGATGATATATGGAAAGAGAAGCCTCTGGAATCAGCCAGACTGGGATTTCAATCTCTGTGACTTTTGGCATAATGTGAGGATTAAATAAGGCAGTGCACATAAAGAACCTCTAGTCAGCAAAGTGCAATTAAAAACCCCTTAATTCCACCATACTAAGCTATCTTCTACTTTCGCTTGAGGAGAAGGAGATGATAGACCTGGCAAAGCACAGGTTCATAAAGTTGCATGTGGACCGATCTTCCTTCCTTCTTTCCCTCCCTCCCTCCCTTCCTCTCTCTCTCTTCCCCCTTCCACCATCACTCCCTCTCTTCCCTCCCCAACCATTCATGAAGCCCATGTATGTGCTAGGCTCTGTGGGAGACAACAGTAATTTGGAAGTCAAGTTGCCCTCAAGTTCCAGACCATTAAACCCAATCAACTGTCTTTTATACCCAACTGCCTCTGTGGTGTAAAGGCAAAGGAAAAAGAGCTAAATAGAAAAGAAGAGGATTGCAAGTGAAACTTTGAGCACCTATTAGGCTCCAGGCTCTGTCACTTATTTCTATGTTTATACACACGCTCACACACAGACACACACACACGTATATATAATACATACATGTTTATAGGTATATGTATGTGTGCATAAATTTAATTTTCACACACACACACACACACACACACACACACACACCCATGAGGTATTCTTTACATTGTAGAGGAAAAGCAAAATTCAGAAAGGATAAATAACTTTGCTAAAAATGTTAAGTTATTGTCTCAACTTCTCAACCAATATCAGGAAGGAAAAAATACAGATGAAAACACAATATAATTGGCTAAATGTTTAAAATATCTATAGAAGGTTTAGAGGTGTTTGTAGAATAAGTCAAGAATTGTCACTTTAGGAATGCTGAATATCAGGGGAAGATAAAGAGTGGGTAGCAGCTAGTGTGCTGAGAATTGTGTAAAACTCACAACTTCTGAATCCTATAACAAAATAGAAAAAACATTAGGCTTCCCTTGCTGATTTTGTCCTTGTCACTATTTTCTGTAAATTTCGTTTTCTGGCAGTTAGTTGTTAGAATTGGAAAGACAGTTGGTAAATATGCACCTTCAGATTTATATGGCAGATAACACTTCAGTTGCAAGTGGGCGCAAGGATGTTTTGATGAAGTGACTTTAGGAAGGTTTATCTTATCACTTTCCAGCAATAGATTTTTCTAAGTTTTTTTTTTCTTTTCTCCTAATAAAAGCAGTTGGAATGTTAAAAAAAATCTTAAAAAAAAAAAAAAACTAAAGTCATCTACAATTCTTTATCAATAGCCAACATGAACAATTTATCCCATTTAAGCTATAATTCTGTATCTATTAATTTCTTATGCATGGCTCTTCTTTTGATTAAAAATAAAACTGAAAATATTCTAAAAAAAAAAGAAAAAAGAAAAAAGAATACGCAATATAACAGACATGCCCAAGAACACATCAGTTGATGCAAATGAGTGTGTCCATGCCACCTACAAACACAGACCCGCAAGGACACTTGCAACTATGTTCTCTTCCACATGACCTTTGAGGTCCATCTTTGAAATCACTACCCCTTTAAAGCCTTCCCAGAACCTCCTCTTCCTCTCTGCTTCCTCTCACTTGACTTTCAAGTGTATTTGTCATTTCCAAATTTGTGTGACCATCCTGCCCTGTATACACAGCCATCCTGCACTGCATACATAGAATCTTGTACTGCACACATGGCCATCCTGAGCTACACACACATCCATCCTACACTGTACCATGTAGCCATCCTATACTACACGCATAGATGTCCTACACTGCACACACATTACCTGAGCTACACACATAACCATATTGAGCTGCACACACAGCCATCCTGAGCTGCACACATGACCATCCTACACTGCACACACAGCCATCCTGCACTGCACACATGGCCATTCCTACACTGCACACACATAGCCATCCTGAGCTGCACACACGGATATCCAGTGCTGCATCACTGGATTGTAATTTAACAGTTCCATATCTGCAATCTACCTCCTGTGAACTCCTTCAGAGGGGTGACACCTGCAATGTCTGATAAATCAACTAAGAAACAAATGGAAAGGGCCTATTTCTAGATGACAGGAGGTACTCTTTGGTAACAGTTGGAAGCTACCAAGTACTCCATCTGCCCCAGACACTGTCTCCAGCCCTTTACCATCTCATCTCATTCAGCCCTCATCACCTCCCTGAAGGTAGACAGGATCATCACTATGTTTTTGAGAAGGGGAGGCTTTGCACAATCTAGCACCCCACTCGGTCAGGAATATGGAGAATAGCAGGGGATAGGACTGAAAGCTCTGTCTACATTTCTCAAAGCCTTGTTCTTGACTTTCAGTGTTCAGCCTTCTCCAATGTCAACAGATGTTGGCTTCTTCTGCTACTTGAACAACTGGAGTCAAAGGAGAAACCAATGGATGGAGGATTGGTATGGAAATGGAAGGGTTTATCAATTACTCCAACTCTTATACTCTCTCAGTTTAAAATCCTGAATTCCATCAATGATGGTTGGTACTGATCTTCTGAGGCTTTGAACAGCCTTCCCAGTAAGGTGGACCCTCTGGAGTACTGGCGTGGTCCAGAACATCACCCCCGACAACCAGAGGGCTGTGGCCTTCTGGGATGCCTAGGGTTTTATTGTTAGGGCTTATTAAAGTGCAGATTCCCATGAGAAGAGCTGTATATTTATCCATTTTTGGCCATTAATCTCAACATCTCTCCTCCACAAATGTTTACGAAGTATTGGTTTCCTGTGGTTACTGTAACAAATTAGTAAAATTGTGGTGGCTTAAAGCAACAGAAATTTATTTTCCCACAGTTCTGGAGGCTAGAAATCCAAAATCAGGGAGTCCATAGGACCACACAGCCTGGGAAGTCCCTCAGGGGAAATCCATCCCTCGCCTTTTCCAGCCTTTGGTGGCTGTCGGCATTCCTTGGCTTGTGGCTATGTCATTCTTAGGTCTCCTCATCACCTTCTCTTCCATGTGAGTCTAATTTCCTTCTACCTCTCTCTTATAAAAACTCTGTGAAGGCATTTAGGCCTGCGTGGACAATCCAGAAAAATCTCCTCATCGCAAGAGCCTTAAATTAATCACATCTACAAACACTTTACCCTATGACACAACATTCACAGTTTCCAGAGGTTAGGTCTTGCTATCTTTGTAGGGAGGCACCATTCAGGTCACTGTAGGACACAGCTTCTGGGAGGAGACAAGCAAACAGTGCCTCCTGAAGAGTTACTTACCAGTATGACTATTCCAGGATGACTTCCCAGCATGAATAGTCCAGTGCTTTGGAGACCACAGTCTAGGTTTCCAAAGCCTCAGGAAGAAGAAAAAGAGGAAACACCAGTGAAGGCAAAGGGATCTTTGGGCAGATTTCAAACCCCACTTTTCCCTGAAGAGAGGAGCTGTCAATGAGCAGCCACCAAGGAGAGGCAATGAGTGGAAGACAGGATATTCAGCACAGGAGACTAAAATGTTCTGTAGGACGGTAAAGGGGTGATTAAGCAGAAGCCAATTGCCTGCATCAAGTGAATTACCTCAAAGTTTCAATTTATGTGTTTTATGAGGTGAGCTATAATCTAAAGTAAAATATACCAGAATTTAAATCCCATCAGTTCCTGTGACTTCTATCAAGTGACATGGTCTTTCTTTCTTAATTGCTAAGGTAGCAGGGAGACTACTTACCTCAGGGAGTTACTACAAAGAATAGGCGGTATATATAAAATAACTTGTAGATGCAACGTGTTACATGGTAGACATACGGGAGACATTGGCTTTCCCTCTAATCTTGAATACTATATCCTCATGAAGCCCCTTATATCGGTGGGTCTAGATTTGGCAGTTTAGGAACTCTAGTAATGCTGAGGTGTAGCTTTCAAAATTCCATTTCAAATGGTCTTATGCTCACCAGTAATGGGAAAAATTGACTTCGCCCATGTGCCTTCCGTTGTGAGGCAGAGAAAAACACATCTGTTTTATCTACCAAAAATGTATATCCTATTGATATATTGATTGATATATTGATCCTATTGATCAATCAATCCTGAAAATGCCACATAAACCCAACTTGAGGGACATCCTACAAAATAGTTATCCTATATGCTTCAAGTGTATGAAGACATAAAAAACAAAGAGAAAGGTTGAGAAGCTCTTTCTGATTAAAGAAAACTAAAATATGATGACTAAGTGCAATGTATAATCCTGGGTTAGATCATTTACTAGGAAAAATAGAATGACAGATATTTTTGGGGATAGTTGGCAAAATCCGAAGGTGGATTGTATATATAAGGTTTTTTTTTTTTAAAGATTTTATTTCTAAGTAATCTCTATACCAAACCTGGGACTCAATCATGAAATCAAGAGTTGCATACTCTATCAACTGAGCCAGCAGACATCACAAGATAAGAGTCTTAAATTTTTAAAAATTTTGATAATTGCACTGTGATTATGTGTGAATACTCTAAGGAAATACACGTGAAAGTACGTAGAGGTAAAGGGGAAGGATATATTTAACTTACTCTCAAATGGTTCAGAGAATACTATATACACACAAATGTATACATAATGACATATATAACATGCGAAGCAATAATACATATGTATATGTATTATAAATATATATGTAATTATATATATATAGTTTGTAAAACTATATACACAACACTATATTATATATATGGGTAAAATTTTAATAAATGGTGAATCTGGGAAAGATATATGAAAGTACTTGCAACTTTCCTGTAAATTTGAAACTATTTCAAAAAAAAAAAAAAAGGAAACTATTTCACAATAAAATTTTTAAAAGTAAAAAATAAGAGATGTCTCATGGAAGCAAGAAATCTGCATTTCTCCCAAGAGCTCCAGATGGCTCGCTCGGGGGTTGAGGAGGGTGGTGTACTGTCACGGTGATCCTCCTGGTCTCCACTGCTGGCCACACCCCAATTGACAGCCTTCCCCTGGGCCTCCTCCCTTTCAGATCAGGAAACATGCTCATTCTAGGCCTGAAGCTCCACTCTGAGTCCAAGCTGAGACGTCATACCTCCATTCTACTCCCTAAAGGGTTAACAAGAATCCAAGAATCCAAAATTGAATGGTGTGTTCAAAAAAAAAAAAAAAAAAAAGAACCCTTAGAAAAAGAGTGTTACATCATCACACCTGTACAGTACTGATTGCCCTTAAGATGGAGAATGTTCCTGGGGAGGGCTGGGGGCCATGCCTACAATCCTAACGGGGTGCACAGGTGCACATACCTGACTCAGGTCAGGGTTTGAGAAATTTCTAAAAGGGCGTTCATTGCTGGGAACCCGAAGAAGCCAATATTCATGATCCAGTATCTGATTTTCCCTTTTTATTTCTTGCTCCATTTCTTGTCTTCACCTTCCCACCCCAACCTCCTTTCCTGCCCCATCCATGCTCATCAGAGCCCACCCCATACTAGCTCTGTTACTTATCTTTACCCCCAATTTTCCCTCCTATTGGAACCCTCTTTTCCATTTTCTCTTTGTCTTTCAGGTTTCAATTCAGGTGTCTCTTCCTCCAGGAAGCCCTCCCTGGTCTTCCGAAATCTGTATTGTAAGCCTCTCTAATATCCTCACATTGTACTTACAGTGTTATCACTCTGCTTTCTAATTGCCTCTTTGCTTGTCTACATCCCCCAGTCGACTGTATGATCTGTGAGGCTTGTTCACAGGTTATCCCCGGCACCTGGCATATTTCCTTGCTTATAGTACATTACCCATAAGTATGTGCTGAATAAATTCATTGATTACCTAGATTACTATAACCTGGAAGATAAAGATATGTCGTTGTCTGTTTGTGAATTTTCCTTAGCGTGACCCGTCACAATTAATAGAAATTTGTTTACATATCTTTAGGGGGTTTGGGGGCCATTCATCCAAAAGAGCCATTTACAGAATCCTAGAAAATCCAAGAATGGGTTTGGGAATGGGAAGGAGAAGGCAGGCAAGTCAGAGCCCAGAATGCTGTCTGGTGCCCTGGAGAGCTGAATGTTTCCTCAACTTGTCTTGAAGGAGCTTCCCACCCAGGAGATGAGAAGGCAACGTGGGCCAAAGTGCAAGGATTCTTCCTGTTGCAGAGGTGGAAGGGGCAGCCGTTTGGCATTTTTCTCTACACTGGTATTTAAAGTCAGCAAGCCATTCACATGAACACATATTGAAAGAGCATTGAATTCCAAAGAAGAGCTTCCCACTTTTTCTCCATCTTTTTCTAATAACAACATTTAGACATTAAGGAATTTCTCATTTTTATGGAATGTAAGATTTCTACAGCAGAGCTCCTTTTTCTCTCTATGATTTCTGTCCATTGAATGCTACAAAGAGAAACCCACCTCCCTAATTATTGATTACTTGGGCATCTCATTCATTCATTCAAAAAGCACTTAGTGGCTGCTATGTGCCAGGTACTGCTCTGGGATGATGAAGAGACTGCGATACACTATAATTATACTTAGGATATTATAATGACACTTACTATGATTTATTTAAACCACTACATTTAATTTCTTGCTTTCAATACCTTCTTCCTGCTTTTGCTCTCCCTCTGTCTCCATGTTCTCATACAAAGAAAATGTGAGAAGCACATACACCACACAGGGACACACATGATTTGATCAGGATGCATTTTGAGGGCAATAGCGTCACTCAAGAGAAGACTTTAATCCAGCGTGGAGCTGCCTTGTGGATTCTGTTCGGGGGATGATTTAGAAAATACAGCCATGATCCCTGGAGCCATGATCCCTGGAGCCATGATCCCTGGAGCAATTAAAGCCCACTGTCCTCAAATGGACTCTTACGTTTATAGGCAAAAAGTGGAGTCAATAAAGCCATCATGAAGAAGAGTACAAAGTTGCCCGTGTCTCTAGAGAGATATTTGATGGCATCAAATAAGATCCTGGGTTTTTTTACACTTCTCAGGTGTTGCTACCTTGAGAAGGAAGGAGAAGGCAAATGTCCCTGTCACCATTGCCCTCCATTCAGTCTCATCAACCCCTTGTTCCCCGCTCAAGTGCGCATGAGCCCTGAAAGTTAACAGTGAATACTTCTCACCAAGTAAGTTAAAGGGTGCTTATAAATTATTTTATCATTTGGGGGTCCATACTCACCTTTATAACAACCCTCTTAATAATGTGGGACAATGGAAACAATGTACCTTGTCCTTGCAAGCAAACCCAGCTTTTTCTATAAAAGACAATGGGCAGGCTTCAGCATAGCCAGTGGTGGGCTGGAGCGTGGGCTGCAGAACCGGGGCAGTTACTTAATAAAAAGCATTTCACAGTTCTTCCCAACAGTAAACTAGGAAGAATGGTACCGACAAGGGTAGGGCTCCCAGACGCGGGTTCCACCCCGCCAAAGGTTTTGAACCCAAAGCTCCTTTTGCCAGAAGAACCTTGAGAGTTTTGGGAGCAGGATGTCCAAAGCTGTTTGGCATTCCAAAGGAAAGCTTCCCTAGTTCATTTTCCCCTTAGATTTGTGGAGGGAGGATGGAATGTATTGGCTAGATGTAGACAGATTGAAAAATGGGGGATTAAGAGAAGGAAGGGACAGATGATCCACTGTCCTGCCTTCCAGCCAGTAGCTTTCCAAAGCCCTGTAATTGATTGGCATTCACCTCCTACTTTATTACCTGTGCGTTCTTCTAGCTTAATGAGGAAAAAGGATGCACAGTCGGAGATGTGAGAATGGCCCACGTGTGAATGCACACGAGACGCTTACAGGATAAACTGCCAGGCTGCTCTAGTCTGCAGGGGGTGTGTCACGGAAGGATATAGGAAATTTCTAGGCATTCTGGCTTCTGTACAAATGGGGGGGCCGGGGACCCAGGTTTTACTGATCTGAGGATTTCTCTTCCCATTATTGGGAATGCCATAAGATATCTCCACTGACACTAGAGCTTCCAAAGGTGATCGGGGCACCCAGCTAAAATAATAGCTTATCCCCAATGAAAAGAAAGCCCAATGTTACTCCAACAGGAGAGAAAAGGGTTCCTCTGATTTTATTCTTTTTAATTTTTTTAAAGATTTATTTATTTATTCATGAGACACACACACACACACACACACACACACACACACACAGAGAGGCAGAGACACAGGCAGAGGGAGAAGCAGGCTCCATGCAGGGAGCCCGACGTGGGACTCGATCCCTGGTCTCCAGGATCAGGCCCTGGGCTGAAGGCGGCGCTAAACCACTGAGCCACCCGGGCTGCCCTTCCTCTGATTTTAAGTCAAGAACTGGCAACCCATGGTTTGCCAAGTTTGCTGAAGCAAACCCCTGCTTCCTTAGCCACGTCTTTGACGGAGATTCTCTTCATGGGCTTGGTCAAATGTTAACTTTGGGTTCAGAGCCTGTGCTTGCTCGGCAGCACATATACTAAAATTTGGTTCGGAGCCTGAGCTCGAGAATCAGATGCAGGCAAACAAATATTCTGGATGGAACTGCAAAGGGCAAGGCTAGTAGGGGCACCTGGAGAAGGACTGAGAAAATCTCAGTGCTGCAACATCCAGATGAGAGCAGGAAAGACTTTCCCAACTGACCTGGCTAAAGGCCATCCCATGTTCCTTAGTGAGACGCAAGTGGACATAATTCCAAAATGGTATTTATAGTGTTACTGAGTGAGTATAATGATGCTGGAGTTACCTGGGCACAGAAGTGGCTCTAGAATTGAAATCTAGGAAGACTTAGCATTGGCAATCTGGATGGAGGTGGGTAGCTGGGACCCTTACACTGAGGCTATATTTCATTGTAAGCATAAGGCTTTTACTTAGATGGCACATCTTGTAGCTTGAGAGGGGCCGGAAGGCCACTACTGGTAAGCCTGTAAAGATTCTCCAAATCAAATTTTTGTTACCCACTCTTCTCTTAACACAGTGTGTTTTTAGTTATTTTTCTCATATCCTTCTGTTGCTGGCATAAAGTCCTGAACATAAACAACCTAGTGAGGTATCGACACAGGTAGATAATTGGTCCATGTGGACCACATTGACAACTGCAATTCAGATTACAGCATCCGGTGAGTGCAAACCAGTTAAGTGTCTTTCTGACCCAATGCCGCTTTCACAAGGCTGCTTTACACTCGGGACCGCTCTGTGTGCAAACAATAAATTCATAGTTGAAAGCAGTTGTGGTCTCATACCAGGTTGTTTTGCCTGGCCAGCAATCTGTCTTGCAAAACATGCACCGTCTTCTGGGCACCGCCTCTTCCTCCAGGAAGCATGTCACTGTGCTTTGGGTCACTGTTCACTGGATGAGGGGTGAGGACGAGAGCAAGGTGGGAATTTGGAGTCAGATCTGTAGGCATTTAGAGCTAGGTGAGAGATGGGCAGTTGGTTCCTCTCCAGGCAGCTGGACATGCACTGGGTGAATATGGGAGATGCTGGTGTCTACGACATGTGGGGGGAAAATAAAATGAAAGCAGGGATTCTGAAGGGAAAGAGCTGAGAGGGTGAGAGAGAGGCCAGCTCCCTGTTTTCACTCCTTCCCTCAGGCCAGGCTTCTCTTTCCTTGGCTTCTCCGAGCTATGAGTAAATCCTCACTATGCTAGTTTCTCCTTTTATGGCTTCAGCTTGGCCCGAGTGATTCTTGTTACTTGGAGCTTCAAGAGTCCTCACTTGGAAAATGCTCAAAAATGTTGTTTGTAAACCCAGGACTCTGGAGCACCTGGCACCTGAGAAAGAGATGTACTGTCCTAAGAATGTTCGCTTGCTTCTCTGCTGGATTGTGCCAGCATCTGTCTTGATGCCTCCGTAGATTTTGTGGGTAATCATGACTCGTAGTCAAATCCTCATTTTAGAGGGTAGATGTTGAAGAAGGAACAGACACATTCACCTTTAGACCATGAGGATTTGTTCAATAATTTTGTGCCACGAGAGAGGGGAATTTTTTTTTTTTTAGAGAGAGGAATGTTGATGCATAACTGAACACATATCATAAATGTTCAGAAGGGAGTTCTCAGTCTTTAGAGTTCACAAGAGATGGCCATTTGTGCCACTTTACTCATATCAATTTACTCCGACATCCATCCCATGAAGGTGTTAGGAGCAATTATCAAATTTCCCAAATAGAGAAGATGAGGCCTAGAGAGGTATGTGTTCAAGATCATTTTTTCCCCCCGAGGTCTGTTAAGAGAAGATATGAGTAAGCCCTTCTCCCCGAGAGCTGTATTCATCACGCACAGGACGCAGGAACTGTAGGGCTAAGCATATGGTCAAAAGAATTAAAAACTCTTGTTCACCAAAAACCTTGTTTGGAAATGGTCAGAGTATCATTATTCTTCATGGCCCCAAACTGGAAGCAATTTAACCATTCATCAAAAGATAATGAGCAAAGATTTATGGTAGAGCCACATACAGGATATTATTACTCAGGCACAGACAAGGAATGAGGGACTGTTAAAGGCAAAACTACATTCTAGCTGTTAAAAAGAATAGCATTTTAACATTCATGACACTTGTTAAAGCAAGATAAGGAAGAGCTGATCCAAGGAGGAACATGGTGCTGAGAATAGGGACCCCTGAACATGGTCTTTGCCTTGGGTGAGAGAGATTGGACGCAACTCCCAAGGCAGCATGCGCAAGTAGGAGTCTATAAGCAAGGGGCAGGGTGGGGATCATTGGAGAGAGAATACCTAGGAGGAAACATCAGAGTTAAGGGGAAATTCTGGTTCAACCAACCCAACAGGATTCCTGCAGAAGGCAGGCTGAGGGATCAGACACGGCTCGGAGAATGGTGAAAAATGAGGAGCTTGATCAGATACAGAGGGCGGGGTTCTTAGCAGGGTTCTTCTTAAAATCAGATGATGCTGGGACAGACACAAAGTCCCAAAGTCAAGGCCTTGCTGAAAAGTTCTGGGGGTGCTGAATTGAGTTTGGTCAAGGAGAGACTCCATCGGTCTGGATGCACGCCCCCACGTGGATGAGCCCCACAAGCGTTGTGCCCAGTGAAGGCAGCTAGACACCAAGGGCCGCACACCATAGGCTCCCATTTCCATGAAATAGTCAAAACAGGTGAATTCAGAAAGTGTGAAAATAGAAAAGTGGTTGATGGGGTCTGGTGGGAGGGGAATGCCTGTACTGAGTGATAACAGTTTCTTTTTGTGGTGAGGAGAATGTTCCGAAACTAGATAGTGGTGAGGGTTGCATGATTTGGTGAAGACACTAAAAAAAACCACTGAATCGTACAACGTAAAAAAGTTAATTTTCTATGGTGTGTGAATTACGTCTCAGTTTCATTTTGTTTTGCTTTTAAGATTTTATTTATTTATTTGAGAGCGAGCGAGAGTGAGAGAGAACAGAGGGAGAGGGAGAAGCAGACTCACCACCGAGCAGGGAGCCAGATGCGAGGCCCCATCTCAGGACCCCATGGTCATGACCCAGCTGAAGGCAGATACCCCACCAACTGGGCCACCCAGGCACCCCACGTCTCAGTCTTTAAAAAAGACTAACATGTGGGACGCCTGGGTGGCTCAGTGGTTGAGCATCTGCCTTTAGCTCAGGTGTGATCCTGGGGTCCTGGGATCGAGTCGCACATGGGGCTCCCTGCATGGAGCCTGCTTCGCCTTCTGCCTGTGTCTCTGCCTCTCTCTTTCTGTGTCTCTGATAAATAAACAAACAAACAAACTTTAAAAAAATAAAAAGAAATATAAAAAGTCAACACCCATCCTTCTTCTGACCTATGTGTGGAGAAGGCTGACTTTCTGCACTGGGGCAGGTGGGAAAGCAAGATTTCTGCTTTCCTTTGCAGTGTCCCCTAGTACGAGGGGGGGAGTGATGAGTAAAAGACACAGAAGCCACATTTCAGCTTATTGCCCGTGGAACTTGGTAAGAACAAGAGAGAACTCAAAGACCACCTCAGCAGGGGACATTTTCGGGAATGTAGCCCAGACCCAACATGAGCCCTGTGGTCTTAAGGAGAGGCCAGTGGCCTTGCCCTTCCCGGATCACTTAGTAAGAATCCTTAGTGAATACTCTTCGACAGGACTCCGTGAGCACTGAAACAGCAGGGAATCTTGTTAAAAATGCAGAATCTAGTCGGGCAGGACTGGGCCGGGGCCTGGAATCTGCATGTCTAGCCCTAACCCTCCCCGTGGGGGTGAGGCTGACCTGAATGATCCACAAATCACACTTTGAGTAGTAAGGTAACAAAGCAGCAGGACTTCTATGCCTGGACTAGAATAGAAGGGAAGGCTCCCTGGAAGAGGAGTTTAGACCAGGTTTGGGGGGAAGAAAACACAGATGCTTTACCAGGGCCGACAATACTATTCCAAGAGCTGGGATCAGATGGTTGGAAGGTGAAAGGATGTGAAGCTGGTATAATCGAATGATAAGCCGCCTGGCGTGGCTCTCTCTGGGAGATAGAGACATGCGGTGGGGGAAAAAAATCGAGGATCAAGAAACTCGCAGTGGTCCTCTTTTGACATCTGGATGTGTGACACTAGGCCAGGAGCTCCGAGGCCATGTTCTCTGGAGTGCCGTGGGTCTGCGAGCCTTTCATAGGCATTGATCCACCTGTGCAGTACAATTACGAGAGGAAATAAAGACTTTTCTTCCTTTCACTTCATTTTAAAAATGCTTCTCTTTCTCTTCTCAAGGCAGGGCACATGATTCCTGCTCTTTTAAAAATGGTTTCAGGGATCCCTGGGTGGCTCAGTGGTTTAGTGCCACCTTTGGCCCAGGGCCTGATCCTGGAGACGCGGGATCGAGTCCCACGTCGGGCTCCCTGCATGGAGCCTGCTTCTCCCTCTGCCTGTGTCTCTACCTCTCTCTTTCTTTCTGTGTCTCTCATGAATAAATAAATAAAATCTTAAAAAAAAATAAAAAATAGGGATCCCTGGGTGGCGCAGCGGTTTGGCGCCTGCCTTTGGCCCAGGGCGCGATCCTGGAGACCCCGGATCGAATCCCACATCGGGCTCCCTGCATGGAGCCTGCTTCTCCCTCTGCCTATGTCTCTGCCTCTCTCTCTCTCTGTGACTATCATGAATAAATAAATAAAATCTTTAAAAAAAAAATAAAAAATAAAAAATAAAAATGGTTTCATGTCACTAGGTCTTTTAAAAGGTGCCAGATGAACTAGGGGTGGTAGGACGGGAAGTGGGCGGGGGGTGGGGGTGACTGGGCACTGAGGGGGGCACTTGATGGGACGAGCCCTGGGTGTTATTCTATATGTTGGCAAATTGAACACCAATAAAAAATAAATTTATATAACAAAAATAAAAGATGCCAGATGTCATGTCTTTTTTTTCTTTCCCTTTGAAATGGTGATTTACAATCCTGACTGCACCTCTGAATAGTCTGAGGAGCTGCGTGGAACTGCCAGCGCTCAAGCCTCAGCTTGAGACCTTTTGATTTAGTGGCTCTGAGGTAGGGGCTCAGAGGTAGTATTTTTGGTAAAACTATCCAAGTAATCTGAATGTGCAGCCGCAGCTCTCTGACCTGATTCTATCTTCTTCTGAACACATAGCAGGGTCCATGCTGAGTTCCCTGGATTACCTGCTAATAGAAGGCCTAATAGAAGATTCCAAGGTTGGGGCAGTTTCATAAACTCTTTTTTAATTTTTTTATTTTATTATTATTTTTTTTTCATAAACTCTTTATAGAAAGCACAGCCTGACAGATTTCAGGCAGATGCGTCAGGAATTATGTAGCAGTGGTCGATAGTTGTCTCTGTGAGCCCACTTCTCAGAAAGAATATTAACTCAAGAAAGTCACACTTGCAATTTTTCAGGATGGATGTTGATGGTTTATGAGAAATGCCTAGGAAATAAATGGATCTAAAATTTTGGATGAGTAGAGGATTCCCTTATTTAAAAAAAAAAAATTGGATCAGTTGCTTGGAATCCATTTGGAAAGGAACTCAGCCTTAATAGTTATGAACAGTTTGGCAAGAATCAAAGACCAAAAATCACAAATTGTTTTGATGGCAGAGAGACTTCATTTGGGGCTTTATTCTATTTGTGCATTTTATTTTAAGAATCCATTTGTTTTCCTTATTCTTTTTTTTATTTCACTAAAACATGATTTACCTATAATGAAATAGACCTATTTTAAGAGTACAGTTTAATCAATGTGACAAATATATACAAATGTGTAAATCATCATCCCAGTCAAGATACAGGACATTTCCATCACCCCAAAAAGTATGTTTGTGAATTTTCCAGTCAATTCCTCCCCAGCCCCTAGCTAACTCCGCTGGCCTGATTTTATATAAATTGAACTTAAAATATGTACACTTTTATTTTTTTAATTTAATTTTTTATTTTTATTTTTTAAAAATGATTTATGTATTTATTCATGAGAGACACAAGGAGACAGAGGCAGAGACACAGGCAGAGGGAGAAGCAGGCTCCATGCAGGGAGCCAGACATGGGACTCGATCCCAGGACCCCGGGATCACTCCTTGAGCTGAAGGCAGATGCTCAACCACTGAGCCACCGAGGCATCCCTAGTTTTTAAATTTTAATTTGTAAAAAAAAAAATTAATTTGTTTTCAGTTTTATTGAGATATAACTGGTACACAGCACTGTGTAAGTTTAATGCATGTGATATAATGACTTGACCGGCATACACTGTGATCGGATTACCACCACAAGTCTAGTTAACATCTACCATCTCATATAGAAAACAAGGAAATGGAAACAATGGGGTTTTTTTCGTCATAGTGGGAATTTAGAGGATCTCCCCTCTTAACAACTTCCAAGTATCCCATACAGTCCTACTAAATATAGTCATTATGTTACACATTACATCTCCAGTATTCATCTTACAGCTGGAAGTTTATACCTTTTGTTACTTTCATATATGCACTTTTTATATCTGATTTCTTTACCCTGTAATGTTTTTTTGTGTAATAATAAATTTATTTTTTATTGGTGTTCAATTTGCCAACATACAGAATAACACCCAGTGCTCATCCCATTAAGTGCCCCCCTCAGTGCCTGCCACCAGGTCACCCCCAACCCCCGCCCACCTCCCCTTCCACCACCCCTAGTTCTTTTCCCAGAGTTAGGAGTCTTTATGTTCTGTCTCCCTTTCTGATATTTCCTACCCATTTCTTCTCCTTTCCCCTCTATTCCCTTTCACTATTATTTATATTCCCCAAATGAATGAGACCATATAATGTTTGTCCTTCTCCGATTGACTTATTTCACTCAGCATAATACCCTCCAGTTCCATCCACGTTGAAGCAAATGGTGGGTATTTGTCGTTTCTAATAGCTGAGTAATATTCCATTGTATACATAAACTACATCTTCTTTATCCATTCATCTTTCGATGGACACCGAGCCTCCTTCCACAGTTTGGCTATTGTGGACATTGCTGCTATGAACATCGGGGTGCAGGTGTCCCGGCGTTTCATTGCATCTGTATCTTTGGGATAAATACCCAGCAGTGCAATTGCTGGGTCGTCGGGCAGATCTATTTTTAACTCTTTGAGAAACCTCCACACAGTTTTCCAGAGTGGCTGCACCAGTTGCCATTCCCACCAACAGTGTAAGAGGGTTCCCCTTTCTCCACATCCTCTCCAACATTTGTGGCTTCCTGCCTTGTTAATTTTCCCCATTCTCACTGGTGTGAGGTGGGATCTCATTGTGGTTTTGATTTGTATTTCCTTGATGGCAAGTGATGCGGAGCATTTTCTCATGTGCTTGTTGGCCATGTCTATGTCTTCCTCTGTGAGATTTCTGTACATGTCTTTTGCCCATTTCATGATTGAACCCTGTAATGTTGTTGAGACTCATCCATGTTATTGCAAAAATCAGCAGCTCATTTAAATTATATGTACGTAGGGGCACCTGGGTGGCTCAGTTGGTTAAGTGACCAACTCTTGGTTTCAGTTCAGGTCCTGATCTCAGGGTCCTGAGGGTACGCTCTGCGCTCAGCATGGAGTCTGCTTAAGACTCTCTCTCCCTCCATTCCTACTCCCTGCACTCTCTCTCAAATAAATAAATAAATCTTAAAAAAATAAAACATATGTACATATGTATTATTGAGCAGTATCATGGACATACCAGTTTGTTTTTTTAATCCATTCGCTTGGTGATCAACATTTAGGTTAATTCCAGTTAGGGGCTATTATCAATAAAGCTGTATAAAGATTTATTCACAAGTCTTTGTGTGAATCTACGGTATTATTTCTTCTGTGTAAATAATTAGAAGTAGGATTGTTGTGTCACAGGGTAAGTGGGTCACATGGTAAATTTACACCAAACCGTCAAATTGCTTTCCAAAATGATTGTAAGATTTTACATTCCCACCAATAATTTATGAGGGTTTCAGTTGCTAAGTATCCATGACAACACTTAGATTGCCAGTCTGTTTAATTTTAGACATTCTGTTGGTTTGTGGTAGTCTCTCACTATGGTGTTAACTTCCATTTCCCTGATGACTACAGATTTTAAACATCTTGTGATGTTAGCCCCTACATCAAACCATACGCCAAAATTAACTAGGAATGAATTATAGCTGTAAACAAAAAGGAAAAACTGTAAAACATTTACAGGAAACATGGGAGAAAATCTATGTGACCCTGGAGGTAGGCAAATATTTTTTAGAGAACTCAGAGAAAGCACCTGAAGATGGAAGAGAAAAATTGATCATTTGAATTTTATCAAAACTTAAATCTTCTGTCCTTTAAATCACAGCATTAGTACAATTAAAAGACAAGCCACAGATTGGGAGACAAGATTTTTAATAAACACATTTGATGAAGGACTTACATCCAGAATATATAAATAGCCCTTAAATTCACAGATGAGAAAATCAATCTTTTAAAAAAAAGGAAAAACAAATATGAATAGATGCCTTAAATTTATTATCATTATACATAATTTTACACAAGTGAGTTAGTGTGATCATGCATATTTTTTTAAAGCGCAGGCTTTATTTTTTTTTTCTTGGTTTCCATTTCCTTCTCTTTATTTCACTCTTATCAGTACCCAGCCCTAATCTTCTGGGCACCCATGGTAGCAATCCAGAAATGTTTCTCTGCTAATATAATCATATAAAGATCTACACCCACAGCCATGTGCACACACAGCCATGTGCACACACAGGCACAGATACAACTTCTTTTTTATTTTATTTTTTTTTACCCAAATGGGATCATATTATTTTTATAGTTCTGCATCTTGTTTTTTTTTACAAGTCTATTATTGACACTGATCCAAGTCAACTGTCATAGCTCTCATTTTTCTATTTCCATGGCTGCATACTATTCTGTGATGTGCATTTACTATAAATTATTCAGCTATGTCCCTTCTCCCTACACCAATGGGGTTATCGATGTCCATGCACATATCCTTCCTTACTGTTGGGCATTTTTACTTTTAGGAGTGGAATTCCTGCTAGATTGCTTTCTGTGAGAAGGCTGTGATCCTTCCCCAACCAGCAATGGTGATGTGGGGAGAGGTAATAGAGTTTTGTTGTCAGGTGCAGAAAATCTGGCACCAGACTGCCTGGGTTCCATTCCTACTTGTTTACTGTGCCACCCTGTACCTCACATGCCACACCTGTAAAATAAGAATAATGGCATTTCCTCCATTAGGGGAATGGATGAAGATTGGATGAATCCCTACCTGCAAAGCTATGAGCATCTGGCACGTGGGACGCACAGTAGAATTGTTAGTTATGCCATTGCTCATTTCACAAATGTTGAAGAAGCACCCAGCATTTTTTTTTCAGAATCTACTGTAGACTCCAAGGATATGGCAGTGAATAAAACTGACAAAAATATCACTCTCCCAATAGAGCTTTCATTCGAGTGGGAAAATCTGCTACAGCATTCACAGTTTTAAAATATTTTTATTGTTCTGAGGGACATAAAGTACTCATTAGTCCTTCCAATTTGCATATTCTTGACTGATAGGGAGTTTAATCTTTTCACTTTCAAATCTGACACTTTTGCTGCATTTCTATGAATTGTCTTTTTATATATCTTTGTATATTTTTGGTCTACTTTTTACATTTTTTAAAGACTTTATTTATTTGAGAAAGAGCATGAGAGAAAGAGCATGAGCAGAGGGAGGGGCAGAGGGAGAAACAGACTCTTTGGCTCTGTCCCAGAACCCTAGGATCATGACCTGAGCTGAAGGCAGACCATTAACTGACTGACCCACCCAGGCACCCCTATTCTTTACATTTTTAGTTATTTTGTTTAATAGGCATATTTGTGCTTTTCTGTATTAAGAATTCTTTTCATCCAAACCTGTGGTGTGTCTCTTGACTCTCTGTATAGCATCTTTTGCTGTATACTTCTTTTTAATTTTTATATAGCTAATGATTTCCATCATGATTTTACAGCTTTTAGATGAAAAGACTTGGTTAAGTTCCATTGTACCTGTAATTTATAAAATATTCCTGACAAAAATTTCATTGCATTTTTCATATTTAAATCTTTACATGTAATTGATTCTTGATATACAGACTTCATGTTTTTCTTCTAGATGAAGAGCCAAATATGCTAACAGTTTTTAAAATATAACATCCTAAAAAAAAATAATAACATCCTTTTCCTACCAAATTGAAATGAAAATTTCACATCATATATACTGTATGTTCCATTTTGGGGTTATTTATTCTATTAACAAATCTGTTCTTTTACCAATGCCATATTGATGTGCTCACGCTTACTTTTTGGGGTGTGTTGATATCAAGTGAGCAAAACTCTCTCGCTCTTCTTTTTAGCTACATTGACTCTTGGACGTTTATTCACCTATATTGATTTTAGAATGATTTTATCTAATTTTAAGAAGTAGAAATTCTAATCAGAATTGAATTAAATTGATATGTTAATTTTAGGAGAATTTGCTCTTGTCTTTCCTCCAAGAACATGGTATTTTTCCTTTTAATTCAGATCTTATTTTTACATTTTTAATAACATCTTATAGTTCTTTCCAAATGGGTCTTGTGCCTTTCTTGTTAAATTTATTCCCAAGCATTTTATAGATTTTGCTGCCATTTCAAGTGAACTAAATGTCCTATTTCCACATGGAAGTGCTACTGTTAGAAAAAAGAAAATTGCTTGATGTTTTTATTTCCTCTTGCATTCAGTCTCTTTTCCAAAATTATCCCAGTCAGAGTAACTGGGTTTTGATTGTAAAAAGAGATAAAACTCTCTGTGTTTATACTAATTAATTCAATTTGGTCCCTTATTGTATGTGTTAAGATTATAGTAACCTGTCACGTCCTTCTCCTCTTTTCAATTGAAATCATCTTTCAGTTTTGCTATTTAGGATAATATATTGCTTTTTTTTAGGTATATAACATATAAATGTATTAACAAATAATACAATGTGTTTTTGTTCCTATCTTATAAAGTATTATAATAACAATGACTTGTGCATTTAAAATGCCTTTTCAGAATCAGTGAGTATGATTTTTCTACCAAAATATATTGGCAAGTGGTTTGCACTGATATATTTCTTGGTGTTGAAACCTTCTTGTGCTCTTACTGGTCGTGATACTCTGATTCTCCAGCCACACACACAGGCAGGTACCTGCTCCAGGCCCCTTTCTTGGAGGTTGTACCTCAAACACATTCTTGTGGGTTTTTTCTCCCCAATATACCTGACCACTAGCTAGCTATCATGCTGTTCAGAGAGATTGAAAAAAAAAAAAAAAACAGTAGAAAACTATCCATGACTTTCCTAACTTGACCACATACAAATTTCTAGTCAACCCATGTGAGATGGTAATGATATGAATGATATGAATAACTATTCCAGTCAATGCAATCATTCTGCTAGGGAAACCAATTGCATAAAATCTCCACCCATGTTGAAGTAATTCAAGTTTATAGGGCTTGGATATATGTACCCTGCTTATCCTATGTTTATTTGATCAGGGTTTGATCTCTTCACAGCCTGTTGGGATTATTGGACAATATTTAGGCTGTGGTGTCATAGAGTTAATTTCAGTAGTTGTTTGGATTTATCACCATAAAAAAATCAGAAGGCAAAAGAAAATAAAGAGATGAAAAAATAATTAAGAATTATAATAGAATATCCTGCCCCCAACTCCCATAAAAAGAAGAAATTCCTACAGAATATAATAACAATGGTTTTCACTTATTGAGTAACTACCATATGTCAGGTATTTTTTTTTTTTATGTCATTTTACTTAGTGTCCCATCATCTCCACAAAGCAAAAATTGGATTCCTTTATTGTCTGGAAAATCAAGCCTCAGAGATTGTCAGTTTCTTGTTCAAGTTCTCATAACTGCTAATTAGCAGAGTTGGGCTCATATCTGTATGTGTCTCCCTTTGAATTTCTTATGCTAATCTCTCCTTTGTGATACAATAATTCACCTTTAAAGATGAAAAAAATCCATAAATAACTAGAAAATAACCAACTCGTGAGCTATAAAAAATATTGTTTTATTCAAGAATAATGCTAAGCAAAGTTAATTATTGTTGTTTCTGATAGAATTTATGAGATTAATGCACAAGGGAGGCAGTGGATGCCATACATCTTTATATGAAAATGGAGCTCCCTATCATTTGTCATGTAATGAAATTCTTTCCGTTGATCTAAATTGGCTTTTTAGCTTCTCCAAGAAGCTCTTATTATTGACAGAATAAAAATCCAATTGCCTTAAGTGTCTGTTGCAGGAAGTTTACTTTGGACTGTGCTAGCTCTTCTCCAGGCAGGTCTGGCTGTCCCTTTTGGTGCTGGGCTTTGGGGAGAGAATTCCAGAGCCAGGGAAGGGGTCCTGCACAGCCTCTGCCCCAGTCCGGCCCATGTCCTCTTCACAAGCTCATTCTTGAGGCCTGACCCCTCCACCCTCCCCATTGTCTCTGTGTACTCGGCTCACCCTGTTTTCTCAATAAAACCTTGCTCAAAAATAATCCACCCCAAATAGCCCACATTGAGTTTCCCTTTTCCAAATTATTCAAGTGTGCACTGCAGGAATCATTGTTCTTGGCCTTTGGTCAGATGCTACCTTCTATTATTGTCCTTCGCGTTATACATTTTAACTCTACAATAAGACTTATAGGTCCTCACATGAGCAGGCTTCAGAGCCATGGTGAGTTTGAAGAATGTGTTAATAAACACTAGTCCAATAATGCAAGTTGACTTGACTTGAATTCCTGCCTATTCAGAAATAAGTCAGGACCTGATCTGAGAGGGACTTTGAAAGTCTGAGGAAATCTCTCTATTAGCTAAACTATGGTGGAGGGTTACAGCCAGAGGACCCAGGGTACTCTTTTAGTTTTTTCTGGAACATCATCGACATCTCAAGTTGACACTGGGTTTCAAGCCAGACCATGCATGTCCCCTGGCCTCAGCTTTTGCTGAGGATCTGGCTCAAGTGCAGATAATTCTACTTCTATCAGAAGCACAGTTCAAATACCCAGCAGCCTCCTACTTTATATGCCTCCACTGGTGTCCAGAATATTTCCAAGGCTCCTGTTGTAAAAGGATATGCCCTCTGAGAGAAGTAGAGCAGCACAATTTCCAATGTGCTGCGAAGAGAGAAGAAATGGAAGCAACATTGGACCACTGCCAGGAGCAGGTATGTTACCCATCTTGCCCTCAGGGGGATACGGTGTGTCTGAGCATGCTTAGCAGTAGGCTGCCATTTCGCAGACTTTCTAAAGCATCCTGTTCTCCTCCCTTCCTGTCACTGGCACCAAGGCAACCCTCAGCAGGGTGCAGGCCATCTTGAATTCTGGGGAGAAGCTCGCAGGGGATTGTTGTAATGAGGTGCTATTTCATAGAGGACTGTGTGAACCATAGCATATCATTTTGGGGATTAGCATTTCAGTGTCTTGGAAGATCATAAGTGGGGAAAAAAAAGACCACTGTGTAATAAAGCATACCATGTTTTGATTTCAGCCTTTGTAACAAAATGATTTCATGACCTTGGTCAATTTGCCTGCCTTGTCTGAGAAGGAATCCTGTCCATCCCTTCATAAATAGGGACTTAGAAGTCAGTGAGGAAAATTATTAGCTCCTCTGCATTATGGTTTCCACTGGGCTCATTATCTGGCTTCTCAATGTGCCAAGTGCACAGTAGCTGCTCCACAAAGAATTGTTTGATTTGCTCATTGACTTTGTGGCTTTAGCACTGACTGGAATCCTATAAACATCAGGCACTCCTCTCCTCAAAAGTCAATCTGGAAACTACCTGCTGGATTTGGGAGTAGCCCCCACAGCCTGCCCCAAATAATGGAGTGAGCAGGGCTGGAGTGAGAATAGAATTTGGGGGCCTGGTTTTGTGGGGACTGACCCAGAAGAAGATGTAGCCCCCAGGCCCACTGAGGGAGACAGGGACCCAGGTTGTTGACACAGTCCCCCTCCCTCCCATTCAGGCAGCAAGTTCAGAATCCATTTCCAACCCGCTCCAATCACAGAAACAGGCTGGAAAAGACCAAATGAAATGAGATCATCAAGTCCATTGCACAGCCAACAAAAGAGGCCATCCAAAATGCAGGAACAAATAAAATAAAAACCTCTGGCAGAGCTAAGAGAGAAAGGACTGCAATTCAAAAGGGAACTGAAATTACTTTTAATAGATCTTGGTAAAGCTGCCGAGAGACCTCAATCTCTCAGCTCTCCATATTATTTATTGATTGGGCTGCCATCCTCGCTGATTCATGAGTGCTTTATAGAATTACACAAGCTTTGGGTTGCAGAATGCAGCCCAGGAAAGAGAAACTTTCATTCTGGAGCTATTTCTTCTCCAGCTGTGTGGTTTTGTTGCTTTTTGCTCATACCTTAATTTCCTCATCTGGGAAATGGGGAGATACACAACAGGCATTTGTCAAGTCTTTCTTAGAACTCTTTAACTAGGCGGTCATTAAGCAGTGACAAGACTTTTCATCCTTTAGATTTAACAATGAGTTCTTCCAAACAACACTTACCCAGAGACTTTTTACCTGGAGTTCATAAATCAGTGAATCTGCAGAGAGAGAGAGAGAGACCCTAAGCATTCTCGAACTTTCCTGCACCCCAGTCTGTGACTATATGGCCAACTCACATGTCTCTGATAGATACCATTTGTTCCATAAAATGTTTTGGGCAGATTGGTTGCAAAAGGTCAGAACTTGGGTTCAATCCTGGCTTTGTCACCAGCTTGTTATAAAGTCTGGAACAAGTCAATTTATTTATTTTTTCTCATCTGTAAAATGAGAGGATTGGACTAGGTATCTTTTAATGTCTCTGGCAGGTCTTACAGTCTATATTATAGTAATGAAATTTGTGACATTGCTTCTTTTTCAAGAAGCAAAAAAAAAAAATTGGCTTTAAAGACACAGAAGAAAAATGGTAGCTTTCTTTCACTCCATTAAGAATAGCCCCCTGTTGCCAAATTAGTGACATGGTAAATTGGGGTTACAATATTCAGTGTCTCTCCTTGGCTGGCTTAGACTGCTAATCAATCCCAGCTCTGTGAAATAGAACATTCTCTTTAAAACAAAGACACCACCAGTAGTCTCAATAATAATGCAAATCTAGAAAAGATGGAAAAGGTTTTTCTTCTTTTATTTTTTTTGGTCTATATTTGTTGTTAAATAAGCAAGATTTCTATTTGAAGTTACTGTGAGAATATGTTTTACGTAGCAGCCAAAATATCTGCCTGGATGTCTACCTGCCTGTCTTTATCTCTCCACACCATCCCTCCTACATCTGGTCATGGATCTTCTTTACCTTTGGCAATAGTATTTTTTTCTACTCACTGTTGCATAGATTTGGGTGAAATGGCAAGGAGCAGGGACAAGCAGGGGCCAAGGCAGCATGGAATATGGAGAAGGCGTGGCACCATGGAGGGAGCTGAGGGTGTTCATCTGCATGGTGGGGAAAGCAAGCAATGTGCACAAAAAAAGAAATATGGCGCATGTGATGTTTGGCAGTAAATCTTCCTAACTAAGCCCATGAAAAATTCTGGCAAATAAAGCAATTATTTACATACAAAGTGAGGCTTTCTGTGTGCTTGGCATTCTGAGGATGGTGTCGAAACTACAGAAATCACGCCTGCATATTTTCAACTGAAGAATATTTCTTTGATGCTCAATAATGGATATTGGACATAAGGGAAAGCTCTGTGATGGGTAGAGGGGGAAATAGAGGATTAAAGTTGGAAGTGGACAGCACTACCAACAGTGTGATTTGGCCTGGGCCATCCTGAAGGGCTCCACTACCAGGGCCTCTACAGGATCTGCAATGGCTCTCCCCATTCTATTTCAAGGGTACAACCAAATGAACATGTCCCTTGCCATGCAGAAACTCCTTTTGCAAATGAAATCTTCTTTTCCCTAAATGAGTTTACATTCTTCTGTACTTCTGTTGTCATTTGTACAATGACTTTTACTTCATTCCCCTGGAAAACTTTTACTTACCCTTTAAGACTCATCTGTGCATCTTTTCCTATGATATTTAGTTAATTTTCTATCAGTTCAAACACCATTTACCCATTTTTCTATGCACACCTAATAACGTCTTTGAGGAACGCTTCATTCTTAGGTGTTGTTCTGTGGCTTATGACTAACTTTTTTTTTAAGATTTTATTTATTTATTCATGACAGACACAGGGAAAGAGAGAGAGAGAGGCAGAGACACAGGCAGAGGGAGAAGCAGGCTCCATGCAGGGAGCCCGACATGGGACTCGATCCCAGGTCTCCAGGATCATAACCCTGGTTGAAGACAGGGCTAAACTGCTGGGCCACCAGGGGTGCCCTATGACTATTATAGCAACTTTCAGCAAATAACAGTTATGAAGAGCACTGTAAAGTGTTTGCTGCTTTTATATCCTGTGCATATCATCTCAATCTCTTTATCACCTTTAGTATTTGCAGTACAATTCAAAGGCATGGCAAAGAATACTAGTGTTTCATGAGTATTTCTTATTTGAGCAAACTCATAGCTGTATTTTTTTTTTCTCACTTGAGTGGTATGTAACTAGAGTTTAAGCAGCTTCTGTTCAAAATCAGCAGGAAGTCTCGGTCAAATTGATATTTGATGCTCTGACAGTAGTTGCAAATTATGCATGTATGAGACATACTAGCTCTCATTGCTTTGAAATTTCTTCTATCCGTTCCAAGGGATTTGGCAGTTTCTACTTTCTTCAGCTGCTTTAAGTAGTATGAAGGGCAATCCTTTTTTACGCATCTCAGGAACAAAATGTAACACAGGTTCATCTACTTGGGAATGTATTCCTTTCTTAAATCTAGTATTCAGTAGGTGCTTTGCAAGAAAATACAGAGCTGTAGTTTTTTGTCTCATATCAACATGTATGTCACTAATTTAAGTGTGTGCCCTGTTGATATATTTCCCTGTCTTTCTGTATCCACAGTAACTTTATTTCATTGCCAAGTTACAGGGAAAACTTCTTGGAGACATTTTACATGGCAATCATCAATAATGCTCATATCTAAGTGAAATAGTAAAAATATGAACATGTATGGTAAAGAGTGGCAGTGACAACGACGCTGCAGCTGCTCCCAGGCCACTGTGATGGCACTGGTATTATGAGATAAGCTTCTATCTTGTAGATCTGAAAATGTGAAAAAAAAAAGTGGGTGTGTGTTAGAATTGATGAAATGTGGTGGAGATGTGGAATAACACCTAGAGCTTTTCTTTTAGGAAAATCCATAGCTCAGACACCTATATCATGAAACAATAAAGAAGAAAGCAAAGTGACCACTTAAGAGATGTGAAAAAGGTAAAAAAGAAGTTAAACCTAAGGAAGAGACTGTTCAAGCTGTATGGAGAAATGAACAAGTTAGAAAACCCAAAACAGGATCTTTTCTAACAGTTTCCTGTTTTCTCTTATCATTTTTATTGTATTTCCTGGGCATAGAATAAGAACATCAGCAAAAAAGTATTCTCTCCTTTCAATTTCTACGGTTTTTTTGTTTGTTTGTTTTTGTTTTTTTCTTTTTTTGTTCTCTCTTGTTTAATGGCATTGGCTTGCATGCCGCTGGCTGTTGGTTTGAGATGTGTATCTTTCCATCCTGTTAGTTTCCTAAGATTTTTTTTTTTCATGCTTGGAATAGATGGAGAACTGAGTCAGATGCCCTTTGCTCTCATCATTTGCTGAAATGATCATATGGTTCTTCCCTTTGATCTAATCATGGAGCACACATCAACTTTTTAATGTTGTGATATCCTTGAATTTATGGGCTTACCTGCATTTGTGTTTGCTTATCAATTTAGCAAAATATGCTTAGATACATTATATGAATTATATTATAATATATTATATTAATTACATCATATTATTTCATAAGGTAAATATTAAACTTTAAATGTCTCTGAGCGCATTCAACTTGGTTGCGCCTGGGGTGACTGTTGTCCTGGGTTCTGAGTTCCTACATTTCCTAAACGTTAACACCAACACTCCCACAACAAGAGGCAGCAGTCCTACTTAGTGGAATATATACTATAAGCTATAATATGGAAGATAGTAAGGGACTAGTGGAAGACTAAACAGAGCAATAGAACAGTCTAGAAGTAGACCTAAATAAATATGAAATTTTAGTATAATTTTTTAAAAAATGACTACCCAAATCAGTGAGGTGGGGATAGATTTTTAACCTATTATCCAAAGCTGTTATATTTTCTACTTCACTGAACTCCCCTTTGAAATATCCTCTGGCCTTCATCCTAGGTGTTGGCAGTATGGCTGGCAATAGCAGGAAGGGAGCCACCCTAGGATGTGGAAATCTGCAAAATAAGAGAAACAAGGCACTTTGCCGTGCCATATATATATCAATCTCCTCTGTTACAGGTAATTCTTAGGGAACATCTCTTTTGGGGGACGTATGACAATATCATGTAATAATATTTCTTTTCTTTTCATGGGAAATTGTAAAAGATTATAGATTATGGTCATTTGTTTATTATCTCAAGCAATTACCTATGTTCTTTCCCAGGAGATAAATTATGTATTTTCAACAAGGGATAACAAAAATATGCAATATTTGCAAAATATTTTTGAAGTATTCTAATGTTTAGAATTTTTCTGTTCATAATGTTTTTATTAAAGAGACTTTAAAAGTCTTTACCCTTCAGAGTTCCAAATGAGAAAGGAAAGTTGTGGATGAACATCCCATTACTGTGTCTGTTCTAAGTAAACTGTTAAAAAGTTCTGAAAACTTCTGTCATGGTGACAGGGGCTTTGCCATAGGTAGCAGTTACCTCTCTGTGTTATTTATTTTTCAGAGAAATTTAAAAAAATATTTATTTAAGTTCAATTAGCCAACATATAGTACATCATTAGTTTCAGATGTAGTGTTCAATAATTTATCAGTTGCATATAATACCCAGTGCTCATCACATCATGTGCCCTACTTAATGCCCATCACCCAGTTACCCATCCCTTCCAGCAGCCCTCAGTTTGTTTCCTAGACTTAAGAGTCTCTCGTGGTTGGGCAGCCTGGGTGGCTCAGTGGTTTCGCGCCGCCTTCAGCCCAGGGTGTGATCCTGGAGTCCAGGGATCAAGTCCCATGTCTGGCTCCCTGAATGGAGCCTGTTTCTTCCTCTGCCTCTCTCTCTCTCTCTCTCTCTCTCTAATGAATAAATAAATTAAATCTTAAAAAAAAAGTCTCCCATGGTATTTCTCCCTCTCTGATAACTTCTTCAATTTTTTCTCCCTTATCCTATGATCACTCTGTGTTATTTCCTATATTCCACGTATGAGTGAAACCATATGATAATTGTCTTTCTCTGTTGGGCTTACTTCGCTCGACATAAAATTTATCCTCAAAGATAAAATGTACTGTTCCAGCTCCAGTTCCTAAACTGTTCAAATATTTGGGATTCCCTTCAGGCCATTACAGGAGCAGGGCACCTAACACCAGGATATTTCCTGGCCCTAGAAATAAAGGAGCAATAAGAACCTTCAGGTGGATACTGATTTTTAGGTACTTGAAATTCCCATTTCATGCAAATGAAGAAAATCGGTGTAAGATCTGCACAGAGAGAAGAGGTGTTCCTAATTTTGAAAATCTAAAATGCCACAGAGGTGAGAGAGAGAACCAACCTGATGAACATCAAGCTGGATGGTGACTAGAGAAAGGCACATTTGTCAGAGCCTGAATAAATAGTGATTGGAGCTGTCCTTCCAGAGGGGTGTGGTGGTTCATTGTTGGAAGTATGGGCCACATGTTGCCTGGCCTGATGTTCTCTCACAGGTCCTCATGAATGAAGACTCACCCAAGCCTAGTGGGCTAATGTGATGGTCTCGTACCTTCTCTGGGCTCACACACCTGCTTTTTCAGAGAAGGTCCATTGAGACAGCTTCAGCGAATTGTTTTGCGAGGGAGATCCTGGTCACTGTTATATTAGAGTGGACTTTTTATGTGAACAGATTCCCTGAAGAAATAGTAGGAAATGAATATAAAATCATTTTAGTTCCAGATCACAGAAGAAGGGAAATTACAAAAAGAAGATAAAGTATCCAGCTTTCCAAAGGTCAGTAATTCTCAGTTAAAAATTCTGGTTGTCAATTCAGTCTCAGAGATCTCAGACTCTGCGTCACTGCCTTTCTCCATTATCAGATTGAGTCTGGCCAAGACTTTGCTGTGTTCCCCTTTAAGAAGGAGTCTGAGAATACTGACCATGGTTAGGGATGGGACATCCGGGTCAGGCTGGTGCCTAGGGCGGTGGGTCAGAACACAGAGAATCATGTGGACCTGCTCTCCATTCCATTTCCTCCTGGCCACTGAGGCTTGTCTACACAGACACATAAACCTGAAAGTCAGACTGGCAACTCAATGTTGCTATCAGTTCCTTGGGTAAACATGTCTTCTGAACAGTTATAAACAAATGACTTCATCTGCAACACAGAGCCACTGTGGTCTGAAGTTATACAATCTCTTTCCCTTCCTCACTTTTCCATCTCTTCCAATTTCTCTCTCTTTCTCTCACACACTCTTTCTAATGCCCAAACACCTTTTTCTGTCTAACCTGGAATAGTTGAGGAATAATTTTCAGCTGGTTACAAAGCTTAAGTACTTAAATGTACTGCACAGACTTTTGATTATGTGATTCTTAGTTTAGTGACTCTTGGAATTACAAAAAAAAAAAAAAAATGAAAGTCATCCAACCTCCCGTGGGATAATTCTTGTTTTGTAGGACCTAGGATTGTTGAGACTGAAAGATAAGTACTCTGAAATAAGAAGAAAGACACCAAATCTGTGGGAGGTGAGGGGCGTGTGAAGGATGCCAAACCTGCCCTACCCCCATGCCTGCCCCCTTAGGGTCTTTGCACTTGCTGCATGGGGACGAGACCTTCCTTCTTGTTCCCCATCTTTGCATGATTTGCTCCCTTCCTTCATTCAGGTCTCTGCTCAAATGCCTCCTCACCCAATTGGTTTCATTTGTAGTTCATAAGAATTCTTATCACCTGATGTGATAAATGTATTTGTTCATCAATTAATTCTTCATGTCCCCCTCGATGTGAATCTAGGAGGGCAAGGCTCTTGCATGTCTCTTTTGCTGCTCTTTCCCTGGCAGCTCCTGGCACACAGTGGGTGCTTAAGATATAAGTGTTGGCAGAGGTGAGGGATATGGACAAAATTGCTGGCATCACTAACGGATTATAAGTCCCCATATTCTTGTTGATCGGAGAGCTATTTGAAGGCCAATGTATAGTGTCTGTACTGCACTTGGCAGAGGGGTCATCTGCATCTATCTAACTCTTCAGGAGAGAAACTCCCATCACCAAACAATTCTTTCTACTACTCCCCAGCCACCATCCCCCAGACTGCTCCAACTTCTCCCTCTTCTCTAATCAAGCCACCATCACATTTTACAAAGATTGCCTAATGGTCTTCTCCTAAGTAGCTTCCTGCTTTTTTTTTCTTGTCTTTGACTAACCTATTTTCTCCATAGTGACCAGAGTGATGTTTTAGAAAAACATATCTGATCACGTTGTGGTCAAACTCCTCCTACAGCATGTGCCTTGTCTGACTCATCGCCACCCTGTTCTACCCACACTGGCTTCCTAATGTTCTCAGTGTCAGTTAATTCCATCCTGCCTCAGGGCCCTTGCACTTGAGTTCGCTGTGGCTGGGATATACTTCCTGTGGTTTATTGGATGGCCAACACTATTTTTTTCATCATTTTCATTTTAAAGATTACCTTCTCTTTGATCACAGCTTCTCCTATTATTTTCTAGAACAATCCTCTGCTTATTATCTTTTTAGCTACCACGGGTTGTAACTCTTGTTTGCTTGTTTTCCCATTACACTGTTGGTTCATATTTATCACAATCCCTGCTGTTTCCTGGATGCCTAGCATAGTGCCTGGCACATAGTAGGTGTTCAGTAACAAAAGTAATGAAATACATGAAAAATATTGTTGATTAAATGAATCTCCTCAATTACAAAGAAAGTCAGAGTCCCAGTTAAGATCACTCCAAGACAGTATGGTACTGGTACAAAAACAGACACATAGGGCGGCCCAGGTGGCTCAGCAGTTTAGCACTGCCTTCAGTCCAGAGCCTGATCCTGGAGACCCAGGATCGAGTCCCATGTTGGGCTCCCTGCATGGAGCCTGCTTCTTCCTCTACCTGTGTCTCTGCCTCTCTCTCTCTCTCTCTCTCTCTCTCTCTCTGTGTGTGTGTGTGTTTCTCAGGAATAAACAAATAAAATCTTTAAAAGCAAAACAAAACAAAAAACCCAAAACAGACACATAGATCAATAGAACTGAATAGAAAACCCAGAAATGAACTCACAGTTACATAGTCAATTCATCTTCAACAAAGCAGGAAAGAATATCCAATGAAGAAAAGACAGTCCCTTCAACAAACAGTGTTGTGAAAACTAGACAGTAACATACAAAAGAATGAAACTGGACTACTTTCTTACACCACACACAAAAATAAAATCAAAATAGATGAAAAACCTAAATATGAGATAAGAAACCATCAAGATCCTAGAGAAGAACACAGGCAGTCACCTCTTTGACATTGGTCATAGCAACTTCTTACTAGATATGTCTCCTGAGGCAAGGGAAATAAAAGCAAAAATAAACTACTAGGTCTTCATCAAGATTAAAAGCTTCTGCACAGTGAAGGAAACAATCACCAAAACTTAAAGGCAAACTTCAGAATGGGAAAAGATATTTGCAAACGATGTATCTAATAAAGGGGTTGGTATTCAAAATATATAAAAAGAACTTATAAAACTGAAGTTGCAAAACCAAATAACCCAGTTAAAAAATGGGCAGAAGACATGAATAGATATTTTTCCAAAGAAGACATCCAGATGGCTAACAGACACATGAAAAGATGCTCAACATCAGTCATCTTCAGGGAAATGCAAATCAAAACCACAAGGAGATACCACCTGTCAGAATGGCTAAAATCAACAACACAGGAAGCAACAGGTGTTGGTGAGGATGTGGAGAAAGGGGATCTCTCTTGCCCTGCTGGCGGGAATGCAAACTGGTGCAGCCATTCTGGAACAAACAGTATGCAGTTTCCCCAAGAAGTTAAAAATAGAACTACCCCACAACCCAGCAATTGCACTACTAGATATTTACCAAAAGGATACAAAAATACAGATTTGAAGGGGTACATACACCCTGAAGTTTATAGCAACATTATTAGCAATAGCTAAATTATGGAAAGAGCCCAGATGTCAATCAACTGATAAGTGGATAAAGAAGAAGTGATATATATATATATATATATATATATATATATATATATATATATATATGGAATATTACTCAGCCACCAAAAAGAATGGAATTGTCCTTTGCAATGAGGTGCATGGAGCTCAAGAGTATCATGCTAGTGAAATAAATCAATCGGAGAAAGATGAATATCATATGATTTCATTCATATGTGGAATTTAAGAAACAAAACAGATGAACATAAGAGAAAAAAAGGGCAAACCAAAAAGCAGACTTTTAACTGTAGAGAACAAATTGAGGGTTGCTGGAGGGGAGATAGGTGGAAGGATGGGTTGAATGATTGACAGGTATTAAGGGGGGCACTTGTTGTGAAGAGCACCAGGTATTGTATGGAAGTGATGAATCATTAAATTCTATACCTGAAACTTATATTACACTGTGTGTTAACTGGAATTTAAATAAAAACTTGAAAAAGAAAAAAATATATAGGAGAAACTGCAAAAAAAAAAAAAAAAAAAAAAAAGGATGATCATGCCAAGAAATCTTATTGAATAAATTTCAACTGGGTCCTAATAAAGATTTTCTCCTTTGATCAAACCTGAGTCAGGCTCCTCTAAGCCCTCTTCTCCAAGAGGCCCTGAATTGGGCTCTGTCTTTGGTCTGCTCAAGTCCAATTTTAGCCAGAATTATGCTGAGTCAATTTAGCCTAAGTCCTCCATCCTTAGTATCCAAGCACTCTTCATATCTGATTAAGTTCCTTATTCCCACCTTTGATATCTTATCACTAGTGTGCTTTCAGCAAGAGTCCTATCAAGTCTGGTCTAGCAACAATCCCCCTAGCCTTGATTTTTCCTCTTAGTCATTTTCTATCCACTGACCCCCACTTTGCGTCTTCTTGGCTATAAATTCCCAGTTGCCCATGCCCAGTTCGAAGTTGAGCCCAACTCTCTAGTTCTAACCATGCTTGCCCTCTCCCCATGCACATACCCATAGCTGGCAAACCTATGCCTGAGATCCTTAAAATTTTATAGCTGTGATACTTGGACGCTCTGTAGGTCTGATCATCTGTCACATATTCAGGATCCTGCCCTCAGGCACTATATTCATAAAGATAGGCAGCAGGGGTGCCTTGATTATGTCATAACAACACAAACATATACCCTTTCCGCAGTAGCTATGTTCCAGAAAAATTACTATTAGCATTAGTAGGCTAAGATAATTTTAAACGTATTCAAATGCTGATGTCTTAGGGGACCTAGTAAATGGATCTTTCTTCCCTGCTATGCTTATGAAGAAATGGAGAGAAAAAAGAACAGGAGATGGAGGGCAAAATCACCTTTATGGCAGAGAGACTCAACAGGAATCAAGGTTTTTGGCAAAGGAGCCTTCCTTATAGTGGACCCCAGAATTCAATGAAGGTAGTCACCATGGAGAGTCAATCCTGGCCTCATTGAGGCTGGTTTGGGGGCCGTCACTGGGGGTATAAATGGGCCTATTGCCAAGAGCGAATTTGAGCTAGATGGGCCTCTTCATCACCAGCTTACCAATGAGCTACCCATCCCATTTCTCCAGGGCTAAGACAGTAAGGGACTGAAAATACGAAAGGTATGAATTATTAAGAAGTCTCTTTCTTCTAATGCCAGAGTCCACTATTTTGCAGAAAACATGAAGTGAATATATTGGTCGGGATGTTATCCAATTTACAAACTGTTGACTAAGGCCAATTAGATCTTCAGATTTACTCAGTCAAATTTTGTTTTTGAACACTTTTAATTGCTAAGACTCTGTGACTATTTCTCCCCACTGGAAATGGCATTTTACTGTGAAAATCTGAGCTGGAAAACAACATTTATCAGAAAGAAAAGACATGTTTTTCATGAATGAGCCATCATTTTCCTGATGTGTGTTCCCTCATGCTTTCTCTGTTTGCAGAGGCATGCAGGTGGAGATGGATTGGGGGAGATGTCAGAAATAGCGTCTGTTCACATTGGAAATGACATCTGAAACAAGGTCATTACCAGAGAAGGACAGTAAATAACAGAAAATTGTCTATTTTCTGGGTTTTTGGCACACAAGAGAGGATGAATAAAATAAGTCCATGTTTAGCTCCCTATCCAATTGCACCAGTAGCTTCTTTCTTTTATTAACTATTAAATCTTATCCCAAAGCTAAAACAAGTTTATGGGATTTTGTTCTTAAAAAGCAATTCTGATTTTTTTTTTCCTTTCAGATACTCAAGTTTGATCAAGTGCATCCAAGTTAAAAGTCAAACAAAGAAAGGAGGGGAAAAGAGGGAGGAAAGTTCACTGATAATCTAGAAACTAGGAAAGCACTCCTGGATAATGACTCGATTGCACTGTGGTGGTCTAAGAGGTAGTGAGTGTATAGGTTGATATCGGGACATTGTAACTTGGCATAATTATTTGTTGTGGTTAGAGGCTTTTATGAAAGTAAGATTTAAACATTCAATTGACATAGAGCACATCTTGTCAGAAATAACAGACCTAAAAGTGATAGCTGCATTTACAGATTTCTTACATCTACCAAACTCAGTTAGGGGTTTTGTATGGTTTATCTCCTTTGGTTCTTCCAACCAGTTACCTAAGATAGGATTAGCACCTTCATTTCAAAGAGGAGGTAATGAGGTTTAGAGAGCTTATGTCAATTGTTCAAGGTCATACAATTGATAAGTAATAGAGGTAGTCCTTGAACCTAGGTCTGTCTGTTCAAAAATCTGTGTTCTGAACCTCAAGATATACCATCCAGATAACATAAGGAGAGTGTCTTACTTTGTTTTATCTTCCCCACATTCCAGTTGCTATTCCGTGGTGGCAGATGTCATGTTCATCTTCCTCCTCTTTGTATCCCACATGCTCAGTATAGTGACCAACACAGAACAGGAACTTGACAAATATTTGTTGAATAGATCAATAAACTGTGGGATTTGTTGCTAATTAATATCTATCCCATTTATAGAAACACATATAGCAATTCTTAGGGAGAATCTTAAATTTAGGAAGTTGAAGAAATAGAGGAAAGATTCACTGAGACTTATTTAAGTGGTGCTCTGAAATGCAAACACTATCATTAATTTAGATAGTTTATATACCTAGTTATTAAAAGAGAGACTATGAGCTTTGCCAAACACACACACACACACACACACACACACACACACACACACACAGTCTAGATCCTTTGTATCGAAAACCAGAGGAGTCCATCTCTATTCTGTCAATGTTCAAATTCTTTTGTTGCTCAGAGACTGCAGCACTCTGCTGGAGTGAGGGCATTAAAATTCTGTTAAGCAGTACAGCCTCTGAAGCTGTGTTGTCTAGATTTGAGACTTTAAATCTTATTCCATCACTTACCAACTGTGTTTGTTCAAGTATTTTGAGACACAGCCATCAAGTCTACAGTAGAGAGGAGGAAACAGTAGTGTGCAGGGTGAAATTCAGGTCATAATGTAGGTGTGATGCATGGGAAAGGAAGGGAACAAAGACGATAGGGTTGGAGAGTCTCTAACTATAGTCTACTTCTAAGAAAGTCATCAGCCATGTTGAGGAGGAGACTGTTAGCCACAGTCATCTGTTATGAGAGTCCTGTTTCTGCCATGCTCCCTCGTTGTTTAGGAGCAACCTGAAGGTAAGCTTGGTCTTGATACAAATGGGGTGGTAGATCTAGAGGGACAGCGGCAGAGTCTGCTCATCAACTATGCTCCTGGTAGCAAGAGATCTGATTGGTACATTTTCTAGAACACCACATCAACTATAACCCTGGACCAAGAACTAATCTATCTGTCTTCACACTAAAACTCATCAGAAGGGTTGCATATATTCTTTACCTCTGATATCTGTTCTGTTGTGCACCCCTGAGCCATTCATATAAGGCATTGTTCCTATCACTGAACTCTTCCTCAAGGTGACCAGTGATCCTCCCAGTACCTATCCAATGGCTAGGTCTCAATCTTTTAGATTCAATAGATCTATTAGTAGCATTGGATAGCGTTGGCCACTCCCCGCCATCTTGAGATACTCCTTTGACTTGGCGTCTGGGTCTTAATCTTCTGACTTCAGTGCTTACTCCTTCTCAGGCTCCCTTGATGGTTTGTTTTCATCCTTCTGATCTCTGAGATGCTGACTTGACCCAGGTCTTGGTCCTCATATTTCTTCTCTATCTACATTGACACTTCAAGTAATCTTATGTAATTTTATGATTCTGGTTGGATTCTAAATTTCATCATATCACACCTCCCTATCTAAGGATCTTTCTGCTCAACTCCAAAAGCTGCTCTAACCAAAACTCTTAGTGTCTCCTTGATTCTTCTTTCTCACACCGCATATAGAATCTATTGGAATTCCTGTCGACTCTGCCTTCAAAGACACCTAGAGACCAACTGGTCTTCACTTTTTTCAGTGCTGCTGCCCTGGGCTAAGCCTCTGTCACTTCTCCTCTGGGTTATTGCAAGAATTTCCTCATGGTTCTCCCTATTGCAGCTGTTTCTAGTGTATAGTATATTCTGAATCTTAAGCAACCAAAATGAATTTTTAAGTTACACTATGTCTTCCATCTTAAAGACCTTCAGTGGCTCTCTATTGCACTCAGCCAACTTCTGATAATGATCCACAAGAGCCCTTGTGATCTGACTTCTGCTACCTCTAATCTCTTCTGAGATGCTTTCCCTACTTGCTCTGCTCTGTCAACATTGATTTAGTCTTCCCAGAATGCCAAGTACATCCCTGCCTCAGGATGTTTGCACTTCCATTTCCCTTGACCTGGAGAATTCTTCTCCTATACCTACATATCTCACTGCCTCACTTCCTTTAAGACTTTTTTCAAATGCCACCTGAGTAGTGAGGGCTTCCATAATCCATAATCACTGCCTGTAAAATAGCAATCTTCCACAATGGCACTTCCTGACCTTCTCACCCTGACCTCTATTTCCCTACAGCACATATTATCATTGGGTCAGTCATGTATTTACCTACTTATTTATATATGTTCTCTCTCTTTTTAACATTCATACTAAAATTCCAGGCTCCATAAGGAGCAGAGACTTCATCTGTTTTATTTATACTATATTCCCAGTGTTTGACACAGAGCAAACAAATGATAAAATAGACTGTTCTATGCCCTATATTGTGCATATCAAATTCTAATTTGTGTAAGATGTTGCATTTGAAAATTGAAGCCCTTATTCTTTACATAGACATTTATTCCAAGTTTACTCTAATAGAGTCTCTGTCACTTTATTACTAAGGAGAGCTTCTTTATTCATTAAACTCTGAGACTATTGGTTATCTATCAGACTTCTCCCTCTTTGGCCCATGCTACTCTAACCCATCTGCGTTCTCTATATCTTTTTCTCCTTCTTTGTTTTTGCTGCTAGTCTGAAGTGAAGGAAAAAGAACTTTAAGGTTTTTGTTTTGTTTTGTTTTTGTTTTTGTTTTTTTTTTTGGTGGGAAGAGTCAGTTCCTGATTGGAACCGAGCTGAGAACAGATTCTTTCACTGTGTAGGAACTACCTATAGTGGTACTTGGTTCCACACATTTAATAGAGTTCAGTGAATATTTGCAGAATTGGTTTGAATTGACTACAGTTTATATCTTCAAAGATTCCCTACAATACCCCTTTTTGAGTTTATGTATTTGCTTAACCAGTTCAGGCCCAGTCACCATGGCTTACATGTGTCCCATGTTTCTCCCTTCCTTTCCACTCTAACCATATAACCAACAAACAAAGAAGAAAAATTGGAAGTGGATATTTAAAACAACTGTGATACTATCTTCCTTCTTTATCAGCAATTTATACCAGAATCACTCCCCTAATTATTACTATTTTTTTGGCAAATGTGATTAAAGTTTAGCATATGTACAGAAAATTAAGAAAATAGTGAGTTATAGCTTGACAAAATTTTACGAAGTCAACCTACCCACATAATCAGCACTTAGATCTTGAAACAAACTGACAAGCTTGCCAGAAGTCCTGTCATATTCCACAGGGTCACTAGCCCCAGCAAAGGCAACTACTCCCCACTTTCCAGACTCCTAATAACAAGTGTTGGTTTCATCTGTTTTAAAACCGTTATGTAGAAAGGAAAGGTACAGTGTGTACTCTCTTGTGTCGGATTTCCTTTGATCAGCATTGTATTTGTAATATTTACTCATACCTTGAGTGTTATAGTTCAGAACCCTTCTCATTTTGCCTGCTTGGCAAGACCCAGACTCCTGCTCAGCTATCCTTAGGTCCTCCTATGGGTGACTTTGAACTAGGGGGACGCATCTTCTCAAATTGATTTTTGAGTTGCTAAGTACCCTCAAGTGGAAAGCAATGGAGCCTTTTAAAATCTGTGTTTCAAGTCTCAGGTACCGCTAACTTACATGGAAAACTGAGAAGCTTCAAGAATGGTGGTCTAGTTTATTGGCCAATAATTAGATGTGCAATCAGTGAAGTCAGGCTCACAAACTAGTTACTGAATTTTCCAGGAGAGGAGCCAATGCTTTGAGGTTCCTCTGCAACAGCTATGAGGAATAAGTTAAAGGTATTCTTTAATTCATAGCAGTTTTCCAGCCACCATGATAGTTCCTAGCCCACCCATACTCCTGGAGAAACCTGCCAGGAGTTTTGTCTAGCTAGGCTAGTTGAGCATGGGAATGCCGTCATTTGGAAGGAATTGATACTGTGGTATTTGATGGATAAAAGCTAAGCAAAATGTGACCTCTCAGAGCACTGAGTTCCCTCCAGCTGCATCACTGATTAACTTTGGAGAGATGGTATAATTGCAATGGAGTCTGGGGCTCTGAATTCTTGTCCTAGTTTTGTCCCTAACTCATTGTGAAAGTTTCACCAAAGTACTTGGACCTTAGTTTCCTCCTGGAAAAAACAAACAAACAAACAAACAAACAAAAACCCCAGAATGATAAGACTCTGTGGTCTCTGAAGCCTCTATTATTCCTTGTGTGACTGCTAATCCTCACTTTTGTGCCTTTCTTGGTCTTGCTCCAGCTTCCTGGCTGATAACCCCTGTCCATCAAGCTTGTCTGGAAAGTCTCTCTTCCACCAAACCTTTCAGAATTAGTCTCCCTTCATACTACTCTCTCTCATGTGGAAGCTGTCAACATCAATGTATGATGCTGCTTCACCCTTTGTTGATCATGTTGCTTTGTAACATTGTTCTCCTTTCCCACACTTGAGGTTATCATGTCTACTCTCAAGGACTTAAGAGTCCATCTAGACATCCTTTTGCAATTTTCCAGAATATCTCATCTCATGTGCTGAACAGAAAGATTCCATGAGGTTTGTATTACTAATCTCTAAATCTTTAAAGAACGGAATAGGATTCACTCTATCCTGTCCTGAAATATACTTCTACTCTCTCTACTCCCCAAACTCAAAGATGGCAATTGTTCAACAGTGTGAGATCCCTCTGCTGAGATAAACATGAGCAATGAGCACTCTGGGTAGCAGAGAAGACAGAGAATGAGGAGCCAGGCAAAAGACAAACCATAATCACCTAGTCTTTAAACAACAAGTAAAAATAGATTATTGCTTGCTTAATCTGATAAAAGGTATTTATTTAAAAATTTCAGCAAACATTAAAATTAATGACTCAGGAAACAACAGATATTGGAGAAAATGCAGAGAAAGGGAAACCCTTTTATGCTGCTGGTGGGAATGCAAGCTGGTGTGGCCACTCTGGAAAACACTACAGAGCTTCCTCAAAAAGCTAAAAATAGAGCTACCCTACAACCTAGCAATTGGCACTACTAGGTATTTATCCAAAGGATGCAAACAGTGATTCAAAGGGGCACATGTACCTCTGTGTTTATGGCAGCAATGTCCACATTAGCTAAAATATGGAAAGGGCCCAGACAAATAAATGGATAAAGAAGATGTGGTATACATATATACAGTGGAATATTACTCAGCTATCAAAAATAATGAAATCTTGCCATTTGCAATGACACAAATGGAACTAGAGGGTATTATGCTAAGTGATATAAGTCAATCAGAGAAAGAAAAATACCTATGATTTCACTCATATGTGGAATTTAAGAAACAAAACAGATGAACACAGGGGAAGGGAAGGAAAAATAAAATAAGATAAAAATTGAGAGGGAAGCAAACCATAAGACACATTGAAACTTGGAAACAAACTGAGGGTTCCTGGAGGGGAGGAAAGTGGGGAGATGGGGTAACTAGGTAATGAGCATTAAGGAGGGCACAAGATGTAATGAGCACCAAGTGTTATATGCAACTGATGAATCACTAAATTCTATCTCTGAAACTGAAAAAAAAAAGGCATCCTGCTATCATTGAAGGTGTCTCATTTCCAAGTACGTTACTTCTATCAAAAAAAAAAAAGAGAAAATAAACAGTTGTCCTGCTTTAGAAAAAAAAAAAAAAGCATTGCAGTAAACATCCGCAATAGAGAAATGTCAAAAACATCCCCTTTAAAATCAGGAGCATGATAAGAATTTTTGGTATCCCCATTTCTAACATTGTTTAGGATATCCTAGCCAGAGCTGTAAGATAAGCAAATATAAATACACACAAACACACACACACGCCATAAAATAAAGGAAAAAAGAATAGGAAGGAAAAAAAATACACCATATTCATTGATTATATAACTGTTTACATAGAAGATCTAAAACGTGTTACAGGTATGGTATTATAGTTAGTAAGAGAAGTTAGTAATATTGCATGATATAAAATTGATATATAAAAGCCAACTGCATTTCTATATACCAGAAACTGCAGTTGACACTGCGGGATAAGGGGAATGGGAGATTATTCTATAAATCAGATCACTCTCTGAAACAAGTGATGCAAGTCCCAATCTAAGCTCTGTCCTCAGTACCTGGCAAACATGAGTCCTTTCACTTGAACTCCCCAAATGAGGAGACAGCATTGTCTATAGAAAATAAAACAATTATAAAACAGGCTAAAAATTTAACTGTCTCTTATTAGCACTGAGAGTAGGCAATTCTCAAAAAATGTACATGATGAAATGTCGGCCTAGTCCCTGAAAAGTATTTTTTCCCCTAGGCTTTAAGTAACTGCAACAGTTACTGTTTCATTTTAAAAATATATAGGTAAGCTTCAATACATATGACCTCATTCTTGTGACGTTTTTATAAATATTGTATTCTTTCTTAGACATTAGATTGCAGCGTGCAGTAATATGGAGGTCACTTTGGAGAACTCCCCCCTGTATAGTCAGTGTCCCACCACGTGCTGGCTCAGCTAGGTGTATTTGTTTTCTTTCTTTCTTTCTTTCTTTCTTTCTTTCTTTCTTTCTTTCTTTGTGTGTGTATTTGTTTTCAAAGTAAGTTTGTGATGGTTTGGAGTCTTTGGAACTCTCTTCCAGCGAAATGTGTGTTGCCAACTTCTCTTGCTTTGCCTATGACTGGATGTGAACAATGGATTAGAAACAAACAACTGTGGCATGGAAATCCTAAAGATGATGGAATGGAACCTGAGTACTATGGTTGTCGCTTTATGTGATCACATCAGACTTTCACTTGTGTTTAAAATGTAAAATAATGAAATAGAGGGCTGTCATTAGCAACCCAACCATCACGGCCATCTTTCTCCCTAAGTCGGGACAAGTTATTCATTTCAACATGAGGTGTAGATGGTTGACATTAGGAGGTGAAATGCAAACAATTTGCCATCTCACTTATAGGTCTTTTCCAATGTAGAATCCCATGGTTTTTTGTCTTTGTTTTGTTTTAAGATCGTATTTATTTATTCATGAGAGACAGAGACACAGGCAGAGACACAGGCAGAGGGAGAAGCAGGCTCCATGAAGGAAGCCCAACGTGGGACTCAATCCCGAGTCTCCAGGATCACACCCTGGGCTGAAGGGAGGCACTAAAATGCTGAGCCACCCGGGCTGCCCAGAATCCCATTAAAAAAAAAATCAAAATTATTTTTATATGTTTTTCATACAAACATATATTATTTTGTGTATTTATTATTATTATTTTTAATAATAAATTTATTTTCTATTGGTGTTCAATTTGCCAACATACAGAATAACACCCAGTGCTCATCCCGTCAAGTGCCCCCCTCAGTGCCCATCATCCATTCACCCCCAGCCCCCACCTTTCCTCCCCTTCCACCACCCCTGGTCCGTTTCCCAGAGTTAGGAGTCTTCATGTTCTGTCTCCCTTTCTGATATTTCCTACCCATTTCTTCTCCCTTCCCTTCTATTTTGTGTACTTAATCTGCAGGAAAGAAAGGGTGGATCACATCATTTTTCAACCTTCTTTCTTCCAATTCTGAAATTTTAATTTCTCCCTGTGTGGTGCCTCATGATGTTCCTTCCCTAACTCACCTTTGTTTGCAAACACAATCACCTGAAATGGCACACGTCCACGCTTGGGTTGCTTACAAATCTTAGAGTAGCAGGAAACTTTGTCTGTGAAATCAACAACTGTGACTATATAATTGGGGGGGAAATACGTTTTATATTTCAAAGCCAGGGGCACTGGTTGGGGAATAGAACAGAGGAAGAAGAGGTTTCCTAGGGGCAGATGTAGGAGCTGGTTCATTCATGTCAGTAAGGAAACATGGCCCGTGGCCATAAGGGCCTCCCATGGTGACTCACAGTGCCCTAAAATGAAATTTGTTTATTCTGGGGCTCATTTTATCATCCAGCCCTGGAGTTATTTAAGCTCCTAAAAGCTTGTAGGTAGTAAGTGGTGTGGGGTGCCAGAAAAAGTAATTGGATTAATGCACTTCTATCTCAGATTACTGCCAAATTAGTCTGTGGTATGTGGGCTTTTTTGTGTTATTCTGAGTGTGGCGTAATACAACCAGCTGCTCTGTGACTTTATTATCCTCCTTACATCAGACCCACCCAACCAGCCCCATCTCATCTTGTCACACCCCCAAACTGCACCCTTTAAAGTCCCTATACAGTACTGCCCAGCCCTATTACCTTCTTGGTTTCAGCCTTCCACTTCTTCCCAGGCTTCGTGATGCAATTAAACAAAACCAAACCAAAATCTTTGTAATTGTATCAAAGCCCTATCAATTGTAATTTCAGTCACTGGAAACGTATATTAATTCAACCATGACCTGACAGCAAGATATCTCTGCAGTCTCCATGCAGAGGGACGTTAAGAGGAAGAAACAGGGAGTAGAACATCAGATGTCACATGTAACCAACAAGGAAAAGGAAAGATTTTATGGGTCTCAATCAACACATTGCTTTTTGTCAATAATCTACAATTAATTAGAACTGGATCAGAGTTTTGTGGCATGAAGAGCAATGGCCTTAGAGTCAGATGATCGGGGTGCAAAGTCGTGCTCTGTCACCTTCTCTGTGATGCTGGGAACTCTAATGTTTGAGGCTGTCTTAACTGCTTCACAGCATTATAATACAAGAAGTAAACATGAAAAAGCTTTATATGTTAGTAACTTATAAAAACATAAGATTGTTTTTAAAATCATTGATTTAGGTCCTATTTAGTAATAATTCACAACTAACTGCGATTATTCTATGAAACAGTGTTACAATTATAGTTTTAAAAGAATCTTCTAAAATTCCGAATTTTGATGATTCAAAATGGCTTTCCCTAGATTAATTCCCATCCATGAAGCTGTGCCTGTAGCACATAAAGTATCTCTTACAAACTGTCTTTGCTGAGCCCAATGGTCATCTCTTCCCCCATGTTTGATTTACATGTTGAGTTTCAGAATGGATGAGGTTATGAGTTCCTGAAGCAATTATTCCACTGAGATATTTAATTTTTGCCAGATAATCTGTCATTCCCATATTATTTTGTGGATTTAAAAATTAGATGTAGCTAGACTTTTCACAGGTGGAAGTGAGCATTGTTGAGTCCAGCTTTGATGTTTTGAGTGCCAATTTTACTTGACCTGGGTTTTGATAACTACATTGATACAGATTACTCTTCTCTTCTCCTCAGTGGCAATCCTTAAGAGATACTGCAATGATCTTAACAGCCCATTCAATCAACTTTTCAGAATCTTCCAGGTGACTCTCCTAGGGCCTTTGGTTATCCTAAGAGACTTTTGTCTCTGTTACTTGATGGATGAAAAATTCTTTGTAATAACATTTTCTTTACTTTCATTAGAGACATATTCTATCGTCAGTCTGAAAGTTGGATATGTCTTGAAAAGGCAGAAAGAAGAAAATATACAACACCCTTAATGCTACACACAAGAACAAATAACTGTTGCTTGGTTTTTGCTGTATAGCTTTCCAAAATTTCCTCTGCCATTCCGTGCATTTTATTACAATTAAATGGAATATTATGGCTTTTCTTATTATAAAAAGTGATATAAGATTGCTGGAGAAACACTTTCAAGTGAAAAAAAAAATCCTAGAATCTGATACCCAGAGATAACAGCTATTTAATTTTTTTACTGTGCAGCCTTCCAATCTTTTCCTATGGCTATCTATACTTTTAATTAGAATTTAAGTAACTTTTACCACTTTCTGTCACTGTAAAAGAAATATAAATTCAGGGTAAAAAATCAGAAAATAGGCAGAAGAAAGGCTAAAAATTGCCCATAATGTCACCACACAAAGGTGAGCACCCTAATATGGGCACATACTCTTCTAGGGCTTATATTGGGCAACTTTAATGCCCATATATGATTTTTTTTATACAAAAACCAGATGATACCAACCATATTGATTTGCAATTTCCTTTCTTTAACTCAATCATATAGAATGACTGTGTTCCTATATCATTAAGTTTTTTCATAAAACACAAATACTAATGACTCATCGTATTGTATTAAGTTAATATCCCCTGACTTGTTGAATCAATTTCCTATTTGAGGGGGATATTTGAAATGTCTCCATTTTCTCATAATTATTAGCAATGCTGCAGTGAACCATGCTTGACTATTTTTTGTGTGCATCTTTTTGTATTTCCTAAAGATAGATGCCTAGAAACAGAATTTGGAAGGTTTTGGGTTCATTTTGATGAATTGTCTTCATGTATCTTTTAATAATTTATATTCCCCATAGCAGCGTGCCTTTTCCTGCAGCTCTGCCAAAATTGACTATTATTTCTTTTAATTTTATATTTTTTTCATCTTTGAGTGTTGAAATGGCAAATATTAATATTCTGGTTTAATTTATTTCATATTCCTTTTGATTACATTTGCCTTTAAACCACATGCTTACCAGTATATCCTCTAAATTGGTAGAAAATTGCTTTGATCAGTAAAAACAATGGGACAAGAGAAATTTCTGATCTTCCAGTTGTGTGAAGGAGCCAGTGAAGGTTGCATTAAATGTTCACTGGTTCATGTGTCCATTTGTTCATTTATTTATCATTTGACAAATATTTACTGAACACCTTCTCTATGCTAGGCATTTTATAATTGCTGGGACTGTAGAGGTGAACAATACTGATATAGAGTCCTCATCTCAGAGATTCTTAGTCTAGTATATGACACAGAAATGAAACAAACAATAATTATAGAATTATAGGATTATAGAAATGGAAGTTGAAAGTAATTATCCTGAGGCAATTATATTTAAGCTGAGCTGGTGTATTAATAAAGTACTATTCACTGAAAGTCCCCTATGTGGTGTTTAGTTTTTCCTATAATTGGGTAGTAGGAAAATACAAGAATTGGAAGGTGCACACACAAAAGGAATGATTTTATAGAACTGGGGAAGTCTTGGGAAATGTAGAAATTATGTTCTTATTTCACTAGGAGGTACTTTCGCCCATTCCTGTTGGATAAATATGTATTTTGTCTTTAAAAATCTGCAAAAGAAAAAAACAAAACAAAACAAAACAAAATCCACAAAAGGACTTCTCACACTGCTTGGGTGATCTATGCATCCTTATTGCTCTTGCTAAATTGGTGCTCTACATAGTCTCTTGACACTGTCCCTTGACACCCTGTAATCAAAGGCTGTAATTCTAGAATGTAAAAGTATCCAGGTGATCCAGTCCAGCAAGTGTGATGAGGTGAGGAAGCAAGAAATGTTTGCTTTGACTGAATGTCTCAGATCTTGGGAGTTGGCCTTGGTGACAGATCATACTTCCTTTTAGGGAATGGCCCAAGTCTTACTGGGACTCGGCTTCCTGGAACTTTCACTTTTCTTTCTTTTTTTACTGTACAAAATGTTGTAGGATACAAAGAACACATAAAAAAATACACACTTTAAATAATAATATTAAAATTAGCACCTGTGCAAACAACATCCAGGTTAAGAAAACATTGACAGTAGTTTAAAAGCTCCCTCTGTGACCCTCCCAGACAGACATTCCCAGGAATCACTAGTATTCTGACTTTTTTGATAATCATTTATCTGCTTTGTTTAGAAAAAGAAAGTTTTCACCATCTAGATATGTGTATGCATCTTCATATATGTTATTTACACTCCTGCTTATAAAAACTGTAAAAATGGATCACAGTAAATGTGTTTTTTATTCCTTGTTTAATATGATGTTTATTTAATACTATGTTTATGATTTATTGATGTTAGTGTATATAGCCGTAGTTCGGTCGTTTAAGAAAAGTAATGAATATACCAAAAGTTATTTATCCATTCTACTATTGGTGTACACTTGGAATATTTATGGTTTTTGGCAACTACCAACACAATGATGTTTTGAACATTCCTGCTGGTAATGCAATTGCTTATAGCCAGGAATGAATAAGTATAAATTTACTAAATAATTCAAGTTGTTTTCCAAAATGGATGAAGCAATTCATGTTCTCAGTAGCAGTAGATGAGAGATCCTATCTTCTCCAACGCTTGGTCTTGTCAGATAATTACATTTTTGCCAATTGGAAGGGTCTGCCGTAGCATATATTTATGGGTTTAGTTCTCATTTTTCTGACTATAACGATGTTAAACCTTTCTTCCTACATTTACTTGTTATTAAAGTTTTCTTCTTTGTGTGTGAAATATTGGTTCAACTCTTGGGCTTACTTTTCTCCCAGTTTACTTATTTTATTGATTCATAGTTCCTTATATATTTTGAGTAGCAGTCTTTTTTGGGGTATATTTTTAGAAAATCTTCTACTCTGTAGGTTGTATTTTCAATTTTTAAATGTATCTCTTGATCAACAGAAGTTCTTAAATTAATAGTACTCAAATTTACAATTTTTTCTACATAGTTTATGTTTCTTACATCTTGTTTAAGAAATATTTTCTCAGAGTTCCTGGGTGGCTTGGTTGGTTAAGCATCAGACTCGATTTTGGCTCAGGTCATCATCTCAGGGTTGTGGGATCGAGCCCTGAGTGAGGCTCTGTGCTCAGCAGGGAGTCTGTTTCTCTCTCTCCTTCCTCCCCTCCCCCTGCTCATGTCTCTTTCTCTCTAAAATAAATGAACACATCTTTTAAAAAGAAATATTTTCTCTACTGTAAGTCATGAAAATGTTTCCTATATCTTATTCTAAAATTTTTATACTTTTGTTTTTAAAATTGTCTTTATTTCATTTGGATTTAATGTCTTTATATAGAATGAGGTTTCTAAGTGGCTATACACAAGTCTATCCTTAAATATGTGCTATAACATCTGTCATAAAACAAGGATCGGTGAACGCATAATCGACTTCTGGGCAATCCATTGTGATCCATTATTCTATTTGTACATTGGTGTGCCAGAGGTACACGATCTTAATAATGACAGCTTAAATATCTTGTTAACTGATAGGACAGTGGCTGGTACCTTATTCTTCTTTACACTGTCTTGGCTTTTCTCAGTCCTTTATATTTTTGTATCAATTCCAAATTAGCTTAACAAGTTACTCAAATGCTACAGCTAGCATTTTAATTGAGATTGCCATATGTGTATGTGTATGTGTGTGTGTATATATGTATATGTATACATATATACATATAATATATATTAAAATATGTATATTTATAATATATAATAATATATAATATAATATATAATAATATATAATAATATATAATATATCATATATAATATTTATAATATATATAAATATAAATTTAAAAATATTTTTTTAAGTAGGCTCCACAATGCAGGATTCCATCTCACAACCCTGAGATCAAGACCTGAGCTGAGATCAAGAGTGGCATGTTTTACTGACTGAACCATCCCAGTGCCCCCAAAAGAAAATTCTCTCTCTCTCTTTTTTTTTGATGAATCATTTCATTTACTAGCTTTTAGAGCTTAAGTCTATTTGTCATTTAGTTTACTTTTGTAAGTCATTCATTTCTTCATTTTGTTTACATTTTCAAATTCATTCCTATAAGGTTTCTCATATGATCGTTTATTGTCTCTTTAACACCTGCAGATCTTTTCACTTTTTAAAAAAGATTTAATCATTTTAGAGATTTATCATTTTAGAGGGGGTGCATGAGCTGGAAAGGGGCCAAAGGGAGACGGAGAGGGTAAGTAGACTTCCTGCTGAGCATGAAGCCCCTTGATCTCATGGTCCTGAGATCATGACCTGAGCTAAAATCAAGAGTTGGATATTCTACTGACTGAGCCACCCAGGTGCCCCGATCTTTTCATTCTTAATACCTGTTGTGCTTACTCTATTAAATCAATTTAACCAATGGTTTGTCAGTTTTATTATCTTTTCAAAGAACTAACTTTTGGTTAGTATTAGCTACCACAATCTTGATATTATCTGTGTTTTCTATTTGGTTCATTTTTTACCTTTATTTTAAAATGTTCTTTCTTCTTTCTTTGTTCTGTTCAGAGTTTCATTGTTGTTTTGTTTCACATGCTCAGATGGATTATTTATTCCTTAATTTTCTGTCCTTATTCTTTTAATCTGTAATTTAAGGTTATATTTTTTTCCAAGACCTGCTTCACTTGTCTCTCTTAAGTTTTCTAAGTAGTATTTTTTACTATAGTACAAAATATGTTTACAGTGCTATCATGAGTTTGTATTTTACTACAAATATTTTAATTCCATGTCTTCTATATGATGTACTAAATGGCTGTGGATTTGTCTGGTACTCCTTATAGTTCATTAGTTTTTCTTTATGTATTTTCAGGCTATGTATGCCTCGAGGCACAGGCAAAGTTTTAATTTTGTACCTTGCCATTGAATCAAAACTGTTCTGTTTCAGGGATCCCTGGGTGGCTCAGCAGTTTAGCGCCGCCTTCAGCCCAGGGTGTGATCCTGGAGACGTGGGATGGAGTCCCACCTGGGGCTCCCTGCATGGAGCCTGCTTCTCCCTCTGCCTGTGTCTCTGCCTCTCTCTCTCTCTGTGTCTCTCGTTAATAAATAAATAAAATCTTTTAAAAAAACAAACAATCAAAAAACTGTTATGTTTCGGGATCCCTGGGTGGCGCAGCAGTTTGGCGCCTGCCTTTGGCCCAGGGCGCGATCCTGGAGACCCGGGATCGAATCCCACGTCGGGCTCCACGTGCATGGAGCCTGCTTCTCCCTCTGCCTGTGTACACTCTGCCTCTCTCTCTCTCTGTCTGTGACTATAATAAATAATAAATAAATGATAAATAAATAAAATATTTAAAAAACTGTTATGTTTCAAATTGACCTTTATCTGTACTGTGCTCTTTGACTTAAAGTCTCTTTTCATAAATACTTACTTACATCAACTTTCCTTTGGTTAGAATTTACATGATAATACTTGCCACATTTTTATGTTCAACTTGACCAGTTGGGCAGGAAGTATTTTCCCCTCCTCAATGAACCTCAATCACTAAGCAAACTCTCAACAGAATGAGAAAGCTTCATATGACTTGTCACTATCTTCAAGTTCTCTTAAACTTTTTATAACGAATTTTGTAAGCACACAAAAGACTGAAACATGCTATAATCAATAGCTATGTACTACCATGTAGGTACCCAGCTCTATTAAATCATAGCTTTTTAGTTATATGTGCTTAATTTTATTTTGTTTAGTACACACTTTTCATTAAAGTAAAATATACACACAGCAAAGTGTGAAATTATGAGTGTGCAGCTAGATGAAATTCCACAAAGTGAACACAACCCACATCAGGACAGAGAGAATTACTAACATTGCAGAAACTTGGTATCTTCATGAAGCATTGTCACTGCTTTAATCTTTCTCTCAAAACTGATAATTATTCTGACTTTCAATGCTAATTTTTTCCTATTTCTATGTTTTATGAATAAAATCATACCACTGTATGTATTCTTTGTGCCTGCCTTATAATGCATCTAATTTATGGCACCCATATAACCATTCACATTGCATGTACCAGTGGCTTACTCGTTTTTATTGCTGCTTCATATTTTATTAATTTGTTCATTTTACTGTTAGCTGACATCTGGAAGGTTTTCAGTTTGGAACTATACTAAGTGATACAGTTTTATAATTCTCACATGTCTCTGATTCTCAGGCATAATTTGATAACATCATAACTAAAAGGAAGCCATGCTATGTGTACAAAATACCATCCAAAGCCATGGGACATTAGAACTGAAACGGCCACAGTTGGAAGAGCTGACAGTGTCTAAGGTCCAAATTCATACAGCCATGTAGAGACAGAACAGGGATTGACAGGTGTTCGATACATAAAAATCTCTCAGTAACACTTGGTGGGCCTGAATAAAAATTTGAAAAAAAAAAAACAAAAAAACAAAAAACACAGTCCAGCTAATTAACAGAACCATCTAGGCTCAGCTATTGAGACACTATTTGTTCAAACGCAAATGAACCAACAAAGCTGCAGCAATTCAGCCAAAACATTGAGCACATAGATAATCTGAATAGGGACAGGATTTTGAATTTGGGATTATTTCTTCAAATGTCTATTTATGGAAAAGAAGAGTAAATCTTCTGATTGATAGTAAAATATTAAGACAAGCTGACTGTAGAATTAAAACAAAAAATTTGAAGGGACATAACTTATCTCTTGAGTGCCAAAGAGATTCTAATAATGATGTCAGCCAAACAGATTGAGGATCCCATTCAAATAGATCAAAGCCACATGTTGAAAGATGTAAGACATTATCCAAAAGCCAAAACATGCTCTCCCTCCCAGCCCCAATGGAGCATCAGTGATCCAAGCCCAAAAAGTACATAAAGCGCTGGGCTGGTTCCCTGAAAAGCAGAAGGATGCATTTTGCATGTGTGACCCAGCAGACCACTGTCTGGGTGGTCTGAGAAGCTCAGAGGATACAGCAGCCAAATCCTCTGAGAGGGTTTGGTCGGCCTATATTCTGACTTGCCCTTGGACCAATCCACTCTCATCCGGCAGTCATGATACAGTCTTGCCTAAAAGCCTTCAATAACTTCACAGGACTTACAAAATCAAATTTGAACTCCTACCATGCTCTGTTAGACCCTGCATGATCTGATCCCTGCCTGCATTATAAGCCCCCCACACAGTGGGGCCCTCCTGGATAGCCATTGTCCCCCCAGGGAACTTTGCACAGGCTACGCCTTGGATCTGGAGGGCTCCTCTTCTTTCTCTTCTGTAGCTAGCTTCTTTGTCTCATTCTGGCCTCAGGTCAAATGCCTCCTCCTCACAGAAGACTTTTTTGGTGGTCAAAGCTAAGCCCCTTTGCCGGAACCTGCACACTCACCAGCACACTTAACCTTCCATTGCTTCTTTTCCCTTCATGGTACACATGCCAATTTGTTCCTGTTAAAATCTGTTTATTGTCGATTTCCTCCAATAGCCTACAAACTGCTTGTTTTATTCATCACAATATTCCCTGTGCCCTAGAGTAGCACTTAGCATAATGTAGTTGCTTAACTATTTTTTTGTTGAATGTATATAGAGAAAAGAATACTAGAAATAGGTTGTACTAGAGAGGACCAGTTATATGCTCGTTCAAAGCACTTGACACATATCACTGTGTTGAGTCCATGACATAGGTCCTGTCTTTTACAGTTGATGAAACTGAGGCACGGCGAGGTGGAGGGATCTACAGAAGGCAGGGCAGAGCTACAGCTGGAGCCTAAACAGTCTGAAGTAGCAGAGATCACAGGTCTCTCTTAGTATGTCCCCGCCTTGCCTCAATAAAATAGCAACATTCCTCAAGGAAGCATTTAGTGTACTAGGGATTTAGGACATCAGAGAGATGTTTGAAGTCTGAACGGTCTTCTGGGCCTCTTCAATCCATTGCTCCCTCTGCCTATAGTCTTGTGTTCTCGGGCGAGAGAGGCCCTTCCTGACCGTCCTGGAAAAGGCCTCACTTTGTGCAGGCTTCTTGCAGAGTCCAGCTGGCGTGCACACACGTGTGTGGGTATGCGTGCATGGATGCACGTTCAGGGGTCAGTGACTGGTTACCAGGAATATAGCCCATTTAGCTTAAGGGCTTATGAGGGAAACAGAAGGGGTTGGATAAAAGAGAATAATAAACAGGTGCATTGAAGAATACAGCTATGGGAGAGAAGACTACAACTGTACCATCTGAAGGGCTGTGTTAAAGAGATTTAAAACAATAAGTAAAGGGAATTAACTTTTACTACTTTTTTTTTTTTGTAATTTGTGCTTTGTAGTATTAACTCAGGCAGTCCTCACAGTGCGGCATTCATACTCCACCTGGTAAGGAAACTGAGGCACAATTAAGTAACTTTCCTACAGTCTTCCAGCCAGTAAATAGTAGAGCCTGGTCAAAACTCAGACGGATTGGCTGACAGGCTGTCCTCACCATAGCATCATTGCCACCAATTATGCGAGAAACCGTTCTTGATGCAGCAAGGAAAGGTCTCTGCCCTTGAAGAGGGAGTCCTGGTGGTTGTGGGTGAAGACATTGGAAGCATATATTGACAGTGCCCATGACACCTTAGCATCAGAAGAGCTCTCCTCTTTCGGTTTTCTTCCCATAGCTTCCCCTTTAAGAAGAGCTTCCTGAGAAATGAAAAAGATGTTGGGAGTAGGATGTTCAGGGCCTGAAGCAGCTTCACCAATTCCAGAAAGTCTGTCAAAGGCTAAACCATCCTGAATCCCAATAACTTTGATGTATTTATTCTTGCTCAATCCTATTAATATACTTTCAATAATTTCCGAATTGCTTGGTCCCTACCACTATAAAAAAATAAAAGAAAAAAAACAAAAAACAAAAAAAACCCCAACCCAGATATACTAAAAATAGCTCCGGATTTTTCAGTTCTTTCAACCCCTACCCCAGAGTTAAACATTGAGTCAATAAGTTACTTGGGTTAGTTTATCTTCCATAGATTTATCATCCGGTGAGGCAGGTAATCATTTGAAACACAACAGGTTCATCTTCTTTCAACTTGCTTGCAATTTTAGTTTCTTTTCTCTCTTCCTTGTTGCTTAATTTTATTTTTTAAAATATGTGGGGGATGCCTGAGTGGCTCAGTTGGTCAGGCCTTTGACTGGTTTTCCCCTCAGGTCATGATCTCAGGGTCCTGAGATCAAGTTCCACATTGGGGCTCCGTGTTCAGCATGAGTCTGCTTGTCTTTCTTCCTCTGCTCTTCCCCCAGTTCTCTCTCTCTCTCTCTCTCTCCCTGTCTCTCTCTCAACACTCTCAAATAAATGAATAAATAAATAGAATCCTAAGAAAAAGAAAGAAAATAGATGGATCATTAGCATGCTTCTGAAAGTCAACCCTAATAAAAAAAGACTCGGAGGTGTCACTCCATCTTATATCCTGTCCACCACCTACTACAACCACCTCTTTTAAGTGACCAGCTTTACAGTCTTCTGCTTTTTCTTCAGATTTTTTTTTTTGTGTGTGTGAAAATAAGCAGTTACTATGCAATTTTTACTACTGCTCCTATTTCTCACCAAAACATAGCATACGGTATGTGATATTTTGCAACTCCGCTTTCTTCACTTAAAGAAGCATCACTCGGTACCAGCGTGAAGAGATCTTCCTGTTTTACAGCTGCATAGCGCTTCCTGGTGTGTGGATGCCATAGTTTATTCAACCCATTTCCCATTGACATTTATTTACATTCTTTCCAAAATTTCACCATTACAAATTAAGCTGCAGTGAATAACATTGTGCAAATGCTTTTTCATATTGTTGTAAGTTATCTTTGGGTTAGATTCCTGTTGAGAGATTGCTGGGCCACAGGATAAGTGCACATGAAGTTTTGTTAGATCCTGCCAAAGTACACCCCCCCCACACACACACACACACCCAGCAAGGATCTATCGTTGTGTATTTTCATCAACTGGGTGTGAAATGGCTTGTTTCATATGATTAAGGGCCGTTTATGCATCTGGTTTTGTGAAGTGTTACTTTGGGTCTTTGCACATTTTTCTGTAAGGTTTCCAACCTTTCCTTCCTCATTAAAAAATCATTTGTTCCTTAGCAATATCAGCCCTTTCTCCATGATATGTATTACAAATATTTTCTTCCAGTTTGTCATTTTTTTCATGTTGTTCTCAGTTTTTTTTTTTGCTATCCAAAGTTCTTTTCATAAATTTATATTTAGATAAATGTATCAACTTATTATTTCTTTTTATTGAATACAGATTATTTTAGGATTTCACCATGTTTTTTTTTTCCCTCGTCCTTCTACAGTCATTTACATCTCTGATCCCTTTGGACTTCATGTTGGTGTGTGATATGGCATGTGTGTAATTTTATCTTTTTCATTACTTATTAAAAAGACTCTATGGGAGTGTGGGGGGGGGTTGGAAAAAAAAAAGACTCTCTGCTCCAGTGATTGAAATACCACCTTTATAATATATCAGACTTCAATATGTAGGTGGGTCCATTTCTGAACTTGGATCCTATTCTATTGTCTATCTACTTACTAATATCTGGTGAGAACAATCTCCTATCTCCCTTGGCCATGTTTCCCTGGATATTCTTGTGTGTTGATTTTTCCATATGGACTATGATACCAACTTATCTGCTTCCATGACAATGTCTCATAGGTTTTTATTGGATCATATTAAATTTGTAAACTAATATACTAGGAATTAATATTCTAATGATGCCAAGCTTTACTAATGAACAAGGGACTTCTTTATTCTTGGCTACTTTGCATCCTTCAGGAGAGAATTAGAGTTTTTACATATATAGATTTTAAATATTTCGTATTAATTTTATTCTAATGTTTTAAATTTTTTCATTGTTATTGTAAATGGAGTTTTCCTTATCTGTTGGGTATTATTTATATATGTGAAAACCATTGATCTTTGCATGTTAATTTTATATCCTGCTGCTTTGTTGGATTATTGTTGAGTTAATTCGATCATTGGTTTTCTAGTGTGTATATTACTTCCCATGTATATTATCCTGTTAGTCCTGAGTGGAGGTAGTTTTATTTCTTTTTTTCTTACTCTTATGCTCCTAAGTGTTTTATCTTGTTTAATTGCATTGTGTAATAATTCCAGAGTAATGTTAAATTGTAGTAGATATAATGGGCATGCTTGCCTATTCCTTACTTTGTGGGAATACCTCCAGAATTATTTACTAAATAACCCTTCTCTTCCCTTTTTCATTTTGAATCATGTTTGACTTGCATCATATTCAATTTATGATGACTTATAACATAACATGTGGATGCCCATCAACTCTAATTACTCAGCATTTCAAAACAATTTGTTCTATTCCCTACTTAAATTTTCTAAATTAGTTGCTATATTTTACTAAGTGTGCTTTTACTTTTATTACTTGAAATTTTGTTATGCATTCCCATTTTTAAAAATCTAAAGCTAATGAAAACATTTCCTCTTTCTGACAATGTAAATGCCTTGAACACTTTAACTCCAGCCAGCCACTCCCTCTTGACATTCAAGCCATTCAAGTCCAAGTCTTTTGTCCTGGCATTAAAAAAAAAAATTCAACCCATAGAAGAGACATTATTGACATTATTATTCCATCATTTCATATGGGTATTACCTCTCCATACATTCACTAGTCCTTTGTTCCAAATTTCTTCTGAGAAAAAAATTCACATTTTTTATCAGTTATAGTCTGTACACATTCATTTAATTGAGATTTTCTAAGTATTTATTAGAACATAAAATATAAATAATAGTGAAAGGGAATATAAGGGAAGGGAGAAGAAATGTGTGGGAAATATCAGTAAGGGAGACAGAACGTAAAGACTGCTAACTCTGGGAAACGAACTAGGGGTGGTAGAAGGGGAGGAGGGCAGGGGGTGGGAGTGATTGGGTGACGGGCACTGGGGGTTATTCTGTATGTTGGTAAATTGAACACCAATAAAAAATAAATTTTAAAAAAATCACCTCATTCTTTTTTTTTAAGATTCATTATTTATTTGAGAAGGAAAGAGAGGGAAAAACCATGTGAGCTGAGAGAGGGGTAGGGGGAGTGGGAGGGAGAGAAATTCAAGCAGACTGCCCTTTGAGTGCAGAGCCCAATGCGGGGCTTGATCTCATGAGCCCAAGTTCATGACCAGAGTTGAAATCAAGAGTCAGACTCTTAACCAACTGAGCCACCCAAGTGCCCCTAAAACTACCTCATTCTTAAAAGACTATTTTGCTCAGTATGTAATTCTAATAGACAGTAATTTTCTCTCAACATTTCTCTCAATTATTTGGCTTCTATTATTGCTCTTAATATGTCACTATTGGGCTACCAGTCATTGTGAGGGGGAAAGATCTGTGTGTCTCTTCATCTTCAGTGCCCTGTAATCTCCTGACTATGTGATTGGCTCATTTCTCTTTATTTTTCCAGCTTGTCACACAGTGTCCATTCATCCTTATTCATGTGTTTGGGCAGCTTTGGAAAATTCTGTCATCATCTCCTTGAGTCTTTACTTTCTCTGCTTTGGAGTAGGATATGCAGGAGACCTCACTCTATCCCTTGTTCAGTTCTTATTTCTCTTTCAGATTGTCTCTCTCATCCCACCTCTCTGCTTCATTTGGAGTACTTTCAGTAGCTCTGTTTCATGGCTTACCAATTCTCTTTTCAGCTGTATCTAGTATGCTCATCACTGAGTTCTCCATTTTGATGAAGATGTTTTTCTTTCTATAGAGGTGTTCTTTTATGAAAGTTCTTCTTAATATCTATTGGCATGTTTTTGGTAGCCTTTTTGCTCCTCACTCATTTTTCAAAATTCAGTATTTTGTTGTCACTTAAAACTTTATGCATACTTTTTACTTGGTCATCTCAATATAGGAAGGATTTAGGGATCTAAACTTGCTGTGTTCTTGCCATCTTCCATAGTATTTCACTCTCCAGCCTTTTGTGTGCATGTGTGAGTTCTTGTTTCACTGACTTTTATCTGTGTGAATTCTGAGGGCCTAAGTTGAGCTAATTTCTTCCAGAAACCATTTGACTCTGCATCTGTCAACCACTTTAGTCCCTTCTGAGGGTCCCTAAAAATGAAGATGAGGTCTTACATTCATTTTCTATTGGACCCAGAGATCAGATTTCAGATCTCAGGAGCATGGCATGAGTTTCTCTAAAAACAATTTTTAAAGTGAGGCTTGAAAATTCCCCTTGCTTTTTATTTTTGTGAGTTCAGGCACTGCTTTGAAAGTTAGTCACTAATTTATCCAGTTTTCAGTTAAATTATGGCAGAGGAACTTGGAATTTGCCATATTGTGTATTGCATATCCTTTCTTTTCATTTTAAAATGTTTCAAATTTACAACAAACTAAAGAGAATTAGTAAAGCATGTTATATATTTTACTGACTCAAATCAACAAGCGATAACATTTAGCTTTATTTGCACTGAGCTTTTTAAAAAGATTTTTAAATATTTTATTTATTATTTATTTGAGAAAGAGAGAGCACACAAGAGGGGGAGGGAGAAGGAGAAGCAGACTCTCTCATGGGAGCCCCATGAGAACTCAATCCCAGGACCCTGAGGTCATGACCTAAGCTGAAATCAAGAGTCAGACACTTAACTAACTGAGCCACCCAGGCACCCCTGAGCTTTAATTGTTGGGAAAAAAATGTGTAGATACAGTTAAAACCTATTCTCTATGTCACAAATCTTTTTGGAGCTCCATGGGCACAGGAAGCTGTTCAGAATTGAACTTGAAATTTTTTTCCATAAACTACTCTCATCTTGACTCAGTTTCTGACAACAGAAACCAAAGAAATTTTCTCCAATTATTCCTATCTCGAATCCCACTTTCACTGTCTTGGTTTAGGCTCCCATCCTCTTTTAATTTGATTACTTCACTCTCCTACCTGAGCTTCCTGCCCCTAATCTAGCTTTCAGTTCTCCCAACTGCAGAGTGATTTTTTTCCCCTACAACGTCTCACACATGTTGCTCCCTTGAATAAAAGCCCTACAAGGGCATTCCACCACTCAAAATCCTTGGGATGGCATAGAGCCTTTCCTGCTCTGAGACCCTTTGACATACCTCTCATCCTAAACCTTTAACTCCCTGTCCTATTGAATCTCTACTATTTCCCCCCATTTCATTCTTAGTCTTAACTCTGATGGTTAATCCATATTGTTCCCTTTGCGTATAATGCTCCTCTCATTTCTCTAGAGTGGTGACTCCTTTAAATCTCAGCTAGACTTCACAATACAAAGACTTCCCTGACCTGCCACAGCTGGCCAAAGCATATTTCTGATGTACTCCATTATCACCCTTTGTATATATTTATTGCAAATGCATATACAATAAAATATATAGATACATAGATATATCTGTTGTAATGATCAGGTAGGGACTTCAAAGCCCATTTCTTATTCATCTTCCTATTCCTAGCACCTGGTAAATGGCTCAACTTGAATGTGTCAATATATTAATGGTCTCTGGGCTCCACATCAAGTACCTGAAGAAGAGTGGCAATGCTTTTTGAATATCATGCCCAATTTTTTAATATAACTTGAGTTGAAAGGTAGCTCAAATGATAGCCATTGAAGTGATGCTTGTCCAGAATGACCTAATTCAGAAGTCTCCCAAGCCCAGTAAATAATTGGGGGTAAGTTATAAGAATAATTATGTTTAACAGTTTTACTGAGCTATAACTGGTGTACAGTAAACTGCATCCATTTAAAGGACACAGTTTAATAAGCCTTCACATATGGCTGCACTCGTGAGACCATCCATTATCTAGAAAAAGAATGTATTGCTCACCCTCATTGGGTTTTCCAGTTTGGGGTTAATTCAAATAAAGTTGTCACAAATGTTATAAGGCTGTATATAAGTCTTATGTATGAATACATACTTCCATTTAGCTTAGGTGAATACCTAGGAGTGGAATAGCTGTGCCATATGGACAATGTATATTTAACTTTTTAAGAAGCAAGCTGTTTTACACAGTAGTTGTATCCGTTTACCTTTCCACAGGCAATGTGTCAGAGTTCTAGTTCCTTTGCCAATTGGCTCTTGCCAATTTTAGACAATCTAACAGGTGTGAAGCAGCATCTCACTGTGCGTTTCTCCAGTAGCTAATAATGTGAGTATCTTTTCACACGGTTATTTTCCAGCTGTATAGTTTCTCTGCTGAAGTGTTGGTTCAAATCATTTGCTCTTATGTGGTTGTTTACTTTCTCACTATAGGATCTTGAGAGTTCTTTATAAATATGGGGTAAAAATTCTTCTTTTTTAAATTTTATTTATTTTAGAGAGAGTCTGCAGTGAAGAGGGGAAGAGGGAGAGAGAGAGAGAAGCAGACTCCTCCTGAGTAGGAAGTCGATCGCAGGGCTCCATCCCAGGACCCAGAGATCATGACCTGAACCGAAGGCAGACATTTCACCAACTGAGCCACTCAGGCGCTCCCAAATTCTTTATCAGTTATGTAATTTGGAAATATTTTTCTCTCAGTCTGCGGTTTCTCTTTTTTTTCCCCAAGTTTTTATTTAAATTCCAGTTAGAAAAAAAAATAAAAATAAAAATAAAAATAAAAATAAAAATAAAATAGATAAAAATAAATTCCAGTTAACATACAGTGCAACATTAGTTTCAGTAGAATGTAGTGATTCATCACTTCCTTAAAACACCCAGTGCTCATCACAAGTGCCCTCCTTAATACCCATTACCTATTTAATCCATCCCCCCGCCACCCCTCCAGTAACCCTCAATTTGTTCTCTATAGTTAAGAGTCTGTTTCTTGGTTTGCCTCTTCTTTTTCACCCCCTATGTTCATCTGTTTTGTTTCTTAAATTCCACATGAGTGAAATCATACTGGATTTGTCTTTCTCTGATTGACTTCTTCTGCTTAGCATAATACACTCTAGCTTCATCCACATCATTGCAAACGGCAAGATTTCATTCTTTTTGATGGCTGAGTGATATTCTATTGTATACATAGACCACATCTTCTTTATCCATTCATCAGTGGATGGGCATTTGGGCTTTTCCCATAAGTTGGCTATTTTTAATAATGTTGCTACAAACATTGAGTGCATGTACCCCTTCAAATCTGAATTTTTTTATCCTTTGGGTAAATACTAGTAGTATTTGCTGCTGGGTCATAGGCTAGTTCTGTTTTTAACTTTTTAAGGAACCTCTATACTGTTTTCCAGAATGGCTGCACCAGCTTGCATTCCCACCAATAATGTAAGAGCGTTCCTCTTTCTCCACATCTTCACCAACACCTGTTGTTTCCTGTATTCTTGATTTTAGCCATTCTGACTGGTGTGAGGTGGTATCTCCTGGTGGTTTTGATTTGTATTTCCCTGATGATGAATAATGTTAGCGTCTTTTCCTGTGTCTATTAGCCATCTGTATGTCTTCCTTGGAAAAATGTCTATTCATGTCTATTGCCCATTTTTAAACTGGATTGGTTTAAACTGGATTGTTTGGTTTTTGGGTGTTCAGGTTTAGAAATTCTTTGTATATTTTGGATACTAACACTTTATCAGCTATGTCATTTGCAGATATCTTCTGCTATTCTGAAGGTTGCCTTTTAGTTTTGTTGATTGTTTCCTTTGCTGTGCAGTAACTTTTTATTTTGATGAAGTCTCAATAGTTCATTTTTGCTTTTGTTTCCCTTGCCTCAAGAGACATATCTAGTAAGAAGTTGCTATGGCCGATGTCAAAGAGGTGACTGCCTGTGTTCTTCTCTAGGATCTTGTCTCACATTCAAGTCTTTCATCCATTTTGAATTTACTTTTGTGTGTGGTATAAGAAAGTTGTCCATTTTTCCCAACACTTTTTATTGAAGAGATGTCTTTTCTCTATTGGATATTCTTTTCTCCTTTCTTGAAGATGAGTTGACTATATAGTTGTGGGTTCATTTCTGGGTTTTCTATTAAGTTCTACTGATCTGTCTGTTTTTTGTACCAGCACCATACTGTCTTGATTACTAGAGTTTTGTGATATAACTTGAAGTCTGGAATTGTGATACCTCCAGCTTTTCTTTTCTTTTTCATGACTGCTATAGCTCTTCGGGGTCTTTTGTGGTTCCATACAAATGTTAGGATTGTTTGTTCTAGCTCTGTAAAATGCTGGTGGTATTTTAACAGGAATTGCATTAAATGTGTAGATTGCTTTGGATAATATAGCCATTTTAACATAATCTGTTAGTATGGAGAGTTTTTCCATTTCTATATGTCATCTTCAATTTCTTTTATCAGTGTTCTATGGTTTTCAGAGTGCAGATCCTTTCCCTCTTTGGTTAGGTTTGTTCCTAGGTATTTGTGGGGTTTTGGTGCAATTATAAATAAAACTGATGCCTTGATTTCTCTTTCTGATGCTTCATTATTGGTGTATAGAAATGCAACTGATTTCTGTACGTTGATATTATATCCTGCAATTTATATCCTGCCTGAGTTTGTGTATCAATTCTAGCAATTTTTGGTAGAGTCTTTTGAGTTTTCTGTAGAGAATATCATATTATTTGCAAGTAAAGAAATTTTGACTTCTTCCTTGCCAATTTGGATGTCTTTTATTTATTTGATTGCTGTCTGAATGCTGAGGCTAGAACTTCCAGTACTGTTCAATAACATTGGTGAGAGTGGATATCCCTGACTTGTTCTTGACCATAGAGGAAAGTCTCTCAGTTTTTTCCCGTAAAGGATGATATTACCGTGGGAATTTCATATATAGCCTTTACTATGTTGATGCGTGTTCCCACCAAACCTAATTTGTTGAGTTTGTGTTATAAATGGATGTTGTACTTTGTCAAATGCTTTTTCTGCATCTATTGAAAGGTGTGGCTTGTCTCTTAACAGTATCTTTTAAAGGGCAGATGTCCTTAGTTTCATCATATTTTTTCTTTTGTGGATTATGCCTTCAGTGATATATTAAGGAAACTTTTTCTTAATCCAAAGACACAAAAATTTATATCTATATTTTCTTCTAAAATTTTTATAGCCTTAAGTTTTTTGCATTTAAGTTTACTATCACTTTTTATATGTGGTGCATGGTATGAGGTGAAGTTCCTATTTATGTATATAGATATCCAAGCTTTTCAGCACTATTTGTTGGCAACACTACTCTTTTTCCATAGGGTTGTCTTGAGCAACTTAGTCAAAAATTGATCGGCCATCAACACATGGGTCTATTTCTGGACTCTCTACTCATTGCACTCATCTATTTTGTTGCCATTACCATATATTCTTGATTTCTATAGTTCTGTAATAGATCAAGAAATCAGGGGGATCCTTGGGTGGCTCAGCGGTTTGGCGCCTGCCTTTGGCCCAGGGCCCGATCCTGGAGACCCGGAATCGAATCCCACGTCGGGCTCCCAGTGCATGGAGCTTGCTTCTCCCTCTGCCTGTGTCTCTGCCTCTCTCTCTCTCTCTCTCTGACTATCATAAATAAATAAAAATTAAAAAAAAAGAAATCAGGTAATATTAGTCCTTTACTTTTGTTTTTCTTTTTCTAGGTTGTTTTATCTATTCCAGGTCTTATGCATTTTTAAAATAGCTTGTTAATTTCTACAGAAGCCTGATGTTTAATACTAAGCAGTATAATTTCATTCCTTCCCTTCCAGCCTTTGAGTTGTTGTCATGCAATCCACTTTTACATATGTTATGACTTCCTTTAAGCATTTGATTATCTTTTAAAGAGATTTGAATAACAAGAAAAAAAACACTTCATATTTACCAAAGAAGTTACCATTTTTGGTGTTCTTAATTTCTTTATGTAGTTCTAGGTTTTCCCCTGGAATCATTTTCCTTCTACTTGGTGGACCTCCTTTAATATTTTGTGCAGTGTCAGGCAGTTGATTCTTTCAGCTTTTCTATCCATGAAAAAGCCTATACCTCACCTTCATTTTTCAAATATATCTTTGCTGGGTAACATGTTTTAATGTAACAAGCTTTTTTTTTTTTTCTTTTAATACTAAAAATATCGCTCTACTCTCTTTTTTGCTTGCATTATCTCTGACAAAAATCTGCTGTCATTCTTATATTTGAATTTCTATTCATAATGTGTCTCTCTGGTTTATATTTTCATCAAATTTGGATAAGTTTTGTCTGTGATTCTTTTCTATTTTTTTTTTTTTTAGATTTTTAAAAATTTATTTATTCATGAGAGACACAAAGAGAGAGAGAGGCAGAGACACAGCAGGGAAAGAAGCAGGCTCCATGCTGGGAGCCCAAAGTGGGACTCGATCCCAGGTCTCCAGGATCATGCCCTGGGCCAAAGGCAGGTGCTAAACCACTGAGGTGCTAAACCATCCAGGGATCCCGTGTCTGTGATTCTTTAAATGTCTCTCCTCGCCATGTTCTGTATAGGCTTCAATTACATCTATGTTTGGTCATTTAAAACTAAAATTAATTAATTAAATTGATAATATTGCATCAGATTACTGATGCTATGTTCAGTTTTTTCAGCATTGTTTTCCTCTGTGTATTTCATTTTGCAAAGTTATTATTCCTATGTCTTCAGGTTCACTAATATTTTTTTCTGTAATGTCTAATATGTTGTTATTCCATCCAGTGTGTCTTTCTTCTCAGACATTATAGTCTTTGTCTCTACAAATTCCATTTGGGTCTTCTGTATGTCTTCCATATCTCTACTCAGCATGTTCAATCTTTTTTAACTTCGTGAACATATGGAATCAATTACAACAACTGTTTAAATGTTCCTGTTTTCTAATTCAATCGCTTGTGTAAGTTTTGCCTCAGTGTTAATTTATTGAATTTTCTGCTCATCATTGCTAGTATTTTCTTGCTTCTTTTCTCGTGTGGTAATTTTTTTTATTGGATGTGAAACATTTTGGTTTTTATTTTGTCATGTTTGGCATATTTTTATATTCTTATAAATATTTCATGTTTATTTCATATTCATATTTCATGAGGATTTTGTTCTGGGACATGCTTAAGTCACCTGAAAACAGTTTGATCCTTTTGCATTTTGCTTTTAATCTTTGTTAGGTTGGATCAAAGCTGAATCTCAGCCTGAGGCTAATTTTTCCTACTATTGAGGTGAGACTGTTCTTAGAACTCTAACCAGTTCTCCCTAAAGTATAAGGTTTTCCACTGTGATTATTGGGGATGGATAATATTTCCAGCCCTTTGTGAACTGTTTTTTTCTAATCTTTTAGGGTGGTTCTTTCCCCAGCCAGTGTAAATTAACCTCCCAGTAGTTAATTTACATTCTTGTAAGAGGCAGTATTAGCTGAGTACTCTGGAGACAGCCTCTGCAGATCTCTAGGGTTCTCTCTCCTTGGAGCTTCTCTCCTGTTGTATATTCTGCACCATGTGCTGTAGCTCTCTTGGCATCCCTGAAATTCTAGCTCTCAGTCTTCAGTCAGGGAGACTGAAGGTCTCTCTCTGCCTCAGCTCTCCCTGCCTGTGCCACTTCCTGAAACTTTCTCGAGGCGGTAACTGACAGTAGCCTAGAACACACCTCATTAGTTTTCTATTTCAGTTTTCATTGTTGTTCATTGTCTAACATCCAGTATTTTTAATGCCATTGTTTTGTATATTATTTTTCATGTTTTACTTGTCCCAGGCAAAAGGATAAACCCATAATAAATCCACCCTTCACTAATTCATCTTTTCCAGAAGTCCAGGATAAATTTTGATTTATAAGTTTCCTAGGAGTTTCTTATTTGCAGTCAATCACAGGGAAAATGTGACTATAAAATCAAATGGAATTTGGGGTGCCTGGGTGGAAAAGTCAGTTAAGCGTCTGTTTCTTGGTTTCAGCTCCAGTCATGATCTCAGGGTCCTGGGATCAAGCCCCACATCAGGCTCCACTCTTAGTGTGAAGTCTGGTTGAGATTCTCTTTCCCTCTCCCTCTCCCTTTGCCCCTCCCACTTGCATTCTCTCTCTCTCACTCTAAAATAAATAAATAAATAAAAAATAAATAATAAATAAATAAATAAATAAATCTTAAAAATAATCAAATGCAATGAAATGGTAAATAAATGTTGATATAGATTAAGCTATGAGAAATAAGGACTTTGTCAGAGTTGTGTATTTTCATTAGAGTGCCAGTGCTTCAGAGTTGTTCCAGATGGGAACAATGGAGTCAAAGAGAATTTTCTTGAGCTCTTATCAATTCAATATCATTATAGAAATTTTTAATTATAATTTAATTTTGTTTTATATAATAATATCATTTACAAGCAGGGAGATGATTTCTGAATATAACAGATATCTACTCCCTTTAAAAATTTTTTCAAAATTTATTTATTCATGACAGAGAGAGAGAGAGAGAGAGAGAGGCAGAGACACAGGCAGAGGAAGAAGCAGGCTCCATGCAAGAAGCCTGACATGGGACTCGATCCCAGGTCTTCAGGATCATGCCCTGGGCTGAAGGCAGTGCTAAACCACTGACCCACCCGGGCTGCCCCTCCCTTTAGATAATAAACCAGAACTTGAGTTTGCTTTTCTAGTTTATGAAGAAAATAGAGGAAGAATTTTCAGGAAAGTTCTAAGATATGCTATCCCCAGTTGTTTTCTTTCCCATCTTGGGATTTATAGGCAGTGGGAACTCCAATAATATATATCTGCTGTGTGATGATAAAGTGGCACCTGCCTACTCTTCATTAATGGATGAAAACCAAAAGCAAATATTCAGCATCCATAATCTGAATCAGAGATAAATACGTTACCAACAAAGAGCACAAAATGATAAGATCTGAGACAAGGGCAAAGTTGGCGGCATTAAAGCAGCAGAATGAACTGAAAAGGTATGACAAGGGAGACTTCTCAAGATTTGGTCATTGGAATTTATTGAGTATTTTGAACAAATGAAAGTGGGAGAACCAGAAGTGCCTGAGGTCTGGACTCTGGCCAGTGGGGGAGATTCTGGGACTGTGGACAAAAGTAAGGCAGATGGAAGATGAGGTAGGTGACTTTTATATATGATATGCTTTTCTCAGCAATACCAGACAGTAAAATGACATCTAATTCATTTTCTCAGCAGCAGTCAGCAAGTACTTCCTATCTCCTACTGTGTGTAGAACCACTGGAAAGACCACTATAGGAAACAGAATGATGTACAAAACAGAGACCCTACCCTGAGGAAGCTGGAATAGTACTGAGAGCAAGAGCAGAGTGAGATAGTTTGGGCCCATCCTAAGCCAGAATATCTATAAGTTAAATAAAAAATAGAGGGGAATGTGTATAGTAGGTCAGGTACTTTACGTGTGTTACCTTATTTATTCATCACAGGTACTTTATGAGGTAATTATTAATATTTTTCCTATTTTGATGTGCCTACGTGGCTCAGTAAGTTAAGCATCTGCCTTGGGCTCAGGTCATGATCTCAGGGTCCTGGGATCAAGGCCTGCATTTGGCCCCTGGCTCAGTGGGGAGTCTGCTTCTCCCTCTGCCCCTACCCTCACTCATGCTCTCTGTCTCTCAAATAAATAAATAAAATCCTTTAAAAAAATATTTTCCCCATTTTGCAAAGAAGGAAGGGAAGATGCAGATGATTTAAAATAACTTGATGTCTTAGTCTGTTCAGGTTGCCATAACTAAATACCATAGACTGAGTGGCTTATAAATAACAAATATTTATTTCCCAGTTTTGGAAGCTGGGAAGTCCAAGATCAAGGCATATTCAGTGTCTGGTGAGACATGCCTTCTAGTTCATAGACAACTGTCTTCTCTCTGTGACCTCAAGTGGAGGAAGGAGAAAGGGAACTCCCGAGGATTTTTTGCATGAGGCTACGAGTCTCATTCATGAGGGCTTCACCCTCATGACCTAATCCCTTTCCAAAATCCCCATGTGCAAATATCATGTCATTGGGAAGAATAGGTTTGGACATATGAATCTGGGAGGACACAAACGTTGGATCTACAGCACTTATCTTTGAACACATACCTGGTGAATAACAGAGCCAGTATTTAAATCTTAACAGAGTTTGTCTCTGAACCTCTTCCTATCATCACTGCCTATCACAAAGGGTTGCTAGGAGAAAGATTTTATTCTTTAGGATGAGGACTTTGTGCTAAGTTATAATAAGCATTCTTGCTTGGATCTTATGCCATATCTTTCTCATGTGAGTCCCTCTGACCAAGAAAGCATCTGATTAGAAGAGGAATCCACAGGCAGCTGCAGGAAACTGAGGAAGCTCAGAGACTATCTTGGGAGGGAGCAAAGACTGCCATCCTTTGGCCCACATGTACACACCTCCTCCACCAGAAAACAAGTCCCATGGGGATAGACTGTTTTATGTGTCACTGTAACCCCTGGCATATAGAACAGTGTCTGGCACATAGTAGCTGCACAGGCAATGCTTGTTGAATCAAGTGAATGAATATGGAAAAGCTAGTCAGGGAGAAGGAGAGTTCAAACCAACCCTGTGCTTACACCTTGCCTGATCTTTTAGTGCCTCCGTCACATGGCACCAGTCCAGAAAACCTGGTCTCTTGAAGAGATGCATATACAGAAGTCCATGAGCCTGCAAGGACATGATTTTCCTCACACATAAGGCCACCTAGGGACAACCAGTGTGGCCTTACATTGCCCAGAGGTTGGCTTTACCCCAGGCACTGTGAAGCCAGCCTTACTGAGTTGCTGGAAGCACTGGAAATAGTGCCCATAATTCCTGGACCTGAGCCCATCACTGTCTCTCTCCACTGGATCAAGTTTCCCAGTAGAGAACTAGTAGCACAGCTCCAATACTCTGATATCCTACTTTCAAGTCCACGCTTTTGATTGAATAATTTGCTTTCTATTTCACCCCAAAATGTTTCTATGGACACTGTGACAAACCATACTCTTGTTGGCTTTGCTAAAAATGTCCGTTTGTAAGTAACAACCAAATTTTAATTCAGTTTTCAAATACCCTGCCCAAGAGGGTATATAAAGTCACAGCAGGCCAGGACTCTAGCTATAAAACCCACTCTTTGGTATCACACACAAGTAGGCATTTAATAAGTGCTTAATGGTGATAATGATTTACATTTTGGCATGAGCCAAACAGAATGTTACTGTAGAAAGGATGGCATAGCACTTGACTCCCTCACACATGCAATGGTTTGGCAGCCAAGACAGGAAGGGGTGGTATGCCTGGGGAGTAGGGGCCACAAAGTCAAACAGAGTATGTTCCTCCTTGCACCTGGCCACTGATGTCCACAGGAATTATAAATGGAGTAATTTGATCTTTTTGTATTGGGGATACAAAAGTTCCTTTAGGTAAATATTTTGTTTTACATCAATGCCACAGAATAGCCCATGATACAGACTTATACATGGAGTAACTAGAAATCTAATGTGTGAAGAATCAAATTGTTTAGTTAATGATGGATTAAAAAAATTCTAACCTGATCCTACTATTAAAAACTTGCCCCACAGTGTGAAATTTCCTAAAAAAAAATTCACTTCATATTGCCATTTGGTCATTTATTAAGAGAATAAGCTTTCTTTAGTAAGTTCTTTAGTTCATGCTTTGGGAGACATATACGATATAGATAGTAACATCCTGGGACTCAAGTTTATAACTGACACAGAACAAGGGAATGTATATGCTGAGATTCATATATGAAGCTATCACTGGGCAGTAATTAAAGAGTAACATTATGTTTATTATAAACCAAGGTTAAATATTTTATCAGAAATTCTGATGGCTTTCACTGTTGTTTTCCACAGGTGTTCATAAATTCAACAGGTGTCTAACCCATCACTCAATTGCTTGCTGCTTGGGAGCATCATCCAGCCTCATGAATCTGATGCAGACCTCTGCACACAAAGCAGCTACTATAGGTGTTCAGGAATTCAGTGATTCCTGATTAAATGAAATGATAGCTTTCCCTCCCACGTTACTTCCTCCCTCCCTTTCTTCTTACCTTCTTTTTTCCCTTTTGTAAGTGAAACCTACCTGCAGTGAGGCACAATGTTTGGTGCTAGAGATGCAAAGACAAATAAACAATATCCCCTGCCCTGGATAGGCTCATAATTGAGTACAGATAACTGACAAGAAAGGAGACAATAAAAAAAAGAGAGTCAGGTAGATACTTGAGTCCAATGTATCTGGAGTTCAAGGGGGAAAGCTATTTATTTCAGGAAAAGAAGGTTTTTATGATTTTTAGGGAAAGGGCTCTATAGCTAACATGATCACTGGTCAGTCCTTGGCTAAGGGGATGGTAGGTAAATGATGTTGTAAGTGTCAGGGAGCTTGCATTGTAATGATGAACAAAAGAATATTGTATGATTATATATCTGCTTATTTTCAAAATAGTTTTATTGAGATATAATTCAAATACCTTATAATTCACTCATTTAAAGTGTACAATTCAATAGTTTTTAATTTATTCACATATATGTGAATCATTTTTAGAACATTTTGATCACCTCAAAAAACAAACAAGCCAGCAAAGAAATAAACTTTCATACTCTTTGGCTATCCCTCACCTCTTTCCCCATCTCCTCTCCCAACCCAAAGGCACTGTAAGTCCATTTTTTGTCTCTACAGATTTCTCTGCTCTGGATATTTCATATCAATTGGATCATGCAATATGTGGTCTTTTATGATTGCCTTCTTCCGCCTGGCTAATGATTTCAAGGTTCATGCATATTATAGCATGTAACATCACTTTATTTCTTTGTATGGCCAAACAATATTCTGTACATGAATATATACCACACTTTGTTTATTGATTCATCGTTTGATGGACATTTGGGTTGTTTCCACATACATCTACTTCTGATCATGATCTCTGGGTGGGAGAAATAAAACCAGGCATGCCTCACCCCTGTGTTTTCAGAGATCCAGCCTAGGAAGCTCTAAGCCTCCCAACCCAGGACAGAAGAAACATACTAGTTAATGTTTTTCTTTCTAAAATACAAAGGAAGCATTTCCACCCAAGAATTCCCAAGAAATATTATAAAGCAAACCATTAACAAACAAGTTGCTTAACACTTTTTAGGTTCAATACCATTTCAAGGTCACTGTACATGGTACAATGAGGGAAAAGTGCATATGAGGGGTTACTAGCTAGAAGAGAATATTTTATTGACCGCCATATTCATGACATAGAGGCTGCTATCACTCCCACATCCATTGAGTTCTCCCCATGGGTTACAAATAACCCTATTTGGGAAGCACCACTACATAATGGAGAGTAAATGAACTGTTGCTAAAAATATATGGAGTTGGTGGAAAGTAGACAGAATCAGGCATCAGAAAATATATTTGCCATCCCTGCTCCAGCCCTTCTTAGATATGCATTCTTGGGCAGGTCATTTACAGGTCATCCACTTGTTGGGCTTTCAATCTGTTAAATGGACTACTATTACCTAGTTTGTATGTTTTTCAAGGCTAATACATACAAAAACTTTCTGTGAAGCATAATTATAAAATTATCAGCAAGTGTTACCAGCTCAAAATCTTGTTAAATTACTGCCTTTCCTCATTGGGCCCTGGAATGTAATAAAGACTAACATTTAGTATGGACATTGATAAAAGTTCAGAAGTTTTCTAATAGTTTTTTTTTTTTTATTTTTCATTTTTACAATTTATTCCCTCAAACTCCTTATTTACTGGAACTCCAAGTAAGGAAATCAAACAGGCTTATAATACAACCAATGTCTTCTGAATTCGGAAATTGCTTTCAAGGACATCCAACTCCACCTTCTGTCTCCACACATTAAATTACAAACCCAAAGACACCCAGAAAAGAACAAGCTGTAAGATGCACTGACCCATTTTTTATGGGTGACCAGTCTTCAAAGGAATAGGAAGTCCTTTAGTTTTGGAAATAGTCAAAGAAAATGGAAGAAAGAACTTCCTATCTGATCCTATGATTAAGGTGTTTGTCACAAGGTCTCAGATAAGAAAATCAAACCAGTTTGGGTTAATTTCAATAGCATTACAATTGGAAAATCCGAGTTGTCTTGGAAACTCTCTCCTCTCTCTACCCCTAAGTCAATCAATCAATCAGTCAATCTTTAAAAAAAAAAAAAAAAGAAAAAGAAACATTCATTAAGCAATTCTTCCAAGTCACGTAGAGTGATGAGCTAAGACCAGAATGCATTTCCCTAACTTTTTGATCACCTTTGTTCAATATTTTTCCCATTGAGGGGCAATTTCCTCTCCTGATCAGTGAAACAGTTTCTTCTTTTTAGGGTGTGGCTAGGGTCTACGGTCATCCTAAAGGAAGGTAACAAACACCAGGATGTCATGCTAGGATCACTTTTTTCTTACTTTTACTTGGCAAAGTACAGTATGGGTTTTGTCATGACACATCTTCAGACTCTCCCATTAAGTTATTTGCAAAAGAATAGACCTAAAAAAAAAAAAAAAAAAGAATAGACCTGAAAATGCATTGAAAATCTCTCTTTGAATGTTAACCAAATAAATTTGGTTAACTGATTATACTACCCCCTTCTGGATTTTTAACTTGAGGGTGGAATCTAGATATAATTTAAACCTAACACATTTTTGATGGATTGAAACAAGTCTACAGACAAAGTCACATCCTGAATGTAGTTCATGTAATCTGATGCTTTATGAAATGTGCTTCTGTAGAAATATGCAGTATGGTTATCTGACAACCTAGAACAATGTGCACTTATTAATAAACTATCAATAACTTGCGTGACTCCTCTCTTTTTTTTTAAAAAAAGCTCTTCTTATACAAAATAAAAGGAAGAACATCATTGGTAAAAAACGTGAACTCTGTGAATTTTATTCTGTTCAGTTAACACTGGCAAGAGAAATTAAAGACAAAGTAAAATCTTTCCAATTTCTTTAACTCCTAGGCCATCTCTTTTCCATGCACAGGTAAAATCCAGCCTTATATTTTAAGTCTTTTGACCAGCTGCAGTCTATGTATGCCTTCCTGCTGCTCCCTTTATACCTTGTACATATCTCTATCCTAGGATCTGCCACAAGGTTTACTTGTTCATCTTCCCAACAATGGTGAGATCCTGAGAGCAGGATTTAGTCTTACTCATTTGTCCATCTCCTATGTTTATCAACAGAGACAAGGAGAGGGCCTGGGCTCAATAAATATTTGTTGAATGAATAACAGTTTGAATAAACTAGTGAGTACATAAAAATTCAGTTGATAATAAAATTAACGACTATACCTACAATTCTAATTGCTGGAATATGAATAGAAATATATATATATGAATAGAAATATATATATATATTTGATGGTAGTTCATTCTCAAAACATAACTCCCAAAATCCAAATCTCATATAAAACAGCATAACAGAAAAGGCTACAAAAAATACTGTAATATTACACTCCATTTTCAGCAAACTTCAGAAATACAAACTCTCCATCATTTGGGGAACCAGAGGGAGATAATGGTCCAATCTCAGCCAAACAGTGCTATTAAAAACACAAACAACTGAACTCTATGTGCATTCCAATTTCCCTTGTGGTTCCAATTAAGATCACATCAATTAAGTGAACTTATCATTTTGCATCATGGAGCTCTTGAAAATTGTATAAAATTCAAGTTGGCATTTTCTTCCTTCCCTGATAAGGAAGGGACATGATTGCATCACACTGATTGCATATTTAGCTCTCCAAACAGCTGCATAAACATTATAAGCAATACAGAAAAACAGAAAAAAATGTGTAGAGACTAAAATCGAAGGACACATTTCTCAAACAGAGCATGCTATGGATGGTTGGTTCTAATTGAGAGATGATTCAGAAATATGGAACCAGGAGAGGAGTGGGCACCGCAGGAGAGAATAGGATCCCCCACCCCCACCCCAGATCCTAAAGTCAGAGTACTTGTTAAAACCTTAAATGAACTTCCCCAGTGATGGCATTATTGCCACCAGCAAGTTGGACAATTTCCCCAGTGCCAGGCCACCTAGCGCAGCATCTCTGTGGAGGGGGAAGGGAAGGGGATAGGAACTGCCTGTTAAACCAACTTGGAGAGAGATCAGATTCCTGCTACCATCTTCCTACCCTTTAGGAAAGCTCACAAAATGGACAGATGATCTCCAAAGCAGCCTAGCATAACTTTCCTGCAATGGTAGATCACACACAGTAGCAAGGTTCCCCATTCAGCCTATATATTAGCAGTTGATAAGAGCTCGGTCTTATAGGGTCATTTTATCCTAGTTTAAAGGCTAGCTCTCCTCAGACTAATTTGCGTGACCTTGAGTACGCTACTTAACCTCTTTGTGCTTTGTTTTCTCCTTTGTAAAATGGAGGGAATTATTGTAACTACACTATAGGGTTGACACAAGAATTGTATTCGATAATGCATATAAAGCCATTAGGAGCAGATATCCCTCAGTAAAGGGCAGCTGCTCTCATGGCTGAGTTCCCACGTTGCTGCAGCTGCTGTTCTGAGCAGTTTGATCTGTTCTACGCATGGGTCAGAGGTGCCCCCCCAACAACGAAATCTGCCCCAGACTGCACTCTTCTCTTCCTCATGAGGCTGCCAAGAGATGCCCCAAAAGTATAGGCAGGGCTCACAGCCTCCTTTTCAAGCAGATAGAACGCTCTTTCTCAGAGAAATAAGTGGCACTCCCCAGACAAATATAAGAATCTGCCTTAGAATGCCCATACTATGATAAAAGGTGATACAGTAGAAAAAAGGTAGCAGATCATATTGCTATAAATACCCAGCATGGGATGAGCACTGGGTGTTATACTATATGTTGGCAAATTGAATTTAAATTAAAAAAATTTTAAAAAAATATAAAAAAATAAAACAATGAAACAAACAACAATAAAAAATTACCCAGGATAGCATTTCAACTCCCTTCAGGTTAATAGGTTTTTGTGAGCTAGTCCACAAACCTGCATAATATCATCACTCTGGATTCCAGGTAAGAACTGATTTGTGATTGGAGTGTGTCTGTCTAGGGGATGAAATGCAGCAAGGCAAGTAGAGAAAGAGAATATCTCCGTTTTACAGAGAAAGCAACTGAGGCCCAGAGAGACTGTTACACTGATGAGGCTTTGGAGGTGAACGTAATACCATTATTCCAGGTGCAAACACACTCACCAAGATCTCAGGCCTAAGATAAGGAAGCAGTTTGTGGCTGCTGATAAACCCGTTTCCCCTGTTCTTCTAGAATGGCCTTCCCACTTCCATCTCCCTCTTGCCTGTGATGTTTCTGTTGCCCTTCAAAACATAGTCCATCAGAGAAGGACAAACATTGTATGGTCTAATTCATTTGGGGAATATAAAATATAGTGAAAGGGAATAAAGGGGAAAGGAGAGAAAATGAGTGGGAGATATCAGAAAGGGAGACAGAACATGAGAGACTCCTAACTCTGGGAAACAAACAAGGCGTGGTAGAAAGGGAGGTGGGTAGGGGGTGGGGATGACTGGGTGATGGTCACTGAGGGGGGCACTTGATGGGATGAGCACTGGGTATTATTCTATATGTTGGCAAATTGAACACCAAAAAAATAAATTTAAAAAAATAAAGCAAAAGAAAAAAAAACATAGTCTAAAATGAAAAAGTAGAGGAAATGGAAGGAAATCCACTGCAATGTTAGTGAATGGTTGGGTTATGGATCGTAGAATTTTCTTTGTGTTCTCAATTTTCCAAAGTTTCTGCAGTGAACATCTTATAGGATATAGCAAGCATATTATGATTTTTAATTATTTTAAAAGTTCTGCTGAAAATTCAACCTTTGCAGTAGCACCTGGGTGGGTCAGTTGTTTAAGCATCTGCCGTTGGCTCAGGTCATAATCCTGGGGTCCTGAGATCAAGTGTGGTGTCAGGCTCCCTGCTCAGGGGGAAGTCTGCTTCTTCCTCTGCTCCTCCCCCTGCTCTTCCTCTCTTTCAAATAAATAAATAAAAATCTTTAAAATAATTCAACCTCTTCATAAAGTCTTGCTAAGCCAATCCCTTTTACCTCCAACAACTTCATCCACTCAGCACTCACGGCTTTGACTCTTGATAACTCATATATTCTTTTTCATTTCTCTTCCTTTCCTTTTTTCTCTACCTTCCTCTTTCCTTTCTCCTTATTTCTCTTTTTTCTCTCCCTTGAAGTTCGTATTATATGCCAAGAGATTTAAACATTACACAAGTGTAATGAAAACATTCTAGTTGTTAAACATTGCAACAATACCAAGGTTCATGGGGTAAAAGTCGAGTCTTTTATGACTACTTCCCCTCTCTCTGACTACTTCCCCTTCTTCTCTTCCTCTAGGTTGCAACTTTTCAACTTAGAACATAATTTTAAATCTTCCACGTGTAAGTACACAATATATTTGTATATGACTGTATTTGCATGTATGCATGTTGTTGTTTTTTTTAAAAAAAAAAAAACAAATGAACCCAAGTATCATTTTCCTTCCTGCAGAGCAGCTGTGATTACTGCCTTGGGGTGTTAGTGTTTGACTCTGAGTTAAGGGCCTATAGGTAAGACAGACCAGCTAGAAAGGGCCATTTCCAAGAGTGCCCTTGTCTGAAGGCCATAGGCCATGGTGACCTTCACACAACTCAGCCCCAGTCCAGGCCTCACCATATGGCTACATGTACAGTAGCAACACAAATGAGCTGTTGGCTGTTGAGCCTAGTGATGACAGGTGCAAGTGCTATGTAAAACATGTGCCCTCTAAAAATAGGATTGAGAAAGAAAGGGTCTCATGTCTGGCCCTCTGGGTGGCCTATGACTAAATGTTCACCCCGTTAATACTTAATGGAAACAACGCTATTTCAACATCATATCACCTGTGTTTATATGGACAGATGTATTGAGCTCTTGGAGAAGTCAGCTAGTTGGTTGATCAAAATGGTAAATTGAGGGTCTCTTAGCCTGAATCACAAGATAGCCAAAGAAGAAAAATGAGAAGACTAAATGTGTTTTGCAAAATGAGATCTGGTTGTTTACATTTTCTGAGGCAAATTTTATGTGAGAGTCTCTCCTTTCAACCTTTGTTAGCTGTGACTTTTCCATCATTTGCTGAACTGCTGCAAACATAAAAAATTCTTGCCCATCATTTTCAAAGTTCTAATGAGAAAAAATACTGGACTTCTGCTTCCTGCATTTTCATAAGAAAAGAGACAAAAAGAACACTTTTATAGGAGTCAGTTTAGGGGGATAAATTCTAAAACCAGAACAACTAAATCCTAGTCCTAGTCCCATGTCGGTTGAGCTAAGTACCTCACTTTGGCGTGTCCAAGGAAAGTGTGAGTGCAGAGCACTCAACAAATGAATACGTTGTTCACACAGCAAGCATGCGGCTGGGCACCTGCTGCATTAGCTCTACCATATTAGGAAGCAGGAGAGGGGTCCACCTTGGTCCTTGACTCCAAGTGGTACACAGATACTACCCAATGGGATTATCAGGTGGCGCCTTCCCTTGGTTCATGTTCCAGATTTTCCCCCTGCTTTGATAATCCAAGCCAGAGCCGCCATGATATTGGGCTAACGGTTATTTTTGCCCCCAAATAAAAGCACAGAAAAGCAGTTGGACAGTTCGATATTTAGTGATCGATTGAAAATTACACAGGATAAAATATCAATATCAAAAGAAAGTTTACTGTAAGTATTTTAAACCCGTTGTGGGGGGTGAGAGGGCGTGTATGTGCCTTAATCTTACAGAACCATAGTTTAGTTGCTTCTCAGTTAAAGGGAACTTCTTTTTTTTTTAAGATTTTATTTATTTATTCATGAAAGACACAGAGAGAGAGAGAGGCAGAGACACAGGCAGAGGGAGAAGCAGGCTCCATGCAGGGAGCCTGATATGGGACTCGATCCCAGGTCCCCAGGATCACATGTTGGGCAGAAGGTGGCACTAAACCGCTGAGCCACCCAGGCTTCCCTAAACGGAGCTTCTTTGTACTGGTTTGCCTGGGGAGAAAGCTATCCAGCTGGTTGAGAAGAAACTCTTTATATTACATTGGAACAAGTTGGAATAGTCTGGATTAGTGCAGAAGAGGCAAATTTTAGGAACAAGCCACACTATAAATTACCCATCAGAACCTCCTCGATAATTCAGATGCATCTCTGAAGTGTCTCATCTGAATCCTACCATTTAGTTGTATTCTCTCCGGCCTTGTAAGTTTTTCCAGTTGTTACATATGCTTATGTGTTGCCTCCCCAGTCAGCTCCTGAGTTCCTTGAGGGCAGGCCCTATACTTGTCTACATTCTGATGAACTGTTACTGAGTCTTTGGCAAATCCTCCCAGGTGGGTTTGGCAAGCTGTTGCTGAGAAGCGTGCAGGTGAGGAGGACATGTGAGCATGTGCACCCATCCCTGCCCTCCCCAGGACCCTCTTGCAGCTCTCCCGCTGCAGCTCCATCACCCACTGTAGGACAGCATTCCCTGATGGGAGAGCAAACCGCTGAGATCTGCATGCACTCTGTTCAGTCGGTGACCCGCTCCTCCAAACTTTCCAATTCACCTTCCAAGTCACAGCCGGTGCCCTGAGTAGGGCATTTCTAGGGCTAGAGGCACATGGACCTGGGCCCACATTCCTGGATGACGCCATTACTACTTGGCCATCTGTAGGGGGAGCATGGGCGCCTGGAACATCTGGGCTGCCTTTGGGCCAGCACGTGTCCATCTTGTTTCCAGCCTCCCTCGTGTGACCTTCCTGTGGGGGCAGGCCAGGTCACCGGGGAACTGGAACTATTTTTGAGAAGGCCATTGGCAGAAGGTCTTTTCATCCACTGCCCAAGTACCCCACATTCTCTATTCTCCAAGCCAAGACTTTGTAGAGCCATTGAAATAGGAGTAAGAGAGGGAGCAAGGCCAAAGGGTGGAGGGAGAGTCTGCAAACCGACATGGCCAAGAGTCAAGAGCAGGGACTATCTATTCCTGATCCTGATATGGTCTCTGGGTATCTTTAGAGGCCTCCTTGCTGGGTTGTGTCCACAGTCTGTATCAGTGGCACAGAGTGAGACAACTGCTTTCACCCACCTTCCTGGAGTGTGGGGGCCACAGTTAAAAGAATATTAAGATGCACAGGTAGGAGAGCTCCCCACATTTAAAAAAAATTACTAAAACTCATTCAATATACAGGGGACTGTCAGCCATATGCTGTTTCTCTTAGGTGTTGGGCAGAAAGTATTCATTATCCACTCCATGTGTGAGGTTGTTGAGATGTTCTGAATTGCGCTTACACTTGTCGACTCATTGTACTGAAACAGCAATACTGAGAGAGGGAAAGAGAACTCTTCATCCCCTGTCTCGTAGAAACTGAGGTAGCAAAAGGAGAAGTGGCCTACCCAGAGTTGCAGAGAAAGTTCAGGATAGGAACATGACCTGACACCAGGAGAGAAATTGGGGCTACTTCTTCACGGTCTTTTGTTTTCTGAGGGCATACACCTTGCCTATTCTAGTTTCAGATAGTCACTAGTTACTGCTCAGGGTAACTGGCTTCCTCTTTCTTGTTTGAGTGCAGGGAAGAGCATACCTTCCCTGCTGTCCTTATGGTTGAAGGAATCTTCTGAGTGGTTCTAGGAGCCTGCAAGAACCAATGCATAATTTATTGAATTCTCCCTCTGCCAGCTACACAAATCAAATGCTTCCAATTCTTAAGGCCCTCCATCAACGCGAGGTGGGCACATAGTATGAGCAAGAAATGAATCTTTGTTATTTCAAGCCACTGAAATTTTGGGGTTGCTAGTTGCTGCAGCATACCCTAATTTATGTGGACTCTTACAGGATCATGGAAATGAACTTAAAAGTCCCAGAGCATGACAGCATCAGATTTTTTGATTAGAAAGAACCTAAAAAAGGCCCATGAAGAAAACTGAGGGCCAAGTTCACGGGCCCCTGCCTCTATTCAGAATTTCTTTCCACGTTAGTGTACTTCCAAGTGCATCTAGTCCAACTAAATCCTGAGGTGTGGCTCTCTTTACGACATTACCAGGTGGTCTTTGAGTTACCGCCCCCCTCCTTGAATATTTACTTTGATAACTTTAGAAATGGGAGATTTGTCATACTCCCCAAACAATTCCTTTCCATTCCTTTTTTTGTTCTTTAGCAATCAGTGGTAAAAATGCTCTTCTTTACGCTAAGTCAGCATTTTCCTGTAATGTAAATTCAATTGCCCCTGTTCTTTCCTCCAGAGCCACAGAAAACATGTGTCATTCTCTTTTTATGTAATCCTTCTGAATAATTTAAACAGCATGAACACTCCAAATTACTTCTCCATGTTGAACACTCCCCACTTTCTTAACCATTCCTTAAATTGAATTATTTTGACGTCTTTTGTCATTGTGTATTTTTCATCAGGACAGGTGCAGTCTGTAAATATACTATGTAAAATATGGCACCCAGGAGTACACACGGTGCTATGTGAAATGAAATAATATTACTATGTTCTGAGTGTCCAAGCTCCATTAAATCTAAATTTAACAAACACAAAAGGCCCCAACTTAAATCCATCAATTTTAGATACTGATTCTTTCATTACAATATTAGCTACACCCTTAGTTTGATGCTTTTCCCCTGTTGTAACTATACACTCTCCAGGAAATCATCATAGTCACCGATATAACATTGAACTGGACATTGGCCAGATGGAGTTTTAAGAAACAACAATGAAGACATCAGTCTGGTAGTAAAGATCCCTTAGGTTCAGGCACAAAGCATTTGCATATTCCCTTCGTTGTATTATCACGCAGTTGCACTGCTCTGTCCGATACGTCTGGCCATATGAGAGAATCTATGAATTCTCTGCCAAATTACAGAATATGATGTTCATTTTATTACCCTAACCTGCCAGTCCGGTGCTCACGAGTCACAAAAGGGTATATATAGTTAGTTTGTTAAGCTCTGCTTTTATTAAATGCATATTGGTTACTAGAGGCCACTTCTCTATTCCTAAGTACATATAACCTGTTCTAGAATAATACTTAGGATTATTAGCATGTTTGCCAGTTTACATTTTTCCCCTTTGGAGATATTGTGCCATCATTTATCCAACATGTGTTCTGTTCTCCATGTTTTGTTTTGTTTTTCCAGAAAACAGACTGTGAGTTAGCTGTGTTATTTATATACACCCCCGAGTATCCCGAGATGAAATTTGTTATAACCAGTAGACGTAAACACACCAAGAGAAGCTTGTACTTTCCTACCGTGTTTTATTTTTTCAGTTATTCTAGTGCATATTTGTTCTATTTGTTTCTGTCTGAAAAGTCATTCTCCTACCACAGAAGACAGGTATGAATTAAAAGAGTTTATAATCTGGTGAATTCAGAAACCTAGCATCCCCCTGTTTTAAGGGGTCCGTGAACTTATACCCAAAGACTTTGTGGCTATTGACCATGCAGCTTCTCTCCTCTTCCTTCCTCTCTTCACCACCTAAGGTAATTTTCTCCCCCCTTGCTCGCTCTGAAATCCTATAACATCTTTGGTTTATAGCTTGATAAGATTCTTTAAAGGGTTAATGACCCTCTCTATGTTAATGGCAAAGAGAAAATATCTTTTATCTTTTTCCCTGGTGCTTAGTTGAACTCTGTGTATAGTGGGATATTCAGTAGATTTGGGTTGAGTGAGTAAATGAATACTGTTCCCTCTTTTCCAAGAAAGGGAGCTACAGTTTTCTCATTATTATTCATGCTTCAACAGTGGGTTTTTTTTTTTTTTTGAGTCCTTTCCTCCTTCAAAATTTCATTTCAAGCTTTAGTTTTTCTGACAGTCTGCCTGCATGCATGTTGTCCTCGTCTTTATAAATTGCTTTTATGATCTTCTTATCTTCGTTCATATGAATTCGCCTTGGTTTCTCTAATTAAAATAATTCTTCCCTGTCTTCATGATATGAGCTTTCTGCACAGTTAAGATCCCGTCGGTGGTTCTGGACAGTGCACTACTCAGATATTCCTTTCCGAGGACCAGCAGTAAAGCGCATGATTGTTGACAACATCCCTGCTACTGTGTCTTCATTTCCACTCTTCATGCACAGGTCGTGCCTCCTTGGGCTGTTCCCAACCAATCCTGAAGTAGCTCAGGAGATGATGGGACTACCAGAGCCAGGCCTTTCAGGCCCAATGCATGACTTCTCTAAGAGGAAATTGATTTCTCTCAGGATTTGCATATTGCCTCGGTTGAGATTTTCTCAGGCCTGTGCTACAGAGATATCTCAGTATAGCCAGAGATTTTTTTTTTTAATTAAGTAGGCTCCACACCCAACATGGGGCTTGAACTCATGACCTTGAGATCAAGGGTCACATGTTCTACTGACTGAGCCAGCCAGGCACCCCAATATCTCAGTATAGTCTAGTTGATCACTCCATTCCTTGGGGTTAAATTTTCCCTTGCTTGTTTCTCAGAAACAATGAGCTATAATGGAGTGAAAAAAAAGGAGGTCAAAAGCTCCAGACCTGGCCTGTCAACCTGTCAATTGTTTCCTTACCTGTTTGGTCTTCAGCTTTCCCAGTTCTCAGTGGGTAGGAGGGGGGAAGGGGGGTACCTGAGTCAAGTGCTACTTCCATTACCTGAGTCATCACATCCTCTGGGGAACTGGGGTGGGGTAGGGTTGGGGAGGTAACTGTTCTTTCTTTTGCCCCGGGGTATCACACTCTCTTCCACTTACTTTTTGACCACAAAACCAAAACCATGAAAAAAAATCACACTCAAGATGATGAAATTTACCGTCCTCCCATTGCAGGATGCTTTTCCTATTCTCCACCCTAGGGTCAGCTTGGAGGAGAAAATGGTCATACTTCAACAGATATTTTGAAAAAAAAAAAAATCAGCAATTAAGGATTCTTGTATTTGCACAGAGACAGCTGTTTTGAAACTTCCTTGGATGAGGAATACCAGCTCCTGATATTGCCTAAGATGGAACTAGTCAGCAGCTTATGGAGCTCCAGTGCTGGTGGATAAACAGAGGATCTTCATTTCTAGGAAAGCCAGTCTCCTACTGATGTGGTGAGTAGGATGAAAAAATAAAAAGACAAAAGGAAACAAGACCCAAGCCACTGGCATTTGAAAAGGCAGGCACTTTGATTTCTCCCTGTGACCTTTGAAGCACTGATTTTTGAAGCTGAAGTAATCAGAGTGCAAGATGCAAAGAGCCGATAAAACACAAAAGCCATTATAGAACATAAAAGCCAATATTGAGGGAAATGTGATTTCCAAAAAGACAAACTATTATAGTACTTGTTGCTGTGCTTGGCTGTCATCTTGCCGTCAAAGGTGAAAAGGCTCCAAAATGCAGGCGATTATTATTAATCTCTCTAATTACAAAACCAAAGTCTTTGTTCCGTGGTCTATGAATTTCTGTAATAAGGAGGCATGATGGGGGAGGATTTGGTCCAAGGAATCCTTTCAAGGCTTCCTGAAATCACTCCCTCTGGGGAGCCTTCTATTCTGACAATGACCAAGGTCTCCGGGTTGACCAGGCCTCTCTCCAAGTCCTGTTCGTTCTGGTCCCAGAAACAAAATGCCCTTCCGATCTCTACATGTGGGTTTACAGAATAGATCCATGTAGGCAATAAACCAACTATTTTCCCTCCCTGTAATTTGTCTCTCAATTTGCTTCCTGGAGAAAAGTGGGTAGGATTTCAGAAAAATACCAAGGAGGAAGGGACAACTCAAACCATACGTTTTTAAGCTCTCCCCAGCTGGGTAAGAGACCATGGCAGATTTCTTTCCCTCACTGAGGAATCTCATCCTATGCGCCTAGCGTTATTCTAAATCAGAATGAACACACCGTTACCTAGAATTACAAGACCCACACAGACAACACGTCAGTGATCTCTGCATTTCTGCAACGCTTCTAACATCAAGAATGTGTTCGTGGTCTGCAACCTGGGGAGCTGGCTCTTCTCTGGGCTTTATTTTCTTTCTGAAAAAGTAGATATGGTTTAAATTTAGTCCAGTGACAAACTGAAGACTCCGGAAGGATAGAATTTTGATCCCTAGTACCTGGAGAGAATAACCTTCTTGCATGTTGGGTGGGAAGAGGCAGCTGCAGAAACATTATTGAGTTATCCCCAAAACTAATCAGAGCAACACATGAGTAATTGTGAGATAAGAAAGAGGAAGAAGTAGAGGATGTAGAGCTGGGAGGTCCTGTTCCTGAGTGTTGTCACCATCCACCTCCCCTGCTCCCCTGCCCCCTGTTGTCATTTCTTCTAACTTTCTGACTTACATGTCACCCAGGAAATCCTCCCTGACTAGTCCTGCCACAAGGTGATTGCCCTCTTATCTACCAACGTCCCCAGGAGTTTCACATAGATAAGTGCTGTTGTTGTTTCCGGTGGTGTGTTTTTTTTTAATTTATTTTTTATTGGTCTTCAATTTGCCAACATATAGAATAACACCCAGTGCTCATCCCATCAAGTGCCCCCCTCAGTGCCCGTGACCCAGTCACCCCAACCCCCGCCCACCTCCCTTTCTACCACCCCTTGTTCGTTTCCCAGAGTTAGGAGTCTCTCATGTTCTGTCTCCCTTTCTGATATTTCCTACTCATTTTCTCTCCTTTCCCCTTTATTCCCTTTCACTATTTTTTATATTCCCCAAATGAATGAGACCAAATAATGTATGTCCTTCTCCAATTGACTTATTTTACTCAGCATCATACCCTCCAGTTCCATCCACGTCGAAGCAAATGGTGGGTATTTGTCGTTTCTAATGGTTGAGGAATACTCCAGTGTATACATAAACCACATCTTCTTTATCCATTCATCTTTCGATGGACACCGAGGCTCCTTCCACAGTTTGGCTATTGTGGACATTGCTGCTAGAAACATCTGGGTGCATGTGTCCTGTGGTTTCTGGTGGTGTTGATGATGATGTTTTCAGGTTCAATGACAATTTGGGAAGGGAAAAAAAAATACTCCTGATGAGCTGAGACCTGGTGGCCTATTCCTCTTGGCTTTTCTTTCCTTCCCACCTTTGTCCTCCTGTGAATTTAGTACTTAATAGGAGCAGACTAAGCTGCTTGGAACATGCTCCAACACCTCGCTAAGCCTTTGCTACCTGACAAGTGGTTTGACCAGCAACATGGACACCACTTAGGAGATTCTTAGAAATGCAGAGTCCAAGGCCCCATTTTAGGACCATGCTCCGATCTACATTATTAGGAGACCTCTGGGGGATTGGTCTGCACCATACAGCTGTCCATCTCTAGCACCGACTTATGACTTATGTATACCACTTAACTGATGGCTAGCCACACCATCTTGGCTTTTCATGCCTGTGGGCTTTGTCAAGCCGTGTAGAACTTCAGTGTGTCCATGTATTTTGTCTTGGATGTTCAGTATTCCTTCATGTATGTATGTCTTCTATCCCCAAGCCAACTGTAAGTTCCTTGAGGGAGGTTCCTATCCTTGGTGTCTCTTTAAATCCCATCAGTGCTATGGCGTTGGACTACAACTCCACAAAATAATAATGGCTAATACTTGAGAAGGAACTGCGTGTTAGATCTTGTGCCAAGCACGCTTGTACACTCTCTGACTACTCACAGTAACTCCATGAAGCAGCTAGTATCCTTTTTTTTTTTTTTTCATTGTATAATGAGAAAATCAGGGCCTTAGAGAATGTGGTCAATCGTTGATGGGTCTCACATTCATGTCTGTTAGATTCAGGAGCCTGAACTTTTAGTCGCGGGTTCACTTGGTCCCTGATCGATTGATGAATAAAGAAAATTGTGCTTCTGGAAGTAAACAAATATATTTTATTATTGCAGGGTGTTAACCTGATAGAATGGAATGGAGGCCTGCTTTCTTCCTGCCTAGATGTTCTCCTGATAGAAATGTTTCTTAAAGAAAAAGAAGCAGCACTTCCCCTCTCCTACCTCCCTGGGACTCTGCACATCCCCCCAGCCCCATTCTCTCCCTCCTGCTGTATTTATTAACTCCCCTCTCCCACCTTCTCTCTGCTTTTGGCTTGCAACTCCAGTCCATGTCCTAACTTTGCATGGGTCCTCCTGGCTTCCCAGCCCTCCCAGGAAAGCATTTGGACTGGTCTGGCCGAGGGGCACCACATGAGGAGCTTTATCAGGTCACAGACTGTCTGGGCTTTCTCCGCGCGAGTGGACGTGCTTGCACAGTAGATGGATGACCTTTCGTTCTCGAACACCCAGAGGGCCAATCAGTCTGTTCCTGCTCCACTGAGAAAACTGAATAAAGTGCTTGCCGTTTGACATGAAAGTAAAGAACAAGGAACCACAAAAATAAACAGACCCCCAACCCCCTCAAAACCCAGACAAAGCTGAAGCACTTTGTGTTTCAGGGTACCCCGAGTCTGGCAGATGAAGGAGGCCTTTTCCCATGCTTCCTTTGACAATGTGAAAAATCACTTTGCTAGAAAAGATTCCCACAAGGCCAGTGAGCATGTGCACATTTGCCTCCAGCCGCACGCTGCCGCTGGCGTGTTCTCTTCTCTAGGAAGTGCTGGGGACAGTTTCCACTTGGGTGGCTGGCAGGATGCTTATGCAACCATCACCTGCCAGGAGCCACTGACCTACACTTTACCCGGACAACCATACTCCCTCAACAGACATGCTCTTGAGGCCACGACACTCATGGTAGCTTTGTCGGAAGAGTTCTACAGAAGTTTGGACTCCAGAATGGATCAGGAGGGAGGAGAGACAATGTTCTGGGAGAGCCCCCAATGGGAAAGGCAACGATCAGGTGTGCTCTCCCACCCAGCGGGGACCCCAAGGATCCACTGAGGCCATGGCAAAGCAAAGGCAGGAGCTATTTCTGCCTTTGAAGGTCAGTTGGCTCATCTCTACACATATGACTGTAGTTAATGATTTCTATGCTCAGGAACTTTCAGTCAGACCATCTTTCTTCAATCCGTCAAGGAAGTACCTAGAATTAGGATCAGGAAATCTGCATGGATCACTCAGCTCTGGAATTCACTATCTGTACAACCTTAGGTAGATCACTGGCCTCCTGAGGGTTTCCATATCCTTATGTGGCAGGTTGAACTAGGTTTGCTGGCCTCTCGGGTGGCTTCAAATTCTAGCATCCTTGATTCTAGTGACCTCAACTTTAGATGATGGCTTCTCAAGTTCGTTTTGTCCACCTCATACTCAGGAGGGAAACAATACCAGTAAAGGTGTTTGTCTGTAAGCTTATAACACAACACATCTTCTATATATATCTGCTTCTACCTTTAAATTCACCATTGACAACCTAATACACCTAAATTCAGCTACAAACCTTCCCAAGCTTGTTGGACTCATGTAACGTGCTTGTCCAAAAGCTAGCACTGGTTCATTTAATAGTCCATGCATATTGGGTTCTATCGCCACCTCCTCCAGTGAATGAGTAGGAAAATTAATTTAAAAATGTTTCTAGAAGAAATTGCCTTTGCACTCCCACCATTGACCCAAGTGTTGAGATTCAATTAAATTAGGAGAGATCACAATTAAAATGCAATTTAATTATCCTCCTTTTATGTAAATGAGATTTCTGATTGCAGAGAATCAATAAACTTTGTTTAAACAGCTCATCAGTTGCCTATTCAAGTGTCGCTTTGTCCCTTCTTCACTAAATCCCTAATCTCACAAACCAAATGGAAGAAATGTTCCTGGAAATTCAAGGACCGAAATCCCAAAGCCACGCAGCTTTTCCCCAGAAAGCAATGGATATAGCAGTACCACACCCACTGTTTTCCAATGTAGAACCTATTCTGTTCCTAAGCCTCACAAGCAGCTGAGTAAAGGCCACTCTCATCTGAAGGCCTGAAAGAATTCTAACGTGATCTGAAGGACATTTTTATAACTTGTAGACATGAAGACTTGTCTAAGTCTGGCCTCCCAGAGGCCGTTCTCTGCTCGGACAAATGTGTTGGTCAGCAAGTCAAAACATAGAAGTGATTGGCATTATCCCTGGAGGGAGAAAAAAAAAGAATTTGCAAATATTTATGTAGAATCCCATTTGTAGTGAATTCATTTAAAAGCGAAATTGTGAAAACCTGATGATCTATTGCTGCTATTGCTGACATAATGTCGTATAACAAATCACCCCTAGAACTTAGGGGTTTTCAGTAACAGGCGTCGATTACTGATTGCCTCGATGTGCAGGCATGTGGTTCTTACCCTGATGGGGGCGGAGTCCGGCCAGGTAGCTCTGCTTCAGGCTGCAGGCTCAACTTTACCTGGAGATTGTGTTCAGTGTGCTCAACGTGTGCTTTATGGGGGCCCACAGCCACCAGCGCATGTTCTTCTCATGGTGAATCTCTGGAGAACCCAAGGCAAAACAAATTGCACGCACACATTTCAGGCCTCCACGTGGGTCCTGTCTGCTAATATTCTGGTGGCCCAGGCAAGTCACATGTTCAGTCCCAAACCAGCAGGCTGGGAAAGCAGGCTCTACCCTCAGTGAGAGGGAAGAGAATATTTACTCAACATAACCTAACCTATCCCACACATCCTTAGCCCAGACATTTAAAAACCCAAATGTAACAGCCTGGATATCTCTGATTACAGCAATGCAGACTTTCCAGCTGTTTATTAAGAATCAGTTGTACATAAAGATATTTAAGTAGCCACTTTTCTGATAACTTGTTTATATTTATGATATTTTTTTAAGATTTTATTTTATTTATTCATGAGAGACACACACACACACAGAAAGAGAGAGAGAGAGAGAGAGAGAGAGAGAGGTAGAGGCACAGGCAGAGGGAGAAGCAGGCTCCATACAAAGAGCCCGATGTGGGACTCGATCCTGGGTCTCCAGGATCGTGCCCTGGGCTGAAGGCAGGTGCTAAACCGCTGAGCCATCCGGGCTGCCCAACTTGTTTATATTTAAAACTTTCTTCTTGGGATGCCTGGGTGGCTCAGTGGTTGAGTGTATGTGTATATATATATATATATATATATATACACATACACACACTATATATATAGTATATGTTATCCCATTGTGTGTGTGTGTGTGTGTATATATATATACACACACACAATGGAACATTACTCAGCCATTAGAAATGACGAATACCCACCATTTGCTCTGACGTGGATGGAACTGGAGAGTTTTATGCTGAGTGAAGTAAATCAATTGGAAAAGGACAATCATTATATGGTTTCACTCATATGGGAAATATAAAAAATAGTGAAATATATAAAATAGTGAATATAAAATATTGGGGAAAGGAGAGAAAATAAGTGGGAAAAATCAGAGAGGGTGACAAAACACGAGAGACTCCTAATTCTGGGAAACGAACAATAGGTAGTGGAAGGGGAGGTGGGAAGAGGGATGGGGGTGACTGGGTGACAGACACTGAGGGGGGCACTTGACGGGATGAGCACTGGGTGTTATACTATATGTTGGTAAATCAAATTCCAATAAAGAAATATACAAAAAAAAAAAAAGACTTCTAATCGACTTAGTGCTGAAGCCCCTAGAAATGATTTTTCTCATGTCTCAGTGCTTTGTGTTTTGTTATTGTTGGTTTGATTTTATCACGGAGGTAAGCATCTTATACTTTTAGACTAAATGGGTAGACTCGTTTTCTGTTTCTTCTTTTCTATTTTCCTTGGTTCTCTGGGCACCCTACCCACAAAACAGCACAGAAAGGATGGTCAAAATTATGTGCTAGCAATGGTCACACATCAGCACAGTGAGCCTGGTCATTGACCAATCAAATCATCAAAATCACCCCTGATTGAGAATCACTCTTGTGCAGGAACCAAACGGTTCATTCAGATACAAAGATGGAATATTTCTGAACTTACACCAGAAACTTTGCTTGAAGAAGAGTTTAAATTAACTTCAAAATTGAATCCTTCCTCAAAAATATATTTTAAAAATATGAATTTTTTTAAAACTGAAATGTATACATATTCATTACAAGTTTTAGAAATTACATAAAAGGATAATCCTTCAGAGGGGCTTCTGAAATGAGTGATTATAATTCATGATCACTAACAAGACAGTGTCCAATGAGTGCCAAGCATGTTCTAGCAACTCTACATACTTACTAATCCTCACAATCACATGAACTGGCTACTATTAATATTACCATTTTATGTAGGAGAACACTGAGGCACATAGAGCTTAAGTAACCCCCCAAGACCACACAGTAAGATTCAAGCTAGGACTGGAGCTGTCAGCCAAGCAGACATGTGTCTCAGGAAGAAGGCCCTGACCCTGCATTCTCTGAGATCATGTGTCATTTTAGTGTTTAGGGTTCTCCTCTGGACTTCTAGCACATTTTTTATAGCAACAATTGTATCAAAGAGAAGGCTTGAATAAGGTGCCTTTGAAAGAGAGCAGAGTGATTCTTTGCTGAGTAGAAGTTGCCACACCCTGTCTCATGACTCCCACCCCAAACACTAGCCCAAGACACCTGTGCTGCTCCCATAGCAAAACAAGGAGGTACCCAAATGAAGTGATCTGAGGAATTCCAAATCTTTTGTAAAGATTTACAACATATCTACCCTACCCTACCGCAAGACCTGACTTTCTTACCAGTTGTAGTTTTTGATCTTCATGAGTCTATCGTTGGAATGGGTTGTGGCGGTGGAGCATATGCACCCTGCAGAGACAGCTGCTCACCTGGAGAGGGTTGGGCATGTGCTTCTCCAGGGCTGGGCAACAGGTGCCACCAGGCTCCTCCTCAACCCACTGAATCCTGTTTCTCAACAAAAGGATCACCACATGAGCTTGGCCTTGCTGTTGGTTGTGGTTGCCTGGCCAGGTCTGTGCATCTGCCAGAAGTTGGACGCCTTTGCCTCTGAAGGTCTGCCAGCCTGCACACCCTTCCTCTGGGCACTCAGCTTCTGTGGTTTCGTGGTCTCTCCCAACCTCTCACTGCAAAACAGCTACAAGCACCTATGAGCTAGTCAAGGCCATGGCCATGGTGGTAGATGGCTATCAGAGCCCCTCAGAGAAGAATTTCTCCACCAGGATACAGGTCAACACTGCTTCATAGAACTTTAGGTGCAACCCCAAATTCTTATTTTGATAGGAAGTTTAATGTCCTCAGAATGGTGTTTAGCTCTGGCTGTTTCTGTTACATCTATTTATCCAGTGTGGGTAGGAGGCACACAGCATGAGTGGTGCATAGACGCCATGCAGGTGCAGTCCTACCAGGTAACCAAGTCTGCTGTCTGGTGGTGGCCATGCTGTTTTTTGAGTCAGCGTGGAGGAGAAACGTGATCCCCGCTCAGTTTCTGCTTTGTCTGTGGTGTTGCTCTCTGGAAGAACATCTGTCATGGGGAACTTACCAATTTACTAGATCACTGGGTGCGCTTTGATACTCAAGTATGATGTGTTTGGGCTCTTTGGATTCTGACCGTCTTCACTTAGGGCACCTGTTTTTTTTTTTTTAAGATTTTATTTATTTATTCATGAGAGACACAGAGAGAATGAGAGGCAGAGACACAGGCAGAGGGAGAAGCAGGCTCCATGCAGGAAGCCTAACATGGAACTCGATCCCAGGTCTCCAGGATCACGCCTGGGCCAAAGGCGGCACTAAACCGCGGAGCCACCTGGGCTGCCCAGGGCACCTGTTTTATTAAAAAAAAAAAACACTGTCAATGAGTCAAGGTCCCAACATTTTATGTAATTATTTTGTATTCTTGCCTATGCCCCTGTTAAACTTACTGAACAGGAGGGAATCAAGACTAACTGGTACACAGGGTTTTTGTGGAGAAAAGAAAGTCACCCCTAGAAGATTAAAAAAAAAAAAAAAGTAAGGATACCAGTTACACTCAAAAAAGTAAGAAAAAAATTGAATTGCAAAATTTACTGAATGGTAGTTTGCAAGATGTAAGACAAAGGGGAATTTTATTTATTAAATATGACATTTAGTTTTAGAGCACTTTTTGAAAAAAATTGAAGCACAATTCTTCAAAATAACAATGGTTTAACTTTCTTTTCAAATATGATTGTATGAAGCACAAGCACCCGTGTGTGTTACATTACATTCATATGTTTTTGACGCTAATGCACAGACTGAACAACTCTTACCTGGTGTCAGGCCCTGTTTAGGGTGAGGGAATGAGTTAGACCCAGTGCTTGGCCTGAGCTTTCCTGGCCTCGCAAGCCCAAGAGTCTGAGCCTAGCATTTGGGGCCTAAGACCCCCTGCTATTTCCCATGGCTGGCCTGCTTTTAGTTACTTTTGCATTTTGGCAGCCACACACCGTGTGCTCATACACCTTCCAACCATCTTGTCCTGCCCTCTCTGCCCGCCCAGCCCAAATCCCCGCATCTCAAGATTGAGCCTGGAGGTAATAGGGACCATTGGAGGCCTCCTGTACCTTCCCTCTCCTCCCTCCAGTCTGAGTAACCACAAGTTTGAGAAACCTCAATTACAGCCCGCTCCAGCCTCCTAATATCACCGGTACCCTGTTTTTTTCTTAAGCAATAACTTTCTTGCATTTCTTTAGGGTTTTATCACATAGACAATAGTTTAGACTTGGCCATCAAGCATCTTGTTTTTCTTCTAAGTTTCTCTTTTTTTAACTAAGCATTTTTAGTTGTGGTTAAATACACACAATGTAAAATATTAACCATTTTTAAGTGTTCAATTCGGTGGCATGAAGTGCATTGGTACACAGCCACCACCACCTTCCTTCTCTTCATCTTGCAAAACTGAAATTCTGTCCTCATTAAAAACAATAACTTCCCATTCTTCCTTCTCCTGACCCCTGGCAACCACCCTTCTACTTTTCATCCTTATGAATCTGACTGTACTGGATACTCCATGTAAGTGGATTCAAGGAGTAGTTACCCTTTTGTGACTATATTACTTCGCTTACAGGATGTCTTAAGGGTCACACATATAGGCATGTGTCAGAATTGTCTTCCTTTTTAAGGCCGAATGATCTTCCACTCTATAGATATGTCACATTTTGTCTATCCATTTATGCACTGAAAGACACTTGGGCGAGCTGCTTCTACCTTTTGGCTATTGTGAATAATGGTGCTATAAACACAAGTGTATTAAGTCTCTTTTAATCTAAAATTCCCCTCCCAATGCTTCCATTTCCTTAACTCATTGAACAACTGATTATTTGAACTCTGGAGTTTCCCAAGCCTGGATTTTGCAGATTGCATGCTCATGGTGCAGTTCAACATGTTTCTCTGTCCCCTGTAGTTCTTGGAAATAGGAAGTTGGATCAGAGGCTTTGACAGTCTCAAGTTCAGTGCCTTTGGCAATATTATCAATGGTGCTGTTGTGGTCTTTCCTCAGGCGGCACGTGGTGTCTGGTTTCTGCTTTTGGTTACAAGGGTATTAGCCAATGATAACGTACATCTACCGGCGGGGGGGGGGGGGGGGGGGGGGGGGGGGTTGCAACAGGGTAGGGTTCTAACTTCTTTTGTTTTCGTTGATCATCTAGAATCCTTTTATAAAAAGATGTTCCCCTGCATCTACTATCTAGTTATTATCAGTGGTATAGTTCACAGAGAAAAATCAGGATAAGTACTCCATTCCTTCCTTTTATTAACCCAGTTTTCTAAGCACATGGTTTTATATCATTTTAAGTCTCTTCATCAACACAAAAACTGAAATGTATCTTATGACCGGCAACACATGTGACTCTTATTTTTTTTTAAGATTTTATTTATTTATTCATGATAGACAGAGAGAGAGAGAGAGAGAGGCAGAGACACAGGCAGAGGGAGAAGCAGGCCCCATGCTGGGAGACCAACCGGGGACTTGATCCTGGGACTCCAGGGTCACGCCCTGGGCCAAAGGCAGGTGCTAAACTGCTGAGCCACCCAGGGAACCCCCTCTTACTTATTTTTTAAAAATAATTTGTTTATTTATTAGTGAGAGACACATAGAAAGAGAGGGAGAGACATAGGCAGAGGGAGAAACAGCCTCCCTGCAGGGACCCGATGTGGGACTCAATCTCAGGACCCTGGGGTCACACCCTGAGCCGAAGGCAGATGCTCAACCCCTGAGCCACCCAGGCATCCCCGACTCTTACTTACTGAAGTCAAAATTATTCTATCACTGGCCAGTGGAAGTGTTTCTAAGTTATCCCCGGAATCCTTTTCGCAGGATCCTAATAGTCTTTGATAGCTTTCTTGCTTTTTGGTATGTTAAGATGTTCCACGTTCTTTCTGATTTTTACTGCCTCAGATGTGGATCAGATTTTTCTCCAAGAAGCACCAATAACTTTTAATGGCAAATTGTACTTCAAAAGCATAATCTGGACATTGGGGACACTCATTGTTACCAGCTGCTCATTGTTTCTAGGCATTTATCATCTCTCTCTCTCTCTCTCTCTCTTTCTCCTTATCATCTAACATCTATCTGTATATCTATTACTATGTGAATTCAGTCATATTTCCAGTTTAATTCAGAACTACGAGACTTTTTATTTAACTTTTTGATGTTACATCTGTTTGTCCTTTCTATCACACCCAAAATCTTGGTTCTGAATGATACAGGAGATTGTAGAATTTGAATAATCCAAGATTAATGCTTGTTTTATTTCATATTCAATTTAAAAATATCAGATAGTAATAACACCATTTATGATTAATAAGAATACTTTTTAATATTTTATTTATTTATTTGAGAGAGAGTGAGGAGAGAGTGAGAGAGATCCCAGAAGGAGAGGGAGAAGCACTCACCACTAAGCAGGCAGCCCATCTTGGGGCTCGATCCCAGGACCCTGAGATCATGACCTGAGCTGAAGGCAGATGTTTAACCGACTGAGCCACTCAGGAATCTGATAAAAATATTTTAAAATTGTATATGCTTTTCTTCTGCCACTCCAATTTTTAAATAGTTGTCAGAACATCACAAAGTCTCCATCTTTAACACGTCCATAACTAACCTTGGTTCTCCTAGTAACTCCATACTTAATATACATCAACAGTCCTCATATTGATATCTATCTGGTCATTTTGTTTGCTTGAAGTTTTATCTCTAATTAATTTCCTTAGGAAGGGCTCATGGGAAAAATATTTTCTGATTTTTTCCATATTGATAGAAGTTTTGTCTTTGCTCTTACCCTTTCACACCTGCCTCTCAGCTGTGTGCTACTCGCTGTTGGCTGTTAATATCTCTTCATAGTACCTCAGTGGTGTTCAAAAATAGTCATCCAGTGTGACTACCTTTGTATCTATCATTTGCTCCATATCTCTAAATTTTCAGATACATAAATCTTGCTAGAGCATTCCCCTACCCACCCAGTTCATCACTGGGTGACAGGACTCTAGTCTTTATTAGAACAGATCTTAATGAGCCAGGATTCTCAGAAACATGGTGTGCTCTTTTAATATTTTATTTATTTATTTTTATTTTAGGAAAGTTGCCTTAAATCATAACATCCTTTTTAAAGGTTTATTTGTTTATTTGAGAGAGAGAGAGAAAAAGAGAGAGAGAGAGAAAAAAGCCACACCAAGGGTGGGGGCGGGGTGGTGCGCAGAGGGAGAGAATCTTTAGATAGATTCCCTACTGAGCACAGAGCCCGATCTCATGACCCTGAAATCATGGCTTAAGCAGAAATCAAGAGTCAGGCACTTTAACTGACTGAGCCACCCAGGCACGCCAAATTATAGTGTTTCTTAATTGTTCTATTTCCTTGCTTTGATTTTCTTCTTTGGAGACTCCTATTTCTGTGTCTTTTTTTTTTTTTTTCAACATATGTCAGAACGTTCTTATCACTTATTTCAATTCATTTCAATGTTTTAAAGAGATTTTTCCCCCTTTTCCCTTTCTATTTCTCTTATAGCATTATTTGTTGTGTTACTTTGCTGTTGTATACCTTCTAGTTTAACTATTTTCTGAAATAATTTTGTTTCTTTTATTTTGAAATCATTCTTAAGTTCTATCACCTTTTTATGAGGTTTTCTATTTATGACTTATGTGTCCTTCATGTTTTACATACTTTTCTCAATTCCCATAGTTGCTTTGAAATAGCATATTATAGTTTTAATCTATTTTTGGAAGATATCTTTCCGGAGCACTTTCATTGTCTGCAGTGAGCTTATTTTGCTTCTCATTGTCTTATCTCATTGTTGGTAGCATGTCATTCTGCTTCTTATTCTATTGTTTCTTATATTACCGTTGTGTGCCATTGAACTGATAATTTTCTGTTGCTTATTTTCCCATGAAGTTAGTTTATTTGTACTTTTAGGTAGGCTTTTTTGTTTTTATTTTTAAGGAGCTCCCTCTTCTGTTGCTAGGAATTGTTGAAAGTAGAGGGCTTCTTCCTTTTTCTTTCTCACTCAAATGCCAGATATTACTCAAATATCACATAGTCTCCTAGCTGTTGGCCATTTGTCCTCAACCGCTTGTATTTTGAGATTCATGAGGATGCTCTGTCGTCCAGTTTTGTTGTAAGTTATTTTCCATGCCTTTTGTTTGCTTGTTTGCTGTCTCTTAGCTTTTTTGCTTTCAATGTGAGGATTCAGAAAGATCCAGAATCTCTGCTGCCACTACTTTCATCACGCTCACAGAATCTCACATCATTTAAAAAATATTAGTCTTCTGGCTCTCTGCAAATATCGTCAGTGTAATCCACTGCCTCGTTTTGACATGCATTTTCATCAAGACTCCTTCTGAGGCTTAAATGATGCTTTTGTCTGGCAGATGATGGCTGTCTCGGTGGTTTCTCTACTCCCCTCCATCCTTCCTCCATGAGGTAATATAATGTCCCCATTGTGCTAATAAAAATGGCATTTCCATTCTCAGACTGCATCCACTTTTGAATTCAGTGTCCTTAGAGCCACTCTGAAGTCTTAATTGTTCTCAGGCTCTTCTCCTCTCTCCCAGGAACCTCCAACCATCCGATTCTCCTCCCCTTTCTGGAACATACTCTCAGCTCTAGTTAGCAGCAACTGCTGATATTCGCATGTGTGTGGCTTGTCTATTCCTGTTTCTTTCTCTTAGCAAACACTATTTTTCTCACCTATGAAGTCATATCTTTCCAATATACTCAAACTCACATGGCAGACTCTTGCTGACAAATTTTCATGAAGTCAGAGAAGCACCGAGTCAACCAGTTTAACTGTGACTCTTCAGCACACTTTAGTACTTTGAATCTACCATGGCTTACACATATTTTTTTATTTCTATGTATTTCTTAGAGACTATTAGACATCCTTTCCTGTGTATCATGGCTGAAGTCTGGCTGTTCAACTCCTGCCAAGCTTCTCTCAAACATTTAACATTGATGAAAAGGGGAGATTTTGTGGGAATATTGGGAAGCCAGCAAAATTCATGGCCTATTGGAGGAAAAAGAAATAAAAGTTTATGTAATATTTCCTAGAAATTCACCTGGAATTTCTCAGTTTATTCTTTGGGATTCGCTAACCTACCTGATTCATACTTGGCAGGTTATGATTTCAGTCTATAGATTTCTTTATTCAAAGGGACTATCCCATTTGCTTCCTAGAAGGATTGAAGCAGCTTGCAGAAAAGAAATATATTTTTTAAAAGCAATTAAAAGGGAAACAGGCCATCTAACATCTTTAGAAATCTGGTAAATATATGAACCACCTAGATTTACATTGTCAGTAGAATAAAAAATAAATCCAATTTAGATTTCTAACAGCCAATTCAAAAAGGAAAAGTATAATTACATAAGCCTAGTTAGCTGGAGAAAGAAACATAATTTAATTCAATACAACCATTTTCATGAAACTGTGAAAAGTAAGAAGGGTACAGAAGAGGATGGCAAGTCAGAGGATCTGAGTTTTGATCCCTTCTGCATTATTTAGCAGCTATTGGGTTTGGGCAATTTATCTAGCCTAAACTTCCTCACAAATAAGATAGAAATAACAACCCAAATTTCAGAGGATCTTTATAAAGACCAAAGAGAACTAACCGTACAAATTGCAATTACATGACTAATGCAGAAATTTCTCCAGTATTTCCCTCCTTGCCATCTCCTGGGTCCTTGAAGAGTTTCCTTGAACTGTCACAAGGAGGACTCTTACATGCCTGAATCCCAAAGTAGCATTGGCTCAGGCCAGGAGACCCCTTATACCTGTGCCAGACACCCAGAGGTAGAAGGGGGAAGAATACATAGACAAAGGAGAAAATGCAGAGAAGTTGCAGACAATCAAAAAACACCACCCAGGAGGAAAAAGACACTAATTTAAGTGTTGAGGAGCAAAAGAACCATGATGGTCTAATGAACAGGGATATAGAGTCTGTGCGGCTGAGCCTCATTTGGAAGTTTTCAATTTTCTTAAATGCCATCACATTTATACAATCAGATTCAACTATTGGTGTAAATAAACGTGGACACTTAATTTCAGGTCATTTTTGTTTCAGTCACTTTATTTAGAGGAAGTATGACATAGAGGGTAGGAATATGAGTTTTGAATAAATTAGGGGTGGTGTTGGATCTTTCTTCAATCTCTTACCAACTTCATTTTAGTTCATTCACTTCTTTTGACACTCATTTCTATATTGGAAATAGTAGAGTGGTTGTTAGTATTAAAGAAAATGTATATGAAACTCAATATAGTGATGACAAATAATAAGCATGTGAAATAATAGTTCCAATTTTCCATTTTCCACTGTGTGTATAAAAATGGATCTATGCTGGGGAGGACAGTCAGATAGGCTCTGCTGTTACAGGGAACACAGCAAGAAAATTTACCAAGGCATGATCTTATCCCAGCAGAAGTTTTTAATTTTGAGAGAGACTCCAAAAAAAAAAGTGCATTTTTCACAGGGTCTTTGGACAAGAGCAAATTCCAGCTCTCTCTTCAAAATATTTCCAATAGAAACTAAGAGAAAGGGTCTTCTTCCACTGGACTGAAGTGCAGACAGCAACCTGCCCTGAACATAGCCATGATTGGGTCGCTCTGGACACACCTGCACTGAGCATGCAACAATTCTACGTCTCCTACAACAACAACCACAGTGCTTATGGCAGAGCGGCCGTGAATGTGGCTGATGAAGCAGGCTGGGGCTGAGACAAGTACAGATGTGTGACCTAAATCATGTCATAGTCGCTTACCCGTTCTGTATGCTCTGAGACCCGAAGGCAGAAATTGTCTCCTTCAGAAATGCAAAACACAGCCTCCCTCAAAGAACTTGTGTAGGATTGTTGTCACCAGAAGGTGAGGGTCCAGAAAAGTGCTCACAGAACTGAAAGGAAAACACTGGGGAAGGGGAAGTTGAAAAGGAAAGCACAATCACCTCTACTAATATCAACATTGTGTCTGGTAGGAATGTCTCTACACAGGGAGAAACTATATAGTTCACGGCCTGACCCCTGTGCCCCAAGATTTGCCTTCACCTTCTTTGATTAGATAGACTTGTTCCCAATACCTATTTTGGAAAGGTGGTTTATGGTGGTGTTTCTCATTTAACACTCCAGATTTTCCTTTTGTTTCCAATAGCACAGCCAAGCCAAGTCTGAAATACTGACATACAACTTTACCACAGACTTGGGATAACACAAAGGTCACAAACCCAGGCAGTGTGGCCACAATATAGCAGCACGGGCTGTGGACTGTCCAACTCTGGTGTGTTGGGGGGGGGCAAGTGCCATGTACCTAGGCCAGGATGACAATGTTGCCCCTTAGAGTTGCACAGCAAGGCAGCCCTGTACAAGGATATCTCAGAATTAGACAACTCCTTGAAGAGACATGTCTTTCTCTGAGCATGTCTCATTTACCTCATCTACTTCCTATGGCATCATATTACTCACTCTCCTGGAGCCCATGCATAGAAATTTGTCCTCCAAAAGGTCCCAGAATCAGAGAATGAGGGCCAGAAAGAAATGAGAATTTCTACACTCAATTATAGGAAACGTCTCAGTTATGATCTGGTTTCCTATCTGAGGAACTGATTTGTCCCAAATTAACTAATACAAGGAATGTTTCATTCAGAAGAAACTTTATTCTGTGATCCCATTGAGACAAGATGAGCATAAAAGCCACATGATATATATACTCAAATAAACAAGGGAAGAGGTAATTATATTATAGAAAGGACCGGGCACCCAACATACGCTAGGCATCTCACATGCAAGGTCTTGACAACAACCCAAGGAGGTGGATCTTGTCTTTTCATTTTTTCCATTCTACAAAAGAAGAAATTATCCGAGAGGTTAAATAATTTGCCTGATATTACAGCCAGTAAGTGGCAAATTTGTGATTAACCCAGGTTCAAAGACCAAAAGTAGCACCAGCTACTTAATTCAAAAAGTGAAGGAGGAATGTTGAAAGTAAAAATGGAATTGGAGGTGTAGATCATATTTGCAGATGGATGCAAGGCTTGAACTTATGTGGGCCCTTTCTGGGGGTAAATTCAGAAAGGTGAATGGGATGGACAAAAAAACAGAACTGTCTAACCCTATGGTTAAAATAACACAGCAGTTTGGAAGCTGAATTGTATACATCCCTGATTCTGAACTGCAATAGGTGAATCAGAACCCTTGACCATAAGGACATTCCAGCCACAAGACTGTCTCAGAGCCTGGCCGTAAAGCAGACTGTAGGTTGGGAAACTGTGGTTTCAGGCTGCTGGGGAGAATTTGCAATAGTGTGTTGGGCCTGGGAGAAAGTTGATAGTCAGTAAGTGCTTGCTTCTAGTTCATGGTTACATAGACCCGGCCCTGGGAGGCAGCTGGTTTGAAACCCACAGAAGAGCAGTTACCATTTCCGGTACTGAGGTGATGGAGCCCTGGCATCTCAGAAGGAGCTCACTCAGGAACGAGAACTAGCGCTCTAGAATACCTTCATTTCTGCCACTGGGGTGGATGTTGCATCATGGCTTTGGGCTTCCTATCTTCCCATTCACCACATCATTGGATGTTTCAAGAATGATCTTGGTTCCCACAATGCCTCTCACACCGCATGCCTTAATACATCACACTGCTGCTGCGGGAACATCTTTCTCCACCCTATTACCACCTCTTTCCTCCACCTTACCGACTCCTACTTAGGTTTTAGGCTCTGGGACGCCTTTTATCCACACTCCAAGTTGGAATAGACCCCATCACACACACTCCCCCAAAGCAACTTACCCCCCACTCAATGTATTGTTGCACTACACTGTAGTGAATGGTACAAGTCCCAAAGCCCTTTTCCCTACTTCATAAAATACACAAAGCTCTGAAAGCCAATTTCTTTTAATGTTAAGTTGGTGCAAATATATCCCATTTGGTGAGAAAAGTCTTTTTTTTTCTGTAAAAATATTGATGTGTGTGACTTTGGAGTGCTATCTCAGACCCCTTGGAGAGTGTTAAAAATTTTATACAATAGAGGTACCAGATTATCTTTCTAAAGCTGAAAAACATGTTTTGTTCTGAAATCTATCAGGCCACAAGAGTATTCAATAAGGAATTGTGCTGCTTTCCATTGTGTGGTGAGATGTGTTATATTATTATTTTACTGTTCCTTGGACTTTACTGTCCTTGAGGACAGGAACTGTGCCTTATTTGTCATTTGATCTCTTTTGCTTAGTACAATGTTTATACACAATCAGTGCGCTTAATAAATGAATGAGCTAGCAAATAGAAGAATGAATGAATGAATGAATGAGGAAATGAAGACATGGCAGACTGGAGACTGAGGAGCTACAGCTCATTCCAGGTTGGTTAGGTGTCCCTAGGTACCATCCCAAGATGGAGAGTTCTAGTGAACTCAGAAGACTGGAAAGGCCAGAAGAAACTCTGAAATGCTTTTGGTACTGAAACACACCGGGTTTCACTCATGCATCCATTCATTCGTTTACTCAGCATTTATTATACAACTATTCTGTGCCATATAATAAACTAGGCCCTGGAGATATTTGAGCAATAACGACAACGCACATTAACAACAAAAAGCGGAGAAAGCAGAGAAATTCAGAAAGAAATAAAAGACTGGTGCAGAGCAAAGCTTCAACTCAAATGAGATCATTTATTCTCCTTATATATGAAATACAATGACTGTTTTTGAATTCTTAGTCTGAAAAAGATGTATGTGAGCAATTCACTGTTCATTTTGTATCATTTTACTCAGGCATAACAAAATCTCTTGGTACCCCTTTTTATAACTACTGAATAGTTCTTTGTCTTTTTTTTAAGATTTTATTTATTTATTTATGAGAGACACAGAGAGAGAGAATGAGGCAGAGACACAGGCAGAGGGAGAAGCAGGCCCATGCAGGGAGCCTGACATGGGACTCGATCCCAGGATTCCAGGATCACACCCTGGGCTGAAGGCAGGCACTAAACCGCTGAGCCACCCAGGGATCCCCAGTTCTTTGTCTTTTTAGAGTGTTATCTCACAATGAGTTTTTCCTTCAAAATAATAAGAAATCAGGTAGTCTGTTACTGGTTAGGATTTGGTCAGAAAACCAGAAATGACTCTAGGAATTTACAGATGGAAGGAGTCTAGCCCAGCATGTGAGAGGCTTTCCCACCTCTGGGAAGCTTGGAGAAGGAAAGGATGGAGAGCCACGCTTGAGAGACACAGAAGAGCTGGGAGAGCAAAGGGCCTCTACCAGGGTCCCCACTTTCTCCAGCACCAAGGTAGGTGATTCTTAGGAGGACGCCCAGAGACCCTGAAAGCCAATGATTACAACTACCTGTCTCACCAAAGCAGGTGAATCTCAGAAGCCTCCCTGAAAATCATCTGCAAACCCGTCTTCCTGCACCTGCCTACAGCAACCATAGTATAGTAATGCCTTCTCCTCTTCCACTTCCCTGTCTCCCCCAGGCATCTCTCATTGGTGAAATTTATCCAAAAGGAGTTCAGGAAATGTAGTTTCTAGACTTTAAGTCCCCATAGCACATGGGAGAGCTGACCAGGAGGGAGACAGTATGAGGTATTAACAAAAAACATCCACTGTGGTAAACCTTTCTCATAAATGTTTGCTCAAACATTTCATCTCAATTCCTCTCTAGATCTCCAGGAATTAAAAAAATAAGAGAAAGAGAGCAGAGAAAATGATGTTCTTTCCTAACGGGAATTATTTTGTTTTCTGACTTTTTAAAAACTATGACTTAAAACAGTCAAAATGATAACATGAGGGGCTTCTGGGTGATTCAGTCCATTAAGTGTCAGCTCCGGGCATGATCTCAGGGTCATGAGATCAAGCACCACATTAGGCTCCATGTTGAGTGTGGAGCCTGCTTAAGATACTCCCACACCCTCTCCCTATCCCATTGCACTTCCCACCCCTAAAAAAAAATGACAACATGAAAACTATTATAACTAAATGATCTCAAACACACTGCTTGGTAAAATGGCTTTGTGAAGCTCAAGTAGTTTGGGTCCCAAATACAGACTAACTTATATGGAGGGTATGGAGGTTTACATAGAGCCCCAAGAAGACTGGTCTTGGTGTCTATTTCTTATATTTGGATGTGTGTGTGTGTGTGTGTGTGTGTGTGCGTCTCCTAATGTCTTCAACTTCTGATGCAGTTTTAGAAAACTGTGGGGTAAAACAGTAATCCTGAGGTAGTAAGAGATTATAATTTAAAAATGAAATTCCTCAGCTGCTTTAGAAAGATTCTCTTCTTATAGGATTATAGAAAATTACAAAAATGGTCATTAAAATGATGATGATAGGGTACAGTTTTCTTGGTCTCAGCTGAGCAAAATACAAAAGTAAATGTTTATTAAAATGGCTAGGGGTGCCTGCATGGCTCAGTGGTTGGGCATCTGCCTTCAGCTCAGGTGTGATCCCAGGGTCTTGGGATCGAGTCCCACATGGAGCTCCCTGCATGGAGTCTGCTTCTCCCTCTGCCTGTGTCTCTGCCTCTCTCTCTCTGTCTCTCGTAAATAAAAAAATAAAATCTTTTTTAAAAATGGCTAAAGGTGTATTTTATCCTGAGCAGTGGCTTTAATATCAGAGTTAGGCAGAAAAGTGTAGAATTTCCTCTCAGACTCTGTGCAGATTGACTAACCTCGGCTAATGCAAACCATCACAAAACACCAACTTAAACCAGAAGCATGCCTGATCAAGATACGAGGATTCGGATGCTTGAGTCGTGAGGAATGAACAATTTTCTGCCAGTGTATTTATAATAAATGTGCATTTCAATCAACTCTGCTTTTACACTTTTCATCCTCTTAAAGGGAAAAGCAACCTGTAAACTGAGTCCCATAGATTTTCCAAATTATCCAGGGTATATTCAGCAAATTAAAATTAATATAAAGCATGAGCACATTGAAAGATGGCATTACTCAGCAAGCCTCCAAAGGGCTCCAGATTCTTTGAAGTGATCCATTTCTCTCCAAGATTCATGAGCTGCCTGTCAACAAATTTAATTGGATATTTATTGAAATTAATGGCAGCTGCAGCTGATTGAACGGCCTTTACTTTAAGTTTTGCTTTTATTTTTTATGGCTGTTTTCCCTCATCCTGCCTTTCCATGTTGCATGCTGATGAAGCCATGATAAAATGAATGTGGGGTGGAGAGGGGGCTTGGCCACAGAATTGAGAAACGGCTCTCCTCACCATCCCTCACAAAATGGGAAAATATTCCCAATGATGGATGGCCTCCTACCCCCAACTCATCACTGTGCAGGCTTTTTAGAACCCATTTTCATGGGGAGCTACTGTCCAGCTTTGGGGGTTAAAAGCAGAAGCTCCATAGGCACACGGCCTAGGTTAAAATTCCTATCTTCCATGTATTTGCCCCTTTGTCCCAGGCTAGTCCTCCAGCAATTCTCTTTGCCTCAATTTCCCCAAGTGTACAGTAGAACTGATAATAGTATCCAGAGAAATCAGCTGGCTCAGGGCCTGGAACTTGATAATCGCTCAATAAGAATTAGTGACTATTATTTGGTTCTCTGCTGGAAAAATCAAATCATATGGTTATATTGTGTTCCTCTTGAGATCAACAAACAAGTATACTTTTAAAACTACAATGAAATCACCAGACTCTGCTTTAATATAACAAATGAAAGCCTAAAGAGGTATTAAGTAGTTCCTGCTACAGGGAAGGGGAATAATTTTTTTCCCATTCTTTCTTCTTCCTTCTGCTGATTCCAATTGCTCCTGTCGTAACATATTTTATAGACTTCTTTCTGAGATTTTGAAGATCCTGCAAAGAATTGAGTGGAAGGGGTAATGTAACAGAGGTAGGGAAGACAAAGGACAGCTTCCTACAGTGGGTTTTATTGGAATTATGGTTCACCTGATAGTTTTCTAATCTCTCCTGCACATTTACATTCCTTTTTTTCTTTATTCAGTAAACACCACTATGTACCAGGCATGGAGGTTGGTGCTAGAATTTCTAAATTGATTAAGTTAGGAAGCCAGCCCTCAGGAATCTGGGCCTTGGTAGAGGAAACAACATTTATAAACCTAATGATTCTAGAAGCACAGAGTAGGGTGGTTATGTGTCCAAGCTCTGGAGCCAAACTCTCTTGGTTTGAATCCTCCTATCGCTTTTTGGCCTTTTGGCTAAGATCAACTGTGGTTTGAATCCTCCTGGCTTTTGTGACTTCAACTTAGATCAGTTTCCTTTATCTCTTTTTGGCTTCACTGCCCAGCTGTGAAATGGTATTGTAATTGTACCTGTGATCTTTGTATATAACTTCTGGAATAGTGCCTAACTTATGGTTAACATTAAATAAATGTGTGCCTTTTATTACTATGATGACTCGGAAGTTTATATTGGGAAATTGAAGAACAAAGAAGCAGATATACAAGGTAAATGATACCTCCGTTTTGGGGACACAGTGGTGTGCTTTGTGGATGCCTAACTGGAAGTTTTTATTAGATAGTGAAGTTAGTCACGGAGATCTGGCTCTCCAGTGAGTATTGTTGGCTAGAAATAAAGATTTGGGCATCAACCTGTGAGTGGTGGTTGAAGTCCCGGGCATGAATGAAGCCACTTAGGGGAAGTGTAAGATGTGAAAGGATAGATGTTTTAACACAACATATGCTTAAAAGATGTGCAGACTTACAGGAGCATCTGAAGGGGGAGACAAGGGTGGGCAAGAGCTGGTGAGGGGGGTATGCACGTGTGTCAGGGGACCCAGGTCACTTACTGCCTTAGCTCCTTTGTATTTACTTTTTCTTAATCATCTCTAGCCATGATATTTATTAGCTTGATAGAAAATAACTAAGGGCCAGATGAACTTGCCTGGAGAGAGGTGGAAAGACATGGGGAGAGTGCAGCAATGACCCAGACACTGTTTCCATAACCCCCTTCCCTCCTCACATAACATGCCCTTCATAATACCTTCTGCATGCATTTTTTTCCTTAACAATTTGGACAGTTTGACTCCAAATATTGGGTCTTTCAGACCACATGTCAAACATTAAACAAATGCTGTGCCCCAAACTTGACATAGAGATATCATCATTACACAGATGGGAAAGCCCTGGTCTCTTAATTTTCATTCAGCGTTCAACTTGAGTAACCTCCATTTGCCAGGATTTGGGGAATTGGTGGTGAATAGAAGTCAAGAGGAGAAAATGGATTGTTAAGTAATTATAAATATTAAATTATAATAGGAAAAAGGACAAAGCACCTTGGTAGGAGACAAAGGAGAGGAGTCCTGAGTTAGCCTAAATTATCCAGAAGAGACTTCCAGATAAAAGTGATTTTTGCAATAAGAGTTACAAAATAAATGCATTTTTTTTCAGGTGGAGGGTTTGAAAAATGGGAAGAGTGTTCCTGGCAGAAGAAACAGGGTATGCAAAAGTCTAGATGCAAGGGAGAGTGAGTTCGAGTTGGTTCTGTAGAGCTGGAGCATCTTGCAGTAGAAAGGAAAACTCTAAAGAAAATTGAAGTGGTTAGCATGGTCTGGATTATCCAAGGCTAGGTGCTTGAGTTTATGGGAGTTGGTAATTAATTGGAGGGAGGAAGTCAAGATTGATTCTCAGGACTTTGCATCAAACAGTGTGGTGGCTGATGAGACTATGCATTAAATAAAGAATAGGGAAGGTGACATTTCAGGTGGATGGAGAGGGAAAGATGATTGTTGCACTTCTGCCTACACTAATTTAAGAGTTCTGACTACATCTGCAGAGTTGAGAGTCATCTGCCAATAGATGAATGGAGACCATGGGAGTGGTTGAGATTTTATAGGCTTGTGTGTAGAATAAGAAGCAAAAGGAGCCCTGGACAACCCCCACCCCCCAACAAAAAATATTAAGGGATGAGTCAAGAGGAAAAACCAGAGAAGGGTGAAAAATATGTAGGTGGGAGAAAGGGACAAGTGGAGAAGAGCTATCAAGGTGAAGTAACAGATAAAGTCATCTGCTGAGAATGTGGGTAAAGGGCCATCACCCTAACCCACCCAGGGCTAGAGCATCATGTGGATTTGCCCAGCCTACTAAGACTGAGTATGGCATAAATTAAAATCTGTTCTAGAAGGCTCAAGACTTCGAGGGTCTTCAGTTCCAGCCAGAAGAAGAAAGCCTCCATTTGGCAAACATCTAGTCTTCTCCTGATGGTTCTGCACCAGAGGAGGTAGAAGGGTTCATATGGACCCGTTCTGGAAAAAAAGAATGTATGCTTTCTAATCTGAGAATTATGTCAGTAACAAGCCTGTAAGACATTTTTAAGATTACCAAAACTTTAACATTTTAGCAAAGAGCAGTATTTCTGGTTGAAGTGCATCTCTTCAGGTTGTTCTACTCAGATATGGTTCACAGTACAACAAGAAACCAGTGTTTCTCTTTGATTCTGGAAGGTGTTTCCATCAGTGAGTCGCTGGCAGTAATCCTAATTCTTTTGCAAAATATGCAACTGATACAAAGTATTATGAAAGTAGACATATAAAATGACATGTAACAATACAATATTGAAATTAGGACTCCCTGAAACCAACCTCCACTGTCTTTGATCTCACCTCAAAAGCCTGGGAAGGACCTACATTTTATTTTATTTTATTTTATTTTATTTTATTTTATTTTATTTTATTTTATTTTATTTTATTCTATTTTATTTATTTTATTTTTCTAATCAGTGGCAAATGTACTCTTAGCATCGTTACAAAGAGATATTTTTAGGAATTTTTTTCTTGTCCCAAAAAACGTGTGGACTAGATCCTTTAACAGTAATATAATAACATATAAACAAGTTAAATATAGTAAACTTAAGATCTAACATAGAAATATGTCTATTTTATTCTATAAATAGTTAAGTGATGCTTATTCCAGAAAATAGTTAAGTCATCCATAGTTTGCTGATTTAGTCAACAAATATTTATTTATTTATCATTTAAATTCAATTTAATTAACATATAGCATCTTATTAGTTTCAGAGGTACAGGTTGTGTTTCATCAGTTGCATATAACGCTCAGTGCTGATTACATCAAGTCCCCTCTTAATGCCCATTACCCAGTTACCCCCTCCCCCCCACCCATGTCCCCATTGATTACAAACTATGTTTCTTCTTGGACTGTTAGCTGAAACCCCCAGTAGATTTAACTGCAATTAGAATAACAAATTTCCTTACCCTGAACTTCACAAAATCTGCCCCTGTCTTACTTTTGAGACCTTCTCCTGTGTCTCCCTCTCCAATACTCACAACATTACAGCCACATCGATGTTCTATTTTGCTGTCAACCATACAAGCTTACTCTGGTTTCAGAGTATAGTCACTTTCTGTTCTGCTCGTCCATAATTTTTTCCTCTACCTCTTCTTATGGCTGACTCTTCCGTAATTCAGGGCTCAGCTCAAATTTCACAGCCTCGGAGATACCTGCTTCTAAGAACTCAGCCTAAATAGACACCCCTGCCCAGCACCCTGTCAGGGTCACCTGCTTGATTTTGCTAGATACTTATCATTATATCTGAAACCATCTTGTGTTCTTGATTACTAATTCTCTCTCTCTTCAAAGACAACGGCAGCAACCTAAGAGCGAAAATTTCACGTTCTTGTTCAAGGCCATATCCCCAGTGCCTGAAATGTTTCTAGGTTAGAGGAAGCATTTAATAAAAATTTGTTGAGGGAATGCATGAAAAGTGGTTATAATGAAAGTGTAAAACCACAGAACCTAGGTAAAAAAACCACTAATAAATAGACAGGATTAATATTATATGTACACAGTGAACACAACTACATATCATTAGTTTATGCTTTAAAAATCTAGGTATATCTGTGTATATATATATTTTTATATATACATACATATATACATACATATACACATACATATATATACATACACATGAAAGATGCCAAAATTTTAATAAAAGTAAAAATTGTATTTTTAAATTATTTTTTAAATTTAAATTCGATTTGCCAATCAAAATTGTATTTAAAAAAATGTTTTTGAAGAAGGTATATGAAGGCTCACATTCCAGCATGCAAAAACCAAGAGAGCTTTTTTAACAACTAAGAAACCAGGTAGTGCAGCTCTGGGAGCAGTTTTCCCAAAAACAATTTTCACCATCAAATAACCAAAGAAACACAGGCAGGTTATTCAGCTCCTTGTAGAAATGCACTAGAAGGTAATTCTTATTGTTTGCCACCTCAGCAGGATGCGGAATAACTGTCATAGGAAGGTGCATCCCTCAAAATACCTTCCCACAGGTGGGATAAAGTCATCGTGGATACAGAATATGTTTATAGTAGAGAGTTTGGGAAAACACAGACCACAAGAAAGCATGGCTTGGGCAAGAATAAATGTCATGGATTTCTCCCTATGAATGTGTAAGAAAACATCCTTTGTTGGAGATTAAAGAGTAAGATTTATACTTGGTCTAAATTGATGACATAGGCTCACCTTTGAAGATATGTTAGGGATGGCTTTTCCCCAGAAAGCTCTTTTTTGTTTTTTTTTAAAGATTTTATTTATTTATTCATGAGAGACACACACACACACAGAGAGAGAGAGAGGCAGAAACACAGGCAGAGGGAGAAGCAGGCTCCGTGCAAGGAGCCCGATGTGGGTCTTGATCCCAAATCCCAAGATCACACCCCGAGTCAAAAGCAGATGCTCAACTGTTGAGCCACTCAGGCGTACCCAACCCAGAAGACTCTTGTAATAGTGCCTTTGAGATGGCTTCCCATGATCTCTGCTTCCTGGTATTCCCAGTTTTGCATAATCTCCTCCCACCAGGACTGGAGTCTGTGACCAACAGAATAGGACAGACGTAATGGTGTATATCACTTCTGAAATGAGATAATAAAGGACATTGTGGCTTCCATCTGGTCTCTCTCTTTCCCAGATCCTTTGCCCTAGGAAAGGAAAGTGCCATGTCGTGAGCAGTTCTCTGGAATGGATCACATGGTGGACAATTGAGTCAACAAGGAACTGAAGGCTTCTGCTAGAAGCCACACCAGTGAGCCTGGAAGTAGATCCTTTCACCCTAGTCGAGCCTTCTGATGGCTATAGCCAAAGCCAACATCTTGACTGCAAACTCATAAGAGACCCTAAACCGCTATACTAGCCAAGCTGCTTCCAGGTTCTTATCCCTTAGAAACTGTGTGAAATAATAAATAGTTGTCATTTTAAGCTACTGAGTTTTGGGGTACTTTGTTATGCCACAACAGATACCCTCATACATTTCCTGACAAATCCTCCTACACGTTGATCCTTTCCTCTGCTTTTCTCCACATAGGTTGTCCAAAAGTACAGCCAAGCCCTGCCTGCAACTCCATTTCCCTGAGCTGGTGACCAGTTTATCTGAAATGCAAGCTGCACATAAGCAGCTCTCATAATCATCCACCAGAGTGGAGGGCTCTCTGTCTTGGGGATCAGTGGCTGCAGTGTTCTGTGGTGAGAGTGGCAGCTTCAACAAAGCCAGGCCTCTTGCTTTTGTCTCCTTCCTCCCTCTATTTATGCAGCCAGAGTTCCCTCCTTAGATCATCCAGGTTTTCTAATATTGCCTCAACCTAGACATTCAAGACATTCATTCAAGCATAAATGATGGCTAGCTTTGTTATATTTTCTGATTTTTGAAATTATGCGTAGAGTCAACCCTAGAAATTTACTATAAATAATGATTCTTAGGTCTTCCTTCATCTCAATCTGTATATGAGATCCAGTAATCTGGATTCTCAGTACACTCTTCGAGTGCTTCTGAAGCCTGTGATCTACGGAGCTCATACAGAAAGACCCCACTGTGGTTATTCCTGTCTTCCGTCTTGTTGCTCCAACTAAGACTCATGCTTCCTAAAGGGAGAGACTATTTTTTATATTTTGTATTTGTTCAAGGCAGCGGGGCACTGCTAGGCTTTCAGTGAACTTTCAATAAAATGACTTGCAAGGGGAAGTCATCGTGCAAATGGATATTGACCACAGGCTTATTTACATTCTGCCAAGGGCCCATGGGCTCTGACAAGGAATGGATGGCACAGTTCCTGCTTTTAAGGAACTTGCAGCAAGAGCAAGGAAACAAGAGAAAGACTTGGAAGACAGTTGTGAAACTCCAGAGAGGATTAGACGGCCTGCTGGGTTATAGGGTTCAGGCTACTCCTATTTTTGGAGGCATTAAAAAACCTAATGATGTCAGAAAAGCTTCGAGCAGAAGCAACATCATGGTGACCCTGAACTGCCAGATGAGGAGCCTGGACGTAGTCCCATTTGTTTTAGCAGCCAAGCACCTGGGAGCTTGCACTTCATTTCTCTGAGCTTCTGCTTCCTCTTGCATAAAATCACCATGATGTCCTGGAATCCTGGTTTTCAAGCTGTCCTGAAGGATACTGTGAGGTAGCAGGGAAAGGAAGACACATGATGAGGTATGACTTTGAGTCTTGCTGCCCTGGTTTTATCTGTCCCAGATATTGGAGTTTCCATGGCAGACCCCATGTGACCACAAGTCCTGTTGCCAAAACAATAATAGCAACAAGGTGTGGAAACACCACGCGTCAATTTGTAGTGCCCTGAAGTGCATCTTCTTCAACATTTCTGTTTCTAATTCCTTTTACTTACCACAGGCAAGGAGTCTCTTGACATTAAGGGTGCTGCTGCCTCTTTAAAATCTCTTCTAAGTAGGGTTGCCACATAGAGGTGGCCTTAACAAGCTGGAATCAACCCTCTAGTTATCTAATGATTTTATAGAACATTCTTCCCACTTGGATGGAAATTGTCACCTTGCTGTACCTAAAACTACAATCCAGAGCTGCTAGCGTCCAGTTGGACAGGCCCTTGCTGCATGACACCGATTTACATTTAAGTTAATTAGAACTAAGTAAAAGTAGAAATTCATTTTCTCAGCTGTCCTTGCCACATCTGTAGTGCTCAAGAGCCAGCCACACATGGCCAGTGGCTACGTGATTGAACGGTATGAATCTAGAACAGGTCTATCATTGCAGAAGGTTTCGTTGGCCAACACTGAAGCTAGAAATAAACCAATAAACGGGCATGGTTACTCTCTGGCTGGATCCAGCTTCAGTTCTATTTTCCAGACAAAACTACACCTGTCCCCCAAGAAAATCAATAGGGGATGGGGCAATCTCCAGGGCTGCTAGCATTATGTATTCTTTCTTTTTTTTTATGTATTTCTTTAGTCAGCTAGAAAGATCAAGACATTTAAAGGTGTTCAGGGTTTAGATGCCAAAAAGCCGAGCTGAAAGCAATTGCGAAGCAGTGCTTAACAGAAAAGAAAAACAAAAATAAAAAAAGGAGAGCTCAAGATATGCCATGGCAAATTGGCCCTGCAAATCCTGCTGGCTCTCAGTTGGGAATCTGGAGGGACTACATCCCAAGTGTAGGATAAAGCAGCAGTCAAATGAGCCTTACAAAATCTCTACAAATGTCTTACAAAAACTCAAACCGGTCCAATAACTGATTACAATGAGCTCCTCTGTCCTAATCTAGCTGCCTGCCAGAAGGTGGTGGGCTCTATCTCTGAAAGAGGCCATCATGTAAAATCTCTACAAATTCAAGTTTAGGGGACATCTGATTTATAACCATCACATTGCCTGCTTTTCGGTTTGACATTATGATTTTTTACTCTCTAAGCTGTATGGGCTGGGATAGGATCCAAAGTTGGGGTATGTGGTTCAAGAATATATGTTCTAAACACCAAAAAGTACTGCCTGTCTACCTTGTGTTCTTCCAATTACACAAACTCCTCCATGATGTAAGGGGAGAGAATGATAAATTCCATTTTTGAATAAAAATATTTTTACTCACCTTTTCTTTTACATTCACTCTTTATAAGCTTAAGAATACAGAAATTACATTAAAATTGAACAAATCAGTTTTATTCTGATCCATTAATAATTATTTTGAGGGTACCTGGGTGGTTCAGTCAGTTAAGCATCTGGCTCTTGCCTTTGGCTCAGGTCCTGATCTTGGGGTCCTGAGATCCAGCCCAGTGTAGGGTTCCAGGCTCAGTGTAGACCCTGTTTGAGGATTCCTTCTCTCTCTCTCCTCCTTCTGCTCCTCCCCCTGCTTCTCTCAATTTAATAAGCAAAACATTTTAAAAAATAATAATCATTTTGAGTTTGTTTAAGTTAGAGTATGACTCTACTCTTTGGTTATGGCTGAATTCATGAAATGCTTGGAGAGCTGGGACTTTGAAGGGCTGTCCCAGTTGAGAAGATGACTCCAAAAATGAAGAGTAAACATCACTGAGATGGAAATGGAGCCATAGGAAATCTGTACTTGACTACTACAGCCTCAACTGGCACATTGATTTTCAAGGCCAACCTTATTGAATAAATCTGTCTTATAGTAGGCAACATCTTTCAAAAGCACTTAGCAACATCTCTGAAAGGAAAACTCCTCTGACCAGAGCATCGTTAACATGGGCTTACCTAGTGAGGCTTTCTTGGCTATCCTTATTCATTAACTTCATTTGCTCTACCTTTTACCCGTCCGTTTCTTCCGTTCCTGACCCAGGCACTGATCAGTTCCTACAGGCTCCCATTAAGCCTATATTCATGCCTGGTGACCTCCCTGTGCTCTCTCCTTGTGAATTATGGGTCACATTTGAAGCTTTCCCACCAATTTCCTATTTGAGTCTTGCCAAGTTATATATCATTTGGGGCACAACAGAAGGAAGAACTCAGCTGCCTATTGAAGGAAGTGATCCTTTAATTTTTCTTACATGGAGAGTACTTCTGATTCTACTTCAAATTCCAACTATCCTGGAAATCCCAAAATGAATTTTTTTTTCAAATTCTCTTCTTTTGCTCTTGGAGCTGAAATCCCTATATTAAGTTTTTTCTTTAATATTTTTATTTATTTATTTATTCATAGAGACACAGAGAGAGAGAGAGAGAGAGAGAGAGAGAGAGAGGCAGAGGGAGAAGCAGGCTCCATGCAGGGAGCCTGATGTGGGATTAGATTCCGGGTCTCCAGGATCACACATTGGGCTGAAGGTGGCACTAAAGCACTGAGCCACCCGGGCTGCCCAGGTTTTGTTTCTGTTTTTTTTGTTGTTGTTGTTGTTATTGTTGTTGTTTTTGTTTTTGTTTTAGTTATTATAGAGCTAGATAATCTAAAGATTGGATCTTAGATGTGCCTAATATGGCATATAAATAAATAGAGGACATAGGAAAAGATTGCTCTCATACCAGAAATAGCTTATTTGATGTTTTGTTTCTCCAAAGTGCATGGACTGTCACATTAGCTTGGATAGATACTAGTTGGCTGTTAAAAGATAATTCTCCATGGATCTCTTGTGTTTCTTCATGTCTTTCAAGTAAAGCCCTCTTTACCTTTTTATTCTGACTGTGTTGTCAAGGATGTTTATAAACTGTCTTAGAAGATAAAAATAGTATCTCCCTCTAGAACAAAGAGCAGATTTGCCTATAGCTCAGCATAAGAGAGATAATATATCCTTTTGGAACAAAAAGGAAGTATGCTTACTGCCTATTATAAAAGATTCAGTCCCATAAACTCAGGGCTCCTCTGCTGTAATACAGCCCACAACACATGCAGACATCATGAGGTCCTCTTTATACCACCCTGTGGAAATTGGTGCTTGAGGAACCAGCACAAAATACTCATAGTCTGGCTATTGAATAAATTGTCCTTTGTCTCTGATCCAAGAGTCTCATGGCTTTTACCATCATTCATGAAACTGAGGCAGGCTAACTTATTAGCTTATGAGTAGTGCAAAAGCAAAAGTCTCCAAATGGACCTTATTATCCTATATAAACTAAAATTAAATGGACCTTATTAGGTATACAGCATCTATTTGGGAATTATTAATGCTAAACAGAGTAAAGAATAAGATAGCTTATCAGGTTGGGCTACACACTATGATCCAGTTTAAGTCTAAATTGGAGGATGGCAAACTACAGCCCTGGGCTAAATCCAGACTGTAGTCAGTTTCCCTGCTGCTAGGCGAAAAGAGGTTTTACATCTTTAAATGTTTGTAAAACACACACACACAAATTTATGATAGTGACCATATATGGTTTGCAAAATTTAAAATACTTGCAATTTGGACCTTTATAAAAGAGAAAAATGTTTGCCAGTCCCTGTTCTAGATAGCTGCAGCCTTTCCTTGGAGATCACAGAATTAGGAACAAATATATACCTCTTCTGTAATTTCCAGAAATTGCATCTTGCAACTTGTAGCATGACTCTGAGTAAACATGAGCTCATTTCCACCCCTGTCAAGATCCATGCTCAGGAGTCAACGTGCAACAGTCCACAGGACTGGGGAGGTAACAGAGAAGGGAGCTGTGAGACAGCACTCAAGATCTAATACTTGCAAAGACCATCCCCCAGCTTTTTGGATGCTCCTGAGCAGACAGGGTATTCCCCCTGAGGTAAAATGGGCTGGAGAAGATGCCTGGTCTAGAACCCCAATCAGTGGGTGGCAGAGAGAAAAGTGTCACTAACATATTCAGACAGCTGCTATCTTGACTCATGCCATCCATGGTCAATCCTCCCCCCCTTACAGGCCAGAATATCACATATAGGCAAGGATGAGTTTTACTCCCATCATGATTATGACCCATCCTTCAAATGTACCTCCACCTTAGACATGAACCTTAACAAGTATTTAACAGAGTTAGCTGAAAGGAAGCATGCATATTTAAACAAATAGGGTCTCCTATAGGGTTTCTTTTCTTTTTTAAATATTTTATTTATTTATTCATGAGAGACTCAGAGGGAGAGAGGCAGAGTCATAGGCAGAGGGAGAAGCAGGCTGCCCACAGGGAGCCTGATGTGGGACTCAATCCCAGGTCCCCAGGATCACGACCTAAGCCAAAGGTAGATGCTCAACCACTGAGCCACCCAGGCGCCCTACTATAGTGTTTCTTTTATGGCTCTGCTGAGGTCCTCGTAGTCCTTGGTAAATGTCCAGAGGCAGTTGATAAAGCTCTATCCAATGCAATTTTTCTTTTAATTTTGCCCCAACATCATGTTGTAATAGTATGCAGTATCCTTTTCTCCTCCCTGGGTTTTCACACTTGCTCTTTCCTAGGCACGGGATCTTACTGACATCCCAATATCTAGCATTCACCTACTTATCCTTCACATCTCAGCCCAAATAGCATTTTCTCAGAAAGTCTCCTCTGACCCTCCCAAATAAGTTAGGACTTCCTGTTTCCTATTCCTGCCATGTGCTGTGCTTTTCCTTCGTAACACCCACTATATCTGTAATACATGTTCAGTATTTCTCATCCCCACCAAAGCACCAAACTCCATGGGAGCAAGAATCAAGAGTGCTTGTCCATTGTTTTATCCTTAGAGTGTGAGCACAGAATTTGGTTCAGAAGAACCCAGTCTGTGTGGAATGAGTAACAAGAACAGGCATTTATGTTCCTACTTTATAGATGAGAAGGATGAAGGGATAACATGGCTCAGAGAGACTAGAAACTAGCCCAAGGCCAAAAAAAAGTTGCTATGTGACTCTGGTCTTCTGAAAATAATAAGTCCTGTTCTACTTTTCCAAAGCTACTTCTGTTAAATTTAGCAGTATACAGATAAGAAAAAGCTACATTGGGATCCTCCAGGCTCTGAGATCTTAAGACTTGTAGGAGTTGTCTAGCATGCATAAATGCAAGGATTTTTATTTGTTTTTGTTTTTTAAAGTGATTGTCCATTCATGCAGAAGAAATACATCCTCTCACTTAGGAAGAAGAGTTATGTTGGTGTAGTTTCAAGATGGGCTTTCTGACTCTGTCTCATCATCCATGTTTGGGAGGGACCATGGCTTTGATAAACGCCAGGAAAGAGTCCAGAGTTGACTGGATGACACCTCTCCAGATTCATAGGTCCAGAGCACATGGGAGTTTAACGGTCCCATAAATATTAGGTCCTGTCTCTCCCCTGCTCAGAAACCTCCCAAATTCATTCATCTCAATGCGCTGCTGCCTCCTTCAGCACACTGCAGATTTTTTCAGGGATGTTTTATGGTTCATTTAAGTTGCCACTCACGTCCACAGGCCAGGGTTGGGGGGAGGGAAGAGAGAATAAAAGAGCAACCTATGAATAGTGTTCCAAATGCCTGCACACTTCTGACTACATCAATTGAGCTCTACTCTTTTCACTGCCTGAGTTGCTCCCAAATCATGACAGGTGCTGAAAAATATGTGTTAACTCTTTCATATGACTGGGAGACTAGAGAGTGCAAGGGTCGGAATACTCACAGAGGAAAATGCAAATCAGAACTTTTCTGACTATAGTGCTCTTCTTTGGGGAAGGAGATGACCAAATTTCACACTGACAAGAGACACACACAGTTATCACAGGGGATCCATACCAGGAGTTATCTCAGAGCCTAGCACACAAACTTCTACAAAGTAGGGCTTGATAAGATTTTGTTAGACAAATACATGAACAAACTTGATCTATGACACCATAGGATAAACTTAGCAAGTTCTTCTTCAGCATGAGGCCCTAAAATCCCTCAGCTCCAGCTTGGTACCTCAGCAGTAGCTTGACCAAGTATTCTTATAGCCAGAACTCAAGAGCATTCTGGAAGATCACATATAAAAAGTATGAACTTCAAAGCCATAAAGAAAGCTGAGAGAGGCCATTTCAAACTCAATAATGTTTTCAAGCCAACTGCCTGAAATATAAACATCAGCTTCAGAAATAAACCTTAGTCCTTGAAATAGAATCCCATTGTTGTGCATAGAAATGGTGACAGTGCTTCACAGATAAGAACTATAGTATGCTTATCTCTTTTTTAGTAAACTCATTTTTTTTATCAGATTGTCTACATCTTTCCACATGAAACAGGAGCTGAACTTGAGAGGAAAATATTAAACAAACGTGTAAGGACAACAAATAAGAAATTTAGGGGGGGGAGTATAAGTCCAAATATTACGATTAATTTGTCATGTTACTACAGGTGAGTGTTACCTAAACTGACGTCCTATCTTAAAGTTGACTGTCATAATTCTGGTCTTCCCCTTCACCATATCCATGTAACAGATAATATACATAATAAGTTTATGATCAATAATAACAATGGTTAATAATAACTTATGTGTGTGCATATAGCACCTAAGTCTTTTCAAATTTTTTTTTTCACCTGTTATTCTCCCAATCACCTTGGTATGAGGTGTGTGGGCAGCATTTGATAAGAGAACATAATGAAGCTTTAGAGGTGGTGAGTGACTTATATAACTAAGGTCATCACCAACAGAGTTGTAATCTTACATACTGGTCTTTATTTACTTTTAAAACATCAGGCTCCCCCTCCGTGACCATGAACAAGTCATCAATAGCCACTGCTATGATGAAATTTGGTTTACTTTCTATAAATGTCTCTCCTTGTTAGCCTTATCTGTATCAGTCCATTGTTGTCAAAATAATGCTGCATAACAAACAACCCCAAAACTCAGTGACTTAAAACAAACAAGCTGTTATTCCCACTCATACATTTTTGGGTCAGCAGGAGATTGAATATTCTGGGTTAAACTCTGTTGATCTTGACTCCAATTCCAATTTGGAATCTAAATCTTCTCCATGTGTCTCTTATGATCCTTGGTCCATCACTAGCTGTGGCATGTTTTTCATCACACTGGCATAAGCACAAGAGAACTGAGCAGAAACATGAGAGGCCTCCTGAGGCTTAAGCTCAAAATAGGAACTCTGCTGTGTCTGCTTGTATTCCATTGCCCAAACCAGGGCCAGTGGCCAAAAACAGTATTGATGGAACTCTCTCTGCTTCTAGTAGAGGAACTACAAGATAATATGGCAAAGGGCATGGATTCCAAGCAGGAGTGCAACCTACCATATTGCACCAAACAGAGCATGAAGATTCATGGAGAGGACTGTCCTTGCTCAAGGTGGAAGAAATATAAGATCATTAAGCTTCAGGCAATTCTGTTGACTTAAATTGCATAATGGAGTGTATGCAACATTAACATATGAATCCATTGGCCTGGAAAAGGATACATTCACCAGAAAAAAATAATTCCCTGAGTATCAGTTTTTGCATAGAGAAACTGACCATGGTGAATTAACATTTGCTGGAGTCAATCAGCTCTCCACCCTGCTCATTGTCTCCACTCTGTCCATCTGGACACTGCAAGGATGTAAAGGTTGTTTCTTTTGTTGCTATGGAGTAGAGTTAAGGCCATTATTCCACCAAGAGTACCAGCACCCAGGTCTTGAAATAAATCATCATTGGAAGCAGGAGAGCTTCAAGTATAACACCTGGATTCTTGGCCAAGTAGAAGAGGCAAATTTAATGTAGGAGAAATGGAAGTAATGTTTCATGGTCACTGGGATATCCTGCATGATATCTCTTGGGGTGATATAATGAGAGGCAAGATAGCGAAGGCCTTATGTGATTTATGGTGGAAACTACATGAACACATGAAAAGAGTGACCTCAAGCTTACCACTGGTCCTCATCTAAACAGTTGTGTTTTCACACATGCTTAATTATTTATTTGAAAGAAGAAGAGGGAGAAGAAGGAAAAGAAGAGGAAAAAGAAGAAAGAGAAGAAGAGGAAGAAGAACAAGGAGGAGGAAGAAAGAAGAAGAAAGAGAAGAGGAAGAAAATGGAGAAGAGGGAGGAGGAGGAGAAAGGAGAAGAAGAAGGGGAAGGGAAAGCAGAAGAAGAAGAAGAAGAAGGAGGAGGAGGAGAAGGAGAAGTAGAGGAAGAGGAAGAAGAAATCAGTTGTTGCCATTGTGGTAGTCATTGTTTGCATGTATGTGTGTATTTCAAAACTATCTAGTACAGCCTTTTTAATGCTTTCTCCTGGTTCACACCCCTGTAGTGGTCTCCTAAGGCTGCCATAATAAATTGCTAAAAAAAAAAAATAGTGGCTTAAAACAATGGAAATTTATTCTCTCACAGTTTTGGAGAGTACAAGTCTAAAATCAAGGTATGCGCAGGGCCATACTCCCTCTGAAGACTTTAGGGAAGAATCCTTTCTTTCCTTTTCCTAGCTTCTCACAGCTGCTGGCTGCTGATTTCTTGACTTACGGCTGCATCACTCCATCCTCTGCATACATAGTCATACACATGTCTCTGTCTAAATCTCTCTCTCCTTTCTGTTATAAAGATATCTGTCAGTGGATTTAAGGCCCATCCTAATCCAGTATGACTTTATCTTAACTTAATTACATCTGCAAAAACATTATTTCCAAATAAGATCACATTCCCATGTAACCAAGGTTTAGGACTTGAACATTTCTTCTTAGGAGACACAGTCTAACCTGATGTACAGGCTCTGATGGAATCCCTTCAATGAGATCAACATGAAATGTACAATGCCATGATTTTTCATGGGATCAACAAATATTTTGGTAATGCAGAAAATGCCCCAGGGAATATCATGGCTCCCTCCCTCCCTTATTCAGATTTTTTTTCAAAAGTTAGAAAATCACCTTACACAAAAAGGCTAAAATAAAAAAACCACAAGAAATAACAGGTGTTCCAATTAAAAAAATACAATAAATAAATAAATAAATAAATAAATAAATAAATAAATAACAAATGTTGGTGAGGATATGAAGAAAAAGGACCTCTTGCACACTGTTGGTGGGAATGCAAATTGGTGCAGCCACTGTGGAAAACAGTATGGAGGTTCCTCAAAAAGTTAGATAGAATTACTATGTGATCCAGTTGTTCCACTGCTATGAATACCCAAAGAAAATGAAAACAGTAATTTGAAAAGATAAATGCACCCCTACGTTCATTACAACATTATTTACAATAGCCAAGTTATGGAAGCAATTGAATTGTCACAGGCATATTACGGAGCCATAAAAATGAATAAATCTTGCCATTTGCACAATATGGATGGGTATAATACTAAAGGAAATAAGTCAGTTCAAGAAAGACAAATGCCATATGTAGAATTTAAGAAATAAAACAAATGAACAGAGAAAAAGAGACAAAAAACCAGACTCTTAAATACAGAGAATAGGCTAGGGGTTCCCAAAGGGGAGGTGGTTGGGGAAATGGGTAAAATAGACAAAGGGAATTAAGAATACACTTATCTTGATGAACACAGAAAGTGTATAGAATTGCTGAATCATTATATTCTATAGCTGAAACTAACATAAGTAACACTGTATATTTGTTATACTTCAATTTAAAAAATACTTTTAAAAAAAGCTAGGAAATCAAGGAGATTTTTCCTGACAACTGCATTAGAAAAAAACAGCACACCATACCCTCTTATCCCTTACCCTACTTAATCTTTTATAGTGTCCGTTATCATCTGTTAGATTATATATTATTTCTTTTTTAAATTTTTATTTATTTATTAATAAGAGACCCACACAGAGAGAGAGGCAGAGACACAGGCAGAGAAAGAAGCAGTCTCCACGCAAGGAGCCTGACATGGGCCTCGATCCCTGGTCTCCAAGATCAGGTACTGGGCTGAAAGATGGTGTTAAACTGCTGAGCCACCTGGGCTGCCCTATATATTATTTCTTAATTTGATATCTGCCATCATTAGCATATAAGCTCCAGGAGAGCAGGGATTTTGTCTGTTTTGTACATTTCTATGCTCTCAAAGCCTTGCTCAATGCCTATTACATTGTATGTATTAGGAAATATGTATTTATTGAATAAAGGAAAGAATGGCTTAATGAATATGTTAGCAGACAAGCCTTTTAAAAGTATTTATTTTACTCAGAATGTGTCCCCATGACTTATAACTTCTGTTTCCCATCTTCTTCTATTAATAGCATGATGGCCAATGATAGAAGTGAATGGCCTAGTGATTTAAATATAGCTTTATAGGTAGTAAGTTCATTCTATGCTACTTATTTTAAGTCAGAAACAAATCATCCACTTTCTACTCACATTATTTTGACTTAGAATACTACTACTTTTTTTGATTACTTAAGAAAAGCAATGAAAGCCGTATCTTAGAAACGGATCATTAATGGATGCCTAGTGATTTTAACAATTGGGAATAATTCTCAATCGAAAGTAAATTTAAAAAATACTCAAATATTAACCAATGATGGGAATAACCAACAGCCAAAGATGAGAATTATGGACAGTATAATATGGTTGGTCAACTAGTCAACCAAACACAAGGAGTCTTGTCTTCTTCGATAAATGACTAAACCTTGTTAGTGATAATGCTGAAAAGTTCTGATAAACTACTGATAAACTACCAGGGAGTAAAGAGAAGAGATAAGAAAGGAAAAACAGGGAAGGATCATAACAAAGAGAAGAGATCTATAAACACCAGAAGTGATAGCAGAAAAGATGACAGAGATTAGAAATAATGAATGAGGTCAGTGGAAAATAAAGATGACTACCAAAGTGCACCCAGAAAGAAGTATTGTCTCAGAGATATTTAGTACGAAGAAACACACACACACAAGCTGGTTTAGATTATGGAAGTCAAGTTCAGGGAATATACTGGGACTTCACAGGAACTAGAGTCATTTGACAACCCATTGCTCTGTGGCTCTCACTTTCCTTAAGTCTGTTGGGTCAGTTCCTTCCCAAACATCTGCTTGACCCTTCTTGTTCTGAAGATCTAGTCCCTCAATCTATGGCCTTCCACCTCAAGTGTCCAACCCTATTGACTCTGTTTCTGAGAATCTGCTGTCAATTTCTGGGACAGAAATCAAATTGACTCAGGTTGGATATTGTATGATTCTTGGCCCATGAACAGTGGCTGAGTAGGGGGTAGGTTGTCCAGCTATATTTAGATACCACTTCTAGGTTATAAGAGGAGTTGACCCTTTGGGAAGTTAATGTGTGGTGGCAAAAATAACTAATATTTCTAGTACAAAATCAAACAGAGGTACCACTGGATCATGAAATCAACCATTCTTTGGGTTGATATTGTTGATGCTCATCCTTAACCCTTTTCTGAAAATGGCGTCCAACACTAAGAATATAATTCATGTTCCCCAGAACATGTACCCCTCCTCAAATTTACCTCCTTTCGTAAATTATTTTCTGACCACAGTGACTTTCTAGCCTATGTGGCATTTTTGTAATCCATAACTACATGACCAGCTTAATTGTACTATCTTTATTGATGTATCATATTTCCTCAGTTACTTACTGCTTATAATGTGTATATATGTTAGGCATTCAATGAAAGTTGATTAATGGGGGTGAATGTGTCAGTTGGAGCCTTTAATATCTCAATTGCTTGCAAAGGAATTATCCTGCTGGCTGGAAATGTTCAAACTTAAAGTGAAGAGGGTGTTGGAAACATTTTGTGAAGGGAAAATATAAGCTTTACATATTCCATATTCTTAATAGCACATTATATTCAGATGGTACATGCAGAAAGCACACAAGCAGTACTAGAAAAATGTGTGTGAGGCGTTCATGTAATTCAGGTGGAATCAACAACAGTCAGACCTCAAAATTATTGTACTTGTTGCATGTATGAAACAAATTAAATCTAGTTTTAGATTTTTTTCTAAATATCCCACTTGGCTTTATTTTGTATTTTTTGGTTTGAGGGTTTTTTTGTTTTGTTTTGTTTTTTGCCAAAGAGAAGGGACAAATACAACTTTATGCTAACATTAAATTACATAAAAAAGAGAAAAATCTTTGTACATGCTGGAAAAATAGCAAGCATTAGAAAAATGTTATTGAAAAAAAGAAAAAAAAGAAAAATGTTATTGAGCAAGTACAACACACCATCATTTGTGCTATATAGATTGGACTTGCAAAGACAGCTGGTTAAATTTGAAATCATATAAAAATTTGCCAATATTATGTTACTTTTTATTGCATGGAGTTGATTTATGCCGGATCCTCCATACTTAGCATACTTCAGTTCAATGAAAAGGTAAATATTTACATGTGAAGAAATTATGTGACTATTCAGAAGGCAGGTTTTATTATTTCTAAGTGAATAAAAATTTTAAAAAAAGAAAGCAAATGAAAACATTTTAAAAATAGTGACTATAAGAAAAAAGTGACTCAGAATTCATTTATAAATTTAGCCTACTTATTGAATATTTTTACAGTACTGGTGTGAATTGTGAGACACTTGTAAAAGTTTGTCTACTGGATGCCAGTGAATCTAGACTTGCATTCAATTTAAGTAAAGGCCACTGATTGCAGGAGCTAGCATGGAAAATTGCAGAGAAACTCCATCCTTAATGACCGAATGTGCGATTCTCTATCATTGAAGAAGATCGCAAATACTACTACATCTTTCCTGTTACAATAAGATTACAAGTGTCACCTGATGCTTGCTTTGTAAGGATCAAAGCCAACCCTAAAAAAAAGGCTTAGGGAAAACGTGACCCGATGTTACGTTTTCAGAAGTGTTTGGTGATGATGAAGCATGTGTGGGCTTTGAAGTAACGCCTGTCCAAATCACACTGGCACTGCTTCTCCCTCACACTCCATCAACAGAGAAAAAAGTGGCTACAAGCTGATGAGAAGGTTGTCCCGAAACACGACTTGTCAGTAGCATTCAAATATCTGTTCTTCTCCACAATTAGCACAAGGAACAATAACAATGATGGACTAAAAACTTGTCTTAGAGGTTAAAAGAAACAGAATGTTTGAGATCTCAACTTCAAGGCTTTAATTCACTAATTGGCTTTGCAGGAAAACAGCCACATTATACCACAAACAGCTTATGACATCCTATCCTTCATTATAAGAAAGCTAGTATGGCCAAAAGAGCAAGGTTATTTTTATTTGAGAGCTCTCCATTGAGCTTTTTTTTTTTTTTTTTTTTTTACCTTGAAGGCATTTGCTACTTTGTTGAACAGACCAATGAATACATAACAACAGTAAAAAAAATAGACAGCAATAAATGCCACAAGGTAGAGTACTATGGGAGTTCCAAAGGAGCAGTGTTCACTTCCGGCTTGGGGAGTTTAGGGAAGCATTCATGTGGGAAGGTCACATTTGATGGCCCAGAAAAAAATGAGCAAGATATACATTGACAGTTGGTGGAACAGCATTCTATGTAAAAGAAAGCGTAGACAAAGACTTGCTGCACTAAAGCCCAAAGGGAAGGAAGGGTGCCTGATGCCGAAAGGTCTAGGAGCCATGACACCAGATCACCAGGGCCTTGGAGACCCAACTGGGGTCTGCTTCTTCCTCTGTAGGCTTGTGAGGAGTCTTTAAAGGCATCTGAGCAGGGAGTGACACCATCAGGTTCTGCTTTAAGAAGATTTATCCCCCAACAGTGGATGAGATAAGCTGGAGGCAGGAGAAATGAGCTGCAAAAAGATCAATTAAGAGGCAGTTAGCAAGGTCTCGATAAGAGATAATGAGGGCCTAAGTTGGCCTGGAGACATGGAAATGGCAGGAGGGAGATGAGAGAGAGAACTAGTTCGCTGTCAGACCTGTCAGATTCCCGACTGAGCCAGGGTGAGGGACAAGCAGGGGGCAGGAAGGAGGTCCTGCGCTGGGTTGTTCAGCCCTGTGATGAGGGTGGCTTTCACAGAAACAGGGAAGGATGTGTGGGTTGGAAGACTAATTGAATTTGAATATCTGGCCTTTGAGAGGTCGGCAGGACATCCAGACAGACATAGCTAATGGGCAGGTGGAGAAAAGAGCCCTCGAGCTCTGTGGCGGCGAATGCTGAAGACAGAGCAACCCTGAATCTTGTGTCCCTTCTCTTCAAGAAGTCAAGTTCCAGAGCATTTTTCTGACAGGAGCATTTAATCAGCATTATTTTCCACATTATCTGTATTTGTACCTACAGAGAGATTGCCAGCGGTCTGTATGATGAGCCTCCACCACCATGAAAAGTGTTAGTATGCACTGGAAAGCGTGCAGTGTCTTCTGGAAAGTTCTCCACAAGAAATTATATTCCCCTAACACACAGCATCCATGGGATTATCCGGGAGGATTGTCCCCGTTTCAGAAAACAAACAACAAAACCCTGATGATAAGGGAAACCGAGGTATCACTTTAGGCAAACAGGGAGTGTGTGATAAATGCATGTGGGTTGGTGGATCCCTGGCCTCTGCTCCTGACAAAGGAGGGATATGATATGAATTGAAGGAGCAGAGGCAGCTGTGTGGTATAGGAGGACTGTGTCACCGGGGAAGCAATGGCACAGCCCTGGGAGCACCAGTCTCTCTCGGAGTCCAGCTGCTGGGGCTGGTTGAGGCTCTGGGCTTCCGACTCTCCCCCTTGATCAACTATTGACAATTGACCCTTGGCATCGCTACCCCTTCACTGTTTATCTCTGCACTTGCTCTCCCAGGATCTAAATCACTTCTTCAACATCTGAGCCAGGGGCAGCTCCCTCCTGCCCTCCTCACCCCTGCAAGAGAGCCAGGCTCACCTGCCCTCCATCCCTGTAGGCTATGCACTGCACCCTAGGCACCCTGCCCATTTGATCTCCCTTTCACCCTACTCCAAATATCCAAATATCAGCTCTAAGATCTTCCTCATCCTCCTAGGAAGTGCAATGCAGCACTGGGCTTGGACAAGTCTCTGGGGAAACTGGTTTCTGTAGCTTCTGGGGGTTTCAGGCTGCAAAATCTATGAGAGGAGGATGTTTATCACAGCATGTTGCTGCCGCCCTGAGCCCTGTCTGCCCTGCACTGAGAGTACAAAGTCCATGTACCCCCATCTGGCTTGTTTACCCTGTGCTCAGTGAACTGAGCACACGCTGACCAGCAGTAAGGGTGCTTGGTAGGGACTCGGCAGCATAAGTCATGGGCCAAGGAAGCAAGGAGTGCGGCCCAAGGAGTAGAACCCAGAGGGTTCTTTCTCTTTCCTCTCAGTTTGAGTAGGAAGGAAGGGTTCTACACATATCTTCTCTCGTTAGCCCTTCAATCAGTACTAGAAAAATAAAGAACACACACAACACTTAAGTAGAGTGCCATTAAAATTCCTTCTTCTAGGGATCCCTGGGTGGTGCAGCGGTTTAGCGCCTGCCTTTGGCCCAGGGCGCGATCCTGGAGACCCGGGATCGAATCCCACGTCGGGCTCCCAGTGCATGGAGCCTGCTTCTCCCTCTGCCTGTGTCTCTGCCTCTCTCTCTCTCTCTGTGACTATCATAAATAAATAAAAAAATTTTTTTAAAAATTCCTTCTTCTAGAATAGTCTTAGGAAAATCAAGAGAGATTCCCATTTATGCTGCAGCAGCACCAGGTTTGACTGGAAGTCAAGAGCCTAGACTAGAATCAGCATTTAAATCTGCTACTCAAGGGCACCAGGGTGGCTCATTGGTTGAACATCTGCCTTTAGCTCAGGGCATGATCCCGGGGTCCTGGGATTGAGTCCAGCATCGGGCTCGCCGCAAGGAGCTTGCTTCTCCCTCTGCCTATGTCTCTGCCTTTCTGTGTCTCTCATGACTAAGTAAATAAAATCTAAATAAATAAATAAATAAACAAACAAACAAATAAATAAATTTACTACTCCAGGCTCTTTGACCTTGAACTAATTACTTAAACTTTATGGTTCTGAGTGGCCTTATCTATCACCTAGAGATGACAGACGGATCTACTCAAAGGTCTGGTGTACAAACAGGCAGTAGGATGTATGAAGTGGCCCATGCATTGGAAGTGGGGGCCATCATGGCAGAGATGTGCCCAGGAAGCTCCCAGGGTGGCTCTTGGGAGTACTCGACCCTGGCCAGCCCTCCGCTCCCTCCTCCACAGGAACCTGGTTCTCAGGACACACCAGCCAGCCAGGTACTCGCTGACTCCGGAGGGTCTGGAGCTGGCCCAGAAGCTGGCTGAGTCAGAGGGCCTGAGCTCACTGGATGTGGGCTTCAGGCCAGAGGAGCCCCCTGGGAAAGAGCCAGAAGTGCCAGGAGTGGCCTCTGCTGATCTTGGTGCTAGTGAAGGGAGTGTCCAGCAGCTGCCACTGGAGCTTGGGCCTGGAGAGTACAGGGTGCTGTTGTGTGTGGACGTTGGCAAAGCCAAGGGGGCAGGGCACAGGCCAGAATTGCTCCTGGAGCTACAGCGGCTGCATGTGACCCACGTAGTGCGCAAGTTGCATGTCGGGGACTTTGTGTGGGTGGCTCAGGAGACCAGGCCCAGAGACCCAGCAAGACCTGGGGAGCTCGTCCCGGACCACATCGTGGAGCCAAGCGGCTAGATGATCTGGATCTGTGCAGCAGCATCACAGATGGCCGCTTCCGAGAGCAGAAGTTCCGGCTGAAGCGCTGTGGTCTGGGGCACAGAGTACACCTGGTGGAGGAGCATGGCTCTGCAAACCACCTTAGCCTTCCTGAGGGCACGCTGCTGCAGGCTGTCACCAACACTCAGGTCGTCGATGGCTTCTTTGCGAAGCGCACAGCAGACATCAAGGAGTCAGCTGCCTACCTGGCCCTCTAGACGCGGGGCTTGCAGAGGCTCTACCAGGGCCATACCCTACGCAGTCGCCCCTGGGGAACCTCAGGGGATCCTGAATCAAGGCCTGGGCCCTCCCCACAGCCTCTCTGCTCACTCCTCACCTTCAGTGACTTCAGCTCGGGAGCCACGAAGAACAAGGCCCAGTGTGTGCACGAGGTGTTCGCCAGGCAGCTGACGCAGGTGCGGGGAGTGAGTGGGGAGAAGGCAGCAGCCATAGTGGGCCAGTACAGCACCCCTGCCAGCCTCCTGGCAGCCTGTGACGCCTGTGTCACCCCCAAGGAACAGGAGATGCTGCTGAGCACCATCAAGTGTGGTCGACTGCAGAGGAATCTGGGGCCTGCTCTGAGCAGAATCTTTTCCCAGCTCTACTGCTGCTACAGCCCTCTGACCTGAGCCATCCCGTGAGGCCGACTACACCCCCCCCCTTCATGAGCTAGCCAGCCTTTTAATCAGAATCCACTGGGCTACAATAAAAATATAAGTATTTGCAGCTTAAAAAAAAAAAAAGGTGCTAGTTCTTAACCGAGAGGCAAGAAATTGTACACTCAGTTTTAAAGAAGCAAAAATTTTGAAAAAATACAAAGACTCCAAAGGTGTATTGTTGACTACTTGTAAAACATGCAACAGAACAGTTAAACATCATGGTAAAAGTAGAAGCTTTCTCTCAGCACTGAAGAGCAGTCCTACCACTCCTACGAGTAAGCTCAGCCTGAAGACACCAGAGAGAAAGACTCCGAGTTCTGCAAAGCTGAGTCATATGTATGGCTCCAAAGGCAAGAGCCCTGCCTCGATATTCAGGACACCTACATCTGGACAATCAACACCCACTTGTGCCTCAAAGAATATGAGCAAAAGAAAGAAACACCTTTCTCAACTAAAAATGTTGCTTAGTCAAAGTGAAACCCAAAAGAACTCAAAGGTGGACTTCAGGAATTTCTTATTGTCTTTGTAAAAGATGGGCTGTGAAAATAAATGTTTAATGCAATTCTGAAAAAAAAAAAAAAACTAAGCACAGTTTCTCGTGAACATTTAAGGGACTCTCTGCTCACCAAACACAGGATGATGGAGAACCCTATTTCCCTCTGATCTATTGGAAAATAGTCCCAGCATTGAGCCAAAATTTTTGTGCCAGGTCCCCAGAGTCCTATTTTAAAAGTCCAGAGCTCTGAAGCAAAACTAAAAAGGGATCCCTTCTCTGACCTGCTACTCAGGGACCCTGGAGAGTCACGAGACATGGTAGGTACAGGTGACGTCGCCAAATTTTGTGATAACAGAACAGGCTATCCAGGGCTGAGAGAATGCCGGTGGTATTTTTTGGCACATGTGACTTTAGCAAAACTGTAGACCAGGCAAAGCTGGTCTTCACAAAGAATTACATTTTTTAGTTGCATACTCTCAGTCCAAATTGGCAACTCAAGACCTCACAAGTCTTTTTTTTTTTTCTGTTTCCTAGATTTGCTTAAACAAAAATGTTATTCATGATTTTCTTGCTTCATTTTAGATGAGATTTACTTTAGACATTCAGAAAATAATAAAGCATGCATCCATATGCCCATCACGTGGATTTAATAGATTTTGAATTTTTGTTATCCTGGCTTCATGTTTTCTTTTTCATTTTTATTATTTTTGTAAATGAAATAAAACATCAGATGTAAATCAAATCTTCATTTTCTGTTACTTTTCTCTACCTGACCCCTAGAGAGAAACAGTAAGTATCCTGAGGTTGGTGTATATTATTTCCTTGAATGTTTTTTAAAAAACAATTTTTTGTATAGAAATCTATTCCTAAATTATAATATTTATATATATTATCATCATAGATTTCCTTTTGTGTGTGTGATTATTTATTTATTTATTTATTATTATTATTTTTTAATTGGAGTTCGATTTACCACAGATTTCCTTTTGCAACTTGCTTTTTTTCACTCTACATCATATTCTGAAATTTTTAATCATTTCAAATGCTGTGAAAAAAGCAGGTTTTTTTTTTCTTTTTATGCTGCTTTGAACATTTCTCCCTGCCTCTTGTGTACTTATGGAAGAATTTTCCATAACACGGAGCCTAAGAATATATTTTCAACTTTACTAGATATGCCAAATCACTCTCCGAAGTGATTGAGCCAATTTGTATTCTCACCAGAAGTGAATGAGTATTTTCATTTTCCTATACTTTTGCCAACGTTTGCTATTATCAGACTTCTATATTTTTTGCCAGTTTTGTGGGAATGAAATAGTATCTATTGTTTTCATATGCATTTCCTGGTTACCCATGGATTTGGGCAGTTTCTCATATATTTAATGATAATTTGTTTCTCTTTATGGGTTGCCTATTTATATCCACTACATATTTTTCTAATGGGTAGTGTCTTACCAAGTTGGGAGTTCTGTAAAGTTAGCTATATGCAATGCAAACATCTTCTTTTCAGTAGCTTATCTTTTTTTTATCTATCTATATAAAGTACAATTTTAAGATATCCATGTATATCAATATTTTCCTTTAAGATCTGTGGGTTTTGTGCATTGTCTAACAAATTATTCCCTATGTAGAAATAAGAATATTTTTCTGTATTTTCTCCAAAAGGTGTCAAAATTTTCATTATATGTATATGCATATATGTGTATATATATATATATATGTACACTTAACAATTTGAAACTGTGTATGTGTCTGTGATATAGGGGCTTTTTAATTTTCTTTTTTTAAGATTTTATTTATTTGAGAGAGAAGGTAAGCACTAGGAGTGGAGAGAGGCAGAAGGAGAGGGAGAAGCAGGCTCCCTACTGAGCAGGGACTCCAATGCGGGGCTTGATCCCAGGACCCTGGGATCATGACCTGAGCCTAAAGCAGACCCTTAACTGACTGAGCCACCCAGGGGCTCTTCAAATATTTTTTAATTAATATTTTCATTTCTTCTCTGTTTCATAAATTATCTTTTTTTTCATGGTTAAAGAACAGGGACATCCAATTTCTACTTGGTATTTGTTTATCTTGTGGCACTGCCCTCAGAGAACAGGGTCAGCAGATCAGATCCTCAGAGTTTGTTAAACATGTGCCAATGCATTGTTTCGAGAAAACCATTTAAGATGCAGAGACACATTCTACCTCTTGAAGATTATCACTTAAGCTGTGCTGTGCTGATGTGATGTCTTTGGGAAATCAGAGCCAAATCTTTTGCTTTATTTTTTTACCGTAGATTCCAAGTATTCTAAATTGTGTAGGGGAAAGAAACCATTTTCAGCCCAAGAATACAGAAGCATCAGTAATCATGAAGCTTCATAAAAACCCCAGTTTATTTTAAAGGGTTAAAAAAAAATCCCTGAACACACAAAAGGTCATACAATAAGCTCACCTTTTCTGGAATACCCTCTTGTAGGTGTCCATCTGCTCCATGCTAGTGCCAGTTGTAGTCTCATAACAGGTGGTGTAGGCAAAAGGGTTGCAAAAGTTCTCCTTCTCAAATGTTTTATTTCATTAATTTCAAAATGCACATTTGGAGTAAAATTTTGAAACCCCCGAGTAGGACCGTGATAACAATATTGGGTATTATTATTATTTTTTAAAGATTTTACTTATTTATTCCTGAGAGACAGAGAGAGAGAGAGGTAGAGACACAAGCAGAGGGAGAAGCAGGCGCCCTGAGGGGAGCCTGTGGCAGGATTCGATCCCAGGACCCCAGGATCATAACCTGAGCCTAAGGCTGATGCTCAACCACTAAGCCACCCAGGTGCTCCCGGCTTATAATTTTAATTGGCAGCTCTTTCCTGCCACCCCCTCCACTTTATAAAATGAAGGGGAACCTTAGAAACTTAAGGTGTCTTAGCTTAGATGAATGACATTTCAGTCACCTGGGATTCCACAGGTAAAATTCTTTCCTTCATCTTCCAGGCCCTGAATTAAATCTGTGATCTTGTCGAGTCACTTAACCAAATTAATTAAGCCTTACGTTCTTCACTTTGTAGGATTATCGTGCAAGTAAATATGTGAGTGGATCTAAAACATGTAGACATTGACCTGAGCCCTGCTACCTCGAGAGTCCTAATCTGACAGGAACACCTGAAACCTTTAGTTCAGGGATGCCTGGGGATGCAATTAAGAGGAGACAGTGTCACTATACTCCCAACACGGCCACCAGCAGGTACAGGTCATTTCTTAGCAGTTTATCTTTTAGACCAATTCAAGCACACATTTAACAAATGCAAATGCAATCTGCTGTAAATGTGTGGAGCAGCTTTATCTCCCCGCTGAGTTTGCCATATTTACTCTCGTGGGTCCTTCTTCACACCAGGAGATCGAATCCCCTTTTCCCCACCCGGCTCCAAGGGCAAGGCTTGCCATCCAGGTGGTGGGACAGTTCCCCTCGCAGGCTTGATGAGAGCAGCCCAAGAGTGGGAATAGTGGGTATTCTTGCCAGCGTTTAGAGCCGATGTCCCCTCCACTGTTCTTCTCAGATTTGCCATGCAGTGGAGTCCCCGGCGCTGACAAGGCAAGAATTGATTTATTCCTTGGTGGAGGGATGGGGAATAATACTCAAGTTGGAAAACTCAAGCTGCTTGGCTATAATCCCCAAATTGGAACTCTCCTGCCCTCATTCTCAGCTGTCACCCAGGCCGTGTTGGGCTATCTTGTCCCACCCTGCAGCCCCTGGAGCCACAGGCTTCTGCACACCAGACACCTGTCCCTCCTGTAGACATCTCCCTTCTACCTTGGTTCTCTGCGCCCCTCTGCCTGCTAGTGGAGGAGTGGCCTTCCCCCCTACTCTGCTTTGTCTACCTCCTCTTGGCTTTGCAGAGTCCAGTGGCATGAGCCTCAGTCTTGTCACTTGGTAAATATATCGAGACGTTTGTCAAACACTTAACCTTGGCAAGTGTTTTGCCGAGTACTGAGGAGAGAATGGTAAATAAGACCCAGTTCCTGTTATCAGAGAGCACACACTCTACTGGAGGAGACCTGCCAGTGAACAGATCCCTTATAATATAACAGGTAAGAGTTATTGCAGAGATATCAGCAAAAAAATAAATATATAAATATATTTTTTTATTTTTATAAATTTATTTTTATTGGTGTTCAATTTGCCAACATATAGAATAACACCCAGTGCTCATCCCATCAAGTGCCCCCGTCAGTGCCCATCACCCAGTCACCCCCACCCCTCATCCACCTCCCCTTCCACCACCCCTAGTTTTATAAATATATTTTATAAAAATATATATATATAAAGGAAGGAAGTCATGAAGTAATGGGAACGGGTCAAAGATATGACACTAGAGCTGTATCTAGAAAGATGAATAGAGATTTACAGCATTTGGAAAGCAAGGCTTCCTGCAGAGCAAAGTATCCTGCACATAGGATTGTGCAAGGAGCTATTGGTGCTTGTATGGAAGGTGCAAGGAGTAACAGAAGATGGGACAGGAAAGGGCACCTGAGGCCCTCACAGGACAGACCTTGTACATTAAGCTAAAGCACTGGATTGTCCTGGGGCTACCAGTGAAGAGGCATATTGACTTATAAATGAGGCAGTGTGATTTTAGGTTTTTTAGAGCCAAGAGTCTGGCAGGGGTTTATGGACCAAAATGTGACCCCAGATACCCACAGACTACCTGTTGAGCTTGTCAGAAATAAAGATGCCATATTTCCTAAATCGCCTTCTGCTGGGGGTGAGCACAGGGCACAGGAATCCTTATTTTTAAAAGCCTCCTAAGACGTGTGATGACAGGCCAATTGGCTGACCTCTAGGTAGAGGATGGCCTGGAAGAGGAGATCTACCAGAAGAGACCAGTTAGTCATCTAGGATAAAAGCAGAAAGAAAAGGGGTGACTGGTTGTCTCAGTGGATTAAGCATCTGTCTTCAGCTCAGGTCCCGGGTCCCGGGATCAAACCCCCACTGCCTGCCTGGCAGGGAGTCTGCTTGTCCCTCTCCCTGTGCCTCTCCCTCTGCCCTTTCCTTCCAAGCTCCCACCCTCCCCCTCAAATACATAAAATCTTAAAAAAAAAAAATAGAGAAGATGAAGCCCTCAGGGAAACCAGGAAGGCCAGACTCAGAGGTTTGCTTATGCTGCCCCAAGACAGGCCAGGGAAACCTCTTTCTTAATGTCTTGGGCATAATGCGTCCTTCGTTCTTGCTTTATTAGTCCATTCTTTCACCCAAAAATCATTTATGGAAATTATTTATTGGCTGGGTCATCTTCCCGGCCACTGAAGATATAACAGTGCACAAAAGAACAAGTACATGAAAACAAGCAAGTAAGCAAATGCACAAGATGATTTCACCCAGTCCTAAAATTTTCGAAGAAATCAACATAGGGGGGACGCCTGGGTCGCTCAGTGGTTGAGTGTCTGCCTTCGGCTCAGGTAATGATCCCGGGGTGCTGGGATCGAGTCCTGCTTCAGGCTTCCCACAGGAAGCCTGCTTCTCTCTCTGTCTGTGTTTCTGCCTCTCTCTGTGTCTCTCATGAATACATTTTGAAAATCTTAAAAAGAAAAAAAAAGAAAGAAAGAAAAAATCAACAGAGGGTGTTGAGATACAGCTTGATGGGAAAAGTCTACCTGAAGGGATAAAATTTGAAATGAGACCTGAATTGGAAAAAAAAAAGGGGGGGGGGGGAGCCAGGCCTGAGAGTATCTGAGAGAAGAGTGAGCAAGAGCCAAGCAAGTGTGAGCTTGGCAAGAGAGGATAGGGAAGGAACAAATCACAGATTTTACAGGGACTTAACGTCCTGAGTGAGTGCTGTTAGGGTATAATTTTCAAAAGTTGAAATTATGACCTTCTTACAAATATCACTAAGATATAATATGACGTTATATATATTAATTTTTATATATACGCATATACATACCTATGCACTCATGCACAGTCAGAGATGTGGAAATATATTTGTCAATAGACGCAAACTATAAGTGACTGTACAGCGATGCCAAGCAATGTTTAGGATTATCTTTTCCACAGGGTAGAAATCAATTGTATTTCTACCAGAAAAAAAAAAAAAAACACATCTCCATTAGACAAGAGTCATTTGTATTATCCATTTTCTACAAAGTAAAAATTACAAAATAGGCTCAAACCTTATAGTAGGAGCTGATCCCAGAGGGCCACCTGGGGAGTATACAATATTCCATTAAAAGACACCCAGGAATCTCTTGCCATTTCAAATTCTTTTATAATTTTTTTTTCCTAACAGAATAGTGGGAGATGTTCTGGAAAGTTGAAAGCAGGAGAGGGGCACGGTCTGATTTGCATTCGGAAAAGAATACCTTGACTGGTTTTTTCCTCATACTGTGTGTACTGGTTATTACTGACTGATGATAAGCCTCCTTTTTCACAATAGATTTTGAGTTTCTTAAGAGCAGGGGTTGTGACTTTGCTAACACCTTGTCTGGTAAAATGGTTCATAGTCACAAATGTTTGGTAAATGAATGAGGAATCGAATGGCCTTGGTACTGATAGGACACGGCATTCGATGACACAGAATTTCAAGTTTCTGGATTGGGAATTTGTGAGGATGCTCATGGCACTTACAGAGTTGGAGAATATGGGATTTGGGACAGATTTTGGAGGGAAGATATGATTGCCTCTCTTTAGTGCTTTTTGAAACTTCTGTGAGAGACTGGCTAGACCTTCCCCAAAGCTGGTTCCCCCTGAGTGCGAGGCCGGAACCCCTTCCAGCCTGGCTCCTATGTGGTTAGACGTGCTGTGTTGCTGTGCTCTGGCCAGTGGAGTTTGAGTAGTAGGGATGTAGGTCCCTACCAGGTTGGGCTCATCAATCTGCCGACTTACAGCCCTCTTCTTCCTTCCTCTACTGGCTGATGTCAACAACCAGAGTCTCCTTGGAAGACACACGTTGATGTTGGCAAAGCCCCATCAGCCTAGAAATGGAGGATTTAGTCTCTGCTTGCTCTAGGTTCCCACGGTATTTAAAAATACCAAAAATTGTATTTTTATATAGCATTTGTTCTATTTTGTTTTAGAGTATGATCATGTCCATTTTAATCTTGCTCTTGCAATTGCAAACCTGTAGTGTCGTGTTTCTCAGAGGGGTGTTATTTGTATTATGCATGAGGCAATTACTGTGTGGGATTGGGCTTGGTTTACCCAAGGTCCATCCACTAACTGCCTGGAGCTCTCCCCACCCCAGACCTCCCCACCTCACACAGTGGTAAATGGGACAAAACCATCCTTAGTTTAACAACTTCTAGAGCCTAATGTTCAGGATACTACATTTTTTCTGTCTTTGATACAATGAACGTGATGCAAGAGAAAGAACTTAAGTCAAAAAGAGCAAGTGTCAAACCCTTGCTCTGTCTTTCACTTGCTCGGTAATTTTAGGGGAGTCTCTTATTTTTCCTTTAGCTTCTTTATTTTCATCTATCAATGGAGGTCAATAGATTCTACTCCACGGGGTGATTTTAGATTTTAGGAATAATATGCAAAGACTTTTTTTGGAGTAGGTGTTTAATATATTTTTTGTTTCTATATCTCCTCTGATCTTACTTAAATTAAATCAAAATTAAGAACCATTTATTACCATGTTCTCTCTTTTGGAAAATGTCTGTGGCTCAAAAACTATTTTTAAGGGAATGTGTATGTGCGTGATATTTTAGGTATATGTGTCTATTGGCATGAGATTGAGAAAAGTTAAATGGGGAAGAGTAGACTTTAACTCATATTTCTTATTTTTGGTTATATTATTTAATTCACTGAGGCCATCAACAGCATAAATGACTTTTGTAGTTTGGAAAGAAACATTCTAGAGAATCTAAAAATAATTTTTGAATTGATTACGTTGGATTGGAAAGCATCATGCTTCATTTGGTAAGAAAGCAAAGGATGTGCTCATGGGCTGCTTCTGACAGATTTTTGGTTTGGTTCGTTTTTAGGGTAGAAATTTAAAAGTAGAAGAAAATGAGATCTTTCCAAGTCTACCTGAAATAAAATCGGAAGTGCTATCTCAGAGAGCTTGATCATGATGGATCCGCCACTGGGAATTAGCAGGGAGGGCCACTTGCCCACATGTGAGACTGTCTCCAGTGATGCCACAGACCTGTGCTCTGCAGCCTGGCTCCACAGAAACAGGGAGACAACCTCAGAGAATACACAATGATCTCCCCTTCCCCTAAAGGTGCTGCTGTGGGGTTTCTGTGTGCCTGGAGCCAGGAGGACTCCACCTGGGCTGGGGTCTCCAGTTCTTTCTCTGAGAAATGCAAGACAGGGGCAGGGCCAACAGAATAAGAAAAACATAGCATTTTGCTACCCAGGAAAGGCAATAGTCTGGAGATATTTCACACTTTAGGAAATCAGGGCCTTTATGCCTTACTTGCCTGATGGTAGACACTAAATAAATATTTGTATTCTTTAAGAAAAACTATGACTAAGGGAGTGCCTGGGTGGCTCAGTCCGTTGAGCGTGGCACTCTTGATTTCTGCTCAGGTCATGATGTCAGATCGTCATCTCAGGTTGGTGAGATCGAGCCCTGCATCAGGATCTGCACTCAGCAGGACATCTGCTTGAGATTCTCTCTCTCCCTCTCTCTCTCTCTTCCTCTCTGCCCCTGCCCCCCTTCCTAAAATAAATAAATAAATAAATAAATAAATAAATAAATAAATAAATAAATATCTTTTCTTAAAGATTTTATTTATTTTTTGTATTTTTTTATTGGAGTTCAATTTGCCAACATATAGCATAACACCCAGTACTCACCCCTCAAGTGCCCCCCTCAGTGCCTGTCACCCAGTCACCCCAACCCCACTCCCACCTCCCCTTCCACTACCCCTTGTTTGTTTCCCAGAGTTAGGTGTCTCTCATGTTTTGTGACCCTCACTGATATTTTCACTCATTTTTCTCCTTTCCCCTTTATTCCCTTTCACTATTTTTTATATTCCCCAAATGAATGAGACCATATGATGATTGTCCTTCTCCGATTGACTTAATTCACTCAGCATAATACCCTCCAGTTCCATCCACATCAAAGCAAATGGTTGGGTATTCACCCTTTCTAATGGCTAAGTAATATCCCATTGCATATATAGACCACATCTTCTTTATCCATTCATCTGTCGATGGACACCAAGGCTCCTTCCACAGTGTGGCTATTGTGGCCATTGCTGCTATAAACATCGGGGCGCAGGTGTCCCGGCGTTTCACTGCATCTGTATCTTTGGGGTAAATCCCCAGTAGTGCAATTGCTGGGTCATAGGGTAGCTCTATTTTTAACTCTTTGAGGAACCTCCACACAGTTTTCCAGAGTGGCTGCCCCAGTTCACATTCCCACCAAAAGTGCAGGAGGTTTCCCTTTTCTCCACATCCTCTCCATTTGTTGTTTCCTGTCTCATTAATATTCCCCATTCTCACTGGTGTGAGGTGGGATCTCATTGTGTTTTTGATGTGTATATCCCTGATGGCCAGTGATGTGGAGCATTTTCTCATGTGCTTGTTGGCCATGTCTATGTCTTCCCCTGTGAGATATCTGTTCATATCTTTTGCCCATTTCATGATTGGATTGTTTCTTTGGTGTTGAGTTTAATAAGTTCTTTATAGATCTTGGATACTGGCCCTTTATCTGATAGGTCATTTGCAAATACCTTCTCCCATTCTTTAGGTTGTCTTATAGTTTTGTTGACTGTTTCTTTTGCTGTGTAGAAGTTTTCTATCTTTTTTAAGATTTATTTATTTGTGAGAGACACATAGAAAGAGAGGCAGAAACACAGGCAGAGGGAGAAGTAGGCTCCTCGCAGAGAGCCTGATGTGGGACTCGATCCCAGATCCTGGGGTCACGCCCTGAGCCGAAGGCAGACACCCAACCGCTGAGCTGCCCAGGCATCCCTATCTTGATTAAGTCCCAATAATTCATTTTTGCTTTTGTTTCCCTTGCCTTCATAGATGTATCTTGCAAGAAGTTGCTGTGGCCAAGTTCTAAAAGGTGTTGCCTGTGTTCTCCTCTAGGATTTTGAGGGATTCTTGTCTCACATTTAGATCTTTCATCCATTTTGAGTTTTTTTATCTTTGTGTATGGTGTAAGAGAATGGTCTAGTTTCATTCCTCTGCATGTGACTGCCCAATGTTCTCAGCACCATTTATTGAAGAGACTGTCCTTTTTCCAGTGGCTGGTCTTTCCTGCTTTGTTGAATATTAGTTGACCATAGAGTTGAGGGCCCAAGATTTTATTTATTTGAGAGAGGGAAAGTGAGCAAACAAGATGGAGAGAGCACCAGTGGAGGGAGAGGGAGAAGCCGACTTCCCACTGAGCAGGGAGCATGATGTGGGGCTGGATCCCAGGACTCTGAGGTCATGACCTGAGCTGAAGGCAGATGCTTAACTGAGCCACCCAGTCCCCCTAAAATAAATACATCTTTTTAAAAAGAAAGAAAGCAAGAAAACCTATGAATAAATGAATCCACTTGCTATCACTCTCCCATCAGAAAGAACATATATGTGTGCACATGTAGGTTCAATGAGATGGGATCTTTATAATTATAGACCAGTAAGAGTGACAGGGCAAAGCAAGAAGGAATAACACATGATGTGCCCAGGTATATGTTTAATCAGTGCTGGAATCCAGATTCTTTTTTTTTTTTTTTCTTAAGGGTAGAGACCAGAGAGTTAGGGAAAGATTGTTCATGAGAGCTCCTATGCCCAAACTAAATGCAAGACAGAGAGGGTGATCTTCTCTGAGCTCTCCCCAGATGCGTTACCCTCGTGTAATGCCACGTTGCTTTGGCATCTTCCACAGGTCCTGCCCTTCTGTTCTAAATAATTACACAAACGAAACTTAGCCACCCAGTTATTGATAGTTAACAAATACTGGTCAAATACCATTGCTTACATGCTGCTGCCTGTAGAGCTGCTGAGCATGTCCTAGGCTGGGGGTGGGGGGCACCCAGAAGACAGATGAATGAGAGGGAAAATGGATTGTCCCCTTCCTCACATACTTCAGGTGCTCCTCTGATAAAGGTGACCGGATTTGCATATTTGCTATCTATCTACCCGATTCCCAGCTCACCGGTTGTTTCTGACAGCCTCCACCCTGATGGCAGAGACTCTTTTACCTTCCCACATGTGACAGTATTTCATGCATCCCCTACTACATAGTGTTCACAAAGAGCAGAAACACACATTTCAATGATGTCAAATGATAGATGAGCCTCACGTAAAATAACAGGACTGAGTAATCCCAGGAAAGTATGAACATTTATGACTAGAAATTTCCAGATTGGGGAACACCTGGGTGGCTCAGCGGTTGAGCACCTGCTTTTGGCTCAGGACGTGATCCCGGATTCCCATGGTCCAGTCCCACATCAGGCTCCCCGCAAGGAGCCTGCTTCTCCCTCTGCCTATGTCTGTGCCTCTTTCTCTGTGTCTCTCATGAATAAATAAATAAAATCTTGAAAAAAAAAAAGAAATTTCCAGATTGGAAAATTACATTTGTTAACGGAACATTTCAGTGAGCCCAGCACCTGGACACTTGCTATGGATGATAAGTCTGTATTTTTTTTTTTTTTTTTTTAGTTCATGGCCAGTTTTCCTCTTCTGTAGACTTAATTATCCCCTGTGCACTGCTCCTGGCAGTAGCACAGAAGAGAGACACACAGCACTCTCTTTTAATCTATCAGATATCTTTTCTCCAATCCCTGAAGGTACAGAGGCAAATTCCAATTTAGTAATCAAGGTCTGAGTCATTGAATAAATAACTCAATTTCTCATTCTTGTTCACTGAGCCAGTTGTATGAACAAACCCAGTGCTTTTTATGCCAACTGTGCGAATGGGCTTCCCGGGACATTGCATTCAGAAATTGCATAGAAATGCTGAAAATCATTCAGAGCAAGGCAAGTGGTTGAAGAGCCAATGTCCAAAGTCAGAAATAGATCTCTGGAGATGGATTTTTTTAAAAAATGCAGATAAAGCAAATTAGTTCTCAAAACACTACAACCCATTAACCGATAAAAGTAGCCTTAAGGTTCTAAACTAGTGCATAGGAAAAAAAGGTAGAAACTTTTGTTTCAGAAGGATAATTTGTTGGATAAAAATGTTTGGGTACTTATTCATTCATTCATTCATTCATTCATTGAACAAAACATTTTTTGGTGCTTAGGATGTTTCTGCCCACTCTACTAATAATAAAGATACAAAGATGAACCAATTACAATTTCACCCAAAGCTTCTCATTTAAACAAATAGTCCAGCAAGGAAATAATATGCATATGCAGACAGCATTATGGAGTCATCAATGAGAGGTACCAGACCAGCCCAAGAGAGTCCATGAAGAATGTCACAGAGAAGCTTATGGCTAAGAAAAGGCTCATAGGAAGAAGCCAGAGAACGAGGGTGGGGAGTGGGGGGTGGGGGGGAGGGTTGGGGTGGGAAAGGGAGTCAGGAAGAAGGCAGTGAGAACTATTAGTTCTCCTTCTTGCCCTTACTCAAGGAAGATCCAGTTTGAGTTGCTGGAGACAAAAGACAGTCAGCAGCATTTTAGAGAGAGCACAAGTTTATGAAATCCTACCCACCATCTCCACCAGAGTAACCATAGTCACCATTTGTCACTGACCCACCATGTAGTAGGCACTGTGCTAAGCGCTTCATGCTCTTGGTCTTGCTTAATCCTTTGTGCAACCCTGCCAGGTGTGTATTTTTATCTCATTTTACAGATTAGGAAACAAAAGGTCAGAGCAGTTGGATAACTTGCTCAAGGTCACACAGCTAACAAATGGAGATTGAAATCCATATTCAAGCTGATTGCAAATCTCTTGCTCTTGACCTTAACACTGGACCCTTCATTATTTTGATCTGTGGTGGTTTTGAGGTGAGGCCACAGCCTGGGAACTTGCAGGTCAGATACTTGTCTACATGACTTGAAGTATTTTTTTTACATCTCTCCTGGATTTCTCAATTGTGTGAACAACTATCAGAAGTGGAATCAATCTTGTTCTATATGATGAAGGTATAGACACAGTAAACAACAGGTAGAAGCTAGAGGAAGACAGATCAGGTCTCAATTTGTAGAATTTGTCAGTCATCTGATGCTCCTAATGATCTAATGATATATGGGATTTTTCAAAATGTATATACATATCTTGAGAGAGAGAGAGAGATTGATTTTAAGGAATAGACCCCTGAGGTTGTAGATCTGAAATATACAGGGTGAGTGGGCTGGCTGGAAACTTAGGCAGAGTCTTTGTGTTGCAGCCTTGAGGCCAAATTCCCCATTTGGGAAAATGCCCATATCGAGCTTAACTTTTGCCATATTGTGATGAAGATACAAGTGTCCCTAGACTCATGGTAAGACTCAGGCTGAGCCAGAGGTGGTCTGGGCTTCACAATGCAATTATTATATGACTTTTAGATTCTGTGACTCTAGCTTGTGTCCAAAATTTAGCAGAATTCATGTGTTTCTTTCTTTCTTTTACTTTTTTTTTTTTTTTTTTTTTTTAGAAAGGGAGTGGGGGAGGAAGGCCAGAGGGAGAGGGAAAGAGAGAATTTTAAGCAGACCTCATGTCCAGTGTGGAACCTGACTTGGGGCTCAATCTCACCACCCTGAGATCACAACCTGAGCCAAAATCTGGAACCAGATGGTTAATTGAGTGAACCACCCAGGCATCCCTGAATTCCTGTGTTCCCTAAACCTTGAGGGAAATGTTATATAATCCCTGCCAAGGGAAAATGTGGTATCTATATTATAATTCGTGAACTGTAGGAATTGTGCCCTCTATTTGAAAGACAAACAATATCTTCATTTATAAAGCTCTGCCTTCAGAAATGGCCATGCAGTTTCATTTAATCTTATAGTATTTCTAATAGATGGTTTTGCCATGGTAACACAGAGATAAGATGTTAAAAACACATTGTATCAAGCTAAATTCCCTATGTTATGTTAATGGCACCCATTTCTATATGAACCATTTTCCTGTTGTCATACATAACATTTTCAGACTTATTTTAGCATACAGATTGAGATAAACTACAAAAGGAAGGCATAGTGTGTTTCCATTTTATTGGTGACAAAATCTATGTGCAAAGGTTGAAGACCCAATCTGAGATCAAGCAAAAGATCTATACACCTGGCATCATGGCATCACTGGTGCCTTGTTCCATTCAGCAGATCCTGTTTCCATGGTTCTAAAAGTCTACTGACCAGTCTGTCACCACTCTCTCTCACACTTGCATGCTCTCTCTCTCTCTCTCTCTCTCTCAATTATAAAATAACACAAGCGTGCGGTTAAAAATTCAATATTGATCAATGGTATTAAATAAAAACTAAACTTTCTGCAATCTATGCGCACCACACCAATCTACTTTTTTAAAAACCCCTTACAATGTCCAGCTCTTCAATCTTCATCTTTATTTGTTAATTCATCAACTTTAGACCATGTATATCTTCTCTGGAGGCACATATATTTTTTTTTACACAAAAGTTTGGAAATTCTCTACCTTGGCAAATAAAACCAACTGAGAAATGAGGCAATGCGATCGCATTAAATACATATAAAGGGAAGCGGAAGGGCTCTCTCTCAAAGCAACTTTACTCTTCCAGTGATAGGAAGACAAAAGGAGAAATAAACACATTTAAAAGAATGTAAATGTATTCTTTTTATGTGGTGACTCTCAAAGCGTTTTCAGCTATCTTCTTTCCTCCTAAGAATGAGGTATAAGTCCACCAGAAAGTGCATTTTTCCTCTACAGATTCTTTATTTACATTTTTATATATTTTATCACAGGAGCCATTCCTATAAAATGTCAGCTTCCTGTAGACATTCACATTTCCTGCAGACACGCAGCCTAAGAAGATAGACTCTGACTCTTTCAAGTAATCATAGTAGACATATTTGGGGTCGTAACAATGGGGACACTGGGACTGTGGGTACTGGCCACCCTGGATTCATCCCTACATTCTGAGTGCTCCCCAAACAAGCAGCCCATCTCCCATCCTGCACACTTTCATAATCGCTGCTGTTTTGAAGACTTCTGCTAAATTTGCTCATCCAACTGCCCTCTTTCAAATTCAATCACGACTTCTCAGAAAGATGCCATCAGGACTCTCCTTTGGTCTCCCCACTCCCTGCACTGAGAGTGTTGAGTCCACGGCTCATGAACACGTTCCATCTTGTGATGACCACTAAAGTCAGGGCCCTGTCAGCACCCAGGAGAACCCCAGTCCTGGGGGTAGGATGGTGGGGCAAGCCGTACATTGCCCATGAAGACATACACCAAAGCTCTAGATTAATGCAACCACAGCTTGAGGTGAACATGAACAGAGGCCCCTAGCCTGCAATGAAATATTCAACCTTCCATCACACTGGCCTGGGGGAGTGAGGGAAATGAGGAATGGGATGGAAGAGAAGGTAAGAAATGCTCTAGCATTTTCTGCAGTAATGTTCTGTTTCTTTAGACTCTGTGTTTATCTATTTGGCATCCATTAATCACAGAACTAAACTAATGGCCAAAGTTGTTGACATCTCCCCTGTGATCCAGCTTTTGCAGGCACACAAAAATTATATTGTAAGCCCTCTGACAGATGCCAAGTCCATATCCTCAATCGTCTGCTTTATTGAACTCTCACGCATCAAGCCACCCTAAATAACCCAGCACCAGGTATCAAACAGCCAGGGACAGCCTCTATGCCCCCAAAGGCTGTGGGGATGATCCAAACTAGTTGATTCTAAGCTGTTTCCTTTGCCTTGCCTTGCTCCTGGATATCTCAGTAAAAGCCATGGCCTATACCTTCCTGTCACTCCTGCTTCGGTCTCCTTATCAAACCTGGTGCCTCCCCTTATGACCCCACATGGTGTCGCATGGCTAGCTCGCTGCTCTTTGGAACTCCAAGTAATACGTTCTCCTTTCTTGTCATCACTCAGTCAGTTTTAGAAATTAAGACCCAGGAACATATAAATGAACACCTGAGCTCAAGTCAAGTACCTCATTCACTTTCTAGTCTAAAACAAAGACTGAAGCTATAGCTTCCAGAAGAGAAACAGCCGCCCTCAACAGACCTTCCTCTGCTGCAAATCAGAGCACACACACGGCAAAATTCACTAGGAAGCCGGTGATTTCTACATCTGATTTTATAAGGCTCCAATATAAATACTGTCTGTGATCTGATATTCTAGTTCCTTCGTTCCAGATGTATAAGTTCATCCACAGGAAGGGGCCAAGGTTAGGAGAGTAAGGAGACAGAAATTTAATTCTTGAAACTGTATTTGGTCCCCAAGCTCAAAAGGGACTCCTCACACACTCACTCCCCTCACCCTGGACAACTGGTCAGACAGGGATACTAATGGAATGTTCCCAGGGTGCGGGGACCCCAGTTCATCCCCACTGATGATTCTCACCATGCTTTTAACATGTAGGGAGAGAGAGCATGCAAGATAGGATGAAATATACAGTGAACATGCAGAGGAAGTGTGTTCTGGGTCATAGGAAGCTACTCTTTTCTCAATTTCTCTTCCTGGTCAATAAAAATAAAGGCCTGGTGACAGCGATTGCTGGTGGTGCTGGAGAAAAGCCTGGTAATCTGGCCTCGCTCCTTATGAGGGTTGTGCTGTGTGCTGCCCAAGTGATTATCTGCTGGCCTGATGATACCTTCAGATCCGCAGAGAGACATGTTGGAAGAACGGGTCTAGTTTAGGCAGAATGAGCACCGGAGGCACATGGAAGGAGGTAGAAGGGAGAGATGTTTTGAAACCCTCCCCTTAAAAAAAAAAAGAAACCATCCCCTTGGATATAAGAACTGAGAATAAAAGTGAAAGAAAGTGACATCTAACAGCCAACTCAGAGGGGGTCTTTTTCAAGTGTAAATAAAACCCATGAGTCACACCTAGGTTGGAATCCTGGCTCTGTCTTTTTTTTTTTTTTTTTTTTTTTTTTTTAAGATTTTACTTATTCATGAGAGACACACAGAGAGAGAGAGAGAGAGAGAGAGAGAGGCAGAGACACAGGCAGAGAGAGAAGCAGGCTCCATGCAGGGGGCCCGACATGTGACTCAATCTCAGGTCTCCAGGATCAGGCCCTGGGCTGAAGGTGGTGCTAAATCGCTGAGCCACCCAGGCTGCCCCTGGCTCTGTCTTTTGCCATGTGACCCTGAGGAAATGACTGAGTCCACAAACCTCACCTGTGACATGGGAACAACGCTAACTTTTTCAGGAGTCAGTGGTGGAAAACACATTCCTATGTGTGTCTGATAAATATTCAGTGCTATGATTTGCTCCTTTTTAAATGTTGTTTCCTTGCATGTTTACTTTTGAACAGAGTGGAGCCAAAGAGCTCAAGAAGTGGTCCCCTGTTTGGTGTCAGCCTCAGACTATTGAGAGTGATCCTGTGAGCAAGGAATGTTTGCGGTGCTCACCAGGGTCCAATCACTTTTGCAACCCCCCACAGGCCTTACCCTGGACCCAAACCTATCTTATGGCCAGTCGGGCCCTTGTGATTCTTTTTTTTTTTTAATAATAAATTTATTTTTTATTGGTGTTCAATTTGCCAACATACAGAATAACACCCAGTGCTCATCCCATCAAGTGCCCCCCCCCAGTGCCCGTCACCCATTCACCCCCATCCCCCGCCCTCCTCCCCTTCCACCACCCCTAGTTCGTTTCCCAGAGTTAGGAGTCTTCATGTTCTGTCTCCCTTTCTGATATTTCCTACCCATTTCTTCTCCCTTCCCTTCTATTCCCTTTCACTATTATTTATATTCCCCAAATGAATGAGACCATATAATGTTTGTCCTTCTCCGATTGACTTATTTCACTCAGCATCATACCCTCCAGTTCCATCCACGTTGAAGCAAATGGTGGGTATTTGTCGTTTCTAATGGCTGAAGAATATTCCATTGTATACATAGACCACAGCTTCTTTATCCATTTATCTATCAATGGACACCGAAGCTCCTTCCACAGTTTGGCTATTGTGGACATTGCTTCTATAAACATTGGGGTGCAGGTGTCCTGGCATTTCATTGCATCTGCATCTTTGGGGTAAATCCCCAGCAGGGCAATTGCTGGGTCGTAGGGCAGGTCTATTTTTAACTCTTTGAGGAGCCTCCACACAGTTTCCCAGAGTGGCTGCTCCAGTTGCCATTCCCACCAACAGTGTAAGAGGGTTCCCTTTTCTCCGCATCCTCTCCAACATTTGTGGCTTCCTGCCTTGTTAATTTTCCCCATTCTCACTGGTGTGAGGTGGTATCTCATTGTGGTTTTGATTTGTATTTCCCTGATGGCAAGTGATGCAGAGCATTTTCTCATGTGCCTGTTGGCCATGATTATTAATGATTGCAAGACTCAGCTCAGCTGAGGGAAAAACAAGGTTTATTACTCATAGGTTATGGTGGGTACACAGCATGCATGGGCCACACAGGATGGTTGTGGATAGAGAGAGACAGAGAGTGAGCACGGACCTGGGGTTCTGCTTCTATTGGGGGGGGGGCGGTGGAGGGAGGCTAGAGTTTCAGGGATTCCCTCTTTTTTAAGATTTTTATGTATTTATTCATTACAGACACACAGAGAGAGGCAGAGACACAGGCAGAGGGAGAAGCAGGCTCCATGCAGGGAGCCCGATGTGGGACTCGATCCCGGGACCCCAGGATCACGCCCTGGGCCAAAGGCAGACGCTCAACCACTGAGCCATCCAGGTGCCCCAGATTCTCTCTTTAAAACATAGCAGCAGATATGAAAGCACAAAAAGGGAAAAGAAAGCAGTCAGCTCTCTGGGTTACACAGGGCTCCCTAAAAGGGAAACCTCATGGGTGGGGCAGCCTGGCTCTTTATTTACTTGTGTAGCTGGCAATGTGCTTATTTGAGAAATGGATGTCTTTGAAATGGATGCCACCGTGGCAATCCAAAGCTTAATGCCAGGCACTTATATTACAATCAATAAAGCTAATTGTCAGGCTCTTACACTAAACACCCTCTCTGGTGGCATGACTTAGAAATGGTGGTTTAAACATCAACTCCAGCATTTATGGGCTGAATGGTTTGGGGAAATTGATATGACGTCACACCTCGTGTTCCTCGCCTGTACAGAGGAAATAATCATGAGGGTCTGATGTGTCGGGGAGACTGAGGATATTCATACACAAAGTATGTCCACAGGGCCTGATGGCATCACCTCCCCTGGCAAGTCACTTTTCTTTTGTGTCTCAGCTCGTCCCTCTGTAACATGTGGATAAGGATGTGCTTCCCTCACTTAGGTGTGTGGAGGCGTCTGCTTGAGTTGACATGTGGAGAAGACTTAGAAGGATCTTGGGACACAGCAAGTACTCAGCCAACGTGGTTATTGTTACAGGAAGTGCTTGTCAGTAAGAGCTGCTGTTGCACTGGATGGAAAGGGGAGATGAGGCTGATGAGGGCAGGATGGTCACAGGGGTGAATTCTCTGGTGCCTGTTCTGAAGAAGAGAGCTGCTCTGGGACGCACACGGTTTGGAACTGAGAAATTGATCTTTTCCATGCAGACCTATTTGGTGAATAATGTTCTTAGGAAAATTCCCTGCACCCCCCCTCACCCCCCCAAATAATGAGTGGCTCGTTCTAAGTCATCCGGGTGAGGCAGCAGATTGAAGAGCTCCACATAGAGGAGACAGTCTTCCTCAAATACTTCTCTCCAAAATGTTATTTCTCTGCTCCCTCCTTCCAATTTCCCAAAGAAGCCATTCTCAATTTTACTTTGTTTTGTTTTTCACCCTATTTACCAATCTTGTTATTTACCAGGTCTTATAATTCCTACCTCAGAAGTGTCCCCAAATTTCCTTTCTCCCCGTTAATTCTGCTTGAACCTACTCAATTCATTCAATGCTCCCTTCCAGCCATGCCCACTGGCCATGAAGGACCTCCCCAGCTCTTTGAGCTGCCCCTCACCTTGCCACCTGTCACCTGTGCATGTTCCCTGTGTCTCATCTCGCTCCCAACCCTGATGATGCTCTGTGCCCACCACCTCATCTCATGTCCTGACCATACCACGCCATCTCTTGCATCATGAAGCTGTCTCATGCTGGAGGAAACACTGGCCTCTTGGGGCCTATTTCAAACCCACAGGCCAGCCTTACTGACCCCCACATCCAGGGCTGCCTGTCGGGAACTGCCACTCCTGTCAAAGTCCCAGAAGTCTTGGGCTGCCTGCTGCTCTTTTATCTTCTCATCCAATGGTCATAACTGGTTCCTGAGCATCAGTTTCTCCCCATTCCTACCCATTCCTGACTCTGCTTCCAGAGTGAAGTAGAGTAGTCATGTTGTGCATTCAACAAAGTTTTGGCAGGTTTTAAAGAGCCTAGATCCAAACTCCAGCCTCTGCTCACCTCCTAGGTCCTAGTCACCCCTGGATACTGCAACAGCATTAAGACCCTTCTCAATCTGCTCTGGTGTCTGGACACCCTGACTTTCTTATCATTCCTGGAATATGTTGATCCCTCTAGACCCCCTCCTTGGCAGGCACTGGTCAGCCTGCCGTGCAAATCTCACTTCAATTCTGCTCCTTGTCTGCTGGCTACTTGACCCCTCATCATGTTTCAGGACCCAGCTCAAATGTCTCCTCATTCTAAAGCCTTTCCTGACCCTTCCACAAGGAATTAGGCTTCTGCTTTTCCAAATTCTCATAACATTCTGTTAATATTTCTTTTGGATACCTTTCATGTCATTGTACAATTCTTTTATTTTTCAATAGTATGCATTTCATTCAGAAATACATATTAAGGGCAGCCCGGGTGGCTCAGTTTTTTGGCGCCTGCCTTCAACCCAGGGCGTGATCCTGGGGTCCCGGGATTGAGTCCCACATCGGGCTCCCTGCATGGAGCCTGCTTCTCCCTCTGCCTGTGTCTCTGCCTCTCTCTCTCTCTCTCTCTCTCTCTAACTTCCTATGTCTCTCATGAATGAATACATAAATAAAAATCTTTTAAAAAAAGAAATACATATTAAATGTTATTGAGTACCTTCATTCTTCAGGGCTCAAGGAACAGAAACACAAAAGTCTGTCCCTGCCTTTGTGGAACTCACAGTGTAGGAAAAGAAAGAGGAAATGTGATAAACAAACAAACAAACAAACAAACAAGACTTGCCAATTTTATAATTGCTGAGAAGATAAATGAGACAAGGCAATAGTAATTAGGGAGGACAATTTAGAAGTGGACTGTGATGGTTGATTTATGTGTCAATTAAGTCATAGGGTGTCCAGATATTTGGTTAAACATTTTTCCGGGTGTGTTTATGTGGGTGTTACTGGATGAGATTAAGATTTGAATCAGCAAATTGAGTGAAACAGATTGTCCTCCCCAGTGTGGATGGGCCTCATCCAATCAGTTGAAAGCCTAAAAAGAACAGAAAGGTTCTCTCTTTCACTGCCAGACTGTCTTTGAGTGGGAACATCCATTTTCTCCCAACTTTGGACTCAGAATCTGACTAGAACATACACAATCAGCTCTCCTGGTTCTCCCACTTGCCCACTGGAGGTCTTGGACTTCTTGGCCTCCATAATTGCAGAAGCCAATTCCTTCTGATAAATTTATATCTATATTTCTCTGTATCTCTGATTGGTTCTCTGGAGAACCATGAATAATATACAGGCTTAGAGAAAGTCTCTCTGAAAATATGACAGCTGTGTTGAGCTCTGGAGATGGAGAGGAAAACAGGTATTAGAAGAACCAGCAAAGAAATAATTCTAATAAAATAGAATATGAAAGCAAAAGCCTGAGGCTACAAAGAGCCAAGAAGCAGTTAACTTGTTCAGAAAGAGAAGCAGGGACCAGACTGCTTGGGTCTGGTTGGTAGGAAAGGAGCTTTCATTTCTTTCCCTAACAAGCATTAGAAAGCTAAAACTAATGTGCAAAAAATATTCGTGTGACAAATGAATGAATGGCTAACTAGTTATTTCCCATATGGAGAAAGCAATTTTAAAAATCTAAAAGGAATGATGCTTTTTTTGTCCCTGTTCCTTGAGAGTTTGCCTTTAGAGAGACTGGAGGCAGGGTCATCAAAGGGAGGGATGCACATAAAAGCTGGCCGTGTCCTATCAACAGCAGAAGCGATGGATGTGCAGCCCTCAACACAAATGAGTTTCCGGACATTTTTGCAGTTTGGGGTTTTTATCTGTTGTTGCAGAAGCCATGTGTGCTAATACAGACTACACTTACCAACTCTTATAAGCAATGAATCATCTGCTCAGTAAGAAGCCAGGAGCCTTCACCTCCTCCCAGGAAGCCGGCCCCAGCTTTTACACAAGAGCACCCTCTTCTGTGCAGCTGCGGTCCCCAGACTTCTGAGAACCACAGCCAAGGGAAAGCACGTTCTCATGAGCTTCTGTCTTTTTCTCTACACTCCAGAAGGCCACATAAAGCAGGATTTGTGTGCAACGACAGCCTAAGCACACAGATAGGACGGGGAAGGACTCTGGAACAGCTTATTGGAAAAGGAAGGGAAGAGCTTTCTAGCTGGTAGAATTTGACCTCTTCATCCAACATTGCAGGAATTTCCAGGATGTTCAGCCCTGGTAACTAGGGGATCAGACTGATGCCCAGAGTCCACAGGGCAGAGAAATGCCCAGAGATTAAAGGGGAAGAACCAGCACAAAGCCTGCATGTGTAGCAGATCATGTTGTGCTTTGAGTGGAGTAACTTTGAGACAAGGGCATCGGGTTCTAGAATGATTCCATATGGCTTTCAGTAGCCTTCTTCAGGGAAGAGTCCCCTGTATGATGGAAAAGTAACTACTTTTGGGCACCTGGCATATAGTACTCACTTAAATATTTATTAAGAGTGTTGGCTTCTCATGTCTTTCAGAAGAAGGAAACATGAAATCCTGTCAGCCATTTATATCTTAGTTTACTGGTTATTTCAGATCACTATGGCTGCGGTATTACTGCATATGAAACATCCACAAAAACCTCAGGAACATACAAACATGGGTTTATTTAGCTGATAAATGTGCTGGTTGCTGGTGCAGTACTATTGGTGTCAGCTGGGCTCACTCATGCATCTGCAGCTGCTTGGGGTCAGCTGGTGGGCTGCTGATCTGGTGCAGCCTCAGATGGGGTGGGTCAGCTCTGTTCCTGTGACTTGTGTCCTCCTCCTGGGATGAATTGCCTGTCCTGGGCACCCTCTTCTCATGGGAATGGCAGAGGTCCAAGAGTAGAAGCTCAAATAAGAAAACACTTTTCCAGACTCTACTGTTTCATGGCTGATAACATCCCATGGGCCCAAACCAGTCACACAGCCAAGGGCACCATCGATGGAGTCGATACTTATCTTCTTCCCATGGGAGTCATGGGGAGGGAGTGAATTTCTGAACATAACCCACCATGTAGAAGTTTTTTTGCAAAGTGAGTGGAAGCAGGGCAAGTTAGACACGAGTATAAAGATGCCAGGACAGAGTCTTGGGACATGGACAATTGAATGCTTTCTGAGGGCTAATCCTCAGATTAATCTTATCTCATTTAGTCCTGAGGAAAAAAATACTGATGAAACTGAGAATATTAATCTCATTTTGAGAGGTGAAGGCTGTGAAGAAATGCAGAAAATTGCTTAAGCCCACTGAACCAGGAAGTTGCAAAGTCAGGACTTGAACCAGATCTCTTCTATTCCAAATCCTATGTTCTTTACGGCTCTGGAAACTCCCCCAGGGAGCAGCCCTGATTGGTCACAGTTTTACTCTTTAGATCAACAAAGAGCAAATTTAGCCTCTTTTCTGGAGGTCCATCTTTCATGTATTTGGAATCTGCTGCCCTGTCTTCTCTCCTTGAGGTCAAGCAGATCCACTTTCCTACTCACCCTTCCAGTTCCATCTCTACAAAGTACTCACTGACCCACATATCGGAGAATAGGAATAGCAGATAAAGAGACCTGAAGAAGAACATTCAGAGAAGACTTTAATAAAAGAGCATATTTTAGATTGAAGGTAAGTGACCAATAACAAAAACAAAGCATTTCATTTGTGCTAAAAAGCAAGATGAAAGCTTGGAGAAAGGTAAGCAAATCTGGCTAGAGGTGTTTTGGAATCACTAATCATACCCTACTTGGATATTCAATTGAGGGAGCACATTTTAAGAAAGAAGGAGAAAACAGAAATACTTAGAGCTGACCAGTTAGAACGATGAGGGAATACAAAGCCATGTCACTTGGGTAGTATTTGAACACAGGCCCTTCAGCAAGGAAAAGACAAGATTTAAGAGTAAGGCAGGTGTTCTGTTAAAACACATTAAGGGCTACCAAGTTAGAAAAAGGACTCAGCAATCGGAGAAGGACAAACATTATATGTTCTCATTCATTTGGGGAATATAAATAATAGCGAAAGGGAATATAAGGGAAGGGAGAAGAAATGTGTGGGAAATATCAGAAAGGGAGACAGAACATAAAGACTCCTAACTCTGGGAGACGAACTAGGGGTGGTGGAAGGGGAGGAGGGCGGGGGGTGGGGGTGAATAGGTGACAGGCACTGAGGGGGGCACTTGATGGGATGAGCACTGGGTGTTATTCTGTATGTTGGTAAATTGAACACCAATAAAAAATAAATTTATTATAAGAAAAAGAAAAAGGACTCAGATTTTAGAATGCAGAACCAGTACTGAAGAGTAGAAATTAAAGATTTCCAGTTAATTTGATCATTAAAGCACAAAACATTAGAGCTGTTCAAATACAGCTCCAGTTTCCCTGGAAGGTGATAAATCTTACTCAAGTCTCAAGGAAGGAATGGACAATCACCTCATCATGAAGTGACTGATGAGATTGGAATTGGAGGGCCCATTGGATTAGCTGAACTCTGAGATCATTTCCAAATTTGGAAATTCCATAAAATCCAAAGAAATAGCTTTTTATTTCTGTAACTATAATGACAGTAGTAATAGTAATTCATTATTTTTCTATCATGATTTGTAGTTTAGAACATACCGTCACATCCTCAAAACAGTTCTGCAGGAGAAGTAGAATAAATGTTTTGTTTCTATTGTACACAAGGAACCAGGGTTAAGAGAGTTGAGTGATTCCCCTGGACACACAGTAAGTAGAAGAATTAAGGTTCTCCCAAGAGAATTAAGAGAATTGAGAATTTAGGTTCTCAATTTGAGAATTAAGGTTCTCACCAAGAGGTGCCTTCCAACGTCATCTTGTTGCAGCCAAATCTGATCTTGAGAAGAGAGTTAAGAACCCCTCCTAGGTGTAGGTGGGGAAAGGAAGAGCCAATTTCAGAAAGGTCAGCCAGGACTTGGTGTCTGAAGGGCTCGGGGTCATGTCTCTATTATCTAGTGGGATATATCCACGAGCACCCACGAGCGTTCTTGGACAACACCAGCTTGCTTAGGCTCTTCCTTGAGGCATCGCAAGAACTGAGCTTCCTTGTGACACGGTGCCATTCAACGCACAGCAATCCAGTTGGCAACATTTTCTTTGCCAAACTTCAACATGGAGCACTGCTTTGCTTTTCTGACTTTTCCCCTGTTCTCGCTTTTGACAGCAGTAGCTCCTGAGCTCATTTTCTGCATCCTCACTTTGGACTGAAAGAAACATGCATGGAGACTGACCCCCTCACTCTCCTTCCCCTACCACCAGCCAAAGGGATGGCCAAGGGCAAGCAGGACAGGGACCAACTTGGCTTCTCCCCTCTGCCCTCCTGACAGCCTTACACAGTGCCTAGTCCTCCCTTTCTGTGGTGGAGGACTCAGCATACACCCACCCCATCCCCACTGAGGCAGGGCACTCTGAAGCCAGGACTCTGGGACTCCTTCCGGACACTTGTTCTCAAGTAATTTTTCAGCTGCCTATCAGCACTTAACAGCCTTGACTTCCCTGACTGCAAGAAGACTAATTAAAATGACAAACCTCACATTGATTTATTACCACACAGATGAAAACAATAAACAACCATGACATTGCTATGTGTTGGGCTCTCTCTCTCTCTCTCTCCCCGCTCTCTGCGCATCTCCCACATCTGCTTTGTGACAGAAGCAGGAGGGAAATGGTGACCACAGTGCCTTGGGCCTTCCCTGTGCTTCCTCCCCAGCCAAGCCTCTTCACCCTCCACCCCCCCCCCATCACACACACAAGAATATAAGGTTCCCATTCGCACACTGTTGGTGGAAATGCAAGCTGGTGCAGCCACTCTGAAAAACACTTTGGAGGTTCCTCAGAAAATTAAAAATTGAGCTACCCTATGACCCATCCATTGCACTACTAGGTATTTATCCAAAGGATACAAAAATAGTGATTCAAAGGGGCACATGCATCCTGATATTTAAAACAGAAATGACCACATCATGCAAAGAGCCCAGATGTCCATTGGCAGAGAAGTGGATAAAGATGTGGTGTATACATACAATGGAATATTACTCAGCCATGGAAAAGAATGAAATCTTGCCATTTGCTACAATGTGGATGGAACAAGAGGGTATTATGCTAAGCAAGATAGGTCAGAGAAAGACAAATACCTTATGACTTCACTCATTTGAGGAATTTAAGAAACAAAACAGATGAACACAGGGGAAGGGAAAAACAAAATAAGAAAAACAGAGAGGGAGGCAAACCATAAGACACTCTTAACTATAGGGAACAAAGTGAGGGTTGCTGAAGGGGAGGGGATGGAGAGATGGGGAAACAGGGTGACAGGCATTAAAGAGGGCACTTGATGTAAAGAGCACTGGGTGTTTATATGCAATTGATGAATCACTAAATTCTACCCTTGAAACTAAAAAGAAAAAAAAAAAAAAGAAAGAAAGAATATAGGGCTCCCCGCAAAGGTGCAATAGGTTTAACCTGACCAAGGGCTTTCTTACACTTTCTCTCATCCAGTCCCAATGGCGACACCCAGGGAGGCACTTGTCATCTGCAGTGCATAGATGAGAAAACCAAGGTCACAAGAGGTTGCTGATTACCTCAAGGCCCAGTAGCTGCTAGGCAGATTATTAATTAAACTCTGACATTTGAAAGGACCAATCATTCTTCGCTCTCCAAGAGCAATTATATATATATATATTTTTTTTTTGGAGAAACAAGTACTTGAGCTCTAGCTATTTAGCAAACATTTATTGAACATTGACTATATGAAAATGCTGCTCCTAGGGCTGGGAGATGTGTGCAAATGATCAAAGTGGGCCCCTACTTCAAGGAAGGAGTGAAGACAGTCAGGGAGGAATCCTCTGACAGATACAACTCTCTAGACTCCAGCAAGGCTCCCTGGCGCCTGTGAATATGGCACAGAGGAACCGGAAAGCATCCCTACCTCGTGTGCCTTCACTGTTTTATAACGTTCCTTCATTTATTTCTTTAGACCCTCTCTTAACTTCACTCTACTGCTTCCACCTCATTTCTCTTTTCATGGCAAAATTCTCATAGTAGAAGACACACCTTATATATATATTATATTAATATATTATATTAATAATATATTAATACTAATCAATATAATTAAAATTATATTAATATAATATATTCTATTAATATTATATTATAAAATAAATACTCTATATTAATATATTATTGTATATAGTATATTATAAATAATATCAATATATTAAGTACTTTTTGTAGTAACATCCATGTAAATTATCCAAGTCAGGTCTCAGCTTACAAGTCCTTTACCCAGATTGCCTATGACTGACTACTCTAATATTCCTTCCTCTGTACGCACAATTCTCTCTACACTGTTGACCATATTATTTTCTTTAGAGTACTCACCCGTCTCTGAAGTTATCTGATTGGTCTGTTTGTTAATCACCTACATGGACTGGTTTTGTCTATTGTTGTAAACTTAGGACCTAGGATAGCAGCTGGAAGGTGGAAGATGAAGAAATACTTGTTGAATGAATGAATGAACAAACATCTTCACTTCATGCACCAATAGATCACTTTCCCCTGTCTTGTCCATATAATTTATTCAAAGTCATCAGAGAATGCCGTCATGAATTCTATGTCAGTTCTGTGACTTTGCTGAAAGATTACCGCTAACGTGTAAATTATCAAACATAGGGTAAGGCACATGGCAGGTACAAGACAAAAGCTAGCTATTACATGATAATTATTTAGGGGCACACAGTATTTCTATCCTTCAAAGACCTTAGTGCTATTCTGACCACCAAAATGTAATTAATAAGTGGAATTAAATTGCTTATTGATGAGAAGCCATTATACTCAGTGTTGAGGTGAGAGATCCAAGTGATGACAAGCCTTTACTCGCTGCGTTAATGACCCGTGTAGGTCAAAACCACAGGAAACTTAAACGACACTATGTGTTAAATAATTCAAGAAGCACTTGCTTAACAGCACAATGTAATAAGAAATGTTATATAACTATTATAATTAACACTGATAGAACTCTAGTTATGTAAGTGTGCTTTATATGTGGGGTCTTACTAGTTATGTCATTAGTTATGTCATTAGTTAATTCATTAGTCTTAGTCTCACACCATCCTAGGTCTTCTGATGGGTCACAGAGATAGAAAATGGAGGAATCTTCCTTCAAGCCCAGCCATCTGCCAGGAAAATTCATTCTTCTAGTCACTATGTAATGCTGGTATGATAAAGAGCTCATCTGTGTGAAGTCGATAATTTTGAACACATTGAACAAACCATATAAGATATGGTGCTAATTTTTCAAGTTCAGAGGCAGTGGGCTTTGAGCCTCTTTGGGCTGCATCGTTGGCAACACTGAGCAGACTGATGTAGGAAAGCAGCTCCACGGGTACAGTTCCAGGAGTGTGTTTAGAGCATGTACAGTGTACCTGCTTTGGAATGAACTACATCTGTCTCATTAGAGTAATAATAGTGCTGATTGCTCTCCAGGGCAATGAAAGTCAGTTGCATACTTTAGAGCTGTGATATAGAGAAATGAGATACCCCACTACATATGCACTCAAGTGATTAAGATCCAAACGGTTGACAAGGCCAAGTGTTGGCCAGGATATGGAGAAACTGGAAACTCGTACATGGCTTATGGGAATGTAGATGATATGACCACTTTAGAAAACAGTCTGGCAGTTTTTTAGAAAGTTAGACATATACTTAGCATATGACCCAGCAATTCTACTCCTAGGTACTTGCCAAGAGAAATGAAAACATATGTTCCCATTAAAACATGTACACAGGTGTTCACAAACAGCATTATTTATAACAGCCAAAAACTGGGAACAACCCACATGTCCATCAACTGAAATGGATAAACAAATGTGCTTTATCCATACAATGGAATATTATTCAGCAATGAAAAGGGAACAAAGTGATGCCACATGCCGTGTCGTAAATGAAGTTCAAAAACAGGATGCTGACTGAAAGCCAGGTGTAAAAGACTGTATATTGTACAACTCTGTTTATATGAAATGTCCAGCAAAGCTATCCATAGAGCAGAAAGTAGATTAATGGTTGCCAGAGACTGTGTGCCAGAGACTGTGTAAAATAATTTGTTATTTCCTACAACAAATAAGCCCAAGAGAACTTGGAAGTCTTCTAAACCTGGATTATGCTGATTGCTGCATGAATAATTATTAAAACTTATCAAACTATACACCTAATATGGTAGCTCTCATGGCTTAAAAACTATACTTTGGTAAAGCTATTTTATCTATCTATTATTCATTTAGTTAGGGTTTTTTTTTTCAGATTTCTTTAAAATTCCAGTATAATTAACATACAGTGTATATTAGTTTCAGGTGTACAACATAGTGATTCAAAAATTCTATACATTACTCAGTGTTTATCATGATAAGTGTACTCTTAATCCCCTTCACCTATATGCCCCATCCTTTCACCCACCTCCCCTCTGGTAACCATCTGTTCTCCATAGTTAAGAATCTGTTTTTTAGTTTGTTTCTTTTTTTAATTTGTTTTATTTCTTAAATTCCATATATGAGTGAAATTGTATGGTATTTGTCTTTCTCTAACTGGCTCATTTCACTTAGCATTATACCCTCTGGATCCATCCATGTTGTTGCAAAAGGTAAGATCTCATCAATTCTTTTTTTGTGGCTGAGTAATATTCTGTTATATATTATATATATAATATATAACGGAATATTATATAATATATATAAAACTTCTTTATCCAATCATTTGTAGATGGACACTTGGGTTGATTCCATAATTTGGGCTATTGTAAATGATTCTGCAATCAATATAGGAGTGCATGTACGCCTTTGAATTAGAGTTTTTTGTATTCTTTAGGTAAATACTCAGTAGTAGAATTATAGGATTATATGGTAATTCTATTTTTAATTTTTAGAGGAAACTCCATACTGTTTTCCACAGTGGATGCACCAGTTTGCATTCCCACCAACATTGCAAGAAGATTCTTTTTCCTCCAAATCCTTGCCAACACTTATTTCTTGTTATTTCTTGTGTTTTGGATTTTAGCCATTCTGACAGATGTGAGGTGGAATCACATTGTGGCTTTGATTTGCATTTCCCTAAAGATTAGTGATATTGAGCATCTTTTCATGTGTTTGTTGGCCATCTGTATGGCTTCTTTGGAAAAACATCTGTTCGTGTCTTCTGCTCATTTTTAATCAGATTACCTGTTTTTTTGGTGTTAAGTTGTATAAGTTCTTTACATATTTTGGATGCTAACCCTTTATCAGATATGTCATTTGAAAATATCTTCCTCCATTCATTAGGTTGTCTTTTAGTTTTGTTGATTATTTACTTTACTGTGCAGAAGCACTTTATTTTGATGTAGTCCCAATAGTTTATTTTACTTCCCTTGTCTCAGAAGACATACCTAGTAAAAAGTTGCTAATATCAATGTCAGAGGAATTACTGCCTATGCTCTCTTCTAGGATTTTTATGGTTTCAGATCTTATATTTAGGTCCTTAATCTATTATACATTTATTTTTGCTTAAAGTATAAGAAAGCAATCCAGTATCACTCTTTTCATGTAGCAATTATCCAGTTTCCCCAACACCATTTGTTAAAGAGAATTTTTTCCATTACATATTCTTGCCTCCTTTGCCAAAGATTAATTGACCATATAATCATGAGTTTATTTCTGGGTTCTCTATTCCATTCTAGTGATCTATGAGTCTATTTTTGTGCCAGTACCACACTGTTTTGAGTATGATAGCTTTGCAGTATATCTTGGAATCTGGGATTTGATACTTCCAGTTTTGTTCTCCCTTTTCAATATTGCTTTGGCTATTCAGGGTCATTTGTCATTCCATATAAATTTTAGGATTATTTATTCTAGTTCTGTGAAAAATACTGTTGGTATTTTGATAAGGACCACATTATATCTATTGATTGCTTTGGGTAGTATGGACATTTTAACAATATTTGTTCTTCCAGTCCATGAACATGAAATAACTTTCCATTTGTTTGTGTCATCTTCAATTTCTTTTATTAATGCTTTATAGTTTTCAGAGTATAGGTCTTTCGCCTCCTTGATTAAGTTTATTCCTAGGTATGTTATTATTTTGGGTGCACTTATAAATGGATTGTTTTATTAATTTCTCTTTCTGCTACTTCATTATTAGTATATAGAAATGCCATAGATATCTGTATATTGATTTTGTAACCTATGACCTTACTGAATTCATTTATCAGTTGTAGTAGTTTTTTTGGTAGAGTCTTTAGGGTTTTCTATATATAGTATTATATCATTTGCAAATAATGAAAGTTTCGTTTCTTCCTTACTTATCTGGATGTCTTTTATTTATTTTTCTTGTCTAAATGCTGTGGCTAGGACTTCCAGTACTATGTTGAATAAAAGTAGTAAGAGTGGACATTCTTATCTTTATCCTGATCTTAGGGGAAAATCTCTTGGATTTTCCTCATTAAGTATGATGTTCGCTGTGGTTTTCTCATACATGGCCTTTAATGTTGAGCTATGTTCCCTCTAAACCTACTTGGTTGAGGGTTTTTATTATGAGTGGATGTTGTACTTTGTCAAATGCTTTTTATACACCTATTGAAATAATCATATGGTTTTTATCCTCTCTCTTGCTGATGTGATGTGTAATGTTGATTGATTTGTGAATATAGGACCGCCCTTGCATCCCAGGAATAAATCCCACTTGATTATGGTGATTAATGTTTTTAATCAATTGTTGGATTTGGTTTGCTAATATTTTGTTGAGGATTTTTACATATATGCTCATTAGGGATATGGGCTTGTAGCTCTCTTTTTTGCATAGTGTCTTTATCTGGTTTTAGTATCAAGATAATGCTAGCCTCTTAGAATGAATTTGGAAGCTTTCTTTTCTTTTCTGGTTTTTTTTTTTTTTTTTTGGAAAAGTTTGATAAAAATAGACTTAACTCTTCATTAAATGTTTGGTCAAATTCACCTGTGAAGCTGTCTGGTCCTGGAGTTTTGTTTGTTGGGAGTTATTTAGTTACTGATTCAATTTCATTGCTGGTAATTGGCTTGTTCAAATTTTCTATTTCTTCTTAATTCAGTTTTGGCAGATTATATATTTCTAGAAATATATCTGTTTCTTCTAGGTTGTCCGATTTATTGGGATTTAATTTTTTCTCTTATAATTCTTTGTATTTCTGTGGTGTCAGTTGTTCCTTTTTCATTTCTAACTTTGTTTATTTGAGTTCTCGCTCTCTTTATTTTTCTCTTTCTCTTTTCTTCATGACTCTGGCTAAAGGTTTATCAATTTTGTTGATGTTTTCATAGACCCAGGTCTTGGTTTCATGGATCTGTTCTATTGTGGGTTTTTAGTTTTTATTTCATTTATTTATGCTCTAATCTTTATTATTTCATTCCAGAATGTGTGGAAACAGAGGAGGAGAAAAGGCAGCATATTAAATCCCAGGCAAGGCAGTCTAGTAAGTGTTACATTTTATTTTAAGAGCAGAGAGGCTTAGATACCTTTGGAAGCCTTTGCCCATTAGGGATGTAATCAACCTCTTCCTTTTTTTAGCTTCTTCCCTGAAGTAACTGAAGCTCCTTCTCATAGTTACATGAGTCCCAAAGGACAATATCTCAGGGACAGAAATCTCTACTCACAAACCAGTTAATCCTAGCCATTTCTAGCAATGACTTAGTTTGAACAGAGGCTAGTTTTCCCTGTGTTTTGAAAAAGACTTTCTAAAAGGGTATCCTTTTATGTTTTTGTTTGTTTAAGGAAAACCCAATATCAGAGTTGCTTTCTCAGGAGCCATGATGGGGTTGATCTTTCATTAACCTTTAAACAAATGTAGTCTGAACCACAAAGCACTTCTAAAGTGCTTTTAGAAGCACTTCTCTACCAATACATTGGAAATAAAATCAGTGGAAGAAATTCAATGCAAAATGTTTGGCATTGGTTGTAAATAAATAATGGACCTATCACCATAGAGGCTCAAAGAAAAGAGAAAAATGGATCATACAGGACATATTTTCATATTAATATTCCCTATCATGAAAAATGATACACCACACAGTAGCTCTTTTATACTGGCTTATTTCATGCAATCTTCGAAGTCACATATATTTCGCAATTTATATTCTGACTAGGAACAAGAAAAAAGAAAAAAACACCTCGATTTCTAACTAGAAGATACCAAAAGTTCAGTGTTTGTCTCAATCTCCAGACTCATTTTTGAGCCAGGGTACGTGTCTTGTTTAGGTGGAAATAGACGTCACGATGCTACGGAACCCAGTCTTAGGAGGCAGTAATTTCCTGTCTTGTCTTTGTCTGGAGGGATCCACAATCTTTCCTCTACCCACTAACGAGTAGCCAAGATAAAGGGAGACCAGAGCAGCTGTATTTTTTCAGTTTGTCATATCTAAATTTTGGCTCAAGCCATTTATTAGGAATTTGGCAACACTGGCCTTGTGGTCTTACAATTCCTAAATGATCTGTTCTACGAGGTAAATCCTGAATGGATCCCTGTCATCTTCACAGATTTCCTTATCAGGTGACAAGTTATAAAGTCTCAAGAGGTTAACAGTTACTCTTTTACAGTGTTATTTTCCTAAACAATTGATAAACTACCTAGTACCAAGTACCAGAAAAATAACAATATTTTTCTGAATAAATACTAAAAAATGGAAGGAAGTTGTCCTCACCCCCCACTTCTCTTCATAAATCCATGGAAAAGTTACAATTCTTTCTAACTTCTTCAAAAGCACAAAAATGTATTAACCAGTTTAATAAGCAGGTCACCAAAGTAAATAGAAGCCAGCACCTTTAAAAAATGCATTTGAAAATATCTTTAATATATGTCTCTCAGGTGACAAGAGGGCCAAGAATATTTCCAGATCACTGAATTTGATGGGGTGTGGGGGGAGGATGGAGTTAGAATGAAGGTTCTGATCTTCGATTGAGATAATGAGACCAAAAGTGTGCTTCATTTTAAGAAAGCCCAATATACAGGAAGCCTTAAAAGTAACCAATTCAAATAGTGGTGATTATTCAAATTACAAAATGATTCTTTTCTTTAAATGGAAAGCTTTCAATAGATATTTGTCACTGACAGTAACTTGAGGGAAGGGCTGGTTCAAAAGAAGGCAGAGAAAGTCAGGGCCAAGATAAATACGAGATGAGACACCACTGCTCATTGAAGATAAATCTGAGACAAAGATGTGCTGCTTCTGAAATTAGATCCTAAACAATTGGGGAAGGGGGAAGATCTGATTAATACAAACTGGTTTTGCTGTAACTATTTTATAAGATGAGGCACATCCAAAACTTCTTCCTTTTTGTAACAGTATCTGCTCCATTGCCTGTTGCCTCTCCCCAAACAACTGTTAATAGCTTGGTCCCAGGAAAAGCAATCCTATATTTCTAGCTTGTGTGGTGGGACTGGTTGCCTAGCATTGCAGTAAATTTTACAAAACAGTTGGCAGAAGGATCAGACTAGCTCGGCTAAATGAATTAAGCAATCATGTAGGACTGCAGGGCAGAGTTAGGAGGAATGTCCAAATTATAGCACTTGATATTCCCTTCTCACAGCCCGGCTTCCCTCGGCATATGCTTTGGCTGAGCAGGCGGTAATTTGATATTAAACAAGGTTCTTATTAAGTAGATACAATGAAATAATGCTGAGTTTTCGTTGCATTAGTGGAGTTAAATGCATTTTATTAGCACTCATTAGATGGAGAGAGAACTTGGAGCTAAGGATTCATTAGCCAAAAGCGGCCCCTGGAAGGCAGATGGATTAAACTGGTGAGGCCAGGAGGGGATCCGGGCCACCCAGGCACATTCTGAAAGCGTGTCCTCTCTCCGCCAGGACTGAAATGTCTGAGAACAGCTTGGGGAAGAAATGTTAGGTCCAACTGCAGGTCAGCTGAAAATATGTGTTTCTTTCTAAAGCTGTTAATTTGACAAAAGGCAGAAGCCCCAGAAAGAGAGCATAGTTATGATTTAGGCTTCAGATTTAAAAGGAAGTCATTTACTTTAGGGATTTTTTTTGGGGGGGGAGGGGGGCAGAGAGCTACCAGCTATCCACATTTGACGGACATATCACAAAATCTGCTTTTATTCTATTCTGTTTTTGGGAAAAGACAAACACTCATGCACATGCACATGCACATACATGCACGCGTGTGCGTACATGCGTGCACACACACACTGAGTAGAATCGTCTATACATAAACTAAGCTTTATTTCTTGAGCTTCCCATAAGAAGAAACCACATAAGAAGAAAATCTTCACAAGTTAGCCAACCTGAGGCTTACTCAACTCAACCATGGCCGAGGGGTCTGTTCTAAATGATTTCACACATAGGATCTTAAGCAGTTGGCCCTTGGACAAAATGGGGCTCGGGGCATTGACCACCCATGCAGTCAAAAAATCTGCATATAAACTTTGACTCCCCCCAAACTCAACTACTAATAGTCTGCTGTTGACCCTTACCGATAACATAAACTGTTAACAAACACGTATTTTGTATCTCATATGTATTGTCCATTGTACTCTTACAACAAAGTAAGCTAGGGAAAAGAAATGGTATTGAGAAAATTATGAGGAAGAGAAAATACATTTGCATCACTGTACATACATTTGTTGAAACAAAATCTGTGTATAAGTGGACCTGCACGGTTCAAGGGTCAACTGTACTTTCTTCTGTTTGCAATAATACTGACATACGCTGGGTTTAGGACTGGGCCCTCGGGAGTTCAGTTGAGATGTTGGCACGTGCACACACACACACACACACACACACACACACAAATCATTGCTCTGAAATAAATTTCCCCCCAAAGTGTAATGAATATGATGAAACTATTCTTGCTTAAACTTCACCAAACATAATTTTGAGCTAAAGGACTAAATGATAATATATTTTAAATAGCCCTGGAACTCCAGAATCAGGGATTTTCATCTTCCCACTAGGTCTCTGTGATGCAGCTTTATGGAGTAGCCAGTTTTGTGACGGGCAACCAATGACTAGCCTATTATTAACTCTTATTACGTCTCTACTCCCAAATTTCTGTCTCTCGGGTTCTAGCTTTCCATTTCCCACCATCTGCTGGAGCTCAACCACTGGCTATTCTCCAAACCCAGTATGTTCCAAACCAAATCCATCATCACTTCTCAAAGGTCATCCTATTCCTCCTCAGTCAATGCCACCACCATCTCTGTGGTCATCCAGGGCTGTGATCTTAACCTCATTTTTTTCTTACCTTTCACACACAATCAGCTTATTAGTCTTCTAGTTAGGACCTCTGCAGCACACTGGCATCTAGCCTCTCTCCTCCATTATTGTTTTACAAGTCAGATTCTCATCAGTGGCCATTTGGACTATTGTGAAACAATGGAGAGGGTCTCCATTTCCACTCCTCCTCCCTTACACCCCATCTTGTACAGAGATGCCACATTAATCTTCCAGAAACACAGCTCCGATTGGGCAGTTTTTCTTGTTTAAAACCTCCAGTGGGCTTCTATTGTCTCAACCTATAAAATGAGCATGATGTGATCTATCACAGAGCTGTAGAGTTCAAACAAGATAATGTATCAAGCCCTCCACCCAGTGGTTATCACACAGCGAGAGCTCAGTAAGAGTAGCTGCTGTCTGTCACCTTCACTCTGGCCAAACTGAACTGGTTACTGCTTACCACACATGCCACCATGATTTACTTTCCCTTTCTTCTTCTCATGCTGTTGCCTGGCCTGGAGGATACCACCTTCCCCTACCCAAATTCAAATTCTACTCATATTCTGAGACCCAAATGAAGTTAAGCTTTCCCATACTCTTCTGGATGGAAGGGATTCCTCCTTATAACAGCAAGTAGAGCCTTTCTGTGAGTATTCCTTAATTATTTTTGTCATTTTTTTATCAGTTTTCTAAATGCCAAAATATAAGGACAGGATTTATGGATGCAAATTGGTTTGATATCTATTCTCTCAAAATGACTCATAACTGTATTATGGAACCCTGCACGGCTCAAGGAATCTGTCCTTGCCTCTCACCTCCCCTTTAACACTATGCCTGTGCAGACATGGAGAGCAGTGAAACCTGAAATGAAATAGTTAGTATTTGATAGAGTGGCACTTCATGCTCAGATGCTCACACTAATGTGCACAAGTCAAGTGTACGTTTTCTTCCTTTTCTATCAACTTATCTTAGCAGCTCAACATCAACAGCCAAATCTCCCTTGTATTTTTTATTAAAAAATGTATTTTGTTTACTGCTCTCTTCTTCTAGTCCTTGTCCTTGACCTCTTTCTCCTCCTCCTCCTCCTTCTTCTTCCTCCACCTCTCTTCCTTCTCCTCCTCCTCCTCCTCCTCCTCCTCCTTCTTCTTCTTCTCCTTCTTCTTCTTCTTCTTCTTCTTCTTCTTCTTCTTCTTCTTCTTCTTCTTCTTCTCCTTCTTCTTCCCCTCTTTCTTCTTCTTCTTTGTACATGAAGAGGTAGTTCTAAAAGCCAATATATTTTTCATATCCATTTGTGTTCCCTATTAAGTCCCTTGCTCATGGACACACACTAGCCACATCCTCTGTGTCTGCTACATATAACTCTGGCACCTCACACAGCATCACACTCATGGAGGTTTTCAGACCATGTTTCTTGAACAATAGACATAAAACTCTTTCAATCACAATCTTTAATCTCATAAATCTTGATCCTGTAAGTTTACTTTTGGATATTTAGTCTAAGAAAACAATGACTGATTTGTACTAATAAAATAGCTATAAAACAGAAGGAGGTGATTTGAAAATGCAACGTTGGGAATGGTTACCTAAACTCTAGGAGTAATAGAGGTGGTGGAAGAAGAAGGAACACCTAGAAGTAATGTGCCTTGAGTAGTGACAATGGCAGGTGCTCTGCTGCTAATTTTAATGAATCTCCAAAAAGTTCACAATAAGTCTGCAGGAAATAAACTCATTTTATTAAGTAAGGAATTAACATGTGGCTAATATGTTGATACCAGAAGACTAATGACTTGGGTGAATGATTGCTGGATATTAGTATGTGAAAAAAAGCTGCTTATAACACAATTTTATGGTCCCACATATATGCAAAATGTAAAGGAGAAAAGAAAGGCTGGGCAAACAATATACCAAAATATCATTACTGTTTATTTTTGGATGATAAGATTTTGAGGGATGGGACAGCAGCTACTTAATTGTTTTCTACTAATATTATTACTGTTGTTACTACTGTTATCATCACTGTTGTTATCATGGCGATTAGTATTATTGCTGTTGTGATGATTATTTATGTCATTATGTTTCTAAATTTGTATGAAAATTGAATTTCAAGAGATATTTGAACCCATGTTCATTGCAGCATTACTCACAAAAATAAAGAGATGGAAACAATCTAAGGGTCCACTAACAGATGGATGAATAAAGAAACTGTGGTATATGCTTATAATGGAATATTATTCAGCCATAAAAAAGAGGGAGCTAGTCACATGTTACAATGTGGATGAACCTTGAGGAGATCATGCTAAGTGGAAAGAAACCAGTCACAGAAGGGCAAAACTCTATGACTCCACTTATATAATACATTTAAAATAATAAAACTCATCAAAGCACAAAGTAGAATGCTGGCTGCTGAGGCAAGGGACAGGAGGAAATGGGGAGTTGCTCAATGGGTATAATTTCAATCATCATGCAAGATGAAAAATTTCTACATATCTATTGTAGAACAATGTGCATCTAGTTAACAATATTGTACACTTAACATTTTTAAGAAGGTAAATTCCATACTTTAAGTTTTTTATTTAAAAAAAAAAGACAAGGTAGAGGACCACCTTGCCTGCAGTAATGGATAAGACATTCTATTTCAGGGGTTCAAGAAATGCAACTTTGACATCATTTTCTACAATTCTACCAAATTTATCTTTTCGTCTCCCATCTGCCCAGTAATAGAAGGATTATCTCAGCCAGTTCAGAAGTCCTCTTCATCCCAGAGGTAGTAGCTATACAACCAAGGTGTCAGGAATGGGAGGAGGTGTGCATATATATGGTTTGGAGTATTTATTAATTTTTGTATATTAGCACTTACTTTAAAAGAGATCATTATAAACATTTCTGTGGGAGAAGTGACAGTGGGATTCTGATCTAGCTCTCTCAGCCTCTGCCAGCACATCTCCTTAACTCTGCCAAAGATAAGTTACCAGTTCCCTCAATCTCTTAGCAAACCGGCCTGGGACATCTGGCTCCTCCTGTTGTTGGCTGTTGTCTTATATTCTTGGCTGGAGAGATTTGGCATTGTTACAATAAGATGGACTGCTGTGTCTAAAGAAGCCAAATTTGATCATCTGTATAATCTGAGATGAAGGTGATTGCACCATGGGGAGCTCTTTTCTGAAGGAGCAGTACTTCTAAGATGCGAACTTACATCAGACCTTGAGGTTGTATGGTGTATATAGTTCCATGCTTTACTGGACTCCGTCCTACTTTCCACCATGATACAGCAGCTATGGGGTTTATATGGAATCAACCCCACTTCTAGAACCGTCAGTTCTGATTGGCCCATGGGCTAAGCCTGGTTACTGTAATCAGTTCAGGAGTAGGCATGGAATCTAAGTCGGTTCATGGTCTCAGTGAAGCCCAGGGTTTTGGTTTAATGGTTGAGAAGAGGGAAGTCTTCTATCCTCGTGTATGTGAACAGGGATGTGAGGAAGCCCAGTTTGCTAAAGGCAGACATAGGTAAGCACAAAGAAACTTAACCTTCTTTTGTAAATTTATGAATATGCTGACTCCACACAGAGATAGGAGAGAAACCCTGTGACCTTGATGACAGAAGTGAAGCACCAAGTCAAACCTCATGGGGAATACCCTTTGCACTGAACCTCCATTTATAAGAGCCAATAAATGACCTTTAATTTTTAAGTCAGTTTGGGGTAGGTTTTCCATACCCTGCAAGAAAAAGCATTAGAACGAATATTGAAAGAGCCTGTGTTCTTACTTCAGTGATCTCTCCTCTTCCCCAAACTCTTGGAGCCCTGGGAGAAAGAGGCTTTGCATCTGATTCAGCTGGGTATCTGGTGGCACCACTGGTCCTGGGCCACATTAAATGTTGCAGATTGAAGGTTTGGGGGTCTCCCCAGGGACCTGGGCTTCTTGGGCTGAAATTCCACAGGACAGAAGAACTCTAGTTCACATTCACCCCCGGGGCTCCAGTGGAGCATGAAACTATCTACTATAGACTTGATTTTTATGGAAAGGCCACCAAAACCAATTTCCATTTTCCTTCCCTGGTAGCCTCTTCAAGATGCCAGCAAAAGGTTTCCTGTCTTTCTAGTAGCCAAGTAGAACCAGTGATCGCTTTAAACTATTCCAGGTGATTTCATGTTCAAATGGCTCCTCTGCCGAGCTGCAAACTGTGCATGAAGCAAGAGTTGATGGGAGGAGAAAAAGAGCAACCAGGAAGCACAGCTGACCCTTGAACAACACAGGTGTCAGGGCACCGACCCCGGTGCAATTGAAAATCCATATATAACTTTGGATTCCCTCAAAACTTAACAAAACATCATAGCCTATTGTTGCTCAGAAGCTTTATTCACAATGTAAACCATTGATTAACACATATTTTGTAAGCTGTAGGTATTGTATGCTGCATTCTTGCAATAAAGTAACTTAGAGGAAAGAAAACATTTTTTAAAAATTTTATTTATTCATGGTAGACAGAGAGAGAGAGAGGCAGAGACACAGGCAGAGGGAGAAGCAGGCTTCATGCAGGGAGCCCGACTTGGGACTCGATCTTGGGACTCTAGAATCACACCCTGAGCCACCCAGGGATCCCGAAAGAAAACATTTTTATTAAAATAATTAAAAAAGAAAATACTTCACAGTACCAGCATATATTTATTGAAGGGATCCCTGGGTGGCGCAGCGGTTTGGTGCCTGCCTTTGGCCCAGGGCGCAATCCTGGAGACCCAGGATCGAATCCCACGTCGGGCTCCCGGTGCATGGAACCTGCTTCTCCCTCTGCCTATGTCTCTGCCTCTCTCTCTCTCTCTCTCTCTGACTATCATAAATAAATAAAAAAATTAAAAAAAAAAGAAAACAACACATTCACTAAGTAGACCTGCACCCATCAGCTAGATCCAAATTAGCAAGTTCTAGCCTGAAACAGGTTGCCATATAATTAACTCAATTAATTTCTTTATCTTGCCTTCTTTTGATTACATAATTAGGATGCCACTTAGGGATTTCATAATAATTAATATCAGAATCAGGAAATGTAAGGGTTAGAAGAGGGTTTAAAGACCACTTGAATCAGTAGTTCTAATTCTGATTAGATTAGAACTACTTGTTTTTTGTTTTTCCTACTTGTTTTTCCTGTGGTTATTTCCAAAAAGGGTAAAACCCTTTTTGCCAGCAACTATTCCAGGGAAACTCAATATAGGAAGCAGAGTGGAAGTGCTGTCCAAGAGGAGGGAGGTAGAGCAAGCGAGGGACGGTGCGGCCACTCACCCAGCCTGGCACGTTTCTGTGACTTTGTTTTTAAAGTATCACAATCATGATTCTTCATTCTTCATTTACTTTGTATGTTGTTTGACTTTTTTAAAAAAAATTATTTGTTTGATAAGCAGAGAGCACTCATGGGGAGAGTGATGGACAGAGGGAAAGGGAGAAGCAGGTCACCCCCCCCCCCCCCCGAACAGGAGCTGGATGTGGGGCTCAATCTCAGGACCCTGAGATCATAACCTGAGCCAAAGCCAGATGCTTAACCCACTGAGCCACTCAGGCACCCACAGTATCTCTGTGATTTTAACAGACTCCCTTACTACCCTTCTATCTCGCCTTGGTCTCTCCTCCTCCTCACTTCCAGCTTCCAGGATGTGCCTTTTCCTGAGGGCTTCATCTGTGCACATAGTGGGCAAGTCCTGTTGGGGAATCCATGTGCCCATCTAGGGCAGCCCTCACGCTAGGATTTCCAGCTGGTTCACCCCTTGGATGAGAGGATTCTTATGCATATGGACTCAAGAGGCTATTGTCATAATCCTTTAGGAGCATTATTTACCTTTTTCACTGTGCTGCTGTTTGCACTCAGTGTAAGAACAATGGTGGGAAATTTGTCTTAACATGAATTAGGCTGTCACACCTGTTATACTAGTTGTTCTAGTTACACTAGCAGTCACTGTGGTCTTCATCATCTTGTTCCAATGAGGGAAAAAAGGTCAGTTTCACTTAAAATGTCCTGGGGGTGCCTGGGTGGTTCAGTCAGTTAAGTGTCCTACTCTTGGTTCTGCTCAGATCATGATCTTAGGGTCATGAGAGTGAGCCCCCCATTGAGCTCCATGCTTAGCTGGGTGTCTGCTGGAGATTTTCTCCCTCTGGCTCTCCCCCCACTCAAGTTCTGACTCTCTCTGTCTCTTTCTAAAAGTAAATAAATAGATCTTTTAACAAAATAAATAAAACGTCCTGGGTGAAGCAGTACCAAAAATAAAAAATAATTACATTTTATTATATTCTGACCCTTAAGTATAAATCCTTTTAATATTCTGTGTGATAACTCTATGAAAACTGTACATGCAGCGATTGTGCTGAAGTGTGGTGGTTCTTTCAAAGAAAAGTTACTTGTGTGATTGAGTTGAAAGAAGAAACTATACTTTTCAGACTTGGATACTTGGCAGACATTTTTCAAAACTGAATGAAATAGGCTGTCACTTCAAAGAAGCCACTGGCAGTGTTTGTTGCCAATAATAAAATCTGAGGTTTCAAGAGAAAATTAGAATTTTTGAAAACTTATATCCACCGCTGTGAGCTTGATGACTTCCCAATGCTTAACTGCTTTTCTAATGATACAAATGGAGATAAGAGTGGGTATGAATATCTGAAGTCCTATAATGAAATACGTTAGCATTTAGAATGACTGCCTAACTCAGTGAACCACTAATTTTCTTGACCAACACATGATTAAAATCAAATATGAGTAAAAGATTTATTCAAAGTGCAAAATTCAAAAATGGATTTTAATGAAATTGAGTACAAAAAGTTCATGGATGTGATTTAAAATTTCTCGTTGAAACTAACCTTTGAGAAATTATCAACTGTCAAGATTTAGTGCAGGGGCACCTGGGTGGCTCAGCGGTTGAGCATCTGCCTTTGACTCAGGTCATGATCCCAGGGTCCTCAGATCAAGTCCCCCATCAGGCTCCCTGCATGGAGCCTGCTTCTCCCTCTGCCTGTGTCTCTGCCTCTCTCTCTCTCTCTCTAGGTCTCTCATGAATAAGTAAATAAAATCTAAAAAAAAAAAAAAAAGATTTTGTGTAATATCAAAAAATAATATACATAATTATCTGAGAATATACATAATTATATCCATAATGAGAATATTCTTCCCAATGACAAATCTGGTTTAGGGCAGAAGTACTTCAATCAAAGCATACAGCAACAGATTAAATGCAGAAGCACACATGAGAATCCGCTTGTTGTCTGTTAAACCAGATATCAAAGAGATTTGTAAAAATTATGTAATATAAACTCATCTGTCTCACATCATGTTTTTGCATTGGAAAATATAATGGCTTTTCATAAAACATTTGCCATTTGGTTAACACGTAACAGGTTTACTCTTCTTTTTTTTTTATTTATTTTTTATTGGTGTTCAATTTACTAACATACAGAATAATCCCCAGTGCCCATCACCCATTCACTCCCACCCCCCGCCCTCCTCCCCTTCTACCACCCCTAGTTCGTTTCCCAGAGTTAGCAGTCTTTACGTTCTGTCTCCCTTTCTGATATTTCCCACACATTGAATTAACAGATAAATATTTAAATTTTTCTTGGTTTTATTTTTGAATATAAAAAGTATTTTTTAAGATTTTATTCATTTATTCATGACACAGAGAGAGAGAGAGAGAGAGAGAGAGAAAGAGGCAGAGACACAGGCAGAGAAAGAAGCAGGCTCCACACAGGGAGCCCAACGTGGGACTCGATCCTGGGTCTCCAGGATCACACCCTGGGTTGAAGGCGGCACAAAACCACTGAGCCACCTGGGCTGTCCTAAAAAGTATTTTTAGATATAACCCATGTAAACAAAAACTCCTTGGGGTCCTCAATAATTGCTAAAACAGTAATGCTGTACCGTGGTTAAAAAGTTTGAAAACTACTGTTGTTTTCTGTTTCTGAGATTCCCAGTGGCATTTATGTCAAACTGCTCCTGGAGGTAATTTTCTTGATAACACACACATTCTGGACTTAATTCACTTCCCTGTCTCACTTCTCCACTCCCAGACCACAGTTCCTGGGATCACCTTCCAAATAAACACCTTATGTGCAAATTCTTATCTTGGGGTCCATTTCTGGGGAAATCAAATGAAAAGTCTCTTCCTTAGAATCCTTGGTTAGTTTGGACAGCATTTAACAGCAAAGCAGTTTAACTCTTTCACTCCACAAAGGGGACACTGAAGGCTGGGGATAAAATATATTACTATAATAGTCAAGGAAACACTGAATAGTACTTGTGACTCTACAGTTGCATCATTTTCATCACCCACTGCCTTCTTAGAGGCAACACAGTTTCACATCCCACTTATCTGCTCATTACTGTCTTTCCATCCTCATCACACAACGCTGGTAAAGAAGCACAATCATGCCACAGCTACTGCTTTTCCTATTTGTCTCTGTATTTGGAGTGTCTTTTAGGGTCATATCCTTGGGAATCTAGGGCATGGACTTCCTTCTGCTTATAACTCTTGTTTTATCATCAACTCTGAGTGCTGAGCACTCCAGTAGCTGTGAGGGGTCAGAGGACACAGAGATGGTAAAATATTTCCCCTCTTTGCAAAGAGCTAAAGGTCTCAAACTCATTTTGTCACACAGAACGCATGTGGTAGTAGGTTCTTAGGAGATCACTATGAGGGGCTACGTGAACAAGGGAACAGAGAAACCCAAAACCAACCTTGTTCTCTTTGTTTCTTGGGATTTTTCTGCCCAACTCCTTGTGTGCACCCAATAGCGAGCCGTGTGCTGATCCCATGTCGGTGCTTGTCCTCCAGACATGGGGCAAGGGGCAGAGCTGGAATTGTCGCCAAGGGTTCTGACTCCAGAGACCTGACCGCTGCCTTACACTGGGAGAATTAGCCAGAGTCATGAGCCTCACCCCAGTCACGTTTATTCTTAGAGTCTGAGCCACCAACCTGATATTTTTCTCAGGTGTCAGATAAATGTTGTTCTCTGCATCTGAGTAGTTTGGCTTCTCAGTTCAGATGGGCAGTTCAGATGTTTCAAGTTTTTGGATTTCTACCCCGATCTGAAGATTTGTTGTAAAGCCAACTATTTATGCACTAGAATTATTCACTGCTAATAAGACAGCCCTGGAATACTCGTGTCAACTCTACAAAGAGGAAAAAATTGTTCTTTAATTTAAAAAATGTGAACCATGTCAACTTTCTTTGGAATCAGTATTTTAAAACTGATCTGGGACTTGGAGTTCTGAATAGCATTAATGCGTTGGAAACAAATGCAGTGCTCTTTCTACGAGACTTTCCTTGGAAGCCAAGAATTTTATGTGTTCAGGGAAGGTTTATATTATACTCAGGGGTTCACAATGGACTTCGTTGACACGCCAACCCCAGTGGTAGACCTCTTTTTTTCCTTATGAGCTCAAGATTTTACATTGAGGAAATAACGTACAATAATTACAAACTTCTGAGATTCCTGTTTGAAACCTCTGCATGGATACTAATCCCAAGGAATCAGAGCATTTTATTTCCAAAAAAATGTCTTAAGACAAGCCATTTTTCCCCCTGGTGAACAGCATAACCCTTTGAGCATCTCCCTGTGACATACTGTGTTGAATGTAGTCAGAGCTGCTAAAGGGAACACACATGAATAGACAGCATGACCTGAGAACCGAGTTGCCTTGGGGATGGGGACCTATCGCAAGTGCACACTAGAATTGAGATTAGGTGGTATTCAGTACTTGGTTTAAATGGCAATATTTAGGGTTTGGTTTGGACAAAATCCCCAAATGAAAATTCCAATTCCAAGTTTAACTGAGTACTTGATTTATTTTAATAAATTTTTAGCACCCTATTTATTTTTTCTTTCTGATTTTAGGTCAAAGACTCATTCACTCATTCTTTTAATAGTCTTAGTGACTTTTATGTGCCAAGCATGGGCTAACTCTGGGAATATTAATGTAAACATGACAAGGTCCTTGCCTCAAAGTACTTACAAGTTTACTTACAAATTTAGTGAATATATGCTTGTGGAAAAAATATTAGATTAAAAAAAGCAAACAAAGGAACCTTTTAAAAATAATCCTGTCTTGGGTAACTTTTATTGCATAATATGCCATCCTGCTAGGATGCCTGAGACGTCATTCACTGGGTTGGCTGGTGGTGCTGGTTGCATGGAAGTTTAGCTGGGCCAATGGGTCAAAGAGCTCAGTTCTCCTACACATGGGTCTCTACAAGGGCTACTGTGCTTCGTCATAGCACACAAGCTAGATTCTACTAGCTTGGAAATGGACACAGACAGTCATGTTAAGATTGGGACCCAGAAGTCCCCAGATATTATTTCTGTAACATTCTATTGGTCAAAGCCAATCATGAGTCTGGCCTAGAATTCAAAGGCATGTGCATACACAAAAGAGAAGAGTTATTAGGGGACATCTTTATAGGCTAGAAGCTACAAATTCATTATGTTAAGGAGTGAGATGTGTGCTGGACTTCAAACCCTCCCCAACTGTAAGGACTCCTGTGATTATGTTGGATCCTCTTGGATAATCTAGGGCAATCTTCTCTTTCCAGGTCCCCGGTGTTAATCATGTCTGTAAGATCCCTTTTGCTATGTCAGGTAGCATCCACAGGTTCTGGAATTAGTATGCAGGTATCTTTGTCAAGCTAATCCTACCCATTATATTAGCATACTTCTCTTAAAATAACATCAACTAAACTTTTTTTTCCCCTCTATCTGAGAGTGACAGTGCCATATTTATTTTTCCATAATGTTTGCCTAGGGCTCTTCCTTTTTCTTAGAATTACAGAATACAAATCTATGCATCTCAATTCTATTCGTTTCAAGGTGCAAACTACATCTGATTGCTTCCATGATGTCTCCCTCAAGTATTTCATCCTTCATGGATCTTTTTCCCACCAAGACTGCTTTCATATTCCATCAAATTCATCATGTAATGGCCCCTTCTGTTTCACTGTCATTCTCTTCTCCTCAGGATTTGCCAGCGCCTGGAAGGCAGGAAACATGTCCCACACACACATCGTTCAGACCTTGACTTGGTAAAATCTTCTTTGCTTCAGTATCTTCATATTTAAATCCATTCTACAACTTCAGTCTGTGTTTTCTATTTATTATTATTATTTTAGAGAGAGAATGTGTGTGCAAGTGGGAAAGGGGAGGGGCAGAGGGAGAGAGAGAGAGAGAGAGAGAGAGAGAGAATCTCAAGCAGGTGATCCATGCAGAGCTGACTGACACGGTGCTCCATCTCAGGACCCTGTGATCTTGGCCTGAGGGGAAATTGAGTCAGATACTTAACTGATTAATCCACCCAGGTGCTGCTGAATGTGCTTTGTAAAATGTCCTTTAATTGGGTCACATTTCCATCTAAAACTTTCAACAACATGTCCAGTTGCCTTTGTTAAAGGCAAAACTCTGCTTTGGGCCCAATACCCACCCTTTCTGTGGCTACAAGCTTTATCTGGTGACTTATGACATAGAGCTCAAAATTACCTTCTGAAGGACACATTTTCCTTTGCACTCAAAAGAGACAAATACATGTGTATCCTTTCCCCAATCCTTCTATTTACCTGAATCGTAGTCTTTTAGAACAAACAATCCAACTGATTAATTATTAAGAATAAAGATTTCTGTATGGCCCTCATTCATAAGTCCTTAAAAACTTCACCAAACTCTCCAGTGAAGGACTTTACATAAAGCCACAGGAAAACCCTAGGAATTTTTAGTAGATTTAATGTTTACTTCAGTTTTTATTTTATTTTATTTTTTTGAGAGCAATATCAAGAGATAAACCATGACTAGTATTTCAGACATGCCTTTGAGCCTTGTGCCACTCAGTCAATGTTTGTTTTGTTTTGGAAAATAATATCATCGATGCTCTGTAAAAATAATAAATGCAGGGGTTCCTGGGTGGCTCAGTCAGTTAAGCATCTGCCTTTCAGCTCAGGTCATGATCCCAGGGCTCTGGGATCGAGACACATGTTGGGTTCAGTGGAGAGCTGGCTTCTCACTCTCCTCCCCATTTGTGCTCTCTCTTTTGCTATCTCTCTCTCTCTCTCTAATAAATAAGTAAAATCTAAAAAAAGTTAATTATAAGAGCTCAAGAAATGTTGAAAAGTACAAAGATGAAACACCCCAAAATAACCATCATTAACAATGTATGAATAGCATTTCAGGTATCTCTTGACAGAGATAAGATAGATATAGATATACAGGTAGATGTTACAATGATAGATAGATAGACACAAGGGAAGAAATGAAATATAAATCATTTCATTAAAATGGTATCAAAATTAACTATATTTAAGTCAACTTTATTGAGGTATAATTATATACAATAAAATTCACCAATTTTAAGTGTTTATAATGCTATCTTTTCTTGGTTTTATTAATAAATATCTCCTTAAAAATAAAAAAATAAATATTTCCTTAATATCATCCTACTTTAATTGAATCAGAACTCTAGTTATTTCATTTATTTATATTTCAGTTCATATTGGAAGGGAACATGATGTGCTGAAAGAACACTGGGCATAGAGCAAAGGGGCAGAAGTTTTAGTTCTAGAAGCTGGTGACTTTGAGCAGGTTGTCAAATTGCATGGACCCTTGGATCCTTAGTCATAAAATGCAGACATTGGACCAGGAGGTCACCGATGTCTCCATCATTTCAGAGTCCACACCACAGCCTCTGCACACTCCCACCAATGAATGTAGGATTTGAACAGGTGCAACAGCAAAAGCAACCCTGCCCAGCAGGTTGCAGAGAGGGTCAAATGTGCATGTGAACAGGTGGATGTGGCCTGGCCTTCCTGGTCTCTATCTGGCATTTCATTAACCAAGTCTTGCTTGATTCATTTATTTTTTTCAGCCATTTGTAAAATGAGGAGCTTGCATTAAATAAATGATAGTCGATATGCCGCTACCAAAATCTGTTTTGTTTTGAATTTGTATTTTGAGAGACTCTATATATTCTCCATATTATATTTATTGAATAGTAATTACCTCACTTTCCCACTTTAAAATAATAACTGACCAGCGTGCATATGTAAATCTTTAACCCTGGTTCTCGAATATGTGCTAAGATCTGAACGTTCAAGGTCTTTGGGGACAAGGTCTGAGGTGGGGCTGGTCACACCCATACCTGTCACCTGAAGAGGCTCCTGAGAGATATGAAAAAGTGCACTGTTGTTTTTTTGTACTCCGTGTAAGGGTGGTAGGAGGAGCACCATCTCTGCTAAAAATGTATGTAAAAAAAATTCTTTAAAGAAATTATGTTTTCTAATTATCATGTGCAAGCTGCTGATTATTTTCACTTTTGCTTTTTCTAGTAATAAAAAGTCAATCCTGCTCGTGTAGGAAAGGATCTGGTGAATGAAAACCACTCAGGACTACCTGCCCTGCTTCGGCGGGCGACCTACAGAGATGAAGCGGGTGGGTCCTAAGAGAACAGAGTGGGAAGGTATAGAAAGGGCAGTCTGGCCAGCGAGAAATTGCTGCAAGTCACATTTGTTCTTGGCTGTCAGTTTGTAATCTCTCCATTAAAACTGTTTTTTTCAGGGGATCCCTGGATGGCTCAGCGGTTTGGTGCCTGCCTTCAGCTCAGGGCATGATCCTGCAGTCCTGGGATCAAGTCCTGCATGGAGCCACTTCTCCCTCTGCCTGTGTGTCTCTCTCTCTTTCTCTCTGTGCCTCTCATTAATAAATGTATAAAATCTTTAAAAAATAAAATAAAACCATTTTTCAGCCACAGACAACTACTGTTGAAAATTTAATGTGTGTTCTTTTCATTCCTTATTTATATACACCAACCGTATATAAGTTCAATTTTTTAACAAAAACGATATCAAAATGAGCAATTTTTATTTGCTTACTTCACTTAATATCACGAGCATGTACTCATGTCATCTGAAAGACTTCGAGGTGACTTGGTTCTAAAACTCTTACGGCTGTTTTTTTGGCACTCAGACCTGTGTGCACCTTTCTGAAAATGGCATGGTCTTTTGCGGGCAGAGGGCCTCTGGCAGGTGCTGCTGGCAGGTCTGGCATCGGTGACACCCTGGGACTCGCTCTTTGTTCATACGAATGTGTGGGTACCGGTGGAAGAGGCCACATCACATTTATGCTTTGTCACCAAACACATAGTGCTTGCCTAAATATTTGAAACAACTTGGAATTGCTGCAGGATGGAAAATCGCATCGATTTATATCCTACCTGAAAGCCCCTTGATCCAACTTTGAATGTATTTCAAGTATAATAAAAACATTCTGACAGCCCTGAAGTGTACCTCTTGATTTCTGTTCATTTGGCAGGATGACTGCAGCAACTTCAGGCTGTTTGCTCTTTTTTTTCCCCCTGCTCCTCCTCGGCTCTTCATTGTTCTAAAAAGAGTCCCTATCATGTCACTCTTTTGTTCCCCAACCATCCATCTCCTGACTCCTCACTACTGTCCACAGAATAACACTCATCCTCCAGAGCTAGGCCCTCAAAGGCTTTTTTTTTTATTTTTTATTTTTTATTTTTATTTTTAAAAATTTTTTCCTTGAAAGCCTTTTATTCAACGCTCCAAACTGCCTCTGCAAACTTATTCTCTAGCTCTCCTTCATAAATTGTCTGCCCAAGGCAAAGTGACACGCTGTAACTCTGGTCTGCTGTCTGCCTGCCTTGTACCAGGCGGTGCCACACGGTGCCCCCCACACCTACACCAACCCTGCAGGGTGTACCTGCTAGTTGTGTGTATGAGGCAACAGAGCAGCGTGTGTCGGAGAGAGAGAATTTGAATTGATGCTCTTTTTACTTTTGCTTCACTCCTCGGGAATTTCTAGTTGGCCACTGGCTTTTCTGTTTCTGAGCTTTTCCTTCTGCTGCTGAGCCTGCCGGCTCTGTCCTGATTGGTTTTCTACTTGTCGAAATCCTGTCGGTTCTGCTATCTGTACCTAGCCCTGTGCCTTACAGGCGGGAGCTGCTCAATAAGTAATGAAGAGTTGGTTCAAAGTTTCCTGTATCTCTGCGAAAACATCTTAAGATCGTAGGAGGCAGAGATGATGTCTTATTATTCCCCATAATGCCCACACATAGCAGACAGTTGAGAAGGAATTTATTCAGTAAATGAGGTCTGCATATCTCCTGGAGCAAAGTGCACAAGGCCATGTACCTCATGGGGTGTCCAAGAACCCATGTCAAAAATGTATGTTTAGAAAAAAAAATGTATGTTTAGGCAGCAGGAACACACGTGAAGCAGGAGAATATGAAAGTACACTGGAAATTTTTGCTAGTTGGGTCAACTCCAATTTGGCAAAAGCAAGCCTACTGCTTTTTCTCCAGGGCTCTTTCTCCAGGCATCACTTATTAATGCTAATTGGTCAAGGGTGTGCTGTGATGCAGAACACTTGTGACCCGTAAGAATTAGAGAGAACTGTCATTTCTCAAAAGACCCACGAGGGGCAGCAAGAGGAAGGTACAGGGAAGGAGGGCAGGGAAGAGAAACTTCTCTCCAAAGACGTGCACTGAAATAAGCACACGTAAAAATAAATCCACATATAAAACAACTGTACAAATGTTAACAGTATTTTCACAGCTGGGTTTCTTTGCCTAAAATACTTAGCACTTACTTTAGAAAACTCTCTTCTAAACAGGAATGGCCTGACTGATCACAGAAGCTGAACCCTGACAGAGCTCTGACTTTGAACTTCACTTCTGCTTGGATGGGAAGAAAAACACGACTTCTCCTAAGCAAGGATTTTAATTGTCATGAATGCACAGCAAACTGTGGTGAGTGACCTTTCGCTCACAGATGAAGACACTGAGGTAGGGCTTAGTTTAGGAAACTGGATTCATAACATTCAGCGTATTTATATCCAGATTAGGGCTCTGGATTTAGAACACTGGAATACACCAACATTGTCTGTTGCCATGGCAGTGCAAACACACCACTTGAATAAGTGCCCAGTCACTTATCATAGCAGGATTAGTGGTCTTCTAAAAGGATCTACATTCACACTACTGGTATTTATTTCCTGTAGATATTTAGAGGGTATGCAATGGTCTTTGGTTTCAAAGACCAATGCCATAGAACATGACTAATCATTCTGACTCACTTTTTGGGACTTTCCCCTTAGAAGTGTCTCCCAACGGCATGAGGATGGGCTGTGCACCTACTAGTGAAAATACACCTTTCATCTCCAAATGGCAATGAGCAAAGCTATGCTGATGAATATGCTAGATAAATAAAGAATTTGTAAAGAGTTGTAATGATTAAAGTGTCGTACTGACGTCATCTTTCATCCTTTATTTAATAAATATTTCACGATTGATGAGACTTCTTTGTGCTAGAGTTCTAGTGACCGGACTATATCAGTGGAATTAGACACAGTCCATGTTTCCATAAGCCTTCTATCTAGCAGACACCATTCCTAGCAATAAATGGGATTTTCTCCACTCAGTAATTTTTTGGTCAAAACAAGGGGAAGTGTTCAAAATTATGAGAAAACATACTTGGTTAAAAAAAAAAAAACAGAACTAAACAGAACAGTAAACACAAACAATTATTCCTTCTTGATCAAATTAAGAAAACATTCTTTATGCTTACGGCTCCCGATGATCATGACCTTGGATTTGTGTGGTGCAAGTCATTGACATCTTTTTTGCCTCTCTGTCTCATTCCTTTGCCCAGGTTGTGAGCTCTGAGTGTCAGAGCCTCTGCCTGACTCATCTTTGTACTAGCAGTGCCTCATACATACCTCCTGCCTCCCGATCTTGTAGGCAGCCTTGGCTGAAGGAGGGTGTCATTAGTTAAGTAAGGGTGAGATTGACACAAACTGGTTTCAGCCTTGGCTGAAGGAGGGTGTCATTAGTTAAGTAAGGGTGAGATTGACACAAACTGGTTTCACAAAGGTCAAATGTGAGTGCATTGGTGTTTATTGGGGTCTTTTTTAAATTTTTATTTATATTTATTTATTTATTTATTTATTTATCTTTGGATTTTTTCTTTCTTTCTTTTTTTTTTTTTTTTTTTTGTATATTTTTTTACTGGAGTTCGATTGGCCAACATATAGTATAACTGAGGGGGGCACTTGACGGGATGAGCCCTGGGTGTTATACTATATGTTGGGTCTTTTTTAAAAAATTGGATACTGATACTGACTTTCCTTTTTTGGTATTCAGTCATATGAATTTTAACCTATTTATAGATTTGTGAACCTATAAATTTGTAAACCACCACTCACCAACAATTGATATTGTCAATATTTTTTTTGACATACTAATAGATGTGTAGTAGAATCTTACTGTGGTTTAAATTTGTGTTACCTTAATGGCTCCTGGTGTTGAACATCTTTTTTCAGGGGCTTCTTTGCCATCTTAATATCTTCTTTGGTGATATGTCTGTTTAGGTTTCTTTTCCACTTTTAACTGAGTTGTTTGATTCCTTATTGCTGAGTTTAAAGAGCTCTTTATATATTCTGGATACAAGCCTTCTGTTGGATATGTTATTTGAAAATATTTTCTCCTGGTCTATGGATTATCTTTTTTATTTTCTTGACAGTGATTTGGCAAAGTGTTTACTTTTGATAAAGACCAATTTTTCCTTTTATGAATTGTGCTTTTGATGTTATTCTTAACACTTTGTCTAACCTCAGATCTTGAAGATTTTCTTCTATGTCTACTTTTTCTTTTTTTTTTTTTTTAAGTAGGCTCCATACCCAGCATGGAGCCAACATGAGGTTCAAACTCAGAGATTAATTTGAGATTAAGACCTAAGCTGACAATAGCCAAACTGTGGAAGGAGCCTCGGTGTCCATCGAAAGATGAATGGATAAAGAAGATGTGGTTTATGTATACAATGGAATATTACTCAGCCATTAGAAACGACAAATACCCACCATTTGCTTCAACGTGGATGGAACTGGAGGGTATTATGCTGAGTGAAGTAAGTCAATCGGAGAAGGACAAACAGTGTATGTTCTCATTCATTTGGGGAATATAAATAACAGTGAAAGGGAATATAAGGGAAGGGAGAAGAAAAAGACTCCTAACTCGGGAAACGAACTAGGGGTGGTGGAAAGGGAGGAGGGCAGGAGGTGGGGGTGAATGGGTGACGGGCACTGAGGGGGGCACTTGACGGGATGAGCACTGGGTGTTATTCTGTATGTTGGTAAATTGAGCACCAATAAAATTAATTTATTAAAAAAAAAAAGACCTGAGCTGAGATGGAGAGTTGGACACTTAACCGACTGAGCCACCCAGACACCTCTCCTATGGATACTGGTAAAAGTTTCATGGCTTTAGGATGAGTGCATTGATTTCTGATGAACAAAGGAAATGAATTACTTGATAAGAGATTTTCTTCTTACTGTTTTATTTGCTTCTCTTGATTCTAGGGCATTACAGGAGCCTTCTGGACAGGACTACATCTATGTAATCAGCTCTTTCATCACATACAGGACCACAAAATTACAATTAAAATTTTTTTTAAAGTCCAATAAGCAAATTTTCTCATGTATGTTAGAGTTATTTAATGATCACACTTGATCTGAACCTTAGTCTTTATCCCTCTTAATGTGTCCATTATACATTCCAAGACAGAGCTACTCATGTGCTAATTACAGGTCCTACTGCAGTCCCTGATGGGAGTCTTACACACTATTTAATATATGGGCTGTAATACATATTTACCATCTGAAAAATTATGAATCCTGAAGCACATTTGCTCAAAAGGATTTCAGAAAGAGGATTGTGTACCCGAAATTTAAATGACTCTTGGGACAAGATAATCCTCGCAGTGGCTACAGGAAAGCTCCCCTTCAGGCATCTCCTTAATACTTGTCAAAACTTCTCGCCTCTGTGAGCGAGGATGGGCAAAGGGGAATGTTACGTGCGTGCTTTATTCAACCTAAATGAATACGTTTTCTCTTGCAACAAAAGAAAATGTATACCTTTTTCCTGTTGTTCTTGTGGTAGTCAATAAAAGTACTGACCAGCCAGACCCCAAAAATCAAAGAAGGCCTCCATTTTCACATTATGGCGTGTGGGTGTGTGCACACGCGTGAGTTACAAAAAGGAGGGCATACCTGGGTGAGGCTCAAACACAGACACCTCAGCCCTTCATCTGCCAAGACTCGGATGCCATGTGTCTGAGGATCAGGTCAGAGCACCGACAGGGGGAGGGGATGTGACATGTACTTGAGATAGTTCCTGGCACACAGCAAAGGCCCAAATAAAGTTAGGCAAAGGCCATCCCATCCCTACCACAATATCCTGTCATTTCAGGTGCAGCAGTACCTGGGATTACATGTCAGGGAGTCAGCCCATTAGACTGACCCTGCCTACTTAGGTGGTAGCTGGAAGGGGGATCAAGAAATCACCAGCTCTGTAGCAGGTCCCTTTGTCAGCCATTTTGATGGGACTGGAAGACACACTGTGTCCTTCTGACACGTCTTTCCTCCTTATTGACTGCTGTGAAGATTATAATGACTGGATTCCATTTTCTGATACCGAGTAGACCCTAAGGAAGCCGGGGAACTACTTCCTATCGGCTTTCCAAAGCTTCTCTCCAAACTTAGAAATGAAAGAGAACAAAGCTCTGCACCAGCAGCAACAAGAAAGGGGATTTTTGCTTCCCCTTTCTTTCAGGGACATAGTTTTGTCTTGCAGAGGCCACTTTGGAGAGGGCAGTTAGACAGCAAAGGGGTCGGTTCAGGGGCAAGGCCATGGTGAGAAGCTCAAAATGCTTGTTTTTGTGGTGCCAAAGGAATCGACACTTCTTTCTTCCCCAAAGAAAACAGAAGCTCATTATTCTGACAGAGGAAATCCAGACGTTTCTAGGTGGAGATTAAACCTGACTCTCACACACGGAGGCCTCCTGTTCAGCTTCTTCGTTAAGAGATTTTAGTAGCTTTAAAAAAAAAATGGTTAGTATGCTACATTGGTCAGCTTTCTAAATAATTTAGAGAACTTGTGACCTGGAGCTCTCGTGGCGTTGATGTAACTGTGCTGGAAATCTCTTGACTTGAACTTGAGACTCACTTTCCTACAGCTGCAGTTTGTCCACCGTCAACAAGCGTCTGTACCCAGAAGACAAGGAGGGGAAGGGGTGCGGGGAGACATTAAAAAAAAAAAAAAAAAAAAAAAAAAAAAAAAAAAAAGAAAAGAAAGAAAGAAAGAAAGAAAAAAAGAAAAAAGAAAAAAAATTTCCTGGGCTGCAGTTCCACACATAGGCCACCAGGTGTCTGTCTTCACACAAGCAGTCCTGCTTGTGTAATGGGGTCCGACTTGGCTGCCAGAGTAGTTTTTAAAACCAAAACAAATCTCTAGATGTTGGTACAAGTAGATATAAAGGTGTCAGTGTAAGGTGACCTTTCAGAGTCAAACTAAATAATTTTCAACTCATCATCCAAGTAGGAGGAATCAATTGGATCTTGTGTTTATCTTCTAATGTTGTTTGGGAGAAATAATTTGCCCTAATAAGTGGCCCATGCACTTGAAAAATGTTGGGGGAAAAAATGTGTCCTCTTCCAAAAAAATCTCATCTGGTGTTTGTAAAATTCAAGGTTGTTAGCATGCAAACAGGTGTATGTTCCCAGGCACATTTCTTTTGGTAAAAATAGACAAATTCTATTCTGAGCTGGTTTCTAAACTCTAGAGCTAAATTTGATGGTTCGGTTTTTACCTTACTTTGTTCTCCAGTTTCAATCCTTGGGCCTGATACAACTGAAAAATATCCCCGCCGGGAAGTTCAAGAATGAGATTTGATTTCTTTCTAACCAGAATTGAGAGCGAAATTGTAATAGTTACCTAATTAGATAACTCTAGCAAGGTCTAGGACGCACAATCGATGCACTTGAGTCCAGCGTGGGGTTCTTGTGGTCTTCCAAGAAATGTCATCAGATGAAGCAGTTTCACGGATGTATCTTCCTATCTCCCCATCTCCTTTTATTTTTTGTTTTTTGAGTTACCAAACATAGTTGCCACCAGTTTAGCGATCCCCACTTTTCACACTTGCTTGCCAAAGCATGGAATTTTCTGAGAGCCCTAGGTGTTACTATTTATGCTCTTGTTCAGTCATACGCAGACACAACTAAAAAAAAATCAGCTGGCACAGGAGATGTGCTTTATGAGAAACCATTATAGACCTGAAGACTTCCCTTTTTGTTGTTGTTGTTAATTTTTGTTTGGCATTGTTTATTACTTTGAATACCTTTAGGACTTTAAAATCAGTTTCTCCGCAACTATATACATGGAACCATTTATAGCTGGAGCAAAACACACTCTTGGGAGTGTGCTCTAACCAGTGTTGGTCTGTCATTCCTGGTCCCTCCAAGATTTATGGACATTTTTATCAAAGCTCAGTTTCCTCCCAAATTTTGTGTTCCTTCACACCATTTCTTATCTCACTTGTTCATCAATCTGATCGGTGTTTATTTACTGCTTACTGTGACCTTTATGCTGTATATAAAATAAAAATGACCAACAACCAGTCCATTCTCTCACAAAACTATTAAACCAGTGAATATAATTTTACAATCTATTTCCTAGATACACTTCTGGGTCGTATTGAATAAAGTGCAAATATTTAATGCTGCTGGTGTTTGTAGTGTAGAACAAATTTCTGTTTTTCGGTCACATAACATTCTTTTAATATATAGTTGTTACATTCAGAGAACAGTATTCTTAAAATACATGAAATAATGAGTGGGACTACAGTGGAATTAGAACACAGTGATCTACATGTTTACATAAAGTTACCATACAATTGATTTCTCCAATATTTTTTAATTAACCTAATGGATGCAAGCAGAGAGGCAAGGTTTGCTATACCCATTCTATAAAAAGGAAAATAGAAATTCACTTTGTAAAATCATTTTCACTTGGCTTTGGCTGTCTGTATATGATTATTTTACTTTTATTATTATATTGAAATCATTACATCTGTTTCCAAAATGTTCGGGAATGGAAGAATTAACAGGAAGCAAGTTTTGCAACTGAAACCCCTTTCTCTCCAAGCATAGCATCCATGGTGATGAATGAGCATAGGGGAAAAAAATAAAAGCTGCACAAAACCAGAAGGAAAACCTCTAAATGCTCAGGTGCCTTGGCGAGAATGAGACACTCCATCTCCATGTTTCCTCTGAAAACCACTCTTAAAAATCCCAGAATACATGTTACAGCAATAGTCAAAGGCCGAGTGAATGTTTTTTTCACTTGGTAAAATTGTGGAGAGAAATTTGTATTTTTTGAGGTTGTCAAATCTGGGTCAGTTACTTTGATGTGAAAAGGAACCAAGCAGAGCCATGCTGCTTTGTAAAACTGAAAATAAGTTCACTTAAGCAGAAAAGGCCCCTGTAAAGTCTGTAGAAGATAAATTCAGGGTCAAGGAAGTTCTCCATACTCTTTCATTTATTTGCTGAGCTATGACTAATTTGCCAGCCATAAACTCTTGCATTCATCTGGTTATTTTCCACTTACGGAGGTCTTTCGTGAATTCAGTCACTTAACATTTATTGAATGTCAGGGAACATTCTGTAATGGAGATGTAAATGAACAGAGGTGGGTCTCACCATCAAGTGGCTCCCTGTCTAATGGAATAGCAAACGGATCCCTTAACTCACCAAAAGTATCACATTATGGATTTATAATGATATGACCACAACTCCAGCAGCTCAAAGAGTTGGTTCTGACTATCACACACTAGGGAGTATTTGACCTTGGCCTTGGAGAGTAACTAGCTTTTGGTCTGCCGTAAGCTAGGGAAGGTGTTTTAGGGGAAGATGAAGAACACCATGAAAATACCGACAAAATGGAATCATATGCTTGGGAGAAATGTATAGAATTGTGTGGCTAAAGCATGTGTGCATGGGACAAAAGTAGAAGAGATTATGATTAAAAAGGTAAATTAAAGCAATATAATGACTTTTCCTGATACCATGGGAGCATAGAGCTTACTATGTAATCGTGACATTTAGACCATGTTTTACATTTAAAAACTAGGACTCTTTAGATTGCAAGTAACAGAATACTCAGTGCAAATGATTCAGGCAGAAAGAGAACTTATTATTATTGGTTTGCATAAATGAAGAAGCCCATAGATAGGCCTCATGCACCTCTTGAATTCAATGACCTAACGAGATCACCAGGATCTATCTCTGTTAGTTCCAGGCTGACTCCAATTCTTAGGCTCCTGGTAGTAATTAATGTCTTACCTCACCCTGTTGCTATGAACTCAAAAGCGTGTTATCAAACATAGTTGGATAAGCCAATCTCCTGAAAGCTCAAATGACAACATCGACATTGGGTCCCTTACCTGATCACATGCTAAATCCTGAAGGGAGCACTGTGTTCGGGGGAATGGGATTCACTGATTGGTTTTTTACCGAGGACATGGACTCCACCCCAGGACCTGGGCTCTGTCAGAAGTCTTGAAAAGACTGTGGCCACAGAAAAGAGGAGCTAGTGTTGAGCACAAGACAAATGGCCAAACTGAGTTCTGGAGAGGCAGAGGAGCTTGCTGCTAAGTCTCTTCCTGCTAGTGAGCCGCAGACCCTTCTAATCCCTAGCCCCTGGCTGTTGAATCCATCATTTTAGAATAACCTTAAAACACTGACCACTAAAGACTTTTGCAAGGGAGTGATACGGCCAGGTCAACTTTCAGGAAGGGAATCTGTGGCAGCATGGAAGACAGATGGAAGGCGAGAGAAACTTGCCTTCAGGATGACCAGTTAAGGAGAGCCCCTCATCTGAAGTAAGGCAAGGGCAAAGGGGACTAGCGGGGAGCAGGTGGGTGAGGGTGTTGTCAAAGGTGGGATGAGGTAAACTTAAATACGCTCAGTGAGAAGACGAAGGAGAGGGAAGCGCACTGTCTGTTCCTCATCCTTCACTCTGGAAAGTGTGTTAAAGTTCAGTTTCCCCAAGAATTGGATATTTCTTAAATTCCTTTCATATGAGCTAGGTTTTCATTTAATAAGCCATCCATCCAATAACTAGTCAGAGAAAGTGTGCCTGGCCCTCTGCCAGTTAGTGGGAGACAATGTGAACGACAGAGTCCCACTCTTCCCTCAATAAACTGGGTATAATGATGCCATTGAGAAGGCAGGAGTGAAGGAGAAGGAATGACATCACAGGAAGGAGAAATAGTGGAGGAAAGAGTGGCCCCATTTCCTAAGACTGAGGCAGCCATCATTCTACCATCGCTGGGAGTGTTTGGGGCTCACGGCTCTCAGCTCTACTGCTTAGAATTACCCTCTACTGGAGGGAGTCACTGCATTCAAGGCTCACCTCCCTGGAAGTGATGGGAGGTCACACAATAACTCGGGTATAAATGCCCAGCCTCCTTGCCTCAAGGCAGGAAAGCTCTGAAGGGCCATCCAGCTCCAAACCTTCCAGTGGGATCAGCTGGGGCCACTGTTGTGGGTCATGTTGAACCACTCCTTCTGCCTACCCACATGTTCTTCATTGCTCTGTTGTGTTTTGTCTCAAGAGTTTCCCTCAAGTAGAGCTTCTTCTCATGGTGCCCGAATCAAAGACAGTGGACCCAGCATGGTAAGTTGAGATGCCTTCCAGAAGTCTATGTAGATGTCAAGCAGGCAGGTGCCCCTCAGCTCTGGAGCTCAAGTTGTAGCTGAGGATCCAGGCTTATGAGTCAACAGAAGTTAGGTGATGGGAAGTTCTCTCCTTCCAAAGTCATAAAGACTTACCCATATTTTCTGTCCTAAAGATTTTCAAATATTGTCTTTCCCAATGAAATTCTTAACCCATTTGGAATTTAGTTTTTGCTCAGTGTGAAGCAAGTATTGCTTTAGTCTTTCCCACATGGATAGCGGGTTTTTCAGTACTGGTTGTTATTCACCCAAGGGCAATATTATATTCGCCTTAAAGACTTTAGGATCAATTTGTCAAGTTCTGTGAACCATTCTGTTGGAGGGGTGCCTGGGTGACTCAGTCAGATAAGTGTCTGCCTTCAGCTCAGGTCATGATCTCAGGGCCCTGGGATCGAGCCCCACATTGGGCTTCCTGCTCAGTGGGAGTCTGCTTCTCCTTCTCACTCTCCCTCTCTCTCTCTCTCTCTCTTTCTCAAATAGATTTTTTTAAAAATTAAAAAAAAATTTAAATTAAATTGTTAAAAAACAAAAAATACTCTACCAATATTCTGTTGGAATATTGGTAGGAATAGTGTTAAATCAATCAATTAAACTTATGGAGAATTGGCATAGTTATAATATTAGGTATTGTTAACCACAGACATAGTGCATACCTCGATTCAGTTGGATATTTCAAGTCATTCAATTCATTTTTATAAGGGTTTTATGTATACGTTTGTTATCTTTCGTCATGAATGTTTTATATTTTCAATTGATACCCTAAATAACATCTCCTCATTGTATTTCCTAATTGTAACTGGTATATACAGAAAACTTGCATAATTTTCTTCTAAGTCTAAAGTGTCTGCAGATTGTTCTGGGATTTCTATATAGGATATAACATCTGAAAGTAATAGGATTTCTTCTTTTTCCAACAGTTAATTCTATTTTTATTTTGTTTCATTATGTTGGACAGAACTTCTGAAAAATGATGAATGAAATTGGTGATAGTGGAAGATACTAAGGAATTTTTAAATACAAAGGATGGATGTTCAGCATTATTTCATGTTCTTTCCATATATATTGAAGCAATTATATAAATTTTTTGTTTGATTTGTTCATGTGGCAATTCACATTAATAGGTTTTCTAAGATTAAACCAATCTTGTATTCTTGGAATATACTCAACTTAGTCATTATGTATTTGTTTTATGCAATAAACAATTCTGTTTGCTAACATTTTTCTCAGTATTTCGCATCTATGTTTTCTGATTTCTCTGTTCAAGATGTCCTTATATATGTTTGTTATGCAGATTATATGAGTTTCATTAACTTGGCTGGTAATAAGTAGTCCCCCTCTTTCTATTCTTTGGAAGATTTGGTGTAGGAATAGAGTTATCTGTTCCTTGAGCATTTGAATCCTCCAGCTCTAGGACAAGTTTGTGCCTTGTGGTCTTCTAGAATCAGTTTTTGTAATTTGTAAATTTTAGAGAACTTATCCATTTCCTTTAGGTTTCAAGACATGTACACATAAAATTTTCATAATGCTTTCTTTACCTTTAAAAAAATCTCTGCTGTATCTGTAGTTACATCTTCTTTTCATTTCAAATATTGCCTGTTTGAACCTCTCCTTTTTATCCTGATCAACCTTACCAGCTTTGTCTTTTCAAAGAATCAGCTTTTGTCTGTGTTTATCCTTTCTCGTATCATTGCTTTCTATTTTGATACTTACTGTTCTTACTCTTATTATTTTCTTCTTCTACTTTACTAAGATTTACTATGCTGATCTTTTTCTAACTTTGTAAGTTGGACATTTAACTAAGTTTTGGACTGTCTTCTTTTCTAGGATAAACATTTGAGGCTTTGCACTTTAATTACTGCTTTAGTTCAATCCCACAAACTTTGAAATGTGGTTATTTTCAAATTATTCTATTCCAAGTAGTATCTAATTTCCACTAAGAATTTTCTGAGCTTTTAATACAATTGTTATTTTTATTTCCAAAGCTACAGATTTAAAAAATTTAAATGTTTATTTTAGACTAGATTTCAATTTATAGAAAAGTTGCAAGAATTGTACATAGAATTCAAAGTTTCCATATATCTTTCACACAGTTTCCCCTATTATGACATCTAATGTTACCATGGTACATTTGTCAAAACTGATGAACCAACACTGATATATAACTAACTCAAATCCATACTTTATCCGTATTTTCTTAGCTTTAACCAATTATTTTGTCTGTTCCAGGATCCCATCCAGGATATCGCATTACATTTAGTTGTCATGTTTCTTTAGGCTCCCAACTTTATGACAATTTGTCAGATTTTCTTTGTTTTAGATGACTTTGATAGTTTTGAAAAATGAGTCAATATTTTGTACAATATTCTTCAGTTTGGATTTGTCTGATGTCTTTCTCATGGTTAGTCTAGGGTTATGGATTTTTGAAAGAAGAAAGTGCCATTTTCAACACATCTTATCAAAAGTATGTACAAGGGACATTTCTTAATGATGTCTATCTTGATCACCTGCTTAAAGTAGTATTTGTCAGATTTCTCCACCATAGAGTTACTTTTTCCCCATTTTACACTGTGCTTTTCAGGGGACTGTCACTCTGTACAATCCACATTTATAGAGTGGGGAATTATGCACCACTTCATGGGGGGGCATTGATATCATTTATTGTTTTTCTGTAGAGTAGACTTGTCTCTTCTGTCATATTTTTTGAGTCAATAATTTGTTTATATCAGTATGGACTTGCAGATGTTTATTTCTACTTTGGGTGAATATAAACTATGTTATTCAATGTGTTGTTTAAATTATTTCATCTTTGACTGTCTATGGATTTTTTAAAGATTCTTTTTTTTAAATCCCAAATTTATATATATATTTATATTTATATTTTTTTAAATAAATTCATTTTTTTATTGGTGTTCAATTTGTCAACATACAGAATAACACCCAGTTCTCATCCCGTCAAGTGCCCACCTCAGTGCCCGCCACCCAGTCACCCCCAACCCCTGCCCACCTCCCCTTCCACCACCCCTTGTTCGTTTCCCAGAGTTCTTTTTTAAGGCTTAATAGCTATCTTTTTACTACTTATTAACTATTTATTTCTATTTTAAGTAAGATTATGGTTAGAGAAGAAACTCTGTAGGATTTTGATTCTTTGAAATTTATTACAATTGCTTTATATTCTAGTAGATACTAAATTTTGCAAAAAATCCGAGTACCCTAAAACAATTTTTAATTTCCAATTATTGAGAGCAGTTGCCTATCTATGTTACATACTAACATTACTACATTATTTTTCTGCTGAATATGTTGAATATATATATACACACATACACAGAAATAGGTGTAAAACTCTCCCACTACTGTGATGGTAAATTTTCAAGTTCTTTTTATATATCTGCCATTTTCTATTTATATATTTTACAACCACATTATTAGGAAACTGCAGTGTTAGATCTATTTTATTTTTTCCATGATTTAAAGCTAAAATTTTATGTAGTAGCCCTCTTCATCTTTAATGATATTTTTTTATTAAAGACTTATCTTTCTCACACAATGAAATTACATATTTTTTTCTAATTAGTGCAAGTGTGGTTTATGCTTTTTTCATTAATTTACTATAATTCTCTCTGTGTTCTTATGTTTTATAGGTGTCTATTTCAAATATCAAATATCTGGATTAAAAAGATATATTATTTAGCTTTACAATCTTTGTCTCTGAACAGGAAATTTTAAATATGTTTATTGTGAGAATTTCATATGCAGATGTATTTCTACCTCATTCAATGGTTTCTGTTCTGTTTTTTCTATATTTCTTTTTTGCTCTTTTCTACTTATTTCTGGATGCTTGATTTTTTTTACCCTATTTTTAAGAGGTTATGCATTCTGGGTTTTTTAGTAGTTACTCTTGAGATTTAGTGGGGAATCCCTGGGTGGCTCAGCGGTTTAGCGCCTGCCTTCGGCCCAGGGCATGATCCTGGAGTCCCAGGATCAAGTCCCGCATCGGGCTCCCTGCATGGAGCCTTCTCCCTCTGCCTGTGTCTTTGCCTCTCTCTCTGTGTGTGTCTCTCATGAATAAATAAACAAAATCTTTAAAAAGAGAATTTTAATTAGTATTTACAACTTATTAATATTAATTTATATTTTTATCCTAGTCCAGAATAGGAGAAGGAACTTTGAAAATCTTAGATTACCTTCTTCTTCTTTTATGTCATTATTGATGAACATATTCGTTGTGTTTTAAACCCCATGAATTAGGCCCAAGTTCACATTTTTACTTTTTTTAAGTACAATTTATTCTTTCTGTTAAAACTTTTTTTTCTGCTTAGTATTGTTTTAAATGATATTTACTCCCCATATTGCTAGAACTGAAAGTCCTGCCCTAGGTTTTTAATTTCCCAGAGCAGTCCTTAAAATATCTACAGCTTGGATTTCACTGTTCCTGTCACATAATTGTGACACGTCTGTGTTAATTCTTCCTTTCTTTAACAAGAGTCCTTTGGCAAGTGTAAAATGTTGGCTTTGCAGTAGGACTAGCTGAAGTTTTCTGAAGCCTGATTTTCTTTGCTTGATTTAAGACCATAATCGTTTCTCTCTTGTTCAACATGAAAGTAGTATTTCTTTTTTAAAGAATGAAGCCCTTCCACCAACTATCTTCTTCACCCAAAAGAATGGATTCTAATAACGCATTTGAACAATCTGTCTTGTTATATACCGATTTCATTTCAAGTCTGTATTTTGTGGCCGAAAAGAATTAAAGTGTAGCCCTTCCCCCCCCTTAGAAAGGCATGGAACATCTGAACATTATCTGTAGCAGGCACATCTGGTACCTAAAAGAGCGTGGAGAACTCAGAATGTACCTGTAACCATTACAAAGACTATATATAAGCATAGAGCGCGTGCAAGCTGATGGAGAAATATCCCTGGTATGAGACTTCACTGGTGAAATATGGAACTTATTACTGGGTTTCAGTTATTAATGAGTATACCAAAGGGTCTTGTGACTCCATGGCACAGAGAGGGTTTATTCTTGGCTGAATACAATCTGTCAACATACTCATTCTGAGTCTAATGTCCTCAAAACCCAGACTCTCAGCCAAATTTTTTCTGGTGTTCTAAGACGCATAAAGGCTTACTTTTAACATCTTAATTTTAAATGTGACTGTAACCAGAAGTGACAAAGCTTGGAACACTAAAGTGGCGAGGGAGAAGGAAGGCATGTGACAAAGCTGTCGCCCTGAGTGGGTGACCATTGCACTCATACTCATCTCTGCCTGGGGGGAAGATGCCTAGTGGCTTTGATTATAGGAGCCGATGCCGGGGACCCAAGCCAAGTTCCACTCACATATAGGAAGCACACCTTCTGCTGTTTTTATGAGAAATTGTGGGTATTAATATCATAAATCTCCGTGATTGCTGAGACAGTCCTGCAAGCCGGGGCCCCACTGCTAGTTTGTACTTTACTCAGGCCTTGCCCTAACACCAGGCTCCTTTCAAATTATTTTGGCAGGTGTGTAGCTGTTCAGCAGTAATTAGGAAGAAGAATGAGAGAAACAGAGATCAGACTCTCTCTTCCTTCTGGTCAGCAGTCTTCTCTGTGTCCAGTGCAACAAACCAGATAGGGAGGGCTGCAGTTGGCATCTGGACCTGAGAGGATGTGGAAACAGAAATTGGAAAAGGTCTTGAGGGTGATCCTACCTCCCCATCAGAGCTGACCTGAAACTTAATTTGCCATTACATTCCTTCCCTATATTCATCATGATTATAATATTAATTTTCTGAAATAGTCATGATTGGAAATAGAGCCATCTTATTGTTCCTAAAAGGACATTTATACTTATGAGACCATGTGTCCCAAATCGGGGTCTGGAAATTGTTTTCAGAATGCCTCTGCTCTGTCACAGCCTCAGCGGATAATCTCTACTGTCATTTGTCCTTATTCAAGTTGAAATTAGTGACAATATAGAGTCCTAGTCTACAGACATTCTGGCCTTCCAGTCCCTGAGGTCTCTTCCTTCTGATATTGACTTTCAAAGACACTATTTGGGGTTGTGGCCCACTACTTACAGAGACCAAGTCAAGTGAAGAAATCAGAGAGAGAGGTCCCGCGTGCAGTCCATGAATTAGTCTTTTTCTCACCCAGAGCCCTCTCCCTCAGCAAAATAAAAACACAAAATGGCCTTTAACAAATTTGCACATTAACTCTCCAGGTAATTTTTTGTTGTGGCGGGCCATCCTTGCAAGGCAAGGCCCTCAGCTGTATCTCTAGCTTCTACCTACTAGATGCCAGGAGCACCCCACCCAGTGGTGACAGCCAAAAATGTCCCCATATTTATCAAATGTCCCTTAGGGAGGCAAAATCACTCAGTTTTGAAACACTAATCTAGTATGAATGATTATTATATCCTTTTCCTGAAATGTGTTTTTCTGTTAACAAGAGAACACTTGTCAATGATTCCTTTGAAAATTGACCTCTTTGAATTACTTCACTGCCCCCTTTTTTTTGATTCAGTGTGTGTCACCTTATCATTAGTGTGAGAGATATGATCTTGTTGTTTTCCTCTCGGTATTACACAAACAAGTTATAATGACTCATTCTTTGTAGGCACAAGAAATCTCAGCCTTCAGGTGCTCCGGGAATGTTCATTATAAATCATAATTATCTCAATTGTTTGGAGCTACTATTATAAGGCAGGGAACAATGACTTAGGATTTTTTTAAATGAGGGAAGTTCCTTTCTACTCATTTGCTTTATTCCTGCAGTAATCACACATACACAGGAACTGTTTTATTCTTTATTGCACTCTTTTATCTTAGAATTCTGAGCCTTTATAGAAGTGATAATCTGAGACAAAGAAATCAGTCAGGATTGGAAAAAGTGTCAGGGCTCTGGTGCTTTAAGGCTATCACTCTGACTTTGGATAGTTGAGAGAGCTCTGGGATCCGAGACAGTCCAATTGTTACAGAAATTCTCCCCAAATGTCATATAGGGATTACTAATTTTCAGACAGGCATACCGTTGTCTCCTTCCAGCAGTTCTTTTTTTTATATGTAACCAGAAATACAGAGGACTGTGAAGCTCCATCACGTTTACATAACTGTTTTTGCTTGGTTGATTGGTTGGCTAGTTGGTTGATTGGTTGGTTGGTTGGTTGGTTGGCTGGTTGGTTGGCTGGTTGGTTTTTGTGGCAAAAGGTAATCTGAGATTTGCTTTTATTATAACTTGTTAGTGCGATTGGGAGGAAGCAACTAACTTCACCACCCCCCAACAATTTGGTAGCTACTGAGATCTACTTAAAATAACATAATTATTGCCTGCAATAAAATAGCTTAGGCCAATTCACAATACAAGCAAAACTTTTTTATCTCTGCAACAATCTCAAAAGCATTTGTTCATTTAATTCTTCATTTAAACAAGGTTTTCTAAATACTATGCACATGCTTTGTACTGGGGATACGAGGGTAAACAAAAAATCTCCCTGTCCTCATGGAGTTCAAGATCTGGTGGAGTATAGAGGCATTAATTATACACTTTCATAAATCAGTGTTCCACTTTCTGAAGGAGAGGTACCCAGTCCTGTATGCAGGAAGGCAAGGACAGCTTCCCTGAAGAACTGATACTTACACAGAAATATGAGGAGCCATCAAAAAGGGAGAGAACAGTCTTTCGAGAAGAGTCACAACATGTGCAAGATCTCTTGGAGGAGAGGGGAAATGGTGACAGTGAGGAACAGAAAGCAGACCAGCATGACAGACGTGGAGATGGTTAGTGGAGAGAGCAATGTGAGACACTCCTGAGAAGTGTGCAGAGGTCAAATGTTTCAGTTTAAAGCAAGTGATGCCTAAATCTTACTAGCAATGAGAAGACTGAAGAGTTTTAAGAGAAGAGTTTATATAGCCAGTGTTATTTAAAGAAGAGGTTGACAAAATTATGTTTTGAAATTACTCTGGTTGAGTTTAAGGAATGGGTGGGAGAGGGGTCAGAAGAGATGCTGGCAGGTGATTTAGGAGGTTATTTAACTGGGCCAAGCCATGAGAAGACAATAGTTCACATTAGAGAAGCACTATCAACAGAGGTGGGGATGGAGAAAAGTGAGCAAAACCCAGAGATATTTATAGAGTAATATCAGTTGGAATTTATATATGTAGTAGCAGAGGGGTGGGGATGACAGGAGGGAGAGACTATAAGGATGATCCTGGAGAAATTGAATTCCTAAAGTGAATATTATTCTGTCTGAATTTTAGATGAGGCTCAGATAATTAAACCAACTTTACCCAAATTAAACCATCCATGATAGCCAGAGTGGAACCCAGGTGAGTCCAACAGCAGGGCAGCAGCATTTTCATGGCTGACATAGCTCTTACATACTTTGTAAGAGTGCAAATTTGACCCAGGAAATGAGACACTTAAAAAAGGACTGGTGGTAAAACCTGGAGTCCACGTACTTGTATTTTAATGAAATATAAAATGTATCTCTTGCTGTAGACTTCTTCTTGCACTTTGGCTTCCATTCACATTCTATTTGGCATGTGACTTACCTTTAACTTCTAATAAACCAATTAAAAATGAGATTCTAGAGGGAGGGCAGAAGTATTAGCTGCACTGTTTTCCAATCTTTCCAAATCTCAACATGGAAAAAGATAGAAAACTAGATAGCAAAACCCAAAACACATGGTAAATGTTTAAAAATAAGACTAAACAACAAGTTATACCCACAATTTTCCATCAGGATGAGTACAAACTATTAGCAGCCACAAAATCATCATAGTGTGGGTATTTGTGTCCCCTGAAATGCTTGAGGAGAGGAGAATTCAAAATAGTGTAGTGGGAAGTGTCACAGACCAATTTTAATTTAGCAGCTGAAAGCTAGAGAGATTTTTTCCCCAACATTATAGTGAAATAATAAAATGGGATTGGGGCAAGAACTAAAGGGGCTGGAGTAGTAAGTCCCCAGTGAATTCTCAAAACTGGCCCCCAAAATCTCCCATACAGGTAGACCCACACACACAAAGGAGAAGCTCCTGGAAGTGAAATAAAAATTTTTACGGATAAAGACAATGAAAATGGAGTAATAAGAAGTCCAGATAAAAGGGACTGATGAAAGGGAAATGAGTCAAGAAAGTTCAGAAAGCAAGTCACCATATATTTTTTAACTCTGAAAGAAAATAATAGAGAGGTAGGAAAAGCTTCCCTGAACCACACTTCTTTCTAGAAGTTGAGAAAAATTCATTTCACTTGGAAATGAACACAGAAAAAATGTGAGTTTAAATTCTATATAAAATTATGGCCAGAAAAAAAATGTAATAAGGAATAACATCCCTAGAGGCAATAGAATTATGCCAGAAAGTTATATCCTAGAACAGAATGATCCATTAACTTCTATTTCAAACAAAAGAGAAAATCAACCAGAAGAAAGCAAAATAAAACTCAGCTTCAGAAAATCTCATAGACTGGGGTACCTGGGTAGCTCAGTGATTGAGCATCTGCCTTTGGCTCAGGTGGTGATCCCGGGGTCCTAGAATCAAGTCCCACATCAGGCTCCCCGCAGACAGACTGCTTCTCCCTCTGCCTATGTTTCTGCTTCTCTCTGGGTGTCTCTCAAGAATAAATAAATAAAATCTTAAAAAAAAAAAGCTCATAGAGAGCAGCCCCGGTGGCTTAGTGGTTTAGCGCCACCTTCAGCCCAGGGTGTGATCCTGGAGACCCAGGATCGAGTCCCACATCGGGCTCCCTGCATGGAGCCTGCTTCTCCCTCTGCCTGTCTCTCTCTCTCTCTCATAAATAAATAAATAAATAAATAAATAAATAAATAAATAAATCTTTAAAAAAACTCATAGATTTATTTATAGACCTCAGGAAACAATTAGAAATAGAATACAATTTTTTTTTTCAGAAATAAAAACTAAGAAAAACACAAGAGCTACTGAACGTAACAGACAATGCCTTAAGGAAAGGAGATGATGCCTTAGTGAAAAAGATGAAGAAAAGCAAGAAAGATCCAATATAGGTAGAATAGGAGTCACTGATGCTAGAACCAAAGTAAGAGAGTAAAATAAATACTAAATACTGTACTTTAAGAAAATCTCCTGAAATAAGAATAACTTGAAACTACAAAGTGAAAGAGCACACTACATACCTGAGAATTTTGACCTAGAATGGCCAATATCAAGAGATATTATAGAAAAATTGCTGAGCCTAAAGTTTTTAATTTTGAAAAATTTTCCTAGTTGCTAAAGAGTTGTTGTTTGACAGATCTCATTTATTACTACCTCTTCAGTGATTTACTTGGCTGAGAAAGGCCACTGTGCCCCAGGTCACAAACTCTCTCTGGGATGCCCCATATACATTGGTCAACTCTGGGATTAAAAATTCTGATTTCCTCTCCCCAGCTCGAGACAACTGCAGAGGTAGAGCTCCTTACAGGTTGTGAGCACCGCAGCTCAACTTCCCTCTCTACCCTCTTCCTCCAACTGGTGTTAACCCTTAAAACACTCTCTGATAAACTTCCTTCATGCTGATTGTCATACCAGTGTGTGCTTCCTACATAATCTGATATAAGTTGTATAGGCAAAAAGAGCATTTGCCTTACAAGGGAAAGAACATAGTTCATCAACAGGCTATTTGACCACAGAGAAGAAAATAGAATAATGTGTTTCAGATACCGAAAAGAAGAAAATGTGAACAAAAGCATAAGAGGCACAGACAAATTACTATTAATTTGAACGAACTCAGGAAATATAACTCCCAAAGAACTTAGCAACAGATGAGCCTCTGACCACCAGAGGATTAGAGACATAGATGCACTGGAGAAGTGAATTTGATATATAGACACTTGCAGAACTAAGACACGGGATAACAGAATGAAGGGGTATAGCACCTGTTGCCTACTGGCACAGACAATGTAGACAGAGTGCACTAAGGACAAGGGAGAGAGAACAAGTGGTGCATTTGAAAAGCCTATTTTAACTCTTTTTAGCAAGTGTACAGGTGGTAATAATAATATGTTATTCCAAGACTGTTGAATGTGAAATAAGTAAATGAGCAGGGATGGGATATTCTAATCTTGGTGTTACCTATGTCCTTGTGAACCAGGATTTCCAAGGTAGAGTAGGGGTTGGCAATAATGGCTCATGGGCCCACCACCTTTATTTTTGTAAATGACTTCTTAATGTATTGTAGCTATACCCATCACTTTACATGTTGCTTATGGCTCCTCTGTGCCACAAGGGCAGAACTGAGTAGTTGCAACAGAGACCATATGACCTGCAAGGTAAAATAACTACAATTTAATCCTTTGTTAAAAAGGTGGATGACCCCCTAGAGTAGAAGAACAGAGTTACAGAAATAATATAGAAGCTGTTGGGCAAAAACCAGGTAGTCCCAATTTCAATTAGAAGAATCAGCATATCAATGTGAATTTGTGGTGTGTGTGTGTGTGTGTGTGTGTGTGTACATGCTAGAGAGAAAGATAATTATTTCATGACTCTGTCTACTCAGGAAGTTTAGAAACAACAACCAAATAAATAGCAGTGAACATCTGTATTGATCATATTGCAATCTTGAAACACATTGACCTACTAAAAGAATCCAAAACGTCTAGCCGATAGGAAGTATGCAAAATTATCTTACTTGATATTGAGAAAGCCATAAAAGGGTTCCTGAATCAACTTGAAGAGGCTCACACTGCCCCAAAAGCCTCCACTTTGTGCTTCAAGAAACATAATAATTACAGTGGCTTAAAACCCATTAGATATGTTTAAATCCCTGTGTTCATGCTGATATTAAAACATGAAATGCTTGCCTACCTTTTTAGTGTAAACTGTTCCTGTAAGTAACCAAAGAACAGATGAGGGAGCAGTTTCTTTTATAAAAGTTCCCCTTCTAATAAATGATAAATTTAGGATGACCCTGCTTGTAATCTCTCAAATTATCGAAGGAACTCATCGTCAAGCATCCATGGCTCCTAACGTCACAAAAAAGAGACAACCATACATCAAATAGCTTCCATTGTAAAAACACACCATCACCGGTAGTCCTGCCAAACGAGTAGAACCTGAGTCTGATGAGCGTTTGTCTTATCTGATCCACTTTGCAGCAAATACCATGAGTAGAAGAGCATGCTGAACTGGGTCTTATGTTAGCAATTGGCAAAAATACAGATTGTGAGGCAAATGTTCAGGTCACGTATGTACTCTTTACTCCGAAGATAAATTATAAAGGAAAGTATGGTATGAGGAGAAAACCTGTGGGTTAAAAGATGTGCGTGTGCGTGCACGTGTGTGCATTGTGTGTGCATGTCATTGGGATGGCTTCTGAGGTGGCAGCAAATTTTATTTCTTGACCTGAGTGATGGTAACAAGGTTGTTCATTCACCTTCTAACTCATACACCCCTATACCTGCTCTGTCTGGTTACCTGTTTCCCTACTTCATTTTACAATATGAAGACAGAAAAGAAGGAAATGTAACTTATTTCTAAAAATAAGTTTATTCTAAAAAATAAAATAAATGGTTAGAGAGACTGTGGTACAGGTAAAGTATTAAACATGTGGTTATACTTACTAAATCTGCAGCTGTTCCACTGAGAATTAAGAAAGAAAATTAATTTGCAAACCCAACCTATAGCTTTATTTGTATCCAACTGAATTAAATGACTTAGATTTATGTCTGAAATTTACCTAAATTTACCTAATTTACCTAATTTGCATATAATATGTGTTCTCAAGACTCTGTCTCTCTCAGTGTAATAAAATCTTTGCACTCCCAATGGTTAGTGTGCCCAGATTATCAACAATGCAAACAATATTCCAAGAGCTACCTTCCACATAGGTTGTGAAATGAGAAAGAGTGTGGTTGATGCCAGGGACACAGACTTTGGATGAGAAACCTTGCTTGATTTCCCAGGTTATATCAGCAGAAATTTCCCAGAGCGAGGAACAAAAGGACAGTGAATGTTTAGGTGCTGCCCTGAATGCCCACAAGATGTTTGGTTCATTATTGTGATGTTTCCACAGCTGTCTGCTTGTAGAAAGAGCTGCAGGAAATATGTCATCCTTCTCAAAAAACAAGCAAGAGCCACTAAAGCCCCATTATTGGCCCAAAGCAGGAAGTACAACAAAGCCCAACATAATACAGTTCTGCTGAAAGGAATCTAACTTAGGAAAGAGTGGTGAGTTTTTCTTAGGATTCCTAGTGTAAACTGTTCCCAGACCAGTCATGATTAAAAGATATGCTTATTTAATGGCCAACAGTTTATGACAAATTGGGAAGGCTATCAAAAGGAGAAGGAAGCCTGTGCATCAAGATGTAATCCTTTTCTAATGCACCAGGAAATATTACCCGCTGATGGCAAAGTAACGTAAAACAAAGACAGTTGTTGACATGCCATTTCTGGAGTCGTGCCAGAAATGTTACTGCCCGCGGAGACAGGGAGGCCCTGCAGAGTTGCCCCAAAGAACCGTTACATTGGGTTTGTGCTGGCCTGTCCAGCAAGCCACAGTTGTGAGCTAAGGGAAAGCATTCAGCTGCAAAAGAGAGACTTCTTTTTTAGTGGGAAATCAAAAAGATTTGGTTAGTAGTCTCTTTGTGATATTCATTAGCTGGGTCGTTAGTCAAAACCAGCAGGCCACCTTTCAGAGGAAGTCCTGTATATTCTGGGAGCTGGGATGTGGGAGCTGTAGTGATACTGCTTTAGAGAAAATGTGTGCATTGTCCAGGTGCCAAGTATAAAACATTTCTGGATAGCAATGGACAATACACTGTGAAGTCTCAATTTTTATCTAAAAATAGAAACCTACAGTTTATCTAGTGGTTTTCTTCAGAGACATTTAAAATGATTTATTCAGTAGTTCCTTCTTCTACCCAAATAAACATTTTGCAAAATTGGTAGCTCTCCTGTGTCTTTCAGTCTCCTTAGGATCCACTCAATTGCATCAACATCTTCCCATGAAGAGGCTTGGAGCCACCCAAGCCTTGAGCCTCTGAGAACCAGGCTTCTTCTTAGATTGAGAAATTCTTCCTCACTAGAGAATGAGGGATGAATCCTGATATGATGCCCTTTACCCAGTATTTACTGTCCTTGCGATAACAGAATCTTGGTCCTCTGTGAGCATTGGGCCATGGCCCCAGTCTTCCTTCCACTGTATGGGCCCATTTTGCCTAACAAAATTGGCCTTTGGTGGCATCCCCAGCTCAGCCTTCTATCCAGGCCAGTTGAACAGATCTTTCCTCATGTCCTTTCTTCTCTCCCTCATTCTCCTTTTCTCCTAACACTACTATTCAAGATGTGTGTGTGTGTGCATGTGTGTGTGTGTGTGTGTGTCTATGTGTCTGTGTGCATCCTGGGGGGTTTAGAAGATACAGAAATGAATAATACTTGATTTTTGCTCCTAAATAGTTTTCAATCTGGTGGAAGAAGTATGTAGAAAATTAGCAACAACATGGGTTTAAGCAAACTCTGTACAAAGAAGCAGAAGCAAAGAGGTAGGAGAATGTTTCCCATCCATTCTACTGTCACGCTCACATTTCATAGCTCTGAGTATACAGGCCTAACACATGATTACAGGTGTCTTGTATATTCTCCATAATTTGTCTTCCTGGCCAGGTAATAGACTTCTTGGGACCTGGGCATGCTTATTCATCTTACCTGGTTTCTATGACATTACTAAATGCTCCACACAATATTGGACACAAACTCAATGGCAATAATGATAATAGCAAATATTGAGTCCTCGCTATATGCAAGACAATGTTTTAAGTGCTTTATGTGATGAGCTAACATACTAAATCATTGCCACAGATCCTCATTATAGAGACAAGGATATATATATACGCACAGAAAGATTAAGTAACTTGTATAATACTGAAATTTTTGAGGGCATCCAATTGATAGTGTCTATCTTCTCAATCAAGTTTTGGGTTCTGAATTAATTTAGAAATAAGCCAAGATAAGAGAGACATGATTGATATATCGCTTTTTTTTTTTTAACTCATTAACCCTGAGTATAAGAAGTAGCTTAAAGAAAAGCAGATAGTAAGGGCAGCCTGGGTAGCTCAGCAGTTTAGCACCACCTTCAGCCCAGGGTGTGATCCTGGAGACCTGGGATCGAGTCCCATGTCAGGCTCCCTGCATGGAGCCTGTTTCTCCTTCTGCCTGTGTCTCTGCCTCTGTGTGTGTGTGTGTGTCATGAATAAATAAATAAAATCTTTTTTAAAAAAGCAGATAGTAATACTGAACCCCACAACTGGGGAAGCTTATCCACTTAGCCATGGCAGTGCTGGACTGCAGAAGACTAATTCGCCTGTGTTCTGTAGGCAAGTCATGCCCAAGAGGGTAAATTGAGTAGCTGAGTTGAGAATATCTAGGTTATTCTTTTCAAATTTACCAATCTGATATATTTATTCATCTTTCTTGGGGTAAGGTGAGTGAAGGGGATAGAGCCAGGCCAGAGTGTTCACAATTGAGGTCCTACCACTTGGAGGAAATAATAGCTGTTGAGAAAATGTGCAGTACTTCCCAGATTTTTGTTCTCTTAATATGTCAGACCTAACCATTAAGCATACCATCACCAAAGGGTGTGACTATCCTATTTGGTGATTAACAACCAGCATTTTTGTTCCCATTTGTATGAGGTATGCTCCAACTCCACAGCATATCTTCCTGAATTCATTGGTGGAGAGTTTAGATTTTGTTCTGAGATTATGAAATGGTCAGAATGCTATGCAGACCAATCAACTCCAGTCAACTCCATACCAAAATAGCATAGTAGAGGCTTGGCAATGAGATTAACTGAAAACATTACGAGATCCAAATACTAAAATGCAGAATAAAATGGTAAATATAAAAAAGCACCAAAGTTGAACACAGAACTTCTCCCATTATAACCTTCTCAGAGAGATATTAATGTCTAATAATCAAATTCTCTTTAAGTTAACATCCAAATACACTCAAGACTGAGAGAATGAAAGTCAAACTATAATCTCTCTTCCATATTCAAATCCAGGGAGAAATTAAAATTCAGAGATTAGATCTCCTTGAAATCTAGAATCCATAAAAGAAATAAAATATGAGTCAAAAGTCTGAGGAAGTTCAAGTGCCCCACAACATTGTTAGTCTCAATCAGAAGGGTTCTTACTCCCTACATAGAGTTAGGTTCCTAGCCTGAGCTATATCTCACTAGAATGGCTAACTGCAGCTCAGTCAGGCTTAACATCGCACATTGGTTCAACTCTGAGTATCTGAGATGCCTTGCCTTTTTAAGAGTCTCAAGAGTGAATAGAACATACATGATTATCTAGCACAAATCCCACAACTACCAAATTTGGAAAACAAACTCTCCTCAGCTTCACAGCAGTGTCCTAGGGAAACTTTTGTTCCTAGAATACTGACCCACAGTCCCTCATCCACATATCCAATATTCAAGAAGCATTTGGTGGCAAATATTTACCTTAAGTGACTGATATGATTTATAATTTTTAATATCATACTAAGTATGAATAATCTCATGTTTTGTTGCAAAAATATGAATGTTAGATTATGAGGTGGTTCTGAAGACCCTATTTGAAGTATTATGTGATATTTGGTATAGTCTGAATAACTCTGAATTCAGAAACACATATGGTCTCAAATATTTTGGAGAAGAAAATGTGGACCAGTATTGCCCAAGAGCATCAAAAAGTGAATGGAATTAAGACAGCTGGAGATTTTATTTTCTTCAGCCACATCAAGTTGCAAGTCAGTCACTGTCAGAATTCATAGCTGGAGAACTCAAAGTCAATTGGAAGAACTTGCTTATGAAAGACTAATTTTGGCACAATACATTTATCAAATCTGGTGAAGAAATATAATTTCTGTTCTCTCTTTCTAAATGGCACTTAAGACATTGCCATCCTCTTGCAAACTTAGGAAATTTGTAATAATGGCAGTCCCAGTCACCACCTCTTCTGTGAGGTGTCTTTCTTTCCCACAGCATCAAGTTATTCCCAAGAGATGCAAAAGAGAACTGCACCAACATGAAAGTGGTTTTTAGCTCTACACCATGTTTGCTAACATCTCATTGTCCAAAGCAAGCACATGGTTAAGTTCAAGTCAGAGTACAAGAGCATTCCAAGTTACATGGCAAGGGGCATGGTCATAGGGAGTGGAAAGAATGTGTGGTTATTTCCATAAACTATCATAAATTCCCTGCGTGTGAAAGCCAACATGGTGGTGGTTGGTGGGGGAGAAGTGTTTTTGTTGACATTTACTGTTCACACAGCTAGAAAATGGTGAAGACAGGACTTAATCTGATTTTAGATTTGCTTTTCACCCCATCCATTAATCTGTCCCCTCTATTTCTGGATGGTTGACACCCAAGACCTGTCCAGGAGAAATGGAGTCTATTCACTAAGACAGACTCTATTAGGATTAAAACTCAAAGTGAAAGAGGGAGCTCACATACAGCTGTTCCACCTCCCTAGGCAATGCTGGGTGCATGGGTGATAGACACAGGGATGGTGTGGATAACACTCATGCTTGTGTATGGTATAGCTCTTGCTTGCTCCTGAGAGAAGATTTTTCTCTCTTCATCTCACACCACTCCCCAGGTATTTTGACACAAGAATCACAGAAGTATAAGCCTTAGGTGTGAAGGGAAAAAGACTGAGGTCAAACATTTGGATCTACTCTCTGCCTTTAGAACATTACCCCAAGGAAAACCACTTCATGATAGTTTTCAAGTAATTCCTGTGACTTGGGAGCTCAAAATAGGAGATTTTCTGGAAGGTAAGCCTACCTTAATAAAAAAATAAATAAATAAAATGTGACTGCTTCCAAATGAAACATATTTTATTTTCAAAGAAAAAAATTCCCCTGGGCTTTTTTACTTCTTCTTTTCTTCTTTTACCCTGTGACTTTTCTGACCTTAAAATGTAGGATGACTATATATTTTTAAAAATATTTTATTTATTTATTCATGAGAGACACAGAGAGAGGCAGAAGGAGAGGGAAGCTCCCTGCAGGGAGCCTAATGCAGGAGTCAATCCCAGGACCCTGGGATCATGACCTGAGCCAGAGGCAGACTAACCATTGAGCTACCTAGGCACCCCTAGGATGGCTATTGATGCAGATTTTTTTGAATGAGGTTAACCATCACATTAAAGGTTTTGCTTTGGCTACTGAAAATCAGCTATAATGTGATTCCATATTGGTTAGTTTTCCCTCGATTTCAAATAATTAGCAGCGTAAGATATGGAACTTAGGAAGAAGTCTAGGAATTTGTAGGGTGATAATATTGAAACAGTGAAGGAGGAGAGCATTCCAGAAGGGGAAGATGAGTGTGGCTTTGGAAGTGATAGGAGAAGTTATGTGGCTTGATTGTCTTTGTTAGAATGTAGGATCAGATGGCAAGGCCAAGGATTTAAATCATATAGCAGCCCACTTAGACATGCCCTAATCCTATTGCAGAATGCCTATATTTTAAGGAGGTGAGAAAAAAAGTGAAACAATGTCTACAGGAAATAGACACAAAGAGAAAGAAAGCTGTAGGTGCCAAGAGAAGTAGAAATATTGGTGACAGATGTTTTTGGGTTATTGGAGGTGCCCTGCTCCAGACAGCATCTTCATCATCTCTCTGACACTGCCTTTTCCCCCAAGTTTGTGGCAGGCACCATAATGGCTTTTACAAGTGTGCTTGACAAAGGGATGCTATGAAACAGCAGCATCCCATTCACCTACACCTCTACAGCAGGCTTGTAAAATAGCTTTCCTTAATCTAGCCACCCAGCAGGACACAACACTGTTGAAAAAGAAAACCTAGACCATAACAAAGTTTCACAAAAGGAACACTCAGGAGAAGGCTAGAAATTAAACCTATTGTGGCTGGATGACATTATCTGTTGATCAGAGACACAATCTACCAAATATTTTATGTTCTGTGTACTACATTGACTTGTAAGCCAATGGGCACATATGTTGGGGGACAGATAGATGACAGATATTTCCATTTATGTATCATTGATTCATTTAAGCCACTGAATTAATAAGCTGGGGAGTACCACCAATTCCTGAATCTACGAAGCATTTGAATACTCCAAATAGGTCTTTTTCCTAGCTCAGAGGAACAAGATTGATGTTACAAAATATCTGGGACAAGAGAGGAAGGCAATGAGTAAACCAGATGGCAAAACTGGGAGAATAAGAAGAGAAGGCAAAACAAATCATATGTTTTAGGATGCATCAAAATTTAGTCCATATCCTGGATCACCAACACCTATGGAGTGATTACTCAAATTCACTTTACAGTGGATTTCTGCTTCTAAGATAGAGTAATATGGATTGGATTTATCCTTCCACCTGATACAAGCTTGATCAAAAAATTAATTAATGGAAAATATATGAAATAACAGTGTTCAGTCCTTGGACATTGGCAAAAAGAGGACAGTGATCGCTAAGAAATGCTAAATGAAAGAATTGAGCCCTATGATTACTTCCACTTACTAATGGAAAGGATTTCGAGGTTGTGGCCCCAGGAGGTGGAAGCTTAGGTGGAACCCAGTGGTTATGCTGAGGATGTGAACCTGTAAATTCAGGGAGAACAATGAAGCTAGAGTTCCCAGGCAGAGTACCAGGAAGGAGAGGATTGTGCAGAGAGAGAGGCCCATGAGCCTCCAGCTGAGCAATGCTCAGTATAAATGTGACCAGAAAATACCTGGGGTGTGTAGACCACATGGAAGGATCCATCCTGGAGTGAGCTATCTTGGAGATAACACAGAGTGGGAGGAGCTCACACTGCCTCCAAACAGAGTAGGAAATGTCACAACCTCTAGGCCATGGGAGAGAATACTCAGAAAGACTTTGCCTCAGGAGTGGGCAAAATTAGCCCTAACCTGAAAATTCCTCTTTCTTAGCTGACAAAGCCTAAAAGCAAGATCCAAAAGGACAAAACTGTTTTCAAGTAACTTATCTACATCACTGAACAGAACTCAAGAACTTTGTAGTGCCACAAAAATATCTAGTACCCTGTAAGGCAAACTTTGCAATGAATATCTAATAAAAAATTACAAGGCGGGGATCCCTGGGTGGCGCAGCGGTTTGGCGCCTGCCTTTGGCCCAGGGCGCGATCCTGGAGACCCGGGATCGAATCCCACATCGGGCTCCCGGTGCATGGAGCCTGCTTCTCCCTCTGCCTGTGTCTCTGCCTCTCTCTCTCTCACTGTGTGCCTATCATAAAAAAAAAAAAAAAAAAAAAAAAAAAAAAAAAATTACAAGGCATTCTAAGAAGCAGGAAAATGTGACCCATAACAGGGAGAAAAATCAACTGACTGAAACTGATCTAGAAATAGAAGAGATGAGTAGAATGGATGGAATTAGTATACCAAAAATTAAAATACTTGCTATATCCGTATTCCTCATTCTCCAATATTTGGGAAAAATATGAATAGTACATAACAAAGACCCAAATCAAACTGGAGATGAAAATTACAATATCTGGGATGGAATTCACAACAGATAAGACTTGTCAGAAGCAAGGATTAGTGACTTGAACTTACACATCAATAGGAACTATCCACCATGAAACATAAGAGAAAAAGAGTTTTAATGAAAAGAGCATCAGTGAACAGAAGGACAACTTCAAATGGCCTAATAGATTAGAGTCTCTGGAGTAGGCGAGTGAGGAATGGGACAGAAACAAATATTTGAAGAAGTAACTAATGGTTGAAATTTTTTCAGACTTGATAAAAACTATATATCCACAGATACAAGAAGTTCAATGAACTCCAGGCACAAGAAACATGGAGAAAACTTCGCCAGGGCACATCATAATCACAATGCTCCAAATCAGTGATAAAGAGAAAATCTTAAAAGCAGTCGGGAGATGGGGAATATATATATGCTATGTACAGAGGAACAAAGATAAGGATGGCCTCAGAAGCAATGCAAGTAAGAAAAAAGTGGGACATTCTTAAAACATGGAAAGAAAAAAAGACCTAACAAACTTGAATTCTATGTCCAACAAAAAAATCTTTTGAAAACTAAAACCATGATGTTTTCAGAATATAAAAATTCAGAGAATTCATCGCTGGCAAGCTGGTAGTACAAGAAATGTTAAAGGACATCATTTGGGCAAAAGAAAAATGATACCAAATGGGGCTATGTATTTCCACAAAGAATGAAGAGCACTGGATATGGAAATTATACATTTTTCTCCTGATTTAAGATAAAACTTTAAAGATAACTGGCCATTTAAATAAAATACACTACAAAATATATGATGTAAATATAAAATATAATATGTAATATAATAAAATATATTGTAAAAAGAATAAACTCAATTAATACCAAAAAGGGTCAAAAACAAGAAAACATAAAGAACCCATGAGACACATGGAAAACAACGAGGAAGATGGAAGCTTCAAACTCTAATCACTCTAAATGCAAATGGTCTAAATATTTCAATTAAAAGCCAAATATTGTCAGTTAAAATATAAAAAGCAAAACCCAACGCTATGCTGCTTATAAGAAATTCACTCTAAATGTAAAGACATGAATAGGTTAAAAGAAGGGAAAATCAAAAGAAAGCTGGAGTGGCTAAATTAATAGCAGACAAAGTAGATTTCAGAGCAAAAAATACTACTACCACTAAAAGGCTCATTTTGTAATTAATGAAGGACAATTCATCAAGAGGATGTAACATTCCCAAATGTTTATGCAAAGAGCCTTAAAATCCATGCAGCAAAATTTGATAAGCAATACTTGATAAAAAGCAGAATCGAAAGCATAGATGAATCCACAATTGCAATAAGTATCCCAACAGTCCTCTCCCAGCAATTTATGGCATAAATAGAAAATCAATAAGGATATAGTAAACTCAAACACTATCAAGCAAGTTGACTTGACTGACATTCATAGAACACCTCACCCAATGACAACAGTATAAAAATTATTTTCAAATGCACCAGGAACATATCCTAAGATAGGCCATATTTTGTGCCATAATGCAAGCCTCAACAAATTGAAAGGATTTAAATCATACGAAGAATGTTCTCTAATCACAATGGAATTAAATTATAAATCAATAACAGAAAGATACATGGAAAAGTATCCAAATATTTGGAAATTACATAACGGACTTGAAATAACCCATAGGGCAAAGAAGTAATCAAGAGGAGAACTAGAAATTTCGAACTGAATGAAAACGAAAGCATAGCACATTACAATGCGTGGGATTCCAATGAAGCTGTATTTAGAGGGGGAATTTACAGCATTTAACAATTTTCTTAGAAAAGAAGCATCTCACATCAGTGATCTTGGCTTTCACCTTGAACATAACTAGATAGAAGAGCAAACGAAACCCAAGTTCAGGAGAAGAAGAAATAAATAAATAAAGATTACAGCAGTAAGCAAAGCAATTCATTTTCCATGCCGCAAAAGAACAGAGATCGAATTCAGCATAATGCTATGGAGTATTTCTTGGCGTCTCCACCACGTGTGTAGGGTTCTCACCACCATTCTACAGGAAGATGAAACTGGAAATGTGGCCACTTAACCATGGAGGGGCCAATGCAATGGGCAGAGAAGAGGAAACCAAGCATACCTGCTGGTTGTCAGCCCAGCAGAGACATGGCTTCTCTTATTTGATGGAGAAGTCCAGTTTGGAAAAGGAATGCATTCCCTGCTACCGTATTTGGGGTCAGAATTTACGTCACCCAACAGCTAAAATTCTTCCCTGTTCTTTTATTTTCTTTGACCCCATTGCAGTGATCAAAGGGGAACCACGGACACACTGCTTATTTCAATCACCCTTCGTGGCTAATGTTAGTGCTCTTTGCTTTTCATCTTTTTAGACGACTTAGCAAATTCTGTTATCCTTTCTTATCCTTATGTCCCTCTCCTGGAGGGACAAACTCCTGGATTTTTAACCTTAAAAGTGAAAACACATAAAAACAGCCATCAGTCCCACATGTCTTATTCTTGGGAAGTACTCATGAAGGGAAACGACATGAATGTGACCAAATGGCTGGTAGCAAGGGTGAAAAACAACCCTATGTGTAATCACATGTCCTGCTCCCATAGGACCCCCCACTCTCTCCTTCCTATCTATGGGCTAAGCAAACTTCATTATTTCCTGAACACCACCTTGTTGTTGTCTAGGCCAATAATAAGAAGCCTTCATTGAGTGTCTGCTCAAACTTTGTGAGGGGGCCATTACTTTTGATCCCACTTTCCCAGTGGAAACTGAATTAGGAAAGCAATGATCCCCAAGTCACATAGAGTAAGTGAGATCCAAACACACATTGTCTGACTTTGGATCTCATGCCATTCTGCAATGGTGCACAACCTCTAAAGGAGCCATACTTTATCCTACAAATCATATCATTCATTCTTTCTTTTCTTTACTCGATCATTTATTCAACAAATGCTTACCGACACCTACAAGGTCCCAGACACCATACTAGGTGCCAGGAATACAGAGGTGACCAATAGTCCACAAGTCAGTTGCTCTCCTGGCCCTTTGAGATCCAGGTGATTTTAGCTTGGACCTCCAATTCCATGCTCCGTGATTATCCATACTTTCTCTGAGTTTCTGCGAGTTTCTTTGGGGGTCATATTCTCAGGTTACTTCTACTAGTCTCTGAAATGTGCTATATCCCAGGACTCACGAAATATCCCCTTCACACAGAAACTTGTGACAGCAGTAAGGTTTACTGGTAGTGTTGTGGTCTGGAGATGGGCAGGAGAGGAAGAAAGAGTTGAGGTGTCATGTCAAAACCTAAAGCAAGTTCAAGTTTTACATTAGCTCCTTCCAATTTAAAATGTGCCTTAGTGATCCCCTATGCGACAGTGTGCATTGGCGGCCTCCCCATGCAGTCCTCTGCCTCCCAGGGGCCTCTCTGAGTACTCTCTTCCTTTTCTTTCTTTCTCTCTCTCTTTCAATGTCTTCTCTTCCTCCTTCCTGTCATTAAGAACAAATTACTCTTCTTTTCTCATGAAAATTCTGATTCAGTTTAGCCAGGTTCCTCAGAAGCCTTGATCTTGCCTCCGAAGCCTCATCCTTCAACCTCCAGGGACTCAGAAACTTGTATTTGCAAATATAGTTCCATCCCTAAGAAGAATTTCTGCCAGCTGTTGAGAAGCATACTTCAAGAAAGAAAATTGAGGCAAGGGAGGAATGCAGAGGAAGAAACCTTCATTTTAGAAAATGTGGTGAATAGTAGGTCCTCAAAGCCACCAAGGGTTACAGAGGTATCTGTGCCACATTTGGAAGGTGTTTCAGTCATCTACCCTGCAAAAGGCCTCTCCAAACTCCAAACTTGAAAATAACAGCCACTGGAGATCCTGTGAGCTCTTGGCTCAGTGAGTCAAGCGTCCGAATCTTGGTTTCAGCTCAGGTCCTGATCTCAGGGTTGGGGGATCATGCTTCCATTCCAGTTGGGCTCTGTGCTCAGCATGGAGTCTGCTTGAGATTCTTTCCCTCCCCCTCTGTCCCTCATCCACTGCCCCTCCCATGTGGCTGGTATGCCACATGAACTAAGTAAATTAATAAATGAAATATTACAAAAGAGTAGAACAGCCATTGATTTGCTTAGAATTCTGTGGAACAAGATTTCAGACAGACACAGCAGGAATGGCTTGTCTCTGCTCCACAGTGTCTGGATATCCACTGAATGACTTGACCATTGGGAGAGGGCTGGGAGAGTTTGACAGGAGTCATTTGGCTGGCCCCTAGGTTCACATTGTTGTCTGGGTTTGCATCTTGTCTCATGTGGCCTCTGCATGAGCCAGCTTGGGATTCCTTACAACACAGTGGTCTTGAGTGGGCTGAACCTACATGTCAAGTGGCTTTTTCCAAGGTAGAATGTGACAGCTGCCAGCCGTCTGCAGGCTTGGGCAGAGAAGTCTCAGTCATTTCTGCTACACAGAGAATCACAAGAGACAAGGAAGTCAACTCCATCTCTTGAAGGATGGGATGGCATAAGTATACAGGAAGGGAAAGAATCAATGACAGCCACAGAGGGAGAGCAATGGCCCAGGGGAAGCAGTGAAAAGTCACTAGGAGATATCTCGAGTCAAAAAGGAAAGGCAATTCCAGGTGGAAGAGGCAGCAAGGGCAATGATGACTGTAAAATGAAATCCTGTAGGTGAGAGGGAACATAATGTGATTGGCAACCGCAAGAAATTCAGAATGGTTAACATGTGAGATTCTAATCCTGAGTGAAATACTAGCTCAGGATGCAAAGTTAATAGAAGCCAAACCACGGAGAATGGCATATACTCTGCAAAGGACCCTGGATCTCACTGAGGATTTGGGACAGAGCCACGATCAGATGTGTGCTGTTGGTGAGCTTGTGGCTCTGCTCCGCAAGACGGATGATGGTGACCCGAATGAAAAGAAATGGTCAGACTGGAGAAATGTAAAGGATCAAGCACCGGGAAGGGGAACACAGGTAAAGGGGCAGTTTTTTTGAAGGGGGAAATTAAGTTTAGACGAAGTTAATTTTGTGACACCCTTTAGACATCCAGGGTAAATAGTATAAATGAGTCTTGAGAAAGAAAAGGAAAGGTCTGGGGTGTTAAAATCACATTTGGAGCTCATCAACAAGCAGAAGTCGAGGCTATGAAAACACGCGAATTCATCCAAAGAAAGTGTGAGGAGAAACATGAGAAAAGGACTAAGCATAGAACCTGGGAGAGCAGCAACATTTAAGGTTTCCATATGTAAGGCCTTTGAGAAAACAGACTGTTCAGAGCCCAAAAAGTATCTTGAGCCTGATAAAGGTCCAGTGAGGCCCGTACGACAGGTGAATAATCAAAAGGACAGAATTGGAACTCTTGCTTCCCAGAGTAAAGATGGCAAAAATTCTGTGACTGTATACTCAACCTTTTTTTTTTTTTTTTTTAGGTTTTCTGCCTAAAAGGGAAGCAACGTGGAAAGGTGTAGACATCTCTGATTACAGAGGAGGAGTGTGATGATGGGAATCAGGGAGCAGCTTTCTTTCCAGGTTGCATCCAGGCATACAAACGTAAATTCTTAAACTTCTCACTCTCCTTTGCGAGCCCGGGACCACTGATAAATATCAGTTTAGTTGACAATTTTGTAGCGATTGTTCTTATCCAGTGTAGCATTGTCTCTGGTGCTGGGGAGTTGAGACATTCCAAGATGGTGGCTCCAGAAAACCTAGTGTGTGCTTTATGCCACCGTAGCCATTCTCCTGTGGAAAACGTCCCTTCAAAATCATGGACAGAACAAGGGTTCCACTATGGAAACCCTACACTAGGAGTTCCCATTGTTCTCTTCAAATGTCCAAGCTGTCCCTACAGGGCTGAGACAGCTGCCAGCCAGGATGGGGGACAGGAGCTCACTAGGTGGGGGTGTTTCCCCTGCCACATTGTAGTTTATTGGACATAACAAAGGATCGAGCCAGCTGGTGTGTGGTGGAGAGTAAGATGCTCAGAAGGCCCTCTCTCTTGGCCTATTATGTGATTCTGAGAAAGGAAGCTCAGGCAAGATCAATACATCCTCTGTGTGGACGTCAAACAGCTTGTGACGTTGGTTCTTCAGGGCTGTTTTTAGTGAGGATATTCCAGTCTTATGAATTTGACATGAATTTGGCTGGGTGCCCCAACAGAATGCAATGTAGGCATAATTCGATCTTCCTGTAATTGTCTATTTAACTTGGCAATCCAGACTAATTTTTTCCTGTGAAGTGAGCCCAGGACGTCACCAGGACAGTGATTGGGTTAATTAATGAGGCATAATAATGTGCATAATAAAAGCTTATGATCTGGTTCTCTTCCTGCTGTTTTCCTCTCTCCTTCCCATAGAGAACTGCTGGTCTCACCAGAATCTGTGAGTCACGTTTCGTTAAACGAGTCTCTTCTTCTTGTAAACAACATTAAGGGGAAAATAATAACTCCAGAACCATCTGTTTGATTCAGTCCTTGACTTTTTTTTTTTCATTTCCCCCCATTGCATGTTAAAGGAAGTAAATAGGAAAAAAAATTCTAATTATATTGCTGTTTACTGATTAAAGGATAACTTATTACATTTATTTTAAACATATTCTGATCCACACCCAATGCTTTTATCTTCTTTCTGTTCCTTCCCACTCCCTCTTCTTTTTTCTTTTTTTATATGTAGCTAATTAAACTCAAGCCTATTCTCAAGATTGTTTAAATTTTTGCAGCCCGGTGACACCAGGAATTGCTTGCTTTGGTATCAACAATCATTTGGGGGAAAAGAAGTGCTTTTCCGGATACCAATGGCAAGACCATTGGACACACTGCATGAGATATGGCTTTAAGTTCTAGCAGTTTCATTTGGTATTGCTGAATTTGGGGAAACCATGAAACATTCTTTCCTAATATGAAAAATGGGGGTTCAACAATTTCAATTCTGTAAGTTGTTATTAAATAGTAATTATGTATGCAGCAGGGACTGATCTAGATGTGGTCATAGTAATAACCCCTGCCCATCACAAGGATCACTATTAGGATCAAGTGAAATAAAGTACATAAAAGTTATCTGGAACTTATAAAGCACTACCTGAGTCTGAGATTTATTGAGATTATTGTCACAGTAAAGCACCTGATACCTGAATTGGCTCTTTCATGAGCCAATGGGTTACTTTCAGGGTTGGGCAAGGAAATAACAGTGCACTAGACAAAGCTTGCTTTAACATTTCTGTGCCTAATCCTTCCTCGGAAAGAAGAATCCTCCCCTCCATATTAGGATCACTAATTGATGCCATTTTGCTGCGGTCATTTAGCACACGGTATCTTCCCATTGAAAATTCCTTGATTTAACAACTCCAATTTTTTTTTTTTCTAAAACTTGGTGCCTTTCTTAATCAAAGGCAAAATCTGTCTAAAGCAACTTTTGCTAGAAAAAGAGCATAAACACTCTGATGCCTGGCGCACGGTTATATGCCTGCATTTGGCTCTCGTCACTGTTAAGAGCCTGGAAGTTGCAATCTTACTGGAACACAAGGTTTGGACAGAAAGGGTGCATTCCATGTGAGTCACAGGTGATGAAGTCATACTCCAACTTCTCGACATCTAGGTACATCAGCAAACAACAGTATTCATCAAAGGAAAGATTTACCCTTTCCTGCTGCTGAACCTTATCGTCTGAATCACAACTGGAGAGTAACATTGTCAGCTCCACTATCCTTTCATTAATACACCTCCTGCCCTTGGGAAGTAGTGACAAATGTTTGCTTTGCTTCCCAACAATCCCTTACAAGGACTCTCTGGTACCTAGTATTTTATTTTATTTTATTTTATTTTATTTTATTTTATTTGGTACCTGGTATTTTAAAATTAAAGTTAACTGAAAATTATTTTTAAAATTTCATCATTAAGGTATAGTTGCCAGGGAAGGAAAAGTGAATTATCACCAAAAATACCTCCAGTACGCGACAGAATGAAAGCTTCATATTTCTGCTGTAAAACAAGGGAAAGAGTTACAAATGACAGAGTTTCTATCTAAGATTCTACAATTTTAGACAAGAGCAATCTACATAAACATACCAAAAAAAAAATCCAAGATTAAGATAACAGGTTTTAAAAATTCAGGAGAAAAAAAAATGGTCATGGTATGCGACAGAAAGAACAAGGGCGAGAGAGTTGGGATTGAGAACAATTCTGAGAAATTACAATTTGGAACCCGGAACGAGTCAGGAAGATATCAACTTACAATTATTCAAAAATTGCAGATGGCATTTGAAGCATGATTTCATTGTCTGACTTGTCTTTTACTGGATTGGTCTCATAAAATTAGGAAAAACCATCCTGTTGAAGAAAAGCTCCATTTACAATTCGTAGTCCAGGTAAATACTGAACACAAATTATTCAAAATTCAAGCCAAGGATCACTAAACACTATACAAATATCTTGCTAGAGTGATTTGGGAAGTTTAATGGAAGTAGAATTTGATATGAGCCTGGGATTAATGTTTCTGGACTAATTTTTTCTCCTCTTTCACATTTTGTTATTCCATAATCAATTTTTATAAACAAAGTCCCAGTCATGCTTCCAGGCAAGGATTCAGTAGAGCTGGCTTATCTGTTTGTGACCTTGCTGGGAGTTCTCTCAAAGCCTTCTCAGGTAGGCAGCCCATTCTCACAAGTGGCTCAGACCCCTCCCCATCTCATGTTATTTGAGCCACATTTCCTGCTTTCGTCCCCTTCGCCCTTTGAAGTCCTGGCTTCTCACCCCAGATCCTGCTCCAAGCCCACTATTTGGTAATCTTCAGCCCATCCTTGCTCCTACCCCAACCACTTTCACCACTCTACTCCTTTGTCTTATGGATTTCCCCCCTGCTAAGAGACTATCTTGCCTCTAGCATATTCTCAATGGATCCAAACAAAACAAGCTCTCCTCAGTCACACCTTTATAGCCCAGGAAGAAGACTGATCCTTATCAGATGCACATGTGATCATCCTGTCACTGAATAATTTTGTATTTGAGCACCCATTATTTATTGGCTCTGTTTTATCAAGTTATTCACAAGACAGGTAAGTTGACATCTTGATGTATAAACTTCTTGCTGCATTTCAGATTTTTTCTTTAGGGTGAATTTCCAAAGTTAGAATTATCTGTTCAAAATGTACAAATACCATAAGCCTATTGATACATAGTCTTAAAATGCTTTCAAGGAAGATCATACAAATCTACATTATATATCCTATATAGGATGTGGCCAGCAAGGCTGTGTCTTACTAGATTGAAGACTTAGAAAGGAGTTGGAAAATTCTGAAGAAAGTCTCCCTTGGTTTTTTAATCTCCCCCTGCCCATTCTTGAAGCACGTATCAGAGAGGTGCTTAGAGCTAAGCAAGAGAAGGGAGGGTGGCAAAACAAGGATAGGGAGACTCCAAGAGTGGGCAGAGTTGGTCTGCATAGGTGGTCTTCACAAGAAGAAGAACATGGGCCTCCGAAATTTGGAGGAATATGTGTATCCTAAAAGAAACCAAACAGAAGGTGCAAATAGGTAAGCAATTGCCAACACAACCAATAAAAATAAGTCAATGGATGATACTAGTGTTGGGGCCAGGCAGGAAGGGAAACTCCTCAAGATGGCGGATAAGCCAAAATGTCTGAGGTTCCTGTCACCACCTCCACTTGGGACGCCAATGGACCAATGACCTGCTGACAGCTTGAGCAGACCCTTACACCTCTCCTTTGGACTTCCCCAACCAAACCCAATGCCCCTCAAACCCCAGAGGAGGAAGTCACCTTTGACTGGTCGAATTGCAATCCTTCCTTTGCATATGAGCCAACCAATAGGAAACCGTTCTGCCTTACAACGTTATGTAAACCCCCTACCACCTTGTCTTGGCACGACTTCCCCGACTCACTCTCTTTCCCCCCGTGAGTCGTGGAACCTCGTGCAATAAAATCTGTTCTTGGACCCTCGCTTGCTTTGGCGGTCTCATTTCCATTTAGTTACTAAAAAACTTAACAACTAGTTCTCCCCAAATAATTTATCTTGGGAAGGTTTATTTCATTCCATCAATCAGACTCCACTGCTTTCCTTCAATAAAGTCCATTCCTAAATGTGTTTCTTCTCTGAGCCCTGGCCCAGAAGAGCAGTGATGACGCAGTAGGATGAGGACGATCTTGGGCCTGGAGACCTTGAGTCACTGCTAAGGATTTTCTTCATTGCGCTAATGCCCCACAGATCCAGGCAAGATTTAGAAAAGACTAGACGTATAGAGCTCTCTTCATGGAAGCAAACATCTTTACTTATTTTGCCCTTGGCAGCAACACCAGTATACTTAACAATGACATAATTTATCAACTTTGAGATTAGGGACACCTGTAAACATCCCTTTTGCTTCTTCTTTGAATTAGCCAAGGGTAAATCAAGGATGTTGCCAAACAAGGCAATGGAAAAAAAAAATCTACTGGAAAATAATAAGGTTGTGGATGAGTCAAATTAAAACCATTCCACTGTCCTCCTAAATGGTTTAGAAAATGAAATAAAATAGTGACCGCTGTTTTGAGTCATGACAAGCCCTCAGAAAATTCAGAAGGCAAAATACCAAAGCCTTCAGGAGTCACTAGGGGAAGCAGGGAGTGCTGGAGAAAAAGTAAGGACCCCTGACCCTAGAGAGGCAGAGACTCGCACACAGGGAGATGAAGAAGGAAGCTGACATCTTCTACATCCCCCTGCCTCCAGGAAGAACCAAATTCTCAAAAGAAACAGACTTCCCAACTGTTCCTGGCTGGGACATAATCACCCTGGCAATCTCTACCACAGGAGGAGAGCTCTTTCCCAAGATCAGGGACAGTGAGGGAGACATTTCTGAGGGGTGGACTGTAGGCCCGTTGTCCCCTGGGTGGCTACGTGCCTTGAGCTGAGCTGGACAAACTGAAATTTTAATGTTCAGTCTAGTGAAAATACAAAAATAGGTCACAGCAATGTTATTTTTTAATATAATTTTTTAAATGTTCCCATTTTATGGTGAGGCTCTACGAGGATAGATCTTAACATTTCTAAGACTTTGGTCCTAGAGGTAAGGACAAAAGGGCTATTGAGAAATTGCCAGGAAAATGTCTTCCCCTTTGGCTGCAAAGGTAGAAACAGGCATTCTTTGTAGGACAGCCTCTTTGGCTGCTTCAAGAAGCCCTCTTGGTCAATTAAGTTCTCATTATCCTTGGTATTACCACTGGGCTTCCATAAAGTAATCCAGATGCAAGTTTTTCCTCTGACGATGTGTTTTGTTTAATAACGTGCTGTGGGGGATGGGGTCCTATAGAAAATTCACCCCACAATCCTAGCTGGAGGTCTGGTATTTCGATGGAGCACATCTGGGAACCCTAGTCCCCAAAATGGTATTCAGCAGATCTGAGGAGAGGAGTCGGACTGGAAGTCAGTGTTGAGAGAGAGGTGGACAGATGAGAAGTTTGAACAAGCCCAGAGAGCTAGCTGTTTCAAAGATCAAACAAAAGAAGGCAAAGAAAATAGAAGCAATCTCTTGACAGTTTGGGATATTTTACGTGATGGTTTTTGTGGACTTTATCCTTTTTAATTGAATTAGATTTTCATCCAAGGCAATTTGTAGAAAAATGGTAATATCTACCCAATTCAGATGCCTCTGCCTCAGAATGATAATTGAAGGCCAATGGAATGTTCAAAGGTAGCACATGGGAAACCCTTAGGATTTCTTTTGTGTCTAATTGGAATTCCATCTAAAAGCTGTAGCTCTTCTAAAAAGGATTGCTAAAGAAGTCAAGAATTCTTTCCCTAGGCTCTCAGAGATTTCATGCAACATAGTCTATTATGAATAGTGACGATTATAAAAGAATTATTACATTTTCATGACCATATTTTGTTCTTTTATTCTAGTATCTATTTATAACTCACCCAATGGGGACAACTGGGTTGCTCGGTGGTTGAGCATTTGCCTTTGGCTCAGGTCATGATCCCAGGGTCCTGGAATCGAGTTCTGCATCAAGCTTACCAAAGGTGGCCTGCTACTCCTTCTGCCTATGTCTCTGCCTCTCTCTCTATGTGTGTCTCTCATGAATAAATAAATAAAATCTTTTAAAAAAAACCTCACCTAATGGCTATTAACACAGAAGAATACTCAACTTGTTTTGAAACTTTATGTCAAACAGACTTTCCCTTAAATCATACGATTCCCACCCCAAATGTTACCCCCATTTCCCTTGGAGAACACAGGTGCAATTTCAGAACACCCTGAATATTCTTTTAAGGCTGTGGCTTATCTTTTTGTTTTCAATCTTTAACTGTACACTTCGTGAAAACTACCAATATTGCCTGATAAAATTTGGGCCTACTTGCTGACTTCACCCCAAAGAAAGATTTTCAGATTTCCTCAGATGCTTCTTCTAAACCTGAATAATGCTGGAAATAGTGGCAGATTGGGAAAGATCTGCATTCTAATCTCAGGTCTGTCATCTACCAGATATGAACCTAGGGGACTCCATGAACATCTCTGGGCCTCATTTCCTACATGTGAGAGTGCACATGAAGGTACCCATCTCATAGGCTTGTCAGACAGAAAAATCAGAGAGCTGGTGTCACATAACCAATGCCTGGCATGTAGTCAGTCCTCTCGCCCAAGAAGTTTGTTGTTATTAATTCACTTGAGATCTCCCATCAGCATATCCCGCTGGTCACTACTTTGCATTCAGTGTTTAAGCCACAAAATGCTCACTGTGGCCTCCTCAGCTTTCTGGTCTCTGAAGGACATAACCACAGATCTTTTGGATATTGTCAGTGGGGCTTGCTTTCCTGTTCGGCCTCCGGTGTTTGGCCAGTTCACGCCTGACCTCTGTTTCCACCCAGAATTCTATGTGGGATCTGGCCAGGGCAGTGAAACAGGAGGACTGGCTCATGGTACAGAAGCAGCAGCTGTGGTTGCATGAAAATCAGGGGAAGGAGGATGCATGCTACCTCCGCCACCCCTTAGCTGCTTCAGCTTTGGTTTTTTCCACTGAAACACAGAAATAGCAACACATACATTTAAGGGTTGTTAATGGCAAAATTCACGTGAAAGTACCAATGCTATAAAGATGGAGGTGATTATTATAACCTACATGCAATACCCTTATTTATGAACCATAGCAGCATTTTGCTGGTTCTGTTGTATAATAATAATGTAATTTTGTAATAATATGTTCCACATTTAGCTTATTATATGTCAGACTCAGAAATCTGTTTGTCACATGTGCCCACAGTCAATTATTCCTCTGTGCTAACGCAGTCCCCTTGATTCTGTCCCCATTCACCACATGTGGACAAATTGGTCTCAATACTCCAGTGCGCAATTATCTCTCCCCAAACTCCTACCACAACTCACAAGGCAGTACTGGCTACACTGCTTCCTACTTCATCGTGTTTGTTTTTCTTCCCCTGGACCACATCTTCTAGCTCTTGTTTATCATTCTAGTTGCCCAGTACAATAATGTTTTAAGTACTTTTTTCCATTTCTCTAGGTCATTTGTTAATTCTACGTGAAGAGGAGCCCTATCCTGGCTTCTCGTGGTTGGAGTTACCGCTCAAACAAGGAGTCCTACTGCACCTCTGAGTCAGCCCAATCCCAGTGCTTCTGGTTTTCCTACATTTGCACACACGCATGCTTCAATGTCTCTTCAGAGGGGCATGGCTGATGTTCCTCATTACATTATGCATGGGTCACCCGACACAGAGAGAGATCCTTCTCCAGTGTAACTGAACCACTGAGCAGCTCTTAATGTCCTCTCTGATAGGACATTCTTTATCAGGAAAAACTGAAAGGCTTGGAAATGGACCAAAAAGATTACAGAGTACCTTTTCAGTGGGAAACTAGGTATTGTCTAGCCTACTCCCCCAAATTACATAGGATTCTATCAAATATGCACTTTTCATGGACTTTGAGCTATTTTTGAAGTCTGTAAAGTTTCAGAAGATTGATATGAATGCACATTATATTTATTGGTGGAATTACAGGTAGTTTTGTCCCATGAAGTTGAAACTGCTAGAACCGTGTCCAGTGTCGTAGGCCAATTTTGCATGAACTCTACAAATTCACTTCGGCATCCCCGATTCCCTAAATATGTGTCTGCTCCTTGGGTTCTCCTTCAGGCAAGTTTTTAACACCTTACTAGCTTCCTCATCAGTTAAGGAATTACATAAAATCTCCAACACTGGTTCATTTTATGTTTGTATGAAAGTTGGGACTTACCTTTTATTTTTCACAAGTAAATTATTATTTAATAACTTTATTGAGCCATTTTCCTCACGAGTAATCATAGGGCTTCCAGCTCTTTTTCAGAGAGCACACGCTACACTCACCGAAGGCTCTTTACGTACCCCTCAGATTTTGTACTCAGTTGGCTTATCTCCAAAGGAAGCCTGAGAAATTTCCATAGAAGGAACTTGCTTTCCTTCTTTCTTTTTAATTTTTTTTTAAATTGAAGTATAGTTGACACACAATGTTACATTAGTCTCAGGTGCACAACATAGTGATTCAACATCTCTATACATTCTGCTGTGCTCACAAGTGTGGTCCGCATCTGTCACCACACAACACTATCACAACACCATTGACCACATTCCCTAGGCTGTGCCTTTCATCCCTGTGACTTCTTCATCCCATAATCAGAAAGCTGTATCTCCACTCCCTCACCTTCTTCTGTCCCTCTCCCTACCCCCATCCCCAGCAACCATCAGATTGTTCTCTGTACTTATAGGTCTGATCCCACTTTTTGTACATTATACAGCCATTAAAAGGATGAGATCTCGCCTTTGCAACATGGATGGACCTGGGGGGATCGTGCTAAGTGAAATAAATCAGAGGGATGTCTGGGGGCTCGGTGGTTGGGCATCTGTCTTCAGCTTAGGGTGTTATCCCGGGGCCCTGGGATCGAGTTCCACATCAGGCTCCCTGTGAGAAGCCTGCTTCTCTCTCAGCCTGTGTCTCTGCTTCTCTCTTTGTCTTTCATGAATAAATAAACAAAATCTCTTTTTTTAAGATTTTATTTATTTATTAATGAGAGACACACACAGAGAGAAAGAGGCAGAGAGAGAGAAGCAGGCTCCATGCAGGGAGCTCAACGTGGGACTCGATCCCGGGACTCCAGTAACACGCCCTGAGCCAAAGGCAGGCCCTAAACTGCTGAGCCACCCAGGGATCCCTGGTATTCATATTTTAGATGGATTAATCAATACATCTAGAAAAGTCCAGAGCATCGATTTTGTGAGAAGGAGTCAGAGACAGGACGAAGACCAGAGAGAAAATTCCAGTGAGACTGGCTGCTGGAGGAGTAGAAAAATAGAGAGGGCTGGCCTGCAGTGCTTGCCCTGGAGGGCACCCTGGATGCTGCATAGCTGGAAATTGACTTCTATTTTCCCTCCTGGCTTTCCAGATGGTACATAACACCAAGGTGAGTAGAAAGTCAGTGCTGGAACACAATAAGTGCTCAGTAAATATGTGTTAAATTAAGAAATGAATGAGCAAAAGAACGGAAGCAATGAATCAAAGAAAATAGATTATGGGACAACTGGGAATATCAATTTCTTGGATAATCCAAGGGCTGACACTAGCCTTTCAATCTGAGCGCTTTTTGGCTCTACCACTTCCTGGCTCTGTTAACTGGAAGAAGTCATTCTTCTGAGCATTGATGACTTTCCCTGGAAGTGAGTGTCCTTGAGAGGTGGAGTGTCATTAGAGGCCATGCGATGACTGGATCCTGACGTGAGTGATGGTGATGGGGGAGAGTCATGAGTGGCTGTGGCCGAGTTAAGAAAAAACTTGGGAGAGCCAGAGTATCATTTATTATGCACGAGTAAAGGTTCTCGGGAAGGTTTGCACAGCGGAGCAGCCCAACTGATTGAATTACCAAAGTGATTTGGGTCCATGAACAGGGAAGACGTTGTCTCTGGAGTAAGAAGCTCTTTTTGAGATAAGTGCTCACTTATTTCTCACCTATTCCTGCACAGTCTTAAAAAGATGTTTCTGCCCACACACTTGGCTGAGGTTTTAACCAGACCAAATACTTTCACTTGACATCCACCACCCTTTATAATATTGGCATCAAATTACTTCAATTAATAAGTATAATCTTCATCACTTACTACTCTCCTACATGTATGCCATGATTTAATCGAATGGAGCTTCTTACTGTTCTCAACCCTGCCTTGCATTTTTCCCCACTCTTATGTTTTCATTCAGGTTGTGCCTTTGCCTAAAATGCCCTCTTACGCTTTCTGACCTTTTCAATTACAGACCCCCAACATATTCTTCAGCTGTGATGTAAACCTTTTTTATAAAGTCTTCTGTTAGATTGGTCCCCAAAATACACCATCGCCCACCTTTCCATGTCTGGATTTGACACAGCTCATGATGCTTATCTCCATGTATCACTTTTTACTATTATGTACCATTAGGAGAGAGGTATCCTCCTCTCCCAAATACATGCTAAGGTGTTTGGGGGCCAGGAGTCTTTTACCTCACTATTCCTTAAAGTGCTGAGACTATTTCCTTCTGCATAGGAGACTTTCAATAAAACTGTCTTGAATTAATGAATGAATACATGAACAAATGGACATATCCATACCATTTGTTGTTGCAATTATCTCCACCAGATGTTGAGGAGCAAATTTAGACCATTACTAGAATTTCACAGATTGAAACAAACTTCAAAGTCCCCCTCTGAGGAAATTTATGCTCAAGATCCAGACTCGCTTGGTCCTGGGAGTTTAGCCATCTAGAGCTTCTTTAACATTTCCATTTTTCTTTGTTTTACTGCTGCTAGTAAACATGCAAATCTTCAAAGACCTTGCATAGGGTCTTCAACAGATGTGCTGTTGAAAGGAGCATGCTCCCCATTATTGACCTTTACCAGCAAAAGGCTGCTGTACAGAGAATGTTCCAAATACGTTGCACGCTCTGGTAACACCAGCCCCACATGTTCTGCACTGATGGATGATGGTTTATAAAGTGCTGTAAAAAATTTTGGAGGGATAATATTAGAACATTAAGGACGAACTTTGTTTTTCAGGCTACATGATAGATTAATGGACTTATTTATTAGTAAGGTTATTCATTTTCAATAAGAGGATTTTAAAGGATTTAAATATTTGAAATAAAGAAGATAAGCTCTTTGCAGCTCCCTCTCAAAATAGAAAGCTTGAAAGTTGCTTGCTAGGTTCCTTTTAGCCATAGTTGTACTGGACCTTGGGGGAAGAATGTATGTCACCTGAACATCCTGGACCTGTGTCATAACATGCTAACACCAGGCTGATAACGTGGAGAAACTTTCTCATATTTGTCACATATCAGGGTTCTCACTTGCAGTTGGACCATGCCTTCAATTTCATTAGAGCATCTTTCCTCCCTGGCCTCCAGTTTAAATCATCCACACCACAAGGGAACTGATGGCTGGAGTGTTCATTCAGCTCCTTTGAATAGTGACCAGAGCCACACTATCTATCTCATCAGGGGCTACATTTGTCAGAGCTGCCACTTTAGGAGAATACAAGTCACAAAGAAGTTTGGAAATGCAGGTGACATCAGTGGCTACCCAAACCCACTTGGAAAAGCCATCTACCTTCTTCTGCAGAAGTCTGACTTCAACTGCAGCTCCTCTCTGCTACCCTCTCCCTCCCTCGTCCCAAGTCCCAACCGGCCAAATGTGTTAGCCCTCTGGTTTTTCAGGGAGCCAGGCCATGCAAAAAATACCCAACGCGTGGGCTGCTGCAAGCTGTCTTCCTGATTTAGAAGACTCAGGGGGGAAACAAAAGCCACCTATAAAGGCTCTTTAATTTTTAACATAAGCTTCAGCTTGAGTTGTAAAGTGTATCTCATTGGTCATCTCAGTCTGAAGTCCCTTCCATTCCCTAAATCCATCAATGTGTAACGGCCACAGCTGCCGAGGCTCTGGCACCTGCAGGTTACCCCTGAGAGGGAGACGCTGCACACGGACGATTTTATAGGCAGGGCGCCCTAATGGCAAAAATTTCAAGATTTGTTTTTCAAATAAGTGCATGTTAAGTGAAAATAAAATAACACAAACAAAAAATCTCAACAATGTCAACGAGCCAGAGAAAGTTTCAAGGTTGAAAAAGGAGGCTTATGAGAAATCTGTCATATGGGCTCTAATTTAGAAAGGTAAAGAGGAACAGATTGGCCCAGATTTCAAAAAGGGGCCAAAAGACAGGAGAAAAGTCTGATTTTTAATGAGTGTCATACCTTTGCTCAAATCGAGGACTCCTTCCAGCTGAAATGTTTGTTTCTAATGAAGAAGCGTTTCTTAATTTAGAGGCTAATCCTCAGAGATTGCTTTGGAAGCCAGAACACTTCTTGGGTTTAGGTGGTGTGTCTGCTCGCATTGCAGTCTCGGGGGGTTATAAGATCAAGGGAGGGTAGGACTGGATCAGAGCAGAGCTGAAGTCTGAACAACACTCTGCAGGCACATTGCTTCAACGTCCTCAGTCCCTGCTTCATGCTGCAGTTGTCACTTGGGTTGGCAGTGGGGCCATGAGTTGATGGAGCAACAGAACAGGTGCTGAGATCCGGGCCCTATAGAGATGGGCGTGCCACCATGGCTGTCAGCACCCAGGAGGGAGGGAGGAGGAGCATCCTTCCCCAGGCAAGGCCCAGCACATAAGGGCACCCACCCAACACCGCCGTCTCTGGCAGCACACGAGATTCTCAGGCTAGTTTCCCATCATTTTTGTGGGTAAAAGGTCACTATGCTCTTTTCCTTCTACTCTACTTGAATGCTTATGTCACATACTGAGGCTCCCAATGAGAGGCTTTGTGGGGGAAAAGGAAATCAATACTATTCAAGACTTTTTTTTCCATTTAAAAAATTTTCTACATAAAAAGTCAGGAGACATTGTGGAGCCAAATGAAAAACTTAGCTGAATGTTGGTGACACAACAGGATACTTCAAAGACTTTTCAACCTTAGTCAGACTTTAGACCTGGATGCAAATCTAGGTTGCGCAGCTGGCTAAGTTCCAAATTTGTACTGCAAGATGTCAAATAAGCACATATCAGCGTTTCTAAATTCTTCACTGCATTCTTAGTTCCAATCTATATTTATATCTTTAATAAGTGAAAGATGTAGTAAACCACATGCCATGGAAATGCATTATTATGTCCTTTTTAGTTGGAGGCCACTCAGCATAGTGGAGAAAGGCAGTGTATAAATCACAAGGAAATGGGGAGGATGGTCTCTGCTCTGCCTCAGCAGCCAGATCACCCAGGGCAAGTCTTTTGAGCCCCTTTAACCTCAGTTTTTTTAATCTATAAAATGGCTTTACCCCTGTTTACCTCTGAAGTCAAAAAAAGATAAGGTCTGCTGAAAAACACATTTTACATTCTATGTGGAATTCTACAGTAATGCATGTGTATCTTTCATACCCAGAATGCCTCAGAAAAAAAAAATATTGGTTTCATGATTGAGTCCTGATGATTTTCATAGCAGAGGAATAGATGCAGAACCATTCATTGGTGACCTCCTCAGACAGATGTGCAGACACCCAATCTCTAGGTGACAAGCTTTTAGTGAAGTTATCATCCTGATTTGCCTAATACTTTATTAAGGCAAAATCCACCTCTCCTGTGAGGTCCTCTTTCTTTCTTCCAATCTCTATCAGCCCCACGGGGACCCCCTCTGAGCTGACCATCCCTCAAGAGGCACAGGTAAGGTGCTTCTTCAATGCTCCCCTTATACACACTGACTGGCACAGGGATCGGTATTCCTGTGGACTAGCTCGTGGCAACCTAAAGTAATATCTAAGAGTCTTTGAAGGAGACTGAAGTTTTGTCACTGAAATGCAAATGAAAGAATTTCCATTTGGTTCCATATAATCATGATTTTTTTAAGCAAATAATATAATATTGCAAAATAATTTTTGAGTAATATGGATTTTTTCAACAAAATGAATCACATTTGTGCTGTAACTACCTCCTCTTTCTCCCCTTTCCCACACTCCTCATAACCTGAGATTATATTTCTTAAGAATTAATTCCCAAAATTATCTCTCCTTGGGGACCTAGCAGTTCAATAAAAAACTTTTAAAGCCAAAATTCTAGAAAATGATACAATTAGAGAAGTGAGCAGCCTGTGTAGGGAAAGCCCTGTTGGTGACCCCAATCTTCCTCTGACCACCTGATCGGATCCCTGGGCAGCTCGCTTCACAGACTCAGTCTCACCACCGTCTTAGTGGGATAGGCAACTGCCCCTCTCCTCCATGAGGAAGAGGGTAACCCACAACATGGCATCTCTCTCTGATCTGTGGCATCAGTGAGAGATACGCTGCTGGTTGGGCCCTGCTCACACGTGAGAGTCATCAATGGAACCCCAACATGGCACAACTAATTCCTCTCTTCTCCAGATGCGGATTCATCAAATATGCTATTGAGCAGCAGAGGGCAAGATGGGAAGTGCTAGGGGCTCACTCCTGCCCAGCACCATAGAAGAAAAGGATAGCCCAGTATCCAGCTGAGGAGGGCTCTCTTGTAGTGTCCTCAGTGTACAAAAATGACACACGTGCAGAGTGAAGGCAGGCCTCCATCTCCCCCCCCCCCGCCCCCCCGGCCAATACTGCAGACGGTGTGTGCCTGCACAATCCATCTCCGGGGCATGTGTGAGGGAGGCGGGGCAGAGTGGTAATGGGAAACATAAAAAAGTAGAGCTGAAACAGAGAGTTGCAGTTGCAAATGGCCCTTAACCAACACCAGGCCTCATCTGCTGTTGGTGTTTGAAGTCTGTAGACAGAGGCCTGTGCCATTCCCCTCCAATTTCTCACGCTGGAGCTCATCAGCAGTGGAATGCAGAGACACGAAGCCTCTGGCTAGGGTCTGCTGTCAGGAACCAAAACCAGGTCCACGGGGTGGGGCAGTACATGCCCTAGATGACCCAGCTGTCTCCCAGCGGTGAGACCTTCACAAGGGGATTGGCAGTGAGGTCCACTCAGGGAAGAGCTATGACAGGTCTCTCTATAAGAGGAAATGCAAGTCAGGTTGAGAAGAGGGAAAACAAGGATCTAGAGCAGCAACTTCCCAGAGGTGTCCTCAAGCTCCAGCCTTCAGAGGGGAAGGCGAGTGTTTTGGCCCACTAAGAGAAATATGTTAGCTTGGCATTTGATGGTACATTCTTGGCTTCCTCTGGGGTACTGTCTTGGGAAGGGCTGATCAGTGTGAGGGTTGTCTTCTGTGGGTCAGCTAACATCCCTTCCTCCTTTACCTTTCTGCATTATCAGAACACCAGGAGCTCCAATGGCTTAACAACGAAAATCACAAGATATAAAATTATGAGTAATTAATGTTATAGTTTGGATCAAGCCCTTAAGCTGTGTCAGTCCAGCAAACCACAGATGTTCTTCAATCTCTTCTGTATGAACTTTGAGTGTCTCTGGATCTACCTTTATAAAATTCATTTCTCAAGAACTTTCTCTTATTTTTAAGATTTTATTTATTTATTTATTCATGAGAGACACAGAGAGAAAGAGGGAGACAGAGACACAGGCAGAGGGAGAAGCAGGCTCCATGCAAGGAGCCTGATGTGGGACCCAATCCTGGGACCCCACGACCATGCCCTGGGCCGAAGGCAGACACTCAACCGCTGACCCACCCAAGTGTCCCAAGAACTTTCTAGTCCTGAGAACAACAATAAGACACATTCTATTTTTTTGATGTGTTAATTATAAGTTTACAGATAATTCTTTCATTAATTCCTGATTTTCAGGAAAATCAAGCACTAGTTAAACCCAGCAAAAATGTATGTCATATTCCAAAGCACCTAGTCCTTAATTAACCAATGGAATTATCTAATGAAATTTGGGGAAAGACTCTAATTTTCTTCTTTTTTAAAAAATATATTTTTGTTTGTTTGTTAGAGAGAGAGCACGAGCAAGGGACAGCAATGGAAGTAGAAGGAGGAGCAGGGAGCCCAACTTGCAGCTGGACCCCAGGACCCCATAATTGTGACCTGAGCCAAAGGCAGACGCTTAACCAACTGAGCCACCCAGGAGCCCTGAGACTCTAATTTTCATCTATTATTTCACTTATTCAACAAGTATTTATTGAGACCAACTATGTGTCAGCTCTGCCTTCACTGAAGATTAAAGGCCTTCTTAAAGGCAAATTTATAGAGAACAGTGTGATAACCTCAACTCATTTGCTATAAGCAATTCTCAACAAATAATTTCGGAATTTATATGTTCTTGCCAACTACTCACCTCTTGAAGAAAACCTGTTTAACAAATAATCTACTTGTTTTGGGGTATTCCATTTATGACATACATTAGGCCTTCTGATCCAGACTAGATGGCATGGACTTGTTTCTCTCTGCTCCTTCACATTAAGTACAATCAGAGCCCTTGGAAATCATTCAAGGGGAAGCAAAAGCAAACTCTGAAAGGTAGAAAGAAGACAAAATGATAAGAGACCCCAGCATTGGAAGACCAACACAGTGGCAGTGCCTCTTGCAAACTCCCACCCAACAGAAAAAGGTGACCCAGACCCCATTTTTCCTGACAGCAGAAGGTGGTTCAGGTAGATTTATTTCCCCTCTATTGAATAACAGACCTGCCAACAGCAGGAGGGTCTCACTGACAAGTGGTCAAAGGAGGAGTTGTTCTTCTTCACCAGGAATGGGACTCTCCACTGACCCACAGATGCCAGGCAGTTAACCTGAAAGTTCATTGAGGGAGACCTCATCACAATAAGCACCCTGATTTGGGAAACACTGTACTCTCTGCTGGACCTCAGATTTTCTCCCCATCAAGGGACACTAGGTGGCCAGGGGTATCTACAAAGGGGATTCACTTACAATAAGTGGCCAGCCAACCTTAGTCTCCACAGGCCTAAGTTTTCTCCCTTATATCTAGAGATATCAGGTAACCATATAGCACCATGAAGTGGGGTCCTCAGCATTATAGATGACTTGCACCAGGGAACCGCTTCCTCTCAATGGGCCAGACACGTCTTTCTCCACCTGGATGCAGGCAGCCTGGAAAACTTCTTAAATTTCCTGAGCAGCAACCAGTGGGAGTTTCAGCTATACCAGATACACCAACCAGACCAAATTAGCATGGCAAATTTCTGAAGATAAACCTGCCATTAGAACCACATCCCGTGAAAGTAGGTCAGGATCTGTACTTTGAACCTAAACAGGGGAATTGTGTTCTAAAATAAAAGATTTAAATAAGATCCAGATTTCCCTAACAGAATAATTAAAACATGCAGGATACAACAAAAAATCACCTATTCTAACAAGAACCAGGAAAATCACAATTTGAATGGCAAAACACAATCAAATGATGTCAATACCAGGATGCCAGAAATGTTAGAATTATTTGACAAGGATTTTAAAATAGCCATCATAAAAAGCCTTCAATATACAATTACAAATTCTTTTGAAACAAATAGGGAAAAAAAAAACAGAAAAATCTCATGAAATAAAAAGTTATTTTAAAAGAACTAACAGAAATTACAAAACTGAAAAATAAAATAAGAAAAAAATTAAAACTTGCTGGATATGCTCAATAGTACAGTGGGAGATAACAGGGATAGAACTGGTGACCTGGAATACAGATCGAGAGAACTCACCCAATCTGAGCAATAGAAAGAAAACAGATTGGAAAAAAAATGAAGAGCACCCCAGGCACTATGCAACAATACCAAAGATCCAATATTGGGTATCACTGAAGGAAAGGAGAAACAGACTAGGGAAGAAGGAGCATTTGAAGAAACAGTAGCCAAAATATGATGAAAGACATGTACATACTGACAAGAATCTGAGCGGAGTCAAAATAGGATAAAATCAAAGAAATCCACACCAAGACACATCATAATTAAACTTCCAAAAACTAAAGACAAAGAAAACAGTCTTGACAACATTCAGAGAGAAATAATGTATTACTTATAGGGGAAAACCTCAAATGACAACACATTTCTTGTCTGAAACCATAGAAGCTATTTTTGAAGTGGTGAAGGAAAAGAACTGTCAGTCACAAATCCTATATCCAGGGAAACTATCATTCAGAAATGAACAAGGAATAAAGGCATTCTCAGGTGACAGAAACCAAAAATATTTGTTACTGGTGGATCTACCCTTAGAGAATGACTAAAGGAAGTTCTTTCTAACAGAAAGAGAGAAATCTTAGAGCAGCCAGAAGGAAGTAAGAACAATAGAAAGAGCAGAAATATGGGTCCACGTGCCATACATGCACCATACATGTACCGTCCACAGGGCCTCCATGCAACCTCGATGTGCCCTCCACACACAGCTCCCCCAGCGTGTCCATATGTCCTCCAAGTGCCATCCACACACTCCCACATGCCCTCCACGTGCAAGTATATATAATAATAGATGATCCTTTTCATCTTAAGTTTCATGAAGCATATTTGATTGCTACAAAAACTGTAACACCTAATACTTGAGGCAGTGATATTTAAAACCAGTAAAGGTAAAGGATATAAATAGAAGTAAGGCCCACATTTCACTACATGTAGGAAAATGTTGTTATCAGTAGGCTGTGACAAATCACATGTGTATATTGTAATACCCATAGCATCAAGAGAAAACTATAGATACAGAAACACAAAAATGGAGTAAACAATTAAGATGGAATCGTAGAAAATATTTGAGTAACCAAAAGGAAGTTGAGAAAAGAAGAATAAGCAACAGAGGAAACAAACAGAAGACAAATAATAAAATGACAGACTGAAGCTTGAACATATAAACACTTATTCTAAATGTAGAACACATAAATAGGTCAATTGAAAGGCAGAGATTGGCAGAGTGGATTAAGAAAAGACATATGTTGGGAGGCCTGGGTGGCTCAGTTGTTTAGTGCCTGCCTTCAGCCCAGGGCATGAATCCTGGGGTCCTGGGATCGAGTCCCACGTTGGGCTCCCTGCATGGAGCTTGCTTCTCCCTCTGCCTGTGTGTGTGTGTGTCTCTCTCTCTCTCTCTGTGTCTCTCATGAATAAATAAATAAATAAATAAATAAATAAATAAATAAGACACAGAGAGACACAGAGAGAGAGAGAGAGAGAGAGAAGCAGAGACACAGGCAGAGGGAGAATCAGGCTCCATGCAGGGAGCCTGATGTGGGACTCAATCCCAGGACCCCAGGATCACACCCTGGGCTGAAGGCAGGCACTAAACCATTGAGCCACCCAGGGATCCCTAAATAAAAAAAATATTTTAAGAAAAGAAAAGATATATGCAACCCCACTATGTGTGGTTTACAAGAAACTGAACACTTCCTAAGTTATCTTATGAGGTTAGTTTTATAAAAATACTTAAAACAAATTAAAACAGAAGAAGAAAGAAAGAAAAAAGAAAGAAAGAAGAAAGAAAGAAGAAGAAAGAAAGAAAGAAAGAAAGAAAGAAAGAAAGAAAGAAAGAAAGAAAGAAGAAAGAAAGGAAGGAAGGAAGGAAGGAAGGAAGGAAGGAAGGAGGGAGGGAGGGAGGGAGGGAGGGAGGGAGGAAGGAAGGAAGGAAGAAAGAAGAAAGAAAGGAAGAAAACTATAGATCAATATCTCTCATGAACTTAGAAGTAAAAATCCTCAACAAAATATTAGCAAATCTAACCTAACAATATATTTTTTTTAAATCACACAAGAAATCATAAAATATATGGTCCTTTAACACTGGCTTCTTTCATTTAGCAGTAGATTGGTGGTTGCCTAGGCTGGGGGTTGGTAGGGGAATGGAGCGACTACTAATATATACAGGATTTCCTTTTGAGATGTTGAAAGTGTTTGAAACTTAGATTGTGATGACAGTTTCACAGTTTTATTTATGTACTAAAATGCACTGAATTGTACACTTTAAGTACATACATTTTATGATATGGAATCATACATCAAAATAAATATTTTAAAAATTATGCGCTGTGATCAAATGGGATTTATTCCAGGTATCTCAAGCTAGTTTAATATTAAGAAGTCAAACATTGTAACTCACCATAATAGACTATAGAATAAAGTCATATGATGGTATCAATTGACATAGAAAAGGCATTTTACAAAATCCAATACGTATTCATGATGAAACTGTCAACAAGTTAGGAATAAAGAGGAATTACCTCAACATGACAGAGAATACTTACAAAAATCCTACAGCCAACAACATTCTTAATAGTGAAAGACTGAATGCATTCCCCTTAAGATGAGGGAAAAGTCAAGGATGTCTACTCTTACTGCTTTTATTCAACATAATACTGGAAGGGCTAGCCACTGCAATAAGACAAGAAGAGAAAATAAAATATGTATTGGAAAGGAAGAAATAACACTATCTCTATATATAGATACTATAATGGTCTATGCAGAAAAATGCCAGGAGGAGTGCCTGGGTGGCACAGTCAGTTAAGTGTACGACTCTTGGTTATGCTCCGGTTGAGATCTCAGGGTCATGAGATTGAGCCCCACGTCAGGCTCTGTGCTCAGCATGGAGTCCACTTAAGACACTCTCTCCGTCTCCCTCTGCCCCTCCCCCCTCAAATAAATAAATAAATCTAAAAAAAAAAAAGAATTCCAAGAATTTACAAAAAAGAATCTCTAGAACTAGTAAGTTCCTCAAGGTCAGTGGTACTAGAGCAACACATAAAAATTAATTGCTTTTCTATATACTGACCATGAATATGCCAAAAACAAAATAAAAAAAAATACCATTTACAGCTGCCCCCCCCCCAAAAAAAAATGAGCTGCTTAGGTATAAACTTAATAAAACATGCACAGAATTTGCATGCTGAAAATTGCAAAATGCTGATGAAAGACATAAAAAAGGAATTAAACAAGTGGAAAGGCATGCTATGTTTGTGGCCTGGAAGATTCAATATAGTAAATATATCAATCCTACCTGAGTTGATATAGAGATTTAATATAGATTTAATGTAACTCCTATGAAAATCTCAGAAATTTTCTATGAAAATATGGACAAGCACAGGCCTTAGAATAGCAAAAGGAATCTTGAAAAAGAATGAAGTGTGAGGAGTCACTCTGCCCAACAGTAAGGTCTATTCTGTAGCTATGATAAAGATCATATGACACTGGCAGAAGGATAGACAAATAGATCAACAGAACAGAAAGGAGAACCCAAAACTGACTTACAGAAATCTGCCCAACTGATTTTGACAGATATTCAAAGGCAATGCAATGGAGGAAAGATAAACTTTTCAACAAGTGGTATACATGATGCTAGAATAATTGGTATCCACAGGTTAAACACACCCACCCACCCCCCCACACACAACCTTCAAACTAAACATCACACTTTATACAAAAATTAACTCAAAATGGTTCACAGTCTTCAATGTAAAATATAAAACTAAGCTTTTGGGAAAATCCACAGGATCTAATGCTCAGGCAAAGATTACTTTGATTTGAATTAGACTTGACACCAAGTCGATAAACTGGACCTCAAATTCAAAACTTTTGCTCTGTGAAAGACCCTTTAGAATAGGAAAAAAGCATATGATGGAGTAGGATAAAATACTTGCAAACCACATACCTGCCAAAGGAGTAATGCCTAGAATATATAATGAATTCTCAAAACTTAACAGTCAAAAAAAAAAAAAAAAAAAAAAAACCACCTGAAAGAAACAAAACAAAATCAAATTAGGAAGTGGGAGGAAAACATAAACGGACAATTCAGTAGAGAGGATACAGAGGTGGTAAATAAGCACAGAAGATAATCCACATCATTAGATACCAAGGAACTGAAGATTAAAACTATGATAAGCCATCATATCATTTTAGCATTAGAATGGCTAAAATAGAACAACAGCACATGCTGTGAGGATGTGAGAAACTAGGTAACTCCTACATTGCTAGTGGGAAATGCCCACTCTTGGCAGTTTCTTATAAAACTAAACATACAATCACCACCATACAACCAGTTGCACATTTGTGCATATACCCCAGAGAAATAAAAATTTATATTCATAGAAAACCTGTACACAAATGTTCATAGCAGTTTTATTCAAAGTGGGCAAAAACTGGGGTGCCTGGGTGGCTCAGTCAGTGAAGCATCTGCCTTCAGCTCAGGTCATGATCCCAGGGTGCTGGGATTCCCCTGCTCATGTTCTCTTGCTCTCTCCCTGTCTGTCAAATAAATAAATAAAATCTTAAAAAACAAACAAATAAACAAAAAACCAAAGTGGCCAAAAACTAAGCAACCCACATGTCCTTCAATGGATAGATGGTTAAACACCATGGGACACTACTCAACAATAAAGATATGAGCTACTTATACACATGGGAGCTTGGATGAGTTTTAAGGGAATTATGCCAAGTGAAGAAAGTCCATCCTAAAAAGTTATACATCTTATGTTTCTATTTATATAATATTTGTGGGAAGGAATAAAGAAAAAAAAGAGAAGTGGAGAACGGTGTAGTGGTGACTGGGGTAAGTAAAGAGGTGGGAGACCTTTGGTTATAAAAAGTAAACATGAAGGATCCTTGTGGTGATGGGCCTATTTTGTATCTTTACTGTGGTGGTTGATACACCAACCTACACATGTGATAAAATTGTTTAGAATTAGGAACCCACACATAGACACACACCAGAAACGAACATAAAGTAAAATTGGGGAAATCTGAAGAAAGAAGTATTAAAAAAAAAACATTCTTAGTTCATGGGCCATACAAAAACATACGTATGGAGAAGTTTGTTGGAGGGAAGTGAGATGACTCATGTCTCCACTGGAACATACATAAGGCCGCGTTACCATGGGAGAATTTAGGTAAGACATCAAAATGTTTAGGTAATGATAAAGGATGAGAAGCAACAGTAAAACCAGAAAATTGGGACCACCGTGGGGAATGGCTCAGAGGAAACAACTTCTTCCCACCATTTGTGTCACTAGCATTGAACCTGAGGAAATGAGGAGTGGTGGACCACTTTGGGATGGCTGGTTAGGGGGTGTTAAATAAACAGCTCCTTTGTCCAGCCAGAGCATCTTGGCCTCCCTAGCATCTCCCCCCACCCATCAAAGAATGTCAGGAGTGATGTTTGTGAGTCTATGCTTCTTATGACCACCATTAGCTGGGGGAGCACCTTGCTGATCAAAACTGTAGGGGTGTTCCTCCTTGTTGTCCTGGGGAGGGGTGTATATTGGGAGGACAGGTCCCCTGGGCTGAACAGCCGGGAGACTTCTACATGGCGACAGTGACCAGGAGCCTAGCACAGTGAGGAGACCAAGAACCACAGAAGGAGGAGACAACCACCACCAAACACTGGAAGAAGAAGACTCCCTCTCCACACAGGTCAGATGACCCTGCCCAACCTTCTCCTTCTCTTCCCATTGGCCACCCTCTTCCAAGACTCTTACCTATCTCTGCCTGACATTTACCCTCTTCTCAATATGTTCCTTTTCATCAAACTGCCTTTCCCATCCAGTCCCATTCTCATTTCCCAGCTTTGGGCTCCCGCTGCTCCTCTACCAGGTGCTGAAGCAGAGTAAACAACCATTCCACATGAGTTTCAGGAAAAAAAAACAAAAAACAAAAAACTTTTCTTGTTGCACATACAGCTCCAATTACTCCAAGTATGGCAAAGAGAATGAAGAGTCAACAAATATCATCCACTGTCACAGACTAAATAGAAGCCCAAGCCAAAATCAGTCAGGCCAGACCCCACGGATCCTGCACAATTATGCCACCCTAAGACTTGTGTAGCCAGTAACTGGAGGGTGGACACCAGAGACCTTGGTTCCACCTGTTGCATCCCTAGAACCCTGGCTCTGGAGAAATGGCCAACGGCATAGCAGCAGACTCAGGCCCCAACATGGAATATGGATGGTGACGATTAAAACAACATCAGTGAGGTGTGAGAAGTTCCTTAAAAATAATAAAATGTGACACTCTGCACAGAAACAGATCGTGTTGCCCATGCCCTTGAGGTGGCTCCAAAAAAAAAAAAAAAATGAGTGACAATCACAGAGAGAGGCTCAACATCTTGGCAGCAGAGTAGTTCCAGGTCCTCCCACATCCACCTGAGAGAATGTGCGTGCAGCCAACCAGGGCTGGGAAAGTATCCCCCTTGGAACACAATTCCCCATCCATGACAGAACAATTGAGCGATTTCTTGACTTGGTACTCAGGAGTCATTTAAATACGTGTAAAATCAGCAGGACACAGCCATGCCCACGCGTGTCTTTAATAGGGTGGAAGGCCAGGTGGCCAGGGAGAAGGGAGAAGGGAAAAGGCAAAGATGCTCCAGAGAGCCTGTGGCCATTACCGGTTTCGACCTGTGTGCTGCTAAGAAGTTCCAATCAACTGGGGGTAACTCAGAGCTCCCAAGTCTCACTAGTTCCCTGATGCTCTGGTGCGTGGGCATAAAGATTAGAGCCAAGAAGATGGTCAAATACTTCTCTTCAGCAGAGTTCTGCCCAGATCTGCCCAGCTTAGCCTCTCTATCAAGTGCTCCTCCCTTGTAAATCCCAGAATGGAGGGGCCCTTGGGTGGCTCAGAGGTTGAGGGTCTGCCTGCAGGTCAGATCATGATCCCAGAGTCCCAGGATCCAGTCCTATATCAGGTTCCCTGCATGGAGCCTCCTTCTCCCTCTGTGTCTCTGCCTCTTTCTTTGTGTCTCTCACGAATACATGAACAAAATCTTTTTTAAAAATTCCAGAATGGAGCTCTCACTCCAAGTAAAGTCCTACCAGAGGCAGAAATAGTCAGAATGGAGTACCTCAAAATTTAATTTTATTTAAAGAATTTTGTTAAACTATGCACTCTCTCACACAGCTTTGAGTCCATGCCCATCGTTTTTATTATGAGTTTAAATATTTACAAAGAATCTAATTTCTAGTTTATTATAAATATTAATATTCTAAAAAATATTCTGAGAACCATGAATTTACAAATAAGGGCGTCCTCTGTTTTCACTCATAATAACAAGAAAGAATCTGATGCACATTCTCACTGATCTGAATCTCTGCCTTGTTGGTATATTCTGTGTGATTTCAAGGGTGGTGGAAAGTTCCATATTCATGTCTCATGGATCTACATCGTATCTTCACATAGAAGTTTCATTACATTGAGGTAATACAATGTTTTATATTTTCTCAAACATTTATTAAATCATGTAGATGAAAAATTTTCATTATTTTTTAAATGTTTTTATAAATATTGGATATTCCAACTAGAAAGAAGAGAGGAAGGAAGGAATGAGGAGCTATTTTTTAATGGGTACAACTTCTATTTGCAATGACGAAAAAGTTATAGAACTGGATGGTGGTAATGGGTGCACAGTACTGTGAATGTACTTAATGCCACTGAGCTATGCACTTAAAAATGGTTAAAATGGTAAGTTTTATGCTATGTACTTTCAATCATAATTTGAAAAGCAAAACAAACATAATGAACTATGAACCCAGCAAAATGGCTAAAATTCATATAACTAAAAATAGTAAGTGTTGCTGAGGATGTGAAGCACGTGAAACTGCCCATGATGTATACGATGCTGCAATCGTGTAAAAAGAGTTTGACAATATCTTATAAAGGCAAATATACACTTACTCCTTTTTGGTATTTATTGAAGGGAAATGAAAACATGTGCCCACACAAAGACTTTTTTAAATTTTTGTTTATTTATCTAACAGAGAGAGAGAGAGAGCAGGAGCAGAGGGAAAGGGAAAGGGAGAAGCAGGCTCCTCCCTGAGCAGGGAGCCCAATGTGGGTCTTGATCCCAGTACCCTGGGATCAGAGAGGTCGAGCTCAAGACAGATTCTTAACTGATTGAGCCACCCAGTTGCCCCAACACAAAGACTTTTAAAAGAAAGTTTGTGGTGGCATCTGGGCGGCTCAGTCGGTTAAGCATTTGACTCTTGGTTTCTGCTCAAGTCATGATCTCCCGGTCCTGGGATCAAGCTCCATAGCAGAATCCGTGTTCATCAGCCACAGTAACTTCCTGCAAGATAATCCATGAAGGCAAAAGAAACAAAAGCAAAAATGAACTATTGGGACTTCATCAAGATAAGAAGCTTTTGCACAGCAAAGGATACAGTCAACAAAACTCAAAGACAACCTACAGAATGGGAGAAGATATTTGCAAATGACGTATCAGATAAAGGGCTAGTTTCCAAGATCTATAAAGAACTTCTTAAACTCAACACCAAAGAAACGAACAATCCAATCATGAAATGGGCAAAAGACATGAAGAGAAATCTCACAGAGGAAGACATAGACATGGCCAACAAGCACTTGAGAAAATGCTCTGCATCACTTGCCATCAGGGAAATACAAATCAAAACCACAATGAGATACCACCTCACACCAGTGAGAATGGGGAAAATTAACAAGGCAGGAAACCAAACCAAACAACAGTTGGAGAGGATGCAGATAAAGGGGAACCCTCTTACACTGTTGGTGGGAATGTGAACTGGTGCAGCCACTCTGGAAAACTGTGTGGAGGTTCCTCAAAGAGTTAAAAATAGACCTGCCCTACGACCCAGCAATTGCACTGTTGAGGATTCACCCCAAAGATACAGATGCAGTGAAACGCCGGGACACCTGCACCCCGATATTTCTAGCAGCAATGTCCACAATAGCCAAACTGTGGAAGGAACCTCGGTGTCCATCGAAAGATGAATGGATAAAGAAGATGTGGTCTATGTATACACTGGAATATTCCTCAGCCATTAGAAACGACAAATACCCACCATTTGCTTCAATGTGGATGGAACTGGAGGGTATTATGCTGAGTGAAGTAAGTCAATCGGAGAAGGACAAACATTATATGTTCTCATTCATTTGGGGAATATAAATAATAGCGAAAGGGAATATAAGGGAAGGGAGAAGAAATGTGTGGGAAATATCAGAAAGGGAGACAGAACATAAAGACTCCTAACTCTGGGAAACGAACTAGGGGTGGTGGAAGGGGAGGAGGGTGGGGGGTGGGGGTGACTGGGTGACCGGCACTGAGGGGGGCACTTGACGGGATGAGCACTGGGTGTTATTCTGTATGTTGGCAAATTGAACACCAATAAAAATAAATTTATTATATAAAAAAGAATCCGTGTTCAGTGGGGAGTCTGCTCAAGATTCTCTCTCCCTCTCTGCCTCTACCCCCGCTTGTGTGCTCTCTCTCTCTAAAATAAACAAAAGAATGTTTATAGCAGTATTATTCATAATAGCCCCAAGTGAAGACAACACAAATGTCCATCGAAGGACAAAAAGATACATCTCCATTCATGGAATACGACATAATAATAAAAAGGTACAAAATATTAATACATGCTATACCAGAGAGAATCCTAAAATAATTATTATTCTGATGGAATAAATTCAGATTTTAAGAACATTATACACACTTCGATTCCATTTAAATGTAATTCTAAACAAATAAGCAAATAAATTCCAGTGATAAAAGGCAGGCAAGAGGTTACTTGGGGGTGGGAATCAGGGTAGGTATTCAATGGGACAGGAGGAAGCTTGCTGCTATGATGACCTGTTCTATAGATGGATTGTACTGGTAGCTACACAACTGGGTAAAACTACAAGTTGAAATTCCATTTGACTGCATACTGTAAAATAAATAATTTTTTTTTAAATCACTCATCTTTCTCTTGAACCAGAGTAAGCACCCCGAACTCTAACATTCCCTGCTGCCATTCTCATAGAGCCCTAGGGAAGTCAGGAACAATGTTTGGGCTTGTCCTTTGCTCTACTCAAACTTCCTAGCCTGTGCGGTCTTCTCTAATTGCTTGCAGTATTTCCATGGGCCTTCACTTTCAAACAAAGATTGTAATAAGAATTAAATCCATTTAGTTTTGGCTTTGACTTCTGCTGCAGTCCACTATCCTAGACTCCACTATTACATCTTCAGAAGGCCCTAGAATAAGGCCAACCACCCTTCGCATAACCCAGTCTTGACTCCAGAGCCATTATGTAATTCCTGTCATCAGACAGTGTTTAACTAAGTTATGAACACATTCCTCAGCCATGCTCAACAACAAATGGAAAATGGCTTTTAATTCCTTTGAATCAAGCTCGTCTAGCAAATAGCGAGTTGGGGCCTCAGGAAAGAGTAGAAAGGCTGGAGGAAGAAATAAAGGAAAGTTCATAATGCCAAATTATATGAAGCTATATATTATCCATGATAGCCCTCTGAGTCCTGATATTTCTTTAGAAATAGCCATAATAAACAACACTCCCCAAAGAGCTGCAACACCTGCTACTGATTTTTTCTCCCCTCAAATTGGAAATCATGGGTGGAATTCTACAAACAGAAGAGGACTCTGGCTATTGCTTTTAGACAGCTGGAAAATGTGCTTTCAAGATGTCCATGAGCACCCAGATGGTAGCCTGAAGACAGAGACGGATGGGGGAGGAAGAGCAGAGAGTGACAGAGAGAGGGTGACTCAGAAAGGTGGAGGGACAGAGAGAGAGTAAAACCCAGATTCAATCTCCATGGCAACATGTGCTGTTGGTTTAACTTACTGATTCTCCAGCCACTGCTCCCATATTTAGGATTTCATAAAGCCCCAGTAAGCGTTTTGCCCCCAAAACCCTTTGTGCTTAATTGTTAAACTCATATGCAATGGGAAGAAAATATATAATCCATATGTTTTTGCTCATTTACACTTAAATCATCTGAACATGGTGTTTTATCCCCAATTTATCATTCACAGAAACTTTAGAGACTTAAACAAATCTCTGGAGACCCATCCCAATCCCTCTTCCACCCCTTTGTGGTCCTAAAGTAAATATATATACTTGAATTCAAGAGCTTGAGGGTCAATACAAGGATTCGCAGGAAATTTCCAATGAAGCTTTCCCCCCTCATTAGTTCCCATCCAATTTGCAGTGAACAGTCTTTGTCAGGTTCCTTTGACGGGTTTTTCTCTTCACGTAAACTCTTACTGTTGGATATCCCAGGGCTCAGTCATTGCTCTTCTTTTCTTCCTCAGCTCCATTGTCTCCCTAGGACATCTCCTTCAGTTCAGCGACTTTAAGTACCATCCATGTTAATATCAAGTTTATATGTCTGGTCTTGACCTCTCCCTGAGCTTTCACCTTGCATGTCCTAGTTTCTATTTGATATTTGCACTTAGAAGTCATATAAACAGCTCAACTTTAACTTTTCAAAGTGATATTTGTGGTTCTATTTTTGCAACCTCTTGTAAATCTCTTAAATCTTTCAAAATAAAAAGTTTGAAAACTTAAGCTGCAAAGAATGAAAATCCTGCATGCCTGAAACATATGCTTTCCCCAGTATTATCCATCTCAGTAAAAGGCACACATTTTACTCCATTGCATTAAAAAAAAAAAAAAAAGATTGTGCTGGTTTCCTTCCTTTTTCTCACCATCCTCATTCAGCCCTTTAGCATATTGTGTTGGTTCTATCTTGCATTTGTCTACTTCCCTCCATTACCACTGGCACAATCCTAGTCTATGCCGTCATTAACTCTCGTCTGGATGTATTTGTGTTACTACTGATGCTCAACAAGTTGCCACAAAGTTAGCAGTTTTAAACAACACAAGTTTATTATCTTAGTCTCTATTAGTCAGAAGTCCAGGCACAGTGTGGCTGGATTCTCTCCTCAGGGTCTCCCCAGACTAAAAGTAAGGATCCGTCCGATCCCCCACCACCACCAGGGGGTTTTTCACTGGTACCTTATCATCCTCCTTCAAGCTTGCTCAGGTTATTAGCAGAATTTAGTTTCTTGAGGTTGTAGGACTGACATCCCTATTTTCTTCCCAGTTATTAGCTGGAGCATGCTCTCAGACTGGCCTCAGGTCTTAGCTACATGGTTCCTTTGCAAATCTTCTCACCCTTCCACTCTCTCTGATTTCAGAAAGTGCCCAATCTCTAGTAAGGGCTCACCTGAGTAGGTCAGGCTCACCTGGGTGATCTCTCTGATAATTAACTAAAAGTTAACCAATTAGTAATATAATCAATGGAGTAATATCCCACTATATCCTTTTCCAGGGAGGAAATTCCACAGGGTATGAGCAATAAGGGGTAGAAGTCTTGGTGGGGCGGGGGGCACCTCAGAATTCTGATTACCACACTAGACAGATAGGAAGCTTCCTAATTGGCCTCTCTACACCCACTTTCCCCCTCTATTATTATCCCCCATATAAGATCAGAAATGTAATTTATATACTTTTCCTCCACCACTGCTTAACATCTTTCAGTGTTTTCCCATTTCACTTAGGATAAAGTCCAAATACTTGAGAATAAATTTGACCAAGGAGATGAAACATTTGTACATTAAGAACTATAAGATATTGATGAACAAAACTGAAAAGACAAAAATAAATGGAGAGGTATCCCATGTTTGTGTATTAGAATTTATATTATTAAAATGTCCATAATACCCAAAGCCATCCACAGATTCAATACAATCATTATCAAAATTCCAATGGGGCTTTCCCCCAAAATAGAAAAAACTTCCTAAAATTCATGTGGAACCACCCTTTGGTGGTTTTGCTCTAAAAAGTCAGAGCAATCCTGAGAAAGGAGAATAACTCTGGAGGCATCACGTTTCCTGATTTTAAATTATACTACAAAGCTATAGTAACCAAAACAGTACAATGCTTGCATAAAACCAGACACATAAATGAATAGAATAGAATCAAGGGCCCAGAAATGAATCCATGCCTATGCAATCAACTAATATTTGACAAGGGAGCCATGAATACCCTAAGGGGAAAAGATAGTCTCTTCAATAAATGGTGCTGGGAAAATTTGATATTCACAGGTAAAGAATGAAATTAGACCCTTCTTTTCACCAGTCACAAAAAAATTAATTTGAAATGGATTAATGACTTAAATGTAAGACCTAAAACTACAAAACTCCTAAAAGAAAACATATGGGAAAAACTCCTTGACGTTGGTCTTGGCGATGATTTTTTTGGATATGACACCAAAAGCACAAGCAAAAACAAACAAAGGGACTACATCAACCTAAAAAGCTTCTCTACAGCAAAAGGAACGCTCAAAAGAAATGGAAAGGAAAACTATGGAATGAGAGAAAATATTTGCAAACCATATATCAGATAAGGGATTAATACCTAAAATATATAAATAACTTATACAATTCAATAGCAAAGCAAAGCAAAACAAAAAAACACCCCAAGCAATCCAATTAAATGATGGCCAGAGGACCCGAATAGAGATTTTCCCAAAGAAGATGTACAAATGGCCAACAGGTACATGAAAAGATGCTCAACATCCTAATTATCAGAGGAATACAAGTCAAACCCACAATGAGATGTTGCCACCACACTGTTAAAATGGGAGTTCACAGTGGCAGACGCATGATCGAGGAGTTTGGCGCTCTGGCTTGTGTCAATCTTCTACACTCTACAAAGGATACAGTTTTGGCAAAGGAACAGAAATATGAAAGAGCAACAGAGATTACACAAATAGTCGAAGCAGTGTACATTCCCTCTCTCCATCCTCACCCTGCCCTCCTGTCTTCCTCTTCACACTTTCGCAAACGTTTTCTCTTCTATTCTACATCCTTAGGTCACTGTAAGTAAACCGGCCCTGATTTCTTTCCATCCACATCCAACATCAGAAGAGCAGAAACTGAAAAACTGAAAATAATGCACTCCTCTTAGAATTTTGTCTCAGGTAGACCCTGATTATATCATCAATCATAAGGCAACTATTTAGGATGTATATAATATATCTGAAATCGTAAAGAGACTGTAGAAAAGTTTCTGTAATAAAAAGAAAACACATCTTTCTAAAGGACACTTGTTTAAATCTTCACTGCTCCTTCAGCCTCTGTTTGTCTATCTTCTGGCAGAGGAAGTAAAGTAAAGGTGCATTCTTTTATTAATTTTCCCTGTTCATTTTTCTCCCCAAAACTAGCAAGTTGGATAGAACGAGGCTCCCAGAAAGTGTGGTTCAGGGCTAGCTTCTGATACGGTGCATGAAATCTACTTTATCTCCTTCGGCAAGGCCCTGCCTTGAGTGTATTGGATGTGGGAGATTTATTCCTTTGTTTTTATAAAAAGAAACCAATTCCTCATGTTCCTCTGAGAAAGTTTTCTGTGTGTGCTGTGTGTTCAATAACCAGCTCTATCAAGTTCTGTTGATCCCACTAGTAAATTGTTCCCAATTCAGATTGGAGTCCTGGATTTGTTTTCTTTAGTTGAGTGATCATTTTTACTACTGATGCATTCTGGCAGAGATCCCTCCAAAGCATCCTGCTTAGTTAATGAAATTGGCTTTTTCCTAACGCCGGTGTCTTCTTAAATCAGCTTCTCTCCAAATATGCTCAAGAGCTCCCGCCCTATCTCTGGCCTGACGACACACTTTACTTGATCATTGAACCAAAAGACATATAGGAATAAAAATTCCTTTGCTACAAATCTTTGTATCCCCAGCACTGTCCCACAAAGGCCTGAGCCCATAGAGGCTCTCAATAATGCTTGTCGAATAATGAGCAAGTCTGCAAGAAAATACTTGCTTTTGTCCTTCGCCACCATGCTGATCAACAAGCTGCTGTGGCACTTCTGAAAATTCCTTACATTAATGCTAAATGTTCCTTCACATTAATGATGAATCATTCTTGGTTAAGAAGAATTAGCCAAGTTAGGCACTAAGCATTGAGGATTTCATATTTGGAATCTTTCTGTCAATTGCAAACACTCTTGCTAGAAAAAGAATAGATTTTATAAAGGCCCAACTTGCCTAATTTGATTTGCAACAGGAAATGAGAAGAGAGTGGGTTTCACTCAGTTATCCTATCATCATTTATGACATTTCCGTTCCATTCAAATTCCTGAGTCACTTTCATTCTTAAGATGGCCCTATAAGTTCTATCCTACCCTTCTGGGTTAGGAAAGTTATGGCAGTACAGGGACAGGAGTCCACAGATACCCCCTGCATCTATGTGCATCAGGCTTCCCAGTCAGGCTATATTCTATTGTTTTTAGTCTAAAGTCTATTATTTCTACATGGACTGGATATAAATGAAGTCTTTCAAACCTACGAAATAAAGTCTTTCAAAGCTGGACTTAACCGAAGCTTGCTCATATCCTGACAAAGCCAACTGGACAGAGAAGTCTGGATTTTTATTTCGTGCACAGTTGAAGCTGGGCCGTGCTTTATTATCACACACAGCACATGCAGGTGATTCAGAGTAAGAAAAGAAACACTTATGTGGGATTCCAGGTTTCCTAGGACCTTCTGAAGCGGGGCAAGGAGTCCCAATGGTCTCTTGATAGGCTAAGTAAGAACTGTCTGTCCAGCTCACATGGTTAAAAAGGAATCCCTGATTATGATTATCAGAGTAAATGAGCGGATACTGATATGGATATCAGATATCTGCTAGTAAATATGATCTTGTTATTTATAAGATGAAATCACATTGCATTCCTCACATTTTCCCATCTAGCTCTAAAATGTCTCTCTTTTTTTTTTTTTAAGATTTTATTTATTCATGAGAGGCAGAGACACAGGCAGAGGGAGAAGCAGGCTCCATGCAGGGAGCCCTATGTGGGACTCGATCCCGGTACTCCAGGATCACGCCCCAGGTGAAGGCAGGCACTAAACCGCTGAGCCACCGAGGGATCCCTAAAATGCCTCTTTCAACCGAAGTTTTAAAATATGTAGCATTATGTTTTTACTTTTAAAACAATATGTTAAAAGTTTCAAGGGACCACAAAAAAATTCTCTATGTTGTACCTCTTGTTTATTAAGGGATCAAATGGTCCATCATCAGATTATGTGAATCCAATTTGGGTAATAACCAAAATAGGGTAATAATAGTAGTACATTCGCTATGCCTTCCACTTGACTACTTTAAACCCCCACAAATGTTTGCCTGGGAATCTTTAACTCATCTTTTGTCTTCCAGTTTAGGCATTTTGTGCTCTTTATAATTCCATTGCACTTCTGCTTAACACCCTGAATTATATTACCTTATGAGGCTAGAAATCAGTGTGATAATTCACTTACATTTCTGCCCCTCTCTTGGACTTCTTATTCCTTGAAGGTAGAATGTATGCTCTTTAACAACTTATCCTCAACCCTTAGTAAAGTTCTGGGCAAAAAAAGCGGCTTGAGCTTCAATGTTTGTTAAGTTTGCAAAGCACTTTTATGCATGTCATGTCATTTCTTAACATAACAATCCCCATAACAATTCTGGGAGACAGGTATTATTGTCCCCATGTAAGGGCTGAGGAAATTAAGGCTTAGGGAGATTAAATGATTGGGACAAGGGTGTACAGTTAATAAATGCTATAAATTTTACTCTACCCAAGCTCTCCTAAATACCAAAGCCCATATTCTTTTCAATATGCCACAGTTGCCTGTTGAGATGCTGTTTCTCTCTCACCTGAGGAAATGACCATTATCCTCATTTTGCAGGTCAAGAAAAGCAGACGCTGAAACCCTGCCAGGTAATTCAGTTCTCTGGCAGCAACGAGAACGAAGAATAGGAAACCAACATTACTATTCTGCTTCATAGCCAATTCATTTGCATGTAATTAACACCATGTGTCCCTTGATCAAATGATCCTACAAATAAGAGGAACATGGACCAACATACCAGGCCAAATCCTCCTCACAACGCGCAGAATTTAGTACCATGCTGGACATGGAAGTACTTATAAAAAAATGCTATTTCCTTTTTCTTTTTACCTAACACACTTGGAAAATACTTATTGCACACTTATAATGGCATCTCATCCCAGGACATATGCATTCTACTGTCCCCGTCCCTACCAGCTCCACTTCATATTCTTTTCATCTTGGCCAATTGGGTACGAGAAACCCTATCCTGAATTTTAAAACCGCTGAAACTAGCTTCTGAAATCCTTCAGGTTTGGTTTAGAACTGGGGTTTTACAAAAAGAACAGGTCTGTTCTATTCAGTTTCTCCATTGGAGGATTCCCAAAGGGATACTCAGGGATCCGGGGATACTCAGGGATCCTGGGATACTTGGGGATCCTGAAATACTCAGGGCATGGGGAACATGTTGTTTCTGTCTAAACCACCTGAGATCCTTCCAGGTAAGTCTGAGATCCCTGGGATCCTCCAGAGCCCCAGGACCCACCTGAGTCCAGTCTCATCACCACATCCTTTGCCTTTTGGCAGCTCCCGGCATCTGCCCTCTACCGCTTAATGATGTGAAGGCTTATCCTGTTTGACTTACACAATAGACCAAAGGGCTCAAACCCAATCACTGCTATGATACTTGGCAAGGAACAAAGAAACCAGATGATTTTATTAAAATTCCATGTTAAAGCAGAAAATGGTCCCACATGCATGTCTCTTTGGCTCCCATTTTGGAAATTAGAACATTGACTCACCTCTAATTCTAAAGAATCTGCTTGGCTCTGAGATCAGAAAATTGCCAACAAAACTGGAGATGTGGTTTTCAAAATGTAAGAGCCCTGACTTCTTGGTTAACATTTTACAGTGTGAATGTAACAAAAATCGGCAAAGATTAGCTAGAACCTGATAATGAAAAAAGAGTAAGACCCAAGGGAAAATAAGATGCCCAAACTTCAGAAAGAATAGGAAGATACTGGCCATGATGTTATGTTTAATCAAAGATATCTAGGTAACAGATTTCAAAAGAATCCTGGAATTCACTAGAAGTTTAATAATTTCAAAAAAAAAGAAAAAGATTTGAGAATTGAACAAGAACGTGAATAATGGATAAAGATGGAAGAAAGTCAACAGTGTTTGGGGACGTTGCACCAAACCAGCTCAAAGGTAATGTAATTCAGAATCAAATTATAATACCTTGAAAAGGATAAGTATATTTTATTGGGACTTGTGTATAGGGACTTTTTAACTTTCCACCTTGGTTCATTTAATGAAGTGATTGGCCAATGCCCTTTACAGGGAAGATATAATGCTCTCACTGAGCTCCTATTACACAGAAGCTGTTCATTATGATTACTGGTCCTAAATGGTCCTTAACTCCAAGAATAGAACTGGGAATACTTCCCTTACAAAAAGGTAAAAGAATACATGTTGAATACTAAAGGATTCATCAGATTTGTCTTAGAATCCGGTAGACACTCAACAAATGTTAACTGAAGAATTGAATGAGTGTGAAAGGGTAAGAAATCCTGATGCCACTAGTAAGAGATAGTTCTTCTCTAGTTTAGGGACGAATTTAACTAGCGATTACTTGAATGCTGACCATCGCTGGGCTTCATACTTAATTTTAGTACAGCCGGCATTACTTTTTCTTCACATACAAACATTTGCTTCACATGCTAGACAGCAAATATATTGAACCCACTCAGTACAATATTCACCAAGCACCTCCTTTGTGTCAGACTCTGTGCTGGTCTCCAGTGATACCAAAAATTTTACCATTATACTCATTTCATTTTATCACCATCAAAAAAAAAAAATCACCATCAAAAAAAAAAAAAAAAGAATATCACCATCATAGAGGCGAGTTCTATAACAGCAGTGGGAATGAAATGCAAACCTAAAGAGAACTGAGCCTAACATCTTATACAATCCTGCTTCTCCTAAGCCTAGCATTGGAAGTCAATACATTTTTTCATAAATAAATGAATGAATTCAATGGATAAGCGTTGAATTTGAACAAAGCACACAGTTACAGAAATATGACTAGGACAGCCTTTCTTGGGGAGTTCTGGGATTCCCATTGGAGAGGAGAACAATTGAGAGGTCTCTCATCCTGTACCAGTTCACGGGCAATATTTAAGAGGCATCAGTTCTCCCCTAAGACCCTAGGAGGCAAGGTTCCTGAAGATTTACTAGATACTTGCCTCTCCAGTAAAGAAATAAAAACTGAGTCTGTCCTGGAGACTTCTCTGCCCTTTAGAACTCTCGATAGCATGAGGAGAACAGTATTCATTTCCCAGAAGCTTGAACAGATACATGGTTGGGCTTGTGTGTGAGGCGTTGGTGAAAATCACACGATAGGAACCACCAGAGAATTAAAGGGTCCCAAAGAAATAAGTGTGGAGTTCTGGAGTCTGACTTGGGTAAATATACCATTTTCAGCGTCTCTTAATTGGGGAGCTGAGAGCAGGAGCTAGATCAGTGACTCTTCACGTTTCCAGCACCTCCTAATGAAGCTTAGCAGATATCCTGGGAGTAGAGCCAAACTCACCCTCTATTCCTCTTTCTTTTTTTTTTTCAACCTCTGTTCCTTTTCTGAAATTGTAAAATCAGTGTTACATCATTACCACAATATGTATATTAAGTCACTGGTTGTCTAAAAATCAATCTTGTCCCTGGAATTATATTATGACCCAGGCTTTAGGCAACTATCCTGGACCACTCCCTTCTTGGGCTCAACCCATTGTCCTATATGACCTATTGTTCTAGCCACTCCCCATCTTTAATCCATCGTCTAGTCTCCTTGACTTGGACACTATCACATTCCTCCTCAAATCTGTGACCTTCTGCTCCCTCCCCTGATTTTATCCCTGCTTATTCCTACAGTTTGAGTAGACTTTCCCTCCTCTGCTTTTGCCTAAACCCTGCCTCACCCCAAAACCTGGAGAAGGAGGTCTGGAGCACCAGGAGCCACATAAATGTTTCCATAGAAATCTATCAGTGGAACTCAGGACTCCAGACTCAAAAAAGTAGTCATGGTCCCATGGAAGCAGCACATACTTGAAGACAAAGGACCTGGGTTCAAGTGCTGACTGAATAAGTAGCTGCGTGACCTTGGGCAAACTCAATACCTTTGAGATACAATATCTGTATATAAAATAACAATGATGTCATAATATTATTAGTATAATAATAACAATGATGTATAGTATTATTAGTTCAAAAGATGACTCTAAGGTACAAGAGAAAAAGATGTATGAGTATTCCTATCAGCATTACTCACTCTTTGGTACTCTGACCAGCTTGAAATGGAGCTTCTGAACACAAAAATCTGGTCTTGATAGGGGAAGAGCAGGGAGTAGGATGCCCCTCAGCTGATATTTGGTGAATTAAAGTGAAGAAGTTGGGCAGAAGAACTATATACATTGAAATAATACTTCTATGGAGCACATTCAAAGAGATTTTACTAGAAAGATAAGAGAGGAGAAGAGGACACCAGGGTGGCTCAGTTGGTCAAGCATCTGCTTTCGGCTCAGGTCATGATCCCAGGGTCCTGAGATTGACCTGCCTCAGGCTCTCTGCTCACCAGAGTCTGCTTCTCCCTCTCCCTCTGGCCCTCCCCCACCCTGTGCACCTCTCTCTCTCTCTCTTAAATGAATAAATAAAATCTTAAAAAAAAGAAAAGAAAGAAAGACAGACACAAAAGAAAAAGAAAAGAAAGAAAGAAAAAGAAAGAAGAAAACAGAAAGAAAGAAAGAAGAAGAAGCAAAGAAGAGAAAAGCAGAAAGAAGAAGAGACGAAGAAAGTCCTCTCCGAATCTCGTCACTACTTCTGATGCGTCTTCTCTTCTCTTCCTTCTCCCTCTCCTCTCCCTCCTCTCCCTGCCCTCTCCTCTACTCTCCTCTCCTCCCTCTCCTCTCCTCTCCTCTCCTCTCCCTCCTCTCATCCTTCCTCTCCTCTTCTCCTCTCCCTCCTTCCTCGCCCTCTCCTCCCTCCTCTCCTCTCCCCATCTCCTCTCCTCTACGCCACGCTCCAGAGGACCCCTGGGAGGCTCAGTTGATTGTCTAACTCTTGATTTCGGCTCAGGTCCTGACCTCAAAGTTGTGAGATCGAGCTCCTCCTCAAGTTCTGTGCTCAGCAGAGTCTGCTTTAGATTCTCTCTCTCCTTCTCCCCCCTGCCCCTCCCCTCCACTCATGTGCACACGCTCTCTCTCCATATATATAGAATAAATAATCTTTTTTAAAAAGAGAGAGAAGAGAAGAACTAAGTAAAAGATTTGTATATCAGCTTGCAGGGGAAGGAGCAGAGTTGCCATCCATGATTGGTACAACTGCAGACTCATCCATGGGGCTGGGAAAAGTTGTTGCACCTCTTGAACTCTTTACACCCACCCACATGTACAGAGTAGAGGCACCAGTACTGAGATAGCAAAGAGAGCTCCATGATAGCAAGAAAGTGAGCTCTGAACATCAGGAGGGACCCGTGCAGCCCAGAGGTTAGGTTACATGGGCTGGGTTCAGGGGGGCTGGCTTCCAAGCCACCACCTGTGCTCATCACGCCTGTCTGCATCCAAGACTCTCAATCATCCATTTTGAGAAGGCTAGCTTCATCATCAGCTTGGGAAAAGCATGAACGTGGTGATGTTGCCCTTGATGAAAATACACTGGCAGGTTTGAACGATTTCTTCTAAATTTGCCTCTATTAAATTCACATGTGCAGAAAGCAGTTGGTGCCTCATATCAGTTACAACATATGGATTTTGGAAAGTGAGAGCATGGCAAAAAAAAGGGGGGGGTTGTAATAGTAAATGTGCTTTATAAGCAGTCCTAAATCATCAAGGAGAATTATTTCCCCCCTGGGAATGTGTACATGGGTGCACACACACACTCACACACAGGCATACACAAACACACACCCATCTTAAAATATACCAATTCTCTTTGCTCCTCTATCCCTTAAAAAAAAAAAAAATGCATCTCTGACCTCTCTCTTCAGCAGAAATATATCAAAGCAATATTTTTCCCGATTGCCTACTTTGTTCCAAGTTGCAAAGTAGTAAATGGGGGCAGTGAGGGAACCTAAGCAAAAAATGAAATATTCTATTTTCTCAACAGTTACATACCAACTGCACTAAAGCTCACATGGTAAAAAAAAAAAAAAAACACCCACTAATTCACTTTGGACTTCTGCTTATGACTTTTCCCTAGACCGTGTCTTCCAGAAAACCATTCTGGGTAATTGCCACTATTTTCACTAAGGTTAGAAACACCTATTTGTCTTTCAGTAAAGAAGACAGCCGAATTTGATATTTGACAATAAGAATAACTGATTGTCTCTACTCAAAAGACCAAATGGTTTCCATGTTATCAGACTTGAACAAGAATTAAGTTTGTCAAGGGAAGTCCTAATGACCTGGGTGGAATCACATCCATATTGCTGAGAGCCAAACAAACAAAAAAAGACTCTGAATTTGGTTTATATTAGTAGTGGTATACTTCTTAGTCCTTCACCCTTGGACAAATATGGAAATACATTATCTTCTAGGCCAGAACACCTTCTTAGTGTGTATCTCTCTGTAAATGTAATGTTTTTATGTAATTATAAAATATAACTATTAATAATAAAAGCACCTATTACTTTGAATGCTTAGAATTATGCACACTGCCATGGCTGTCATTTTATGCACATTATCTCTTTGAATCTTCTCACTTACTCTATAAAGTAGAGGCAATTTTCAACATCTTACAAATGAGAGAAATGAGGCTCAGTTAAGCAACTCTCCTCTGGTCATGCAACAAGTAAATAGAGATAAAATATGAATCTACAAATGTCCAATTTCAAAGCCTATACTCTTCAATACTACACGATTCCACCTATAAATATATTCATTAATGACTTGTGCTTGATCATATGTAACACATAAGCAATAGTCAACAATTAGAGAGTGGGAAGGCCAGGCTGTAGTGGTGGCTAGGGTGGCATGAACATCTTAGCTCCATGGTTACATGGTGGCAGCCCACCATCAATCACCCAGGATAGTTTTTTACTCCTAGTGTCTGAGTCAGAAATTCTGGGAGGGATATTGGCTAGAGGAGCAAAAGGCAGTGACTCCAATAGGACAAGGGCATTTTGGAAACATGCACTTCATGCTGACTTAGGTTGTTCTTCTGGAAAGGCATCTCCTGATTTGGAGTGATTTCCTCTGAGTAATGGGCTAACAGTCTGGTATGCTTGTCCCAGATGCCAGAACAACCACTGTCTGCTCCCACATATTGACCCCAATGAGTCTGTTACCCAAGGAATAAAAGCTTTGACCTCACTAACAGTCTTCCCAAGAGACTGGGTGCTTTGATGTTGACTGAAATTGCAGGCATTTCATAACGGACAAAAGCAAAAGAGTGATGAATGAAGATGGAAGCTAAACACAAATATTTAAATATCCAGAGCCTGTATTTATAACAAAGATGGTATCAGCACATGGTTTCTGTGTATATTTTGGGGGTGGGGGGAGGTCAATGCATTTCCTTAGTAGGACAAGATTTGAATAGTACCATCATTATTCTATGACCTGAGGCAACAAGTATTCATTGGAGAAATATTAAGACACAGGCAAGGGAGAGGCTGAAGAAAGAAATGGATATAACCAGTTGGTGCCAACCCCCAATTCCCCAGCTTGTTGATGGAAAAATCAGTCAAATGACTCTCTGTTGACCTAGTATTTGAGAGGGAGGTATTAGGTGGCAGTTATTCCTGAAAAGAGGTCACTATTAAAGACGACGAAAGGCAGCTGGTTGAGTCATTAACTACTGTGGTTTCAAAGCCTTGGTATTAATATAAAGCCTGGTGCTTCTTTCAAATGTAACCCAGAGTTCTAGAAAAGACAAAACAGTCTCTGTAGACATAAGAAGGTCCTGGTTGAAGAGACACATAATCACAAATAAAAAGGATAGTTTTTACCTATTACCACTGTCAGCCAAGAAGCTCATAGAATGTTTCCAAATTATTTTCCTTTAGCACTTCAGAGCAGTCTATAGCATGCATGTCTGATTACTACTCTGTGGCAGAGAGTTCAGAAACTTGAAGACCATAACTCTAAAATAACTGTCTCTGGACCTCCTGGTGACTACAGGATACTTCTGGAAATGGATACTATATGACACACTAGGGCCTATGGCACCTATGAGAAGCATCTTTATTTTGAATACCAAGAGAACTTAATGGAAAAATGTGTTCTTTTGCAGAACATGCAGTAAGCTTTGAACTCATTTTGTGTGTTGTATAGCCCCCAAAAGATAGCTCCAGTGAAGGAGCTGAACGGGGCAGCCCCGTCACTTTTATGCGGCCCCCAGTTCTCCAGCACTGGACACACCAAGTAGCAGCAGATCTTAGCTTTTTCCCAGGTTCCTGATATCAAGAACGTTATAGGGAAAAAAGCATATCAAGATGTCTAAATAATGGGACACCTGGGTGGCTCAGAGGTTGAGTATTTGCCTTCGGCCCAGGGCGTGATCCTGGAGACCCGGGGTCGAGTTCCACATCAGGCTCCCTGCCTGGAGCCTGCTTCTCCCTCTGCCTGTGTCTCTGCTTCTCTCTCGCTGTGTGTGTCTGTCTTGAATAAATAAATTAAATATTTTTTAAAAAGATGAGTAAATAAGAAGGAAAGGAACTAGTGATTTCTGGATCTGGAAAGGACACTCATGTGTTTATGAGGAGAAAGAGGCCATGAGAATGGAGCTGTTTGTCCCTAGAGTTAATTAGGACAGGAACAGGAGCCTTGTTTGCTGACATCCCTGGTCCCTCATCCAAAAGAGTCTCCAACTTCCACCCTGTTGGTTGTTTCTAAAGCTTCTCTAGAGAAGACAATCCATCAAATGGCCCAGAATGCATCCTGCCCAGTTGGGAGGTAGGACAATTACTCTTTCCACATCGCCTGAGGTCTCAGCCTGTGAACAAACAATTTTCATTTCTCTGTCCAGTCCGATCCAAACCACCAAACTGGATTCTGGCAACAAGTGCAATTCCTTGTGCCCGGCCTGAGAGCCCTGGGGCTCCCTGGGTATCCCTGCCAGGCCTCCCGGCAGGGAAGTAGCCCCAGGGGACAGTGCAGAGGGCACATCTCCTGGGAGCTCCCGTGGGCTCGGGGTTTGTAACTCGTTGTCTCTGGGTTTTTGTTTGTTTGTTTGTTTGTTTTGCTTTTTTCATTGTCATTGCTTTTCAAAGTCCTAACTCTTAGGCCACTGGTGAACTGATTTATCCTTGCTGAGCAGCGCTTGCCAGAAAACGGTCCCTGCGGCCAGAGAGGGAGGGGCTGCCCAAATTGGAATGTTGGAGGTTTTTAACATTTTATCTCTTCTCTCTCTGCTGTAATCTCCATCTAACCACAAAAATGCAGCAGCTTTGATCCTCTGATGCTATCTTTCTCCGCCTTTCACACTCTTTCTCGAAGGAGCCGTCAGTTCCCCAGACTGTACAAACTGGCTTCTCCACACAGTGGGTTTTGGGTGCCCTTCTGCTGCACACAAACACCCTGAAGCTGAGGCCCAGTTCAAAGGATTTCTACACCCAATCACCACAGCTTACAAGGCAAAGGTGATTCGAATGAGTATCCGAGCTCCCTAACACAGGTGCTCTAGCACATGCTCACACACACTGCTTTCCACCCAGGGGCTCGTTGCTGTGCAGGTCAGTGGTGGCCCACCACTGTGACAGCTTCTGCATCCCAAGATGGAGACATCGCAAGACATCTTTATTTCCCCAGGCAAGAACTATTCCAGGAAGACAAGCAAAAAGAAAAGCATTTGTATTCAGTGGGCCACCCTCACCCTGTCACCTGCTTCCTTAACTGGCCTAGGGTTTGGCCCCCTTTCATCACCATGCTAATTCAGTTTCCCCTAGAAAGGATGCCCCACAGGCTACCTGACTAGCTTCCTCTGGCAAAAGGGATGCCTTAGAAATACAGCTACAGAGGCCAGACGGAGACAGAGCACCCTGGGTCCTCACAGCCTCCTGCCTTCTGCTAATGCAGTCTTTTCTCTGCTGGGGGGGATGGGGGGTGGGGTGGGGAGTCTGTTTTCTGTTTCTTTTTTATTTTTTAAAATATTTGCTATAAGCCTGTAGCTCACATTTCTGGTGAAGTATTAGAGAAAACCTCCCCCATCCCAGGAAAGCTCATCCTCAAATCTTAGATGTTTGTTCAAATACTTGACATCAACTTCCTCTTGGAATGTACTCTATCTCAAAGAGAAGGAAAAAATAAACCAAACAGTGTGTTACTTCTAAGTTGGTAGGAAAAGGCCTTCACATGATAAGCCTGGACTTCTATTTTAAGGTTTTATTTTTTCCAAATAAATCCATATAAACAAGGGTTTTGGAACCTAAACTAGTCACTGAAAAACTACCCTTCATGTGCTGGCTAAAGCCAAGGCTGGGGTTCCCCGGGTGGGATTCTGTAAGACAGACTTTAAATTGAAGTGAAAAAAAAATATATACAAAATGTTCTCTCTCTGTATCCTCATTCTGGAGTCTTCCCCTATAGCTGATAGAGGAGGCTGGATGAGCAAGCACAGAGGGTGTCTCAGATCTTCTTTTCTTTATGGATGCTGGATCTGCATGAAACAGTGTGTCTATGTGGGGTGCAGTCCCTCAGGACAAAAGGGTGATGGGAAAGGACGAAATGTGGGTTTCCACAAAGCCACCAGTGGGGCATCCTATCAAAATATGTTTATGGGATGGGAAAATATTCCTGCTCATATATCAGAAGAGTTCCATCCTTCCTGTTAAAAAGTTCTATGCTTTCCCTTCTACGCCAAGGGAGGAACTGGAGATTGGGTGGCTTTCTCTTGGCTGCGCCGTGCCATGCTAAGGAAGGTGTGAGGTAGGGGTAAGCAACAGCATCACAATTATTTCTACCATTTTGAATGTTTTCTTCCTGGTGAGGCATTTGTTTGGTTGTTGCAGATTCTTCCCTGGTTTCTAGAACTCCCACAAAACTACTTTAGTGTGTGTGTTGCTGTTTACTAGATATTTCCATGGGAGACCAAGGGCCTAGAGCTTCCTCATCTGCCATCTTGCTGACATCACTTCCACACTCATCTTTTTTTTTCAACTACACCATGTTGCTCCCCACCTGAAGATAAGCCAGACACACACAAAACAGAGCCACCTAAGCTATCATGTGATTGAGTAGAAAATCATGAGGCAGCACAGATTAAGGATAGAGGGAAATGATTAAAGTGAGACTAGTAAGTGTAAAACCTCATGGAAGAAGGAGAAATAGATTGACTGGGCGTTACACGCTCACATGCATGCACAAGCACAGACACATACATACATAGAAATGAGGATCTTCCCTAAAGAAAGAAACCCTGGCTCTCCAGATCCTTCTAAAATAATGCTGAAGCCTTTTTACTGAGTCCAAAGGTGAGGAATATCAATTGGCTTCCTCGTAACAAAGGGTAGGCCCAACTGTTTTGTTGTACTGTTTTGTTTCTGTAGACTGACAATTGGCTTCTAGAAGTAAGCATTAGGGTCTTTAGTAGGTGTAGGGGAAGTACACTTTAAGAAAACCCATCCTAGGGATGCCTGGGTGGCTCAGCGGTTGAGCATCTGCCTTTGGCTCAGGATGTGATCCTAGGGTCCTGGGATCAAATCCCCCATCAGGCTCCCATGGGGAACCTGCTTCTCCCTCTGTGTCTTTGCCTCTCTCTCTGTGTCTCTCATAAATAAATAAAAAAAATATTTTTTAAAAGAAAAGAAAAGAAAACCCATCCTTTACGGTGCAAGAAGCTGTCTGGCACGGGTGGCTACAGTATTACTGCCCCGCATATTTCCCAAGCATGAACAAATTGCCTGGACTAAGGTTGAGCTGACATTTGCAGTCTGACATGATGCTGGGGTTGGGGTTTAACAGCTAGTTTGAAAGGCTTGTGTTTTACTTCATATTGTTTTTAATTGTTCCCTTTTCCAGATGTTTATCCCTAGATCATTTCCCACGAAAGTAGGGGGACTCCTTTTGAAAACCTGGATGGCCCAGGTCCCTTTGGGCCAGAGGTTTTAGACTAAACTAAATAAAACCGGGAGGGGAAAAAGGTGCTTGCAATGTGTTTGAAGATCCTCAAGCGATCCTCTCTACAAAAACAACAAAGGCGGGACCAGGAAATAAAGTATTAATTTCATGTTCCCCCATTAGCTTACCACCTGTTCTCGCGCATCGTTACTCAGCAAGGAGGGGGGAAAAGGCTAATCTGTAGCACATTTATATCAACAAACTTGCACAAAACTCTGCCTAATTATCCCCTTGAACCTGTGTCCTCTCAATGGAAGGCAGTTTCCCGAGCTGGCTGGGAGCCAACTGCAGCAAGCTGGTCTCCATAAGCCCAGCTAACGACAGCCCACTTTCACGCCGGGAGCTCCATAATTGCTCAGAGCAGTTTACAGATCCATTATTTTATGGCCATATTTCAGAAGGAGGGGTCGGAGGTTGGCAGAGTGGGATTCCAGCTAGTGCAGTGTATTGGCCCAGCTTCACTTTGGAGCCCAGATCCTTTCCTGGGAAGAACCTCATAGACTCCACCCCCCCACCCCCCCACCCCCAGTATAACTGCTTTCCTGATAAAAGTCTATCAAGGAACCATTGGAATGGGGAGATAGTGTGGGGAATAAAAGGAGCCCTGGACAGAGAATCAGAACCCCCTTTTCAGCCCCTCACTAACCCTATACAACCTGAGCAAGTCCCCCAAATCACAGAGCTCAGGAGCCCATCTACTTCTAGTCCTGCACTTCTATTAGATACCATCCTCCTGTATTTGGGACTTACTGAGGATATGTGGCGGGGGGAAAAATCATGTATGTGAAACCTTTTATGTGACAGAGACTGACCTCAATACCCAGACTACGACTTTAGATAAAACAGAAAGTCCTTGCCCCTCACAAAGCATATGATCTCCTAATAGGCAGTATATAAATATATAGATGACACGATGTCACGTATAAATTAGTCATGTGAAAAAGTAAAGACAAGTAAGTAGAGACTATAGGAAGAGAAGGGAGTGCTGTTTTATGCATGACTATGAGGGGCATCTCCCAGAGCTGATATTTGAACAGAGACTCTACTGAAGGATGGAAAGAGATACTAGGAGTAGATAAAGCAGGAGTGTCTACTGGGCATCTCCTCAGTACAGCAAAAGGATCGATGTGGTCGAGGCAGAGTGATCAAGGACAGTGGTAGGAGGTAAGAGAAGATAGGGACAGTGTTATAATGTGCAGGGTCTTCAGGACATGTTCAGAACTTTTAATTTACCCCTGAAGAACCTTGAGGAGAATCCCACAATCTCATCTTAGATGTCAAGTTTTACTCTGGCTGGCATAGATCACCGGAAGACAAAAGGACAAGAGACTGGGAGGGGAGGGTCTGGGCTCTGCTAGGAGTGCCAGGGAGACGTGACAGGGCTCGGACCAGGCTGTAACCTTGGAGGCAGTTAAACAGCACTTGAAACAAATAACAATGCCTAAAGCCACCAGAAATTGCTCTTATTATGCCACACAGCCTGGCTTAATAGGCCACACAACCTCTCTTCTTTGCTCAGGTTCAGAAACATTCTGGCCATGGTAAAAACTGTCATTTGGCTATCTTTTAGCAAATGTATGCTTTGCCTTTTCCTTCGAGCTTTAATAGAGGCGTGGATTGAATTATCACACCTCTATGGCCCCTGGTCCCTGTGGTGATGGTCATTTCCCTATCTGGTTTCTCCCAGGGTGCTGCTGAGCCACTCAAAGAAGGATGGCCAGGTAACACTTGGGTACAGGGCTCAAGGCTAGAATCCAAGAGCCCAGGTTCAAGTCCCAGTTTTGACATTACTGGGTCATCTTGGACAAGTTACTCAACTTCTGTGTCTCAATTTCTCCATCTATACATTGGAGATTATAACAGTACCTCCTCCTGGGCTTTTGTTGTGAGGATTACATACAATCATGTATGTAAAAGTCTTTGAAGATCTCCAGAACATAGTCTCTATTATACTATTACACTAAAGTTAATGATTCCCCCTCCCCCCCATAAAAAGTACATCCAATCTTAGCAAGGCACAAAGGAACAAAACCAGTAAATAATCCTTCTGGATATAGCCTTACAGTTTAGGGAATATAACACACCAACATCTTGATTTCCCCTGGTACCCATTAGAAATCCATCCTTCACCAATAAAAAATGGGTTAGCTTTTCTCAAAGTAAGTTTAACATTCTGTAGGATGTTAGTAAGATTTGGAGCAAAACATAATTTTTGATAAAATAAATGTGGGACACTGAGCATTAAACAAGTTTCTTTTCTATGAGATTTTTTTCAGTCTTTAAAACTATAACATATATTGTAAGTACCCAAGGGGCACTTGCATATGTGGTATTTTCTACATCTGTGGGACGATGGAAACTATTTTTTTCCTTGTTTTAATAATATCAGACTAATACTTTTGGAACACACTTAGTAAAATGGGAACACCAAGTACGTCAAACATTTAATTTTCATCCTGTGTCACTTTAAAGGGTATAATTAATTCTAAAAGCCAACTGTGCTTACTCTGCTAAAAACAAAACAAACATAAATGAGATAGTGTATAAAAGTGGTTAGTAATTATAAAGTACACTTATTGTTTTTATTTGTTCCCTCCAATTTTAACGGACACTTCCTCATTCTAGTCCTTGAATATAATAGAAATTATTTGTGTTAACTCGGTCCAAATACTTGACTCTTCATCACATTTCTCTTTCCCAATAAGGCATATCTGGTCTTTTAATCTTGTGCCCCGAGATAACATCTTTTTCTAAGCCCTTCCTATCCCTAATGCTGATGGCCTTGCTCAAGATTTTCTCCAGGTTTTCCTTCTCTGTCCTAAAGAAGTGGTGATCCCAGTGCCCTCTAGGTATGTCCAGTCCAGACTCACCATGGTTTGACCGATACCAGCTCAGTTGAACATACTGTGCCCTTCTTGACGAGATATTTTGTGGGACCTTTGACTGAAGTCCCATAATGAGCTCCTTTCCTGAAGGATGAGTTAATTTCCTTAGGTAACCGTTAACCCATCTCAACCTGTATCCAGAAGATAGATACATGACACATAGGTTGAGGCAATGGTTGTTCCTCATAGTCACTGTAACTTTGTCACCCCTTACCTAGAGATACCAACCCTCTGAGAATAACCTAGGTAAGAACAAGGTGTGATGGTCTCAGCCCTGAAGGCATGCATATTCTCATTGAAAAATAAGCACCTGCTAAATTTACTAATACAAGGTAACAACAGTGATATAAAATTGGCAAGACCCAGTATCAGTGAGTGAAATTCGACAGAATCCAAAATACTAGAATGGTGTACAAGGTCCTCCAAGACAGTCTGCGTCTTCTTCTATGGCCTCATTTCTGCCATTCCCTTATTTTTTTTATTTGCATTTTTCTATAGTGATGAAATCACTTTCTAATATTTTTTATCATTTTTAAAAATTTCTATTTATATATGATAGTCACACAGAGAGAGAGAGAGGCAGAGACACAGGCAGAGGGAGAAGCAGGCTCCATGCACCGGAAGCCCGACGTGGGATTCGATCCCGGGTCTCCAGGATCACGCCCTGGGCCAAAGGCAGGCGCTAAACCACTGCGCCACCCAGGGATCCCTGCCATTCCCTTATTATATCCTGTTGTGTTCCAAGGTGCTGAAAGGTGGGAAGATAGGGGCAAAATAAGTGGAAGACAAGATCTTTGTCTCAAAGAGTTCGTGCTTGAGTAGCAATAATAGGTCTGAAAGAGACATCCTCCCCACCCCTCCCAAAAAAAATTCAGCTTGCACAAATCAAAATTTTGGACTATCAGGTCTATGGTTCCAAAATGCAGCCAGATAAGACAAGCAAACATGATATTATTCTATTCCAAAGTCTCTTCTCCTTGGGTCAGTGTGGGTAACATTGATCGCTGTGTCTCTCAGGAAACAGACTCGGTTTCCAACATGTTATTTGCCTCTGGTGAACCCAAGTCTCAAGTTAAACCAAAAGTAAACCTCTTCTTGTAGCACACTAGTGATAACTTGATAATTTTTCTGGCTACTGGCTAGTCAAGTTAGATTTCAAGTCAAGTTAACCCAGTTTTAACTGAGCGCTCTCAAGAGGAACCCAGAGCAAAATGACAGCAAAGTGTCTTTTTTTTCTAAACCACATCAGACTTGCAAATGCCAAAATCACGAGCTTAAATATACCATTGAGTAGGAGAGTCTGCAAAATCCATCAAGATCCCAAAGGTCTTCCAAGATATTTTCTCTCCTTCCTGATATTGTAGCCAGTGTTTCTACAAGGAGGTTGCGGTAGCGTGAAGGGTGTCACTTTTCCTTATAGCCCAGCCCATCTTTTTCCTTTGGTTTCATTCCATAATGAAATGCTTCAGGGCTATAAGGATCTGTTTGGTCTTTGTCATATGGAGACACCACCTTAAGGAACTTGGAGGTGAAATATTATTTTCAATAACGATATATTCAACTTTTTTCAAAAGTCACATTGCTTAGTGAAAATAAACGCTTCCAATAAACATCTTGACTTCTTAGTATTTCAAAATATCCATCCATGAAAAGATCTCCTTTGTCTCTACCAACGATGCTGGGATTATAGTTACTGTAGTAAAACTCCAGGAGTTATGTACTATACATAATAAAACTGATAGTTTATTAAGTTCAATAATAAAACTATGTGCAAAACAAAGGCTAACATATTAGGAAGGTAAACTGTGCTGACCCAGGCTATACCTTTATAGATTTTTAGCATCTGTAGGTCGTTATGTAGGATTTTACTATCTCCAGTTCAATATAGTCTTCTGATTAAAAACCTACTTACTACTTATCTGGTTATTTTTTTATTAGCTTGCAGTCAGCATGCATCACAAAATGTAATTTAGTCAGACACCTTGTCTTGGAGCAGACGGGAAGAATGCTTTGAAAAAATGAACAGTTATCCATTAAAAAAATAAAAAAATAATAATAAAAGAAAGCTGAGAAGCCAAGAGGAACCATGATCCTCTAAGAACTTTGGCTCTAGGAGAACTTGATCCCTAGAGGCAGGGATCTGCCCTCTGCAGCATGAACAAGTGGTCCACTGGGGCTAAGAAGGGAGATGTGACTTGGGCTCAGCCAAGCAATGACTGAGCCCAAGATGTGAATGTTGCGTGCTGGAATTTGGTGTCTCCCCAGTGTCTCTGTCCTTTCTGCCAGAGTTCCCTGCTATACACCATGGAATGAAATGAGGGAGATTCTGGGACCTACTGGAAAAGTCACCAAACTAAGGCTGGACCTGTGGATAATAGAGAAATGGGGGTCTATGTCAAGGTAGCTTTCAAGGGCAAGAGCAAAGAGGCTGGTCAGTTCACAGACCCTCTGCAAGACCTGGAGATTTTTACATTATGTGGATTAGAAGGCAGGAGGTATCCATAGGGAACAGGGGAAGCAGTTGGAGTGAAATGAACCTTCTGTACCTTGTTCTATTTTCAGTGTTCTTTTAAAAGAAACATTCAATTGAACAGGAACCCCCAAAGGGTAATAATTGCTTCTCTCCAAAATTCTGGGAATGCTGGCAACATCTTAAGTTGGTGCAATAGTAGCAGCCTAGTGTTAACAAATCTTTCCATGGATAATGCTGGAATTTTGAGTGTTTGGGGATGCATTGGGTGCAAGCAGCTGTTACACGAATATGCTTTCTAAAACAACAAGAACCGGGCAGCCCCGGTGGCCCAGCGGTTTAGTGCCACCTTCAGCCCAGGGTGTTATCCTGGAGATGCGGGATCAAGTCCCACGTCGGGCTCCCTGCATAGAGCCTACTTCTCCCTCTGGCTGTGTCTCTGCCTCTCTCTCTCTCTCTCTCTCTCTCTCTCTGTCTCTCATGAATAAATAAATAAAAAATCTTTAAAAAAAAAAGTAAATAAAACAGCAAGAACCACTTTTCATGTATCAGTTGTACCTAAAACACTGCTTTGAGATCTAAGTCCTTTGAAAGTTGAGCAAATATTGAGCTAAGTTCTTTATCCACTTTAACTGAAATATTTTAGACTATGGGTGAATAAGTGTATCACGAGTACCGTCAACCTTGAAAGGCATTACATTTCTGCTCTTGCTGAAGAAAACGGGGAGACTCTGTAGACGTAGAAATGATTTATATTCCTTTGTATAATACCTGTATTAGAGTCCTCCAGAGAAACAGAATCAATGGTAGAAATATGTATATAGTGTACATATTTATACTTATATTCACATCCAAAGAGAGAGAGAGAGATGAGAGAAAGGGACAGAGAAAGATTGCTTTTGAGGAAGTGGTTCATACAATTACGGAGGCTAAGAAGTCCCATGAGCTGCCCTCTGCAAGCTAGAGGCCAGGGAAAGCCAGTGGTACAATACACAGTCCAAAGGCCTGAGAACCAGGGGAGCAGATGGTGTAAATCTCAGTCTGCAGCAGGAAAAAAATCAATGTCCCAGCTCAAATCAACAGGCCAGAAGAGAAAGAAGTGAATTCCTCCTTCCTCTGCCTTTCTGTTCTAGTCAGGCCTTCCAGAGATTGAATGATGCTCATCCACATGGGAAAAAAAAAAAAAAAAAACGTAACTTCTGATTCTAATTTAGATTTAGATTTTCATCTAAAACCTGATTCAAATGCTAATCTCATCCAGAAACCCATTCACAGACATGCCCAGCACAGTGTAATCTAGACACCCTAGGGCCCGGTCAGCTTGACAGGTAAAATTCATTGTCATGGGTTTTAAATTACATTTACATCTATTATTAAATACTCTCATCACCCCTTAAAGCTGAAGATTTGTCTCATTTTATGGTTCAAAATTGAGGTTCAGGTGAGTTACGTATGCATAAATATGATTATTTTTATCAAATAGTAGCATTTTTAAGCTAAGGAGCTTTAGACAATATCTACTTCAATGTCATCCATTTACATGGAGAAAATCTAAGCCTCTGGACCCCTCCCCCGTCCCCCACCCCCAACCCCTGGCATCGCCAGAGTTTAAAGGTCTGTGGTTTGTGGTCCTGCTGAGACCATTCAGAATGGAGTCCAGACACCTGGATGCCCTGTCCAGGGACCCTCTCCAAGGCCAGACACCACTGTGATGAGCAAGTTTTGGCCTGGGCTTGCTCCCTTTGTCCTGGGCTGAGAAGCAGCATGGGCTTGCTTAGGAGATGCCAGACAAGATGGCAATGGTCAGGGAACCACTGCAGATTTCCTATCTGCCACCCTGTCAGACATAGCCCTACCACACAGACACCAAAACCCACACTAATCAGAGGCCTGGCTGTATGGTTGTACAGGTCCAGTTCCCTGAGAAAGTGACTCAAAGTTGCAAGTTAACATGCAGGAAGTGCTCTGGGCATCGAGCCACCTGCAGGAGAAGGGAAAGCAGCGGGACTGGGCAGAGGAGAAATCAGACCGCAACACAGTCACAGCAGAGGCCACAGCCCATCCCCCACAGGGGGGTCCCACTGGAGCTGGGGTGGCCCTGCCAGGTGGCTCCAAGTTGAGGTGAAGAGGTGCAGGCCTTTCTACCCCAACATTGTCTGTGTAGTCGTGGGATGTAAGCTGCCAGTGGGCATGGCAGGTCTCGTTGGTGGACGTCAGTTCTCAGAGAGGGCTGGTGACTGAGGGTTGTCAGTGGCCATACCCCCCACCCCTGATGAACACCCTGCCATCCTGAAGGCAGAGCTGGGCAATGCACCACCACATCCACCATAAGGGGAGGCACAGAAACCCTGAGCATGAGCCACTGCCCTGGCCCCAGATCATCTTTCATGAGCCTGACTTCAGATGTGGAGAAGCCTTGAAAATTTTCTTTGCTGGGGTCACTTGGGTGGCTCAGTGGGTTAAGTGTCTGACTCTTGATTCTGGCTCAGGTGGTGATCTCAGGGTCATAGCATCAAGCCCTGGTTGGGGCTCTTCAATGGGGAGTCTACAGGAAGTTCTCTCTCTCTCCCCTTCCCTCTGCTACTCCTGCCACTCTCTCTCTCTCTCTAAAATAAATAAGTACAAAAAAAATAAATAAGTAAAATGAAATAAATAAGTATATATTTAAAAAAAGAAAGAAACCCTTCTTTGCTAATTACATGACATGGTACCTAGTATTAGACATGTTACTTCCACATTGTAAACTCTCATTAAAGTATTATTATTATTGATATTAGGATTATTATTAAATGCCTTCTTACACCTGCATGTGAGTCAATGGAGGCACAGGGAACTCACAGTCTATTCTCTTAATCACAGCCCCCACATACTTATAAGTGAGAGCGCACACGGGTATGACCATAAGCTAGCACGGCAGCACTCTACATTACCGTGAGTCGATATTTCCTTTGAAAGGAGGAGGGAGTGTGTAGTCACTGCATTTTTATTTTGTAGGAAACTCAGATTAGTAGAGATACATTAATTCATTCTATGCAGCTACAGCCAAATATGGGCCAGGAAAAGCACACATGCCAACATCTATTACAAGTTCCAAAATCCCCTTTATTACCAGGAAAGCGTTTGTTTCTGACTAAGTGTCAGCAAACACATAGCACAGAAGGCCATGTACTGGAGTTTAAAAATCTGTACTGTATATATGTTGCTTCTGATCACCTGCCATTCACTCCCCAGTTTTCTGGTACTGTGGCCTAGACTTTCCTCCCAGGACAAACTTTCCTGTCATTCCTTATCATCCAGTCTACCCTGAAGATGGTCCCTTCCCTCAGCTGAGGTCACGGCAAGAGCTCCAAGCCCGGCTAGACCATGCCAGCCACCCTCTCTCTCCAGGGGATTTAATCTAGAGATGAGCAAGACAAAGGCATAAAAGACGTCAAGCTGATTCATCTTATTCGTGGTTGCCCAATTAAACATTCCATTAGTCCCCTACACTCTCAGTATTTGGTTCTTGGCCTTTCCAAAGCCTGATTGTCTAACATTCTCGTTGATTCTGTGAGAGATCCTGTAACCTTCAAGTGAATTCCTTTTCTTTTTTAAGTTAAGCAATGTTTATATGTATTGCATGCACCCAAGGCACCCAAGGCCCTAATTGATAAGAAGACTAGATTTTTTATACTAAGCAAGTTCTTTTCTAATGCTCTAACCTAGGAAAATATACTTTCTTTCAAAAAAGGAAAGACACATAAACCCTTAGCTTATGCTTGGTTTCTTCATCTGGAAGATTTTTTTGAGCAAAGTTGAAGTGAGAGCCTGAGAATACAAGATACTACCACAAAACCCCTGAGTGAAGATATATTTTAACTATAGTATCTATTTTACTTTAAACAAGCCAGAGATTTTTTTCTTTCCCCATGTATAGAAAAATGTATAGATTAACTAAAATGTTGTTAAAAAAGCCAACACTGTCTACCAACAGTGCAACATTTAGTGAATGAATCTTTAAATGTCTCTAAACTGGTCTCTTGGGCTGAAATTCTGAAATCTAGATTTACCTATTAGAGAGAGCATCTTTTTCCAAAATGTCTTTTGCTTAGGTGTGTGCTTGTATCCTGCCACAAATTATTTAATATATCAAGAAACACATTATCTCAGACAGGATTCGATGTAGAGGGACATTCCAACCACAAAAGACATTTCCAAACCCCTAACTTGCAATAAAATTCAATTCAGTAATCCTTTATTGAGCATCTACTGTGTACAATTTGCTATGCCAGCTTCCTTAGGTGGTTTCTAAAGTGTATAAGACAACATCCTACCTTAAGAAGTTTGCAAGATGCATGTGAAAAGTCAGGATTATAAGAAAATAATACAGGTGAATAAGCATGGGTTTCATGAAAGAAATAGCATGTGATCTAGAACTTGACAAGAGAAGTAGGTCATCAGCAGATAAAGAACTGGAGTTTCTAGAAATAGGGAATAGCAAAAGGAATTACATGGTGATCGAAAAACAAACCCACTTCTCTGGATTATCTGGTCTATGCAAGAAATAATAATAAAGTGCATGAGTGGATGGCACATTCCTGATGATCATAAATGTGTCAGTGACGCTCTTCAATAAATTTCTTTGTGTGTGTGTGTGTGTGTGTGTGTGTGTGAGTAAAGGGGATAGATGTTTATTAAGTAAAGATATAGAAAAAGCTCTCAGAAGTGAGAGGGGTCCCGACAGGGTTGCCCTCGATGAATTTCTTCTTTGAGTAACACAAGGGCTTAGGCTGTCCTCAGGATTTCACTAGAAAAATTGATTCTAGTTGCTCTAGAGGTAGAAGTTAGGGGAAAGAGGCCTATCTCTCTGTCATTACATAGAAAGACTAATTTGAGATACATCACAGGCCTAAATATAAAAGTTAAAACTCATAAGGCTTCTAGAAAAAGAAAACATAGGTGTTTCTTTATGACCTTGGGGGAGGCAATGATTTTTTTTAGACAAGACACAAAAAGCACTAACCATAAAAACATGGAGCGATTCAACTTTACTACAGTTAAAAATGTCTGCTATTCAAAGGCACCAGTCAAAATAATAAAGCAAAATTGCAAAGATTTGGAGAAAATATTGGCAACATCTATCTCTAAAAACTGACATTTATTCAGATCATATAAATAATCCCTACGATGAGATAAGATAAAGACAAACAACAATAAAACATGACTTAAAAACTTGACTGATATAGCACAAAAGAAGATGTATGAATGGCCAATTGGTATATGAAAAGTTGTTTTTAGTCATTGGGGAAATGCAAGTCAAATCCACAGAGTGATACTACATGCCTGTCTGAATGGCTTCAGTTAGTAAGACTGGCAGCAACATCAAAAGTTGGGAAGGGTGTGTAGGAACTGGAACTCTTATCTATGGCTGGTGGGGTATAGAATGTAGGACCACTTTGGAAAATAACATGGTAGCCTGAGACGCAGTCAAAAATACACCTACCTTGTGACTTGGCAATCACACTCCTAAATATTTAACCAACGCAAACAAAAGCATAGGTTCATAAAATGCTATATACAAAAATGTTCATAGCATCTGTATTCATAACAGCCTCAAACTGGAACAGGTTCTTCAAAATGGAACCCAACAGGAGAATGTATAAACAAATTGTGGTATATACTTGGAAAGCTACTTGGTACAAAAAAAAAAGGGGGGGGGAATGAGCCATTTTAGTAATGACCAAACTAACAGCAGGGGGAATAGAATGGAACTGATGGGCACAGAGAGGGGAAAAGTGGCACATTTGATATCTCGATATATTCAAAATAAGCAAGGTGGTGGGGGAGGGGTTGGCAGAGAGAAGAAAGAGAAGAAACTGGATAAATAAAATTACAGAATAATAAGGTAGAAATTACATCATTGGCACACAATGAAATAGGTTAAGCCCATTTCATTTCTTAATCAGAATTTGTATGAAATTACATTTGTATGTACATTTGTATGAACTTGGACGTGTCACTTAATTTCCCTTATAAAAGAAAGAATTTGAAAAAACTGCACTCCTGTTTTTTTCCAGTTAACATTGGGCCCGATGCAGAATAAATTCTTACTTAAAGAAGACCAAAAAGGGGATCCCTGAGTGGTTCAGTGGTTTGGCGCCTGCCTTAGGTCCAGGGCATGATCCTGGAGTTCCGGGATCAAATCCCACATCAGGCTCCCTGCGTGGAGCCTGCTTCTCCCTCTGCCTGTGTCTCTGCCTCTCTCTCTCTCTCTCTCTCATGAATAAATAAATAAAACCTTAAAAAAAAAGAAGACCAAAAAAAATCTCAATGTAGATAAATAATAACCATAGTTTACATTGAAATATTCATCCTTTTGAAGGTCAAATTGCATTTTTTTATCTATAAGCGTAAACTCTGAAGCCCTTGGCTTATCTGAATTCCAAATCTTATAGTAAAAGCTTTGGCTTGAAAGTGCTTTCAAAAAAAAAAAAAAGAAAGAAAGAAAGAAAGTGCTTTCAACCAAAATGAGAGATGCTCACATTTAACACTCCTTTAAGAACCAGATAAATAAATCCTCCATTTCCTTCAGCTCATTGAGTTTCTGGATTTGCACAAGCCCCTCCTCCCTTACTCTCTTTCCAAGTGTTTGGCTCATTAACAGATTCATTTGATACTTTCCCTGGGAATTTGCCACCTTCCTTGGGTGACTTGGGGCAAACAGCTTATGAGTCCTGCCTCCCTTCTGGATGGTACTGGATGGTGTTGGTGAGAAGCAGCTCCCTAGAGGACCCTGATAAGTCCCTAATTAGTGGTAGCGGAAAGACTGCAAGCACTCCCAGATGGTGTCAGGAAGTTAAAAGAGTACTTCTAGCCACTTACCTTTCAAGGCAAACAGGGGAAAAAGAAATGCATCCCCAAAGGCAATTCAAAGAAGAAAGCATATAAGTGTTTGCTAAGAGCCCTATGAATTTTTATTGGATGTTTCTTTTTGGTTATTTCTTTATTACAAAGAAAATGCATACACGTCAGGGAATCGCAATGCAGTGCTACAAGAAGAGATCAAACATTCAATTTCCTTTTTATTTGTCTTTCTGGGAAAGCATGGCTCAATCTTTCATACATGTTTTCCTACAGAAAAGATTTATAATTGGCGTTGCTGAGGGAGTCCCTAGAGATCGTTGTTCTCAGAGAGACCTCCAGGAGCACTGGGTGTTAAGTCTCCTCCTCTGGGTGTCAACAGCCTGGCCTCCTGGAGTATTAATCTTATAAATTCTATAGCATCCCATTTACTTAGAATTTAAATTCTAAGCATATGCGGGTCCTCACCAGGGCCAGGTAGTCCAGAAAGTCTTTCCTCCCAGCAAAAATAATCTCTAAACCAGAATGGCTGAAGTATCAATGTTTTCAACAATAGCAAGATACCTTACACTAAGCTACGAGTAAAATATGTGACTTAACAAATAATAATAAGTGCAGATGCTTGGTAGTTGGGTTTTGTTTTAGCAATATATTTATATTGATATTTATATATTTATGTTTATTTATATATATGTGTTTAGCAATATATTTATAGACTTTAAAAAGTCAAATTATATTACAAACTTTATAACAAAATGTCTATCTCAGGGCCTCAGACAATTCCACAGCCAGCAAATTAAATTAAAGAACATATAGACACCACTGAGGGAGTGGGTGTGGTGTGGCTGCTGCTAAAAAGCCAGTCTGAGGAGGAAGGGGTTAAAAGGTAGAGGGCAGCCAGCTTAAAGTACTTCTGTACACTCGGCCCTGACCATAGGGTCAGTTCAACTTTCAGATTCAGATCCAAAGGGAGTTGTGGGTATTTTTATTTCTGTCCTGTCTTAACAAAAGCCAGAGGACATATTGCCATAGGGAGAATCACAGGGCCTATTAGGTAGAAAGAACAATGTGCACGGAGCCACAGTGGTTTCCAGACCTGAACTGGGCTGTGATGCTCTGCAACACAGCACACCCCGCAATTGTCTGCCACGGCCACCTGGCTCCTCATGGCAAGCATGTTTTGCCACCCCCATGTGGCAAGCACGTTTTGAGGCTAATGAACTATGCACGCTCAACCCAGTTTCTGACCACATCATACCTCGAGGAGGACCTGAACACATTGAGAAGGGTTGTTTTTTTCCTGTCTGTAGGCCACGTGGGGCTCTATTTCTCATTGCATATTACCTCATTGAACAAACACCACTCCACGGGGGAAGGATAGTCAAAAATTTTGCCAAATACATTTCCACTTGTACTGTCAGAAGCAAAACATCATCTCTTTCCTTGGAAACCTCTGCCTCCCTTCATCGTGCATTCCACTCTATCACACATTTCCCTATTTTTATAGGCCCACAAAGCACTGAAGGTGCAATGATAAATAGATCCCTGTCCAAATGCATTCCTTTCTATTCACATCTTCTTCCTTCCATACACCTCCAAGGGTGTCTTTATACTGGCTGATTAATTTTGTGATTTTTAGCACTACGGTGCAGTAGAAAGCTGCTTAAACCAATGATGGATTTGTCTACCCTCAAGCTCACACTGACCATAGTTATCAAGGCAATGAGAAGAAATCTGAACATGACAGCAATTCTCAAAACCCACCTAGAACGGTTACACGTGTCTGACTGATCTGTGTCCAGTAGGATTTATTTCCATCAGACCATGAAAAACTAGTGGGAAAATTCTTCCCAAGAGGTGTGGATATGTTCAGGCACTGATTCTGTCCTACATAAAACAGAATTGACCAACCACGCCTCAAAGATATTTCATGGTTACCTCAAATCTCTGAGCTCAATGGTCCCCACGGAAACATATATAACACATGGACCAACATTCAGAAAGAGCAGAAAACAAGGGCTTCCTATCCCTTTGTGACTGTCCTACTACCACTCATGGTTTTAGTTTTCCATGTTGTATAGCAGTTAAGCTTGCGAGACGCCACGCACAGAGCTGCTCTCAGAAGAAGGAATCCCTGTGTCATGAAGATAAGATCCTTCACATCCGGGCATTACATCTACTTCCCTCTTTGCTGTTGAAATTGCTTTCACTTACGATTCCTCATTTGCTTCTGCTTCTGGTAACAGAGCCAGAAGAAGGTTATTCTATTTCATCGATGAGAGGGTGGAGAGAATGTTCAGGTGATCTGCCTTAAAGTCATGCATCTTTCCACAGGCACCACTTGGGGTTCCAACCTGTGAAATCTGAGTCCAGATCCGGGCATCTTTAAGCTGCACCAGTGATTCCATTAAGTTTTATCAGGCAGAGTAAATGACGGGCACCCTACTGGGTGTTCCCAATAACCCAGTTCTCAAATTTTCACAACCCAGAGTGGACCAGTGGCTCCCTCCCTAAGACCTCAGAGAGCTTTAATTATAACACTTAGCATAGTCTACTCACCTAGTTATTTCCATGTCTTTCTCTCAGGACCTTGTGATTTACTCAAAATCAGGCACCCTGTCTTATTCACCTTTGTGTCTTCAGCATCCAGTCCAGGGCCTGGAACCCAGAAGATAAAAGATATGCTGAATAAATGAACAACGAGACTAATAAAAAGGATTCAAATGAAAACAGTGCTAAGACAGAGGCATGAGCAAAATATTGCAGAAACAGGAAGGGGCAAGTGACTCAACCTGCCTGGGAACTCCAGAAGGCTCCACAAGGAAGGTGACGTTGGAGCCAGGATTTCATCAAATAGAGAGGGAAGGGCAGGACATCCTAGGTGTGGAAACTTCATGAACACATCAGCCTTATCCAAGGTGCCCCTGCATGGCCTGACTCGGAAGCAGCACAGGGTGGCCAGAGGGACAGAGGATCTGGGAGGCCCAGAGGACCTGGACCGAAGTGTAATCCCAATGAAGAAATTAATTCATTCAACAAGTGAACTTTTCATTTAATTAAAGCAATGAAAATAGTCTAAACAGATTGACCACTTTGAACAAATTAAACTGTTTTCATTCAAATTGATGATCTCTAATGACTTAAAGAAAATTCATCTCAAACTATAGTTTCTTTTTTTTCAAACTATAGTTTCAAAGAATATTGTCTTAAGCAAGTTATTTGATAAGGGGGTTGAGTCAGGGAGATCCCCAGGCTCGGAGGTTGAAGAGGTGGAAGCAGAAGCGGGAGGCCCGCGGGCACCATCGCCCCGCCCCCGGCCCCGGAGCCCCGCCCACCGGCCCCGGAGCCCCGCCCCCGGCCTCAGAGCCCCGCCCCCAGGCCCGGAGCCCCGCCCCCGGCCTGGAGCCCCGCCCCCAGCCCCAGAGCCCCGCCCACGGCCCGGAGCCCCGCCCCTCGGCTGCCGGGGAGGAGCAGCGCCCGCACCTGGCGCGCATTCCCGGGCCTGCAGCCGCACCTCGGGGACCCGCAGGCGTCTGAGCTGCAGCACCTTTAGGGATCCCCGAGGCCCTCTCAATCAATAATCCCCGGGGTTTTTTATGAGGGCTGGATTATGAGGATTTGGAAAGGGGACGATTAAGCAGTACTTCAAAGACGAGCCCCAGCCGCACCTGCAGCATTTATGAAGATCTATTAATAGAAAGCACACGATTTAGCAGTAATCCCTAATTCATAGAAAATCGATGATTTATGCCTTTCGGCCCAAGAGGCACTGAGGACTTTTGGTTCCTGGGCTGCCTGGCCCCACATCTGGTCAAGACTGACATGGGTCACCGGGGGGTTGTGTGGGATCCTTTCGGTCCCACCAGTAAATGGAAAACAATCCTGCAGACCCGCAGTCGGTCCCTTGAGGACCTAATCTCTTTTCTTCTATCCGAGGACGTCAGCTGTTTGGTGCAGCTTCCAGGCGAACAGCCCAGGCCCTGGCCATAGGAGGTATGATGCCAATTTGCTGGGGACTCAAAACCAGGCCAGGGGGTCTGTCTCTGGCCAAGCTCCTCCTGTCTTCCTTCTCCTCACCTGGACTTCCCTTTTGTCCTCCGGAGAATGGTGGCAGTCACCCCAACGATCATCAGAATACCTTGTGGGGGCCTTGGGAATTCTAGAATCCGTCTGGGTCTTATTGGATCTTAAAGGTTTATGTATTTGAATTTCTCATTAAAAAAGCCATGGAACAGATCCATTAATTAATGTCTTACCTCAGAGGGCCAAAAGCCAGCTGCCTTCTGGGGATACTTTTGCTGAATATAACAAAAAGACAAAAGTGTCTTTCCATCTCAGAGGAAAAGATTTAGGTTGTTTAATGCCAAACAAAAATCCCACAATTAGTAAGGATAGTAAAATGATCTTTTGTCGGCCTTTAAGAAAGGAACATTCAGTAGAAGGCAGGGGGTGGGGAATGTTCACTTTCTTAGCAGGGAATCTGAGACCCGAAGATTGTTCCATACTCACAGCTGTTGTGATAATCACTGTGCAAAAGACCCAAAGATTTCATTGATAATCGATTGAACTGTTTAGAGTGAACAAGTGTCTGTGGACATTTCTCTTATATAAAGGCTTCATATTTTTTTTTCATTGTTGGTGTTCCTGGGCCACATCGAAATATATGCCCTTTACCTGCTACTATTTATGTTAAATCCTTTAATTAAATCACCATGCATATCTTAATTCATTCAGCCCCCCGGTAACACCTCTGCCTTGAGAACAGAAATCTGATCCACAAAACCAAAACTTCAAAGCACCATAATTTAGAAGGTGATTAACTTTACTGCAAAGAAGTCTATACCATCCCAGAGTTCACCACAGGGCTCTCTTCTGTGGCCCGACATTAATCTATAGAACACTGGTGGGAAGGAAGGAAGACGGGATGGGTGAAGGCGGTGTCGGCAGAACCCCCACCCCGTGGTGAAGAGAAGCCAGCAATTAGAACGGTGACCCCAGGATACATGCACTTCATGGAAAAGAAGTCAGATTCAACAGTATCATTTCCCTACACAGGATTTGTTTTCTTAATTATAAATATTATATACAGATTATTTTTTTAAAAGGGGCAAGCACGTAAGTCTAAAGAAGAAGGTAAAAATTGCCATTCATCCTACTGTCTGGAAATAACCATTGCAAATATTTTGGTGTATTTCTTTCCATTATTTTTTTTTCTGTGCTTATCTCTTCAGAGATAGACGATACGGATGTTGGTACGAAAGTTTTGTTGTTAAACAAAACGAAGGTCATACCCTGTATTATTTTATGTTGCACTTTTTTTTAATATACCATCTCATGGAGACTTTCTTGTGCTATTAGATATTATTTTAAAACATAAATTTTTAGGGACACCCTGGTGGCTCAGTGGTTGAGCATCTGCCTTTGGCTCAGATCATGATCTTAGGGTCCTGGGATCGAGTCCCACATCAGGCTCCCCGTGGGGAGCCTGCTTCTCCTTCTGTGTATGTCTCTGCCTCTCTCTGTGTCTCTCATGAGTAAATCTTAAAAAGTCTTAAAAAACACATAAATTTTTATGACTCTAAAACTCAGATTACAAGTTAATGTATGTAAACATATCCCCCTTTTACTGAAAGTATGTTATTAACTTCTCACCATGTTAAATAACACAGGCACGAACATCCTATAGCTCGGACAGGTAGTAAAATCTAGTGTTCAGACCACACACTCCAGAGTTTGAATCTCACCACTAGCTGTGTGTCTTTGGGCAGATGACCTCACCTCTCTGTGCCTCAGTTGTTCTGTAGAATGGGGCTACTATAGCACCCACCCAAGGAGCTCTTCTTGGGTATTAAGGAGTATATATATGTAATGGATCTTAACACCTGATACATCATAAGAACCACACAATTGTTGGTGGTTGTTGTCATTGTAATGAGGCCAGCTCACTCAACTTTTCTCCACCGTCCAGCACTCACCCCAGCACTGCACTCAGGCTGGTGTTTTAGATTATTCATCCTTGCTCATCCCCCACACCTGGTGCCACCACCGTGGTTCCTGGAGAGGTGACCATCGTGGGGCTCGGCTACCTAAACTCCCTCCCTGTCATCCTTTCCGTGTTTGGTGGCTTCACAGTCCAAAATAATCTCACTGAAGACATAATCATTTCTTACTTCCTTTCCTCTCCCCACTCTCTGTCTCCCACACCTACACCCTCACCCCTTCCGGCACAGGTCTTTGCCTTCCCACCAGCCATAAACAGAAATCCTCAACCCCACCATAGATCAAGAAGAAAGGGGGCAATGCTAAGTCTACAAGACGTATCTTTGGAGTCATTTCTAACCATAATGTTCAAGGGTTTTTGCTTCTTTTCCTGTTTCTTTTGTTCTCAGGACTGTATTTGTGCTTCAGGCCACACCCTCTTTGGAGGCCATCATTCCTCCTTTTGTTTAAGGGATGGCAGGGAGAAGAAGGATAATGTACTCTCTGAGTGTATCTACAGGAAATGAAGAGCTTTCTCTCTTTCTCTCTTCGCTCGCTCCCCTCTCCTTCTGAGAGCTACAGCTTGGCAAACACCTCACCTCAGAACTTCTGACATTAATGAAGTAGCGGGGAGTGCAGAGCCGCCTGCTGAGAGCTTGCTTCAGAGACATGGCTCGGAGCATCTTGTTCAGCAGAACTGATAAGATGAAACCAACCATAACCCAGTAAACAAACCACATGGGAAAGACCAGAAATATTTTATGGGCTTGCTCCAAGAAATGTTAACTTTGGTGTTCTGTGCGTTGGATGAACTGAGTTATGTGGAGAGGACTAGGTCAGAAAGCCAACCAAGGGGCTCTTTTCCTGTTTAAGAACCTGCAGTCTAGGGTTAGCTTTTATAATCTTGCAGAATAAAACTTACAGGAAAGGAGACTCCTAGAATAGTACTTGTTGAGATCACTCTTTCCTGATCGTGCGCTCTCTCTCCTCCTTCCTTCCTTTGCCTTCCACTGAGCTCCCTACACCTCTCCGTAGGCCTGAGGCTCCATTCCCAGCTGGCCCTAATCCAGGCAGATATTTTTACAGGGTAATTCCACATGCTGCACACTCATTTCTGTCTAAATGAATCATCAAGCCTTTGCCAACTTTCTGTTTATTTGCTTGCTGATAAGGGAGGCCATGTTCTTTCTCAAAGAGAATGTGCCGATATCTCTGGAGCAGCAGGAAAACCTGTGTTCCAGTAGTTTCTGCTCCCTGTCAACAATGTAGTGAGGGCAAGCCACCAAACCTTGACTTACTCATCTGTAAAATGGGAAATCTGCCAGCCTGGCTTATACAGCCTACGATAATTGTAAGGATGAAAAAGGATAATTTTTGAAAAGATAAAATAAAATTGAGAACGTTTATAGGAAATGCTTCATAAATTAAAAACGGCTCTCTCACGTAACATACCAACTGTTCCCAAACCCAGCTGAGTCTTCTGGAGTAAGTCAGTCCCAAGGAAGAAGTTAAACCACATTTCATTCCTAGCCAGATGACATGCCTAAGCCACTTGCTCAGGCTCAGTCTTAATTGACTGACTCTGTGGTTTAGGCTTCTCCCTTTGTCTCTGTCTCTTTTCACAGAATTCTTTCCTTGCTTCTAACCAAATTTTTAAAAAAGTAATCAGAAACCAGTTAGGTCTATATTAGCCCTGAATATTAAATTTGCTGTTCTGTTGACCTCAGAAGACAATGTATCTGCATACCCAGAAGGAAAGTTAAAAGAAAAGGAGGCTAGCTGTGAGAAGCTAATTGTCAGAGAGGCTTGTAAGTTCTCCTCTTGCCTGGAACAGTAATTGGATGCCTTGTGGCCATAAAAATTAGCAATAACAGCCCTGGCCACTTGTCAAGGTATTATCAGGGGAGTATAAAAACTCTGTGGGGTGACAACCTGATGAAAAACAGGAGATGCCCAGCTCCCCACCCTTGAGCACTCACTTCTACACCTCTCTCCCACCTGACACTCCCACATCCAACCCTAGTAAATTATGAAGTCACTCGATGAATGATTAAAGTTCAATCCAGGAACAGAAGGTTTACTAGGTGGAATGGAAGCAAAAGAAGTAGTTGAATATGTTTTTGTAATGCCCAGGGCTCACCAGACTGGATCTCATCATCTTCCCTCCCTTTTAATTTGAAGGGAAGGAGAGACATACCAGGACTTAACCTTTGGCCCATCTCTGAAGAATGCTACCTGATTGTGTAGGTGGCACATGCTGGGGAACATGAACTTCCAGACTGCAACATTTATTTACTTGAGGAATGTATCCAGTACAGAATAAAACAACCAACCAAAGAAACTGTAACTCCTGAAACAGAATAATTGGGATGGACACACCAATAATGTAAAACAAACACAATCAAATGCACCAAGAGACAAAGATATTAATAATATCAATCAGGAACTAGAGATGCTAAGAAGAACCCAGTAGAATTACTAAGTATAAACAAATATAATAGCTGAAATAAGGGATCCAATAGATGGAATAAATAACAGAGTAGATAAAGCTTTGAAATTAAGTAGACATTGAGCAAGCAGAAGGCACAAAGAATCCTTTCTTTCATATAAAATATACAAGAAAAGCTAAAAGGTATGGAAGGTACAAGAAGTATCAGTGTACAGAGTGAGGGTACCACAATAAATTAATACAGAAGCAAGACATTTAAAAAATTATGATACACCTTTCAGTTTAACAAAAAATGAGCATTTCATTAACAACAGATGAAATAATTTAGATTTAAAAGGCTGGGGCAGCCAGGGTGGCTCAGGGGTTTAGCACTGCCTTCCATCCCGGGCATGATCCTGGAGACCTGGAATCAAGTCCCATGTTGGGCTCCCTGCATGGAGCCTGCTTCTCTCTCTGTCTCTCTCTCTCTCATGAATAAATAAATAAAATTTTTTAAAAAATAAAATAAAAGATTCATAGTATGCCTAAATGCATTACAGTGAAATCTAAGAAAAACCAAAGACAGAGAAATTATTTAAAAATGCTTCCAAAAAAAAAATAATAAAAAAATAAATAAAAATGCTTCCAAAAGTAAGAAACAATAACTTACACAGGAAGAAAAATCAAATTTATATCATCTGAGTTTGCAGCAACTCAGATGCAAGAAGTAGAAGAATTTTTTCTAAGGAAAATAAGATCTTAAATTTCATATTAAAAGGTATTCCACTTAAATGTGAGGATGTAACAAAAAATATTCTCATGCATATGGGCTTCAGAAGATTTTTCATATTAATCCTCACTTTGAGGGAAATTACTGAAGAAAGTATACAAATAAAAGTAAAGCGGTAAATACATCAGAAGCATCTAGATGCTAAGAATTAAAAGTGATCAAATAGTTCATATAAGAAAATTTAAAAAGAGAGAAAGAAAGAAGCAATATATCTGTAACAATTCGAACTATTATTTTAGACAAATTGATAGAGTAGGGATGGACGAGAATTTCTCCCCAGGTATGAAAAGACATGCCAACATAGTTGCATTATTAGATTTAGGTACAGATATTGATGTACTTAAGGAATCTATGGTGAAAACAAAACATGGGAATGGATCTTGAATTAAGAACACTTTTTTTAAAAAAGAAAAGAATATGTAACACTTAATAAAAAAGAATAAAATGTAATAGATCTAATGGAAGAAAGAAATAAATTTTTATAAATTTTATATTTATAAAGTATAATAAGTGGAAAATATGAACTTAGATGGCAGAAATATGTTTTGCCTTAATAATAACCATAAGTAACTTTAAAAAGGTATATGGTTATATTGGTTAAAGTCAAGCATGATCTAACAATTTGTGGCTAAAAGAGACACAAATTTAAACAAAGGGATATAGAAATAGTGAAAATAAAAGAATGGGAAAAATGTACTAGTCACAAATAAACCCAAAAAAGTGGAGTGACAATCTTAATATTTGATAAAATAAAATGTAGGACAATAACATTATAAAGCATAAAGAGGGATGTTATACTCAGAAAAGGAACAATGGAACAGGATGATGCAACTAATGTCAAGCTACCTATACCAAATAACCTGGTGCAAATATGTCAGCATAACAACTGTCTGACTTGGAACTGAAGACTTGAGCGTGAATCCCTCAGAAATTGATAATTCAAGCAGATAAGAATAATATGAAAATAAGATACACAGCAGATCTGAGAAATGCAAGTAATAATTTTGAACTATTATGACTATTATATATATTCAAATCACAATGTACAATGTATATAATGGATGTTACTTGTATAACTACTTGCAATAAGCAGAGAACATACATTTTTATAGCACACATGGGATATTTATAAAAATGTACCATGTTCTAAAACATAACAGAATACTCGATATTATACCAAAGGAAAAATCACACAGACTCTGTTTTACCATAAAACAATAAAATAAAGGATACATTTAAAACAACCCGTATGTCCAATAAGTATATAACATATTACCGAATAATCCTTTCAGATAAAAAGAAAATCACAAACTATTTCATTCGGAATAAACTGGACTATGCTGAGATAATGAGCAATTGCCAAATCTCAGTGACCCACAACAATGAAGTTCTGATTTTTGTTCATGTTAGACCATGCCCATCATGAGTTGGAAAGAGTCCTTTCTCTAAATCATCCTCACCCAGGGATCCAGATTGAGAGAAATTTAATCTTCGTGTCTCCATTGCTATGGCAGAGTAAAGAAATCATGGTCACTTAGATACTCATTCTTAATATTTTTGCCCAGAAGTGATGTCAATTCTGCTAACAGTTCACAAGCTCAAACCAAATCACATGGTTATATGTAACTTTAAGGGATTTGAAGAAATGCAGTTCTACCATAAACTCGGAAGAGATCCAGAAATATGTGATGATAAGCATAATAATTACCATATTATAGAAATTATAAACACTTAGAACTAATCAACATTAGAAACACACAAAAAAAGTGTGAAATGCTGATAAAGCTTTGAAACATAAGCTTTACACAAAACCATTAAGAATTTTTTAATTGAAAACATATTAACTAAACATTCAACCCAAACAAAAAAGGATTTAAGAAAGATAAAGATAAGTGTTAATTAAGATAAGCCAGTAAAAGAATGGAAAAAAGACAATAGATTAATAAAAGTTGGTTCTTTGAAAAAAATTAATAAACAGAACTATATGAAAGCTAACAGGACAAAAAAAGAAAAGAAATAAAAGGAACTAGAGGCCCAATAGTATTAAAATGACATCAGGGATCCCTGGGTGGCGCAGCGGTTTGGCGCCTGCCTTTGGCCCAGGGCGCGATCCTGGAGACCCGGGATCAAATCCCACGTTGCGCTCCCGGTGCATGGAGCCTGCTTCTCCCTCTGCCTGTGTCTCTGCCTCTCTCTCTCTCTCTGTGTGTGTGACTATCATAAATAAATAAAAAATTAAAAATAAAATAAAATAAAATGACATCAAAAAGTATTATATATATATATTAATGAAATTTCCAGAAAAAAATATGACATGGCAAAGTTGAGGAAAGAAAAATGGAAAACACAGTCTAATATGCATGAAGGAAAATTAAAGACCTCTTCTCCAAAACACCCTGAGACTCAGATATCTTTCCAGGTGAGTTCTAACAAACTCTTTAAGGGCTTATTCTTGTCTTAACATAAGATTTTTTTCCAGAAGTTGGGAATAAAAGCAAAAATTATGCAGGTCATTTTATGAAGAAGTTAATCTTGGTTCTAACAAGTGAAAACAAGTGAATAAGGAAAATCAGGGGAAAAAGGCCTATATCATAGCCACATTTCAGTTTAAATATAGTTATAAAAGGGGGTCATGAGTTCAAGTCCCATATTGGGCTCCATGCTGGATACGGAGCCTGCTTAAAACAAAACAAAATCTTAAAGTATTAACTAACTAAATCCAATAGTACACTCTTTTAGTTACCTCAAGATTAAGTAAAATTCATCTCATGGAGACAAGAATGGTTTAAGAATAAGTAAAAAAAAAAAAAAATCAATGAATGCAATTTGCCATATTAAAGACCAAGGAGAAAATTCATATGGCAAATGGTTCGGGAAAAGTATTGAATAAACATAAACATATATTTATGATAAAAAAAATGAACACATTTGGAACAGGAAGAAATGTCCTTAAATGTTGAAAGCTTATGTAGCAGCAATACAGCAGAAATGTTCTTTTACACAGAAATTTTAGACACAGTGATCAGTAGCAAGAATAGAACGCCAAATATCATTGCTACTATTATCAGACATCTGTAACTCATTAGATATCGACTGCTGTCACTGGCAAATGGTATGACGAAACAAAAAAGAAATAAGAGGTGGAAGGATAGAAGGTTGTGAAATGTAATAATCATTACTTGCAGAAGAGTTCACTTCATGGGCGAGCCACCATTGCAGTGGCCCAGGGCTCTGAACACAGAGGGGCAACATGCCTGGGTTACTGGTCCACTCATGCTAGGATTCTCAATAATCTTGTTTTTGAACCTTTGTTCATAAATGAAATCTAATGGGACAATGGAACATGCCTGGAATCTGAGGGAAAGAGGTAGTTCACTCATCTTGCCCCTCCATTCGCACACAGTTTTCATGATGTCTCATGAACACAGGATTCTGGTGGGTTCAGGGTGCATCCGGGCTCAGCAATACTCAGAGCAAATGTAAGTGTGTTACATCCATGACTTGACAGCAGGGACAGGACATGGTTTCAGTTCCAACCAGAACTTAGTTCAAATGCAGAAAGAAGGCAATGGCAGTGGCATTCTCAAAAACATGAATGGGCAAGGAAACCAATCATAACTTCTCTTACTTATGTTCCTCCCCTATGGGAACTAACCATTTCTACTGAAAATTATGACAGAGAAGAAAAGGGAAAGATAGGGCAGCCCGTAGTTCCTCTTCTGTTGATGATGGTAAAATTCACTTAAAATAATTGTTTTCAGGCAGCCTGGGTGGCTCAGAGGTTTGGTGCCTACCTTTGGCCCAGGGCGTGATCCTGGAGACCAAGGATCGAGTCCCATGTCGGGCTCACTGCATGGAGCCTGCTTCTCCCTCTGCCTGTGTCTCTGCCTCTCTGTGTGTGTGTCTCTAATGAATAATTAAATAAAATCTTTAAAAATATATTTTTTCAATTAAATTTTAAAATTTAGTTTACTTTGTATAGAACGACATTCAATAGCAAAAATAAAATACCATGACAACCCAAGAGAGTGACTGCTGAAAAAAATGTCAAATTTAGTGCCTTTAGCGCCATTTTTTTTCCTGCTCTTTAAAGAAGGGGCCCTGAATTTGCATTTCATGATGGGCTCTGCAAATTAGATAGCTGGACCTATGTTCAGATGATCTAATCATTTACATAGATTTTTTTTAAAAAAGGGAATAGCTAAATTCCTAGAGGTCATAAAAGGATGTGGAATACAAGATCAGTTTTTTTTCAAAATTAATATGATTTCTTCAAACTATCAATAATCAATTGAAAATATAAAATATTTCTATTTTATAAAAAATGTCAGATAATACTTTAAAAAACCAGTAAATTATCTAAGATCTAACTTAAGCTAAAGTACACAAGGCTTCTATGGAAAACTTCAGCACCATAATAAAGGATTTAAAAGAAAATCTAATTAGACAGTCCAAGTTCTGGGGTGAATGAAAAAAAATATTACAAGGGTACCAATTCTCCCCCTAACTCATCAGCAAATCTAACACTGTCCTCATTACAATTCCTGCTGGATTTTTTTTTAAAGGTACTTAAGAAACTTACTTTAAAATGTATATGAGGAATAAATGCCTATGAATCACAAAGGCAAATTAGACAAAAGTGAGAAGTAGCCAAAGTAATAAAAACAAAAACAAAGTAAAACAAAACAAACCAATCAGTGGAACTGAACAGAAAGCCCAGAACAAGATCCCATACAGAACCTAATATGTGAGAAGGATGGCACCTTTGGCACAGTGAGGGAAGAATAGGCTCCTTTCAGTAGATGATTTGGGGAAAACATGACTCACTTTATGAAGGAAAAAAAGCATTAACCCCCTATTTACTATTTTATTTGGTTGTATAGTCTAGAAAGATTGAAACTTTAAATCTGAAAAGTAAGACAGTTAGAGTCCTAGCTGATACAGGAACCCAGCTGGCTTCATGGGTGTCTGACGCCCTCTGGGACCAACACTCAAAGGAGCCCAGAGCTTTATTGAAGGCTCTACTGCTGCCATGTTGAAATGGTTAATTTTACAAAGGGTCCCCTACTTTCAATTTGCACTGGGCTGGCAACTTATGTGACCTAGAAACGGGGAAGGGCTTCTTCTAAAAAAGCCCAATTAGAAGGCAAAAGTTGATTTTTGCCCCAACAAGAACAGCATGGATAAAGTAACCAGACATCATCACAGGCTGGCAGAGGTTCTTTGTGAGGTCCTAACCTGGTGACATTAGTACCCAAATTGTACGAGGTACAAGGTAGCCAGCTACCTTAATTCCTTCCAAACTTTCAGCTTACTTTTCACGGGAACAATATTTTTTTTGTATTATTGTTTGCATTTGGTTTGCATTCTATTTTTTTAATTACTTATGTTCAATAAAAATTACAGCTGACATAAACAAGCATGCAGATAAACACGATCACCTCTTGGGAAGCATTGCACTCAATTGGTCAGAGCAGCAGGAAGTGAGCATCCTGCAGTGCAACCCAATACCTAGAAATTCAGAGGAGCTGGGGCTTCACAGTTAGGTTTTATAGAGAGACTAGAGTGTCAGTTAATCCCATGAGTCGGTTAAGTGGAAGTCATTTAATTAACTGCTTCAATTATAGGTGGAAAAAAAAATCCTTAGGTTTCTAAAAGTTTGTGCTGGTTTGCCAAATTTCCCTTTGGAGACTTTGATTTGTCGTAATTTTATGAGTGTGTTGACTTCCAGGATGGTTATATTAGACTCCAGGATCAACGGTCACTGTCAATTGCATGGCTTTCATAGAGCACAAGAGCCCACAGAAACATCTGGTGATGCATTTAAAGTGTTTTCCTGCAATAAGACATGCACTTACAGCCAACTATTAATTTATTCACTATCACTCATGTCCTGTGAGCTATGCTCCATAGGAATGTGTTTAGCAGATTATAATTATGCAAAAAAAAAGAACATTGCCTAAAAATAACTTTCTTTCCTTAGAAGGGAGCATTGTTAGTGAAGTCACAAAAAACAGGTAATTACTTTGGTTAAAAAGTATGCACAAGTCTCATTTGGAAGTTATGCACGGAAGAAGAATGCTTTGTGGAAATACTGGCTAACTCCAGACTTTTTCTCCAATCAGCAAGTTGTCTGCTGACAAATGTCGTTTTGGGGGTCTCTCACAGATTATCCTGTTCTTACTGCCAAGGGGAAAGCTTCTAAAGTTCCACTATGTCATTTGATGTTTGCAGTGGTTGCTTGGTAAACACCCCTTATCAAACTAAAGATGATTTCTTCCTACTTTTATTAAAAATGTTTATTGGGGAGCCTGGGTGGTGCAATTGGTTAAGCATCTTACTCTTGATCTGGGCTCAGGCCATGATCTCAGGGTCCTGAGATCGAGCCCCAGTCAGGCTCCTCGATCAGCAGGAAGTCTGTCCCTCTCCCCACTCATGCGTACACGTACTCTCTCTCACTCAAATAAATAAATCTTTAAAAAACCCAAAATTTTTATTAGGTAGGTGTTGGGGTCTCTATGAAGATTGTCATGTAGTTTTGTCTCTTCCAGTCCGGAACTGTAAAACATCGCATTAATAGATGTCTTACGTTGAACCATTCTTTCACAACATATCACTCTTTGCAAGCTGACAGATCCAACTTTCAGGTATTTATTTATGATTTTTATGTTAATAGCCACGAGTGAGGTTTATCTGTTGTTTTTTGAGCCTCTCCTTCTCCAGTTATAGTGTCAGAAATATGCCAGCCTTGAAAAGGGGGTTGGAAAATATTCCATATTTTTTAGTGCTCTGACACGGTTTAAATGACAGAGAAATGACATGTTTCTGGAAGCTTAATAGAACGTGCCGGGAAAACCACTTCAAAGTTTTCTCTAAGGATAGGCCAGTCTTTAATAATTACTTCGAATTCTTTTATGATTACTATTCTTTTCAGGTATTATACATCTCCTGGAGTCAGTATTCTTACTTTCTATTTTTCTGGAAAGTCATCAATTTCATCTACATTCTGAATTCAAAGATTTAAAGTAATAAATATATTCTCTACTTTTGAAATCGTTGTGTGTCTGGTTATTTTCCCTTTGTTAATGTATAGGATAATTTGTATTTTTTAAACTTTAAACTAATTATTTGTCTTTTTTATTGACCTTTAAGAAAAAGCTTTTTGTTTAACTTGAGGTTGTGTTATTTGTATTTTCATAGTTTTATATTTCATCAGTTTCTGCTTTATCTTTATTAATACCTTTTGTTTATTTTTTATAGGTTTATTTGGTTTTTTATTTTTTAATTAAATGTTTAATTACTTTATTTTCATTCTTTTTTTTTTCTTTTTTAAAAAAAGATTTTATTTATTTGTTCTTGAGAAACACAGAGAGGCAGAGACATAGGCAGAGGGAGAAGCAGGCTCCCTGCAGGAGCCAGATGTGGGACTAGATCCTAGGACCCCAGGGTCAGCCCTGAACCAAAGGCAGATGCTCAACCACTGAGCCACCCAGGCCTCCCTCTTTCTGGTTTTCTAAAAAAAAATCATTTAAAATAATACACAATCATTTGAGTATTGTCTTACATTTGAATGCTGTCATATTTTAATGTTGGTAATTCCATTTTCATATATTTCTAAATAGTCTGTAATTTTAATGTGAACTCTTCTTAAGCCCTAGTTTCTTTTAAAAGGGTGTTTATTAATTTTTTAAAAAAGATTTTATTTATTTATTCATGAGAGACACACAGAGAGAGGCAGAGACACTGGCAGAGGGAGAAGCAGGCTCCCTGCGTGGAGCCCGATGTGGGACTCGATCCCAGATCCTCTGGGTTCATGACCTGAGCCAAAGGCAGATGCTCAACCGCTGAGCCACCCAGGCACCCCGGGTGTTTACTAATTTTAAGTGGATACAATATTTGGCTTATTCTTCCAGTATCTAGTTTTATTGCATGTTAGATAATACACACCTGTCTTTGTCTTTATGGAACTTACTACAAGGGCCAATTCTTAAAAAAAAAAAAAAAATCCATCTGAGAAAAATATATGTTCCTGTTTTTTGGTTAGTATACTTAACCAATGCATTAATTCACTTTTTAAATTTGTATCTTTCAGGTATGACTACTTAACAATTCCTGAGAGACTGAGTTAAAGCAACTCACCGTCATAGTATTTTTGGATTTTTCCTTGTACTTCCAGCAGTTTTTGCTTTATCTATTTTTTGTTGTTGTTGTCATTTTGTTTTGTTTTGTTTTGTTTTGCTTTATCTATTTTGATGCTGTTTGGGAGGATTGCTCTTGACTCCGCCTTTGCACATGCCTCTGCACTGTGTCCGGAGACTATATGATGCTATTGCCCGGGGGAGGGGGAGACAGGTTCCCACTAGTCACACGACTCACTCACTCCAGTCAGGCCATCTCCTCAGAAAGGTATTCCTGACCACTGTGCTAAAATAGACACTCTGTCACTGTCAGCCTCTTTACCTGTTCAGGTGCACTCATAGCCTTAATCACTACCACTTATAGGTATACATGTCTACTTGGTTTTTATCTTCTCTCGGTACAATGTAAGTTCATTGAAGGCAGCAAAAGTATTGGTCTAGAGCAGTGTTCCATTCCCACGACTTTGACAATGGTCAGCACATTGTAGATGTTCAAGAAATACACATAGGTGTTCATTAATAAGTGAGTGAATGTACACATTTCTCATAATATTTCTGTTTAACTCATTTAATGACTTTTTTTGAATTTTTTTCTGTCTGCAAGTAACACTTTTAACATTTTATCCATATTCAAACTTTTGGTAATCTTGGTTTCACGTAGATCTCTTGTGAGTAGCCTGTATCTTGCTTTTGCATCTTTACTCACTCCAGGACTCGGTAATTTAAGGTGGAAGTGTAATCCATTTGCCTTTACTGTGATTGCTGATATGGTTGGACTTACTGCTGTCATTTAAAGTTGTCCGCTACTGTTTCTCCCACATTTGTAGTCTTAATCAATAGCTGACATATATGAATATCTTACAATGCACTGATTCATATTCCAAGTACTTTTTTGGATTCCATCTCATTTAATGTTCAAAATAAACTTATGACTCAGGTTGCAAGTAAAGAAACTGAGGCTTAGGAATGTTCTGTAACTTGTCCAAGATACCATAACTGCTAAACCAGGACTCAGACATTAGCGATCCGTCTCTAGAGGCCAGGATATCAACCTGAGGTTATGCTGCTTCTCTTATCTGAATTTTCTTCTTTTTCTGTCTCTCTCACAAATTATTTGAACATCACATAATCTATTGATGTGTAAATTTTAATTAACCATATTTCAACATATTTTCACACAAAATAGATAATTATTTGGCATCCATGACCCATCCCTCCTAAAAAATGCAAGACTATCAGCATGCTTCCATTACTGTTCCTATGCTTAAAGGTTTATTGACATACCTAGAATTTTTATTCCAGGTTGCCATATCATTATTAATTTTATTTTTCATTATGTTTTTACAAATTTCTGGCCAATAATTTCTGCCTCATATTCTGCAAAGTTTCTTCCTCTTGGTTTCTGTATAACTAATATGTTCTTCATCCATGTTCATTCTATTCTTGGCTCCTTTCATTTAGTTTTGGGAAATTGATCACAAGACCATTAATGTTTTAACTTCCTGATATTTTATGTGTGTCTTCTCTTATTTTTTCTTTGTCATAGCAATCTGTTCTCAGTTTGGATGAAATAGGCTCTTAAATTTTCTAAAGTTACTTGGTAGAATTTTTTTCTGATTAATTCTCCTTTTTTAATGCACTATTTCTTTATTTTTTTTCCAATGCCAGTTATTTCTTTTGGGAGCCTTTCTTATATGATACAGATTGCTCTCAGATAATTCTTACTGTCCATTCAGATTTACAACTAAAGTGATGAGTCCTGGTGGCTGCTATGAGTTTCTTAGCTTTGTGGAGGTCTGTTTCACCAACCTGTACAAGGGAAGCATGACTTTGGCTTTTGCGTCCATGGCTAAGGATGTTAATAGGCAGGTTTCCCTTTAGGTGCATAAACAAGGAGCAGGAACTCCCCAGGGACCAAAATGAAAAACCCTTTCCTTGAGCAGTGTCAGGTTTCATGGAATGTTTCACTTCTGAATATAATCAAGTTTACATTTGTCTCCCTCTGCTCCTTTTTGGATTTCTAAAGTTAACTCAGGCGCTGCTCCACTTTTCTCTTGAATCCCCCCAGCATGGATATACCAGGATCTCCCCAGATGATACATGCTATTAATCATCATGAAAATAACTTTTATCAAATATTTTCCCTGGAACATGTGTTAAGTGCTTTATTTGAATTATCTCCAGTTAGTCTCAAAACCACTCTAGGAAGTTGGTACTTCTATTACCCATGTTTTATAGATAATGAGACCAAGGCTAAGGGTGATAATGAAACCCGTGATTACATATCTTGTCCAAGGTTACATACCTAGTAAAGGATGGAGCCAGGATGTAGATCCAGACAGGCTGCTGGCTTAAACACAGGTCCATGCTGCCTCTCTCTGATATGTTGCCACTTTTTTCTAATGTAGTGTGGGATATGGAATCCTCTTTAACCCTTGATCGGGTCACGGAGCTTGAAGGGAAATTCCAGAAAAAAAACACAAAGTCTGGATGAGACAAAGGGATGGATTATAGGAAGGTGTGCCGTATACATTGAGGCATGGAATTCTTATATCTGAGAAGGCAGACATCTTATAATGGCTTACCCAGGCCACACTTTAGAGATTTAAGGGTCTGTGATAGCTCAGTTACAGGCTGTTGTTGCTATGATTTATAGCCAGGATTCAGCCCTACGCATAGCAGTCATGTGCCATGCCTTTCAGACACTAGTGCTCAAAAGATTGTCCCCTGTCATTTCAACCCCAGTTCAACAACAACAAAAAAAACACAAGCTCCCCCTTAAGATGACAGACCTATCTGCTGGCCATTGACTGGATGTTAAACTCCTCGGCCCAGCAGAACCCGAGCTTTCTATTTTTATTTTGGGGTGGCTGAAGACACGCTGGGTAAGACTTGTTTAAGGCCTCCTGCCAGACCTGGCTTGCCACACAAACCAGCCAAAGAGGCAACACAGCAGGCCAATTAGCCAGCAGATGTCTGTGAGCTGAATAAACGAGGTGAGTGGACAGCAAGGGGCTGTCTTTGCCACAGACAGTAAGCAGAACCCAAGGATTAACTTTCCTGGTCAGAGCGCTGCAGGGAAACCTGCCATTTATTCTATCTCTATGGTGAGACTCCTTGATTTTCATCAGAAAGACTAAGCCAAACTACCTTTCGGCAAAGCAAAGGGATGGTACCTTAATGGGCACAGAGAAAAATCTGTTTTCCAGGTTATCAAAAATAATGTTACCATGAGCCTGCTATCAAAACTGTGGTTATAAGAAATGACTTTTAGCAAAAGATGCCTGAAAGTTGTATAATATTACAGGGAAAAAATGCTTTAATTTGAAAAAGGATCATGATCATGATCATGGACTCCATGATCTCTGTGCTTGGACTGGTGGTATTTCAGCTCTCTTCTTCCTAGCTCTGTGGGTTTGAACAGATTGCCTGACCTCTCTGGTCTTAGTTTCCTAGTTGGTAAGTGGGAATAACAGTACCACATAACAGACTTGCTTTGAAAATTAAATCAGATAATCCATGTAAAATGCTTTGAATAATCCTGCCAGAGAAGAAGAGTTTAATGGATGTTGATTGTTGGTATTAAATATTCTCAATTTTAGCTGAGCTGCAGAACCAAAAAGTGAGTATTATCATCACAGTTTTTACGAGTGATCAAATGAAAGAAGAAATACCAGGATCGAGGTCACACACTTTGTGTTTAACTGAACCAGAATTCAGTCTTCAACTGTTTGATGATTAAAGTCTTGGGATCTTCTGTGAGCGTCACTGAAATTTCCTCCTCGTAGAACAACTTTTACTGACTTGTTCTTTGGCATTATGCCAACCACCCACAAGAAAGGATATGATGAGACAGCCTCATTATGTCAGCGATTGGGGCTCTGGAAGGGCTTGTGTTGGGACCACTGTCTGCCACATCACACAGCACATGGCGGCTTCTGCATTCAGGGGAGAAATTCCTTGGAAATCAGTTTTCGATAAAATTGTGCTCCTTCTGAGCAAGTGGTTTGTTTTATTTTTCTTCTGGGGAACTGTGACTAATCATGACTCTTCTTTGCTCTGTCTATTAAGAAGCTTGAAGTCGAATCTGTGGCCTTTCTCTAGTATTTCCACGTACTAATCTCATTCCAAATTTAGAATATTCCTTTTCTTCTTTCCTCTTTACTCTCAGTCTCTTGGTAATATATTTTAAACCATTGTATGGTGTGTAAACACTTCTACAATGGTTTTTGGAACAAAACAAGATTAAACGTATAAAATAATCTAAAACTATAGCTCCCTCCATGTTCCTTTTTCTTCTTGAGTTTGGTCTTTGTTGGTCCTGTTGGGTCAGATGCCATTATTTTCTTGGGTTGGATAAGCCCTACTGGAACATCTGAACATAGTACTCAGAGCTTCATGATGTCTAGTATATATAAATAAGAGGCAGAGGCTAGGCTGATTTAAACTACAGAAATTTATGAAAAAAAAGTTTCATAACCAACCATATGCTGATTTTTTCATACACAGGTGATTGGCTCCTAGAGGCAGAGAAAATCAGAGATAAGGGACCAGAATAGGAAGCAATTATATCAACTTATGGACAATCTACTCAGAAAGCCCTCTGTATTCATTCAAGTCTCATTCAGGTTCCCCTTCACTGTGCTCTCTGCTATCTTTGTGTTTATTACATTCAATGTAATAAGGATTGTTTCTATTTTTTATTACTTTTCTGATGCTCAAGATAGTGCTATAAAGATGATGATGATAGATAGATAGATAGATAGATAGATAGATAGATGATAGATAGATAGATAGATAGATAGATAGATAGATAGATAGATAATACGGATCCAATACAGGTTTTTTGAATGAATCGATCAAGTGTGCAGAGGAAGGATACTCAACACAGCAGGGTAGGTGGAAGACTTGGAGAATTTCTGGGGAAGTAACATGTATACTGTATCTATTAAATAAAAATATGTAAGCCAGACAGAGAAGAGGAAGGAAATTCTGAGCAAAGGAAACAATGTGTGCAAAGTTACAAAGCTGTAGAAAGTATGATCTGCTTGGGGAATTATAAATATTTCAATTTTTCTCCAGTCTGGGTTAAGAGGGAATAGAAGAGATGAATTTGGAATGTGAATTTTATCTTGAGCCCTATAGAGAGTCATTGATGAATTTTAGGTAGGGGAAGGGGCAGGTTATGAGATGATCGCATATGTGTTTTAGAGAGATTACTTTGACTCCAGTGAGGACTGTTGATTGATGGCAGACATTTAGAAGACTATTACATCAATCCAGGAGAGAAATGATGAAGCTTTCAATTAATTAAGTAGTGGGAGTATGATGGAGAGGAGAAGTACACTTGAGAGGTTTTAAGGTGGTGGAATCAACAAACAGTGATCAATTGCATGGGGAAGATGTGGGAGAGAGGAGTCTGTAATGCTTCCCACATTTCTATATTGGTTAACAGGATGGATGTTGGTATCATTTTCCCACACAAAAAATAAAAGAAGAAAGCAAGGGAAGGGAGATTAAGTCAACTTTGAATACATGGTACTCTGATGCCAAATAAATAGGCCTTTCGATACAAGAGCCCAGAACTCCCAAGACTGACTTGGCTAGACACTGCATAATTTGGGAAGTATCAGCATATTGTTGATCGCTGAAGGAATGAGTAAGATGTGCATTCCAAGCAGATTAAAAGAAGGCAAAGGATAGAATACTGTGAGACATTGAACTTTGGGAGATGAGCAGAAACAGAGGATCCAATGAAGAAGGCTAAGAAAGATGGCTAGAGGGAAATAAAATAAATACAATCAGAAATGAAAGAGATGCTGCAAATGAAATACAAAGGATTATAAGGCACTACGATGAGTAATGATACACCAATAAATTTGACAACTTGGAAGAAATGGATACATTCCTAGAAATAGACTCTTCAAGAAATAGGAAATCTGAACAAACTAATTACTGGTAAGAACATTGAATCATTAACTAAAAACATCCCAACAAACAAAAATCTAGGACCAAACATCTTTGCTGTTGAATTCTACCAAACATTCAAATAATTAATACCAATCCTCAAGCTCTTCCAAAAAACAGAAGAGAGAATGCTTCCAAACTCATTTTACAAGGACAGCATTACCCTGGTACCAAAATGAGATGAGGAGGCCATTTGAAAATAACAGAGCAATATCCCTAATGAATATAGATACAGAAAGCTTCAACAAAATATCAGCAAACCAAATTAAAGAATACATTAAAAAGATCATACATGATAATCAAATGGGATTTATTCCAAATATACCAGGATGGTTCAACATCTTCAAATCAATCAGTGTGATACTTCACATCAACACAATGAAGGATAAAAATCATATGATCGCCCTAATAGATACAGAAAAAACATTTAACAACATTCATCATCCATTTATGATAAAAAAAAACTCTCAACAAAATGGATATAGAAGGAATATTCCTCAGAATAATAAAAATTATAAGTGACAAGCCCACAGCTAACATCATGTTTATGGGAAAAAGCTGAAAGCTTTTCATTTAAAATCAGGAAAAAGACAAGCATGCCCACTCTCAACACTTTTATTCAACATAGTATTGAAGTCCTAGGCAGAGCAATTAGGCAAGAAAAAGAAATAGAAGTCATCCATATTGGAAAGGAAGAAGTAAAATTATCACTATTTGCAGATAACATGACCGTATATATACAAAACCCTAAAGATTCTACCAAATAAAAGAATTTAGTAAAGTTGCAGGATACAAATCAATATACAAATATCGGTTGCATTTTTATATAGTAATAATGAACTATCAGAAAGAACTTTTTTTAAATCCCATTTGCAATTGCATCAGAAAGAATAAAATACCTGTGAAGTAAAAGACCCATAGACTGAAAACTGTAAGACATCAATGAATGAAATTAAAGACATAAATAAATGGAAAGATAGTCCATGTTACTTAATTGAAAGAATTAATATTGTTAAAATGTCCATTACCAAAGCAATATACAGATTCAATGCAATCCTATCAAAATCCCAATGGCATTTTTCACAGAAATACGATCAAACAATCCTAAAGAGAGCAAACAATTCTAAAATGTATATAGAATTGCAAAAGATCATATATTACCAAGTCATCTTGAGAAAGAAGTACAAACTTGGAGGTATCACACTCTCTGATTTTAAGCTACCTTACAAAGCTATAGTAATCAAAACAGTATGGTATTGGCATGAAAAAAGACTCAGATCAACGAGGAGAACAGAGAACCTAGAAATAAACCCACATATCTATGATCAATTAATATACAACAAATACGCCAAGAATAACAATAGAAAAGGATAATTGCTACAGTAAATGGAGTTGGGAGAACTGGACAGCCATCTGCAAAAGAATGAATCATTCACTATCTTACACCATATGTAAAAATTAACTTGAAATGGATTAAAGACTTGAACACAAGACCTGAAATCATAAAACTATTAATAAGAAAACAAAGTAAACTTCTTGACATGTCTCAACAATGATTTTTTTTTTGACTCTGACACCAAAAGCAAAACAACAAAAGTGAAAATAAAGAAGTGGTACTACATCAAATTTAAAAGCTTTGGCACAGCAAAGTAAACCATCAACAAAATGAAAAGATAACTTAATGGAAGAAAATATTTGCAAATCATATGTCTCATAAGGGGTTAATATCTAAAAAAAGAATTCATATAACTCAATAGAAAACAAACAATCCTGTTTAAAAATTAACAGATCTAAAATAAATAAATAAATAAATAAATAAATAAATAAATAAAATGAACAGATCTAAATATAAATTTTCCAAAGATATAAAGATGGCCAATGAGTCCATGAAAAGATTCTCAACATCACTCATCATCAGGGAAATGCAAATCAAAACCACAATGAGATATCAAATTCCACCCATTAGAATGGCTATGACCAAAAAGAAAAGAAATCACAAGTGTTGGCAAAGAATCAGAGGTATGTATTATGGTAGGAATGTAAATTGGTGTAGCTACTGTAGAAAACATTATGACTATTCTTCAAAAAATTAGAAAATACATGGGTGGCTAAGTCTGTTAAGTGTCTGACTCTGGATCTCAGCTCAAGTCTTGGTCTCAGGGTTGTGAGTTTGACCCCCGCATTGGGCTCCATGCTGGGTGTGAGGCCACTTAAAAAAATAAAGTAAAAATAGAACTATCATATGATGCTGTAATTTTGCTTTTGGATATTTAACTGAAGAAAACAAAAACACTAACTCAAAAAAAGATATATGTATTCTGTGCATTATTTATTGCAGCATTATTTATGATAGCTAAGATATGGAAAAACCTAAGTATCAATCGATGGGTGAATGGATAAAGAAAAAGTGCCATATAAATGTATATACATATATATATATAAAATACTCTATTGTTAATATTATCATTGGAACATTATTAAACCATAACAAAAAAGGAAATCATGCCATTTGAAACAACATGGATAGATCTTAAGGTTACTATGCTAAATAAAATAAGTCAGAGAAAGACAAATACTATATGCTTTTACTTATATGGGGAACCTAAAAAAATAGCAATAAAAAAACCAAGTTCCTACTGTATGCTTTTACTTATATGGAGAACCTAAAAAAAATAGCAGTAACAAAACCAAGTTCATAGGTACAGAGAACAGATTGGCAGTTGTCAGAAGAGGGGGGTCAAGGGAAAGGAGAAATGGGTGAAGAAACTCAAAAGGAACAAACATCCAGGTATAAAATAAATAAAGGATGTAATGTACAACATGGTGACTATAGTTAAAAGTACTGTATCGCATATTTGAAAATTGCCAAGAGTAGAATTAAAAAAAAAAAAAAGGATAGGGGGATCCCTGGGTGGCTCAGTGCTTTATTTAGCACCTGCCTTCGGCCCAGGGCGTGATCCTGGAGTCCCTGGATCGAGTCCTGCATCGGGCTCCCTGCATGGAGCCTGCTTCTCCCTCTGCCCATGTCTCTGCCTCTCTCTCTCTCTCTCTCTCTCTCTCTCTCTCTCTCTCCCTCCGTGTGTCTCTCATGAATAAATAAATAATATCTTAGAAAAAAATAATTAATTTTAAAAAAGGATACATGGTTGGTAGCAATGGGTAGAGATAATTACATATATACAATTATATGTTAAATATATAATTATAATTATTATATTATTGTATGTAAATATATATAAGTAGAATCAGTTTATTATATAATACAGAGAATTTTATAAGGGCATTAAAATGAGAAAAAGTGAAAGGGGTGAGAGATAAGTATTTAAGAACAATGAGGAATATTCAGAACAGCTGTTTAGAGAAGTGGTGAGGAAACTAATTCAAGATTTGTAGAGCCATGAGGCATGATTCACAGCCTAACTGGGCTTCAAAATCCCAGATTTGCAAGGAAAATGTCATGCATACTAGTATGATTTTTCTCCAGCAGTGCTCAGCAGGACATTAATGGAGGAAATAGAAGTTTGAATTCATAGTTGGGATTTTGCTGGGTTTGGGATCAGAAGTAGAGGGAAGTTGTGTAGGAAGGAGTAGAAATGCATTAATGGTGAAACAAAGACATTCCAGCTGGGAGCCTCTGACATCAGTGGCTGGGAGAGCCAAGCAGAGTTGCTCATGTGTTCACACGGTTTCTTCAATTTTATAAAAGTTACTGTTTAATTGGTTCAAGTCACCTTCTTTTTCCAGTCTAGCTTCAGGTCTGCCACATTTCTCTTGTCAGGTCACCAGCATTGTTGTGATCCAGCTTAAGGGAAGTTAAGTGAAGGGTTGGGTTTAATAGAATATGTTTATGTGTATTGTAGACACTTCCGGGTACAATTAAGTTATCACAACATAGTCAATTCCAGGGTAGGACTGGCTTTCAGAAAGTTTCCACTGCTCCTCATCACCTGACTGGGAGATAGATCCAGGGCCAAGCATCCTCCAGAGTGTTCATGCATCTATATATATATATAGTGCCCAGGCCCAAAAGGATGTGGGGAGTGGCTAGTGAGTGTTGACAGTTTGAGGAGCACTGAAGATTAGTCATTGCACAAGAAAACCTGAAATGCCAGGAAATCTTAAAGCTCATGAGTGAAAGAACCTTGACGGAAATGTCCCCAAATTTGACCATAATCCTAAAATTGACATGACATTACCATAATGAGTTGTAAAGCTGGAGGAAAATTTTCTAAATTACTGATGATTAAAAGTAAGCTTTAATTCACTCAACTAGGTCTCAGCCTGTAGTTGCAGTCTTCACCATGACTCTACCTGCCAGCCACCAACTAATGTGTCTTCTAACATACTTGTAACTGCATATTTATGCATTGACATTATTTTGTTATAAATGTCTCCCTTGGAGCACCTGGCTGGCCCAGTCAGTAGAACATGTGACTCTTGATCTCAGGGTTGGAGTTCGAGCTCCACGTTGGGTTTAGACACTACTTAAAAACAAAATATTTTTAAAAAATAAGATGTTTCACTTTTAATTAATTAATTAAGTTATTTATTTATTTATTTATTTACTATTTATTTATTTATTTGAGAGAGAAAAAGCATGAGCAGGGTGAAGGGCAGAGGGAGAAGCAGGCTCCCTACTGAACAGAGAGCCCAATGCAGGGCTCAATCCCAGGACCCCAGGATCATGACCTGAGCCAACGGCAGATGCTTAACTGAATGAGCCACCCAGGCATCCCTCCCTTTTACTATAGTTAGAATATTATGTTGATTCTTTTAAAAATTATGTGTTGAGATAAGTCAAATTATTTATGATGATTGATCATGAAAATGATACAGATAATGAAAAAGTTCTTATGAAATATTTGATCAAAAAGAGACATTCATTCTGGTCATGTCGAGAACAAGTTATCCAGTCCAACCATGCCAGTGGAGCTCAGATTCCTTTGGCAGGATTCTACTCTGTGTCTCTCATCTCTCTATATGTCTCCTTCAATTTATGACCTTCCACCACCCTCCCCAGCTTAGAGGAGGGCAGAGCTGGGTAGCTAGCCACTCTAGTCCCTCATTCCAGTTGACATAAATCCATCTCCAACCACTATTCCCTAACTTCACTTGGCTTTCTTTCTGTTCCTCAAAGACATCAATTTGTTCCAGCCCAAGGACTTCTGCACACTCTCTTCCCCAGGTCTTTGTGCAACTAATATCTTATTTTCAGGTCTCATCTGGAATATCACACCCCCCACCCCAAGAAAGCCTGCTTCTGAATGCCCTATCCAAAGCTGCCTCTTACAGTCTCTATTATACAATCCTGTTCTGTCTCTTTTGTAACACTGAGCTCTTTAGTGAACTTTGTCTCCCTCTGAAATGTAAACCCTATGCTGGAGGACCCAGGTTCTTTTTCACTCTGTATTTGAAGCCATCTAAACAATATCAGACATCTAGTAAATGTTCAACAAATAGTTGTTGAGTGAATTAATGAACCCTTGTGTATTAGTCTGCTTGGAGGCCATAATAAAATACCCAGACTGGGTGGCTGAAACAACAAACATTCATTTTCTCTTGGTTTAGGAAGCTGAAAGTCCAAGGTCAAGGTGCCTCCGCTGCTGGTTTCCCTGAGACCTCCCGGGTTGACTTGCAGATAGCTGCCCTCTGGATACCTCTTCACATGGTCAATCCTCTGTTCACAGGCACCTGTAGTATCTCTCAGTCTGTATCCTAATTTCCCCTTCTCATCAGGACATCAGTCATTTTGGATGAGGGCCCCACCTTAACCTTAATAGCGTCATTCAAACATCACCTCTTCAAACTTTGCCTCCAATACCAGTATGTTTAAAGTGCAAGGGGTTGGGACCATAACATATGAACTTGGTGGATGCAAAAAATAGTCCCAGGAATGACTCCATCCCTACCCTTAATGGACTTCCAGTGTGGGAGGCAGGAGTGATTCTGGCCTCAGAGAGCCTTTAGGAAACAGCCTGGGTCAGCTAGTCATCAAGTCTCCCCAAGTACCTAGAATGAGGACAGGGGAACCTTCTGTTGCTTACTAAGGCACCTGAAGCACACAGAGAAGGGGTTTTCTAGAGATGGTTCTAAAGCACAAATAGGAGCAACTCCCATCCAGGGGTTGTCTCCTGGGCTGGAGTCTACTAATGTTTGCCCCTGGGTGGCTCTCTGTGTGCTTGGCCAGCTTGAAAACAGATGGGGCCAGCTCACCAGGTGGTAATAAGTTGTGAAGGGCCACACACTGCAGAAAGCAGCCAGAAGGGGGGAGGTCTGGTGGGCAGGATGCAATCAGCCTGCACCAACTGCAGCTGTCTGGGGATCCGATTTCCAAATCACCTGCTCTGGCCCAGGCTGCAGGAACTGAGCTGTCAGACAAAGACTGGTAATTACCCCTGACTCATCTACACCTTCCTTGTCTATGTCCTAATTGAGGTTTAATGGCTTTGGTCACAGGAGGAGTCTTTTCCTGCCTTTCTAGACATAGATCCTTTCATCTGAGCATCAAGCCAATTAGTTTTAGCATCTGGGGTAATTGACAGAAGTCAGGCCTGAATACATGGAGTTCCTAGGCCAGGAGGGTCTTTATGGTGGTGGTAGTTGTTGATTATGATGATGATGATGATGATGTGTGTGTGTGTGTGTGTCTGTGTGTGTGTGTGTTTTCAGTGTTATTCGGATGCAATTTAGAGGATAGGACTGGGGCAGACATGGAGAAGCCTGAGCATATGAGGCATCTATGATTAAAGTCACCCATGACCTTTATTTACACCTTCTTTTTTAAAGATTTATTTATTTATTTGAAAGAGAGAGAGGGAGAGCACAAGTGGGAGGGGCAGAGGAAGAGGGAGAGAGAATATGGAGCAGACTCCTCACTGAGCTGGAAGCCCAACGTAAGGCTCGATCTCAGAACCCTGTGATCACAACCTGAGCTAAAATCAAGAGTCACTCAACTGACTCTGCCAACTAGGGGCCCCCTATTTTACTTTCTACCTTTCAGCCTTCCCACATAAGGCTGAAGTACCATATGGTACCATATAAGATATCATACATAGAAGACTCATTTGAGTCACCTTAGGCCTTATCCTTTTAGCACAATTTATGATCTACTTAGAGATGGATTTGGAGACCTGATTACCCCACCAAGCAGGCTTTCTTCTTGCAGTTACTTACCTTCATTATTCTGACTGCTTGCTTTCCCTTTTGCCCCTCTCCTCTTTGCTACCTGGTCACCCATCCCAGCAAAGGCAGCTCAACTAAACAGACTCATTGAAATTAGATGGACTGACCAAGAACTAGGTAGCACCAACCTCAAAAGGCCTGGAGACAGAGACCATCTCTTTTTGGTTTTCTTACTTGCCAGCCAAGGACACCTATAGAAACACTTGGCCTCCTAGAACCTTTGGAATCCCTGAGATAAATGGAAATGTGGTCTCTAGGCTTGGCAAGCACAAATTAGGGGTTCAGACCAGTCTGCTGGGACCCCTTTGTTTAGGTTGGATTGACTTCACCCCAGAGGCAGGCAACAACTAGGGCGATGGATTACTGTAGAGATGGATGCCCTGTGGCCAGCACCTGATGGGATTTTAGGTCTGCTTTGGACTCTGGAAACCATACCATGGCTTTACGCAATCCCTAAATAGTCTCACCAGGAGTGAGATGATTATCACCATTAGAACTTGGCTGTGGAGCAGCTGGTTAGCTCAGATTTTCCTTAAAGTGTGAAACAGAAGATTATAACCTTCAAAAATACTCTTTTGAGAAGGGGGAGGTGCATATGCTCATTGAGTTATTAGGTGATGTTCTAGTAACTGAATGAAAAAAGAAGTGGTGAGTGGACTTTGGAAAGCCTGTGAATGAGCATGTCCTCTGCTGATTTGTATATTTCAACTTCAAGCCAACGGTGGCCTTCTCATAGGTCATATTAGGGGAGGAAGGTAACAGACATGCACAGGACTTTTTTTTAGATACTCAGACACACATGAGTGAAAACTCATGGGGGTCATATATAGTTCATTTTTGAAAAGATCATTCAAATCAATCAACATACAAGTACCTCCTAATCTATTCAAATACACGTGAGGCCCTACAGAATGTATGAAGTGTCTGCCCTGACATGTTTACAACACCATTGAGGAGAAAAAAATAGTACAATACGAAAAATAGCAAAAATTACAGAACAGCTAGGGCCCAAGTAAGTTGGACCAATTAAATGTTGAATTATATAGTTTATAGCAAAAGTACTCTCAGGAGCTCCGGAGGAAGAGAGAGGTCAAGATGACCACTAATACCTATTGAGTGCTTGCTATGTGTCAAGCACTCAGTAAATACTTGCTAGGTATTAGCTTAATTATCAACTCGCACAACTCTATAAAGGGTGTACTATTTTCATTTCCATTTACAAATGAGGTACTGGTGCTTAAAGAAGTGAAATAACTTGCATGAGGTACACACTTAAGAAGCAAATGACTACTTTTCTAAAGTCGAATAACTCAGTCATACAGAAAGATAGAAATAATTATGTTTACAAAAACAAAACAGAGGTGCCTGGGTGGCTCAGTCAGCTAAGCATCTGCCTTCAGCTCAGGTTATGATCTCAGAGTCCTGGGATCGAGCCCCACATCATGCTCCCTGCTCAATGGGGAACCTACTTGTCCCTCTCCCTCTGTCACTCCCTGCCTACTTGTGTTCTCTCACTCTCCCTCTCTCTATGTCAAATAAATAAAATCTTCAAAACAAAACAAAACAAGAAATAAACAAACAAAAAAAAACCCTGTATATATCCATCACTCATTTTGAGATACATCAAATGCCACATCCTCTATGACATCTCCCCAGCCTTCCTCAAAGTTAAGTTAATTTCTCCCTTCTCTGGGTACATATTCCTACTACAGCATATATCCCATTCCCTGGTAATGAGAGATCCATGTATCTTCACAGCAAGACTATAAAGTCTTAAGAACAAAGACCTTATCTCTGAAACACCAGTGGCTCTCAAAATATAAAACATTACACACTTATTTCTAATTAAATATCTTAATTACACACACACACACACACACACACACACACTCCTGCAGAATTTAAGAGATTTAGACATACAACCAGGGTCACTTTTTACTCACTTGATCAACCTTCAGTCTACTCAGAGAACACCCCCGGTTGACAGTACCAGCTTCGGAAAAATACCACCATGGTCTGGGAGAGGATGCACCTGTGCGTTTGTGTCAGCAAGTTAATATACAGACTGTACCACCAACCCCTTCAGGAACAGATAGAGTTAAGACTGTCCTTCCCCTGAGTCATTGCAAGATGAGCGAATTATGTTTCAGGGTAGTCTTCATGCTTCAGTTCTATAAAGCCATAATTCTGAGTCTCTTGAATCTTCACGAAGTCCTGGCATTTGGTTATGATCAAACAAATGTCAACAAACCACACAGTCCAGTTGTTCATCAAGTGCAATATTGAAGCAACAAATTTTAAAAAACTCATTGGTATATGAAGCCAGATAAGTTGTGTTGTGTGTTTTCCCCCCAATCAATAGATCTGTATATCCATTTTTTGGAGGCTCTAGATGTGGCCATAATTCTTAATTTTTTGTAAGAACCAAGTGTTTCAATTACAAACACCTAAGATCTATATGGAGGCAATTAGATAAAGAGCTGTATACAGTAGTCCCTCTTTATGTGCAGGGGATACATTCCACTACCCCTGGCAGATTCCTGAAACCATGGATAGTACTGAACCCTATATATAGTTTGCTTGTTTCTATGCATATATATCTGCAATAAAAGATTAACAACAATAAGAGTAAAATGCAACAATTATAGCAGTCCACTATAATAGTTTTGTAAATGTGGACTTTCTCTCTCTCAAAATATTGTTGTATTGTACTCACCCTTCTTCGTGTTGCGATGAAGTAAGATGATAAAATGCCTATGAGATGAGAGGAAGGGACATGATGATGGAGGCATTGTGATGTAGCGTTAGGCTACCACTGACCTTCTGTTATCACAGGGAGGATCCTCTGTTTTCCAACTGCGACTGACCACAGGTAAGTCCATGGAAAGCAAAACAGATAAAAGGGCCATATTGGAATGGGAAGTGCAAGGCCTGTAGATACAGATCACTTGCGATTTACCGATGACCCCAGCAGCCATAGCAGAAGCCATAAAACTCTGTTTTCTCCACATTTACCTCCAGTTCTGTCCACCCCCCATCTCCTCTTCACTATCTCAGCAGTAACTGAAACCTTAGGGGCCTTAGGGACTCCGGACTGGGATAGAGCATTGCTTGCATAGATTAATGGCTATCAATGATAAAATTTCAGCTTTGCTTTTAGTAGCTTTTCACGGGTGATTTCAGGAACCTATCCTAGACTGTTGGTACTGTCATTATTGGAAGATGCCTTTTCAGTTGCAAATAATAGACTTCTCAACTACCCTTTAAATATCACCCCCGTCTAAGGCTGCCTGCATCCAACTCATGTTGAGGAACCACACAGGAAAATGAATCCGCATGTCTCTTGCACCGTAAACTGGAGGAAATCTTTCATAATAAGACATGAGGTAGCTGACTCCTGCAGTGCATTCCTGTATGACAGACAGTTGTTCATTTTGGCAGCAGTTAATACTTCTGCCCAGGAACAGATTTTTACATTGCTAATGAGACATATGATGCATTATTGAGGTTCCCAACATTTCAGTAAGTCAATGGCTTGTTATATAGCTAAATATGGAGTAACTAGTTTGAGATAAATGGCTCTGTTTGCTATCATAGAAGATATGCATCTTTAGAGGAAGACAAATGGTCAATTAAAAAAAGATGAAGACATCTGGGCCTCTGGTTCCCTTTGAGAGCTTATTAACTTCACAAATAAACATGCCTTTTCATTTTCAATTAGCAATAATTTTGAGATAGATTCATCTGAGTGAGGACTGCACTAATGGGTTTAGAACTGGTCCTCTGAATATTGCACTCTCTGTCAAAGGTTCTCCTAGACATCAAGGGAAGGACTGTCCACAGATTTGGAAGTTAATTTCCTTAGGGGAGAGGAATAAACAATGTGGCTAAAGTTTCTGCAATCACAATTTCCAAAAGGAGAGTTGGAAGTTGTCTTGCTCAACTTGGTAAGCCCATTGCTTCTTTGACAAGTCTTGGTAAATGTCTAATGAGGAGAAGGAAGAAAATGAAAAAGAGAAGGAGCAAGCAGAGGAGGAAACAGAGGGAGAGGAAGGAAGGAAGAAAAACAATGGGAAAAAAATGGACCCTAAATAAAAATGTTTAACCATACACTTCTTCACATTTTTTTACCTGAAGGCTGTCATTAAATAGCAAAGTGTTCCTCATTTTTCAGGCCCTATTTTACTATTTTACTTAAAATACTTCTATGAGTTCATAATTTTCTTTATAATTCTCGGAAAGAGAAGCTTGCCTTTGTGACTTGTGGTGGTAAGGCCTGGTGAGTCCCAACTCATCCATCATTGGTTGTAGAATAATGGAGCCCTTCATTTTTAGGATGGGACGGTATTTTGAGCGAGATCTCAAAGCCAGGTGGTGGCGGAGGATACTTTTTTCTCAATCAGGTCATAAGTTTTCTGAAGAAACATCAGATCTTCCACTCATCTTTGAGTTTGTTGACATGTTAACACTGCATTTTATCTATTGTATAGGACTAACAAAACCCCACTGAATGAGTGGAGATCCAGTTCTGATTTGATCCACTCCAGAAAGCTACCAAATTCAACTCAATCTGAGAAGTTGGCCCTTCTGAGAGTAGAGGGAGCAGCTCTCTAACTCATAACATCGTATTTGCCAATAATTCTTACAATCCAGCTACTATTCCAAGTGTTTCAAGTATGATAAGGCATTTAATCCTCACAACCACCTATGTGGTGGGCACAATGATCATCATCACCATGATAAGCATCATCAACCTCGTTTTATAAATGAAGTTGGAGGAAAAAAAGAGTTTAATTTGTCCAAAACCACAGAGCAAAAAGGTGCACAGCCAGGATTTGGGCACAGACTGTCTCATTCTGAGGGTCAAGCTCTTAAATACCACACCTTACTGCCTTTTGATATGAGCTGTGTGAGGATGAAAATATTGTCAGAACAATGCCAACAGCAACACCATATCTCTGGGTTTTAAAGAAATAACGTAGCCCTGATGAGACAGTTGGCAAGTGCTCAAAATTATGTTTCACCCTATCAAATGTCTCTGTCAGAGATGGACACCTGTTGTTGAATTTGTCTATTTATTTGCTTGTCTACTTTCGCTGTCATGCTTGGTCCATACAGGGCCTGAACACACAGTGTTTACTGACTTAGGAAACATGACAATGGGTGATACTAATAGACTGCAAATTTAGAAATGTAGCCAACGTCAGTATCTTCAATATATTGTCTTGTTCCAATGGATAATTTGAGAGACAAAAAAATTTAATTTATATATAAATATGATATATGTATCTTATATGTGCATATTCTAATATATATCTTATATATGTATATCTGTATATGCATATATATATATATATAATATTTTCCCACTAGATGCTGAGTGTTTGCATACTTTAGGTTATTCATTCCTCACTTACTAGTTGACAGAGCCAATAAGCAATGCAACAAAGATTCAAAGAGAATACTGGCTCTAAGCTCTGTGGGTCCCCAATCACCAGGAGACATGGCCCCTGGTCAGTACTCTGTGCCTTTACTATCAGCTCAACCATATTACCTAGTCACAGAGAGACAAGTTTTCTCATGTGACTTGCAAATGGTAAAAGCTAGTCTCTCATATTTTTATGAGAATTGCATGATATAAAATCAAATACCATCCAGCATGTAGAAGCCACTTAACAAATTTTAGTCCTCTTCCTTATAAATAAAACATTTGGAATTCTTGAGCTTCTTACTTCGTCCCAAGTGTCTCCCTCCATCCTGCTTTCCAAATGTTCTACTCAAAAATATGTAAATAGGAGGATGTTCTTTACAGCCCCTGAAAACCTTCATCTCAATTCTTTCTTCCAATGTGAATTCAAAGGCACAAAAGTAAGCTTTCAATCGGTGGGCCCTGATTCATTGGTGGGTCATAATATTCATTTCCTGGGCTACAACCAGAATTTTTTTAAAAATAAAGTGGAAAAAAAAATAAAAATAAAGTGGAATACAAAGAAAACCAAGTAGATTTGAAGTACCAGTTTTTTACACACTGATGGGTAAGAGAAAATTTCATTTTGTGCAGCTTTCAATTTATTTTCATCTGTGCACACCATTTTTCAACATAATCGTTATTTCAATTCACTGGTGGTTTCTTGGAGACTAAGTGTCACAATCAAGGGATGCTTAAGGAAATTCTTTTGTAAACTAAGCTAATGTAAGTTGATAATCTTATTTTAACTTGATTCAGAAGTTGCCTAAATCTTTTTAGCAGTACTAATCCACCTGTGATGGAGTTTCAGATCCAAAATTAATTTACTGGGCAGCCCCAGTGGCTCAGTGGTTTAGCGCTGCCTTCGGCCAGGGGTGTGATCCTGGAGACCCGGGATCAAGTCCCACGTCGGGCTCCCTGCATTGGCCTGCTTCTCCCTCTGCCTGTGTCTCTGCCTCTCTCTCTCTCTCTCTCTGTATTTGTCATGAATAAATAAAATCTTTAAAAAAATTAATTTACCAAAAAATTGGAATCCAAAGGCCCAGGAAGATGGATGTCTGGCTTCTCCTTTACTGATTTCTGGTATAGTTCTTGTCGATAGCTCCTGTCACTTCATCCTCAGTGTTCTTCAATGAACTTAAGATGGCTTTATACTTTGATGGACTTGATAAAGGTGCTATGACAACCCAGCATAGGTGTCTTTTTAAGTGGTGCTTTAAGACTCACAACCATTAAGTTTCATGAAGAAAAAGTCCATGTTTCTCTCAGTCATCCCACACCCTCACCCCACTCCCATATTCGTTCTACATTCTCAAAGCCCAGCGCATGTCTGGTATGGTATGAGACCACATTAATCTATATTGAATGAATTAACAGTAAGCCCAGCTCCAAATGACAAAGCAAAATGATGATTGCCCCCAATATTCTGATCCATTTAGCTACCTAAGTGTGTGTCTTATTCACTTGAAGACTGAAGAACTCAGCCAACATTTTCTCTGCCAGAAATAGCCTTAATGGTGCAAGAACAAGTGAAATGACACCGCAAGGAAGCAATCCGTCAAATCAGTAGTGTGGGACGTTTCTACAGAACAAAAATCTGAAGATCACCAACAGCTCTATGCCATACAATTTAAAAAGAAGAAGGGGAAGAAGGAGAGGAAGGAAAGAGTTGTAGAACAAAAGAGATTACGGATAAAAACAACTAGTGCAAAGACTAGACTTTACTTGGACTCTGAACGATCAAAAGACATAGTGAGTGAATCTGGGAAAGATAATTATGGGCTGTGTATTAGATGATTTTAAGGAATTCTCATTAATTTTGTTAGGTGTGATATTGACACAGTGATTACGGTAAAAGTAGAAAGCCCTTATCAGTCAGCAATGCATACAGAACTGTCTCCTGGGAAAAAGACTCAACATCTTTACTTGTTTTAATTTTTTTTCTTTCTTTACTTGTTTTTAAATCTCTAGTAAAGATTTGTACATGTGAGGGGCATTCAATAATAGAAGATTGGTCAGATGTTGATTATTGTCACAGTTAAGGATAGATACACGGACGTCCCATATACTATTAGCTCTATATTTGCATTCACTTAAAAATTTCCATAAGTAAAAGTTAAATGTAGGCCGCCCCAGCGGAGCAGAGATGACAATGTAAACCTTCAAGACTATAATTTCATGCTCCCTTGTATAGCCATATACCAGGGGGACCCAAGACAGCATTTACTGGGTTTTGTGCACTGACTTTGAACACTTTCCAAATGTGATAATCTGGTGCTCATTATTTTTTTTTTTTAGATAGGAGATCATATGCACTGTTAGAAGCATCAAAACTTCATTCTATTCATCTTGAGCACAATATTCCTCCCAGTACAGCTTTTTCCTTGAAAGAGGAGGAGGGCAGACAGAGGCTGGGGTGAGAGGTCGGGAAGGAGAAACAACCAGTGAGTTTTCCACTTTCGCGAGAATGGCAAGATCCTTGGGGAGACAGTAAATTGAAATTAAGGCTGTCTCAGGCAGCCTACAGGATGTGCCTGCAAATGTAGACATATCCAAATGGTGAAAAAGTCTGTTTGTGCCCATTCATATGAAGTGAATGCCTTGTAATGTGCTCCAGCCCCTGGGAATGGTGGCTGGATTTCAGGAACGGAGGCCGGAAGAATGGGATGGATTTGACATAAGTACTTTTAAGTGCTCTGAAGGCTGGGCTCCTCCCTGTGGTTTAATAGCAAGGTCCACTGGGAGCTACAAGGAAGGAGCCTAGTGAATCCCTACAGCTTTTCGTTTTAAGGATAACAAATCTTAAAACAGGTGTGAGCTCAGAAAGATCCTTTTACTTCTTGTTTTTGGGCTGTTGTGGCCAGTCGGCTCTCTGTGTATTATTATCATTCCACAGAACGAAGTCTGGGGTGAGGGAAGGGAGGAGAGGTAAGAGAAGCTGAATAAACAAAAATTGCTTCGAGTGACTAATATTCATTAAGTCCACTGGTCATGCGCTATGAAATTTATTAAACTGTGGTTTCCAAGAGAATGTATTAGTGGAGCTAATGAACACAAATAAAAAAGAGGCCTCCAGGAAATGGTTTCCTGGGTCTGGATGAGGCTGCTGAGTAATGTGACAAGAGATTATAACGTTAAAAGCTTCTATTATAGTCTAGAAGGCTGATTATTGGAAGGGGTTGCCCTCAGTGGGGGAGGGAAGATACGAGGGAGACTACAAGTCTGACTCGCCTGAAAAGGGGCCTAATGCTTTTCATTTATATTCATTAAGGAAGGAGGCTTTGTGCTGAAGGCCTCTGAACCTCTGCGCTGCCATCTGGTGGAGAAGGGACTTGAGAGGCCATAGAGGACAGACAACCGCCATCTTTAAGATGTCAGGAATCTGCAGGTTGGCTTTACTGTTTCCCAAGTAGTAGCAGTGGAAACCCTTTGTGACTATGGCATTAAGGAGCAAAAACTAACACCCACAAAGTAACCAGTATATGTAATCTGATTTAGATACTGTATGACGAGAGCTCAGCTCTCCCATTCTGCTGTCCTTTTCCATCAGGACCTTAGCAATGAATATCAACGTGGCCCTACCTGCAGTACTGGGCTGAGGTGTGACCCATCCTGAGGACATTTGTTTCATAACCTAGTCCTGTTTCTCCCAGCAGAAACCTGGAGATAGGTCATCCTGGACTTTCCTCTTTCTGCTACCCCTGTCATCCAACCGTGACCTCTCTAGTCACCGTATCCCAGGACCACTTCTTACCATGTACACTGCTGCCACCCTAATCTGAGCCATTGGTGTCTCTCTCCCAGGTGATTGCAAAATAGCCTCCAAACTGTGCTCCTGGCTTCCAACCTTGCAGTCCACAGCCCGTTCTCCAGCAGCAGCCAAATGAACCATTAGAACAGGCTAGATCATCTCACTTCTCTGCTCAAAACCTACCCGGGGCCCTTAAGCTCACTCTGAGTAAAATTGGAAGTCATATGATGTGTTTCAGGCTTTAATGGATCTGACCCAGCTTCCTCTAACTTCATCTCTTATGCTCTCCACTCACTCAGTCTGGTCCAACCACATTGGCCTCTTTGCCAGTCCTCAAAGAGGCCACACATCCCTGACTCAGCACCCTCCTCCTGGAAAACGTTCCCCAGACATTGGCATGGCTCTCCTTCTCCCATTCTCCTGGGTCTCCTGCCAAAGTTACCTTCTTGAGGAGTCCTTCCATGACCACCCCACATAAAATAATAACTCTTCCTCTTCCTTCAGCATTTTTATTTCTTTTCTTTGACTTATTGTATTAGCAGCATTCAGCACCTCCTGAAATGTTAAATATTTATGTGCTTGTGTCCTTTTTTTCATCTTCCCCAAATCTCCTACAATGGAATGCAAGTTCCATGGAATTAGGGGCCTTGGAGGGAATATAGTATTTTTTTTTTTAATTTTCTTATTGGAGTTCAATTTGCCAACATAGCATAACACCCAGTGCTCATCCCATCAAGTGCCCCCTTCAGTGCCCCTCACCCAGTCACCCCAACCCCCCGCCCACCTCCCTTTCCACTATTGGAAGGAGCCTCGGTGTCCATCGAAAGATGAATGGATAAAGAAGCTGTGGTCTATGTATACATGGAATATTACTCAGCCATTAGAAACGACAAATACCCACCATTTGCTTCAACGTGGATGGAATATAGTATTTCTAACATAGTTCAAGTTTTCTTCTGAAACTTTAAAAGCTGGCAAAGTCAACCTGCTCCAAATCCTTACAGACTCTTGCTAAGCTCCATAGAGGTGGGTGTTTCATCTGACCTAGTCTCCCTCTCTTGCTGGCACCTAGTACTGTGTCTGGCGAATGGTATATGTACAGTAAGACTTTGTGGGGTTTTTTGGTAGCACTAGGGTTTATGAAGCCGTGCCTGAGAAAGTATGGAATATTTCATGAATCTGCATGTCATCCTTGAATACGGGCCATGCCATCCTTCTCTGTATCATTCCAATTTTAGTACATGTGCTGCCAAAGTGAGCCCAAGGCCTTTTTAAAGAGTTTTATGTACCAAATTCACTCATTCTAAGTGCCTAATTCAATGATTTTTTTTAACCAGATTTACTGAGTTGGTACAACCAATACCATAATCCAGTTTTAGAATGTTCCCCAAACTCCAAAAAGTACACTCATGTCCATTTGTAGTTTATTCTCACAACACCCCCAGCCCCAGGCAACCAGTGATCTGCTTCCAGTCTCTATAAATATGCCTATTCTGGAGATTTCCTAGATATGGGATCATATGAAATACAGTTATTTACATGTGCCCTCTTTAAGTCAGTATAATGTTTTTGAGGTTTACCCACATTGTAGCATGAATCAGTACAGTTTTTTATTTCCTTTTTGTTGCTGAATAGTACTCCCTTCTATGCATATACTATTTTTAATCCATTTATCACTTGCTAGACATTTGAATTGTTTCTATTTTTTGCTGTGAATATTCACATACACCCCTTATGAACATGATTTCTTGCCCTCCGTTGGGTAGATTCCGAGGAGTGAAATTGCTGGGTTCTTTTGGGTTATGTTTAACTTTTTAAGAAACTACCCGACTGTTTTCTGAAGTGACTGTACCACTTTACACTCCCATCAGCAATACGTGACCAATTGTCAGTACTGCCTGTTTTTCAGTTTATAGCCATTTTAGTACGTATACAGAAGTATATCATTTTGGTTTCAATTTGCTTTTCTCTTACAGCTACTGGTGTTGAACATTTAAACATTTAATTCACAATAATTGTTAGCAGTTTTGATATTTTCATAAAACGTCCATTTGAATCTCTTTTTTTAAAAAATGTATTAATTCATGAGAGACACAGACAGGCAGAGACACAGGCAGAGGGAGACGCAGGCTCTGGAGGGGAACCTGATGGGAGACTCGATCCCAGGACTCTGGGATCATGACCTGAGCCAAAGGCAGATGCTCAACCACTGAACCACCCAGGTGTCCCTCCACTTGAATCTTTGACTCATTTTTATATCACATTGTTTATCTTCTTGTTATTGAGTTATAAGAGTTCTTTACGTATTTTAGATTCTGGTACTTCACAAAATCAATGACTTGCAAATATTTTCTTCCTGTGTGTGACTTGTCTTCCCAATAGCTTAAAAATGTCTTTTGTAACACAAACATTTTAAATTGTGATAAGGTTCAATTTATCAGTTTTTTATGGATCATGCTTCTGAGGTGATATTTAAGAATTCTTTATTCAAGATCACAAAGATTTTCTCCAATATTTTCTTGAAGAAATTGTGTAGTTTTAGCCCTTACACTTTTCTATAATCCACTTTGCAATTATTATGCATGGTGTGAGGTAAGCTTCTAAATCGATTTTTTTTTTTTCATGGGAAATCCAGCTGTCCCAGCACTATTGTTGAAAAGACCATTCTCTCTCCATTGATTGTCTTGGCCTCTTTGTTGACAATCAATTATCCTTTAACGAAATGGGTTACTTCTGGACTCCCAGTTCTGTTCCATGGATCTGTTAGGTGTATCCTGCCATAATACCAACACTGTCTTTGTTGCTATGATGCTACAGTAAGTTCTGAAATCAGGTAGAGTAGTGCCTCCAATTTTGTTCTTCTTTTCAAACTTTGTTTTAGCTATCTAGATCCTACATATTTACATATAAACTTTATAAAAATTTTTGAATTTTTTTACAAAAATGCCTGCTGGTATTTTGATAGACATTACATTGATTTTATCACTAATTTGGGGTTAATTGTCCTTTTAACCATTTTGGATTTTTTATGCCATTAAATATCAAATTATTTTTTTTAAGATTTTATTTATTTATTCATGAGAAACACACACACACACACACACACACACAGAATGAGAGAGAGAGGCAGAGACAGAAGCAGGCTCCATGCAAGGGAGCCTGACATGGGACTCGATCCTGTGTCTCCAGGATCAGACCCTAGCCTGAAGGCGGCACTAAGCCGCTGAGCTACCCAGGCTGCCCAAGTATCAAATTATTTTGTTAATTTTATTTCAAACTTTATTGCAAATATATAGGAACACTTTTTTGTATACATGTAACTCATAGATTAATTCTAGTATTTTTGTGGATTCCTTGGGATCTTCTACATTCATATCACATCATCTGCTTGAAAAGATGTATATTTTGCAATACACAGAGTAAAGTATTCCAGGTAGAGTGTTCTTAGAACAGAAGAAGTTGAGTTGGTTGAAAGTATAGTACAAGTCTTCCATGTTTGATGATTTATTGTGGAACTGTCCTTTCAATTTTTAAGAGTAGGGTACTGAAATCTCCAACTCTCTAAATTGTCAATGATTTCAATTCTAGTTGGTTTTGCCTCATTTATTTTGAGGCTTTGTTGTTAGGGGTGCATATATTTATACTTGTTGCATATTCCTGATGTATTGGCCTTTTTGCCATTACAAAATTTCCCTCTTTGTCTCTAGAAATAATTATTATCTCAGACTCAATTCTGTCTGATGTTAAAATCATCATTTCAGATCTTTCACGGTTACTATTTACCTGGAATATCATCCCCATCCTTTATTTTCAACCTATTTCTGTCTTTGACTCTAAAATGTATTCTTGTAGTCAGAATATAGTTGGATTTTGCTTTTTGATCCATTCTGATAACCTCTCCCTTCTGATCAGAGCATTTTGACCCTTCACATTTAAGGCAATTATTGATATAATTGGATTTATACCTGCCCTTTTGTTCTTTGTTTTCTAGGTTTCCTATATTTTTGGCCCTCTCTTTCTGTTTTAATACCTCCTTCAGTGTTAAAAAATATTATTTTATCATTTAAATTTCTCTGATGATTTTTATCCTAATACTATTTTATTAGTGGCTATTTTAAAGATTACAATATATTTTTAATTTACCATAATATACTGCATAGACTAATCCTAGCAAGTCTGGTAAAATATAGAAACTTCAATAAACACGTTCCTTTTCTCCTCATTTGCACTATAATTGTCACATATACTGGACCTAGATATGCTCGAAACCTCACCATCCTGTGCTCTACTGATGGCTTCATATAACCAGGACAGCAATTTGAGGCTACAAGGGACACAGGCCCTCTCACTATCTACCTTATCACTTCTACCAAGCTTAGCGTAGTTATTGGTCACCATTCCAAATCTAATGACACCTCTTCAACTGGGGTAATAACGCTAAATGTTTTCTTGGTCTGCCTGACTCTGCCAAATTCTCCATACAGCCTGAGCTGGGTGTTGGGTGGGATGGAACTGGCATAGCCCCAGGCAAGAAATTACAGACTCTCACTGTTCTTACTTGAAGTTCACCAGTGTTTCAAGCATGAAGGATTTGCTGACTGTTGCATGCTTTCGGTCGAGTTCCAGAAATAGTTGCTTTTATCAGTTTTGTCCAGCTTTATAGTCGCCTTTGGAGAGAGGATTTGCTGATTCCCTCTCACACAACCATGTATCTGAATTCTGTAACTCCAACTAAACTCTAATCTCTAGGAAGCCGCTACCACGTTTTCCACTTCTTATGCACTCATTAAATAAGGTAAATAACTTTTCCATATTACATAATGTTTTGAGATGGAAAGGACTTAATGCACTCTAGCAACATTTGAGACAGTATTGCATGGATATATGGTGGGAAGACTCACAAAATAAACATTGTCAGCATCGTCCTCTCCTGAAAGAGAGAACTGTCTGACAAGCTTCACTGACTAAGTTTGGACAAGGCTCAGGCAACAAGAGCCATGGATACCAATTCAGTGCTCCAGAATTTACTCCCTTTAAAGACAGGAAAAAGGAAAATAAACTTTAAGTCCTATAAAAATGGAACTCCGTTATTTTTAAGGGAACTTCTGTACAGGAGAAAACATAGAAATATTTTTCTCAAGTATATTGAAGAGAACTTTTCTAAGGCAATAGTTAAGAAAGAAGACTATAATTATGTTTCTGTCATGTTTTATATTAAGGTATGTCTGAGGCTTGGGAATGGGTTAGAGGGCCTTTTAAAAGTCCCTCCTAAGTATCTGTAAATCTTGATTTATGGACCCCTCTACCACATTTATATCTATAGTGGTATCTTTTGAGTGAAAGCACAGAAGATTTATCAGTTTTCAACATACAAGAACCTCACACATTTGTCTCTCAAGTGTCATGACAGTGGACTTTCACAAGGCCTAAAAGCTTGGCACAGACTTTAAATTGTGTTTTTATTTTTATACCTTTCCTATATTGAAAGACAAATAGTACAGAGAAAAGCTAACTCTGTAAGAGAGAGAACACAGCTGATACCCAGAGTGGGCCACCCAGAATGCACCAGGATTAATGACAACTTGGCCTGACAGCATCCTGACCACAAAAGATGAAGTCACCCTAGGAAGTGTTTTGTAGAAGAAAATAAAATCAATAGAACGAAAAAGAGAAGAAAAAGTTATGAAGTCTGAAATATACATTGTTCAAGTATTTTCCCCCATTAATTTTGGAAGCCCTTGCATGTTTTCAGGGAAATTTAATCTGCACGTTTCTGAGCCATTTACACTTAACTCACCACAATGTTGTTTTGTAAGAGTCATTTGTTGTCCAAGAAGCCCTCTGAACCTTGTTCATAAAGATTTTTATTAAAGCGATTGTTTTCTTTTTCCTTAAAATGAAATTATGCATTTCCAGATCGAAAGGAACATTGAAGTGAACCCTAAATTCAAAACTTGTGAGGCACAAGACAGATCCAGTTTTGATCAAAGTGTATTCCCATACAGATTTCCAGTCCAAGGTGTTTGGGTTTTGGCAGCATCACAGTAAAGGGTTCAGTTGAAAAGACACGGGTTTATTACTCCTTGGATAGTCAAAGAGAACCCTCTGAGGCATTTTTAAAAAGCAAAGCTTTTCAGGAGCTCAGCCAATCTAACAATCAACTTTGCTTTAGAATCCGTCCTGGACAAAGCTTAAACTTGAGTGTAAGAGGTGAGACACTGGAAGTACTAGAAATGTTTATGAGCTAAAAGACTTGTAGTCTAAGGGAGTAACCTGTAAAATGAGAGCAAAAATACCTTCTACCTCAGAGGATTGCAATGAAAATTAAATGAGATAATTGGGTAAGGTGCTTAGCATTACCTAGAACATAGTACTAGGGCCCAGTGTATTTCGGCTAAAAAAGATAACTATTATAATTTATCTTTATGAATGTTTGTATTTACAATCAGATCCTAAAAATAGGAATCCCAAAACATTCATTAAGATTAAAAGGTCACTCTACAGAAATGCTCATTCATGTATTTGCTCACCTGCCAGATCCAAATAATCCTTGTGAGAATGAGTGACTTCTGGGCCTCAAAATGTCTTTGTACTGAATTTTAAAATCATTATTGAGGGCCTAACCATGAGAAAAGCCATTTTTGTGTTATGAGGATAGGTTGAGTCTGGCTCATGAATTGACTGATGTAATGTGGAACAAATATTGAAAGATGACATGAATTTAGGGCTATTTGTACTGTTTAATCTCTAATACCAATAAAAGAGATTTGAAGAGCCCTTTGTTAAGTCAACTACAGGATATTGATGTATTGGAATCTTCTTAGCATATCTGCCATGGTTAATTTTATGTATCCACTTGGCTGGAGAATGACTTAAAATGACACAATCAAATTCTAATCTAGATGTTGCTGTGAAGGTATTTTGTAGATGTGGTTAATATCCACAGTCAGTTGACTTTAAGTAAAGAATATTACCCTCAATAATATGGGTGAGTCTCATTGAATCAAGAGCAAAGAGCACAAACTAAGGTTTCCTGGAGATGAAATTCCGCCTTTAGATTTCAGCATTTACTCTTGCCCCAGTTTTCAGCCTTTTGACTTGCCCTATAGATTTCAGACTTGCCAGCCAGCCCGAGTTCTGATACAATACCCACCCATCCTTAAACATGCTGATGATTACTCTATCAGAGTTGAGACATGACCCAGAAAGTAATAGGCTGTTTTGTCCAATAAATTCTTGTTTTTTGATTAGTTTCAGAAGTAGAATTTAGTGATCATCAGTCGCATATGGCACTCAGTACTCATTACATCATGTGCCCTCCTGAATGCCCATCACTCTGTTACCTCATCCCCCCCCCCACTCCCCTCCCCTCCAGTAATCCTCAGGTTGTTTCCTAGAGTTCGATGTCTCTTATGCTTTGTCTCTCTCTTAATTTTCATCCTATTTTTCTTTCCCTTCCCCTAAGTTCATCTGTTTTGTTTCTTAAATTCCACATATGAGGGATCCCTGGGTGGTGCAGCGGTTTGGCGCCTGCCTTTGGCCCAGGGCGCGATCCTGGAGACCCGGGATCGAATCCCACTTCGGGCTCCCAGTGCATGGAGCCTGCTTCTCCCTCTACCTGTGTCTCAGCCTCTCTCCTCTCTCTGTGTGACTATCATAAATAAATAAAAAATTAAAAAAAAAATTCCACATATGAGTGAAGTCCTGTGGTATTTGTCTTTCTCTGACTGACTTTTTTTTTGCTTAGCATAATACCTTTTAGTTACATCTATGTCATTGCAAATGTCAAGATTTCATTCTTTTTGATGGCTGAATAATATTCCATTTGTGTGTGTGTGTGTGTGTGTGTGTGTGTGTATCACATCTTCTTAACATAACAGCCAAAGTATGGAAAGAGCCCAGATACCCAATAAATTCTGAAGCAACCTAAATTGTTTCACTTTTTCATCTGGAGAAAATGGCGTCTGCCATTCTTGTGACTCAAGAGTATAGATGTGTGCCTACCCTAACTATTGTTCAATATTATCAGGCAGCACATGACACATTTATTCAGTCAACAAGTATGTTTTGACGGCCTGCCCTGTGCCAGATACTCATCTAGGGGTGGTACAACATAGCTGTAAAAAAGACTAAAAAATCCTTCCCCCCATGATGCTTACAGTCTCATGAAGGTGGGGGAAAACAACGCATAAATAAACAAAGAAGTAAAATGTATTACAGATCTGATGGTGGTGAGTCCTTTGGTGAAAAAGAAGTGAAGGGAGGAAACAGGAGGTCCTAGAGATAGGTGTAATTTTAAATAAGTCGGCCAATGCAGTCCTCCTTAAAAATATTTTTTTTATGTAGGTCTTTATGGGTGCTGGGTGGCTCAGTCAGTTAAGCTTCCAACTCTTGATTTCAGTTCAGGTCATGACTTCAGGGTCGTGAGATTGAGTCCCTCATCAGACTCCCTGCTCAGCACAGAGTCTACTTGAGATTCTTTACTCTCTCTCTCTCCTTCTTTCCTTCTCTCTCTCTCTATTCCTCACCCCACTCCCACTGATACACATACATGCTCTCTCTCTCTCTGTCTCTCTGAAATAAATAAGTAAAACCTTTTTAAAAATAAGGAAAACTATTTTTCACATAACAAAAATAAGAATAGCTAGCATTTATTGAGTATCCACCACACTGTGCCAGACACTTTTCTAAGCATGTTACATATATTAATCCACTTAAGGCTCACAATAACTTTTATAAGCTAAGTACTTTTTCCCCTCTGTTCCATAGATGGGGGGACCAAGGCTCAGAGAGAGTAAGAATTTTCCAAGAGTTTTATAGATTAGCAAGTGGCATAGCTGTGCAAGTTTGTCTCTAGCCAAGCTTCCTCCCTGGCTTAAACTCCAGCCCACCAGAAGAAAGTGGTTCTAGGTAGAAGGCATCAAGGCTCTGTCTCCGACCTTCACTGTCTCTCTGAGCTCAAATTTCTCTATGTTGCCTCCTCTTCAGCTGTAGCAGAACATTTCCAAGAGCCGCACCAAAGACAAGGAAGAAAGAGATAGTCTTTCCTGAGTCCCTTCTGGGCAGGAGGCAGTCTCCCCCAGAGACACCAATACACTTCCCTTCACGGAGCACAGGCTCACAATGGTCATGAGCCCATTCTTAAACCAATCACTACTGAGGGGAATGGGATGAACAGGTTTAGGTCAAACTAAGCCATGTCACGAGAGGAAGGCACACTGGTGGTTCAAATGCAAAGACTACTCCAGTGAGATAATGAGGACTATACTCATGTTCCTTTCTTCACGTGAGGCCCAGAAAGAGAAAAGCAAAGTCTCACAGCTGGAGTTCAGGGCTCCATCTTACAGCCCACCATGGAGAAACTGAATGTTTAATCTCTTTATCCTTCTAGAGGCTCTCAGACATGAATCCAGGGGTAGGCAAAGTATGGGGTCTTTTAGAAAAGGTCCCAGCTCTGTTTGGAGCACATCCTGCAAATGCTGTTTTCAATCCTCAAGATTCCAATGCCGATCCATTTTACAGTATTCTAACTGAAATCACCGGTGTTGATAGCAAGAGGGCTGTTTTTGTCTGGTTTTGTTGGTTTGTTTACTTCATGTTTCCAAGTAGTTAAATTTCTTGTCAGATATTTTCCAAAGCCCTTAGTCTAACTAAAGACCATCAAGAGATGTTTGTATGCTAAAAAGGAGAGCAGAGAAAGGCCTCAGGCAGATTTCTAAAGCCAAACTTGAGTTTGAAAAAGCAGGAAAACATACAAGTGGAAATTATTTTGAAATTTATCTAAAGATAATACATGATTATTTCAACCATAACTAATTTTAGAGATGGTGCTTGAGAATGTTTATCTGCTCCATTATAAGCCAACCAGTTAAAATGCTTAATCACCCACCCAATTTCATTTGATACCAAACACCGATGGGGAGATTTTTCATTATCAAACAAACTTGGGTTTTAGCCCTGTTCAGCATTTGTCTCCAATCAAACTTACTATCTCCCTTCTCAGTTTGGCATGGAAGTATGAGTATTACAAATATCTATATTGTCCCAGCACCCTATAATGGTATTACAATGACAATTTTATTAGGCCCATAAAAATTTTGCAACTTCCCTGCAGCACACTGTAATTTCACCAAGAGTTGTAAAAGGTCTTAAATTATATTTGTGCAAAATTGAGATGAATGGGTTTGAGCATTAATGCATTTCTCATTGTGTAATAGGGACTTTTTCTTCCCTTTGTCTTTGCCAAGTACAGAGAAAACGCTATCCCACTCAACTATTTGTCAACTCCCATTAGAAACATTTAATACTAATAAAATTTATGGATTCAGTTTCCAAAGGATACTGCCAGAAGACTTCACGATTACTACATCAGTACTAAAATACAGCCATTGTTCACCTTATAAAAATCTATATGCAGCCTGACAGGTATAAAATGTAGCTTTGTATGCTGAGTCAGCATCACAGAGTTTTTTGGTTGAAGTAGAGTTCATGAAATAAAAGTAAATGTGTTCTCAAGTCAGTGAGGAAAGATTGATCTGAGAACATTCCCCCAATAAATATGAAACTGACAGACTATGATGCTTATGCCCCTTCTCAACAGAAAAAATAAACAAATAAAGTAGGATTCAATCGACTCTGTAGGTAGGAAATAGGTTCCTTCATTTTAAAGATTTTATGTATGCATGTTTATCCATATAAGTAAGAGCATATGAATTATAAATTTTAAGTACAGTGTCATTGCCTTTTAAATAGGAAGATCATGCTGACAGGCCCTTTGGTTTGCATTTCTAGAAGTCATAATGGCTTTGCATATGTCTGCACTAGTGCACACTGTCCTTTGTGAGGCCTGATTCTTCAAGCCACAGCTAATTGTTCCTTCCCAAACCCCCTACATGTATCACTTCCTAATTCATACCATAGTTATTCGTGTGCAAGGTTTTTCATTCCTACACATGCTATCTCCTTATTTTATGCATTTTTTATCTTTAGCTGAGCCTCAATGACTTGCAGATGGTAGGTGTTTATCATGTATGTGCTGAATTAACAAATGAAAAAAAAAAAAAAAGGAATGAATGAGGTGCCTGTCGCACAAACTATGCAATCTGTAACCCATGGAACTAACCAGTTTGTGAAAGTAGAAAATTTACAACTGTGAGGTCATCATAAATATCAGTGTGCATTAAGCTAAGTGGTGAGGACACAAAGGAGCCTAAGACAGTGGACAATAAGCTAAAGTGTGTGTACCCCTAGAGATACATGCTTTCCAAGGGGCAACTGGTATGGGTAATGTTAAGAGAATATGGTTTCTCATCCACAACCTCCATATCTGTTCTTTTAAAAAGGTGTCTGCCTGAGGAAATGTCTGGAATTGAGATTTCCTGTCAGTTCTCCCTTCCGCTGGTTGACAAAAGACAGACGTCCACCTGATGCTGAACCTTATGGTGGCGTGGTGTCCTGAGGTGTAAACCCCCCACCCCTGGCCTGTCAAACAGACCATTTGTAATACTGGCATTGATGAAGGCTTCTGTGTCCATCAAAGGCACCAGAAACCAGTGAGGGGGCTTCCTGTATTCCTCTGTCTTAAGCATACATTTATAAAAGCAAAGTATGGTATCGGACACAAGATATTATCAACCCACTTGAGATATGTTTTAGAGTGGAATAGCAAGTGGGATACAGACTTCTATTAATGACTTTGTCTTTTCTATTTTCCTACTCTTCTCAAAAAAATGTATTGCTCCGATGATACATGTAAGTATATAAATATAGATAAATGTCTATATACATAAGGCAGCCATTCCTTTTTATACCCAGACACAAACTCATGGCAAGTTTTCATGCCTTACTTATAGATCTTAAAATAAGAATTCAGAAGTAAAACGGTTATCAAAAGGAAGTGAATGAACACATTTATTTGTACTGAAATATGAAGTTAGGCTTTTTTATAATTCATCTGATTTGGAGATTTTCAGAAGGACTGAGATGGCCCAAAGATTATAGAGAAGATGGCTTTCACAAATTAATGAAATTACACATGCAGCTCAAAGGTCTTGATGAAAGTCCATTTAGATTTGTGATAGGACAAAATAATCTTATCTAAAAATATATGGGAAAACAATGGGGTATATTTAAATTCACATTATGTTTATTCTTCCATCATCTTCTAACTATATTTGATTAACCTAGTGCTTCTAAATTAAAGAGCAACACGTATAATTAATAATCTTGTATAGATTGTTTTTTTTATAAATTCTTTTTTGAGTAGAGATACACTTTAAAAAACTACTAGGACAATGGAAAATGACCAAATTGAATTGGCATCTGATAAATTCTTAAAAACACTTCTTTTAAAAAATAAAGATTTTATTTATTTATTCATGAGAGACACAGAGAGAAAGCCAGAGACATAGGAAGAAGGGAGAAGCAGGCTTCCTACAGGGAGCGTGATGCAGGACTCAATCCCAGGACCCTGGATCACGCCCTGAGCCAAAGGCAGACGCTCAATCACTGAGCCACCCAGGTGCCCCTTAAAACACTTTTTGATGATAGATCTCTCTTGTGACTTTCAGCATGTAATTCAAAAGGAATTCATCCTCATCTAATTTATTATGTGAAAAAGATATCGCAGTGCTAGATCTATTAAAATGAAAATAGAAGTAGCATTGATTCTGAATTTCATTTCAATCTGGCAGTGAAGAGAACAAATTTAAAATTAAAAAATTTCTATCATTAAGAAAATGCATTTCCCATAAAGTTTTGTATTATTGCATGAATAATAGTTATGAGTTGTCATATTACAAATAACTATAAAATTGGGATATAATCATTTTTTATTGACTCGGCATTAATAATGACTGTGACAACTGAATGAAGATGATTCAATCCAGCAGAAATTGTTTCCAACATTGGCTCTTATGGTCATAGAAAATTTTAATTAAAAATTAAAATGAAGCACTTTAAATGTATAATGTTTTCAGGAAGAACGATAGGGTCCTCAATATATTACTTTCAATCATAAAACAATTATTAAATGAGGATATAATTCTGTGAAAGAAGTGAACTGAAAATATAATTTTAAGGGAAAAATAAGGAACAACATAAATTTTCCAACTGTTATAATGGGATTATTTATATATTTTTAAGTAGATGATGGTAGAGTCACATTGCTGGCATGTAAAACCCCACAGGACATATTTGAAAGAGTGATATAATCATTTTATATCAACTGTCAATATTGGCAACATACAAGAAAATTCCTTATCGTTGGTTAACTGATACAAAATTTTAGGTGTAGATATAAAAATGAGCAAAGAGGCATTTATTTCAATATTCTTGTAAAATGTAAGTTAAAAAGTTTGATGTCCACTAATTTCAAACCAGTCCCTATAATCAGTAAATGTCCCATCAAATGGGAGAGCAACAAAACACAGGCAGAAATCAGGGGATGATGAAAACCCTTGGCAATCCAGCTTTACCCTCTTCTCTTCTCTGGGAGGTTGACCTCGCAAATCAGATGATGAAGTTTGGTCAAGCCATTCAATCACACTTCACCCCACCACATCTAGGCACCTCTAGTGCCTATCCCAGATGCCGAGGACAGAAAAGCTACCAAGGCTCTAATAGAGCCTCACAGGCTGGTGAGTGACCTTCACAGTTATAAAACACAATGACCAGGAAACAGCCTGGGTTCAGCAGTCAACATGAATATGTATTATTTGAATTATTTCTGAGCAGTGTTTTTTTCTTCAAAAGATAGTAAAATTTGTACCATGTGCCATGTCCACAGCAGCATTATTCACAAGAGCCAAAATGTGGAAACACTCCTAATTTTCATCTGTGAGTGAATGCATCAACAAAAGGTGGTACATACATACAATAGAATATTATTCAGCCTTAAAAAGGAGAACAATTGTGATACACGCTAAAGACCCATTAACTGAAACAAGCCAGACACAAAAGAACAAATACTATACCATTCCACTTCTATGAGGTCCCAAGAGTAGTCAGACTCACAGGGGCAGAAAGTAGATTGGTAAGTTGCCAGGGTCTAGGGGTGGAAGTGGAGGAGGAATGGGGAGTTCATGCTCGGGAGGAGGGTACAGAGTTTCAGCTGAGGAGGGTGAACAAAGTCTGGAAGAGCATGGAAGTGATGGCTGTCCAAGATGGATGTACATAAAACTATTGAACTGTATACTTAAAGTGGTGAAAATGATAAATTTTATGTTGTGTATATTTCACCACAATAAAAAAAAAGGAGAGTATAAATGAGTTGGTCAACTGTTTCATTATACATTTCTTTAAAAATATATTCACTAAGCACCCAGTATATTCAGGCACTGTGCTTTAGACGAAGACTAAAATATGATTCCTGTCATTGGGGGTCCCTTAATCTAGGCCTGCTTGAGTGTAAATCCAGATTCTACAGCCAGGGAATGAGAATTTTTAATATGAGAGCAAACAGATAAATCAAGTCCCTGAACTATGTAGGCTTGAGCCTGGCTTCTGCAACCTGATTATTCGTGTTAAGAAAATTAACCAAAACATGAATAAATGCATACCTCATGGTCAGATATCTTTATCCACATGCAACATTTTTTTAGGTGGAGATTAGTCACACAACTGGAATTTTCAAGAACAGCACCTGTTTCTTAAGCTACGTGATCCACTACAATAGGTTGTCTTTAAAATGGTCAATAATTTTACTAAAGCCAACTTTCTTAAAAACTCGATGACGAATGTCAAGTCAAAAATAATACCTAAAAAATGCGCCCCTGTTTAACTCAAATCAAGTGACTTGGAAAGCTGCCAAGTCTTGCTTTGTTTTATGCTCTGTAGAGACAGCCTTAGCCCCCGAGTCCCTCATCTTTTCAACATTTGTGGGAAGTAGATGGCTCATGAGTATTATTCTCCCCATGTAGATGGAAGGAAAACAGTTCTGTTCTTTGCCCCAGTCAGAGGATAAATTGAAAATGTGGTGCTGAGAAAATCCTACCCAATTCCCTTCTTAAGCAAAACAATAGCAACAGCAGAAGCATCAAATGTCATTGCAGAAAGTGACTTCAGAGAACATCGATCCTTTCAAATCACAGATTGGGAAACAGAGGCTGAGAGAAAGGAACTAACATCTCTAAGGGATCAGAATGGCAGCACCATAGACGATTTTTTTTTTACCAGTCCCCTGGTGCCCAGTTATGTGCTTTAATAACTTTATCCACCTGAATCTAAGAGGTAGAAAGTGGAAAATTCATCCCACCTCGTTACTCAGAATCTCAAAGAGCAAGACCAATAAGTAACTGTTGATTTCAATGGGTCATTCGATTGTGTTTACGACGTTTAGCATCAACACCAAGCCTGCTCAGGGTCTGGATGGCTGCTCCAACACCTCTCAATTGCCACAACCCTGAGGAAAATCAAGGATGACAGCAACTACGAAAGAACATTGCAGCATTCCTGAGGCCTTTCCCAGAGCAGGACTCCTCCTCCTGACAGTAGCATGCAGACCTTCTGTGCGTCACAATTTCAGAGGGAAGGGAGTAGTCAGCCGTAAGAATCCTGGGACCTAAATGCAAAGAGAAGGAGAAAGACAGGACAGAGAGGGCTGCCTGACACCCCCACAAATCTGCACACACCAGAGAAAGCCAATCTACAGAACACAGTGGGGAGAGGGGAAAGGATGTAGAGATTTTCTACCTGCCCTCCCAACCCAACTCCCACTTGCAAATGGAGTGTTGTAAAAATAGACTTCAGGAGAATGGGGGCCTTGTAGTTGGGGAACAGGAAGGTCTAGCTGACCAAATTTAGAAATAATAAAGACTTTCACAGTGAGGTTTTTCTATGTTTTCTGATTATCAATGACTACTGTGATGTTTTTTTCCTTCTCAATATTCTCTACAGTAAATCAGAAACCACACGACCTTTTTTTCTCCTGCTATAATTTAACAGAGAAGCAAGAAAAACAAATGATACTGACTCAGATTCCAAAGGACCCAATAGGATCAGATTTCCAGGCAATAGTTGTGAATAGCATTTATCCAGCCATATAATTTTGTTCAGTGTATTCTTGAGTGTGTGTGTGTGTGTGTGTGTGTGTGTGTGTGGAGAGAGAGAGAGAGAGAGAGAGAGAGAGAAGGACAGAGACAGAGAGAGACAGAGAGACAGAGAGACAGAGAGAGAAAGAGAGAGAGGGACAGAAACAGAAAGCGAGAGCCAGCACCAACAAATAGAGGATAGAAATAGAAGGCAAAGGGAATAATAATTTTAATTATCTGAAAAGAGGGGTTTTTTTATACTCTACCCAAATGCTCTAAATCCCACCACACAGGGCCCCAGAGGTAGAAAAGGGGGAGAAAGCATGAAAAAAAGAAGGAAAAAAGGAAGGGAAAGAAGGACGGAGAAAGAATACAGAAGGAAAGAAGGAAGAGAAAGAAAAGAAGGGAAGAAGGGGAAAGACTTGCACTTGGGTGAGAATGGCCACGGGAGAGCAAAACAAAGTGGAGGCCACATGTTGGGGAGTAAATGCGTTTCCACATGTGAACACCAATATATTATTGACTTACCCTGAGTCATAAATATGACAATTTGCCTCATTTCATAGTGAGGTCAGCTCAGCCCAAATAAGCAGCCATCCTCTGCTTACTTCATGTTCCTAAATATGAGCTTTCCCCAAAGCTCTCCGCGCATATAATCTAACACCACGTGCACATGCAGCGGGCAGAAGGGATCGGGGAGGTGAAAGCAAGCAAGCTGTGAACACAAAGATACTTTTAAGCCGAACGCTTGTACATGATATATAGAGCAGAAGATCGTCCATCATGGTTATTGAAACTGTGACCAGCGAAGCTATAAACCTGACACGAGAGAAGAGAAAATATGACTTGTTAGGTTGAAAAAGCACCAAAGAGGGAATTATAAAAGGGAAAATTTCATGACAAATTAGTTTGTATTTTTTGTTTTCATTTCTGACACATGGAAGGAAATGCTATATGTTTGCTTAAGGAAGTGCAAATTTCTCCACTTCATCCATTTAAAATCTTCACCCTTAGGCCTTTTGTACCGAAGCATAAAGTTTGGAGACCTTAAATAGTCATAATGTCTCCCGAAAGAATTTGGCCTCAGAAACATATTACAAGTCAGAAGGGCTAAAAAGGAAAACCATTTTATAGCAATCCGGTGGTGTCTGCTTCAGACGGCTCATAAGGAGCATCAATTCTTTCTCATGGTTTCTTTACCATATTTGATGAAATATTAGATGCAATTGGAACAAGCGTCCGAAGCAAGAAGGCCATAAACTTGGAAACCGTGTTGTAAAACAAAAGTGCGCTAACGTGCAGTAAGTTCGAGCGTGGTGGTGGGGGAACTTGCCCGGCGGCTCGCTCATGGACTCAACGGTCAGGCAGTGGGCTGGAACCATACAGGCGTGCAGTGCCAATCTGGTGTTTCGTACACACACACTGCCCTTCTGGAAACTACGGTTTGGAGCTGATGAGTAACAATGCCTCGGCTCTGGGGAGTGAGTCAAAATGGAGCAAATAAAAGAAGAAAGCTCAAATGCAACAGAAATTTCCTGGCAATCCCTTCTGTGATGGAGGCAATTCGGTTTCTCAAGGTTGGGGGTGGGAGGTGCAGGAGAGAGTAAAGGGAAATCAAAATGACAATAAGGAAACCCTCCCAAATGCAACATGTTCAGAGTTATAGTAACACTGGATTCTAGCAGAATATCCACCCCTTTCAGGTACTGCTCCCATTTAATTTTTAAAGATGTCAGTCTTCCTAAAGATCTGCCAAAAATTTAGAATTCTAAAATCCCAATCAGAACGGCAACAAAATGTTTGAACTTGAAAAATCACTCTAAAACTCAACTGAAAGGATGAACCAGCAGAAAGAGCTAGGAAAATTTCTGAAGGAGAAGATGAGTTGGAGGAGGGAGGGTTACTTACCCTCACAGACATTAAAATTAAGTATAAAGAGACCGGCATTAAACCAGCCTGATTTTAAGGTAGGCATGGAACCGAATACATAAAGAGCATCAAGAAAATACGTTGATGTAGTGTCTATCACGCGTGGGATTTCAAATCAGTGCACAAAAGATGATGTATGCTTAAAATAACCTCAGAACAATCTGTTAGTAGTTTATAAAATAAATGAAGCCACATCCCAACGCACTCTTGATTCCAATATAAATTTTAAATGAATCAAATATTTAAGTGTAAAAAAATGCAAACGTAAAAACACCAGGAAAATATGGCTGAGTGCTTTTATCATTTTGAGATGGAGAAAAGTATCCCAAGCATGACAGAAAATTCAGAAACCATAAAAACATAGTGCAATTTGGCTACATAAAAATAAGATAAGAGATTGTGTAAAACAAGAAACCAACAAAGTCAAAATACCAACAACAAACTGGGAAATACGTAAGAATATTGTTTTTTTATTATTTATGTATTATTATTTATGTCAGAAAATAAAATTTGTAAAAATATTTTAATGTGTTTAATATACAAAGAGTTCTCAGAAATCAATAAAGGACAATCTCTCAATACAAAAATGTATGAAGAATATATAGAAGAATATGAGAATATACAAGAATATAAGCAATTAACAGAAAATATAATTAAGAAAAATACTAAACCTCACTATTAATTAAACTCAAATAAAATGCCAGAGACACATCATTTTTTACCAATCTAATTAGCTATGATTTTTTACACAATTAAAGTATCATTGAGAATCTACCAGCAAACCCCTCTATGTGCCACCTCTCATCACCTTTACAGCTACCAACAAGTCCAAAAACTTGCCCTTCCAGGCTCCTGCAGTAGCCTGGAATGTGGGAGTTTTCACCTTTGCCCTGCTATAGGCAATTCTTTTCATAAGAAGCATCATTCAAAAACATAAATCACATAATTTTAGGGATGTGGAGACTGCCTGCCTCGGTTTGAATCCTGGTTCAGCTTGAGCAATTCATCTAATTGTTTCGTGCTTCAGTTAGGTCATTGGTAAAATCAGGAGGATAGTAGTGGCATCTAAGTCTTGCACTGGTTGGATTAAATGAATTAATACATGGAACATGCTTAGAACAACATCCAGCACAGAGCAAACCTTACCAAGTATCAGTGATGAGCAAGGTGCTGCCTGCTGCTACTGATGTTAATGATGACGATGCCACTCCCCTGCCAGGTAATGTTCCCACGACACCACATCAGACCCAGAATAAAATATGAAATGCTGCTCATCACAGCCTAGGGGGCTCTACTTGATTTGGCCCCTACGTCTCTGCATCCTAAGCTCTGGGCCTCCTTTGTTCAGCCCCAGGCACACTAGCCAACACCTTGTACACCCTCCAGTCTTTGTCTCCATATTTGCTTTTTTCTTGCCTGTACCATTCTTTCCCCAGACATGGCCCACTGCCCCAGTCCTCTGCTCTAATGTCAACTCTCCCAAAAAGACTTTCTTGACCATTCGATCTATAGGAATCCCTGCCTCCACCCCCACGATGGTGGATAGTCTTATACATGTTAGATTAAAGCATAAATTAATCATGCTTTCCAGGGAGGAATATCACTACGTGGGTTATAACTTAAAATGAGCATTCCCTTTCACACAGAGGTCTCACCCCTAGGCAGTTATATCAAGGAAATACTCTGACAGCTATGTGAAGATTTATCTATATGTTTTTCACCAAAGCAGTGTATATAACAAAGAAAAATTAGAAACAATCTAAAATCTTATCTATAGGTGCATGGATTATCAATTTGCTATAAAAACAAACCACCTTGGGATGCCTGGGTGGGTCAGTGGTTGACCACCTGCCTTTGTTCCAGGGCGTGATCCTGGAGTCCTGCTATGGTGTCCTGCATCGGGCTACCCACAGGGAGCCTACTTCTCCCTCTGCCTGTGTCTCTGCCTCTCTCTCTCTCTCTCTCTCTCTGTGTGTGTGTCTCTCATGAAGAAATAAATAAAATCTTAAAAAAAAAAAAACACCTCAAAGCTTGGTGATGTCAACAGTAACCATCTGTCAAGCTAATGAGATGTGAGTTGGCTCTTTGGGTAGGGCTTAGCTAGGTGGTTCTTCTGGTTTAGGCTGACCTCACTCCTGTGCATGTAGTTAGCTGTCAACTAGCCTTGTTTACATGGCAGTTTGACAGGATTCCAAAAGAACAAACAGAAGTATGCAAAGCCTCTTGAGACCTGGGGCCTGATCTTGCAAAATATCATTTCTATTTTATTCTTTCAGCCAAAGCAAGTCATGAAGCCAGCCCAGATTCAAAAGATGGAGCAATTGACCCTACCTCTTCATGGCAGGAGCAACAAAGTCACACAGCAAAGGAGCATGGATATAGGGAGAGAGAAAATTGTGCCCATTTTGCAATCTACCAAATAAGAAAGTGGCTTAATAAATTATAGTAATAATTACATTGGGCTTTTATAACTATTAAAAATGATGATGTTGAGCTCTATTCATCTGGAAAGATGTTTATAGCATACTTACCAAAAAAAGCATATTACAGAACTTCTGATTTATATCCTACATGCAAATACATTTATACACATTAAAGATATGGGGAAGGCTGTTTTCCAAAATATTAACATTGCTTAGGTCTCAGTAACAGAATCTGTTCATTCCTCCTCCCTCCCTGCCTCCCTCCCTCCCTTCCTTCCTTCCTTCCTTTCTGAATTCCTGGCATTTTTCCTGGGATAAGGTGAGCAGACTCTTCACCTAATGCCTCATTCTACAGAAGGTTAGTCTAGACATTTTCCTATAACATTAGAAGAGCAAGAGCATTAGCAGTAACCTGCAGACATATTTCAATTCTCTGCTTGCATCAAAACTACTGAAGAAAGTTGCGCGGTCAAATTCAGAATCGAGGGATGGTAAAATAATACCCCTCCTTGATGGGAGGAGTTGCAAAGTCCCACTACAAATATTATGGATAGGAGAAGGATGAAGATTTGGGGTCATTAATGCAATCAATTACCAGAGGGATGAAGTGTTGATCCAGTTGGAAAGAGCGAGCTAGAAGATTTTGTCCTGAAGCTGCATTTGGACAACAAATATACTGTCTTAGAAAAGTTATTTATGGGCAGCCCCAGTGGCTCAGCAGTTCAGCGCTGCCTTCAGCCTGGGGTGTGATCCTGGAGACCCAGGATCAAGTCCCATGTCGGGTTCCCTGCATGGAGCCTGCTTCTCCCTCTGCCTGTGTCTCTGCCTCTCTCCCTCTCTGTGTGTGTCTCTCATGAATAAATAAAATAAAATCTTTAAAAAAAAGTTATTTATTTAGGAATTGATTGGAGACTAATGGGGCTTTATGAGGTAAAGCATCCCCAACTACCAGTTTGACATCCTTGTCTGCTCAGTGTTACTATAAAAATAAAATGAGATAAATTTCAAAGTGCTTTGAAAATCTTAATGCTATGTACAAATGAGTACTCTATGTTGATTTCTAATTGCCAGTAAATGTCTTCTGGGCTTCCTTCCTTTTCCTTGGAGTGTTCAGGCAATGCAAAAATCATTTCAATAATTGAGTAAGCCAAACATGATTGGGTAGATAAATCTGTTGCTGCAAAAACAAAGACAATATCACATAGTGTCTACCAAAGCCAAACATAAATTACTTTGGGGGAAATTTATAATCTTAATGTCGCTAATTGAAATTTGGCTAGATTGTTATCATTATTCCTTCTAACACTTGCATTTTATGTCTATCAAAAAGCTTGGTGATATTTAAAAACCACAAATTCCATCAAATTATTGCTTGTATTAATGTAAGTCTCTTTGCTTACAAGGATTCTAAAATGAGTCATTCTTCCTTGAAATGCATCCAGTTGCTGTAGCAGCTGTAAACTGTAGGAGTTGATACTCCTTAATATTGAGGTGAAAGAGTCACTGAGTCCCACCCTTTGGAAACTACTTTGGCTACAACTCTCATGCGAAGTTCAAGGCCTTCATGATGAGGCCTAAAGCCTTTAATTAATCTATTTGTGTCTACAGCTCCTGTGGTCCCTCAGAACTCTACCACTGCATAGAAACAACCCCTTGTATTTACTTAGCCTCTCTCTCTGAGCAACAGTACACATTTTTAGATGTTTTACCCAGAGTCCAGCTGTGGAAAAAAATAAAACTTAGCAAAAATCTCACCAGGAAGATTTCTGCTGCATAATGGGAAATATAAAGATTCCTTATGAAATTGTCAGAAGATGTAAGAAGTCTTTCCCTTTATCCCAAAAAACCCTCTAACCCTCAATTACTTGTCTTTTCCATTCATTTTCTTTAATTCATTAATTCAACAAATATTTCCTGAGTACTTGCTCTGTACTAGACACGGTGATAGTCACAGGCAATAAAATCCATGCTATGGTTTAAATGAAAGCCTAAGAAGACTTCTCAAATCAGATCCATCCATCTTATAACTCAACAAATCCATCATAGCTCCTCTCCCCACTGTGCTTGTCCTTCAACTTTTGCAGAACCTAATGGGTAAGGCACTCTACTCTCCTATACCTTGGAAGAGTGACCCAGGTGAGCTCGAAATGAGGCAATGGCACAGGTATGTTGTGTCTCACATCTGTCTCTCTGGAGCTGCTTGTGTTTATTATGATTGGCTTTTCAATTAAAAAAAAAAGAAAGAGAAAGAAAAAGAGAAATAATTCAGGCATGGACATTCAAGGAAGGTAAGATAAAGTGAACAGGTTCGACTGCTCTGGTTCGATATTATTTTGGACTAGTTAGCATTAAATAAAAAGAACCTCTCACCTGGCCTAATTTTTCTTTTAAAAAAATATTTTATTTATTTACTAGAGAGAGAGAGAATGAGAGAGAGAGAGCAAGCAGGGGGAGCAGCAGAGGAAGAGGAAGAAGCAGACTCCCCACTGAGCTGAAGGCAAACATTTAGCCAACTGAGCCACCCAGGCACCCCTCATCTGGCCTAATTTTTCAGCTACAGCTTTGCCCTGGAGTTTCAGGATGAAGCTCCAGCTAATAACAAAGCATTGTTTAATTTTTTTGTCAATATTCTTCGTTCAGATTTTGCCTAGAGACACATCACCTGAGATGTAGGGCAATTTTGGATGTTGTATAATTCCACCTATAAAGGCTCTATTCTCACTCTCCTCTCCAACACTATGAAAATTATCTCCTTCCACAAACACCCCCTTCATATGCCACCAGCACCTATATCTAAAATGTCTTTATTTTATCTTCACAGCTTGAATGAAAATTAAGCAGTCTGTACAGTTCTAAACAGTAGGGTCTCCCCCACCACCCGCCCTGGCTTCTGTTGATGTTGATGAAGAATCAAATGCCTGTCCAATTGTTCTACTTTTCTGGAAAATCTACCTTTTTTGTTGCAGCTGACTTAAAGATCTTCCCTAAAGTTTACCCATGACAGTTATGTGAGATTTCTTTTCATTCTTTTGCTTGGAAGATTTATGTCTTTTACCGGCAATGGAACATTCTTGCCTTATCTTTTAAAACATTGCCTCTCCTGCGTGATGTTGAAATTTTTCATATGATCCTTAAGTCTCTTCACCTGTAAATATATATATATATTTTTTTTTTTCTTTTCCAATTCCATTTTTTTTTAATCTCTAGACTGCCTCTGGGTAATTCCTTCACATCTACCTTTTAATTTCTTCATTCCCTCATCAGTTATATCTAATCTGGGGTACCATCTACTAGTTTTTTATGATGTTTTTTAGTTTCTGGGAGTTTTATTTGGTTCTTTTTCAGAATCTATTTTGATAATGCTTCAATGATTTTCAATCCTTTTTTAAATGTCTTTTATCATCTAAGACATTTATTTTATTATCTCTTGAAGACAGTTTTGTTATTTAAGTATCTTGGCAGCCTAATCCTTCTAATTTTCTTTATATGATTCTTGCATATGGTGGATTGTGTTTTGTAAATTTAGATTACGAACTGATCTTCAGTAAGAATTATGGATAACTTTTATAGCCTAGATCAAGAGCTTGTCCATCCAAAGAGGTATTTTACCTTCTGCTAGACAATCCAGGTATGTTATCAGACTATGGTTATGTCATAGTCTGGGTATCCCTGGGCCACACTGGTAGTACAAATATTGAACTGTAATCCTGTGTGAACACAAGTACACGTTTTCTTCAAAGGAGACATTTTTGGGTTTGTTGTTATTGGTGTGTGTGTGTTTGTTCCCTCACAGATATTAAAACCCGGGCTCTTAAATCTTGAAGAGCAAACTCCTCTCCACAACACAAGTAACTAGAGTGACAGCTCACATGCTTACTGTCTCTTTGCTAGTTGTTTCCACTATATCTTTTTTCCCTACAAAATGTCCTTTCCTTCTTGCAAACTTTTATATAGACTTAATGTTATGATTATTACATTTTAATTTTTATTTCCAGGTGTTTCCAAAAGAGACATTTCATTCCAAAATTTATGCAAATTATGTCTAAAAACTGGAAGTTATCCATAATTTTCCCAATTTGATTGTTAATTCAAAATATCACCAGAGCAGCCTGACATGTATGAATTTTAACACAGAGTATCTACCATCATGCATTAATGAGTGACTTTTTTATATAGTTAGAGGTAATATTTGTGTTCAACTCTGTGCCAGCTAGATGCCTAATACCACTTACTGACAGAATTAATTAATTAAAATATTTTTACTGACAACTCTGATGGCCACTCTTTGTTTCTTTACATAAAGAATGTTTTTAATTACTATTGCTAATTTTAAATATGTAAATGAGTGACTCTAAAATAATGTGAAATCTACAAACCATGCATGAAAATTCATTTTAGTAATTTGCCAGCAGTCACTCCTTCCATAACAAAGACTTACTAACAAATTCCTGAGCCATGCCCTGTTGCACAACAAAGAGATAGAAACAGGGATCATATTTCCAGTTTTTCACTATAAAAGTAAGCCTTAAATGCATCCTGAAGAGTGACTGATTTTCCAAGCCCACCATAAAACTCAGATTTAGAAATAAAGATTGCTCATCTCTCCGGTAAAGACACTAAAACAAGTTCTGTGTACTTGATTCCCTATTGGCTGGGACCAAAATGAACCAGTTGGTAGTCAAATAAAATAAATATTTTCAAATTGGTGTTGTCTTCACAGAATGCAGGCCTATAACTTAGTCACTAGGCAAGCTACTGTTTAATTATTTCCTTGCTCTACATATGTCTAAAAATAGGCCCCTATGTTTCAAGCAGAGTGGCAAGCAGAATGACCGATGTTTCTATTTCCTGGGGTTGTGGCGCAGCATTTAGTTTGCTGCTTCCTTGCCAACAGGATGCAAGCAAGCATAAATTTACCGCTAAACATGGATGCCAGGGAAACAGGGATGCCTTGCAGGCAATGCCCTAGTCCAAGTAGGAAATTTCATTCTTTGAGGGAGTACAAAAAGGGTCAACTGAAAAAGGCCAGAGGGTAGTGTGTATATATGCAACGTTCAGCTTGTTTAACAATGTTGAGATTCAATTTGCCCATCTACTCAGATAATTTAACAGAGCTTATCTATTTCAGCTTCTTCCAAAGTCAAAAAGCATCATATTTCAAGTGAAGCCAGGCTGGGCCACATCCTAGCACTAACTTACTATCGGAGTGAACTGAAGCAGGTCTCTCATATGGGTTTTTCTTCTTCTAAAAGATTTTATTCATTTATTCATAAGAGACACAGAGAGAGGCAGAGACATAGGCAGAGGGAGAACAGACTCCCTGCCAGGAGCCCGATGTGGGACTTGATCCCGGATCATGACCTGAGCCAAAGGCAGAGGCTCAACCACTGAGCCACCCAGGACCCCTCATATGGGTTTTTTAATTCATAAAGTAAAAATAATAAAAATACCCATCTCATAGGATTGTTATTATAGAATTAGCAAGATAACGTAAAACGACTAACGATGTCTAACATTAGCAAGTACTCAAATATTTGCTATTAAGTATTTTATCAACCAGGATTTGAATACTTACTGATCTTTTGTGCTACTTTGGTGGATATAAAGATAGATCAGAACTGCTAAGAGAGATTCTAACAGAGGAGATGAGAAAGCATGAAGTTGGAATCTCCATGAGAGCAAGAACTGAATACATCTTATTCAACTTACATCCCAAGTACTCAGAACAATTTCTAGAATATAGTAGGTATCCCACAAATATTTGCTGTACATAAATATAACTTTTTTTTTTTGCTTTAAAGGAAATGAAATGAGTGCTAAAAGTGAATAGGAGAAATACAAGAGAAAATGTAGGTAAGAATCAGGACCTTGGGACACCCAGATGGCTCAGTGGTAGAGTGTCTGCCTTTGGCTCAGGGCATCCCAAGATCCTGGGGTGAGTCCCACATCGGCCTCCCCATGGGGAGCCTGCTTCTCCCTCTGCCTATGTCTCTGCCTCTCTCTCTTTCTGTCTCTCATAAATAGATAATAAAATATTTGAAAAAAAAGATGATAATAATTTCACTTGCACTGCTCTCCTCCTATAGGTTACTGTAAAGCTCAAATATGTTTCCCTGAAAGCAGCAGTGGAGGAGGAAGGTAACAAAAGGACAGTGAATTACCCTACAGAAAATTAATGATATTTGCCAAGAGTCACTATGTGCTAGAGATTGTTCTAAGCATTTCATCCATATTAAATAATTTTACCTTTGCCACAGCTCTGAGATAGATACCATTATTATTATCCTCAGTTTTCAAAAAAAAGAAATTGAGATACAGAGAAGTTAAATAACATGCCCAAGGTCACACAGCTAGGAGGTCACAGAAGAAGGATTTACCCCCAGCAGAATAGCTCCAGAGCCTGCATTATTTTTTTTAAAGATTGATTAATTGATTGATTGATTGATTGATTGATGACACAGAGAGAAAGCCAGAGACACAGGCAGAGGGAGAAGCAGGCTCCCTGAGGGGAGCCCGATGTGGGACTGGATCCCAGGACCCCAGGATCACACCCTGAGCCAAACACTGAACCATCCAGGTGTCCTGAGCATGCATTATTAAAGCAAAAGGTGCCTTGGTTTCCAACCAGTGCAGCCAGGGGCTCAATCCTCTGTTGTTCTTATCAGAAAACACTGTTTCTGTTTTCTTTTGTTTTTCCAGGTCAAGACCTTCTGAGCTCTATGCCCAGTTTCTCTCTCTTCCTAGCAACATTCTTCAACACTTTCTACTCCAAGCTTAATTTCATTATCTTGACCGCTTCTTGGGAGGAGGAGGGAGGAGAAGGAGGAGGAGGAGGGAGAAGAGTAAGCTATAAATATCCCTTCCTAAGTGCCCCCCAAAGTGGAACCACCTGCTGGGCCTGTGTGAGGTAGCAGGACCGGCAGAACCTCCAGGGCCAAAAGGGTCTGTGTCCCATCATTCAACAGAGGTTTTAAAGACCTCCTGGGGGGGGGGGGGGGGGGCTCACTGCTGCAAAGGGGGGGGGGGGAGTAAACATCCCATAATGAATGGTGTCATTACAGGGTTTTACCATCTACCTGCTTAATTATATCAGTAAAAACTCAAAAGCCAGTGGTGGGCAGAGAAAGCACCCAGAGCAACCCCAACTCGAGGTTTTCTGAGGCCCCCCAAACTACACAGCACATTCCGAGGTCCGCAGCCTGGGGGAGGGGGGGGGCACTTCTTAGGAATATCCTGTTTTCTTTCATCATATCTCTGGGTATGGAACCGCTTGGGGAGCTGGAGACAGAACCAATGTTCTTAGGAGCAAGAGGAGCGGGGGAGGGACCCAGCCTCCTGCGATGCTGGACAGCAGGTGTCGGGGCGCAGCCCAAGGTCACGGAGCAGATCAGGGATGGAACCGGCTTTCCAAGGGCCATCATCAGGGTTCTTTAACCCGGAGCTACAGACTGGCGGGCACAGGCATGACCAGGAGCCCCTCACGCCCGCCCACAGACCCGGCTGGGCCAGACCCGAGTTTGCAAGAAGGCCGTTTGCACTGGGGCCGAGGAGCGGGAGCTCCCTGCACGCACCCCGCGGCCTCCCGGCTGCGCCCCGAGCCACCAAGAGGAATTTTTATTTCTCCCATCCGAGGTCGGGGTGGGCCTGGGCTGCCAGACGAGCCCCTCCGACAGCACCCTCCTACACACCGAGACGCCGGAGCTGCAAACCCCGCTCTGCGGGCGTTTTAATTGTGAATCCAGATGCTCCATCCCTTCGGTTCTCGGCACTGACCTTTCACTTGAAAGTCAATTTGTCAGTCTGCTCCATGTGTCTGAAGAAATCATCAAAGCCGCCCTGCCGGGGAGCTCCCCATAGGTTTTGCTGAATGTGGCTGCAGCACAGCCCCGCTGCACTGGGGGGTGGGGGGGTGGGGGGGGGGGCGGGAGCTCCCCTCCCCTTAGGGCTGCCTGGGTGCATTCTGTTTCTCCGGGGAGACGGCATCACCTGGGGGTGGGCCCTGAGTATCTTTGGAGAGGGAAGGAGGAAATAGAGGCAAGAAGCGGCCTCCTCCCCCACCCCTCCGTCACTTGCCCAACAGGACCCGGGGAAATGAGGGGACAGAGAGATCCTTCAGAGGCTGCAGAGCCCAGGCATGTCTCCTTTTCAGTCTGAGTTTCAATTTTCTGCCAACATGATCAAGAGCTCAAGTCTGGGGGAAAATACCTTTTTGCACAGAGGATCAGGGACGTAGATATCATCGGGGATGCCCTTAATGTGAAAACCACTGGAGAGCCAGAAAGCGACTGCCCCTAAATCAAGGAATGCTCATTGAAACTATTTTCGAGTTATTAGAAAGAACCAGACAGGACCCCGCGGATAGCACCCTTCTGCCATCCCCAGGTACTGAGAGCTCCTGCTCCATTTCCTGTCTGCCCACAGCAGCGCCCTGTCCAGAGACCTTGCTCTTCCTGTGCCACCCACGACCGCACCCTGCCTGCCACCACACACACCCACACACACCCACACACACCCACACACACCCACACGCACCACCATCACCACCACAACCAAAGTATAACTCTTTCTCAGTCCTACTGAATGAACCCTGTTGGGTGACGAGTCCACCTAAGAATTATAGATTGTTGCTAAGCATATGGAATGGAAAAGCATCCTCTGTGAGTTTGAGAGGCAGTATTATAGCTAATTCTGTCCCTGGCTACTGTGTGAGCTGGAGTAGATTCCTTAACGATTTGACTATTTGCCAAAGTTTACTGGAATTTGTTTTGTTTTGTCTTGCTTGAGCTTGCTTAAGTTAGAGAGTGGTCATGAGCAGCCCTTTTAGGCATGTTGACATACAGCAACCAAGCATCTGTTGTCCTGGAATTAGTATTTAATAGGACCTTTTGTTGTTTTTGTACTGCTTGTTTGCTATACAGAGTAGGGAAGAGGCCAGAGGAAGAGAAGACAGGCTGATTTGCATGAGAAGCCCAGGACATTCTGAGAGGAAAGGGACCAGAAACCCACAGCTCCAACACCAGGATTTTCAGCTTGGAAGATGAGTTTGGGTGGGCGAAGATAATCCCAATAAAGGTCTGGTAACAAAGAACAGTTAAAAGGCTTACAGAATAAAATTTCCTGGAGGAAAAGGAGAGGCTAGCTTGTCTAGGCACAGAACCAGTACCTAAGACAGTGTGGTTCACACACCAAATATGTTAAAACCATAGAGGGGAAGTGGGGAAATTAGCTTAAAGAGGGAATTCCTTTGCTTCTGTCCAGGACAAAGTAAGTGGTACCATACTAGCCCTCACACAATAAACAACAATAGAACCAGAGAAATATATGTTATCGTATATTTCGAAATATCGTTATCAGGCGTTGGATGACAGGCAATGAAACACTTGTGATTCCTGAAGAAAATAAGAATTGTACCAAGAATAAGTTCACAATCTTAGTACATTGACCTGAACTGACTTAGTATATACATCAGAGTTGAGGATAATGAAGCAACTAGAATCTAAAGGATGGGTAACCAGGGAGGAAGGCACTGTTCAAAAGCCCAGATGAGGAAAACTGCAAGTCCTTGGCTAATGCCGGGGCCTGCGTAGTACTTGGAAATGTTGGAGAAACTACCTGAGATGTGGGAAGGGCCAAGCCATAGGAGTAAGGACTATATTCTAGAGTAAGTCCTACTCTGTATCTGCCCTAAGAATGCTTTAAACAAGGCTCTGGCAAAATTGTGAGGGGAGATGGAATTTGGATCTTGCTTCCCCCTAGGGGAGCAAAGGGGGAGTGGGGATGGGAAACACTTTAGGCTCTCCATAGATCCACTATAATAAAGCAGAAAACAAAGTCTTTAGAAGTTCATTGTAAACAACTAGTCCTTGAACTTCCTACTAAAACAAAACTCCATGCACTTCAGAACCTCTACAATGTAGCATTCACAAAGTTTAGCACATGATCAGATATATCAAGATATGCAAGGAAAAAGGAAAATGGGACCCAAATCAAAGAAAAAGAAATAATATAAACCTATCCTGAGATGGCCCAGATATTGGATATAGCAAGGACTTTAAAATGCTTATTATAAAATATTGTCAAGGAAAATATGACCTTAATGAATGAAGATATTGGAAGTATCAACAAAGAGATACGTCAAAAAAAAAAAAAAAAGAGAGATGTAACTAGAAAATAAAGAATCAAATAAAAAATATTAAGCTAGAATAATAATTCAAATTAAAAATTCAATAGATGCTACAGATGACAGAAAAATAGACTGGAAATGGCAGAAGAATAGAGAAATAACAATTGAAAAATAAAGAGACGTAAGAATCTATGGAACAATTAAAACCGTCTAATATGCATGTGTTTGGAGTCCCAAAAGAAGAAGTAATAACTAGGAGTTTCTCATATTTATTCCAAAATATCAACTTATAGATGGAAGCTCAGTAAACCCCAAATAGACTAAATTAAAAAGGAGATATTACATGTAGGCACACCACAGTCAAACTGCTGAAAACCAAAGACAAAGAGAAAAGTTCTGAAAGCAGCCAAAAAACCCATACATTATATACAGAGAAACAGTGACACAAATGACCATTAACTTCTCAGAAAAAATGGCAGCCCGAAGGTAATGGAATGTTGTCTTTAGAATAACCAAAGGGGAAAACCCCACAATACAGAATCAAATTATATGGCCAATTAAAATATCCTTCAAGAAGGAGAATAAAACAATGGAATCTTCAAATAAGCAAAAATTGATAGAATGTATTATAAGAAAAGCCAAAGAATTTTCTTCAGGCTGAAGATAAATGATACCAGATAGAAAGTAGAACCCACAGGAAAAAAATAAAGAGTAATAGAAGTAATAAATAAGTGGTTTACTATAAAATGTTTCTTTTCTTCTTATAACTTCTTTTTAAAAATTTGACCTGTTAAAGCAAAACTAATAACATTGTAAGGTGAGATTTATAACTTGTATAGAAGTAAGGTAAAGTAAGATACAGCTAAAATTTCAAAAGCTGGCAGTCACCAAATTTTCTAGAGAATGTAAAGCAACCAGGACTCCCTTACGTTGCTGATGGAAGTATAAAATGGTACAGCTTCTTTGAAAAACTACTAGTCAACTTCTAAAAAGGTTAAAGATACATTTACTCTATGACCCAGAAATTACCTTTTTAAGTGTCTATTAAAGAGAAATGAAAATGTGTCCATATAGGAAAAAAAAAGACTTGGCAGGAGTGGTCACAACAGCTTTATTAATAATGGCAAAAATAAACAAAACAGGGGTGCTTGGGTGACCCAGTGGTTGAGTGTCTGTCTTCGGCTCAGGTCGTGATCCCAGAGTCCTGGGATTGAGTCACCCATCAGGCTCCCCATAGGGAGCCTGCTTCTCCCTCTGCCTATGTCCCTGCTTCTCTTTCTGGGTCTCTCATGAATAAATAAGTAAAATATTTTAAAAAGTAAAGAAATAAAAAATAAGTAAACAAACAAAGAAGCCAAATTACTATCAACGGTAGAATAGATAAATAACCTGTGATGTAGTCATACAATGGACAGCTATTTGGGAATAAAAAGAATGAACTGCTAAACATTTTCCTAAGTCATACAGATGGGCAACAGGTACATTAAAGAAACTTTCAACATCATTAATCATCAGGGAAATGAAAAATCAAAACCACAATGAGATACCACCTCACACCCATTAGGATAGTTGTAACCAAACAAGAAATAACAAGCATTGGTGAGAATAGGAAGAATTTGGGAATGTAAATTGTGCAGCTGTTATGGAAAATAGTATGGAGGTTTCTCAAAAAATTACAGAGGGGCACCTGGGCAGTGCGGTCAGTTAAGTGTCAGATTCTTGGTTTCAGCTTACATCGTGATCTCAGAGTCCTGAGATGGAGCTCCGAGTCCGGCTCCGCACTCAGCAAGGAGTCTGCTTGTGATTCTCTCTCCCTCTCCCTGCCTGGGCCACTGTGTGCCCCCTCCGTCTTTCTCTCCCTCAAATAAACAAATAAATCTTTAAAAAATAATTACAGAAAACTACCATATGACTCAGCAATTCTATTTCTAGGTATTTATCTGAAAAAAATAAAAACACTAATTCAAAAAAATATATATGCACCCCTATGTTCATTGTAGCACTATTAGGTATTACAATACCTGAGACATGGAAATAACCAAGTGTCCATCAACAATGAATAGGTACAGAAGATATGGTATGTATGTGTGTGCATGAATGTTATTCGGCCATAAGAAAGATTTAAATCTTGCCATTTTGTGACAACATGAATGGACCTTGAGAGCGTTATGCTAAGTGAAATAAGACAGACAAAGAAAGACAAATGCTGTGTGATCTCATTCATATGTAGAACCTAAAAGCAAAAATAAAACAGAGATCATAGATTCGGAGAGCACATTGGTGGTTGTTGGGAGTGGAGGGTGTGTAAATGAGTGAAAGGGATCAAAAAGCGTAGACTTCTATTATAAAATAAATAAATCATGTGATGTAATATACCCAATGGTGACTATAGTCAGTAATACTGTATTATGTATCTGAATGTTGCTAGGAGAGGAAATCTTGAAGGTTCTTATCATAAGAAAAACATATTTTGTAACTATGTATGGTGATAGATGTCAATTAGACTCATTGTGGTGATTATTTCACAATGTGTACAATTACTGAATCATTATGTTGTGCACCTGAAACTAATATAATGTCAATTATACTTCAATTTAAAAAAATGAACTACTGATTTGTATATGAGGGACCCTCCAAAGCATTATGCCGAGTTGGAGAAGCCAGCCACATGAGAATAGGTACCATATGATTCTATTTAAATGAAATTCTAAGACAAATATAACTAATTTATTTTGATTAAAATTGGAATAGTGGTTTCCTGGGAGCAAGAATTCACTGAGAAGGGAAATTAGAAAATTTCCTGGGATGATGACAATATATTTTATTTTAACAGAGGTTTTAGTTACAGGGATGTATGCGCTGGCAGATTAACCTGAGAGTATGCTTAAAATCTGTCATTTCACTGCATGTAAATTTTACTCCAATTAAAAAAAAATTATACTTGCTCTTGTAAAAAAAAAAATGTAGGTTGGATAATGTCTTTCCTTGGTTGAAATCCTCAAATGGCTTTCCATCCTGAAGCCAAAGTTGAATCCTTCCAATGTTCTCAAGGTCCTTCACGCTCCACTTCCCCATTACATCTAATTTTGCCCTATTGCTCACTCTGCAGGTACTGGCCATTTCATAGCTTCTTGAACATGTGAACGTGCTCCTGTCACACTCCATTGAACATGGATTCTTTTTTTATCCAATTACCATCTGTATCTCCCCCACCACCAAAGTAAGGGCAAGACGCTTTGTTTGTTCATATATAAATCTCCAGTGAATAGGGTAGTACCTGATGCATAATAGCTTCTCCAAAAACATTTGTTGAATGAAAAATTTAAATGAATGCAAGATCATTTTTTGTATTAAAAACATTCTGTAAAAAAAAAAAAATCTGTGTTTCCTTTCTTCTCAATGGGCCCTTTCAGATCCAGAGATCTAAGCTAAATTGTATCACTAAGTGGACCTCTGTCCATCTGAAACAATATATCAACAGCTAAGACTCCTAAATTCCCTGTTTTCATCTAGGGAGAGTTTAAATATGGCAGAGTAAGAAACACCAAGGAGATAATATTTTTAATGTCCCAAAAGGCTGTCTGGGAGGAAGAAGGTTGAAGGATATTGAAGTTAATTGCCAGATCCAGGAAGTGAGTTTACAGCATAAAAATGGAAGCAAATTAGTATAACTTTAACTTGAAGAGAAAGGAACTTACTTTGAATCCAGGTAGTCACAACTCATCTGATTAATCCCCATAAATAGCTGGAATTAACTTCAAGGACTATTTTGCTTACTTCATAGCGATTGTTTCCTCCTCTGGTCCAGTCCCAAGGAAAAACTACGCTATGCTCACAGAGGGAAAGGGTCTTCTCTACTGAAAGAAGTATAGACAGATGTGACATGGAAAGACAGGGGAGTAACAAGCCTTTGGTGAAGAGAGGGGTCTTCCACCCAAACAGTGGCCAACATCAGAGTGACCACAGAAGCCTGAGGTGAATGAATAGTTCCTTGAGCCATTGTACCACTGTACATATGATGAGAATGAACTCTGGCCATCTTTAGCAGGAAAATAATTTATTGGAAGGATCTTGGAAGCTCCCAAGCCAATATGAAGGCTGGAGAATCTGAGTCAGAAAATGGAACTGGAGGGTATTATGCTGAGTGAAATAAGTCAATCGGAGAAGGACAAACATTTTATGGTCTCATTCATTTGGGGAATATAAAAAATAGTGAAAGGGAATAAAGGGGAAAGGAGAAAAAATGAGTGGGAAATATCAGAAAGGGAGACAGGACATGCGAGACTCCTAACTCTGGAAAACGAACAAGGAGTGGTGGAAGGGGGGAGGTGGGCGGGGGGTGGGGGTGACTGGGTGACGGGCACTGAGGGGGGCATTTGATGGGATGAGCACTGGGTGTTATTCTATATGTTGGCAAATTGAACACCGATAAAAAATAAATTTATAAAAAAAAAGAAAATGGATGGGAAGCGGGATGCCTCGGTGGCTCAGCAGTTGAGTGTCTGCCTTCCACTCTGCGGGGTGTGTGTGGCGGGGAGTGATCCCAGGATCAGGGATCGAGCTCTGCATCAGGCTCCCTGTGGGAAGCCTGCTTCCTCCTCTGCCTGTGTCTCTACTTCTCTCTCTGTATTTTTCATGAATAAATAAATAAATCTTAAAAAAAAAAAAAAGCCAGAAATGTAGCTAGGATGACAGCACTGGAACCAATAGGTTAAAATGTCACCGGCTCTCAGCATGTGCTATTCCTTTCATTCTCACCACATCTACCCTAGACGCCAGCCAACCCCACCTCAGGACCCTCTTAATTCCGTTGTCCCTGCCATCATAAATAGTGTCTTACCTGTCCCCTTGGTCTACAAATATTCTCCTACTCTGGGCTCATTCTTACCTGTCCCCCTTGGTTTGTCCCCTTGGTATCAGCCACTCAGGTATCAAAGTCTTGCATGATACCTTAAATAGGATTGACTGAGTCTAGGCCAATGGACAACTGATGTCAGGAGCAGAGAGAGGAGATATCTGCCTCCTTTCCCTTCCCTACTGAAAACTGGGGTCCTTCCAGCATACCTACTTGGGGATTCCTCACAAATAAAAGGATATTGAGATTCTAAATAGTCGAGTCTATTATAATATAGACTCTTTGACTGCCTTGTGGCCTTATAAATCCTTACTCCCAAACTTACACTTACAAAAATATTTCTACACAGTGTAGATAACCTATTCCATGTAACCAAAAACATACCCTTTTTCCAGAGAAAATACAAAGTTTAATTATTTTCTCCCTCCACTTTCAGCTCAAGTTCTCTCACCATTACCCCTTCTTCCTGTTTTAATTCCATCATGAATTTCTAAAACTGAAGGTTAAAAAGTAATTATAACTACAACCAATGGAATCTACATACAGACCGTAGCTAGTGTTTGTAGCTTTCCCCTAACTGCTCTTCCATGTTCTCTCGGCCTCAGCAGTCACACAGAAGAGCAACCTGAACCTAAATCTTCAATCTTCAGATACCTAAGCCTTTGTCTTTCCTGCTTGTATGAGCTTGCAAGACTTCTGTTCATCTTTACCACTCAACATTATAGTACAAGAGGTGCCCTTGAGTTGTGTCCATGATCTGTCTTTTCCTTCTTTTTAGTAGTAAGGATCACTCAACCCACCAAAAATTCAACTTCCTCCTTCTCCCTCCTCTTCCTTGAGTGGCATGAGAATTCCCGAATGTCCAAATGGCTGGTTCAGCTCCCAATTTCACCGAATTACTGTGATTTCTTAGTGGGAGCAATCCTCCGTTGGGTACTAAACCAGCAGAGCCCAGAGGCAGAACTCAGAAGTTTGATAGTTGGTCATTAGATGTAATTGTGAGTGGTACCCCCATGATTCTTCCCCCAAAACTCCTGAATTTGTGTGTTCTAGGACAGGGAGAAAGAATGGCCATTTACTCATCATTAATTCAAAGTAAACACTTCATCCTGACAGCATCACAAATTTGCAAAGCACTGTCTACCAGCTGGTAGCCAGTTGGTACCACATTTGAGTCCTCAAAAGAGCATTCCATCTTTCTGTAAGGTCAGTTGCTTCTGGAAAGTAGCACAATACTACGGCTAGACCAGTGAATTCTATAGTCATCAGCCCATTCTTTCTCTGTAAAGTGAGTTTCTTAGAGCAACCTAGTCACAATTTAAAATTTTAGTATAGGTCAGTTTGTTTAAATTATTTCAAAAGTTTATTTGAATGGCATTATCATATGTTAGGAGTCACCTTGACTGTTATTTCAAGAGATTTGAAAAATAAATATCAAGAAAATCACAATGATTATAAAATTTTTAAAAATCTAGAATAGGGATTCTATTATGATGTTTAAGAATTTAAGTAAGTTCCTCTGATGAAAGTGTTAGTAGAAGCACAACAGGGCAGTGAAAAAACCCTAAATACAAAATAACTATTTTGGTGGGTAATTTCTTCCCCTGCTACAATGGAATTGTCCAATGTAATCATATCAGTTTCTATCAGGTAGTTGACTGGCCCTCCTGGGAACAGTATCAACCCAGTGCTCAGCACTGGTTGCTACTCTGGCCAGTAGGGGTCTCAGCTCAGGTCCAGTCAGGTCACAATGATGGGAGGAAGTCCTTGTCACTAGTTTCATGTCATTAGGTTCATTCCGACCACCAGAGCTGTTTTGTTAATGAGTCCATTGATCAAGTACCACAACTGGTGGTCATCTTTAATAAAAGTCATTTTTTCCTCCTGATTACTTAAAATTTCTTCACAGTGGGAGCATTTTGGTGAACACGCTGATTAGGTACAAATATTCTCATACTCTGGGCTCATTCTAAGTTTATCCAACTTCTTCCCTAAGGTTCTTCACCACCAACTCTCCAGTATTTTTTCCTGTAATCCTCTGATCATCTGACCAAATCATTAACTACTGTCCAAAAATTAGATCTAGGTTGTTGCCGCAGGCCATCTCTCTTGGTTCACCAGATGTACCAGCAGATATCTACTCCTAGGGGAGTTTTTATTCTCTGCTGTGCTTTGGGACCACCCTTGAGTGGAGTTAATGAACCACAGCAATCTACAATCAAGAAAATTGGCCCACTGCCATTTGCTAGAGAGGAGAATTTTGCCACAGGAAGAACACTGAACCTCTCCAGGACGCTGCAGCGAGTCTGGACCAAGAGAGAGCCTGAGTGGGATGTAGACTTGGATATTCTTACAGTTGCATTTGAAGGAGCCCTGGAACAAGCCTACCAATGTTATGCCTCACATTCCCTTTGGTTCTGCCCTGCAATCTGGTGTCACTAGAAAATTCCACCAAACTACTCAACGTACTTGGGAGGTACTCTCACCAGTCTTCATCCCAGGTCTACACTCCAACACAAACAGAGGTTGCCAAAATACATCCTGCCTCTGTGGTGGGCAGAAATCTGGAGAAGTTTGGCAGGGCGGGGGAGGAAGGGAAGAGACGCTTTGGAAATGGTTTTATTTCTGAGAACTTGAATTTCTAAAACTTCCCCCAATAACCACATTTTCTTGGAGTTCAGGATCAGAGATAGACTACCCTGGTGGCCTTTTAACCCTAATTAACCCACAAGCCCATTTGGTGTCCCCACCTCTGTTAACTATGTGATATAGCTTATGAAAAGATGTGGCCTCCAGTCTGTCAAATACTGCACATTCCACAGTTCTTGCTCAGGCCACTTCCTTCCCTATGGAGCCACTGCCTGACTTTTCCAAAGCTGATATTAATATCACAGACCATTATAATATAGTTATTTTCATGGAAGGCAGAGAGGAAGTCACGTGGCATTAATTGGTCCCATGGGGTCCTGAAAGTCTCCATTTAGCATGTTGTTTTTACTCACATAAGCAGCAATGAAGTGGAAGCAGTGAGGAAGTCGCTATGATTGTATGAAATGAGTATTTTTTTCTGGGACTTGTTTGGTTAATGAGTCATTATTCCTTTTTTAATTGTATGAACATATGTAGTAGCTGGGTCAAAGGTACATGTGCGTTTTCTCAATGCGCGCGCACACACACACACACACACACACACACATCTAGGCCACTGTCTATTTGCTTTATTTTAACCTCTGCTGTGATGTCAGCCTATTGAAAGCCTGGGACACAGAGAAAAGAACCAAAGTATACGAGTTTTTAGAGTTTTAGAGGGAAAGAACTCAAAAGCTCCTGAGCATAAAAAATATATATTTTATCCTCTTCAAGTTACTGAACCGGGAGGGTTTCCTATCAAAATGTTGATATCACCAGAATCCATTTCTTTGTGTATGTATCATAAATTTTACTTTTCAAAAGTCCATCATGCACATCATCCTTTTTTATCTTTATGATGGTCCTGTGGGGCAGGTAAAGCCAGAATTATTATTCCATTTTCCAAATTGGAACTCATATCACAGAGGCACAGTGGCTTCTTAAAGATCAGATAACTAATAAGTGATGGCCTGGAAACCAAGGGAATCCAAGAAATAAGTTGGAGCTCTAAGAAGATTTTGGGGTGGCTTAGAACCTTTCATGGGTTAGATGGTGGGCATGGCAGATTTGGGAGAGTGAATCTGAGCTGTTCCCAGGTTCTACAAGCCCTCTTTGCCTCTCCAGGTAACTGCAAGCTTTAACTCTGCGCTCTTGGGCTGTCTCCACTCACTACAGTGATGAAATTCGATTTTTCAGTTAAAAAAGTCACATGAAGGTGAACATGAAAACAAGCAGATGATGAAAAGCCCTCTTGAAACATTTTCTGTTTGAAGATACTGATAATAGAATAATTTGTGGGTTCCTTGGACATGGGAAATTATTCTTTTGACAAAGATGTGCCAGGAAAACATCTATTCTATCTCTCTCAATATGGCAGAGGTCATGGGTTATGCATTCTACTTTTCCTGACGATTCCGAAACAAGAAAAATAAGATTCTGATAAGAAAACTTATGATCTGTCTCAGTCAAGAAGAGCTTTATGTGATTCACCCTGAAGGCTAGATATTAATATGGATAGACTTTCATCATTCTTTGTGCAATACTGATGAAGTTTCCTTCTCAGAGTTGAAAGGTTATTCAGTCCAGTAGCAAACAAGTTCGCTTTACTCAACTTAGTTAGATCAAGGTACTAAGAAACTCTTCGGTTCGTGCAAGAGCCAGTTACCTTTATCCAAGAACGATGCACAAATAGATGAAAACTGCTCCAGGAGACAGATGTGACACCTCCTCGTGGGACTCAGTCACCCAGTCTTTACACAAACGCTCACATACATTCCTATCAGAAGGCAGGGCCAGATGAAGCATGGCCCTGTGCAAGTCATCACCATTACCAGAAGCATGACTAAAAGGGATGCTTCTACAAGCAATCTTTGGCCACCTCATCCTTATAGAGGAGAGCATCTCATCACATTGAGGAAGTCCAGAATCTCCAGTGGGACTGCTTGAGTTGAAGCTGTACACAAGCCATGGGGAGGGCAGCACAGCTCACTAATCCAGCTTGTGAATGGACCAAGGCCTTTGATTCTCCTCCTCTGCCTCCTCCCTCCTTGTCATTTAATTGCTCATAAAAGCTGTATGAGGTCAGTTGGAACAGTAAGTGAAAAATGAGCTCATATGGCGTATTTGAGTCATTCTCGTTAGAGTGTGTTAAGAGGAGAAGGTTGACTCTATTGGCCGGCTTGAGGTTTGAGAGTCAAATGTGGATTTTGATTGCCCAGACTCTCCGTATCCAAACCGAAATGAGAGTCACAGAAGCAGAGAATGAGGAGCTATAGAAATGGAGTCGAATTATTTTTCAGTTCCTCATATTTTACAGATGTAGAAACAGATGCCTAGAGAGCTTAACAGTCTTGGCTGATGTCATGGAACTCATTAAAAGTGCTAGAATAAAGGACAAAAGTCATTTAATATTTGATAGCTAGCGTTGATTGTATTGAATGTGTATGTGTTTATTGAACATACATTCAATATATTTTTATGAAATGTATATATTCAATAAAAGTTTCATCTTTGGCTCAGTTTTTAAATAACAGTTGTTTTCCATCACGGAACTGCAAGGACAATTTTTATAAGTCATCTGTTAATAATATTTTGTTTCAGGCACACACTATCCATCAGGCAATCATAAAGCCTGCTCTAGGGTGGCATGCTATTTGTTTCACAGAAGGAAAAGGAGAGAGTGTATCTGATGGCTACAGGGTGAAAATGCCTTGGAGCCAATAGCCAACCGGCTACTGTTTCTACAGTGAGGTCTTAAAAGCTGCCCAAAGTAAAGACAACACTTCCACGAAGGAGTTAGAAAAGGGTGGAGCTAAGGGAGTAAGAATAATGCACCCCCTCCATCCCTGCCCCTCCCCATGTTCTTGTCACTGTGCAAACACTCCCCCTCTTACATCCGGAAGATCTGATTTTCAGTTCTGCAAAATCTTGAAAAAGGAGAGGTTCTCTGTTGACACTGGAGAGGTAGCAGGGCTTGGCATTAGGAGAGCTGAAATTCTAGTTACACCTGGGACAGCTTTCACTTCGATTTATAATACAATTCTAATTCAAGGCCACAGACAGTCAGTAGAAGATTCCATTCAAGAGCAGAAAGGTCTCTGGGGAACAGAGTGGGCACAGGAAGTGACTCTTCACAGGGGGGAAGGCAGGAAGAATTTAACAAGAGTGAAAAATAGCAGCCTCCTGCAAATAAGCCAGGCTCTCCCCAACCCTTGGAAAAATCAAGAAAGGAATATTAACAGGACTGTGGATTGAAGAGGAGCCAAATAAACAATCCATAATGATAGCTTGCCCTATAGATTCACAAAAAGTAACCACTGGAGAAAATGACAGGACCAGCGTAATTCCAGAGGAAACTGAAGCAGCAAACATACCTTTCATTTTCTCTTATGGGCATGGAAAAATCTGTTCTGGCAACATCGAGTGGTCTCAGAAATCTTACTGGCCAGATTCATTCTTGTCATTTAAATTTTGATATGTGTGACACACAACATTTTCTGTTAATTAAGCCTCTTAACATCACTCTGTGGGAAGAGTGCTTGTCTGGGATTTCAGACATTCCTAAGATTCAAGGGAAGAAGATTCTACAACCCAGCAAATTTCTAAGAAACTAATTACCTAGAAGAATTCACCAAACTGCGCTCGCTTGGCCAGGCTGCTGCCCTATTTCAGAGAAGGAGAGAAACTTCTGAATGGTCTTCTGTTATGTTTTGTTTTCCCTCCTCCTCACCCCACTTCGCTTTGTGGCAAATGGCGGAAGGTTGGAGGGAAAGCCAAGGAGGGTGGAGGGACATCAAAGAGAGTGTGAAGGTGCAGGGGAGAGGGCGAAGGAGGGAAAGAGGGCGGCCTGCAGGGTGTGAGGCGGTGGGTTGGAGCCTCCCGGGAAGCCAGGGCTCTCCCACATTCACTCAGATTATCACATCCAGGAAAAATGCTCTGAAGAAAGAACACGAAATGGTTCCAGTTTCCTTCAGTCTTAATATAGAAGGCCCCCGAAGGTCCAAAACAATTTTAGAAAGAGAGCTGCAGGGTGGGGAGGAAAAAGTATTGTGCACCCCTGAGGAAACGGAGGGGAGGGCAAACAATATTGTTTGAATGTGACTGCTGCAATCTTTGTGGGCTCTCAGCTCCGAGCAACCGCATCCTTCTGACCCTGAGACATTTATTGTTAAATTTTCTAAAGGGGGAAAAAACTGCTTTGGGCAGAACTCTCTGGGTTATTCTATTTTACAACAAACTATTTAAGGCTAAGCTATTAGCACTTTTGACGCATTTGTGTCACTTAGGGGAATGAGTAGACAAAATGCTAAATCTCACTTCCCTGCTCCCGGACTCTATATATGATTAAAGTGATTGAAGAAAGCCCGTCTGACTTGACTTGATTAAAGAGGAAATTTTTTTTCTTAATGCTCAGAAAGATATAATTCTGGAAAAGTCATCAGAAATCGATTTAAAAAGAAAACTTCAAATACGGTTTTCCTTCCATTTATTGTTCAGTCATCTTCCCTTTTTTTATATGATTTTGAGGGTGACCCAAATCTCAGGTGAAATGAGGCATTGTCATTACATGTGCACAATATATTTATTAACTATAGACCCAAATAGCCCCCCACTTTCTTCTCCTGCTGGGTAGGGGCCTGGCCTATCATGCCTGCCAAAGAATATGGATCCGTGTATTTAATAATTACTTACAGTTACTCTGTGATATTTAACAACCAACAGGCATAGAAATACATATTAGTTATCAATTGCTAGCTAACAAATTATCCCCAAACTTAACAGTGTAGTGGAACAAACATTCGCTGTCTCCCAATTACTGTGTGTTAGGAATCTAGGTGCGGTTTAGCTGGGTGTACTGTGGTTCAGTCTCTCACAAAGCTACAGAGCCAGTGTCAGCTGGAACTGGGGTCACATCAACCATTGACGGAGTGGGGAGTCTGCTTCTAACCTCACTCTCAAGGCTGTTGGCAGGTGCTCCCTGGCTGTTGACCAGAGTCCTCAGTTCTTTGCCATGTGGGTCTCTCCAAAGGGCTACACACAATATGGCGGCATATTTTCTCTAGAGTGAAGAGAACAAGAAAGCGAGATCACAAGACTGGGCACCTGAGATGGAAGCCACAGTCTTCTTGTCGCCTAAACTTCGTGTCATCCCACGGCTTTTGCCAAATTCCTATTCATTGGAAGTTAAGTCAGTAAATTCAATCCATGGTGAAAGGAAGAAAATTGCACACAGGCAGGAGGCGGGGATCATCGAGGGACATCTTAGAGCCTGCCTACCACACAGCCCACGACCCACAACAGCAGCCTGAAACATCAGAGCTTTAGAGAATTAACATCTAAAACTAGGTGACTTCTATTAACACAGAAAAAATACCAGCTGCACTGAGTTTAGGGTGATTTATATACAGGTAACTTGTAAAGGCCATAATCTGAATGGTCTGCCAAATATTAGAAACGAAGTATGACAAATTCCCTGTTATCATCACTATCAAATTAAGAGACTAAAGAGAAATAGTGTATTCATTCTGATGCATTGGTCATGCTACATTGGTTATGGTTACACTTCAGTCATTTGGTGAATGTAGCAACTTGACATATGAACTGCCTTTGAGGGAAATTTGGTTTAGAAGCCTCAAAACTTCATCTCAGAACAATTTATCACCAAACCTACACGGTATATGTGTAACTAATCCTACCTCAAGTCGTGTGTGTGTGTGTGTGTGTTTGCAAGAAAAAGATGAAAAAGTTAACCATGCTCTATATATGAGCTTGAAGATCTTTTCACCATATTGAAGCTAAAGGTTCCACATTACGATAAAAGCTTCTTGACCACAATTCAGAAATTGTGGATCTTGGCCACATCCTACTGAATTAATGGGGATTGTAAAAAACCAAATGGAATTTAGAAGTAGCTAAAATATTATTTTTTACAAAGAAAAGAAAAATAAGCAACTACGATGAATGTTCTAGCCTCTCAGAATATGCTTTCTTAATCGTTGAAGGAAATGTGTTCTCTCTGATTTGATTTTCTACTCAGAGTTTGTGACTCAGGATTCATGTTCTGGTTCTCCAGAATGTTCTAGGACAAGGCTAACACAAGTTCCTATAACTACAGGGGTATCATACATTCATTAAGTGTAATGTATTCTGGGCTCATTGTGTTACCTCTGAGAAGCCCCAGTCAGTGCACGAGACCATTTAGCCAAAGTGACAATCCGGCTACCTGTCCCAAGTACCAACCATTGTCTCTAAGCCACGTACGCACATCTGTTTCCCTTAGCCAGGAGATTTGCTGCCTCTACTTCCATAATGTGACATGATTACACCTCTGAGAAGCCTTTTGTTCTCCAGTAGTTGGAATCCTTAAAATTCTGTGAAATTGCACAGTTATGAAAATTGTTGGGAATATTAAAGCATTTGGCTCCTTTCCCCTGATCCAGAAGGTACTGTGTGTTCTTTGGATCCCAGACAACTTTTTGGGCAGTTCCAGATAAGGTATCCAATAACTTCACTCCGTGTCCCCGTTTTTCTTGCCCTCATTCCAGAAAAAGTTGGATAGCTGCCTCCCAAATAATTTTATTGTGAGGAAAGTTATTATGAAAACGTACTCCGTTGGTTTTCACTGACCTCCAAAACACACTCCCTAATGAAGTACAAATGGGAAACTGACTTGGAGCAGGTTGTCTCTGACTTTGGACTTGGGAGAAGTATTAAAGTTTATGAACTCGATATGCAAGCTCCATCTGCCAAACGAGGAATTTCTTATTTCATTTGGTAACTGCACTGAGATTATATAATGCTTCTCAGAAAGCTCTGAATGCTGAAGATGCGTAAACCATCTGTCTGTGTTGAAAAGTCAAAAAATACGCTACTCCCACAATGTGTCTCTGGCCATAACTAATTATTTATCCAGAGAAATTTCATCATAGAGTCGTTTAAACACACACACACACACACACACACAACATTGAGTTTCTACATAACCATAAAATTTTACAGCACTAAAGAGGCAGTGATTACATTCATGCTCTCACATCCTTTTATAGGAGGCTAAGGTTGTTCGGCCCTAATATTTAAAGAAATCTGAAGACCTGGCAGAGAGAAGTGAGAGATTGGAGTAGGAAGACAAATTGCATTTCGCCTCGGCGGGCTCCTCTCTCCCTCCCCAGCCGGCAGGGGGCAGTAGGAACAGGGGAAGTGATGCTTGCTTTCCTCTGAACTGTGGAGCTTGGTAAACAACAGAAGGTGAAAGTTGCAGGAGGTTTGTGTGCTCTCCAGGGACCTCCCACTGGCAGGAGTGAGAGTCAGGTGTCCATCTGAATTCCAGTTCCCTCACGTTCTAGCTTAAGTTATAACAAATTTTCCTGATAATAATAGTCACTAATGCTCTGAGCCCGCCCTCTGAGCCAGGCACTGCAGTAAGCACTTTATACGCCTTATTTTATCCCATCCTTCAGCACTGTAGGATGCAGTAGGCTTTGTTATTTCTTTTGTGCTTAGCAAGCAAGGAAACTGAGGCTTCAGATGTTAAGCAACTTGCTCAAGGTCATGCAGTTAAAACCAAAACAGCAAACCAGGAAGGAGAATCGGAATGTTCGTCTTTGGCCCAGACATCAATACTTACCCTTATTCCATTTTTTGGTCCACTTTTTCTTTTTCTTAATTCTTAATTTCTTAATTCTTAATTAATTCTTAATTTCTTAATTCTTCCACCTGACAAAGCAGATGCCAGTATATTTAGCTGTTTCGTCATAACCCCAAGTGTAGTACATGGAATAGACAATGATAAGGTGAGTTTAAACACGTCTGTGTTGCCAGTAAGAGCAATGCAAGGGGACAGTTTTCCCCCAGGTTACCAAATTGGCCAACGACAGTGATATTTCTGAGTAATATTTTTAATTCGGATATCATACAGTTTCCCCGTCTTTAAATAGCCTGGCCACAAATTGGGTATATGCCATCCGTTGCCCTGACCCTCAGTAGTCATTTGGGCAAAATGGACTGCAGTGAACAGCCAAGCGTTTGTAAGCCAACAGACAGATTCTCCGTCCAGGTCTGCACTTCCCTCTCTGAGCCTCAGAGCCCGCATCTGTAAAATGACTGTACTCAGAATAGAGGACTCATTCAATTGTCGGGAGGGTTAAGCAAGCGAATGCAGGTAAAATATTTAGCCTGGCTCTGGCACGTAGCAAGTAGTCCTCAACCATTATTATTCTGACACAATTGTCAAACTTGGGGGTAGGGGAAAGAAAAGTGGAGAACTCAAGCAAATGTCCAGATGTTTTGCTTCTGGGTGCCAAATGTCCAGATGTTTGAGAAACTTCGGATAATTCATGGTCATTGTTGTTCACTGGTATCCTTGGCACCAGGTGATCACAGATTCTGTTCAAGGGCAAATGGGGGTTAATGCTCCCCCCCATTCATGCACATTTTATCCTTTGTTACGAACTAAAAATATAAAGGTATGAAGGCTCTCCCTTTCCATGTCTGCCAAAAAGATTACCGACAGTCAAAAAGAAACTTTTTTTTTCTACAGGCACTTAAATTCCTTTTAAAACATTAAACTTTTAAAAAGCACTTATTTATTTCTTCTACATACTTTCTTTTCAGCTTTCAAATATATCACGATGGTCTAAATATAAGCCGATATTATTTTTCTTGTTCTTCTTTACTCCTAAAACAGCTCAGTATTGAGGGTAAAGTTTCAAGATTTACTGGTTTCCTTCAATTTAAGTTTTGTTTTTTTTTTTTGTTTTTTTTTTATTTTTTTTTTGTTGTTGTTTATACATGTATGCACTATTTTAAATAGCCAGCTCCTACCTCAAAAATCCATAACTTTTATAAACTATAAATTCCTTTCAGTAGAAAGCTTCTTCTGCTTCATTTAATAAAAACCCAACACATAAAAATCAGAACTCACACAGTAGAAAGTAATTATTTGTATGATGGAAGAATTGGCCAAAGGGAATAATTATACAAATATTTCTCTAATAACTGTAAAAATATGACATAATTTCACACACTTTAGTCTTCTCAAACAACTCTGGAGTTTGGCCCCATTTCTGCTTTCCTCAATCTCCTTATTTACTCCACATAGTTTTATAATTTTCAGAACATGCAGCAACTTCACATTTTTTTTCATATTCTAATGAGATAAATGTCTCATTTATAATGCCTTGGAGTATAAGAAAAATACTATATAGAATTTTCCTAAAAATCTATTCCAAATCCTAGATGCCATAGCTAACCAAAAGGAGGCAGGTACATAGCTTTGAAATTAAGATTTAAAAATATTGTTTCTTATAAAAATTATGAAGTACCCAGTACCTATGAGCTTTGTCTTTCTAAAGTTAGAATCCACTCCTGTTTCTTCTTTTTAACTTCTAATAAGGACCTTCCTAGACAACCGCTGCACTGAGTCAAGCAGTCAAAGTCAAGCAGTGAGCTCGTAGAATAAAAAAGCAGTGCTGTAGATCCCCAGATAATGAGTTTTTAGGAGATTGGCATATCCTGTAACAAAGTATTCACCTCAAATATCCTTTAAAATCACTTTATTATTGATTTGCTTAATCAAGACTGGAGAAAAAGACTTATCGACCTCCTAAGGTTGTAGGTCAGTCTAGAAAAAGAACCAACAGGGCAAGGTGGCAAACAAATGCAGTATTAATCAAAAAGAATGTGTCTGAGGGACAGTTCCCAATTTTCTTATAGGTTTAAATATTTTATTTATTTACTCATGTTTAAAGATTTTATTTATTTACTTATGAGAGACACACACAGAGAGAGAGAGAGAGAGAGAGAGAGAGGCAGAGATAGAGAGGCAGAGACAGAGGGAGAAGTAAGCTCCATGCAGGGAGCCCGATGTGGGACTCAATCCCGGGTCTCCAGGATCACACCCTGGGCCAAAGGTGGCACTAAACCACTGAGCCACCCGGGCTGCCCTACTCCTAGTTTAGGGTAGTACGTAGGACTATTCATGAACTCACTGAACCAATTCATCAATAGGGTGACTAGCACCTAGCAGGTAACAGGTGTTCAAAAAAAGTCTGATGAATTAACAAACAGACTCCAACGCTGTATTTTTTTTCTCTTGATGGTCTCAAAAATTTATGTGGAGCACCCAGCCAATCATCTACTGGGTCATGTAGCTGTCTCCAGGCTTTTAGTCTAAGACTTCCAACTTCTCTCCCACATCTCCATTCTTTCTTCCTGTTGAGAAGACTGGCAGAGAGAGACCTGGTCACAGGGAGGGATTGCCAGCTCACTGTAGAGGCCGAGAGCCACGTCAGCTCTTCGCTGGCTCTTCTCTGGGTGGCTTCCTCCCCTGCTGATGCAACATTGATTCCCCTGAAAAATTCTAAAAACATCAGTGCTGCTTCTGAAATGCTGGAATCCAAATCATCTGAAATGACCCACAAAGAAATGAAAAAAAAAAAAAAAAACCCAAACCTGTATTTAAAGATAATTTATATAAAAATCTGAATAGGGATCCCTGGGTGGCGCAGCGGTTTGGCGCCTGCCTTTGGCCCAGGGCGCGATCCTGGGGACCTGGGATCGAATCCCACATCAGGCTCCCGGTGCATGGAGCCTGCTTCTCCCTCTGCCTGTGTCTCTGCCTCTCTCTCTCTCTCTCTCTCTCTGTGACTATCATAAATAAATAAAATTAAAAAAAAATAAAAAAAAATAAAAATCTGAATAATTTTATGATATAAGGAAGAATAATCATAGCCTTTAGTATGATTTATTTAATATAATGAGAAAGGCAGTACATTTTCTGTAAGACTAATATCATAATTTCATTGAGACGAAGCCACCTGTCACAGGAGGGAATCTCAATGTCAGAAATCTCCCCATTTCCCCAATTACCTAGCAGTACTATCTAGGATGATCTTTGAAGTAAAAGGTAGACAGAAATAACCAACAAACAAAAACAAAAATAGAAAAGAAAACCCTACCCAACCAAACTAGGAAACAAACAGAAAGTTCCCATTATTGATATAATAGTTCCCATCACTTCTTTCATAGCAAATATGTGCTAGAAGCTTAATAAGCATTATCTCTGATGTCTGCATAAGCCTTGTTCTAGGATCTTCAATCACCATCACTGTCGAATCATTATTCAAGTAGAAAAACTGGAGGGAGAGACACCTACCCTTTGCAAAAGGTAAAATGCAACAAGTGTCTCTTCAACTCCTTTGAACTGCCAGGCCACAGGAAGAGGAAAGAGAGGTGGCTGGTTTATGCACATAACCTGCCTCCTCTCTGACTGGTATCAGCACCCCCTACACTATCAACCATCTTCAAACAGGACTGGGGGCAGGAGATTCAGCAGGTAATCTTGGTTCCACAGCCGTGAGCAAATCCTTCAACTTGTCTGGTTCTCAGCCTTCGTACACATAAAAGCAAAATCTACTAACAGGATCGCCTCAAACCCTTGTCTTCTATACCCACACTGTGTGGTCACTCTATCCTGTGTGGAGATGTAGATGAAGTCCATGTGGTACCTGCAGTCCACCCCTCCAAAGATAATTCACAGGAACACACATCAACTGCGTGTTTTTCAAATGAGGTGCATGCGCCCTCCCGTGTCTTTAGTGTTCCAGTAACAAATATGCAAGCCCCAGAGAAGCATGAAGTATCTTCCTGATACATCCATGTCTCCTGAAAATGTTTGAGGAGAATCCATTCTTTGATGTAAAAGTAAAGAATTTACAGTGTAAAATTTAAAACTCTCAGGGACATGAAGAGGCAAAAGGCAGCAAAGATGATTGTTACTGGGAGTGTGGCTTCCTTCTATACCCCTTGTATCCTCTATGAAAGGAGTTCTTTGGTGAAAAAGTATGTTAGGTTGTCAGTGGTGATATTTCGAGGCTAAGTACACTATGGCTTAGCTTTCTTTCTGAGTCCATGGGGGTCTTTGAGTGGGGAATTGTGTTTTAGGACAGCCGAGGACTCTAGGATAGAGGACATCTACCAAGGCCTAGGTAGTGCTGTTACTAGGAAAGGCCTATAAAATGTGGAAGAGCCCAGGGGCGCCTGGGTGGTGAAGTTGATTAGGAGCCCGACTCTTGGTTTCAGCTCAGGTCATGATCTCAAGGTCATGAGATTGAGCCCTGCTTTGGGTTCCACACTGGATATGAAGCCTGCTAAACATTTTCTCTCACTCTGCCCCACCACCCCCTGCCTCCTTACCCTTCCACCCACCCCTGCCCCTTGTGTGCTCTCTCTCTCAAAAAAAAAAAAAAAAAGAAAAAGAAAAAAGAAAAAAGAAAAAATGGAAGAGTCCATCAAAACAAACTTCTTGATTTTGTTAAAGGCAGATTCTGGGGCACGATGTTTGGCTTGGAAACCCCATTTTCTGGGGCTCTTAGCTAAACCTTGATTTATCCCACGTTGACTTTTAAATGAATTTGGTCATCCCTGAGACTCAAAATTGGTATTTTACAGTACCATGGAAACCGTCTTCTATAACTGAATCATTATCTTTACTGGTGAACTGCAAGCTCACATTGTTATCCCTTTTTCCATTCCCTCCTCACCATGCTAAGGCAAGCGTATCCTACATCATCCAGTTTCCAGATCAAACTCTCCTAAGATCTCAGGCCTATTTCCTTTCGTGGTAGGAATGGGAGGTCATTAAAATGCTGCTGAGTGGTGTAAAAGGAAAAGAAGTGTATGTTCTGCTGGTTGCCTCCAGAAACCTCCTGGTGGGAGGAGGGAGAAGGAGAATTGGATAGGATGGGATTGGGGAGGGGACCGGGCTACAGACGGAAAAGCTGTATAATCTCATAACCTCATACACCCAAACGCACTCATTCCCAGGGTTCCTGTCCTCTGGGGAGACGTGTCAGGTTTGGCCAGTCATTTCATTATAGGTCAACAGCCCTCTACCCATTTTCCAAACCCACAATTTTTTATTACTCATTTGGTGGCAATACTTAATTCATCTAAACTCATTCAGCAGTGAAACCCGATCTGAACTGATGTTAGGCTATCTATATAGTCTTTATATTTGTAAAACCTAGTGAGAACACTAATTGATGCCACCACAGAAATACCCATGTGTTCGATTACAAGTTGTTGCATCAAACCCCACTGAGGGTTTTGATGCCATATACCAAATATGCACCACATTAGCTTTCTAAGACTCCCAAATTTTGGATTCTAAAATGCATCTGGTCCAGGGGTTTTGTAAAAAAGGCAGTGAGCCTTCACAATCCCAGCCACCACCTGTAGTGGTGCAAAGAGACGAACTGTAACCACTCCTTTGCAAAGCATCTCATTTAGCTAGGATGCAGTATGAAGGGCAGGAGATAGAAAATGACCTGAAAGAAGTGAGTTTTCAGAAACTCGTGTCCACTGGCAATCTCATTCTCTCCTTGCAGCCAAATCAGCAAGGAAAATCAGCTTTAGATCTCAGCATATCCACCAACCTTTACTCAACAATTGGGACCCACAATAATCCGATGAGATTCTTTTTTTTTTTTTTTTTTTGCTTTATCAGTGAAGTAAAACTACTATCAAAGTAGTTCAGAAAACCATTTTATGTCAGACAGATGTTAAGCTCCTTGATTCTAATAATAAAATAATTATAATTTAGTATGTACCCCCAGCCACTGTTCTAAGTGTTATCTGTATATTACTCCATTTCAACCCCCTAACAATCATATGTAACAGGTTGTACAGATTAAGGAAACTAAGCCACACAGCGATGAAGTCACACGCTCCAAGTTACCCAGAGGTAGATGTGCACCCAAGCAGTCTCACGTGCTTACACTCTTTGCCAAGCTTCCTCTTGGCATAGCTGCTTTCCTGTTTTTAATTAACAAAGCATCTAGGTTACCTCTCGCCAATGACGAGCTGGTAAGTGTCTAATAAATGCCTCTCTCACATAATTTTACAAATAATGGTAAAATATACAATATTCTTTAATGTCATTTCTATATAAACAATTGAATCTCGCAGAATGCCTTCGGTGATTTTTGCTAAACTTTGTTAAGTATAGCCAACCTTGGGTTTCAGTTGACCAGCGGGTATCTTTTTTCACCGGAGTGCTGGTTAAATTTTCCTTTATGTTATTAACAAGTTAATGAGTAAAAAGAAAGTGAAAGACAAATTTGAACTTCACTCATTTCTCAATTACTTGAGTGACTGCTTTGCTGACCCAGATTACAGTTTTCAAATCCTGGAATTATTGCATCAATCTTTTGTGCTATTGATATTATAACAAGTAAGATACTACGTACTCTTTAATATGAATTTAATACTGACTTCATATGCATCATTAACATTTTCTCCATCACTTTCCTAAGACCGGACAGTCAACCAAACAATGAATCAGCCCCTCAACTGCATCATTTATCTGTTTCCATGGTGTAAATACACAGGCTTCCACCATGACATCGCCAAATGCAGAGTCAGAAGGAAAATGTGCAACAGCACACCATTAGGTGGTATTTCCACTGTGAGGCCACAAGAGACATAAATAATCTGCAGAGCGCCCATAATAACAAAACATGGTAAAACAATTAGAAAATAAAGAGCGCTGAGTGTTTGTTAGTTTGTTTTACATGTAATTTATTCCAGGGTAACTTTTTATAACTTAAATTTTAATAATGGTGATGTTTAATAACTGGCTCACAAAATTCTTGAACATTTAACAATAGGTTCTCATGAGCTGGTCTGCTCTGGCTCCGGCATATGGACACTTGGCTGGATCTGCCCCACTGGATATTCCCAGAAGCCACTGGACTCAAAGCAGCTTTTACTGCAATCTACTTCCTAAGTAACTGTTTTGCCCCTTCTTCTGGTACTAAGACCTTCCTGGGCCATGGTTTCTTTATTTATTATTAAAGCCTATCTTAGAGACTCTCCTAATCTTTTTGGCATTTGAAATATTATTGTTTAAAATAAAATTCTTCGGAGGTCAGTAAAGGTTTCCAAATAATTCTCTTTGCTAGGATGCCTGGACATCAGAAGTTTGGTTCTTGCTCACATCTATGTCCAACAAGTAAAAATACATAAGTGCACTCAATGAGAAACTGTGTCATTCAAATTTGCTCATTGCTAGCAGGGGGCCACTCACTGTTAAAGGGGGTGACTTGGACTATAATCTAGGCAAAGCTTCTTTCTTGCAGTAACTTTAGAAGGGCTTGACGTCCTTAGTGAGGCCCCTCCACCACTCACTCTGAGTCATAAGATGTCAACTTACTCTCTAATTCAGAGTCCCCTGACACTCTCACCCCTGACTTTGTCACCTCATAAATGTGTCACTTCCAGTACCACCTACCTTTTTAAGAAAAGGTCTTGCCCACCCTGAAGTATCTAAGAAACACTGAACCTGAGCCAAGATAAAGGAGTTAATTTAATTGACCAACTTATATTAATTGGCTCCAGTACACCCAGCACAGTGATGGGCCTGGGAATAATGAGAATCCCCATCTTCAAAGAGTTGACAGACTCATCCAGTAGTTCTCAATCCAAGGAGCACATTGAAGCTTTAAAACCTACCAATGCCCAGGCTCCACTCCAAACTAATTAGGTCAAAACCCCTCAGGGTGGGACCTAGGCAATATAATTGTTTAAAGCCTCCTCCTGTGATTCTAATGTGAAGCCAGAATTGAAATCCACTGGAATAATAGTTAATAGCTTTCTTTTACATAAGCACAATCAGCCATATTGTCCTGAATCCTAAAAGCACAAAAGAACACAAAAAAACTCCTTGCTATTCATTGTGGGACAAGAATCAGGGCCATTAGCATCATTATGGAAGCTTGTTAGAAATGCAGAGTTTCAGGCCTATTGGTGGAGCAGTTGGGACACAGGCAACATTTACCAGTAATTAAGTTTGCCATTTTATATGGGCACGGTTCATGGCACCCTAAAACTATTCTAGTAGTATAGCACCAAAGATCACTGACCACAGATCACCATTACAAGCACAGTAATAATGAAAAGGTCTAAAATATTGTATTACCAACATGTGACACAGAGACAGGAAGTCAGCAAATGCTGTCAGAAAAATGGCGCCAACAGACTTCTTAAGGAAAAAAAATAGACTTGTTCAATGCAAGGTTGTCACAAACCTTCAATTTGTAAAAAAAAAAAAAAAAAAAGAAAAAGAAAAATAGCAGTATCTGTTAAGTGCAATAAAGCAAAGCATTAGAAAATGAAGTATAGATTAGTGGTTGCCAGATGCAAGGGTTGGTGAAGGGAGGCAAAAGGTACACATGTGCAGTAATAAAATAGGTAAGTCACGGGGATATAAGGTACAGCGTGGTGACTACTTAATAATATTGTATTGCATATTTGAAAGTTGTTAAGTGTGTAAATCTTAAAAGTCCTCATCACAAAGAAACCAAATATGTAACTATGTATAGTGATGGATGGTAACTAGACTGACTGTGGTGATCATTTCACTATATATACAAATTTCAAACGAATCGTTGTGTTGTACAATGAAATGTTGCGTGTCGATCATTCCTAAATTTAAAAAGATATGCAGACTCTTAGGCCCCACCTCACCCTTACTAAATGAGGACCTGCCTTTTAACAAGATCCCCAGGAAATTCGAAGGCGTGTTAATTTTAGAAACTCCTGAATGGAGGCAGAAATTTTATTCTTTTTTTTTTATTAATAAATTTATTTTTTTATTGGTGTTCAATTTGCCAACATACAGAACACCCAGTGCTCATCCGGTCAAGTGCCCCCTTCAGTACCCGTCACCCATTCACCCCCACTCCCCACCCTCCTCCCCTTCCATCACCCCTAGTTCATTTCTCAGAGTTAGGAGTAGAAGTTTTATTCTTAAGAAGTTTCCGGCCCATGGGGAAAGATGTAGGTAAAGAGAGATAATTAGAAAGCAAGTTCCATGATGAGAGGAATACAGGTTATTTCAGGACTACCTATCTCCAGGAAAATTGATGCAGTGGGTGGTGCTGGACAAGGTTGTACATGAAGAGTACAGATCAATCAGGGGCATCAGCTCTCAGTAAACATCCCTGTGTTGCCAAAACATGTATACAGGGAGTATGGGAAAGGTAGGCCACACTCACCCAGACCCTACAGTAGCCTCCGGTAGGCCTCAGAGTCAACCCTTGTCCTCCTGTCTTATTTGGAAAGAGAATATACTTCCAGGCTAGTGATCCTCTAACCTGCCAGGGTAGAATTTGCTCACAAAATGCCTTGGAAATAAAAAGAGATAATAAAAATAATAGTTTGTTTTTTTTTTAAAGTAGTAGAAAAATGAAATAGGCCTCAGACACCAGTAATGTTTTCTAAATATTTCCTTATGCTTTTCGTACTAGCCTGCTAGGGCTGCTGTAACAAGATACCCCAGACAGGGTGGGCGGCACCCCCTGCAGACATTTATTCTCCCACAGTTCCAGAGCCTGGAAGACTAAGATCAAGGTGTGAACAGGGGTGGTTTCTAGTGACAGCTCTCTCCTTGGCTTGTAGGTAGCTGTTTTCTCACCGTGTCCTCACATGGCTTTCCCTCTGTGTGTGGAGAAGGAGAGAGATCTCTGCTGCCAATTCTTCTAAGGACACCAGTCCTAGTGGATTAAGATCCCTTAAAGTTTATCCCTGCACATATTCCCCAGATTTCTGCCTGTATAAAATAGAAAACTCAAGTTGTTCTTTTGGAGTATAGCACACCTCTTTATTTGGTTTATCCTTTGTTATATAAGTATCCTGAATTTGAGCCCTACATTGGGTATAGAGATTGGAAAGAAAAGAAAGAAAGAAAAGAAAGAAGAAAGAAAGAAAGAAAGAAAGAAAGAAAGAAAGAAAGAAAGAAAGAAAGAAAGAAAGAAAGAAAGAAGAGAGAAAGAAAGAAAGAAAGAAAGAAAGAAAGAAAGAAGAGAGAGAAAGAAAGAAGAGAGAGAGAAAGAAAGAAAAAGAAAGAGAAAAGAAAAGAAAAAAGAAAAGAAAAGAAAGAAAAGAAAAGAAAAGAAAAAGAAAAGAAAGAAAGAGAAAGAGAAAGAAAGGACAATTCTGACAATCACATTCAACTTATAAACTAATTTTGAAAGAACTGACATCTTTACACTATTGAGTTAAACTCCCCATAACCAAATTACTTGAAATAGACTCACTAATACCTATCACACTCTGCATTCAACTGGAAAACACTTCCAGAACACCTACATATTTTATTTCTCACTAAATGAGTTGAAAGCTTAACATACCCTGTCATGACATCTGCATTAGTTAGTAGTATTGTGCAATCTAACTCAACACTACACACACCAATGGTACGCGAAAAGAAAATTGTTGTTCCTGCCAAAGCTGAATTAAGTGACTTAGAAAGACTCAATGAAAAGAAGTTGCTAAAATTACATGTGAGAAATTGGTCAAATATTAGAACAAGTAAATGTGAAATTCTAGAAGGATTCTGCTTTCATATTACCTCATCAATACTTTTAACTGCAAGTGTCGGCTCAAAAGAAACAAAACCAGACGTCTGAGATGATGCCTTTTCAGATATGATTTATACAAAAAAGTCAATGAGCAACTCCAATCAGTGATATTGCCTAAGGAAAACATTTAAAGCTCAGCTGTACAGAAAAACATTTATGAAAAAGTGTCAATTCACATGTTGAAATTTTCAATAACTTATTTTTGGTTTACATTGATCTTTTCTTTAATTATTTCACATCTTAGGAAACTTTTGTCACCAAATGAGCAATGAATTGTCAATTCCAATTGTGACAGAGAGGTTTTCCACAATATCCTCTCCACTTACCCTGGTCTTCTTCAATGTTCTTCAGTAAAAAGGTTTATTATTTTTCAAGAAGATCCTGTGTATTTTTGTTAATTTTATTTGCAATTACTTCATAGTTTTGCTGCTATTGCAAAAGAGATTTTTATCAATCATACTCACTGTTCTTTGCTGATTAAGGGAAAGATACTTTTTTTTTTTTTTTTCTATTTATGAGAGTCACAGAGAGAGAGAGAGGCAGAGACACAGGCAGAGAGAGAAGCAGGCTCCATGCACTGGGAGCCCGACGTGGGACTCGATCCCGGGTCTCCAGGACTCGATCCCGGGTCTCCAGGATTGCGCCCTGGGCCAAAGGCAGGCACTAAACCGCTGCACCACCCAGGGATCCCAATACTGAGTTTTATACATTGGCCTTGTATAGGTCTACTGGTCATTTTGATAGACCATTTTGTCAGTCTTAATATTTTGCTGGTTTATATGGGAGGGTATGAGTTTTAGGTCAAGTTCCCTAGAAGGTTGACTCTGAGATGAAGATTTTCATGCAGATGATTTATTAAGACCTTTCCAGATTAACTTCTGTTGAGAAGGGGGACATAGCAAATTTGGGCAGAGGGAGAAGTTGGGCAATGGTCGCAGGGCTTCCTCCTGGGAACTCCGGAGCTGGGATGGCCATGCAGAGTTGCAGAGTTGCGGCAATAGGACCCAGCATTTGTATCCTCACCTTATCCAGTATTTGCATATAAGCCATATCCAGGGACAGAGTGTGACCTTGAGTAAGGTAGTTCTCTTCAACCAACACCCACCACCACAGGGGAAACTCAGCCATAAGGTGTCATCCCTCAGCACTCCTAGAGCATGGGAGAATGAGGGTTTCAATCACAGAATGAGGACAACTGGGTGGCATACCACAGCATCCCACTATGGTATGAAATGCAAATTTTGTTTTTTTCTCAAATATTTATATTTCATTTAATTTTTATGGCTTTCTATTATGTGGCTAAGCCTTCCAGTATAATTTTGAATTAGTAAGTAAGGGCAGGCATTCTCATCTTTCTCCTGGGCTTTAATTGGACTTTTAGTGGTTCACTGTTATATGATATTTGCTGTAAGTTTCTAGCAGACACTCTACTTGGATTAAGGAAAGTATCTCTTATTCTAAAAAATTATGATAAGATTTTTTATCATTAATAGGTATAATTATCAAATGCTTTGTCACATCTAATGGAATGAGTGAGTGGTGTTTTCCTTCTAATCTGTTATTGTAATAAATATTTAAAAATTATCAAATAATCCCTGTAATCTAAGATAAACCTTACATGGTCATAATACATTATTCTATTAAAACACTGCTAGATTCTTTTCTCCTAATAAATTCATTTAGTTTGATAAGTTCTTTATAAATCTTGGATACTAGCCCTTTATCTATCTGGTATGTCATTTGCAAATATCCTCTCCCATTCTGTAGGTTTGTCTTTTAGTTTTGTTGACTCTTTGCTGCTCAAAAGCTTTTTATCTAGATGAAGTTCCAATAGTCCATCTTTGCAGCCACATTTGCAGAGGTTGCTGCCTGTGTTCTCCTTTAGGATTTCGATGGATTCCTATCTCACATTTAGGTCTTTCATCCATTTTGAGTTTATCTTTGTGTACAGTGTAAGAGAATGGTCCAGTTTCATTCTTTACATGTGTCCAATTTTTCCAACACCATTTGTTAAAGAGACTATTTTCTGTTGGATATTCTTTCTTGCTTTGTCAAAGATCAGTTGACCATAGAGTTCAGGGTCCATTTCTCAATTCTCTATTCTGTTCCATTAATCTCCTTGGTACAATTTGATCATGTGTATTTTCCGAAACAGTTGACTGATACATCTGAGTATTAAACGGATCAGCGTAATTGTTTTATTCTTAGTAAACTCAAGTGTTTTTTAAAAATTTATTTTGGATGTAGAGTTTTATATTTTTAATTTATTTCTTGACATAATTTATAATTCTTCTATTTTTCTTATTATAGTTGCCACAAGCTTTGGTTGCAGAGATCCAGCTCCTAGGATATTAATCAACTCTATTTTGACTCTTTTCTTTGAGTTCTGTTTTTATCTTTACTATTTTCTTCTTTTTAATCAGTTTGCATTTGTACTTATTTTGTTGTTTGCTTGTTTGTATTTTTTTTTATTTTTTTTAAGTTAAAATCCTAGTTCATTTACTCTCTTTTCCCTTGTAAATGCATTTCAGCATATAAAATTTCCCCTAAGAATCATTTGGCTTCATTCCCATAGATATTCAAAACTCCATTTGTTTCTTTCACTCCTATATATTTTGCAATTTCCATTTTTCCCCTTCACTAATGAATTTATTAATTTTTTAAAAAAAAATACAGGTGAATGGTGTTGTTGCTATGGGAAAAACAGGTTTCTATATCTCCTGTATTCACCTCTGAATGTATTGAATTATATTTTTTTTTTGTTATTTTTGAGACTTTTGTGATCTAGGGCACATTTTATTTATGTAAATGATCAGTGTAGGTGGAAAAGAATACATATTCTGTCTTGGATGAAGAAATGGATATATATATATATATATATACACACACACACACACACACCACAGACACATATATATGTATACATAAATACATATGCATAACTGAATACATAAACACACACCTACATAGGTCACAGCAAGAGAACCCTTGCCCAGAGCAATGATAATAATGTGCTATGATCTGAAGATTAGAATTAATGCCTCCCTTTGCTGCTAAGATCAGAAAAAAAATTTAAAAATCAAAAAGATAAAGAGAACCACCATCTGAGGGTTTTCTCACTCCTCATTCCTGTTGACACTCCGCCACTTTCCCTGTCTCCAGGGATGATCCAGGGTTTCTGAGCTCACCACCACAGCTGTCCATTCAATAAAGGTTTTGCTCAAGTGCCTCAGATCAATGTTCTTACACAGTGAGCAGAAGCATTCTTGCTGGGTTTCCTCCCTTCCACCAGCTTAGAAGCAGATTGCTTCTCCACCACTAGGAGGAATACCTTTCCTGCTAGTAAAAGCCCCATGACTGGAACATAGAAGCCAATAGAGGGAGGTGAGAGTTGGGCCTGAGGTAGGGATTTGGTGGATTCCAGCTCCAGGGTCCTGCCTGCAGACCATCTGCTTCGTCACTGTCTCTAACCCCACAGGGTCTTTGCACATGCTGTCCTTTAGCCCAGAACACTCTCCTTCTTCTCCTCTCCATCTGGCTATCTCTCCTCATCCTATTCTTCAGGCCCATTGTCACTCTATAGTGAGAGCCATCTTCTTTTAACACCCTATGTTTACTATCATTCTATTTTCATAAACATGTAAATCCTCCTTCAAAGAACTTATCACACTTACAGCTGTACAAATTCTTTTTGTGGTTGTTTGGAATTTATCCTACTAGGCTGAAGGCAGAGACTCTGTGTGTGTGTTCCTCATTCTTGCATGTCGAAGCCCAGCTGAGTGCCCTGTGCTTAGTTAACACTCAATAAAAATCTATTGACTGAATGAATGAATTTATTTACTGCTGGTTGGTTGGCTGCTCAATTAGTTTAAGTTCATGCAGAGGAAAGGACTAGAAAGCTAGCTTCCCTTAAAGCAGACTCTTAGCCATCATCTGGCATTCTTATGGGGCCATGCACATGCACAGACCAAATTTGCTGACGGTTGTGAAAGCTGCACTGTGCTCCTCCCTCTATGCGTTCTTTTCTCTTCCTTTAGCTTCTTCCTCTTGCTTTTTTCTCCTCTCTTCTGCACAAGACTATGAAGATGTGCTGTGATTAGTTTTGTTAATAACCCTTTAGACTACAGAGATGAAAGTCTAATCCACCAAATAACTCTCTTTCCGGGAGATGGACCACATATTCATACTTTCTAGGCACATCATTTGATGATTGCGTATCGCTTCTTTAATGTTCCTGCTAAGAAAATTATAAATTAAATCCCTCTTTGTTAAAAAAAAAATCACTATTTCACTAAGCCTGCTGTTAAACTGAGATTAATGTTCTATATCTAAAGTATAAATTACCTAATAATTCCTCCCACCACAGAGTTCAGGAATTTAGAAATCCCGTATCAGGGTTTCCTCTTTTAATGTATGTCATGAATCTCTGCCTCCTTAGGACACATACCAAAATGGCATTTTAGAGTTGTTTAGTGCAGCTAATTCCATCTCCAATGTCTCAGCTTTGATTAAAAAAAAATCACAGATATTACACACCAGGATCCTTTCCTCCCTATTTTTCCTTTATTCTCTCTCTCTTCTTGTTTATTTCTAAAGGACACACAAAAACATTATATATTTTTATATCTGTAATTCACCTTTTCTTTCTAAAAACACTCAAATACCCAAAGTTTTTTAAGTACTTGAATCCATCATTTCTACATAAACCAGATCCTAAAATAAAAAATAATAAGAAAGAAAGAATGAAACTCTTAGCATTCTTGATTTTAAGAAATGAGGAGGCACTTCCTGGAATAGATTTCTAATCCTAAAATCAAAGGCTGTCAGGGATTTAGGCTCAGAATTCTACTATTATCTGTGAGAAACAATGTAATCTCACGTAAAATATTAAAATACCAATTCTATCAAAATACATATTGTCATGTAGTGACCCGTGCACATTTTTACTACGAATATCTTTTATTTATTTTATCTATACACCAAGGAAGCTTGCTTTGAAAGCTGGTACTGAATCATTTGGTAAAATGAGGAAGCCCCAGGGCATATGGCAAGGGTGACTAGGCTCACACTCTGTGTACACTTCAGTCCCTTCGTGGCTGCACAGAAGGGGCTTTCCTCTCAGCTGAGCTGATGCCTGGTCCCTCCACATGATTTCAACAAGTGTAAATAATTTCAAATAACATCTGGCCCCTGGAATAAAGGTCTGTTTTCTCTTTAAAAAAAAAAATCATTTTTCTAACACAGCCAACTGTTCTATTGATTGCTATGTAACAAACCACCAGCAAAACCATGTGGCTTGAAACAAAAATTTAATATTATCTCTCAGAGGTTCTGTGGTTTGACTGGGACTCATCCGTGGCTTTCTCCTGGGATCTTTCATGGACCTGGTTGAATCAAATACCAGTTGGAGTTGCAGCCTGAAAGTTTCACTGAGAAGGGCACACAAAATGACTCCCTCAGAGGGCTGGCACATGATATTGGTTGTTCAATGGAAGCTCGGCTAAGGGATTTGGGTCTTCCCTCATGTAAGCTCCACATGGGACCCTTGGGCTTTCTCATGAGAAGAGGATATCCAAGCCATCAAGCCACCAAGTGATCCGGATGTAAGCTGCAAGACTTCCAGGGAACTTGACATCTGAAGTTGCAGGACAGTAGTTGTGCTGCATTCTCCTGAGTCACGAAGAACAGTTGTAATTGATGGAGAGAGAAACAGATTCTATCTCTAGGTAGAGAGTGGCACAGCCCAGAAGAACATCTGAGAAGGGAGACACTTTAGCGGCCATCTCTGTAAAAGAGAAGCTGCTTCACACATCTTAAACCTAAAGGAAGTAGAACTTCTTCCAAATAACAACACAGATGGACTGATGAGAGGCACACAGTGTGACTGCTACATTTTTACCCGGGATGATATGGATGGGTAATGTTTTGAGGTCAATTGTGTTCCCCCAAAACTCATGTGTTGAAATCCTAACCCTCAATACCTCACACTGTGACCTTATTTGGAGGTGAGTCTTCACAAATATGAGCAAGTTAAAATAAGCCCATTAGCTTAGGCCTTAATCCACTATGATGGCACCCTTATAAAAAAGGAAAATTTGGCCACAGAGACAGATACACACAGGGAGAACACGGTGAGAACAGGACGGTGAGGTTGGGTGTGATACATCCATCGGGCCAGAGAACATCAAAGACTGCTAGCTCACCGCCAGAAGCCGGGAGGAAACAATTCTGGGGACACCTGATCTCAGACTGTAGCCTCCGGAGCTGTGAGACCATAAACTTCTGCTGTTTAAGCCACTTGGTGTGTAGCACTTTGTCACTGCAGTCCCAGGAACTAATTCAGGTAACAGCAGAGGGTCAACAGATCTGACCTTGCCCCAGGAAGTACACATATTCACTACACTGACCTACTTCTCTGGAGCTGCTAATCACAGGCAAACTCAAAATGAAGCACAATAATTAAAGGGGTTTTCTCCTGAGCCCCACAAAAGACCTAAAATTGCATAGCTACGCTTGCCCACTAACCTTGAATTACATGGTTCTGTTTTAAGTATCTTTTTCTTTCTCTCTTTCTCCTTTCCTTCCTTCCTCCCTCTCCCCTTCCTTCCTTCCTTTTCTTTCTTCCTTCCTCTTTCCTCTCTTCTTTTTTTTTTGACATTACAAATATTTATTACTATTAGATCAATCATTGTTTAACAGTCTTAATTCCTTTCAAGACTCCATAACAAGACAATATTCTATGTAGAATCAACAGAGTGTATGCACCTCAGGTCAGCGAGTAGATGTGATTTTATTTTATTTATTTTTCATTTATTTTTTATTGGAGTTCAATTTGCCAACATATAGCATAACACCCAGTGCTCATCCCATCAAGTGCCCCCCTCAGTGCCCAGGGGTGGTGGGCAGGGGGTGAGGGTGACTGGGTGATGGCCTCTTTCCTTTTTTCTTTCTTTCTCTTTCTTTCTTTCCCCTTCCATCCTTCCTTCCTTCCTCTCTTCCTCTTTCTCTATTTCTTTCCCCCATGCAATCTTAGGAGAAACTTTTTTTAGGGCTTTCAGACCAATGTCACTAATAGGGCCTTTGGGTTTCCTAATTGCCTCTCACAAGTTGACTGCAATCCACAATTGGGCAACCTGCAGAGAATCAAAGGACTTAGCTTGGATTTCATACACCAAGGTGTGTGGAATCACCATTAAACTCTGGCAAAGAAGATCAGAGCCTCCCAAGAATGTACATTTAGTACCTGGCAGTTTCCTGAGGGTGAGTCTTTTGGATCTTGTGTTAAAGCTGAGATTCCTCCCAGATGTTAAGGGGGCAGCCTTCTCCCAGGACCCAGCATCATTTCAGCTGGAGATTATTAAAAGTTGTTGGCGTGTGTGTTGACAAGACTTTGCAGGTGCGTTGATTAGCACCTGCAGGCCATTGCATAGACACCCTAAGGGAAGACCTCAGCGGGATGCCTTCCAAACCCTTCCCCCTAAAGCATGGGAGAAAGCTCAGCTTGGCATAGCTGGCCCCAGAGAAACACCTTCCTTCTCCTCAGCCCCACTATTGCGTCAGGTACAGAGGCTGGCTTCTGAGAAAAGCAACCCTTGTAAGTACATTCTTCCATACCAGGTGATGACTGCACTGCTGGAAAACCATACATTCAGGTGACACAAGTCACCAGGACCACTTGTGAACATATTCCTTTTATTTTTTAAAAATTTTTAACATATTCCTTTTAAATAGTCATTGAACCCAGTAGGGCCCAAATTAAATATTCCAAGTAGGAGTGGCAATTTTGTATGTTCAGGTGAGTAAAGAGACTTCTTTCACACAGGAAGATCATTTTCCTCCAAAGACCTGGCGGAGGGACTCCAGGTCTATGAATCAGACCCTCATCGACTATTAAAGAATCTTAGAATGCTCTTATCCAACCCCCCATTTGACAGATAAGGACACATAGACCTCAGGAATAAGGTAACCCAAGATTATAATCTGGCCAATGGCAGAGTCCCAAGGGCTGGGAACTTCCATATGTAATAAGATCTTTCCCAGATAAACTTGGTTAGAATTCCATAATGTGCACAACATCTGCCACTGTTCAAAGTCCTGTCAGGAGATTCAGGCAGTTTTCTTATGCTCTGAGAAGCTGCTACCTCCAGCTTGATGTAGGGGTGTCAACACCGTGACAGTTTAGAAGATGGCTTGCGTTGGCTGTGACAATGTGGACCCTTGAGTTAAAACCCTACGTCTATGAGCAGAGCCTTGTTAGGAGGATGCCAAATCCCCAGACTTTCACCGTACTTCATTATTTCATTTGAGGAACACCACTCATGAGATAGACCTGAAAGGTGAACCTTCCAGAGCTCCCTAAAGCTATGGAGAAAATAGACGTGTGGCCTTTGTTGTATTTCCTTAATAGAGAAAAACCGATGCCTTCATTTGCTGGCATCAAAACAGCCAGAATAACTGAGTAGCTTGTGCTTTTGTTATTTTAATCCTTATGAAAATACTTGACACCATGGTTACTTCTGTGCTGGAAGCCCTCCTCCTGAGCGTGACACTTCTTTCTTCCAGGCTAGGGTTCTCCTCCACAGTCCAAACCAATAGGTGGTTAAGAAAACCATTGATCCAGAGCAGTGGCCCTTCTTGAGAGGAACCAGCACCTGAGGGGCTTGATAAAACCGGTCACTGGGCCCCATCTCCAGAGTTTCTGTTTCAGGAGGTCTGGGGTGGAGGTCAAGAATTAGAATTTCTAACATGTTCCCAGGTCATGCTAATGCTGTGGTCTGGGAGCCACACTTTGAGAACCACTGTTCTAAGTGACAAACCCAGGAATCACAGGACAAACTACCCTTTTATAGATATTTATCTACCTCCCAGTGCACATACCACCAGAAAATGGTACACATTTACTATAGCTCCCTTTTTTTCTGTGCCCCTAACTTTTTTCAACTGCCTCTTTTTTTTTTTTTTTTTTAATTTGTGATAGTCAGAGAGAGAGAGAGGCAGAGACACAGGCAGAGGGAGAAGCAGGCTCCATGCACCGGGAGCCCGACATGGGATTCGATCCTGGGTCTCCAGGATCGCGCCCTGGGCCAAAGGCAGGCGCTAAACCGCTGCGCCACCCAGGGATCCCTCAACTGCCTCTTAAAGAGACATATTGGAGGAAGATGAGAGAGAAAGACAGACAGAGGCACTTTGGAGTCCTTGAAACCCACATGCAAACCAGGAAGGTCAGACATCGGTTTGTTTTGTGTCCTGTGAGTGTGTCTTGCTCATCCCGACACAGTCCAGTCGGGATTACAACAGAGATGTATTCCGGGAGCAGATTTATTCCAAGCAGCTCCACAGTCCTGCACGGAAGTCTAGTAGGAAAGAGGGTAGATAGAAGGAGAGGCAGCATAGGGACACCTGGGGGTGGGGTGGGGGCTCACTAGTTGAGCTCAGGTCATGATCCCAGGGTTCTGGAATCGAGTTCTGCATGAGGGTCCCTGCAGGGCCCTTGCTTCTCCCTCTGCCTCTCTGTCTCTCAGGAATAGATAAATAAGATATTTTTTTAAGAGAGAGAGAGAGAGAGAGATACCTGGGTGGTTCAGCAGTTAAAGCATTTGCCTTTGGCTCAGGTTGTGATCCTGGAGACACGGGATCGAGTCCCGCATCAGGCTCCCTGCGTGTAGGCTGCTTCTCCCGCTGCCTGTGTCTCTGCCTCTCTGGGTCTCTCATGAATAAATAAAATCTTAAAAAGAGAGAGAGAGAGAGAGGCTGCATGTCAGCGGAGCCTGGTGCAGGAGGCAGGCCCCACCTTCTGCGTCTGTGAGGAAGTCAGTGGGGAAGGCTGGCCCTGCCCTTCACCTGGGCGGTGGCCCACCTGCCCCTGCGCCGTCTTGCAGACATTTGCCACTTGGCATCACACCTGCAGCAGGGCCGTGGCCAGAATCAGACTTACCGGCAGCAGGAGGTACAAATAATAAAACAGCAAATGCATCTCAAAGGGACCTAATTCCGCTTCTGCAGGTATCCCGATAGGGTCGCGGGGCGCCCTCTGGGCCGGGGACCTGCCGGGTCCCCCCCCCCCCCCCCCCACCGCCTGGCCGCGCAGCCCCGTGCATATTAAAATCCAACAGGTGCACCGCCCCGGGTGTTTTTCTTCCGCGGCTCCCGGGGAAATCATAAACCAGATATATGGCCAGAGGACGGTTTCTGGGGTGCCCTGTGAGCAAACGGAGAGGAAAACTAGATCAACAAGCGGCCGGCGGGGACAGTAAATCAACAGGCCAGAGGAGGAGCTCGAGGAGCCTCTCCCGGACCAGTCCCGTCAGTGGGGCCCAGCGCTAATGTCAAAGCCACCTGGTGCCCTGGGGGGCGGGGGGGGGGGGACCCTGGCCCGGAGGAAATGATTGAGCCGTCTGTCAGCTGCCTGCGAGCCGCCGGGGGCCCTGGGAGCCCCACGGCCCGCAGCCTCGTCCCCCCCGTTGGCTCCTGCAAACCAGCCTGGGAGCCGGGGATCAGTGTCCCGACGTCCAAGACGGCGACTGCGCAAGCGGAGTTGTCCAGGTCCCACCTACTCCTCCCGGGCAGATGCAAACCATTCTCTCCGGATTGGAGGGGAGCCGGGCACACGGGGGTGCCTGGGAGTAAGGCAGCCAGAGAGGGCCTTCCAGAAAATACCCCTCCCCAGCTGGAGGCCTGGGCTTCCTGCCCTCACCTGAGGCCTGGGGGAGCCAACGGCCTCCCAGTCAACCTGGTCGTTTCTTTTCTTCTTTTCCATTTATTTTTTTATTTTGTGACTTTTTTCTCAGTATGGGTGCAAGGGTTAAAAAAAGGTGTGTTGAGGCTAAGGTCGGTTGTAACTTGTGTGTGTCTTGGAAACCCTGTTTTCCCCAGTGCTTTCTGGGCGACTCACAAGTTTGTTTTCTCTTTTTTAAATAATGATTTTACAGTGGAAAGAGAGCAACTTCAGCTTTATTTGACCGGTTGACAGAAGCCGATTTAAAAGTGATGGAAATGAAAAAATAAAAAATAAAAAATAAAAAATAAATAAAATAAAAATAAAAAAATAAAAATAAAAATAAAATAAAAGTGACAGAAATGGTGAAATATGAGGAATTTGGGCACATCAGGAGCCCTAAAGACATTGCTGTGTAGTGCAGTGGTGCAAACATATAAACATGTGTATATATACGTGTGCATGTGTGTGTATATGTACATTTACATACCAGTGTGTAACAGGTGTATATGTATACACGTTGTTTACACTGCTGCACAATAGACACATATGTACATGTATACATATATACATATCCTGCCTCTCACACATACACACATACTCCACCACATCACACACGTACACAGCACACCACATTCACACACAAAACACGCATATACACTTGCATATACATATGTATGCACAACACACCATATCACACTCATATGGTACACCACACACACAAACATACATTACACACAGCAAACACACATATACCCACACGTGCACACACTCCACCACACATATCTTACCACACACACACATGTAAGATGTGATTCTGGAAGCATTAAGCAAGTTCTTTATTCCAGTCACAGTACTTTTGGGGATCAGGAGTTCACAATATCAAGGGACTATGTCAACATCACTTGTAACAGCCCCGGTCTTTGGCTCATATCGACGTTAAGAAAGATTTTCAATAAATTGGAGCAATTTCTCATGAGTCTGAAGGAACCAAACCCAGCTGTCCAGGTCTTCATTTTTCCATCGTGTGTGGGTGTTTAGAGGAACTTGGTTACAAGTAGCTGTCAGCAATAAGTCTAAAATTAAGAAAAGAAGGAAGTCTTGATTTATGACCCAAAGTGTGGAGTCTCATTTCAGAAATGTGAAGAGTGCAGGCCTATGCATAGTACACACACACATACATGCACACGCACACACACACACTCATATACATACTCATACACACATACAATCATATGCCACTCCCACATCCACCCACGTATACACACGCAGACTCCTCCCACATATGCCCATACACATATATACACCCATACACAAAGAATGTACTCTGGTAGAGATGTTCAAAAAATGTCTAGAGTCAGTTAATACTCAAGAAAACATGAGCTATTCCATGATAGGCGTGCAGAACTTAGCCTTAGTCTCTCTTTATGATTCCAAGTGAGATTTGTAAAAGAACTGTAAGACTGGCTCATCCATGCAAGAGACTCTTCTGTCTATAATTACTAAATATCCTTTGGAGTGAAAAATAAAACAGTATTTATCATTTATATAACCACTTACTGTGTGCCAGAAACCATTAAATCGAGCTAAGTTTGTTCATGGTTATTTGGAGATTTGAGTTGTATAAGAAGGAATGCTGGACAATAATTTTCCAGGACTTGCCGAGACAACTACCTTGTAGAAAGGATAAAAGAGATGTTACTCTACTACCTGATTCCTTGAGGTTCACAAGATACCAACCATATTGAGCAACTGACAAAAATCAAGGAAGAAGCTCCAAGGATATGTAGAAATCTTTTTTTTAATTTTTATTTTTTTAGGTTTCCATTACATCATAAGATCCTGAAATCCTAAATCTTTTCTCTGTCATTTTTTGTAGTTTCCTATTTTCTATAGGTACTTTCAAGTTTTTTGTTTAGTATTTCAACTTTGTAAGCGTGGTTGTTTTATAATCTAGGTCTGATAATTATAAAATCTGATATCTCTGCTGACCAATTTCTGCTGCTACCTGCTATTTCTGCTAGTTCTTACTCATTGCCTTGTTTTGTTGGATGTCTAGTTATCTTTGAGTGCATACTGATCATTGCCCTTGAAAAACTATCTGCAACCTGGGATGAATAGTTCCCTCCACCACAGAGACTTTGTTTGTGCTTCTGTAAATATGCAAGACACTTCTACACAGGAACCATCTCAAACCAAGGCCTCAGGTTCTAGGGCTCACCCAGGCTACATATGTCCAGGGTAAAAATCTATACCAGTCTATAACCATCTTTGGGATAAGTTTTTATTTACTCCCTCCTTCCTTTCTCTTCTGCTTTGTTCACTCCTGATAAAAATCTTTTCTGTACCCCCTAATATTAGAGGAAGAGAATAGGTTTAGCTGTGGTTTAGCCTTAAGTATATGGCTCTTTGGATTCCCACTTAATTAGTGAGGGCTTCCCATAAAACTTCTAATCTTCATCTAGGATCCTGACTTATGACCCCTTTACTCCATGGAACCAGTGACCTCAAATCCAAGTATGCTGCATGTGCAAATACTTTGAGGTCATAAGCAGCCTGGATATTCCAATGTTTTACCTATATTTCTGAATACCGGCTTTTGTTCATAAACGGACCTGGAATCTCCTCATTATTTTTTAGTTTTGCAAAGATTTGGATTTCTAAATAAAAACTGTAGCCATGTTTTATTATTTTTAACAAAAAGACAGATCTGAATAGACTACAATTACCAGAAAGAGTTTATAAGAGGGTGTTTTCACTCCAAAAGTTACATGGGAAATCTATTACTTAATGAATCTAAACTGTACGTCTTCTACAATATTAAGAGTCTCATCAGAGAGCTCTGTGGTGTATTGTACAGGAGTTCACATTGGTCCCATACATGAGAACTTTGACTCTACTGATTATAAATTATTTATAGATAAACGGATTAGGAAAACCCAAAAACAAACCTCAAAAAGACTCTTGCATTTGCTATATTTCACACATTGTATATCACCCACCATGCAATGACGAAGTCTCTTGACAGAAACTAAGTCTCATTTTCCAATATGGGAGACTTTGAAAGCACAGCATGAGCACTTTGCAAAATGCCCAGCTTTAGGGTGACTTATCTGTTCAAAGTTTTCCCTGGGTTTATCTTATATTTTCTCATATAATCATATGGTCCACTTAGACTCAGTTGACTAGTAATTCATTGCGCAGGCAGACACTATAATTTTACCTTATAAGGAAAAACTGGTGGATTTGTCTGGTTTCTTTAAAAATAAACTCATCTTGATTATTTGTATTTTTTCCCAGTTCTAATGTCAAAAACAATAGCCCCTGAATAAAGAAAATGCCAAACCGTAAGAACAAGCCAACGCATTTAAATTATAGAATTACTTTTTAAAAATAAGACTAGACTGGACTGCAATTTTATAACTGAACCACATTTTAATTCTATCTTGCACAAGGTCATTGCACACATGATTTGAGTTCTCCTTAGAGCTTTCTCATCTCTTCCTAGGAGGCTGAAGAATTTATAGAGACAAAATAGGCAAGAACATTTCTTAGAGAATATGCAATGCAGTTCATCCAGAATGACATCTTGGAGGTTATTTTGTCCTCCCTGGTCTCATATAAGTCATTCTGATGCAGTAAAATATTTGTAAAATTCATAACCAAAGTATTCTGTTATATAAAAAAATTAAGTACTTCCAGCCAAAGTCCTAATGAGACCAGTCCCAGCTTCACATTCCCCATGAATAATGAAAATGCTCCTCTTGAGAAAGTATGAGATTTTAATTTTATTAGTCCTGATACTAAAAAAATCCCCTCATGTACTTGTTTTCACTTTAAGGCACCTTTGTGATTATCAATAGATAATTCAGGACTCGGCATTTGAAAATACAGTGCCTTTCACATAGTAACACACTCAGCTCTTTAATCTGCCTCATGTCTAGCTTCTAAATATGGCAGTCACAAAAAGATCCCATCAGTGTGTCACATTAGAAATCAAGAAACTGGCTTTCTTTTGATTTACCTGCTACCAATGAGCATTTCCAGAAAGGCATGCTTTTACAGAGCACATTAGGATCATAAATGTGTTAATGCATAAAACATCCCATTATTCTTGCTATCTCTTCCAGAGAAGGAAACAGTGATAGAGAGAGATTAATGGATGGACCAAAAGCCATCCAGGAAATTAGTAGCAGGTCTGGGATTAAACTTCGGAGTTCCTGCCACCCACTGTTAAGTAGAAGTCAATAGTACACTCAGCCTCTCCAGATTTCATTTTATGGCTGTAGTGAAAATGTGGGAGGGGAGGGCACTGCTCATCAGCCCTGGCAACTAGGTATGCAAATCCTCAGCTAAAACAAGATTGTGAAAACAGCCATGGAGCCTGTTTTTATTCCAAATGACCTAGAAGCCTCCTGCTGTCTCGAAGGTGTCATCCCAACAAAGGAATCTGAGGGCAGAACACGGAGAAATGCTGGGTCTATTTGACCTGCAAACTCCCAAACTATATTATTTCCATATTTTGCAGAATGATGCTATGAATTGTCTCACAGAGGAGGAAATGCCCTAAGAGTCACATTAAAGTCGTAAACAGAGTGTAGGATGGGGAGATAGGGGCTTGCAATTGCTTGAACAGCTTCCTCATTTACTTTTTTATAATGTGGAGACTGATGGCTCACGGTGGGCTCTTATCACTCTTCAGGTCCATGGGCCAAGCGTCTTACATGGGTAGCTTTTTATAAAATAGTGAAGAATGAGAACTGCAAGAGAGTACTAGGTCTGCCACTTTCCAACAGGGTGACCTTGGACACATTACTCACCTTTCCATGTCCTCATTTTGACCATTTTTGTCTGGAATCCAAATTACATAAGCCTGTATACTATATAGGGCCATTGTGAAGGTAAAATGCGATGCAAAAGATGTAGTTGTTGACCAAATTAAAAGCCTTAAGTTCATAAAAGGAATTATAATAGTTGAATATATGAGTATCCAGAATAATTATTTAAAGCTTCAACCATTTTAAGCAGTGTGTGTGTGTGTGTGTGTGTGTACCATACCGTGCCAGGTACAGAGAGATTTTTTAAAGAAGTCATAAATTTTAAGTATAAAGCATAACTCCTACCTTCCAGAAACTCATAATCTAGTTGGTCAAACAAGATTAACACTCATGACACGGGTAAATAACAGCCTTCTGCTTTCCTTGGCCAAAATGAGACCAGTCAAACCATTGGGTCACCCTTCTTCTGCAGGCCAACTTCGGAGCTCAGTGGTTGTACAAAAGATTTCCACTTCAGGTCAATGATTATCCAAATAAAAAGAACCCTAGAAGTGTGAGCACCATTCCAAATCAGGTTAAGGCACACAAACACAACATGAGCACACACACACACACACACACTCACATTTCCAGCTGCTTCCTTCAACATGACTCAGCGCACATTGGAACACGAGGGCTCAGGCCCTGAAACCACATGATTTCTCCCCACTCAACCATAACCAAGCACATCCCACTACTTCAGTGGATCACATGTTTGGCCTTTGATATAAGTGACTACCCTATATTTTCATTATATTTTAGTTATTTTTTTTCTGTATCGATAGTTGGAGCATTACTGAAACTTCAGAGTTACAGCTGTTTTTTGCCCCATCCATTTGCTGAAATTCTTTAGATTTTCCTCAGTAGCTCTTCTTGGCATCAAATTACTTACCCTTATCAAATACCAAAACGGGGCATGGGGGTGGGGTTGAAAGGAGGAGAGCATTTGGGGAAGTATAATCATTTGCTAAGCCTTACATTTTAAAGTGATTAGCCAAGGTTTGAGAAATTTCTCAGAGTGACTGTAGTGTGGAACCAAATAAAAAACCACAGAGATATTTGTAGTTTAAATGTTCTTTAAGTAACTGCATTATTACCACAGCACCTCGGAGGCTTCCCCTTTCTGCAGATTGCACATGGTCACCACTTCCTAAATAGCTGGCTTTATTAAAACACTACAGGCTTTTATAAAAATATCTCATACTTTGAATAATTTAATGACTGTGTTGAAAGGGGAAGACCTAGTTTTGTCCTACAAAATCCTATCTTTGGATTCACCAGCTGAAGGAAAGAAATCCATTTAAATCCATTTAAAACAGGCATATGGAGTATGTGCTATGTGCCCAAGATCATGCTTGACAGAGGCATGGGTTGAAAAGAACTCACTAAGAAGATGGGAGAGATCATGAACACCCTCAGAATGATACAATGAAAGTTTCAGGGGTTAGGTTATTTATTTATTTTTTTAGATTTTATTTGTTTATTCATGAGAGACAGAGAGAGAGGCAGAGACATAGGCAGAGGGAGAAGCCAGCTCACTGCCGGGAGCCTGACGTGGGACTCAATTTGAGGGCTCTGGGATTACGCCCTAAGCAGAAGGCAGATGCTCAATCGCTGAGCCACCCAAGTGCCCAGGGGTTGAGTTATTCAAAGGGTCACTGAGGGCCAACCCCCTTCCCAAGCTTTTGTCCACTATTGTTCCTTTTACTTACTAGCTTTACCCTCCACTGTTCTAATGAAACTAAGTTATCACAGTCTATAGTGGGATAAGGTTTTCAATCAGCTCAGTTGTATTCTTGTCCTTGTATAAATATCATTTTGATAGTTGTTGGTTTCCCACCAAGTTATTAAAGGTGGTCAGTTATGTCCCTGCTATATGTTGCTCTAGCCTTGGCTGTTGGGAAGTAGAAGCCCATTGATACACAAAGAAATGTTGGTCCTTTCCCTGACAACCTCGTGCCCAAGTTAAGATTCTACAATGTAAGTTGGTCTCCTAGGAGAAAGTGTCCCCTTAGAGCAGGAATTAAGGGCCGGGGGTGGGGGGTGGGGGGAGTGGGATATTTTCCATCTTCATAGCAAAATATTTTGCAGTAGGCTTTTTTTTCTGTTCTGGTAATTCTTGGCCTCAGCAGACAAGGAGAAATAAGTCTCAGGTAAGTTAAAAACAACTTTAAGCACTTCTCCCAGGGGCAAATGCTGTATTAACAGGAGACCCAAACAGAATGCTTATGCCTGAGTCCTGGCCTTGGTCTCGGTTCCATAACATGCTAGTTAAAATTCTTATCGTCGCCCGATGACAATCAGTCCCTGGGAATTCTGGAATGGTTGCAAACCCGCCATTTCCTGCAATTCATCAAAACTTAGTCTCCAAATGCTTTTGACTTTCTTCAGAAATATCATCATATATCACAGTCACGGGGGTCTCCTGTGCTCCTCTTCCCCCCCCCCCCACTACGGCTGGGTCACCTTTCAGAGCACTTATTTTCACTGGTGAAAAATGTAGGATGGAGTGACCTCCGATGAGACATGTCTAATCTAAGAGAGATGGTTGCTCATGATCGAAATTGCAGATAAATTGAATGAGTTTGTCTCCCAGAAGAGCTAAAGCAGGACCAAACAAAACAAAACAAAACAACCAAAGACTTCAGTGAGCATTCAGTCTGCAGGCTAAGAGAGAAAAAACAAGAATTCAAGATTGAATGGAAACAGGATAAAGATTAAGAGCAAGCAAAGCATCCTTGGGGTAATGTGGCAAAAGGAACACTGGGCTGGGAAACTGCAACTATCGGGGTGCTTGTTCCAACTTGCTGCTCACTGCTCTCTGCTCTCAGCTTCCTCAGCCCCATGGCCTTCCTGTGCTAACACTGTGATTCAAATCAAGAGATTACTATAAAATCTGTCCAGAAGGCTCCATCATCTCTTTCCTCTAATCAAGAGAAGGAAATAAGACAAAAGCAGATGCTACACTGACTGGCTGGGTTCTTCCCATCGACATGGCCACTGTTTCCATCCCGTCTGCCATCATCCTGACTTGTGCTGGAGCCACTTCAGAACCTACTCGGGCTTCATTGAATAAACAAAGGACAATTCAAATCGCCACTCCTCCAGAAAGGCTCAGAGGCCCCTTCCTCGAAATCCAAACTAGGAACAACCTATAGCCCTTGTATTCTTTTATCCTTTCTTTTCATCTCTCATAGACAACTGTTCTGTTTCATTCCATCTTGTGAGTACACGGTCAGAGGTTAGATTTGAGACCTGTAAGAGAGGCGTTCCAGACGTCATGGATAAGGGTCACCCATTGGCTTTTATTCTGGTCCAGATCAAGGATTCCGTTACCTTTGCTCCATGAGTCCTCTCTTTGGCCTGCCGTGTGCAGAATCTTAACCAGACACACCGGAAGGCTGTTGGTGGGTGCCATGGGGAGCATGCCATGGGGAGGCCCTGAGCAGCATGCTGTAAGGAGGCCCCTGTCCAGTGGGAGGGAGCAAAGCAGAGGAGATGATGACCTCCGTACAAGTGGAGCATGTATGTAAAATGCCAGCTGGAAAGAGCAAAAAGCCATTAGGAAATGTGTGAATTGTACTTCTGTTTGTTTGCATCCCCAAGACCACTTAAAGTCGTTAGAGTCACTGAATTGGAAGGGTCCTCAGAGACCATCTAGTCATCGCTGTTAAATAAGAATTCTGCTATCGGTTCTTATTTATCTGTTCTCATGCAAATTCATAACATTTTCAAATAGGCTCATATTTAATACTTCTAATCCACACCTGGGAGTCAAGTTGGGTGACTATTTAATGTAGTTGACTATATGTAGTTAACAATTACACAAACTAATGTTTCACGTTCAGAATAAAAGTATAGCTAGAAACTCAACAATTATGGTTTTCTGCTAACATAAACTATAGGGAATATAAGACTGCAGAAAGAAACAACACTTTCTCATATGAAAATCTAGGACTTATATGAAAATTAGATCCTTTTCGCTGCTTCTGCTTTATCTTCTAATTGTCCAAGCTTTTCAAATTTGCCTTACTTCCTATTTCTTCAGTTAGCCTTCATTCCTCATTTACAAAAACTAATAGTTCTCAATAATAATTTTACAGCAGAGTTCAAAATTCCCATGTCATGAAGGAGAGCTTTTAAATTTTTTATTTATTTTTATAGAAAATAGCTTTTCCCTGCTTGACCTTTTTCAGGTTCACATGTAACGCTACCCAAACCGTGAGTCACATATCTAATCCACTTTGCCTGGCTCCCCAGGATCCCCCTCACTCTTTGTGGAAAATCCCTGGCCTACACTAGACCTTTGCTGTTGTAATTTACTGGCTGATAAATTAGAAAGCCAAAGCTCTGACTTGTGTAGTCCCTGACTACGAAAGGGGAAGTTTAACTTGATTAAACCAGTTCTAAAAAAAGGAATGCTATCTAATCTGTATTGCAGTGGGGCCCTAAACCCAGCTGGGGGACCCATCCACCACAAGGCTTGTTTCAGGAAATCACATCACAGACCATAGCAACACTTGGGTTGGGATTTGGTTGCTGTCATTTTAATAAGGCAAGTTATGAAAAAAAAATGAGGGTTTGTAGCTCAGAATAAAATTGTCTAGGAAGATATTGATTCACTTAGGAACTTTAATTGAATGCCATCATGGGACACACTACAAGTTGTTGGGGATAAAGAGATGAATAAACCATCAACCCCAGCGAGTTCACAGTTGAGGATGTTCACCCTCTCCTGGAAGGTAAGCACACACCTGAACATATCCAATCAGAAATCAGTCCTTAAGCAAGGCTAAGGACTCACTGCCTCTCAGATGGATGGAAACGAAGATTCTACAAATTGAGGCCAGTTAACAGAGAGCAAAAGCTTATCAACCAATAAGACTTTATCACCATCCATTTCTCAGGATATCTCTGTGTATTAAAACTTTAAAGCAGAAGCACATTTATTTTTCTACTTATACAAAATATATTCCTCTTTCAACCATGATGGCGTGAGACCTTTTTTACACAGATGAACCACAAAGGTCGAAGCCTAGATACTTTAATTCTCTTCTAAATTTTTGCTGAGCCCTGAAGAGGTGTGGCAGGGTACTGATCTTACAGCTGCTTTTCTGTGTCCTGATTTGGAAATTAAACAAATGGCTCCTTCCACATATTTGCCAAGTGCTCTCTATCTTCTGTGGCAAGGTAATATCCTGGGGAGAGCTCCAAATTTGGAACTGAGAGGCTAAGTTCTAGTTCCAGCCCTGTTACTAACTAGCTTTGTGACCTTTGAACGAGCCACTTCATCTCTCTATGACTCAGCTACTTTATCCATAAAATAGTGGATTATTTCATACAAGCTTTTGACTTCCTTTCCATCCTATGAGTCTAATACTTATAAATTTTCAAACAATTAAATCTTTCGATCTTTGGAGAAAAGTACAAATGTTCCACTCTCCACGGTAACACATCAAGTATTGGCAGAAAGGACAGGGGACTTTTAAACTCCATTCATATTATAAATAGCCAAATAATTAGAATTATTATCTTTGTCTAACTTATCAGAACTACCATCAGTTTTTTTTAAAAAAAACAAATACACTTAATAACCAGAGAGCTCTCCTAGTCTGTTCCTCTCCATCCCTCTTCATCCCTCTTCATCCACTTATGGAATGTTTGTTTCGAGTTTTCATTTAAATTCTAATTAGTTAACTGACAGTATAATATTGGTTTCAGGAGTCGAGTTTAGTGATTCATCATACACACCCAATACTCATTACAAGTGTCCTCCCTTAGTACTGGAAGTCCTAGCCTCAGCAATCAGACAACAAAAAGACATTAAAGGCATTCAAATTGGCAAAGAAGAAGTCAAACTCTCCCTCTTCGCCGATGACATGATACTCTACATAGAAAACCCAAAAGTCTCCACCCCAAGATTGCTAGAACTCATACAGCAATTCGGTAGCGTGGCAGGATACAAAATCAATGCCCAGAAGTCAGTGGCATTTCTATACACTAACAATGAGACTGAAGAAAGAGAAATTAAGGAGTCAATCCCATTTACAATTGCACCCAAAAGCATAAGATACCTAGGAATAAACCTCACCAAAGATGTAAAGGATCTATACCCTCAAAACTATAGAACACTTCTGAAAGAAATTGAGGAAGACACAAAGAGATGGAAAAATATTCCATGCTCATGGATTGGCAGAATTAATATTGTGAAAATGTCAATGTTACCCAGGGCAATATACACGTTTAATGCAATCCCTATCAAAATACCATGGACTTTCTTCAGAGAGTTAGAACAAATTATTTTAAGATTTGTGTGGAATCAGAAAAGACCCCGAATAGCCAGGGGAATTTTAAAAAAGAAAACCATATCTGGGGGCATCACAATGCCAGATTTCAGGTTGTACTACAAAGCTGTGGTCATCAAGACAGTGTGGTACTGGCACAAAAACAGACACATAGATCAGTGGAACAGAATAGAGAATCCAGAAGTGGACCCTGAACTTTATGGGCAACTAATATTCGATAAAGGAGGAAAGACTATCCATTGGAAGAAAGACAGTCTCTTCAATAAATGGTGCTGGGAAAATTGGACATCCACATGCAGAAGAATGAAACTAGACCACTCTCTTTCACCATACACAAAGATAAACTCAAAATGGATGAAAGATCTAAATGTGAGACAAGATTCCATCCAAATCCTAGAGAAGAACACAGGCAACACCCTTTTTGAACTCGGCCATAGTAACTTCTTGCAAGATACATCCACGAAGGCAAAAGAAACAAAAGCAAAAATGAACTATTGGGACTTCATCAAGATAAGAAGCTTTTGCACAGCAAAGGATACAGTCAACAAAACTCAAAGACAACCTACAGAATGGGAGAAGATATTTGCAAATGACATATCAGATAAAGGGCTAGTTTCCAAGATCTATAAAGAACTTATTAAACTCAACACCAAAGAAACAAACAATCCAATCATGAAATGGGCAAAAGACATGAAGAGAAATCTCACAGAGGAAGACATAGACATGGCCAACATGCATATGAGAAAATGCTCTGCATCACTTGCCATCAGGGAAATACAAATCAAAACTACAATGAGATACCACCTCACACCAGTGAGAATGGGGAAAATTAACAAGGCAGGAAACAACAAATGTTGGAGAGGATGCGGAGAAAAGGGAACCCTCTTACACTGTTGGTGGGAATGTGAACTGGTGCAGCCACTCTGGAAAACTGTGTGGAGGTTCCTCAAACAGTTAAAAATAGACCTGCCCTACGACCCAGCAATTGCACTGTTGGGGATTTACCCCAAAGATACAAATGCAATGAAACGCCGGGACACCTGCACCCCGATGTTTATAGCAGCAATGGCCACGATAGCCAAACTGTGGAAGGAGCCTCGGTGTCCAACGAAAGATGAATGGATAAAGAAGATGTGGTTTATGTATACAATGGAATATTACTCAGCTATTAGAAATGACAAATACCCACCATTTGCTTCAACGTGGATGGAACTGGAGGGTATTATGCTGAGTGAAGTAAGTCAGTCGGAGAAGGACAAACATTATATGTTCTCATTCATTTGGGGAATATAAATAATAGTGAAAGGGAAAATAAGGGAAGGGAGAAGAAATGTGTGGGAAATATCAGAAAGGGAGACAGAACGTAAAGACTGCTAACTCTGGGAAACGAACTAGGGGTGGTAGAAGGGGAGGAGGGCGGGGGGTGGGAGTGAAGGGGTGACGGGCACTGGGTGTTATTCTGTATGTTAGTAAATTGAACACCAATAAAAAAAATAAATAAATAAAAATAAAAATAAAAAAAAACAAGTGTCCTCCTTAACACTCATCACCCATTTAGCCCATCCCCCATCCCATCCACCTCCCCTCCAGCAACCCTGTTTGTTCTCTATAGTTAGAGTCCCTTATGGTTTGTCTCCCTCTCTTTTTTTCTTCCTTCCCCTTCATCTGTTTTGCTCCTTAAAGTCCACATGTGAGTAAAATCATAGGATATTTGTTTTTCTCTGAGTGACTTACTTTACTTAGCATAATATTCTCTAGCTCCATCCACGTCATTACAAATGGCAAGATTTCATTCTTTTGGATGGCTGAGTGATATTCCAATATATATATAGATCACATCTTCTTTATCCTGCTAACAATTTTCTGACTCTGTATGACATTTCAGGCTTCAGCTCTAAAGCTCCCCACCAAACCCCACCCTCACCCATCTCCCACTCCTGTCAAAAAACCTTCTATTCCTCCAGCAAGAAAACAAAATCTCCCTTCTTTGCATTCTTCATCCATTGCGCTACCCTCTTTTGTGTCATTTAACTCTTTCTACTGTGTTTTATAGTAGGAATTTATATTTTTTCATGTTCTTGGGCTTCCTGATAGGAAAAGCCTGAGAAACTATGATATTCCACTCCCTAGGGTTTTGCTGATGCTCATAGACATCAAGAAAATGTTCAGGACTTAATCAGATTGGTGGCATTATTCAAGGCTGTGATAGTTCAGAACCATAAAAAAGTTCACAGTCTACATCTTGTTTGAATCTCAGTCACTTAGGGTCCAGTACCCCGAAGTGACTTAGCCCTCAAGGTGAACCAGATACCCAACAGACATTCCAGTGTGACACTTAGAAATCTGATTTTGTATCTCCAGAAAAGCTACATTTGGCCCCATTTCTTCTTCTTCTTCTTCTTCTTCTTCTTCTTCTTCTTCTTCTTCTTCTTCTTCTTCTTCTTCTTCTTCTTCTTCTTCTTCTCCTTCTCCTTCTCCTTCTCCTCCTTCTCCTTCTCCTTCTCCTTCTCCTTCTTCTTCTTCTTTTTTAAATAGGCTTCACACTCACCATAGAGCCCAATATGGGGCTCAAACTCATGACAGACGCTGAGGTCAAGACCTGAGCTGAGATCAACAGTCAGACATTCAACTAACTGAGCCACCCCTCCTCTTTTTCTCCTTACTTCTTTTCTTCTTCCTTCTTTCCATACCTCCCTCTCTCCTTCCTTTCTTTCTTCCCTTCTCTTCCTTTTTTTTAAAATTTCAATTTATTTATTTAGAGAGAGAGCTCAAGTGATCAGGGGGAGGGACAGAAGGAGAGGGAGAGAATCTCAAGCAGACTCCACACTAAGCACAGAGCGCAGTGTGGGGCTCAGTTTCAGTACCCTGTGATTGGGACCTGAGCCAAAATCAAGAGTTGAATGCTTAACCGACTGAGCTACCCAGGTGCCTTCTCTTCCTTTCTTTTACATAAAATAAACACAATCATTCTGCTTCATTTGGATTCTGCTCCATGTGAAAAGGAAGTAAAAAAATCCTATAAGTAGCCCAGGATTGGGCTCCAATTGATTTCACCAAATAGTTTAAAGATTTACAGATTCTGATGGCTCCTCTTCCAAGTCTTCATCATGGAGCCTGCCACATGACAGCAAAAACGACAAATAAGCTCATGGCCAAGCAGCCAGGAACACTTGGACTTTCTGCATTTTCAATTATTTAGGCCAAAATGAATCACTTGCTTTCTTTTCTTTTTTCTTTTGGAAACAGTTCTACTTCCCATTTCCTCACTGGACACATAATTTTGATTTATAAACCCCACAGTTTTGAGCAAAGGGAAGTTTTAAACAAAGCTGATGCCCCTGCCTCAAGTTGTTTTTCTCCTTCCCTTGCAATATTTTCAGAAAATGCTCTGACTGGCCCTCTTGAAGATGCAAATCCAGCTTGTGCCTAGAAAACCTCATGAGTCTGATTCCCCAAGGCCTCTGAGTTCTTCTCATTCAAGGGCTTCGTCTTATAAATTCCACTGAACTTGCTTCAACGGCAATGCACTTTCAACTGGGATAAATCTGTCTTCCAATATTATGTCTTGTAAATCTCACTTTGCAGGGGTATTTACAATCCAGCTACTGCATGCTTACTTTATTGACTGGGAATGAATAAATCAGTTTTCCATTCCTCTCTATTCTCCATTGCTGATATTTTGATTTGGGGACTGTTCAGAAATCTCTGATCAAAGCACATGATTATAAAAACATCTCTTGACCTGAAAATCATTTAAGAAACAGACAGCAGAGCTTACATCTCTTTTTACTATATTCTTAAAGTGCATCTCCCTGTGTTGAAATGGAAGGATGGATAGTGGATATGTGATTTGCCTTAATAGTCCAAAGACAACACATCTATCTCCCTACTCCCAGATGTTACAGTGGTTATTGGTTACAAACAATCTTTATTCAATGCTTATTATGTTGGCATCTAATAACTCAATTAATGTTTACAATAATCCTTCAAGGTAGGTACCCTCATTGTCCTCATTTTACAGACGAAAAACTGAGGTACAGAAGGTTAAATAACTTGCCAAAGGTCACACAGTCAGTAAATGGAAGAGTTTGAACATAAATCCAGGTATCAGGCTCTAGCCTGCCTTCTCTTAACCACTATACCAAGCTGTCTTTCTGGTTTAAATGTACAACCTCAAGTCTATGTTTTTGAACATTATACTTTACCATTACTGGATGCTTTTCATTTTCTGGACTATTATTTTATTTTTGCCTTATAACCTAGGTGGCAATATTATCTCCATTATACAGATGTGCAAACTAAGGCTAAGAGAAGTTTAGTGAATTCCCTAAAGACTGAATAGTAAAGTGGTTTCCAAGCTCCAGTTTTCTGACTTCCAATATGGTACCCATCCTTGGGTTTCCACTTCCTCATCTATATGCAAAGTGGCCAAGGAACCCTCCAGTTCTCAAAAGTTTGAATCTCTATTATGCATTCTTCCATTCATTTACTGAACACCTTCTTCAGACTGTAAATTCCATAAGAACAGGGCCACTACCTAAGTCATTGTCTCCTAGGATCCTCACATCCACTGCAATGTGGGTGCTCAGTAAGCATTTGTTGCAAATATAAATGTGCTGGACATAGTGCAAAGTGCCAGGCAGGCAAAGATGAATGAGGCCTGGCCCTTTAACCATAGGTGAGGCACTAGAGAGGCCCCTTGGAGTTACGTGGGCCCTGCAAGCCCCACAGTCATTACGTGGACAATGGCTCCTACTGTGTTAAAGTCCACCAGAAGATAATTGACCGTGACGTGAGTTATGTGTCCCACGCTGAATGGCGTCAGGGTCGATTACTTTATTTTAGAGGCCACAGCAAAGAAGACCATTTGCAATATGGGGCTCACATCATTAAAACAACATTTAGGGATTTTATTTTAATCTATGTGACGGGTTTGCAGTGCTGTGCAGCTATCAAAGTAAAATAACCTGTGCTCTAGACACACCTCCCCACTCTCAACACAACTCCAAGAACACCAGGGAATGTAGCTGTGATTGATAGAAACACCACGTCTCATCTGTTTAACTCCATCCCAAGAAAAGCTGACCAGAATTTCATCTGCAACCTGACAAACCTAAGGCAAGTTTGTTGGGGTTTTTTTTCCCTACCATCTCCAAGAGATGAAAGAGTGATTTTCATGGTGTTGGCATCCAGGTTTGAAGCTCAGCTTACTTGGGGTTGCCAGATGAAATACAGGATGCCCAGCTAAATTGGAATTTCAGATGAACAAAAATAATTCTTTCATATAAATAGGTACCATGCAATATTTGGGATACACTTATACTTTGTAAAATATTTTTTGTTTCTCTGAAATTCAAATTTATATGAGCATCCTGTATATTTACTTGCTAAGTATGGAATCCCTAAGCTTATTGCAAAAATCAAGCAAATATAAATTTTTTTTATCGACTGACTTTGCCTATATGAAGTTGGGTAAGATACAGAAGCCATGGAAGAATGGGAAATTAGGCCCTGAGTGGAGTCTGTCTTTTTGAGGACATGCATATATCATCCCAGGTACTGTCCCCATCATTTCTGGGTGCTCCATACTGGAGGATCATTTTGGGTATTTAAGGGTAATAGTTAAGAAATCAGCTCTGGGAATGCCTGGGTAGCACGGTCAATTAAGAGACCAACTCCTGGTTTCAGCTCAAGTCATGATCTCAGGGTCACGAGGTCAAGCCTTGCATTGGTGTCCATGCTCAGTGAAGAGTCAGCTTGAAAGTCTCTCTTCCTCTCCCTCTGCCCCTCCCATTCATGCTCATGCTCATGCTCTTACTCTCTCTCAAATAAATAAATCTTAACAAAACAAAACGAACAAAACAAAGTCAACTGTGGAGTCAGACTCCTAGGATTAAAATCCAGCATACAACAGTTCCTAGCTCTGTGACCAAGGGCATGTTGCTTCCATTTTGCCTCAGTTTCTTCGTGTGTAAAATGGACATAAAAATTCTACCTATTTCATTGGATTTTGTGAGGATTAAATGATTTACTGTCATGGCAGCAGTTAAGCACTCAATAAATGTTATCATCACCACCATTATAGTCATTTTGTTCCACAGACAAATTTGTCTTTGACCAGCAGTTCAATTAGTTTCAACTTTTCTTTTGGATGTCTCTTTGTTTTCTTACTTACAGCATCGAATTTAAAAAAAAAAAAAAAAAAAAAAAACATCGAATTTGTAAGGAATTGCTGATTGTACTTGTGGCTAATCACAGAAGTTTGCTCTAAAGCTCGTCATAGATGGTGATGATGGTTGGATCTATATTGCACTAAAACAACCAGGTAAAAAATGAAAAGCTCAACTGAAAAATTCAGTGGAGATAGCTGTTCAGAACACTTTCAACTCTCCCCAAGTAGGTTTTGGTGAAGATTTAGCATTTAGTAAAATAGGTTTCTGAGGCCAGACTCAGCCCACGAGTAACTCAAGCATCCATCCGTACATCACTAAAGACAGCTAATATATTGCCGGCGTGTTTGTTCATGCCTTTAAACTCACACCTTCTGTTCAAATAAGTGGAGTCCAGTAGTAATTCCCACCGGAAGGCTGCAAAAGTGTGGGAAGGAATATCACTTTAAGGGACTCCATTTATGATATAAGAAGCCATTGTAGCATGTTGTTAATTTTATGCACATGGTGGACTGCTGAAAAGCAAGGAGCTCTTGTGGGGAGCCAGAAAAAGATCTCCTGAGATCGCTCCACTAGGTGATTGAGGGTCCTCGCCTGGCGCTTTTCAACAGGCAAGACTAAGTTGGATATGTGAGCTACACTACTTTAGCCTCCCAAATCAATGTGGTAACTGCAACTTTCCCAGAATTATTTGGTGGCCCTCATACACCAGTTGTAAGATGCCAGAAGTCCTGTAGCCAAAAATACCATATTTACACATCATGGAATATTTTTAAGCTGCCTTGTGTGATTTATCTTGCAGTGTCAAAATCTTAAAGACTTAAGGAAAACCGAGCCCAACAATATTTTACCAAGTTCGGATGATGGTTGGATACAATTCCGATACCTTGTGAAAGATATTTTGGTTCATTCTGAAAATCATCCTAAAATCATTTTATAATAATTCTTTTTTTAATAATAATTCTTTAGGAGCTGCCTCACAATAGAAAATGGGCTTGACTAGCGTTTCTTCTTGAGAACACCATTGTTTGAAGAATTACAAGTTTCTGTGAAGATGTTGTTAATGAATAAGTAGGCACAATACCATGAAAGACGTTTCTAGTCTTTGCAGATGAGAGTCACTGAGGAATCGCTCCTATGTTGTATCATTAACTCTGCCAGAAATTTCAAAGTGAGGAGCACCTGGGTGGTTCAGTGGTTGAGGGTCTGCCTTCAGCTCAGGTCATGATCCTGGGGTCCTGGGATCGAGTCCCTCATCGGGCTCCACGCAGGGATCCTCCTGCTCCCTCTGCCTGTGTCTCTGCCTCTCTCTCTGTGTCTCTAATGAATAAATACATAAAATCTTTTTAAAAATTTCAAAATGAGAAGTGGTTTTTAATTTCCCCATTTTATTCTGATATGTGCTAAATATGCTTTGCATAACCCCAAATAGATTTGTCTAACCTCTTCTTCTAACACAGTATTTTTAAAAAGTGCTCCCTTAATACTGCCAGAGGCTTAATAATGTCTATGCCAGAGAAAGAAAATATTTTTAAATATTAAGAGCTACTAGAATAGATTACAAGACAGATCTTAGTGCCTGTAAATACCTTGAACTAGCTCTGCCATTTTGAGAAATTGCCTGTGAGGAGACACCTTTCTTTCTTCAGCTGTGGCCTGGTTTCATTTTTGTTTTTGAGGAAGAACTGAGCCTTTCTTCATGACGGCACCATAAGCATGTTGTCCCCGCTTGCCCTCACCCCCACTACTAAGAAAACGAATTGCCCCACTGACAATTCAAGGATTACACTTCTGTTTAGCTTCCTATTACAAAGTTTGGCTGTTTAAAACAACCTTGAATATAGCTGTGGACGGCTGGAAAACTCTCAAAAGGAAAGAATTGCCTTGATCTGTGGTGCGTGCTGATTTCCATGGTGTAAATATTCCTCACAAAGCCAATTGCAAGTTACCAATGGCTTAACAACCAGCTCAAAAAAAAAAAAAAAACCTTAATATTTAATAATCTGCACTTGCAGGTCCATACAAACTGGCGCTAGCACATCAGCAGAAGCTTTTGTCAACAGCTTTTCTAGGACAATCTGTAAAATTGTGAATTATTTCTTTATGTTGGACATTAGTTGACATTTGGTCCTTAATCATGGCACAGACTATTTATTTTAGTTTATTTAACATTAATGAGTGCCTGCTATATATGAGGTGCTATGTTAGTTCTGTGGGAAATCCAAAGACCCAAACATGATTCCTAATTTCCAGAAACTCTCAGTCCCTCAGAAAGGACAGATCAGACACAAGAAACTGTAACACAAATCTGACCATGAGAAGCACTACAATAAACACATGAATTTAAACAGGAAAGGAAGAAATGCCATGTAAACAGCAGGGGGAAATACCGCTAGTTCTAAATGTTTTAGATCAACGACAAGCTGGTCAGTGAACTTTTTAAAAATGGAAGTAGAATATGAGTGCACACTTTCAGTTAAAAGTATTAAAGAAAAAGGATGGATGGTTTACAAGCAGGCAGAAAGTTTTTAACCAAGTCTTCCAGAAGATGAGGGGGTGATTCTGTCCCAAACTAGTGGATAACCACAGTGGACCAAACATTCCTTTTTCAACTTCCAACATCAAATTCACATTTCTTTCTCTGTTCCTGAGGCTGAACATGAAATGTCGTATGACTAGATCGGCATAGTAATCTCCAAATGTTGCAAACCCAACCTCCCAAAATCAACCAGTATTGAACAATACTAATTATTAAACACTTACCATGTGGCAGCCATTGTGAAGTGCTCCATAATATGTCATTATATTTAAATGTGTGAAGCCCTACTCTTCCTGTGGTTTCTCTCTCCCAGAAGCACCACTCTCTAAGAAATCTCCCTGGCAATATCTGCCTATGGTCTCCAGAGAAAGGAATATGAAGGCATATGAAAGGTATATGGAATATGCCTCACAGGAATATGAAGAGCAAGGGCCTGTGGCCTGTTGGTGGTGAAGAGCCAATGAGAGCAAAGATATCCTGAGAAGAAGCCAGAGTACATTCTGGAGATGACATACAGGGAAGAGGACAGCGTTTAACCTAGAAGTGAGGGAAAAATCTGGTGTTGGGCCAGAGAAGATATGGGGTGATTGGTAAAGGAAAGAAATATGCAATAAAAGGAAACTATGGCCACTGCCTGAAGAGTTTTCACTGTGCAAAGCTGGTAAATCCAAGATGAAAGCAACAGATAAGACACTTGTCAAAATCTCTACCCAAACAGAACATCCGATAAGAAGATAAATGATGTAGCCATGAAAATGAAATAGGAAAAACGAAGAGCAAAATGGGGGAAGGGGGAGATAGGAAAAGTCAAGTGGGAGGCTACTAAAATGATCCATGAAAATTGCAAATAAACAGAAGCAAGTTGGAAGACAAATGACAATGAAGAAGCTGCAGCAAGAAGAGCAGATGTTTTCCCTCAAGGACCAAAGCAGATAGGAGAGCCTAAAAGAGGTGGCACAGGGGACATCGGGAGCATCTGTCTTCCTCAGCCTGGCAGACACGAAGGGCGGTAGAGACAACAGAACAGCCAGTCTCTACCCACCTCACTCTCCTCATTCTGAGGGAAAAGCTAGATGCCTAGGCCAGTAGGAAAAGACCAAAGTTCTCAATGGCCACTTTTTCCTACAGAGAAACAGAGAAGGAATATCAATAGGACTTCTCTTTGGCCGAGTTCAAAAAGGGTGTTGCTTGTGTTCTCCTCTAGGATTTTGATGGAATCTTGTCTCACATTTAGATCTTTCATCCATTTTGAGTTTATCTTTGTGTATGGTGCAAGAGAGTGGTCTAGTTTCATTCTTCTGCATGTGGATGTCCAATTTTCCCAGCACCATTTATTGAAGAGACTGTCTTTCTTCCAGTGGATAGTCTTTCCTCCTTTATTGAATATTAGTTGACCATTAAGTTCAGGGTCCACTTCTGGGTTCTCTATTCTGTTCCATTGATCTATGTGTCTGTTTTTGTGTCAGTACCACACTGTCTTGATGACCACAGCTTTGTAGTACAACCTGAAATCTGGCATTGTGATGCCCCCAGATATGGTTTTCTTTTTTAAAATTTCCCTGGCTATTCGGGGTCTTTTCTGATTCCACACAAATCTTAAAATAATTTGTTCCAACTCTCTTTCTTTCTCTGAAGAAAGTCCATTGCTATTTTGATAGGGATTGCATTAAACGTGTATATTGCCCTGGGTAACATTGACATTTTCACAATATTAATTCTGCCAATCCATGAGCATGGAATATTTTTCCATCTCTTTGTGTCTTCCTCAATTTCTTTCAGAAGTGTTCTATAGTTTTTAGGGTATAGATCCTTTACCTCTTTGGTTAGGTTTATTCCTAGGTATCTTATGCTTTTGGGTGCAATTGTAAATGGGATTCACTTCTTAATTTCTCTTTCTTCAGTCTCATTGTTAGTGTATAGAAATGCCACTGACTTCTGGGCATTGATTTTGTATCCTGCCACACTGTCAAATTGCTGTATGAGTTCTAGCAATCTTGGGGTGGAGTCTTTTGGGTTTTCTATGTAGAGTATCATTTGAACTCGGCCACAGTAACTTCTTGCAAGATAATCCACGAAGGCAAAAGAAACAAAAGCAAAAATGAACTATTGGGACTTCATCCAGATAAGAAGCTTTTGCAAAGCAAAGGATACAGTCAACAAAACTAAAAGACAACCTACAGATGGGAGAAGATATTTGCAAATGACGTATCAGATGAAGGGCTAGTTTCCAAGATCTATAAAGAACTTATTAAACTCAATACCAAAGAAACAAACAATCCAATCATGAAATGGGCAAAAGACATGAACAGAAATCTCATGGAGGAAGACATAGACATGGCCAACAAGCACATGAGAAAATGCTCTGCATCACTTGCCATCAGGGAAATACAAATCAAAACCACAATGAGATCCCACCTCACACCAGTGAGAATGGGGAAAATTAACAAGGCGGGAAATCACAAATGTTGGAGAGGATGCGGAGAAAGGGAACCCTTTTACACTGTTGGTGGGAATGTGAACTGGTGCAGCCACTCTGGAAAACTGTGTGGAGGTTCCTCAAAGAGTTAAAAATAGACCTGCCCTACGACCCAGCAATTGCACTGCTGGGGATTTACCTCAAAGATGCAGATGCAATGAAACGCCGGGACACCTGCACCCCGATGTTTCTAGCAGCAATGTCCACAATAGCCAAACTGTGGAAGGAACCTCGGTGTCCATCGAAAGATGAATGGATAAAGAAGATGTGGTCTATGTATACAATGGAATATTCCTCAGCCATTAGAAACGACAAATACCCACCATTTGCTTCAACGTGGATGGAACTGGAGGGTATTACGCTGAGTGAAATAAGTCAATCGAGAAGGACAAACATTATATGGTCTCATTCATTTGGGGAATATAAATAATAGTGAAAGGGAATATAAGGGAAGGGAGAAGAAATGGGTAGGAAATATCAGAAAGGGAGACAGAACATGAAGACTCCTAACTCTGGGAAATGAACTAGGGGTGGTGGAAGGGGAGGAGGGTGGGGGGTGGGGGTGAATGGGTGACGGGCACTGAGGGGGGCACTTGACGGGATGAGCACTGGGTGTTATTCTGCATATTGGCAAATTGAACACCAATAAAAAATAAATTTATTATTAAAAAAATAAAAGAAAAAAAAAGAAAAAAATAGGATTTCTCTTACGTGTGTTAGTTCATTCATTCGAGCCTTGAAATAGATGCTATTTGTATCCATTCTACAGATGAAGCTACAACTCAAAGAGGTTAAGTGATTTGCCCCCAAATTATTTCCAGCTGGGATTCAAACCCATATTTAACTAATCCAAAGCCATCATCTTTCAATAGCACAAGGCTTCCCCATCTAGCACCTGCTAATATTTGAAGCCATTCTTTCTTTGTTTGTTGGCTTATGTTTACTTTCCGAAGAGCCCTGTGAGGTCCAGGACAGGTGCCAGAACCCGTGTTTTGAATTGTTGAGAAACCTGAATCTCAGAAAGTCGGGGATGAACCTCATGGGGAAGCTAGGAGAGGACCACCACCAGGATCTTCTCAGTTCTAGGCCTTACTCTTTCTAGGATAACACCTCTCCCTTGTCACAATAAAGCCCAGTGTGACCAGATCCAGAGAACCCAGCAAAACACAGCTAAACCGTATGTTACTTATCCAAATGGAAATTTCAAAGATTTACTGACCACTACATTTCCCGTGGAGTGCTAGTGAGAGTCCGGTTTCCTGTACCAACACCATAGAGATGCCACTGACATTCTCATCTGACGTTAGAAAACAGATGCTTTTGTACATTGAAAATAATCTTTTTTATGATCAGAGATGATTTTTAGAAGTGATCTTCTTTCTAAATAACTAATAATTCCTTTTCTACCCTACAAAACCCAAATTGCTATATGATTGTGTATTTTACCCAACATAAAATATCTTTTTTTCCTTTCTATCCCCACTGCCACTGCCCCAGTTTAGACCCTCCTCTCCTTCCAGCAGACCCTCAGCTAAACTCCTGAAGATCTCATGCTTCTATTATCAGCCTCCATCTATTACCCATACAACTCATGTGACAATGTCTTAAAACATAAATGTGATAAAATAGCTTCCCTATTTAACATTCTCCAAATGAGCCCCTCTTCCAGCTTTTATGGAAAGCTGCATTCCTTAGATGTGTGAGGCTTTTCAAGGCCTCTTTGTCCCAATCTTTTATCTCTCTATTTATACACCTTTTGCTCATCCAAACAGAAATGCAAGCCATACTGTTTCTTGCTTCATTGAATTAACGTACACAGTCTTTGGCATGGGATGCCCCTCCACCATCTTCACCTGGCCAGTTCACATTGATCTTCTCATACTCAGGAATGGCACTGCTTCCTCCAGACTTAGAAGATCTGTATGTCAGATGTTGAATCCCAGTGTCTGTACTCTTATGGCACCCTGAGTGGACACGCAGAATAATTTTAATACTGCTCTGATCTTTGGTCATAAACTCACACACCTGTCCCTCACAACTAGACCATGTGCTCCTTGAGGATTAAACTTCCCTCTTTCTGTTGTCAAAATAGCCTCCCCAACAAATTGACCACACACATCAGAATTTTCCTGGATTTTCTCCAAGGGAAGAAATTTCCTTAAAATCCCATTCAAGTATATCTCTTGTATAGAGAAAAGAATGAAACAATAAATAGATACCTGATTACTTATGTAAAAGAAGTATCTGAACAATTAGCTCCTAATTACTACTCATTTAAAATAAATAAGTGATTAGTTAGCTCCTACTTAATGGTCAGCTGGGAGAGTGAGCAATGCCAAAGTATTTTCCACAAAAAGCAGTTATACCAATAGCATTCCAGAGGAAGCTACGATATTACATCATGCAAAACATTCTGTCCCAGATTCCTTTCTCAGTGTCCAGGAGGATGGCCATAACAGAGTAGGTACTGAATAAATATCTGAATGAATAAAAGATGTATCCAGGACCTAGTTTAGGAAAATCTCGATATAATGAAGGGTTTGCTATTCTTTTTAAAATGAAAATCTTCGGTCTTTTTAAAAATATCTGATTTATGACATGTAAATTGCATGCTAATTTTTAGTTATACAGCTATTGTATAAAGCAAAATCGCTTGCTTCACCCTCTAATATTGAGAGCAACCCCTTGGTATTTGTTGATCTTAATTTATAAAAGCAACTAGGACTTGAACTCTTCTTCCAGTGTATTTCCACCTAGTTTTTTTATGACACATGGTAATTGCATGAAAACTTACGTAGGATTTTTAGACTCCCCCACATTAGATAGAGGAACTACAACAGAAGAAAATGACTGGGCCTATTAGCATGCCTAAATTTCATATCTTCGTGATTAGGGGAGACGGTTTTCAAAACTGCATTATGGGGAACCTGGGTGCCTCTGTGGTTGAGCATCTGCCTTGGGCTCAGATCATGATCCCAGGGTCCTGGGATTGAGTCCCACATCAGGCTCCCTGGAGGGAGCCTGCTTCTCCCTCTGCCTATGTCTCTTCCTTTCTCTGTATGTCTTTCATGAATAAATAAATAAAATATTTTTAAAAAACCTACATTATGGGATTTGACCTATTAGGATATAAGTAGCATAATCATATAATGTATTATCAAAACTGGGGCTGTGCACTAAAAATCGGGACATAGGATCATTATAACAACAAAGGTTTATAAATTTTGAAGTGGAAGTCATAATTTTTAAAAAATTATTTAAAGCTAGAGATAATAGTTTTTAACGTGGGTATTTGCTAAAAACAAGTTTGCAACTACATCCTCACCTCACATTCGGAGGTTTTGCTCATGCAGGCCACTTCCATCACTATAATAAAGAGTGAAATAGCTCTGTGAACATCTTAATGAACATTAAGATCATAGTGACTCCTAGTTTTAATAACCCATCAGTTACATATCAATTCATATTAAAATAATTCATCCATTGGGATTTTTTTTTTGTGGTTGAAAGAATAATCTCCCCTATCGATGATGTCCATGTCTTAATTCCTAAAATCTGTGACAAAACCTCACGAGGCAAAAAGGACATTGTACATGTAATTAAGAACCTTGAGATGGGGAGATTATTCTGGGTTATCTAGGTGGGCCTAATGTAACCACAGGGATCCTACCTAGTAAGAGAGAAGCAGGAGAGTCAGAGTCAGGTATAAATATGTGCCAGTGGAAACCGAGGTCACACAGAAATGGAACATATAGACTGCTGGCTTTGAACATGGAGGAAGAGACGAAGAACCAAGGAGGGCAGGTAGCCTCTAAAAGTTCAAAAAGGTAAAAAAAAAAAAAAAAAAAGGTGAAGAAACTGATTCTCCCCTAGAGCCTCCACAATGAACCAGGCTTGCTAACACCTTGACTTTAGCACTGTGACACTGACTTTTGACTTCTGACCTTCAAAACCAAAAAATAACAGATTTTTGTTGTCTTAAACTACTAAATTTGTGATAATTTATTATAGCAGCAGTGGGAAGCAAATACATTGAGAACCTGTAAGAAATAAGAAAGCAAACTTAGTGTTGCTACACAAAAATCAACAAAATGTAGTCCCTGCTTTCAGTGTTCTTTTTTTTTTTTTAAGATTTTATTTATTTATTCATGAGAGAGACCGAGAGATTGAGAGGCAGAGACACAGGCAGAGGGAGAAAGAGGCTCCATGCAGGGGGCCCAACGTGGGACTCAATCCCCGGTCTCCAGGACCACGCCCTGGGCTGAAGGGAGTGCTAAACCACTGAGCCACCTGGGCTGCCCCTGCTTTCAGTGTTCTTGATAATAGTATTTCATTCGGTGATTGGTATGGGCCTATCCTCAAGCCTCAAGAAATACACTGCAGAACTCGAAATCAACAGACAGAAGCAAATAAAATGCTCAAGAAGAAGAGCAATTCTGACTTGAGTATAGAATTTAAATTGTTAGATACAAAGTCTGGATAGGAATGGGTTAAAAAAAGATTATTATCAACTTATATGAATGCTATGTTAAGAAACAGAAATGGAACATGAATTCAAAACATACCTAGCCAAAATAATGCTACAGCTATAAGAATCCCTCCATATTGACAGATCTGGCTGTTAAGGACCAAGAAACTCATTTTGGTCCAAAGACCTTAAAATATTTTGATCACCCAGAGTGAAAACACAGATCACACCATTTAGCTTCTGTGTTCAAACTCTAAAACTTAAACTCAAAATAACTCTAAAGTACAAACCCTTTCCCCACTATTTTTTCATAGTCTTTTGTCTATACTTCAGTTTTGCTAGCTATGATATTAGAATGCTTATTCATCATTGTCTCTCCCTTAGCTAACACAGTAGCTGGTATATGGTAGATACAGTGTATTAATAATGGCATTTTTGCTTATTAGGTAACAGAAACTAAAGTCAAATTTGATTAAGCAGGAAATGGAATTGGGCTCATGGACCTGGGAAGACTTTGGACATGTCTTCTGGGACCTAAACCATGTAGTCAAGACTTTATCTCACTCTACTACCTGCTGCTTCTTCCTTTTATATGTTGGGTTTTTTTTCCATAGACAGGCACTATGTTGCAGAAGAAATGGCTATACATAACCTTAGATTCATATCCTCCCAGTAGAAAGTGGACTTCTCTTTGTTAATTCAGGCTAGGAATCTGGCCCTGCTCGAGTCCTAGTCTTATCCTTGATTGGCCACCATGATTGGCCCAGTCTGGATTATTGCCCATAGTGTGGCTGGGTCTGGAGTGGGGCAGAGATATAACCCTGCTACCGACCGCTAGAACCAGGTACCTCTAATGAGAGGAGTTTCCCAAAAAAAGGTAATAGAGGTACTGAACAGACAAAAATAGTAAATATTGGTTAAGCTCAGTAAATTTTTAAATATCAAATCAGTGCTTGAAGAGAGTAAGCCCACATGTGTACAGAAACTACATACGGTGACCATGGTAGAGACCAAATGTCATTGTATGTTTGCACTTGACAGTTAATCTCAAAAAGGCTTTACTCAGGATAGTACCTATGAAAGGAGCTTTCCTTGTGAAAAAATGTCTATTAAGACAAAGGGTTGCAGAAGGGGAGGTGTGGATAGGGTAACTGGGTGATGGGAGCTAAGGAGGACACTTGATGGGATGAGCACTGGGTGTTATACTATATGTTGGCAAATTGAATTCAATAAAAAATTTAAAAATAAAATAAAAGAATTTTAAAAATGCCTGTTGAGAACACTCCAACAACACCCTTTGTTAGCTAACACCACCGAAGCTCATGCTTTCCTCCAGACAGCTAACAGAACATAGCTCTGACTTGGAGCATCATGACTAAAGTCCCTCAGGTTGATTTCCTGGTCTCCAACAAGCATCCCTTTCTGGGTTAGAAATTCTGTGGGTGGAGAGGTCACTAAGGTCTGACTAAGCAATTTCAGTCTAAGCCAAATGCCTCTGAATATTTAATTCCCGCTCTCAGGGAAGAAGAGCATCTATAATGCAGAAATGCTAGGGTTCAGATGCTGAATCTGGTTCAGATGCTCAGTCACCTCTGAATAGATCTTCCAGATGAGGGTGTATGGTCACAGAGTTCACAGAGGTGTTAAATACAAAAGCACTCCTAAAAAAAAATTCTTTGGAATGCAGGTTTCAAAACTACACTATTTGAAAATTGAGGGAAGCCATAAAAGAGAGACACTAGAGCCACCCTCTTGTGGCAGATAGAGTAACGTTGTTTGTTTCTGCAGGGACAAAATCCTAGAAGCAATGCCCTTGCCTAGAGGCAGCCTGCCTACAGGTTCAGTCGGGTAACCCTGTGGCCTCCCATGACCACCACAAGAATGAAAGACACTCAAAGAAGAGACATCTTTCCTGACTCCCTGTCCTTCCCAGCAGCAATAAAAAGTTTCTATGGTCAGAGAATTTAGAGGTAACGCATATTTTCACAAAAGGTTCTCAGAAGTCAGACATTTTCTAAAACTCATTTGCTCATGATGATAGATTTGACCATCTTGAAAGGAATTTTTCAGACCATCATAAAAAAGATAGCTTAGGGACCTATCTTTAAATACCTTTATTCTATCCATGAAGACTGACAGAGAGGACAAGGAATAAAGATTGCCACTGAAAAATCCACTAGACTATTTCATTTTGTCTATTTATTTTCCACCAGGTAAAACATGGATCGCCGCCTTCATTCAAGGACATCACAGACCATTATGGTCAAGAACCCAGCTTTGGTGTGCGTGCAATACATGAGATTCCAAATCCCAGTTCTGACACCCACTCACTCTGACACCTTGGACCAGTTATACCAACTTTATGAGCCTCTGTTGCTTCATTTGTAAAGTGGGATTAATAAACCCCCTTCACAATTTTGGGGATGTTATACTAAATAATACACACGAAGTACTTAGCACAATTGTAGTATAGAATGGAACAACCAACGTATGTTATCATTAATTATTGATTTAATCAAACACTGCTGAGAGTTCCCCACAAAAAGTATGCAGAGAATTTTAGTTAGTTCAACAGCTTGCTCATTTGGTAGAAATTTGTGCTCAGGATTGTGATTTTATCCAACATGCATATCATAGTCACACTGCTGCTAAGACTACTCTTCAATCACACCATAGAAATAAATGTATGTTATCGGACACTATTCCATAGAAGGTGTGGAGTCTCACCAAGGTTTGCATGACTTCCAAAGGCTCTGCCTCTGTAACAAATTGGAGAACAACCAAGGTAGGAAACTAATGGATAGACACTCTGCTTCTAAAGCAGGTAGAGACTTGAGTAGAAAAAGCCTAGTGTGAAACATTTGAAGTACTTTTAGGAGGCCACACTACAAAATCTTTGTCCTGTGAAAGATCCCAGCAAGGAGAGGAGGCTAGAACTCTTCCCCACTGATGGTTATTTTAATTACTGAGTAACTCTTGTCAGTAGCCACCAGTATCAGGGAATGAAGTGTGTTTTCCTTCAATAACTAACTCAGATCTTCCATGGAATAAGACTGGCAGGTAGGCAGGAAGGAAGAAAACTGGAAGAAGAGGTGGAGGATGGGAGGAGAAGACCATGGACCTTTAGCAGTAGGACAAAGACTTGTTTTTTGACTGTTGGCAATAGGGTTGTAGGACCCCATTCATACCTTCTCAGCTAATCTCCACTGTGATCAACAACATAGCACAGACTGTGTCTGTCAAAAATTTTTTTAAAACCATAGTGGAGATAAAATTGAGTCTCATGGGTATGGTGCTATATCTTACTTGATTAAATATGATGGTAAATACTAGCTGTATCACAACTGGTGATGTCCAACACTCTCCTAGTGTGTTTCCAGGGAGACGTGGCCTTCTGATCTTTTCTAACATGAGAAAGCCACCTGCTCCCATGCCAGGTGCCCCAACCTCGTGCCTCTCCTTGACTTATTGTCACCAAAGATTCTCTTTTCCTTAGTCTAAGACCCATGCCAGTTTATCAGCAGTCAACCCAAGTCTTTGTCTCTTGTGAGTAGTCTAATGGAGTTCAGGGAGAGAAAAAGAGAGGGCAACCCTCCAGCCATTCCTTCCATTCCCTTACTTATAATGTCCTCACCGAGCACTCCTATCTTGAGGTATAGTAATCATATTTTGAAAGACAATAAAGCTACAGTAGTCTAGACAGTATGGTATGCCATAAAGATAGATATATATTTCAATGACACAAAAATAAACCTTTAATTTATAGTCAATTGATATTTTTATAAAGGGACCGAGGCAATTTAATGAGGTAAGAATAAGCTATTCAATCCAATGCTGGAATAATTGAATATCCACATGTAAGAAAAAGAACTTAATTCTTTACTTCAAACCATACAAAAATTAAACTCAAATGTACCATAGTCCTAGATAAAAGAGCTCAAATTATAAAACTTCTAGAAGAAAACATAGGAGAGACTCTCTGTGATCTTAAACTAGGCAAAAAAAAAAAATTCTTAGATATGACACCAACACTCCGGGCCATTAGAGAAAAAAATGATAATTTGGTAAAGTCAAAATAATAAATAAGTTAATAAATAAATAATTTTGACTTCATCAAAATTTTAAAGCTTCATTCTTCAAAATAACCATTAAGACAATGAGAAAAAAAATCATGGAATGAAAGAGAATATTTGCAAATCATATTCTCACAGAGGACTTGTGTCCAGACTTTATAAATAAAATTTGCCATTTTGGGGATCCCTGGGTTGCTCAGCGGTTTGGCGCCTGCCTTTGGCCCAGGGCCTGATCCTGGAGACTTGGGATCGAGTCCCACATCGGGCTCCCTGCATGGAGCCTGCTTCTCCCTTTGCCTGTGTCTCTGCCTCTCTCTGTGTGTGTCTCTCATGAATAAATGAATAAAATCTTAAAAAAAAAACTTTAAAAAAATTGCCAGTTAATAATAATACTAATTTTTAAATGCTCAAATAACTGGATAGATATTTTATCAAAGAATGTGTATATGAATAGTGTAAAGCTGTTCAAAATCATTAGTCATCAGGGCACCACAAATAAAATAAGATACCACTTTATACTTATTATACTTGACTGTATCAAAAAAAAGAATGATAGTACCAAATGTGACAATTATGTGTAGAAATAAAATATTTGAAATTTTTTAAAAAGTTAAATATGTACTTATCATACGAGTCAACAATTCCTCTCCTAGATATCTACTCAGGAGAAATGAAACCACATGTCCACACAAAGTTTTCTATGAGAATATTTGTAATAACCAAAGCTGGAAACAACCCAAACATGTGGCAAATGTAGTATATGCCTATTTACTGGGCTCAGTAGTTCCCCCCTAAATTCATGTCCATCCAGAACCAGTAAATATGAGCTTATTTGGAAGTAAGTTCTTCACAGATGATCAGGTAAAAAGAAGTCACCCTTTTTATATAGCGTGGTCCCTAATCCAATGATGGATATAAAAAGAGAGAAATTTGGAGGCCAATACAGAGAGAATAGGGCCATGGAAAGAGATTGGCGTTATGCTGCCACAAACCAAGGAATGCCTGGTATTGCCGGCACCATCTGCAGCCAGGAAGGAAAGGAAGGATCCTTCCTTTAAGCCTTCAGAGAGCGCATGGTCCTAATCAACATCCTGATTTCAGACTTCTACCCTCCAGAACATGAAATAATAAATTTCTTTTTTTTTATTTTTTATTTTTTTTGAAATAATAAATTTCTGTTGTTTAAACCACATGTGATTTGTTATATCAGCCCTAGGGAAGGAATATAACCTATAGTGAGACTATTCAGCAGTAAAAAGGAGTGAATGAGTGATACAAGTAACAATAGAAATGAACCTCAAGAACATTATGGTAAGTGAAAAAACCTGGATAAAAAGAAGGCTACATATTGTACATATATTACATGAAGTTTCTGCAAAAGATAACACCTGAGAGACAGAAAGATCAGAAGTTGCCTGGGACTGGGAGTGGGATTGACGGCAGGCATGGAATTTTCTCAGTGATATAGTTGGTTCTGAATTGCAATTGTAGCGGAAGTTACAAAACTGTAAAAAAATGTATTCAGAATTATCAAATTGTACATTGTCAGCGGGCCAATTTTATGTGATATAAATTACACCTCAATAAAACTGTAAAAAGCAATCTAGGGAATATTTGATCCCCAACTACTATAATACGGAATTTACTATTCCTTGATATTTGGGTAGAACTTACTCTTCACTGAAACCTGAGGCTTTTTTGGCTTTTTGTTTATTACTGTCAATCTTTGATAACTGTTTGAGATCCATGTCAATTTATTATTTATTTGGTCTATGCAAGTATTCTCCTGTGGCAATTTTAGCATTTTATATGTTTCTAGGAATCTATTCGACTCATCTAGGATCTTAAATGTCTCTGTTTCAAATCTCTGTTTTATCTATGGTTATATCACTTTTTCTGTATATATCTTGTTTATTTGCTTCTTTTCATTAATCTGATCAGAGGTCTATCTTGGTAATCTTTTCAAAGAATCAGTGTTTGGTTTTGTTAATCTTCGCTATTGTTCTGTTCTTGATTTTCTTGATTTCTGCTTTATCCTTATCGTTTCCATCCTTCTTGTTTTTTGGGGCTTGCCCCCAGCTATTTCTTCAAATTCATGAGCTGAAAATTTAGCACATTTACTTTTAATCTTTGTCTTTTCACATTATTTTTAAAGCTATAAATTTTTCTGCTTAGCTGCATTCATAAATTTTGACATATAATGTTTTCATTTTTAACACATGTATTGTTTTTGAAATATTTAGCTTCCAGATACATGAAATGTGTTTTTGCTATTGTTTTGGTAATTATGTTTCATTTTATTACATATAAAATTCAAAGAACTTATGGTCAGGGAACTCAGGCTATGAAACTGATTTATAGTTTATTTTTATAAAAGTCCCATGTGTGCTTATAAGTAATGTGTATTCTCTAATGATTGTAGAAATTCATACATATGTATTTCTGTATTTTATGATGAGCTTATTTATTGTATTATGTTGTTCAGGTCTTTGATCTTGCTGGTGCTCTGTGTGTGTATATATATATATGTGTGTGCACGTGTATATGTGTGTGTTCACACATACACAGATGCTTAATCTATGAGCTTTTGAGAGGTGTGTAAAAATCTTTAGCCACACCTGATGATTTATCCATTTATTACTAAAATTCTGCTTGTTGGTGTTTGATATTATTTACAGCTGTGTTATTAGGTCCATAATGGATCAAAATACCTATACTTTTTTGTCCTATTGCTCCATTTACAACCTCTGACATCCTTCTTGGTCTTTTTGTTTTATTTTGCCAGTTATTAAGATATCTATTCCAGATTTCTTTCAATTCCTACTTTCCAGATGTATTTTTTATTTGATTTTTTTCACTTTTTGTGCCTTTTACTTTACTGTTGTATCTTTTAAAAATCCAACCAAAGAGTGTCAGTAGGGGATGCCTATTGACTGCCTGCCTTCAGCCCAGGGCCTGATCCTGGAGACCCGTGATCGAGTTCCACGTTGGGCTCCCTGCATGGAGCCTGCTTTTCCTCTGCCTGTGTCTCTGCCTCTCTCTTTGACTCTTACGAATAAATAAAATCTTAAAAAAAAAAAAAAAGAGTGTCAATAAATATGTTTTACCCTTTTACATTTAATATAATTATTGGGGTTTTTTTTGTTTACTTATATTTGTTCCTTCATTTTATATTTTCCATGTCCTCCATTTTTAGCCTTTCTTTCTTCCTCCCACTTTCTACTGCACAGATCATTCATTTTTCCTCTGGTTTAAAAACTGTACATTCTATTTTTGTTCTTATGTGATAGTCTTCACCTATTTTGGCCAGATACAAATGTTTAATTTATTTTTGCTTTTCTCTTGTACAAATGGCAACTCTGCAGAATGGAATAATTACCCAACAGCACAGGGATTGTTTGATCCGAAGATGTTTGTGACGAGGATAGAGTTGTGAAGCACAGACTGGCCGGAAGTCAGACTGCAATTATTCACCTTCATTTATTTCTTAAACTCACAATATCTAGAAGTGATAGTGAAAATATATAGTACCTGGTAATTGCCCTGATACCAACAAATCAGAATAATCATTGGCTAGTGTCGTTAGGGGTGGTGTGCTAGAAGATCAATATTGAATTGTGTGCCCCCAAAATCCTATGCTGTTGTCCCAACCCCTAGTACCTCAGAATGTGACTATATTTGGAGATAGGGCCTTTAAAGAGGTAGTTAAGGTACAATGAGGTCGTTGGAGTGGGCTCTCATCCAATCTGCATGCCATCCCCTATAAAAGGACATTAGGACACAGACACAATTGCACAGAGGGAAAACCACATGAGGACACAGGGAGAGGTTGGCGATCTACAAGCCAAGGAAAAAGGCCTCAAAAGAAACCAAACCTGTGGAGACTTTGCTCTAGGACTTTCAGCCTCCAGAACTACAAAGAAATGAATTTCTTATTTATTTTTTTCATTCATTCATGAGAGACACAGAGAGACAGAGAGGCAGAGACACAGGCAGAGGGAGAAGCAGGCTCCATGCAGGGAGCCCAACGTGGGACTCGATCCCGGGTCTCCAGGATCAGGCCCTGGGCTGAAGGCGGCGCTAAACCTCTGAGCTACCAGGGCTGCCCCAAATAAATGAATTTCTATTGCATCAGCTACCTGGTCTGCTTTGTTACAGCAGCCCTAGGAAATGAATAAAATTAGCCTATCAAGATTTGTATCTTTTCCCTAAATAGAAAAGGGGTCTGGCAAGCTCACATGGCCCCTCAGTGTCCTGCTATCCACACCTCACATCACATTAATGCTGTCTAGGATCCCATAATATTTTATCATTCTTACTTTCAACATATCTCTTGCACAATCTCCTGAATGTATATCTCTTCTGAAATGAATGTTTTTCCAAGAAAATACTCTCAATGTGTACTTTCATAAGACAAATTTTCTGAGGTCTTATGTGACTGGGGATATTTTTATTGCCCTTCACATTTGTTTTGTTTTTTTGTTTTTTTTGTTTTTTTTTGCCCTTCACATTTGAATGGCAATTTTGCTAGCTGTACAACTCCGTAGTCAGAGTTATTTTCCTTTCCAATATTTTAAAAATATTTAAAAATTTTTAATTTAATTAACTTTTTAAAATTTTAAATAAATTTTTAAGAAATCAAAAGTACTACTTCATTGTCTTCTTGTATCCAGTATTTCCATTGAAAAGTCTGATACCAATCTGATTCTTATTTAGTTTTAGACGACCCTCACTTTCTCTCAGGAAGCTTGTAGAATGTTTTCTCTGTACTTATTGTTCTCAGATATTATCATAATATGTGTTGGTGTGGGTTTTCTTCTTATGCTATGTTTGGCAATCTATTAGCCCTTTCAAACTGAGTTCTTCCTTCTTCTTTATGTATAAGTAATTTATCACCATTGTTTCTTCAGAGTATTTCCTTCCATATATCTTCTCTCTTCTTCTGGGTGTCTTGCTAGATTGTGACATTTATATTCAATCTGTCATACCTCTTAGCTTTTTTATTTATGTGTTTGTTTTCTATTTTTTATGCATTCATGCTGACTTTTAGAAGAATTTCTCAATTTACTTTTCCAGTTCAGTAATTCATTTTGCAGTTGCATTATCCTCCTCTCTATGCCATATATTTTTCTTCATTTAAATTCATACTTGAGGGCAACCCAGGTGGCTCAGTGGTTTAGCGCCGCCTTCAGCCCAGAGCGTGATCCTAGGGACCTGGGATTGAGTCCCATGTCAGGCTCCCTGCATGGAGCCTGCTTCTCCGTCTGCCTGTGTCTCTGCCTCTGTGTGTGTGTGTGTGTGTGTGTGTGTGTGTGTCTCATGAATAAATAAATAAAAATAAAATCTTTTAAATAAATAAATCAATTCACACTTGATATTTATTTCCACTTTGTTTTATTGTTATTTTGTCTTATGTAGCTAATATGTTTATTCTCCCGCACGCTTAAGTATTTTCATCACATTTACTTTAAATTCTTAGTGTATCTGTCACAACATATCTATATTAGAAGATCTATGTAATCTTCAGAAGTCTAGTTATTTTGGCCTGGGAGCTCCTTCTTTCATGAGGATACCAGCTACTCTGTCAAGTATAGATGAGCTAAAGACAAATGTGCCTCATTGTAGAAAGCCCGGGTACCACAACCACTGTGAATAACTGATTTGTAGCCAACTCAGCAGACAACTCTACTGGTCTGGGCTCTACATTAAGTCTCAGGGGTAAGACTGAGGTTTTTAGGAAAGAGGTAGGCTCCCTAAATTGTAATCCATGAACCCTGGTGGACCTGCACTGGGGGAGTAAGGGCAGCCAGTCAGTCAGCATCTGTCTTCATGAACTATTCCCCCAGCAATGCTTTCTACTCTCAGGCTACTCTCCAGAGTCATCTCTGCAATGAAGGTGAAAGACAGAGGAAAAAGAGCAGATATGAGGACCTTCCCTAATCACCTCAGGACACCTCTGTCTACAACTGACCTGCACCAGTGCAAATGGTCTTCTGTTCCCTCGGGGATTCTCAAAATGTGTTTGTTGGTTGCTTTTATTCTTTTGTGTTATCATTTTCTGGCATTCGTGTTTCTCTTTTGTTTAATAATATTCTTTTCTCCAGGATTAATTGGGAAGAGAGAACGATCTTGGCAGGAACCAGAAACTTTCCTATAGAGGTTGGACAGAGAATGACCATCATTTATAAATGCAACAGAAATTATTTGTTCAGCTATAATAAGATTGATAAATTATTAAGTTTAGTGATGATTATTCTCCGAACTCCTCCCCCCACCACACACAGATCCCAAATGTCATTACTAGTATCATCTCTTTCTTTCTATTTAAAAAATCAATCCCTAAAATGTTCATGTGGGCCGTGTCATTCATTCATTGCCTCCTTGTCAGGAGCTCCACTGGCCACATGCCTGAAAGGATTTTGACAGGTTCTAAGATGTCAGGTATGTTTATGAGCATTAGTTCCAATCAGTTACTGGCATAAATTTGTCCATATTGTTTCTGATATGGCAATAATTTTCCTCTCGGATCCCTTTCAAATGGTCATTTCCTCAGGGTTCAGTCTCAAGCTCCCACAGTATTGGCCATATTCACTTAAACAAAAATGGTTCCCTCGATTCATACCCCATTAACGGAATTCCTTCACAGACACATTTTTTTCTAAGTTAGTTTAAGGATGTTGTATGGAGGAAATGGCACTACACCGCAGGGTCAGGTTCTAATTTGTGCTGTTCTAGAAACTAGATGTGTGACTATAACAAAATCACTTCATCATTCTCAGCTTTTGCACCTACAAAATGGGGTTAAAATTGGAAAATGTGGGTATAAATCATTACAAATGTTCCAAATTCTAAAATCCTGTGATTTGGTTTCAGGTTATCCAGACTCAACGTAAGCTCACAGATATTTCTCTAGACCTAGCTAGCTAAGTTGCTTTCTGGACTTCTTCATGCTGTCCTTTGTCCCCTCATGCGTGCATCTCACACATTAAAGAGCAATGGAGATGAAACATCCCCATTCATAATTTACTTTCAGCAGAATAAAATTGTATGCTTAAAAAACTAGTCAAAGACTTATCCACCCCAAAAATACATAATAAATTCAAATTTAGAGGTTTTATTATCATAATTAAGCAGTCCACTGACTCTAACTTATAAGCAGAATCCACCTGAAAGCTTCATTGTGGCTAAGCATTATCTCAGCATTACCCGTTTTCTCTGGCCAGTTAAAAAATCTTAGGAAATATATATATATCTTAACGTCTTCAGTTAGCCTTGACCACGGAATTAGAAATCAGAGGAACCTGCTTGCCTGGAAATGCTCTTGGAAATGCACTGAATTATTCTGAAGTTTCTTAAAGGAGGTTTGGGTTCTGTGTAAATGTGGGCAAAAGATGACATTGGTTCCTATTTTAGGAACGATGGTTCCTGGTTCCAGTAAGTATCCCTGAGCCAAACTACTACACAGAGTTCAGTATGCCAGGCTCTTAGCACAAAGCAACTATTATTGCAAGTAATATATTTTTTCAGGGACATAATGCTTGTAGCTTCTGGAAGCTGTATAAAGAATTTCCTAAGCTCTCACGAATGACTAGATCTGTGAGAGCACTGGTCCAGTACTTCCATCAAAGTTAAACAGGAAAATCTCAGCCAAGCAGTCCCAAAGCACACTCAGTTTCTCTCTGGAGTCCCCCCCTCCCGAGTGGTTCTTCCGACCAACTCTTTGAATTCCAACACCAATGATGTTTTGATGCTTTGGAGTCACAGTTTTTGTGTTATCCTCTCCGACTACAAGCTTAACAAAAAATGAATGACTCTCTTGTGACTTTAACAGATTAAATGTGCATCATGTCTATATTACTTGGACTCCCATTCTGATTACCATTAACTTACAAACTCTAGGATTTCCTTATCTTTGCTTAAGCATATCTTCCCCAAATGTGGCTATATATGACTATATCATATTACATACACACTTTTCAGTGTAGGCCAGAAGTTGACAAACATTTTCTACAAAATGCCGGATAGTAAATATTTCTGCCTTTGTGAGTTGTAACGTCTCTGTTACGACTATTCGACTCTGCCATTGCAGCTCTGAAGAGCCATAGACAATACATAAATGAATGAGCTGTGCTATGATAAAACTTGATTTAGAAAAGAGTCACACACACACACACAAAAAAGCAAAAAAGATTCATCCCATGGTCTATAGTTTGCTGATCCTCCGTCTAGGCAGCCTTTCCGTAAAACAACCAGGTCAAGTAATTTTGTGCTTCTTCTAAAAATGGGTTGAGTGTTTATTTAGCAAAGTATTAAACTCTCTCTAAAGAGAGAGAATATTTTGTATTTTTATTCCAACACAAACAAGCAAGCAGAGATGTGTTCTGGGTTTATAATAATAAATTTAGAATTTAAAATAACAAAAGTATTATTTTCTCATTATGATTGAAACTGAAATATTGGTTTTGTTAAAATGCATTAATTTCTATCATTTATGCAAGGCTTTATAATTTATAAAGTCTTCTGACTTACTTTATTGAATCTAATCATCAAAAGAACACTATGAGGGGCACCTGGGTGACTCAGTCTATTGAGCTTCCTACTCTGATTCAGGTCACCGTCTCAGGGTCGTGAGATGGAGCCCCACATTGGGCTCTGCGCTCGCCAGGAAGTCTGCTTGAGAGTCTCTCTTCCTCTCTCTCTGTCTCTCCCCACACTCACATGAGCTCTCTCTCTCTAAAATAAATAAATAAATAAATAAAATCTTTTTTTTTTTTTTAAAGAACACTATGAAATAAGTGTTACATTTTTTTTCCACCTTCCTTTGTAGCTGAGAAAACTCAGTTTTGTGCTTTCCTTAGAAAGCGTTGGAACCAGTACTTGAACCCAGGCCTGACACTGAAACCAAACAAACCTCACGGTTCTAAAACTACGTAATGGCAAAAATAGCAATCTTGCTTTAAATAATAAGCCTAAGGACATGTTCCATGAGCTCTGAATCCACCAGGTGAGAATGCTATTTAGTTAACACGTCTCCATCTTACTTACAAGCCAACAAACAAAATGAAAGATCAACATAAAGATGCAAGTCAACATATGCTTTTGTGTATGACAATATTCACTACACAAAACACGCCCCCTGGTTTTCATCTGATAGCACGATCACTAATTCAAAATAAGGTTAATCAAAATAATCTGTTTTAGCAAAACTTTCCTGGTTCCTGGTGATGACCAGTTCTTCTTTCTGAATATTAAAATATCAGAATAAAAATATCCTGGTAATTTTTGAATTTTTAGCTAGAACAAAATCCAGACACATGTTGTCCATAGTTTCTGTGGTATAGGTTTATATGTCAAAACTTCAGGCACTCCTCCATGTCTTCAGAGGAAGTTTATAACTACAGAAATGATTCTGTTACCACATCTTCTAGTTTCTTGAAGGTGAGTGGTGTCTAGCCCTGAGACAGGAATGCATTGTGAGCTGCTTAAATGATCTCTTAAAGGCTTCTCCCCAAATGTGTGTCAGTTTAATCATAAGCAAGTCTTTGCCCAATTCTCTTGAAGAAAAAAACAAAAAATGAAAGAGAAAAATTCAAATGGTTCTGGTTTCTCTGCTTTGTGAACTTTTGGGCCATCATCCCAGGCAGAAATGCCATCCTTTTATGATTCTTCTTACTGTAAAGATAATCGTTTTCATTTTTTTCTGTGGTTTCAGAATTTTTTAAAAATCTCAACTCATTTTCCACCCTTGCCTCCCAGATGTCATTTTTTACTGGCTGTGCAATTTCTATTTATTAGCCCAAAGATTTGTACTTCTGTCCCTTTCTTTCCAAAATATGCTTTATCAATCTAAGAATAAATGAGAAAAGGCGTTTTTTTTTTCCTCACTAATCACTATGCTTTCCATTAAAAAAATATATCAAGTAAAGTTGTTTTTTAGGTCCCTGCTTGTGTAATTCCATAACACAATGGTAGCACATTTCAGCAGAAAAGGCTTATAAGACCCTCTGCCCCTCAAGTGCTGCACACCGTACAGAAGCCTCTTAACCTCTGAGAATCTCACCATCTTATTTGAGTCATCCCAAAATCATATCTGAGACAAGGATTTTGGTGCAAGCCTTATTTGAGGTGGTGGCCATGTAGTGATCTCAGAGAGCACTAGGAGCCAGTGGAGATGGGAGACAGAAACGGGAGGAGTGTTAGTGAGTGGTTTACTGCTCTGGGCAGCTGGGGCCCAGTCCACCCTCCCATCCACCCCGATTTCTCTGTGAAGCTGTTAGAACTCAGCTCAGAACTCTTCCACAGAAATACAAATCAAAACCACAATGAGATACCACCTCACACCAGTGAGAATGGCAAAAATTAACAAGACAGGAAACAACAGGGACGCCTGGGTGGCTCTGCGGTTGAGCATCTGCCTTCGGCCCAGGGCATGATCCTGGAGTCCTGGGATCGAGTTTCACATCGGGCTCCCTGCATGGAGCCTGCTTCTCCCTCTGCCTGTGTCTCTGCCTCTCTCTCTCTCTCTCTCTCTCGAATAAATAAATATAAAATCTTAAAAAAAAAAAAGACAGGAAACAACACATGTTGGTGAGGATGTGGAGAAAGGGGAACCCTCTTGCACTGTTGGTTGGAATGCAAACTGGTGCAGCCACTCTGGAAAACTGTGTGCAGGTTCCTCAAAGAGTTAAAAATAGACCTGCCCTACGACCCAGCAATTGCACTGCTGGGGATTTACCTAAGTTACAGATGCAGTGAAACGCCGGGACACCTGCACCCCGATGTTTCTAGCAGCAATGTCCACAATAGCCAAACTGTGGAAGGAGCCTCGGTGTCCATCAAAAGATGAATGGATAAAGAAACTGTGGTCTATGTATACAATGGAATATTCCTCAGCCATTAGAAATGACAAATACCCACCATTTGCTTCAACGTGGATGGAACTGGAGGGTATGATGCTGAGTGAAGTAAGTCAATCAGAGAAGGACAATCATCATATGGTTTCACTCATACGGGGAATATAAAAATAGTGAGAGGAATTATATGGGAAAGGAGAGAAAATGAATGGGAAATATCAGAAAGGGTGACAAAACATGAGAGACTCCTAACTCTGGGAAACACACAAAGGGCTGCCGAAGGGGAGGGGGTGGGGGGATGGGGTAACTGGGTGACAGGCACTCAGGAAGGTACTTGATGGGATGAGCACTGGGTGTTATACTACATGTTGCCAAATTGAACTTCAATAAAAGCAAATGAAAAAAAAAAAAAAAAAGGACTTTCCCACAAAGGGGGGAAAGCTAGGCTATTTACCTACCTACCCCGGTCCCTTATAAATTGGCTGTTGCCCCTGAAATATTTGCCCCAAAGGTCAAAGACACACTCACACACAGAGGTCCAGGAAGCTGACCAAGTGTAAGAGAACTGGCTGCACCTGACTTCCCACATAAGAAAAGCTCATATGGGGATGCCTGGGTGACTCAGTCAGTTTAGCATCTGCCTTCAGCTCAGGTCACGATCCTAGGGTCCTGGGATTGAGTCCCGCATGATGCCTGCTTTCTGCTCCGTGAGGAGCCTGCTTCTCCCTCTCCTCTCTGCTCATGCTCTCTCTTGCTATCTCTGTCTCTCTCTCTCAAATAAATAAAATATTTTAAAAATAAAAGAACACATTAAAAAAAAGAATGTAAGGCACAGTTACTCACAGTTATGTAAAGGGTCACATCAACAAAACAAACAAATGCATGAGTAAAAATTCTTCCTATTTATCAACTAGATAGATGATAGCAGAATTTTTTTTAAAAAAATCAATTAGTAATATTAATAAAAATAAATAGAGGATAGGAATTAAAGGGTGCATTTATCATGATGAAAAAAATAAAATGATGCAGTTTGGTGAAAAAAAAATGAAATAAAGGGCAAAGAATTCTTCACCATCATTTTCCTTCCTAATATATACAAAAAGCAGAGACAAGTCTCTTCATCTTGAACTTACTTTCTCAGAGGCCTACGGTTATGAGTCCTCAGTAATTTCTGGAAGGGGTCTGTGCAGGGATGATCTTATGCCAAGCTGTGCAAAGGATTGTCCTGAAAGGCAGTAGTGCAGTTTGCATGGGTCCAGAAAACCAGGAGACCTTTTTGGATGGGGCTGTGGTAGAGACAGCCAGGTAGGCAGTTATATCCACTATGGGAACTGCTACCATGATGGAGGGGCATGAAGGGCTGTAGGAGTGCACAGGAGGGGCACACGTGCCAACTTTGCTGTGGCGTATCAGGGAAGGCTTCCCAGAGGAGAAGATGTCCATGTAAGGTCCTGAGTGAGGAACAGGAATGACTGATGCTGAGACTTAATAATGAAAGAGGAGAAGGGATTTTCAGGTCTAGAAACAGCAACAAGTAAAAGGCCCAGAACTAGGAGAGAGCATGGCTCCTTAAGGGAATTGCAAATAAAGAGTGGACTGTAATTTGGGTGGAGGGGAGGGAAGGCATGAGAAAATTCTGCTTATCTCATATGGTGCCTTGTACATGGCAAGCGCTCAGTTGTCCTGGTTTCAGGAAAAGAGTATACTTCTTAACAAGAAAAAAAAATCAGATGGTAAAATAAGTGAAGGACACAGGTATGAGTGCTTCCTGACCCTGGTGCGGCCTAGTGGGGAAGAGGGTATCCATGTGATCGGTCTCTCGGGGAGCCACTTAATTACATCAAGGAGGGAGCAGCACAGAAATTAAGGCCACCAAGGCACATCCAGGGACAAAGTCAACAATGAAAGAAGGTTTTACAAGCCGATTGGGAGCTTCCCCATTTGTGTACACTCTGTGTGTGCATTGCCTTACTCAGAGGAGCTGGTAAAGGAAAATTAAATTAGTCCACCACCTCCTTGGTCACCTGAGAGCTGAATGTAGGAAAAGGCTGACCTACCTTGGCTTCTGGTCAAGGTACTTTATTCACCAGAAGAGGGTCATATGCCTCTTATAAAGCAAAGACCCAGGAGAAAGGTAGAAAGCACAAACCCGGTGTATTTACTAAGCAAAATGTTTTCATTAACTTTGTTTATATTACTGACTTGTTCTAAAATTATTCCCGTTCTAGCAGAAAGCAGTCACTTTGGGGTTTTTCTCCGAATAGTGTTGGCCCATTTACTTTTCACTCTGTACATTTATTTCCTTTCATTTATTGGATTTCTTAAACATGCCCATTGCCCACAGACCTCTGGGCACAGGTTCAAAACTAAATGCTACAATTACATGAAATGCTATGGCCAAAGAATATAATTTCATACAAGAGAAGGGTGAGTGGGTAGGGAGTAGAAGGAGTTTATCAGGGAAGCCAGTGCCAAACCAGAAAGGTCCGTCTTGTATCACACCCTGGAGGCACCAGGCACAGGGAGTTGTTTGCTGGACTCAGTAAATTAGTGAGACTCTTAAAAGTCTGAGGTTGGACTTAATTTTAGATGCCAGCAGTTTAAAAGGAATATAAAGCTGGTCAAAAGATCATCCTCTCCACTAGCCTGTGGTTATCTATCTATGCTCAGGAAAGCTAAAATGAGTCCTGGAGAGAAAGTCACTGAACCGATCACATACAAATAGGGCTGATGGAAGCAAAATGGACCAGGAATGGTTACAATAACAGCATTTATCCAGTGCTTACTACACACCGACACCATGTTCTAACAGATACAGATGTGTAAGCATCAGTATCTTCATCTAATTCATACATGAACATTTTGAGGGGTATTTTACCAATGAGAGAATTGAGGCATAGAGAGTTCAAGTAACTTGCCCAAAATCACACAGCAGGTAGGAGAGGGAGCCAGGAATAAAGTCAGTCTGACATCAGGGATGGCTGTGCTGACTGAGTTCTAGGGACCAAGGATGATATCCACATCCAAGTGAAGGACTTCACCACTCACATGGCACATTTATGGGGCAAGAGCACCCCAAAACATCATCAAAATGGATTCAAGGGAGGCCCAGGTGGCTCAGTGGTTTAGCTTCACCTTCAGCCCAGGGCCTGATCCTGGGGACCCGGGATCAAGTCCCATGTCGGGCTCCCTGCATGGAGCCTGCTTCTCCCTCTGCCTGTGTCTCTGCCTCTCTCTGTGTGTGTGTGTGTGTGTGTGTGTGTCTCATGAATAAATAAATAAAATCTTTAAAAAAATGGATTCAAGAGTGGAGGAAGCTGTTTCTCCAATCTACTCTTTCTTTCTTCTTTGTGAGTAGAAAACAAAAACAACACGTCTTACAGGCCTGTCTTCCTTTTATTTTCCCTTTTTTGCTTCTCCCTTTTGGTCCACATGTCTCTTTATATCTCAAGGGCCAACCAAATGGCCAAGCAAGTAGGAGAAATCCTAAAATAGGAATGGGAGAAGGGAAAAAAATGTTAAGGTTGCTCTATTCCTACCTACGACCCTGATCCTTGGTCTTGACTCCTTTGGCCCAAATATCCGTATATAATGTAGATATTGATGTTTTAAATGGGCTGTGGTTAACTTAGTTCAAGCAGACACATAATTGTTATAAGTGAAGTAGTCCCAGGCTAGGGATTTCTGCCTCCAAGGTAGCAGCCAACTGGCCATGAGACGCTTGAGCAACCCACTTTATGTTTCCAAACCAAGTTTTATATGGAATATAGTTAAGATAAGGTAAGGAGGTATAACTTCATTCTGTCCCTTAGAGATGTGGAGTATTATTTCACCAAGGGTTTAAATAAATAACATGGAAACTTTCCGTGTTAGCCCTAACATTTAAAGAGCTTAGAAGTCATCAGTCCCCCCCCCCAAAAAAAAGAAGTCATCACTCCCATCTTTACAAGAAAAAAAGATGAAGAACTTGAAAACCAAGAACTCTTCTTGGAGCCATCAAAGAACTAAGGTTGCAAGAAAAGCCACCATCCAACATCAAACACTACCCAAACTTGGCAGTGACAGGTGAATACAGAGAATAACAACCAAGATCTGCTTACTTAGAGTAATTTTACTAGAACCAAAAACTGGTAGGAACCATGGTAATTTTGAAAAATTGCTGGAGGCTGTGTAGACGTTCATGCCAGTAAGAAAATCCTAGGAACTGAAGTCTTAGAGAACAACCTTCATTTTTAAGCTTTACCTATACAAAACCTATCAGAGTCTCCTGGCGAAGAGCTAAGGAATATGTGCCCTGGCTCTGGCTTGGGGAGGTAAAAGGGACAATTTTGAAATACACCCAGAACATTCTACATAACAAAGTCTTCCTCTTCAGGGAAAAAGAATATATCAGAGCATTATCCCCCTTAAGCAGAAGAAGCAGAAGGCTTTTACCTGACTTCAACTCTTCTAATCTTTCTGCTTACCTAAACAGACGGAGGGAGGAGCTAAGAAACCCTGGCAGAGGAAACAGCTCAAGGTCACAGGCTCAGAAAGAAATTTTAGATTTAATCATAATATTATAGAATGCTTCCCTTTCCCTTCATCTTATCAGCACATCTGTCTGTAGATATTAATAGACTCTAAAATTTATATGGAAAGGCAAAGAAATAGGAAAATACTGAAAAAGAAAAAAATTATAAACCCACAGTAATGAGGACAGCATAATATGAACACAACAATAGATACGGAGATCAGTGGAACTGGACAGAGACCCCAGAAATACATATACACAAATATAGCCAATTGAAATTCAATGGAAAAGGAATCATCTTTTCAACGAATGGACATTCATATGCAAAAAAAATTAATCTAGATACAGATCTTACACTTTTCATAGAAATTAACTCAAAATGGATCAAAAAACCTAAATGTAAAATTTAAATTGCAAAAATTCCTAGCAGGTAATGAAAAGACAAGCCACAGACTTGGATAAAATATATATGATACAAACACCTGATAATGAACTTGTATCTAAAATACACACATACACAAAATCTCGTAAAACAAAACAAAAAAAAAAAAGTACACAAAAAGTCCAATTTAAAAAATGGTAAATGGGGGCACCTGGGTGGCTCAGGGGTTAAGCATCTCCCTTTGGCTCAGGTGGTGATCCCAGGGTCCTGGGATTGAGTCCCACATAGGGCTCCCCACGCGGAGCCTGCTCCTCCCTCTGTCTGTGTCTCTGCCTCTCTTTCTGTGTCTCTCATGAATAAATGAATAAAATCTTTTTTTAAAAATAGCAAATGATCTAATATATCACTAAAGGAGATGTACAGATGGCAAAAAAAAGTGCTCAATATCATTTGTCAATAGAGACTTGCAAATTAAAACAATGGGCTCTCACTATGCATATTAAAATGGCTAAAATCTTTTTTTTAATTTTCTAGTAAGACTAAATTTATTTAATACTAAGTAAAAGTTTTGATTATAAGTATCCAACAGTATAAAAGGTACAAAACAGATTTGTAGATTTCTAATATATTAATACAAAGTGCATGATTACATACAGTACATCCTACAGGAAAATGGCTAAAACCTAAAACACTTTACCAATCGCTGGCAGGATGGGGAGCAACAGGCATTCTCATTCATTGCTAGGAGGATCCAGCCACGTTGAAAGACAGTCTGGTAGTTTCTTATAAAACTAAACATTAAAAAAAAAAAAAACTAAACATAGTCATCCCATGATCCAGCAGTCAAGTTTTGAGGTGTTCAATAGTTGATTTGCAAAATTATATAATGTTTATAGCAGCTTTATTCATAATCACCCTAAATCAGAAGGAACCAAGATGTCCTTCAAGAGATAAGTGGATGAACAAACTGTAGTAAATCCATAACATGGAATGTTATTCTATGATAAAAAGAAATGTACTATCAAGCTCTGAAAAGACATGTACAAATCTTACTTTTTTATTGCTAAGGGGATGAAGCCAATCTGAAAAGGCTACATGGTATATGATTCTAAGTATATAACATTTTGGAAAAGGCAAGATTACATACAGTAAAAATTGCAGTGATCGCCAGGGTGTTGGGGGCTGGGGGAGACTTGAACAGGCAAAACTCAGGGCTTTTTCATGGCAGTGGAACAATTCTATGCAATGCTGTGCTGGTGGATTCACAACATCATTTGCCAAAACCCACAGAACTTACAGCACTAAGAGAAAACCTTAATGTAGGTGAATCTTTAAAAAATCATTTAGGAGGATGGGGTGACTGGGTGACTGGCATTGAGGGGGGCACTTGAAGGGATGAGCATTGGGTGTTATGCTACATGTTGGCAAATCCATCTCCAATAAAAACATATACAAAAAAATCATTTAGGAGATCAGAGATCCCAGAAAAGAAAGCAGACTGCGATAAGAAAATTAAATTATATTACAAATGTATGACATAACCTCACTGTAGGGAAGACGGGCAATGATGCTGACCTAAGCAATTTTGGAAATGATTTGCGTCCTCAAGACTAGAGACAAAAGGAACGGCACATAAATCACCAAACTCTACTAAATTAAGTTGTCTTCCATAGGGGTATGAATCAACAAATCTGATACTCCTATTCATATAGCCTGGAACTGAACAATTAGGAAAATAGATGGGAGATGGGGGGGACCAAGTGTCTCACTGCTTTGCAGATAAGTAAGGGGAGATGCTAGAATGATCCATATGGTAATGATTAGCATTCAAAACATCAGTATGATCTCATGGGTAGCTTAATATAGATTCAGATGGTTATATAGAGAAATATTTATGGATATGTGTCTATACATGGGTTAGTATTCACACACATGTATTTCCTGACTCTGTTAGCTGAGAGAGCCAAGAAACAAAGATGCTCTGATTGCAAGGAATACACCCAGCACTCGATCTTGCTTTCTAATACTATTCTGCAATAAAGGGAGCCCTTTTATTCCTTAAAGAAATGGTTGGTTCTGGGACTGGAGCAGGAAATGTACAACATGATCCTGAAGCATGTTATAGTGCCCAAAGGTAAAGAAGTGCTCAAAAAAAAAAAAAATATGTGATAGGGGCTACACCAGAGGAATGTAGGAACCAAATGAGAGACTTCTAATAGCCAAAGCTGCAATAATTTAGCAACAAAATAAATAATCATGGGCTATACAGCCTAAAGTAGAAAATAGATCTCTATGAGTCCATGCTGATATGAATAAATGATCGAGTAGACAAGTGAATGAAGAAGAGACAAATCTCCCATGAAGAATTCCAAACAATTTACATACATACTCCATCCTCAAGGAGGGAGAGCATAAATTCTCAGTCCCTAGCTATGGGTTGGGCATGGTGACTTCCTTCCAAAGGATACAGTATGGAAACAGGGGGGGATGAAGAATAACTTTACAATGGAGAAACCCAACAAACACCACCGCGGCCAGATAATCAAAGTCAGTATCAACACTGCTAAACCCCTCTAATCGTGAGGGAAAATATTAGACAATTTCTAATAAAGGGACATTTTGAAAAAAAAAAAAAAAAAAAAAACACCTGACAACTCCTCAAAACTGTTGAGGTCATCAGAAACAAGAAAAGTCTGTGAAACTGTCCCTGCCAGGAGAAGCCTAAGGAGACATGACAACGAAGCATGATGTGGTATTCCAAAGGAAATTCGAGAACAGAAAAAGGATATTGGTTAGAAACAAAGAAAATCTGAATAAACTATGGGTTTTAGTTAATAGTAATCTATCAGTATTCAATCATTCATTGTAACAAATAAACCGTACTGATGTAAGATTCCATAATAAAGGAAATTGGGTGTAGGGTATAACAGTAGGTCTCTGTACTATTTCTATAACTTTTCTGTAAATCTTAAACTGTTCTAAAAAAAGTCTATTTTAAAAAAGACAGCAACATGGGGGCACCTAGGGGGCTCAATCAAATGAATAACTGACTCTTGATTTCAGTCATGACCTCAGGGTTGTGAAGTGAGCCCCATGTAGGGCTCCACACTCAGCAAAAGAATCTGCTGAGATTCTCTCTCTCTCTCTGCCCCTCTCCCTGTACACACACTCTCTGTCTATAAATTAATAAATTAATTAATTTTTAAAAATAAAGATTTCTCTTCACTCTTTAAAAAAATAAATGAAAAACAAAAACAAAAACAAAAATAAAAAATAAATGAAAATAAGAAGACAGCAACATGATTAAATGAATAATATAATGGGTGGGTTTGTCCTGGGATGTACTGAAATTACTTGTCTGTGGGAATCAAATTCTGCAGATTAATAATCCCCTGACTCTGGTTGACTTTAGACGTTTAGACTCAGTCTAAAACTGTACTTAAAAAAGAAAAAAAAAAGTAAGTCAAGGGAAGTCATTATGTGAGTATGTGATCATACTCATTATGTGTGAGTATGATCCAAATAATGAGGAAAAAGGTCTGAACTTGGATTATCCTGAATATCCACAGCTACTGAATTCATCCCCCAAAGCCTGGGCTTGCTTTGCTTTCGATCCTCTTCTGAATATGTGGTGATATGGCCTAACCACCCCGAGCCACTCCCAGCGAGCTAACAGGACAGTAGTACCTCTGGCTTGAGCTGGTCTCCATCCACACTCCTCTCTCTGCACCCACACGGTGGCCACCTCGGACTCTGAGAGCAATGTTTTCCTGTGAAGAGGAAAAGGAATTTAACAGGACCAGTGCCACTGACTTCATTAGCCTTAGGCCCTAATGAGCTCCGGGAGCCAGACTTTCCATTAGCAACCACTTTGACAGACCGTCCAGGACAACTTGGGGTTTACAATGGCAAAAGTCAGGTTCACCTCTTAATCTTCTGCTCCTTTCAAATGGGTGTTCCATCCCAGGGATGTTCCTCCTAAATGACAGACACACTACCGTTTCCAAGCCACACTCGCCCATGGAGAAAATGATGACACAGACTTGCTGCCACATGCAGAGTCTGAGACACCATTGTTTGGTAACAGGGTGTGAGGTGCCCCGAGGCAAAGTGATCTGAGATTTCCTGTGCTAACCATGCGGGCTCATTTTTTCCAGTTACTTTCTACTAAGGCCAAAAAACATTACCAGAGTTCCCCCAGGGTCTCTAATTGCCCTGGCGGCTTTGATAATTGCCCTGGGCTCTTTCCCCTGAAGAGTAAACAATGATGTGTCCTTTTAGTTTTCCCACATCCCTTGGTCCCAACCCTCCTCCCTATCGGTGTGTGCCCAAGGAGACCAAGACCCTGATCGTTGGCATAATAGTTCCTTTTCCACATAGTGTCAAGTGTTTTGGGGTGTTTGCTTTCATCATCTGATTTTCCTCCAATTATATCCCCTCTACTCAAGAGAGCAAAGAATTCACATTGGTTTAGATTCACAGAGGCATATAAAAGACCTAATTAATGCATCTCAGGCAACTGATTATATCATCCGTAGATCTCTAAAAGCCTTAAAACCTCTCCCCCTGCCTTATAACCCTAGTTGCCCCTTGTCAACTACCATCTACTCTCGGAAATGTGGCTTCCTCCCACTGCATCGTCCCTCTCAATGCCTTCCATATTTGATGGACAACTCCTAGATGTGGGGAGGGGGTTCTTCAGCATTGCCTCATTGTCATCTTGTTGGATTAGTTGACAAGGGTTGTTAACTGTACCCCTGGTTAAAAGTACAGTTAACTTCCTACCTGGCCAAAGATACTTTGCCCTGTTAAACTATTTTACGACTTGAACAGGCACCAGGTGTGGAGGCAAAAGTATAATGAATTTGGGCATCTAAAGAAGCTGGAACAGAAAAGAGAAAGAAGGAGTTCTGGTGAGCAGAACAGGAAGCACCCAAGTAGAAATGCCACTTCCCAGGGGCGCCTGGGTGGCTCTGTTGGTGAAACACCCGACTTCTTCATCTCAGTTCACATCTTGATCTCAGTCTTGAGTTCGAGCCCCATATTGGGCTCCACACTCAGTGTGGAGCCTACCCAAAAAAAAAAAAAAAAAAAAAGTCATATCCTGTAGAGTCTCCATTGCCTCCTCCCTGGAGGGTATTTTTTGTTTTGTTTTGTATTTTTATTCATGAGAGACACATAGAGAGAGGCAGAGGCATAGGCAGAGGGAGAAGCAGGCTCCCTATGGGGAGCCTGATGCGGGACTCGATCCCAGGAACCCATGTTCACAAACTGAGCCAAAGGCAGACGCTCAACCACCGAGCCACCCAGGTGCCCCTCCCTGGAGGGTGTTGGAAGCAGCTCTGGGGAGTGACAATGTGCACAATGAGTGATGACCATTCAATGGCCCTGGAGACAGACCACAATTTGAATGTCCACTCTGCCATTTGTGGGCGGTGCTATTCAAGACAAATAATGAACTTTTCTAGACCTAAGCTTTCTCACCTGCAAAATTGTAAGAATAATAACCCTCTTGGGTTTGTGGAGATGATTAAAGATTGTAATATGAGTAAAGTGCCAGACAAATGGTTAAATGCTTAATATATGTTAACCGTGACTTTTTCCCAAGCTTCACTGAGATATAATCAACATATAATATTGTGTACGTTTAAGGTAACTGTGACTTTCTTAGAACAGGGTACAGATGGTTTCAGTGTCCTTGATTGGTTGGTAGATTGATTAATTGACCAGCTTTATCACCACAAAAAAAGTTTAATGTTCTCAAATTCATATCCCATTAAAAATCTAACTTTTGGGGGACACCTGGGGGGCCCAGTCAGTTAAGCAGCTGCCTTCGGCTCAGGTCATGAGCCCCAGGTCCTGGGATCGAGCCCCACGTCAGGATCCCTGCTCAGCAGGGAGTCTGCTTCTCCTTCTGCCTCTTCCACCGCTCCCCCTGCTTGTGGCTCTCTCTATGTCAAATAAATAAATAAAATCTTTACAAATAAATCAATAAAAATAAAAATCTAACTGTTTTCTTATCAAGCTTTTTCTTTTGTAGCTTTGTACCAGTCTGCTGGAGCTGCCGTAGCAAAATACCATAGGCTGGGTGGTTTGAACATGTATTTGTCCAGTTCTGGAGACTAGAAATCCATGATCAAAGTGCCAGCAAGAGCTCTCTTCCTGGCCTCAGACGACTGCCTTTACACTATGTCCTCACATGGCCTTTTCCTCAGTGTATGTGCAGGGTGGGTGGGAGAGAGGGGGGAGAGAGGGAGGCTCTTTGGTGTCTCTTCTTTTTTTTTTTAAGATTTATTTATTTATTTGAAAGAGAGAGAGAATGAACAGAGGGAGAGGCAGAGGGAGAGGGAGAAGCAGGCTCCCCACCAAGCAAGGATCCCAACATGGGCCTCGATCCCAGGAGCCCGAGACCATGACCTGAGCCGAAGGCAGACGCTTCATGCACTGACCCACCCAGGCATCCCTCTGGTGTCTCTTCTTATAAGGACACTAATTCTGGCAAAATACGGCCCTACCTTTAGTTCATCTTAATTACTTCTTTAGAGGACTCATCTTTAAATATAGCCTCACTGGGAGTTAAGTCTTCAAATATGCATTTTAGGACAAATATTCAATCCATGACTGGTTTCTGTAATTTCTTGCTCTCAGAAGAAAAGGAAATGTTATTTAAATGATGGCATATATGTCCCTTGGCAATGCAAGAGTTTCTCAATTGTCTACACACGATTTTATGGAAGTAGGAAAAATTAGATGCCTTTGACTCTCCTTATCAAACAAACTTTTGAAATACCTACTCTTGTGGACTGACTGCAGCAACAGCTCCAATTTGTTCACCCTTCCTACATCCTCATCCTTTGGCAGTGGCTTCTCACTGACTCTGGGCCCCACCATGTGATTTCCTTTGGCCCTTGTACCGATGCATTAGCAGAGTTGTAAAAAAGCTTTGAAGCTTACATTGAAGCTTACCTGCTTGCCTCTCTTAAAACCCAGCTGCTACAGGAACAAGTCCAGGTCACCCTGCCAGGTAAGGGACAGCCCAAGGGGGAGCTGAGGTTCCCAGGCCAACAACCAGTCTGTGTCCAGCTATTCTAACAATTGACTGCAGAAGCTTGAATGAACCCAGTTGAGAACAGCCAAGTCTGGCACAGATAAATAGTGCTACCAAAATAGCCCAGTGTAAATTGCTGACCCACAGATCATGAGCTGAATAATTTTTTATTGTTTTAAGATGCTAAGTTTTGAGTTGGTTTGTTACTCAGCAACAGCAAACTGATACATCTACAAAGTACTCAGGACTGGGCTATACTTTTTAGGAAATACAGAAGAAGCATAAAATATAATTTTAGGTGAGAAGAGGCATTCTTTTTTTTTATTGGAGTCCAATTTGCCAACATATAGCATAACACCCAGTGCTCATCCCATCAAGTGCCCCCCTCAATGAAGAAGAGGCATTCTATATATGGTATATATCCTGCAGCTTTCATAAGAAGGAAAATTTCACTTTTAGTTGGATGCAACATGATAGTATTAATAGCAAAGTGTGAGAAAGTAAGATAAACACTGAAAATTATTATCTTCATATGATTCCCGCATTTTGCATCTCATTTAGAATGAAAAGCAATGAGCTTTATGAGAGTGGATAGCGCAGGAAAAAGATAACAGGAATATTTATTTGCAGCCAAGAAAAATCTCTCGCACTGGTTCACTTCATGCTTTGGGAAACAAGTCAGATCACTTTTTCTTTCATCCAAATTAGTTTGCCCATTCCTTGAAATTACATATGATGACATAATCCAAGTCCAACTTGGCAAAATAAAGAATCTTCAGCTCAAGTCTGGTTTCTCTTCAATTTTCATTTCCCCGGGGTCCCATTCATATTTCTTACAGACACTTTCCCTTGTGACCCAATCTAATTTGATTCCCTACCACATCTCCTCTACCAAGAGCATCTAAAGCTGTTTTGCAGAGATCCTATAAATAATGGTTGGACAATTTTAAAAGATAATATTCAGAAAAGAAGCCTGGAAAACGGGATGGAAAAAGAAAAGGCTCTTTTCAGGACAGCGTCTACAGTTGTACCTGGATCTTACCCGCCAATCTGAGTGATCTCTTTTCCCAAGTGAATTAACAGAACTGACCTGCTATTTTGGCTTTATACAGAAACAGCCGCAATCAGGTAAAAGAGGAAGGAAAAACTGACCAGTCAGAATGAAGTTCTGGGGAAGAAAGAGGCCTCTGGAGAGGGCTGGTATTTGATGAAAAAGCAAAATGACAAGACTAAGGATAGTCATCTGCCATTTTATAAAGTTAGAGAAGGAGCCGGTGTTTGTCTCCATGGTGAGATCTGACATCTGAAAATGGCCACTTTTTGACATTATATAAAGAATTCCTAAGCCTCTCCCTCTGTCTTCTGGCCCCATGGCTCCCTCCCCATGGGCCTTGCTGCCTACCAAGCTCTCTTCACTCTAGCCTTTAACTAATAACACATTAGAGTTGCTTGTGAGGGCTGCCACAGCAAAGTGCCACAGACTGGGGGGCTTGAGCAACAGAAATTCATTTCCTCACAGTTCTGGAGGCTACAAGTCCAAGATCAAGGTGTCAACAGTGTCGGTTTCCTCTGAGGGCCACACTTCTTGGCTTATAGATGGTCTTCTTCTCCTTGCGTCTTTACATGGTCTTCCATCTGCGTGTATCTTTGTTCTAATAGTCTCTTCGTATAAGGATACCAGTCATACTAAACTAGCGTCCACCCTAATGATCTCATTTTACCTCTTTAGAGATCCTATCTCCAAAGACAGTTGCATTCTGAGATATTTGAGGTTGGGACCTCAATTTATGAATTGGGTGGGGGAGGGGACATAATTTAGTCCATAATACACTTTTACCTCAGAAGTCCTTTACCTCGAGACCCACTTATCTTTTCTCTTACTTCCTTAAATCAATTTCATCAGTTCCATAATTGTACAGGGGGATGAAAACACTTTCAGGTTATATATATATATATATATATATATATATATATATATATATATATCAATTGGTTTCAAGGTGCATCTCAATTTTAGAAATGTGAAATGCAAAAAATAAAATAAAATAAAAAAATAGAAGTGTGAAATGCGAGAGAAAACTCAAAAGAGGGATCCCTGGGTGGCGCAGCGGTTTGGCGCCTGCCTTTGGCCCAGGGCGCGATCCTGGAGATCCGGGATCGAATCCCACATCGGGCTCCTGGTGCATGGAGCCTGCTTCTCCCTCTGCCTGTGTCTCTGCCTCTCTCTCTCTCTCTCTCTCTGTGACTATCATAAATAAATAAAAAAAAATTAAAAAAAAAAAAAGAAAACTCAAAAGAAATATGGTTACAGATGACTTGGAAAACTAAAATATTCCTGCAATACTCAAAGAATTGAATCTCAAATGGTCAGAATTAAATGGCAATCGTTGTAGCCCATTTACAAAGGGAGAGGGAGATGGTATCTATTACCTTCTACAGTTAGTTACATCTTCTAAATATTTTTAACATCACTGAAGAGATTCTCAGGGTCGGTTGGACCTAGAGAGTGAGGAAGGGAGCAAAGGAGCTGCTCCTGCTCACATAGAGTTCCTTCATTAAGAAACAGAACACTGTACATTGACCACTATTAGACACAGGGTTATTTTTTTTCCAGAACATTCTTTTTGGATTCCAAAAGTGTTCTAGTTCTAGTTTAATTACATAAAGTAGGCAGCCAATAAATGCTGACTGACTGATTTGATATAATCACCTCAGGGGTAGCAACACAGGAGCAATATTAATGCCAAGTAGCCTCCATCTTTATTTATGAGTATGAGGATGTGTAGATGTGTTCCCCCTTGATCCTACAGGGACTTCTAAATGAGAGGAAGAGTTCCCTGTAAGGACAGCCACTTCCCAAGGGTAAATGTGAAGCCAAAATTCCAGTCTCTCTCAAGTATTTCTCTTGCTACTACAACACTTCACCCTCAAGTGAATAACATCAGTGTTCAAATTGAACATGAAACATGGAACAAATAGACACTGAACACTAACTGCTTCTCTTGACTGATTTCCCCCAAGATGGGCAGCCTCCACCTTGCACTGCCATCTCTCTCGAGGCTTTCACTTGCCTCCCAAATTCCGCCAACAGGTCCACCCACCCAGCGTGCTTCCTTCAGGAACATTGCTAATGACCAAAGACAGGTAAAGATCAAAATCAATGTCTTTTCTCCACTCAGGGTATTTCTTTGTTTCTGCAGTTTCTCAAATAACCCTTTTTGGAAATCATCTGAAAAGGGTGTCATTCTTATTTTGATGTTTCTAACCACACAACCCATGCTGGGACTGCCCTGTAATTGTTTTGCTTTGGTGAACTGATCAAAAGTCCCCTGGCTAATTATATCATCTGGGAAGCAGGGAGAGGCCGTGGAGGAAAAGTGAGTGCCATTCATACTAATTTGGCTCCAGCTACAAGGTCGCCACTGTGCAAACAGCCTAATTCTTTGGATGTTGACCAAAAAGAAACAAGAGGGAGAACCAGCACAAGCAAGACAAACAGGCTGCTATTCCTGGACCCATAAAAATATACCTTTGGAAGTGGCCTAGGGAGGGAAAAAATATTTTTTAATTCCCACCACGGCATTTATCAGTCTCGTGTCTTCCTGAATAAACAGTGCTCAGTTGGAGCTGAATGATACACGAAGTTTTCCAGCTAAATGGCTTTTTTGTCTGTTATCAAGATTGGATAGATCCAATCTATCCATGTGGATTGTTGTCCAGGCGCTTGCTCCTTCGGGTTTATGGCAAAGGTATAAATTGTGCCCATATCATCCCTTCGTTTTTGGGAGAAGGGGGCACAAGGACTATCATGAGGCATCTAAGTAAGTGCTGGGAAACTTCTTGGTCTGAGTGGTCTTTCTCAGGAGTCAGCTTTGTCCACCAGTGCCTCTATTCATGTGGGATATAATGTTATTTCATTTTCCTCTGGTCGTCTTACATCCCTGGAGAGAGCTTGACTCATGATATAATTATATGCTTGGCCGGTTCCCACTGAGAGTCGCTCCAGACTGCCACCAGCCTGCCCCCCGCTGATCTTGCACACCAGTGCCAAAGAGCACAGAACTCGGCCAGAACCAGAGTGACACTTTCTGCAGAACGGTTAACGATTAGGTTCTCGGAGAGCAGTTCGCAAGGACTATCCTGTTTCCTCCAGGGGAACGGTGAGCCCTGGAGGTTAGTGACTCACTACAGAACCAGCTTGATTTGTGGTCTCTGGGGCTGGTCAGCACAGCCTGTTCGGTCCTCTTTGGTGGTTCAGAAAATGGCTCCTGGAGGACAGATTTTTCAAATGTTTGGGAATTTAGACTTTATTTCAAAGAAAATATGAATACTGCCATTCAAGTCACAGCATGGACTGGAGGAAGGCTGCTTTGGGAATGCCCCCTCCAGCCCAATGGTTTGTTAGTGCCTTTACTTCCACCACCTGTCCTGGACAGAGGTTAATCCGGGCCATGGAATCCCAGCTCTAAGAGGACACAGGGAAATCATTTCTAGCTGCTTGACTTCACATGAGTCAATGGTCTTCGTACTTTTTGCAATTACTTCCAGAGCTGGAAGCTTCTTGACCAACGCATTTGAGAGTCACAGCAGAATTTTCTCTCCTAGCCCTGGATGTCTTCCTCTTCTCTTATACCCCAGACAAAATCAGACTGTTTCTATCCGATCTAGTTTTTCTGGGTCCCAAGGCTTTAGTCAAATCTTGTGCCTTTCTCGACCTATAACCCAACATAAATGTTCCTTGTTTTTTTATCATAGCACCCAGTTCTTCCTTCATAGCTTTTACCATTATTTGCAATTATATATGTATTTGTGCACTTACTTGTTTAAAGTCGGTCTCCTTCAACTAGGTTTCAATTCCATGAGCAAACACGTATCTATTTGTCTATTTCTTAATTTCACTATTACTAAACCCAGAGTTTCACATAGAACCTGAAACAAAGTTAGCCTTTAATATACATTAGTTATGATTAACATTATTAGCATCATCATTATTAACTGAATGGATAAACTTTTTAGCATGTACTTAGCTAAATTTTTCATGCTTTTGAAGACAGTCCCCATTCTCTGGACACTGATTTTTTCCAATTTTTCTCTTAGACTTATTTCCACATGTATCATAAAGGATCCTAGATCCTTTCTAAAGGGAAAACTTAGGAAAAGTAGTCCACATATTTTTCTGACATTTTAATGTTGTGTTTTCCTCTTGTCTGTGGGATCATGGGGTTAACCCAAATTGCAGAAGATCTCAGAAGCTTCACACTCATAGTTCAGTTGCATTAAGAGCATCCAAAAACTGTGTCAAATAGAAATGTTTTCTACCCAGTTATCTTCTTTACCCCAATGATCCTGCTGAATTGGTTGGAAAGCATTCCACTGGATAATCTTGTATTGCTACTTCTTGAAACTAGGTCCTGAGGCTCAATAAGAAAAGGAGGCAAATGGTCAGAAATAAGGGTAACATCAGACCAATGCTACTCCTCCTGGGGAGTCACTGGGGAGAGCCTATCACCCAAATGCAGTGTGATCACACACACACCCTCCACACCTCAGTGGCCCTATGCTAATTCACATTTCCTATAATATGCTTTGCACCAAGACCCCTGAAGGAAAAGGTCCTATTGTGGTTTCATTCCAACTGATTTCCCAAAGCACAGCTCTTAAGACAACATAGCAATCATCTTACCTGCCTGTTTCTGTGTAGCAATTGTAAAAAGCTCTGTCCTTGGGATTAGGATACATGGGCTCTCATCTCAGTTCTGCCATTTATCAACCATGTATGTTTAAACAAAGATTTCCCTTTTCTGAGACTCAGATACCATAACTGTAAAGTCAGGATACTACTCATAGGATTGTTGTGGTCATTTTAAAAAATAATAATTATGCTAATAATAACAACAATAATCATGCTTCAGAAATCACAGTGCCTAACACTTTCTAGAATCCTCATAAGTATTTATAGAATCTGTTCAACTAAGGGTCCTAGCGTAATTCTTAAGGTGACTGAAATGTGATTTTTAAAAACTGCTATCAATATCATCAAATATTTTTTGAACTACCACTCCTATCAAAGCAATTGCAATGCAATTAAGAAAAAGGCCTTGACCTTTTAAAAAGCTTTTGATTTAGTCAAGGGCACACAACAGAAAGATTATGTGATGCATGGTAATAGAAAGAGATGTGCACTGAGCATCAAATTAATAACCTGAAAACAAATGCCTCCAATATCCCAGATGTCAATTCTTCCTAAGGCTGGGGCTAAGGTAGACATTTTCTGGGAAGAGATAACATCACTTTTATTTTAATTAAACTTTCCTGTGTAACAATCCATTCCAAAATTTAGCAGCTTAAGAAAAATGATTTGTTATTTTTCATGACCCTGTGGGTTGATCATGATGTCCTTCTGGGAACCTCTAGGCTCAGTCCCAATGTTGCATCAGCTGGAGGGTCTGCTGCACTAGCAGTTGCTAAGGGCTGTTGACGGAGGGTCTCAGTTCTGTCCTACATGGCCTCAATCCTCCACTAGGCCACTCGGCTGTCCTTGCATGGAGATCTCAGATAGCATCCCAAGAGAGCAAAAGTATAAGCTCCAAGTCTCTTATAGGCTCAAGCTGCAAAACTCACACAATATCATTTCCCCTGCAGAGGTCTAGTCCAGATTTAAGGATTAGGAGAAGTCACATTGCAAAGAAGCATAAATACTGAGATAAGAATTGGTAACCATCAAAAGTTCTCCCAGAGCTTAGTTTTATAATTATCTGTATTTATGTAAATTTGTCTTGTCTCTATACTGACAATCTCTTCAGAGCAGGTAAGATGTCTTATTAAGTGTTAATTAACTGCTTGTCCTGGACAGAGCAAGGTCTCAGTAAGGATTAACTAATAAATAAAGGAAGACACAAATTATGAGCAGGTATGATATTATGTGTATGCATACTAATAGTGTGATAAGAAAAGTAGTTTTGCTGCCTTCCACTTCTGGCATGAGAGAATAACAGACTAGATTAATCTTTCCAACTTAAATAATCAAATAAGAGGAAAGATACAGGAAATAATCATTTTCAGACAATAGGCAGAACAGGAGAATGATCCCTGGAAATGGGAAAACAAATGAGGCGAGAGCTACAGGTGCTCCACATTAGGGTCTGTAAAGAGTTTCCAGCGTGTACTTCAGGAAGGAAAAAGCCAAACAGAGCCTGGGGCGGGGGGTGCCCTGAGTTGAGAAGACAGTAGTCACAGTTAGAAGAGTCCAAAGTGGCTAGAATTCAAGGAGAAGAACATCAAAGGAAAAGAGAAAATTACCTAGAGAATGGGAGCTCTGTCTATCTTAGATTGTCCTTGAGTATTTGACTGAAAATTAATTGGCAAAACTTTATGAAGAAACTATCAAGGCCAGAGAAAAAAGGTAGAAAAAGCAGGCAGGACTCAGACAAGACTAGAGCTCACAAAAGACCAGCTAGTGGTCTGCTTGATGCAGAGTGGAAAGACTTCGCTGTGGGATATATTGTGCTCTCCTAAAATTCATATGCTGAAGCCCTAACCCTAGTATCTCAGACTCCATTTGGCCTAGGGTTTTTAAGGATGAGACCAAGTTAAAAAGAGGCCTGTAGGATGGGACCTAAGTCTAATATGATATCTGTCCTTGTAAGAAGAGAACATGTGGACCAACCCTGCTGACACTGTGATCTTGGACTTCTAGCCTCTGGAGCTATAAGACAATAAATATTTATTGTTTAACCCACTCAGTGTATGGTATTTTATTATGGCAGCCTTAGCAATCAAATGCAGACCTCATAACATATGAGGCATTGAACTTAGATATTCAAAAGAGTATTGACTCAGAAGTTGATCCAACTTAGCTATAGACTGAAGTCTGCTTTGGATCCATCTGACAAAGCGTCAAAGCAAGCCACAAACTATTTCCAAGTAACTTGAGTACATCCCAGTGCAAAACTAAAAAAATATTTAGAGGGATACAAAAGAAAAAGAGAAGAAATCTCACACCTAACAATGTAAAAGCTCACAAGTCTGACATCCCATCAAAAAATTACCAAGCATGCGAAGAATCAGGAAACGAATTTATAACGAGGAATAAAATCAATCAATAAAAAAACACATCTAGAAATGAAGAATGCAGATAATGGAATCACTAGATAAAAACAGTTATTATAAATATAGCCCAGTGTTTCAGATGATAGAGAAAATCAGGAGCATAATAAAGATAGTTATGGGAGATAATTATGAAAATTGTGGGATATAGGAGTGCCTGGGTATCTCAATCAGTTAAGCATCTGCTTTCAGCTCAGGTCATGAACTTAGGGTCCTGGGATCGAGCCCCACATCAGGCTCCCTGCTCAGTGGAGAGCCTGCTAGCCTGCTTTTCCATCTCCCTCTGCCCCTCCTCCCCATGTGCGCGCTCTCTCTCTCTCTCTCTCAAATAAATAAAGTTTTTTTTAAAAAAAAACTATACTGTGAGCTATAGTTATGAAAGGATAGTTAACAAAAGATATTAAAAAGATCCAAATTAAAGTTCTCAAATGAAAAATGCAATGTACAAAATGAAAAATGTACGACATGAGGTTGCCCGCAGTTGGTACACTGCAGACAAAAGTGCACAAACTATCAGGGGGCCATAGGACAACATGAAGCAACCTAATACACGTATAATCAGAGTCCCAGGAAAAGGAGAAAAGCAAAGGAATAAAGAAGATGCCTGGGTGGTTCAGTTAGTGAAGCTTATGCCTTTGGCTCAGGTCATGATCTCAAGGTCCTGGAATCGAGTCCCACATCAGTCTACATGCTCAACAGAAGCATCTGCTTCTTCCCCTCTCTCTGCCCCTCTCCCCTACTTGTTCTCTCACTCTCTCTCTTTTACTCTCTACCTAATAAATATAAATAAAATCTTTTTTTTCAAAAAATAAAGGAATAAAGAAAAAATATTTGAAGAAATAATGACTAAAACTTTTCAAACTATGATGAAATTATAAACACACAGACCCAAGAAATTCAGAAAATCCTAAGAAGAAAAATGAAGACAATTATACCAGCACATGCCATAATCACATTATTTAACACTTAGTAATAAAGAGAAAAATCTTTGTAAAAACCATAGAAGAAAAGGACATATTACCTACAAAGGAAAAAGATATCTCATTGTGGTTTTGATTTGTATTTCCCTGATGGCAAGTGATGCGGAGCATTTTCTCATGTGCTTGTTGGCCATGTCTATGTCTTCCTCTGTGAAATTTCTGTTCACATCTTTTGTCCATTTCATGATTGGATTGTTTGTTTCTTTGCTGTTGAGTTTAATAAGTTCTTTATAGATCTTGGATACTAGCCCTTTATCTGATATGTCATTTGCAAATATCTTCTCCCATTCTGGAGGTTGTCTTGTAGTTTTGTGGACTGTTTCTTTTGCTGTGCAGAAGCTTTTTGTCTTGATTAAGTCCCAATAATTCATTTTTGCTGTTGTTTCTCTTGCCTTCATAGATGTATCTTGCAAGAAGTTGCTGTGGTCAAGTTCAAAAAGGGTGTTGCCTATGTTCTCCTCTAGGATTTTGATGAATTATTGTCTCACATTTAGATCTTTCGTCCATTATGAGTTTATCTTTGTGTCTGGTATAAGAGAATGGTCTAGTTTCATTCTTCTGCAGGTGGCTGTCCAATTTTCCCAGCACCATTTATTGAAGAGACTGTCCTTTTTCCAGTGGATAGTCTTTCCTGCTTTGTCGAAGATTAGTTGACCTTAGAGTTGAGGGCCCATTTCTGGATTCTCTATTCTGGTCTCATTCATTTGGGGAATATAAAAAATAGTGAAAGGGAATAAAGGGGAAAAGAGAGAAAATGAGTGGGAAATATCAGTGAGGGTGACAGAACAGGAGAGACTCCTAACTCTGGGAAATGAACAAGGGGTAGTGGAAAGGGAGGTGGGGGGGGTGACTGGGTGATGGGCACTGAGGGGGGGGCACCTGATGGGATGAGCACTGGGTGTTATGCTATATGTTGGCAAATCAAACTCCAATAAAAAATATATACAAAAAAAAAAGAAAAAGAAAAAGATAATACTTACAGACTTCGTGTTAGAAACAGTGTAATCCAAAAGTGAAACAATAGCTTTAAAGTCCTGGGAAGTGGAGTTGGAAGGGGCTCTAACAATCTAAAATTCTATACTCAGACAAAATGCCTTTCAAAAATGGGCACAAAATAAAGATTTTCTTAGGCATACAAAATCCATAAGGATGCATCACCTGAATACTGTATTATAGGAAATGTGAAGCAAAGTCCCTCAGGCAGAAAGAGGATAAGAGCTAGAAATTTGAATCAATTTAAAGGAATAAAAAGTGACAAATGCAAAATATATGGTTCAGTATAATTATTTATCATTATTTTAACTCTCTATTTTAATTGGTAATTTAAAGCAAAAATCATTTTCAAATGTCATGTTCAGCTTACAGCATATGTAGAAGTAAAATATATGATAATAATTCTAAGATAGGAAAGGAAAACATGGAAATATAGTCTTGTAAAATTCCTATACTTGTAAAAATGGCATAATACTACTTGTCATAAGCTAAAGATAGACATTATAAACCATAAAGCAATCACTAGCAATACTTAAAAGAGGTGTAACTAACAGGCCAATAAAAAAGATAAAATGAGGGCACTTGGGTGGCTCAGGGGTTGAGCATATGCCTTGGGCTCAGGTCATGATCCCAGGTTCCTGGGATAGAGCCCTGCATCAGGCTCCCTGCTCAGCAGGGAGTCAGCTTCTCCCTCTGCCTCTCTCTGTGTGTCTCTCATGAATAAATAAATAAAATCTTAAAAAAACAAAAAGACAAAATGGAGGGGCACCTGGGTGGCTCGGTTGGTTAAGCATCTGACTTCAACTCAGTTCCTGATCTCAGGGTCCTGGGATCAAGCCCTGCATAAAAAGGGGGGGCGGGGTTCCCGACTCAGCAGGGAGTCTGCTAGTCTCTCCTCCTCTGCCTTTCTCCCCACTCATGCTTTTTCTCACACATAAATAAGTAAAATCTTTGTAAAAAAAATTTTAAAGATAAAATGGAATCATAAAAAAATATGCAATTAACCCAAAATAAAACAGAAAAGAGGAGAAGCAGATGGGACAAACAAAATAGACAGCAATCATATCAATAATCACATTAAATGTAAATGAACTAAATATAACAAGGAAAGGTAGAGGTTACCAGATTGGAAAACAAACACAAAACTAAAAAGAAAGAAAATTGGGATCCCTGGGTGGCGCAGCGGTTTGGCGCCTGCCTTTGGCCCAGGGCGCGATCCTGGAGACCCGGAATCGAATCCCACGTCGGGCTCCCGGTGCATGGAGCCTGTTTCTCCCTCTGCCTATGTCTCTGCCTCTCTCTCTCTCTCTCTCTCTCTCTGTGACTATCATAAATAAATAAAATAAAAAAAGAAAGAAAATCAGTTGCTAACTACATGAAATAAAATTTAAATATAAAAATACAAATAGTTTGAAAGTAAAAGGATAGAGTAAGACATATCATTCTAGTATTAAAGAAAACGGAAGTGACTGTCTCAATATCAGACAAAGTAGATTGCTGATAAGTAATATGACAAGAGAAAAAGAGAGTTGTTTCATAATAAGAAAGCAGTTACTTTATCAGGAGTACATATCTGAAATGTTTATGCAGCTAGAAATAGAGATTGATAACATATGAAGCAAAAACTCAGAGAACTGAGAGGAGAAATAGGTAAATCCACAAATATAGTCAGATATTTCAACACCTCTTTCAATAAATGATGGAACAAGTACACGCACAAAAAGAAAAATTAGTAAGGATTTAGAAGACAACATTATCAGACAACTTTACTGAATTGTCACTTATAGAACACTCTTCTTAGAAACAGCAAAATACACTTTCCAAGTGCACCCAGAATATTTACCAAGGCCAACCATATTCTAAGCCATAAGACAAGTCTCAACAAATTTAAAAATATGTTAATCATACAAGGAATGTTCTCTGACTATAACAAAATTAGATTAAATAAAGGTAACAAAAAGACCTTTGCAAAGTTTCCCCATATTCAGAAACTAAACAATGCACTTTTAAATAAGCCATGGGTCAAAGAAGGAATCAATAGAAAATTAGGAAATCTTTTCAGTGGAACAAAAATGAAAAAATGTATCAAAATGTGTAGGGGTAAGGCTAGAATAATAAAATGTGTAGTGCTAAGTGCTTGTATTAGAAAAGAAGAAAAGTCTTAAATCAACTCTCCTGATGTCTACTTTCAGAAACAAGGAAAAGAGCAGCTAATGCAAATTAATAACAATAATAATAAAAGAGCAGATATCAATGAAACAAAAAATAGAAAAATAGCATAAAAATTTATTAAATCAAAAGTAACTTATTTGAAATGATAAGCAAATTTGATAAACATCCAGAGAAAAAAAGTGAGGAAATATAAACCAATATTAGAAATTAGACAGGGGGGATCCCTGGGTGGCGCAGCGGTTTGGTGCCTGCCTTTGGCCCAGGGCGTGATCCTGGAGACCCGGGATCGAATCCCACATCGGGCTCCCGGTGCATGGAGCCTGCTTCTCCCTCTGCCTGTGTCTCTGCCTCTCTCTCTCTCTCTCTCTGTGACTATCATAAATAAATAAAAATTAAAAAAAAAAAAAAAAAAAAAAAAAAAAAAGAAATTAGACAGGGGACATCACTATAGGTCCTGCAAAATAATAAGAGAATATTCACTGGCAAATACTAGCAAGCAAGAAAATAATTTTAGGCTGTAAATTCTTCCTATTCATGACTAGATACAACATAATCACAATCAAACTCCTAGTAGGTCATTATATACAAATTGATAAGCTGTATCTGAAATTCATATGGAAATTCCAAGGATGTAGAATAATACCCTGGTTATTCTTCAGACCACATAAATCTTTCACCTCTTAACTAAAGTTTTGAAACAAAAAGAACAAAATTGGAATTTTTTAACTACTTTTAGACTAAGTATAAATCTATAGTAATCAAGCCAGTACAGTATTTGTATCGACAGACAAACAGATCAAAAAGAGAGTTCGACAAAGGCATAGATGGTCTACTATCACATAATTATAAAAATTAACTCAAAATGAGTTATAGAACTAGATATAAAAGTCCAAACTATAAAACTTCCAGAAAACAAAGGAGAAAATCACAGTGACCTTGGATTTGGCAAAGACTTTTTAAATAAGCATAAAAGACATCATCTATAATAATAGATACCTAAAATATATAATATATATTTATAATTTATAACCTATATGTTGGGCTCCTTACAAATAAAAAAACTATTGTTTTTAAAAGACACTATAAGAAAATATAAAGCAAACCACAGACTAGGAGACAAGATCTGTAAACCTTATATCCAATAAAGGACTGGGATCTATATAAAGAACTCTTTCAACTCAATATTAAAAATACAAACAACCCTGTTCTTTAAATGGGAAAAAGATTTGACAGATACAACATTAAGGAAGATACATGAATGACCAATAAAAAGCTGAAAATGCAAGTTAAAATCACAGTGAGAAAACAACTACACAACCACTAAAATGACTCTAAGAATTTTTAAACTCACCACACCAAGTATTAGCAAGTAGAAGAACTGAAACTTTCATATCCTGCTGATGAGAATTCAGGAAAGTAAAATCGTATAATCACCTTGGAAAACATTTTGGCAGTTCCTTAAATAGTTAAACATTCATTACCCAGGCATTCTACTCCTAGACATTTTTCTAAGAGAAACAGAATCATACCCACACAAAAACTTGTACATGAATGTTCACAGTACTTTTATTTGTAATAGCCCAAACCAGAAACAACTGAAATGTCTATCAACAGTTGAATGGATAAATACATTGTGGTATAGCCATACAATAGAATTCTACTCAGCAACAAAAAGGGACTAACTCTTGATATACACAACAATATGAATGGTTAAAGCTCAAAATAATGTCGAGCTGAATAAAGCCAATCACAGAAGTGCATGCTCTACGATTCCATTTATATAAAACTCTAGAATGCCAACCACTCTATATTGACAGCATTCTGGGAGTGATGGAGATGTTCATTATCTCAGTTATGGTGACAGTTTCAGGGGAGTGAGTATTCTTATGTCAAACTTGTCAAATTATATATTCACATATGTGTAGTTTATTATACAACAGTCATACTTAAACATTTAAAAATTAATAATAATATTAATTCCTAATATGGGCACCTGGCTGGCTTAGTTAGTAGACCATGTGACTCTTTATCTCAGGGTCATGGCTTCAAGCTCCACATTGGGCATAGAGCTTACTTTAAAAAAATTTTAATTTCATTTAAAAAATGTATTAATACCTAATAATTAAAGGGAGCCTACTATAAGCTAGTCAGCAATTGTCAATCTTTTTCATCTCAGGACCCTTTTATGTTCTTAAAAGTTATTCAGAAAAAAAAAAAAGTTATTCAGAATCCCCAGAGCTTTTGCTTATGTTAGTTTTACTTAGCAATGTTTACTTTATTAGAAATTAAACCAGAAATTTTTAAAAGCACTTAAACAACAATATAAAAATGATAATAAACTCATTTCTATGGAAGTGGATAACAGTATCCACCACACAGAGTTGTGATAAGGATTAAAATTTAGCAGAATGCCTAGGACACAGGAAAGCTCAATAGATGGTAGATATCAATATGCAATTCTGTGGAATAAATTATTAAGAAATGAAATATTTTAGGGGGGCACTTGATGGGATGAGCACTGGGTGCTATGCTATATGTTGGCAAATCAAACTCCAATAAAAAATATACAAAAGAATAAAAAATAAAAGAAATGAAATATTTTACTTTCAGTATAATCAAAAGTGCTGCTGGTGACAATGATAGCTGCCTGTCTCTATGTGACTGAAGACTTAATAAACAACAAAAATCCTCTTATACACAGAAATTTAGAAATAGCCTTACAGAGAGGTCATAAACCTCCTCCCAAAAAACTTACCGTATGTTCTTAGGTTTCTATGAACATAGTACATAATTTTTTTCGAAGGCATTATAAATCAATTGGAAATTAACTGATTAACCAACAGATAATACAGAAATACAGAAAAAGAAATACCAATAAGGCAGGGAAATAAACATGAAAACTGAACTCAAATCAGCACACTAAGTCCCGAATGTTTATAAGTGAAAACACAAAAATTCTATGAAGAAGAGAATCCTAAATTTAAAAACAGTGGGAAAACTTGCAAAGAAAAATAATTAAAATTCGCAAAAAATTTAAATTTTTATTAAAAAATAAAATTTTGGGATCCCTGTGTGGCGCCGTGGTTTAGTGCCTGCCTTTGGCCCAGGGCGCGATCCTGGAGACCCGGGATCAAATCCCACGTCGGGCTCCCGGTGCATGGAGCCTGCTTCTCCCTCTGCCTGTGTCTCTGCCTCTCTGTGTGTGTGTGTGTGTGTGACTATCAAAAATAAATAAAAATTTAAAAAAAAAGAATTTCAAAAAAAATAAAAATAAATAAAATAAAGTTTTACCCAAAAAAGAGGAAATTTTTCTAGGTAAAAACTCATAAGATAAACAAATACCTATGTGGAGAAAGTATTTCCACAAACACATATCCTATATATCTTAAGTATGAAATAAACTTAAGTATATTTTTTAATTTGATTTTTTAAAATAAATAAATAAATAAATTTGATTTTTAAGTAATATTTGTACCCAGTGTGGGGCTCGAACTCATAACCCCAACATCAGGAGTCACACGCTCTACTGACTAAGCAGCCAGGTGCCCTTTAAATAAACATTTTTAAAACTAAGAACTTCATAGATAAATGAACCAAAATATGAATACACATTTACAAATGAGGGAAAAAAGAAAAGCTCAGCCTCAATCCCAAGCACAAATGGGTGTACAAATGTCAAACAAAGAGATACAATTTTTCTTGTTGAAACAGAAATTTTTTATGTTCTGAGCATTTTCTAAGGTGATAACATTGACTATGAAGGTACAGTAAGGATTCTCAATTCAAACCAATTTAACAAAAAAGAAAATACAGAGTGTAAAAGATAAGGAGGTGGGAGGGAAGGAAAAGAAATTGATGTGTTGGCTCATCTAAGTTAAAAATAGAGGAGTAGCATCTGCTGGGTCATAGTCACAGATGGACCCCGCCTAGTAGTCAGAATTTAGCTCTCCCTTCCTTCATTATCCTTCAGTCCATTTCCACTGTGGACATGTTCCCAGAAAGATAGTCTTTACATGTTAGAAAATAGGAATAACAATGCTTCCAGCATATCTGGTTCTCTTCATATAGCTCTCAAATCTGAATGAAAAAAGAGAACCCCCCTCTAATTATTAAAAAAAAAAAAAAACTGATAGTTCAGCCTGGGTACCATTCTGACCCACTATGAACTGCTATCTTATTGTTTCTATTTGGAGAAGCCAGGGAGGAAGTACTCTGACTGTCCCTAATGATGGAGATGGCAATGTATGATGGCAACCCCAGGTGCATCACAGGGTATGAGAGCAAGTTCTCAAAAAGAAGGGATACTAGAAAAATAACTTAGAACACACTCTTCCCAAAAGTAGAAGAGTGAATTGATCCAAAATCCTGGAAAGTAACCTGAAAATCTGTATCAAGAAATTTAAAATGTTCCTGTCCTTTTATCTAGAACAAGGCTGATTCTCCTTGAAAACATGGATTATATATATAAGTATGTATTTTTTAATGTTTTTGAATTACAGAACTGAGAACATTAATATAAAAGAGGAAAGCAAAAAATAAAATAAAATAAAATAAAAGAGGAAAGCAATAAATGATGAATAAAAGAACAAGTAAATAATTTCTCTTCTTGGATTCTATCTTAAGGAAATCAGTCAAAACTGATACATGGATTTTAAGACAAAAACATCTATTGTACCCAAAATGACAAACGTTAATGGACCCATTACGTAAACTAATATAGTAATACTAGTAGCCATTAAAAATACTGTTTACAATTTTACTAACATGGGAAGTGCTTATTACACATATTAAATAAAAAATACAGAATAAATGTATATATTACATGTATACATATGAATATATAAATACTATATTTAAGTATTTATATATATGAGTATATAAATATATACATTTTATAAATATGTAAATATTTGTATGAATATATAAATGTAATATATATTCATACATTAGAGGAAAATACACAAAAATATTTATACTGGTCATTTCTCCATGTATGGATTTCTTTAATATTTATGTCTCTTACTTTATTTTCAATTTTTTAAAGCTAGTATGTGCTGTTTTTAAAACCAGAAGCACAACAAAAAAACTCATTGAGAAATAGTTGAAAAAACAGCAGCTCTTCATAACATCATGATTTGAGGGTCACCATACAGAGAGGCGGGTGTCCAGACCTCGCTGGAGATGAACCAGGTGGGGCATTATTTTCAGAATAGCCTCCAGGGACAAAGGGGTTCTAGGCAATGGAACAAAGTAGAAGCGATGTTACTGAAGGCTGCACGAGGTGTGCTCTACCGTGGAGAGTCCAAACTTTAGAAGAATTAAAGCTGTAATGAAATGAACAATAAAACAAGTCAAATCTAAAAGTCCAAGAATGAAAACAAAGACAACGGAATCTGGTAGCCTCTGTGGTGGAGGAAGTTATCACTTCTTAAAGAAGCCAATCTCTGTTACAGTGGCAATGCCCCCCAAAACTCAACAGAATGTTCCACATTTCCAAAGTTTGGGGATATACAGGAAGGCTAGTAGTGGTGGTGACGGTGTGCGTTGCTTGTCCAAAGGAAAGAAGAGATTTATTCTCTCGTGACTTGAAAGAAAGACAAAGGTGTGCTTGCTGGGTTTTTGTGTGTCTCTAACCTACACTTGTACTGATTTTCTTTTAAAATGAAGCACACCGAGGGCTTAGATCCAGAAGAGAAACGACACTAAAAGGTCATATGAGACTTGAAGCACAAATGACAGAACTGCTTCCAAGATCCAAGTGACAAATTTCAACTCAGAGCTGATCAAAGGGAACCTCTCCACCCTCACTGCACCTGCACACACAGACCACAGTATGGTCTGGGCTGAGAGAGCACAGGCTCTTGCACAAGCTGGTCTCTAACCAGAACCTCCTATGCTCTCCTCTACCCCTAGTGAATTCCTCCTCAAACTCCACACTCAGCCCTATCGTCCCATCCCAGATCTTCCTGAACAGATTAGATGTACAGTGATGTGCTGTGTCGTGGATTTTACCTAACCCTCACCCTGACCCTGACCCTGACCCTGACCCTAACCCTAATCCTGACCCTGACCCTGACCCTTACCCTGACCCAGATCTTTCTGAACAGGTTAGATGTACAGTGATGTGCTGTGCCAGGGATTTTACCTAACCCTGACCCTGACCCTGACCCTGACCCTGACCCAGATCTTCCTGAACAGGTTAGATGTACAGTGATGTGCTGTGCCACAGATTTTACCTTCACAGAATTTGCCTCATTTACAATTTACATGTCTTTAGGATGACTTGATTAATGTGACTGTCCTCCGCAGATCAAAATTCCATGGATTCCTGGTGCCTCGTACAGTGCCTAAAATACAGAAAACTTGCAGGAACAACAACAAAAGAATTTTCAATGAGTGAGTCAAGGTAAAGGAGAACCACTGAGCTTTCCCTGCTGCACAGGAATGTGGTTCCTTCCTGGCAGGTCCCCAGAGCAGGGATGATGCCAGATTGCCATCCTCAAGTCGCTGGCAGGCCACAGTTGACAAAGCACTCCAACGGAAAGGAGGGGATCGAACGGTATGGGCATCCTAGACTCCAAAACAAAATGACCAAGTCACAAAAAGTGCATCTATATAGCAAGTCACCCCCTCTGCAGTATCGGAGTACACAGGACCCCAGATCTCTGCGGCCACGCCTCTCATTCCTGTAATCACATAAATCTTGCCCTAGTGGGAGATGGAAATGGACTTAACCATTGAGTGAACTTGGCTGGCTTCTCATCATTCTCAGTCCTCTTCCCCTTTCTACCCAGTGTCCTCATGTTTTTTCTGTTCTTTCACAAAACCCTCAGTTCTAGGGCATCTCATTCTGTCAGATGAAAGAAGGAAATGTCTCAGGATGCTTGTACTGTAGGGCAGGAGGCTCCAAGGACAAACCCCCAAAGTCTCCTGTGGTAGCAGATCCAGGAGTACTTGCCAATTAGCTCTGCATCTGCTTATCCCACCACAGCTGACCCCCTGGCACATAGGTGTTCGTGTGGGTTTCTATAGGGACTGTCCCTGGAATCTTACCTTCTTGGTTTGGGTTCTTGAAAGAGAAGGAAGAGAAAAAGAAAAAGAAAGAGAAGGAAGATAAGAAGAAACTAGTAAAATTGGCCCAACTGTATTTTGCCTTTGGTAACCTCTAAGTGAGTTCCTAAGGGCAGGAAATGGTGGTGATGATTGATGGTGATTGTGGTGATGGTGATGGTGGTGACGGTGATGACGGTGATGATGATGATACAAAGAGGAACAGGAGGACAAGGGGCAGGAGGCAGAAAATAACAGGTGTCCATCTACAGGTAGCACCCCACCGCTGTGCTCTCTCAGTCTGCTTACCAGGTACTGCAGGCAAAGCCTTAGTCAAACCCTAAGTGAGTGGAATTATCATGACAAATCCCCGATGAAAGTCTTGAACCTGTCCTGCTTGGAAAAACTACTGCAGAGACTGCTGCTCTGTCACTCCTGGGCTGGATCCAGATCGTTCTGACTTTGGGGTAACTCATGCTCTCCTGCAGCCCAGAATACACCCTCACCTAGAGGAGACCCTGCTTAAGGATGACTTCTAGATTGTTCCTCTATAACTGGCAGCTGAGCTTTTGGAGAATCACCTATAAGGATCAACCCATTGTGACAAGCATCTGAGTTTCTACTACCCAGAAATAGGTTAAAAGTGAAGCCACCATTGTTGGTAACTGCAGTGCTTTTTCTCTAAGTTAAGCCCACATCTAGCCTCTATAACCCTACTCTTTGGAGACAAAAAATTCACCTGGTTGACACAGCCTAACTAGCTTAACTAGTACTTTCTTTTTGCATCATCTCCGATGTCTAAAATCCTACAGACAATCGACAGGCATTGAAAGAAATATGGGAAAAGCCCACAGAGGCAATGGGATCCTTGCCTTAACTCAAGTCCATTCCTGACCTCCAAACTCACTCCCTTGGAAGGAAACAGCTTTTCAGAATACAGAAAATTGGCTATTTACCCTCTAAATTTATTTTGTTTTTATTGACTTGACTATGGAAGCCAAAAAAAAAAAGAAGGAGGTGGCAGCAGGCAACCACCAAAAAAGCTTCACTCTGTGGATCTATATTGCACCAATTTTAGGTCCCCAGCCTAATGTGCCAGTATCAATGGAGAAAAACGGCCATAAAAGGAAAAACGAAAACATATTAAAACAAAAAAAATCTCTTTGCAAGCAATCTCTTTACTTAGTAGAAAGCCACAACTTTATGACTGTTTCAGCAGAGACAGGAGTGTATTTTTTAATTCTCTCATTCCTTTGGGGCATTAAAGACACACTATAAATCAGTGGGCTGTCAATCAGTCATGAAAAGCTTAAGAAATGATGACATAAATGACAAGAATATGATCTATGGCCGTGTTTTTAAACCATAGACTAATTTTTAATTCTCCCAACTTCACATAACAAAAAGCGCTTTCTGAAAAACAAGAGAAGAGTTAACATCTTAGCGAGGAGAGGGAACACTTGGTGTTGGTTTCCAACTCCCAATCTCGTCCAAGCTGAATATTGCATACAAATCTGTATTTGTGAGACACCCTCATCTACCAGTTAATCAAAGCCCTGGAAATTCAAGGAAACCTGTGTTTATGGAAATCTGGCATTTCTGTAAAGTTTTGAATGAGGGCTAAATAGAGCAGTTCATCTCATTTTGAAACTAATGATCCCTGCCAAGTGGTTTTCCAAAGCTGGGTCTTCTGGCTCAGTCAGCATTTAGGAATTCATTTATGAGTTGGGTTAGTCGGAGACTCTGGAATTCAAATTTATGTCTGCGACTCACTAGTTTGCTCCTGATAGGTCTCCGAAAAGAGATTGTAATCAATTTACCAAACCCAGACTTCAGGAAATTTTCATATCCCAAAAAGAAGTTCTGGTTTGGAGCTTTGTCCACTTTCTGAATCAGCCCCTCCCCTACACCCCATGCTAAGAGCTGAGTCCTGCCGGGAGCAGGAGCGTGCTTAATTGTCTATGACGCTTTCCCCAGAGCTCATCCCTCCTTTCAGGCAGTCTCACTGGGTGCTGGAATCACCTCCCTTAATAGACTTGCCAGTGGTTTATAAAACAGTAGAATATATATGTGGTTTGTCACCTTGGACAGTTTCTGTGTTATCCGTCTGCTTCTTGATGGAAGTAGCAAAAGCTCTGATAATTATTCATCTAATTTCTTTCAAAGATTTATCTGTCCAGAAATGTTCCAGGAAATTAGAATATGGATACGAATCCGGTGTGCATGTGTGTGTGTGTGTGTGTGTGCGTGCGTGCGTGTGTTTCCCTCAGTCTTACAAGCCCACACTTTACTCTCACAAGGCAAGGAGCGAGCATTGAGCAGCCTTTCAATGTAACCATAAATTTACTACTTAAAAAAAATTTCTTTTGAAGAAGTCATCAAATAAATTAGCAAAGCTGGAAATGTGCCTCTAGTTTGTGTTGGCTTTGGGTTTTAGGGAGTTACTTAATAAACAAAAGTCAATGAATTCAAACAGTAACAAAGTAATTTCAATGATTAATCAAGTGTTAAAACTAGTTTAACCTCTCCTGTTTTACAAACTCTATATCACCCTGACTAAACTAATAGAGGAATAAGACACCCATCTGGAAATCTCATCTGAAATATTAGATTGGGAATCTAAAATTCAGCCAAATAGTGTGGCTTGTAGGGATATCCTGTCGGATAATAAATTGCATTAATCTTACTTAAATTTTCCATCTAAATCATGTCCTGAGGCCATATTACTCTGAGGAAACTATGCCTTACTTTGAATGCATTGTGCTACTGAAAACGATATTAAAAGAAGGGGGGGAAAGAACTTAGGTTTTTTTTTTCTCTTCTTCTTCTTCTGACTGGTTTTTCCAACATTAAAAAATTCATGTGAAACCCTCTGACTCTTCTGGAAGAACCAAGGCCGGCTCGAGCTGGCACTAGCCCTTTACAGGCACCAGTAGGAAACAGTGTTAGTCACAGGGCACTTTCAGGAACTTTTCTCTGATTTATCTGTTTTTTCCCATCTGTGAGCTCTGAGCCTTGGTGGCTTATAGCAAACATGGGGGGTGGGGGGGACACATCCTTTTCTTAGCTTCTTTTTGACTTTCACGTATAGAGAACCGCAACCAGGGTCTTTGTCAGAGATTCTACTGTGGCCTCCTTATTCCTTTCATTTTTTAAATAGAAAACATCTAAATCTGATTAAATTTTTAAATTATTAAAAAAATAAAAGTTGCCAGGAGGGGGAGGAAAATCTCATTGTGGCTTTCCTAGCACTGCAAGGAGAGATCCCGCTGGCACTAAAGGCCCCTCTCGGCTCTGTAACCCCATCTGCCATCTACCATGGACTGTACATGTTAAGTGAACTAAAAGGTGTTAGAATAATGTTGACTCAAAGTTAAACCCACAAACAAGCCCTCAGAAATGCTGAGTCGTTTCTGCTGGTTCAGAGAGTCCGCTCTCTTAGCATTCGGAGCCAGAGCCCCACCATTCCTCCACATTCTAGAAAGCAGCTGAGCGGAGAAAGGGACAGGGAGCCACTGCAGGAATGATGTCACCCACCAGGAGCCCAGCCCTCCAGGGCCATTGGCCTCCATCTCCAGAGTGGCCCTAACAGCTGGCTTCAGGCCTGGCATCCCTTTCATCACCTGCAGGTGAGGAAGCAGAGCCTGAGAGACTCACTCACCTGGCTGCCATGCCTCCCTGGCCTCCCAAGGATGGATGGAGCCAGAACCAGAGTGGGGCTGACAATCCAACTGCTGGTGGGGAGAAGGAAGTACATTCACCCCCAGTCCTCTCGGAGAAGAGATGCCGCAAGGCCCCTCACCTCAGCCTGCACACCTGAGGGGAGTCGGAAGCAGCACCACGGACTCAGCTATCAAAGCCAGAAGTCTCACCATCCCCCTGACTCCTTCCTCTCCCTATTTCTCCACATCCTAACAGTCCCAGCACCCTCAGAATTAAAAAAAATAAATAAAGAAAGAAAAAATGCAAAAAAAAAAAAAAAAGAAAAAATGCTTCCAGGAGCCATTAGTCCTTTCCCTTCTCACTGCCCCGGCCAAGTCCACAGGCCCCCTCACCTAAGAGTCTCTGAACCTAAGAGCATCGCCCTGCAGCCCTCCTTCCTCCCACTGCTGCCAGAATGGTTGTTCTAAAGCCCCCCGTGCAAGTGGCCCCCTCAGACCCCCTCCATGGGCTTTCCTTACCCTCAGGATAAGTTCCCATGATGGAAATGCGGCTCCTACCCTGGTCCCAGTTGTGTCCCTCACCACCCACCCATCTCCACTCAGACCTGAGGAACCAGTGGCTCAAACTTAGGAAGCAGCCTCAGCAAAAATCATGCGGTTTCATGTCTCCTCATGGCCTGTCTTCCAACTATTCCCTCTACCTGTCAGAACCCTTCCTGCTCCCTCCGCACTCCCCATCACACACAGACTTCCTGATTGGAATGAATCTTATGCCTCTAACAGGCGCCTGTGCTCCCCCTCATTGTTCCCTCCTTCCCGTCTCAAGGTCAAACGGGGTCCCATACCTCTGTGCTTCCAAACTTCCAAACTGGGCGCACCTCTGGCCTGGTGCTAAGCACAGCATCTTGAAATAATCCATTTACAGCTTGTCTCTGACTGAACTAAGATCCTTCAGGGCAGGACCACTTCTCAGTCCCCTGTGTCCCCCAACACCTAACCCTGGGCTCTGCAAGCGCACAACAAATGTTGGTTGAAGTGAGCCCTGAGTCTGCTTCTGTTTTAGTGTCTTAACCTAAAAGGCTTTGGTGATTCAGACAAAGTGTAATTACATTTTCTTCCTGAGGGAATTTTAGCAGGCCTGCTTATCTAATGGTTTCATTTCCCTTCTATCTCCCACAACTCATTGCTCCTTCCTCCTTTACTTCCCATATGACCCTACCCAGGCAAACTAGAATGTTCTCTCTACTCCTTTTTGTTGACCATAACTTCTAGTCCTCCTGTTCATGAGCTCAGGGCACATCTGCCTCAAATCGCTCTCTGCTGACCTTCCCTATCTCTGCGTCCCACCCCCATTCAGCCCAACTATTCGACCATCCTTGAGCTTCAGCTCCGTCTGGTTATATGCTTGCTTCTGAGCTCCGGCCACGTGAAGTCTCGGGTACCTTCTTCAGTGGCTTGCTCTGTCATCTCAGATGTGTGCTTTGTGAAGGCAGAGATGCAGGTCAGCTGGGTGTCCTCAAGCAGCACACCCTGGAGGCATCGACTTGCCGCACAAGCGACTAGAGCTGACTCCAGAAAACACTGCACTGTTTTTAATCCCTGAAAATTCCTGGGTCTAGCGTGGCAAAGCTGTGTTAGATGTGAACGGCTTAAAGTAGAAATATTACAGACCACCAACATAGAAGAAACCATCTGCTCAGCTATCACACAGTCCTGCCAGTAGAGGATTACTCAGAGCCTACTGTCCATTACTCTGTTTCAACAAGCTACTCTCATAACATTCTTTGAGGTTAGATGCTCCCACTGAAATGAATAATGGCATAGTTTATGGTAAAGGGTGAACTGAAAAAGAGTGGTGTCATTATTGCTGTAAGTACCCACAAAAGATGTTTATTATCATACACGGACACGGCCACAAACACACAACTCATTGCTAATAAACTCATTTATTTCCACATAAAGTTGCACAATGTTGTGCAATCCAGCAGAGGGCTGAGAAATGTCAGCAATTCAGACTGAGACTATTTGTCAACAAAACCAATCCATTTCACCAGCTTCAGCAAACCATTGCTGCAAGAATCACCTTTTTTTTTTTTCCATAGAAGCAAATGGTTACACACAACCTTAAATAGAATGGACAGATGCTCACAACCACACAGACAAAGCAAACATTACAAGTTGAGGTGAGACTCAAGGGAAACTCAGAGGTTGTGAGGTAGAGAAAGAAGACACCATTTTGTTGCCTGACATGGCTGGGCCATCATTTTGTCTATTACCCAAAGAAAACAAACCAAAGAAAATCAAGAAGAAAAAAGAAGAGAAGACTCTTCATTTATTACAAAACTTTTTTTTTTTTTAACAAATCCTAAGATTTTTTTTTAATGTCCTACACATGTTTATTGTGGGCTTACTATACACCAGACACCGTGCTAGGTACTTGGCACATAAAAATAAATAAAGCTGAGCTCAAAGACTAATGAGAGAAAGAAACACAGACACAGATGATGATAATACAAAATGACTGGTTATGATAGAGATAGGTCATTGGGAATTGCAAGCTTACAGGAGAGGCATTTCTAGTTTGCCTCTGGTAGACTTTTTACTCAAGCCACAGCCTGTCTGCCTAATTTGTTTTTCCTACAATAGTCCTTGTAGGTCTTGAAAGTAAATACCTGAAACTATTTGAGGGCAAAAAAATACATATGAAAAGCAAATAATTGTTGCCATGACTCAAAGAGAAACAAGGTCATTCAGAGGAAAGAGACCATGAAATAAAGCCAGAGAAATTTGGGAAATGAGAACACCCCAGGGGCTGTCATTTCACTTGTGGTAATGAGAATTCAAGAATCAATATAAAGTGAGCTGTGTCAAACTTGACTGGAATGAGTTCTGTGACAAGAAATAGAAGCAGCCTCTCAACTCGATTCTCTCCACTCCCCACCACTGTATTTCTCCTTTCCAAATCATTCATGCCCCTTACGATCACCTACTGGTCTTAGAGCTACTCATGAAGAAAATTTTGCATTCTCTAGCCTTCCAGGGTTCAAACATAGCCAGGGGAGATTACACCAAAAGGTATAAGAATCAATGTGACATGGAGGTGAGGGCCCCGGAAGCTGAGAACCTGGAAAGACCATCGCTAACTAAAGCTGTCTGGTAAAAGGAGGAGTTGGATATTTCGGGGGAAGGAATAGCAGGAACAAAAAGACTCAGAGCCCAAAATTAGCAAAGTTGAAACAAATTTTAAAAGTTGCAATTAAACCCACTAAAAGCAGAGTTCTTCTTGGGGACAAAGTGAAAATTGCAGCTGCTGAGTCAGAAGGGGGCAGACGAAGAAGAGTCCAGAAAGCCAGCCATGGGCTTTGGGAGGAGAGATCCTCTCTGTCCCCACTTCGAGCAATAACCAGTCTACAGAACTGACCAGACCAGCTGAGGAGGTGATCAAATCCCACATTCATATGTTTGAAATCCGTGTTTTGATCAGATCCAGCATTTCCCTCAATAAGCCTAAGTAAAAACATGTATTCCTATGAAATATTTTCCTATAAATGAGAAAGAAGATCTCCAAGACCCAAAAACAGACTCTTCAAGGTGCAATTCTGATTTTCACAATGTTTCTACTCCTTTCAGACATTTAAAAAATTGTGTCTGAAGACCTTGCGAGCCACGTAGTTGTAGATACTCTGTCACTGGGCATAACTTCTCTCTTCCCAGGCTATGCAGCACACTCTTGAACACTCTGCATTGTGTGGCACTGGTGCCATATTCAGAATGGTGCAGTACTGGAACCATGTGGAGAGAATGGAGAAAGCTAGTTTCTTTTATGTTCCCAGCTCTGCCACTGACTGGCCACAAGGCGTAGAAAAATCTCCATCTCTCTGAATCAGGCTCCTTTTCTGCAAGTTGAAAGGGTTAAGCTGTGATCATCCTGTCTCTTCCAGAACTAAAATTCCATCATAAAACGGTGCCATGGAAGATTGAACTAAATCTTCCTGGCCTGGAATTCTATTGCAGAGGTTACATTTTCATAAATCCTGCTATCAACATGTTTACTTGTCAAGTGTTTCATGGACATAAAATGAGAGCTCAGACTGTGCCCTCAACAAATTTAGTCATTTAAGCTTCCCAGATGTTTAGATTCCAAATAAACAGTAGTAGGTAGTTTGAAAATGACAGCAGAAAGTCATCACTCGAGGGGAAGAAGCTAAGCTTCCTAAACCACAAGCTGGGGAGAGGGAGCACTCTTGAGAGGCCTTGGGCAAGGCGGCCCCAGCCCAGACAGCACAGTGCGAGTCTGGGGAGCTCTGTGTGCATAGCCCACGGTGATCAGGGCTAGACGCCCCCTAAAGGAGGTAGATAAGCTCAAGATATACGATCTGCTTTCCTGCCAAGAGCAATTTGCTTGCAGGTCTCCTACTTAACAAAATTCGAAGGCATTCTTTTCAGTATTAAAAAGTTTGGGTCTTTGTAAATGAGCAATCTTTGCAGTGGGGAAAAAAAAATGAACAATTTGATCTTTAAAAGGACTAGGTAAATAGGGAGTGTGTTTTATAGGTTTCCCAATTGAAGTAGATGAAAGCAGTCTTCGGATTCTGGTCTGGGCACATCCCTGTGAGAGGAATTTTTGTCTTTATAGGGACCAAAACAATCTAAACATTTTAAATATATACACATTTTAATATTCTAGAAGACATTGAGAACCCTACTCTTCCTTGGTTCTCACAACAACCATACGATGTAAGCCAGGGAAGTATCACTCCCATTTAGAGATGAGGGAAGCAGATGAAAAATCTCAAGATTTTGTAAGACTTGGTTGCTCTAGACTTCACAGCCAGTAAACATAAATGAGTGAGCCTTGACCTAAGTTGAATTTGCTGACGCGCTTCCACACTGTTCTGTGCTTCTACACCTCCACTTCTGGCTCTCCTTTTGTATTGACTTTATAAGGTAAATAATTATACTGTTATTTATATTAAAGTGATGTTGCTAGGACAATTCCTTCTAAATGAATGCATAAGCTTAACATACCCATAACCAAAATGCTAACAGAAAGTTCCTTTCAAATGTAGGGTTTTTTTCATTTTTTTATTTTAATTCAGCTTAATTAACATAGAGTGTATTATTAGTTTCAGAGGTAGAGTTTAGTGATTCATCAGTTGCATATAACACCTGGCATTCATCGGGTGCCTCCTGAATGCCCATCACCCAGTTGCCCCATCCCCCCACCCACCTCCCTTCCTGTGACCCTCAGTTTGTTTCCTAGAGTTAAGAGTCTCTTATGGTTTGTCTCCCTCTATAATTTTTCTTACTTTACTTTTCCATTATTTCCCCTATGTTCATCTGTTTTGTTTCTTAAATTCCACATATGAGTGAACTTATCCGATAGTTGTCTTTCTGACTAACTTATTTTGCTTAGCATAATACCCTCTAGTTCCATCCATGTCCTTGCAAATGGCAAAATTTCACTCTTGCCATTTTTTGATGGCTGAGTAGTATTCATATATATATATACACACACACACACACCATATCTTCTTTATCCATTCATCTGTCAACAGACATCTGGGCTCTTACCATAGTTTGGCTATTGTGGACATTGCTGCTATTAACATTGGGGTACATGGGCCCTTTGAATCATTATGTTTCTATCCTTTGGATAAATACCTAGTAGTGGGTATTTAGTAGTATTTATGGTATTATGGTATTTATGACCCAGTAGTGGCTGGGTCATTAGAGTAGCTCTATTTTTAACTTTTTGAGGAATCACCATACTGTTTTCTAGACCAGCTATACCAGTTTGCAAATACAGTTTTTAAAAATCTATTTTAAAGTAATTTGAAAAAATAAACAGGTTAAGCCACTTAGTTTTAAAATGGAAGTAATAATAAGGGAAAAGTAGTAGAAGTTATTAAAATATTATGTCTATAAGAATTAAATAAGAATGGTACTGACACAAGACTAGACAAAAAGATGGAAGAAAATCAATGTTTCAGAAACAGACTTTGCTATAAATTAATGTTAAATCTATAAAAACCAAATTAGTGAAGAATGAAAGTGGTTCTACAATTGATGTTAGGATGATTGGTCAGATATTAATCCCTAAATTATAGGGATGCTTGCATGTGTCAGTGGTTGAGCATCTGCTTTCGGTTCCGAGTGTGGTCCTGGGGTCCTGGGATCGAGTCCTGCAATTGGGCTCCTTGCTGAAGCCTGCTTCTCCTCCCTCTGCCTATGTTTCAGCCTCTCTCTGTGTCTCTCATGAACAAATCAATAAAATCTTTTAAAAAATCCCTCAATTATATTTATACACTGAAATCAATATGAAACAATAAAAACTTAAATATTAAGAAAACTAAAAATCACAAAATCGAAAGAAAATCTTGATAAATATTTATCCAATGTGAATGGAGAAAAACTTGCTAAGTTTAAATTCAGTGGGAGAAATTAGAAAAGGGAAGTATAAATAAAATATTAACACTTTAGGAGCACTGGTGTGGCTCAGTTGGTTAAGAGTCTGCCTTTCACTCAGGTCATGATTCCAGGATCTTGGGATCAAGTCCCACATTGGACTCCCTGTTCAGCAAGGAGTCTGCTTCTCCCTCTCCCTTTGCTCCTGCTCTCTCTCTCTCTTTCTCTCTCTCTCTAATAAGGAAATAAAATCTTTTATATATACATATAATATATATGGATTATATATATAAAATATAAATATGGATTATATATAAAATATATATATATATATATATATATATATGACTCCTGGTCAACAGTTTAGCACCGCCTTCAGCCCAGGGTGTGATACTGGAGACCTGGGATCAAGTCCTGCATCGGGCTCCCTGCATGGAGTCTGCTTCTCTCTCTGCCTATGTCTCTGCCTCTCTCTCTGTGTGTCTCTCATGAATAAATAAATAAAAACGTTTTAAAATAATAAAAATTAATATTAATTAATTAATACTAATTAATTAAATGCTAATTATTAACATTAATAATAAATTAAATTAAATATATATAAACACTGAATTTCCACACATCAGAAGAACATGCTAAGCAACATAAAAAAAGCAAACTGGGGGAAATATTTGCATCAAATATGAGACACAACTCATATACTCTCACTAGATACAGAGCCCAATCAAAGCAATAGCAAGTGCAACAGATAAGCAAAGGATATGAGCAGATAACTCATAGAAAAGGAAATACAAATGAGCAATAAACACACCCAAAATGTTCAACCTCACTAGGACTCTCAAAGCAAATTAAGACAATAAGACATTTTGTCTATCAAATGAGTAAAGTTTTAGAAATTATAGTTACTGATGCTGAGAGGTAGCACCTAAGATACCACACAAGGTAAGCCAGGACCATCTCACTGCATAGCAATCTGACTTTATGTCTCCAAAGTCCTTCAACTGTTCCTATCATTGACCAGGAATCTCACTTAATAAGATAATCAGACACATAACCAAAGATTTCTAGATAAGGACATCTCCTTGATAATTAAAAAAAAAAATTTGAAAAACCACTCGAATGTCCAAAATTGTAGAATGTTTAGGAATATAATGGTTCACACAGAACTATTATGTACCTATTGAAAGAGTAACAAAGAGTTTTTTATTATCCAAGGAAATATTTTTAACATGTTATTTACAAAAAAAATTCAAGAAACAAAATCTATATACAATAGGAGTTCAACAACTTGCTTAAATGTCTAAAAATATACAGAAAGGCACTGTATACACATACACAGGTACATGTTATAGAAATGCTGTTGACCTGTCATCCATAGGGCTTTTTACTCTTGATTTTTTTTCCAGGAGTGCACATGGCTTATACTAATCCATCAATTCCCTGTTACTCATTTCCCTTATGACATTACAAGATGGCTGGCCTGCCCGTAAAGGCAAGCTGTAGCCATGAAACAGAACAGAGTATTGAACCCCAAACCTGTAACTTTAGTAGACTACGCTGACCGATTGATGTGAAGAAGGTACATACAGTGATGGAATCACACCCATTTCTTTTTTTTTTTTCTTACTCATGTCTTTTTTTTATAGTTTTTGTTTTTTGTTAAAGATTTTATTTATTCATGAGAGACAGAGAGAGAGAGAGAGAGAGAGGCAGAGACACAGGCAGAGGGAGAAGCAGGCTCCATGCAGGGATCCTGATGTGGGATTCGATCCTGGGTCTCCAGGATCACGCCCTGGGCCGAAGGCAGACGCTTAACCACTGAGCCACCCAGGGATCCCCTTCTTACTCATTTCAATACCATAACAGTTCAATGAACTACCACAAAAGCATACTCTACTCAATGGTTTGTGTCTAATGGATGAAAATTCATAATTTCATTTCCATCTTATTTCCAAATAGCCAATCATATGGTTGAAAATTATGAGCGAATTACCTTTCTGTGCTGCCTCTAATTATGATCTGTGCTGATCATGGAAATGGAGACAGTGCACAGAACTAAATAAAAATATCCAGTTTTTTTTATTACTCTAGTTGGTTAGAGTTTATCACCTGAATAAAAAAAATAAGTCAAATAATTTTGCTTTTTCTGGAAAGTTAGCTGAATTGTTCCATTTTCATCTGGTATTGATATTATATATATGTATTTCTAAGGTATGTGACACATAAAGTCAGATAGGGTCAGAGGTGGGCTTGAGCTGGCTCAGACTAGGTTGGCAGAGCCAATTCTGCTCCCCTCTCTCCAACTCTGTGTTCAGTAACATTACATTGAAAGCAGGAAATCAGCCACGCGGGAAGGCACACACCCAGATATCACTAAATGCCAAAAATCAAGGCTTTTTGTTCCAAAGAGGAGACTTACCAACACACTATTGCATAGTAGGCACTTAAAAATATGTATTATTTGAGCAAATGAGTTAATTAATAAACTAAACATGTTTCTTTCTTGTCATTAATAATAGATCCCTTAGGGGAAAAGGTAAACATCAGAGAAAGGCTATTCCACTTACTAGAACTTTCAAGACAAGCTGCTCTAAATAAAAAATTGAGTTCTCTGAGGCAATATTCAGGAACTATTAGAATCTAACTTCTTAATTTTTCATCTAACTTAGTGGACAAAACCATGTCCCTTTTGAATTTAAGCATCCAGGAAAGGAAGCCTAAAAGGTTTATGGATCCAAACCAATGACTTATATAATGGAAAAAATACACCACCTCTCTCCTTATATATCTGTGATTGTATAATACTTTCTCTCCATGGAGACTAAGCAAGAACCACAAATATTTATCACCTTTTCAAGGTTCTTAAGAGTCCTAAAATTTGATCTCATAGAATGTTAGACTAACATAAACTTTTTTTTTGCAAAAAAAAATAAATCTCTGCCACATGATAGTTACTCAGTTTCCAGATGATTTGATGGCTAATCCCAAGGCAGTATCTAACTAGTTTCCACCCCTGCAGTGTGATGATGCTTTGGCAGTCATAAGTGTACAGCAGGCTATAGTTTAGTACAATTCATTATAAACCAAGCATTACCAATCATTATCTAATAATCTGTTACTAAATTTTTTTGTTACCTCCGAAATAATATGAGAATTTGAAGTGATCGTATCAAGTGATTCCATAATATTTCTAGGCAGCAAAATAAAAGTTGAATAAGAAGTTCAAGCATTTTTAAAGGTTGATTATCACAATGAGACAGTAGACATAAAATAAATGAACCATGCCATGGTCTCGATACCAGTGCAGCTGGCTGGACCCAGCTTCCTCAGGGTTCTGCAGGTGCCTCCTAGAATTCAGGGTGTGGTGGTGTGCACTTCAAACACAGTAGAAGTGTAAGTCACTTAGTTCTTTGGGTCTCAGATTCTACAAACTCAGAATCACTGACCTCTCCCCAACATACAACAATAATTTTTCTCAATAAATTGGACACTTCTGGGATCCCTGGGTGGCGCAGCGGTTTGGCGCCTGCCTTTGGCCCAGGGCAAGATCCTGGAGACCCGGGATCGAATCCCACGTCGGGCTCCCGGTGCATGGAGCCTGCTTCTCCCTCTGCCTGTGTCTCTGCCTCTCTCTCTCTCTCTGTGACTATCATAAATAAATAAAAATTAAAAAAATAAAATAAAATAAATTGAACACTTCCAATGTGCCCAATAAGATGCTAAGCATTTATCATATACTAATTTCTATGGTGGTCATACAAGGTAAATACTATTGGCTTAATTTTTATATGAAAATAAATAAAGTTCAGGAAAGTTAAATAATCTGCACCAGGTCATATAACCGAAAATTGTTGAAGCTATGGTTCCTTTCAAGTACTGCTTGATTCTAAAGTTGAGACAACACAGCCTCTAATTTAAAAGGTCATATTAAGGAATGAATAAAACCAAAACTAGGCATGCACTTTTAAAATTATGAATTGCTCCATATTGGTTCTCAACAATAAAGCAACCCTTGTTAATCATATAGAAAAAGATACTTGTTATATAACTAAAATAGACATCCAGTTGTTTTCTCTACCTGACTCAATCAGCTTGTTACTAGTTAATTTATTACTTGAATAAAAAATAAGTCACAGAATCTTAGCTTTATCTGATCTCAAACACAAAAATGTGATCAACTTTATTGACAATTGCAGTGGCAGGTAAGGTCTGTTTGTTTTTAATAAGCATTTATGAAATGTTCACTGAATCTGAGTGATTTCTGAATTATTCTAACTTCCCACTAGAACATTCAGCTCCAGTCAAATGGATTTGCAAGCAGAAGGATTAATAATTTGGGTCCATGTGGCTCACATTTCTTTTTTTTTTTTTTTTAAGATCCTATTTATTTAGGGATGCCTGGGTGGCTTAGTGGTTGAGCACCTGCCTTCAGCCCAGGGCATGATCCTGGAGCCCCGAGATTGAGTCCCACATCAGGCTCCCTGCACGGACCCTGCTTCTCTCTCTGCCTATGTCTCTGCTTCTGTGTGTGTGTGTGTCTCATGAATAAATAAATAAAGCCTAAAAAGATTTTCTTTATTTATTCAGGAGACAGAGAGGCAGAGACATAGGCAGAGGGAGAGACAGACTCGCTGAAGGGAGTCTTATCCGGGACTCCATCCCACAACTCTGGGATCACGCCCTGAGCTGGAGCAGACACTCAACCCGCTGAGCCACCCAGGCATCCCCATGTGGTTCACATTTCCCAGTACACTCATGAGTTTAATTTTTTGTTTAATTGTGACATCTTAGTATTGAAACTTCTTCTTCTCCTAAAAGCCTATATGTTAGAGATTTTACTTTTAGATATCTTAAAAATAGCAAGACAAAAGCTATAATTAACTGAGCACCTTCTCGTTAAGAATACATGATGGGGAAAGGACAGTCTCTTCAATAATTGTATGTGAATCTCCACATTCAGAAGAATAAAATTGGGCCCTTACCTCACACCATATGCAAAAATCTAATCAAAATGTACTAATTACTTAAATGTAAGACTTGAAACTATGAAACTACTGAAGAAAACACAAGGAAAAAGTGGCTTGACATTGTGCTGGGCAAGGAGTTTTTGGATATGACCCCCCAAAACACAAGCAATAAAAGTCAAAATAGACAAATAGGTTGCATCCAACTAAAAAGTTCCTGCACAGCACAGAATACAATCAACAGAGGGAAGAGATAATCTACAAAATGGGAGAAAATCTTTTTAAGTCATGTATGTAAGAGGTTAGTATCCAAAATACATAAGGAACTCAGACAACTCAATAGCAAAAACAATAACCCAAATGCAAAATAGACAAGGGACCCGAATAAACATGCCTCAAAAGAGGTTACACAAATGACCAACAAGTACATGAAAAGGTGGTCAACATCAGTAATTATCAAGGGAATGCAAATTGAAACCACAATGAAATATTACCTCACACCTGTTAGAATGGCTATTATCAAAAGACAAGAGATAAATATTAGGGAGGATGTGGAGAAAAAAGAGACTTTATACATGGTTGGTGGGAATGTAAACTGGTACAGTCATTATGGAAAACAGTGTGGCATTTCCTCAAAAATTTTTTTAAAAAATAGGGACTACCATATGATCTAGCAATCTCACTTCTGGGTGTGTATCCAAAGAATATAAAACCAAGATCTCAAAGACATATCTGCACCTCCATTTCATTGCAGCATTATTCATGACTGTCAAGATATGGAAACAAGCTAAGAGTCTATTGACTGATGAATAAAGAAAATGTCACACACACACACACACACACACACACACACTAGAATACTACTCAATCTTAAAAAAAGAAGGAAATCCTACCCATTTCTGACCACATGGGTGAATCTGAAGGACATTATGCTAAGTGAAACAAGCCAGGCACAGAAAAGCAAATACTGCATTATTTCATTCATATGAAGAATGTAAAAAAAGTTGAACTCCGAAGCAGAGAGAAGAATGGTGGTTGCCAGGGGGTAAGAGGCAAGGGAAGTGGAGAAATGTTGATCAAAGGGCCCAATGTTTTGGTTATGCAACTGAATAAATTCTGAAGATCTAATATATACCTTGGTGACTACAGTTAATAATACTGTATGGCGTACTCAAAATTTACTGAGAATAAATCTTGATTATTCTCACACAAAAAAGTAACTACATGAGTTGATGGCTATGTTAATTAGCTGGATTGTGGTGATCACTTCACGATGTGCACGTGTATCATAGCATCACACTGTACACCTCAAATATGTAAATTTTTACTTGTCAATTGTACCTTAATAAGTAAAAAAATAATTGAGCATCTGCTATGTGCCATTCACTATGGTATGAATTTAACATATATTTTGATTAATCCTATAACAACCCTGCAAGATCAAAATTATTAAATGGTAATTATTGAGCGGTGCTGAAAATCGAAGCATTCTAGTATGTCAAAACAACAGAGCTGGGAACTACAGGTGTACTAAAAACTGTGACTAATTAGCTGAAATGAAAGAAACAGCAGAAAAAGTATTATGACCATACAACAAATTTCTTATTTCACTGCCACCATATTCCAACTCCCAGCTGACTACAAACATGCAGGTTTCTCCATCCCTCACCCCATGCCCCTAATTTGCTGAATTTGGGTACATTTTATCTGACTGCTTGTCGTGTATACCACAAACAAAAACAACAACAAACCCACCGTGAGGCTTACATTTATTTGAAGAATTGGGTGAATTGTTAATACATGTGCTCTTAAGGAGGTTATAATTCCCCCCTTGAAATAACTGTAAAGAAATCCTTATATACTGGGGATCCCTGGGTGGCTCAGCGGTTTGGCACCTGCCTTTGGCCCAGGGTGTGATCTTGGAGTCCCGGGATCGAGTCTTACATCGAGCTTCTGGCATGGAGCCTGCTTCTCCCTCTGCCTACTCTCTCTATGTCTATCATGAATAAATAAATAAAATCTTTAAAAGAATAAATAAATCCTTATATACCAAAATCAAGGCTTTAAAACCCAAGGCTGAAGACTGAAGTCCAATGATTTGGAAGACGAAGCATATTTCTCAAACAGTTCCTAAAATTGTCTCTTTGGTTGGCTCTCCCTGGCTCAGTGGTTCCTGGGGTTGCTTATTTAGTAGAGCGACCAAACACAAGTGTATCTCCTCTGCCCATCATGTCTTTCTTTGCTTTGCCGAGAGGGGGGGTAGTTTTATTTATTTTTTTTTTATTTTTTTGGGGGGGTAGCTTTACATCACTCAGTCAACATCAAGCTGCCCAGCCCTAAGTGAACTGTAGAACCTTCATTGTGTTGATGGCAACAAAAACAGAAAGATTGCAACTGAGTTTGAAGTTGCATATAGAGTTTAATGTGTCTGCAGTGGAAAAAAGTTGTGCTTTAACTTGCAAAACAAGAAAATGTCATATAGCAATATTAGAGGAAATAATAAAGATGGGCTGTGCCTAGGCATCAAATTTGTATACAAAATTACAGCTCACTAAAACCAACAGAGGGTAACATCTACTCACTCTCTCTCCTTTAACTGCAATAGTTTCATAGCTTCAATCACTTTTAATGCAGTCGCAGCCCTAATAAATGTCACATCCCAAAGTTTGGAAGCCTAAAAGCTATGCTGGGTCCCAGCAGTTAAAATAACAACAAATATCCACAACTGAATCACTCAAAATTCAAGTGACCTTATAATTCAATCCAATTCTACTCTCTCAAGTCAATGGTATCACATGTTACACTTGTCTAATAAATCACTTGGGCAAATTTCATCTCCACATGCGCCGTATTATTTAGTGCTCATACATTCTGATTTCTGTATTTAAAGCAATTCATTAATTAGACGTCATATCTACACAATCAGGGTTATACTTGCCATCCCCATTTCTCATACAAAGAAAAGAAAGAGCTAAGACTTATTCTCAGTAATGCATTAGACAGAAGATGATTTCCATCCTGTGTGTTGTGCCCTGTGCTTGGATTTGCTATTATGCTAAAGATCTTCGATTCCTATGCAGATTTTCTGAGGTTTTTTTTTTTTTTATATTTTTCATGCTGAAGAAGAAATCATAATAACCAGTAGGACAGGGAGTTTCACGAAGGGAATGGTAAATGGTGCAAATACAGTGAAGAGATCAATGCCTAAAAACTGAAACATTCTCATTAGATTTGGGAGGCTGGAAGTCATCGGTGGTTTGGATAAAAGTCAGGGAGGTAGATAGAACAAATGCCAGCAGCTAGAGCAGTGATGGAGATGAAAAGAATGACAGTGAATATAGATTACTGTCTCTAGAAGTGCAGCTGGAAGAGGAAAAACGGAAGGATTTGTGTTCATCAGCACCTTGATTATACTAGTCCTCCAACTCAAAAATGAGTCTTTTTTGATATTTCATCTCCCTCCCCCACTACATTGCAATTGTCATCTTGCTGAGATTTTTTTCCAAATTACTTCCTATAAAATTAACAAACTTCTCTCCATTTCCACTACTACATCATCATCCAGACCTGAATGCGAGGAGAGCTTCCTAACTTTTTGAGCCAGCATTCCACGTGCTCTGCGATCCGTAACCTTGCTACTTCATCAGATTTATCTTGAGGGGCCCATGTGAGTCTTCTGCTCCAGCCAAGCTCTCCACCAAAATTGCCCTACATTTATTTACCCACATCCTTGCCTTTGTTTTTTTCACCAATCACCACCTGTCAAATGTTTCATCATCCTTCAAGATCCATTTCAAGTATCATCTTCCCTGTGAAGCTGCCCTGCCCTCCACAGCCAGAGATGAACTTTCCAGTCTCTGGCTCCTTAGACCAACATGTCACTCATCATTCATCTTAAGGCTTCTTAAGTTCCTTCATAACAGGGGCCATATCTTGTACTTAGCTCTTATAAACACCTGAACGTGAGCAGTACTCTTTGTAGTATATAAAAAGTTACTACCTCAGGTTTTTAGAATGGTGTTTCTTGTTTGCACCTACATGACAGAAATAGCTAAAAATGTGGTTTCTATTTTTTTGGCCAACAGTTGTCCATCTTACACACGGCTCCTGATTACGATGATGCGATGTCTCAGAGAAAAAACAACCACCTTCCCAAGACTCCAAAGAGAACAGACTCCTGTAAACAAACTGTTTTCATCACTTGAAAGCACACTAATAACAAATGGAATTAAAAAAAAAAAAACAGTCGGGGGTGAAGAGCAGTTGTCATTTGAAGCAATATTATCAGGTCTCAGTTAATGTTTTGGTTAATAAAACATTATGCAGGAAATTGTGTGTATAGTTCTTAACACACGTAATATATTTGTGTTTTTTAAATTAATTTTCTCAAGTTCACTCAATTCCATCAGATTCTATTGTTTGCATACCACGTGTCCCGCACTATATTTGATGCCACCTTTCTACTACTTTTTAAAAAATTTCCAAGGAATGCTAATGCACCCTTAAAATGTGGGCTGCAAAACCTAGCATCATGAGCCTCAGCTTCAGGTTAGGGGTCCCTGCACTGAGACTTGACTCCCCTAACAGATGATCATTTCAGTTCTACTGTGCTTCCCTCTCCCCTTCTGCTTGCTGGGATGTGGAGAAAAGAGACAAAATAATTCAAATGGTAAACATAAATCAAGTAGCCACTACACATAAGAATCAGTATACAAATACTGTATTTGGAAGCAATCTGCAATAATCGCAGTAAGTATGTGTCCAAGAGATCAACAAAAAACAAGAACATTTCTTCTCCCTTCCCTTCTATTCCCTTTCACTATTATTTATATTCCCCAAATGAATGAGAACATATAATGTGGGTAGGAAATATCAGAAAGGGAGACAGAACATGAGAGACTTCTAACTCTGGGAAACGAACTAGGGGTGGTGGAAGGGGAGGAGGGCAGGGGGTGGGGGTGAATGGGTGACGGGCACTGAGGGGGGCACTTGACGGGATGAGCACTGGGTGTTATTCTGTATGTTGGCAAATTGAACACCAATAAAAAATAAATTTATTATTAAAAAAAAACAAGAACATTTTGCAATGGTATATTGAAAGAGAGAGAAATGGAATGAACATAAAATTAACAAAGGAGTTCTTGATCTTTGAAGCCTACTATTTAGTTAGGCAAAAATACACACATATGTATATGTTTGTCTCTAATATTCTTTAATATATATGTTAAAGAACCTGAAAATAACTTCAAGACCACAAGCTGTTCTTTGTTATCTCTCATAATACAATGACTGGCCTCCAAAACCAAGCTAATAACCTGAGAAGCTTTAAAAAAATATACAGATTCCTTTTAGAAGTCAAGCCAGTGGCTACCTTTTTCACTGTTAACTTTCTATTTCTTGATCTGGGTGTTGGCTGCAAAGGAATATTCATGATGCAAAATATTCAGGTTGTCACGATGTGGGCACATTTCTATGTGTACGTTATACTTCAATAAAATGTGTTTTAAATGTGGCTTCCTTAGTCCCATCAATAGAAGGCAGCTATGAATCTGCTTTTAAATATCTCCCCAGATGATTCTAATGATCAGACACTCTTGGATCGCCTTCTCCACCAAGGCCCTGGCAAAATGATGCATGGACAACAACTTTGTTTGGGTGAATAAGTGATGAAGGTGTTTAGCAGAGGTGGAGGAAAGCGTGGCCTGATAAGAGCAACGTCTTGGAGTCTTAGTCCATTAGTCAAAGATGCAAGTTGAAACTGGGGAAGATTGGAGCCAGAGAGACAAGAAACTAAGCTGTTTTTATAATGCAGGTGTGAGATGACAAGGGCTGAAATTAAGCTAGTGACTGTGGAAAAGAGGAAAGAAGGGCTGGTCAGAGAGACACTGCGGGCACATAATAAATTCCAGAGGATATATTGGCAGATGCCAAAAGACAAGGTTTCCCAGAATTAAATCCCAATGCTCATAAACTCTGGTATGTTCCGTGTGTGTGTGTGTGTGTGTGTGTGTGTGTGTATGTGTGTGTGTTCTGTGTTCCTGAAGCTTCACCCCAAAGGATCAAAGCCTAATTACCACATAAATAAACATACACCCACATAAACACAAAACTGTCTCTGTTAATTGAGAAGTGTTGAAGATGATCCTGTAACTTAGTGACTTTCACACTTCTTAAGTAGAGTCCAAAATACAAGCCATCTAATTCTGGAATCTTTATTCCAAAATGAGATAAGATACGCTATTCTTTATTTTTTTTAAAGATTTTATTCATTTATTTATTCATGAGAGACATAGGCAGAGGGAGAAGCAGGCTCCATGCAGGGAGCCCGATGTGGTACTTGATCCTGGGATTCTGGGATCATGCCCTGAGTGGAAGGCTCAACCCCTGAGCCACCCAGGCATCCCTCAATCAGGAGTTCTTAAAATCAAAGGAAGTGAGACTTCATATGCTCTTTTATGGAAAACTGATGTAGAGAGACACTATGAAATCTTCCCCACGCACCTCATTCCTGACACAGAGATTATATCGCCTAGCATTCTGGGGGCCTCTTCTGAGAAGTTGGAACACTGTGTCTAGGCATTCAGCGGTTTAGTGAAGTGAACAGACATCTCAGAAGAGGATGAGACACCTAGACATATTTCCACCAGGAAGCCAAGCCAAGCTTTCCAATAAGACCTCCAGAGGCAGGCCTCTGGCCGAATATTCACCCACCATGCCACCTACAATAGCCCTAAAAGGTTTCTTCCCATAAAGGAGTGTATTCATTGGCTCTCAGTCATGTTTGTTGAAGAAATATAGTGCTGCTCAAGTAATGGAAATGATTCCATAGTCAATTCAATAAACAATTCTATTCTATAAGAATAGATCAGAATCCATCTTAGGAGAAATTGTTTTAGAAAGCAACTGGAATCAGGGAAGGCTTGATAAACGATGAGAAGGGGAATCTAACTGCATCTTTTTCTGAACTTTGATGAGAAATAACCTTTACTGTTACCATCATGAAAATTTAAAGGTAGAAATTGTTACTCTCTCTCATCCTTTTACAAACCATACTAGCAATATTTATGAGCCAAATCTTCCAAACAAAACATTTCGTTCTTAAAGCTGAGGCTTATAGGTATGAATGCTTTATAGAAAGAAACAATTATGGTAAACTACTTGACCCAGCAATGACCAATATTATAGAAACATTATTATGTTGAATAAAATTATGTTAACTAAAAATCAAATGCTACTCTGAGGAAGGCGGCAGTAAATATTTAATATTTCTATTTAATAACACATAAATAATGCACATCTGAAAGCGAATCAGTTTGGCTTATCCATCAAGCATAGGACCTACCTATAAGTAAGCCATTTCCATCTCTTACTCACTTGAAGCTCTAAACATGGAAAGTGTTTGAAACCACAACACGCAAGGATAAGGGGAGATGTATAAGACAGATAGATCGGAAAAAGCCTACCACAGTCTCTGCTTGCTACTGCAGAATGACTGAACAACCATGGCATTTGGCAGGGTACACTAGCTCCAGGACAGGCTTGGCCAGGTAGCAAGGTAGCGTGGACAGCCCAGGTGTTGCTCGTTTGCACCCTCTGGAGTTGTGCTCCGTTGGTCTGTTGGCAGTGGGAGTGCCCCCAACAGTGAGAACAGAGAAAAGAAAGGACACAAGGGGCATGTTTTGCCAAGGATCCCCTGCACCCTGCCTCCACTGATGGCCATGGGTCAGAACCAAACTAACCACACCATAGGGAATGGAATCCAGTGCTGCCATGTCATTAGCCTTTGGGATCTTTCTTATGATCTCTGGAACACATGGACAGATACAGCCCTACCCAAACTCCCCTGAGAAAGGGAAGCTACCCAACTTTTCTACTAGACTTTAGAGGAGGAGAAGGAGGGAAAGTGGACCACAGCTTCCATCACTAGTATAGAGGAGGCTGCAGAAATGAAGTGATGAAACCTCCCCCGGCTCCCAAAATACCACCCCGCACCATCTAGACACTGAAGATCAGGAAAGTGGTACTTGCAAAAAAAAATCTGTGCAAAAAGAACTGCATCTTCAGGAAGGGATAACTGACCTATCCTTGAGTGGCGTGATGGTTCATTTCATGTACCAACTTGGCTAGACTATAGTGCCCAGGTGCTTGGCCAAATATCAGTCTAGGTGTTGACGTACGGGTACATTTTAGATCTGATTAACATTAAATCAGTAAACTTTGAGTAAAGCAGATTACCCTCCATAATGTGGGTGAGCCTCATCCAACAATTCAAGGCAATTAAGGGTACATCTGAAGAGGTATTTCCTCCAGATTGCCTTCAGACTCAAGACTGAGACATCAGCTCTTCTCTAGGCCTCCACCTGCCAGCCTGCTCTGCACATTTTGGATTTGCCAGCCCCAACAATCACATGAGCCAATTCTTCCAAAGAAATTTCTCTGTCCCTCTCTGTCTCTGTCTCTGTCTCTCTCTGTCTCTCTCTCTATATATATGTATATACACAATATTTTGTTTTATACAAATATATATTTTATTTGTTTATTACTATTTATATACACATACATTTTATAAATATATAATTAACATTATTTAGGTATGTATTTATGTAAATAAAGAATTTATATGTATGTTTAAATATAAATATACATCCCATAGGATGTACATATACATGCATGTCCCATTGGTTCTATTTCTTTGAAGAACCCTGGCTAATATACCTGGCATTGCATTAACATCAGCATCTGAAGATGACATGTGACCTCCTGCCATCAGTATAATCCTATATACCAAATCCTGGGAAGAAAATTTATTGTAAAAAAAAAAAGAAAAAAGAAAAAAGAAAATTTATTATACAAATTCCAAAGGCCCTGATGTTTATCATCAAAACCCAAGAAAACTGAATTTAGAAAAGAGAAAAAAAGCAGAGCCCAAGGCAACCTGAATATTATTACGTCTGTGATTCCTCAGAGGTCAGCATTGCTACCAGAGCAGGTCCAGTTTCACAAGATTTACCTCAGTGTGACCGAGAATTCATTTCAAAAATCTCTCCTTCCAGGAAAGTGAGTTTTTTTGTATACTTTTTCACCCACAAGAATGTTAACTGAGCTTGTTTTTCCTCCGGCCTCAAAATTTTCTTTCTTTCTTCCATTGCTCACCTTTTAAAAAGATACTTTCTTTAGTACAACCATAAAAAATGAGAGAAAATAAAAGCTGTAGGCCACTCATGGGCATTTGAGAGGAACACTGAGATCCCAGTCCTATCCATGTCCATCAGTTTTCCCTCTACAAATCTCCTTTTACCACCAATTATTCTCATCTGTTCTTCCTTTGAGAACCAATCCCAGACTATCATGGGAGATTTACCCAGTGTCATCAGCCCATGGCATTCTATTCCTTCTCAATGAATTAGAAACAGCTCCTTTTTGCACTAGTACTGTTTGTATAACTACTTGTTTTTATTGGGTTGGTTTTAAAGTTGCCTGATTATTAAAACTTTAAAATAATATTTTTTCACTGGAAAATACATAAAAATGCAAAGAAGTAAATAAAACTTATCATAAGCATGCCACTTTTTACAATGATACCAAACATAGGAGTACCTGGCTGGCTCAGTTGGTTAAGCATCTGGCTCAGGTCATGATCTCAGGGTCGTGAGATGGAATCCTGCATTGGGCACTGTGCTGGGCAAGGAACATGCTTAGGATTCTTACTCTCTTCCTCTCCTTCTGCCCTTCCTCCCATGTCTCTCTCTAAAAAATTAATTAATTAATTTAATTTAATAAAAATGATACCAGACATAAAAAGGCTCCTTCAGGAAACATCTTTGTAAGTTATTTAGAGTATATGCTTCATTTTCTACACTACTCATAACTTTATGTTAGGGATTTATCATAATCGTACCTCTCAACTCAACTGTCTGGCCTTTGAGGAAGGAGATGATGTCGTGTACACCACTATGCCCCACATCATTTTACAGTGACCTAAATAGTTAGTAGCTGCTCAAATAACAACAAAACAAGATACCTCAAGTTGAATGAAAGCAATCAGTGTTTTTTGTTTACTTATTTCTCTCCCGTTTTAGATCTAATCTTTCACTATTTAGACTTAAGTTCATGGGCAGATTATTGCAGATAAACAAGTTGTGTTGTAAATCAAACAATCCTTTCTCACAAACAACAGACTTCCATTATTGGCCCAGCTATCAGCCAAGTCTCCAACTCAGAAGAGATTCCCTTGTTGCCATGGGGATCACTACTGATATGTTATTCTTCGTGGAGCTCTCAAGTAAAATGAAGCCAAAGTATATGTCAAAATAATGTCCACATTCTCTTCCTGCCCCATGTCTGTGCAGCCTCCTCCTAGCCCTTTGGAGCTGCTGGCTGTCTTCCCCTTGACAGAGCAGAGATCCCATCCTCCCCAGGGAGCTTCTCGCCAAGCCCTGAATGTGTGGGATAGCTCCAGAAGGCATAATGAGAAGCTAGAGGGCCCAGGGCAAATGTCAAGGCAAACACAATTTGAAAGATATTAAGTGAGACCGATGGAGAGTTTCCCAAGAAGCTTAATATGGCCAAATCATAAAGCAGTCACCAGATGGTTATAATTACTATCCAGCCTTGTTCTCCTCATACCCCCTTCCTGAAGGGAAAAGAAGAGGGACAGTTATCAATCTGCAAGGTCTGCTGTGGGGTTATGCAGGGAAAGATGAGGCCTGCCTGGGCCCAGCCATGACAAGTTAGTCCAAACATGACCAAATGGTATTAAGAGCCTAAACAGAAACTGTACAGCATGAGTTTCTCCCAGACTCAAATCAAAGTCCAACTAATTTGGGGAAAAGTAGGTAGGCACTTCCATACTGTGCATTTGAGGGGAGCACTAAGCAAGAACTTGCCACCAAATACCTCCTTTAGTTTCCTGTAATGGTTCTCGACGTCATGCTGGTAGAAAAATTTTCCCTGTACTCCTGGGGCTTCCAGGTCCTAAAAAGTCCCCTGCTGTCATGTCCCCATCACACCAAGGCCCTCTCTTTCATAGCACCCTCTGCACCATCAAAAGCCTTGGAAATAGCAAGTTGTGAAGAGAAGGTGAGGGAAGAGGGGGATATATGGCTAATGAGGGTGGGCAGGGCTGCTACAGAGAGGAGGGAGGGATGGAGGAGGAATCAAACAGCTTTACAATGCAGTCAAGGGCTGACTCGGGAAGTAGGCTTTGCTGGCTTAACTCTCGAGGCATTACTACAACAAAAACATACGAGGTAGCAATTATTGAGGCCAGGAACTATGTCTCATTTCTTATTCACATTTTTCTCCAATCAGTACATGTAGATGAATGAGTACTGTTAAGTGCAATATGATTCCAAACAGTACAGAAATAGATCTTATGGAAATTCAGTTCTTGTGTTCCCATTCCCAATCTAGCCTTGCTCGATGAGGCGAAGAAGAATTATCCTTCCCTTTGACCAGCTCCTTTGGTGTTGCATTATCTGGTAACCCTGTATCTGAGCTCTATCTCCCTCTGTCCATCTAGATGTGGGCTCTTCGACACAAGGCTGCCTCAGATTGGCTTTTAGACACCAGCCCCCAGTGCACCACAGACTTTCAGTATGTGTTTGTAGAATGAATGTGGCCTGCAACCACCTTCCCAGAGTTCTTGAGTCTGGACCAACAACTCCACAGTCAACCCCATGGTGGGGAGAGCCACCAGATCTTTGGGCAAGTTTCTGTTTGCACCAACAGAAGGCTCCTGGCTCCTTCGAGAAAATCCTGTGGCTTCTCCATAGACAGCTGAGGGTGAGGACGTTTGAGGAAATACTGGATCCACAAATGAGTTCTTAGATTCCTATCCAAAATATTCTATCCAATTTTCCAAGCATATCACAGATACTGGTCTCAGATATCAGTTTTTGGTTTCAGATGTGGTCAGAGGTTAACATGGGGCCAGAGACTCCATAAGTCAGTACTTCTGGCTACTTTACCAAGTGTACATTCCCTCTGAAGAAAAAAGCAATATGGCCTAATGAAAGGGCACAGGCTCTGTAGCCCATGAGGATCTAGTTTTGTTTCTAGCTCTTGAATGTACAAGTTGCGTGGCCTTGGGCAAGTTTTATGATTTCTCAATCTCAGTTTCCTCATCTGTAAAATGTGAACAGTAATAAGATTATCTACTTAATCTGGGTAGATTAGAGATCATATATGTAAAGCATCTCACACTTATTAGACATTTATACATCATTTAATCTAAGACACTGTCCATCATAAGATGCACCTTTATATATGTATCCAAAAGAAAGAAAAAAATATTACTAGTAAACTATGTCACATTACTTTATCACCACTTAGAATTTCCATTTCATATGCATTGAAAGAGCTCCTCAGACTTATTTGACATGGATTTTTTAATCATATAAAACCTGTGTGCACACATGAAAAGAAAATATATGCAAAAGAGAATGTTAAGGTATTCTCTTTTTTTAAAGATTTTATTTAGTTATTGGAGAGGGAGACAGAGAGAGAGTGGGAGTGAGTGGGACAGGAGCAGAGGGAGAGAGACAAGCAGACCCCACACTGAGCTTGGAGCCTGATGCAGGACTTGATCCGTTAGGTCAAGACCCTGAGATCATGACCTAAGAGTCAGATATTTAACAGAGCCACCCAGGCATCCTGAAAATATTAAGGTATTCTTGAATTTTATTCACATCAATTCTTAGACCCCAGTTTTCAGAGATTTTAAAACATGAAAATAATGTATTTTATAATTGGTGCCATAAAGAGCTACTTAACGGGTACACAATAAAGCATAGCCATTGCTTTGCAGTCCCAAGCTCCACAACTCACCATGGAGCCTTTGGTAAAGTACTGATGGTCTCTAGGCACTGGGTTGTTGGAGGACTGCATAAAATAATAGCCAGACTTCGCACAGGGTATGGAACAGAGTAGAACTTAACAAATATTCCTTTTTTTTTTTTTAACCAAAATCAACAAAATAGTTAGAAACAGCAGTAAAAAAAAAAAAAAGCCATAATAATTGCTGTCTGTATGAGCAACTTCACCCACATTATCTCACTTAATATCCCCTACAGCCCCACCGGAATGGGGAAAGCAACCAACTCTCCCCTTCTACAGATGAAAAAATGGAGACACAGAGAGATCAGGCCATTTGTCAAAGGTCACAAAGCTAACTAGTACCCGAGCCAGGACTCAAGCCCTGTTCTCTTTTAGTCTATTTCCATCACACTTAGATGCTGTACTATTTGCACAAAATATTCTCACATGTTTAAGAACAAGAACATCTCTCTGACTTTTGAACACTTGCAGTATGTGTAGGATACAGAGTCTGGCCAACTTGGATCCATATTTCTATTTAGCCCCCCTATTTAAAGGAGGAATAAGAGGACCAAGTAACTTTCCCCAGGTCACAAGGCCAACAAATATGAAAGTAGACTGTAGAGTACCAGAGGGTGTGCTTTCAGCCACTCAGCTGCGCTGTCTCTTCCACATACAAGAAAATTTGTACCTACTTTTCAGAGTGGTCAGAATTTGGAGTAATTTAGGTAAAACATCTTGCCTAATGCCAGCATATAAGAGGCACACAATAAATAGCACCCATAGTCACTGTAGTCAACAATAGTAATATTTGAATAGCCCTGCAGACGCTCACATAGTCCTGACCCAGACCAGACCTGCGGGGGGACAGGAAGGCCAACCAATCCTCCCTGAGAGGACAACACCTTCCTCCATGTTCCCTAGTTGCATCATCTCCTTCCTAACTGTAGAAACAGACTGGAAGCTACACACAGAATAAAAATAGCCAAAAGATGCCATTAGCATTGAGGGACTAATTAATTTTGTATTTCCACCCAGAATTAATTTTTATTTTCAGCAAAAGTCTTCTGCTGTGAGCAGAGGATTAGTGTTACTCACAGTGAGTACACTGGCAAATTCAGCTTTCCTACAGGAAATGCAAGCCTTATGACAAAGTTCTTGTGAAATCCAAACAAGGTTTCTCACTCATGACTGCTGTTGGCTCATAACCAAGGGAAGACCATCAGCTCAACAATCTTCAGAACTTAAATGTAAACAGAAGGGCAATCTGCAAATTTGCTACTGGTTCCTCTTTACGATGGCCTAAACCTAGATTCCAAGAAAACAAAAACAAAAGCAGAAAGAACTTGGTACCTGAGGTCCCAAAGTAGTAAACATCTCATTGTCCCCTTGGCCTAAAAATCCTTACCAGTAGAATTCTTACTCAAAATGTCCCAGATGTAAATACTAATTAAAACCAGTTGTATTTGATGGGATGAGCACTGGGTGTTAAACTATATGTTGGTAAATCAAACTCCAATTAAAAAATATACAAAAAGATTAACTAATTAATTAATTAATCAATTAAAATCTGTTTTGATGTTTTAGAACAGAGCCTCTTTACCTGTAGGATCTACAGATCCATTCTAAGAATCTGAAATTTTATCCCAAGTTTTCTGGGTACTTGTATAAGTTTTCCCGGAAGAAGGCCTCAAAGCTTTCACCACTTTTTTGAATGAGATCTGTACCCCCAAAACCATAGAGAATGATTGATGTGCAAGTCTAGCTGACACGGAAAAACTGTTCACAATCCATCATTAAATAATAACAAAAAAATATTTACAGAGTGTTTTTATGTGGCATGCTACTCTCATCCAAACAATATGTGTTTTGAAAAATTTATAGAAAAATATTTGAAATATACACCAAAAATACACCAAAATATTAACACTGGTCATCTCTGTCAGGTTTATGAATAATTTTTTTAATTTTGTTCTTTTCTACAGTGAACATGTTAGTTTTAGAATCTGCAAAAGCCTGATGAATGTTATTTTCAAACTGATTTCAGAATCTTTATATCATAGTCCATATCTTCCTCTGCACCTTGATTTCCCAAGTGACTCATGATTCTCTCTGTTCATGCTGTGTGACCTGGATAACAAGAATCTATACTCCAGTCTAGGAATGCCATCCACGGTCAGACCGTCATTTCTGAGTTGTAAAATCTGGAGGCACAAATGTTAGGCCAGTTCAGATATGCACACCAGAGGCCACTACTTTTATAAGAAAAGAGGACTGGGCAGCTTTGAAAAGAAGAGGAAGGAAACAGAAGAAAAGCTGTGTAATTGAGAGAGAGTTCAAGCTGTTTGTTAAGTTTGCGAGCAAGCCCTGCATTTCAGAAAGGTGGCTGTGGCTTGTAGGATTTTTCAAACTCTTCAGGTCTGCAGTCAAAACCAGAAAATAAGGTTTATATCAAATGCCCTAGTAGTGGGGTTTTTTGTTAATTAAAGTATAGTTGACATACATTAGTTTCAGGTGTGCAACGTGGAATGACAACTATGTCATTTGTGTGTTCCTACAACACATGCACAACATAGTTTGAGAATACAACAAATCCTAGTTCTCCATGGTTTGGGGGTTTCAGATCTCATTTCTACGCGTTAGGGAATGTTGCCACAGTAAGTGTAGTTACGGTGTATCCCTGTACAAAATTGCTGCGATGCTTTTGACTATATTCCCTATGCTGAATTAATATTTTGTGTTTGTGGCAAAAATGAGGAGCTCATCCAAATGCTAGAAGCAAATGCATTACCCAAGGAGAATCTGGTAAACTATCCAGAGCTTGGCTTCCTATTGGCAGTCCTGTCCGTGTGCCGGATTTGGAAAGTGTGAGCCTTAGGGAATTGGGGATGCGGAAAGCATCCACGCTAAGTTTGCCAGACTTAGCAAATAAAATTCAGGATGCCGAGTTAAATGTAAATTTCAGCTATACAACAAAATTTTTCTTACTACAAATATGTCCCAAGTGCTACTTACACTAACAATTATTTATTGTGTAGGTGAAATCCAAACTTAACTGAGCATCCTGCATTTTACCTGGCAATCCTATTCCACAGACAAGGAAGGGCCAATCCATAGGCATATTTTCTCACCCTAAACAGACAATGTGCATATTGCAGGGAGACAGGGTAGAGATGCAGGAAGTCTGGGGTAAAGGAGCCAGAGAAGGCTCCTGGAAATACAATGAAGCAAGGAGTTATATAAAGCCTCTCTTGCTCCCATGTAAGAAAATTAGATCTTTCTAATGTTGTTCTTCTGGTGGTTAAACCAATATTACCCCAAAAGCAGAAGGTAGAGAAACCCAGGAAAGTCCCAGGGTGCACAGTATGCAAGCAGACAGCAAAAGGAACGTGCTAATGGCAAAGGGTAAACCTCAGAAGTGCTGCAGTTGGGGTTGAAGTAAGTGTTGGTTGATTATGCTTAGCTTTTCCTACAGCCAAGATTTCAACACTTCATCTGAATAACTTGCACCTTGCAAAATTGTTTTCCAGAAAAAGCCCACTGAAAAATAAAATAATACATTTTGAAAAAAAAAAACACAATGGAAAAGAGACACGTGTTGATGCCTAGGTCTATATGACACCAAATGAATGAAAAATGGAAAAATACCATCCTTCCAGATGTTTCATCTAGGTAGTAATAGGGAACATGTTTGCTTTCCACACACGAACGTTTGGCGTGTAAATGCAGACCGTGACGAAGATACTGAAAAGCATTGATTAGAAAATCAGAAAATTGTCCTTTTCACATCATTCACAGATGGCCACGGAAATGTTTTTTGTCAATTTATTTTCAGCCTGTCTTAAAAACAGAATTAGCTATGAAATAACTAGAGCTGCAATCTGCCGAAGCAAATGAAAACATTGAAATGACTTCTCAGTCTTCTGTTTTGCATGGAGTACAGCCCCCGCATTTGTACTCTGAGCATCTGATTGAGGAAGTCCTTGTCTCCCAGAAGCAAAGGGTTCAAATCCCATGAAGCCAGCCTGTCTTCTTTCTCCATACTATAGCCTACCAGAGAGTTAGAGTCTAAGAGAAGGTAATGGCTACAGTTTGATGGGGCGGAGGGAAGCTGAACCACCATACATGACATGAAATAAAGGGTTTATTAAAGGCACTAGACCAAACATAATTTGTGGGAGCTGGTGAAGAAGTATATTGGAGGCTTCTGCATCTGCAAGTGGCCTGAAGTCACTACAGGTCAGCAGAGCCAGCAATGGGAATATGAGCTGAACGCAAAGCAGGGAGATGAGGGACAACTTAGAACCCATGTCTCACTCCCATGACCTCCAACCTTGACACTATAGATGACCTGTAGATGAAGCCAGTGCCCTTTGCCACAAAACTGCATAAGGCTCCTGGCCCAGGATTCCAAGAACCTATGGGAGAGCCTTTGCTGGGACCCGGAGAAGCTCTGGAACCAGATGTTGCCCCATACCCACAAGGTAAAACAGTAGATCGGGGATGGCACAGGTGAGCTGCAGAGGTGCCCAGCACCCTCATGCCCTAATCATAAGGCCTGCCACTTCCCCTCCACCTTCCAAGTCTCCTGAAAATTTCTCTTGTGGCAGCCCCTCCCTGGAACCACACAGGGAAGGGGATTCTGGGGCACACGGCCCCCCATACAACATAAAACCTTCACATGGTACCAAGCATGATTCCCTGTCCTACCAGTATCTGGTTGGGTAAATTTGACAGAATGTGTAATCTTATTAAACCTCTGTTTCTTATTCTATATGGATGATATTGTTTAAGTCATTCAAAAAGAAAACGTACCAAGTGCTCAGTATATACAAATGAACCCAGGTTTCTGCCTTCATCCTGTTTATATTCTTTGGATAACAATATCTTCACTGAAATGTTGTTTGGATTTTTTTATATAAATTTATTTTTTATTGTGTTCAATTTGCCAACATACAGAATAACACCCAGTGCTCATCCCATCAAGTGCCCCCCTCAGTGCCCGACACCCAGTCACCCCCACCTCCCGCCCTCCTCCCCTTCCACCACCCCTAGTTTGTTTCCCAGAGTTAGGAGTCTTCATGTTCTGTCTCCCTTTCTGATATTTCCTACCCATTTCTTCTCCCTTCCCTTCTATTCCCTTTCACTATTATTTATATTCCCCAAATGAATGAGAACATACAATGTTTGTCCTTCTCCGATTGACTTCTTTCACTCAGCATAATACCCTCCAGTTCCATCCATGTTGAAGCAAATGGTGGGTATTTGTCATTTCTAATGGCTGAGGAATATTCCATTGTATACATAGACCACAGCTTCCTTATCCATTCATCTTGTTTGGATTTAATAAGAAAGTGATAAGGGAGCTAGCATAGAGAAAGGGCTCAATCTATGTTACTGACCCAAGTTCATTGTTAGAGAGAGCTCATCTTCAGTGCATCTGATGAGTTGGCCCTCCTTTGGACTTCCCCACATGTAGACTAGGAGACAACCAACCTGTGAGTGGATTCCTAATGCCATTTATGATCATTCCCAGCTTTTTAAAGGAGTGCCCCAGGCTGCCTGAGAACACCCTAGAAAGCCTTGGCTTCTCTTTCTTTAGAGTCACACACTGAGAAGAATCTGCTAAGGAAAAGGAAAAGCAGGTGAAATCTGCCAGGCAGAAAGGTTCAGGTAGGGAAGGAAGGTGTTCCTTTCCCAAATGGCTGCTCTGGTGCCATAGTCATTGTCACACTGGATGGTTAGCACAAAAAGAAAAATGGTCTCCAGCCAGGTCTGGGAGGCCAGAACAGAACTTCAAGGAGAACATAGCAAACACCCCCACACCCCTCCCGCTTACCTCACTTAAAGTCTTGTTAGTGCCATGATTTCCAACTGGGCAACAACCACATCTGCCTCCCTTCTGTATTCTCTACTATCTTCGTGGCAAGCTGGTGGTTGGTGTTGTAGGAGGCTTCTATGCTGTGGTTTTCAACATTTTGTAGCCCAAAGCCTAGCTCTCCTCTCTGCATGGAACAGCTGTGATTTATAATCTGCAGTCAAGTATTTCCTCAACTAGGGAGTATTGGGAACATAGAGAGTCTTCCTGAGTAATAACTATGATTCTATCTTGGTGCACAGATGCGCCCCAACATGAACATCCATACACAATTCTGGACTACAGGGCTTGGTAAGAAACATCAGGTTTGAAAATATCTCTGGGTCACTTACCTGCTAGGCCCAATCCCTTCTAATATCAGTTAACTGACCAGAAAAGGAGAGATCTTGTCTTACTCTTAATAGTCTCTGATCTTGTCATTTGAATAATCACATACGCAGATATATACTATCTCTCCTCCCTTGTCCACTCCTACACCTCCCCCTCTCTCATCTCTCATATATTGTCATGTTGAGCCCCCACACTGGCCTACTATAGTCAATCCATGTTACTGACCCAAGGTCCTGATCTATAGTCATATTTATGAGTTCAGATCATTATGAGAAGTAATTATGCTATGGAAATGATACAATATTTGGTTGTCGAAAAGAAGTCATCATTCTTCGAAATAGATGGCTGCTAGCTTTCTCAAGAACTCATTTTATGAACTCAAGTTAAAACAAATGAATACATGTTCCTCTTTTTGCTTCCTCTTTTGAGCAATTTTATGATTGAAAAAAAGACATTTTACCACAATGGAAAATACCTCATTTTTCCATTAAAATGTACTCTTTTTTTCTTAACAGTTTTTAATCCACTTCCTTATCCATTGGGTTAAAAGGAGCTGTTCCTAGGAGACCAAGTCAACGTCTCAACAAGGAAGGTGGAAAAGGAGGTGCTGGGCAAGTAAGTCTGTTAACCACACAGCATTACGACAACCATGGCAGTGTCAACAATAGCACCACAACAGCCAGGTGGAAAGCTGAGAACAAATCACACAACAAATTGATTGACAGTTTAGTCTCCTCTGTGCCAGACTATTTCCCCCAGAGCTGGAGGCATTGGCTCCATCAGCCCTTTTTATGGCCAGTGGGCCCAGACTGGGACTATTCATAACACAAATATCACTTTGTTTCATCAAAAGGAAAAGTCCATATGGCCCAACATCTAGTTGAAACTTGGTTGAAAAGATAAAACTGAGCTTACCAGTAAAGTGAACAACAATGTTCATTCAATTGGTTGAATTTTAAGCTTTTTGTATAAGCCAAATGGCTCCTAGTTAAATATCAACTTCTCCTCCAATTTAGTCTTCCAAAGACAAATAAGAAATCAATCAAATATACTCATGTTTAATATAATGTAAATAAATGGTTTGAAGAGTTGATTGAATGCTTTGCTCTTCAACTTGATTTTTTTGTTGTTGTTATTAGTTAGGAAGTCACAATGTCATCAAAGAGAAAATGAGGAAGCAATGGAGAGTTCAGAATTTGGCTCCACACACTAATTTTACTCTCACAAGTTAAGATTTCCTTATTGACAATAAAATTGTTCCTTTTTTTTTTTTTTTAATTCATCTTCCCAGAAAGCTCATACATCTTCCCAAAGACTGAGATATATCTATAGACAACTTTACCCCTATCTCAGGGTTTGGGCATGCCCTCAACACGTGCTGTGTTATTCATAGTATACAGATAGATTTTCCTGTCTTTAATAGTTAAGCTTTAAAAAGTCTGATGAATAAAATACAGCAATCTCTTGGTGATCTGTTCTAAACAGACAAAAAGGAGAGGTGCTTATGAGGTCCAAGTATTTTAAATTTATAGGTATCAGAAAATATCATAGGGACCTCTCCATTCTCTCTGTTTCTCATACACACACACACACACACACATACACACACCCCTATAAAATATAGGTGGTGTTTCTCACAAGAAACCAATTAATTAAATCTCATCGATTGCTCCAGGGGAATGTGCTACTAAGCAGTAACATCTACCTAAGATGAGAAACCAAACAGTTGGGATAATCTCCATGCTAGACTATAACTTAAACCATAAGTAACCTGGATTTGGCTGAAATTCATTATTTTTTATTGTTTTTTCCCTAAATACACTCCACGAGATTGTGGTGCTAAAATAGAAATACAGTAGAATCGTGTTATTGCAAAAATTTGGCAAACCTACCAGTGAAATCATGTCCCTTGAAACATAACAACCGCACATAGTAAAAGTACAATTCCTCTCAACGCGTCCATAAACAGAGTGTTAGCCCTGTTCCTCAGAGTCAACACTATAAAGGGGTTCCCGCATATTTAATGAACCCACATTCAACTCAGTAATTCTTATCTTGCCATTAGGCTAGCGTGTTAAAATCCATGTCCCAGTAAATTGCTGTGTGGTACGTGAAATGTATTAAAAGTACACGAGGTAAAGTTGTGTTCGTTAAATCCCACTCGAATGTCTGATTGTTAGAGTATCATTTTCCCATCCCTTTTGCTATGATTATTGCATTCTCTCATGGTGTTTGCCCTTGATTGTGGAGGGGTCGGGTGGGCGAAGGAGTCCAGGACTTTTTTGAGATCCATCAAAGGAGTGATAGAAAAAAAAAAATAGAGTTGAGTTTTTTTTAAGCCCCCACACATTGTACCTAGTGGGGCCAAGACTTGTCAATGCCACCCGGTTGCTGGCTTTGTGCCTCATTCACAGCAATACACACAATCTAATTACCAGGCTTCAACCATGATTGTTAGGAGGGTCCCATGTGGAACATTAGGTTAACAGGCGAGGACACTGCTGAGCCAGCCTTCACTGAGGCTCAGGGCGATCGGAGCTTCCCCGTGGAGAGGGTGTTCACTGCTTGCCTCCCATTATATGGGTTCCATGGCCCCACAAAGTCTGCTGGCACAGCCCACATCCCTTCCACTGAACACCATATCTTTTCACCTTCATCAGGAGCAAAGAAATATATCTGAGAACGTGTGAGGAGCCCGCAGATTTTCCAAGACTGTGTTTAAAGCATTCATGATGGTAAAGAGAAGTGGGATGGTTTACATTTTCCATTTCAATGGTGTGAGTTGTCTGAGGTGTTGGTGGGGCTGCTCCAGGAGGAAAGTGGAGTGAAGCGCAGACACTGACCACTCCTCGACCTGTCTGAAATAGCGACACACTCATTCTTTTGCATGAGGTACCCCGATGAGCTGACTTCACCGAGCTGTTACAATTACAAGTTCAAGGGCAGCACAGTTAGGATAAGAAAAGAAGAGAGAAGTCATTTCCACTTCATATACCTGTGGTTTAAAGAAGATTTAATTAGATGATTCCAAGACTAGACATTGGACAGATAGTAAGCCCTTTTGGAGGTTGATGGAATCCAAATGGGGAGGAGCTCCTTCAGGGGGAAAGCTGTGTCTGTCACAGAGCCTACATGAGACCTGGAGAGGCGAACAATTCAATGGAAAAACAATACTGATTTTTCTAGAATCACTGTTAAGAAGAAACAAAAACAAAACAAAACAAAAAACCCCAGCAGTTATGGCTATTTGAACATTTTGTATTTTAAGAGCTTAGGATGATGCCATTGGACACAGTCTGGCATTCAGAGCAGCTCAGAAAAAAAGAGGATGCTACCAGAAGGTGAATATACGCAGTCCAGAAATCACAAGACCTGCAGGACATTTGGAGGCAACAATATATCAAACCCACAAGGCACTTGCTGATGTCTTTCTTAGAATTCGACTAGAAAGCCTCATTTCCCTTCCTTCTTGAAAATAGCCATTTTGAGTTTTATTTCTCCAAAATGAAATCTTTCTTCCTTCTAAATCTGCTTCTCTCCTCAGAGCAGTACAACTTTCCCTGGCATCGAAGAATACCAAAACAGTTTCCCCGGGAGAATGGATTTATAGAAGATAGTTCTTTCAAATTCAACGTGGATAATCTCATCTTTCTTTCTTTCCTTTTTTCTTTCTTTCTTTCTCTTTCTTTCTTTTCTTTCTTTCTTTCTTTCTTTCTTTCTTTCTTTCTTTCTTTCTTTCCTTCTTTTCCTTTCTTTCAGCAATTAACTACTATATGCCAACCAGTGTGCTCAGTGTGGGACTGAGGTGCTACAAATGGTCCCATCTTCTAATATTTGGGGGCTTTGTATTAAATCAGGTCTGTGTGCTTTCTGTATATAGAGAGAGTATCTTATGTTTGCAATATATATATATATATATATATATATATATATATATATATTCGACTTATGTTTGCAATATATATATATGACAACTATAACAAGAAATGTGTAGTATATAGTGTAGATATGTGTGTGTGTGTGTATTTCAGATTTTTTCATTATACTTAGCAGGAGGAATTGAGAAAAGTATATCTTTTCCATCTTCCTCAAAACAGAAATTTCTACTAGGTGAGGTTTTTTAAAGTAATTGATATCAAGCAAAGAAGATTTACCCATAGCAGGAAAGCCACTTAATTCCAAATGTCTTAAGCTATGTCTAAATGGTAACAAAATACACAGTCAATTTTTCTAGAAGTCTAGCTAATCATATTTGATAACATAGAGGAAGATTTACCAAATACACTTATGTGAAAAAGCAGGCCATAGAATAAAATGTGGAACATGATTCCAAGCACATAAAAATTATACATACACACACATAAAGATAAACAGATATAGATATATGGATAGATAGGTAGGTAGATACAGATACAGATGATAGATAGACAGACAGACATATAGAAGAAATGTACCTAAAAAGTTGAATGAGTGAGAGGTGTTAGAGAATTATGGGTATTTTTTATGTGTGTCTTTCCATACTTTTAAAATGATGTAAGTGATTACAATGTCCACAATACCCAAAGTTATCTATAGATTCAATGCAGTCCCTATCAAAATTCTAGTGGCATTTTTCAAAGATACAGAAAATATACCCTTCAAAAACTTGTCTGGATCTGTAAAAGCAATTCTCAGAAATAACAAATCTGGAGGTGTCAGACTTCTTGATACCAAATTTTACTATAAAGTCATAGTGATCAAAACAGTATGGTACTGGCATAAAAACAGACACGGAAACCAATAGGGCAGAATCAAAAGCCCAGAAATAAACTCAAACACAGGCATCAAAGGATATTTGACAAGGGAGCCAGGTATACTCAATGGGGAAAGGATAGTCTCTTCAACAGCTTGTACTGGGAAAAGTGGATATCCACATGCAAAAGAATAAAATCGGACATTGATCTTACACCATTTGCAAAAACTAACTCAAAATGGATTAAGGACCTAAATGTAAGACCTGAATCTATAAAATTACCAAAAGAAAATGTAGGAGAAAATTTCTTTGACATTGGTCTTGGCAATGATTTTTTGGATAAAAGAATGAAAGCACAAGGAACAAAAGCAAAAAATAAATAAATGGGACTCCATTAAACCAAAAGCATCTGCACAGCAAAGGAAAGAACACAATGAGAAAGGAATCAGTGAAACGATAGAATATATCTGCAAACTATCTATCTGATAAGAGGTTAATGTCCCAAGTATATAAGGACCCCATGTAAGTTAGTATCCAAACCAACAAGCAAACAAATAATCTTTTTTTATAATAAATTTATTTTTTATTGGTGTTCAATTTGCCAACATACAGAATAACACCCAGTGCTCACCCCATCAAGTGTCCCCCTCAGTGCCCGTCACCCAGTCACCCCCACCTCCCGCCCTCCCCTCCCCTTCCACCACCCCTAGCTCGTTTCCCAGAGTTAGGAGTCTCTCATGTTCTGTCTCCCTTTCTGATATTTCCTACCCATTTCTTCTCCCTTTCCCTCTATTCCCTTTCACTATTATTTATATTCCCCAAATGAATGAGAACATACAATGTTTGTCCTTCTCCGATTGACTTCTTTCACTCAGCATAATACCCTCCAGTTCCATCCACGTTGAAGCAAATGGTGGGTATTTGTCGTTTCTAATGGCTGAGGAATATTCCATTGTATACATAGACCACATCTTCTTTATCCATTCATCTTTCGATGGACACCGATGTTCCTTCCACAGTTTGGCTATTGTGGACATTGCTGCTAGAAACATCGGGGTGCAGGTGTCCCGGCATTTCACTGCATCTGTATCTTTGGGGTAAATCCCCAGCAGTGCAATTGCTGGGTCGTAGGGCAGGTCTATTCTGATTTTAAAATGAACAGAGGAGGGGTGCCTGGGTGGCTCAGTTGGTTAAGCATCTGCCTTTGGCTCAGGTCATGACCCCAGGGTCCTGGGATGAGTCCTGCATTCGGACTCCTTGCTGGCAGGAAGTCTGCTTCTCCCTCTCCTTCACCCCTTCTCTGCTCATGCGCGCTCTCTCTCTCTCTCTCTCTCATAAATAAATTAAATATTTTTTTCAAAAATGAGCAGAGAAACTAAACATTTTCCCCAAGAAGACAAACAAGTGGCTAACAAGTACATCAAAAAAATAGACATCACTAATCTTTAGGCATGTGCAAATCAAAACCATAATGAGCTATCACCTCACACTTTTTAGAATGCTATTTTCAGAGAAAAGAGATTACAAGTGTTGACAAGGATGTGGAGAAAAGGGAACATTTGTGCACTGTTGGTACAAATGTAAATTAGTACAGTCACCATGGGAAACAGTGTAGAGCTTCCTCAAAATTTAAAAATAGAGCTCCCTGATGATCCAGCAATCCTACTTCTGGGTACATATCTGAAGGAAATAGAAGCTATTTCAAAGAGATATCTGTACCTTCATGTTCATTGTGGCATCATTCACAATTGCCAAGACATAGAAACAACTTAAGTGTCTATCAATAGGTGAATGCATAAAGAAGATATGGTGTGTATATATAGAGAGACACACAATGGAATGATATTGTGTGTGCGTGTGTATACGTATATATACACAATTGTATATTACATTCCATTACACAATGGAATGTGAGTCAGCCGTAAAAAAGAATGAAACCTTGTCATTTACAACATGGATGGACCTAGAGGTATTATTAAGTGAAATCAGTCAAACAGAAAAGAAAAATACTGTATAATCTCACTTACATGTGGAATCTTAAAAAAAAAAAAAAAAAAAAAGTCCAATTGATAGAAACAGAGACTAGAATAGTAGATACCAGAGCGGGAGAGTGAGGGGAACAGAATGATATTGGTCAAAGGCTACAGAAGTCCAGTCCTAAGGTGAATAAGCTCTGAAGATCTAGCATACAGCACAGTGATTATAATCAATAGTACAGTATTATACACTTGAAAGTTGACAAAAGAATAGATCTTAGAGGTGACTGAGTGGCTCAGTCAGTTAAGTGTCTACCTTCAACTCAGGTCGTGATCTTGGGGATTGGGCATAGGTGGGGGGTGGTCTCCTGCTCACTGGGGAGTCTGCTTCTCCCTCCCCCTACTTGTATATGCACTCTCTCTCAATCTCTCTCTCTCTCAAATAAATAAAATCTTTTTTAAAAACTAATAGATCTTAAATTTTCTCACCACAAATAAAAAAAGTAAGCATGTCAGGTGATGGATGCGCTAACTTATCTTATTGTGGTAATCATTTCACAGTGGATACACGTATCAAATCATCACCTCATACACTTTAAACTCATACAATGTTATTTGTCAGTTACAATTCAATGAAACTGGGGGAAAAATAGTGATTACCTCTAAGGACTGGGGTCAGATGAAAAAGAGATTTTCAGGATGCCTGGGTGACTCAGTGGTTGAGCATCTGCCTTCTGCTCAGGGTGTGATCCCAGGATCCCAGAATGGAGTCTCACATTGGGCTCCCTGTGAGGATCCTGCTTCTCCCTCTGTCTATATCTCTGCCTCTCTCTCTCTCTCTCTTTGTCTCTCTGTGTCTCTCATGAATAAATAAAATCTTTAAAGCAGAGAGATTTTCACTTTTTATTTTACATTCACTTACATTATTTGTTGCATTAATCATACTTGATTTTTTTAAGTTTTTATTTAAATTCTAATTAACATACAGTGTAATAGTAGTTTCAGGTTATAATTTAATGATTCAACACTTACATACAAGACCTGGTGCCCATCCAAACAAATTAAATTAACTTAAATTTAAATGTAAATTAAATACTTAAAAAATTACTTCTAAATTCAAAATTCAAAAATGTAAGGATATGATTTTTTGACCATATCTATGTAGTATAATCTCACAAAATTTAAAACACTAAGTGGATAAAATCTGACTATTCATGCCAAGTAGCCAGTTAATTTTCTTTTTAATTTAATTTTTTTTCATTTTGCTCAACAAATTTAGCAGTACTACTCATATAGTGTAAATTTGGCCTTAAAAATTAGGTTTTAATATCATCTTTGAAAGGAGCCCAACTCCAAATTCCCAATTTTAACAAATTCTCAACTTTTGGAACAGAGAATAGTCCTTCACTCTTGCAATTAAATTCCAAATGCTATTTTGGGTGCTATCCAGAGGCCTCAGATCATAGAAAATCATACAAGGCCTTGTGTGCCTCACTCAGAAAGTAGAGACTGGAATAAAATTCTCCAGATTGACTTCCTCCTGGCCCCTGATGCTTCAGCCACTCCACAGAAGCCTGGCTGACACCACGTGCTCCAGAAGAAGGGTCTGCCAACCTCAACAAGATGTAGAAGATCTCAGAAGTGCTCAAATTCTTGGCTGGGCCAGCTGATTTAACAGCCTCTTTATAGAGGATGTTTTTATTTTTGATCCTATATCCCAGAAATTTGAGTTTCTTGGAATAGAAAATATGAATGTGGGTGGGCCTACTCATTTCATATTCCCTCTCCCTCCCTCTTCTGCAACCCATTGTTTCACACATTCCAGTCTTTTCCTCCAAGCACTTTCTTCTCTCTGTGGGCTTCTCTTGCACCCCATTCCCCTCAGAGACTTTCTCTCTGACTCTTCCTTCATTCTCATGAATGGTTTTCTTTATCCCAGACCCAGCGATCAGATCACTTCATGGCTACTCTAATCCAGACATCGAGATGACCAAAATAAACAAGCAGCCGAAAAGTCTTCCTAATTTCCCAAACATCTTAAGTATCAAAGGAGGTCAACCGCGGCAAAATTCATCTGTTATTTTTAAGTGACTGCTTTCCAAAACCCCCAGCTCTCCCTGACAAAGGACAAGAAATCCACAGCATTTTTGACAACTAAGTTGAGTCTCTGAATATTATTTCAACATTCTTCTACACTTTCATCTCTTTCTCCCTTCCTCTCTCACTCGGCCAAAGAGATATGATAAAATGATTTTTTTCAAAGATTCTATCCTGGTCACTGCAAGCTACAAATGGAGCAAGCAGTTACAAAGTAAAGCTTGTCCCCAATTATAGTCTTCCGACCAACCATCCTCTCTTAGTTCCTTTAGTTTGCTTGCGAGGCAAAACGCAGGTTCTGCAGAGGACAGAGTAGGCTATGGAACCGTACTAGCTGTGAGGGCTTTTGCAAGTCACATCCCCTCTTTGTGCCTTTGGCTCCTTGTAGTTATGTATTAGAGCCATTCACATATATCCTTCTTCTCCTCTGTTCCCAGCTACATTTTAGAATTTCCCTTTCCTACCCCCTGAAGGAGGCATAGCCATATAATTTGTGTTGTCCAATGAATTGTTAACAGAAATGCATGGATCACTTCCAAGCAAAACCTAAGAGCCAGTTCACCAGATTCCTATTTTCTTTTCCAGAGATCATAGAAACGCATTTCAAGATGGAATCTCCATAAGCCTGGGTCCCTGTATGACCTTCATGAGTAGAGCCGCCTCTGCCATCCCATGTAGAATGTACCTCATGGTAGCACATATACTTTAAGCCACTGAGATTTGAAGGCTGTTGGTGACGTATCATAATCTAACTCATCCTGACTGATACACTCCTTATCTAGAGAGTGAGGGTGGTGATGATAACATCTAGCGACATACAGTGTTGCTCTGAAGATCAAATGTGATGACTCACACGGTTAAGTGCCCAATGACTGTTGGTGACGTATATTTCTTTGAAACACCTCAGACAAGCTAAATGGATTATTAGAGGAGGACCAATGGCCTTATCTTACAGCTAGCTTTGAACAGTAGAAACAAAAGTAGAAGGAAACACCCTTAGAATCACTCTAACTGGAAAATATCCTTGCCTTCTCTTCCCTGTCTCCTCATCAATAACCAATTATCACTTTATGCACTCTGACCTGCCTAAACAACCCACTCTCATCATAGAAATGTGAAACGAGCTAAAGACACTTTCACCTTCTTGGGATGTCTTCCCAAACCAATCCTAACTCACACAAGTTATCCCATATTATACACTAGACCACTCTTTCAAATGAGTATGTCCATAGCAAGCATTATATGCCTTTCTACTTTCAGTTTCCTTAAAAATGTCTTCAATTATGAAATGTAATTGTCCAATTTTCCTAAAAGGAGAGGAACCATGTCCGCTGTTTCTCTGATGCAGTTTCTCTGTTCCTCTTGCAGTTTTCATATTTCCCCACATGTACCCTTCCTTGTTTCTCTTGCAGTTTCCATTGCAAGATCATCCCATATGTATCCTTAACCCCCACACCTCAGAACCTATGGCAGAGACCTGCGTTTAGCTGATGCTCCATTAATGTCCTTTGCTGACTGGTTTAACTTGTGCCAAGACCTACAGAAAATGTAAAACAAATAAGGGCTTGCTCAGGATGGATCATCAAGGTGATTGCAACTCCTCCTTGACCCAAATCGGGATTTCTTATACTTTGAACGTTTTATCATCCAAAGGGGGTAGCTGTACAGGTTTGCAAAGCATCACCCCAAGAGCCCCAAATGGTTTGTCATTTTGCTCACCTGATTACAGTAATTAAGAATGTACATAAGAACCTTGACTACCCAAAGAATCCATGGGTCCATCCAGGTTCACCAGAGTAGCATAAGAACAATAATAACACACTTCCACAGCATGGCCACCTCTCCCTGCAGGAATCTGCTGTGTAGACAGTTCTCTTTGGATACTTCCTGCCAAAAAAAATAAATGTGAGCTTCCTCAGAGCAGAGCAAAGGCACTATGAGACAAGGCATGACTCAGTGGACTTCCAGAAATCATTTGTTTGCCTATTTGTTTGGGTCAGCAAACCAGCTCTCAAAAATGCACAGAAGGGTGGATCAGGAGCAGAACAGACAACAGGAATCCAGAGCTAACTGCCCAACCTGACTTCAGTCTTATACTTCTCTTTTCTCCTTTAAATAGGCAATGTGCTTTGTTTGTATATGACAGCTCGGTGGTGGCTAAGCATGTGGGGCCCAGAATCTCTTTCAGTTCCACATTGACTAGTTTCCCAGAAACCAGGCTTAGATCTCAAAGCCACAACAAAGAGATGCCCATTTAGCAAACTGACCCCCTTTATCACCACAGCAGCTTCTGTATTTTCAAACTGGTAGGCAATACCTGAAGGAAAAGAATGCATTTTATACTGCCTGCTTTCAGCCTTGAGACAGTTCCCTCTTAGATGTGTATGTTCATGGGGGCCTAGAAACAAATGGGAAAAATAAGAGCCATCGACAGCTCCCCCCTCACAGTAGCCGAGCCTTCAACATGAGTCCCCATCATTAAAGTACTCTCTTAAGATCCACTTCCTCCCTTCTTTGGTGAAGCCCCTTCTCCAAACAACCTCCACACTTCCTTCTGGTTAATACAAAAAATAGATCCTGAGTATACTCTGCTTCCAAGTGATCAAGTGAATGGACTGTGTACTGTGTGCTGTGATTGCAAGAGACACAGAAAGATAAGCCTGCTTTCACACTGTCTGTCCATATAAAATTGAAGTTAACTGTCTTATGTGAATGAAACTTAAAAATTTTCCATACAAGCAAACCTATATATGCTGATAAGTAAATGTGTCCTATTTTATTACTAAATGATAATGGTACATAGTATTTTTTAAGTACTATACATTATTTGCATCTATTATATTGTCAATCAAATTTCATCTCATTAGAGACTCCCTCTTCAACCACTCCATCTAAAATAATGGCCTCTTCCCTACTACTTTCTGTGCTCTAACCCTATTTTCTTTACAGAATTTACCATTATCTGATATTATTTTATTTATTTCTTGGATTATTACTTTTATGTACCACGGAATGTAAGCTCCACAGGCAGGAATTTTGCCTAGAACAGAGTCTGCTTAAAGTTCCTTCTCTCTTTCTTCCTCTGCTTCTTTTCCCCTAAAAAATAAAAATAAATTTATATGTGTGTGTGTGTGTGTGTGTGTGTGTGTGTGTGTATATATATATATATATATATATATATATATATATATAGTTGGTTGGTTAGAAAAATGTCAGTTAAGATGAAATACCCATGGATGGTTACAGCAATGTCAGTTAGAATGAAATACCATTTTCCCATGCATCAGATTAACAAAAATTAACAATCAGCATGAATGAGAATGCAAGGAAATAAGCTCCCCCATATACTTCTGGGTGCAGGGGTGGAGGAGAGGAGTTTAAATTGCTACAATCTTTTGGAAAGCAATTGCGCAATATCTATCAAAATTTTAAATATAGGGATGCCTGGGTGGCTCAGCAGTTGAGCATCTGCCTTTGACTGAGGACGTGATCCCAGATCCAGGGATCAAGTCCGACTTCGGGGTCCCCACAGGGAGCCTGCTTCTCCCTCTGCCTATGTCTCTGCCTCTCTCTCTTTGTGTCTCTCATGAATAAATAAATAAAATCTTTAAAAATTTTAAAATATACATATCCTTTGGTCATGAATAAATAAATAAAATCTTTAAAAATTTTAAAATATACATGTCCTTTGGTGACCAATCTTATGGTCTGAACTCTTTTCTATAGAAATAAACATACTATGTTTTAATGTTGATGCAGCATAGTTTTTAATGACTAAAAATACCCTTAAAATCTCATCAATAGAAGACTAATTAAACAAACTTTATATACCCACATAGCAGAAATTCTAAAAATGTTAAAAATGGGTATAATCTTTATTGACTAGAGAACTACTTATAATGTGAGAAAGGAAGTTATAGAGTAATATAACCAATGTAATTAATAATCCCATTTAAAAAAAAAACCTCATTATTCCTGCTTCAAAACTATAAACATAGGGCTCTGTGTGTATACACACACACACACACACACACACACACATGCACACACACACATACACACATATATGTATATATGAACACATAAAGGCATATGTTTTTATGTTTGCATGAGTGTGGAGAAAAACAGGAGATCCTATACCAGCCACTGTTAATCTTGGGACCTTGAAGAGATTCTGGCGGAAAGTAAAGAAAAATAATTTAACTCTTTGAGTGATTTAACCTATTAACATGAGTAAAAATAGCAAAATCAGTTGCAAAGAAAGTAAATGGCTTTCCCATTCACTGTAAAGTCCTTAAGTCTAGTTCCATGCCTTAATTTCTCTCTACAAAGAAAGGCCAGCCTTATTATGGGCCTGTTTGTTCCATAGGAAGAAAAATATCTATTGACCAAGACTTACCTAGTCTTGCTCAGCCTGAGTGATTAGAAAGTGGGACTCCTGCTGTCACACTGCAGATGGCCAGGCCCTGATCAGTACACCCACCGGACACTTCCCTGGAGGCAGCAGCAAGGCCCATGACAAGCCCAGAGAAGGAGAGAAGTGTAATTACTAACCTTCTTGGGTGACCTCTGTTTCCTGGCTCAGGTTGGGTACATACCCTCCATTAGACTCCAACCTTGGGGGAAACCTCTCTCCTGGGAACCCTAGGACTTCTGTCTATGAAGTTCCAACTCCAAATATTCCACATGAGCCAGGACTCTGAACCAGAACTGCATTTAGCTAGCCCTGAACTATCTCTCAATCTCACAACCCCTCCACCTCTTGCTTCTCTTTATCTTTCCAGAATCACTCCAGTTAGAAAGTTTAAGCCTTGGGTTCTTTTTTTCTCAGGAAAGATCTCCAGACTGTAGCTCCCTAACCACTGCCCCCAACAAGAGTCAGAGAAATCCAGAAAGAAAGATAAAGTACCCCTTTGAGAAGAAATGATGATTTATGAAGAACAGCTAAGGAAGCTAGGCAGGGGTTTTGCTTAAATAGATTTGAATACCCTAGAGAATTGCGAAGTATTGTATCTCTACTAGGCTTTTTATCAGATTTATCACACAAAAGGAGAGTTACCAGAGAAAATAAAGGACATCCATTATATTTAAATTTCAGACAGGCAATGAATGATTGTTTCAGTATAAGTGCTTCCCACATATTGCATGAGTCCCATATTTTTATTTGCTAAATCTGACAACTCTACCCAGAAGGGAACTGTCTTTTTACCCTTATTCTCCGAAATATCCTCATTCTCTGTATCAATATTCTTCGTTTACAAATGCCTTAGTTCCACTCAAGCTTCACAACAGCTCTACTCCCTTTTTTTTTAATTTATTTTTTATTGGTGTTCAATTTACTAACATACAGAATAACCCCCAGTGCCGTCACCCATCTACTCCCTTTTATCTCTCAGAAACTTAGAAATCTTCACTCAGTAATAGGAAGATCCAGTCTAGTTTCCTTACTGAACAACGTTCCATCAAAAGTACAAGTTTTTCCTGCTCCAATTACCTGATGACAATACAACCAGCTAGCTTACAGACCATTTCTCAGCAAAATGAACAGGTATTTATTTAGATATAGTGTTATAAAAACAAAACAAGCAAAAGCCAATCCTGAGGAATGATGACAGAAAGTGGTAATTGGCAATTATGGGGTTTATTTAACAATCACTATGAAGAGTTTTATTTAGATCATTCAGATTACAGAGAAGTCTGTAAGACCTACACTGGCCAGCACATGCTATGTGACCTGATACTAAAGCCAGAAAAGAACACTACAAAGAAAGAAAATTACATACCAATATCCCTGATAAACATAAACACAAAAATCCTGAACAAAAATTAACAAATCAAATTTAACAATATATTAAAAGCATCATACACCTTGATCAAGTGGTATTTATATTCCAGATACAAGGATGGTTCAGCATCTGCAAATCAGTCAATGTGATGCACCACATTAACAAAAGATAAAAATCATGTGATTATCTCATCAGATCCAGAAAAAGCATTTGACAAGATCCAATGCCTATTTATGATTAAAACTCTCAGCAAAGTGGATATAAAAGGAACATACCTCAATATAAGACAGGCTACATATGACAAACCCACAGCTGACATCATACTCAACAGTAAAAAGGCAAAAGCTTTTCTTCTAAGATCAGGAATGATAAAGATACCCACTCTCACCACTTTGCTCAACTTAATTTTGGAAGTTCTAGAAGAAATTAGACAAGAAAAAGAAACAAAAGCCATCCAGTTTGGAAAGGAAGAAGTGAAGTAAAACTTATTATTTGCAGATAAAATGACACTATATAAAGAAAATACTATAGACTCCACCAAAAAAAAAAATATTAGAAGTAACAAATTCAGTAAAGTTGTAGGATACAAAATTAATATACAGAAATTGGCAGCACTTCCAAACACTAATAATAAGATATCAGAAAGAAAAATTAAGAAAAGAATTTATAATTGATATAAAAAGAATAAAATGCCTACGAATGAATTTAACCAAGAAGGTAAAAGACCTATACTCTGAAAACTAAGACATTGATGAAAGCAATTGAAGACAATACAAAGAAATGGAAAGATACTCCATGCTCATGAATTGAAAGAATTAATGCTGTTAAAATGTCCATACTACCTAATGCAATCTACAGATTGAGTGTGATCCCCATCAAAATATCAGTGGCGTTTTTCACAAAGCTAGAACAAAGACTTCTAAAATTTGTATGGAGAGGCAGCCCCGGTGGCTGAGCCGCCTTCAGCTTGGGGTGTGATCCTGGAGACCTGGGATCGAGTCCCACGTCATGCTCCCTGCATGGAGCCTGCTTCTCCCTCTGCCTGTGTCTCTGCCTCTGTCTCTCTCTGTGTCTGTCATGAATAAATAAATAAAATCTTTAAAAAAAGAAACAAACAACCTGATTTAAAAAGGGCAATAAACCTTAACCATTTTTCCAAAGAAGACATAGAGATGACCAACAAGCACATGAAAAGATGCTCAATGTATTACTCATCATCAAGGAAATGCAATTCAAAACCACAATGAGATATCACCTCACCCCTGTTAGGTTGGTGATGATCAAAAAGACGAAAAGATAACAAGTGTTGGTGAGGATGTGGAGAAAAGGGACCCTCAGATGTTATTGGTGGGAATGTAAATTATTGTAGCCACTATGGTAAACAGTATGGAGGTTTCTCAAAAAATGAAAAATAGAATACCATGTAACCCAGCAATTCCACTTCTAGGCATCTATTCAAAAGGAATGAGAACCCCAATTTGAAGAGATATATGCACCCCTATGTTCATTGCAGTGGTATTTACCATAGCCAAGGTATGGAAGCAATCTAAGTGAACATCAACAGGTGAATGGATACCGAAGATGTGGTATATTTACAATGGAATGTGACTCAGCAATAAGAAAAGAGTGAAGCCGTGCCATTTGTGACCACACAGGTAGACCTAGAGGGTATGATGCTAAGTGAAATAAGTAAGACAGAGAAAGACAAATACCATATGAGTTCACTCATATGTGAAATCTAAAAGACAAAACAAACAAAACAAAATAGAAATAGACTCACAGATACAGGAAACAAACTATTAGTTACCAGAGCAGGGAGGGATTGGGGGTGGACAAAATAGGTGGATTAAAAGGTATGAACTTCCAGTTATAAAAGAAATAAGTCACGTGGATATAATGTAGAGCATAGGAAATATAGTCAATAAGTTGTAATGACTTTGTATGGCAACTAAGAAGATCATTTCACAATATATAAAAATATCAAATCACTATGATATACACCCGAAATTAATAGGATATTGTACGTCAATTATACTTCAATTTTTAAAAAAAGAATTATTTTCCAGTAGTGGTAGTGCATTGTAATGAGTCATCCCCACTCTCTTTTTGGGTCTCGCTGTGACCACAACACCAGGGTTGGAAGCTGGAGGTAAAACAATTACCTTTGTGCAAACTTTACAGATACTCAAGAAAAACCTGGTTCTAAGATTTAACAAACTAAGTGAACTGGCTGCCACTTGAACCATGTGAATTATCTAATTAGTTAATGTCTATTTTTCTTTGTCCAGTGGGTCTTGTCGATTTGTTGTTACTTATTTATACACTATATTCCTTTGATTTAAAAAGAAAATTAATTGAAGGAAGGAGAAGAACAGATATGAAGTGGGAAAGATGGCAGGTAGAAGATAACAAATAATAAGTTAAATATTGAACCTCAGTAGAAAATAAAGCCTGCCCCTCCCCATTCTCTATTGTGTTCCATGCCTGCCCCAAATGTGAATAATGTGAATAATTATGTCACTTCAAATAATATGCATGCTCAGATTTTGTTAAAGAAATGTTGATATTTAGGGGCGCCTGGGTGGCTAAGTCAGTTAAGCATCTGCCTTCAGCTCAGGTCATGATCCCAGGGTCCTGGGGTCGAGCCCCACATCAGGCTCCCTGCTCAGCGAGGCATCTGCTTCTCCCTCACCCTCTGCCCCTCTTCAAATTCCAGTTCCACTGCTTCCTTCCTCAAGGCAAGATATACCATCTCTGCAAATCTCAGTTTCCCCATCTACATAATGGATAACAATCACCAAAGGGATTGAGGAGAACCAGTCCATATAAAGCAGCGCCCAGCACACAGTACGCATTCTGTGGATGCCAGTGTGGAATCATCAGCAGGTAGCATCATCCTCATTTTACTGATGACATCATTAGACTTGAAGAATTTAAGTGGCACTTGCTCAAAGTCACACAGATATAAGTAGAAAATCTGAAACTGGAGTCCAGTCTTCTATGAGAGTATGCAATACTCTTCCTGCTATGATTCCCTAATTCACTGTTGAAAAGCAAAACTTTTAGGATGCCATTACTGTAGTTTGTTTGAGTTCAACATAACCCCAAATGAAGCAGTAGCTCTTGTGCCAGAAACCCAAACGATACTTACACAGATCCTTCATTTCACTGTATCTGGACTAGACTCAGAAGGAAGGAGGACAGTCATCTTAGGAAAGACAGAGAAAAACTACACAGGATTTCAGTCCTCTGGGCCCCTCCCTCCCCTTGAGTCTTGTTTGGAACTAAGGCTCATCTAGTGTCACTTCCTGCTTCTGAGTCATCATCATAGATTAGTATCACTAGCCCAAGCTGTGTTCCAGGAGCTCAGGAAAGAAAGTTCTCTGAGATTCACTTTGGAATTGGCTCCTTCTCATAATAAATACTTTCTGAACTCATCAAGAGAGGCTATAGAAGAATTAGTGTCCCCAGAGAACTTCATTTATTTTACAGATTTATGAAATGGATCCTCTTGCCAAGACCTCATGTGCACTTCTTTTTTCAGTAAAGGTGACACAGAGTTTCTCCCAAAATAAAATTGACTCTTCCAGTTGCTTAAATTGAGGGTCATGAGTCATCCTGGCTGCCCAGTATCACTGAGGACACAGTGTAACTTCTTAACATAAAAGCCTTAATAGCGTTTAGGCACTCTCCCTTAATATACTTGCCAAAAGAGTCTGCGGTGATGGTCTTTACCACTCCCAAAACAGCTTCAGGTCAATAAAGTTTAGCGAGCACCATCTTTTCTGACCAGTCGTTTTTACAACTAACCTTTGAGTTAGCTCAGGATTTGTCATTAAACAATTTGTCATTGTGGGAAAGAACTGAGCTAAGCACCGAGAAAGTCCAAAGCAACAATTGCCTCTGTGTCCTTAAAACTCACAGTTCAGGAGAAGGGAGAGATGTTGTTTTAAAGCTGCATTGCTTCATTTAATAAAGATATTGGCCAAGCACTGGAGAACCTACTCTGTCAGAAGGGCTTTACTAAAGAAGAGACATTCAGTCTTTAGGAAGGTTGCTGGGAAAAGGGGAGTAGAACATTCACGATAGATGGAACCACGTATGAAGAACATAGAGGAATGAATGAGCATGGGAGTGGATATGTGGAGGGGGTAGGGACAATATTCCAATATGGTGACACATGGTTGGACAGCAGCAGGTGCTGAGGCTACTGAGAGCCAATCAGTGATAAGCTTTGAATGTTCTGCTAAAGAGTTTAGATGTTACCCTCAAACTTTCCAAAAATGCAGTCCTGTTGGTAAAAACCACACAGTGACTGGTAAGAATCAGCTTATTGATAACCTATGTTTTTAGCTACTGGCCATCCATCTTCCACAGCTGTTTACCATAAGGACACTTCCCCCTGGGTCTCTCTCTCACAGGAATAGTGCTCTTCACACCACCACCCCCACAACACATACACACATAAACACACCCAACATATACCACCTCAAACCCCTCTACACTCAGGGCTGCAATTCTTCACTGTTCCAAGCCAATGGTCACTGTTCTCCTGACAGAGGCCCGCAGCCCCACTTTCACCCTGTGTCACTGCAGGAAATCTTTGCTCTATGACAGAGCCTCCAGCGCAAGAGAAATTTGTTCCTGGTCCCCCAAACTGGAATTTGGAGGACCAATAGCCTCCTGTTTGCTAAATCCAATGTTTATTTCTTAATCTTGGTCTCTATACTACTGATTGTCTTTTTTCATCTTCCCTGAAATTTTCTACAGTCTTGACTTCCGGGCACTGCTCTCATCTAGCTGTGGTCCAACATCTCTGGTTGCCCCCCTTGAAATCCTCCTCATCTACTTCTGTGGCCTTGCTTCTTACCTGTTGTATCTCCTGCCTCTACTGCTCCTGAGCACTTCCCTCATTTCCAACCTTCTGATCAGGGTAATGACCCAAGCACACATCTGTAACTGAGCCTCTGCACCCAGGTCTGTGCCTCCTCCTTCCTTCCTTCCACCTTCCCTTCCTCCCTCCTCTCCTTCCTTCTCTTTCTTTCCTTCGCTCCTCCCTTCTCCCCTTTCTTTCCTCCTTTCTCCCTTTCTTTCCTTTTTTCTTTCTTTTTTCTTTCTTTCTCTTTCTTTCTTTCTTTCTTTTTCTTTCTCTTTCTTTCTTTCTTTCTTTCTTTCTTCCTTTCTTTTTCTTCTTTCATATGTGTGTGAATAGTATATCACTACCCTATCTATTCATTTCTGATATTATCTTGTTACTAAATCCAATCTGTCTTCAGGCCCTAGCAAATTTATCACTTTAATATTCCTAATCCATCCCCTCTTCTTCCTCATGTGCCCTTCCCTCATGCCTCATTAATCTTCCCTGACAAAACTCCAACAGCCCTTCAGTCCCTCTCCCTATCCTGTCCTCATGGCCTCTCCCATCCAGTATAACAGAGTGACCAAGTAAAGTTTTAAAGTGTGAATATGAACATGTCAGTCTCCTACTTGACATCTCACCTCCAAGGGGGGCAAACAAACCCATATTTACCGAGCCCCATTGGCCCAACCCTTGCTTGCAAGATAATCAACCTTCCCACCTGTTCTTCACAGGCCAAGATCTTTTGAGCCTTCATGCTGATTCCCCTTCCCATACTCAGAGGAAATTCCCACTTTCACTCCCTTTCCAACTCCATCCTTCCCTTCAAGAAAGAAAGAAAGAAAGAAAAAAAGAAAGAAAGAAAGAAAAAGAGTTCAAATATCCTCTGAGAGTCTTGTCCTGACCCTCTGTACCTTCAGCTTACTGTCCTATGTATTCACATAACACACTATTCTATTTTCTGTGATGGCCCTTAGACTAAGAAATAGGCATGTAACTGCCCAATTCAATCATGATATCATTATCATCAGGGACACAATTTATTTCTGTATTCCCACCACATAAATACTCAATACATTTGTGAATGAATAAATAAATGCCTATATCCCCAGAAACTTGATCATCAAGTTTTTTTCATACTAGTTTTTAACTGCCTATGGGTTGAGCATATTCTGTGGGCTGGCTGGGAAACTTACCTACCATTTATAAATTTGTTTCTATGGAGAAATGCATTGACAGTTTCAAAAGAAAGACACTTACAAAGAATTTGGAACAGACCCCATTAGCAAACTGAAGATTGATTATATTTATCTCTTCGCATTTTCATAGCTATGAAATTGGTCTATCACTGTCTGCTCTTGGCTAATAAAGTATTAAAATAGAGAGAATATAAGTAAACCTCTAACACTAAGCATTCTTTGATTACCATTCTAGCTATTTAGTAAATAAAAACTCATAGGCTAGATGTATGTGGACCACAGGCACCCTTCCCAAGTAGTTGCTTAGGCATTTCTTTTGTTTTCTGGCCCTGTATTCATGTGATCCTATTTAGGAAAACCTGACATTTGGAAATCTAAACATAGAAACCAGATACATTCAGGGGTTATGACTCAGGTTACAAAATAATTTTTCACTTTAGAAATTTAATAGTGACTTACTCTGTTCATTAAAGAGTAATAAAAAATTATCATGGACCTCTGAAAAGAAATACAGAATTTAAGAACAGAATTAAGCCTGGCTATATTTGCAGTCATGAGCATTTCTTTTTGAAACGCCATAATTTACCCCTCCCCACTTGGGATTTATTCTTGTGGCATTACAACTCTCCCTCTACTGAGAAGCACAACAAAAGACCATTTGAGTAGGAAGCAGATGTGTATCTTCTGGAGCTTAACACCCCTGGCTCAAATCTGACGGTGAAAATTTACAGCCCTTAAAATATACTATACTGTGGTGGCTGTGACTGGGAGGCCTCCTCCCCAGCCGAGGGAGTAGAATTGCTAAAATGTTAGAGGCCAAAGGGGGCTGGTAGGGGGGAGGAAGGAGCCTGAGTCTTCACTGGGAGGAAATGAACCCAGAGATTATCAGTGGATGATATAATCAAAAACTCATATACCAGTATCCAAGTTTTATTACACTACTGAGGAAAACAGTTCATTTATATTGGATTTCCTGTACTTTTTTTTCTTAATAAGGGGAATCACATATCTATGAGTCATCATGATTATTGCAGATTTGATGGGACATTTTACCATGATAATACACATACTTTTTTGAAAAGGGATGATAAGCCACAATAACTGAATGCTTCTTATTTTATTGACAGAATAATAAAAAGATGAGTTGATATATTTTTCTCATTTTTCATGTTTCTTGAAATAGCTTTGACTATTTCCAGTAGGCACACATTTCTGTTTAATAGTAACATACAAAAATTAATAAATAGGGAAAAGGCACTTTGGGAATAGACCATAATAAAGACAAATGGAATCCATATTTCAAAAGTTGGCAAGAGCTAACAGATACACTCTCATTTTTTTTATTTGTGTAATAAAATGTTCTGTATTCAGAGTCATTTCTTTCCTTGTTATTTCTCTTGTCTTGAGTAGGAGCCATAAACGCTTCAACAAACAGAAAGTAGTTGGAATGTTCAGTTAGTGTTGCTAAAGTCTTTTTATGATCTACTACTTCATGCTGAAATGGCATAATAATGTTTCAATCAGAAAGTTCAATTTGTTTTATAAAAAGACCACTTACACAAATATTCTTTGGAAGAATACAACCAGAAATTAGTCCTTATTGAGTATCCAGTACTCAATAGCCACACTAAAAACAATAAAGGGGTAGAATGAGCGGGACAAAGATGGAGCTATTTTTCAAAGGGCAGAAGCATACTGAAGAGACATAGTAAAGAACTGAGCATTTTCAAAGCTGTTTCACAAAGGCAAAATTAAAACCTGACTTGGACTTTAGGGTAGTATGCAAATAGCCCTCCAACAATTGGCCTAACATCCCTTGCAAACAAATCTAGAATTGTTCTGTAGCCTCACAGCATTGTAGAGTGTTGATAACTAAGTCCAACTTCTGAGAAAGAACAGACCTTGGAAAGTATCTAGTGAACAGAAGATCTGGACAGCAGACTTGGAAACACAGACATTAACAATGCCCTCCCCTCTATATTCAAAGAAGGCTCTATTATCAATAGAGTTTCTGCTTGAATTGGTGTTTCCGGAAGTGGGATGGGTTACCAAGGTCAAGCACACTCTCCACCTGGTTTGCCCTGAGATGATCTCCCATGCTTTGTCTAGGGAGCTGGCCAGTGCTGACCACTGAAGAAACTCACTGTAGTAAGTAGTGTGAGGACCAAAGAACTTACACCTGGAAGCAGAATCATTGTCCTCCTCAACTCTGTGGTCTAGCTTACTGCAAATCAGCCACAGGGAGAACATATGGACAAAACTTTGAGAAAAGGGGAAACATGATACCAAATGAAATAAAAAGAAGTCACTACCCAAGAGAACATGTAGAAACAGCCAGTCAATCGATGTGACACATGTAGAAAGATTACTCTACAAACTCACTGAAAATGATGAAATCCAGATTAGGCCAAATAAATTTTTCCTGGTTAAGTCCCAAGTCTTACATCAGAAGGTCCATCTTCAAACTGAAGGATGTTATCAGCAAATCAGTAGAGAAAAATAACCAGCAGAGCAGATTACTTCATTGAGGTTTTGTGTACACATTATTGTCAAAGCTAATCAATTGCTTGAGTAAGATGCACTGGCTTCCTTAAAGTTGCTAATACTCACCATGAAACAATAACTTAGATTTCACAAAGTTGAACCCATTTCACATAATAAACTTCTTTGAGAAAATGAATGAATGCCACCATGGGTCAGTACCCACAATAATGACTTCTTTCATATCCAAGTGATTCTCATCACTTCATACAGAAAGTGGTCCAATACCTGGATCCAAGTTCATCATGGGTTCTTCCAAACCCCGTTCCCATGGGATGATAGCATTTACACCACATGTGCATTTTGTGATTCCTCTGGAGTGAGCCTAAACTGTTCTGGATGCCGTGGCTAGGGATGCAATGGATGCAGGCATGTCCTATACAAAAATGCTTCAGGCCCTGCCTTATCCTAATGAGCACAATTAACCACAACCGTAACATTTGAATTATTAATACTCCCTAATAGGGTGGATAAAGTGTCTCTGGAGCAAAGTTGTTTGTAGTTCTGGTAAAGCTCATGCCAAATTTAACTTAAAAGTTCATCTCGAAGAGAGACAATGCTGGCATTGTGTTACGTTGATTTAAAACAAGTCTGTCCTAAGGATTTTCTTCATCCTTATCTTCAGTAATAGAATATGAAAGAGGAGGGGGGGAAATATCAAGTGCTGGAAAATATCTTTCTCAGAAACTATAGCAGACGGGTCACAACATTTTTAAACAATGATAGTAACATTTATTATATCAAAGCCATTTTATGTTTTATTTGGAACTCTGGCGCCTTTTTTTTTCAAGTTCCCATAACATGACAGTAATTATAGCCATCAAGATGTTCCCTAGAAGATAGCAGTCCAAACTCCAGATGCTGTTGCCCCGTTGTCCCATCGCTGGAGCTCAGAGTGTGCACATTACATCATGGTGTAGTTTATTTTAAAAGTGCTTTAAGAATGTAATGATAGTAATTGTAGACAGGGAAAATTAATGGGGAGCATTGCTGGTCTGCAAATTCCATTTATAAAACACTCCCGCTGCTCAAAAAGAGAGTGCTTTCTTGTTAACAGAGGCTTCAAAATACAATTTGGAGGATGTATTAAATAAACTCTGTGCTAAAGTCATTTTCAGCTGGGCCCTGTGTGTACATCTTTCCCTCTCATTTCACCACTGGCCCACCACACGACTTTCCCTGAGAGGATACAAGATTCTACAGAGAAGCAAGAGGGCGTGGGCTCCCATGCAAAAATATCATGGCTGTGGGGCAAGGACAGGTTAAGTGGTAGAGCTGGTCTCAGGCCAAAGAACACACGCACAGTGTGTAAAACAAAGAGAGAGCTGATGAGGTGAGAGCATGCCTGCACCCATCCACCCCCCTGCAGTCCTTTCAATACTATGACTAGGTTTAGGGGATCTGGAGGGCTCCATATGTCATTGATGGTATGTGATGGACAACCAAGAGCATGCCCTTCTTTCTAGCTTTGTGGCACAGAATAGGTGTCCCTACTCAATATTGCTTCTTTTGTGTTCCCTACATCCTTCCTCTCCTTTCCCTTTTCTAATGTTAGCAAAAGATAAAATCACCTCTTCAAGACTGTTTTCCAGATCCTGTTCATGGTGGAATTAGCGGTTCAAAATGGGACAAGTTTTGTCCTGTGAAGTTGTCAAGGAAATTCCAGTTGTTTCTGAAGTCTCCAGAGAAAGACAAAGAACCGACCAAATCTTGTAAGCCTTTCCTTCATTCAAATTTTAACCAAAAAAGAAAAGAAAAAAGAAAAAGCAAGCTTCTGCACACATCCAGAAATTAGTTTTAAGAATGTTTTATGCCGGGACACCTGGGTGACTCAGTGGTTGAGCGTCTGTCTTTGGTTCAGGGTGTGATTCTGGGGTCCGGGATCGAGTCCCACATTGGGCTCTCTGCGAGGAGCCTGCTTCTCCCTCTGCCTGTGTCTCTGCCTCTCTCTCTCTTTATGTGTGTGTCTCTCATGAATAAATAAATAAATCTTAAAAAAAAAAGAATATTTTATGCCAAGCTGATGAGCCAATATTTGTACTCAGAGGATGACTACCTGGCTCATTATGTCACCGCATCACACTTCGTACCCCAACCGCAGTGGACAGTTGAGTAATTTGAAGTGATTCATGCTGGGGAAGGGGAGCCTGAGGTAAGCGCATACGTTGAAGAAGTTCAAAGGCATAGACATTTGTGCACTCACTTGAAATAATCATTGGTAACAACGATAATTTTGGAAAAGGAGAAATCAAGGAGGATATGTGACTGTGAATGTAGATGGGGAAAGATAGTTGTGAGAGAAAATTTATGGTATTCTCAGGGAAAAGAAAGGAATAAGCACACAACTCATCACTGAGCCATTGGCTACATATTCCCATATTCACATATTACTGTGCATCCTGGTACCACTTACGTTTCCTAGCTAAGTTTAGTTCGAACACATGCATTTCTGAGACTTCATTTATTGGCAATCCTAGGAGGTATGTGCCACTGGCATCATTGCCCCCACTCCCCAGATGAAACTACTGAGCCACAGGGAGGCTGATCAAGAAACTGGAGCCAGAAAGCTAACATGGCTAGCACAGCGGCTCCTACCTCTGCACACTCAAATGTGCTCCGGGCGCTGCTCTAATCCTACTGCATCTCCTTGATACACTCTTCATCATTACCCTGGGCAAGCAGAGCCAGTTGTTTTCATTTTCCCCACTTTGTAGGTGAGGAAGAGGAGGCACAAAGATGTTAGGCACCTTGTCCCAGATCACGCAGCTCATTAATGACAGAGCCAGATTCTAACCCAAGCAGACTCAACAGCACAGGGCTTGCTCTCAACACCCCTTCTCTCCCAGCCCCAGGTGATGAGGCCAGGAGCTGTCTGGGTTCAGAGCTCTTTCCACCACAGCTTAAAGTGCCAGGGATGTATCCCCAAGCAGGCAAAATGGGGCTTCAACAACTCTCTCCTCAAAAACACTCTAGTGCCCCAACTTTTTCTCCCTCAACTTTTCTCTCAATGCAGAAAGCCCACACGGACCCAGCCCATCATCCTCCCATCAGCTCCCAAACGCTACCCCTATCTCCGTCATGCCTGCCTTACCCATGGGAAATTCGTGCTCTCTCTCTGACCTCAATGAAGCAGCCTGGCAAGACTGAGTCCGTGAACTAATCTGTATTACTTGGTGCTGGTGGAGAAGGATATGAAAACTAACAGTGGTTCATTTGCCTATTGATATTCACAGCTGGGTGCACAGTAATAAGCCAATCTCTCGTGTCCCACACGCTGATGCATTTGGGCATCAGAAATTTACATGAACCACCTCATCGCATCTTTACAGCAACTCTGAGAACTAGGACTTCTTATATTCACTTAACATATGAGAAAGCTGGGGTCCATGTTGGTTTGGGTAACTTACCAATTAGTCAAAGCTAAAGTGGAGCTGAGGTTAGGTCAAACACTGGATTACCTAAGGTGCTAACAAACAGATAAATAAACTCAAAGCCTCTTCCTGCCCCACTACACTCTTCATTAACCCATTCAACAAATAAATTTTGAGTATGTCCTCTTTGCCAGGCACTCTTCGGTGCTAATGACACAATGGGTCTCTATGCCACATTTTGGTGGACAGAGGCAGAGGATAAATAAACAGGCCATCGGAGCAATAAGGAAAAATATCAGGTGGTGATAATGACCATGTGGATAAGTAAAACAAGGTGTCAAAGACTGGTGGCTATTTCACACTAGAGTGGGGGCGTCAGGGAGGGAACTGACAGTTAAGCAGGATGAATGCTGCTGGAAGGGAGCAGTCATGTGCGGTTCACAGGAAAGCACACAAAGCCATAGGAAGGGCTGCACAAAGTCTCTAAGAAGGAAATGAGCTTTAACTGAAAGAAAGTCAGTGAGCAAGGGAACTGGAGAGGGTACAAGTCCTGTAGGGGGTGGTAAGTCAGAGTCGGAAGTCTGGACTTTGTTCTAAGAGCAGTAGGGAACCCTTGGAAACGTTTAATCAGGGGAGTGTCATGACTGGTTTCTTTTTTTAAAGTCTTCTCTCTGCCATACCAATTGCTCTTTGGGCCCGTATCTTTCCTCTTCCACTTAACTTCTCCCAAAACTGAACGCCCTGGATTCTATATTTCATTTTCAGGACATTTCCTCACTCTGATGGCATTAAAAATTGGAAAGTAGTTGGTAAACACTTCCTGTGTAGGAGTAGTTGATAGCTACATAACATGTTACCCCGCCTGGGGGTACTCACGTTATACTCAGAGATAACTGTCCAACACGGTGACATACCAGTCAGAGTCATGTCAAATCACATAGGAATATTCCTTTTTTTAAATAAATTTATTTTTTATTGGTGTTCAATTTGCCAATGTACAGAATAACACCCAGTGCTCATCCCGTCAAGTGCCCACCTCAGTGCCCGCCACCCAGTCACCCCCACCCCCCGCCCTCCTCCCCTTCCATCACCCCTAGTTCGTTTCCCATAGTTCAGAGTCTTCCATGTTCTGTCTCCATAGGAATATTCCTATTGTGCTTGCCGCTAAGCCAGCCTTGACCACCCCAATCCTGATGCTGATTGCATGATTACTCCATAGACCCCACTCCGATAAGGACCACCCCATAATGACTAGAGATTCATTAGAATGAGATCCTTGAAGAGCCCCATGCTACGAGGAAACCCCAGACCAAGAGAATTTCTCTTGAATAAGATCGTTCCTTTATGTTCCATAAAAAAGAAAATAAGTCGGGGATCATGAAAAGAGGACTGACCTCTTATGAGCATAGACCTTGAAGCCAAAAACCTGAATTTGAATTCCAACCCAGACATCAACCGTATAACCTTGGATAAATCATTTACAAGCCCTAATTTCCTCATCGTTAAAATAAGCTCATACTGCTTCATAGCTTAGTTCGCGGAGGTAACAAGCAATGACTGCAGAGGATCTATTACAAGGCCACATGGGTCCCATCTGTTAGTATGCACTCAGTAGATGGTGCTGGAAGTTGTAACGATGCTTGTTGTAGTTGCTGTTGTAGTGGCTGCTGCCTCTGTAGTCATGGATATCACATGAGCAAGTCATAAATGGGTTTCTATTCCTTCATTTGAAAAGTGAGAGGCTCAGATGGTCTCAAAGACAATTCTATCTCTACAATTACTCAACATCCATTGAAATAAAAAAAAACTTCTTCAATCAGGAGGAGAGACTAGTAAGAGTATGAGAAAGAACACCCTGAAAATAAAGAAGTCAGTATATTTTTGTCCAGGGTTTCTGGGTGTTCTTTTAAGTACTTCTGTAGCCCTGAAGGCCAAGTTCCTACAGATGAACTTCCTACACCCATAAGTCCCCACCAAGAGCAGCCATTCGAGACACAGTGTCTCCATTCTCCAATGTATCCTGCTTCAGAGTCAGAGTCTAGAGAGGTCAGAATGCAATGTCTCTACAGCTGGGCTTACTACAGCTGTTCATTTCATGTGAGTTTATCTCTATGATTTTTCCCCATTGGCATCCCCAAATTTCCCCCAGTTAGCCATTGTTTAGAGCAAAGTAAATTTATTTTTTCTCCAAGAAGTCAAAGGAAGTACCTAGTCCCTAAGTTCTCTACTCAACACACAATCAGGCTCTGTAAGTTCTGAGGACACTTGGTCTTTGGCCCAGCAGGCCCTTGAAACCAAAGATCAGGACATCAAGAGACAGAAAGGGAGAGCTTTCCCTTGACCTAGTCCTGAACAATGACTCACAACTCAGTGAGCTCCCCTGCGACTCCTCTTCTCCATCAGCAAAGACTCCACTGATGCTATTGCAACCACCTTGCCCCTGAGACTGTTCACAGTAACCCAAGTATTCAGCTAAAAGGTGCCTTGAGTCAGCACCTCCTAGCCAGTACCAAAGGAACTAATTTTAATATCATATACAGATTTATTACTTTAAGAAATAAGTATTTCCTGCTTCAAAAGGAAGCGTAGGCATGCCCATGAGACTCATCTACATAGTACCAAGAAGCAATACATAGAAAAAGTCATCCTGCAAGATCCCCCAGGGAAACTCCCCTTATTCTCAGGGAAGTATGTGTAGTGCTCAAGGAAATGAAAAGTCTGTAAGAACATTCTTGGGAATTTCATCATGGGGAAATTTACTAATAATTTCAAGAAACACTTTCAATTAGAAATAAATGGAACCATGGTCATCTCCCAGTTGCATGTTTGACCATCCAAGCTAACCCTTAATGAGGCTCCAAACCCCAAAGCCTGTCACCAAAGCAGAAATTTTCAACGGTACAAATAAGGGTATCCTCAGATATTCATAAGGTCACAAGAAAGCAGGTATATTTATTTCAAAAAAAGGTCATCCATAGTACATCTGCTAACCAGTTGGATAGATTTAAAAAAAAAAAAAAAAACAGTTCCAATGGTTCCTGGATGGCTCAGTCTGTTGAGCATCTGCCTTTGGCTCAGGTTATAATCCCAGGGTTATAACCTGATCAAGCCTGTATCAGGCTCCCTGCTCAGCAGAAAGTCAGCCTCTCCCTCTCGCTCTGCCCCTCCCCTCTACTTGTGCACACTCTGCACACTCTCTCTCTAATAAATAAATAGAATCTTTTGAAAAAGCCAATTCCACACACCAGTACATCAGCCATCCACTGGCTGCTTGATCTTCAACTTGTGTAAGCTCTCTAATAATAATAATAATAATAATAATAATAATACACTAACCACAGTGCTATTGCATGATTAAAGGAGATAACGTGTAGTCATAGTTCATAAAATATTATTCTACTGTGTTTTCATTCATCCATTCAACTAATATTTATGAAGAACTTGCCTAGCAACTAACATGGATGTTTGGAATATGCTAGTGAACAAAATACTAAAAAGAAAAAAAAAACCTTGCCCTTTTAGAACTTATATTCTTGAAAGGAGTTGGGGTATACTTACAGTTATTTAAATTAAACACCACAGACAAGAAATTCGTAAGTACTAAGATGGTAAGTGCCATAGGGAAAACACACACAGTGAAATAAGGTTTGAGAGTGCCATGAGGGTGAAATAAGATGGTCAAGGCGAACCTCATCAAAAGGTGACATTTGAGCAAAGACTGAGAAAACTGAAGAAGTTAGTCAGGTGGATAGCTTAACTAATCAGGCTCCCAGGCATCTAGGCCCAAAGCAGGGAGCATGTCTGACACCCTGAGATCCAACGAGGGGGCTAGTGAGGCTGGAGCAAAGTGAAAATGGTCAGAGGGGTAATAGGAGAAGAAAATCATGGAGATCACTAGAGAGGAAGAGTACAGATCACGAGGACCCTTTAGTACGGTAAGGACTTTGGCTCTCATTCTGAGTAAGGTGGAAAACACTTTGGAGAGTTTTGCACAGAGCATCAACATAAGCTAACTTTGTATTTTGTAGTAATGACTCTGCCCACTTTGTTGAGAAAAGACTATGAAGGAGACAGGGAGGAAGCAGAGACCAGTTAGGAATATATTGGAACAGACACGATAAGAGGTGACAGTGCTTGGACCAAAGAGCAGCAGTGGAGATGGTGAAAGGTGATTGGATCTTGAATATTATTTTGAAGATAGAGCCTTTGGGATTTCCTGATGGATATTGGATATGAGAAGTGAGAAAAAGAAGTATAGATTTGTTGCCAATGTTTTTGGCTTGAGAAGCTTAAAAATAAAAATGAAGAGGCCATCAACTGATATGGGGAAGACTGTGTGAGGATTTGAGAGGAAAATTAGGAATTCAACTTTGGGCATGTAAGTTTAAAATATACTACCGACACCAAGTAGAGGTATACAGTAGGCAGTTTACATAAAGGAGTCTGGATGCAGGAAGAGGACTGAGATACAAATAAGGTAGTTACAAGCATAGGTGGTATTTAAAGCCATGAGACTGGATGAGCTCACCAAGTAATGGTTGTAGATAGAGAAGAGAAGGGATCCAAGAACTGAGCTTTGGATGTGCCAATGTTCAAAGGTAAGGAGAGTGGAAACACTCAAAGGAGGTTGGAAAGGGGGTGGTCAATGAGTTTGTAACAAAATGAAGAGAGAAGATCTTCCAGTGTCCAATAGGTCACTGGATTTAGCAAAATGGAAGTCATTAGAGACCTTGACAAAAGCACTCTTAGTGGAATGAAAGGGAAAAAGTCTGATGGAATGGATTTCAGAGAGCATGGGGAATAGAGTCAATGGTTTTTAGAATAGCAGTTTTGGGGTCAGATGGTGCTACATTCATGGTAAGCATAGCATAATATATAAACCTGGTCCAATTATTATGTTGTACACCCAATACTAAAGTAATATTGTGTGTGAACTACACTTAAATTTAGAGAGATAAGAACAGGAGGCAGCAAGGGAATATAGGACTTTCTAGGAAACTCTGCTAAAAATAGCAAAGAAGTGGGATGCTATTTGGAGGAGGGAATGGAGTAGAGGGTCAAAAGATGACTTTTTTTAAATAAGAGTAATAACATATTAATAAGCTGATGAAAATGACCCAGTAGAGAGAAAAAGTGATACAGTAAAGAGAGAATTGAGGGAGCAGCACCTTGATTTCTCATGAGGGCACCAGTACCTAAGTAGACATGCTGGCTCTAGAGATGAGCACAGATCATTCACCTACCGTAAGAGATGGGCAGAGAGAAAATGTGGGTAATTGGACACTCTGGTGGGAACCTATGAGGGTTCTCTTCTAATTATTTCCCTTACTCACCTGCCATTACCCCTGGAGAGCCTCTTGTTACTATGTACTTGTTTGAATTAGAACCTCAAAGCTATATTTTGTTAGAGAATCCTTTATAGGATTTCTTTCCACTGTAGGCCTGTTTTCATAGAGAAGGCAGGTGAAGAGTTAGGATAATAAGTATGAAGAACATGATGCGAACTAGGGGTGGTAGAAAGGGAGGTGGGCGGGGGGTAGGGGTGACTGGGTGACGGGCACTGAGGGGGGCACTTGATGGGATGAGCACTGGGTGTTATTCTATATGTTGGCAAATTGAACACCAATAATAAATAAATTTATTTAAAAAAAAACAAAAATGAAGACATGATGGTAAATTACTGCAGAGATGGAAAAGATATGGTACAGTCTCTAAGAAATGTATGGTTGGAAAAAAAAATGTCAGGCAGAAGCTGGATCGTGTTTAACCTCTGTCAAAGAGTTTGGGTACGTGTGTGGGAAGGGGAGAGGCAGTCTAGCTGAGAGGGCAGAAGAGGTGAGCAGGAATCGACCTGAGAAGCCTCCTCTTGAGGCAGTGGCCAGGAAGGTGGGGGTGAAGCAGGTGGAGAGGACAGGAAAAGGAGGGATAGGAGGGATTTGGTTGGGCTTGACGGGTTCCAGATTCTGTGGTGAAGACAGGCATAAAACTGTTTTGCCTCCAGGACTGTCAGGGTGTCTCCTGGAACTGTGCTGGCACAAGCAGTCTGAAGCCTGGTCAGCTAACACTGTGGCTGTCATTGGCATGGCCTTTAAATGCACTTTCTGGGCAAAATTGTAGGACTTTTTAGAGCAGCAAAAGGTCTTAGACATGATCTAATTTAGCCCCTTTGTCAGATGGGGCAAGCTGAGAGCTGTAAATGTTAAATGATTTGTTCAGAGTCACCAGGAACATGCCAGGTGAAGACTTGGCATATGTTCTAGATAGTATTGAGAGTCTGGCATCATGAGTCTATTTTAAGATACAAAAAATTTCTCTAAATGATTTATGCTCATACAAATACCTATTTTATATAATGCCCTCAATAGTCTTTTAACATGTTATATTAATTGTGAAATTATTCTCTTAAGTTGCTGAATTATTGAAATTGAAATATTAAAAAATTAGAATATTAAAACATGAAGAACTATATAAAAAAAAAGAACATGATGAATCCTGGAAAACCATCCCACAGCACAGCCACCCTGGATATCCAGAGTCAGGTCTTCCAAAAGGAGGTTGAAGAGAAACAATTTCAATCAATGCCTAGTTCTCTCAGGCTCTACACTAAAAGATTCCCAAATATCTACAAGAAATACTTCCTCTACTCATGGCCACCATTTCCCCAAGCTACATGTGGGTTGGTTTTTTTTTTTTCCCCTGTCAGTTTTCCTGACCACAATACCAGCCAGAAGTGTTAACTACATCTTTAGTTGTCTTAGGAAACCTCTGAATACATTTCTTAATGCATAGAAAAGACATGATATTCCTTCTCAACAACCTGGCTTCCTATGGTAAAGTGGAGGCCAGATTATTTTTCACTTTCTTCTGAAACATAAAACTGTCACTGAGACTGGCAAAAAAGCACACCACAAAGGTCTGAGTCCTCAGGGTGTGTGCATGGAGAGGGGAGGAGGCGGCGGCTATAGCCAGACGCCGATCTCTACGTGGTGGCAAAGTATGTGTTACATCCTAGGAATGGTGTGTAGGGAGTTTGTCAAGGGATTTATACCTGCCCTGGTGCCAAACGTCCTACCAGCAGGTCTGCACTGTAATATTGAGAACCAATCTAATTAGGGAAAAATGCACTGCGCTTAGGGAGCAACCACCACCCATAACTCATCAGCTCTAAGAGCTGGAAATAACAGGGCAACTACTCAAAGTAAAGGGGAAGAGTAGAGAACAGGGGAGCAGAGGAGATTGCAAAGTTTAAAATTGCCCAGAGTTGGTTCTTTCAGATCTCTTTGCCTCTTTTTTGTGCCATCCACACATCTGCGCACGGAAGCATTGACTCATTGCCTCAGCACTGACTGCCACCCCCTTTCCAGCACACCCTCTTTCCCAGTCTAGCTGAGAAAGTCTCCATACCCATCAGAAACTTGTGACCCCAACAAGACTCTTTTCTAGATCTTTCTTATTCTGGTAAAAAAAAAAAAAAAAAACCTAACGTCAAATTTACACCATCTTAACCATTCTTAAATAGGAAGTTGAGTCGTGTCAAGTAAATTCACATTGTTGTGCCACTGATCTCTAGAACTCGTTCATCTTGCAACACAGAAACTCTCTTCCCATTGAACACTAATTACGTCTCCTTCCTCCCCAGCTCTTGGCAATTGCTTTCCTACTTTCTGTTTCTGCAATACTTCATGTGCATGAAATCATACAGCATTTGTCCTCTTGTGCTGGCTTATGTCAGAGCTGTGTCTTTGAGATTTACCCATGTTGTCACATGTGACAGGATTTCCTTCTTTGTTTAAGGCTACATAATATTCTACCATGTGCATAAGCCACATTATCTTTAACCATTCACCCATCAGTGGAAATTTGTGTGGCTTGCGTTCTCAGCTACTGTAAATAATGCTGCAGTGAACATAAGCGTGCAAATATCTCCCCAAGACACACTTTGGATTCTTTGGGGCATATATCCAGAAGTGGGATTGCTGGATTATGTCTCAGTTCTATTTTTAATTTCTAAAAGAGTTTTCTATGCTTTTTTCCATAGTGGCTCACTTTACACACACCCCAACAGTGCCCAGGGGTTCCAATTTCTCTGTATCCATGTCAACACTTACTATTTTCTGTTCTTTTCATAGTGTTCATCCTACTAACTCAAGGTAAATTTCATTTGCAGTGAATATCTTTTCTTATGCCTGTTGGCCATCTGTAGGTCTTCTTTAGAGAATTGTCCATTCAAATCTTTTGCCCATTTTTTAATTGAGTTATTTGGAGTTTTTTGTTGACACGTGTTATTGTGTCATAGGGGCTCCTTATATATTCTGGATATGAAGTCCTTGTCAGATATATGATTTGAAAATCTTCTCTCCCATCCCATAGTTGCCTTTTACTCTGTTGATTGCTTTCCTTGAGGTGCCAAAGTTTTTAAGTTTTATGGAGACTCATTTGTCTGTTTTTGCTTTTGACTCAACAAAAGGTAGAATTTACAGATATAACCCTAGTCTTTCAGAAGTTGAGTCTCCAATGCCTTCCCCTCTTCCCTGGAAAAGGATTGGCGGCTGTTGTTGGGTTGTCACCAGCAGCTAGTTCTCCAAATATGATCTTCAAAGGGTTCTTTATCCTTTTCAGTCAGTGCTTACAAGAGAACAGTGCCTAATCTCATGTTTCTGGCATGACTAACAGATTTTTAATTAAACCAGATGAGCTCTTGGTAGTAGCTCATGGAACAGATGGTCCCATCATCTTGTTTGTACTGGAGTAAGCTTCTCGTGGGTGATGCACTAATGTAGGCAGTCCAGATTATCAAAGTCATCCTTCATGAGCTGATACCTGGCTCATCTCTTCCACTGTCACTGACCCCCTCCCTCCCAGGCTGACATTCTCTAATGCTATCTTTGTATACGTGGCTTCATCTGTCTGGAACATTCTGTCACTGTCTTCCCATACACATGCAACTTTTTACCTCCATTCACCTGTAATGCCTCGTTATCTCTCCAGACTCAGATCAGAGCTCTCTCCTCCTTCATTCGCACAAATACACTCACCTCTTGCCTCTGTCTGAGATGGCCATTCTTTTTCCATTCCCCTAGCATCCTTTTCCTAATTTGGTATTTTCCACACTGTCTCTGATTATGAACTTACTCCCTGCTCTCTCTCCCCATGTGGAAAACACTGTAAAGATCCAGACTATCTTCCTGAACCTCACACCCCAACACTTCGGTCAGTTCTTGAAACAGAGCAGACCACCATTCATTGTTGAATGAATAGAATGAGAAAGACCAAGGCCTCTAGTTTGTTTTAAAACTTTTAAATATCATTTAACTGACAGAATTAAAAAAAAAAAAAACATGAGGCACCTGAGTGGCCAGTGAGTTGAGCATCTGACTCTTGATTTCGGCTCAGGTCATGATCTCAGGGTCATGAGATTGAGCTCCCGGTCAGGCTCCATGCTCAGTATAGAGTCTGCTTGGGACTCTCTCTCTCTCCCTCTCCCTCTGTCCCTACCTCACCTCAAATAAATAAATAAACTAAAATCTTTAAAAACACACACACACATTTTCCATTATAACAGCGTGGCATGAAGAAGAAATATGGCATTGCTACCACATAGTCACAGGTATGGGCAGGTTATACAGGAGAGTATGTCCTTCTTTCTTGCCCAGGTACAGCCGCATTGATGATCCACAATCCCTTAGGTGAAATTCCAAATACAAAAAGCCACCAACACTGCAAGTTTTTTGTAACTATTTGGCCACAAAATCTGACCTGATTTCATTTTATGTAACAATAAAACTTGATCAGAACAAGTGTGAGGGATCCCTGGGTGGCGCAGTGGTTTAGCGCCTGCCTTTGGCCCAGGGTCCGATCCTGGAGACTCGGGATCGAATCCCACGTCGGGCTCCCGGTGCATGGAGCTGCTTCTCCCTCTGCCTGTGTCTCTGCCTCTCTCTCTCTCTCTCTCTCTGTGACTATCATAAATAAATAAAAATTAAAAAAAAGAACAAGTGTGACACTAATTATAGTCTACTTATTTCACTTAGTAAAAGTATCCATGCATGTTGCTTAAGAAATACTGTATTTGTTAAGAAGTGCTGCCCTTGGCTACATGAATGATGTTATAACATGATAATATGTACCATATTATCTTTGTAACAAGTGAAAAAACCCAAAAGCATCTCATGCCCTGGCATTTTAGGATTAGGGCTGCAGATGTAAATTAAATCTTATGCACAAGCCCAGAGGAGCTTTGGGATTCTCTAGTGATGGGATCAGTTAGAAAATAACACTCATTAAGCAATGATTAAAAAAAAAAAAAAAAAGCAGGGGGAGGGGCTATTCTTCATTTCACTGCCCTGTACATTTTTCTTCACTAGACAGATTTTGGGCTCTGTTTTTTATTTACTCTGCACTGTTTTTATTTAGTCTTTGTTTATTCTACTGCTTACATCACATGAACAGCTCTACCAGCACACAGTTCTCTAGGCAACATGGAGAACAATAGTACTTACCTCAATTTCCCAAATATGGCCAATTTGATTGTCATTTCTTCGTGGTCCTAACATCTTTACCTACCTAGTGCAAACCTTACTTATAAAAGGATAATTTACTGAATATAAATGTTTATTGCTCTCCCTATATTTTTGACAGGTGAACACACCCTTTGGGCTTCCTTGCTTCTGTGAGCTTAGCAGAATTAACAGCAGAAGTAAGAAGAGAAGCATCCTAAGACTGAGATAGTACTACATACCCCAGAGTAGAAGATGGTAAGCCTTTTGAGTACTAGATCCATCCTGCTGGGTGTTGGAAAAGAAGAGGCCTGCAAGAACTGGGAGATGTGTGGACCCTTTTATTCTCTGGGGTGACCCTTGAAGAAGTGGCACGTGGTCTTGCCAGGGCAAGGCTGAGCAGGACCTCAAGGGGAGGGACCCCAGCAGAAATGCGTATGCCCCCCACATGCAGCATAGAGGCAAAGAGCAACCAGATACCAAGGACTTGGTGGCTGATCATAAAGAATCTGTGTGAGTATGGGAGTCCAGAGAAGAGAAGCCTTTTACCCATTCTCTCGGCCTCCCATAGCCTCCCAGATTCTGGGACATTCCTGGAAAAAATAGAGTTCAACAGGTGACCAAGGTGAAATTTCCACCAGTCAGGCAAATTGGGAGCCTTGATGTAAAGAAATGAAAAAGTAAATATCCTTTCCCATTTGAGTTGGGACACCAAGATTTGTGCCCATTATACGTAATTAGATGGGAGAGTTTTGTTCTATAGACTTACTTCCGCTACTTACCTTATTCTCCCCTTATTACAAACTGTAAGGAGGGAATTCTAAGTAGGTCCCAGCTGCCTGGCTCTTGATTCGGTCCCTGAAATGCCCCCAAATGAAATTTTTTTTAGAGTACCAACAGAGCATAAAACATGCAAGTACAATATAACCTATGAGTGCGAAGTAGAATTTACACTTAAACAATGTATATTTATGATGTTCCTCTCCTTCCTCCATTGGGGAACAGGATCACTTCTGTATACTTAATCAGAACACATTTTAAATCACACCATGCAATGGGCCTTGTGGCAATCTATGATGGCCAAAGTATATAAAATATGATGAAGTTAAGAAGTTGCAGCTGAAGCAACAATATATCCTCCTGGAAGGGAGACATTAAATAAATCTTCACTGTTTTTTGATAGCCTATTAAAGTTCCTTAAGAGCTCCAGTACATTTGACTACGTTTTTTTTAGCCACAATGCCTTAAACAAGCTTGTGTAATCATAAATATAACACTAAAAAAAAAAGCAAAAACAAAGAATTAGCAATTAAATGTGTCTCTTGTCGGGACTAGCCAATGAACAGGACCTTCCTCCAAAGGAAGTAAAGGATTACATAAAAAGCCAGGCTCTATAGGAATCGGGTTTTTTTTTTTTTATTTCTTTATCCATTTGTGGAGACTTAAAGCTTAGTTTTATTTTTGCTTGGAGGGTGGGAAGGAAACACCTTCTGATAAAGACAGGATCATTTTCTCCATCAGATACCATCTTTAGCAGAAACACTGAAGGAGAAATTTCATCTCACCTTGGAGGTACATTTAGTTTTACTTGTTAAGCAAGTGGTTTAATTAAAATAAATCAGAGTCTCATTTATGCAATAACTTTTTTTACCCTAAATGTATTAAAATGAGGCATTAGAGAAAATAGAATCTCACTAACTACTGAGGAAAGAAAAGGTCAGCAAACAAATACGAATGAATAAAAATTCATTCAATGTATATTTCCTCTTATAAAATGTCACAGAAACAATCCATCAGCTAAGGAAATAACAAGAGTAAAGCAAAACCACTAAAAAAAATACTGTTTGTCTACTGTTTGGAGTCTCAGACAAGCACTGGGCAAACACTTATTTTTAATTAAGTGAATAGACACCGGGTAAAATAAGTGATCCAAAGCTTCTTCTGGCATCAAAATTTTTTGTCACCAACTTCCCTTGCTTATGTTTATTTATGGTCACAGACGGTATTTATTACAATTGGGCACCACATAAGTCAACATATTATGACAGCAGAAACTTCCAAATACAGTTATAGGTCCTAATGGAACTGGGGCAGAAGGTATGAGTAACATAAGAGGCTCCTCCTTGGCAGCCAGATAATCTCAGCTAAGGAAAACAGAGTTTGGGATAAACATAAATATAGCCCAGAAAAAAAATATATATAGCCCAGAAGTACAAACGAATTATATAAGAGTGAGTGACTTCATATTAGTATAGCTTTGCTGATGGGACTAAGTGAGAAGACAGGAGATGGCTGAAGAGATAGCAAGGGATTCGTACTCACGAGAAAGCTCAAGGCCTAATGTAAGGCAGGTCAAAGATGTAGGAGCGGAGGTGCTACCTCGAGCTAGCTGAGATGTTGAACTTGGGGAAGTTGGGGGGAAAAAGCTCCAGTCAGGACCCCAGGAACTGAGAGGGCCAACTCTTACTCTTCCAAAAGGATCTAAAAGGTCATGGAAAGAATATAGGGCTGCTGGTAGGCTGAAGCTATGGAGGTGGGGAAAGGGAACTAAAAAAGAAAAGGAATAAAAAGAGAATAAAAAATATATATTTTTAGGGGCACCTAAAATTTTTAGGTGGCTCAGTAGTTGAGCATCTGTCTTTGGCTCAGGTCATGATCCCAGAGTCCTGGGATCCAGTCCCACATCAGGCTCCCGACAGGGAGCCTGCTTCTCCCTCTGCCTGTGTCTCATGAATAAATAGATAAAATCATCTAAAAAAATTTTTTTTTAATTTGCACCATAGTGGAAAGAACATCAGCCTGGCTGAGGAACACTCAGGTTCTGGTCCCAGCAGCCATCAGCTGTCTCAGCGTCTTTCTGGGAGACACTGAATACTTGGCCTGAGCTTCCCAGTCTGTGCAACAGGAGCACGAACCCATTGCACAAATTTCCAATGTGGATTTCCCAAAAACCTAGGCCCAGAGAAAATACTTTAAGAATCTTTTTCAATAGACAGATAAATATTTCAAACAATTCCTCATGTTTAACACAATAAAAAATGCACAATGCATTTCACTACTTAATTAAGATTGGGGAATCTCACACTAAAGAAAACTGGTAAGACAGTTTCACGAAGGGTCTCCCAAACCTCCTTGATCCCAAAATGCCTTTTCTTCTGTGAAACATTTTTTTTTTAAGATAAACTGCACCCTTTGCAAAACACACATGGCTAGATACTATTTCCAAATTTAAGTTTCTGTGAGGCTCTGAGCAGAAAAGCCTAGAAAAGCCTTGAAGCCCAAACTCTCCAGGACTGTAAGGTGAGTATAGACCGATCTGAATCTAAAACTCCCATTGGGAAGTATAGCATGAGTAGTTATCAAGCAACTGTATTGAAACCGATGAACAGAAACTCAGCTCTTGCAGACCTATGCAAGTTCTGGTGGGCCACCCCAATCAATATACATGTTAGGAACGCCTCTTATGTACCCACTCTGTGCTGAGTCCTGACATGTAAGAATTTATTTTGCATCCCAAATAAACATAATAAACATACTCATTTATAATCCCAAAATTACAATTTTAAGCTCCAGGAGGACAAGAGATTCCCTAATGTACCCCCAGAGCCTATCTCAAGGCAGGACATAAAGTAGATTTATTCATTTGTGAATGAGTGTTCCAACGGACAAATATTTATAGATATGTGCTAGGTATAATGTCATCCTCCAAGGAATTTAAAGCCTATTTAAAGTAATCTCACGGAGATCCCTGGGTGGCGCAGCGGTTTGGCACCTGCCTTTGGCCCAGGGCGCGATCCTGGAGACCCGGGATCGAGTCCCACGTCGTGCTCCCGGTGCATGGAGCCTGCTTCTCCCTCTGCCTGTGTCTCTGACTCTCTCTCTCTCTCTCTCTCTCTCTCTCTCTCTGTGACTATCATAAATAAATAAGTAAATAAAGTTTAAAAAAAATAAAGTAATCTCAAAATAATTTTATTTATTGCCAAAGCCAAATGCTGAACGATCAAGAAGACGCGCCAGTTTTCAGCAGGAACATAATGAAGTTATTGATTATCTCCAGGTACTTTACTATGTCCATCATACACTGGTACATCTAGAGCTTTAGATAGAAGATAATATAGTAATAAGGAGCAAGGTGGGCTTTTACTCTAACTACATAATAGAGGATTCAGAACAGACTGACATGTTACTGATATAACTCTGGCTACAAAAACAAAATAATTATAAAAGAAGAGAAATAAAGGACCCAAAATATTCATGAGATTCATTGACAAAAGTTTCTCTATAGGAAAACTTGAAGTTGCTTTTCAGGAAAAAAAAAAAAAAAAAAAGTGGGGAGAGGTTGCTTTCCAGAAAAAAAAAAAAAAAGAAGAAGAAGAAGAAGAGGACTAGTTTAAAAGCTAAGGTATCCCAGGGGCATTTGGGTGGCTCCATGGTTGAGGACCTGCCTTTGGCTTAGGTCATGACCCTGGCCCAGGATCGAATCTCACATCAGGCTCCCCGTGGGGAGTCTGCTTTTCCCTCTGCCTGTGTCTCTGCCTCCCTCTCTGTGTCTCTCATGAATAAATAAAATCAATATTAAAAAATAAACTATAAAATAAATAAAATAAAATAAAATAAAATAAATAATAAAATAAATAAAATAAAAAAAGTATCCCAAGATTCTTTCTGTTACTGTCTTTCAAAGGAAGAAAAATACAGATTTTTGTTTGTTTTGCAACTAGAGCCCAAAGAGGTCCCCAACCTGTCTGCAGACTCACTGGGACTAGCCTGAGTAAGGAACTCACCCCCATGCCCAATGACTGGGACCCCCAGCCAGCAACACAACCCCAGCCCCTTCACAACTTGCCCCACACGTCAATGGCTTTTGGTCACTGGCTCCTATTCAAAAACGGGCATCTTTAGATGTTTACAATAAAGGTTATTCAAAATAATTATCATTTCTCTCATTTCTTGGCCCCCTTGGCTTTTTCCCCGGCATAGACATGTGCAGAAAACTTCTGTTCCTCCCTGTGTCCCCAACCTGCTCTTTAGCCCCCCACATCCATGAGCCATGCTGATACACACCATCACCACGTTCTCAGCTTTATCACCAAGGCCGTTTCACTTGCTCTCTGCTGCTGTTAAGCGCTCCCCTCTAGCTCCTCCACCCACTTCAATAGGAAAAGCAGAGCAGATATCCCTATAGGACACTGTCATCACCTCATAAGGCCGGCAGCCTGGAACATAAAATACTTCCGATTTCGCAGTTCTCGCTCAGCCTGAGCAGATTACACGTAGGGCACTTAAAATCAAAAGCCAAGAGGGACGAAACCATGACTTTTGAATGAGAAGTGGAAGCAGGAGCCATGAACCACTTCCAAAAATTCAGGAGTTACACAGTCGGACATCTAAGTGCCCTGGAGAGAACGTGGGTCTGATCAGCAGAACGTTCCCAAGTACAAAACAGCAGGAAGTTGGCCTATGTTTAAAATATAACTTTGTAGCATAAGGGTTTTGATTGAGCACGACATGAAACAAAACAATAAGACAGAGAAGCTTGGAAGGACTGCTCAATTGTTATCTTATCTGCCACCAAGAGAGATACATGGTATTTTCCCCTTCCAAGTCTTGCAACTCACGAATAGACCACATAGAGCTCAGGCCATAGGCGATCCAAAGTTTTTCTCTTCTCAAGATACTAGAATCCCAGGAAGGAAGCTTCCAAAGCCAACCCCTCAGCACCTCCCTACTGATGCACATTAGAGGGCCCCCAGTGCTTTTTTCTTCAATAGAATTACAATCTAAGAGGAAGCCAACATTTTGAAAAAGTTACTTGTAAGCTCCAGGACGATTTACGCTCTTATCTCTCGTTCTCGAGGTCATACTCTATCACTGAACCATCTCGTCACCCGCAGAATACAGAAGAAGGCCCAACTTTCTCTACCACTCACTATTTGTGAAGGCAACCAACTAAACTCTTTTTATCAAACATCTCTTTCCTCTTAATCATTACGAAGAGCAAGATTAATGATCTTTTACTTTTATAAAGCACTCATTTAACGTCCTTAATTTTCTCTTCTAGGGTAGTTGATCACTTTTATCTATTTTCTCTCTCCCTGTGATTGGCGTTCTGCATGGATCAGAGAGAAGTCATTCATATCCAGCTCCAGATGAGGCCTATACCACTTCCTGTTCTATCAGGTTGATTACTCATCAGTTGCATTCCCCCCAAATTACATTTAGAGTCTGTCCCTGCTTCCTGCAACCTGCTTGAATTCCTGCTAGAGAACTGCAGAATCCTGAGATTGAAGACTAAGTCCATTTGCTGTCTCTGCACATGAAAAAAATAATAATAATTAACACTGTGAGACTTCCATCTTTCCTCCCTACCCTACTGAACAGCCAAAAGACTTCCATACTTGGTGAAACTCACAAATCTTCCTTGGGTCCATTCTTTCCTACAAGAAGAATAATTGGGGGAAAGGGACAACAAATCAAGAAATATAATACTCCTACGCAGACTTTCTGTCTTCCACTAGGCCAGACCTCACAAACTCAAATGCCACAGAGGCCGGACAGGTCAGTGAGTGAGTGAGTGAGTGGAGCAGGTATGAAATATTAACAGTGGTGGGGATTGTAGCAAACTAGTTAAGTGCATGGCCCACTTCCTACAGACTCCCCATCCGTTCAACTCCAGCCAATTGTGGAACAGAAGTGCAGCTCCAGGGTACGCAGATCTTTAGATTTTTCATGAGGCTCCCAAAGTCAGGGTATTTTAATATGAAATCTCTCAATTTGTAAATGTTGGCAACTAATTAAAAACATTTCAAAACAGTGTGAAGGCCAAGGAAAACATGTCCACGGGCCAGATGTGGCCTGTGAGCCATGGTTTGCAACCTCTGTGATAGGCTGAAGAACTATTTAAACTCAGTAAGACAGTTGGGGTGCATAAAGGAGGAAAGAGAAATGGCACAGCCTCCTGGCTTCGGATGGAAGTTTAACAACCCGCATGGAGGAAAGGTGCGCCACTGGGGATGCACTGGGCGGGCAGCCAGCCCTGGTTGGCCCAAGCCTTTGGGTTGACAATTGTTTCACTTTGTCCAAGAAATAATCTCCTCAGAACAAGCTAAGAGATGGATTTGGAAGTCTAATTTAAAGAGCATACCAGTATGAATAGATAAATAATAGGTACATGTGTTTCCATTCTAGAGTAAGAAGGTACAAAAGCAAATGGGAGTGAGATTCAGGTCCCAGTTTTTCCAGGATGGAGAGGAGAACTATGGGAAACCAAAGAGTGATGTGCAGGTGTTTGGTGGTAGAGAAGTGGGGTGAGAGAAAAGGCACAGTGCCCAGGGTAGACCCTGGGGGGACACGGAGTGGACCCCATGGGGACATTATCACAACCCACCTCCCCCAGTGCCCTTCTCTAGTCACTACACAGAGTCAACCAGCCTAAACTGTTTAAATGAATGGAAATAATGAAGGGCCTCTGCCTCTCTCTGGGTCTGTCAGCATGCAACAGCTGTCCATATTGGTATCCTGGGAGCTACACCTTTAGGGAGCACTGTGATGGATTCCTAGTACACCAAAGGGAAAAGCCATGTGTGCAGAACAGAAAAACAATATTTGCTAATTTACAACTATTAATTAAAAGCCCTGTCACCAAGCCAAGCACTCCTGTGTGATTTTAAAATGTCCAACTTCTCCAGGGAGGGAGTTGCAGAGAATGTGAGGTAAGTGCACAGTGCTTCGGCCGGCAGGCTGGGGAGCAGACAGTGTCTTTAGGCTTTGGATTTGCACAAAAATATCCTGCCTCCTCAGAGCCCAGACAATGCCCTGCATTCACTGCGATCTCAGGAACTCCAATGCTGCGCTGAGGAGCAGGAAAAAAACTAGACCCGAATTGAGAATAAATTGGTATTCACTAAATGGCACTTCTGAATTTACTGCAGCCTTCACCTTTGGAGGGAATTGCCAAGGTGCTCATAAAAGAAGAAATGATGAATATTCAGGATGTCTTTTGAATCCATTAGGCAACCGGGGATGAAGTCTCCATATGTAGACTTCTGGTTCTTTCCTTAGGCTGTTAAGGAGACTGCCAAAATGGCCGTCTGCAGGAAAAAATGGACCCTGGGTTTCCAGTGGGGAGAAAGTCTAAATGCCAAAGGTCAAGTCCATGGAAATAAACCTGGTTTAGGAGTTTTTGCAAAGGAAGAGATCTATAAATTTTGGGTTTCTGGACACAGTGAATAAGGGAATATGTCTGGTTGTAGGAACGCTGATCAAAATCTAGTAGCAAGCTACGCAGCATATGAAGAGCCTTTGTTTCACAGAATCAGATGTTCTGCAGCTCTAAATGTGTCCACACCACACAGGAACATCCCAAGCCATCTATCCAGGAATCTCCCTGTAGTTTTGTTGACTGGGTTTACCAGGGGCGGAACTGTATATGCATCTCTGAAGATTGCACTATTTGACCACCAGTCTGCTTCTTTACATCCTGAACTCTTGCTCTTGTAGCCTTACACAAAGAGGAAGGGCTCCTTGGGCTCTTTGGGGTCTTTGTGCTAAAAAAGAATTTCAAGAAATAATGTAGCGAAGATCATCTACTCCCAGGGGGACTGAACAAAGATCAATCAACCTTTAGGAAAAGAGGATTGCTGGGAAAGGGATGATGCAAGACACTAATCCTCAATTTCTTTGCCTTTAAAATAAAGGAGGGGAGTCAGATTCAGACTAACAAGCATTCATGAAAGTCATGTGTGCACTTGGATCTGGGATGGGGATAAGCACCTCTTTTGTCCTCCAAGCACTGATGCTTTAGTAAGAGATATTTACATAGAAGTATATCTTTAGACACGCCTGGGTGGCTCAGTGGTTGAGCATCTGCTTTTGGCTCAGGTCATGATCTCAGAGTCCTGGAATTGAGTCTCGCATCAGGCTCCCCACAGGGAGCCTGCTTCTCCCTCTGCCTATGTCTCTGCCTTTCCCTCTGTTTCTCTCATGTATAAATAAATAAAATCTTTGGAAAAAAATATCTTCTTAACAAAAAATCTACATAGCTACATGAAGGTGTTATGTCAACTCAAAGGAAAGAGTGAGAGGGAGTGATGGGGGGGTGGAAGAAGAATCAGGGGCTGAAAATCACTCAGGCAAAGAGACACGTAGCTGATTCTTGAGAGAGGTTCAACAGAAGAAGAAAAAGAATGGAGAGGGCACCCCAGGTAGAGGGCTCTGCCCGAGTCAAAGAAGACAAAAGGTAGGAAAGCACAAGAAGGAATGAATATCTGGTAGAAAATGCCTCTGATCATCTTGTAGGAAACACACCACTAGGTAGTGTCAGGGAGATCATGAGTCTGCTCCTATGTTCTAAATCAGGAATCAAAAAAATATTGTCATGTATCTCCAAAGTCTCTTCCAGAAATAACATTCCATGATTTTTATAATTCTAAGTAACAGGGGAAAAGTTGAAGAACCCAAGCCTTGCACTGGATGGTCTCTTTTCTTTGCTGTTTCATGACCAAAAGTGAAATTGGTGGTGGTAAAGCAGGATTACCACCTACGCTGTTTGTTGTGGTCAATCTTACATGATTTTGACATCAGATAAATGCAAATTTAGGGACAACCTTAAAAAATACTTGACCAAAGTGTTAAGGTCATTATAGACAAGGAAAGACCAAGAAATTATCACAGATTGGGAGAGACAAAGGAGACTTGACAACAAAAGGCAACATGGTAGCCTACACTGGATCCTGGAGAGAAAAAAACATTAACAGAGAAACCGAAGAAATTGAATAAAGTCTATAGTTTAGCTAATAGCACTGTACCAAATCAATGTTAATATCTTAGTTTTGATAAATACACCACGGTTATGGAAGATGTTAACATTAAGGGAAGATACGTGAGGGATATACACACTCTCGATACTATCTTTTCACTCTTCTTGGGTTCTTTCAAAAATAAAAAGAGTTTTCTTATGTCCAATATGATATCCTGTATACCATAATATCAACTACCAATGTAGTTGTTAATCTTCTTTCCTCAGGCCAAGGTTATAAAAGAGTTCCCACCGTTCTATTATAGAAATGCTGTGGACAAAAAAGAGAACAGTGGGGAAGCACCTTGGAGCAAAAGGAGACTAGAAAGACAAATGCTAGCAATGTTCACAATAGCCAAACTGTGGAAGGAGCCAAGATGCCCTCCAACAGATGAATGGATAAAGAAGATGGAATATAATGGAATACTCCTCAGCCATCAGAAAGGATGAATACCTAATATTTACACTGACATGGATGAAACCAAAGGGTATTATGCTGAGTGAAATAAGTCAATTGAAGAAAAACAATCATCATACGGTCTCACTCATATGTGGAACATAAGATATAGTGCAAGGGACCATAAAGAAGGAGAAACTGAGTGGGGAAAAATCAGGAAGACAAACCATGAGAGACTCCTGACTCTTGGAAGCAAACAAAGGGGGGGGGGGCGGGGAATGGGGTCACTGGGTGACAGGCATTAAGGAGGGCATGTGATATGATAAGCACTGGGTGTTATACTATATGTTGGCAAATTGAATTTAAATAATAAGAATAGATAATCCAAAAAAAGGGAAGAAAAGGAGATGCTAAATAAGTTTGGAAGAGAAAAGAAAAACTAGGTGGTGCTCCCTCCCACCTAGAACCCACCAGACCCTAGCCTGGCATCACTCCTGATACTCCCCCATCATCCCAGTCCTCCCTGCCAGCACTAGCTCAGTTAGGGCACAGGCTAAGCTGCTCTAACAAAAGCACTCACACATATAAAGATTAGATGAGATTGGAATAGATTTTTCTCTCATTCTGCAGTTCACAAGTGAGTCCAGAGCTTATGGTGTGACTGTGCCATCCTGTCTGTGGTTTCTGACTCTGGGTTCAAATTAGCTGCAACACTGCTGGGGATTTACCTCAAAGATACAGATGCAGTGAAATGCCGGGACACCTGCGCCCCGATGTTTACAGCAGCAATGTCCACAATAGCCAAACTGTGGAAGGAGCCTCGGTGTCCATCGAAAGATGAATGGATAAAGAAGCTGTGGTCTATGTATACGATGGAATATTCCTCAGCCATTAGAAACGACAAATACCCACCATTTGCTTCGACGTGGATGGAACTGGAGGGTATGATGCTGAGTGAAATAAGTCAATCAGAGAAGGACAAACATTATATGGTCTCATTCATTTGGGGAATATAAAAAATAGTGAAAGGGAATAAAGGGGAAAGGAGAAAAAATGAGTGAAAATGTCAGTGAGTGTGACAAAACATGAGAGACTCCTAACTCTGGGAAACGAACAAGGGGTAGTGGAAAGGGAGGTGAGCAGGGGGTTGGGGTGACTGGGTGATGGGCACTGAGGGGGGCACTTGGTGGGATGGGCACTGGGTGTTATGCTATATGTTGGCAAATTGAACTCGAATAAAAAAAATTTTTTTTAATTAAAAAACAATTAGCTGCAACAGCTCCCACCTTCATCCAACCACTGGGAAAGGGGGGAAAAGGCAGGGTCCCTCGGGCACTTTCCTTGGTGCCCTTTACTTCTGCTCACATCCCACTGGCCAGAAATAGGGTACACGACCTGACTAAGGCTGCAGGAGAGGCTAGAAATAGTCTCTAACTACATAGCCATGTGCTCAACTACAGCTCCGCAGACCTACAGAGGGAAAGAATTCATCTGGGTGGACAAGGAGCAATCTCTGTCACTAATCCAGCCACACACAGTGGGGATATGCAGTCTACTCAAGGTGATGGCAAAAGCAGAGTCTTCAGTCTGATGGGATAAAATTATGTTGTATAGAAGATAACATACGACGCCACGGCATGTGGGAAAGGGGAACACAGTGACACAGATTGAGTTTATCTGGGGAGAACATCTGAGCAGCCAAAGGCAGGATCCTAGTGTGGCAGGGTATTTGGGGAAATGACCTCAACCCTCCACTCCTTTCCAAACCTTCAGCCCTTGGCAATGTGATTTGACATATAGCCCCATCCACCAAGAGAGTCTATTTCCCTACCTTTGGACTCAGACTACCCTCACTTTGTTCAGTAAAATACAGCAGAGATGACACTGTGTGAGGTCAAAGCCTAGGCCCCAGGGGGCCTTGCACACTCATGCTCTGACTCTTGGAACACTTCCACCATGGGAACAAGCCCAGGAGAGTCAATTGAAGGGCAGAGGCTATGTGGAACCAACACAGCCAGCTGAGGTCACCCCATCGCAGCCAGCCCCCTACCCATGTGGCAGCTGAGTGCGGGGAGATGAGGAATAAGGGACCCAGCCACCATCCGTTGAGCCTGACCTGGATTGGCTGACCCACGACTCGAGAGCAAATAAATGGTCACTGTTTAAAGCCACTAAATTTGGAATGAATGAATGAATAAATAAATAAATAAATACAAATAAATAAATAAATAAATAAATAAATAAATAAATACAAATAAATAAATAAATACAAATAAATAAAGCCACTAAATTTGGGGTGGGGTGTTATGCAGCAGTAGCCCCGGATAAAATCAGTGGAGCTCCGTTCTCAGTGAATAGGCTGATGAAAACCAGTCAGAGCAATTGCAAAACTGGAGAAACTCGTGAGAGGGGTGTGAGGAGATCCAGGAGCATGAATCACGGAGACCAAAGGAAACATTTCAAGATGAAGGAAGTGGTCCCCCAGCAAGGGGAGACTTAAGAGAAGGAACTTTTTAGGACAAACAGAAATAACCATTGAAACGCCATTTGGGTAATGAGAACACAAATAGAAACATGACCTTCCTATCCACAGCAGAAAACTCAGTTCCTCCTTCCGCTTAAACACACACCCACCCCTACACCTCCCCATCCCTTTCAGGGGAACTTAATTCACAACCCATTCTGTACAAAAGGCACACGGAACTCACATGATCCTAGGACTTGCTGGGGGATACAAGTCCAAGGAGCTGCTGCTCCCACCTGTTAGCCGCAGACTAACTTCTATTAGCCCGTAAATCCATGATTTCACACCAACTCCTGCCTCCTGCTTGCAACCCTCGTGGCCCTGTCATCCTGCCATACTCCTCTTCTCTCTTCCTTCCCCAGCCCACCATTGATTCTTCAATGTCGGTGTACAAGGGATTTGGGAAACCAGCTGTTTCCTGCTCCACATCACTATGGAGTGGCCTAAGTTCCAATAGTCCCAGAGCCTCAGCATCACCCTCCAGGCCCCCAGAGGTCCAGTTACAAAGTCAGGGAAGCTGGTCTGCTGTTTGGAGGAGTAAACATTTTCTCTCCAGCCACAGCCCATCCGAGTATCATGTGTACGGTGCACATGCACTAAAGTGTGCGCATACGCTAGGGGCTGCAGTGGGAGTCCAGCCGATCATGGACTGCAGGCAAGGTGAGCCCCAGGTATGGACGGTTTGTCACACAGCGAGAGCTACCTGGTAATACTGGTGGAGCTTCACTGATTTGAATGGGGCCAGAAGCTTCCCCCGGGGGTGACAGTCACATGCAGTGAAGAAGAGCATAAGCCTTCAGAGTCAGCCTTGGATTTAAGTTGTTGGCCATGTGGCCTGGGACTGACCTAACCTCTCAAAGCACGAGGTCCTTCCTCTATAAAATCGCTTTAATAATAATCTCTACCTTGAAAGGTTGATGTAAGCCTTACAAGATGTGAAGTTAGCTAGAGCATCAGCTTTATGTCAGAGTCAGAGATAACGTCAGGAAATCACTTGGCGGTGCCCTACACATGGAGGGGGAGGGGGTTCTCAACAAAGGCTACCATTGGTGCCCTCCCTACTTGATCCCCACAGCCCTGCTCCACTGGCCTGGTTAGACTCTGCTGCCTTGTGTCAGGCCTTCCCCTGCCTAGTCTCTGACAGATTACCAATTGTTCCACCTATTGGGACTCAAATTCCTCCAACCATCTCCTTCCCAGCCCAGGGGGCCAAGGTCAGCTTTTACCCCGGCCTCCCCTGGTCAGCCCCCATCCCGCTGGAGTTTACCAGGCCAGACCTGCATGTGTTTTAATGAGGCAGTTGGTTCCTCAAAATGGTTCTCTCAATAAGTGGAATAAAACTGCAATGACAAACGGGGATGGGGAGGGGAAGTGCGTAAGAGGACGTGGCATCTTGACAAGCACATTCAAGGCCATAAATGTGTGGCAATTGCCTTTCTCATCCAATTCTCTTATTTTGAAACTTTCCTGGAAGGGGCCTGGCGTTATTAAGCATTTATTACAAGACAGTCTTCCATTCACCCAATCACATGGGGAATCCACGTAGGACTGACAACCAGCAAGGAAGATTATGTCATTCTCTGGAACAGCGGGAGATGAGGGAGAAAGAGGCTCTGGCGTAGCTGGAAGTCAGGGAAGGGATGCCTCCAGCACCTATCAGGGAGTCACTGTGCCTGCAACAGCCTAAACATACAACGGTTAAGGCCTACCGGGCACCCACTTATTTCCTGAGCTGTGCAGTAACATTTAAAGTCTACCTTCCGAATCCTTAACCGGCTAGATGGTCGGAAAACCAGATGACCTAGCCATGAGGAAAGAACACACACATATAAGCAATGTCATAACAGACCGCTGCTTTTGCCCAATGTCCCCCACAAGATTTGGAAACGGAAACCTCTTATGAATTTGCTACTCTACAGGTTACTGGGGTTTTGATAGGATGCAAAGCCAACAGGATGCATTGCTCCTGGGTACTGAGCATCCCCAGCACGTGGGAAGTGCCACCCCAGCCCCTGCACCGGGGCCCACGGATCACACCCCTGCCAACCCTGCCGTGGAAGCCACTGCCCCTACCCTGTACCCCCAGCTGGGGAGGGCCACCCCTGGCAGCCACCTGGAAACTGTAACCCATGGTGTGACTCTCCTTTCATTTGCCTTCTTGGGGATGCGGTGAGCCCAAGAACACACTAAGGGCCAAGACTTTAGAGCTGGAGCCACCTGCACTTTCTCTAGGGATCTGGCTTCTCTCTGCCCAACTCAAGGGGATGATCCTCTGCCCCCAGCCCCTGCCAGATTTCTCCAAACAACCCCTCGATTACTGTCCTTGCCAGACCCTTGGGGGAGCCTGCAGAACTAGCTGCTTCCATTCTCTTCCTTGCTCTCTTCCTCCCTGTCTTTCTCTCTTTCACTCTCTCTTAGATACAGAGAGAGAGAGAGAGAGAGAGAGAGATCCCCATTCACAGCACACTGCTTTTTTTTTTCTGGCTGGAAAAAAAAAATGTTTGCTTGCCTCAGGGGTAGAGCCCAGCATCCCAAGCCCTGGACAACCTGTCTCTGCTTGCTGGCCCCTGCCCCAAATCCCCATGCTGAGCCCACAGGACCTCCATTCTTCCCCCAGGAGCATCCTCCATGTCAAAATGCTACCACTCTTCCCAGCCAGAACCACAGTGATAAAGGCCCCTTCCCACTGCTAAAGGCCCTTCCACAGATTCTACTTCCCATCCAGAAACATATTTCTTCCCTGGGCTATTTCTTCACTCACTCAATACGCATTGAGTACTGCCTTGTGCTGAAGCAGGTGACTCCCATGTGCTCAAAATCGAATGCCTTTTGCTCTTTTACAAAAAACCACAACCGCACAACCATATCTCAGTATGACAATGCAATAGTCATTGCCTCCAACAGGTAGGAATGATGGTGACACAGTGGTCCAGGCTCCTCAGACGCATCCCAGCCCCTACAGGTGAGATCACTGGGCATGGGGTGTTGGTGTCACCTCTTGGAATTCACTCTCAAAATGCATGGCATCTCCTTATTGGTCCTGTGCCAGATGTTTTCTCACCCACCAGCCTCACTAACCAACTGCTGATCGAAGAGAGAAGATGGCTGGGAGACCCCATTCCTCAGAGCTATGGGTCCCAGGGTCAAGACCTGACAGGTGAGATCAGGGCTGTGGAGGTTACTGTCGGAGGTAGGAGAGGTTACCTGCCTGCCAGAGCCATCAGCACCCAGGTGATTCGAGAACACACACCCTCCACAAATGGGGGGTGGGAGTGGGGGGTGTCACAGCAACCTCTGCAAGAGAACTCTCTAGAGGCAAGCCATGAGGATGACGGGCCCCTACGGCCTGTGGTTAGCACGTTAGACATTTTTGAGCATGTCATTTCATTTTGCTTCTGTTTTAGGATACGCTGCAGTGCCTATCAGGAAATTAGATAACGCTAAACTGTATTTTGCTTTTTTTCTGGCCAGCACTCAGGTCCTGAGAAGGTAAAGCATGTTGACTCTGAATTCTAGGAAAACAGATTACTCATCGCCCCGCATTTTCAGGGCCCATATCTAGTACTTGGGTGTCAGGACAGGGAGACGGCCAGGGGTAGACAAGGTCGGAAACCCTGTGTGAAGGTTTTGCCCAACTCCCAACCCATAGAAACAGCCAGGTCAGGGCCCAGCTGACCCCACTGTCAACCCCGCATCTTCCCCACTTTTGCCTAAGGGGGGCCTTTGGCTTGAATGTTCACTTGATTCCACATATCAAAATGTCGAGGAGGCGATCCCCAATAACAAGCACCCCAGGCAGCTGCTAGTGCTTTAAAGTTTGCAAACTCATTCACATGTTTTAGCCCATCAACTCTTCCCCAGACTCCTATGACCTAGTGTTGTCTCCCCGTCCCCACCATTTTCCAGGTGAAAAAAAGGAGACCCCGAGATCTGCTGACTTGCTGGTAGTTGGTAGCCCTGAGAAGGGTTTTTCAGACTAAGGGCTCGCCACCCAGAAGTCTGCTTGAGCACTCACTGCCGTCTCCGCTAAGTGTGGCGATGCTCCCGTGGGTGACACTTCTGAGGCTCCCACTTTAATGGGTCCCCTCCCCCAGCCAATTCCAGTGTCTTTTAGAGAAATAAAACTTGCCTTCTCCCACTACACCCAGTGTCCAGCTGGCCTTTTGCAATGGGAAGCACATCAGACTTGAGTCTGTTGGGGTGATTTGGGTTTTTTTATTTTATTTATTTATTTGAGAGAGACAGAGAGAGAACATGAGCACAAGAGAAGGGACAGAGGGAGAGGGAGAAGCAGATTCCCTGCTGAGCAGGTAGCCCGAGGCAGGACTGGATCCCAGGACCCTGGGATCATGACCTGAGCTGAAGGCAGATGCTCAACCCCTGAGCCCCCCAGGCACCCCTCCGCTGGGGTGTTAAATGCTGAAGTTGTAAGGAGGAGGAAAAAACTCAAATCTCTCTCCCAGTTCGGTCCCCTAAAGTGAGTTCTCATCTTTCCTCTATGTTTTGTTTGACCATAGAAGGAAATTGCCTCCTGTACCACATGCCAGTTTCCAACAAATGGGAAACAAAGAACCAAAAAAAAAAAAAAAAACCTTCTGAGGTATTTCCCAGCTGAATAAAATCAGAAGTGGATAAGAAGCACCAGAGAGGGTTAGCCTGCCTGACCTTTCTGAGGTTCTATCAAAATTATTCATCAGGGTTTCCTCTCAACCCCTGGCCCATATTTCACCAAATTCCCTGAAGTCCCTTACTCAGGTCCCTTCTTTCACATCTTGGTTGCAGCCCCACCTCGTCCCCCCTTGGTCATCCTTTGCTTGCCTGACCTAGTTGGGCATAGTGTTTTATGGTCTAATCTAAAATACGAGAATGACAAGGCTATTTAACGCTCGTGTGCTAACGGATCATATCATAGCAATGACAGCCAGGCCTTTAATCGTATTATCAACGTGGCTTTCTTTTTTTTTTTTTTTTTTTTGAGGCACATTTACAATTGCTGTGTGTCTCTTTCAAGTCACAAGGCTGCCCTTCCCGGCTTGTGTGACCTTGAGAAAGCCTCTCATCTTCTCTCTAAACTCCACTGAGAGAAACATCATAATAAATCCCTGACAGCCTTCTTGAGGAGGAGAGATGAATGAACGTGTGAAAAAGTGTTTTGGAAACAGTGAGAGCCGTAAAACATTTCTTACAAACTCTATTATTTTATCAATGTTGCTATTTCCTTGTTAGTAAAATGGTGGTATTGAGAGTACTACTTGTTGCATACAATTATTGTGAGGATTCGGTGACATAAAACAGGGAAGGTGCCTAGCTCCATAGCTACCATATAATAAGCGCTCAGAAACGTTAGCCACCAGGAGCAGCCATGGTCCCAAACCTTTGTGGTATGAACAGTAGGTATGATCATGCCCATTTTTTAAATTTTATTTATTTATTCATGAGAGACACAAAGAGAGAGGCAGAGACACAGGCAGAGGGAGAAGCAGGCTCCCTGTAGGGAGCCCCATGCGGGATTCGATTCTGGGATGCCCGGAGCCAAAGGCAGACGCTCAATCACTGAGCCACCCAGGCATCCCAACCATACCCATTTCATAGCTCAGGAAACTGAGTTTTGAAAGGCCAGGCTGACTCAGACTACACTTGCAGCTTTAACATTTCATTCCTCATTGGGACGTGTTTATAGCCACATGGCTGGTTGGTAGCAGAAACCCAGTGGTCAGCGGGTAACTTAGGTTTTTCTGTTTCAAAAGAATAAGTGGGGAGCTGCACGCTTCTGGTTTCTCTGGACGTGTGGCTAAGGCACCATATAAGAATTTGCCAGCCCTGTCTGGCTTATTTCCTCATCAGCAGCTGCAATTCAACCAGATATTCAAGAGAAATGCAAAATCAAATAAGGAGACTAGGAAGGAAGACAATCATGGCTTTTACTTTTAATCCTCATTTATAATCAGGAAAGAACCAAAGGGGAAAACAGTGATGAAGTTTAGTGACAAACACTAAAACTCCCGACTGCCTGTTCTGAGATACCAAGTAAGTCACTCCGAAAGTGTTTGAAACCTGCCAATTATTTCACTGTTTAGGTCCACAACAAAGCTGGTCCTCGCACTCGGGTGGTGGTGGAAAAGAGATAGAAAAAAAATCCTAAAACCTCCAACTTGTTCTGTGCACACGATCTTATGGCATATTGTGGATTTTCTCCTAGTTAAGAAGAACACAGCTCCTCGGGGGAGCCTCTTACCATCCAGCTTTAGCTTGTCCAAAAAGAAGAAGGGTGGGGGAAAAAATTTAAGTCTTCAGCCAAGAACACCAGTTGGGGAATTAAAGAGCTGGGCACACAATCATCTTAAGTCACGTTGGAGGAGACTTAAATAGCGCCCATCAGCAGAAAAGAATGGGGGATCCTCCAGTACACTGACTTCATTGATACCCCATTTATCAGCAATTAGGGACTCCATTAAAGGCCGAGTTTACAGCAGAAAGAGAAGCAGAGCCTAAAATATGTCCCAGCAGATGGACGGAGAGTGTCGGTGATGCCGTATTTCAAAGCCATCTGCAATGTTGTTATCATTGAGTGTGGAGTCAGAGAGGCAGCAAAAATACAGCGGCCCGAGAGCCAGCCAATGATTTACTTGACCTTTGGATGGGTAGGACTGACAGCAGAAACCTCATTAATTCCTCAGGTCACTCTGGAAGACATTAATTTGGTTTGGACTCGACGAGAGGAGATTTTCCAGACATACACTAGGAATTATGAAATCTCCATGGCCGGAGAAAGTATGTCCAAATCACTTTTTGCATAAATCAAGCTGACTTTCTGAAGAAGGATAATATGCTTAATCAAGGGAGTTATGGAATTTCTTGTGCTTATTAGACAGAAAATATAACAAGGTTTTATTTGGTTATCAGTTCTGAGAGAGAGATTCCCCCCCCCCTCTAAATTGAAGTCTTCTCCTGCCAGAGTGGAAGAGATCCTTTGAAAGTGCTGGAAGGAACCAGACGTGTAAATAATTTGTTCACACAAAAAAATAGCTTGGTTTTGCTTTTCTCTTTCTTTCTCTTATCAAGCAGGGACTGCATCATGCGGGCATCTCTGCTGAGTCCCAGCCGACGTGCCAGCTCACCCCTCCCCCCCACCTGACTTCCCCCTTTAGATAGAGCTTTCTTGGCACAGGACACATCCCACTAAATAACAATCACAGGGGACTGGTGGTTTTATTCCATACATTTTGGTGGCTTGGGCCAAAATTAAGAAGTCTGGGATGGAGGCAACTTGGATTGAGATACAAAGTGTGCAATACTAACTAGAAAAACCTCTTTCCTCTCTCTCCAAGTCTACACAAGTCTATACACACACACACGCACCCTGGGAACTAAAGTTCTCCAGTCCCCAAAAGGAATCATTTCTAATGACATCTAGTTTAATGATTTTTAAGCTCTATGACTTTCCCAGAAATGCTGCTCCTTTGTTTCATTGTTCAGAGGAAGAAAAAGGTGTGGAGATCTGGGGCGGGAAGGGCGGCGGTAATTAAATCCAGAACGAAGCAGTCAGTCCGATGATTTCCATCATTTCATTTTAGGGACAGTGTCAGACAGATCAAGTTATTCAAAATGGTCAGGAGAGAGAGAGAGAGAGGGAGAGAGAGAGATTGAGATTGAAATGCTGCTAGGCAATGAGCTTATACTCAAGTGTCTGATGCATAAGCCACAAGCCCCCTTCTTGGTGATATCTTCCCTCGTAAAAGTTGCATTCATCATGTTTAAAGCAAGGTTATCTCTGGCTGAAGAGAACATGCATTAGGATGTTTTACTCATTCAACACGGAGCACTCCCTATCAACAACCGTCTGCCTAAAGGGGACCAGGAGAACAAGAATTAATCACAGGAAGACAATTTAAGGGAGTTGGACTATAAAACGGAATTCATTAGTAACCATAAAGTATCACTGCTTTAACCTGCCTTTCCCTTAGAGTCTGCTTCCTCTGCCGTGGGACTGCACCAGCTTGCTCACCTGACAGCCTAAAGCCATCCCCACCCCCTCAGCCTCCATTCCTCTTCCTACTGGGGACAGAAAGAACAGAGAGCTTGCCAGTGCAGGGCGGGAGCACAGTGTCTTTGGCCACAGAAACTCCTGGACAGATATGGAGCTTAAGCCTAGAAGAATCCAATTGGGACAGAAGTCCTGACATCCAAGGTCCTCTGCTCATCCCATCTGCCGACTTGGAACTGTATAAGCTCTTTTTATAGGGAATTATCACATATGAGACAGAAGGACGACCTGACCATAATCACAGGTTCTGGATTTTTATAGGCCAGAATAAAGCAGGATGTCAAAGAGATATTTGCACACCTAAGTTCACAGCGTCAATATTCACAAAGGCAAAGACATGAAAGGAACTCAAGAGCCAAACAATGGATAGATGGACCACCAAATGTGGATTATACATGCAGTGCAATCCTGATCACCTTTAATGAGAAGGAAATCATGTCACATGCTACGTCACGATTGAAGTTTGAGGACGCTACACTAAGGGAAATAAGCCAATCACAAAAAAAAAAAAAAAAAAAAAAAACAAATACTGTATGATTCCACCTACATGAAGACCTAAAGCAAACAAATTAATAGAGACAGAAGGTAGCAAGGTGGTAGCCAGAGGCTGTCGGGAACAGGGGGCAGTTGCTGTTTCATGGGTACAGAGTTTCATTTTACAAGACCAAAGTGTTCTGGAGATTGGGTGCCTGACAATGTGAACATACTCAATGGTATTGTACACTTAGAAATAGTTAAAATTGTAAATTTTATGTTATGTGTTTTTAAACAAAAAGAAACAGAGCAACCGTAATTCATCACACACGTTAATATTTTGATGTTGCAGTCAAATCGTTTTTTTTTTTCCCACTTCGCCACATACTGTTAACACTTTCCCATAACATTATATTTTCTTCTACGTCCACACTTCAGTGGTGTGTGGTATTCCATTGTTTGAGTGATCCCTTATGATTGGGCATTTAGGTTACTTCTAGTCTGTTGCTACTACAAAAAAAAACCATGACAAATGCCATTTTTACATGACTTTTCGATTTCATATTGTATCCCTTACATTACGTCTTTATTTTGTGTATGAGTTGAGACAATATTGGTGTGGCATTTCAGATCTTTTTGCTTCAAAACCTCTCTGATTCCGAGATTATATATGCTGGAATTACAGGGGAAGGAGGAAAATTGACACCCGTCAAATCAATCTTTGAAAGAAGTAAAACTCCCAGTTGGAAAACAATGATGATTTCAGGATAAGGATCATCAGAACTGGGCTCTCACAAATTGTCCCTTTCCCAGGGAACATCTGTGAGGAGAGCATACACAAGCAGACACAAACTGGCGCTAGTCAGCTGAATACTCCTGGTCCTTCATGCACCCAGGATCAAACGTCAGACCATCTGTACCCAGAGCACATCCTCAAGGCCTTTACTCTAGACTAGAATTACTAAGACCTTGCTCCCCTTACAAAGTAACTGACACCTGCTTTAGGGTCAATGTCAGCACTCTCAAGTTATTAATGAGAAAACTGATCCCAGAGAGGTTAAATAACCTCCAGAATCCCAGCAAACAGTGGCAGAGTCAAGGTTCAAATTCGAGCTTCCTGCGCTTTCCCCAGCAACATGACACCGCCATGTTGGATATCACGGTTGATCACAGAGCTCTAGGCACAAAGGAATACTTGATTTGGAGGATATCTCAGGCTCCCAATTTTCTTTATCTCTAAAGAGGCCAAGACTACTTACCTGGGGAAGACTATGGGACCCATTTCAGAGAAGGCTTCCTGCTGCCTGTTCCACTCCTCTCTCTTCCCCATGCCAGGCAAACCCAAATAATTAAGAAGAGTATTTCTGAAGGAAGAGTAAGAGAGCATTTCTGAAGGAAGTTAAATAACTGCAATTAGGAATGCTCTATTTTAGGAGGAAGTGGGGCTACAGATCATATTTCCATATGGCAGTTGCATGTGTTTATTAATGGAAAAGACTATTGAAAAGCCGCTGTTACCACAGGACAGTTATCTTGCACTAAGTTCCTGGGATCCAGACACAGGCTTTTCTAGCAGGCTGGTTCTCTGCAATCGTTTGTGGCCACTCTCAAAGACTCTGTCCTCAGAATTCTCCTCCCAGAATGGCTGTTTCTGTAACGTGAGTCCTGACAAAATGACTCACTGGGGCCATGTTAACTTTTATCTTCATCTGGTTTTAACAGTAATTAGGCCAGAGCGATTTTGGGGGCAGCACATGAGTCAAATTTCCAATCACTCCCTGTGCTGGAAATCCTGGTGGTTATTATTGGCATTTTGCGACCATGTTATTCACATGAGCTTGGAATGGTGCTGTGTAAGGTATCTGGTCAGACGATTAGGGATGCATTGGTTTCTTTTATTTCAGTCCGTTCAGATCAAAGGCCTGCCATAATCCATCCCCAAACTCCTTGCTCTAACCCAACTGTGGCTGCTGCCATGTAGATAAATCCTTAAAGACAGAAAAACCAGCCATCTGCAATCGTCTTTCTTACTACTGCTAAATTCCACACTGTTTCCAATATTCATCTGGAGGGTGTGCAAGGCTTGAAGGGATTTGAAGCTTTTGAAGGCATGGAGGATGTGCAAACTATTAATTTTTTAATTATTATAACCGTGTGGGACAACCCCAGCTTCCAAGTCCCCACTCTAAAGGCCACACCCTCATTTTTGGCAAAATATCCACCACATTTCTTGCTGCCTTAATCCCTGCACAGAACTGCATGGCTGAGCATGACTTTCTCTCCCCTCACAGTCCTACTTTATAATTCTCAAATGTGGGCTTGGCTGAATATTCATCTCTGAATCCAGTTCACTCTGGTGTGTGTGTATGTGTGTGTGTGCGTACGCAAGCGCATGTGCATGTATATGAGTGTGTATGCATAATTCCAGCAGAATCTATCTCCCTGAACCCTTGCTTTTCCAAGTCCCCAGATGCAGCTGAACCAAAAAACATTACAAAGCAACCACTAGACTGGCCAGTTGAATCCCCAACACCATGAGCCAGGATAACCATGAGGGAGAAAGGAAATCAGCCTGGAGCCTGGACTCGTGTTTAGCTTTACAGAAGAAGCAAATAGTAAGTAAAACAAAATGGAAGAAGACATTCGACAGGAAGGAAGGGTTGTTTACATGTTCTACAAAGGGCAGGGAGAGAGGTAGATGTGGGCTAAAGAAAATATAAACAATGAATAAAAATGTGAAGGATCAAACCAGGACTCCCTTATCACATGGATTTGGAGCTGGTTAATCCTGGGTCTCACAGGATTTAATCCCTAGCTCAGTTGCTTCAGGAAATATTCCCCCTGCATCACTTTAAAATCCATCCTTCTTAGGGATATATAGTAAAAATATCAACATGTACAGGAATGATAAACTCCTGTGGTTCATCAGAACAAGAGTTACTTCTGGGAGCAAGGGGTACACAGAGCATTTCAAATGTATTTGTCAGCACGTATTTCTTAAGCGGGTGATGGGTACACTGATATTTTTATTTATCCCTTTTTGACTATCCAAAAGATTTCATAGAAACTTCCAAATAAACAAATAAGTGATAGAAACATCATCCAAACCCAGGACTTGAAACCTCCATCAAAGAATACCAGGCCTCATTTCGTCAGTATGAACCTGTGCTGGCACACAGGGCCCCAGCTCAGAAGGGTCCCACACTTGGTCTAATGCTCTGCTGTCACTGCCTTGAAATTCTTCATAAATATTTAACAAGGGGCCACATTTTCATTTTCCACTGAGCCCTGCAAATCATATAGCCAGGCCCAGGCAGCACCTACTCAATCAAGACAAGAACCTTTCTGTTTTAAGTTACACACAAGGTTGCTAAGCCCAGACACTGGGAGGATACTCTGGCCACCCTCCCTTTGGAAGTGGTAAATCTCCTCCGCTTTGACTTGGTAGAAACATCCTCCAGATATCTCAGATCTTCTCCCTCTCTCATCTTCTCCTTATCTTCTCCTCAAAAACCAAAGACAGACAAGATGCAGAGGAGGAAAAGGATGGTCAGGGTGGGGTGGCAATTCTAAGGATTGGTGAGAGGAAGTGGCTCCAGATCTGCCTCCACTCCCCCGTCAGCACCAAACAAGAGGGAAGTGGCTTTCACTTATCTCTGCTCCTCATCAGAAGCCACTCCTTTTTTAAAATTTTGGTTTGCATTTAATTTTCTAAATAAGGACAAAAAAGCTCTACCCTCCAATTATTGATAAAGCACGCTGTCACTCAAAAATGATTCCTGAGCTCCTCTTATGTGCAGGCACGTATCAGGCCCTACAGCATGCAAAGACGGAAAGTCAACATCCCCAGCTGGCAAATGTTTAAGCCTATTGAAAAGAGAAGGAAGCAAACAAGCGATTTTAATAATGAGACCCAGGATCAGCCCCAATCAGTGTGAGATAGTATAAATATAATAATATAGTCCCGGAGATGGGTAATACGTGCTGTAGAAGCAAAGAAGGAGCACCAGCATCTACCTAGGTGGGGAGCAAGCATCATGGAAGGTGTCAGGAAGGAGTGAAGTGGAGAAGAACATTCCAGATGGGAGTGTAGAAACATAGAAGAGTGTACAGTATATTTATTTGGTGGACTGCTGTTCATCCATTTATCCTTTCTTTATAAATCACGTGCAAGACATCATGCTTGAAAGTAAATTCAAGGGAGATAATGGTAGAAGTTGAACAGGTAGGAAGAGGCTAGATCCTGAAGAAAAGGCTAGATTTTGTTTTGTTGGTAGAGGAATCAGGGAGGAATTTGAGCAAGGAAGTAAAAATAAGATTGTTAGGGGGCACCTGGATGGCTCTGTCATGAGGCTGAGCCCATCATGCTCATCACAGTGTCTGCTTGAGGTTCTCTCCCTCTCCCTCCCCCCTTTTCTCCTCCCCCTCACTCTTTCATATTTTTTAAAGATTTTATTTATTTATTTATGAGAGACACAGAGAGAGACAGATAGAGAGGAAGAGACACAGGCAGAGGGAGAAGCAGGCCCCATACAGAGAGCCCAATGTGGGACTCGATCCTGGGACTCCAGAATCATGCCCTGGGTGGAAGGCAGCTACTCAACTGCTGAGCCACCCAGGCATCCCACCTCGCTCTTTCTTAAATAAATAAATACATACATACATACATAAAATCTTTTTAAAACTTGAGATTTTTTTTTCATTGAAAAGAAAACTCTGGCTTTGAGAGATAATTTCTGGTAAAGTGAATAAAAGTCTTATGATCAGTGAGAAGGAGACTATCACAATCTTCCTGCTTCTATAGGAATAGGGCAATGATGAGAGAGAAGTACGAGAGAGATTTTGTTTTGTTTTGTTTTGTTTTGTTTTGTTTTTTGTTTTTTGTTTTTTTTGAGAGAGATTTTTAAGAGAGTTTAATGGACTTGGAGACTGGGTAGGGGCGAGAAAAAGGAGGAATTTAGTATAGCTCTCAGGTTTCTATTGTGAGCAATTGATGAAAGGTAGCATCATTCTCTAAGTGATGGAGCCCAAGAAGGGAAGTGGGTTTGGGGAACAATATGAAGTGTTTGGATTTAGTGCTATTGAGTTAGAAAAGTCTATGGGACTCCCAAGTGGATTTTTTTTTCCTCAGGCCAGTGGAAATCTGTCAAGAGAGATTTTTAATCCAGAGATAGACTGGGGAGTCATTCATGCACAGGGAGCTATTAGAACCATAGCCCTGGAGAGCCTTCATAGGAAGAAAGAAAAACATGTAGTGAGAAAAGTAGCCTGTTGATAGGAACCCTAGGGCTGGGAGGTAAAGTTAAACCTGTAAGGGAGACTGAACAGAACTATCAAAAATTAAAAATTAAACAAGAAAGAGTGACATTATACAACCAAGTTTTAAGATGAAGAAAGTGATTAGCAATGGTAATAGAGGCAGATAAACCAAGAAAAATTATTTATATCTGCAGAAAATAAAATTTTAGCAACTAGTATATTTTTTATTACCTCAATATAGTTTGAGTGGAGTAGTGAGATTGTTTTGGATGACTTTCCAGATTTGTCTGGCATTTATCTTTTAAAGTCTTACCAATGTATTCATGCCCTTGTTCATCCCCTCTCAGTACCCAGAGAAAATGGACATAATTTAGCAGTTATAATAAAGCCAAAATCCATAGCTGACATAGATTCTATTTACCTCTTTTTTTAAGGAGTCACATAGAGTGCTTTACACAGCAGATGCTGAAATTCAATGTTTCAGATGAGATTGTAGAAACAAAGGGCCAAAGCCTCAACACCTCCACCTCTTACTTTGAACATCACACAGAAAGCCTCTTGATTTATTATTTAGTTAAATGGATTAATCTTCCAGGTCACTTCCCCCAAACATAACTAAATTATTTCAGGTAATTTCTAAAAAGAAAACCCCATTGGAATTGTGTATACATCACAATTCTATTTATGGATATGCCCTGTTACCCAGATATAAACAAAAAGCCAGGACTGGCAAAAATTGAGGTAGGAACTGTTTGGAGTTTAGTTTTTCCAAGGGAGAGGGTGCTTGTGTTTTTTGTCTATATAACAGACATAGCAGTATCTCTTTGATTCACAGATAAGGGGGAGGCATCCTACCCACTATGGCAGGCTCAGGGTATCAATGATTGCAATCCTTATTCTCCTATGAAAGTGATCTGCCTAGGAAAATCAAGTCCTCTAGCAGATACATCCAACACTTAACCACTCCACTCATTAGAACATGATCAAAGTTGAGCATCTCTACACACTAAGTCCTGTCAGGCTTAAAAGTGAGGCATAATCAACAGCCTTCCATAGTTTTATCAGAAAAACGTGGAAATGAATACTGGAAACCTTACAACAATAATGTAGAAAATAGAAAGACCAAAGTCTAAGGACAAAAGGAGCATGAGGGACACTAGAGTGAGGTTACACTCAAGAGATCTAATCTTTCCTAGTAAACCTATCATACTAGTGATGGTTATATTTGCCGCAGGTTACTGAAATCATAAATCATGTCACTTACAGAATGACTCTTTCATTCAGGACTTTAAGTTTTCTTCCTTAAGTTACAGCCCTACTATGTAACTTTACCTTCTCTATCCAAGACACATGAAACAGGCTGGACCCTTGACATGAGCAGACAATCACTTAAAATTAGTTAGTTTCTAACTAATTAGCCTGGTAGCTTAGAGAAAATCATTAACAGCATTTTTACAGTCAAATCCTAACATGGAAACTCAAGTTAAATAAAGCACAATGTCTAAGAACAATTTAATGTTTTTTAGCTGACTTCAAAATAATCAATTCACCAATCCCATGGACACACAGAAATATCATGCGTAGTTCCCTCCAGTCAGCACAGGGCATAGGAGAAGAATAAGTCCACAAAAAAATGGAAAGTAAGCCTGTTTCCTCAAATGAATTCTAATCATTTTTTTTTCAATTTATATCAGCTCGTGGAGCTAATCAATTCAAAAGTTTAAGGGAGGTTTGAATCACCCAAAAGTGATTTATGGCTTTATAAGAAATGGGAGCATTTTTACCAAAATCCAACAAACAGTGATTTAAATAGATGGGTTGACTTGCACTTCTGGCCAAGATCAAGTAACAAGGCCTGGGTTCACCCTCCCACATAAAAAAACTAATAAAGAAAACAAAAGACATAAAACAATAATTTTCAAAACATCGGGCATCAGGTGATAAAGGAAAATGATCCCTGAGAGACAAGAAACAACGTGAGCTCGGCAATGGCTCCACTTACTTCCTGGAAAGTTTTCAGGCTGCCATACAGGAAAGGGAAAACCATGTGCACACAGTATCACACAGTCCCCCTGGGCCTGGATCAAGGACATGGGGCTCAGAGTCTGTGGAGGCCAAGGTATTTTTATTTTGCTGCCGTTAAAAAATCTGGAACTCAATAAAAAAATTGAGCATGTGGAATGGAAATGGAAACGTGGGCAATGTGAAGCGAATACAATTTGAATTTCTGGAGATGAAAGCTATAAAGTCTGAGATTTAAAAATTACACTAAGGAAATTAAGAATTTCAGAAATGCTTTCAGAAGAAGTTAATGAACTTGAACACTATCAATAGAAAGTATTCAAAATGAAACACAGAGAAAAATAACTAAAGAGAAAGGAGCTCAGCATCCATGAGTGAGACATCAACTTCCAGGAGCCTCAGAGATGTATAATTTGAGTCACAAAAAAGAGAGGAAAAAAGTGAGACAAATAAATAACTAAAAAAATAATACTCAAAATGTCCAAATCTGATGAAAACTACAAACCAACAAATCCAAAAAGCTCATTGAGCCCCCAGCACAAGGACCATTAAGAAATACTCTAAAGTACATTATAGCAAAATTGCTAAAGAGGGTGATGAGAACATTTTAAACACAGCCAGAAGAGAGGGGAAAAAAGAGAAATTAGGTACACACACCAAAAAAAGAGACATCAGATTTCTCATTAGAAACCATTCATGCCAGATGACAGTGGTGCTACATATTTAAATTGCTGAAAGAAAGAAAGCTGTCAACCTAGAATTCTGTATCCAGCAAAAATATTTTCTAAGACTAAAGGTGAAATAAAAACATGTTTAGGCACACAAAAGCTGAAAGAATTCCTCACACCACAATTTTCCTTCTGCATTTTCACACAGAAGGAAAATGAAACCAGATGGAAATCTGGATCTGCACAAAGAAATGAAGAACACCAGAAGTGATAATTGCATGGAAAATATAAAAGCCTTTTATTCTTTTTTATTATTATTTTTATCATCATTCACCATTACACAGTTAAAATAAATGCCTCCCCAGAAGACTTCAGAGAATATTGATAATATTACATCTACCATTACAAGGTAGTAGGAAAAGATGGGAGTAACTTTTAGAAATCCAGCCTAAAACTTCTATATACTGATGATATAAACATGCCACTGGATCAGAAAAACTTGGATATCTTAGCAGTGAACATTTTCATGATAGAATTGGGTAAAGCAGGGCTAATCAAAGAAAATATGCAGACATCAATCATGACATAAAACATGACTGAAAAAATATACTTTGCCAACTCTATTTTCACAGCTGTCCTTCACTTACTCTTTGTTCCAGCCGTGTCACACGGCTTCCCCTACTCTGGCAGAGTTGGCCTCATTTTAGACTTTCTCCAGTTCTTCACAGCCTGCTAGACTAGTAGTTCCTTGTTGGTAAAGATTCTGCTATCTTACCCCAAAACCTAGCATGGAGACTGATCCATAGCTTACAAATACAAAACAAAACAAACAACAACAAAAACAATAGATGATGATGATGAAAGAGAAAGAGATTCAAGGCTAATGCTAAATTTATTCTATTATGGTTTAAAATTCACACTTTCTCAAGGCCTGATTGGCTCAGTTGGTAGAGCATGCAACTCTTGATCTCAGTGTTGTAAGTTCGAGTCCCACCTTGGATGTAGTAGACATTACTTAAAAATAAAATCTTTTTTAAAAAGTAAAATAAAATTCACACTTATTCTTAAGTTTGGATTTATGAGTTAAGGCCAAAGAAAAGTTTTTTTAATCATGGAAAATGGTTATGTATTTAGACTTCTGGTTACTATCACTGTTCAACTTTCCTGCTGCTTGCTTTTGTTCTAAAGGACGTATTTGTGGGCCACAGAGTGTCTTAGACTGTTTTCTAACATGCCACACGTTCTGCACCAGGCCAGAACACACTAACCCACCCAAAACAGAGATTATTCCTTAGCTTTGATTTTGATTCACTTCCATCTTTTTTCATCAGTGTCTGTGTGTGTGCATGTTTGTGTGTGTGTTTAGGTATGTAGACTCATATATAGTAATGTAAGACAAATTGCAGTTTTCATTAACAACTCTGAAATCAGGATGCCTTACACAAAGGATCTTAGATTAATTGAAATACAGCAATACTTGAGGCATGTCATGAAAAATGACTCCTTCTGTTCCATGCCACCCTATCCCTGAAGTCAACTCTCCCAAGGCAACCACTTTTTACTTTTTAAAGACTTCTTTTGAGACAGAGAGAGAGAGCTTTAGAGAGAGAGAGAGAGAGAAAGAAGGCATGCATGTGTGAGTGAATGTTAGGAGAGAGGGATAGAAGGAGAGGGAGAGAATCTTAAGCAGATCCCCACTGAGTGTGGAGCCAGAGGTGGAGCTCAAACTCACCACTCTGAGATCATGACCTGAGCCAAAGTCAAGAATCAGAGCTTCAGGTCATGATCTCAGGGTCCTGGGATTGAGTCCTCAGCACAGAGTCTGCTTGTCCGTCTCTCTCCCCTCTGCACCCCCCATCCCCCACTTATACTCTCTCTCTCAAATAAATATTAAAAAAAAAAAAAAAGAGGAATGCGTGGGTGGCTCAGTCAGTTAAGCATCTGCCTTCAGTTCAGGTCATGATCCCAGGGTCCTTGGCTTAAGCCCTGAGTCAGGCTCCCTCCTCAGCTAGGAATCTGTTCTTCCCTCTCCCTCTGTCCTCCCTCCCCAAGTTGTGCTCTCTCTCATTCTCTCTCTCAAATAAATAAAATCTTTTCAAAAAATAATTGGAGACTTAACCAACAGAGCCAGGCAGGTACCCCTACTTTTTAAATGTTCCTGTAGATAATTATCTATATATCCTCAATAACATACTTACATGGATATTGTTTTATTCTCTATCTAGGCTTTATCTACTTACATTCTACAATGGAAGGTTTTTCATCTCTCTTAGCCATCAGCACTACCCCCTTCTCTTGCCAATTCACTCTTCTTCTCTTAACATAATTGTGGTATACAGTGTTTCCCAAGATTTTTTTTGCACATGGAATACATACCTGATATAATTCCCAGGACTGTGAAAAATGATGTATTTTACTCCCATAATTAGGTTATGTTACATGGCATAATTGACTTTAAGATAGATTATCCGAAGGGAGAAGAAATGTGTGGGAAATATCAGAAAGGGAGACAGAACATAAAGACTGCTAACTCTGGGAAACAAACTAGGGGTGGTAGAAGGGGAGGAGGGCGGGGGGTGGGAGTGAATGGGTGACGGGCACTGGGTGTTATTCTGTATGTTAGTAAATTGAACACCAATAAAAAAAAAAATCTTAAAAAAAAAATAAAATAAAATAAAATAAAATCAGAATTCTATTTCCCTTAAAAAAAAAAAAAAAAAAAAAAAAAAAAAAGATAGATTATCCGAGTGGGTCTGACAATCACATGAGCCCTTTCAAAGTATAGAGTTTTCTCTAGCCAGGAGCAGAAAAGGGAGAGAGATACATATACTCCAGCCATCCTGGAAGAAAGCAAACACCCATGCTGTGAACTATTGGTGGGAAGGTGTGGTCTCTAGGAGCTGAGAACAGTCCTGAGCCAATGGCTAGCAGAAAAACAAGCACTTCAACCCTACAACCATTAGAAAATTAATTCAACCAGCCATCTGAATAACCTTTGAATTGGATTTTTCCCCAGATCCTCCTAAAAGGCCAGCTGATACCCCAATTGTGTCTTGTGAGACCTTGAGGAGAGAACCCAGTTACTCTATTCCTGAATATTTGACCTATAGAATTGTAAGCTAGTAAACAGGTCTTGTTTTATACTAGTAAATCTAGAGCACCTCTCAGGATGGCCATTATCAAAAAAAAAAAAAAAAAAAAAGCATTCATGAGGATATAGAGAAATTTAAATAAGAAACTAATTCTGTAGTTATACCTCATTTTCTAGTTATAATAGTATTGAGCTTTTATACTATTATGAATATATTAATATTATTTGCAAGCAAGTCATTTAGTACACTATAATTATATTTCCTTCTTAAACAGTTTTGTTTCCCTGGAGTTAATAATTACCTCTTTTTTCCTTTCCTTAGTATGCTATGTATTTATCACTAATTCTCCTTGAAATTGTCAATTTGCTCAAACATATTAGGTCACCTATTAGCTTCATATTTTTGCCAAAGATCAGCCTTTTGGAGCCTTCTAACCTGCTCAATCTGAGCTGATTGTTTTCTATCTCTTTGTAAAATTGCTTTAGTGTTGAATCTCCCTTCATCATTATGCTGGAATGCCCTCTCTCCCACATTTCTTGAATTCTTTGCTTGCTTTCTTAAGTCACTCTTTTGTTTTAGAGAAACACCATTTCTAATAGTTCCTGTGAAAAGGACCTTGGAGATCATTTTTTTTCCTTTTTCTTTTTCTTTTTTTTTTTTAATTGTGAGTGAGAACAGTTAACGTGAAATCTCAAATTTATTTTTTTTAAGATTTTATTTATTCATGAGAGATACGGAGAGGCAGAGATATAGGCAAAAGGAGAAGCAGGCTCCCTGTGGAAAGCCCGATGTGGAACTCGATCCCAGGACCCCAGGATCACCTGAGCCAAAGGCAGATGCTCAACCACTGATCACCCAGGTGCCTCTGAAATCTTAAATTTATAAGTGTGCAACACACTATTGATAACTACAAGCACAATGTTGTACAGCAGATCTGTAAAACTTATCTTACATAACTAAAACCCTATACGCATTGAACCACAACTCCTCATTCCCCCCTCCCCAGCCCCTGGCAACTACCTTTCTACTCTCTGCCTCCATGTGTTTGACTATTTTAGATACATTATATAAGTGGAATCATGCTATATTTGCCCTTCTGTTTTATTTAACATCATATTCTGAAAGTTCAACCATATTGTTGCATATGGCAGGATTTCCTTTCTTTTTTTTTTTAAGGCTAAATGATACTCCATTATATGTTTATTCCACAGGGAAATACAAACCAAAACCACCCTGTGATATCACTTCATACCTGTTAGAATGATGTCTTAGTCAGTTGGGCTGCTATAACAAAATACTATAGATTAGATAGAGTTTAAATAAAAATTTATTTCTCACAGATGTGGAGACTGAGAAGTCCAAGATCAAGGTGCCGTGAGATCCAGTATCCGACGAGAGTCCACTTCCTGGCTTGGTGATAGCTACCTCATTGTATCCTCACATGGCAGAGAACACAGATACCATGTATCCTCCTCTTTTTATAAAGTCTTTATCCCATTCAGGAGAGCTCTACCCTCATAATCCAATTATATCCCAAAGATTCTACCTCTAAATACTATCACACTGGGGTTTAGGCTTCAACGTATGAATTTGGGGGAGACACAAACATTTGGTGTACAGAAGATGGTTATTATCAAAAAATATATATACATTCCTACCAACAGTGTACAAGGGTCCCAACTTCTCCACATCTTCGTCAACATTTGTCATTGTATGTTTTGTTTTACTTTGTTTTGTGATAATGGCCATCCTAACGGATGTGGGGTGATATCTCATTGTAGTTTTTATCTGCATTTCCCTGATGATTAGTGATGTTGAACATCTTTTCATGTATCTGTCGGCCATCTCTATGTCTTCTTTGGAGAAATATATACTCAAGGAGATACCATCTTACACTTGACAGGATGGCCATTATCAAAAACAATAACAAAGAAGTGTTGGTGAGAATATGAAGAAATTGCAACTCATGCACTGTTGGTAGGAATGTAAAATGATGCAATCACCTTGAAAAAAGAGTATGGAAATTCTTCAAAAAATTAAAAATAGAAATAACTTATAATTCAGCAATCCCACTTCTGGAAATTTATATCCAAAAGAACTAGAATCGGGATTTGGAAGAGTTACTTGCACTCTTATGTGTATTGTAGCATTATTCACAACAACCAATATGTGGAATCCATCTAAATGTCCATCGATGGATGACAGGTAAACACAATGTGAAGATACATTTTTGAGACTTTTTCACATCCTTATATTGCATTCACACTGGGCTGATAGTTTGGCTGGGTGTAGAATTCCATGTCTGTGCTTCTTCACTATGCTCTGGCTTCCAGTTTGCTTTTGAGAAGCAAACTGATGCCATGATTGCCAGTCCTCTGGGTATGACCTGATTTTCTTCAACTTCTCCCCTTCCTCTTCCTTTTCTAGTCTTCTTTTTAAAAGTTTTTAAGAAATTCTCTGAAATTAACAGTGCTCTGAAATTAACAGTGATGTTCTTGGTACATGTCTTTCTAAAGTGCATTCATTAGTCCCTTTTAATTTTTTTTTTTTGTCTCTTTTAATTTGGAAACTCAGATCCTTTAGTTGTATTATTTCTTAGATAATTTCCTCCTTTCTGTTTTCTCTGATCTTTCTTTTTAGAACTATTAGTTCCTGACCTGGTCTTTTAATTTTATCTTTTCTTTCTTATTTTCCAACCATTTACTTTTGGCTCTATTTTGTAGATTTCTTCAACTTTGTTTTCCAATCCTTGTATTGACCTCTTTATTTTGCTTCTTGACTTGCATAAGCTCTTCCTGTTCCCTGAATGTTCCTTTTTTTATTTTATTTTATTTTTTAATAATAAATTTATTTTTTATTGGTGTTCAATTTGCCAACATACAGAATAACACCCAGTGCTCATCCCGTCAAGTGCTCCCCTAAGTGCCCGTCATCCATTCACCCCCCACCTCCCACCCTCCTCCCCTTCCACCACCCCTAGTTTGTTTCCCAGAGTTAGAAGTCTTTATGTTCTGTCTCCCTTTCTGATATTTCCTACCCATTTCTTCTCCTTTCCCTTCTATTCCCTTTCACTATTATTTATATTCCCCAAATGAATGAGAACATATAATGTTTGTCCTTCTCCAATTGACTCATTTCACTCAGAATAATACCCTCCAGTTCCATCCACGTTGAAGCAAATGGTGGGTATTTGTCATTTCTAATGGCTGAGGAATATTCCATTGTATACATAAACCACATCTTCTTTATCCATTCATCTTTCGATGGAGACCGAGGCTCCTTCCACAGTTTGGCTATTGTGGACATTGCTGCTATAAACATCAGGGTGCAGGTGTCCCGGCATTTCATTGCATCTGTATCTTTGGGGTAAATCCCCAACAGTGAAATTGCTGGGTTGTAGGGCAGGTCTATTTTTAACTCTTTGAGGAACCTCCACACAGTTTTCCAGAGTGGCTGCACCATGTCCTTTTTAAGTAGAATATTATTCTTTCTTCCTAATATGTTTTTATATATTTCTATGGGTATTAATTATTTTGGAGAGATTTATTTTTAAATCTTTGTTGCTTGCTTTGTTTTTCTTTCCTCTGAGTTCCCACTTTTGTTGTTGTTGTTGTTATTTTAATTATAGTCTCTATTTTCATCTTAGAGCCTTTTCTCAAATGCCTGGTGATCCTTGATCATTCCTATGTAAGAGTGAAATAGTAAAATTTAGAAGCACTTTTGTTTTTCTTCTTCTCCATTGCGGGCTTTATTATAGAGATGTGGTCATTCCATAGGGAACCTCTAATAGTGCGTGTCATTAGATCTTCTCTCTTCAGCAAGTTTCCCCAAGGACAAAGCATCCAGTCTCCTGCCAGGAGGGTATAACCCTGACTATACACATTCCAAAAGCTGCTCCAGAAAAGGAAGCTGGAGATATCAATAGTTGGTATGTAAACCTTTACTTAATCTTTCCTGTTTTCAGTGTGATGCCCCATCCTCTGCTATGCGTGGTATGCTTGAATCCAGGGCCTCTCTCTGCCTTTCCTGAGAATGAACAGTCAGAGGGCTAGAAATTAGGGGAGAGTAGGAGCCTGGCATCCACATGGTTGGTGAGGAGGATCTGGGACTCCTCATTCAGACTGATGCCTTCCACTTTGGATTCTCCCTAGGATTCTGCACTCATTTTTTTAATGGTTCTTCCTGCCTATAGGCATTTAATTTTCAACGTTCTCCACACTGCAGCTTTTTACCACTAGTCTGTTCACTTTCCAGCTTCCAGATTTTGTTCTTTGTCATCACTTTAGTGGAATTGCAGGGGGAAAAAGCATCATGGTTAGCTAAAAATCTCCTAGATATTGATTGGTTATAAATTTCCCTCCATTTGTTCTTACATCAGCCTCGTTAATGTGAAGAAATTTAATTTTTTTTAAGATTTTATCTATTCACGAGAGAGAGAGAGAGAAAGAGAGGCAGAGACACAGGCAGAGGGAGAAGCAGGCTCCATGCAGGGAGCCCGATATGGGACTCGATCCAAGGTCTCCAGGATCACACCCCAGGCGGAAGGCAGTGCTAAACCGCCGAGCCACCTGAACTGCCCAAGAATTTTAAAGCATAAGGGAATATCATTAATACTCTTTTTACACCTACAGTGGATTTTCTGTTTAGATTTTCTGTTTATTTGTATAAAATTTTCAAGGATTCTGGAATTTTCATAACTAATATGAAAGAGACAAAGTTGAGAGAATCCTTTACTTGCCCAAACATTTGCTCTCTCATGCACATACACCATTTGGTATGTCAGATATACACATGCCAACCCTCCAGTGCCTCATCTTTACCCTCTGTGAAATGGCCCAAGGTAAAGCAGGCAAAGCCTGCCAGGAGTGATCTCAGATGTGCAGGTGTGGTGGACCTGCCTACCTCCAAGCCCAGTCAGCCCTCCTCCTCCTTCACCTTTGACTGTTTGGCCTTCCCCCCAGGCTAGTCTCTGACCAAGAATGATTGAAGAAACCCCAGCTCAGCATCAAGTAAGTCCTCCTCACTGTGTCTCACCCTGTCCCCATCCCCAGATGTAAGAAAGGGAATAACATCCCAGTGGTTTCTTGGATACAGTGTTGATAACTGAGTCCAAGTACCCACCTGGTAGCCTGCCTCATGTCCCAGTTTATGGAAAACTAGATCAGAGCTGTGTTGCCTCAGAAGCCACAGTGTGGCCTCTCTCCAGTGCCTGCCCACTCACCCATGGGAGGGCTTCCAGATCTTACTTCCTCCTGGGAAGCCTCTCTGCAGCGGTTAACCTGTCCATGAGTTAGGACACTGTCTACTCCCAAACTTCCCTAATCAACCTGCTAATGCATGAAATTTCCTCTTCAGAAATATATTCTTTGACATGAGCCATTCAAACAAGAGCTTGAATTCATGAAACTTTTTCCATTCAATGGGGGAAAGGAGACAGTTCAGGGATGTGGAATTTGAAAGAGGGGAAGATGGAAACCAAACCATCAACCCATCTCCTCTTCATAGCTTTATAATCAGCCCTGCCCCCTACCCTCCTCCTTCACACACTACTCATCTCAGATGATTGACCCACATGAAGCTTTGCCCAATTCCTTTCTGTGGGAATCCGTAGTTGACCTTCTGTGTCGCATAATCTCTTAGCCTGGGGTCTAATCCTATTTCTCCCCACATGTCTCAGTGTTAGAGTTTAATCCCTGAAGGTAGGGGTGTCCAGTGTACTGGCTTTTCATGGCTCCTATCTCAGGATAGTCTTGGCCTTTGCCAATCCATTTATCCAGCCCGTAGGTCTGAGCTCACTCTACCAAAAAGTCCACAAAGAAAGACCCCAAAAGTACGCTCATGACCACCCTTCCGCTCTGGATGGCAGCAAGGAGGTTTCTTTCTGCCATTAGTTCAGTTAAGACACCACGACTCCCTTCAAATTAACAATGTTTGGCCTCATGGGTATCACAACGTGTGACAAAAGAGAAAATGTGATGAAAATGCCCAGCACGTGCCTAGCACATATTTGATGAGCAGTAGGTATTGATTCACAGACTCAATCCCCACAGCCAGAGAGCAAGAAGGAGCAAGTGGTTGAGGAAGCCTCTGGAGGCACCACCAGAAGGTGGAGCGGAGCATCCGAGGAGGGAACCCTGCTCTGTGGAGAGTGAGGATTGTTTATTCCAGACAAGATCCTCCCATCCATTTCCATCCGCCCAAAATTCCAAAGCCTGTAAAAGCATTAAGGGCCCATCGGCCTGGAGCCAAGCTGGAGCTTCCTGACCTGAACAAGAAGGCACTCGTCCCCTGCAGGAGCAGCCAGGCCAGGGTGGCATATTTCAGCAGGCCTCCCGACCTCTGAGTAAATAAATGTGTGGAACAGATACAATAAACATTTGCTCCGGGCCTGAAATCAGATCTGCAGATTCCTCAGTCCCTCTGTGCTGGGCAGACTGTAATTACAGGATATGTTAAATTTTCTTTATAGCTCGTCCTGATGGTTGTGAGGTGACCACACCAGCCCGTACAGCGCCCCGCTCTGGTCTGCTGCCACTGGTAATGACAACCAGATGTTTGTCTGAAGTCGATCATCAATAGGGCTCTTGCCCCTGCATCAAGAAGGGCTCACCATTTGCTTGGAGAAGCCATGTAAAGTGGTGATAAGCAGGAGTGACCTGCAACCTGCCGATGGAGTCGCCACTCCAGAATGAGATAAGCCATCTGACACCCTCAGAGGTGACAGGGGAGAGAGCCACTGACAAAAGCCAAACTTTACCCAGCACACGAAGTGTCTTTGGGTGTCACAGCCCTCCCCTGATGTGCCAGAGGGGGACTTCTAAAGATAGGGCAATTTGGAAAGCCATGGACATCTTTGCTGAGAATCTACAGATCTTATTCAGCTCATGGACAGCAATCCCTTGGAATTCCTGAGCCAAAGTCTTTTCCATTTAGGGGTGGTTTTCCTCTCTTGCTCAGAAATATTCACACAGTATGTAAATCCACAAAGGTATAATCGAATCACTCCTGTTAGTAGCTAACATTGTAAATCCGAGTTCAAACTGGTAACGTAGGCACCAGTAGGTGTAATTATTAAAAGAAAGCATCCACATAAGGATTCCAATTAACGGTATGAGATGAGCTCCCAGCATCTGTACTTTTGATGAGATTCCCCAAGTGATTCTCATACAGAGATATGCTTTTTTCAAAAAGAGTTTAACTCCTGAAGCAAACTAGTTTGGAGATGCAGAGAGAAGGAGCGTGTACAGCTCTCTCCACCACTCTTAGAACCAGAAAGGCTCTGGCAAGGGTCAACTCTGTCTGCAGCCTCTAAGCAGGGACGCTGCCCCCATATGCTGCTCTAAGAAAAGGGGTCAGATCCATGTCAATGCAATTGTTTCAAGGAATCCGGGATATTTATGAGGAATGGGTTGGGTGTTCTGACAAACTAAATGCCACCAAAAAGTTTTATGTTTTCAAATGCTCCACTCAGAAACCTCTATACGAAGAATCTGTTGATTCTTCTTTTCTTGAGTCTCCCTGATGCACAATGTCACATTAGTTTCAACTGTACCGCATTGTGATTTAACTTCTCCATGCTCACCACAAGCGTTGCTACCATCTAGTATCTGTTAATTCTTGAGAACTCGCTGGTTTTCTCCAATTTTCTCCTCAAATTTACCATGATCATAGTCAGCACTTCCTATTACTAAATATATTTACTTTGCTTAACATGGTATTTACTTTTCCATTTGGTGCACACCTCTTTCTCACAGGTGTCCTGATTTAATTGAGTCACACATTAGACATTGTTGAGAGGATATCCAAGCCAAAATATTATTCTTAGATCCAGACAGCCCAGGGAAATTCTCAGTTGAGTACTGTTCTAGAAGTACTGCTCTAATATGAAATATTCTTTTTCATATAATTAACTTCCTTTATAACAATGGTTGAGGAAAAACAACTAATGTGTCCCTCAAAAGCCAACCCAGCCTCAGGGTTTAAAAAAATTTTTTGTTTTTCTGGATATAATAACTGTATATAATTGTAAGAAATTCAAACAATACAAAAATGAGTTAAATAGAAAGTGAAAGTCAACCAAAAATAGACTGGAGTTAGATTTGGAGTAAGAATCAGGAGTGTCTGTTACACATATTACTGAGAAAAAGAAAACAAAGATTTTGCATTTTGCATCATAATGACTTTCTCAAAAAGTAGCATCTTCATAAAGATCAAAATTCACCCTCTAAAAAAAAAAAAAAAATTCACCCTCTAATATTCCACCTTTCCCACACCTGGACTCTTTCTCTCCCTTTTCTGCTTTATTTTTCTCCATTGCCCTTAACACTATAAAACATAGTAAATATTGTTTATTGTTATTTATTGTTTGTTTCTTCAGTGCTGTGTTATTATTCTTTTTTGCTTGTTTATTCAATGCTTTATCTCCAGCACCTAAGACAGCCCTGATACATGATAATTACTGCTCAATAAACAGCTATTGTATGTTGAATGAACAAATTCAATTCAGGTGTTATTACTGCTCTGAAGGCTTTGCTCTCTTCCATTATTCTTGACCTTAGCTTACCAGAAAGTAACTTCCTTTCCTTGTGCTTCTGTTTCTGTATTATATCCAGACTTCTCCAGTTACATTTTTTAACACAATTACAACAAGCTGATCCTACCAAAGACCATGAGTCCCTTGAGGGTCAGAGCAAGGCCATTTATATCTTTATCCCCAGTGTTCATCTCCATACCTATCTCCTAGTTAGTGTCATAGTGAAGAGATTGTGGAAAGTAGAGCATAAATAATAAGACGGTATTTGGCATGGGATGGGATGGGATAGAGTATAACTTTGAATCCATGCCTCAGACAAAAAAAACTAAGGAGGGTTTATTTTAGCCTGATATGGAAGGTGATGTAAAATTACTATGCACCAGCTCATTAAAAGCATGCTGGTTGAGGGGTGCCTGGGTGGCTCAGTCAATTAAGCATCTGATTGGGTCATGATCCTGGGGTCCAAGAATTGAGCCCCGCTCCATGGGACTCCCTGCTCAGTGGGGAGCCTGCTTCACCCCCTCCTTCTGCTCCTCCCCACAACACACACACCATTTGTGCTCTTGCTCTCTCTCTCAAATAAATAAATAAAATCTTACAAAAAAAAAAAAAAACATGCTGGTTGAATTCCTGGGATGCTAGGGTTTCCCTGGGTTTCAAGTTCAAGCTGCTATATTTACTACTTTCCAAAAGACTTCACCAAGTGGTCAACAGGCAACAAAAAATGTGATGCATCTAGTTCAGTATTTAAAGATTCATTAATGGGGATCCCTGGGTGGCTCAGCAGTTTGGCGCTGCCTTCAGCCCAGGGCATGATCCTGGAGACCTGGGATCGAGTCCCCCATCGGGCTCCCTGCATGGAGCCTGCTTCTCCCTCTGCTTTGTCTCTGCCTCTCTCTCTCTCTCTCTCTCTGTGTGTGTGTGTGTGTGTCTCTCATGAATGAATAAATAAAAATATTTTTAAAAAATAAAAAATAAAGATTCATTAAAAATGGATAAAGAAGATGCGGTATGTGCATACAATAGAATAGTATTCAGCTATGAGAAAGAAGGAAACCCTGTATTTATGACAACATGGATGGACCCAGAGGGCATCATGCTAAGTGAAATAAGGCAAACAGAGAAAGACAAATACTGTATGGTACCCTTTGTATGGGGAATCTAAAAATTCTGCAAACCTGCAGAAACAGAAAGTAGAATGGTGGTTACCAAGGACGAGGGGGTGGGGGATGTGGATGGAGAGACATTGGTCAGAGAATACAAACTTTTAGTTAGAAGATGAATAAGTTCTGGAAAGGAATGGTATTGTGATTATAGTTAACTGTGCTGTTTTATATACTTGAAAGTTAGATCTTAAGTGCTCTCACTACAAAAGAGAAATGGTAATTATGTGACACGATAGAGGTGTTAAGTAATGCTGTGGTGGGAATCATAATTCAATATATAACTTTATCAATTCAATATGTTTTACTCCTTAAATATGTGTGTATGTGTTGATTATATCTCAATAAGGCTTGGGAAAAAATAAAGATTCATTACACTTAAAAGCCAAAGAGTGTCAAGGATCCACTGAGCCCACCTGCTGAATTCCTTACCCAAAACTCTCTGCACCACAAGAATGACTGCTCACTGCATATGAATCCACCATCCACTCATCTTCAATGAGTTAGAGTATAATTAAGTGTACTGAGCTCCCACTTGGTGCCTTGCACTTTGGTGAATAATAATTTCAGCTACAAATGTCCATTGAACTCAAAAGCATCTGTGATGTATGCTGTTCTTTCTAGATCTCCTTAGTGGGAGTTTATCTGTTTATCTAGGATAACGATGCAAGTTTATGCTCAATTATTCATGGGCTAGTTTGCATTCTGTCTTCCAACTTCCTCTTAACAAAAAGAATCAAGCTAGGTTCAAGTGCTCCTTTTTTCCCTAAGAGCTTAATTTTTTAGAGCAGTTTTAAGTTCACAGCAAAACTGAGAGGAAGTTAGAAAATTTCCCCTATGCCTCTTGCCTGTACACATGCATGGCCACCTTCATTGTCAACATCACTAACCGGAGTCACGTACTTAATAATAGCATAATGCCATTTATGGAGTACCTACCACAAGCTCTCATTCATTGTACACAATAACCAAGGTAAACAGCATTATACCCTTTTTGCTTTTGTGTAAACTGGCTTAGAGACCTTCCAAGTATTTCCAAGTATTTCCAAGATCCATGTGGCTAGAAAGTGCCTGAGATGCCATTCAAAAGCAAAGTTATCTTACTCGAAAGTTGTTTGGTTTCCTTAACTTCACCATTAAGACAATTTCTTACCTCTTTATACTTTATCCTCTGAAATCTGGTATAAGTTCATTTAAAACAGGACATTTAGCCAGAAGAAGTGCAAGTAACTCTGCTTACCAGGTGGGTTTTTGCACAGTCATAACAAATAAAGCACTGTTTCTGCCATTGCCGAGAAGGATTCTATGACACTGTCTCTGGTCCATCTATACATTCCACCTTTCCAGGCCTGTAGAGACACTTCTAGTCTTCTTTGTGGCTTCAGTGTTGAAACTGAAATGATCTCAATTCTGAGAACATTAGGAACACCTGCATGTCAATGAACTGCAAACATTAATCAAAACCAAATGTAAAAGATTCCAGGATTGTGTGTCATCTGTATCATCCACACTCTGCTCCTCTCCCTCAGGAGGGATGATTGAGAGTTGATTACAAGTTCTTTTTGATGATGCTGCTAAAAACCATTTGAAAAACATCATCCCCTCTCTTCACAAGATGGATTATATTGGGCAACATGAAGTCATGATTACATTGCACTAATTTTAGCTAAGTCAGACGTCTTCGCGAAGGCATTGCTCATTCCTGTCAACCACGGCTGACTGAGTCAAAGTTCACCCAACTTTGGACAAAAGAGAAACAATCAACCACCCTCTGTCTCCGTGAAGGGGCTGCTGCCTTATCAAGAGTAAAACCAAGCCTGAGGCAGATAAGTCAGTCCATTTCTAGATCCCACAAGTTCTGCCCCCACAGCACCCCACTATCTGCTGGCTTTTCAGTAACACAGGCATCGTAGAGAAGAGTGAAGCTACCTTATGGTCCCCCCCAAACCCCTCACCCCTTCAACTAGGAACCTGGTCTCAAGAACCATGATGCTCATACTTGCCTCCCTCATGGTTTCAGCCTCTCCCAAATCAGAGCGGGTCTTGTTACTGCTCGTCTATGATCTGCTTTGAATTACCTTGTAATTCTAAGAAACATGTTGTAATGTTCCAAGGCAGCAATGCCCCGAGAGCTCTTCCAGAGTCTCAGGACTAGATGGGTTGTTTAGCAGTTGGATCGTTTACTTGGTGCTTTTTCTATTTGCTATTTGTTGAAGATTCTGAGAGGTTTGGAAGAGGATTCCAATTACTCTGACAGTTCTAATTCCTAATCGATTTGCTATAAGGTAAGGGGACTCAAGTTATAATGCTTTGCATTATATCCTGACCTCCATATCATGATAGAGGAACCTTCAAAGCACTGAGGAACATCAGTTAAGGCTACCAACATGATGAGGTGCCGAACTGATCCACAGGTATTTCCTATGCCCTGGAGGTATTTGGTTCAATGGAAGAATGGGAGCTCCGCATTTTCACCTTCTTTCCCTAGTGACAAGAACCATGCTTTCATTCCTTCCAACTTTTCAGATCTCCTGGAAGCTAAAAGAACACTAGTGACTGGTGAGTAGATGGAATCTGAGAGGCCCTGGGACTAAGGCAACCTCCAAGTCTCTGCTTTGCCATATACTGTGTGAGACACTGGCCAATGTCTCACAACTTCTTCAAGGTTCAGTTTCCTCATCTCCAAAATGAAGATAATTGTAATAACTACCTCTCAGGCTTTGTGTGAAGCTCCAATAAGGGAATCGACACGAAGTTTCTTTGTACAACACGAAACCAACACCGCTTGTTAGGGGCAGGGGACCTTTAAAAGCTCAATTCTAACATCACCTGTCACGGTTGGCAAGGAATTGTCATTTTCGGCATTATTTTAGAGACATAAATTAAGACCAGATGGCCCATAAAATTCCTTATGTTCTTTCAGCCAATCTGTAGCAGCACCTGCTAACAAATGAATCCAGATATTTAGAGCCAGCCTTTCAGGCCATGAGCATCCTATAAATGTGCAGCACCTATTACATGCCCACATCTAGGCTAGATCCTCTGTGGGAGACACTGGAAGAAGTAGCTCCAGATATCAAGAGTTTTAAATCTTGTTAAACTCAATCCAATTAACTCAATCAACGAATCCACCAGCCCTCCCTGGAACATTCTACACACCCAGATCTGCCAAGGTGCCACAGGAGAGACATTCCCGCTCTATAGGAATTTGACATCTGAATCATTTCATGACTTCCCTGCTTTAAAAAAGGGGGACAAGGAATGCCTGGGTTGCTCAGTGGTTAAGCATCTGCCTTCAGCTCAGGGCATGATCTCAGGGTCCCGGGATCGAGTCCCATATCAGGCTCCCCGCAGAGTCTGCTTCTCCCTCTTCCTATGTCTCTGCCTCTCTGTGTGTGTCTCTCATGAATAAATAAATAAAATCTTTTTTTAATGGGGGATAAGAGTTATTATAAGGCTATTAATAAGACAAAGCAGGAATCTACCTGGAAATGAGGAAACAGGCCTCACCAAAGGTAGGCTGGAAGGTCAGTCATTACCTCAGGAGCTCTCAGGACAGAATTATATGTCACTTGGCACTGGAGCTTGGAGGCTCTGCTCCTTATGAGGTATTATCAGTGAGACTCTCAGCCCCTGCTTCTTGTGTGACCACCTTCCTGGTACTTCCCATCCCAGTAACCACTGGCGAGGGAGAGTCTGAATGGTCCTTGTCATTGCCAAGACAATGCCCACTCATGTTTCAGACAACCAGAATGCTCCGATTCACGTGGCATGGAAGTGCCCCTGGGTAAGGAAAAGCCCAGATCTGCTTCCCCCAACAAGGACAGTGGATGCATTTGGTTTGCTCCAGAAGAGGCTGCGAGCCTGGCAAATACCATAACAGTCCTCCTGAGAAAATGACTTTTCTCCCTCTCTCCACTCCTCCATCCATATCCCCTCAATGTAGAAAACATCGAGAGTCTGAAAACCCACCCAATGAACTGGAATTACTGGGGGACAGTGTATAAAAGAGGCAGGAAAGGAACTCAGCCTCAAGGATGGATGACACCAGATCTCCAAGGAGATGGAGGCATTCCAGACGGACAAACCTAGTTGAACAATGACAAAACTCCCAAAATGAGCTTCCCTACAGGCACATAACTCCCTTAAGTAGAGCAGTTAAGACTCACTGCTTCTTTTTTCAAGTTGGGAATAAAATAGCAAAGGGAAAGTGACCACTTTCATCCTGTGAAGGAGTTAATTTTTCTATTGCTAGATACTGACATATGTACTTAATAAAGCTAAAAGTCTTTTTCTAGACTTATCCACACTCCAAATTAGGCTCTCTTCATTCTGGTGGTGACTTTTTTCCCTTTCCAGTTTTGGCCTGCTGGTACAGTTCCTGAGAATAATAATAGCAAATTATAATACTAGCATTTACAGACAACCTTAGTGTCAGTTATGACATTCAGTTCTTTCTATGTCTCATCTCATGTAATCATCATTGTACAATGTGTATTATAAAAGGAGACTCTACAAAACAAATCATTAACAAGAGAAGGAAGACCTTCCCCCACCACCAAGGAAGTAATATTTAAACCAAATTTTCAAATATGGTGTAAGAGTTCTCCTGGTAATCAAGTCTGGGAAAGACATTCCACGCAGTGGGATTGGCATCAAAGAGATAGAAACAATCATGGGATGTTCCAGAAAAAGCAAGTGGTTCACCAACATGAGATGATAGGGTCCTTGTGGAAAGGGGTAGAGCTGGGACCAGACACGCTGGAAAAAGCCAAACTGTGGGGAGATTTGTATGTAGTGATTTTATCAAAAATCCAACAGGAATCCACTGGAGTACTTTCACAAGATCTGCATCTTAGAAAGAAGATCTGGGGCAATGCGGAGCATGGATTCATTAAGCACAGAGACTGGAAGTCGGGGCAGCCGGCTGGGAGGCTATCACTATAATTACCCAACTGAGAGCAGACGAAGAATGGAATTGAGCCAATGATGGAGGAGGAAGAGGATCCACCGCATTCAGGAGATCTCTACCTCTAGGGCTTAGAACCCAAGAAGACTGGAAACGCTACCAAACAAATGCCAATGGCACCAGGCTGTAGACGTGTGAGGCCAAGGGACAGTAACTATAATCGGTGCTGGGCAGGTTCAGAGGAGGAAGTGTTTTCAGCCTGGGGACTCCAGCAAAGCTTCCAGAAGGGGTGCTGTTTGAGCTTCATGGCAACAAATGAGTAGGGTTTTAATGGACAGAAATATCTGGAAGAGCATCCCAGGAGAGAGGAGCAAATGCAGAGATTTTGAGGGTGGAAAGCACAAGGCTGACTGGGGAGGTATTAGGACAAAAAACACACTGTGAGGCCAGCCTCCTCGTGCTGCCCCAGCCACCAGAACCCTGGAGCAGGGTCCTGGCAGTTGGCAGACTCTCCATCATAACCCCTTCCGGGCAGGGGTACAAGAAATGAGACATTGTCTTTATCACAGAAAACCACAGATAATGGTCTGGACAAGCTCGAGGGCCTGGAATAGCATTTCCTCAGCAGCACCCAGAGCTTGGAGGTGGAGAGACACCTCATCCAAAGGAGTTCCTGTTACGAATCTGTTAGGCTTTCTTACTCTTCTTTCCTAGTTCTTTTGGGGAAATGGCCCTGCCTTTCCCAACACTCTGTTCTGAGTCTTCTCTCAAATTGTTTCAAGAATGAGTCTTCCATCCTCAGCAGAAACTAAATGGCAAGGCAGGACCCGTGGCAGTGAGCGACAAAAGGAAGTCCTCCCCTCCTGGGGGCTCCCTGTGTCCCCACCTGGGCCTAGAGGCCTGAGAGGCCCGCAGGCTGAGGGCCCACTTCCCGCCCTCCTCCCACCTCTCTTTACTCACCGGCAGCCCAGAGAGCTGTTTAACAGTAAGTGAAACATTGATCCTTTAATTCTCAGCTGTCTGTGATCTGAAAAAAATAACAGTGGAGAAAATATCCTGAGGACGTCAGAGGAAGGGAAATGTGGAGAGCAGATGCCACAGTTTGGTTTTGTCCCCGTTTTATCTTTTAAAAATACATAAAACATGAATAACGAGGGAGAAATAGTTCCAGCTTTGGGGAAAACCAAAAAGGGGTGCTTTATAGTTTGGGTTGCACTTCTTACATTTTAACTTGTTCTGCTCCTCAACACACTTCATGAAATCACAAAATTCTGGAGCCGGGATCGAACTTGAGAGGTGACTTATTCCAGTTCCCAGTTTTTCAGTTGATGGATGAGCATCCAGTCTACAAAAAGCCCTTTCCTTTCATACTCAGTATAGAAATTTTCCCTCTTTGCCACACTAGCCCTCATTGGACCGTGCGGAGAGGCAGAAAGGTTTTGTTAGGTACAAATACTCACTCGCTGCTTTTGTTCATTGACTATCTACTGAGCACCTACTAAACACGAGAGGCTGTTCTTTTTTTTTTTTTTTTTTTTTACGAGAGGCTGTTCTGAGGGAGAGTGGAAATGCAAACGTGATCCCTGAGTCTCACTGACATGACCAGTCTTACCAGAGAGGGTAGTATGATGTCACCGTATCCAGAGGACACCCAATGAGCATGGGATGGGGGCAAACAGGTGAGAGAGAGAAGCTCAGCCAGATGGAGGATAAAGTTGTGGTAGAGGGGACCTCATTTTAACTTACGCAGTAGAAATATCTACCCATACCAATATCTGTGTGTCGTTCTTTGGTTGTGAAAGGATGTCCACAACAACCTCCTGGTTTATTTTCCTCACAGTCGTGTGAGGTAGGTCTTATTATTATGCCTGACGTATACATTAAGACATGGAGGCCCAAGTTTTCAAAACTAGTCGGTGACTGATGTGGAAGTCAAATTTGGGCCTTGGGACTTTTAGATCTCTTGCTCTCTTCTCTTCCTGATGTGGCCTATTATCATTTCAAAAAATAAATAAATAAATACTAGTATAGAGCATCTCTGGTGTCAGGCACTGTGGTTTATGTTTGGAGAGAGGCTGTGGTACAGAGATGAGTAAACCTTCACAATTGTGTAGTCTAAGAGAGGAAGAACCATAGAATCATACACAAAGAAAAACGTGGGTTTTTTGTTTGTTTGTTTTACAAAACTGAGTCACCAAGTAAGTAAAACGAGCAGCGATTGGTACAGGAGTCCAAGGAGGGGAAAACCACCACATCGTGGGCTAATGTGGTATCATGAGAAGGACGGGCCAATAGAGCTTGCTGTTTGGGAGTAGAGGTCAACTAAGAAAAAAAAAAAAGGAAAACCATTAATTTTGTGTGGAAGTGCCTAGGAGAGCATGAGCTGTGGAGTCAATCAGAGATGGGTTCACATACTAGTCCTGTCCCTCTGTGGCAACTTTGAGTAATTCACTCAAACCCCACCAGACCATGTAGGCATTCAGTGAGATCACACACATAAAGCATTTATCATAGTACCTGGAATACACCAATTCTCAATAAATGGTGGAGATGGTGGCGGTGGCAACATCACTCTAAGATCATCACCACCACTGTCATTTTCTCAGACATGCCAGAGAGGATCCCTCAGGCCACCCCCGACACTGCTCCCTGCCACTCGCCCAGGTGCGAATCTACAAGCCTCTTAAGAAAATGTGGCTCTCTTCTCACCTCCCCTCCTGTCCTGGGTCCCCTGTGCATGACGTTTGCAGAACAACCATTTCTATGATATTGCATTTCCTTCAGGATCTCCCTATTTTCTGGAACTTTCTGTGGAATTTACATTCCTCTAGAAAGGACAGCCCTTCTTCCCAAGGAACCAAACAGTGCCTGCTACAGTCCCCAGTGGCCCCTCAGCAGATAGGAGTCAGGGGTACCCTAGGACTTGTCTACTCTCCCCTGGAGGTTCTCTCTTGGTCTGCTATTACTTACTGCATAACTCTGGGCTGCACTATTAGCAGTCAAAGCTGTAGGGGACCCAGCTGCCATGAAACAGACACATAAAGGAAAAATGTGAAGCCAAAAATGAAGTGCTGCAGCTGAAATCTGTGAAGGAGGCAGTGTTTCTATTTAGAGTCCGCCAGCCTCCCCAGCAGGACTCCATACACCACTCTTCTCCCCCAACCCATGCTCCCTCAGCCTCTTCCTACCCTCCAACAAGTTGTCAACTATTCCCTGAAGGAGAATCCAGAAGGTATGCCAAAAAAAAGGGCCTTGGCTGAGTGTCAGGACCCTGGGGTCCAGGTTGGACTCTGCCAGTGATGAGCTGTGGGAACTTTGGCAAAGGATTGAGTTTTTCTGAGCTTTCATTTGTAATTGACTAGACCAACACTGCAGCTCTAACCCTGGGTGATTCTGCTGCTGTGCTCTTTCCTTAGCACATATTTTATAGATATACACACACTCACGCACGTGCACGCACACACTATCACTCATCAATGAATTATATTATTTTTAATGCTTGTAACGGTTATCCAGCTGTCAGTTTTATGTTAAGAGCAAAAGAATTCTCATATTAACACTATGGGCAAAGTTGACTTTCTGTAAGATACAAAATCTGACTCAAAATTATCAGAAAAAAGGGAAGCTGTAAATATAAAAACATGTAGAGAGTATGAATACATAATTCACACAAAAGAAGGTGCAAAGAGTAAAAGGCACTGGGAATATGTTTTCTCTTATGAGCAGAAACATAAATCAATATATATAAATTAATAAATATAATAATATAAATATGATATACTAATAAAAGTAATAAATAAATATCGGTTCAAATGATATCGATATATTAAGACATATTATAAACTCTTATTAATCAAAACAGAAATTTCCACATCAGGAACAAATAGATCAATGGGACAGAATAAAGAACTCATAAATTAGCATGTGTGTGGGTGTGTGAGTATGAAGGTGGCTGGGTGTGTACCTAACATGATAAAGACAACAATACCAACCAATAAGGGAATACAGATCATCTAGTAGATGGTTCAGGAGAAATCGATTCCCACATGGAAAGCTATAAAAAGTCAATTCACAAAAGAAGTAGCACAGATGTCTAAAAAAGCATATAAGGAATGCTCAAACTTGGGATCCCTGGGTGGCGCAGAGGTTTAGCGCCTGCCTTTGGTCCAGGGCGCGATCCTGGAGACCTGGGATCGAATCCCACGTCGGGCTCCCGGTGCATGGAGCCTGCTTCTCCCTCTGCCTGTGTCTCTGCCTCTCTCTCTCTGTGTGACTATCATAAATAAATAAAAATTAAAAATAAATAAATAAATAAAATCTTAAAAAAAAAAGGAATGCTCAAACTTGCCAATAATCTGAAAAGTCAGATTAAAACAATGAGGTACAAAGTGGTAACTTTTACAGTTATCAGAAAGCAAAAACAGCTGGTGAGAGTGTAAACTGGAACTGACATTCTAGGAAAGAATCTGCCAGCATTTAGCATAACTAAATGTTTATTTTTCTGACCCAATGAATTCACTCCTAGGTATAAATCCCAAAGTTCTACCATGGGTCTGTAACTGTGCGTATACAATAATGTCTTCCGTGATGTTGTTTGCAGTTGCAAGTAGTTGGAGGCAAGCTAGTTTTTGATCACTAGGGCTAATGAATAAGTCATGTGCAAGAAATGCAATCTATGGCACAGTGTGCAGTAATAAATGAAAAAGCGAGGACAAATCTCAAAAAATATTCAGCAAGCAAGAAACAAAATGAAAGTTATAACACAATTTCATTGATGTAAAAATAAAAAGAAGAACATGATACATACAGAGAACCACAGTATATCGTTTACAAAAACACAAACTCCAGGACACATTAGAATGGTTTTCTACCAAGAACGTACTAGTAAGGAGTCAGTCAAGAAAATATAAACCCCCAGGCAAGAGGGATTGAGGTGCACTCAAAACCATTGGAAGGACTAGAGGTGTGAGGGGCAGGGAAGACCACCACTAGTTCCCAAGTTCACTACCAGCCTCCAAAAAAACAGGAAATTGATACTGTCACCCATGAGGACTAGAGAAAATGCCGCCAATGGTACAACTGCATTTTCACAGAGGCAAGTGATTTATGGGAGAAGGCCTGAGGTTGCTGCAAGATCTCACATCCGCCAAAGCCCACACGTCTGCCTACAAGTCGGGAGGAAAAATAATGTTCTCCTAGTTCTAATGAGGGCATCTCTCAGCAGTGAAATATAAACTAGAACCCTTCTGATCATGGAATCTGGAACATGTAAGCTTCTAGCTTGGTGATAAAAGGAGCACCTGAAAGAGCATAGGAATGGTGCTGAATACCAACAGACATTCTTCTGGCTGCCCAGGACCCATTCACAGCCTTCCGTATTTAACTCCCAAACAACAATAGTATCAGCAGCACACTTTCTGCCTAATATGATGCAGTTACCCCTTGTACAAATAAAGAGGCATTCACCTCTCCACAAAGAGATTCCCAAGTGGAATATCATCGTTGCGACCATTGTCTAGTTCAATATCACTGAATCAATTTAAAGGCATGGACTTAATCACCAACAGCAGACCTTATACTAAAATAGTAGATGAAAGGAAGAGGGGACACGGAAATCCTATCTTGCTTAATATAGACAAATAAAGACATGTGAACCTATACCTAAGAATATGAATGCTGCTATAGTTGTCATTTCTTCAACTGATCCCAAGATTATAGTTGATATTTTAACTCTTATTCCACTACCTATTCCATGATTTTTTTGTCCTTCAACAGCCTTCAATAGCTGGCCATAGTCCTTGGCCTAGGACAGTGACCCAAAACTTTACTCCTAAAGGGCCTGCACATTAGTGGCCCTGCCTGGGTTGGGCTACTATAGTCTTTTATTAAGTTCTTCACAGCATGAAAGTACTAGCAGGCACCCCTAACTCCCCCAGAATCCACATATATGCTTTCTGACTCTGTTTTAAAGCACCAACCCTATTTTAGGATTGGTTGCTGTAGACAACACAGGAACCCCTCCTTCTGTGTCTCTTGGTTCAGTGACATGAGGAGAACAAAATGGAGAACCTTCCATTTCATTGTAATAAAAACCAAAGGTAAGGAAAAAAACTACTGAAAGCCGCCAGTTTCCCTCTTGGGAAGAAACAACTTGAATGACAGTTAACTTCATAGCAGAAACCATAGAAGTCAGAAATGAGTGGCTTAACATTTTTCAAGAGCTAGGGGAAAAAAAAATCTCAACCCAGAATCTTATTACTACTGAAAATATCCTTCAGGGATTAGGGAAAATTAGACATTCTCTGATAAAGAAAAACTAAAAGAAATTATCCCCAGCAGACCTGTCTTAAAAAATATATCTAAAGAAAATTCTCTAAACAGAAAAAAAATGATGAAATTAGGAACTTTGGGACTTCAGGAAGGAAGAATAATGTAAAAAATATATATATGGGTAGATACAATAGGCTTTTGTCATCCTCTTCCTCTTGCATTTTCTAAATTATATTTGATGGTCGAAATAAAACTTATTTCATGTCTGACGTGGTTCTAAACACACATGTATATGTGTATGTAAATATATGTAGAGGAAATGTTGAAGAAACGTGTATCATAGATGGGGAGAATAGGTATATTAAAGAGAGGTAAGTAAGGTACTTCACTGAAACTGGTGAAATGATGACAACAGTAAATTGTGATGTCTCTTTGGAAGATTAAGAAAAATATTTATAATACAAACATTGTGTCGGGGCCATCTGATGTTTCTCCCCCAGGGAACCCTCTCCACACTTCATCCTAAGGATTCTAGGTCCATAAACGTGTTTAAGAATGGAAATTGGATCATGGGCCATAACTACCTATTAGGATGACTCAAATGAAAACCTAAAATATTTTTATTGATGCATATCAAGACTTTAATAGCTTTCCATCTATTGATTCTTGGAGGAACATGTTCAATTACATTTCAAGGATTTCTGGAGATCAAACTCTTATTACCAACTTTAACCCTGCTTCCCATATTAGTAATCTGCTTACTTGGTCTCTGTCGTTTGGGAAGAAGTACATTTCAATGGCTCCTGCCCTCATTCTCAACTTTCAGAGAGAAGGCACTACAGAGCTTTCAAAGAATGCCAGTGCCCCCCTCAACAATGTATGCTTTATGCCTTTCTGAAGGGAATGTCGTTTGGACTCTTTCCAATGACCCAGTAAGGAGATGGGTAAGTGAATCCTGACATCTCGATTTATTTACTGTGGAACAGAGTTAAATCCAGGCTTCAACCTGGATCAGTGAACTTCTGCTGCTGCATAAACAATCTTTCAAAAACCGTAGATTAAAACTGCAAAGACTACTTCTGTGGTTCCTGGGATTATTAGGCAGTTCTTTAGGCTTAAGGATGAATGATTAGGATAACTTCATTCACATATCTGAAGATTTGCCTGAGATGGTTGAGACTTTTCTCCAAGTCTCCAACTTATCACTCATCCACCAGTAGCTAGCCTAAGCTTGTTCAAATGGTGGCAGAAGGGTTCCCACCGGCAAGAGAGTGCAAATCCCAATGCCTCTGCTTGGATCACGTTTGCTAATGTCCCATAACCAAAGTAAGTTATATTGTCAAGTCCAGACTCAAGAAGTGGAGAAAAGAGTGAAGTCCCATTACAAAAGGGTGGGTATACAGGAGTGGAAAGAATTTGAGTAAATCTTGCAAACCAATCATCACAGAGTCAGCCAACAGAGAAGACTGTAAAACCATTCCCAGCCCTTGAAATTGACACGCTGAACCCATAATCTTTTGATAATGCACCCAAATCAATAACTTTAGCATATCCCATGTTCATTTTGAACTATCTCATAATAGGGGGGATCAAGGAGCATCAGCCATCTCTTCCCCAATCAGACTTGTACTTGTCCCTCTGGGTTAGGCCGGGCTCTGCCTTTAGTTACAGGTCTATAGGTAATGAGAAGTGGCAGGAGCAGATTTTGAGGAAAACTAAGATCTACTTATAAGAGAATTGCCCCAGGCAGTTCCAGCAAGCTTGCGGGCTTTTCCAGCAACACTAGTCTCCTCAGATAAGGGAGAAGCCGCTGGGAAGAGAGTGCCAGTCAGATGTGGGCTTTAAGGTAATCAGATCCATCCAACTTTTCCCACATGTTCCCAATTCACTTTTTATGGTCTCTCCCTTTGCAAAGCAATGTCATAATTTTCACACGTGACATTGCAAGGCTGAGAATTCAACCTGCGACATAATTCTATAAGACACAGGATCAAATTGTGGATCTGATTTTTTTATACATTGGCCCGGCAGCCACAACATCTAAGAGATTCTTTTAGCCCAGGCATCCACACTCTCTGGCTCCTCCAATTGTGCTTTAATCAGATCATTTAAACTCTATAGCAGTCATAAGCCATTGTCCCCCTCCATAGTCCCAGTAGTCTTTATTTCCATACTTAAAATCTACTACAACAGCTACTTGGTCACTCAAAGTCTCATCTTCAAAAGAAAGTTTGTAGGCAACAACAGGTGATCCTTTAAATAATGCTTTTGTTATTGCATGCCATGGATTATTAATATCCATGCCACCAGCAATTATGTCACCACTGCTTTCAAATGTAACTAGGTCAAATAACAAATCCCAGCTTTCCATATGTAAAGATATATTTCCTACAACCACTGCTGATACCAAATATTTTATCAGTCAAGATTCGGTCAGGAACACACTAACACACAATGTATTTCAAGGAGGAAGGGATTTAATACAAGTAATTAGGTACTTAAAAATCCACAGAGTGGATGGAGGAGTAAAGGTCAAGGAAGAATGTTTCTACCTCTCGGAGAATTAGGAGTTTTCTGCCAACCAAGTCAAACACTACAGGAATTCCCTCTTGCCTCTGATGCAGTAAAATGCTGTAAAATCTCATCCGTCTAAATCCTGATGTCTGCCTACCACAGAGGGAGGAAAATTAATGACATCTGCATCTAGTCTACCTTCCAAATCCTTTATAAGAATTTTTCATTGGCAAAATATAAAGTGGAACTTTACTGTCAAGAGATTCTGAACATTCTAATTCCCAAGGATTCTTGGGGAGAACATACAAGAAAGGCAGGATTTTGAGACCCAGTGGGAGTAGAAATTGAAAAAGAAAGAGAAAAATAAATTTAAACAAAAAAGAGGCCCTGTATAGATGATGACAATGTGCTCTGAATTAAGGAATATAAATAAGGGAATTCTCTGCACCTGAGGTCCAGTGACAGGAAAATGAGAAAAAAAAAATAAAGAAGCTCATTCACTACATATAGATAGAGCTCTCTGGGAATTTAATATATATATATATATATTCATATCAAAGTTAAAAAATTATATCTTATACTTCTTCCTTATTCAAAAGAAATTATTCAAAAGAATAAGGACATTTTGTGGACATTAAAATCCTTTTTACCATTCTATATGAGAAAAGAACAGTTGATCTTGCATTCTCAAAAGCTACATCCTGAGAATTTTGAATATTCCACATTTGTGGATTTGTTTACTCTTCCCTTTATTTTGGTCATTTTTTGCTTCATGCATTTTGAGGCTATGCTATAAATTATATACAACTTAGAATTTTTCTGCATCCCTGGTGCATTGACATTTTATCATTATCAACTACCCCTCTTCTGCTACAGTAGTACTCTGGACTTTGTCTTCTTTGTCCAACAGAATAGATACTCCAGCTTACTTTAAATTATGGTAACATCACATCTCTTTCCATCATTTTATTTTCAAAATGTCTGTATCTTTATACTTAAGGTCTGTTTCCTCTAGGCATCATTCAACTGGTTGTGATCTTTAATCCAGCCTGTCATCTCTGTCTTTTAATATTGCCATTTAGTACATTTATATTTAATGTATCTACCAATATATTTGTACTTAAACTATTATTATTCTACTATTTGTTTTATAATGCCTCACCTTTTATATTTTCCTTTAACTCTCTTTTCTCGCCCTTTCTTGAACAAAATCTCAGTAGTTTTTTTTTTTTTTTTAAGATTTCTGTTCCCCACTATTGGCCTGTTAATTATACATTCTTTTACTATTTCTCTTTAGCAGTCACCCTGATGATTAAAACATCAAACCCTGACCTTATAAAGTCTAACATAAATTAGAACTTTTATGTCCCAAAATAAAACATGGAGTAAAAAACAAAATGTTTTTAAAATTTAAAATAAATTCCAGAGCACCTGGGTGGCTCAGTCAGTTCAACAGTTGGCTCTTTATTTCAGCTCAAGTCATGATTGTTATGTCCTAGGATCAAGCCCCATGTCAGGCTCCACACTTTGTGGGGAGTCTGCTTGAGATTCTCTCTCCCTCTCTCTCTGCCCCTCCCCCTGCTCAAGCTCACACTCTCTCTAAAATATATGTCTTTTAAAAAAAATTTTTTTATTCCATTTATCTTCCTCTCTTTTTGAGCTTTGTTGTCAAGTATTGTATTCACATATGTTTCATACCATGAGACACTATTACTATTTTTTATGAAAATAGTTGTTTATATTTATCCATGTATTTATCCATTATATTGTTTTGTGTTTCTTTCTACAGTTTTTTTTTTCCCCAATCTGGAATAATTTTACTTCTTCCTGAAGAACTCACTATAGTGATTTTTAGTATAGATATGCTGAGAAGTTGTTTCTGTTTTTTAAAAATGTGACTTTTTTTGCCTTCATTTTAAACATTTCCTTGAGTGTAGAATTCTATGTTGGCAGTTATTTTCTTTCAAAAGCAAATACATTATACTATTGTCTTCTGGCTTTGATTGTTTCTCTTGAGAAATGAGTTAAAGCCTGATTTTCTTCCTTTTTAAGATTCTTTCCAAGGTTTTTCTAGCTGCTTTTAAGTTTGTTTCTGTTTGTGTTTTGTATTTGTTTTTCTTAAGTCTTACTATGATATGCCTACCAGTGGATTTCTTTTAGCCAGTTTGGGATTTGCAGGATTTGTAGTGATTCTTGAATCTGGGGCTTGATGTCTTTTGCATTAAGAGTACAAAATTCCAAAATTCTATTAAAAATAAGATATGGGGATGTCTAGGTTGCTCAGTGGTTGAGCATCTGCCTTCAGCTCAAGGCATGATTCCAGAGTCCCAGGGTCAAGTCCCACATCGGACTCCCCACAGGGAGCCTGTTTATCCCTCTGCCTGTGTCTCTGCCTCTCTCTCTGGGTCTCTCATGAATAAATAAATAAATAAAATCTTTTTTAAAAAGATAAGATATAAAACATCAACTTAGTGGACTCCTCTTATATTAAAATTTATATTTATTTCAAACTCTGGAAACTATGATATACTAGTACATAAAAAGTAAGATATAAATTGCATCTGAATTAGAACTACAATTGTTGTATAATAAGTATTATATGGAAAGTTTGGGAAGAAAATAAATCAAAATTATGAACAATTATGTTAAAGCAAAAATTCAACAGGAAATTTTTAAAAAGCATTTTCTTTAATGTCAATTCCATTTTTACAAAGTAGAGTACTTTTATAGGAAAAAAACAATAAAATTTTGTAAATGTTGGCTTTTCATTTTAATGATCTAGTAAAAATCTAGTAAAGTCCTAATGATCTTTTTTTCAAATTATCTTTGGAATACAAAAAAACTACTCTTTGGAATACAAAAAGCTAATAGCAAATGGATATCAGAATTACCTGTTGGTGTCAAAGACTCCCAAGCTCCACTCCTCCCTTTTGATTACTGACTAACAATGTAAACTAGTCACTAATCTTAGTGAACTTTTTGTCTTAGGGGTCCTTTTATAATCTACTGAAAATTATGGAGCTTCTCCCCAGAAAAATGCATATATGCCTACCTACAATCAAATTTATAAATGATTTCCATGAATTTATGAATCCCCTGAAAGCCAAGGATACAGATCCATAGTCATGAGGCAAAGTCCCCTGCCGATGAAGACCTAAATCATCCAAGCAGTCCTAGGATCAAGCCCGGAGTAGGGCTCCCTAGGCAGAGGGGAGCCTGAATTCCCTTTGCCCTTCCCCCTGCTCATGCTCTCTCTCTCTCTCTCTCTCTCTCTCTCTCTCTCAAATAAATAAATAAAATCTTTAAAAAATAATAAAATAAAATAAACAAAATAAATCCTCCAAGCATGAGAGTCCCCATCTGTCTAGATCCCTGAGGAATCTCAGGAATCTAGTATAAGAACAGCCCCTATGATCCAACTCCTCACTTCACACATGAAAAACTCCAAACTCAGACATGCACAAGACTTGTGCATGGTCCCAGAGCTACTCAGTAGAAACACTGGAACAAAACCCTTGTTCCCTCCTGACTCACATCCCAGTGACCTCTCCATAACTCCTTGATTTCTCAGACTAGGCAACACCTGATCCCAGAGGTACCAAGTGGTTGCCCTATCAGAGACTTCAAGGTAACAAGGCACATCCTGAAGCATAAGCTTTCTTTAGAAAATTGATCTAGATTTGGAATAAAAGACACTCGGGTATATTATAGAGTGCAAATTTTGCAAAAAATTATAAGAAAAATACATCATTTTTTTAAATGTATTGAGCCTTCCGAGAGTCACCAATGATTTTAGAGCCAAATCCCCTATAAGTACTTTTCCATCCCCTCTGCCCTGCCCTCCTCCACACCGTGCTGCTATCATGCCCCTGCCTTCAGTAAGTAGCCCAGACTACCATCTGTGTGACTTCAGCTAAGTTGCTTAATCTTCCTGAGCCTTAATTTCCTCTTCTGTAAAATGGAGAGGATGGTAGTACTCACATCCTGGGATTGTTGCTTAAAATATTGCCTGCAACACTGCCAACTACTCTATATATTGTCATTGTTTTTACCGTTAGTACAATCGGTTTTTGCAATCACTGTGCTAGGTATAATCAGCCTGTGAAACAATAGATGTGAGTGTGCTGGGTGAACATTAAAGCATCTTCCTCGTATAAGGCATCATTATTAACATAGTTGGCTCGGTAGCTATGGACAGTCATAGGTCATAAAATTAACATGGACAGAATATTTACCCTTTATGAAACCCTGACAGTTGTTCTGTTTGGGGAATTGAGAGAGCTCCCAATAGAATCCCAGGAGAAGAAAGCTGCCTCAGAAGAAAGATGACCCTTAGATAAACAACCATAAACAGATTTCAGTATCATCATTAGACCAACAAATCACCCTTCAAAAACGCCAGCTGACAGCTCCGTGATCCAGTACTGATGGGAAAGAAACCCTGCTGGGGTGAAATAATTGAGGGAAATATGGCCAGATTAGATGTCATCTGATGAGTTTACATTCTATAATAATTTAAACAGTCATTGGATCTCCATCCCTGCCTTATCCAGCTCTGCAATACTTAATATTTGTGGCTGCTCCTGGTGGCTCTCCCTCAGCCCTAACTTCTGGCCCAGGGTTTAAATAAATTGCATTTCCTGGGTGTAATTTGAAATAAATTAGCCACGGGATGGCTGCCTTCCCACCAGGTTCCCACCAGGTACCTGAACATAGTGCTTCATTCTCTGTCTCTCTCTTTTTTTAAGATTTATTAATTTGTTGAAAGAGAGGGGATGAGGAGAGGGGCAGAAAGAGAGGGAGAGAGAGAATCTCAAGCAGATTCTGCACTGAGCATGGAGACCTAGGTGGGACTCGATCCCATGACCCCAAGATCAGGATTCTGAGATCACAACCTGAGCAGAAACCGAGAGTCCCAAGCTTAACCAACTGTGCCACCCAGGCACCCCCACACCTTTAAAGAATAAAGTGCTTTATTCTAGGCACTTAGAAGCACTTTTTAACAGCAACTAAGATGCGCCAAGAGAGAAGAACTAATCGTTGGTCTGCTGGCCCCATCAGCCAGGAGGAATCGATTAAATTACCAGATTGTGCCATGTGCCTTGTTTGCAGCATGAAAAGCTGGGAAACAATTCTAGGGTTTGAGCCAGAGCAGAAGAGGCAGCCCCAAAAAGGGCCAGAGCACAAGGCTGCCCCAGGGTTTGTCGTGGTCCATGTGGGCCATCCACCTCCCTGAGTTCACGCGGCAGCCGCTCCCCTCTGTCTGGTTGCCTGGATCCCTTCACCAAGTCCCACTTTCATATTTTCATATTTATGAGTTCGCATAGTTGCACTCCACCATTCATTTCTGCCTTTTCCCCATCTGTTTATATGAGGCAGCCACATGAGAGGAAAAAATAAGACACCCTAGAAATTAATTCCATGAAGTAAGAATTTACTGTCTCTGCCACGTAGGGGAGCATAAAAGAAGGGGAGATGTCGTTCTGTAATTCATTCTTGAAAGTGTGACAGCTTCTGGGTGTCTCAGGTTGGGGGTGGGGGTGGTGAGTTTTATTTTCCAGGACCCAAAGTTTGTCTTCCTTCTTGATCTGTGCAGCAAGGGCCTGCTTCTGAAAGACCAACCAAGTTCATCAAGCACTCAGTGTGAATATTTAGCTGGGTGATTCACTCAGTGTTTTCACTGTCACTGAGGATGAGTCAATGTCAAAGTTTGAAGGGAGCTGAGAGTTTATTAAATCCAACCACATTATTTCACAGATGGGGAAAACAAAGGCCAAAAGGATCACTATTTGCCTAAAGTCATATATAAGCTATGTGGCAGAGCCAAGACCAGAAGCCTCAAACTCTTCAATCCCCAGGCCAGAGAACTTTCCCAAAATGTGCCTCTTGAGTTCCATGCATCTTTCTCTTGTCTTGAGTCCCCCATGGAGCTCAGACTCAGAAAAGCCCCGTCAGTGACAAAGAGAGCACAGCTTCTATGGCGTAGTTCCGACAACCGTTCTAGATGACAGGCATATTCCCTATGATCCAGAAAAAAAACAAACAACAAAAAAAAACACTCCAAAGAATATGTTCTAAAGAATACAGACATGCATAAAGTTGTATGTAAAGATAGCTTTGCAATTAAAAATATGGAATTCATATTATTTTAAAAATTTCAAAATTATATATAGGATACCAAGCTTCCCATTACAGAGATTTGAACAGCAAGTACCAATTGTAGTTAATCAGATCATAAAGAGGGTTTACCTGTTTGTGTCTTTTTTCTTCTTTCTGTAGAGTAAGTGCATTTATTTTTTAGATGCAAATACACCATCCCTCAAGGCACATAAAATAGTTGTCATTTCTGAAAATTGTGTCTACCAGAGAAATACACAATTTCCTTGATTCATATGCCTTCCTCCTTCACCGCAAGAGCCTCAGCACTTTACACTTTAAACATATCAGAAAAACACCCAGGAGAGAAGAACCACCAACGGCTCAAAAAAGAAGAGTTCCTTATACTTTCTGGGTTTATTGAGATGCAACAAGATGACTTCTTTTGTTTTATGTCAAACACTAAATCTAAAGTAATAATCCTCAGAAATATGCCAGTTCTGATTTTTTCCTTCTTATCCATAGTATAGCTCCAGTGTGACAGGACATAAAATGAATGGCCCCGGTGTAAACTAACGTTGCAGAAACATCACATCTATTTTTTTATCTGAAATAAACAATATAAAATGTAACTTCTGTGATCTGAAATTCAAGGTTGCAACTCTTAAGCACTTGGTTTTCCAAAGATAATCAATTAGAAAAAGAAAAATATATCAAATACTAGAAGCATTTTTTTTGTACTCCTAAAACATAAGGTCTTTGTAGAAAATAAAGCAGTATTTAAATCAAACACACACACAATACAGATGAATGAATTGAATTAAAAATCCTTAAAAAGTTTTCCCCTTGTCGGGCTCTGCCTGGAGCAGGGAGTCTCCTTGAGGAGTCTCTCTCTCTCCCTCTCCCACTACCCCTCCCTCCATTCACTCCACTCTCCCTCTCTCCCTCAAATAAATAAATGTTTCTAAAAAAAGAAATCTCTAAAAAGTTTAAATGTTAAGCAAAAATAAAAGTGAATAAAAGTAAAAAATATTACAAACAAAATAATTCATGACACTATCATGTTAATCTTAGTGCACTGTATTAGATTTACAGTAACAAGAACAGTTAAAATGAACACCAAAGGCACCTGGGTGGCTCAGTCGATTAAGCATCTGCCTTCAGCTCAGGTCATGATTCCAGGGTCCTGGCATCAAGAACTGCGTCAGGCTCTCTGCTCAGCTGGGAGTCTGCTTCTCCCTCTGCCCTTCCCCCTTGCTTATGATCTCTCTCTCTCTCTCTCCCAAATAAATAAATAAAATCTTTTAAAAATAAATAATAAAATAAAATAAAATGAACACCTAAGATGATGGTCTTCAAATGACATTAAATGCTATCTTTGATCTTTTGGGGTTTTGGCTTCACAATAAGTATATAATAAATATCTGTAATACCTTGTCCATGTTGAGCACTTATCTTTCTCCATTTGAAAGCCCTTCTCCAGAGTCACACTTAGAGCCATCCCAGTGGCTGGGGAGTAGAGACTCAGCAGTGGGTCCATTAACAAAGCAGACTTCGTATCTACATGTTCCTGGAGTTTGTATATCCACTGATCAACATAGTCCAGAAGTTTCTTTTCCCATTGGTCCCATATTTTCAGTAAGAATCTTTTCCAAGTAGGAGCACCCAGATTGTTCCGCCGTCGCAACACCAACAATGTCTTCCCTGGCCTTTAGTGATGCTTTCCCACCACTTGGCATTACGACCCTCGCAGAGATGTTTAACTAGACTACATACACTCTGCAGAAACGCAGCAACTCCAAGGTAAGTATATTTGACTTGTCACTTGCTTTCTTTGGTGGGAAAGAAGAAACTGCATTTTTAAGGTCCCTCCCAAGAAGAGAATGATTTTGTGGCACAATCTTACACCGTGATGTTTATTTCCTCCAGGGGAGCTGCAGATTTCTCTCAACACAGCGTTGGGTCTTCAGTCACAGTTCCAGATGTCAATCCAGTTCCAGAAGGAAAAGGTGTGGAGGGTGCCATGTCCAAAGCTCCAGAAAAAGAGGACAATTGTGTGTCAATCATATGCTTGTATGTCCTGTATTTCCAAAGTGACTGAAACTGCTCTCCTGTGGGAATATGATTCTGCTGCTAAGATTGAACCATATTCATTGATTGGTGAGCACCAGGTGACAACTTTGACCCCACAGACTCCATTATAGTTCAGACCCTCTGGAAGTTCAGACCCTCTGGAAGTTCGGACCCTCAGTGCTAGGGCAGAAGAGGTCTTTGAAGAACCTGCTAGAACCTTCCTTGTGGACACCATAACTTTCCTGAGGAACACGTGCTACTTCCTGCAGTTGCATAGGAGAGCAACTTTATTTTACAAGCATGACTAGAGTACTCCAATTGTAAATATTTTTTGTAGAAAATCATTTTGTACTCACTGCATTAGGGTCACATCTCAGGTAAAGGAAGCAGGGATTTTCATCTTGGCTGATCAGGCTTCTCTTCAAAATCACCAGATGTCGGTCCCCAGGCCAGTGGCACCAGCAGCTGCTCCCAGCCCAAGTCCCTGGCGCCCAGTGCAGCCCAGGTGAGAGGGAGGCTCTGGGCCAGGGCTCCACCTGCTGCATCCCAGGAAGAGGCCAGCAGCGAGCAGTAGGTCTGTCCCGCGTCCTCACCCTGGGCTCTAATATGCTGCCGGCCCAGGCCAACTCTGAAACTTCTCTTTGTGTTTTTCTATGAGTTTCTTCCCAAGTTGTATATACAAATATGTTTGTATTTTAATGTTTTAATTGGAGAAAATATTACTTAAAGTAAACCAAATGTTTTAGTAAACATTTCATTTTGCTCTTGAGCAACTCCTCTTCAGAGTGCTCTTCTGAAACCAGACTTCTAGTCCACGAAGTGATTGGGCCTCCAACCACCATCACCACCAAACTACTGACCCATTCTGATACCCTGCCCCTGGAGGCTGCATCCTGAGTCCTATGCCTCCTCCAACATACATGCTCTCAGGTCTACTGAGCTCCTGCCATGAGATGCATTATCACTCAAAAAGCCAGCATTTTTGTCAAGAGTTCCAGCATCCCAATATTCCAGCATCTGATGTCAGACAGAACCATAGTGCTAATTTGCCCTGACAGGTGCACTGACAATGACTTGAACCATTCCTATGTCTGGTGTCCCAGATACATACTCAAGTTTGGCCTTCTTTTGTCCTTGCTGGAATCCCAGTTCAAGGCCCCTTTCCAAGTTCCGGCATCTTCTGATGGCTCTTCAGATCCAGTGGTTGATAACCCAGCATACTTTGAGTCTGTATCCACTGGAGCCATGACATATGGAATCAAATAAGGCTGAGGTTCTTCACGGAGAGCTCCCTGGAAGAGGTCCCTCATCATCTGACACTCAAAGCATGGCAGAAAGCTAGCAATAATTTAAGGGTTTGTGTTTAAAGAAATACTTGGCAAGGATGGCTGAGCTTTAAATTAATAAATTCTATTTCACTGTAGACACAAACCATGGGTGTCATCTATTAGGACTTGGCACTTTATGGCTCCTGGAGATGGCACCATATCAGAATAGACCTTAGTCATTTGACAGGAATAAGATGAACACAACACATCACCCAGCAGTGATGCTTCCTCCAGCCCCTTATCATCTCAGTAATTTCAGGAATTTATAAAAGAGATTTAAACATAATTTTGGATTCTCATACATCTAAAGTTGTTTCTGAGGAATCTTTAAAGTAAAGGAAGCGAGCTCAAGAAGAAAAATCAAACCGGAGCTCCTAGGCAAGTTAGCTTCCCTTAAGCCCCATTCATCCATAAAAAATATTTTTAAATAAAGTTTTCCCTCCAGAGTATGAGAGAGAACTCTTAGCCAGGGTTCATGTGATGGAGGCATGGAGCAGGGGCAGTGGAAAATGAACATCCCTGACTTGCCTTGTGTGAAAGGAAACGATAGCTCTAGTTTTGCCCATTAAAATCAGGTTAGCGTATAAATTTTTGGCAGGAAATTAAATGATGCAAACAGATGGAGATAGCGGTATCTTAATGCCCAAAGCAGTTTGTCTTTAAATATAATAATATAATAAAATGAGGGAGGGAGTTTGCTTCTGAGCATCTGTTTTTATCTCAAGAGAAACTATCAGAGACAAGAGAGTACAATGGCTTTTGGAACCGTGTGAACATGAATCAGACAGAGCCAGTATGAGGAGACGGTTCTGGAACTCTGGGTCTAATGGTCAGACCAAGAGGAGGGATGGTAACTCAGGGCGCAGCTTTGAGAGCTGCAGCAGTACACGGCAGGACCTAGCTGCAAGCCTTTCAGGATCATCCACATCCTCAGTACTAGAATACCTCAGCCCAAGACAGGCCCATCATTCAAGGTCATCGAGCAGGGCTGGGTGATTCCGTCACCGAATCTGATTTCCTTAGCACATTCTACAGCTTCAAGAAGGCAGACAATACAGGGGGAGAAAGACACTTGGGGCCAAGACCAAGAATTGAATTTCCTGTAAAAATAGCAAAGTACAGGAACCTCTAATCCCTCTAGTTCTCCCCTGTAAGCTGTACCCAAACCACATCCCAAAGATGTGGGGGAAGCAACTTGGGGATGGATTCGGTGGTCAGTGAGTTGGAGATGATGCAAATACCTGATTGCAGATTAATAGATAGAATATTACGTCAGTTATGATTTTTACTATTGTTTTTTCTATCTTACATATAAATGCATTGATAAAAATTCTATAAAGATATACCAGTCTCATAAAGGTGGCTACCTCTAAAATGCGTAAGTTCTAGGAGAGGTAGCTGAGGAGATATGCAAAGGCTTCCAGGACTAGGTGAGATTAATTTTGAAGACTCTGTAGGAATTACCAAAGCGAACAAGGGAAAGACAATATTCCAGCAAAGAGCTTAGCATTTTAGGGTAATGATCAGTAATTTGGTAGAGTCGGAATATAGGCCACTCAGGAAGACCTGATAAGAGATGAGATTGGAAAAGGAGCCAGGCATCTGATCTCAATGGGCCTTGTATTTAATTCCAAATAATTTCAATTTCTGCCTATGGGCAATAGAGAGCCTGTGTTTGATTACAAGCAATAGAAGGATCATCCAAGAGTGATTCAAATAATAAGCACGTCTATTTTGTTATGTATTCACGCTGGTCCCACGCGGATAGGGTGGAAAGCAAGAGGGGATGGGATGCAAAGCAGCTACCCAGCTGGACAGGAAGCATGAAGCCAGTGGTCTCTGAGATGGTGCCTAATGAACCCCCAGGGCAGCAGTGAGTTGAGGAAAGAAGCCAGGTGGAGAGGAACTCCCATTTAGGGGTGCTGATATGCTTGGCCAACCTGATTGGGAAAAAGAGCCAGAATTCATCCCTGTATTGCCAAAAATGCTTTGCAAGAGTAGACAAAACTAACCTAGGGTGGAAAAAAAAGTCAGACCAGTATTGCAGGAGCAGAGACTGGTGGAGAAGGAGCATAAGGGGGATCCCTATGTGGCTCAGCAGTTTAGCACCTGCCTTCGGCCCAGGGCATGATCCTGGAGTCCTGGGATCGAGTCCCACATCGGGGTCCCTGCATGGAGCCTGCTTGTCCCTCTGCCTGTGTCTCTGCCTCTGCCTGTGTCTCTGCCTCTGTGTGTGTGTGTGTGTGTGTGTGTCATAAATGAATAAATAAAATCTTAAAAAAAAAAAGAATGAGGGAAACTTCTGGACTGATGGTAATGTTCTAAACCTTGATAGGGGTCGGTGTTATATGTGTGTATCAATTTGCCAAAATGGATGGAAAAGTACACCCAGAGATTTGTGCTTTTGTATAAAGAATTCACCCTCCACTGAAAAATTTAAAAATAATAATAATAATAGAAAACACCCTAATCAGACACTGCATTCTAGTTCATGAATGCAAAGCAAAGGATTTAGGAGTAAAGTAAGCTGATGAAATGCACGACTCTGAAATGTTTCAGAATAGCAAGTAGATTTGTGGACAGATGAAGCCATGGAGAGGTAGGCTCAAATGTGTAAACAAATGCAGCACAAGTTAACCACATAATCTTGGTGGTGTTCATTGTAAAATTCTTTTGAGCAATGTTTAGAAATTTGTTATATAAAATATAGGAGGAGGTGGGAAAAATCTTACAAAAATCTCTTCTCAGAGCCTTAAAACCTACACACTGGGTTTCACACAGTCACACCCCTGGCACAAGACAAACCTGACTATTCTGTGATTCTATCGTGCCACAATCCCAGAAACCCAAGTTCCCAGGAAAATCCCTTTGCTGGATGGATGTGTAGACGCCATCTCCCAAGTTCTGACCACAACATTTCAAACAGAGCAGTTTTCATTCTCTAATCAATAGTGGCCATGCAGTAGTCCTTCACCAACTGCAAGAACTAAATTCTCGAAAGCCCCATCGTATGTGAACTGAAGAATTGAAGATCTTATTAGAAACATTTGTGCTGGAAGACAGAGGTTCCAAAAGAACTTTAAAAAAAAAAAGCTTTCCTAAATATTTTCATATTCAATGAGACACAAAAAAACAGCAAAATAAATACATAACTTAAATTTTGAAGTATTTCGAAATAATCATTAGAACCATAAAATTAAATATTTATTTGCCATCCCCTTCTCACCAGACCATGGTTTCTCCAACTCAGCACTATTAGCATTTGGGGCCAGATCCTTTTTATTTGGGAAAGGGCTGTCCTATGCACTGCACAATGTTTAGTGGCATCCCTGGCCTCCACCCACTAGATGCCAGTAGTTGGGGTTTTTTAATATCTATTTATTCACTGGGGCGCCTGGATGGCTCAACTGGTTAAGCACCTGCCTTTGGCTCTGGTCATGATCCCAGAGTCCTGGGATGGTGCCCGGACTCAAGCTCCCGGCTCAGCAGGGAGCCTGCTTCTCCCTCTCCCCCTACCCCTCCCTCTCATTTCTTATTTATTTGAGAGAGAGAGAGAGAGAGAGAGAGAGAGCACTTGAGCTGGGGGAGGGGCTGGGGCAAGGGAGAAGCAGACTCCCTACTGAGTGGGGGACCTGAGATCATGACCTGAGCTGGAATCAAGAGTTGGACACAGCGACTGAGCCACCCAGGCACTCCTAGATGCCAGTAGTTTTCGTCGTAGTTGTGACAACCATAAGTGTCTCCAGACATTCCCAAGTGTCCCCAGGGGAGAAACATCCCCTGGTTGAGAATCCCTGAACCAGATCCTTTCCCTGGTATTCTTTTCTCAGCATTTCAATGAGATGCTTGTAGATACATTTTGCTTTGTTCTGAATAATTCACATACCAAGAGGCACCTGTTCTGTATCAAGTCCGTCATCCAACTGTCCAATGCCTTTCTGGTTTTATGGTTCCAAGTTGTTCTGTCTGCTTCAGAAGGAACATAGGAACGTTGGAGCTTGAGACAGAAAAAGCTCTCACTAATCTTTATCTAAATAATCTGTTCAGCTCACTGTTTAGATGCCTTTAACTCCCCACCTCCCTCTTCCTCCCTTACACACACACACAGACACACACACACACTCACCCATGCGTGTAGAAAGACTCCCCTGCACAGAATACTTCATGCCAAAGTCCCTTTCCTAAGCTTCTCTCTCTCCTGCTCTGCATCCGGCATGATGTCTCTTTTCTATTCCCTAAAACACATCTCCTAACTTTTTCTAATTATTCCCAACTTGAGTGACTCACAATTCTGGGCTTTTCATAATTTTAGTAAGACATGCAAAAGCAAACCTAGACTTCTTGGAACTTTGGGGAAAGAAACCAACGCTAACAGGAGAGGTGACCCAATGTTCTGCATTCGATCCAAGGTTTATAGGTGCCAAAGTTGACGTGACTATCCATGCTGCACATGTGGGCGCCGGGACCTTTCTGGGTGGGTGTTCTCTTTTGCCATCATGAGCAGCAGTACAGGGTCACTCCTGGTATTGGCAGGGGAATCCGTAGGACTCCTGTTCTGACCTAGGAGGGAATACAGCTTTTTCAGTGGAGCCTGCATCTCTAGCAATGATGAGATAGTACAGGAAATTTCTTTCAAATGGCAACAGTGGGGCCCCTCTGGATGTTGACCTAGCCGGAAATGCCCTTTGGGTCTTCTCAGGGCTTAAGTGCCATGACAGCTCCCAAACCCCCTGTGTAGTATCTTCTGTCCAGACTCTAAGTGCAAGGGTGTCACTGACTGTGTTTGCTGGCAGGGGGATTGGATCTCCTCCTGATGCTGCCACCCTCCTCTCCAAGACTCAATGCCCTGCTGGGTCAGAGACTGACAAGACTTCAGATCCATTGCATTTTCAGAAACACTGGATAGAAATACTCAAGTTATCCCAGCTCTTGGAGACAAGACAGAGTGACCTCCCACATCCTTGGAGAAGCACCTCTCTCATCCATAGTAGCTGTAACATGGCGCTGCGTCATCCTGACGCCGGCACCCTCCTCTTCCCCAAAAGACTACAAGCTCTGAGAGAGCTGGACTGTAGGTCTCTCACCACTGAGCTACTAGCACTGATCACAGCACCTAGAACACAACAGATGCTTGCTATGTACTTCATGAGTAGAAACGAGGAGAAGGATAGCTTCAAGAATATCGAAAAGTTTACACTCCCTGAGTTGGTGCCAGAAGAACCAGGCAAAGGGAGGTAAGAATAAGTTTGTACATTTGAGAAAAGAATTCTTGATCCAAGAAGTAGGTTCAAGCTAACTAGTTTCTCATCCTAGACAAACCTGACAAGGTTTCTGTGACTCTGACATTTGATTTCTGGTCCCGCGTTTGTTTAGCCAGAGATTAATGAAAGTCACCATGACTGCCTTCACACGACACCTTCACAACCTCCCAGACTTCCAAGGCAGCAGTAGAGCATCCCATGGTTTTCTAGCCATGTGCCCTCTTTATCCGCCATGTCACTAAAACCCTCTTTATCCACCCTCTTTATCCACCATGTCACTAAAACCCAATTATAAAACTTGAAGATACTGTGGGTTCAGACAGTCTGGAGCTGAGGAAGGATTTTCTTTCTTGGGCCTTCATTCCTGTCACAGTCAGCCAATAATCCCTTTGACTGTCAGCCAATCCACTGACCCTAAGTCCGAAGATGGAAGGTTGACGCCAAGGGGCGTGGCCTATGATTGAGTCTGCCTAGGCTGTAACTTCAGCATGGCCTGACTCAAAACTTCTTTTGCAAACTATATTCCCTTTAAATATGGAAAACAGAAATGGGAGTAAAATTGGCAAAGCAACTCTGGAAAATAATTGGGCAGCATCCGCTAGAATTTTAAATCATCTTATCCTGTAATTCAATATTCTACTTCTTGCTTGGAAAACACATGTGTGAATAAAATAATAATAAAAGTAATAGAGCATGCACAAGGATGTCAACTGCAGTGTTTTTTATAATACTGAAAAACTGGAAATGAACAAAATGCCCACCAACAGGGGAAGGGCGAAATAAACCCATAGACCCATACTAACTAACATTGGTTGCATGCAGCAAATGAAGTTCAGGTAACCTCTTTGTACTAACAGGAGTAGGTCTCTAAGACATATTAAATTTTAAAAATGCAAATAACACGCTAGGAATCCCTTGCTGAAAGCACACACTCAAACACACTCATAACCTAGATATTTCCTATGAACACAACAGTAGGTATGTAAGTCGACTGGGAAATGTGGGGTAAGGTACATATCAATCCACTGGCCGTGCTTCCCTTGGGGTTGAGAGCAGAGGGAAAGAGAAGAGCAAAGGACCTCTTTTACGAAGAGAAAATATTCATGCACTCCTTGAAAAATTAACAATTAAACACAAAAATGGGTGGGGAGGAGCTATGTCTCTCCACCTCTACAGGGGAAGCTATTAAATGGAACTACCAGGAAATAGCAGCTCTTAGAATGGATGCAATGATCGAGGGTAGGATCGTCCCTTAATTGGGCAGGATGGCATGGTTGAATGAATGCGCTGAGAATTCTCCCACTGCAAAAATGTAAATCCTTCGGGTTGAGAATCCTTCAACTGGGAAGGGATGCTGTGTGTTAGGTAGAGAGTTGAACTAGATCCCCATTCGTGTTTAATACCTAGAATGCCGTGTAATCATCCAATCTGTAATGACAACAGGCACAGTCTACTACCAGGCATGAGTGTGCGCCCAGCACAGCCCTAGGTGCTTTACATGCAGCCTCTCAGTTAGGTGTAGTTATTCCTACTCTACGAGTGAGGAAACCAAGTTCATAGTAAGCAGTGAGCTGAGGTATGGAGGCAGGTGTGCTTCACTTCAAAGCCCACTCTCTCAACCACTATGCCATAGAGGGCGTGGGAATTCGGGGACTCTACATGCTGGAAGAGGGTTAGGGTGTTCATAGTGGGCCCTTCTAACAGTTCTGAAGTTCTAACAGCCCCTATGGCTTATTGGGGACCATGGAATAGTTTCTCCACGTCCAATAAAATGAAGCTGCCCCTACAGAACATTCTTCTGGATACGGCATTCCTTAAATTCTGTCCCAGGAGCTGTGTGATAATGAAGTTTCATTGTCATTTGAAAGAGGTTGGTGGAAAAGGGAAACGAGTCCCAGGTGGGGCCGATCTGAATGGTGCAGCAGAGGAAATGCTGTCCCCATGAACACAAGCAGCTGGGTGTCTGGACGCATCATAAAATTTTATTGTGAAATGCGCAGATGATGGGCCCAGCTGCAAAACATCAGGAGTGTTTATCATGATCTCCCAGTGCATTCTGGGTGCGCTCCCCTTTGACACTATTTTTTGTGGGTTTAACCTAATTGAGATGAAGACATCAAAATTACTTCAAGGTGCAGTCCTGCTGGGAGGCACGCCATGGGCTTCCCTCTCTGAAGCTCATCATACCATTTGTCATGATGGCTAGACAAGCAGTGAGAGGGGTAAGTATTAAGCATTAACATGAGAAGATGACATGACCTGAAGGTTAGTAGATCTTTGTTGGTTCCATCCCTATCTGACAGACGTCATGTTACCAAGCCCACAGGGAGGCCAAGGGTTCTATTGGCCATACTTCAACATTGACCAAGATCACCAAACCATGCCATACAACGATGCCTGCGTTGTTTGTGTTCCAGAGAATGAGATAATGTACAGCCCCAAAATAGTTTTACTCTGTCCACCCACCCCATACACTTTACAAGCAGTTCTATCCTCGGTAATAATCCCTTTTCTTAGGTAAGGCTGTGCCTCTTCCCTTAAAGACTATGACATTCTCAATCAGGGTTTCCCCTATGAGCCACAGAATCCGGAAAGTGTTGGGGTGACTATTTTCTCGCTCCCAAAGATAGTACATAATCGGTTCTATTTCAATTGCAGAGGAAAGAAGTTGAATCATTATGTACAATGGATGCCTTTGACATACAGCTTAACTCTCTTACTGGATCCCCGTTGAGAAGGGCTTAGGAAGGTCTCAAGTGTCACACGCCGTAAGATTAAGTCATAGAAGCTCATAAGGAAAGAGCTTCTTACCAGTTGGCCAGTTAAACATCCCTTTTTTATTTTATTCTTTTGTATATCTTTTTATTGGAGTTTGATTTGCCAACATATAGTATAACACCCAGTGCTCATCCCGTCCAGTGCCCCCCTCAGTGCCCAACACCCTGTGACATCCCCTTTTTATACGTGAATTCTCAATGGTACCCTGAAAAGTAGTCGATTAGCCTCTACCTGAACAGCTCAGCCAGCAGAGGCAGCAAACACCATGAGGAAGGAGGCCTACTGCAAGGAGCTCTTCTCTGGATGAGGTAGGAATCGGCCAGACCGAAGGGCCCCTTGAAAGCTAGATCAACACTTGGGGACCGCATCCCGTAGGTAGTGGTAAGCCATCAGTCCCCAGCTCTTTGCAGGGCCGAAGCAACCCCAAGCCTGTTCTCTGATTCTGCCAAAGTAATATAATGGTATATTACTGCAGGGACTAGCACCCACAGAACTGCTGACAAGTTCTGATGTAGGGCCAGCAGGTAGATGCTATCAACAGGTAACACCATTCGTCTCACTCACGGAGATTTACATGGCAGGGCAGACAGCGCCCCGAGGAATGCTATCTCTGCCTGTAACCTGCCTCCTTGGATAACTTGCAAATACCCTGTCCTGATGTCTTATCTTGTTTTCTCACATCAGGCCTGGGCTGAGGTTTCAGGTGTCAAGCTGCAGCCAGAAGGGAGATTTATGGTCCTGTTATCAGCTCCAGACAGCAAGAGGCTGTGGTCACATGGTGGGGGAACAATAGCCGCGCGGGGGAAGGCCGCGAGGACGGCTGCTGGTCACCACCTGGAGTCACCTGTGCCCACATAGTCCCCAGGGGCAGGTGGACTGGGCTGAGGGTTGGAAATAGAAATGCCTCGTGGGTCCTGGGAAAACAGCTCCATCCACGCGAGTGCTCTGAGTGCAATCACTTACTAGCTCGGATGGTTATTGCCTATGGCTAAATCCACTGTCACATATTTCAGAGGTGCTAAATCATTCCAGCAATGTATAAGATGGAAAGCCTATCACAGCTGCTTAGGACTGAAGAGGTCATGATAAATGGGGAGTGAGTGAGAAGACCCCTGGGGGCTCACTCGTGCCCACGTTCAAGCCACAGAAGAGGCATCCTGTTGGCTTGTCCCATGTGACAGCTGGTACTCCCCCACCCTCCAAGGGCAAAAAAGAGATATTGCAAAACAACTTCTACTTCTCAGGCATGGGCAAGATGAGGAGGCAGTGACGAATCTCATTATTACGGCAGCCGTGCATTTTCATTTACCATCGTGGGACTCCACCTCATTTCTAACAAAACCTCTTCAACTACACAAATACGTAACAACATATAGTATATGATCTACATTATCTACACATAGCTATAGATCATATTATAGATTGTAGATACAGATTGTAGATTATAAATATATATGTATTGCAGATACAAATTTTATCTATAAGGTCTATAGCTCTATATGTAATCTTTTCAAACATTTTTTTAGGATTTTATTTATTTATTCATGAGAGACACAGAGAGAGAGGCAGAGACTCAGGCAGAGGGAGAAGCAGAATCCTCAAGGGGGGGATGATGCGGGACTCGATCCCAGGACCCCAGGATCATGCCCTGAGTCGATGGCAGATGCTCAACCGTTGAGCCACCCAGGAGTCCCTCTCTATGTAATTGATATAGCATTTGATAGATGTCACAAAATATAGTACGATGAGCTAACGGCTTTCCCATCCCTAACTGCACCCTCATGTTGCTGGACCCTGAACACACAACCCCTGCCACCACCACCCTGACGCTATGAGTAGGACACACTAGGAGAGCACCTCTCTCATTCCCTTCCCTTACCCACAGCTCTCTCGGAGCCTTCAAGTGTGGGCAAAAAGGCGAGAGCAGACTTTAGTTGACTTCAGGGAAATCCCGACACTAAGCAACAGAGAGAACCATCCAAATCTCCCTGCCTTCCGCTCAAGCTGCCAGTAGAGAATTTAGATTTGCCAAGGAGATTCTTTTCTAGGCATTAGGCTAAAGTCACCACTTATTCCCCTTGGTCTGCTACAAAGATATCATCGTCCGCTGAGTCAGGGCCTGGGCTGAACCTGAGCAGGTGACCCCAAAGGAAATGGCTCTAGTGTGCCCACGAGCAGCTGTCTCCTCCAGAGCCCTGCTCAAACACAGTCTCTCCAGAGACTCTTCCCCAGTTTACCCTGAGTAATTGAGCAGAGGCTGGACCACACACAACAAATATTTACTGTGTGCCTGTTACATGGAGAGGATGATGTCAAGGAGCCATTTCAGTTCTGTTCAATTCAGCCTACGTTTATTTGGAAGCTTTTGTTAGAGAAAAGTGGAGTATCATGGGTTCAAGAAAAACGTCTGAGCCATCCTACTTGATCCACATCCTGAGTCACCAGCTCCTTTGATATTTTTTTTTTCCTTTGATATTTTTAAGTGAAATGAGTTAACATATCCAAAATAGTTAAAACCATGCCCAACACAAAATAAGCACTCAATGTATATTAATCCTTATTACAAGACACAGTGGCTAAGCCCTGGAGATGTAACGACCAGGGCATTGTTCTCGACCCCTCTAAGAAAATACAATCTATGGAAGAGAAGACACTGAGGCAGAGCATTTCAATACAGCGGAGTTTCCCAACCCATCGGCCATGACACACTGATATACCCAAAGCGCTTCACAACTCTACTGCCAAATTGTGAACAATGTTGAAAAGGAACATTTGCTACAGTGACTATAATATAGTTATGTTCCTCAGTTAAATCATTGAGCCGAGTGGAGAGATAATATTGTGTAGACCAGGGAACAATGCCACACTTAGACCAAAGAAAAATCACATCTTACTAGTAAACATAAGAAATGTATTTGGTAAGTGGATAAGAAAGTGCTGTTGGGCCACAGGTAATTCTATTTGAACAGCAAGAGTACTTGAGGATACTTTGATCTGCTAATAACATAGTGCCCAACCTTTAGTCAGGCATTATGGGTAAGATACAAGGACATTTATTATATTGCAGAACAAAAATTGTCAAGGAAAGTGGTTCAAAGGTTGGTCCAGCAGCTCAATTACATCACGCAATCCCACACTCATCCATCTTTCCAGTCTTCAAACCTAAGCCCATCAACTTAGTCTTTAAGCATCTATCCTCTGGGATGCAAAGTGGCGACCACCGTTCCAGCCATCACAGGTAGACATGTTCAGCAAAGAATTTCCAACGAGTCTCTTTTCTTAGGGTCACATTGCCTCAGGTGCCATTGCCAACACTGAATCCCATGGCCATAGCCTCGCTACGAAAGAGTCTGGGAAAGTAAGTGTCTGACTTCTTTGGCCTCCAAAATGGAAGATGAACTTCACCAAGAAAGTGTGCAACCAAGAATGCCTGCCTAGTGAATAAGTGAATCGCCCAGAAACCGTGGCTGTTTATTCAAACAGTGTAAGTTCTTATTGTGCTTGTGCTATAATAGTACTTGTGTAGTAACTATTATTAACTCGTTGAGTGTGGCTTTAAAACATTTAATCCCTTCAAGTGCACAGCCAAATATTCTAGTATTTCAAAATGCACCACAACCATGGAAAGGCTGAGAGCACTAGGTCAGTGCATGGCAGTAAATGCCAGTCACGCAAATGAAATGCTATAGAGGAAACTGGAAAAGCAGCCAGGAGATCATATATATATTCATAGACCATTCATTTTTTTAATTAGTTTTTGACCATTTGCTATGTATCTGGCTCCATTTTATAGCAGTGAGGAAGACGAGGTTCCCGCCTCTATGTCATTTAAGTATTTTGGGTGTGATCTAATGGCCTTGAGCCCCCAAGACCCAAAGATTCTACGTATCCCAAGTTCATGGGAGTTCTTATGGATCCTATGCCCTCTATCCCTTCTCCCAGGACCTGTGTCCTTATACTCTGCAACGTGGCAGTTGTGTCTATGTCAGCAAATATCCTTGCACTTATAAAAGTGTGTCTTGTTTCCATCAGGGCTGCCAAACTTCAGAAAATAAGAAAAACAGGACTTAGGTTCATTTTGTGCCCCATCAGAGCACAGGCTCTTTATCTTCGCAGTGACAAGCTGGCAGAGGAGAAAAGTGCAGACTGATGCACTCATCTCAGCTTTGGTCGTTAGCAGCCACATAGCCTTGGGTGAGTCACCTTCCGAGCCTGGTTCCTCATCTGAAAATGGGCAAGATAATAACCCATATTGCCACATCATACTCTAACAGTGCTAATCGTGGTAAGAAGCCCAGACAAAAACAGTGCACGGTGGCTGGCCTGGTGCAGACCCTCGGCGTAGGGAAGGCTAGTGACAGTCCTCACTGCTCTCCGGCCTTCTAACCTCATTTGCTACTTGTCAAATGAAACCGACCCTCTGCAGCAGGTGGCCAGGCCAGTCAATTAGTGCCTACAGATGGCACGGTGATCTGCTAATTGCTCCAAGGCTTCCAAATTCTAAATTGGTGTGGTGGCTCAGCTGCCAGGAACATCAAGTATTCCCCTCTCCTGCCCCTGCCCTCAGCCCTGCTCCTGAGCATTCCAGTGAAAACTCTGATTCTCTGGAGACGGGTCAGCAGTTTGTGCTGTTATAAATAAGTCGTTTGGACCCTGACCTGACACTTATGAGGAAACAGAAGGTACTTAGTGCCATCTTTGATTTCTTTTTGCCCATCCCCATAAAAAAAAATAATAATCTATGGGAATTTTGACATTTCTCTCATGGTTGAGCTCTTCGGCTGTCACCCAGACTATCCCCAGACTGAGCACGAGGTGAACAGAGGACCTGAGAAGAGACAAGGAATCACAAGAGAATGTCCCACTCAATTATTTATTCAAGTGGCCAAGCATGGTACATACTCACTGCCATGATTTAGCCAATTAAAAAAAAAAATAGGGGCAGATTTCTACCTAGATAAATATATGCTGTATTTTTTTTCCAAATAAATAATCAACCCAGTTTCCTAGCAATTCAAACAACCATCTGCTTTTGTGAGCTCTCCCATCACAGGTGTCCTTCCTGACTCTGAAACCACGGCATGGGCCTGGGCTTCCTGCTAGGAAGTATGGGTAGTTTGCCATTTGCTGGGGAAGAGCCTCGGCACGTGTTTTGTCATTGCCGGTCTGAAAACACGACATGTTACCCATACATCAAAGCATCAGTGTGTCCCCGGCACCTCCTCTGCTAGGCGCTTAGTAAATGGTGGTTGACTGTCATGGAAAGTCGTGGAGAAGCAGAGCAGAGAGGGAGAGGAGACAGATGGACAGACAAGGCTCCCATTTGACAGCCCTTTGGAGCATATGTCTGGGCAGTTGTGTCTCCTTAAATAAGAAAAGTGGAAGAAAGAATCCGAGGAAAGGCCAAGCAAAGAAGAGCCCAGTTCTGCCCATTGTCATTCAAGAGCAGCATTGACAGGACAAAGGTCCTTTGGAAATGATAATGACATATGGTCTCATTCATTTGGGGAATATAAAAAATAGTGAAAGGGAATAAAGGGGAAAGGAGAAAAAATGAGTGGGAAATATCAGAAAGGGAGACAGAACATGAGAGACTCCTAACTCTGGGAAACGAACTAGGGTTGGTGGAAGGGGAGGTGGGTGGAGGGTGGGGGTGAATGGGTGATGGGCACTGAGGGGGGCACTTGATGGGATGAGCACTGGGTGTTATTCTCTATGTTGGCAAATTGAACACCAATAAAAAATAAATTTATAAAAAAAGGAAGTGATAATGCCAAATTTGTGCCAAACTTCAGAAACAAGTGCAGCTTTGCTGCTTGCGTTGGTCCACTGAGGCTGCCCAAACAAAATACCACAGACTGAGGGCTGGGGTGGGGGCTTAAACAGCACAAGGAGGCTGCAAGTCCAAGATCAAGACACCAGATAATTTGGTTCCTAATGTGGACTCTCTTCCTGGCTTGTAGATGTCTATCTTCACACCATGTCCTTGCACAGCCAGCCGGGAAAGAGAAGAGGACACTAATCCTACCAGCTCAGGATCCTCCCCTTATGACCTTATTTAACCTGAATTGTCTCTAAATATAGTCATTTAGGGGGTGAGGGCTTCAATATGTGAAATTTCGGAGGACACGACTCAGTCCATAGCACAGCTGAAAGAGCTTGCACTTTCCGAAGGCCCCTCCGTGTACCCTAGACGTACCCTCAGCACACACTGCAGGCTACAAGACACAGGGACCCGGGTTGGGGATTCCTGCCCATTGGAAAGTTGTTAGAAATGAAGAAAGGAAGAACTAAAATCATAGCACAGGACAATGGTCGGTGGACTTTGAGTTATACCAAACTTTTCTGGAACGCCTCTGTTATAAAACAAGGCAACATGCTGCTCATCCCTAATCTTCTTAGGGCTGTCTTGTAGAACTCCATTTTTCTCATTTAAGGAAAACTACGTGGTATATTCCATATATAACTTCATAACTCTGAAGATGATAGTGCTTCAAGGCATGGAGAAGAAAGGGCCAGGGTGCTGTCTTCCTCTCAGATTCCACATACATTCTACTTAATTCAGCCAATATTTACTAAGCAGCTACTACAGGACATTATCCTAGGCACTGACAATGCTGAGATTTAGGAGAGTTGAGCATGGGCTACACCACCAGGTCTTTCCCCCCTCCCCATCCCTTGACGGCCTTGAGGCTGTGCATGGTAGAAGCATAGAACTGGAAGAGCGTGTCCAAATGACCCTCCGTCCACCCTGGTCTGGAGCCCGAAAGGGGCCAAGCTCCCACGCTCACAGACAAGCGAGTCAAGGACATGATGGAGGCAAAGCCTCTGAAGAGCCGGCGAGGCACCCCCTGCCCACGCCAGGTCATTTGCCTCATCTCCTCCTCCTCTCCTGGCTTCCTTCTCTCTCTGTTCTCATTCGCCTCTCCCTGGACTATGCCTAAAAGGGCTCACGTGTGCTTCCAGGAGACTGACGATGCACATCAGTGAGAAGTCTTGCAATAAAAAAAACTTACCTATCCCAATATTTCCCAGATGTATTTCTTTACTGTAGCAGGTGCACAGCCCTGTGGGTGGCTTCTAAGGTTGCTCATCAGTTTCCAAAGATTCAAGCCAACTCCTTAAGATGCCTTAATTGTAACTCTAAAGATGATAGTATTTGCTTTCAATTCTCTCCCACTTCCTAGCCATGTCTCCTCACTTCTGGCATCCACTAGGTACCATCCCTACCCCCTCTCTGCACCTTGCCACCTTAGATGAAGATCTTCTTCATGACCCTCGGATACAGAGGACCACCAAACAAAACTCGATGCTCTAGGCTGGAATCTCCCAATCGGAAACTCTAAGAAATATTTATCTTGAAGAAGTTATTAAAGAGAGAAAGTTCACAATTAAATAAGTTTACATATTAAGAAGAAAAAATGAGTGGGAAATATCAGAAAGGGAGACAGAACATGAGAGACTCCTAACTCTGGGAAATGAACTAGGAGTAGTGGAAGGGGAGGTGGGTGGGGGTTGGGGGTGACTGGGAGATGGGCACTGGGGGGGTGGGCACTTGACGGGATGAGCACTGGGTGTTATTCTCTATGTTGGCAAATTGAACACCGATAAAAAAAATAAAATTTTAAAAAAAATTCCCCTCTTGGATATTTATAAGATGTATTATTGAAGGTTCTGAGAAGTCCTATATTAGAGAAACTTATCTAATGTCACTTTCCCAAATGCATTTGACCACACACCCCCTTTTTAATAACACCTAACAAGGAAGGAAGTACCAGTCCCCAGAATACCCTTCGAGAAACTCTGCTGCAAACCAGTTTTCTCCTCTGAACTCCTCCTGTCCCATCAAATCCCTCCGCTTTGGTGTGTCATTCTGTCAGCATAAGTGGGCTAAGGATGGCACATTGAGTTAATAACAGCAGCACATTATTTGGTACTAATTTCTAGTACCCCGAATCCTCCCCAAAAAAGCAGTAGCATCTTCATTTTACAGATGAGGACACTGAGCCCTAAAGAAAAGAAACGCACTTTCTCAAGTCTGGCCCAGCCAGGAGGGGTCAAGGTGAGAGTTAAATCCAGGTGTTCTAATGACTCCTTTTTAAACCAACCACTCTTAAAAAAATAAATAAATAAATAAAAATAAATCAACCAGCCACTCTTGTCAATAAGGGGTTAACGCGCTCACTTTCCAGAGCTGTTTACATTTTAAAGTCAAAGAGAAAAAACTACTTTAATCCCAGAAGAATGAAATGAATCCCTACTGACAGGAATCTGTGGAAGACTTTGAGGAAGCCAGGGAGGCCCGTCTTCCTTTCCGACCACAGTGCCCCCTCCCCACGGGTGCAAGGAAAGGTTCACCCACTCGGGCAAGGGGACCTCCCAGCTTCCTCCAAACTAAGGTTGCAACGTGATGCAAATAGCCACGGATCTGTAGGGGGGCACAGCTATGGAGTGGGGCTGTATGACAAGAACTCAGGATGCTCCGATCTGTGCAGCCCACAGACTCTGCCTTCTGTTAATAACTTGGGTTATGGTTTGATTCCAAGAAGGCCAAACTGAAGCCTACTGCCCATCATACGTGAGATGTTTCTAACAAAAGGGATATGTCCGCGTAATGCTAGCTGTACGGTGCTGAACGTGGGGTCTTTCAAAAACCAGTGGTTCACTAGACATTTTCTTTCTTTTTTCTTTTTTAAGATTTTATTTATTTATTCATAAGAGACACAGAGGGAGAGGCAGGGACTCGATCCCAGGACCCTCAGGATCATGACCTGAGCCAAAGGCAGATGCTCAACCCCTGAGCCACCCAGGTGCCCCTCACTAGATATTTTCTGAAGCTGGTAATCCTGAGAAATCAGTACCCGTTTCCGCACAGTTTTGCTCCCAGATGGTTGGCAAATCCCCCCAAGTGCTCCGATCGGAATTTGGGGTGAGCTTCATTTGAAGAGATTTTCCAGGCGGCGTCCCTTCTAATGTACTCAAATGCATCGTCAGTGGGGCACCTGGGGGGCTGGGTCAGTTAAGTGTCCAACCCTCAATTTCCGCCCAGCTCACCATCTCAGGGCTGTGGGATCGAGCCCCACCTCGGGAGGAGCCTGCCTAAGCTTCTCTCTCCCTCTCCCTTGGCCCCTTCCCCGCCGCTCTCTCTCTAAAAATGAAAAATAATAATAATAATAATAATACAAATAGATAAATAAAAATGCATCATCCGTAATGATAACGTAGTCTGCCGAGAAGCAGCTGTGGAATGTCCCTCCGCCGCCCGATGGCCCTCTCATCAGCTGCCATCCAGCTCTGTTTGTACTTCTCCATCACCTTTATTTGTTTAAGAGGCCTGACAAGGCAAACACGCCTGATGCGCTGTTTACATTGCAGCTTTCACTGGAGCTTATTAAACTCATCGTTACTTCATATAAGCCGCAGATATGTGGCTCGGACCAGTTAGTGTTGACAGTAAGTAACAGACACCCTGTCACAAGGTAACATGTTTATACACTCCACTGGATGCCTGGTGGATTTTGTCCCTGTAAAACTATCACAGATAATGAAGCTACTATCAGATAAGTGACTATAATAAATGACCACAATTAGGTCTCTGGTTGATGAGAACACTTGGTGGTCTCTCCAGCTTGACTTGGACAAATCCCAGGCCAAAAAAAAAAAAAAAATGGGGAGGGGGGTGCAGTGGCAGGGAAGGGGATCAAAACTCAAATGCAAATGAGATGGATCTACTAGAGCACCCTTTGATTTCAAGAGGAGCGAGAGTTGGAAGGGATCAAGTGTTCATCTTCCCTCCGTCCTGACCCTCTTGGCCTTACCCTCTGTCCATCGCAAAAATAAATAAATGAACAGAGAAAATTCTAGAGTCAGGTTCTTATGTACAAAGATCTAACGCCCTGCGCCTGCCTCCTCCCCCACACGTCCCCCAGGATGCCTAGAATTGCAAAAAACATCCCAGGATGTCTACACACGGGGAGGTTTCTCCAGAAGAAAGGGCCCATCTGGGGCAGTTACTGCACCCACAGGAAAAATGGGCGAGGAGACTCAATCCCCGAAGCGTTCTTGGCATGAACTTCCCCATAGCGGGACGGTCAAGGCTCCATCCATCCTTGTGGCAGCTCGCAAGGCGTGACTGTAATCACTTCTTTAAGGGGTTTTTGTTACAGCAGGCAGGCTCTCATTACAGGCCTGCGAAATTATGGCACAGAATCGAAGTGCTCTGATGAAAAGGTCTTTAAAAGCCATTTATTTTCTTGTACGGAATAGTCATTTCTAGGACCACTCGTGGATTTACAGTGAGCTTTATATCTATAGGTGTATAACTTAAGAATGTGCTGGAAGCAGGTGTGGAGGGCCCCTTCGGAGGCCTTATAAGATGACACCGGCCCAGTGGAAACCAACGGGCAGGCAAGCAAGCACTGTGTGCACTGGGCAATTACTTTGCTTCCGTGACAATGACTTGGTTTACACCATGTCATGCTGGCTCACCCCAGGTACCTCCCCACTTTCCTCAGCCGTCCTCCCCTACTTCCCTCCTCCTTGACACCCCAATTCTCCTACCTCTGGCTCCTCGAATCTCAGCCTCCTCAAATCACAGCTGCACTTTAAAAATCTGGCTAGAGGAGAAATATTTTTCTGTAGCAGCATCTTTGCTCTGGGGGAGGGGGGTCTATTTTCCTTTGATTTAATATTCCTGATAATAGTTTCAGGGGAAATTACCCTGTATGGTCGAGTGATTCCCCCCAGGAATAAATGCCTTGGGAGGTGGAGGGTGGAAGTGGGGAGGGGGTGATTGATGGGGCTTTTTGTATATCCCTGTTGCCAGAAGACCTCATAAACTCAGGAAAGCTGCCCAGGCATCATTCTGTTTACCTTTTCACGACTTTAAAGGTGATTTATTTGACCTTTGAAAACTGGGATCATACTTCTTGCTGAAAACAGTGCACATTTCAGCATAAATGGTGTCTGTCAAGATGGCAAGGTCTCCAGTTTGAGGTTCTTTATCACTTTTTTTCTCCTTCTAATCTGAATGGGAAGCGTCTGCTGGATTCTTGGTACAAACGTATTTGAAGGACATTGTCTAAATATATGGAGATAAGTGTGTGTTTATGTACCACACGTACCTATAGTTTCCATAACGATTTTTAAAACGAGTTATAAATGCCCTGGGTGTGTGGGAAAGAGGAGATAGCCTGGGTAAAGAAAAGCCTTGGGATTCCAGACAGGACCTGAGTTCTTCACTGGCTGGGACCCCCTGACTGTATAATTTAGCATCTTATAAGTGACAACTCTGGAGCCAAACCACTGCCATTGGATTCAAGCAGCTCTAACACTCAGTATATAAGCTTGCACAAGATCCTTTAACTTCTCTGCACCTTGATGTCATTACTTGTGAAATGGAAATAATAGTGTCTACACCTCATACGTTTGCCATGAAGATGAAGTAGGTGGAAACATGCAGATTGCTTACAAAAATGCCTGACATATAGAAAACAATAAATGTCAGCTATTACTACCATCTGGAAAGGGGGTTAAATAATTATATCCTATGACAAATACATCATTTAGGAACTAATAATAAAATAGACAATGCCAAAAAAATAAAAAATAAAATAAAATAAAATAAATAAAATAAAATAAAATAAAATAAAATAAAATAAAATAAAATAAGACAATGCCTACGAAGTACCCGGTACACTGTAACATGCTCTACCAACGCCACCCCCACCCCTGAACTGAAGACAACTCGTGAAAATCCCATTTATGTCCCTAGTACTGAATGCTGTGACTAGGTGGGTTTTCGTAACTTCTTTTTAATCAAACTATGAAGCCATGCAGCAGGTTATCTGTATCTTCATTCTACATGTGAAGAAAGTGCAGGTGTAAAGAAATGAATGACTTCCTCGAGGTCACACAGCTCTTCAGAACACATGTGCATTCTGATTAAGGTTCTCTAGTATCATAAAATGCTCTTTATTCATCGATGAGCAAAGGACCAACCAATAGCTACGGGTTCTTCAGGTTTGTGAGGCCTGCTTCCCAGCAGGAACTAGTTTCCCCCTTCAGAGGGACCCGACCAGCAGGGGAAACAGTTTCTAGAACAGAGTGAACGTCATTAGCAAGGTCAGTGTTCCCCTGAGATCTAACGATCCAGAGAGGAAACGGAGAAAAGTGTCTAACAGCACAGACTGGATCAAGAAAATTGCTTTACCAAGTGTACTCTTGGTTTTACTTCTAAGGAACCTTAGAAAGGACATTTGGTATCAGTAAGATTTCTATTTTAAAACGTTTTATGTCTTTTTAGAACTCAATCCATCAATAGAAGAATGAACCACTGCAATGTGAATCCATTCTGTTAAAATAAAATTGGGTTTATTTCCACTGATGACTTTGCAAGCTTTCTCGACAAGTGGCCAGCAAGAGAGGGTGGGAGCACCCGAGTGTCGGGGGGACATTTGCCTTGATACCACCACACATTTTGCAAGTCCAGTTCAAGTTTGTGGTATGGCTGATTTTCTGGAAAGCTCCCCAGGAGCCCCATAGGTGCCAAGGGAGGGCTCAGGATACAACCAAGTGATGTGCCCTAGAAAGCCTCCTTCGACGGGCAGAGGACACAAGCCTACCAAAGAATCAGAAGACAAGTCCTGGGGACAGCTGAAACTGTCAGTGGGGGTGACACTGGTAGCAATGAATGTGTGCCCCTCGAAACCAGCTAGAAGGCCATCTGTTCTGGGAAAAGACCCACCTGCCCCAACACTTCCAAGGCCTCCAGAGCAGACACCACCCTGTGGCCGTGCACTTCCCACACTCCCAATATCCCAACCTCCCAGGCACCTCTGGGAAACATGACCACTGGCAGAGGCTGCAACAAGGTGCCCATCCTTGACCTTGCACAAGCTCAGCTCAAACCCACATGGACCGAGGACTCTGGGGCTACCCACCATCCTCTACGATGACAGCCCATAATTTATGAGCCACTGCATTTCTCTTCAGGACGTGACGATTGCATGTGTTCTACGGGGACAGCTGAGGACCCATTAATCTTCCCCCTGGCAGGGAAGAAACTGATGGTAATTTAATTTAACTGGATGGGTGAGGTAGATATAAAAGACCACAAGGTAAAAATGACAAGATTATTAACTGCGCCCAGAGCCGTCGGTTCAGCAAGCTGCCTCAATAAATGGAAGCGGGTTGGTTAAACGTGGCCCAAGGTTCAAGCAAGGTTTACGGAGGGGAGGTACTGGCAGATGTGGGTAATGGCAAAGCTCCACATTTCCAGGGAGAAAGCAAAGGACTTTTGTGGTTAGAAGAGGAACTTGGGCCTCGACCAGATTAGCAAGCAGGCTAAAGTTTAAAAGGTCAGGGCAAACTCAGAAATATTTCTCTCCCACACCCGCAAAAAGGAAACGGTTGAACTTAATCACCAAGGTCCCCCTTCAAATCCTCCCCTGACCAACCTCTCATTCCAGCTAACTCAATTTTTCCTCCTGGCCAAGTTGTTTTTAGAGGCTGAGTGACAGCTCTCTGCCTGAGGGGGCCTGCTCCTGAGCTTCTAGAAGGAGCACCTGCCCCAGGCCATCTCTGGGGGTTTTCCACGCACCAGCCCACCCCTGGGGGTGGGGGGGTGGGCAAGCATCAAAGAAAGGGCTGTTGGTTTCCCTTTGTAGCATCCACCATAGATTCTCTCCATGGGACACTTCCAAGGTATCCACCTTCCCACATCAGCGTGGAAGAAATCCCAGCATCGAACAGCGCTGCCCCCAAGTGCAGACCACAGTAAGAGAGCAAAGCCTCCACTTTATCTGCTCCTGGGCTGGCTCAGGATTTGTGCACAGAAATGTAATAAGCTTCCAGGTGCTTCTCAGTGTGCTGGCTCCGTGCCCCGATCCCAGGCCTGTCCAGACCCTGCCCCTTGCCCCACCTCCAGGTCCTATAAGTGCCCATGGCGAACTACAGATCACAGAGTCACACAGGTCATCCCAAATGAGGGCAATGTTCGCCTTGGGAGGCCGATAGGTATTTGATGCCTTATGGTTTGTGAAGCACTCATCTGAGATGATCGTCCCATTGCCCTTGGATGTGGGCAGAGCGAGTAGTCGTTCTCCACTTTACAGAAGAGAAAGCTGAGATGCGGAAGGATTGGGTTTACCAGAGTCATAAAAAGCAGGACACATGTTGGGAGACTTCTACTAGCACTCATTTCACTTTAGTATATAATATATGCACATATAAGCATGTATTTTAATATATATTTACATATGTATATATTTGTATAAATGAATATCCGTCTGTGCCAGACACTGGAACTCACCTCCTCAAAAGTCATTGTTCCTCTTTTCTTAGTCATAGAACCAGAACTATGTTCAGTATTGGCCAGAGATGCATTGGTCCCCAAAAATGGACCCAGCTTCTGGTTTCTGACCCAGGAGATGAAAGAAGTCTATTAGAGGTTTCTAGAAAGATTTTCCTTCCTGATTAAGAGGGAGGCGCCATGAGGGGAAGCTCTCTTGCCCCACGTTGCCCATCTTCTCTGCTAGCGAACATGGACAGGGGAGGGCAAAATGCTAGAGCAGCTGCAGCTTTTTGGTGACAATGAGGAAGAAGGCCAAGAACATCAAAGGGATGACAACCCAGAGTTTTGACATCATTAAGCTACGAAACTAGCCTTGGTAATGTGCAGAGCACCACACTTCCAGTTTAAGCCATTTTTAGTTGAGTATTTTGTTTACTGGAGCTAAAAGCATTCCCAGCTAATATGCTCCTGGACCAGATGATGAGCAGCTCAAGGACAGAGGCCATATTTATGTTTGAGCCCCCTTTGGAATCTAGTCCAGAAATAGTCACTTAACAAATGTTTGCTAGAAGAAAGAAAAGAGTGTTCTCTTAACAGATATATCCCAATGTGATGAACTTAACAAAACCAATGAAGAAAAAATTAAATCTTCACTTGCTGGCAACCACTCAGTCCTACATTCCTATGGCTGTTAACTGCCACCATTCCTCTGCCTCCTTTCCCAGAGCTCTTCTCACCGCCTCCGTACACCGCGACAACTAAAAATTTGTTTTTTCATAAGACTGAACAAGTCAGTAATGCATGTCTGCAATGAAGGTATTTTTCTGATTTAAAAATAGAATCACTTAGAGGTGATATTTCCAAGTCAGTGAGGAAAATAAATGATGAAACAATCTAATAATTATTTGAAAAGAAAATAAAAAGATCCCTGGTACTACACACCAAAATAAATTTCAGGTGAATTACTGTCCCTTATATTGCAAGGTAAATAATTATTGAGTCCATAAAAAGGGGCAGCCCGAGTGGCTCAGTGGTTTAGCGCCGCCTTCGGCCCAGGGCATGATCCTGGGGACCCCAGATCAGGTCCCACGTCGGGCTCCCTGCATGGGGCCTGCTTCTCCCTCTGCCTGTGTCTCTGCCTCTCTCTCTCTCTCTTTCTCTCTCTCTCATGAATAAATAAATAAAATCTTTTAAAAAATAAAAAATAGAAAAATAGAAAATAAAAAAGAATCCATAAAAAGATCTACGGGATATATTCATATCATGTCACCTTTGGAATAACTTTGTAAGGCAGAAACCACAAAGGAAATAAATGCTTGATCACATGAAATTCACATTTTCTGGGGGTACCTGGGTGGCTCACTCAGTTAAGGGTCTGACTCTTGATTTCGGCTCAGATCATGATCTCAGAGTTGTGAGATTGAGCCCAACCTCAGATTCTGTGCTGGGCATGGAGCCTACCTAGGATTCTCTCTCTCCCCCTCTAAAAAAATCTTTTTAAAATATATGGGGCACCTGCCTGACTCCTGGTTCCAGCTCAGGTCATGATCAAGGCCGTGAGATGGAGCCCCAGGTGGGCTCAGCACTTAGCCTAGAATCTGTTTGAGATCTTTCCCCTCCTCCTCCCCCCTCACTGCTCCTTCCATTTGCTCCATCCCTCACTCGCACTCTCTCTCTTTCTCTCTGAAATAAATAAATAAAATCTTTGAAAAAATAAATTAAAATTAAAAATTAAATTAAAAAACCACACGTTTTCTGAACCCAAGAAAACCACCAAAAAACAAAATTGAGAAATAACATTGAAAAAAAATATTTGCATGCAAAGCATTAATGCCTTAAACTATATAGAAATCTTGGAAGCAATTATGCAAAGAAAAAAAACACCCCAATAAAAAAATGTGCAAAGGCTATTAATTCAAAATTGCCTAAAGAAGAAATATCGACAATCAAGAAACATATGAAAATGTAGAATTTCTGGGCAGCCCGGGTGGCTCAGTGGTTTAGCGCTGACTTCGGCCCAGGGCATGATCCTGGAGATCCACGATCCAGTCCCACGTCAGGCTCCCTGCATGGAGCCTGCTTCTCCCTCTGCCTCTCTCTCTCTCTCTCTCTCATGAATAAATAAATAAAATCTTTTTTAAAAATGTAGAATTTCACTGGTAACGAAAGATATTCAGATTAAAATGAGACCCCCTTTGCCATTTTCTGCCTATCTTATAGGCAAAAATGTTTTTCAGGATCATATCAAGTGTTTGGAAGAAGTTAGAAAACTGTGGTACCCATAAGTGCCTGTTGGTACTAGAAAACAGAAAATAAAAATTGACAGAGGAAAAAAAAGAAAGAATAAAAAAAGTAAACCATTGATCCCTAATATTATTTTACAAATTTATCCTACGGAAAGATTTATCCTAAGGAAATGTATCCTAAGGAAATACGAAGATTCACCCATAAATATGCTCACTGTAGCATTATGTATAAGAATTAAAATTGGAATGAACGTAAACGTGTGTGAAATGATAGCATATGTGTACAGAGCAAATACCGTTAGCAGGAAAGGCCCCCCACACAGTGTTAGGAGAAGCAAGCAAAGCAAGCAAGTCATGAAACAGAAAAAGCATCTAGTTATAAGATGGAAGGTGGTAGTGAGATAACCACACAGAATTTTTTTGCCTCTTCTGAAGTTTCCTAATTTTTCTGTGAATCACGTGTATTGTTTTTATAAACAAAAAGTTATTTTTACGTAGGAAAAATAATCACAACCTCCCTTGTCCCAGTATCACAATCCTAGTGGCATGCTGTTCCCAGTAGTATTTCAAGTCATAACACATCAGTTCCTAGACTTTTTACAGTATTGACACACACACACACCTAACAAAGATACAGCACTAACAAAACAATAAAAAAAATGATAATATGCATCAGTAATAAACCCTTCTGAGTAAATACTGGTAATAAAAATGGCAAAATCCCCACAACTACTATATGTTGGCAAATTGAACACCAATAAAAAATAAATTTATTAAAAGAAAAAAAATCTCCACAACTACAGCCCTTTACAGACACTATCTTGTATGACTCTACAAGAACTCTCTGAGGGAGGGATGGGCAAACTGAGGCTGGAAGGTCAGAGTGGTTTCTCCAAGGGAGGGAACTACAGGTGCGGGGCCTCGGGCTCCACCCCACACTTCGGCGCTTCGCACTGACTAAGCGTGATGCTCATACCTGGGAGTTGCATCAACTGCGTGGCTCCCCAGTGCTGTGACCCTGGGAGCCAGGAGCCTGACAACTCATCCCACCCACTGTCTGGCCCCTAACTCCTGGCATCGCTGGTGCCCCGAAGTGCTCTTCTGCTCCCTGGCTGCCTCTGCGCTGCAGCTACAGGGTCGGGGGGCAAGTCTCAGCCTCCCCTTCTCGGCCTTACGAGGCTGGGCCCTCTGAGCAGCACCTGCTGGGGGCCGGGAATGGGGCAGGGCTGTGCTGGTCACACCCGAAGTCTTACTGAGAGTCAGGTCAAGAGGAAGACCATGGCTCAGCCATTACTCCCAAGTCATGGCCTGGGAGCCCTTTCCTTTTCTTTTTTATTTCTTCTCTTCTTTTTTTTTTTTTTTTTTTAGTTGAAAATTGGTAAAGTTCTTTATTGTAAGATTTTTTTATTTAATTTAATTTTATTTTATTTCTTAATTAATGAGAGACACAGAGAGAGAGAGAGGCAGAGACACAGGAAGAGGGAGAAGCAGGCTCCATGCGGGAAGCCCCACGTGGGACTCGATCCTGGGTCTCCAGAATGACACCCTGGCTGCAGGTGGCACTAAACCGCTGAGCCACCCAGGCTGCCCTTAAATTTTATTTAAATCCAATTTGCCAATATATAAACCCAGTGCTCATCTCATCATGTCTTGTCTCTCTTTTTTTTTTTTTTTTAGAGAGAGAGAGAGCGCACATGCACAGCGGCGGGGAGGGGAGCAGAGGGCAGAGGGAGAGAGAGCATCTCAAGCAGTCTCCAGGCCCAGGGCAGAGCCACGCAAGGCTCTGTCTCACCACCCTGAGATCAGGACCCAAGCCAAATCAAGAGTCGGAAGCCCAACCGACTGAGCACCCCCCCACCCACAGCCAGGTGCCCTACCTGGGTGGGAGCCCTTCTGAACCTCAAGCCAGGGATCCGTCAGCAAAGGGACCTGAAAATCCAGCTATTCCACGTGGGACAGCTATTCCTTCTCTGACTGCTATCCTGTTACATCAGTAATAAGGCTGGTCCTAATAAGCTCCTGAGGATGAGCTCAGGAACCCATTTTGATAGAAAATAAAAGAGGTTCATGATCAGATCTATTTTTGCCCCGTCTACTAGCATGACAGACACACCTGAACTGTAAGCCCCAGGCCTTTAGTCATGCTTCCAAGGAAACCCATGCGCCTTTCCGCATATCACCCACCCAGTCAGTAGTGCCTGGCGTCCCCTGAGGCCAGAGCCAACGTCATCAGCCAGAGGCCACCCATGTCCTGTTTGCTTCCCCACAGCCCAAGCCATTGCACTGGCCCTCATCCCTGCTCTGGGGGCAGGTATCCACTGCACACCCCGCAAGGCACTTACTGATCATCCCATGACCCACTGTCTGCTCACCCATCTCCTCCACTGTGTCCTGAGCACCATGCCTCACTCACCCCATTCCCTCGGTGTCCGGCACAGAGGCCCATACATGGTCAGCAGGGTGCTCCAGGGAGGGAGGTGCTCCTCGTCAGTACTCTCTGGAATCTCCGTAAAAAAGCCAACGAATTGGAACTCGCAGCCAAATGACAAGAAAGAAGTGAGAATTACAGGCACTTCTGCTGTGAGATGGAGAATATAACTGTGAAAAACTAACAAATACATACACACCTATACACACACACACACACACACACACACAGCATCTCCTTAATCTGGAAAGGACCAAAGACATGAGGAAGATGTTCACCAGACAAACGACACAGTTGGTTCCTGGAAACCTGTGGTGGCCCAGATGACGTGAGCAGGATACCCAGAAAATTAACTGTGAGGCAAGTTCTGCTAAGAAGCTGGATTATTTGGGTTATTGAGTTATCGTCATTACTGAATAATTATATAACATTATTGATGATTACATGAACCAACTCGGAAAGGGCAGTGCCTGGTGGTGGCATGTTTCCACATTTGTTGGATGGAGGCCACGGCACAGCCAAATAAACAGCCAGACCACCGAACAGGAAAGAAACGGCCTTGATTCTAACCCCCACGCTGCACACATGTCAGAATCGGAACCCGGAGAGGAGAGGAGACACACTTCAAGAAATATTTCTCATTTACCTGGAGAGCTGGGTCTAGAACCCAAGTGTCTCAGCTCTCCAGTCATTGGACAGGGATGTCCTCCCGCAGAGTAAAAGCAACAGGGCAAATTAGCAAAAAATAATTTGGAAATTTCAGAGAACTCGGTCATGGGGAAACATTCACTTTTGGTATGAGATGCTTAAAAGCTTTTTTTTCTTTCTTTTTTTTTCTTTTTTTTTTTTTTTTTCTTTTTTTTTTCCTGCTGCTACTGCAGCTTTTTATCTGGTCTGTGTAGGTGAAGGGGAAGGGGAAAGGAGCAATCAGTTGGGAAAGGTAAAAAGCACACAGCCTTGCTTCTACTCTTCTTTCTGCCCTGGACCCAGCCCCAAAAGGTCTGAGCTCACTGGCAGCTGAAATGGATCCAATCCACAGAGAGCTACAAGGACCTTTCACAACCCCCTGGACCTCAAGGTGAAAGTCAAAGCCTTAAAAAAAAAAGAAAGAAAGAAAGAAAGAAAGAAAGAAAGAAAGAAAGAAAGAAAGAAAGAAAGAAAAGAAAGAAAGAAAGAAAGTCAACCCCCTGGACCTCAAGGTGAAAGTCAAAGCCTTAAAAAAAAAAAAAGAAAGAAAGCCCTTCCTACTCTGAGAGCAAAGGTTCAGTGTCCCCCTTTGCTCTGCCCAGCCTCCTAGAATCTCCTCTTTGACCTTGGAGACGGATTTCTTTCTTCTGCCTGGAATGCCAATCCTGAAACCCCAGATTTGCCCATGAGACTTGGAACCCCCACCCCATTCACATTCTAGCCCCGAGCCTCTCACTATCTCTGACCCCTAGAGTCATCCTGAGTCTAGATCCTGACTCCCAACCTCGCCATGTCTCAGTAGCACCTATAGGCCTTCCTAGAGATCCCGGTGAATCATCCAAACACCTAAGTAGGCAACCGGGGAGGGGGCAAAAAGTGGCCAGTGCTAAGAAAAATTCTCCAAGCCAGTTTTTTTGCCCATCTACAAATATCCTGGACTATTACCATATGAGAATTAGTGAGGACGATACCAAATCATCCCACAGGTGGTTGGAAGAGTTACTTTGAAATGGTGGTTGATTTCGTTATTGTGTTCGTAACCAAATAGAGAAAATCTGCATGTTTCATCTTCAACAATGCTGGAGAGCTCAGACCCAAGCCCAGGCTCGCCATGAAGGATGGTGTGAGTTTGGGGAAGTTACTTTACCTCTCCCAAAATTCAGTTTCCTTAACCAGAAAGTGAAAACAATAATATCTCCCTCATACAGAATATTTCTTCGGATTAAATCAGCTGTGACACGGGGCCTGGCACATAGTAGGGACTCGATCAGAAACTAGTTCTCCCCTTCTGTCCTCCTCCTCTGCAAATTATTCAGAATGTGTAATCAGAGCATGAGGAAACTACCACCACCTGGTGTACGGGTCTCAAAACTGCATAAGCAGCAGCAAAGGTGAAAATACAACCTCCACTCAGGAAATAGCTGAAACTCTGAAAAACCAAAGTTCAGAAAAGACCAAAAAAGCTCTGTCCTTAAAATACTATCAATTCTATATGTGGGATAGAGGCCCCTGGAGATGCTAGCCTGGTGGGTAGAACTGATCCAGGCAAACTTCCCGGAAGAGGTACACCTTATTTTGAAATGTGAAGGATAAAGGAGAAAAGATGTGGGCTGATTGAAAAGAAGGAATACTTTCCTGTGCCAAGTTGGTCAGGTGGGCAGAAGGGGGGATCTTGGAAGCAAAAGAGGAAGGTCTTGGAGGCCTCGGGGTGGCAAATTCTGTCAACTGGAGCCGCTAGTCCAATGAAGTCCAATCCAGCCTATTGAGCCTTTAGGTCCTTTGATCACAGAAGAAAATGAGATAACCCGAATGGCTTGATGTCAGTCACCCCACTACAGGCCACCCTTCTGGACAGGCAGCTGATAGACTCTAAGGTCAACATCTCTAACCCATGGATGTCCTTCCCTTGGTCAGAACCTGCTTCCAGGGGCAGAAGGTGCTGGAAGCAGCCATGGAGGACCATTGTGACAAAGAGCCTCAGAAAAGGGTGGAGATGTGCTTCTCCTTAAATATTAAATATTAAATATTCCCACAGAGCAGGGAGCAGAGGCAGGTAGGTTTCTAACCTGGCTCCCTGTTCTGCACCCCTTACTCCACATTCTGGCCACACCCATGATGAAGTGCGCTGTGCCCTCTTTCTTCTAGATCTTTGAAGACAATCCTCCTTCTGCCTGAAAAACACTTCAAGGGTCCTAGCTGAGAGATGATATTTTCCAAGAAGACTTCTCTGATCCCACTCCAACACCCCAAAACCCCCTTATCTTAGCATGGATTGTTACGTTGTGTCATAATTTCTTGTCCTCTTGTTTACTTGTCCTTCTTGTTTCCTCTTGTTGAAATGTAGTGAAACTACATTTCACTCTAAGTCCCGAGAAGGAATGTTTTTCTTGCCCGTTGCTGTTTCCCCAGGACCTAGTATAGTGCCTGGCACATTAAGGTCCTTGATAAAGATTTAAGAACGTCCACAAACCCCCACTCAGTTGGTTCTGAGTAGCCCAGAAATGAAGGAACTCAGGACAGGAGGGACCTAGAAGCATCCATCTCAGCTGCCCTGAAGTTTGCTTCTCATACTACTTGGGTCCTGGCCAGTGCTCAGGCCAGTACCACCTCAGAAGGCTGACTTTGGCCAGTATCACCCCCCCTGCCCTACACACACATCTCACCTAGGCTTTGGGGAATACAAGTCACCCTGCCCCACTTCCTGCAGTGTATTCTGAGTATAATGCCAAGGTGTTGAACCACCTTGGCCACTGAACTGGGTGTGGTGTTTCAACCACGAGGCTGGTCAAAACAGACCATGCACAATTGTCTCAGAGACTTGATTTTTTTCTAAATCAGATTTTCTAACTCCAACAAAAAAAGAGACAAAATTACAAAGGTATCAGGCAGGAAGGACTAACCCGAGGACAACCCAGAACCCAGAGACCTAGACAGTCACAATGGGTATTTCCATATGTTCCAGGTGACATCGGGTCAAAAGAAACATCTGGACAGCTCTGGAGTGGGAAAGAAGACACACGTGGGCAGCTCTTGGAAAGAAGAAGCAATGAAAGCGGGGAGAGATGCATGCCCAACCATGAAGGGCAAGCAGCATCAGCCAACCACTTGGATATGACCCCAGGCATTTCTAGCACCAGTTGCCAAAGGAACCTCCTCCTCTCTTCCTATGGCTGCCCCTTGGCAGCAGCACGAGGACCAAGCTTGGTCTATAGTGGTGCTCCAGAAACATCCTGAATGCAGGGGTTTTTCTGTGTCTCCACCCACGGTTCCCTCTTATCAGCATCAGGAAGAAAAAAGGTTCTATCTCCCCGAATCTTGAGGATGCATGATGGTGCCTCTGTTCTGATCAGTCTTGTGGTGCATAAAAGGTCCCAGGTAGGGGCAGAGGCGGCGGGGAAAGTGTGCAACAGAAAAGTCAGTCTCAGAATAGTGGCTTCGCCCGCAGTGGACTCAGCAACCTCGCTTCCACATCACAGCACCCACATTTTTCTGTCCATAGGTCATATGCGGCTCTTGGGCTACATGTGGTTTAGGCGCCCATCTCGACCAGGAGACCTCCCAAACTGTTAGATCACTCCTCCTCTGCAAGCACCACTACCATTTTGCAACTCTCCACTTCTTAACATCCAAAGGGCCATGTGTGCCCAACCCCCCCAATGGCCCAGTAAGATGATTGGCCAGGGGCTAGCTATCAGAGCGCAGTTGTCCTAAGCTCCTGGCTCCCACCCCTTATAATCCCCAACCCCCCAGTTCCACAAGGACCATGGCCTTGCCTGCGCTCTTGCCCCACAGGCCGATTATGACATAATTACTCCTGCCCTGTGACCGTGGGTCTAGCCAAGCCTGACCCTCACGCTATCGATTCGCCCTGAGTCATTTATCAACAGGGTGGCTGACTCCCCATGTCTGAGTAAGCAGGAGAGGCATTTCATCAAGACATTTGACACCTTCCTTTGAAGGACAAACGAAGGAATATATGAATGCCTCTGATTAACATCTAAAGGGAGCCTGGCCGCCCTGAAATTGCCCCTCCATGGAGCAGCTCTCAGTAAATCCCACCAGCTCTCACTGGAGGGACCTCTACCATTTCAACTCATTTATCAGCAATTCCATCTGCTTCAGTTTGGGGCATTCCATGTGTCCTTGGTTCTGTAATGTCAGGGCCCGGGGCTGCTCCCTCAAGAGTTTCTGGCCTCCACGAAAGGCCTAATCCAGGCCTGTCATCCTTCCCAGTGATAGCTGGAGCAGCTGCTATTTCTTCCTCCATAGCATGGTGGTTGCCAGAAAGTCTAAGGGGCCCACCATCTGATTTCCATGCTTGGAACTAAATCTGTGTGTGCATGATCTTTCCTTGAAACTGCAGGAGGCAGCTATGTCCCTCCACCTTTTACTCCGAATAGATTTAACGTCTTCTCCACGAGTGGTGAGCTCATCCCTGATCCCATTCAACTTCAAAAGGCCAACTGTCTCATTAACCTAATTGTCTGACTCTAAGTCACTTGCTTAAATTACCAACGAATGGATGGCCATTTCTGTCCAAACAAGATATGTTAAAGCATTCCCACTAAAAAGAAATTGCTTTCAACCATGACAGATGAATGTCTCCTTTAGAGGATTATTATAATAATTGTGGTAGATATGCCTCTGAGCCCTGAGAAATTTTTAAAAGAAAGACATAAGTGGTAAATTTGTGTAAATCACAAACTATGGAAGCTTTTCTCAGGGATAGCATTTTGAAAAGTTTGCCATTCAACCAAGCTACGCTAAATTATAAAGACAATCAAATGTCAGTACTATAGAACAGTTGTCCTTCTGGGGGGAAAAAATATCCCTCAGGAAAAAGTATACTGAAACTATCAGTAGCCCCTGTTGGCTACATTAAACCTAATAAAATTACCAATGATAAATTTCTATTCAATGAGGGTTCCCTGCTGTGCTGCCTCTGCTGGCTTTACTCACAGGGAACCAGGCAAGGAGATTGAATTATTAGTTAGACTCATTTTATTGGTTTGGGCTTTGGGGGGCAATGGGTTATACTGGAGATTCTTTTCATGTTTTGTTTTTTTCGCTTCAAGAGGCAGCTGGTTTTGTCTTTAGTTTCAAATGTCGATACAAAAAAAAAAGAAAAGAAAAAATCAGGGCAATCATTAGAAGGCAGGAATTTGTCCATGGGACCTTCCCAACACACCTGATGTCGATCCCAGCCGGTCTGCCAGGATGGGTGGCTCAAGTCTCACTGGGGAGAGAGGCGGAGCAGAAAGGTGGTGGGCACAGAGGATAGGTGGGTCCAGAGGAGGATGGGAAGGGGGTACCCTCTGGAAGTGGCAGATGGGGAAGAGAAGCTGTGAAGTGTGTGGGCCAGGAGCTGTGGAGCAGGAGCAGATGGCTGGGCCTTTGCAGCCCCTGGGGCCGGCTCACCATAACCCAGGCCTGGCCCCAGCCTCTTGCTGATCCAAGCCCGGTTTTAAATTTCCATATGGAGATAGCAGCTATGGTATGCAAGGTATCACAGTTCCACTGCAAGTCTCCAGAACAGCATGGGGTTCCTGAAGACAAGATATGCAGCATAAATGCCTTGGGCTGGAACCTTTGGATGAGAGGGAACTATGTGCATTTCAGAGCATGGTTTCCTGAGTGCCTGGGATCCCATTACTGCTCCGGTCCCTTTAAAGTCAACCAAAACAGCCCTCTTCCACCTTAGACTAGGGCGCTGGGGATATGAATTGAAATCCAAAACCTGGGCTGAAACTCAGCCTCAAATCTCTCAGACCATGTCCTCTAAACTGGCAGGACCCAGACCCAGGCCCCCATGAAAACGCTGGAGCATGTGTGTAACCAGAACATGAGCCCCTAACTGTAGCCCAAGACCCTCCCCTGAGAAACACAGCTGAGTCCAGGACTACACTGGTGCCCACCGCTCAGCAGTGCTCCGGTATTTCTGGGCACCTTCATGCTGGCTGTTCTCCACATCCATGCTCTGCTCTGTTCCCAGGAGGCTGACTTAGTTCATGGGACACACTGGTAGGAGATGAGGGCAGGGAGCGTGGTAGGGGGAACACAGAGAGGTAAAAAGCCTTTTTCCCTCCTATTCCCTCCTTACAGGGACAGGGGACACCATGATGTCAACAGCTATGCCCTCTCTTCCCCAACTGCAGCCTCCAGCAGCTCTGCTCCATGTGTGGGAGACTGAATAAAGACCCCCCAACCATAACCAGTCCCTAATCATCAGAACCTGTGACTGTTACCTTCTATGGCCATAGAGACATTGCAGATATGATTAAGGATCTTGAAATGGAGGGTTATCTGGATTATCTGGGTGAGCGCTCAGTGCAACACAGTATGCTAGTAAGAGGGAGGCAGAGAGATATCTGACCTAGAAGGAAACACTATGTGACCAGAAGAGCAGAGATTAGAGCGACACAAACATAAGCCAAGGAATGCCAGCATCAACCAGAGCTGCAAGAGGCAAGATTTTCCCCTGCAGCGTCCTGAAGGAACCCCTGACTTTAGCCCAGGGAAACTCATTCTGGACTTCTGGCCTACGGAACTGTAAGCGGATACATTTCTATTGTTTAAGTCACCAAGTTTGTAGTCATTTGTGACAGTAACCTTAGGAAATGAATGCATTTCCCCAGCGCCTTAGAGCTGGGATGCTGATCTCCAACTGTCGCCGGTCCTTCTACATCTCTTGTGGGTCCTCTGAATCCTGTCCAAAACTCACTGAATAGTCCTTCTTGAAAAAGTCTTCAAAAATCTGCTGAATGTGCCTTCTGTTTCCTGCCAGAATGCTATCCAATATATTCTATTTCACTCAAAAAGAGTTTAGATAGAATATCAAAAAATATAAAACGCATGAAGGTTTTATTTAATGAGAAAATTTGGGAGGAAAAGAAAATAAGGGTAAAAAAAATATGATGCCTGGATGAGTATTAGTATTCAAAATCCACAGCAAGGGGACACCTGGGTGGCTCAGGGTCAGCCTCTGCCTTCGGCTCAGGGCATGATCCCAGAGTACCGGGATGGAGTCCCACATCGGCTCCCTCCATGGAGCCTGCTTCTCCCTCTGCCTGTCTCTCTCTCTCTCTCTCTTTCTCTCTCTCTCTCTGTCTCTCATGAATGAATAAAAAAATCTTTAAAAAAAAAATCCACACCAAGTATACATACAGCCTTGAACACTTTTCAGAAACTGGCCTGCAGAGCTCCCCAGCATCCAATGCAGAGAAAGGCATGACCAATTTTAGATTCCTAGTTCCTAAACCAGCCTGACAGCAGGAATCTCCTGGATATCTTATTAAACGTCCAAATATCCAGTCATTACCTCATCCAAGACCGACTGAAGCGAAACCTAGTAGAAGAGCCGTCCAAACCTGTATTTTAATGAATATCCAAGAGGAATTAGACCGCTCACAGAATCTGTAAGATAGGAACACAATATGGGAATTGTAGACAAGGGCAACAGTGTTAACGATGTAAGAAGAAAGCCATCATCTCAAGACCTAACAAAATCTCCAAGGGAATATCTTTCCAGCTATGGCCAGGCACTATCTTCTATACTAGCATACGCAGATGCGAGGGAGGCCTTAATACCAGGAGGGAGGCCAGGCTGAACATGAAGCGGATACACAGAGGTGAGAAACCCACACAAAACAGAGCCAGAGCCCTGATCAAACCATGCCTGAAACTCACACCACCACTATACTTTTTTGATCTTGCAAAGCAATAAAGTTTTCTTCATCAGATGTGCCATCTTACGTTGAGTTCTTTTACTTACCTCTGAACGCATATGTAGTATACCTATTGTATTTACCTCATATTTCCAATGGATGATTTTTTTCAATTAAAAATGACAAAAAAAAACTAAATTCTTGGAGATAGATAAACTTCACCAAAAGGAAACATTTGATTTTTTTTTTTTTTGGTAACTACAATTATTTTAGGGAATATGTTTTCTCTCTTCCTGCTGCATTGTGCCAAAAACATTACTAAAAATTCTGACTTTTTTGTTTTCTTCATGATAGCTGCCCAACACAGGGTTTTAGATGAAACCAGAGACTAATCTGTAGCTTATCTTTCTTTATCTGCTATTGTAACAACTGTTCAGACACTGGAAACATTTCAAAGATGCAGTGACTTAACCCACCAGCCATCATTAACTCCCTAAATGTATGATGAGCATGCATTTAGGGGACATCACATCATCTTCAACCCCAGGGGACATCCAGCGCTTAGGCAGCAGCCAGCTGTTGGAACCCAAAGGGTTAGAGACAGAGGCATCAGTGGAAATGGCATATGTGGTGGAGCCTGGTTACATTTTGAGGACTCCGGCTGTCTTTTCCCAACCAGTTCAGCTATTTTGAATGACTGACTAATTGATTTCTTAACTGGAATGGTTAACAGGAGACAAAAGTATGGACTAAAATTCTAACTCCTGGAATCCCATTCCCATCAACATAAAAATATTACTGAAGGGGAGTTATTATTTAATGGCTACAGAATTTCAGTGTTGTAAGATGCAAAAAGTTCTGGAGATTGGGTATCTTAACACTATCGAGCTGTGTGCACTTAAAATGCTTAAGATGATAAATTTTATGTTTTGAAAAAAAAATTAATGTTTTGTTTATTTCACCCACAATTTTGTAGACAAACTGATAGATACAGATAAATATCTGAAAGGGGAGGGGAATTAAATTTTCTTCTCACCCAGTAAGGTTTGTATTTGTATATGTAATAATAATAACAATAATAATAATCATACATATGTACAGTATGTAATGCATATAGTAGTTAGCAGTTTCAACATGCCAGTACTTAAGTACTCAAGCATTTTTCACTTATGATCAAATTTAATTCTCACAGTAACCATATAAAGAAGGTATTGTTATCATCATTATTATTATTATTCCAATTTACTGATAAGGAAACTGAGCCATGAAGAACTTGCAACACTAACCCAGAGTCCTCTAGGCTAAGTTGAGATATGAGCCCATTCAGTTTCTCCTGAGCGTAAGCTCCCCACCACCAGCCATACTGCTTGTCCATAGTTTATTGTCAGAAATTATCGCACTCATTTGCAGAAGCAGAAATTGACACAGATTAAGAAAATGGTCCACCATCATGAAGATAACAAGGGCAGAGTCCAGACACAAATTTAGCCTCTCTACGTCCATTGTCTATGTCCAAGGTGTAACCTTGAAAATGCTCTCAGGAGAGAATCTCAAACATTATTGGCCTCAAAACTCCTTAACAGACGGGATGAGCACTGGGTGATAGTCTATATGTTGGCAAATTGAACACCAATAAAAAATAAATTGATTAAAAAAAAACAACTCCTTAACAACCCTAAAAAGTATTGAGGGAGCTAAAGGACATTTATTTGTGTGATCATGTCCATTTACATTTACCTCAGATTAGCACTATCCAGGAGAACTTCCTATGATGAAGGAACATCAGCACATCTGTACTGTCCAGTGTGACAGCCGCTGGCCACACGTGGCTATTGAACAATGCGATGTGGCTAGTGTGGCTGAAGAAATCAGCATTTCATTTCATTCTAATTAATTTCAATGTAAATAACCACACTGCACAGATACACATGGACAGCCAAAACGTATTTTTGGAATCTACTAGAATATGCACACACTGCATCAGCCATTAGAGCCATGACAACACCACGCCTAATGTGACTTTTGGGAAACTCCATTGCACCCTTGTGGAAAAGTCAATGACCCTTTATTGTGAGAATGGTTTTGACTTCCCGGATCCTCTGAACGAGTCCTAGAGACCCGGAGGGGTCCCAGAACCACACTCAGAGTCTTAAGGGGGCCCAACAGGCGCTCAGCTCCTTCCTGCTCAGGAGGATCCATTCTTCACCCACTCTGCCCTGGGCTCCTTCCCCACATTTGGGGGCAGTCCTGCCTGCCCCGCAGCTTGACTTCTCTCCCTGACAGACCCAGGCTCGGGGTGTGCTGGGGCTGGCCAGGGGTGAAGCGCCCTGTCACCCCCAAAGCGGAGGAGGGGGAGCTGGCAGTAAGGAGAACATAGATGGTGGCACAGCTTTGCTGCGGGAGCATTTCTGCTCAGAGGTTCCAAGCCTCCAAGGCAGCGGGGATCAAATCAAGAAGTAGAAAGAAACTTGCAAAGTGAAATTCAAGATGCTGGAAAAGATGGAAAGGCCTCTTCTCCCTGGGGTCTCCCGCTTCTCCCCTCCTTCCGGCAGGCAGGAAAGAGGAGGCCGTTGGAGGGGGAGAGGAGAGGGCTTCAGAGGGTCTTCTGGGGCAACTCAATCAAAGAAATTATTTTCCCACAGACGAAGCCAAGAATATCTTAATGGCTTTTTCCTGATTGAGGAATAAATCTATTAATTTATGGCCCAGCCCCAAACCGGTTGTGTCAACCCCGCCCACCGCCTTTAAAAAAAAAATGTGAGAAATGTTTCAAAATTCCACTCATTTTCATGATCCCCATCTTCCCTCTCCTACTTCTTCTTCCTCTTTATTCACCCCATTCTTTCGTAATCCACCCTGCTCCATTTTCTTCGCCCCCCACCACCTCTTCTGCTATTTTCAAATGCATCACCACCTCCATGGTTGGATGCACCCCACGGAGAGGTGCTAACGCTTCGGAGACACGACTGCCCACCTCCCCCGTGCAAAGGGAGGACACCCACAGAAGTCATTTGAGGTCCCTGGAGAGAAGCCCTAAGGGCCCAGGCTCCGCGCTGCTTGCCCAAAGGGGCCCGGTGCGCCCCAGACGCGTTTTGGCCAAGCCTCCCGAGGAGCGCACCCAGAGCAGCACCCGGGCCCAAGGGCATGAAGTGGGTGTCAGAGAGACTCACAGTGACTGCCACCCAGCACTTACCGCCCCAGGGAGGGGGGATCGCTGAATGGCCCTTCTCTAAGGGCTGGGCCACCGAGGTGAGGACCTGGACAGCTCGGGCTCCTAGGGAAGGGGGCCAGGGGCCGATCCTTCCCAGGAGGATTAAGAGGGGGTAAACCCACCCACCCGGGGCTTTCTGCGGGAATTCAGCCGCTCTGGAAATAACGTGGTTATCGGAAATAACTAGTGGTTTCATTAGTTCCATGACTGTAGGCCGCGGAGGGAGGGAGATGTAAACTCCGCTTGCCAGCTACCTGTCCTTCAGGTACTTAACTAACCTTTCTTTGCCGAGGCTTATTCATCTGTAAAATGGGGATAATGTCAGCAATCACCTAACTGGAATTTGGGGGAAAAAAGCAAGCAAGTCAAGATATAGAAAGTTTTTGCCACAGTGCCTGGCACATAGGCACCCCACCAACCGCTAAGTGGGGTTTACAGGTGTTCCCCGCTATTATTTAATTAAACTGAGTTAGGCTGAACCCGCCTTCCAGGGCTAGGTGGTTACTCCACGACGACACCAGTGCTGGTGACAACATAAATAAAGGGACCTGCAAAAAATAAAAATTAAAAATTTTAAAAAAAATAAAGGGACCTGCTTGCTATGTATGGGTGCCTGGCTTAACTCACAGCTCCCCGGCCCCCGGAAAGACCGTGTGGACCCGCCTGGTGCTAAGCCAGCAGGATTGAAGCAAGAGCACTGGAACCTCAGCTCCTGCTCTGCTCCGGCCGCTGCCCGCGCCCCCTCCAGGACCCCAGGCCCAGGGAACTGTGTCCCTTCGCCCCGACTTCCTGATGGGTCCTTAACCCGGCCGCCGGCAGCCTGGAGAACAGAATGAAGCCCGGGCGCACGGGCGGAGGACCGAGCCCTGGCCCCGACCGCGAAGCTGGGAGGAGACGGCGCGGTGGGCGCACGGGGGCACCTGTCCACACTCGGGGCCTCCAATCCCACTCCGCACCGAGGCCGCGCTGGCGGTATAGACGCGCCTGGCTCACCGCGCGTCGGAACGCAGGCCCCGGAGCGGGGAGGCTAGACTCGCGGAGCTGGGTCGCGGCCCCCGCCTCCCCCCCCCCACCCCCCCAGGACTTTGATTTCCAGCCGCGCCCTCCCGGGGAGGTTTACGGGCTGGGCGCTGCGGAGAGGAGAGACTCGTGGGCACCACACTTGGCCGCGGCCCCGGGGCGCGCGGGGCCCCGTCCTGCTGGTGCGCGGGGCTCTGGAGCCAGAAAGTGTACACAGACCATAAATCTCCTGCCCCGCCCGGCGCCGGGCCCCTCGCTCCGGCCCTGGGAGCTGCGGCCGGCTGCAAAGCGCTGCTGGGACCCGCCGCAGCTCCAGGCCGGTCGCATCCGTCCCGCCGCTGCAGGGGCACCCCCGGCAGCCTGGGGACTCGGGTCACAGGCTCCCCGGCAGCGGCGGGGGAGGAGGAGGAGGAGGAGGAGGAAGAGGAGGAGGAGGAGGCGGGGAGGGGGGGCGGAGCGGGAAGCAGGCGAGGCCTGTAGGGATGCGCACGTCGGGAGGCCAGGTGAGGATGGAAAGAGAAAGGAGCGATTAGGAGCACAAGGGAGGGGGGGGGAGCCTCTGAGCCTTCTAGAACCCTCAGATCTTTCCACGTTGGGGTGGAGGAGGACAGCAAGTGTTCGCGGCCACCATTCCCTTACAGATGTGTTTGTAGCGAGCTCTCCCCGCCTTCGCTCGTCAACCTTGTGCACCAGCCAGGGCGCACCGGGAATGCGCTCTCCCTGGGGGTGCAGCCAGAGGATTCTCCGTGGATGTCTCTGTGGGGGTGTCTCCTCTCACAACGTTAAGTGGATATCTGAAATAAGGAATGGAGTGATTCACAAAGAGAGAGAGAGAGAGAGAGAGAGAGAGCAGAGCTGTTCTTCAAACTTTGATCTTTTCTTTGAAGAGGGAGAGTCGGGGAAACCCACCAGTTCAGGATTGGGACCAGAGACCCCAGGGCTTGGGGGGTCAGAGGCTTGGCCACGCCCCTTGCCAGCCAGTACCCGGATCCGATTACCCCACCCCGCTGCTCCTGCGACTGTACGTCTGGAAAAATGGGATCTTCGCGCCCCGGGTGCAGGGAAGGTTAAATGAGATACAGGATTTTCGATTCTTGCTTTCAAAGTGGGAAGGGACTGAGTTTGTTTCCTCCGTTTTCCCTTGCACGCCTCCCCCACCCCGCCCCCAGCTTGGGTGCTTTCCAAGCAAAGACGCGTCCGGGACGGAAGAAATTAGCGAGGTAATGGTGGTAATAGTGGTGACAGTTAAACAATTCTCGCTTAGTGAGCGCCTTCTGTTTGCCAGGGTGCGCGTGCCCCAGACCGTGCCTGCACCCGTGCTTGTGCGCGGTATCAGGTCCCCCAACCTCTGCAGACCGGAGGCTGAGCTGCCTGCAGGTTGCTGCGCAAACCCACCGGGACGCAAAAGGCAAGGCTTGGTGGGAGAGCTGGAGAGGACTCAGAAGGCAGCCACGGGTTTCCTCTCAACCATTCCTCTGCGATGGGAAAACCCAAAGAGGGGGAAAGAGGTGAGAAAGAAAGGTTCTGGTGGCTAAAACTGTGGGTTCAGACCACGCGCCTCAGGGTACCTTCCTCTGGCTCCCGCCAGCAGCCGCGGATGGTCTCTAACCCGGAACCCGCCAGCACGCAGTAGGGGCTCAAAGGGTGTATGCGTGTGCTGATGGGTGACACGAGGCTCTGGGGGCCCCTGTGCACCGGCACATCTCGCTTGGCTCCTGAACAATGTTTCTGATGAGGATGGCATCTTTCCGGCTCTTCTTCTTTTTTCTTTTTTTTAAATTTTAATCTTACGAGGCCATTCACTTTTTAAATAATAATTAAATAATTATTAAATAACTGCCTTTCATTTCATTTTGGGTGGTAGAGGAGACTGGAGGCCACCACCTCTAGAGCAGCCTGGCTGGCTGCCGGAGAGCTCAAGTCACACACCTTAGGGGCACCGCATCCACATCGCCTGCCCTGGCTGCCCCGAATCCCGCCACCGTGGCCCAGCTCCCCTTAAAATCCTAAGTGGAAGCTTGCACAATCGCGAAGGGAAAGGGAGAGCCGGGCTCAGGGAGTGGAGGGGGAAACAAAAAAATGGGAAGGGATAGGGATGCCCAAATCGGGAAGGAAGACAGGGGAGAGTCCAGACCCAAGGAAGTCCCAACATGTACATTCCAGTCGACATTCCATTTTAAAATTGTGTGCCACAGAAACATCTTGGGTTTGACTCTTTTCTATTTTTTTGCCTATTTCTTCAAGCACGAAACTGCACTCTGAAAGAGAGAAGTCAACAGAGCAGGCAGCGACCTTGCAGGAGACGAGAACAAAGGGATTTGGCTTAGATCACCCGCGAAGGACCCCAGGCACCTTATGGGATGATTTTTCTGGGTGCTGCGCACCCGCGGGGGGGCTGATGTTGGGATCAACCAGAGCGAGGTCGCGACCTGCGGGCCCTCGCTGACCTTGGATTGGGCTCTGGGCCACCCGCTGGTGATCCGAGAAGACGGAGGACTCGGGACCCTCCACCACCCAAAGGAGCGGTGAACAGGGTGAGGGGTGGGCGTCCCCCTAAAGGCTTGAGGCTTCAAGCACGGCCTGAGCTGGGAGCCCAGAGCCCAGCCACACCGAGTCTCAGGGACGCTTCTTTGGAGCGCAAGCACGGCCTGTGAGTCTCTCCATAGACGGATCCAGAAAATGGCCAGATGATCAACAGATGCCTGTGGGGATTGCGAGATAAGGAATCCTACTCGGTCATTAAGTCATTCGTTCCTTCGTTCATTCATTAGCTCTTTTCTTGAGCTCGTCTCACGTGCTGTAAAGTGCGGGGTGCACTCTTCACCCCATTCCGACAAACAAAAATAAACAGCCCTGATGAATCAAAGAATCAAAGCCCTGCTGAAATTTGCTGACCCTGAAATCACGGGAGGCGAGTGGGGGTGGGAGGCAAGGGTAGCTCGGGAACTCGGCAAAACTACCCAAGGCTTTTGTGCAGCAGAGAAGGCAAGGTGCGGACTCAGCAGCCAGCTCCCCACTGTCCCCTGTGCCGAGATACCCTCATGCTGATCTTAACACCCCAAGCCGGTCATCAGGGAAGCACAGGAAGTTTCTGGCTGCTTTTCTGGTCCTTACGTCGACTGCTCCGAAATGACTGTGGACAGTCACGAGATCCGCTGCGGGCGACATCGTACAGATGCACGTGCGTGAACGAGTGTGCCCGTCATCTGTGTGGGGCATTGCTTGTGAACCCACTTTCTTGCTCTGCAGTGGACTTAGTATCAAGGACCCTTGTGTGTATCCTCATCCAGATGATCTGGGACTTCCAGGTCGTCTCCCCCCAGGTGTCACCCCTCAGTAGCTCCGGTGCCTTGTTGCTCGGCTTCCTCCTATGTTCGCAGCGCTCACCACCCCATCACACCCTTCCTGAGGATTCCCTGGGACTATCAATAACCCCAAGGACCACAATAATGTGTTACTCATTTATTCAATAAACACTTCTTGAGGCACCTTCCCTGTACCAAGCGCTGTGCTTGGTGCTAGAATTAATCTCACCATGAAGCAGAGCCCAACTCTGCCCTCAAGAAGCAGAGGGTGCCTTTTCCCAGCTAAATGGCCAGTTGATATTCTGTTTCCGTTTTGAAGATTTTCCCTCTAGGCGATTAGTTAAGAACTTAATAAAACTCCCGAAATGCCATTTGTCCTGACATGATCTCAGCAGTGGGCACATATTTTTCCCTCCTTGGACCCCAGATACTTGCCTAAGTTTTCCTCAAGCCTGAAAGATTGGAAAACTCTAGCTCCTTCTCCTTCCAACTCCCAAGGAAAACTCTGAGCCATAGCTACAAGCACCATCCCGAGCACCTGCTGTGTGCACAGGGCACTGGATGCAGTGCCTGGAGGACCAAGAGGAAGGAGTGCCATGGGGCATCTCATGGAGTCCGTGGGTCTGAGCTCAACCTCTGTGGATGCGCTTTCCAAACACTCTGGTGTATTCTTCGAAAGGTTTCCCTAGGGACATTGTGACTGCCCTGAATTCATGAGCCTCCATCTAAGAATTTAATTTTGGAGAGAGTAAGGCTTTTCCTGCATTTTTTTCAACTGTGCAAATACTAATAAGGTAATACATGCTGCAATTAATGAATGAAGGAAGGAGGAATATAATAAGTGTGTGGTCCTGCTTGTATGCCATCTGCTTTCTCATTTCACATTTTACAATGCAGTTGATTCTCACGGCAGTTTCTAAGTTAGGTGATTTTGGTTATTTCTTATTATAGAGATGACGAAACTGAAGCCAAGTGGTTACATTTTCCAAGGTCTCACATTTAGTAATTGGCGAACGAATGAATGCTTCTTGGGCTCCTCTGGGTTAGGGTCCTGCATGCTCCTTCGGAAGCCCTCTGAGCTCCACCTGCCGGCCTCTTCTCATACCTAGCCCCCAGAAGGAGTCGTTGGGGTCACCAAAGCATTGCCCTCTGGGCATGGGTCAAATGGTATAGCCGCTGTCACCTCCACGGCCTTCTATTCCTGGTCTGTCACCCACAGAGAACTGTGCAAAAGCAGGAGGCTCAGTATCTGGGACTAGGTCCCAGGGCAGGGGGAGAGAGCACCTAGTGCAGTGGCTGCGGGGGAAGAGGGACGAAGCCTCGAACCCCTTGTGGTGCCCAGAACCCCACGTGTTAGCAACCACCGAGGGGAGAGGAAAAACAGCAAGGATGATGCCCTATCCCATGAGCAGGGTGTGGTCTCAACCTTAGACATATTAGTAAAGCTAGAGGTGGGCACAGGCTGAAGAGCAGAGTATCAACCTTGAAGGGACACCTCTCTAGGACTACGAAGAGGAAGAGCAAGAGGACCGACCAATGGAGCTCACAGTTCTGGAAGGCTCAGCATCTCTTAAGCCCTTTTTAGAAAGCAAATGAGTGTAACCATCCAGATGGGAACCAGCTTGGCTCCAGAGGACCCCTCCCCTTTTGCTCCTCCAGAAGCACTAACCCCACAGCCTTATCCAAGGCCTGGCCCTCGCTCTCCAGGGGACGCTGGGCAAGTGTCAAGAACCCAGACTCCATCACCCCATCCTTAAAATGAAGAAGTCCGAAGTTATCACACTTGGGAGAACATCTGTGCTTGTTCATAAAATGGCCGAAGGCAGAACCTTTAAGGGACCCAAGGGCTAACAATTCTCTGAGCTCACCTATCAGAGGCGCAGTCAGTGCCTGTTAGAGTCCGGGTGGGAGGAGGGGAGGGAACAGCCTAGAAAGTGCACCCTGCCCTGCATAGCAGCCAGGAAGTCCAAGGAGAGGCTCACGGGGGGGGGGGGGGGGGGGGGGGGGGGGGGGGGGGATATGAGCTGCAAGTTTTAATACCCACATGCGTGGGGAGAACCCGCAGAGAAGACTGTTCATTTGTCTTTAGGACACCAGCCAAACCCCTCACAACCCCGGCAGGAAGACTGCGAGCCAGATGCATGCATGAGCAGTTAAATCGGGGTGTATCTCCCCTAGCTGGAATACCTGCAGTTAAAGTTCTCCATGAACCCCAAGAGTTGGATCTTCACAAAGACCACGGAGTGTTCAACCTCTTCCCCAAAGGCTAAAGAAGGGGGATTGCCAGGGCCCTGCATGTTGGGGGTCCTCTCCCCCCCAACCTCTTTAAAGTAGGGTCATCATGTCCTTTGGGAGAACCAGCCTTTCCTCCTCAAAGGAAGACAAAGGTGGAGGAGACAGGGGCAGAACCGGGAGGAGGGTGCAAGACCTCAGCCTCCTGCCTCTCTCCCCCACGTCCTGCTCCAGAGCTGCCCCAGCCCCCCTTCCCACCCGCACCCTGGGGGGGTGTCTGCTTGAGGTCTGCACGTGCTGGAGGGGAAGCCGCGCTCTGCTGCTCTGGTGGGAGGATAGATTAAAACTTGTCTGGATAAAGCTCAAGTCTGAACCCCTCCCAATATCCCCCCCTGCAGGTCCTGGTTCCTGCCCTGCCCTGGGGACACTTAAATTGCCTGGGACTGCGACCGCAGGGGAATCTGGGGTCGCCTTCCAATTGAATTGACTTCGGGTACCCAGAACAGAAGGGACCAGCGGGCGGGGCACTCAGAGCTCACCTGCTCGGAGCGGGCTTCAAACTAGAACCCCTGACCACACCCCGCTTGGGACCCCAGCCAGAGGGAGCAGGCCCAGGAAACATCCAGAGCCACTGATGCCCTCTGAGGTGCGAGGGAGTCAGCGGGATTTGGGACACATAGAGTCTGAGCAAGCTCCCCCCTCCACGCGCGCGGTACCCACGAATCCTTGCTGGGTAGTGGGGTGAGAACAGAAGACTTCGCCTCGAAGGGTGTCGGGGCCAGGATAGCTTTGGCCTGGGGTGGGGGGGGTGGATGGGGGGACGGCGTGGACAGGGGACAGGGCAGCGATGGCAATGCGCTCCCAGCAACTCGGGCCTCCGGGTGCCCGCGCAGTCTGGACCGGGGCCCACGCGTGCAGCTGCACCGGCTTTCCCTGCTTGGGTCGGCGAGGCTTTGCGCAAGGAAACTTCTGGAGACCAGCGCCCCCCACCACCACCCCCCATCCTGATAGAAGAAGGCGCTTTGCGGGATGGAGAAGGGAGACCTCTGCGTAGTTTTGCTCAGAAAAGGCGGACACAGCCAGTGCCTGCGGGCCTCTCCTGTGTGCGTCTGGCTCTGCGTTTCCCGGCGCCTCTGTGAGCCTGTGGCTGTGCATCCTACGTGTGCAACCGTGGTGTGCGCGCGCGTGCCCCCGAGGGGGGAGCCGACCCCTCCGGTCCCCCGCGAGACGCGCGATCGCCACCGGTCGGCACGGCCGGGCTGGGCTCGTAGCCTCCCCGAGGGCTCGGCGCGGCGGGCAGCCCCGCGGCGGGGAGGCAGGGCCCGGCTCGGCCCAGTTCTGGCTGCTTTTCGGGAAGCGCGAGTCCCGGGCCGCGCGCGGCCAGAGCGGGGGGCGGGGGCGGGGGGCTGGACTGGGCCCCGGGGCCCGCGCGCACCCGCCGCCGCCTGCAAGCCCCGGCCCCGCGGGCCTCGGCGGGCCTGGCGTGTGCGGCTCAGCGCGCTCGGCCTGCTCTTCGGAGCCTTAGAAATCTCGGTCTTCGTTCGGGAATTCCTAGCCTCCCCCGCCGCTCTCGGAAGCCTCGGGCGCCACCGGGAAAATACGCGATCCCTGGCCCAAGGGAGCCGTCCGGGCGCGAGTCGACCCGGCCCGAAATGCGGCTTTTGCTCCCCGGCACCAGCCCGGCCTAGAAAGGACTCTCTGTCCTGCGGCTGCTCCTATTCCAAACGAACTTTTAAACTTCTCCTGGGCTTGGGACACCTCGCTCCTGCTGGAAATGCGAAGGAACTCCACTGCCCAGGGCAGAGCCCTGCTATAGTTTCCCGGGAGAAATATTCAAGGAGAGAAGGTGGGTGGTGCAGGAAGGGGCGCCTCCTAGGAACCCTCCAGGAGCATCCCCAATGCCACCCCAGGGGCCCGCAGCCCAGCTCTTCTTCTTCCCAGTATCCCAGTACCACAGTTTTGCTGTGCCCTCCAGGCTAACGGATCCTGGCCGTGCTAAGGCCCAACTGTACAGAAATCATATCATTACAGTCCCTGGGTGATTATTTCCTTTACTTTTTAAAGGAAGAAATGGTGGGGGGGGGGATTGGGGCAGCGGGCACCTCAAGGGCCTTGTGAGAGGCGAGAGGCGGAATAGCTGCCCTGTGCCTAAAGCACCAACTCCTCCCCAGTTGTCCTCTCCAGCTGAGCTCCTCTTCTAGATATACATGCTGCCACGTTGTTCTCCCTAATGCCAGCACTGGATTTAATTGCCTCCAAAAATCCCATGTCCTTGGAATGTTCTGGTTACAGAATTTCAATATTTCAGAGGTCAGACGAAACTAATCTGGATAATGAAGGCAAAATTGAAGTACAGGGAAAATGCTATTTGGGTAGCAGAGCCTGCGGAAGGGTGGAGGGATCACTCCCACCCTGGGCTAGAACCCAAGCAGGTGTGGAGACTGCTGTGCCCAGAAACTCTGGGCACATTTAAAGATAATAGCTGGCTCACATTCCCATTTAGCTTGAAGTCCCTCCTAGAGCCCTCTACCCCTCTCTTCTCTTTCCTACACTGGACCACCCTCATTGCTCCCACTCTCCTCCCCACTGTGCACATTCCTCTAGAAGTTCAGCTCCATTTGGAGGCTGGGAGGTTGACTGGGGGCCAGGAATGGTCAGCCTGGCACCCCTACGCTGCACCAGGCCAGCAAAGGCTGAATCTGGGGCCTCTACTCCACAACGGAGGTCTTTTAATGTGCTCAAATCAACGAGTCAAAATGGAGAAGCAGCTACACCAAATCAGGGAGCTGCTAGGAGCCTTGTCACTCCAGCCAGGGGACTGGGATGTGTCCTGGGTTTGTTGACCTGAGCATCTCCAGGGTTGCACCACTCTCTACAGAGCATCCTCCCAGAAAACCAGCTCTTGACATGGACAGTAGGCCTGTAAGGAGCTCGGTGCCAAACAGCCCCGCGTGGTCAGCTTTGTCGGAAGTCTGTTTAAAAATCTCTCAACAGGGCTCTCTGCAAACTCTGGACATTGCATCGTTTTGAGGAAAGGAGAGCCTTGAGAGGCCAGGTCTTGGAGAGAGGCTGGACGCTTCAGCCTTTCAAGAAACAAAAAAACCAAGCCAGAACAACAACAACAACAAAAAACTCAAAATAGCCTGTCCCAGTTGCAGGGTCGAGGCAAAACAGGTATTCCAGCTGTAGTGTGATGGGGAAACTGCCTCTCAACTCCTGGCTGCTTGGGGGTGGAAGGATGCGGAGGGACTCACCGCGCCCCAGCCCCCCAGCCGTGGCCTAACTGCTAACTGCAAGTGTGCCTGCGGGTGGGGGGTGGGGTTGGAAGACGCCTTTTTTTTTTTTTTTTTTTTGGTTTGTTTTTTTGTTTTTTTGTTTTTTGTAGACCCATCACTGGCCCAAGGAGAGCTAGGAGGTCTGAGCTCTGGTTTGGGCTCTACCTGGCTGTGGCCCTTTTGGGCACCTTTAAAGCCTTCTCAGGCCAGGCCTTTCGACCTAAACCACTGTGATTCATTCCTCCGTCTTTTCCTCTAGGACACGACATCCCCCCCTTAGGCATCCCTGAGCAAGGGGCAGATTGTGTAGGAATTGCCTCAAAGCTTCCACTCCCGATGTATCTAGCGAGCGGCCGCCTTCAAATACCGCCTGTGGCGAAAGGGACCACAGACCTTGCTGGCATCACCATCCTCTCCACTTCCAACTCCCTCTCCAGGGGAAGCAAGGCCACAGGCACACTCAGAGCACTGTGACTGGGAGTGGGGAGGCCGTCTGCCCCAGGGGCCTAGCAGATTCTGTGGCCACCTCGGCCCCCTGGCCACGCTCAGGGGAGCGGAGCACGGGTTCAGGCGCCCGGGGCGCAGGCTGTGTGGCCAAGGAGGCCTGTGAACGCTGAGCCCCGACGCGATCTCCGTCTCCGCAGCGAGGCGCCTCTGAGGTCGTAGCGCTCTCCTCCCCGAAAGCGCTAGTCCCCCTCCAGCGGCGCTCCGGGAGCGGGGATCCCCGGCCCTAAGGGCCGCACGGCCCCCAGCAAGCCAAGCGGCCTTTACAAACCGTAGTAAACATTTTATTTACAAGTTTGTGGCGTCCTAAGTGCAGCTCGTCTTTGCGCCACGACCCCGAGTGCGGGGAGGAACGGATTCGTCCAACACGTCACAGTGTGAACTGCTCGCGGCCCGGGAGAAGATGCTGGGCCGGCGGCGCGGGGTGGGGGGCCTCGGGCGGGGGCACTGCGCACCCCCGGGCTCTGGGCGCGGCGCGGCGGCGACGGGCGGGTGGCACCGCGGGGAAGGGGGCCCCGCCGCCGCCGCGAAGCAGGCGCAGAGTCCGGCCCACCTGGGAGGCTGCGGGCGGCACGCGGGCCCCGGGCCCCTTGCGTTGCGCAGTCTACAGGCCGCCCAGCGGCGCCGGGGCGGGCTCGGGGCTCTGCGCAGCGCCGCTGGGCGGGGGCTGGGGCGCGGGGGGCAGCTCCGAGGCGCCGCCGCCCCCGCTCCCCGCGCCGCCGCCGCCGATGCTGGCGAAGCTGAAGCTGCCGCCGCCGCCCGCCGGGAGCAGCGCGCCCGCGGCCGAGGCCTTGATGACCGTGGTCTGGTGCAGGGGCCGCTCGGCCCCCTCAGTCCGCTCCGTGTCGCTGGGGACCATGTCCAGGGACTCGGAGTCGCTGCTCTCGCTCTCGGCCTCGCCCTCCGAGCGGCTGAGGCTCCGCTCCTCCTGCTCGCCGTCCGCAGCCGCGGCCCCGCCCGACGGCTTCTCGCCCGCCTCCTTGTCCTTGTCCTTCTGCGCCTGGGCCTCCTTGGAGTGCCGCCACTTCATCCTCCGGTTCTGGAACCACACCTTCACCTGCGCCGCCGCAGCACGTGGGGAGACAAGAGGGGACGCCGAGATGAGCCGGGGTGGAGGGTGGAGGGTGGGGGCGCGCCCCTGGGCCCCGCGCGCAGCCTGCAGCCGCGGCCCCCCCAGCACCTCCAGGCCCTGGGCTCGGCTCAGGGCCCCACGGCGGCCCAGCGAAGCCCGGGCCTAGGAACCCACGAGGACGGCTCCTCAAAACGTGGCCCTCCAGACCTGACCCAGAAATGACCCAGATGCCTGTTGCAAGGCGGAGTCCTGCACCTTGCCCTCACGCCAAGGACGATTTCTGCTCTAAACCAAGGTTTCTTAACCCCACCTGAGCCGGGACTCCCCCAGAATCTGATTAAACTGTGGACCCCTGGCCCAGAAAAATATATATATAGCCCGGATTTCAAGGGTTGGGAGAACCAATGTTAATAAGAATCTCTGCTAAGCTAAGCTGGTCCCTTCCTCTACTGCCATTACCCAAGGCAAGTTTCTACAAAGGCAACTCTTGTTAAGGAGAAACCCTGGGAAGTACAGGGGGGGCAAGAGGGTTCAAAGAGTTAATCCCAGTGGGGTGGGGGCACTGCCGGACCGATGGTAAAAAAAGAGCATCTCCTTGGCAGCGTGTGTACTCAGAAGCTGATAAGGACCCTGCCCCTGCCAGGGATAAACTAATCCTTCTGCAGGCTTAGAAAATGCTGGAATTAAACCTGTGCTAAGTGGAGGAAGGGGGTAGGGATGGGGTGGAGAATCTATATAAATATATACAATCCCCTGGGGGACCCAATGCTGTTCACACAAGTTCCAGCTTCCCTTTTAAAAATAACATCCACAGCTGGTGGAAACCGGCTGGGCTCTTCCAGTGTGTGTTGGGGAGGGGAGTTGTGTAATGGAGGACAGCAAGAGGCAGGGGCAGGGGTGCACCTAACAGAGCTCTCAAAAGGTGGCCTGCCTTGGCTTCTAGAAGCCCTACTCAGAAGACAGAGAACCCAGGGAGGAAAGGCCACTGCTGTGGGGTGTGGACGAAGGGTGACTCTTCTATGTTCAAACCCCCACCCCAGAAAGTCCAGAGAAAGTCCAGTTCTTGAATCCGAGAAAAGAAAAAAAATTGAATTCAGAAATCGAATTCAAACACGATAGATCCACCGGGGTCTTGAATAAAAGCTTCTTCCAAGTAGGCAGAAGCTGCTGAAATGCCCTCGAGTATTACAAGAAAATCTTTTCTTCCTCTCTCTCTCTCTCTCTTTCCCCCTCCCCGCTCCTCCCCACCCAGAGATTTTCATGAGAGTTTATGCCGCTGGAAAATCGGCCTGACTCTGACTGCTGCTGAGTGCACTCCTCGCCCTGCTGGGGCTAAGTCATTCCGTTTGAAATGATGTTTTCACTTCCTCACAAATGGGGATTTCACAATCCAGCGGCAGCGGGAGGAGGAGGAGGGAGGAAGGACCGGAGGAGGAGGGGAAAAAAAACCCAACAACAATCTCTTGACTTTGGATTTTTTATCTCTTCTGAAATAAACTGCCTCCTACAGCGAATTGCACTACAGTGGAGTACATAATTATTATCTCCTGCGGCCTATTTGCTTTCTCCGCGGTTCTTTGGCCTGTTGGCCAAAATAAACACGCAGCGCTTGTTGACATACATCTTTGGGGATGGGCTCTTCTTTCCATCCTTCTCCCCCACCCCCACCCACCCCACTCCACCCCCTCTGCCTGCCCCAAGTTTCGACGCCTACAAGGTCTCCAGAAATTCGGGACTTGGCGTTTCCCCTGCAAACCGGCAGTGGGCCTGGGTGGAGGGAGACCTGGGGCTAGGCCGCGCTGTGCCCCCACCAACCCGTTACCCCGCCACCAGCCGGATCCCGCTTTACCTGCGCATCTGTAAGGCCTAGCATCGCGGCCAGCTGTTTTCGGTCGGGCTTCGTGACATACTTCTGAATCTCAAACCTTTTCTCCAGGCCTTTCCTCTGCAGGTTGGAGAAGACCGCCCGCGACCATGAGCGCTTCCTTTTGTATGTCTGCGGCATGGTGTCCTTCGTGAGCACCGCGTAGGGACCTGCCACCGGGCAGTAGCAGGAGCAAGAGAAAGACAGGGGGGCTGCATTAGTGTCCCACCCGTGGTCTGCTTGAAACTGTTTTTGTGTGAGCCGTGGGCTCTGCCCCCATTCCAAAAGCCCTTGACGCACATGCCGAATGGCCTGTCGAGGGAGGAATCCCACATCTCCGAGGACTTTAGGCATAAGGCCTACAGGAGAGTGGAGTGGAGACACCCGGGCAGTTCGACCATTAATTCCAAAGCAGAAACCTCAACCTAATGCATGGCCTTCGGGCACGCAAGAAGGAGGCGAAAATGCCCCTTGGGCCTGAAGGATGCAGAGATGACAGCTTTGACTCTCCTGTTGTGTGTGTGTGTGTGTGTGTGTGTGCACGTTCCTGCAAGCGTGCGCACAGACAAAACCTCCTTGGGCAAAGCCTTTGAGGTCATTCCCAACTGAGTGTATGTTAAAAAAGCAACACTTCTTGCAGCATTTTCAAGCCACTTTCTGGCGCAAAGACTAGGGAAAGCCCCTTCACCCCAGCTCAGGCGCCCACGCAAAGGCTTTCTCTGTGGCACCCCCTCTGGGTCCCCCACCCCCTGCCCCCCCACCCCCCCACCCCCGGGAGCCGCCCGGAGAGTGAGCTAGCTATCTGAGGACTCTTTCGGTTTCTGTCTCTGCACTTGGTAGCCTCCCGCACCAACTCCGGGATCGGGATCGCTGCACCGAGGTGGCCACGTGAAGCGTCAGTCCCGAGTTTTGCATCAGTAGACCTGCCCCCCATTAGGCCGGCGCTCTCGGGGAGTGGAGGGGTGGTGAGGGTTTCTGTACCTGGAAACGTGTCTTGAAACTGATGCTGAACTGAATTTCTCGGGTTCGAGCTTAAGGGGCTCAGGATGGCAGACGCCTCGTTAATGGGATCTAGAGACGCGAAGAACTGGCCGGCGGAGGGCTGCAGGCCTGGGAGGTGCACCCCTGCGGGCCGCCCGCTGGTCAGCAGCGACGTGAGGTCTGCAGACAGGGAAAAGAAGAGCTGGTTACACCTCGGGCAAACCCACACTCCCTGGCCGAGTTGTGCCTTCCCACCTCCTCCATTCGGTTTTCCTGGAGCAAAGTGAGGAGAGACCCTGGCCTCCCCGCCGAAACCCCCTCTCTCCTGACTGTGGCCAAGGGGTGATGCGCAAAATGTTCCTGTGTGTGGCCCACACGTCCACGTCTACACATACAAGCGAGGAAGGGCTTTATAGAAAACGGGCAAAAGCACTTTCAGGTGCTTGCCTCGAATTCCACAAACTTACCGCCTCCCCGGAGAAGGAGCCCCAACTCCACTGTCTCCTGGGAGCCGAAGGTCTATTTTTGTTTATCTACATTCCTCGAGTGGAATTTCACTAGAAACCAGATAAATGGAAGGGAAAGTGTTCCCCCAGAGGGTTTTTTCCCCCCCTGTCAAAATTAATATGGTTCTCTCTCTCTAGATACGGGATTCAAGAGACAGATGAGAATCATTTCAGCAAATATTGACCCCCAACGATTTTTATGAATAATGACTCTTTAACGTGTGTTTTTAAAGCATCCCTGGATTCCTTTTTTTTTTTTTTTTTAAACGCGGAGCAGGTGAGTTTTAAACCTAACGTTTCACAGTCTTCTTACAATTCACCTTCTTCTCCCTCGTTTTACCGGTTTGTCCTTAATTGCGCAAATACGCAAAGGCATCCCAAAGGGCCCTGGGACGGGGGAGTGCGCCAAGGCCCTGGTCAGAGGCCTGCAGCCTCTCGCCCGCCCAAGACCTACCTCTCAGCGTGTTGCCTTCCTTGACTTTGGGGTCAAATTCTGCAGACAAAATGCGGTCAATTCCAAATTTGAGGTCCTTGCTAGAGGGGGCCGGGGCCGAGCCGCTATGCGGGGGGTTGGGGAGCACCCGCGCCGCGGAGACCGGGGGCTGCAGGGCGCCAGCCCGGGGTGGCGGCGGAGGCTGCTGCGGCGGCGGCGGCTGTTGCTGCTGCTGTTGCTGTGGGTGATGGTGGTGGTAGGCGGCTGAGAGCGGAGACAGCCGCTGCGGGAAGCCAGCCGGGACCTCGGAGGGCGCCACCACCGGGGTGGGTCGGAGCGGGGATCTGGCGGCGGCTTGGAACGACGCGTGCGGGTGAGCCGAGCCCAAGTGCGCGGTGAGGGCGGCGGCCGAGGCCCCCGCCAGACCGTCCGGGGCCGCCCCCGGCTCCCCCACGCCCGCGTGCAGGATGTCTGCGATGCAGAAGGAGGGCTTCTTGACCGCGGCGGGGTCCAGCGGGAAGGAGCAGCCGCCCGGGCCGGCCGAGGAGCAGTAGGCGGCCGACCAGAGGCTGAAGTTGGAGGCGTAGAAGGGAGCCAGCCCGGCGGCGAACATTCTGGCTGGGAGCGCCGAGCTGCCGCCGCGGCCCGGCCCGGCCGAGCGGGCGGGTGGATGGGTGCGCGGAGGGGAGCGCGCGGGGTCCCGGGGGCAGCGGCAGCGCAGCCGAGGACGATCCGCTTTCGCTTCTCCGTCCGCACCGGAGACAGGCCAGGGAGCCCTAGCGCCCCCGAGGGAGGAGGCGAGGCCCGGATCCCGGCCGGTCCAGCCGCGGCCCCTGGCCTCACTTTAAAGGCGGCGCGGCGCCCGCGCTCCCCGCGGGCTGGAGGCGAGCGAGGGGCCCGGGGCGGCCGGGCGGGCGGGCGGGCGGGGGCCGCGGGGAAGCCGGGGAGACAGGGGCCGGCCACCGAAAGAAAACCCAAACAGCTAAGCCCGAAGAGCTAAATTTAAAACAACAACAATAATAATCCGTTAGTTTAAAAAAAAAAAAAAAAGGTAATAAGAGAAAAGAAAAAAAAAAAAAAACTCCTCTCTAAAAACTCCCAAAGTTTTGGCAGGAGCTTCGGAGCCAGACCCAGGGTAGGACCTCGATCCGGGCGCCCATTGGCCATCCTCCTGGCCAATGGGAGCGGGGAGTGGAGGGGAATTGGGAAAGGGGGCGGGGCCTGGGAGGTGGGCGGGGCCTGGGAGGCGGGCCACGCCCCGGCCACGCCAAAGTGTTTGCTGCTGCCGCGTGGGCTGCGCAGGGGCCGGGGCGCAGGGGCCCGGGCGGCGGCTCCCGGGGTTGCGGAGCCTCGCGGAGCCTCTGCGGCTCCAAAGCGACATCGGACGCACAGAGGTGGTCCCGGAGCTCCTGGCCTGCTTTCTCGGGGGCGCTGACGCTCCCGTGTAGTTTCACGGGTGCAGAGCCCTCCCCCTGGAACACGGGGGCGGCCCCCTGGGTTCCCTCCTCCTGGCTTCGCTCGGGCCTGATTCGTCTTCCCTCGGCCTTTATCCCGAAAGCCCGCGTCCGCGTCCCCCGTGGGCTCCCGCCGCCAAGCCGTGGCGCGGGGCAGCTGCGGTCCAGAGTCCCCGCCCAACGTTTTAGCACCGCGTCCGCCGCGCTGCCTCGGACACCCTCGGGGAAGACAGGAGGGGCGGTCGCAAATTAGCTTGAGTCCCCGAGCTGTCACACGGTGACACTTGGACGAGTAAGCTTGCAAACAAAATAAGATGGATGTCTCCGAACGTCTCCCGTGGACGCGGCCGAACCCTCCCCCGAACCTCAGGCGACAACAAAACAGGCCGCCCGGTCCGAAACCCGGGAAGGCGGCACGAGCGTGCGCTCCTCTGCTGCACCTTGTAGGAAATGTCACCCTCCCGGCTCCACCACATCCCCGCGTCACGTGGGGGCCATTGTTTTGCAAGTGCCCTCAAGAGCACATTTCCTTGGGGTTAAATACTATTTCAATTCAGTGACTGTTTCCCCAGGAACCCCTTGGGCCTGGTCGCAAAAGAAGCTGCAGTGGTGGCCACCCTCTTCCATTGGTGCTTTGGATCTTTAGAGCGCAGGGTGGGTGTAGTGGGGGTTTTCTGCAACATCAACATCTCTATTTTAAGAATTCGTTCTCTTTTAAATTACAGTCAGAATGGATTTCCCCACCCCTCTCCCAAACAAACCACAGGCCACCCAGATGAGCTCTTCTTGCACATTTTCAGGAAGAAAATAAAATAATAACAATAATGAAACCACGAAATCTTTTGTTTTCGATTGCCCTAATAAGCATCTCCTAATTGAACTTCTGTGCTTCTTCAGCACTTCTCCCTCCCCTCAAAAAAAAAAAAAAAAAAAAACTTTGAATACAGTTGCATTAAATCTTCTGTGACATGTTTTATTCCAACTAACAGGTCTTACCAAATAAACCCCGAAAGGCAACTGAACTTGCCATGCCTATGTGAAATTCAGGATTTGGGCTAATTAAAATATATTTCTGGTGGCTTCTAGCCTCTTGTTGCCAATGCTGTCATTTTAAGCTTTTGACTTTCTCCTGGAAAGTAATCAATCACTGATCAATCACTTCCGGCCAGGCAGCACTAGAACGTCCCCTACACCTGCCCTTACCCCTTCTCCCTGTCTTTCTCTCTCCCTCTCTAGGTCGCTCTCTCCTTTTACTAAAGGGTTCCAAAGCTTGCTCCTTGCAGCAAGGACAGAGGTGTTCTTTCCAGAGATGGAATGGAGTGTTGGATCGCCTGGGGAGGCAGGCATCTGGGGCTACAGAGACAGGGAAGACCAGTCGGACCTCTAGCCACTCAAAAGAGTGACAGATATAAGGCGGCCTGGGGCGTTGGAGCCTCCTTGAGGTGTTCCAGGGGAGGTGTTGCGGGGCAGAGGCCCGGGACGGTGGCGAGCCTGGGCTGGCAGGGCGCGGCCCCTCTGTAACTGCACAGCTCCCAGGGACCATCGCCGGCGCCAGTGCGTGCAGGGACGGCCCTAAACCCCCTTTCCCAGTGTCCCTTCTAATTGCAATTTGACTGCAAACATCCCGACTTGCGTCCTACTTTCAAACGCAAGGTTCTAAAGGAGGCGTATTTAGGCCTCACTGCTGCCAGCCGCCCCCAAATAAGACAGGTCCCTAGGAGGGTGGGGGGTGCAGGGTGCACAGGGGGCGGAACGCGCGGGCCCTCGGGGTGTCCCGAGGCGTCCCCAACCCGCATCTGCTGCATTTCAAGGCCCGGGAGCGCGCGGGGCAGGCGTGGGGGGGTTGGGGGGTGGCCGGGAGGCGGTTTTCCCGCGGACTCTGCGCCCCGCCGCGCGCTCCTCGGTGTCCCCGAAAGGCCCGCGCCTGGGACGTGGATCGCAACTTCGCGCGCGCCCCTCTGCTCCCCGGGCGCTCGGCTCCAGGGCGGCCGCACCAGCGCCACCCGGCCTACCCCGAGCTCCTGGAGCGAAGCGCAGGAAAGGAAACCTTTGCAAGGACCCCCTGCTCCCCGGACCTCCCGCCAGCTCACACCCCTTCCCCGGGATCAGGTGTCGCGGCCGCGGGCCCCTCGCCCTGTCCTGGGCGCGCTGACTCCCCTCTTCCTTACTGCCCACCCCTCAGAACCAAGAAAGCAGCAGGAAACCCCGGGCTCGCCGGAGTTCAGGTCATCTCCTGTTTTTTGATGGGCTCCAACCCGTACTAAATGAGCGGATGTGCCTGCGAGATTGGTCTCAAAATAGAAGCGGCCTTAGTATTTTAGGATACTGCAGAAATCCTTATTTCTTCCGGAGAAAAACTCTATAATGACTCCTAGCACTTCCCCTTTCAATATTTGTGCAACTTTATCTCCACCGACAAGTTGCTCGGGTGACGCAAATCCGCCCTTGTGTATTACAACCACCAAAATAAATGCGCGGAAATCAATCCCCTTCTAGCAATGAAAATATAAATATACAGCTGCGACTTTCCCCTTTAATCTTTGCTTTCCGAGCGGCTCCGGGCTGTGGCGAAATGAACTGGTCCAGAGCAATTGAGCCGGGGCGGGGAGGCCCTGGGGGCCGAGGCCAGGGCTTCCCGGGGCCTGGGAGCCACGAGGCTCGGGCTCCAGGAGCAGCGAGAGGGCCTCCTGTAACCAAATCACCTCGAACTTAAATGTGGCCCCGCTGTCTTTGAGGAAGCTCGAGTGTAAAGACAATTTCTGAGGCCGCAAAGCTGTGCTGGCAAATCACAATTGACAATGGAGCAACAGAGGTGGTTGTTTCTACCCTAAAGCCACAATGGCAGGGGTTTCTGATCAATTCTGAGGGATGCCTTTAATGCATTCAACTCTCTCCTTCTCTTTTGCTGGGTAGACACAGCCAAAAACTATTTCACTATACTGCGAGTGGATAATGCCAGAGAAGGTCCCTTTTATAATAGAACAATTTCGTTTATGGGAATCTGGGATTGAAAGACGGGGCCTAAAATCAGAGGTTTATGCATGGACCCAAGCAGCCCTTACCTTTTGGTTGCCCCTGTCTTTACAGCCCCCATACTGAAATCACCAGTGCAAATTTTTGTCCTAAACCTGGGGACACAGATAAACACCCACAGAGCAGAAAAAGTCAAAGACAGTGAATGCTTACCGTTGTTTATTGCAGTAACATAACTCCACGAGGGTTTAAGCTGCCCAGATCTGCTATCTGCGGTTTTTTTTTTTTTTTTTTGGTTTTGTTTTGTTTTGTTTTCTTGTACACGCTGGGCAAAATAATGTGCAAGGCAGCGGCTCTGTGGACTTGGGACTCCCCCCAACACCTTTATTTTGAATATTATTTCAATCGCAGTACCTCCTGGTTTCAAAGAAAAAGAAGGAAATAATTAAATATTCGCAGTCAGAAAGAGAAGGAAACAACTTCCCTAGCTAAGGATATGAGAGACTTGCAGTAGTGTTGGAATCTGCGTATACTCTGCTGTCAGCCTGCCAGCCGAAGATTTATAGACTGCGGGGCTCAGCGCTCACATTTACTGGTAGGTATGGGACCTCTGTTCCTTGTGTGGATGCTAGATACTTTGGAGTATCTTGTGGAGTTGAGGACTCTACAGACTACACACACACACACACACACACACACACACACACACACATACCTTGGATTATTCTAAGCAGGCCCCAACTCCCTTTTCCTGGAGACTTTTACTTATTCCAGAACTAAATAGAGTCCCTGAATGTTCCTGAAGATAGTTAGACTTTGATACGGGTTAGAAAAGACAAATAACAATGGGATAGGAAAACCAGGTCCATAGCCACTGATTTCTGCCTTTTTCTCGTCCCCCAAGTGTGACAGACTTGCAGGTGGCCAACTCTTTATGTGCTCATGGCTGTGCCCCTGACCTCCTGCCCACAGATGTGGCTTCAGAGCCTCAGACGACCTTCTGGTTCTGCTCGCATTTGCCCTTAGCTCTCACAGAGTTTCTCACATATGTCCTTCCCTCCATTACTAGGATATACCACTGCTCACACGTGTACCATGCCCCCCTCACGCACATATACACACACACTCATGTGCTCACTGTGGATCTCAGAGACTGAACAGAAGAGCAAGCCAACAGTTTGGGGTTTTCTCCTGTTGCAAAGAGCTACTTTGCTGTTTCTCCAAGTCACCTTCTGCACACCCAACCAAGAGAGATCTCGGACCTCATAAAACCTAGTAGTAGAATCCATTTCAGCATGTGCACCGTAGCAGACTCACCTATATTTGCAGTGAAATCATGTCCCCATAAGAGTAAACTCTGAGAAACCATCTGTTAACACCTAAGATTTGGTGCTTCCTCCAACAGGTTGTATCTGGTAACCGAAACAGCACTGGCCCACTCTCAGGGCATTTGCCTTGTGGAAGCTGGGGGGATTATCTGAATCATCAGATCCGAATAGCTGGGGTTTGGCGTCCAGTGAGTAAGCTGAGTAATAATATGGTAGGAGAAGGAGGTGTAGGTGAAAATCATACACTTGAAACAAGTCTGGTGTTGAGAGGGAAAAAGGAAATCACTCCCAAAGTCATATTTCTCTAAACAAACAAACAAAACCTCTCTTTCCCTTGAGACAAGTTTTCCAAGTTATAGCACAGGTTCTGAAGACTGAGAGGAACTAAGAGGCAGGAATGGGAAGGATCCTCAGAAGCCAACGAGAGCTCCTTAGGTAGAGCTGGAGGCTTGTCTCCAGCTCTTGGTCCAGGACTGGCCACCTGCACCCCGCCGGGATTGGGACAGTGACTCCTGCCAGCCCCGCCTCGGCCCACCAGGTCCCAGTGTCCCCTCCACCCCTTGGTGAGCCTGCAGAGCACCAAAACTTGGTTCTCTGCTGACACCTGCTGGGCCAGCTCTACATCGTCTGGCAGTGCCCGTCCTATGCCAGCGACGTTGTTGTGATGAAAGTTGACTCTTCCTTTTCTGAAAACACGGGTTTCTAAAATTGGCTCGGACCAGCAGCTGTTTCCTTCCATATTGCCAGCAATATGGAAAGATCCTGTATTATATATTTAAAATAACCGGACGGGGTGAGGGGAGCTGTCACCCTTCAGTACTAATATCTTACATTTTACAGATCTCAAGGCCAGTTCTCATTTATTATCTCACCCGTTCTTTAAAATAACCAGTCGTAAGGATGCAGAGGAGGTATTATTATCCTGATTTGAGTTTAGGATGTTGCTCCTCAGAGAGGTTAAGTGGCTGGCCCGAGGTTACATCGTTAGGAAATGGTGTTGCAGGGAGCAGAGGCTACATTTTCTGACTCATCAGCCAATTTCTTTAGGGGAAACGGTTCCTTTAGAGGAAATACTCTTGCCCTCAATCAGAATGTGCATTGGCTTCGGGCAGAGGCTGAAGGATAGAACTAGGTCTAACCGGGAGTCTGGCACTGGAACACTGTCAAGCACGGGCACACCGGTGACGCATCGTGGATTTGTGACAACACATGTCAGGAAGACCGTGGGTTCACAATGTTTTTCTCCCCTTCCTCTCGAAGTAGCTGAAATTCTGCTTCTGGAGGATTCCTTCTTTGGAGAGGAGGCATCATTCTATGACTGCAGGTCTCTGACCCTTCTCATCGTGCGAATACCTGAAGGCAAGGAGCTGTTCTGTCCAAGAGAAGCCAGGAGGTGGTTCTGAGCATGAGATTCAAGCAAGGACACAGGCCTTTGGGGGGCACCCAGGGAGCAGCGTGGGAGCGTTGGACACGGGCTCCTTGCAGGGCACGGAAGAGGGAGATGGGAGGATGGCATTTCAGTTTGTCTAGGGTCTGTCCTCTGTCTAAACATGCTCTAAATGGGTGCTCCACAGGCTGGAACTTCGCCACTCATTTTCTCCCACCAGCACTAAACAGTTTTGTGGGATTTCCATGCCCTGTTGAACTGCACAATAAGAATAATCTTTCACTTTTTAAAAAAAGATTTTATTTATTTATTCATGAGAGACACAGAGAGAGAGAGAAGCAGAGACACAGGCAGAGGGAGGAGAAGCAGGCTCCACGCAGGAAGCCCAATATGGACTCGAGGATGGCGTCCTGAGCCAAAAGGCAATCGCTCAACCACTAAGCCATCCAGGCGTCCCCAATCTTTCACTTTTGAAGGCCACAGTTATATAGGAGTATAACTGCATTGTATAGTTATTTCTTTTAGATACACATATTTCTGGCTGAAAGCTCTTTTGTCTGAGTCTTCGCTGTTACAAATGCTTATGATTCTAGTCTCTATGGGTCTTGAAAGAGAATCAGAGTCTTAGAGAAGCAGAAAGGCAAGCCTGGGTTTACAGAAGGCGTCAATGGAGCTGGGATCCGCCTACTTACGAGTGTCTCTCGAGCTCACCCTGGCTCCAAGAACTCTGGTCCCACCACACATAGGGAAAGCCTGAACCAAAGCCGAGGTGATGGGTACAGCTAGAGATCAGGAGAAGAATTTAAAGATGCTTAGGAGGTAGAATGGACAAATAGAAAAGACCATCTTTAAAGAGTTCCTGTTAGGGGATCCCTGGGTGGCGCAGCGGTTTGGCGCCTGCCTTCGGCCCAGGGCGCGATCCTGGAGACCCGGGATCGAATCCCACGTCAGGCTCCCGGTGCATGGAGCTTGCTTCTCCCTCTGCCTATGTCTCTGCCTCTCTCTCTCTGTGACTATCATAAAAAAAAAAAAAAAAAAAAAAAGAGTTCCTGTTAAAGAACAGGTTGTATTAACCACAAATATAACTATGCTCAATCATAAATTTGTAGGTGAAGAAGCTGATGCTAAGTTAGCACCAAGCTTTATGGTTTTTCTCTTGCAGGGCTGCTTCCCTTCATGGGAGATGCCAACAAAATACGCATGATTCTTCGAAGTGATCAGTTGTGTGGAAATTTGTACTTTTGAGCTCAGGGCTGATGGTTGTGTTTATTTGTCATCGGGCACACTTAAATAAGCTGTTAGATTCAGAAGTATTTACAAAACGCAGAAAGTATTTACTAAACAGAAATATTTACAAAAGCACCATTTGGTGAGTTGGGAAGGCCGTTAGCCTGTTAAGGAAGGCAAAGTTTGGAATATAATAGTATCACAAGACCCTCGCTTTTTAGAAAATAAAACACAAGTAGGGTATATTTAATCTTCAGGGGGTTGACCTTACTTCTCATTTAGTGGTTAGCTTTAATAGCACTTTACCAGTAAAATGAGAAATCGCATCACTCTGAATGTGAGACCTCTAGGTGATGGAAAAGAAAACCATCACAAAACCAACTGCCATTTTAAGACATTAGTTTCTAGATTAGTTTCAATCCCCTAATGGGCCTCACTGGATTGTTTGCTCATTGGGTTTTTCAACATCTCCAAAAGAAAGAAATTTTATTTCAAAAATACTAACATTTCAGGGGCGCCTGGGTGGCTTAGTCATTGAAGTGTCTGCCTTCGGCTTAGATCGTGATCTTGGGATCCTGGAATCAAGCCCCACATCCAGGCTCTCTGTTCAGCAGGGAGGCTGTGTGTGTCTTTCTCTTCTTCTGCCCCTCCTCCCACTTGTGCACTTGTGTGCGTGCTCTCTCTCTATCTCTCAAATAAGAATACTAACATTTCAGATAAGGACTTATATTACTAAGTGAAGACTTACCTTGGCTGAGTAATCACGTGAGCGAGAAGGAGCAAACACAAAAATTAAGCTGACACGAACATGTGACTCTTCACACATGGAATAGGGTGAATGGTTGACAATTATCCATGTAATTCAAGCCCAAACTCTCAGAAAGAACTGATTTAGTGTGATAAGTTCATGTGAATGATTCCCTGACTTCTCCACGTATGTCTAGCTACCTATTCAAAATTTCTACCTGTTGGTCTCATCTGTCCCTCACATTGAACTTGTGCCAAATGGAGTTCACCATTTCCCACTCCAAATTATTTCCCCTCCAGGGTTCTTGGTAAAGGCACATCTTCTTTTTATTTTTTAAAGATTTTTATTTATTTATTTCAGAGAGAGAGAGAGAGCACAAGCAGGGAGAGGGGCAGAGGGAGAGGGAGAAGCAGACTCCCCACTGAGCAGGGAGCCCGATGTGGGGCTCGATCCTGGGACTCTAGGATCATGACCTGAGCTGAAGGCAGATGCTCAACCAACTGAGCCACCCAGGTGCCCCAGCAAAGGAAATTTTTTTAATTATTTTATTTATTTATTTATTTATTTATTTATTTATTTATTTATTTATTTATATGAGAGGGGCAGGGGGAGAGAACAGTTGCACATTGCAGGAGGAGGAGAGGAAGAGAAGCAGACTCTCCACTGAGCTTGGAGCCTACCTCCGGGCTCCATCACACGACCCCGAGATCATGACCTGAGCCAAAATCAAGAATCAAGCACTTAACCAACTGAATTACCCAAGTGCCCCTGTAAAGGCACTTTTTAAGAAATTATTTATTTATTTATTTGTTTGTTTGTTTATTTATTTATTTATTTATAGAGAGAGAGAGAGAGGGAGCAGGTGCACATTGGGGGAGGGGGAGATGGAGAGAAGCAGACTCTCAACCCCAAGATCATGACCTGAGCCAAAATCAACAGACACTGAACCAACTGAGCCACCCACGCCCCTCAGAGACACTTTTCTTACTTTCTTTTTCTTTTTTTTTTTTGGTTTGGTTTGGTTTGGATTTTCTCAGACCAAAACCTGATCATCATCCTGGACTCTTTCTCTCATTCCATACATCCAACCAGTCTTCCAACTCTCAAAGACATTAGAACCCTCCCATTTCTCTCTATCCCCTGGTCACCATCTCAGTCCAGGCCACCCTCAGCCCTCCTTTGAACTAGCAGCCTCCTAACCAGCCTCCCTGCAGCCACTCTTGCCTCCCATCAATCTGTTCCATATTCTACAAACCCATGGTCCTATTAACAACTCACTTCCAGCCATAGCACTCCTGTGTCCAAAATCCTGCAGTGGCTTTGCACCAGCCTCAGCACATAGGCCCTAAGCCTGTACATCAGCTACAAACGTTCTACATGATTAAGGCTCTGTCCCTTTGTGCAACCCCATCTGACTCCACCTCTACACTATGAGAGCTGAGTCGGCCTTCTCTAGACTCCGTGAGCACACAGCACCCTCTCTGCTGTGAAGCCTTTGATGCTGGAGAGGGCTTCCTTCTCATTCCTTCTATCTAGCCAACTCTCACTTCTCTTCCAGCCGTCAGATGTACAGGACACTTTGTAAAGCAGCCCCTCTTGATTCCAGCTAAGCGAGGTCTGCACCTTCTTGGCTGCCCCCTGTAGTTCTAAGCACCTTTTTGAATTAGGTCCCATCACATGTTTACCACCTGTCCTCCACCTATCCACGACAAACTCTAAACTGTGTGAGGGGGATCCCTGGGTGGCGCAGCGGTTTGGCGCCTGCCTTTGGCCCAGGGCGCGATCCTGGAGACCCGGGATCGAATCCCACGTCGGGCTCCCGGTGCATGGAGCCTGCTTCTCCCTCTGCCTATGTCTCTGCCTCTCTCTCTCTCTCTCTCTCTCTGTGACTATCATAAATAAATAAGAATTAAAAAATAAAATCTTAAAAAAAAATAAAAAAAAAATAAACTGTGTGAGGACCGGGCCTGTGTTTGTGAAGCTAGTAAAGTGCCAGAGTAACGAATGGTTCACATAACAGACTGGCTCATGGCTTTCATATCTAAGTTGATTCGTCTTAGGATCCATCTGATGTCTTCATATCCTCTTGTCTATCTTCCATGGGCCACACAAAGAACTGAATCAATAGAGAAAAGGAACAATGTTCCCTCCATTCCTTTTACTTGTAATTTGATAATTTCCTTCATTCCAGCCTCTGAATGGGGCTGTTTATTTACTGGGAAAGCCTGCTTTCTCACACAAGGGTCTTCCCCTTATTCAAGATATCTGGCTTTAGATAATAGTATTGATATAAGGCAGAAAAAATGGAAAACAATAGGTAAGGCCCCCTTTTTTGTATGCAATCAGTATCATGAGAAATAGAAGGTTGTGAGAACTTTTATGAATAGTATAGGAATATGCTTTACATGTTAAAATCTTTTCATCAACAATTTAAGCTGAATTGTTTATACATACGCGTGCAGAGAGAAAAGATTAGGGAGAAATTGTGGACACAGGTTATCTTGTTGACCTGCCCAACGCCTTTTCCTCTCGGGAACTGGCCCAACTGCATCCCAAGAGCTGTGGGTGGTAAATCATGGGACCCTGCACAGGACGAGTATGTCACAAGCAGACATGCCACCAGATGCACGAGGCTAGAGCAAAACCAACCGGACTCCTTTTCTAAGATTTGTGGAGAAGGTGAATGAGAGAGAGGATCTCTCCCTCTCCCTGGAATTACTGGTTCTGAGGAAATTATATGCCTGGGTGCCCATCTTGTCCTCAAGAGGACAAAGCCTGTCTAAGAGAAGAGCAAAGAAGAACTGAGAGAGAGAGAGAGAGAGAGAGAGAGAGAGTCCTGGTATCAACATCTGGCATCGTATGCCCGGCTGAGGCTCATGACCTCGCAAACTTCACTACTGTTCCATTTATTTCCAGGCCTTTGTTCCTCCCTGCTGAAAATTATGGGCTCTAATTTAATTTTTCCTTCATTGTCCATTGCTTGTATTTGCATAATATTCCATAATGTGAATGTATGATAATATATCATTCCTATATTGATGGTCATTTTGGGGGGGGTTTAGGGGTTTTTTCACCATCATCTGTGGTATCTTTTTGCCATAAGCACTCTTGTGTGCTGGTCCTTACATACTGGTTTCTCTCTCCCTCTATCTCTCTATATGTATATGGAGAGATAGTGTGTGTGTAAATTTCTCTATATATATGTATATATACTATAAATAAATATGTATATACATGCATATACATTTAAGGAGATGTCAAATTGCTAAGAAGGCGGTAACAAATCATACTTCTGCTGCCAATTATGACATTCATCTTCTCCCCCACATCCCTGCCAACGATAGATCCCATTGATCCCTCTAACTTCTGCTTATCTTTTTTTTTTTTTTTTTTTTTATGATAGTCACACACACAGAGAGAGAGGCAGAGACATAGGCAGAGGGAGAAGCAGGCTCCATGCACCGGGAGACTGACGTGGGATTCGATCCTGGGTCTCCAGGATCGCGCCCTGGGCCAAAGGCAGGCGCTAAACCGCTGCGCCACCCAGGGATCCCTAACTTCTGCTTATCTGATGGACATAAATTGGTATCTCATTATCATTTCACCTTGCATTTCCCGGACTTGTGGCAAGACTTCATGATTCTCCCACTCTCTAACGAGTCTTTAACGTTTGCTGCTCCGCGTGATAAAGACTCAATGACTCTTCAATTGCTCTCCCGTTTTCAGCTCCTCCCACTAGCCTGAAACATCTCCTCTCCCCAGCATTCAGTGCACACACTTCCTTGCCTACCTACCTACCACCTCTGTATCCAGGCTGTCTGTCATCAGAATTCAATGAGTGACATGAGACTGTCCAATTCATGTGTGCAAGTGAAAAGAAATCCCTCTGTTTAGTTGCGGGTGTCTGTGTCTTATGAAAAGTGAACCACCCTGAATATTTAAAATAGTCAACCAATGAGGTACGGTTTGGAAAACAGGCCACGGAAGGCATTTATCCCAACTGGCTCACCCTCCACTGTTGCCCTCAATCCTAACATCCAGGTCACCTCTGTCCTTTGCAGCTTGGGAGTGGAGTCAGTTCTGACTTCTGGCAAAGTGCCCAACTTGACCTCCATGACCCTCTGGACCTAAAAATTCTTCTCAGCTTCAGATGTGTCTTCCTTTCTCTAGTACCCACCCTCCCTCCCCTAACCCCCCCACCCCTTCTTTCCTCAGCAGCCATTGGAGAATCCCATAGGACAGGGGGCATCTGAGATGCTCCAGGGGCAGGAGCCCAAGAAGGCAGAGTGGATTTTAAGAGGTTTCTGCAGATGCCCAGAAGCAGGCGTCCTGGACAGCAGGGAGGTTCCGCACACACATGGCCTGGCCAGTGATCCCACTCTGCTGGGAGGTAAAAAGGTTTTAGCTATCCTTTTTCCCCCTTGCCCTTCTTCCCCCTCCCCTGTAACACATACAATTTAGTCATTAAGGTCGTGGAGACTCTGCTGAAATTGCTCTTAAAAGTTTCCAAACCTATTGCCAACCTCTTTGGTTCAGAGGCTCCTTGCTTCATGCCTAGATAGATACAAACAGTGAGTACGAGAGCCCAACACTGTGCTAAGCTAAAAGACATTATCCCCAGTTGATTTCAAACACAACCCTAGAAAAGAGCTTTCCTTAGTATTTCCATTTACTTGGAAAAACAGAATTTTAAACAGTTAAGTAACTTGCCAGCCTTCACGGTTAGAAAGGGATGTGTGCTGGATTTGAAACTACTTTTTCGGTCACTAGGGCCCTGGCTCATCCTTTCTCCAGCCATCCTTGCTCTTGTTCTTTCTTTGAAGAAGGAGCCAGAATTTCCTCTCCCAGACACCACTGCCCCTTGAACAGTAGTATCCAGAGATCAGGAGTCTTTTCCAGCCTTTTGTATCTGAAATCCTCCATCTTCATTGACTGAGTCTGATTCCCTCTACTTCATCAAGTCTGTTCTCTGCTCTCCGGCCTGGGAATACTGTGGTGTGCACGATCTAGTGTTCTGACTTCATTTCCCTCCATTCTCTACCATTCACTGCACTTTGGCCTCACTGGCCTTCTTCCTGTCCCTACAACATACTAAGCTCAGTGGCTTTGCACTTGTTGTTCCTTCTACTTAGAACACCCTTCCCTGAATTTTGTGTGGCTATCTACTTTGGGCCACTCAGAGTTCAACTTAAATGTTATTTTTCAAAAGAGGCCATCCCTTGAGCACTGGGTGTTATTCTGTATGTTGGCAAATTGAACACCAATAAAAAATAAATTTATTATTTAAAAAAAAAGAATTCAAAAAAATTTTTAAAAAAAGGAGGCCATCCCTGAAACCCACTTGTTACTCTCTATAACACCACCCTATTTTACTTTCTTCAGACCATTTATAGATACCTGGAACTATGGGATTAATTTTTCACACGTGTTTATTGTCTGTCTATCTCCACCAGCCTGGAAACTCTCTGAGATCAAGTCTTTATCTGCAGGATCACCACTGTCTCTCTCATAAACTGCACCAGGCACATGATCAGTGTTCAATAACCATTTGTTGGTTTGACTGAGAACCAGAAAGCATCTCAGCCTGTTGTTCATTTTGTCATCCCTGCTGAAATAGTTCTATCCTGCCAAATCCACATTTGCTGTTTCTTTCACAATTCAAACCAAGCTCACGCTGTGAAGGTCATCTTGATTAGTTCCTCCCTGTGATACCTGTTCAGTGCCCCTTTTCTTTTTTTAAAGATTTTATTTATTTATTTATTTATTTATTTATTTATTTATAAAGTTATTTATAATAAAGTTTAGCTATTTGAGAGAGACAGAGAGAGTGAGTGGGGGCAGGAGCAGAGGAAGAGGGAGAAGAAGACTCTGTAGTAAGCGTGGAGCCCAAGCCAGGGCTCGATCCCAGGACCCTGAGATCATGATCTGAGCTGAAATCAGGAGTTGGACACCTAATCGACTGAGCCACCCAGGCACCCTCAGAGTCCTTTTTTGAAAAATCTATAGAAACTCTCTCATTTCACACCTAACTACATCCCTCACGTCTTAATTTTTTTTTTTTATTTATTCATGATAGTCACAGAGAGAGAGAGAGAGGCAGAGACACAGGCAGAGGGAGAAGCAGGCTCCATGCACCGGGAGCCCGACGTGGGATTCGATCCCGGGTCTCCAGGATCGCGCCCTGGGCCAAAGGCAGGCGCCAAACCGCTGCGCCACCCAGGGATCCCCATCCCTCACATCTTATTGCTCTTCTGATGCTATTCCATATGTGCCACTGTTTGTCTCATGCACTCTATTTCTGTGGGAGTTTTTTCTCCAATATTCCAAGGAGATGAGCCATACCAGTTTAAAAGGAAAATATAAGTAGAGTCGTCAAAGCAGTTTGCCCACAGTTTTGATTCCACACTCCAAGAAACACTGTCAGTCTCAGCACTTTATTTGAAAAATGAGTTAACACGTTATTAGTTTATCCTAATGGTCCCGCCGTGCCCCTCCTTCCTATGAAGTCTGATTCTCAGTCTTTGGTGGCGGATGTTCAGAATATGCAGAAGGCCCCAATGTCACTGGTCCTCCATTGTAGCCAATATCAATAGCAGGTAATTCCAAAATCTAAGGGATTACATTGAGTTAGTGAAACACTGGGGAGATAGCTGTGCTCCACTAACAAGTCTCATCATTTTACCAAGAAATATTCAACAGTTAAACAATCTTTCAGTATTTCCCAGAGAAAATTTGTAAGTATAGAGCTGAGCATGAGAGGTGATTGTGTAAATGGTTATACCGAACTTAATATCAACAGATACTTGGGCTCAGTGTCAACATAAGAATAATTTTATAGGACTTACTAGTGTACTTCTCTAACTTGGTATGGCTATTTCTTAGATTATAAATATTAACTAATGAAGTCAGATCTGGTTTTCTCCCTATATTTACCCCAGTAACCACTTGAGATTTGCCATGAATCTATGGTATATTAGTTCTCTATCCTGAGTAACAAATTACCACAAATTTAGTGGTTTAAAACAAAGCATGTCTTACTAGGGTAAAGATGCTTCTCAAGGTCACTATTTTAATTCTGTATTTGGCCCTGCATACAATTGACATCTTCACATGGTTTTGGTTGTTTTTAATTCCCTTTATCAAAATTACCTTTTCTTGGTCCTCACTCATTTCTTTCTGATAACATTTTAATGCTTTCCTTATTACTGGCTGTGAACTTTTATATATTGAAGATGTATTATGACTTATGGTCATATTTCTTTTTTCTCAGTTTGTGGCTTGCCTTGACCTATTTGGGCTCTGTCTCTAAACTTCCAGGAGAACTTGAGGCCTTGCTCTATAGGCCTGGATGTTAAAGTGCCATGTCACCCCTACAGCCACTGCTGTACTCCCTACACTTGGGACACAATTCCCTCCCTCCGTGTCAGACTGTCTCCAGTGACGTCTGATTTCCTGTGCCACCACCAGTAGTCCAAGGTCACAACTTCTGCGCACCGCAACAGCCCGCCCAGTATCCTTGCCCACCTCTCTTTCCCGGTGGCTGAGACTGCTTACTTTCTGTTTCAGCTCTTCTCAGTTAACCCTCTCAAGACTAAACACACCAAGAATGTAAAAAAAGAGAGAAGAGGCGGAGATACTTAATATATACCCAACCAAAAATCTACAGCCAATCCTATGATCAACAGGGATTGGTGGTCACAGCTCATTATAGTTTGCCTTGAAATATATGTTTAGCATAATTGTGTAGTGAATTTGGTGGTAACGTTATTCTTAATTTGTTTACCAAATTACTCTCAAGAAATTCCCCTTCTTAATACTCTCAATATAAGCTCCATGATGAGGGCTATTTGTTTCTTTGTTCGAAGCAGAAATATCTCAGTGCTTTGTTAACTTGGACATTACCTAATAGCTAGAAAACCATGTAGGTGTTTATGGAACTATTGTGGGAGCAATGTAACTTCAATCATATAGACAGAGACTGTAAGAAGGAATATGTTTCAGAGAGGAGAGAAGATTCCCAAAGCAAACTCCAAACTTAACAACTGTACATAACCTCAGTGATAGAAAGGAAGTTTAGCCAATATGGCTAAACAGGGAGGTGAGGGCTCTTCAATAGGCTTTGATTTTTTTAAAAATCACATCAAGTCACCAAGATCAAATCCAAAAGAGTGGCAGAAACCTCTATGTGTAGCTGCATAATACCTAAAGCCCATGGAAACTTTCTAGAATGCAAAGAAGACTTCTAAATCTATGTCTAAAAAGAAAAGTGGAAAAGCACCAGGCTTCCATGAAAATTGTATGATGTCAGCAGACACCAGAGAAGTCAGAGTTATTCAACTCTTTATTCAAGTCTTCTAAGAAAGAATGGGTTTCAAATTGCAAATAATTTTTAAGTAGCTAATGTAAATTTTGGAGTTCCAATACAATACACTCCTCTATACCCCCTTTAATATTGAAGATACCGGGGCACCTAGGTGCCTCAGTGGTTGAGCATCTGCCTTTGGCTCAGGTTGTGACCCGGGGGTCCTGGAACTGAGTCTCACATTAGGCTCCCCGGAAGGAGCCTGCCTCTCCCTCTGCCTATGTCTCTGCCTCTCTGTGTTTCTCATGAATGAAAAAATAAAGTTTTTTTTTAAAGTCTTTAAAAAATAATAATAATAGTATTGAAGATACTAAAACAAAAAGTAATTACTTTAAATACATTTAGTCCTTGAGCTCAGATTCCCTATGTCCCAAAATATTAAAAAGTATTCATATATAATCTTAGATTCATTGTTAAAGATATTTTTGGGAATTTGTGAGAAATGGGAGAGGTGCCAAACCCAAGAGGCAAAAACTAGGCCAAATGGTAAAGGATTTTTAAATTTCAGACTATTAAGTGTGACATTACTCTCTAGAAATCCTAGACTGGAATATTAAGCAGATAATCTGTCTGATTTTTTGAAAAGCATATAGGGTTCCTTGAAACAAATGGATTTTTAAAAATTATTTCTTTAATTTCAATTTAGTTAGCATATACTGCATTATTAGTTTCAGGGGTGCAATTTAGTGAATCATCAGTTGCATGTAATACCCAGTGCTCATTACTTCAAGCGCCCTCCTTAATGCCCATCACCCAGTTACCCCAACCCCCCACCCTCCTCCCCTCCAGCAACCCTCAGTTTGTTTCCTAGAGTTAAGTGTCTATTATGGTTTGCTTCCATCTCTATTTTCGTCTTATTTTATTTTTCCTTCCCTCCCCTTAAGTTCATCTGTTTTGTTTCTTAAATTCCACATATGAGTAAATTCATATGGTATTTGTTCTTCTCTGACTGACTTATTTCACTTAGCAAAATACACTCTAATTCCATCCACATCGTTGCAAATGGCAAGATTTGCAAATGGATTTTTTCTAAAGAATAAGTTGTGTCAAACTAATGACATTTATTTTTCCTAAGTTGATAAATAATTAATTCAATTCATTCACAAATATCTATTAAGTCAGGTACTTTGTGCCAGGAACTTTCCCAGACAACTAGATAACTTTAGCAGACAACATAGCAGAACAAAACAGCCAGGTCCTTGCTTTTTTAGAAACACACATTGTAGAGGTGAAGCTGGCAAAAAAGTGAATAGATCTATCATATGTTAATAGTGATAAATGTTATAGAGAAATATCTAGCAGAATAAAGGGATAATAAATAAGAGGAATAGCACTGTAAAACTATATTTTGATATAAGCAGAACATTCAGCAGCCGCTGCATGATATACTTCAGGACAAGACACTAAAATGTGAATTACTGATCTGATGTTAGTTGATTGAAGTCTCCAACTCTGACATCCAATAGTTGACATAGACTCAAGTTGGCTGAGGAATATGCCTGGCCCAGTCCTGATCCACAGTATCTATGATTTAGATGGAAATGTAGAAGGCACCTTACCAAATATGCAGTGCAGAAAAAGCTAAAAAGGACTATCAGATGAAGCCGATGGAAAAATTAAAAACAGAGCAAAATGATAGTATAACGACCTCTGAAAATCCACTCCTTTATTTTTGTTAAAGATTTATTTATTTTAGAGAGAGAAAGAGAGAAGTCAAGTGCATGCACAAGTGGGAGGAGGGGCAGAAAGAGAGAAAGAATCCTCAAACAGACTCCCTGCTGAGGAGCCCAAAGTGGGACTCAATCCCAGGACCTGAGACCATGACCTGAGTCAAAATCAAGAGTTAGCCACCCAGGTGCCTCCAAAACCACCCCTTTATAAAAAACAACAAGAACATTGGCAAAAATGGTCAAAATCAATGTTTTCAGAACTCTAGAAATTAACCAAAACCTCACAACAATTTGAGTAGTATTTATTTGAGAAAACTGACTGAGTCTTGGATGGAGCTAGAGTATAATACTAAGTGAAATAAGTCAGTCAGAGAAAGACAAATACTGTATGATTTCACTCATATGTGGAGTTTAGGAAACAAATGAGCAAAAGAAAGAAAAAGGAGAGAGACAAACGAAGAAGACAGACTCTTAACTATAGAGAACACACTGATGCTTATCAGAGGGGAGGGGGAAGTGAAATAGCTAATGGGGATTAAGGCATGCACTTGTCCTGATGAGCACTGGGTGATGTATAGAATTGTTGAATCACTACATCATGCACCTGAAACTAATATAACATTATGCTAACAATACTGGAGGGGAAGGGAAGGGAAGGGAAGGGAAGGGAAGGGAAGGGAAGGGAAGGGAAGGGAGGGGAGGGGAGGGGAGGGGAGGGGAGGGGAGAAGAGAGGAGAAGAGAGGAGAGGAGAAGAGAAGAGAAGAGGAGAAGAGAAGAGAAGAGAAGAGAAGAGAAGAGAAGAGAAGAGAAGAGAAGAGAAGAGAAGAGAAGAGAAGAGAAGAGAAAAAAGTAAAGAAAAGAAATGGGCTGAATCTTGTTAATAATAGTGAGCTTTATGACACTTCAGCTTGCCCCATTCTGATCCTCCTCCCCTCAGTTATGGAGAAAACCAACAGCTTTGCAATTGTAGTACCATGAAAACCAGCAGCCTGGCAGTCATTAGAGTAAGCTAAATAACTGTAGCATTCCCCAGAAGTCCTATCCCCAGAGAATTGTCACTATTTGACCTCTCTGGCAGTTCTCTAAAAACTTCCACTTATGGGGATAACATTATTATACTTGATTCAGAGTTTAAGCAGCATGAACAGCCTTTTCCTGGGGGCATTTATTAAAACAATCAACAACAATTGTTTAACATCACAGCCATCTGAGTCCGCAGTAACAGACTGGGCAAACAAGAACCTGACTAAAAAATGTTTTAAAAACGTTGGGGAATGAGATGTTTACAGGGGGCTTTGTAACTCTGACATAATCCTGAGATTCTGGAAGGTCATGCGCACATGCAAGGGCTGGCACATGCTCAGGAAAATCTGAGGCCCTAATCTCTCATCTCTGGCTGAACTTGAGGATGTGCAAATGCAGGAAATAAAGGCTAAGATATGATTGTTAATTGCCTGCCACGGCATTAAAGATGCACCCCAACACATACACAGAGCCTCTTGGCAAAGGCAGGAACACTTACTGGTATAAGGCGTATAAGGAAATCTCTGTCCAATCGTTAGTTGACCACTAAGCTAACCAAGCAGAAACTTCAGTGACTATTCGTGATGAAGAATAAAGACTTTACATAATTAATCAGGAAAGTCACTAAATACTAACAACTCCAACAACAAACATAAAAGACAGCAAAGCCTGTTGAGGAGTGGAATCTGAAATCCAGAGTTGCCATATTATATTTTTTTCAGTGTCAAGTTAAAAAAAAATTGTAAGACAGGATGCCTGGGTGGCTCAGTGGTTGAGCATCTGCCTTCTGCTCAGGGCATGCCTGAGGCATCTCGAGGTCCTGGGATGGAATTCCACATTGGGATCCCCACAGGGAGCCTGCTTCTCCCTCTACCTGTGTCTCTGCCTCTCTCTGTGTGTCTCTCATAAATAAATAAATTAAAATTTTGAAAAAAAAATTATAAGACATGTAAAGGAACTTAAAAGTATATCTCATACTCAAGCAAAACAAGTAGTCAATAGAAACTGTCATACTTTGGACTTACTAGACAAAGACTCAAAACTGGTGATTATGAATGTGTTTAAAGAACTATAGGACATGTTTAAAGGACAGAAGGAAAATATGAGAAATGGGTGTCACAAAAATAAGGAATGTCAATAAAAAAATTGAAATTATTTTAAAGAATTGAATGTAAATTCTGAAGTTGAAAAATAAAATAATTGACTTTTTTAAAAAATTCACTACATAGTTTTATGAGGTGCCTGGGTGGCTCAGTCAGTTCAGCGTCCAACTCTTGATTTTGACTCAAGTCATGATCTCAGGATTGTGGGATCAAGCCCTGAGTTGGGCTCTGCACTGACCGTGGAGCCTGCTTGGAATTCTCTCTTTCCATCTGCACTTCACCCACTCACTTGCACTCTCTCTCTCTCAAAAAAAAAATTAATTAAAATAAATAAATACATAATAAAAAGATAAAATTCACTACAGAGTTTCAATAGCAGGTTTGAGTTGTAAAATAAAAGTGAACTTGGCGATAGGTCAACTGAGGTTACCTATCTGAGGTTCTGTCTGAGGAACAAAAACAAAAATTAACAGAGGAAATGAACAGAAACTCAGAGACGTAGGGGGCATGGCCAACTGCACCAGCATACGCATAATGAGAGTCCAAGAAGGAGAATAGGGAACAGCAAAAAAGATATTTGAAGAAATAATCTTTGAAAACTTCTCAAATTTGCTTTAAAAAACAAATCAAAACACAATTATCTACACACCCCAAAACTCCCCCAATTCCAAGTAGGATACATGTAAAGAGATCTACACCCAGACCAATCATACTAAGACTGTTGAAAGACAGACAAAAATCTGGAAAGCAGCAAGAGGAAGTATTCAACACATAAGGAATTCTCAGAATAAATAACTGATTTCTCAGTAGAAATCATGGATACTTTCTTTAAATAGATATTTGACAGCAACCATTTTAATATAGTCAACAGAAGAAATCCCTGCAAAACACAATAGGTTCCTTTTAAAATGGTCAAATATGTATATGCACATTAATATTTTTCTATTGTATGATTTTCTTCTTTTATACTTAACCTTGTGTTTGTTTTTATTCCTGAGTTGAATGCTTTATTTTTTTTAATCTCTTATTTCCTAAAAAATATTTTAAAACTCCAAAACTTCCTGAATCTTGCTTTGGCTGTAATATTTTTTTGATATTTTTTCTTCTTATCACTTATTTCTAAATAGTTTTGATTTACTTTTAACCCCCCAAACTTAGAAACATTTTAAAATTTCCAAATGGAAATATTAATATGTTATGTGATGGTCATTTTTGTTAACCTTTATTTTCATTGCATTTCACACAGCAAATGCAACCTGTATGATTCCATTTATTTGGGGACGTGTTGGTATTTTCTCTGTGACTCAACATATGTTCTCATTTGTGTAATGTTTTAAAAAATAATCTGACTCTGGTGAACGCCAAGTTTTACACGTATCTATTAGGTATGTACATGTTATTCAAAAGCCATTATTATATTGTTACTTATTTTTGTATATTTAATCTGATTTTTTGTGTATCTTCATCAGTTTCTCCTTGCATTTCTATTAGTTTTATTTTGTTTTTTTTTTTTGTTTTTTAGGTTGTTAGATACTGAGGTTAATAACTTCTTGGTGGACTGTACATTTAATCAATGTAAAACCATTTCCTTTTCCTTTAAACTTTGGTCCTAAATTCCATTTTATCCCATAGAAATACTCTAATTTAAACTTCATTAAAAATTTTTGATAGTGTAGGAGCACCTGGGTGGCTCAGTGGGTTAAGTATTGACTCCTGATTTCAGCTCAGATCGCGATCTCAGGCTTGTGAGATTAAGCCCTGGGTTAGGCTCCACGCTGGGTGTGGAGCTTGTTTGAGATTCTCCCTCTCTCTGTCCCCCTCCCTTTGCCCCTCATCCACATCATGCTCTCTCTTAAAAAAAATTTTTTTTTTGATAGTGTTTTATTCACATATTCCAAACAGGAACAAAAGCATATTCCAAGAGGTTGCCTTTTCACTCTGGTTTTCCCTAGCCACAGAGTTTCTCTCCCCAGACACAAATGTTCTCAGTCTATTAACTATAGATACCCAGATTTAGGAAGGGGCCAGAAAGGCCAGTTCTCAAGCTCAACCTGCCATCTTGATTCAGTCTCTGAATCAAGTCTAGAGTTGCAAATTCTCACATCATACACAAAGAGAATTTCTTGTGATCTCTCTACCTCAGGGCTTGGTGGTCTAAGGCACCCCTTCCATATTCTAGGACCTAGACTGTTTTTAGTTTGTTGGTGGCAGGAGAGAGAATAAGGGGTAGTGGATATGGAAACGCTGACATAGGTTTGAGCCTTGACTTAGCTCATCTTGAAGTTTTCCAGTTTTTCCTGAAATGCCCATACATGAGAGACTTTCTGATATTTCAAGACTATGGGACTCAATAATTAACCGATCAATCAACCACCAGTTTTGATGCTTATTGTCTTGATAAACATAACCATTATAGATGCAAGCTAGTTCCTTCCCTTGGGGAGCTTAAAATTTACATGGAGCTAAAAATACTCATGAAACAAAAAATAACATGAAAAACATGCTCTATGCCTCAGGATGACTTTGTTGATTTGAGAAAAATGCTATTGGGATAGTTTATATAACTGATAGGTAGATGACAGATAGATAGATAGATAGATAGATAGATAGATAGATAGATAATAGAGTTTAGTTACACACAGTTATAGGTACATTCTATATATAATATATATTATATAGTATTATAGAAGTCCTATGTGTGTATATGTGTGTATATACAAATATTTCACAGAAATCCAATATATATCTTTAAATGGAGCATTTTTCCTGCCGGCTATTCCTTGCACATAGCATTTGAAAAACAACCCTCTGGTTTTTATGGGAATCACATCCAAAGCATGATTTATATTAACTGACCATATACAGTGGCTGATACTTTGGACCACAGATGGAGAAGTAACTCTGCTTTCATTCATTTACCACTTTCTTAATCACCCCCCCCCCATTCTTAGTCTCCTTCCATCTTTTCTTTCTCTCTCTCTCTCCCACTCCTTTTCCTTTCTTTCCCCACTATCCTTCTCCCTCCAGGTCTGATGTATTCCCAGCAAGCACTCTGAACAAACCCTCCTCTGTGGGCCTCCCTCCTGAGAAATTAGGTGGCTGGGTCAATGCCTCTGATGCCTATTTTTACACTCATGTTTGTCCGGAGTCTGACGTGGTTTATCACGGTCTCTCCAAAGGCCCATTGTTCAGCACTTCAAGAAGAATGTTGTTATATTGACTGCTAGTGCGTCAGCCCGGCTCTCTCTGGAGGAGCTTTTGGATGAAATTAGATAATTTCCATTAGGAGACCGTGCATTATTAGTCCCCGGTGCCAAACTGGAGAATGAGCCAAGATGACTATTTCTGGCCAGGCTCACCTCAGGAAGGAACCTTCTCGGCTTTAATGGGATTTTGCTATTGTTGGTTGCCTTCTGTTTGACACCAGGCCAGCCCAGGGTTGGAAATTGTTTAGAAAGCTGCATGAAATATAATAGAACCCCAGCCATTTGCTGAGGCACATTCCTGCACAATGTTTATTTTGAAGAAGGGAAAAAAATATATTGTCCTTGGCAGACAACAATAAAAAAAAAAAAAGGGCTGTAACTTGAATCTCTGACCATATGCTTCTTGTTGCCAGTTGTGTTTAAAAACTCCCTGCTGGTATCAGAGAATTTCACACTGAAGTGATAAATCTCTTGTAATATTTATAAGCATCTTCATTACAGACCCAGAAAGATATTTAAAGTCACCAGGCCTTTGAGGCTGAACTTGGAATGGGTGGATGAGGAGGAGGAGACAGGGCCTAAAGGCCTATTCCAGGCTCACCCTGGTCCTAGTGTGGACCTAGATGTCAAGTCCACAAAAGTCTCTCAGCCCTGCTTCCTCAGTGAGACCTTTCTCACCCAGCTGTACGAACTGAGCCTTTGAGAGCTAGTTGTGTCCTGAGCAGACTTCACCATGGAAGCCATGGAGGATGGGTAGGAATAAACTCCTTTTCAGTCTTGAGGGCATCCGAAGGATCAGCCTTTGATCAGAATGGTGGGGTTTTGTTTGGGTTTTTTGTCTTTGCTTTCATTCAGTAAAAGCTGGCTCACCATCAGAGTTGACTTTGGAGCAGAAGTCTTCCCTATTTTGGCAATACTATTGCGTTAACTGTCTAAGGATATTGAAGCCTTGGACATTGTTAAAGGGGAATGAAATCCCTAAATTGCTTTCTTACATATTTGCTTACTGTCACAGTCTTGGCCTTCTTTCATTACTCAAGCCTTTTTTAGGCTAAGCGGGAATACATGAAATCGGTAAACAAAATAAAACCAAAAAAAAAAAACCCCAACCTTAAGGTGGGGTCTCAATAGACAACCTTTGGAAAGGCAATCCAGTTTCATTTATAAGAGTCCCTTGGTTGAATAGCAGTTTCCCAAGACTGTTTAAAGATAAAATCTTCAAGTCTAGAAGCTGATTCTATCAATTGGCATTTAGATGTCCTCAGACATTTCGCTTCCTTTCAGTTATTTGGACTTAACCTTGGCCTTTTCCTCTTTAGCTCTTTCAATAAATAATATGTACAATAAGTCTCAACTGTCAACAACAATGGGGGAAGAGGGGAAGCAGAGATAATTAAAAGATAATGACCAAAGCTAATCACCAAATCAACTTTAGATATAAATGTCGCTGTTTTCCCATGAAATCGTTCATTGGAAATGTTGACTCGTGACCAAAAGTGACTAATGATGGTAGGTGAGCTCTACACAAGAGGAAATGGACACACAGAAGTCCAAAGTGTGTGTAGCTTACAAAGAGACTCACTCTCCTCCGGTGCTGCCTACACAATGGAATGGGATCCTGTTTTAACCTGAAGGAGGCCAACACAAGGTGAGTGTGTGTCCTAGGTGTGTGTGTCCAGTACAGTCCCCTCCCCTTGAGTGTGGACAGAACCTGTTAAGGAGGGTGGGGTATCACTCTTGGCATTAAGGTAATTATATTAGCAAAGATAAAGAGATTTTGCAAATGTAACTGAGATTCTCAAATTTGAGTTAATCAAAAGGGAGATTATCTTAAGTGGATCTGACTTATCAAGAGAACACCTTTTAAAAGGAAGCCTCAGGGGCACTTGGGTGGCTCAGTGGTTGAGCATCTGCCTTTGGCTCAGGGCATGATCCCGGGGTCCTGGGATTGAGTCCTGCATCAGGGTCCCCACAGGAAGCCTGCCTCTCCCTCTGCCTATGTTTCTGCCTCTCTCTCTCTCTCTCTCTTTGTGAATAAATAAATAAAATCTTAATAAATAAATTAAAAATAAAAGGAAGCCTCAATCCTTCCTCAGAAAAGAGATATTCTCCTACTGGCCTTGAAGAAGCAAAAAGCTATGCTGTGAACTGCCCATGGAGAAGGGCAGCATCTAGGAGCTGAGGAGGCCCACGACTACAATGAGCCAAATTCTGTCAAGAACCTGAATGAGCTTGGAAGAATGAGCCTGAACTCCAGATGATAATGCAATAGGTCAATACTTCGCTTGTAGCATTGTGAGACCCCAAGCAGAGGACCCAGCTAACCCATGTCCAAACTCCTGACACACAGTAGCTGTGAGATAGTAATGGGTATTGCTTTAAGCCACAAAATTTGTGGTGATCTGTTACGCAGCAGTAGATGACTAATACAACTGCCATATGGACCGCTTGACCAGTTTTTATTTTTATTTATTTTTTAAAGTCTTTATTTATTTATTCATGAGACACACACACACACACAGAGAGAGAGAGAGAGAGAGAGAGAGAGAGGCAGAGACACAGGCAGAGGGAGAAGCAGGCTCCATGCAGGGAGCCCGATGCAGGACTCGATCCCGGGTCTCCAGGATCAGGACCTGGGCTGAAGGCGGCGCTAAACCACTGTGCCACCTGGGCTGCCCTTGACCAGTTCTTTTTTTTTTTTTTTTTTTCCTTGACCAGTTCTTAAATGGTAGAAGCTCTGCCTGGGAAATCTGCGATTGCTGCAGGTCTACCAGTGGCGGTTCCTCTATGGGGATGTACCTATGTCTCATTTCAGGGTCTGAGATCTCTCAACTGTCTTCAATGGCACATGCCTGCCTTCTTGGAGTTCCTGAGGCCCTGAGGGACCACTGGCCACTTTTTTTTTTCTTGAGGCACCATTGTGGCTAGTGGGGGAAATGGCACACTGTGAGACCACACTCACCTGCGTTTAAATGTCCTGCCTGGTATTAATTAGCCATGTAACTTGGTCAACTCGATTAATCTCATTGAGTCTTGGACTTGGAAAATGGAGAAGATAATATAATTTCCAGAGTTATCTCAAGTAGTAAATGAATGATCTAGATGAAACACCTGGCCCGGAGACTGGACTACCACAGGTGCTAAATTTGTTAATTTTCACCAAGACTTAGCTTGAGCTCTGTTGGATCACCAGCTTATTACTGCCTCTGCTGATCGCTGGTAAATCAATTAGCTTTGTGCTTCCAAGGTATGAGGAGTAAAATGAAAATAGCACTAGTACTTGTTGTACGTGGTTATTGTAAGGATTCAGGAAAATAATCGAAGTAAAGCCCTTATCACCTGCCCAGCACACCGTAATGTTACTTTGTGTTCTATCACCCGTTTCCCAGTTCCCAAACTGGAGTGCACCATGTCCTGCTCCATGATCTCATGAACTCTGATTGCTAAGATCGCACTCCTCACATTCTGCAACACATGTCCTGTAATAATTTATACGCATTTCTTTCTCTCCCATTCTAGCTTTTGCTTTTTCGAGCACAGGAGCCATGACTAATTCATTTCTGCAAGACACACAAAGCTTTGCCCATTGCCCTCCACCTAGCAAATGATCAAGAAATAGTGACTCGATCAACTTTTCAATTAAATTAAACAGAGTCAGTATCAGATAGGGCTAATTATGGAACCCAAGAAACTGTGGTGACCATGTAGGATCATCTGATCCTTCCTTCTTAGTAGACTGAGTCAGCCAAAGATCAATGTGTCTCCAGTCCTGGTTAAACGATCCATACACAAGTAGCTGTCCATACCATTCATTAATCAACCAATTGAAAAAAAAAATCAACCAATCGAGCATCTGCTTCTGGGAACATACATCTCGTAGATGCTGTAGTGGTGCAAACCAAGGAGTAGGAGACAGATCCCTGCCCCTAGAAAGCTTCTTGGTATCACAGAGAACACTACCCTCTAGACTGGAAACTCTTGCCCTCTCTATCCCTGGCTCCCTGCTGACGCTCTGCTCACATCCTCTCCTCTGAACTCAGGAGAGACTCTCAGGACAGCTGCTCCCCATCCTCAGCCACATGACCCTCACATATTTAAGGCCCCATGACTGAGTCACTCCTCAACCCTTGCATCACTTCAGCCCTGCTTCTAAAGCAGGGATATTGATGATGACCTGCCTGGTAGGGTGACTCTGAGAAATAACTCATGAAAATGGCAGTAGGGTACAAAACAAAGGCCAGAGAACGAGGCTGAGCAGCTCTCCCCGGCACTCCATTCATTTTCAAGGCAAAACAGTTCTGGATCAGAGCTATAAAAAGAATGCTGAAGATAAAGTGTGCCTCTCTCCCCACCTCGAGGTATTTGTTTTCAATGAGGACCCAGGCTGGACTCCTTTCTGCCTTTATCACAGCACATTCCTCATCTGTTCTTTTATTCACGCTGGCTCATTCTCATTGTCTCCTGCTCAGAAACCTTTGATAAGAATCTCCTCGAGTGGCATTAGGAAAATCCGCTGTTCCACAAAGGAACCTGCCATTGTGCCCCAAGCACTTCAAAGCTCTCACAAGATCTTATTTTTATTATTTCTTCTTTTTTTTTTTCCCAAAAGTATGAACAATGTGTTTTGCATCCCAGAACGTCTGTGGGAAAATGTAATTCTCATTAGCTGCATCCTGAGCCACTATGACTGACAAAAATGATAGAGTAATTCATGGTAAGATCCTGGTGCATGGAGCCTGCTTCTCCCTCTGCCTATGTCTCTGCCTCTCTCTCTCTGTGTGACTATCATAAGTAAATAAAAAATTAAAAAAAAAAAAAAGATTTGTCAAAAGGCTTTAACTTCTTTTTTTCTCCTACTGTAACATACGGTAGCACTGATTAGACCTCACTGCGGGCATCAGTAGAGACCAAGGGCCAGAGGTCACATGCAAATTATTCTAGACTTAATGTTAGAACATCTTTGTTTAATTATTAATTCAGTATAACTGAGTGTTGTTTGGTGTGAGGAGAGTGGAAAGAGCCTAGATTCTCATGGGAAGGGCCTGATATATCCACCAGACTCTAGAAAAATGGACGGTAATGGAGGCCAATGAATGGTGTGGACGAGTGTGAAGTTCAAGTGGATTTTAGACCCAATTCCAGCCTCACAATTCCATAGATTGCTCTTAACATACATGCAGCTAGCTTCACAGAGCAAATTCATCAAAACAAAACTGACAATACATTATAGACACCAGAAATGAAGAGAGAATACTGCAGATGGCAAAGAAGCGTACGTTGAGAGGGAATAATGTTGGTTCTTTTGAGATCCATTCACAGAAGCAGAATGACTAGTGCCCACTTAGCCAGATGTGGTTGTTCCGGATTTTCTTCATCTCCAACACCACCCTTGGCCTTCTCCACTGGCATGTGATCAACACTCACTCATCTGGCGTACGTAGTGTCCTGGACGGTAAAGTGAGGGCCGGGAATGTTCCTACATGAGTCAAAACTTCACCCAGAGCCCAGCAAGGTGCCAGGTGCACAGTATGTGTTGTATGAATCAATTGATTAATAAAAACCTGAGTCTAAGAGGTACCTTAGCATCTCTTTTCCCTTTTTCCATCAACTCCCTGATTTATTCTTGCTGTTATTGTTGTTTAGACACCAGTGGCAAATATTTAAATTAATCCTATTTCTCTGTCTGTGTCCCACCATCATCATCAGTCTTTGAAAGTTTCCTTCTTTAGTTAAATTTTACGTTAATCACTCTTCCCCTACTCCTCCAGCCCGACACTCGTTCCTCTCTCCTCACCCACCCAGGATATCTAATGTATGTTCTTACTTATGTGCACGCTGGTAAATATTATGGTATTGTTGGGTATGTGTGTTTAATTCACACGGATAGTATTTGGCTGTGGATCTCCTGTCATGTGATAGTATGTGATAAAGATCTAGTCATATTGCTATACATATATATGTATTTTTATTTCTGACTACCATGCTGTATTCCATTATTTGTGTATATAGACCATCTTAGACTCACCCATTCCCTTAAGAACGGACAGATGACTGCCTTTAGCTCTCCACTATTTCAATTCCTCATACTAAACAACTCTTTCCTTATTGATTTTGTTTTTAATTTCTAATTTTGATATAATTTCAAACTTACAGAAAAATTGAAAGAGAAGCACAAGGCACTCTCAGAGAGTCTACCCAGATTCACCAATTATTTACATTTTGCCCCATTTGCTTTATCTATTTTCTCTATATGTATGGGGCTTTTAAAGCATTTAACAGTAAGTTTGGAGATGTCATCAGACCCCTTTATCCCTAAATATTGTAGTGTCTTTTTCTTTAACAGCAAGAGTATAGTGCTCTGTTTGGCAGCATATATACTAAAATAAGAGCAGGAACATACTCTTAGGTTTCATAATTCTATGATCAAAATCAGAATATTAGCATTGATATCGTGCAGTTATCTAATTCAGAGTGCATATTCATATTTCATCAGTGGGCCCACTAATGGCATAGAGCTATTGTGCTTTCCCAATCCAGTACCCAATGCAGTGTGATGCATTTTGTGTCTCTTTAAGCTCCCTTAAAAAGAAAAGAAAAAAAAGGTTTATTTATTTTATCTGAGAGAGAGTGCATGAGCGCAGGGTGGAGGGACAGAGGGAGAGGGAGACAAAGTCCCAAGTAGACTCCTTGCTATTTGAGGAGCCCTTGGGGGTGGGAGGGGCCCTCAATCCCACAACCCTGAGATCATGACCCAAGCTGAAACCAAGAGATGGTCACTTAACAGACTGTGCCACCCAGAAACCCCTCCTTTTATTTTTTAAGTCTTCTCTACACCCAACATGGGGTTCAAACTCGCAACCCCAAGATCAAGTTGCATGCATCACCAATGGAGCCAGCCAAGCCCTCCCTCTTTAATCTCCTCTTATTGGGAATATTTCTTCAGCCCTTTTCTCAACCTACACATTTTTGAAGAGTGCAGACCAATTTGTATAATATTCTTCAATCTGGGCTTATCTAAGGTTTCTTGATATAAGGTGGTTGCCTGCCATATTTCTCCACTATAACAGTAGTATTTCTTCCTTTACAAATAATAAGTAACATATTAGGTGGGGGTGGGGGCTTAGGCACTATGGCACATCCACAGTCATATCACTAGGACACTGTAAAGGGACAGGTCTGAAATCACAGCCCCCACCACCATGTATTACAGTCTACAGGACAGGGTGTGCTAGGAGAAGTAAGGCTCACTGTGACCAGTGAGAAGCCTTTGTGAGAAGATTACTTGAGATGTTCCGCATCAGGTAAGCACACCCCTGATCCTTTGAGACTCTGTAAATATTCTGTTCCTCTCTAAATTTCCACTCATTGCTTTTAGTATCCATTGAGTGATTTCTTTTTTTTTTAAGATTTCATTTATTTATTCATGAGAGACACAGAGAGAAGCAGAGATACAGGCAGAGGGAGAAGCAGGCTTCCCGTGGGGAGCCTGATGCAGAAACTAGATCCCAGGACCCCAGGATCACAACCTGAGCCAAAGGCAGACGTTCAACCACTGAGCCACCCAGGTGTCCCATTGAGTGTTTTCTAATTCCGTTGTTCCTTCCATTGTAAGAAAGAGCTTACTCTTTATCTACATGTTATGTATTTGTCTATTTGTATCAGTGTGGATTGGTGGATTCTCATTTTATTCAATGAGTTCAGTCTTTTACTGTTTCTTATTTTGATTATAAAATTATCACAGATTTGGTTAATGACAACCACTTCAAACCAGCGTCAATATCATTTTGATGTATCCCCATTATCGGGGCTCGAATGCTTCCTGAATTTCCATCACAATAAGATATTCTGGACTTACCTGAGATATTGGCTGCCCCAGCCTTGGATTCAGCTTTTCCTCTGAGGCGCCCTATGTATATATGCATGTATGTATATATATTTCATGTATATTACATGTAATACAATATTACATTATACATATTATATATGTGTAATATATGTGTAATTATATATTATACAAATGACAATAACTTATAATCTAATTATAATAAACATATTCTGTAAGATTTCAATCTTTTAAAATGTATTCAGACTTATTATATAGCCCAGCATGTAGTCTTAATAAATGTTCCATAAACACTTGCAAAGAATGTGTAATCTACAGGTGTTGGTTGTAATGTTCTGTAAACATCATTTAGGTTGAAATGTGTTGATAATATTATTCAGATTTCCATATCCTTAGTGATTTTTTTGTATAAGTTGTTCCATCAATTTCTGAGAGAGAGGTAAGAGTATCTTTAATTGTGCGATTATTTCTCCCTTTAATTCAATCAATTTTTGCTAAATATATTTTGTGGGTCTGCGATCACATACATACATGTTTCGGGTTGTTAGGTTTTCCTGATGAATTCACCATTTTATGATTATGAAATTCCTCTCTTAGCTCTGACACTATGCCTTGCTTTGAAGTCTATTGGACCTAATATGAATATAGTCGTTCAAACTGTCTTATGCCTATTGTTTGCATTGTAAATCATTCTCTGTTCTTTTACTTTCAATCTATCTGTGTTTTTTTTTAAGATTTTATTTATTTATTCATGACAGACACAGAAAGAGAGAGAGAGAGAGAGAGAGAGAGGCAGAAACATAGGCAGAGGGAGAAGCAGGCTCCATGCAGGGAGCCCAACATGGGACTCGATCCCGGGACTCTAGGATTATGCCCTGGGCAGAAGGCAGGTGCTAAACCACTGAGCCACCCAGGGATCCCCTCTATCTGTGTTCTTATATTTAATGTACATCTCGTGTAGACAGTAGATAGTTCAATCTTGCTTTTTTATCCATTCCTACAAACTGCCTATGAAATTGATCCATTTACATCCAATTTAATTACTGATGTCTTCAACTCAGATCTACCATCTGCTCTTTGTTTTTTATTTCTCCCATTTGTTTTTTATTTCTCTGTTCTTATTTTTCTGCCTTCTTTTTGATTGATTGAATACATTTTTTTTTTAGCATTCTACTCCTCTACTGGCTTTTAAACTTTGCCTCCTTGCATTTGTTTTTGTTTTTGTTGTTGTTGTTGAGTGGTTGTTTTTAAAGATCCTTGGCTAATCACTTAGAGTTAATGTGAAATATAAGTTAATATAAAATATAACACGAAATATAAAAACAGCATAACAGTAGGGTTCCATTTACCTACCCCAGCTTTTGTGCTATTGTTATATACATATCACATCCTAAATATAGGATCCTAATCCCTAAATCCAATACTATAATTTTTGCTTTAAACAGTCATATGTTTTCAAGAAATTGAGAGACAAAAGGGTACTTTCAATGTAACCACTGAGTTCTTTATTTCAACTATTATTTTCATGTTCAGTATTGCCAAATGGAAATATGGCTCATACTCGTAAGTTCTCATTCCTGTTTCATGTTTTCAATATTCTTCATTAGGGCTTTGAAGATATTCATTAAGTTTATTTTATATTTCTATTCTTTCCAGTTCATTAATCCTGCTTCCTCTGGTATATGTTCAGTTTTGGGCTTTCCTTTCATGATGCTTGTGTTCCTTGGAGGTCTCATTTTTTTTTCCTTCTGAATTTAAATCCACTAGACACTCTAAAAGCCCTAGATTTCATGACTTCCAAGTGAGTTGAAAAAGGGAGTATCCCTCCAGGCACTTCAGGATGATGTAACAATTCCACTATCATCACTACCTATGTTAACACCCTCAAGGAAGGGCCTAGAGCCTTTACCCTGGCACTGCTCTTTTTCAGAAATGATCTTTCTCTGTGGCAACCCCCAAACCCAAAGCATCAGCAGGAATGTTTTGGTGACGGAGTACTCAGAGGAGGCTAGCTAGCCTCCACTTACCATCCTAGGCAAGATCTAGGATCATAGTCTCCTGCTTCTGGGATGCACATTTTTGTTTTGTTTTGTTTTTCTATAAGGTCCATGTGGTGTATGTGATTCATCTAAGTAACTATGAAGGAGAGAAGAGAATCTAACTGGAAAGCACTTTCCCAGCACAACCCCTGTGCCTTGGGGTTCTCCAGAGAAACAGAACCAATAGGAGATAGATCAATTGATCAATCAATAGCTTATAAGGGATTGGCTCATGCAGTTATGGAAGCTTATAAGTCCCAAGACCCGTGGTCAACAAGATGGGGATCCAGGAGAGCCAATGTCAATCTGAATTCAGGCCTGAGAACCAGGAGAGCTAATGTCCAAGCTAATGTAAGTTTTAGTCCAAAAATGGGCAGGTTTGAGACCTGAGAAGAGTTATATTTCAGTTCACATCTGATGTCCCAGCTCAGCAGTGAGGCAGAAGGGGTGTCCTCTAATTCAGGCTTTATTGTCTTGTTCAGGTCTTTGATTGATTGAGGCCCATTCAATTAGGAAGGGCAATCTACTTTAGTCAGTCTACAGATTCAGCTATTAATCTCATCCAGACCCCTTCACAGACACACTCAGAACGTTTGACCAAATGTCTGGGCACCCCAAGGCCCAGTCAAGTTGACACCTAAAGATGATTGTCATCATGCCCTGTCTGTGACGCTTTGCCCCTTCTAGTCTGCATTCTCATCTCCCACCCTCACCACAATCCCTAGAAGTTTTTCTCTTTGTTTCCAGGATCCAGCAACTCTCTCTCACTTCTCCCAGACTGGGCTCTGGGAGAAAGCCAGCACCCTGTGCTAGTTTACTATCTTCAATGGAACAGGAAGCTCTCAAAGTGTTTAATTTCCACCTTATTTAGAAAACCCTTGATTGCGGGTCTGCTTTAAGACATTTCTTCAAAAAGTGTGAAAGCCTCAAGAACAACTTTCTTAACACTTCTCTGATGTTTACGAAACTTGCTATAACCAAGTTTTGTTTGGCTTGGTTTTTGTGCTTTCTTTTTAGCAAGTTCTGATAGTTAACATTCAATAGATTAGCCATATAAGAACTAGGACAGGTCATGGGCCAAAAGAAGTCAGCTATAGGAAGTGGAATCTCTGAATAAGGCAGTTAATGAGATTCACTGACTGCTAAAATAGTACATGTAGCAAGCTTTTAATCCCAGAGGACGATGATTTTATAGACTCAACCTTACTGATGGTGCCAGATTTCCTTTTCCCCCAAGGAAGCATTTCCCGGCTCTTCATCCAAATCCCGTTGCTCCCCCAGGCCCCTTTTCCTGATGAATGTCTCCAAAGCCCCAGTTAGAGAATCCTGCCTGGTGAATGGGGGGATGCAGAGGTTCCGCCTAAGAAAATGGAAATCCAAATAAATTGCCAAGTATTAGAGTGCTGTTAAAACCTTGCCCTGGACTCTGGTGTGGCCTGTGTTTTATGCTGCATTTCAGTATGCTTTTAACCAGTCTCTTGGTTCTTGAGGAAGGGCAGAGGAGGTGAGATTTCCACCACACCGTCCTTCATTCTGTCCTGTGTGGAGCAGAGCTCTGGCCACTCCTGTAGAGGGAGCATGCTTAGGTTTAGGTTTGCTTATATTTCTTTTGTCTGTCTTTCTTTCTTTCTTTCTTTCTTTCTTTCTTTCTTTCTTTCTTTTTTTTTTTTTTCTAGAGAGGGAGAGAAGGATGCCTGGGTGGCTCAGCAGTTGGGCGTCTGCCTTGGGCTCAGGTTGTGGTCCAAGGTCTGGGGAATGAGTCCCGCATCAGGCTCCCTGCAAGGATCCTGCTTCTCCCTTTGCCTGTGTCTCTGCATCCCTGTGTGTGTGTGTGTGTGTCTGTCATGAATAAATAAATAAATAAGATCTTCAAAAAAAAAATAGAATGGGAGATAGAGAGAACGTGGGGGAAGGGGGCAAAGGGAGAGGGAGACTCTCAATCAGGCTCCACCCCCAGCACAGAGCCCAACATGGGGCTTGATCTTCAGACCCTGAGAACAAGACCGGAGCTGAAATGAAGACTGGGGCACTTATACCAGCTGAGCCCCCCAGGCACCCCTGTTCATATTTCTTTATGTTTTCCTTCCACTAAGTTGCCAGGACTCAATCAGAAAATCTTCTAATTTAACTTGAGGGTGGGAAAAGGGAGGTGAGGGTATTAGGATGGAGGAGGAACTGAGGTCTAGATAGAGTCAGCAGCAGTATGCTCAAGATCTCATGGTTGCAGTGATGGACTGGAAGCCAGGTGATCTGAACCCTAACCAATGGTTTTCCCACTAATACTGATGGTTAAAATCTGCCCTTTAAAGCTCTCATCTGGGGGATCCCTGGGTGGCTCAGCAGTTTGGTGCCTGCCTTTGGCCCAGGGCATGATCCTGGAGTCCCGGGATCGAGTCCCACAACCAGCTCCCAGCATGGAGCCTGCTTCTCCCTCTGCCTGTGTCTCTGCCTCTCTCTCTCTCTCTCTCTGTGTCTATCATAAATAAATAAATAAATCTATTTAAAAAATAAATAAATAAAAATAAAGCTCTCATCTGTTAAATGGTTAGGTGTCTCATCCTGAATGAATGAATGAATGACCTTGGCTTTCAGAGATAAAACTTTTATTCTTATTCATTTCTATGGTTTTGCTTCTTTATTTTGGGGGGAGGGTACAGGGGGGCAGCAGTGAGTAAAAGGTAGAAAAAGGTAACCTGATTTGAAACAATTTGCATTAGTCTTTTTTTTTTGATAAGTGGTTTTTTTTCTTTTGAGATTTTATTTATGAGACAGAAAGAGAATGAGTGGGGGAGAGGCAGCAGGAGAGGGAGAAGCAGGCTCCCCGCTCAGCAGGGAGCCCAACGTGGGACTCAATCCCAGAACCCTGGGATCATGGACTGAGCCAAAGGCAGACACTTAACTGACTGAGCCACCCAAGTGCCCCAGGACAAAGATATTTCTAAAGCTGAGGAAGAGAGGAAGAGGTAGGGTACAAGAAGGCCCTTCCTTGCTTTCATAGCCCTGAATGACATACAATCAGTGGGCTAGTCTGCGCCCAGCCCAAGCTCAAGGTCACACTGGCATTCCTAATTTTCAGTGTATCACATCTTAGTTACCTACGCTCCCTATCTTCCTAGGCAGGACCAGCTCATGGTAGGTGGCGAATATTAATTATGTGAATGAATGCACAGATAAGTATTACGGGTTTTGTAAATACCAGGTAGACTGTATAAAGGACCCAATGCTGTGTCTACACACACAGGTCACAACCAACAACCATAGGTTAAATCTGATCCATAGACTTTTGTCTTTGCCCCTTGTCATGATTTTTAGAAATTGAGCCACATTTGACTTATAGATACCAATTCTCTTGTAAGAGTGGCAGATTATCTGGCAACACTGCACGCTCATTCCAGAATGATGCCAACCAGTCAGATCTAAGTGAAACTTAGATCCCCTTCAATCAATCATGAGACCAGAGGTGGTCCCTCCTATCATGTGTGGGCTTGTGCACCTCACCGGGACATCTTCTCTCATTTGTGTTACAGACCAGGACCCTGGAGGCATTTGATTCTTGGTGTGGACAGTCACAGGAGTGGGAATCCACGTGGAGAGCAGTAGGTGTAGCTGGGAAAACTAAGGAGAGATTTCTCGAGTTCCAAAGGCCTTTAGAAGCCCAGGCAGGTGGATGTGGGGACAGGGCAAGCTGGAGAGAGGGCAGGTGACCTGAAACAGAGGAAACCCTACTTCAATTGGCTCCACCAGGGTGATCCCAAAAGACGAGGAAGGACTTGCCTCCAGCTTCCCTCCTGAGAAAGGAGATTTTCCATTGATGCTGGCTTTTCAATACAGGGCTTGGAGCTGCTGGATGAAGTACCCCTCCGTTGAGGTTCTCCCAGGAGAAACGAGAAATGTTAGGGTTCCATGTCCCATGATCCATGCCCATGTCCCATGATCCATGCCCATGTTTTACATTTGAAAGAGCTGAGGTTGAGACAGGGGAAGTGGGTTAGCCAAAGTCACATGGCAAGGTCAAGAGATTGAAATCAACCCTTTCTTTATTTCGCTTATTACTACCAGCGAAATAAAGAAAGAGGGAAGGAGAAGGCAGAGGCAGGTGTAGGGAGACATGAAAATATGGAACAAGTGCTCTGCTTTTAGGCTAACTGACTTTGAATTCAGAAGGGTGTTTTTTTATTTTTTCTCTTTTCTTTTAAGAAAGAAATGTGTTTTTATAATCTTACTTCAATGGCTGGTGGGAAAAAAGTCCTTCGAGTCCCCAAGGAATGTTAGAAAAAACTCCATTAAATTCTAGTCTTCGAATCTGTCTGAGTCATAATGACTATAATAAACTCTGGGAGTGTGTGTTTTCTTCGGGTTTCTCTTTTGGTCAGTTATGTAAGGGGCAGGAAGGGGGCGGCAAAAGGGAATAGGCAAGTTTTACGCATATCATGAAAATGTACAAATTTTGGGATGGTTTTGTAACTCAGCGTGGCCTCTCTGTGTCTAGTCAAGAAATGACATTTGCAGAGTCCCAGAGGCATTGAGATGAGAGGCTAGGAGCGGGCTGGGGATAGGCAAGCCAAATGTGGCATTATGGCCCTTCTCATAGAGGAATACGCACTAGGTCTGTGCCCTTTGCTGGGAATGCTTTTCCCCACGTCTGACCCTGATCACCACTACACCCTGCACCGGGCTGAGGCCATTAGTCTTCAGGGCTCGACTGAAACATTCCCTGGGCACCCTGCACTTCCCCTTCGGGCACTCATCACACTTGCAACTAATTACGTGCATCGCTAGTTGCTTGATGCCAGGCTCCTAATGCACAGTAAGACTCATTAGTGATTGCAGTGCGTGTATCTGTTGGACTCATGATGAATGGTGCCTAGCCCATAGTACGTGCTCCAGAAGTATCTAGCGAATGGCTTTGGTTCTCTTCCCTGCCTCTAGAACCTCACAATCTATCCTGAGAACATTCCCAGGGCAGCTAAGCACTGGACAGACTTTCAACCTCCCCTCCCTTTCGAGTCTGCCCTGGTGCATCTCATCTCCAAACTGAGGAGTGCCCTTGAGGAGGCAGGTCTAGCAGAAGGGGAATCCACTGGCCTGGGCTTAAACCGGTGATGGAGAAAAGCTTCTAAAGGCATCGACTGCTGTAGACGGGAGCCCAGGGCACGGATCCCCTCCCTGGAGTGGAGGTGAGGTGAGCAGGATAGCAATGGCCCAGAGGCCAGACTGGGAAACGTGATTTTGGATGTGAGCCCCAAAGTGCCATTCAAAGGACAGTTCCTCTGAATTACATGACTTGAACTTCTGCTGAACTGTTTCTCTCCTGGGTCACTAGACAGCACGAGCTCTGGGCAAGTGGTAGGGCTTCCCTGATTTAACTGGAATCCTGATTCTTCCCTTAAAGATTCTGTCAAGTAAAAGTTAACCATTTGCAGACTGGAGTTGAGTTTTTGGCCAACAGTTCACTGTGCGCACCGCTCACAGCCCGCTGCCTGCAAGCCCCTACCGGAGAGCCAGCACTCGGACACTCTGCAGTTGGCACACTGCTTTTTACATACGTGTTATCAGATCCTTACATACATGTGAGGCCTACATACCTATTCTGGGATGTCCCAACAGAGGTTGGCAAAGCCCCGGTCATACGGTCAGTGGAACCGGAGCTGGGGCGTGGACAGGCTGCTCTCCAGCCTCTTGCCTGTTCCCTTTTGCCCACCAAGTGAGGTCCAGAGTTGTGTTGTTTTATTTTGTTTTTAAGATTTTACTTATTTATTTGAGACAGAGAGAATGAGTGGGGGGAGGGGCAGAGGGAGAGGGAGAAGCAGACTCCCCACTGAGCAGAGAGCCTCACTTGGGGCTCAATCCCAGGACCCCAGGATCATGACCTGAGTTGACGGAGCCCCGCCAGGCACCCAACGTCCAAAGTCCTTCTAGGGGAACCCATTGATGGTGATGTTGGAACCTGGAGCATTGCCCTCCAGCAGGTGGGCGGACCTGAACCTTAGCGCTTCAGCATGGGGCCAATCTGACCAGCTCCAGTTGTGCTCCAACAAAAGAAAAACATCCCCATAAGCCAACAACGGGGCCAATCTGACCAGCTCCAGTTGTGCTCCAACAAAAGAAAAACATCCCCATAAGCCAACAACGTGGTTGTTAAGCTCTCCTGACCTGGCTCCCTCATAGTGACCCCAGCATTTGGTCTCTCTGGTGTGGGGGAGTCCCAAGGGGGTCCAGCTGGCTGTGTAGCCTTGTGTTCTTTGTACTTGAGAGGTGGGGACCGGGGTCTGAGCTGGTGGCCCTGGCAAGGGGTGTGGGTTGGGGGGCTGGCTCTGGGAAGCTCATCCAGCCAGTGGTGTGCAAGTGCACTGTGGTGGGGTGGGCACAGGGTGGGGAGGGAGGAGCCAGGCCTGGTTGTCAAAATCGGTCTCCAGGCTGTTGTCCCCAGAAAAGGAGATCCTGGGGAGACCACAGTCCCCAGAACAAAATAGAAGAGAAAGAAGGGAGGAAGCAAATGAAGTTGCTTATCTCACTTATTTATTTTTCCTTCCCTGTTTCCACGTATGCTTCTCCAAGCCACGTCCCCCATTGCCTCTCCCCAGCCGCTATCAGACTAACAAGCTCCCCCATTAGCATTCCCGGCCCCTCTGCTCCCTGTCATCTCTTCTCCAGGCTTCACTGAGGGGGGAATTTACCACCACACAGGATTTCCGTAGGTGATAACTGCAGCCAGGGCCTGCTCACTGCAGAGCGGTCCCTCCTGTTCTTGCAAGCATCTGTTTACACCAAGGGAAGAATTCTGTTTTATGTTTTAATTTAATTTTTTATTTAAATTCAGTGTAATTAGCATAGGCTGTATTATTAGCTTCAAAGGTAGCGTTTAGCAATTCATCAGTTGCATCTAACACCCAGTGCTCATTCCATCCCGTGCCCCCTTAATGCCCATCACCCAGTGATCCCCCCACACCCGCCTCCCCTCCAGCAGCCCTGTTTGTTTCCTAGAGTTAAGCATCTCTTATAGTTTACCTTCCTCTCTGTTTTCATCTTATTTTATTTTTCCTTCCCTTCCCCTGTGTTCATCTGTTTTGTTTCTTAAATTCCACATATGAATGAGATCATATGGTTATTGTCTTTCTCTGACTGATTTATTTCGCTTAGCACAGTTACCCTCTAGTTCCATCCACATCACAGCAAATGGCAAGATTCCATTCTCCTGGATGGCTGAGTAAGCAGGGGAGAAATTCTACTCTCCCACATGGATGTGACCATCCTTAGCTGTCTCCCCCTCACCAATAGTTGAGCTGGCCCCTTGGTAAGCAACAGCTCACCCTTGACACCCCTCCTCCCTGGTTTCTGACCGTGTGGATGCCCCAGATGGAGAGACAAGAGATAAGGTACGAAGGTGAATTTTTCTAGGTGGGTCACTCACAGGTCTCTAGTCTGGGAAGGATCTCCAAAGACCACCCTGTCCGGGTGATCCTCTGTGATTCTCTGTGATCCTATCATGACAATTCAAGTCCCATAAGGAAGGGAAGAGAGCATCCCCCAGTAGCCATGCTCACAGAACATGCACCCACCCCTATGCATTCACTCACTCCAGAACTCTTACCTTTCCACTCAAAAAAGTATGCACCTCACAGGATGGTTTGGTTTTTGTTTTGTTTTGTTTTGTTTTGACTTTTTATTCTAGGTATAAAGGGCATTCAGAAAAGTACACAAGTCACAAGCTCGATAGGGTTTCACTAAATGGATACCCTGAGATCATCAGTCACCAGATCTATAACAAAGTAACCCCCACAACCCCTTGGCCTGGCTGCCCCACCTCCTCCCAACCCCGAGCCCCCCAGCCACTGTCCTGACTTCCAACTCCACACATCAGTTTGCCTCATGGGGTTTCCTTTGAAGAAGCTGGATTCCAGAGATGCACAGAAAGGATTTTATTTTCAATCAATAATATCTGGGAGGTGGAAGGGCTTGTCGAACCTGATCTGGGTGTTGTATTTTATTCCCAACCCTCAAGATTCCTAACTCCTTAACGCCACATAAACTGTGAGGAATTTTAGGGAAAAAGTAATCTTAGTGAGCAACCCAGCAACGGGCAGGGGGCCAAGCAGGGAGGAAAGGAGAATGAGATCCGAGGAAGGCATTATGAAGAGATAGGGGCCTTCAGAGAAAAGTGTTCCAACCTCTCCCACCAGCTTTCAGCCCATCTTTGCCTTCTCTGTTTCTGTTTCTAGAGTCACTGTTTTCAGCAAAGCCACACCCCCACCTCTTTGCTTGAAACAAGCGTTGAAAACAGAATTGTAACATGAGGCACATATGCAATTTTTTAAAGATGTATTTATTTATTATTCAAGAGAGAGGGAGAGAGAGAGCACATGCAAGCCAGGGGAGGGGCAGAAGGAGAGAGAGAGAGAATTTCCAGCAGACTCCCCCACTGAGCATGGAGCCTGACGAGGGGGCCAGATCCCAACACCCTGAGATCGTGACCCGAACCAAAATCAAGAGTGGGATGCTCAACTGACTGAGCCACTCAAGCACCCCCTCAATTTGTTATGGTGGTAAGATACACGTCACATAAAATTTATCATTAGTGACGTTCAGAACAGTCATAATATTATGCAACCACTACCACTGTCTACCCAGAACGTGTTTATTAACCCAAAGGGATACTTGTACCCACTCAGCAACCACTCTCCTTTCTCAAAACGATGTTTGGATGCCACCAAGTAGGCGATGATGCCTTAACTCTGTGTGTGTTGTACAGGCCCGAGGGTCTCTCTGTCCTTGTCAAGGGGAATGCTAACCTTCTTTCCTTCATACAACATCTACATATATAATTTTAAATTTTCTAGTAGCAGGATGCCTGGCTGACTCTGTCAGTAGAGCATTCAACTCTTGATCTCAGGGTTGTGAGTTCAAGCCCCACGTTGGGTGCAGAGATGACTTAAGGAAATATAAATAAATAAAAATAAATAAATAAATAATAAAGTTTCTAGTAGCCTCATTAAAAAGATACAGATGAAGGCCACCTGGTGGCTCAGTGGTTAGTATCTGCCTTTGGCTCAGGTCATGATCCCAGGGTCCTGGGATCGAGTCCCACATCAGGCTCCCTGCATGGAGCCTGCTTCTCCCTCTGCCTGTGTCTCTGCCTCTCTCTCTGTGTCTCTCATGAATAAATAAATAAAATATTTAAAAAAAAAGAAACAGATGAAATTAATTCTAATAATTTACTTGACCTTATTTATCCAAACTGTTATCATTTCAACACATAGTCTTTATAAGAATGATTGCAGAAATACCCTACACTCTTTCATTTTTACCAATTCTTTGACATCTTGTATGTATCTTACACATACAGCATATCTCAATTTGGACTGGGCACATGTCAGTGACCCCAAATGGCTACCATCTTGGACAGTGTAGCTCTAAAGAATTTGTAGAATGTCATTAAATATCATAACTCATCTTTCTAAAAGGTGATTATTAAATACACAAATGTTCTGAAGCTGTAGTTTTATTTTTCGTATAAATGTATTATCTTAATTATAAAAGAACAATATTATTTGGAAACTCTAGAAAGAAAAACTGCCCATCAGTGCCAACACAAGAAACACTGTCATCACTTTCTAACCCTCCCTATGTTAACTTCTTGGTGGCTTTTTCCTCGTGATTGTGTACACCATTCAGAGGCATTACCACTGGGTTGGGGTGCGAAATGAAAGCCAACCTGACCACTGTCCACAGGCGAACGTGGAGCTTTCCACAGGATCACGATTATCTGTCATTACCCAGGGCTTGCTGACAACCTTCCAGTTGCTCTAACAAAGCTAGAGGCAACAGAGGCCTAACCTAGAAACTTGGACTTGAATTTCAAAATTCCTCCCAACCTCCAGATTTCTATGGCTTTCTCTCTCCCACACGTTTGAACCTAAGTTTGAAAAAATGACCTCGGTAATGAGGAGGTTGGTGAACTAGTTTGTGTCTAAGAGCCCTTCCAACCCAAACATTCCAGGGTACTCGGATGCCATTCATCTTCTCCACCCGACAGGCACACATGGACACACACACACACACACACACACACACACACAGAGCCTGGGTCACCAATTCGACCCCAGAAAAATAGCCTGCAAAGAAGTAAGAACACCTCTACTCAACCTCCCTAACTCACTGTGAAAACGGAGATCTAAACAGAAGCACTATTAGATGGCATCAGTGCTCAGAAAGAAGAAAACTTAGCAGAAGCCAATCTCAAGATCCAAGAATGTAAAAACATTTTTTTAAGATTCCCAGAAGCTTCATGCCATAATGCCCTAAGTTAGGAAAAAAATGTGCTATTTCATATGTTTATAACAACATCTGATTTAATATTATACAGTTTTGCTTAGTCACAAACCAGAACAAATACTTTCAGATTTATTACATCCTTCTATTCAGAGACTTAAGTAATCATAGTTAATAATGCAGCCATTCCACAGCCCAAGGAAAAAGCTTTATAATTTGGGGTGGGGGGGACCAAAGATTCCTGAGAGGCAGGTTATTTTCAAGAAGGATTTAAGGTTTTAGAGCTCTCAATGAAGCTTGAAATTCATCTTTTCCAGTTCACGTGGAGTTTCCTCTGAAGCTTGGCTGGGAGGTAGAAAGAGAGAAAAACCAGTAGGCTCACAGCATCTCCCTGTGCCCTTAGAAAATGTAGCAATTACTCATCAGCATTCCTAATCCTCACCTTGTCTTTAAATATTTTTTTAAACCATACCATCGGCTCCCATACTCTTTACACTGTTACTGTTGTATTTGGGGCCTCCTCCTTATTTGTTGATTCATTGAAAGGCACTAATTGATTAACAAAAGAAGCAAATATTCTTACAAAACATACTTTCTCGTTTACTCCCTCATGCATCCATGTACACACAGGCAATACTGAAGCCCCAAGCATTGCCCCTTCCTGGTAAATTAATTCAGGATGAGTTAATGATGTAGCAGTTAACTCGGTTGCTTGGAGGCTCAGGCTGTAGGTTTGGTGCCTTCCGAGATCCTCTCTCTTTCAGGGCCACTGCATCCAGAAGGGGGTCCTAGGGTACCCTGAGGGCTAGAAGGGCCTCTGTGTGTTTGCATCAGTGTAAACCATCATCCAAGTCTGTGTCACCATTAAGGAGCACACCCACATTAAAGTGGGGTGAGGATTGTGAGAACTTGGTCTACAGAAAACAGATAAGAGTTTAGAACAGTTGGGTCTTTATAAAAATGTGAATCCCTAGTCCCACTGTGGACCCCAATCGGCCTCTCTGGGTGTCAGCTACAAGAATATCAACTTTAATCAAGGTTCCCACGTGAGTTACATACACACTAGAGCTTATGGACACTGATCCTAAAGGTCCCTTCATGAAGTCATAAAGCAGATGTCTCAAAACAAGATTCTGGGATTAAGCCAGTCAGTGTCCAGTTGCAGATACCACCCTTCTTTGCAAGTATTCTTGCTAACAGATTCTTTAGGAGCACATTATTCGAAGCCAGAAGCCTTGGGTTCTAATTCTAGCCCTTCACCTACAACACAGGCAAGTTAGTTCATCTCTTCCAAGCTCACTGACAGGACTTAGGCAATTAGATACGTGTGACTATGACACCAAAGCAGCTTACCAAAAGCTTTCACATCCATCCAACCCCCCTGGGTTGCCAGAAGATCAAAGAGCGAGCACGGGCAACAGTGTTCTGCAGACTTCATGACATGCTACAAATGTGAAGGCATAATGAGAATGTGGATGTGGTTTTAGATCAAAGACAAATCCTCTTGTTTTAGATCAAACTATCTATTTTATTACTGATAAAAGTTAGCTTGGAGGATGTGGTTTAGAAATATAGAAGCAATGGAATTTGTCAGGCTGAATCCCAGCATTTGAGTTTCTCCACGCAACCTCAGGCAGTACTCGATAGACCCACAGTCTTCTCCCAACCAGGGCTGGGTCCCAACCAAGCTCATCTCCCAGCTCAAAGAGGCCCAGGACCCTGTTCTTCGAAAATGAGCAGAGCCCAAGAAGAAAGGTGGAGGAGGAGGGGCAGAGCTCAACTACTGCTCCCAAATTTGCCACTCGGGTCCCTCCTGAGTAGGACAGTGTGAAGATGCAGAGAGGGGCCAAGACGAATTAACATCCTTTATTCTGGTACCTTAGGGTTATGTGCCATTTTAATACTGAAGCAGTTTATTGCTGGGAAGTTACCATCTCTGCCCCAAAATTCCTCTACTGTTTTTGTTCTTGGGACCCCATCGTGTTTACCCATTGTGCCTGTGGTCAACCGGAAGTGGGACAGTATCTTCAGCTCCCCCCAACACCAGCCACAGCTCCCCTCCAGATCCTCCTGGGCAGGCAGTATGGATTTTTGCCCTCTAAGTTCCTGAGCTAGGTCAGTACAGTACATTATGTTCTTCAAGGCTTCTCTGTCATCAAGACAAAACACGTAGACTCTTCTATTTTCCATCTCAATCTATTTCCAGCCTCATCAGCCAACATAACTATTAGAAATTAGGCAGTGATGGGGCGCCTGGGTGGCTCACTGGTGGAATGTCTGCCTCTGGCTCAGGTTGTGATTCCAGGGTCCTGGGATCAAGTTCCGCATCAGGATCCCCGCAGGGAGCCTGCTTCTCCTTCTGCCTGTGTCTCTGCCTCTCTGTGTGTGTCTCTCATGAATAAATGACATCTTAAAAAGAAAGAAATTAGGCAGTGATACCCAGTGGTATCATAAAGGCACCCCAACAATAAAACACCAGCAGCCAGATGATCTACATTAGAACTTAACTCCTCTCAAAATATCAAATTATCAGGGACTCCAAAGCTCAAAACGAAATCCCCTTACATGTTAACGTCCAGGGGCGCTGGGGTGGCTCAGTCAGTTGAGCACCCGACTTGATTTCGGCTCAGGTCATGATCTCAGCCAGGGTCATCAGATTGAGCCCTGCATCGGGCTTTGTGCTCAGTGGAGTCTGCTTGAGATTCTTTCTCTCCCTCTGCCCCTCTCCCCACTTGCAAGCTCTCTCTCTAAAACAAATAAATAAAATCTTTAAAAAACCCAAACAAGTTAAGGTCCAAAAAGTTAAAACAAAAAAAATGGAAGTCCAAAGTTAAAATATCTCACCTTCGCTCAAAGTTTAAAGTCAGTACATTTCGCTTTCTTATTCTCTTAGTCTCAGCAAGAGTTCTTGATGTTCTGGATGGGGGTGGGGTTCTCTCAGTGACTACAGGCAGGCTATTTCCAGAAAAGGGGCCTTGGAGATTGGATTAAATCAACTCCAAGTCTCTGATGTGCCCCACTTTTTTATCTTTTTTTATTGCTATTTTTTAATTGTGGCAAAATACACATCACTTCGAATTTACTCTCTTAGCCACTTTGAAGTGTATAGGTCAGTGATATTAAATACATTCACCCCGCTGTGCAATCATCACAACCATCCATCTCCAGAACTCTTTAAATCCTACAAAACTGGGCAGCCCCTGTGGTGCAGCGGTTTAGCGCCGCCTGCAGCCCAGGGCGTGATCCTGGAGACCCTGGATTGAGTCCCACGTCAGGCTCTCTGCATGGAGCCTGCTTCTCCCTCTGCCTGTGTCTCTGCCTCTCTCTCTCTCTGCATCTCTATGAATAAATAAATAAAATCTTTTAAAAAAATAAAAAAATAAATCCTACAAAACTGAAACTATGTCCCGGTAAAGAGTAACACTCCCATTCCTCCTCCCCGGGGTCCCAGAAGCCATCATTCTACTGTCTGCTTCTGAGTCTGTCTGACTATAGTCAGGGAGGTATCTCTTGTGATTGGAATCATACAGTATTTGTCCCTTTGTGGCTGACTTATTTCACTTAGCATCATGTCTTCAATGCAGCAGCATGGGCCAAAATCTCCTTCCTTTTTAAGGCTGAATAACATTCCATTCTGTACATCTATTACCTCTTGCTTATTCCATTCATCTGTCGTCAGACACTTGGGTTGCTTCCCCCTCTTGGCCATCGTCAAGAGTGCTGCTATGGACCTGGGTGTATGTGCCTCACTCTCTAAATGGATCAAAAGGTTTAAACCACACAGGAGATTATCAAAAGAACTATCTCTACACCCTCAAATTTAGAAAATAATTCAATCCCCAATCCCAGAGAGGATATCGAGGCAAAATCATGATTCCAAAGCCCAACATGTGGTGCTGCCAAAAGCCATAACAGATTCAGAATGGAAAAATTCTTCTTAGAAGACGCTTCTAAGGGAAGAAGCGCAAACGGTTTTATTTGAAGCATTCACCCGTCATTGCCAGGTGATCACAATCCAGAGTTTAATTACGGCACCGTGTTTACCATATTTAGGGGAGACCACCTCACCCTGCAGTCTGCTCTCTCACAGAGTAGCAGTTGAGGCATTGCTGCACATTGTCATGGTTCAAAATAAGAACACGGCTAAAAGGGATTCTAAACAAGGATTTATTTTCTGCCTGAGAAGCTTAAAATGTGGACACCACCAGCAACAGCCAATGCTTGTGAGCACGGTGTAATGGAGAGGAAGACAAAGGTTCGCCCAGTCCTCCAGCCCATGCCCAGAACACCATCTGCCAGCATATAGATTGCAAAATGTCAGCCACACATCTGTTGAAAAGGGGCTCCTCCTACAGGAAGCGAGCTGGTGGGGCAGGGGGCACTAATATAATTAAAACTTCAAGGCACCATGTAATACAGGAAAATGTGGTTGAGCAACACATTGCTAAGTCTTGAAATCTTTATTTTGTTTCTTTTCAGAAGCACTGCGAGCATCATGAAAAGAATACAGCTTTAAGAACTAAGCTTCACCCCACCAAGCATTAACGGAGGCCAGAAACTATGTGAACAATCTTGACATCCCCAAGACGTTTATATCTGTCCAAGGAAAAACCAGAGGGGGAAGCATGTTAATTTTCTCAGCCTTTTGATAGCACATATACAAGATCTCTTAGCCCCACAAAAAGCTCCAACTATTCTCTAGAACTTCAAATGCCTTAAAATATAGACTTGCATTTATCTTGGCCACATTAACGAGATCTGTTTGACCAATACATTTATATTTATGATGACTAAGGGCAGATTATGGTTGTTAAAATTTGTCCTTGGGACATGAAAACACTCCTCTGTCATTAATACATTTTGTAATATAAACTATGATGTCAGGTCAACGTAAAGGGTAAAAACGTTCCTAAAGTATGCACACATCATTTTTTAAAGCAATTGAGCCTAATGGAATAACAAAGGTCATCATAACAAACCATTACAGCCTTGGTCTTGGCAACTCTGGCCACAGAAGAATCTCCAAGAAACGATCATCATTCCTCCAATGTTATGGCATCCAGACGACAGGAATGGCTTGCAAATGAGTCATACAGGCTCAGATCCTCAGTAGCTATGTGAGCGCTGGACGATCAATTATTCATGTGTTTACAAAGAGCTTTCCCGGTTGATGTTAACCAGAGCTGCTTGCAGAGAAGAGCTCTCCAGCTGTCCTCGGCCATCCTGGGCCTCCAACTAACAAGCCACTTTAATTGCTGGGCAAGTCATCTGGAAGGTGCCCCTCCCCTAGGCCAAGTAAACCCCATCCCTTTGAAACTTCATCAGGTGTAAAAATATTAATCAGAAATAATTACGACAATACTTTGTTTACAATACTCCCAGCAAATCCCAAAGAGAGACAGAGAGAGAGAGAGAGAAGTGAGCCTTGACTTCTATCCCACAGGGTACTACCAGAACCGGAGTCTGGAATACTGGTCGGGTATTGGGAGAAGGCATAGAGCAGGAAATGAAGGGAAAGAGTCAGGGGCCGTGGGTTTCATGAGGGAGGTAGGAGGAAGAGCAGTCTAGAATGCTCTGTGAGGGTAAGGGAACATGACCAAGGACCACCAAGGGTGAATAGATTAGGTTGGTCAATAGCCAACATGAGTGAACTTGACCTACCCATCCAAATCAGCCTTGGAAGAAGCTAGATGAGAAGATACTTCTCAGCCCCTTTGGTTACTACAGCCTGTCCAGGAAGACTAATAATGTGATTAGGGCAACTCCTCTTTCTGAGCTAGGCCAAAGAGGACGGGACCAGATGGCCGGTCCCCTATCAGCTTTGTTTTGAGGGAGGACAGGATCACCGTCAGAACGGCTGCCTGGGCCCCTTCCTCTGCATAGAGTACAGTCAAAGCAGACAAAGGGATACCTCAGGTACACTTCTATTATCCCAATTCCAAGAGCATTTGTTGAATCCTTCGACCAGATTCTTCCTCTTGCTTGAAGTTGGGCAACTTCAGACACTATCATAACTCACTTGTCCATTTCTAAGAAAGTGGTAGAAGCAAACACTGTTCTTGCAAATGTAAGATTGTGGGATAAAGTGAGTATATTTGTATGGGCAGGGGCAATAGGACCCCTGGGGTTGTCCTGCTGAATGTAGTGGGGAGCAATTCTAGTTGACAAGTCACGAGGGAAAGGAAAAGCTAACAGATGGGAAGATAGTGCCCCTCCCTGGTGCGTAAAGCATCCTGGAGAACTGGTGTGGTGCTGTTGTGAGGCCAAGGCTAGAGTCTGTGTCCACCCCCTCAACCCTGATCCACCACCCTATCCACCCATGAATGCAGGTTTGGAAAATGAGTCACAGGAAAGGAATGCATCTCCCCAAGGCCCATGAAAGGAGAGCTGGTCTAAGACGCTCTCGCCACACCTCCTTTTTTAGCCTTTTAAGCCTCAGTCCAGGGACCAGGGATAAGACAAGAGGAAGCATCCCAAGAGAGGTCTCCTTCATGTGGTTGGGGGTTCTTTTAACTTCTTCAGCCTTCTCATGGGGGCACCACTCCTGCTCATCGTGACTCCTTGCCCCTGGCTGGTGCTCCCTCTAGAGATCTGGGGGTCAGAACACGTTTCTCAGGAGGCCATCAGATATGAGTTTGGGGAAGGGCAGTGTTAAACAGAACTCTTCATTGCAGGTCCCAAGCCTCCAGTGAGTTGCTAGGCCTTTGAAGAAATCCTAAAGAGAGGCCTGAAGGACTTCCCAGAGTTATTGGCCCATGGATCCTTTTTAGGCAAAGTTCCAGAATCTCAGGGACCAACAAAACCTAGGGAAGTGTAGTGTTAGGGTAGAGCACCAACCCACTGGTTAGACCTACAATCGAAGCCTGGTGTGAGAGGCACTCCAGCCATTTGAGTGACTCTTGACCACCTGCTCTCCACCATCAAGGACCACTCCAATTTGTGACACTATCGGAATTCTGGGGACACATGCCAGGAGCTCCGGCCTGCCATCGCTGTCGGTGACAGCCTCACAGATAGTCTCCCAAAGTCACAAGCTGGCCTGGCCTCCACACACTCTTACCAAATTGGCAGCCCCCAACAAGCACACCTCCTCACCTTGCCCCCACAGCTCTAAGGGCAGAAAGACAGGAGGATCTCTCATTGCCACACAACTGCCGGATTTCCGTCGGGCCTAATCTGATTCTTTTCTGCCCTTGTGTGTAGAAGTCGTTGCTCTGTCTCCTGGTTGTGAAGCTCCAACTTTCTCTGTGGAAAAGCCATGAAAGTGAGCCTTGGAGCAGTCTGCCCGGCGGAGCTTTTCTCACAGTTTTCTTTTCAGGATCTCCAGCTCCTGGTTGGTAACTCTCTGCTGTGATTACAGCACAAAGTTGCCACCCAGAATGAAACACAACACCCATCAGGAGTGGATATTTTGGCTTGACCTCGAATGTCCATCACCCACAAGCTGTAAGACCTTTCTGAGAGTCTGAGACCGTCTATATTCCCGATCTTATATTTCAAGTGGAATTGTGTGCAAATGTTCAATATCCAAAATAAACGAACGAGACATCAGCCCGGCCTTTGGCATGAACCAACTCATTAAATATAAAATAAACACAAGTAAATGGCTTTTAAATCTCGCTGACGGAAAGCTTGGCAACTGCTCTGAGATTCTAGAGGTCATTGGAACTTCTCTGTCCAGACAGGAATCTTCCTCACATTCTGAGGGGCAGAAGGGGACTCTCGACAAATGATGGTGTCCGAACCCCCTCTGCATGACAATGACAGGGTCTGCAGGAAGTATGGCCTTTGACACCGAATGGGTCACCGGGGAAGTCAATGTTACTATTCACAAAGGGTTAGAAATTTGGGTCCAAGGCATTCAGCTGGCCACTGATTACAAATCTCTGGGAACAGCCACCAAACCAGCCTTGGGTTTCTCACCGGTGCCTAACCACTGGCCACCCTCAGAGTCAATGTTCACACAGTTTCTTAAATCCTGTGTGCATCCTGTCATGGGTTCCCAAGGTCCCATTAGAAACGTGACTCGCTGAACTCTTATTTTTGCTTCAAGTCATCTGTAGTTTCAGCATAAAGTGGATTTATCAGGGAAGGTGATGGGCCAGATCACCCGATTAATCGTTTTCATTCTCCGCTTCACACCATGTGTGCGGAAAACATACTGCGATCATCCGCCAACCAGAAAACATATACGTGTGCACCTGTTAACTTCTAACGTTACCTCAGAGCTCGGCTAGATTCCAATGATTACTATCCTCTTTTATAAACCCGATGTGGAAAATGCACGGCTTTTGGTAAAAAGCATGTTCACTTGACAGCCCGTCAAAGATGGGTGTTCGCCTGGGGAAGCCGTGTGTGAGCAGGTCCATTTGTAAGAGCCCGGGCCCTGGTCAGGCAGCAGAATTATTGCCCGTTCACATCAGTCAGCCTCAGAGTCTGATTTCTGTGCCAAGAAGTTAGTAAGATCTGAAACTAGTCAAAGTAGCTTCCATTTACTTACAGTTTGGGAACATTTTTTCATGATTTGGTCAGCTTCCTAAGAACAAAATGCCAAATGGCTCATCAGATCTTAGAGTTAAATCATTGGATCAGTAGAAAGATTAGATACTGGTTTTTAATGAACTAGAACACGCTTTCCTTTTCTCCTCTGAAAGGTTTTTGGTGGTTTATTTCAGATCACAAAATCACATTGCTTCTCATCCATGGACTCTAGAACTTTCTCACCCCAAATGTGAAGAGGTGTACCCAGTCATGAGTTGACGGGCCCAGCAAGGATCCTGGAGGGCTTTGTGACAGCACAGCCACCCTCCTGAGAGCTTTTAGGAAATCAGATACCTATAACTGAGAAGCAAAGAGCACCTGGAGGGGGTACCCCTCACTTCTATAAAAAAAAAAATTTCAGGAATGGAAAATTAAAACCCATCGACAGTATTTTTTTCAATCTTTTCCACAGCATGGGCTGAGCTATCAGTCAACACCACTAGGTGGCATGCTCTCCAGTTGGCTTCTTTTTGCTCCTCTGCCGAGGGGGCACCATCATTTCCCTGGGGGATATTAAAGGGCACCTCAGACAACATGGAACTAGCAGTCTTCCCCTCGCTAGGGCTACTGCCCACTGTCTTATGTTGGAAAACTTTTGGAAAACCAAGATGTATCTGATATTTTGTCTCAAGGGGAGGAAGTTTGTGTCTTGCTTTTCACACGTTCCATATCAGAGTCTGACAGCAACGCTGCTCTCATGAGTTGACTTTCTACCCTAACCTGTCTGCCATTCTCCAGCCCAGAAACACCGTGTGCTACGAAGAATCCATCAAATCCTCAGGGACATTGTCTGAGATGCAAGAGGGTCAGATCCCAGAGATCTATGGAAAAGTAACATCTCAAGCATTTCCTGAAGGTCGGGCTTCTCAAAAGCTAGTCTAGGGCCCGAGGAGAAGAGTGATGTGACACTCCAAGCCTTATTTGGGGAGCTAGTTCATTCCCATCGCATTCTTCCAGAACATTCTTCTCTCTTGCCCACTTTTCCCCTTGCTCTTCTCTTCTCTTTCCCTACAGAGTGGTATTGAGATGAGGGAGGTTAGCCCTCTGGATGGCTAAATGGAAAAGAAGGAAAATGAATCCCACAGTCGTAGTTACACAAGGGATTTGTAGAATTTTGTCTTGTCACTTAAATGACTTACTGAAGTCCTCTTAAGTTATCAAGACTGTATTTCTTCACCTTGTGCAAAGACACTGGGGAACACTGAGGCACAAGGACGTCCGAAAGACCAAAAACCTGAAGTCACAGACCTAAGGAAAGTGCTGAGGTGTCAGTTCCAGAACTGTGCTTCCAGTGTTGGTGTTTTTGAGGACATTTTTTTAAAGGTATCTGATCTTCCAGGACATGATTCCCATCATTGGCCCAGTAGGTACACAGGGTCTGCCACTTTGATTGCCCCTGGATTTTCCAGAACAAAATATTGCCCAAAGAGTGGTGACTTTCCATATAGCTTCTGCTCAGAAGGGTCACACAGACGATAACTGCAAGAGGAGGAAGATCACGATGAGTCACAAACAGAAGCAAGAGCTCCAACAGCATATGATTCCTTCTCAGCTCAAGTAAATGTCCAACCCCCCGACCCAACAGGGCCACCCGCCAGGTGGTCCCACTCCGGACAGCGTCATTTCCACCAGAGTCTAACAGAACAACGCCCCCTGCAGTTGTGCGGTGAGCAGTGAGCCCAGGGCACAAACTACCGAAGTGCACCTGATGGCCACACCCCCACATCTTTCCCCCATGGAACATTCCCTTTTTCAGCATGAAGTGATGAGGGACTTGAGATGTTTAGACATACTTTACCACCTTCCTTTTCCCTGGCATCTCTCCTCCTGGCTTTTCCATGTTGCTCACCAGAGCCACCATCCTACCAGTCCCTCAGGCTTGGAACCCTGGAAGCATCTAGTACACCCCTCAGTCTCCACCGCTTGTCCATAGTTGCCAAGTCCTCAGGTCCTTCCTGCACCGTATCACTGAATTCGCTCGCTGTTTCTCCCACGGCCACAACCTTGCTTCCAGCACACTCCGACCATTGTCACAACTTCTTGTCATCTTAACCGGCCTCCTTTCCCCATTCTCCACTCCCCGACTTCTAATTCATTGTTGGTACTACGCCACATTACTTCCTCAGGTTTGCTCTGGTCTTCTCAGGCCTGGGCTCGGGAACTGTCAATGGTTCCCCAGTGCCCAAAAAAGAACATTCCAGCTCTTCAGCGGGGTGTGCAAGCCTCTCTACCTGGCCCAGCAGCTTTTTCCAACCTGTCACCCTCTGCCCCTCCCCTGCACCTGCAGAGCTCTCCCCTAGATTCCTCAGTGTCCTCTTGTCTTGCTTCGCATATTACAGGCTCCGAGAGGCCTGTGGGATGCCTCCTTTCCACTCCCCCACGTGTTAAAATCCTACCTTCCCTTCAAGGCCTGACTCACATCCCACGACCCATAGGAGGGAAGCCTGAGACCTCCCTGCCTGCCCCCGGAACACTCACATGCCTTGGCCTGCAGTCAGGGCACTTGTCTGTCTGTCTGCAAGACAGAAGGTCCCTGGAGAGCAGCAGTTGTAACAAACTTATCCTGCTCACACCCAGCGCTGGGCCCCACGGTCACCAGTGACCCAGAATCACTTGTGGAATGGATAGCTGTGCGGGTGAGTAAAAGCCCCATGAGAACCAGCATGAGGGGGCCTGGGTGGCTCAGTGGTGGAGCATCTGCCTCCAGGGTCCTGGAATCGGGTCCCGCATCAGGCTCCCCACAGGGAGCCTGCTTCTCCCTCTGCCTGTGTCCTGCCTCTCTCTCTCTCTATGTCTATCATAAATAAATAAATAAATAAATAAATAAATAAATCAATCAATCAATCAATCAATCTTTAAAAAAATAAAAAAGGGGGAAAAAGTCTTTGTGGCGACCTGGGCCTTATTTTGTTCTTCAAATCAGAAATGGGGGATAAGCAACCAGAACAGGAGAGGATCAAATCCAGAGGTTCCTTCCCGGACTCTGGGCTCCCCGCCAGACTGCAGGTGCCCTGCGCGGCCTGCTCACAGCGGCGGGCCTGCAGCCTGGTACGCTGCCTGGCATGTTGTGGCCCCTCCAGAAAGGTCGACTGAACGAACAAAGGGGCAATCGAGTGGATGAAAGGCGTGAGCTGCTGCTCCGGACTGCCCTGCCTCACCCCCAGGACTCCCTGGCTCAGCACTCGGGTACCCACAATGACCTTGGACCCTGGGAACCCAGGCGCCTGCCCTCACCTGCCTCTCCGGTCAGTGTGCAATACCAGTGACATTTTAGGATCTGGGTCCATCAGAGAGCAGCCTCTTCAGGATGGGGCCAGATGGGCTACTTTTATGGCTTGGGAATTCTCCTTTCTGCCAAGTTCTACAGCCTGGGTCCTCGGTTCTGATTATCTCGGGTGGAGGAGGGCGGGTACTGAAAGTGGGACTTTGGTGCCTCTTCTCACACGGGAATCTCCTAATCCTTACAACAGGCGCAGGTGACAACGTGAGTTACCTCCCCTTGCAGGTGAGTCTCGGAGGAGTAACCAGAGTGCCCCAGAGCACAGATCTACGGGGTCAGGCCGGGTCCGGCCACCCTACCTGCAGTCACCATGCTTCCTACCCAGGATGCGATGGGTCCCTGGTCACCTATATGCCTTCTGGGTCCATGCACAAACTTGAGAAAAATTGGGCAGGTCAATATTATTCATTCTTGAGGCACCTGGGTGGGCTGAGTCAGTTGAGTGTCTGCCTTTGGCTGGGATCATGATCCTAGGGTGCTGAGATCCAGTCCTGCACTAGGCTCCCTGCTCCGTGGAGAGCCTGCTTCTCCCTCTCCCTTTGCCTGCCACTCCCCCTGCTTGTGCGCTCTCTCTCTCTGTTAATTAAATTTTTAAAATCGTAAAAAATTTTATATTATTAATTCTTGTACACAGGGTTTGGCTACTCAGAGGTTTCACCTGCCTGTTCCCATCAGCCACTCACATAGACACTCACTCCCCTACCAGGTAACTTGGAGGGGAGGGCCCCTCCCAGCCCAGCCCAGCCCAGGAAACAGCACAAAGTGAGGCAAGAAAAGTTGGTTTGTAGGAGCGCAGGCTGGGTCACCTGGTCTGCAGGTGGCAGTCCATTTCTCCGCCTAGGAATGGAAAGGGGCAGCTTTCCATTCCCCACCTCCCTCCCCAGGCTTCCCCCACCTGCAGCTCCCCCTAACACCTGGGCAGGACCGTGGGGAGCCCCGTAAGGGAGGTCGGCGGCGGCCCCTTGTGGGGCTGAGCGGTACTGCGAGCGGCCTGGGACCACAGGCACACCTAGCTTTGTTCAACCCCCTGCACACACGCTGTTTATCTTACCTGGATCCTCTATGATTTTCTTTCTTTTTTCTTTTTTTTTTTTTAAGATTTTATTTATTCATTTGACACAGAAATTTGAGTGCGAGTGAGGGACAAGGGCAGAAGGAGAAGGTCAAGCAGACTCCCCAATGAACAGGGAACCCGAAGTGGGGCTGGATCTCAGGACCCCAGGATCATGACCTGAGCCCAAGGCAGGCGCTTAACCCACTGAGCTCAACCACTGAGGCACCCAGGTGCTCCTGATTTTTTTCAAATATATATTTTTTGGTTGGGATTAATAAATTACAAACTCATTTAAAAGCTCCTTTCTTGGGGATCCCTGGGTGGCTCAGCGGTTTGGTGCCTGCCTTTGGCCCAGGGTGCGATCCTGGAGTCCCAGGATCGAGTCCCACGTTGGGCTCCCTGTGTGGAGCCTGCTTCTCCCTCTGCCTCTGCCTCTCTCTCTCTCTCTCTCTCTCTCTCTCTCTCTGTCTATCATAAATAAATAAAAATAAATCTTAAAAAAAAAATAAAGCTAGTTTCTTGGGGGCAACTGAGTGGCTCAGGGGTTGAGCATCTGCCTTTGGCTCAGGTTGGGATCCCAGGGTCCTGAGATCAAGTCTTGTCAAGTTCCCCACAGGGAGCCTGCTTCTCCCTCTGCCTGTGTCTCTGCCTCTGTGTGTGTGTGTGTGTCTCATGAATAAATAAATCAAATCTTTTAAAAAAATAGAAATAAAAAAACAAAAGCTCCTTTCTTGAGGTACCTGGAAGCCTCAGTCGGTTAAGCATCTGCCTTTTGCTCAAGTCATGATCTCAGAGTCCCGGGCTCGAGCCCTGTGTTGGGCTCTCTGCTCAATGGGGAGTCTGCTTCTCCCTCTCCCTCTGCGCTCTCCCTATTCGTGTTCTTTCTCTCATGCAATGTCAAATAAACAAATAAATCTTTAAAAAAAAAAAAACAAAATCCTTTCTTAATGCATTTTGTTTTCCAATGAATAGGAAACATATGACTACTCCAATGAGCAGAGGTCCAAGCCACTTCGTTTAACATAAACAAAGGTCTCCAAACTGAAAGGGTGGTGTGTGAGTGCAAACACCACTACCTGTAAAGTCCTGTGCACCATGAGGGCTCCTCATTATTTTCTCTGCCTGGTCTGCTTGGTTACTAGCCAATGCCCAGGGCATGATTACAAACAGGGTGTCTGGTTCACCGCTGGGTCCCTACCCTAGGGAACAGGTCACTTCTGAGGCCTCACAACCTACTATCCCTATGGCCAGGTTAAGAATGATGCAGCACTTGAAGGTAGCTCAGAGGAGGGGAGCCCTAGAGGCTGAGCAGATCTGAGCTGGGTTTTATTTAATGCAGCTTCAGAGGGCAGAGAGAAGCGTATCCAGGCTTCTCCTTCTCCCAGAAGGCGTCAAGTTCATAGACTATCAACAACCAGCACCCACATGGCCATTGTGTACAATATTTTACCATCTATTTTCTTTTTTTTTTAAGATTTCATTTATTTATTCATGAGAGACACAGGCAGAGGGGGAAGCAGGCTCCCTGCGCGGAACCCGATGTGGGACTCCATCCCACAGGGGTCAGGACCGAAGCCAAAGGCAGATGCTCAACCACTGAGCCATCCAAGCAGCCCTCATCTATTTTCTAAAATCATATTTCCTGCCTTATTCTGATCAACCAAGAGAGGTATTATTAGTCTAATTTTTATTAGTCTAGTTTTTACCAATAAAGAAGCTGAAGCATCAAGAAGCTAAGTGACTTGCCAAGGTCACCCAATCAGCTGGTGACAGAGCCAGATGGAGCTGGGGGTGGGGGCTGTCTGTCTCTTCCCACGGTATTACCGCTATATCTTTCTGTCTTTAGCTCAACACAGCCTCACACAAGTGGCAAACGTCCTTACTGTCCAAGTATTCACATGTCCAACAAAACTTTTGCATCTACTAAGCAAACATGCTTTCCCCTTTCTATTAGGAGCCAGACGTCACGGAAGCAGCAAAGAAAGACTCCCACCACTTCTTAAGCCAGAGGGATCAATATGGAAGTCACTCTCCCTTAAGGATGAAAAGAGTAGGGACACCTGGGTGGCTCGTTGGTTGAGCGTCTGCCTTTGGCTCAGGTCGTGATCCTGGGGTCCTGGGATCGAGTCCTGCATCGGGCTCCCAGCAGGGAACATGCTTCTCCCTCTGCTTGTGTCTCTGCCTCTCTCATGAATAAATAAATAAAATCTTCAAAAAAAGAAAGAAAAAGAAAGAGAAAGAAAGAAGAAAGAAAGAAAGAAAGAGAAAGAAAGAAAGAAAGAAAGAAAGAAAGAAAGAAAGAAAGAGAAAGAAAGAAAGAGAAAGAAAGAAAGAAAGAAAGAAAGAAAGAAAGAAAGAAAGAAAGAAAGAAAGAAAGAAAGAAAGAAGAAAAAGAAAAGAGTAGAGGGTGCCTGGGTGGCTCAGTCGGTTGAGGGTCCAACTCTTGGTTTTGGCTCAGGTCACAATCTCAGGATCCCGGGATTGAGCCCCGTGTCGGGCTCCACACTCAGCGCAGAGTCTGCTTGGGACTCTCTCTCCCCGCCCCTCTGTCGTCCCTCCTCCCTTTTCTAAAATAAAATAAATAAATGAAATCAGAAAGAAAGAAAGAGAACAGAGAACAGAAAACAGTAATCCCATCTTCATATTCCCCACTAGCCAGCAGGCCTCCCAAATGCCGCCCACTGGGAGGATTTTGTAGACCAAGTGTCCCCTGAGCCTCCGTCTGGCAGATGCTCAGCGGAGCCAGACGCATTTCTTTTCCCCTCGTTGCTTTGCCATCCTGCCCTCTGCGAGGGGGGCGCAGGCTTCACTAGGTCAGGCTGGCAGAGGTCTCCCTGCCGAGAAGCTGCATTCACAGCCCCTGAGGACACAGGAAAACGCAGACTGGCTCCGAGCAACCTGCCCGAGAGCGGGGAAGGTCTTCTGGCCACCACTGTTTGCTTCACTTCCCATGACTTATGTCAGGGGGCTGGGCCTCTCTCGGCCACCTGTCCCCGAGAGCACAGAGATTACTGCATCTTGGCCATCTCCATCCCCAGAGCAGACAGGACAGGACACCTGGGCCGGCTGCTGCGTCTCCTGGGGTGTCAGGAGCCGGCGGGGGTGACCACTGGCCAGGATAGGGCCCGCAGAAGATCAGGGGAACTGCGCTGCGCCCCCCACCTGCTGGCCCTCACTCTGCACTGGGGTCACTCGTCCCCGTCCCACAAACACGGCTTCCCAGGGAGGCGAGCCCTAAAGAGTCAGAGGATGGATGGAAACACGAAGGCTTTCAGGAAGCTATTCCTGGCGGCAGAGGCACTTCCTGAATCCAGAGGGAAGGGGCCGCAGGCACCGAGTAGCATCACCCTTCCGTGCTGGTCGGTCCCCAAAACCACCCAGCTGGTCTGCACACAGAATCACCCAGATCTGTCCTACCCGCCTCCTTTCAGAGGGACGAACACCCCCGTCTGCTGAGGAGCTCAAGAGTGGGCAGCAGAGCCAGGGTTCCTGACTCCCCCCGGCCTCCTCCCGCCTCTGTGGCCCCAGGAAGGAGCAAGACCGGATTCCGCTTTGTCCTGACGCTGAAAGAGTGAGAGCATTTGGAGCAACAGCCAGCGGGGCCTCGCTGCTTCTCAAAGCCCCACTCCCCTGACTGCTGTTCCAACACACGCCGCGTATGAGGCCTCCCAGACACGCAGACGAGCCGAGCTTTGTAGCAAACGTCCACTTACAACTGCCTGGACCCTACACCTAGCACTTGACTGTATTTCCTTTATCCTACCTTTATCTAGCCATCAATTCTCATTTTCTAGTGTTTTTTGTTTTTGTTTTTAAAGATTTTTTATTTATTCATCACACACACACACACACAGAGGCAGAGACACAGGCAGAGGGAGAAGCAGGCTCCATGCAGGGACCCTGACATGGGACTTGATCCCCGGTCTCCAGGATCACGCCCTGGGCCGAAGGCAGCGCTAAACCGCTGAGCCGCCCCGGGCTGCCCTCAAGTGTTTTCAAATAAGTGACAGACATCAGGGGACTTCACCTCTGAACAGCTCAGCTGGCGTGTCAGGCAGGCCCTAGGCTTAAAATCTGCTTTACTCGGGACGCCACTCGGGTGGCCCAGCGGTTGGTAGCATCATAATATATATAATTCGCCAAAATACCTAAGCAATGCATTTCTTAAATTGGTCCGTTTGAATCGTGAATTCTAAACAAGAAATAAAATTATTTGTGCAGCCAGGCATTCTCACAAGCACGGTAACCCAAGCTACCCCGTCACTAGGATCCCCTGCAGCTCCCAGACTGTGTGTCCCTGGTGTTTTCACTGCAGAGATCAAGCGGCCCAGACTCACCTCTTCAGGGTCTCCAGCGGCTCCTTCCCGCTCATGACGCCGGTGTCTGGGTCCACCGTGGTTAAAATGCACCTAGACGCACACACACAGAGCATCATACGAGGGACAACGCCGACCGACCCTGCCCCCCACCCCGCCAGGTGGAAGCTCCTTACCGAGAACAAGCCATTACTCTTTTCAGTATCACGTCCCCAATAAGAATCTCATCCCATGAATCCTGGGGGACAAAGCACAAAATTCACATGAGCACTTCCAAGCCCTGGGGCTGACACACACCTGGGTAGGGACTCCACGGGAGGTGCGTCCCCAACAAAGCCACTTAGGCCAAAGATGGCAGTTGAGGACATGGACCCTCAGAAGCCACATACCTTCTGGTCCCCTCTCTGCCTGTGACATGTCAGCTCATCCTCCCAAAGGGCAGTGCTCCCTCTGCTCTCACTGGCCAAACTTCCCCTGAGGGATGCCAGTGGAGTGGGGTGGGGGGTAGGAATGGAAGGGTCAGGCTGATAGCGGGTGTGGATGACAGAGAGAGAGGGTTTGGAGGGGGATCAGTCTACACTGTGCATGCCTCAGGGGGTTTTATATCCCAACGCCCTTCTCTCTGCATCCCCACTGGCCTGGGAACAAAGTGCTCCAGCCCAGGGGGCTCCTCGGGCATTTGCCCACAGCCTGGGTCACTGGTGCCTACTTTTCGGGACAAATCAAATCGATGGACTTGCCATCAGGGGAGATAGGAAAAGCTAATGATCATGATGTTTTCTGAAGTTTCAGACATTCTGAGAGAAAGCCCTGTTGTAGGTTTACCTGCACAAGCAAGAATGGATCTGGAGGTTTAGGGGAACAAAGCCTCAGGTTGCTCTGGTCAGGGCATGTTTTACGGAAAAGATAGGATTTGAATGGAACCTTCCAGAACAGAGACTTTGGAAGGCACAAAAGAAGGGTGAGAAGACTCGGAATAATTAGAAGGAAGACACTCAGGAGACAAAGGACATCTGATCATAGTCTTGAACTTCTTACCCCGGGAGAGAAGTGCCAGCTGCCCGAGGGCTTAAGACAAAAATTCTTGAATTAAAACCAACCCACCCACTCCTTTGTTGGTCACAAGCCAGAGACCTGCAGACTCAGAATTTTAACTCTGAGAAGATGTATCATTCTTGCTATAAGTTGCAGTGTTTAATCATAAAATGGGTCTCGGGACGCCTGGGTGGTTCAGTGGTTGAGCATCTGCCTTTCAGGTCATGATCCCGGGGTCCTGGGATCGAGTCCCACATCGGGCTCCCCGCAGGGAGCCTGCTTCTCCCTCTGCCTGTGTCTCTGCCTCTCTCTGTGTCTCTCATGAATAAGTAAAGAAAAATTTTAAGAATAAATTTCAAAATGAAATAAAATAATAAATAGTAAAAATAGAATAGAATTTAAAAATAAAATATAAAATAAAATAAAATAAATAAAATAAAATAAAATAAAATAAAATAAAATAAAATAAAATAAAATAAAATAAATAGGTCTCTTAACTGCAGGTGTCACAATGGTCCATAAAGCTGGTCACCTGGATTAGGGCAGCCCCAGCCCATTTTGCCCACCAGGGGGCACTACGGTCATGAAAAACAAAAGAAGAGAAATGTGGGTTTTGGTTAAGAAATTAACTTATTATTAATTAAAGAAGTATTTCCAGAGCCCCTTTTATGGACACTAGCAACTGCTGAAGATTGAGTCAAGATAAATAAGGTAAAAAAAAAAAAAAAACATTCCACCATAGGAAAGCCAGAGATGTGATGGGGTCTGGGGCCTGAGCAGGAGCAGACCCGTGGTGGCCCTCACGTCCCCTCCAATCTGGGTCAGGAACACCCCCAGGCCACCTAACACCCTGCGCTCACCGCCCTCCCGGCCTGCCTCGCTGGCCTGCTCACCACCTGACCACCCAGGACTGTGATCTCCGCAGAAGCAACCGTGCTGCCCACGCGTCTATCCAGAGGCCACAGGCAGCAGAGGAACCAACTCACAGTGCACAAGTGACACACTAGTACAACGTGTGCTCTGCCAGTGTTGTAGGACATCCGACTGAAAATGTGAAATGTTCCCAGTTAGGGGGTGCTCAGAGTTGGAAACGAGGGTTTCTAGGACAAGATGCAGTGCAAACCAGTCTAAATCGGAGGTCCTACTCTGGGTGGGTCCTTCCCATTCAATGTCATCTATTTATGACCATCTTGGAACTTCATGGTAGGAAACACGACCCAGGGCACAAGGATCGCCAGGGAAGGAAATTTAAAGTTGGTCACAGGGGCACCTGAGTGGCTCAGCGGTTGCAAGTCTGCCTTCGGCTCAGGGTCCTGGGATCGAGTCCGCATCGGGCTCCTTGTGGGAACCTGCTTCTCCCTCTGCCTGTGTCTCTGCCTCTCTCGGTGTCTCTCATAAATAAATAAATAAATAAATAAATAAATAAATAAATAAATAAATAAAATCTTAAAAAAAAAAAAAAAGCCGGTCACATTTGGGGGAATGCCTGAGCCAGGCCCCTGGTCACTCTGATTGTAGGACAGAAACCATCCCCCACTGCTCTAGGACACTTTCTACACCCAAGAGCTTCTCCGCAGATTATCGGCCTTGATTCTTACAGCTGCCATCAGGGGAGGAGCCAGCTGAAATCATCTGTATGTTCTAACTGCAAGGAGCAGAGGCCTCGAGGGGTGCAAGGTCTTGTCCACAATCTCCCTTTGATTAAATAAATAAAATCTTTCTTTAAAATAGAAAGTTAAGGGGCAGCCCGGGTGGCTCAGCGGTTTAGCGCCACCTTTAGCCCAGGGCCTGATCCTGGAGACCTGGGATCGAGTCCCACATCGGGCTCCCTGCATGGAGCCTGGATCTCTGCCTCTGTGTGTGTGTGTGTTTGTGTGTGTCATGAATAAATAAATAAAATCATAAATAAATAAATAAATAAATAAATAAATAAATAAATAAATAGTTAAATCCTAAGAAAGGGACAAGGAAAACATCGTACTACCTCTGCATATGCATCACATCCTGAAATCACGATACTGGGCCTGAAGTTAGTCATTTTAACTTTCTTCTCCAGCCTGGAGTTGAGATCTGCCAACGATGCCTCAGAAAGGACCAAGAATGGGCTGGCATCTGCATACGCAATCTGGTAAGGAAATAGAAATGGTTAGAACGTGGCATACAGAAGTCACGTGTGTCTAGTTCCTGGAACCCTCTCCTCCCTCCACCTGCATGTGCACACACACACACACACACAATATTTCTAAATATTTCTTTAGTTCTTTATATAGAAAAATGAGAGTAGTTCAGAAGTCATAAGTAGCCTTGCAGACAGGAATTATGTGATGGAATGAGGACAACATGGCCTTGGGATCGAGAGCTGCCACTGGCCAAGTGCCCTTAAGGAAGCCACTCCACCTTCCTCTGCCTCAACTTCCCCAAGATTGATGGGCTCGATGGCCTCAATACAGGTGATAAAAATGCTCACTGATTCCATGGATTCCTATTTTTTATGCAACCTGCATATCAACATCCAGTCCATTTACTGACCATTTATGTAATTTTTTTTAATGGCCACAGCATTGTGCTACCAACCCTCCTTTTATGATGAACCCTTGCAGCCTTCTTCCTGGAAGAGCCAACCTGATCACTTTAAGTCTGTGCATCTCCATACCCACACTCACTTGCCCACCTGTCACCCGGCAATTGCAATCACACAGTACAAAGGTTGGACTCCACACTCAATTACAGAATAGTGTGGAAAAGATCCAGACGCAGAACAGTTGTGAAGCCCTGTAGGCACTGGACGCCTTACATAAGGAGGAAGGTAGATGGCCATGGTCAAAATGCAAGAGTCCCCCAAATCAGGAAGCACAGATGAAGCCCCCAAAGGAAGGGCTTTATTTTTGCCTGTTGTTCATAATCCCAAACTGCCTGGGAGCTGCTTGGCAAAATGACAGAGCGGAGCTCAGAGGACAGGCTGCCCTGCCTGATGGGCCCTGCACTCCTGACAAAACCTGGACACACCAAAGGCCAAAGCCAAGGGAGGCTCCTCTGACCTGGTCTGTGGGCTGGAACACGTCCATCATTTGGTGAGGATATCTCGGTCGCAGGTGAGGCTCGAAGTGCACCAGGCGATAGGGCTGCGTCTTCAGGAAGCTAGTTATCCACTGGGCCGCAGCCTCTCCACAGTCCCTGCCCTCGACCTCCAGGCCATGCACTCTGCAGGGGGTGGCGGGAGCAAAGAAGGCCGGTGGCTTTGAAAATCCAGACACCCCACCACCGTCTACAACATACCCGAAAAGCTGTGATGTCCCTGTGGTTCCTTAATTACCTGGAAACATAATTTTAGCCTGGCCCTGCCTCCGAACCCCTGGGTAAGCCTCAGTGAAGTCACAGCTTCAAGTCCTGCTCTCCCCCGTTTTACAACAGAGGGGTACCTACCTGTGCCTCCCATCTGGAAGGAACGCACGGGAGAATAAAATAAGATCCCGTGCCTGAAAAGATGCTGAGTTGTCTGGAAGAAAACCAATGCATCTATGAAGTAAACTCACAATTACTGCAACATCTGGTTCACCCAGCTGGACGGGAACCAGAAATCTGAATGGGCCCAGCTATACGTTATCCGTATGATGATAATGAAACTAGATACAGCAAAGTATGTGAAAATGTTCTATAAAATCTAAAACATTATAGACAACAATAATCATCTAATTTGATTTGATTGTTAGCAATAAACATAGGATTTGAAGCCTTCCCCTGCCCCAGACACGCAATACGCAGGACTGCATAGGAGTCGCGTGTGTCTCACAGATGCAGAGAGGAAAGGAACCGTGTAGGCAAGTGTTCCCCAAGTGTAGGACCATTGCTATTGCGGGTATTCAAGGTGAGAGCGGTACGTGCCGACGACAGGAAAGCTTCTGTTCAGTTTCACGCTAGTAAGGCTCTAACTTCTAGCAGCACAGCATAATAATCTCTTTTTAAAAAGAAAAAAAAAAAAAAAAACAGACCTCGGGTCCAGACACCTCTGCAGGCAATATTTCTAGCTAGAATTAGGTAACATTCTGTTTTTTAAAGATTTTATTTTTTAAAGAGTTTATTTAACCATTTGAGAGAGAGAGAGTGAGAGCACAAGCAGGGGAGGGGCAGAGGGAGAAGCAGGGAGCCCAACACGGGGCTCAGTCCCAGAACTGTGGGATCATGACCTGAGCTGAAGGCAGACACTTAACCAGCTGAGCCACCCAGGGGCTCCTTTAGCATATTTACTATTTCAATTGCCTTCTCCACACGGCAAATTGTATAGGTACCCATGTAAGGTTTCCTTTTAAGTAGGTTCTACACCCAGCACAGAGCCCAGTGCAGGGTTTGAACTCACAAGACCCGAGCTGACATCAAGCATCAGACACTTAAACTGACTAAGCCACCCAGGCACCCCAAGTTTCCTTTTTAAAAATAAATGCCAAAAGGAGAAAAAATGAGTGGGAAATATCAGAAAGGGAGACAGAACACGAAAGACTCCTAACTCTGGGAAACGAACTAGGGGGGGTGGAAGGGGAGGTGGGCAGGGGCTGGGGGTGACTGACTGGGTGATGGGCACTGAGGGGGGCACTTGATGGGATGAGCACTGGGCGTTATTCTATATGTTGGCAAATTGAACACCAATAAAAAATAAATTTATAAAAATAAAAAAATAAAATAAAATAAAATTTATAATTCCAAAAAATAAAATAAAAATAAAAATAAAAATAAATGCCAAATTGAACTTAAAAACAAATGTAAAAAAAATAAAAAATAATAATAATAAATAAAAATAAATGCCTTTAAGGTATTTTTAAGACACTGAACCAATTTGAAGAAATACATTAATACAGTTGACTCTTGAACAACGTGGGGGTTAGAGGTGTCAACTCTCCATGCAGTGGAAATCCCACAGATAACTGTTGAGTCCCCCAAAACTTAACTACTAATAGCCTACTATTGACCAGAAGCCTCACGGATAACAAATAGGTGATGAACACATATCTTGTACGTTATTTGTATTATCTACCCTATTCTTACAATAAAGCTAAAGAAAAGAGAGCTTTAATTTTTTTTAGGATTTTATTTATTTATTCATGAGAGACACAGAGAGAGAGAGGCAGAGACACAGGCAGAGGGAGAAGCAGGCTCCCTGCGGGGACCCTGATGTGGGACCCCAGGATCACGACCCGAGCCGGAGGCAGACGCTCAACCAGTGGGCCACCCAGGAGTCCCATAAAGAAAAGGTTATTTTTTTTTTAAGAAAATGTTATTAAGAGAGTCATAAAGAAGAAATAAATCTGCAGGACTGTACTATACTTATTGAAAAAAAATCTGCATGTAAGTGGACCCACAGAGTTCCAACTCGTTACTCAAGGGTCAGCTGTAAGAGTTGAGGTGGCCTGAGACCCAGCATAAAGCACGGCCGTGGTGTGCAAATGCCCGAAGTTTGGGAAAAAGGAAAGAGTCAGATAGACCTACTCAACCTGCACCTGTCTCCACAGAGGACTAGCTCAGTGACCTTGCAGATATTTCTTACTCTGTGTCTTAGTATCGTGCCAACTCTCAGGTCCCGGATGTGCTCAGTAGGTGGTAGTCATCACTCTAGTTTGGTTGTTTCTTCCCCCCAGTTATTTCAAGTTCACTTTCTTCTCTTATGATCCTTTGTATTTCTGGGGTATCAGTTTTACTGTCTCCTCTTTCGTTCTTGAGTCTGCGCTCCTTTTTTCTTAATTAACCCAGCCAAAAATTCGTCAATTTTATCTTTTCAAAGCTCCAGCTCTTATGTGTGCAACTATATTCAAATTTTTTTTAAAAAATGAAAATAAATACGCCAGTTCTTCATTTTGTTGATCTTTTCTATTATTGTTCTGGCCTCTGTTTCATTTATTTCTGCTCTGATCTTTGTTATTTCCTTCCTTATGTTAACTTCAGGCTTTCATGTGCTCTTGTTCTAACTCCTTGAAGTATAAAATGAGGCTGTTTATTTGAGGTTTTTTTTTTAATGTCGGCATTTATCACTGTAAGCTTCGCTCTGAGAACCGCTTTTGCTGCATCCCACAGGTTTTGGTAAATTGTGTTTCCATTTTCGTTTGTTTCAAGATTTTTTTAAAGTTTCCCTTTCGATTTCTTCTTTGATTCACTGGTTGTTCAGAAGTGTACTGTTCAATGTCTGCATGTTTGTAAACTTTGCAGCTTTCCCCCTATTTTGTTTTCCGGTTTCGTATCATTGTGGTTGTAAAACTATTTGATACGATTTCAATCCCAGGTTTGCTGACTTGTTTCGTGACCTAGAATGTTCCTCGTGTGCTTGAGCAGAACGTATATTCTGTCGCTGTTGGAGAGAATGTCCAGTCAATGTCTGTTAGGCTCCGCTTGGTGTGAAGCAGGGTTCAAGGCCAACATTTCATTATCGATTTTCTCTCTGCATGATCTATCCATCACTGAAAGTGGGATATACTAAAGTCCTAACTATTGTTATATTGTCCATTTCCGTTACTATTTGCTTACTATATTTAGGAACTCCAAGGTGGGGGTATACATATATATATACACATACATATATATATATTTACGATTGGTATATATTCTTGATGAATTTATCCCTTTTCATTATATAATGATCTTCATTGTCTCTTATCATAGTCTTTGGCTGAAAGTCTACCTTGTTTGATTAAATATAGCAACCCTTGCTCTCTTTTGGTTTACACGTGTGTAGAGTATCTTTTCTCAACCCTTCACCCAGAGCCTACGTGTGTCCCTAAAACTGAAGTGAGTCTCTTAGAGTATATATATATATATCTTATTTATCCATCTAGCCTCTGTGTCTATGATTGCAGAATTTAATCCATTTCCCTTAAATTACTGATAACTAGGGGGGCCTGGGTGGCTCAGGCTCAGTCAGTCAAGCACCTGATTCTTGATTTTGGCTCAGGTCATGATCTCAGGATCATGAGATCGAGCCAAATGTTGGGCTGGGAGTGAAGCCTGCTTAAGATTCTCTCTCTCTCCCTCTCCGTCTGCCCCTCCTCAACAGCTCTTGTGCACAGGTGCATACAAGCACACTCTTTCTCTGAAAATGAAAAATTGATAACTAAGGACAAATTAATACCATCTTATTATTTTGTAATTCCCTTGTTCCTTTCTTCCTCTTTTTCTATCTTCTTTGGTAAATTGATGATTTTCCATAGTGGGATGCTTTGATTCCCTTCCCTTTATCTTCTATGATTCTACTGCAGGTTTTTTGGCTTTTGGTTACCATATGGTTTAATTAAAACATCTTAAAGATATAGCAGTCTATTTTATGCTGATAACTTAATTTTTATCCCATATAAAAACCCTACTCGGGCAGCCCCCGTGGCGCAGCGGTTTAGCACCGCCTGCAGCCCAGGGCGTGATCCTGGAGACCTGGGATCGAGTCCCACGTCAGGCTCTCTGTATGATGCCTGCTTCTCCCTCTGCCTCTCTCTCTCTCTCTCTCTCTGTCTCTATGAATAAATAAATAAATAAATCTTTTTTTAAAAACCCTACTCTTTTACTTCCCACTCCCCTTTATGTTTCTGATGTCATATTTCACCTGTTTTTATATTGCGTATTTATTAACAAATTATTGTGGCTACAGTTCTAATATTCTTATCCTTTAACCATTATGCTAGAGTTAAGTGATGAACACACTACATGTTACAGTATTAAAGTATTCCGAATTTGATTCTCTGTTTACTTTTTTTTGTTTCGTTTCATTTTGTTTTTGTTTTTACTAATCCCTGCACCCAATAAGGTGCTCAAACTCACAACCCCAAGATCAAGAGTCACATGCTCTACCGACTGAGCCAGCCAGGCGCCCCAATTCTCCATTTACTTTTATCAGTGTGTTGTATATTTTCATATGCTTTCATCTTACTAATTAGCATCTTTTCTTTTCAGCTTGAAGAATTTAGCATCACCAAGAGAGCAAAAGAACCTAGTAACCCATTTCAAAGACATAGGGGTCTTTTAGCATTTCTCGTAAGGCAGATGTAGCAGTGATGAACTCCCTAAGCTTGTGTTTGTCTGAGAAAGTCCTTATCTGTCTGTCCTTCATTTTCTAAAGGATAACTTTGCCAAAGAGAATATTCTTGAATGGCAATATTCTTGATCATTCCACTCTCTCCTAGCCTGTAAGGTGTCTACTGAGAAGTTGGCTGATAGCTTTACAGGGGTTCCCTTGAAAGTTACAGGCTTCTCGTCTCCTGCTGCTTTTAAGATTCTTTTTCTTTGATTTTTTGATAGTTTTATTATAATATCTCGGAGGGGCTTCATTTGAGTTTATTTAGTGACCTATAAGCTTCATGAACTTGGATGCAAAGGTCTCCCCAGATTTAGGCAGCTGCCAGTCATTACTTCTTTAAATAACTTTTCTACCACTTCCACTGTTCTTCTTCTTCTGGGACTCCAATAATTCACCAATAGTTTCTTTTAATGGTAACCCGTAGTGCACATGGACTTTTTTCACTCTTTTTCATTCACCTTAATTTGTTCTCCTCTGAGTGGATCATTTCAAAGGTCTGGTCTTCAACCCCACAGATTCCTCCCTTGGCTTGACCCATGTTGCTGTTGATAATACTCATTTTTCATTTCACTCGTTTTATTCTTCAGCTGTAGAATTTCTATTGTTTTTTTTTTAATAATTTCTATCTCTTTAACTTCTTTGTCCATTTATCATTTTCCTGTTTTCACTGAATTGTCTCTTCATGTTTTCTTGTATCTTATGGAGTTTCCTTAAAACAGCATTTGAATGCTTAATTGGGTAAATCACATACCCCTATGTCTTTGAAATGGGTTACTAGGTTCTTTTGCTCTCTTGGTGATGTCATGTTTCATTGACTTTTCATGTTCCTTGGGGTTTCTGTGTTGCTGCCTTCATATTTGAGTAGGAGTTACCTTCTCCAGTCTTTTCCAACTGCCTTCGGTAGAGAAGATTCATAAATATGAGGTCTTTAAATTAGCAAAATTTGGGGTGCCTGGGTGGCTCAGTTAAGCATCTGCCTTCGGCTTGGGTTATGATCCCAGGGTCCTGGATTGAACCCCACGTCGGGTTCCCTGCTCAGCAAGGAGTCTGCGTCTCCCTCTTTTTCCCACTCCTGCTTTCTGTCACTATCTCTCTCTCGAATAAATAACTAAAATCTTTAAAAATAAAAAATAAAAATAATTTAGTACAATTTGGGGGCATCTGGGTGGCTCAGCTGGTTGAGAGTCTGCCTTCAGCTCAGCTCATGACCTCAGGGTCCTAGGAATGAGCCCTGAGTCAGGCTTGGCAAGGAACCTGCTTCTCCCTCTCCCTCTGCCTGCCACTGACCCTACTCGCGCTCTCTGTCAAATAAATAAATAAATAAATTTTTTTTAAATTAAAATTAAAGATTAAATAAATTAGCACAATTTGTTCTCTGCCTTCTTCCTTTCTCTTCCCACATTTCTGTGTTCTGAGCAACTTCGTATGGATTGTATGGCAGTTCTGTTATTAAATTTTTAAGGAAAACTCATACTGTCTTCCATAGTGGCTGCACCAATTTACATTCCCACCAACAGTGCAGAATGCACATCCTCCCTAACACTTGGTATCTCTCTTTTTTTATATAAATTTATTTTTTATTGATGTTCAATTTGCCAACATATAGAATAACACCCAGTGCTCATCCCGTCAAGTGCCCACCTCAGTGCCCATCACCCAGTCACCCCCCACCCCCCACCCACCTCCCCTTCCACCACCCCTAGTTCATTTCCCAGAGTTAGGAGTCTTTCATGTTCTGTCTCCCTTTCTGATATTTCCCACTCATTTTTTCTCCTTTCCCCTTTATTCCCTTTCACTATTTTTTATATTCCCCAAATGAATGAGACCATATAATGTTTGTCTTTTTGATAATAGCCAATCTGACACATGTAAGGTGATATCTCATTGCGGTTTTGATTTGCATTTTCCGGATGATGAATGACATTAAGCACCTTTCCATGTACCTGTTGGCCATTGTAGGTCTTCCATGGAAAGATGTCTATTTGGTCCTGCTGTTCATTTTTAAATTGGATTTTTTTTCTTCTAAGATTTCATTGTATGGGTTCTTCTTATATTTTGGTTATTAACCCCTCATCAGATATATGATTTGCAAATAATTTCTCCCATTCTGTAGGTTGCCTTTTCATTTTGTTGATGGTTCCTTTTGCCGTGCACAAGCATTCTAGTTTTGTGTGGTCCCATTTATTTATTTTTGCTTTTTTTTTTTTTGCCTTTGCTTTTGGGGTCATATCCAAAAATACATATATATAATTGCCAAGACTGATGTCAAGGAGCTTGTCCCCTGTTTTTTTTTTTCGTGTCTTGAAGTTTTATGGTTTCAGGTTTTATGTTTAAGTTTTGAATCCATTTTGAATTGATTTTTCTGAATGGTGTAAGATGGGGTCCAGTTTCATTCTTTGCAGGTGACAGTTTTGCCTCTGCCATCTATCGAAGAGACCATCCTTTCCCCTTTTTATATTTTTGGCTCCTTTGTCATAAATAATTGACCACATATGCATGGGCTTCTTTCTTACTTTCTTTCTTTTGATATATCTGTGAACTATCGTAATGTGTCTAAACCTTCTCATTTTGTAATTTCTAAACAGGCTCTTGTTTAGTCTTTGAGAGTGAACCAAAGAGCCTGCATGGGACCATGAAAAAAGCTTTCAAATGAATTAATAATTACATGGGAAAAAATAACTACAAGAAAGTATGGGTAGATACCTAGTCACGGCAAATAAACAGAAACCAGGATTTGAGCAAACATATAATACAAATTGCAACAGACAAATTAAAAAGTTTGCCTCAAGGGCACCTGGCTGGCTCAGTTGGTAGAGCATGCAACTCTTGATCTCAGGGTCATGAGTTCAAGCCCCATGTTGGGTGTAGGGCGTACTTAAAAAATGGTAAAAATAAAAAGTTTGCCTCGGACAACACATTAAATGCAAATTAAAGCAACAAGAAATTGCCATCTTTTTTCCTATAAAAATGGTCAAATATTTTTGAACATAGTGGTCAGAATGCAATTAGCCACCCATAAAATACTGGTGGCTATAGAGTTGGTATAACCATTCTGCAAAACTATTTAGCAACATATATCAGAAGTCTAAAGTTTCTTGTTTCTAGCAAAACCATTGCTAAAAATCTTTCCCTAAGGAAATAATAAGCATTCTGAACAAAGATTTACACCAAGATTTTCGTCACGGTCTTCTTCACACCTGGAAAGAAATGGAAAACAATCCAAATATTTAATTGTGGGAACATGTTAAGATGCATTGTAGGACACACTCTCAGAAGGAACTATTAGGTCAACATGAAAATTGTTATTTTTGAAGATTTTTAACAATATGAAAAAGTACTCAATATATCGAGTATATGACAGTATTCAAGACTCTGATTTTTATATTACTTCTTTTAAGGTATTAACTACAAGGAAAACATCAGAATATTACTTATTGTTATCTCATAGGTTTCTGTTTACTCCTTTTTTTAGTATTTTCCAATTTTTCAACTATGAATGTATATTACATTTATAATTTTATATTTTATATATATAATTATATATACATTTATAATTTTATATATAAATATATATATAATAATTATATATATAATTATATATATAATATATATGATTTTATATATAAAAAATTATATTACATTTATAATTTTAAAAACATCAAATTAAAATAAGAACATTATGTCTGCAACTATAAAAGATTGCAGAAATTATATGGGTATTGTATCTTATAAACTTTTTGGGGTCTTTAGACATTTTCCAGCTAACTCGGATCTATATTTTTTTGACGTGATGCTATTTTCTATGACAGACTTATGGACTACATTCAGCGTTCACCACACATCTTAATTCAAAACGCAGAAATGATGACAAGAGTATAATTAGACCAAATTCTAATTTCCCCATAATGCGATAAAAAATCACTTCGGGAAGACAAGAGTTCTGAGAAGCAAAGTTAGTTTTCCCAGACTAAAGTTTCCTTGAACTAAAGTTCTCAGAAGCAAAGCTAGTTTTCCCAGACTAAAGTTTCCTTCCTTCTAATGTCAGGGAAAGAGCCTCTGAGCAATGCACTTTCCTGGCTGAAATCTCCACCCTCACTATCCAGCAGACCCCCCTGGGCATGTGCCAGTCGGGTCACTCTCCTGGTTGCACCTGTCTTTTCTTTTGTTTGTTGTTTTCTTTTTGTTTTTGTTTTTTTGTATCTGTCTTTTCTTTTTTTTTAATTTTTTTTTAATTTATTTATGATAGTCACAGAGAGAGAGAGAGAGAGAGAGAGGCAGAGACATGGGCAGAGGGAGAAGCAGGCTCCATGCACTGGGAGCCTGATGTGGGATTCGATCCCGGGTCTCCAGGATCACGCCCTGGGCCAAAGGCAGGCGCCAAACCGCTGCGCCACCCAGGGATCCCGTATCTGTCTTTTCTATTACAGAATGTCCTTTCATTAGTTCACAAAAACATTTGCGACTCCCTTCCCAACTCAGCTTTGGAAGGTTCCCAGTCTTCCCAGGTGAATTAGGGCAAGTCCAATGGGAATACATGGATCTAACCTCACCTCTTCCTGGACATCGTCCACTGTCACTCCCACCTCACTTTTGTCCTTCATCCTTTGAGTGTGTTATTTTTCTCTTGCAGACATGCTTTTATTCCCATGGTTTTCTACCTAGGACTTTTACGTCTCTCAACCCCACATTCACATACATTTCTGAAGCTGCTTCCTTGTTCCTCTTTCTTTTACATCATCGTGATGTTGAGGACTTTGCCCTACAAATGCCATCAATGATTAATCACTGACAACGTTTCTCAGGATTCCTCCATAGTTCACCCTTCCTCAAAACTGCGTGAATAAACACTCATTCGAGGAGTAAGACCCATCCCTTCCTTACCGGCACTTGTACACTGCATTCGTGGTGGGTGTCTTGATGGGCAACAGCAGGTCTTTCGTGTAGGCTGCACTCAGGGTCAGGACATCACCCTCACAAGTCAGGGAAATCAGGACCAGGCGAGGTTCCTGCCGAGCCGTAACCATGTTCCCCTTCTCGTTGATCACAAGCCAAAACCTGCCAAGTTCAAAACACAAGATACACATGACCCACCATGCTAGGCCACCAGTCTCCTGTGGGAGCTTCAGGCCTGCACTATCCTCTTTGATGTGCTCCCTATAAGCCTGGTGTGTGTGAGTCTGTGTGCGTGTGTGTGTATCTGTCTTGTCTGTCAATCCGTCCATCCTAAACATCAACTCAGCAGCAAGAGTGAGTCTGTGAGTTAATTTCAAAGGGTTTCATAACCACTCAAGCATCCAACATATTTATTATCTTCAGAACATTTTGAGCTCCTTGATGGCACGAAATCAAAGATGTTAGTATATTTTCATCTCAAGTGCCCAAAATTCTGACCACTCTCATTAAACATGCCCCAAAGAGATGACAAGAAACTATTTCCTGGAAAGACTTTAAAGGCAGGAGGTCATGAAAAAAAAAATAAAAAAATAAAATAAAAAGGCAGGAGGAAGCACAGGCCCTGGCATACAGCAGACACATGGCCCCTGCAGATTGAAATAACACGATTGTGGCTCTGTTGCTCTCAGAGCATGGAGTTCAGTGGAGTGGCATCCCATGCCACTTTCGCCTGGCCACGTCCACCCCCACCTTTTAAAAAAATTAATGTTTCAATATTCAGCACAGCGAACTCTGCAATTTGCTCAAAGGTCTATCGTTACACTACGGACAATATTTTTTCTGGTACAATAGTCCTCATCTAGAGGTACTACCCCCCCCCAAAAAAAAAAAAGATAAATGGACATATAAAAGCAATAGTAAACTGTTCAGGGGTGGGAGGTGGGGAGTCATCCATATAGGTTATTTCTCAGCTACTGAAGAAGCTAAACACAGTGACATTTTAGTCATTTCAAGTCACACAGGATCAAATGATTACAGTTAGAGAAGTGAGCTTGTGCTTTGGGAATCCATCAACAGAAAATGCTGGCAAATATGTTAGGTGTTAAAGAGCTTCCTTGCCTCACCTCCAGCAGGTCATCATGGTTGAGATGTTGCAGCTACACTAGAAAAATAAGGTTAGTGGGAGCCCTTTCCTGAACTGTCCGTTTATGGGTCCTCATCCTGGACCCAGACTGAGCTCTGGCCTGCTCCAAATCCTGGGTACCAGCACATGAACATTCTTCTTCAGGTGTTAATTCTTCCAGGTAATGATGGCAATTGAATCATCCTTTTCTCTTCTTTCTTTTTTTTCTTTTAAATATTTTTAAGTAATCTCTGTGCCCAAGAGGAGGGGGGTCCAACTTGCAGTCCTGAGATCAAGAGTTGCAGGCTCCTCCCACTGAGCCAGCTGGCATCCTGACAGTAATCTTTCTAAACCATCTAATCACGTTACCCCCTCATGAAAAATCCCCCTGCGGTTCCTGTTTTCAGAACTTTGTTCCGAAACTCTAACTCCAACAAGGCACGCAAGACCCTTCAAAACTCAGCTGCTCTCCCAGCCCTTCACAATCCCTGTGCCCTCATGCAGGCCAACCTTTTTCTCTTCAATCTTTTTATCGTGGTAAAATATACACAACATAAAATGCCTGGCAAGCTCTTTTGGTATATCCAAAAGGCTTGAAAAGAGGCCTCACACAGTTACTTGTACACTGATGTTCACCGCAGCATTATTCCCACCACCAAACAGTGGAAACAGCCCAAGCTGTCCACCAATAGAGAATGGATATTTTTTTAAGTACGTTTTCAATCATTTTAGGTGGACAATTCGGCCGCATTAAGTAACCTTCACAGTGTTATGCAACTCTCACCACTATTTCCAAAACTTTTTCATCACCCCAAATAAAAACTTTGACCCATGAAGCAATAACTCCCCACCCCACCCCCATCTCTCCCTGAGGCCTGGTAAACTCTACCCCACTTCTTGTCCTTATGAGCATGCCTACTATAGCAGCTTCCTATAATTAGGATCATGTCTTTGTCCTTTTGTGTCTGGCTTATTCCATTTAACATAATGCTTTCAAGATCTATCTATGCTGTAGGGTGTATCAGAACTTCGTTCATTTCTGTGGCCAAACTATATTCCATCGTGTGTATATACCACGTGCTGTTTATCCATTTGCCTGTGGATGGACATCTGGGTTGATTCCACCATTCGGGGGGTGAGTAATGCTCACCGGGTGAACACTGGTGTACACATATCCAGCCAGTTTCAATTCTTTCTGGTAATTCCCCACGGGTGCCCTCGCCTCTCCCCCAGGCATACCTTCATCCAAGTCCAGGGTCTTTACCCATCTCTGTCTAGAATGTTCCTCTCCCAATTAACTTGCCTGGAAAGTTCATAATTATTTTTAAATTTTCAATTCAAGCTATGTCACTCCTGACCACCCCAGATGCTTTGGGGTGCCCCTTCCCTGTGCTCCCTGGCACTTGTCACACTGTCACACTTGTCCAGTGAGCCTTTGCCTCTCCCGATCCCAGCTGGTGGTAGGGGGTTGACGAATATAGTGTCTGCCATAAATGCCAGCTCTTATGGCTATTTACTATTACATGAGCTCAGTCAATATTCCCAGTCGATAGAGTGAAATTACAACACCCTTTGGCTCTGGGGCCTATAAAACGAATTCAATAAACACTCTCATCTTTCAGAGTTAGTGAACCCTGTACAAACCATGAAATATCCAGGACTCTTGGCTTCCTTCCCGAAGCAAAGATGCATAGCTCACCTTTCACTAATGCTGTGGACTGTCCTCTGTCAGGGTGCTGGCAAGGGGGGAAAGCTACGGCACCCGCCTTGGTTCTGTGTCCCCCCGCAGGGGCTGGGAGGGCTGGTCTGGGAGGAAAGAGCTTCAAGCGCAGCCTTACAGGGAGGCTCCGGGCTGGCCTGACCCCGGAGCCAGCGGGGAAGAGCGCGGCCGGCTCGGGCCTCCGCAACCTGCCCTGAACCCCAAGAATCCACGCAGCTCGAGGCTCTCCAGGTCGGGCCTAATAACACGACTCTTACAAAGGCCCGGTGTGCTGAAGAACACGGGGGTCCCGGCTCCACCGCTGGGGGGCGCGGCCTCGGTCCCGGTATCCTGCAAGGATCGCCTGCGGGAACCGGCGTGAGCAGCGCTCGCCACGGCGCCGGTGCAGCCGCAAGGAGCCTCGGCCTCACCTGCCGCCCGTGCGGTCCCGGGCCCCACTCCGCGCGCTCTCCCGGGGCTGGGCTCCGCGGCCCCACGCCGCCCCGGGTTGTCCGGGGACGATTCATAAAACTAAGGTGCGTCGGGGGGGCGGGGGGGGAGGCAACGCGTCCGCCCGGCGGAGACGAGCACGTCCGGGGCCGGCGGCGCAGGTGGAGACGCGGCTGTCTCCGCGCACCGGGTCGGGACCCAGAGGCCCCGGGGTCCCCGCCCTCGCTGTCCTTGCCCCGCGGGTCCCGCGCAGCCCGGCCTACCTGTCCCGCAGGTGCCCGCAGCGCAGCCCCAGGGCCGTGCACTCCGCCGCGCTCACCCGCACGCCCTTGCACGACTTGACCGGGTAGATCCAGAGCTGCGCCACGGTGCCCACCTGCCGCAGCCGCCCGCGCCGCCGGGACCGCGCGCGCCGCCAGGCCACCGTCCCCAGCGCCGCGGCGGCCAGGCCGAGCGCCGCCCCCGCCAGCCAGGCGGGCCGGGAGGGCGCGGGGAGGCCCAGGCGGCGCGGGGCCCACGAGCCGGCGGCGCCCATGGCCCAGCGCGCGGCGCGCGACGCCTGCAGCTCCGGCCGCCGCCCGCCGGGCCCGGGGAGGTGCGGCCTTGGCGCGGAGCCCGGAGCCCGGAGCCCGAGCCCGGAGCCCTTCCCGGCCGCTCGCCGCATCCCGCCCTTCGCCCGAGCGGCGGCCCCGGGTCACCCCTCCCCAAGGTCACCACGAGTGACCCCTCTCCTTACCCAGTTGTGGGGTTTTATTAAACCTGGATGCCACCCCGGCGGCACAGAGCGTGACTTCGCCACTAGAAATCCGGCAGCGGGGAGAGCTGGGTGGCGCAGCGGTTTGGCGCCTGCCGTGGGCCCAGGGCGTGATCCTGGAGACCCGGGGTCGAGCCCCACGTCGGGCTCCCTGCATGGGGCCTGATTCTCTGTCTCTGTATCCCTCATGAATAAATACATACAATCTTGAAAAGAAAAGAAAAGAAAAAAGAAAAGAAATCCGGCAGCGGGGAGAGCCCTGCCTTGGGGAGAAGGGGGCGCCGCCCTTCCCGCCCCCCCCCCGCCCCCGCCCCGCCTGCTCCGCGGCCCGGGAGCTGCGGGAATGGGAGTCGGGGAGACGCACTCGCCCCCCCCCCGCCCCCCAGGCTGGCGCGGAGCTGGCGCTGCCCCCGGGCTCTCGCAGCCGCAGGTCGGAGCCGCGCGGGCGGCCGAAGGCGCCCCCTGCAGCGCTAGGGCGGGCGCGCTCTCCCGGGGTTTGATTTTTATTTTTTTTATATTATTTATTTTATTTATTTATTTATTTATTTATTTATTTATTTATTTATTTATTTATTTATGATAGGCACACAGTGAGAGAGAGAGAGAGGCAGAGACACAGGTAGAGGGAGAAGCAGGCTCCATGCACCGGGAGCCCGACGTGGGATTCGATCCCGGGGTTTGGAAGGCGGGCACCGGCCTCGGGTCCTGAGGCCTCGGGGCAGAAGGGGACGTCCAGGGCAGCCCTGGGGGGCGCAGCGGTCTAGCACCTGCCTTCAGCCCAGGGCGGGATCCTGGAGACCCGGGATCGAGTCCCACATCGGGCTCTCTGCGTGGAGCCTGCTTCTCCCTCTGCCTGTGTCTCTGCCTCTCTCTCTCTCTCTCTGTCTCTCATGCATAAATAAATAAAAAAATCTTTAAAAAAAATCCCACTTGGTCATGATGAATAATCTTCTTAATGTATTGTTCTATCCTATTGGCTAGTATCTCATTGAGAATTTTTGCATCCATGCTCATCAGGGATATTGGTCTATAATTCTCCGTTTTGGTTTTTTTTTTTTTAATGTTTTTTTTTTTTTTTTTTTAAACATTGCCCTGTAATTCTTTTTGGTGGGGTCTTTGTCTGGTTTTGGAATTAAGGTGATGCTGGCCTCATAGAACGAGTTGCGAAGTATTCCATCTCTTTCTATCTTTCCGAACAGCTTTACTAGAATAGGTATGGTAACTGGAAGGAGCCTCGGTGTCCATTGAAAGATGAATGGATAAAGAAGATGTGGTCTATGTATGCAATGGAATATTCCTCAGCCATTAAAAACGACAAATACCCACCATTGCTTCAACGTGGATGGAACTGGAGGGTATTATGCTGAGTGAAATAAATCAATCGGAGGAGGACAAACATTATATGGTCTCATTCATTTGGGGAATATAAAAAATAGTGAAAGGGAATAAAGGGGAAAGGAGAAAAAATGAGTGGGAAATATCAGAAAGGGAGACAGGACATGAAGACTCCTAACTCTGGGAAACGAACTAGGGGTGGTGGAAGGGGAGGTGGGTGGGGGGTGGGGGTGACTGGGTGATGGGCACTGAGGGGGGCACTTGATGGGTGAGCGCTGGGTGTTATAACATATGTTGGCAAATTGAACACCAATAAATATAAATTTATTAAAAAATAAATTGAAAAATAAATAAAAAATCATTTTTAAAAAAAGAAGGGAACATCCACCCACCCTGCACTCACTGACCTCAGTCCCTGCCTCTTTCAGATCGGGCCATGTTTCCCACAACACAGCCACGAGGGGCAGGGTGGTTTCAGTCTCAGGCTTCTCTTTGATGTGCCAGACTGTTAAAGAAAAAAGTATTCTGAGACTTGTAAAAACGTTAGGAAGACTTCACTGGGGACTATTGCTCATGTAAGATCAGGAATAAAGGATGTCCACTCTTCCCCCATTTTTATTCAACAGAGTTCTGGAAAAATGTTTCTCGCCAGAACAACGAGGCGAGAAAATGAAATAAAAGGCACCCAAATCAGAAAGGAAGCAGCAAATCCATCTGCGTTGCAGGTAACAGAAGAGCCCATATAGAAAACCCCAAAAAACACCATCAAAAACTATTAGAATAACTGAATTCAGTAAAAAAAAAAAAAAAAAAAAAGATCAGTTTCATTTTTTTTAATTTTAACAGATTTTACTTATTTGACATAGAGAGGGAGTGACAGAGCACAAGCGAAAGAGTGGCAGAGTGAAAGGGAAAAGCAGGTTCCCCACCACGCAGGGAGCCAACACAGAGCTTTATCCCAAGACCCCAAGATCATGACCTGAGCTGAAGGCAAACACTTAACTACCTGAACCACCCAGGGGCCCCATGCATTTCTATACATAACAATAAACTACCAGAAAGAGAAACTAAGAAAAACAATCCCATTTATAATTATATCAAAAAGAATAAAATACCTAGGAATAAATTTAACCAAGGACGTTCAAGATCTATACACTGAGAATTATAAGACATTAAAGGAATTAAGACAGAAATAAATGCAAAATTGTTCTGTGCTCATGGATTGGAAGAATTAATATTGTTAAAATATCTATAAAATACAAAGCAAGCTACAGAGTCAATGCTATCTCTATCAAAATTCTAATGGCATTTTTCAAAGAAATAGAAAAAATATAATCTTAAGGTGCCTGCCTGGCTCAGTCAGTGGAGCACGCGACTCTTGATCTTGGGATTGTGAGTTCAAGCCCATAGTGGGTGTGGAGATTACTAAAAAATAAAATCTTACAAAAAAAAGAAAAGAAAAAAATCCTAAAATTTGTATGGAACCACAAAAGACCCTGAATAGCCAAAGCAATCTTCAGAAAAAAAGAAAAAAGCTGAAAGCATCATATTTCCTAATTTCAAACTCTTAGAAAGCTATAGTGATCAAATCAATATAGTATCAGCATAAAAACAGATATGTAGATCAATGGAACAGAATAGAGAGAAGAAATAAACCCATGCAAGGCACCTGGGTGGCTCAGAGGTTGAGTGTCTGCCTCTGACTCAGGTCATGTTCCCCAGGTCTTGGGATCAAGTCCCACATCAGGTTCCTCACAGGGAGCCTGCTTCTCCCTCTGCCTATGTCTCTGCCTCTCTCTCTGTTTCTCATGAATAAATAAGTAAAACCTTTTTAAAAAGAAAGAGAGAGAGAGAGAGAGAGAGAAGCCCATGCATAGGTGGTCAATTATATATGACAAAGGAGGCAAGAATATAAAAAGGGGAAAGGGTGGTCACTTCAAAAGATGGCAGGGGCAAAACTGTCACCTGCAAAGAATGAAACTGGACCCCATCTTACACCATTCAGAAAAATCAATTCAAAATGGATTCAAAACTTAAACATAAAACCCGAAACCATAAAACTTCAAGACACGAAAAAAAAAAAAAAAACACAGGGGACAAGCTCCTTGACATCAGTCTTGGCAATGATTTTTTTTTATATGACACCAAAAGCAAAGGCAAAAAAAGCAAAAGTAAATAAGCAGGACCACATGGAACTAGAATGCTTGTGCACGGCAAAAGGAACCATCAACAAAATGAAAAGGCAACCTACAGAATGGGAGACATTATTTGCAAATCATATATCTGATGAGGGGTTAATAACCAAAATATAAGAAGAACCCATACAATGAAATCATAGAAGAAAAAAATCCAATTTAAAAATGAGCAGCAGAACCAATAGACATCTTTCCATGGAAGACCTACAATGGCCAACAGGTACATGGAAAAGTGCTCAACGTCACTCATCATCCGGAAAATGCAAATCAAAACCGCAAAGAGATACCACCTTACATGCAACAGATTGGCTATTATCAAAAAGAGATACCAAGTGTTAGGAAGGATGTGGAGAGAAGAGAACCCTTCTGCACTGTTGGCGGGAATGTAAATTGGTGCAGCCACTATGGAAGACAGTATGAATTTTCCTTAAAAATTTAAAAACAGAACTGCCATACGAACCAGCAATTCCACTTGTGGATACTTATCCAGAGAAAGAGTAAGCACTCACTTGAAAAGATCTATGCACCCCCATGTTCATTGCAGCATTTTTTTCCAATAGCCAAGACATGGAAACAACCTCAGTGTCCACTGGACAGATGAACGGATAAAGAAAATGTGGTGCACACCTACCATGGAGTATTATTCAGCCTTATTTTAAAAAATGAAATCCTGCCATGCCGGACAAAGTGCATAGATTTTGAGGGCATTATGCTAAATGAAGTAAGTCAGATAGAGAAAGACAAAATACCTTATGATCTCCTTCATATGTGAAATCTAAAACAAAAACAACTCATAGATACAGAGAAGAGACTGGTGGTTGCCTAGGGCAGGGGGTGGGGGGTGGGCAAAATAAATGAAGGTGGTCAAAAGACCCAAACTTCCTGTTGTAAGAGAAATAGGTTCTGGGGATGTAATGTAGAGCATATTGATTATAGTTAACAATGCTGAGTTGTGAATTTAAAAGTTAGTAAGAGAGCTCATCTTAAAAGTTCTCATCTCAAGAAAAAATTTTAACTGTGTGAGGTAATGGACTTTAACTAAGCTTACTATGTGATCATCTCCTAATACACTCATACACCAAATCATTACACTGTATACCTTAAGCTAATACAATGTTACAGGTCAATAAAAAAATAAAAATGAGACCATTGCAATGGCTTTCTGCCCCTGGACGCCGCCGAGTAAGCATCGTTAAGGTGTCCCCTCCCACCGCCATCATGTCTAAGTCAGAGTCTCCCAAAGAGCCTGAGCAGCTGCCGAAGCTCTTCATCAGGGGTTTGAGCTTCGAAACAACCAATGAGAGTCTGAGGAGCCATTTTGAGCAATGGGGGACGCTTACGGACTGTGTGGTAATGAGAGACCCCAACACCAAGTGCTCCAGAGGCTTTGGGTTCCTCACGTAGGCCACCGTGGAGGAGGTGGACGCGGCCTTGAACGCTCAGCCGCACAAGGTGGACAGAAGAGTCGTGGAACCAGAGGGCTGTCTCCTGAGAAGATTCTCAAAGACCTGGTGCCCACTTAAGTGTGAAAAAGATTTTTGTTGGTGGCATCAAAGAAGACCCTGAAGAACATCATCTAAGAGATTATTTTGAACTGTATGGGAAAATTGAAGTGATTGAGATCATGACTGACCGAGGTAGTGGCAAAAAGAGAGGTTTTGCTTCTGTGACCTTTGACGACCATGACTCTGTAGACAAGATTGTCATTCAAAAATACCACACTGTGAACGGCCACAACTGTCAAGTAAGGAAAGCCCCATCAAAGCAAGGGATGACTAGTGCTTCGTCCAGCCAAAGAGGCCGAAGTGGTTCTGGAAACTCTGGTGGTGGTCGTGGAGGTGGTTTTGGTGGGAATGACAACTTTGGTCGTGGAGGGAACTTCAGTGGTCGAGGTGGCTTCGGTGGCAGTCGAGGTGGTGGTGGACAGGGTGGCAGTGGGGATGGCTATAACGGATTTGGTAATGATGGAAGCAACTTTGGAGGTGGCGGAAGCTATAACGATTTTGGCAATTACAACAATCGATCCTCAAATTTTGGACCCATGAAAGGAGGAAATTTTGGAGGCAGAAGCTCTGACCCCTATCGTGGTGGAGGCCAATACTTTGCCAAACCACGAAACCAAGGTGGCTATGGCGGTTCCAGCAGCAGAAGCAGCTATGGCAGTGGCAGAAGGTTTTAATTACTGCCAGGAAACAAAGCTTAGCAGGAGAGGAGAGCCAGAGAAGGGACAGGGAAGCTACAGGTTACAACAGATTTGTGAACTCAGCCAAGCACAGTGGCAGGGCCTAGCTGCTACATAGAAGACATGTTTTAGACAATACTCATGGGTACGGGCAAAAAACTCGAGGACTGTATTTGTGACTAATTGTATAACAGGTTATTTTAGTTTCTGTTCTGTGGAAAGTGGAAAGCATTCCAACAAAGGGTTTTAATGTAGATTTTTTTTTTTTTTTTGCACCCATGCTGTTGATTGCTAAATGTAATAGTCTGATCATGACGCTGAATAAATGTGTCTTTAAAAAAATAAAAGAAGACCATTCCAATGGAGATATTATATAGGGTTCAACTCTGAACATAGCAAAGACAAGTGGGGATTTGTTTTTTTATATTTTATTTAAATTCAATTTGCTAACATATAGTATGGCACCCAGTGCTCATCCCATCAAGTGCCCTCCTCTATGCCCATCACTTAGTCACCCTATCCCCCACCCCACCTCCCCTTCTGCAACCCTTTGTTCATTTCCCAGAGTCAAGAGTCTCATGATTTGCCTTCCTCTCTAATTTTTTCCCAGTTTCCCTCCCTTCCCTTATGGTCCCTTTCACTATTTCTTATATTCCACATGAGTGAAACCATAAGATTGTCCTTCTCTGACTGACTTATTTCACTCAGCATCATACCCTCCAGTTCCATCCACGTCGAAGCAAATGGGAGGTATTCCTTTCTGATGGCTAATATTCCATTGTCCATTGTGTGTGTGTGTGTGTGTGTGTGTGTATATCTCACATCGTCTTTATCCATTCATCTGTTGAAGGACATCAGGGCTTCTTCCGCAGTTTGGCTATTGTGGACATGGCTGCTATGAACACTGGGGTGCAGGTGTCCCGTCATTTCACTACATCTGTATCTTTGGAGTAAATACCCAGTAGTGCAATTGTTGGGTCATAGGGTAGCTCTATTTTCGACTTTTGGAGGAACCTCCATAGTGTTTTCCAGAGTGGCTGCACCAGCTTGCATTCCCACCAACTGTGCAAGAGGATTCAAGACAAGTGGGCATTTATAGCCAAGATGCACAGAGAGAGAGGACCAGTGGATGGAAATTTTCTCAAATGGAAACATCAAGGGTAGGAGGACTTTGGCTAAACCGACTTGCAGAAAGCAAGCCCAGGTCTTACACATCTCGAGGTGCAGATGAAGAACTCAATCCACGATGCAGGCCTGGTGAGGCCAGAGTCAAGGTTGAGCCCTGGTAGAGAAGGGGCTTCAAAGGAGCCTGACCAGTTTGGCCCAGGGTAGAGGCACTGTCAGCCTAGAACAGTACGACCCGAGATCTCACCAGAATTGTGCACACAAATGGAAAATGTCTTAAATCAGTAGAGGGAGAGTCTCCAAAAGCAAAGCAAATCCTTTCTCCCCAGCCCCTTAGTGCTCAGGGAAGATCTGTCTTCGAACATTGTTCTTCACCATAGATATTTAGGCTGAAACGGATTACATCCATCCTATTATCCTCTCTTCCAACCTCAAGTCATCTTTTCCCTCCCCGCTCCTGTGAAAGCCAGGAACTGTGTTCAGGCCCAGAGGTCAGAGGTTACTTCCACTGTTGTAGTACATCAATGACTCCTCTTCTAGGAATGAGCTGGGGGGAGAAAGGGCTTGGGTAAATCTAGCTTCCCACAAATAAATGTTGACTGTTAGTGACATGTGCCATGGCAATGGAACGAGGAGCAGCGTACCTCAGCATGACACAGGACTCGAGCTCCATATTCTCCATGGACAGACAGCTCATGGCCCTACATTTTGTGTATTACTGTTTCTCTCCCTAATTTCTCTTCAGAAATTTAGGGGTTTTTTTACGTATTCATTTACGTCATCTCTACACCCAACCCAACGTGAGGCTCGAACTCACAATCCCGAGATCAAGAGTCACTTGCTCTTCTGGCTGAGCCAGCCAGGGGCCGCTCTCTTCAGAAATTTAAAAGGAAAAATCTCCTTCTCTATTCCAATGGCTGGCTTCAAAGCTAGCAGGATTTTTCAATTTCAACATTTCTAAAACTTACCCAGGGATCAAGTTAACTGAGCCCTTGCACCTCACAGGGAGCTAGCAGTGGAGGTTGATTTTAGTCCCAGAAGCCAGCAAAGGAACAGCTATTCCTCACTGGTCACTGGACAGTCTCCTCACAGTCACTGGCCATCCTGCCTCAGTGGGCCACCTGTGCAGTTCACGGTGCCCCCACCCCCGCTGGCCCCACCAACCATGGGAGGTAATGTTTGCGGAGTCCACTTGGATCTCCAGAGGGAAGCCCTCTGCTAGGCAACTAGAAAAAAGTAAAAAAATAATGAATGACAGTGATCCAAGTTCTGATATAAAATGAAAAAAGCCCCAAAGCAGACTCATAAATACTACAGAAAAAGTACAATTGAGATTCACATTTATTGATATTAAAGAAACCACAAAAATTAGAAGTGGGTTAATTCATCCATGTATTTCTTCAGTGAGGATTTTTGTTTAGTCATACCAAAATAGCTCATTGCTCTTGGTTACAAAAAAAAAAAAAAAAAAAAATTATTTGCACTTAAAAAAATGCTCCCGTGCTTTCATCCTTCTCCCTCCTGCTCTCAAAATTCCATTCTTTTTAAAATCTCATTTTTTCTTCATCATACTTGGAATTCCAGTTGGCGTATCTGGCAGTTACACACAGATTACTTCCATATGGCTTAATAGAAGTTTAATCAAACATAAAAACAAGATCTAAAAAATAACTTCCATACTCAAGTATAACCTGATCCCAAAACATATGAGCAAAAAAAAAAGTTATAGGATTCAACAGTCATGTAAAGATCAACAACAGGAATCTGTTTACATGTAAAAAGCAAACTAGAAAACAGTAATCTCGTTTCCCATTTCCCCTAAAAACATGAATGACAGGTAATCAAATATAAAGTCAGAAAAAATTTTGCAGCTTTTTAACTGATTATTTAAGCTTTCTTTACTCATCAACATTAACATCAGGCGTTGAGAAGTATGATCGCTGTAGTAACATTCACAACAATTTCATAGGCAGTTTTATTTCAAAAGTTCTCATTACCTAAAATCTATATACCTTCTTATTTCTGGATCACCTCTAATTCTCTGCATTAACTGGGAGCATGAGTAATTTCAAAAAATTAAAAACAGAGATTCATTTCTGGGGTGAAGGTGGCCAAAGGCTGGTTAGCAAGGCGGCGCCGAGGTGGTTGGTGTTGCTGCTTTCGGCAAAAGTCCTAATGAAAGCCTCCCGGACGCTGAAACCTGAATAAATGACAAGGACCTCTGATTATTTGGTTATTTCTCCTACAAGTCATAAATACCTCAAGCACTCAAAGCAGTCACTTGATGGGGTTAAAATGCAGGAAACCTAAACTACGTCCTGCACCAAATTACCCTAGAGGGGAAAAAGTAGCCTGTTAAGACTGAGCATCCCACCAGGCCTGGCAAGAGCCCAGAGCCCAGATCTCTCCCACATGACACGACAGAGACACAGGGGAAGAACGCTTTTAAAAGCCATTGGCCAACGATGCTAATAAATATGCCTGGATCCCACGCATCAATAATTCCACTTTAACAATCTAACTTACAGGAAAAGACTTAATTATAAGATGGCTCTGGGGGCACCTGGTGGCTCAGTTGATTAAGCATCTGACTTCACCTTGGGTTGTGGTCTTGGGGTCCTGGAATCGAGTCCCCCCACACGCTCCCCACTCAGCAGGGAGTCTGCTTGTTCCATTCCCTCTGCCCCCCTCCTTCGCTGGTGTTCTATCAAATGAATAAATAAAATATTTTTAAAAAATAATAAATAGGGGGGGCACCTGGGTAATTCAGTTGCTTGGGCATCTGCCTTTGGTTCGGGTCATGATCTCAGGGTCCTGGGATCGAGCCCCTCATTGGGCTCTCTGATCAGCTGGGCGTCTGCTTCTCTCTCTCCCTCTCCCCCTCCCCCTGCTTATGCTCTCTCTCTCTCTAATAAATAAAATATTTTTTTAAAAAATAAAATAATAAATAAAATAACATGATTCTGCATACAAAGATATATACTTAATCTTATTCAAATAGGAAAAAAAAAAAAAAAGGAATATATCCCAAGTGTCAAATACTATAAAATGGTGTTTAGAACATGTCGTCTATGTCTACACGTAATGTTATGAAGCCATCAGAAATGACCTTTGGAAAGATCGGAGGTCTATGAAAGTGTGTATGATACATACTTCTGCATATATTTACCATATGATATATGGATGATATATATATCTGCATATATATCATATGATATACAACATATATCTGGATGATATGTATTTTATATCATTATATATGTACATAATATATATATATCATACAGATCCTGGCTACATTAAACAAAAAATCCAATCACAATAAAATTTGTACACAGTGACAATGGGTGATTTCTTTCCCCAACTTTGCTGGCATTTTCTAAATTCACCGTGAGGAACATGGACTGCATCTATCATGGAACAGATGAACTTTTACATAATTAAAATTTAAATTTTAAATGGATAAGTAACCCCAGTGCAACTATTAACTGCTATCTTTGTAAGGCTTTACTCAACCTGTCACATGAAGAATCCAAAATGCAGGAACTAGAGTAGGCTCACAATGTAGATGAGTAACATTACTGTTATTTTTAAAGTGCAACAGAAACGCCCACTAGAGGGGAAAGTTCTCCATGCTTCTAGGGGATGGGCGGCAGGACAAGCGCCCTGGGTTTGTGTCGGGGAATGCTGGATAATAAAGCTGAAAGGGTAGGGCAGCCCAGGTGGCTCAGTGGTTTGGCACCACTTTCAGCCCAGGGCGTGATCCTGGAGACCTGGGATCGAGTCCCACGTTGGGCTCCCTTCATGGAGCCTGCTTCTTCCTCTGCTTGTGTCTCTACCTCTCTCTCGGGATCTCTTTGTGTCTCTCATGGATAAATAAATAAAATCTTTTAAGAAATAAAAAATAAAGCTGAAAGGGAGGCTCAGGGCCCAGGGGCACTCACATCCCTCACCACACCCATATCTTGCACCTTGCTTATGACACACGTAGCCAACCCACCTGGCCTTTCACGTCCTCTCTCAGCTCTAGTCCATCCCACGCATGTGTTAAAAAGCAAAATTTAACTGAGTAACTTGAAAGATCTCATTGACTTTATTAAATGATTCATGAATCGTGCAGCATCCCATCTAGCAAGCTCCACTGAGCTAAACAAAAGAAAGGCTTTGAAAGGCAGAGAGAAGACATTATAAAAAAAAAAGAAAAAGAAAGAAAAGAAAAGAAAAGAAAAGAAAAGAAAAGAAAAGAAAAGAAAAGAAAAGAAAAGAAAAGGAAAAGAAAAGAAAAGAAAAGAAAAGAAAAGAAAAGAAAAGAAAAGAAAAGAAAAGAAAAGAAAAGAAAAGAAAAGAAAGAACAGACTTTATTAGGCTGGAATGCACCGTTTAGGCAAGGTTGCCCTCCTCCAAGGAGTGGTCAATCCATCAGGAAATTCCATGTTGCCTGATTAAAGGTTACATTCCTGATGAAATCAAACAGCAGTTAAATTAGGTATTAAGTCTTGGTTTACCGACCTGAAGCCTTAAGTGAAGTCATTTTAGGGCTGTGGTTTTCTTTTTTTTTTTTTTTTTTTTAAGATTTTATTTATTTATTCATGAGAGACACACAGAGAGAGGCAGAGACACAGGCAGAGGGAGAAGCAGGCTCCATGCAGAGAGCCAGATGTGAGACTCGATCCCAGGATCTTGGATCACGCCCTGAGCCAAAGGCTCAACCGCTGACCCAGACATCCCAAGGGCTGTGGTTTTCTTGTTAACAATTTCCCCCCTTTGAGTAAGACTTTCTGCTAAACTGAGAGTTGTGCTCAAAACTTAAGGCATCCGTGCCCCTCTCCGCTATGCCCTGTGGTGCTCACAGCTCCTGTTGATCCTGTGAATGCAACTCACAGGTCATGAGGTTTTCTTTATTTCTGTGAAATTCACGGGTTACAACTCAATATCTGCCTTCCTTAAGGCCGTCGTCTTCTGTTCCTTTTCTGTTGTAATCTCAGTGAGATCAATTGCTTGGTGGTTAGGGATTTCAATCAGGCAATTAAAGTTTTGGGGAGGATACAATGCACCAGGAAGATTCTTATAATCACTACAAGCAGGATAATCCCCAGGGTTTGCAGTTCACTGTGAAACTTTGGTGCCCCAAACCCAAACCAATCAAAATCAAATAAGTCAAAGAAAGACCCCCACAGAAGGGGTCACCCGTTAAGCCGAGTGGCTTGCTCAATGATCGTAGGTAACTGAGTTTTAGTTTCCCCAGAACTGTCAATCCAGGTACAGCAGGTGGTGGTGGCCACAGCCAGACACCTCCTTGCTCAGCTCAAAGATACTCAAGAGCTGCCTTCTTATCAAGAGCTACTTTGGCAGAAACTCTAAGGATCTTCATTGAGAAGCTATCGCTTAAGCAGAAGATTCTGTAATAATTTTAAGAATTAAGAAATTAGGGGATCCCTGGGTGGCTCAGTGGTTTAGCGCCTGCCTTTGGCCCAGGGTGTGGTCCTGGAGTCCCACGTCAGGCTTCTGCATGGAGCCTGCTTCTCCCTCTGCCTGTGTCTCTGCCTCTCTCTTTCTCTCTGTGTCTCTCATGAATAAATAAATAAAGTCTTTAAAAAAAGAATTAAGAAATTAGCCTTTTTTTATTTTTTTTATTTTTATTTTTTTAGAGAGAGAGAGAAAATGTGCTTGAGCATAAGCATGAACCAGGAGTGAAGACTAGCAGGGGAGGAGCAGAGGGAAAGGGAGAGACTCTTAAGCAGGTTCCACGTTCAGCATGGAGCCAGACGCAGTGCTCAATCTCACCACTGAGATCATGACCTGAGCTGAAATCAAGAGTCGGACACTTCACTGACTGAGTCACCCAGGCGCCCCAGAAATTAGCCTCGTTTACATTTATTCCTAACTAGGGAAACAGGGACCTGTCAAAAGTAGTGAATCCTGAACAACGAAACCCCATTGGGAGAACCTTTTTAACTCAACAATGTAAATTTGGGGACACCTGGGTGGCTCAGCAGTTGAGCGTCAGCCTACAGCACAGGGTGTGATTGTGGGTCTGGGAATCAAGTGTAAAAAAAAAATTCTTCAGACATGAGGGGACTTTCAGACTGGGTTATAGATTTTAGGAGAAGAGTTGCTTAAAAGGCTCAATTTGAAGTCTTCCAAATGACTTTATTTCTTCCAAATGACTTTATTTCTATAATTTCAGGATTAGGCCTTATGCTCCAGGCATCAGGATTTTATTTAGCCCAGTGAAATCAGTGTGAGAACATTACTTTCTACCTTATGACTCAGAATCCAGGTGCCTTAATGCCCTAATATTTTTCAAACGTTAAATCGTATTTTTAAAAAAAATTTTAAAAAGATTTTATGTATTTATTCATGAGAATAAACACACAGAGAGAGGCAAAGACACAGGCAGAGGGAGAAGCAGGTTCCCCACAGGGAGCCCAGTGCAAGACTCGATCCCAGGACCCCGGGATCACAGCCTGAGCTGAAGGCAGATGCTCAACCACTGAGCAACCCAGGCATCTCTTAAAAATAAATTTTATAAAAAGTATTCAATGTTTTTCTCAAGTTGATTTTGAATAATTTAAACATTTCCCCTCACTTTTCTATCAGAGACAGGAAAAAATCAATACAGAACTCTTGAGAGCTGCTCACCTTCCTGCTCAATTTCCTTATTCCTTAATGAACTGAGAACATCTACCTATCTTTTGCCGGGGCTCCTGCATCAGCATTTTATAACTGAATGGGAAGTGGGAGAGAACCCGAGGTGGAATAAATCAGACTGTTGGGGAAAGAAAACTAAAAGGCATTTTCCAACTCCAAAGAGCAGAACACAAACCGCTCCTTCTCCTAAGATTTAAAGCAGCAAAACATAACATCTCAGCACAAGAAATGTGGCAGTGGCTTGGAGGCAATGCATTCCAGCAGCAAAGCTGCTGACTTGAGTATGCTGCTCACCATACCACGTCATGGAACCATCCGATACACCGGGTCACCAACTTGCAAGCTGCCAATTTTCTCCACTGAATAATAGATCCCAAAGAGTGGGGATGACTTGTATATTTGCTTCTCCGAAGGATCACACAGGCGGTAACTGAAAGAGGCAAAAATTTACCATCAGGCACAAAAGGGAAATAAGAATCCAAGTGCTCTCCATAGACTCAAGTTTTCATTCTCAGATTACCTATAAATTACCTTCTTAGCACACCTTTTCTACAACATGGACAGAGAACTCTGTGGGCAAGGAGTCAAACTGCACAAAATCCTGCCTTTTCTAGAAGCATCCTGAGAATCCATACAATTTTTCCATGGCTTCAGTTTGAAAAAACTTTAAGTGTTACTCAAAATGAGTGCCATGTTTCCAAAAAAAAAAAAAAAAAAAAAATAGGTGGTATGTTTGCATGTATACCTCCCACTTCACAATTCCCTGAAACAAATAAATGCTCGTACAATCTCAAAATGGAACTGCCGGAACTCTCCAAAACTTTTTTTTTAAGATTTTATTTATTTATTTGAGAGAAAGAAAGTGAGCAGAGGGAGAGGGAGACACGCAGGCTCCCTGCTGAGCAGGAAGCCCAAGGAGAGGCTCAATCCCAGACCCCAAGATCATGACCTGAGCTGAAATCAAGAGTCAGATGCGTAACCGACTGAGCCACCCAGATGCCCCTCTAAGCCTTCCGTTCAACGCATGTAGGTAATCTGCTTTCCACCCCGTCAGGTTTACAAGCCCAAAGCTGAGCTTCTTTGGTGAACAAAAATGAAGATACAGATGCAACTGGCATGGGGCTGGACTACTGATGAAGCTAATCTTTTTCAAAAGCCCTGTCTAAAGAAAAAAAAAATTAACTTCGCCACATCTCAAAAATCAAAAAACAGAACTGCATATCTGAAGACTTCAAGAAATAACCTCTTCTCTAACTTAAAACCATTGGAAACAAATAACAGAGAAAAGGGAAACAAAAAAGAATATATCCTCCCCAAAATGTTGACTTAGTTTTGACTTAGTTTTAAAAACACATTTAGTTGATAACTAAAGTCGGCTAATAACAGAACAAAAGAAAACCACCCTGGCACCAAAGAAGCTCCTGAATGAACCAACTCCTGACAACTCGTTACATTTCTATTTTTCTAATATTTCATTACACAACTTCAATGAGTCTCATCATCCTTGATGTTAAGTCTAATAAAGAAATGTAAGCTGCAATAAAAATAATTACAGTATTTGAGGTATTAATTTGGAAATACACACGTGAATGACCTTAAAATTCGATGTGAGAGATATGAAAATTTCAAAACACAGGATTAAACAATGAAAAATCTAACAAAAGCACTCGAAGGGGACACCTGGGTGGCTCAGTGGTTGAGCATCTGCCTTTGGCTCAGGTCGTCATCCTGGGGTCCCGGGATCGAGTCCCGCATCAAGCTCCCTGTGGGAGCCTGCTTCTCCCTCTGCCTGTGTCTCTGCCTCTCTCTGTGTGTCTCTCGTGAATAAATAAAGTCTTTAAAAAAAAATGAAAGAAAGAAAAGCACTTAAAGATCCATCCATAAAAAAAGAGGAAGCAACTTACCAACAGACCCATGCCAAGCAGAAGGCAGAATGAGAAGTGCTCGGACAGGGCACTACACCTGCAGGTAGCTCTGGGATGGGGCTGATATTAAAAATACACTGGACACACTGCTGTTTACCTCTTCAGGGTTTCCAGGGGCTCCTTCCTGTCTATGATTCCAGTATCTGGGTCTACGGTGGTCAAGATGCACCTGCCATTCAAGGACCAGCAGTTAGGTGGTGTTAGGAACCAATGAACAGACCCCAGAGGTTGACACTCAAGAGGATCCTTACCTGGGGCAAGACAAAACCTTTTTCATTTCTACGTTGCCAATGAGGAGCTCATCCCAGGTGTCCTAAGAGAAAAAGAAAAGTTATCTTTTGAATCAAGGCTTCATTAGTCTTTAAAGCCGTTTAATCTTTGGCTGGTACTAACTATGAAGCTAGCAGAAGAAAGCAGAGCCAGACACCAAGAAGCATCTCCCAAAGGGACACAAAGAGAGATGGCACATTGGTGGGTCCCGGAACCATTCACCCCTTGACGCACGGTCTCAGAAGCCTGGTTGTCAGCACCGCAAGAGCAGACCTTCTCGGGGGCCAGTTTGCCATGAGAATCACACATTAACTACAGGCCAATGTACTGACATATAATGAGGAATGTACAGCTTGCAAGACAAGCCCACTTTGTCCTTAGAGCTAAGCCACGATGGAAGCCAAGTTAAGATCTGACAGTTGTTTGATTAATGGGACGCCACGCAGGGGAAGTCAGCTGTGAGACTCTCAATCAGCACTCCCATCTCCAGAGAGGCAGCCTGCCCCTGGGGCCTGGCATTCCAGCCACTGGCCCTGCTCTGCTTTCCCACCCTTGAACCGTGGGCACCGCCAACATCCGCCTCAGGGCTTCAATAAGTCTTCACGACTTTGAAGAAGTTACTATTATGTCCCCCGTTTTGCACAAAGAAATGAAGACCTGGAGGGATTGCAAAATTTTCTCAGGGTCGCAGCAGCTAGGTTCAAAAAGTTCAGATTCTGAAGGGAGGACTTCTAACCACCCAGCTCTTAAATTTATCTCCATCTCTATTTATCTGTCTACACACACACACATATACACACACATATGGAGATTATATAGATGATGTTATATATGCCTTGAGGTACATATTCACACACATCTCTGCACAGACACACACACATGTATATAACGAGGGTGTATTATAGGACTCTATTGCTGATAGGGAAGCTACCTGTGGAGTTTGCATTTCCCAGGACAACCCTCTGTCCGGGCCTCAGGGGGGCAGGTGAGAGGCAGTAGAGGAGGCACTTCACTACAGGCTCCAGAAACCAACAACAGTATCTATAATCAGATGCAATAAGTATGTCCCTTGAAAAAGTGTTTCCTGGTGCACCTGGGTGGCTCAGCGGTTGAGCATCTGCCTTTGGCTCGGGGCATGACCCCCGGGGGCCTGGGATTAAGTTTAGCATCAGGCTCCCCACAGCGAGCCTGGTTCTCCTTCTGCCTGTGTCTCTGCCTCTCTCTGTGTCTCTCATGAATAAATAAATAAAATCGTTTATATAAAAAAAAAAAAGAAGAAGAAGAAAAGAAAGAAAAATTGTTTTCTGACCTCAGCTCAGATGAGGTTTGGAGGCCTTGGGTCTAAGGGATTTGATGAGAAGTCAGTTACCAAGTGAGGACATAAGGCACCTGGTCCTTGACTCCCCCCACCTCCTGCCCACCTCCCAGGGGGCATGAGAGCCCACTCTGTTTCTGCGGGAGGCTAACACAGTGTTTCCCCTCCAACCACTGATGACCAGCTTCCAGTCACGCTCTGGTTCTCTTCCAGAGTATGCTTACCCCCGAGGGCCAACAGGGGTGATTTAGCAAACCAGCCACCCAGGCGTCCAGAATTTCATATTTGGAAGCCACAGATCTGTGGAAACTCTGCCCTGTGGCTACGGCATGAAGCAGGAAAGTCTAAAAAGTTCAATTAGGTTTCCCAGCTTAATAAAAGATTTTGGGACGCCTGGGTGGCTCTGTGGTTGAGCATCTGCCTTCAGCCCAGGGCATGATCCTGGAGTCCCAGGATCGAGTCCCCCATTGGGCTCCCTGCATGGAGCCTGCCTCTCCCTCAGTCTGTGTCTCTGCCCCTCTCACTTGCTACGTCTCTTATGAATAAATAACTAGAAATCTTTAGCAGAAAATAAATAAAACAGATTTCATCTGCTCTTCCGCTCTTGAGAACTGCACTACCCAGTTTGGAATAACAAACTGTCTGCCTTCATAGAAATTGTCTTAAGCTCCCCAAATGCCAGCTCTAATTACCTCTGGAAACATTAATCAGTTTATATCATAACATCACTCACCCTACTCTGATCACGGCTGGCATTTGAGTGCAGACCATTATTTGCAGTAAACAAAAAACAACCACCAAGAGAATTGTTTTAATGTAATTATTCAGTTTTCAGTTATTAGATGAAAATAATGAAAGACCTTAAGTTATTAAAAGTTAACCTGAATTAAGAATGCATGAAATTAAATCCTCCATTACGTTCTACCGGGTACGAGCATCTTCCATTGCGTTCTACCGGGGACGCGCATCCTCCATTACGTTCTACCGGATAGGCGCATCTTCCATTGCGTTCTACCGGGTACGTGGATCTTCCATTACGTTCTACCGGATAGCGCATCCTCCATTACGTTCTACCGGGTAGGAGCATCTTCCATTGCGTTCTACCGGGTACGAGCATCTTCCATTACGTTCTACCGGATAGGCACATCCTCCATTACGTTCTACCGGATAGCGCATCTTCCATTACGTTCTACCGGATAGCGCATCCTCCATTATGTTCTACCGGATAGGCGCATCTTCCATTGCGTTCTACCGGGTACATGGATCTTCCATTACGTTCTACCGGATAGGCGCATCTTCCATTACGTTCTACCGGATAGCGCATCTTCCATTACGTTCTACCGGATAGCGCATCTTCCATTGCGTTCTACCGGGTACGAGCATCTTCCATTACGTTCTACCGGATAGGCACATCCTCCATTACGTTCTACCGGATAGCGCATCTTCCATTACGTTCTACCGGATAGAGCATCTTCCATTACGTTCTAGTGGATAGGCACATCCTCCATTACGTTCTACCGGATAGGCGCATCTTCCATTGCGTTCTACAAGGTACGCGCATCTTCCATTACGTTCTACCGGATAGCGCATCCTCCATTACGTTCTACCGGATAGAGCATCTTCCATTACGTTCTAGTGGATAGGCACATCCTCCATTACGTTCTACCGGATAGGCGCATCTTCCATTGCGTTCTACCGGGTACGCGCATCTTCCATTACGTTCTACCGGATAGAGCATCTTCCATTACGTTCTACCGGATAGCGCATCTTCCATTGCGTTCTTCCGGGTACGCGCATCTTCCATTACGTTCTAGTGGATAGGCGCATCCTCCATTACGTTCTACCGGGTTCGCGCATCCTCCATTACGTTCTGCCGGGTACGCGCGGGGTCCCAGGGCCTTCCCTCCACCCCGGACACAGCCCGGAGAGCCCGCTGCTCCCCCTGGGGCGGGCTGCCTCTGTGCAGTCTGGCAAAACCCAGGCCCCTCGGACAGTTACTTACACATTTACTTACGATGAAGGGACAAACCATGGGGCTTTTGAGGTGGAAGAAAAGAAAGGGAGAGAGAAAGGCGGGGGGGGGGGGGGTTCTGCACACAATGGGCTCTGTGGAGTCAGCCTGAGAATTTACCCTGAATTTGCAGTTCACATTTGTAAACCCTAAATTAGGATTACATGGTGTCCTGGGACAAGTGGCACCCAAAGACATAAATTAAGGTTCGGGGTAATTATTGTGGGGCACATGGGACAGATGTGCAGGGGAGGGGGTCTGCTTCTTTGAGATCTTCACTAGAGCCCACAGAGGCACTTGCTGAGCAAAAAATCACATGTATGACAGGAGGGGCGCCTGCGTGGCTCAGGGGGTTAAGCGTCTGCCTTTGGCTCAGGTCATGATCCCCGGGGTCCTGGGATCGAACCCCGCATTGGGCTCCCTGCTCAGCAGGGAGCCTGCTTCTCTCCCTCTGCAGCTCCCCCTGCTTGTGCTCCCTCTCAAATAAATGAATAAAATCTTTTATTTTTTAATGGGTAGGTTTTTTCTTTTTAAGGTTTTATGTATTTATTCCTGAGAGACACAGAGAGATAAGCAGAGACACAGACAGAGGGAGAAGCAGGCTCCCCGCAGGGAGCCGGATGCAGGACCAATCCCGAACTCTGGGATCACTACCAGAGCCAAAGGCAGACGCTCAACCGCTGAGCCACCCAGGTGCCTCAAATAAAAATCTTCTAAAATAAATAAATGTATGACAAGAGCTTCTAATCCCTCCTCTCTTTCCTTCCGTTTCCTTCTCTCTCTGTGCATACACACAACGCACACACACACACAGCTACACACATATATTTAAAGAGAGAAAACAATACATCTATCCCATATTTGTGTATATATTCTACACGTTGTATATATGTGCGTATACACACACACACACAGACACAATATACACATACACACACGTGTGGGGTGGGGGAGCACCAGGCGAGAAGGGAGGCCAACATGGGCTCTTAAATATCCAGGCACCAGAGATGGACAAGAAGACATCTGAGAGTAAGATGGAAAGCCAGGTGACAAAAGCCTGAGTGCTCCGCTGTTGCCATGGGTCATCCAAAGAACTATCCTGAAGAACACAGGTTGGATCAGCAAGTCTACCCAACCAACAGCTACAGAGCTTCCGGGCACTTACACCTCCAGCCGGGGTCTCCGCTGGTCCCAGGACAGCTCCCGAACCTTCTACCTCCTGAACCTCAGTCACAAGATCGGTGCCTGTTCATACCCTGCTCCTGATTCTCTAACTGCTACTCCTAAGTTTAGTAGCTTATGTCACACATTCGGTTATTAGAAGCAATTTCTAATTGCTTCAAATTAGAAATTAGAAATATGAGTAAAGATGAATGAGTAAAGAAACAAATTTGTGGTTTAGAAATCCTTAGCTGTTTTTCTGGTTTGGTATCAACGATGCCACAAGTGCACAGCGAGCTGGGGAAGCCACGAACAAGGGACTGGCTACATGTGGCCCGTTATAGGATGATCACTGGGCAGTGGAAAGGACGATGTGAGTCTCTAGCAACTGACTCATGTGCAGGATGTTACTGAGTGAAGAAAGCACATCCGTATAGATACCATACATAGGATAAGTCCGCTTATGTGATAAAAAAAAGAAAAAAAACCCTGTAGGTACAGCCATGTGTATATATAGGTGTATGTAAATATATATATTTATAGCAATATTTTGGAAGGCTCCTCAAGTTCACTTATTTTTTTAAAAGATTTTATTTATTCATTCAAAAGAGAGACACAGAGAGAGAGAGGCAGAGACACAGGCAGAGGGAGAAGCAGGCTCCATGCAGGGAGCCCGACGTGGGACTCGATCCCGGGTCTCCAGAATCACACCCTGGGATGAAGGCAGGCGCTAAACCGCTGAGCCACCCAGGGATTCCCCGGGCCCCTCAAGTTTAAACAGTATTTTTATAATGAGTTTTTAACTTTTTCATTTCCCTTTTTTGTGTTATTTTTTCTGAGAAGCATTATCATCTCAACAACACATTTTTAAAATCATTTCGGTCATTTTTTTTCTCATTCACAATTTTAATCGAAGCATTGCTCTTCATTTTTTAAGTCTTTCTTATAAGCACAAAATTTTACTATCTAGGTCAATTTTGGGGGAAAGAAACACCATCAAAGAACTTCCCTCCAGAATAAAACAATGATGTTCATTCCTCCAAACCACCAAATTTGAAGTCTACTGAAACAAAAACAAAAAGCCCACACACACACATAGAAAAGTAACAAAAATCACATTCTAGGGGTTCAGTGCATTTAGCAGCCTTCGCTGTGCTAATCATCCTTCAGCTGACTTTCAAAAAAAATTAACACCCTAGCGCATCAAAATATACATTTTCCATTTGCTTTGTTTAAATTTTTTTTTTGCTTTGCTTTGTTTAAATTAGAAATAATAATTAAAAAAAGAAAACTTGAAGGAATTCATAATCAACTGCCTGACTCAAGGGTGCATGGGTGGCTCAGTGGTTGAGCGTCTGCCTTCGGCTTAGATCGTGATCCCGGGGTTCTGGGATCGAATCCTGCATTGGGCTCCCTGAGTGGAGCCTGCTTCTCCCTCTGCCTATGTCTCTGCCTCTCTCTGTGTGTCTCTCATGAGTAAATAAATAAAACCTTAAAAAAAAAAAAAAGTGTTCCTATCACTTCTATCACTCAGGAAATGCCAAGGGTTTTAGGAGTTGTTTTAGGGAACGCCAAGTACATATTTCCCATTACACCACACAGTACAACTATCTTAAACCAAAAATTTTCTGTTTTTAAGATATACATGCAAAACAATATTCTTTAATGCCCTGTTGCAATATTTAAAGGCTCTCCCTCTCAAGAAACCCTGTAGCAACCTTCCTACAAACACACACATACTCTGTGCTAAGTGTTTCTTTCTCTGGTCTCCTATGCGCAATGTCACGTCCCTCAACCCTCCAGCTGCTGAGCCCTCGGATCCTGCTTCATCATGAGACCCTTGCAGGCAAACACAGGGAGTTCATTTCTGCAAGGTTAGCATCTCTCTCAGAGGTGAGCACCCAGCGAATTCTCAGTAAACATCTGTTGCAGGCATGAGCCTCCGGAACCTTGGCCAATGTATAGACTTGCAGAAAATCATTTTCCTCAGCTGAAGTAAAACTCTATCTCATGGCCAAACTTCCTTCACAGACTGACTAGAACACAAGATTCCTTTCACTAAGAATTACCAATGTACAGGAGACATGACTTTGCACTTACTCGGATTTTCGTAAAGATTACAGGCATCGATGCTGGCAGGCGGACAAAGACAAGGGTGTGCTTCTGCTCAACTGGTGGCAACTGAAATTGGTACGAGGTTTCTGCAAAGCAACTTGGCAATATATATGACAAGCCCTTACGATTCTGACTTTGCACTTCTTTTTTTTTAAGATTTTATTTATTCACAAAAGACACAGACAGAGAGAGAGAGAGAGGCAGAGACATTGGCAAAGGGAAGAAATAGGCTCCATACAGGGAGCCTGATGTGAGACTCGATCCCAGGACCCCAGAATCATGCCCTGGGCCGAAGGCAGACGCTTGACTGCTGAGCCACCCAGGCGTCCTTGACTTTGCACTTCTTAAGTTGAGAAGTGCAGATAAAGACTGGTTTACCAGGGGATCCCTGGGTGGCTCAGCAGTTTAACGCCTGCCTTTGGCCCAGGGCGTGATCCTGGAGACCCAGGATCGAGTCCCATGTCGGGCTCCCTGCATAGAGCCTGCTTCTCCCTCTGCCTGTGTCTCTGCCTCTCTCTGTGTCTCTCATAATGAATAAATAAATAAAATCTTTAAAAAAAAAAAGACTGGTTTACCAAGCTGTTCATTATTAAAGGGAAATGGCCTACATGCTCGATTATACTGTTATGGCACAGTTCAAAATGGACTAATACAGAACCACAAAAAACTATGCTAATGAAGAATTTGTAAAGACAAGAGCTGTGTTCGCCACGTACCATTAAGCAAAAATGGTGGGATTCGATACCACCCATACAGGATCATATAAATAATACTGGAAACACAATATAATGTTATCATAGGTTATTCTTTGATGGTAGGATGGGGAAGGATTTTTATTCAAGTTTTTCTTTGCACAGGGGAAGTGGTACTTCATAAAATTACTTTTATAATTGAAAAAATTAACTTTATCTGAAAGATTCTTGAATTGAATCATTCAAAAGCTTGCCACATCTCTGCAGCCCTGGTGTCCACTTCTCTCTCGTGGCTTTCTCATGACCCTGAGCTTGGGCAACACCGTGTAGAGAAGCAGTAAACTTTATCCTTAAAGTGTCAGTCTCAGGCAGCCCTGGTGGCTTAGCGGTTTAGTGCCACCATCAGCCCAGTGTGTGATCCTGGGGACCTGGGATCAAGTCCTGCATCCGGCTCCCTGCATGAAGCCTGCTTCTCCCTCTGCCTGTGTCTCTGCCTCTCTCTCTGTGTCTCTCATGAATAAATAAATAAAAATCTTAAAAAAAAAAAAGTGTCAATCTCCTCCCATCACACAGTGGCTGGTGTGTGTATTCCTACAGAATCACAGGAGGCACATTTCTGTAAACCCAAGTGCATAATAAATGTGCCAGGAGGAATTTGTTGTTTGAGAAAAATCCAGGCAAAAGGGAAGGACAGAAGCCTCAGGCTTTTGCAAAGCTAGCTTCCACTCCCTGGAAGCTACTTACTGTAAGGAACACAGTATGAAAGTAATTTATTTTATTTTATTTTTTTAAATCAGGACATATAAAAAAATAATAAATAAATAAATAAATCAGGACATAGACTGTACAACTGAAGTGTTTGTTAGAAAGAAAGAAAGAAAGAAAGAAAGAAAGAAAGAAAGAAAGAAAAGAAAGAAAAGAAAAGAAAAGAAAAAAAGAAAGAAAAGCTAACCAAGAGGTCATATCGGAGAGAGAGTCTGAGAGAGATTTGTGATAAACTCTCTATTGAACACACACATACATATTAACAGAAGAAAAAGGCAAAAAGAATTATACTACTGTAGGGCTGCAAAGAACCTTTAAAATCCTTTAGTAAAAGCTGTCAGCTTAAAAAATGAATAAATAGATAGATAGATAAAACCTGTCAACTTTATTTTTTTTAAGATTTTATTTATTTATTCATGAGACAGGCAGAAACACAGGCAGAGGGAGAAGCAGGCTCCCTGCGAGCCTGATTTGGGACTCGATCCCAGGACCCTAGGATCATGCCCAGAGCCGAAGGCAGATGCTCAACCACTGAGGCACCCGGGCGTCCCTCAACTTTAGAAACATGAGTGTGGGGGGTACCTGGGTGGCTCAGGTAGTTGGAGCATCTGCCTTTGGCTCAGGTCATGATCCCAGGGTCCTGGGATGGAGCCCCACTTCCAGGCTCCCTGCTTAGTGGGGAGCCTGCTTCTCCCTCTCCCTCTCCCTCTCCCTCTGCCCCTACCCCTGGTCCTTCTCTTTCTCTCTCTCAAATAAATAAAATCTTAAAAAATGAAAATAAAAAATAGAAAAAAAAGGAACATGAGTGTGTTACTATTCCCCTCCACCCAGCAGTCCTGTCTCCCGTGCTTTCATCATTTTGGCTTTTCTAAACAAGGACAGACTTGGCTAAGGCTCCTAACAAAATGTGCCTGTCAGCAAAGCTCCCCAGATGAGCACAGGGGAGCCCTTACTTGAAAGGAGGACTATATATGCCTAGGATAGACCTCTTCTTGGTGCTTTTCATTCATTTGAAAGAAAAATGACTCTTAGATGCCTTCAGCTTCCTTCTAGCAAAGTCAATGAACATGAAATTTGGGCTTATCTTCATGATGCCAAACCTGATGCTTGTTCTGTCTTGTTTCTTCCAGAAGCACATACCTCTTCCCCTTGACCACATGGTGACTGAGGACCCAATATGGTTTTTGCTATATGGCCCAGCAGTGGTTTAAACAAGGGATAGGGGCAGCCCGGGTGGCTCAGCAGTTTAGCCCTGCCTTCAGCCCAGGGCCTGATCCTGGAGACCTGGGATCGAGTCCCACATCGGGCCCTCTGCATGGAGCCTGCTTCTCCCTCTGCCTGTATCTCTGCCTCTCTCTCTCTCTCTCTCTCTGTGTGTGTCTCTCGTAAATAAATAAATAAAATCTTTAAAAAAAATAAAATAATATAAAAAAAATTAACAAGGGATAGCCCTGTAAATGGCTGGACTTCATGGACTTCAGACACCCAGAGAGCCTGGCCACACACCAGCTGTGTGACGTTAGGCAAGTAACTCAACCTCCCTGAGCTTCCACAGCTATGGAGGGAGGTGAAAACACCATTCGCTTCAATGACTACCAGACACTTCTCAACGAACCACAGTAAAACATTACCTTTTATAATTTGCCCAAACTTGGAAGCAACCAAGATACCCTTCAGTAGGCGAATGGATAAATTAAACTGCGGCACATCCAGTCAACAGAAAATTATTCAGTGCTAAAAAGAAACGAGCTATTAAACCATGAAAAGACGTGGAGGAAACTCAAATGCGTGTATTACCAACTGAAAGAAGCCAATGTGAGAAATCTACACACCGTATGGTTCCAAACAGAAGACATTCTAGAAAAGGCAAAACTATGGAGACTGTAAAATTGTCAGAGGGGTGGGGGTTGGAGAGAAGGTGAAGGGAGGTGAAGGTGGAGGCAGAAGGCAGAGCAGAGGGGACCTTTAGGGCAGTGAAAATACTCTGCACCATGCTACAATGTTGGATGTGTCCTCAGACATCTGCCCCAACCCACAGAATGGACAACACAGCGAACCTTCAGGTAAACTATGGACTGTGGGTGACCGTGACGTGTCAGCATAGGTTCACCCTTGGGAACATACCACTCTGGTGAGCGATGTGCTGATGAAGGGGGGCTGCGCACACCAGAGCTGATGGGAAATCTCTGTACTGTCATCTCAATTTTATTGCAAACCTCTACTTGCTGTAAAAAAAAAAAAAAAAAAAAAAAAAAAAATCAAGTCTTTATTTATTTTTAAATATGTATGTATGTATGTATGTATGTATTTATTTATTTATTTATTTATTTATTTATTTATTTGAGTGTGAGAGAGAGAGAGAGATTGAGAGTGAAGGAGGGAGCCTGCACAAAGAGGGAGAGGGAGAAGCGGACTCCCTACTGGGCAGGGAGCCTGATGTGGGGGCCGATCCCAGGACCTTGGGAACATGACCTGAGCCCAAGGCAGACGCTTAGCCAACTGAACCCCCCAGATGCCCCAGTAAAGTACTTTTTAAAAATTACATTTTACATTGTTTTCCAATGTTCTTTCACACCCACACAACACACACACATACACACACACACACACCAGATAAACAAAAGTCTTACAAAACAATTGTTTTAAGTAGGCTCCACACCCGGTGTGGGGCTTGAACTCACAATCCTGAGATCAAGAGTCTCCTGCTCTAGGACTGAGCCAGCCAGCCGCTCACAAATCAATCCTTAACCTTACTGTGTATAGTCTACTCCAATATCTTTTATCCTGTTTAGTCTTTTTTTTTCTTTTTTTTAATGCTAGTCAGGGTCCTTGAAACTGAAATTATAACCCAATAATGGGTTATGACTTGCACTTTGGAAAGTAGGGGGATTAAGTCAGATCCAGCACATGAAATGCCTGCCACAGTGTCTGGGACATAATGCACATTTGATAACTGGGAGACTAGGTTGTTACTGTTACTTTGTTATTGTTCTATATGCTGCTGTTGGCATTGCTTCTTCAGAAATCCCCAAAGCCAGACAGATAGGATATTCTTATTCCAGGACAGAGAACTTTTTTTTTTTTAAGATTTTATTTATTTAAGAGAGAGAGAGCACGCACAATCAGGGAGAGGGGCAGAGGATGGGGAGAAGCAGACCTCCCGCTGCGTGGGGAGCTGGGCTCAAGACTCGATCCCAGGACTCTGGCTGGAATCATGACCAGAGCCAAAGGCAGATGCTTAATGGACTGAGCCACCCAGGTGCCCTCAGGACAGACATTTCTAATCTAAGCTCCCAAGTAAAATCCTAAGTCGTCCCCACTTAGATTTGAGGGACTGAAATTTTGGTGATGATGGTTTATAAAATCTTTGCTTCTCAACAGCTGCAAAGGATAGTACAGAGAGGACCCTATTCACACAACCAGTGAGTGATGGGACTTCGAGTCCAACCACAGCTGCCTGGCTTCAAGATCTACCACCTGTCTAGAAGCTTCTTGAAGAATCACTTCCTGAGTGACAATACACCAAAGGTTTTCTGCAAGCTTCTCCATAGTTCTTTCATACTGCAGGGTAAGAAATGATACAAACAAAAGATTGCAAAAAAAGAAGAAAGAAAGGAAAGAAAGGAAAGAAGGGAAAGAAGGGAAAGAAGGGAAAGAAGGGAAGGGAAGGGAAGGGAAGGGAAGGGAAGGGAAGGGAAGGGAAGGGAAGGGAAGGGAAGGGAAGGGAAGGGAAGGGAAGAGAAAAAAAGAGTCAAGTCCTGCTTACCAGGAAAGTGAGCAAAGTTCAGGAAACACCTGACCCCTGACCCCTGACTCTACTAGCAATGGCCAAGCACACAGACAAGAAGCATCGGTCAACTGTATTATTTTTAAATTCCACTGCTCCACATTCCCAGAACTCACACACACCACACCGGCCCAAGGGAGGCCACCTTTTAAAACTTGCGTAACATTCTGAGTTACATGGAAAAAGTATAAAGTACTCTGGGTCACAAAGTGTAAATGTTGCACAATGCATTCTACTATTGCTCTATATTTTTGCAATAAAAAATGGCCTGATTTTTTGCACCATGCTTAGATTTGCTCTTTTTTATTATTAGTTGCTCTATTAAATATTTATGTACGTCATCATTTTACATCAATATTTAATAGAGTCCCACTAATTGAAAAGGTGATGGTTGTGCAACAGTGCCAGGTAGACAGGTTAATGCATCAGGCCCATAACTATTAGCCTTCCTAATTTCAGGGAGAATAAATCAGTAACGTCAGCATCGTTTTATACTAAGAGTTTTTATTTAAAAAAAAAAAAAAAACTAAGGGTTTTTGTTTTTTTTTTATTTTTTTAAAAGATTTTATTTATTTATTCATGAGAGACACAGAGAGGGAGAGAGGGAGAGACACAGGCAGAGAGAGAAGCAGGCTCCATGCAGGGAGCCCGATGAGGGACTTGATCCCGGGTTTCCAGGATCACGCCCTGGGCTGAAGGCAAGTGCCCAACCACTGAGCCACCCAATGTTCTTTCACACCCACACAACACACACACACACACACACACACACACACACACACACACACACCAGATAAACAAAAGTCTTAGCACCTGCTTTGGCCCAGGGTGTGATCCTGGAGTCCCAGGACCGAGTCCCACATCGGGCTCCCTGCATGGAGCCTGCTTCTCCCTCTGCCTGTGTCTCTGTGTGTTTCTCATGAATAAATAAATAAAATATTTTTAAAAAATAATAAAAATAATAAAAATTAAATTAAATTTAAAAAGACTCCACCCATTCAAATTGCCTAAGAGAACAATCACCTCAGGTTCACTTTGATAAGTCCCAGAAGAGCAAAACTCCTTAGTTGGAAAATTGCAGGAAAGCAAAAATTCTTTAGCCAGGAATGTGGCTAGGGAGGATCTTTCCTTCTCATTCCTCTTGGTTCAAAATCCTACTTAAATGAGTACCTTCAGTGGAGACCATGTGGGAGCAATGGTACTCCCTAAAAGAAAATTTCTCAGAAAATAATGGTGCAATTACAGGATTCTTGTGAAAGAGTTTTTGCTTCGTGGACTAATTTCTAATCTGAATCTCAGCCGCTTGCATCAACACCGAGCATGGATTTCATGGGTGTTTCGCGAGTGTCTAAGGACTGACTCCACGCTTGTGCACAGTCCTGGCCCGCAGCGGGGACACAGGCAGGCTAGTCCCCTTCTAGGCTCTGCACCTGCTATCGTCTTTATTGAAGGAGGCCCCCCCACATTGTATAAACTTGAAGTCCCACCAAATCTGGATTTACTCCTGGGGAGAAAAATTGGGTCTCTTCCTCAAGGCACTGACAGCCCCAGGATGTCAGGGCCCCGGCCTGTCCTGCCCTCTATAGCCAGGGCTTCTCCAAGCGCCGCCGGAGACATGGGATGGTGCCGCCGAGCCCGTCACCCGCCTGGTCTCGAACCTGATGCAGGTTTCACACAAGGCCTGGCTCAGCTGCAGCTTTTCAAGGAGACCTTCTGGTGATGGAGCCTGGCGCTGGTGTTTCTGCCCCACGTGTCCCTCCCTCTCAGTGCACGTCCTAGAGAACTGCCAGAGTAATACTGTGCCTGGCACGCTGTGCGCATCAGTAATATTTGCTGGATGAATGCAAACCTTAACGACCTCCTTGCTCAAAATCATGACCTGCTCTTCAATATCCACAATATCAAATCCAAACTCCTCGGCCTTGGTGAGCTCCAGCCAGCTCTGGGTCCAGCTTCTTCCTGCCACTTCTTATTTGCCCCTGGATCTCCTGCAATTCTGAAAGGCTCCCGGGCACCCCTTAAAGTCACGGCCTCTTGTGCTTTGAGGTCTTCAGTGGGCTGCCTCTGATACCCACAGTGACCTTCGCTCACCCTCGCTGGCACACACAGCACACATAACTACCCACATACCCCAGCACGGCTTCTGGGTGGCATGATCTGACCCCTCTCCACCCTCACACTCCCTTCTCCAGGCAGATTGAGGCACTTCTGCTTCTAAGCATCCTTGTGCACCTGCTAAGCGTGTGCATCACAGCGCTTCTGGCCCTGGGCTGTCGTCCTTCGGCTCTTCCTCTCAGATCAGGGAATCCCAAAGGGCAGGACCTGTATCTTTTCACCTCTGTATCCAGGGCTCCTAGACATAGTACCTGGCCCAGTATAGATTATCAATTAAAAAAAAATATTTTTAATGAATATGAAGAGGAATTATAGAAAACATAACAAACAACGGGATAGCATCAACAAGGAGACAACTTCTGTGAACACTGCTATTTTTTAAATTACCAAATAAGTGCCAAAAAATAAAAAATAAAAAGATAATAAGTGCCTACATGTGTGAAGATTTGTTCTAGGCTTGGTGCAAAGGTTTGTGGTTATTTTTCTAAGATTTTATTTATTTGGGGAGAGAGAGAGAGAGAGAATGAGTGAGAGGAGGGGTAAAAGAAGAGGGAGAGAGAGAGAGAATCCTCAAGCAGGCTCCCGCTGAGCCCAGAGCCTGATGCAGGGCTTGATTTCACGACCCCAAGATCACAACCTGAGCTGATACAAAGAGTTTGATTCTTAACCAACTGAGCCACCTAGGTGCCCCTGCAAAGGTTTATTCTAAAGGACAGTACTAAAAAAATAAAATAAAAATAAATTAAAAAATAAAGGACAGTACTTGGGATGCCTGGGTGGCTTAGTGGTTGAGCATCTTCCTTGGGCTCAGGGTGTGGTTGCCCTGGGATCGAGTCCCACATCAGTCTCCCCGCAGGGAGCTTGCTTCTCCCTCTGCCTATGTCTCTGCCTCTCTCTCTGTGTCTCTCATGAATAAATAAATAAAATATTTTTTTTTTAAACAGTGTCTGCATTTGGCTCAGTTGTGATCCTGGGGTCCTGGGATTGAGCGCTGCATCGGGCTCTCTGCTCAGCAGGAAGCCTGCTTCTCCCTCTGCCTGCTTGTGCTCTATCAAATAATTTTTTTTAATAAAAATAAAAAATAAATAAAGGAAAACACTTACCAGCAAATAGGGGCACATTTTACTCACACAAAAGGAAATGTGGCCACTCAAGGGAACAAAGAACGAAGAGCCTTTCCCCTCGGAGTTAGCTACTTGGGATTTCTATCTTGGAAGCATGACCTCACTATCTCAGGAGCTGCAGGTCCAAGTCTGAGGTTCTCAGGCCAGAACTTACAATCACATGTCCTACAAGTATATAAGGCCCTCCGGCTCCAATGCCCTTATCAAAAGGAGACAGTAATACAGACCTCACAGGATTGTCGTCAGGATCATGCAGAGTAATTCGTATGACATAAGACATTAGTTCAGTGCCTGATACCCAGAAAACACCCAACAAATGGATTTGTCATCGCTGCTTCCAGGGCTCATGAGGTTTAGCCCATCCCCGATGTTTAATAGGACTGCCCATGTCTCTTAGCACAAAGCAACACCCAGCCATGTATTTCTGTACAGATCACAGGACAACTGGGTTTTGGTGTGGCTGACCTGTTAGGGCGACAAGGGGCTCTGCCTGGAGAGGGTGGAAATTCCTGCTCTGAGCCACACAGGAGAGCATGCGGATCCTCTGGGACTGAACCCGGGCCCTGTTCACAGGCACATCTCCTGATTCCTCGTGGCCTCCACTTTGGGGGCTGGGCCTTTCGTGACTCTCAAATCCTTGCACTCCTAGCTGTTCTCCTCATCTTCATTTTCTTTTAGTTATCTCTGGGCTATAAGGATACATTCTAGCCTGGTTCTGGACTTGATACAACTCCAAGTTCTGACTGCTTGTTTTGGGGCCTAAGCATGAAAGGGTGAGCAGCGCCCCCCTGAGGCCAGCGAGGTGATGGTGGCAGCAGTAAGTGGGCAACTCCACCAGGTTAAGGTGGCTCTTGGGAGAGGAGAGTCTTCCTCGCAGCTGACCGTGGAGGGTCTGCATTGGTGCTACATGAAGGGAACAGCCGTTCCGTTAGCATCTTGAACAGCACACCTGAGCTTACTGCACAAGAGCAGTGAGCCTCTTACCTCCTCGAAAGCATCACAGCCTGTCACCACAATATTGGGTCTGAACTGGTCCATTTTCACTTTCTTCTCCAGCCTGGTATTCAGATCCGCCAGGGAGGCTTCGGAGAGGATCATGATGGGGCTGCAGTCTGGGTAGGCCACCTGAGCCAAGAACACGGTGCCATCAGGCCTCCCTGCCCCATGAAACGCCTCAGCCCAACCGAAAGCAAAGCCAAGTCCAGAAGTGGTGCGCAGAGGGCGTGCAGTGCAGAGGGCCAGTGGTGTTCTGGGAGGAGAGGGGACACCGCGGTCTTGGAACCGGACAAGTCAGGGCCAGGCCGGCTCCCACGGCGGGGCCTCGCTGGGGGTCCCCCCACCACACAGAAGGCAGCAGGCAGGGCTCAGAGCCATCATCACCTCCCGGGACTCACCCTGTTCTTCCCTCGAGCGCCCAGCACTAACCCCCTTCCCACAACATCCTCATCAAACAGGGGAAGGATCTGCTGCCGATCAGCTACGCTCTGGTCCCAATTTCCTCGGACGACACCCACTCACTCAACAAGCATTTATGGAGCAGCTGCTCCGTACCAGGCACTGTTCTAGGCAGGCAAACAGCAGGGAACAAGCAGATAAAAACCCCTGCGATCCAAGAGCTCATAGTTCAGGGAGGAAGCAGGAGCCACCTGAGGCGCTTGCATGTTAAACCCTAGCTCGCTGCAGAATCAAAGGCTTTGGTGTCTGGGCTGGAGCTGGCCCAGAGGCCTGGCTTCCTCAGAAAGCGCCTTTTCAGTGCCTCAAATGACCAGACCACACTGATGGCAAAGGGAACCCAGGAGGAAGTCTGCTTCGGTGATTTCAGGAAACTTGGCTCAGCCCCAAATGGACTTCTCACTTCACCTTCCCAATCTGAATGCCTCCCGAGCCCCGTGTCCCTGGGGGTCACCCCTGGCTTCTCCCTCCACAGGACCTGACACCTTCTACACCCCACACCTGCTGAAGAACGCACTCCACCTGGAGCCACTTCCCTCTCCAACCCCAATACCTGCCCAGGACGTACCCTCGGCCCCCCTCACCTGGGCCAGTCCTGCACTTTCTTAACTGGGGTCCCAAGCAAGGCCCTTTGTGGGTCAAGAAGGAAGCCGGACACACGGGGGTGACAGGCCACTGGCAGGAGGGCAGCGCTCTGGGAGCTCACCTGGTAATTCGGTACCACAGGAGAGAAAATTTCCTTCGATGGTCTTCCCTTCATGTGCTTCTCAAACTGAACCAGCCTGAAAGCTTCTGTTTTCAAGAAGCTGGTGAACCACTGAGCTGCCTCGTCGCCACAATCCCTGCCCTTAATGTCCATGCCGAACAGCCTGGAAGGGTCACAAGAGAGCGCCAGGGTTACTGTCCTGCCCTGACATGCTGACGGATGGCGTCCAAGCCGCAACAGCTGGACGGCTGGGACCTGACCATGACCACCCCAGGGGGCCAGGAGGGGGTCCTCAGGCCCGGGGCCGAGGCTGGGCAGACACAGAAGGGGAAAGAGCAGAAGGTGCTCCAGGGAGGAGCTTCTCAACCCTAATATGCCTACAAATCCCTGTGATCGTGTTAAGATGCAGACTGTGCGGGATCCCTGGGTGGCTCAGCAGTTTAGGGCCGCCTTCAGCCCAGGGCGTGATCCTGGGGTCCTGGGATCGAGTCCCACATCAGGCTCCCTGCATGGAGCCTGCTTCTTCTCTATGTCTCTGCCCCCCTCTTTCTCTGTCTCTCTCATGAATAACTAAATAAAATCTTAAAAAAAAAAAAAAAAAAAAAAAGATGCAGACTGTGCTTCAGAAGGCCTGGCTGGAGCCAGAGATGCCACCTGCCTGAGAAGCTTCTGGATGCCTAAGCTGCGGGTCCTTGGGCCACACCTGGAGTAGCGAGGATTCACGAGGCTTTCAGAAGGGGGCAGGGCGACCGTGTGGTAGATGCAGCCTGAGCGTAGAGTCTGCTAGAACTGGTTCAGACTGGAATGCCCACCGTTCTCTAGCCTGTGACCTCACACAGTGCCCTGACCCTGGTCTGCAGCTGTGACCTGGAGAGGGTGATACAGCACCCACTCACAGGTGGGCAGGGCCTGGGGTAACACAGCAGGCTGTCTGCCTGGGAACCACGAACCAAACGTTTAAAAGCTACGTACCCCTCATAGGATGGTGAGTTGACTTGCAAACTATTTTTATCTCTGTTACTGCGATCACAACCTAGGCCAAAGGCAGACGCCCAACCACTGAGCCACCCAGGCACCCCCAAGTGGATTCTTTTTAAAGATTGACTTATTGGGAAGCCTTGGGTGGCTCAGTGGTTTAGTGCCGCCTTCAGCCCGGGGTGTGAGCTTGGAGACCCAGGATCAAGTCCCACCTCGGGCTCCCTGCATGGAGCCTGCTTTTCCCTCTGCCTGTGTCTCTCTCATAAATTTAAAAAAAAAAAAAAAGATTGACTTATTTATTGTGAGAGAGAGAGAAAGAGAAAGGCAGAGGGAAAGGGAAAGAAACACACTCCCCACAGAGCCCTGAGCTCAGCACGACCCTGAGATCATGATCTGAGCTGAAACCAAGAGTCCCATGCTTAAGTCAACTGAGCCACCCAGGCGCCCCTGTGAATGGATTTTTACAAAAAAAAAAAAAAAAAAAAAAAAAAAACAGTTTTATGGGAAAGTTCTTCCCATAATCAAAAAACAAAAACTAATCAAATCCTATACAGCAAAGCATTTCCCCTCCCTGTGCAGAGGCGTTAAGAGCAAATGCTAGGAGGCAAGTGGGTTCAAATTCCAGCTCTGCCTTGTGTGACAAGGATAGGAGTCCTGTCTTCCTCGTGTGAAGCAGAATTAATGATATCTACCTCGTAAGCCACTAATCAAACTGTTGCTCATAATTCATTAAAATTTTTTTTTTTTTTATTTAAGAAGGCTCCATGCCCAGCTTGGAGCCCAACGTGGGCTGAACTCACAACCCTAAGATCGGGACCAGGGCCAAGACCAAAAGTCAGACACTTAACTGACTGAGCCACCCAGGCACCCCCAAAATACTTGTTAATTAACTAAATTTTACACTCAATGAATTATTACTTCAGACCCTTGAAATTTCAGAACCTTGAATGATGGTTTTCAGCTCAGATACTCTTTCCCCTGAGCCTTGGGACCATTGGACAACCCCAATTTCCACAAGCTGAAAATGCTCAGGTGTTACAAAGGGATCCAGAGCACCCCATGAGGAGTACCCGAGCTTCTAGGACTTCCTGGTTGCACAGGCCAAGGCCCCATGAGGCCTAGAATGTGACCGCCCTGCAGGAGTCCTATAGACTGAAGGGAAGCCCAGGCCTGAGGCCTATCTAGGCCAGAGGTGGGAATCTCCTACACCTGACCGCTGCAGAGACCTGAGAGGCTGCAGTCACCTCGAAAGCTCTAGCACCCTTGTCACCCAACCCTGAAATACGGCTGCTAGAGTCCACTAATCCTCCTGTCTGCCTGGCTGGGGGGCTGCCAATGCTGAACAGAAGTCCACCCAACTTGAATAAACAGAGACAAACTCTAAAGATTGGCCCTTTGCAGCCCCTCTCTACAGGTATCAACCATGCTTTTGGATTTCCTGTATTTTTGATGCTTTGGCATCCTGGGGCCTTGCTCATGTGGAAAGCACTGCCCCTCCCAGGCTAGTCCAATCCTACAGGTAGGAAACCACTCACCTTCTGCATGCATGCCAAGCAATGCAGAGCCTCCGCCCCAACTGCCTCCTCTATGGGCTCTTTCACTCAGGCCCACTGTCCCCAGCCCTAATCACCCAGGGCCTGGTATCAGGCACCCAGAGACAGCCTCTCCGCCCCACAATGAAATTACTCAAACTAGCCAATCCTGAGGCTGTCTACGTCGTCTCACCTGGTACTTCCTGTGGAAACGACAGTAAAGGCTCTCGCTCCTGTCCCCCAACCCTGCACCGTACCCCAGCCCACCTCCTGACCAAGCCTGGTGCTCCTCGGTGTGGCCCTGCATGACATGCAAGCCCCCTATTTCCAGGGATTGTGAGTGCAGAGAACTTCTTTTCTTCAGGGCATCTGTTTGGCTCAGTCTGTTAAGCGTCCGCCTTCAGCTCAGATCATGATCCTAAGGTCCTGGGATTGAGCCCATGTCTGGCTCCCTGCTCAGTGGGGAGTCTGCGTCTCCCTCTCCCTCTGCTTGTGCTCATTCTCGATCTCTCTCAAATAAACAAATAAAATCTTAAAAAAAAAAAAAAAACTTCTTTCTTCATCACGGTCATTTGCACCTCTGCATGCCTTACCATACCTGATTAAAACAAATCCCAGGCCAGAGGGTATTATGCTGAGTAAAATAAGTCAATCAGAGAAAGACAGTTATCATCTGGTCTCACTCATATGCAGAATATAAGGACTAGTGCAAGGGACCATAAGGGAAAGGAGGGAAACTGAGTGGGGGAAAATCAGAGAGGAGGACAAACTATGAGAGACTCCTGACTCTGGGAAACAGGGTTGTGGAAGGCGAGGTAGGTGGGGGTAGGGGGTAACTGGGTGACGGGCACTGAGGAGGCCATGTGATGTGATGAGCGCTGGGTGTCATACTTTACGTTGGCAATTTAAGTTTAAAAAATAAAATAATTTTAAAATTAAGAAACAAATCCCGGGGACCCCCTAAAACAGCACTCTGCCTCACCCACTCATGCCTGACCACTGGCTCGATCCCAGGCCCGGCCAGGCTTCTCTTAAATTTTTCCTTCACCAAACCCATCACCTACTATACAAACTGTAGCCAGACAGCGTGCAGGGACGGGGAGTCTACAGGACAATCACGTCCCTCGCAGCACCCCAGGGGCCCCAAGGAGAGCACCTGCAATCGTGGACCTTGTTTGAGGGAGGCAGCTTGCTCGGCAAAACCAGCTGGTCCATGCCCGGAGCCTTGAGCATCAGGCACTCGCCCTCACAGGTGATGGACACCAGCACCAGGCGAGGCTCCTGCCGGGCGGTGACCATGTGCCCATCTTCCTTAATCACCAGCCAAAACCTGCCAAAAAACACACAGGAACATGCTCAGGAAAGCCTCCTCCACCCTCTCAGAGGCTTCCCCCCCCCGTCCGCCCCCCCCACCCCCCCCCGCCAGCTTTCTGTTTCATCAAAACTTTCCCCCTGCTCAGACTCCGGATCCAGCAAATTTTCTCTGGATAATTATCCTGACCTGGTCAAATTCTTTGGATCCCAATGTGGGTGCCCCCAAAAAGCACCTTGCTTGGAAGAAACAGCCCTGGGAGAGACTATCTGGCCAATGTGTGAAAATCCCTGATTCTGCAAATCCAGAAAATGAGATGGGCTGAGGGAGCTTCCCTCCTCTCCTCTTAGGTAATCTTGGTGCCTCCTTTTGGGGCTTTGCTTTGGACATAAACTTCCCCACACTCCTTAAACACTCCCAGTCGAAGCGAATGTCTTCCAGGTGTTTTTGCTGTGGAACACGATGGGACCCAAACCACCGGCCCAAGTGAACTACAACTCTAGACAGGGTCTTGTGATGTTCGGGATTCCAAAGGATCCAGACAGGCCTCCACTCTGTTTAACCTGCGGTGGCACTGGGGTCTGACATCGGGAGACCCCCAAGCAGCCTCTCCTCTTCGTATGCAGGTTCTGATTCAGAGAATGAAGATTCCCACGAACATGACTTAGCTCAGAACTCCACTTACCTCTGGAGAGCCCATGGTTCTAGATGGGTTTTCACGCTGCATCCTATCTAGTGGGGAGATCAGCTAACCTTTCCTAGAAAGGGGAAGGGAGGCTGGCCTGGGTACGTCGGTTATGCTTTTATCTATAACAGAGCGTATGGTTGGGGTTACACCACACAAACAATTTGATTCTGAAAAGATATTTTTTTTAAGTCTTTTTTTTTTAATTTTTTTATTTATTTATGATAGTCACAGAGAGAGAGAGAGAGAGAGAGAGAGAGAGAGAGGCAGAGGGAGAAGCAGGCTCCATGCACCAGGAGCCCGACGTGGGATTCGATCCCGGGTCTCCAGGATCGCGCCCTGGGCCAAAGGCAGGCGCTAAACCGCTGCGCCACCCAGGGATCCCTGATTCTGAAAAGATATTTAAAGGGCAGCCTGGGTGGCTCAATGGTTTAGCGCCGCCTTTGGCTCAGGGCCTGATCCTGGGGTCCGGGGATCGAGTCCCGTGTCGGGCTCCCTGCGTGGAGCCTGCTTCTCCCTCTGCCTGTGTCTCTGCCTCTCTCTGTGTGTGTCTCTCATGAATGAATAAATGAAATCTTTTAAAAAAGCATTCTGTCCCCTAGAGAAAGGAAGCTCAATACCACCTGTCTGAGACAGAACACAAGTGCGGTGCGTGGGGATGTCCACAGGCCCTGAGTTATGAGCAGCAGCTGAAAGCTCGGGCTTTCCAAATGTGAGCAGGATAAAAAGGACAGCCTCTTCCAGAATGAGGGGCGGCTCCTCTAAGGAAGACATTTCCAAATATGACTGGAACCAAATGGGAATGCCTGCAATGCCCTGATGAGGAAACCTGATTTCAGAGTGCAGGCAGGTCCATCTCGGCCCTCACCTGACCCCAGGAGGTGTCCCTTCCCTGCAGCCCAGCAGCACGCTGGCTGCCACCTGTGCCTGCCACCTGGCGTCAGGGTATGGCAGTGGGGGTATGACAGTGCAAAGGCATCTGAGGAGTTGTCTTGGCTCTTCCCATCCAAGAGCTGGGATGCTGGGCAGCAGCAGGCCCCCAGCCTCCTGAGAAGCCACCTTATTCCTTTCAGATGTCTTTGGCTCCCAGGGTTGTGTGGCAGCTCAGCTACGGGGCTCTGTGACCAAGGGGATCCCTGCTACTTTGCTGCAGTTCCATTCCCTCGAGGCTGGGCCCTGCTCCTATCTCCAGCCTCATCCTGGGGTGCAGAGCTCTGGATGACCCTGCTGTTTAATCCTACCAAAGCCTTTACCTTAAACTTCCAGCGTGCCTTGGCACCAAACAGGACTCCTTCCGAGATCTACACACAGCCAGACACTTGTCCCAGCAGGAGTCTGCACTTCATTTCTGACAGTGAGGCCAGGCCCTCCCTGGGCTAAGTCTCCTGGGCTTCTACCCACCTCCACCTCAGCCCTCACTCGGGCTCACCAGCCCCACCCTGAGCTCCAACCTGCTGTAACCTCCAACCTGCTCCAACCTCCCCTGGGCGTTAACCGGGAGAAGTGGGGGCTGGACATTTTGTGCTACCTGCTGCAAAGGGAAAGTCAGGTGGTGGCTTGCAGAAAATCAAATGCCAGGATAGGACAGAGACTCCAATAAAAGACAAAAAATAGGGATCCCTGGGTGGCTCAGTGGTTTAGCGCCTGCCGTCAGCCCACGGTGTGATCCTGGAGTCCCGGGATCGAGTCCCACATTGGGCTCCCTGCATGGAGCCTGCTTCTCCCTCTGCCTGTGTCTCTGCCCCTCTCTCTCTCTCTCTCTCTCATGAATAAATGAATAAAATCTTAAAAAAAAAAAAAGAATAAAAAGTTGCTGCCTGTAACATACCCCGACCACCCTCATTACCCTGTCTATTGGGGTAATGACATTTGTCACCGCTTGCACTCAAATGATGCCCAGTGAATAAGTATCTCTGTTCTGACAGATCTGAAATTAAGGAGTAAGTCTGACGGGTGGATTTTTCATGACCGAGCTGTCCCCAAACTAACACCTTCTTTTCCACCTAAAACAGGAGTGTGCAGTGTGAGGATCAGTGTGGAGCCCAGAGCTCAGATTCTCCAGAAGAACAACAGTGAGTGATCACAGAGGTGGGGGGAGCAGAGCCCAGGACAGCTGGAACACCTCATGGCTAAACTTAGAAAGTGAACTGGGAAGCAGAAGTGCCTGAAAAGGGGGGCAGAGGGGGCAGGCAAGAGGTAAAGACACCCAGGATGATAAGCATAGAGAGCGCATTTCTCCAGGAGATCACAGTCTGTGCAGAAAACATCAAAGGCTGGCTTCAGAAGGGCCAGCGAAGATTTAGGACCGACTGAGTCATATGTACCCACCAAGGAGAGCGGGATTTACAAGGTCAAAGAGGGCAACCAACCCTCCCACCTTCTGTGCCAATCAGGCCATGCCAGAGCTCTGCTCTGCGAGGTGGACTTTGAACCAGCTCAAAGTCCAGGGTGCCCACGCCAAACATTCACAAATGTGTTAAGAGCTTTGAACAAGGGACCTCTGGGTGGCTCAGCAGGCTCGGGTTATGATCCCAGGGTCCTGGGATCAAATCCCGCATCAGGCTCCCCACAGGGAGGTTGCTTCTCCCTCTGCCTATGTCTCTGCCTCCTTCTCTCTGTCTCTCATGAATAAATAAATAGAAAAAAAAGAAAAAAAGAAAGAAAGAAAAGAAAAGAAAAGAAAAGAAAAGAAAAGAAAAGAAAAGAAAAGAAAAGAAAAGAAAAGACGAACGAACGAACGAGCTTTGGACCAAATAGTTTTAGAAATCTGAAGACAAAAGCCCTAATGGAGGAAGAGCCCAGCTTCCTAGAATGGTTCCAAAGATGTAGGTTCAAAATGGAATTAGGGACACCTGGGTGGCTCAGTGGTTGAGCATCTGCCTTCAGCCCAGACATGATCCCAGAGTCCCAGGATCGAGACCGAGACCCACATTGGGCTCCCAGCATGGACCCTGCTTCTCCCTCTGCCTATGTCTCTGCCTGTCTCTCATGAATAAATAAATAAAATATTTTTAAAAAATGGAATTAAATCCAAGAGGCCTCTTCCTGCCTTCTAGACTGTTTGCAGTTTCATTATTATTAAAGTCTTAAGTTGAGAGAATAGCAGTCATTTAGCAAAGTTCTTTCTAGCTTGCTTCCGAGTTTCAATTACCCTTTAAAAAACAGAACCTAGGGATCCCTGGGTGGCGCAGCGGTTTAGCGCCTGCCTTTGGCCCGGGGCGCGATCCTGGAGACCCTGGATCGAATCCCACGTCGGGCTCCCGGTGCGTGGAGTCTGCTTCTCCCTCTGCCTGTGTCTCTGCCTCTCTCTCTCTCTCTCTCTCTCTCTCTCTCTCTGTGACTATCATAAATAAAAAAAAATAAAATAAAAAAATTAAAAAACAGAACCTAGGGCAGCCCGGGTGGCTCAGCGGTTTAGCGCCACCTTCAGCTCAGGGCATGATCCTGAAGATCCCAAATCAAGTCCCACGTCGCGCTCCCTGCATGGAGCCTGCTTCTCCCTCTGCCTGTGTCTCTGTGTCTCCCTCTTTCTCATGAATAAATAAATAAAATATTTTAAAAAATAAAAATATAAACAGAACCTAGATTAATTAGGGTCTTTGAGATCATGAAGTCCAACCCCTTTCTTTTGTAAATAAAAAAAATGAGGCTGGGAAAGTTTAGATGATTGTGTGCGGGTCTCTTGATCCTCTGTGCAATCCTCGCTCTTTTAAATCACATTGAAAAAAGTGTGCATGATTGCTGTGCCCCCAGAGACTGAGTTCACATCCCTCTAGCACACAACTGCCCTGGGTTAGACACTCATCCTTTCTGATACTGTTGTTTTTTACTTGCAGAGTGGAGATCGTATCGAGGCCTCATGACTGTGCCGAGGCTTGTGTAAGATCGTCTATGGGACAGGATTCAGCTCGATGTCCCAGGCACATGATGCACCAAATCCATGGATTTGAACCAGGCCTTGTCCCACCCCCTCCCAGGAGGTGCACACCTCACCTTCCCCATCCCAAGCAGTTATTTTTCAAAACAAGGGGAAAGGGGACACTGATACAGTTCCATTTATTGTAAGATACCCACAGGAGCAGAAAAGCCAAAGACAAATCCTTTTGTTCCTCAAGAGCAATCATCACAGCAAAGTCGTGACGAGAAGTGGGGAAACAGTCATTCAGATGATCAGAAGAGAGACAGATAAGAGCTGGAAATCTGTCTGAGAAACAACTTCAGTGCTTCAAGTGGAGAAGTAGCACAAGGCCACTTTCTCTAACTGTGCACCATGAGTCTTTGCTTCTTCCAGTTTCTGGAGGGTGTCCAGGTCCACTGTGCCTAAAGTTTTCCCAGCAGTAAGAAGGCTTTTCTAATCCTTCATACTTGAATAAGCTCTGAACATGCTCTTCTCTGTCTTAAATGACCCCAGATATAGTCTTTTAATTATAGCATCAGGTTCACCTGGGGAGATTTTAACACTACATGCATTGTCTTCACACTTGATGACTTTTTTTTTTTTTAAGATTTTATCTACTTATTTGACAGAGAGAGAAAGAATGAGAGCACAAGCAGGAGGAGCAGCAGGCAGGGGGAGAGGGAAAAGCAGGCACCCGCTGAGTAGGGAGCCACTTCAGGGGCTCGATCTCAGGACTCTGAGATCAAGACCTGAGCTGAAGGCAGACACTCAACTGACTAAGCCACCCAAGCGCCCCAGCTCTTGGTGATTCTGATTCCATAGGTCTGGGATGGGACTCTCAGGAAAAATTAAAGTTTTATTTTTTTTTAAGATTATTTATTTATTTATTCATGAGAGACACAGAGAGAGAGAGAGAGAAGCAGAGACACAGGCAGAGGGAGAAGTAGGTTCCCTGCCAGGAGCCCAATGTGTGACTTGATCCCGGGACTCCAGGATCACGCCCTGGGCCGAAGGCAGATGCTCAACTACTGAGCCACCCAGACATCCCCAAAATTAAAGTAGGGTTTTTGGTTTTTTTTGGTTTTTTTTAAGTTTTAAAAATCTTTCCAGTGGCTCTTTAAATGTTACGGTTCCTCAGGTGACTCACTCCTCTCCTGAAATATGACAGAGACAAATTCTGTAGGGTTTCACTCATAGGTGGGATTTAAGAAACAGAACAAATGAGCAAAGGGAAAAAGACACAGACAGACAAACCAAGAAACAGACTCAGTGACAGGTACCAGAGGGGAAGTGGACGGTTGGTTGGATGGGGATGAAGGAGCCCACTTGTCATGAGCACTGGATGTTGTATAGAGGTGTTGAATCACTACACTGTACACCTGAAATTTAACTGCACTGTACGTTAACTGGAATTTAAATAATTTTTTTAAGTTCTGTTGATAAGTTGTGCACCCTTGATGTGACACAAGGAGAATGGAACTTTCTGCTCTTCCTCCCAAAAATCCATAATCCCTGTCAACCACAAGAAAAACATCAGATAAACCCAAACTGAAGGACTCTCTACAAAATGTCCACTCGGGATTCCTCAAAACTCTCAAGCTCTCAAAAAACAATAAGAACCTGAGAAACTACTACAGTCTAGAGAAGCCCAGGAGTCCCGACATCTAAATATAATTATAAATGTATCCTGGCTGAGATCTGAAGATAGGAAAAGAAAGACATTAAGTGAAAACCAAGGAAATCTGAATAAAATACAGATTTAAATAAATAAATGAATGAGTGAGTGAAAATAAAAACCTCTCCGGGATTATGGGTGCCTGGCTGGCTCCACTGGTACAGCATGTGACTCCGGATGTGTCAGGGTTCTAAGTACTAGCCCCACGCTGGGGGTAGAGATTACTAAAAATAAAAACAGAACACAAAAATCTCTCCGGGATTAGAAATCAGGGGTGAAGGAGGATGGAAAATCCTCGAGAGTTACATGATCTGCATACACAGCATTTCTCTAAAACAAATTGAAGTTTTTTCAAAGCTGTGAGTCCACTTTTTTTTTTTTTTTTTGAGTCCACATTTTTTAAAGAAGACCGCAGTGAAGAGTGAATACGTGTGTCCTGGAATGAAATCTGGGCAGCAGGCAGCCTCTGCTAGAAGATTCCTTAAGTGACCAACGTGCAAACAACCCTCCCCTCCCTCTATGTAAAGGAACAAAACCACCCCAGCCAGAGGGGAAGGCATCTTATCCCTAATGAACCAAAGAAGGGGAATCTGTTGCTCTTTCTAGAGTTTAGCAGCCTTCACCATCAAGTGAACCTCCCCGATATCTGGCTGCACAATTCTGTGTCCGTGAGTGTCTCCAGCCTCACCTTTGGGATGAGTTAAATGACAGGACACCTCTTCTCTTGGGGAGGGGGGGGTGGAATTTGCATACACCAGGCCTTATGTGGGTAGAGACTTTAGCCAGAGTCCTTCACTAAGAACCTCTCTGCCTCTGGGGAGAGGGGACACACTATTTCCTTAATGGCAAATATTACATCTGCAGTGCCCCAGACACCCTGTCTTCCCAACACAAAACTTCACTCTGCTCGTTACTTATGAAAGTGGATCAAGTCTCCCCACCTCCTGGGTCAGGACCTGAGGCACCTGCTCCGGGGCTGGGGACGTGGGAGGAACAAGCCCCAGCAAGACCGAAGCCAGTGTCCTTGAACGAGACCCGGTTCAGCGTTGCTCCTGTCCGCCCACGAGAGCTCACGGCATTTTTATGTCCTACTATTGTGCTGTGGCCTAAGAGACAATCAGAAAGTTTAGAAGGAGCAGGAGACTCGGAGGGGCAACCTTGGAAATAACCAGGTCGCCCCTGCCCCTCTGCGCAGGTGGAACCTCTCTAGACAGGGGCAGGGGTCGGCCCCCACCTACCTTTCCAAATCTGAACCAGACCCGAGCTGACCTTCCCCGCTGAAGGCTCCAAGACCAAGCGTCCAACCAGCAGCCCAGGAGACGCAAGCGGCCGACCTCGAGACCCCTTCCCGCGAGCTGCGGCCCCCACCCCCGCCCCGCGGGTCCCGCGCAGCCCGGCCTACCTGTCCCGCAGGTGCCCGCAGCGCAGCCCCAGGGCCGTGCACTCCGCCGCGCTCACCCGCACGCCCTTGCACGACTTGACCGGGTAGATCCAGAGCTGCGCCACGGTGCCCACCTGCCGCAGCCGCCCGCGCCGCCGGGACCGCGCGCGCCGCCAGGCCACCGTCCCCAGCGCCGCGGCGGCCAGGCCGAGCGCCGCCCCCGCCAGCCAGGCGGGCCGGGAGGGCGCGGGGAGGCCCAGGCGGCGCGGGGCCCACGAGCCGGCGGCGCCCATGGCCCAGCGCGCGGCGCGCGACGCCTGCAGCTCCGGCCGGGGCGCGGGGGCGCGGGGGCGCGGGGGGCGCGCGGAGGGCGGGCGGGGGCGCGGCGGCTCGGGGCTGGCCCTGCGCTCCCTGCGGCCCGCGCCGTCACCGGACGTGAGCGGGAAAGGCCCGCGCCCGCCGCCCCCCTCCCCGCCCGCTCTCCCGGGGTTGGTCGCCGGCCCCTCGCTGCGCCCGCCCCCCGCGCAGGACAGGCCCCGGCCCCGGCCCCGGCCCCGGCCACGCCCCCGGCCCCGGCCACGCCCCCATCGGGCCACGCCCACGCCACGCCCCCGCAGGCTCCGCCCGGCTCCGCCCCCAGGCCCCCTACTCCCTACCCCCGCCTCCGCCACTCCCCCTGCCAGTCCCGTCCCCGGCCGCGCCCCACGCGGGCTCCAGCCCCATCCCCCACCCCTCCCCCCGCCCCCCCCCGCCCCCGCCCCCTCCCCCCGCCGGCCCTTCCCTCCGGCCCCGCCCCCAAGCCTCCCACTCCCTCCCCCCGTCCCCGCCCCTCCGCTCCCTCCCCCCCCCGTCCCCGGCCCTCCCACTCGCTCTCCCCTCCGCCCCGCCCCCACTCCCTCCCCCGGTCTCCTCCCTCCCCCCGTCCCCGCCCCACTCCTCCCGCCCCTCCGCTCCCTCCCACCCCCCCCGTCCCCTGCCCTCCCACTCGCTCTCCCTTCCGCCCCCCACTCCCTCCCCCCCCCGCCCCGCCCCCCTACCCCTACTCCTCCCCCGGCCCCCCCTTAACCCCGTTTCTTTTTTCTTTCTTTTTTTTAAAGATTTTTATTTATTCATAGAAACACAGAGAGAGAATGAGAGGCAGAGACAGGCAGAGGGAGAAGCAGGCTCCACGCAGGGAGCCCGACGTGGGACTCGATCCCGGAGCTCCAGGATCACGCCCTGGGCTGCAGGCGGCGCTAACCGCTGAGCCACCGGGGCTGCCCTAACCCCGTTTCTAACGCGGCCCCTCCGCCGCCTGCTCCCGCGCGAGAACCGGTGCGGAGGCCGCCCCGCCTCGGGGCCCGGATGGGGCGCTCGGGACCCAGCCCGGGAAGCGACCGGCGGGCGGCGGACCCGGAGGCTTTACAAGGCGGGAGCTGCTTGCTGGACGGACGCAGCGTTCTCGCGCCCCGGGTGGAAGCGTCTGCGGAGAGACAAGCCCCGAGGGCAGCCCGGGTGCCCAGGTGGCCCAGCGGCTGAGCGCCTAGCTGTGGCCCAGGGCGTGACCCTGGAGACCTGGGATCGGGTCCCGCGTCGGGCTCCCTGCAGGGAGCCTGCTTCTCCCTCGGCCTGTGTCTGTGTCTCTCATGAATAAAATCTTAAAAAAAAAAAAAAGACAAGCCCCGAGGGCGGCGTGACTTCCGGCCCCTGGGGGGACGACCTCAGCCCCTCCGCAGTGCCCCCCAGTGCCCCGCACCCCACCTGCCATAAACACCCTCCGGGCCTCGGCTGAGGCTGGGCCCCCACCTTCCAGAGCTCGCCCTGGGGCGGGGGGCGGGGGGCTGCGGCGTTAGGGGTCCCTCCTCTGTGCTCTGAGGCGCGTATCTCCTGCAGAAACGCCTTTCCCGGACTGAGAGCCGAGAGCCGGGGCCTGTCCCCACCTCTCCGCGGGAGGCTGCCATCCTGGCTTCTAATTTTTTTTTTTTAATTTATTTATTCATGATGGAGACAGAAGCAGAGACACAGGAGGAGGGAGAAGCAGGCTCCACGCCGGGAGCCCGACACGGGACTCGATCCCAGGACCCCAGGATCGCGCCCTAGGCCAAAGGCAGGCGCCAAACCGCTGAGCCACCCAGGGATCCCAATCCAGGCTTGTGTAGTCGCCAGCCAGCGGGCATAGGGGCCCGACCGCGTTTCTAGGGACCAATCTGTGGTCGGTGCTCCCCTGAGCTCCCCACCTGCACACATCGTCCCTTTAACGGGCCGGTCACCTCTGCACAGATGGGACCGAGCCCGGCTCTTTCTTGCCCCTCCAGCCGCCCGCTTACCGGATACAATTTGTTCTCAGGGCTGTGCTCACCTTTCCCGGCTGCCATCACGCAGGCTGTTGGGTGAACAGGGGCTTTTCTTAGACAAGTTCAGGTTTCAGGTTGTTTATTTTTCAAAACACCGTTCCTTAAATTGTGACGCTGTTCTGGGAACGTTTGAGAAGGGTGCCTCAGTGGCTGAGCATCTGCCTCTGGCTCAGGTCGTGATCCCGGGGTCCTGGGATCCAGCCCTGCATGGGGCTCCCCGCAGGGAGCCTGCTTCTCCCTCTGCCCATGTCTGTGTCTGTCATGAATAAATAAATAAAATCTTAAAAAAAAAAAAAAAAAGAATGATATCCCAGCCCAGTGGAATCAGCCTCTTCAGTAACCACACGTTCTCATCATGCTCAGTGGCCAAGCCTCAGATTTATTTTTCCAGCGCGGTGCTGCGAATGCGGAAGGCACCTGATTCCTCCTCCTCTCCAGACTCTCCAAGAGGGTCAGAGCCCTCCGTCCAGCAGGAGTCTACTGTAAGGTGGATTTGTCTGTAAGTCCATCCTCCTTGCTTGACGGGAGCTCCCAGACAGGGAAAAATGTTCCTTATTAACATTGTTCTTTCACACATTTATTGGTCATCCGCCGGGCTTTGCCCTAGACTGGCCACCAGGTATGCAAAATTTCAAAGAAGCTGCCCAGCACCCAGGAGCTTAGGGATCCCCTACCAGGAGAATGACAGCGCAGGCCTGGACAAGAGGCACTGAAGTAGAGACAAAAGAGCAGCTGTAACTCAGGACAGTGGTATCTTCAGGGGAGGGAGCTTTGGGCTGAGACTGGAACACATGGAGGGTTGGGAGAGGGGCAGACAAGGGAATGCTGGGCCAAAGGAGAGGCGTGTGCAATGCACGGAGAAACGGAAGGAGCATGAGGAAGGTGTGACCACCAGCTGTTGAGCTCTATGAGCTTGTCCCTGTGGATGCAGCAGGTGGCAGGAGTCGAGGCAGGACGGCTGGGCGGGGGCCAAATCGAGATGCTCCTTGTCTCATCTTAATGTGGAGACACATCGGAATTCTGAACAGCATGGGGCATGGTCCGACTTGGGTGCTAGAAGGCGACACTGACCACTCTGGGAAGGGGCAACCGCAGAAGTGGGTGGATGAGAAGCAAATGCTGGCGTTTGGGCCTAAGCGATCCCGAATCAGGGGAAATCACAGTGGGGGGGAGACGGGGACGTGGACAGGAGAGATAGCGGGGAGACCCTTCTCAAGAGGTGGTGACAGACAGAACAGTGAGGTCGGGGGAGAGAAGGAGTCCCCCGTGACTCCCAACTCTCTGGCCTGGCTGTCCGGGTACAGGTGGGGCTAGTCATTCTCTGAGATCAAAAAATTCAAGGGAAGAAGCTGATCTGGGAAGAAGGATGATGTTGTAGACCATGAGTGTGGGTTATTTGTGAGACATCAAAGAAGGAATGGTTACCTGGACAGGTAACTTGACCTTTGTGGGTTGGTTGGGTTTTTTTTAAGATTTTATTTATATGGGATCCCTGGGTGGCTCAATGGTTTAGCACCTACCTTTGGCCCTGGAGTCCCGGGATCGAGTCCCACGTCGGGCTCCCTGCATGGAGCCTGCTTCTCCCTCTGCCTGTGTCTCTGCCTCTCTCTCTTTCATGAATAAATAAATAAAATCTTTAAAAAAAAAAAAAGATTGTATTTATCTGAGAGAGAGAGAGAGCACAAGGAGGAGGAGGGACAGAGGGAGAGAGACCTCTTGCGTGGGAGATTTATACTGAGTGGTCCTGGAAGTGGTGCCCGGCCCACCTACTTACTGCCGTTAGCCAGAAGCCAACCACAGAGCCACATGTGGGGAGAGGTCAAGAGACGCTGGATGCTGGTCATGTGAGACGTTCTGTGGCTGCATAAGAGAGGAGAAGGGATACGAAATCTAGTCTATCTGTCCCCAGCAAGCGGAGGAGAATCTGGCACTGACAGTGCTAGCCATCTCTTCTCCTGCTGGTGCCACACCGAGAGCCCTTTCTGAGCAAAGCCCCTCGGGGTTATTCCTGTAAAACTGTGCTGTTATATTCCTGGGTTGTACAAATCCATCTTCACTACCCTGGTGTGAAACCAGAAGTAACAACAAGGGAACTGAACATCTATGAAGCAACTCAATCCAAAATCTTATTTAATAGGAAAAATCCATATTGGATAGTACAAAGTGGCCCAATTAGATTTTCTTTTTTTAAAGTTTTTGTTTAGGGATCCCTGGGTGGCGCAGCGGTTTGGCGCCTGCCTTTGGCCCAGGGCGCGATCCTGGAGACCTGGGATCGAATCCCACGTCGGGCTCCCGGTGCATGGAGCCTGCTTCTCCCTCTGCCTGTGTCTCTGCCTCTCTCTCTCTCTCTCTCACTGTGTGCCTATCATATTAAAAAATAAATAAATAAATAAAAAATAAAGTTTTTGTTTAAATTCCAGTTACTTAACGGTACAGTGTAATATGGGCACCTGGGTGGCTCAGTGGTTGAGTGTCTGCCTTTGGCTCAGGTCATGATCCCAGGGTCCTGGGATCCAGTCCCACATTGGGTTCCCCACAGACAGCCTGCTTCTCTCTCGGCCTATGTCTCTGCCTCTCTCTCTGTGTCTCTCACGAATAAATAAATAAAATCTTTTAAAAAAATACGGTGTAGTATTGGTTTCAGGTGTATAATCTAGTGATTCAACACTTCCATAGGTCACGCAGTGCACATCACGGCAAGGGCACTCCTTAACCCCCATCACCTATTTCACCCATTCCTGCACAACCTCTTTGGGTGACTTGCAGTTTTTTCTCTGTAGTTAAGAGTCTGTTTCTGGGTTTGCCCCTCTCTCTCTTTTCTCTTTGTTCATTTGTTTTGTTTTTAAATTCCTCATATGAGTGAAATCGTAGGATATTTGCCTTTTTCTGACTGACTTACTTTGCTTAGCGTAATATAGTCTAGCTCCATCCATGGCATTGCAAATGGAAAGATTTCATTCACTTTATGGCTGAGTAATATTCCATTGTGTATAGACACCACATCTTTATCTGTCAGTTGAAGGACCCTTAGGCTGTTTCTATGACTGGTTGATTGTAGATAATGCTGCTATAAACATCAGGGTGCAAAAAAATTAAAAATAAAAAAATATACATAAATAAATAAATACATACATACATACATACATACATCAGGGTGCATGTTTGAATTGGTATTTTTATATTCTTTGGGTAAATACTTAGCAGTGCAATTGATGGATCTTGGGGTAGCTCTATTTTTAACTTTTTGAGGAACCTTCATACCGTTTTCCAGAGTGGCTGCACCAGTTTGCATTCCCACCAACAGTGCAAGAGGGTTCCCCTTTCTCCATCCACATCCTTGCCAATCCCTGTTATTTCTAGTGTTGTTGATTTTAGCCATTCTGACAGGTGTGAGGTGATATCCCATGGTAGTTTTGATTTGTATTTTCCTTTAAAAAAAAAAAAAAAGGTGTTTTTTATTTATTCATGAGAGACACAGAGAGAGAGGCAGAGACACAGGCAGAGGGAGAAGCAGGCTCCATACGGAGAGCCCGATGTGGGACTCGATCCCGGGACTCCAGGATCACGCCCTGGGCCAAAGCCAGGTGCTCAACCACTGAGCCACCCAGGCGTCCCGATTTGTATTTTCCTGATGGTGAGTGACCTTCCATGTGTCACTTGGCCATCTGTGTGTCTTCTTTGGAAATATGTCTGTGTCTTCTGCCCATTTTTAGTTGGATTATTTGGGTTTTGGGTGTTGATTTTGGATACTAACCCATTATCAGACATGTCATTTGAAAATACCTTTCCCATTCTGTAGGTTGCCTTCTAGTTTTGTTGATTGTGTCCTTACTGTGCAGAAGCTTTTTATTTTGATGTAGTCCCAAGAGTTTATTTTTGCTTTTATTTCCTTTGCCTTAGGAGACATGCCTAGAAAGAAGTTGCTATGGCCAGTGTCAAGGAAGTTTACTGCCTGTGTTCTTCTCCATGACTTTGATTTGGGTCTGACATTTAGGTCTTTAATCCATTTTGAATTTATTTGTGTGTAGCCAAATTAGAACTCGAAGAAATTATATTTTTTTTAATTTTTATTTATTTATTTTTTATTTTATAATAGTCACAGAGAGAGAGAGAGGCAGAGACATAGGCAGAGGGAGAAGCAGGCTCCATGCACCGGGAGCCCGATGTGGGATTCGATCCCGGGTCTCCAGGATCGTGCCCTGGGCCAAAGGCAGGCGCCAAACCGCTGCGCCACCCAGGGATCCCAACTCGAAGAAATTATAAGTGGGATGTGCACACAGGAAAGGAGACTCACGGAACAATCCCCAGCAGCCCCATGTTTCTTAGCAGTCATTTCTCCGGCTTTCTACATTCCACTCTGCTCGAATCTTCCTCCATCCACCTCCCTGTCTCTCCGTGCGAAGATGACCTGGCCTCCAGATTTGAAGCAATAGAAGGCACCAGGAAAGGCTTCCTCACTCCCCTGCTCCTAAGTGCACACATTTTCATGAACTCCTTTGGTGCAAGCTTTTCTCTTTCCTCCTGCTCTGTGAGTAGAATGTCCTACTCTCTGCCTGAGACTTACCAGCCTTTTGTCCTCAGGATCCCATTCCTGCCTTGGGATCTACTGACTTAGCACATCCCCTCCTTTCTCTCCTGAACCTTCAAACTCTTTCTCCCACTGACTAAAATACATTTAACCACAGTGAAGGGTTGTCCATCTTTTACAAACATTCCTTGACCCGTCCCTTCTCTTCCCCTTTACAATCACACTTTCGAATTGCTTGTCTACAGACTGTCTATGAACACTTCCTCACCCCCTCACTCACTACTCCATGCAACCCTGCCTTCCTTCTTCACAATGCCCTGAATTGCTCCTTACCAAGCCGCCATGCACCCCAAAGGACATGTCTCTCTCTTCCCTGTTCTGTTTCTATAGGACCCCATAGTTATATTTGCCCTGATGATCAGTGATTTACAATTTATAAATATTTCAAACCCACAGAGAAGGGGCACCTGGCTGGCTCAGTCCGTGGAATGTGGGGCTCTTGATCTTGGGGTTGTGATTTGAGCCCCATGTTGGGAGTAGAGAGAACTAAAAAAATAACCTACAGAAAAGTTAGAAATAGGATACAACACCTACCTATACATCCTTCATCTAAATTATAAATGTTTAACTTTTGCCACATTTGTTTCTCTTTATCTCTCTTTCCCTTCATGTATGTATATATATTTCCTGAAGCATTTGAAAATGGGTTGCAGACATCATGACACTCACTTTTAAGTATTCTAGTATCTCATAAGAATTAGGACATGCTCCTACATGATCAAAAAACCATCATCACATTTAAGAAATTTGACATTAATATAATATTATCTAATATACAGCCCATATCTGTCTCCAAATATTACCGGACTTTTATAGATATTTTTTAAAATTCAGAATCAATCAAGGATTATACATTGTATTTGGTTCCCATGTCTATAGTCTCCTTTAAAATAGACTCTTTCACCTGCACAATTTTTTCCTTTTCTTTTCCTTTTTTGTCTCTTTTGACATTTATGTTTTTGAAGTGTCCGGGTCATTCTTTCATGAAATGTTCCATAATCTGCATCGGTGTGATTTGTTTCTCCATGATTAGATTCAGGCGAAACATTTTGTAAGAGGAACACACAGGGGAAATTTTGCACTTTTCATTGCAACACATTAGGAGACATCTAAGATTATTTTGTCCAATTATAGGGATGCTAAAGTTGGTCAAATGCTTAAGTTTGTTAATTATCTATATAATTATGAAAGAATTTGTAAATGGACATTTTAACTGAATTTCTTTGTATTACAGAAAACTTTCACTTGATTGTGTACCATCCATCCATGATCCATGCTGTAACAAGAATTATGTTGATGATTATAAAACAGTGATTTTTAAAACATCACTTCCACATTTATAACTGGCATGTTCTCTGTAAAGAGCAGGTTCCCCTCCCCCATTTCTATTTCTGGTATCATTATTGACTCATGGATTACTTTCAAAGTACCATTAATATTTTTGATGCTAAAATTGTCCAGGGTGGGCAGCCCTTATGGCTCAGCGGGTTTAGCACCACCTCCAGCCTGGGGCGTGATCCCGGAGACCTGGGATCGAGTCCCACGTCGGGCTCCCTGCATGGAGCCTGCTTCTCCCTCTGCCTGTGTCTCTGCCTCTCTCTCTCTCTCTCTCTGTGTGTGTGTGTGTGTGTCTCTATGAATAAATAAAATGTTTAGGGATCCCTGGGTGGCGCAGCGGTTTGGCGCCTGCCTTTGGCCCAGGGCGCGATCCTGGAGACCCGGGATGGAATCCCACGTTGGGCTCCCGGTGCATGGAGCCTGCTTCTCCCTCTGCCTGTGTCTCTGCCTCTCTCTCTCTCTCTCTCTCTCTCTCTCTCTATGTGACTATCATAAAAAAATAAATAAATAAATAAATAAAATAAAATAAAATAAAATGTTTAAAAAAATAAAAAATAAAAAAATAAAATTGTCCAGGGTTAACCAGTAGAAGGCCTCTCAGTATGGATTCTATGACCTCATTAATCTTGGAGCACTTTCTTGCTTTCTAGCACAAGTTATTCTAAGCTCACTTTTTTTTTAAAGATTTTATTTTATTATATTTTTTCCAGCATGCTCCATGCCCAGCATGGAGCCCGATGGGGGACCTGAACTCCCAACCCTGAAATGAAGACCTGAGCTAACACCAAGAGTTGGACGCTTAACAAACTGAGCCACCCAGGTGCCCTTTATATTTTATTTTTAAGTAATCTCTACACCCAACATGGGGCTTGAACTTACAACCCCAAGATCAAGAGTCACATGCTCTACTGACTGAGCCAGACAGGTGCCCCTAAAAGAATAAAAAATGGAATGAAGCAGTACACTGATTGCTTGAGATCAATCAAGCACTGGGGCAACCTGGCTGAAATTACAAAATCATCAGTAGTAAGAATCAGCTATTACATACCTTGAATCCTGAGGAACAGGGGAAGAGGCTACTACCCTATTAATAGGACATATACTTGGGCAGCCCCGGTGGCCCAGCGGTTTAGGGCCGCCTTTGGCCTGGGGTGTGATCTTGGGGACCAGGGATGGAGTCCCGCATTGGGTTCCCTGCGGGGAGCCTGCTTCTCCCTCTGCCTGTGTCTCTGCCTCTCTCTCTGTGTCTGTCATGAATAAATAAATAAAATCTTTAAAAAAAAATAGGGCATGTACTTGAAGTTCTTTACTGGCATAATAGCTGGTTAAAGGACTCCACCTGCTAGTCTGCGGGTGGCCACAGCTCCAGAGCCCCGTATCTTAATCAAAATGATTGTTCAACTTAAAATCTCATTCACCTGCAATAAGAACTCCAAAACTCAAACTTACTCAATGAAATAACAGAAAGACTTAGGGGATCCCTGGGTGGCGCAGCGGTTTAGCGCCTGCCTTTAGCCCAGGGCGCGATCCTGGAGACCTGGGATCGAATCCCACGTCGGGGTCCCGGTGCATGGAGCCTGCTCCTCCCTCTGCCTCTCTCTCTCTCTCTCTGAGTATCGTAAAAAAAAAAAAAAACCAGGAAGACTTAGAATTTATCCGGGACATAATGCAGTAGTAAGTTATTATACTAGTGTTAATCAGAGGAATATTCATATACTTGGTATCTCAAGTATTTGTAACACTTAAGAGAGTTTAATATATTAGAAAATAGTGGGAAATATTAAAATATCTTAAAGATTAGGGGAGGTGGGTGAGGCAATGGCTGAAATAGGTGATAGGCGTTAGGGAAGGCACTTGTGATGAGCACCAGGGGTTGCATGGAAATGATGAATCACTAAATTCTACACCTGAAAAAAAAAATCTACAACTGAATTCTACATCTGTTATGTGGGCTAACTAGCTGGACTGTAAATAAAAACTTGGGGGAAAAAAGAATTTCTAAAAGATTAACCTTGAGATTCCAATTAAGTTACATAATTGCTTACTTGACTTAGATTTTTTTTTTGGGTGACTAAACATCATAAGTAAAAAATGTCCTGAGTTTGTAAATAATCCTATTGGGAACTTAAAAATCTCCATATTAATATTTTTCATTTATTAGATTATAAGAACTTTTTGAAATCATTGGAAAGCTGACTTTGTTAGTCAAATAATTGAAGAATTTAGAAGAAAAACATTAAATTTACCAATGCAATTCAGAAGTCTTTAAGGCTAAACATTAATCAAAGGCTATGTAAAAGTGATTGTTAAAAAACAAAGAATGATGAAGAATAATAAACCATGTAGAGTGAGTTTAAAAGGTGATTTTTGGGGTGCCTGCCTGGCTCAATGGGTGAAGCATGTGACTTTTTTTTAAGATTTATTTATTTATTTTGAGAGAGAGAGCGTGCAAGTGGGGAAAGAGGCAGAGGAAGAAGGAGAGAAAATCTCCAGCAGACCCCACACTGAGCTCAGAGGCTATGGAAGCCGAACTCACAACCCTGAGATCACAACCCTGAGATCAGGAGATGCGAGTTCAAGCCTCACATTGGGTGTAGAGATTACTTAATAGTAAAAAAAAATCTTAAAAATAAAAAGTTTAAGGAAATTTTTGAACTTGAAACTTAAGTAAATAAAATGATAATTAAACACACACACAAAGTAGCCTCTTTTTAGTGCTTTTGGGTCCTTGTACAAAATATATACATAGGTGGGCTTTTGTGACATCCTAGAGTTACTATGTGTAAGTTTTGTGTAAGAATCTGAGTAATAATAGGGACGCCTGGGTGGCTCAGTGGTTGAGCATCTGCCTTCAGCTTAGGTCGTGATCCTGGGGTCCTGGGATCGAGTCCCACATCGGGCTCCCCGCGAGGAGCCTGCTTCTCCCTCTGCCGTGTCTCTGTCTCTCCCTCTGTGTGTCTCATGAATAAATGAATAAAATCTTTTTAAAAAGTCTGAGTAATGATAATAATAATAATGGTAAATGTTCATAACACCTTGCATTTTACAGGACTCACAATCCTATGGAATAATTTGGCATTCAGTGTAGGGGCTGAAGTTTGAGAGAAAGCTGTACCTTCCGCTGGAAAGGCTGGGGGAGTGGCGAAGACTCTGGACATAGCGGGTTGTCCATCTGCAACGTCCCCACTGAGAGCAATGAGGGAGCAGAAGGCAAGCCGAGGACAAAGCACAAGCTGCCACCCCACAACCACCCCACCAACTCTTGGGTGGGATTTGTGTGACCTTCCTCCAGGAAACTTCCAGCTCTCTCTTTTTTTTTTTTTTCCTAAGATTGTATTTATTTATTCATGAGAGACACAGAGAGAGGCAGAGACACAGGCAGAGGGAGAAGCAGGCTCCCTGCAGGGACTGGATCCCAGGAACCCGGGATCACGCCCTGAGCTGAAGGCAGACGCTCAACCACTGAGCCACCCAGGTGCCCCAGAAGTCTTACCATCTTGATGTTAATGCTTTGCTAGAGGGAAAAACAATCTTAGCCTCAGAATAGCCAGGCCCAGGATCCTGAGTGCTCCATCAACATAGGAAAGTCCTTCAGGGCACCTCCCTTCTCTTTACCACCCCCCCCCCATAGTGTATAATCAACCATTCCTCACAACCCCAAGGCAGCAGCTCTTCCTGCCCACGGGTCCTGTCCCCGAGCTCTCATAATATTACCATTTTGCACCAAAGACATCTCAAGAATTCTTTCCTGGCTGTAGGCTCTGGACCTCACCCACATTCAAAAACTACATCAAGGGACCCCTGGGTGGCTTAGCAGTCTGGTGCCTCCCTGCAGCCCAGGGCATGATCCTGGAGTCCCAGGATCAAGGCCCACATCAGGCCTCCTCATGGAGCCTGCTGCTCCCTCTGCCTGTATCTCTCATGAATAAAAAAACGAAATATTTTTTTTAAAAAATTACATCAGGAGGATTGATCAAGGTTCAGAATCTCTGCCTTGCAGCTTTTTAAAGTAGAAAGTCTAACTCCGCTGTGTCCATGGGGTGACTGGACTCGGGGACCCTGACCTCTGCTGCTGAGAGTCACAGCAGGCCGATAACGAAAACGTCTGCGCTGCTTTTCTCATTCATCCTAAGAAATAGGGCCTCGTGCCCACGAGCGTGCACACTGATGTGACCCGATGGTTTGGGATGGACCCCGGCAAGGTTATGCTTCGCTTGCCAAACCCAAGTCCCAGAACTTCCTGAGGCTGAGCGGTCAGGAGGTTTCCAGAACAAGGACAATGGCCAATTGTTGCCCAGGAGACAGCAACCTTCATTCCAGCCCTGCAGTGTGCTAGACTCTGGTCTTTATTTTTTTTATTTTTATTTTTTTTAAGATTCTATTTACTTATTTGAGAGAAGGGGGGGTGGGCAGGAGGAGGAGCAGAGGGCAAGGGACAAGCAGACTCTGAGCTGAGCTCAGAGCCCAATGTGAGGCCCAATCCCATAACCCAGAGACCATGACCTGAGCCAAAACCAAGAGTCAGAGGCCCAATCTACTGAACCACCCAGGGGCCCCAGATTCTGGTCTTTAATCTTCACTTATTTTCAAAGATTTTATTTATTTATTTGACACCCTTGGTCTTTAGTTTTAATAATGACTAAGGAGTCTTAGACCTCCAGGCCCAGGAGCCTGCTAGGAACACACATTAGGAACAGGCAATCTGGGGCACCTGGGGGGCCCAATGAGTTAAGGGTCTGCCTTGGGCTCAGGTCATCATCCGGGTGCTTGGGATCGAGCCCCACATTGGTCTCCACACTCCATGGGGAGCCTGCTTCTCTCCCTCTGCCCTCCTCCCTTGTGTGTGTGTCTCTAATAAATAATCTTAAAAAAAGAAAAGAAAAGAAAAGAAAGGAAACAGGCAATCAGAACTGGAGGGAAGGGGGCTCCTGGAGCCCTCGGGACATGGGGTCCACACTGCGACAGAGAGGCTGAGGCTGGGCTGACCAGAAACGTTCTGCTAATGACAGAAAGGGTGGCAAGACGGGGTGACAGAGATCACAGCATTCTGAGGAACTAAATTTAGTGCAGGCTGGAGAGGAGAGGGCAAAAGCTGGGTGCAGGGAGAGGGCTGGGAAGGCAAACAAGCCCAGGTGGCAGAAAGAATTTCACTGTGTCAAAGAACATGAACTTCATCCAGAAGATATTTAAAAATGAGTTAACTATTTACTGATAAGAAGAGAAACTGAGCGGCTGGAAACAAGGGAGAGGTGGAAACTTCACTTGTATGGACATTTACACCTTTTGCCCTCTGAGCCATGAAAATCACTTTGAGTAAGTACTCAAAAAAATTCCAAAAATTCAAAAGTAAAAGTGTTTTTACAGTATATTTTGAAATCCCCCCGCTTAGATGAGTCTGGCTGTGTACTAGGCTCTGGGGAAGCAAAACGGACGGCAAACGGCCCCTACCAGCTTCTAACCTAGAAAGGGTTTTCAAAGCTCTGTGCCTCATCCGAGACACAGCCCACCTCTGGGTGGATTCCCCACGTCAAAAGATGTGCAAACAAATCATTACAATCCGAGCAAAATGATTGTTATACTAGAGATGGGGGTTTGGAACGTTGAAAGCACAGCTTGGGGGGCGATGAGCCTGTGATGGCCTGAAAACTTGCGGACACATCCCGTCATCTGGGTTTTGGTGGGAGGCCACATGTAAACGGGGTCTTGAAGAATGCACAGGAGCTTTACCAAACAGAAAAGAGAGGAAGACCCCCAAGAGGAATAGAAAGTCCTGAAAAGCCCTGCAATGCTTTCGGAGGAAAGAAACAGTTTGGTGTGATGATCAGGGCAGCACAGGAAAGAGTATGTGATTTTAAATGAGAAAAAAAAAAGAGTATGTGAGGATGAATTGACTTCCCCCCACCCAAATAGCAGGAAAGATAACTTATGGAAATTATTTTTTCTGGGTGCCTGGGTGGCTCTGTTGGTTAAGCTTAGCTCAGGTCATGATCCCAGGGTCCTGGAATCGAGTCCTACTGCGGACTCACTGCTCGGCAGGGAGCCTGCTTCTCCCTCTCCCTCTGCTTATGCTCCCTCCCTCTCTCCATCAAATAAATAAAATATTTTTTAAAAAGAATAATTTTTTCTATCTTGTATTTGTCCTCCCATAATTTTTACTGAAACCTAGTTTCTGGGCAGCCCGGGTGGCCCAGCAGTTTAGCGCCTGTCTTCGGCCCATGGCGTGACCCTGGAGTCCTGGGATCGAGTCCCATGTAGGGCTCCCTGAGTGGAGCCTGCTTCTCCCTCTGTGTCTCTGCCTCTCTCTGTGTGTGTCTCATAAATAAATAAATAAATAAAATCTTAAAAAAAAAAAAAAAAAGAAACCTAGTTTCTGTTGGTTAATATAAGAAGTAAAAAAAATTGGTGTAATGAGCAAATAAATATATGGGAAAAATTCAGAAGCAGGTGAATAAGTTTGTTTTTTTTTTCCCCTTGTGAAATATGCTCATGGTTTTGATTTTTATATTTTATGGACGATATTTCCATTACCAAGATTGTTCTTTGTTTACGTATTGGAATTAATTGTTATGGATGTTTGGTCTCTTCCACAGAAATCAAGGCTTCCTGTTGGTTTGCAGCCCAAACTCTCCCACTGCTTGTTTTCTTTGGCTTACACCGTTGGTTTCCAGTTTTAGTTTTGGTTTTCCAATAGGACAGCTTCTAGCTTGTCTTCAAACATTGAAATAGCAGGTAATGTGGAGTCTGTGTTCTGCATGACAACCATCAGCGGGACCTGACTGTGAGCCTGTCGCTTCAGGCATCACCCCCGGGTCCCAGGCTTGCGGGGTTCACCCCAGCCCCTCTGGGTCTTTGGGGTTGCCCTGGATCTGCCAGAGGTTCCACCAGGGGGCAGTGTGATCAGCGTTTTGGAGAGCAGGGTGGGGAGGAAGTGCTTGGAGCAGGTTCTGCAAGCAATGGAAGGAGGCCCTCCTTTCCTTCCTGGAGGGTAAGTGCTAAGGCACAACTTCCCTTGGCGCAGCACAGTGAAGGGTCGGGACTAAGAGCCAGCTGCAGGCCAAGTATTTTTTTTTTTTTTTTAAAGATTTTATGTATTTATTTATGAGAGACAGAGAGAGAGAGAGGCAGAAACACAGGCTGAGGGAGAAGCAGGCTCCATGCAGGGAGCCCCATGAGGGACTCGATCCCAGGACCTTGGAATCATGACCTGAGCCAAAGCCAGATGCTCAAGCACGGAGCCACCCAGGTGCTCCAGGGACATTTAATTTTTATCTGCATTTCCTTCTGCCTTTGTTTCCCGCCTTACTCCTAGTCAGGTGGCTTTCCACCAGCCGGGACTTGGGGGACCGCCTGTGTCTCTTGGGCCCAGTGAAATCTCAGTGTATATTTTATAAAAAGAGACGACCCAAGGGGTGCGTTGGCCTCTACCCCTATACAGGAAGGACACCGATGTCCCTTTGCGGTCAAGGGCAAAGCTGGGGGGTTGGGCCGAGGACACCGAGGACCAGGGCCCTCCTCGCGTCTGGCCAGTCTGGTCCTGGGTGTCCCCCAAGTCCCCGGGCAGCCTTGGTGGCCAGGGCCGCGTGTCTCTGCGGCTCTGATCCTGTGGATGTCATCAGCCAGGATGCCGAATCCTACTTCCTCTCTGTTTTCCGTTGCTTTCTCTCTGCGTTTGTTTTCTTTGGCTGCTGTGGGCAGATTTGCTTCTCATCTGAGCAGCATGTGCCCTGGTCCGAGTGAGGGCCGAAGGCTACAGCAGGATACAGCCCTACAGCAGGATACAGCCCTCGGGGGAAGGGGAGAGACTGGCCTTGCTGGGGCCTCCTCTGCAAACCCAATCGCAGCCCCTAGAAAGCCATCGCCCTCACCTCCCTCTCTCCACTCACTGCCCCAAGAAAAAGATTAGGCGAGCGGCTCCTTACCCGGGGTTAGCCTCAAAATAACCTCTCTTTCCCAGGATGCCTTTCATTCTGTGTATTTATTTAAACTGCAAAAGTCTTGAACACTTTTAGTAAGTATGGCCGGAAAATAGTGGCACAGGTGTGAGTACTCTCCAACACTTGGGTTGCAAGCACAGTCTTGTTTTTTTTTTTTTAAATTAAGATGCAATTCATATAACATAAAGTTTGCCATTTTATTTTTTTAAGATTTTATTTATTTACTCACTAGAGACACACAGAGAGAGAGAAAGAGGCAAAGACACAGGCAGAGGGAGAAGCAGGCTCCAGGGAGCCTGATGTGGGACTCGATCCGGGGACTCCAGGATCACACCCTGGGCTGAAGGCAGTGCTAAACCGCTGAGCCACCCGGGGTGCCCTAAAGTTTGCCATTTTAAAGTGTGCAATCCAGGGACGCCCGGGTGGCTCAGTCGGTGAAGTGTCTGCCTGTGGCTCAGGTTGTGATCTCAGGGTCCTGGGATGGAGCCCCGGGTCTGGGTCCTTGCTCAGCGGGGAGCCTGCTTCTCGCCCTGCTTGTGCGTGCTCTCTCTCGCTCTCACTCTCGCTCATTCACTCTCTCTCTCAAATAAATAATAAATAAAATCTTTTTAAAAAGTAAATGGGGCAGCCCTGGTGGCTCAGCAGTTTAGTGCCGCCTTCAGCCCAGGGCGGGATCCTGGAAACCCAGGATCGAGTCCCTCATAGGGCTCCCTGCATGGAGCTTGCTTCTCCCTCTGCCTGTGTCTCTGCCTCTCTCTCTCTCTCTCTCTCTGTCTTTCATGAATAAATAAATAAAAATCTTTTTACAAAAATAAATAAAAAATAAAAAAGTAAATAAAGTGTGCAACCCAGTGGGTTTTAGTATCTTCGCTGTATGGTGCAATCCTTACTTCTACCGCATTCCAGAACATTTCCATCACTGCAAAGAGAAGCCCCCCACCTCTCCCCGGCCCTCATTCCCTGGCAACCACTAGTCTGCTTTCCATCCTCATGGATTTAGCTATTCTGGGCATTCGTTTTTGTTTTTTTGCTGGTTTGTTTGTTTGTTTTTGACATTCTGTATTCATGGAATCATACAACACGTGGCTTCTGTGTTTGCTTTATTTCATTTAGTGGAATGTTTTCAGGGTCCTTCTCTGGTGTGGTGTGCGTCAGTACTTTATTCCTTCCTGTGGAGGAATAATATTCCAGTGTATGGATATCCCACATTTTGTCTGTCCATTCACCAGCTTCCACTTTGGGGTATTATATTATAAATCATGCTGCCGTAAGCATTTGTGTGTCAGTTTTGTGACAGCATATGTTTTTTTTTTTTTTTAAGATTTATTTATTTATTTATGAGAGACACAGAGAGAGAGAGACAGAGAGGCAGAGACACAGGCAGAGGGAGAAGCAGACTCCACACAGGGAGCCCCATGCGGGACTCAATCCTGCGACTCCAGGATCACATCCCGGGCTGAAGGTGGCTAAACCGCTGAGCCCCCCCGCGCTGCCCCAGTATATGTCTTTGATGCTCTTGGGTATATGCTGGAGTGGGTCCTATGTCACTCTACATTTAATGGTTTTGAGGACTTGCCAAGTCTTTTCCACAGTGGCTGCCCCATTTTACATTCCCACCAGCAATGTGTGCGATCCCTCCCATTTTCCCCCAGTTTTATCAAGATATACTTGACATATAACAATGTATTCATTTGGGCAGCCCCGGTGGTGCAGCGGTTTAGTGCCGCCTGCAGCCCAGGGCATGATCCTGGAGGCCCTGGATCGAGTCCCACATTGGGCTCTCTGCGTGGAGCCTGCTTCTCCCTCTGCCTGTGTCTCTGCCTCTCTCTCTCTCATGAATAAATAAATAAAATCTTTAAAAAAAAAAACCAATGTATTCATTTAAGGTAGACCACATAATGATTTATGTATGTATTCTGAAATGATCACAATAAGTTAACGTCAATCACCTCACATAAAAAAAATCACCTCACATAGAATTTTTTTCTTTCTTGTGATGAACACCTTTAAGGTCTACTCTCTTAACAACTTTCAAATATACGCTATAGTAGGGTTGACTATAGTTGCCATACTGTCCATGATATCCGCACAACATGTTTACCTTAAAACTGAAGGTTTAGGGACGCCTGGGTGGTTCAATGGTTGAGTCTGTGTCTCTCATGAATAAATAAATAAAATCTTTTAAAAAATAAAAAAAAATAAAGATGTTCAATAAAATCAGACACCAAAGGACACTGACTGGTAAGGACAGATTTTAATCAGTAGCAACTATTGCAATAAGGAAGAGAGTCCAGCATAACTGACCTCAACTTCAATCTGCACAGAAGTGAGTGGTCATTTTATTTTTATTTTATTTTGAGTGGTCACTTTTAAAAAAAAAAATGTATTTATTTGGTAGAGAGCACAAACAGGGAGAGTGGCAGAGGGAGAGGGAGAAGTGGACTCCCCGCTGAGCAGGGAGCCCAGTGAAGGACTCGATCCCAGGATCCTGGGATCATGACTTGAGCAGAAGGCAGGTGCTTCATGGACTGAGCCCCCCACCCCAGGCACCCCGTGAGTGGGCATTTAGGGAAGAACGCTAGACCGCTGGTCAGGGAAGTGAGAAAGTACAACCAAGTGGGAAAGGGGATTGATCCCTACGAAACCCCCTGAGTTCACTACCTGAGCTCATCGAGTTAGGCTCCCACGATAGCTGCTGCAAGGCAGGGGCCCTGTCTTTCTGCCTTGGTGGGAACAAACAGCAAGTTCTTCTGCCACCCTTGAGTTTCCTCAGGCAGGCACTTTAAGGGGAGTGAGGATCATCCAAGAGATGTAGCTCTGAGCTGTTACAAACTGCTAGTGCTCGTTCATGTCTTTCTAGGCCAAGGTTGAGGCTAGTCAAGCCAGAAGAACCTGGGAGCAGTTTGCTCAGACAAAATGAGGAAGAGTGTTGGGGGTGGTGGTGGCGCGGAATCTTTCTCTAGAACTTTTGTCGTGTTCCTGTCAGAGTAGACAATGAAGCACAACCCTGATATCATTAACTAATTTATAAAATAAATTGGGTTCACCAAGTCCTGCTATAGAGATCCCATCAACCCAACCGGGTAACAGAGAAGTCACACACAGCACAGCTTGTCTATTGAAATGTAGGCCAGAGGTGTCTGTTTTCATGGATACGTACAGATCACGAAACACTAGGTGGGGAGTCAACCATCTGGGCCTGAACTCGATCCTCCCTCCCACAACAGGAAACAAATTCATCTGGATGATGTGCTAAAAGAGTTGTTGACATAAACAGAAGGAATCCTGGCTGATTTTATTTTTATTTTTATTTTATTTTATTTTTTTTTCTGACTGATTTTAGATGAAAACTTCTAACAGAGAAGCTCTGGGGAAGGAATGCTCTTGGGTGGAGAACACGTCTTTATAACCAAACTCCACAATTGCTGCTATTTAAAGCTTTTCACGACAAATGGAAAAACCAAATAAACTCTCTTGCTTTGGATAAACCATTGTGGCCTTTGACAGTGTGAAAAACATTTTCCTTTGTCGGTCTCTCCTTCAATAACCAGGATGGGGAACAAGCAGATTTAGTAATGCCCAGCCCAACCCTACACCATGCACTTACCCCTTCTAGTGTCGTCTGCTCACTGTAACCTGTTATCTTGATACGTATGAATTACGACTGAGCATTTATTACCTGCCAAACTCCCTAGGTTGACAAAACAAACTGGGAGGCATTCTGGGCCTGGCATAAGTACTCCATCTTGGGCCTCTGGGATTGTTTGGGTTTTTTACAGTATAAATAAATCTACAAGCAAATACGTATAAGGTGAAAAGTGAAAAAGGCCCTGTGGGAAGTTGGAATGGTCTAGTGACGTGAAGATTCAGAGAAAGGAGAAATAACTTTTGCCTGGAGCTGAGAGAAAGAGTCCTTCCTTGTTGAGAAAGGCCTCCAAAAAGCATACTTCTGAATGGGGAGCTCACCATGGTACCAGGATAGCTATTAAGAGCTGTGTAAGGAGGAAATGCCCAGTCAGAATTGGGGTGATCTGGTTAGGATACCCAGTTAGATGACCTTGCCACATCTAGACCTTGTTTACTTCCTTTTGCTGGAGGAATAATTATATTTTAAGGCCTGAAAGCCCATCTTCCATCCAACTCATTCCCCTAATTAAAAGCCGCCATGATAACAAACACTCTCACATCCTGCTTTTCTCCTAATCTAAATACATTGCGTCTAGATATTTCCTTCGAGTTCAGAGTTCTTGCAATTTGTTTTAATGTTTAAGAACAATGAGAAAAAGACCCATTTTCTCCATTCATATATATATAGTGATGTATGTACCTTAGGATTTTAATATTCTGTGGGGAAAGCCTTGTGGATTTCAAGTGTCATGCTGGGAGCCCGTAAGTCTAGAGACTGGGAACTTTCTAGCCAATTATTAGTGATATGGAGAACAAAGCCAAGAGAAATGTAGATAAAATTAAATTTCCTCACAACTGGCAGCCCATGGATAAATACCTGGCATTCCTCAAGGAGCTCATAGCCGCCTTAATGTTAATGCTTTGCTAGAAACTAAAAGCAACCTTAGCTTGACAATAGCCAGACCTCCAGAATCCTGTAATCTTTAACATACAGAAATCCCTTCAGAGACTTCCATTCTCTTTACTCCCCCAGCTTAAACATATATAATCAGTCCCACCTCACAATCACAGTGCATCTCCTTCTGCCCATGGGTCCTGCCCCTGTGCTATCATAAAGGCCCCTTTTTGCACCATAAAACATCTCAATAATTCTTTCTTGATCATTACGCTCAGCAACCCCACATCATTAGGACTATTAATGAGAAAATCCTAAAAGCCCATAAGGACACAGAAGAGAAGTGTCAAAATCAACCCCTCTTCTCTTCCCCTTTATCCATTTCCCAACACTAGTTACCAAGGGATTAAGGTTAACAACAAGAATATTTTCGTCAATCATCAAACGTATTATGCACATACTCTATGATTAAACCGTAGAGCAGAAATTTTAAAACATATTGCAGGGGATCCCTGGGTGGCGCAGCGGTTTGGCGCCGGCCTTTGGCCCAGGGAGCGATCCTGGAGACCCGGGATCGAATCCCACGTCGGGCTCCCGGTGCATGGAGCCTGCTTCTCCCTCTGCCTGTGTCTCTGCCTCTCTCTCTCTCTCTCTCTGTGACTATCATAAATAAATTTAAAAAAAAAAACATATTGCAGCAAACATTATGTGACTTCCATGAGGTAGATGCTTTTCCAAGAATTATTATCTCTCTGAGTTCTGGTGAAACTCATGGGAGATTTTATAAACCTTAATTTATAAACAAGATTCTACTAAAGTAAAACAAGTAGAAATTCCTTGGCTGTCCTTTGTAGAACAAAAAACCAAAACAAAACAAAACAAAAAGAAAACAACAAAAACCAAAATTCAACCAAGTAAATTTTAACATCTAATTGGCTTTATTGTTAAAACTTAAAAAAAACCCTCTAATTGGCTCTATTGAGCAATTCATGAATTGGGTAGCATCCCATCTAGCAAGTTAGCAGGCAGTGGTCTGAGGAGCTGTATAAAATGGAAAGATTTTATTTTTGTTCTTTACTTCCAAATTTTTATTTAAATTCTAGTTAGTTAACATGTAGTGTAATATTGGTCTTAGGAGTAGAATTTAATGATCCCTCACTTATATTTAACACCCAGTGCTCATCACATCAAGTGCCCTCCCTAATACCCATCACCCATCTAGCCCACTCCCAGGCCCACCTCCCACCATCAAGCCTCCATTTGTTTCCTGTAAGTAAGAGTCTTTGGCAATAGTCGGTTGAGCATCCAACCTTTGGTTTCAGCTCAGGTCATGATCTCAGGGCCATAGGATCAAGCCCCGATCGGGCTCCATGCTCAGCAGGGAGTCACTTGAGATTCTTTCTCTCCCTCTGCCCATCCTTTCCCTCTCTCTCTCTCTCTCTCTGTCTGTCTGTCTCTCTCAAAAATAAGTAAATAAATCTTTTAAAAAATGTTTTTAAAAAATCTCATGGTTTGCCTTTCTCTCTCTCTCCTTTTCTTTCCCCCCTCCCACACATTCATTTGTTCTGTTTCCTAAATTACACATATGAGTGAAATAATAGGATATTTGCCTTTCTCTGACTAATTTTGCTTAGCACAATACCCTCTAGTTCCATCTACATCGATGCAAATGGCAAGATTTCATTCCTTTTGATGGCCGAGTACCATTCCACTATATATGCGTACCACATCCGAAACGGAATCCCAGAGGTGGGACAAGGAGTTACATTAGTGAAGGTTTACCCCAGGCAGCCTCTCTTTCCCATGAGGAAGGTGCAGGGGGTCTTACCATGCAGATTACTTTGTCTTCCTTTGGGGGGGGATGGAGAGGATCCTTAAATTTCTGGGGAAGGTTGAAACTGCAGTTAGGTTGGGTAGTAAACCCTGGTTTGGTGACTTGGCCCAAGCGATGCCATTTGGGGGCCTGTCGTATTCTTTTTAACGATTTCCCCCCTTTGATCAGATTCTCCACATAATGGAGAGATGTGATCAAAATTGAAGGCACTGGAGCCACTTTCAGCTACACCCTGTGGTTCTCACAGCTTTTATGGATCCTCTGTGTGATATTCACAGGTTATGATGTTTTTTGCTGGTTCTCTGTGATATTCACAGGCCACAACCTCACACACCTTGTCAGCTGCTTCCTTCACTTCTCTGACATTCCAGGCTGGGGAGATCACCTGCTTGGTACTTAGCGGCTGCAAACAGGCACTGAAAGTTTTTCGAGAGGATACAATGCACCAGGGAGATGATTACGATAACTATAAGCAGGGTAATTCCCAATATTTGGGGTGAACTTCAGAGCCATGGTCCTGAGACCCACACCTATCAAAGACCCCACTGAAAGCATCACACCCTTTTAAGGCAAGTGGCTTGCTCAGTGACCTAACATGAAACCTAAGCGAGTAAATCTGGACATGGCAGGTGATGTTAACCACAGCATAGACATTTTGTTGCTCAGGTGCAAGAGCCAATTGTCACTTTGCAAGCTTCTGGCTTAAGATTGGGAAAAACCGACACGGAGGACCCAGTGACCCTCCAAGGGGAAGACAGGTACTGGTTCAGGGCTATCTGGCGTAAAGTCCACTTGGATAATCAGAATTAGATATGTGGGGTGGGGGTGGGGGACCAGAGCAGAAAAAGTGTTTCAGGTTCCCCTGGAAAGAAAAACACAACCAAGGAGGGAGGGTTAGGATTCTACCTCTGAACAGTCTCCTCAAGGCTTTCTGCACGTGGCGAGGCCTCTCGGCCTCTGTTTTCCTGTTTAAATAGTGGGGATATCTGTCTTGGGCTGTTCTGAGAATTAAATGCCTGTGATATTAAACACCTAGCAAAAAAAATAAAAAATAAAAAATAAAATAAACACCTAGCAGGGCAAGCATTTACTAAGGCAGCGCGTTACTCTTCTCTGCACAGCCCTGCTTCATGTGCGTGCACAGGAGGCTCCCGCCACACCCCCCGCCTGGAGGGCCTGGGACGTGCCCTTCAGCAGACCCCAGTGCCAGGAGACACCAGCAGGGAGAGTGCATACAGTGAGTCCCGGCCTGCCCCAGGAGGCCAAGGTCAGGGACTGGGGAGTCACGTGACCCCTGGGTTCCAGGGTAAAAATGACAACAACGTTGCAGGAAATGCCAAGGCTGCAGCAGAAAACCCCGGGGCCTGGCCTTGCACTTTGTATTTTCTGGCCCGGCAAAGAGGCATTGTAGAAATTCAACAAATAAACAGTCTTGGCCTTGAACTCAAAAGACTTTTGGCATTCTTAGGCTTCTCCCCCCAGCCGTGCCTTCCCCTTCCCCGTTGTTCAGGCCAGAATCCAAGGGAATCCTTTGATTCCTCTCTTCCCCTCCCTCCTTCTCTTTTCCTCTCATGGCCCAGGCAAGAGGCAGTGATGCCCACCCCAGGCCCACTCTGTCCCCACGGCAGCTCGGGGGGACTTTTCACTGTGGAGTGGACCCCAATGCCACTCCCTCACCCCAGACTAAGAACCCATCAGGAGTTTCCCCTTCATTTACCCTCATTGCCAACATCCATGGGAGCGGGCGCCACCGTGTTGGCCCCTAGCGTGCCATCCCAGCCCCGTGTCAGGCACAGAGTGAAGCTCAGGGAACCCCTGCTGGACAGCCACGGGTGACTGGGCCTGTGAAAGAAGGAAGAAACTGGGGGCACCTGGGGGGCTCAGTTGGTGAAGTGCCTGCCTGCAGCTCAGGTCATGATCAGTCCTGGGATCGAGTCCTGAGTCAGGCTCCCTGCTCCATGCAGAGCCTGCTTCTCCTGCTCCCCCTGCCCCTCCCCTCACCATTCATGCTCTCTCTCTGTCTCAAATAAATAAAATAAAATAAAAAAAGAGGAAGAAATTGATAAATGAAAGACACCATGCAGCCAGGCACCCTGCTCAGACTTCCTTAGATACAGCACAGGGGCAGCAAAGGTCCCAAGCAGAGACTCACACATGTGACCTCAGGCTGGTGGGGGAGCCCCAGGAATACCTCAGGGATCCTTGAGCTCATCACCCAGCTCACCACCCAGCTCATCACCCAGCAGAGCAGTGCCTGCAGCCTGGATGGTCTGGGTCTCTGTCCCGCCCCCGGGCAGTCTGGGTCTCTGCACCCCCTTCCCCCCAGGGTGATCTGGGCCTCTGTCCCCCACCCCAGGCAGTCTGGGCCTCTATCCCCCCCCCAGGCGGTCTGGGTCTCTGTCCCCCCACCCCAGGCGGTCTGGGTCTCTGTCCGCCCCCCCCAGGCGGTCTGGGTCTCTGCCCCCCCACCCCAGGCGGTCTGGGTCTCTGTCCCCCACCCCAGGCAGTCTGGGCCTCTATCCCCCACCCCAGGTGGTCTGGGTCTCTATCCCCCTTTCCCCCCAGGGAGATCTGGGCCTCTGTCCCCCCCTGGGTGATCTGGGTCTCTGTCCCCACCTCCCCCTGGGCAGTCTGGGCCTCTGTCCCCGCCCTGGCTGTCTGGGCCTCCGTCTGCTCATCAGCAAAGGTTCACTGAGCTCCTGCTATGTAACTGGCACCGGGCGAGGCACTAGGGTGACCCTGCGAACCACAGTCCTGTGGCCGCGGAGCCTACCTCCCGGGGGTGGGGGGCCTCAGCCAGCAGGTGCCCAGAACTACAGAGTGGCCGGCAGGGTCCGGGCCAGGAGGGAGTCCCGTCCTCCCACGGTGGGCGGGGGGGGTTCCTCACCTCCCCTGCGACAGCCTCCTCATCCGGGAAGGGGGCTGATGACAGCCCCTCACTGGCCCTCGTGGTCGGCAGCCTCAGTGGCGCCTCACTCGGTCCGAGTGACAGCGTGTCATCACCAGGCCCCAGGCCCGGGCTGCAGGAAGGCCTGACCCCCCACGTGCCGCCCCTCTCCCCCTGCGCCCCGCCGGCCCGCTGCTCCTCATCCAGGCCAGGCCGCACTCGGGCCAAACTCCATTCACTTCTAGATCATTCCTGGGAGGCCCCGCGCCCAGACCCCCCGAGCTGCCTGATCGGTGTCCCCGCTCCCTGCCACCCGCACGCACTCCATACCCTGCGCACCAGGGGCAGCCGAGCGCGGCAGCAGCCTCCTTCCAAGTGGCCAGTGCTGGGCAACAGTCGCCCAGGGAGGCCTCGTTAGGAGCTTTCTTCCTTGGTCCCCAGCAGGCCTGTCAGGTCGTCGGGCTCACACGCGCTCCAGGGATGTATGTTTTGTGATTTTTTTGTTGGACATAAAACAATAAATAGGGGCCAGCTTTGCTCTAGACACACCACAAAGATTCCTATAAAGATTCAGGCGGGGGCGCCCGGGTGGCTCAGCGGTTGAGCATCTGCCTTCGGCTCAGGGCGTGATCCCGGGGTCCCGGGATCGAGTCCCGCATCGGGCTCCCTGCATGGAGTCTGTGTCTCCCTCTGCCTGTGTCTCTGCCTCTCTCTGTGTGTCTCTCATGAATAAATAAATAAAATCTTTTTAAAAAAAAGATTCATGCTGTTTCCTTTCTTTTCTTCCTTCTTTTTCTGCCCCTCACATATCCAGCACCCACTATGCGCAGACATCAGGCTGGGGAGTCACAGCATGGGGAGTCACGCGTGTTAACAACCCATTCTCATGCTCTCCCAGAGCAGAATTAAATGGAGGCTAAGACACAGGACCTGCAGGATGTTGCTGAGATCAGGGAAAGTCTCCTGGAGGAGGAGGCCTTGCGCTGAGAAGCAAGATTCCAAGGACAGGGCTGGGTGGTTGACAGAAGGCCTGGGGCAAAGGCCAGGCCTCGGCCTCTGCTAGTGGGGAAGCCAAGTCACGAGGGAGGCAGGACAGAGGGTGTGGTGGGGTTGGGGAAAGCACCAGCAGTGCCAGAAAACAACTTGATCCCTCTTCTTGACCTGGGACACAGGCTGCTGGGGAAGCGATTCCTATTGTTTCTGTTTCCTTCTGGGGGAGGGGGGCGTGCAGAGGAGCCGGCAGGCAGGCCGATTGTCAGAGTGGCCTTGAGAGCTCCTTAGGAGGTCGAGAGGGAGGAAGAATAGGAAGGGGCTGGAGAAAGAAAAGATAAGCAAGATCAAAGTAAACGAGACAGGATTTTGTCAGAGGAAAGCTGCAAGAAAATCCCTCAGACTCAGGGCCCCAGAGCAGCGGGATCCTAATAACGCACACTGTCAGCCCCGGGTCCAGAGTGGTGAAGTGACTGGGTCAAAGCCACAGAGCCGATTGCCTTCTGGACTCTCTGTACAGTGCTCTGATTACTTCTGGGGCTGAGAGCAAGCGCAGAGGAAGACCCAGATCCCTTCTCCCTCCGAAGTTCTGTGTTAGCAGAGGGTGCCGCCCAGGTCCCAGCCAGGCAGGACATCCCCTGCCCAAGGGCCCAGGAAGACCTCGTGGCCCAGGACCTCCTGGCCTTGGAAGTCACAGCACTTCTCTGGCCAGCAGCAGCCCCCACCTCCAGGGCCCTGGACACCCGCGGCCAGGAGAACAGGCCGGGCCCTGCTTGTAGCAGAAACCGCCTCCTCTGCAAAGGCCGCAAGCGGGGGCTGCTGCCCTCTCCCCACCACCCCCTGGAGGCCCCTGGCCCGCCACACCACCACTCACTTTTCTCTTCCCTCTGGGCCTTTGCACATGTTCTCTCATCACCTGAAACCCTCCCTCCTTCCCACCCTCTCTTCCCCCTCTGCCGAGACAGCTCCCGCTCCTGGCGCAGGTCCCAGCTTTGAGGGTCCCTTACCTTCGGGGGAGCCTTCCCGAGATAGGGCCAGGGGCCGCCGCTGAGGGGCCGCTTGGTCTCCCGAGGCTTGCACTCCTCACACCGGATCAGCGTGGGCTGGAACTACGGAAATGAACAGAAGTTCCCTCAAGTGCAGACCTTACTTCTATTTTTTAATGATTTCCAGAAACAACGACCTACTGAGCTCGTTCTACGGGTTTTGCTATGGTAGGAATTCCTATCCTCCCCGAGGTGGGTATTATCACCCCCTCTTGTCAGATAGGCAAACTGTCCTTCAGAGAGGCTGAGCCTCCTGCCCAAGGCCACGCAGGGAGCGAGATGCGGACTCAGTGCGGTGGACACGCAGATGTGCTACTGCCCAGATCCGCCTTCCTGGGGGGATTCAGCCCCACCTGCTGCGGTGTCTGCAGAGGGCTTGTCAGCTCCGAGCACTTTATTTATTTATTTTTTAAAAATATTTTATTTATCTATGCATGAGAGACACAGAGAGAGAGAGAGGGGCAGAGGCACAGGCAGAGGGAGAAGCAGGCTCCATGCAGGGAGCCTGACGTGGGACTTGAACCCGGGGCTCCAGGATCAGGCCCTGGGCCGAAGGCCGCGCCAAACCGTCCAGCCACCAGGGCTGCCCCAGCTCCGAGCACCTTGAAGCCCCGCCTGAGCTCTGGAGAGGCACCTTGCGCAGAGGGCAGCCCACATCCACAGACGGGCCAGCGCTGGTACAGAGGCCTGGCCGTCCTGGGGCCGGGCCCCCACTGTGGCTCTGCATCTGCTGCCTGGTCCTGCCTCCTTCTCCTGGGGGGCTGATCCCACGGCGCCCCTGTCATGCGTGAGCCAGCTCCAAGCACCACGCCCGAGCTGGGTCTTTCCGCAGCGTCGGCGGAGTTGGGTCCAAGGCTGGGGTGACATCATCACAAAGCGGGTCCAGGATTCCAAGTCCAAAGACTTGCCTTCTGGGGCAGCACGCAGAGCAGAGCATAAGGCAAGTCACACAAGAAACGAGATAAAAGGGGTTCAGAAAGTTCAAGAACCCAACCTGAAGTCAGTCTGGGGGCTCGGTGGAGACCAGGCCTCGGTCCAGTCCGGGTCAGCTCCGGCCTCTTCCCGCATCTCGTGCTTGAGCAGGGAAGGTTCTGGGTTCTGTTCGCAGATCCCTGGGGCAGAGCCTTTGGCCGCAGCTGCCTTTTTGACCGAGGTCACGTCCGAAGAGCATGACGGTTTACTGCAAACGTGCTCCTCTTTGGGAGGGATTGGGGTCAATCTGGGCCTGGGTGTGTCGTCAGCTGGTGCTGGTGTCGCTCCCGTACCCTTTACTCCTTGTGTCACTGCTCGGCACAGGCCCCTGCTTGACATGAGTCACTCCATCTTGCTCTCTACAACCTCCTCACCGCCACCAGCATGTAAGCCTCCAGCCCGGGACAGTGTGACACCAGGACACACAGCCACAACCACCCCCTCCCAGTGGAGCAGCCGGGCCACCCAGCACGGTGCGGGCACACGGCAGGTGCACAGAGCTGATTTGCTGAATACGTGAGCAGAACACAAATGAGGAGGCTCCTTGGGTGATTGATGAAAGTGCATACTTGCTCTGCGGGGCCTCATGGTTGTTATTAGTGAATTTGCAGGGCCCCTGGCACCCTCCTGAGAGCCCTGAGCTGCATTCCCGGTGTGTGTCCTTGGAACACTGTGCCAAGGAGTTGACAGACTCCTGCACCTCCCCCCCAGGCCACAAATAAGACCAGTCTGGGTGTTGGGAAACAGCCAGCTGCAAACCTGATGGAGTTCAGGGTGAAAGTGCAGAGTCCTTCCCCACCTGGAAGGGCTGGGAAAGCCCGGGAGCTACAACAAACCTTTTCCGGCCACCTCCAGCCACCTGCCTGGGTCAGCTGCTCAGGAGCCCCTGCCCCCACGCCGGCTCTGCGGCAGCTCCTTTGTTCTAAGCAAAGGGAAGGTGGGGCTCTGCTCCCACCAGGTAGCTGGAAGGCATTCCGGCAGGTAAAGGAGGAGTTGAGGGGGAGAGAGAACTACTAAGAGTGGAGGCCGAGCAGGCTGTGTGCCCCCCACCCGCCCCTGTAGCAGGTTGGGGTGCGGGAACACCTGGCTGGGGAAGGGGAGTGTCCAAACAGACCAGGTGGGGCCACTGGCCGCTGACAAAATCCAGAGGCGGAGAGAGGAGCGCTGGTGAAACAAGAGAGGAATTTATTTCAGTGAGGCCACCCCAGGGAAGACAGTGGGCTAGCATTTTTTTTTAAGACTGTATTTATTTATCTGAGAGAGAGTATGGGGGGCGGAGAGGGGGCAGAGGGAGAAAGACTCCCCACTGAGCAGGAAGCCCAACGTGGGGCTCGATCCCAGGACCCAGGGATCACGATCTGAGCTGAAGGCAGGCGCTTCACCATCCTAGCAACCCAGGCGCCCCTCGACTAGCATTTCAGACTTTCCAAAAGACCAAAAATAGTTCTAGGTTTATGGAAGGAAAACGTGGGGCAGAGGTGGGTGCCCACGTGCAGGTAGGCAGTGAAGGTTACATCGTTGTCTGGGGGTGAATCCCGGGTGGGTGGGGTCTTGCTGGCTCAGGGCCGACCCTCTCCCTGCCAGTTGAGGGGACAGTTTGGGTTCCCATCAGGGGACGCTTTGCCCACAGGGTCTTGCTCCTGAGCCCAGACAAGCTGAAACCAGAACCGAACTAAATCAAAACGCAAGCAGCTGAAGCTCCTCTTGCATCCCCACCCCTGCTGGCCCCGGGTCTCCCCCCCCCACACACACCCAGGCACATGTCCCCCCAGGTCCAGTTCTGGGACAACTAGCTGACTTTCAACTGGGGGCAGAGACCATCCTAAGGACGCTAGTCAATTCCTGCACGCTCAGGTCTTAACATATTTGATCTTCTAAATAGGCCTCTGAAATAGACACTATTTCCTCTACTTTTTTTTTTTTTTTTTTAAGATTTTATTTATTTGGGAGAGAGAGCAGTTGGGGCAGAGGCAGAGGGAGAAGCAGACTAGACTCTCCACTGAGCAGGGAGCCCGATGCAGGACTCGATCCCAGGACCCCAGGGTCACGATGTGAGCCCAAGGCAGATGCTCAACCGACTGAGCCACCCAGGTGCCCCTACTCCCTCGACTCGACAAAAGAAAGCAAACCCTAAGATTCCAAGGGGCTGTGGAACTTGTCCGAGGTCACGGGGCTGGAGGACGGGAAGCCAGGTGGTCGGATGCCAGTGCCGTCATGCAGGGCGGCTTCCTGCTAGCCTGGGGGCTCAGGTACACGGGCCCTGGGCGCTGGGGGGAAACACGGTGGGAACAGCGACGATGGCTGCAGGAATCCCACGAAGGAAGTGTGGCATCAGACAGTAAATTCAACCACACTGACCTGGGGTCCCGGATCCCTTCCCCGGCCCAGCTGCATGTCCTGCCCTCGGTGTGGGGTGCTGAGATCAGGTGGGGGGCATCCTGATTGGGTGGGGGCTGGTGGCACAGGCGGTGGAGTGATTCACCCAATGCAGAATAAAAGAGAAGCTTGTGGGATACACCAAGGGATCAGAGGGCTCAGGTGGTGATCTTGGGGTCCTGGGATCGAGTCCCTCATCGGGCTCCCTGCATGGGGCCTGCTGCTCCCTCTGCCTGTGTCTCTGCCTCTCTCTGTGTCTCTCATGAATAAATAAATAAAATCTTAAAAATAATAAATAAAATAAATAAAATAAAATAAAATAAATAAAATAAAATAAAATAAAATAAAATAAAATAAAATAAAATAAGGAATAGACTAGAAGCAGTCTGTACATCCTGTGCCTTGGCTGTGGTAAAGCAGCAGCTAAGTAATCTCAGCATCTCAGACATCCATGGTATGACGGCTGGTGGCCCTGCTGAGACTTTCCCGGGGGGCTTCTAGCTCCCCGCCTGATCGTGTTAGGGGCTCAGGGGTGCATGTGGGCTGTGATTATGGTGCAAGGTCCCTCTCCCTCGTGGTCCCTCGGGGGTAACAGGCCCAGAGGGCAGCGAGCGGCAGCTGGAAGTGGCTGAAAGCACAGCCTGGGCCCTGGTGGCAGGGCCTCCGGGCCACAGGATTGATGAAGTTTTGGAATGAGGCGACGTCTGGTGGGGGGAGGTCCGGAGCCGACGACCAAGAAAGAATTCTTGAGACATTTTTGGTGCAAAGTGGTGGTTTTATTAAAGCCCCGGGGACAGGATCCCTGGGCAGGAAGAGCGGCTGCCTTGATGGGTGGCTGATTACACCCCTGGGAGCTGGGAGGGGTTTGAGGACTGAGAATAAGGATTCCTTATTCTCTAAGGAATTTTGGAAGCAAAGTTTCCAGGACCTTGAGGGGGTCCTAGCTATTGTTGGAAACAGGTCACTTATTACCGTCTAATAAAACCTGAGTCATGGGACACCTGGGTGGCTCAGTGGTTTTGCATCTGCCTTTGGTTCAGGGCCTGATCCTGGAGTCCGGGGATCAAGTCCCACGTCGGGCTCCCTGCATGGGGCCTGCTTCTCCCTCAGCCTGTGTCTCTGCCTCTCTCTCTCTCTCTCTGTGTCTCTCATGAATAAATAAATAAAATCCTTTTTTTTTTTTTTTTAAAGGAAAGGTGCTACTTGCTACTCCAGCAGTGATTCTAACCACCTCTTGTAGGAAGGGGAACAGACACGAATTGTTTCCCCCCATTTTGGGCGAAGAAAGCGGGTCTGCATGGAAGGGATCTGAGTGGAGTTAAAGAGCAAGTGAAAGGAGGGGCACGCTCTGACCCTGGTCTGTACTTTTGGCCTCATTTCTCTGTCAGCTTTGAGCCAGACGCACTTATTCAGGGCCTTGTCAACAGGTTATGCAAGTGAATCACCTGAAAACCGCCTGCAGCAAAACACAGCAGAGCCAGTCCTGGAGGTGTTGAATTCTGCCCCTAATTTGCGTCCTGGGTGGAGCTGTAGGGTGCAAGGTGCCGAGCACCCCCGAGCACCCCCGCGGGGAGATTGGGCCTGGCACATCCCCCCCACGCAACCAAATCTTTGTCCTGCCCTTCCCTGACCCCTCCCAGCCCTGCCCCTTCGTGGCTTTCATACCTACCAGGCTCTGGCACTGAGGCTTCTAGAAAATCTGAAGAGACCTCCTTTCCCCTTGGTTATGAAGTTCAGTGGGTGGAGTGGTTTGGCTCAAAAACTTGGCTCTTAAAAAAAAAAAAATCTCATGTATTATTTTTTCCCCACATTTACCCACGAGGGGTCAAGGGAGTTTGAGATTCCCCCCACCCTCAGGCTTTTAGCCAAACCACAGAATTTCTCAAATACAGCCGTCACACGGATGCTGAGGGCATTCCCCGCGCCCCCTATAACTCTATATAATTTGTATTAGAAAATACATTTACGGAGAGATCTATAAAGTTTTCAAAAACAGTTTGGGGATGATGGCATCACAGAGTTACATCGGTTTATCGGGGCTCCTGCAGAGTCAGGAGTGGAAAAAAAAAAGACATTGTGGGGGCAAACCCCATAGCAGCAGCAGCTCCCTGAAGCTGAACCTGCTGGGAGGGTTTCGCAGCCAAGCCCAGGAGGACGACGAGGTGCAGGCGGCCTGAGCTCTAGTCCTGCTTCTGGAGGCTTCCTGGTCCTCTGACCAAGTGCAGGTGCCGGGCAGAGGGGGACAGCGGGGGCGATTCCCAAGTGGCTGAAGACATCAAGGTCTCCCACGGGCTGCCTTGCTCTAGGCCCAACAGCAGGTGGACACAGGTGCCCCCCGCCCTGCGGGGAGGGGAGTCCAGAGGCTTCTCTTCACCTGCCTGGGCCATCGTGATTTATAATAAGAAGCACATAGTCGGTGTTGGTCCTTGATGCTGGCACAAGCTCCCAAAAAACCCCTTCGGAATTTCTAACTCCAGAGGAGAGCCAAGGTGTCTTGTTATGCTAACGAGGCAGGCCACCAGGTTGGCAGGAGAGGCCACCCTGTGATTAGAGGTTTGGAACTTCCCTCCTGGGAGGGCAGACAGACGGGATGGAGATTGAATTCTTTTTTTTTTTTTAAAGATAGATTGATTGATTTATTTATTTATTTATTTATTTATTTATTTATTTATTTATTTATTTATTTATGATAGACATAGAGAGAGAGAGGCAGAGACATAGGAGGAGGGAGAAGCAGGCTCCATGCTGGGAACCTGACGTGGGACTCGATCCAGGGACTCCAGGATCATGCCCTGGGCCAAAGCAGGTGCTAAACCGCTGAGCCACCCAGGGATCCCTTGGAGATTGAATTCTATTAGCAATGGGCACTGACTTAGTCATCCTACATAACGAAGTGTCCATGAAAACAGGGTTCGAGGGACTTCCCAGGTGTGTGGACACACTGGAGATTTGGGGAGAGAGGCTTGGGAGCCCCGTACCCTCTCCTCAGACCTTGCCCTGTGCATCTCTTCCATCCAGTTATGTCCTTTTATAACGGAGTCATATCCTTTTATAATAAACAGGTACTAGTGAGTAAAATGTTTCTCTGAGTTCTGTGAGCCCCACTAGCAAATTAACGGAAGCCAAGGAAGGTGTCGTGGGAACCTCCGATCTGCAGCTGGTCAACCAAAAGCACAGCTGGCAACTTGGACTTGCTAGTGGGGTCTGAAGTGGGGGTCCGTCTGGTAGGAGGACTAAGCCCTTCAATCTGTGGGATCCGATGCTCTCTCCTGGGAACGGTGTTAAACGGAATTAAACTGCTGAACACCCAACCGGTGTCAGACACCTGCTTGGTGGCATCGGAAGACTCACAGCACAACTGTGTGCAGGAGTTTAGTGCCGCCTTCAGCCCAGGGCGTGATCCTGGAGACCCAGGTTCAAGTCCCACATCAGGCTCCCTGCATGGAGCCTGCTTCTCCCTCTGCCTGTGTCTCTGCCTCGGTCTCTCTGTGTGTCTCTCATGAATAAATAAATAAAATCTCAAAAAAAAAAAAAAAAGAAGTACTTGTTCTACTGCAAGCCCTTTCCCACCGTTTCTGTGGGGACTCAGTCAAAGGGCAAGTTACAGATGCCCTACATGGGACCCGCACCTGCCAGCCACCACCCCCCCCCCAGACCTGAGACTCCCACCTGGGGAGTCTGCTGGCAGTTGCAACCTGCAGCACCCCCCACCTCCCACCCCACGGGCCAGCATTTCCCAACTCAGAGAGAAGGAACAGGTGCTTCACCACCTCCTAAGCCACGAGTGAAAAGCGCAGCTTCCTGGTCCCACAGGAGGCTCTCAATCAAAACCCTGCAATAGGGACATAAAGCTCGACTTTATTATTATTTTTGTTAAATATTTTTTTAAGATTTTATTTATTCATGAAAGACACACAGAGAGAGAGAGGCAGAGACACAGGCAGAGGCAGAAGCAGGCTCCACGCAGGGAGCCCGATGTGGGACTTGATCCCGGGTCTCCAGGATCACACCCCAGGGCAAAGGCAGGCGCTAAACTGCTGAGCCACCAGGGATCCCCTGGACTTTAAATTGAACCAGTCTTTCTCTTCCTTGTTCCTGAAGCCTCTCCCCCTTCCCCCTCACAGTTTTTCTGTAAAATCCTTTGTTCCAAGAGCTCGGGATTGGGATAGACGTTGAGAGTTGGTAACAACACCCCATGGTCAGAGCCAGTGCCAGTCGCCAGGCCACCTGGAGACCTGGTGACCACGGCTCAGAGCACGGCCCAGGTTCCTATCAAATCCGCCCAGATCCTGTATTGTCCTCTAAAAACCCCTCAGCCTTTCTACTCTGGGTGGGCTTGGGGTCTGGGAGGCACCAGCCAGCTGCAGCCTCCTTCCCCCAGCAAAGTGATACACTATCTTCCTTCTTTCCACCCAGACTTGGTCTTCGAGTTGCATTTTTTTTTTTTTTTTTTTTGGCTCCAGAGCACAGAGGGTGGTTTTTTCAACAATTGGAGGTTCTAGCAATTTTCACTTTCAGGACTGTGGGCCGCTGGGGTCCGTGAAGGATCTCAAGATGGCTGGGCGAAAACTTGCTCTAAAAACCATTGACTGGGTAGCTTTTGGGGAGATCATACCCCGAAACCAGAAGGCCATTGCCAACTCCCTGAAATCCTGGAATGAGATGCTTACCTCCAGGTTGGCTACTCTTCCTGAGAAACCACCTGCTATCGACTGGGCTTACTACAAGGCCAATGTGGCAAAGGCTGGCTTGGTAGATGACTTTGAGAAGAAGTTTAATGCCCTGAAGGTTCCTGTGCCAGAGATAAATACACTGTCCAGGTGGATGCTGAGGAAAAAGAAGATGTGAAAAGCTGTGCTGAGTTTTCATCCCTCTCAAAGGCCAGGATTGAAGAATATGAAAAAGAGCTAGAGAAGATGAAGAACATAATTCCATTTGATCAGATGACCATTGAGGACCTGAATGAAGTCTTCCCAGAAACCAAATTAGACAAGAAGAAGTATCCCTATTGGCCTCACAAGCCAATCAAAAATTTATAAACTTGAGTTGAGGAGAAAGCCCTGGCCCTCATATTATAAACGTTGGACATTAAAAATAATGATATGGAAAAAAAATTTTTTTCACTTTCAACCGATGCGTGAGCTGAGGCTCCTCCTGCACGCCGAAGGGTTTCTAGAGAACTCTCCACCCCCTACCTTGACACCTCAGAGTTCTAGAGGAATCTGGGCCTCTCTTCCTCCCCCTGGGCCCCGGGGTGGCACAGGTGCTCCAAGGAGGTCCCTGACCTCTCCTGCCCATCAAGGTCCACCTCACTGGAGGCTGCAGACATCTCTTGGGCAAGGCTGGAGAAAAACTCTGCACACACAGAAACATTGTACAAATTAAGGGTTTTATTTACATCATAGGGCAAGCAAAGGATACAAAAGGAGCCTCTTGGTCAAGCACTAAAGGCAAAGCTCTAAACCTCAATCCTCAGTAGGGCGTGGATCCGGACATTTTTAAAAAATCAAAACTGAAGACAGAGAAAAAGGCAAAAAGGTAATCTGCAACCTGCAGGTCCTGTCGGCGGGGAAGCAAGCACCCGGTGACCCTGCGGACAAGCTCATCACTGTACATGTGAATCTGGCTCCCGGGACAATCCCCGCAAGGCTCCGACTGGTGAAACTTCTAGGTTAATTCCTAATCAGACTACTCGGGTTTTAGGGCCTGGTAGTGTCTCCAATTTGGGGGTGGGGTGGGGAAGGTCTCCGTGGGCCAGGCCTTGGCAGCTCCAGTCTCTTCCCTGGTCACTTTTCCATCCCTCTGGGGACTCAGGGGGGCTTCTCCGGGGCGGGACTGCATCGTCCTCCAAGCCCACCCTGAGCCCCTTCCTCCCATCTCCCGTCTCCCATCTCCGGTGGCTGCCCAGGCCCTGCTCTCCCACTAAACTATGCTTGGCTTTTTCTTCCACTGAGGTCTCTTTCTGACACCCCCCGCCCCCCCCAAGTCCCAGTGTGACCAGGCAAGCTGTAATTATCTTGTGAAAATGTGCCACTATCAACTTTGATCATTTGAGTTAAAATAAGACCATCTGTTTTCTCTTTTCCTCACAAATATTAATGATGCAGAACGGGATCCAAGTTCATCTTCGACATGGGCCTCCAGAGCGCCTCGCTACCACCTTCTCCTACACGGGGGTGCCTTTTTCTTGTCCATCTGTCTGTCTTTCCTACCTTCTCCACTCCCTTGGTGCCAGCTGGTTGGCCTGACCAGCAAGGCAGCAGCCCTGAGGCCTCCTGGGCAAGGCCCGGGAAACTTCTTGGGGCAACACGCAGGTGTTGCCACCTACCCTGCAGACTGATCAGCAACAACTATCCAGACTTCTGGATATTCTGGAAACGGGGAGACGGGGCCTCTCACGGGGGTTGGCGGAGGGGTGTGGTAAGAGGAGCCCCCTCGTTCTTTCACCTCCCTTGCCAACGAACGGTCCGGTGGCAGTCCCTGGGTCATCTGCGGGGGAGCATCCAGCCCAGGACCCATGAGGCGCCAGCCTCTGAATCCAAGTGAGATGTGGACAAAGGTTGGCAGCACCAAAGAGGAAGGATGCCACCAAGGCAGCCAGTGAGAGCTCATGGGCCTCAGGGGGGTTTTAAGCACCAGCCATGTCACCTGCAGCCACCCAGCATCCCTGGTCCCCACCCGGAGCCAAAAACCCAGTCACCTAAGAGTTTCCAGGGCTGATAAACCAGGCCTGGTTTATACTTCCTCTTCTCCTCCCATCAACTTTCTCGTTTCAACTTCCAGCACCTCAATCTCCTACTTACTGGGTCCTTCTCTAAATCACACACTCTCCTTGCCAGACATAGTGTCTCCCTCTCTCCCAAGACAGAGCACCTTTGGTGGCTTGGTGGAGAGGCGGCCAACAGCTGGCAGGAGCAGGCGACAGTGGCCCCCCCAGCAGCCAGCCACAGGCGGGCAGCTCCCAACCCCCAGCCAGACTGGGCCGGACTGGGCCGGACTGGGCACGATGGGGGCGACTCCTCCAAGCACCCTCTCCAGCCCAGCAGCCTGCGCCTGAGCTCCCCGCTTCCCTCACCGCCAGCTGCACATTCGGGGCCCAGGTGGGGGTGGGAATCACAAGCTTTATCCGCTTTCCACAGTCACACGGTGTCATCAACAGTTTTCAAGGCATCACAACCTTCAAAGAGATTTTCCTTCCTTCCTTCTTCTCAAGCCCATAATTAAACTCCTGGCGACAACGGGGTGGAGGAAGGAGATGGGGCACACGACAGACGAGCAGCTCTGTTGCTGCCCCCAGAACCGAGGCAGCCGGGGGCCAGGAGTGCTGAGCACTGTATCAGCCCGTGATCTTTCCAGAACATAACAGATCATCTTAGTCCAGGTCTAAATCCCTTCTCCCCGCTTGTAAGCACCGCTCGGCGACCCCCCCCCCAGAGTGCTCCCATCTGTCAGGTGTCTGCCTCGATGCCCACCCCCCACCCCCCACCCCCTGAAGGCTCCGGTGCTACCAAACCAGAATTAGGGGCCTAACTCTCTGCGGGATTGTCCGTCGGAGCCACCTGTGTCCTGGAGTCGTACAAAGCTCAGCGGATGGGCAGGGACGTCCCGTTCACAGCACTCATCCAAGTTCAGCAAAGAGAGACATGGTTTTCCTGCGAGGATTTGGTGGGTTCAGGTCGGAGATGGTCCTGGATCCGCGGGGCTCCCATCCTCAGGGTACGTCGGGGCCCGGGCGCAGCTCCATTAGCGGACGAACGAGACCACGCTGGTGGCCACCCCGAATGGGGCGGAGTAGGCGGCGGCGAAGCCCTGCAGGCCCAGGACCACGTAGCGGCAGCCTTTGATGACCACCTTCCCGACGTTCTATTTTTGAGAAGACAAGAGAAAAGCAAAGGGCCGGGTGAGGCAACTCTGATCCCTGCACAAAGGACCATTCCCCCTCAGCCTCTCAGGGCGAATTAGCACATGTTCCCACATCCACCCCCACTTCGAGAACATGTGGGGGTTCAGAAGACACATTACCATCTTGCAAAGTACTCTTTCTTTCTTTTTCTTTCTTTCTTTCTTTTTCTTTCTTTCTTTCTTTCTTTCTTTCTTTCTTTCTTTCTTTCTTTCTTTCTTTCTTTCTTTCTTTCTTCTTTCTTTTTTTTTAAAGATTTTATTTATTTGAGAGGGAAGGAGAGAGAGGGGAGAGAGGGATACTCCCCTCTGAGCAGGGCGCCCCGATGCGGGGCTGGATCCCAGGACCCCGGGACCATGAGCTGAGCCAAAGGCAGACGCGTTACCCACTGGGCCACCAGGTGCCCCGCTGCGAAGTCCTTTCAAGCACTGCCTATGTCCAGGTAGTTGGGACATCCTGGGAACAGTGGTGAGGGTGCTAGCTCTAAAACCAAGCCAGTTGTGTCTTTTTGCTGTTTTCACAATAGGCTCCATGCCCAACATGGGGCTTGAACTTGTGACCCTGAGATCAAGAGTCACATGCTCTAGTGACTGAGCCAGCTGGGTACCCTTGGTTTTATTTTTAAACCAAAGCCTACTCCTCTTCTCTGTTCCAGCCAAGTCACTGCATCATCTGAAGGGGGGTCAAGGGTCCCCTCCTTGACCTTATCCGAAAGCCCACCCTGCCGTCCCTCCATCTCCCAGGACGGACTCGGGTCCAAAAGGCATGTTTGGCTCTAGAGGCTCCCGCTGTTCTCTGATTGCTGCGTCCTCCAGCACAAGTATAAACTCCTGAAGGCTGAGGCCTCCACTGTGCTTTCTTGCTACCCACTCCTTTTCTGCATGGCCTGGCTCTGGAGGGGGGGGGGGGGGGGCATCCACGAGGTTCAAATGGAACAGCAACAGAAGACTCGAGACCACCAGCCCACCAATAGCAGCCGTGCTGCTGCCCACTCAACCCTCCTTCCTCTTCCCACCCCTAACTCCCATCGTCATTCTCAATGTCGACATCCCTGCAGGCTGATCACACACCTTGTCTCTCAGCCCCCCGACTTCTCCAACTCCGACAAGCACCTAGCATCCCTGGTTTCACTTACAATCCCTGACCATGATCACAACCCTCAGAGCCACCACTGCCCAGCAAACCTGTCTGTCTAGTAGGCTGACCCTCCCCCTCTCCCGGACGGAGGGACTTTCTTGGGCTCACTACTGTATCCCTAGCACCCAGAAAGGGCCTGGGACTTTCCATTGGAAACTCTCAGGCTAAGTAAGAAACCAAACCTGGGAGAGAGCCAGGTAACATCCATGGCTTCTCCAAACCCTGACTCCTGGCATGTGGCCTGTCAACTTCTCGGTGGGGTATTAGGGTGCATGCGGGGGGGGGGGGGGGGAGTGTGATGTTGCCGAGAGACATGTCTATAAATGTGTAGGAAGATTCAGTGGGAGAATTTTACTTACCTCCTTGAAGTAACAATAACAAAAGACCGTTCTCTGGGAGCAAGTACTGTTACGCTTTACAGTCCTGTATAAGCAGTACCGCCGGAGTCACGGATGGCCTGCGTTAAACTTGACATTTTTGGCATTTGTACATCCATTTTCCCCAGCGTGATATTTTCAAAAGCTGTGAGTCACTTCATCTTTGCAATTTAGAAAAAAAGCTACTAAAATAGCTCATTAGCTGGAACACTGTCAGAAGAACGCAGGTTCGAGAAAAGTGATAGAAAGAAATGTGAGATGTCCATCAAAGGCCATCTCTGTGTCCTTTGAGGGAGGTTTTGAATTATTTGATGGGAGTCAAGTTTTCAGACCAAATAATCTGTCAGAGAAGCAGTGGGGGACGCAGGGGAGCGTGGGAGGCTGAAGAATGCCCCCCCAATCCCAAGAACCTATAAATACGTGGCTTTATATGGCAAAAGGGATTTTGCAGATGTGACTGAATTAAGAGTCTTAAGGGGACTCCTGGGTGGCTCAGCTGGTTAAGCATCTGCCTTCAGCTCAGGTGTCGTGATCCCGGGGTCCTGGGATGGAGTCCCTCTCGGGTTCCCTGCTCAGTGGGGAGCCTGCTTCTCCCTCTCCCTCTGCTCTCTCTTTCTCTCAAATAAATAAAATCTTTAAACATTTTTTAAAAAAAGAATTAAAAGTAATAATGGATAGCTTACGATTTAAGAAAAAACTAAGGGTCTTAAGATGGGGAGATGCTCCTGGATCATGCAGGTAGGCCTCCTATATATTTACACGGATCCGAAGGAGCACAACTGTCCTTCTAAGAGGAGTCAGACAGGAGGCAATGTCACGACAGAAGCAGAGGGAAAGATCTGCAGATCGACGCGGCTGGCGGTGATGCTGGAGGATGGGGACCTCGGGAAGCAAGAAAGAGCAACAAAACTGGTTTTTCCCTGGGCCTCCATGGGAACCGGCCTGCTGACGTCAGCAGGGGGGATATGGATTTCGGACTTCTGGCCTCCAGACATGTGCAACTGCTGGTGTCCTAAAACCACTGTGTTGGCGGTAATCTGTCACAGCTGTCACAGGATGTCACACTTTCTGGGGGTCCTCTGTATTCAACTAACCCCCAGGGAAGCCAGGGATTCCCTGCCCTCTCCAGTTTCAGAAAAGCCAAAACCAAAAATGCCTGGGTGATTCTGTCCGTGAAGCATCTGCCTTTGGCTCAGGTCATGAATCCGGGGTCCTGGGAGGGGGCCCAGAGTCGGGCTCCCTGCTCAGAGGGGAGTCAGCTTCTCCTTGTCCCTCTGCCCCTCCCCTGCTCGTGCTCTCTCTCTCTCTCAAAATAAATAAAATATTTAAAAAATAAAACAAAAACCCAAACCAAAACCCATCCACAGGGGGAAGGATCGCTTCCGCCTGAATATGAAGATCACGTCTTGGGTTCTGAGATGTGGGCAGGACGCAGGCACAAAGCTGAGCTCGGCCGTGGGCTACAGACCGAGGTTTTGCTCTGAGCTGCTGAGGCCTGATTAAAAAACGAATCAGAAAATCAGCCGTCCTGAGAGGTCTCTCCTTCACCCCCTGGGACAACAGCCAAACAGTCACAAAGGCCTTGGCACGAGCCAGGTGAGCTCGGAGATCTCTGTGTGCACGAACCCGCTTGCTCCTGCCCGGAACCCTAGTTTTAGCCCATGTCTCAGATGAGGAAACGGAGGCAAAGACGTGGGCCCAGAACAAGGTCACAAAAGCAACAGGCAGCAGGACGGGGCTTGAGCCGGGCGGCCTGGCTCCAGCGCTCCTGGCCTTTCCTGCTGCCACCAACTGAGGACATGCGGACAATTTTTCTCCCTCTTGAGCTAAAGGCTATTATTCCACACATTGTATCCCCCCCTCACCCCCTCCTAGCTGCCTGAGGAACAAAATTTACTTACTTCCCTTATCCACACTGCCCCTGTGGCTCTCAGGGGTGCCTGGGAAAAGCCAGCTCTTTTCTTAAGCTAAGTTTTGGGGGTGAGTCGCCTCAACCCATGTGCTCCTGCACAGGCAGTGCCAGGCGAGACTCCTGCCTCACCCTCCCAGCTTTCCAAGGTTTTAGGGACGCTTCAGAGGTCCCACACAATGTGCAGCAGAGCACCTGGCATGCTGAAGCAGAACAGCAAACATCTGCTCCCTTCCCTTCCCTCCTCCCAGAAAATGGCACTTCCACGACAGTGAAAGCACCAGGTGAACACTAGTGTCATTCCTGACAAGTCCCCAGGGAACTCAGACGGATGAGCCAGAGGCCAGGACACAGCCCCTGAGCCCCCAGCCTCCTTCCCGAGGCTGGAGCTGCAGGACACAGGACGGGCTGGGACCCCTGGGCAGCAGGAGAGAAGAAATCCTTTTGTGGCCCACAAAGGCCAATGCCTTTCTTTAAACAGACGCAGGAAGGGACTTGGGCGCAGGACTTGAACGGTTAACACATGAATAGGAACTGCAAACCCCCTTCCTTGAAGGAAAAGCCACTCGTTAACAATGGGGAGCCTTTGAGTCACTCCTTATTCCACTGGGGCCCCGAAAGGGAAAGACTCACCTCCCCACACTGCTAGGGAGGCTTGGCGGTTCCCCTGGATTTTCAGCAAAGAGGGGTGGGCTATTTCCTTCCTCCCTGTTGGAACCTAACCGGGTACCTTCCCCGACACCTCCAAGAACGCGGAGGGGCGCCTGGGTGCCTCAGTGGTTGGGCGTCTGCCGTTGGCTCAGGTCGTGACCCCGGGATCCTGGGATCGAGTCCCGCATCAGGCTCCTGCAGGGAGCCCGCTTCTCCCTCTCTCTCTGCCCCTCGCCCCTGCTTGTGCTTCTTTCTCTCACTCTCAAATAAATAAAATCTTTTAAACTAAAAAAAAAAAAAATTTCACAAAACAAAAATTAGCCATTTTAAAGTGAAAAATTCAGTGGCATCCCGCACATGGACCGTGTTGTGTGACCAGCACTTTACCTACTTCGGAAACATTTCCATCAGCCCAAAAGGAAGAGCCGCACACACCTGTTACCCACTTGCCCATCATTTTTGCTTCTCCCCAGTCCCTGGCAACCACCCATCTCCTTCCCTCCCTCTGCACTTAACCAATTTTGGATCTTCTATATAAACGGAATCCTACACACACACAGTATGATCTCGTGTGTCTGGTTTCTTTCACTTAGCATAATGTTTAAAGGTTCGTATGAGACAGGGAAATAAAGGGGTCCCATGAAAAAGTGTTCTTTATTTTTCCCGCTTCTATCTTCGCCAGGCCCACACCCTCGCCCTACACACACCTTATAGAACAGATATTGTATGTCGTCCCTGTAAAGGGCAAGCATTTAATCATTGCTTTGGAGTCTTCCAGCACAACAGGTAACACCTAAGGAGGGACCCGACCAAGACCACTGACTCATCGACACAACCTTCAAAGAGATTTTCCTTCCTTCCTTTCTCAAGCCCATAATTAAAACTCCGGCGACAACGGGGTGGAGGAAGGAGATGGGGCACACGACAGACGAGCAGCTCTGTTGCTGCCCCCAGAACCGAGGCAGCCGGGGGCCAGGAGTGCTGAGCACTGGATCAGCCCGTGATCTTTCCAGAACATAACAGATCATCTTAGTCCAGGTCTAAATCCCTTCTCCCCGCTTGTAAGACACGCTCGGCGACCCCCCCCCCAGAGTGCTCCCATCTGTCAGGTGTCTGCCTCGATTGCCCACCCCCCACCCCACCCCCTGAAGGCTCCGGTGCTACCAAACCAGAATTAGGGGCCTAACTCTCTGGGGATTGTCCGTCGGAGCCACCTGTGTCCTGGAGTCGTACAAAGCTCAGCGGATGGGCAGGGACGTCCCGTTCACGCACTCATCCAATTCAGCAAAGAGACATGGTTTTCCTGCGAGGATTTGGTGGGTTCGGTCGGAGATGGTCTGGATCCGCGGGGCTCCCATCTCAGGGTACGTCGGGGCCGGCGCAGCTCCATTAGCGGAACGAACGAAACCACGCTGGTGGCCACCCCGAAGGGGCGGAGTAGGCGGCGGCGAAGCCCTGCAGGCCCAGGACACGTAGCGGCAGCCTTTGATGACCCATTCCCGACGTTCTATTTTTGAGAAGACAAGAGAAAAGAAAAGGCGGGTGAGGCAACTCTGATCCCTGCACAAAGGACCATTCCCCCTCAGCCTCCAGGGCGAATTAGCACATGTTCCCACATCCACCCCCACTTCGAGAACATGGGGGGTTCAGAAGACATTACCATCTTGCAAAGTACTCTTTTCTTTCTTTTTCTTTCTTTCTTTCTTTTTCTTTCTTTCTTTCTTTCTTTCTTTCTTTCTTTTTTTCTTTCTTTCTTTCTTCTTTCTTTCTTCTTTCTTTTTTTTTAAGATATTTATATTTGAGAGGGAAGGAGAGAGAGGGGAGAGAGGGATACTCCCCTCTGAGCAGGGGCCCCGATGCGGGGCTGGATCCCAGGACCCCGGACCATGAGTGAGCCAAAGGCAGACGGTTACCCACTGGGCCACCAGGTGCCCCGCTGCGAAGTCCTTTCAAGCACTGCCTATGTCCAGGTAGTTGGGACATCCTGGGAACAGTGGTGAGGGTGCTAGCTCTAAAACCAAGCCAGTTGTGTCTTTTTGCTGTTTTCACAATAGGCTCCATGCCCAACATGGGGCTTGAACTTGTGACCTGAGATCAAGAGTCACATGCTCTAGTGACTGAGCCAGCTGGGTACCCTTGGTTTTATTTTTAAACCAAAGCCTACTCCTCTCTGTTCCAGCCAAGGCACTGCATCATCTGAAGGGGGGTCAAGGGTCCCCTCCTTGACCTTATCCGAAAGCCCACCCTGCCGTCCCTCCATCTCCCAGGACGGACTCGGGTCAAAAGGCATGTTTGGCTCTAGAGGCTCCGCTGTTCTCTGATGCTTGCTCGTCCTCCAGCACAAGTATAAACTCCTGAAGGCTGAGGCCTCCACTGTGCTTTCTTGCTACCCACTCTTTTCTGCATGGCCTGGCTCGGAGGGGGGGGGGGGGGGGGCATCCACGAGGTTCAAATGGAACAGCAACAGAAGACTCAGACCACCAGCCCACCAATAGCAGCCGTGCTGCTGCCCACTCAACCCTCCTTCCTCTTCCCACCCCTAACTCCCATCGTCATTCTCAATGTCGACATCCTGCAGGCTGATCACACACCCTTGTCTCTCAGCCCCCCGACTTCTCCAACTCCGACAAGCACCTAGCATCCCTGGTTTCACTTACAATCCCTGACCATGATCACAACCTCAGAGCCACACTGCCCAGCAAACCTGTCTGTCTAGTAGGCTGACCCTCCCCCTCTCCCGGACGGAGGGACTTTCTTGGGCTCACTACTGTATCCCTAGCACCCAGAAAGGGCCTGGGACTTTCCATTGGAAACTCTAGGCAAGTAAGAAACCAAACCTGGGAGAGAGCCAGGTAACATCCATGGCTTCTCCAAACCCTGATCTCCTGGCATGTGGCCTGTCAATTTCGGTGGGGTATTAGGTGCATGCGGGGGGGGGGGGGGGGGGAGGTGGATGTTGCCGAGAGACATGTCTATAAATGTGTAGGAAGATTCAGTGGGAGAATTTTACTTACCTCCTGTAAGTAACAATAAAAAAAGACCGTTCTGTGGAGCAAGTACTGTTACGCTACAGTCCTGTATAAGCAGTAGTACCGCCGGAGTCACGGATGGCCTGCGTTAAACTTGACATTTTTGGCATTTGTACATCCATTTTCCCCAGCGTGATATTTTCAAAAGCTGTGAGTCACTTCATCTTTGCAATTTAGAAAAAAAGCTACTAAAATAGCTCATTAGCTGGAACACTGTCAGAAGAACGCAGGTTCGAGAAAAGTGAAGAAAGAAATGTGAGATGTCCATCAAAGGCCATCTCTGTGTCCTTTGAGGGAGGTTTTGAATATTTGATGGGAGTCAAGTTTTCAGACCAAATAATCGTCAGAGAAGCAGTGGGGGACGCAGGGGAGCGTGGGAGGCTGAAGAATGCCCCCCAATCCAAGAACCTATAAATACGTGGCTTTATATGGCAAAAGGGATTTTGCAGATGTGACTGAATTAAGAGTCTTAAGGGGACTCCTGGGTGGCTCAGCTGGTTAAGCATCTGCCTTCAGCTCAGGTGTCGTGATCCCGGGGTCCTGGGATGGAGTCCCTCTCGGGTTCTGCTCAGTGGGGAGCCTGCTTCTCCCTCTCCCTCTGCTCTCTCTTCTCTCAAAAAATAAAATCTTTAAACATTTTTTTAAAAAAAGAAAAAAGTAATAATGGATAGCTTACGATTTAAGAAAAAACTAAGGGTCTTAAGATGGGGAGATGCTCCTGGATCATGCAGGTAGGCCTCCATATATTTACACGGATCGAAGGAGCAAACTGTCTTCTAAGAGGAGTCAGACAGGAGGCAATGTTCAGACAGAAGCAGAGGGAAAGATCTGCAGATCGACGCGGCTGGCGGTGATGCTGGAGGATGGGGACCTCGGGAACTTCCTGAGAAAACCACCTGCTATCGACTGGGCTTACTACAAGGCCAATGTGGCAAAGGCTGGCTTGGTAGATGACTTTGAGAAGAAGTTTAATGCCCTGAAGGTTCCTGTGCCAGAGATAAATACACTGTCCAGGTGGATGCTGAGGAAAAAGAAGATGTGAAAAGCTGTGCTGAGTTTTCATCCCTCTCAAAGGCCAGGATTGAAGAATATGAAAAAGAGCTAGAGAAGATGAAGAACATAATTCCATTTGATCAGATGACCATTGAGGACCTGAATGAAGTCTTCCCAGAAACCAAATTAGACAAGAAGAAGTATCCCTATTGGCCTCACAAGCCAATCAAAAATTTATAAACTTGAGTTGAGGAGAAAGCCCTGGCCCTCATATTATAAACGTTGGACATTAAAAATAATGATATGGAAAAAAAATTTTTTTCACTTTCAACCGATGCGTGAGCTGAGGCTCCTCCTGCACGCCGAAGGGTTTCTAGAGAACTCTCCACCCCCTACCTTGACACCTCAGAGTTCTAGAGGAATCTGGGCCTCTCTTCCTCCCCCTGGGCCCCGGGGTGGCACAGGTGCTCCAAGGAGGTCCCTGACCTCTCCTGCCCATCAAGGTCCACCTCACTGGAGGCTGCAGACATCTCTTGGGCAAGGCTGGAGAAAAACTCTGCACACACAGAAACATTGTACAAATTAAGGGTTTTATTTACATCATAGGGCAAGCAAAGGATACAAAAGGAGCCTCTTGGTCAAGCACTAAAGGCAAAGCTCTAAACCTCAATCCTCAGTAGGGCGTGGATCCGGACATTTTTAAAAAATCAAAACTGAAGACAGAGAAAAAGGCAAAAAGGTAATCTGCAACCTGCAGGTCCTGTCGGCGGGGAAGCAAGCACCCGGTGACCCTGCGGACAAGCTCATCACTGTACATGTGAATCTGGCTCCCGGGACAATCCCCGCAAGGCTCCGACTGGTGAAACTTCTAGGTTAATTCCTAATCAGACTACTCGGGTTTTAGGGCCTGGTAGTGTCTCCAATTTGGGGGTGGGGTGGGGAAGGTCTCCGTGGGCCAGGCCTTGGCAGCTCCAGTCTCTTCCCTGGTCACTTTTCCATCCCTCTGGGGACTCAGGGGGGCTTCTCCGGGGCGGGACTGCATCGTCCTCCAAGCCCACCCTGAGCCCCTTCCTCCCATCTCCCGTCTCCCATCTCCGGTGGCTGCCCAGGCCCTGCTCTCCCACTAAACTATGCTTGGCTTTTTCTTCCACTGAGGTCTCTTTCTGACACCCCCCGCCCCCCCAAGTCCCAGTGTGACCAGGCAAGCTGTAATTATCTTGTGAAAATGTGCCACTATCAACTTTGATCATTTGAGTTAAAATAAGACCATCTGTTTTCTCTTTTCCTCACAAATATTAATGATGCAGAACGGGATCCAAGTTCATCTTCGACATGGGCCTCCAGAGCGCCTCGCTACCACCTTCTCCTACACGGGGGTGCCTTTTTCTTGTCCATCTGTCTGTCTTTCCTACCTTCTCCACTCCCTTGGTGCCAGCTGGTTGGCCTGACCAGCAAGGCAGCAGCCCTGAGGCCTCCTGGGCAAGGCCCGGGAAACTTCTTGGGGCAACACGCAGGTGTTGCCACCTACCCTGCAGACTGATCAGCAACAACTATCCAGACTTCTGGATATTCTGGAAACGGGGAGACGGGGCCTCTCACGGGGGTTGGCGGAGGGGTGTGGTAAGAGGAGCCCCCTCGTTCTTTCACCTCCCTTGCCAACGAACGGTCCGGTGGCAGTCCCTGGGTCATCTGCGGGGGAGCATCCAGCCCAGGACCCATGAGGCGCCAGCCTCTGAATCCAAGTGAGATGTGGACAAAGGTTGGCAGCACCAAAGAGGAAGGATGCCACCAAGGCAGCCAGTGAGAGCTCATGGGCCTCAGGGGGGTTTTAAGCACCAGCCATGTCACCTGCAGCCACCCAGCATCCCTGGTCCCCACCCGGAGCCAAAAACCCAGTCACCTAAGAGTTTCCAGGGCTGATAAACCAGGCCTGGTTTATACTTCCTCTTCTCCTCCCATCAACTTTCTCGTTTCAACTTCCAGCACCTCAATCTCCTACTTACTGGGTCCTTCTCTAAATCACACACTCTCCTTGCCAGACATAGTGTCTCCCTCTCTCCCAAGACAGAGCACCTTTGGTGGCTTGGTGGAGAGGCGGCCAACAGCTGGCAGGAGCAGGCGACAGTGGCCCCCCCAGCAGCCAGCCACAGGCGGGCAGCTCCCAACCCCCAGCCAGACTGGGCCGGACTGGGCCGGACTGGGCACGATGGGGGCGACTCCTCCAAGCACCCTCTCCAGCCCAGCAGCCTGCGCCTGAGCTCCCCGCTTCCCTCACCGCCAGCTGCACATTCGGGGCCCAGGTGGGGGTGGGAATCACAAGCTTTATCCGCTTTCCACAGTCACACGGTGTCATCAACAGTTTTCAAGGCATCACAACCTTCAAAGAGATTTTCCTTCCTTCCTTCTTCTCAAGCCCATAATTAAACTCCTGGCGACAACGGGGTGGAGGAAGGAGATGGGGCACACGACAGACGAGCAGCTCTGTTGCTGCCCCCAGAACCGAGGCAGCCGGGGGCCAGGAGTGCTGAGCACTGTATCAGCCCGTGATCTTTCCAGAACATAACAGATCATCTTAGTCCAGGTCTAAATCCCTTCTCCCCGCTTGTAAGCACCGCTCGGCGACCCCCCCCCAGAGTGCTCCCATCTGTCAGGTGTCTGCCTCGATGCCCACCCCCCCACCCCCCACCCCCTGAAGGCTCCGGTGCTACCAAACCAGAATTAGGGGCCTAACTCTCTGCGGGATTGTCCGTCGGAGCCACCTGTGTCCTGGAGTCGTACAAAGCTCAGCGGATGGGCAGGGACGTCCCGTTCACAGCACTCATCCAAGTTCAGCAAAGAGAGACATGGTTTTCCTGCGAGGATTTGGTGGGTTCAGGTCGGAGATGGTCCTGGATCCGCGGGGCTCCCATCCTCAGGGTACGTCGGGGCCCGGGCGCAGCTCCATTAGCGGACGAACGAGACCACGCTGGTGGCCACCCCGAATGGGGCGGAGTAGGCGGCGGCGAAGCCCTGCAGGCCCAGGACCACGTAGCGGCAGCCTTTGATGACCACCTTTCCCGACGTTCTATTTTTGAGAAGACAAGAGAAAAGCAAAGGGCCGGGTGAGGCAACTCTGATCCCTGCACAAAGGACCATTCCCCCTCAGCCTCTCAGGGCGAATTAGCACATGTTCCCACATCCACCCCCACTTCGAGAACATGTGGGGGTTCAGAAGACACATTACCATCTTGCAAAGTACTCTTTCTTTCTTTTTCTTTCTTTCTTTCTTTTTCTTTCTTTCTTTCTTTCTTTCTTTCTTTCTTTCTTTCTTTCTTCTTTCTTTCTTTCTTTCTTTCTTCTTTCTTTTTTTTTAAAGATTTTATTTATTTGAGAGGGAAGGAGAGAGAGGGGAGAGAGGGATACTCCCCTCTGAGCAGGGCGCCCCGATGCGGGCTGGATCCCAGGACCCCGGGACCATGAGCTGAGCCAAAGGCAGACGCGTTACCCACTGGGCCACCAGGTGCCCCGCTGCGAAGTCCTTTCAAGCACTGCCTATGTCCAGGTAGTTGGGACATCCTGGGAACAGTGGTGAGGGTGCTAGCTCTAAAACCAAGCCAGTTGTGTCTTTTTGCTGTTTTCACAATAGGCTCCATGCCCAACATGGGGCTTGAACTTGTGACCCTGAGATCAAGAGTCACATGCTCTAGTGACTGAGCCAGCTGGGTACCCTTGGTTTTATTTTTAAACCAAAGCCTACTCCTCTTCTCTGTTCCAGCCAAGTCACTGCATCATCTGAAGGGGGGTCAAGGGTCCCCTCCTTGACCTTATCCGAAAGCCCACCCTGCCGTCCCTCCATCTCCCAGGACGGACTCGGGTCCAAAAGGCATGTTTGGCTCTAGAGGCTCCCGCTGTTCTCTGATTGCTGCGTCCTCCAGCACAAGTATAAACTCCTGAAGGCTGAGGCCTCCACTGTGCTTTCTTGCTACCCACTCCTTTTCTGCATGGCCTGGCTCTGGAGGGGGGGGGGGGGGGGCATCCACGAGGTTCAAATGGAACAGCAACAGAAGACTCGAGACCACCAGCCCACCAATAGCAGCCGTGCTGCTGCCCACTCAACCCTCCTTCCTCTTCCCACCCCTAACTCCCATCGTCATTCTCAATGTCGACATCCCTGCAGGCTGATCACACACCTTGTCTCTCAGCCCCCCGACTTCTCCAACTCCGACAAGCACCTAGCATCCCTGGTTTCACTTACAATCCCTGACCATGATCACAACCCTCAGAGCCACCACTGCCCAGCAAACCTGTCTGTCTAGTAGGCTGACCCTCCCCCTCTCCCGGACGGAGGGACTTTCTTGGGCTCACTACTGTATCCCTAGCACCCAGAAAGGGCCTGGGACTTTCCATTGGAAACTCTCAGGCTAAGTAAGAAACCAAACCTGGGAGAGAGCCAGGTAACATCCATGGCTTCTCCAAACCCTGACTCCTGGCATGTGGCCTGTCAACTTCTCGGTGGGGTATTAGGGTGCATGCGGGGGGGGGGGGGGGAGTGTGATGTTGCCGAGAGACATGTCTATAAATGTGTAGGAAGATTCAGTGGGAGAATTTTACTTACCTCCTTGAAGTAACAATAACAAAAGACCGTTCTCTGGGAGCAAGTACTGTTACGCTTTACAGTCCTGTATAAGCAGTACCGCCGGAGTCACGGATGGCCTGCGTTAAACTTGACATTTTTGGCATTTGTACATCCATTTTCCCCAGCGTGATATTTTCAAAAGCTGTGAGTCACTTCATCTTTGCAATTTAGAAAAAAAGCTACTAAAATAGCTCATTAGCTGGAACACTGTCAGAAGAACGCAGGTTCGAGAAAAGTGATAGAAAGAAATGTGAGATGTCCATCAAAGGCCATCTCTGTGTCCTTTGAGGGAGGTTTTGAATTATTTGATGGGAGTCAAGTTTTCAGACCAAATAATCTGTCAGAGAAGCAGTGGGGGACGCAGGGGAGCGTGGGAGGCTGAAGAATGCCCCCCCAATCCCAAGAACCTATAAATACGTGGCTTTATATGGCAAAAGGGATTTTGCAGATGTGACTGAATTAAGAGTCTTAAGGGGACTCCTGGGTGGCTCAGCTGGTTAAGCATCTGCCTTCAGCTCAGGTGTCGTGATCCCGGGGTCCTGGGATGGAGTCCCTCTCGGGTTCCCTGCTCAGTGGGGAGCCTGCTTCTCCCTCTCCCTCTGCTCTCTCTTTCTCTCAAATAAATAAAATCTTTAAACATTTTTTAAAAAAAGAATTAAAAGTAATAATGGATAGCTTACGATTTAAGAAAAAACTAAGGGTCTTAAGATGGGGAGATGCTCCTGGATCATGCAGGTAGGCCTCCTATATATTTACACGGATCCGAAGGAGCACAACTGTCCTTCTAAGAGGAGTCAGACAGGAGGCAATGTCACGACAGAAGCAGAGGGAAAGATCTGCAGATCGACGCGGCTGGCGGTGATGCTGGAGGATGGGGACCTCGGGAAGCAAGAAAGAGCAACAAAACTGGTTTTTCCCTGGGCCTCCATGGGAACCGGCCTGCTGACGTCAGCAGGGGGGATATGGATTTCGGACTTCTGGCCTCCAGACATGTGCAACTGCTGGTGTCCTAAAACCACTGTGTTGGCGGTAATCTGTCACAGCTGTCACAGGATGTCACACTTTCTGGGGGTCCTCTGTATTCAACTAACCCCCAGGGAAGCCAGGGATTCCCTGCCCTCTCCAGTTTCAGAAAAGCCAAAACCAAAAATGCCTGGGTGATTCTGTCCGTGAAGCATCTGCCTTTGGCTCAGGTCATGAATCCGGGGTCCTGGGAGGGGGCCCAGAGTCGGGCTCCCTGCTCAGAGGGGAGTCAGCTTCTCCTTGTCCCTCTGCCCCTCCCCTGCTCGTGCTCTCTCTCTCTCTCAAAATAAATAAAATATTTAAAAAATAAAACAAAAACCCAAACCAAAACCCATCCACAGGGGGAAGGATCGCTTCCGCCTGAATATGAAGATCACGTCTTGGGTTCTGAGATGTGGGCAGGACGCAGGCACAAAGCTGAGCTCGGCCGTGGGCTACAGACCGAGGTTTTGCTCTGAGCTGCTGAGGCCTGATTAAAAAACGAATCAGAAAATCAGCCGTCCTGAGAGGTCTCTCCTTCACCCCCTGGGACAACAGCCAAACAGTCACAAAGGCCTTGGCACGAGCCAGGTGAGCTCGGAGATCTCTGTGTGCACGAACCCGCTTGCTCCTGCCCGGAACCCTAGTTTTAGCCCATGTCTCAGATGAGGAAACGGAGGCAAAGACGTGGGCCCAGAACAAGGTCACAAAAGCAACAGGCAGCAGGACGGGGCTTGAGCCGGGCGGCCTGGCTCCAGCGCTCCTGGCCTTTCCTGCTGCCACCAACTGAGGACATGCGGACAATTTTTCTCCCTCTTGAGCTAAAGGCTATTATTCCACACATTGTATCCCCCCCTCACCCCCTCCTAGCTGCCTGAGGAACAAAATTTACTTACTTCCCTTATCCACACTGCCCCTGTGGCTCTCAGGGGTGCCTGGGAAAAGCCAGCTCTTTTCTTAAGCTAAGTTTTGGGGGTGAGTCGCCTCAACCCATGTGCTCCTGCACAGGCAGTGCCAGGCGAGACTCCTGCCTCACCCTCCCAGCTTTCCAAGGTTTTAGGGACGCTTCAGAGGTCCCACACAATGTGCAGCAGAGCACCTGGCATGCTGAAGCAGAACAGCAAACATCTGCTCCCTTCCCTTCCCTCCTCCCAGAAAATGGCACTTCCACGACAGTGAAAGCACCAGGTGAACACTAGTGTCATTCCTGACAAGTCCCCAGGGAACTCAGACGGATGAGCCAGAGGCCAGGACACAGCCCCTGAGCCCCCAGCCTCCTTCCCGAGGCTGGAGCTGCAGGACACAGGACGGGCTGGGACCCCTGGGCAGCAGGAGAGAAGAAATCCTTTTGTGGCCCACAAAGGCCAAATGCCTTTCTTTAAACAGACGCAGGAAGGGACTTGGGCGCAGGACTTGAACGGTTAACACATGAATAGGAACTGCAAACCCCCTTCCTTGAAGGAAAAGCCACTCGTTAACAATGGGGAGCCTTTGAGTCACTCCTTATTCCACTGGGCCCCGAAAGGGAAAGACTCACCTCCCCACACTGCTAGGGAGGCTTGGCGGTTCCCCTGGATTTTCAGCAAAGAGGGGTGGGCTATTTCCTTCCTCCCTGTTGGAACCTAACCGGGTACCTTCCCCGACACCTCCAAGAACGCGGAGGGGCGCCTGGGTGCCTCAGTGGTTGGGCGTCTGCCGTTGGCTCAGGTCGTGACCCCGGGATCCTGGGATCGAGTCCCGCATCAGGCTCCTGCAGGGAGCCCGCTTCTCCCTCTCTCTCTGCCCCTCGCCCCTGCTTGTGCTTCTTTCTCTCACTCTCAAATAAATAAAATCTTTTAAACTAAAAAAAAAAAAAATTTCACAAAACAAAAATTAGCCATTTTAAAGTGAAAAATTCAGTGGCATCCCGCACATGGACCGTGTTGTGTGACCAGCACTTTACCTACTTCGGAAACATTTCCATCAGCCCAAAAGGAAGAGCCGCACACACCTGTTACCCACTTGCCCATCATTTTTGCTTCTCCCCAGTCCCTGGCAACCACCCATCTCCTTCCCTCCCTCTGCACTTAACCAATTTTGGATCTTCTATATAAACGGAATCCTACACACACACAGTATGATCTCGTGTGTCTGGTTTCTTTCACTTAGCATAATGTTTAAAGGTTCGTATGAGACAGGGAAATAAAGGGGTCCCATGAAAAAGTGTTCTTTATTTTTCCCGCTTCTATCTTCGCCAGGCCCACACCCTCGCCCTACACACACCTTATAGAACAGATATTGTATGTCGTCCCTGTAAAGGGCAAGCATTTAATCATTGCTTTGGAGTCTTCCAGCACAACAGGTAACACCTAAGGAGGGACCCGACCAAGACCACTGACTCATCGAGATCCCTGGCTCCAGGGTCTACCTGTCTAACGGAGGAGGACACACAAACACACCTGTTTGTTCCTGGATTACTGAGAAGACACTTGCACCAGACCATTATCCTCAGGCTCCAGGCCCCAAGCACAGACAAAACTCCTTTTTCTTCCCGGGTCTCCAAGACACTCTGTATTTATCTATATTCTCTCCATCTTCAATAAACTCTGCTCTGGGGACGACTGGGTGGCTCAGCGGTTAAGCATCTGCCTTTGGCTAAGGGCGTGATCCTGGGGTCCTGGGATCGAGTCCCACATCGGGCTCCCTGCATGGAGCCTGGTTCTCTCTCTGCCTGTGTCTCTGCCTCTCTCTGTCTCTCGTGAATAAATAAATAAAATCTTAAAAAAAAAAAAAACAACCCTCTGCTCTCACGACTCTTCTTGGCTCGGGTGTTGAGTGTCATCCTGCACAGAGCCAAGGACACTCCTTGGACCCAGCCAGCCTGCCTCTCACCCACGCTGTGGCACAGAACAGTAGTTCATTCCTTTTTACGGCCGAATAGCATTCCATCCTATGCACACACCACATTTTGTTCATCATTTATCAGCGGATGGACATATGGGTGGTTCCCATCTTTTGGTTACTCTGGGTAACGCTGCTATGATCATGGGACTGTTCGATATGTTCTCTCTCTCGAATATATGTGTGTATACATCAGTGCTTCTTTCCGATTATTTGGGGTGTATACCTAGGAGTGGAGTTGCTGAATCATGGCAGTTCTATGCGTACTTTTTTGAGGAACCTCCAAATGGTTTACCGCAGCAGCTGTACCATCTTGCATTTCCATTAGCAATGGAATTCACAGAATTCCAATTTCTCCATATCCTTGCCAACATTTATTCTTTTAAAGATTTTATTTGTTTATTTATGAGACAGAGAAAGAGAGAGAGAGAGAGAGAGAGAGAGAGAGAGAGGCAGAGACACAGGCAGAGGGGCCCGACGTGGGACTGGATCCCGGGTCTCCAGGATCATGCCCTGGGCTGAAGGCAGGTGCTTAACCCCTGAGCCACCCGGGCTGCCCCATTTGTTATTTTTTAAATAGCAGCCATCCTAGTGAGTGTGAGTAGTACCTTGTCATTTACCTGTGAAACCTCAATCCTCTCTGCCAAGTTTCATGTCACCATTGATTTCAAAATGCTCCTGACTTTAAACCCTCATTCCTCAGGACTCTGGACTATGCGGCTCTGTGGGGTGCCCCGGCTATGCCAGGAGCTCCCCGGGAGGCGTGGACTTCACTAGGGCAGGTGGCATTCCATCTGTTTTTCTACCCCGAGCTGTTAGCACAATCCCTGCTCGAACTGAGCACTTGAAACCCGTCTTCAGGTGTCAGCCCCTGACCTGAGACGTCCACCTTTACTGGTTCACCGGCCAAGAGGCCAACGGTGGCATCTGTGCTCCACTGAGACCAGGAAGAGGATGGTCACTTCCAGCATGACCCTGAGCCTGGAAGTCCCCACTTCGGAGTTGCCGCTAATAGACTGCATCACTGCCGGGGCCGTATATTGCGCCCAGAGCTGCTGATGTGCTTTTATGGGGGATGATGCATGGAATTTTCTAGGCGTGGAGACTGGATGGTTTCAGATAGGATAAGAGAGGCCACTGATGGACACAGATAAGGAGAACTGAATCAGATGAGGCCTTTGGCCAGGACACAATGAGTTCTGTGATCTTCTGGGTGGCCTTGTTCAAGGCCCCAGGGAGCGGGGCCAGAAGTAGCCTCCAGCGATTCCAGGCAGAGGGACCTGGGCACTGCCTTGGGCTTTGATCCCTGCGAAGGACACTGTCCTTTGATCCCATATTCATATTCCCTCTCGCCCCCCTCTACATCCCCCCTCGCCCCCCATGCTCCAAGGCAAAAGGCCTTGCAAGGACGTTGCAGGTCCCAGAGCACCCCGACAGCCAGCTGCCAGAGGGAAAAGTAGATCCAACAAGCGCCTCTCTGTGTATTTGCTGAGCTCCCAGGCCCTGGAAATAACCTCGGGGAACGCGCTTGGGGGGAGAATAACCCACACGGCTCCGGGCGGGTGGGATACCCTGGAGAGGCTGTCGCCGGAGACCCGGGGGCCCGACGGGACCGGCCTGCAGCTCCCTGCTTCCCAGCTGGGTCACCCAACCGCTCGAATGCCTCCGTGCTCCCAGCTGTAAAATAGGGACGCGGCTTTCTGTCCCACCTAGTGCACCTGGGGGGGGGGGGGGGGCTCGCGGGGGCTTGCTGGGAATGTCCCAGGGGGCCGGCTCCCGGGCACCCCCCCGCCCCGGGCTCTGGTTTGGCTCCTCTCCCTACTTGGACTTGCTGCCCCGTCACCTCCCGGCGCGGGACGGGCCCTCCTCGGTGCGCGGGGACGACCGCCGGCGGGGGCGCGACCCCGGCCCCGACCCCGCCCCGGCCCGGACCCCGGCCCCGACCCCGCCCCGGCCCCGACCCCGGCCCCGGCCCCGGCCCCGCGGCCCCACCTTGCCACACTTCTTCAGCTTCTGCCGGTACCTCCTCGCGGGCCTCCCGCCGGGCGCCGGCTCCTCCAGCGGCTCGTAGCGCTCGGGCAGCGCCGCCAGGTGCACCGCGCGCGCGCCCCGGGCCCCCGCCCGCCCCTCGGCCCCGCGCTCGGGCGGCTCCAGGAGGGCGGCCGCCTCCTCGTCCGCCGGCGTCCGCGCTCGGCCCCGGGGCCCGCGGCGCAGGAAGCCGCTCGCCGCCTTGCCCCGCAGCCGGGCTCCCGCCGTCATGATGCTGCGGCCGCTGCGGCCCAGGGCGCGGCGAGAAGACGCCGGGCTCCGCGCCCCGCCCCCGCCCGGACGGACGGACCGACGGACGGACGCGGTGGGGGGAACGCGGGGGGCAGCGCCCTCTGGCCGCGGGGCTCGGAGCTGCGCCGCCGCCCGGACGGACGGACGGACAGACGGGGAACGCGGGGGCAGCGCCCCCAGGCCGCGGGGCTCGGAGCTGCGCCCCCGCCGCGCCCCACCCGCCCCGCACCTGGAGACCCCAGCGGGGGACCCCGAAGGCGGGGCGCGCAGCCAAGTGCCCGACACGCCGACCCCGCCCTCCAAATAACGAGGCGTCGTTTGCCACGTTCGGGTCGGCAGAGGCGGTGGGAAGAAGAGGGGGGCCGCCGAGGCCGTGGTGGGGCGCTGGTGAGGGCGCGCTATGCGCGGGGTGCGCACCGGGACGGACTTCGGGGAAGGCGGTCGGAAATTATACACACGGAAAAGGAAAGGAAAAGGAGAAGGGAAAAGGGAAAAAAAGGGAAGGAAAAAGAAAAAAGGAAAGGAAAAAGGAAAAAGGAAAGGAAAGGAAAAGGGAAAGGAAAGGAAAAAGGAAAAAGGAAAAAAAAGGGAAAAGGAAAGGGAAAGAAAAGAAAAAAGAGAAAGAAAAAAGAAAGAAAGAAAAAAGGAAAGGAAAAGAAAGGAAAGAAGAAAAGAAAAAAAGAAGAAAAGAAAAGAAAGAAAAGAAAAGGACGCCTGGCTGGCTCAGCGGTTTAGCGCCTGCCTTCGGCTTACGGCATGATCCTGGAGTCTCGGGATCGAGTCCCGCCTCGGGCTCCCTGCATGGAGCCTGCTTCTCCCTCTGCCTGTGTCTCTGCTTCTCTCTTTGTGTCTCTCAGGAATGAATAAATTAAATCTTAAAAAAAAAGAAAAAGAAGGAAAGAAATAAAAGAAAGAAGAAAGAAAAAGAAGAAAGAAAGAAAAGAAAGAAGGAAAGAAAGAAAGAAGGAAAGAAAGAAGGAAAGAAGAAAAGAAAGGAAAGAAAGAAAGAAAGAAAGAAAGAAAGAAAAGAAGAAGAAAGAAAGAAAGAAAGAAAAGAAAAGAAAAGAAAAGAAAGTGGTTTAGCGCCGCCTGCAGCCCGGGGCGTGACCCTGGAGTCCCAGAATCGAGTCCCGCATCGGGCTCCCTGCATGGAGCCTGCTTCTCTCTCTGCCTCTCTCTGAGTCTCTCTCTGCGTCTCCTCGGGACTCGATCCTGGGACTCCAGGGTCATGCTCCGGGCCAAAGGCAGGCACCAAACCGCTGAGCCACCCAGGCGCCCCTTCACGGTGAATCTTAAACTTCTGGGGAAAGCCTTACTGTTTTATGCCAATAAAAGCTCTCTTTTTAAAAGTCGGTTCCATGCACAGCCAGGAGCCCAAGGCGGTCCTTGAACTTCCCACCCTGGGATCAAGACCTGAGCTGAGATCAAGAGCCACCCAGGGGCCCTCTCTGCCAGTAAATATCTTTTAATTCTTGGAAACTAAGAATTAAGTATAAAATAATATGGGTTCTTTATTTCATTAATATTTTAATAGTATTCAAGTGCATGATACATTTAAGAATGATTTGGATATGTTGCTAAAACTACATAAAATATTTACAATTTAGCTTATTGGGATATTCAAATACTAGTTTTATGATTCCAACTTAAAATGTATAATCAAGTAATTGATTTAGACCTACACGTTTGCATTCAAAGGATTATAAAAGTAGATTTAATTTACTAGGGGCACCTGGGTGGCTCAGGTCATGATCCCTAGGTCATGGGATGGAGCCCCACAAGCCATCTGGCTCCCTGCTCCACGGGGAGCCTGCTTCTCCCTCTCCGTCTGCTGCTCCCCTGGCTTGTGCTCTCTGTCAAATAAATAAATAAAATATTTTTAAAAATAAATTTAATTAACTATATTTGTAAGAAGGACATAGCCTTGTATACATAGCTGAAATACTTGAAAATTAAATATATTAAGCTTGTAAAAGTCATTTAAAATGTTTAAGATAATTAAATTGGGTGAATGGTAAAAATCCTCCTTCCAGTAATTAGGTTAGTAAATAAAACAAAGGTTAAGGGAAGCTAGATTTGTGGATTTTTTTTAACTAAAGTAACTATTAATTTATATATACAAAAGAAAGAGGTCTTAACAGTCCTTTTTCTGAGTATAAAACTGACTTCAGGGGTGCCTGGATGGCTTAGTCAGTGGAGCATGCAACTCTTGGTGAGTTCTAGCCCCACACTGAGTGTTTAGAGATTACTTAAAAAAAAAAACAAACAAACAAACAAAAACTTGACTTCAGAAGCCCCTCTCCCCACAGACTGCATATCAAATACAAAGGTAAAATATGCAAGGTTTTTGTTCATATGAAATACTATTCAAATATCACATTTCCTTTTTTTTTCTTCCAAATTTTAATTTAAATCCTAGCTAGTTAACATAAAGTATAATGTTGGTTTCAGGAGTGGTTCATCACTTATATACCACACCCAGTGCTCATCACATCAAGTGCCCTCCTTAATACCCATCCCCCACCTGGCCCATCCCCCACCCACCTCCCTCCATCAACCCTCAGTTTGTTTTCTTTTTATTATTATTATTATTTTTTAAGATTTTATTTATCTATTCATGAGAGACACAGAGAGGCGGAGACACAGGCAGAGGGAGAAGCAGAGGGAGAAGCAGGCTCCATGCAGGGAGCCTGATGTCGGACTCGATCCTGCATCTCCAGGATCAGGCCCTGGGCCGAAAGCAGCGCTAAACCGCTGAGCCACCCAGGCTGCCCTCAGTTTGTTTTCTATCATTAAGAGTCTCTGCTGGTTTGGGGGTACCTGTTAGTTAGTTAAGCAGCTGACTCTTGATTTCAGCTCAGCTCATGATCTAGGGGTCCGTGATCAAGCCCCAGGTCAGGTCTCGGTCTCAGTGTGAAGTCCGCTTGAAGATTTCTCTCCCTCTCTTTCTGCCCCTCCCACCACTCATGTGCTTTCTGTCTCTCAAATAAATGGGATAGATCTTAAAAAAAGCGGGGGGGGGGGAGTCTCTTAGGGTTTCCCACCTTCCTCCCATATGTTCATCTGTTTTGTTTCATAAATTCCACATGAGTGAAATCCTACGATGTTTGTCTTTCTCTATTTTGCTTTGTATAAAACATAGTTCCATCCATGTCATTGCAAATGGCAAGATTTAATTCTTTTTGACAGCTGAGTAATATTCCATTGTATATATATATAACACCTCTTCGTTATGCATTCATCAGTTTTCTTTAAAAGATTTTATTTATTTATTCATGAGAGACAGAGAGAGGCAGAGACACAGGCAGAGGGAGAAGCAGGCTCCAAGCAGGGAGCCCGACGTGGGACTCGATCCCAGGTCTCCAGGATCATGCCCTGTGTCAAAGGCAGATGCTCAACCACTGAGCCACCCAGGCGTCCCTCCATTCATCAGTTGATGGGCTTTTGGGCTCTTTCCATAATTTGGCTATTGTTAATAATGTTGCTATAAACATTGGGGTACACATACCCCTTCAAATCTGTATTTTAAAAAATTTTATTTAAATTCAATTAATTAACGTATAATGTATTATAGGGTTCAGAGGTAGAGGTCAGTAATTCATCAGTCTTACATAATCCCCCGTGCTCATTACGTCATGTGCCCTCCTTAATGCCCATCACCAGTTACCCCATCCCCCCACTCTTCTCCCCTCCAGTGACCCTCAGTTTGTTTTCAAATCTGTATTTCTGCATCCTTTGGGTAAATACCTAGCAATGCAATTGCTGGATCATAGGGTAGCTCTATTTTTAACTTTTTGAGGAACCTCCATACCGTTTTGCAGAGTGGCTGTCCCAGTTTGCATTCCCACCAACAGTGCAAGAGGGCTCCCCTTTCTCCATCCGCATCCTTCCCAATCCCTGTTATTTCTTGTGTTGTTGATTTTAGCCATTCTGACAGGTGTGAGGTGATATCTCATTGTAGTTTTGATTTGATGGTGAGCGATGTCGAGCACCTTTTCATGCGTCTGTTGGCCATGTGTGTGTCTTCTCGGGAAAAATGTCTATCTATTCATGTCTTCAGCCCTATTTAATTGGATTATTTGTTTTTTTGGGTGTTGATTTTGATAAGTTCTTCATATATTTTGGATACTAACCCTTTATCAGCTACATCATTTGCAGATATCTTCTCCCATTCTGTAGGCTGCCTTTTATTTTTTTTTAAGATTTTATTTATTTATTCATGATAGACACACACACACACAGAGAGAGAGAGAGAGAGAGAGAGAAGCAGAGACACAGGCAGAGGGAGAAGCAGGCTCCATGCAGGGAGCCCAACATGGGACTCGATCCCGGGACTCCAGGATCACGCCCTGGGCCAAAGGCAGGCACTAAACCCCTGAGCCACCCAGGGATCCCCTGTAGGCTGCCTTTTAGTTTTGTTAATTGCTTCCTTTGTTGTACAGAAGCTTTTTATCTTGATGAAGTCCCCAAAATTCATTTTTACCTTTCAAATACCACAACATTTAGCTTGCCTGTTAAAGGAAAACACTGGAATAACTGAAAATTGATCCACAAGTAAATCTCTACAACCAGTGAGCAAGCAGGACTTGAAGAGGTGTAGTCAGAAACCATCTTTACGTTGCTTGCCATCGTCTCTTTAGAGGTTATTCAGTATGGAAAGTGCTTCCTTTGCTCCTGGGTGAGAAGTTAGGCAGTCTTTTAGGTTTTTTGATCACACAGTGGTAACAAAAAGTTCCAAGGTTGCAAACGTGGTCTTGATTTATATAATTTTATTTATTTATTTATTATTAAGTAGGGTTTATGCCCTACATGAGGCTTGAACTCGTGACCCAGAGGTCAAGAATTACATGCTCCTCTGACTGAGCCAGCCAGGTGCCCCTTGGTTTACATAATTTTAAATCTTACAATGTTCAATGCCACGTAATACTCAGAGCCTTGACCTTGAATTTTGTTTTAAAGATTTTATCCATTTATTTAGAGAGACTGTGTGCACACTTGTACACGCAAGCAGAGGGAGGGGCAGTGGGAGAGGGAGAGAGAGAGAACCTCAGGCTGGCTCCCTGCTGGACTCAATCTCAAGCTCTGGACCCGAACTGAAATCAAGAGTGAGATGCTTAACCAACTGATTGAGCCAACCAGGCGCCCCACCTTGAACTTGATTTAAAGTTCATCCCTTCTCCTCCTTCAGACCTGATAGAGGCTCTGCGTGTGTGTGTGTGTGTGTGTGTGTGCGCGCACGTGTGCGTAAAGGGGAGTGAGGAAGCATTAAGTTTCTCTTTTGTTTCCCCCACCTAATGCCACTGAGCTCCCCAAGCTTGCAGACTGGTTCCTGACCCTTCCTAGGCCAACACAGAGAAGAGAACAGAAAAATTCCTTCCCTGGCACGTGCCCACGCTGCTGTCTCCGCCCTCTGGGCCTGGCAGGTGTTCTCCGTTCTTCCCTTAGTTCTGCAGGAGCCCCCACTGGGACCATTCTATTCTGCTTCTCCAGGCCCAGCAGGTGCCCTCTAGGCCCCCACTGCCCACTCCCTCCTCAAGCCCCAGGAGTCCTGTGGTTCGTCTCCGGCTTTCCCACCCACCGTATGCCCGTCTGGATGGCCACATGGGACAGAATGCAGCAGAGGGAATTCAGGGCTTCCAAATGACCAGAAGGGCTGGGAGAGCAGGCTATATGCTGGGCCACTTCCAGAGTAACTGCTAGAACAGAGCTGTCACTTGTGCACTGTCAAGGAGCCGGGGCAGCAGGAAGCCATCTGTGAGCTGTTGGCTGCAAGGACACCTCACCCCCCACGGGGAGCTCCGGCTCCAACCACGGACACACCCCACACACACACCTGTCTCTGTGCCAGACACTGGTCTCTGGCACAGAAAAATCCAACACCTGCAGGATTGTGCTATCAGAACAGCAAAAATAGCAGAAACACAGCTTTCACCCCACTCTGCCTTCCAGAGCTTTCCAGGGTGCACCTGATTGTAACTTGCCAAGTTCCCTCTAGTGCTCAAAACACTCTGGAACATGGCTTCATCTCTTAGCCTCTGCCCAGGAAGAGGGGTAGAAAGGATGCTGAGTGCTAATCCACAGGAATCTTTCCTCACTGATAAAATTAGATTGCCCTCTGGAGAAGCAAAAATGCTGGAGACTTAAGGTTCATGAAAATATATTATCAGTTACTGAGTAAAAAAAAAAATCCTTACAGCTTTAAAAATAACTGCATATTTGTATTTATTTATGATAGTCACAGAGAGAGAGAGAGAGAGAGAGAGAGAGGCAGAGACACAAGCAGAGGGAGAAGCAGGCTCCATGCACCGGGAGCCCGACGTGGGATTCGATCCTGGGTCTCCAGGATCGCGCCCTGGGCCAAAGGCAGGCGCCAAACATAAATAAATAAAAATTTAAAAAAAAATTTAAAAAGGGATCCCTGGGTGGCGCAGCGGTTTGGTGCCTGCCTTTGGCCCAGGGCGCGTTCCTGGAGACCCGGGATCGAATCCCACATCAGGCTCCCGGTGCATGGAGCCTGCTTCTCCCTCTGCTTGTGTCTCTGCCTCTCTCTCTCTCTCTCTCTGTGACTATCATAAATAAATTTTAAAAAATTAAAAAAAAAATAACTGCATATTTGGAATAAATTGCAAGATATTTAATTGAAAACAAAGTTTCCATTTGTCGACATATAAAGACTTTGTTTTATTTTATTTTATTTTTTTAATACTTTGTTTTAATCTTTTGTAATGCATGTGTGAATTTAGAAAGAAAGAAAATAGAGGGGGATGGAATCTGTATAGACCTAAAGTTTTACGAATCCAAGTTGTTAAAAACCCTTGGTTTATTTTTACAAAAAAAGCTTAGGCTCGAGAAGAAATGTATGTCTGGGGGCACCTGGGTGGTTCCGTAGGTTAAGCATCCAACTCTTTTTAAAAAATATTTTACTTATTGGGATGCTTGGGTGGCTCAGCGGTTTAGCACCTGCTTTCAGCCCAGGGCGTGACCCTGGAGACCAGGGATTGAGTCCCACATCGGGCTCCCTGCAGGGAGCCTGCTTCTCCTTCTGCCTGTGTCTCTGCCTCTCTGTGTCTCTCATGAATAAATAAATAAAATCTTAGAAATATATTTTACTTATTAATCATGAGAGACAGAGGGAGAGAGGCAGAGACAGAAGCAGGGTCCCCAGTGCGGACTTGATCCCAGGACCCCAGAATCACGACCTGAGCCAAAGGCAGATGCTCAACCACTGAGCCACCCAGGTACCCCAGCATCCACCTCTTGATTTCAGCTCAAGTCATGATCTCAGGGTCCTGGGATCAAGCTGCATGTCGGGCTCTGCGCTCAGTGGAGAGTCTGCCCAAGGAATCTCTCTCCTCCCTCTGCTGCTCCCCCTCTCTGCTTGTGCTCTCTTGATCTCTAAAATAAAATAAATAAATCTTTTGAAAAAAAGAAATATATCTCTGGAGCAGATAATAACTGGTTAGAAACCATGAAACAGATGTAACAAGTTTAATTTTCCAAGGACTGAACTTGAAACAGTGCAGGAATTTCAGCCATGTCTCAGTTCTTGAGCTGCTCAAGAAGGGAGGATGGTCAACCTCCACCTCTTCTAAGGTTAAAAAACATGTTTTCAAGATTATTTTTACTATTTTTATTTTTTTATTTATTTCATTTCTTTCAAGATTATTTTTAATTTGAAGTCTTCTATGTTAAATATTTTGTAATTCAAAAGGTGATAAAAATAAATGACATAACAGAAGGGAGAAATTTAACGTCTGCATTCATGTTTTATTTTATTTTATTTTATTTTTTTAAAAGATTTTATTTATTTATTCATGAGAGACACAGAGAGAGAGAGAGAGGCAGAGACACAAGCAGAGGGGGAAGCAGGCTCCATGCAGGGAGTCTGACGTGGGACTCGATCCCAGGACTCCAGGATCACGCCCTAGGCCAAAGGCAGGCGCTCAACTGCTGAGCCACCCGGGGATCCCCACATTCATGTTTTAAAGTATTTTCTTTAAAAATATCTACCTGTGGTTATTGTGCAGAGCCCACAGGATGCAAAATTGGGAATTTTTAAATAATTAAATTTTGGGGGGGGATTTTTTTTTTAAAGATTTTATTTATTTATTCATGAGAGACACATAGAGAGAGGCAGAGACACAGGCAGAGGGAGAAGCAGGCTCCCTGGGGGGATCCCGATGCTGAACTCGATCCCAGGACTCCGGGATCATGACCTGAGCCAAAGGCAGACTCTCAACCACTGAGCTACCCAGGAGCCCCAAAATTGGGAATTTAAGGCACATTTAAAAAAAAAAGATTTTATCTATTTATTTATTCATGATAGACACACAGAGAGGGGCAGAGACACAGCCAGAGGGAGAAGCAGGCCCCATGCAGAGACCCCGACATGGGACCCCATCCCAGGACTCCAGGATCACACCCTGGGATGAAGTCAAGTGCTTAAGCGGCTGAGCCACCCAGGCTGCCCGGCACATGACATTTTTATTTCCCTTCCGGGCTTGGGTTTCTTCACCAAAGCTAAAGAGCGATGACTCCAGGCAGATACAGCAAAAACCACGGGATCCCCCTCGAAGGATGCTACGGCTGAGATTTGGTACAATCATAAACCATTTGGTATTCATAATCTTCTATGAATAGTTTCTCTTGAATTCTGAAGTCTCTTCCGAAATTTGGCTTTCCCTTTCCCAGAGAGACCAAGTGTTCCCGGGCTGGGGCTACCGCCAGGGGCTGACTCGGGAGCCCAGCAGGTGCAGCGAGCCGGCCTGGGCCCGCCCGCGGCCCCGGTGAGTTCGCCCCCGGTTAGTCCCACACCCCAACTCCTAGGCCACCAGGGTCAAGGGCGGAGGCCTGGATCTTGTCGGCACCCAGTGGGTGGGCGGGCTGGGAGCACAGCCTCAGGGTGCGGCTCCGGCCGGGCTGGGGCTGGACCACTGTGCGGGATGCTCCGGGGGCCGGGATGCTCCCTCCTGTCTGCGCGCCCCCTGCGCAGGGGAAGGGGGGCAAGCACGGGGCTGAGCGCTGCGCGTGCTTTTGTCCGGGCGCTGCCAGATTCCGATCCAGCCTGCCCGCTCCCCCATCACTGAGAGCTTGGCTCTCTTCTCCTCGCTGCCCCGCAGGAGTCGCCTTTGGGTGCCAGGCGAGCCCACACTCAGCTCGGTGACTGGCCCGGGAATGGAAGCTTCGGAGGCTGCGCACCTCCGAGAGCCTGGTCTGTCTCTGGAATGCCACTCCCTCCCCAAGGCTTCCGTGCACCTGCTGCGCCTTGACACCAGCGTAGAATAGGATTGTGTGTGCACAGATTTATATCTGCCTGATGGAGATTGGGGGTCGATTGAATCCTCCTACAACAGAGTCAGAAGTCTCCTGCGGATAACGCTTCAGGGTGACATATATGACAGTTGGAATAATCCTTCAACGCTATGGCGGAATTATATCTAATCTGGTTGCTTTTCCCCAAAAGCCACTGAAGATGGAAAATTAGTTAGCTATTTTCACTTAATAATACTGATAATAGAAAAACGTATGTGTACTGTACATTAACTGGAATTGAAATTAAAACTGAGAAAAAAAAAGGAAGATATACGTGTAGATGACTAAGGCCAGAATTATGATCTTATGAGTTAAAAGAATATTTCTTTTCTTTTTTTTTTTTAAAGATTTATTTATTTATCCATGATAGACATAGAGAGAGAGAGAGAGAGGCAGAGACAAAGGAGGAGGGAGAAGCAGGCTCCATGCCAGGAGCCCGACACGGGACTAGATCCCAGGACTCCAGGATCACGCCCTGAGCCAAAGGCAGGTGCTAAACCACTGAGCCACTCAGGGATCCCCTAAAAGAATATTTCTTTTTATTTTATTTTATTTTTTTTTATTTTTATTTTTTAAAATTTATTTGTGATAGTCACACAGAGAGAGAGAGAGAGAGGCAGAGACACAGGCAGAGGGAGGAGCAGGCTCCATGCACTGGGAGCCCGACGTGGGATTCGATCCTGGGTCTCTAGGATCGCGCCCTGAGCCAAAGGCAGGCGCCAAACCGCTGCGCCACCCAGGGATCCCAGAATATTTCTTTTTAAAAAGGCTTTATGGGCAGCCCAGGTGGCTCAGTGGCTTAGTGCCACCTTCAGTCCTGGGTGTGGTCTTGGAGACCCGGGATCGAGTCCCACGTCAGGCTCCCTGCATGGAATGGAGCCTGCTTCTCCCTCTGCCTGTATCTGTGCCTCTCTCTCTCTCTCTCTATCTGTGTGTGTCTCTCATGAATAAATAAATAAAATTAAAAAAAAAGATTTTATTTATTTATTTGGAAGAGAGAGAAAGAATGTAGGAAGAGAGGAGCAGAGGGAGAGGGACAAGCAGACTCCGTGCTGAGTGCGGAGCCTGATGCAGAGCTCGATCCCTTGACCCTGAGATCATGACCTCAGCTGAAATCAAAACAGTTAGATGGGGATCCCTGGGTGGCGCAGCGGTTTGGCACCTGCCTTTGGCCCAGGGCGCGATCCTGGAGACCCGGGATCAAGTCCCACATCGGGCTCCCGGTGCATGGAGCCTGCTTCTCCCTCGGCCTGTGTCTCTGCCTCTCTCTCTCTCTCTCTCTCTGTGACTATCATAAATAAATAAAAATTGAAAAAAAAATTAAAAAAACAAAACAAAACAGTTAGATGCTCAACTGGCTGAGCCAGCCAGGCACCCCAAAAGAATATTTCTGACAAAATCTGAAAAACCCACATCAGTGTATATATTGCCCTTTGCCAATAGTATGCCATTCTAATAATACATATAGAAATATATTCCAGTATGTGTGTATTTTTCCTGGAGGTATATTAAGATATCTGAATAAATGGTATTATATTGAGAAAACAGCAACACAAAACCATCGTGTCTCACATATATTGTAAAACTAAAGAAAGCATCGTTTAGACCCCTGGCGTGATAGGACAATGCTTAGCACACACGATATATTGATTAGAAGGGAAAGCTATCATATATGACTGAGAGAAGAAAAGCTGGCTGGGGCCGGGGGTGGGGTAGGAGGCAGATGATCCAAAAAGCTCTCATATTAGAAGAGGATTTAGTACAATGAAAATCTAATCAGAGACATGAAACTGTAGATTCTAAGTATATTAAGAGAAATTGGACAGTGGAAGTCTGAATAGGCTTGTCCGGCCTTATTCAGAATGCGCATATATAAATCTTGCACTTATAACTGAGTCATTGTGGGGGAGCCAGACAGTGTGAAATTCTCATTTAGTACTTTGAGGATGGAGCTGTTGAAGTATTTCTATTTATCTTCATGATGTGAACTAATAAAATGATCCCTTTTGCCAGTGGCTGAAAATAGAAGCTAAAATAGTGAGAGCTCCGAACTGTCAACCTCTGACCCCTCCAAACTGAAAACGAATGGAATCATTTAGACAGAACTTCCATGACCCAGGAGTGAGGAATTATTTCAGAGTTCTCTGGACCAAAGTAATTTCACTGTGTATCCTATGCTGTATTCTAAGAAAGAAGGCAAGAACAAATACAAATTTGAATTTTATTTAGCAGTTTTATAATAAGTGCTAATACTGGCATCGCTATTTTGGATCTGATTCTTTTACTGGCAAGTAAATAAATCGTCATTCTGTTAAGTTTGTTATAAATCAAGAGCTTCGGAGTGATGATTACATGTGTCGTCTATGATCAAAGAAAACGAAGTGTAATTATAGTTTAACTATAGGATTAGGAATGTAAATATTGGGGTCTGGAGGTGGGATATAAAAAAGAATTTAAATATTATGGGTGTGATGTACAATTAGGACTAAATTGAAAATGACAATGAACAATTTTTAAAGATGGCTTTATTTATTTATTTGAGAGAGACAGCGAGAGAGCACAAGTAGGGGAGGGCAGAGGGAGAGGGAGAAGCAGACTTACTGCTGAGCTGGGAGCTCGATCCCAGGATCCCGGGATCATGACCTGAGCCAAAGGCAGATGCTTCACTGACTGAGCCACCCAGAGACCCCTGAATTTATTATTATTCTTAAAGATTTTATTTTTGACATAATCTCTACACACAGTGTGGGTGGGACTCAAACTCACAACCCCAAGATCAAGGGTGGCATGCTCCACCAACTGAGCCAGCCAGATGCCCCCCAAAATGGCTATGAACCTATTGTGTGTATTTCCATCTCTGTCCCTGAACCGCCCAACAAGTCACACCATCCCAGTGGCACAAAATCAGATAAACACCCCCCAGTCTTCACAGTTTGGTCTCTAATATCAATTGGGACTTAGGAAGCCAGCGGATTGTATTTCTGGGACGTGTCTTGTTACCAGAAAGCGAAGGTACTTAAAAAGAAACGCACAGTTTTGTCCAAAGGCTCCATGGGCAGTTTAAGGGTGGCTTTGGCAACCTATGACATTTCAAACACCAAAAAATAACTGACTACAAATACCTGAAACAAATGAACTCGGCAAAAAGCTGTCGGTTCATCACAGTATTCTAATTTAAAAAAGCGTATGGTATAAAAAGTCGGTTATAAAAGACTATGTTATTTTTGGATGTCATTTTAGTATCTTTATGGAGTTTTGGCCCTGGTGGATTCATACAATATTTTAAAAGTGCAAAATTCCATAAAGTTCCAGGAAAATTTATGAAAGCATCGCATTTGGATACGAGGGATCCCATGGCATGAAATTAAGGTGTCTTTGTAGCCAGATGGAAGGATTTAAATAATCCAAGAATTTTTAAAAAGTGCAAAATCCAACGGAAGCAGTGAAGAACATTAGCCCCGAATCCGTGAGTAGGCAGCAGAAAGAAGACTTGCTCTTGGTTAAATCTAGATAATGTGAGCCAGAAGGCAAAGCACTTTTGGGGGGCGAGGGGGCATCTGCTGTAGGGACAGGTCTTAGGGTCCCCCTGTTGTGGGTGGTAGGCCCTAAGCACGGCATCCAGGGGAGTTTGCTCTGACCTCTAGTGGATCTCTCCGGTAACACCTGGAACTAACAACCATTCCCACTTACCAACAATTTTGAAAGAAATGGTACTGCATTTTGGTGCTTTTGCTTGGGATTATATCCATGCAGCAGGGCAGCAGGGATTAACTCACACAGACCAGAGTCTTTGATTGATAAATGCTTCATGACTTAAAGGCCGCTTGATAGACCAGACTTTTCTAGGATTGTGTCCACAAGGAGACATGAGAAAGGGGTCGCTGTTGATGAAAATGTTGGCGAGCTCGTCTTCCAGAACCCCAAGTGTGCAGCCTGCCAGGGTCAGACTTTGTCACTTGTAACATCTTTGAAGCCAGCTGCTTCTTCATCAGAGAGATGAGGGTATAAACGAAATGATTTATCAGGCCGTTACCTGTCCCTGATATTTTGAGAACACAAAGTGGACAAGGATTTAAAAATCTTTCAGTCTGGATTCATTTCTCTCTCCCCTTTTTTGAACTACAAGAAAGTATTTATTAAATCTCAAGATTAAAGAAGACTTTTTATGGTTGAGAGTGATGAAGAAATTATAAAGGAAAGACCAGTAATTCAGAAGCCACCATTAAGAGTAATAAAAGACAAACAGCACGTGAGAAATATTTTTTAAAAAATATTGTGGGCAGCCTGGGTGGCTCAGTGGCTTAGCACTGCCTTCAGCCCAGGGCATGATCCTGGAGACCTGGGATCGAGTCCCACGTCGGGCTCCCTGCAGGGAGCCTGCTTCTCCCTCTGCCCGTGTCTCTGCCTCCCAATCTCTCTCTTTGTGTTTCTCATGAATAAATAAATAGAATCTTTAAAAAATATATTGTATTTATGAGAGAGAGTGTGTGTGCACAAGGTGGGGCAGAGGGAGAGAGAGAAGCAGACTCCCCATTGAGCAGAGAGCCGACCATGTGGGGCTCGATCCCAGGACCCCGAAATCATGACCTGGGCTGAAGGCGGGCGCCCAAACCACTGATCCATGCAGGTGCCCCGCAAGTAAGAAATATTGGCAACAAAGAAGAAAAACAGTAACAGCAAACTTCTATTGTATTTAGCTAGCTAACATGACTAGGGGCTTACCAAAGTGCCAGACATATTCTAAGAGCTCTACTTGGTTTCATTTCATGGATTCATTTCTTTCCATAGTTAAGTAAAATCCCTTTAACAAACAGGATCACACTTTTAAAAGAGGACAAAAGGAGACATTACGAGGCTACCCCAAGGTATACAAATTTGGGGTCACCTATCTTGAAAGAACATCAAAAGAGGCCCACTAGGCGAACCTGCGGACATTGAGTGATAGATGCTGATTGTAGGAAACAACCGTAACTCTTGAGAATATATATGTCCACTCACATTGTCGTGCAACCAGTCTCCGGATGCTCTTCATTGTACAAAAGTGGAAATCTGTGCCCATTTAAACACCAACTCTCAACTTCCCCTGCCTCCAGCCCCCAGCCCACATCCATCCTACTTTGCGTCTCTACAAAATTGACTACGAGCTACATCACTGAAATGGAATCTTCCAGGTTTTTTTTTTTTTTTTTTTTTTTGTATTTTTCTTTTTTTGTGACTGGCTTGTTTCAGTTGGCACGATGTCCTTCAAGCTTCGTCCGTGTTTCCTCCTCTGGAAGGCTACTGTTCCAATGTACGCGTGTAGCAAGTTTTGTTCATCCGTTCACCTGTCAACGGACTTGCCCACCTTTCGACTCCTGTGACTCGGCTGCCATGAGCTTGGATGTGCAAGTGCCTGTTCTAGTCTCTGCTTTCAGCTCTTTTGAGTATGTATATCCCTTGGGGTGGGACTGCTGGATCACGTGGGGGTTCTATTGGGGGTCCTTCTCTCTTTTCTCTCCCTCACCAGCTTTATTAAAGTACAATCGACAAACCCAATTATAACACACACACATATATACATATACATATATATATATATTTAAAGATCTTATTTATTTATTTATTTATTTTTATTTTTTTTAAAAGATCTTATTTATTTATTTGAGACAGTCAGGGAAGAGCAGAGAGAGAGGGACAGTCTCCCCGCTGAGCGTGGAGCCCGACTGGGGGGTCCTCCATCCCATAACCCAAGACCATGACCTGAGCAGAAACAGAGTCAGATAGGTCCTTAACCAACACACCAATCAGGCGCCCCCAATTGTAACATAAAGTGTACGACATGATGATTTGATATATGCATATTTGTTCTTTGGATTTGACTTTTTTCCTTTTTTTTTTTTTTTTTTTTTAAGGTTTCACAGGTAAGTGGTGCGGTGCTGTAAGACTCCCGGCCGCTGCTGCGGGCCCAGCTCTCTGACTCAGACTGCATCATGCTGCTGAGACAGGCCACCCTCCCTCCTGACCCCTCTCTTCTCTGAGAGCTCCCCTTTCTAGGGGGACGCCCCCGGATGCAGCCTGGGCCCCCGCTGTCCAAGCCGAGCTCAGTCCAAATCCAGCACCGTGGGGGCTGCCCCCTGTGCTCCTGCCTGTCCCTCCATCGGGCCGGATCCTCAAGCTCACTCTAGCTACACGCAGAATTTTCCCACGGAAACAGACTGGGGGACACTCAGCAAAATAGTAACAGTAGTTTCTGGATGGCGACGTGTAATTTTGTGTGTGTGGCGTATCCATGGTTTTTTTAAAAAATCGAGATATAATAGGCATAATATTACTTTCAGGTACACGACGTCAGGATTCAATATTTATATATAGTGTGAAATGATCACCGCAGGAAGTCCAGCTAAAATCCATCACACACAGGGTCACACTTTCCTGTGATGAGAACTCGAAGATCTCTTAGGAACTTTCAAGTACACAGTGTTGTTAACTATAGTCACCGCGCTGTAGACTGTCTCCATGGCTTACATGTTAGAACTGGAAGTTTGTACCCAGGTTAATACATCTTCACCCCTATCCCTCCCACCTGGCAACCACCAATCTGGTCTATGAGCTATTTTTATCTTTTTTTAGATTCCACAAGTGAGATCATATGGTATTTGTCTTATTTATTTATTTATTATTTATTTATTTTTATGTTTATTTTTAAAAGATTTTATTTATTCATGAGACACACACACACACACACACAGATAGAGAGAGAGAGAGAGAGAGAGAGAGAGAGAGAGAGGCAGAGACACAGGCAGAGGGAGAAGCAGGCTCCATGCAAGGAGCCTGATGTGGGACTCGATCCCAGGTCCCCAGGATCATGGCCTGGGCTGAAGGCGGTGCTAAACTGCTGAGCCACCCAGGCTGCTCATTTTTTTTCTTTTTTAAAGATTTTATTTTTTATTTTTATCTTTTTAAAAGCTTTTTTTTTAAATTTTTATTTATTTATGATAGTGACACAGAGAGAGAGAAAGAGGCAGAGACATAGGCAGAGGGAGAAGCAGGCTCCATGCAGGGAGCCCGACGTGGGATTCGATCCCGGGTCTCCAGGATCGCGCCCTGGGCCAAAGGCAGGCGCTAAACCGCTGCGCCACCCAGGGATCCCTAAAGATTTTATTTGACAGGGAGAGAGGATACGAGTTCACAAGCAAGGGGAGCTAAGGAGGGAGGAGCAGGCTCCCCGCTGAGCACGCTCAATCCCAGGACCCTGGGATCATGACCTGAGCCGAAGGTAGTTGCTCAACTGCCTGAGCCACCCAGGCGCCCCGGTGTGTGTCTTTCTGACTTATTTCACACTATTTACACCCCCATTTTCTTTATCCACTCATCCACTGTAGATACTGAGGTCGCAACCTTGTCTTGGCCATTGTGAATAAAGCTGCAATGAACATGTGGGTGCAGATACCTTTTCGAGTTAGTGTTTTTGGTTTCCTTTGGATAAATACCCAGGAGTGGAATCGCTGGATCGTAAGGTAGTCCTATTTTTAATTTTTTGAGGAACCTCCATACTGTTTTCCACAGAAGCTGCACCAGTTTACATTCCCACCGTCAGTGCACAAGGGCTCCTTTGCCTCCGCGTCCTGGCCGGCGTTTGATGTCCTCCTGATAACAGCCATTCCAAGCAGGTGTGAGCTGAAATGTCACTGTGGTGTTGCATTTCCCCGATGAATAGTGGTATTAAGTACGTTTTCATGTACCTGTGCCCCATTTGTATGTCTTCTTTGGAAGGATGTCTATTCGGATCTTTTGCCCATTCCTTTTTTTTTTTTTTTTCCATCATTAGGAGAGTTTTATTTTAAAAGTGTCACCTTAAACTGCAAGGATGTCCGTTAAACATCACAATTAAACATGCCAAAGAAGAAGCGATGTTATCAAAATGCCCACTTAACCCCCCCAAACATCCTCAAACCCACCCTTTGCTGACCTTCTGTAACCCCATTTTTTAAAGTTTTTTTTCTTTTTTTAAACAAAAAGTAGACAGGTACATGTTGGTAAATGCTAACTGTCCATATTCACATAGAGACACAGTGTAATCTCTGAGCCCAATATACAGAGAAAGGAGGGAAAAAGCTAGAATTCTATGCACTACTACACAGGGGCCTAGCATCCTCCAGCTTCCGGCAGAGCTAAGGGAGCAGAAGGTTTTTCTTTTTTCACACAGAGCACGGTGGTGTTGATTCTATAAAGTTTTTGTTGAGACAGGAAGGAATAAAAATGAATTTGGAACAGAAAGGGGTAGAGATTCTTTTCCCGCTGTATTCTGCTCAAAGTATTTCCCCCAAAATAAGTTGAGAACCATGGTATAAAGGGAGAGAAAAGAGACTTCAAAAAACAGGGCGAATGAGCACAAGAGGAGGGGAAAAAAAAGACGCAACTTGCTCCTAGGGACTGGAGAAAATTAAAAAAGGAAGGTTGGAATCCATCAATGTTCCATTAGTCATCTTCTCCTTCATCCTCCTCTCCTTCCTCCCCCCCATCATCATCTTCTTCACCTACATCCTCATCTCCTTCTTCATCAATATCTTCCAATCCTTCATCATCATCATCATCATCATCTTCTCCTTCTCCATCATCCATATCAGGAACCAAGTACCTACTGTAATGGATTTGGCCAAATATCATCTTTGATGACGTCTCCTAACTCATCTGCACCTGCATCGGAATGGGCAGTAAAGCAGGAAAGCAGCTCTCTGGTTCCTCATGCTGTCTCTTCCTGCTGGCTTTATTCTGCGTTTGACTTGAACGTTTCGTCAAATCCTTTCCAGATTTCCATTTGATTTCAGTGGGCTTTGAAGATGGATCACCACTCTCATGATGAAATTCTTTGGAGAGAACTTTATTTTCGAAGTGAGGGTTTTTATCAAAATAAAAATCTATTCTGTAACCTGATTTAATATCTTCAAATTCTGTCACTTGGACTCTTGTCAAATAACGCAGGGCCTCTTCATCCTCCTCCCCAAGCAGTGCAGACTTGTGGATGATTGACAAATGTTGTTGCCCAAAAATTGGGGATTTTGGCGATCAATTCTGACCTCTTCTGAAAAAATGGTTGGCGGAGTTTGTTTTATTTCTGTTCTACTTTCAAAATCTCCTCACTGGCTTGTTCATTAAGTGTGTCTATTTCATTTTGTACTTCATCAATATGTTCAATTGCTTCTTGCTGTTCTTTTTCTCCCTTCGGCAAGTGCTGAGAGGTCGACGTCTCCTCTGGCTTGGGGGCCAGAGGCAGCCTCAGTTTCTTCATTTGAGGTGTAAGCAAGGACTGGCGCTTGGGGGCCATGCTGTGAGGAAACTCCATGAAACCAGGAAAGGGGCACGTCAGGAGGAAGCTCCGATTACTGGGTTTTGCCCATTTCTTAATCGGATCTTTTTTTTTTTTTTTTTTTACTACTGAGTTTATGTCTTTATATATTTTGGATGTTAGCCCCTTATTAGATATAATTTGCAAATGTTTTCTCCCATTCTGTCGGTTGCCTTGTCACTTTGTTAATGCTTTCCTCTGCTGAGTTGAAGCTTTTTAGTTTCATGTCCTCCTTGTTTATTTTTGCTTTTGTTGTCAATTCCGAAAAGTCGTCACCAAGACCTAGGTCAAGGAGCTTACTGCTTTTTCTAGTTTTATGATTTCAGGTCTTAAAAGCTGGGGTTCCAGGTGTGGTTTTCAAACTCTTTGCCTCTTAGGGAGAAGCTGCAAGTGGATTTTTTTCTGACTGTGGGCTGCAGAGCAGGGGGTGGGGTGCCTCGCATCCCCTTTTCTGCCCCATGTGTAGGAGTCACTCAGCTGGGTTTTGGTTTTCCTTCAGAGGGAACCGCTCTTGTGTGTAGTTGCAGATTCTGGGAGTCAGAGGGAGCACTTGAGTGCAGCAGCCTCCCACCTTGCCATCCTGAGCCAGGCCCAGCTTTATTTTCTAAATACTCATTGAACGGGTCATTTTTAAAAGAAAAGGAAGAAAACATTTTACCATTTCTTTAAACAGGAGAGCATAAAGATTATTTTTACTACCCTCCTGTATTATTTTATGACTCCTGGATGGAAAAATCAGTCAAGGGCATGGAAGAGTTCAAAGGATGACATTTCCGAATTGCTCTAAGTGTCCTTTGCAAAACTGAACCAGACGAAGAGGCAGCAAGAGACAGACAAAACAGTAAATACTGATGTCTAGAAAATTCTTTGACATGGGAAGGAAAACGAAATATAATTATGAACAATAAGCATGGATTCGCTAAGAAAAACATTATAGTAGGTAACCCTTCCCTCCTTCTCCTTCCGTTTTTGATATTATTGAGTATCATGCAAAGCATTATCTGATTTAAACGAAATATTTGGCAAAATCAAAACGGGACGAGTGAACTCCATGATAACACACTTGTCCGACTCATAACTGGCTAAAGGACCTAGAGGCAGATTCATCAACTGTCCACATACTCCTGCTTCAAGCCCCTCCTGCTGCAGGATGGCGCTGCCGGGGTGGGGGGTGAGGGTGGGCTTTACAACAATGATCCTCTGCTCTTGTGTCTGGCCCTGTGAATATTTAGGGCAGGCTGGCCTTGTCCCCATTGCTGTTGAGGCAGCAGGGCATGACCAGTTTGGGGAGCCAGCCGATAGGAGATTCAGCGTCAGAGCAGCCCTTCCTATGCACGGTATTTTGATTTTTGGACTGTTTGTTTTCAGTTACCCTAGGCATGGATAACAATAATTGTACAAACCAGAGTTGAAAAATTTGTCCCAAGTGGGTATAATGATATCAAACTGAATACCTCCTGTAGAAGAATTTAACGATGGCATAAAGAAAAAATAATCAACTTGACAAAACTCAGGTTCCACTTTGATCATAGTAGCTTTTTGAGAATCTGTCAGGAACTTGGCCTTGTTTATATATGAAAAGATGCGAGTCAGACATAAAACGTTCAAGGAAATTTGATTTCTCACAAACGTTAAACAGGTGGGGGTTTCTATTGTTTTTACCTGTTTTACAACTTTCATGGCACCAACTAGGTTAAAATACAATTTACCCAAAAAATGATCTGAAACTAGTGTTTCTCAAAAGTCAGTTTTTTTTTCAACTTCATATTTCGGCTTTTCAAAGTGAATATCGCTAAGCTTTCTTTTAAAACTACTTTTCCTTAGAAAAATAACAATCAAGATTGAAACATTTCCCCAAATTTGGTGTGTATTTTAAACATGTTAGCATCCAAACCACTGAATGTAAGCCGAGTGAGCTGCAATGATTTAGGAAATTTTATAGAATGTGTCCATTTGCAGTGATCATATGGTAGAGCTTTCATTACTGGGTAGAAATTTTCCTTGTTCTTACATATGATTCCATACGTACAAGTGGGTTTTGGGGCTTATTGTCATAATATGCAGCATATGCTAAGAGCCTTGGAAAAAGTTGAAGTATGTACTAGCTCTATTTTTTTATTTTTTTAAAATTTATTTATTGGTGTTCAATTTGCCAACATATAGAATAACACCCAGTGCTTAGCTGTATTTTTTTGAAATGCACTTTTCCCCCCGAGATAATCCACTCTCATCGTGTTTTCTTCTTTCACGTACCTCTTATTTTATACTCATGAAACTGTACTGTGGTGGGGAGCCTGGGTGGCTTAGTTGGTTGAGCCTCCCACTCTTGATTTCGACTTAGGTCATCATCTCAGGGTCCTGGGATCGAGCCCAAAGTCCAGCTCCATGTTCAGCAGGGAGTCTGTTTCTCCCTCTGCCTCTCCCCCTGCTCATACTGTCTTTCCCTCTCTTATAAATGTTTTTAAAATGTGTTCAGTTATATACACAGAAAATGCAAATGATGATAGAGGCCCATGACATGAGTTAAGAAAACCATTTAACTTTTATAGTGCTGACTTTACAAAAAATTATGTCATGTAGACAAGTGTCTATAAAAATACATAATCTAAGTTTTGAGAATAATTCAGAATATTTAGAAGAAGAAAAATATTAAATGATATGCTCTCATAAGGAAGAGACTCCATTTTTCATGTTTCCAAACCCACAGACACAGGGTTTATGATTTTCATATTCGAAAACATCTACAAATTTACTTTCTATTCCCCAACCTAAGTAGTAATCATTGAACTGTGATTATATATTCTTTATTTCATTTACTGATCACATCTTTGCTGGTAAAATACCCAAATAAGCATTTACCAGCTTCTTACTCAGGTTACACGTTGTTATCTCCTACCTACAGGACAGCTCCATTCTGAGCCTCTGAACCTCAGCTGGCATCTAAGTTATTGTGCTGAGTTGCGATTTATTGACCTGTGAAATAGAGTGGTTAAGCTTGATGATCTTTAGTCTATGACTTCAGGATTTTTAAGCCTGAAAGCAAACATTATTTTACCTCTAAACCAGGTAGCTCGCCATTCTTTGACCCTTTTAACTTATTTGTGTCTTTATATTTCAAGTAGGTTTTTCTTAATTAGCACAGAGCTCTTTTTTTTTTTCTTTAAATAAAATTTGACAATTCCAGCCTTTTAGTTGGGGCTTGTGGTTGGGGTGGGGGCCAGAGGGGGAGGGAGAGAGAATCCTAAGCAGGCTCCATGCCCAGCACCAAACCCAATATGGGGCTCGATTCCATAACCCTGAGATCATGACTGGAGCTGAAATCAGAAGTTGGACACTCAACTGAGCCAGCTGGGCACCCCTAGGCCATTTATATTTAATGTAATTATTGATATGGTTGGGTTTAAAGCCTCCACTTGCTGTTTGTTTTCTATTTTCCCATCTGTTGTTTTGTTCCATTTGTTTTTCTGTCTTTTGTTCTTTAATTCTAGTTTATCTCCTCTGTATTTCATTAGCTGTAACTCTGTTATGTATTTTCAGTGTTTTTTTAAATGTTTATAGTGTACATCTTTAACTTATTAAAATCTATGCTGAAGTGGTATTTTACCACTATATATAAGGTATAAGAACCTTGCAAAAATCTTCAGATCTTTGTGCTACATTTTCATGTAAGTTTTAATTCTCTGTTACAAATCCTACAACAACATCGTTACTATTTTTGCTCTAAACATAGTTGTTAATTTGGCTCTCCTTTTGTTCCTTTATGTAGATGCAGATCCCCATCTGGTATATTTTTCCATCTGCTTGAAGGACTTCCTTTAACATTTCTTATAGCATCAAGTTGGTTGGTGATGCATTTTTTTAGCTTTTGTGTGTCTGAAAGTATTTATTTCATGTTTGTTTTTGAAAAATATCGTATCTGAGTAGAGAATTCTGGTTTGACAGTTTTATTTTCTCCAGTACTTGTTGTTTCACATTGTTTCTGATAAGAAGTCTGCTGTCATTCTTCTCTTTGTTCCTCTTTCCATAATAGGTCTTTTTTTCTGTGACTGATTTTAAACTGTTTTATCACAGATTTTTAAATTTTACTTTGATTTTTTAAAAAATATATTTATTTGAGAGAGAGAGAGAGAGAACAGAAGAGGGGCAGGGCAGGGGGAGGAACAGAGGCAGAGGGAGAAGCAGACTCTCCACTGAGCAGGGAGCTGACACGGGGCTCCATCCCAGGACCCCGAGATCACAACCTGAGCCAAAGGCAGATGCTTAACCAACTGAACCATGCAGGTGCCCCTATTTTATCATTAATTTAAAAGTGATTAAATTTAACATGCCTTAATACCATTTTCTTCCTGTTTCTTGAAAACGGAATTTGCTAAATATTATGGGTTGCTGATTTATAGTTTCTAGGAAATTGAGAAACATTCTAGCCATTGTATCTTCAAGTGCCCCTTCCCACCTCAACTTTCTCAGACACTCTGCAAACACTGGGCTGCTTGAAACTGCCCTTTAGCACATTTGATGCACTGCTCATCTTTTTGCAGTTGGTTTTTTTGTTTCATTTTGGATAGTTTATATCACTATATGTCTTCAAGTTCACTATCTTTTCTTCTGCAATGTCTCATCTGATTCCATCCAGTGTATTTTTCTTCTCAGAAATTGCAGTTTTCATTTCAAGATTGTCAGAGTTGTGCTATTTTATACCACTCATATCTTTTTCCAGCTTTTTGAACATAAGAAATATAGTTATTACAATATATTCTTGTCTACTATATCCTTATCTACTAATTCTACCACCTTTGCCATTTCTGGTGTCAAATGAACTTTTCTCCTCATTAAGGGTTGTACTTCCCCTCATATTTGCATGCAGGAAATCTTTTGAATGGATGCTACTAGATATTGTGCATATTACCATGTTGGTGAATGCACATTCTGTATTCCTTTTAATACTCTCAAACTTTGTTCTGAGACACAGTTGAGCTACTCAGTTATCCTTCTGAGTAAGTTTTGTCATGCAGGACCCAAACAGTTTCCACTACTGAGGCAAAACTTCTGAATACTCTACCCACTGACCCATGAGTTTTTTTCACTAAGACTGGTTGGAAAGGGCACTACTGCTATATGCTTCAATTGTTCTAATACTTCCAAGTGGCTAGAAGAAAACTAGCCTATGCAGTTTTCTCACATGCTTGATCTCTGCAGATCTTTAAGGTTTTTATAAAGCTCTCCCCCTTCCAGACTCTAGCTTTCTCGATGTCCCTGGTCTCTCAGCTCTGGCTTTTAAAAAATTTTTAAATAGGTCTCATTTATTTGTTTGAGAGGGGGAGCGAGAGAGTACAAGAGCAAGGGGAGGGAGAAGCAGGCTCTCCTCTGAGCAGGGAGCCAGATATGGGGCTCAATCCCAGCATCCTGGGATCATGATTTGATGACTGCCTTCATGACTGAAGGCAGACGCTTAACTGACTGAGCCACCCAGGTGCCCCAGCTCTAGCTCCTTAAGGAAGGTGAATGCTAGGTTCCACTTGGGTCCCCTCTCCCTGTGCCACAGCCTGGAAACTCTCTCAAGGGAAATAGCTGGAACAACCATAGGGTTCACTTCATCTGCTTCTTCACAGGATTCACTGTCCTTCCTTGACTGATAGCCAATGTCCTGAGAACATTTCATCAAAATGGAAACACTGTATGCATCTGTTGTTTCATATACTTTGTCCCTTTTTTGTTTGAGGTGAAGGGTGACTCTGGTGCTTGTTACCAATGTTGGATGAAAGTTGAAGTCTTGGGGATCCCTGGGTGGCTCAGTGGTTTAGCGCCTGCCTTTGGCCCAGGGCGTGGTCCTGGAGTCCCGGGAATTGAGTCCCACATCAGGCTTCCTGCATGGGGCCTGCTTCTCCCTCTGCCTGTGTCTCTGCCCCCTTCTCTCTCTGTGTGTCTCTCATGAATAAATAAAATCTTAAAAAAAAAAAAGAGAGAAAGTGGAAGTCTTGATATGCAGGCTGAAACTTGAATCACATGCCGGGAAGCTCTCCCTGCCACCCACTCATCCTTTTATAGTACACATCCTACTCCTGCTATCTTCTTGATACATCTTTTGAGATGTCTCTCAAATATTCTACTTTCACCCTTTCTGACCCTGAAGAGATCTCTGACAAGATCTTCCTGGCTCTAGCATTCAACCAGCCCACAAATTTCTATTCTTTCTGTTTTTTACTGCTCTTTTCCCAGAACCTAGAATCTGGTGGCCCTTAACAAAGCTGGTCCTCAACAAAGTTGATAAATTAATGAATTGCTTTTCTTTAAGACACAATTTAATAGTATTTTTTTTGGCTTGAAAGGCCTCTCTATTGCTCCCCTCTAACCACAAGTAAAGTCCAAGCTGAGGCTGCTGATCTGTGCTTTAACATAACCTGGTATTTTTTTTTTAAGATTTTTATTTATTCATGACAGAGAAGGGGGGGCGCAGAGACACAGGCAGAGGGAGAAGCAGGCTCCATGCAAGGAGCCCGATGTGGGACTTAATCCCGGGACCCCAGGATCACACCCTGAGCTGAAGGCAGATGCTCAACCACTGAGCCACCCAGGCATCCCCAAACCTGGTATTCATCAACCTATGTGAATGCTACCATTCACAGAATAAGTGTTTAAAAAATTATTTATTTATTTAAATAAACTGTACCCCCAATGTGGGGCTTGAACTCATGACCCCGATGTGAAGAATCTCATGCTCCACTGACTGAGCCAGCAAGGTGCCCTGCTAAGTGGTTTGTTTTTAACATATGTCTTACAGCCACTACTAGCTGCAAACCTTTTCTCACACGTTCCTTCCTGAAAGATCTTTTCCATTCTGCCTCTTAAATTTTATCCATCTTCAAAATCCTCAAAAGGACTTTCTTTCTCCCCCTTATGCAAAACTCACCTTTCCTTGAATTCCTATGGCATTTGTTGTCTGTGCTTGTTTGAGCACTTTCATTGTTCCTATCAGGGTGTGCATTTTTGGTTTTGTGTGTTTTACACTTTGTCTTTCCAAAATGGACCAAAATCTTGGGAGAAGTAGGAACTACCTTTACAATTCTTTCATCGATCTTAAGACACAGTGGGTACTGCAATTAACTTAAAAAGAAAGGCAAAGACCATTTTGATTAATGGATATATATTCTAATGGACTCACTTACAGTAAATTGGTGTCTCATGCATCACATTGTTTTTGTTGCCCACATTGTGAAATGAATGATCCTGTTGGTGAAAAGCACTTTACCAAAGGTCTTTTTTAAAAAGTAAATTTTACTTCCAACGCGGAGCTTGAATTCATGGTCTTGAGATTAAGAGTTGCATGCTCCACCAATTGAGCCAGTCAGATGCCCCAGTTTTTTCAGGTTTAAAATCAAATCCTACCTGAGACAATATTACTGGGTCAAGGTTCTAGAGTATATTTCATCCTATTATTTGTCAAATTTTTATTTATCAAATTAAATACTGTATCCCAGCCTCTATATAATAATTAATTTGATATTAGGGATGTTATGTCAAATAATATTTAAACAGAAACCAAGGAAACCCTGATATCACATAGCCAGTGAATATAACTGGTATTTATTTATGCAAACGTATTGTAAAATTCCTCTAAACCTTCAAAAAAATAGCTATTTGTCATATAAAATGGGAAAATCTGAAGCGAATATCAAGATTTCATTTTCAGTTCATAAAAAAATACTGAAGTAAAATTCCTTGCTACAAACATACAAGAGTTAACTAGAGTGAGAAAATGTAAAACAAAACAAAAACAAAAACAAAAAAACAAAACAAAACAAAAAACCCAAAAAACAATCCCCATCCCCATCAGTTTGCTACATTGGAAAAAGCATGATGGCTATTTTTTTTTTTTTTAAGTGTTTTGAGGATAGGAATTCCTATAAAAGAGCCAATTTTTCTCGTCATAATGACATTTTGGAAACCTACATAGCTTCACCCCCTACTAAATTTAACACATGAAACAAACTCCCCGTACAGAATACTTTTGTGCTAGAAAACAGGTAATTCACATTCTGATAAAGAGCAGAAGACAAGTGCTTTATTATGAGAACTGTTCAAGTAAAATTTCAGTGTGCACCAGTGAAAGTGAATAAAGATTTGCATCAATTTTTCTGAATAAACACCAGGTTAAAAGGGGGCTACACAGTTTTTTTTTTTTTCCAAACACCATCCTTTGCTAAGGCAAAAATACACTTCATTTTAGAACAGAACCGTTACAGAAGAAAGCTACGTCACAGTACAGTACAGAATGTAAAATCCACCCTAGTCCGGAAGCCACTGTGGAATGGCACGTCACCTACACGCAGAGCTTTCTCATGTAGGTCAGAATTACAGTATTTATCACAGCTTTATTCTCCTTTAAACTGATAAAATTTGAACACACTTTCTATTTCTCAGGAGTGTGCAGATGGGGCCCATATGTTGATATTACAGTAATTACAACATTAAGTAACATTGCACAGTCAACCTCCAAGGCTAATTCAGTAAAAAATAACAAGTATTAAAATGTACCTTTACTAGTGGTTTTACATCGCATAGATCACTGATCATGAAAGAAAAGGAGGCGAATGCCCAATTACAAAGCTGCACGGTATAGGCGTAACGATGTAGAATAAATACAAGAAAATCTGGCAAAGTATTAAAAACAAACAGGCTACATGGGAACAAACTGAAGGACCACATAAGCATAAATCAATGATACACTGCTATAAATAGTAGGTTTTGCTCAAAAGCCTCCTAAGTACTTACAGGTATTACCGTGTCGGGGGTGGATGAAGAGGACAGCAGGAGAATGGGTGAATGTTCCCAATGCCAGTTAGTTCCTGAGGTGGCATTATGTCTTAACTGGATGCATTGATCAACACTGTGAAGATGAGTTTGTGCTACGAGACAGTCCCCATATTATCATGTTTCCAGAATGACACTGCGGGATTCGGAAGGCAGCAAACCTAAGTGACAGTTTACATTTATAATAGCCAGATGAAGTATTGATTCTTTTTAATTTTGCTGCTACATTTAGCAGTGGGCCAGAAAACACTTTAAAGTTTAAAAGAAATTTGGTACAGGTTGAACTTTTTCCCCAGTACTTCTTAGCTAGCTCAAGGCAAACCTATTTATTATTATTTTCATGTAATTTATTTTAAAAACTCTAAGTGCCAACACTGTAAACATTTTGTATTTTCTCAACTAAACCTTGTCTGAGAACAAGGATAAGAGCAAAGATAAGCAGGAATAATTCTGTGTATATGAATAATAATTCAGATCTATTTATCAGCTTCTGGTTTAAATTTAAATATGGTTTAAAAATAATTTTTAAAAGTCCATGCTACAATTTTAAAGACTATTTCTGTGCACTTTTAATTCTGGACACAATTTTCAAAATTGCATGATGGAGGTAAGAAGTTAAAAAACCCACCAGGATGTAAATAACAGGAAGAACATTTCCAACTGAGAGCATCAAACATACATTTATGTGCAGAAATCTCGACAACTATACAAGTTTTTTAAGCAATCATCTGTTTTATTATACAACTCTATGAACAGAAAATGAACAGAAATCCACAATATACTTACCTGTACATGGGAACCTACTTTTTTAGCTACAGGTATTTACTATACTTCATACTGACTTTAATTGTACAGTTCGTGACTATGTATATCCTTATTGCGTTAAGGGCAGATTCTACGCGGGGAGATCCACAGGCCAATCGCGCTAGGCATCACCAATACATTCAAAAACTGTACCTCGTCTGTGAACGTATCTTCCCTGATCCTGTACGTCTGAGTTTCTTTACAGCTTAAGCTCATTTGCTATTTTAGATGCAATGTTCTTAAAGGCGATCGACGTCCCTGAGATCCGCTTGAAGCGGACCCCGTTCAGTGACAGTCGTGGCAACTTGCAAACTTCCATCTCCCACTGCACGAGGCTGTCCTGCCGAGCGTCTCCGTGGACACAGAAAAGCAGAAACCTCTCTTTTTGTTCATAATCACAGTTATTTGCATCTAACACTTTCCGGATTTCTCGCATCATGTCATTGGGGTCCATTGAACTAGTGGTCTTCATACTCCACGTGAATCGCAAAGAACGTGGCTTAGAATCTTTGCCCTCTTCCTTGTCTCTTTCTTTTGGTTCCCCTGATGTACTTCTAGAAGAAGAGGGCAGAGGGAGAGAACGGAAACAAAAATCCCATTCAGCCAAGAAGTCAAAGCGCACACGAAATCTTTTTTTTTTTTAATATAGATTTATTTTTTATTGGTGTTCAATTTGCCAACATATAGAGCGCACACGAATCTAAGGGGTCATCATTCAGTGCCTAATGGAACTACCCCCTTTACAGACTACCTTCAGGTAGGTACAAACGCTTGCGTCCTCTGGCTTTCACACAAACACACCCCAGGACACCACCTGCTTTGGTTTTGCTTGTGGGAAACAAGTTTACAGCTGAAAGTGAAGAACTTAACGCTTTGTCAGTTCCTTCCATAGTTCTCTGTTTAGGCTGCAAAAGTAGCTTCTCCATTTTTCTGTACATTTACAGAAACAAACTGCTAGCATTCTACTTGTACACATCTTTAAAAATATGAATTTCCTTTTCTTCTACCATTTTTGGGTAGGAAAAAGACTGGGGACAAGGACAGTGGTAATGGCTACAGAGGGATCATTGACATCTGATGACGCCGACAAAGGACGTTGTATTGCAATGGAGGTGAAGACGTCAGGTCGTACCACACGTGGAAGTGTAGACGGCAGGCCCTCTCATGCTTTCAGCATTTCGCTGAAGACATCCTTCAAGTAGTCTCCGAGGTTCCACGTGACTGCACTCCCACTCCTACCTCCAACCCTTCATCTCGTATTATCTTCGCCCCTGCTCACTCCTCTCCAGCCACCCTGGCCTCCACACTGTTCCTTGAACTTATGGGGTGTGTTCTTGCCCCCAGGCTTTCCCCTCAGGGAGCTACATGGCTAACTCCTTTACCTCTTTCAAATCTCTGCTCCCTTTCTGTGTGTGGTCTACCCCGAGCACCCCAGTACACCCCCAGCTTCTCCCCTGGAATGGCCATCCCCCCTGACCCTGCTCTATTTTTCCTCTATGGCACTTGCTATATTCTAATATATTTTTCTAACATACCACTTAATTCAAGTACGTATTATGTTCATTATTTGCTGTCTGACTCTACCCACTAGACTGTAAATTCCAGGAGAGCAAGAGGTTTGTCTGTTTTGCTCACTGATCTCTCTCAGGCCTCTAGAACTGTGCTGGGCACACGGGAGCTGATGGACACATGTTTGTTAAGTGAATCGATCTTATTAAATTGTCTTGATGGTAGGTCTCCCATAAACAGTATAGAACCAGAAAACCTATTTCAAATAATCGCAGAAAGGTAAAATAAATTATTTGTGATTCAGAAGACCCTGGAAAATTGTGGAGCAATTTTCCATATATAGATGTTGCAATTTTAACTTGTGAATCTATCTCACTTATTTAAAAGAAAAAAAAATGATATACTTTGAAAAGAGTTTATAACCTACTACATAAACATTTTGTATTCATATATAATACTTTATATCAATATTATCTATAATACATATTCCTGCATATATTTGTATTTATGAATCTTTATGTGTGTGTGTGTATATATATATATATATATATATATATATATATATATATATGTTTTCCTCTTCATTCTTAGGTACCTGAGCCCAAAGCTCTGCAAACTATGTAAGCTTGAGAAAATCAGTAAAGGAATAAGTAGAGAAACTAAATTTCTAAAGACTATTAGATGAATATGGACAGTGTTTATTTCACTGTCTTCTCTATCATTTTTCTTTTTGCTCACGGACTCTAAGCCACTGCATCACAGGCCTTGGGCATGCAGATCTCATGAGAGTCATTTATCAGAACCACATGTACAATTCCAGTTATGGAATCGGCACGCTAGGCCTGGACGGGACCCAAGAGAACATGTGATTGAATGCTCATTTTAAAACCAGAACTGATGGCTAGGAAACTTACATTACTTTTTCTAAGGTCATAGAGCTAATGAGCTGAAAAGCAAAGACCAGGAATCAGTTTTCCTTCCATTCCACCAAGGTCACCTGGCGACCTTGAGACAAGAGGCATATACAAGACGTTTTTCTACATGTATCTCAAAGACATCACCACTGGTGACATTAACCGTAGAAAGCTCCTGAAAATGTTAATACTAATTATAATAGCAAACATTTATTGGGCACTTACTGTTCCAAGTGCCTAACATGCATTATTTACTCATTTACTCTGACTCCAGAGTTAAGTTGCACAGCTAGGCAAGTGGTAGGACTCAGCTCAAACCCGTGGGGTCTGGCTCGAGAGCCCCTGCTTTTCACCATCATGCCAGGCTATGCCTCTGACATGACAGGACCTCCTGCTCTTTCCTGTTTCTTCTACTGTAGAATGGATACTTTTCACCTGGCTCTTGTGAGAATTGAATGACCAGCTAGTTATAGGTAGTAGGTATTCAATAAGTTTGCTAAAGAGCAAAAAGAAAAAAAAAAAAAAAAAAAAAAGCAAACAAAACCCAACAACAACCGAACAGAAGGGACTCAGGATCCCATGAAAAGGATAGAGTGCCCACAGGTAAGCGGCAGTTATCAGTGGCCACCTGTGCCACTCACTATACTGTTAGGTGTCTCAGAGGGAAATTTAGCGGAAAGGCAGGATGAGACACACACAGGAAGAGGCTCTGAAGTGAGGAATAAGTGAGGGAGGGGCTAAAAACAAACGTCCTTCATGCTCATTTTGTAGGCAGAAGAAAAGAAAATATTTGTTCTGCCTCCCTCTGGCTGCCTATTCTGGTAACTCGAACACCTAACTCAATAAAGAAACATTTCAACTACTGGGACAAATATAGTTTGAAAAAAAAAAATATATATATAGGAATAGGAATGCCTAATGAAGGTTTTCCAAAGCTTGTTATGTTTTATATTTCAATTAATTTTAAGAGGTAGAAATTAAATTGGGGCTTGTGCTCAGCTGGTCAAAAATGATTCCTGAATGAAGCCAGGGCATCTGTGTCCTACTGAGGAGCTGCTTGTCAAGGTTCTGTGATTTATATGGGATCCTTCAATGCAGGTGTACATTCCAAATAATTTAATGCCTTCCTTTCTTCAACTTCCCGTTTGTCAATATGAACACACATACTAACAAGTCATTAATGTGGTCCCCTGACCAACAGCATCAGCACCTCATGCCGCCACCCCAACCCCAATCACAATCCCTGGAGGAGGGGCCCAGGCACCTGTTTTGTCAAGCCCCCCACCTGATTCTGATTGGGCTTGCCCTGGAGATTCACAACCACAAGTGATTGTCAAAAACCAAGTATGTAAGGCAGGGCGAGAGTCTTAAAATGTGGTCTACCACTGAACACTCACCTAAAATACATTACAAATATCAAACCTTCCTATGTTATTTGGGTACCTCAGTGTTCTGTGTTACCTAATTTAATATCAGTTACACCACTTTAGCGAGAAAAGGATCATTATATTTTAATTCATTACTTCTGCTAGTACATATTTTATAGGACAGGAAGGCTAAAACTTCTCTACAAAGCACACACGTCAAAATAATGTTTAGGAAACACAAATTTCAAGTTAATTAACTTAAACTTCATTAAACACTAGGCAACATTAAGAAAACCCAACCCAATATAAAAATGTAAAATACACATACTATCTAGTTATTAGTTCTATTCAAGTTTATTGGGTCCTGTAAGTATTTCAAAAGCACGTTTCCATACACGGGGACCTAGCAGCGAAGGATTAATAGTGGCTCCTCACCTTGAGGTGTCTGTTCTGCCACTGGCTTCGCCTTCACTTGGATCCCTCAAAACAAAGTGAAGGATGAGATTTAATGATAAGAGTGAAAAATATATCAAGAAAACCTATATCTAAAATGATTTTAAAGTTAACGTGTTAAGCAAACTTCTAGCATGACACTTTCTGTTACTATTCAGTCTGACACTGCTTTGCACGTTTTCATTGTCACCAGCTTAACTGACATTTTATTGAGCGTCTACTGGGTATTGTCAGAGCAGAGATGCTAGGTTGATGGTTTTAGGATTTTTTTTTTTTTTTTAAACAGGATCTTCCAATTCCCAGTCACAATTTTAAAGTCAGAATTTATCTTTTGGTTGAGTGCAGTTCAAATCTATAGTTAAAACTATTTAATAATTTTCAGCAGCAAGGTCCAACTTCGTATTTGTTATTAATTGTAATTCTAGTAGTCGCTCAATTTAGAAAATATATAAATTAACCTTGTAGTTAGAAATAAAGTTCAACATATATAAGTGTGTCTAAAAAATAAGTACCAATTTTTAAATAAGCAATTAACTTCAGATGTTACACTAATGATTCATGCACATGGTAAAATGTTATAGCAAACCAACAGCCTATCCAAGCAGGTGAGTGTAAAAACATGAAATCAATCTTAAGCAGAAACATGGATCTTACCTGGATATCCACCTGTGAAATAAAACCAGGAAAACTCTACTAATTGTCCTTCTGTTGAATGTCATGAGTATTTTTTTAGTCTACCAAAATTTTAACTACTCTGTCATTTTCAAATGTAATTAAATACTGACACAGGAGTGCATCAAGCTATATACCAGTTTGAATGCATTAAGAGATGGCATGGGATAGCAAAATACTGTTAAATCACTGGGAAAAAAATAGTCCAACTTACACCCTCAAGTTACTGTTTTCTTAATATTTTAACCATTCCAGGAACATTTAATGTCATTTACATAAAGTGAATGCAATGGGAATAAATCAGTGCCACTTTCCTCATTCCCCAAATTAATGAAACACACCCATAGGCTACATTCTAAAACTTAAACTGGCAGTTAAAAACATGAATGCCTTCTGCATCGTAGAGTCCTTACCTACAGGCCTCCCTTGGCAAACATATTGTGTAAAAACCCTTTTCCTCTCTGAATCAGAAAGGACAGGTAAGATGTATTCTTACACCCAAGTGACGTTTCTTAATTTCGATCTGTACTAACTGGCATTCTCATCGGGAAGTGTAACAATTCAGTGTCTATCTTTATTAGAGCGCACAGACATAAATTAAACATTGAGATGAACCTTTTCAGCCACACGAAGCGGTGCTGACATACCGGAGGGCAGCCCCATCCCCTGGGGAAGGGCAGCGACCACTGCTTCAACGGAGAGGGGCGTGCATCTCATGGGGCTTGTCTGTCCTTTATATTCTGCTTTCTAAGCTGCTGTTAGCAGGCACCTACTCTGCAGCTGCTGAACTTTAAACATTAGGAATGAAACACTCAAAAAAAAAAAAAAAAAAAAAAAAAGGAATGAAACACTCCTTAGGGTCCACCTCTCCTGCTATCATTGTTGAAATAGCCAGTGACTCATCACGTTGTTCCCACCCTGTTCCTGCCTGCCTTCCTGGATGCAGACAGAAACTCGGACTCAAGGAACATCTGCTACCTGGTAATGGATTCAAACAGTCCAGCGGCCACAGAGAGGGGCAGCCGGGGGGGGGGCAGCCAGCCAGCTGGCTGTAACAGTACATGCAGTGTAGCAGGGCTCTCCAACCCTGAACACTTCAAAACAAAACCAAAAAAACCTCGGCCAAATATACATAGCAATATATACTCAATTGAACTGATTTGGTTTTTCCCTAATAAGAGAGCTGTGGCTAAAAAAAATCATAAATTGTGATACCATCTCCAGTTTAGACAGTGGTTCTATGGACTATCCAAAGCAAATGGTTCTCAATGCTACTTGAAAGGCCTTTTTTTTTTTAAGGCTTTTCAAATAGTACATCTATATCCTCCCTTGATAGAGAACTCTAGTGTAAATCACTTTCCTAATTGGAAAGTTCTTTCCTAAGACCAGAAGACAACTCTCTCATGTGGTCATTTCGGCATACAGCCTTTTTACTGGCTCAGGAGAACTTATGAACTGGCTTCCTCTTTGTAATAATGGTTTTCGAGGACATGAATGATTAACTCTGAATTGTTCCTTATCCTTCCCTTCTTAAAGCTTAACAACCCAAATTCCTTTACTCTTCTCCCTATAAAATCCTATTTTTTTAAGCATTTAGTGGCACATCAACTTAGTTGGTTCTGGAGTTCATGAGGTGTGGCTCCTGCCCTGGAACACTCCCAGTGGGGTGCTGGCCACTAGGACTGCCAGCATGTGGGTTCCATCTTTTCAGGCATTAGGCATGGGGAAGGGAGGGAGGCAAAGGAGAGAGGGAGAGGGATGGGGGGGGGGGGGGGGGAGAGAGAGAGAGAGAGACAGAGAGAGAAAGAAAGAGAGAGAGAGGCAGGGCTTGAACCCAGGGTGGCTTTAAGAAGAGCCAGGTGGGAAAGACTGACCGTCTGGGAACTCAGTTGAGAATAAGAAGGCTGGAATTGCTCCTGAACATCAAGAAATTCTCCCAGTTTGTCTCCAAGCCTCCAACCCTCCCAAAAGCTCAAGATGCTGAACATGCAGAAAGATCCATTGCACTTCCAGTCTGTCAACTGCTAAAGAACTCAGCAGGTTCATTCCTGGTATGGAAGCCAACGCTCTGCTTGTCTTCCTGCATGAAGTCGTTTGTGGGATACTCCACAGCCCCCTCTTAGGCTACAAAATGCTGCAGAAGGGAATACTGTGTGCACGGCGGTGAACACAAACATATTTATAGAGCCAAAGCTGTTCACGTGGTGACAAGTGACCTCAGAGGAGAACTGAGAATGTCTTCTCTTCTCTAACCAAACCCAGAATTAATTAAAGTATGTTAAAAATCAAAAGACACTGAAAAATCCACTGCTGACAAAGGATAGCAAAGAACCTCCTCCCTGGCCTCTTCTCTCCAGCTGCCCCCTCAAACCCTCTATTACAAGACATTGTTCAGAAGTTGATAAAACCATTGTAGAGCTTTAAAAATGTTCCTGTTGGCTTCCCTCAGAGGCCAAACTCAGAACACCCTTAACCCTGGCATAGTCACTGTTTCAGGCCCTGCTTCCTTTACAGCACGTACTAGGATTCATTATAACCTTGTTTATTCGTTTACTTTTGAAATTTGTCTCCCACACTACTCAACCATTCATTCCACAAATGTTTACTGAATGTCATATTCTGTGTCACTGGAGGCACTCGATTTGCAGAAGACCTAGCAGGGGACAAGCAGATAAAGTGCGATTCCATCAGGCAGCGTCAGGTGCTCTGGAGAAAGACAAAGCAGGGAGAGGGTGTGCTGGAAGAGGCTCTGATTTTCAAGAGGGGGCCGAGGAAGGGACACTCCACTCCAAGGTGCAGAAGCGGCCAGCCGTGTGGGAGTGGGGGGAAGAGGCTTCCAGGCTGAAGGAATAGCAAATGTGAAACCCTGCAGGGGCGGGCCTGGTATGCTCGAGGACCCTCAGGTGCCCCATGTGGCCGGCGTGCAGCCAGCAAGGGGAGGTGGGGAGAAGGTGAGGCCACACCATGTAGGGCCTCCGACCACCACGCGGGCTTCAAATTGTATTCTGAGGGGGATGAAAGCAAGCCGAGGGCTTTCACGTGCAGCCCGACGTCACGGAACGCAGGAGAGGACAGGGCCTAAGTGAGGAGCCCTGTTAGCAGGTGGAAGACGAGCAGCAGGTTCGGTGACAAGGCTGTGGTGGCAGTGACAGAAGCAGCTCCGTCCGGGAGATGCTGGGAAGGCAGAGCCACGTCACGGCCCAGCAGGTGTGTGGTCTGAGAAAGAACTCGAGGCTCTGAGAACCAGAAGGCAGGTGTCACCTTTACCTAATGTGCTGAAGCATGAGGGAGGATGGTCTGGGGAAGAGGGCGGGCTGTGTGGGAGCCTGTCACACATCTGCGTGGATAACTGGCCATGTGAGGCTACAGGGCAGAGGTGAGATCTGGGCCAACGACCTCCGTTCGGCAGTTGTTAACGTAAGATGGAATGTGAGGCCATCGGCCTGAATGAGGTCGCCCAGAGAGGAGAGAGAAGGCCAGAGCCGCAGCCCTGGGGCGGTCTGATACTGAGAGGCCAGGGGCCCGAACGCAAGGGAACCTGAAGAGAACCAGCAAAACGGCCTGAGAAGGAACAGCCAGTGGGAGGGGCAGGAGGAAAAGCAAAAGCCACAAGCGAGCAGAAGGTTTCAACGGTGTGCAGTGCGGCCCAGAACGTGCGCCCCGGAGGGGCCCCGTCACCGCGTCAGTCTCACTCCGGGCTGGATCAACCGTGCCAGCGGGGCGCCCTGCAAGCAGCAGGTCCTCACATATTTTTTTTAAAAAAGATTTTATTTATTTATCCATGAGAGACACAGAAAGAGAGGCAGAGACACAGGCAGAAGGAGAAGCAGGCCCCATGCAGGGAGCCCGATGCGGGACTCGATCCTGGGACCCCGGGATCACGGCCTGGGCGGAAGGCAGGTGCTCAACCCCTGAGCCACCCACGTGCCCCTCCTCGGGCAACCCTCCCTCCCAGAATCCCAACAGACCGTCTCCACAGCACTTTCCTGCTCTGGCATTCTGTCCTGACCTCTCGTCCAGGGCTCTTCCCTATGTTCCCTCTAGAATCCACACTTCATTGCAAAGTAAACACAAATATGTTTGTTACATACTGCTTAATGTACAATTAGTAATCAGGCTTTTAAACTCAGAACTATGTTCCTTCACTTCAAAACTAACCCTGGCTTAACCAAGAGAAAGTACCAGCTTTTCAAAAGGGCTTTGAAAAGTTAGCTGAATTCCACCCAATTTTTAGCAGAAATCTAACCAGGACTCTGCGGATGGCCAGGCAGCACCAAGCGTCCTGCTGGTTCTGGGGTGAGCTTTTGGGGCTTTCTCTCTCAAGGTGTCATGCTGCATGGTCGCTGCCCAGACGGTACAACATCACTGCTGACAAGGTTAGAAACTGATGGTGCATTTGACTATTTAAAGTTTTGAATTCAGCCGTGTGATCCTGGGCAAGCTGGTCCATGAATAGCTCCAAGAAAAGGCAAGAGACTAAAGCTGCTTCTTCTCTTTTCTGCATCCATTTTTTGAAATCCTAGGAACATTAATAACCTGGACAATTAAGTATTTAATTAATATTTCTTCAGAGCATGTATAATAAAGCCCACCCCGTAATTTCTTACCTGCTCAAACAACTCTATGGTATGGAGCTTTAGCTTTCCCCCCAATACAGACAGCCGTGCCTTCCTCTGGCCTCCCCCGACATGCTGTCTGAGCTGCCTCTGCAGCACGCATTCTGCTTTCTATCACAGCTGGCTGCTTACAGTCTGCCCCTTTCGGGACTGCATGAGTCTGGAGCACACAGATGCTGTCTTATTCATCTCTGTATCCTGCTGGGCACCTAGCACAGGGCTTTGTACATATAGGATTTTTGCAGGCTTTTAGGAGGACTTGATAATAGATCAAATGGACATCCACCTGAACTGTGTTCAGCAGTTCCTATAATCAATGTGTGCTGTGTGCTTAAGCTCACTTTGGAGAAAAGAGCACAATTCTGCTCTTTGATTAGAAGTTTACTAGCTCGTATTCATTTTGTGTTTGCTGTGTTTTGATGTTAAGCTTTTATGATGTTAAATTATATGTGTAATCTATGTGACTCCAGTACAAAGGCTTTTCACAAGGAAGAAAAAAAGGGTAAACTATATACTACTAGAGAGCGATTTAAAAGTATTCCTTTTTTTTTTTTAAAGTATTCCTAAAAAAATAAAAATAAAAATAAAAGTATTCCTAAAAAGGAAGGAAGGATAAATGGTCCTTATTCTGAAGGACAAATGGAAACCCATTATTTCCTTTTTTGAAAATCAAGGCTTTTGAGAAGGGGATAATCTGTTTATTAAAAACACACTTTTTTTTTAATGTCAAGTTTTACTCTTTCTCTATTCTACAGAACTAAAAAAATTCTTATCTTGCTCTTTTTTTTTTTTTTTTTCCTGAGGGAAGAATACTTTATGTCCTCGATTTTCTTCTTCAAATTTCTGTAAAAGAGGAGCTCTAGTGAAATGCCATGAAACCATTTTGGAAAATTATCACAAAGGTGAAAGAAAAAACACGAAGTCTCCTTTGTAATTCCTAGAGGAAACAAAACACCACAGTACATTGGTACTGACCTGCGAACGAATTTGGATGTTATTTTGCTTATTATACCAGTTGACGTGCCCCTCCTGGCATGTGCAAACGTGCCCGTTTCGTGGGAAGGCGACGCGGGTGGCCCGTTGTAAGCAGCGCTGCGACGCTCCCGGAGCTGCTCACCATGAAAAGTGCTTCGGCTTGAGCTCCCCCGGGGGAAGCGGGTTCGGTCTGGAGTGGTGGCACTGATACTGTGAGCAGATGGGGAAGCAGCAGGCACTCTCTGGGTTGCACTGTTGGGACGAATTAAGAGATCTTAGAAGAACGACCGAGAAAACTTGCACTCATTCTAAAAACTACCACAACAAAAACAAAACAAAAATAAATTAAAAAAGTAAATAAAAACTATCAAAAACTTGCCAGAGCTACCTTTCCGAGGTTCTATTTCACCTGTTCCCATTAGAGAGGCACGGGGGGTAACTGTATTTAGGGTATCGCTGTATGGAGGGGGATAACATTTCAGTTTGAAACTAAATGCCTTTTTATAAAAATACAGTTATTAAGATGAAGAAGTTATTGACACCTGGATACAAACACTCTTCAGTATCAGGAATGCCAAACCGGGGATGCTGCAAAAACTAAACCATTCAGCACTGTGTAACATGAATGTTGTCACTCCTCAAAAAGCATCTGAATGAACCATTTCGTATTTACACGCAGGCCTCATGGATGGCACAATGCTACGTGCGACACTACGGACGTCAGTAACAAACCTAACTAAAGGTGCTCCTGAATTTGAGGAATCCTAACGCAGACCAATCCTGGAAAAACAGGCGTATAATTTCATATACCTAAAAGGGTTCTTTGAGATCATCTCTTTCCCTGATAAACAAAAAGGCTGATTAAAAAAAAAAAAAAAAGAAAAAAAAGTAACTGGCAGTAGCTAGGATTACCCGGAGGTCTCCATTCCCAGTCTCCTATATATATATATTTTTTAACCATAAACAAATTCAATTTACCTGAATGACAAATTGGGCAGCAATACTTTATGGATGGATTTAAAACAAAATCCTTAAAGAAAATTCCTCTAGAAAATTATTTAAATCATATACAACATTTTTGAAAACAGGTCGAGTGTGGTGTGTTCAGGTTACAATTCCACCTTTCCCTCTGCTACAAACACCGAATCTTCTCAGAAAGCTCTCGATGTGATGGTGCCTAGCATGTGTTTTTACACGGCGCTATGTTTTTAAACGAAATGCACCCAGCACGTTACCCGGGCCGGTAAGCTTCAGAGCCGTCTTTAATGGTTGGCAGTGTAACTTTAATAGGATGGCCAGAAGTGGACATGGACTTCTGGTGGCGGGGTCGTGCTGAGGGGACAGCAGAAGCCACAGCAGAGCCTGCAGAAGATATGCTACTTGCGGACATCTCCGTAAGGCTTTCGACAGAAAACAGTTGAGAAGACCATAGAAATGTAAAAGAGAAGAGAAATCACAGTTTACTAACATTTAAGAAATAGATTTTTAAAAAACTAAATTGACTACACCTTTCATGATTGAGACACTTAAAAAGAAATGAACACTAGTGGCATTCTTAGTGACTAACAAACCAATATTCTTGCCAAAAAATGTACAGAGTGAATTCATCACCACCTTCCATGGAAAAGATCGCATACGCCCTTGCTCTATAAATGTGAATCTGAGAAGCTATGAAATTAATGATCGGAGGAGACCTTTTCCACTTTCCAAAAGTCGCAGTTTGGTGTAATGTGTTGCTGTGGTTTACTTTCCCTTATATAATAAATAATTCATAATTATAGCAAAAATACTGTCTCTGGGAACATCATCAAGACACTTTCAGCTCGTATTATTAATCAATAGGTTAAATGTCATAGATTAGGACTTGGTATAGGAAAAGTAATAAAGTCAGAAATCAATCTTCAGCTCCTTTTCTAGCCTCAAGGATCTTATGTCTGAGGAAGATATACGTTTACCTTCATGTGCCTTATAGTAACACTTACTTCATGTGTCTATTAATTGGAAGGAAACAAATGTTAAGCATGGTCTGCCCAGTCCACTGAGATGACAAGGGACGGAGCTAAGAAGAGAATTTTATGAGAACAGGCTCCCGGCTGTTTTGTACTATATCGATGAAGAGCCCTTTACAACTCAAAATGAAAAGAAGCTACATTTTTAAAATAGAATATGATTTGTTGTAATTTAAAACATGTTGGGAATTCCATGGTTCCCAATGATCAGCCAAGACAGCTGCCTTTCTTTAGAGGAAGGAAAACAGAACCTTCATGGTTTCGATACAATAATGACTTGATGGGAAGGGGAAGGATACCAAGAAGTGAAGGCTGAAAAAAGAGGATACAAAGGAAGCAGTAGGTATATAATAAGACTCAAATTAAGAAGATCAGATGTGGAAGGTATGATCTGCTTTGTTACAGGGAAACATTTACTGTCAGATTTTATTCAGCAATTCTTGGGTTAAGAGATCCTGTTTTCCCAAATATGTTCCCACTCTTCTGTGCTGGTATAGAAGGGAGATGCCCTAGTAAGAATGGTCAGTTGCCACTGTACTCTCGAGTTCCCTTTCCTCTTGACCCATTCAGCTGTTTACAGGTGTTTTAGCACAAGCAGTAATGCACGATGACAACCAAGTTGGTACCACATGGCACTGACATTTACCTGCTGTCTTTTCCATTCTGCAACGCCGCATATCGATCTGTGGTCCTTTCACAGACATATGTGTTCCTTCTTGCCATGCTACCTCCAGGATATACATTGCTCTTTAAAAAGAAAAAAAAATCCATCTTAAAATTCTAACTGTAGTTGTGGAAGGTCAAATAAATGAATTTAAGTTGCAAAGGACTTTGAAAAAAAAAATCCATGATAGAGTTTTCATTTATCAGAACCTTATGTTAACAAGCTCAATCTCACACGTCCCTCCCTCCCTCTCTCTGTTAGATGGCAGAAGTGACTGGCAAAGCATGACAAGCTCATTAAGGTTTTAGCTTGTTGTCCTGCAGGTGCAGTGAGCAGTTGTTTGGAAGCAGCAAGAAAGCTGGGCTTTTATTCTCTCCCCTATGAGCTGGTGGCAGGGAGAAGGGCAGGGGAGTGGTACAGGCAGCTCTATGGGACCAGGAACAAGAGACAACTCCCCAAGAAATATTATCACACACTGGAAACCTGTGGTAGTGACAGTGGTGGCTCCTGGAAGCCTGCAGGCTGCCATTCACCCGCTCAGGGAATCCCCCAGTCAATGGTAACGTTAAGGAGGCTAAGTTCCCGGGGTCAGAGGCATGCCCTGCTGCGGCCACCGACAGGGGTGTGTGGTGCCTCAGGATATTCTCTCGTTGCAGGTCTTAGAGCCAGAGGGCAAGCCAAGTCTGAGAAGCAAGCTCTGGAGTAAGAGAATAAGCAAAAGGGACAGGATCTCCTTATCATGCACACAACAGTGATCTGTATCCCTTGTTGCTGTGCCTGCTGAAATCTGGACTAGTTACTAGTACTAAACTATATAGGAATGATTTTTCTTTTTTTTTTTTTAAAGATTTTATTTATTTATTCATGACAGACACACACACACACACAGAGGCAGAGACACAGGCAGAGGGAGAAGCAGGCTCCATGCAGGGAGCCCGACGTGGGACTCGATCCCGGGTCTCCAGGATCATACCTCAGGCCGAAGGTGGCACCAAACCGCTGCCATTGGGGCTGCCCTAGGAATGAGTTTTAAAAGGGACACATCCTCCTCTGTTTAATCCTCACTCCAAGAGAAAAACAATTCCTTATTTCTGGCTAATCTAGCTTTCACTGTTCTCTGGAATACATAACTAACTTAAAATTTGCTTACTCAAATTTAAGTTCGAGGATTAGTAGATATATGCCTCGACTAAATTTGGAGGAACAAAAAAAAAAGCCTTATTTAAAAGCCTTAATTAAACAAAACTGTTTAAGTGAAGATTCAAACTTTTCAACAGTGCAGTTTCCTGGGTGGAAGGAATTTTGTCACCATCTACATAAAAAACACAAAAACTGTAAAAGTATAGCCAAACAGAGGAATATTATTAAGGATATTTTTTAGGTAAGACACTGTCCATGTTAAGTGAAGGCAAAGAAGCAGGTTTCGTGATGGAGAGATCCATTATGAAACTAGCTTGTGTAACAGTTCTTAAAGAACCTTTACTTTCAATAATTTCATCATTTTGGCTAAATTGTCAAATAAGTAACTTAAATGTGAACAGATTCCTGGTTGATTGTTTCTGGCCATTTTCAGTAGCACTACTTTGCTTCTCAGAGTGACAGGTGACCGGTTTGTCCTGCAAGACTGTGTCTTCTGGGCTCACCACCCTCATGCACCACCTCCCTATCCTTGCCCCTCAGATGCCAGTGATACCAGGTGCAGTAGCCCCCCGGGCACACTTAGGATGTGATCATGCAACAGTTACAGAAACACAGGCTCACTGATCCCATGTGACAGAGGGTCAGCTACAAAACTAACCTTTAGAATTGATCTTCAGTAAGGTTCTGTCTGTTTAGGATTTGGGGACTAGATATAAAACTACCCTTGCAGACCTCTGAATTTTCAGTTTGGCAACTTCCCTAAAGTGGATATACACATTTTCCTGCATTTCCCAAGAAACCAGCCCTGTGTAGGCAATTTCTCTGGGCTAATTTTATACTAAACTGATTGCATTTTATATAATTATACTATAATTTTTATATAAAATGTTTTATACTATAATCATTATAGCATTTTCAGCCTTTCTGAGTTTCCCTGAAAGTAGCAGCAGCTCTTTCCTCGTTTTTTGTTTTTTTTTAAAGATGATCTTTTTTTAAAAAAGGTGATTGATAGTATTTTTTACAGGATACAAAATTTTATATTTTGTATTATTTACATACAATAGATAATATTGAAAATCACATTTACAAGTTTTATTGTCTTTCTGATGAAATAATAGTGTAATATATTTGCATCTTCCAAACTCAACATTTGGCTTCCAAGTTTCTAGGCTAGCCAAGAGCTTATTACCATCAATTCCTACATGCAAAATTTTTGGATGGGAATTTCTTTTTTTTTTTAAAGATTTAATTTATTTATTCATGAAAGACACACAGAAAGAGTCAGAGACACAGGCAGAGGGAGAAGCAGGCTCCTTGCAGGGGAGCCCGATGCGGGACTCAATCCCAGGACTCTGGGACCACGCCAGACCATGCCCTGAGCTGAAGGCAGATGCTTAACCACTGGAGCCACTCAGGCATCCCTGGATGGGAATTTCTTGAAGGGAAAAATATTAAGTTTGTTCTTCCTGCGTATTACTGCAGAAAGAGTCCTAAGATCTCTCACAAATACAAACACTCCCATCATTTAGACTCTCTAATATGGGTGATGAACAATAAAAGAGGTGATTTCGATCACCAACAAATTTCACCAACCATTACATCTATTTAACGACTTATCTCAGAACTCATTCCACTGCCAATATCACCCTTAAGTCATGCGGTAGACTAATGTTAGGTAATACTGTCAATAAATCAAGCTTACAAATAAGAGCTTTTACTGTTGGTTTAAAAAGCCTCCTGGTTTTATACACATTAAAAATACTGTTAAACTATATCACCTACTAAATTATCTATGCATCTTAAGGGTATTATTTATTTTTCCATCAGAAAGTAAAAAGCCATCAGAGGAGAGAGGTGGGTGGGGGATGGGTGAAACAGGTGAGGAGGATGAGGGAGGGCACTTTTGACGACCACCAGGTGTTGTGTGGAAGTGCTGAATCACCCTATGGTACACCTGAAACTAATACTACACTGTATGTTAGCTAACTGGGATTTAAATAAAAACTTGAAATGTGAAAAGCCATGCCACGCTATTCAAGTGAATCTATTAGATCTCATTTATAGACAAGTAATACTCACTGGTAAAAATGTTAATTTTTTCAATCAATATTTTATAACATGACAGAGCCTAGATTATAAATGCTCAAGGTCCTTCCTCCTGGACATCGCCTCAAAGAAAAAGGATTAAAGCTACGTATTTGGCTTTTGCACTTTGGGGTCAGCAAACTTTCTGTGAGGAATCAATGACAAACATTTTACGCTCTGTGGGCCATGCCATCAATGTCACCCACAGTCTGGGAAATGCAAATTAAAAACAAAAAGGATATTTTTTTTTTGTTTTTTTGCCCCTCAGGCAAAGATTTTAAAGATCGATAATATCCAGTTGTTGATGAGCTTGTGGAGATATAATTACTCTCTAATTATTCCAGCCATTAAAATCACCCTGGCAGTATTTATTAAAAATTTAAATGTGCATATTCCAAGGATACACACTTAGCCAGGAGCATACATTTGCACACATTAGCACCCGGGCTCTGGATTGGGGGGAAGGGAGTAAGGATGGAGGCTGCACACTCAAGGGGACCATGTGCCACACAAACTGAGGAGTCGGATGAGCCACCTGAGGTGAAACATGTCACCCAGAAACCAAGCTTCTGAGCATGTATTTAACAGAAATACAATAATAGCCTAAGTGTACAAGAATGAATACTCTGAAAAACAAAATTCTGAACACTCCACAAATAATTGAAGAAATTATGATACACAGGTTTATTATTAATATAGATGAAATAATGTGCAAGTTTTAAGACTGTAGGAGACCTAGGCGTTCTGCTGTAAAAGGACTCGATAACATTTTAAGTAAGAAAAATTAAAATGTCATAGATATAGTATGATCTCATTTTTATAAAAAATAAATCTTGTATGATGTATATATTCATTTTTGTTTTCCTTAAAAAGCAAAATCTATAAAGGAATTCATCCCAAATGATAACACTAGTTATACTGGAAGCTGAATATAGAAGGTAAGAGATTAGAAAAGGTAAACTATTAATTTTACTTGAGATACTTCTGAACTGTTAAAATTAAACAAGCTATATTATTTTGGCTTCTCATACTGCCAAAATTAATACAGTAAATTAAGATAAATTTAGTACTAAGTGGCTCAGAACAAAATTTTTCTACCAGAATCTTTTGGTATGCATGCATGCATTCATTTGAGAGAGCAAGCAAGCTAGTGAACAGGATGGGTGGGGGCAGAGGGAGAGAAAGAGAGAATCTCAAGCAGATGCCCTGCTGAGTGCAGAGTCTGAGGCAGGGCTTGATCTCAGGACCCTGAGATCATGACTGACTCTGAGACCATGACCGGAGCTGAAATCAAGAGTCGGATGCTTAACCAACTGAGCCATCCAGGGGGCCCCTCTACCTCATTTATTCATTCATTCACTCATTCATTCATTCAAAGATTTTATGTATTTATCTGAGGAAGAAAGTAAGCGACAGAGCATGAGCAGGGGACGGGCAAAGGGAAGAAGCAGATTCCCCACTGAGCAGGGAGCCTGACTCGGGGCTTGATCCCAAGACCCCAGGATTGTGATCTGAGCTCAAGACAGACGCTTAACCAAGTGAGCCACCCAGGTGCCCCTGAATCTTTTTAATATGAAGTTTTTTCATCTTTCTTTGTTATTATTTCTTCAAATATTTCTACCTCTTCATTGTGTGCCCTGTCCTTTCTAAATCTGTATCATCTAGATGTTTCCAATTCTACTTCCATCCTTCATATATCTTTTTTTATATTTTCTCTTTATTCCTATAAAGAATAGTCTTACAAGAGAAGGCCTCAATCTATCTTCTAGCTCCCATTAAAATTTCTAGACTCCACACTGTGTGGGAGCCCGATCATTAGATCATGACCTGAGGCAAAATCAAGACTCAACCAATTGAACCACCCAGGTGGCCCCTACAAATTTGCTATTTTAATTGGATAATGTGAGCTAACTTTATAAATGAAGTCTTCCTTCATTGAACCACTCACTTGAAATATAAAATTAAGTGTACCAATACAGTTTTTAGTAATTATTACAAACAGGAAAAATGAGGCAGGAAAGTTTAATGTACCATTTTATGGTGAGGTTTCTAAGTCTTATTTTGAGGTAAGTGTTATTTTAAGAATTCATGGGGGTTTTTTTGATTTTTTTTTTTTTGTTGTTGTTCTTAAAATGCAATCATGAGAAGCTTGGCCTCCTTTGCGTGTTATTTAAATGTATGACTCACTTTAAAATTTTGAAACGTGTTTTTAGAAAAGGATAAAGTTTTTCAAAGATTGTACCAAAAATATCTGACAACAACCACAACAAATTGCAATATTCTGGAGTATTTACTCACACTTGGAATAGTTGAAGATTTCTTCCTCTCTGGCCCCACAAGAGGGCTTGCAGTCATCTCGCTTTTTGAACCAACTGTTGTGCTGCCAAGCTTACGAGCTAGGTCTTTGTCCCATTCCTCTTTCTGTTCACTTTCCACGCTATTAGCCTGAGGCCTTTTGGTATATGATACAGCAGGGGGAATGGATGGACCAGCTATAACAAAATTAAAGAGTATAATGAGCTGAAAATCAACTGACACAGTTTTGCCTCACGAACAAAAACTCTAAATTAAAAATATCTTTATTTGCATATTTTATACCCAGAACTCACATTAAACTGTTTGATTACAAAAATTAGGTCAGTCCCTAAAAAGGGGGTTACATTAATCATGCACTAATATAAATCTGTGACAACGGATGACACAAGCACATAAAGACGTGAGTGTACAATGCTCAGTGAATACAAGTTTGGGTAGTATTGATCTGTCTTTTCACTTATTTGACTTTTCCCCCCACCATGATCACTGAAACGCCGCTGCTTCTGGTTTGCGGAGATGCTCCGCTGGACCTTCAGGTGAGCAGGGGACTGGAGGCTGCTGTTGTTCAGGTCACTGCTGGGCCGTGACCTCTGACACAAGCTTCCGCTGGACAACGATTCACCGCCTTCAAACTATAAGAAAAAAGAGCACAAAGATGTTAAAGTGTTTATGCAAACAATATATACTCTTGATTGATGTTCTAATCTATTCCAAGCCATACAAAGAGAAATCAGCATTGAAAAGAAAAAAAGTTTTGATAGAGAACTGCAAGCTGGCAACCAGGAAGGCAGGGAACTGGCCAGCATGTGCTCCCATGGGTACACGTGCTCTTCTGTGATTTTGTACAAATGGCTTTGGATCTTTAGTTTAGTCAAAACACAGAACATAGCTACCAATTATTGAGTGGTAATTATATGGTAGGCTAAGGTAGCTACGGTAGCTTTCCATATGTTGCTTTGTTTAGTCATTACAACAATGCAATTGTTTATTAACCTCAACTTTATAGATGGAAAGCCTGTGGTGAAGAGAATCAAGGGACATCTTTGGGATTCAAACTTAGGATACAGTCCAAAATTTTAACTTCACATGCATTTTTTTCCTACATTTATGGAGCAAAATTGGATTTATTGGCTCTGATTAAGAAGTGTATCTATTTAGATAAGCATGGTAAATCAGAGATTGATACACTATCCCTCTCTATGTAACACAAAAGATGTTTTGTTGCTGGCAAACTTCTCACTGAATCACTGGCATCCCAATGGAAAATCTAAATTCATATGTAAAGATACTAATGGCAAATAGCAAAGTAATATTGATGAAATTGGTAACAGACAACACAGCACACTGTAATGTGCCAGGAACTGTTCTAAGAACTGTGGAAGTATAAATTCATTTAACCCTCTCGATGACCCACAGAGGTAAGTACTATTATTTTCATTTCATGGACTGGGGATCTGAAGCACAGAGAAATTAAGGACAGCATCCAAGCTGCACAGTCAGTGTCTGTGCTGGGATGGGGGAGGGGTGGGGATTCAAACCCAGTGAACTGGCTCCAAAGTTCAGGCTCTTACTACTTCTAGTAGCCTCATTAGTTTATACTCAATACAATTCAAACTTCATTTTAATTCACGCATGGGCTGGGTTGTATACTTGTAATGCTAGTGCTTCATTTATATTTCAATTAATAGGAAAATTAAAGCTACCAGGAGTACAATCTAAAACCTAAGTAGAAAATCAAAGACTTTAGACATAACCAATTATACTATTTCCAACTTTTTTAAAGATTTTATTTATTTGACACAGAGAGGGTATAAGCAGGGAGAGCGGGAGAGGGAGAAGGAGGCTCCCCAGAGCAGGGAGTCCAATGCAGGACTCTATCCCAAGACCCTGAGATCATGACCTGAGCTGAAGGCAGTTGCTTAACTGACTGGGCCACCCAGGCGCCCCTATTTCCCACTTCTTAAAATTCTCTTGATTTGGTTTCCTTGGTACCACTTCTCCAACTATTAGTGCCTCCATTGAGACTTCTCTCCTCCATTGGAGTAACAGTACACACTTGGTAGAGCCAGAGAGGATGAGATGAATTAATAGGAGTGAATAAAGTCCTTAGAACAGCTGTTGGCATGTTAATGGGTGTGCTCCTCTGACGACAGCTCCCAAATCTATTAATGCTGCTGGAGTCATTCCCTCCAAGCCAGACCTTTAGAAGCCAAATGTCTCCTGAACAGCCCTGCCCAACAGGAATCTCAAGTTCAACCATCCCAAATAGAATGAACTTCCCATTTTCCCCTTGAAATCCACTCTTTTCATATTCTGGGAAATATATCGTATAAAACCAGTCACCTATGCTAGAAACCTGAGGGGCTCTCATATCCTCAGGTTACCACACCCTGTTAATTCTACTGTGGGTGCCTGTCCTTCTCTATGTCCCAGAGGACCCATGCCTGCCCCTGATCAGAGCAGCAGCACACTAAATCACCCTGCTGACTGCACATCTCCCCTCCAGATCAAGGGCTCCTTGAGAGCACAGACTTTCTCATCTTCCTGGTTGCAGTACGCAGCATAGTTTCCAGGACAGAACAGATTCAATAAATGTCAGCTGAATGTACTGCTTTCACTAACAGTTACTATCTAATTAAAAATAATTTCAGTCTATTCTATAAAATGCCTCCCACAGATGTCTAATTGTTAACAAACTGTCCATGCCCTCGGCTCTGTTCTTGACTCTCAATTTATTTGTATTTGTTGTCCTAAAGGATCATTTGCTTTTATGTTTCAACCACCATCTGTACAGTTATTTCCTGAATCTATCTCCTTACTATAGATCTCTCCTGGCCTTGCGAATTCCCAACTGCAAGTATCAAAGCCACCTGATGCTCCCTCTACAAGGTTAAGTGTCACCAAACAACCTTTTCCTATTCCCATTCTTTCAAATCATTTCAAATATATGTTTCGTTTTAAATGCTGTCCCTTCCTCGGTTTCTCTTCCTATATTTCCTGCATACCCAGAATGACCATGTTACCTTTGGCAGGCCCGTTGCTTTCGGACACACAACTCTGGGGGATTTCATGCTCCAAGACTAGACTGTGTGTGCCTCTCAGAGCTAAGCAAGGCACCTGGTTTGCTCTTTCAGAGCAGAGTCTCCCCTGGCACTTGAAAATGAAATCAGTTCCTAACTTAGCATCTTGAGTTTGAATCCTAAAAGGAAAATGTTAGGGTCTTTATATTATTTTTGATACCACACAGAATAAAGGTGCTAACATTAATTATATCTTAGCTGTCATTTGTCTCCAGAAATAATTAGCATTAACCTTTTTAAAAAGGTAAAGAACTTACTTCAGGTGGTTTTCTACCTAGAAGAATATAAGTAGCCATAACTTCATCATATTTCTGATTTATTAAGGCGTCATTTATCTCATCTCGTGCAAAACCCATGGTGACCATGATGTCTAGAAATAAAAAGAAATTTTCTGAAAATGGGTTTATTTTCATAAACAAACCAAAAAATATAAGGAAGCTTGCCAACATAAAGTCTGAAAACTAAGTTCTAAAATTTTAAAGTGTAATGTTAACTATAAAAAGTTCTGGATTAATATACAGATACTGCATACTTAGATCCTATACATTCAAAGTTTTTCATGCAGAAACCATCTGTATCATGGGACCCATACTCATGCGCCTAGCGCACTTCTCACCACCTAACATGTTCCTGAGTTGAGTGCCTCTGTCCAGCCAGACACACTATCTGTGACACTCCCAAAATCCCTTCTTCTCTCTTTTTGTCAATCTCGTAACACACCCTCAGCCACACATGGAATCATTTCTCCCATCTTTTAACATTTCTGCTTTCTGATCTGAAGGCAGGTTGATTCTTCTTTGAAAGGTTGGATTCCACAGTTGTTGTTCTGCTCGGATTCCTAACCCCCTCGAATACCCTTCCTTGCTCCTCTGCTCTCGAGTCAGGAGCACAGTCAAGATGACTCAGCTGTGAGTTTCTGAGACTTTGGTAGTGAAGAGAACAGGTTGGAAGCAGAGCGCTGGATGGGTGTGGGAGGAAGCACCCTGCCAAGACACTGGGAAATAGGAAGGGGAGCAAAAGTGTTCATCCCCTTGGCTCAAGTGCCTCCACATTTTTGGTTAAAATACACACTATGTTTTACTGATACTTATTAATCTGATCACTGCTGACACTTAAACCAGTCATTCCTCCTGTTGGGGATTGCTGAAAGAAAAGAACAAGGTTCATCTACATTATTTTAATTTTTATATTACTGTTGTCAACAACTGAATTAGATTATAATGTACATGTGGACAAACTTGAAATTTGTAATGTTTGGTGCATATTTATGGAAAGAAAAGATGACAATGCAAGTATTTTTCAAATAAGAATTGTTTCCTATTTATATTTCTAAACACTATTTTAGTAGACTACAGGTCTCTTATAGCATAGAGACCGCACATCTCACAGTATTTAAATACTTACCTATTCTCTTCGTGTCATTGAAGTCCGGTTCAGGCTCAGCATATGGCTTTAGTTCTTCCTCTTCATGACCAACATTCATCCACCGATCTTTCATTATTTGCTAGGAAATAAACTTTACATTATGTTTGGCCAATCAGAATATTCCACTACTTATTTTAGGAAATGTGAAATTTTGGTTCACTCAACAAGAATAAGGTTTTCAATCTAAAGTTAGTTTCCAGTTTGATGGGGTACCTGGGAGGCTCAGTGGTTGAGCATCTGCCTTTGGTTCAGGGCAGGATCCAAGGTCCTGGGATAAGGTACCGCACTGGGCTCCCCCAGGGAGCCTCCTTCTCCCTCTGCCTATGTCTCTGTCTCTCTGTCACTCATGAATAAATAAATAATATCTTAAAAAAAAGAAAGCAGAGATCATGGGGAGTAGAAGTCAGGGTTTAGTCAATAAAGACAGCTCAGAGAATATGGCAGGGGAGAATGGTCAAAATGGAAGCCTAGCGTCAGGGATGAACAAGAATCTGGGTGAAGATAGAGATTGGTGTGAATTACCAGAGTCAAATTTAAGTGATGCTATAACAAGAGTCAGTCCTACTTTGTTAAAAGGCACCATAGTGGGGGCACCCTATGGAATGTGAAAATATTCACAACCATTAATACTCACAATATGTAGAGTAAATCCTACAACTCAGTAAAAATAAAAACTGTCTGATTAAAAAAGGGTAAAGAACTCAGATATTTCTCCAAAAGAATATATACCAAGAGCCAATAAGCATATGAAAAGCTGCTAGCATCACTAATCATCGAAGAAATAAAAACCATGATGAGGTGTCACCTCCTATCTGTTAGGATGGCTACCATGGAAAACAATGAAAATAACAAGCATGGGTGAGCATGTGGAGAAACCGGAACCCTTGTGCACTTGTTGGTATGACTGTAAAATGGTGTCACTGCTATTGTCAACAGTATGGGGGTTCCTCAAAAAATTTAACAGTACAACTATGTGTATAATCTAGTTATTCCATCTCTGGGTATATAGTCAAAAGAACTGAAACAGGATACTGAAGGGTATTTGCACACCCATGTTCATCGAAACATTACTCACAATAGCCAGGATGTAGACCAACCGACACGTCTGATAGATGAATGACACAGTGGAATGTTATTCAGCCTTAAAACAAAATGCAATCCATACATATATTATGGATGAAACTTGAGGACATTTCTCAGTGAAATAAACCAGCCACAAAAAGACAGATAATCATTACATGAGGTATCTAAGGTGACTGATCTCCTAGAAATGCTAAGTAGAATGGTGTTTGCCAGGCGCTGGGAGAGGGGGTGACAGGGAGCTGTTCAATGGTACAGAGTCTCACTCATGCAAGGGGAACAAGTGCCAGAGATCTGCTGTCTAACAGTGGACACACAGGTAACAATACTGTAATGTATTCTTAAAAGCGTAGAGTATAAATTCATGTGTTATTTACTACACATACACAAAGACAACTAGTGGGGAATAATTCTGGGGCAATGATTCTCTATTAATTTGGAAAAATTTTTTAACATTTTATTACTACTGAATCCTAGGCTTTCATTCAGGAACATTCTAGGTGTTGATATATTGATATTCTTTGCCCAGGCCCTGCAAAGTATATTCTCCATTTTTAGACTTCACTTGCTAATGTTCTACTAAACAGAAAAGTAACATTCCGTACAGAGATCCTTTTGAGGCTAATTGTTTGCCCAGATACCTTCCCCTTACTTAATTATATTTAGTTAAAGTCATTCACTAGAAGACAGACCTCCAGAGTGTGCCTCTAAGAACTGGGATCTCTAAGAACACTGCTGTTCTGGATGGGAGGGATTTTCCAAAGATTCTGGTCATATGATATATATTTCAGTGAAAAATATGCAGATAATTCATATATGTTTAAAATTATGCAGACCTGTAACTCTTAAAAGATCACCACTAACTTTCTTCTTCCTCCCCCCTCATTTTATTGAGATGTAGCTGACATATAAACTTTGTATTAGTTTAAGGTATACAACGTAATGATGTGATATATAAACATATAAATATTATGAAATGAGCACCACAGTAAATTAACCCCCTATCGCTTCATATAGTCATAATTTTTTTTCTTCATGATGAAAATTTTTAAGATCTACTCACTTAGCAACTTTCAAATACACCTACAATGCAGTATAATTAACCACAGTCACTATGTTGTACATTAACACCCCTGTAACTGACTCAACTTATAACTGGAAACTTTTACCTTTAGACCACTTTTACTTATTTCATCCACCCACAATCTCCCACCTCTGGCAACCCTCGATCTGTTCTCATTTCTCAATTTTTTTTTTTTTTTTTTTTTTTAGATTCCACATATAAATGAGATGATATGGTTTTTGTCTTTCTCTGAGCTAAGTGTTTACTGGCAGATGAATGGATAAAGAAAATGTATATATTCACATTTAAAAAATTAAGTATGTTATCCAGCTCATTTTAATAGAAGTAGACCCATTATAAACTCAAAAAAATAATAATGCTGCCACTAGTCTTTAGTGATTATTCATCAATAAAGGAAAGTATTGGGGAAGGTCCACACTGGGGGAGGGGAAGGGAAAAAGCAGAGCTGCAAACACCAGCTACATGATTTCCCAAAATGTTAAGGTCCTTCCTGTTCCTCAACTCCCCCTTCTCAAACAGTATGTCTGGCAAAAGCCTAGACAACAGCAGTTGGGCCCCAGTATCTGCAGAAGTAAAATTCTGCTGTTGGTAGAATTTCCTAGGTTGGAAGGAGAATATGTAAAAATCTTAAAGAATACAAAGGACTACGTCAGGACAGCTACACAGTACGTGCAATCCCACCAGTACTTGGCAAGCTCTAATCCAGCCCACCTACTCCCTGACACCCAGAGTGACTCACTTCCACAGCTGGACCCCGCTGAGGGAGGCCCACGGAGGTGGCAACTCAGTTGAGGCTTAAAAATGAAAGCCTTTAAACATGTTCCAAATAAATAGAACCAACTCCACCGCGCTCCACACACATGTGCACATGTAAGAGTGAGACAGCAAGTGCGCACAAGTAGGGGGAGAGGGAGAAGCAGACTCCCCGCTGAGCAGGGAGCCCAACATGGGGCTCGATCCCAGGACCCCAGTATCATAACCGGATCTGAAGGCAGACATTCAAACATCTGAGCCACCCAGGTGCCCCACAACATATTACTTTTTAATGGGAATTCTTTGCATGTTTTTTGATACTACGATGAATGAGTCTGGGCAAAGAAGGAAACTAACAGACATCAGCTAGACATAAATTCCTGTTTTTTTTTTTTTTAAAGATTTTATTTATTAATTCATGAGACACACACAGAGAGAGAGAGAGGCAGAGACATAGGCAGAGGGAGAAGCAGGCTCTCCATGGACAGCCTCATTCGGGACTTGATCCCAGGACCCCAGGATCATGACCTGAGCCAAAGGCAGATGCTCAACCACTGAACTACCCAAGTCCCCCTATTCTGGTTTTTCAATAAATTCAAATTAAGTCCTCAGTGATGTTCTCAAGTTTTTTTTGTTTTTTTTTTTTGTTTTTTTTTTTGTTCTCAAGTTTAAGATGACAATGTTAAGAGTCTGAAAATAACAACTAATGGAGAGAGATTTATAAATGGCCAAATTTTTGGTGAGTCAGATTCTGGAAGAGTAAGAGTTCATCACTCAACAAGGACCTGGAAGGGAGAGTGTGAGGGACCCAGGCAGAGGGCGCAGCAGGTGTGAAGAAGCCCAAGGGCAAACGAAGGTGGTGCTTGTCTGGGTTGCAGCAGGTTTGGTAAGCCTGGAACATATGTGGTGAGGTGGCTGGTGAGGCAAGATGAGGGGAGAAAATTCACAGGGACCGGAGGGTTTCTTTCAATCACATGAGGGACATCTTTGGAGGGTGCAATTCTGAAGTCTCTCTGGGCAGTGCGCGGAGAGTGGGTTGGAAGGGTTCATCACTGGAAGCCCAGAAGTCAGCTAAGAGGCTTTAGCGAGAATCTAGGAGAAAGAGGGTGCCAGTCTGACTCAAACAAGGCAGTGGTAATGGGAAAAGAGACATTTTCAATATCTGGCTGGTAAAAATCAACAAAACTTTGTGACTGGATATGAGGAGGTACGATGAGGTGAGACAATTCAGAAAAAGATGGAGCCAAGGTTCCCAGTTGACAACTGAGCAGCGGTTGACAGTATTCATTGAGAAAGCACGCTCGGAAGGAGAAGGAGGCCGGATGGGGAAGCACGCGGCTGACTTTTGTGGTAGCTGAGTTCGAGATGCTATGGGTTATCTAAACAGACACATTATGTAAACTCCAGAGAAGCTCAAGGGAAATCTGGGCTGGGGACGGAGATTCAGAAACAGCCAACACACATGATAATGGAAGCTGTGGAGCGGGTGGGATTCTCAAGGAAACCTAATAGAGTCCGAATGAGCGGAAGACGGCCTGATGGCAGAGTCCTGTGGAACAGTGACATTTAAGGGCTAGGAAGAAAAGTAACCCACCACGTCAACGGAGGAGGAAAATCTGCACAGTGGGACCTGAAAAACAAGGTAAGAGTCTTTAGAAGAGGGCACAGTGGTGTCCTGTCAACGCAAGTGACTGCTCAAAAAGCAGGTGCTGTGTTGAGGAGCAAAGAGGAGGTGGCTTCATTGGGGTGGTTGCTGGGGGCCTGGCACTGCTGACTCTAGGCAGAGATGCTTCTTTAAAAGGGCAGAAAAAAATGAGTGGGAAATATCAGAAAGGGAGACAGAACATGAGGGACCCCTAACTCTGGGAAACGAACTAGGGGTGGTAAGAAAGGGAGGTGGGCAGGGCGTGGGGGTGACTGGGTGATGGGCACTGAGGGGGGCACTTGACGGGTGAGCACTGGGTGTTATAACATATGTTGGCAAACTGAACACCAATAAAAATAAATTTATAAAAAAAATTTAAAAATAAAAATATTTAAAAAGAAAACAAAACAAAAAAGTCAGGGCAGAAAGAGAGGAACAAGAAGGGAAACTGGATGGGCACTGTGGGATTGAAGGGTGTCTTTGTCTAAGTGGAAGACACAAGTACAAAGGCTGAGAGCTAAAGGCGTCAGCAGAGAGGAGGCGAGGAGGTCCAGAAGAGGGAGCTTCTCTGAAGGCCTGAGATACTGAGAGGGCACTTGCGTGTCTCCTTCACTAAAGCTGGAGTCCTTGAGGATCAAGACTGTGTCTTGCACTATCTTTCCCAGCACACGTGCCTGTTGTCGCTTTTGAACTGGGCAGTATTTTAAAATAAAGCTGCTACAGGAGTTCTGGGTATAGTGAACTGTTGAGAGGAGCTTAGCAACGACGAGGACTGAAGAAGTTGCTAGAATGCCCGGGACACAGACAATCGCGGGCTGCGGAAATGGAAGAAAGAAAAGCTTGAGGTACAACTCAAAGCACTGGATGACAGGATTTGTTCTGGGAATGAGGGAAAGAAAGGCGGGCATCTAAGAGGGTTCTAAGGATTTAATTCAGGTGTTTGGTAGAATGAATAGGATATCCATGACTTAGGTAAGAAACACAGGAGCAATAACAGATTTGATAGCTGGGCGATAGGCAATTAAAAGCAAACTAAAGATCATCCGAGTTTTCTGAGGTTTCTCAATTACACTGTGTTTATTTGGTGTTCATTTCATGACCATTAGGTATCTGTCCACATCAAGGAAAAATATGTATGTGAATCAAATCCTCTGGCAACTTGTCTTTTATTTGGGGAAATGAGATTTACTCACGGAACCTGAAAAAAATCTGAACACACAACAGAATTAACTATTCAAAAAAGTGTGCTAAAAGAGTTTTTGCTTTGAGGCCAAGGCAGAAATGCCACCCCCCCCTTCCGAAATGGAGGTACTGTGGCACAGGGGCGTGTTCACGGAACCTGACCTGTGTAGTTTCAGGCAGGGTACAAATCACCAAGCCAGCAAACTGCACTAGACCAGCTGAATAAACTAATCCATTTTAGATTTCCTTTGAGATCTCTCTCCTTTCTTTTTTTTAAAAAAGTAATCTCTATGCCCAATGTAGGGCTTGAACTCATAACCCCAAGATCAAGAGTCACATGCTCCACTGACTGAGCCAGCCAGGTGCCCCTGAGGTATCTCAAAATGAGAAATAAGAGGTCAAACAGCATTCCAAACCAAACAAGAGAGAGTTTAGCCAATGAACATAGATGACTACTTGCTGAGAAATTCTATCAAAATAACTGATTCAGATGAATTATAAAGAAATAAACTAATAATGGAAATATACACCCTACACTTAAGGTACACATTAAAAATTTATGGACTTTAGTAGGATAGCCAGATGGAAATAATTTTTCTTAAATGGTTTCAACCTCTATAAAAGTTCACCATATGCTTCTGAATCTGTACTTAGAAAACCTGCATTAAAAACATTATTATTTTTACTATTATTATTATTATTTGCTTTATTGCCTCTTGTATTTGGCAGACACAAGCAAAATTTTTAAGATCATCTTAGCAGCAGCGGAAGAGGTGTTAAAGCACAAATAAATATTTTTTTGCGGAGGAACACAGATGATGGAGAAAGGGCAATAAAGAGGAGTTTTGCCTTTGCTTCAAATTTTGCATTATTTTGAAAGGTAACATAGTCCACTCCAGTTAAGGACTGCAAAAATTAAAGACATACATAGAGGGGATAGCAGAAAAAAATTGTTAGTTTGTTTCTAATAAAAAAATCTAGATATACCAATATTCCATTAACTAGGGAAAAAATAGTACATAACATAAGCACAAATCCTTTTAAAATCATGTGTGATACTATCCTTCCCGTTATTAGTGCAATGAGCACACTTTGCCAGCTTTCATATATAGAACCTGAAAAAAATTATGTAACCGTTTAGTTCTAGAGACAACAGGTCAAGCAAGTAGAATGTGAAACTAATTTCATTCGTTTTATTTTCATGGGGGATAAATAAGGTACTTAATAATATATAAGGCTTTAAGAAAGACTTTAATAAAGTATGTAGTCTTAATTTGAGAAGCAACAGGAGGATATCTGAGTTAAATCTGAAGTTTAGTAAGATAATAAATAGCCACGTAAGATTCTTTAAATTGAATTTCAAATATTAACATGTTATATGGTGAAGAAAGACTAGTAGTGTTTGCTCTCCTCAGTTAACTCTTGATATTCATATATATTTTATTTTTTTTAATTTCATTTATTTATTTATTTATTTATTTATGATAGTCACACAGAGAGAGAGAGAGAGGCAGAGACATAGGCAGAGGGAGAAGCAGGCTCCATGCACCGGGAGCCCGACGTGGGATTCGATCCCGGGTCTCCAGGATCGTGCCCTGGGCTAAAGGCAGGCGCCAAACCGCTGCGCCACCCAGGGATCCCCAACTCTTGATATTCAAAAAACACTGAAAAAATTACATACAGTTCCATTCTTTTACAAATATAAGAATTGAGAGGAAATATTTCATATTAAAATGTACAAAGCTGATACAGATTTGCAAGGCTGATTAACTAGACTCCATTAGATAAGCAGCTCAGAGACAGAGAGCTTATATACAAAGAAGCAAAGTTAACCTAGTCATTAAAAATATTAAGCATTGTCTCTGATGAAGTAAATACAAATTGAAGCAATTATGACAAACTATGTAACTACCTTAAAGACATCAAATATTAGAAATTATATCAAATACTGATTCAAGCTGTAAAGAATAGAGACCTTCAAATACCTTAGATCACACACAATCTTTTAGCAATGAATACCAGACTGTTTATACCCTTTGATGCACTAATTACACTCTGGAGAATATATCCAAGCATATATCCCAAAGGGGAAAAAAGTATATCACATTATTTTTAGTAAAAACAATGGAAACAACTGAAATGTGCCACAAGCAGGGGATGATACGTAACCCAAAGAAAACAACATTGCTACTGGCAAGGAAGGAGCTCATGCTTATGGTAAAGCAGAAAGTACATAGCCCCAAACTTTTAAGTCAAAAGAAGAAAAAGAATGCAACATGACAGGAAACATTACTACTGTACCAAAATTTACGTTTATACACTCAAGACCAGTGTTTTGAAAACAGCTATTTTTTTAGAGGATTTTTTTTTTTTGCTGTATAGTTGCTCCTGAAGTTGGTATGAAAGATAAAAGAAGATTAAAATAATTTTTGACATCATTGCTATTTCAAGGGGAGTTTCTCAAGGTTTAGTGTAAGAAATCTTTCTTCCCTTTTTTTTTTTTTTAAACAGTGTCAGGCTTCTCTGGAAAGTTATTTCTGGGAACTGTGAAGCAGACAGCCTTTGTACGGCCATAGCTGCAATTTTATGATAATATTTCCAATGCACACTCATGGGTCTGTGGCTGGAAAACTTAGTTTTGATAAGCTGAAACAGAAGGTTCCAGACTATATTCAAATACATCAAGTTGAGATTCTGATGATCAAATGTTTTAGTATAATAATTTGGCTTTTAAGTTCAACCCAGAATTCTAATACTTTAATCCTTTGCATTTTAATGCTAAGGATGAAAGACTTAAATATGTGGCTACTGTAAATTAATCATCTTTAAGTGACTAAGTACATCATACTTAGACAAACTAAGAGATTTACAACATCTATAATAATTTTGTCTGTTCTTTTTGTTCTTCTCATGAGTTAGGCTGACGCCTCAACCAAGGACATTTTATTAAGTGACATTCGGATAAACTAGATTCCTATGATAGAAGTGGGTCATAAAGCAGGATTAAGAAAGACTCAGGTTGCCGTAAAATTTGACTTATTTTTTAAATAGTCTTTATTTTTTTAAACTAATAAGCTCTACATCCAACATGGGCTTGAACTCATGACCCCAAGATGAAGAGTCACATGCTCCTCCACCTGAGCCAGCCAGGGTCCCCTGTTGCCATAAAATTTTAGAACTGAAGTGAGAGTCAACAGTTTTAACTTTTTCACTGTTTCACATAACTTCCTATGAATAATGGTTAAAAATAAGTTTAAAAAAGTAGTAACATTAAAGGAAGCTTTTCTTTTTTCACAGGCCTCTCTATGAAAACATTACTAACATATCCTTTTACCCACAAAGGACCAAAAAAAGAAAAAAAAAAACCCACAAAAATTATGGGAAGGAACTAACTGCATTTAAACAAATAAGTCAGTAAAAAATAGCCGATATGTGATTCACTGATGTAAAGCATTTAAAATAATCTCCCAGGGGAAATTATTTTATATCACCATCTTTTAACTTCCACCAAAATACATTGTATATTTTAGTGGAAATTATTTGTGGAAATAAAATTACAAAGCCCAAACTAAGCTGAGAGCTCTGTACACAGGGATGGCTCACTACAAGGTTGTCTCCTAACCAGCATGAAGTCTGTGCCAGAAAGCCCCATTGCTACACTAAAAAGTACGGTTTAAATGAGATTAATTCTCTGAATTTTGTACCCCATCTACTAAGGCAAATAAATGAAGACAAAAGAGTACCAGTGAACAATATATGCTGGATCTCTGAATTATCTTAGTATTGGTTAAAATATCATTCTTAGATGGGCGAAATACTTAGAAAGAAGTTGTTTAATTGCAGTGTCAGCAGGAAAAAAGGTTAGATATTTGGGTTGTGTGAACCTCTGATATTATTTGGCTATAACATGTTAGTACCTTTGTAGTATAATAGCAACTATTATAAGACACATGGAACGTAGGTAGACAACAGAACAATGTGTTAAGAAACAAAATTCCTGTTTCTAGTATGTTCTACTTAAATTGTACATTTTCTGTTATCAGAAATTTCTTTAAATTTTTTAAATATCAGCTTCTAAGTTCAGATACAGTCATGAAATACTGGATTAGAACTTCAACTAACTTTTTAAAAAATATTTTAATTATTTATTTGAGAGATGGAGCCCGACAGAGAGAGAGAGAGAGAGCACAAGTGGTAGAGAGGGAGAAGCAGGCTGTCCATTGAGCAGGGAACGTGATTGCAGGACTCGATCCCAGGACCCTGGGATCATGACCTGAGCTGAAGGCAGACACCTAGTGGCTTAATGGACTGCGCCACTCAGGCACCCTTTCATCTGATTTTTTTTTAATCTTCCAAATATCTATACTGCTAAATACAAGGTTCTCATATTGGTGCAAGCAATTTCTCACAGAGGCCAGGTTTTCCCCCTTCTTCAACGAAAAGCCAATTTTATTCCTATTTTCATGTTGTCTTAATTTGGTACTTCATTGCAGGACAAAGAAGGAATAACTGTCTTTAAAGAAACAGACTGTGACAACTTTTGAGTAGCGAAAGAATCATGTTGCCTTCACTAGTTCTAAACAGGTTGCATGACTTGCCGATTTTCCAAACAAAAGAAAACAAAAACAAAAAAACGACCAGGGAGGAATTATTGAAAATGTGCTTCAGTTCTTAGAATATTTTAATTGTTGAACTTTAAATCTGGAGTACAAGAAAGTACTTACTTCTAAGCTGCCTCTCTTTATTGGATTCAGCACCAATAATTTCTTCAGAAGATTTTCACAGTCAGTGGACATATAGAAAGGAATACGGTACTTCCCTCGTAAGACTCGCTCCCGTAGTTCCTTAAAAAGGCAAAGGAAGCACTCATGACTGGCTGCTGAAGTGATCACGCCTGGATATAAAAGATTAGCACTGAATTTCACGGATACCTTCAAATTCTGGCCATCAAAAGGCAAGGAGCCACTGACTAGTGTATAGAGAATGACGCCGAGGCTCCACACGTCCACTTCAGGCCCATCGTACTTCTTTCCTTGGAAAAGCTCAGGGGCAGCATAGGGCGGGCTTCCACAAAATGTGTCCAATTTGTTCCCAACTGTAAATTCATTACTAAAACCAAAGTCAGCAATTTTAATATTCATATCAGCATCAAGGAGAAGGTTTTCAGCCTAAGAGAAAAATAATAAGAAGGACAATGTAAATGCCTACATCAAGCAAAATATTAATTGTTTCAGATCAACATATATTTCTTGCTTCTCTCTCTCTTTTTTTTTTTTTTTTGAGAGAGAGAGAGAGAGAGAGAGAGAGAGAGAGAATGCCACTGGGAGGAGTGGGGCAGGACAGAGGGAGAGGGAGCAGGCTCCATGCCCAGCACAGAACCCCACGGAGGGCTCAGTCTCATGACCCTGAAAGCACGACCTGCGCTGAAATCAAGAGTCAGAGGCTCAACTGACTGAACCATCAGGCACCCCTTTTGCTTTTCTTTCTTTTTTATTTATTCAGAGAGAGAGAGAGAGGCAGAGACACAGGCGGAGAGAGAAGCAGGCACCATGCAGAGAGCCCGATGTGGTACTCGATCCCGGGTCTCCAGGATCACGCCCTGGGCTGCAGGCGGCGCTAAACCGCTGAGCCACCCAGGCTGCCCTGCTTTTCATTTTTAAGCATATCATCAAATTAGAAGCCCAGCATGGTGCTTCAATCCATAACTCTTCAGAATCACATCTATATAAGATTAATTTAATTTTATTTTTTTAAAGATTTATTTATTTATTTATTTATTTATTTATGATAGACATAGAGAGAGAGAGAGAGAGAGAGAGAGGCAGAGACACAGGAGGAGGGAGAAGCAGGCTCCATGCCAGGAGCCCGATGTGGGACTCGATCCTGGGACTCCAGGATCGTGCCCTGGGCCAAAGGCAGGCGCTAAACCGCTAAGCCACCCAGGGATCCCCTATAAGATTAATTTTAATGCTATAAAAAGGAAGCTCTCGTTTATAAGGGTATCCTGCAACTATTTGAAAAAAGTTACTTAAAACACTTTTTCTTCCACACATTATTTTTTTTTAAGATTTTATTTATTCATGAGAAACACAGAGAGAGAGGCAGAGACATAGGCAGAGGGAGAGGGCAGGCTCCCTGCGGGCAGCTTGAAGCAGGACTTGATCCCAGAACCCCAGGATTGCAACCAGAGCTAAACACAGACTCTCAACCACTGAGCTACCCAGGTGCCTCCTTCCACACATTACGGTAAACCCATTTTTTTTTTCTTCATGGTAATAAACATCCTGGAACTGTACCTTAATATGACCTATTTTTAAAAATACAAGTTAACATAACACTAGCGCTTTGGGGGCTTAAACCAACAAGTTTACTCAAAAGTCCTCTATTTTAATAGAGTATCATTGGTTAATGCAAAGCTCAAGAGTATACTTAAAATAACTGCCAGTCAGGGGTTCTCTGACTACTGAATTCAATCCTTTGTCTTCTCTTATAGAATGCTTCCCCAGCAAAGTTTTGTTCTTTTAGTAAAACTAAACAATACAATACAGCCTCCACTAGACCTTAAGTTTCCTTTTGCTGTTCTAAAACTAGATTCTCAAAACAAAAACAAAAATAAAAACAAAGGGATCCCTAGGTGGCTCAGCAGTTTAGCGCCTGCCTTCAGCTCAGGGAGTGATCCTGGAGACCTGGGATTGAGTCCCACGTCAGGATCCTTGCATGGAGCCTGCTTCTCCCTCTGCCTGTGTCTCTGCCTCTCTCTCTCTCTGTCTCTCATGAATAAATAAATAAAATCTTAAAAAACAAAACAAAACAAAAAAAACCCTAGATTCTCTTCTGGAGGTATATTTTGGTAGAAAACAGTGATTTCCACCCCTATATTTTTAGAAGCTGGTTTTCCAAAATCCTGAATCATTAAAAAAAAAAAAAAAAAAGTTTTAAATGTGCCTTTTGTAAATACAAGCAATTCAATATAGTCTTTGCTTTTGTACATGTTTTATTCCAAACTCTTTTATAACTGATGGCCTAAGGAATTATATATTATTTTGTAGATATATTTTATGGGGTTACAAAAGGAGTAAAATTTAGCTACAATGAAAACCAGAGTTCTCTCTATTGCTCCAGAGCCAGGCACTCTACCCACCATACAGTTCTTCCCTCCCTCACCCTCCTTTTTTCCTTTTCTAAGGCATGCTAGCTTGGGATATCGGTTTTGAGAAATGGAGGTACATCTAACATCCAAATATATGTGATAATAATGAGGTTCGTTTATGACATAAATAGCACATAAATTTGGGAGATTCATCTTAAATTCTAACACTGATGGGCTGTGTGACAAAACCAAGTTATTTTGATGTTCTGATGTAAGGGCCTGGTCATTGTAAATTTCTGGGACCAAGTGTGAGCAAGCTGGACTTTCCTAGTTTCTGTGATGAGGTCTGGATGGATACTGAAGCACGCAAGCTGCCCTGCAAGAGCTGAGCTGGGAGGGACTCTGGGGTCTGCTCCAGGAGCGCACGGGAAAACGTGTCCCCTGACTGGAGGGAAACTCAGGGTGTTGAACATGATTCATTTTTTCCTCAGATTTCTGTTCATATAGCAAATGAGACGATAGGTGGGTGTCAAACACACAGCCAGGGAACAGTCCTCTCCTTTCTCTTTCTCTGTAGAAGTGATTTCTCCTTAAAATAGTTGCAGGAGGAAACTAAGAAATAGAAAATTTTGGAGCAGTAGAAAATCTGCAACCTCAGAAAAATGGAGCCAAAATACAGGATTAGATTTCTGACAAGTGCTTAAGACAGTCGTTTTTTTGTGTTTGTTTGTTTGTTTTTTTAAGTAGCTCCATGCCCAGTATGGAGCCCAATGGGGCTTGAACTCATGACCCTGAGATCAAGACCTGAGCTGAGATCAAGAGTCAGACACTTAGCCAACTGAGCTACCCAGGTGCCCCTTAAAACTGTATTTTTAAGTAGAATACAAACTAGTATTAGTAACTGACAGAGGTCATGGGGAGAAAAGTAATAAAAGAAAAATAGACTCCTAGGTAAGGAACGATGAAAGTTAAGTTTGGAGGAAGAGAGAAAGAGGGAGGGAAAAAAGACAAATATTTCAGTTCCAGGACTTTTTACTTTTAATAAAAGAAAAAAAAATCACACCTATTCGGTCATACCATTTCTTTCTTTTTAAAATTTATTTATTTATTGAGGTGAGGGGAGTGAGCACACAGGCAGGGGGAGGAGCAGAGGGAGAGGAAGAGAGAGAATTGTCAAGCAGCTCCCTGCTGAGCACAGAGCCTCAGGTGAGGCTGGATCTCCCAACACCAAGATCATGTCTGAGCCGAAATCAAGAGACGGATGCTCAACCAACTGTGCTACCCAGGCACCCTTATTTTATATTTTTTTAAAAAAAATTATATACATATATACTTAAGGTATGTCTCAAAATTATTTTATATACACAGTGAAATAATTACAACAACCAAACTAATTAACTTATTACCTCCTCACTTAGTTATTTGTGTGTGTGTGATGAGGGCACACTCATATAAATAAATCTACTGTCTGAAGCAAATTTCCTAGCATACAATACAGTATTAACTTTTTGAATGTGACACCAAAAGCTCAGGAGCCAAAGCAAAAAGAAATGAGAGACTTCATTCAAACTAAAGAGCTTCTGCATAGGAAAGGAAACCATCAACAGAAAGGTAACCTGTGGATTGGGAGAAAATATTTGCAAACTTTACATCTAATAAAGGATATCCAAAATACATAAGGAACTCATAGAACTCAGTAGCAAAAAAACAAACATCACAATTAAAAAATGAGCGGAAGTCCCTGAACTGACATTTTCCAAAGACATACAAATGGTCAAGAGGTATATGAAAAGGTGCCCAACATCACTAACCATCAGGGATCTGTAAATCACAAGCACAATAACACTTCCCACCTGTTAGAATGGCCACCACCAAAAATATAAAAGATAATAAGTGTTGGCAAAACTGTGGAGAAATGGGAACTCCTGTCTAGTTGGTGGGAATGTAGGTTGGTAGAGCCATTATGGAAAACAGGATGGAGCTTCCTTGAGAATATAAAAGTGGAACTACCACATGATCCAGCAATTTTTCTTCTGGGTATAAACCCAGAGGAAATGAGAGAGTACCCTGAAGAGATATCTGTGCTCCCATGCTGACTGCCACAAACTTTTCCTGACTGTTAAAATTTCTTATTCCAAATATGTTAATTTATACTCATCACATGCGTTTGATGTTTGCAAAATCATTTAAAGGCTCCCCCTGTTTCCTTGAACTTTAACGTAGAGAATGAACTCTGGGACTTACAGCAGACAAACCTGGTCGTATGCCCTACCGTGCTTCTGACAGAATGGGATCTCAGGCATTTTTAGTGGGGACAAAGTTCCAGATTTATCTATTAAAACAAGCTTATTAATGGTGAATCAAATCCTCGAGCCTTTAACACCATATAACTTCTCCTTCCTATTTTCTTTCTTTTCTCAGAGAAAATACTGCCTTTTATGATGTTGCTATGAAGATGATGTAAAAACTCCTTCCTTGGAGTGCTAGGCACAATTAAGCAACTGCAAAGATGGCTCTAATACTAAAAAACATCTGTTCATGATTAAGCTTTTTGTTATCAACTCAGTGGCTTACCTTAAGATCACGGTGAACAATGCACTTTTGATGGCAATACTGCACAGCAGATACAATCTAAAATAAATATTTGGATAAAAGATACATAATTATTTTATGCTAAAAACACTGCAATTTTCCCCCAATGATCATCTCCAATTGAGATAAATTATCAACTTAGATTTTAAAGTAGCACTGAATAGTTCTTAATAAAGTTAAAATGAGGAAAAGTTCACTTTTAAATGTGGACAGTACAGATAAGCAGCATTCTCTTATTAAAACAGTAAAATATTTGTCAGAGTCCATGAAAATTTTTATGGGCTGCTACATTTCTCTACTGACATGGACAAGTGTGTAGTTTGCAGTTCTGATCAAATGGTTTATTCCAACGTTGGGATAAGAGCTTTGGCACACATGAATCAGTCTATTTTAGGAATTATTATCAAATGTATTCCAGGCATGTTTTTTAAGTAAGGCCAATTTACTAAGAACTTATCAGTGGGGTATTTGGCATCGTCCTGTATTTGTTCATATATAAAGAAATGGGAAAACTGTTCAGCCTTAAGATGAAACCCAATTATCAAAAAAAAAAAAGAGGGAAAAATCAAATTAATATTAAACCTGTTATTAGGTCAATCAGGCAAAGTATTCTTTCCCTAACTAGATTTTGTATGTAATTGTAATTTTTAGCCATTATATAGGGCTCTTTGGGGATAAAAGACTATAAGAGGAGGAACCCAACAGTAAGAGCCAAAGATACAAGTGAGAAATAGATTATAGACACTTTTATGATAGTTGTTCACTACATAAAATACAGAAATTTAAAGAATCAGATAGCAATAAAAGTAAGAACTACTTTGTACATTAATTGTAGCTGATGTACAAGAGGACGGCCATTTTAATGCACAGCAGAACATTCAATCCTGTGGATTCAGTTAAATGGAAACAGAATATGAATTCTGAATTTTGGTTAGGCATTTACAAATGGAGGTAGAAATTAGATTTTTAAAAGTCTAAAGATGATGTGAAGTATGACCATGCTAATAGAAGTGTGGGTTAAAAAAAACCTTCACAGAAGGGAGATTGATAGTTCTGTACAACATTATTCTAACATATATCAAAATAGTTCAGACAGAAACATGAATTCAAAACAAAATCAACACACAATGAGTAATATATAATTCAATTAAGTTCATTTTGATTCAATAGTTTATTGAGTACCTGCTATGTGCAAGAAAATGTGCCGGTCGCTAGTGGAATACAAAATGAGCACTACATGGACCCTGCCCTGAAGGAGCTGAAAGTCTGGTTATGAGAAAACATGTATAGAACATGCATATGAGCAACTATAATACAAGGCAGAAGCAGAGAAGTAGAGGTACAGAGAAGTGAGGGGAATCATATCAAATAAAGAACAATTTCAGTTAGAAATGCTGTCTGGACTAGGTGATATTTGATCTAAGCCATCCTGAATGAGAGTAACATTTGAAGATGGGAGATCGGGTGATGGGGAGGCAGGGGTAAGGTGGTGAAATACACTGAGGTTGAAGCAACATAATATATTTGAAAAGCAGGTATGAAAATGGCAATAGTGGGAGTGCATTCCAAACTAAGCTGGTACTACAGAACCACTCAATGTTTTTAAGCAAAGCAACTGTGAATGTTTATGATCAATCTGAAGTGTAAATTCCCCCCAAACAGCAGAATCTTATGATGCATACTTGTAAGTATTAGCTTTCTTAAGCAATATGCTTTAAAATTCTAATATCCAATTTTCATTAAAAACATTTATTAGCCAAGAGATATATACCCTTACATATAAATATTAACACATCTTAATGAATATACTACAAGGTTATTTTTAGTAATATTGGTTTTCGAATCACTTTGTCTTGGTAACAGGGAAGAAGGCATGCTATTGATATTGATTTGGTTATCAAACATGCATTTCGACATTAGACAGAATGGTCTCCATGAAAGCAGTTCTACAGGCATTTCTGGAATAAAAATCCCCTGAGCCTTAAAACCTTAAGAATGGAAAGATAATTAAGAGAATGCTCTGTATTAAGCACTTTATTCTCCCCAAACTCTATGACCTCTGGCTTCTATCAGTTAAATGTGGTGGCTTATAATATTACTTAACTAGCAGGGTACAATTTCTGCTGTGCAAGAGTTCTCCCTTCTGTCTGACTCACTGCCAAGAATCAAGAATCCCCATGCACAACCTAAATTTTACTGAATTATCCTATGGTCGGATTCTCCTATCCCAAAACATTCTGTACCTCATCAAGTAGAATATAGGAACTTCCTTTATGATTGTTCTTCTATGGATCTGAAAACACGATTTACAATCAACCCTGCACTGACCCTAAAACCAGACCTGTCAGTGTTTTGCCATGATGTGCGAATGTTGGCTTGCTTTACAATTAACTTATAATTGAGTCAGGAATTCCCAAGCTTTAAGGAGTAGTCTTGATATTGGAAGAGTTGAATCAATATTGTGATTTTCTTTCAGGTCCTCAAAACTTCAGGAATGCAGAGGTACTTGTATGGTCCATGGCTGCTGAAGTGCTCTTAAATTGTCTTTGGCTGTATCAAATGTAGAGTCAAGGACATATATACATATGTACTTGCTAACACAGTACATTCCTACTGTTAAAAGTTTAAAAAATAACTTCATGATACAGAGCAAAAAAAGTACACATTTATTGTCTTAAATTTATAAAGAAGAATATGCACCTCAAAGGCAAATTAAAAAACATGACCTTTTGTCAAATGACTACAAAATATACATTTTAATATTTAATATATTTAGTATTTAAATACATTTAATATTTATAATAAAATTATAAAGAAAATATTTCCTATTACATTTTAAATAGCATTTGACACTCAACCTCTGCAACATGAAGAATATTTCAAAAAATAAGTCAGACTTTATTTTCCAAAAAAGCCAATTCATAATTATTTGGGTCTTTAAAAAACATCTGTGTTCCAGCCTCCTCTCCTGTTCCCACCCAACAGAAAAGATGGGCAAGTTCTCTGTAATAGCAGGCACCGTCACCTTCTCTAATTCCAGGGTACCCAACACAGTTTTCTCCACACAGTATGATTTCAGTGAATCAATACAGCCAGCCGACTAAAAAGAACAAGAGTAGTAGCAGTCTATAAAATGTAGTAAGATCCCAGTGGAAATATTTAACGTCGAGTGTAATTTTCACACTGGTCGGCTACTAACTACAACTGCGCGACCGATACCAAGAGAACCATGACATTCAAAGTGATGGCCAGTGCTTCATCTAAGGTGAGCCTCCGTCCCGGACTGCAGAGGACCACACAGTACGTGGCTGAACGCCACTCAGGTCTTCAATGTTCTGAGCTCAGTACCAGCTGCCTTAAGATTTCCGGTATTTTAGGAAGAATGTTTCTACAAATCTATCCTGAATCTAAGGGCTATGCCTATCTTTGGTATAAAGCATTTCATAAATTATGTTCCAAAAAGAATGACTCTATGAGATATCAACAATAGTTTTATCAAACTCACTTCATGATCAATGTGGAGAACACTAGGTAAAAAAAACAGTGAAACAGGTTTTTTAATTGCCTTTCCTCGAGAACTTTCAACTTTTTTCTAATTGTTTATGTAACATAAACGTAATACCTCTTAGAGGAAGACCCTATATCCATGTTCGGTGTTTCCCAAACCTACTGATCACAGATAGATCAGTAGCCATGCTTATAGAAGTACTGAGCTATTTTTAAATGAAATATTTTAAATTCATTAAAGTTTGGACTATAGCAAGTTGCCTGCTGAAATTTTACTTTAGTAAATTTTCTGAACAATTTACAATTCATTATTTGTCACTTCTACAGTAATTTATAAAGTATATTAATTTTAATCACTTCACTCCTAAAAATTAGAAGTAAAATCCTAGATTTTTACTATTTCCTTCTTTCTTTCTTAAAGATTTTATTTATTTATTTGACAGAGAGAGAGAGAGAGAGCAAGAGCACAAGCAGGGGCAGAGACAGCGGGCGGGGCTGGGGAAGCAGGTTCCCTGCTGAGCAGGGAGCCCAATGTGGGGCTGGATCCCAGGATGCTGAGATCATGACCTGAGCCGAAGGCAGATGCTTAACCAACTGAGCTACCCAGGTACCCCTTAAATTACTTTTTCTTATTTTATGATTTCTATAACAAGTCATGTTCAATTTGAACCGGAAATATACACATCTTACCTTATTCTTTCACATTTGTAAGGTTTCTTGCCTACTTGACTAAATAAAACTGACCACAGGCTTTAAATCTACAAAGATATGAGTTCTAATACCAAGACGTCCTTAATGACAAAAGAAAATACAATACCATCTTTAAGTAGTATGTGTATATACTGTATACCTGAAGCAATTAATACTTGGTAATAATTATTGGATAAAGGATTAAGTATTTCTTTTCTTTCTTAATCTAGTCTGTATTTCCAAAACTATCAATGAATTAATGAGACTCACCTATAAACATTCCACTATTTATGAACATCTAAAAATAACCATATGCAACTATCTTAAATTTAAATTCAGGAAGAACAATTTCTTCTTCAGTTTCCCATTCTTAAAAAGTGTAAGAAAGCAGGAATTTTTCTTTTTAAAATACCACATACTCTGAAGTCCAGTTTGTGATACTGTCCATTGTATATCACTAAAAACATTAGCAAAACAAAGTTAGAAACTACTTTCCATACCTGCCTAAATTTTGCACGGGCCTCTTTTTCTTTCATTCTTCCATGGGCAACTAAGTAATCAAATACTTCACCTGAATCAGAAAGGTAAAGCAGGCAGTAAAATACACATCGATTAACAATATAAGCAATGTCAAGTTGTGGCCTTGTTTTTAGAGAAGCTCCACAATTTTCTGGTAGTTTTACATAAATCACAAACTATTACATGAAGAGAAAAAGGGGGGAGGCTACACATAAAATTGAGTATCCGTAGCAGCTTATGATTTAGCAAAACTCTTTTAAAGTCACAAAAACATAACCGAGAAAACTTGCTTTCTGATTTCAAGTATCACACAAAAATACAGTCAACTCTTTATTATCCATTCTAATAAAGGGAAGCCACAGTGTGAGCAATCAAAAATTACATCTGGCTTTGTATTTGGGGCCTACGTGTCAGACAAAATAACAAGAGTCCTATTACGCTGGATCTCTCTTCAATTCTACTTGTCATGGAGTTATGATCAAATTCCTTCTCACTACTTCCATTCACATTGATTTCATTATCTTTCTTCCTATACTCTGACTATGCTATTCTCATTATACTCATTTCATCTATTTTGGTACTTAACTATTTATACAGAATTAAATCATCCTGTGTACATCTTTCATTACTCCAAGTGAGCTTCAGTCATCATATCTTCCCCACACCCATGACAGAACACAAAGTGGACAGACAATACATACTTGTTGAAATAATTTAAACTAGAAACTATACAAATTTCCTATTAGTTCCATTACTTTAGATGGCTGGAAGACTTTTTTTTCATTTGCCTATAGTCAATACTAGTAAAAAACCCAAATTATTTAGTTACAATATTAAAAATACAATATCTCAGTGTAAGGGAGAAATTTATTTTTTACGCCCTTATAATTTACACTACATAGGTATATATGTATATTAAAAACTCACAAAATGGCTTGAAGAGTTCTTGTAAATACAGGACAGTGGTTAAAAACCTAGGCTTTAGAATCAGACCAATTTTGGTATGAATCCTGGTTTAGCCCTAAGTAGCTACTGGGAGACATTATGAAGACTTAACTTTATTAAGACATACATATTAAGCATAATATGTATGCTGTTTATCGTTAAACGGCATACATATTAACACAGCCTTGTGGTGGACCTTCACAAAAACAGAAGCGTCCACCGATTTTTAGTAGTCTGTAATTTCTCATACCTATCTAGTGCCTATCTCACACAGCTGTTGTAAGGATTAAATGAAATAATGCATGTGCTTATTAGCACAGTGACTGACATATAGTAAGCACTCAATAAATTATATATTTGTATCTATGCATACAGAAAATCATATATATGCAATATCAATCCTATAAATATATAAGTAAAACATTAAAAACCAAATATGTAATGAATGATGTACATCAGATGAAACTAATACATCTACAATGTCAGACAACATATGATATCAAGCATACTTAAATGATTGAATGGGATGATTAAAACAGAATGAGTGGAGCTCTAGTCGACTCATCAATAGTAAATTCTAGATATGTGAATTTAGGCTGGGAAAGATATATGCAAGAGTTCAAAAATATGGACTCCTCTTGAAGTTCTGCCTAAAACATCCACACCCCAGATGTTTACAAGACTTAGTCCTTCACTTATAATGTATTATTTGTTTATGATTTGCTTCCTCAAAAGAATATAATCTTCTTGAGGGCAGGGACATTCTTTGCTCACCCATGTGTTCCTAGCAACTACAATAATAACATCTGGTACAGACAAACATTTAATAAATATTGTTTGCATGAATGAAAAAAATGATCATGAATGAAAAAAAAATCAAGACACCAGAGTAGCCCCAACACCTACTTTTAATAGGCTCTTCTGGATTTAATGTGGTTCAAAATCATATAGGGGTTCCCTGCCTACCTAATCACCAAAGATCTTTTGCCCCATTAGTGAGCCAGAATCAAATGATCTAAATAATACTGATGAAGAGGCAGCTGTTTGACCCAACTCTTCATTCGTGTCAGATTCAATCCTAAAATGTTTAGAAATTTCGGAGGAAAAATATTCAGTGTTGATTACAAAAGTTACCCTGCCATTTATAGATTAAAAAGGCAAGGAAACAATTCTAGATTTACCACCACAGAACCATGATGGTTTGTTAGAGGATCACTGATGGCCAGACTCAAAACCTATCACTAGAAATCAAAATTGAACAAGAGAGCACCTGGTTTGGGCTGAATTCCAGTGTGTATATGCACCTCTGTAGGCTGTACCCCATGACCCTCCCAACTACGTTACTGAAGGAGAAGAGTGATGACACCCTGTGTTCTCTGTGACTCTTAACTATTGCCCCCCTTCATTAGTACCAATAGAGAGTTGACTGTACTTACCATTTATCGTTAAACAGCATACATATTAACACAGCCTTGTGGTGGACCTTCACAAAAACAGAAGCGTCCACTGACTTTTAGTAGTCTGTAATTTCTCGTATCAAAGCATGTATAGCCCTTTTCTTTCTCTAGACTTTTTAGAGAAAGAAAAGAAAGAGTCTAACTGAACTAAAAATAACACCCAGGGTTCCCACGCCGACAAACTGTTACATAAATGTAACTGAAGGACAGAAAAATAGAGAAATAGTTAATTATGTGGTACCTGTAGGTTCACTAATTTTATTACAGAGCTACCTTTTGTGCAAATTCACATGGCTGTATTAATATTTTTTTTAAATCCTGTAATAATAAACCTTGATGACATAGATTTTCAGGTTAAGTCAAAAAACCTACATCAAAATACTTTCAGGAAACCAAACCCACTAAAACTTTCAATCTGCATTAAAATACTTTCAGGAAACCAAACCCACTAAAACTTTCAATCTGCATTAAAAAACAAAAAAGCTATTAAAATATATGTAACATTTGTAGTAAAATTTTCAGAACTCTAAAAACGTATAAAAATACCTAGTTTAGGTACAACAGACTAGAATAAATCCTCTTTATCCCAGTTACATAAAATCTGAATTACCATAAAATCTATATACTTTTATTAGCTAAAAGGAGTCAACACTAAATTCAACTCTAAGTTTTTCTACTGATTAGCAAAAGAGTTAATTAGCCAAAGTGGTTTAAATAATTTCAGCTGCCCTCCCTCTTTTTTAATTGCTTAAATTCTTAATTTTTCAATTGCTGAAAACCTTCAGGCATTCTTTTTTTACTTAAATGATTTATCTCCAAAAAATTTTAAATGTGTTTCTAAGAAAGCCCTATGCTTAACACAACAGTGATTTTGAGCCAATGTACCTCTCGTTTGAGGGAAAGTGCAGAAGATGATTATATACCAATGTTTAAAACTCACTTCCACTTTTGACACCATGCAAAGTATACATTCTATTCTACAAATGCATCTTATTTCTTCTCTGTCAATTCAATCTTCAAATCAATACTTGTTTAAATTCAAACATTTTATGGATTATCTTGAAAATGAATGTATATTGACAATCTGTCATATATGAATCAGTGAAATAAAACATCTGGCCTAAAGCATACTTATACTATAAACTTTATTAAATACATTGTGAATTTGAAATTTCCTCATAGCCAAGCACTTCTAATCACAATAATAGACTATTTAGATAAGAGAATCAAAACATTCATAGATAAAATGCAAATTTTAAAGTTTAGGAAAATATCCCTAGGCAATTTTTAACTAAGCCAAAAATTCAACTTATCCAATTATAATTGTATTATAATACAATTATTATCCAATAGGTCTTGAAAGTAAACACTGAATTGTATATAAGATGTATCACTTAAAGGCATTTTATAGATTCATTAACAACAGTGAAGACATAAGTGTTAACAATGAACCTTCAGGTGTTGATAATTCTGTATGTCTCATCAGAGATAACTTTTCCATCCCTCTCATCCTTACCCCCACTCGCGTACTCCATGACTAAATAGAGGGTCTTCTCTGTTTCAATAACTTCAAATAATTTTACTGAAAAAAGAAATTAGAGATATCACTCTGTAACTGTTTAGTGCATACTGGATCTGCTTTAAGAAAATTTAAGGTAACCCTAAGGCAGTGGAAAATCTGAGTATTTACTAAAAATTATTACTTATAATTTTAAACCACAAAATTCTCTCAAGGGTTATTACTATTATGGAAGAAAACTACTTACCACAGAGTCATTTGGAACCAACTGCGGGTCAAAAGAGTTAAGTTTCTGGGATTAAAAAACCATTACTTTTTCTAATGAGAATAATATAATAAAAAGGAAAAGCTTAAAATCAGAACAAAATTTTAACAAAAGCTTAAAATGAGACTGTATTATAATGAACCTATCATAAATTGTTAAACAACCTTGGGTAGAAAAACAAAAACAAAAAATTAACATCTCAAATAAACATAAGATTTTTAAATGTGAAAGAAACAGGTGTTTAGGAAATGAGCAGATTAAAAGAAAAATTATTTTTACCTCTTATCCAATTACTTCACATAATATACATGCTTTTTAAATCTTTCATACAATGACTTTATATATGTTCTCAATATATTTATTTATAAATACAGGGGAAAACCAAAAATTATGGGAATAAATTAATTAAAACTGAATTCAATTTTATTTTCTTTAAAATTCAAATTATTTATTTTGCCTATAAACTATGGTCAAATCCAAATGCATATTATCAAATTTCTTTTTTTTTTTTTAAAGATTTTATTTATTTATTTATGAGAGACAGAGAGATACAGAGAGAGAGAGGCAGAGACACAGGCAGAGGGAGAAGCAGGCTCCATGTAGGGAGCCTGACGTGGGACTTGATCCTCTGTCTCCAGGATCAGGCCCTGGGCTGAAGGTGGCGCTAAACCGCTGAGCCACCCGGGCTGCCCTCAAATTTATTTCTTATAAATACCTCAACAGCATGCAATCAATATTTGGAACAACTGATTGATCCAAAAAATATTTATATGCATTAACTCCAACTCATATATACTATTTTCGTGGAGAGCATAAGACAGGCAAGGTAGGAGAAAATAGCCGTCTGCAGCCTTCAATTAACTTATAATCTATTTTTACCAAAAGTATCACTTCTCAGGTTATCACTCCTTTTATATAGAACATCCTTAAAATAGCCTCAAATTAAAGAATATACTTCATCATGTTTATATAAATTTCATACCTATGTTAGGATGATTCAATATCTTCATTATTCGTACTTCTCGAAATAACTGTTAAAGAAAACAGGTAGATATATTTGTTAAAACTATTCATTTGAAGAAATTCATCTTCCTACAAGACACTAGGAGATCCTGGTAATGAGCTAAGAAAGAACAAGAGATTTGTTTCTCAGGTTCAGTTCTAACTTTGCTGACACTTGATTTCCAAGACAATTTTAACAAGATGAATTCAGATGGTTCTTTGTGTGTGTGTGTGAATACACCATATAAAATAAAACTTACATTTTTATTTGACTACTCTTCATTACTGGGAATAAAAGAAAAATACTGTGGAAATGAAACTAAATGATTCTTCACTGATTTTTATCCAAAACCAACATTCCTTGGGGGTGGGGTCCTGATTCTTTAGTCATCTCTACTGGTTGATCAGACACTTTGTGAAAGATTAAGTGCTATAAACCTACACCAACTAAAATTTGAAAAGGAAACAACTATTTTCACAATATTTTTAGGGCAACTTGCATAATAATAGTAAAGGACAATAAAATTACATTTACCACTTTATATAAAACCAAAGCATAGTCACTTTTTAAAATTCCAATGTTAAGAATCCCCATTCTACAATATACAATATAGGGCCCTTTTTTAAAAAATGTGACCTGACATTTTTTTTCCTATGTTGTCTTTGAGTACATGTTAAGCAAGTCAAAATCAAGCACCTAGTTCAAGAAAACAGAAGAATCAATAATTAATGATATTCCAAGAAGTCCATATTGTGACATATGTTTTATCAGAATAAAATCTAAACTTGATGCTTTCAGAGGTGTTGTTTTTTCCAAGGAAGATATACAAAGGCCAGGAAGAACATGAAAAGATGCTCAACATCATTAATCACTAGGAATATGCAAATCAAAATCACAATGAAGTAACACTTCTGACTCAGGATGGCTACTACTAGATTAAAAAAATACAGAAAATAACAAGTCCTGGCAAGGATGTGGTTAAAGTGTATGCACCTAAAAGAACTGAAAACAGAAACCCAAAGAGATTTGTTGTACACTCATGTTATAATAATACAATGGTATTACTCACAACAGTTAAAAGGTCCACTGATGAATGAAAGAGCAAAATGTGGTATATCCATGCAATGGAGTCATATTAAGTCTTAAAAATGAAAGAAATTCTGACATACACTATAACATGAACAAACCCTCAGGACATTATGCTAAATGCAATAAGCCACTCAAGGAAGGAGAAATATTGTATGATTTCACACTAGGTACCTAGAAGTAAGATAGTCAAACTAACAGACATAGAAGATAGCCAGGGCCTGGAGTAACAGAGGCATAGAGATAGATTATTATTATTTTTTAAAAGATTTTATTTATTCATGAAAGACACAGAGAGAAGGTAGAGACACAGGCAGAGGGAGAAGCAGGCTCCCATGAGGAGCCCGATATGGGACTCGACCCCAGAATTCCAAGATTATACCCTGAGCCAAAGGCAGACACTCAATCGCTGAGCCACCCAGGCATCCCCATAGAGAGGTTTACTGTTTAATGGGCACAGAATTTTCAGTTTGGGGAGATGAAGAAAGTTCTAGAGATGGACAGTAGTAATGACTGCACCTGACACCACTGAACTCTACATTTAAAAATGGTTGAGTCAAAAAAAAAAAAATGGTTGAGTCAATCTTATGTATATTTTAACACAAGTTAAATACAGAAATATAATGTGTTGATATGCCTCAAAAAACTTCACACCAGTAGGAAAACCTACTTAAGGCTTATCTACCATAGAAATCTTGCCCTAGCCATCCTTGATAATTCACACACAAAATACATGCAGTACAGAAGTCTCTCTATGTGGGTGCACATATATGCACTCATATAAATTTTAATATAATCTATGATGCCTGTAATTTTAACATTTAAAAATTGCACATCAATAAATAGAATGCCGAAGCAAATAAAATTCATGTTCGTCTATGTCATTATTTCAGTCCTGAGAGAAAGAGCACACAGTTTCAACCTTCAGTGTTCAAAACACTGGAGATCATCTCTTTCCTGGCCTCTGCTAGCCTATCCTCCAGACCTTCCTCCTGCCACACTGGCTGCCCAGCCTTTTGTTGGATCCTCTCCTTTCTACTCAATGTTTAAACATGGTGCCCTTCAGGATTTAGCTCTTAGCCTCCTTGTCTTCTTACTCTACATGCTCTTGCTGGGTGATTTATCATGACTTTAAATATCAATTTACTGGTGTCTCCTAAATTTAAATTTTCCAGAGCATTCTCCTTATCCTAACCTTTATATCTAAATACTTAATATTTTCGCAGAAATTCAAACCCAAGACTTGATGTCTCACACCAAATTTGATCTTTGCCCGACTCTCCCCAGCTCTCTATATCCATCTAGCACCTATTAGAGAAAGTTTGTTTTCTTTAAGCCTTTTTTTCTTTAAGATTTTGTTTATTCATGAGAGACCCAGAGAGAAGCAGAAACACAGGCAGAGGGAGGAGAAGCAGGCTCCCTCCGGTGAGCCTGATGTGGGATTTGATTCTAGGACCCCAGGACCGTGACAACCGTGGTTGAAGCAGATGCTCAATCACTGAGCCACACAGGCATCCCAAGATTTTATTATTTTTAAGAACAATTGAAAATATTTTAATTTTTTTATTTTTAAAGATTTTATTTCTTTGAGAGAGTGCACACAAGCTGGGGGAGGAAGAGTGGGAGGGAGAAGAAGGAGAAAGAATCTCAGACAAATATCCACACCAAACGTGGGGCCTGATGCGGGGCTCAATCTCACAACCCTCTGATCGTGACCTGAGCAGAATGAGATGACCAACTGACTGAGTCATCCAGGTGCCCCATGAATATTTACTTAATAATTTAATAAAATATTAAGACATTAATCATTAGAGTTATAACTAGAGACTCATCCCCACCTCTTTTTCCTCCTTCCCACCCTAATAACCATTGCCCTAAGGTTGGCATATAACAAGCTTCCATACTTTTATACTTTTCTATGTGTGTGTATAATAAATAGCAATGTTACTTCTTTGTGTTTCATACTTTATATGAATGGATTCCTACTGAATATATTTCTCTAAACTTATTTTTTCTTCAACACAATGTTTTTTTGTTCTAGTATAGATCTGGTCCACTTACTTTAATTGCTGTGTTCCATTACAAGAAGAAACCACAGTTTATACAGTGTTCTTCTGAGGATGCTTATTTATATATTTTCACTATTTATATATTTTCACAATCAGTGTTACCATGAATATTCTTGACATGTTTCCTTAAATACCTAGAAGCTTAATTTTTTGATAGCGGTGTACATACACCTTGAACTTTATTAGGTCTCATTGAATTTGCCCTCCACTCCCAATTCTGTACATGAAGGCCTAGAACTCAAGAAATATTGAGTGTCTACTCTGCTTGGTCTTTATTTTTGGGCCCCACAGCCCTTAATGACCCTTTGGGCTGTAAGTCTCTGTTAATGATGACTTTGCTGACTGGAGCTTCTGACAAAAGGAAACAATCTCTACTCAGAGGAGGCCCCATAGGGTTTTGGACTCATTCCCTCCCCAAAATGGCTAACAGGTTTTAAAAAGTAGCTATTAGTTCACCACCAGGCTCTTGTCAAAACTGAACACCTGTCTCAGACAGGTGTCCATTGACCAAACTGTCTTACTCAGGTACATGGACCAGGATTAGGTGGAGAATACAGCATCCGAAGTGTGTGTATGTCTATATATACATTCATATATGTGAACATATGGTTTTACTTTTAGGGCAGTTTTAGGTTCACAACGAAATTGAGCAGGAAGTACAGTTACCACACACCTCCTGTTCCCATACATGCACAGCCTCCCCAACCATCAACATCCTCCACCAGAGTGGTACATTTGTTAAAATCGATGAATCTATATTGATACACAGTGTCCCAAATTCTGTAGTCTACATTAGGGTTCATTCTTGCTGTTGTAAATTCCATGGGTTTTGACAAATGTATAATGACATGTATCCACCATCACAGTATCACACAGAAGTTTCATTGCCTTAAATAGCCTCTGTGCTCCACCTATTCATCCTTCCCTCTCCATAAATCTCTGGCAACCACTAATCTTTTTACTTTCTCCATAGTTTTGCCTCTTGAGATCATATAGTTGGAATCATATAGAATGTGGTTTTTCCAGATTGACTTCTTTCACTTAGTAATGACACATTTAAGGTTCTTCCGTGTCTTTTCATGACTTGATAGAGTATTTCTTTTTAGCACTTGAATAACATTTCATTGTATGAATGTACCAGTGTATTTATTCATGAACCTATTGAAGGACATTTTGATTACTTCCAAGTTTTGACAATTATGACGAAAGCTGCTATAAACCCTGTGTAGGTTTGACTGCTGGATTATACAGTATGTTTAGTTTTGTAAGAAACTATCAAACTATCTTCCAAACTATCAAACCATCTACCATTTTTATTCCCACCAGCAATGAGAGTTCTTGCTGCTCCACATCCTTAGCAGTGTTCAGTGTTCTCAGTGTTTTCGATTTTCACATTCTAATAGGTGTGTAGTGGTATCTCACTGTTGCTTTAATTTGCAATTCCTAATAACAGATGGTGTTGACCATCTTTCCATATGCTTATTTGCCACCTATAGATTTTCTTTGATGAGATGCCTGTTCATATCATTTGACCAGTTTTTTAATCAGTTGTTTGTTTTCCTGAGTCTTTTCAAGTCAATTTTTGAGCCTGTTACAATCTCCAATAAAACCAGATGCCTGTGGATAATAGTGAACATGGATTGTTCATCAAATACCTTGTCGATTCTACTTTGCAACATCAGAGAATGGCTTATTCCCATGAGTAGCCCTGAAGGCCCAAGCAGAGGGAGCCAGAAGTCACATACCCTCACTTCTTCCTTGTAGGTGTCAGGGAGGTGGAGGGTCTGGCCTGAGTGGGGTGGCCTCAGCCACTGGAATCCAGGTAGCTATCCCCTCTTCCTTGCCTGGACTTCTGAGGACTGACAGCAGGAGTGGAGCTGTCCGGTGGGATCTTGGGTGTTCTCGGAGGGCAGTCTCCTTAGAACACACTCAGGGTGTAACAACACACATGTATCATCTCATGGTTTCTGGTCAGGGCTTCACTGGGTCCCCTGGTTTCCAACAAGGTATTGGTCTCTCCTCTCGGGGCCTGACTGGGGAAGAATCCATTTCCAAGCTAACCTAGGCTGCAGCTATAGGACTGAGGACTCCGGCTTCTTGTTGGCCCTTGAGAGGAGGCCACCCTTACTTCTTAGAGACTGTTCACATGTCCTTGCCAAGCAGGCTTCTTGAACATGGCCATTTACCTTATTATCAAGCCAGCAAGGATAATCTCCAGGGCAAGTTGGCTGGCAAGACAGTCTTATCTAACATAATGTAATCATGGGAATGAAATCGCACCACTTTTTCCATATTCTATTGGTTAGAGGTCCTGCAATTCAAGGAAAACGAATTATATAAAAGTGTGAACACCAGAAGTGAGGGTCATTGGGGATTGCCTTAAGTCTGTTCAATACAATTAAACATTACATAAACCAATGAATTAAAGTTTGTTGTTTAACAGAACAAACCAAACTGAATAATACTAGATAAAATCTGCTAAAGAAATTGCTGTCCACTTAAGTGCTGGCAAGATAAATGTTAAAGATTAAAAGAAAATCTAGGGGTTTGCTCTCAGATCATTCCTGGCGGTCTTGAGATTTTATTTATGTTTTATGAGAGACACAGAGAGAGAGGCAGACACAGCCAGAGGTTGAGAAGCAGGCTCCCTGCAGGGAGCCCGATGCAGGACTCAATCCCAGGACCCCGGGATCACGACCTGAACAGAGGCAGACACTCAACCAGAGCCATCCAGGTGCTCCTTTTCCTGGGTGTCTTTAAATCCTCCCTTTGTTACTTAAAAAACAACAGGGGATCCCTGGGTGGCTCAGTGGTTTAGCACCTGCCTTTGGCCTAGGGCGTGATACTGGAGATCTGGGATCAAATCCCACATTGGGCTCCCTGCATGGAGCCTGCTTCTCCCTCTGTCTCTGTCTCTGTCTCTCTCTGTGTGTCTCTCATGAATAAATAATATATTAAAAAAAATAAAAAACAAAACAAAAACTGGAAATAGTAGCAAATGTGAGTGGTATGGGTGAGATCTGTGCAAGATAAACAAAGCTGAATGTCAATCAACAGACCCAAACTAGGAGTGGGGAGAAAAAAGTTTGGCCTGAAGTGAAAAGACTGGTTAATGGTTATGCATTTTGTTTAATTTAAATGTTAAATGTCAATGTAATTTTTAAATAATTCCTCCTTTTAACATACTTTTCCCATTAACAGTTCTTTACTGCATGTGGAAAAGGGCTTTCACACCTTACTTTCTCACTGGCACAGGTACTTTCAGAAGGTGGTCTAGGAAGTACAGCATGAACATGCCACACCAACTCTAATTCCAGCTCCTCTTCCCTTTCTTCTGCCTCAAGAAAACACATCAGACTACAAGAGTGGAGACAGTATTGTCACATGGGTAATCCTGAGCTTATTCTCATTAATTTTTATGCGATTATTGGCAAATTTAGTAGTTTACTCTTGGAAGCAAACTGGCTAGACTACATATCCTTCAAACATTTGTCCATAAATACTGGTTTTTGATTGGTTGTTTATTTCATAAACTGGGTTTTTGAGCGGCACTGAGTTCATGAATGCAGTCCCTGATTGAAACCTAGAATTTAGCCATTCTGTTCTTCCAAGAACAGAGATGACCTAAAGAGAGGATTAAAATTATCTTGTGAAAATTGGGGTGCCTAACAAAAACGTGCCTGAGTAGAAGGCTACTGTCCTGCTATCTGAGGATAGATGAAGCCAGAGAAACAGTTACAGGAAGGGCCAAAGTTCTCATCAGAAAGTAGTTTTTTATTCTGGTGAAAAAATAATACACAGTCATTGGGTTATTGCATCTCAAAGATGTCTTCAATATATTGTTCTATCCTTAGTTTCCTCTCCTTCAGTTATCACTGACAACGAGTGCGGAAAAAAACCACAATAAGCAAGAGCATGAATGGGTCTGTGTGGGTTGGGTGTGTGTAGGCTAAAAATGATAGGCAGTTGTGGAAAGAGGAAGAGTGCTTGCTGTTGAAGAAGTGATTAGTGTGTTTTAAGGGGCATACTGACCAAGGATAATGAAATGCCAGTAGCCTGACCCACTAATTACCCTTCCTCCCAAAGAAACACTTCAACTGTCAGCTAGATTTGGGTCATTAACACTAAAAATCCAGAGAATTGGGGCCAACTCAACAGTAGCACATGGCTTTAGTAAAGGTCTAAGATGTCTCCTCCTCTTCATGATTCCCTTCACCCCTTCCCTAAACCGCAATATTCCAGCTGGCTCCATGCACACAGGAAAGGGATAAGACTAATTAATGTCAGAGTCTCTGTATCAGCTACAGAGGAAGAGAGAGACACAGACAGACAGACAGACAGCCAAAGATACATGATCTCTTAGCCCAGAGCAAACTTTTATCAGCAATGGTGCTAATCTTACCAATGTTGCTCTTCCTTAGGAAAGGTGGAGAAGGTTGAGGGAAGAAAGAGAGCTGAAAATTTAGACCATGCTAAGAAGTTTACTTTGAGAAGGACAGTTATTGTTAAAAAAAAAAAAAGTCGATTACTGTAGGTATCATACGTCACGTACAAGCCAGGAAAACAGGTTCGCAAATACATGAGGTAGTCCCACACTACTATTTGAATTTCTGATTCTAATTATTAGTTCATTTTTTCTTGTTTGTTTTCAAACTGTGACATCCTGATGTTATAGATGTTAACTTACTACTTCAGCTTTGCTGTGGGCTGAAATTAAGGCCAGAGTTTGTTCGTATTTTGTGTGTTGAATTAAAGAGATGAGTGCCGGGTGAAGGCCTGAGATGAGTTTTCTCTATGAGGCAGGAGGGGCCTTTACTGTTGAGACTTCATGACAGCTATTCTAGTTGTTCAGAGGCCTGGATTGTTTCCTTCTTGGCGTTGTGCCAGGTAACTGAAGTGAGTAAACAAGACAGAGATGTACTTCCCAATTCAGTCCTTTGGTTAGGGCTGAAGGTCAGGGTCAGTCAAACCCCATTAGTGTTCATCAGTATTTGCCTCATTTATGAGCATTTTCTGTTTCTCCTCTTAACTGTTCTTTTCCTTCGTACCTCTTTTATTCCTTTCGCCTCTCTTTTTTGAAGGTGGGAAAATCTGTTCTATTTAGAAGTAGCCATGTGGACATGGCTTGGACAATCCTCGTTCTATTTACACCCAAAGCATCGTAGTCAGGGGCCAGTCAAATGCACATTATCTTCCTTCCACCAGACCCGCTCACCGGGTTGCTCTTGGCTTCATCAAGGTCATAGGACACCTTCACTGCTTGTCTGGCCTTGAAGCAGATGCAGAACAACACTGGGGCCACGGGGAACTTGACAAAAGCAGAGTGTTCAGGCTTGTTCCTGTTGGGAGAGCTCTTCTAGGCTGTCATCAGCCACTGAGAACTGGAGGAGGGTGACATTCAGATCTTCTTGTGCCTTCCCACACAGCCTTCTTGGCCTTTCCAGTGTTTGATTCTGATTTGGGTTTAGTGAGGGGCAAGAGCCCTTCTTTGCCTTCACTGTAATCTCTGTAATAATCCTATCCTTATCTTTGATAGCTGTTTACCAGCCTATTGATGAGACGTGTGGGCACCATTTTACCCTACAAGTGACATTCAGTTCCAAGAGAATGCTGGGTCCACATTTAGATGCCCTCAGAGGTGCCCATCCATTGAGGGATTTTATATATGACATGCCTTTATTAACAGAAACCTATAAATTAAACTTTCAGCTTTTAAGTTTCTAGGATCATCATTTCACTCCTTTTTTCAGCTTTCATGCATCTTATAGACATACCACATATTATACAAAGTTATTGTTAATAGCAGAATAAAAACATAAGTGAATTTCTTAAGTTTATCCTGTGAAATGGTAGTTGGAAAAAAGAGATCTGAATACAATTAAATGAATATATATTAGATGATTTCTAACTAAAATAATAAAATGATCATTCCGTATTTTTTCTCAACCTTGACAACTGATAAGTCAACTGTTTGTTGCAAAGTTAAGAGAAGGATATGCTTTTTAAATTACAAGCTGGGCCACTTTCCCAAGTAATCTATCATCTAGATAGATCACAAGATTATAAGATTCTTATTTCTTATAAACTGGTACCAATTTTATATTGCTTGAGTCCTTCCCAAGGCCTCAAACAATTCTGAGCTCAAGCTGGTGCAAAATAAATGTACTATTTAAGACAGCAAATGATTTCAGACAGAAGATATTAAACATAAAATAGATCAAATTCGAAAATAGTTTAAATTAGAAATGATGGAAACATCATCCATAGTGCATCCATAAGGATGGCAAAAATTAAGAAATCTGATAATATAAGATGTTGGCAAAAATGCAGGGCAACAGTAAATCTCATACAGTTTTAGCAGAAGTACAAACTGTGCAACCACTCTGAAGAACAACCTGACATTATCTAGTAAAGTTGAGGATATGCATGACCTTCAGCCTAGCAATTCTGCTTGGAGAGATATATCCTTTTACATACATCTTCACAAAAAGACAAACACAATAATGATCATTGCAGCACTGCTTCTAGAGCAAAAGTGAAAAGCTATCTAGAAAAAAAAGTGAGACACAAAAACACCAGGAACAATCTACATAACCACCAACAAAAATACACAAACTAAAAAAAAAAAAAAAAAAAAAAAAAAAAAAATACACAAACTATACTGTATCTGTTAATAAGAAAATGGGTAAGCGTAGAATACTTATACAGTGGTATGCAATTACAGTAGTGAAAATAAATGAACTAGACTATATAGGCTAACATGACTAAGACTGTAAGACAATGTTATGTGAAAAAAGCAAGTTGTAAAAGGTTAAGAGGTTTAAAAATAAATAATATAGAAACACACATTCAGATGCAATGAAACGCCGAGACACCTGCACCCCGATGTTTCTAGCAGCAATGTCCACAATAGCCAAACTGTGGAAGGAGCCTCGGTGTCCATCGAAAGATGAATGGATAAAGAAGATGTGGTCTATGTATACAATGGAATATTCCTCAGCCATTAGAAATGACAAATACCCACCATTTGCTTCAACGTGGATGGAACTGGAGGGTATTATGCTGAGTGAAGTAAGTCAATCGGAGAAGGACAAACATTGTATGCTCTCATTCATGTGGGGAATATAAATAATAGTGAAAGGGAATAGAAGGGAAGGGAGAAGAAATGGGTAGGAAATATCAGAAAGGGAGACAGAACATGAAGACTCCTAACTCTGGGAAATGAACTAGGGGTGGTAGAAGGGGAGGTGGGTGGAGGGTGGGGGTGACTGGGTGACGGGCACTGAGGGGGGCACTTGATGGGATGAGCACTGGGTGTTATTCTGTATGTTGGTAAATTGAACACCAATAAAAAATAAATTTATTATAAAAAATATAGAAACACACATATGAAAAGTATCTTTAGTTTGAATGAGAATAAGAAAGATCAAATTCAGAACAGCAGGTATTTCCAGGTAGGAAAATATAGGAATAGAACCCAGAAATAATGCATAAGGCTTCAGCTGTATCTGTAATATTTTATGTCTTAAAAAAAAAATTAGACATGAAACAGTTTAGTCTAACAAATGTCATAAGAAAGCAACTTTATTTTTTAAATGAGAAAGACATTTCGAAGTCCCCATCCAAAAATTATAAATAGTCCAGTTTACTATGTCAACAAACTGCCCAACTTAGAAAAAAAATAAGAGTATGACTCTTCAAATAACAAAATGACAACATGACTTTTAAAACAGCCTAATGGGGGGCGCTTGGGTGGTGCAGTTGGTTAAGTGGCCAATTCTGGGTTTTGGCTCAGGTCATGATCTCAGGGTCCTGGGGCTGAGCCCCATGTCAGGGTCCATGCTCCGTGCAGAGTCTGCCACAGGACTCTCTCTCTCACTCTGCCTCTCCTCATCCCGAGCTCACTCACACACTCTCTCTCAAAGAAATCTTAAAAAACAAAACAAAACAAAAACAAAACCACAACCCAAAACAGTCAGGTGGTTTAGTCTAAAGCTCAGAGGAGATGCAGATTCCTAGCCAATTCCATTTCCAAGAGAAAATTCTTCCGTGTCCACACTTCCATAAATCTTCTGTAGTTTCTTGGGAATACAGAAATAGATGTATTCTTTACATCCAGTAAAGGCCAAGCAATTAGAATAGAGGTGTTAAGAGTCAGAGACAGAACAGAAGCATCAAAAACAACAAACAAATGGGATGCCTGGGTGGCTCAGCGGTTGAGCGTCTGCCTTCGACTCAGGGCGTGATCCTGGGGTTCCGGAATCGAGTCCCACATGGGGCTCCCTGCATGGAGCCTGCTTCTCCCTCTGCCTGTGTCTCTGTCTGTGTGTGTGTGTGTGTCTCTCATGAATGAATAAATAAAAATCTTTAAAAAAAACAAAAATGAGAAACAAAACTACTGTCAAGGGTAAAACAAATAAAAACTAAAGCAATTCTTTAGGAGTAATCCTTGGTTATGAGTGCTTAATTTTAAGAAGGGCAGAGAGATTTAACATTGTTGGGGAGACAGCACAGGAGTCCCTGATGAAAGGTCTCTAAGGGCTGAAACATGATAAATGAATGAGTAAGAATTAAGTGAAGGGGGTGGTGTGCCTTAAGTTGAGGCTGGGGTGAAGAGCTGCAAAGGCCTGGTGGCTGGGATGAAGAGTACGACCAGCAGCAGATGAAAGAAAGTACTGAAGGTGGAGGAGCAGGAGATGAGGCAGGGCAGAGGCTGTGGGGAGCTGGTGGGCCAAGAAGTGGAAGAGGAGGTAGGGCCTCACACATGTTGCTAATGAATTTGATTTCCAGAACACCAAAAATGGAATGCCACCTAAAAGTTTAAATGAAGGTATTTTGTATCCTTGATGACTTTTTAAACTGTGTGTGTGCTTGTGCATGTGTGCGGAGGGATGCAAAACGGATGGAGAAAGACCAGCTAGAAGCCTACTGGAGTAGACCACAGGTGAGAGAATAGAGAGAATAGTAGCTTTGTCTAGAGTGGTCGTGATGGGAAAAGATAAAAGCAGGCATTCTCAAAAGACATGTAAGACAAAATCTGCACATCTCAAGGACAGACTAGAGGGTGAGGAAGAGCAGAGTCAAGAATTGTTCTAGGCTTCTGGCTTGCACAACTTGAGGACACTGTCGTTCACTGAGAGAGGATGCTGGAAGAGCACCAGGTGGGCAAGGTACTGAGTAAGTGGGGCAGAGACGGAGAGTTCAGTTTTGGACATTTAAAGTTTGGGCTATCTTTGAGAGATTACAAGAAAACTTAGGGGAGGTCTGAGTTGAAGGCATAAATTTGTGACTCTGCCCACAGCTGAGACAGCCTAGGAAGAGAATATAGAAAGAAAAGAGGACCAAGCTTTGCGGGGTTCTAACATCAAGGCCAATAAAAAAGACAATGACTCTACACAAACACAAAAGGAGGAGCCAAAAAAATAGAAGAAAATATATGGAGAAATACAATCTTCTTTCAATAAATTCTTGTTAGATTAAGAATTAATGAACACATGAAGCTGGGCTCAGTGGCACTTAGCCTGAACCATAAGACAGTTTCCATTTTAAGTTTTTAAAAAATTTTCATTTCTACTGAGTTAAAAAACCCTAAGTCATGATCAAAGATTGACTGGAGAAAGGAACCAGCATCAGATGATGTGTCAGCAACATTCTAATTGATTACCTTACAAAGATATTTCTCCCTGAAGATTATGTACAGCTCTCAGACAGATTCTAGTCTAGGCTGCTAATCTTATCACACTGAAAAGTTGGAAGACCGGAAGTTTCGATTGGAAGGATAATAGCAAATGGATTCTTAATATGCTTTTTTGATTAGCTTGCTCTGGAAAGTATCTTTCATATTTGGATGCAGCATTTGTGTGTTAAACGTGCCAAATGATTGGTCATTGAGCCTTCTCTCCAATAACAAGAGAGGGTCGACATGGTTTAGAAACATAAAATTTTTGGTCAATGGATTACATGAAACAGTCCCCCCCCCCCCCCCCCCCCCCAGAAAATCTAGTTATCTTCAACAAATTTCTGGCTATACATTATAATTATTGGTATCGCCTTTTAAAGGAAAGGAACACCTTTTCCCTCAAAATCCATCATATTTCAGTTTGAAAGATATACTTTCCACCAATTCTTCACACTGTACACTAAAGAGACATCTTTTAATAGCCTTGATTTCATGATAATCTGTTTTCAATATTTCCTTCAAAGCCAAATCAAGATCAGAGAGGTGTGTTGCTAACCACTAATTTCATGGCAAAAGAAATACTGAGTATTAGGTATAATCTTATTTATTCACATGGCAGTACCATTCCCTGCAGAATTACTGCCCCCATATACACTCTCTCAAAAAGGGCCCTCCTGGTGTTTTCATCATTACTAATTTGAAGACAACTTTTGCAGTCTACAACCCAGCTCACAAAATGCTAATAACTCTTATCACTTAGATTTTCACCAAAACACAAAAGAATTGGTCAAGACTTTTCCTTCAAATGGCCTGCACATGTGAAAAGAACAATAAAGTGAAATATGCAATAAAGCATGCATATGTAACTGGTATTTCAACATATGTCCAGCAGAGATATTTGTTAAGGAATACTGCCAAAGAGCTTCCTCGGTTTTCTCCTTGATAAAAATATGTGTCAATAATTATGTTTGCTTTGACAAGTTTGGTTTCTTGATAATTTGCTAAAAGAATTTAATTCTGAATATTGCTCCCATGGCTCTGTCTTCCTCTCCACCTGTAGTCACCATGGCAAAAACTATTTTGTAGAAGGTCTGGAAAACTTAAGTAGCTTACCAGAGAGGATGCTGGGCTTTAGCAGAAAACTCACCAAAATTTATTTAATTTTGAAATTTTTTCTAAAGATCCTATTTATTCATGAGAGACACCCAGAGAGAGACAGAAACACAGGCAGGGGGAGAAGCAGGTTCCCTGCAAGGAGCCCGATGTGGGACTTGATCCTGGACCCTAGGATCACACCCTGTGCCGAAGGCAGATACTCAACCTCTGAGCCACCCAGGCATCCTCTCACCAAAACTTAAATAGCTTACGTCACCATTTGACAATATTTTACACAAAAGATAACACACCAGACACTAGGAGTCAACAGATTATCTCATTTCAGACTTTACTACTCAGCAAATCACTTCAGAACCACTAAGCCATTTTTGTGAATTGGGACTATAATGCAACATAGTGAAACAATGGAAAATGTGAATGCAAATTAATAAACAATATGCAGAAGATAAACTGCACCCATATGGCTAATAGCTGAAAGCAGCTAACACAAGACTTTGTCATCCATTTATAAGCTAATGTGTCGAAGTTTAAAAACCTAGTGTAATTTCTGAGAAAATCGTAATTAATCTTACATTTCGAGACATGAACTATAAATAAAATTGCTTCATTGTTTTGCTTTTCTTCCAACATGATTAGGCTGCTTAAAAGATCCTGGGGATCTTTTAAGTTCATAAACCATATCCCAAAAAACTAATTAAAATGTGAGGTGAGACTCATGGCCCAAAGAAGAAGAGGTAAATACAGCATCGAACTCAAATAATTTTTAAATGATGTAAACTCATTAAATTGGATATCATTAATTCAAAACATGTGATACAAATAACATGGGAATATTATTTGAACAACTTCGAAGCCAAATATGTTTAACAATTTCAAAGACCAAACTGTTTTTGAGAGCTTTATAGTTTAGAAGGTTTGAACAGCTGAGGTATCAAATTTAGGTTACTTTGTCTATCACTGATGTTGGCAAAGGAAAGTACTATTTCTTATAAATATGTTGCACACAGAAGAGAACATAAAGGATGGGAATCAGCTTAAATTCAGATTAAATCCAGAGTAAGATTTAATGAAACACTTTTGAAAACGAGATTAAAATGAATCCTTCTTTCAAATATATGTTATCATTATCTGCTTTTTAATAAGTATATCTATGACATGGACAACATATTTGGTTATTTCTAACCTATAGGACTTCACTGTCAATGCTAAGGAAAACAAACAGATTACTTCTCCTTCCATTATTATTATTATTTTTTAGATATGACTGACTGGGAGATCCTACTGGCCAAATGTTGAATGTTCTACAATGCACAGGAACTAACCAAACCTTGATCTGTTGTTTGTTTATTTTCAAAACTCTTAACTGAGAGCAAATCTATGAGCATAACTGAAAATTATTTTTAAAAAATGACATATACACAGCGTACAGGCTACATTTAGTGAATGTCGAGCTTTCCTTGGATTTTATTTTCATAGATTAAAGAAAACAAAATTGCCATCATTCTTTATATGCCTATTTGGAAAAGCAACACTTCATCAGCAACATTAGCAAAATTTACAACAGAAATTACTTGTCATCAAGTACATTTTTTAGTTATTCAGATAAATAAAGCAACATTCAGCTTCGCATTTGCGTGTTTCAACAAGTGCAACTGTAGTTCTACAGCCTTCTCTGGGCCCCTTTGGGAAAGGCATTGTGGGGGTCATATTACTGTGTATCTAACCAGCAAAACAGGCCTCAAGTAGTTCTAAATGTCACTTAAAATCACTCTGTTTACCAGAGCAACTCACAGATTAATGGAGGAAGAGTGGAAAAGCCAGATGGGCGATGGACAAGGCCACTGGGCACAGTTAAGCACTTTGTGCATTTTTAAAAGATTCTCGGCAGAGGGGTGGCAAAATATGTTCCACTGTGGTGCCAGCCGAGGAAAAAAGAGCATCTTTGGATAATTTATCTGCCCAGAGGGGATGCCTTTTTGTAACTCATACAACTACATCATGATTAGCTAACAGACTGGTGCTAGAAGTTTCTCCCAGAAGACATCCATAAGGTATACGATTTCATAGAGAAAAAGAAGAATCCAGCAAACATTTTGTTCTCCCTTATCAGAAATATCAATGCTATGAAAGTTACATTGATTGTTAAATTTAAAAGGAATCTCAGGAAGTAGTACAAAGACCGATCTTGGAGTAGAAATACATAAAATGAGTTATCTGGCAACTGAGCCAAGTGGGAAAGCCTTGATATCAAAGATCCAAATTTTTAATTTAATACTAAAATCACAGAAGGTATAGTTAAACACATTATACTACAAAGTTCGTACATTCAGATTCTGTTTTAGGAACTCAAAATTATCTGTCACATTTACATATGTGACCACGATCCTATTACAGTCTAATAAAAATCACAATCCTATACTAATTTGTCATATACAAACTTAACATATATGGCCTATGTGTTAAAATAATTGCTTCATTCTTAAGGTACTAAAACGTTTATCTGAGAAACTTTTCCAACATAAATAATGAAGCAATCTGAAATAGCTTTCCCAGGTTTAACTAGGGCAATCTCCACCCTAACTCCTTCTTTTCCTCCTCCTGTTTTGCATTTGCACTCTTTCAAGAAGTGCTCAAATTTTTTACTCTATGTTAGCTGAGGGACTAGTTCCTATGGAAGAAGGAAGAAATGCAAGTGAAGCAATAAAAGGAAATCGCCTATGGACAATAGTAACTATATGTTTTTAAACAAAGCAGAATCCTGAGTATTTAGAAACAGTTGTTACAAAATTTTATTCTAAAAAAAAAATTTTATTCTACTGAATTAAAAGGCATAAATTCCTTTCATATGGTGTATGCATTTGAGTGGTAGATACTTCTCAAACTACTTGATAAATATAATTGAAATATTATTAAATATAATTATTATGTTTTATGTATCATGTCTTCATACACTGAGGAAAATTTTACCTAATGGGAAATTCAGGGTAACTAACTTCACAGAATACCATATGTTGATAAACTCAAATTCTAATTACTTACTATTAAAATAATTAAATACCTTTTGTAGACTGGTAGGATTTAGCTGAGTTTTGTCTATTATTTTCACAGCAACCTGAAAAAGAGAATCATTAAACTATATATTTGAGAAAACGTATTTTGACGGATTAAAAACTTGTAAAAAGTCTTCTTCATTCCTAACTAAATGTAATTTAGTTGTCTTTGGTGTTCACATAACTAGATGATAAAGTTGAGACAATCTGGCAGCCTTATGATGTATTATTCCATTGACCTAATGTATTATTCCATTGATGTATTTATTCCATTTAGCATATCTGATTCTTAGTCAATAAAACAACAGCTTTAGAATTTTTTCCACTTCTCTCCCCTTTAAAGTAAAAATCATTGGTATCTTAATCTTTTACTTATGATCTTAATAAGTCACAATTATCAGAGGGAAGAGACCTACAAGCTTTCAGTAGTTTAAATATCATGGGAATAAAATGATTAGAGAAATCAAACACCAGAGCTTGCTTATAGCAGCAGACTAACCAAATGGATTAAATCTAAGTCTCTGCCTAATAAAGCCTGTGTCTGAACAGTTCCTGGAGCCAGAATGGGCAGAGAGGACTAAAATTAACTGGTACAGAGCTAAAGAAAAACTTATTAAAAACAAATTCTAAGTGAGATCTTCATAATGTCTTAACTGGATCCAGGAAACATGAGGTAATATTAACTGTTTTTTAGTTTTTACTATACCAATTATTAAATATTAGTAATAATTATTAAATACACACATTTTTGCTATATACATACACATAATTTAAAACACATGGGATTTTAGAAACCCAATTCTCCTATTGCCTGAGAAAAACATCCGTTTTCAACCGTATGTATAATATGATCTCTAAACAGACAAAAGTCAGTGGGTGATTTTATACATATTTATACCTAATTTATCAGAAGCAGTAATTAATGAGAACTAACTCTGGCCCTGTGCTTGGGTTGGGGAACAAACAAAGTCAGAAATGTTTATAGAAACCATATAATGAAGATAGAAGCCTAAGGAAAGTTCATCTGTAGCACATCTGATTTATGAGAGATGCTACATGCAGGGATGAGTCTTTTCTAAATGTTCAAAGGCCAACTTTTTGTCCCATAATATAGCTCTGTCTACAGATGTTCCATTCACACATACCTCAGTGTTTACCATATTTCAAATGTCATTTATTCCCAGCACCAGCTACAGAAAAGATCTGTAACAAGACTCCAGAGAGGTCCAAGTAAATATTAAAAAGCATGAAAACTTACCTCTCTACCAGTTAGGACATGTCTTGCCAATTTCACTTTGGCAAAGTTTCCCTTCCCTATTGTTTTTTGTAAACGATAATTTCCAATGTGAGGCTGCTCGTCTGTTGCTGACGTAATGGAGTTTCTGCACCGGGGAATGTTCTGTCGGCTACTCGATTTGGTAGGCTGGATGTGCGGTTCAGTGTATCCATCCACAGACGTGTGCTATGAGAAAGGTTACAAGATTTCATTGTTAATGAAATTACATTTTAAAAAGGACAGTTAAAAAGACTACAAATGAAAAAACAAACAAAAAAGACTACAAATGACTTTCATTGATAAATCAACTTCAATGAAAATACATTGGGCTACATGATTTATTTTTTATTTTTTATTTTTTTTTACTTATTCATTCATGAGAGACACACCGAGAGAGAGAGGCAGAGACACAGGCAGAGGGAGAAGCAGGCTTCATGCAGGGAGCCTGATGTGGGATTCGATCCTGGGTCTCTAGGATCAGGCCCTGGGCCGAAGGCAGGCGCTAAACCGTTGAGTCACCCACGCTGCCCGGGCTACATGATTTTTAAGTGAGAGGATTCTGTTTACAATTTCTACTTGACTTTCGCTCACTTTGCCGGGGGGGGAATATAACTATTTAAAATGAAATGTTCAGGGGCGCCTGGGTGGCTGTCACTTAAGCATCTGCCTTCAGGTAGTGACCCCGGGGTCCTGAGGTCCAGTCCTCCGTGGGGCTCCCTGCTTCTCCCTCTATCCTCTACTCCTCTCCACTGCTTGCAATCTCTCTCATGCTTGCTGTCTCTCTCTCAAAAAAATACAAGCTTTAAAAAAATGAAATTTTCTTCATAACTTTACAGAGAGAGTGAGCCTGTGTATGAGTAGGGGAGAGAAGGTGGGAGGGAAGAGGCAAAGGGGAGGGAGAGGGAGACAGAATCCCAAGCAGGCTACACGCCCAGCACAGAGCCCAGCACAGAGCCCGATGTGGGGCTCGATTTCATGACCCTGACGTCATGTCCTGAGGCAAAATCAAGAGTTGGATCAACTGAGCCACTCAGGAGCTCCTAGGTATATGCTTTTTTTTTTTAAGATTTTATTTATTTATTTAATATTTATTTATTAGTTTTAAAGATTTATTATTTATTCATTCATTTATTTTATTTATTTATTCTCATGTATCTCTGAGAGACACACAGAGAGAGGCAGAGACACGGGCAGAGGGAGAAGCAGGCTTCCTGTGGTGACCCTGATGCAGACTCAATCCTAAAACCCTGGGATCACACCCCAAGCCAAAGGCAGATGCTCAACCACTGGGCCACCCAGGTGTCCCTAGGTATGAGCTTTTGATTTAAAAAATAATAAAGAGATAGACAGAAGCCATACGGACCATGACTCCTCTAAGGGTGTATCACCCCTTTAAGCTGAGATGACAACACAGCACAGGACTGCTTCACTAAAAGGGCAGACCGTCTTTAAAGCCAAGACAAACAAGTTCATAAATACAGTTCTGTTTCTCCAAACTGGCTCCATTACTTGTCACACTCACTCTTCCATTTGCTGGAATCCAGTGCAGTCAATCGACCACCCAGTTGCCTGTTTCAGGCATCCTAATGCGCCCCTGCCCAAGCCCCTCACTCAGTTCCCCAGGCCTAACCCAGAGCCTCAGCCCTGCCTGCCCGTGACCTGATGCCCGCTGCACTCCTCAGCGCTACTCTCCAGCAAAGGCCCCCCTGTGTCTCGCAGTCCCACACTAGCGACAACTATGATGAGTCCTGTTCAAGGGCAGGCTCAGCACCTGGAGTCCCACGACCAGACTGTTTCACCAGCTCCGATGCTCCTGCTCTTGGTTCAGTGTTGCCCTCATTCTGACACACAGACGTTTCTAGCAGTTTTTGTGAGGACATAGATTCACACGTAATAAACGTTAACATCTTTCTCCAACTAACTTCTTTAAAATAGCTGAAGATGGGTGGCACAAATTGACAAAAGAAAGGAGTGTTTTTTATTTGCGAGGTAAGTGATTTGGCCTTTGCTGTCCTGCCTACACAACTGTAAGCTTGTCTAAAAAATTTTGAGCAGAAAATTTCTTAAAGGCAGTATTAAGGATGACTCCATATACCAATCTCACGCAAAGCATGACTCAAAGTCATTTTCCCATTTGTTATTATTTAAGGATTTAAAAAAAAAACAGGAGAAAATCAAATTATGTATGTAAAAGACTCCATAAAACACAAGATCTCCACTTTCAGATTTTTTTCAACTCAGCACAAATTAAAGGGTTGTCTCTGTGTCTTACACACACCTGCAGCCTCAGGCCTCATCGTGAACTAGCGCCTCATTCGTGTATTCTCACAGCAAACTGCTTTCATGTATCTCATCACCCACTCCACTGTACTATCATTATACACTTACTTCTCTGTCTCTGCCACCCTACCACGAGCAATTTGAGGACAGGGATGTTTTCCTTTCATTTTTATATACTCACCACACTGCAGAGCGCCAGACACAGAGGAAAGGCTCAATAAATCAATAAGTCTCAAAGTGTTGTCCCTGAACCAGCACCATCAGCATCATCTGGAAACTTGTTAGAAATGCAAATTTTCTGGCCCTGTTCCAGGCCAGTAGGAAATTCTGGGGGTGGGCCCAGCAATCTGTGTTCTAACAAGTCCTCCGGGTGATTCTGATGCATGCTGAAGTCTGAAAACTGCTGCAATAAATAACATAAGAAGTAGGTAAATACAAAGTTATTCACTGCCTTTTGGAGACTTTTCTATTATCTGAGCACAAACAAGAGATGTTAATTATAATCAATTTCTAAGCATTAACAAGTTGCTATACTCTTTCCCATAAACAGTACTTCTCTATCTGAACTTGTTCTGCAGGGAATGTGGACCTGTCCATCCTTCAAGATTTAATTTTATCTCCTTCTCAAAGAAGATTCCTATGTCTTTCCACAAAGCAGAGGTGATTCCCTCTCTCTTCTGTTGCTATTTTTATGTCCAATACAAATTTCTACTACTAGAACTATCACACCATCTTCTAAGTATGTGTCCGTCGTCTGTTTTCACTGTTAGGCCAGAAGCTCCCATAAGCCCCATAACTTAATATAGTGTTTGGCACACCGAAGGCACCTAGTATATAAAAGCTAAATCGAAGGAACTGGGGGCCCTTGTACTCCTGATGGCCGAAGAGAAGAACTTCTGAGGAATGATTCCTTGCAGTGCAGATATTTGATGTGTAAAATACCCACCTCCCAATGCTAGTTGCAAGGCACATCCTGTCATTAAACTATGACAGCCTGCATTACTGGCCTCAAATTTCATGCCCTTCTGTTGCCATGTAACTCTCCAATGTCCTTCCGCTGAGAGTAGGGCTTAGTTTCCTGCTCTTTGGGGGTTCAGTCACATGATCTGATCTGGCCAAAAGAATGAGCTGGAAGTGACAGTATAGCTAGTCCCAAACTAGTCATCAAGAGACTCTGCTGTGTTTCAGATTGCTCTCTTAAGCTTCTGCCATCACCCTGAGAAGGCCTTGCCCAGGCTGACACAAGAAAGATAAGAAATACATGAAGTAGAGCCACTCGCAGCTGAGCCCAGATTAAATCAACTGGTTCCCCAGATGACCCACGGACTCATGAGAAATGATATACGCTTGTCAGTTTAAGCCACTGAGTGCTGGATGGTCTATTACACAGCAAGGCCAGCTGATACACACAGCTATCACTATTTTTATTTTTTTCTTTTTTTTATCAATATTTTTAAATCCAGAGATAAACATAAAGGAACAATAAACAATTAGGGGATTCTTATCAAACATGTTCAAATTCTAGTACTCTGCAACCATAAAAAAGAGGGGTTGCTAGATAATCAATTCCCTAATGAACTCTTTTTTTTTTTTAAAGATTTATTTATTTATTTATGATAGACATAGAGAGAGAGAGAGAGGCAGAGACACAGGAGGAGGGAGAAGCAGGCTCCATGCCGGGTGGGACTCGATCCCGGGACTCCAGGATCACGCCCTGGGCCAAAGGCAGGTGCCAAACAGCTGAGCCACCCAGGGATCCCCCCCCCAATGAACTCTTGATCAAATAAGCTACATATGGGTAGACTCCTTAACTTTTTTGTATCCCCAGCAAGTACAGTAAAAAGAGGGGTCAGCAAACTTTTTTTTGTAAAAAGCTGCATAATAAATTATTTAGGCTTTGTAGACCATATACTGTCTCTGTTGCATATGCATTCCACCCCCCCCCCCCCCCAGCTTCTTAAAAATTTAAGAACCTTTCTTAGTTCAGGGTCATAACAAAAAAACACCAAAAGGCTGGATTTGGCCCCTTGGATAACACACGACCCCTAGTATAACATATATTTTGGGATGCAGGATTAAATTGTTTCTGGATGATCCTACTAACAGAATAGGAGATTCTAGGAAAAGCATGAGTATGGCTATGTCTGTACCTGGAGAGCAGAGGAGAGTATAGAGGGCTTATCTAAATATATTATTTTTTCTCATCCCACCACCTAAGTTGGAAAAGGTAGCATATTCTCCAAAATCCTTTTTAAAAATAAATCTCTTAACTTTCAACATTAAGCATGATCATTTTATGAGCCACCCAACTAATTCAGAATGCATTTGAGTCTTAAATTATAAGTTAAAATAGAATATATAGAAAATATTTTATATAATTTTTTTAAAGATTTTATTTATTCATGAGACACACAGAGAGAGACACAGAGACACAGGCAGAGGGAAAAGCAGGTTCCCTCTGGGGAGCCTGATGTGGGGCTTGATCCCAGGATCCCGGGATCACGACCTGAGCCAAAGGCAGACGCTCAACCACTGAGCCACTCAGGTGCCCCTCTTATGTAACTGATTATAAAACACCCATCCAAAAAGTACCTCCCTCAAAAGCCCATCTTTTCTTAGGATTGCCACAGCGCCACTCAGGAGCAAACTCTTTCCCTGAAGAAACTCTTTGAAGAATAATTTGGAATAACTGATCTTATTCCTTTCTATCAACAGCTTAACTCTCAAATAAAAAACCTGGCAAGGATATGAATTCAGCTCATGCTGGATTAAACAGTGAGTTTAAGAACTATCTCAGCCCCAGGGCTACTAGGTATAAGAAATTATGTTAGCTTGATTATAGAATATCTACAAGTTTTGGTCCCCTGAAACCACAAGTTTAGATCTTGGCATTTCCTTCTTCAAATTGTCCACTCAAGCTTGCCGGAATTGTGCAGCATATTCAAAGTGATTAAAGGTCATAGTTTCATTAGCTCTTCAACCCTATGTCCCATGGATCCACATTCCAATTCTTCAATAATAGAAATTCTCGTGCCCTCAATATCAACTGAAATGACATGAATTTTTCTACTCACTAGCTATGCATTCTTTGGCAAGCTGTTTAACCTTTATGTGCCTGTTTCCTTATCAGACAAACTGCTAGAAATCATGTCTTTGGAGCAGGGAGGGGGAACCTTAAGGCAGCCACAATATATGCAAAGGAATGACAATGCAAATGGCAGCTCACTTTTCATTAGGAACAATGGAGGTCAGGTGACTGTACAAGATTTTTGACGTGCTGAAAAAAAAAACCAAAACCAAACTGAAACCCCCAATTCTTTATCCAGTGAAAATATTCTTCAAGAAAGCAAGCAAAGACATTTTTAGATGAACAAGAGCTGAAAGAATTTGCTGCCAGAAGACATACAGTAAATGAAATGCTAAAGAAAGTTTTTCTGCCTAAAGGGAAATGACCATAGATGGTAACCTGAATCTACACAAAGGAACAAAGGAATAAGAGATCTGGAAATAAGGAAATATGAGGGTAAGTATAAACAAGTATGTATTTTTTTAATCTCTTAATTTCTTTAAAAGACATATGACTGTTTAAAGAAAAAATTATAACACCATATTAATGGAGTTTGTAGCATAAGCAGACATGAGTATATGTGAAAATAGAAATACGAAGGTAAGGAGAATTAAAATACTCTACAAAACTTACATTTTATCTGAATAAGTACAATATTAACCCTATGGGGACTGAAATACTATACGAATGCATTCTTTAATCTCTAGAGCAACCACTGAATAAAATGCACTAAAAGAAAGGCAGAGACATAGGTAAGAAGTCAAAGAGGAATTGAAATGGAATACTAAAAAATACTGATTAACTCAAAAGTAGTCAAGAAGGGAAGAGAGGAACAACACAATGACAACAACAAACAGATGGGACAAAAACAAAAGAGCAAATTATAGACTTACCAAACAGATCAAGAATTATATTTAACATAAACTGATTATTTCAATTCAAAGAGATTATGAAGTGAACTTTTGAAAAAGGCCCAAATGTATGCTGTCCCCAAGGGATGCACTGCTAGTATGGATACACAGAAAGTAAAATTATGGGGGAAAAAAACACTGTATACGCAAACACCAAGCAAAAGAGAAGTAGGGATGCTGTAATAATGTCCGACAAATCAGACTTCAGCGTTGACAAGGAGTATTGTTAGCAACGAAGTAAAAAGACACACCACCTAATGATAAAAGAGCCAACTCATAAAAGGTAGACATAATAATCTGAAATATAATTATGCAGGTGCTTAATAACTGGAGTGTCAACAGGCAAAGTGATGGAACAAAGTACACAAATCCATGACCATGACTAGAGATTTTAACACCACTCTCTCAAAAGAACCACACACATACATGTCTTGAGGTGAATTTTCATTTTCAAGTGGCAAAATAGTGAATGGTTTCAGTGAAAATAGCAGCTTTATGAATGACAAAAACTTTTAAATAGGAGAAAAAGAATGCTTATTGAAAATGGAAGGCCTGTGGTTTCTCTTCCTGTGTTCCTACGGCAGCCAGGACATTTCTTTATACGCACTTTATATACCGTGGTTGCCTTTAAAAAAAAAAAACAAAACAAACTACTTCCTACTAAATCTGTGAGCATCTAAGTGGTAAAGCACTATATCTTTTATATTTCTTAATCAAACAGTGGTTACTGCATGGAATGGACCCACTTGGTGTATTATCTTTTATTGTAAATATCCCAGCTAAATTACAAATAGAAAAAAATCTATTTTATCTCACATATTAAAACCTATTTCAATGAGATGTCAATTGATTTGATGAGAGTCATTACTAAAACAAAATGCCTCCAAAACTTTGATAGCTACTGTCTAATGCATTGCATCAATGCAAAGGGCAGAGCTGCACAGTATGATGACCATGCCTGCCCTGAATAAGTAACTGCATAATTTTTCAAACTTCAATATTATAAGTGATGTTTTAGCTGATTATTTTTAGGAATGGGTATGATTTTTTATTACTTTTTAAGATTTATTTTTTATTTTTAAGATAAAAATGTCATTTTTTTGTGTCATGAGAGACACAAAAAGAGGCAGTGATATAGGCAGAGGGAGAAGCAGGCTCCCTGTGGGCAGCCTGATGCAGGACTCCATGCCAGGACCCCGGGATCAGGCCCTGAGCCAAAGGCAGACACTTAACCACTGAGCCACCCAGGCATCCCAAGATTTATTTATTTGAGAGACAGAGAACATGAGCTTGTGAGCAGGAAAGGGGGGTAGAGGAGTAGAGGGGGAGCGGGGGAGGGGAAGATACACACACACACACACACACACACACACACACACACACTCCCTGCTGAGTCAGGAGCCCAACTTGGGGATTGATTCCAAGACTCTGAGATCATGATCTGAGCTGAAACCAAGAGTCAGAGCCTTAACCAACTGAGCCACCCAGGTGCCCCCCAAAATAGGTATGATTTTTAAACCTTAAAAGGATGATACCAATGAAAAAAAGCGGCCAATACAGTTTATTAACAGAGGTCTAAGGAACCAAAAGACTATTTTTGCCAACACCACACAACATATTAAAGAATTATCATTATAGTCAATTAGGGATATGACCAGAAGGAAAAGTTAACTATATGAGAAAAACATTACACTTTATCACCAAATTTGAAAAACACGTAGTACTAAGTGATATGCCTAAAAACCAGAAACAAGGATAGTCCATCAAACATTCTTGCACTCAACATGACAGTAGTGCTAAATAGACCAGTAGACCAGCAATGCCTTTTTTTTTTTTTTAAGATTTTACTTATTTATTCACGAGAGGACAGAGATGCAGACACATAAGCAGAGGGAGAAGCAGACTCCCTGTGGGGTGCCTGATAAGGGACTCAATCCCAGAACCCCAGGATCATGCCTGAGGTGAAGGAAGACGCTAAACCACTGAGTCACCCAGGCGACCCCCAGCAATGCTTTTTAAGAAGAGGAAAGTATACAAAAGAAAGATTTATATGTGTCATCTTTCCACCTCTGCCATGAATATAAACACAGAAAATGCAATAAATCAATAAAGCATCTTTTGGAAGTAGTGCTTGAGTTTAACAAAGTTACAAGAGAGAGGAAACATCCTTGATAACTCCTGACTTTCTGCAGGAATCACCTGGTGTGTTGGAACTCCCCCTTTCACATTCAGCTTAGACATTACCTCCCAGGAAAAGTCCTCCAATCACATCAATCTCCCAGTCTCCAATCAGCTAAGCTAGGGTCAAAACTAAGCCCATTTCTGGTCTTTCTAGTTATTTCTAGCAGTGCACTGCCCCAAATTTTGAAATGAATTTTTATTAAAATGATATAGGCACATGGTCAAAAAAGTAAAGGAACCCTAAGAGGTTACTAAGAAAACATCAGTCCCCTGCACCACCCTCCAAACTCCAAGTTTGCCTCCTAGAGTCCTTCCTTTAGCTTTTCCTTCCAATTTTTGCTTCGATGTTTCTAAACATACTGCTTTCATTGCTACTTCTTGATTCATCGGTCACAGACATTCTCTCAGTTTCCTATTAACGGTCAATGAGGATTAAGATCTTTTAGCTCTCCTTCCCCTCCTGTCATCCTCCTAATGCAATATAATCAAATTTTCAGTTAAAAAGTATTGTGTTTACATGATTAGGATTTGTAAATATGAACTCACTGGGAGCCAAGTATTATATTACACCGCTTTCTATTAAATTTCTTTTTTGTCAGCTTCATGGCGATATAAATAATACACAATTCAATTCACCAAATGCAAGCATACAATAGTTGTGACAAACATGTAAAGTCACAAAACACAACAATTAACATGTAAAATAGGTGATCATGTGAGAAGTTCCTGTGCCCAGCCTGCCCTGTCAATGTCCTCCTCTCAGTGATCTGCTTTTTGATATTATACTTTTGTCTTTTCTAGACTATTAGGGAAATAGGTCATGCCGCACAGTTTAACCCTTCAAGTTCATTGTTAACTACTGACATATTTGGAGTGTTTCTAAATTTTGTTTGTGTTTGAAGTTTAATTTAATTTTTCCTATATTCATCAGATTTTCTTTGTTCCTTTATTTTCTCCTGTGTCTATTCCACTGGTGGTTCTGTAAAAAGTGTTAGGGGTAAAAGTCAAGGTGCAGTGGGCTGAGGGGCCAATGGGGAATGATACGGAGGTAGTGAGGGCAGATAACGCCCCTGACAAGGTTGACCTTGAAGACAGGGCAACAGTGTGACAGCTGGGGAAGAAAGAGGGTGCGCTCCAGGGAGGTTCTTGTTTATCCGCTTGTTTAAAGATGAGAAGAGACTGGAGCATGTTTCAATCCCAAGGGAAGGATCCAGCAGAGAGAGAGAAGCTGATGAGGCAGGAAAGTGGAAAGATTCAGAGCACATGGAGGGACTGCCCTTAAGCAGGAAGAAAGACACTTCTTCCCTGTAACAAGCAGGAAGGAAGAGAAACCAAATCTAGATGTAGAAACGCTCAAACACTGGATGGTAGGAAGTTGAGGGAGTTCCAGTCTGACGGCTTACTTTCTCTCTGTGCTTGGAGGTAAAGTCATCTGCTAGGAGTGAAGAGAGGCCACACAGGTTTACAGAGAGTAACAAAGATCTGAAACAGTCTCTGTAGAAAGAGGAAAAACGAGTCACCCAAAGAAGCCTAGAGCGGCTGCTGCTGGACAGTACTGACAGTTGAGATGAGAATGGTACCCACAAATTCATCGTGGCTCTCATCTGCATCTCTGAGTCTTTTTTAAAAAAATTTATTTATTTATTTATTTGTTTGTTTATTTATTTATTTATTTATTTGAGAGAGACAGAGACAGAGAGAACATGAACACAAGCAGGGGGAGTGGCAGGCAGAGGGAGAAGCAGGACCCTGGGGGACCATGACCTGAGCTGAAGGCAGACGCTTAACTGACTGGCCACCCTGGCGCCCTGCACTGAGTCATTTTCTCCAACAATACCAAAATGTCCACAGACTGGTTACTGAGGAGGCAGACATATGAGTTCATCCTGGTCTGGAGTTTGACAGACACGTATCAACAGAGAGAAAGCAGCAATGTGAGTTCAGTTATTGGTGAGTTACAGAAGTGATGGCCCATAAAATCTAAGCTGGATAGTGAAGGGGAAGACAAAAAAAAGAGTTGATGGATAGGGAGAGGTAGAGGCCAATATACTGAAAGGCTAGATGAGATCAGAAAATGATTAAGGGGGATCCCTGGGTGGCGCAGCGGTTTGGCGCCTGCCTTTGGCCCAGGGCGCGATCCTGGAGACCCGGGATCGAATCCCACGTCAGGCTCCCGGTGCATGGAGCCTGCTTCTCCCTCTGCCTATCTGCTTCTCTCTCTCTCTCTGTGCGACTATCATAAAAAAAATAAAAATTAAAAAAAAAAAAAAAAAAAAAAAAAAAAAAAAAAAGTTTAAAAAAAGAAAATGATTAAGGGAAGGCCACCAAGAAGAAAGCCGCTCGATGGCCAGGTACTTGCAGTCAGAAGTATGGGGGGCTGGATTAGTGATACTGGAAGGACAGCTGCCAGGTGCAACTAGCATAGGATGTTTTATTAAAAAAGCACCAAGAATTGTTCTGCCTTTTTCCCCATCTTACATGTGCCTGTTCTATTTTTTTAATGTTTTAAAGGAGTGTGCACTGAGCTTCAAAACCACATTATTAGAATGATCTATGATTTTCATTGGTTACGTTATTCAATTAAAGCTTCTTACACCCCTGTATTTCTTTTTTTTTTGAACCCCTGTATTTCTTTCTCAGATTTGCTTTTATCTAGTTTGCAAATTTTTCAGGTAGGTGTGCATATGATGGACTTTCTGAATCACTGCAGCTCACACTTCTTTAAGTTCACATATAAAACAGCTGTATATAGAATAGGTACAAAGGAACATTTCCCCACTTCTTTCTAGACTTGTTCTAGAAGGCTATGAATCATGATTTACTGATAAGCAGAAAATCATTATAACTAAATTGCGATCCATGGATGACAAAACAATAAAAGAGAGAGGAAACTGTACCGAATTTCCAAGTGACAAAATTTTACCAAGATTTAGCTAAGGAATAGACAGATACAAAGGAGAATTAGTGATACGTCAATGCCAATGTCAATCTCTCATGTCAATAAGGAAATAGTGGTATTTTAACAGCAGAAACAAGTTGGATCTCTAGGAGTGATGCATCACTCCCTACACCAAAATAAATCTTTAAATGATTAAGGATATAAATGAAAAAACAAAAAACACAAAGAAGCCACAAAAGTAAGCACTAGAGAAAAATAAATGATAAGCTAGCAGCTATTTTTATAGTCGGGGAAATGCTTTCTTTCCTGAGAATGACACACAACAGAAGCTATAAAATTTTTTTTTGTTGGGATCCCTGGGTGGCGCAGCGGTTTGGCGCCTGCCTTTGGCCCAGGGCACGATCCTGGAGACCCGGGATCGAATCCCACGTCGGTCTCCCGGTGCATGGAGCCTGCTTCTCCCTCTGCCTCTCTCTCTCTCTCTCTCTCTCTATCATAAATAAATAAAAATTAAAAAAAAGTTTTTTTTTGTTAAATTTGATGCCATAAACTTAAAGAACAATGCACTGGACTCTTTTAAAAACTCTCCTTAAACCAACTAAAGAGATAAATAGATGGAGTAAAAAAAAATATTTGTAACGTGGCAGATACATGGTTAATTTTTAAATACTAAAACCTTTGACAAACCAGCAAAAAAATATTCATGAGAAAATGAAGCAAAGAATAGATATCAGTAGTCCACATAAAAGGAATATGCATGACTTTTAAACATATGAAAGCATAGTCCATCATAAGTTAAACATAAATTAAAAGTACAATGAAATACTAATTTTCATTTATCAGATTAGCAAAGATTAGAGTTTGACACCACTGGTTAGTATATTGTAGTACAAGTACACACACTCATATATCATAGATCAAAGTGAAAACTAACACAAATTCTACGTTAAAGGAGTTTGGCAACATCTATTATTAAAGAAATTCCTATAATCATTGGGCTAGAAATTTACTTCTGGCAATTTACAGTCACAAATGAGCTTAAAAAATAAATGCATACAAAGATATTTACTGCAGCACTTTATGTAATAGCAAAAGACAGAAAGCATAAATGTCCATCAGTAGAGGACTATGTATATATGGTATGCTCTTTGTCATTGTGCATATGCTTATGTGTGGAAGCATCACAGATTTCAGTAAGCATGAGCATAGAATATGTCCAGAAGATTACCTAAGAGACACAACATAAGTAGTTCTGTCTAGGGAGGGAACTAGGGGACTGGGAAATGTGGAAATCAGAGTAAAGGGAACAATGTCTTTTCCTAATGTAACTTTTTAATATTTGGAGTATTGTTCTATATGCACATATGTTAAACATTCAGCATAATGAAACAAGCATTTAAGACATTTTACCTAAGAGAATAGGTGAAGGGTAGTGGGAAGCAGCATTTACTGAATGTCCACTATGCACTATAAATTGTTAGGCTGGTTGAATAACTTCCCCAAAATTCAATCTAATAATTAGTTGCATTATTGGGATTCACCCTCAGGTGTTTATTACTATAAACATAGAGACATTTTTAAGAATTCATATCTGAAGTACAGCTTCGAGGACAAATAGAATGACAGCGTAACTCCTTCTGTAGAACTCACCACAATAAAGTTGAAAAGAAACAAGTTATAGGGGACGCCTGGGTGGCTCAGCAGTTGAGTGTCTGCCTTCAGCTCAGGGCGTGATCCTGGGATCCCAGGATCGAGTCCCACATCGGCTCCATGGGTAGAGCTTGCTTCTCCCTCTGCTTATGTCTGCCTCTCTGTGTGTCTTTCATGAATAAATAAATAAAATCTTTTTTTTAAAAAGAAACAAACTTTAGTATTTATTAATGTAGCCACACCCCATTCTTCAAACTCCAACTTAAATTAAATGATAACTGGCCAGTTTCAGAGGGGTCTTATTAATAGACCCTAAGTAGGAAGGATGATGACCAGATGCCTAGGCAGACCACAGGAGAAATGGCAAGAAGACTAATATTTGGTGCCTGAAAAAAGAATCACATGGTAAGATTACCTTAACTTTTTCCAACTCAACTTCCTAACTAGTAAAAAGCATGATAAATCTGCTCATTCCTAAAAGACCAAAATCCAAGGAGCATCCCCCTATGGGCTAGATGTAACTCCCAAATCCTTAATACTCAGTAAAACTGTTCTAAGAAAAATACACCCTACCTGAGGTCACCTGTTCCCTCCTGCCCCGCTGCATCACAGTCTCATCCCCTAACCACTCACCACCTCCCTCAAGCTGCTGAAGACCTGAAAAGGGACTGTGAACCTACGAACACTTATACCTAGCTGTCAATTCAAGCTCTGTTTCCGAGAAATGGAAAGGTGAATCAAGGGGAACCCACCCACACTATTCTTGAGCAAATAGAAAGTCTAGATCAAACTCCCCATTCCAAGGATGAACTATAAATACAAGGTTGCAACACTGTAGCTCTGCTTAGACCCCGGAGAGTAGAGGAAGGGAGGACCCCTCTAGGAGCTGAGCACTTACAGAGAACGTGTCCTCCTCACCTGCTCATCATTTACAGGGCAGATTCTGCTCGTGCCAGAGGGCCATGGTTGGTCAGTCTTGCCAATAGCCAAAAGCAAGATGCCAAGAGGATGAGATCAAAGTTCTGAAGACGGATCTTCAGGACACGGACAAGGAGAAATCCCACTGGTCTCTTTCTCTGTGACATGGGCATTTGCCTCCTGCCACTCCCAGTTGCGCTTTGTTGCTCAAATACCCCTCTGCAGTAAGACCCCAGACCAGGGGCTCACCAAACCTCACTGTCCAGAGCAAACACAAGCACTCTTTCCTCTTTCAGGGTCTCCTTCTATTCTCTAGAACCCTGAGGACAGTGCCAACAAGCCGAGATTGTGGGTCGTTCACCACAAGTATTAAAGTTGTATTCTCCAGATATTACCAACGGGGCTCTGGTGGCTCCCCAAATGACCTCACTGTTGTGGCATCAACTGCAACCAGTTGTTGGCTGATCAAAGCCATTCACAGCCTCTAGGTGATGGTCACTGCTAAGAAAACTGATCATCTACCCTATGGGTTAAAGGAGCAAGAAATGGAAGACTATCTGATGAGATTAAAATGTCGTAATCTGCCCCGTGAATTATACTCATTTTTTACATCTACTATTCCATTCCTGATGCAAGAGCTGTTGCAAACAATATCTTATCGATCTATGAAAGCCGAATAGTACACACTTGGGATTTTATATCCTTTTGCACAAAATAGCTAGCTTTGTACTGATCTAAATTATAATATAAGCAGAATTATCCTCTTTCCAAAACAAACAAAAAAGCCAAAACAAAACAAAACACACCACCCCACAACCTTGTAAGGAAGACAAAGAGAATTAAAGAGGAAAAGTATTTTGAAAATTTCTCCTTTGGCATTTGAATAAACTGTCTTGTAGATGAAAAAAATAGTATTATCTCAGGAATAAAAAGACGACACTATGGTTCCACATTACACTGTTAAGTTTAATTTAACAAATACTGATCGATAACCTGTCAATTGATAAATATTAATTGCTGAAGGGATAAACATAATTATAAGAAATGGCCCTATATATTCAAGGTTAGTAGGAAAAACTAATACAGCTTTGCTATGACACGGCAATCACTAAGATAGGTATACTATACAGGGTGCTACCTTTCCATCAGCTAGAGTTGTTTCCCAACATAAATGGTTCTTCTCGGGCCACCCGAGCTGTAATTAGTAAATCTTCTTTTACCCACCTTGTACCATATGGGACCTATTTAGAGAATATATGTAGGAAACAATTTGCATATACATCTGGACTTTCACCTTTCCAACAATTATCACTATAACTAAATAATTAGTTGTATGTCCCCCGAGGGTAGAGAAAGTGCTGATTTATCTTATCCCAAGCAAACCACTTTGTATGGGAACCTGGCCTACAACCGGCGCTTGTGTAGAAGGAATGAGCGAACATCCAAAAATATATAGGCCTACGTCTGGGCTCCCTTGATCTGGTCACGGACACTCTTCCAACTACACACAATCTTTAGTTAAATATAGTTTCACTCTGAGCTACAAAAAAAACTTCTGGACAAAAAAAAAAAAAAAAAAAATCAAGAAACAAAAAAATTCTAAAGTATTTGTATTAAATGAAGACCATAGAGAATAGAGAGAAATTAAATCCCAAGGTAATTTAAAAGCCATTTAATGCCATGGTTTCTGCTCTGTCCCTCCTCAAGCTAATGTTTTTTTAATTAATAAGCACATAATCTATTTTACTTGGTAGTCCTTCTCTTTTCTGCTGCTGTGCTCTAAAAGAAGTGCTGATGGACAATGAAATGGCCAAAAAGATCACACAATGAAGGAGAGCACTCAGTCTACCTAAATAGGATTATCAGTGTTGCTTTTTTTTTTTTTTTTTAAGATTATTTTTAAGTAATCCCACACCCAATGTGGGGCTTGAACTCACAACCCCCAGGCCACGAGTCACATGCTCCACTGGAGCCAGCCAGGCACCCAGGATTATCAGGGTTTTTTTTAAAGCAAAAAATACCTGGGTTCAAATAAAACATTCCCAGTGAAAGCATGACTTGCTTATTCCTTTCTACAGCCTTCAGCATGGTGATTAAGAGAAATGGTTCTAGAGTCAGGCTACCTGGCTTGAATCCTGGCTCTGCAACTTAATGGCTGTGCAACCTTGGGCAGATTGTTGAACTTGGGTATTCTTGGGTCACCACACATGGAAAAAGATGTGATGACAATACCTTCTTTAAAGAGATAGTTCAACTGTCACCCAACCACACAGGGGGCATTCTCTGAGCACCATTTCTAAAAGAGCTTCTTTTGGGTTTCTCTCCACACTTTAACTCTACTTTCTTCATATGGTTTTACTATCTAAAATTATGTTATTTTTTAAAAATAGTACCGTTTTCATAGGACTTCCCCTGTAACGGCAGAAATGTGTCTGACTCACTGACCTCTACATCCCATGTGCCTAACTAGAAGCAGTACCCAGAATAACCAAGGAGGAACTCAATACATATTTGTGGAGTACGTGGATGAATAATACACAACATTGTGAGGTACTCTGTAAGCATTCAGTAAATGTAAGCTGTTACTACTCAGGTAATTAATTCGGGTAAATAATTCAGGCTTTTATGTCATCTCTTTTAAGTAATTTTCCTCATTGTATTTACAAGTTTTTTTTTTTAAAGGATTTTATGTATTTATTCATGAGAGACACAGAGAGAGAGGCAGAGACATAGGCAGAGGGAGACGCAGGCTTCCGGTGGGGAGCCCAATGTGGGACCCAATCCCAGGACCCCGGGATTACACGCTGAGCCAAAGGGAGATGCTCAACCACTGAGCCACCCAGGTGCCCCATGTTTGCAGGTCTTATTTACTACTCAGCAAAATCAAAAAGTGCAACACTGCTTGAAAGGAAAGGATTTTTCCTTCCACTGTTAGTTGTCATTTGGAGAAATTATTTAAGTTCATCTCAGACATTTAGTGAGCATCACACTATGAACCACATTCTGCAGGCAGAGTATTGAACGACTGTCCAAATTAACCAAGACATACGTACATTGGCCTCATGTCTGCCTCTGGCCAAGCTACCTACTGAAACGCAGTGGAAGGAGGGATATGGATCCATACAGAATGTAACTGGATTAGGGGAGGTGGGAGTTTAGAAAGGATCCTGACCATCTGATGGAAATCCTCACATGGCTCTATCATGTGGCCCTTCAAATTCCTTCACTCATTATGTCTAAAATTCTACCTTAGCTGTTGTTTTTGTTGATAACAGTCTCACCAAAAGGCACAGGCCTAAGTCCTCCAAAGCCAGGTGTTTCTGAAATGTACCCACATGGTGGAGTTTTGCACAGGTCCTGGGCAAACTCAGGAAAATCTATTTGGGTGTGTACATAAATGCCTGTGAGTGTAAGACTGACAAACATTCTTTCAAAGAACCAACCGTTATTTTGAGGTCATGTCCTTGTATTCATTTGGTGTTGAGCTGTCCTTTTCTTTAAGTAATTATGCTGATGGCTCATGGTGAGTTTTCCCCACTTACTCAACAAAAAGGTTGGCAATCTCATTCCATTTCCAAAAGGTTTTTCATTTATTTATTTATACAAATTTTATCAGAGAATTCTGAAATCTAGAACATCCACATGTAAACAGAACATAATTAAAGCTGCCTGGCCAGGGACACCTGGGTGGCTCAGTGGTTGAGCATCTGCCTTTGGCTCAGATGATGATCCCAGGGTCCTGGGATCTAGTCCTGCATTGGGCTCCCCATAAGGAGCCTGCTTCTCCCTCTGCCTGTGTCTCTGCCTCTCTCTCACAAATAAATAAAATATTTAAAAAAAAAAACAAACAAAAACAGCTACTTGGTCAAACTCCAAATGCAGAGTACTCGTTTATCCATTAATACACTGTCTCTTCCTCTTTACCCACGCCTGATTTTCATTAACCACTTGTCTGTAACTTGTCTATACTATTCCAGCAGATCTTAATTATAACTCAGACAATATTAAGAAAAATTTTCTGACCACATGTTTAAGAATAGTATGGACCTTTCCAGAAAAAAAAATTTTTTTTAGATTTACTTATACATGAGAGACATACAAAGAGAGGCAGAGACAGGCAGAGGGAGAAGCAGGCATCCCCTTCCCTGGGGAAGCCTGATGTGGGACTCGATCCCAGGACCCCAGGATCATGCCCTGAGCTAAAGGCAGATGCTCAACCACTGAGCCACCCAGGTGTCCCCCAGAAAATATTTAAATCTTGTCATGTGCTGAAATAAATACTATAATCAATCCATGCTCCTTTGTTCTTTGTGACTTTTTTACTTTTCAAGTATCCTTTCTAAGTAGAAATGGGCTCAGAACATTTAGCCCATTTATTTGACACAGTTAACTCTTGTCCCCAAGTCCCCAATATCTTGCACTGGAATATTCAGAGCTTCTTCAACCTTAAAACCTCTGATCCACTAGCCCTCCCCAAGCTCACTACTACTCACTCCTGCCACGTCCTCTCTGACCTCCTTAGGCAGGGGGTGCGCCAGGATCCTTTACTACAACCACTGCCTTGCAAGCATCCTCAACTGCCCTGCTTTCCACTCCCTCTTTCCTATGTGCTTGGCAAGCCCTCATGGCCGTGAAAGCCCTCCGTGCTCCTGCTCTACACCTGCACCTGCACAGCCCTCTGTCAGAGACACACACAAGTGGCCACTTGATTTCACTTACGTTTTTGGCCTCCAATCCCAAACGAGGACTCAATCTTTTGACAATCCTCTATACTCTGAGTACACTCACCTTACCCTTCTCTAAAACTTCATTTCATGCTTTCTCCTTCTTCTCCCATCCCCACTTGCCAAATGGTGTTCTGTTTAATAATAGTTCATTAATAATACAGAAACAACTGCAGAGATGCTTATGGTTCCATCCACATCAAAACTCCAGTCCTTCCATAACCTTCATGAAATGGCCCTGCTGTTAGCAAAGACCAAAACTGCCTCCTATGCTCTGGCTTCCATTCACATACAGGACGTCTGAACCACCCAGGCGAACCGTTTCTCATTTTAAAAGAGAAAATTCTCCCAGGACCATAGGTTCCTCACTTCCAACTACGATTCTATTTCTTTGCTTCCCTACACATCAAAAGTTCTTAAAAGAAGGTTTTAGGGGCACCTGGGTGGCTCAGTGGTTGAGCTCCTGCCTTTGGCTTGGGTAGGAATTTCAGGGTCCTGGGATGGAGTTCTGCATCAGGCTCCCTGTGGGAAGCTTGCTTCTTTCTCCCTCTGCCTATGTCTCTGCCTCTCTCTGTGTCTCTCATGAATAAATAATTTTTTTAAAAAAGGTTTTGCATATGTAAGTTGCTGCCACCACTTCTCAATCTTTGCTTCAACCCACTCCAACCAGGCTTGTTTCCTTTGTTTCCCTGGGACCAGACTTGTCAGGGTTACCAGTTATGTCTTGTCAGAAAATCCAAGTTGCCTGTGACACAGTTGACCCTTTTCTTTATTCTTGTGGCTTCTGCAACACAACACTCTCCAGATTTTCCTCCCAAGCTACTCCCAGTGCCCTTTGTTCCTCTTCTCTAACGCAAAATGTTGGCACCCACCAGCGCCCTGTCCTCAACACCCCTTTCTAGCTTATTCATTTCAAAGAACTAGTTTTTGGTATTACCGATTTCTCTTAGTTTCCTTTTTTTTCTATCTCATTAATGTCTGCTCTAATTTTCATTATGTCTCTCCTTCTATTTTCCTTATGTTTAACCTGTTCTTTAAGTTGCAAAACTGACCTGAACCTATTTAGTTTTCTTTCTAAAACTTGCTAATTAATTCTTAGCTCCTTATTTTCTAAAACATGCAATCAGGGTTATAAATTTTCATCGTAATTGTACTTAAGCTGAAATAGTCTATGTTCAGAGAGGGGAGTATATTCTGTCTGGAGCACTCAATTCTATAGGGGTCTACTGAATAAAACCTACTACATCTGTTCAATTTTTGTTCTAATTTTTTATCATTACAGATGTTTTTTAAAAACCATCTATTTATCAATTTTTTAACATAGCAGTTTTGGGGGGCTTTGTGTATTTGAGGGCCATGTGGTTATATACTTACAGATTACTGAATATAGCTCATTAACATTATCTTTGATGATTTAGGGTACTTAGCTTCTTTATGTCTAACAATGTTCTTCATCTTAATGCTCTGATATTAACATTAGTATAACAAATTTTTATCATCTTTTTCTTCCTTTCATTGTCAAACAGCTTTACTAACTTTTAAATAGTTGTAGTGAGGTTTTATTAGTCTTATCAAGTTATTAGTTATCAAGCTGAGAAACCCTTTCTTTTAAACAGGAGATTTTAATCCTCTTATATTTATTTTGTGATTATTTTATCTAACTTTTGTTTCCCTTTCTTTTCTTCTGTATTTAATTTACTTCAATTTCCCTCCTTGCTCTAAGCTGGCATATATTCTATTTCTTTTAAATTTTAAAATGCATAATATGCTTTAAATTTTAAAAATAATCCACTTCCCATCCTCCTCTCCAGCAGCCCAAGACAAGACCTGGGAAGTTTCAGCACCAATGTTTCTCCTGCCATTTTCCATGTTACTCATATCTATCATTTCTGTTCTCTTTTCTCCCAAGATCCTAAATATAAGCAATTGCTCTTTGTTAGTTCTACAGTCAGTGTTTATATTTATCAACTTGGAATGTCTTTGCTTGTTCTAATCTCTTACATCCAACTTCTTTCTTCTATTTCCTTCTTCCTGAACTACATTTTTTAGCAGTTTAAGAGTATATAGATAGAAAACTCTTGGCCTTTTTTGTCTGAAAAAATCTTTTTTCGTTGTTACTCTTAAAGGATTGTTTAGTTAAGAAGAGGATTTGAGGTTGATATTCTTTTTTGCCAAATATGATAGATGTTATATATTTAACATATATTTAATATATTTCTTATTGCTGATGAGAACTATACTGTTCATCTAACCATTGTTACTTTGGAAATCATGTTTTCTTTTTGACTGCTATTCAGATTTTCTTTCTATTTTGAGTTTGCGATTCCAATGGATTTCTTTTTATTTATTCTGTTAGATATTCAGTGTATATCAATCTGAAGACATATATCTCTTTAATTCTGGATAATTTTCAGCTATCACCTTTTCAAAGATTGCCTCTCAAAGATTTCCTTTCTAATCTCTTTCTGGAATGCCTATTAAATGTAAGTTGTACTCTTTCATTCTATTCTCCATGTTTCTTAATTGGTCTTTAGTATTCTCCATGTCTATTTCTCTATGATTCATTCTAAGTCATTTCCTCAGATCTACATTCCAGTCCATGAAGTCCGTCTTAGGTATAATCTGCTGCTTAGCCATTCTACTGAGTTTTCAATTTTAATGACTATGTATTTCATTTCTAGAATTTCTACATAGCTCTCTAAATAGCTTATTTTATTTGTTCATGATTTTTATTCCTGCCTTAAAAATTATATTAAACCTATATTCAGATTGTTCCATTATTTTCACTTCTTAAAGTGTTAGTTCTCTGTTTTGTTGGGTCTTTTCTTTTCTTTCTTCTTTCTTTCTTCTTTCTTTTCTTTCTTCTTTCTTTCCTTTCCTTTCTTTCCTTTTCTTTCTTTCTCTCTCTTTCTCTTTCTTTTTTTTTTTGTATTCATTAACTCTCCGAAAAGATGGTTTATTCCTCATGTCATCCATAAAAATTTTTGTGTGTATGACACTCCTATGAGCTACAGATTTTGAAAGCAGTTCTGCTAAAGCACTTTTTCATTGGTTTCTACCAGAAGTCTACCAAAGATATGGAGCTATTTTTATGTAAATTTCTCAGTCTGAGGTTTCTAATCCACACACAGCACAGAGTTGTTTTAGTTCTTTAGAGTAACCTTTTCCTCCTTAAAACTTCAGGCGTCACGTAGATGGCAGCTCTCTCAACCAGGAATAACATTTCTTCCTAGTTCTCTTTGCATGGAGATACAGCTATCTAGGTAGGCTTTGAGCTTCATCTAGGAGGCTCATTTCCGGTCCCTTTGTACAGGTGGTGTTGATGCCACATTTCTAGTTCTCATGAGGATTCTGGTACCTTATTTCACAATGCTTACAATGGATCCAAAACCCTGAGGACTGTCATGCTGTTGGCTTATACTCACCATTCTGGATTCGATTTCTCTTCCTTTTTGCCTCCGCTCAGTTAAATAGTTAATATGCTTTCAAAAAATTGTATTTAAGCCAATACATATGTTTGAAGCAAGAAGGGAGGAAACATGTCAATTCAGTGCACCGCAGTATAGGTATTCTCCTTTTTTTTAGCTACACATTTTCTCTAAGTGAATTTACTCAGTCATGTGACTTTCAGTATTATCTGTATCCTGAAACTCCAAATCTTTTATCTCCAACTGTGACCTTTCCTTGAATTTTAGACATATTCTCTGATAAAAAAAAATACCCAAAATATATTTTTATAAACTCCTACACACCAAGAGCAAAAAGACAGCCAACCCAAACTTAAAAACAGGCAAAAGACATGTACATATACATCAGAAAAGAATATATACAAATCGCATCATAAATAAGAATAAAAACTGCACATCATTAGTCAGTAGGGAAAAGTAAATCACAAATCACAATGAGCTACCACTATATACCCACTGGAATGCCTAAAATAAAAAAGACTGACAACACCAAACGTTGGTGAAAAACAGAACTCTCATATATTGCTGGTGGGAGTATGAAATTTTATAGCTGCTTTGGAAAATATTTTTTTAGTTTCCTAAAAAGTTAAAAATATGCCTCTGCTGTGACCCAACAATTCCACTCCTACATGTTTCCCTGAAACAAATAAAAATATAAGTCCAATAAGACTTGTACAAGAATGTTCATAATAACTTAATCCCTAGCAACCCCAAACTGGAAACAAGCCAAATGTTCATCAACAAGAAGGTGGATGAACAAATTTTGGTATATCCATAAAAAAAGAATACTACTCTGCAACAAAAAGTAATAATTTATCAATATATATGACATGGATGAATTTGACAGACAAGATAAAGAAGTAAGAACAATGCACTACTTGATTCACTTAAATGAAGTTCTGGAACAGGCTAATCTGTAGTAATAGAAACTAGCAGTGTTGAGTGTTTAGAGGAGTGTGCGGATGAGAAAAAGGCAGAAGCAAACTTTCTGGGATAATAATGTAAATGTTCCTTATCTCTACTGGGGGTGATATGTACTTTAATCAAAACACACTGAACTGTGCTCAAAAAAATTCTACGCATTTCTCTGTATGTAAATGTTACCTCAATTTGAAATGGGCCCTGCCAACTGTTTACCTAACTGTAACTTAGATGTCTGGTTTTCATGTGACCATTACATGCTTACATACTAAGGAAATTAATCACACCACAAAGTTCAACAGTGAATATACTCAATTGTTATAAACATTCATGTAATAAAATATATAGATATTTAGCTATTTTTTAAGAAGAGGGAGCTTGCCAAAACTGTTTTGAACACTGCCCAAAAATTTAGGGAAAAAAACTCCAATGTGCTATCTAAACAAATTATACAATATTACTTCCTTGCAAGAGTAGTTATTAAAAGCCACAACCTTCTAAATGCACATCACCAGTTAACATTCTGATCTGATCAAAAAGGGCTCAAATCATCAGAAGCCAGGAATATCCTTGTCATGTGTTGGTCACACACTGAGTCACATGTTAACCCTAGCAAGGCTGCTGTGTTGTGCAACCCCGGGGCACACCTTATATACTCTAATCTATGTGAATGGTGCTCCTGGACTTGTACACAATTACACTTAGTGGTCCTGATCTCAGCTATTCCAAATGAGTAATAAATTGAGGCAGTAATTGATGGGTATATATAAGCAACATAGATTGATTTGAAAAGTCAAATTACTCGTGATCAACATGAGTAATTTGTGCTCAACATAACTGTGGTGGCTTGGTACTGTCAACTTAGCTAAGCTGCAATGTTTCCCCCAAATTCCCTTCCCAATATGGTTCTGAGTTACTGGCCATGAGAAATTTGTACAAGATTTGGAAAATGGAAATGTTCTGCTCCAGGTCTAGGTCAGGTGCTTTTACAGTTCCCACTGTCACTTAAATTAAAACATAGTCACAGTCCCTCAAAAAATTCCCAGAGCTGAGTTAGTTCAAAAGCCCAGAAATCCTCGAATGGTCTTTGAAGAAAGACAATCCTAGTTACCCCAAAGTGCAAACTACAAATCCTCCTCCTAGCTCTCCCTCAAAGGGAACTGTGGCATTTTACTAGTGAGTATGCATTGGAGGATGTGGGGGGAAAAAATCCAAACTGTCTCCAAACTAACAGTAATTCCTCAAGACCCAAAATTCCACTGTTAAACCAGTCAGAGCAGGAGCTTAAGGAAATCAGATGGCCAATGAACTTTTGGACTGGGCCCATTTCACAGTGGAACCAGTGGGTCCCCAAATCCATCCTGTGGTTACTTCCCCAGTTCTGGAATAGCCAGTTGGAATTTATATATTCAGCACCTGCCAGAACCTAAACCCTGGTTCCTGAGCCTGTGAATGAATGTAAGGGCTAAAATGCCAGGAAAGGGCAGGTGAAAGAGAGCAGAACTACATGGTCTTGGCAAAACAGTAAACCAAAAAGCAGGACTGCCTTATGGAGGGGCCACAGAGATTAGTACCACCATGAAGATGCAGTGAGGCCAATTCTCACATCTCCATTCAAACTCCTCTCTCCGGCCTGAGCGGAAGACAGATAAAATCTCAGAAAATGATAATGAATTATCAAAACCTAAGCAGTTGGTAATATCAATTACAATTGCTACTCTAGATGTGGTTTCCTTGCTGGATCGAATCCATGAAACCCTGGCACCTGGTATGCAGCCAGTCACTGCGTGGGTGAATGCTTTTTCTCTGTACCTGTTAGTAAAGAACATTTGAAGCAGTTCGCAGCCTCTTCACTATGCCACTGCAGGGCACTTCAAACTTCCAGCCTCTGTCACAGTCTAGTCCAGGGCTTCTCATCATCTTACCACCACAGACGTGGGCCACATAACCCTTGTTGCATGCAGGGCTCCGTTCTGTGCATCATGGGGTGTTTAACGGCACCTTGAGCCTCTATACACCAGATGCCTGCCCCCGAGTGGTGACACCAAAAATGTCTCTGGACACTGCCAAATGTCCTCCGGGAGGCAAAACTGTCCCTAGTTGAGAACCACTGACCTACTGATCAGGGGCTTTAATTACCTTTACTTGCACAGGACATCACACTAGTCTATTATATTGATAATATTATGCTGGTTGGACCAGCTATGCAGGAAGCTAACAACTACTCTAGACACCTTGATAAGATACATGTGCGCCGAAGGGTAGGCAATAAATCCCACAGAAATCCAGGGGTCTGGCTCCTCAGTGAAACTTGTGGAAATCTAATAGTCTGGGATCTGTCGAGATCTCTCTCCCAGGTGAAGAACAAATTGCCGCACCTGGTCCCTCTTACCCTTAAAAAAACAGACACCATGCGTATGAATTTTGAAAACAAGATATACTTCATTACCAGTATAGGTAACCTGAAAGCTTGCCAGTTTTTAATAGGGGCCAGAAAAACAGGGCTCTGTAACAGGTGCTGGGCTGTCATCAAGCTACTCTATCACTGGAACCCAGAAAACTCACTGGTGCTTGAAGACTGTGAAATCAAGTACTGAGCCCCAACATGTAAATCACAGGGCAAACTTTCAACATTTTGGAGCAAAGTTAGGCCATCCTCTGTAGATAACTATTCTCACTGAGGGGACCTTCTGGCTTGCCATGAGGAGGCAGGAAAGACTGAACAGAGCTGGTCACAGGCTACCTTTCAACGTGAACTTCCCGTTATGACTTGGGTGTTATCTGATTCATCAAGCCAATAAAACCTGGGCTCGCACAGCAACATTCCACCATCAAATGGATGTGCATCATATATTAGACAGGGCTTGAGCAAGTTCTGAAGGCACAAGTCAAGTCGCATGTGCAAGTGGTGGAGCTGCCCCTTGAACCACACTACTGCTACATTGCTTATTTTGTCTACAACCCCATCTGTGGACTCCTGGGGAAACCAGTTGATAAATGTAATAAAAACGTCCAGCTTAGTTGACAGTTGGATATGCTGGTACTACACACAAGTCAGTCACTGCAGCACCACAGACCCACTCTGGGTGGCACTGAAGGAACAGTGGTGAAGGGGAAATGCCCCGGGAGGGGGCGGGTGGGACTAAGCATTGCACCTGTTTGTTGATTTTGCCTACAAAGGGAGTGTAAAGTATGGATCTACAGATTTACAGACTGGCACTAATGGCTTGGCTGAATGATCAAGGACTTAGCAGGGACAGGATTTGAAAATTAATGACAAGGAAGAAGGATGTAAATAGGTCTCCCTGAATGAGCACAGAGTGTGGAGATAGCTGTGTCCCCTGTGAATACTCACCAAAGATGACTCATGCTAAAGATATCAGCCCCTTTCTCCTGCCACCCATCTTCCTAGTAACATGGACTAACAACTCAACCAAGGCTAATCAGCCAACTGCAGAGAATATGACTGAGCTCCCTGAATGACACCAAAATTGCCAGGAGGAGGGGGTGATGTTAGCCAGTTACCTGGTGGCAGGTCGGTTGAATTAGACCACTTTCATCACAGAAGGGGCAGTGTTTTGATCTCAGTGAAATAAATACTTGCTTTGGATAAGAACATGCCTTCTCTATTCAAAATACTTATGGCAAAACCACCATGGGTAGACTTACAGCGCACATTTCCACGATCATGATATTCCACACAGCTTTTAGGCAAGGAACTAATTTTATAGCAAATGAAGCATGGCAATGGGCCCACGGTTGAAGAATTTACTGTTCTTATCATATCCCCAATACCCTGAAGCAGCTGCTTGAGAAACCAGTGGAAAGGCCTTTTAAAGACTGTTATGATGCCAGCTGGGTGGCAATACCTTGCAGAGCTGGGGTAACATCTTCCAGGATGCAATATGTACACTGAATCAGTGACTAAAACATAGGACTGTTTCTCCTATAGCCAGGATTCACAGGTCCAGGGATCAAGAGATAGAAACTGGAGCAGCTCCTCTCCCTGTCACCCTTCATGATCCACCAGAACATTTTTTTTTCTTTCTAGTCTCTGCAACTTTGTATTCTGCTAGCACACAAGTGCTAGTATCTGAGAGGGGAATGTTTCCACGGTGTCACAGCAGTGGTCCATTACACTGCAAGTTGAGACTGCTGCATGGCAGTGTGAATCGGTAGGCAAAGAAGGGGGTTATTATACTGGCTAAGGTGAGTGATCCTGACTATCAAGAGGAAATTGGGTTGCTATTACATAATGGCTTAAGGAAGAGTATGTTCAAATACAGGAGATCCTCTGGGGCACCTCTTATTACTCCCTTGTCCTGAGACAAGTCAATGGAAAATTACAATAACCCAAAAGAGACATGATTTCTGATGGCCCAGACTTCAGGAATCACGTTTGGAGTTACCTCACCAGGCAAGGAACTATAATCACTCAGGTGTTTGTTGAGGGCACAGAGAACATGGAATTAGTAGAAGAAGGTAATTACAAATACCATCTGTGACCATGTGACCAGCTGCAGAAACAAGGACTGTAATATTTAAGAGTAGCTCTTAATTTGGTATGAATCTATGTATAAATTAACCAATTCTTTCTTTCTTTTTATGCCCTTTCCCCATTTCCCTGTCACCTAATATTGCAGTGTTAACATTAGCTTTGTATTTCAATACTGAGGTTACAAGGTACAAAAACAAGAGTGTGACTCAGAAGAGAAAGGACCATACTCAACAATGGATAAAGGAACTTCATATCTTCTTTTGAGGAGAGGGTTAGCCTATTTTGGGTATACCTAGGATGGGTGCATCATATTGGGTAAAAGCATAATTTTGCTATTATCTTCATTTGGAAGTTAACTATGGTCAAGAGAAGTGTGGCCAAATCCCATACTTCAAAGGGATGGCCAAGGTGACATGGGGTGGGCTGCGATGCCTTCTGGTATGTGATTTTAGCTAAGCTGGAATTCTATTTCCCAAAAGCCCCTTCCCTCTATGGTCCTGGGTTAATACTGGACACAAGAGAAACTTGCACAAAATCTGGAAGGCAGAACTAAAACAGTGGCCGTTTATATGCTCTGAAGGTCAGATTGCCCAGCCAGACACAGCTGCAGCTCATGCCTGGTATAGATGATCTGTTGGCACGTCTTGTGAGCATGGAGCAGCAGTCAGGTTTCATAGCTCTCCAACTCCTGCTGGAGCACCTGCCTCGGCTGCTGTGAGCCCCGGTCCAGATGCTCAGGCAGCTCTGGGATGAAGGGCATCAGCTTATCCTGCAGGTCACCAGCTCAGAGCTTGGAAAGCAGCGAGAGATAGAAACGAGTTCCCTTTCATCCTTACAGACTCACCATGTCCTGTTCTCTCCCACCTCACGTTCATCATTCCTTTCTGACGGTGCAGTGGATTTCAGCCTCTTAATACCAGACTCCAAAGCAGCAATCATATACAGAATACTAAGCCATTGGGTAACTTTATTGTGTAACTTTAATCCTATAGTAAAAGCCTTAATCTATACTGCTCACAGGACTCTGCTTCCCCAATTGAACTCAGATGTAATAATATAGGTAAAACTGCAATGTTCTTTCTTTTAAAAGTTCATGAACACGGGACTGTATTCCTAATTTAACAATGAGGGAAACCTGACTAAGTGAAATTAACTCCTCTGAGTTAAAAAAAAAAAAAAAAAGACCCATCAAGTATTATTTTTAGAAGAAAAAGAGAAATGTGTTTTCCTTAAAAGAAAAGGAGGACAAACACAGATTTAGAAGTACTTTTCTTAACTCCGTCAAAACCTTGCTCATCGAGCTATCTTCTATAATTTGTAAGGGGCAAAAATATAAGCACTATGATTCAGAAAAGACAAAAGAAGACACTATATTCCGGCATACACGATGACATTATCAAAATTATCTTCAATGTGTAAATGCCTGATTTAAGACTTGCCTTCATATTTGGGTTCAGTAAATTCAATGCGGTCTCAAGGGAGAGATTCCATTAGCATGTTTAAAGCAGTAATCAATCCAAGCATATTTGTACTCAGCTTGAGGAATGAATGTATTGACAGGAAGAAAATGGTAAGCATGGAAAAAAGGGAACCCCAGAGAATGTGAGTTTAGTTGTGCATTTTAGGACCATGGGGTAGGAAAAAGAATCCACCCCCATGAGCAAATGTGAACTTCCTCATTTTGAGTCTTTGTTTCCTTGGTAACATCACTGACCACCTGCTATTACAAAGTATGTAATGTACACCTGATAACTGAAAACCAACAACCCACCCAACCAGATATGTATTATTCTCATTTTACAGATAAGGATATGTGCATAATAGTTATATTCCTTATAAATGAATAAGTTGGAAATAAATCAACCCCGGGGATGTCTTGTCTACAAGCTGGTGCTCTTAACATTACACAAGCCTACAGGTATGTCTGTTCTCCCTGAGAGCATCGATGCCGCTACACACCTATTCTCCGCTGCACCTGCTCTGATACCTTGTTCACCAAGACACCTGCAGATAGTCTGGCTTCCCACTTGGGTTTCTTATATGAATACAAGCATTCCAGCAAACCAGAAAATTATACTGCCCATTGTAAATTTATAGTTTTAATACTTTTTTGGTATAAAAAAGGAATATAGACTCATGACTTAAAATACAGAAATTCAAAAAAATTAAAATCATGTATACTCCAGTAACCCTGAGGTGAACACTTAAAACTCTGGCATACTTACTTCTTTTATGTAAAAGTAGTAATACTTCTAATAACAGCAGCAGCAAGAGCAGCTAACACTTACATAGCAGTGTCAGGCACTGTTCTAAGGGCATTAGACATAGTCAATCATTTAAACCTCACAACAACCCGAAAGGTAGGCCCTGTTATTACATTTTCCAGATAAAAACCCCAAGGAATACAGAAAGTAAGTGGCTTCCCAAGATCACAGAGCTCATAAATGGCAGTGCTGCAACTTGAACCCACCTAGTCTGACTTCAGAGCACATGCCCTTAACCCAGAAGTTCTATGGCCTTTACATCAGAATTGGGGTACACAAAGGGCAATCGCTCCCCTTCAGGAGGTAGACAGGGAGTGGCTGAGCCTGTATTTTATTTCTAGAGGCACTCCTTCCAGAGATACTCCCCTCCCCCCCACCAAAACCTCCTCTGGGAGGTCTTTCACTACTGCTTGCCAGAAGATATTAAGAGCTAACACGACTGAGCCCCCAGGGGATAAAAAGAAAACATCTGCTTAAATTATATCTAAAAATAAGGTATTAAATTCTTTCAGAAACTTCCTAGTTCTTTCACTCCCATGAGCACAAAAACCTAACAGCAAACTCATGCCAGAAATTACAATGGATGTTTGTTCTTTAAATCATTAGATTTGATTTAATTTAACACTCTAGTAGTCAAAGCTTTATTCTAAGACCTTCGGGTTCTAATATATTTAGAAAATCTAACAAAATCCAGTAATTATTCTCTAACATAAGCTAATAATCATATCAACTTAAATGTCAATACACTTTCTGCATAAATTTTTTAAAGTACAATAAAAATTTAACTGACGACTTTAAGTTATGAACATGAATACCAGGAGTGAAAGGAAATCTCCCTGTAAAACCCCTCAGACGTTCATAAGAAAAATGACCAGAATGTAAAAAGCAAATACTGTATCTACACAGCACCATCTCAGATTCTTAAAGTACTTCAGAATTTTCCAAAGAATGAGTGAATCTTAATTGTATATATTTACTAAACACCCATCAAGCAGCTATTACATGCAAAGGACGGTGCTAAAGTACTTAAAAAGGGGGGGGGGGGGGATGCATTTTACTGACATTTTCTTGCTGTTTTTTACGTAACACAGCAAGCAGTTCTGAAAACTTCTGAAAGTCAATTATGCCAGATGCCACGGCTGGGTTGACATGGGAATCAGAACCAGGGTTCTTGGTCTCAGGCAGTTTGCAGCATAGTATGTGGGACAGGTTTTAGGAAATCATGGTATAGTTTTAAAGTACCGTCACAAAGCACATACGAGATAGAACCAGTAGCGTGGTAAGGAATTCACCTGTGACTGAACAGAGAACAGAGTCTCCTTCCTTCCAGACATACTCTTCCCTCCCCTTGATTTCTCTCCCCTCCTGGAGAGGGAGGGAAAAGATAAAGGCAGAGGTAATCAATCACCCAAGTTGGTATCAACCTTCTTTCCTCAAGGCTTCCTTACTTAGCATGTCCTTTGGACACTCATGTTTAAGAATTTACTGAAGAGTGATTTCCCCGGGTTTACACAAGTGGCCACTGGTACATAACTTATTTCCTTCTAGTTTTTGCTACTTAAGCAGAAATCAGAAAGAATTTAGAGTGGCCAGGAGGATCTGTGGCATGATTTAATAGTGCTTGCTGTTCAGGTAATAAATAATCTCTACAAGAAAAGAGCACTCCAGGTTTATAGGTAAGTAGCAAAATGAGATGTACCAGTAATCATCAGAAGGAACAGAGAGAGGTTAAATGACTGACCCAAGATAAACTGGCTAAATAATCATCCCCCTCAGGTCAAATGCAGTCGCCACGTCTATCAAAATCACAGACAGGACAGCATGAGAGAATAATGAATCACCACCCCCAGCCTTTGCTAAATCCCTGTCCTAGTCCCTTTATGTCACACTATCCTTCTGCCCTAAGTCTGGAGAGGCTCTACTTTCTGCTCTACTAACACTTTCATGGTTACTGTGGGCTTCTCTCACCGCACTCCCAGTACATACCATCACAGCAAACTGTGTTTGGGATTTCACTACGAGACAGGAATCTTTCCTTAACCGGCGTTAAAGAAGTAATTATTCTGACACTTGCTAAATGGTAAGGAAGGCTCTATTTAAGATTATTGCAACAGGTATTGAGATCGGGAGAGAGATTAGTTCTGAATCAGTGATGACAGCTGGGGACTGAGCGTGGAGGCACCAGGCAAGGAGGGGAGTGGATGGAAAGTTCCTAAGACGAGCCCGCAGAGTCAGGGAACTGCTGCTAAACTGGCCTACGAGGACGCTGGCTGAAGGCAGGCCAACAACCTCGACAGGGGACACCAGCGAGGGGGGCGATCAGGAACTTGATTGGACACCCAGGTGGTCAGCCATCAGGGAGCCGGGGCTCTCCCTAACCGACTTAGAATTCCTGGCTGAGACTGGGCCTGCAGCCCCTTCGAGGACAGGGCAGATGCGTGTCTGAAGGCCAAAGTGAAAACCTGGTTGGGGACAAGGCTCAGAGGAGCCTACCAAGGAGGGAGTCTTGGGCACTGGCATCTTCCCTTTGCTAAGTCCTTCTCCTGAGGTGCCAGACCACGTTTGTATAAATACCGTACTCAAAGCTCTATTGTGGATCTTGCGAATGCGGGAGACAAAATTTATTTCAAAGTTGTTTTTAAAGGTGTTATTTTTAAGTAACCTCCAAAACCAGTGTGAGGCTTGAACTCCCCAATCCCAAGATCGAGGGTCACACGCTCTACCAACTGAGTCGGCCCAGAGCCCGAGGTCACTAAATTTAAAAACTAGCATGTTTCTAAAACCCTCAAGCACATACACAATACAAATCTAATCACGTTGGCCCTTAAGTGTCTAAGGGCTACCCCCCCCCCCCCAAGTTCTTGCTGAGGCTCACAGTCCCTGCCTGGTCCTCTCCCTAACGGCTCCCCCTGAGGCTACAACCCCCTCCTCTCAACCAATGACCCCCCCCTCCCCAGCCTCCGTGCATGATATTCCTTCAGTCCAGTATTCTCTTCTCCTTTCCACAGAGCCACCTGGCAAAGGAGTATTTATCTTTCAAGTCTTAGTTCAAAGGCCGTGAACCTTTCCTGAGCGTCCCTTCCCCCTCCCCTTTCCTTCTTTATTCTGTGTCCTGATCACTCAGATTGACAAGGACTGTAACTTTCTACTGTGCTGGTTTGTCTCTGCGTCTATCTCCCCGGTCAGGCTCTGAGTCCCTCCAGAGCAGGAACAGGTTTCATTTGCCTTTGTATCCCTCTCATCTCCAATTGAAATGAAGCAAATAGGAAAGGAAATAAAAGCAAACTCTCTTTTGAAATTGTGAAAGTAGCACTGTTGATCACAAAATGAAAGGTGGGCATGCTTTCAAGATTTAAAATAAACCTATTACTATAACCTTTATAGGTAGTTCATTAAAACTTTGGATTGTTGCTCAACTTCTGGCTGGTTTACAACCTGAACTAAACTGATACAGTGGTCAAAACAGTATTAAATACTACTTTCTCAGAAGAAAGGGCACCGTACTGTGAACTCTGATTTTGCTGCCACCACCTCCCTCAATATGGTTTAACCACATAAAGCCAGAAAAGGAAGAATATGAAATTCCTCATTACCTCCTTCCTCAATCTTACACCTACAAATGCCACACACGTGTACCTTATTACCTCTGAGACAGACAATTCCCTGTTGTTTCCTACTGCTGTCACCCCCCACTGAAAGGACTGATGGATCACTTCTCCCACCCTACTTTCTATGATATTAACGGGCAAAAGGCCTTTTTTTCATTTTAACCAAAAAATGAGATTTATTATAGTGCTATTATCATCATCATCATCATCACATAAATCAATGTTTTTTTCCAACGCCAAGTCAGAGAATAACTGCAAAGAAAAAAAAAAAAAGAATTAACTGCAAGGTTGAAAAAGAGAGACTCCTGGATCTCACCCTAGAGAAACTGAGTATCAACAGAGTGGGACAGAGGAGGGATTAGGGAGGGTAAATTCGAAATGGTCTCCCAAGCTGGCTCATAAACTCACTAAAGGATAAATGAATAAACTAGATCTTGATTTATTAAATTGTTGAATGCCAAAAATATGCTAAATACTATGGGAAGTAATATAGGATACGCAGAAATAATACTGAAAGTAGTTCCTGACCTCAAAGTATTTTCAATTTAGGTAGAAAGAAAAAGTTTACTCACAGAGAATTCTAAAACAATGATAAATTCTGTTGTATAGAATGGTCTCCAAACTTTAGACCAAGTACCCTCATCTTTAAAAGTTTTAAGTATGGGCTACTACAGGAATACTGACATAAATTACACATGTATTCCATTAAAACACATAACATTAAAAAGATGAAAATTTTGGAAATATTATTAAATTTCAATGGTACAAACTTTTTTAAAAAAGATTTATTTATTCATGAGAGAAACAGAGAGAGAGAGAGAGAGAGAGAGAGAGAGAGGCGTCGACACAGGCAGAGGGAGAAACAGGCTCCACGCAGGCAACCCGATGTGGGACTCGATCCTGGGACTCCAGAATCACGCCCTGGGCTGAAGGCAGGCGCTAAACCACTGAGCCAACCAGGGATCCCTCAATGGTACAAACTTCTCAGTGATTAGTAAAACACCATTATGCAATATTAATATATTTACTGATTTTTAAAATCTTGGCTTAACTTGTGATACTGAGATCTGAAGGGCTGATTCTAAGTTCAGTTTATGTTGACACTCGACTTCAAGGGCTGTATTCATATTTCAATCAATCCACCATTTATGTGAAAATTTTTTACAAAAGTCATGTCAGTAAGGGCGCCTGACATGGCGTGGCTCAGTAGCTGAACATCTGTCTTTGGCTCAGGTCACAATCCCGGGGTCCTAGGATTGAGTCCTGCATCAGGCTCCTCATAGGGAGCCTGCTTCTCTCTCTGCCTATGCCTCTGCCTCTCTCTTTGTGTCTCTCATGAATAAATTAATAAAATCTTAAAAAAAGAAAAAGTCATGTTAGTAGGCACCTTCCTGAGGACAATCAGCAATTTCTGAAAACTAACCATTTTAAGAACCGTATCAAATGGTTTCCAAAATCTACTAAGATTTTTGATCTAGAAGATTTATACACAAGTTAGAAAGTTGTCCACATTTTTAAGGGTGCAGATGAGAAATTCAGAAATGATGTATAATTTAAGGTAGTAAAATCACATAAGTATGGATGCTTCTGGATACCCATTTTATTCTAGTCTTTCCATAGTAGACAAGATAATGTGAAGGTTCTCCAAAATAAGACATGCTTTTTAAAAGTTTACTGCTGGGCTTGAAGAGAAACATCCAAGGGGAAAATAAACACTAAAAAGCTCCAGCTGAAAACAACTACAAAATCCAGTACTGCCCTGGGATCCAAATACTAAGCTTTGGACTCACTACAAGGTTGGAGAACTTAAACTCCTTCGTTGACTTGAGAACCCTTTAGGAAACTAGAATGTCCCAGGACAGGGGCTCCTAGCTGGCTCAGTCAGTAAAGTGTGTGACTCTTAATCTTGGGGTTTTAAGTTTGAGTCCCACATGAGGAGTAGGGATTATTTAAAACAAATCTTTAAAAAAAAAAAAAAGTCCCAGATCAGTAGGAGCAAAACAAACCCTCTCTGGAGGAAGGTGTCCTCAATTTAGACCCCCACATTTCACACAGATAAAAATCAGGCAAATGTGAGTTTACCCACAAAGATCAGCAAATACAGCAACAAACAAGCCACAGTGAATGAGAATTAACAGATACAAACAGTAAAGCTAAAGCCTCAGGGACTCCATATAATGGAATTTCCAGATATAGGAAGTAAATAACTATATGTTAAATGCTTAAGGAAATGAAGATGAAATCACAAAAATAAACAAAGACCAAGAGACTATAAAATAGGTCAGACTGGTTTGACAGAAAGAAGTTAAAACTTTTAGAAATGAGAAGTAAAATTCATGAAATTAAAAATTCAGCAATGGAGAAAGAGAAGAGTGGAACATGCATCCAACATACTGCTAGTTTAGTGCAACACAGGGTGCTGATGGGAACCTCCATTTGCTAGGTGCCTGGGGTATGCTAAAAACAAAGCAAGCTGCTCAGTGTGCTGCTCCTTCAGAGAAACCACAGTACAACAGGCAGATACCAAAGGAAGCAAGCAATTATGGCTCCTAAAAAATGAAACCAGGAAATCCCTCTACTCAGGAATCTACATGCATGTGTCCAGAAAAGACTCAGCTATAGAAAAGGTTTGAGAGCCCTGAGACTCTCCAGCTGGACCGAATAGTGACAATCTTTCCAGAATGAAGCCAGTGTAGAGAGACTGGGAGAGGTAGCCTATTTTTTTTTTTTTTTTAATGTGTGGACATCAACACAGTTATAAGGAACACAAAGAAACAGGGGATTCCCTCTTCCGAGAAAAAAAAAATGACAGTGCTCATATTTGACATTTGTGCATTGGACTCTTTTGAATGAATAAAAAGGAAAGGGTTTGGTATAAAAAAACAAACAAACAAACAAAAACAAAAAAAACCCCAAAGAAACGGGAAATGTCCCAACTGAAGGAAGAAATTACATTTCCAAAACCAACACTAAAGAAACAGAGGTATATGTATTACTGGTAAAGAATCTGAAATGATTGACATAAAGATGCTCAATGAGGTCACAAAAGGATACATGAGCAAAATGAGAATTTCAGCTAAGAAACTGAAAATATAAAAAACAACCAAACAAAAATTTTGGAGCTCAATTTAAGAATTTAATTAGGGAGGTTCAATCATAGGCTTGATCAAGCAGAAGAAAGAATGAGCAAATGTGAATATTTATTTGAAACTGTCCAGTCACAGGAACAACAATAACAACAATAAAAGAAAAAAGAATGAAGAAAGCCTAAAGGAATTACAAGATACCGTCAGAAGAATAAAAATATGCATTACGGGAGTCCCAGAAAAAAAAAAGAGAGAGAGAAGGAAAGTTTTTTTTTTTTTTCCCAAAAAATGAAAAGTTCCCAAATACGAGAAAGGAAAAAGTCATCCAGATTTCCAGATTCAAGCAATTAACAGGATGAATCCAAAAATGTCTACACCTAAACACATAATCAAATAGTCAAAGACATAATTTTGAAAGCAGAAAGATAAAAGTTACTTGTCATGAATAAAGGAACTCTCATAAGCTTATTAGCAGATTTTTCAGCAGAAAATTTACAAATCAGGAAAGAGTGCAATAAAATATTCGAGCTGCCGGGGAGAGGAGGGGAGGGAACTTGCCAGCAAGGAATACTATATCCAGCAAAACTATCCTTCAAAAAGGAATAAATTTTTATTCACAGATAAATAAAAGCTAAGAGTTCATCACCACTAGACCTGCCTTACAAGAAATGCATAGGGGGAGTCATTCAAGTTGAGCAGAAAGACACTAAACAGCCACATAAAAAGCATATAAAAATATAAACTTCACTGCTAGTAAGAAATATATACACAAATACAGAGTACTAAAATAATGTAACAATGGCATGTAAGTAATTTTAATTCTGGTAGGCAAGCTAAAAGATAAAAGTATTTATAAAACTATATAAAATGTTAATGGATACACAGCACAAAAAGATGTAACTTGTGACAACAACAATACAAAGTGTGGGGGAGGAAGAAGTAAAAGCAGAATCTCTGTATGAGATTGAAGCTGCTATCAGCTTAAAACAGATTGTTATAATTGTAAAATGTTTTATGTAAAATGCTACCAGCTTAAAACAGAATGCTATAATTGTAAAATTAGTAAGCACAAAGAAAATACCTAGAGAAGATACACAAAAGAAAATGAAAAAGAAATCAAAGCATGTCACTATAAAAAAAAAATCAACACACACACAGGAAGACAGCAAGAGATTTAAGAAAGACAAAACAGGGATCCCTGGGTGGCGCAGCGGTTTAGCGCCTACCTTTGGCCCAGGGCGCGATCCTGGAGACCCGGGATCGAATCCCACATCGGGCTCCCGGTGCATGGAGCCCGCTTCTCCCTCTGCCTATGTCTCTGCCTCTCTCTCTTTCTCTCTCTGTGACTATCATAAATTAAAAAAAAAAAAAAAAAAGAAAAGAAAGGCAAAACAAACAAACAAACAAAAAAAACTACAGGACAGGGAGAAAACAAATAGGAGCATTATGTAGTGATAAAAGGGTCAACTGTCCAGGAAGATATAACAATGAAAGAAATTTAAAGACCCAAATCAGAGCACTTAAAATATATGAAGCAAACAATGACAGAAGTGGAGAGAGAAATAGACAGCAACACAGTAACAGTCGGAAATTTCATTAACCTAATTTTCAATAATAGGTAGACCATCCAGACAGGTATCAAGAAGAAAACCAAGGACTTAAACAACACTATAGACTGAATGTTCCTAACAGACATATTTAGAACATTTCACTGAAGAGCAAAAGAACACATTTTTATCAAATGCATATAGACATTCTCCACAATAGAGCACCTGTCAGGTCACAAAACAAAATCTTACAAACTTAGTAATACTGAGATCATATTCAGTATCTTATCCAGACTAATCTTATGCAACTAGAAACCAGTAACAGAAGAAAACTGGAAAATATGTGAAAATTAAGCAACATATTCTTCAATAACCACTGGGTCAGGAAGAAATCAAAACAGAAATTAGAAAATATCTTGAGACAAATACAAACAATATACACTCCTCTTTCCATTGGCAGTGGTGGCAGATTGTGCAGAAATGGCCAAAATCAAGACTCAAAACCTCTGCAGCATGATAAAGGAGGAGTTGCTTAAACAGGTGGAAGATCTGAAGGTGGAGCTGTCCCACTTGTGCATCATCAAAGCAACAGGCGACATGGCTTCCAAACTGTCCAAGATCCAAACTGTTCGCAAATCCATTGCCCATGTCCTCACCTTCATCAGTCAGACTCCAAAAGAGAACCTCAGGAAATTCTACAAGGGTAAGAAGTACAAGCCCCTGGATGTGTGGCCCAAGAAGGCCATGTGCCATGTGCCTCAAGCTGAACAAGCAGGAAGAAAACCTGAAGACTAAGAAGCAGTAGGGGAAGGAGCCACTCACCCTGTGTGGTAGTACAGAGTAAAAGCCTCAGCATCGATAACACACACACACACACACACACACACACACACACACACACTCTGGAGAAAAGAAAGAAAACAATACACAAGAACTTACAGGATCCAGCAGAAGTAGGACTAAGTGGGAAGTTCATAGCAATAAAAACCTACATTAAAAAAAAAAAAAAAGGGAACACTCTCAAAATTCCCCTCAAAAAACTACAAAAAAAGGGCAGCCCGGGCGGCTTAGTGGTTTAGCAGTTTAGCGCTGCCTTCAGCCCAGGGCATGATCCTGGAGACCCGGGATCAAGTCCCACGTCAGGCTCCCTGCAGGGAGCCTGCTTCTCCCTCTGCATGTGTCTCTGCCTCTGTGTGTGTGTGTGCACATGTCTCATGAATAAATAAATAAAATCTTTAAAAAAAACTACAAAAAAGAAAAATCTAACCCTAAAATTAACAGAAGGGAATTACAGCAGATTATAGTAATAATAAATGAAGTAGAGAATAGAAAAATAGAAAAAAGTCAATAGAGTTGTTTTTTTTTTTTTAAATATCAACAAATGAAAAAATCCCTGCTAGACTAAAAGAGAGAGAGAGAGAGAGAGAGAGAACCAAATTAAAATCATAGGTAAAAGAGGAAACATTACAACTGATGTCACAGAACTAGAAAGGATAGCAAGAAACTACCTTAAATAATTATATGCCAACAAAGTGGATAACCTAGAAGAAATGGAGAAATTCCCACGAACATGCAACCTACCAGACCAAAAAGTGAAGAAAAAGAATCAGTAATCAAAAACTTTCCAACAAAGAAAAGCCCAGGACTCGATGGCTTTCTCATAAATTCTAATGAACACTTAAAATAGAATCAACCCCAAATGACTGACCATTTGTTAGACTTTTCCAAAAAATGAAGAGAGGGAAACTGTTTGTATGAGGCCAGCATTACTCTAATGCCAAAACCAGAAAAAGACACTAAAAGAAAATCACAGGGCAATAACCTTGATGAATATATGTAATAATCCTAAGTGAAATATTAGCAAACCAAATTTAATGGCACATTAAAAGGATCATACATGATGACCAAGGGGCATCCTAGGATACAAGGATGGTTCAACATAGGTAATCAGTAAATCAAAGGTAATCAGTAATCATAGGTAATACACCTCATTAACAGAACAAATGATGACACAGGCTCATCTCCATTGATGCAGACAACACATCAATATCTTTTTATCATAAAAGAGACTCAACAAATGAGGAATAGAAGAAACATAAGCAATACCGCATATGAAAAGTCCACAGCTAACATCATACTCAGTGGTGAAAACTGAAAGCTTATCTTCTGTGATCAAAAACAAGGCAAGGATGCCCCCTTTTGCTTTACATTCAACATAGTGCTAAAAATCTTAGCCAGAGCAAGTAGGCAAGAAAAAGAAACAAAAGCCATACACTATGGAAGGGAAGAAGTAAAAGTAGCTCTGTTTGCACATACCATGATCTTATATGTAGAAAACTCTATGACTTCTACCAAAAAATTCCCCAAAATTGTTAGAATTATAAATTAATTCAATAAAGGTACAGGCTACAAAATCAGCAAACAAAATCAGTTGTGTTTCTATCCACTAGCAACACATGATGTGAAAAGAAAACAATCTTCATTTATAAGCGCATCAGAAAGAGTAAAATATTTCGGAATAAATTTAACCGATGAAGCAAAAGACTTGTACACTGAAAACTACAAAACATCGCTAAAAGAAATTAAAGAAGACACATATAAATGGAACGACATCCTGTGTTTATGTTTTGGAAGATGTAATATTGATAAAATGTCCATACTACCCAAAGAGATCTACAGATCAACATAATCTCTAACAAAACCCCAATTCCATATTTAACTGAAACAGGAAAAAACAATCCTAAAATTCACATGGAGCCACAAGGACCCTGAATAGCCAAAACAATCTTGAGAAAGAACAAAGATGAAGGCCTCACACTTATGACTTTAAAGCATATTACAATGTTACAATACAAAAAACAGTATGGCACTGGTGTAAAGACAGGCATATAGACCAGTGGAATAGAAATAAATCTTTGTATATATGGTCAAATGATCTTTGATAAGAGTACCAAAAATACACAAAGTAGGAAAGGATGGTCTTTTCAATAAATGGTGCTGGGAAAACCAGACCTCTGCATGGAGAAGAATGATATTGGACCTTTTAGCTTATATCATACACAAAAATTAACTCAAAAGTGCATTAAAGACTTAAACATAACACCTGAAACTATAAAATTCTTTAAAAAAAACATACGGGGAAAGCTTCATCACATTGATCATGGCAATGACGTCCTGAATATAACACCAAAAACACAGGCAATCAAGACCAAAGAAGAAAAATAGACAGATGGGACTACATCAAACTAAAAAGCTTCTGCAAAGCAAAGGAAACATTCTTCACAGTGAAAAGACAACCTACAGAATGGAAGAAAACATTTATACCATATACCTGAAAAGGGATTAATATCTGAAATATGCAGGGAATTCTTACAATTCGGATTTTTAAAAATGGACAAAGGACTTGATTAGACATTTCTCCAAAGGAAATGTATAAATGGTCAACAAGTATATGAAAAGATGCTTGACATCACTAATCATCAAGAGAAATGCAAATCAAAATCACATTGAGACTATCACTTCACATGTATAAGGATGGCCAACATCAAAAAACAAAACAGACAATAATAAATGTTGACAAGGATGTGGACAGATTGGAACCCTTGGGTACTGTTGGTTTGAATGTAAAATGGTGCAGCCATTATGGAAAACAACATGGAGGTTCCTCCAAAAAATTCAAAGTAGAGCTAACATATAACATATAAGTTATGTTATAAACATAACATATAACATATAATCAACTTCCAGATATTTATTCAAGAGAATTTAAGTCAGGACCTCAAGAAGATATTTGCAATCTCATGTTCATTGCAGCATTATTCACAATTGCTAAGTCATGAAAACATCCCAAATGTACGTCAATGGATAAAGAAATTTATTATATACATTCAATGGACAATTTTTCTGCCATAAAAAGGAAAGAAATTGTGTCATGCTTTATTATGGATGAACCCTAAGGATATTACACTAAGTAAAATTATCCCATCATAGAAAGACTGAATCGCATGATTCCACTTAAATGAGGTATGTAATGCAAACTTATTAAGAGCAGAGAGTAGAACTGTGGTTGCCAGGGGCTGGAGAGAAAGGAAAATGGGGAGTTGCTATTCCCTGGTATAAAGTTTCAGTCATGCAAGATGAAAAAGCTCTAGAGATCTGCTGTATGCCTACAGTTAACAACACCTACTGTATGCTTAGAAGTTTATTAAGAGAGATTTCATGCAGGGCAGCCCTGGTGGCGCAGCGGTTTAGCGCTGCCTGCAGCCCAGGGTGTGATCCTGGAGACCTGGGATCAATCCCATGTTGGGCTTCCTGCATGGAGCCTGCTTCTTCCTCTGCCTGTGTCTCTGCCTCTCTCTCTCTCTCTCTCTCTTCTCTCTCCCTCTCTCTCTCTCTTTTTCTCTGAATAAATAAATAAATAAATCTTTCAAAAAAAAAAGATTTCATGCTATGTGGTGGGGTTTTTTTTTTTACTACAATTTAACACAAATTTGACAGAGGAATTAATAGTGATTTAAATACAGCAGAAGAGATTTAGCCAACTGAAAGATAAAATCTAAACATTACATACCATAACTGCACTGCAGATTATACTATACATTGTAGTACAGAGAAACAATGAGATGGGGGAAGAAATGAGAGTTTAAGACATATGTAGGGTAGAATGAGAAATTTTAACGTATCTAATCAGAGAACCGAAAGAAATTAATATTTAAAGAGAGAATGACTGACTGTAGAACTGATGAAAGAGATAAATCCACAGATTATAAATCAAACAAATCATGCAGCTTGTAGTACAGACAGGCAATGAACTCATGGGAAAAATGATTGAGAAGTTAAGGCACATGGAGGAGTTATGGCCTAACAGAATTGAATCAGAGTCCTCAAATGAACCTCTAAATGAGCAGAAACAAGGTTCAAAAAGATAATAGTTGATAAGTATCTAGAACTAATCAGACAGGAAATCACAGACATAAGAAGCAAGAAGGAAAAAAGGAAATCCATCACAGGGCCATGTGGGTGACTCAGCTGGTTAAGTGTCTAACTTGATTTCGGCTCAGGTCATGATCTCAGGGTTGTGAGACCAAGCCCTGTGTGAAGCCCCTCCTCCCTATTCTATTTCCCTTTCTTAAAAAACAAACAAACAAAACAAAACAAAACAAAAACCTAAATACACTGTATTGAAAGTCCAACACCTAAAGAAAAACCAGAATCTTAAAAAGACAGATGGAAAAGATCACCTAGTTAATGGCAGATGACTTCTGAACAGAAACCATGGAAATCAGCAGACCACAGAATACTATCTTTGGAACAATGAATGAAAATAGCTGTCAACTTAGAATTGGAGACTGAGCAAAACTATCATTGAATAATAAGGGCAAAATATATTTCAGATTTAAAAAAAGAAAGTTTATGACTAACAATCCTTTACTAAAAGAACTTCAAGGCATTCATTGGGCAAAGGGAAAACAACCCCCAAAAGAAAGTCTGAGAAGGAGGAAGAAATGGTTAAAAAAAAAAAAAAAAATTTAAAAACCATGTGGCTAATTCTACCTGTTATTTAAGGGGAGGAGGCAAGCTTAGAGTCCCCCTACTCCTCCACCATCTTAATCCCCACCACAGGGTTGATTTTAACAACCTGGGCCTTAAAAAGAAGAAGAAAGAAGAAAGTAGTAGTAGTAGGAATTCATAATAGCATTTTGGCCAGAGAGAAACAGGAGGCAGTGATGTTTTTCTCACAATGGATTGTCCTGCACACTCACCTTGGAGACCAGTAGTGTGGGTCATACAAAGACAGATGTTCAGCTCCAGCACACAGCAGTACTTGCTATAACCAATTCAGAATTTTTCTTAGAAAGATGAGTCACACCATAAAGGATTTGTGAGTTGGGGATAAGGGGGAAAGAGCAGGGCACTCCAGATGGACAAAATGGCACAGGTTCAAAACAGAGATGAGCACAGCATAGCCTGTTCTTCCTCGTACCATTTCGGATATTCTTTTAAAATTTCTAAGACAGGGGCACCTGGGTGGCTCAGTGGTTGAGCGTCTGTCTGCCTTTGGCTCAGGTCACGATCCCGGGGGTCCTGGGATCGAGTTCCTACATCAGGCTCCCTGCAGGGAACCTGCATCTCCATCTGCCTATGTCACTGCCTCTCTATGTCCCTCATAAATAAATAAAATCTAAAAAAAAAAAAAGATAAATAAAAAATAAAATTCCTAAGACAAAACCAAAACGAACCAAAAATGCACCTCCAAGAAGCAACAGTGGAAGATGTCAGAGATGATAACCACTTAACCTTCTGAAGGCTTCTCCCTTTGCTTGTAGCATGCAATGCTTACCCTTCCCAGTGTCCCTAAGGTATTTTGATGATAAATGAAAAAAATCCAAAAGGGGAATGTTCTAGCACTGATGTGTTACACATTACTACCAGTCACTGTGCTGGGTGCTGGGGATACAAAATAAACGGGACAAAGTAAGTCGGCGATTAGAACACAGTGTGATAAGTACGCAGTGACCTGTGTGGCACACACAGAGTCCTGAGCAACCCAAGGGTAGTGGCAAAGGCACGCTTTTCTTCTGCCTTTCACATCGTGAACACCGATTCCCATAGGACACAGTACTGATGGCCACCGTAGATCCACTAGCACTTGTGATAGTCATCAGAGGTAGTTTCAGATCAAAAGAATCACCTTCAAGAGTTTTATTATTAAAAGATTCTCAATAAATTTAACCAAAGCATCCCAAGAAGGGGTCAAATCAATTTTCTTCATACTGATTAAAATTTCGCCACAGAAAGCTGGTCTGGGCATTTTGGATCCAGAAAAAAAATCGGCGTAACGAGAGTTTTCCTAAAACACGGAAAAACAAGTATATCTTGCTTCATTTCAAAGTACCTAAGAGTAATGGTAATATGTTATCCACATTCACGCTAGAACTATCCAAGTATAATCTAAGAGAAGAAAAAAAAATTTCAAACATCCATTCTTTCTCTGGACTCTTTACAATCTGACATCAAACACATTTTGCATAAATTAATTCTATGACCTGTAACGTATCTTTTCCACCTCTTCTACTTGACCATGAAGTGCTTATTGCATTATCATCGTCGGTTATTCTGTGGGACTTAGCCGATTCAGGCCTATCAACACACAAATCCTTCATCTCATAACTCCTGAAGAAGTGCACACAGAATGTTCTGAAAGAAAAGCTACTACTACATACCGCAGTAGTAACAGGAGATCAGGGCTGAACACTCCTCTTTTGAAAGCCCTAATGTATCCTCAACATATATTAGCGACATATATGGGGGGTATATACATTCCCAAGGATACAAAATCCAAATACATTCACATAAACAAAATTTCATATTAACTGCAAATGACAATACAATACAAAGATGGTTTTGTAGAGTGCCGTATCTGTTTAATTCAAAACACTTCTAGCAGTGTTAGACCGTTTTTAGTTATGTCCTTGATATTACAAAGGACCTGGAAGTCTTTATGGTCATATGAATATAAATTTTCCCAACAATCTTTAAAACTGTCACTTGAACTGAAAACGACCACAAACAAATGTACGTTTTGAATGCCATACAACTGCATTAATATACTGGCAAAGAAGCAGGTGTGTTCTTTATCTCACTGATGAGAGGGTAAGTCAGAATGGATTATGACATTTACTGCTAACCCGAGGATAGAGAGAGACACCAACAATGACTTAATGGCCATCCCTGGTGGTCCCTCTGATAAACTCCTATGGCACTTACAAACCAGCTTAGCCCTATTTATGCAGTTTTCTACTGTACACTGTTTGTTTGGGATTATGTTTACTTTTCCCGTGAGCTCCTTGAGGGGAGAGGCCTTATCTTAGATAATACTTCTGTGTCCCTTCCAGCTCAAAAACAAAGCTGGGTGCACATTTACTGATGAACCAACAGCCACAGTGTAGTAGGTGCTTCCCCAAATTGGGAGGTATCAGGCAAGTAGGAGAAAATGAGAACTGGATAGAGTAAGCTACATGGAGATACAGTTCACGTACAACCCAAGGGCAGGGGACAAGACCATCAAAGTGACTTTGAAATAACACGTTCAGAACCAGAGCAAATGAGTTTCTACGGCATAATTATTTTCGGCAGGTACAACAAAATTTATCACAGGGTTATTGCTTAGCTTAAAAATCCACCGGGTTTTTTTTTTTTTTTTGAGGGGGGGAGGGTCTTACACGTGATGCTGCATTTTGTACTATTCCTCGATGCCTATTCCTATCCTGTACCTCATATCCTTAAAAAGTACCTTATTCATGCAAGTATGGGAAGAGCTCTACTATTCAAAACCCCCAAAAGAAAATAAAAACAATGTATTTTTCCACTCTTCCTAGGTTAACAACACAAGTGTTCCGCTAATAAAAACAGAGGTCATCCTCCCTGTTACTTTTCATTCACACCGAAATGACACACTGAGGGGGATCTTTTCAGAGTTGCTGATGCAGACCTTCTGTTTCAAAAACTCGACTTTAAGATCAACTGCCACCAAATTTTTCATCTTTTCCCCTGACCGACCTTCAACCTCTCCGTCAAAATTACGCATCCATGATGTATTTAAAAACACACACACACACACACACACACACACACAGTTTGGGCTGCAAGACCAAGTTGTAATTCACGCTCAGGCAGCAGCTGCCTCACACTGTGCATTTTCCATGCACGATACCAGGGAGGACAAAAGCACGCTCTGAAATACCTTCCCAGCTCTTCTAACAATAGTCTCTTACTAGGATTTCTTCCCCCTTTCCCGCGATTATATTGAGTGTCTGCGTTCCCCTACTCGCCCGAGATGAAACAGTCTGTTTATTCCAGCCGCCGACGCTTCAGAGGTGAGCTGCTGCTATCTTCGCCCTCGTACCTTTTGTCTAAGGACGCAGGAGCACTTGGGATCTTATTTTGCCAACCCTGCGACGGGCACTGCTACACCAGGGGCTGGAGTCGGAGCCAACCACACAACCAGCCGGGGCTGCACAGCCCCCCAAACTGGGTACCCTCCAGCTCCTTCTAAACCCGCTCGGAAAATCAGCCCAGGCCCTATGCACAAGTCAAGAGGGTCAAAAAAAAATAAAAATAAAAAAATAAAAATAGAGGTGGGGGGGGACCTTTTCTACAAAGAAACTCACACACTCACACACACACACACACACTCTTGTACTTTTCAGAAGGTGGGAATACAACCGATCCCGGCCTCCGAGTTGAACCCCCAGGGGCATCTGCATCCAGATAAAACAACTCCGGAGGGCAATTTGATCAAAGATGCAGAAAAAGCCTTCCTTCAAAGAAACGCACCGTGTGACACTCGGAGGAGGGGGGGGGAGGAGGAGGAGGAGGAGGAGGGGGAGAGGTGGTTAAAGTAAAACCTGCCCTGAATTGTCAGCTCTGGCTGGAGGCAGAGGACGGGAAGGCGCCGGCCTCCGCGGGCTCCTGGGCGTCTCCGCCCGACCCGGGCCGCCGAGGCCGTCCGGGGACCGCCGCTCCCGCCCCCCGCCCCCCGCCCCCCGCGGAGCTCGGCTGCACCGCCTCGGCCCCGCGCGCTCCGCCGCCGCCGCCGCCTGCCCCCGGCGCGGCCCGCGACCCGCGACCCGAAGTGGGACACGGGGCGACAAAGAGCAGAGTCACGGGGCAGCGCCGGGGGCCGGGGGCCGGGGGGCAGGGCCGGGGCCGGGATGCCCGCGCCCTCGCCCTCGCCCTGCGGGCGGCCGGCGGCGCGGACGCGGCTGGATGCGCCGCGGGGGCTGCGCGGGGCGCGGGGCTCCAGGTGCAGGCGGCGCCGCGGCGCGCTCGGGGCTGGGGCTGGGGCTCGGGGCTCGCGGCTCCCCCCGGGGTGGCGTGGGGTGGGGAGGCGTGGGGTGGGGGGCGGCCCCGGCTACTCACGTTCTCCGTGTCCCGCTCGTTCACCGTCGGCAATGGCGTCCGCGCCGACATCTTGGGCGGGCGGCGGGGTCGGGCCGGGGTCTCGCCGGCCGGGCCGGGGCGCGGGGCCCGCGGCGAGCGGAAGGGGGCGCGGGCGCGGGCGCGGGCGCGGGCCGAGCGGCTCCCGCAGGCCGCGGGGCGGTGCAACAAGCGGCCGCGGCGGGCCGAGGGCGGAGGCCGCGGAGGCAGGGGAGGGGGAGCCGCGTCCCGCGGCGGCGGCGGCGGCGGCGGCGGCGGCGCGGCGGCGGCGGCGGCGCCGGCGGGGGACGCGGGCGGCAGCGAGGGCGGGCTCCGGGCGAGGGCGGCCGGCGGGCGCGGGCCGGGCGGCGGGGCGGGCGGGATGCGGCGCCGAGGGGCGGGGGGAGCGGGAGGCGGGGAAGGGGCGGGCGGGGAGCTCGCCCCGCAAGAGCCCGCCCGGCGCGCCCCGGGAGCCGCGGCCCCGGCGGCGCCGCCCCGCGCCCCCCGCAGGTGTGCGGCGCCGCCCGGCCGAGCCGCAGCCACGCGCCCGGGGCCCAGCGGCGGCGGCGGCGGCGGCGGCGGCGGCCCGGCTCCCGGCGCGCCCGTCCCGGCTGCTCGGCGCGCTCCCCGCCGCCCTGCCCGCCCTCCGCGCCCACCCGCCGCCGGAGGAGCGGCCCGAGCCGGCAGCGCGCGGAGCGGCGGGCGCGGCGCGCGGCGGCCCGAGGCACTGGGCGGCCGGCGGCGGGTGGGCGGGCGCCAGCCGAGGGGCCTCGCCATTCATTCCCTCATTAGGGATGCGGGGCCGCCCCGCCCCGCCCTCCCCGCCCGCCCCCGCCCCCGCCCCCGGGAGAGCTCGGCGGTCCGGGAGCCTCCGGGGCTTGTGCGTGCACTGGGCTCGGGCGTGGGGGCTGCCGGGCGGGGGCCGCCCCTTTGTCCGTCGCGGCGGCGAGGGCGGGTGCATCGCACCTCGGGGCCGGCCCCGGGCTGACCCCGCGCTCCCCGCCCCGCGCCCGAGCTGGCCCCACCGCCGCCCGCCGGGCCGCGGGGCTCGGGGGCGCCCCAACAGTCGGGCCCACGGCGCAAAAGCCGCCCCCCGGCCCCGGAGGCGCCCGCAGCCCCCGCGGGGTGCACATGCTCGGGCCGGGCCGCCCGCCGCCTGGGGAGCGGGGAGCGGGGAGCGGGGAGCGGCGGCGCTGGGGGTGGCCCGGCGCCCCCCGCAGCACCCCCGGGGCGCTGAGCCCCGGAGTCCCGACGTCTACACTGACGGATCGTCACTTCCTGGGACACAAGGAAGCGTCGCCGAGGCGAGCTGCTTTGGGGAGGGTGGGGAGCTGCCTTAGGTTCTGGCCCAGCCCCTCCTCCTCCTCCTCCTCCAGGTGGCTTCCTCGCCCTTCCGCCCACCTGCCACGTTTATATCCCTACACATCCCCGCGCGAGGCGCTGTCCAGGGCCCCGGAGCCCTCGAAAAGGCAATGCCACTTCTCCCTGCCTTATCTGGGAGCTTACATTTTGCACACTCAGCCTCTAGGACCAAAAAAAATAAATAATTGATTTTAAAAAAACCAACCCTTATCATCTCTCTATTCTTCTTTCCAGTATTTCTCATTCGCTTCCTTGCAAGGCTGGGCAGAGAGGTAAAAGGGGCAATAGACAGAAAAGAGGTACAGCCCAATTTCTGAGCTGCTTCCCTGAGCCTCCGATGGGAATCTTAAGATGATGGGAAATTACCCGCCCCCCTCGCCTGAAGTTCATCCATTTGAAGAATCCCTGCACCAGATGGTTTTTATCCTGACTCATTAAAGGTTGTTTCTGCAAATTTAACACTTGACCCTTAAAACATGTTCCGAAAAGACCCAAAATAGCAAATACAAAGATACTCTGAGGATTGAAAAAAAAAAAACAATCATCTGGTAAATATTCACCTCTTGAACACCATCTATGTATTTATTTCTGTAGCAGTGTGTCTTGTAAACACTTCCCAATTTCGCAAAGCAAATAAAAATCACAAGATCCCTTTGGTGTTCTCTCCACTACTCAAATAAGATTGAGGCTTTGGAACTGTAAGGCTGCATCCTGAATTATGGTGTATAACTGAGGATGCCAAGCTTGCACAGTCCCTCTGCGGAGATCCTGAATCACCAAGATGTACTGAAGTTGCCAGGGCAGAAGCCTGTACTTTCCTGATCAACTAGAGCCACTGCTGCCTATAGGGGTTGCTGATGCAGTGTCAGCAGCACCGTTGACTGCTGCAGCCACTGGAGGACCTTGTGTTTCGATAGTCCCTGTGTCAACGTGGGAATAAACAAGAATCTGTGGAACAGCGCTCAACCCCATTGGGATAGGAATCATTCCTTCAACTGCTAGCTTGGAGTTTGCTTTTTGATGTCCATTCACATAGTATCCTGTCTTTATCCTGGTATTAGCTCAGACAGACACTTGTTTCCATGTTAAAAAAAAAAGTCCATGTGTCTGACTTCTTTAAGATCATAGATGCACCAGGTTGATGGTGTATAGAAAAAGAAAACTGGAGTACGTGGTTCTGTTCAATCACGTGCCAGTTACGATACCCACAGGTCCACCTCCATAAGGTTCTCTATACCTGTAAGGTTTAATGGCTAATTAGAGACAGAGCTCAAAGGAGAGGCCAAGATTCTGGCACAGTGTCTTGCAAGACTTTAAAGCGTATGTTAAAAGTCATGGGCAAATCCCTTAGCTATGTTTGCTATACTGAGCTGTATATTGAAACTTACCGAAAATTATATAGTAATAGTAAGGGATACTTATTTTTAAAATCAATCTGTAGGACACCAGGGTGGCTCAGTTGGTTAAGCGCCTGCCTTCGGCTCAGGTCATGATCCGAGGTTCCTGGGATCCAGCCCTGCATCAGGCTCACTGCTCTGAAGGGAACCTGCTTCTCCCTCTCCTTCTGCCTGCTGCCCCCTCTGCTTGTGCTCTCTCTGTCAGATAAGTAAAATCTTAAAAAAGATAAGTAAAATCAATCCATAAAGATAGCTTTTTTTAACAGTGGCACTACATTCAAAAGGAGTCTTATCAGGTCGATAGCTCAAGTCCATAATGCTGGCTACCAAAATAGACTAGAAAACCGTGCTATACCCCCCAAACGGCATTCAAATAATCCTTATTCCTGCCTACAATTTTAGGCTTGGTATATGATGAAAATCCATTTAGCATAGGTTAGAAAAAAGTCATTGAGGCATTGAGTGTGTGCACCTATATGGATTATCCTCCCCCTAAGGAGGCAGTATTGTGGATAGATTACAATTTATTTAGGTACAGTCCTTAATAATGAGAATGCTCATGAGCAAAATTTTCTTGTGTCACTAAATATAGCTCCTTGTGCCTGTCACTATGAGGAAATGACAAAAGGAATATTTTAAGGCTTTAAGTAATTTTCTTTAGGATTATTAACCAACCTTTAATTTAGAGGTTTCTGACCTCAGTTGCCCTAATACCTGAAAAGGTTCCAGAAAAAAGTTAGAAGTACTGAGAAAGCAAAAGATAAATAAGGATCTATAAGATTCTAAACCTCCACTGAAATGTGCTAAAAGAGCATTGTCCATCAGCAGCCTTATGGGGTGCAATTTTCCAGAACTATACAGTCCTATACAGTAGATATCGGCTACACATGGCTATTGAACTCTTGATATGTCACTAAAGTGGCTAGGGAACTGAATTATTATTTGATTTCCCTTGTAATTAATTTTAAATAATTTAAAAACATATTTGATTCAGTTATTGGTGAATTTTAAATCTTTAAGAAAACACTTGGATATACAAACCTGCCCTTTCAACTAAATACTTTAAGAAAAAAAGATTTTATTTATTTATTTTAGAAAGAGGGAGAGAGTACATGCATGAGGGGGGATGGGGCAGAGGAAGAGAATCTTCAAGCCAACTCCTCACTCAGCACAGAGCCCCATGCAAGGCTTCATCTCAATCTCCCAACCCTGAGATCACTACCTGAGTGGAAACCAAGAGTTGGACACTTAACCAACTGAGCCACCCAAGGATCCCTCAATCAAATATTCTGAAATCTAAATGCAGCTCAAGTATTTCTTTTTTTAAAAAAGAATTTTAGGGGAACCCTGGGTGGCTCAGCAATTTAGCGCCTGCCTTCGGCCCAAGGGGTGATCCTGGAGTCCTGGGATCGAGTCCCACATCGGGCTCCCTGCATGGAGCCTGCTTCTCCCTCTGCCTGTGTCTCTGCCCCACTCTCTCTCTCTCTCTCTCTCTCTGTGTGTGTGTGTCTCACGAATAAATAAATAAAATCTGGATCCCTGGGTGGTGCAGCGGTTTGGCGCCTGCCTTTGGCCCAGGGCGCGATCCTGGAGTCCTGGGATCGAGTCCCACATCGGGCTCCCTGCATGGAGCCTGCTTCTCCCTCTGCCTGTGTCTCTGCCCCTCTCTCTCTCTCTCTTTCTCTCTCTCTCTCTCTGTGTGTGTGTCTCACGAATAAATAAATAAAATCTGGATCCCTGGGTGGTGCAGCGGTTTGGCGTCTGCCTTTGGCCCAGGGCGCAATCCTGGAGACCTGGGATCGAATCCCACGTCGGGCTCCTGGTGCATGGAGCCTGCTTCTCCCTCTGCCTGTGTCTCTGCCTCTCTCTCTCTCTCTGTATGACTATCATAAATAAATAAATTAATTAAAAATATAAATAAATAAAATCTTTACTTTTTTTAAGATTTTATTTATTTATTCATGATAGACACAGAGAGAAGCAGAAACACAAGAGGAGGGAGAAGCAGGCTCAACGCCAGGAGCCAGATGTGGGACTCCATCCTGGGACTCCAGGATTGCGCTCTTGGCCAAAGGCAGGTGCTAAACCACTGAGCCACCCAGGGATCCCCTAAATAAAATCTTTAAAAAAATTTATTTCATGTGTTTCTTTCTACTTTTCCAAATGTGAATACTGAAAAATATAAAATTACATATGTGACTTAAATCATATCTCTTTTGGACAATACTTCTCTATAAAGCAAAAATGGAAAATAAACAGGTTTAGTTGCTGAAGAATCCAAAGTGTCAATTAGAAACTATTATATTAAAAATTCCCCCCTTGGACCCAACAAACATTATATTAAGTACCACCCTACCACATGCCAAGCACTATACAGTTCAAAGGAAATATTCTTCACCTAATAGTTACCAGCAGTTCATGTTTTTACAGAGCTCAATGAAAAATATGGTGAATTCGTACAAATGAGCGGTAACAGATTACAGTCTTTTGTAAACAAACAATTTATCCAATATGACAGATTTGGTAGAGTTCTTAATAAATTCATAACACTGTACATTTCTTATATCACATGCTCTAAATGTATCTAATATCTGATAGACTTGGCCAATCAACAGGTATTTACTATTGAGAACCTACTTTGTTTCAGTAGGATACAAGGCTATCTACAGTCTTTCCTTTAACCCACAGAGCAGCTCTGTAAGGTAACAAAGAGTTGTCCCAGCTAAAGAGAAACATGGTTAATGTCCACCAGGAAAAGAACAATCCGTTCTTAAATCAATCAATCAATCAATCAATCAAAGGTCCTGACTGTTCTCCTGTGTTAACAAGGTGAATTTTGATCCCATGTCAACCATCTACCCATAAAATGTAGACTCACTGAAATGGAAATGGACCTCAAGAGAAAAGATGGATTTGATCTTAACAACAGTATAAAGCTGCTGCCTTTTCCGTTGTCTATATGGTCATAGAAGGTTTGAAGAGTCCTGGGATTCTACACTCTAGGCTTGCCTTTATGGCTGTCCACGTCAAGCCCCAGTCATCTCAGGGGGAGTTTAGGTTGGGCCACTCCACATCTCACAAACATCGTCTCGGTCTTCGCAGTATTTAACCTCTTGCCATCCCCCAAGCACTCTAGGCTGGGCAACAGCACACTGGAATTCCCGGAACATACCACACTGCTTGACTCCTCTGCACTTCTGTGTCATCCGTTCTCTCTTCTGGGAATGTCCTCCCCTCTTTTATCTCTGATGGACTCAGATTTGGCCTTTAAGAACCTTCTCTTGGAAGGCTTCCATGACATCCCTGCCCCTCCCTACACCTACAGAGTTAATTAATCACTTGGCACCACCTCCAAACTGTGAACATCCTTCTGCTGGTACTCTCCTGGCTCTGTGTACCCGGCTGGTGCCCCATCCAACTGTGAGCTAGGTCAAGGAAGGGAACATGTCCTTTTTTTTTTTTTTAATTGTATTTGAGCATAGTTGACACACAATGTTACATTAGTTTCAGGTGTACAAGGTAGTGAGTCAACCTCTCTGTATGCTATGCTCACCACAAGTGTAGCTACCATCTGTCACCCACACAATGCTTTTCTGTATCATTGACTATATGCCCTAAGTTGTGCCTTTTATTCCCATGACTTGGGAGTATAGTCTACTTAGCTCTCTTTGCCCAGGGCCTAGCACAGTGCATGGCAATTAGTAGGTACCTGGTTTCCTAAATGACTTTTATTGACTTGTTCTATGCTGTAAATTTTCCTGCCCTTCTGCATGCTCTTGAATCCTAAGAAGCATCATGTAGGAATTGAAAACAGAGTATAGGAGAATCACAAAAGTTTCCACCTATGGGCTATCAGAGCAGATAAGAGGTCACACAGTATATAAAATATCTTCCCAATAAGTGTTATTGACTGGGTAGCCGTGACTCTGTTCTGTCTGTTGTGTAGTAATAGCTTAACACAGGACTGCTAATTTTATTACCCTGTGATTTTACTGCAATCATTCGTTTTTATCCATACGTAGGAGTTGCCGATCAGTGCTATTTCAAGAAAACAGTCTTTTTAAATGAGTATCTGCATAAGCCAAGGTGCAGTGACAGCAAGGACTCAGTCAGGAGAAAGCACTTCACAGGTAGGTGAAAAAATTCAAGGTGAAGGAGTGCCACAGCTGGCCCATCAGCCCCAGGAGGAGTCAAGAGGAATCAGGTGGCTCTTCCTCCTAAGCAAGAGCCTTTCAGCGGACTGAGCATTACAGCATCACCTGGCAGTGCAAATTGGGACAGCAAAACAAAGGACAAGACACGTGGAAGTGATTACCGGTGGTGAGTTACACATTGGTCTTTGGCAACATTGAAAAAATGCAGATAAAAATCAGCGTTACCAGTATCATGTTCGAATAAAAGGACACTGGTTACGTAGAGACTCATATAGGTGTGCATACACCCACTTTGCTGTACCTTCCAAACTACAGTTTTGCAATGTCACACGGGAAGCAAAACAATCCTTTGAAAGTCCTATGGGAACCACCCTAAAGTAAGAGTTGGGTTCTTTCCCTTGATATTTGCATCTGCAAATTGAGCATAATGCAATCAACACCCTTTTAAACAACTTTGTAATTTGATTATCTGATTTCGTGGACAGCAGCATACTGAGTGAACTGTCCTCTTATCTTATATTTTTGTACCTATTTCGTTAGTGTTAAAACATCAGTTTTGGGATCCCTGGGTGGCGCAGCGGTTTGGCGCCTGCCTTTGGCCCAGGGCACGATCCTGGAGACTCAGGATCGAATCCCATGTTGGGCTCCCTGCGTGGAGCCTGCTTCTCCCTCTGCCTGTGTCTCTGCCTCTCTCTCCCTCTCTCTGTGTGACTATCATAAAAAAAAAAAAAAAAAAAAAAAAAAAAAAAACATCAGTTTTATAAATTTCTTTTCATAAATGTAGTTTATTTAATCTCTTCAAATTGTTTCTGCATTAAGTGCTACACGATATACATTTTGATGATTTTCTTCCTTTCCGACAGCAACACTGACACCATTTGTTACTTTGCTTTTCACTCATCCATTCACTTAAAAATATTGAGCCCTGCTAATGCCTGGCACTATTCTTAGCTCTTCAGAAAGAGCAGTAGACAACATAGACAAAAGTCCCCACCTACATGAAGTTTACATTTTGGTAAGCGTTTTCAGTGTCTAGGCAGTTCAAAACCAGAGGCCCCCATAATACAAATAACATTTTATGCTCTGCGTTGGTGATTTTTCTCCTTTAACAAACATAAGCACCCAGATTTAATTTTTTTTAAAGTAATGAATTGCAGTCGCTTGGTCTTTTCTCCAATCCACAGGTAATTGCTTTCTCTCTTAATATATTGGCCTTTCTCCAATAAGCTTTTATATAAACAGCTTCAACTGGTTCCACAAGTAGGTTGGGTACTTTAAAACCATAATAAAGATGCCTTCCTGACCGGGTGACTTGTATTGGATCTACATTCTGTAATATTATCCGAGCTTTATTATATTGACACCAGTATACCTTCTACATTTCGTCATTATGAACTACTTTACCTTCAATCACTGCTAGTTTGCTTCCTATTTCCATTAACCCCAGACCAACTGTCAATATTTTGGTAGTTCAGCAAGGACCATGTAATAGAGAGGAATCTATATTTATAATCATTTTAGTGATTTTTTTTTCAGGAAAAAAAACGGTTTTGGAAAATGTCTTTTCTGTCTGTCCTATAAAACTTAAGCTCCCTGTTACTCACTTGGGTGGAATATTCCACTTTTCCTGCAGAGTTCTCATAATACTGAGAGAGGCCCTGGGAGCTGTCTTCCCAGTGCTCTTATCTCCAAGGCCTGCTATAGTGCCTAGAAATGGGAGTTACTCAATTAACAGTAATTGAAGAATGAAACAGAGATTTCATAATTTCTCTGAATTTGATTGTAGGTTTTCAGACCCCCAATTTCTTTCAGACAACCTTTGTGTTCTGCTACTCATTAGTGAAGGATCCAGGTTAAGTGTCCCTTGATCTTTCCAAACTGGCTCTCCATTGTCACCCCTTGGGCATTTGCCACACATTGCTTAGTTGCTCAGTTGACAAGGCTCCCAGATTAACTTTTTCCACTATTTGCCAATATCCTCTTTTTCTCATTCTAAAGCAAGGATCCAAATTCCTAAAGTTATAAACATCTCTTTTAAAAAGTATTTAAATCGTGGAATATGCATCTCAGATTACCATGGCTAGAATCTGGGTTTACCTATATGTAAAAAAAATGTATTTCCTTTGTAATATTTTTAACTATTCTTTTGCTGTCTACTGTGTCAGATCAAACCTTAATCCCACCTAACACTAAGCCACAAATCAACTGCATATTTTTAAACACCTACTATGTGCTTAGTGCTAGTCTAGGAGGAGCTATGCACAAGGTCTGGCACTAGCCTGTTGCAATTAATTTTTGCATAAATACAGCAAAACTTAAATTGCAGAAGTTGAGCTGTACATTTCCAGTGATCACTGAGAAAGTATATTGTGATATTATGTTATACTTCTGGAGCTTCTCTTTTATAATGGTCTACAGAGTCTATGGCACATGTTTTGTGTATTCTCAGAGGTGGTACGTCTTTGTCTTTTGGGGGTTTATTTTTAACAAAGACTCCAACTGAACTTTGATAAGTAGTATAAATCATTAAATTAATCTCACATTTTTTATCAAAAATTAAGAATGTAAGAGTGGCAAGAATATTTTCTTGCCTTCATCAAGGTGGGTCGTGCTTTAAAGAAGTACTTAAAACATTGAAAGATGACAGGCTCTCTACAATAAGCACAAAACCTTGAAAAGTGGGACACCTGGGTGGCTCAGCCATTGAATTGAGTGACATGATCCCTGGCATGATCCCTGAGTCCTGGGATGGAGTCCTGCATCACAGGCTCTCTGAAGGGAGCCTGCTTCTTCCTCTGCCTGTGTCTCTGTCTCTCTGTGTCTCTCATGAATAAATACATAAAATCTTAAAAAAAAAAAAAAAACCTTGAAAAGTAACTATTTTAACAGAGGCTTTCATTGTTTTATAATCACTTCCACACATGGTCATGTGGCTCATGCAGTTAAGGAACATGCATCTTGATAGAATGACATGAGGAGTTAAGGAAAAAAATTTAGTGTTAATTGTTAGGTGTCCAAAGGTCCCTAGAGGCAGACAAAAGTGAAAAAGAAGCTTCAAAGAGGAGCATTAGTACATATCATCATCAATTTCATTAAGAGCCAAGATTTACTGGCCAACAGGTACATGAAAAGGTGCTCAACATCACTACTAATCAGGGATGTCCAAATCAAAACCACAATGAGACATCACCCCACACCTGCTAGAATTGCTGTTATCAAAAAGACAAGAAATAACAGCATTGGCTAGGATGTGAAGGAAAGGGAGCCCTTGTGTGTTCTTGGTGGCAATGTAAATTGGTGGAAAACAGCATGGAGGTTCCTGAGAACATTAAAAATAGAACTACCATATGATTCAGCAATTCCATGTCTGGGCATTTATCCGAAGAAAATGAAAACACTAATTGCAAAGAAATATACACCCCCACGTTCATTGCGACACAATTTTTCAGAGCCAAGATATTGAAACAACTGAAGTTGTTTCAGATGAATGAATAAAGGAAAATACACACACACACACACACACACACACACACACACACAAAGGAATATTATTCAGACATAAAAAAAGAAAGAAATCCTGCCACTAGCAACAACATGGATGAAACTCGATGGCATTATGCCAAGTGAAATAAGCCAGACAAGAATGAAAAATACCTTATGATCTCCTTCACATATAGAATTTAAAACAAAACAAAAATTAAATCAAAAATCAAAACCAAGCTCATAGATATGGAGAACAGATTGGCGGTTGCCAGGTGCTGGGAGCAGGGCCCAGGGGGTAAAGTGGGTGGAATCAAAAGGTACAAATTTCCATTATAAAATAAATGTCATGGGATGGAGTCCTGGTACAACATGATGACTATAGTTAATAATACTACATTGCATATTTGAAAGTTGCCAGACAGTAGATCTTAAAAGTTCTCATCACAAGAAAAAAAATTGTCACTACGTATGATGAATGTTATCTAGTCTCTTATTGTGATGATCATTTCCCCAATGTATACAAAAACAAATAATTATATAGTATAACTGAAACTAATATAATGTCATGTTATATCTCAACAAAAATAAACAAAGATAAACTATATTACAAGGAGAATATGTTGGGACACCTGGGTGGCTCAATGGTTGAGAGTTTGCCTTTGGCTAAGGTCATGATCCCAGGGTCCTGGGATCAAGTCCCACATCAGGTCCTCTGCAAGGAACCTGCTTCTACCTCTGCCTGTGTCTCTGCCTCTCTCTCTGTGTCTCTTATGAATAGATAAATAAATTTTTTTTAAAGAAAATGAGCCTATACTTACGTGTATTTTCTAAAGCTTTTGTCTATATTATCTCTTGGAATCCACGCTAAAAGTCTGGTAAGCAGACAAATATTCTTAGTTCATTCCCCAAAAAAGAAACCAAGCCTTAAAAGGTGAAATAATTGCCTAGTAGCATATATTTTGTGACAAACCTGGGCCTTCCAACCCTGAACCCTGGCCTCTTTTCATTCATCTATGAGTCTCTCGCATGTACAACCTGGACATCTACCTAAGGATCATTGGTTCCCCTATCCAGTCTCTCATCTCTGCTCCATTTTACCCTTCCTAAAAACCATTGTCAGCCTTCCAAGTATGAGAACATAAGTCCACCTGAGACACGGAGGTGAGAGTTAAGGACAGAAAAATTTGTGAATAACTGTTGTGAATTGATTTGCTATAAATGTGAAATAAAATCAGGTCTGGCCCTAGAGGCAGGATTCAGGTCAAACTGCATTATGTAGCTTATTTGATGTTTTTATATGGATGAAATCAGTTTAGAGTGAAAACCAAGGGCAAACTAGAATTAGGAAAGAAATAATAAAAAGATGTAACTTATAGCCTGGAGGCTGTGTGTGTGTGTGTGTGTGTGTGTGTGTGTGTAAGCAGGTAATACAGCAGGACACCCATATGCAGAAATGGGGAGAAGCTGCCCAGATGATGATTGGGAGAGAGCTCTCAGGCTAAGTATATTGTTAGAGGCATTGGTTTTTTTTCTCTGAGTGGGAGGAGGTCAGATTGCTTAAGCAATGATCATGCTGGAAATGATGCTGTGTATTGACTCAGTGCACACTTATAGACACCACACCACACAGAAATCCCACCTAGAATTGCTTAGCAGTTAAAGTCTGTGGAAGTTTGAGAAAATGCTTCAGTCAGTGCACTGAGGAAATGATGGCAAGGGTGGGCCAACCTAAAGATTTAGGGACGATTTGGTCCTCTTTGGCAATGGGACAAAAAGAAATAAACTGCCCCAATTAGGAACCACAGTACCTTGGTGGTAGGCAGGGCTGGCTTTGTGGGTTCATGACCCATGGGGTCAGCCAGTGCCCTACACTCCTAAGAGTCCCGTGTTTGGTTTAATGCTCTGCTTTCACTACCCTGAAATTATGAATGATTGTTAAACAATGGGACTTGCCCGGGTCCCATAATTTCTGTTCTAGTCTCTCTCACAAAGTTGTTCTGAGGATGAATGAAATGAATACACGTAAAATGCAGAAAACAGTTCTAAGCATTGCAGTTGTCTCTTGATAATGTTATTTATTGTTTCTTCTCCTCCTCCTTCTTCTTCATCTTCATCTTTGTCTTCACCATCCTCCTCTTCCTCCTCCCCCTCCTTCTCACCAGTGATTATACCCTAGTAATGCTGGGAAAGGAGACAATGACCTCAAGCTGTGTAAGCTTCACTAACCTCATCGTCATCTACCCAAGAGGGTAAGTAGTTAATGAAGGACGAGGGGTGTCCTGAAGGCCAGCGTCAGTTTGAATGACCATCTATTCACCTCAGAAGAGTAAATGTGGGCCATTTCTATCAAGCAACCCCAACAGCCACTGCAACAACAACAATCAGCAGTCAGGAAGTGAGATCTCACAATCTCACATACTAAGCCTTGTACTATAATCACACACACACACACACCATTGAAGTCTCCTATTATTTAACACCTACTGAGCACTCTGCAGTTCCTATACATCATTTTGTTTCATCTCCACAATAATCCAATGGAAGCTGCCCAAAGTCACACAGTTATAGAATATGTGAGACTCCACCACACTGTGATGCCTGCAGAATCACACACACACACACACACACACACACACACACACACACACACACATTCCACAAAGCCAAAGGCACCTATAAAGAAAAACAACTGTGTAGAAATACAGTACAGAATGCATCTATTGGAGCCATGAGGAAACAACTAAATGGGTCAGAGTTACATGGGGTTAATTTGAAAAAAGAATGTCTGGGAAGCAGAGCTTTCAGCTGTATTTTTAAAAGACAAAAGGACCCATGTAAGTGAAGAAGAGTGAATCAGGCATCCTCTGAAGAGAATGTAATGACAAATGCATGGAGGCAAGAAGGAACACGCTGTGGACAGGAGATGACATGTAGGTTTGCTTGATGGCCACAAAGTCTTAAGCAATCCAAAAGAACCATTCACGTCCAAAAACATTTAAGGACTCAACTCAGTGTACTTATATGTGAAAAGTTGTCTGTCCCCGAATAGAACCACGAGCCTCTGCTGAGACAGCTTTAAAATAATGCTGGGAACCTCAGCTTGCTTTTTCCAGTTCCTTAATAGTTTTCTCCCAGTGGGACTGTTCAATTCTCCTTGTCTTTGGTCTGCTCTGAATTCTAGCAGCCTCACTCCCTTGGGTCCACAGACCCAAAAAAAGAAAAGTCACAAAACTTTCTATTTCCCTGAGTGCGGAATACAATGTTAATTTATAGTTGAAATGTATTATTGTGTGTTTTCTGACATTCTTTCCCAAAATAATACCACAACTATTTGTACTGAAAAAAATGTTTTGCAGTTCAACATGTGGCAACTCATTTTGGTGAGATACTTTAATGCATTACTGAAGGGACATGTTTGCTTTGCTGCCTGTTATTTTTATAGACACATTTATTTGTGATAGCAAGAGCTTTTACCAACAAAGCAATAAATGAACACAATCCCTACCCCGCCCCCAGAATCTCCTCTGGGGAGGAAGTGGGAGCTGGCCATACCAGGTGGAAGGGATGGTTGGAACTCTGGCTCTGATTGCTGCTTTCAGCATATTTTACTGATGTTTATTTTCTGTGCCTCGATTTCTTTACCTTTTAAATGCTCAGTGGTTGAGTATCTGCCTTTGGCTCAGGTCATGATCCCAGGGTCCTGGGATCAAGTCCTGCTTCGGGTGCCCTGCAGGGAGCCTGCTTCTCCCTCTATGTCTCTGCCTCTCTCTGTGTGTTCCTCACGAATAAATAAATAAAATCTTTTAAAATAAAATAAAATGAATGGAGATAGTAATTTTCACTTCCCAGTAAATGCTTATAAAATGTATTCAAAGTCCTTGTGAAATACAAATAGAAATAAATATACTTATATAAATACAGGCATGAGAGTACTCCCTCCTGTTTATGGTAAAAATACAAAACCTCTGTGATGTCACAAGTCCTCAGAATAGAGCGTTGATCGTTCTCCCCAGCCCTCCCACGTGGCAACCAAAATGCCACTGAAAATTGTATTCACTTATATATGGCTCAACTCTGAGGGAGGAGTCATTGCTCTAGTCTTTGAATTACTCTCCCAGGCTTCTGAGCATGTGTATTTTGCTCTAGAACAATGCTTCTCAAACTATCACGCTAAGGGGCCAGGTTTTCCTCCCCCAAATTTCAAATCTGTCAAAAAATGTCATTTTAATAAAATACAGTGAAAATAAATTCATAGAAAAGTTTAAAAATTTAAATAAAAAAATAAAAAAATAAAAAATGTAAACATAGACATACAAAAGTTTAAACTTAGTAGATTCAATAGACATAAAATCACTCTAATTCTATGTGTCTTTTTTTTTTTTTAAGATTTTATTTTTAATTCACGAGAGACACAGAGAGAGAGAGGCAGAGACATAGGCAGAGGGAGAAGCAGGCCCTCTGCAGAGAGCCCAATGCGGGATTCAATCCCAGGACTCTAGGATTACTACCTGAATCAAAGGCAGATGCTCAACCATTGAGCCAACCAGGTACCCCAAATTCTATATGGTTCTGAGCACTGTCAGTTTGTACTTAGGTCATCGCCAAAGGACAATGAACAATTTGAGGTTTGGTGCCAGGGTGTGGAAGGACCACACTTTGAAAGTACTACTCTACAGAGCTTCCCTCAAGCTCTCCTTGCACCACTCCTACGTGTGCCCACCCAAACACACTTCTTCATTAATGTTGACAGCATGACTCTCCATGGACGAGTCCGTAGTTTAGTGTTGGGGTTCAGAGACAGCATCTCCCCAGGCATTTTCTCCACTTGAAGTCCCAAATTGCCACCGAGTAGTTCCTCAATCACTGGGAAGAGGCATAGCCTTCTTGTAAAGAAAGCGAAATATTCTAGGCTTGCCCAAGCAGCTCCAAAGTCTCAACACCACTCTTGGACTATGTCAGGGATTCCTGAAATGTGCTGTGGTTGTGCTTAGTCAGAGTCCAACACACCCAGGGAAAATGCTAGATCCTCCACATCCCCGTTCTTGGTCAGAACATGTGGGGCCCACCTGAGTCAGGGACCATAGAAGTCTTTTCTTCTTCCCATCCTTTGCTTTTGGTGACCTCTGCCACCATGATAATGACCGCTGCCTACTCAAAAAAGGAAATATCCTTCGGGTCAGCCATCCTTAGTCCTTGGCAAACATTTTTCTCTAATGACTGCATTCCCATGATATCAGATAACTAGAGAATAAAGAACAGCCAATGGGCATCAATCTTTATGACCTTGAGACTAAAAGGAAATAAACGGCTGGGACTTCAAGCCCCACTCCAATGACGTAACGATGGGAGGTTGCTCACCCTTTTACTCTTGCTTCTGCATAGAGCTACAATTAAATTAAGGATGTTTATTTAGGGATCCCTGGGTGGCGCAGCGGTTTGGTGCCTGCCTTTGGCCCAGGGCGCGATCCTGGAGACCCGGGATCGAATCCCACGTCGGGCTCCCGGTGCATGGAGCCTGCTTCTCTCTCTGCCTGTGTCTCAGCCTCTCTCCTCTCTCTGTGTGACTATCATAAATAAATTAAAAAATTATAAAAAAAAAAAGGATGTTTATTTGGAGCCTGAGGAAGACGGAGATCCAGAGACTCCCTGGAAAGATACGTGAAACGATGCATATATGTGAATTGTTCTGTAACAGAGGGCCTTCGTTTTAATCAGATTTTTAAGAATCGCCTAAAGAGAAGTTTCAAACCTCTAAGCAGCCCTAAATGCAAGAGTAGCTCTTTTTCTACTTCGATTTCTTACAGTGTTAGACTCAAGCCTTCGGTAATATTTCCTGTGCATCTAGACATTATGTTTTCCAAAGTACGAGTTGTGATCTAGACCGTGAATCACAATGAGTATTAAAAAAAAGAAATTAGAACAGAATGAAATCCTCACCAGGGCCTCACCTGTGGTAAGGTAAAGGCTCTTTTGTGACGTCTTTGTCGTGCGTGTGTACTGCGTCTTGGTACGAAATGTATTTTGTACACAGGCCGAGTCAAAAAGAGTTGCCAGCCACTGAGGTACAGCTTTCCTCCTTAGGCGTGAGTGTATACAAGGATCATGTGGGCAGTGAGCAAAAATGCATATTCCCAGGCCCTGTCCACAGAGCCTGCTTATGAGAATTCTGCAGGTGCACATGCTCGGCTGGGGGTGTGATGGGGGGAGGCCCCCGGCACCCTCAGATGAATACTCATCTCAGCACAGGCTGAGAACAAAGGCTTGGGAGTTACACAGACCAGCAGGGCAAGACCAGCTCGAGGGCATGGAGGATCCTGGCAAGTTACTCTGTGAGCCTCAGTTTCCCTATCTGTGAAACGGCATCCAGTATCCTACCACATGGGGCAGCTGTCAGCCTTACAGGAAACAGTGCGTGTACCCACAAGGGGATACGTAGGGCCCAGAGCAAAATGAAAATGCAAGGGCACCTAGTTCAGAAGTGATTCAGAGCATTAGGGCAAGTGGGGGTCTTTCTGAGCCTAGGGTCTTGTGCAGCTGCACACCTACGAAGCCAGCCTTGTGTGTGTAAAGCTCCCATCCTGGGCTGCACATCTAGAAAGCTCTCACAGAAGGGCAGCTGTATCTAGCCAGAGTGGATGTAGGTATACATATGAGGCATCTTATATAAAAGTGTTTTATATTTATTTATTTATTTATTTATTTATTTATTTATTTTTAATTTTTTAAAAATTTATTTATGATAGTCACACACAGAGAGAGCGAGAGAGGCAGAGACATAGGCAGAGGGAGAAGCAGGCTCCATACACCGGGAGCCTGACGTGGGATTCGATCCCGGGTCTCCAGGATCGCACCCTGGGCCAAAGGCAGGCGCTAAACCGCTGCGCCACCCAGGGATCCCTATAAAAGTGTTTTAAACAAAAGCACCCCAGTATAAATAGACCAAGGCATTACCGGCCCTTGAGCTAACTATTATGATGCTGATATGAGTTGATTCGAACTTTCTTAATTAGGTTCTAGGATGCTTTGGTCTACAGTTTGGTGGTTTGAAAGAACAACTGTGTAATGACAACGGCTGGATCATTCCAGGCAACTCCCAGGTGTGTGGCCTCTGTGGGTGCCCTGCACCCCTCCCCCGTGCAGGGTCGCAGGTAGCCGGGCACCACATCCCTTCAGCCGGGGCACCCTGAGCGTGTTGGGTGGGGTGGGGGTTGGGGGGGAAGGCACCTCCTGCCCTTCCCCTCTATCAAAGCATCCCAGGAACTGTTCAGCAGCCAGATGAAAGCCTACTCCTTTGACCAGTATAGGATAAACAAAGCACTTGCAAGATCTAAGACTAATTCTCAGAGCTTCATATGGAGTGGAAATCAAGTATTATTAACATCGATTTAGCGATGAAAACATAACACGTAGGAAAACGCACCCAGAACCGCTGGGTGACTTCTCCATGTGCTTCGGTTGTTGGTACCTCTGTGCTTCCAACTCGCCAAATTACGTTCCCACCAGGCCACTCTTACGTGATCTCCCACCATTTCCACTTAAATGCCTTAACCTCAAACAGGTGCAGAACCAAATGTGGCATCTTTGTTCCTCACAATTGCCTCTTTTCCTCCTGACTTTCCATTTTGTGTTAGTATCCCAGACCAAGACCTTGGAATGTTCTGTAGTTTATCTTTACATATAGACCTATTAGACCTAACACACATTGTTTGGATTATAGTTATTTGTGTGTTCCTCTATTGCCCCTACTGAATTCAAGTGCCCAGAGGGCAGGATTTGTGATTCATTCTTTTCACAAGCCCTGCCAGCATCAATAAAAGTCCTTCCTCCATTTCCTTAGTGATAGAGGGTGGAGGGCACTTTCAGCAAGCCTTGATTGTATAACAACACCAGTCGGCATCCCCATGTCCACCTCCCCCTCCTCCATACTTGGGACCCACAACAAATGTCACAATTTGCAATTCTTGTGTTTCCATTAAGAAATAGTTACTGGGATGCCGTTGAGGTGTATGGGTCTTCTACTTACTCCATTGGGTAACAGGGTAACACTTAATTTGAAAGTACTTAAATTTAAGTACCTTAATCCATTCTTGTATGACTTTTTTGGATGTCTGAATACCTGGGACTGGTTCTCTGGTATATCAATCAGTCAACAGGCTTAAGAATAACATACCAATCAATCTAATATGATAGGGCAGGTGCTGATACACTATTCCAAGGCACAATTCTTGACTTCAAGCTTCAAATTTGAATTGAAGAAATTGTCAATGAAATTTGAAACAAATCAAGGAGTTCCTAATGGTTGAAAGAAGTCTTCGTGGAGGTGAGTTTGGGCTTGAGCTTTGAAAGATGAGAAGGGTTTGAAAAGATAGAAGGGAGACAAGAGAAGGCAGTTGGGGGAAACAGCAAAGAGTAAGCAAGGCAAGTCTAATAATGTTAGCATGTATAAGAGATTAGTAAGGAAATCAGCCTGTTTAGGGAGAAAAGGTTATATTTGGGGATAGATATTACCTGAGTTTGTATGTTTAGGTAAGCTTGGAACATAAATCTTGGAATGATGAAAGGACTTTGAACTTAATCTAATAGATGATAGAAAAGCATTACAGACTCTTTTCAAGGAAGCTACAGAAAGAGTACGGGCATAAGAATCTGTCATTGGAACAAAATCTTTTAAAATGTGGGGGTGGGGGGAGTGGGGCGCACAGCCCAGGTGGTTCAGCGGTTTAGCACCACCTTCGACCCTGGAGATCCAGGATCAGGTCCCACATCAAGGCTCTCTGCATGGAGCCTGCTTCTCCCTCTGCCTGTGTCTCTGCCTCTCTCTCTCTCTCTCTCTCTCTCTCTGTATCTCTCATGAATAAATAAACAAAATCTTAAAAAAAAAAAAAGAATCTGTCATTGGTGTATGTGATGATTTGGGAGAATGAGGATTTTGAGGAGGGCAGGTGGGTAAAGGTTTTGTCATAATCTACATGTGAGATGATGAAAGGCTGGCCAGCATCAGAGGTAGGTAGAATGGAGGGGGGGTAAAGGTAGAAGCGATCTGAGAATTGTTGAAAAGCCTTAATACAATCTCCAAGTACCTGCTGAGTGCTTGCTAAGTGCAAGAGCTTCTGGTAGGCCCTGGGAGATCAATGGTGAACAGAACATGCATGGCCCTGCCCTCCCAGAGGCTGTCTTCTAGTTAAGGAGGCAATCAAAGAAGCGGACATTGTACAGCATTGTAGGGATTCCAACGTGAAGGTGGGGAGTGTTCTCCACGGACACATACAGAATGGCTCCCAATCCTAGTGGGTCAAAGGCAGTGGGGAGAGTCAGGGAAGACATTTAAATAAAATGACATCTGATATAGGAGGGTAGGGTTGAAGAAAAAAAAAGTATTATAAGGATAGGAAATTACATGCCAGAAAATGTTAGTCACATGCTCAACACAATAGACACAGAAAACAATATGCCTTAGAAGCATCTCTCAATCTTCAAATCATTTCTCCTTGACTGGCACTGTGCTAGGACCTAGAAGGGATGCAAAATGACAATGTGATGATAGGACCTTGGGGTGAAATCTTCTTTTTGGACTTGAAGCTAACAGGGACTGATCAGGTTTGTATTCCTGCCCTTTTCTCTGAAAATATAGGAAAAATATAGGAAAAAGATATCAAGATCCTTGATCTAAGCTGCTGTTGCCTGAAATACACTTCACAATACCCTTCAAAATATGTAGAGAAACAACAAGGTTTCGGAGAATAATATGTACATTGTAGTTGTTATAACTACAATGATATCCCATTATCTGCTTAAGGTTGGAGACCAAAATTGTTTCTATGGTTACAAAGACGCACTTGAAAAAGGGTGAAAGGGAGGATGGATGCACCAGCCTGTGCATTCATGGCCAAAGTGATGGCAGGGCAGGTAAAGTGTATGAAACAAGCTTATGGACCATTAGAATTGATGGTGTCCTCCTTACTTAGTAAAGGGAATACTGGAAGAGAAGCAGATTTTAGGATGAAGGTAACGAGTGCAATCGAACACAGTGGGTTTGAAGTGCCTATGAGACCTCCACTTGGAGATACCCAATTTGCAGATGAATCTGGAGCTCAGAGGAGAGGTCAAGACATTTTGTACAATGAATACTTTCTTTAAAAAGAAAAAAGATCTGGAGCAAATATTGGGAAGTGTTAACATCTGTGAAGTTTTATTAGTGGAGATATATGAGTTTGAATCACCCAACAGAACAATTTTCCTGAGTTAATTTACCTTTTGATTAAATGAAGTATTCCAAACATAAGGAAACAGTAATGAAATCATTTAACAAACATACCTATCAATCATCTGCAGGCCTGAGCCTTTAAATCAACTTACCCAGAGACCATGAAGGCCAGCAGATGAAAAATCCACTCTACCTCCTCTCCCCCAACCCTTACCCCAGTCTCTCTTCCTTACCTATTTTCTCCTCCTTCCTATTTTGTCCTCCCTTCTCTCTCTCTTACCTTCTCTTTTCTCTTGACAATTATTCATCATCTCTAGCTGGTATAGGTCTTATATGATGTACCTTTCCCTTCAATAAGACTAAGTTCACAACGTCTCCCTCTGTATCACCCGAGCTTTCCACAGCCCATGATAGAGTCTGAGAAAAGGATGGTGATTTGTTCACAGAATTCATTTACTCAGGTGCTACCTCCTTTCCTCTTTGAAGAGGCTCTAGCCTCCAAATACAATTTGTGAATACCGCTCATACCCCCAACAGAAAACACTGCACTCCAGATTAGCCAAGCTTCATCCTGTAGCTCTCTTGCTGTGATCCTCATGCTGAGGTTGCTCTTACACTTTTGCTCGCCCCCTCATTTCCTCCTTGGCTTCACGCCTGCGTTGAAGTCATTCAATGTGGTCATAAGAGATCAAACATTATTGTCAGTGTGGAACCCCTCAACATCTAAAGACTGGGATAAATATTTTAATCCGCCTTGACCAGGAACAGCATGACCAACACCGTATGCAAGTGAGCACTCTATTAGGAGGTCTACTTTCTTATCTTTGTTCAACTTGAAATCATTTTTTCTGACCCTAAAACACCTAATCTTAAATCTTAAATCCAACTTCTTGAAATCTTCTCTGGTTATTGTAACTCACATTACTATTTTTCTTTCCCCAGGGACCATAGCTACTATTAAGTCAACACAATAGGAATGAATCATGTACTTACTTGTGTTGTGCTTTCATGATTTCATCTGAGACTTTTGTGTCCCCTAGATCCTAACACAGTGCTAATCAAATTGCAGTTTGGTTGACATGAATATTAATCCATCCTTATATCTGTGTTGGGAGTGGAGAGAAGAAAACTCAGATATGATAAAGGTCGGCCAGAATGTCAGCAAGTTTTTATGTGAGCACTAGGGAGTGACAAGACAATTATTATGTCCTCATCAGCCTGCCCATACATCTCACTGCTGCCATACAGCTTGTCAATGACATGTGCATTATCGGTCACTTAGTCCTTGAAAAGAACACGGACTGGGACGCAGAAAGGGCAAAATAAAGCCCTCCTTGTACATCTACCCTGCAATTTCCTTATAGAGTTCAGGTTCCCAGTTTTACAATTCATCTCCCAAAAGGTATTCATTTCCTGCAGCATAAACTATTAGGAAAGCATATAAGTAGTGTTATCTTTTTCTTAATGAAATTTATTTTTGTGCTTTTCAACTGAGGCTTCATCATGACCTCAGTGAGAGCAAATGTGAATTTAAGCATAAGGAGAGGAACTATAGGTGATCCTGCTGTGTCTTTAAGATGGGCTAAGGGATTGGGTTTTTGTAAGATAGACAGGTCGGTAGATAGACAGATGATAGTTGGTTATTATGTGTATACAACTTATTGTGCATTTACTCTGTGCCAGGTACTGTGTTAAATCTACTTCAAAGATCATCCCATAGAGTGAATATGCTATTACTCTATTTTAGAGGTGATGAGATGAAGTAATAGAGGCTAAGTCATTTGCTCAAGGTCAACATCTAGAAAGTCATAGTATCAGCATCTGAAACCAGACAATTTGGTTCTAGATCCATGCTCTTAACCCTTCATGCTTAATGTTCATTTGGATATAAAGATGAATTTCAAATCTACCAAACTCTTTCTATATTTTTACTTTATTATCAGTAAAATATGTGAGAATGCCTGAAAAGTTCTTTCTCAAGGATGTTGCGTATGAAACTTGGGCAACAAGAGGAGTGTGAGTAAACACGCTCTAGCATCTCCTCCAACTATAAAATTATCCTAAAAAGTTACTGCATAAGGAAACCAAGTTTCTTTTTTTTTTTTTAAATAAGATTTCATTTATTCATGAAAGACAGAGAGAGAGAGAGAGAGAGAGATAGTCAGAGGGAGAAGCAGGCTCCCTGTAAGGAGCCTGATGCGGGACTCCATCCCAGATCCCAGGATCATACCCGAGCCGAAGGCAGATGCTCAACTGCTGAGCCACCCAGGCATCCCGAGGAAACCAAGTTTCATTGGTATTTAACTTTAAAACTAAAAGATAAATATAATCCTTCTGGGATTATTTTTTTAAGTGCTAAGTAGCTAGAATTATATTCAGAGTATTTGAAAAATGGCCTAGCAAAATCGGTATGTTCGGAAGACTTCTAACCATATCCCTTCCACCCACACATAAGAGCCAAACACACATATTCATGCATTTAATTTCTCTTTCTCCTTCAAAATCTCTGCTCAAGGATAGTCTTCCCTGGGAATCCCTCTCTGACTGCTCCTACCCGGCCAGCCTCATCCATGTCCATTCAATGCATGCTTTTATCATGAGATTTATGACACTGTCCTTGTCATCATTGATTTTCTTGCCACTCTCTTCTGCTGAACTCTATGGATCTTAGGGACTGTAACCCTGTCATCTTTGTATATTTGTTTCTAGTGCAGTATATGGTCCAAAAAGATATTTGGTATACATTAATAACTAATAAATAAGCTATAATAATATAGAGCCCATACATCTGAGAAAAGGACCTTGATCTTGTTGTAGATGGCTGGTGGTTGAAGCAGGCGCACCTGTTTCCAGCTTGTGCAAAAGCCCAGTGCAGTCAGAGAAATCCCCAGTTTGAAAAGCCTTCTGATTTTCAGGGCAGAAGACCATGGAGAGCACTTGTTCTCACCTGTCACTTTGAATACAAAAACGAACATCACCAGATTCCCAGGACCCGCTGCTGTTGACAAGCACCATCATGAATGGTTCCTCCCCAAGTCTTCTTGCCTGCTGAAGACTGAAGGGGTCCGAGGTCAGAAAGGTCTGAGAAAGGAAGATGGCCTTGCTATCCTGTGTGCCCTCAGCATAAGGCTTTCCTGCCACATACTTTAAGGAGAGATTTTAGTCTGAGATCATAAGAGTAACTGCTGGATGTAGAAGTTGAGTTTTCCTCCCCTCAGGCTCTCCCTTCCTACCAGATGATCCTAATTCATCCCTCAAAATGAGCTCCGCCAAGAAGCATTTCAGCGACCTGCTCCACAGTCACATTTAAATGCCCTCCTCTGTGCTTGCAGGGCCCCAGTCAAGCTTCCTTAATAGCACTTATTACCCAGGTCAGGAGAGGGGCTGGTCGGCTGCTCTGTTTCCTCTACTAGGTTGGCAGCTGTAGAGGGCCAGAACCATGTCCCACATTCTGAGACTTGGCAGTTGCACAAACAGACTGACCTTGCATCACTTCTCTGTTTCTTCGGGGGAAGGGTGTGAAGGGAGAGGGTACTCGAGTCAATACCCTTTGGGGTCCCTCCTTGTTCTAATGGGCTGTGCTCTGGATGAGGTCCATGGGTGGGTGTCCTGCTGCTGCAGAGAGCAGAAAGATTTCAGGGTCGCTTCACTGTGTCAGAATGAAGCCTGACGATGACGGCAGCCTAATTAAACTCCTAGAGCCTTTCCACCTCCAGAGATCTAAAATGGAATTTCATTAGATGCCACCTTCCCTTCTCCCTCCCTCAAAGCCCTGGTCCCCTGCCCAGCCTACATTTGAGAAAACAGAGCGCCCTGAGCTGAGCAGCCATCTGAAGGCTGATGTTGTAAACACTCCCTGGGACTTCATAACAGTTGGGAGGGCTGAACTGCTGTCGAATCAAAGATGAGTCCAGCTGGAACAACCGTTATAGATTTTACCGGCAGTGGCTTTCGACAGACTGGAATCGAAACGATAATTGGTGAAGACATCTTAGAGGTCACTAGTGAATAGGAGAAAGCTCCCTGGCTCTCTATAATAGCAGTCTCTGCCTGGGCGAGATAATAACCTTGAGGAGGGTACCTTGAAAGATGAATTCATGTGGGGAGAAATCTGGGAACACCTCTAAATAGCAGCTTATAACCTTTCAGAAACAGTGCTGTAATGAGAGTGAAAGATTTCTCTTTACAAAACCCTTTGCTACCAACTAAGGTAGCCAAATAATTGCACCGCTGTTTTATCAAGAAACTAAAGTCCCAAATTAACAAATAAGCCAAAGTCATTAGCGAGTATGTTTAGTAATGAACGTAATGTTTCTTAGTGAAGTAGAGAGGATGGAGAAGGTAGCTTTTCCTTCCTGGCTGCAAATGACCTTAAAGGCACTGTTAAATAATAAATGTCCATTAACTAGTCTTGAAATAATTGCATTTAAACCAATTTTATGATCATCTAGAACCACATTTTATACCATAGGGCAACAAGATAAAAGTGCTCTGTAGTGCAGGTATTAGCCAATGACAGAGGCAGTCTTGTGAGAAAGATTAACTTTCAGGACATCAAAAGACTCCAAATGTCCCCAGGATATGGCCTCGCCAGTCTGTGGCATCAATCTTCTGTTCTCCCATCAAGGGATGAATTAGGAACCAGATCATATAGATGAGAAAGTTGTTCAAAATGTCATTCTTAAAAGGCAAATACGTGAGTCGACGGGGAAGAGAGACTCTTTCTCCAGCCTCTGTCACAAATGCTGGCTTTCCCAATGAGCTGTTCATCGCCTTAGCTGGTAGAGGAAATCTGCTATTATTTGTCAGCACCCTATGTATCAAAGAATCGAGCTGTAGAAATTTAGGGTATCATTCTATTATTGGCGGTCTGTCAGTATCTTCTCTTTGCATGTCACTTGTGACATCTATCGTCATCATTATCACATGAGTTTTTATGTCCCTTCAAAGTGTTCTAACATGGTGGCAGTGCTTGGGGTGAAGAACTCAAGAGAGAAGCCCTCCCTTCTCCCCTGTCTGTATACTCCGAGTTGAGAGAGAAAGAGGGACAGGGAGAGAAATTGAGATTTTTATTTTAAAATAAGAAATTGTAGTTTACATTATTTAAAGTAAGAATTTTTATCCTTTTCAGGAGAATCAGGGAAAATATCCATAGGGAGAAACCTAGTATGTCATGGCACCATGGACGGTCCTATAAAGAATTCAAAATAAAGAACTTATGGCAGGTATAACCAAATATGGACAGAATTTCAAATATACCAGTTGCTTTGGTGATAGCCCAGGTGAGTATGGAGTGTACCTGTCTGTTATCTGATGCTCTACCTTAATGAACTATCATTAGGACAAATGTTCCTGTGTGCTCCTATGATGCCATAAACAAGAATAGTACACTATAGGCCAGGAGTACAAATGCTTTGAAAGAAAAATGCTCCTGCTTTAATGAGAATGGTCAATAATTGTGAACCCTCTGATCTAGTCAAGGAAGGTGGGATAATCGGCCAGGAGTCAAGCCAAGAAAATAAAATCAGTCAGCAGCTTTCTCTTTCATATTTTGAAGTTTCTCCCATTGCACCCCTACATACTTATAAGAGTCCAGAACAGGCTGTGGACTTGTATTTTTTATTTTTTTAATTTTTTTAAATTTTTATTTATTTATGATAGTCACAGAGAGAGAGAGAGAAAGAGAGAGAGAGAGAGAGAGAGGCAGAGACACGGCAGAGGGAGAAGCAGGCTCCATGCACCGGGAGCCCGATGTGGGATTCGATCCCGGGTCTCCAGGATCGCGCCCTGGGCCAAAGGCAGGCTCCAAACCGCTGCGCCACCCAGGGATCCCTGGACTTGTATTTTTTAATATCAACTCTAATTTCAAAGGAGCTGCTCCCAAGAATGACAATGAAACACTGACAAAGAATTTTTCAGAATTGCTGGTGCATCCGCCCAAAAGCAGTGTTCCTCCCAGATCAGCAGAAGTCTCCATGGTGGCATTAGTCCACGTTGGCAGTAGCTAAAATGGTTGTGGCCACTCAACAGATGAGCACATTCTTTTTATAAAGTAGCCTAATTTCATAAGTATGTGAGGAACCCTTGCTGGTCTACTGTAAACTATAGCCAATGGTTTGGTTGAAATGTGTGTAGGCATGGAAACAGCCTGGTACTACTGACTTCTAGTCCATTTCCCACATCTATGGGACAAGAAGTTCTTAGGATGAGTGTTCAAATTAATTAGGGAGATTTTCAAAATACTCTCTGTACTGCATAGATTCTGATTTTGTGTGCTTTGTAAAACCTAGTGGACTGTGATGTATACACCAGGTTAGGAACCATCTACCATCAAGATACCATCAGTCTTGAATAAGGAGCTGCTCAGGATGGGATAGGACTTAACTTCATGAACCTGTCTTCACACATGTACAGTGAAGGGAGTTATGCTTACCTGTCTCATGGGGTTGCTATGTGCATTGAACGAACATATTAATGTAAGGCACATAATACACTGCCTGGCACTTGTGTATTCTTTTTTAATTAATTAATTAATTAATTAATTAATTAATTTATTTATTTATTTATGAGACAGGGAAAGAGAGACTGAACATGAGCAGGGGGAGGGGCAGAGAGAGAGGGAGAAGCAGGCTCCTCACTGAGCTGGGAGCCCAAAGTGAGGCTCAATCCCAGGAGCCATAGTCAGACACCTAACCAACTGAGCCACCCAGGTGCCTTGCACTTGTGTATTCTTGATAAACATTAGCCTTTGTTGTCTTTGTATCTGAAGCTGCCTAATTAGAAATTGGAGAATCCAGAAAAGCTGTTTCAGTGAGAGCTGCCTGGAAAGGGGCTGGGAAAGTACAAGGGAAACAAAATTTCTAGCTCCTTTTAAAGTCCAGAGAACATCTGGGCCTTCTCCTATGGTTGACCTCTGAGGATTGATATTTCAGTCATTCACTTTAAAGGGGTCAGCTTAAGGCAGGATCATTTAATATCCATAACTGATCAATTGACGTCATTCAGAAGAACCAGCATTTGCTCAAAGAGAGAAAGAGGAAAGGAAAATATCTCCTCTGTAATTCAGATTTTACTTGGAAGCCCCTGGCTTCATGAATATCCTTATAAAAACTGAAAAGTTCTCAACATTAATATTTAAATTCTGACTTAGAACTCAAGTCAGGATGGTGTATCTGTTACCTATTACAAAATAAATAACCGCAACATTAGTGGCTTAAAACAACCCACTATAACAACATCTATTATCTCACAGTTATGTGACCTAGGAATTCAAACACAGCTTGCCTGGGTTCCCTGTTTCCAAATCTCTCGCACTGAGCTTCATTCAGTTGTCAGCCAGCGCTGGGGTCCAATATAAAGGCTCAACTGGGGAAGTCTCTGCTAGCAAGCTCACATGGTTTTCAATAGGATTCAGTTCCTTGTTAGCTTGGACAGAGGCCACATTCTCCCTATACTGCCATTTGGGCCTCTTCAACATGGCTTCCTTTATTAAAGCCAGCAAGGGAACGTCTGCTAGAAAGACAGAAGTCATCATCTTATGCATATCTTAATCATAGAAGTGACATCTCATCAACTTTGCTGTTCTCTGTTCATTAGAAGTAAGTCACAATCCTACCCACACTCAAGGGGAGGAGATTACACAAATCATGAATCCCAGGAAGTAGAGATCTTCAACGTCCATGTTAGAGTTGTCCTGGCCTAGAAACATTTCCCAAACCGAGTTTCCTGAAACATTATTGTGCCTCAAGACATTAACCGATGCTCTAGAAAGCAAAGTAAATTGGACCAATGCAAGTGGTTGTTTTTCATCTAGATGTTCTGAGAAAGAGAAATGGCAGAACATGCTTTTATATAATCGCTCCAAATATTATGTAATAACCTAGCTACACCCAAGAAAACTTTCCTTGAAAGATTAATACTTAAGACTGTTCACCTTCTATATTCAGGAACAAGCAGCATAGAGTTGTTTGATCCATGTCATCTCTTCAATGACAGCTGCTATATGCTATATATCTTGTCTCAAAATTTCAACATAAATTAATATTTAATGTTTCTTATATATTAAATATTTATACTACACAAACTCATCCTCCAAGATCTGTGGCTACAAGGATGTTTTCAAACAAAGAGAAGAGTCTTGAGATTCTCAAACTGTGCCACAATCAAATAATCAAAGTAATAACACATCAAAATGACGGTTATACCTTTGCTTTCTAAAAATGCCTGGAAGCAAGGTATCCAAAGTAAAACAATGAATCATCGTGGAATAATCTAAGTCAAGAGTACTGAGATTTTGCAAAAGATGCAATTTGGGTTTTTCCTTTTCTCTTGACACATGTGTACAATAGGAGGTATTTGCGATGAAAAGAAAATATAGATTTAATGTTGCACTTCACAGTTGGATTTTGCTTCAATGTCATTCCTACAATTAAGACAATCTATGAAAAAAAGACCCAAAACATGGTCTTCATTAAAAATGTTTGTATTTTTAAAAAGATTTTATTTATTTATTTGACAGAGAGAGAGAGCACAAGCAGGTGGAGAGACAGAGGGAGAGGGAGAAGCAGGCTTTCCACTGAACAGAGAGCCCTAGAGGGAGACCCTGAGATCATGACCTGAGCCGAAGGTAGATGCTTAACCAACTGGGCCATCCAGGTGCCCCAAAAATGTTTGTATTTCTTATGTCACATTTTATATGGACACATAAAATAAGATTTTTCTTTGTTTTCTTTGTAAATATTCCAATTTTCTGATTTTTGTTGTGAAAATTTTATGAAAGGGACAAAAATATCAAAACTTAAATATTCTCTCCATCATCATAACATTCTAAAGAATATTCCTCATTTTATGTTTAGCCCCTTGTATGTTTGTTGTGTTGATGGAATAAAAAGGTGGAAGAAGCTATGAATAGCTCAGTGAGTTCAGAGAAAAAGGTCACAAAGGAAGGAATGACACAGAAATTTAGAGACATAAGTCATCAGAATTTCTGAAAGACAGAGAAGAGATCTGGGAACAGTACCAGTGAATAATGTAGCTTTGTATTGAGAAGGATGGACAAAAACTTCCTGGTTTTCATCTATGCTTTGCACTGTAATTCTATCTTTTGCTACTTCCTCAAGATAACTTTCAATGGTAATCACGATTCATCTAAGGCTCCTGAAGCCAGATTTGTGTTCCCTTTAGATGTGTCACTGTGCCTTCCAGCAGGCTCTCAGAAAGTTCCCTCCTCTGCAGCATCTTCTATGTCAGTCCTCGGCCATTACTGACAAATTTTTTTCTCAATTTCCATAATTGAAAATTCACTCAAAAAAAAAAAAAAAGAAAAGAAAATTCACTCAGTGGGGCATTAGTGTGCTAGGGAGATTTGACGGAAGATTTCGTGGTGGAGAGCAAGGAGATGGCCCTTCACATCATAGATAACTTCATTACCATATGTCCCTTGGGACCTTACTCCCCAAGATGGTCTCCTGGTCAGCCAGCTGCCAGGTGTGCTTGTCTCTGTTTCTCCATCTGCTTTTCCCCTCCTTCTTCTACTGTATGTCCCCCCAGAACTCTAGGTCTTCCAGACTGCCTACCTCTACCCTACGTTGCAAACAAAATACCCTCCCTAGCAATCCATGTAGAATTACGTGTGAATGTTTTTCACTGTCACATAAAGTTAAAAACCATAAAAAAACCTTCAAGTTGATCACATTTTAATTATTTATTATAGCATTTGTTTCATCTGTCATTTTTCTGGTATAAATACCAACCAGGTCCCCATTATATCTCCTGACCTCCTGCCAATGTTCTATCAATACCTTCTAATTTTATTTTTTTATTTTTATTTTTTTTAAAGATTTTATTTATTTATTCATGAGACAGAGAGAGAGACAGAGACACAGGCAGAGGGAGAAACAAGCTCCCCGTGGGGAGCCCAATGTGGGACTTGATCCCAGTACCCTTGGATCACGACCTGAGCCGAAGGCAGACGCTCAACCACTGAGCCACCCAGGCATCCCAATACCTTCTAATTTTTTTTAATAAATTTATTTTTTATTGGTGTTCAATTTACCAACATACAGAATAACACCCAGTGCTCATCCCATCAAGTGCCCCCCTCAGTGCCCATCACCCATTCACCCCCACCCCCCGCCCTCCTCCCCTTCCACCACCCCTAGTTCGTTTCCCAGAGTTAGGAGTCTTTATGTTCTGTCTCTCTTTCTGATATTTCCCACACATTTCTTCTCCGTTCCCTTCTATTCCCTTTCACTATTATTTATATTCCCCAAATGAATGAGAACATACACTGTTTGTCTTTCTCCGATTGACTTACTTCACTCAGCCTAATACCCTCCAGTTCTATCCACGTTGAAGCAAATGGTGGGTCCAATACCTTCTAATTTTATTTTATTTTATTTTATTTTATTTTATTTTATTTATTTTATTTTATTTTATTTTATTTATAAATAAATCTTTTTAAAAAATGTTTATTTATTTATGATAGTCACACACACACACACACACACAGAGAGAGAGAGAGAGAGAGGCAGAGACACAGGCAGAGGGAGAAGCAGGCTCCATGCACCAGGAGCCCGACGTGGGATTCGATCCCTGGGCCAAAGGCAGGCGCTAAACCACTGCGCCACCCAGGGATCCCCAATACCTTCTAATTTTAAAGGGGCTTTGATGTCTAAATGGTTTGGGCAATTTTACAGTAGGATGTAGGGCTGGGATTGGCAACCCTAAGTCCAAGATAGATGGGAAGAAGGTCCAGGAAAAAATGTGGGAAAAGGTGTTAGTTTGGAAGGATGAGTCATCTGTAGAGGGAGAATCTGGAAGTTCCTTCATTTGCCAAGCGTTAGTTTTACACCTACCGTGAGCCAGATATGAGCTGGGTGCTGGGGCTGTGATAGTGACCAAGATGGACATGGTCCCCGCCTTCAAGAAGTCTGTGGTCAAGTGAGGGTGATGATTAATCAAACCAGGAAAGTGAATATCGTGTGCTGAGTGGCGGGGCAGTACAGAGTGAACTAGGGCAAACTCTAAAGCCACCCAACCCATTTAGCCACTTATCCAGGGCAAATGGAGAAGGGGAGGGTGAGTCTTTTGAGCAGAGGTAACAGCAAGTGCAGAGGTGAGGAGGGAGGGGCAGCTTGAGTGTCAGGGAAGGAGATCACTTTGGCTGTGACAAGAGGTGTGTGTGTCGGGGGGCAGGTATAGTCAAGAAGAGGCTGGAAAGTTCTATGTTTGGTTCCCACACCCTCAGGGCTGTCACCCTCTGTAATGAATTCGGTTTCCTTCCTTTTCCTTGTGCTCAACTGAAATCTAAGCCACAATCTATGCTTGTGCTTTGCGTCTCTTTCTCCCTGGAGTAACCAGGCTTTCTGAGTCAGAAGCATGCATTTGAAAAGTGCCCCTTGGCATCTGACACCAACGCTCTACAGTTGGCACATGTAATCCAATTACGGTTTAGTTTTACGCTCCTCACCTTAATCACATGCCTATCAGAAAAAGAGGGAAAGTTAAACAAAATGGATGTACTTTAATGGTACAAAAGAAATTAATTTTAACAGTTTTTCTGAGCATTTCTTCACCAACCTTTAAAATAACAAAAAAAAAAAATGTTAATGTATTATGAATTGGGTTTGGGATCCTTTTTCCTTGATCTCAGTGTTAGGCATTTGGGGATGAAAATAATTAACACAGCATGGAATGAATAACTAGTCATAGCCGTGCCCTGGGGGTACTTATGAAAATGTATCTTCAAAGTGCCCACAGTCTAGGAAATATACAAAGAAAAAACAATATATTCCTGTGATAAGGAGAGAGGCAAAGGGTATCATTACAACCCAGACCTGGAAGGCATCGGGTTAAAACAGTCAGTGGCCGGGAAAGGCTTACAGAGGAGGTGATGGTTCATATCAGGGCACATTATTTCTCTTTGCCCTTCTTCCCTTTACCCCTATTGCTTGATTATTGCTAGTTACCCAGCTTTCTGGGGCCATGTGCTCACTTACCACACCAATGTAGTAATTAGGTAAAAAGACTCTGAGATATAAAGTCATTCTGGACATGGACATAGTCTCTGTCTCAAGCCCCTCCTAGCTGCTGTACCTTCCTTCCCCCTATCTTGTTGGCCAGGGAGGTCTCCTGTAACCATCAGGCAACTGGATGGTAACCTACACGGTTCCTAGATACTCCAGCACTTGTCACCCCAACACAGGAATTGCTGTCTGGAGCAGACAGAAGCTAATTGGAAAAAACCCTCAGGAAGGCATGTGAGCAGGGACCAAAATATACAGACTTAGCAGACATTGGTCAAGGAAGCCACACAAATCACATGAGTCTAGGCATGGGGTATCCTACACTCCTCCGCAGACTTTTAAACACTTGGTTTCTGAATGGAGAATGACAATAACACTTGGGGGTAGTGAAGAGAATCAAATGGGGCTTTGTTTCTCCTCATGCACCTTGTAGCCACACTGACACGGATTTACCCTTTGAGCATTGAATAGGAAAATGTGGACACTGTAGGTAGGCTTAGTTTTCGGCAGTGTCTATCTTTTTCATTCATTTGTTCATTTATACAACGCAAATATATAGAACCCCTACTATATGCCATATACTTTGGATCCAAAGTACAGATAAGACCAGGTCAGTCTAATGGTGGACATAGCCACGCATGGTACCATGACTCCAGTACAATATAAGCATCATAAAGGGCATGCACCATCGTTGTCATTCAGCATTCCACCCCTAACACTTACTGCAACTCTTGCAATGTAAGAGGTGCTCATTAAATATGCACTGGGTGATTTGCATGTGTGTCAAATCACAGCGTGCTATGATAGCATGGAAGCAGGACACATCATGGGACAGGGATGGACAGCGAGAAATGTCCAGCTGCATTTGGAGACCATATCTAGAGCGGCACTGCCTGACGGGATGATCTTGGGCAACAGTGTTCAGCTTCTTGCTTATGAATGGAATCACTGGATGATTTGGATGGCTTAAAAGTGAGTTTCAGAAGGCAAAAGATTTAGGAGCAAAAAAGCAAAGAGGCCTCCTGGAGAGTTGGCTGAAGTAGTGAAGCATGAATTTTAGAATGGCTAGGGAAAGGAAAGCAGCTCGCAGGGGATGAAAATAGTGTGGTCAAAGAACCAGAGGCCTCGATGAGGTTTGAAGATTGGAGAATGGGGCGAAGAAGAGGAAACAGAACAAAGAGGGAGAGATGAATGTACAGATGACCCTTGAACAACACGGGGGTGAGGGACACTGACCACCACCCTCTCTGTGTAGTCAAAAATCTGCATATAACTTTCAACTCCCCCAAAACTTAACTACTAATAGCGTACTGTTTCCTAGATGCCTTACTGATAACATTAATAGTTGATTAACACATATTTTGTGTCCTACATGTATTATATATCGTATTCTCATAATAAAGTAAGCCAGAGAAAAGAAAATGTTAAGAAAATCATGAAGAGAGGATCCCTGGGTGGCTCAGCGGTTTGGCCCCTGCCTTTGGCTCAGGGCGCGATCCTGGAGTCCCGGGATCGAGTCCCGCGTCGGGCTCCCGGCATGGAGCCTGCTTCTCCCTCTGCCTGTGTCTCTGCCTCTCTCTCTCTCTCTCTCTCTGTGTCTGTCATGCATAAATAAATAAATAAATAAATAAATAAATAAATAAATATTTAAAAAAAAAGAAAATCATAAAGAAAAGAAAATAAAGTTATAGGATCACATTCTATTTTTAAAAATATATGTATATATAAGTGGACCCAAGCAGTTCAAACTACTCTTGCCATTGTTCAAGGATCAACTGTATAAGGATGGAATACTCATGTGTAAGATTTCAGAAATGGAGCAGTGGGGGGGTCATATCAATTTCCAGTAGGGATGTTGAGGTGGAGTGGAGGCCATTTAGAAAAGAGCAAAGCAATGTCTACAGTTGGAGCAGTGGACGGGTCATCCTCATTGTGTAGGACCATGGCACCAGTAGCAGTGTAGGGACAGAGCCAGAGGTCAGAGACATCCACAAACCACTGTCAGGGACATGAGTAGGTGATGGCATCAGCATAGGAGAGCCCAGACAAAATAAGCCTCCAAGAGGAGTTCTCAGAAAGCAGAGCTAGACTGAAGGGCTTGCATGCAGTTGGTTGATTTTGGAAAGCCATCTTAGGGAAAGCCATCCTAGGGGTGGAGAATGAGGAGAGTTAAACAGGGGGTAGAGAATGAGGAGGGTTAACCAGGGGGTAGGAAAAGTGCAAGGGGATACTCTTGAGTGGTCATCTCCGTGGGCAACAAGGGCTTGATTCCATCTTTGAAACTTCTAAGAAGCCACATGGAATGAACTTCAGAAGGTATCCCATGGCATCTTCCTCCCATCAGTCAAGGGTTGCCTTGTGGGGCCTGACCTCCCACTTCTTGAGGTTGCACCAGTGTGAGTGCCAGCCAGGTTTCTGCAGGTGGCTCATTTTAAGGCCTCCCAAAAGCCCCAGGTGAGATTAAAAAAAAAAAAAAAAAAAAGCAAGTGCAGCTGAGGCAATGTGCCGTCAGGTTTACACCTGCCTGAGGTTGGTTGTCACAGCTGGGATAAAAGGTGGCTGGAATAAAAGGTGGGCAGAAGGAATGTGAAGTGGGGCATGAGGTACCTGTTGCAACGGGCAAAGGAGTCATTGTCCGTAAGCCGTAGGTGGGAGCAAAGAGAAGGCCAGTGCAGGCACCAAGGGTGCCACAGATGGATGGCATTCGTGCCCTCAGCAGCTCTGTCCCGGGACCCCAAAGGAATGTGGATGAGAAGCCATCCTATGCCTGAGCAAGACTCCGCTCCGAGGAAGTGGGCCAGGTGGGAAGATCCATGCTCACCTGGGCTTCCAGGTGTCTACCGGGCTCCAGCAGGTTTAACCAGATGGAGAAATCTAATCAAGTCCTGGCTGATTATAACAGTGAGCTGTGACCTAATCAATGGAATCATCATACCAGGAGAACAACATTTGTGCTCCCAAGAGTGTGGTCTGAATGTGGAAACGTGTAAGATACGTCTCTAGCTCTATCTCTAGCCTATCCCTCTGTCACACGTACACATATATTTTTTTTTATGTGTGTGTGTGTGTTTGCTTGAGATTTTTCTGGGGAGCAATTAGAAGGAGAAAAGAAGAAGCCATTAAACCCAAAAGCTCCAACTTATAAAGATGTAATTTATCTGATCCACTTGACAGTTTTATTCCTCAAGGTAAATTAACAAATTAGCATTCTGATCTAGATATAACCCTCTTGGGAGTTTGTTTAGCCAGTTAAGCTCCCTGGAGCTTGAACAATTCTGGGCTTGCCAATAAATCAAGTCTACAGACCTCCAAAGCAGATCATGGCTTGGAACTCAGTGATCACACCAAAGAACGAATGCCTGGGGACCTCCGACCTTCGTGTCTAGCTCACCTCTCTGTCTGATATTTTAATTTTCTGACCTCAACATACTACGTCTGTGACCTACCATCATATGGAAGTAAAATTACGTCTCCGAGGCATTAGTTAACTACTGCTGCATAACAAATTAACACAAAACTCAAAACAATGCAGTTACTGCCTCAGAGGTTCTGTGGGTCAGGAATTCAGGCACGGCCTTGCTACTGCCAGCCCTTCGGGGTCAGTCACAAACTGCTCTCAAGGTGTCACCTGGCATGCAGTCATCTGGAGGCTGGACTAGGTCAGGATCTGTTTCCAGGCTCTCAGGGCTGTGGGCAGAATCGAGGTCCATGTGTGTTGTTGGAGTGAGGGTCTCAGTTTCTTGCTGGCTGTTGGCCAGAGGCCACCTTCAGCCTCATATCTCAAGGGCCTCTCCAACATGGCAGCTTGTATCATTGAAGCCAGCAAAGGAGAGGATCTGCTGGCAAGAGGGAAGCTAAAACTTTTTGGAACTTAATCCCATCATCTTTGCCATATTCCATTGGTTAGAAGAAAGTCACTAGGCAAGCCCACATTCAACAGAAGGAGATTACACAAGGTGTGCATCCCAAGAAGCAAGGATCAGTGGGGGCCATCTTACAGGCTGCCTAGCTACCGCATGTCATCGAAATGGGACGGTGGCTCCCTTAGGGTCCAAACTAGGCTGCTGCAACAAAGAAGCTCAAGTGCAGCGACTTACATGAGACAGAAGTTTAGTTTTCTCTCACAACACAGCAGAGGTCAGCAAGGCTTCCAAGATGGAAGTGGCTGTGCCTCTCCATGGTACAAGGATCCAGATTCCTTTTATCCTGTTGCTCAGCCAACCCCCAGGATGCCATTCTAGTCCCCAGTGGGTCAAAACTGGTTTACACTCAGCTTCGTTCTAATCCTTGGGAATGAAAAAGAAGGGAATAAGAATTGGATCAAATTTATTTCAAGGATGTGATGCAGCAACGAGGTTGCACGGACCCCTCCTACTTGCCTCCCATGGGTGGGAAGTTGGGCACGTGGCCAGATGTAGTTGCAGGGAGGCTGAGAGTTGTGGTCTTCTGCTGGTCAGCTGTGTGCTCTGTCAGTGCTTGAGAAGGGGGTTCCCACAAAGGAAAAGAATGGATATTGGGGAGCAGTGAGCAGTCTCTACCACAGCGGCCAAGGATGAGTGGAGGGTTGAATATTTGTCACTTTCAGATCAGGCAATCGATGTTTACTTGTCTTGGGTCTAACAGACTAAAGCTGTGATGGTACCTAGAAAGTGCTGGATGTTGGCATGGAATGGCTGCCAATCCTGCAAGAGCTCATTTCTGCTTGCTTAAAGTATGAATTCCAGGCCAAATGAGGGGCTCGAGGGAGTGTTCCTTGAACACCTCTTCCCAAACGAGCATGGAAATGTAAGTGCTTTACAGTTACTGCAAACATTATATGGTTATACTTTTATTAATCTATCTTAAATGCTAAGATCCAAACACATGAAATATTCAAATTATTGAGTAATTACTAACATAAGAGAAGGATTCTAATTTTGTATACCTTTCGTCATCGTAGTCTAATAAACCAAGAGAGCCCCTAATACATTTCATTTATTGTAAGAGATTAATTTCTTTAAAAAGAAAAACTCTATGTGCCCCTATTGACATAAAACAAACCGGTGCCTCATAAATTGTGTTAGAAATATGAAGACTGATTAAGTTTTGATTGCCACATTGTCAGTGTCATTCCCAGACACTGGTAGTGGACTATTTCCAGCTGACAGGAGGAGATCCGGAAGTGTGCCCAGTTTTTCTGAATTCTTTTAATGTGTGTTATCTCTCAGTAACACACTTTACCATGTGTGATTTCTTCCCTGTTGTAAGTGAGAAGGATTCAAGGCTTTTTTTTTTTTAATGAGGTTTCAGGGACATGTTTTAACTTAAAGCATTCCCATATGGCACTATTTGCTAGTGTCAGTTTAGGTGACTGGATGGCAAACAAATCCCTGTGGACTTTAACTGTCTTAAACTCTTAAGAGAACCACTGGCCACTGCACAACAGAGGAGCAAATAGGATCCACTAGAAAGGATAAATTCCTGGGCCGAATTTGTCAAACCTATCAACGCCCCAGCTGCCAAATAGTATCCTAGTCTGATGGTATTTTACCGGACATATTAAGAAATTTAGATGCATCTGGGGTCTTTCACCTTGTTATTGACAATTTTGACCTGCATCTCAGATTTCTGTCAAATCAAAATAGAGCTAGAGTGGTACATCTTTCTTTCTCCACCTTCTATCAACAGGGATTCCGTGAATCTGTTCTGGGAGTTCCTTGAAACTTGTGGAATTGTGTATCATTTGTGTCTTTGTGCAAACACTCAGAGTAGGGTCTTTGACACTAAAAAGGTTAGGAACCTTTTCCAGTGGTTGGATGACACAGTAGAAAAATAAAATCTAAAAAGGAAGAATATGGGCACGTGGGTGGCTCAGTGGTTGAGCACATGCCTTTGGCTCAGATCATGATCTTGGGGTGGGGTCCTGGGATCGAGTCCCTCACTAGGCTCCCTACAGGGAGCATGTTTCTCCCTCTCCCTTTGTCTCTACCTCTCTCTCTGTGTCTCTCATGAATAAATAAAATCTTTTAAAATCAAAAAAATTAAAAAATAAAAAGGAAAGAAATAATTCTCATTATTTGAAAGCAAGTCCTGCATGTCAGGTATTATGCTGAATGCTTTACATAAAATATAACACTTTATCCTCCCAACAGCCCTGTAAAGTATATAGCAACATTCCCATTTAATAGAAAGAGCTCCCAGGAGGGGCTCCTGGGCGTCTCAGTCAGTTGAGCATCCAACTCTTGGTTTCAGCTCAGGTAGTAATTTCAGGGTCTTGAGTCTGAGCCCTGCGTCGAGCTCTGCACTCAGCATGGAGTCTGCTTGAGATTTTCTCTCCCTCTCCCCTCCCCCATTCTCTATCTCAAATAAACAAATCTTTTTTTTTTTTTAAGATTTTTATTTATTTATTCATGAGAGACACACAGAGAGAGACTGAGACATAGGCAGAGGGAAATGCAGGCTCCATGCAGGGACCCTAATGAGGGACTCAATCTCAGGACCCCGGGGTCATGACCTGAGCCAAAGGCAGATGCTCAACCACTGAGCCACCCAGGTGCCCCTATAAACAAATCTTCAAAAAAAATAGAAAAAGAAACAAACATGATCTGTATTGGGAGCGGCACATCAGTACAGAGCCAGGCTCCACAGATAGATGGGCCAGGACTAAGATTATAAAGCCGTACTGCAGGTACAGGTAGTAGAAAACAGATGCTCATGTAGGTCGACTGTCACATGGCTAATAAATGTCAGAATCCAGATTTGAACTCATGGTGGTCACACTTCGAAGCTTGTGCTTCTAATTTGCATGAATCTTAACATCATGTTGGGTTAACAAGTGCATGCAGAATCTGCCATATGCTGATGTGCAATATTCACATGAAGACGAGAGGTCAAAGACAAGATTAAGAGTTGGGTTTATTCGTTTAGGCTTAGAATTGGGGTTTTGTTTGTCATTTGTTCATATATATATATATAGCCTTGATGATTGATGGGCTATGGAGGTGGAGAGTGAGGGAAGAGGCTAGGATGACCCCCAAGTGGTAGGTGGTGACTAATATAGTAGGTGGTATATATTATTATATTATATTTATATAATTATAAGTTATAATTATATATTTATTATATATTATTATATTTATTAATAATTTATGATTATATTTATATAATTAGAAATTATAATTATATTTATGTAATTTAATTTATATGAAATATAAATATTTTATATTTACTGAGCACCTCATGTGTGCTAATTACAATGTTAAATGTACAGACCTCAAGATCAAAAGGCATGTTCCTCTTCTCAAGGGGGTTTCTAAGTTAGTGGGACATAGGCTGGCTAACCCATGACGACAGTAGAATGTCAAGGAACTAAAATGAATTTATGAACAAGCTACAATAAGAACACAGGGGAAGGGCACTCCTGGGTGGCTCAGTGGTTGAGCATCGGCGTTTGGGTCAAGTCGTGATCCTGGGGTCCTGGGATTGAGTCCCGCATCGAGCTCCCCACACGGAGCCTACTTCTCCCTCTGCCTGTGTCTCTGCCCCTCTCTCTCTGTGTCTCTCATGAATAAATAAATAAAATCTTTTTAAAATAAAAAGAACACAGGAGGAGGCATACTTAAATCTCCCTGGAAGAACCAGAGAGGGTTTTAAAGGTGAGACTTAAAAAGAAAATTGAAAGGAGAGTAGTTTTTAGGAATGTAAGCATGGAATGATACAGATGAGAGAGGAGAGAAGAAAGAGAAAACATGATGTGATGGGGGAGCAAACCTGGTTTGACATTATAAAGCATGAGAAGTGAGTAGGATACAGTGGCAGGTTGAGGTAAATTGTAAGGCCACACAAGAAGGGATGGCTATGAAAAGCCTCAGGTGCCAAGTACATACAGGGTACAGTGGCACTGACACTGAGCAGGAGAGCGACATGGTTCCATTTTCATGTTAGAAGGATCACTCTGCTAGCACTGGGAAGAAAGGACTGGGGATGGCTGAGATGAGAGTCTGCTGTACCTCCTGGAAAGCTACGGAAATCCAGATGTTGCCCTGAACAAGGACAGTGGCAGTGGGGTTGGATTGTGAGATGATTGGAGTGTCGTCAGTAGGCCTTGATGATTGATGCGCTATGGAGGTGAAGAGTGAGGGAAGAGGCTAGGATGACCCCCAAGTGGGTGACTTATATAGTAGGGGGTAGTGGTGACATTCCCAGAGCAGGAGCATAGCAAAGGGAACACATTGGGTGAGTTTGGTCTGGGACATGTTGACTGTGAGGTGCCTGGGAGTAATCCTACTGGGAATGTCCAAAAGGCAATTCCTTCTCCTTCCTGAAACCTCAGTGTCACGGTGGTGTGTGGTGGCCTTGGGGAGAAAGGGCCTCCCCTCTATTCTGTGCCTTTGCCAATTAGGCCACCAGAGCAAGGCCACTTTTGCTCTGAATCCCAGAGTCTCAGGTGAATTAGCTCCTTCAGAACTGATCATATCTAACCACCCCCCCTTTTTTTTTCCACAGTGGCTCAAAACTACTCAGTGGGACCCAGGAAAGCCTCATGTCTCTTCCCCCCAGGTAAACATGAATCGTGTCTTCCCTCTTCCTTCACTCAGAATGCTGAAGTCCCTGGGTATGTGGATAAGAAAACATACTAATCTATGTCTGGTCGAGGGTGAGATGTCCACATACCCCATCTCCACTGAGGGACTCCCAGCCCTGCCACACTCATGTTTGGAATGAAGTCTAGGGGGACGCCTGGCTGGCTCAGTGGTGAAGCATCTGCCTTCGGCTCAGGTTGTGATCCCGAGGTCCTGGGATCAAGTCCCACATCAGGCTCCTCACAGGGAGCCTGCTTCTCCCTCTGCCTGTGTCTCTGCCTCTCTCTGAGTGTCTCTCATGAATAAATAAATAAAATCTTTAAAAATAAAGTCTAGGATGTGAGTGAAAATGTTGACAGTGGTCAGCTCTGTGTGGTTGGGTGATAGATGGTTTTCATGTCTTTTTACTGACCCTTATTTTAAAGGTTTTCTATTTGTCCATAAAAGATGTAGGATTTCTCATCTCCTGTCGCTAATTTTTACTGCCTGTGCCCACGGAGGCTGTCTCTGCGATGATGATCCGAGCCCATCCCTGGATGCCAGCCTCTGATCCTGCACATGGCTTTTTTCATTTCTGAGCAGCCCCTACTCGGGATCAATGGAAAATCACAGGTCCAGTAAAAGGCGAGCCCCACGTGAAAGAGAACTGATCGCTGTGAGCATTAGTCGTATGGCAGGGTGTGAAAAGGGCACTGTAGCCGGTTGTAATCCGAGTAAAAGGAGAGTCTAGTCTTCATCAGCTGTGACATCATCGCACATCAAATGGAAACCATGGCAATGAGTTAATAATGCGAAACGGTAGTCCCTCTGCTGCTGCGGAGAGAAAGGTAGAACAATGGAAGAGTAGCTGGAAGGAACAGTCACGCAGGACAAGTGTGAAACACTGGATCCTGGTGTCAGTAAAACTGGGCCCCGGTGTGTCCGGGGGTGGAGGCAGGGGGGGCACATGGCACAGGGTTACAGGGGTGCCACTGCCCGGGGGCATTACTCACCTGGTACCTGTCAGCTGACACCCTAGCCTGAATGGGAATATTGTCTGACACCATAGAAACGTATCCTCTGATTCAGTCCTCACCAACCGGGAAGTTAAAAATTAATCGTTGCACTTACACACCCCCCTACACACACCTGCAGACTTCAGAAATGTCTCCTAGTGAAGGCCTTGTAGGTCTGCTGGCATTGCACCTGTTGTGTGGTTGGGCTTTCATTGTTTCACCTCAAATAGCAACACTATTTCTAAACTGTGGCCGGTTCTAGAGGGAGGGTGACTGGGAGGGCCAGGGCTGTCCTTTGCGCTTGTCACAGGGCTCTGGAGTATTGTGACGGCACTGGGAACAGAGCAGCCCTTCAAGGCACCTGGCTTCTGGAATTTGCCTTGGCTGTCTCCAGCGTCCCTCTTCTGACCTGGGTTTGCTCCTTTGGAGTCATTTCTACTTGTAGGTGAGGGTGTGAATTTGGGAAACACCAGGAAAGTCTGTCTAATTCTTCAAACACTTTGACCATGCATGAGCTCAGGCCTAAAATTCTATCATTAGAATCATTCCTATCCTTTGACTGTTGTTAAAATTCTAATCACTCTACAAATAGAGGACAACAAGGTGAGTGAAGGCAGTAGTGCCCTTCCTCATGAGCACTGGGTGTTATGCTATATGTTGGCAAATTGAACTCCAATAAAAAAAATAATAATAATTAATGCCCTCCTCTTCTTAATCCAGGTCCCACAGGTTCTGCTGCATATGCAGTTCTCCAGATTGTGTGGCCTCCCCGACCTCTGAACTCCTACAGGGTCTATCATTGTGCACTAAGCACCTAGTACCTACCGATACACCTGGATTGTTCTCTGGCCCAGTGATTCTCAAGTTGGGGCAAGTTTGTCCTCCAAGGGATATTTGGCAATGTCTGGCGATTTTGATTGTCACAACTCGGGAGAGTGATACTATTATCTAGTGGGATGCTGCGAAACGTCCTGTAGCACTCAGGGTAGCCCGTACGATGGCGACTTACCCAGCCCACTATGTCACAGTGCTGAGGTTCAGAGACCCTGCTTTACTCAATGGATGTCACTCCTGCATTAATACTGTTTTTAAGAAAGGGGCATCCATGGGTGGCCCAGCGGTTTAGCGCGGCCTTCAGCCCAGGGCATGATCCTGGAGACCCAGGATCGAGTCCCACGTCAGGCTCCCTGCATGGGGCCTGCTTCTCCCTCTGCCTGTGTCTCTGCCTCTCTGTGTGTGTCTTTCATGAATAAATAAATAAAATCTAAAAAAAAAATCTTAAAAAAATAATAAATTCAACCAGTTCTCCAATGGGAGTAAGTATTAAGCCTTACCAGTTACCTACAGGTGTAGCGTGAATGACTTGAAGAGATCCTTTGTGAGAGCAGTCTAAAAGGGTGGAAGTGGACCATTTGGAGACTGGTAGAGGTAAGGGGTGGCATGAGTGGGTGGAGATTATTCAAAATTGAAACTCCAGAGGAAATTTTGCTTTCCTTGGGACACGTGCTGAGGGGTTACTCTCTGATATTTTGTTCTTTTCCTCTTACATGGTTGCTAATTAAGTGGGATATATATATATATATATATATATATATATATATCCCATTTAATCCCATTTAACATATATCCATATGTTATGTATATGTATGTATGGATAGATAGATAGATAAATTAGGTAGGTAGGTAGGTAGGTAGGTAGGTAGTAGGTAGATAGGTTGATCGATATCAAAAACCCTTAGCGAGCTTTACTCAGGCCCCATCCTTAAATTATGCTTAGAGTCAGGCCTGGGCCTGTATTTTTCAGGGCGCCTTGTATGCCAGAATGTCCCCTCTTAGTTTCAAGCCAGTGTGCTTGATCATTAGCCCACATGGCATGACTACGCTAGACTTTGTTTCTTAAATGTGGAACTTCCACTTGAAAACAACTAACTGGGGCAGCCCAGGTGGCTCAGCAGTTTAGTGCAGCCTTTGGCCCAGGGCGTGATCCTGGAGACCTGGGATCGAGTCCCACATCGGGCTCCCTGCATGGAGCCTGCTTCTCCCTCTGCCTGTGTCTCTGCCTCTCTCTGTGTCTCTCAAATAAATAAATAAAATCTTCAAAAAAAAAAAAAGAAACAGCTAACTATTTTGAAGAAGAATTTGAGGTGGTTTGTTTCTTTGTTGTCTTTGCCTTCCTTCAACCTTGGAATTGACTACTTTTTAAATTGAGATATAATTGACATACAGCATCATATTAATTTCAAGGGTACAATATAATGATTCCATACCATAAAATGATCATCACAATAAGTCTAGTTATTATCTGTTGCCAGACATAACAATTTTTTTCTTTGTGATGGGACTTTTTTTTTAAAGACTTTTTAATTAATTAATTAATTAATTAATTTAATTTAGCTAGAGTGCGTACACAAATAGAGAGAGGAGCAGAGGGAGAGGGACAAGCAGACTTCATGCTGAGTGTGGAGCCCAACTCAGGGCTCAATTCCACAACCCTGAGGCCATGACCTCAGCCAAAATTAAGAGTTAGATGATTAATCAACTGAGCCACTCAGGTGCCCCCATGATGAGAACTTTTTTTTTAGATTTTTAAAATTTATTTATTCATGAGAGACAAAGAGAGAGAGAGAGAGAGGCAGAGACACAGGCAGAGGGACAAGCAGGCTCCATGCAGGGAGCCTGATGTGGGACTCGATCTCAGATCTCCAGGATCACACCCTGGGCTGAAGGCAGTGCTACTGAGCCATCCGGGCTGCCCGAGGACTTTTAAAATATATTTTCTTAGTAACTTTTAAATATGCAATACAGTGTTATTAACAACAATCACTATGCTCTACATGACATCCTCAGGACTTATCACTGGAAATTTGTACCTTTTAACTACTTTCACCCATTTTATCCTCTCTGCCGCTCCCCCCACCCCGGCCCCCTAAAACACCACAAATCTATTTTCTGTTATCTGTGAGTTTGCGTTTGTTATGTTTTGTGTTTTAGATTCCAAATGGCCTAATAATTCCTAGTACATTTTGGCGTACTATTAATTAGATTTAAAAGGATAACTTACAAAATTATAAAATTTCACAGGGATGATGAAGTTGTCATTCACAAAATATCCATTTTACTTATGTGTAGTAACTGTAGGCTGGAAAGAATATTAAGGGCATGCTTTCATTTTTAACATTATGCCATATAATTTTCAAAAACTGAATTAATAAAATCACAATTTTAGATCTAAAAAAATAAAGAAAACCAACAAACCCAAACAAAAGAACAAACTGTGACTTTTATGGTTTATGGCTCCTGTAAATTAAGATAGAAAGGCCCTTCTTGCCTGGGCTTGAATCCTCAGTCCTGAGAGATAATAAGCCCCAAGGGCCATCTCTGCTGGTTCTGCTACGAGGCCCTGGAGTAGAGATGGTGTTACCTGAAATACAACTTCTGAATCCTGAACACTAGACCTGCAAGAAAGGAAGAGCAGCTACGCTGAGCCCTTAGTAGCTTTTTCATTATGCAAAGAATCAGAATTTCAAAGCAACTCATTAGCCCTTAAAAAAAAACTGTATCCTTTTATTTATTTGCTCACTCATTCCGTCAATCAGGCCAACATCTGTATTTGAGACTGCTTGTCCATAAAATTATGCCATGTGTACTTGAGATGGTGATATTATAAAAATAGCTTCCTTGGGGAGCTTCAATCTATTAGGGACACAGAACAAAAGGAAAACCGCATAAGGATGGAAAACAGAATAAAACAGAAAATACTTTAGACTCTGTCCAACAAGTCATTAATCTCCTTTTGGTCTCAATTTCCTCATCTGTATAACAAGGAGGTTGGATTCAATGGCCTTCAAAATCCCCTCCAGCCTTCAAATTCTCTAAGTCTGTCATGCTATGAATGTGGATCCTGAGTGCCTGTGTCCTCCATGATAGAGCCATAGTCACAAAAGGATGTCATAGGACAGGAGAAGCCTGCAGGAAATCACCTCCTGCTTCAGGAGATCACCTCCAAGGCTCATCTGCGGCCATCGATCTCTGTCAGCACTTGGGGATGGGTCACGAGCATCCTCCTGTAACCAAAGGCCTTACCCCCGGCAGTTCCTGAGTTACTTGTGTCATGACAGGAGATAGTCTATAAACCTCAGCTTATCTACTGCTGGGGTTTGGACTTCATTCGTTCTGCTACCTTGGACCTATGGGCTATCGTCATCCTGAGCACCTGCACACCTACCTAATCCTGGCCTGCTCCCCAGCTCTGTATTAGCTCTCTCTGGGCGGCTTGGCTTGACTTCTGCTCTGTTTTCTTCCAAGCGTTCATTTAACAAATATTTATTAGGTGCGTGTTCATGTCAGGCACTGTCCTTGGTATGAGATACGGATGTAGACAAAAGCCCTGCCTCACAGATCCCATAATCCAGCTCTGCCTGGCCTGACACCATTGGGTCCCTGTCACTTTCTGTTGCTCGTACCACTAGCTGCTGGCTGGAATCCTGCAGTAAAGGAAATAAATGTCCAGAAACTGATGCCCTGGGGCCTGGCTGCCTCACCTCATCTGTGAATTGGACCTCTGTCCATAGGAGTGCCTGCCCACATCTCAGACTAGCGTGCACTTCTCTTTTCTTCTGGATCCTCTGCGTGGGCCTGTCTCTTTCCATGTGGCCCACTGACCTCTCCCGACTCGGGGCCCTGTCTGGTCCTGCCTTCCTCCACCAACTCACTGTCCTGTTCTTGAGATACCAGCGGCAGCCAGTTCCATCTGAGTAAGGACAGAAGAACCATTGTCACTCTCACTGCCTTGGCCATAATCAGGGCATAAAAGTCACATTTTTGTCCAATATGCTCTGAGAGCATCTTCCTTGGGATGTGTCACCACAGCAGGAACCTCTTAAGCAGATGGCTGTATGGTTCATGCAGCAGTGGAACATTAATGGCATTGAAGTGATAGTTAAGAGTGTTACACCAAACACTAGCATCCAGAGTCATATTTTGCAGAAACTGAGTAATCGGAAATGCTCTGCCAAGACTCATCATCAGTTTGCTCTTTCTCTGCAGTCATGCTGCCAGTGCAAGGATGATGCTGGTGACGGCCTGAAGCCAGCTTTCCTTGGAAACATCAATCCAAAGGTTTCTGCTATGTGTCTCTCAGCATTCCCCTTCCCTCACCACCCTATCCCAGTAGGCGTTGAATATGCAGCACATATGCGCTTCTCTTTGGCTAAGGCTGGGACTTTGCTCTGGTACCCATAAGACTATCTTGCAGACATATGGGCCCACACTCCCTCCCCGGCCTAGCATCCCCTACGGCAAGGAGCAGGAAGGCAAGGCAAGCTGCCACCATATGGGGGTGTTCATCCGGAGTCAGGTGCCCAGAAACCGCCCTAACCTGCCAAATGCACTGTCAGCAAAAGGTCAGGTTTTCTTTAAGAAAGGAGATTTTGAAGCAGTTTCCTAGCCTGAGGAATTCCAGAGGAAAGTTGCAGTGGAAATCGCTATGACCAATGCAGTGAGCTATAAATAACATATTAAAGTCCTTGAGCTTGTCGCCACCTGCTCTTATATCACGTCTCTCAATCCCCACCGTCCTGCCCCCTGCCAGATGGGTACAAGTTCAAGCCATGGGTTGATAACCCAGGTTTCTTTCTCCACTGCTGAAGGTCACCACAAAGACACAAGGCGCTGATAAAGACGCTGTACATAACTACCTCCCTCAAACTCCCAAAGTATATTCTAAATTCCAAGTCAACCCTGGGTGTCCTAGAGTGAGGAGAGCCAGCTTTCCAAACGGCCTTTAGCCAATTGTGCCTCTTTTGCCTCCATTGGCAAAATGAGATCCACATTACCTGCCTGTGATAAAAAAAAAAAAAAAAGTTAACTAAGAAGTCCTCTGAGATCACGGGGCAGGTGGGAGCTGATGCTGAGCCTTCCCAGCAGCTGGGGCATCAGCCAGCACTTTGCCTGCGGGACCTACTAATCTTCATACTCGCTTTAGACTTAGAACATTATCCCTAATTTTCACATGAGGAAATTGCATTTTAAAGACCCTAAGCATTTGCTTCCAGGTCACATCATTGGTAAACCGCTGGAATACTAACCCGGAATCCTGTGGCTCTGAAGGCTAATAGCTAAAATATTGTAATTCCCTCTAAAATCTGGATATGTGTGTTTATAGATTGATGTATTCAGTAAATAATTCTCGAGCATCTACTATGCGCCAGATTTTTGTGGTAAGTCAAGAACAAATTAAACAAAACTTCTGGCCTCAAGGAGGTTACACTCTGGTGAAAGGGGTGCAGAGAGAAGATAAAATTCCCAAATGTGTATTGCTATTGAAAACACAAATAGATCCTATGAAAAATATGGCATGAAGAAAGGAGCTGAATTTATTACAGTGATCAAAGCCAGGAAATTCAGCTGTAAAGATAAGAAACCATATGAGCAAAGAAATGGATTTCCATTTCTGAAGGCATTTGTTTAAATTCTGTAGCATCAGTCAGCTATGGAATGCTGTGCATACCTAACAACTTATTTTTTAAAAATTGGATGTCTGATTTTTTTTGCCATAATATTCAATTTCTACATTTCTACATGCATTTTATAGATAAGGAAACTAACTCTCCAGGTGATGAGTCACTCAAAGTAATTCAAAGATAATTCCCATAATGACACAATGCCGTCCTGAGTGGAAAATAAAACAATTGATTTACCAGCAGAAATGTGAGAGAATTTAATGAATGGTACAGGATATGCTCTTAATCTTCCACGCTTTACGCCAATAGGAGTCGGCATCAGTGGCATCCATGTGAAGATCCTATCAAAGTCAGTACCACACATGGCTCAAATCTTGAGTCTGCCACCTACTAGCTGTGTGGTTTTGGATACATTTCATAACTTCTGTGTATCTCAGTTTCTCCATCTGTAAAGTAGGGATAAAATGGTACCTACTTCATAAGGTCATTGTAAGGGTTCACTGAGTTAATACATGAAAAATATTGAGTTGAGTCACATCTGGCACTTGAGTAAATTCTTCATGAGAGATATTATTTAGGATTGTGTGTCTAAGAACATAAAGACTCCTAACTCTGGGAAACAAACTAGGGGTGGTGGAAGGGGAGGAGGGCGGGGGGTGGGGTGAGTGGGTGACAGGCACTGAGGGGGGCACTTGACGGGATGAGCACTGGGTGTTATTTTGTATGTTGGCAAATTGAACACCAATAAAAAATAAATTTATTATTATTAAAAAAAAAAGGATTGTGTGTCTACATGGACTAGTAGCCTAACATTCTGACTCAGCCCATTTGTTCTAATAGCATTTGAGATTTCTTTTCTTCAATGGTGGTTAAGGCCATGTAGAAACAACTTCCTGCCATATCTAAAAGATCATGACATGGCTGACAAAGCTTCTTGGTCTATCTCAACAACAAAATCCGAGTCAAACTATCACACTGTCTGCTAGGTTGCCCAGTACACAGTCATTCACTTAAATGGTTGAATATTGAATTTACCTTGGCCACTATGATTGCCCTGTCTAGACCTGATCTAAGAGTGGCTGACATCCCATCATGATGCAGACCAACAAGTAATGCTTCCAAAGGGGCAAAAGAACTAAATATTAATGAGAAGCACTCTAACTCAACATGAAAACAACTGGTAAAAGCCCTTTTACCTTAATTCCTGGTGCATATTTCATGTCAGAAATTGAGTTAAGAAAGGACATTACACCAGATAGTTATGATCCAGAGTTTCAGTTTGGGAGGAAAGTAATGATATGAAGTATCTTTTTCTCAGGGGAGATTATCTCTGGCAGCCTTTTGAGTGATTTGCCAAAACAGAACACAAACCAAAAGATGAATCCAATAAGACTTCATATTTGTTACAAATGGGGCAAGTTATAAATTGTGAAGTTAGCTAGTGCTTTTTCACATGTACTTGGGTAATAGTGCAGGTGTCCTCAGGGCAAAGAAGGAAATAGATTGATATTGTTTAAGGAATATCTTTTTTTTTTTTAATGTCATAGCCTAGGTTCCAAATAATGACCTTGGCCACAAAGAAAAAAAAAAAAATCTCCCTAGCACTTTTATCTTGAGCACTGAGCTAATTGAATAAAAGCCTTACTTGGTTCTGAGAAAAAGCTTCTCTTTCTAGCTCAAAATCCATGTGGGCAAGTAGATCAAGATGCTTTCTTATGGCCCTAAAATAAGATATGTCCATGTGGCTGCCCTCACTGCCTCGACTGGAAAAAGGAAAGCAAATTTTTCCTCCTTAGGTCACCAGTGAATAAATCTCTCAACAAAGTTATGATAGTACTGTTTTTTTCTTTTTCTTTCTTTTTTTTTTGTTAAATTGAAGTATAGTTGACATACAACATTACCTTAGTTTCACGTGTACAGCATAGTGATTCGACAAGTCTATACATTATGCTGTTACGCTGTGCTTAGCACAAGTATAGCTACCATCTGTCACCGACAATGCTATTACACCATTGGCCATGTTCTCTCTGCTGTACCTTACTCATTCTGTAAATGGATGCCTGTATCTCCCACCCCCTTTCCCTTTCCCCCATCCCCTAAACCCCTCCCCTCTGGTAACCATATGATAGTATCTTATTGGAAGACTTGTGAAGTGGGCTAAACATTTAGGGCTAGAATAGACTAGATAATAAAAGGTTATATATATGCTATTGTGTATATTAAAAATTAAAGCTACCTCTTAATTTCAGAAAAATGAATACTTCTGCTTAGGCATCAGAATATTTCAATTCAAAATATTTTGGGGACCACATTGTTCACAAAATACCCTCAAATAGCATCTCCAATTTACTAAGAGAGAATCTAGTTCTAAAAATGTATAGAAAACAATGTATAGAAAACTTCCTAGACTTGTTTCAAAAAAAATTTTTAATGCTCTGTATTTGCTCAAATTGCTTGAATGCTAAAGAAACTTAAATATCCCTGGTGGGCTTTAGGTTACTATAATCACCAAAAGATACCTGTGGGTTTTATTAAATGCCTGATGATACCATTTGACCATAGTTTTTGAAATACCAGGAGTCTGAGTATAAAAATTACTATGACGACGACTACTACTACTGTTAAGCAAAGCACCTATATTTATTTAGCCATATATTTGTTTTTTGTTTGTTTGTTTTTTTTAGCCAAATATATTTGTGATGTGACCCTAGCATAAGGCAAGAATGGAGTACGTTGCTATCAGCAGTGGGTGGACAGAGAGGAAAAGAAGGGGCCAGGTGGACAGAACCACGTAGGAGAGCAAGAGCATAAAGACAGGTCTTGGAGCAAAAGGATAAAAAGAATAAAGAAGTAAAGGAGTAAAGGAAGATGCAAGCTCACTTACGTGTGTTGGAGAGCTCCCAAGCATGATGTCAGCCCCTGCCCAGGTGCTTCTGTAGACTGCAGAGCTGGGGCCATGTACCAGCACAGGTGCCTGTTCTGAACCTGAGTTTTGGAGACCCAGGGGCTGGGCTTGGCTGAAGTAAAGCATTAGATTGACTAACACTGTCTCAGAGAGTATCTGCTTGTCACCACGGCGATAGGTCGAGTCCGTGGGTTTAGCCAAATAACCAGTTTATTTGGCGTAAAAATGTCAGTTTGGTTGTTTGAAATTCATAAATCAATCCATTCAAAGTGAAGGACACTAGAACCTGTATAAACTGTTACAAACAGGTTTTAGGTCCAGTAATCTGGATAAAAGAGCTATAAAATTAATTGAAAAGAAATAAAGCATATACAAATGTCAGATATTATTACTATGCCATTACTTAACTGCACCTCATTATTGGATTCATTTATGTTAGTATTATATTTCCAATTTGGGCATGAAAGCTAAATTGCTATATTCTAGAAGATGTACATTTTGGTACCCATGCTGAATTTTTTTTTTTTTTACACCATGCAAATAAATCCTATTAATTGCCCTTGTTGGCAGTCATGGATTTCTTAGGCCCTTTTATCTGCAACCAAACTAATTGGCCTTGAATCCATTCTGACAACATTTTAATTATTCACTAGTTAATAATTCTTAAAAGCAACTTCAACATTAAAATGTCTCTAAGAGCATGTACTGAATTGTTCAATCCCATATAATAATTTCATACAATATTCATATCAACCTAAATTTTCCCTGAGATCTTTATAAATGTGTGTAACATATTTTTATATTCAGAAGATAACTTTAAAATTCTAATGACTGTGAATAATGTCCTTTGCATGATAAATAAGCACATTCTCCAAACAACTTGTTTCTTCGTATAGTTTGAGACTACCTGATGTCAGTTTTTAAGAATCCATTGTGGATGCCTGAGTGGCTCAGTTGGTTAAGTGTTGGACTCTTGATTTCAGTTCAGGTCAGTGATCCCATGGATTGTAAGGTCAAGGCCCACATGGGGCTCCACACTTAGCAGAGAGTCAGCTGGAAGTTTTCTTCCTCTGCTCCTCTCCTGACTTACTCTCTCTGAAATAAATAAATTAAAAAGAATCTTTAAAAAAAAAGAGTCAATTGAGAAAGCAGTAAAAAAGTCTACTCCCTACTGTGCATAAAATAATATCATGGGGAATATGAAGAAGAAAAAGAATTGCACCCAGTGTCCTGCTTATATCTCAATGGAACATTTTGCTGCACCCCTTGAACATGGGAAAACAATTGAAAATAAGAAAAAATACAAACATTATACTCTAATAAAATAAGTTTCTGTCTCAGGTTGGGATCCTCAGATGAGGATTTGTGTGTAAGTAAAGGTAGTTTGAGGACCTGGAGAAATGGAGTCAGAAAGAGGAGTCCCATCCAGAGTATGGTTCCATCTTACAGGAGAGTTTTGAAGACATCTATGTCACGAGCAAGGGAGCTGGAGTATTTCTATCTCCTACCCATCAGTCATAGGTAATAGGGCATTCTGGATGGAGGGTGGAGAGTAGCAGGGGACTCATAACTTTCCAGGCATTTCCTGCTATCTTACTGGCAGGCAAAGCAGATTATAGCTGCTTGAAAGCAGCCTTCTGACAAGGAGGCATAGAGACTGGCTCCAGGGGGTGGGAACACACCGGTATGCCATCAACGTTTTGAACAGTGTGCCTGGACATAGCCAAGTGTGCTCATAGCACGGGAGTCGAGTAGTGACAACATCCGACCATCTCAACTATGGTGGCACTGGGCTGTAGAGATTTGCCAAATTATTTTATACAGGCAATAATTGCTGTAATAGATCATAGAAAGAAGAGATCCTCTGGTCATAAAAGTATCAGTTATGCTCCCTTTACTATAAATTTTATAGGCACAGACCTGCCCCAGTTCATTGCCCCCTATGACTGAGGAAGGCTCTCTACTCCTGAGACTCTCTTTAAAGAAGCCACTTTCCCAAGGACAGATAGCATTCTTTACAATAACACACTATAAGAACAAAAAAGATTTTTTGATCTCCACTTATTTTATTTGCATTTATTTTAATTAGTTCAGCACTCAGAGGGAGAGATGAGGTGTTACTTATTGGCCCTTCTCAAAGCTTAAAAATGTAATAATAGCTAACATTTACTGCACGCCAGGAACAATTCTGAGCACTTTGCAGAAATGATCGTATCATGTCTTTTCAACAGCTAAATGATGTAGGTCATGTTTACACATTTTATTGTGAAAGCTGAAGTACAGACAGGTTAATGATCTTGCCTAAGGTCCCAACCACTGCAAGTAATAGGGCCAGGATTTGAACACAAGGACAGTCAAGTTACAAAGTCTGTGCCCTTAACTACTAGATTAAAGACAACTGAATTGACAACCAGAGGAATTGCCAAAGAACATCTGTTGCACAAGCACAGTGACTGGATCACAGAAACCACAGGATAGACTTAGTGAAGGTTGTGATGGAAGGTCCAGGATCAGTGAGAGCAGAGGCAGACTGACATAGTTAAGTGAGAACTACCGGGTCTTAAGGCAGCCTAGAGAGCAAACCAGTTCACTGGCCACATCTCAGCAGACACAGTGTAAAAAGACTCAGAGACCAGACCGGGTCTTGGCATCAGAAGATCATTTGGGAGATCTGAAAGGTTAGTTGGACAATCAAAAGAGGCCAACCTCCTGTCTTCTAACAACACAAGATCACAGAGGACTCACCGCCCCCAATAAATTCAGGTTTCACATTGGGTGTTTTACTGTGTTTTAGGTGTAATCATTTATCCTGCTTTGGAGTCACAGGGCTTTTTGAATCTGTGAAATGATGTCTTCCATTACTTTTGGAAAATTCTTAGTCATTATCTCTTCAAATAATGCCTTTTTAAAAAAAAAAAAACTCCATCTTCTCTCTCTTCTTCTGGGACTCAAAGTGTTTTAAGTTTTCCTTCCCATGAATCTTATTATTTCTTAAGTTCATCACTAATTACTTTTTGTTATTGTAATATTGGAAAGGTTTAAACTCCATGATAACTTCTAGGTGGCTATTGCTGGTGGATCTTAAAGATCTTTATGTTAATTTTGTATTCTACTACCTTACTATACTTTCTTATTGTTTGTAGTTTTTCATTTGATTCCTGTAAGTCTTCATATTGTCTGAAAATGTTAATAGGCCTATTTCTTCCTTTTCAACTTTATACTTCTGATTTTTTTTTCTATTTGCATTGGAAATATCTTCTCTACATGGATTATGGGCATCCTTGTCTTTGTCTCTGACTTTAATGGAAATAATCTCAGTTTTGGGGTTGAGATAGCTTTATTTATTCATCTTATGAAAGTATCTATCCTGTCCTACTGAGTGGCTTTTTTTTCTAAGTCAAGATGGTTGTTGAATTTTGTCAAAAGCTTTTTCAGAATCTATGGAGAGAATCAATAATTTCTTCCTAACAACTACTATTTTGATGAATTATATTAATAGATTTCCTAACCTTGAACCATTCCTGATTTCCTGAATGAGCTAAACACTACTTGTTATTTTAATGTTCTTTCAGATTCTATTCTCAAATATTTTATGTAGGATTATTGTGCATCAGAATTTAGAAATAGGATTTATCTTTAGTTATATTTGTCTTAGAGAAAGTAAAAGAAAGGATGTTCTTTTCCAAAGCAACACTTTTTGAAAGCCATTGGAATTACCTGCTCTTTAATGGCTTTATCAAATTCACCTGCAACACTATCTTGTCCTATTGCTTTTGTAGAGTTGTAGCTCTTTGACAATTGTCTCTATTTCTTCTACAACACAATCTACAGATTGTTTAGATTTCCTAACTCCTCTGGAGTCACTTTTGGTAAATGTGGTAAATTTCCAGAAAGTTATTCATTTTTATCAAGCTTTTCAAATTCATTTGCATAGATTTGAGTCATCTGTAATGGTTCTTTTAATGTGGTTATTTCTTTTTTTGTCATTTTTAATTTTGTGAATCTGAGTTTTCTCCACATTTTTCTTAAACATCTTTGTATATTTTTCAATGTGGAATGTTACATGCTAAATTTCCTTGGAATATGAAATTGTAACTCTTAACCAATGTCCAACTACAAACCCAGGTATATATAAATAAAAGCTTAGTTTATGATAAAAGTGACACTTAGAATCAGTTGGAAAAATGGACAAATTATATCATGTGAAATAATTATTATTGTATTTGAAAAAAACTTCACACCTACTTGCACTCACTGGAATAAGCTCCAGATGAATCTAAAATGTATGGCAGAAGAAAATGTTGTAGAATATTTCTCCAACTTTGGGGGTAAAGACATAATTTATAAAGAAGGTCAAAAAAGCCATAAAGGAAAATAGTGGTAGATTGGTCCATTTAAAATTTTTTATACAACAAAAGACACCATATATAAAATATGTCACAAGGAGAAAAGATTACAATATATTTATTAATATCTAACATATATTAAATCCCTATAAATTAGTAAGCAAATGCCAAATAGCCAATTAAAAAGGAGCAAGAGATAGAAAAATGTATACAAATTATAAACAATATATATTCAAATTTACTATAACCTGAAAAGTATAATTAAAAATGACAGTGAACCAGATTTTTGCCTATTAGATTGTTAAAAACTAAAATAATTGAAAGTGTCAAATGTTTGACCAGGAACTGGTAAAGGTAGTAAATTAAAAAAATTTTTGATGGTATGGACCTGCCTATATGTATGTAGGGAGCAGGTGTGATGAAGAACAATTATGTGTGACCCATTTTCAATCAGGATACCCTTTTATATTTCAGTGAAATATTTTGTGGTTCAGAACAGATCCTTCAATAAGAAACAAATATATTTAAATCCTTTCTGTCTTTACTTCACACACATAAAATAAACATACACAGACACATATAATGTATTCCCCAAGTGTTTGTTGACTACAGACCTAATTCTACTGGTCTTGTAAGTGTGAAGTATGGCACTTTCTCATCGCCCTGTACAGGTAAAAATTTGCATTTTCTCAAACTTTCTGGGTCACCATGCCAGTTTGTAGGTCAGCAATGGTCTGAGGATGAAGGTTTTCAGACAATCTCTGGTAAACTGTTCTTCCCTATCCCACACCCATCTCAGACTCCAACAGTCTAGATGGAGCAAAAGGAGGCAGGGTTGGAGGAGAGGAAGAGATATCTGTAGGAAGGTGCTTGCAGTTGGGATATTTTGATTTATAATAAATATATATATTTGGTCTTTGTCCCTGTTTCTAGCACAGGGCTCCTAAAATCCTCAGAATGTCTTAAGTCATAAGAGTGAGAAAGGTATCTTTTATTAATGATGTGATTCATGAGGGAGAAGCAGACTCCCTGCGGGAGCCTGATGCAGACTGGATTCCAAGACCCTGGGATCATGCCCTGATCCTGAAGGCAGACTAAAAAAAAAAAAAAAAAAAAAAAAAAGATGTGATTTATGGACCACACCTAAGGATGGGAGCTTATTGGCAGCAGAACCACCCATGTGATTAGAACTGAAAGTTCCAGCCCCATAACCTCCTGGAAAGGGTGAGGGACTAGAGGGTTGAATCAATTGCCAGGGGCCAATGATTTAATCAATCATGCCTATGTAATAAAGCCTCCACAAAAACACAAGAGCATAGAGTTCAGAGAGCTTCCAGATTGGTGAACACGTGGACATTTGAGGACAGTGGTGTACTCAAAAAAAGCATGCAAGCTCCATGTCTTTTCCCCGTGCTTCGCATCTAGCTGTTCTTGGATGATATCCTTTTATAATAAATTGGTGATCTAGGAAGATGTTTCTTGCGTTGTGTGAGCTATTCTAGCAAATTAACCTAACCCAGGGAGGGGGTCATTAGCACCTCAAATCTATAGCCTGTTGGGGGTTGGATGGAGGGGGAGGAGTCTTGTGGGAGTGAGCCCTTAACCTGTGGGATCTGATGCTATCTCCAGGTACATATTATCAGAATTGAGTTGAACTGTAGGACACCCAGGTAAAGAACTGTTCTTTTAAAGAACGGTTCTTCATGTTAAAGAACTGCTTGATGGAATTGGGGGTGTGGAATTATAATAGTATAGCCATCCTACTTTAGCTGTAGAAAGGAGCTCGCCAGATAAGTGTTTATGTACTTATTTTGTGTGTGTGTGGGGGGGGGGCGGGGGTAGGTAGTGGGTTATCACAAGAAACAAACAGAACATGTGACCAACATAAGATTCGTCTTAATGTATTTTCCACGGGGGTGTCTATAGCTTCTATAGAGGGGGCAGAGGAGAGGACACCAAAAAAGCAGGCAAAGATGGAATGACTCAAGAAAAGCAGAATCTGGGGCGCCTGGGTGGCTTAGTCAATTAAGCATCTATCTTCAGCTCAGGTCATGATCCCAGGGTCCTGGGATTGAGTCCCGCATTGGGCTCCCTGCTCAGAGGGTTGTCTGCTTTTCCCTCTTCCTCGGCCCTCCTCCCTGCTCATGCTCTCTCTCTCTCAAATAAATAAATAAAATCTTAAAAAAAAAAAGAAAGAAAAGCAGAATCTGGAGAACAGCAGCAAAGGTGGGTCATTTTCCCTTACTCAAAGGAAAGAAGCTAATTTAAGGAAAAACTAGACAAGTTCAGAGAAAAGACAATAAGGGGCCTTAAGGTGCTGGGTTCAGGGTGAGACAAAGACTCCTGCAAATCTAAAGCACTGAAAAAAGATCAGAATGTACTCCAGTGCCCTTCCCATATACATCATTAAATAAAAGCAGTACTAGTGCATTAACTAAGTAAAATATAGGAATTAGCAAAGTTTTTCACAAATATTTGTCTTTTTGTTGGCCCACCGAGCGTATTCATAGGCTGCTCATTGGGTCATCTGTACCCATTAGTTTCTACTGTGAATCTTGAGCTGGATAGAAGCCTGAGAAAAGTCTTGTCCTCAGGACTGAGAAGGCTGAGAGTCGTTGGTTGAAACAAGGTTATTCTCACAGGGCTGCAAAATAACATGGGCACACCGAAAGTGGGGATGATGGGCATTGTAGTAACACTGAAGAACCACCATGGTGCAGGGGTTGGGGGGAGGGTAGGGGTAGGGGTGGAGAGAGCCGTTCACGAGGATTATTTCACAGGCAAGACTATGAGGTGGCAACGGCTACCAGGAAGCTCACTCTGGGGTTCTGTGAGGGGTGCATTAGACTCCTTCTAATTGTCCCAAAGACATTGCACATGTCATCTCTAGGGGCGTCAGAGGTGTCATCCGGTTCTAAAATCTGTGCTTCATGTCTCTATGTCTCCATCCTTAATTGCTTTTCTGCAGGTCTTCAGGAGGCTTGGGACACACTGATCACAACAGCAAAAGGGAACATAAGCTCAAGAAGCAACTTCCCCAAAAAAAAAAAAAAAAAAAAAAAAAAAAAAGAAGCAACTTCCCTGCGTTAGTCAACTCAAGGTCATCCTTAGGCCATGCATCTTTCCCACGGTTGCTGCCCTCTCCTGGGTACTTCAGCCAGGCATGACCTGGAGACCCCTGGAATAGCCCACCCTCACGTAAGGTGGCACATGAGGTGGTGCTGCCTACCACTTCCCCACACAGGTTCATTTCCCACTTATCAGACATGGAGGCTCAAAATTGTTTCTGCTGTATTGGATTCCCAGTTGCCGGACTCCCAACTCATCTCTCTTTCTTGATAATGGTCCATCTTTCTCGATGATTGCATCCTGGGAATTAGTAGTCTCTAGTGCCTACCTCCTGACTCCGGGCTTAAAAACCAGTGATATCAGGGCTCAGTCAGTTAGGCATCCGACTCGGGATTTCACCACCAGGTCATGATCTCAGGGTCCTGGGATCAAGCTGTGCGTTGGGCCCCCTGCTCAGTGAGAAGTTTGCTTGAGGATTCTCTCTCCCTCTCCTTCTGCAGCTCCCCATTCCTGTGCTCTCTTTCTCTAAAATAAATAAATAAACCTCCAAAAAATTCTATTGAAATAAATTTAAAACACATCTCTACGATGATATTTGTTCACATTAATAAATCAAACTCACTGTTTTGCTTGTGTTTGTAGCTCCAAAAAATTATTTTCAGAGCTTTACAATTCATTCTGGCACACACTTCTGGTTTTTTTTTTTTTTTCAATTGGCTCAATCTGAGGGATTTTAGCTCTGAAGCAAGCCACTTTTCTGCATTGAGACAGCCTTGTTTGCTAACCACAAAAGGATCATTTCCTTCAGAAGTGAGTTATATTTCTGCACATGTGCCTTACTTTTTGCACACTAGTTATACGTTGCTTGAATTCCAGAGAGTGAAACCGTTCTAGTCTTGTTTTTATTCAATCACATTGCATAAGAGAAAGAAGATTCTATTAATACTGTATTAAAGGTCAAAATCTCAAGGTAGTCTCTTTGCCAGAGAGATGTATTTGCAAAACAACCTGCCCCTGGCACTCTGACGAGAGGCAGATTCCAGCCAGTAAGGTAGCAGGGGAAACTAGCTGGACCAACAGGAGTATTTCCAGTCATCGGCTACGTATCCTCTAGAAGTTTGGTGTTTTTCTGTGATACTGGATGGGCAAATGTAACAAGCTTCTCTCTGCCTCCACCTTGATTTGCTTTATTTCTCCAAATATGTACCTGATAGTCTCAAAGAAGTTATAATAGATCCAAGTGATGTAGAGTAAACTGTATGTATCATAATGGGCCTAAGTCATAGACAGTGAAATGGGCCTGATCTGGGAAGTTTGGACAAGACACGCAATAAAACATATTATATAGGATAACCTTGAAGTTCAAAATCTATAGATGGGTCACTCTGTGGACAAGCAGTGAACACCTGAATTTTACATTTTAATTTATTTAGGGGGTACAGATGAATTTAGTCTGGCTGCATCTAATGGATGGAATTATATAGACTCTTGTGTTCATAGCATATAATCATCAGTGATCTGTGCAAAGCCTTCTTCCTTTATATTTTTTTTCATTCATTCAACAAATATATACAAAGTACAAACTACATGCCTGGAACTGTCCTAGGCAGCAGGGCTCTGACCATGAACAAACAAAGATCCTTGCTCTTGTGGTATTCACATTGCAACAGGGCTAGACGGACAAGAAATAAGAGAATAAATACAATGAATAAGGTAAATTATGCAGTAAAGTACAAAATGGTGTGTGTTATGGGAAGTTTATTTTCCCATATAAGATGCAAAGTCTAAGATCAGAATGTTGGAGAGCCATGAAACATACCTTTCAACTGGAACCACAGACTTGGCTGCATAAAGAAGTCACTTCATTCTGAAGCCCCAGGGCAAAAGTACATAAAAGAGAACGAGTAAAGACAAAGGTAGAAACTTGGAAAGACAGGTTGTGTTTCAGCAATTCCTAGAGCTCCAAAACATGTTAACAGTTCGTCTAACCCCGCTCCGGGATAATCTGAGAGGGGCATTGCCTACTCATCGACTAAAGTTAATTATCTTTTATACCATAATGTAATTTTTTCTCTTCAAATGAAAGCCAGACAGCTTTAACTAAATCTTAAGCTTAAATTCTAGACCACTCTGCCAGACATGAAAAAAGCCCATTTTAATTGTTGTTAAATTCAATGTTAACAGAAATGCAGAACAGAAAGCCTTTTTTTTTTCTCATACCCTCTACTATTTAATAAAGAACCTTCCATGTGCCTAGCAAGCCTGATAATGAGCACTTATTCTGTGGTCTTATGTTATCTGTCTCCCCCACTAGCTTTGAACCCCTTGATAGCAGGAACTGTTATTTTGGATTTCTTGAAATCTATCTCAGCACTTAGCATAAAATAATCAATTTTTAAAATATTTAAAGAATGAATTAATGAATATTGTGTAACGCTGCTAGAACCATAGTCATTGCTAGGAGTGATATAATTGAAGAGGTTGATGATGAGTTAGTTTCTTGGGGTTTTTTTTAACATTTAAAATTTTTTGGTGATTCACCCCTCTTTAGTTTTATTCACCTCATGCAAATCTTTTAAAACGTTTTAACCCAAATTCCAGTTAGTTAACATATAATGTAGCATTAGTTTCAGGTATACAAAATAGTGATTCAACACTTCTATACAATACACGGTACTCATCACAACAAGTACACTCCGTAATCCCTATTACTTATTTAACCCTTCTCCCCACCCTGGAGTTTCTCGTTGTTGTTGTTTTTTTTTGTTGTTGTTGTTGTTGTTTTGTTTTGTTTACAGACTCCCCACTGAGCAGGGAGCCCAAAGCGGGGTCTCCATCTCACAACCTCCAAGATCATGACCTGAGCCAAAACCAAGAGTCAGATGTTCAACCAGCTGAGCCACCCAGGTGCCCCAAGTTTCTTGTTTAAATAGAGCTATATAACTTAATTTATCTGGCCCCTGCATATTAGATCTTTCAATCTCTGCTTTTTAAAGGTGATTTTTCTTTTTTTGGGAGGGGGGTATGCTCTCTGGAGTCTATGCTTGTCTTGTCTTTCCCGCTCATCTGTAAGTAGAAAAGGCTTTCATCCTCAACATCCAACCCTACCTAGTGGCTGACTCAATCCTGACTAATGCTGGTTTCCCATTTTCAATAACATGTGTTTGCGTATTGAGGTGGAAGTGAGAGAAGGGTGAAAAGGGAAAATATGAATTTAGTCTGGCTGCATCTAATAAACTGAAATGAACTATGGGTAGTAAGCTCTCTGTCCACCAAGATGCCATGTAGCTGGTTCATTGAGCTGGACTCCTACCTTAGATCCTATAGGGTGGGCCATCCAGAGCCTCCTTTGGAGAATTGCCCTTAACCACAGGAAGCTGCCTTGCCCAAGATTACAACCCTTCTCTGGAGGTTGCCCAGAGGCAAGAACTGATCAGTGTGGAGGCAAAAGACCTGGACCCTTGCCTCATCTGGGATATTTTTGAATGGCCATTCAAGTTTTGAAGTACCGTGTGAGATTGAGCGAGACCTTTGTTATAATGATATCACAGTTTCATTCCTCCCACCCTTCCAGGCATTATTCCCAAGAATACAGTCCAATAAACTGCCTGCATGTGAATCTCCATCTCGATCAGTTCTCCCTAATATGCAGAGGTGAGATAATGGGGAAATGGAGCACAAGCAGCACCCTCTGTGGCAAGGATGAGGATCCAAACACTGGACCTAAATATTAGAGAAATTCACTCTTGGTTTCAAATTCCAGAATGCTGGCAGGAAGCTCTGGCATCACAGGAGGTGGCATAAATGGAGCCTGATCCTCTAGTGAAGGATCCTCTGTTTACCGAGCAGAACCCAGCCCACTGAAATAGCAGCTTCTCTTACCCCTACTTTTGTAAAGAATCATCCAAATGACTCTTCTAGGTCTACTTCCCTTCTGCTGCTTCCAAAGCAAAAATCTATTCTGATCCTCAAGAACAGTTGGTGCTTCCTGTTGCCTGGACCAGGGAAGAAAAGATTATGCAATTTTGCCTTTCCTTTAGAATTTCCGTGAGATAGGCACACCACGCTGGAATAGGAGTCTTTACGACCAGAAGATTGGAATTGCTAATGTTGAGTTTTTAGAGGTAAATATATGTCAGGTTTTATAAGGAAGGATGTCATTTGCTCAGGTTCAAGTGGTGTTGAAAGGCAAGAAATTTGGAGCCAGATCAAAGGTCCTTTCTTTGGATTCTAGGTAGGATTAAGAACAAACTAAAGAGAAATTTGGAGCTAGGTCACACTAGGAAGCTTCTGCCACAATATCTTAGTATTTGGAATGTTAAGAGAATTCTGGTTGGTCTTAAAACTCTGCTGAGATGTTTCACAACAGTCCTTGGGCTTTGCTAACAACAGGACCGGATATTTAAGAGCCACAATTGAACAAATTAGAAGATTGAGAATTAAACCTAAATGAGTTATATAAGCTACTCTCTGGGAATTTCAGAGGGGAGAAAATTGACAAAAATAATGATGTAATTGTATGAAACTTTTTTTTTATTCGCTTAGTTCTACTAAATTTTTGATATCTTCTCTCTAAAATTTTGACTCCGTTTCTGCTTCAGATTCCAGCGCTGTCTCATGATTCATGCAGGAATCAGCTAGTTGGTTCATTTGCCACTTAGTTCTCTTTTTCATAACAGTAGAAGCAGTCCCTTGCCTTTTCCAAATCAAAGAATCTTTGCTACATCTGACTAAGGAGTATTTTTCTCATTAAAAAAATATACATGGAGTGTGTAGTTGGCTCGGTTGGTAGAGTGTGCAACTGTTGATCTCAGGGTTGTGAGTTTGAGCCTCACATTGGGTGTAGAGAGGACTTAAAAATAAAATCTTTTAACAAAGTGTGTATATATACACACACACAGAGACACACATATTTGGCTTGGGAAAGTTTTATTCCAACCGATTGCCAATAATATCCATTGTTAGCTGTTTTCTATCAACATCTTTTTATTTTGTTCAGATTCAAGTTCCCCTCAGCCTGATGAGAATGGTTAGCCTCATTTTAAGTAGATCCACAGATTCCTACAGAAGAGGGCCCGCCACGGCCAGGCATTGTTGGTGAAGTCTACAAGTAAGGTTTCTTGTCCTTGCTGGAGGCAAACCCACAAGCATACAGACAGAAACCACCATGCCAGGCAGAGGGCAAGAAAGGTCATAGGTGCATTGGAGAAAGAGATCTCAAGCATTGTAGGGAATGTGAAAAGGCTTAACGCAGGAAGTGACGTTGGAGCTAAGTTCCCAAGGATGGGCAGGGTTTCGAGGAGCAGAGATGGAAGGAAGGGCATTTGAGACTGCAGGAGGGAAATAAGCAAAAGCAAGCAGGTAGAAACCAGCCTGTGTACAGAAACAGCTAATAGTTTGGTCTGGCCGGAATGCAGACTATATGTCAGGAATCAGTGAGAGAAATGGCAGGAAGAACAGGAAAGACAGGGTAAGTTTGAAGAATACCTATAAAGAGATTCTGAAGAGCCTGAGGACTCTCAAGTGAAGTGATCTCAGGAAGGGAATACTGAAATAGGATGATTAATCAGTTGCTTCATATCATGTTTACAACAAGACAGGATGAGAGAAAGATGATTGGCAACTAGAGTCGGGAATAAGCAACTTCCACCCAAGCAAGCACGGAGCAGGTGCGTCATGCTAGTGCAAGGATCTGCTCACCTGCAGTGGACGCCTCTCCTGTGGAGCAGAGCTCCAGGCTCCCAATCCCCCTGTGACCCTGCAACTATTTCCACTCATTCTGACTCCATGGTCACTAAGCAGTCTTACTATGTCACTTTTCCAATGTTTATACATCGCCTGTAAAATAAAACCCAAAGTCTATAGCAAGGCATATGAGGCCATGCGCACAGAGTCAAGCCCTGTCTATCTGTCCATTTCTGCTTTTCTTTCTTGTCTACCAATAATAAACCACTTACAGAGTTGGGGGATGCATGAAGGTTTGATCTGACAGCTACAGAGCTGAGGGCCAAGGGAGTGCCAAAGACAGCATCAGAAGTAAAACTAGAATCTAAATCCAACCAAATGTCCATGAGGATGGGCAGAGAGACAGAAGACAAACATGGAAACTGCAGTTCCTCAGGCTGATAATATCATAGGTAGGAGGGAGAACCTAGAGAAATTCTAAGGTTCTGGAAAGTCCATGGTCCCAGGGACTCCTTTATATGGGGTATCTAAGATTTGGGGATCATAATATATCAAGATAGCACACAGGGATGTTTGAGGCTCCAATAAATCAAGGTATGTGGATTGGCTATGGACAGAAAGGAAACTATCCATGGAAAGCAATTAATTCTTGGAAAGTTCTTCCAAGAATCCTTACTCTCACATTTCCCTCTCCCTGCCATGCTCCCCTTCTTCCCCACCTGGTTGTCAAGTTCTTTTCCCTTCTAGTCCAGATGTAAAGTAATGTCATCCTTGAAGCCTTGCCTGATTCTCTCTGCCAAATGAACTATTTCCTCCTTGGAGTTCACAAAGTACGTTGTACATAATCTTAGAGCCAAAGAGATCATCCTTCCAAACTAAGAATTAATGTATATATTTTGACCAGAAATATGGGCAACAGAGTATTTTAAATGGATACTTTCTAGGAAACTCAAGGTCATGAGCACACTGGATTCATAGCATTCCATCATATGACGTCTTAGTTTCCTGTCTTTCTCCCTCAGTTCTGTGCTTTGAAAGAGCAGGAACTAGATCTCATCTACCTTTGTAGCTCTTCCCACGTTAGCAGCATGCTCAACAGATGATAGTTTTCTTGGCTAACAAATATTTACAGAACAAATTATTTTTTTTGAAGGAATAGAAATACATTATTCCATTTCCTAGTTTGTGCTTAATGCTATACATAATCTACAAAAACTTTTCTTTTTAATCCAAAATAATCATCCTTTTAAAGTCTGTTTTATTATACTGGAGTTTTAAGCAGATAGTTTTTCTTCATTCATGAAGGGTTTGGTGCTCTTCCCTTAACATATTTTTTCCTTAACAGGAATCAAAGTATATGCCCTCAGGGAAAAAAGTGTCAACTTTTGCACATCAGCAAAGTTACCTTTCTAGAGGCAGAACTGAGTGGGAGGAGGAACTAAGATAAATTGGCCAAACCACTCTAGAGGGGAGCTAAGGTCACAGATGTAGAAATGGATCTCAGTGTGAGCTGCAAATACAAGCAGAGAAAGAGGAAAACAAACAGTAGGGTTGACAGCAGGATGAGGGGAGAAGTAGGATACAGTTAAATGAGAGGACCTGTCTGAGAGACATGGTTTAGAAATTAATGTCATGCCCCAATTTTGTATTGAAAGCCTCCTCTTTTGAAATGCTTATTGTTTGTTGAGGGGAGAGGAGCTCTGCTGGGCTGGACTCTCACCTCGGTGAACCTGGAATCATCTTTGGGCTGCCTTCCCTCCCTTTGCAGAACCTACAGGATGTAGCCAGTGGCACATCAATAATTATTGCTCTGCTCTTTGCATAGTTGGAGGCCAGTTTGGGCTACTTTCTCTTGAGTGCTTCTTTAATGATATCAGGAACCAGGTCCCAGGATACCACTCTATTAGTTAGAATAGCAGTTCAGTTGCTAGAATGAAGGACAAAACAAAAATCTCCAAGAGGGGTGACATTTGACCTTAGAATCATTTTTTTCTACTGTCTATATTTTGCCAAGATCATCTCATGAGAAAGAGAACAGAATTAGAACAAAGGACAATACACATGAAAATGCTATTCCATAAACCACTCTAGTTATTTAACCAGAAACCCCTTCCCACCCCATCCCTTGCATTTTCTGAGGGCCAACACTTATTTCTGCTTTTCCCAGTATTTACTTTCAGAACTGTGTACCTGATGCCAAGCTACTTAGCCTCACAGCTCCACTGCGTTCTCTGACTAACTCACCTTCCTCACTTGTCTCACTCCCTCCTCTGCCACCTTTTGTGAATTCTCAGAATTTCCTGGACCAAGAATAGCTTTTTTTTTCTTTTAGATTTTATTTATTTATTCATGAGAGACACACAGAGAGAGGCAGAGACATAGGCAGAGGGAGAAGCAGGCTCCTCTCAGGGAGCCCGATGTGGGTCTCAATCCCGGAACTCCAGGATCATGCCCTGACCTGAAGGCAGACGCTCAACCACTGAGCTACTCAGGTGTCCCAAGAATAGCTTTTTATGTTCCTGGGTGAATTTAGTCACTGACTGTTGGCTCTTTCCCTCAGTCCATCACTCCCTGTCCACTTCTACCCACCATCCTGAAAATAAAACTCAAAAAATATAGATGTAGGTCTTATGTAAATATATATTATTTTAGACTAGGTCTATACCTGAAAAATGACCAATCAATTTGGGATATGAGAGAGGGAGAAGACTGTGGCACTTCTTGTTTTAATAAAAATACTGTTTGACTGAAGCTTCTACTTCTTTTTCTATCATTGCACCATCATTGAATCAATAAATATCAATCCTTTCCTGAAATGTAATGATAGGTATTGAAGGGAATAAAAGGATTTATGAGACAACATCTTTAGACTCCAGGAGTGTGTGGTCTAGATGAGGAGGGAACACGATTAAAAGACCATATTGTGACTGGCTTTCCTACAACAAAAAAATCCAGCTCCATTTGATAATGCTAAAATGAAACCCCTGAAAAGACAATCCTTCCTCCCATCATAGACTTTTAATCAATATTTTAGGGCCTTACTTGTAAGTAGCAAAGATCCCCACACATTTGAAAATCTCCAACAGAAGAGAACCCAAAATAAACAGAAGAAACATGTATAAACTCTGAAGGAACAGAAGAAAATGTCGAATGCTATTTAAAAGCTAAAAGAATAGGGGTGCCTGGGTGGCTTAGTCAGTTAAGCATCCAAGATTTTACCATCAGGTCATGATCTCAGGCTTCTGGGAGAATGCTTGAGGGTTTCTTGCCCTCTCCCTCAGCCCTTTCCTTGTTTGCAGACTCTCTCTCTCTCTCAAACAAATAAATCTTTAAAAAAATAAAATAAAAGCTAAAAGAATATATTACTTTCCTAAAACAAGAATACAATGTTAAGAAACAATCAGAAAATTACCAGAAGTTCTCAAAAGTAAAACATGAGCCTAATTAAAAAAAAATCCAATAGAGGAGTTGTATGATATAAACCAAAGGAGTTTCTCATAAAGTAGATCAGAAAAAAAGGTAAGAAATAGTAGAGATAGGAAACATAGCACCAGAAGTCGCAGAGAGAAAGTGGATAAAATGGAAGGGAGGAGGGACGCCAGGGTGGCTCAGTAGTTGAGCATCTGCCTTCGGCTCAGGGCATGATCCTGTGGTCCTGGGATCATGTCCCACATCGGGCTCCCTTCAGGGAGCCTGCTTCTCCCTCTGCCTGTGTCTCTGCTTCTCTCTGTGTATCTCTTATGAATAAATAAATAAAACCTTAAAAAAATGGAAGGGATGAAAGTATCTAAGAAAGAAAAGCTTTAAGAAAAATTTCCTGAAATAGCCCCCCAACAAGTTCCTATAAAAATGAATGAAAAGAAGATTCAATAAAGATACATTATCATGAAATTTCCCAGTACTAAGGTTAGAATCTCCACAAAACTCAAAGACTGGTCACTTCCAAAGAACCAGGAATCAGGATGGCACCAAGTTTCTCAATGGCAATGTTGGTAGTTAAAAGACAGTGGGCATATATGGTCAACTGATTTTTAACAAAGATTTTCGACAAGATCATTCAATGGAGAAAATAGAAGTCTTTTCAACAAATGGTGCTGAGAAAGCTGGGTACCTTTGTGCAAAAGAATGAAGACAGACTCTTTATACCATATATAAAAGTAAATGCAAAATGGACCAAAGACCTGAATGTGAGAGCTGAAATTTTAAAAATTTTAGAGGGAAACAGAGTGGATAATAGTCATAATATTATATTTGGCAATGATTTCATGGGCATAAAACCAAGAGCATAGGCAACAACAACAAAAATAGATAAATAAGTCATTAAGGGCACTTGGGTGGCTCAGTTGGTTGAGCTTCTGGCTCTTGCTTTCAGCTCAGGTCATGATCTCTGTCCTGGGATTGGTCCTGTGTCAGGCCCCCTGCTCAGCAGGGAGTCTGCTTGTTTCCCTCTCCCTCTGCTCCTGCCTCCCACTTGTGCTCTCTTTCTAAAATAAATAAATATTTTTTTAAAAAGTTAGACGTCATTAAAATGAAAACTTCTGTGCAAATGATACTTATAGGAGAGTGAGAAGGCAACAGAAGGGGAGAAAATATTTGCAAATCATATATCTGATAAGAGATTAATATCCAAAATATATAAAGAACTCCTGCAACTCAAGAACAACAACAACAAAAAAAACTCTGACTAAAAAAAAAAAAAAAAAAAAGGCAGTGGGCTAGAATATACATTTCTCTAAAGAATATATGTAGATGGGATGCCAGGGTGGCTTAGGGGTTTGGCGCCTGCCTTCGGCCCAGGGCGTGATCCTGGAGTCCTGGGATCGAGTCCCACATCGGGCTCCCTGCATGGAGCCTGCTTCTCCTTCTGCCTGTGTCTCTGCCTCTCTCTCTCTCTTTGTGTCTTTCATGAATAAATAAATAAAATATTTTTAAAAAAAGAATATATGTAGATGGCCAATAAACATAAGAAATGTTCGACATGACTTGTCAATGGGGAAATGTCTATCAAAATTACAATGACATATATTTCATATTAGCATAAATAATATGTTTATCCTAATATATTAATATATGTCAGCCATTAGTGGGTCTAAAGTGCTATCTCATTGTGGTTTTGATAGATTTTTTTTAATGGAAAATAACAAATTTGTGAAGATATGGAGAAACTAGAATCTTCATGCATTGCTGGTATAATGGTATAGCCACTGTGGAAAACAGTTTGGTGTTCCTCAAAGAATTTCATATAGAATTAAAACGAATCAACAATTTCACTACTTGGTATATCCCCCAAAGAATTAAATACTGCAACCCAAACAGGTATTTGTACACCAATGTTCATAGCAGCTTCATTCGTAGTAGCTAAAAGTTTAGAGGCAACCCAAATGTCCCATGACAGATCAATACATAGATATAGATAAAATGGAATATTATTTGGCCTTAAAAAGGAATGAAATTATAACACACGAATGAATCTTGAAAACATCATGCTGAGAGAAATAATCCAGGCACAAAAGGACAAATATTATATGATTCCACTTATACGAAGTATCTAGAATAGACAAATTCAGAGAAACAGAAAAGGGAATGGTAGTCACCAGGAGCTGAGGAAAGAGGGGAATGGGACGTTATTGTTTTATAGGTAGAGAGTTACTGTTTGGGATGATGAAAATGTTCTGGAAATGTATGGTGGTGATGGTTGCACAACACTGTAAATGTACACAATGCCACTGAATTGTACACTTAAAATGGTAAAATCTCATGTTTTGTATATTGTACCAGAATAAATAAAAAATAGAAAGAAAATGGAAAATGCCTACATTTCTAAAAGCTGTCAAAATAATGCTCTTTCAAATCAAACTATCATTTAAAAATGAAGATACAATAAATACATTTTTAGTCATACAAAGATTTAAACAATTTATCTCCCATAAATTCTCTCTTAGGAAGCTTTGAGAAGACATGTTCCAGAAAGACACAGGAGGACACTGGGGAACAGAGACACTAGGAACCATGAAATAGAAAGTCCACCACAGGAAAACAGAAAGAGGGAAGTTGAAGATGAAAGGAATTTTTTGAAGACTACTGGGAAGAAGGCAGTTTGGAAGAGGAGGGCAAAAGTCTCCAGGATAGAGTCTCCAGGAAAAGCACATAATTTCTAGATTCTTTAATATGTTTGACCATTTGTAAAACCTTATCACAGCCTTATAAGAAATAATAAAAAATGATGTTTATTGAGTGAATTTAACTCCAGGACTTGCGGTCTTAGCCACTGATATATATCTCCCCCTGTTATCCCAGATCTAAAGAAACAGGTAGGAAAATCAAGCTGGAGACCTGGGAAATTAAGGAAATGAATAAAAAGATGCATTTAAAATCAAATTTAATCAAATTTTTAATCAAAAAGCAAATTTAATCATAGCACACAATTGGACTACTGGCAAAATCTCACATAGTTGTAATAACAAATGTAACTGATTTCATAGAAAATGGTGATATCGGCTTATTTAAAGGATGGGGGGGGCGGTGAAAGTGGAGGTAGTCCTACAACAGGTCTGCATCCTCACCTGCCAAAGAAGGAAACGAGTATACAATGTCTAGCACTGATCATCGAGGAACGGTAGTAAAAACCTATTGCTTAGAAATATGGAAGTAAATCACCAAAAGTGGTGGATGAGAGAATCAAAAGCCTCTGGGGGGGGGGGGGCAGCAAAGAAGGGTGCACAGGGGGCTGCTGTTTCTCAGGATAAACTCTTCACACACATTGTACTTTGTGCTTTGGTTCAAACAGTAAAATTATTCAGTTCTAGGTTTCACACGCTCCTATGAAGGGCGCAGGCGCGGTGTGATTCTGTGCCTCCAGAATGAGGGCAGCTCCTGTGGGAAGGCACAGCAGGGCAGGTAACAGGCTAACTTTTCCCCGGAGAGCTCTATGGACTAAAGGATACATGATTCTTAGAGGGCCAGACCCTCTGAAAACAGTAACTCCTCTGAGAAACCTGCTGTGGCCCCGCCCAAAACCCAATAGGCCCTCCTGCCACACCACCGTCCTAGCACCTACCCCATACCTTGTTATAGCACTTGTCCCCTGTGTCATACTTTGTACGTGTAGGTCTTCCTTATCAGAATGTGAGCTCCTGGGGCGCCTGGGTGGCTTAGATGGTTAAGCGTCTGCAGTCAGCTCAGGTCATAGATCCTGGGGTTCTGGGATCGAGCCTGCATTGGGCTCCCTGCTCAGTGGGGAGTCTGCTTCTCCTTCTGCCTCTGCCCCTCTGCCCTGCTCATGCTCGCTCGCTCTCTCTCAAATAAATAAATAAAATCTTAAAAAAAGAAAGAAGAAAGAAAGAAAGAAAGAAAGAAAGAAAGAAAGAAAGAAAGAAAAGAAAAGAAGAAAAAGAAAGAAAGAAAGAAAGAAAGAAAAGAAAAGAAGAAAAAAGAAAGAAAGAAAGAAAGAAAGAAAGAAAGAAAGAAAGAAAGAAAGAAAGAAAGAAAGAAAGAAAGAAAAAGAAAGCAAGCTCCTTAGGGCAGGAACCGCATCTCATTCAATGTTCTGGATCCAGGCCTTACCATCAAGCCTAACATACAGGAAATGCCCAATAATTATTTATTGACTGAATTAATGCTATTCAAACCCCTAAGAGTTCCCTAGGATAGTCTGGCCACTGACAATCATAATTCCTCCAGCGAGAGGGACCTAAATCTCTGAATCTATCATCCTGCTTTCTAGTTCATGATGGTGGACTAGCCACACATATTTACTTCCCCAAAACTCACTGAAATAAGATCCTGGACGTACAAAAGGGAATAAACTCATAAGAGTTAAAGATACGAAGGGGTGGATGGAAGACAAATTTTAACTAGTTTCTAGAAGATGGAAAACATAACAGACAAAAAAAGGAGAAAAAACTGAGAATATACTGCAAGAGGATTTCAGAGAGGTGGGGGCCGATCTTGCTGATAGACGCCTGGGGAGCATCCGGCCACAGGGTCAGTTGTCTCTAGAGGGCAGAGGGAGAAGTTTTTGGAGTGGGAACTGGCATCTGGGATGGCTGTGGGGACGGGAGTGTGAAAGCTAAGTTCAATCCCATTTATCTTACTTTTTAATTAAAAGTTTTTAAAAATCCTATTTATCTTAAAACTGAAAAGCCTTCTAGTCCCTACACCCTGCTCTACCCTACCCAGAGCTCCAAACTAGAATCTGCATAGCATCATAGGAACCACGCACCAGCTAATCAGCCCTGGCTCTTCTTTCTTAAACAGAAAGGAATGAGGACATCAGTGTTTTATCTCTTGTAGGATATGAGAAAGCAGCATGGATGCAGACGGCCAAAATAAACACGTACAAAAACAGACCCTGGAGATGGCACAGATAATTCAGAGAACAGAAAAGAGCTAACAACTACTAAACTCTTCCACTTCATATAGTCAGAGAAATTTGAAAAGATATTATATAGTATCTACAGAGTAATCAAATGATATGAAAAAGGGGAATATAAAAATTGTCACCATACGAACTGCAAATAAAATCAAGAAAATCTCTCAGAACAAATAGCTCAAGGACGATCTAAAAAGTCTGACTAGATGACAGACTCAAGAATTTTAGGAAAAAATGGACAGAGAAAATGAAGGAAAGGACATCTTTCAAGGAGAAATAAGTTGAAAATTTCTAAAGTTAGAAACTAGATTCTTGGGCAGCCCAGGTGGCTCAGTGGTTTAGCGCCGCCTTCAGCCCAGGGCCTGATCCTGGAGCCTCGGGATGGAGTCCCAAGTCGGACTCCCTGCATGGAGCCTGCTTCTCCTTCTGCCTGTGTCTCTGCCCCTCTCTCTCTCTCTCTCTGTGTCTCTCATGAATAAATAAATAAAATATTTTAAAAAAAAGAAATAAAGAAAGAAAGAAAGAAAGAAAGAAACAAACTAGATTCTTTAGAGGGAAAAGGCTGATTGAATGCCAGCCCAGCTAAGGAGAACAACAAAAGTCCTTCTACTTCTTCTATCCATTGATATGGCGAAATTTTTGGACACCAAAGACAAAAGAGAGATATTAAAACTCTCAGAGAAAATAAAACAAGTCATTTAAAAAACGAGAAAAATTGTTGGCCATCAGGTTTCCCCAGAATCATTGGATGTTCAAATGTTTGTCTTCAAAATAGTTTTTAATGTAGAGTTGTAACCACAGCATATTATGAAGTAAGTGTGAGAGGCAGAATAAATATTTTCAAGGATAAAAAGTTCATCCCCCTTAAGAAATTACTCAATGATATATGCAGAAAACAGGAGGTAAACCAAGAAAGAGATGACATCCAGATGCTCTCTCAGGCATACAGAGAGGAGAATCCTGAGACGTCAGCTATGAAGCTAGCCTAAGTTGGACCAAGGACTTGAGGGGGTGGGGGAATATCTCTGAAAAAAGATGCTATAGAGTAGAGAAGATGAGTTAAAGATAAGACCAACTTGAAGAGATGATGAATTATGAGAAAAGGAACCAAAACTTAGCAACTCCAGGAAAAACAGAAAGCTATCCAAGAAAGACATGGATGAAATATTAAGCAAACAAAAACATCTTGAGATTTTAAGCAACTGGTACAATGTAAAAAAGAATCTCATTTGACCTTGAAGCTAGGAAGAGTTTATTTGAGTTAGCTCATAGATCTTTCCACGGGGGTCCCAAAAAGGAATATAATCCCAGCCTTCAGCATAAAATAGAGCAATCAACATACTATAAAGCATGTATTGATTTTTAACTTTCTTTTTTTTTTTTTAATTAAAAATGTTTAAAGAAAGGGCACAAGAGAAACGATTTTTAACTTTTAGAGTCAACTAGAGACTCAGCACAGATTTGGTTATTGTGGTGGGAATAAAAGTAAATATTAACCAACTTGACACAACGTAAAAGTAGAAATGTTTGGCCAGCGTGGGAGATGAAATGGGGAGAGAAAAAAATAATAGGAAACATAAAGGAAATACCTTCATTTTATGAAATGGAGAATCAAATGACATAATAAGAAGTAGAGATTTTATTTTATTTTTTTAGAAGTAGAAATTTTAGATTAGAGTCACATTTGAAAGTAACTGACGAAAGAATAAAAATAATAAAACAAACAGTGATAGGAAGACAAGGGGAGAAAATAGAATAATGTTAGTGAGTTCAATATTTAACTTCCATATAGAGGAGTCAAGAGATATAATATGTAGATAAATCAAGAAAAAGGAGTGTGAATACATAATTTAGATGTTTGGATATATCCAAAGAACTAAAAATCGAAATAATGAAGAGAGCTTGCTCCTGGAAAGTAGGGTTGTGGATGGAGAGACCATCGCTTTTTACCAGAGGCTCTCTTGTGGGTTTTTTTGGGGGGGTTATAAAAGAGTAATTCTGGTCCAAAAAAAGTGATGGCTCCTCTGAGGACTTTGCCCCCTTTTCTAGGGCATTTCCGATGTCCTGCTGATGCTTCCCATGAACTGCCTGCCTGAGACCTTTGGCGCTCCACATTGACTCCTCTGTCAGAGGCAGGGGAGATCGGCTGCCCTTGGCAAGTGGCCCACCACAGGGAGGGGTATAGCAATCCAAAACAAAACCCTGACCACTCATCTCAAGAACCCAACTGTCTTTCAGATCAACCCACACCCCAGCTCATCTTCTGATTCAGGCTTTAGCTCCATCCCTCTTGGTCGGAGCACTTTCACGATGGCAGTTTTCCCAAGCATTTGACAGTCCTCTGTTTTCCTGGAACTTGCCCACCGGTGCCCTTGGGTCCACGACGGTGGCCTCCTAGTAGTAAACACTGCTGCTCGACCTGTTTAGTCTTCCTGAAACACACACAGCAGCACACACACACACATACACACACACCTTCCTCACTACCATAGGTTCTTTCATTCTGCAGAGGATATAAGAAAATGCCCAACGATGTTTGGGCTCCTTGTTAAGGGTATATCCCATGCTCCTCGAACCCCTTCTCCCCTTTATCTCGCTTGGTGACTTATTGATGAGGCTACCGTCAAGCTCTTTGGGTGCCTCCTGCCTTTCTCCCTGAATTCCCCTCCTCGCTTTCTCCCTCCTGCATCTTAAGATGTAGCCTGAGGCCAGCTTCTGACTCCCCTTTTCCGCAGGCAGGTCCTCTGTCTGCTTCATTATCCTTTTCCTGCTTCCCTTTGGGCCTGGAGTCCCCTCCCCTTCCTCCCACCAGTTGTCCCATCCTTGGCCTTCCCCCACCACCCTTGCCTGGCTCTTAGGCATAAACCCAACAAAAATATGTAAATAGCATTCAGGCAAAGAGAAGGGGTGTCAGAAGGCGAGACATGATTAATTGCCAGATGTATTGTGCAGACGATAATTGCCATAGGAGTTCTGAGGAGACAATGTGAGCATGCTAATGAGCCTTTTCTTTTCCTGACCAGCAATTCTCTCACTCTGTCTGCTGTCTCTTTATTCATCACTCTGGTTCTCAAGATGTGGTCCCTGGCCCAGCAGCATCAGCATCTCCTTGTTGGAAATGCAAATGCTGGGGTCCTGCCCCCACCCCCACTCCTCCTCCCCCTGGGCCTGCTGAGGAGGAAAGCCCACACTCTGCAGTTTAACAAGCTCTCCAGGTGATTCCTATAAACGCTTCAGTTTGAAAACCACAGGCCCAGGCTTGAAAACACCAATCCAAAAAAATATATATATATTAAAAAAAAAAAAAAGAAAAGAAAACACCAATCCAAACTCTTACGGCAAAAAGTGGTTTGAGTGAAAAGAATGACAATAATTTTTAGGAGCGAAAATAGGCAACAAATTATTTAATATCTTAAGGCTCAAGGACACGGGTTTCACAGCTGTCACAAGCTTATCTTGCCACTCAAAACCGACCGCTTCCCAGAGGCCGAATGATGCTCATTCCTTGCTACTTTCCAGTTAGGGGATTCCTTTTCTCTAACTCTAAAACATTTGAAGACAAAAATCAAACCCCACGCCAGATCTTTAAAGACAATAAACATCAAAGTAGATCCCGAATTTCACCTCCTCTGAGCAACTTCCCATTGTTTCATTCTTCATGGAGAAGAACCGCATGACGGGCAATTAGAGGCCGCCTGCCCACTAACCACTGTGCCAAGGGCCCTGCAAAGATTCTCACTGAATCCTAATAACAATTCCGACTCAGGCTCACTCAGCTGGGAAGTGGCAGATTGAGGATCCGAGGGTGACTGGAAATGATAAACCCGATGGTTTGTTCTCATCCGTTTAGTTACATGTTGCTTTGGAACTACTGACTCCTAGTAGGTAGACACCTTTGATCTCTCATCCAATAAATTAAGGCAGATCAAGGGCAGAGCACACATCAGTGTCTGGTTTGGGTTCTAATCATCCAGACAGTCCCTGGGCTTTCCAGGGAGTACACGGAGGAGTGGGGACCCTTTGCCCTCTATCACTCTCTCTCTCACACCACTCCATGGAATCGAAGGCAGGCCATTAGGGATCATTTGTGCTTGCAGAGGTAGTTGGTGAGTAGCGAGAATCAGGTGGAGCTATGGCCTTCTAGGGTCATCCCACATGATTACAGAATTAGGTTCACTGTTCTCCTCCCCCCCGCCCCATGCCCATGCACAATACTGTAATGTTCTGTATGGGTTTGTATTAAGGGTTCCCAAGGGAGGAATGGAAGCTGCATTTATTTCCCCTAATCATAGCTCACTCTCATGCCCTGATTTCTTGACCCGTCTCCTCCCCCTCTCCCTCTGCATCTATCCTTCCAGTGGAGCAGATAACTGCTTGGGGGAATATGCAGGGAAACTCCATGCATACTGGATTAGGGAAATGTCATTGTCAGGGTTTTCCAGAGAAATAGAAACAATAGGATGTGTGTATGGACACAAAAAGAGATTTATCATAAGGAAATGACTCACATGGTTATGGAGGCTAGCAAGTCTTAAATCCGCAGCGTGGGCTGGCAGAGTGGAGACCCAGGAGAGCTGATGAGCCAGTTCCAGTCTGAAGCTGGTCTGCTTTTGAACCAGGAAGAACTGAATAATGGGGATGAAATTTGAAGGTAGTCTTCTGAAGGAATTCTTTCTTGCTTGGGGGAGGCTGGCTCTTTTGCACTATTCGGGCCTCGGGCTGACTGGATGATGCCCACCCATATTAGAAAAGGCATTCTGGTTTCCTCAGGTTCCACCAATTTAAATGTTAATATCATCCGAAACACCTTCACAGAAACACCCAAAATAATGCTTGACCAAACATCTGGGCACCCCGTGGCCCAGCTACATTGATGCATGAAGTTACCCATCCCAGGAACATCCAAGATTAGGCTGGAATAAGAAAGCAAGTCTGCAAGTAGAATCCATAGCTGGTTTATCCTGAAGGCTGTGTCATTCTGATCCATTAATTTTGTCCTCATTGTCTAGTAGAAGCCATACCACATAACAAATGAGAAACCAATATTTATATTGGTTGAATGAATGAAATAAATATTAGTCCAAAATTAATGAAAGCTTCCTGACATCTAATGGAGAGAAAGGTGAGATACATTTTTAGTGCAGTTCCTTGCCTCTAATCAGACCTTGTCTAAGGAACGCTCATTCTCTGGACCTGAAATTACTGATCTCTCCATAAGCTCTAGCAAGACCTGGAGAAATGAGTGGAAAGACCAAGTGATTGGTTTTAGGTTGATCTCTGCAGATGGGAGGCAAAAAACTTCTTTCCCCCCTCCTTTTCCTTTATGACTGACCAATCAGGTGCCATGATCCACAGTTGGGCATCATGTAGTAATTTAGAGAAGATAATTCATCACATCACACCACCCACAGCAATGACCTATTTCTCCTGTGGGAGAACTCAGCCAGCTTCAGAGGGGTATTGATAAGTTAATAGATTGACCAGTTTCTCCTCTTGGGCCCAATTACAAGATTTGATGACCAGCTATGCTCCAAGTCAGGGAGAGACGATTCCTAGGGTCCTGCTGCTTAAAGCAGTTTATCCCCAAAATGATACATAAGAATCTCCTGGGAAGCCTCTCAAAATCATAGGCATTTTAGCCCTACCCCCAGAGATCTAAGAAACCTGGGGTGAATCTGCATTCTTACCAAGCAGCCCCAGGAGACTGACGTATGAGGAATCAGGGACACACACACACGTGTCTAACTCACATGAAGGAGAACATTAGCTTGTTTCTTTCAAGGATCAACTCAGCTCATACAGAAAATGGTCATATATTCTGAGAAACTTATTACACTATACTATACTTTATACTTTCTTGTTAATATTATTTTCATTTCAATAAACTTTACTGTTTATGTAGCACTACTATTTACCTATGATGTTGTTTGATCCAGCCAACCACCCTTTATGAAGTAGGTAGAGAGAAGTATAATTACCCCCCAGGAGAGACTGATAAGAGACTGAGACTCAGAGAACAACCCATTAGGATGGTTCAAATGGTGAGAATGTGCAGCTAATATGTGGCAGAATGATGACAAATTATTTGAGAACACCAGAATAATTTTTATGTGGTCCCAAGAGTGAATATTAGTCGAGCTCTGGTATTTCCTCTTACACTTGAACATTATTTGTCATTGTTTGTACAGCGTGGATGGTACCGCATCCTAGATCCTTCAGAAGGAGAAGCACAAAATCTGTTCTCAGAAAATTAGTCAAGATGGCCCTTCCTTCATCCTTGATCTGAATCCTGGCTCTGAACTTTGCTCATTTTTAGAGATTTCTATCAGGATTGTTCTCACCATTTCCTACTGCTTGTATTTATTAAGATGTGGGGGGATCCCGGGTCTGTGTGAGCAGCTGTGGATACCCTCCAACTCTTGAAGACACTCTAGTATTATTGCAGCAAGTATCTGGGGCTGCCCCTCAGGACTTTTCTCCTGAATTCAGCTTTGCTCCTGGTTTGAAGGCCACATTTGTCCTACACAGGTGGCAGATAGTACTCTCTAGAAAAATTGAAAATTCTCTTAATGGGAAATAGCATTTTTATTAGCAGAGAACACAGCTGCCCCATCTTTTGCTCTCATACATGAGGGCTCTTATGTGCCAGTTTTCCTGGGAAAGTCTTCTTTTATGCCTGGTTTCTCAGGGTAATTATTAATAGCTTTCCTTTTCACTCTCTGAAGTGTCTCTCATTGGACAATAAATTGGACGGCCATCCTACTCATTTGACCTCTCTTTACAGGGATTCAGCTTATATGTTTTACAGTAACTGTAGGCATTTGGTGCTCCTTAACATTTGTTGGGCAACATTGCCCAGGGAGCTTGTTAAAAATAGATTCAAAGTCCTTCCGCTCCCTTCCACCCCACCTCCGAAACTATAGAAGCAGCACTTTTGGAGTAGAGATGAAGAATCTGTATTCTGAGAAAGTTCCCTAGTGATTCGGATCATGTTCTTCTACAGATCTAAGTTTGGAGCTTACTCCTCAATTGCATTTCTGCTCTAGCCCATGGAAGCTGTGTGACCTTGGGCAGATTACTTAATTATTCTTTTTCCAGCAGTGAGAGTAGGCAAATGGCTTAAAAAAAAAAAAAAAAAAAAAAAAAGCACCCTGAGAATCTCAGTGACTTACCACAATATAGGTTTATTTCTCATTCATGTTTTAGTCCAGTACAGGTTGGAAGGGAAAGGGGTTCACTTCACACAGATACTCAGGTCCAGACTCCTTCTATCAGGCTCCATTGTCCCCTCAGAGTTCTCTGCTGGATCCTCTAAGCCATGGTGGCAAATGAGGGAAAAAAGGAGGTTTGGAGGATTGTGTAGAAGGTTTTTATGGGTCAAGACTGGAATGGCATACATGACACCCATCCATAGTCTACTGGACAGACTTGGTAATATGGTTGCCCCAGCCATAAAGGAGGATAAAAACATCATGTAATTGTACACCCTGAGAAAAGTGTTTGGATGAACAATTATTTAGTCTTTTCCATAGACTCGCATACTCTCTCACATGGGCAATCCATAGGGGACGACCCAAAGCCCAAAGCTCCATCCAGTCTCTGTACCCAGCTTAAGGCTAAGATCTCCAGAGGATGCACATCCTTCCGTATCAAGTCCAGGTGCAGCCTCTTCTAGGCTATAGATCTGGGACTTTAGATTAAAAAGTAAACTTAGACACCCCCCTCCCCAATACATGTAATGGGTTAGGGGAAGGATATCCTCAATAGGAAATCCTATTTAGAAAAGAGTAGAAGGGAGACATGTAGCATTTGCTCATAGCTAGACCAGCACCAAGAAGGCTCCCTCCCCTGAGGTAGGAGAAGTATTTTCATTAGACCCTAATTTTGCTTTCTGGAAAAACTCCTTTGTTCCTCATTCTCTGTGACCTCTGACTCTGCCATCTGTGGTATGTTTTTATTTACTTATTTTTTTTCCGATCAATAATCTGTCCATGTCTGAAGGGAACACGGGGGATATGTTTCCCTTGGGGGTTTTAGAGGAGTCCACTTCCTACTGAAGCAAGTTTGGAAGCCCAGTGGGTGTTTTACATTTTGGAAAGACTAGCCTCATGATTTCTCTGGCAAAACAACCTTTCAAACACTTCATAGGCTCCTGGTGTACTTGTCACCAGTCAGTTCCACAAGCCAGTAGCCACAACCAGTGTCTTAACTAGATATAATCCTCAAACCTGATTTCCTTCTTTCCTTCTTTGCCTCCATCCCCCTCCCTCTCTCAATCTCTCTCTCTGTCCTATGGCGACTACCTTGACATCATCTGAGACAATAAGCATGAAGGACGCACCTAACCTGATTTTTGTCAAATGGCTGAGTCACTTTGTTCAGTTGAGAGTCACTAGATCTTTGTCACTCGTAGGTTTTTTTCTAAGTGATCTTACCTTCTAGGATCTAGTTTTTCTCAAATCCAATGCCCCAAATTCCTGGACTTATTCTACCCCCCTTTTATTAGCTAATAAACTGGCTAGTTGATTCCTGAGGTTTTGTTTTGTTTGGTTTGGTTTGGTCATACCTTGTTGAAGATAGTCAATAATAGTGACGTTTTCACTGACACTTTGGTATTTTCCAACAATTTCCCCTAGAGCTACAGTTTCAGTACGCATGTCAATTGCCTTCCAAATTAAGGGAGGTGACAGTTTTACCAAGTGGTTCATCACTGAATAACATGGGTTGCCACCTTTCCAGTCTTTGATATCAGTTTCCTTGCTACCCATTACCTAATTTATAAGCCAATGTCAGATATTTGGGATATTTGCCAAGCAAAACCCCCACTTTAAGGCACCAGGGTAAGTATGCTAATATAACAAGCAACTAGAATAAATATTTTATTTTCTGTGTATGTCACCAGGGTGTGCTCTGCTCCCAACGCTCATTCAAAAACCCAGGCTTCATCTATTTAGTGGTTCCAACAAGTCTTTGGTGCCTTGGAGTTATCGCTGGATCCTTTGCATTTATTTAACAGATAAAGAGAGACAAGTTGCAGGATTGGGTGAGTTTTTATAGGCCAATGGTACATACCAGGTATGCTCACACCCCTCTAGCTATCTCTAGTTGCAAAAAGACCTGGAAAAGATAGCCTAGCTCTACATTCAGGCAGGATAGAGATAACTAATCGGTAACTAACAAGTCTTTGCTTACCTTATCTGTGAAATGGGAATGATAACAGTACCCATTTCATAAGATTGTTGTTGGATTACATAAAATAATTAGTGTAAAAGTTAGTCAAGCATCAGACTCACAGTAAATGACCAATACATATAATATTTATTATTTTATTATTATATACCTTTTCAGTGTTGGCAGAAATTAAACATTCTGTGTGAAATGTTTCTGCCTCACTTGAAATGATTAAACTCTCAACTACTCAACCATTCCATTACGAGAGAAAATCCACCAAAACCAGATTCCTGCCTCAGAGATCAGGCTATTGTTGGGAGTTCACAGATAATGGACACTAAACACTTTTAATAGAGAGGGTCACACAGGCAGGAACCCTCCACAGAAAGTCCTCAAGGGAGAGGAGCTAGAAGAGAAAGTGAGAAGTGGTCAAGAGTAAGGGAACAGATGTCTGGAGAAAACGTACAAACTGCTAGAATTCTGAGCTAGCCATCACCTTAGGGAAGAGGCCTGTCTGCAGTGCAGGAATCTGGAGCATGCCCTGTGTGCCCCGACTATGACCATGGAGGCATACGACAACAAGCATGAGCTGCCACTGCATACAAAAAACCTGGGACCCAGGATTTCCATATGTAGATATTGTTTAGAAGGCATTTTTCCAGAGGAAAATGGTATTAGTAATGGTTTGTTTCCCTAGGCCCACCCATGAACCCCTATCTTGCTCTCCAGCAAGGAATACAGTTTAACAACCATACATATGGGTAGACTTGGAGGTGGATTCACCGGGCCTGGGGAAATCTGAAGCCCTGTCACACAATTTATGTATGACTCTTGTCTTTGCATCTGTTTCTGACTTCAGGAACCAGAGAGCAGGGTAACAAACAAGAAAAGTGAGAGGTTGGGTCCTGGTGGCATCAGGCAGGGAACTCGAGATTCTAAGCCCAGCCTGGCAGGATTGGGGCAGACAGTTCAATGACATAGAGAAAATACCACCCCCACCCCCCGACCTGGTGGCATTATGTGGTTATTACTATGATCAGAATTAGTTCCACCCTCTTCTCCATTCTGATCACCTGAAGCGTCCAGTCTGATGTTTTGTTTTCTCATTTTGAACAAAAATCAGAGTCACAACTTTCCCCTATTCCCTGAAGCAACACATATTAGGCTTTTCAAGTGTTTGTATGTGTAGGAGCTCCAGAAAATAGTCATAAAAGCTTATCCTCTATGTTGGTTTCCCTTATTTAATCTTTAATTTCCCACATTTAGATCTGGCTTCTTGTGTTTATGGAAGCCTGAAATGAAGTTTATTTCCATTTCCTAGGGAAAAGCAGAAGGAAACCATTCTGTGCATTTCATCACAAGAGCTGGGATTGGTGGGAAGGAGAAAGAGGAATGCTTTTGGGAAATTCTTGCTGTCTTTATTTTTCTTTTCTGATTTTTTTTTTTTTTTTTTTTTTGCTGTCTTTCTACTTTTGTCTTCCCACACCAGACCCATCAACAAACATCCTGTCCTTAAATGGCTGCATTCGTCTCCTGTAGCTGCCCCACAAATAACCACAAACGGGGTGGCATACAGCACCAGAAGTTTATTTTTTTTACAGTTCTGGAGGCCTGAAGTCTGAAATCAAGGTGTTGGCTCGGCTGTGCTCTCTCTGAAGGATGCAAGCAAGAATTCTTTGCCTCTTCCAGCTTCAGGTGACTGCCAGTGTTCCTAACGTGTGGCTGTGTCATTCCAATCTCCCCATTGTCACGTGGCCTCCTCTTCTGTCTGTGTCACATCTTTTTCTGCCTCATTCTTTTAGAGATACTTGTCATTGGATTTAGTGACTACCCAGATAATCCAGGATGATCTCCTCATCTCAAGATCCTTAACTTAATTACATCTGCAAAGACCAGTTTTCCAAACAAGGTTCTGAAGAATGGGTGTGGACATATCTTTGAGTGAGCTCCATTCAACCCACTACAATGGCCAACATGAAGCTTGGGGTGAGGCCATTCCTCAGCAAGTGTAGGCAGGGAGGAAATGGAGGCAGTTGGGTAGTGAAAATCTGAGCAGCTGCATAAATTTATCTATTAAATAATGAAGGATGGGGCACCTGGGAGGTTCAGTCAGTTGAGCATCTGACTCTTGGTTTCGGCTCAGGTCCTAATCTTGGGTTCATGGGATCGAGCTCCACATTGTTGTTGTTGTTGTTGTTGTTGTTGGATGCTATGCTCAGCAGGGAGTCTGCTTCTCACACTCTCCCACTCTCTTTGCCTCTCCCCCTACTCATATGCACTCCCTCTCTAAAATAAGTAAATAAATTTTTAAAAGAAACAATAAAGGATATAGATGGGGGAATCTATCTTGTTCATCTCCAAATAATGTTAAAATAATAAAAGCTACTATTCATTGAGTACCTACCTACTAAGTTCTAAGTGGTATGCTGAGTGCTTTACATATATTATCTAAATTAATTCCTTCATAACAATTCAAATACATAGTTACTATCTTTGAGCTTATTTTATAGGTAAGGAACCTGAGGCTTATTGGAAGTCACGTAGCTAGTACATGATAGGGTCTGGTTCAAGCCTGGATGCCTGTCTCCCTTGGAGCTGTGCTCCAAACACTATGCATTACTGCCTCATATTGGAATGTCCGAGGTATGTGAAATAGGCAATCCCCACTCAAGCCAGGAAGAGAGACTGCCTCCAAAATCTTCCCAGTGCCTAGACTTTTCCAATACCATACAACTACCGATTCACTCCGGTTCATGCCTCCACTCTTCCCCTATAACCACTCAGGACCACACCTCAATGTATATGAAAGGCTGGGATCCACCACCTTGCCCATTAACCCACATTAACATGCCATCAGTTGTCAGGAAATCCTTTATCTAACATAAATCCTTCTGGGTCTAGTTGAAACTCATTTCTCGTTGTATTCTTTGTAGTGGAGATGGAAAACAGCCAGAAAGTCAGTATCCTCTGTATAGAGCCCTGTATCTTCTTCAGATCATCATTAAGTCAGGTTCACTATCTATCTGTCTGTACACATGTACACACACCTTTTCCAAGCTTTCTTTAATCACAATTATTTGTTTTTGACCTTTTTTCTTTACTTAAGTACGTTCTACACCCCATGTGAAGCTTGAACTCATGACCCAAGATCAAGTTGTTGTATTTTGTAAACTTCCCCCCAAACCCCCAAATCTTTATTCTACACTTTCAACTTCAAACTGCTTTCTTAAAAAAAAAAAAGAAAAAGAATTCTTGGAGTGCCTTGGTTGGCTCCATCGGTTGAACAACTAATGCTTGATTTCAGCTTGGGTCAGGATCTCAAGGTCATGGGATCAAGCCCCCCTCCCCCATCAGCCTCCACCCTCACTGGGAAGTCTTCCTGAGATTCTCTCTCTCCCTCTGCTCCTCCTTCTGCTTGCACTGATGTGCTCCCTCTCTAAAAACAAATATATCTTTAAACAAAATTCTTGATTAATTTATTAAATTATTTTTTTATAATGCATTTCTTCAAAGCATTTTCTTTTCTAGAATTAACATTAGAAATAAATTGTAGGGACGCTTAGGTGGCTCAGTGGTTGGACGTCTGCCTTCGGCTTGGGGCATGATCTCAGAGTCCAGGATCGAGTCCCACACCCGGCTCCCTGCAGGGAGCATGCTTCTCCCTCTGCCTGTGTCTCTGCTTCTCTCTCTGTGTATCTCTCATGAATAAATAAAAAATCTTTAAAAAAATAAAATAAAATAAATTGTATTACATGGAAAAGACATTGATTCATGTATCCAGATCTGGATCTACCAGATAAGGTCATTAATATCTGGAAAATCTGACCTAACCTGATCTCTCTCCATCCATGGTCATTTAAAACCCAGTGACGTGCTCAACTTTCTAGTTGACAGTCATTCTACCCTAAGAGGATGACATTCCTACCTCTGACTCTCCTAGGTCCCTCTTCCCCACAAGTTTGCTGACTGTCACTGTGATTCTGGAAATAGCCCGGCTGCTCCCAGGACTCACTTTCTTTGTGTGGTAATACATAGGAATGATCCCACAGCTTTTGGTTAATGGGAGTCACTCCAGCTTAAAGGAGGCCTTGGGCCTTGACAGATTTCATTTAACTAAGCTTTCACTATTCCCCTTTAACTTTGAAGAGTAAGACTCCATTATTTTTAACAGGTGGATAGAATCTTTCCTTCCGTGGTTCTTCATCATCAATACTTTTTTCTTTTGTTTTCAGTGAGATTTATCCAATTAGATTTAGATTTATGTAACTCTTGGTACATTTTGAGTCTTTTGTTTTCTTTTTCTTTTTGTTCAAAGTTACTAAATTTGTTGGGACCTCCAATTCCCGGTAGGTGCCCAAGGTAGGGGAGGCTGCGTGGCAGGTCTTCTGCTCCTGCCCCACTTCCACCTGAAAAGTACAACTTTTTAATCTGTCCTATATATCGAGATTCTGCTATGGATTAAATATTTATCCTCTCCTCCACCACCAAATCGGTACGTTTAAACCCTACCCTCTATTGTGATGATATTCGGCGGTTGGGCCTTTAGGAGATAATTAGGCCATGGGGGTGGTTTCTTCATGAATGGAATTAGTGCCCTTAAAAGAAGACACATATGAGAAGTGACCTGTTTTTCTGCCATGGGAGGACAGCAAGAAGGCGACCATATGCAAACCAGGAAGCAGACTCTCACCAGACACTGCATCTGTCAGCACTTGGTTTTGCACCTCCCAGCCTCCAGAACTGTGAGATATATATATTTGTTGTTTAAGGCACCCAGTGTATGGTATTTTGTTATAGCAGCCCAAGCTGACTAAGAAAGGTTCTGAATATAGTTTGTTTATGGGGGAAAAAAAGAGTTGCATTTCTTTAAAGGAGAAGTCTAACAATCAACGTCAGGGTAAGACCTCTCTGAGAGACTGAAAACATAGAGGCGTATTATAGACCTCAGGTCTGTTGATACGATTTCCTATTCTGTTATCCTTTATCCTCTTAACATTGTGTTAAGAGTTCTTACTATGAAGAAATACAGCTGTTTTGTAGAGTGCATTTTTCCAGATTTCTGACTCTAGCTTGTATAAAAACCTATGTAACATAATTGAAGAACACTTCAACCCAAAGATGACACGTAATGAACAAAAACCTAAGGCAATAAGGAGGGAGATAATGCTAAGAGCATCCAAATGAAGATCATGTGCACATTTTCCCCTATCTTCCTTTTCTTTCTCCCCCAACACCTGCAAAAGAATTTGAGCCACTTATTTTATATCTTCCTTCTTGCCTATAATCTCCATAGGTTTGCAACATTGACAATTCTACAGTAATCACGATGAGGTTATTGTTCCATAATAATATTTCTTTAAAGCAACTGCCAAAAAGCTTATTATGTTAGTTTCTGTCAATGGGGTTGGAATTTTTTTTTTAATCTGTTTCTAGCCATGCTTCATTTTGTTTGCCTCCCAGTATCTGGAAACAATTCTTGAGAAATAAATAAATAAACAATGGAACAAATTGAGAAGAAGTAATAAAAAAAATATGCTAACAAAAATGTGAATGCAATTTAGGAGCTGAGGCTGTATTTAAATATAACCTGCTGATTAAGGTTTAGTTTTCTGAGCAGTTTGGACAGATATTTGCTAGTACCACAGATGTGCCAAAAGGCTTCTCAAGTAAATATTGACTTCAGTGGACAAAGCCTAACATTTCCTCCAGCTTCTCTGACACCAGTAAGACACTTGCTACATAGTATGTGCACGAAGGTGGAAGGGTAGGTAAGCAAGCTGTTGGCTGTGTGGAGGAAAATAGGCAATAGTCCACAGAGGATAGAACATTCCTCATTGCAGCGGTTCCCAAATCTGGGGCAGGATTTTGAAAATATGTACAGGTTCCTGGCCAGGTTCCAAGTCAGAAAGTTTGGCAATTGTCCAGGAATCTGTATACTTTTTTAAGCCCCCAGGTGATTCTGATATACAGGCAGGTTTGGGGAATTACGGATCTCAAGGCTCCTAGCACAATTACAACTACTGGTCTAGCACCTACCTCAGCAGGACTCGTGGGGGCCAAGATAGAATGATGTGAGGATGCATTAACCTTATGTTCTACAGAGAAGGTCCTTCAAGGTTAGGGCTGGAGCACATGGCCACTGTGTCCATTTCTTGCATAAATAGCGGAATGTATCCTGCAGGCTGCCAATTTGGCACCCATTTGGAGCATTAAATTCACTCAGCAATTCAGAAAAGGAGGCTTTTTAAAAAACATCATTTCAGTTAGGGTAAACTTCAACTGAGAATGCCCATATGCTCTTTGTTGAAGACAGCTGTGCTTGCTCAAACACTAACAACCACACATAACTACACCTTGTATTTTCAATATCAAGGATCTGAAGGTTCTTGTGAAAATCAATCAACTGTACTTGGAAAATGCCAACCACAGGCAGAATAATAGGAAAAGCACTGGAGTTCATCAGACGGGGTTTGGACACAGCTCTACCTCCTTACCGGCCATGACCATGGGCACAACAGCTTAGTCCCATTTCTTCAGTGCCCTGCTCTGTGTAATGGAGGTAAAAATAACAGTACTTCAAATATAAAGTTATCATGAAGTTATAATAACATGCTACAGGTAAAGCCCCTGTGTCCTTGGCTGGCACAAAGGAAGCAGTCAAAAGTGTCAACTCATAGAGTTATTATTATCATTATTATTATTATGTCTGACACATAGCCAATACTCAATACATCATCATGATGACTATGATGATGTCAACTGAGTTATTCCTCCAACTCCTCATGTCCACCAGCCACCACCCCTGAGGATTTAAGGAGAAGCAATTAGACATGCCGCTCCTTAGTGTCAAGTTTATATAAGAAGGGTTGTGAAATAACTCAGCAGAGAGGCAGCCATCAGTTCTCCCTCCACATGATAAAGCTGATGAAACTATTTCACAAGAAAGAGCATCAAAGTTATGTCAATGGAGAAATAACAATTTCTCCCGAAGACCAAAAAGGAGGAAATCATTTTTCGTGATGGTGTTTGATTTTCAAACCTTCAAGGCAACTACCCACAGTCTGGAGAAGAAGCCCTGGGATTTCTACCTTCCCATACATGGGACTAGATCCTGAGGGACAGGCAAACACAGAGATGGTCCCCCATCCCTCTGCCGTTGACTTTCAGTCATGAGGCTGTGGAATTTACAAGACCTGAGAAAGAACTTGCAACTTGATCTACAGGGAAGGCGTTCAGAGGGCAGGTGAGGACACTGGAAGTGGGAAGCAGTACAAAGGAAAGGGCTCTTAGATGAGCAAGGTGAGTGGAATGTTTAGGTTGAAGCAAAGACTGCAAGGCACCCTCCAATTGCTTAGTAACATCAAGGTAAACCCCTCGTAGCAGTGAGAACGTGACCCCAGAGGGGCCAAGAAAATAACCTAGAGAAAATGCCAATTCTCCCTCCATCTACTCCAATGTGTCTATGTTGGGATGGGAGGGTTCTCCACACATGCAAACAATTCTTGGACACAAACTGGTGTCCTACAATTCAACTCAACTCGGACACTGTCTACACAGAGATAACATCAAATCCCACAAGTGAAGGGCTCAGTTCCACATTTGTAGATGCCAATTGCAAGTTCAGGGAGTCATCTGTGCTTCTGACTGGCCACAGATTGGATGTTGCTGTAACCTCCTCCTTACTTTCAATTAATTTCCTACAGTGACTCACAGGATTTAGAGATACATTTTACTGTGAAGGGATGTATCAGGCAAAGTATGTGGAATGAGTGAGGAGCCTCCAAGCCCTCTCCAAGTGTGCCACTCTCCCCAAATGTCCATGTGCTCACCAACCTGGAAACTCTCCAAATCCTATCCTTTGGGTTTGTATGGAGGTTTCACTACATTGGCACAATTAATTAAATCATTGGCCATTGGCAATTGATTTCACTTCCAGCCCTCTCCCCTCCCCAGGGTGAAAGGGTGGGCCTGAAAGTTCCACCTCTCTAATCACATGGTTGGTTTTTCTGGCAACCAGCCCTAACTTCACACGTGGTGTCCTCGAAGTCACCTCATTAACATTACAAAAGACATAAGACTTCTTTACACTCTCATCTCTTAGGAAATTCCAATGGTTTAAGGAGGCGCTCTTTGCCAGAAATGGAAATGAAGAACAGTATATATATATATATTCATTTCTTATGATAAATCGCAATATCACAATCTTCTTTCTCTATGCAACTTTAGAATGATCACTTAAAGCCTTTCATTAAAAATGTCTTATGCTTTTATTGAGGTCCAGTGTGAGGGTTACTTCAGGGAAGGTCAGGAAGACCCGTGTTTCTTCTCATTGTTCCAAGGGTGCAACCCCCTTTGTAGGCCGGGGGATAGCCAGATGTCACCATTCATAACCTATCACCCTATACTGTGTTGGGCCCCCAAAAAGTTAGAGATGCTCTTATGGACAGAAAATGGAGGGGCTAATTTATAGTCAGAGTTGAGCTGGTAATTGTTTTGGTAGGTACTGTAGGACCTAAAGGGAGTACAAACCATGTTACGGGCAAGGCCTTTCCAGGATTTAAGTAATGAGCCATTTGAGCATACTAACAAAGATGGTTGTGAATTTTCCAGAAACTTTCTAAATACATAGACCAGCACTTTGCATGGTTTGATTTGCATCTTGGCATGACATAAGAAGCTCCACCAGTTGACCCCTCAGATATGAAGATAGGTTAAGCTCTTTCTGCTTATATATTATCAGCAGAAAAAAAAGCCATATAAAAGGTGACAAAGAGTGACAATGCCCAAAGTAGTTTCCCATCAGTGTCTCATTTTTGTCTTCAGAACCTCATTATCACCAGCAAATGAAGAAATTGGGTTCGACGGAATTTCACTTGATCCAGGTCACAAGGCTGCCCTAGAGTGATGGACTCACACTCAAGGCTCCTGATTCCAGTCTCATATCCGTTGGCTTTGCCATTCTGAGCCCCCCTACCAGGGAGGGTCAGCAGTGATCAGAAGTTGTCTCATCTCCCAGAAATACTGGGAGAAGAGACCACTGTACACAAACTGGTCTATAAGATTTTAACATATTTGATGTAGAACCTAAAAATTCAGCTTCTCATACAAATTATTTTTTTACATTTCTGTTTTGTTTTCCAAGCAAATAGTTATTGAACTCTTATTTACTCAATTATTTCCTGACTCTTCTGAGTGGAGCACAGTGCTGGATGCCCTGACACAAGGTAGATGTGGACCACTGCACAGAAGGATGGGTGCTTGGCTTTCAGTTGGGATCCGCTTGCACTTGGACAGAGAAAAAGTGTGGCCGGACAGTTAGACTTAGTTTGTGTCACGGTCAAAGGGAGAACTCAAGCCTTGACATTCAGGATAGCATGAAAAGCAGAGAAGCACCACACCGACCCGAAGCCAAAGACTGGACAGCCAAGTAGGCTTTAGCTACTGAGTTAGACTGAACCCATGTTGCTCTGACCCTAACATGAGACTCAAGTCAGTGATCCCCAAGACCTATTTGGTTAAAATGTCTTTTAAAGTGGGACTAGCCCACGACATCCATTCTGCTTCCTCAGCATGGAGCGGTTCTCCCCTTAATTATTGGTGCCTGATGGTATTGCCTTGTTCTACAGAAGTGTGTGTGTGTGTGAAAGAGAGAGAGAGAAATGGATGACCTCTCATTGGGAAGTCCAGTCTCTGCATTTCCTCCAATCCCAGGGCCTGAGCACCACAGAGAGTTCCAAGATTCATCCTTGACTCTAGAGTCCTCATAAATATCATATGTACTTTGAAATGTGTAGTTGCTGCTTTATAATAAACAGAAATAGAAGGATTGTGTAGGAGAGTAATGAAAAAGAAGATTCGAAAGATAAAGTTTGGGCCAAAGTATAAAGACCCAGTATGATGGGCCAAAGGAAGGTTTTAGGAAACTGTTTTTTTCTTTTGCAATCTATCTGGATGTTTAGCCTCTTGTAAACCAAAGATATATGTAGCTGACTACTCTTCAGCCAAAGATTTTGATAGCATTGAAGTGTTGTTTTTGTACATTCGCCACAATTTATGCAAGGAATGCATTCCCCAAAGGTTGTGTTCGAGTCACATGTTGCAAATCAAATCATATTTTACATGTACTCAGAGACCTTGCTATTGAAAAAAAACAAACCCTTGTAAGCAGTTTATCTACTATGTGCATATCTCAGCGTGTCTATGTGAGTGTGTGTGTATGTACATATATAACCACTTTGTCTTGGCTTAAAATTGTGGTTTACTCATCCACTAAATTTATCATTTTTTAAACTCTTGCTTTTCTGTCCTCTCCAAGAAGTTAATAACCGCCTGAGAGAGTGAAGAAATACGGCCCTGAGTATCTGCCTAATAGTCAGACGGGAAGAACCAGTTCATTGTCACTTACTTCGTGCCCACCACAAGCTACGCGAGGTGTAAAAATGCCTAAAGAAAGTGTGTTTTATGTTCAAGGGTCTAAGAGGGAGGAGAGAAAGAACTGCCTGGAATCTCCCCAGATGTCTGTGTGGAATATTGTTTGTCTGTTTTGAAGGACACGGGGAGCTGGTGAGATGGGAAAGGGGAGGGAGAGGCTGTTTGAGGCCATGTCTGTGACAGGAGGAGAAGGAGGAGGAGGAAGAGGAGGGAGAAGAGGGAGAGGGGAAGGGGAGGAGGGGGAGAAGGAGGGGGGAAGTGGAGGAGGGGGAGGAGGAGGGGAGGAGGAGAGGGAGGAGGAGGAGGGGGAGGAGGAGAAGGGGGAGGAGGAGAGGGAGGAGGAGGAGGGGGAGGAGGAGAAGGGGGAGGAGGAGAAGGGGAAGGAGGAGGAGGGGGAGGAAGAGAAGGGGGAAGGAGAAGGGGGAGGAGGAGAAGGGGAAGGAGGAGGAGGGGGAGGAAGAGAAGGGGGAGGAGGAGAAGGGGGGAGGAGGAGAAGGGGAAGGAGGAGGAGGGGGAGGAAGAGAAGGGGGAGGAGAAGGGGGAGGAGGAGAAGGGGAAGGAGGAGGAGGGGGAGGAGGAGAAGGGGGAGGAGGAGAAGGGGAAGGAGGAGAAGGGGAAGGAGGAGGGGGAGGAGGAGAAGAGGAAGGAGGAGGAGGGGGAAGAGGAGAAGGGGAGGAGGAGGAGGGGGAGGAAGAGAAGGGGGAGGAGGAGAAGGAGGAGGAGGGGGAGGAGGAGAAGGGGGAGGAGGAGAAGGGGGAGGAAAGGAGGAAGGGGAAGAGGGGGAGGAGGAGGGGGAGGAGGAGAAGGGGGAGGAAAGGAGGAAGGGGAAGAGGGGGAGGAGGAGGGGGAGGAGGAGGAGGAGGAGACGGCTAAATCCAGCTCCAGAAACTCCTCCACAGATCAAAGAGCCTTTTGGCTGAAGCAATGCTCCTGGACTTTCTGGACCACTCAGCTCAGCCAGACCAAAATGAGCCTGTTGCTTGAATGACCCCCCTGCTTGCTCCCACGTCCCCACTTGGCTGGTTGGCAGGGACCTTACTCCCACGGAGAAGCACCGCTCACATTTGCACCCAGGAGCCATCTGTTGGCTTTCCAGCTGGCACCTGCTGGCTGGGACCTTCTCGGAATAGTTTTCTGGTCACCCTGAACCCGAACAAGCCCTTTAACCGGCTCCCGGCTCAAGGCCCTTTGTCCCAAGACCCACAGTTCTGGGATGACCCGTCCCGGGGCAGAGATTAGCGCTGTGCCAGGGTGATAAGGGGGCTGCGAGGGGCGAGGGGGGCCGGCACCCCCACCTGCCCCACTGCGTGCTCACGGCCTCCCTCCCCACACAAATTCACCATCCATCGCACATCCTGACCTGCTGGGCACATGGGGCGTCTGTCTGATAATAAGTGTACAACTGGGGCTGGGTTTGTCGACCCTGAAACGCAGGCATACCAAGTCTGAGGGTGTATTTATGTGGTTTAAATATGCATTTAATGCAGCCCAAATGATAAGAATTTCCGTTCATCATCTAAAATTCTGTCTATGAGTTTGACCACTTTTTTTCGCAATTGCCAGACTGTGGATTGCTGGGCTGACACTTCTTGGGAGTAACCCGTTCCCCAAAGACAGGATTTTCTTCTCCTTCCCAAATCCAGAGTACCCTTGTGGGGGTTAGGGAAACCACAGTAAGAACCTCAAGATCTAGGGAAAAAGCAAATGGGGCGAGGAGTGACTTTGAGGGGTGATTTATTCTTTGTCTTTTGCAAATGTGCTCTTGGCATCAAACCATCAGAGTTTGAGGACAATGACATATGAAGAGGAGCGGGACTCCATGCACCAAGCAGAGATGAAAGTAACCGAAATGTCCCCCTGGAGTACTTGTACGGTCATCTTCCCTTCCAGATAGTCGTTCCACCACTGGCGCTCATTCAGATTGGTCCCCCTGAGATTTCCCTACTTAAAGCCACTTCTACCAGTATTGTATAAGAAAGGAGTCTGACCTTTTAAGAATTCCCATATGATCTCACACAATTCATAAGGAAGATCATAAAAATGTCTGCTTTTGATTTTATTTAAAATTTTTATTTGTATTTATTGAATGCTTACTAAGCTCCAGGCCTTGTACTGAGGATTTTGTAAACTTTATCTTGTTCGATTAATCTGCAACGCAACCCCTCTCAGATCTGTATTTTCATTTCCATTTCCCAGAGGAGGTAACTGAACCTCAGTGTGGTAGACGTGCCCAGTTTTTTTGTCTGGCTCTGCCCTCCTTCCTTTGTGCACCAGCCTTTCTTCCACTCTGAAGGCTCCTAGGGTTTAAATCCCAGCCCTGTCCAATCACAGAACCACACAGATAGGCACGGGACTAAGACAGGCCAGTTGGAATCTCCATCCTGAGAACTTAGGATTCTGAGTGGATGTACATTCCAGAACCCAAGGGCAGTTATGGTGGAGTTTTCAGAGCCCAGTCCCGAGAGGCAAGAGGCTCCATGTCATTGCCAGGGTCCCAGGAACTGCACTAGATGTTATCCTTCCTAGGGCCTGCACTCCAGCTCTTCCCTTGGATTCTAGGAATGATCCCATTCCCTCTCAACAAATTCTTTTGGGGAGTGCTTACGTTAGCCAGAGCTGGTTTCTATTCCTTGTAGCCCAAGAGCAGCAACTGACACACTTGAGAGTGTCCAGTCATAGCTCAGATCTCACAGGTACTGAGCGGCAAAGTGGGGATTTTCACGGGGCCTGTATGACCACCGAATTCCACAAGTAGCCATGAGTTGTGCTGATTCATTTACCCCGTGCCTCCTTCACCTCACAGCTTTTATAGCTCTTGTACCAACAGGTTTTGTGATTTTTGCTTTTCTGTTTAAAATGTTGGCCAGTTTCTAACTAGTCCATCATCTCAGCCAATATCAGCTTTGTTTTGTTTTCTTCCTTAATTTTTGCCAGAAAGCACCTTAGTAATACTAGTTCTATAATGTTGGATGAGTTACCTCACCTACCTGGGCGTCTGCCTCCTTAACCATTTATGACATAAAAGGGTGATGGGAGGGATCCTGGGTGGCTCAGCAGTGGTTGGGCGTCTGCCTTCGGCTCAGGGCGTGATCCTGGAGTCCCAGGATCGAGTCCCACATTGGGCTCCCTGCATGGAGCCTGCTTCTCCCTCTGCCTATATCTCTGCCTCTCTCTCTCTGTGTCTTTCATGAATAAATAAATAGATAAAATCTTTAAAAAGGGGGGTGGGCAGAGGGAAAGTCATATAATGACAGGGAACCTGCAAAGGAGGAAGGATGCCAATAATTGGAGGGTCTTCTCCACTTAGCAGAGGTGATAGAGATGGCCAGGTGAGCTTCCAGTTGCTACGATGCAGCCAAACTACCCAGAGGCCTCAGGGAAGATGATCCACGGCCTTGAGGATGATGGGGGACAACTGAGTTTAATCATTTTTCAAACTTCCGTTCACATTCTCACGTCAAGCTTTCCTGAGCATGCACCTCCCAACATAGTTCATTATTTTTGTAAATAATAAAGTTACTACTGAACCATTATGTCATGTTATAAAACATACACAAAAAATAAAATTCAAAAGAATACATTTAAAAGCATGAATATGTTATCATATTTCATTTCTGCATCTGCACGGTTAGGGTACCCACGTCTACTTTGAGCACCACAGACTTAGGGGGTCCAGAGACAGAAATCCTTGTAATAAGTCTAGATAAATTCCCTTGGATTATGATGTTGATGAAGGATTTTTTTAAAGGCCTCCCTTATCCCTGGAGTCTGCATAAAAAAATAATGTTCATGTTGCTAATTTAGCACATGAATGAATTCAATTTTTTAATTGAATTGAATTTTTTAAATTTAATTTTAATTTAATTATATTCCTATCAAATTGTGACATTCTTCGGGTGCCTGGGTGGCTCAGTCAGTTAAGCAAGCATCTGCTTTTGGTTCAGGTCATGATCCCGGGACGCTCTGCATTTGGCTCCCTTTTCTCTCTCTGCCACTCCTCTGCCCCCACTGGTGCGCGCTCTCTCTCTCTCTCTCTCTCGATCAAATAAATAAATAACATCTTTTTAAAAAAAAATTGTGACATTCTTATGGGCAGGAGCTATGTCACACTTACCTTTGCGTTCCCAATGTGTGGCCCTAACACAGTGATGTGACACAAGGACGTGCCCAATGAACAGTGTTCAATTTAATAGAACACTGCCCCTTGGGTAACCTTCCTTCCAGAGTTGCCAGGCCACACATCTGCACTCCTTCATGTTGCTCGGGCAGGTGCTGCTGAGGAGGCCCTTGGAGCATTTGGCTACGGTTCCAAGCTCAGCAGCTCTGCTCTGAGCCCAGTGCTTTGCTCATCAACAGCCAATAATCAACACGTTTAAAACAAACCAAATACAGAGAAAGAAGGAAATCTCTAAAATAGCAATATATTAAAAGCTAGCTTTGCCTTTCGATGCAATCTCTCTCTGTTGGAAGAACAGGCAAGGTTTCCAATATGGACCTTCTGAGTTTAATGGAAAAGACACTCCTACGTGTCTCTGGGTTCTCCCCGGGAGCTCTTATGAAAGAACCCAACATGACATCAGGATCCCTCCATGGTGAGTTACATTTCTTGGGTCTGTAGTTCTTTGGTTCTGGAGGCATTTAGATTTCACAATCAACGTCTTTAATTGTGCTCAGGTCAGGAAATCACACACATGTTTCTCAGTGTCTCTAATCCCTCGACTCTATATTATTAGTTTATGAAGGCGTAGGTTGCATCTCACATTTTTGTGAGATTATGCAATTCAGTCTTCCTTGGCATCCCAGAAGAAGCCTGGGAAAACTCACAATTTCAAGCTTTTCTCTTTCCCTGAGGAGGAAGTGGAGCTCCATTCCTTTGTCTCTGCTCTTTCGCCCCCATGGAGGACAGAGCTGCAGAGGAGGACAGTGGACCAAGTAAGGTGCAGCCCTCACCTCCTTGGGGAGGGAGCTCACTAAGGGGGGAGGAGGGCTATTCCCCACCCCCACCCCCACCCCGCATTGACAAATGATGAAACGAAGGAGTATCAGCCCACATCCCCTGCCTGGTGAATGAGGTAGAGCAACATGCAGCAGGAAGGAAGAGAAAGAGACAAAGTGAGCCTGCAGAAATCAAGGAAAGAAACATGCCCAAGCTGCCATCCTTCACCGAGCAAGTTATTGAACCTGACATAGAGGCTATTTCTTTTGAGATGGGATCTTAGTCCTAAATCCAGAAGGCTCTCTTCATGGACCCTCCAGCCCAGCCCTACGAAGGCCAACAGGACAGTTCCAGAGGATTTATTCACCTCTCCTCCAGCTCAAATGCTGCCTCAGCTGTTTGTGGCGGGCACTTTCAGATGCAAATACAATGTTGGTCACTCGATGCTAATCTCAGTTGCCATTCTGGTTGCTCCTCTGTCCAGGAGAGAACAGCAAGGCCACTGCCACCGTGCAACGTGCAATGATGCAATGTCACGTCTCCGTGCCCACTGCACTTAAAAAGATAAAAAGAAAGAAAGAAAGAAAAAGAGAAAGAAAGAAAGAAAAAAGTCCTGATAGCATTTCCCCCTCCAACAGAGCCAATTAGTTATGGGCTTTCTTTTGGCTCAATGCTATTCAGTGGAAACCAACCAAACGGAACCCCCAACCCTTCCCCTCCCTGCAGTTCCCCAAGAAATTCACAATGCACGCACCAAGGGAGCGTCTTGCCTGGGTTGGATTTTTCTCTCTGAATCTGTGGGCAAAATATTACTGTAGCATTTGCGTTCCTGAGCTCTCCTGTCCCTCTCCACGGAAGACATTGCCTCCTTCCTTCTGAGCCTGGAAGCCAAGAAAATGTTCGCCCTTGAAATGTTTGCAGTTCTCTCCTTGCACTGGGCTTGGTCCCCATCGTGGCCAGATTTGCAACATGAGATTGAGTGGTCTTCAGGGCTGTCAGCAAAATAATATCACCCCTTTGTGGAGGGGTGACAGGCCATACAAAGAGTGCGGCTCATTTTATCTGCTCACGCTGGTTGCCAACTTTGTAAAAACACAATTGAAATATTTTCCCACAGCATATATGCTAATTGAAGAAAATGTATTAAACATAGAGAGGCCAGACTTAAAGGTAACCACCAATCACACTTGATGTGTACATCTTGCTTCTTTTTTCCCCCCTGTACATTTTCTTTTTGACCCAAAAAGAAATGACTGTGCGATGTACTGCTTTTTTACTAGACAAGATATACTGTATATTGTTCACATCAGATACTGTTCTGAAAATTCGTGTATAAAGGGTTTTTATGGCTATTTTGTAATTTACTTAACCAATCCCCAATTTGGGGAAACACTTTTTTATTGGAAAAATTATTTGGATCAAATCTGTGTTTTGGAAACATTTGTGACTGTTTCTTGAAGATCAGTTGCTAGCAATAGAATTGCTATTTCAATGATAAACAAAATGACAAATCTTTTGACGCATTCCCCAAAAGATACCAATGTACAAGGCTGCCAGCTATGTGTATAAAGTATTTTTAATCTCCAGCATTTTGATAGGCACCTATCAAAATGTGTCCGTTATTGTTTTAGTTGGCATTTGCTTAAATAGATATTACACTAAGCATTTAAAAAAATGTATTACTCATTTGTAGTGCCTTTTTTGAGGCTACTCCATTAATGACTTTTATCTGTCTACCAGGAACTGAGTATTTTCCATATTGATGAAGAATTATTTTCATTTTTTAAAAGATGTTATTTATTTGAGAGAGAATTTAAGGAGGGGGAGCTGCTGGCAGAGGCAGAGGGAGAAGCAGACTCCCCAATGAGCAGGGAGCCGGATACCGGGCTCAATCCCAGGACCCTGAAATCATAACCTGAGCCGAAGGCAGATGCTTCATGGACTGAGCCACCCAGGCTCCCCAATGAAGAATTTTTTACAAATTGAATTCTAGAAGGCAATCCTCTACATGCTGCAATTCTTTTTCTTAGTTTAATATTTGACTTTCAATCTTGTTGATTGTGTGGGGCAGATAAAATGAGTTTTCCTTTTTATATGTTTACTAAAAACATTTAAAAGTGCAGAGAAGCAATAATATCAATAAAATACAATCACCTAAATATCACTACCCACAAATAACCAAGATACGCAGAAATTTTCACTTTTAGTGTAATGTAAGTGTTTTCTCTTATGGTTTCTACCTTTCTTGTTATTCGTAGAAATACCTTCCTTGCTCTATAATCAGCTGCATTGTCTTCTATTCCTTTTTAGTTAGCAGCTCAATCTTTAATTTGGCTGTAATAGTTTTGGTAGAAGATAAGGGTGTAGCTCTATGGGTTTCCAAATTCTCTTTCTTCTGCCCAGGGTATTGCTGTCTATAAAATAGAGATATTTCGTTCTTTTCTTTTTTTTTTTTCTGGAAATAGTGAGTAAGCCAAGTAGCTCTGGTAAAAGCAAGGAACTACACCAACAGCACTAAAGCCTGATCAACACGTGTGGTTACATACACTAACCACGTCAGAAGAGGATCCTACGATGGGTGGTGCAATGATGGGCTAGCCCAAGATTGCAAGAGGTGAGCTGGCTCCTTTTCTAGCCCTCTGCCTTGTTCTCTTCCACCACCTAGCACTCCTGCTTCCACCTCCTGAGAGGTGAAAACACAAAGATGAGATGGCATTGAGGCATAATGAAGTAGGTGAACCCAACTGGGCAATTTGGTGACCAGGACTTGATGGCCATGAGGTTGGACAGGTTGAGACACCAACGAGGACGTCAGACTTCCCTCAGTGCCAACTCTGGATGAGAGTACATAGCTACGGTTCTATGTATTTGGAAGAATGTTAGTAGCCTTAACATGAAATAACTCGCCTACCCCTACTCATTACATGAGAGTTACAGTTTTATGGTTTAACTTAGACTATCCGCTCCAAACTCCCCACTGCCCATGTCTCTGTTGGAAGAACCTGGCTTACGTTAGCTGCCCTCATAAGGTGGAGAACCCAGGCGAGCTGGCTTCTGCTTATTTGTCTCCCTGTTAATGCCCTGTCTGACCTGGGCTAAGATAAATTTCCATTAATCTATTTTGCTGCTTCTACACAATCAGCTCCTCCGTGCTAGGTCTCAGGAAACACTCCCTAGCGGCCCTCCATCTGTTGGGTGGGCACCCTGAAAGCTAACCCTAGGCTGTTTAATGGGAAGCTATGTCTATACTAGTCTCCCTGGGATAAACACAACTGGGAATCCGTTCTTGGCGTGCCTTCTCCACTTCGGGGCGAACATACCGCAAACTGCTGCTCACCAGACTGGACGCCAGGCCTGATCCCAAGCCTGGTCTTCCTTGCCTTCTGGCCTCCCTGGCCTCCTGGCAGCCACGATCAGATGTCAACCATGGCATCTTTACTACCAAATTATCTGTCACTCACAATGAGAATTCCACATCAGTTAGAATAAAACCTTGAGTTCGTGTCCTCACTGTAGAAACTGATAATAATTTTTTAAATGCTTGGTGAAATAATGGTTTTCCTCCCGAGTCTTTTGGCTGATTCCTTTCTTTGGTCTCACATGTGTTCATAATTGCTCAGTGAAGCAGTTCTTCTTTTTATAACGGCTGCTTTAAAATCTTTGTCAGATGATTCGCACACTCCCGTCAGCTCGCTGTTGGCATCAATTGTCTTTCTGCATTTGAGTTGAGATCTTCTCAGCTCTTGGTGTGATGAGTGAGTTTTGATGGAAAGCTGGACATTTGGAGCGTTGTGTTGTAAGACGCTGGATCTTACTTAAATCTTCTGTTTTAGCCAACTTCCTCTGACACAGCTCCAACCTAAGAAATGCGGTGGAGTAGCAGCTGGGGTCCCTCTTGCCCCCACCCCTTGGCCTCTGTTGACACTGGAGGGCGTTACTCTGAGTTAGTGCTGGGCAAGGCTGGGAGTTCCAACTCCCTAGTAGGCCCCACTGATCCTCCCTGGCTGGGAGGCATTAGAGGGCTTCCCATGTGGCTTCCACTGAGGGGGGTCTTAGTATCAGTGGGCAGTGGTGAAAGTCCACTCCATGAGGTCTCCTCTGACTCCACCCCAGGGAGGGGAAGCATGCCTGAGTACTACCGAGGAAGAATGGAAGTTCCAGTTCCCTAGTGGACCTTGTGGGACATTGCTCCCATTGGAAGGGCAGGGATTTGGAGCACCCAGTCATAGCTGTGAAGGTGGGAAGCTGGCCTCCCCTCTGGGGCCTTTGCTAATGTGGGTGAGGTGAGGTGAGGCCACCGTGTTTTCCGTAGTGTTGGCAGGAATTAAGCAATGATTAATTACTGTGTAATGGTTTTCTGCCCTGCTAGGTTGCCCTTTTCCTGGTCCTTTGGCTAGAGAGAGTAGGCTTTTGTTAGGGCTATTTTTGGCCTGTACCAACTGGTGTCTGGGGACACAAGCTTCTTGAGATATTAGGCCTAGAAACATGAAACACAGAGAAAACTCGCCACTCTGTCATTTCTCAGGTCCCAAGGTTCTTAACAAGCCCGCTTTCTTGTCTCTTCAGAATCATCTTAGAGGGATGCTTGGGTGGCTCAGTGGTTGAGCATCTGCCTCTGGCTCAGGTCGTGATCCCGGGGTCCTGGGGTCGAGTCCCACATTGGGCTCCCTGCATAGGGCCTGCATCTCCCTCTGCCTATGTCTCTGCCTCTCCCTCTGTGCCTCTGATGAATAAATAAATACAATCTTAAAAAAAATCATCTTGAGTTGTTTTTTATCTAATGCCCAGGGTTTTCATTGTACTTAGTGGGAGAGCAATACCCCAAAGTATTTCTACTCCATCATTCCTGCTATTCTCTTTAATCTTAAAACAAATAAAAGCAGTAATGTAGATACATGAAAATATATATCCACGCATGTGAAATATATATATTTGAAACACATATACACATATTAATGCCTACCATGGGAACACTAAATCCCATGCATCTTTCATCTAGTTTAATTTGCCTCAGTATTTAAGTAAATATAAGTGATTTGTGCTCAGAAAGATTCTCTACAGAAAGCGTCAGAATCAGCTAAATATGGATTGTCACTTTCGTTCAACATGTAATTAAACTCCTCACTGTCAATCCTTTCTTGGTTACAAATCAACAGTAGTTCTTATAATTATATCTTTGTAAGGAAAGGCAGTCGTTCTTTCTGATGCCAGCAGTTTGGAGCAATATGAAAGTAAGTTAAGGTCTTACGTGGGACTTCTATGGAATATCCAGACTGTATGTGTGTGTGCGCGTGTGTGCGCGTGTGTGTGCACATGCATACATATGTATATCTACATCGACATTTATCTATCCTTAATAAGAGCGAATGTTTAAAGTCATGGCAAATTTCCTTGAATGTCCTTTAAGAAAGAAGCATAATTTGTGTCTTTCTGGAATTAAAATTGAGAAATACAATGTAGAGATGTCTCCTACCCAAGCACTCCTGATCAGCATAGATCTTATCCAGAAAAGCAGGTGGAGTAGTAAAATAAGTGTCCAACTGAAGGTCAGGAGTCTGGACTCGCTATTAGAATCACAGTTAAGGGGTGCCTGGCTGGGTCAGTTGGTTAAGCATCTGCCTTCGGTTCAGTCATGATCTCGGGGTCCTGGGAGGGAGCCCCTTACTGGGCTCCCTGCTCAGTGGGGAGTCTGCTTTTCCCTCTCTCTCTGCTCCTCCCCCAGCTTTTGCACTGCTCTCTCTTACTCTCTCTCTCAAATAAATAAAAACAATCTTTAAAAAATAACTACTAAAAAACCAAAAAGAATCACAGTTAAATTTGTCTGACTTAACCAGTTGTTGGCCTGCACTGCTGAGCTTGGGTATCCTAGACCTGGCTTTTATATCTGCCAGGACTCAGGCAAGGGGTGGGGGGCGGGAGAGAAATGTCAACATGTAGTGACAGGGCTATAAGGTAAATCCAAGAGGGGCCATGAGTCTCCCCACAACTGAATCACCAGACTTGCTTTATAAGCGCCGGCTGCCTCCGTGCTGCACAGCAGAGTTTTCTCCCCATGTGGCCTCACCCTCTCTCTCTTGGGATCCAGGGCAGAGGCCCCCATCTGTCTACACTCACTTGGGAGACTCCGCTCTAGGAAACTGAGAAATCTTTCTGTAGCAATCAACACGAGTTCATCTCTGATTGTGGCAGTGGCAGCTTCGTCCTCCTTGTAGAGAGCTTCGACAGCACTGGGGACTCTAGGCTTCCCCTATGTGGCAGATGAATCCAATTTGCAGCCCTGACAAATCTCAATGGAGCTCAGCACTGGGGGAATGCTTGCACAAATGTGGCTTATGGGAGGCCCCACTGGATGTCTGCCTTCATGCGGCCTTCTTAATTCACACCCTCAGGCACCCGCCAACCCATAGAGACACATTCACAAACACAGCCCAGGAAAACCCATCCCACCCTGCCTCCAACAGCCCAGGAAAACCCATCCCACCCTGCCTCCAACACCACCATCCTGCGTAACCCTAAATCTATCGTCGAGGAACTGGTATTGCTTGCCTTGCGGACTTGAGTTTTGCCCATGGCTGCCAGGGTTTAACATGCAACTCCTTCTAGAAGACCCTGAATGGTTTTGCCCTCCTGGCTCTCCAGCTACCTTCCCCACTCCCACCCCCACCAGCGCGGCTTCAGATAGGAGAGCTCCCAGCTGTCTGAGGACATCCTGACTATACGTGGCTTCTCTGAACCTCAGTTTCTTCATTTGTAAATGATATGTTATGTCATGTCGAAGGCTTGTTGAAGGCTTTGATGAGATGTTGCGTGCCAAGGATCTAGCATGGCCCTTGGTGCCTAATGTATCCTGTCCCCACATCTCTGTCTCTGTCTCTGTCTTTACGTCTCTGTAGCTCTATCATTTCTCTCTGTCTTCAGCTTTGGGATGGTCTCAGGAGAATTATGCTTAATCCTAGGCACCACTCACTTGCAGAAGGGCATTGATAAATAGAGCATCCAAAGGAAAATAAGCCCCAGATGGAGAAAACTGTGATAGTAATAACCATTATTGAACACCAGCGTGTCAGACCCTTGAACTACGGAACTTATAGTCATTTTTGTCAATTGTTCTTGACAAAAGTCCAAAAGGTAGCTACTATTATCCTTATTTTCCTACTAAAGAAACAGAGACAGAAAAAAGTCCACTGATATCAGAGTCCAGAAGGGCAGAAATGGGATTCAGTTTTCCAGCTCAATCCGATTCCAAAGTCTTTCCACTACATGCCTCTGATTCCCACCATATGATGTGAGGGGCAGATGAGGGGACTGACAGTATCAACAGGCTGTCAGAGAAGGAGGGAGGAGAAGGAGGAAGAGGAAGGAGGAGGAGAAGGAGGAGGAGGAGGGTAGGACATCCAGAAGTCTTTATGAGCTTGTCCTTCTCCAAGGTTCTATGATGTAATGACCACTAGGAGATACGACCAAACTAGAGGAAACTGTATCCCGTGGTCCTGCTCTGGGTGAGGGTCTAGCTCCAGCGACTTGACTGTCAGTGGATTATTTGTTTGGGGGGGGGGGGGGTTTGACCACCACCTTTACCTTTTTCTCTATATGCCATAAAAGGAAAGTTCTCTTCTTCCCCTAATACACGCTCAGTACATTTATGAGGTGCTGATTTTCAGAGGAAATAGGTCTTGTCATTAAGAATTGCTAGGAAGCCTATAGGTAGACAGACCCGCTGGTCAGACAGACTAAGGAGGAACAAAGCAGCACCTGAAATGGCCCCTAGTAATACAGATGATTGCCAATGTGTGGTGTGGTGTGTGCTCACTGCGCACCAGTCCCCCGTTCCATGTACTTTACATGTATTGGCTCATATAATTCTCATTACAACCCCACAGCAGTTTCTAAACAATATTCTGTGCTTATGATTTCATGGATTATAGAATATTCTTGCCCTGGGTGTATGATTTTTAAGCTCAAATGATACCTCTTTTTTAAAATTAAGACAAATCCTTTCACACTTATTTTTTTCAGTATGGCCTTTAACAGTGTGGACTCTGAAGCCAGCAATGCCTTCTGGGTTTGAATCTCAGCTTGATCACTTCTCTGTACGACTTGAGAATAACACAAAACTTACCAATAAGGTTATTAGGAGAAGAGGAAATTTAAGTAAATTGCCCAAAGGTCCACGATAGTGATACAGCTGGGACTTCAACCCTAGTCAAGTTGTCTCATGTCTCTGTTCTATAATGGGACTGTTGGTGTTAGCTTGGTCCTGATGGGATGTCCTCACAGAAAAACCTTTTTCCTTTCTACCTAAAACCAAATGGAAGTCCAGATCCACAGGACTTTGGAAGCCTAGGAAAGAAGGTTGGTTATTTCAGTGAGTGAGATGGGAGGTCAGTACAGTGTTTTGTGCAGAGAAGTGATGTGGTTGGCTTTTTTTTTTTTTTAAAGATTTTATTTATATATTTATATATATATTTATTTATTTATTTATTTGAGAGAGAGAGAGAGAGAGAGAACGAGCAGGGAGAGAGACAGAGGGAGAGGGAAAAGTTCCCTGCTGAGCAGGGAGTCCCACTAAGGGCTTGATTCCAGGAGCCTGAGATCATGATCTGAGCGAAAGCCAGACACTTAACCTACTGAGCCACCCATGTGCCCTTAACTTTGGTTTTATTATTATTTTTTTTTAAGGATTTGATTTATGTGTTCATGAGAGACAGAGAAACAGAGAGAGAGAGAGAGAGAGAGGCAGAGGGAGAAACAGGCTCCCCACAAGGAGCCCAATGTGGGACTCGATCCCAGACCCCAGGATCATGCCCTGAGGCAAAGCAGATGCCCAACTGCTGAGCCACCCAGGCGTCCCCTGACTTTGGTTTTAAAAGACCATTCTGGTCCCTGTATTGTAATTGGACGTAAGGAGAGAAGCAAGGAAAAGAGTTTGGAGACTCTTAAGATAATCCCAAGAAGGATAATGGTTGCTTGGACCAAGACTGTAGCAGCTCCCGAATTGAGAAGTGATCAGTTTCGGGGAGAGACCACTGAATATGCTGAAGGGCCAGATGTGGGGTCTGTACAGAAAAGATCTGTCAAACATGATGCCTGAGTAAGCATAAGCCTACACCTTTAGGCTAGCTGAGACCTTAGCATTCAACCATTCCAATCCATACATTCACTGTTTTGTGAGAAAACAGAGACCCAGAAAGACGAAGTGGCTGCCCTGGTCACATAGGAAATTTGACTCTAGAGTAGAGTTTCCTGGATCCCAGCCCTCTGCCCTGTCCTCTTTCCTTGTTGGCATCACCATAGTTGTCTTCATCCTGGAAAACTTATTACAGGCAGTATCCCCTGATGCTCTGACTGCAAAGATATGGAGACTAAAAATTAGGAAATTAATGAATTTGCACTTTTTAAAAAATGGTTTCTTCATCTTTTTTTAATATTTAATTTATTTATTCGAGAGATCTTGCATGTTCTCTCAAATAAGGGTGGAGGGGCAGAGAGAGAGGGAGAGAGAATCTCAAGCAGATTCCCAGCTGAGCACAGAGCCTGGTGCGGGGCTCAATCTCACAACCCTGAGATCATGAGCTGAGCTGAAACCCAAAATCAGGCACTTAACCAACTAAGCCACCCAGGTGCTCGCTCCTGTCTTCATCCATTTTTTGAATAGTTTTTTAAAGAATAGTTTTAGTTTTAGAGAAAACTAGAGTTCCAAATACCCTACACCTAGTTTCTCCTATTTGTAGTCCCTTATATTAGTATGACAGATTTGTCACAATTAATAAGCCAAAACTGATACATTATTATTAACCAAAGCTCATATTTTATTAAGTTTTCCTTTGTTTTCCCTCATGTCCTTGTCCTATGCCAGGATACGACCCAGAGAACCACATTATATTTGGTTATCCTATCTCCCGAGACTCCCTTTGGTTATGACAATGTCTCAGACTGTCCTTGTTTTTGATGACCTTGACAGTTTTGAGGCATACTGGTCATGTATTTTGTAGATTGTCCCTCAGTTGGAATTTGTCTGACATTTTTCTCATAGTTAGTCTGGAGTTGTGTTTTTAGAAGGAAGACCACGTGTCATTCCATCACTTTGCATCAAGGGCATATACTATCGGTATGATTTATCGCTGTGGATGTTAACCTTGACCACCTGGATGAGGTATATTTAATCAGATTTCTACCCTGCCAAATTACTCTGTTATTCCCCCTTTCCATATTGTCCTCTTTGGAAGGAAGTCACTATATGCAGCCCACACTTGAGCAGAAAGTTGTTCTCTACCTCTCAAAGGTCGAATGTCTATATAAATTATTTGGAATTCTTCTGCATTGCTTTGTCTATTCTCGCCCTACTTGTCTATTTATCTAATTGTTTATTATCTCTGTATGGACTAGGCAGGACACCAACAGTGTCTGCTACATTGGACGCAGAAAACAGATCGATGAACTGGTGGACGATGAAGGCTTTTTTATGGTTGACACGAGAAGTTGTAACAGCAAGCATATGTCCACACAAGAATTTATACATGAGCACTCACAGCAGCATTATTTAGAATAGCCAAAAGGGGGAAACCACCCAAATGCCCACCAATTGTTAAATAAATACACAAAATTTGATATAGCTTCGCAATGGAATATTATTCAGCCATAAAAAGGAATGAACAACATAGATGAATCCTGAAAACATGCTAAGTGAAATAAACCAGTCAAAAAAAATCAGATATTGTAGGATTCCATTCATATGAAGTGTCCAGAACAGTAAAAATCTGTAGAAACAGAAAGGAGATTAGTGTTTGCTTTGGGCTGGGGCAGTGGATGGGATAGGGAGCTAGGGAGATGATAGCTAAAAGATACAGGATTTCGGGCAGCCCGGGTGGCTCAGCGGTTTAGCGCTGCCTTCAGCCCAGGGCCTGATCCTGGAGACCTGGGATCGAGTCCCACATTGGGCTCCCTGCATGGAGCCTGCTTCTCCCTCTGCCTGTCTCTCTCTCTCTCTCTCTCTCTCTCTCTCTGTCTATGAATAAATAAATAAAATCTTTTTTTTTTAAATAAATAAAATCTTTAAAAAAAAATAAAAGATACAGGATTTCCTTGTGAGGTGAAAAAATGTTCCAAAATTGACAGTGGTGATATATTCACATATCTGCGAATATGCTAAAAGCTGCTGAGTAATATACTCTAAGTGAGTGAATTGTACAGTATGTGCATTGTATCTCCATAAAGCTTTTTTTAAAAAATTGTAATCCAATGCAAGTTAAGAAACAGAATTTGATCTCCTTTATTCTAACATGAAGCTAGATTGCACTTTAATTTGGATTCCTGGTTATCTTTGGTGTGGAAATGAACAGAAACAGACCCTTTCAAAATGCTGGACAACAGTTCAAAAATACCCATACTTGGTTCTAGAAAACATTAAAGTGATTTTGAGATAGTTGATTCCTCTTTCTAATTCTGTCCCGTATAGGTGACAATATAAATTTACCTTCCTTGCCTTCATAGACAAGAAACATACAGTGGTGAGGTGGCTGTGGGAGATGGAAAAGACATTTTCTAAGTGGAAAGTCAACTAGAGATAAAATGTGCTTCAAATAATTCACCAAGAGGAAGACCTATATGTGACTAATGGACAGTTGAACACACGTACACGCATACACACCACAGCACAAAATGTTTCACCCTTAAATTCAGCTGACTCTCCTTCCTTCCTCTGTCTTCCTTCATTAGCTTGATTACCACCTCAGCGATGAATAAATGACTCCACACTGAGCAGCCTAAGGCTCAATGAATGGGCCATTTAAACATTAAATGGAGCCAGATAGACATAAGGGGAGATACAGCTCTAAGCATATGAATTTGAACTTTTTGGCAGATTCTGACCAGCAAATACAGAATGCTCTTACTGAGGAGAAATTAGCTCATAATTTGTCTGTGGAGTTGGCCCAAGGCAACCACTTATTTCCAAGTTCCATCTGCAGCCCTGCCATCCCCGTAAAATGGGGTTGGCATTCTCCCAGTCACAAGTTTTCCAAGAGGACTCAAGGAATTGCCTCCAGTGATTCACACAACCTGGTGCCCGGCTCCTTCCTCAACGTAGGACTCACGTAAAGGCAACAAAAACTTTCTGCTGGGCTGGGGAGTTGCGCGGAGGGAAGCACTCCACTGACTGAGCCAACAAGGGGGTGACGGAGGTGTGCAAAAGGAAATATTTTCCCTCTAATCAAATCATATGCCGCAGAGACAGGAGGAGAGAGAAGCTGGTTCCAGTGTCAACATGAGGGGCTGATACGTGTCAGAACACTTGAGAAAGAGAAGGAAATCTTCCAGGACAAACAGAGTCTTGTTATTCCACAAGAAGACAGGCAGCTGTTGGAGGCTGGTGCTCCATTTCATGGGGCAACATCCCAGGCTGGACGCTCTGTTCTGGGCTCTGATATAGTGAGGAAGTGAGGGAGGGAGAGCTGTGAGGATAAGCTAGGTAATGAGTAGTTCCAGGCCCAGTTTTCTGGACCACTGTTCCTGACTAGCATCTGCTGACTTTTCTTCCCTTTCTGCTCTCTTCCCAATCCACCCTTCCCAACCCTTGATGCCACTCAGACTTTCCAGACCAGTCCTCATTTCCAATACTCTAGGCCATGACCCCATTAAACAATCAAAGTTGCTGGAAATTCTAGCCCTTTACCACCCAAACTCCATCTCTTAGACTATTTCCTGCATCTGGAAATGGATCAGAAGCCAGCAGCATATTGGTACCACACACCTCTGCTTGGAGGACCTGGAAATAGACAGAAGGGAAGTATGCAAATGAATTTTGTCTCCTACAGACTCCTTTTTCTTTGGTGTCAGAGGAATCTATCTGCTTGCTGAGCAGAGACCATGGTCATTGTGAATGCTGGGTCATGGAGGAGAATGGGAGGCTAGAATGAAGAAAATAAATGTTGAAACTCAAGAAATGATAGTTTTAGAGTATCAACACTCTCTCTATTGGCACATTCAATTAAAAAAAAAAATGTAAGTCATGTGGGCAGTCTGGGTGGCTCAGTGGTTTAGCGCCGCCTTCAGCCCAGGGCCTGATCCTGGAGACCCAGGATCAAGTCCCACGTTGGGCTCCCTGCGTGGAGCCTGCTTCTCCCTCTGCCTGTGTCTCTGCCTCTCTCTCTTTCTCTCTCTGTGTCTCTCATGAATAAATAAATAAAATCTTTTTAAAAAATGTAAGTCATGTGCAAATCCAGAATAACCTTTTCCTGCAACTGATCATATTCTAAAGTACTTGAACATCACTCTTAGGAAAACTTCCAAGGGATACTCTTGCTCAAACTCACCACTCCCATCCCCTTCCCTTAAACCCAACACTTGGCACTATCCACTTCATTAAATGGCACTTCCTAGGAGTTTGGCAGATATTTCTGCTCACTTACCCTAGGAAATCCATCTGCCAGGTGCTGTGGCCTTATTGACATGACATTTTATTAGAGAGCTTGTCACTGACACAGAAAAACATCAGTCTAATATGTAAAACAAACAAAACCGCCACAGAGCTACGAAATCCCCAGTTAGTTGTTTGGTAACCTAACAGTTAATTCAGCACTTTCTTCTCTTTTCTCCTTTTAGAAAAGTTCTCCACATTTCGTAGCAGCTATTCAAGGCATTATGTGACTGTCCCTTTCTTACATTCCTGGCTTTTTTTCCTACCACTCTCCCTAACGGCAAGTGCTGTGGCTAAGCTGGGCAGCTCAGCATTTCCTGAGCATGCTCACTTCTTTCTCACCACTGTGCGCACTTTGTGTATGCACTTTCTTCTTCCCACAAGGAGTGTCTTCTTTTCAAAATCCACCTGTTAAAATCCTACCTATCCCTCAATATCCAGTACAAACACCAGTTCATCCACAAAGTCTTCCCTGATCTACACTCCCCAACTCTCTACTACTTTAATGAACCTCTCTTTCCCCTGTGGCCATATCAGTATACATGATTATCAAATTCTGCCTAACAGCCATCCATAGTTAATTGCCAGCAAGTATCTCTGTCACTCAAAACATACATTTTAAGGAACTTTAAGTTGTCTATCTCTATAATTATCATGGTACCTGGAAAGTCACCTTGCCTAGAATACTTAGCAAATTCATGTGATAAACTGACAGTCGGTAGGACTGCACCTCCAGATTTTGTGAATATTTAATGAGAAGGGATGAAAAACTGTGTATAAAATTTGTAGAATTTGTATAAAACACCTTCTTTTCTTTCAAACCAATTGACTCCAGCTTTGTGGCTGTTCTGTTGGGGGACATAGGATTAGAGCATATTCTCATGGGGAGAAGTGAAAGATCCTTGAAAAGAGATAAACATTTCGGTTGTTTCATATTGGGAAATGAGAATAATTCTTGGTCAGGGAATGAGGAATAAGAAGTCTGGCATGAGGGAGAAAAGCCCCTTTTCTTTTGGAGCCTGAAGAGAGCAGGGCTCACACTTGGATACGGAGATGCCTACAAACAAGTCCAGTGGTAGTAGGTGAGCTTCCCACGGCCACATAGATGTTAGCTGCATGTGAGGCAGACAACAGATCTGATATAGACCCTCCCAGACATTCTGGCCCTGTGCTACGTGGTTATTTCCTTTCCATTATCCTCAAACTTTGATACATTTTTATTACCAATCTGCTGCACAACATAAAACTAGAAAGAAAGCCAATCTCACACCTGAGATTAAGAAGACAGAAGAAGAGCAATACCTGTGCCCCTAAGTCAAAGGAATGATTACAATAGTGGTAACTCAGCATAGAAGTGATTCCAGGGGAAATACAGGGTGCTAGAAGAGGTAATGGAGTACATATAGACAGTTGCATGCTAAAAAATATGTGATATTACATACTTTGTAATTAATCACTTCCTAATTAACAAGTATGCTGAGCTTTTTATATCAGGTGTTCTCAAAATGTTTGATAACTGTAATTTATTCAAGCTACTGTGAACACACATCAGAAATTAGCACAAGTTGTGAAGGTGCCATTAAACATAAGTACCCAGAATGATTTTAGTACTTTTCTTCAGGGAATATGTTACTTGAAAGAAAGATGTCTCAGAAGTCAATACCAGATTAGGTTAAAGATAATTAATTGCAAAATGTGTGCAAAAGAACAACTCAAATCAACTTCTGAAATTTATATGCCAAAAAATTGAGTATCTACTGTGGGCTCTGACCACACATTGAGAGATAGATCCCTTAGATTTTTAAAACACACTCCTTATTTTGAGGAGCTTGTAATTTAGTGAAGAATATGGGCTCCTTAACAGATAATTAGAAAATAATTTGGAAAAAAAATGATAATAAAAAAGAAAAAAGAGAAAAAAAAAAAGAAGTTGGTAGCTGCACTGATTGGGATATGTGAAGGATTATATGAAAGTTCCAAAGGAAAGCTAGCTATTCAATACTTTCTGATGACAAATCTACAAAACTCCTTGCTTTCATAAATTTCACACTATTCATTTTTAAGTTATGTGAATAGACTTTTATTAAAGATGATAGATAGATTGATTGATTTTAGAGAGTGAGCACCTGAATTCGCATGTGTGCGCATGCATGTGGGCTGGGGGAGGGACACAGGGAGAGAATCTTCAAGCAGACTGCTGGCTGAATCTGGAGCCCAACGCAGAGCTCAATCTCATGACCCATGAGATCATGACTTGAACTGAAACCAAGATTCAGAAACTTAAACCAACTGAGCCACCAAGGAGCTCCAAGTTATGTGAATAGACTTTTTTATCGCTTGCAATTATTTTGCTACCATCCTAACCACTAATATACTTGCCTTTGTGGCTGGAGTTTTCTTGTAATTGATTAAATTCCAAGTATCATATGGAGGGGCTAAGAGACCTGGGCACTCCCAGAATGGTTGAGTGAGGACCTTGGTAAGTCTTCCTTTATAAAGCACTGATAAGACAAAATTATCTATAGCAATGATATCAAAACAACAAGAATATACAAATTGAAAAGAATTTACTGAAGAAAACTCCTAATCCTCAGTAAGAAGAGGGGGCTCTGTAGCACTTTAATTTGGAACCCTATCTCCCAAGTCCATGATACAATTAACTAAGAAGACAGGCAACCTTACTGCTATAGAGAGGGCTGATTGATTTGAAGCTCCCCAGAAAAATCCCGTACCTTAGGGCATTGTCAAAAACAATAGCAATTAGTAGCAAACAGTTGGAAAGGCAAATACTGTAGCTGCCTAAGGCTATAGTACTGGTTAGGAAAAGCAAGAGATCAGACAAAAATTTAGAAGGGATATTTAGGGAAATGAGACAGTCATGGGGGGGGGGGGGGTTGAAAAGCTCCAACATAAGGGATTTAGAAGATTATGCACATGTATAAGGATGCATGCACACTCAGAAAAGAGGGTCCCAGGGCCCCTAAATGAAGAAAAAATAGAAAAGTGATAGGTAAAATGGTGAATCATCTAAGCTTTTCTTTTTTTAAAAGATTTTATTTATTCCTGAGACACACACACACACACACAGAGAGAGAGAGAGAGAGGCAGAGACATAGGCAGAGGGAGAAGCAGGCTCCATCTAGGAAGCTTGATGTGGGACTCGATCCCAGGAATCCAAGAACATGCCCTGAGCCAAAGGCAGGCGCTAAACCACTGAGACACCTAGGTGTCCCCCATCTAAGCTTTAGATGTGTGCACCTACCCACACAGATCCCTTGGCAGTAGGTGGAAACCTTGCTGGCTCAAGACGTTTAAGGTTAACTTCCATTCAATCATTAGATAACCACTCAGTGATGCTGAGCCAGAATTGACTGCTAGGATGCCTGGCTTAAACATAAAAACAATAGTTGAAAATCTCAGTGACTTTAGTGGCTACACATTGAGCAGACTCTATCAGTTCAGGAAAGTCACTAAGCAAACAAACAAAACAGCAAAAATAACAGCCCCATGGGAGGATTCAAAATCCAAATGTTACAATATATTATCTAAAATGTTGAAACAGGAACAGGTAACCCATACACAGGAAAATAAGCAGTGAATAGAAACTGTCTCTAAGAGAGCCCAGATGTTGGACTTAGTAGGAAGAGACATCAAATTTGCTGTTATAAATCTGTCCAAAGAATGAAACCGTGTTTAAATAATTAAATGAAAGTATGATAATAATGCTTCACCAAGTAGAGAATGTCAATAAAGTAATATAAATTATTAAAGAAAAAGAGCCAAATAAGAATTCTGGAGTTGAAAAGTATAATTAAAAAAATGAAAAATTCACTAGAGGTATTCAAAACCAGATTTGATCTAGTGGAAGTATCTAAGCACATGAACAAACAAAACAGTGAACCATCTAAGCTTTGGATGTGTGCACCTACCCACACAGATGCCTTGGCAATGAGTGGAAGCCTTGCTGGCTAAAGACGTTTAAGGCAAACTTCTAACCAATCATTAGATAACCACTCAGTGATGCTGACCCAGAATTGACTACTAGGATGCCTGGCTTAAACATAAAAACAATAATTGAAAACCTGATCTTTGGGACGCCTGGGTGGCTCAGTGGTTGGGTGTCTGCCTTCGGCTCGAGGTGTGATCCTGGAGTCCCAGAGTCGGGTCCCACGTAGGGCTCCCTGCATGCAGCCTGCTTCTCTCTATGCCTATGTCTCTGCCTCTCTCTCTCTCTCTCTCTCTCTTTAGGTCTCTCATGAATAAATAAATAAAATATTTAAAAAAAGAAAACCTGATCTTAGAATGAAGAAAAATATACCAAGGATCAGAGACCTGTGAGATACTACTAATTAAACCCATCTTCACATAATAGGAGTTCCCAAAAAGCTGGGGAAGGATTATGTAGAGAGAGAGAGAGAAAGAATGAGAGAGAGAGAGAGAGAGAGAGGCTGAAAAAAATACTCAAAGAAATAATGTCTGAAAACTCCCAACTTTGATTTTAAAAACATTCAATCACACAGCCAAAAATTCAGCAAATCTCAAGTATGATAAAGTCAGAAGAGAGTCACACCTGAACACCCCATGGTCAAACTATGAAAAGACAAGGGCCGCTCAAGAGCTAACAACTGTCGATCAAAATTCTATATCCAGCAAACCCATCCTTCCAAAATGAAGGCAAATCAAGACATTTCCAGACAAGCAGAGACTAAGAGAACTAGCAGACCTGCCTTACACAAACTACTAAAGGATTTGCTTTGGGCAGAAAATAAATGGTAACTTGAATCCACATGAACCACTACAAATAATTATGTAGGAAAATTGAAGAGACAATATAAATACACTTTTTGACTCTTAACTGTTTTGAAAGACATTATATGAAATAATGTATATAAAACTGAAGAAAATGATGATTCCAGTATCTTTCCTTTTCAATCTCCAATGAGGATCATGGCTCTGGTGTAGATCTGGGTACCCTTGCTGGTGGGGTTGAGACCTATGAGGTCAAGGCTACCCAAAGACAGCAAATAGTAGAAATAGTAAGGATCAAAGTATCTCTGCTTGAGGCTTAGAACTTACCTACATTGCTGTCCACCTGTGGTGTCCTCTCTAACCTCATGGGACATACATGTTTCACTTTTCCCCAGAAGACTTCTCTCCTTGGAACCACATTCTTTCCACAATCTCCCCTATCTGACCCTACTGAGCAGTTAGACTCCTAGACTTGGTCAGTTTGGTCACCTTGGTCACTTTGATGCCTTTATCTTGGTTTGACAGAGATTATTTTAATTCCCAAAAAACCAAATAGTTGCGGAGGAAAAGTTAAGATACCCATAGAATCTCGATGAGAAGTTGTCTGTTGTGTTCCTCTCTGTGTATTTGACACATAAAGTTGGAATGAATATTTGTTGGCTGAAGAAATAAAACTCAGACAGTGAAGAAGTCCTGGTGGTTTACCATTACGGGTTTCTCAAAAAATAAAAATAAAATAAATCATAAGCTTTCAGTGATTATGGACATCTTGAGAAGCAACAGTAAATGGCAGTCTAAGACCATCTTTCTCCCTGTTATCCTTCCTTATCTTATCTGTTACCTTGCTCTTATTCCTCCTGTCAGTCATCAGTTAGTATCATTTAGGTCTGTGGAGATGACAGGACAGAAAAAGAAAAGCAAGTGGGTTGGGAAGGAGGGAGAAAAATTGGAAGGAGAAAATTCTGGAGATTGCTAGTTCTTTCTGTTGGAGAACCTGCAGTTTTCCATTGTCTGCTCTTTCTCAAAGGTATCAGAACCTTTGGCCTCTTGAGTTCTACTGTCCAGCTTGAGAAGCATTATTTTCAGTCACTGCTGCTAGACATTAGAACCATTAATGAAAGCAAAATAGATTTTTCTAGGAGAGATGCCAAAAAAGAAGAAAGAAAGAAAGAAAGAAAGAAAGAAAGAAAGAAAGAAAGAAGAAAGAAAGAAGAAAGAAAGAAAGAAGAAAAGAAAGAAAAAGAAAAGAAAAGAAAAGAAAAAAGAAAAGAAAGAAAAGAATACATACTATCAAAAGCAAGGTAAAATCTGACCATTTAATTTGGATTTTTTGTATTAAATAGTTATTGGCGATTACACTGCAGTTACTTTTCAATGCATCTATTGAAGATTAATTGCTCTTAGCTCCTATTTCCTCTACCCTTTTCATCTCTGCATTTAGGAGGTAGCCGCCTGGAGTTGTTACTCTAGTTGCTGTGGCAACTGTTCATCAGAAGCTGGTGCTGAAGACCCAGGGAACAGGGTAGAAAAGGAGGAGCAGTGGTGGCTGCAAACTCTGGGGTTATCAGTCCAAAAGATGGCTGGGAAAGAGGCCTCAAAGGAGTCTGTTAGAGAGGCAGTATTTCTCCAGGGAGAGCAGATACTCCCTCAACCTCCCACAGACCTCCAACACTTAAGTGCTTTACCATGACCTAAAGGAATTAACAAGTCAAAATAACTGAAATGGGGAGTGAGAGGGCCAGCTGAGAGGGAATGGTTCCAACTTCTCTTTTTGATGTAAACTTCTTCAGAATGACTGCTACAGCAAAGTTTCCTAGAACACACTAGGCCTGTTCCGATGCCCTCTGAAATGTGAGACATACATATGCAAGATATGTCAAGGACAGGGCTGTGCTCTGTGCTCAGCACCATCTGGAGGCATTAGCATGAGTGAATCCACTTGTCTTTTTTGTCCTTTTGTGAATTCATTTTCCAAACTTATGCATCCTGTTTCAGGCTGTTCATGCACAACAAATTTGACTTTTAGAAAAATCTAAGACCATCCAAAACTGTACTTCTCTCTTCACTCATGTCAGAGAAAAAATATTAAACTTTGACCTAGTGACAGAGCCATGACTCTGTGCACATGACTGTTTTGATCACTACAATAGTCAAGAAAGTCATTTGACTTATCTTTAACCTACTAAATTTTTACAAAGATTTAACTAGTGGGCGAAAGCATATGTGTCTTACTAAATGAGACCCATAAGTTCCATTCTTCTGCTTCTGCTCATCGCCAATATGGACACCCCTGGTTGGTGAGTACGAGTCTGGGCTCCACAAATAAGTATTTCTATACAATATGAAACAAAAACTTCACTCAGAGCAAAGAATTTTCTAGTGGATACGCTGATCCCAGAATTTATGGTACCACCATATTTAAAATCAGTCCAAAGATTTGATAAACCACGTGAAGAACTTGAAGATACTTTCTATGCTTAGGAAGAGATTGTGTTATTAAGGAACATTAAGGAAATTAAATGCTGTAGCTTGTAGGGCCTTTTTTGCTCCATTCAAATAAAGGGATGAAATGAACAAAGATACTTGGATCTTTAATGTCCACCACTGGGCAGAGTTTGGGAATGCACAGAACTAGATGCTGATTTCTGTGATTCCTCTCTGTTGGTTTGTGGCCCTAAGAAAGTTGTTCAATCTCTCTGAACCTCAGTTTTCTGAGCTATAAAATGGAGATGATAATAATAGCACCCCCACTGCAGGAGGATGTAATAAGAGCTGAAGAAGATGGCGTTTGTAAGAGGCCTACGGGTGAGCAGCCATTACTGGCTTGAGAGAAACTGGTCATGCATCTCTTCCCAAGTGTTAGAGTCAAGTCTTTCCAACTTTGGTAGCTTGACCTTGGCCATAGTGGGGGCATTTATACCGTGGAAACTGGCAACACTACAAATCAGGGCTTGGGTTTTAGTTTCACGGAGGCAGTTCACTGGCACATGACCGGATCTGTCCCCACAGTATATGCTCAGTTGCAGCTGCTTGTCACACACTGGTGATGGTCCCCAGTAAGTGTAAAACACCAAGAGTCCTGAGCTAATCCATTTAGCCCTGAACATGGAGAAAAACAGCTGTAAGTGAACTCAGTCAGCTTCCTCAGACTGGGTGGCTGAGCTGGAGGGTGGTAACCTCACTAATACTGCCAGTGATCACAAAGGAGATTGAAAGGGAGAGCATGTGATTTGTCAACATAGATCCTTTAGAAGAGAACAGTGATGCCAGTACTAGCCATGCTTGCACAGGAGTGGTGGCCTGGAAGATTAGTCAAGACTCGGATGGTGGAAATTTGACAGTCATCTCTGAAGAGCACAGTTTCTGCTTCTATCTTAATATAGTGTTAAGCAAGACAGTTTCCCTCGTAAACTGAGAGTCAAATTGTGTGTGCTCTCGTATTTGTACTAAAAATAAGAGACTTCCTGAAATCGCAAATCTTGGGAAATAGGTCTTATCCCCAGTATTGATCCATACAACCTTCTGCAAGCAAAGCTGGCCTGTTTGCAGGGAGATTATCAGTTTCTGAGTTCATGATTGACCACATCTGTTTCCTCAGCTCCTTTACCGGTAGTTACTGATGAGGGTGAGTTACCAACCAATTCTCTCACTCTTCTCTCCTCTTCTGTTACATCTCTTTTCTTTTCTTTCTTTTTTTTTTTTTTTAAGTTTCTTTCCAAATCTAGAAAAGAACTAACTAGCAGAGAGAAAGTGATGTCCCCACCTGGGTGAGGTGGGCATTAAGGCAGCACAACCAGGGAAGGCCAAATCCCAGAGGCCTTCAGGACAGCAGGAGGTCGGGACAGATGTCTGAGATGTTGGCTAGACTCAAGAGGTCTAGCAGCGAGTAATGAAGACCCAATCCCGAGCCCTGGTAAAGTTAATTGCAGGTTCCAGGAGAAATGTGCTATGGGAAGTAAAAGGCAAGAAAGGACCCTCTCTCTGAGAAACTAGGTTATTGGGCAGGTTTCAAGGAATCAGGGCAGCATTCTGATGTAGGGAGGTAGTGAAGGAAGAAACCTCTTGCTGGAAATGCAATGCGAGGCACAAGGGGGAACACAAGTCAAAATACCAGAAAAGAATTGGCAAAGAGATTGGCCCAGGAATCTTTGACAATCAAAGCAAAATTTATATAGAAAGTTGCTTTGGGGTGCCTGGGTGGCTCAGGCGGTTTAGCATCTGACTCTTGATTTCAGCTCAGGTCATGATCTGAGGGTTGTGAGATCCAGCCCCATGTTGGGCTCTGTACTCAGTGGGGAGTCTACTTCTCTCCCTCTGCCCCTTCCCCTGCTCACACTCTCTCTCTCTCTAAAAATAAATAAATAAATCTTAAAAATATAAAATTGCCTTGGTGGCACCATCTACTCTGAAAAAAATGTAGTGATACAGAGTTAGGAAACCAAGTAAGTTATTATAAGACTTAGCAGTATGTCTACGTAGAGCCCTCTGATCAAAGGTGCTTTTTAAGCCACTGAAATAACCCAGCTTTTTCAAATTACAATGATTAAATCAACTCTAAGCACTTTGTGTAAAGGCGGCAGCTACCCTGCTTTCAGTAATGATGTTGTTCTAAGGAAATTATCAGAATTTTTATTCTTGAATTGATAAATATCCGTTTACGGATGACCACTGTTGATTTAATATGATTTCCAACTGAAACATTTATGTTATTCAAGTCACAAATAATTGAATTTCACCAGAGACAGATCTCCCAAGATGTGGGTGATTCAGACTGGTCTTTACAAAGCATACATTTGCCAGCAGGACCAAACTTACCCATAAGTAGATAATAGCATTCATTTGGTGAAATCCTTCTCCAGTCAGCTAAATTCCAAGACTTCAAGCTCTTGCTGTTAGTTACTGACTCACAATTCATGACAATATTTATTGAGCACCTACTATAGGCCACATAATGAGCAAAACTCTGGCAACATAAAGACAGATAAGCATTGGCCCCTGCAATTGAGGAACTGAGTTGAAAAAACACACTCCTCCTGTGTTTCTCTCCTTCACTCACACACTCACAACACTTCTGACACCAAATGTGTGCATTTTCCCCATATAAGGCAATTCTCTGTGACACCAGCTGGGTGTGATTCAATTCACTTCAATTCCAACACTAACCAGATTTAGTGCAGACCGCATAGGTTAAGCATTAGTCCCACAAGACTTTCCCCCTTCCCTGAGACACCTGCCTCAAGTCCCACCTTGTCAACTGTACTTTTGATCAACTGGCTATAAATTAGAGGTTCCCATGACTTTATCCTTAGGTTCATTTATTAGAAGAGCTCACAGAACTTAGGGACACTTTTTTATCTTTACCTGTTTAGTATATAATACAGGGTATGAGAAAGAATACAGATGCGCAGCCAGATGAAGAGGTACCTAGAGTGAGTTCTGGAAGGGTCCCAAGTTCAGCAGCTTCTGTTCCTGTGGAGTGCACCACTCTCCCAGTACAGAGACTTTTACGGAGGCTTCATCACATAGTCATAATTGGTTATTAACTCTACTTCCAACCGCTCTGCAGAGAAAGGGAGATGGGGCTGAAAGTCCTAAGCTTCTAGTCATGGCTTGATGTCTGTGTGACCAGTTTCCATTCAGAAACCTACCAAGAGTTGCCTCATTAGGAGAGAAGACACTGCTATCCACTTAGGAGATTACAAGGGTTTCAGGAGCTCTGTGCCAGAAACTGAGGACAGAGGCATATATACATATTCTATTATTCCACAGTAACCCAAGTGTGAATAAAGAGTATAAGTGGGTATTGAGTGAGTAGTATTTTAGGAAGCAAGGAAGAGGAGAGAGCCCTAGAGCCCTGGATATCTGAATTATAAGCCAGCAGAAAGGGAGGGAGGATCAGGACCAGGTTGTGGGCCAGGGTGGGGGGTAAGGGGCAAGTCAGCAACAAAATACTACGCAAGTGCAACTTTGCACATTCACGTATCTATCAAATACTTACTAAATTATCTATTCTGTCTGCGGCGACTGGGTGGCTCTGTTGGTTAAGCATCTGACTCTTGACCTCAGCTCAGGTCTTGATCCCAGGGTCTTAAGTTCAAGCCCCACATTGGGCTCCATGCTGGATGTGGAGCCTACTTTAAAAAATCTATTATGTCCAGTAGGAGTTGGAAGTGCAAGTGTGAAAAATCTTCCTCATCTCATGAGAAGGCAGATTACTAAGAGTAATAATTGCCATAGCAATAACACAAAAAGATAGAGAGGGACAATATAAGTATACATGGCATTTACCTTTTTTATTTCGCTAGAGTATTCCCAGCACCTAGACCAGTGTCTACCATATAGTAAGACTCAATAAATACCTTTTGAATGAGTGAATAAATATAAGGAACACCTAATCTAATTGGGAGTGGGCACTGAGTGTCTGGGAAATCATCCAGCAGGAAGCCACATTTCAGATGGGACCCTCGAAAAGGAGTAGGATATAGATAAAAAGGAGCTATGTTCCAGGAGCCAGCAATAGAAAGTTGAGAGAGAGCCTTGCAGGTTTGAGAAACTCTTACAGATGAAGTATAAGAGTAGGACAGAGACACCAGCTTAAAGAGTTTGTACTTTTTTCTGCGTACAATGGGAAACCATTGAAGGATTTTAATCAGGGAGAGATACCATCTATTTTTGATTTTAGAGGGATTATTCTCACTACCATGTGGGAGACATAAGCTTGGAATCAGGGAGGCCAGGTGGCAGGCTGTTGCAGCCGTCTGGATTAGGGTAGTATCTGCAGAGACAGAATGGTGAGTGAACTTGGCAAATATTTAAGAGATAACCCAGGGCTAACCCTTACACACAAAATCTTTTGAAAACTCACATTGTGGAATCAGTCCATCAAAATGAGAACAATCACAATTACTTAATTTGTTTGTGACGGTTAAATTTACGTATCAGCTTGAAAGGTGTTTTGGGATGAGGTTAACATTTAAGTTGGTAAACTTCTGGTCAAGCAGATTGATGTCCATAATGTGAGTGGGCCTCATGCAATCAGCTGAAGGCCTGATAGAACAAAAAGATTGGCCTCCGCTAGGAAGAAGGGATTCTCCAGCAGACTATCTTTGGACTTAATCAGCTCTCCTGGGCCTCCAGGCTGCCAGCCCACACTGCAAATTTGGACTTGCCAACACCCATAATCACACGAGCCAATTTCTTATAATAAATCCATCGTCTATCAACCTGTCTATCTATATCTATCTCCTCCTATTGGTTCTCTTTCTCAGAGAACACAAACTAATACATCTTTGAATCAAGAACACGATAAAAAATGGTATGGATTGCTCAGATGTTTAATCTCAAGAAGCCATCATCAAAATCCACTCTGGGCAACATATGATCTCAATATATACTAGAAATTCAGCCAAATGCGAATATGAAATTGTATCAAACTTTAAAACAAATCCAAAGCCGATGATACCAAATGGTATCTCACTTTCACTGTGACTCTGATTCATGACCTTGACAGCACACTTTTTAGAAATTAAGTATGTGATTGTCAGAGCTGGGTGAGAATTTGCAGATTGTGTAGCCTGACCCTATTATTTTTTAGCTGTGAAAATTGCCTAATTTCATCAGCATCCATGAGCACTGCCCAGCATTAAATAGCCGGTAGGAAGCTCTGGAATGTTGCTAATGGCCAGCTTGGAAGAGAGTGGTAGAGCACAGCCCTCCTCAGCTAGATGTGTGGGAAGGAGGGACTCCCAGAAAGCATGTGTATGGGGTGTGCTATCCATGGCTGATTAATTAGAACAGTTCAAACACAATATTAATGATGCCAGTGTGATGGGCTTAAGTCTCACGAGCTAATTAACATCAGTTGTATTATTTTGTCACAGTCAGAGTTACGAGGCCCAATTCATTTTTTCCCTCAGAAATATGTGCTATGGATCACAGTTTGCAAGAGAATGTGGCTGATGCAGAACAAGTTCATGCCACCGCTCACAGAAATAATTACAGTGGAAACCTGTAGAGTTCTACTTTCTCAGCATCCTATCTGGCCTCATTGCAATAGGCAGCATTCTTTACTCAGAGGAATGCCCTTCCTGTTGCATGAAGTTCCAGTGGGGCCACCCATCAGAGTCCTCATCCACCCACAGGCATACATATCCAATCCTAGCCAATGAGATCTTCTTTCCTGGGGACACGGATCTTGATGGGGACCCAGGGACCTAAGAGCTGTTGCGGCTGCATCATTCAATGGTTATGTCCCATGGTTCCTCCTGGTGACCATCCTTGGGCTCTGTGGGGTTCTCTACTAGGAGTCCTGCAACTGACCTAGTTCTAGTTTTTTCCAAGACCGGGTTGCTCAACTTTTCTTTCAGTTTCCTTCCAATAAATGTCTGTTTCTTACTTAAGGTGGGTCTTTGTTGCTTTCTGCCAAATGCTCTGATGCAGTAACTCAACATGCCTACTTTTCAGTGAACCATATCTTATTCATTTATTCACTCAATAAAATGACTGCCTGCCACATTTTGGTAAAGTTTTACATGTATTGGATTTTTCTTATCATAAAGGCAATATACATATATAAAATTTGAACAATAGAGCAATACACCAAGTAGAATGCACATGTGTCCAGGAAACCCACCTCCCGTAAAGAGTAGTCACTGCATGATACAGGTTGATGTACATTTATCCAAAGTTTTCTTAAAATGAGGTCATACTATAAATACTGTTGTGATACTCATTGTTTCCTTTTAACAATATAATAATGATATCTTTCTACGTCAGTGTCCATAGATCTACATCAGCCTCTTTAATAGTTTCATATTATTTTATTTCATAGATTGTTTTAAGGTAGGGATGTGGGACGGCAGGAACTTTCGTTCATTGCTGGTGGGAATGCAAAAAGGCACAGCCACTTTGGAAGACAGTATGGTGGTTACTTATAGAACTAAACATATCCTTACCATACAGTCTAGAAGTTGTGCTCCTTGGCATTCATCCAAAGGAGCTGAAAACATATGTCCATACAAAAATCTTCACATAGACATTTATAGCAGGTTTATTCATAACTGCCAAAACTTGAGAGTAACCAACATGTTCTTCAGTAGGTAAATGGATAATAAACAGTATACATCCAGGCAATGGAATATTATCCAGTGCTAAAAAGAAATGAATTATCAAGCCATGAAGAGACATGGAGGAAACTTAAATATATATTACTAAGCAAAAGAAGCTAATTTGAGGGGTGTTTGGGTGGCACAATGGGTTGAGTGTCACTCTTGGTTTTGGTTCAGGTCATATCCCAGGGTCATGAGATTAAGCCCCACGTTGGGCTCCACACTCAGCAGGGAATCTGCTTGGGGTTCTCTCTCCCTCTGCCGGTCCCATTCCTCCTATTTCTCTATCTATCTATCTATCTATCTATCTATCTATCTATCTATCTATCATCTATCTACCTCAAGTAAATAAAACCTTTAAAAAAGAAACTAATTTGGAATAGCTACATACTAAATGATTCCAGTTGTATGACTTCTGGAAAAAGTAAAACTATGGAAACAATAAAAAGATCCATGGTTGTCACAAGTTAGCAAGGACTGAAGAGGAATGAAGAGGCATAGTAGAGAGTTTTTAGGGCAGTGAAAATACTCTGTATGATACTATAATGGTGGGTACATATCATTACACATTTGTCAAAATTAATGGAATGTACAACACCAAGAATGACCCCTAATGTAAACCATGGGTATACAGTCCTGGTCATAATGATGTGTCCATGTAGGTTCATCAACAGTAGCAAATGTACCACTCTAGTAGGGGATGTTGATAGTAGGAGGAAGGAAAGAAGAGAGGAAGAGAGGGAGGGAAGGAAGGAGGGAGGAAAGAAAGATAGAAGGAAAGAAGGAAGGAAGGAAGGAAGGAAGGAGAAGGAAGGGGAAAAGCCTGACAACCAGGAGCCTGGTGGAGGTGGGAATGAGAGGGCAGATGGCATTAGGAAGGCTTTGGTCATGTGTGCTCCCAGCTGTGTGGGCCTGCTAGTCTTTTCACAACTGCTGGCCAGTGCCTTCCCTCAGCCTCATCTTGGGAATGTGATCCCTTTCATATGTACTCAGTGAGTGCACTAGATATGACCCCTTGATTGGATGTGCTGAGATCTCTGAAAACAACCTAGGGAAAGATCAGACACAGCCAGCCTTGGATAATGCTGTTTTCTAGCGCTTGCCATTAGCTCAGTCTAAACTGACTCCATGTGGAGGAGTTGGCTCCTGTGCTCTAGGGAAAGTGCCTCGAGTCCTGCTACTATTTGATATTTGGGCTCCAGAGTCTCTGGGTCTGGTCCTAACATTTGGTTTGTATTACATATGTGTGGCACAGATCTGTCTGAGGGAATTATACTCTTCCTTTTAGGGTGGGCTCACTGAGAAGGCAGAGAGGGGTCAAAAGATGAATCACTATTTGAACTCAAATATGGCCAATTGGTTGTTGACATAGCAGATAATACCTTAGAACCTGGTGACGTGGTCACCTTAGAGTGCATGAACCAAGGGAGGGGATGCTGGGAATAGTCTGGCATGGAAAGCAGAAGTCCGACCCCCAGACAAGACAGGTAAAATATTGTGGTCAGAAATTCTAAAGAGGAGCATGGTTCCAGAATAATTTAAATATAATTCTAATAATATAATCCCAAACTATCCTTGACGACTTTAGTGGGGCCAGGACAGATCATTTGTGTGTGGTTTACTTAGCTGACGTTTATTGAATTCTTAATGTATGCCAGGAAGCATGCAAAACCCATTATAAATATTTTATCACTCAATCCTTAGATGACTATATTTATTAGGTAAAGCTGTTATGCCCATTTCACAGATGAGAAAATCAAAGTTCACATGGTTATATAAATTGGCCAAGGTCATACAGCCAGTAGGTTTCCCAAATCTGGATTTGAATCTAGAGAGTCTGACCCCAGAGCTCTGCTCTTAACCATTATCGATGCGAAAGACAGGCATAGACCTGAAAGGATACTACCAGGATGCATAAGGCCCAAATTAAGCCCAAATTAGGTTATGAAATTACTAACTTTTTAACAATTTATGTTCAAAGCAGTTTCGAAGAAGGCAAGAATAGGCCCACGTGGGGGAGGAAGCAAATTATGCAGCTCAGGTTTCCAATTCCAGATGACAGACTGAGATTACCTGGAATATGGTATCAAAAAGGTTTCTGAGGCAGTGTCCAGGCTGAGCTGGAAAGAGTGCTGACATTGATACCAATATTTGCCAAGGATGTGGGGATTGGGGAGGAGTAGCACATTTGCTACATATTCATCATTCCCAACAGAGCCCACAGGGTCAAAGGAGAGAGAGAGAGAGAGAGAGAGAGAGCAGAACTCCTTCAAGGAGATAGACAAAGGTTGAAATAGATTTGTGGCCCACATTAGAGAGATCTAACCATGAAAAAACACGTCTGTCCCAGGAGGCAGGCCTGCACGGGGCACAAGGGTAACTGGTAAAGGTGGAATTCCTTTTCCAGAAGAACAAGATCTTGGAAGAAACTAGCAGTGACTCAGTGACTTGGGTTGTGGTCTCAAAGAGGAAAGCAAGAGCCAGAGGCATGGTCCCTAGACAAGTTGGAGCGAGGTTGGCAACCTGGCTGAGTAACACTGTTCTACAGATGGGTCGCTTGTCTGTAGGCGTCTCTCCATCCAGGGTCTGAAATTGTTCTAGAATATAAAGAGGGACAACTGGTTTATTAAGGGACCGTGTTTATTTGTAAAGCTTGAGAGAGGACAGGGCAAGAAAGCAGTACGCCCTTATACCCATTCGATGGAGAGAAACGGAGGCAAACTGGTTTGGCAACCAGTCAAGGAGAAAAGGCCTGGAGGCTTTCAGTCGACCACTTAATTAAACCGAAGCAACAACTAACATGACCTGTATTCGAAGCTAATGCCATCTGCACCAGCCCTCTTTTTGGAATTGCGGCATCCAGATTAAGGGGGGAATAATCTATATTTTGCATTTATAAAAGCACAGCTGGGGAACTGTGGCCAGGTCTGGACACTTCACACTCAGGAGGTCAGGGCTATAAGGTACAGTTGAAGTCACCAAAGCTGTGTACTGTTTTTGTTTTCTGGTCAAGGGCAGACCTTTGAGGAACATGGCAGCTTCTTCTAGACAAAGGGCTGGCCTTTGGAGGAAGGATTTGATTTATTCATAGTAATTCCTGAGGGAAGAATTGAAAACAGCAGCTGACAGTTACAGGGAGGCTGATTTCTCTTCAGTAAATGAAAAAAATTTCTAACCATTAGGACAGATTTCCCTCAGATTATTTCCCCACAGACGACTCTTCCATTGAATGTTATTAGCAGGCACCATGGGGGCAAATTCAGGAAACCCTGGGTTAGATGAAATTAAACGGGTTTCTTCGTGGCTGGACTCCTCAAATGCTTTACTGTATTAGAGTTAATATGCTTACAATTTCTCCAAGAAGAATATTTCCCAAACTGAATCGACCACCAAATCAAACTCAATCTTATTTATTAATTCACTTTTCAGGACTCATCTGTTACTATCTCCTGAAGCAAGTACTCTGTAAAATACTTTTGGGAATGCTGGATGAAAGCTATCAACAAGGAAATTGGTTGCTTAATGAAGAAAGTTAGCAGCCTGTCAGCATTCAAGCAGATATTCTTCAAATTCTGGGAAAAGGGTCGTAGAGGGAATTACTTCACAGAGAAGCAGTTGGGATTCGATGACTCTAGGGTATATGGTCCTATGATACCACTGCCTGCTTTAAAGACATTTGTCCCACAAACAAATGTTTTCAAAGATGGCTGAATTAATTGCAACCTTAACAGATCCCTAAAACAATATAGGGGTCGCCACAGGAAATACTCAGCCAGTGGTACCTCATGGGATTTTGTAGGTCTTGCAAGAGCATGCTGTTGGCAAATTCAGGTTTGTAAAACTTTATGAGGCTGATGCCACCCCCACAAAATGCCTTATTTTTTAATTTTAATTATTTTTTATTAGAGTTTGATTTGCCAACATATAACACCCAGTGCTCATCCCGTCAAGTGCCTCCCTCAGTGCCTGTCACCCAGTCACCTCATCCCCCTGCCCACCTCCCCTTCCACTACCCATTGTTCGTTTCCCAGAGTTAGGAGTCTCTCATGTTCTGTTACCCTCTCTGATATTTCCCACTCATTTTCTTTCCTTTCCCCTTTATTCACTTTCACTATTTTTTATATTCCCTGTATGAGTGAAACCATATAATGATTGTCCTTCTCCGATTGACTTACTTCACTCAGCCTAATACCCTCCAGTTCTACCCATGTTGAAGCAAATGGTGAGTACTTGTCATTTCTAATGGCTGAGGAATATTCCAGTGTATACATAGACCACATCTTCTTTATCCATTCATCTTTCGATGGACACCGAGGCTCCTTCCACAGTTTGGCTATTTTGGACATTGCTGCTAGAAACATTGGGGTGCAGGTGTCCTGGCATTTCACTGCATCTCTATCTTTGGGGTAAATCCCCAGAAGTGCAATTGCTGGGTCATAGGGTAGCTCTATTTTTAAGCTGTGATCATCAAGACAGTGGGGTATTGGCACAAAAACAGACAGATAGATCAATGAACAGAATAGAGAACCCAGAAATGGGCCCTCAACTCTATGGTCAACTAATATTAAACAAAGCAGGAAAGACTATCCACTGGAAGAAGGACAGTCTCTTCAATAAATGGTGCTGGGAAAATTGGACAGTCACGTGCAGAAGAATGAAACTAGACCATTCTCTTACACCAGACACAAAGATAAACTCAAAATGAATGAAGGACCTAAATGTGAGGCAAAAATCCATCAAAATCCCAGAGCAGAACGCAGGCAACACCCTTTTTGAACTTGGCCACAGCAACTTCTTGCAAGATACATCCATGAAGGCAAGGGAAACAGAAGCAAAATGAACTATTGGGACTTAATCAAGATAAAAAGCTTCTGCACAGCAAAAGAAACAGTCCACAAAACTACAAGACAACCCACAGCATGGGAGAAGATATTTGCAAATGACATATCAGATAAAGAAAGGGCCAGTATCCAAGATCTGTAAAGAACTTATTAAACTCAACAGCAAAGAAACAAACAATCCAATCATGAAATGAGCGAAAGACATGAACAGAAATCTCACAGAGGAAGACATAGACATGGCCAACAAGCACGTGAGAAAATGCTCCACATCACTAGCCATCAGGGAAATACACATCAAAACCACAATGAGATCCCACCTCACACCAGTGAGAATGGGGAAAATTAACAAGACAGGAAACAACAAATGTTGGAGAGAATATGGAGAAAGGGGAACAACCCTCCTGCACTGTTGGTGGGAATGTGAACTGGAACAGCCCCTCTGGAAAACTGTGTGGAGGTTCCTCACTAAATGCCTTATTGAACTTGTGGAACATTCCAGCAGTCTTGTACTGTCATCTCAAGTTGAGCTCTGAAAGCTTTTTCCGGTTCTTGCTCAAATCTTGCAGAGTAGCTTTTTAATGATATACCCATGACATCCCCTAAAAGTGATTCTGCTCCTCAAACATTCATACCATCATTAAGTCCTTTTAGAATGAGAAGACGGTATATACACTTTAAATAATTTAGCTTAAGAGTGTGTGTCCTGTCATAAGCATAACACATGGTGGCATAACTAGTTTTTTTTTTTTAAAGGTGTTGGCAAATTGAACACCAATAAAAAATAAATTAAAAAAAAAAGGTGGGTCTGGGGGCACCTGGGTTGAGAGTCTGCCTTCCACTCAGGTCATGAACTTGTGAGTTGGAGCCCCACATCAGGCTCCCCGCAGGTTCAATGGGCGGTCTGTTTCTCTCTCTCTCTGTTTCTCTCTCTCTCTCTCTCTCTCTCTCTCTCTCTCTCCCTCTCTCTCCAAAATAAATAGATAAATCTTTACAGGAAAAAAAAAAAAAGGTGGGCCTGGTATAAAATCTAACTTCCTTGGGTTGAACAAACAAGACCCCCACCATTTTCCTTTCAAGCAAGGGGTTTAATTACACAAGGTGAGGTTCTAGGGATTTCCATAAACATCCTGAACAACCAAGCCTATCATCTGTCCAGCTGGTTAGTAGCCAAGCCTGGCAAGAGGTCACTGCATTGGGTGCCCCCCTCTGAGGACACGGGTTGTTGCATACACAGCCCTAGCCTCAGCACCCCTGGAGGAGACACAGAAGTGGCTCTTACCTATTTTTCTCACTCCTATGCATGGCCACCTGCTGGGAGGGGAGAAAGAACAATTCCTCATTGCACCCCGAGGCCTCTTGTGATCTGGTCCTTATCCACCCTTGTAACCTCACCTCCCAATCCTCTCACTTTGCTCACGTCCAAGCTAGTTCTTGCCTCCGGGCCTTTGCATGTGCCCTTCCCTCTACCTGAAATTCTCTTCCCCCAGCCTTTTGCTTATTTTACTCTCTCACTTATTTTGTCTCTGCTTAAATGTCACTTCCTCAGAGGATTCTTCCCAGATTACCCCCAAGTAGCCCCCGGTCCTTCACTGTGATCCCCTTACCCTGCTTGATGCTATAATAGCAATTGACTACCTAACGTTTTGTGGATTTGTTGCCTTTGTTTTCTTCAGGCAGGTCAAAAAGTCTAGTCCTCGAGGGAGATGACATGCCTGGAGAATGGACCCTGAGGAACTAGTCTTTGATCCCCTCAACTGCAGCAAGCTGTTCCAAACAGCTGAGGTGATTCTCTGTCACCTGTTTCTGGTTGACAGACAGGCATCAGTTACAGCCAGTTGTATGGGTGGTCCTAGAGGACAGAAAACCCTCATGAGAATGGCAAAAAAGACCCTTTCCTGGCACCTTTGTGTCTAATCAGTTCACATGGCGATCCTCAGCTGCTGGGGGTCCTCCCAGGGCCCAAAGCTCAAGAATACTGCCCCTCTGGCTTGAGTCCCACCATCTCTGCAGGGGAGTCTGCATGCGGTGCGTTGCATCTCTTACATGGAGAGAACCCAGATTTTGGCATCTTTCCATCTCTCACTGTCCCATTTGGACGAGTGAACAGAATGGAAACTTCCGTCTTGCTCTCAGCGCAAAAACAGTATACATAATAGGCCCTCAACGGTATACATAATAGGTCCTCAATACCTAATAGGCCCTCTTCATGAAGAAGAGCAATGGGAGACGCTCTAAGAGTGAGGGGAGAAAGGTGTAAGGTCAACAGGGAGGACGAGAGGTCAGCCTTTTCCTCTGGAGGAGAATGACTCCAGAGGTGTGCTTAACTTTGTGACAGTAGTCTCTGGCGCTGGCCAACAGCCTCTTACCTGGACATGCTACCCAGCCTTGAGGGGTCAATGGCCCAATTAGGGGGTTGCCCCGGTGACTCGGTTGAGATTCTTCCCTGATAATAAAATCCTCTGAAATTTACATGATTAGAAGACATGCCCTTGGGGCACGTGGGTGGCTCGGTGGTTAAGTGTCTGACTTTGGCTCAGGTCATGACCCTGGGGTTCTGGGATCAAGTCCTGCATTGGGCTCCCTACGGGAGCCTGCTTCTCCCTCTGCCTATGTCTCTGCTTCTCTCTCTGTGTCTCACGAATAAGTAAATAAAATCTTTAAAACAAGAAGAAGAAGACATCCTCTTGTTGTTCAGGAAAACGTTAAACCCCTCGCTCCAGATCTGAGCCCAATCTCCCTCTAATCGGGACCTTCAGGACTAGCCATCAACCTATGACCTTGAACTTGCCCCCACTGAATCTAAGCTATGACTTCCATCCTCTGCCAAGGCTCACACCCATTTCCTGGCCCAGCTCTGCTCCCGGGGCTTATCTCTGGCTACTCTTCTGGGCTCTTCCTTGTCGCCCATGAATGGGAACTGGGCATGCACCTCCACAGAGTGTAGACACCATGTTGGGAAACAAGACCATCTCCAGAAAGTCAGGAAGGGCTCCAGGGGAAGCAGGCTGATCATGGGGAACTGACCAGGTTAAAAACGAATACTTGAGAATCAGACGTAGAGGTAAGGAAGTTGAACTCCAAAAGCTGTAAGTTATAACCCTTCGATCAATACAGAAAACAGGAAAGACTTCTATTTGCCGCAAGTTAGCTTGTGTTTAAGAGACGCCATTTGAAACCACACTCCATTAAGGAGGGTTTGTGTAGGTGGGTTGCTCTGAGACAAATCCTGCCTCTCACTATGCTTTCAAGGAAGGATAATGAAGCAAACAGAATGGACAAGCTGACCTTCCCTAAACAGGTCAGCAGACAAGAGTTTTTTAAGCCCAAGTGAATTTATTTTTTTAAATAGATTTTATTTATTTATTCATGAGAAAGAGAGAGAGAGAGGCAGAGACACAGGCAGAGGGAGAATCAGGCTCCCTGCGGGAAGCCCAATGTGGGACTCGATCCCAGGGCCACAGGATCACGCCCCTGAGCCGAAGGCATTTACTCAACCACTAAGCCACCCAGGCGTCCCCCAAGTGAATTTAAACACAGATTGAAGAGATGCAAAAATGTCATAGAGCAAAGAAGGGCACTTCATGAGCTTCCCCACTGCCCTTGTACCTGGAGTCCCTCGGTGTCTGAGGGCACCTGGTGCCGGTCTGCCCTATTCTCCTCGGGGCTCTGGGTGTGTGTCCTTGATCTGGAGGGACATCGGGGTCACTTGGTTCTGATCTGCCCCATGGTGGCTCAAAGTCACCAGGCCTATACCGGAGTCCACCATCCAGGGATGGTGGCAGGGCATGTGTGCACACCCACATGTGCACACCACGAAGGGCAGCAAGATAGCGATTCCTTCAAGGGAGGGGAGACTCTTGACAAAAATCTCCAGAGGGGAGATGGTATCAGTATCTGGTTTTAAAAAGCTTGCTCAACGTGCTTCTGGTTTACTCATACAAATTGCGGGAAGTGAAGCTTCACAGCAATCTCTGCCCTGCTCTGCGTTAGCAGACAGCAGAGTGGGTGAGAAGCCTGTAGGAAACCACCAGGCTTTAAAAAAAAAATCATCAAGAACCACCCCTTGAGTTTGTGCCTGTCCTTGGTGAGGGTGTCAGAGATGGAGACAGCAAGGCAGGGGTGTCCCAGGGCCTTCTGTCCGCAAATAGCATGAAAGCCTCTGTGTTTGGAGGGAAAAAAACTCTGACCCCTTAGCAATGGAGGCCACAGGCAAATCTGCTTGCAGCCACCAGCTGGTACTAGAAAGGTTTGCCTCTGCCTCCGACAGATGATTGCACCCACAGATGTCTGATCTCCACCTAGAAGGGATTTCTGAGCAAACAGCAGATTTGCCTCAGACAGCAGCTTAGTGAGTCATCACTGATGTCAGGCCTCGCACCAGCTGAAAACGTCGGAGGAAATGGAGCTGGATGGGCGCCGGCTGTGGACTCTGGGAATGTGGCATCCGGACGGGGAGGCCGAGCACTGGAATCCGTGTGATCGGAATTTTAATACATTGAGATTTTCTGCAAGAATTGTAGGGTGTCGGGGCTCGTTAACTGCCAATCAGAGCATTGATTTCAGAGCTGAGAAAAATTCTTCCACTTAAAAAAAATAAAGGCACTGAGGGCCCAGACTGGCTTTACTTGGCAGGAGCATAAAGTTTTTTTGTGTGTGTTGGGTTTTTTTTGTTGTTGTTGTTGTTGTTGTTGTTGTTAAGTGAAACTGTCGAGAGGGAAAGGGACCTCAGAAATGATACAGTGTAGGCAATGGAGAGGTCAACTTCTACAGCCTCCAGAGAAACTGCATTTGAGTAAAAGAAGTTCAAGGGCTATTCTGTTTAAACACTGGGAAAAAGATGTATTGAATATATTCCAAACCATCCTAATACACACACACACACACACACACACACACACACGTGCTTACACACTTCCATACGGGGACCACATACTTGGACTCTTCGAATCTTTGTCTACAGCAGCCTTACTGCTGATTAACTTGATCTCGGCAACTTCTGAAAATCCTGACACTTAATCCCTGCTCCAGATCAATTAAGTTAAAAAGCTCTGGGAATGGGACCCAGACATCAGTATGTTTTAAAATCCCTCCTGGGAGATTCCAATGCGTAGTCAAGGCGATGAACTGCTGCTTTGGAGAGTAGATTCATTATTCATTCATTGAACAAACATTTACTTAACATTTAGTGTGTAGAAGGCACTGTACTAGATGCTGGCAATTCAGGCACTGTTGGTTTTTTTTTTTTTTTTTTTTTTTTGAGAGAGAGAGTTGAGAGAGACAGAGAGAGAGCATGAGCCAGGGTGGGGGAAGAGGGAAAGGGAGAAGCAGACTCCTCGCTGAGCAGGGAGCCCGATGCAGGCCTCGATCTCTGGACCCCAGGATGGTGACTGGAGCTGAAAGCAGACATTCAACCGACTGAGCCACCCAGACACTGTTTCATTCTATGAGGTTGTGGAGTTTCTCTATAGGCAATTCGACAAGGTCCTGCACTCAAGGAATTCCCAAGTCTAATTAAGGAGATAATGAAGAAGAAATGAGCCCAGAGCAGTGACTACTAGGACAACACCCCAGCAAAGGCTGCCACGGGGCTCTAGGCCCCTCACACAGGTGACCATGTCCATTCTTTCACCAAACAGTTGTTCAGCATCTATGGTGTCTGTTGCCAGGAACCTGGGGATCGGGGCCCAGGCCCTCAGAGAAGGTGAGATCTCAGAGCCTGAAGATGCCAAGATCTGGGCCTCGATTTCATCTCTCTAGTAGCTGGATTTGGTATAACCTTATGGAGCCCCTGTTTGCCTGTCAGGTGGAAATAATAATAGTATCCACTCCTCACTTCATTATGGGAACTGAATAAGAAAGTGTATATGCTTGTTACCATTTTTGACACATAGTAGGTGATCGAATCTTTCTTTCTTTCTTTTTTTTCATTGTCTTTATGTGTATGTGTAATTAAAACCAAGGATTTCTCTTCATCTGGGCCTTAGTACGTTGGCCTGAAATAAAATGGCGGAGTGGAAAGTTCTCGAGAGAGTGAGAATGGGACAAGATGTCTGGGTGTGACTCAGCTTTGGGCTCTAGGTCCTCAGCACCGTGAACATAATGTTCTGTCCCCACATGTGCATTTCCATTTGACTCACTGGGGAGATTTCTTTAGGGACACAATTTTTAAAATTATTTTTAGTCGTAGCCAGGAAAATATCAGAATCTAAATCTTAGTATCTGTTTAAAAAAAAAAAAAGTCCCAGCCACCCCAGAAAGCTAGAGGTGTTTTTCCACATAAGATGGATGTGGGGACCAGTTTTTTCAAGAGACAAATCAGGGCACATCTGATAGTGTGGCCGTACCACACCAAAAATCAAAACAATATGATAAATAATAATCATTACACACACATGATTACCAAATTAACATCAAAGGATGAAAACAGGCATTAATTTGAAATTCTGTATTATTCTATATTGTCTGCCTTTCTGTCATAGAAATGCTATTATTTTTTTTTAAAAATAGGACTAGTTAACAGTGTGAATTGCTAGCAACTGATAGTAGGACTAACTAAACAAAAAATACGTGTAGGAAAAAATAGAACAATATTCTCATAGTGTTTCTTCCAATACCGCAATTTAATTTTAACTCATCATTGGATACTTAAATTTTATGCTGCATTATTGCATATGCTTAAGCTATATAAATTTCTTATAAATAAAAAGAGCATAACCACAACAGGACTAACTAAACCATTATCAATATTAAAAAAAATAACAATGACGTGTTTCTTTCTGTCTCATGATGCAGTAGGGAATTTTACTCTGTGTTTCCATTTCCAATAATACTTCGCCGGCCTGCCTGCCACCTTTCTACCCTTCTTTTCTTTCTGTAGTGATAAACTGAATACAGTGGAATTCACTTTGACCTGCAGCTTTGCTCTTACCAGACTCACATTATACTGAGTCCTGGTGTCAGTCCAGTGTGCTAACCTCTAGCTCCATATCCCCACAACGAATGTCTTTGAACTTGGAACCCTTAGAATTTTATGTTTTAGTGACCACAGGGTTTGAGACTTCTAGGAACTCATTTCCAATTCTGCGAACACGTCCACCCACTTTGTATCTACAGGCTCATTTTGATAGACCAGCTTTAGTCTTTCCGGCCCTTTGCATCTATAAATTCATCCCACAGACTACCAATGTCTAAAATGTCCATCATTTGTAAATGCTACAAATCCCACTGTATGTCCTTGTAGGTTAAACATCTCCTTGGGGAAGGTAGTTTTAAAGTGCAAGAGGTGGTTTGAGCTTGTAAAGGAGAGGCTAGATTCCAAATAAATTGTAGTTTTAGTAAAGATACTGAGAAAGTCCTGTTGAACTTGGCTGTCCTTTGCTGGTAACATTTTTTTTTTTTTAAGTTTTAAAGCAAAATTCCAAAAACTGAATCATTTCTTAAAACTCTGAGTTTGGGGCGTCTGGGTGGCTGAATCGGTTAAGTGCCTGACTCTTGATTTTGGCTCAAGTGATGATCTCAGAGTCATGAGATGGGGCCCCGTGTCAGGCTCTGCACTCAGCGGGGAGTCTGCTTGAGGATTCTCTCTCTCTCTCTCCCTCTCCCTCTCTCTCTGCCCCATCTCCACTCGTGTTCTTTCTCTTTCTAAAATAAATAAAGAAACCTTAAGAAAAAACAACTATGAGTTTTTATCACCACCAACCCATAACATCAAGCACCTCAGATACAGTCAGTTTATCTTCTAGGCTCTTTGGATTCCTCAGAGACAAACTTGCTGTGGAGAAACAGTGTGTAGGTTTCTCTTTTATTGTACTCTTTGTCTCCACTCTTAGCCCTCATGCTTTTCCAAACTATAGAACATTCTTCCACCATACTTTGAAAATGTGATTTTATAGCAGGTCAACATTTTAATATCTTTTCAATGGCCAGCACCTGTGATAGCAAACCTGTAGGTACATATCTAAGGACATCTTTGATTTCTGTAAAGTCAAAAATCTCATTAAGTGCTTTGGTGCATTTTGCAGAAACTAAAAATCGACCAACAATTTTCATTATGAAAGTTTCAGTATCACAGATAAGCAAACCTTCCCCCTTTTTTGGAATTTTTTTCTTTAATTTTGAAGATGTAATTGGATTTATTAAACCATTCATATATTGGGTGACATCCCATCTTGCAGGTAAAGAAATGCTCTCTTTAGCAGTGTTGTATGCAAGGCATGCGGGATCTTTTTAGTATGTAAAACAGTTTGATTTTATTTGGTAAGAAGTTTATAGACTGAATGGAATTTGCCAAGACTCACATCTGCACTGTCTCCTGAATGCATGTGGAGGAACCAAGTCTAGTTTTTATTTGGATATCGAGAATCTTAGTGGTGCTTTCTGCAGTTTCATTAAAGTCTTCATAGAAATCAAGAACATGACTTGGAACTCCATTTTTCAAATCAAAGGACCTAAAAACTAGGGACAACACACTTGTTTGATGCTGTGATTTGATGCATCACTTGCTATACTATAGACAGCATGATGGGTGGTAGGATCTGACCAAATCAGCCGTACACTGCAAGATACCAACACATTTGTTATCAAGATGTCTTATTTTGCTCACCCAAAGGATATTTTCATCACAATCTCTGAATCAGAAAATATGTCTTTACAAAGTTTCATAGAACAACCAAGAGAATGCTGGATAATGCATGTTAGTGTGATGTGCAAGCTAATTTAGTGACCACTATTTTGGGCTGAAAATTGATGTCATTTGGGGATATGAAAAACTTCTGATTAAGTTAAAAGCTAAAGTTGTGAGTTTTGATATCTCTATGTGCCTTCAATTCTCATTTTCTACCATTCTCAGCTACAAATTCTTTTCTGCACATTATGTAGATTGTTCTCTTTGAATCACTTACGTCCCTTGTCCAGTTTTATGTGTCCTTCCATCAATCAATCATAGGAAGAACACAGTCGGTCATATCTGGGTCATGCTGGTGTTGAATCACCATTGTTCTCATTTTTATCGTCTGAACATTTAGCAAATATGGTCACCATATTCACAGTGTGAAAACTTCAGCAGTTGATACAAAGCATGACAGTTAATCCACAAGCAAAGCCAAAGGTGAGCTGTTAACACTCACGACGACAATGTCCCTGAGCTGTACACTTAAAGTGGCATGACTCAGGGATGCAACGAGGGGTGATCCTTTAGTGAGAACTGGAAATCATGCTTGTCAATACCACAGTCTGGGGGAAAAACGAGAGTGACTTTGGACAGTGACTTAATCTTTTGACACCAGATCAGTATTGCTTTCAGATCCCATTTTTGGGGGCTACTATATAGCTTTTGTTCCTCCCACCCTCAACCTTTCACACCCATCACCAAACTTTAGGACTTTTCCCATCCTGAAAGTGGTTTCCTGGGAAGCAGGACTTTCAATGCTAAAACCAGGCCAGTGCTGGGCAAAGAAGGACTGTTGATCACCCTGTAAGATTGGTCCTGTCAGTGACTTAATGGTGATGCCAGAGCATGTCACCACAACACTGAACAGTAGGATATGTCTGGGTTCTAGACTCCAAGCTGGAAGTAACTCTTGTTTTACTTTGGTGACTTAAGATGTTAAATGTTTAAGAAACATTTTAGATTCCATTATCATTACAATGATTATTAAATATAAAAGATGAAAACAAAGTAAAAGTTTTTTTATTATCAGATATAATGAAATATAAAATTTATATTGGCACTACATTTCCTTGACAGATGAATCATGATCAAACATTCCCTATATAAGGGTGTGGCTACTAGCCCGTAATTTTATTTTTTGCTAATGAGTTAAAAATAATTTAAACAAAAGAAAAAAAAATAAAAATAAAAATAAAAAATAAAAAAAATAATTTAAACATTTTATAAGATGAAAGGAGCATCGATTGTAACTGGAATAAATATTTAATAATACAATTTGATAACATAGATTTTAACTACTAATTTTGTAAAAGAAATCATATAAAAGTTTTATCTATGGGTTTTAGCTAATGTATCCTGAAAAAGCTTCCTGTTACCGTTAAAAGAATTAATGCCACTCCCTATATTGTTCTACAGAGTTGACTTGCCTCCCAGCTAGCTATAGACGAGGAAGCAGGTATTCTTTTGAAAATGGCTGGGAAAAAAAATTGACATTTAAATGTCTTAAGAAATCTATGTTAAACATTTAGTATTTCTTACTGATGGTCTCTGCTTCACTTTGACAAATCAGGGAATGCAAGGGGCAAAACTATTAAGCAAATGGTCTCTTCTCCTGCCACTCCAGTCTACCACATATCTGCATCAGAATTCCTAGCACAGAGAATGCAACCCTCCACCTTCAGACAAAAACAGGAGTAAAGCCAGGAAAGAGGGCACCTGGGTGGCTCAGTGGTTGAGCGGCTGCCTTTGGCTCAGGTCCTGATCCCAGGGTCTTGGGATCAAGTCCTGCATGAGGCTCCCCTCAGGGAGCCTGCTTCTCTCTCTTGCTTATGTCTCTGCTTCGTGAATAAATAAATAAATAAATCTTTAAAATACATAAATAAATAAAACCAAGAAAGACAGAAAAACGTGAGTAAAACCAGGAAATCCTAGGGTTCACAGTGACTTTTTATCATCAAAGGAAGCCCTCCTTTGGCTTGGCATCTAGAAGTTTTTATATCCCAGGGCAATGTGCCCATAGTGAGGTTTAAAATGGGTGAAGAATATGAAGAGCTTTTGTGAACACAGCTGTGTTCTCTAGGAAAGAATATCTCAGAGAGGAATTGAGTATCTGGAAATTGATTTCCTTAAAACTCTACACTGTATATCTTTAAAAAAAGGAAAGAAAGCTTTTTTTCAACACGAGAGATGCACATACTACAGTTTGAAGAGCAGAGTTTAGTTTTGCAGCAAATCATACCTAGATCCCAATCCGAGCAATGTCATTACTAGTTGTGTGATCTTAGGCAGGTTGTTTAGTCTCCCTGAGTCTGTTTTCTTACCAGTAAAATGGGCATAATGGATACATATCATAAAGTTACAGTGACAATTAGATAAGATGATGTATGTGAAGCTACTAATACACTACCTAGTTAATACAATGGGGCCCGGAATAAATAGTTTCTATTATCACTATCATCATTTTGATTTTGGTGCCAAAGTTACTCTTACTATCCCTCTGCAGGTGGTGTAGGATTAAAAGAATTAAATGGGCACCAAAAGAGATCTGTAACGAAGCTAGTCAATTTTCCTAAAGGCCATGATGACCTATTGTTTTATAGTTGACAGTGGACAGGAATTAGTGACTCGAATCAGAATCTGTTCTTTAGCCATTTGGTATCATTTTTAGTGCAGAGAATTGTTTTGTCATTCACGATAATCCTATTAAAGTCATTGTAAAATCCCTTGTTTAAAAACCCCTTTAGGATTTTACTTCATTATTATAATCAAGGTGCTCGTGCTCATGGAGTGTACAATTGGGTAAGTAGAACACTTTACAAAAATTACTCCCTACTAAGATACAGACCAGAGACCATTCTTTTAGCCTATGAGTTTGGGAAGCAGATTCACCAGGGTCTAGGTCTCAGGACCATCCTGGTTGCCATTTTTACCAGCTAAGATGCTTGATTGATTCAACTTTTTCCTAATTTGTAAGGAGAGATACTAAAACTTTACAGAGTTAATAAAGAAGAGATGTGTAAAGGGGCACCTGGGTGATGTAGTCAGTTAAGCACTGGACTCTTCATTTTGGCTCAGGTCATGATCTTAGGGTTGTGAGATCCAGACCCACGTAGGGCTCTGTGCTGAGCATAGAGCCTGCTTAAGATTCTCTCCCTCTCCCTGTGCCACAGTCCTCCCCACCCCCCAGCTCACCCACATGCACACGCACTCTCTCTCTCTCTTAAACAAAAGAGAGACGGGGCAGCCCCGGTGGCTTAGCAGGTTAGCACCATCTTCAGCCTGGGGCGTGATCCTGGAGACCCGGGATCGAGTCCCCTGTCGGGCTCCCTGCATGGAGCCTGCTTCTCCCTCTGCCTGTGTCTCTGCCTCTCTCTCTCTCTCTCTCTCTCTCTTTCTGTCTCTAATAAATAAATAAAATCTTCAAAAAAAAAAAGAGAGAGAGATGTGTAAAGCATGTAACAAAAAACCTGGTATGTGGTAGATGTTCAACAGATGTGAAAGTAGTGTTATTAAAGAAGACAAAAGAAAAACCTTGGCAAATTATCATACCAAGTAGAGAGTAAAGATTTTATTTTTTAAAGATTTTATTATTTTTAAAGATTTTATTATTTATTCATGAGAGACACACAGAGAGAGGCAGAGACAGGGGCAAAGGGAGAAGCAGCCTCCCCTTGGGAAGCCCGATGTGGAACTTGATCCCAGGACCCCAGGATCCCGACCTGAGCCAAAGGCAGACTCTTACCCAGTGAGCCACCCAGGTGCCTCAAGTAGAGAGTTAAATACCATGAAAAGCAGTCAAGGGGCTGGGATGGTTCCAAGAAGAGAGAAGGACAGTTTTTATTCTGGAAAGGGGAAATGGGGAGGCTGCCTGAAAGAGGTGGCATTCGAGATGGCCAACTCCAGATGCAGTTGGATGAGTGAGTTGAGCAGAAGAGACATCATGGTGAAGGGATAGGATGAGAAAAGGCAGAGATGGAAGATTCTATGGACAGATTCAAGAAATGAGTAATTTAATGTGTTTAGGTAGCTGATGAGAAGTGCAGTTAGTGCCTTGTCTATTTCCTTTCCCACCTCCAACCTCAGGTGGTAAACTGGAGCAGTGGTTTGGAGTCATATGTTGGAGAATCTGGAATGCTGGATCTAGGAGCTGTGGGAGGGAGAGCCGGAGTCAGAACTGGGGGAGATCTCGGGTTGGGTGAGTGCAGGCCCTTATCCACAACACGGAGGCTTTCTCTTCCTCAGCCATGCCTCACCTGAGTTGGATCATGTAGGGACAGATTTCAGAATACAGTTTGGAAATGTACTTTGGCCAGTATTTCTCAAACCATCTTTCAGGCACACAGAAAACTCCCAGAGTTAACACAGACACACCACAAAATAGTCCACTATAATCACACAAATTTAGGGAACTCAGATGTTGTGTCCCTCTTTGCAAGTTCCTCTGTGAATTAACGTAATAAAGATCCTAAGAGGTCCTGAAGCAAATGAAATGATGTCCTTAATTTAACTCAGCATTTTCCATATTGCTTACAGCAGAGCACACTGTCGGCTTCACAGCGGAGGTATTAAAAGCCCATGGAACAGGGTTCTGCAAGGACCTACTTTGGGAAATGTATCTCAGGCCAGACCTAATTAGGTGCCTGCATGATAGTTTGGGTTGGGAGGAGCAGGGTGAGGGGGGTGGGAGCCCAGGAGGCTGCAGGGAGAGAATGACCCACCGTGTGTAAACCAGGCGGATTGACCCAAGGGTCACATAGATAAGCTACACTGTAGAAGATTAATGACCAGACAAAAGAATTTGATCATCCTGAAATTTGGCAATAGTGACTAACACTTTCTTCCTTAAACTCTAATTCTTGTACGTTTTGAAACTAACTCTTCAAATTCCGTTTGCCGGCTCTTTTAAGAGAACTCCAGACTGCTTTCTCCTGGTTTTGAAGGACAGTTCTGTAGCCTGTCCCAACTTGGGTGTGTAATGGTTAAATAGAAAATCCAAGATCTCTGAAGTCAGAGGGATTTTTAATAACCTTGCTCCTGGCATTTCTGACTTCTTCCTGATTTTGAGGGCCTTTTCAGTTCAGATTGGAGCTACACACATTTCTTCCCACCAAAAATCCAGAGGCTATAAAACAAGTCTCCCCAGGTCCCATCACTTTGCCTTCCCCTTCTTCTACTTGGCAGCCTGTTAAAGGCATTTAAACAGGCAGCAGTTAAAAAGCATTTAGAGAGAAAGAAAATTGGCAAATGACAATAATACAGAGAGATGCCCCATTTGAGTAATATGTATCCAGGAACAGACACTTTTCCAACAGTATTAAAAGATAGGCAACTCCTCTAAACTGCCATTAATATGTCTTCAGTACTTAAAATCTGAACCTTGAGCCACTGCCAAAAATAGAAACTAAAAATTCTCTATTGATAAGATAGGGTCCTAAATATAAAAACAGTATAAGCCATAAACAAAAGCATCTGTAGAACCTGGCCCAGAAGGAGCAAACTATATCAGAACACAGACTACTCTCCTAGACACACCCAAACAAAGATTATTATAATTTCCACCATGGAGGATTTTGAGATTAATTATTTGAACCACAGTAGATGGTTTATATGGTTTGTTGTAGATAATTATGTTTGGTTGAGTTTATCATAAGGCAAACTATACACAGCTAATTCATATGCAAATTTAGTCATTCTGAATTAATGTTGTCTGCTGTGTTTATAAAGTCTATAGTTAAATAATCTCCTTAAAGAAGTACATTGATACACATATCTATAGTAAGTAGAATTTCATTGACAATTGCAGATAAGATTTTGGTTTTTAGAATGAAGAACAGATAAGCAACATGCCTTGCAATGGGCTAGCTTAGCCAGGCTTACTGTGATCTACTGTACCACATTTATTGGTGGTGTGGCTTTCTCCAAATGCCTATGACAGTATGCTAGCAACTCCAAAACTGAGCATTAGCTGGGCTTGGCTGAAATGAAACTCTAAAGGCAGCACCCTGAATCTCCTCCTAGATGCATTCATGCTCTGATCTGAAGGGCATTCAGGCCTTATTATTCTCCTTCTGCTGTTAAAAGTATATGTCACAAGACTGGTTTTGATTTTGAAAAGTAACACCGCCATGCGATGCCCACTCTCCCTCATAAAAGAGGAACTATTGATATACCTATTGATATACTCACCAATCCCCCAGAGCTGATGGCGGTTTCAAGAAAATATCAATAAGAGCCAGCAAGATGCTCTACAGCTATGAAGTATTAAGAGGATGTCCAAGTAGGAAACGGTACCACCAACCACTACTCAAGGTCTCAGCATGCTACAGACCCCACATGACACAAATTTCATCTCAGAGAAGACGGGTCAGAAGTAATGAGAGTTACCCAGAGGCTCATGACAATTCTGGGCCATGGGTGGCAAAAAGAAAGCTCTTTTCTCCCAACTCATTGTGCCATCCTTGCAGCCTCACACTTCTCACATAGTATTTTCTTTCCAGCTTGTTCATTTTGCTCAGAGAATGCAAGGAAAAGACATTCACCACAATTGAAAAGCATTTTCGAGGAGTGATTGCCCATTCTTGCTTTCAACAGCTTCTACTCATCAGGAGCAGAGAAGGGGGAAAAAGAATCCACAAAAATCCAAAACTGGGATCAAGGCACGCATACTTTGAATGACCTATGCTGAGGGGAGGAAAGTGTCTCCTAGAGCAGTGATTCCTCGAGGAGAAACTGGTGTTGGAAAGAAGGCTTACTGCCCTGGATGTACACCAGAAGCATCTGGCAAAGGAGGGGAACGTGTTTTACTGTAAGACTTTCCTCCCACTCTGGGAGAATTTGATATACCCTCATGGGGGCTTACTCGACATTCTCTATTCACTCGTGTTGAGATTCGTTGTACTGGGGAGACGCTATTACTGCTGATGTTGTGCAAAGCCTTCAGCTATGCTGAATCAACAAGAATGGACCGTGAACCACTGCGGTAGAGGCTCTTCACCTCAAATAAGTTGGACTTTTTGCTGAAGGAAAGAGCTAAAGCTTTGCTGGGAGAGCTGTGTCTAATAAAAACAGCTGAGTAGTGTCCAAGGTCAGGAGCATCTAAACCAGACCATGAAGGACACTGAAGGATCTGGTTGCCAGGTGGAGGGAGAGCTCAGAGAACACAGAGCAATAAATAGGCAACAAGGTCAGCAACGCAATGAGTGGTTAGGGTCCCGTCATGGAATTAAGCTCAGAACAATGGCCAGAGTCAGGGTAGGGAGCTGGAAGACAGTGGGTCGAGAGTCTGAGCTAGGGTAGAGCTCAGCCGAGCAGGACCAGGGGCCAAGGGCCAGCTGACAGGAGTATTAGATGGATATAAATCCATCTGGCCTGGCTGCCTCACTGGGGAGTCTCCCTCCTGAAGAGGGCCTTCTGCTTCTCTCACAATCTGCTGACCCAAACAGGTTCATGCTTTGGGGGGCAGATCTGCTGACGGGTATTACCTAATTAATTACCCATGGAAACAAAAAATACCCATGGGCCCCAGGTGCCACTCAACATCCTTACAAATACCCTTTTACTTAAAGAAAGAAGGCACATTTTTCTTTTGTTTGGTTTTGGTCTTCATATGAAATCATGACAATATTTGTCTTGTTAAGGGCCAAATTTTACAGCAAAATATTCAGCCTTTCCCTGTGTAAGATTTAACCCCATGTTTAAAGAACTTTGGCTTGTTGATGTAGAAATTGTGTTCATATCCGCAGCTCCTTATTAGCGTCTTCCTGTGAATCAAAAGTAGAAGATGGCTAAGCACCCATTTTCTTCCTGTTCCCTGACCCGGCAAATCTCATTCCTTTCCTGCTCTTTAGCTCTGCATGGATGTAAATGATGGCAAGACGACATGCCTGTTTGACAAGCACTACCAGACACATGAGAGAGCTGACTGGACGTCTGACGGTCAGAGCTTAATTTTGTGATAAACCTAAGGAGTGGCAAGATTCAAGAAGGGATGTTTGGCTCATGTTTTTGCAATGCTATATTGTAAGAACCACCACGGTGTTGTGCTATGTGTCTCAGTTCCCACTGATATCTCGCGCCACAAGGCACATTTAAGATAGAAACGCTTCTGACTCCAAGTCTCTTGGTGTTTTCTTGTTCAGCTACGTTGGATTTGGACCATTGCTTCTGAGACTCCATTTACGTATTTGAACACACTTCATCAAATGAACTAAATCTAAACTTCCAAAGTCTTCTAAAAGGAGGTGAGATCCATTTTACTTTTAAATCAGCAGGGGTCAAGCCTTTGATTGGAGAAAGCAGGAAAAAAATGTGTGTGATTAAATCAAGTGGTAATGGGTGTTCGAGCAAGATTTTTGCCATAGATTTGGCCTCCATCCTGAACTGCAGCAATAAACACCTTTAGCATCCTTAAGTATAACATATCTAAACTAGTAAATTCCTATAAACATGAGGAAATCAGCCCCCTTGCTTTCTTTACTGAACAAAATGTATTTTCTCATTAAATTATCAAGATATCACTGAAGCTCAGTGTTCATTGTAATAAATTTACTATGAAGTATCTTGGTAGATAAAATGATTCTTTCTTCTTACCACAATAATTATTATTAAAATAAAATGCAGTAAATGCATTATAACCTATCAACAGAAAGAAGTCTCCAGTTTTATATTGGGATTATCAACTTCCAAATAACTGGACTATAATAAAATGTGTACAAAAATTGTGCTGACTATAATTTGGTCTTTTTGATTATGTAAAAGGTACTTTAGAATTGTCATTATAAACATTCATTGAGCTGGGGTTGGGTCAAAGTACCATTTAGAAAGTGCTCTTGAATTCAGTTTGTTCTAATACTACAATTTACTGCAATTGAAGAATAGAAGTTATATATCTAGAAATAAAATATATCAGCTTGGTCTCCAGTGCCACCTAAGTCACAGCCCCAACAATCTTTTCTCAAATACCTCTAAGATGCCTGATAATATATTTAAAAAGACAAAATCTCACATTACCACCTAAAACTGTAACTCTGTCATACTTTTGCAAATATCTTAGAGGTATTTTTATTAGTAAAACTGATGAAGAGCAATTTACAAAACAATCAGCCTCTCATATTTACTTTGCTGCTGAAAACATAGCAAACCTGTCAATCTGAAAAAAGGGAGGAAGATGATTTATGGTTTTTCTGACTGCTAACTCCAGTTTGAAGTGGCAAATTCTGGACTAACGAGAAAATTAGGTAGAAAAATCCAGGGGTAAAAGGTTAGGGTTTTAGAACATGGTGGGTCAAGCCATGGGGGCAGATTATCAGAGTAGTGGCTGATTAGACACAGTCCAGTCATTACATAATGCTCTTTAGAAACATAGTCAAAAAAAAAAAAAGAAAGAAAAAAAAAAGAAACATAGTCAAAATTTACCAGAATACCCAAGATTTTTATTTATTTATATATTTTTTAAAGATTTTATTTATTCATTCATAGCAGACACACACACAGAGAGGCAGAGACACAGGCAGAGGGAGAAGCAGGCTCCACGCAGGGAACCTGATGTGGAATTCGATCCTGGGACTCCAGGATCATGCCCTGGGCTGAAGGCAGGTGCTAAACTGCTGAGCCACCCAGAGATCCTTCCCTAAGATTTTTAGATTGTGACTACCAAAAAGCAGGGATTTTGTTTCTAGTTCACTATAACATCCTCAGCATCTGGCACACGGAACATGCTTAATATAAAATGAAAGACAAGAAAAAAGGAAGGAAAGAGGAAAAAAGAAAGAAAGAAAAGAGAAAGAGACAGAGAGAGAAAGGAAGGAATGAAGGAAGGAAGAAAGAAAGAAGAGGGAAAGAGCAAAAGAAAGAGAGAGAGAAAGGGGAGAGGGAGGAGGGAGGGAGGAGAGAGAGGAAAAGAGAAGGGAGGAAGAGAGGAAGAGCTGGTATAGACCTGCTTACATCCAAAGTCGGATCCTAACACCTCTTTGGAGACAAACTTCTATTATATCTACACAACAGCATACCTAACATGTGGTGTGGTGCTAGCTGCACACCCACACAACACACTATAAATTTATATTTGAAAAATATGTCCTTGTCCTATGCCATATTATCCTGCTGGGATTCTTGTATCTACTCAAAATATAATCAGTAGGCAAGGCCACTCCAAGCTGCTATCTCCTCTTTTCAGGGCTATCAGGAACAAAGTAAAAAAAAAAAAAAAAAAACTCCCTGGCTCCTCCCTACTCCACTCCACCTGCAACCCAGTTTTAAGGGGAGAAATTCAAGAATGCAAGAGATATCATGTCAAGCATTGAGCCATTCATGCCAGAGAGACCAAATAGAGGCATTTGCTGCTCATGTGAAGACGTCTGTAAGGAAAAGGAAGTAAATGAACCTTTAGTATAATAAGGCCAGGACTATTATTTTATCAGAAGTAGTCAGAAGTAGGGTCAAAATCATGCAGAAGAAAGTCAGCAACTAAGTAAAATTAGTTCTCTCCATGGTGCAGTATGACTGTTCTTGGGTAATTTAAGAGAAATTGGCCATGGTTCTTGCTGCTGGAGAGAAACTGGGATGGTGTTGGCTCACCTAGGGAGCTGACCTAGCACTTCCCCACCCCAAGCCCACCCCCAGCCACATTTGGCTGAGAAGAAACCTGACTTCCATCACACACACACACACCCCCCCCTCCTCAGGGTCCACAGAAACCTGTGGGAAGATTTTACTGTCTCTGACTGAAGCCTGAGGCAGATGTATCTATGAGCCTCAGAGGGATTGGGGCTTGGATACTTAACTTGTGGGGAGGTATAGTGTACCCACAGGAAGAAAGGGGTCCTTACAGAGGACCTTCCTTCCTCACGGGGGAGGGACACATGGACGATCAGGGAGACAGAGTTGGGAGTGACAGACAACTCAATGAGGCCAGCACTGCCCTCTGTTCACCCTGCCTCATCCATCCCTGTACATGATAAGGCACCAAGTTAACTAAACAAACTCATTGCTCCTGAGCCTCTGTAATGCTTTGGGACACTCTGTTCAGCCCTTTGTTCATGTTTCAGTGTGTGAATTTGGTCTCAGGAGGATGAAAAAGGCAATGCCGAGGACTCCTATTCAGTCACCTCCAGAAGACTGCACACCCCTACCTTTCAGTTTGCCAGCCTCAGTGTCTCTCAGGAGGAGAGTCTATGGACTGGTGAGTGTGTCTAGTCAGGCATGAGGGTCAGACAGGGTCTGCTAGAAATCTTTTCCCATGGGAAAAAGGAAGGGGAGCTCCCCACAAGACAGAAAGGAAGCACCCCCAGAAACTCTTCAACACAGCTTCCTGTGCTGCTTTACTACACATAAGGGAGGGATGAAATGGGATAGCTTACCCTTCTTACATCTTAAGACTTAGTATGTTAACTCCTACTGTTCAAGGAAAGATGTTGGTATGGTCACCTGTGGGGAGTTACAACCAACAGCAAATCCTTCCAACTTCTTGTGTCAAAAGGTAGTACATTTTCCTACTCCCTAAATCTGGATTGGCTTGGTGACCAGCTTTGACTAATAGAATGTTGTAGAAATGACATTCCATGAATTTGAACATAGGCCTCCAGCGGCCTTACGGCTTCTACTCTTCACCTCCTGGAATGTGATGCTATGGGAACAAGCCTAAAGTAGCTTCCTTGATGATGAGGAACCATGTGGAGAGAGACGCTACAGGCATGAGGGAGCCAGCTCATATCATGTGGAGCAGAGATGACCCATATGGTTTTAAAGCAAGTCGGAAAATCCTTTGATACTTCTCTTGTAACATGGTAGAGTTTAATTCCCTCCCCCCTTGAAAATGGGTTGGCCTTAGTGACTCCCTTGTAATGAATATAATGTAATTCAAGTGGGACTGTGACGTCTGAGATTGGGTTAGAAGAAAACAACACAATGCCCACTAGACTCCCTGTGTTCAGACACACACCATGGGTGTGTCGAGCCAACATTTAAGAGAAGTGGCTACCCTGGAGCCACCATGCTGGAGAGAATATATGTAAAAAATGCAAGGACTCCAAGCGCCCCAGCTGTTTTGAGCCTGCTCAGCATCAGCCACCAGACATGGGTGAGTGAGCAAAACTTCAGAGGATGCTCACTTCAGATGAACCCTGAACTTTGAGACATTCTATGCTGATGCCAGGTAAAGCAGAGATAAGCTGTTCCTGACAAGTTGAGCCTGAATTACACATTTGTGAGCAGAATAAATGTGGTTATTCTCAGCCACTCAGCCCTAGGATGATGTATTAACTAACAAGATATAATAAATACGATATTGCATTTTCTTCATCTGGTCTGTCATAATTTGGTGAGTTCTGGTTAGGGTATGCTTAAGTCTCTGCAGCATGAGTCAGTGAGGAAGAAAGTAGAACAAGAAGAGGGATGAAGGCTAGAGATACCTACCTTGGGTGCAGAGGTTGCTGAGGGGTCCAACATATGATGTTTAAAGGGCAGGGGTACTCAAGGGAAGCGGGGTGGAGAGGAAACAATCTAGCAAGTGTTAAGTACACATTTTCAGGTAGGCAAGCAGAGACCGCCTGGTAGTCATCCAATTCTTTATCCCAGAGGGACTTTCTTTTCTCTTTTATTACCCAATCAGAAAGACAAAAGTAGCACACTTGAAACTTTTAGAAGGATGAGTAAGCACTCAGTTACTTGGACTATGTGTTCAGAGAACAGAAAAGTTAGACATGAAAATTACCTTCACATAATACTATTCATATTCATTCACCTATCACTAGCTGATCTCACATTAGGTAGAAAGTACTGGACTAAAGATGAGTCACAGGTATATTCTATGGCCAGAAAATGGTACCAGCCTATTTCCTAGAAATGAATGAAAGGGATTTGTGAAAATAAAGCACTACTCTTCAGAAAGAGAAGGGTGTAGACAATGCCATAGTTAGAATATGACAGTCAAATCTCTAACAGCCCAAATCTCACATTCCCTCCCAGCAGTGGTTTTGAAAAATCCATTGTACACTCTTGTCTTCGTGGACTCGTCACTCAAGCAACAGCATCATATTTTTGTATAGGTTATGCTGAACCTCTAACCATGAGAGAAACTTGTGTTCTGATCAGCAGGGATGGAAAGCAATAATGGAACTGAAGCCGTATGTACTGAATATTTGTCAGAGACGGAAGGGTAATGTGTCATGTGTCTGTGACTATCTGAAATAATCTCATATTCTCACTGTGGAATGTTACTACAGATTTTCTACCAATTTGCCAAGAAGAATATGGAGAAAGACAGTAGTGTCAGAGAACTGTGTTCAAAATAATCTGTTGCTGTTGGTTACTAAGACTTGGAATAAATTGAACTATAGGAATCTATGCTCCTTTTTGATTTTCAGATGGTTGAAACTTTCAGAAAAGGGACTTAGTTTATTTTTGGGTTTTATGGTTCAAATATTTCTCAGAAGGTCAGTAGGCCTTGGGAAGGTTTATATCCCATATTTAGATTACTAGAGCTACGTTTTAAATAAGAATGTTTGGGACTTATCAAAAAAACTGCACTTACAAAAAAGAACTCTGAGATAAATAGGACTTCAACTACCAAGCCAACCACTTACACATGTCCATTCAGGGGCATCATCACACATTATTTCACTTCATGGAAGCTATTGCTCACACTCCATAGAACTTTCCAGTATCCTCCTATAATTTGTTTGGGTTTTTTTCTCTCCATCCTCACTCTCTGCTTACCCTTTGGACTTGACAAAGGAATTTGGCTAACTCAGTGTATACATTGGGATTTTTGCAGTTGCAAGTAACAGACTATTAAACCAAACTGGCCTAAAACAAAAAGGGAATGTATTGGCTCATGTAACTGGAACTTTCAGAAGTTCAGGCACATCTTGTTGCAGGGGCTTAAATGACATCACTAGGACCCGTTTTTTTTTTGTTTTTGTTTTTTTTTTTCTCTGTCCCATGACTCAACTTCTTCTGTATTGATTCCATTCTCTCCTTATAGTCCCCAGATGGCTGGGTGTCACCCACTCTGGGAACAACTTCCTTCTAGGTTCAAATGTGGTAGAAATAATCTGGTATAAAGCCAAGAGATCCACACCCATTAGACCAGTCTAGATCTCATCCCTACCCTTGTATCAAGAGAATAGGATGCACTAATTGGTTTGGGCCTCAATCTAGTTTCTACTAGATCTACTAGATGTACCTGTGCCGGATCCCCACCTAGACTACAACAAATAAAATGCAGAAGGAATGGATTCCAAAAAGAAAATAGGGGCTGTTGACAGAAACAGAAGGTTGGATACTGGGAAGACAACAAACACCCAGGACATAGGGTTTTGACCATTAACTCTGCCTACATTCAGGTCATACTCAGTAGTCCAGCTGTACTGTGCTCTTTACCTCCTGACTTGCTGTATTTTCTTTCTTTTTCTGCCTTCCTGCATGCTGGGGTCCATGGAATGGAGTCGGGCCACACCTGCCTATCATGAAAAAGCGTAAATGAACTGTAGGACACAGATACGTAGTTAAGGTCTTGGTCCCGGTCCAATGAAACAACCTAGTAACAATAGGTTTGCTACAGACCTATAGAAATGAGTATTAGTGCTCCCAAAGTGTATTGATCATGTAAGCTGAAGCCCATCTGATTTTAAACATCTATCCTAAGAAGAAAGACAACAAAACATCTGCAGCAGATATGTAGGACCCAGAAGCCCTTAACAAGCCCTCAAATCCTGGGAATGCTTTAATCTTTTTTGTCTTAAAAATATGGAAGACTTCTCCTCCAAGCAATAATCCCTTTAAAAGTACTAGGCACCTGATATGGTCATCCACCCTACAGAAAAGAAGTCCAACTTCTGATATATGAAAGACTGTGAGCTGAGTAATCAAGTAAAAGAAATAGACTTATTTAGGTTTTTGTTTTTAAGTATATGAAGAGAGCTGAAAAAAAATAGCACATCTTACTCAACATGCCTGCATTTATGAAAGTCTGCTAAGGGCCAGAGCTGGGTCTATAACATTGGAATGACATAAGTAAGATCCCTGCCCTCAAGGTTAATACACATTGACACACACATTCATACATGCATTAATAAATGCCCCCTAGGGCAACAATAACCCTGGTTGAGACCCACTGCACCCTTCCCCCCTCTCTCTCAACATTCCCACCTGGAAAGAAGGTGAACAGGCCTGGGCTTTGCAACATTCCAGGTCCTGCTTGGCATCTTCCAGCTGATGACTCCTCCTTCCCTATTTTTGTCCTTCCCATTAAATCCCTCTGTGTCGAGGCCATCATGGCACTTTTCTGCTGCTTTCCCTACTGTTGTGAAAGGGCTGTGAACTGGAGGAAGGCTCACTGAATAATTTAAAGACATCTTCTCACTTCCAGAAGCAGTGCTCCAGTTACCTAAGATAGCATCAGGCCACCCAGCTCTCTGCCTATGTCTGAGGCAGGTGTGTGCTGGTGGTGGCTTCAGCTACGCCAGCCAGTGAATCAGCAGAGGTGACAACTACCCCCAAATGTTCATGAATTATCGACTTCACTCTAAATTGAGGGATGATGTTGTGTGTGGAAGAGGAGCTGGTTAGGTTAGTTGGTCAGCAGCAGGAGAGCAGGCAAAAAGGATCACCTCCCGGTGCTATGACAACAAGTCATGATTGTGTTAAAAAAACAAAATTCAAGTGAGTACATTTGAAGACCTTGTTGGCTTTATTAAATGATTCATGAATAGGGCAGCATCCCACCTAGCAAGTAGGGAGATGCAGAGGAGTCATACAAGACGGAAGGAGGGTGGAGCAAGTAAATTATAAGCAAAAGAAAAGAAAGGATTTGTGGGGCACCTGGGTGGTGTAGTCACTTGAGCATCCAACTCTTGGTTTTGGCTCAGGTCAATCTTGGGGCTGTAAGATCATCAAGCCCCATATGGGGCTCTGTGCTCAGCATGGAGTCTGCTTAAGATTCACTCTCCCTCTCCTTCTGCTCCTCCCACTTGTGTTCTCTCTCTCTGTCTCTCTCAAATAAATGAATAGATCTTTTAAAAAGTTTTTGGTAAAAGAAAGGATTGTTCCAGGGAAGATCACTTTCCCTTAGGGGCAAGGGCAAGGGGTCTCATTATGCAGATTACAGGACCTTCCTTTGGGGGATAGATTCCATCATTGGTGCTCACTGGAAAATTCTCTATTGGTAGGTTAGGACTTAGATTTCTAGGATGAGTTGAAGCTGCAGTTAGGTTAGGTACTAAGCCCCGGTTTGGTGATTTGGGCTGGCCCAACTAATACCTATTTTGAGCTGGCAGTTTTCTTTTTAACGATTGTTTACATTTTTAAAACCAAGTATGGAAGTTTTGCCTACTTCCTTCTTACTGCCACCAGGGTTCTCTGTCATTTCAGTAAGCTCATTCTACATTCACCAGGGAATCAGAGAATCACAAGCCACTAATGCATTTTGAGTCCTAAATGTGAAGTAAGACTCCTTCTGTGAAGAAGACAAAATGCAGGAATATTTATAACTCCCAAACTAGCCTTGTTAATTCAAATCTCTGACAAAAATTTGTTTTAAACTTTGCTTAAATTATGATTGCACTCGCAAGATTTCTAGGTGTGATGGTTGAAATGTAGTGATTTATTTTTTTAAGTTTTTAATTTTAATTCTAGTATAGTTAACATATACTGTTATCTTAGTTTGGGTGTACAATGTAGTGATTCAACAATTGTAGACATTGTTCCGTGCTCATCATGATAAGTATACTCTTAACCTCCCTCACTTATTTCACCCATCCATCCACCCACCTCCCCTCTGATAAGCATCAATTTGTTCTCTGTAGTTAAGAGTCTGTTTCTCGGCTTCTCTCTCTCTCTCTTTCTCTTTTTTGTCTTTTGCTTGTTTTGTTTCTTAAAGTCCACATATGAATGAGATCATATGATATATGTCTTTGACTGACTTATTTTGTTAGTGTAATGCTAGCATTACACTCTCTAGCTCCATCCATGTTGTCGCAAATGGCAAGGTGTCATTCTTTTTCATGGCTAAATAATATTCCATTGAATATACCACATCTTCTTTATCCATCCATCAGTCAATGGACACTTGGGCTGCTTCCACATCTTGGCTATTATAACTAATGATGCAATAAGCATAGAGGTTCATCCATATTTTTGAATGATTATTTTTGTGTTTGGAGGGTAAATACCCACTAGTGTGATTACTAGATTTTTTTTTTTAAAAAAAGAAATGTAATGATTTAGTCAATACTGAATAGAAGCTAAGTTTTTTTTTAAGATTTTATGTATTTATTCATGAGAGACAGAGAGAGAGAGAGGCAGAGGGAGAAGCAGACTCCCTGCAGGAGTCTGCAGGAAGCCCGATGTGGAACTTGATACTGGGACTCCAGGATCATGCCCTGAGCCCCAAGGCAGATGCTTGACCACTGAGCCACCCAGGCATCCCAGAAGCTAAGATTGAAGGAAAAATGGAAACAAATCCAAAACACAAGGTCCTCTTTATATCCACCCTGTGAAGGTTGCTTTTATTAATTTAATTAAGTTCCTGGATTTAGATAAGCCCCTCTTGACTCATTCCTAAATCATGCAGGGAGCCCAGCATAAGCCTAAGCTGGGTTCACTCTAAGACTCAGACAAGTCAGGGCATGTTGCAAGGATAGATGGACGTGGGAATGGGGCAGTGTTCAACAGTATTTACTTAGATGAGGGATAGAGGAAGCTTCTGGAAAAGATCTTTTTAAGAAGGAGATCTTTAAGACAAATATGTTCGATACAGGATAGAGGTCCAGAATGAGATGGGTAAAACAGCACAAGGAGTGAAGCAGGGGGCCTCTGAGAGGTTGAGGGTTGAGGGAGCTCCAGACGCATGGTTTTAAGACTCCCGAAATATTACAATGCTAAGAAATACCAATACTGGGTTATACAAGCAGGCACATTTTTTACAAATTCCCATTGACAATTTAAATTTACATTTGCATTTAATATGTCAAAAAATTTTAACACCAAACCAAAAGCACATAACAAATAATTGCGCCATTCTCAAGATAAAGAAAGGATTTATAAACATTCCTAATTCCGGGGATCCCTGGGTGGCGCAGCAGTTTAGCGCCTGCCTTTGGCCCAGGGCGCGATCCTGGGGCCCCGGGATCGAATCCCACGTCGGGCTCCCGGTGCATGGAGCCTGCTTCTCCCTCTGCCTATGTCTCTGCCTCTCTCTCTCTCTCTCTCTCTATCATAAATAAATAAAAAATTTAAAAAAATTAAAAAAAATAAACATTCCTAATTCCTAATTCTGTACAGGCAAGGGGACCAAGCACAGGAGCACCAGGGAAAGGCTGGCTGGTAAATGTTGTGTGGCTTCAGTTCTGACAGCATCTATGAGATAGTATGAACAACCTGGTTTGGAGTCACCCCCATGACTGGCCCACACGGGTGGCTGCATCAGTCCCTCAGAGGACTCGTCCATCTGTCCTCAGTGACCAGCCTAAAGCTTATGCCTCAGATGCTACAGGAAAAAGGCAAATGGAAACCACAGGAGCTCTTTGTCCATGAGCTCTGAGAGATGCTGAGCTCACAAACCTCTGGCGCCGACAACCTCTTTGGCAACTTTGCTGACTTTGGCAGCCACAGGAGTCCTCAGACTTTATGGCCTCAGCCAGGCATCAGCAGCTTTGGCACAGGTGTGGCTGGGCCATCACAGCAGGGGGAGTGCCCACTACTGACACCAGCAGTGGCTCCCTCCTCCGGGCATAGTGACAACAGGGCTGTCACTTTCAGTATTGGTTATAAGAAGGATCACCAGTGAGAGCCAGTTCACCAGTGGCTGAAGCCCTGGGGTAACCAGAAGAATCTCTCTCCATCACTTAATCCTTCTGTGTCCTCTCCTGTTGGGTCAGCCTCCCCCAGAGAGCACACAGTCTGTTATCCCGTGGCTGATTTTCAAGGAGCAGACCATGTGGGGAATCACTGCCTATGACAGGGTGGTAAGTCTATTTAATTCGGGGATTTCCTCTTTAGAAACCTACTGGTCCACAGATAAAAGGTCCATTCTTCAATATAAGCTTTACTTACACATTTTTTGGATGTTATAACTTTGATTCTACATGCTGGCTCTTTTGTCTTATTTCTAGATGGGTTCAGAACTTAGGAAAGAGGGGGGCCTGGGCGGTGCAGTCAGTTGAGCATTGAGCCTTGGTTTTGGCTCAGGTCATGATCTCAGGGTGGTGAGATCAAGCCCTGAGATGGACTCCTCACTCAGCTTGGAGTCTGCTTGGGTTCCTCTCTCCCTTTGCCCCTCTCTCCTGCTTGCTCGAGCTCTCTCACTCTCAAATAAATAAATAAATAAATAAATAAATAAATAAATAAATATCTTTTTTTTAAAAAAAAGAACTCAGGAAAGGAAATGCTATTAATTGGGCCTCCCAAACACTCCCGAGAACCATCATCATTAGTGTATTCTCAGGGTTTGTGTATTATTTGGCCCTGGCAGACACATAAAAATATATTTGAGATAATGAATGAATGAGAACATATGTAAAATACTCACCCAGGGGCAAGAGCAAAAATATCTGGTTGGAATTTGAAGGGTGTGTCATGAGTGGGAAGAAGGCAGATCCAGAGAAAAATTGTTGTTTGCTGCAGTGACTCAATTTTTTTTTCCCTAAAGCTACTATACCCCAGGAAGCATAGCTTGGCTCATTTATTGATTTGTAATTTCAAGAAATATCTTTTAGCAATTGACATGCACCAGAGAAAGAGAATTCTCACCTTTAAGCGTTCATATTCTCATTGGGTACACAGACCTGGGTGCAAGTAACTGGGTTTCAGAATGATTTACCAACAAGGTAAACCAGTTACTACAGTGGCCTAGAGAAGGTGACGCTTCTGCCTGTCAAGAGAGTTAGGAAAGTCTTAAAAAGTTGAGGACCGGGGAGCTCCTGAGTGGCTCAATGGTTGAGTGTCTGCCTTCAGCTCAGGTTGTGATCCTGGGGTCCTGGGATCAAGTCCTTCATCAGGCTCCCTGCAGGGAGCCTGCTTCTCCCTTTGTCTTTGTCTCTGCCTCTCTCTCTGTGTCTCTCATGAATAAATAAATAAAACCTTAAAAAGAAAAATAAAAGCTGAGTACCAAAAAATATCAACTAAATTTATGGACTCACAATATGGAAAAGAAAGAAATGTTGAGCAAACCACCACGTAACCGGCAATTCTTTGTGAAGCAGCAAATGGCACATACCTCAGTTCGAATGAGCCAGGAGCTCATTCATTTCATGAGTATTAGTTGAGGGGCTACTATGTATAAAGAGCCACCCGGGCCTCTGGCAGATGCAAGTATGACAGACAAAAGACCAAGACGCTTGGAACTACACGTGAAAGGGGAATGGGGACCTTCTCTGGCTGTGTCTCAGGACTGAGTTCTCAGTCCCAGGCTCTGCACAGGCCAGAAGCTTCCTTCCTACAGGGATTCCTACAACACGCATGGGTGGGTATCAAGTATTTGGGCTTTGATCCATACTCAAATCTATGACCCTGGACATCTTAATGAAGAGGTTCCAGTCAAGGAAAATCTCTTATCAAACTTCTGAGCAGTTTTCCGTGTTATAGGCAGTGGAAAAGATAATTACCTTCAGATAAGGATTCCTTTGCTCCAGAAACTTCAATTGTCATGGAAATGGCCACTTAGATTCTGATATCAATTCTGATGTGTGGTTTTTTTTTTTTTTCCCCACCACACCAGCAAGCAAGTCTCAGAGGCCAGCTGGGTGTTTTACGATTTCAGCTCAAGTCTGACACCACCTGAAGTGAGCATCAGATTCCATGGGTTAAGGGTCTAGTCCTATAAGACTCTCCCCCTTCCCTATCTGTCCCCCTTCAGAGGCCAATGGCCAGTTCATCTTATTATCTGTGCTTCTGATGGGCCAGCTATAGATAAGAAGTTCCAATAACCCCCTCCTTTGGCTTGATTAACTTACTAAAGCAGCTCCCAGAACTCTGAGAAGCATTTTACTTATAGGATAACTAGTTAATTATGAAAGGATATAACTCAGGAACAGCCAAATGGAAAAGATGCATGAGGCAACATATGGAACTTCCATACCCTCTCCTCTAATGGCGAATGCCACTCTCCCCACATCTCCAGGTGTTTGCCAACCGGGAAGCTCTCCAAATGGTGTCCTTTTGGGTTTGGATGGAGGCTTCATTATATAGGTATAATTGATTAAATTACTGGTTATTGGTGATTGATTCAATCCCCAGCTCCTCTCCCCTCCATGGAGGTCAGGGGGATGGGATTGAACGTTCCAATCCTATAATCCTGTGGTTGGTTCTTTGGGCAATTTGCCCCTATTGTTAGGTGCCATCCAAAAGTCACCTCATTAACAAAACAAAGGACAACTTTATTGCTCTTATTCACTTCGGAAATGCCAAGGGTTTTGGAAGCCCTGTGCTAGGAACAGGGGACAAAGACCAAATACCTGTTTTTTTACTATAACTCACAATATCCCACCACTCAACCCACAAGGTAGATAATGGCAGAGACTTTTATATTACATGGGCCCTGTCTCCCTGGCCCTGTCTAAGATGGTCCATCTTAGATTAGTAAGATAAAGGGTGACCATCTAAGATGGACCATCCTGTCTCCAAAACTAAAACTGGGGCAGGAGACAGTTGCAGACTGTATATGGCTACCTGAATTGGAATAATATGAACTTGGACACTGTGCTGAATTGAATAATACAAACTGAATTGAAATGCCATAATAACATTATAAACTTGGACACTGTATTTCCACTTGTGTATGCAGAAGCAGGGGCCAGTGTAAGAGAGGAGACTGAGGCACAGTGAGGAAGAGCCAGGAGGAGCCTTGCTGCCTATAGCTTAAGTCCATTTTTGCATAAGTTAGTTTAGTGGAATCTTCTTTGCTACCAAGAGTCTGAGGCAGAAAGAAAGAAAGAAAGAAAGAAAGAAAGAAAGAAAGAAAGAAAGAAAGAAAGAAAGAAAGAAAGAAAGAAAAGTAGAGCGGAGACCCTCTTCTGGGACATATGGTTTGTCATTGTAACTTACCAGCTGCAAAAGTTTCAGTTGAGTTACATGGTCCTATAAAGTGTATGCAAGTGTGTGGAGATTGCTAAATAGGACCTTGGACCCATCATCCTACAAAGTATTGCTTGCTTTGGGGACATGCAGTTGCTTGGGTAGACGGGCTGCAGAGCCCCCAACACACTGGCAAGGATGGCAGGCATGGATGTTACCTCCAACAGAAGGAAAAAAAAGGAAAACAAATTGGGCTGAGTTTAGCAACGTCGCTGTGACTGCGCTGATCATGCCCTTAGGTGGCGCTCTTCTAACCCAGCTGTGATAATAAACACGGGAGCTCTACTCAGCTGTGGGATTGGTGCAGGAGAAGGAAAGTGCATGGGACTGAGATGGTCCCTGGGTCATGTCGCTTGTTTTCAGGTTCTGGGATTGGTTTGTTGGTTTCCCTTTCATTAGAACCGGGAAAAATACCAAGTGCCCCAGCGCCCCAGCCACTTGTGGCAGCTGTGGGTCTGCTCCCTGAGCAGGCAAGGTCCTCTTTGGGGGTGTGGGGGGGTTCCTGGCCTCACTCCTTCTCTGTCCCCTTTCCAAAACTGACCACATCCCACTTCAGGTGGGGCCACCCCCATTGGTGGCTGGACTGGTGGGGAGGGTGCTGCACAGTGCTGGGGCCAGCCCCAAAATGCTCCACCAGTAGTCTCATTAGGTTCACAGCATCAATTATTTTTTTAAAGATTTTATTTATTTATTCATAGAGACAGAGAGAGAGAGAGAGAGAGAGAGGCAGAGACACAGGCAGAGGGAGAAGCAGGCATCATACAAGAGAGCCTGACGTGGGACTCGATCCAGGGTCTCCAGGATCACGCCCTGGGCTGCAGGCGGCGCTAAATCTCTGCACCACCGGGGCTGCCCCACAGCATCAATTATTGCTGTGTTTTTAGAAAATTTAAGTGAACTGTTTCAAAGCAAAAAAAAACCCAAAAAAACAAAAATCAAAAAACCAAAAAACAACCTAAATCATTATTTTCTAAAGAGACTGTGTTTCTGAGGATAGAGGCTACCTTCTAGGGCCTGGGGGTTGCACATTTTTCTAAAAGGAATGGTAATTTCTGGAACCTGTCACATGAGGATGGGATGACCCAGAGGCAGACAGAAAAGATGCAGAAGGCGGAGAACCTTTTACCTCTGAGGGATTGGGGGACAATGAGGCTTATGGCTCAACAGAGGGGGGCAGTGTGAGGCCTTTCCTTCGTGGGGTGGGCAGGAAGAAGGCTGTCCTCCACGCCAGTGAGGCAGGCCAGAGACATACCAGCTTCAGCAGGTGAGCTCTGACAACAGTTGTATCTCCACTCATTTTAGGTTTCTTTGCCTTGTCATTTCCCTCTGTGATATTAAAGCCTTCAGTAAAGTTTTGTTGTTACAGTCTGACCTTGGCCTAATTCGAATTAAGGGAAGGGTCTGTGTGGAGTAAGTAGTAAAACGGAAAACAGACTCTCCTCATCTTGATGTCAGCTTCATGATAGCAGTATTGATGGAAGAGAGAAGGTTCTGGAACTGCAGGAAGTGGCCATCAGGAAAGTGAATGATGGCCCATGGTGGAGTGGAGTTCAATAGTCCAGAATAGTGCAAAGCAGAGACATGGGGGTGGCAGGATTGGCCTGGAAACCGAGATGGAACAGCCTTCCCTCTCCCACCTCCTCCCAACATGCTAGAGGGAAGCAACAATCATGGCAGAGACTGGCTAGGTAGTACACAGTAACATTTCCCCCTCTTGAGCACACCGGAGACTACATCTTCCAGGCCCCCTTGCAGTAGCTAAAGAACATGACCAGAAGTGACGTAAGCCACTTTCAGGCCTGGACCGTAAAATCTCCACGACACCCTCTACTCGGTCTCTCCATGCTTGCTGCTCAGCTCAATTCAGATGCCACACAGAGGACTCAGGAGGATGGGAGAGGACAGCAAACCCCAAAGATGGAAGGAGGACGAATCCCCGAGTCATCACTTGGAGAAGAGCTGCCAGACTTATTTTGAGTTGCAATGTGAGCAAAGAATAAACATTTACTTGGTTAAACCGCTGAGATTTTGAGGTTGTTTTGTTCCTACAGCCCACATTAATCACTCTAACTAATATAACAACATAAAGAGAAGTCCTGTTATTACTCAGACAAGGTCCTTTGAGCCATCAGAGATTTGGGTTGCAGAAACACAAATCAGACATAGATCCTTCCTCCAAAGAGCTAGCACTCCACTAAGAGGGTAAGACAAAAAGTGACAATAGAAGGATAAACAGAAGCCTAATAAATGACTTTGCGATGAGGCACAAAGCCTTGAGGAAATGTTTAAGCAAATATTCTTATAGTACCATTCCCTTGTCAGAATTGCCAAGAGTTTCACAAGTGGTGAAGTCATGGAGATCCTACTCATTTTTCTCTCTGATGAGCTCATAGGTCTTTGTTTATAACCTTTATTTCTTCATTGCCATGGTTTTATCTTTTACTTCCCCATGGCTATTGAAAACAAAACAAATTAGAGAGATAGTCTACTAAGTCAGTTCTTACTGAACCAAGAAGGAAGCTTTACTCACACAATGCCCTGTAAGTGTGCAGAAATGCAAGCCAAAGTAAGACTAAAACTTTTTTTAAGACCTTTTTTGACCTGGTATCCCTAGAGGAAAAGCTGTTCACATGGGGTATATAGACTTTATTTCTTTTAATCCTTTCCCACTTCCCTTGGGACCTGAATAAGGCACCGAATCAGAGGTTTGCGATGGCAGTTCTTGCTCTCTTGGACTGTCAGGTGAAACTGGGTGAAAGAAGAAATCAGGCCAGGTAAGGTGGGTTGGTGACTTTGTCCCCTCAATTATTTTTAAATCAAAAGTAAATAATGATACCTACTAAACACAGATGAACCTAGAAGACACGAAGCCAAATGAAAGAAGCCAGGCACACATAAAAATACATACTGTACAATTTCATTTATATGAAATATCCAGAATAGGCAAATCCAGAGAGATGGAAGCAGATTAGTAGTTGCCAGGGGTTTGGGGGTGGACAGGAGGGAGGAAGAGAGAGGGATAGAGGAGTCACTGTAGCTTAATGGGTACAGAGTTGCCTTTTGGGATGATGAAACTGTTCCAGGACTAGAATACGATGATGCTTGCACAACAGTGTGAACGTACAACACGCCAGTGATTTACACACTTGAAAATGATGATAACGGTGCCTCCTATGTTAAACGAATTTTACCTCAGTTAAAAGTATTCTGGCTTTTTTTTTTTTAAAGTAACTTCATATTATCTGTCGCCTTCCTTGCCCCACATCCTTCTACTCTGTCTCCTACTCATCCTTCCTGAAATTATGGTATTAATAATGGTAACGTTAATAACGGTAGAAATTAAATGCAACTCACTGAGACCAGACTGGCAAAGGCACAAAACCCAACTTTAGGGGAATCGACTGTCCACCAAATCAATGGAAACTCTGAAAGGGGAAATCACATGCTCTCTAGTCAAGTCCCAGGGGAGACTGTGCTTCCCACTCGGAGCAGACGTACAGCTGTAGGTTCCTGGATGGGAGATTAATAAACAAAGAGTAAAGGAGCCTACCTGGGTCCTTTCTGATTCTCTCCCAAATGCATGTTAGTGTTATTTATGGTTCGATCATGTTTACAATCTTCTTCCCTTCCAGAATTGGTTTCTGTGGCAAACCAGACTTAGTCAGTGAAGTAGAACAGAGTGACTCAAGGACAGAAAAGGAGCTGAGGTTGGGTTGTGATTGTCACACTGATGTCTGGAGAGCCACCCTGTCCCTGTCACTGATGCTGTGCTCAGCTGGGTAGGAAGCCAGGAGGCTTGAAGAAAAGAGACTAGAGACACTTGATTTAACCTCCTGCCCTCCTCTCCCATCTCAGTCACACCTTCTCCTCAGTGAGAGGGCTTAGTGCCTCCGCTTGAGCTGGGAGATAAAGGGCAGGTTGGCAGGAGGCTGTGTCACTTCAGAGAGGGGCCCATCTCCTTCACAGAGGCCGTGGTCTGTTCTGTTAGATGGTTTCCAGGCATCTCAGAATATAAAGCTAGCATGGTGTCAGCTGACTTTCTGTGGTCCAGCACAACAGAAAGTGGAAGCCGTGTGGTGATTTTGATTATTTAATTCTACACCCTAGCCCTGCTTTGAAGAAGGTAGGAAGGGAATAAAGCTAGGTCACTGCCAACCCCAAAGATAGAGGTGAATGGAGCTGGCTTGGCTCGGGAGAGCAATCATGACATTTGGGAGGAATTTTGCAAGCCAGTTCTTAAAACTATTATTTTAAAAATTATACTACAGCTGAGTGAAGTCAGTCAGTCGGAGAAGGACAAACATTATATGTTCTCATTCATGTGGGGAATATAAATAATAGTGAAAGGGAATATAAGGGAAGGGAGAAGAAACGTGTGGGAAATATCAGAAAGGGAGACAGAACGTAAAGACTGCTAACTCTGGGAAACGAACTAGGGGTGGTAGAAGGGGAGGAGGGCGGGGGGTGGGAGTGAATGGGTGACGGGCACTGGGGGTTATTCTGTATGTTGGTAAATTGAACACCAATAAAAAATAAATTAAAAAAAATTATACTACAAATATAACCAGAACTGAAAGAGCTCTCGTTTTAATGGTTATAATTCGTATAAAGGTGATAAACGCTAGACAAACTGTAGATGACATCGCAAATGAAATGACAAGAGGTGCCTGGGTGGCTCAGTTGGTTAAGCATCTGCCTTTAGCTCAGGTCATGTTCCCTGGGTCCTGGGATCCAGAGCCAGGTGGGGGCTCCCTCCTCAGCAGAGAGCCTGCTTCTCCCTCTCCCTCCAGCTTTTGTTCTCTCTCTCTCTCTCTCTCTCTCTGTCTCAAATGAGTAAATAAAATATTTTTTTTTAATGTGGGGCGGGATCCCTGGGTGGCGCAGCGGTTTAGCGCCTGCCTTTGGCCCAGGGCGCAATCCTGGAGACCCGGGATCGAATCCCACGTCAGGCTCCCGGTGCATGGAGCCTGTTTCTCCCTCTGCCTATGTCTCTGCCTCTCTCTCTCTCTCTCTCTCTGTGTGACTATCATAAATAAATAAAAAAAATTTTTTTTAAATGTGGGGCACCTGGGTGGCTCAGGTCATGATCTTGGGGTCCTGGGATCTTGGGGTCCTTCTCCCTCTGCCTGCATTTCTGCCTCTCTCTGTGTGTCTCTCATGAATAAATAAATAAAATCTTTTTTTTTAAATGTGTAATGACAATAAACGCTGGAAAAAGATTTAGCAGGTTGGGCTGCAACCCCATTTGTCACACAATAGTTAAACTGCAACTGTAGGTTGGCTATAGATACATGAATGCAGCAAAAATCAACAAAAGCATTTTGTAAAAGTCAATTGGCTATATGGGATTTACAGTAAAGCATGTTGCACACTGCATTATCATTGGTAAATCATATGCCACACTCCCTTTGTATCAGTGAAATTCATAATAAACTCATACACTCATTTTTTGGGAGCCAGTTGTTAAACATTATCAACACACCACTGCCTAAGGGCCTATAATCCTAAGGAGACTGATCAGGTCTGGAATGAGTGAAGAAAAAAAAGAAAGAAAGAAAGAAAGAAAGAAGAAAGAAAGAAAAAAGAAGAGAAAGAAAGAAGAAAGAAAGAAAGAAAAAGAAAAGAAAGAAAGAAGAAAAGAAAAAGAAAGAAACGAATACACGAAAACAAGAGAAACAGAAAGAAATAACGAAGAAAAGTCCAGCTCAATCTTACATCATTCCTTCCCTTCCTTCCCTTCCCGGACTAGGCCCGTCCCATTCTCCCGAAAAGGAATGGTGACAGGGAGGACAGGCAGGGAGAAGAAGGATCATCCTTCTCCTTGCATTGCAAATCTAAGGTAGGAAAAAGGACAGATAGGAAAAATACAGGGCTCTCTTTGCAAAAGTAGAATAGGTGTCCTCCTATCTGATATGATTTGAGAGGGACTCCAACACCTGCCAGCCCAGGGATATCTAGCCCTGCGGCTTGCTCGAGCCTGCTTCTCGAAATTCACAGGATGTGAATGTCCTTTCCCTGGCTGAGCGTGGTCCCCTACAGCTTTCTCTTGCCTCTAATATCACTCATTAGCACCTTGCCCACATCTGCGTATAAATAACTAGATATGACCTTGAAAAGCACTGAACTTCTTCCCAGGGAGATGAGACATAATTAAAAGTTCTGATGTGGGGAAAGAACTGGAAAAATCCCAGGCATTGCACTCGCCTTGGCAGTATGGGCCACAGAAAGGGGAATCATGGACAGCCTTGGGTGTGGACACTGAAGGCGCATGGGCCAGCATAAGGGCTTTGCAAAGGCGAATGGAGATGCTCTGGAGGCCACTTCACCTGCGGGCCAACTTGATGTGGACGCTGGTACTGAGCTTGCTCATGGGACCCCGCACGAAAAATTATAAGGTTAGAGTGACTCCTAATATAAACTATGGACTTTGGGTGATAAAAACATGTCCATGTAGGTTCATTGATGGCAGCCAGTGGACAGCTCTAGAAGGCCATGCTGAGAGTGGGGAGAGGCTGTGTGTGTATGGGAACAGGGATGTATGGAGAACTCTGTACTTTACACTCAATTTTGCTGGGAACCTTAACCTGCTCTAAAAAATTAAGGTCTATTTAAAAAAATAACAGAGTTAGGATCCCAAGTGGTTACCTTGTTTACTCTTCTAGTCTGCAGCTGCCCACCCAGAAGCGTTCTTTCCCTGCCCCTCACCATTTCACGATCCTAAAGTGTCCCATTCTGTGCTGGCAATGTTTCCAAGGATTACCTTGGAAAGACATAATCACAGCTTAATAAATAAGCAGGTATAAATGTGTGCATTTATACATGCAAAGTGGTGGGAAAGATGAGAGAAAGCATGTCCTCTGCAGCCCCAGCAATCACATAACAGAGCTAATAAATACTCTTCATGTTTTACTCTCTTAGAGCCATCACCTCTTTACCCTTCAGACCAAATATTGTGACTCCCCCAGTCTTTCAAATATATAGCTCCATCTCTTTGCAGATGTAAATTTTACTTTGTTTACTGTGAACACCCTGGGTTTCAAAATATACATGTGAATCTATTTTCAAAGGTTTTTTTTTTTTCTTTTATTTCTATTACTCCTCCTCTTTACAAAATGAATACTTGGCTTAGTCTTCAAAACTGTTATCAGACCTTCAAGGTTGTTTTACTTGTGACCCAAAGGGCTTCTTCCCTTGTATATTCCTGGAAGGCCAGAGGGTACAGAGGATATTAATTAGGTGTAAAATAGACCCTAAAACTGACGTCAGAATAGCCTGGCTGTTCTTCACTCCCTTTATCTCTTCCTGCATATATGGGAAGGATATGTGTTTTTAAAATGGGTTAGGGGGCACCTGGGTGGTTCAGTCAGTTAAGCATCTGCCTTTGGTTCAGGTCATGATCTCCAGGTCCTGGGATCAAGTCCCACATTGAGCTCCCTTGATGTCCCTCGGTGTTAGGGATGAATCACCGAGGCCACGCAGGGCAAGGTTAGCTTTTAGGGATGACCACAAATACCAGGGTCGCTGGTGCCAGGGTGAAGTTGCTTCAGGAGGGTGGTTCACACTCCCCCTATGCTGGGCCTCACCTGTCCTGCTTGCCACAGTGCCATCATAGTGAAGAGTCAACCTTCCTCTCTGGGTCTGCTCCAGCCCAAGACAGCTCCAGGATGGCTCCTGGCCATCCAGATCACTCTTCCACACCTGGATCTCAGTCAACAGCTGTTCCCTCACCCACCAACTTTGCAAAAATGCAACCAAGGAGTCTAAGGAAAATATATTTTAAAAGACATCCCTGTGTCTTTTCTCACATAGGCTATTGGCTCTCAAGCATTGGCATCCATGGGTACTTGCACTCCATATTCAAAGATGGGATCACGGGGCACGTTGCACGTGACTCCAGACTGCCTCTACTTCTCCACGATGTCACCTTTCAGAAGTCATTCCTCCACATTTCAGTCTAAGTGGGAGTCTTTGTCCTTAATGCCTTCAACTCTCGAACAGACCCACAGGATGGCTCTATCTTCCCAGGGTCAGCTCACAGATGAGTGATTTCTGTCTGTGTCACCAAATTATAGAGGAAGAAACAGACAATTGGGAAACTGAGTTCAACTTTTGACACATGTGAAGGCTGCCTACATAGCTACAGGCTAGCAGGGCCGACGACTTGGGCGAAGCGTTCTTAGTTAATGAAAAGAAGTCAAAACCACGATGACATAATGATTACCAGTGTATCTCCTGCTGTGTGTACGCACTCTGGTGTCTCTGGGAGGCTTCCTGGGAATAGCAGCCCTATAATTGCCAAATAGAAGAATTGCAGGGGGCAGGTGACCAGCTCCTTAACTGACTGGCTCCACTCCTCATCTAGATGTGAAGAGAGTAGATGAGACCAGGCATGGGGTCATGTGCTTTCATGCCCTGTAGCTGTTTCTGTGCACAGGCTCATCTTTTGCTCAGCCCGTTGGCAAAGCTGATGCGATCTGTCAGGCAGTGCACGTGGGAGCCCCAAACAGCAGGTGCATCTCCCTGGAGCAGAGCTCCCCACAGCAGGAGTGTTAGAGGGCCGTGGCCCACAATGATCCTTGCTGAGGTGTGGCTTCTGGGCTGTGGGGAGAGCCCAGCAGCAGAAGCTAACCCACCAGAGAGGAAACACAGAGGCTGGAGGCTACTTCGTGGTCCCATTAGTTCCCGTAATGCATTCTCTCTCCTGAGCCCTGCCCTCCCGGCAGAGCCTGCAGACGACTAAGAAATAAAAATGAAATAGAAAATGGCATGTGCCTGTTTGCCTCCATGGTTTTTATCTCTGTTCCCGCAGAAAGGGCTGCGATCCCTCAGAGCTGCAAATAGCCGGGCTTGCCAAGGCCACACTGGGGCCACTCCAGGCCGTCAAGCATCACTCCTGCCGGAGCACCTTCCAATGCGAGAAGTTCACCCACTAAGGAAGGCAGGAAGGAATATGGGCTCAGTCCCTACTTCCAAGGCTTCTTGTCTTTGACCTTGTTTTTCTAACCCAAACTCTGGACATGTGGTCTGAAAAGGGATTTTTGCGCTCCCAGGGGCATGAGTCAGTGGGGAGAAACGCGGTTTAGAAGTACAGATGTTGGAATTTCTGGTACATTTTAAGAGCAGCAAGAAACAACAGTAGTTCTCAAGTCAAAGGGATGTGATGAAAAATTATATCTGCACTACTTAAAACCTGCAACCTTGGACAAAGTATTTTACTGTGACACAGTTTTCTCTCCCGTAAAAGGGAGGAATAATACCCATCTGGTACAGCTGTCCTAAATGTTGAGACAATATATAACATAAGAGAGAGGAGAAAAAGCATCACTCTAAATTACCAGAGTTGCTTTCTAAGGAATAGGAATCCTACGGACGGTCCTTTGTTCTTCTGAGCGTCTTCATGGGTATGCTGGCTTTTCTTAGTAAAGAAACAAGAATTTGGACTTTGGGAATAGTCCAGGAGTGATTCCCTGAGGAAGGGGATGGAAGCAGGGAAAGAAATTAGAATCTGGTGAGATGGTGTGGGGTTGGGGGAGGAGGACCTAACCTTTAGAGACCTTAAGGCTTGATAGACCAGAGTTCAAATCCGGCATCTAATACTTAGTAACTGTGGAGCTTTGGGAAGTCATTGGCCTTTGCTTAGTTCCATTTTTCCCCACAGAGAAAATTGGGATCATAATTCTTCCCTCTTGGGGCTCTCGTGAGGAGTTGATTAGGTAATTATTGTGAAGGATCTATTGTTGCTATTGTTGTGAATGGCACTGAGACTATATGGTCTGATCCCCACTGCTGGAGACAGCTTGGCAGAGGCACATTCCTTGCTCGTTCAGCTAAGAATGGGCACATTCCTGGACCACTTCTGCAGAGTCCAGTGTCACATGGGATACAGCTGGGAGAGCCCCAGGGAACACCTCCACATTCTGGCAGGAGCTGCCACAGCCAAACTCCACCTAAATCTCAGGCCCATCTCCTTCACATTCTCTCCTTAATTTTTTTTTTAATCCAGGAAAGCTACATTTGCCTTCTCGAATGGGATGACAAATGTAAAAGACCCAGATTTATGTAAATAAACTAATGTATGTGAAAGTATTTTACAAACAAACTCAGGAATGTTATGCAAAAGTAAGGCCTTGGAATTATTATTACCAGAAGTAAAAGGCTTAATGCATACAAGGCTGGATATTCCTTTCTTTATGTCAAGTATGGTTCTCTTCATCTAAGCATTAAGGAGTTAAAAATAAATCCTCTCTGGAGCTCCACATAGTTCTCCGGGGTAGCTGAAAATGAGCACCATTTCTATACATGGCACAGCTGTCTGGCTTGTGCCCTAGTGGACCCACCTGCTATAACCTGGAAGCTGTGTTTACCTCCTGTGCCCCCCAGAGAACCAGGAACCTCCAACCCAGTGGCAGAGCGTATCTGCTGGGCCCATGACACAATAGTGAATAAAAAAACAACAAAACAGAAACAAAACCAAAACAGAACATACAAGTATATACAAATATCATTCAATTCAATGTCTAAACATATGTACACATGTGTGCTGAAAAACAAGAGTTAAAAAATATATCAAAAGATGAGATTAGAGAAGATTTGCTTACAATGTGTGCTTACTATCTTTAGAATAGATAAAAAAAAAACTAGAAGAGAAATCAAGCTGTCTCTGGCTTATTAATTAGTATCTGGTGACAAATATGATTTCTTTACCTGTTCTCTTCCTCCATCTAGATTTGAGTACCTTGAGACTAGAGATGCTCCCTGCTGTTTCTTTTTGTTTACTGCCTGATGGTACTGGGCTTTTTGCACACGAAAGCAGTTGACCACTAAGTCTAAGAAGAACAGCTGATATCACCATTTCTGTAAAGCCCTATGATTAATCTGTCAACAAAACGACTAGCAGCTCCCTAGGTGAAATCCTGCAGCATTGAAGGTGACAAAATTCCCAGCGCAGAGGAATAGCCAAAAAAAAAAAAAAAAAGGGTCAAGCACACGTGAGTTCCAATCCCGACTTTGCCAGTTAATAGTCAAGCAAGCTGACTTGGCCAAACTTGATCAATAATAATACCACTCCTCGAGGTGATTATAAGAATTAAAGGAGGTACAGTGCCTGGCAAGTTGTTGGTAGTTTCTCTTCCCCTTCTTGAAAGCATGGATCATTTTACTATGAAAAAGATATTGTGAATAATTAAAATTGTCACCAGCTCCCACGGTTCATTAAATATCTTCTTTGGAGGAACTCAAAGGATTTAAAATTAAATTTTAAATGGTATCTGTGTGGACAGAATCCACCCACATCTGGAAAACTAGAGGTTGAGCCTTTGTTCTTGCTGCCAGCAATCAGGTTGTTCAGTGTTTCTCTGAAAACCTCTTGCTGTTTCATCAAATCTGATTGGGGAGGGACACTCGATTCCCCAGGGTCTGGGGTTAAGCGTTAGATATGAAAGTCACATAGAGACCAGAAGAGATGAATAATATGCCTCAGCTCATTTATTTTCAAAAGCTTTTTGAGGCAGCAGAAGAGGCGGATGGGAGGAACTTTGAAAGAGTAACCAGTTTTATGAGGCGAAAGGATAGCATTTTCATAATTTAATACTGGAAAGCAGGATTATCTTTGAAGAAATAGATATTAGAACAGGAGTAAATGTCATCTCTTTTGTTTCTCTCTTACAGTACAAGGACATTGCAATGACTGTCTAGGCCATATGAAAGTTTATTTTGTATCCCACCCCATCTCTCCCAATCATCCCTTGAGCTGTGACTCTTTGGTTAAGCAGTGATATTTTTTTTAAAGTATTTTTCTTAGTGATCTACTACATATTTTTTTCATATTATCAAAACAATTCTATATTCTTTCATTTTGACCTATGAAAACTGAACCTTTGCATTGCCCCTGTTTTGAAGGTGGTAGCAATAATTCATTTGGTCTATTGGTGCATTTAGCAAACCAGTCATATTGGCAAAGAAAAATTATAGCAATAATGATTGGATTTTGGTGTGCATTATTCAATGTTATTTAATGCTAATCTGCATAAATTCCACTTAAATGACGCCATTCCCCCACCACACTTTGGGAAACACTGCTTCTGTCCTTCTATCATCCATGTTCCAGGATCCTTGATCTTTATACTATCGAATCCTTAGATTATGGTTTTTGTACTCATAGTCTCAAGATGGCTCCTCTATGTCCACAAGATAAGACATCTTCATTCAAGAGGAGGGAAAGGTCAAGGACCAACAGAGTAAGTGTTCCAGCTAGTTTTTTATTTTTCATAAGGAAACAATAGTTTTCCTAGCATTTCTACCCAGTAGAATGCAACTTGTGTCTTACTGGCCAGAATGATGTTACAGGTTCATTCCCAACTACAAAGGAAGCCGGGGTGGGGGGGTCATCCTCATGAGATGTATTTCCTGTGTAAATGTATCAGGTATCCCCAGATCCATTTTCATCCTTGGTGACAGCCCTCCTGGTGTGCTCTTTTGCCTGCCTCCAACCTGCACAGGATATGCTCTAGGCTTGACGCTCAGCCAGAAACATAGGACACTTCCATTTCTTCCATCCTGGGAGTTTCATTCCTCTAATGCAAGATCCTTTGTTTCTTGGATGCTTAGTTCTTGGTTTGCCCTTTCTCTCTCTCTCTCTCTCTTCTCTCTCTCTCTCTCTCTCTTTTAAGGTCCACATCATTCAGTAGCTTTCTAAAAGGGAGAAGTAAATTTTGGAGAACTTACATGTCTGAAAATATCTTTTATCTAGTTCTAGTGTCGTATTTGAATGATAGCTTGGATGAGTAGAATTCCAGATTGAATATATAGATGTGTGTGTTTGTGTGTGTGTGTGTTGCTTTTGAAGTCTTTGCTTCATTGTCATCTAATTTTCAATGATGTGATTCAGAAGTCTGATTCCATTCTTATTCCAGAACTTGTTGGTATGTTCTACTTTTTCTCTCTGGGGGTTTTCAGCATGCTGTCTCACGGTGTTCTAAAAGTCGGCTTGGTTCCTTATTTATTGCGTTGGGTACTTGTGAGCCTTTTAGTCTGGAGGTGAATGTCCTTCAAGCCTAGGAACAGTTCTCATACTTTTTCTTTGATCATTTCCTTCTCTCCATTTTCTCTGTTCTCTTTTTCTGGAATGACTGTTAATGGCATATTGCATCTCCTGAATTGCTCATTTTATTTTCTCGCTTCTGTTGTCTCTCATGAACCATTGCTTTTACTTAGAAAAAAGATTTTATTTATTTATTCATGAGAGAGAGGCAGAGACATAGGCAGAGGGAGAAGCAGGCTCCCTGTGGGGAGCCCAATGCGGGACTCGATTCCCAGGACCTTGGGATCACACCCTGAGCCAGAGACAGATGCTCAACCACTGAGCCACCCAAGTGCCCTTGTTTTTACTTTTTATTCTTCTTTCTTATGATTAGTGTTTGCATAATACATCTTTTTTCATCACTTAACTTTTAACCTGTGTCTTTCTTCTCAGAGTACATCTCTTGTTGTGGGGAGAGGAGCACCTGGCTATCTCAGTCGGTGGAGTGTGTGACTCTTGATCTCAGGGTCATCACTTTGAGCTCCACATTCGGCAGAGAGCTTACATTTCTTTTTCAAAGTAAAAGAACAAAAATAAAGTATATCTTTTGTAAACAAATATAGTAGGATATTGCTTTTTATGCAGTCTGACAATTTTTTGCAGATTTGGAATTCTACTTTGACTGGCTGTCCAGAGACTTGAAATATAAGCTTGTAGAAAAATGATTCCCAAATTAGGAATAGAGAGCAGACTGCCAGAGTAGATATGCATAGAGGTGAGTATAATTCCAACACTTTGCTAAGTGAAATAATTTGTTGAACCCAGAAAGCTTCAACAGATCATGAAAAGCAATGTTTAAGATAAAAGGCAACCTACTCAAAGGCTAACATGGGCTGTGGATAGAAGCAGCAGCTGGGGCTCCTTTTCCAACAGCTGCAGAGCCTCGCGAGTTTGTACGTCTTTGATGCAGAAGATTATCACCATACTCCTCATACTCCCCCATATTCTGCCGCTGTCTTTCTCAGGTGTTGAGAAACCAGCCTAAACATCTCTTCCCCAAGGATCACTTCCCTGACCTAAACTAGGTTCAAATTCCCCTGCAGTAGGATCCCCTAAATACCTGTGCTCCCTCCCCATACAACATGCATCACAAATAAAATAATTTGTCTAATTAATCTGTGTTCTTTGGTAGATCAGGGAAACTTCCCGAGGGCAGGGATCATGTCCAGAGTTTCCAGGACCCAAACCTGATCTTAGCGAGATGCTCAATAAACCGCTGTTGACTTGAGTTGTTAATTTTAGTGGTGATGCACACACACGTATGTATGTTGGGAGCATGTTGGTATTTGAGGGCTCAGTGTGGAGAAGTGAGATGGCTGGGTGGAAGCTTAGGTGGGGTCCAGCTGCAAGATATTCTTACGGCGTATCTTTTTACGAAAAACCAGGCACTGAGGGAGTCAGATGGAAGAGTAGAAACAGAAGGTTTCAGAGCTGAGCAGTGAGGTACTTGGTCTATGACATTCCTTATGTCACCCTTGTTGAATAGAAGACAGGACAGAAAAGTCAGTGTCACAGAGCAATCTCTGCTTGTCTGTGGTTGGTACAAAAAGATGGAAACTGAAAGTCTTTGAATCCTGGCCATCATACAGTCTAGCCAGGACCAAATAAGTCATTTTACATGCTCAGTGCTTCGCTTTCCTCTTGGTGAAAATGAAAAGGCAGAAAGTGTGTTTATGGCAGTGATAGCTGTTATCTTATTTTCCCCAGAGAGTGAAAGTTTATCGTTTATCTTTAGGTGTAAGAGAACCAAACCAAACACAAGAACACACTGTCTTGATTTAAAAAAAAAAAAAAAAAAAAAAAAAAGGTTCTCAACATGGGGGGAGAGGACTACGCAGCAGTGACATTTGGTTTGAAAAATTTGGACAGTTTTTCAGAATTCTTCAAAAAATTAGATACACATGAAAGAGAGGGAGTTTGCTGATTTTTCTCTATGTACTCTGTGTGTGTCTAAAAAATACAAAAATGAAATGGGTATGGAAAATGTTCTTAATTGGTGAATTTAGGTGAAGGGTAGATGTGGGTGTTTCTTTTAGTATTCTCTGATTTTTCTCTATGTTTGAAATTTTGCAATTAAAAATATCATCATAATTAATAAAGGCAAAGCTGTGTATTTTTAAAATATTATATTTACTCCATCCAGGGAGCTTGTTAGAAACATTATTTGCCTAACTCCACATTCCTCTCCCCAAATTCTATCTCCCTACTCACCTAGAATACATAAGAATCTCTGCTGGTGTGACATGGCCAAACCCTCCCCCTAGACATCTAGTTAGTCAACTAAGAGCCACTGCTCCAAAGGCAGTGACATTGGAGCCACCTACCAAAGCAGGTTATGTGCCATCATTCTCCTGGAGTTTTACAGGCTTTGAAGTTTTAGCTATAATCTTCCTTAGAGGCAAATGGTTGAAGCAGATAAGCCTCTCAAGGTCCTTTGATTATAAATGTGTCTGAATGCTGAGGGGTAAGGCTTTAGAGTCTCTGGAGTAAGTATTACAACTCTCTTTCTTCTCCCTTGTGATTTGACCACTTGGATTTTTGAAGCTGGCACATACCTTTTGTTTTGCTCTGCTTTGTTTGCTTTTCTGCCTCCTGAAAGAGCTATGATCCGATCTGCCCCGCAAAGTTGCTAGTGGCAGCATTCCCAGAAGCTCCCACCTCCAGATGATGTCAGACTTCATGTGACCCAACCACCACACATCCAGAAACATTACATCATTCCAGGATGTGATTCCTTCTAATGCAGAGCTTGTCACCGTGCTGCTGTTGCTGCTGTGACCACTAGGAGCAATAAGCCATAACCTCAAGTGGAGTCAGCTGTGTCCAGGTCAGCAGTCAAGGCTAGAGCAACAATAGACTCACCTGAAGGTCATATTGCCCTCACCAAGACATGGTGACTTCTGGGGCAGACCACACAACACGTAAACATCTATAAGACATTCTACAATTGACAATCAAAAATGAGAGGAAGGTGGCGTTTTCCTGGCCAGATGTGGTAGCACATGGTTGATGTTCTGTGGAGTCAGGTATTTTGGTCTGTCAGGGATGGGCAAATTATGTGGGCAAATGTTAGAATGAATCATCACTGTTGACTGTCCAAAGGGGACTGACTCTGAGTCTAAAACTCACATATGGACAGGAACAGTACAAGAGGCCCTTAAAGGCTGGAGGGTATTATGCTGAGTGAAGTAAGTCAGTCGGAGAAGGACAAACATTATATGTTCTCATTCATGTGGGGAATATAAATAGTGAAAGGGAATATAAGGGAAGGGAGAAGAAATGTGTGGGAAATATCAGAAAGGGAGACAGAACGTAAAGACTGCTAACTCTGGGAAACGAACTAGGGGTGGTAGAAGGGGAGGAGGGCGGGGGGTGGGAATGAATGGGTGACGGGCACTGGGGGTTATTCTGTATGTTGGTAAATTGAACACCAATAAAAAAAAAAAAAGAGGCCCTTAAAGGGCATTAAAAGACAAGATCTACTTTAAAGATATTTGTCAGCCACAGTCACCTCAAAATAATTAGAGGCAAAGTCTGGGGATAGAGGGAGAAGATAGTCAATACCCATCTGTCAAGCTAAGTATAACCAGTACAATAGACCTTGAGCTTTTCCCATGTGCCAGGAGCTATGTCAAGCACATAACCAGGTAAGGAGGTCACCCTTTGCCTTACAGTGGTCTTAACCTTATGTCCTAGGGGGTTCCCATCAGAGTCCAATTTATCACTGCTCCCCACCTACTAACACTGAGCGCTACTGGCTCAGCTTCCTGCCATCTGGAGCAATTCAAATACATCTGCATTTGGATCAGCTCGAGTGCTTCCCAGAGGCAAGCTCAGGCCAAGGAAGGATGGCCTCAGTCACATGGATCCCAGGAACCTGCAAGCATTTGGCCGCCATGTCAGATCTGAGGAAAGCGGGGGACTATTAGTCCCACACCAGTTCACCAGGAACTGCAATCCAAATGTCTCCTTCTGCCATTATTTCCTCTGAGCAACAAGCCTTTGGTTTCTTTGCCATCTCTACAGCCTCGTGTAATTTCTCTCATGTGCTGCCTCATCTTGCATCTCTGCCTCTTATCTGATCTGGAGAACTGAGAAAGCTCTTCCCCAACCCACCCCCAGTTGTACTTTGACTCAGTTTCTAGAAACTAGATCAAGAGTCCAAGAGGGATTTGCCTCCCTACTTCCTCACGAGGCTGTGTTCCCTGGTCTAGCTTCCCCAGTGAGCTGAGGCCCCTTGATGGCTGCCTGCTGCCTCAGCTCTGGTCTCCTAGCAACCCTCAGCCTTCACAGTTTGGGACGCGGAGGTGTCACAGGGAGCCAGGGTGGCAGAGGTGAGAATATGACGAAAGCTCTGGCTCCCAGGCCCTGAAGTAAAGAACTGCTGCCTCACAATCATTGATATTACAGAAGGGATTGGCTTTCCCTGGCATATTTAAGAATCAGCCCTAAGGGTAGCAAATCATTCGCCAAGGAGTGCAGGGCTGTGCTTTGGTGCCAGAAGCAGAGACTTCTATTTGAAAGATGCTTAATGATTCCTTACTTAGTCTGCCCTAAGGACTGATGAAAAAACAGTAGGGCCGAACACGATATCCTTTTGGTACAAGGACAGTTAGACTGACTTGTCCTTCATCAAAGATGTACTTCACTTGTTCTTTGGGAATAATGCCATTTTAAAGCTAGACGATATCTTAGGACCATGTCACTCAAGTAGAGTATTTTTTGTAATCTGGTAAAACGAAGCCCAAAAAAGTTAAATTACTCACTTGGGGGCTCTCCCAATAAGGAAAAGTTGGAGTTTAATAGAACGCTATCACCTGAGCAGCTGAAGGAGCAGCCCAGCGCTCCTTCTATGACCTCACGCTCCCTTCCAGAGACAGTGTAGATGTGCTCTGAGCCACACTGGTTCACAACATGGTCAAGGGCATGGGTTGCAAAACAGCTGGATGTTTTCAGGGGTAAGTCTTATGTTATAGACAAAACAGGACTAATTGAACCATGTGACCCATGTGCTTTGCCTCACTAACAACATGTGCTTCCTGGTTGAGCTAACCGGGACAGAAATCAGTGAGGGAGTATTTTAAAAATGTTAAGACTAGACTAATCACTATCCACCCATGAGTCTGGTTTTGAAAGATGGACCTCTGGCTTGATGTTGAGTTTGGAAGTCAGAGGAATGGTGTTATTATCGTACACCAAGTTTGAACTGTCTCTGTGCTAGTCAAAATTCTTCACTGTGACAAAAATGTAACCAAACTACCTTTAAATAACAAAAAAGCAGGAATAGGCTCATGTAGGTAGGGTAACTCAGGGAACCTGTGAATCTGTAGGAGCCAGGGCTGAAGGACTAAAACTGGGATTTGTTACTCCCTATGGCTTTCATCTCTGGGTCTATGCTTAACTCTCTTAATCTCCTCTGGTAGCAAGTCTTCTCTATTTGACTAGAGGGATGTCCACGGTCATCCAACTTTGTATTCTTCTGGCACCATGCCCCCTGAGACATGACAGTTATTCCTTTGATTTCAAACTCCTAAAGACATGGGTAGGACCCTAATAGACCCAGCTGGATTTCATATCCTCTCTTGAATCATCACTGCATCTGGGAGGAACATGAAGCTGTGATTAGCCAGACCTGGGTTATTGACCCACAACAGGCGAGGGATGGAAAGGGTAGTTATAAGCCTCAGATGTAACAGAAAGCTTGCCCTCTTATGTAACAGAAAGACAATAGCTAGCACCAACCATCCACTACATCTTGTTTTTTCTAACTGCTGGCATTCAACACGGTTGCCATTATGTCATGCTACTCCTCCGCCAGCCCACAAGCATAGATATGGACCATTAATAAACTTGGATGATGATGCTGGCAGTCCAAGGAATTCTTGGCGAGCTAATCAGCCTTGTCAAAATTGATCTATCTCAGTGGACCCTGCAAGAATCCTCCAAGGACGTATGGGCAGGAGACAGTGTGCTGCAATGAAGAATGCTAGAAGGGAAAACAAGGGATCTGGGTTTTGTCACTGACCAACTCTGTAATCTTAGGCAAGTCCCTTCTTCTCTCTATTTGCTTATAAAACTGGAAGAGTTGGCGCAGGAGATCACCAAGACCTACCTAGCCCTCATACTCTACAGGTATATTTCCGGTGCCCCAACAGAGCAGGTCACTGCCCCCTCTAGTGGTTAAGTTAAAGTAGGAAAAGAGGTCAAGTGTATTGAAGAAAGGAACAACTTCCTCCACAGTTTGATGGGCACATTCCCTAGGAATAAGGTCAAAATGCAAACTTCTGGGTGCAGGAGGACATCATTGCTTTGTCAGATGAAGCCCTTGAGAAGTGCAAAAAGAGAGCCCTCTCTCCTGCCTGGCAACGTTGTAGCCACTCCACCATCCATTCATTCACCATGACACTATGTGTCCAACCAGTAGGTGTTGGGAAAAGGAAACTGATCATAGAGAGAAGAGTGAGGGGGAAAAAAACTGGGTTATAAGTAATAGCTTATTAAACTCAGTAAGAGTAAATATCTCTGTAGACAGAGAATGAGAGGGAGAGAGGTTAGCCTCACAAATGCTATTGATCAAAACTCATTTATTCCAGAAATGTTAATTGAACATTCACTGTGTTCTAGGCATTAATTGTGATTTATAGCACTGAAGATAAGAGGAGTCACAATTTCAGCCCTCCTGGAGTTTATATTCTAATATATAACACAAACATTATATAAATATTGATATAATAAGTTCCAGAAAGTAGAAACCTAGTGTGTTCTCTGTGCTCATATCAGAGGACACAGTCCTTGACTTTGGTATCAGAGGTCTTCCTGAGGAAGTGATCTTTAAGCTTAGTTTTGGGAGTACTACCCCTGTGATTTATAATAAGAAATATATACATTGGTTTCTTCCCCCAGTTCCTGACACAAGATTCCCGAAAATCTTGTAACATCCTGGGCGATAAGGGCATCTTTTTTTTCAAATAAACGACTCTGGCTGGGCTCCTAGATGGCTCTTGGATGAGGACTGGTCACTGGAAAGACCAAGTTATGATTGGAGGTTGGCATTTTCAGCCCTACCCCACACTCTGTTGAGATGGAAGAGGGGCTGAAAATAGAGTTAATAATCTATCACGCCTATGTGAGGATGCCTCCATAAAATCCCAATAGTATGGGGCTCAGAGAGCCATGTCTATTTTACCACAATTATTTTTTTAAAAAATACTACTACTACTCTACTATTTATACAGCAGTGGCCAAAATTCTCAACTACCTTGGTGTGTATCTTGCCCAGAGTGTGAGAATATTTAGTAAGAAAAGATAAGTCAGAAAAATTATGGCACACAACCCACAACATAGAAGTCCTTGCTCTTGGGTGAGAAAAGGAAGGGGCTCTTTTTCCATTAAGCTAAGCAATTTATCTACTTCTGTATATGTCTATTCCTATTTCCTATAACTTCAGGAATTCTATTTTATTCTCTCTATCTAGGATCATAAGCCCGATCTAGGATATAGAGAATAAGATTTTCAACATAATTAATCATAGTATTCGGTGAAAAGTTAAATCCAGCTTTTGTCTTTATTAAAACAAAAAAAAAAATTAGCAGGGTTTTCCTGGGTGGTTCAGTTGGTTGAGCGTCTGACATTTGGTTTCAGTTCAGGTCACCATCTCATGAATCATGAGATGGGAAACACTCGATGGCCTCCATGCTCAGTGAGGTCTGCTTGAGATTCTCTCTCTGCCCCTCCCTCCACTTGCTCTCTCTCTCTCTGTCTCTCTAAGGTATATGAATGAATTTGTAAAAAAATTTTAAAGATAAAAAGATTATATTAGCCAATGAGTTGGCCCAACCCATAATTCTCAGAAACATTTAACACAAGGAATAAAAGCAAATGTAATTCACTAGTACCACTTGAAAGTGCCTGGTAGTAACTGTAATTTGCAACATGCCCTACCTACAGTCTACAAAAAGCTGTAACCTACTGCACATTATTTTATTTGACCCTCATAATAACCCTACAAGGGAGTTAAACAAGTATCATTGCTCCTATGTTAAAGGTGAAAATGAAGTCTCACTTAGGATAAATTACATATCCAGGGTTAAATAAAGAATAAAAGGAAGGGCAAAGACTCAAACCCAGAAGGCAAAAATCCATTTTCTTCAACTGTGTTATGAGGCGTCCCTTAGCACTTAGAGCAAACTGCTTAATACAAAAAGCAGGCCAAGGACTCTATCCCTTTTAAATATATGCACTGATTTCATTCGCATTCAGATTTTCATGCTTTGCACTTTCACTATATTTTTTTTTCTTCAAAATGGAAAAAAAACCTCGAAGCTTTATTCTGAATAAAAGTCAAATTTGAATCGTAAAAAAAGAAAGACTAAGAGAGTTCTGTTTCCTGCTGGAAGGAGGACTAAAAGTATCTAACAATCTTTCAGCTTTTCATCTCAAAATGCTGGGTAAAATATAACAAATCCTCTGTTAAGTCATAGTTGAGGGGGCATGAAAACAAAAGGAAAATTGCTTGGGCTGGGAATGAAAGGGAAGCTGACCACAGAGAAAGGAGCTTGCTGGCTCTGCGGGGACAGCAGGCAGTGTCAATCAGCCCCAGTTAATCAGGGGGATTTCAGCGTCCACCTGGAAAATGATTATGCCTTGGGCTTGTTCAGTAGGGGGCTTGGCTCAGAGATTGTCCTAAGATCTTAGGACACTAAGGAAACTAAGATTTTATTATCTATCTATCTATCTATCTATCTATCTATCTATCTATCTATCTATATCTTAAAGATTTTATTTATTTGAGGGAGAGTGTGCAAGAGCCAAAGGAGAAGGGAGGAAGGGCAGAGGGAGAGGGAGAAGCAGGCTCCCCTCTGAGCAGGGAGCCCAACACGGAGCTGGATCCCAGGATCCTGACCTAAGCCAAAGGCAGACACTTAACCAACTGAGCCACCCAGGCACTCCTTCCCCCTTTTGAAAGATTTTATTTATTTATTTGAGAAAGAGAGAGAGAGTCTAAAACTAAGATTTTAAACGGAGTGCCCTCTTAGCAAGGGAGTAGTTTGAAAACAAATGCACCTTCCAGCATAGAGATTTAGCAAGAGAGCTTATCTGAGTAGACTTGGCTCTATGTGGAAGAAATCCTCCCCCCAAATTTACCACCACCCCGGGATCAAGGTTGGGAACTACTATTTATTGTGACCTACTGTGTGCCAGACACAGTGCCAGGACCTTTTTTCTTAAACCCTGTCACGTAAGCAGTTTGAACAACACTCAGTGGGCACTGAGGGACACTCAGAAGCAAGGCAGTGCAGTGACACAATTATCGAGGGTGGAAGAATGACACAAATTCATTTGTCTTCAGCCTTCCTTTCAATGCACAAAGTGGTAACATCTGGGAAATTACCGAATGCTAGAAATGTCAAACAGTAGGGGGTAGAACCACCTAAAGCTGAGGACCGTCTATATTTACTCCAAGCTTCACATTTTCTGAGGGCCCTCCAAAGAAGCTAACTGCCATGTACTCCTTTGTTTCCTTGGATAAATGCAATACCATTCCTGGAAAGTTTACCGACTAGTTAAGAAATACTGTAATTGGAGAGATCCCTGGGTGGCCCAGCGGTTTGGCGCCTGCCTTTGGCCCAGGGTGTGATCCTGGAGACCTGGGATCGAATCCCACATCAGGCTCCTGGTACATGGAGCCTGCTTCTCCCTCTGCCTGTGTCTCTGCCTCTCTCTCTCTCTGTGTCTCTCTCTGTGACTATCATAAATAAAGAAAGAAATTAAAAAAAAAAAAAAGAAATACTGTAATTGGAGGTGGCTGATTCTGGAGCCCAACCCAGGTAACTCTAGTAGCATTTCTACATACAGCATGTCCTTTGACAAATGGGATGGTATCTTAAAATACAAGATGCCCTGGGGTGGGAAATTCTAAAGAATAGCAAGAATTTTCTGCTTTTTCTCCATCATCATCAACATTATCATCATATCTTCACATTTTATATGTATATACATAAAATATATGTATATATAATACTATACTATATTATATACATAATATTATACTACAGAGATTATATCACTCCTCCCCACCGTCTTAATATCAGTTTATCGAGTTACCTAACATTGAGCCATAGACATATACATCTCTTCAAGAGAAGCAGCTCAGGGACACCTGGATGGCTCAGCGGTTGAGTGCCAGCCTTCGGCCCGGGTGTGATCCTGGAGTCCTGGGATCGAGTCCTGCATCAGGCTCCCTGCATGGAGCCTGCTTCTCTCTCTGCCTGTGTGTCTCTGCCTCCTTCTGTCTCTCACAAATAAATAAATTTTCAAAAAATCTAAAAAAAAAAAAAAAAAAAAAAAGGAGAAACACCTCAGAACATTTGATAAAGTAAGTGTTGCTTTTTAGATTTTTGATTATTTACAATTACAGAATTGTTAGTAGTTGTGTTAAGGAATGAGTGGAGTTTTTTTATGTGTAACTACTATGATTTAGGATTATGCAAACTTTAAGAACCATTTATATGAAAATAGAATAAACCTGTGTTTAGGTGTTTGCTTTATAAAAATAATCTCAGAAGGACTTATTTCAAATAATGAGATCCTTTAAATGCAATCTTTATAGTGGTTCTGTCTCAGAAAGTCTGAGACCAGATAAAGTATTCACTGTATATATGTGTACATACATATATATACATATATATCCATACACACATATGACGAAGTGCTTGTATCCAGAATATAAAGAACTCTTCACAACTCAATAAGAAAGTAACCCAATTGGAAAATGTGTAAAAGCCTTAAGCAAACACTTCACAAAGGAAGATGCATGGATGGCTTATCAGCCCATAAAAATACACTCAACTTCATTAGTTATCAGGAAAAAAGCAAATTAAAATCATGACGAGATATCGCTACAGAATCATGAAAACAGCTAAAATTAAAATGACTGACAATACCAAGTGTTCATGATAATGTGTAACAACTGGAACTCTCAGGTGTTCTTGGTAAGAGTGTAAAATGGTATAACCATCTGTCTCTAAATGTAATAATACAACTATCTTCTGATATGGCAATGCCAGTTTTAGGTGTTTACCTAAAAGATATAAAAAATATATGTCTACACAAAGGCTTGTACATGAATGTTCAAAAAAAGTTTTGTTTGTGATAGACCCAAACTGAAAACAACCTCAAGTCCATTAACAGGTGAGTGAATAAACAGATTGGATATAACCAAATGGATATAAAAATGAACAAATTTCTGATATATACAACAATATTGATAAATCTCACAGAGATTTAGTTGAGTGAAAGAGGTCAGACACAAAAGAGTGTATACTTTTTTATTCCATTTATAGGAAGTTCTAGAACAGCCAAAACTACCTTATTACTATAGAAGTCAGTGCTGTTCTGGGCCAGGGCTTGGATTAGTGCAGGCCAGGATTGACAGCAAAGCAGCAAAATGAAACTCTCTAAGATGATGGAAATGTTCTCTCTATATATATTATACATTTTAAAGTAATCTCTATGCCCAATATGGGGCTCAAACTCACGACTGTGAGATCAAAACTCACAAGCTCCATGGACTGAGCCAGCCAGGCACCCTGGAAACATTCTATATCTCGACTGGGCCAAGGCAACATGGATGTACATATTTGTTAAAACTCATCAAACTGTACAATTAAAATCTATGTAATATACATTTCAATAAAGTTGATTTTACAGGAATAATCATTATAGATTACTAGCCACTTTCTGTTATAGTAAAGGACTTTTGATACTTTATGTTATGATTCCTAACTTCCTTCCAGAAAACATATTACTGTAAAATCAGTGGTTCTCAACAAGGGATGATTTTGTTTCCTAGGGGTCATTTGGCAATATTTGGAGATATATTTAGTCATCACAATGTGGGACAGGAACAGGAACAGTTCCTGGCATGTAGCATACAAAAGTCAGGATATTTCCTCTTAACTATAGGGAGAAACTGAGAGTTGCTGGAGGGGAAGTGGGTGGGGAAATGGGATAACTGGGTGATGGGTATTAAGGAGGGCATGGGATGTGATGAGCACTGGGTATTATATGCAACTGATGAGTTACTGAACTCTACATTTGAAACTAATGATGTATTCTATGTTGGCCATTGAATTTAGAGAAAAAAAAAAAAAAAAAAGGCCAGGATATTTCTAAGTATCCTACAGTATACAGGACAGGGCAGTCTCCACAACAAGGAGTTATCAGGGCCAAAATGTCAAAAGTGCCCTGCCAGAAAACACTTTCTAAAATTATATTCTTCTGTGCACACAAAGGTTTGTGAGGTTAAGAGACTTAACTCGTTGAATGTGAGCATGTGTGCAGTATCACTAACGTGCAGTGCATTGATCAGAGGGACAGTTTGCAGTTGGCAGCCCTAATAAACTCTTCATCCTACAGGATAATGTCAAGTTATTAAAAATGCACTGCTTAAGGCTGAAGTAGTAAAAATAAAATTCGTATTTTAAAAAATCCATCTGGAAAAAAAAATCCATCTGGGACACCTGGGTGGCTCAGCAGTTGAGCGTCTGCCTTCGGCCTAGGGCATGATCATGGAGTGCTGAGATCGAGTCCCACATCGGGCTCCCTGAATTGAGCCTGCCTCTCCTTCTGCCTGTGTCTCTGCCTCTCTGCGTCTCTCATGAATAAATAAATAAATAAAATCTTTTAAAAAAATTCTTTAAAAATCTCTGAAGACAACATTTCAGGGACAAAAATGTAATATAAAGAGAGGCTATAAGCTCATTGAAATAGCAATGAGCCTCTTAATATTTGTGTTCAGAATTCACCCCGACAATCTATTTTAAGTAAAAACAACAAAATCAGATTTAGAGGATGATAAATACATACCTTTGCCTTTGAATGTCTTATACTATTATGGAGTTCATTTATTAAAACACCTGTAAAGTGTCCTTTTCATATTCATTACTGACTTTTGTTAAATATTTTATCTACAGATCCATGACTAGTAATATTAAATAGTTTAAGTTGTAACATATAAAACATTCAAAGAATTTCACTTACTAAGATATTAACATGCATTAACCAGGACTCCATTCAGCACTGAAATATTTATTAATACATTAGTGAATTATTTATTCCCTTGTTTTATTCATTGCTTAACATCTCAGCACTTTCGAAATTTAATTTCTTTAGGAAAAAAAAATCTCAAAATGGATTTTGTCAGGTTTACAGAGCTTAATGTCATACCTTACAAAATATATTGTTCTCCAAAGGGTAAGTATTTTTTAGGAAATATAATTTAGCAAGAATGGCTGCATATACTACAGAGTCATGCACTCAGAGAGTACACAGTGTATGAAGATGCAGTGATGATGGAAGATGGAGAGAGAAACAGAATAGATAAAGGGAAATAGAATGACAGCAGATGCTCAAGGATTCATGGTACATGGCTAAATTAGTAAAATGCAAGATGAGATTACACCTGTTTTTAAAAAATAAAATGCAGGTGGCTCATTTCCACACATAAAATCTATATTCATTTCATAGCAACATAAATGATAGTAATTTTAATAATTGACACTTATGATACATACCACACAGAGTCTACTTTCGGATTAAATGAGGGTTGGCAAATCGTTTCCTTATCTTCATGGTGAAAGCACATATGATGTGTGAGACTCCTAGAGTTACACAAAGCATAAATTCCATAAGAAACACTCCTTGCTTTTACTCCTTTTCTATATAAATCATCACTCATCAAGTATTCGGTAGGAATAGCAAAACTGTTTTGTAGCTATGTTTTAAAAATTACTAGCTGCAAAGGAAATTACTGGACAATCTAAAAGTCATAGCGTTGATTTTTCAAATTCTATAACAACAAATGATTTATTTTCCTGCTCACAAGTGATTATCCAGCTCTTTGTCTTTTCAAACATAACATTTATTCAGAATAAGTGGTTTTCAAAATGGATTCAACACTGCAGTTTGCTTTGATGTTTGATCTTTTAAAAACCAGTGCTTGTTATCTCCTAGCATTTTTGCCATTTACATCGTCACCATAAATTATCTGCTGGCCATTTGTATTTTGAGTTTAGTGAATGAGTAATTTATACACTCCCTGATCATTGGTTTCCTACAATGTCACAATTAAGTTTCGCCCTGTTAAGTAGCAGGTAGATATATCAATACAATGGCTTTTTTCTGATAAGATATAAATAACCTAACTGGCAAGAGAGACAACCATATATGTAGTTCCATGTTACTGTTTTTCTGTTAAGAACAGAGAACTTATCATGGCTCACATAGAAAGTTTTAAAATGTGCTTCAGTTTCATTAACCTTTAAGTTCAGAAGCAACTCAGCAGGAGAGGAAGGGCATGATTATTAAGAAATAAATCATTAGTGGGGCCCCTGGGTGGTGCAATTGGTTGCGCGTCAGACTCTTGGTTTCAGCTCAGGTCTTGATCTCAGGGTCCTGAGATCAAGTCCCCTGTCGGGCTCTGAGCTCAGTGAGGAGTCTGCTAAAATTTCTCCCTCCCTCTTCCTCTACCCCTCCCTATGCACTCGTGCTCTCTCTCTCTCAAATAAATATACCTTTTAAAAAAAGAAATCAGTAATAAACATGTTATAATTTTTATATAAATTGACTAGCAGACTGAAGTATAGATGCAAGTGTTATTGTCAAGAAATTAATTCATTTAAAATACTATTGACAATATCATAGAAAAGTATGAGGCTAGCTGCATTTTTTTAAAAGAAAATGTGTGCATTATTCCAAAAGATTAGAAACAAACTAAGAGTGAAACAGTATTTAGGTAAGAAGGTAATCAAATAATTCCAAAAAGATCTCTTTTGTATTGATTCAGTCCAAAATCCCCCAGACTACGATTTCCACAATAGACAGAGCCTACTGAGGAAATTTCTTTGTCTCATGTTCTAATTGTAGAAAATATGTGAGACCTCATTGTCATATATCATTGATTCTAAGATATATTTTTCCACATTTTAATACCTTTGAAAGGGAAATACACTTTACCAAAAAAAAAAAAAAAAAAGGTTATGTTATAGTCTAACTGACAATGTTTCTTATTCTTTGTGATGTATAAAATAATTGTCCAGCTTTTAAGCAACAACATCTTAGATTCAGTGAAATATAGTCTAACAAGTGGTTTTGGTAGAGGTAGAAAAAGTAAATCCCAATTTGTAGGGTTTGCTGATTTCTCTGGTGTACAAATTCTCATTGTGGCAGATTTTAAGACACTAAGCTGAAAGCAATGGTTTACAAATTTCTTCCAAGTTTACTCTAATCAGCTCTGGCTCGCTAGTAGAAAGCAGCTTGAGTACAACACACCACTGTTAGTAAATGTTAACTAATGATTAAAAAAATTTGGGGGGCGGGCAGCCCGGGTGGCTCAGCGGTTTAGCGCCACCTTCAATCCAGGGCATGATCCTGGAGACCCGGGATCCAGTCCCGCATTGGGCTCCCTGCATGGAGCCTGCTTCTCCCTCTGCCTGTCTTTGACTCTCTCTCTCTCTGTGTCTCTCATGAATAAATAAATAAAAATCTTAAAAAAAATTTATCTCATGATCATATCTTATAAAATTTTATTTTCAGTATTAATTCAAATGGACTTGGGCAGGAGGATTTAAAACTGCTAAAATTATTATAAAGCAATATATAACAGTATGGCTAGCCTGCTTAAGAGAAGGATGTGCAGGGAAATAATAAATCTGGTCAGTATATTTGTCTACAAGTACATTTTGAAATTCTACAGTGAACTCACACTTTTAAGTCACAGTCTATAAATAAAAAGCATGAATGTGATGGGCAAAAATTTAAGGATTTTCTGAGAGGAGGAGGAAAAATGCTCAATAAGAAAATTTAAGGATTATTCTAAATTTGGGAGTGTTGCAAACAATAGCAAAGACTGAAAAAGAATGCTGAAATTTTTTAAAGCTTAACAGAAAAGAAATGAGGAGAAAATAAGTTTTAATTTCATAACATATAAACCATTACATTGACAGAAAATTACTTCCTGCACTAAAATTGGGGAAAAAAATCAAAGATATCCAATTGTGATATGCAAGCTGTAACTGGAATGCGTTTATAAGACAACAGGCAAAAATGCCAGCACAGCTAATAGAAGACTTAGCCAGGATAGTAGAAGTTAAATTCCATTACACGGGCTCAAGAAACTATCCACAGACTTGTTGCTCTAGAATTTTCTTGGTTAATTATTGCTTCAAATTTGTAGGGTATTGGTTGCTTTTGTAAAGCAAAATTGATCCTTTTTGGAAAATGGTTTTATTTTAGTTGAACAATTAACACTGAACATATTTTGTATTTCTGTACTGTTTTTTTTTTTTTTTTTTTTTTTTTTCAGAACATACATCCATACTAAAGAGTATATTCACTTTGGGTCAAGTGTATGAACATGAGTCTCTTGGGCTCTGATTCCATGAACAGGTCTTTCTAGACAGAGTCTCATGCTCTATGCAGTCAGATCTCTCTAGCAAACATGCTGATGTTCTCAAAACACCTCTTCATTAAACAGAAGTTGATAGGAAGAGGAACTAAGAATAGTTTAAAAGGGATTCTCTTCCTCCTTCACCTTGCCTCTCACCTCCATGAAGTAAAATGTCAAAATCTGTTTTTTCATTTCTTCCTGCTTAAACCATACTTATCTTACAGATGTAGTTCAGACCTCATCCTCTTGATGCAGGCTTCCCTGACAAGTCCTGGTGACAGCAATCTCTCCAGAGTTAACCATGTTTGCCTGCATTGCTCTCTTTTGGTATTCAATCAAAGGGGCCCGTTTTTATTTACATATTTTGACAGATATGTCTTGTCTCTCAATAGCCCTGAGGGCAGACAGGATCTGCATTTCATGTCATTTATATACCACCCACTGGAGTGCTGAGCCATTCCTTCTTTCTCCCTCTCTTCCACAGATGTTTATTAGCCAGCTACTTATTAGTCAAGTACTTTGCGAGGCACTGGAGAAAGAAACAAATTTTAATAAACTGTAGTACCTATCTTTGAGTCTGTTATGATATTGCCCCCTTTACATCTCCAGCTTTGACATTTTCCTCTTAGCTCTAGACAGGCTACAGGATATTCAATCTCAGCATACACTATGTCTTCTCCTCTTGGGTTTTGAGCTATTTCCTGTGTGCCTCGGAATACTTTGCCCTCCTTGTTCCCATCCTATCCTCCATCCACTTTATATCTAACACCTACTCAATCTTTCTGACCTCAGTTTAGAGGATACTTCCTCCAGGAAGCCTTCTCTGATTCTTAAAGTGAGGTGCCCTTTTTATGTGCTCCTCTGTATGTTCAACATTGCATTTTCAAAACGGAGTTATAATTGCCTGTTTATTTACCTCTCATTGGAGTCTATTATCTACTAGCATAGACATGTCTCTGTTGTGTACTGAGTATGAGTTGTGTGTGTGTGTTTAGCTCCTGATACCTAGTAGGTACTTTTTTAAATGTATTGAATGAGTGAATAAATGAATGTCACAAAGGTAAACAGGTCATAATCCCTGCCCTTGAGGACATCACCATCTAGTGGGGGAGACAGAAATGCAAACAGTTAACCATATAATGCAATGTGCTACGCTTTATAATAGATAGGCAGATAAAAAGCTATGGGGTTCAAAGAGACTGATTTTTGCCTGAGGAAATCAGGTCTTTCACCAAGGAGGTGAGAACTGAGCTGAGTTTTAAAGGATTTCAAAGTGTACCGGGTAAAGGAGCAGCATATAGCAGGTGTTCAGTAATTAACTACTTTAGAATGTTCCAGCATACTTCTATGCAGGTCTATAGTCCTGAATGGCCTCAAATCTTCCAGGTGCCATTTCGTGTAAGCAAGAGAAGAATGGAGCATGGCTGAGATCAAAATACTCAACTAATTAGGATAGTGGTAAGGATTGGATTTGTAAAAAGATTTGAAAGATGCAAGTATCAATCAAATCAGTGGCTGCTGGAAGGATGTTTCTCACTGACAACACCTAATGGAACAAAACTACATCAAGAAGAATGAGACACTGGGTCTCCTAATGCCAGTAAATGTAAGGAGGAGAAATGGAAGGACCTGAAAGAGGGGAATGCTTCACTGAACACGTAAGGGGAAGTTCCTCAACCATGAACTCTAGTAGTTTGGGAAAGCTTTACCAACGAGGAACAGAAAGCCAACATACAACACAAATCTAGCTTCTAGTGGGAATCGTCAAGCAGGTCAGGTGGAGCTAGGCTGGATTAACACATTGTGATTCCCAACCTACAAAATCCTGTCCCCTCCCTGCAGCCCTTTAGACTGCAGACAAGATGTGAAAAGTGGTATTCATGAAGATAAACAAAAGGAGACCTTTCTCACCTTTAAGTGAACTAAGCAATATTGATTAGCCCTGAATTTCTGGAGGAAATGAAATCTGTGGACATTTAAGTTCACACAGTCCACCTCTCTGGATTTGCCTCTGACCATGGTGTCACACTTCACCTTCTAGAAACAGCTTCTTGTGTTTCTCTGTACACACACGTCATTGCTGCTCCCAAGCCTTTGGTGATGTTTCCTTTGCTCAGGTTACTTCCTCCCTTCTCCCTTTCCACCATCATCAGCCAGCTAAAACCTATTTTGCTCTTAAGACTCAGCTCAGATGTTACCTACAAATATACTTTTCCAAATCCCAAAGCTGTGGTATCATCTCCGGCTGTGCACCTTTGTCGCATTTTTACCTGTTTATGTCTTGGTAAGCCACCATCTCCATCAGCACTGGGTCTTCTTTATATTTATGTCCACAGGGCCTCCAGTTACTCCTAGTACCTAATGAGCACCTATAAGATGGCCCTTAAATGAACACATTAAACAAGTGACACTGTATCAAAGATTTACAGAAGTCACACTGTCAGGAAGATAATTCTGGCAGCAATGTGTAGAATGATTGGGGAGGGAAGGCACCAGAATCAGAAGGAAGAGGAATCAGAGGGCTATAAAAACAGTTCAGGCAAGTGGCCATGAAGGTCTGGATTCCGGAGATGGAGATGAGGATGGAAACAAGAGGGCTCAATCTGAGAGAAATTTTGGACCCTAAATCAGTAGAATTTGGTGACTGGCTGATGAACAAGGGGAGAAAAAATATTTTAATTTAATTTATTAATTAATTAGATAATTTGAGAGAGAACGTGTTGTGTGAGAGGGGAAGGGGCAGAGGAAGAGAGAAAGAGACTCTCCAGCAGACATGTTGCTGAGCAAGGAGCCCAATGTGGGGCTTGATCTAATGACCTTGAGATCATGACCTGAGCAAACCAAGAGTCGGACGCTTAACCCACTGAACCATCCAGGCGCTCTGATTTAATTTTTTAATTTGGAAAGCCTTTTATGTATTAAGTAATCTCTACCTCCCACGTCGGCCTTGAGCTCTACTGACTGAGCCAGCCAGGCGCCCCAAGGATATTTTTAGTCTTTTTGTTATTAAATGATCCACCAACAGAAGAAGAAATACTATTAACAGAAAGAAAGGGGCCTGGAATAACAGCAACTTTGAAGAAGGAACTGGAGCAGAGGAGAAAGCTAAGAAGAAGCTAGTAAAATATCTAGTTACAAAGTGATCAAAGGGGAGGGAAGGGGCCGGGAGGATGCTGCTTCATTGAACCTAAGATTTGGGAAACCTGTAAGGAAAGGGTGAGTCAGGGTTGGGAAAGTCCAGTGAAGAAAGATGTCAGTCTCAGCTGAGTTCATAAATCCCAATGTGATGGCTTTCTGGGTTTGGGGTCCCAGGTCCCTGGACTTAGGGTACCAGGTCCTTCCAACGATTTGTCCTTTTGTTGACCCGCTCTTGTTTTTCCCTTATGAAAATCACTGGTTGGAACTTTTAACTCAGCTACTCAATAACCCTGGGGATATTTCTTTATTTCATAGAACCTTTTAAGGAATTGTTCCAGTTGTGCCAAAAAAAAACCAAAAAAAAAAAACAAAAAAAAAAACAAAAAAACAAGAAATATTTGGTCATCTAAGATATATTTTTCATGCCCAAATGAAACCAAGAGTATTTAAACAACTCAAAATGTCCAGGTAGTCGGTCTAATGTCTTCTGAACTCTTCTAATGAAAAAGAGTCTCAGAGAAATGAAAATGTTTTTATTTAAATAAGGCATATGGGACAGAACAAGCTTCCTTCATGAAGAGTTCCTCTTGGTTATTTAGGTCGTACTGTGTCAAAATTAGGTTCTGCTACAATAACAGAAAACCCAAAATAACGTAGCTGAAACACATAAAGATTTATTTTCTCATGTAAAAGAAATCCAGATGTGGCTGTTTAAGCATGACACAGTGGCTTCACAAAACAGAGACCCAAGCTCCTATCCTCATGCTCAGCCATAGTTGAGGTCTCTTCATTTGTCTGAAATTGGTGCTGGAGTTACAGCCATAATGTCACATCCTATGAAAGAAACAGAAAAGGAGAAGGAAAGACCAAAAGGGGTTTTCTTAGCTGTTTGTTCCTCTTTCAGGTAAACTTTCTGGAATTTCCTTCCAACAATTTGTGCTCCATCTCATTGGCCAGAATTCAGTCATATGGATACATTCAGAGTCCAGAGAGATTGGGGAGTCTGAGGACCAGACTGAGGAACCAGAGAGATTTGTTTTTAAATCTCGGCATTTAGTTGCTCCAATAATAGATCTCTCAGAAAAGAGAAAAAAGGAAATGGATAATCTTTTCCACAAATGCCCATTCTCATTGTTTTAAAGATGGTGGCAGGACGCCTGCATGACTCAGCAGTTGAGCACCTGCCTTCAGCTCAGGGCGTGATCATGTAGTCCTGGGACTGAGTCCCACATCGGTCTCTCCGCATGGAGCCTGCTTCTCTCTCTGCCTATGTCTCTGCCTCTCTCTCTGCGTCTCATGAATAAATAAATAAAACCTTAAAAAAAAATAAAGATGGTCGCTTATTTAGCAGGCAAGTCCTAAATGCATTAGGGTCAAGAAGATGGAAACTTATAGATGGAATTAAAACAAAAACAAAATCAAGCTCACAGAGAGATAACAGATTGGTGGCTGCCAGAGATGGGAGGTGTGTGGGGTGTGAGCGAAATGGGTGAAAAGGTCAAAAAGTAAAACTTCTGTTCATAAAATAAGTAAGTCAGGGGAATGTAATACACAGCATCATGACTATAGTTAATAATACTGTGTTGCTTATTTGAATGTTGATAAGGGAGTAGATCTTAAAAGTTCTTATCACAAGAAAAAAACTATGTATCATGACAGATATGAACTAGACTTGAAATGATCATTGTGAAAAAAATAAAAGAATAAAAAAAGAAATGATCATTGTGCAACATACACAAATATTGAGTCACCCTATTGTACACCTGAAACTAACATTATATGCCAATTTTATCTTTAAAAAGTTATGAATGATACACACACGAAGAGCGAGATTTAAAAACATTATGGTACCTACATTTTTAAAAAAGACTTTATTTATTCATGAGAGAGAGAGAGAGAGAGAGAGAGAGAAAGTGAGAGATAGAGAGTCAGAGACATAAGCAGAGGTAGAAGTAGGCTCCCTGCAGGGAGCCTGATGTGGGACTTGATCCCAGGACCCTGGGATCATGACCTGAGCAGAAGGCAGACGCTCAACCACTGAGCCACCCAGGTGCACCAGTACCTACCTTTTTTAGCTAACTATGTTAATATCTTCTCTTATGCCATTATAAGGTAGATTTTGGCCCAATGTAAATATTGGAAAATACTGAAAACAGAAGTATCTTTTCTTACATTCAAATAAGCAATAGAACACTTAAAGCTTAGTGAAGTTGGTTCTTCTTTCCATAATTGTTAAATCCCAGTAAAAAGAAAGCTGCTTTTTCTCTATAAAAAGTTTCTCCTTTAGCCAGAGTTAGAGACAAAGAGATGAAGTAACTAAGCCCCTGTGGCTGTTAGAAAAATAAGCTACCTCTGAAGTTGGTAATCTCTGCCAAGGAAACAGAGTTTGCTGTTCTATAAGCTGGATAATCACTGGTGACTTCCTACCCCCTAAATGCAATCACCTCTTCTTAGCTTTCACTCCCTTCAAATTCTTTATTGAACTCAACACAATAAAATCATCTGGTCACGAAATTTTCTTCTGCCTCCCTTAGCCTCTGTGACATAGTCCTACTATATATGGTTTACTTCTTTGTTTTTTCCAGTCTGCTTTACTAGAGCTCTTCCTCTATTGCCCTTTAAAAAGCAGCTCTTCTAGGTTGTTTCCTGGGCTACCAATCTTTCTCTCCCCGCGGAGTCCAGTGGCACTTTTAATCCCTGTCCTTCAGTTTAACTTCTGCAGATGGCTTCCATTGGTAGGTCTATCTCAGGACTCTCTAATCCTGTATTTCTAACTTCTGCTTATTTAAAAAAAACAAAAAACAAAAAACCACAAAAAAAAAACCACTTTTTTTTTTTTAAACATAGCTCTTCCATAGGCACTACAAATTTAACAATCCAATACTGCATTCATCCAATTCCTGTTGGCCCCCAAATCCATTCCTAGGAGGTTCTCTTTTGGTGGCTGACATGCCACTGCCATCTCCATAGTTCTTTACACAATGTACTTTAAAAAAAAAAAAAAAAGATTTTATTTATTTATAAGAGACACACACACACACAGGCAGAGTGAGAAGCAGGCTCCATGCAGGGAACCTGATGTGGGATTCGATCCCAGGACTCCAGGATCACATCCTGAGCTGAAGGCAGACCCTTAAAGACTGAGCCACCCAGGCTGCCCAAACAATACGCTTGAACATCAGTCATTTTGCCTCTCATCTTCCCTCCCTACTCCCTGTATCTAATCATATACTAAAAATCCACTGATTTGGCCTCTAGAGCTGAATTGACTTTCCACTGTCACTATTTCTCATTTAGAATATTTTAATGCGATCTTGAGGTGGTTTCTCTCTTTAACCATGCCACATACTGCTACTCATCATGTCCTACCTCTTCTAAAAATATCTTCAATTGGCTACCCCTTGTATATAGAATAAAATTCAGATTGTAGTATGGGGACGTTGAGATTCCCCATAATCTGGAACAATCTGTTTATCAGCTTTCATACCTCTTCCTCACCACTCCGTTTCCACAGGACAAGCCTACCAATCAAACTTGATTTCTCCTTTTTTCTGCCACAGCCCTTTAGGAGTACCAAAAGTCATCCACATCAGTCATCACACTCTGCTTTTTGTTAGAGTCATTTGTGGTTGTTTCCCGGTTAGGTAGGAAGTCTCTGGAGGCCTGGTGCTTATCACCTCACTATGCTCACATCACCTTCAGTATAATAAGATGTTTTCTGCTGCAGATGTTTATTGAGTAAAAACTAGTTTAGCCCTAGCTTCTGCTCACGCTTCAGTTCAAGAGTGGCCTTCTGCACAAGGAGGTAAGCTTTCAGTGTCCATTTATCATCATTCCCCGCTCTCCTTCATTCCACTTAAGAGATGCTCAGTGCTCTCACATTCACTCCTGTCCACCCATGCCTCTTATTGGGGCACCTACCTAAATTCCTCCTTCTAAGCAACTCCAACTCTGAGACCTTTTCCCTCTCAGTTTCTTATGAGAACCACGCATCCCTGAGACAGACTTTAGAGTCCATTCTCTTCATTTTGTCGATGAAAACACAAAGGCCCTGGAAGATGACATGCATTGCCCAAGTTCATGTGATTTATTTGTGGTCTCTCTGAGATAGACCCACGGTCTCCCGACTCCAGGACCACTACTCTTTCCTTTATGCTTTGCCTCCCATCCTGGATCCCAGCACCTTGCAGATTCAGGCTGCTGTTAAAGATGGGCAAGGACCTGCTGCTGACCATGTTCAGGAAGCACCTCTCTCTTAACAACAGTTACCAGCGCTCTCACAATAATGGATTCTAGGGAGTTCATTTAGCACCCCCTGTGATTATTTTGGTCACAAAATTTGGATTATTTTGGTGCTTTTCCCAGCTTCCGAACTCATACCTCAGAGAGACAGGATCTATTCTGGGACGTGTAAAGCCTGCACATTTTCTGCAATGTGCTTCCTTGTGACTGTGTGGTTAGTGATGTTCACTGTCTAACACAACCCTCCCACTCTCTCAGAAACCATGGCAGCAGAGCTCCAGAGGCATCTCCCTGCAGCTTTACAACTTCCTGGGGGAAGAGTTCAGTTCATGAAAGTGTTGTAATTTCTGTGAAGGGTATCTAAAGTCCTTCAAAACACTCATGAATGAGCCTTTTCAATACCACTTGGAAGGAAGTCAGGGACTTCGCCATTGAAACCCTGCAGTAATGAAATTCAATGGCCACAACACAGGAGATATATGAATGCCTCACGGCAGAACAAAGGCCAGCTGAATCAGCCGAGGGCAGTTTCTTCCACAAAATGCATTTACCTGAATAGGAACTTGAATGGTTTTCAGGGAACGACATTGTATCCTTCCAAAAAGTATCACGTGTTCTTTGTTCACCCTCTAAAGCTAGGAATATAAATTTAAACCTTATTCTAGTTTGGTACTGGTGCCATATTTTGGGGGTTTAATTACCAGGACGGGATGATCTGAGGAAGCATGCATTTTTTTTTTTTCTGGATAGGAAACAGAAGCATCGAAAGCTTGCCTTTTCTGCAAGCTTGCATCACAGAATTATAGGTCACTGACGCTTAAGGAACTTTATAGCACATTTAATCCAACCATGTATTTTACAGGTGATCCCTGTTAACCTGATAACAGAGATCATCTAATTTGTGAAAACCAGTCTACTCTAGAAAAAGGAATTAATGGAGTAGGAACCTGGGCACTAAATTATATTATTAGGACTCCGTGTGTACAGAGGCCTGACAGACATGAATGCTCTGGACTTCATCTATTTGCCCTCCACTAATTTTCCTCCCATTTTCTGTCATACAAAGTGGATGATGACTTTGGGAATGTGGTTTCGGGAAGCATGGGAGCGCCTACGGTGCTTTGCGCTAACATTAAAATCATTCCCTTTTGGTTTTAGAAAAAATAACGTAAATGTACTTCAAGTCTTCTTGGTGACACTTAGGTAAATCTATTTAAGAAACGAGAGGGGCACCTGGGTGGCTCAGTGGTTGAGCGTCTGCCTTTAGCCCAGGTCGTGATCCTGAGGTCCTGGGATGAGTACCCATCTGCTTCTCCTTCTGCCTCTCTCTCTCTCTCTCTCTGCGTGTCTCTCATGAATAAATTAAAATCTTAAAAAAAAAAATTAAAAAGTGAGATGAGACACAGTGTTTCAAGATGGCATTGTGACTACCCAACCAATGTACAGAGAAATACTTTATAGAATATAGAGTGCTAGGGACACCTGGGTGGTTACAGCGGTTGAGCACCTGCCTTCAGCCCAGGGTGTGATCCTGAAGACCGGGGATCGAGTCCCACGTGGGGCTCCCTGCATGGGGCCTGCTTCTCCCTCTGCCTGTGTCTCTACCTCTCTCTCTCTCTATCTCTTATGAACAAATAAATAAATCTTTTTTTTTTTTTTTTTAAATAAAGTGCCTTGTAAAAGAAGCGGGCCACTCTATTGACTTTAGGTAGACACTCCGTTCCATTTACTCCTTCGGTAACTATTTACGAAGCAGGACCTGCCAGGTCCTAAGGCTGGATAGTGGGGACGTAAAGAGGAGTTGAACGAGGTCCCGACCCCCAGGTGTCTACAGCAGAGCCCGTTCCTGATTCTGGCAGTGGCAGCCCTCCACCTGCACCCCAACAAAAAAAAACGCCACCAGCTAAGGGTCCCCTGTCTCGTCCGGTCTCAACACTCTGTACTTCTTCCCTTCCTGGCATTGTCAACGATTTCAGCTAAAAGAGAGGAGTAATTAGCCGCTTACTACCTGTCTGCTCCTGACATTCTGGCTCCGTGGGAACAAAGTATCTCGTCTCTTTTATTCTCTGCTTCGTACTCAGCGCCTCGCGCGGCGGGCGTAGGAAACACCAGCAACCAACAGTTGCTGAATGGAGGCAAGAACGTCGGCATGAATGAGAAGCCAACTGAACGTCGAAGACCTGAAGACACCGCAGCACACCGCGTACTACAGCGGGGCGTGCAGAGTACTACGGGGATTCACAGCGGGAGCAGGGAGGAGTCGGTCCGACCGGAGCTCATTTCCAGACGAGGACGTCACCGCTGCAAACTCCGATGCTTGCGCGACTCCGTAACCGGGCTCCGTCTCCCGAGCAGCAGGATCGCGCCAAACGACTCCAGGGCTGGCGTGCACGACGTCCCATGAGGTCACCCGCGGCTCAAAGCCAGAACGACGATCACGGCTCGTTCCCGGGTGCAGGCGCGCAGCCTCCACGTCGACGCGGGCTCCCCGGGCGGCCGCCGCCGGCCACGTGACTCGGGCCCCGCCCGCCCCGCCCCGCCCCCCCGGGGGCGCCTGGGTCGGCCCGCGCGTGCGCAGCTCCTCGGGGCGGCGGGCCGGCGCGCGCTGACAGCTTCCGGTTTGGAGTCCCCGCCCCTGCGCGGCGAGAGGCAGTGCGGGCTCGGCTGTGGGAGCCGAGGGGCGGCGGGGGGGGCAGCGGCAGGGCGCGGTGAGGTGAGGCGAGGTGGGCGCCCGGCCGGGGTTCCCGGAGCCATGGCTTGCTCCATTGTCCAGTTCTGCTACTTCCAGGACCTCCAGGCCGCCCGGGACTTCCTCTTCCCTCACCTGCGGGAGGAGACCCCCAGCGGCGCCGTGCGGAGGGACCCCAGTAAGTGCCCCCCGCCTGCCGCTCCCGTCCCCCGCCCCGCCCCGCCCCGCCCCGCCGCGGCCGCTGCTCGGCGGGCGCGGGGCCCCTCGTCCCCCCGCGCGGGGATCCCCGGCCCTCCTCGTCCTACGGCTCCGTCCGCCCTGGCGGCGTCCGTGTCGTCCTCCTGTCGCCCAGCCTTCTCCTCAGCCGCTCGCCCTCGGGTCAGAACCGCGCCGCGCTTCCGGTCGCCTCTGCCGACCCCGCTCCCCGCCCCTCCCCCCGCCCCGCTCCGGCCCGCCGGCCCCGCGGTCGCATCCTCGCTCCCGAGCCTTGCCAGCTGTCAGCGCTGCCCCCGGTGCAGCCTCCGCCTCCCCGCTCCGAGCCTGGGACTGGGGCCTTGTGTCGCCCTCCCTCCCGAGAAAGTGTTGCTCACCGCCCGGTCTCCAGTCTTCCAGCCCCTTCCCCTCCCCCCCCTCCCCCCACCCCATGCAGATGTACAGAATAAACGATTGACAATTGAGTGACTCCTGAGGTGGTGAGTAAGCGTCTCCCAAATAAGGAAAACCTGCCAGGAAGTGAGCGCGAATCTAGAGCAGGAACCAAAATTACGGTGCGAGGGCCCGGAAAAGTTGATTTCCTTTAGGGAGACGAGACGCCTGCCACCTGTGATTATCATCAAAAGCGTGTTAAACAAGCCCCAGCCCAGGTAGCATCAAACCCCCAAGTCTGCTGTATGAGATATGGCTTAGTTTCTCAGAATCTTCCACATTTCCCCTGTGGAAGGGGTGTGCGTTGTGCAGTTTATTGGTTTCTTCTTCGCATCTCCCACCTGAAGGATACTCGGTTCTGTGGTACGGTGCTGTCGCTTTGTGCTGTAGCGGGATGGTGAGGAGAGGTCCACCGGATATGCTCCGTGCCCTGTGAGTAGAAGACCCCAAATCTGTGCCCATCAAGTAGGGCTGCAGATCAAATGAGGTTGGTGGTCTCTGCCCTCATGGAGCTAAAGTTTACTGGGACAAATTAACAGCGACCATTCCGTGTGATATATATACACACATATATATACACACATATATATGTATATATGCACACACATACACATGTATATGCATGCATACGCATATGCACACGTAGGTATATATACATACATATATATGTGTGTATATACACACCTGTACATATATGTATACGTATCTGGCACTAGCAGACACTCCTTGCAGTGGCAATACTCAAGCCCACCTTTGAAGTAGTGGTTGGTTAGATACACGGGGACACGTGATAGAATGTGCCGAGGAAGAGAGGCCTGAGATGACGTGACATTTAGAAAACTAAGAATTGCCGCTTGGCTGAAGAGGAGGATGTGGGAGAGCTGCGGCTATAAAGGTGTTTCATCACAAGAAGCCTGTGGAAGCAGTGGGATGTCTTAGAAAGGCTTCTCAGCAGAGAAAGGACATGGGCAGGTTTGTACTTCTATTCATCAAAGTGTTTGGATACCTGTTAGGTACTTTGGTCGCGGTGTGGTGAGATGGGAAGCAGGGAAATTGGAGGGGGGGAGGGTGTTGCAGTCCCTCAAAAAGCGACGTGAGCCGGAACTCGGGTAGCTTCAGCAGGACTTGAGAGGAAGAGATGGGTTGGAAAGCTATCAAGGAGATAGAATCTGTACAGGACCTGGTGAAGATCTGGTGATGGGTCCTAGCTGATGAGTGAGAGAGTTGAGAATGCCTTTGGCTTGGGCAAGGGTGTTTAATGAGAGAGGGTGAAGGAGATATTTGGACCCTTTTGCATGTGAGATGTTTGTGGTATGTCAAAGTGAGGGGTCCAGTCAAACACTAGACCTAGAGGTCTAAAACTTAGTAAGGATCCCCAGCCAGAGGTGTGTGTTTGGGAGTTGCCAGCCAAAAGTGTCAGTTCAGTCTCAAAGATTATGCAGAGAAGTGAGTACTGGTTATGCACCCTTAGAGGAGCCTGGTGTATAAGAATCGTGTAGAGGTTAATGGGAAGAAGCCTGAGAAAGAGGAAAACCAGGTGAGAGCAATGCCCAGGAGTGGAGAAAGGAGAGGATTTGATGAAGGGGAAGAGCGGTCAGTAGCTGCAGATGCAGCTGAGGTAAGGGTGCAAAAGTGCCCACTGGTTTTAGGAAAGTGGAGGTGACTGGGGCCTTAGGACAGTCTCTGTGCATTGGTGGAGGCAGAAAGCATATTTACAAGCTATTGAGGAGATAAAAAAAAAAGTTGACTTTTTCAAGGAGCCAGGTGTGAAGGATAATAGATATAGGACAGAGGATGTAGAGGAAACAACAGGTTTTCTCTATCCCCCTGCCACTCCCCTGCTCTTCGTTTACATGGGCAATGGCACCAGGCCTTCTTATATAGATCTTCCAGCCTCCACTCTTGGTTTCTTGTAATTATTTCTCAAAAACGGAATGAACATTTAAAGGCAATTTAGGTCATAACATGGGATCCCGGGTGGCGCAGTGGTTTGGCGCCTGCCTTTGGCCCAGGGCGCGATCCTGGAGACCCGGGATCGAATCCCGCATCGGGCTCCCGGTGCATGGAGCCTGCTTCTCCCTCTGCCTGTGTCTCTGCCTCTCTCTTTTTCTCTCTGTGTGACTATCATAAATAAATAAAAATTAAAAAAAAAATAAAGGCAATTTAGGTCATAACATGCCCCTTTATAACTCTCTGTATTGCACTTAATAGAAGTTCCAAAGTTCTTATATTGTTTTAAAGGCCCTTGAGGTCCTGCCTCCTGCCACTTCTTGCAACTCATACTACTCTCCCCTTATTTTTTGTGCTTCACACACAGTTTGTTGTTAAACCAGTCAGGCTTATTTGTGTTTGAGGCCTTTGCCCTTGCTCTTATCTCTGCTTTGGATGCTGTATGCAGATCTTTGCATTCTAGCTGCATCTTGTTAGTCGAGTCTCCCCTCAAATGCCAACATCTCATGGAGGCCTTTTCTGATCACCTAATCTAACATAGTTGTTCCTGCTCCCTTGATCACATTCGTTACTCCCAGCCATATTGTCTTATTTTTATTACTAGGTCTGTGCTATCCAGTATGGTAGCCTCTAGCCACATCTGGTTGTTGAGCCCTTGAAATGTAACAAGTGCTACTAAGGAACTGAATTTTTAATTTTACTTAATTTGAGCTTAAATTAATTAAAATCTGCCAAGTGTGTCAATAGCCGGATGTGGCCAGTGCATACCATAGTGTATGACGTAATTATAGATGCTAAAATTTAGGCACATACAGGTTGAATAATTGTTCAAGGTCACACAGTGAAGGCTAGTCTAACGATAGGAGCTCAATCCAGGCAGTTGGAGATACGTAGTCATACCACCAAGCATCTGGATTATTTGCAATATGCTTATAGGTTTACAAGTGTGATTTAATTTATCACCCTTTTAATTCAAATTCTGAGGTTTGTGTATGTTAGCGTTATTGGGGCTATCATCAATTCAAGTAGAAAATAAATGGAGAAAGAACATCTTAACCAGGGAGCCCCTTTGCCAAACTGATATTTTACAGCTAAAATAGTGCTTTCATTTACAAGTAAAGATAATCAAAATATGCCGTCCTACTGTTGATAATTTTGTTGGAATTCTTGGGATGACTAGGGCTATGGATTTCCATAATCGCTGCAGGTCTTTCTCCCTGCCTCCACCCCGCAAACAAAGCACCAGGTATTGTAAAGAGCTCTTCATTAAGACAACCTGAACTGGGATCCCTGGGTGGCGCAGCGGTTTGGCGCCTGCCTTTGGCCCAGGGCGCGATCCTGGAGACCCGGGATCGAATCCCACGTCGGGCTCCCGGTGCATGGAGCCTGTTTCTCCCTCTGCCTGTGTCTCTGCCTCTCTCTCTCTCTGTAACTATCATAAATAAATAAAAATTAAAAAAAAAAAAAAAGACAACCTGAACTGAGCAGGTGGGACCTGCCTTAACACCATCCAACCTGAACTGAGCAGGTGGGACCTGCCTTAACACCATCCAACCTGAACTGAGCAGGTGGGACCTGCCTTAACACCATCCAACCTGAACTGAGCAGGTGGGACCTGCCTTAACCTGTTGATGGTGTTTGGCCTTGCTTGGCTTCACTTTATTTGTTATAAATGATTATTGGGAAACAATTCATGAGAACATTTTATATTCCTAGCTTATATAGTTTTAATTTCTTAGCTCATTTCTAGAGGATATATAAAACCAAAGCAACAATAATGATAATCTGGAAGGCTTATTAGTTTAATAATTCTTTTATTTTAATGTGGACAGCTAGCATAGACCTAATGATACCTGGTACCTGGGGACCCAGAACTCAATACTACTGTCTTCCACATTTGAATTGTCAGAGAATAACATTATGACTTTGTTACTTTGTATCCTCAATTATGAAATGAATCTATTTTCTGTGGCTTTAAAAGAGATCTTGAACCCTACTATTTTCCAATGTTTACACTAGTGATAACTATTAATAATTGTTTCTACTCAACAGATGCTATTTCAGACAAAATATTTGGTCTCATATTTTGAAATTTCAGAGGTGGGTAGTATTAGGGGTCCGCACATAAACTACAGTGTCATAATCTCCAGCGAGACTGGAGTTTTAACCAGAACTTTCTGATATTTAAAATTGAGTTGGACAAAAAAAGAAATACATGTACGAGAGGGAGAATCAGAATATTTGGAGGTAATTTGGATATTACAATATTGTGGATCCTGTAATTTACCTGGTAATAAAATAATTTCCTAGTGACATACTAAACAAGTAAGACAACTTTCCTTCTTGCCTCTTTTACTAGAAAGACTGAAGATAAAGCATGCAGGGAATTACATTGGAGTCATCAATTAAAGTCCTATTTTTATACAATCACTGAGCAAAGTGTGCTTTTTAGGGTAACCTAAAGTCATGGGGTCAACTTTACATGATGGGATAATACAAATGGCATAAAATACCCATTTTTTTAAAGGCTTCATGAAAAATCCTTTCTCTTGTTTGAGATCCTACTGGGAGAAAAGACATAATCTGAAAGTAGAACGTTTATAGGAATTTCCAGAAATTTATGGATTTAGTGGATTTTATTAGCAATTTAAGATTGGAAGAGGCTCTCACAGATAAAATTTGTCATGAGGAAATTGAGACGAGTAGTCTTTAATTTTTTCATGGAGCTAATGTTTGATGAGTACTTCCTATGTACTAGGCACAAAGTAGTCTTAAAGGGTGAATAAAATAGGTCCCTATCCTCAAGGAACATTCAGTCAATAAAGGAAATAAGTATGTAAAAGGAGCATTAAAAGTGTTGTCCTATAATTTGGCACATGACAGAGATGGAAGGAATGTTTATTCTACATGGGGGACTCGGGGAGTTGTCTTAGAGAAAATGTCATCTTCACTAAGTCTTAATTGTTTTTTTTTTGTCTTAATTGTTTAATAGATGCTTGTCAGGTGGAGAGAAAGTGGTCAGGCAAGGGATATGAACAGATGGGGTTTAGAAAACTGCAAGTAGAAAATTGTGAGAGTGGGGTACGATAAGGGGTGAAGCTGCAGGGATTGTCAGGAACTTAAATTTTATACAGTAGCAGGGTTGTCAGATGGAAATTAAGAGTATTTTGGAGTTGCATGGAAATTTGCCTAAGGGTTACTTGGGAACAGATAGTTTTAAGTAAGTTAATTTACAAATACTTTTATGAAAGTACCTACTTTTCTATCCTGCCCTCCTTGCACTTTACTAAATAAAGGCTCACCTTTCATACATTCTGAATATTATTATTCCAAGGTGTTTAAAAAAAAACAAAAACTTCTCTTTTACTCAAGGGACTATGAACTCCCCAATCCATCTCATTGGGACATTTCCAAATAATTTTTGCTATTTATGTTTAATAGTCATCAAAATTTGTGATATATGTATGTTATTCTCAGTTATCAACTTCTAATAATAATTATAATAGCTCAAGAAAAAGCGTTTTTTTTAAAAGGTTTTATTTATTCATGAGAGACAGACAGAGAGAGAGGAAGAGACATAGGCAGAGGGAAAAGCAGGCCCCATGCAGGAAGCCCAATGTGGGACTTGATCTTGGGACTCCAGGATCACACCCTGAGCCAAAGGCTCAACCGCTGAACTACCCAGGCGTCCCAAGAAGAAACATTTTAATATGTGGAGTTATTACAGGAAAACTTTTCTCATTTCATGTTTTTGCAGAGAAATTTTTGGATTAATCATAAAAATATATTAATATTACATTAGAGTAGCACTCTGGAGGAAATGGAATGGAAATAAGAATTTATGGAGAAAAGAGGATTTATTAAAATTACTTTTAGAGAACAATTTTTTAACATGGTGTCTATCATTCCGTTATATGTAAAATGTGAATAAATTTAAAAGGATGTATACATTTATATTAAATTGTCAATGTTTATTGTACATCAGAAATGACATTTGTGCAAGGGATACATACCATTGAAAACCTCTTGGGGTGTATATAAACAAAAAGTTTGAAGATAATATTCTATAAGTCTCAGTCATTCCCACCTTTTTTTTTTTTTTTGTCATAACACACATGAAAAATGAGACTTGGTATCTGAATAGTGAAAGCAATTTTGAAAAAAAAAAAAGTTGGAGGACTCATACGTCTTGATTTCAAACATTACAAAAACTGCAGTAATCCATCAAATCCAAGTAATCGAACTGGTACTGGCATAAAGACAAATAGACCAGTAGGCTAGAGTCTGGAAATAAACCTTTGCATATATGGTTAAATGATCTTTGACAAGAGTACCAAGACCACTCAGTGGGGAAAAAGGGCAGTTTCTTCAGCAAATGGTACTGGGAAAACTACATATCCATAAACAAAAGAATGAATTTGGACCTTCGTCTTATATACAAAAATTAACTCAAAATGGATTAAAGACTTAAACGTAACACCTAAAATTGTAAATGCTTAGAAGAAAACATAGGGGGAAGCTTCATGACATTGGACTTCATAACTAGTTCTTGGCTATAACACAAAGTATAGGCAATGAAAGCAAAAACAGGCAAATGGGAGTATATCAAACTTTAAAATTTCTGTGAATCAAAGGATAGGATCAACAGTAAAAAGGCAACCTACAGAATGGGAGAAAATATTTGTAAATCATGTATCTGATAAAGGACTAGTATCCACGATATATAAAGTGCTGAACTGAGCTACAGCTCAATAGTAAAATAAACTGATTTAAATCTGGGCAAAGGACTTGAATAGACATTTTCCAAAGATGTCATAGAAATGATCATAAACCGTGAATAGATGGTCAATATCAGTTATCATAAGAGAAATGCAAATCAAAACCATAATGAGAGATCACTTCATATCCATTATGATGGCTATTATTAAAAAAATAACAACTGGTGGCAAGGATGTGAAGAAATTGGAGCTCTATACTGTTGGTAGAATTGTAAAATGGTGTAACTGCTATGCAAAACAGTATGGAATTTCCTAAAAAAAAAAGAATTACTGTATAATCCAGCAACCTCATTTCTGGGTATATATCCAAAAGAGCTGAAAGCAATGTCTCAGGGATATTTGCACACCTATGTTCATAGAGGAAATAAATTCAGTTCTTTAGTCATACTAGCTACTTTTCAAGTGCTCAATGACTACATATGCCTAATGGATACCTTACTGGACAGCACAGATATAGAACAGTTCCATCACCAAAGAAAGTTCTTTCTGTTGTGCTGCTGTGGTGAGAATCTTCTGAGACTTTCTGCTTAGACAATAAACATACAGACCTGCTGCTTGGGTATTTATTTTTAATTTTATATTGTCCCATTTTGTAAAATATATATTCTGGAACTTTTTTTTGGTATACTTAATTATATAATGTCAACATCTTTCCAAGTTTGTATATGCAACTCTATAGCAATTTTTTCTAATGGCTGCACAGTGTTCCAGTGAAGACTCCACCAGGCTATATTTAACTGTTCTATCAACGAACATTTAGATTATTTCCAAAATTTTTGCTATAAGAAAATGCTGCAGTAAGCATCCTTATGCATGTCTTTATGTAGGATGTTGGTGTTTCTATATGTACTTTTCTAGAATTAGAATTGCTGAATAATAGAAATTCACATTTTATTTATTTATTATTTTTTTAAAGAGTTTTTTTTAATTTTTATTTATTTATTTATTTATTTATTTATTTTTTTATTTATGATAGTCACAGAGAGAGAGAGACATAGTTTTATTTATGATAGTCACAGAGAGAGAGAGAGACATAGGCAGAAGGAGAAGCAGGCTCCATGCACGGGGAGCCCGATGTGGGATTCGATCCCGGGTCTCCAGGATCACGCCCTGGGCCAAAGGCAGGCGCCAAACCGCTGCGCCACCCAGGGATCCCTATTTTTTTATTTATTTATGATAGTCACAGAGAGAGAGAGGCAGAGACATAGGCAGAGGGAGAAGCAGGCTCCATGCACCGAGAGCCCGATGTGGGATTCGATCCCGGGTCTCCAGGATCGCGCCCTGGGCCAAAGGCAGGCGCCAAACCGCTGTGCCACCCAGGGATCCCGAAATTCACATTTTAAATGCTGGTTACAGTTGCCAGATAAATCTAAAAATTGGTCAGGTTCATTCCTATCTATGGTAAACAGAAATGCCTCTTTACACATGTATTTGTTGACACTCTGTGTTACTAGTTTGAGTGTTGCTTTTCTGATATGTGAACAACAGTTCTCCTGTTTTAAGATTATTGTCAGGCTTTATCTGTATTTTTTTTTTTTTGAAGCAGCAGGTAATAGCAAAGTTAAGCTGGTATTGGAAGAATTTATAAAGTTTTCTCACAGAGACTAGTTGAATATTAGAATGGGTTAAATAATAGTCTTGAATTGTCTTCTTTAGACTATGCGAAATTAGCAATAGCTAGCATTATTTACATGCCTTCACCCATATTTTGTAATGGCACACCCTCACCTTATGTGCTTATCCTTTTCTGCTGCTCTGGTTATGATAAACCAGTAACATCTTTTACAAGGAAACAATTGTAAAAGATGCAGAAAAAAAAAAAAGAGAAAAAAAGAGGAAAAAAAGATTTAAAAAAAGGAAAAAAAGATGCAGAAGTTTTTTTCTGATATACATAAGGTATTATTGACTTTAGTGGTTTCCTTTGAAAAACAAAATGAATAGAAAATGGAATAGGGCAATTAAATTTCATTGTCTATATGTACTGTTTTTGTTAAGGTGGGTCTAAAGATTTCTTAGGTTTTTGGGCAAAGGGAGCATGTTTGTTTTGATAAACTTAGAGCAGAAGGATATAGCATTTCTGCTTAAAGATATTTTCAGTTCTGTCATTTTGTCAGTTGTCTATTAGGGCATACTTTCTTATGTGATATGAGAGGTCACTTCTTGACAACAGGGGTCATTAGAATTCTAGAACTGAAAGAGCCCTTAAAGATCTAGTTTGACTTAATTGATTTGAAAGAAAGAGACTCTGCTTGTTGAAATGGGATGCCCTCATTTTAGATTGCTACATATTTTTATGTGCTGAAAAGAATATGCTAATACAAAATTTATTTTCCCATTTCCCTAGAAATATAAAAAGATGAATAATTCTGAGCCATAGGAAATTAAGCAGCTTCTCTATTCTTGTTATTTTTTTTACTTTTATTGGTATATGATGGGTTCTTTGCATTGGCCAAGAAGAGCCAGCTAAAATTTGTTGAAGTTTTTTTTTTTCTTAATATTTTATTTATTTATTCATGAGAGACACAGAGAGAGAGAGAGAGAGGGAGAGGCAGAGACACAGGGAGAGGGAGAAGCAGGCCCCATGCAGGGAGCCCGATGTGGGACTCGATCCCAAGACTCCAGGATCACGCCCTGGGCCAAAGGCAGGTGCCAAACTGCTGAGCCTCTCAGGGATCCCGGAAGTTTTCAATTATTTACAAATCATAGGTTCTAGAGGTTCTTGCTCTTCACAGGAACGAGTATATTTTTTGTCGTGTCTCAGAAGAATGGAAATGAATGTGTTTCTGTGCTAATAAGATCTTTTATTAGACCATGGAGATTAAATTAAGTTTTTCTTTTCCAAACATTTAGTGATTTCAGTTTCTCATTTAGTTTTTGATCTTGACATACTCATATTGGAAAAACCAAATACTGCCAAATTAATTGCCCACTTCAGGATTCAATTTCCTTTCTAGCTTCCGGTTCTTGTTATATGAGAAACACTGAGTTTATGAGGACAGACTGTTCAGAAGCAAATCAGAATAAGGTATTTTTGGAATTAAAAAGAGCTATGGAAAGCAGAAGTTGAATTTCTTATTTGAGCTTTTGTTGGTAGAATAATTTATTCACTGGAAATACTCCTAAAAAGACATCTCTAATTTTTGATGACTGAATTAAAATGTGTTTTCCCTATGTTTCAATGACTATAACATTTATCAAGTGAGAGACTGAGTAGCTTTTTTATACCAGTATAATCTCTTCAGGGGAAAAAATTCTCTCCAGAAGGAGAGATAGTTACATTTTACATGTTGAAGTTAAGTCACTGTTTTTTTTTGTTTTGTTTTGTTTTGTTTTTTTCATTCAGGCAAAACGTTGAACTTGATAAGGATAAAAACAACACTTTATGCTTATGTTATCAATTCCTCTGGGCATTTCACAATAGTCCTCTTCAGGAACAGATATAAAGTTCAGCATTGAAAAGTCAAGTGGCTAATCTGTGGGGAAGTAGTTGCTTTTTGTTACTATTACGTATTACTTCAGTTTGCTTGTTTTTTATTTCTCTCACATCATATAAGTTGGTTAGAGATCCGCTTATGATTTTTTTTTTATGTAAAGAGCAAGAATGATTGAAGATGTGGTATGAAACAAGAATGAAGGGTAATTTCATCAAATGAGGTGAACTAACAAAATATTTTAAGCTGGCTAGCTTCTGTAAAGACTCAGAATCCTAATGTAATCCTTGATTTTCTGTGAATTATTTTTTTTAAGATTATTTATTTATTTATTAATGAGAGATAACAGAGGGACAGAGACACAGGCAGAGGGAGAAGCAGGCTCCATGCAGGGACCTGACGGATTCCCAGTCTCCAGGATCAGGCCCTGGGTTGAAGGTGGCGCTAAACCACTGAGCCACCAGAACTGCCCAATTTTCTGTGAATTTTAAGGGAAGTTGGCTAAGAGTGTGAAAATGGATTTTAAAGGAAGCTTCACTCTTCAAGAAAGGCTTGTCCCCTTTATTCCCCCCCCCCATTAAAAGATTCAAAACTAAGCAGAAGTATCTCATGTACTCAGAAATGCCAGTTTTTTCAGTAGGTTGTGCAGGAAATGCGGTGGGAAACCCCAGTTAAAACATGAGCCTTTGAGGGATGCCTGGGTGTCTCCGTCAGTTAAGCATCTGCATTCAGCTCTGGTCCTGATTCCAGGGTCCTGGGATTGAGCCCTGCATCAGGCTCCCTCCCTGCTCAGTGCGGTGTGTGCTTCTCCCTTTCCCTCTGCTCCTCCCCCTACTCCTGCTCCCTCGCTCTCTGTGTTTCTCTCAAATAAATAAAATCTTAAAACAAAACAAAACATGAGCCTTTGAAATATTTAGCTTATAGCCAGATGCTATCCTGATGTAATATAGTTGTAAAATAACTGCTTTAGGAGCAACATCCGGCACATGAATCATAGCATGAACGTAGCAAGACTAGGGAAGCATTCTTATAATCTATTTTTAGGCTTCTCCAATAAGCAATATTTGCCATTTTTTAAAAGCTTTTTTTTACAGATAAGTTTATTTTTACTTTTTAAATTGTAATTCCAGTATAATTAACATAGTGTTATATTAGCTTCAAGTGTACCAAATCAGGTGTTCAACAATTCCATTTATCACCCAGTGCTCATCACAAGTGTGTTCCTTAATCCCCATCTCCTATTTCACCCATCCCCCTACCCACTTACCCTCTGTTAATCATAAGTTCTCTATAGTTAATAGTTTCTTTTTTTTTTTTTTTAGTTAATAGTTTCTTAGTTTGTTTCTGTTTTTTCTTCCCCTTTGCTTGTTTTGTTTCTTACATGACACATATAATTGAAATCATGGTATTTATCTTTCCCTGGCTTATTTCATTTAAATGTCACAGTCTTTGAATCCATCCATGTTGTTGTAAATGGCAAGATTTCATGGGTTTTATGGCTGATATTCCACTGTTTATGTATACCACTTCTTTATCCATTCATCTATTGATGGATGCTTGGGCTGTTTCAGTAATTTGGCTATTATAAATAAGGCTGAAATAAACACATGAATGCATGTATCCTTTTGGGTTAGTATTTTCATATTCTTTGGGTGGACTTACTGGATCATATGGTAATTCTATTTTTCATTGTTTGAGGAACCTCCATAGTGTTCCACAGTGGCTGCACCCTTTTGTATTCCCACCAGTCATGCATAAGGGTTCCTTTTCACCACATCCTCATCAACACTTGTTGTTTCTTGTATTTTTGATTTTAGCTATTTGGGCAAGTGTGAGGTGCTATCTTGTTGTGGTTTCGATTGGCATTTCCCTGATGAGAAATGATGTTGAGCATCTTTTTATGTGTCTGTTGGTCATCTGTAGATCTTCTTTGGAGAAATGTCTATTTGCGTCTTTTGCCCATTTTTAATTGGATTATTTTGTGTTGAGTTATATAAATTCTTTATATATTTTGGATACTAACTCTTTATTAGATATGTCTTTTGCAAATACCTTTTACCATTCAGGAGGTTGTCTTTTAGTTTTGTTAACTGTTTTTCTTTGCTGTGCAGCTCTTTGTTTTGATGTAGTTCCAACAGTTTATTTTTGTGTGTGTGTGTTCCTTGCCTCAGGAGACATATCTAGAAAAATGTTGCTTTGGCTGATGTCAGAGAAATTACTGCCTGTGTTCTCTGCTAGGAATTTTTATGGTTTCAGGTTTCACATTTAGGTATTTTATCTGTTTTGGTGTATTTTAGTGTATGGTGTGAGAAAGTGGTCCAGTTTCATGCTTTTCATATAGCTGTCCACTTTTCCCAATACCACTTGTTGAAGAGATTGTCTCCCATTGTATATTCTTGCTTTCTTTATTGAAGATTAATTGACTGTATAATCGTGGGTTTATTCCTGGGCTATCTGTTCCATTGATCTATATATATATATATGTCTATTTTTGTGCTAGTATCCTACTCTTGATTACTACGGCTTTGTAGTATGTCCTGAAATCTAGAATTCTTATACCTCACTTTTTATTTTTTTCCCAACGTTGCTCTATTTGAGGTCTTTTGTGGTGCCATTACAAATTTTAAGATTGTTCTAATTCTGTGAAAAATGCTGTTGCTATTTTGATAGGGATTGCATTAAATGTGTAGACTGCTTTGTCTAGACATTTTAACAATATTCTTCTAATTTATGAGTGTGGATTATCTTTCCATTTGTGTTGTCTTCAGTATCCTTCATCAGTGTTTTATAGATTTTAGAGTACATGTCTTTCACCTCTTTGGTTAAGTTTAGTCCTAACTATCTTATTGTTTTTGGTGCAATTGTAGGTAGGATTGTTTTCTTAATTGCTGTTTTTGCTGCTTCATTATTAGTGTATAGAAATACCATAGATTTCTATATGTTGTTTTTTGCATCCTGTGACCTTACTGGATTAATTTATCAGTTGTAGTTTTTGGTGGAGTCTTTCAGGTTTTCCATATATGGTATCAGGTCAATTGCAAATAGAGTTTTACTACTTCTTACAAATTTGGATGCCTTTTACTTCTTTATGCTGTTTAATTGCTGTAGCTAGGACTTCCAGTGCTATAGTGAATAAAGGTGATAAGAATGGACATCCTTGGGGCGCCTGGGTGGCTGAGTGCTTGAGCGTCTACTTTTGGCTCCAGTCATGATCCTGAGATCTTGGAATCAAGTCCTGTTTTGGGCTCCCCTCAGGAAGCCTGCTTCTCCCTCTGCCTGTGTCTCTGCCTCTCTGTGTCTATCATAAATAAATAAAATCTTAAAAAAAAAATGAATGGACATTTTTTTCTTGTTCCTCCTCTTAGGGGAAAAACTCTGTTTTTCCCACATTTTTCGCTGTGGGTTTTCCATTTGGCCTTTATTATGTTGAAGTATGGTCCCTCTAAACTTATTTTGTAGAGGAATTTTTTTTTATCATAAATGGATGTTGTCATTTGTCAAATGCTTTTTCTGCATCTATTGAAATGATCATATGGTTTTTAACCCTTTATCTTACTGATTTGATGTATTACCTTAATTGATTTGTGAATATTGAGCTATCCCTGCATCCTAGGGATAAACTCCACTTGATAGAGAATGATAATTTTAACAGTTGTTAGGAGGTTCTAAATGCTGAGCACTGTTCCTAGTGCTTTGGATGTAGTAACTCTAACAACTATATGAAGTAAATACAGGTTTTTAAATATATATTTTATTTATTTATTCATGAGAGGGAGAGGCAGAAGGAGAGGGAGAAGCAGGCTCCATGCAGGGAGCACGATGTGGGACTCTATCCAGGATTCGGGGATCACATCCTGAGCCAAAGACAAACGCTCAACCGCTGAGCCACCCAGGAATCCTGAAGTAATACAGTTATCAACTCCATTTTGCTAAAGAGGAAGCTGAGGCAGGAAGAAATTAAATAAGTTGCCTAAGGTTATATAACTCTTTAGGGGTAAAACTGGGTATCCAACCCGAACAACCTGACCCTAGAGACCTAATAATTAGGACCTGTGTTGTCTTATACTTGTAGCCATTAGCTGCATATACTTTTGAGCACTTGAAATGTGGCTAGTCCAAACAGATGTGCTCTAAGAATAAAATACACATCAGATTTTGAAGACTTAGTATGGGGTAAAAAGTAAAGTATCTTATGAGTAATTTAACAAGATATCATTTCAATATTTAACATTGACTACATATTGAAATGATATCTTGGCTGTATTAAATAACATCTGTTATTAAAGTTATACCTGATGTTTTCTACTTTTAAAATGTGGCTACGAGTAAATTTAAAATGAAATGTGTGGCTTGCATTATATTTTTATTGGACAGTGCTGCTAAGGACAACTTACCAATGAGTCGAGTCTAACTGGGAAGAAGAAATAGAAGGGTGGTGCCAGGCAAAGGGAAAAAAGATATTTAGGATCAGATTAGACTGGCGTTTGTCTTTGAGGGTAGTGTTCACAGAGTGATCCATGGACAGTCTACATCAGATCTGCAGGGTGAGGCCAACCCTGAAACTTTAGTCATCTTTAATTCATTATTTGCACCTCTTGCAGAGTTTTTAGGGCTGCCTAGAGAGAGGAATCTGCAGAAGAGACAGTAACTCTGGTTTTATAAAGGCAGTGAATATGAAACCCATACTCTTTAATTTTCTGGTCAATTTTGTTGAATTTGGACTTCAGCAAAATTAAAGACAGAAAAAAAAGACAGAAAATTGATGACAGTTAAAGATTTGCTTTTCAGAGATTGGGTGTTTGCTACTTGCTTATTTAATAAATGAGGGAAACACTTAAAATTACCTTATAATTTAGCCTTTGACTGAAATGAGTGCCACTTAGCTCAGTAAGCAAACTGGGTAAGTGCCATTAGCTCTGTGTTTTAGTGATTTGTTTGGAGTGTTTGGAATGTTTACATTGGATCCTGACCACCCTAAATAAGTCGTAAGTTCTGTTCCCCTTATTCTATAGTACACTTTGGTAAACTGACTTACCTCTTAAGTTGTACCACAGCTTGGTGTTAAAATTCAAAATATCCTATGGGCCAGGGTAATTTTAATCTTTTCTAAGAGATACATGGTGAACTATTAGCTTTTCTTTATAGTAACTAATAATAAAAAGTTAGTGTGATTTTGTCATGAGTACATAGAATTTATAGATCTTAAGGTCTTAAAGTAATGGTTCATATTGACATTAAACAGTGCACAGTTCTTAAATATATGTTAAATATATTGCTTTTATTATCCACAGTCTTCATTAAGGATAAATTTAAAAATACTGATAATGGGAGCAACTGAAGAATGTCAACATTCATAGAAAAGTTCCCAGAGGGAAAGACTGCCTGAATAAAATTGTTTACCTGAATGGCAACTTGATAAGACATTCATCAGCTTTTTTTTTTTTTATATACACCATCCTTTTTTTTTTTTTTTAATAATGTGCTTGGCCTGCTTGCATAGGCATAGGAATAACCTAACCTCGGTAAAGTGCTAAGATGCCAACACTTTTTAACAGCAGACTATAGCTATCAAATAGCAGCCTGCAAAATAGTATCAAGTGATTTTCAACAGACCTTAGGAGGCTACAAAATTTATATTACTAGCACAGAGTAGAAATAGCCATAAGGGTAGTGCCCAGTTTGCAAATGTTTCCCTTTAAAATAAAATGTTTTCTATTTTTATGTTGACTAGAATCTAGAATGCATTTTATAGTATTATAAATAGATTCAGGATTCCAGACCAACCTTCAAACACATCTTTAATCTTCCTAATAGTTCTGTTTCACCTTTTAAACTCTGTGCCATGACTTCTTTAGAAAATGTATTCCCATCATTGGAGGAGATACCTGGTTAAGTCCCCTTTCTCTTTTGTTAATAGGAACTTTTCAGTCAAAGGCCTTGAGAAATAGAAATCTCCATAAACACAAATATCTTGTATAAAGAAAGTATTTCTCAAGATCTTTCTCTTCCTGGATGTTTGGAATAACCACATAAAGAGATACTGGGTCTCTGCAGGGGCAGGAAATCCAAATTGGTGCTGTCTTTTGATTGTATGAGTCATTTGTGAATTGACTCAGGTACTTTGTATTCCAGTACAGAGGAGAAATAACACATTTTTCATAGTATTGTAGAGCATTCAGCAGAGGTTATGTGCACCAACTAAGCTCTTTGAAGGCTTATTTGCTTTTGTCTCTACACTTACCACAGTGGCCAACACATAAAAGATGCTGTGTTTGTTGAATGGATGATTGAATGAATGGAGTGAATCATTACCTGACCCCATGCTTTCTCTCAGATTGTGGTATTTCGATAGATTCTTTCTATAGCAATATTAAAATGGAATCACAGATTTTAGAGTGATAAGCTTTTTAAGGTTGCTTTCTCAAACAAGAAAAACAGCATTTTCTAAAATTCTGTAGATGGAATGGTTTAGTTGCCATGAGCCCACAATACAGCAGTTGTTTTTGGTGTAGTGGAAAAATTAGCAGAAAAAAGAAATTGCCTAAGTGAATTAGATTGCCAAAGAACAAACTAATTTTCCAAGTTATCAAAAAAATTTCCAAATCTGATAACAGAATGCTTCTATTTAAAAATAATACATAATAATCTTGCTTTGGCCTTGACTATAAGTCTCATGTTTCCTAATTTTTATGCTTCTTCATAAGCCACAGAAGAAGTAGGTAGAGCAGAATACTTGTGAGCTTGGGCTTTGGAACTCTGGAAGCCCTTTTTCAAACCCCACTCTGCCACTTAATTCTCTGTGATCTCGGTCAAGCTATATAAACTAAGTAATCTGGTTGTCTCATTGTAGAAAGGGGATGATAATTCTTGTCATGCTTAAGTGAGTTTATGTCTATAAAGCACTTAGACACACAGAAATGCCGAATACATGTTAGTTGTTACACGAAAACCCCTGTATGTAAGTTGCCCCTTTTTGCCTTTGCTCATGCTGACCTTTCTTTCAAATATATTTGAAAAGTTCCTTGCTGCTTTTTAAAGGCTTAGGTTAAGGTGACTCCTCCCTGTATATTGTCATCCCTCTCATTCTCTCATCCTTTTTATGGTAGTTGTTATAGTACTCACCGTGTACTATAGTTATGTGTTTGTCTGCTAGTAGACATTAGATCATAAGATCTTTAAAGACAAGGAATGTTTTTGAATTTTTCTTAGTTCCTACCAGAGGGCATGGCACATGGTATTTAACAGAGTATTTGTTAAATTGTTTAATTGACGTGTATATGGAAATCTTCTATAAGTTGTGCGGTGCTAATCGGATGATAGCACTGTTTTAGGACTTAATATATGGCTAGCAATGTGCTTGGCATATTAGGAAGTAGTTTCCTGGTATTTTAGTACCGAAGATGAGAATATTATCACAAAGCTAATTGAGCAGATTCCAAGTGCCAAACTGTTAACTTTCTTATCATCTGTATGTAAATCATTTTAGCAACTTTTAAACCTTATATGTGCTTGAAAGTTTTGTGTCCTTCTTACTGTAAGCATCCTAGATACCAGGTTCAGTCCCATCTTTTGTTTTTTTTAAAAGATTATTTATTTGACACAAGGAGAGAGGGAGAGCGTGCACAAACAGGGGGAGTGGCAGGCAGAGGGAGAGGGAGAAGCAGGCTCCCCCACTGAGCAGGGAGCCCATGTGGGGATCATGACCTGAGCTGAAAGCAGATGCTTGACAGACTGAGCCACCCAGGCATCCCCCAGTCCCACCTTTTAAAATGATTCTTCCTTAGAAATTTGAAGCTGATTGGTTTAAATTCAGTATTTTATTTATATCTTGTATTTTAATGGCTAAGTCTTTAGAACTGAAAACTTATGGGTTAGGCACTGAGGCCTTTGGTATGCTTTTTAATTTAAGTCCTTGAAACAGGGCAGCCTGGGTGGCTCAGCGGTTTAGCGCCACCTTTGGTCCAGGGAGTGATCCTGGAAACCCAGTATCTAGTCCCACATCAGACTCCCTGCATGGAGCCTGCTTCTCCCTCTGCCTGTGTCTCTGCGTCTCTCTCTGTGTGTCTCTCATGAATGAATAAATAAAATCTTAAAAAATTAAAAAAACCAAATCCTTGTAACAGCCCTACTAGATGTAAACACTTTTATTTTCTATGCTTTTATGGAGATAAGTAAAGCTTATAGATGTGGGGTAACTTGATGGTAAGGGCTAGTTCCAGGATACGAACCTAGGCAATTTGATTCTGGGGGCTAAATTTATGGTTTTTCAAGTGCCTGCCCTTTTTATATTTTCTTTGAACTTTATCTGTTTTTTAATTTAGTTTGAGTTAATATAAAATGTCTAATATTTGTCTTAGAGTAGTTGCTCAAAAAGTGATAGCTTTATTCCTCTTCTGATATGATATATCATGAGATAAATTCAAAGATAATTATAGAAAAGTAATAGGAGCAGTGTGAGGGATCATAATCATAGCTACGAGATTTTTAATTCCTTATTGCAGTGTTTGTTGAACATCCTCTTTTAATCTGAGAAAGTGTTCTTGTGTAAGACATCACAGAGTATCAGAAAATAAAAATCATGAACCTCTTCAAAATTCAGGGTCTTTTTCATTGTCTTATGAAAAACCAGTTACATGAGGACATCTGTATGGAATTTTAGGTGTGTTTTTTTTGTCATTGTGTTTAATTTGTCATGTCTGAGCAACAAATGTTTGTCATTTTAAGGATTTTTAAAATTCACTTTTGTGGTTTGGTTTAAATGTGGATAAACCTAACATCCAATATCTTGAGATCAAATGGCTTGCAGTTTTACTATTACATAGGTTGGGAAATTCAGGACAAATGTTTCTTAGTTATTATTACATATAGAAAAATCCTGCTATTATATAGTTTACTTTTTTTCTCCCTTAATACCAGAATAATATTTATATATCAGGTGTTGGTTCTATTACATTTAGAGAAAATGTTTTATAAAATGTGTCAAGCTCTGTATTTCATGTAAGCACTTTTCATCTTTTTTAATAATAGGTAAATCAACAAACTGGGAAGATGATGGTTGGGGAGCATGGGAAGAAACAGAACCCCAAGAACCTGTAAGTCATAAATGTATGCATGTTTGTTGAAAGTGGCATTTTCCATTTGTAATGATGGTGACATATTCCTGTGTTTGGTTGTCATTTTAAAACCTTCGTCAAGAAAATCTTTGTGCTTACTTAATAATACCTATGTAGATACCTTTCTTAAGGACTTAACTTTATAGTTAAGCAGGCTAAATGAAAAATAACTGCTTTGGGATTCTTTCTCCTTCATTAGTTATTATTTTAGACTCCTCCACTTATTTTTTCAATATATATTTGTCCAGTGTCCACCATATTCTAGGCAATTTTCTGGTTGCTGCAAGTATAGTAATGAGTAAGGTACATGAAGTCCCTGTGTGTATTTTCACCTATGACTAATAGAAAAAGCTAACCTAAACTGACTTAATAACAAGGACATTCATTAGCTCATATAGAAGGAAGTCAGGGTAGTATGGACTCATAGATGATTTGATCAGGAGATTCAACTCTGTCATCAAGGACTTAAGTTCTTTCCTTCTGTCCACCTCTGCATATATGGTGTTGACTTCATCCTAAAGATTGTTCCTCTCATAGATGGCATGTGCCGCCATGTTTCTTCATTCATGACCAGAGGGAGAAAACGACTAGGGCTTTCTGTGATTCTTGTAGGAGCAGGGAACAACTTTCTCAGAAGCCTCTAGTGAACCTGGCCTATATCTCTTTGGCTGGAATAGGCCAGAAACTCATTTCTGAACTAGTCACTGGCAAGGGATATGAGATTTTTCATCAGTCAGTTCTACCATTCTCTGGAGGTGGAGGATTAAAGTGTCTGCTTCTCCTGAAGCCCATGACTGGATAGGAGTGGAGTTAATACCCGAACAATACCAGGATTTTTTATGAAGAAAGAAGAATAAACATATATATTGAATAGGTCTTCTTATCATCTCTGTTCCCAGCAGCTTACACTCAAATGGGGAGAGAAACTTTTTCAAAAAGATAGATAAAAGTATCAAATAGTGGTAATCAAAATTACATAGAGGATTCAAATGGTGATGTGGTGGCAAGTGATCAAAGGACTATGGTTGTTTGGGTGGAAGGTTTTTCAGAGGATGGGATATTGAAGCTGAGATCTGAAAGACAACAGGGAGCCAGCCAGGTGAAGGTCTGGCAGTGAGCATTGCAGGCAGGGCAACAGCTCATGCAGAGGCCCCATGGAAGGACTGGGCTTGGAGTTCGGCAGACATGGATAAGGCCAGTGTGGCTTGGCAGGACTCAGGCTATGATATGGGGTCAGAGAAGTAAGCAGGCCTGATGTAAGGCTTTGTGAATTTGGAGTTTATTCTAAATGTGATAGGAAACCACACATAGCTGATTTCTTTTATTTTTCTTTAAAGGTTTTTTATTATTCATGAGAGACACACAGAGGCAGAGACATAGGCAGAGGGAGAAGCAGGCTCCCTGTGGGGAGCCCATGCGGGACTTGATCCCTGGACCTTGGGATCATGCCCTGAGCCAAAGGCAGACACACAACCGCTGAGTCACCCAGGCATGCCTAATTTCTCATTTTTAAAGGTCATCTTGGCTGCTTTTTGGAATAGGTTGAAGTGGAGAGCAAAAGCTGAAGCAGGGAGACCAATTAGGAGGCTCTCATGGTAATGTAGTTGAGAAATGATGGCTTACCTTAAGGTGGTATCAATGAAGATGAGAAAGTGAGAGATTCACAGATAAGTTTTAGAAATAATGATAAGACTTTCATGTAAATTGGTTGTGAGGGCTGAAGGGGAAAAAAAACAACAGGGATTAACTTCTTTGATGTGGTGTGGAGAAGGTAAAACATACTTGATAAGATGTTGTTACTCCCGAAGGCTGGGTAATAGATACCATTTTCTTTATCTTTGTCAGTGTTTGAAAATGTCCATAATAAATTATTTTGTTTGTTTTTAAAAATACCCCTCCCAGATATTTGGCTTTTGAGCAGCTGGCTAGATGGTATGTCACTTCTAGAGTTGGGGAAAACTAAAGGAATAGGTCTGGGGGAGAAATGAAGGAGCATTGTGTTGCAGGAAGCAGAGCATGCAAAGGTCATACCAATCTATGGAAAAACTCCAAGGGGAGATTAAGAACAGGAAACCATTTCAGAAGGCCTCCTGAATTGAGATGTATTGAATAGGAAGTAATGCAGCTCAAGGAACTTGGTTATACCATCACTTAAGCAAACACACACCTTGTTCCTTGCCTCTCTAGTGCTGTGTTAACAAGGAGACTCAGCAGTACTCTGTCTCTGTTTTTACTATGATCGACTGTCTTCTGCTTACTCAAGAGTTAGACTATTTCATGACTGTTGTTTATATCTTTGACTTGTCTTAGATTCTTTCTCTGCTTTGTTTCACACCTAGAGCTCATATGAGGATTTGATGGGGTCAGTTCATCAGTATTCAGTATAGGATATTTGCAGAGGGTGGGGCATAGTGTTTATGCTGGGCTACTGCATGGGATGTCAGCCCACCTACCACTGTTGCCCTCTGGCCCGACATCCACCAGCAGTCTGGTTAGCTATGGCAAGAATGGGAGGCAGAAGGAAGGAAGAGGAGAGGTATGTGTAAAGAAGTTTGGATGCTCTACATGGCTTTATGTGAGCAAACCTCTCAGAAGGAGATGACTGTGCTTTGAGAATTTCTCAGAAAACGGTAGTGTAACTAGCAGCTGCTTTGCATGTGGTGTTGGATACATTTACTTTTAGTATTTGTTCTCTAGAATCCTATAACTAAGTGACAACAAGCTCCTGAGTAAGTTTGAAGTTTTCTGGAATAAACCTCACAGACATTGGTTGTTAAAGTGGACACATGTATTTATAATCTCAGAGGAGATTCCACTGGGACAGTTATTGTTAAATACGTAAGATGGTGCTGGTGCTGAGTTATGGCACTTACTTACAGACCCAGAGGTCCACATTTTAAGTGTCTGTTGATACATAGTTGGTTCTTTCTGGAATGGATTTTTACTTGTGAGTGACATAGTTGAGGAATTGTGTGTGAGGCTAGTTTTCCTCACAAACATCTCCTAGATTTTCTCTGATAATTTTAAGGGAGTTAGATGACAGTGTGTCAGACCTGCTTTCTGGCTCATCTAGCAGTGTGCCTTCCCTAAGCATATACTTCTTTATGGCATTATAACCTAACATAGTAGAAAATTATTGCAACTACAATTTGGGGTCAGAGAAGCAATAGGCCTGGGGTAAGGCTTTATGCATTTGGAGTTTATTTTAAATGTGATCAGAAACCACACTATTTCTGTTTTGGAAAGCTCACCTTTGCTGCTCTGTGGAATAGGTAGTAGTGGGTCTTTTTATTAGTTGTGCCTCTCATACTCATTAAGGTCATGGGCCAAGAGTTTATAGTATTTCATTTCGATGTGCCACTTTTCCAGCTGATTCTGGGTGATGTGGCCAATGATTCCTAGTTAGAGTGTGTATGTTTAAACAGACTTCCTTTAAATCTGTTAAAGTGTGCCATTTTCTTTTTATTGGCAAGAAAATCCAAAATCCAAGAGTAACATTTTTTAACTATTTCAGTGAAAGGCTGAAATATGCTTCTACTCATTCCAGAGCACATTAATTTTTATGTAATGTAGCACATTTCTTCATTTGGATAAGATTTGAATGTTTACAAATGGCCCATGTGGATGAGGGTAGCTTGTTGTTCTCTTTGTCTTAATTGATTTGCTCACCTAGCCAATTTGACAGATACAGCAAGTGAGAGTTGACAATAATTCTGGGTATAGCAATCATTCCTAACTGTTCTTATTATCCTCCTATGAACCCTTGTACCTTGTCATGATCTTATGTATGTGGTGAAGGAGAAGGTATTTGAATGACAACAAAAGTGGGCCAGGACAGTGATATTGAGATGTTACCTGGATGTTAAAATGATCCTGCTGTATTTAACAGTGTGTCTTGAATTTGGATCCTGTCCTCCAAATAAGACAGCATCTTTGTTCAGGGAGACTGTTTGGTGAATGAGAACAAAAATGGCAGTGTGGCCAGGAAAAAGGATATGACTTCTGTCTTCTTGCACTGCAGCAGCATCTAGAACTGTCACACATAACATCAGTATGACGTTTTGCCAAGTGAAATATTTTATTCCAGGGCAATTAGAAATGTTAACTCAGCTGAGGTAAGAGATTTCTGTTATTTCTATTGCTGTCTAGGATTATGAACAATTCCAAAGGCATAGCCAGCTCTAGAGGTGTAACAAGAATCAGTAAATTTTGACAGATGTATGAACTGCATGCTCTGGTCAAGGTAAGAGATGTAGCCACCTCATCAGAATGGAGAGGGAACGTTGCACTGTTTCTTGTTAGGAACAGATCGTGGACTTAAAACCTGCCCACCCTGAGAGTCTCACTGGCAGGTCTTGTCCACATTAAAGTTGAGGCCAGTGTTGGAACAAGAGAAAGGTCTCAAATTAATTTATGGCTGTGTCAGGGTGCTGTATGTAACTGCAAAAATAGTATAGGGTTCTCTGCCATGGGCCTGTGGTTATCATGACCAGCATAGGAGAGTAGTATGACATGAGAGCAGTGGTGTGTTTTGGTAATAAGTGCTAAGGGAAGAAAGCATGTTCTGATGTTCTTTATCAGCAGAAAGTATACATCCATGACACGGGCAGGCTTCGAGCTTTAAGGATGGCTTCAGTTAGACAAGAGGACGGTTGTCTTTCTCCTGTAGATATTTCATGCCTGTATGAGTCCACTCAGCTGCCATAACAGAATGTCACAGACTGGGTGGCTTAACAGAAATTTATTGTTTCACAATTCTGGAAGCTAGAGGTTCAAGATCAAGGTGCTGTCAGAATTGGTTTCTGGTGAGACCCCTCTTCCTGGCTTGTAGATGGACACCTCACTGTGTCCTCACGTGGCCTGTCCTCTGTATGCAAAGAGAGACAGCAGTGAGTCCTGGTGTCCTTTCTTCTTACAGGGATAACCAGTCTGTCAGATTAAGATTCTGCCCTTATGACCTCATTTAACCTAGTTACCCTCTTACCTCCAAATAACAGTTACACTGGGGGATTAGGTGTTCAACACATGAATTTTGAGAGGATACAATTCAATCTGTAGAAATGCCCCAAATAATGGATCCATGTCAAGCATAATTCTTATGTGTGCAAGTGCAAAGAATAAGGTTAAGGAATTCCTACTTGCCCATAAGTAAATATACTAAAGAATTAAAAATGCAAACAGAACAGACTTTCAAGATGGGAAAAAGAAGGCAAAAGGATATTCTGTACTAAATTTTAAGTGAGCATAATGAAGGGGTAGTGTCTTGCTTGGAGAAATTAGAAAAGAAGAGAGTTTCACTATAACACCTACCAATTAATGATCCTATAATAAATAGTAAATAGCTTCCTTGGTTTTTTTTTTTTTTTTAAACAGTGTTACAAGGGCTGTTAGTTTAGATTATATTTTGTTTGCTTTGGGAAAGAAGTGATTAGAGAGGAAGATTTTTACCTAGCTTAATGCTATAATGGAAATTGAGGCAGTTAATGAAGAAGCTTGACAAGGTTTAATTTAATTTTAGTTGTAAGGCAGATTAATGAGCTTTCCTTCATTGGTGTATTGAGTCCCAACTGTAGGAAGTATAGAGTCAAGGATTTGTTTGGCAGTGGTTTCTGAAACAGGAAGCACAGAAGGTTCTGCGTTAAGGCCCTCAGTTAAGGTAGAAAGTGGGGAAATTTTCCATTCAAAAGACACTTTAGAATATGTTCCATCTGTTTGCAGAAAGTGATATATTACAGTTTATAGAGGCAATTTGATTTAGCAGATTAACAAGGAATAAAAGCCAGATAGAGGGCCCTAGAGGAATGTTTGTTTACAGACTGAGAAGTAGGATATGGTGTGACCTGATTAGAGATTCTTAGAACATTAATAATCTGGGATAATACTGGAAAATATTTTGCCTTATTTTAGTGTCATTAGACTCTGGCGTCCTCTACCACACAAGAGACATAGCACCAGATTGGCCAGAGGCAGAGGAGAACACTCAAGTGATACTAAAGTTATGTTTAGGTTCTTGTACAAAGGGGGAGATGGCTACAGAGGTTCTCCTTACTAAGGTGGGCTCTCATTAGGACTTTGACATTAGACTCTTAGAAATACCACTTTTGTGGGGTGCCTGGGTGGCTCAGTCGGTTAAGCATCTGATTTAGTTTCCACTTAGGTCATGATCTCAGGGTTCTGAGGGTGAGTGAGTCTTAGGTGGAGCTTTGTGCTGAGCACGGAGTCTGCTTGTTTTTCTCCCTCTGCTCCTCCCCCAGCTGTGTGCTCGCTCATTCTCTCTCTCCTCTCTCTCAAGTATATAAAATCTTTAAAAAAAAATTAAAAGTACTCCTTTTGCCAATGACCTTCCTGTTGACATTAATACAAGCTGGATCTAGCCTAGTGATTCTCAGTTGGGAGGTGATTTTGTCCCCTTAGGAGACAGTTTACAATGTCTAAACACATTTTTGGTTGTCACAGCCTGGGGGAGGTGTATCTAAGTGGATAGAGGCCAGGGATGCTGTTAAGCAACTTATAATGCACAGGGTAGCCCTCCAGAATAAACAGTTGTCCAGCACAAAATGTCAGTTGTCCCAAAGTTCAGAAATCTTGGTCTAGCATATTGCTTTCAGTATAACTCTCGATCCTTCTTTCTGCCATTCATCCTGTCTGCTTCTAAATTCCCTTGGCCTTGGGGCACCTTCGTAGTGTAGTCCATTATGTGTCCAGCCCTTGGTTTCAGCTCAGGGTCCTGAGATTGAGCCCTGCTTTGGGCTCTGCAGTGAGTGCAGAATCTGCTTGAGACTCTCTCTCCCTCTGCCCCTCCTGCTCATGCTCTCTCTCTTTCTCTAAAATAAATATTAAAAAAAAAAAAAACAAAATCCCTTGGCCTCTTTTAGGGGCTTCAGAAATTTTGATCTATGTGGCTATTAATTTGTTTTTAGTAGATTCTAGTCAATTGGTTTGCTGGCTTGAAAAGTGCAATCAAAAGATTATTTGCCAACAAAGAAAGGTGACTGTTAGTATTTCTTCAGTGTTTGGCCACAGATCAACCAGTAGTCCAGGCTCAGTCTTGGTGGCATTATTTATGCCTAAATGTTTGAGGGAGACTTCTCTTTGGTCTTCCTGTTGTAGCCAGCCATCACTGTTTGATGCTCTTGCATGCTCTTCTTTTGATTTCACATCTGCACTCCTCAGGCCCTCTTACAGGGTAGCTTGTTTGTGTTGGCTTAGTGCTGGGCCCCTGGTCCTCTGCCAGGGAGGGAGGGACAGCGATCTGACTGTGCAGTAGGGCAAGGGGTCTGGAGACCTGACTGCTGCTCAAACATACTTCAACCAGGTGTCCAGATTTTAGCTGCATTTTTGCCCTTCCTTCCCCAGTGCCCTGGTACTGTTCTTAAGCCTGTGGACAGTTCTGTGGTGCAGCTGGGCTTGTTGCTGCTCTTTCCTCCCTTCAGATTTTAGGAAGTAGTTTTCTAGGGACTGGGAAATCAGTTGGCACCTGCCCTTCTGCTTTCTAGCTCTAAGAATTTTGTGGCTTGTCCCCTAACCCCACCCTTACTGACTTTTGCCTTTAAACTCTGCTACTGCTGTTTTTAGTGGGGTTTTCCCATCACTGGGAAGAGTGAGGATAAAATTCAGGTGTTTCTTTTTTTCTTTACCAGAAAATTCTGTGGGCTTTGTGTTCTACTCCTTCCTTTTTCCAGTTAATATAATTGGGAGATTTTTCCCTGTGTCGGCAATATTGAAGTTTTGTATAACATTTTGTTTGGGAATGAAAAGTCTGCTACCTTAAAAAAACATTTGAGAAACCTGAGCATTATGTATGTTAATAATAGACCAGAAAAATGAGAAAAACCCATTTGTATAGTTGTTTACCATTTGTTTCAGAATTGCTGCAGCACGTAGGTCTCTTGGTTTAAAAAGCGTAGATGACCATTTTACATCTACAATTTAGGTAATAAACAACTGAGAATTACATTGAATGGTCTGACTGTTCCGTGATTTCACCTATGAAAGCACAATGACAGTGACAGTATAAATTGCAGATGATAGACTTACAATGCTAAAATCGAAACCTTTGAGAAACGATTCTGGCTACATCAATGGCCATCTAGTCACCACAGTAGCTGATAACACCAAAAAACATTTGCCACTATGTTTACAGAGTAGTAATTTACCAGCTCTGTGGCGGCTAGACATAATTGAAAGGCTTGTTAAATTACTGCAGTTTTTTACCATCTGCTGCATTGTGAAAGAATAATCACTTGACAAATTTGTGGGCTTAAAAATCAAAAGAAATATATTTTTAAAAATATATGTTTTGGCTCTAGTTGTTTAGACTGAATTCCTTTTTATAATCTTCATTGGTGGTGGCTTCAATAGTTGTGCAGATTTTTTTTTTTTCCATTTTATTTTAAGTTGTGCAGATTAAGAAACATTCTTACTGGTCTCAATTCAAAGAAAAATCCTTGAAGTTTGGGCCATATTTAAATAAAATAATATATTCTCTCCTTCTGTTCCCCAAACAGGGATAATGTTTTATAGCTAATAGATAAATTTAATGTTATTTATGTTATAATGTAATGATATAATAACCAGGTAGGTACTAGTTTTTTGTAGAAAGCTAAGGTAAGATAGTCCTTGGTAGGTAGTGCTGTTTTTGTTTGTGGGTTGTTTTTTTTTACTTTTTATATGTCCTTGGGAAATTATCTTTTCAAATGATGCTGTTAGTTTAGAATCAGTAGCTTCAAGGGGGCAGTATTAGTGATTACAGGCCCCATTATTGTGGGGAAGGTTCTCAGAAAACCTAGGCAGATGCCCTTATGGTAGAAAGCAAAATGATTAGCTTGCATCTTGTTAGTCACTGAATGTATGCTGATGCTCTGTGTGACTTTATATTCTTATAGCTCCTTTCCTACCTGAGCTCTCTTGATGAATTGGAAATTTTGTGTGAGTAAAATTCTTGTAAAAACCAGTGCTAGTTCATGGGATCCAGCCTGGAAGAGATTTCCTCATCTCTGCTGTACCAATACTTTCATCCAGGTACTTTTGCTTGGACTTGAGGTTCCCCTCAAAGCTCTGACCCAAGAATTCCTTCAAGAAGACCCACATTCTGTTTGTATTTCTGATATAAATATTTGTCTGTTTTCCTTCCTGGGGTTCCTTTATCAACTATCTAATTTAGGGCTCCCTAGCCTATCCTCCAGCCTTGCTTCTACCCTCTATTGCCTAGAGCTGTGGTTCTCTGCCCAGGGGCAGTTTTGCCCCCCAAGGCATATTTGGCAATGTCTGGAGACACTGTTGGTTATTGCACTTGAGGGTACTACACTACCATGAAGAATTATCCTATGCAAAATGTCAAAAGTACTGAGAAACCTTTGCTTAGAGCAATGTATTTCAAACTGTTTCTTGACTTTGATAAAATCACTGTGTTGTGTCTTGACCAGCACTTTTGAAATAATGAAATAAAATAGAATTTTAAAAATTTGGAGTACATCTCAGGTTGTAAGCGTAGATATTATTTTGGGCATCTTTTGTCTATTTTGTTATGGTGCAGTGAGGAAGGGGAGAGAGGGTGAGACCAGGAGGGATGGGGGGTTGGGGAAGAAGAAATTGAAATCCGTTGGGATGGGAAATCATTTTTATTGCTACTTGTGGAAGTTTCTTTTTTTTTTTTTTTTTTTGTGCATACACAAAGAGAGAAGATTTGACCAGATAGCTTCATTGCTCAAAAAATGCTTCAGCGAGTGCCGGTATCCTCAAGATCAAGTGTGAGCATTTCAGCATGGTAGATGAAAGCTCTTCGTCACCTACCTGCTGCCTCTGTGTCCCCCTTTACCTTACACTTTTGGACTCTGCTTTGACAGCAGCTCCTTGCTGGCTCCTTTGCCTCTAGGCCTTTCAGATATGTTGAGTTCATGGTTTTCTAGAGAAATACGACACAGGGGACTAGTCTGGGAATGTCTGCCTCCTCTTCTTCTCTGCTGCTGCCCCCAGTCTGGCTACTTTCTACTCTCCCAGCAGGATTTAGCTTAGGAGTTACATCCAATAGGAGGTTTTGTTGTTATTGTTGACATCCTACCCCCCTCCCCCAACCCAGTCTGGTTTGGTGAAAATTCTCTTCTCTCTTCTTTCTGCCCTAACACAGGGCTGGCACACAGAAGTGTGTAGCCCTACTGGAGTATATTGTGGAGGATAGATTAAAGCTGGGAGAAGGATGTGAGACCACTGAAGATCTGGTCATCCTCAGGGATTTTGACCCACAAACAGTTGTTTCATTCCTCCTCTTATTTGGATTATTTGTCCAGACCCCTGATTTTAGAGGTTAGGAACCAGAGTTGCTAGGGAAAGTGTCCAAGGACTATATGAATGTGTATTACTTAAATTTATTACCTATGGCATTTGTGTGGTTAGCGACAGTCCACTTACTCTATCCAAGCCTTGGTTTCCTTTCTTGGACAATGAAGATTTTGAATCAAATGATCTCTGTGGTTCCTTCTATTTCTTTATACGACTTTGCAATCTCACCAGCTGGCTGACAGAGGTTATGACACATATGTGAGGGGGAGATTGTTGATCCCAGACAGACGGTTTTGGGGTCTTTGATCATACTGTCTTGTACCTACTACTACAATTTCTTAATTTGGTGATGAAAAAAATTTTTTTTACAGGGGACTCTGGGTGACTCAGCTGGTTAAGCATCTGATTCTTGATTTCAGCTCAGGTCATGATCTCAAGGTCCTGAGGTTGAGCCCCTGTTTAAGTCTCTCTCCTTCCCCCTTGGCCCCTCCTCTCCCTCTCTAAAAATAAAATAAATAAATTTTTACAGTATGTTTCTTTGGCTAGATCAGTAGTTCTCAACTTCGGGGCATTTTGCTCTGCAGAGTACATTTGGCAACATCTAGAGACATTGGTGGTTGTCCCAACTGGGAAAGTGCTGTGGGTATTTGGTGTGTAGAGGCTAGTGATGCTGCTGAGTGTCCAGCAATGCATGGTCCAGCCCCAAATGTCAGTGGTGTTGAGGCTGAGAAACCCTGAGGAACTATTAATCATCTGTTAAGGTTTTAGTGCTTTCAAGGCAGAGCTTGACTTCATATTTCTTAACATTTATTACAGTATTCATGACTTTTTAAATTTAATAAATACTCCATGTACACTTATTCTGTGTTTAATTATATTAAAAGGGAAAAAGCTATTTAATGGCTCTCTTTAAAGAGAAACTAGTTGAACAAGAATATTAAATATGTGATAAGCCTTTGCAGAAAAGGTTCCCGCAGTCAAACATGTGGCTGAATTGGATTAGGTTAGACCTCACTTGATCCACATCACTTCTTTACTTCTTCAGTCTCTGAGGGGCACTTGCCTTTTGGTCTACAAGTGGGGGAGCTTCTCATCATCTCTTTAGTTCTGGATGCATAGCAGCAGGCACTACACCTGGTTACTCCAGGTGACAACAGCAAGGAGAGCAGCAGGTAAGATCCAAAGGTGCTGTGACTGGTGTGCTTAGAGGGACCAGCTTCCCTTGGCAGTGCAGTGTGGGAAGCAGCACAGAGGGTTGGCACTTCAGGGGAACTCCAAAGCTTGAGTGCACATTCCTACCCCATCTGTGTAACCCGGGGGAGGCTATCTTGATAAGTATCTGTTTCTCCATCTCAAAACTGGGAGACTAACATAACCTTTTGGGAGTTACCATAAGAATTAAGATTTACGTGTAAAGCACTTACCACAGATTCTAGCACATAGTAGATATTTGCAAATGTTGCAGGGAACATCTTCCAAATCACTGATACGATGCCTGTGCATTTGCCTTGAGTTAGGTTACCAAACCCAAAGTCACATCAGTGCCAAATGCTTTGTCGATAGATAGGCTCACAGACCTCTACTCAAGATGGTGTGGAAAGATTTCCTTATTGTGAGAAGAGATGTCTGTCACCTTACTGTGGCCTGGTTTCTACACACCAAATTGCTTGGGTCCAAAGTAGCAGACTCTGTAGAACAATTTAGGACACGTACTTTTCCATCCTTTTGTTCTTTATTTGCCTTCATACATAACATGTTCATTGTTGATGTGCCATCCTGATATACATAGGGATTTTTTTTCTCTTTTTGAGGTTAAAGATTTATTGAAAGAAATTCGATTTATAAAAGGCTTCTTCTCCCACTCTCCCGGTGATTTTCAGTTTTACTTCCTAATACTCTGGCATAATTGACACTCTTTGGCAAAATAGCTAATAAAGGTTATGGAGAAACAACTAGTTATGGTGAAACAACACATTTTTACTTCTGTGTATAAGTTTAAGGATATTATTCGTTTGGTTACTGTCCGTAGGGGCTTTTAATCTTATTCAATCTGATACATTGAATAGTGTGTCTTACACACAAAGAATGGTGTCTTTGAATCACATGTGACCAGGAGCTTTTGGCTGTGTAGGTGTCTCGCTGCCCCCATGCCCTGCTCCGTATGACTGGGCATCACAGAACTATCGAGCTTGTGTTAAGAGCTCACCACCATTGCATTTCATGATAAGCTGGCATCATACCCAAGCAGCAGGACTTAAATCTAGAAATTTATGGTGTATCAAACCCTATTGGTGATAACGTAATGTAATATAACCATATGGTAGTATATTCTAACCTATTTTTAGAATGTGTACCTCCTGCTTGGATGTGCCCCACTTTACCATGGCAAACAGGGCAGAGTGGCTTTTTGTCCCTCTCTCGTGAGGAAAGATGGAGAGATAGAGAGGTCATAGAAAAGAAAATGCAGTGAAGAGTGACAGAGTTTGGTTTTCTCTCTCTTTCAGTAAAACCTGAAAATGGTTGAATTGCCAGAAACTAGATTGCTAATTCATGTGAAGTTTCTTTTTTCTGGCTTCATATTCCTAGAAAGGTACATTTATGAGGTGGCTAAGCAGGGTTAGGCATGGAACCAATGATTGGGGTGTAGTTTATCTGAATTTGCTTCCAAGTGGTATTCGTTTCTCGTGCTTTCATCTTGATTAGTTCTTACAGGGTAAAATTAAAATTCATGCTTGCTTCTGGGATCACTTGTAGTCCATCTGCTAGGATGGTAGCAGACAGAGCTGAGTTCTAGGCCCTCTTACATCTCTCTAACTTGTATTTTCCATGGTTATGTCAACTGGAATCTTGAACTGCTAAATCTTAGTATTACTTAAGGGAAAATGTTCCAGAGGATACTATTACTTAAAGATACTAGCTTTGAATCGGTTGCTCACTGGCATACAGGGTCGTGAAAGAGTGATTGTAGGCTATTCCACTATCTTTGTGAATACAAGAGACGTGGGAATGCTGTTTCCACTCATCTGTGTGTCAGTGGGCTATGTGATGTGTGGACTTGAGTCCAATCAAGCATGGGCATGGCCAATTAAAAGGCCCAGAGTCTAGTGTGGGAGAAATAAAACCACAGTAAGTAGGTAGAGAGTACTAAGACTTTTGATTGCGATGAGTTTGAAAGAAGGTTAAAAAGTCAGCAGGATGGAGGGATAAGAACTGGGACTTGGGACAGAAAGGAAGAAGAGGGAAAGTACTTTTGAAGGATGCCAGGAGAAATGTCTCAAGGACACACTGGCTCACATGTTCAAGCAGTGTCTGTGGGAAGGTTAGCCTGGGATAGAGTGATCGGTAATAGTAATCCTTTGAGAAAAGTCTTTCATTGACTGTGAGACTAGAGTCAAATCACAGGCTAAGACAGGCTTCTTTTAGAGCTGTTACAGCTCTATACCAGGATGAACAAGCAGGGTGATGGGATGGAAAGACCACCTGAATTAAATGTCAGGAGGCTTGGATTCTAATTTGGGTTCTGATACTGATTTTGTGGCAGGAAGCATATCCTTAACCTCCCCGAGACTTTTTTCTTCATTATAAAATGAGGTTTTGAACCAGTTAGCCTTTAAATGCCTTGGATCTTATTCTATTCTTTTACTCTGTGTCTTTTCCAGCAAATATAAACATGTAGATCTAATTCTTGTTAGTGGCATTATTTTGAAAATGTAGGAGAGAAACAGAAATAATGTGCTTTCATGAAAAGTAACTTTTAGATAATTTTCAGGATCTATTGTTTGAATATCATTTGGGAAATGTGATAAAAGGAGAAAACCTGATTGTATAGAATTTGCTAAAATTTAAGCTGTCTCCTTTTTTCGGAGCAGTGTGTTGATTCTTTCATATTGCACTGAGATGGAAATTTTAAAGTCTGAGAGTAATCAGAGTTTTAGGCACCTCTGATTTCTTCCTACAATACTTAAATATTCCTGGTGTGACTTGCCCTGCTTCTAGCCACCTACCTGAAGATGAGCTACTCTAATCACTTGAAAAGTCCTGAACCTCAGAGTAGGTGCAACTGGAATCTCTGTTATTAGGGAACACAGGGCAGCGTTGCCTTCAGCTCACAGCTGAGCCACTAGGAGTCGTTTTGGGGTGTGGGGGCCTAAACAGAAATTATAGGCCCAGGGTAAAATGAACTACAACTAACCTTTACTTTATTACTTTTATCTTTAGAGGACGAATTTTCTCCCTTATTTATATATAGAAAATTACACAGTAAGAACAGAAAGCTGGATAGTAAAATTCCTTAAAAAAATGGAGTAATAAAAAAAAATGGAGTAATAAATAAAACAAGGAATTTTTCCAATATTCCCCTTCTCCCTATCTTTCAGGAGAGGATGCAGCTTCCTTACTTTGCTCACTTTGCATAAGAAGAAGGTTCAAGGTTTATTTGATTCCTATTTACTAAGTTTTAAAAAGCATAAGTGTATAAATTAAAGAAAGAAAAGTAAGAGGGAGGGAGGGAGAGGAAGAAAGGAAGGGGGGAGGGAGTGAGGGAAGAAAGAAAAGAAAAAAGAAAAGAAAAAGAAAAGGAAAAGAAAATAAAAGAAAAGAAAAAAGAAAGAAAAGCAAAGGAGGGAGGGAGGGAGACTGCCTACATCCTCCTCTCTCCCCATCTCTCCCTGATTAATTCAGTCTAAGAGCCACTGGGTAGGGCTGAGGGTAGGAGTCCCTATGACAGAAAGCTTAGAAGCCATAAGAGAATAGATCAATAATTTACCTACTTGACATTAAAAAAATTCTACATGGAGCAAATTCAGCTGCCACATGGACTGGCAAGTCTTAATGTTCACAAGGCTAATTTTCTGTATATGTAAAGAATATATATACACAAATATACAAATAAATAAGAAGAATAGCAACCCAACAGGAAATCTGCAAAGGAAAGGAACAGACTGGTGGTCCTGTTCTCAATAAGAAGGCAGTATATTGAGATACCATTTTCCATCTGTTACACTAACAAAGATCCAGAAATCATCTTTTGAAAAGTCTGTGGGGAAGCAGACACTTTCAAAGCTTGCTGGTTGGAGTATAAATTAATACTACCTCCATGGAATGCAATTTGGAAGTACCTAGCAAATTCACTAATACGTATTACCTTTGACCTGGCAATTTCACTTATAGGTATTTATCCTACTAATAAACTCCTGCACAAACTGGCAGGAGTATAAGGTTTATTCACCATGTCATGATTTGTAGCAGCAGCAGAGTGTAGACATCACAGATGTCTACAAATAGGAGACGGGTTGAATTATGGTGTGTCTATACAGTGGAATACTATGCAACTTAAAAATAAACTTCATGGGAAATGAAGTCTGAAATATATGTTAAGAGAAAAACGGTATAGAGAAGTGTATAATGTGCTACCATTTATGTAAGAAAAGCGGGAAAAGAGGAGTAATCTATTTGCACAAACTGTCACTAGAAAAACATACTGATCACACTGGTTGTCTCTAGAATGAACAACTAGGAGGCTAGAGTATTAAGAGTATGAGAGAGACTTTTCAAAGACCTTTTTAGATCTCTTGAATTCTTAACCATGAAGATTTTCCTCTAATTATTTTATAAATCGTTTTTCAATTAAAAATGAAAACACCTTTCAGTTCAAATGAAAAACTTTCAGGAGAAAGTATCACATTTATCACATATTTTTATTGATTCTACAGCCATAAGCATTAGATAATTTTTGCTGTGTAGCTGCAGATAATTTAGCTGTCTCTCTGAATTTAGATTATTCACTGAATTTAATGTCTTACTAGTCAATATGTGCTCGTGTTAAAATTTCTTGCATTAATATTTAAAACTGAGATTAGTTTGTAGTGGCTATTTTCTTTCTTGGTCATCTGTGACATGTTTTGATAAGGAATCTTACTGAGACTTTTAAAAAGAAATGGGAAGATGTTGTTCCCCCTCGTCCCTCAAGGCAGATAGACTGAGATGCAATACTCTGGATATATTTGAATACACTCAAATATATTTGAGTGTAATATTTTGAATATAATATTCAATTATTATTGAATAATTGAAGTTTTACCCGCAGGAAGAAGAAGGAAATAGTTGCAAAACACAAAAAACTTCCTGGCTGCAAGATTGTGTTTTATCCCTATCTCCAACCAATGATCTTATGGTTATAGCTCGAGGGCAAAAAGCAGTCTTTCTAGTGCGTAAGTACTCTTATTCTTTTCAGTGTACTTTATTTTAATGCATAGAGTAGGACAGAAATGGATTAAGTAGAAAGAAATCATGTTACTTATGTTGTATGGATTGTATGGTGGCATTCTATAGTGTGATTCCTGTTTTGTAAAGCACTTTTTATTTGTGTGTGTTTCTCACTTTCTTTTCTTCTTTTGGTTGATTGTTCCTCTCTTTTTCTTTCTTGGCTCAGATACTTTAGCTGTGGGTCTGTTGCACTTCAGAGACCTAAGCAAGCATTGCCCAGTTCTTGCAAGGGGCAGTCAGAGCTGAAAAGGCTGCTGACCCCTTTTTAGTACTAATATGAATGAAGTGATTTTCAACCATGACTTAAAAACTCATAGGACTCTAGTTTCTTATTTGAGGCATACATTTTCAGTTCATAATTTCCATTGAAGATTAAAATTAAGATTTACATATGAGATGAAAAACCTCACCAAAATCAGATCATCTAGTAAATGGCTGTGGAACGGTCTTAAAACCAAATTTATCCTCCTATAGCATAAATCTAATAAAAAAGTAAAGATGAAAGTCATTTTATAAGTACAACAGATGGGGTGCTACATAAGAATTAATAACTCTGTTCTGCAAGAACTAGGACATTAGATGAATTTAATTGGAGGAAGGAGAGAATAAAGGAGAGTAGCCTGGGTTGAGTTTTATAAAAATCTTTTAAAATCTCTTCAATGTTGGTCTATAAAGAGACCCAAGCCCATTAATATAGAACAATTACATTCTGTACTCATTCTAAAGAGAAACCATGAAATTCATAAATCATTGTTTTAGTATACTGTAAAGTGATTTTATATGATAATTTTTTCAGCAAAATGGAAGTACAGTGATAAAGGAAAGGAAGAAATGCAATTTGCTGTTGGCTGGAGTGGTTCTTTAAATGTCGAAGAAGGGTAGGTACTAGTTAATTTTTTGTTTCCCTGTGCTTTAAACGTGTATGTGAAATTGTTTGATCTCTAAGAAGTTTCACCACTGGGATATGTAGTGAATGTATATTCAACCCAAACTAGAGGTTGTAGAGCATGATTTGGTCAGCAAATTTAAGTTATGTGATTACTTTTTTTTTTTTAAACTCCTATTTGCAGGGGAGATTTAAAGAAGAATTCAGAATCCCTTACTTTCTACATTTTGCCATTTCCTGTGTTCATCACTAATTTTATTTCACCAAAAAGTCAAAGGCAGTCATTATTTTCTCTGCTTTGGTGGCATTGGCCTTGTACTTAAAGGGGACAGTACTCCATTAATTCTTAAAACTCATAAATACTTGAGAAAGGCAAGATAGTCAATTCAGGTTCTTAAGGACCCAGGAAGGCAGTTCTCTGGTGTGATTATATGGTGGAGCTGCTACCCTGGATCCTGGAGCCAAAAACTGTTTTCACTTTAAGGTGTATGGCTGAAAGCTGCCTGATGAGAATGAGTAAGATCTTTTAGACTTTGGGTTTAGATAAAAGACAACCACGGGGAAGCCCACGGGGAAGCCCAAACCAATAATGCTTGGCACATTGTAGATATTCATTGGAATGTTTTCTACTCTTATCAAAACAAATGATAGTATTTCTCCTTAAGTCATTTAGTCTAGCATTTTGACGACATTTATGTCAGAGATGCAAAGCAAACACAATGGTTCAATTACTTTAAAGACAACAAACAAAAGATAAATTTTCTTCAGTGGTTGCCTAACATAATGTATGGGGCAGGAGTGTTTATAGTTTCTTGAATAAGCTGGTGATGGGTCCTGAGGGTTGACAGGTTAAATTAAAGTCAGTCAGTAGGAGTCATTTTAATTTTGAGGCTTAGTCTCTGAGCTCCTGACAGATTTTTCAAGTCCACATGTCACAAAGAGAATCTTTTATGTAACATCCAGTGGAGCATGTGCTGAGAAATGGGTTGTCTGGGGGCAATTTCTGCAAAATATCAAGGAAGAAGCCAACTAGTTAAAATGCAGTTCATCCTTAGAATAATGTACTTATAGGAATATGGTTTGCCTGTAATGTGACTGACATTCCTCCCACGCTCTGCCAGTGCTTTGCTGATGGAGAGGAGAGGGGGGTAGGAAATGACTGCTCGTGATGATTTGCTGTTTCTCAGTTTTGTATATAATCAGTTGTGTACAGTAAAGTTTTGCTTTCTTTTATGCTTTTTATGACAATACAGAGTGAAAAATACTGTTTTTTATTGCCCTCAGGAGAATGTGACTTTACCTTTTATGTGAATGATATTTTTTCTTTTTAAGAAAGAGAGAGAGCACACACCATGAGCGAGGGGGGAAGAGGGGCAGAGGGAGAAAGAGAATCTTAGGCAGGCTCCACGCTCACTGCAGAGCCCAATATGGGGCTCAGTCTCATGACCTTGAGATTATGACCTGAGCCGAAATCAAAAGTTGGATGCTGAACCAACCCAGCCATTCAGGCATTTTTTTTTTTTTTTGAGATTGTATTTATTTATTCATGAGAGACACACGGAGAGAGGCAGACACAGGCAGAGGGAGAAGCAGGCTCCCTGTGGGGAGTCTGATGCAGCACTCGATCCCAGGACCCTGGGATCATGCCCTGAGCCCAAGGCAGACACTCAGCCACTGAACCACCCAGGCACTCTTATGTAAATGATTTTCATGATTCTACTTACAGTAGAGTTTCACCATATTTTTACTTATGCACTGAATAAAACTGGTCCACAGAGCTCATGTTCCACTGGTTGCCCTTTAACATTAAATTATAGAGAAATAAAAGTAATTGATAAATTCATTAAATAAGCATATAATTCTGCTTTTCTTTTTAGAGAATGTGTAACCAGTGCTCTATGTATCCCACTAGCAAGCCAAAAGAGGTAAGGATAAATAAGTTATTTGTTTGCTTTGCTTTGATTTATGAGCTATTAAAATCATAAATTTTGTTTGTAACAGGAGTTCCACAGGGCGTCCTGACTGGACCTGCATTGTGGTGGGCTTTACTTCAGGTTATGTACGCTTCTACACTGAGGTGAGTGTTGTACAGTAGAGAACACCACTTGACTGGAATATCTAGTTATGCATCCCTATTATACTTGTTCCTGACTCATTACATTACCTGGTGCTTGGGAATGCGTAGTTGCTGCTTCATGGGGGTGGAAGCAGGGACGGGGAAAGGTTGTGGTGGAAAGTTCTGGTAGAAGCTCTAGAGAAAAGGAGCTGTATTCTTCTGAGAGAGAGTACCTAATATCCATGGAAAACTGTTGGGAAATGACAGTCTTTACCTGGCCATGCTTGTTCCGGTCTTTTGGTAAGAAATAAGAAAACAAGCAAGGCTCTTCTCTGTGCTCCCTCCCTAGAATGGTGTGCTCTTGCTTGCACAACTTTTGAATGAAGAGCTGGTGCTACAGTTGAAGTGCAGAACCTATGAAATCCCACGACATCCTGGCGTGACCGAACAGGTAGTGTAAAAGATTGTGTTCCGAGTAATAGTGGCTTTACTTTGAGGTAGTGTTTTCTCTCTTTATTGGGAAACTTAAAGCTGTCTTTGTCTTGGGGCATAGTTAGTTAGCTGTGTTGTCATATTCCAGAGATATAACCTGTTTATAACTGAGTAAAGAATCCCAGGCTTGCTTTTACTTATTTAATGAAATATCATACATTTTGTTCTACAGTACAATAAAACACTTTAGTCAGAAGCCCAAAAGAGTTTCTTATTTTTGGAATTTGATAGTAACTTAAGGCACAAATGTGGTATATGTTTTTTTATTTGGATTTAGGTGTCAGAATTATACACAAAAAAGAAAAAAATTCTGACTCTATTTTTAATACTACTACTACTACATTGTATTTATCTGTTTCTCAGAAAGGGGGTGAAGTTTTTGTTGATAGTGGAAAATTGATTCACTGAAGATTTGGGTGGAAGATGATACATACAGTTTTGTATCTAAGGCTCTCCAAATGTACGGCTTTCACTTTGCAAGTGCTCTGTGAGAGTTTCATAGTCTCACAGTCAAAAAATAATAATAATAATTGTGGAGCCATGTAAACTAATATGCTCTTATTTGGCTCACAGTATATACCATCAAATCTATGTAAATATATGCCTTCTTTCTTTTTGCTGTCCTGTTTCCAAAAGGTTTCAGGTAAACAGATGCATGTGTTGAGTACCTATGTGGACTTAAATTGTATGAGAGATGGCCTGGAGCTATGGGGACTGGAGCTGTAGAAGAAACTTAATCTAGTAAGAGAGACTAGACTAATTCCTATTAATACCTTTGAGTGCATTAATCAGTAATACAGAGCAATACCTAGTAAATTGCTATTTTACATGGCCTGAAATAGATTCTGAGTAAGTTTGGAGAAAGAAGAGCTCAATTAGAATGAGGACAGTAAAAGAAACTTTCATTGAGGAGGTGAGATTTAAATTAAGCTGCCAATAATGGTTATAGAATCTAATTAGTTGATAGGAAAAGAGGCGAAAGTATTTTAGGTAACTAGGAGAAATATAAAAGGGGATTCAAATGTAGGACTGTGTATGAAACAACAGAGAAACTTAGGTCAGTAAGTAGTGAGAAACTGTTGAATAGGCAGAGTGGCTACATTTCCATAAATTTAAAAACTGAGTAAAAAATCAGAATTGATTCAGGAGATGAGCTGAGCAACTAAAGATTTATGAGAAGGAAGTGATGTATCAAAGGGATATTGAAGGACTCTTTCTTCAGGAGAAATTGGAGTTTTGAGAGTCTGGAATCAAGGAGGCTAATTATCTGATTTTTTTGAAGTTATCTATATCAGACATGCAGTGTTGGGACCAGACTCTATAATGGCTGTGTGAAGAAAGAGAGAGGGCCAGTCCAAAAATCATTTTACAGGAACAGTTGACAGGATTGGTTATTGTATAGAGATGTGGAATAGTGATGAGGAAGGTGAGTTGACTCTTAAGATACCCATGCCAAGGAGTGCCACTGACACTTCCGAAGTTGGAAGAGAGAACTGCTTTGGCAGTGAATTAGGGTTGTTAAATTTGGTTTTGGGCATGTTGAATTTGAGGTGATGGTAGGAAATAAAAAGAAAGTACCAGTATGGCTGTAATGATACAGAATTCCTACACAGGCACAAAGACTAGATTGAGGAAGATGGTTGAAGTCCTAGATAATGAAGAAGTTCTCCCAAGTAAAGGATATAGGAAAATAAAACTTGAAGACTGAAAACTTAAATCTTAATAATAATCACCATCAGAAGATAGGAGAAATAAAACCACTGAAGGAATTGAAGAAGGAGCTCTTGGAAATCTAAGAAGATAATCTGTTCATTGAAGATACTTCTCAAGAGCTGTTTTCTATTAATTCTCTGGATAGTGAAGGTTCTTTAAACCCTATAAGCTTAGTTATGTCTATACTACTCTTTCTTTTTTTCTTTTTTTAAAGCTAGTGGGAAAAGATCACATTTAAATACTCGTTCATGAGTCAAGAAAATGTATTAGTTGAAAAATAATTTTTACTGAACATGAAGACAGAAGTCTTTGTTTTTACTCTATTCTACATATGCCTCTTTTGATCTGATGCATAAGTTTATATATCAAAAGTATATATTTGCATCTTCTTCATTATACTTCCAAATCTGAAAGAACACAGAGCAGATTTCTTCTGATTCAATTCTGGGGGCATTGAGTATAGTAGAAGTGACAGCAGGGCATTGCACGAGAAGATTCCAAATGGAATGTGTCTGGAATGTCAGAGAAACTCCTGTGTCTTCTGCACAAACATCTCCATCATCTAGCATAATTTTTACAGCTTTTGGACCATTGGTGTCTGTATTAGTATCTTCATTCTTCAGGAGGACTGTCTGGTTTTGGAGATAATTGACTTGCTGGTGATTAGCTCCTCCAAACCAATAAGGAGGCTCTCTCCTTGCTGTCACGGTCACTGGGCCATACAAGCTTAGCTTTGTGACCCTGTTATGTCAGCACCCATGCCAGCTCCTTTCCCCTGGCTCCTATTCCTTCTGGCCCACAAATCTCTTTTAAAAACAGAAACAGCCTATTGGTCTAGTAGGAAAAAGGGTAAGGCAGTTCTTACAAGAAGATATATAATTGGTCAAAAAGAATATGAAAAAATTTTGAATGTAAATAATAACCTAAGAACTAGCAGCAACTACATTTGGATAGTTTTTCACCTTTCATATTGACAATGAAACTGTTAATGACAATATGGAGAAGCAAGCACTCTTGTATATTGTTGGTGGAAGTGTAAACTGGCAGGTACTTTCTTGAGGGCAGTTAATAATATGGGTGAAAATTGAGAACATTCTGACCCAGAGACCCAGTTGAAGAAATTTACAGCAGTGTGAGAAGATATGCACAGGAAAATGTTTATTGCAGTGATATTTATAATAATGAAAATGTATTAATTCATTCATAAATATTTAGTTACTGCCTATTATGTGCCCAGCCCAGTTCCAACCACAGAGAATTCCTTGGGGAACCAGACACCCAGGGATTTCTCCTTTCATGGGGGGTGGGGGGTGGAAACCAGAAATAGACAACTAGAGATACTAAGATGGTTCCAGTGTCTAATAGATAATAGGAAGGAAGTAATCGTGTGGATGAGATAGTAATGAGGCAGAAGGATGGAAGTGCTCTCTGAGTTAGAGGCTTGCGAGCAGCCTCTGTATAGAACTATATTTGAGCTGAGAACTGAATAATCAGAAGAGTTAGGCCGGTGATGATCTGGGAGGTAAGGTCTAGGCACGTTCAGAGCTCTGAGGTGATGATGGCCTTTGTTCATTCAAGGCGCAAGGGAGGGAGAGGTGAGATGGCGTTAGAGATGGGTGCCCCATCTTGCAGGCCTGGATAAAGAGGCCAGACTTTATTGTAAGTGCAGTTAGAAGCTATGAGAGGGGCTTAGGAGAGTGGTTTGATCTGCTTTGTCTCCCAAACTAAATGTCTATCACTGGTTCACTGTGTTTTGGAATATATGATGCAGTGCTGCATAGCCACAACAAAAAATGATTGCTCACTTAAATGGAAAAATATCATTGACACATTGAGTAATAACACATTCTACTATATACTTTAATATATTGTTTGTATTTGCACAATGAGTATATTTAATTTTTATGAAACTTGTACTTTTTTGTTAATCTCACCACCTGTCCTGAAAGCATTATATGTCATGTGTAAGAAGGCTCATGTTTGGGATGCCTGTGTGGCTCAGCGGTTAGTGTCTGCCTCTGGATCAGAACATGATCCCGGAGTTCCGGGATCGAGTCCCACATCGGGCTTCCTGCATTGAAGCCTGCTTCTCCTTCTGCCTATGTCTCTGCTTCTATCTCTCTCTGTGTGTGTGTCTCTCATGAATAAATAAATAAATAAATCTTTAAAAAAAAAAAAAAAAGAAGGTTCATGTTTGAGAAGAATTTTAAGTGCTTAGCCAAAAGGCATCCTGAAATTAGTTTTGCATTTATTTTTACTTTTTCTCTGTTTGGTAATGTTTTATATGCTGAGTGATTGACAGTTATTTCTATTTTTCATTAATATTTTCACAACATCTTCTATTTTTCATTAATCTTGACATTCACCTCTAATACAAAAGTAGGTAAGGTTATTTGGGAATGATGAAAACGTAATAGTTTCTTCTTTCTTATTTCTTGAATAGAATGAAGAGTTGAGTATCTTATATCCGGCTGCCATTGTGACTATTGATGGATTTAGCCTTTTTCAATCTCTTCGTGCTTGTCGGAATCAGGTAGCAAAAGGTAATTGTTTGATGAGATGTATCTAACTTCTAACATCTTACTTAATTTAACCTACTTAGAGAATTAAACATGTGCTCTACATTAAAAAAGACCTCTGTACTAGATTTATGGAAAAAACTTCCTGCTACTGTAGAAATGGGAGTGTACTGTTGGATAGATTGATGAGTAAGTAAAGGCAAGGACTGAAAATCTACACTTTCTACGTATTGGGGTGAGGGATTGCATTGCGTCTACCCATGGAATCAAATTTCTCACTAGATCAGCAGCTCTCGGGCTGGTCTACTAGAATCCTGTGATTCTGCATTGCTTTCATCCTCATGAAGTTGAAGGGTACCACTTTGTGCAGGGGAAGGTTTTCTTTCTGGTAGGCAGGACTCAACAGGGAGTCAACACCAGCTTTGTTTGCTAACCTGGAATGCTTCTGAATGGACTAGTTAGAGGCCTGAACAATGTGTGTGTGGGCAACTACATTATTTCTAGACTGAGGGGTAAAAAGTACAGAGATAATGAAGAGTTCTCACTCTTACTACTCAGAGTTTACATTCTTTGAAAGAAGACACAGAATGGAGTTGTATTTCTTCAAATTCAAGATGCCATTATTTGGAGACACACTAGTATTTTATGTACCACAAAGAAGCAAAAATGCTGCCAGAGAAGAACACATTATCAAGATCCCGATTTTAGAAAAGCCTTAATTAAACCCAGTGAAAATAGCAGTGCTAGTGCAGACTTCCTCCTTTTCTTCTGGGTTTGGTAGAGGGGCCTTAATGGCCCTAAGACAGAATTTGTTTAGTTTGCAGATTGATGTGATTGGTAAAATCCTGAAGTTTGGGTTATGTGGGTTTTTAATAGTATATGCTTTTCTACTAGGTCAGAACTTGTTTGAATTTTTATACTAACTTTCATAATCTTTTAAATTATTTAAATTTAGCCGCAATAAGCATCATTATCTTGAGGTCATTTAAAGTAGTTACTGCTAATATATTGCCTAAAGAGACTGATAGTTTTCTGCAAGTAAGAATTCAGTCAATGAAATAAACTAGAAATAGATGATTATTATTGGTATTGTCAGCCATTTAATTTTTATTATTTTTGAATTCCTGTTTACTTTTATGTTTAAGACCATAAAGCCATTTTGTCTCCTTGGAAGTAAGTAAGCCATTTAGTGCCCTCTTATCATAAGTTGCTCTAAAAAGAATTCTGATTGCATAGCCAAGAAGTTGTTGTGTGCAAATAAACAGTAAATTTGCTGATAAATAGGATCTTGTGCCTGAATCTTTGGCAAGAGGTGTAATATTGCTTTTTCTTTCATTACTCACTAGGAAGAAATACTGGACAGTGAGGGGCCTTTTATTAATTCTTTCTGGTGATACTTTTGCTGTTAACATACCTTTCTATCAAGGCTGGCCTTGGTTACTTGCCTTAGAGACCTTGCTATATATATGCACTCCTGCCATGCATATCATCAGGTTTTTAGTTTTTCCCAAGTTAAGGCACTGGTAGCTATTCCCAGATTTTATCCACTGTCTTTCTCAAGGGGAAGAAATTGCTTATTTGTCACCAATTTCAGTTTGAATTCACCTTAAATTTTAGTAATAGTCTAGGGTTTTTAACAGCCTTCTCTAATTACACGAATGTTCCAAAATCTTTGTGGCGGTCAACTCACCCTTAATATTTGCATTTTTCAAAAAATAAAAAAATAAAAAAAATAAAAATAAATATTTGCATTTTTCATGTATTGTCTTGGCATGAATAAAGTTCACTTTAGCCTTGTTTATATTGTCTTGCCTCACTATTATCATTTAAATTTTATTTATTTTTTCATTTAAATTTTAGAGTGAAAAATGAAGTTATTACAGTTGTAATGGCTTTTTATAAAACTTCATTATAGTTAAGTTTGATTTTTTTTTCTTTAACAGCTGCAGCATCGGGCAATGAGAATATTCAACCCCCACCATTAGCTTATAAGAAATGGGGTCTCCAAGATATTGACACTATTATTGATCATGCTAGCATAGGTAAGCATTACTAGTTCACATTTTTATGGAATTTACTACTTCTACTTTTTAATCAGTGTGTCTCATTTGTTAGAAATGTACATTTATTCTTATGTGAAAAGAAAAATGCATCACTTGTAGTGAGATACTTGGAAGTTACTCCAGACTTACGGATTATCATAGGTGTATGTGTTTAAGAAGTGGTAACAGTTTTAATAATTATGTCTTCAGCAGCAATATTGAACAGTTTTAAGTCTTTCATTATTTGACTTAATTTTTTTTTGCAGATATGTTTAATCCATGTAATTAATTACCATATAGCTCAATCTTCTAAAAATATAACCTTTTAGGATGCCTGGGTGGCTCAGTCAGTTAAGCTTCTGCCTTCTGCTCAGGTCATGATCCTGGGGTCCTGGGATAGAACCCCACATCAGGCACCCTGCTTAGTGGGGAGCCTGCTTCTCCCTCTTTCTGTGCTTTCCCTGCTTGTGTGCTCTCTCTCTCTGTCAAATAAATAAAATCTTTAAAAAAAAAATGTAACTTTTAGACCAGCAGAATATAGATAAAAATGTATCTCTCCTTGTAAGCATCTTTGAAGACTCACTCTGTTGGGGATTGGGAATGTAGAAAGGAAAAGACATGGTCTCATCAAGGAAGTGCGAGTTTAGTTGGAAGACATATGTGAAAATAATTGCAGTACTATAGCAGTAGTCAACAAGTGGACTAGCTGGAGTGAGAGCAGAGGAGAAGCCCCTAACACTGAGCGATGTAGGGAACCAGGAGGCTGACTTCAGTCTGAAATCGGAAGAAAGAGTAGAACTTGATCAGGAGGCAGAGCGGACACCCAGGACTCCAAGATGGCATCGCCCATACCAGTGAAGGAAAAGAAGCTCATGGAGGTGAAACTAGGAGAGCTGCCAGGCTGGATACTGATGCGGGATTTCACCCCTAAGGGCATTGCTGGAGCATTTCAAAGAGGTTACTACCGGTATTACAACAAGTATATCAATGTGAAGAAAGGGGGCATTGCTGGGATTTCTATGGTGCTGGCTGCTTATGTGCTTTTCACCTACTGTGGTTCTTACAAGGAGCTCAAACATGAACGGCTACACAAGTACCACTGAAGAGGGCCCAGTGTGGAGGCACATTTGGCATTCCTGACCATGACTTTTGCCTGGCATCCTTGAATCCTTCCATTGCTTAATTCACAATTAATATCCAATAAAAGTTGACTGGTTAAAAAAAAAAAAGAACTTGATCAGGAGAACGAGCACAGAGGTGGCATTTGAGCCAACATGTGTCCGTGGGCTTGGGGGTGGAAGTGCATCACCTGCTGTAAAACTAATGGGTACTAAGGACAACCAGCTAGCACACATGTAAATAGGAATCAGAGTTTGAAGGGCCTATATACTATGTGGAGGAATTTAGATTTTTCTTCTAGCAACATTGAGAGCCATTGAAGAATTCTAAACAAGAGGATGGTATTATCACTTAGCCTGTTAGAAAAATCACTTTTGTGGAAGTTTTTTAGAGGTTATACTGTAGAGGTCAAGACTAGAAACTAGACACAGTAAGGAAGTTGTAATTATCTTGGTAAGAAGCAATCAGTTTCTGAATTAAGGTAGTAGAAATGGGGGGTAGAGAAGGAAATATTTTTTAAAAATTGTTTTTTCTGTTTATCAATATATGCTTGTTAAAAAAATTCAAATACACATAAATATATAAAGAGAAAAAGAAACAATATCCCCTTAACCCTACCATTCAGAAATACCATTGGCATTTTGGTATTTGGTAAACATCTTACAGACTTGTGTGTGAAATGCATGTATAATATAGATATGGTTATATGGTAATGGGTTTTCACAAATAGGATAATATCATACCAGCTATATTATAGCCCTTTTCTAATTAATCAGAAAGAGCCTTTCAATCAGTTTTGCTAAATACACATTTTTATCAGGATCCTAATAGAAGACAGATGGCACCCTTGAAATAGGACAATTGAAACACATTTTATTTATAGAGAAACTATTTAGAAAGATGTGGTGTGGGAGAACCATAAAGGATAGTACAGCATGTCAGGGCTTCTTAGCAGCCCACTGTTAACCACTCCTTGCCAGACGAGGTGAGGGCCTGGTGTGGTTCCAGAACTTGGAGATGATGAGTAGAATCAGCATCTTAAGAGCAGGTTGGCTTTTGCTCAAATGTCACAGAAAATAGGTATCCTGCCTTCAATTTCCCTTCTGTCTTTGATCTTCTGATGAGGCTTCCCATTGTCGGAATCCAAGTGGAGGTCAACATAATCTTCAACACTGGCCCCTAGGAGTGGGTGGGGAGAAAAGGAAAGAGTACAAATCTGCAGGGTTGGACAGAACATACCTGATACCCAGATCTCTTTGTTTATTGTTGCATAGTTCTCCTGTGGAATACTCTACAGTAAGCGCTTTACTGGTAGACAGTTCATCTTTACTTTTTTTGCACAAAATTCCAAAGTGTTGAGTTCAGTTCAAGGTAGCTTCCCTGTTCTGTTAATTGAACTTTGGAACATTGAAATGGGCTAGGAAAAATGATTGGATAAAAAATATTATTCTATTCATTTATCTCCCAGCCTACAAAATGATTTTTTTTAAAAAAGATACAATGGACTTTATTATGCATGTACATCTTTATGTAAAGTTTTAATGAATTCATTCAACAAAGCAGTGAATACTTATTATGTCTTTGGTGCTAATTAATATTGGAGCTAGAAATAAAAGGCAGAGAGGACCCTGCCCTGATGGAGCTTACATTCTGGTGATAGGGAGACACACAATAAATAATTAAACCAAATGAATAATTTGGTAATATCCAAATGTTGGTATGTGTCACGAAGAAAATAAGCAGAGGGTTTTGATGGAGAGTAAAGAGAGAGGGCACATCAGGTAGACTGGTGAGGAAAGGTTTCTCCAGGGAAGTAACATGTGATGGGTGAGAAGGAGCCAGCTATTTGAAGAGGTGTAGGAAGAGCATTCTGGTCAGGGGAAACAGCAAAGACCAAGGCCTGTGGGGCCTCAAAGTCCAGAGAAACAGGAAGAAGGTCCATATGACTTGATTGTAAAGAGTAAGGGTCAGTGGAACAAGGTTAGAGATGTAGACCGGGGTCAGATCATGTAAGGCAAGGAGTTTGGATTCTATTTTAAATACAGTGGATGTCATTGATGAGTCTGGGTATGGGATATTTAAAATTATCCTGCTGACCTGCTGCTTAGAGAGAGGCTTGTAAAATTTTTATTTTACTTTTTACTTTTTAGTAAAGGCAGGGAGACAAGGAGCTTGTTGTACTAGGGGAAAATGACAACTTTGCCTATGGTGGACGCCAGTAGAGTAGGAGTAGACAGAATTAAGATACATTTTGCAATTGGAAAAGGATGGTTATGAGAAATGACAGAAAAGAAAGATTCAAGGATTTCTTGGTTTTTTTATTTTATTTTAAGGATTTCTTAGTTTTTAAATCTAAGCAAATGAGTGCATGATCAGACTTTACAAAAATAAGAATAAGGAGAAGGAAGAGGCTTGAGAGGGACAGATCAGAGACGTTTTTTTAACAGGTTAACTTGTGACACAATTACACATTCAAATGGAGGTGTCAAGTAGGCAGACATATGTGTTTGAAGTTTAGAGAAGTAGTCTAGATTATTGATGAAAATTTGGAATGCTTTATAGAATTCAGGAAAAGGAGAAGGTCCTTTGAATTTGACAACACAGAGCACTGCATTGAATCTGATATGAGCACTTTATGATATGAGCACTGGACCAGAATAAATTAGACTAAACACACTTAAAATTTTTGATACCAGTGAGGATGAAGGCTAGATTGGAGTAGGTCAAAGGAGAAATATTTCCACTCCTACTTTCAAAAATTAGAAACACAAGAACAGGAAACTGAATCACAGCATCTCCATTTTTATATCCAGTCTTCACCTCTTCCTTAAAATTCATGCTCCTTTTCTAGCTCCTACGAAATTTGTCCACCTTGCTATCTAAACTTAACATATCCAAAAAGAATTCTCCATTTCCTCCCCCAAATTTGTTCCTCCTTTTTTCTTCCGTATCATCTCTTCTTTTGCTCACACCAGAAGACTCTGAGTCATCCTTGACCTCTCTTTTTTCTCATGTTTTTCATCCAAACTCCCATTTGTCTCTTTCTGCGCAGTAGACACTATGTGGCCACTGCTCATCTCCATCATTGTTAGTGCGGTGGTCTTAGCTACCATTGTGTCTTGTCTGAACTGTTGAGGAAAAAAACATTCTAACTGGTCTTTCTGCTTCCTTTCTTCCCTCCCTAAAATCTGTTCACCAGTTAGCAGCTAATATTCTTTTTGAAATGTAAGTCATGTTTTTGTCACTCTTCTGCACAAAATATTATTTATAACGCCTTCCTGTCTTATTCCTGATAAAATCCAAAGGTTTTACAGAGGCATCCAGGCTTGACATTGCCTGCTTTATAGTACATCTTTCACCTTTATCTTCTTTGGTATCCCCTCCGTGTGTTCCACCATGTTAACTCTTTGTTTTCCCTTAGACACATCAAGCATTCTTCCACTTGAGAACATTTGTAATTGTTGCTCCTTCTGCCTGGAAAATTTTACCCAGCTAGCCACATGGCTTTCTCACTTCATTCAAGCCTCTGCTCAAATATTATTTTGTCAAAGATGTCTTCTGGAGCCACTATAATAGACCTAGAAAATTATCCAATGAGTTTGACTTTATGGAAATTTATTTAAGATTTAAATTAGTATTCATATTATAATAATGGTAATATTTAATTCTTAATTTTAATAGTGGTTTAATGTTTAATAAATTATATTTAAAATTATAATTTATAAATATTATATTTTAATATGTATTTTTAACTATAAATTATAATTTATAATATAAATTATATTAATATTTATACTAAGGTGTTTCAAAGTGTGGAAAGACCTCAGATTTTCAGGATATACAAAAAAAACTCACATCTAAGGAAATGTTATTACAGTAGGCAGCATGTCTCAGCAGTGAGTAATATTTACATCATTCTTAATGAAAACAGTAAATGCGAATTTAATAAAAAATTGAAATATGTGTATATTGGAAAAATATGAAGGGAGAAAGAGGGGCTTTCAATAAACTGTATCTTCATTTACCTTAAATCAATGAAATATAATGCTAAGATTAGTTACTCAGGTCCTCTAGATTCCACCCCTTATGCCGCAGTATAGACAGCAGGACAGCTCTCTATACCACAGGGATGTCGTCAGTAAGATGTAGACTGTGGGAAATGAGTGGCATGGAGGCGTCGGGGTAAGGGTCGAGGAGGACAGTAGGATTTGGGGCTGGTCTTGGATGTCCATTTGTCTGTGAGCCTTACTTTGAAACCCAAATGTATTGTTTTTTTCTGGCAATGGTCAGCTGTTCTGCTGTAAACAGTGGAGGATGCAGAAAGTTTAGTTCATCCAGATTAGGATTTCGCCAGTTGAGTGTGTGTGAGAGAGACACACAGAGCAATTGTAGGTGTCTGCAAGAGAATGATTATGATGCAACAAAAATCTAAGCCAGATAAGGGGAATGAATGCAGAAGTTACTCAGTAGTGAAAAAATAGTAGAGTTAGTGAATTAAAACTCTTGATGATATGGTGAAATTATTATAGGGCTTACTAAGTAGGATGGAAAGCCACGAGTTGGTTGTCAAAAGGTGCTATGCTTGAAATCAAGGTTTCAGAGGCTGTACAGTTGACAACAGGATCTAGATGTGCCTGGCACTGAAAGTAGATGACTGGAATTGTGGGAAGGGGAAGATTGTAATGGTGAGGATGGAAAGAACTGATCAGCCATCACCTCTTCAGAATAAATTAGACTAAACTCACTTAAAATTTTTGATATGTATCAGGAAATTGTCCTCTGGGTAGCTTAAAGCGATTTATACTCCCACCTGTAGTGTGTAGGAACATGAGGAAGTTATTTTAAAACTTAAATTTCGGCAGCGGAACCTGCGCCGGAACCATGTTTCGCAACCAGTATGACAATGACGTCACTGTTTGGAGCCCTCAGGGCAGGATTCATCAAATTGAATATGCAATGGAAGCTGTCAAACAAGGTTCAGCCACAGTTGGTCTGAAATCAAAAACCCATGCAGTGTTGGTTGCATTGAAGAGAGCACAGTCAGAGCTTGCAACTCATCAAAAGAAAATTCTTCATGTTGATAACCATATTGGTATCTCAATTGTGGGACTTTCTGCTGATGCTAGACTGTTATGTAATTTTATGCGCCAGGAGTGTTTGGATTCCAGATTTGTATTTGAAAGACCTCTTCCTGTGTCTTGTCTGTATCTAATTGGAAGCAAGACCCAGATACCAACACAACGGTATGGCCGGAGACCATATGGTGTTGGACTGCTTATTGCTGGTTATGATGATATGGGCCCTCACATTTTCCAAACCTGTCCATCTGCCAACTATTTTGACTGTAGAGCCATGTCCATTGGAGCCCGTTCTCAATCAGCTCGTACTTACTTGGAGAGACATATGTCTGGGTTTGTGGAGTGCAATTTGAATGAACTGGTTAAACATGGTCTGCGTGCCTTACGAGAGACACTTTCTGCAGAACAGGACCTAACTACAAAGAATGTTTCCATTGGAATTGTTGGTAAAGACTTGGAGTTTACGATTTATGATGATGATGATGATGATGTATCTCCGTTCCTGGAAGGTCTTGAAGAAAGACCACAGAGAAAGGCACAGCCTGCTCAACCTGCTGATGAACCTCTAGAAAAGGCTGATGCAATGGAGCATTAAGTCATTAACCAGTCTATATGTGTATTATCAAATATGTAAGAATGCAGGAGCCCTTACTGAGGACAGTAATCTATACTTTGAACCAAAAGATGCAGCGTGGTCTTCTGGTATGTTTTAGGAATCGGTCCAGATGTGTTTTTCCCAAGTAACTTGTCTGAACCATATAATGGTGTGCATTTTTCTTTGAGAGGGTCTATATAATCATTTTCTAGAAAGTATAGTTATCTGTACTAATGTTTTTATATGAAGAACATAATGTCTTTGTGGTTTTATTTTTTTTTATTTTTATTTTTTTAAATATGGAACGCTTCACGAATTTGTGTGTCATCCTTGCGCAGGGGCCATGCTAATCTTCTCTGTATCGTTCCAATTTTAGTATATGTGCTGCCGAAGCAAGCACATCTTTGTGGTTTTAAAGACAACTGTGAAATAAAATTGTTTCACCTGCCAAAAAAAATAAATAAAACTTAAATTTCAATTTATGTGCCACACAATTCACCCTTTGATTTCATTCTGGTAGACTCAGACCAAACTTGTACAGATTTTTATCATGTAGTGAAAATATTTTTTATGTTGAATCATGAATTCATTTATGAGCGTGAGCCACGCACTCTGATCTTTCAGAATAGTCCAACTTCTACAAGTTACTTGATCACTTTAATTCCTAAATCCAGCTAATAGTTTGCTCATGAATTCCTTGACAGTATTTCCTTTCCCAGGACTCTTCTTCAGGTACAATGTGTTTTTTGACCATTTGCAAGCAAAGTAGAGGCAACACCTGTATATGGAAATTAGAATAACTCATGTTCCATTCTATGGTGTATTTGAGTTTAGCACTTCCCAACTGGGTATCTTCACATCCCAGATGAGTACTCCGTTATGGTATGTGTGCCTGAGTCCACATAGGTTGGAATCTTAGCAGTACATCTTTACTCCCTAGATCTCTAAGCTTATTTCCCCCTGTCTTTTTCTCCCTACCACCCTCCCTGGTGAGTTTACATGACCTTGGTTTTTCCTCTGCTGCTCCACACAGGCATGTGATCGGTGTCTGCTTTGCTCTTAGAGTCTTGGGGAAATGAAAAGTTAACTCTCCCTTAGAAAAGGTTGGGGATTTCTGGACTACAAAGTTAACGTTTGAAAATGTTTGTGTTTGCTGTGTTAATAGGGGTATGGGAGCACAGATGCTCTCTGACCTTTTTGGTGGAAACCAAAATTTGGTAAATTAGCAATACTTTTATGGAATCCAGTATAACAGAATTTGATAAAGTTTTTAAAAATGTGATCCCCTTTGAGCCCACACTTCTGTCTATAAGAGTTTTCCACACAGACATGTAGGTGTGCAGAGACATATCAAAGATATATATTGCAGTATCATTTGTAGTGACAAAAGATGGGAAACAACCTAAATATCCATCAGTAGGTCAAATCAATTATGGTATGGTCATATAGTAGAATATTCTGAGTGATTGAGAAGAATGAGGCATGTTTCTTTGATATTTTATTAAATAAAAAAAATAAGGCACACATCTGCTTACTTGGTATGTTGTCATTTATGTATGTAAAACATCTCTGGAGAGCAGCATTAGAGCTTGTTTCAGTTGTTGCCTCTAAGAACCAATTAATACCTGGAGATCTACAGACGGTATACTTTTTGTACTGTTTGAGTTTTGTATCATTAAAAAATTAATATTTAAATTTTGTTTTGTATTTTATGGCTTAGAAAAATAGATAGCACTTTAATATCTTATGAATATTTTATGACATTGATTTTGTAGATTTTAAAAGTGACTTTTATTTGTTAAACTAAGCAGTTTGCATCTTCAAATGGAATTGATATAAAAATTTAATGACCTAAAATGACAATGCCATTTCAGTGTGTTCAGTTCATGTGTTGTTGCTGTTGTTGTTTTAAAACAGGTATTATGACTCTCTCCCCTTTTGACCAAATGAAGACTGCCTCCAACATAGGTGGATTTAATGCAGCAATTAAAAACAGTCTACCTGCCATGTCTCAGTACATCACCGTTGGGTCCAATCCATTTACTGGCTTCTTCTATGCTTTGGAGGTAAGAGTTTCATCACTGATCATGAGTAAGACCTCTCTTGGTTTCTCAACTTGTCTGCAAATTGGATATTACAAGTTAGCTTTAGAAAGATTAAGTAATTTACATTTCTATGTTTCAACTGAAGCTAAAATTAGTCTATGCTGACTTCCTTCTAAATTTTTTAGGTGAACTGAGAAAGTACTAAAGTCAGTGTAAAATAGATTCTTCTGTTTCTGATGCCCCTGGTTCTTGGATAGTTGATTTGTCTTTAAATATTGATGTGATAATTGGCCACTCAGGGTTATGAATGTCGGCCCACCAGGGATTTGAGTAATCAGGAATTGTAAAGCGGCCAAGTATAGTTGATGTAAGTGGTGGAAATTGTTTCCTAAAATAGGGGACAGTTAGGTGCTGGACTTGCTTGTCTTTTATTTCTTGCTTAAAAAGCCCTCCTTCTCAGAATTGTCTAAGCTTTCTCTTTACTTTAATAAAAAGGCATATTAAAAAAAAAAAAAGAGGGGCAAGAGCCAGTTGTGTGTAGATAGGAAGTCTATGGCTTTGACAGAATAACACCATCTTAACATCCTAGTTTAAACTTTTTCAATTAAATTACAATTAAAGGAGGGAAATCCTGAAGACAAAATAGCTTACTAGTGATTTTATTTCCTACTGTAGAGTTAAAACGTTTGATTGTATCTCTGCCTCCTAAAAAAGATTTTATTGTATGGTCTGAAAGATGCTGAATATTTTTACTAGTCCAGACTTTACAGCTCTTCAAAACTTTTAAAAGTAAGCCCTGTTTAGAAAATATGTTTTATGTCTTTGTCAGCCATTCAGTTTTCTCTTTCACGTGTCCTATGTTCCAGGGGAGCACACAACCATTGCTGTCTCATGTGGCACTGGCGGTCGCAAGTAAACTCACTTCTGCTTTATTTAATGCTGCCAGGTAATCCTACCACAGTTCCCTGTAAAATTATCTGTATCTTGCCCGGTTTTAACATCTGTGTTGGTAATTTGCACAGTAAAATGCTGAAAGCATCGGTTTTATTCTAAATTTTCTTTCTGTTCAGTGGTTGGCTTGGTTGGAAGAGCAAGCACGAAGAGGAAGCAGTGCAGAAGCAAAAACCAAAGGTGGAGCCAGCCACCCCATTAGCTGTAAGGCAAGTCTGTCGTGTTCTTCTCAGATTTTCATATTTTAAAAAATGTACTGTTAAATTTATAGTCTTTCAGTGTGCTTAGTTGACTGTTGATCTAATGAGGTTTAGGAGCTTCTATCACAATATAAAGTCCATGAGGAGAGTGAGTCTTCCCCAGTTTGGTCACAGCTATCTCCCTGTCCTATAGTGGGTGCTCAAGATGTATGTGCTGAGTGTGCTTTTTTTCTTTTTCCTTTTTTTTTTTTTTTTTTTTTAACAAACACCTATAACTTTAGCTTAGGTTGCAAGAAAATTAGTTTTGTGACAGCTGATTTTTTCTTTAAGTTTCGTTTTTCAGTAAGCTATATAAATTTTAAAAATGCTTAGTGATTTCTTTAAAAAACATAAAAACAAGGATTCCCATGCCTTCAAGCAGTCTTTAGAATGCAGGGTTGTGCTTTTTTGTTTACTTCAGTAGTGCTGTAGGATAGTGTATTTGTCAGGCTTTGGGGCAAGAAGGCATGATTCTTGCTTGATTTTGTTTTTAAATTATTTTTATTACCTAATAGAGAATACTATCATGAAGGGAAACAATTCTCTCCCCATTGTAGATGTTTGTCAAAGAGATCTATTAAAATTTATTGAAGATTATCCTCTAAGATTTTTTTCATCTTTTTAAAATATTGGAACACCTCACATTTTCTAAATTCACTGAAGAATCAAGAAGTAGTCCAGATGGCTCTGTGCCTCCAAATAGATGTAATAACATCAGGGCACTTTGTCTCAGGGACTTGCTCTAAGTGAGCACACCTGCTTGTTTTGCCGTACCTCTACTTTTATCTTACAGTTCTAGTAAGATTGGTTATAGACCAAGAACAGTTGAGAGAAAATTATTTAAAATTATTTAGAAGAGGGGGAGTTCTTTAGGCAGGTACATTGGTGTCAGAAGAATATGATATCTAGCAGAAAGAAGAGATTAGAAAATCGAACTTAGACAAAAGATGCCTTTGTGGCAGAGTATTCCAAAATTTAATTGGTTGTGAGGGCACTATTTCCTATGACATGACAATCAAGAAAAGATAGTTATACTTGATATTCTCTAAAAATAAAAGATGGATATCTATATAGAAAATCTTTGAAATAAAATTTAGGTATTTTTATTTTATAATGGAAGAAACTTCTTATGCATTTCGTGTTGCAAAATGTCTGGTGTGATTAGTTAATAAACAGTAATCAGTGCAGGGCTTACAATTTTTTATTAAAAATAAATTTGGTCTATTTTGTTAATGCATTTCATGATTCTGTCAGTTTTTTCGAGATTGGAATTTGATTTGAGCTTTTTATTTTCTTTTAAATATCAGATTTGGACTTCCAGATTCTAGACGCCATGGTGAAAGTATATGTCTGTCTCCATGTAACACACTGGCAGCAGTAACAGATGATTTTGGCAGAGTGATTTTATTGGATGTAGCTAGAGGAATTGCAATACGCATGTGGAAAGGTACTTTCTTATAAAAATCCAGAAAAAAAAAGTTATTTTTTTTACCCCAGTAGTTGAGCAGTATTATCATCCTTCAGCTTCTAGTGGACAGCATTGCTTAATCCATTATGTTTATGCTGTCTTTTTTTTTTTCCTTTTAGCATGAACTCATGTTAGTAACACTTGATCTAGTAGTCCAATTGATCTGTCCTTTAAGTCTGATCAAATTATATAGGTACTTTTAGTCTCTTCCTTGTTTACTTTTCAGTTCTTACTGTCATTGTCAAATTCCCATTGTCAAATTTCTTGCCCCTGTTAAATTCATTCCACTTCACAACGTCATGCTTAAGTCACACGTTCTCTTCAAATCTAGAATGCTAAGTTTTTCAAACTAAAGATGTCAAAACCCATCTTTGCTGACTTGACTTCCATATCCGTATGCTTGGGTTAGTTTACTTAAATTTCTTGGTAATATGTCAGTTAGGAGTTGTAGTTAGCTGCTAATAAAAAACCCAAGTTCAGGATTAATATGATATGCCCATGATATCCTCAGGAACCCAGTTTCACTTCTTGAACCTCCCCACCCACTCAAGGTTATTTTATGGTTCAGATGGCTGCTGGAGCTCCAGCCTTCTTATCTGCATTCCAGGAAGGAAGAAAGGAAGAAGAAGAACTACCAACTGAGCCAGTCCACTTTGAAGATGATTTTTTGCCAAGCTTTTTCTGCAGTGCATTAGCTGAGACTTAGTCATATAAGTCATACCCAGCTATGAGGGAGACTTGAAAATGTCTAGGCACACTGTCAACCTGAAAAAGATAAAATCTCTTTTGACCAAGGAAGAAGGGAGAATGCATTTTTTTGAATCATCTGGAATAGTAACGTTCAGCACAGATTACTAATTAGAAATTACAGTTGTGATGCAGTCTAGTCTGTGTTCAGCAATGTGAAGAATAATGGATTGGGGGACATTAAGATACTCTGGACAGGTTGAGACCCTTATCACCTTCTTGCCAGAGAATTCTTGCAGTGGTTGCCTGTTATGTGTTTAAGTGTCTGTAGATCTAGATTTCAGCACTGCAGATACATCATTTCTCCTTGGTGTTTGTCTTCTGAGATTACATCAAGGGTGGGTCTCAGCAAGACTTTTCCAGAATATAGAAGACATAGGTATATCAGCTGGTCCAGATCCAGTGTAGCGATCCTGTTGCTGGCATTGTTGCTTTTTCCTTTGGCAGCTAGTGCTGTTTTCCCCACACCTGGAAGAGAGTGGGGTCAGTTGCCTGTGGAAGGGACTGAGTTGGAAGACTATGTTAGCTGCATCTGTCTCTCATAGGCTGGGGCTTCCTGCCACCACCTTGTACCATATTCTCCCCATCTGCATAGCACCAAGGGATTTGAAAAGCAGGAAGTCAAGTTGATCTCTTTCTCTTATATTTTAATTGGACTTTTATTTAAAATCCAAACCTGATAACCTCTCCCAGGTTTTTTAAAGGGAGAGGGTTTTTTTCTTTTTTTAGATTTTTTTTTTAAGAGAAGGAGGGGAGAGAATGGGATAGAGGAAGGGTACTCAAAAAGCCATAATGATTTTTTTTTTTTTTTTTAAGGAAAAAAGTGATCGGAAGCAAATATAACAATGTACTAAGATTTAATAAGGCTTTGGGATTGAGTCAGTATTTATTATAATTATTGCTTCCTATTTAAGATATTTCATAATAAAAAGATAATGTACTTTTATAGCTTTTCTCAAACCCCTTGCTGAAATATCCCACAGTGCTTCAGAAGGCTGCACTTGAACCTAGATTAACTAATTAGCTTCCCTTTTCCTCGGTCTCCAAGGATATAGAGATGCACAGATCGGTTGGATCCAAATCGTGGAGGACCTCCATGAAAGAGTACCAGAAAAGGCGGATTTTTCCCCCTTTGGAAATACTCAGGGTCCAAGTCGAGTGGCTCAGTTCCTCGTGATCTATGCACCAAGAAGGGGAATCTTAGAAGTGTGGAGCACACAGCAGGGGCCTAGAGTAGGTGCTTTCAACGTGGGAAAGCACTGCAGGTAAGCTGTAAACCCTGGCATTTTCCTAGTGACAAAAAGGAATGCTTTGATTGAAGTTTTTATTAAAGCTCCTTATTAGATTGCAGGTTGTTTGAGAATTGCAGTGTTCTTTATTATGGTTTTCCCTGCGAGTGCCTGCTATCTAATTAAGGATTAAGGATTTAATAACAAAGCCTTACTGAAAAGGCCATGATATGCTACTGAATTTAATAAAGTTACCTGGAGTGCTGCCATTTGTCCCCATCCCTTCCTCAGGCTGTCTCCATGGCTCAAAAGGAGAGATTCCTTCAGATTCCTGTGGTGACGATGTTAAGTGAGGGTGAAGGCTGTGTTTGCCATTGCTACACAGGCCTGACTCATTTCATTTCCTCGCACATTTTACCAAGGCAGAACTTTACTAGTCAGGATCTATTTTTATTATTCTTTGGTATCAGGTCGTGTTTATTTTTCTTATTAGTGCTCCTGAATTGATAATAACGCAGGGGTCCCTACCTATCGTAAAAGCACTTGTGGCATTTCCCCTTTTTCTCTAATATTCTTACCATATTGGTTTGCAATTTCCTCAGGCTTCTGTATCCTGGCTATAAAATAATGGGCTTAAATAACGTTACCAGTCAGAGTTGGCAGCCACAGACTTACCAGATCTGTCTTGTTGATCCAGTGTCTGGAAGTGTGAAAACAGTAAATGTTCCTTTCCATTTAGCCCTGAGGTAAGATTCATGAAGTGTCCCTCCACTGACTTTTCCATCTCTTATTTTGCTGTTTGCTTTGTAGTTACTGTTCCTTGTTTTCTCAGTAGACAGATATCTTTGAAGTTAAGTAGGAAGAATATAAAACAAGAGAGAGTTGGAGTGTGTCAGACGTAGAAGGAAAGCGATTTCACATTCTATAAGATTTTGTTGTATTTTCTGTTTTAGTGACAAGAAGTGCGAACGAGCCAAGGACATGCACCTCGTGAAGAAACTGGCAGCCCTGCTGAAAACTAGATCTCCAAATCTCGGTGTGTGTCCTTTGTAAAAATAACACATGCTCCTATGTCATTTTCTAAATTTGTAGTGTATTCTACACGCAGCAATCAAAATATTTCAGTTCATTTGCTAGCTGTTTTAATTCCTGGAGATAAGGTGAGGTGCAGATTATCATGTATACTTTTTATTGGAATTGCTCTATAAACATGAGGCATACCCTCTGGGAGATATTAAAATTTGTAACAATAAAACAATAATGTGAGAGCAACCAGGAGTCTTTTAGGCTGATGGTTACAAATATGTGCATTATTCTTTCAGAATACAGTTTACTTTATAATAAAAGTGAAAATTTTAATTTTTTCTTTGTAGATTTGGTTGAAACACAAATAAAGGAATTAATTCTTGATATTAAGTATCCTGCAACAAAGAAACAAGTATGTATGATATGTGAATGTTCCTGCTGAGTAGCTGTGACATATTTCTCTAAGAAAGTCTTTATTTTCCTTTTTTCCTCCAAACATGATAGAATAACCTCCTCTTTTCCTGTTTTTATTCATGCATCCTTTTTATATTCACATATAGAAGTTCCCATTGTCTTTCCTTTCCTTCTTTCTTTTTTTAAAATGAAGTAAAGTGAAGTACCATACACATGTGTCCATGTTTTAAACATACACACGCATCTATACATGACATGTATTCTGACTAAAGAATAATAACGAACACATGTATGACCACCCATCTTAAGAAATAGAATGTTACCAAGAACTCTGAAGAGCTCTACGTACACCTTTTCAAGCCCCTTCTCTCATTCCTAAGGTAACAAGTGTTGAGAATTTTGTGTTTCTCTCTCTTTTGCTTTTTATAGTTATATTTCTGTATAGCTTCTTTCAGACATTGATGCATTTTCTGCCTTTTAAAACTTTATATAAATGGAGTCATGCTCCATGTCTTCTATGACTTCATTCCTTCGACATTATGTTTCTTTGAGACCTCTATGCTGATGCATGTAGCTGCAGTGGATGTGCACTGAGTCTACCACTATACTTTATTCACTCCTCCTGTCAGTGGACATTTAAGTTATTTCCAGTTTTTTCCTATTACAATGATACTGTGATTGTCCTTGTACATCAGATGTCATGTATCTTTATTTCCCCGGGTGCACATATGCAAGAACTTCTCTTGAGTTTGTGCCTAAGAGGGGAATTGTAGGGGAAGAGCTTCTCTGGCTGTACTCGTTGATGAAAAGATTGCTTCTCAAAATACTTGCACTAATTTATGTTTCCACTCATACTGTGTAAGAGGGCCTATTGCTCCACAGCCTCAGAGTCCCATGGTATTGTCAGACTTGTTGCCTTTTGCCAGGTGGGTGGTTCTAATATGATAACTCACTGTGATTTCTTTCATTCTCACCTTCTTCTCCAAACTCCTCATAATGCTGCTCAGGTTTTAACTCTATCAATTCTTACATAACCCTTCAATCCCCATGGATACCTCTCAACTCCTACCCTACTTCTAATCAGAACTGGAGAGCTAATGGCTACTTGTTCTCTAATTCATGTATATGAATCACAGCTCACCATTTTTTTCCTTTTTACCTCTTTTGAGCTCCTTCAAGTAGGGACCTCCCCAAATATGTCCATTTCATAATCCACAACGACTAGAATAATGATAGATATGTGGGAGAACTTAGCAAATACTGATTTTTTTATCCCCTTTTATTTTCATATTGCCGTGATTTTTCTTAAGTGCTTTTTTATTTTATTATAGAACAGGCAAGTCCCTGTGACTTTTTTTTTTTTTTTTTTAAAGAGACGGGTGGTGGTGAGGGAGTGGGGGTAGAGGGAGACGGAAAGGATCTTAAGCAGGCTATATGCCCAGTGCATAATCCGATGAAGGGCTTGATCCCACAACCTTGAGATCATGACCTGAGCTGAAATCAATAGACTTTTTTTTTTTAAGATTTTATTTCTTTATTCATGAGAGGCACAGGCAGAGACGTAGGTAGAGGTAGAAGCAGGTTCCCCATGGGGAGCCTGATGTGGGACTTGATTCCACAACCCCAGGATCACAACCTGAGCCAAAGGCAGACAGACGCTCAATGACTGAGCCACCTAGGTACCCCTAATAGACATTTAAATGACCAAGCCATTCAAGTCTCTGTGACTTTAATTAAGTTTTCCATTCTACTGACAGGGCTAATGGGTTCTCATTTTTTCTCAGGGCAAAGTCTTAGTTATGAAAGATGACATTCCTATGATAGGTGGGCATCCAAGAGAGGTAGTTTAGAGAACCTGTAGTAAAAAAAGGAGGGTTATAACTCAAACAAGCCTTCTCATTTTGGTGCCATTTTTTTTCTTATCTTACATCATGGGATAAAAAATTGGGAAAGGTTAGCATACTACAAACTGTCGTGACTTTTTAAAAAACTATACTAAATTGTGTGTGAAACTCTGAATTTTATAAAAAATGCTGAAAGTGAAAGTTGTGTATTGTTTTCAGCACTAAAAGAAAAAAAAATATTTGAGGCTTTGGAAGAGTGAATAATAGGCAAGCCAGCTGCTAGATAGATCAGAGATAATTACATTTTGCTGAGTATTTGCCTTTTTCAGTCACTTTCTTTATATCCACCATGTAGTTGCCTCATCATGGGTTTGATCACCCTCTTGAAACACCCTCTGAGCCCATTTCTTACCTAGACACACATACGCACACACACAGGTGCTTGTATTACAATCTTTGCGTCATGCTACATTCTCAGCCTACTTTTGAAATTATTTACTCGCATCAATAAAAAAAAAAGTTTAATGAGCTAATATGAGAGGATAAGTATGAACTTTAACTGCTGTGTCTACCTATTGGTTATTCTGATGGTTGCTTCTTTAGGCATAAAGAGAGATTTTGGAACTGGTGGTGGAGTCTCTTAAGTATCTACTGAGGGAGGGGCAGGAAGGGGAAGGTGGGGTGAGGTAGGGAGCATGTATATGGCCCAGATTCAGCTGGCCATGGTCAGATGCAGTCATTAACCAGGAATTAAGTTGTCATCAGCTTTTATCATTGACACAACAGTAACAGCCTCTGCTTTTCATTTATGCCTGTGGAGTATAGACTTACACTCTTCTTATCAGTGAATAGCTTTGTCATGGTCCCTGTTTCATCTTACCATTCTGTTAAATACAAGTTGCCTTCTAGTTGTTTCATTCTGAGTGTGGACTTTTTGTCATTCCCCCATAATGGGCATGAGATGAAATTGGTTGTATAATACATAAGATGCAACTCTCCTCAGGTATGTACAGGCAAACATCTTAACTATGGAACTTCCCTTGAAAATTTGGGGTAGTAAAGGTGTTGGTATAAATATAAAATTTAACAAACAAAACCATTGCCTTCTAATTGTTAGAATTGCTCAATATCTTTCTCCTAGGCTTTGGAAAGCATTTTGGCAAGTGAACGTTTACCATTTTCCTGCCTTAGAAACATCACTCAGACTTTAATGGACACTTTAAAAAATCAAGGTAATAAGGTTTATACTGATTGGAGGTTCTGGGCTTCAAATTTTGTAATTGATTACAAAAAGCTATTACTGCTTATGATATCATCATGTTACTTCAATGTGGAAATAATACATATAAGAAATAAGGACACTTATTTCATACCTTTAGTATTTGGAGACTTTTTTATTCCCTATTTGCTGATCTTCATCTCAGCTTTCTCTGAATATATACTGTTTCTTTCTGTTACTATTTCTTTTAAAATATTTCTACTGTGAGGAGAGACACCAGTATAGGATGGTGAGAAGTCATTATTCTGATACAGTTGTACACATGTGAAAGCCATCAGCATGAGAGAAAGTTAGCTGGTGGTATGCAAAAAATAGCCAGGCTTTCTTGCTGTCACTAGTCTTTTATTTAACTTTGTGGGAGGAGAGCAAGTTCTGTAGATGAAGCATTCTTTAAATTTTGTTTTGATTGAATAATGATTTTTAAAAAGTAGGCTTTGAATTAATGTTCTGTTTAGTGTGTGGAATCCACATTTTCTCCTCCACTTCCTCTTCCTCAACCTTAAGGACTTCCAAAATCAGACTATGAGTAAATTATTAGTTCTGAGTTTGCTGGTTGTTTCTTACAGCTCAAAATTTGTTTGAAAAAAAAAATTACATCCTCTAATTGTGGGATTTTTAACTCCATACTCTATCCAGCTGACCCGGCAAAATTCAGTTTATCCTGAATTCCTAACATCAATTAAATTATAGTGTGTAATGTGTAGACTTCATCTAGCTGTGACTTTTTGCTTGTCATGTTAATTGTATAAAGCCAACTTTATATTTACATACAAGCCAATTAAAGTGGTTTAATAAACAGATCATAGTATCCCCTTTCATGACTTTAAACATCGTAGTGTTGAGATTTTTTTCAACACATGTTTAAAGCTGACTTTTGGAAAATAGTGAATTTCTTTAGTGCATACGATTTGTTAGAAATATCTCTTTTAAAAAGCAGTGTGCTTGTAAAGCTTGATGCTTATAAAGCCATACCTCAAGGCTTTACCAGAGTCTCAAAATTTATTAAATCAGTTTGTCTTGCACTGGGCTGAGAGTAAACCAGATACCACTGATGGAATTCTGTAAAATCACTAGTTTCAAGTTCTACCCATAATTGAGATGCTAAAAAATTTTGCCTATTTAATTTGCTATGTTGTATTGTAGCTATACCAACTCTTGGAGGTAAAGTGTCTGCCTTTTAAAAGAATAATTGTTTTATATTAGATGATAAATATTTAAATTATCATGCAGAAATATAGAGTATTTCTCTAACATTAATCTTTTTTTAAAAAGCCTGATTGACAGAGAATTTTTTTTTAATTTTTATTTATTTATGATAGTCACAGAGAGAGAGAGAGAGAGAGAGGCAGAGACACAGGCAGAGGGAGAAGCAGGCTCCATGCACTGGGAGCCCGATGTGGGATTCGATCCCGGGTCTCCAGGATCACACCCTGGGCCAAAGGCAGGCGCCAAACCGCTGCGCCACCTAGGGATCCCTGACAGAGAATGTTAAGTAGAATTGTACTTTGGTTTCTTTACCAGCCTTGAGAATAGATCTGTCACAGTCCAGAGTTTGTGCTTGAATCCAAGTATCTTTAACCACCACGATGATAAAAACCAGGCAGCTTTCTATTCATCTGTCCTCTGTCTATTGGCATAATAGGCAACATATAAGTTATGGGGTAGTGAAGAGTATTTTCAAAGCTGCTTTCAGATCATTTTTTAAAAATTTGAGTATTAGACTAAGATAGCTCTTTTTTTCCTTTCCTCTCTCTGTGCCTCCCCCACCCCCATCCCCCACCACCCCAATACTAGTATGCCTTATGTCTTTTTAAAAAAATATGGAGGGCAGCCCTGGTGGCCCAGCGGTTTAGCGCAGCCTTCAGCCCGGGGTGTGATCCTGGAGACCCAGGATCGAGTCCCATGTTGGGCTCCCTGCATGGAGCCTGCTTCTCCCTCTGCCTGTGTCTCTGCCTCTCTTTCTCTCTCTCTCTCTCTCTCTGTCTCTCATGAATAAATAAATAAAATCTTAAAAAAAAAAAGTGGACATTTTTCCATGATGGAAAAATTAATCTTTGTCTTAGTAATGTTATATCTTAAACATCTCAGTATTTAATAAAATAGAATATCAGAGAAGTATATAATACTATGACTATTAATGAAAGAAAAACCTTTTTGTGAGTCTTTTAAACATGTCTCTTTAATGTATTTTTTCTTCCACCTTTTAGATCTTGAGTCTGTTGATGAAGGATTGCTACAGTTTTGTGCCAATAAACTGAAATTACTCCATCTTTATGAGTCTGTCAGTCAGTTAAATTCCCTTGATTTTCATCCAAACACACCATTCTCAGATAATGTAAGTCCATTCCTCATTATACAGAATATTCTGATTATTTTTAATTTTTTAACTGATAGTAAAGAAGTAGAAAATTAAAGATTTTTATGAAGTGGAAAGGTGTATTTTCTTTACAAGACCTGCTGGTTCTCTGTGCCTTAGTATTTATATTAATTTTGCTATTATTGTTAATCCATCTTCACTATCCAAGAAACATTTGATTTCTTTGAACTCACTTTTTAAGGTTGCTTCTTACAACATAATGACAAGATTTGCCAATTAAAATATATTCAGCTTGCTGAAGTAGCAAAACTAATTTCTTTTAAAGAAAATTAAAAAGATTTTGCCAGACAGAAGAGACTGATTTTTCTGTGGTGGTGTTGTGAACAAACTCATATAGCTTGTTTTGTTGTCTACTACATAATAACATATTTTTTTAAAAAATTCTGTCTTGGGGCACTTGGGTAGCTCAGTGGTTGAGTGTCTGCCTTTGGCTCAGGTCATGATCCCAGTGTCCTGGAATTGAGTTCTGCATCAGACTGAGCCTGCTTCTCCCTCTGCCTATGTCTCTGCCTTTCTCTGTGTGTTTCTCATGAATAAAATATATATTTTTAAAAAAATTTTGTCTTACATCAAAGTGTTTAATTATAGTAATGTTCTGTGTTTTCATTCTGCAAAACACAAAAAAATGGCAGCACCTTATAATCTTCATTATAGTGCAGTATCACTCATTTTGGGGGCATGTGTACAAAATTCTTACTTTTCATACAAAGAAATAAAGTTTCCTTAATAGAGAATAAAGAGAAATGTAGTCCTCTCTTTTCCTCAGATAACTGTGTGACTATGGATGGGTTGCTTGCCCTTAGGGCCCATATCTTCCACTTATCTAAAGGAAAATCATTATTTCAGTGATTTTAGTGATTTGTCAAATCACTGATATTACTTATGAAAAGATATCTTGTGTATCTGAAATTTAATGGAAGTTTAAAGTGGAAACCTTTTATTTTAAATATATGTGAATACAAATTTTTAAACAGAGAAATGAAAGTTTTTCTCTCTGTATTGGAAACCACTTTATACATTCTAACATCTTTTTTATCCTTGGGATTATAGATGGATTTCATAAAGCATTTTAACAGTCTTCATATTATTCTGCAGTTGTCTTTAAACAAAGCCATTTTTCAGGATCTTTTTATTTTTCTTTCTACTTCAGCATTAGTAAAAAATCATTTCAAACAACAAGAAGGTTCAAGTTGACTGAATTATGTCTATAGGATTGCCTAGACATTTCATAGATTCTTTCATGCCTAATTGTTTCATAAGATCCAAACTTTCCTACTTTGCCAAAGAAGGTTAAATATATGCCATTAATAATCCCCTACAGAATTCATTTCAACTTGATATCCCCAACACAGCATGCAAAGATAAAAGAAAAATTAGAAAATTTAAAATATCAGTTGCCTGATTGTTCTTTTTTAAAACACTTTTTAAGATTAAAATTATATTTGCTGTGAATTCATTTAGATCCTTCAAAAAATGTACAGTCAGCTTCTAAGCTGAATGGCTAATCTTGTGCATATAAAACTAAAATTCAAGTCTGGAATTTTTGTTACTGTGGGGTTCATATAAGTTCATATAAGCTCCTATAAATTCAGTATAGCATTGAACTACTGGTGTGTGTTCATAGCAGTCTGCAGTTCACTACTTGTTTTTAAAAACAACAGCCTTGAGTAAATAAGTAAATGAAAGTTGCATTCTTAAGAGCAGGTTTATCGTGCAGCATGGGGGGAAGAAAGTTTTGCTTGCTATGGTGAATTTATGGTCTTTTAAGCGTGTTTGTGTGTGTGTGTGTGTGTGTGTGTGTGTGTGTGTGTGTTTACCCCTAATTTAGAAAAATAATAGTAATATCAGGAGACGTTTTTGCACATGTGGTCTGTAAAAATAGTTTGAAAGGCTGGCAGGATGTATCTGTGACTTTTCAATCTCTGTATCCCTGAGAGCCATATAGAGGATATATGTCTAAGATACAATGAGGCTTGATTTCCAGTATTTTTTATTGTATTGTGTTTATGCTGCTTAATAAATAAACATTGAATTTCAGATAGGCCTTTACTTAGTCACAAGAGTTGCAGTTGATACTCTTGCAGTTTTTTTCCTCATTGTAAATTTAATACAATTTTAGTAAAATCCAAACATTTTAGAAGAATATAGAGTATTCTCAATAAATTGTATAAAAATGGTACTCTTAGTAATATGTAGTGTTTCAAGGTTAGTTCAAGTTATTTAGCATTGAACTCATGAATTTGTGAGTAAAATTTTAAGCAGAGTACATTATACCTATCACGTAAATTAACAAGTCATCATTTGCTTATGTGCTTGCATTTCACTTGAGATGATGGGGTTGACTCCTATGGCAGAGTCATGGGAAGAGATATGATGTACTCAAAACTTTTTTTTTTTCCTATTTTTTTAAGGACTTGGCTGTGTTACTGAGGCTTGATGAAAAAGAACTGCTTAAACTCCAGGCATTACTAGAGAAGTACAAAGAGGAAAAAACCAGAACTACTACCGTCCGATTTTCTGATGATAAAGATGGTGTGTTGCCTGTAAAAACATTCCTGGAATATTTAGAATATGAGAAAGACACGATCAACATAAAGAAGATAAGTGAAGAAGAGTATGTGGCTTTAGGTAGGTGGAATGATAAACTGCTCTTTGAATCCTGCGTCTTCCAGAGGAAAGCCTGGGAAGAGTTTACAGCATCTCAAAGATTTAGTTTGTTTTAAAATTAACCTAAGAATTTAATGTATACTGAAAAGTTAATAAAAGATACTCTGGATATGTAGGCACTATGTCCTAAGTTTTATTGGCTGATACATATACTAAAGAGACAGTGTTAGATATGTAATGATTTGCTTTCTGCTTTAAAGTCAAGCAAAATTGAGACATTAATTTCTTTTTCTCTCATGCTGTTTTGCTTCTCTAGAGATCCTGATTCAGTTCAGGAAGAATGTTAGTCCAAATGATAAGTAATCATTGGTTAATGCATTTTGCTTTTGTTTTACTACTAGGCAGTTTCTTTTTTTGGAAGTGTTTGCATGGAGAAAGCTCTACCGAGGATATGTGTCACACTCTGGAGTCAGCTGGACTTAGCCCTCAGCTGTTGTTGGTAAGCTTTCTTGTTTTTGCACGTTCTTCATCCCTGCTCATGTCATCCAGAAGCGTCAGTCCTTTTTTTTTTTAAACCATTGTTTAAACCATATCATAGAACATATATGAAAACTTTCCAAAAGTGACCGAGGAAATTTATAATCACTATATTTAATTGAGTAATACTATTTTATTTTTCTGATTCCCTGTAAATTATAGCAGGCATATTCCATGGTCGGCCTAAAATTAATTTAAAATCTGACATGTATAGCAGATTATGATCATCAGTGAAAATGATCACATTAGAAGTAAAAAAGATCTTTAGGGAACAAAATCACCTTCCCCTTAGAGCAATATGGAATTGTTACCAAACATTCCCAATTTTGAATATAGGTTAGGTTTTAGTCTCTGTGCTATAATAAATGTAAAACAAAAGAATCACTCAGTAGAAAATGACAACACTAAATGTTTGCCCTTCTGCACAAGACAGGGGAGGTGAGCTTGCCGTCCTCCCTTCTCTTTAACCTAACCTCTCACATACTCACATACATATTCCATGTCCCCACTAACACCTTACATTTTGTTCAGGATCTGGGCAGTCTCCTCTGTGAGCTTGATGACTATGTTCATGTATTGTTTTAACTGAACATTTACATCCTTTAAAAACAAATTCCAAAAAATAAATAAATAAATAAACAAACAAATAAATAAATAAATAAAAACAAATTCCATTTTTTGTTACTTTATAGTATGTATGTCAGGAAGTAAGGCACTTAAAGATATACATAGGTTTTACATGGGTATTCATAACCAATTTATTTGTAATAGCCCCAAACTGCAAACTATACAAATATCCTTTGGTGAGTGAATGGCTAAACTGTGGTACACCTTTACCATGGAATACTCCTCAACAATAAAGAAGATTAACTATTGATTCACACAAACCTTGTGAATGAACCACAAGGAAAATACACTGATTAGAAAAATGCCCATCTTAGAAAGACATGTACTTGCATGATTCCATTTTTGTAACAGTCATGAAATAGCACTGTTCTAGAGATAGAGAAGAGGTTAGTGGTTGCCAACAGTGAGGGATGAGCAAGGGGAGTGATGGATTGGCTGTAAAGGGTTGACACAAGGGAGTCTTATGCTGCTGTACATAGTTGAGTGCTTGATCGTGGTGATCAAAAGCTACACATTTGATAGAATTGCATGCACACACACATGGGTGCATGTGTTACTGGTGAAATTTGAGTAAGCTCTGTGGATTTTACCAATGTTAATTTCTTGATTTTGGTATTGTGTAGGATGTCAGCATTAGGGGAGGCTGTCGAAAGGATGCGTGGGACTTTGTTGTGCATTTTTTTGTACCACTAGTGAATCTGTATTATAAAATAAAAAAAAGAGGCATATCTTATTCAGAGTTGAGTACAGAATACTTATTTTTACTTTGTGTTCAATAGCATCAATAAAATGCATTAGATCTGGGGTTCAAGAAACCTTGGGAAAAAATGAACCTCACATCTTACCTCAAGCCATACGTAAAGATTAACTCAAAATGGAACATAAATATAAGAGCTAAAACTATAGAACTTACAGAAGAAAACATAGGAGAAAGCTTGATTTGGGCAGAGATTTCAAGGGATGCAAAAAAGCATGAACATGAAAAAATATTGATCAATTACACTTCATCAAAATTTAAAACTTCTCTGTTTTAGAATTGTTAAGAAACTGAAAGGCAAACTCTTCCTTTAAAACTTACTTAACTTATTTAAATGAATTGAATATACATTAAGAAAGAATTTGTACCATTCAATAATAATACAGTAAGGAAAGCAAATGATTTGAACAGTCACATCACCAAAAAATATACATACAAATGGCAAATGGTCACCTGAAAGGTGATCAGCATCACTCGCTATTAGGAAAATACCACATAAAACCATAGTAATCTCTATCTCACGAAGGTGACTAAAATGAAGACTACTTATTAGTAGCATTAAGTGTTGAAGACGTGGAAATCAACTGTCACCACCGCTAATGGGAATGCCAACTAATGCAACTTTGGAAAATAGTTAAAAAGTTTCCGGGACACCTGGGTGGCTCAGTTGGTTAGGCATCTGCCTTTTGTTCAGGTCATGATCCCAGGGATTGAGTTCCATGTTGGGCTCCTTGCTCAGCAGGAAGTCTGCTTCTCCCTCTCCCTGCTCATGCTTTCTATCACTTGCTCTTGCTCTTTCTCTCTCAAATAAAAAAAAAAAAAAAATAAATAAATAAATAAATAAATAAATAACCTTTTAAAAAGTTTCTTATAACGCTGAACAGAGATTTACCATAAAATACAGCAATCTCAGTCCTAGGTATTTATCTATGAGGAATGAAAATATGTTCACAAAGATTTGGAATAAAATGTTAATAGCAGTTTTGTTCATTATAGCTCAAAGTGCAAACAGTCCATATACCTACCAACTGATAAGTGGATAAGTTGTGGTATATCCATACAGTGGAATGAACTGATATGCAAAGTAACTGTGTAATAAATAAATGAATGAATCTCAAAAACATCACACTAAGTGAAAAGATCCAGAAACAAGACTATCTACTGTATGATTTTAGTTGTATGAAATACTAGAATAAGCAAAAATATAGTGACAGAGCAGATGGGCTTTTGCTGGAAGATGAGGGTGGGACTGGCCTCAGGGAACTTCAGAAGGTGAAGATATGCTTTACTGTGTTTTTGGTGTTGGCTACCCAACTTAAAATGAGTGAATTTTATTGTAAACATGTATGTGTTGTAATAATGTGATATGTAGGAAATGTCACTATTTTAAATCTATAAAGCTGTGATCTTTATATATATTATTGTGCTATAGAATTTATAAAATGAGTTCTAATTTTAAATTCTTTTTAAAATTCTCTGACTCTGAGAGATTGTATTTCATGCATTCCAAATGAGTGGTCGCTTTTTCCTTTGCTTTTCTCAAATACTTTGTGGTTAGGTGTTTTTTTTTTTTTTCTTAAGTATTCTATCAATAGCTGAATGCTTTTAAGCAGTTGTGTAAGTTTTTAAAATCCTATTGAGTACAGAGAAATGCATTTTCACTGAAAGCATGTAATTAATAGCAATGAATCAGAAGGAAAGGGGAAACCCCTTCAAAAAAAAAAAAAAAAAAAGCTCAAGAATTAAAGTAAGGAATTGCATACAGGAGTGCCTGCGAGGGTCAGTGAGTTAAGTGACTGACTTGAGCTCAGGTCATGATCCTGTGGTCCTGGGATTGAGCTCTGAGTTGGGCTCTCTGCTTAGTGGAGAGCCTGCTTCTCCCTCTCCCTCTGCCTGTCCCCCCCCCCCCCCCCCCCCCCCGCTCCTGCTCTTGCTCTCTTTCTCTTTTGCTCGCTATCTCAAATAAAATATTTTTTAAAAAAAGAAAAATTGAATGTACAATAAGACAAGCTTTTTAAACAAGCCTGCTTGTTCATTTTGGTCATATTGATCAGAGAAAACAGCAGCTAGCACATTCAGGCTGTGACTAAGCTGCCTGGCCTTGGACAAATTAAGTGCAGGGGTTCCGTGTGCCCACTTAGTATGCATCTTGCTTACATCTTGCTGATTCCCAAAGCCGTTAGTGCCAGTGCCAAAATATTAACTGATGACATTTTTAAATTTAAGAATTTAAATTTAAATTTTAAATTTCAAATAGTTTTTTTTTTAAAGAATAAATGTCGGGATCCCTGGGTGGCGCAGCGGTTTGGCGCCTGCCTTTGGCCCAGGGCACGATCCTGGAGACCCGGGATCGAATCCCACGTCGGGCTCCTGGTGCATGGGGCCTGCTTCTCCCTCTGCCTATGTCTCTGCCTCTCTCTCTCTCTGTGTGTGACTATCATAAATAAAAATTTAAAAAAATAAATAAAATAAATAAAGAATAAATGTCTATTGTATTACATTAAAAGAGTAGTAGATTTTTTTTAGGAATTAGGCATATAAAAGTCATAAATAAAAGGTGTTAGGTCTTTCAGCAAAATATATTATTTGTGTTATAAAGACATTTGAAATGCTAATAATGTTCCTATTTTCTGAAATATTTAAATGGGGGTTTTATTGGAATTATGTTCGTGAAGAAACTTGCTATCTATTATCTAGTTTGTGTGTATATATTTTTTTAGGTTGTGTATATTGACAAATTTGGAGATAGTTCTAGATGTATTATGCCCACCGATTTTTCTGTAAAACTTACATTTGATTGTCAGTATTTTATTATATTGCAATTCACAGACAATAGCATGATAGTTTTTAAAATGTTTAAAACTATAATTACCTTCAGTGGAATTTTATCAAGTTTTAATTCTGTGTACAAAATAGACCTAATTTTCAGGAAAGACTAGAAAATAAGGCTCATTCAGAAAACTGACAAAATAAGTTTAAGTAGAGACAGGGCTAACAGATGTCTTCTTCATGTTCTGTCAGCATTTCTGCTGAATGGGGAGGATTAAAACATCTGGGATGTTAATATCACAGGAAGAGGAGGATACTTAGCAAAAAGTAAAGTTCATTAGAGATTAGAAATATCTACCAAGAACCTGAGGGATTTTCTGTTTCATTCTTACATATAGTTTTTACCAAGTCTTAGATACTGCTTGACTTAGAAAAGAGAAATTAACTAAATTTCCTCTCAAAGTTTCTCTTAATAAAAATCTAATACTCACATATCACCTGGTAATATGTCAATTTGTGACATTTATATGTAAAATAACATAGTATACATTTATAATATGAATATCCACACTAAATAATATGATGTGACATTCTTTGCTATTCTTTGAAAGGATATTTTATATTTACTACTTCTAGAGATTGCTATCTTCTGTATATTGTCTTTTTATGTTATGTATGTCTATATGTTTTTATATGGTATCTTATCTCTGTATTCTCTTTGATTATTTTTCTCTTTTTACCTTAAATTTTCCGGAAGCTTAAAAAACAATCTATTGCTTTTAAGTGATACTAAAATTATATCATTGTGTTCTGATGGCTCTCGTGGCATCCTCTGTTTCACACTGACTTTTTAGATGCTAACTGAAGCATAACTAATTAGATTTTTAAAGTTAATGAAAAACAAGGGGAACATCCACTAGGTTAAAAGCAAAGATTACCTTGCATCAGAGTTAGAAACAGGGCTGACAGAGAGAGATAGAAGGAGAGTTAAATAGAACAGGGTTTTTTGTTTCAGGATTTACTAAATAAAGGTGATGGTAGATAGGGGGAGTGGTTAGTTGGAGAGAAAAATAGAAGAGTTTATAGTATGAAGAGAGATTCAGGTCGTGGCATTTAATTTGTCTAAGTATGATTTAGTCTGCAGTAACCCTTTGGGTTGCGCATGTTTTGAGCATTTTGAAACTTTGTTGCTGGTGTAGAGATGAATCAAGCTTTGCAAGACATAAACCCATAGATGTGTTTAGAAACCTGGTGTGCTCTTAAAATATTCCTGGTCATATATTTTGTGCCTAAAATTAATCAGAATGAACCCAAAAGATAAATTCTACCTTCCCCCCTCATTTCCTTTTGATTTGTTTTCATAGCCCATGTGTGTTCAAAATACCAAGACAGGCTATTTTCCAATTGGTTTTGGAGTGTCTTTGTTGCCTATACAGGCAACTCATTTTTTAGCTTGCCTAGTAGTTACAAGTAGCAGTGTTGTGTGAGGTAAGGAGAAGGTCAAGAAGAGAAGAGGGAAATCACCTTGATAAGTAGATAAAGTCAGTCAAAATTTTGTGGACCACACAGGGTGTGTTGTGTGGCAAGTGGAATGAACGTGGTATAATATGACCCCATTTTTATCAAGCGGTGACCATCTCTCCCCCATGCCAGCCCCATAATGCTCTGTGTATAGCTGTACTTAGAAATACACAGACAAATATGAAAGCACGTCTTACACATATATTGTCTTACAAATCTACAAATTATGAAAGCACATGTTTGGTTTTAAAAAAACAGGTTTCTAAAAAAAAAAAATAAATAAATAAAAAATAAAAAAACAGGTTTCTGGATAGGATGAGATAGAAAGGAGGCTGACATAGGGACATAGAGGGTTAAACTGAAAAAGGATAATAGACTCCTTTTGAAAGTATATTTTTTACTTGTACATATTATACATACATGCCTATATATACAGGTACAGTTTTTTAAAGAGAAAAAAAACATGCATGTGAGAGTCAGGCACATCTTGGTTCAGACTTCAGTCCTGACTCATTAGCTATATGGTGCTGGGTAAGTTACTTTTCCTTTTCATCATTTGTAAAATCCGGGAGACCATCCCTGCCACAACGTTGTTGGGATTGACCAGGGTGATGCAAGTACTTCCATCTTCTGGCCTTTGGGTTGTTCTCCTAAGTTAATTTCCTTCACACACTACTTCAACTTCTACTTTTCTGAATTTTTGAAAACTATTTGTACTAATATATTTAAACTGGTAGTCAACCTTTTATTTTCAAGGTTTTTTTTTTCTTACATGAATGTCCTGCAGAATTAAAGTAACCACGCCTTTCATAAACACCCGTACTGACAGGTGTGATGCCATGCCATTCAACTTCTCATAATCCCAGAATTATCTATGTACACATTTTGTACATCTTAAAATATTTAAGAAGATATGTTTGTTCATAGGCATCTTAAAAGTCACTTATATTGACTTCGGTGTTTTTGCTTAAAATCTGTTTCTCATGACTTATTAGTGAGTTAAAAACTAGAATCTGATAGTTTACATATCTGTTCACCATTGCCAAGTCCACAGCACCTTGTGGCCAATGTCGAATAAGGTCCACAGCTCCAGATCCTTCCTTTCCTCCAATCAGCCGAGTGGCTTCTTGCCAATCTACAGCTAATTTAGGCTAACTTGGTAGTAATCTTTCTGGCAATATGCTCCCTAATCAAAGCTTAACCTAGAAGGCAGTACTTATCCCAAAGAAGAAATGGAAATGGTGGAATTTACATATCTGACAGATGATAAAGAATCTCTTAAGTAGACAGAGTACCTTGTTCTACCCCTCATGTTATGTGACGTAATAAGCAGCCCCTTATTTTTCACCCTGAAGGACGAAATCACTCATAAACACATGTGTTCTCTTGAAAATTACAACATTTTGTTTTTCTTATTACTGAGAATGACTTAAATTTAATTTCAGTCTCTGCTCCTGAGTGTTTGGCTTTCTAAGGAAAAGGATATTTTGGATAAACCACAATCTGTGTGCTGTCTTCATACAATGCTGTCCCTCCTAAGCAAGATGAAAGGTAACATGCTGGTGGATGTTGCAGTTCCGTGGGCCCTGAGATGCAGGCTGCTGCTCTTAGAGATGTAGATTATTATATGAAAAACCACATAAATGGGAGGGGAGGATACTTTCTGTTAGTAAAAGGAGTGTACACTACAGTGTCCAGAACATTTTTCTAGGGATCTTTTTAAAAATATTTAAAAATATTTCTATTAATATTTCTATTAATAAGTAGAAAGCTCTCAATGCATTCAAAGTATGCTTTATAAAAATTAAATTCATATTTCATCATCAAAAATAATGTGATACAGGCAGCCTGGGTGGCTTAGTGATTTAGCGCCGCCTTCAGCCCAGGGTGTGATCCTGGAGACCCGGGATCAAGTCCCATGTTGGGCTCCCTGTATGGAGCCTGCTTCTCCCTCTGCCTGTGTCTCTGCCTTTCTCTCTCTCTTTTTCTGTCTCTCATGAATAAATAAAATCTTTAAAAAAATGTGATATGAACAATGCATTATTATTTTTTATTTTTTTTAAAGATGTATTTATTCATGAGAGATGCAGAGAGAGAGAGAGAGAGAGAGGCAGAGGGAGAAGCAGGCTCCATGCAAGGAGCCTGACATGGGACTCGATTCCGGGTCTCCAGGATCAATCACATCCTGGACTGAAGGTGGCGCTAAACCGCTGAGCCACGGGGGCTGCCCTTTATTTATTTTTTTAGTAAGATTTTATTTATTTATTCATGAGAGAGACACAGAGAGAAAGAGTCAGAGACACAGGCAGAGAGAGAAGCAGGCTCCATGCAGGGAGCCCAATGCGGGACTTGATCCTGGGTCTCCAGGATCAGGCCCTGGGGTGAAGGCGGTGCTAAACCGCTGAGCCACCCGGGCTGCCTGAACAATGCATTTTTAATTCATTGAGGTAAATCATACGATCTTTGGTAGAGGTAATTTTTAAGATTCTTTTTGACCTCATTAGAATAATCTTTTATATTATATATAATATATATAGTCTGTTTTATTAGAACATTATTTAACATTTTATTAAAACATTCAATAGTAGTTTTCAGCAATGATGAAAATATTCCAGAGATTTAAAGTTGATTCAGAAGCAAGACAACACAACCTAAATAAATGGAATATAAATATTCTGATAAAAGAAGTTGTGGAAGGTGCTTGGGTGACTCGGTTAAGCGTCTGTCTGCCTTCTGCTCAGGTCATGATCCTGGAGTCGTAGGATCAAGCCCCATGTCAGGCTCCATGCTCAGCAGGGAGCCTGCTTCTCCCTCTCCCTCTGCCTCTTGTGCTTATGCTCTCTCTCTCTCTCTCTCTGTCAAATAAATAAAATCTTTTAAAAAGTTGTGAATTTCTTTTCTAATTCAGAAATATACAAGTATATCACTGAGATATTTAGTTTCAGTGTATGTTTAATGTTAAAGATTGAACAGAAAGAATTGACAAGTTGAGTTTCTTTAACTTTCTCTTTTTGCCTTTAGTGGCCATCGACGAGACCTGGGATTCCCAGTCTGTGTCCCCTTGGTGGCAGCAGATGCGCACAGCTTGTATTCAGTCTGAGAACAATGGCGCTGCCCTGTTGTCTGCACACGTTGGGCATTCCGTTGCCGCACAGATCTCAAACAGTATGACTGAGAAAAAAGTAAGTGAGAAAGGGGCGTACTTGTCCTTGGATAAGCTGGATTTGTACCTGCCCAGCCTGCTGAGGGGCTGCTTTGCCTTGCCTGGGGCTGCAGTGTCTTTGGTGTTATGGAACATCTCGAGTTTGAAATATGTGTCCAGCAGGTTCTCATTTGTCTTTTGCGGAGTGAGGAGTGCAGCCCTTAACTTGTTTATTCAGATGACATGCATATTTGAACTTTTCCATTACCTCGTACTTTTCATCTCGAGGGGAAAAGTACTGTAGTTGGAGGGCAGAGATGTGACTCTGCCAATGGCAGGTGATTTGTGGTAAGTCCCTTAAACATGAGCTTCCTGCTTCAGGTTCCTCATCTAAAGGAGGTCAGGGTTCCTCATCTGAAGGAGGCAGGTTAGACTGCATTATTTCTGAGGTACTCTGAAGTTCTGTATAGTTGTATTTATAGCCCTCCCCTTTTATAAACAAAAGTTGTTTTGGGCAAGTAGCGTTGAAGGATTCAAATAAAAGTTTCCTTTTGACCTTTTGCTTTGTGGTTTTCCCTCATCTCTTGAAGACTCAAATTTATTAAAAAAACAAACAAACAAAACAGACATCTCTTGTATCTCATGGTAGATCAAATAATTTTTTTCTAGAGGGATGTTGCATTTAATCAGATGAGTCACTGAAATAGGCCTGTAGAGATTCACTTAACATTGTGAATCTCAGTAGTATGTATGCTAAATTTAATATTACTGGCATAAGATGTTTATGATAATGGAGAGAAAAGAAATTTGAGGCACATTTTGTATATCGGTGGGTGCGTTCTCAAAAGTACACTACCAGCACTATCCCGGTACTGACAGAAAAAAACGTGGCCCTTGTCAAGGATGGCTCTGCACACTTGTCGAAGTACACACTGGGTGAATCAGGCGTTGCTGCAGGTCTTTCTGTAAATGTCCAGACTCTGTCACTGTTGCCCCCAAGTCAGTCATGTTCCATCCAGCTACGTAGTAATATTCGGGAATCTGCATCTGTGTGCTGCTGTGATGTATCCTTACTGTCCGTCAGCTTTCAAGTTAAAAGCTCATTTAAGTGAATGCTGATCCGGAATCTTTGCCAGAGTATCACCAGTACATTTTGTGTTAGTTTTCCCAGACAGTTTTGGGTGCTGATTCTGAGGCCCTCACTGATTCCTGGGAGGCCCTTTCTCTTGACACTGAGTATTGGAAGCTTCTGCTGAAACAGCTGGAGGATTGTCTCATACTTCAGACCCTACTTCACAGCAAAGCAAACACATCAACCTGCAAAGTGTCGTCGCTGCAGGCTGAGCCACTCCCAAGGCTTTCTGTCAAAAAGTTATTAGAAGGAGGAAAGGGTAAGCTGATGTTTATTTATTTGAGCATTGTGCCTATGTATCTGTATGTTATGGTGTGGGCATTTCTGGTAGTTTTTATAGAAATGATGCAAGAATAAGGAAAGAGAAATATATTCAGATTTAAAAAATTAACCCACCACATATTTCTTCTCAGTCAACCTTCTCAGAGTTTTATCTCGTTGGTCCCCTGCTCAGGAATCCCCACTACTTCCTCTGCCTTAGAAAATTAGCCATTCTCAAAGAGTGGTCAAGAGGACCTCAAGAGCCCTCCCTTTCCCGACTTCATGTCTGTGGGAGGCTAGATTTTCCCCCTGTGCTGCAACCAGAACAGATCACAGTAGATGGAATGCAGAAGTTGATTGGAGAGGGGGGCGCCTGGGTGGCTCAGGCCATTAAACTTCTGACTCTTGATTTTGACTCAGGTCATGACTCAGGTTGTGAGCCCTGCGTCTGGTTCCACACTCAATGGAGAGTCTGCTTGGGATTCTGTCTCCCTCTTCCTCTGCCCCTCCCCTCCACCCTGCAAGCTCTTGCACTCTCTCTTTCTCTCTCAAATACATAAATCTTAAAAAAATAATAATCTGATTGGAGAATCCAGTTATAAGGAAAACAAAGAGGTTTGCAAAGATGTAGTGTTATTCCTCTCACTATATGTCTTTTCTTGCTTTGGGATATAGAGTTATTTTCATAAAATGTTACTACCATGTAATAGGTTTATCATTTGTATTTAAAATGAATTAATAAAAATATTTTAAATTTTCTGTTTTGATTTCTAATACCATAAATATCAAAAATATGATCCATAAGCTAAAGTTCTTCATCAGTAATTTTTAAGAGTTTAAGGAGATCGCGAGACTAGAGAACTTCTGGAACAAATATAAACACCTTCTGTAAGAACTTTTCGCTTTGAGTCCAACCCATTTTTCCATTTCTTGCTTGTTGCTTGATTATGGTTTGAATGAAGCATCTGTGATTTCCCGTGTCTGGATCTGAGCCTTCCCCCCCAACCCACCTGTCTCATGCTGGATTCTAAATTGTACTTACTCCCCATTCAAGGCCTAGCTCAAAAGCTACCTCCTCCAAGAAACTGCTCATGATCCATTAGCTGCAAATTTTCTCTTCTTCCTAATTTCCACAGAACTTTATACTTCTGTGATTTATTACTGTTTACTGTCCTGGAATCATTGTGTTTCTGTGCTTATATCCTGCACAACTGTAAGCATCTTAAATTTTTAGTTGTCCTTATGTTACTTTCTTTTTACCAGCAGCTCTGTCAGTCATTTGATACTGGAATGTCTGTATTCCTGGATTTATAAATACCCATATATTTATAGATTTTTATATAGTTAACTTGTTTTCTCATTCTTTTTTTTTTTAAATTTTTTTTAATTTTTATTTATTTATGATAGTCACAGAGAGAGAGAGAGAGAGAGAGGCAGAGACACAGGCAGAGGGAGAAGCAGGCTCCATGCACCGGGAGCCCGATGTGGGATTCGATCCCGGGTCTCCAGGATCGCGCCCTGGGCCAAAGGCAGGCACCAAACCGCTGTGCCACCCAGGGATCCCTGTTTTCTCATTCTTTATAAGATTTGTAAGCTTTGGCCTGAGAGGCAGGCTTTAGGAGATGCTCTCAAGGAACATAGGCTGTGGATGCCATCTTGGCCTTGTCTCAGTTTGCCAGTATAACCAGAAAGAACTTAGACACTTGTATGGAACCCTGATTTTGGTGACTGCCACCCAGGGGACACCTCCAGATCACCCGGCTCTGGTGACCAGTGGGGCTTATGCTTGCGGTCTCACAGGATTATATAGATTTACATACTTTTTAAAAGCTGATGCCTGATAGGGCACCTGGGTGGTATAGTCAGTTCAGCATCTGACTCTTGGTTTTGGCTCAGGTCTTGATCTCAGGGTTGTGAAATCAAGCCCCATATTGAGCTCTGTGCTCAGCCTGGAGTTTGCTTGAGATTCTCTCTCTCTCTGCCCCTCTCACTTGTGTTCTCTCTGTCTCTCTTTCAAATAAATAAATCTTTTAAAAAACAACAACTGGTGCTTGAGGGTTCTGGCTTTCTGGCAGCCTGAATCAGGTTGTTAAGATCCTCCCTTATAGGACACTGGCAGGTCTTGGCATAGCCTCAGCTCCTGGGAACTATTAAAAATATACTGGGTAGCTTGGATAAGCCCAGAGGTTTGAGAGACAACCAAGAGCCAAGGCAGGATTGAATGACAAGTTGCATCTCCTACACAAGGCCACTCCTTCGAGACTGGGGGAGGTGGGTTCCATCTGCTGTGTAGAAACCAACATAGAGCTTCAAGAAAAAGAAAGAAATAGAGAAATAGGTTGCAGTGAAAGAACAAAATAAAACTTGAGAAGAGGGGTGGAAAAAAACAAACCTTAATCAAATGGAGATGAGTCATTTACCTGATAAAAAGTTCCATGTTATGGTCATAAAAATGCTCACCAAACTGGAGAGAAAAATGGATGAAAACAGTGATAACTTCAAGGAGATGGAAAATAAAGGAAAGGACCAAGTAGACATCACAGAGCTGAAGAATACAATCCCTAAACTCAGTATCCCCCAGAGGGTTTCAGCAGCAGACTCGGTGAAGCAGAAGAAAGGACCAGTGAACTCAAAGATGGGGGTGTAGAACTCACCCAGTCAGACTGTTACAGAGGTAAGTTGTTATATCTAAGCTCATGGTAAGCACACAGCAACAACCTTTAGTAAATGTGCAAAAGGGAGGGAGGACTATAAGCACACCACCAAAGAAAGTTATCAAACCACAGAGGAAGAGAGCAAGAAGAATAAAGGAAGAAAGGAACTGTGAAAACAGAAAACAATTAGCATGGCAACAAGCAGACACCAATCAGTAATTAATTATAAATGTGCTAAATTCTCCAGTCAAAAGACAGAATGTGGCTGAATGGGTAAAAAAAAAAACCTACATACATGCTGCCTTGAGACTCACTTTAGATGAGTCAACACACACAGACTGAAATTGAAAGGATGGGAAAAGATACTCCATGTGAATGAGAACCTTTTTCTTTTTTTTTAAGTTTAAATAAGTTTTTTTTTTAAAGGCCTGTGAAAAATTCTGAATTGTAAATCCTACACTCCATGGTGCCACCTGCTGATAGGGTAGGACTGTCACTGTGACATTAAACCTAAGTAACAGAATTGAGGGCTTGATTCTGGAATGGAAACAACCAAATGATTTGCGAGTCAAACCTAAGAAATTGGAGTACCCAGCTCACTGCTATCATTTATTATCACTGATAATTGTGATTTCACTGTGAAGTGTTCTTTTTGTAGAAAGGTTTATATTGAGTCAAAATAGGAAGAAAGACTAGGTTTTGGTAAATTACAGAAGAATGTATAATTTATTTTAGGTAATAAACAGAACTCTTTGTCTTGAGTGTTTTTCAGTTTACATTTATAATTTTTTGACAAACACGAGGTAGCACCATGGTTCTTAGACATGGCTAAATTTTGCCCTTAAGTATTCCATGTAGGCAAATTAGTTGACTATTAAAAGTAATATGTTGCCCTAAAAACCCTAGAAAGGTCATGCTAATCAGTCTATTTCAATTATATTTAAATGAAAGTGTTTTAGGGGTGCCTGGGTGGCTCAGTCCATTAAGCATCTGCCTTCAGCATGGTTCTGGGATCTAGACCCAATGTCTGAGTTCCCTGCTCAGTGGGGAGTCTGCTTCTCCCTCTCCCTATCCCCCTTCCCATGCTTATGCACTCACTCTTGCTTGCTCACTCTTGCTCACTCTCTTAAATAAAATCTTAAAAAAAAAAAATGAAAGTGTTTTGAAGATGTATTATTCATCCTTTCATCTGTGTCTGGTACAATACGTTTTGGATTTGTGGACAATGATACTATGTGGTGAACAGACAAATCTATACACTTGTATTTATCTAATAATTTATAGGAGTATAGAGATGCTTTTAGGTATCAGGTATCTCACTTGCCCTCACTGTCTTTGGTAAACACTGTAAATTTTCATTTTCTTTCTTGTCTCCAAACTGTAGGTGGCATTGCAGACAGTGTAGCCAAGTGGATATTTAAACAGGACTTCAGCCCTGCAATATTAAAACTGGCTAATAAGGAAAGAGATGCAGAAAACCCAGATGAACCCAAAGAAGGTATTAACAGAGGTTTATTTGAGGTGTCAGAGGTGGAGATGAACCTAGGAGCTATACCAGGTAATACATAAACATGGAGAAATATGGAATCAGAGCAGAGGAGAGGTGGCTGAGTCTTTGTTAAAGAAAGAATAACAAATATATTGCTCTCTTGTGGCTTTCAGACTTGCTGCATTTAGCCTATAAACAGTTTCCTTGTAGCCTTGAGCTAGACGTGCTACATGCACATTGCTGTTGGGAGTATGTTGTTCAGTGGAATAAAGATCCAGAGGTAAGATTCTTGCTCTTTCTTTCATTTTAATTCTGTGGTTGTGCTCATGCTGTGCATATGTGGGACTGTTTGATTCAGGAACTTACTGTAAACACTGGACTTTCCCCCTTTGGGATACCTCTGTTCTAGGAGATGTGCTAGGCCTTTTTCTTGCATTCTCTCTCATGATCCTCACCGAGAACATGTGAGGTGTGGATATTGTTACGAGGAGAACACTAGGCTCAGAAAAGTTCAGTTCTATGCCCAAAGGCACATTGCTAAGTCAGGGTTTGGACCAGGATTTAAGTGTAGGTTTCTCTGTGGTTAAAGACACTGTGTTTTGTCCTACTCCTGGTTAGGTTATGGTAAGTATATTTTTTATTTACTTTTGAATTCCTACATGAGATGGCATATACTAGAAGGTTTTTAATATGATAGTTATCATGATAAAAGGGTAAAGATCCCAATGTAAACTTAGTGTCTGCTTCTTTAGATATATATCCCTGTGTGTGTTCATCACTTCTCTTAGGTTTGCCTCAGAAAAATCAAGAAAGCCACGTTGTGTACAAGGCTGACTCTAGTCCAGGATTAGCCTAACTGCCCTTCCAGCTCTGTGCTGGGGCATGATTTTCTGCTGCTTTTCTCTCCAGGACATTCATAGTCTGCAGCAGAATAGGGAGAAGGGCCCTGGAATTTGTGACAGGAGACCTGAAATTTGTGACAAGTGTCTGCGTTTGGGCCAGTCACTGAATCTCTGAACCTGTTTGTTTCTCCCTCAACCTATTTAAAATGAAGGTGTCAATCCTTCAGGATTGATGCCAGGATCAAGTAAAATGTAAAAACAGGATTATAGTCCTCTTTGCCAATAAGTCCTTCACTTAGGTCTCCCTGGTCAGTGCTCTGGTGAATTATCCCTCTCAAAGCAAAATACTTTATCGTCCTTATGTCAAGTTACATGTCTCACTAATGAACTAATTCACACTAATACAATAATGATACTTTTCCTCCAAAAAGAATGTCTTTAATATGTAATCACTTACATATTAAAGGAAAATATTTTTTAATATAAAATGCTTTAAACAAAGGAATGGTTTTTGATCAATTAAATGTTAACCAAAAAGTGATGTTAGGACAGGGGACCCTCTTGATGCCCCTTGAGTCACCCTCTTCAGTAGCCCACTCTGCAGCCAGATGGTAATTATGTTGGGGCTCTCTACTTAAATGGAAAATTTTTCCTACATGAGAAAACAATGTTAGGGCTATAATAAGGACAAAATAATTTCTAAAATCTGGATAAATTAATTCCAGATTCAGGTCTAACAAAGTGCTATGTAAGAGGAAAACTCGGTTTTACATCATTTGTTATTAACCAAAGGCAGCCTACAGACACAGAGAGCCACATCGCCTCTCCTCACTAGCTGTATGACCTCTGGGACACTTCTGAATCCTTTGTTCTTGATTTTCTACTAAAAGTAAATCAGGACTCTAGCTGTCTTATAAAGTTGTAGCAGTTTATAGAGAAAATGCATGTATCGTGCCTGACATTTTGATTAATGTTATCATTGTCAATTGAAATTGTTTACATTTCAAATAAGTGGTCATTTTTCTTTCTTTTCTTGTTAATTCTCCTTGCTCCATCCAACCCCTACCCCGGTTCCACCATTTTTCACACACAGCTTCATTAGGATCAAAACACTTGAAATCGCCTTTGGAAAATTGCTAACACCAGGATATATTAGCAGAGGTGACATGTTTGATGTTTGTACAGCCTATAAAATTATTTAGGAACTCTCTGGGTAATCTCATCAGTTTTACATGCTATATTTGAGTGTTAATATGTAAGCAACTACCTTGATTAGAAGGAGTTGAATTTCTGACATCCTCTCTGATCATGTTTCCCATCATTGCTTTAGTTTTTTTCCTTGGCACCTATCACTAATCTACTATATATTTAGCTCCCTTGGTAGAATGTAACCTTAGTGAGGGCTAGGATTTGGGTCTCTGTTCATTACAGTATCTCTGGTGCCTCAAATAGCCTGGTGCATAGTAGTTGCTCAATAACTATTTGTTGAATAATGAATGAATGATATTTGTGAAGAAGTAAACTCACCATTTTCACATCTGTGTGAAATTCAAGTATTTATTAGACAAAATATTGCTGTTATGTACAAGCCACAGTAAATTTTGATTCTAGATGTCAGCATATATGACCTGGGGGTTTCTAGGTATCAGTCATCATATAGGTAATGTGAATTTAAGAGAGACCATTGATACTATCCTATGAAAAATCATCTCTTACCTAATACTTCCATGTTCTTATCACCACATTCTTCGACAGCTTCATGCAGAAATTTATGTAAAAAGTCCCCATTTGTATTGGAAACATCTGTTAAATGATACCTCTTCTTTTCTCTCTCTCTTTTTTTCTCCCTCTATGTAAGGAAGCACGTTTTTTCGTTAGGTCGATAGAACACTTGAAGCACATTCTTAACGCACATGTTCAGAATGGTAAGTAAATAGATGCTAAAACATAGCTGGTGGGGACCAAAGAAGCAGGAATCTTTAAGTTCACATTCTGTTCAGTTTTTATTTGATGGTCCTACCATCCAACACATAACTGTGTATGTGTATTGTGACATGCAAAGCACTGGCTCTTTTAATCACTTGGAAAAATGCTATGCAGAAGGGGATGAGAGGGGAGAAGTAAGGAGAATATTAGACATAAACCACTGATTTTCTGTTTTGGTCACAGGTAGATAAGGAAAAGAGGCTATGGGCTTCTCAGGACTGAAGTTGCTGATGAAAAAGTTTGGTAGCCAAGAGCCTAACAAACTACCTAGTACTTCTTTTAAGTCCCTGTAACGTGGGGACTACTGATGTCTCCTTGACAAAATGTCACAAATTGTTATGGAAAAATTGTAAACAGGCTCCTGGGTCCATTAAATAGATAGATGGGTTTCCCTGGAAGAATGAATGGAGGAGCTTGGCACGAGCCTAGTTATTTTACTAAGTGGTGAAACTAGATGTTGAGCGACATAAGACAGAGGTATCAAGTTGGTGTCTGCGTGATGAATTTTGGGGAAGCTACTCATTTATTCTTTACCAGTACTAGTACTACCTTCTCACAGGTGGTATGATTCAAATTGGAGAAATTCTAAAATATTTCTCTCATTTTATGTGACGAGAACTTGAAAATTTTATTTATTCATCTCTTAGATCTTACCTTCTTCTTAGGAGGAAAAAAGAAGATTTAAAGTGACTCATTTGGAAAATATGGTCTAGAGAATTCTATCCTTAGTTGATAATTTAAAATTAAGCCACTACTAACTTCAGGCTAGTATTTCTTTAAGTAAGAACTTACCCGTTTGTACAGTGAGTCAGCCTCCTGGCCTCCCCACAGCCTCTGAGGCCCTCACCCCTAGATACAGAAGCAGCCACCTGGGTAGTACTGACCACATGGGAAATGTCATGTTTAAGCTGCCTAACTGACAGCACTTTCAGAAATGTTGATGCCATGGTTTATTGAGTATAGAAGTATATAGCATATATTTCTTGTTTGGTTTTTATATTTTTAGTGTTTTAATACTTCCTTATATGTCACTTTAGTTGGTGGTTACATAGGTAAAAATTGATTTTGGGCATTGGGTTGTTTCTCTTGTTTGGCTATTTTGAATAAAGCTGTTCTCAACACTCATCTTTGTGTTCCTTTAGACAGTAGAATTGCTGGGTCATATGGTAGACATGTAGTTAGCTTTAGAAGATAAGTCCAAACAGGTGGTTTACCAAGTGGTTTCCAAGTGGTTTACCGCTTTCTGATGCCCCCAGCAATCTATGAGCATTCCAGTGGTTTCCTTATCTTCTCCAACACTTGGTGCCATCTATTAAAAAAAAAATTTTTTTTTTAGTCTTTGTGTTGGTTGTGTATTGAAATTTCTTTGTGATTTTAATTTGTATTTCTCCCATAACTAATTATATAATTATCTTTACACTTACTGGCCATTTAGATATCATCTTACACAGCTCAGTTCTAATTATCATTGAAGATAAAGGTTTTTATTACTTTATAAATATTACATAAGCTGAGTGAAGTAAGTCAATTGGAGAAGGACAAACATTATATGTTCTCATTCATTTGGGGAATATAAATAATAGTGAAAGGGAAAATAAGGGAAGGGAGAAGAAATGTGTGGGAAATATCAGAAAGGGAGACAGAACATAAAGACTGCTAACTCTGGGAAACGAACTAGGGGTGGTAGAAGGGGAGGAGGGCAGGGGGTGGGAGTGAATGGGTGACGGGCACTGGGTGTTATTCTGTATGTTAGTAAATTGAACACCAATAAAAAAAAAAAAAAAAAAAAAAAAAAAAAAATAAATATTACATAAGATGTAAGAAACGATATCTACATAAATAGCCCATATAGTTTTATAAGTTTAAGGAAGACAGTAATTTGTTAAGAATGATAAAATCAGAAACAGACAAGCCTTCTATTTACTACTTTTACTTGCCATCTAGGCATTGCTCTGATGATGTGGAATACGTTCTTGGTTAAAAGGTTTTCTGCTGCTACATACTTGATGGATAAGGTAATTTTAAATTTCATGTACGTGTTTATTTTGTTTCCTTGATTATTGATACTAGAGTATTTACAGTGGGCCTTGTTAGACTATTTTTTATTTGATATTACATTTTACTAATGCTCAGTTAAATGTCGTGCCTAGTGCTGGCATTTTGATGACCTGGAGAAGAACCTTCCAGATCCTTGAGAGTACTGTACTTTAAAAGCCTCTAAGCAAAGAGAGTAGGACTCATGGTTGCTTGAGGGAAGGAGTTGCACCTTATTTTTAATTAAAGTGTACAGATGTACAATTTACTCTTCAATCTTTGGATGTAGGATCAAGGTATTTTCTTTGAATGGGGTCAGCTGCCATCCTACTTTTAAGTTTTCCTATGTAAAGCTCACCCCAAAGGCCTTGCATATGATTTCTAGATCCCAGTTCTTTAAAGTTGTGATGCAGTCTGAGTGCAAAATCTTTAGATTTTAAAATTTATGCTCTCATCTTTGTAGTTGCTTCCTCTGCATCTAATCCAGTAGAGCTAGGAGTCAGCTACTCTGTATGTCTTTAAAGCATGCAACCTAGTATAACAACTCCCTTTTTTCCTCACATTTTATCAGTTACTTAAGTTACATAATTAGAATATTACATATTAAAACCAGCCTAAATAGCTTTAGGGACAAACATAGCATGTGGGCATAGAACTCAGCTGATGGGAGCGGCAGCTGCGAGCTTGCTGGGTGCCCTGGGCCCCATCAGTGTGTTCCCAGGCCAGTCAAGAATGTAGGTTTATCTGGCATCAGTTACGTGGATGTCAGGAGAGTTATCACTACAATTACAACACGTTCTTTCAAATGTACAGTGACAGACATTCCTAAACCCTGAGCCACACTACATTCAGACCCCTTGGGCCACAGCTCCACTGAAAATGCTTTCTTTGCTGTTATTGGTAACAGGTTTTATAGTGAAACCTGATTTTTCTTGTGTGCTCACCTTCCTTGCCCGCTTAAATGTTTCTTTTTTTCCAACTTGCTCCTTGGGGCCTTTCTGATACTGCTCTGTCCTCCTTTACGTCTGACTGTCGCTCTTTTGGGAGAACAATAGTGCGAAGCCTTTTGCATGTATGTTACCATTGAGTTTTATAGTATTCTCACATCAGCGGTCACATTTGAGCCCCACAACTTGGATTTGAATTTAAACTGTCCTGAATAGGAGGCAGAGAGTTTTGATGATCCATTCGATAAATATTTATTGTAAGGATCTCTTATGTGCCAAGGACTGTGCTAAGTCCTGTGGTTACAGAGCTAAAAGTCTCAGCCCCTGCCCTCCAAGAACTCCCAGTCCAAAAGATAAATAGGGTGCTTCAGAGACTGAGAAGAGGAGGTAAATAAATAACAAGTCAAAGGGAAGGCTTCTGAGCTGAATCTTGGAGGACAGGTATATATGAAGCAGTGGGTGAGAAGAAATCATATTCCAGCCGAATACATGTTTGATGCAGAGCTGCCGGTAGGTTGGTGTGCTGGAGGACGGGCTGTAGGAAGGAGCTCCGGGGAGCAGAGCGTGAAGCATTTCCCATGCGGGCTGTGGATTTGGGGTTTTCTAACAATCTGTGTAAACTGCTTAGCCTAGGGTCTGGCACATCTGGTGAGGGCTCAGTAAGTGGTAGCTGTTCTTTTATCTGGAAGACACTGGGGCAGTTTTAAGCAGAAGACTGGTATGTTCAGATTTGCATTTTAAAAGATGATTCTTTTAAAATGGTGAAATATGTGGGGGTTGGGATGGGCTGAGTTTGGTTGTTTGAAGGCCACTGCAGTGACCTCAGGGAGGTAATGAGGCAGGGGCCTGGGTACTGGAGCCCCGTCTCCCCTGATTTATCACTGCCTCCTGGGAATTCTTATCAAGTGACGTACCTTCCATCTCCCACTTACTACCCTCTCTAAAGTATACAGTAGAACTTACTAAGTACTTACTGAATCGAGAAAATCAGCCAGTTTTCTGAGTCAGGAATATAACTTCTGTCTGCATTAGATTGTTTTTCCCCTCCTTGTGACCGTTTAGAATTATTGTGTATCTTTATCAACAAGCAAAATTCTTAGCTCCTCTTTATTCAGAACCTTGAGTTTGGTTCTGGGTTTTAAGGCAACAAGTCGTTTGATTGTACAAAGTGAGGACCAAATTTTTAGAGGGTTTCTTAAAATTTAATTCAAAAATAAGTTTTGCAAAAGGATTACTTGTGAGCCCAGTGACATATTTTTCATAATATAGTTTTAAGCTCCACTACAAAGTTAATTGCATTTTGTTATAAATGAGTAGAACCAACATTTATTTATAGGTGAGTTTGTATTTTTTGTTTGCTTACTTTTTACTTTCTGTGCCATAGTACCATAGTAATGCCTTTTTATTTAAACTGTTAAATAAATATAGTATTTTATATCCTGTTTTCTTAGGTTGGAAAATCACCAAAGGATAGGTTATGCCGAAGGGTAAGTGAATCTCCCATAACTAGAGGTACAGCTGTTCATCTTGCACTTTGCATAGAAAACCTTGTCTCGGGCATGCGCTAATTGTGTTCCTTTGTAAAAACAGGATGTGGGGATGAGTGACACAGCAATGACATCTTTCCTTGGCTCCTGCTTGGATCTTCTTCAAACTTTAATGGAGGTAAAAGAGGTATATTTTCATTCTGAACTGCCTCTGAGGTATTAAATGTTTTTAAAATCTTTGGACTTAGGAAAGGAGTATAGAAAGAAGTTTTTTTCATTTATTCATTTCTAAGTTTTGACTTAGGCTCCCCAAATAGTGTTTTCTTACAAAAAAGTTAGATTTGATTTTTTTGTTGTTGTAATTTGGGAGAGAAAAGGGCTTTGCACTTCCCTGCTTGTAAGCTGTTAAGGTATTTATTTTGCAAGCTGTCGTTTCTCCGATTCTGAACACGATTCTCTGTTCTCCACACGTGTAGGCCGATGTGAGCAGGGATGAAATGCAAGTGCCTGTCCTGGACACGGAGGATGCGTGGCTCTCTGTCGAAGGACCGATCTCCATAGTGGAACTGGCCCTCGAACAGAAACACATCCACTACCCTCTGGTGGAGCACCATTCTGTCCTGTGTTCCATCCTGTATGCGGTTATGAGGTTTTCTCTGAAGACTGTGAAGCCACTTTCACTCTTTGATAGTAAGGTAAGTGCCCGAAGGACTTCCGAGCCATCTCGCCGCTGAGGGATTAGCAGGCGCAGGCAGGACAATAAGCAGGACTGTCTTGTTCAATAGAAGTTGCTCAGTACTTCTGTGACGTGTCGGGGGTCACCCGCTGTGGGGCGCTCTGCTCGCTGTCCCTGGCCTGTAGCTCTGGCTCACCTTCACTGTTCTGGTTCCGTCATTTTGCCCTAGCAGCTGTCTGCCATTCTCCTTCTGCATCTTCTTGGACAGACTCATTTACTCCCTCTTGTGTATCTGCAGGCCTCACCTGTTAACTAAATTCGAACCGTATATATATTTTTTAAGATTTGTTTATTAGAGAGAGAGCGTGTGCACATGAGCACAAGCAGGAAGGACAGAGGGAGAGAGAGGATCTCAAGCAGACTGTTCTGAGCGCAGAGCCCAGTGCAGGCTCCGACTCACAGTCATGAGATCATGACATGAGCCAACATCGAGAGTCAGACGTTTAACCTGCTGCCCCACCCAGGCGCCCCTGCGGCGCCTATTTCTACTGAATGCCTCTTAGGATGTGCTCTGCGGCTTCAGACACCCCTTACCTGGCATACACCTCCACCCCTCGCCCCCACCTGCCCTTGACCTAAACTGCGGTTCCTCCTGAACCCCTAGGGGGCTGGTGCTCACTGTGGGCCCCAGCCTCAGGTGCAAAGCCGTGAGGTGCCCTAACTCACTTCCCTTCGGGCCCCCCATCGGCTGTCAGTCATTCTTGTCACCTCTTCCTTACATCCTATCTGTCCCTCCCTCTCCATCACTAGGGCTCTAGTCTGTTTAAGGAAAAACCAAAATGAAGTGCCTGGCTCAGTACTCCCCTCAACAAGGGGGTTTGTGAAGCCAGAACACAGCCAGAATTGGACAAGCCTGTGGTGCCACCAGCCTCAGTGCCTCTCACGCTGAGGGGCCTGAGACCATTGGCGACTCCCACGCACACAGAGGCAGTGCACTTGGGCTAGTGAGGCGAACCCCAGCTCTGCCGTCTACCAGCCTCAGCTTTCTTATTCAGAGGCGCTCATTCCAGGGCCTATCCTAGGGTTGTTGTGAGGGTAAGTGACATATGCACATGAAGTGCTTGGCACCGTGTGCAGTGTAGTAAATGATAAATGGTGCTTCACATGTGCATGCATCTCCCCCACCCCAAAGGCCGTGTAGAGCTAGACCCTTAGAATAACTTAGACCGCTGCATGGGAACTATAGAGTCACAGACTGTGTGTGGGTCAGTATGTGCAAAAAAAATTTTTTTTAAATTTTTATTTATTTATGATAGTCACACAGAGAGAGAGAGAGAGAGAGAGAGAGAGGCAGAGACGTAGGCAGAGGGAGAAGCAGGCTCCATGCACCGGGAGCCCGACATGGGATTCGATCCCGAGTCTCCAGGATCGCGCCCTGGGCCAAAGGCAGGCGCCAAACTGCTGCGCCACCCAGGGATCCCCCAAAACTTTTTTTTAAAAGATTTTATTTATTTATTTGATGAGGGAAGAGAAGGAGCCAAGTCGGGGCAGGGAGGGGCAGAAGGACAAGCAGACTCCCTGCTGAGCACAGAGCCCAACGTGGGGCTCAGTCCCAGGACCCTGAGATCATGACCTGACCTGAAGACAGACACATAACTGAGCCACCGGGTGCCCCTGTGGAAAAACTGTACACCAGTGATGTCCAAAATGCAGTGGGTTGCCCTAGGATGCCTGCTGTTCCTCATCGCTAAAGGATGAGTAGCTTCATCCTAACTGGCAGTCACACTAGATGACCTGTAGTCGGAGATTATTTCATCTAGAAAGTCCAATAGAAGACACTTGGGATGACCTCAGGTGGAAACACAGTAGTCCGGGACGATGGCGTTGCTTGTTAACCCAGGTAACCTGGTGGGAAGCGGTAGGCCTGGCACGAGGGCCCGAGCCTTTCTGACCTCCGGAGGCCAGCACTCTTTGCTCTGTATCACATTTCCTCCCAAGGATTTTCTGAAACCCAGCTTTCTGATGTTCTGCTTTGGCTTTTCAACAGGGTGTCTTCAAACAGTTGAACAAGTGTTAATAAAAGGATGCAGAGACACACTGTGTCTTACTTACCTATTACTGCAAAACAAAGTACCTCAAAATTTAGTGGATGAAAACAACAGACATTTACTGCCATTTTTGTGGGTCGGGAATCTGGGTTCCACACCCCCCCCCCCCCCCCCCCCCCGCCCATTGAGTTGTCTGTAGCTCAGTGTCTCACGCGTCTGCAGTTGGGGTTTCAGCCCATCTCAAGCCCCCACTGGGTGGAGACGGGATCCCCTGGCAATCCTACACGACTGTGGGCAAGACTATTCTTGCCACGTGCACCTCTCCAGAATAAGGCAGGTCACACCATGGCAGTCGGCTCCCTCCGAGCAAGTGAGAGTGAAGAGGAGCACCCAGGGCAGAAGCTCCAGCCCTTTTGTAATGTGATCGTGAACACGGCACGCTACCATCTGCCTCACTCTGCCGGCCAGGCATGCGGACCAGGAGAAGGGGATCGTACGTCAGGGGCCACCCACCACATACTGGATAATTGCTCTAAGGGGTAACTGAATACAGTCCTAAAATGTTACTGTTCGAGAAGACAGATCAACCATGAGTCACTGATGAAATGACTTCAGTTTTTAAATCTTTTGTCCTGCCCTTAATAATAATCCATACTCATCTGTTTTCTTGGTATTTTCTCTCTCTTTAGGGGAAAAATGCATTCTTCAAAGACCTAACTTCAATTCAGTTATTACCTAGTGGGGAGATGGATCCAAATTTTATTTCTATACGACAACAGGTAAATTACATTGATTTTATTTTTGTTTCTCAGAAGAAAACAGTAAATCAAAAATTTAGCTGACCTTAAAGGATGACCACTTTCAAGGTATTCTTGAAAGCTAATTTCCCTTTCAGTGGTATGTTTCTTTTTGGTAATCTTTTTAGTTTCCATGGAAAAGCCAACCTCATTGACAGGAAAGCCAGTTACTTGGCTTAGACATTTTTTTACTGATGCACACTGACCGTGCTCTCTATCCTCCTCCGTTTGCAAGTTCTTACTGAAAGTCGTCAGTGCGGCTGTCCAGGCCCAGCATTTAGCTGTGAAGGACGGAGAGTCCTCAGAAGAGGCACCGACCACTCCTTTTGGGAAAGACCAAGATTGGCCAGTTCTAGCTGTGGATTTGGCTCATCACCTGCAAGTCAGTGAAGATGCTGTTCGAAGGCATTACGTGAGCGAACTCTACAACTATGGCGTGGACCACTTAGGAGAGGAGGTGAGCTCACCCTGTGAGCGGGGGCTCAAATGACCAAAATTAGAGTTGGAGTGACAAATCAGTAAAGGCTCCAATAAAGGTTTTTGCTTTTCCTTTTGTTAGGACTTCTGAACACAAAAACAATAGAATATTAAAATCTAAAACTGTAGGGCACTTGGGTGGCTCAGTCGGTTAAGCATCTGCCTTTAGTTCAGATCGTGATCTCAAGGTCCTGGGATCAAGCCCCACATCGGGCTCCCTGCTCAGCAGGCAGTCTGCTTCTCCCTCTGCCTCTCCCCCTGCTCGTAATCTCTCACTCTCACACGCTCTTTCTCTCTCAAATAAATAAATAAAATCTTAAATATAAAACTGTAGTCAAACTCCTGTTTCTGGTCTGTGTTTAATAAACCCCTGCAGTGTGCCAGGCCTGTACTGTGCAGAGGCATAGCAGCACACAAAACAGACAAGGCTCCTTCCTCATGGAATTGATGGTTTATTTAGAAGCCAGGAAACATGTTGGATTTTTTTTTTTTTTTTGAGCCAGCATGCAAGCATGGGTAGGGTCGGGGTGAGAAACTTAAGCAGGCCTCACGCCCAGCAGGGAGCCCAGTGCAGGGCTTGATCTCATGACCCTGAGATCATGATCTGAGCCAAAATCAAGAGTCGGACACCCGACTGAGCCCCGCAGGCACTGCAAGCGTGCTAAATTTTGTACTGAGTGATAAACGTTGTGAAGAAAAATAGGATCATGTGAATAAACAGGAGCTACTACATATGGTGGTCAGAGGTGACCTCTGAACTGAGTCCCAAGGATAAGATGCAGCCAGTCACCCAGGAAACTGGGGCAACAATGCCTGAGGCAGAAGTGATGAGAAGGTCCAAGGACCTGGGGCGAGACTAGCTTGGCAGGGCCCGAGACCAGAGGGCCAAGTGGGGGACCACGCATGGCAGGCCAGGATACAGAAGTGGGAGGACTGGGCAGGTGGGCAGGGGGAGATCACATACTTCATAGTGCATGGTTTTTCACAGTATTTTCAGAAGCCGTTAGGTTTTAAGTAGTCATGTGATTTAATTCCCTTTTTTTGCCATAAACTTAAAAAAATGATTCTTACAGTCATACTGAATTAAAAAATTAGGGTGATAGGCACTAAGGAGGGCACCTAATGGAATAAGCACTGGGTGTTGGCAAACTGAATTTAAATAAAATATTTTTTAAAAATTAGAGGAGATAAGAATGAGGCAGTGAGCAGAAATTTGAATTTTGAACACGAAATTTGATTTGGACTTTCTTTTGGGTGTACACATGGCCACAGCTGAAAGATGAACTAGAAGCTCTTGACTGGCAAAGCCTTTCCTAGAGTAAGCCATGTGCTGGAGTAAGCCAGCCGTGTGCCAGGGTCAGCCAGCCGTGTGCCAGGGTCAGCCAGCTGTGTGTCCAGGGTCAGCCAGCCGTGTGCCAGGGCCAGCCAGCTGTGTCCAGGGTCAGTCAGCCGTGTGCCAGGGTCAGCCAGCCGTGTGCCAGGGTCAGCCAGCTGTGTCCAGGGTCAGCCAGCCGTGTGCCAGGGCCAGCCAGCTGTGTCCAGGGTCAGTCAGCCGTGTGTCAGGGTCAGCCAGCCGTGTGCCAGGGTCAGCCAGCTGTGTCCAGGGTCAGCCAGCCGTGTGCCAGGGTCAGCCAGCCGTGTGCCAGGGTCAGCCGGCCGCGTGGCCGCTCTTACTGTGCCCCCGTCCATGCGCCCCCCGCAGGCCATTCTCCAGGTCCAGGACAAGGAGGTCCTGGCCTCGCAGCTGCTGGTGTTAACGGGGCAGAGACTGGCTCACGCGCTCCTCCACACGCAGACGAAGGAAGGGATGGAGCTGCTCGCCAGACTTCCACCCACTCTCTGTACTTGGCTCAAGGCCATGGTAAGTACAGGAGGCTGAGTGACCGGGTCACTGGGTGCTCTCCTAGATGCACGTTTACTAACAGTTGGGGAGAAACTCTAAGCGGCAGGCCTAAGTGGGTTCCAGAGCACTTACTGGGCAATCTCTATCCCGACCCCTCTTAAGGGAGGAAGCGTTACTGCTGTGCGGCGCTGATGGGTTATTCTTGTGTCCCGTTTGCAGAATCCCCAAGATCTTCAAAACACGGACGTGCCAATCGCAACAACGGCTAAATTAGTAACTAAAGTAATCGAGCTTTTACCAGAAAACCACGGGCAGTATGGTTTAGCCTTACACCTCATTGAGGCTGTGGAAGCCATCTCTCTCCCTTCCTTATGACCCTTCCGTACTGAAAACGGTCTAAAACCGTGTGACTCTCTTAGTGCATGGTAATTTTACATAGTAAGATCTGGAATTTTATGGAGGAAGTGTATGTCTTTCTTCTTTTGTAAAATAAAAATACATACTACTTTTTAAAAGTGCAGTCCTGGCTAAATTCCACTCCTTTGGTTAACATTGGAGATAAAATACAAACAAATATCAATTATACCATTAATTACTAACACAGATGTTTTACTGTTTATTTCTAATTTAAGCACTTAAGTAGCTTAATGGGTAAACTTTGCTATTTCAAATGGGTTATAATTTACAGATTATGTTCTTATTATCAGATTCTATATTTCGTACTCGAAATGTTATTGTAATTAAATTTAAATGTGTTCATGTATAGTCCCCATCAGTAAAATTAGAGCACCATCCCACTCGCTTTTGTTGGCATGCTTAAATCCAACATACTGGGCTGCCGCCTGGAGTTCTGGATGCGGACAGGTTCTTTCCCAGAGGTTATGCTGCCGCCACCGGAGGAGGATGACCTTGCTTTGGAGGAGGAATGGGTTCGAGATCATCATATTCATCAGAAGGGACACTGAACAGAACCCTTAACCTGTTGTACTTGCCAAAGTTGAGAATCTGAGATGCAAGCAACAAAGCAAAATTAATTACAGTGTAAGTTAAGATTTACTTTTTGCCAAGATTCAAAGTTGTATCCACATCAGGTAATTGTAAAAATGTATTATCTTGTAAAATTTATGTTTAAAAACAAGGGCAAAGATGCTAAAAATTTAAGTCCAATTTATTTTTCCTACGAGTGTTTAGAAATGTCTGCTTCTGGGATACGGTAACGTTATCTGTTCTTGGGAATAATACAGAAAAGGTCTAGTGATATTACAGCTTTGCAAACCTACCTCACAGCTGGGTTGAGAGAATAAAATACAACTAATTTTGTACCCTAGAGTGCCTAGAGCAGTCCAAGTGCTGAATAATTATTTGTCGATTAAAACCAGATTAACCAAAACTCTATAAAAAGTGCTTTGAGCTCTACAAATACCGAGTATTTATTACAGTGTATCTTTGGAATGTAGCCATACGGTGCAATTATCGATCTCTGTCATGGATCACGATTGTTATTCATAGTAACTCATTGTGATAAAGATGTTGCTTCACGTATTTGTAAGAAGCCAACTTTAGCAACTTGTGGAGTTGAGGAGTATGCCCCTCAAGAATATAAAGAAAAGTCTCATGTTTGAGAATATCCCAGTGTAAATTCTTTCTAACTGAAGGATCACACCCAAATAAGAATAATTGTATAAAACTTAATGATTACCATTTACTTTAAGAATCTTGAAAGATAAAGCTTTAAGATGTCTTGAATATTTGGGTGAGGGCCTGGAAGTCTGATGGGAGATACACGCTCCGTCCAGTAGCAGCACAGAACAGGTCCTTTACGCTGGTCCAGCCTCTCAGCCTCTGCTTGGATCTCCGCCGGCCCGTCCAGACGCAGTCATAGATTTCTTGTAAACCGGCCTAGCTTTATGTAGTCACGTTACATGCATTCTAAAAGATTCGTTCTTCCTGTGATTTTTCTAAATACTCAGAAAGTAGTTACGAATTTTGGAGGCTGGCCAAAGAAACTTTAAATCCTCACTTTGATTCTATTATCACTTTTGGGGGGGAGAGGGAGTACCTAATAAACATGTTAGATGATAAAGCTGGTTAGACTCATTCTGGTAGGAAACATAAACTTGGGGATTGTTGAGATTATTAATAAGCTGAAATATGACTCATAGGATCATAACAAATCATTGAATTACAAACCTGTAGTTACATTTGTAATCCTAAGATTTACCATTCAAGGAATTTTAAGGCAATTCTGAGTTATAAGGTTAATAAGAAAAGCAGTTAAATATCTTACTGTTTCATCAAGGGCTTTTTAAAAATAAATCTGAGAGAAAAAATACCTATGTACACATTCTGTAACAATGAAGAGCCACAAATAAAAATTAGATTTCATGAAGAATGGGTGATTTCTGAAACAAAGGTGGGTCGCACTTCCTGCTGGGAAGCCAGTAACTAGTAGTGTCTCTCCAGAGAGAAGTCCCACCCACGCCCCACGCCCCACGCCCCACACACCTTTCTTCACCTAGGCATCAACAGTAACCTAGGCATCTGTACCTTGTTAAATTCCACTGCATAATGCTGAAGGAAACAGAAGTGTTTTCAAATAATCATAACTTCTACGTTACAGGTTGTGTTTAGATGTAGAACTTAGAAGAGCCACGTAAACATAGGTGAAGAGGAACATAGCACCGACCTTCTAAATGCTTCATACTTTTGCAAAAAGAAAATAAGAAATGGAGAGTTTCACCTTTGGTAGAAAAATTCATCTAAGGTCAAAGTAAGCACTATTACATTTAAATTGCCTTTTTTTTTTTTAATGGTTGATTACAACTTAAAATCAAAACAGATTTAATAATATTAAGCTTTCATGGAATATAATGTTCACTTAAGAGTTGCTGTGGTTCATTCATTTAGAAAAGACAGGTATTTTTAAAGTACTCCATAGCAACAGTGAAAACCCTCCGTCACCCTGACAGGAATGAATTTGTTGGGCTTCTAAAAGTTAGGTGTCTGCTGAATAGAATTAGTCGTCCCTGTAAAGGTTTTAATCCAATCCTGAACTGTTTATAACATGCTGTTACCTACTGTAATGTACTGTAAGTAATGACATTCTGTACATACTTCTATTTTCTGTGTCTGTTCATTGTTGTGAACTTATGTATATTAGTGAAATAAATTTTCAGCTTTCATGTTTCAACATTCATAAATATAAGTATTTATATTGTGTTTCCTCCTCTTGTGCAAGAATAACAAGTTCGGTGATGTTTTCTTTCTAATGCAAACAAAAAAACCTAGCTGTTGCGCAAAGGATAATGTTCACTAGTGAGGCCGAATGAAATCTTTTTTCTAAGGGAAACACACCTCTGCCATTCTCCTCGGAGACCATATTTTTTTACTTGATTTTTGCAACTTCAGAATCCGTCAATTTCCAGATGCCTTTATTTTTAGACATTATAGAACTTAAATACTGAGTCAAGAAGCTTTATAAAATATAAAACTTTTCTGGTCAGCCACATTTAAAGTCACACATTCTTCAGTGTATCTGTTCTCGATAAATCCATTATGGATATGTGTAGGTCCATCTGCATATTTAGATTTTTCTGCATATATATATATATATATATATATATATATATTATCTAATACAGGAAAAGCTTGTAATTCTGAAATTGCCCCTTACGCTACTACTCCTCCACTCACGACCTAAATCTAGGCTTGCTCTCCCCGGTGTTGTGAAGAGTCCATCAGAACTCTCAACGCCTTCTTGCTCACAGAGCTGCCGCCAGCACGCTGAGCTCTTACTTTCCGTTGACGACTTCTGCGCACCGGGGGCAGAGTGTATCTGAAGACTCAGCTGTGTACTTCCAACAACGAGGGCATTTTTCTTTGGTAGTTGGCATGACAATTACTTTATATGAAGACTCTTCGCGAATATCACCACCTGTGAGAAAGATTCAGGAAGACACTGAGGGGCGTTCACCTGGTCTCCCTATTTCCTATCGACTGACTGGTTTTACCAGTGTTCCTTTTTCAAAGCTTTCTCCCTCCCTTGGGTAAAGCCAGTCCGTATGACTTCGTTTCCCACGTTCCGTCACCAGCTGTGACATGGACTCGCACCCCGACCACTGAAGACCGCTGAGGAAGCAGAAACCCCGAGTGAGAGGTTAATGGATTCTCCCCGGGTCTCGGAGTTCGGATCTCCTCGGGCAGCGCAGGCCTCTAGCTCTTCATCCGGGCACCGTTCTGATAAGTGACCCTCCCGCTACAGCTACACAAGAGTTGTAGAAAGAGCCAAACCACGGTGACAACTGCAGTGTCCCCACATAAACCTTGGTGTAGGGGCGTCTGGGGTCGGGCTCCAAGCAGGATGTGGAGCCCGCCTAGGACTCTCTAGCTGTCCCTCTGCCCCTCCCTCCACATCTCACCCCTACCTCAAAAAAGAAAAAAAAAATTCTTGGTTTAGACAAAAGGAGACAAAAATTTCTCCACTGTCAATACTCCCAGACTTCAGAGTGAATTAGTTACAGTAAGGAAAGTTACTTTCTAGCCGTCATACGAAGAATGTACGTTCACACTTTCAAAAGCTGGTGAGCATCTTTACTACCTGGTCAGTGCTTCCAGGCCTCACATGTAGACTGAGGCCCATAACGGGGCCTCCCGCCTCCTGAAGGCACCTAAACACCTCGAGGAACACAGGCAGGTCACCGTTCCCACAGGGTCATGTTCCCAAGTGCACCGCCGCAGGGAATGAACGAGGCCGACAAAAATCCTCTCTCAAATGCCCGCGAGCCGTCTGCTCACGAGGTGCCACAGTGGGAAGGGCTCCGTCCAACTTCTTAGCCCTGCGTTAAGAACGGCTAGCTCTTCATGTACAGTGTGCAAGGGAGAAATTTCAGAGTCCACACCGGGGAGGGGGCGACCTAGGCAGTCCTGGGATCCTGGGTGCCAAGGAAGCAGGACACGAAAGAGGGAGGCCGCCCCGCGTCACCTACCATGACCCTTAGCCAAGGGAAGGGAAGCCCTCGCCTGGCTCTGGCCCTGTTCCCAAGTTCATCAAGCAGGACACTTCGGAGAGTGGGTTTACAAACTTGGCCAGGTGCCATAAAAAGATGTTCCAAGAACATATTTGCCTTTAGGATCAGGTCTGATCCACCGCAAAGCTGGAGGTGACTGGGATTATCCCTGTTGTCTGGGTCCCACCGGTTCCTCTCGTCTCCTCCTTACCTTCTAGGTTGATCAGGAACGTCCCTTGGCGCTCGATTACATCCGTGGTTACGAGCGGTGGATCCTGAGAGAGTAGAGTTGTCTGGGAAGCCATCATTAGCTCGTTCAGCTGAGAGGTGCTGGAAGTCTCCTCCGCTTGCAGCATCTGGGAATAGGATGTCAGAGTGACCGTCTATGGGTTCACTGCAAATTCTGGCATCCAATGCGTGACCCTTTGGTACCATGATCTCCTAAGTTGATCTTATTAAATCAATTCTTACAGGAAGGAAAGGGATTTTTGTTGTGTTTTGTTTTTAGTTTTAGAGAACAGGGGGATGGGGGAGGCAGAGAATCTCATGCAGACTCCCTGATGAGTGGTGGCCTCCATCCCACCACCCTGAGCTGAAGTCAAGACTCGGCCACTTAACCTACTGAGCCACCCAGGCGTCCCTAGAATGAGAGGTTTTAACTAAAATATTTTCAGGCAACAGCCCATCTCTGTACGTAATATACTCTACGCCAGGCGCTTCACTGTGCTGGGTGCTAAATGTCCGCCGTCTCTAATCACCACAGTGTTTCTCATCCCCATTTTCCAAACAAGGAAACCTGCTCAGAGCAGCTACTTCCTCATGGTTCTCAAGCAGTAGGTGGCGGAGCTGCCCGTCTAGCCCAGGTCCGTTACCTCGGAGCCCAGGCTTTCCCTGTGTCCTGCCTCCCACCCTAGGAGAGGTGTAAGGAAACTAAACGGACCTGCTTTTGGCAACACAGACCAATGGTGGCAACTGAATAACACAGAGACTATGTACTGTATTCTGAAGTGAATAAAGTTAGATATTTGATAAGCATTTTTACATTTTTCCTTGTAATTCTCTTCAAAATGAGTTTATAACCCAATACAAACATTCCTTTAAAAAAAAAATAAGGGGCACCTGAGTGGCTTAGTTAAGTGGCAGACTCCTGAGTTCAGCTCAGGTCACGATCCCAGGGTCATGGGCTTGAGGCCCGTGTCAGGCTCTGTGCGAGTGTGGAGCCTCCTTGAAACTCTCCCCTGCCCCCCCTCCCCCTCGGCTTGTGTACTCTCTCAAAAATTTTTTAAAAACTCAAGAAAAAACAGGCAATTCTGAGAGCTTAATTTGGTCTTAACAAGTTCATGCAGTTAGTAATTCATAGATGCAGGATTCCAAGTAACAGATACTTAGTGTAATCCCTAAGAAAAATACATTATTTTTTAAAATCCCAAACTACTTTTTCCAATATAAATGATCCAAACAACCCGTATTTTTTTTAACTTAAGAACTCATGGAGTCAAAAGACACACAACATGTAGGAGGAAAACCCAAAACTAGGCTATGTAGCCTTGGCTAGGCCACAGTTTCAATGGTCTTCAGTTCCCTTGCTTATAAAATAAAGGAGTCAGAGCCTCCCAGCACATACACTTTATTTTTTTAAACATTTATTTATTGGGGCACCTGGGTGGCTCAGTGGTTTAGTGCCACCTTCAGCCCAGGGCGTGATCCTGGAGTCCCGGGATCAAGTCCCACATCGGGCATGGAGCCTGCTTCTCCCTCTGCCTGTGTCTCTGCCTCTCTCTGTGTCTCTTGTGAATAAGTAAATAAAATCTTAAAAAAAAAATTATTTTAGAGCACACATGTGCAGGGGGTTAGACAAAGGGAAAAAAAGAGACAGAATCTCTAACAGACTCTGTGCTGAGCGTGAGCCCAGCACGGGGCTCAATCCCATGACCCAGAGATCATGACCTGAGCAGAACCGACTCAATCCCATGACCCAGAGATCATGACCTGAGCTGGACACTGAACCGACTGAGCCATCCAGGTGCCTCCCAACTTACAAATTTTAAAATGTGAATGAGTATCTTACTGAAATAATCTACTGTCTGATCAACAATCTCCTACAGACTGTAAACCTCAAATCTAAAATTACATTACTAAAATTTTAAACTGAGCTTACTGACCAAATGAGTTGGTCATTTTTAGCAAACTATGATAGCAGTAAAACTTCAAAGAAAATATTAAGATTCCCGGGCAGCCCTGGTGGCCCAGGGGTTTAGTGCCGCCTTCAGCCCAGGGCGTGATCCTGGAGACCCAGGATCGAGTCCCACGTCGCGTTCCCTGCATGGGGCCTGCTTCTCCCTCTGCCTGTGTCTCTGCCTCTCTCTCTCTCTCTCTCTGTGAGTCTGTCATGAATAAATAAATAAAATCTTAAAAAAAAAGAAAGAAAATATTAAGAATCCCAAGAAGAAAATCCTAATGGTCTCTTTGGAAATAAAAATAGGATGAATGCTTTGAGATGGCATGGTAACTTGCTGGAGCAAATGAATTTTCTTCAAATCTCCTGAGAAGGACAGTCCGGGTGGCTCAGCAGTTTAGTGCCTGCCTTCGGCCCAGGCTGTGATCCTGGAGACCCGGGATCGAGTCCCACGTCGCGTTCCCTGCATGGAGCCTGCTTCTCCCTCTGTCTGTGTCTCTGCCTCTCTCTGTGTGTCTCTCATGAATAAATAAAAAACAAAAAAATAAATTTTTTGTTTTTGTTTTAAAAAATATCTCCTGAGAAAAAGAGGGAAATATTTTTTTAGATTTGCTTTGAACCTGGTCCAGATGGACAAAATTCACAGAAAACTAGGCCCTTAACACAAAATCCTCAAGTTTTGTGTAGTGTAATAATGTCATTAGTTTCTATCACTTACCTAAATAGCCCTGAGAATCTGCATTTCAGATAGGACTTGTTGCAACTTCCCTGGCCCCACTAATGAAGGACGTAGCAAGAGAGTACATGTTTTGTAAGAGAAGGGAGAGGAAGTATTGAAAAGGGGGAAACAAAGAATCCGTGATAGTATTCAGGATTACAAGATTACTAACCTAAAAAAATCTTACTTATATAGAGATTTTTAAAAGCCAAATGTCAGGTGAAACTTTAGGACACTAACCTCACTTCCAAAGGGACAAACCGCCACTCACCTCTATTATCTCAAAAAGCAGCCCGGGCTCGATCACAATGATAACCTCGTACTCGGCTGCGTTTTTACCAGGGATGCTTCCAAGGAACGAATCTCGCATGGCACACGTGCTCTCTATCGCCTCCTCTAATCCAGGCTTCTTCCAGATAGAACTAGTTCTAATCCACCCAGTACGAAATACACTCTTGGGTTCTTTGAAACAAAAGAATAATAAATAAACAAAAGTAAAATAATTTACATATATTCTAAACTGTAGAGAACGCACTAACCATTAAATATTTTACTGTTCAGGGGAAATAAGAATTGGTATTTATGGCAAATATTATGGAGCCATTCTAAATGCTTACCAAACATTTATATTCGCCTTTGGAAATCTAAACAAAGGAAAATACATATAATAAGATCCCAAAGGGAAAAAAGGATACCTCAAAGAAAGTAAAACAGAAAAAAAGATCCCAATATTAACAATAGTTGTCTCTGGAGAGTAAGATTATGAGTGGCTTTTCCTCCTCTTCTGGATTTTTGTAGTTACTGATTCTCTGAAAGCTTAATACAGAGGGAAAAAACTATTATAAAATCATTCATTAAAAGGCACTACACTTGGTTTTTAAAAGACCTAAAATATATTTCAGACATTTAGATATTGAGGAAAAACCGATTTTGCAGCATAGTCAAGCCGCTCACACACTGCAGAAGGCACCCTGTCAAGGTGGCCTGACGGCCACCCGGAAATCCATGCTGCTCCGCGACAATCAAGTGCAGAAAAGTCTAAAGGCCCGAGACATGTTCTCTACAAAGTGCTCACCGTGGGCGAGAAAGTGCCCCTTCCACGAAGTGGATGAAATCAGAAGTCACGACCCTCATCAAGGGTCCTTCTCATTTCGAGGACCAAGCGAGTATTCCTTACCTTTAGCATAAGGTACGTGCTGGAACACTTCTTCAGCCAAGTGAGGAAGAATGGGAGCAAAAGAACGAACCATGACATCCAGAATTTCGGCCAATGCGGTCTGGCAGGAGCGCCGTTTGGGGTCGCCTGCCTTCTCACAGTAGAGCCTGGACAAGACCAACGTGCTCAGCAGGGGACAGGAGAGTGCCGAGCCAGGAGGACGCAGGACGCGCCTCGGGCGGTTCACTCCTACAGCAGCTAACCCTACGTCTAATTTAAGAATAAGATGCTGTCATAGGACTTTATCTGTAAGTCCTCTATTCCACTTTCCTCCGTCCGGGTGTGCTCACCTCCTCCAAAACCTCTCTTAGCGGCTGTGCTGCATCCAGTTCTGTCTTTGAGAGAGCTAACTGCGCGCTGGAGGACGACTAACATGTTAGTTGACGGTACGTACCTTACAATCTTATCAGCGCGTGCAGAGGACTGGGAGTTACAACCCTTGAGGTGCTAGGGGTCGGGGCTGACCCTCACGTCGGCTTGGTTGCTATCAACGAAGTCCAAGCACCAAGCCTTCCCCTAAAAGGGTCTGATCTTAACGTGATGCTATTGTGGTAACAGGTGCCTGTATGTTGGTCTCTCCTCCTTAAAATTTACAAACTCCTGAGAAGAGGTACTATATTCGTCACCTCATATTAGTACCCGCTCCCTCGATCAACATGGCACAAAGCACATTCCTTGTATGATCTCTTTACATCATGACACTATGAGGTGTGTATGCTCACTTGACTCAAGAACTCAACTTATTAACTGCACAGCACTGCCCTTCTTGCTCACCCCTGTACACCCAACACTTGCCAAGTAGACACTCAAGAAAGATCTGAATGTTTTATTTATTTTTTTTGAATGTTTTAATATTCAGTCATACATACCTGTCTTTGATTATGCTGAAATAAAAGTTAGAGAGCTCTCTGGTATAAAATGCTCGTAACAGCCGAACAACTTTTCCAAAATCATACTGTTTATATGAATCGGTAATCTAGGGAACAAAAGTCAAAATCAATTGGAAGTTGGGGTAAGCAAACAAAAATGCAAGCCGTCATGGGCAAAATGTGTACCTTTTCAAACGATGTTTCAAAGGCAGATGGATACAAAACAGGAGACATGCAAGAGTGACTGAGGATCCTTAAGACATTTTGGGGTATCAAATTCAACAATCAGAAAATGATGAACATTCTATTCTGGAAACTACATAAGAACACTCCTCAAAAGAAGGGATCAGGTTTTAAATGATCTGAGAAAGGGGAACCCTCCTGCACTGTTGGTGGGAACGTGTACTGGAGCAGCTACCCTGGAAAACTGTGTGGAGGTGCCTCAAAGAGTTAAAAACAGACCTGCCCTACGACCCAGCAATTGCACTGCTGGGGATTTACCCCAAAGATACAGATGCAGTGAAACACCGGGACACCTGCACCCCGATGTTTCTAGCAGCAATGTCCACAATAGCCAAACTGTGGAAGGAGCCTCGGTGTCCATCGAAAGATGAATGGATAAAGAAGATGTGGTCTATGTATACAATGGAATATTCCTCAGCCATTAGAAACGACAAATACCCACCATTTGCTTCCACGTGGATGGAACTGGAGGGTATTATGCTGAGTGAAGTAAGTCAATCGGAGAAAAACAAACATTATATGTTCTCATTCATTGGGGGAATATAAAAAATAGTGAAAGGGAATGAAGGGGAAAGGAGAAAAAATGAGTGGGAAATATCAGAAAGAGAGACAGAACATGAGAGACTCCTAACTCTGGGAAATGAACTAGGGGTGGTGGAAGGGGAGGTGGGCGGGGGTTGGGGGTGACTGGGTGACGGGCACTGAGGGGGGCACTTGACGGGATGAGCACTGGGTGTTATTCTGTATGTTGGCAAATTGAACACCGATAAAAAATAAATTTATAAAAAAAAAACCCCACACCATATGAAAACAGCAAAGTGCAAGTTGCCAGTGTTCCCTCATTTATGCCTGAAAAGTAAAATTGGGCAAAAGCCCGCTGGTGTGTGTCTCTGACGTACGGGTACATGGGAACAGCCACACGTCTAACTTTTGAGAAAACACACATTATCTGGGTTTATTTATAATGAGAAAACATCTTACAAAACACACAGAATAGTCATTTCAGGTATTTCTATACTTTGAGGGGTAACTGCAGATAAAATAGAGGCCTACTTTATTCCTTCCTGTTGGGAGAAATATCTAAACCTAATCTTGGGAGGGAAATGGGGTCTGAGGGGCAGCCTGGGCCTACTGTTTACACCAGGTGCTGCTAGTTTTTTGAAAAACCAGGAAAGGGGCAGCCTGGGTGGCTCAGCGGTTTAGCGCCGCCTTCAGCCTGGGGCCTGATCCTGGAGACCTGGGATCGAGTCCCACGTCAGGCTCACTGCATGGAGCCTGCTTCTCCCTCTGCCTGTCTCTGTCTCTCATGAATAAATAAATAAAATCTTAAAAAAAAAAGAAAAACCAGGAAAGAACTGAAACTTCACATACCTAAAGTCAACCTGGCAATGTTGGGAAGGTGCAGAACTGGTCAAGTGTAACTCTGCTTAGTGCTACAGCCACTACTTCTAATAATGTCTGTTCTGCTTGCACACAACTCACAATCTCAACACTCGGCAGTGCTCATATTTCTGTTTTCCAGAAGCTTATTAATTTGTACTTACCTTGTTTGCTAAATCCTGCAGCAAGTGCAGCATGTACTGGTCTATGACATGCATATTGTTAACAGGAATGGAATCTGTTTCTGGGTTGAAACCAGCGACATTTCCCAAGAGAAAGCGGAGTGTATTCCTGAGCTATTAATATCGAGAAAAAATATGCAGTCAAAAAATATAGGCCTTCAATTCTTACTGAAAAGTTATTTTATTTTTCTATGATTTTTATACAATTCATGTTACTTTCTTAATGGGACATTTTATAAAGATCATTCCTGAGACTACAAATGCAAAAAAAAGAGACTCTCATTTCAGTAGCTGAGTTGTAGAAACCACCACTGGACTTTACACGTGGACTGACATTTCATTATATTTCTTCCTAACCTTTTACAGGCAAATCAGCTATTAGTGGCCCAATTTGTTCATCTATATAGGTAAGAGTGTTATTTTCACCTGCTTCACAGGCAAAAATAAAAATAACTGGAATAAAAGGTGAAAGGTCATTGAGCACATGAAAGTATATAAAATTAATTTTGTATTAGGCTGTATTTTATAAAATACCAAGTACAGTACATAAAACTTTAGGGTTACACTATTAATATTTTTAAACACAAGATATCTTTAAATGCTCACAACGTGTGGAAACTCATTTTCACTTTTTTGTGATACCAAACAAAATGTTCCTCATTTTTTTTTTTAAGTTATTTCGCTAACTTCGTATTCAGAAATAGGAAGAAGAGGGACTCTGACCTTGCTAATATCATCTCTGGCAGCATTAAGTACAGACGGGCTGATGGTCACTTCAGTGAAGACGTTGGACTCGGCCACCCACCAGCGCAGGACATCAGCACCGTAGGGAGGCTCTGCGCTCTGATCCTTTCAGTGGACGAAAAAGACATAAACGTTTAAATGGCTTTCAATTCATTAGGTGAACAAATGTTTTAGGTATTCCTCTTGAGCACTATCTGAGCACGACATGTGGATAAGATATACCTGCACTGTCATGAAATAAGGGCTAACAACCGCAGGAGTCAGCTGCCTGTGAAAAACAACACTGGGCCGAAGAGTGCACGCTGCAGTCTGGTTGTGTGTGCGGATGCGGGCGAGCCTGACACATCCATGGACTAGAGCTGGTGGCGGGAGCGGGGCCCTGATGCCTCAGCGATGGTGGAGGGGGTCTTGGAAGGGCTGCACTCCCTTCCAGGACTCACCTTACACACAGCAAGGATTACTGGACATTAGGATGGCAGTAAAAAGCCAGAGGAGTAAAATAACAGACAAGTAATTTCTGAAACTAACTCCAAAATAAATTATCAGCAACCCCAGATTTGATGTTCATTAATGACTTGCTTTAAAGTGTATAATTTCCAAGAATAGTGAAACATGAAGTTGCAATCTAAATTTTTTTCTTACACTGTTTCCATGTAACCGTAAATTTTTGTTTTAAGTAAATTTTAACAAATTTTTGAAGTTTAATTTTAAAAAAGGGAGGTCGTGCCTGGGTGGCTCAGTCAGTTAAGCGTCTAACTCTTGATTGTGGCTCAGGTCATGATCTCAGGGTAATGAGATGGAGCCCCGTGTGGGCTCCATGCTCAGTGAGGAGTCTGCTTCTCTCTCTCTCTCTCCCTCCTTCCCTCTGCCCCCTCCCCATGCTCGCACACACGTGCAGTCTCTAAAATAAATAAATCAATCTTAAAAAAAAATAGGGGAGGGATAGCATGGCTCAGGACCTCAGGACCTATAATATAGATTCAAACTTGAAATTAGTCAACTGGGCCACAATCCCAGCACTTCCCTTTTTCATTAAAATCATGTATTATTTAAGAGTTTACATTTACACTAAATTCTACTCCTGAAGCCAGTATTACACTACATATTAACTAACTAGAATTTAAATAAAAATTTGGGAGGAAAAAAAAGAATTTAGATTTAAAACATGATAAGTCATCTGCTATTAGCCTAAAAGATAGTTTTGTTGTTATTGTCATTTTACATTGAAATAACTACATTAAGGTTTTGGCTGCCAATTTAAAAGTCTTAAAACAAAAGTTTTAGGGCCACCTGGGTGGCTCAGTGGTTGAATGTCTCCCTTTGGTTCAGGGTGTGATCCTGGGGTCCTGGGATCAAGTCCGGCATCGGACTCCCTGCAGGGAGCCTGCTTCTCCCTCTGCCTATGTCTCTGCCTTTCTGTGTCTCTCATGAATAAATAAATAAAAATCTTTAAAAAATAATTAAAAATATTTTAATTAAAAAAAAATAAAAACAAAAACAGGGACACCTGGGTGGCTCAGCAGTTAAGTGTCTGCCTTCAGCTCAGGGCGTGATCCCAGGTCCCGAGATCAAGTCCCACATCGGGTTCCCCGCAGGAAGCCTGCTTCTCCCTCGGCCTGTGTCTCTGCCTCTCTGTCTCTGTCTTTCATGAGTAAATGGATAAAATCTTAAAAAAAAAAAAAAAGTTTTAGAGAACCACCTACTTGTCCTCCATTGATGACCACATCAGGATCGATGACATTCCCAAGAGACTTGGACATCTTTTCTCCCTTTTCTCCAAGGGTAAATCCATGAACGACCACTGTCCTAAGAAGACAAATCAGCCATTTTGATAATAAACACAATTATAATGACCTCATTGAAGATCACTTATAGCTTAAAAAGAGTATCTTAGCTTGACAAAAAAAACAGGATTTTTCTTGACAGATTATGGATGAAAGCTTTTCTTAAAGTCTAAATCTCAGCCGCTTATGTATCAAGACTGATAGGAACTCTCTACTTATACACAGAAAAAAAAATTTTTTTTAAAGATTTTATTTATTTATTTGAGAGCGAGAGAAAGAGAGAGAGGCAGAGACACAGGCAGAGAGAGAAGCAGGCTCCATGCAGGGAGCCTGACGTGGGACTTGAACCTAGGCCCCCAGGACCACACCCTGGGCCAAAGGCGGCGCTAAACCGCAGAGCCACCCAGGTTGCCCACACAGAAAAATTTTTGATGTTTACATTCAATACATAAATATTTCCTGAGGTCAGCCCAGGTGGCTCAGCAGTTTAGCACCGCCTTCAGCCTAGGGTGTGATCCTGGAGACCCGGGATCGAATCCCATGTCGGGCCCCCTGCATGGAGCCTGCTTCTCCCTCTTCCAGCGTCTGTTCCTCTCTCTGTGTCTCTCATGAATAAATAAATAAAATATTTAAATAAATTCCTGAGCATTTATTATGTATTGATTTTGATCATTAAAACTAACCAGGAAAAAGTATGTCTTAAAAAGAACAGATTATCATTTCAAAATTACTTTCAAAAAGACAATTTGAGGCAAATATATATCTGTTGTTCTACTCGCTTTTAAAAGCATGTTATAGGGATGCCTGGGTGGCTCAGTGGTTGAGCATCTGCCTTTGGCTCAGGGCGTGATCCCAGGGTCCGGGATTGAGTCCCATATTGGGCTCCCTGCATGGAGCCTGCTTCTCCCTCTGCTGGTGTCTCTGCCCCTCTCTCTCTCTCTCTCTGATGAATAAATAAATAAAATCTTTAAAAAAAATAAAAGCATGTTATATTAGAAACAAATATGTAAATTGTTCTGGGATGCATTTTCATTGTGAGGCAGCAAAAATCTTAAGCTATTTAAGAATTGTTCTGATTCTCTATCCACTCACTTAAATAAGGAAAATCAATGATCTATAGCTTATTAAGAATATCTAATCTAATACAATTCACAACAGGAATGTTCATTAATCATTTGTGTATAAGAATATTTGACCTCAAGCTGTCTTCAGTCAACGTAGAATACCATTCTCTACACCCCTGTGTAACAAGTCTTCCCATATATTTTTTTTTAATTTTTATTTATTTATGATAGTCACACAGAGAGAGAGAGGCAGAGACACAAGCAGAGGGAGAAGCAGGCTCCATGCACCGGGAGCCCGACGTGGGACTCGATCCGGGTCTCCAGGATCGCGCCCTGGGCCAAAGGCAGGCGCCAAACCGCTGCGCCACCCAGGGATCCCAGTCTTCCCATATTTCAAGATCTAGCTGTTCGCAGATGTCGCCACTGTTCCAGTCAATGCTGCTGTTACTACCTCTTGTGGGAACGACAGTGTGTACCAGCGACAAGACTTCTCCGTATTGTCTTTGTCTCTCTTTTTTACTTCAAATTCATTTCTCTCATAAAACAAAAGACTAAGCTAATAAAGGAGGTGTTCTCCTTGGAGATAGGCAGGTCTGGCTCCAGATTATGCAATAAAGCGAGTCAAGGGAATTTTTTGCTTTCCACTACATTACACTGTACTATATTAAGTGTGCAATAGCGTTATGTCTAAAAAAACAATGTACAAACCTTAATTTAGAAATACTTTATCACTACAAAATGTTAACTATCCCCTGATATTTCAACAAATTGTGATCTTTTTGCTGGAGGAGACTGATGGCTGCTTACTGATCAGGGTGGAGGCAGCTGCCGGCAGGGGTGGCTGGGACAATTTCTTAAAATAAGACAACGAAGCCTGCCACACTGACTCGGCCTTTCATGAACAACTCTGTACCATGTGAAGTTTGATAGCGTTTGACCCAGGACAGAATTACTATCAAAACTGGAGCCAATCCTCTCAAACTCTGCTGCTGCTTTATAAGCTAAATTGATGTAATATTCTATCTAAATCCTTTATGGTCACTTCGACAATCTTCACAGCCTCTTCACCAGGAGCCGATTCCATTTCAAGATACCACTTTCTTTGTCCATCCATAAGAAGCTTTCCTCCTCTGTGAAAGTTGTATCATGAGATTGCACAATTCAGTTCTATCTTCAGACTCCACTTCTGATTCTGGTTCTACAGTTTCCACCACATCTGCAGGTACTTCCTCCATGGAAGTACTGAACTTTCAATTTGTAAAAAAAAAATGCAGTATCTGAGAAGCGTAATAAAGTGAAGTATGCCTGTATGTACTGCTCGGGGCAGAGCTTTGCACACTGGCAAGTACCCAGCAGAAGTACTCAGAGTGCGAGGACTTGTTTGGCTTAGGTATAACACTTACTTAAAAGGTGCTTTTTTCCTTGTTGCCACACTTGTTAGTAAAGAAGACTGAAACCAACCACCAAGTTGGTCTTTTCCTTCCAAGTACAAATCTGCTCTTTGGTCGGTACCTCAAAAATTAATATTAAAAAACAGAGAAGGTAAAGTTAATTACAACTGGAAAATGAAAATAAATATGTATCAAAGTATAAAATAATAAAAAGCAATCGTGTTATTTACTTCTTGTGTCGGGCTATACCTGCACTAGCTAGATTGCATTCACTTGAGCTATTACCCTCACTGCCTGTTTATTAATCAAGATAAAGAGAATAAATGTTGGGAGTATGATCTCCTAACCATAAGCAACTTAAAACACTACCTAAATTAGGGACTGATTAATAATAATTACCAATATCAATATTTCCAGCTAAATCTTTTATGAAAATGAGCACCTAATAACTTATACGTGAAAATACTCTACGTGATACCGTAATGATGGATTCATGTCCCATTATCCACCTGTCCAAACCCATACCATGTACACCACCAACACTGAACCGTAATGTGGACTATGGACTTTGGGTGGTTACGATTTGTGGCTGTAGGTTTATCCTTATAACAAGTGTGCCACTCTGGTAGGGGATATGGATGATGAGAGGGGCTGTGTGTATTTGGAGGCTAGAAGGATATGGAAAATCTCTAGCTTCCTTTTAGTTTTGCTATAAACCTCAAATTGCTCTAAAAAAATGGTCTTTTAAAAAAGATATCGCAAAAGAAAAAAATATAAGTCAAATTTGCTGGGACATATGTATAAGCAAGCTTGAGAGCTGTGGTCTGCATTCAATAATAAGCCACAGTTAATTCAAGAGTTAATAATCGGAGATAAAAGACCATTTGGCAAACATCGTAACAATCATTTCAGTCAAGAATCATCTAGGGTGCTTAACCAGTAGGTAAAAATTTGGTGAGAAATGAGGATATTTCTAGTCTTACGTATCTCCCTATGAGATCCTTACTAATGTAACAATTCCTATAGGGAGATGGGGGTGGGAAGTGAGAGAAAACAGGCTGATACCACCTCCAAGTGATCACAGTGCAACATCACCAGCAAGTTCCTGTGTGGCCTCTGTTAGGACGCACTGAAAAGGAAACAGGATCTCTCCTGTGATATTCCTGCCCAAAATGCATAGTCTAAATGTCACCATGAGGGACAAATGCAAAGTGAGGGACCATGTACAAAATAATCTGTACATTCATGAATGTCAAGGACATGAAGGACAAGAATAAAATGAGACTAAAGTGACAGGACAACTAAATGCCACAAATGACTCCAGGCTGACTCTAGGACTCTTTCGATTTTTTTTCTTTCCCTAAAAAGGAGATTACTGGGTGAAATCTGAATAAGATCTGTAGGTAGGAAGGAATCAGTGTCAACTTCCTGATTTTGATATTCATATTGGTTATATAAGAGACTGCTGTGTTTTTAGGAAATATACACCAAAATATTTAGTGATAAAAGAGCATCAGGTTTGCAGCTTACCCTTAAATGGTACAGAAAAGTGCTTATACATATAGAGAAAAGACATATAAAGTAAACATAGTAAAAACCTAACTTTGGAAAATCTGGATGAAGCATATGTGCTACTTCTTTACTCTGTCACTTTTCAGAGTAAAATGTTTGGTTTTTTAAAAAGATTTTATTTAGGGACCCTGGGTGTCTCAGCAGTTGAGCGTCTGCCTTCAGTTCAGGGCATGATGCTGGGGTCCTGGGATCAAGTCCCTCATCGGGCTCCCTGTAAGGAGCCTGCCTGCCTCTCTCTGTCTCTCATGAATAAGTAAATAAAATCTTAAAAAAGAAAAAAAAAGATTTTATCTATGTATTTAGAGAAAGAGAAAGTGTGCATGAGTGGGGGAAGGGGCAGAGAGAGAACACCACATAGCTCGATCTTACAACCCTGAGATCATGATCTGTGCCAAAACCAAGAGTTGGACACTTAACCAAATGAGACACCCAGGCACCCCCATGTTTTTATTTTTGTTTTTAAAATAAAATCTTTAAAAAAATAAAAATAAAAATAAAATAAAATAACATGAGGTCTTTGGGAAAGATTACTTCCATATTCAAACCTACACTCACAACTCTGAGAAGCCCCCATAACCCCTTTTAGTTGTGAAATGTAGATTTGTTCTTCTGTCCTCATATTGAGGATTCAGTGTTATAATCCTTATGTGACAATGGGTATCTGGGTAGAGGCAGGAGGCAAGATTAAAATAATTAAATGAGGCCAGCTCAATTCATTCAACATTTCTGAAAACTTACTACCTGACAGGCACTGTACCAGACACTGGGAGAGGGGGAATATAAAGAAATCTGGTAACTGCCTTCTTGGACTGATCGTTAGTGAGATGGATTTTACGTTAAGTAAGAAATAACTGTGTTAGATGTTAGAAAGGCAAAACTACAGTTCAGTCAGTCTGTGCAGCCAGGAAAGTCTAAGAGGGTATAAAAAGGCAAATGCATACATGCAATAAGAACAAAATGTTTTGGCCTCAACATCTAGAGTGCTGGGATCCCTGGGTGGCGCAGCGGTTCGGCGCCTGCCTTTGGCCCAGGGCGCGATCCTGGAGATCCGGGATCGAATCCCACATCAGGCTCCCAGTGCATGGAGCCTGCTTCTCTCTCTGCCTCTCTCTCTCTCTCTCTCGCTCTCTCTCTGTGACTATCATAAATGAATAAAAAATTAAAAAAAAAAAACATCTAGAGTGCTAATTCTATTCACTACTCTTCTTCCTCTCCTGATCTGTAACCATCTGTGACCTGAAACTTCTATAACACCAGGACTCAAACCCCATCCCACCCAGAACGTTCACTTCCTGCTGGTGGCCACATTTTGGATATGGCAATAATCAATGAGATGATCAATAACAGAATGTCAGTGGAAATCTGGTGTGTGGCGTGTACAGGGGTGGGGTCTTGGCTTAACCTTCCACGGTTCCCGTTTCTTCTTCACCAAAATGAGGACACTAAAATCTATTTACCTTATACGGTTGTTAGAGATGAGAGAGTAACAGGACATGCTTTGGACACAGTAAACGATCAGTAAATGTTAATTATTACAAAGATTTAGAGTACTCGTATTTCCTGAGGGCACATTTAGAAAGGAGTTTTTTTAAACTGCTATAATATGAAACAGTACTTGTGAAAATATGATTAGTTATCCTAAACTATTTTAAAAATATATAGTTCTGATCCTGAACTAGAAATATATGTTCTAACATTCTAATAAAACAAGAGGACATCAGCCAATGAAGAGCACAACAGAACAGCTAATACTTATCAAGGGTAAAGTCTCAATGCCTTTTCCAGGTGGAACTGGGTAAGAAGCAAAAAGTGTCATCCTAGAAAAGGAGGTGCACTCCCAGAAAATTTCTGCAAGCCAGAGCCTTTCAAGGTAGTTGGTGAAACCAGTGGAAAAAGATGATGTGGGTCAGGGGTGGGGGAGGAGTTTGGGCGTAGCAAAGCTCTGGACAAATGAAAAAAAAATAAAGCTTGTGGAAACTTTCAAAACGACGGGAAATTTAGTCTTGGATGAGAAGAAATAGGAAGAAAAGTGAAACTCAAGTGCTGGAATATTCTGGAATTACTGTACAACCTCATATAATGAATTATTGGGACTATTTCCTATTTTTGCAAGTTTATTTTTAGTAGTGATTTTTTTCTAGGAACTGTACATTCTCACTTCAAGAAATCTGTAAAACACTGAAAAGTCCAAAAAATATAAAATCACATATATCCCACTACCTAGAGATCATCACTTTATTGCATATTTCCTTACAGTACTATCTGTGCTCATCAACATTGCCAGGAGTTTGTTAGCAAATCAAGACATCTGCCTACATCCTGCTTTTGTGTTCGGCACTTTTAAAATGTAACATGCCCTTAGATGAAACCATACCCACAATTATTTTTCAAAAACATGACTGAATGGCTGCATATCATTCTGTCACATGAATGTGCATCCTATTGCTTTAGTCACTTATTGACACAAGGACAATGAGTTACTGTGTCAAATCATGTACTGTTAGAAATAACACTGTAATGAACATCCTCACACAAATTCTTCATCCAGATCTGATTACCTGTACAGGAGAGATACCTATAAATAGAATTTTTTGGGCAAAAGATAGAAAACCACTCAAAAGCTTTGATGCATAATGTGAAATCCTTTCCAGGAGTTTGCACCAAATTAATTCCAAAAGCAGTGTACAAAAGGGAGGAATGGTGCCAATTTTTTTTCTATTTTTTTTTTTTTTTTATCTTTCATCCTCTTTTTTCCCCCTGAATAGACCTTTTCTTTAAAAGCTTTATTTACTTAAGTAATCTCTACCCCCAATATGGGGCTGAAACTCATGACCCCAAGATCAGGAATCACATGCTTGGAACACCTGGGTGGCTCAGGGGTTGAGCGTCTGCCTTTGGCTTGGGGGCATGATCCCAGAGTTCCAGGATCAAGTCCCACATCGGAATCCCTGCATGGAGCCTGCTTCTCCCTCTGCCTGTGTCTCTGCCTCTCTCCCTCTGTGTCTCTTATGAATAAATAAATAAATAAAATCTTTAAAAAAAAAAGTCACATGCTCCTCTGAGTGAGCCAGACAGGTACCCCAGAGCTTTTAGTAAAATAAAAAATCAGAACTTTCTTATCGAGGTAGAAATAAACTTGGGAGTTGTAAAATTCCAGGAAAACTGGCAGTTAACCACGTGGGAAAAAGTTAGTATTTCTTTTTTTTTTTTAATGTTTTTTTTTTAATTTTTATTTATTTATGATAGTCACAGAGAGAGAAAGAGAGAGAGGCAGAGACATAGGCAGAGGGAGAAGCAGGCTCCATGCACCGGGAGCCCGATGTGGGATTCGATCCCGGGTCTCCAGGATCGCGCCCTGGGCCAAAGGCAAGCGCCAAACCGCTGCGCCACCCAGGGATCCCAAAAAGTTAGTATTTCTATAACAGTAACTATCTCTCTTGGGAAAATTATAAAAATTCATATTTAGAGGGAATAATAAAGTGTTCCAAACAACAAACCTCTAAAATTATGATTGAGGGATGGCAGTAAATAAAGAATTAGCAATTAGAATTAGAATTATTTACAAGAAAATATCCAAGCAAATCAGCCCAAAAAGGGGGAGTAATCTATAATTTTCATTACTAAGTTCATTTAACTTATTAGCTTAATTGATATTTAGCAAAATTACTGTATTTAAGAAGGCCAAGTTGTAGAACCAGCACAAAACCATATTTGTCAAAACCACTGCTTTACCAATGTAACATGCGAAAATAATTTAAACCAAAAATAATTTGTAAAAAATGTTAAAATATAATTATTAATTTTTAAAATCAGGCTTTTAAAAAGTATTATATATGTTCTTAAAAGGGTGACCTTTTAAAAAAAAAGTCATCTATAAATCTAAATTATCTTAGTTTCTCTTTCAAAACATGATCTTTTTTCTATTTACTTCAAGTCATTTCTTTTTATTTGTTAAAAATACAGAGGGGCCCCTGGATGGCTCAGGCAGTTGAGCATCCAACTCTTGGTTTGGCTCAGGTCTTTTTTTTTTTTTTTTTTTGGCTCAGGTCTTGATCTGAGAGGTCCTGGGATGGAGCCCTGCACTCACCAGGCTGCATGCTCAGCGGGGAGTCTGCCAGGGATTCTTTCCCTCTCCCTCCCCCTCTGCCCCTCCCCTCTTCTTTACAGTATGTTCTCTCTCAAATAAATACCTAAATAAAATCTTAGAAAAAAACAGAAATGCAGTAGGATAAGTATTTTAAAACTCGCAACACCTCACCAGGTGAATGGATAAATAAGCTATGGCACATCCAGAAAATGGAATATTACTCAGCGCTACGAAGAAATGACCCATCAAGCCAGGAAAAGATCTTAAAGAACCACTGATGCATGTTATTAAGTAAAAGAAGTCAATCTGAAAACTACAAACTGTATGACTTCAACTATATAACATTCTGGAAAAGGCACAACTATGGATATTAAAAAGATCAGTGGGGATCCCTGGGTGGCGCAGCGGTTTGGCGCCTGCCTTTGGCCCAGGGCGCGATCCTGGAGACCCGGGATCGAATCCCACGTCGGGCTCCCGGTGCATGGAGCCTGCTTCTCCCTCTGCCTTTGTCTCTGCCTCTCTCTCTCTCTCTGTGACTATCATAAATAAATAAATTAATTAATTAAAAAAAATTAAATAAAAAAAATAAAAAGATCAGTGGTTCCCAGGAAAAGAAGGGATGAACAGGTGGAGCAAATTTTTAGTGCAGTGAAACTATTCTGTGAGATACTATAATGGCAGATCTATGTCATCATACGTTTGTCAAAACCCTCAGAACATATGACACGAAGAGAAAACTCTAATGTAGACTGTGGACTCTGGATGATAATTTGTCAGTGGAGGCCCATCAACAGTAAAATGTCCCACTGTAGTGTGGGTTCACAGTGGAGGAGACGGGGAGGGGGGGGCACAGTGTATGGGATCTCTGTACTTTCTCTAAAACTGTTCTAAAAAATAAGATCTACTTAAACTTTTCAAAAAACATTATTTATTTATAAGTCACTAATAATTAATGCCTTTGGTAAATGTTTAATGAACGATCCACTTAAAAATGCCATTCCCTTTCAGAAAGTGTTCCAGTTTCAGTTTCTGAAGTACTATTGGCCTTGAACTCACAATGCAACAGGTACTTGACCGGGTGTTAAAATTCATAAGCCAAATCTTTCACTGCTATAAAACCCATCAGCGAAAAATAAAACCAGTTCATATGCTGTAATCACCAAATTCGTCTTGTTAAACATCAATAGGTACTGATGAAGACTGGTAGCTAAATTAAGCTCGAAATCAAGCTGATTGTATTTTGCAATAATACATTCTTAGGGAAATATGCAGACACTGTATCATTATTAGAATTAATATAAGCATTTGAGAATGAAAAGTACAATAACCCTTCTCAGGAAAGCCTTTCTCTCTCTCTCTCTCTCTCTCCACCTCCTCTCTTTTCCTTTAACAGAAAATCACCTTTGCTTATGGCTTTTCAAACAATGAATTTACTTAGTACCTTGGCTCTTTCCCACTTCATTCTATCTTCTGCAATTTTTTATTGCAAAAAATAAAAGCTCAGGAAAATGGGATAAAATATAAGCTAATTAATCTAATTCTTATTGACTAACCTCATAAGATTTTTGACTGATTGATTTAGGGGAAGAAGAGGAGGAATAGGAGATCTTAGGAGAAAAAATAGAGACTACAGTTTAAAATTGGGCTTATGTATTATCTTTATTATTTTTTTAAATGTATTATCTTTAAAAGTAGTTTATGTTCTTCTATGCAGGCAACACACGTTTAAATGATAAATCAGTTTTCCTTCTTTGAATTAATTACCTAAATACGACAAAAAAAAATGATATGGTGCTTAGGTGCATTTTACCATTAATTTCATTCAATGAACTATTTCCATCACAAATAATTGGTTAAGAACCTGACACCCTAGAAAGAGTATGACTAAGCTCTATCGGTACCACTGACAGCAGCCAGCGAGGTTTTAATGAGCCTTCATGTAGGCTACCCAGTCAATGGCTCGAAGTATAAAGCATACGTGCTGCGTGGAGTAATGTGAAACCACTTCAGAAATTAAAATACAACAATATCTGTAGCAGCAACTCTCACCAAGGCCAAAAAAGTTAATGCACTCTGATCTATGTAAACACTGTTTTGCATATGGTATACTTTTTTTTGAAATTCAGGATGCTGCCCCAGCATAGCAGTAGATAGTAGCGTAGCAGTAGATAATTCTTCCTCCTTTTTACAGCACTGCTTAACCTATCTACTTATGTAGTATTATTTGCCTGTATTTTCAATGTAATTTAGGAACAAAGTACTTAAACTTGCAGTTTTTTTCTCTTAGATATGGTAGGAGAGACTTAAGAAATAATAAATTCCAAAAATTATTAAATAAAAACTCCAAGAGATGTTCCTAACAGGTAACTTACTTGTGGCCATTATGAATTACTATATATATTTTAGCTGTAATATGGAAGAAATGTGAATTTACATGGATTTTGCTTTTCAAATTCCCCAAGTTATTAAAAAGACCCAAAGGAACTTATTTACCTACTAGGAGTCATATGTACATCCTCTCAATAGTGAGGTCCAATACCAGAAGTATACCTCAAGTAAAACTTGGGGACAATCCCCTTCAATCTCCTAAGAATGGCCAGCTGCATAGACCAGCTCCTCTCCCACATTCTCCTGCTCCAGAAAGCAAGCCAGATCTCTTGGGCCAAAGTTGCCCCTTGGCAGCAGAGTGAGGAAGTGTCTGATCCACCCTCACTTCCTTGCCACCTACCTTCCTGTCTTTAATCTCACTGTGACTTCAAGCTTTACTTTTTTAAATGTTTTATTTGGGAGAGAACACAAGAGTGTGAGAGAGCAAGAGATAGCGTGAGAACACATAAGAGACAAGTGAGAATGTGTGTGAGTGGAGGAGGGGCAGGGGAGATCCCGCTGAGCAGGGAGCCAAACATGAGACTCCATCCTCACACTCTGGGATCATGACCTGAGCCGACTGAGCCACCCAGGCACCCCATGACTTCAAGCTTTATTCTGTTTTAGCTCTGGTGTTCACTCAGTATCCTTAAGGTCATCTTCTTAACCATCTAAACACAACCTTGGATGTACGTCTTCTCCTACCTACCAGGTCTCTCTTTTCTCTTTATTCAGTGAGTTACGAGTGTGCCCAAACTCTGAGTAAGTATAAAATCAGTCAGCTGTCTGTACAGAGGGTGAAGACCCGTGAAAAGGCAAGGTCGTATAAGAAAAACGAAATCCAAAAATCAGGGTTCCTGAGTTCCAATCTGATACTACTAAACTATGTGACCATCACCTAACTTGGCTGTAATTTAATCTCATTTCCTGTTCTGAAAAATGACAGGGGTCAGACTTTCAGTGATTTCTCAACTTTACAGAACTAGTGCCTTGAGGCTGCCAAGTGAGTCAAGTAGAATGAGCTGGTACTAAGGAGAAAGAAAATCCCTGTTTTTAATCGAGCTTCTGTACTGTGGTTCTATATGAAATTTCATTTGGAAAAACAGAAAAAGTTTAAAAATCATTGGCTTAAATGATCTCCAAGAGCCCTTCCAGATCTGAAATTATACCATAGCAAAAGATTTTCAATTTTCTTCCCTGCCTCCCCAAAAAAGGTTTTCTTCCAAATAAAGAAAAAAAAATATTCCTAGATTATAGATTTCCTCTGAGTTACTATTACGTATTTTCAAAACTGCTTGACTGGTTTATAATCTGTTATTTAAAATTACCTGGAAGAACGTAAGACCATGAAGTTCCACTATCAAACCAGATGTCCAAAATATCCTGACCAGGCACATATTCCAAGGCATCAGCACCACCAACCTAATAAGATAATGTGAAAACGCTTTAATCATGCAAAGTCTTAAAAAAATCAAATGCTTGTACAAGCATTAAACTCACATTTTAAAATGAAACTTAAAATAGTTCTAAGTAATTTGCAATTCAGTACAACTGTTTTATTTGCATGTAAAATGATTGTGACCACCTAATTACACATTTACTAACATAAACTGTTCTCATTTCATGAAATGATATTCTAATTAGGATTTTTCCACATGTGATGCAATCAGTTAACTCTTAATTCAGACCCTACAAATTCCTGACGCCATCAACGTGAGGCACTGCTCTCATACAAACTGTGTATGCTTAGTCAACTAAATCAGCTAAAATCAATCTTGGCCCTCAAAGAGATAACAAATAACCCTCGTACTCTACTGCTAGATTAAATACCAAACTTCTTCGGTTAAATAGAACCATCTACTCTCAAACTGCACTGACTTCTAAATTACAGTGGAGTTAATTTACACTTTACTCCACTGTAAATTAACTTAACTCATTAACTTAACATGATGATATAACCACTTTTTATCTCCCAGGAACCCGCATGTTGTAATGAAGTCATGCAGGGCACACAAAGGCTACTGAATGTACATGGAAATTCACCTGAGATAAGACTTCTTTAGGAAGAAGTTGCTCAGGAGGAAGAGTCCACCAGACATCACTGCCGTGTTGTTCCACTAGTTTAATAATATGCTCAGTGGTCTGGCTGTTTTAGGGGGAAAAGGCAGAAATGCTCAATGAAATACAGTGATTAATACCAAACATTTTAAATTTAAGAAACAACTAAAATTAAAAAAGAAAAAATATTTTCCCCTCGCTGCAGAATATTTTTTTATCTTTTTCTCCAAACTTTTTTTTTTTAAGACTTTATTTATTCATGAGACACAGAGAGAGAGGCAGAGACACAGGCAGAGGGAGAAGCAGGCTCCATGCAGGGGGCCCAATGTGGGACTCGATTCCAGATTCTGAGATCATGCCTTGAGCCAAAGGCAGACGCTCAATCACTGAGCCACCCAGGCAAGGCCACACTAAAGCATGGACTTAGCAAGTATCCAGGCTTATATCCTGACTGTCACTTTTTACATGTATGATCATGCCCAAGGACTAAAACTTCATGGAGGACCACACCTAAGGACTAAAACTTCATAGAGGACCACACCCAAGGACTAAAACTTCATGGAGGACCAGGCCCAAGGACTAAAACTTCATGGAGGACCAGGCCCAAGGACTAAAACTTCATGGAGGACCAGGCCCAAGGACTAAAACTTCATAGAGGACTATGCCCAAGGACTAAAACATCATGTAGGAGGACCATGCACAAGGACTAAGACTTCATGTAGGTCCTGGTCCAAAGACTAAGACTTCATGTAGGACCAAGCCCACGGACTAAAACTTCATAGAGGACCACACCCAAGGACTAAAACTTCATAGAGGACTAGGCCCAAGGACTAAGACTATGAGCATGCCCAAGACTAACACTTCATGTAGGACCATACACAAGCCCTAAGACTTGATGGATGACCATGCCCAAGTACTAAAACTTCATGTAGGACCATGGCAAGGACTAAAATGTTTCTAAGTCTTGGTTGTTCCCTCTATTAAGAAGAATACAATTCATTCCTTCAAAAATATTTACTGAGAAATTCCAGTACCATAGAATTGTTCTAGAGGTGGAAATATAGCACTTGACAAGGCAGATAAGATTCCTGCACTAATGGAACTTAAACTGTAGTGATCCTAGACGCTTCCCTCAGAATGCCTCTAAACTAAATGCAATGATCCACGAAAAACCTAGCATGGTGCTCGACATACAGTAAACAGCCAATAAATACACATCAAATGAATACTGAAATTGACCATATCTTTGGAAAGATAAACAATTATAAATTATTTGAGGGCAGGCTGGGTGGCTCGGCGGTTTAGCATCGCCTTCAGCCCAGGGCATGATCCCGGGGATCAGGGATGGAGTCCCGCGTCGGACTCCCTGCATGGAGCCTCCTTCTCCCTCTGCCTGTTTCTCTGCCTTTCTAAACAAACAAATAAATAATAAATATCTTTTAAAAAATAAATAAAATTATTTGAAAACTAAAATCAGGGGAAAATTTATACATTTTTTCACAGGAATAATTTATTATCATAGCTTTATTGACATTACAACTTCCTCTAGTTGCTTTCCACTGAGTCAGGGGACATACAATGGTCAAGAGTGTGGACCCTGGAACCAGACAGCTTTGGTTTAATTTCCTGACTCTACCATTTACTAGTTATGTGACCCTGGACACAACACTTAACATTTCTGTATCTGTTTGTAAAATGCAAATAATAATAGCATCATCAAGATGGCTATTGGATATTAATTAAGCTTATATATAAAATGCCTAGAACAATGTCTGGCACATATTAATAAGTATTTACATAAGCATTAGCTATTATTCAAACTGTTTCTTTGAAGTTAGGTAAAATTAGAAAGTAATTTTGTTAACCCATTACCAAAACACAGGCCCATGTTAAAATTTACAGATTAAAATACACATACTAAAGCTAACTTTTGAATTGTCTTCCTTTCTACCACATTCCATTAATGTAAGAATTAAATGCAAGCCCATGAGAGTCAATGGACATGGAAAGAGTAGTGCATAGGAGAAGCTTTACATTCTTAATCTAGATCTGCTTCTCATTATCATGACTATGCAGGGCAAATCATTTAACCTCTTTGGGTCTGACAATTCACAAATAAAATGTTTATGAAAAAAAACTGTCTTAGGAAGCAAAATTCTAATGGGTATTACAAATTAGGCTCTCAAAATGGAAATTCGAAATACCTAAATTGGTATACTAGGAAGGATGGTTTGAAAAAGTATAATGTTATCAGTATCTATTTTAAAGAAATTAAAAATGATAATAATGTTAAAATGGGCACAAGTCCATATTTCTTGTAGTCAACACATTTTGAATGGACTTTAACAGTAAAGATAAATTTTTGTGATAGAAGACCATAAAAACTTTGTGCAATAGCTAGTTATATGACAATATTTAGTTACATATTACTATTTTATATAGTTTGCACAGAACATTGTAACAGTTAAGAAAATAGGAAAATACTGGAAAAGAAAATCTTAATAACAAAACGCTATTTTTTTAAAGGAATCCCCTCTATAGAGATACTAGCAAAGTACATTTACACATACACAATTACAATAGATAACAATGCTCATACCAATTCTGAAATTATCATAGAAAAGAATGATTTTATTTTTTTATTTTTTTTTGAAAAGAATGTCAATATGAGTGTCATATTGACAATTTATTTTCACAATGTAATCATTAGACTGTAGCTTTAGGTAAACAGTAAAATAAAACAGTGTTTAAAACAGTTTTAGATGTGCTGGAAATAAACAGGTTAAGAACACAAAACTAAAAGCAAATAGTCTGAATTTCATACTAATTTATGAAATAAAGTAGAGATATTAGGATTAATGTTATTAATTAAAATAAAAGCATTTATGTGTACACTACACATTGTACTTTTCAAAACACTTTATTAACAAGCACTATCTAATTAGATTCACAGAAAAAAGTCTTTAACAGCTCCTGACAGATACACTGTTCTGTCCCTTGGGGATCCTTTAGTCATGAGCCTAAGTAACAAACACAGCGCTGGCCTTAAAACTGTGTGCCCTAATTCATGGTTCAATTCTGTTTTTACTTCTCCATTCAGCTTCTCTAACTCCTCTATAATGACAACCACGGTAGTTGTAAATGCACACTCCTGTTCTCTGGGGTTTGCTAAGCAAAGGTAATAAGATTCTATTACCCACGCATAATGAAACCCTGAGCCAGAGATGAAGTTAGGGAAGCAGTCGGTCTCCAGAGATTAGAGTGTTGACAGAACAAGCACCAAGTCCAAAGACCAGATTCTATCAGTCAATTATTACATACTGACAGGAATATCTATTATTTTTCTGAGCTTCAATTTTCGGGAACACTGGGAAAAGCTGTTAGAAAGAACGCTAGAAAGGTTAGAAAAATTTTATTCTTAAAAAAGGAAAAAGTCCTAGTATCTTACTCTGTAACCTTAAGATTATAGATGTTGCCCATCCATCCATTTTAAAAGACAAAATTCACTTTGAGACCAAGTTCTTTTTTTATATCCCTAAATAGCAGATAATTCAATGAAGTTTTAGAACTATAACAAAAATACCAAACAATAAAGATCCCAATTTTGCAGCTGACAAGTTATTATGGCAACTGTAAAATCCTACCAAGTCCAAACCATCTCTAATCTAACTAAACTTGAAGTTTTGTTGTATTTTCTTATAAAGATACTAGTAATCCACTCATATATATAATTTTTCAATGTAAGAAGTATTTTATAAACACCTTATTTGCAAATATACTTTTTTAAAAATCTCATAAGCCTCTTATTTAAGTGAGGAGTAAAGTTTAATTTTGTTTTTCCTTTTAGTTTACCTAAAGATACTTCTAAAAATGACATAACCACACAATGTTATCTATACCAATTATCTACAATAATCCCACAGTAGTTATTTTTTTTCATCTTCAAAAAAAATGTCATAAGTAAAACCACGCACTTTATGTGGTGTAAATGACCCAATATTTTCCCTCATGACATATGCATGTGAATCTGGACAGAAGAATACTTTCTTTCAGTGTCTCCAACAAAAGTACAAAACACTTTAGAAAAGGGAGAGAACCAGTTCTGCTTCATTAACAGAGCAAGTCTCACTAATATTTTAGAGCAAGATTTGCTTCCTTACTTTATATCACAAAATATAAAAATATCACGCACTAAATGTACTTTAAAGAGCATTATGTTTCTGCAACTCAGTTCTGTTTTAAGATCTTAGGACACTATATTACTTGTATTTTTGAAAACAGGAAAAGGAAGCTAAAGATAATTTTGGAGTTTGAGGATAAAAACAACAAAATTTATTATAAGTAAGAATGCAGAGTTCAAAAGATAACACCCTCACAATCCAAACAAATCAAAATTTAAGTGCACAGATTTGGTATCACAAAGTGAGAACTTTTTCTTGACTTGTACGGATGGTCTGAATGACCCTAAAAAATTGTGCCAGAGAATTTTTAAAACAAAATTTTCAATAAAAATAAACATATACTGACGACCTATAAACTTGAGGTAACTATCCTCGATTGTAAAACAAAGAAAAATTTAACATTAGTTCAAACAAAATCTAAAATGATAATTTGTAAAAGAAATGCAAGTAAATGCTACACAAGTGGTTAAAATACAGTCATTATAATACTGTAGCAAAGTCCAGAAACAGCCAAATGTTAGGATGGGTTACATTTATTTGATTTTCATACACTGGGAAGTAGGCAATTATTAAGAGCTAAGCTAGCATTTTAATGGCTGTACGTTCATTCTTCCAAAACTGACTTAGGATTATTTCTTTACATCATCATGGCCCTTTATAATCAACTGTGTGAGACATATCTATCTTCATATAAGAGACATTAGTTTTATTTCCTTAAGGATAAATATTTTACAGGCATCACTACTGTTCATAATGAAACTGAGATTATGCTTTAAAAAGTTTTTAAAACAATTTTAAATAATATTTGTTTTAAAAACAATACGTATTTCTTAGTGATACTGAATATTCTTCAGAAAAACATAAAAGGAAAAAGTCAAAAATTATCTTTGGAAATTTAAGAATTCTTGCCTCTTGTTAATAATATCCTGTACTTAACACAGATAGTTAACTTATAACCTACAGATCAGTCTAAATTACTGTTGATAAAAATGGGTGAAACCACTTATCACCACATAATCTATATACTTCAATTTTAATGTTGTATTTCATAAAGCAATAAATCCGTCATAAAACTTTGTACTTTACGTGACGGCCTTATCTAAACACATGCATTACATGTCCCTCCTTAGGTTTCAACCAGTGAAAATCCACTAGGTAATATGAGCAACCATAACACCATCCAATCATTCTAGACTTTGATATCAACTGAGCTGAAGGCTTATTTAGTGGGTTATCAGAAATTAAGCAGCATTAAGATCATGATGCAGAAAGAAACTGTTGCTGTCATTCTACTGTTTCCTGTGTTTTGTCTTTATTAAAGGAAAAATATTAAGGATTGTAAGACAACTTTTCTTCTGCAAGTTACTGGAATAAGAATGAGGTAAGAGGCTAAATTACTTCCAATATATTTACTAAATTTATACATTTAAGTGTAGAGTACACGAAATTTGAAGGGGAGGATTCTATTTTTAACTTAATCCCATACTTATATGTTAAAGATGGCAGGAAATAATTTTGGAGAAATATTTTATTTACTGAACATTATAACATTTTTTTCACCAAAAGATCATTATTATTAACATGAACAAAAGATAGTTAAAGGTAGCACTCAGGGGCCCCTGGATGAGGCAGCTGACTGCGCATCCAACTTGTGATTTCGGGTTAGGTTATGATCCCAGGGTCTTGGAATCAAGAACACACACTCCCCCCACCAACTCCCTCCCACCCCACCCCCGACTCTGAGGGCTCTGCCCTCAGCAGAAAATCTGCCTGCAGTTCTCTCTCCCTCCTCCCCATGTGCTCTCTCTCGAAAATTAATAAATCATTAAAAAAAAAACCAAAAACAGCATTCAGACTGAACTGGAAATTACTTGATTGCTTCTAGTAAATTTCTCATAATTCCCAGAAATCAGGGGCTAAATTTCCTAAATGCATAGATTATTGCATTAATACTGTCGAATTGATATAATCACCCAAAATAAAGAAAATTTAACAACTTCTTTTCTAGGTGGTGAATGTTTCTAAATTTTGCCTTTTTTAATGCTAAAAAGTATTTTTTATTAACTAGGAATAAATTTCTACCTAAATTGTAATGGCAGATTTAGAAAAATCAATAATATTAAAGTCAGAAATGGAATTCTATCTTGAGCAAATACAAATGTGAATATAAAGTATAGATAACATTTACTTCAAATTGAAATTAAACATCAGAGTTTCAAATCTACCAGTCTCTAAGCCTATTTAGAATGTGAATAAATCAATATTTTCTGTCGTGCAACACGTATAATTAAGGCTTTAACTTACAGACTTTCATCCAGAAAACCAAAAGGAATCCTCTGGTTTGCTTAATGGAGTCATCAAGTGTAACAGCAACTCCATGTGGATTGTGTGCCAATTTCCAGTGGAGATGCTGTTACTTTTGATGGTTACCAACTCACTACAATAGAAAGATCTAAGACAGAAAATCATAGTCACTTGATTCTAACTTGCTTGCAAAGAAAGAAGATAACCTTTTGTGCTATCTTTAAAAACTGACAAATAATTAAGAATTAATATCTATCTTCTTAAATCAAGTGTCATGTCACATGAAGGACCCAATAATGGAAGAAGATTAGAGTCATCACTAAAAAATGGTGTACAGGAAAATGACCTACGAATTGATAGACAATTTGGCTAAGTTTGTCTGTCATTTTTGTAGGCCAATATTCTGTATACCTCTTCTGCTTCAAAATCAGGATTCAACTACTATTGTGCAAGCAAGACAATAGGAGATGCACGGAAAACAATCTGCAATGTAAATGTATGAATGTATCACCTATAAACAAAATATAAATAATACCAGATGAAAAACGTGTTTGTGTTTTTCTGACAAAGCTCACATTTATTTCACCTAGCTCAGTGACCACCAATCGACCTATGTACCATTTTATTGTCATGATTAAACAATAGTCCAATAAACCAATTTGCTCTTCTTACTAGTATATGCGTATGTCCACCTCAATCACTCTGAGGCATTTCCCTAAATATCTTGTCCTTAAATACCAAAAAAAAATAAAAAATGAGAAACGATGACAATACCTTAAAACATTCCTTAAAAGAAAACTCTAGTGTGGAATTTTAAACAATACTTGTGTAAATTTACCTAAACTTTAAGGTACTAAGGTAGCAGTGGTTCACATTTGACCATGCTCTCAATTATAAGAACAATGTAAGCAACGGTATTTAGGACAAAGAGCCTTAGCTCCAAATTGAAGTAATAATACTGAAGTAACCTGACAGTGATTTCTTGGCCTCCAACCTCTAGATTCTTTTCCTAAAATATACTCTCACTCCTCATGCCTATTTTAAAGTTTGAAATACTTAACCTACTATTCAAGCCTCACTATAATTTGCCCCAACCAATCTTTCCTGGTGTTTATCTTTCTAAAACCCTCAACACCCTACAGTCCTATTATGGTTCCTATACATGTGTGATGCTTCCCCCTCTCCAAGCCTTCAGCTCCTGCTGATCCCTCTACTTGCAAAATACTTTGCCCAGTTTCCTACCTAATCCTCAAGGCCCTACTCAAATGCCATATTCTCTGAATAAAGCAAATGAGTTGCTTTATGATTCACTATTTGCCCGAGGCGGGGCCTCTAGTTCCCTGAGCCATGTTGCCCTCAGATGTCAGATCACCCATGAAGCAGCGATAAAATGTATATTTAAATTGAAAAGATGGGATCCCTGGGTGGCGCAGCGGTTTGGCGCCTGCCTTTGGCCCGGGGCGTGATCCTGGAGACCCGGGATCGAATCCCACATCGGGCTCCCGGTGCATGGAGCCTGCTTCTCCCTCTGCCTGTGTCTCTGCCTCTCTGTCTCTCTCTGTGTGACTATCATGAATAAATAAATAAAATCTTTAAAAAAAAAAAAAAAAAAGAAAAGGAACTGGGGCGGCTGGGTGGCTCAGTTGGTCCAACTCTTAATCTTGGCTCAGGTTGTGATCTCAGGGTCAAGGGATCTAGTTCCACATTGAGCTCTGTGCTCAGTGGGGAGTCCACTTCAGATTCTCTCTCTCCCTCCCCTGCCCTGCTCATAAGCACACATGCACATGCTCTCAAATAAATAAGTAAATCTTTAAAAATAAACAGTAAATTGAAAAGGAACCTTTACACAAAAAACACTAAGAACTACCTATTATGTGGCGATAGATGATTAAAACAAAAATCCCACCCCACTTTAACCAACATTTTAAAACCCCTAAGGTACATGCATTCATAAAACGACCACCTAAAAAAATATGGACAATGCTGACAATGAAAAGCGGAACATTTTTACATAAATTCTGATGAACCCCAAAGGAGGGACATTCAACCCTATGTCTACAATCTCTTGAACTCCCCGTTCTTTACTTACTGGCCTTCATGCCCTCAAAAACCTCCCTGGATCCTCAAGTGATAAAATGTGAAAATATTTACCAAATGGGTTCAAACATTTTACTCACGTTAAAACATAGTTTAGCAAAAATTCCATTAACCAAATTAAAATAAAATTACTCAAAGAAAATGAAAACCTAGGATGTATTCCTAAAAGGAATGATTAAAACTCCCCTTTCCATATCTGATAGTAACAGCAATACCAAAACTTCCCTAATTTCCCAGAAGATAAACTAGCTAGACTATGATCTCACTATGATCTCAAAGCTGGGACCATGTCGGTCTTATTCACTGCCTCAAGGAATGTCTAGTGTCTAGATTAGGAAATACATTTTCTTTCTGCAGTAGAAGCTTTTCTACCCTGCACTGTTGACGATGTTCATGTACTATCTTTTCAAAAAAAAAAAAAAAAAAAAAGAAACTTAAGGAAAAGAACAAATAGTTCGGAAGGTAATCATCACTAGAATAAATGTAATTTTGTGCCTTTAACTATATTACAGTTTCTTAAATTTTAAAGTCTATAATTACATAATGTTATTTCTACTGAAAGAGACAGTAGCCCAAAGTAAGAGAGGGACTCTAATTCCTAAAGAAAAATTGCATACCAGGATCCCCTCCTGATGCCTGATTCTGGCACAATGCTACAGGCACACAGAAACAATGAATTCCCATTGAAAAAGGATCAGAGCCTCTGCTTTTAATTATCCAAACTGAAAAAATGCAGTTGTTAAAATTTCAACCATATCAAAGGATCTTTTTGAATTATATTTTACTCCCCCGAAAAGACTGTGATTTTAGAATATGTGATTTAACATATCTCAGTTCTCTCAATAGTCTAATAGACATTTTTTTACTTTTGAACAAAACATAGCTCACTTTAAAATGCTGAAAAAACGTAGAAAAAGTTCTACCTGTTGATCAAGAATTCATCTTTTGTCTTGTGATGAAATACAGGGATTGGAACACCCCAAACTCTTTGCCTTGATATACACCAATATGGCCGTCTGTCCATCATTTCGACCATGGCATTCAGTGCTGATCCAGGAATAAATTTCACTTTTTTTAACAATTCCTGCAATTGATTCACAAATCAAGTCCAGTAAGTGTAAACAGAACAATTTTTCCAGAATTGCCACCATTTAGCCTAGAAGTTCTTTATTTTCAGTGTTTATAGTTATTTACATGTCTCCCCAATGCCCAAAAAACTACAGTAAAAAGCTACAGATTTCAGAGCAAATGAAGCAAAGTTAAAACACGGCCAGAAAGGATCTAATTAATAACATCAAGAGCAGACTTCACCATTAGAGAATGTGACCAGAGATTTTATACTAACTTTCAAGCACCCTAGGTCAAAACTGGCAATAACAGGGTTAGCAGAAGCATTAAACTTCATTAAACTATAGTCAAAATCCATTGAAACTTGATTTCGATGATAATTTTTCAGTACTTAAGAAGTGCGCAATTGTTGTAGATTAAGAAACAAGGATTGTAATAGAACCTAATTTCACATAGTGTAGTTTACAACATAGAAAACACTTTCTGAGTCCCAGTTCTTATTTACTTACTCTCTCAAGAACTCTCCCTACCTGCAGCCCCACAAAATTGTTTTTTATTTCATTTAATTTGTCAATTACCAAAAGATGAACTGTATAGGAAAATGTTTGGTCATAATCTCCAAAAAGGCCAAAATATGTTAATTAAATTTTTGAGAAATTCTCCATGCGTTAATTAAAGCATTTTCTACTTCCAGAGCAATTTAAACATTTTCCTCACTTAACCTGAACTACAAGAAATCCTCTCCCTGGGGGGCACCTGGGTAGCAAAGTCAGTTAAACTTGCTTGGGCTCTTGGTTTCAGCTGAGGTCATGATCTCAGAGTTTTGAGATCAAGCCCCAAGTCTGGCTCTGTGTTCAGCGGGGAATCTGCTCAAAATTCTCTCTCCCTCTGCTGCTCCCCACTGCTTGCTCCCTCTCCCTCTCCCTCAAATAAATAAATCTTAAAAAAAAAAATCCTCTCCCAAGAAACCCTTTGTAGCACCACCTACTGGCAGAATGGCAACATCTGCAATTCAATTTGATTACTGCTTGGTTTAAAAATCCAAGAAATATGAATACAGACTGGATATTTGATTCTGTTAAGCAATAACCATTACTTTTATAAGACGGTAACAATGGCATTCACATTATTTTTACATAATCTTTATCTTTCCGATACACATACTGAAATATTTATGGAAGATATAAGGCCTGAAATTTGCTTCAAAATAATCCAATGGGTAAGGAGTAATAGGCAGGGGTGGTAGGAACGGCAAAAATAAAAATAAAACTGGCCAAAAGTTGATTAATGTTGAATTTGGGTGGTAGAAACAATAGGGTATGTTATTTTATTTCCATAAGAGGAATTGAAAATGGTCTATAAAGGACAATTAAAAAAGACAAAAAAACCACTTGGCTCTAGCGTATTATATCACACTTAGATGTTCTTCTATAAAAAAATCTGTGCAGAGCTAGAAGTTACTAATCTTAACTTCTACAACTCAGGAAAACAGATTTCACAGGAATGTAAAAAAAACAAAACACAAAAAAGTCCATATTACAGTTCCCCATTCTATGCAAATGTAGAAAATGTAGATTGCGTGCATAGCTTCAAATTGCCAGGCCAACAAATAAACCAAGTCACTACAGTTATATGTTAAGATGAAAACAGGAAAGCAAAATATCTTCATTATCAGCCTGATTAATAAATATGAATTTGAGCTTTTTCACTCAATTAAGTTGTTCATGACACACACAGAGATACATAATTATAGTCAATAAAAGAGCTCAAATATATATTAATATTTAGAATCCCCATTGTAAAGTATTTGTTAACTCAAGGCAATTTCTTAAATGGACTGTAATTTCAATCATAAGGAAGAACGGGGGTTTTTAGAATGTTTTACTGAATGTTTACTGTGTGCCACTGTTCTGGAGCTTTTATTCACTTACCTCATGAGGCAGGCATCATATTATCAGCTCCATCCCGATGAGGACACTGAGGTTCTAAGAGGTTAAACCATCTCCTGAACTCAGTTCTGTCCTAATTTATAATATGCAGGGCAGGAAATTTAGACAAGTCCCTTAACCTCTTTAAGCCACACGTGTGTAAGGAAGGTAGAGAAATCCAAGATCCTTCTAAAATCATAATTTTATGAAATCAAATCACCGAATCATTATAGCAGTAATCCTTTCTTTTCCCCAAACCTTACCCTCAACCTCGTATGCAACCCTTTCACACTGAGGGGATGAAAACCCAACATTCACAGTAGAATGTCTCTTATACCTTGGCTGTAGCCTTGATATCCGTGATATTTACAAACCACTGCTTGCTGGCACGAATAACCACTGGTTTCTTAGTCCTCCAGTCATAGGGATAGCTGTGTACCAATCTCTCCTCTTTCAACAAATGCTTTGCAGCCTGAAGCATCTTTATAACTTGAAAAATAATCAGTAACAATTTATATTAGACATAATTAAAAAGTTACTATGAAAATCCTAATAACTCTCTAATTCCCAGGGAGTATTAAATCTGGACTAGTAAGTACCAGTCTGCAAGAGTAGCCACTTACCAGCTGTCAAAGGCATAATCTAGGAATCTCCCGGAAAAAAAAAAAAAAAAAAAAAAAAAGAGACTATAAAACCTTAATTAGACTACAAATTAAGCCACTCCCATGGCTTTTCACTCCAAAGATAAATAGGATATATCAAAAATTCTACATTTGAAATTCATAGTCATAGTGTTTCATACCATGAATCTTAAAATGGTTTCCAAAAAATCCAGAAGAAACCAGCTACAGTGGATTGAATTTTAACTTCCCAAAAGATAACCCTTGGTACCTGTCAATGTGACCATATTTGGAAATAGGATCTTTGCAGACATAATCCAGTTAGATTCACACTAGATTCAAGTGCACCCTAAGTCCAATGACTAGTGTTCTAATAAGAGAAGAGGACACATAGACACACGGGAGCAACAACGGGTTAAGATTAAAGTAATACAGCTGTAAACCAAAGAATGCTAAGGGTAACCAGAAGCCACCGGAGCACTGCCCTGCTAACACACTGATTTCAGACTCCTAGCCTCCAGAACTGTGAGAATAAATTTTTATTGTTTTAAGCTACTAAATTTACGGTACTTTGTTAGCATAGTCTCACGCAAGCAATACACCCTTTAGTTAGCCTTAGTGTAAGTCTGGCCAAAGAAAAGTCTTCAGGGCAGCCTGGGTGGCTCAGCAGTTTAGCGCCGCCTTCAGCCCAGGGCGGGATCCTGGAGACCCAGGATCGAGTCCCACGTCAGGCTCCCTGCATGGAGCCTGCTTGACCCTCTGCCTGTGTCTCTGCCTCTCTCTCTCTGTGTCTCTCACGGATAAAGAAATAAAATCTTTAAAAAAAAAGAAAGAAGAAAAGAAAGAAAAGAAAAGAAAAGAAAAGAAAAGAAAAGAAAAGAAAAGAAAAGAAAAGAAAAGAAAAGAAAAGAAAAGAAAAAGAAAAAAGAAAAGAAAAGAAAAGAAAAGAAAAGTCTTCAGAGTACCTGGTCCTTGGATCCAAAATTATAAAAAGTCAGAAAGCCAAATCAAGGCTGGAGGATACCTAAGATCATAACACATCAACAGTGCTTTACATGCGCTCAATCAATTATAAGGGTTATAAAAAGAATAGTGTCTGATACACAATCAACAACTAGCCTCAAGCTTGATTTTATTCTTCCACTAATACTGTTGTGGCCCTAAAATAACATCACTTGCTAATGATTCTCCTGCTTTACTTAACTAAATAGAGCAACTTTAAAGCAAAAGAAATCTCAACCTCCATTTTAAACCACGGGGTAAAATAAACTACAATTTTAGATCTTTGTTTCTAATGAAAGTGTAAGATGGGAGAACAGCCAGCAAAGGTTGCTGCTGTTTTTCAGAAAATATATATTTATGATAACAACATACACAACACTCACCCACATCTGTTCCCTCTTCAAGGACAGCCTTGTTTTGAAGTTTAGGACCTGCAACATCTGTGAAAACTCCATCTTCATCCACTAAACAGTCCTACAAAGGGTTATTTTCAACAATTAAAGTACCAAAACATTTAATCTTATGACAATTGCTGACAAAACAATATATATAAAACATCTCAGTATAGTCTTTCACTGTATTGAAAATCTGGGTACAAATACCATATGATCTCACTCGTATGTGAAATTTGAGAAACAAACAAAAGAAAAAGAGAGAGAAAAAAAGAGAGAAAGAAACTAAGAAACAGACTCTTAACTATTGAGAGCAAACTGATGGTTACTAGAGGGGAGGTGGTGGGGGGCAGGGGGCATGGGGTGAGTATTAAACAGTACACTCATCATGATGAAAAATAAAATAATATTCAAAAAAGTAAGATATATTAAAAGCACCTTTAACTTAGTCTCTCTTAATTTCTAGATCTATGGCAATGTACATATATTGTGCTGACTTTGGGATGCATCTGAAGTAAATGGAAAAACTTCCTAATTGGCATGTAAAACATAAATTTAGAAAGGACTGTTTACTTAAAAAACAAAACAAAACCTGTTCTTTTCAACTAGTAAAACCTGCTTGCCATTTTTCACAACTAAAAGCAATCTGTCTATATGAATTAATACTTTGAAAGAAAAAAATTGTCCCTACTTAATATTTTTCAATGCTAATTTTGTGGTGATTTTGTGTTAATTCTAGGAAATCTTTCTCAATTAGTATGAATTAATGAGGCATTAGGGTACTGAACATTAGGGTACTAAGCATTTCACAACTAAGTTATGACAAAAATGATTGCTTATCACCAAAAAATAAAGATGTTAGTTAGGATTTATCACTTTAATTTTGCAAAAGCAATAATTAAGAAGGAAAAAAAGAGGAAAAGTACCGTGGGCAGGTTGTGCTGAGAAGCTACGCTGTAATCCTCCATACCATGAGCTGGGGCTGTGTGCACCAATCCTGTTCCCTTTGTCATGGTCACATGACTTGCAGGTAAAAGAGGGGAGGCTTTATCAGGAATTAAAGGATGAGCACAAGTACCACCTTCCAAATCTGCACCTGTAGGGAAAGAAAGCCATAATTTAGAATTATTTTACATGACAACGCTTCTACAGTAGCCACAGACTATCAACGGTAGCCACAGACTATCAGGTGAAAGGTGCAGGATCTGCAACGAGGCTGGGCTCAAATCTCCGCTTCCCCTTTGACTTGCCCTGTGACCTTTAGCAATCTACAATAGGTGGATAATTACAGTCCTACCTCAGAGAGTTGCCATGAAGACAAGCTGAGGTAATGCATTTTAAGTATTTGGGACCCTCAGCCTAATACCTGCCACACAGTAAATGATTAAAATATTAGCAATTATTGGGGCACCTGGGTGGCTCAGTTGGTTTGGCATCTGTCTTTGGCTCGGGTTGTGGTCCTGAGGTCCTGGATGGAGACCTGTATTGGGGCTCGTTGCTCAGCAGGGCACCTGCTTCTCCCTCTGCCCTGCTCCTGCACTCACTCGCTCACTCTCTCTCTCTCTATTTCGAATGGATAAATAACATCTTTAAATAAAATAAATTAAATATTAGCAATTATTATAAGATACGACTCAAACGGACCCTAGAAGATTTCTTTATGTGCAGCTATGCACCTTTTGGAACATGAAGACAAACAGTAGTAGATCACCAAATCAATGACCAGTATTTTTTAATATTTTATTTATTAATGAGAGCCGCAAAGAGAGAGGCAGAGACATAGGCAGAGGGAGAAGCAGGCTCCCCACAGGGAGCCTAATGCAGGACTCAATCCCAGGACCCCTGGGATCATGACCCGAGCCAGACAATCACTGAGCCACTCAGGTGCCCCCACCATTTCTTATCCTTTTTTGAAAAGAAACAATAGTGAGTTCCCCAGAGATAGTATTAGAATCTACTGGTTGGGAGCCTGCTTCTCCCTCTGCCTGTATCTCTCCCTATGTGCCTCTCATGAATAAATTAAATCTTTAAAAAAAAAAATCTCTGATCAATAAGAAACAATTTATATTTTTCTGGAAAGAAAAGCTATCCTACATAAATTATTCCACTTTAGCTGTTCAACATTCCTACTACTTTAATAAGTAATAAGCTGTCTATAATTTATTTTGCCACAGAAGAGAGAAGTATATCTATTCTGAAATGTGGTGGCTCAAAATGGTAACCCAATGATTCTCTTACACTAATAATTTGAAACAATTACCCAATCTAGAAAGGTGATCTTAAGTTTAACCTGAGCACTTTCAAAAACCTTATGAGAATGCCATTCAGCTTTTATAACAATATCTAATTTGTTAATGAAGTCTGTAATATCTTCTGTGCTTAAAAATGATATAGGAGGGTAGGATACAAAGAATATACTGAATCCTCTTATTTATTGTACCAAGAAGGACCAAATGGTATTAAATGTCAAACATTCTGTAGCTTCTTTCCTGGTTTTGACATAAAACACTTTTTTTGTTATCGTTATGGTTATTTAAACTTAAACTATTTAACTGGCTTGTATCTGAAATGATGCATTTGGAAGGCTTCTCTATTGAGCTAGGCAATCTTTCTATTTTGGGGTGTCTCATTCTACTCATGTGATTTTTTAAAAATTTGTTTATTTATTTTAGAGAGTGAGAGAGCACAAGTGGGAAGGGCACAGGTAAAGGAAGAAAGAATCTCAAGCAGATTCTGAACTGAGTGCAGACCCTGCTACAGGGCTCAATCTCACAACCCTGAGATCATGATCTGAGCCAAAACCAAGAGTTGGACATTTAACCAACTGAGCCACCAGGTACCCTGTGATTTTTTTTTTAAGTAAGAAACACTAAGATGTAGTATCCCTAAAGATCAGAGGTGATTTTAAACTTCCCTAGATTTTAATAATTATATTTCAAAACCAATCAGTACTTTAGAACTCCCAAATTACAGCTTACTAAGGATTCTTCTGATAGAAGTTTAGTCTTTGGAATAATTTTCAGAATTCACTAAATTTCCTCATTAAAATCATATACCAAAAAAAAAAATTATTTCCTTCCTTACACCTTTGATTAAATCAGATAAAGGTTAATCTTTAGTGAAATAATTTTGAATAAAATTTTAAAAGGATATTTATTTCTACATTGTACAAAAGACATTTTTCTAATTTTACGTTGGATATTTGCCAGAAATACTGTTGCACTTTTATCAATGTTCATATTTTCTATACTCCTATCATGCTTAATATATTTTCCTTTAGTATAATCAATGTAAAATATATTCTAGAAAGGTAAAGACCATATCTGTTTCAATTCACAATGCAAAACAGTCAGCAAGTACTAAACTCAAAACAAATGGTACTCTGATGACTGTGATCATTAGAGTATCTATAAATCTTCACCTGAAAATGTTGAGATAACCTCAAATGTTGTTTCCAAAGCAGAAGCAACGGATGTTACTTTATCTGCAGCAAGTACGTACAGATCTCCAGATGTGGAACATTTCACAATAGCATATCTAAAATAAAATTTTAAGAGAAAATTAATAATAATGAAAAAAGAAAAGTCACAGATAATATTTTAATGGTTTACATCATTTTAGGAAAACTAACTTCATAATTGAAAAAACAATACTTTCAAGAACTTTATCCCTTACATTTGTTTCGTTTTTCAAAAAAGGTGAAAATGAGATCTTAAATGGAATTATTTAAATCTTTTTTTTTTTAATTTTTATTTATTTATGATAGTCACACACAGAGAGAGAGAGAGAGAGAGGCAGAGACACAGGCAGAGGGAGAAGCAGGCTCCATGCACCGGAAGCCCAATGTGGGATTCGATCCCGGGTCTCCAGGATCGCGCCCTAGGCCAAAGGCAGGCGCTAAACCGCTGCGCCACCCAGGGATCCCTGAATTATTTAAATCTTAATAAAATCTATACGAACATAACAACTAATCTACATATCATTCATTAAATTTTAAGTGAACAATGAGATGAAATAAATCCAAAATACTGCTATTGATGGAATCAATCCTATTTGTGGATAAAATGAAAAATATAGTAATATACTTACTTTGAGTCTGGCATATAACAAACAGCTTGATTGGCTGGAATTGTCCAAGCCTGGGTGGTCCAAACTAAAAAACTAACAGGAGATGACCCATCTGTGAAAATAAAATTTCAAATACACTAGCAAATGTTACAATTCTGTAACTTTAATAAACTCAAACAGTGAATAAATCTTACCTATGAGAGATACCAACTTGGGAGAAGGTTTCAGGAGAGGGAATTTTACATATATTGAGCGACTGACATGTTCAGGATTATACTCAAGTTCTGCTTCAGCCAATGCAGTCCTACGGTTTAAGAATATTAGATGTAAGTATTTGAGGGACTCACAAAATTCTCCACTTTAACTACCAAAAACACATACATACCTTGATGAGGGAGACCAAAACACCGGTTTGTAAGATCGATAAACCAAGCCCTATAAAGACAAATATATTACATGAAAGCTGGAATTTTATAACACATAACATACTCAAAGGAAAAAAAATACTTCATCACCTTCTCATACATTTGGTAGAAAATTCTCAACTGTTTGGCCTCATATTTTCCATCAAATGTATAGTAGCAATTATTCCAATCTGCCATTACTCCCCAACGAATAAAAGCTGATCTCTGTTTCTTAATTGCTGCTTCAGCAAATGATCTAGCTAAAAAAAATTAAGAAAGAAAAGCATTTGAAAAACAATAAATTGAAACTCTTAAACATGGTTTAGAACGTAGGCCTCTAAATGGAGGTATTATACACAATGTATATTATAAAATGTACTTAATAGAAAAATTATTCTAAAGGTTAAAAGTGTTCAGAAGATAACTAAAACAAATTCTAAAATTAATTAGAATTTCAAAAATATTTTCCAGACTTAATAACCTTACATTTAGAAAAAAATTAACTGGAAAAATTATTCTTCATACTTCTTAATCTGAGAAAAGATAAAAGAATGATTCTTATTTCATTACACACAGAAAAAGTAATCAGTACATCTAGGTTAAGCCAATAATAAGATGTTTTACAGTGAAGTAAAAAATCTTCACAATCATATCTAAATATACAGTAGTTTAAGAACAGAAGATTCCTCTCTGTCCCAATCTAATAAAGGATCAAATGAGATTAATTTTAAAAATATATCTGTATTCTAGAACTGATTTAATCTAGCACTTGAAATAGGTCAACAAGCTCCAGCCAGAAAAGTAAATAAAAACATTGAGCACGGTAATAATTTCACAAAATATGAAGATCAAAGAACTGAAAAATGGACTCGCAAATGCTCACAAATCTTTCCTTCAGTCTCTGAACGTAAATTCTCAAAAGTCAATTGAACAAGATCTGCATTTTCCGTGACAAAAATGGGTTTCTAACAGATCCCATTATAGCCAAAAAAAACAAAAACAAAAAACAACAGAAAGTCTCTTTGAGTAAGCCCTGACTTTTCTAAGGAACCAGCATTTAAAAATAATCATTCTCAAACAGAAACAGATTTACCTTTCTTTCTAATTTCCACAGCTGACAGATTCTGAGCTTTTCCACCAAGTTCTGATAATACTTTTATTTCAATGGGTAATCCATGACAATCCCAGCCTGGCACAAAATGTACTTTGGAACCTCTCATCATATGGTACCGATTGGCTATATCCTTCAAAATCTGTGAAGATGATAATTATCATTTATATACAAAATGTGTAACCTAGTTATATTCCTTTTTAAAACATTTTTAATTTAAATTCAATGTAGTTAATATACAGTGTATATTATTAGTTTCAGGGGTAGAATTTAGTGATTCATGAGTTGCATATAACACCCAGTGTTCATTACATCGCATGCCCTCCTTAATGCCCATCACCCAGTTATCCTGTTATCCTATTCCCCCCAACAACCTCCCTCCAGCAATCCTGTTTCTTATAGTTAAGAGTCTCTTATGGTTTGCACCAGTTATATTCATCATTGCAAAACACTGAGAAAGCTCAATTTTAAAAGGATTTATATAAACAAAATAACCTATTCAATTTATTAACTCATGTTCTACAGAAACACAAAAGTAACACATATTTGAAGTTTTAAAATGCCATTAACTCCAGAAAACAAATCAAATAAAAGATTTCAAAGTGAAAAATACTATGTCTAGAATTACCAATTTGTTTGTAAAGTTGTGATATGCAGAAGAGTAGTCTATACTGCTTTTTTAAGAAAAAATTTTGACCTCTTAAAAACTAGACAGTAGGGCAGCCCTGGTAGGTGGCTCAGCAGTTTAGCACTGCCTTCAGCCCAGGGTGTGATGATCCTGGAGACCTGGGATCGAGTCCTACATCGGGCTCCCTGCATGGAGCCTGCTTCTCCTTCTGCCTGGGTCTCTGCCTCTCTCTCTCTCTCTGTCTCTCGTGAATAAATAAAAATCTTAAAAAAAAAAAAAAAAAGGAAAAAAACTAGACAGTAAAAATAAGTCATTTATAAATTTGCTTTACTCTAATTAAAAATATTATTAACATGAAATAACTCAATATTATTTATTTTCAACTAAGAAATAGAATATAATCAACGCAAAACTCATAATGTCCTTAGAGTATGGAAACTTTCCCTTCCTAGTTCATTTTAGATACTAGAGGGGAGCAGAGCCTTTTAAAAATATATTACCATTATAAAATGGAAGATCAAAGGCAAAGGATCAATTTGGCTCCAAGCTCAATTTCCTTCTTCCCAAAATGAAACAATGCCCGGAAAATTATTTCCTCCTTTCCATATCCATCAAAATTAGAAAAGATATTATATATTCTTCCCACAGCTTCCCCCAATTAAAATTCTAACTTTTGAACTTACCAAACAGCAGGAGGAAGCCCTGTGGCCTGGGTAGTAATCACAAGACATAAAAAATGTATCTAATTATACATACTCAAGATATGTACCCTTTCAGTAGGTATATTATTGAAATCAATCAATACACAAATAACCTCCATCCCATTTATTCTTATTTGAAATTATTCTCTCTGGTTATTATTTATCCCTTCCCAGTAAAATAGAAACTCCTTGAAATCTCATCTGTCTTCTTCACCAGTAAATCCCCTGCAATTAGAATGGTATCTGGCACTGTCTAAAAATATCTGTGGAAGAAATGAATGTCTACATATATGCTCTAGACTGTAACACTTTATATAGTAGCCACTAGCTATCAGTTGGCTACTGAGCAACTGAAAACATGGCTAGTCCAAATTGAAATGCACCATAAATGTAAAATATATACCAGATTTCAAATACTGTGTACAAAAAAAATAGAATGTGAAATATCTCAAAAAAAGTTTCACAGTGGCTATAAATTAAAATGGTAGCTTAGATATGCTGAGTTAAATATAGTGTTAAAAATAAGGCTCATCTGTTTCTTCTTTTTTTATGCAGCTAATAAAAAAAATTTAACTTACGTGGCTTACATTTGTAGCCTGCATTGTTTCTACTGAACAGTGTTGCTTTTGGCCGTATTAGCAGAATGAAATCATTTCAGCTAATAATGAATGTCCCTATAGGGAAGGTTATATGTGAAGCCCATGTAAAAGGAACAGCAGGGATGCAAACACAATGTTTTACCAGTCCTCTCCAAACAAGTTCCTCCATATGTTTAAGAACCACTGGTCTCTTTTATTCATGATAATCCTCTGTCCTCATTTCTTTTTCCTATCACAATACTCATGTATTCCTTTGTTTCAAGACGTATTTCTGAATGCCTACTATATGCCAAAAATTATTGTAAGAACTTAGAGTATGGCAGTAAACAGGAGAGACAAGGTCTTTCAAATGAAGACAGAAAATAAACATATTCATTCACTACGAAGAAAAAAGAAAGGCTGAAAGTTTGAAAATAGCATGTGAGCTGGTTGTGGTGGCAGTGCTATTGTAGAGGAAGATCAGTAAAGCCTGATGAGATGAAGTCTGAACAGAGACATGAAGGAAATGAGAAAATGTACCATTTAAATGAATACGTGGGAAATGCATTCCAAAAAAAAAAAAAAAAGGAAATGCATTCCAAGGGAGGTAAGCAAGCATGACTACCTATGGTATGTCTGAGGAAAAACAAAAACTGTTCCTCCTCTAGTTCCAAAGAGCCCAAAATCTTCAACAGAACCTCCAACTATACACATGAGAGGCAGATTTGTATAGTGCCTCAGTTTTTTAGAGAGAACTCCTCTCTCCTCAATCCATATGGAGCTCACTCCCCTCCACTCTAGCTACAAGGGTGGACACATGATCCACTGTGGCCTTCAGCATATTCTATTCCCAAGTCCAAAATGATTGATTCAGGGACAGACCTGTGACTCAAATCAGGACAAAGAGATTCAATCCAGGACTTTTGGAAAAACTGCTGGAAAAGAGAAGATAGAAGAATATAAGCCTGTAAATGTTAAGAAATGTGCAGGGTGGGAATGAGGGTATGGGAAGCATCAAAAGAGGAACCATGTTTAAGAGTGAAAAATGGAGAAAAACTAACTCTAATAATATCTGAGTCCCTGGATCCAGCCATGAAAGGAGCTGAAACTATCTCTAGACTTTAATAGTTAATATTGGGACACCTGGGTGGCTCAGCAATTGAGCACCTGCCTTTGGCCCAGAGCGTGATCCCAGAGTCCCGGGATCGAATCCTACATCAGGCTTCCTACATGGAGCCTGCTTCTTTCTCTGCGTCTCTCTCTCTCTCTCTCTCTGCCTCTCTCTCTGTCCCTCTGTGTGTGTCTCTCATGAATAAATAAATAAAATCTTAAAAAAAGAACAGTTAATATTAAAGCCAATAAATTTCCATTTTTGCTTAATTTATTCAAGAGTTGCCTTTCTATCCCTAGCAACCAAAAGAATCTGGAACAATAGAGTTTTCTTTTTTATTTTTGTTATAATAAATTATTTTATTGGGTATATTAAAAACAAGAAACTAGATTTTTTCCAATTAAAATGTCTTAATTCAAAAAAAATAAAAATAAAATGTCTTAATTCTTTGAACACATGCAGCAGAAAGTTCCAAAAGACAAATGGATAAGTCAGACTTAAATAATATAAAATGGAGAAAACAATCTAAAAGGAGTAATTTTAAAGCAAAGATAATACCTCTTGAAGGTTCTCTATGATAAGTAACAAGAATGTATTAAAACAGACAAGACTGGGCAGCCTGGGTGGCTCAGCGGCTCAGCTGCCTTCAGCCCAGGTTGGGATCCTGGAGACCCAGGATCAAGTCCCACGTCAGGCTCCCTGCATGGGAGCCTGCTTCTCCCTCTGCCTGTGTCTCTGTCTCTCTCTCTCTCTCTGTCTCTCTCGGTCTCTCTCCCTCTCTCTCTCTCTCTCTGGTCTCTCATGAATAAATAAATAAAATCTTTAAAAAAATAAAAAAAATAAAAATAAAACAGATAAGACTGGTCCAGACACCTATTTTGTTTTATTCATCAGAATAGATAATGCTGCATTATATTCCTATCTGGTAGAGCAATGTGTTCCTTGTCTTTCTTTAAATTTTGACTATTCAAACACATTTACTTTCCAGATTTACTGTTTAACCATTAAGTACATTAAATTTTTTTTTAATTTTCTTTGTTGTTTGTGACTATAAGAGTAAGTTCTTCCCCCCCCCAAAAAAAAGAGTAACACAGGATCTTTGCTTTAAAAAAAAAATACAAATATTAGTAATAACAAATATTGGGTTTAAATTTTTTTCCAAAATTAGATCCTAATAGAACACTCTTAAAATTTGTTTTTCTTCCTTCAGTTAATAATATTTGGACATCTTTCATGTCAGTACAGATATATCTACCTAATTCCTTTTAAGATTCCGTAGTACTTCATCACCAAAATTTATTTAATCAAGTCCCATTAAGGACATCCAGTATACACTACCAGTGTAAATTACGCCTAACTGCTCTACTCCAGTTAAGCAGCCAGCCCTTCAAGCAAAAGCTAAAGAGCCTAGATTTCCACCTTTGTAAATCTGTCACAGGCATCTTTAAGCCCTCCTCCCCAGCCAAGATGTTAAAGAAAATCAAGTAGCAAGTGGGGACTACATCCCTGTAGCTGGCAATGAGACCCCATCTACAGTGTCAGTGGAGACCATGTAAGGAGCCTGGACCCCCCACCCAGCAGCGATGAGGCACCCCTTCCCATTTCCACTGGGGTACTCAGAGGAGGCTTAATGCAGAGTTGGAATGTTCACCACTGCTCGGTGGTAACAAGGCTACCTCTTCCTGCCCTGGTATCACTAGAGGCCATGCAGAAAGCAGTTACATGGCACACTAGCACTTTATAGTTGGGCAGTGACCGTGGAGGCTTAGGGAGAAGTAGAATTCCTATCCTGCTGAGAAGTAAAAAAGGAGCTCCTCTTCTTAGTCTTAAAAGAGGTTGAGTAGAGAATCTGGATTTCTGACCCCACCTGGCAGTAGCCAGACAGTGCTCACATTCCTCTGCTGGAAAGGTGTCAGTGAATAAAAGCTGCTAAAAGTGTTTAAAATTCAGACTCTCAGAAAATACAAAATGTCAAGATTTCAATAAAAGTTCACTTACCATACCAACAGTAAATATCTAAAACTGAATAAAAAGATAGTAGATAACCAACACTAAGATAAGAGAGACGTTAGAATAATCTGAAAAAGATTTTAAAGCAACCATGATAAAAATGGTTAAACAGTTGTGAACATAATTGAAAAATATGAAAAAATAAAAAGCCTCAAAGAATTTGTTGAAAGAGAAAAAATAAATGGTATTTTTTAAACTGAGGTTTAACTGGAACATCAACTGTAAATTTTATACGTGAAAATAACTTTAAAAGTGAAGCAATCACTGAAATAGAAACTCAATGGATGGGACACCTGGGTGGCTCAGTGGTTGAGCGTCTGCCTTCAGCTCAGTGCGTGATCCTGCAGTCCCAGAATCGGGTCCCACATTGGGCCCCTTGCATGAAGCCTGCTTCTCCCTCTGTCTCTGCTTCTCTTTCTCTGTGTCTCTCGTGAATAAATAAATAAAATCTTAAAAAAAAAATAAAAAAGAAAAGAAAAAAGAAACTCAATGGATAGGCTTGCATATTGAATGGAGGAGACAAAGATAAAAACCACTAAACTAAAAAAAAAAAAAAAAAACACTAAACTTCACAACTGAATGATAAGTTAATCTAAAAAGCAAAGAGGAGAAAAGACGGGGGGAAAAAATGAAAATCAAGGAGTTGTGGGACTATCACAAAAGATCAAACACTGGTGTCACTGCTGTCCTGAAAGGAGACTTTAGTTAGAAATGAAACAGTAACGGCCAGAAACAACACAAACTGGTTGAAGATACATGCCTTCAAATTCAAGAAGCTGAATGATGTCCAACATGACAAATCTAAAGAAATCCACACCAAGAGACACTATCATTAAACTTTCGAAAATGAAAACATCTTAAGAGACATTAGAGAGTGGGGCACCTGGCTGGCTCAGCTAGAAAAGCATGGGATTCTTGATCTTAGGGGTGTGAGTTCCAAGTCCCTGTGTGGTGTAGAGATTACTTTAAGTGAATAAGACTTTAAAAAAGAGAGAGAGAGAGAGAAATGACACCTTGCTTACACTTGAAAAATAATCTGAATTACAGTAGAGTTTTCATCAGAAAATATGGAGGCCAGAAGCAAGTAGTACAATATTTTTCAAGTGCTGGAAAAAAAAAAAAAAAAACACGGTCAATCCAAAATCCTAAGTGTAGCAAAAATATACTTGAAGGATAAAAGGAAAATCAAGACATTATCAGATGCAGGAAAACAAAGATGATCTTTGACCAGCAGACCTGCCCTAAGGAAAAACTACAGGAAACTCTCTAACTAGAAGGAAAACAATAAAGGAATGCGGAAACACAAAGAAGCAAGAAAGGATATGATAGAAATACGAGTAAATATTATAATCTGTTTACTCAAATCTTCAACTTATGTTTCACAGTTGAAAAAATAACTATCAAACACTACCTTATGGAGACAGAAACATATGTATAGAAATACACATAAGACATGTTATAAATATGGGAGGGTAAAGGGATGGAAAGGCAAATACACTTCTAAATAACTCATGGACCAAAAAAGAATTCTCAAGAGAAATCGCAAAATACAATGAACTGAATAAAAATATTAACTAAATACATGTCAAAATTTGTGGAACACAATCTACAGAAGTGCTGACAAAAATTTATAGCAATAAAATGCATATGCTAGAAAAGACAGAAAATCTGATCAAAAATGTAAAATCTCACCTCAAGAAACTACAAAAAGAACAAATGAGCCCAAAGCAAGCAGAAACAAAGAAATAATAATTTTTAAAAAATAGTGTCAATGTAATTAAAAACAATAAAAGAGAAAATTCAATGAGACAGAGTTTGACCTTAAGAATGACAGTGCAAGGAACTATATGGACAAACTTCCTAGTAAAACTGGGGAAATAAATTTAAATTTTTTTTTTAAAGATGCTCAACCACTGAGCCATTTAGGTGCCCTTCAGCTAGTTTATCTTTTTTTTTTTTTAGATTTTATTTATTCATGAGAGACACAAAGAGAGAGACAGAGACACAGGCAGAGGGAAAGGTAGGCTCCCTACAGGAAGCCTGATACGGGAATCAATGCCGGGACTCTGAGATCATGCCTGGAGTCAAAGGCAGATGCTCAACTACTGAGCCACCCAGGCATTCCTGGAGAAATTATTTATTTTTATTTTTATTTTTTTTGGAGAAATAATTTTAAAACCCAATCTTTAAAGCTCTTGGATATATGGCCCATTATCCAGATGAAGAAACATCTATATAACAAAAATTCTACAAAAATTTGTCAGAGAAGTGAGAGTCCTTGGCATTTGACTCAAGGCCATTCTTTCTCTCCAGCCTGCCAGTTCCGTGAGGCAGAGAATCAACGTCAGACTGGTGCTGCCAAGAACCCAGGGCTCCTCTTGCTCCAGCTCTCAGCTGGAGGGCTATTTTCCCTAGGAAGGGCAAGCATTTATGTCTGCATTTATGTCTCTGCCCCAGCCACCTGCTGCTGCTGAGGCTAACTTCCAGGCAAGTGCAGTTAAGAGGTAAGGGACTCCCTCCACTTGGCTCCCACTCATGGAACAGAAACTCTACTTTGGGTACAAGTCTGCTGGGAACACTGGGGCTCCAATCCTACTTGTTCAGGCTCATAAAATGGTGGTTCCACAACAGGAAAGGCAGTTCAAGATCACAGACTGCTGACTCTCCCACAAGTGCTGAACTCTAAAGTAGGGGTATCTCTCACAGAGAAGTATACAGTTGTCCCCACTCTCAGCTCCAGAGCCTTGGCTGGGTGATTTTCTCTGAGGAGAGGAATAGGCAGTAAAACCAATAGCTTTTAATCTCTTCCCAGCAACAGAACATAGAGAAATTCAAGCCTAAGGGGCTGTCAAAAAGAGTGGAGGCTGTGGGGAAACACAGCTGGAAGGTTTATAGATTCAAGATGACACAGGTTAAAATCTAAGTCAGCTAGTTTGCAGAAGAAAACCAGAAGAGACAGCTGGGAGGAGCCCTCCTGGGATCCGAACAAATGTCAAACACTAACACCCCAGGACCTATATTTTAAAGGATCCCAAATTTGATGGATTAGTCTACAGGACAGTTTATGCCCTGAGGTGTCGTTGAAAACAACAGAGAAAACAGTTGGTAATTTTCAGACAAAACCCATCTATCTTACTCTGAAAATTTCCAACTGTTTTATTAATTTCAATTAAAAGCTGGGAGGGGGAATGGAGTCCAAGAGACTGTTATTCAGATTTATCACAACTTATGATCTAAAATGCCCAGTTTCTAACAAAAAAGTCTACAACACACGTAAAGAAGTATTTCTCGGGATCCCTGGGTGGCGCAGCGGTTTGGCGCCTGCCTTTGGCCCAGGGCGTGATCCTGGAGACACGGATCGAATCCCACGTCGGGCTCCCAGTGCATGGAGCCTGCTTCTCCCTGTGCCTGTGTCTCTGCCTCTCTCTCTCTCTCTCTCTGTGTGTGACTATCATAAATAAATAAAAAAATTAAAAAAAAAAAAAGAAGTATTTCTCATTACCAGCATCCACTGCTGTGCACATACAGGAGGCTAATGTCTGCAGTTACACAACAACATGCCAACAACCGAGGCTCCCGCAGCTGCTTCCCCCGCAGGCCCAGCTCCAACCTGACTACCATCCCTGGCCTGCATTGCTGTGGGTGCCTGTAACTAGCCCCTGCAGTCACATAAATGCATGCTGACAGCCAAGCTCCCCACTGTTTATAGGTCTGGATCTGGCCCTGATTCCTTTCACTGACTTGTGTGCCAGCAGCCTCAATTTTCCATGACCAACCTCCTTGACCTTGCATAGGCATGTGGCTAGCCAGAGCAGTCACAGTTGTACACACTAACAGCCAGCGCCCCTGAGCTATTTACCTGAAGGTGATCCTGGACACTGTTCCTGCTTCTGACCATCACCACTGCCTATGTCTGCAGCTGGCCCTTACCACCACATTGGCACCTACAGCCAGCCCCCCACCACAACCAAGTGTGGGCAGATCACTGGCTTAGGCCACCATTACCACCTGCCTTGGTCCCCGGCCAATGGACCTGGAAGCATTGCTGAGGACTCCAAAAGCCCATATATTCATGGTGAACCATCTACAGATCTTACTGATGGTCACACTATTGCTGATGAGGACCCCAGCTGCCGGAGCAAACATGATACTACGCCCCCATCCCTAAGCTAGGATGGCCACACACATTCAAACACTGTACCCCACACCACAGCACACTCCAGCATGCTCCCATCTATATGTCTTTCCAGAGCCTGGAAGAAGTGATTGCTTCTTCAAATGCATAGTCAACTACACAAGGCTACAGGAATCACAAAGAACCAAGGAAACATGACCCTGTCAGAGGAACTAAGTAATCTTCTAGTAAAACACACATAAACACATACAGAAATGAAAAGCCACAAACTGCCTGACAAACAATTAAAGCAACTGTCCCATAGATGCTCCAAGAGCAATAAGAGATCAGACATACACAATTTAACAAAATCAGAAAAACAATATAAGAACATAATAAAAAGTTCAATCCAGAGATAGAAAAGAATAAAGAACCAACAATACATTTTGGAGCTGGAGAAGTGTCGAATTCAATGGAGAGCTTCAACAGCCCACAGGAACCATCAGAAGAAAGAATCAGTGAAATCAAAGCTAGATCATTTGAAAATATCCAGCTGAAGGTACAAAAGATACAAGAGTGAAAAGGAATAAAAAAATAACTTTATTTCTTCAGAAATAATTTGAAACCACTTAAAAAAGAAAATCTATGCTTTATGAAAATCCCAGAAGGAAAAGAGAGGGGAAAAAAGAATCAGAAAGTTTATTTAAAGATAAACTAGGGGCACCTGGGTGGTTCAGTGGCTGAGCATCTGCCTTTAGCTCAGGTCATGATCCCAGGGTCCTGAGATCGAGTCCCACATTGGGCTCTCCACAGAGAGCTGGCTTCTCCCTCTGCCTATGTCTCTGCCTTTTTGTGTGTGTCTCTCATGAATAAATAAATAAATCGAAAGAAAGAAAGAAAGAAAGAAAGAAAGAAAGAAAGAAAGAAAGAAAGAAAGAAAGAAAGAAAGAAAGAAGAAAGAAAGAGAAAGAAAGAAAAGAAAGAAAAGAAAAGAAGAAAAGAAAAGAAAAGAAAAGAAAAGAAAAGAAAGAAAAGAAAAGAAAGAAAAGAAAAGAAAAGAAGGGAGGGAGGAGGAACTAGCTGAGAACTTCCTAAAACTGGGAAACTGGGGAGATACTTGGATATCCAAGTTCACTAAGCTCATACATTCCCAAATAAATGCAACCCAGAGATATTCTAAAAGACACACTATAATTAAACTGTCAAAAATCAAAGACAAAGTAGGTACCTTGAAAGCTACAAAAGAAAAAAGCTTGTCAATTACCAGAGACTCCCCCCATAAGGCTATCAGATTTCTCCGCAGAACCCCAGAACCCCTGCAGGTCAGGACAGAGTGGAATGACATATTAAAATGCTGCAAATAAATTTCCAACTAAGAATACTTTACCTGGCAAAGCTGTCCTTGAGAAATGAAGGAGATGTAAAGACTTTCCTAGACAAACAAATGCTGAGGGAGTTCATCACCCCTAGACCTACCACATAAGAAATTCTGAAAGGAGCTCTTCAAGCTGCAACGAAGGGATGCTATTTACTACCAGGAAAACACAAAAATAACAAAGGTGAGTATATAGTCAAATTCAAAATACCCCAACAGTATATTATGTTGGTGCATTTATGCCATACTCTAACATAAAGACCAAAAGACAGGGGCACCTTAGTGGCTCAGCCTTAACGGTTAAGCATCCAGCTCTTCCTTTCGACTCAAATCATGATCTCAGGGTCATGGGATTGAGCACCGCATCAGGCTCGGCACTGGGTGTGGAGTCGGCTTAGGATTCTCTCTCTCCCTCTCCCTCACCACTGATCACATGCTTTTTCTCTCTCCAAAAAAAATAAATAAGTAAAGCCCTAAGGACAGAAGTATTAAATGTAACTAATGTACATTTAATGTAGCTACAATAACTTGTTAGTAAACACACAATATAAAAAGATGTAAATTATGACATCAAAACATAAAACAAGGGGATCCCTGGGTGGTGCAGCGGTTTAGTGCCTGCCTTTGGCCCAGGGCGCGATCCTGGAGACACGGGATCGAATCCCACGTCGGGCTCCCGGTGCATGGAGCCTGCTTCTCCCTCTGCCTATGTCTCTGCCTCTCTCTCTCTCTCTGTGACTATCATAAAAAAAAAAAAAAAAAAAAATGTGTTGGAAGTAGTAAAAGGATAGAAGTTTTGTATATAATTGAAGTTAAGTTGCTGCAAGCTTAGAAGACTATTAGGTTTTATGTAAGATTCATAGTAATTGATGAGGGAAACAAAGGCAAGAGAAATGAAGCTTAACTTAAATCTCCTGGAACACATGGGTGTCTCAGTCCTTAAATCTGACTTTTTCTCAGGGTCCTGGGATCAAGCCCTGCACTGGGTTCTGCACTACTTTTCCCTCTGCCCCTCTCCCAACTCATGCTTTTTCTCTCTCCCTCTTAACTAAATAAAATCTTTAAATAAGTAAATAAATCTGCCTACAGTTTGCAGCCTACTGATAGACCCCTGTATCATGCAGAGAATGACCTTCTTCAAGGAACTCACGGCTGCCTTAGTGTCTTAATGTTTATGTTTTACTAAAAACTAAAAGTAACCTTACCTTAACAGCAGCTAGCCCCTCAAGGTCCTGAAAGCCTTGCTTCCAAATTCCTTAGAGACTTACACTATCCCTAACCCCCACTAATTAAAAAGTATATAATCAGTTGCTTCTCACAACCCCAGTGCAGCTCTTTCTGCCCACGAGTTCTGTCCCCACACTATAATAAAGTCACCTTTCTGTACCAAAAATGTCTCAAGAATTTTCTAAAAAAAAAAAAAAAAAAAAAAGATTTCTCTTAGTCATTCTCTCATGAACTCCAAAATTTCTAAATTTTATCAATAATAACAAAGTAAAAGCCTTCAGTAAATGTATAAAAGATATAGATAAGGTAATCAAAACATACCACTATGAAAAAAAATCAATTTACAAAGGAGATACAAAGGAACAAACAAAAAACAGTAAGTTGGCATTAGTAAGTCCTTGCCTACTAATAATTACTGTAAATATAAATGGGATTACATCACCAATCAATAGATGTACAGTGACTGAATGGATGAAAAAACAAGACCCAACTGTGCTGCCTATAAGAGACTCCTGTAAGATTTAAGGACACAGATAGGGATCAGGTGAAGGGACAGAAAAAGATTCCATACAAATAGAAACCCAAAGAGAACAATATAGCTACACTTATCTTAGAACAGACTTTAAATCAGACTTTAAATGAGGGGTGCCTGGGTGGCTCAAGCAGTTAAGCATCTGTCTTCGGTTCAGGTCATGATCCTAGGTCCTGGGATGAAGCCCCACATCGGGCTCCCTGCTCGGGGGAGGAGGGGGGAGTCTGCTTCTTCTCCTGCCCATCCCCCCTCATGTGTGCACACCCTCTCTTTTTCACTCAAAGAAATAAAATCTTAAAAAAAAAAACTATAACAAGAGACAAAATTATCATAATGATAAAGGAGTCAATTCATCAGAAGAATATAAGTCTTAAAAATATGTGCATCAAACATCAGAGCACCTGATATATTAAGTAACTACTAACAGATCTGAAAAGACAAGAATACATTAACAGTAAAGGATTTCAATATCCCATTTGTCAACAATGAATAGGTCAGTCATACAGACAGAAAATCAGTAGAGACACATTGGACTTGAACTGTACTTTAGACTAAATGGACCTAACATATATACAGAACACTCCATCTACCAGCAGCAGAATATACATTCTTCTCAAGCACACACAGAACAATGGCCAGGATGGATCATATATTAGGCTACAAAACAAGTCCTTATAATGTGGAAGGATTAGGAACACATCAAGTATCTTTTCATACCACATGGTATAAAACTAGAAATCAGTAATATGAAGAAAACTAGAAAATTCACAAATATGTGGAAAATAATATATTTCTGAAAAACCAATGGGTCATATAAGAATATCAAAACAAACAAATATGGAAACATAATGTACTAGACCTTATGAAATGGAACAAAAGCAGTTCTGGGAGAGAAGTTTTTCTTTTTAAGATTTTATTTATTTATTCATGAAAGACACACACAGAGAGAGAGAAGCAGAGATACAGGCAGAGGGAGAAGCAAGCTTCCTGCAAGGAGCCTGATGAGGGACTCGATCCTGGCCCTGAGATCATGCTCCGAGTTGAAGGCAGACGCCCAACCGCTGAGCCACCCAGGCGTCCCATGGTAGGGGCGTTTATAGCAGTTAGTGCCTACGTTAAAAAGGAAGAAAGATCCCAGACTAACTTTACATCCCCATGGAACTAGAAAAGAACAAACTAAGCCCAAAGTTTGTAGAAAGAAGAAATAACAAACATTAGAAGAGAAATAAATGAAACAGAAAACAGGAAAACAACAAAACTTAGTATGGATTTTTTGAAAAGATAAACAAAATGACAAACTTTTAGCTAGACTTATCAAGAAGATCTCAAATAAATAAAATAAAATTATAAACCAAAGAGGAGATACTCCAACCCATATTTGAAAAATAAAAGAACCATAAGAGACTATTATGAACAATTAGGTGCCAAGAAATTGGATAACCCTGGTAGGCTGGCCTCCCAGGACTGAATTAAGAAAAAACAGAAAATTGGGCAGCCTGGGTAGCTTAGCGATTTAGCGCCGCCTTCAGCCCAGCGCGGGATCCTGGAAACCGGGGATTGTGTCCCATGTCGGGTTCCATGCATGGAGCCTGCTTCTCCCTCTGCCTCTCTGTCTCTCACGAATAAATAAATAAAATCTTTAAAAAGAAAAAACAAAATCTGAATAGATCAGTAACAAGTAAGGAGACTGAATCAGTAATTAAAAACCTCTCAACAAAGAAAAGTCCAAGACGATATGGCTTCACTCATTCTAACAAATATTTATAAAAGAATGAATGACAAACCTTTAACTCATCCAAAAAACTGAGGAGGTGAGAACACTCCCAAACTCATTATATAAGGTCAACATTTACCATGATACCAAAGTCAGATAAGGACATGACAAGAAAACTATAGTCCAAAATCCTTGATGAATAAAGATGCAGAAGTTCTCAACAAAATGCTATCAAACGGAATTCAACAGTACTTTAAAAGGATGATACAGGGGATCCCTGGGTGGCTCAGCAGCTGAGCGCCTGCCTTCAGCCCAGGGCGTGATCCTGGAGACCCGGGATCGAGTCCCATATTGGGCTTCTGCATGGAGCCTGCTTCTTTCTCTGCCTGTGTCTCTGCACCACCCCCCTCTCTGTGTCTCTCGTGAATAAATAAAATCTTTAAAAATAAATAAATAAATAAAAGGATGATACAGCAAAAGCAAATGGGATTTATCCCTGGTATTCAAGGATAGATCAACATACACAAAAAAACTGGTAACACTAAGTTGACAGAAATCCTACCATCATCTCAATAGAAGCAGAAAAAGCATCTGACAAAATATAACAGCCTTCCATGATAAAAACTCTCAACAGAGTGGATTTAAAAGGAATGTACCTCAACATAATAAAGACCACATATGATAAGCCCACAGACAGATACCATCATACTCAACAGTGAAAAGTTGAAGGACACCTGAGTGGCTCAGTGGTTGAGTGTCTGCCTTTGACTCAGGTCATGATCCCGGGGTCCTGAGGTCGAGTCCTGCATCTGGCTCCCTGCAGGGAGCCCACTTCTCCCTCTGCCTATGTCTCTGCCTCTCTCTCTGAGTCTCTCATGAATAAATAAATAAAATATTATTTTTTAAAAAGTGAAAAGTTGAAAGCTTTTCCTCTAAGATTATGAATAATAATACACTCTCATCACTTCTATTCAACATAGTATTGCAGGTCCTGCCAGAGAAATAGGCAAGTAAAAGGAATAAAAGCATCCAAAATAAAAGAAGCAGTAAAATGATGTTAACTAATTGTGGTATTCATTAAATGATATATACATATATTATTACATTGTACACCTTAGACTAATACAATGTTATACGTCACTTAGGTCTCAATAAATGGGAGGGGGCTAAAATTAGTTCTCTCAAAAAATTGCATACTGGTGCTATTTATTATCCACCTCACATAATTGACCTAGTACCTGCTAGTACTCTCAAAACGGTGCTTAAAAATCACTTCCTCAGGGAGAATTTCTCTGATACTGAAGTAAAAAAAAAAATAGGTGGCTCAGGAGGTTGAGCGTCTGCTTTTGGCTCAGGGTGTGATCCCAGGGTCTCAGGATCGAGTCCCGCATGGGGCTTCCTACAAGGAGCCTGCTTCTCCCTCTGCCTGTGTCTGCCTCTCTCTCTGTGTCTCGAATATATAAATATTCTTTTAAAAATTATCCTAAAATGTATATAGAAAAGCAAAGAAACTGACACTGCTAAAGCAATTTTGAATATAAAATGGAAGAAAGAGACTACCCAATTTCAAGATTTATTCTGTAGCTACGGTCACCAACACTGTGGTATTAGCAGGACAGACAAATAGATTCATAGAACAGAACAGAGAATCCAGAAATAGAGCCACACATATTTGCCCAACTGATTTTTGACAGTAGTACAAAGGTAACTCATTTGGGAAATAGCCTTGTCAATAAATGGTGCTAGACATCCACAGGAAAAAAAAAATAACCCTCACTGTAAGACTCACACCTCATAAAAAAGTTAACTCAAAATGTATCATGGATTTAAATGTAAAAGTCGTAGAAAAAATACAGGAGAAAATCTTTAGGTTTGAAGGCTTGACAGAGTTCTTAGACATGACACTACATGCATGATTCATAAAAGGAAAAACTGATAAGCTGGACTTCATCAAAATTAACTTTTAGGAACACCTGGCTTGGCTCAGTCAGAAGAGCATGCGGCTCTTCGGAGTTTGAGGTCATGAGTTTGAGCCCCACACTAGGGGTAGAGATTATTTAAAAAAAAAAGAAAAATTTGAGGCGCCTGGGTGGCTAAGTTGGTTAAGTTTCTGGGTTCAGGTCAGGTCATGATCCCACGGTCCTGGGATCCAGCCCCGAGTCCGAGCTCCCTGCTCAGCAAGGAGTCTGCTTCTCCCTCTCCCTCCCTCTGCCAGCTACTCTCCCTGCTTGGGTACTCTCTCACTCTGTCAAATAAATAAATAAAATCTTAAAAAAAAAAAAAAAAAGAAGTTAAGGACTTTACCCTTCAACATACTCTGTTAAGAGAATGAAAAGATAAGTTACAGACTGGAAGAAATAGTTGCAAACCACATATGTGACAAAGGTTTCATACCTAGGCTATATATATAAAGAACTCTCAAAACAGAACAATAAAAAAAAAAAACCTCCAATTAGAAAATGGACAAGATCAAGGTGCTGACTGATTCAGCCCAGCAGCTTCTCGCTCTAACCTCAAGGGGCATGTGGGAGACAGGGAAGTTCTCTGGGGTCTCTCCTGTAAGGGTGCGAATCTCCTGCTAAGGGCTCTGCCCTCATGACTTAATCACCGCCCAAAGGCGCCCCACTCCAAGGACCATTACATTAGAGATTATTAGGCTTATACATATAAATTTAGGGGGCAAATATTCAGTCTACAGCAACTATCTAACATTTATAGATTTTACTTATTTGTGTTATTACGTCTTTCCTGATCAGAGATAAGCTCCATAAAGACAAAAACACATCGCTGTTTTGTTCAATGCAATTCCGAGTCTAGAAAAATGCCTGGCACATAGTAGGTGCTTGATAATTATTTACTGACTAAAATATTAACTGTCATAAAATAATAATAAGCCCAAAGCAAATACCAGTGATGTTATTTTTCACAAAGCATTAAGTGCAGCCCAGGTGGCTCAGCGGTGTAGCACCGCCTTCAGCCCAAGGCATGATCCTGGAGTCCCAGGATGGAATCCCACGTTGGGCTCCCTGCAGGAAGCCTCCTTTCCCTCTGCCTACGTCTCTGCCTCTCTCTGTGTGTGTGTCTCTCATGAATAAATAAATAAAATCTTTTAAAAAAATCCAACTGTTTATTGCTGCTTTCTATTAAGATATTTTAGTTTTGGGGCGCCTGGGGCGGCTCAGTTGGTTGAGCATCTGACTCTTGACCTCAGCTTAGGTCTTATCTCAGGGCTGTGAGTTCAAGCCCCTCACTGGGCTCCACATTGGGCATGGAGCCTACTCAAAGACATCTAGTTTTACCTAGCAATGCAAATTAACGTAACTGTCATAAAATCAGGATATACATTTTTTGTAACATATACTTAAACAAAGGTTTTCCCCTCAAGCCTTGTAAGTACAATTTACCTTATTTAAAGCATGTCCAACGTGGGGGTCACCGTTTGCATAAGGAGGTCCATCATGAAGACAAAATTCTGTTTTTACTTTTCTTTCTCTTTGCCACGAATAAAGTTCTGAAAATCCACATTTCTGTGTAAAAAGAACCACAATGTCTGAACGACAACCAAATACATACCCCCCTGAATCTTACCATAAATAACAGCCAGCGTTTGCTTATTATCTCATAACAACGTATTCAACTCTAAAGCCCAATACACATCTGAGTCCTCATTATTCAAAACTTTTTGATAGTTTCCCCACAGGCTCCACATTGAAGTGTAAGCTCTTTACATGGTAAACAGGACCCCACAGAGGTCAGTACCACCAAATCTTGGCCCGTCTCTCAGCGCTCCCCACCCTCCACTCCTTGGTGGACACAAGTGGACCGGCCTGTAGACTGCACCCCAGTCCCCTCTCCCCGACTCTTATTCTTGCTTTCCTGTGGCCTCGGCACTTGCTACCCTCCAAATCCCAACACCCCTCACTGGCAGCCCTACCCCCCTTCTCTCACCTACTGTGTACCCCTGGCCCCGTCACTTTGCCCTTATGGGCTTGTTCCTTTACTTGAGAAAAAAAAAATGTTAATGATGAATGTTCATGATTCGCAGAGCTGGTGTGAAAATTACATGAGAAAACATCTGAAATTATTACCGTTTCTGGCATATCCGTGGTACTGAGTAAAACCCTTTTTAAAAGTAGATGGCCAAAACAGGTTTATGAGTCTAGAACTCTGATAAATGCCCTAAGACCATCCAGGCTAAGCAAAGTTGCTTAACCAACATAAGCCGAATTATCGGGGAATATCGGGAATCCTAAAGACTCCAGAATCAGAGAAAGTAACATGTGAGTCTACCCTCAGGAAGTTGTCTAGGTACAGGAGGCAGATGCACATCTCAGGAAGGGGCCTCTGAGGACGTGAAGTTCAGCTACTCTCTTCTGCAAAAAAAAGTCAGAATTCCCACTAGGCGCCCGGTGACACCACAAAAATCACTTTCAACTTGCCCACGGGACCGAATTTTTATTTGTATGTGTCCAATGTTAATTTGCTTTCCACAAGCCACTTGGAAAAGTGTCCAAATTCAACTCGGTTTTTTGCCTTTAAAAAGGTGAGGTTTTACAAATGGTGTAATCTGCAAAAACAAATTACAAAAAGAATTATGCGTGCACCTTATGCAAGCATTTGTCATATCCAAGGTCCAAAACTATAATTAATGTGCTCTGAAGATTAAAAAAATAAAAATAAATAAAAAGGTGGGGGGTACTTCCATTCAGTGCTGTGCTGCTATGGGAGCATCCCCCCCCCCGCCCCCTTAATAACAAATACTCTGCTCTGGGACCCGCCACCTCGGACAGGGACTGCCCCGAGGTTTTCAAGTAAGAGAGCCCGAGGGCCCCCTGCTCGCACCGGTCGCGTCACCGAGCCCGCGGCCCCGTCCCACCCCCCGGGGTGCCGCCCGCCTCCCTCCGCGCGGCCGGGCCGGCCTCCCTGCCCACCTGCTGGATCTCCAGCTCCGTGTCGGGCTGCTGGCGGCCCAGCAGCTTCATGGGGAAGCTGGTCTGCGGCAGCAGCACCGTGTCCCGATACCGGCCATTACTCGAGCTCTGCGGCTGGTTGCTGGCGCCGCTGACCCACCGCGCCGTCCCTCGCCCCCGCGGGTGGCAGCGAAGGCGGGGCCGCGCCCAAAAATTCCGGGCCGCGGCCAGAGCCGCTGCCCCCGGGCCGCGCGGGTACAGCCCCCAACGCATGGCGGGCCAACCCCGGCCGCCCGGTGAGCGCCAGGTCCTCCGCCGAGGGGAGGGGGGGGTCAGACCGGCCGAGGCTCCGGGGAACCGGGACCCCAAAGCACCTCCACGAGCTCTGCCGGAGTGCGCACGCGCGCGGGGCACGGAAGGGGCGGGAAGCAGGCCCTTCCCAGAGACCGCGGGAACGCGGCCACCGCGGGGCTTGGCTGCAACCAGGGCGGGGCGGGGCTGACTCGAGGGGCGGGGCTGACTTCAAGGGGCGGGGCTGACGCCGAGGGGCGGGGCTGACGCCGAGGGGCGGGGCTGACTCCGGGGGCGGGGCTGACTCGGGGGGCGGGGCAAAGTGCGGCTGGCCTGCCCGGGCTCAGATTTAAATCCGGGATCCCCGACTGGATTTTTTTTTTTTTTTAAGGTTTTATTGGATACAAAAAAGAAAAAAAAGATTTTATTGGATACAGATGCAGTGAAACGCCGGGACACCTGCGCCCCGATGTTTCTAGCAGCAATGTCCACAATAGCCAAAGCTGTGGAAGGAGTCTTGGTGTCCATCGAAAGATGAATGGATAAAGAAGATGTGGTCTATGTATACAATGGAATACTCCTCAGCCATTAGAAATGACAAATACCCACCATGTGCTTCCACGTGGATGGAACTGGAGGGTATTATGCTGAGTGAAATAAGTCAATCGGAGAAGGACAAACATTACATGGTCTCATTCATTTGGGGAATATAAAAAATAGCGAAAGGAAATGAAGGGGAAAGGAGAAAAAAGAGTGGGAAATATCAGAAAGGGAGACAGAACATGAGAGACTCCTAACTCTGGGAAACGAACTAGGGGTGGTGGAAAGGGAGGTGGGTGGGGGGGTGGGGGTGACTGGGTGGCGGGCACTGAGGGGGGCACTTGATGGGATGAGCACTGGGTGTTATGCTATATGTTGGCAAATTGAACTCCAATAAAAAAATTGTAAAAAAAGATTTTATTCATTTATGCATGAGAGACACACAGAGAGAGAGAGAGAGAGAGGCAGAGACACAGGCAGAGGGAGAAGCAGGCTCCATGCAGGGAGCCCAACGTGGGATTCGATCCCGGGTCCCCAGGATCACACCCTGGGCCGAAGGCGGCACTAAACTGCTGAGCCACCCAGGCTGCCCCCAATTTTTTTTTAATATACTTTGGTATATTCAGCGTATATAGTATATAGGAAATATTTAATATATATTTTAGTAGATCCAAGATATTATCCCTTCAACATGTAATTAATACAAAATTATAAAAAAGATACTGCATTCTTTGTCTTCACACCGAATCTCTGAAATTCGGCATGCATCTTACACACTAGCATATCTCAGTTCGGGCTAGTAGTTTACGCAGGGCTCAACCACAACATGGGCCAATGGCCACCTCAGGGGGCAGCACCTCTTTGGCTGAGCGCAGAGTTCAGAACCAGTATTATAAACCAACCTAATGATGTAATTTTCAGATTCCTTATATATTTGTTACATCTCACTCCTACAGAATAGTAAATAAGGTGTAGGACCTGAACTCTGGTTTCTGACAGAAACCCACTTTTCTTTTTTTTTTTTTTTAAGATTTTGTTTATTTATTCATAGACACACAGAGAGAGGCAGAGACACAGGCAGAGGGAGAGGGAGAAGCAGGCTCCATGCAGGGAGCCTGATGTGGGACTCGATCCTGGGTCTCCAGGATCACACCCCAGGCTGCAGGCGGCGCCAAACCGCTGCGCCACCCGGGCTGCCCAGAAACCCACTTTTCTATTCCACTTTTTGAGAAAGTTTGTGTTAGGCCACTTATCCAAAAAAAAAAAAAGTGAGAATAGCACTCAGTAAAATGAAAGAGGATTTTCACTTTTATGGGGAAAAAAGTGAAAATTGCCTTATGCATTTGTTTTGCAGCAAGCCTTTATAGAGGCAGCAGGCATCCCATACAACTAAAGTGGACCTGCCAACCTCCTGCCCTGGCAACTACTCTCAGCATTGCAATATCAGCTATGAGCCCTTTGAACTGTGTCTGAGCATCTGTGCTCTACTTTGATTTTTTTTGTGCATCCATTAGCAAGATGTGTCCTAAGATACCAGGAAAGCTTAAGAAAGGTTATTTTTGGGCATCTGGGAAGGCTAAATAAGTTTCCATGTAAATTGATGGTAATTGCTTCCTTGCTTTACTCCATTTAGGCTTATGAAAGGTTTCATAGGCACACTCTACTTTCAGATAGTGGAGGAAATCTGTATTGGGGTGGCCAGGTCATAGTGGTTCACAATTGTTACCATTTCATTGTAAAGTGTACCTCTTTCTAGTTATAAGACACAACATCTAGAAGATTCAGCTTTCATAAATAAAAAAACTGACCACCTTTCTACAAAAAGAAAAAGAAAAATTTATATGGAAAAATATACCACAAAGTAAGAAAGCATGTGGCAAACAGTAAGCATTCAGGATCAGCCTTTCACCAGGCATTGTTCCCAGCTCTTTAGTTCATTTAACCATTAAGCCTCATAAAGTGAGGATATAACATGCCAAAACAATCCTACGTGATGAGGTAAGTATTGTGGTTGATGCCATTTTACAGATACGGAAACCAAAGCACATAGTGTTAAGTACCTTGCCCATGATCACACAACTAAGAAGTGGCAAAGTTGGGATTCAAATCCAGGCAGTTGGGTTCCAGTACCCATATGGATAATCAGCATCCTATCTTGCCTCCCCTCACTATACTGTAGAATAAAACATTTGCAAACACATTTAAAAAATTAATATCCATGGGCGCCTGGGTGGCTCACTTGGTTAAGCATCCAACTCTTGATCTCAGTTCAGGTTTTGATCCAGGATCATTAGTTCAAGCCATGTGTTGGGCTCCATCCTGGGTGTGGAGTCTACTTAAAAAAAAAAAGTTAATATCCAAAATGTATAAGGAGCTGCTACAAATCAAGAAAATATAAACAACCCAATGGAAAGAAAGTCATAGGCGGGTGCCAGGGTGGCTCAGTGGTTGAGCGGCTGCCTTCAGCTCAGGTCTTGATCCATGGGGTCCTGGGACTGAATCCCACATCAGGCTCCCTGCAGAGTCTGCTTCTCCCTCTGCCTATGTCTCTGCCCCTCTCATGAATAAATGAATAAAATCTTTAAAAAAAAGTCATAAGAACAGACAATTCAGAGAACAATGGAAAAGGCCAATAAACATACTCAAATATACTCAGTCACCTGTAGGAGTCATTAAGGACAGTTAAAACAAGATACCATTTCTATTCAACAGAGTAAAGCAAAAATTGAGAAGCTGATAACAAGGACTAGGAGGGTGTATGAAAGTGGCTTCTCTCACCCTGCTGGTGATAATGGAAAATTTGTATTCCTTTTTTGGATGGCAGTTTGGCAAGACCTGTCACCATTTCAAAGGCATTAAGTTTTGACCTGCAGTTCTGCATCTGTGAATCTACTCTGTGAACTTTAGTCTCACAGGAGCACAATGATGAATGAATGCTTAGAGAAGCTCTTCTAACCAAGCCTTTCATTAACAACTGCAGAATTCAGCAGTGCTCTGTCTCCCCATAAAACCTGGACTGAGGGTACACTGAGTCTCAGAACACAAGGCTACTCTCTATGACACCTGCACACTTTTCTCCTGTTGAATTTACAGTCAGTTATGTTTATCCTTAAACTTCTCACATAATTACTGAATTTAATTATAAAAACTAATGTATGCTTAAAATGGCAAATTTTGTTACATAATTTTTTACCACAATAAATGGCCTGCCTTAAGTCTCAGTTATTATGAAAATCAAATGAGATTGTATAGGTAAAAGCCTTCCCAAGAACTCAACATAACGGTAGGCATTTGTGGATATTGCTCTCTGATGAGTTTTTTTTATTTTCATAGAAACTATTGTTTGTTTCTAATTATAAATGTTTGGGAGTTACAGAAGAGCACGCAAAAACAAAAATGGTTCATTGACTATTCTCTTCTCAAAACCAATGTTTTGGGATCCCTGGGTGGTGCAGCCGTTTAGCGCCTGCCTTTGGCCCAGGGCACGATCCTGGAGACCCGGGATCAAATCCCACGTCGGGCTCCCGGTGCATGGAGCCTGCTTCTCCCTCTCCCTGTGTCTCTGCCTCTCTCTCTCTCTGTGTGTGACTATCATAATAAATAAAAATTTAAAAAAATCTTTAAAAAAATGTTTTTTTCCTTTTTAATGCAAAGATAACTGATTTTATGAAAATTAGGGGGAATTCTCTAAAGAGTCCAGCTAAAGACAAGTCTCCAAAACACAAAACAAACTGCTGCCAAATTAAGTGAAGCTAAAACAAGTGTACAGTAGTATGAGAAATTCCATAAGTAGTCTGCAGTTAGAATGTGTCTGAACTAGATGGTGCATTATGGCTCTGCATTATCAGGAGAGATAAAGCAAAATTCCGATCCAGGACGCATGCTCTAAGAAAAGGCCTGGGCAGATAGGAACATTTGCATTTTTTGTTTCTTTTACACAATGCTGATGTGGTCATGAGCTACTTCTCTAATTGAAAAATAAAGTAGTATCTTTATTAATATATTAATATAAATGATACTGTTAACAATACAAAATGACTATTCCTTTTGGTAGTTTTTCTTACCCTGAATTCTACTGTCTAATAATATAATGGGTTTCCTTTCCTAATGAATCGAAGAATTTGTTTTTAAATGGATGAGTTTAAGCAATTTATTATTGTAACTGATACATTTGCTACTAATTCTGCCCTTATTTGTTATATTATAACCCCCGTATCCTGCTTTTTAGTATTGAAAAAGAAAATCGTTGTCTATTCCCTCTGCTGGTCTCATTGTCTATCTACTTCCACACGTGAACATAAACATAGGGAGGCGCAAAAAGCGTGCTCCTTAAATATATGGTGAAACCTAATATACAGGCAAATATTGGTTTTGCCTCTTTGTTTTTACTTTTGTCAGTGCAACAACAATCTCACTTTGAACAGTGAAATAATAAGTAGGTTTTCTTCTGTGCTACAAAACAGCAAAAACCAAACAGGGAGCGAAAAGGGAGGTGTGTGTGTGTGCAGGCCTCTTCAGCCCAGGGCCAGACAGGGTGATGTGGCTGGGGCTTCACCGGCCTCACTATGTCTGCCATTGTGCCATTTTCAATTTTCAGTCTGTTGACTGTAATCTTGCTGCTTATATGTACCCGTGCTTATATCCGATCCTTGGTACCCAGCCTCCTGGACGGAAGTAAAACTGGATTGTTTGGTGTATTTTGGAAGTGCGCCAGAATTGGTGAACGGGAGTCCTTATGCCGCAGTGCGCTGCATAGTGATGGCTTTCAGCATCCTCTTCATGCAGTAGCTTGGAAAAGTATCAGAATTTAATTGCCATCGGATTTCAGTATGAAAAAAGGACTTACCTACAGAAAATAATGGAATGCATGGTTAACCCTTTTATCTCTGAACATTGAATGAGATAAATTTCCAGCTGCTCTTCTCCAGTTTTGTTACTGGACCAATGTTCTATATAAATAGGACGTTACCATTTAATACTCAGAGTTTAATACGTCTGTAGCAATCAACCTCAGTACTGTAACTACAATATTACATTCTGCAATGTTATTGCTTTATGTCAGAGACCAGTTCTTTTCTTTTCTTTTTACTTATTTAAGATTTTTATTTATTTATTCATGAGAGACAAAGAGAGAGGCAGAGACACAGACAGAGGGAGAAGCAGGCTCTTCGCAGGGAGCCCGATGTGGGACTCGATCCCGTAACTGGGATCACGCCCTGCGCCAAAGGCAGGCAGACACTCAACCGCTGAGCCACCCAGGTGTGTCCCCCCCCCCCCGCCTTTTTTTTTAGATACCAGTTCTTAGTGCGGTATCTCCAAGGCGCATAATAGAAAACAAAATTAGCACATTGCCCAAGTTTCTTTCACTGTGATTTGGGAATGATAAATCCTTATAGAATGAGGAAAAACAAAAACCAAAAAAACTCCCAAAAAAACCAAACAGCAATCTCCAAATCATTAACATGGAACATCTGGTCCGGAAAAGAGAGTATCTCCCAGGATTTACTGGCAAGCGCATGAAAGGGTCACACAGACTCTTGAGAATCTCATAAGTACTTAAAAAAAAAAAAAAAAAAAAAGAAAAAGCACTAGTGACAGTTTCGCATAAAGCCACGCTGCTGCGGGGAGCGCAGGTGGAGGAGACGTCGTGGGCCTCCTGCCGCCGGCCCACGGACACCTGCCGGTGGAGGCTCGGCGGTCGCGGGCCTCCGCAATCCCGGGAGCACAAGAGCGACTGGAAAACCCGCGAAGCCAGAAGGAAAGTTTCAAAGTGGACACCCCTCTTCCCGCGAGATTAGGCGGCACGCGCCGCTGGAGAGTTCAGGGGAAAACGCGGAGACGCGGACCTTTCCGGCGGGCGGGAGTCTCCGGCGGCCGTGGGAGTAGCCGTTCTGCGCCTGCGCCCAATTTCCCGCATGCGCAGTAGCTGCGGTAGGTTTGTCCTCCATCCACCGCCGTGCGACCTGCAGCCGGGAAGGCGGCCAGGTGCTGGACACCGCGAGGACCTGTTGCCTCATAGCCTTCCGTTGTTAGCCTTCAGGTGTCTTTCGTCTAGCTTTGTTCCAGGCTTATCACTGTAAGTCTCTCCCCCGCGAGTCCGGCCAGGGGCCTTGGGCAGATCTGAATCGTTCATTGGTTCCCCTCAACTCCACCCCTTTGCACGGATACAAGATTGCAGGGATTTAAAAAAAGAATGAAAAGTTTGCATGAATCAGATTGCTCCTCCAGATGTTGCCATTTCGGACTTAGATTCTTGGGCGTCAGCAATTTAATTGTTCGTCGGTGCGTTTATTTTCGCGCTCCGGGGTCCTTTCGTGGCGATGGATCGTAGAATTAACAGGGGAAACCTGGATCCTGGGCTCCTTAGTGCACTCGGGTTTAGAGACCTCCTTACGCTGAAATTAAAATTTCGTTCAAAGAGCACACTTTCTTCCTACTGTCCGTCTTACGTGCTTGTAGGCTTGCTTGATGTATTCAGGTTTCCCCGAAAATCTAATTGGTAGCTCAAAAGATGTGTACGTTTTGCTTTTAGTTATCTTTGCAAAATCGTCCTGAGAGGTTTGAACCACTTTGCATCCTTCCGAACAGGTCAGGAGGATGCTCCCTCGCCGTCACGAGCTAGCCAACCCCGCGCATATTTATCTATGCCAGTCTTAGACACGAACAGTCATCTTTCACTGTTCTGATTTGCATTTCTTTCATAATGAAGTTAAGCATTTCGTGGAAACAAATGGCCTTTGTTTTTCTAGCAACAGCCTATTTGTATCCTTTGCTCATTTTTCTACTGGAGTATTTCATTTTTAACATATTGATGTAAAAGCTCTTTCTTCAAGATTTTTATTTATTTGAGAGAGACAGAAAGCACCAGCAGGGCCGGGGGAGGGGGTTGGGGGGGGGTTGCAGAGGAAGAGGGAGAAGTAAGACTCCCGGCTGAGCAGGGAGCGGGATTCCAGACTGCATCCCAGTACCCTGAGATCCTGACTTGAGCCAGAGTCAGAAGCTTATGGGGCTGAGCCACCCAGGCTCCCCTAAAAGCCCTTTACATAACCAAAATTAACTCAGATGTCTAGTATGTGATACAAATTACTTTTTTTTTTTCATTTTGTCAATCTGCTTTCTTTGCAGTAGTTTGGTTACACTGTTAATTTTTATGCAAATTTGTGAATATATTCTTTATTTTTTTAAGATTTATTTATTTATTTCATGAGAGACACAGAGAAAGGCAGAGACACAGGCAGAGGGAGAAGCAGGCTCCATTCAGGGAGCCTGCTTTGGGACTCAATCCCAGGACTCAGGGATCATGCCCTGAGCCAAAGGCAGACGTTCAACCACTGAGCCACCCAGGCATCCTGAATATATTCTTTAATATAGACTTTTAGTTCTTCTCATGCTTAAAAAGTCCTTTACCAAATTTACAAAATATTTCATGCAGCTTTATTCTTATGCTTTCATTCTTTACTTCTAAAATCATGCATTGGGGATGCCTGGGTGGCTCAGCGGTTGAGCGTCTGCCTCTGACTCAGGTCTTGATCCCGCAGTCCTGGGATCAAGTCCCACATCCGGCTCCCTGCATGGAGCCTGCTCCTCCCTCTGCCTATGTCTTTGCCTCTCTCTCTGTGTTTCTTATGAATAAATAAATGAAATCTTAAAAAAAAAAAAGATAAAATCATGCATTGATCTGGAAAGTATATTGATACAAAGCATGCAAAAAGGATCCAACATTTTGTTAAAAAGATTAGCATTTGTTTCCACCATTTTTGCATGATTAACTTTCCCTTGTGATTTGAAATACCCCCTTTAGTGTGTCTGGATCTACTTCTGGAATTTAATTCTGCCCAGGACTAAACTGTTCAGTTACTATAGTTTTACATCATATTTTGGTAGCCAGTAAAGAGAAAATCTTGGTTCATTGTTCTTTTTTCAGAGTTTGCTCTGTTTTGCTCATATTTTTATTTTTCCACATGACCTTGAACCTTAGCATCACTTGATCAGGTTTCAAAAGATAGTCTTTGTATTCTGATTGAGAACTCATCATTCATTTTTAGATCCTAATCCTCAAGTGTTCCGCACCTTTATATTCAACTCAAGATTGATTTCCCAGGCTATCAAAGGAAGTGGATCACTTGATTCCTGCTTTAATCCTTCAGAATTAGCCCTATTGGCAACTCTAAGGGTTTTTTAAAGGATGGGATGTTAGGTTGATAGCCTTTAGTGGCATACAACTTTTATCATACATACTTTTAGCCTGAATGTTATGGAAAAGAATCTGTACTTTGATTCAGGGTTGTGTTGGTTATCATACTACATATATACTCAGGGTCAAAATAGTGTTGCAGAAGCTATGGGAATTTTTTTGTCTTTAAAACTACCCTGATGTCTCTGCAGGATAGCCAGTAATGAGGACAATTATCTCAATAATGGTTAGCCAGTATGATTTAGTGCTTACCTTGTGCTAGGGACTGTTACAGGTGCTTTACCTGCTTTACTCATTTAATAATTACAACAACCCTATATTATAGATACTATTATTAACTCCATTTTGCAGATTGAGGCACAGAGAATTTATGTGGCTTTCCCAAGATCACACAGCTAAAATATGCCAGAGCCCGGATTTGAACACTGGCAGTTAACTCCAGTGCCTGAGCCTTTAGCTGCTTTACGCTGTTTTTGAGTGAGCTGTCAGAAAGATGTGTTCACAAAGGGTAGTGTTTTAGGACCCAGGAGGCATAAAGCTGGTAGGGAAGGAAGTACAGTATTTATAATCTGAACTGCCTAAGGAAGTTAGCAACTTGCAGGCAGCTTTTCCACAGCGGTGACAGTGGTGGCAGCAGTGGTACAGGTGCTCGGTGCTCAGTGCTTGGTCCTCGGGCTCCAATACTATCAACAGGTGATTCTCATTTGGGTTTTAGGAGGGGGCAAAATGAAAAAGGCTAACAGGAACCTCTTTTATAGCTAAGTTTTGATAATATAATCAGGCTCATTTTCTTTAATAAGGGCCAAAATTGTATCCATTTGTTTAAACAATATGTAAGAAAAATAGTAGACAAGGGGTAATAATATTTCATTACTAATTATATTTGGACTGAGGAAGTATTTCAGAGAAATTGGTAGGAATATTCTATTTGTCAACTAAAAGTGATCTGCAGGATCTCTTTAAAAATCACTGTTATGCTTTACATCAAACCTGTTACATTCTTATGAAACTGGTGTTAGCTTTAATTGGCAGTTCATATAGTGGGCATTTTGTGAGGGATGTAGTAGATAAAGCCTAAGTTTTATTTATAAGAAAATACTGTGGACGTGACAAACATAAAAGTGATTTAGTCATACGTGAAGCCTGACAAGGCTAGAATGATTTCTTAACTGGCTTAAAGGTAAGTGATATCTTACCTAAGTGGAAAGTTATAGCACTACCGTGCAGTGAGGGAAAATGATCTACTTTTCACTAATGGGCTTTTATATAACATGGGCACTAAACGAGCAGACCAGCACATATTAAAATATCCTCAGTAAAGACATTTGGGTAGTACATGATTATTTGCCTGAAGACTACCTTTTCCAGTGTAGAATAAGTCAGATATGTAGCAGGTCATGCATGGGTAATAAGGAAGTAGAGATAAGGTCAACGAAGTGCTGGATTATTTCTCCTGTTTTCTATTTGTTCTGAATTAGTCATTTTCATAAGCAGTTTTTTTCACCTAGCATACCTATAAAATAAATCTAGCCTGATTATGTTGTAATAAGATAAGCAGAATTTAAATGCATTGGAATTCATTTTCTTTTCTTTTTTTTTTTTTTAAAGATTTTATTTATTTATTCATGATAGTCACACAGAGAGAGAGAGAGGCAGAGACACAGGCAGAGGGAGAAGCAGGCTCCATGCAGGGAGCCTGACGTGGGATTCGATCCCGGGTCTCCAGGATCGCGCCCTGGGCCAAAGGCAGGCGCCAAACCGCTGCACCACCCAGGGATCCCTCATTTTATTTTCATCTTAACTCCAGACAGCTCCTGGTCACAGGATGGGATGCATTACCTTACGTCAGATTCAATTCTGTTCTCCTGAAGGGTTTCATACACTTCACTTGTTTATTGCCTCAATTAATGTTCCTAATCCCCGTGAATGGAATGAGGATGAGAGAAAAAAGACACAAAGAGCTTAAAAGGCACATCAAATCAAACACGCAGTCAGAAATTGGTGGTAGAAAAATGACTCTTGCTGAATTGAGGTTCATAATGTCCCTTGTGTTCTGTATTGTGTTCCTTTGTTGTATTGAAACAACGTTGACCCAATTCAGTTAGAGTGGTGAGAGTTTTTGTCATTGGTTGGTTCCCTGTGAGCACTCTGAGACAGAGATAAAGGCCAAGAGGTTTGCTAAGGAGTGTTCTTGGGGTCACTTGGGAAGTGTGGACAAAGTAGTGATGCCCTGGGGAGTAGAGAGTTGGGCTGTGATGCAGTCTCAGTGAAGGCCTCCCTCACTGCTGGGCATTCCAGAAGCTAGGATGACCCAGGAGAGTTGGGGTGGCAGTCCAGTTGGAGTGTGGAGTGACCTTTAAGTCCATCCCCTTTGTTAACTGGTATCAGGTGTAATGACTCTTCTTAGCAGATAAATTTCCAAAGAAAAGTGGCAGCTAAAGGCCATCTGTTGATGGTACTCTTAATAGCTGGGGGAATGCCCTTCAGCCCTGAAGGGAGTTTGAGTGGTACATCCTAGCCTGAAAACAGTAACTAAAAATGCAGGTTTTGAATTTGTATTTTCAAAGAGGAATATACTCTTTTTCCCGTATATTCCATTGGGCCAGGGGCTATTCCGACACTTACTGCTTTTCCAGGTGATTGGTCTTATTTTTTTTTATTTTTTTTATTTTTTATTTTTTCAGGTGATTGGTCTTCAGCCCAGTTAGCTATGTTGCACGTTCTCTTTATTTGGCAACTGATGATGATGGTAGTAAATAGCCAGCATATTACATTTTATTTAGTCTCTAATGGAACATTCATTGGTTTTTAGACTCTAACTGTAATAATATGCAAGCCGTCCTCTTTTTAATTACTCTGTACCTACACCCATATGCCTTATGCTACTCGTACCTCTCTGGCTCTTAACCAGTTTTACTTTACAGAGTTTAGGTTACAATATTTTACTCCCAACCCACCAAAATATTAGCTTGCTTGTGGCAGATATTGTATCTTTTATTTTTAGCCCCTGACGCACTTTCCACGGCCTTTGCCTGTACATAGATACACCTCATACATAAAACTTTTTTACAGGCTCATAGACTGAGGCCTGTTTTTCCCCCTGCTTCAAAATGCTTCATCTGCAGAGAGAAAGGATTGTATTGTATAGTATATACTATATACATATACTGTATATAGTATATACTATACATTGTATAGTAATACAATGTATTGAGAGAGCCAATGCTAAAATGGAGGTTTTTTCCAAGTCTCTTAGTAAATATTTAATAAAAAGGTCTACACAGTTAAATACTCAGTAACTATATGTTGAATTGAATTCAAGTGACTGAAACCAGGAGTTGGCCTTGAAAGTAACACAACATTTCTCTTAATTTCTCCTTAGGCTTATCATGGCTTCCAGTCACACTGTGTTGATGCGGCTGGTTGCCTCAGCATATTCTATTGCTCAGAAGGCAGGAACCATAGTCAGACGTGTTATTGCTGAAGGAGATCTGGGTATCGTGCAGAAGGTACTGAAAGTCTCATCTCATTTCATACTGACTTTATTTTTGTCTTAGCTAAAGGATATAATCATCTGGCCACTTCAATGGTTGAAATAGTTAATGTCTCCCCTACAGAGATTGCAAGACCCTTAGTTCAAATAGTCTCTGTTTCTGCTTTGAAAATGACTCCAGGCTTCCTGCATCCAAAACTCTTATTTGTATGATTAAGCCTTCTGACTGCTGTCCAGCCCCAGAGCACCGTGACCAATTTCGTATCCTAAAGTAATCTCTTACAAGACGTTCAGTGCTTAGCAAACTTGGCATGTTGGTAAAACCTGGCATATAAATTAGTATTCCTTATATTCAGAGCTTTAAATTTTTTCCTTCTTCGTGGAAAAGAGACACAGAACAAGGTGGTTTTATTTTCCCCCTAGTATGGTAATTAAAAACTTAGATAAATTTTTAAAAAGTAGGTAAATTATCATAAAGATAGTTTATGGTGATAGTTGATTCTTTTTGGTTGGTTTTGTTTTTTAGGTAAGCTCTACACCCAGCATGGAGCTTGAGCTCACAACCCTGAGATCAAGAGTTGCAGGTTCTACTGACTGAGCCAGCCAGTTGCCCCTAGTGATACTTGATTATTTTTTTTTATTTGATTTATTTATTAGAGAGAGAGAGTGTGCACACAAGTGGGGGGAGGGCCGGAGGGAGAAGCTGACTCCTTGCTGAGCAGAAAGCCCCATGTGGGGCTCAGTCTTAGGACCCTGGAATCATGGCTCCAGCCAAAGGCAGACACTCAACTGACTGAGCCACCCAGGTGCCCTTTTATAGTTTGTTTGTTTATTTATTATTTTTTTGATAGTTGATTGTTAAAAGAAAATCCTACCATGCTTGTATTCTAGTTTAAAATATAATTTCTTCTATAAGATTTGGTTATCATTTCACACTATAATTTTTAAATGTAAGTTTCCATAAATATATGGAAACTTTTTACTATAACTTTTAAAGGAGGTCATAGTGTAATTTTGACCAAGTGAGAAAATTATAGGATATGATTAACCATTAACATTAAAATGATTTATAGAAAGAATTATAGTTAAGTCACTCCTTTATGATAAGTCAGGCATAAGGCTGACTTATCAGAGGCTATTAGCAGAAAAAAATGGCCAAAAATATGAGTAAAAAACAACTTAGTAATAAGTTCAGATGAGCCAATTATATGACATTCAATATAAGTGCTTTTAAAAATTAAGAATGGGGTGTCTGGGTGACTTGGTCAGTTAAATGTCCAACTCTTCATTTCAGCTCAGGTCATGATCTCACGGTTGTGAGATCCAGCCCTGCATTAGGCTCTGGGCTCTGTGCTGGGTGTGGAGTCGGCTTGGGATTCTCTTTCCCTCTGTCCCTCTCCCTCCCCATCTCCTCTGACTAGAAGAAAAATTAAGAATAAAAATGGAGGGTGGTGCCTCGCCGACTCAGTCAGAAGAGCACCCAACTCTTGATCTCAGGGTTGTGAGTTCAAGCGTGATGTTGGGTATAGAGATTATTTAAATAAATAAAACTTAAAAAAAGAAAAAAAAGAATGAAAATCATAAGTTAAATAAATCTCATTTTTAATTTTGATAGACTATGGGCTTAATAGCCCATATATAGATGTAATATATAAGATATCTTGATTTCAGAAAAAAAATTTTCATGCTCCATTAACAAAAAAGATTTAAGTGATTGGTAAACATGGAGATGACATCTCCCATCCCCCATCTTGAACCACTATTAGGTGTGTCCATAAGTGGGTGAACAATGTTACTCATACATTTCATTTTAATTCATGACTCACATCAATCTAGAAAAGATCATTGGTGACAGATCATAGGACTCTGCTTCTGACTCCTTCCTATTCTCTTTAACCATTAGCTTAAGTACAGTTTTAAAAATTCATTGAATGTGTCTTCTCAAAAGTGTCATAGAACAGGAGGATATAGAGACATATTTACCAATATTATTAATAAAATTAACCTGGGAAGAGTAGTTAATATATTGGATCACAGAATAAGTATTGAAAAAGTTACAAACACTGGGAAAAGAGGTCCAAATCTAACAGGATATTGTATCAAGAATAATTATAAGTTCCCAAAATATTCATGTTCAAGTAATAAGAAGTAAATATGATTTAGATTTGTTTAAGAAAGAGGTTTTGAGTTGACAACATACATGCTCAATGATAAACCAACAATGTAATCTAGTGACTTTCAAAAGGGTACTAATGTTACTCTCTTTTTTGTTAAGTTTTTTTTTCTATTATGAAAAACAGGAAATGGAGAAAAATAGAAAAAATAAACAAAAACTATCCATCATGCCACCACTGCCAATATCTTTGACCATTTCTTTTCAGAGAGTTTCCTTGGCATCACTTATTTTTTTTAATTTTTTTTTTAGCATCACTTATTTTTAAATTGATTTTATGCTGTGATTATATTAGGTGTACCACATTGCAGTCTATTGCTAAGGAGTAATGGAAAAACAGTAATAATTTCCCTGTCCTCTGTACTGGTAATAATTTCCCTGTCCTTTGCACTGGTAATGATCTCCCTGTCCTCTGAACTGGTCAGGGACTTCCAGGTAATAGGTGATAAAGATAATAATTAGCCTTTCCTCTGTACTGGTCAGGCATTTTAGTACTTTATATCCATTTATTGAGGCAGCAGAATTAAAAGAGGCAGAGCAGAATTAAATTTGTCACACAAAGTATTTCAGAATGATGAGATCTGGCACTATGTCAGTAGAAAAAGCAGGGAATATTATCCTGGACAAGAAAAGAATTGGAGTAGCTTTCCTCATATACTTAATGGTTGTCCATGTGTCTTCTTTACTTTAGAGAGAGTAGTCTCTAGACTTGATTGATCTATGTCATCTGCAAATTTAACAGTTCTTTTAAGAAGTTTCAACAGATATTTCTAGAGTACCTATGGTGTACCAGACACAGTTCTTGAGGAAGTAAAACAAAGATCTCTGTCTTTGTGGCCGTCCATTCCAGCAGACTCGTTCTTTGCATTAAGGTAACCGGCAGACTTCAGCGTGGCATAAAAGTCTTTGATTTTCTTTTATTTATTTATTTTTTATTTATTTATTTATTCATGATAATCACAGAGAGAGAGAGAGAGAGAGAGAGGGAGGCAGCGACACAGGCAGAGGGAGAAGCAGGCTCCATGCAGGGAGTCCGACGTGGGATTCGATCCCGGGTCTCCAGGATCGCGCCCTGGGCCAAAGGCAGGCGCCAAACCGCTGCGCCACCCAGGGATCCCGTCTTTGATTTTCTTAATCATTCCTTGTTTCACTAAAAAGTATTATAAAACTTTTACTATTTAAAATAATACAATCTATAATTCTACCTAACAAGGCATATATAAATTGCAACATGTCATAATTCTGTGAAAACAGACTAACAGAGAGGTTGTGGCTGTCAATTGCAAGATTTTGCATTGTCTTTCACTAGAATAACTGTCTGACATAGTGATTGAGAATTCTGGGGGTAAGCTATGTATATCAGATGTTATTGCTGTTCATTTTCACATTTTTTTATATTTTAGAAATAGGAATTCTTTCTATCATCCAGAGGACCTCTTGAATTATTAAGAAAGTAGATGCGTAGTAGATTAGCAGATTAGTGAGTAAAAGTTATAGAAGGATCCATATTGGGGATACCTTTCAAACAGCTAAAGACAGTTTTCAGCTTTGACTGCCTTGAAAAGTTATGAATTTCCTATCTCTTCATCTTTTGAAGCAAAAGATTGACCTAGAGATCTTATGAAGGGGATTTCTCAATAAGTTTAGACTATAATAATCTAAAAGCTCCTTTCCAAACTTTAACCACTTAAAAATCCCTTGAGAAAATCTGAACCAGGAAACTAGTTGACCCTTTGGTGTTAAGTTCCATGAACCTAAAAACAGACAGTGCAATTTAAATGACATAAACACTCATGCATTAGGAATCGGAGAACAACTTATTTCGTGTTAGTTCTGCTAAAATATTCATTCTTTGTTGCAGACCTGTGCAACAGACCTGCAGACCAAAGCCGACCGATTGGCACAAATGAGCATATGCTCTTCACTGGCACGGAAATTCCCCAAACTAACAATTATAGGGGAAGAGGTAAGACTTGCCAGGAATACAGTTTTTTTTTAATGACTGTTTACCGTGTGGATTTATAATTGCTACTTTAATGATATATATACCACTGTTACTACTTCCAGCATTCTATCTGGTGTTGTAACACCAAAATACTCATCCTGTTCCTTGGACTTGAAGGAAATGTCTGATTTAAAATTTTTTTTTGATTATAAAATATTTTAATCCATTTCTAGGCTGATGTCTCAATTCTTGACTATAGAAGATATGGTTCCTGTTGTAATATTCAGCATGCAAACTATAAGATGGGCAGAGTTCTAGAACTTTGGAATAAAATGGATTTTGTGGTTTCTGGTGTTTTGTTTTTGTTAGAGTCATTTGCATGCTTATCTAAAACTATAACATGGTTAAAGTGAAGGAATTAATATCTCATGTAATTGAGAGAGAAGTATCTGATGTCAGAGCCACTTATTTAAGTGTTTGTAATACTTAGATTTTTTTTTAAACTGTGCAAGATAATAAAGGTGGGATTTTTTTTGTAGTCAACCTTGATGAGCCATATATGGTCATTTTCACAATTTTATTCTGTTTGCTTTATTTTTTGACTCATGTAAGCCCTAGCCATAAATGGGAAACAAGAAGGCCTAGTGAATGATGATGCTGCATTTCTCCTGTTACTAAGACAAAGAAACGGTGCTCTGTGAATACCAAACAGCTTCAGTAACCACCAATGTTATCTGTTTTAGGATCTGCCTTTTGAAGAAGTGGATCAGGAGCTCATCGAAGATGGTCAGTGGGAGGAGATACTGCAGCAGCCATGCCCATCCCAGTACAGTGCTATTAAAGAAGAAGACGTATGATCCATATGATTACTTCATTCTTTGTTAACCTTCCTGTTTTTTGCTCTAGGAAATAAAACTTGCCTGTAATGTTGAAAAGCTGGTAGAGACATAAGATAGAGGGCAACCAGGAATATTGAAATCTTTCAGGGCTGGCACAGAAGTGTCAGGCAACCATATGGAATGTGTGACCTGTTAATTTAGGGTTCGGTTTCTCATCCTGTCAGTTTCTTCTCTGCTCTAAAAATACTTATAGGGAGAACATCTAATTTGTTAGTAGATTTGGTAGTAAAGCATTTCATTGGTAATTGGGGCTGGAAGGAGATGAAACAGGTCATTCTGTATTATATGTTTGGAAGGCCATAAAACTTACCTTACTTTTAAAGCTGCTTAAGTTAAGTCTGTGGCTTCAGATAACTATCATAAATCTTTAGTTGTTGGATTTTGATTTATTTAACATGCATTTATCAAATACCTTCTGTGAGTAAGGCACTTTGCTCTGTGGTAGGGAGGATACAAGGAAAATGAGACATGGTATCTTCCATAAGAAGTATGTCTCATTCACAGATTCACATTAAGCATCGTAATTCTGGTGGGTAATGCATCTCCTGAATCATTTTGAAATCCTAAGAAGAAGGGATTTCTTTTTTAGTCTACTGTCAGTTTATAAATCATTTGTTTTTCTTTGCTGTGTATAAATGGTGTCCTTTAGTTAAAATTAAAGTGTCATTCCTTTTTTTTTTAATCAGAATTTATATGTCAAAGTGAGTAGCAGCTGCATATTGTTTAAAACATTTTTGGTGCCACTTTAAAGTTTTCTCTGCACCACCACCTAGATCTCAGTGTGTTCATAGCATTGCATTTATTGTTCAGGTGACAGTAAATTTACCAGTTAAGCATTTCATATTTAAAATTCTTAAATTAGACTTTTCTCTAATTTAAATGGACTTTTTCCATGATCACAAAACAATAAGGTTTTTCAGTCACAAAACTGATGACATTAGCTTAAGCAACTCATAACATAACTTTAAAAATGAAAAAAAGGTATTTTTAATCTACTTACTCCTATTTTTAAAATAGTATATGCTTAATTTGGATATTTCCTCTTTTTTAGCTTGTGGTCTGGGTTGATCCTCTGGATGGTACCAAGGAATATACTGAAGGTCAGTATCTCTTTGGTGTTTGTTTTCAATGGCAATAGGTCTAGTATATGATATTTAGTTGGAAACACTTAATATTTCATCTGCTGCATAACAACCCAGTATCATATTTTATGTTTATGCCCTAAAGCTGTACTTGTACTCATCCTCGCTGTTATTGTGTATCAGTGATTGTCATGACAGAGAGAGAAAATTCATTCTTTTTAAATCCCACCCTCCGACCCTCTACCAGTGCCACAATTCTAATGTCCCCCAGGTAAGAATAACTAACATGAAGCTGGGGTTAACAGAGGGACTACTGAACCCACAGCCCTGTTGGGGCAGAAAACAAGGAAAGGCCAAGCTGTTCTCTGCCACCACCGCCCTCCCCTCGCCTGTGAGCTGCTTTCTCACTCATAGCTTCACCTTTAAAGATGAGTTTGGGAACACAGTACAGTATTTCTCCTTTCTGAAATTGTCTAAGATGAGAAAAATTAGAAAACAGTAAATTAAAAAAAAAAAAATTGGCAGCATTAAAGTAAAAAGACCAGGCTCAGAGCCAGAGTTTTAGGTTTTAGGAGCAGAGTCTATATAAGCTTAGAGTTTTATTTTTGAAACAGAGATCTACACACAGGTTTTCTTATATCGGTTCTCACCTTCATGACTTAAATAAAAAAATTTCTCATAGTCATTATAAAAAACTTTCTCTGTTCTTGGGTAAGGCATATTTATAATGAGTCAGTCATACAGTATGTATGCACGTGTATGGATGTGTGTGCAGTAAAACATCGCTATAATCCATTGAGAAATAGGGAAGCTCTAACCAGCTTAGTAGATATAAGAGCAACCAGGTAGCTTGTTGAGATCTGGAACCCCACCTCCAGAGATTTTGATTCACTGGCTCTGGGAAGGACCCTGAGAATCCGTATTAAAACTTATGCCATTTGAGGGGTGCCTAGCTGGCTCAGTCGGTAGAGCACGTGGCTCTTGAACTCAAGGTTGTGAGTTTGAGCCCCATGTTGGGCATGAGGCCTACTTTTAAAAATAAATTAAGCCAGTTAATTCTTTAAAAAAAAAAAAAAAAAAAGATTATTCATGAGAGACACAGAGACAGAAGCAGAGACATAGGCAGAGAGGCAGGCTCCCCAGAGGGAGCCTGATGTAGGACTTGATCCCAACACTCCAGGATCACGCCCTGAGCCAAAGGCAGACACTCAACCACTGAGTTATCCAGGTACCCCTGGGCCAGGTAATTCTGATGCCACTTGATAATCTGCAGACTCCACTTGGAGAAACTTTACCTTAGAGACTTGAAATGCAGAGCTAGACAGTGATCCTGGAGTAGAGTGATCCAGCGATCTCATCCTGGTGGGAGTGCCATGGATGGTGGCAGAGGGGCACAGGAATCTAGCGGTAAAGGCTGCGGAGTTATGGCTGCATTATTCCAGTGGCTTACAAACTGTACTAATGAGACCATGTCTATCGATTCAGTTAAGTGGCTATACATCCTATTTCTGTCTCAGGCCAGCTGTCTCTTGTAATTTGTGCATTTTGCGAGCAGTAGGATTGATCGTAGATGAATCATTACAGATTTCTTACCTTTATTCCAAAAATAACTTAGAGCCATTAATGTTCTGATGGTGAGTCATGATATGAGAAAGTTATATAATTGATGTTCTTGATATTCATTTCTTCTTCACAGGTCTTCTTGACAATGTGACAGTTCTTATTGGAATTGCTTATGAGGGAAAAGCCATAGCAGGAGTTATTAACCAGCCATATTACAACTACCAGGTATTACTATAAACAATACAAAAATATTTTATTAGATAAATAATTATAGTTATATGGTTTCCTTATGTGATCTAATCCAGTGGTTTCTAGCTTCCTTGCCTGTACAGTTTTTGGGGAGGTCTACAAAAACAGCTTTCCAGATCCTCCCCCAGACCTGTTGAATCAGAACCTCTTGGGGCATTGATACCAGGAATATAAACGTACTTGTGTGTACCCAGATAAACTGTGTAATTTACGTAGATTTTTTTTTTTTTAACATATGCCTCCTGATTCAAATGCAAAAGTTTGGGAATTATTGACATGGTTCTTGATTAGTTTGGTCATTGAGACACCTGATTTTCAGGTGGTTCTTGAAGCATGTTGAAGAAATGAACCATTTCAGCCAAGGAAAGATGCTAGCCATGTTGTTTTCCAGGTAATAATACATAGCACCTAAATTGCCGTTAGCATTGTTAACAGAACTAGATATGCTCTTGCACTCATTTCTCTTATTTTGTCTCTCTGATCTGCTTTGACTTTCTATTATACTCTAAAGAAACTGTCTTCCTAAAAAAAAAAAAAAAAAAGAAAAAAGAAACTTATTTCCTTAGAAGCAAGAGACAGCTGTCATTCCAAAGCAGAACTGTACCATAGAAATCACCTTAAGTGTTAAAGGAAATCATCGCAGTAAGATATTTGAGGTATTTAGATTAGTGTGACCTTGATAGGACTTTGGAGAATCAAAGTAACCAGAGTGGGGACTATTACTTCTGAATCTCTACTCTAATCCGAGTTAAGAGCAGGAGGATTAACCTCTGCTCCTAAGATCAACTTGTTTTTTCATGTGTATGATTATAACTTTTTATTTATGATCATGTGCTTAAGATTATTTAGCAAAAATAGTACATTACTGGGAAAGTCGCCCATACTGAGTTGCTGAAGTGTTTGTTAATTTTTTTTACTGGGATTTTAATGTTCATGCAGCATTATATGCAGACACAACTTTGCGGTTTTTATGTAAACTTTTAAGTAAGTTAATACCATTACTTAAAAGAGGGGCATTTAGTTCATAGATAATGTTGCAATGCATGGCACTTTTCACCAGAAGATGATCACAGTGCTTAGGGGTTATTAATACTTTCCATCACTTCTTCCTGAGATTAGAACAATTGTATTCGTTTTCCACAGAACAATGAAAAGCAGAAGTTAAGGGAACACAGGAATGAAGCCAAGGTGAGAAACATAGTTAGGGTTCTGTCCCCACTAGGAGGTAGAAAAGAGGCAGGTGACTTGTGCCAGTTCACTTCCTTCCCTTCTGCTTCTCCCACTGCTGCCTCACCCTTCACCACAGTTCCTCTGCACTCTCTATCTCCTCCTTCACTCTTGCTTATTATGCCTTGAGATTTGTTGCAACAAGTGGAAAAGTGGCTCAGCTTTTTTGATGGTGTTCAAGGCTGGATGTTCAATTTTAAATAGTCATCCGTATAATAATAATAATAGCTAAAATTTGTCTAGAGCTTACTGTGTGCTGCCAGGCTCAAGGGATTCACATGCATTATCTCATTTAATACACACCACAGTCCTTTGAGGAAGCCTTAATGCCTGATTGATTGATTCCCTGTTTTAAAGAAGAGGAAACTGAGGCAAGTAACTTCCCCAGACCACCTGGTTTGTCATTGACACATCTGGAGATTGAAACCCAGGTCCAGGGTCACTTGGGTGGCTCAGTGGGTTAAGTGTCGACTCTTGATTTCAGTTCAGGTCATGATCTTGGGGTTGTGAGATTGAACTCCAAGTTGGGATCTGCCCTCTGCGTGGAGCCTGCTTGGGATGCTCCCTTTTCCTTTCCCTGTGGAGCATCCTCTGCACTTGTTCTCTCTTGGTCTTTCTAAATAAATGAATAAATAAAATCTTAAAAAAGAAAGAAAGAAAGAAAGAAAGAAACCCAGGTCCAGACTCTTAGTCATTACTCTACAGTGCTTTCTTGAGCCAGATAAGAGTTCAAACTTTAGTATTCTAACAGGTACTGGAGCTGGTAGGCACTTAAAAACAGCATGGCTTAGTCCAAAGAAACCTAATCTGTCTTTATGTCAGAGTTTCTTAACCATTATAAATCATAATTAACCATTATGAAGTAAGATGACACAGCCTTTATTATCTCCCAGAACGTTGGTGTGGTGCTTTGAATGAGAGAGACAGATCTGGAGCACAGAGGAGGGCTGGCTGGCTACCTTGTGGGGTTGCACTTACCTCACTGTGGTGCTGATTCCTTGGTCACACATCCTCTTTGCCTACATATTCACTTATGGATGGAATAGGACATTTTTGGAACCAGAATACCCATGTCCACTCTTTAGGATGCTTTCCTTTCTTTTTCAGAATAACTGGAGAGCTGCATTAATAAACTAGTTTCCTTGAAAGCATGAAATTTGTCTCAGCAATCAAGCTAAAGCCCAGTGGGCACCAGAGCCCATCTGGACTTTTCAGGTTCTAAGACTCTCCTATATTACAGACTTGAGAGTGAACATGGGAAGCACACGAACATATGTTGAGCACCCAGTGTTGTACTTTGATTCCTTTGTTGCCCTATTTGTGGGGCAGACAGCCTTCAGCCGGCAGCCTCTTCAAGGATTGCCACCTGTAACGAGCCTCGTGGCCCCGTGATGTGCCCTTTCTTGAGGCAGTCCATTTCTAGTGACTGATTACTGTATAAGTGCCTGGTACTTCCTTCCAATTTTTATAACCCTGAAGGGCCATTCTAGTTTCAGAGCTCCCTGTAGGGCCAGCCGAGACTGTTGCTGGGTCTGCATCACAGCTCTGTGTCTCCCTCTGTCCACTCATGCTGCCTCCTTCCCTTCCATGGGGGTTAATCTCAAGGATGGCCCATAATAAACACCCTACTTGTCTCAGAGTCTGCTTCCCAGGGAATGCTACCTTCAACGTAAGCATATTTCACTATAACAGTAGCCAGAGTACCACTAGTGGGCAAATAAGATGATGTGTCTGAAAGCATTTTAACAAGGAAAATGAGGCAGTATAGTTTAGTGATGAAGAATACTGCCTATTAGCCTGAATTTGGTTATGATCTTCCTGGAGTCCTTGGTCAGGTTACTTAATGATTCCAAATCTCATTTTTTTCATCTGGAAAACAAGGATGATTATACTTGCTTCAACAAGGAATTGTTTGGGGATTAAATGAGATAATACATGTAAGGCATTTAGTACAGTGCCTGGTACTTGCGTAGTATTCGGTAAAATATATGTCTGTATGTCTACAATATAGGTTTACTGTATTAACAAGATGGTGTTACAATGACTCTGTGTTAATCATTTTATGCATCAGTTTTACTTTCCATGAAATCCAGGTCATGTTTTTCCGTATGAAGTGTGTAGTTGTAACAGTATGTTTGAAAATTCTTTGACCTCTGCAGAGGAAAATACAGATGCTAAGATTGCATTGTCATTGCCGTTATTTTACCACCACAATTGTCAATAAAATCTTTAACTTTGGCCCCATCTTCCATGGCTACTCTTCAGTACCAGCCTATTCAGTTGCCCTGTCTCCATAGCAGCAGAATACATTATTGCCATTACGTATTCCCATAGTAACAAGATCCTGGCTGTTCCTTGGATAATGAAAAGTGGTAATCAATATATGGTGTTTCATTTCCTGGGGACTTCAGGTCCTCTTCCAAACAGCTATATTCAAATACAATAATAAGATCACTGGCTGATTCAGAGAGAGACGGGAATCACTATATGATGTTTCCTTTCCTGAGGACTAAGGAATAACCATAAGTTCCCCTCAGTAGCTCTCAAACCTCACTTGTTACCCAAACAACAAGAGAATAATCAGTTGGTTATCTCAGGAAAATTTCATTGTGGATAATATTGTTCTTGTTTATTACATTATTATTTTTTTAAATCATGATGCTAATTCAAATCAGTATTCTATGTATGGCTGACATTTTTCTCCAGATGATTACAAGATTTGCTGTTGTTTCACTCATTTATATAGGCAGGACCAGATGCTGTGTTGGGGAGGACAATCTGGGGAGTTTTAGGTTTGGGTGCCTTTGGATTTCAGCTGAAAGAGGTGCCTGCTGGGAAACACATCATCACAACGACCCGGTCCCATAATAGCAAGTTGGTGACTGACTGTGTCACTGCCATGAACCCTGATGATGTACTGCGAGTGGGAGGAGCAGGAAATAAGGTATGAAAATGTCTGCCCTTCCGCTGGAATGCAATTAAATCATGGAAAGAAATCTTGAGCTTTTGAAAAATGTGAAATAAGAGCTGGGAAAAGGAATTAGAAGTTGTAATTGACCATTGAAAGCACATTTCAGCAACAACATTTGAGTTTTTAAAAAAATACGATGGTTCAAGTCTTTTTATCTAAGAGAGTTCAGTGCTAACAGAAGCCATTAGGATAGAATCCTATGCCTCTTGGCAGCCTTTGTTTTCTCGAGGACCCACTGGGGTTACTTCCTACACCTTCTTCTGGGGACCCTAAGGATAGGCCTGCCTGCCCCTTCCTAGATACTTTCCCCATTCTTTCACCAAGCCTTCCATCCTCCTGAGAGAATTGTGAAATCGAATCTGTATCCCTAGCCCCAATCTCTTCTCATCTGATTGCTCCCTGGATATCATCATGATGACATACTTCAGATATCTCAAATTCAACAGACCCAATTGGATCTCTTCCTTTTTCTTCCTGCCCTCATGTGCATTCCTCTATTTCCTGTCTGCTTAATGGCACCACTATTTTCCTAATTGCTCCAGCTGAACACCTGAAAGTCATTCTAGACTCCTCCCATCCTATCTCTGTATCTTCTTAATTCCTCCTGAATATCTCCTCTTGTCCATCTCAGCTGCCCCCATCCTAGTTGCACCCATCATCATCCCCCAGACTTTCCAGTAGCTTCCACATGGTCTGTGTGTTCAGTCCCAGTCTCACAATACCACAGAACAGTTTAAAATGCAAAACTTACTGGATGTCACTCCCTTGCCCAAAATCCTTGGATTACTCCCTGCACAACAATTTAAGATCCAAGCCTGTGAGAATGGAATGTAAATTCCTCTATATTTTTTGGCCCTTGAACATACCCAGCCTTATCTCGTGACATCCCCCAACTCAGATACTCATGATACTGGACTGGCTATAGTTCCCAACGCATGTGCATCTCACACTTGTATGCCTGGCATGGGGAGGGCAAATAGTAAATGCTTACTGAACTGAGTGGGATTCATTTTTCTTCACCTACCCTTTGGAAGCAATAATCAACTATTTTTAGATTTTCCAAAGGGATTTACTTTTAAGAGGATGAAAATGGGAGGTTAAAAATAGCAGTACTTTGGGGGGGGGAAATCTAAAACATTTCAAAGTAAAAATGTATTCTTGGTCATCACTAATTCTAAGTAGTGACAGGTGTGATTTCTCTTTGCCCTTAATTTTATAGCTACAAAAATCCCATTCTGTCTTTTTTTCCCAAGGGGCACCATTCTCCTTAGGAACAAAGGCCCCATCCTCCACATCCTCCACCCTTTCTTCTATAAAAAGACTTTATTGAACAGTTAATAACTTTTTTTTATATCAAGGACTCTTTAAGAGTCTAATGAAGGCTACAGCCCTTCTTCCCTCAAGAAAATATACCTGAAATAGTTCTTGGCACATAATAAGACTCAACACGTATTTGTTAGGTGAAGGAAAAACCTTTTACATAAAAGTCTACAGCAAGGTTTAATGATGGTGTCTTGAATAATACTAAGAAGGGCAATTTGTTACATTGTGTTTAGTGAGATTTTCTTCCTTCTTTCAGTCTGGTCTCTTCATCAGAATATTTGATGTCTGAATTTTACAGTACTGATTATTTTACAGTATAATCAAAAAAATAAGTAACTAATGAAAGCCTGATAGCAGATTACTCTTTTAGAGTCATACAGTTTCTATTAGTGACCTCAGTTTTGCTTGAGTTATTAAGATGACAATTTAAGAATTCATATTTTGGTAGTAGAAACACCAATACCTAGGATTCCAGAGACTACAGAAACCACTTGTTAGCCTAGTCAGCATTGTGTATCTGTTGGGACTTACTGTAGTTGATAAATTAATTTACTACTTGATGTTCCTCTGTCCTTTATGTAATAATGATCACTTGTCTACAAGATTAAAAATCTTAAATTTTTCTATAATATACAGTATATTGCTTTTACAATAAGAAAAAAGCCAACATAATAAAAAGAAAACTATCTAAGTAGGACTATGAAGACTGTTCCAATATCCTCCTTGTAGCTTATTTAGCCACCTTTTCCCCCTTCGGGTCACTATATTATTCTATATCCTATAGTACTCTGTATGTTTCTCTGTACTACTCATGTCCTTTAAATTGGCTGAAAGCTTTAACCTGAGTCTGACAGAGGAATTGATGAACTATACTGGAAAGAAATAAGCAATTTCTCTTATCCTTCAATCACTTCATGATCTAGGGATAATTATTACCTCTAACCCTACAGATTATTCAGCTGATTGAAGGCAAAGCCTCTGCCTATGTATTTGCAAGTCCTGGATGTAAGAAATGGGATACTTGTGCTCCAGAAGTTATTTTACATGCTGTGGGAGGTCAGTCCTTTTATTTTGGGGAATTAAAGTCTTTATAGTTTTTATATTATGCTAAGACAAATTATTTCAGTATATTACTTTAGACTCTGAGGATATAAAAGCTCGAATAAATCCTAGAGATTAGTCAAATCCGACCCTGCATTTCAGAAGTGAGAAAGTAAATTTTTTAGCAAATTAATTTTTCCTTAGTTATTATTTGCCTTTTGGACTTTAATTTGCATACAGTTGATTTAATTAAACCCTTCTGGATTTGTGGCTTTAATGCTTCTAGGGTTTCTTTTCTTTTTTTTTTTTTTTTCCTTTGGAAAGTAAAATGTTCATCATCGTCTTTACCTCACTTAGTTTCACGTAAGCCAATATTGGTAAATATTGCAATCCTAGTGCTTAAGAACATGGAGTTAGATTTTTTTTTAGAATCTGACTGAAAATATATTATAAATATATGCATACTAAGATGATTTTTCAGTTTATATTAGACATTAGTTTACTTTTAGTCTTAAACAAAACACTTGATTTTTATTCTATCCTTTCTCCTAATATATTATCCATATTATCCCACCAGCATATTATATGACAAGGGAGTTTTTTTTTTTTAAGATTTATTTATTTATTCATGAAAGACATAGAGAGAGAAAGGCAGAGACGTAAGCAGAGGGAGAAGCAGGCTCCAGGCAGCGAGCCCTGATGCAGGACTCGATCCTGAGACCACGGATCACGCCCTGAGCCAGGGGCAGGTGCTCAACTGCTGAGCCACCCAGGCGTCCCATGACAAGGGAGTTAAATTTATCACAATCCCATCTCATTAGGATGCTAAATGAAACTAATGTAACACAATTATATTTGATGAACATACTTCACTTAAACTCTTATTAAATAAAGTGTTAATATTCAGTGGTAGAATGAAGAAAACCCTTTTGAAAATGGGAATAGTAGTGATGGAGCAGAACCAACAGGAAAAGTAATCACCTCAGGAAAAGAGAAATTAATTGATACCAAGAAATATGAATTAAAAATGCTAAATGAAATTAATCAGGGGGAAAAATATTTTTTAATCAAAATTGTTCTATAGTTTTAAATTCAAGTGAATTAAGCTTAACCTTTATAGTCACTCATTATTTTTCCTATCTTATCCAGAATTAATTGATATTATTACATAGGGAAGTAAGAGGCACTTAAAAATAACTAGGAACATAATGATCTGGCCAGCTGCTAATGTTGTATTGATGTTTCTTCTGTAGGCAAGTTAACTGATATCCATGGAAATGCCCTTCAGTACAACAAGGAGGTGAAGCACATGAACTCCTGCAGGCGTCCTGGCCACGCTGCGCAACTACGACTACTATGCAAGCCGAGTTCCAGAATCTGTTAAAAAATGCACTCGTTCCTTAAAGGAAAACCTCATGTACTTAGCTAGGAGAAGAACTTGATTCTCAGAGTAATATACCTTAAAACTAATTGAGTGGAATTAGAGTTCCACTTTTACCTTATTCATTGTTGATTGGTGATTTATATTTAGTTACTTTGGAGTAGGGAGAGAAATGAAAGAATTTCTTGATTAATTAATCACCCAGACCAATTGTGAGATCGGAAGGATTCATAAAGTAAGCATTTTACAGTTCTTTTCCTCCTTGTATTTGGAGGAATGAAAGGAGGGTTTCCTTTCAGCGCACCAATCTCGTCGGTTTTTTAATCAACATTCCTGTTATTGTGAACAAGATTCCTTTAGGGCACAGAATCACAAATGGTTACCTGAATCTCATTCTTGTTTTTCACAGTAGTATTAAGTTTTCCTTACTCCAATTATGAATATACTGAAATGTCATGTATGTTGATGAAACAGATTTATGGGAAAAGCTTCTTTGTAATAAATTATTTAATTCTAGCTCTTTATGTTCTTTTCCATCTTTTAAAATTTTTAAGTAGTATTTGAAAACGACATTTTGTCTACTGTGGGCATTACTTTATTCTTGTTGCGTCGGTGCAATACCTTACTGTGGCAAGTTAGGTACTTACCTTGGTTCTTTCCAAGGGGAGATTATAACATAAGCTATCAAAATTATTCTGACATTCTGTGCAGATTTTTTCTTTTTTTTAGGTCTCTCTCTCTCTCTCTCTCTTTTTTTAGGTCTCTTTCCAGGGCTTTTAAATAAATTTCTCTGTTACTGGACTGGGCAAGTAGTTTAAATTAATGGTTCTCAAACCCAACTACATACCAGAATCACCCAGGAGGCTTTTCAGAGGTATAGTCATATGCTCCATTGCAGCAATTATGATTTTGTGTGCATATATATATATATATAGTTTTTTTTTAAGTTATTTATTCATGAGAGACACAGAGCAAGGGAGAGACGCAGGCAGAGGGAGAAGCAGGCTCCATGCCGAGAGCCCAACGTGGGACTCGACCCTGGGCTGCCCAATGATTCTGTATATTTTAAGAAGGCTACTCTAGGGATTTTGATAATCATTAAAGTTTAGATAATATCTTCAGAACATCCATAACCTAGCCTGAAGAGGTCTTTGTGGCTTTGATACCTTTGACAATCCCAGTCTCTTGCAACTCTCTTCTCAGGGATTTTCTTCTTCCCTCTTCTAGCTGTTCGTACTTGGTCTCCTTTCTTAGTTTCATTTTGTCTTCCTTCCCTTAAATGCCAAGATTCTGCTCTAGGTTCTCTCTACTTTTTTAGTAGATGATCTAATCTACACATATGGCTTCATTTGGGCTGTTTGCCCCTATTTCCAAAATCTTTATCTAGTTTAGAATTCTCAGGGGCACCTGGCTGGCTCATTCAGTAAAGTGTGTGACTCTTCATCTTGGAGTTTTGAGTTCAAGCCCCACCTTGGGTGTACAGCTTACTTTAAACAAAACAAGACAAAACAAACAAAACACTTCTCAAATTCTAGATTGTCATGCCCAAGAGCTTGCTTTGATGTTGGGTATCTGTGAGTCGTTATGGCTCCAAAGCTCTTCATTCTTTCCCATCCCTCCTTAAATTATTTTACAAATCCTCAAGGTGATTCTAATAACTGGCCAAATTTGGAAATCACTTCCTAAATCCATTTACTTCTCTCTAAGAACAGAGTTCTCTATCTATAAGGAGGAGACTAAATCTAATTTTAAAATACCCAAGTGCAATGTGAGAATAACTTTGAAGGCATTTTCTATAGGCTATTTAAAAATGAGTTACCCAAGAGACATATTTGGAAGTCTTCATTCTCTCTTCATTCACGTTGCCTGTACATTAATTTACACCCTCATACCTCTTTATTTTTTTCCATAGATCACTGTGATACCTTCCTGACTAGTCTGCCTTCTTGCACTGTAACTCCTCTCCACTCCACTTATCATATCCTCCAGGGTGATTTTTCACAAAATTGAATCTAGTGGTGCCATTCTTTTACTTAAAATATTTCAGGGCTTCCTATTGCTTTCAGGATAAAATAACAAGTTTCTTGTCATAGCATGTTTACCTCAATGTCATGGCTTCTTCCTTCCCCAGCATCACCTCTGATCTCTAACTTATATCCAGCTAGCCATATTCAACTATTTAAAGTTCCCCCAAATACCATGCTTTCTCTCACCTTGGCTTCCATTCATTCATTCAACAAGTAATGTTTTGATCATGTGCTATGATCATTATGTTAGTCATTGTTGTAGGTACTAAACATTAAACAGTGGACGTAACACTGACGTAAGTGTTCTGTTGAGCTCATATTCTTGCAAAGCAAATCAGAAAATGAACAATTAAATGAAATTATTTAAATTGTGGTAAATGCTGCAGAGGAAATCAATTAGGAAGATTAACTAGAAAGCAACAAGGGTAGGAATGGGGGGCTGGAGGAGGATCTCCTTTACATAAAGCAGATCTTTTCTCTGGCAGGTGATGTCTGTACTGAAAACTGGATGAGAAGACATCAGTCATGTCAAGAGCTGGGATTTCTAGTAAGAATGTCTCTGAGAAAAGAAAGGAAAAAAAAAAAAAAAACAGGAAGGGAGCCAGAATAGATTGAAATAAAGTGAACAAGGAGAGAGGAATGTTTATAAGATGAAGTTGGGAAGGCAGGAGCCAGGTCATGTACAGCCTTACAGATTTTTTTGTTTAATTGTAAGGATTTAGGGGAAATAAAAATGACTATTAAAAGGTACAGGGTTGGGGATCCCTGGGTGGCTCAGTGGTTTGGCTCTTGCCTTCAGCTCAGGGCGTGATCCTGGAGTCTTAAGATTGAGTCCCACATCGGGCTCCCTGTGTGGAGCCTGCTTCTCCCTCTGCCTGTGTCTCTGCCTCTCTCTCACTCTCTGTGTCTCTCATGAATAGATAAAATCTTAAAAAAAAAAAAAAAAAGGTACAGGCTTTTCGTTTTTTTTTTTTTTTTGAATGATGGTTCAAAATTGTGTTAACGATTGGACAACTTTGAATACACTAAAAACCATTGAATTGCACACTTTAAGTTGGCAAGTTGTATGGTATTTGAATACATTTTAATGAAACTGTTAGAAAAAAAATTAAATAGCACCATGTGGCTAGTTCCCATCTTATTATATATAGCACAGCTCCATATCCTCTTCCTGGTTTATCACAACAATTTCTTTTTTTTTTTTTTAGGGTTTATTTATTTGAGAGAGAGAGAGAGCGCGCAAGCATACAAAGGGAGAGGGAGGAGGAGATTTCCCATTGAGCAGAGAGCCCGATGTGGGACTAGATCCTAGGACCCTGGGATCATGACCTGAGCTAAAGGCAGATGCTTAACTGACTGAGCCACCCAGGTGCTCCTTCCTAACAATTTCACCAACCACTCTACTCCAGCAAGGCATTTCAACTAAGCCTCAGAATTATAATATGCACTTGCTAAGGGATATTTTCATCTAGATATTTTACAGGCATCTCAAAAAGTCAGTCTGGGGCCAGATACTTTGCCAAACCTGTTTTCCTTTCTGTCTTCTCTTCATAGAAGATGACATAACCATCTACCCAGTCATTCACCCTGAAGTCTGGCAATAAACCAAGACACACCTGCTTCCCTCCCACCATTCCTTTCCCCAGCACTTCATCAGTCAGCATCGGGGATACCTCTTAAACATGTTGGAACTTGCCCCCTCTTGTCAATCCTGATTTTCACTGCCTTACTTTAGTTCTTCATCTTTCATCTTCTCTCCTACAGACTGTCGTAATCACATCTTAGCTGGGTCTCTCTGCCACCATTTCTGCACATCCCAATCCACCTGTCACACTGTTGTTGAAGCAGTCCTTGTAAAATGCAGTCCTAATCTTATCTCTCAGTGTACTTAAAATTCTTCACTGACTTCCTATCACAGGATAAAATCTAGCTCTTCAGAACTGTCTATAATTGAGTGTCTGCCTACGTTCCAGCCTTGTAATTTCTCGCTGCAAAATATTTTATGTTTTGGCAGTAACAAATTGGCCAGTTTTCTAAATACACACAGCTTCATGACTCCAGGCTTTAGCTCATGTTCTTCATTTGACCTCTTTTTTCCATCCTCTAGACCTCCCATCTCTTAGTGGAAGCTTTCCTTTACTCTTCTCTCCTCCCTCCCCAACTCACTATGGATAATTATTTTCCATCCTCTGAGCTACCTTTGTATTTTATGCAAACTTTCATTTATTCATTTGTTGATTTTTTCATTTGCTGTGCAGAAACTTATTTCGATGTAGTCCCAATAGTTTACTTTTGCTTTTATTTCCCTTGCCTTGGGAGACATACTTAGAAAAATATTGCTGTGGCTGATGTCAGAGAAATTATTGCCTGTGTTAGCTTTTAGGATTTTTATTGTTTCAGGTCTTACGTTTAGGCATAATACACTTTGAGGATTTTTTTAAAGATTTTATTTATCCATGAGAGACACACAGAGAGAGGCAGACACACAGGCAGAGGGAGAAGCAGGCTTCCTGCAGGGAGTCCAATGTGGGACTCGATCCCAGGACTCCAGGATCACACCCTGGGCTGAAGGCAGGCGCTAAACTGCTGAACCACCCAGGCGTCCCTTGAGTTTATTTTTGTATATGGTATGAGAAAGTGGTCCAATTTCATTCTTTTACATGTAGCTGTCCAATTTTCCCAACACCAGTTATTGAAAAGACTTGTATATTCTCGTGTATATAAGAATTGTATATTCTTGCCTTCTTTCTCATAGATCAATTGACCTTATAAGTATGGGTTTATTTCTGGGCTATCTTGGAATTATTTACAATCTGAATATGAGTCAACAGTTTAATGTGACTGTAAAGAGTTAATGTGGTATAACTTAAATAGCGATGTAATGGGCAAAATAAACAGACAGTGCTTCTCCCTGCACCCTGCCCTGATCACGCCACACTCAGAACATATTGTTCAGTTCTGAGGATCACATTTTAAAAGGCACATTGAGTAACTGGAGCATGTTTGGAAGAAGGCAGCTGGGATAGGTTAAAACTATCATTTGAAGGATTATTGAAAAGACTGGAAGACATCTGGCTTAGAGAATAAAGACATGGGAGATATTCTGACAGCCTCTAATGTATGAAAAGTTGTCATTAGAGGATCCCAGACTTGTTCCTGCATAGTCTCTGAAGATAGTGGACAGCTGAACAGAAAAGCAAACTTAGGTGGATCTAACAGTAATAGGTGCTTACAAACGGAGGGGGCTGTCTTGAACAGTATTCCTCATCACTGAAGGTGCTAAAAAATAGGTTATTTGGCTATTCATATATTTATTTTTATTTTTTTTAGTTATTCATTTTTTTAAAAGATCTATTTATTCATGAGAGAGAGAGAGAGAGAGAATGGGAGGGGCAGGCTTCCCACAAGGAGCCCAATATGGGACTCGATCCCAGAACCCTGAGCCGAAGGCAGACTCTCATACGCTGAGCCACTCAGGCATCCCTCTTCATTTTTTTAAAAAAGTTATTTATTTATTTATTTTAGCAGAGGAGGGGCAGAAGGAGAGAGAGAATCTCAAGCAGACTCTCCACCAAGTATGAGCAAGACACAGGGCTTGATCCCGTGATTCTGAGATCATGACCTGAGCCAAAATCAAGGGACAGACGCTTAATCTGAGCCATCTAGGTGCCCCTTGTTTGTTGAATAAATGATTTCAGTATTCTTTATGCATTTTATAATGCATCATATGGTAAAAGACACTCAATATGAAAAGAATTTTGAAGAGAGACCCAAGGCTTTCTGAGCCAATAAACAATGATCTCTTCCTTATACATCATATAGGATTCAATCACTCTGTAATATTTGGGAAGTGTACATCTGTGATGTTTCTGGAAACTCTGCTGGATTCTTTGTGAAACTCAGTAACATCAAAGAAATCCTGAAAGTCACATTGACCAAGAGGAATATATTTGGAAGAAGGCAGCTTTAAGATACCATATAATGTATCATAGTACTAGCACCGTGTGAACACATAGCTTACTACCTAGATGGAAGCTGTGACCAATTCTGGAACATGAAGTATAGGTTGATGAAGTGGAAGGGCCCATACCCAGGGAGGAATGTGATTTTCATCTTGGAGTTCTTAATAGTAATAAAATAAATGCTGAGCATGATGATACAAGTTTCCTCATCTTAATGGCATAAAATAGCACTTTATAATTCTCTTTTCCCTACCTCCTCTAACCATTACCTCATTTAGCTTTATTAAAGTGTTTCCACACATTTAGAAAAAGATAGTATTATCTCTTGGCCATTTATGATATACTGTGACCAGGGAAAATAAAAGGCTCTTTCATTGTTTTATGTGTGAATGAAATTATGAGTCTATAATCATAAATAAATCACGTATGTAATAAAAGGGCCAAAACATAGAAGCTGAAATGGCAGCAGCATAAGGAGCTCTCTGCTAAATGATTTTAAAGGGATAAATTTTATGCAGAAAAAATAACAAAAGATGATCCAAGACTGCTCTGATTTCAAGTAGAACATTTTGTCTAATTTACTAGTGTAGATAGACCATCAATGGAGAATATGAGATTAAACAGGCTACAGGACCATCTTACAAGGCTAAACAAGTAACAGTTCCATTTCTCACTTTTGTGTTGTGTTTAAAAAACACTAATCTGTAAATATTATGTCTGAAAGGCTATAGATAAGAAATGCAAGATTAGCAAAAATTAAAAGCTTTTTAAAGACAGCAAAAGGGATATGGGAAAGTATATTCAAGTCTGAAACTTGAATAAGTTATCGGTCACATGAAAATCTGAGGGAAAGTGAGACACCTGGGTGGCTCAGCGGTTGGGCATCTGCCTTCAGCTTAGGGTGTGATCCTGGGATCCGGGATCGAGTCCCACATCAGGCTCCTTGCAGGAAGCCTGCTCCCTCTGCCTATGTCTCTGCCTCTCTCTCTGTGGCTCTCATGAATAAATAAATAAAGTCTTGAAAAAAAAAATCTGGGGAAAGGTAATTACAGGCAAAAGGAAGGTGGTACAAACAGCCGTGCTAGTATTCTTTTTATTTATTTTTTAAATTTATGATAGTCACACAGAGAGAGACAGAGACAGAGACAGGCAGAGGGAGAAGCAGGTTCCATGCACCGGGAGCCCGACGTGGGATTCGATCCCGGGTCTCCAGGATCGCGCCCTGGGCCAAAGGCAGGCGCCAAACCGCTGCGCCATCCAGGGAGGGATCCCCTAGTATTATTCTTTTTTTAATATGAGTAAGTCATTGGCTTACTGACAATATATTTTATAAAATAAAAGAAAATAGATGTTAGGGTCTCAAATATTACCCAAATTCGAAGAAATGGAGAAGTCTGGGTTAATAAGTTTGAAAAGCAGGTATAATTGGTTTGATTTATGTAAAACAGTTCATGAATGATATTTTAACTTCAGAAGATGCAGTGTTGAAATAGCTCTTTGTCCAGTCTGGGAGCTGCATATTTTGTCCAAGGGGAATTTATTTATTTATTTATTTATTTATTTATTTATTTATTTATTTATTTAATAGGGAGGAGAGAAAGGGAAAGGGGGGGAGCAGGGGAGAGGGAGAGAGAATCTTACCTAGGCTCTAGGACCAGCAAGGAGCCTGATGAGGGGACTCGATCCATGATCCTGATCATGACCTGAGCCAAAATTAAGAATCTGATGCTTAACCAACTGAAACACCCAGGCACCCTTGCAGGGATTCTTTTAAAGGGAATTTTAATGGGAAAAAAATGTAGTTTTACATGTGGAAAGAGAAATAGGGACACATGGTATTTCAAATATTAAATTCTTGATTATGACTGATACTAGGAAAACAAATCGAATAGAACCTGTTTATTTCTAGCAATCAATTTACTGGAACAACTCTGTGAGCTTTTACCAAAAGTAGTGACCGCTGATAGCATCTCGGGAGAAGAGGCTCTGCCAAAGAAAAATGCTGTTGGTTTGAATGTGAAGAACAGAAAGGGGTGATCACAATGGAAATTTTCATAAATTGACAATGATGTTGGAAGTTTCCATGCCAGTGGCAGCTGCAGATTCTGTGCCCTACTCAGTCACCTCAACAACGGACTTGGCGTAGGACTTTAGATATCTAGCCCCCCTGGTTCCTGGCCAGGCCCTGTTGATTGAGGTGTCCATTATTCCCATGGCTCCCAGCATGGCCTTGACATCAGAGCTCTCTCTTCCACTTTGAAGTTAAGTATAGATCTACATCTCTCTTGCTCACATTCTCAGTTGCCTAGGTTATCAATTTTTTAGTGGCGTGTTTATCTTCAGACCACTTACTTCCTTTGGCAGCAGCAAATCCTGCTTAGATCTGCATGATCAATCAGATCAGCAAAGTCATGCTTGCCTTTTTATGGTATTCCAGGATCTTGGCTTGCACATCCTTCAGGAAGGCAAAGCTAAAGACCTTGCTTTGCTTCATCATCTGCTTGGATTGGCTCATATTCAGCCAAAAATCTCCTTCTTCAGTATGTTCTTTACCAAATTCCTGGTCCCGCTGCCCTTTGAAATAGACTCTGTTCCATCAGGCCAGTACAACGGAGCTGCTAAGGGAGCCACTGACAAGTAATTCTTGATGTTCTTCATTTGTTTGGCTTTCCACCCAGGAATCAACCTTTTTTACTTTCTTCAGCGTTTACATAATCAACAGATCCCACACTGGCTAGGTTAAGTTTGTTATCATTCAAGTCCTGAAGAAACTGATGCATCATTTTTCCTGCATCGTTAGAGCTGGTTGGTTGTGATGTTCAGTTCATATACATCAGAGGGTTTTTTTTTTAAGATTTTATTTATTTATTAGAAAGAACACATGGTGGGGGAGGGGCAGAGAAAGAGAGAGAGGAGCCATTCCCTGCACAGCAGGAAGCCTGCCTGATGCAGGGCTTGATCCCAGGACTCTGACTGAGATCATTACCTGAGCAGAAGGTAGACACTTAATCAACTGATCCATCCAGGCGCCCGGTTTCTTTGATTCAGTTAAAAAAAAACAAAAAACAAAAAAAACCCGAAAGACTTTTGAAATCCTGACTTTCAACTTGATCTGTTGTAGCCCTTCCTTCTGTCTCTGTGATTTGCGTCAAACTTCCCTCTCATTCTAGAATGATGTAATCTCAAGATCCCTTCATCGCATATGCCAAAACTCTGCTTCTGAATAGTCCAATTTACAGGGTCTGGGGGCCTAGGATTCAGATAGATCTTTCCTTGGGAGACACACTTTAGTCTACTGTCTGCCCTGTGGGCCGTACCTCCTGGTGTCAGGCCTTTGCACAGCCCCCTCTTTTGTACCTGGACGGGATCTGTGGGACTCACTGGTCACCAGTCAAGTGGTGCAAAAGTGACGCCCTGTGATTTCCAAAGCCAGACCAGAAGGGACGCTGCAGTTTACACCTTGGTCTTTTGGAGCCTTCCCTCTCGGTACCCAGGCGCCCCACAAGTCCTACCACCCGCTGGGGGCCTCCCAGGGAGAGGGCCCGAGAAACTAGGGCGTGGGGGTGGGTGCGGCTGAGGCCTGGCGGCCGCACTCCCCACACCAGGGTCGGCCCGCCGCCAACCTGCCTAGCCTCCCGTCAGAGGGCACCGAGGGACCCCACTGAATGCCAGTGGGGCATCGCCGCCGGCGGCCGCGCGATGACGTTGACGCGGTTTTATATCATGGGTCCTTGGCTCCTTACACACACACACCCTCCGTCCTCCACACACCCTCACACACCCTCCCTCCTCACACACCCTCCACACACCCCCTCACACACAGCCTCCCTCCTCCACACACCACACACACCCTCCCTCCTCACACACCCCCTCACACCCTCCACACACCCACACACACACCCTCCTTTCTCCACACACCCACACCCTCCACACCCCCTTACACACACCCTCCCTCCTTCACACACACCCTCACACACACCCTCCCTCCTCCCCACACCCCCACACACACCCTCCCTCCTCCACACCCCCTCACCCTCCCTCCATCACACACACCCACACCCTCCTCCACACACACCCCCAATCCCCCTCCACTACCCCCCCCATCACAACATCAACCCCTAACCTCCCCCTCCCTCCTCCACACACCCTCACACCCTCCACACCCCCTTACACACACCCTCCCTCCTTCACACACGCACCCTCACATCCTCCCTCCACACACACCCTCACACACACCCTCCCTCCTCCACACCACCCTCACACACACCCTCCCTCCTCCACACACCCTCACACACACCCTCCCTCCTCACACCCTCCCTCCTCCACACCACCCTCACACACACCCTCCCCTCCTCCACACACCCTCACAATACACACACCCTCCCGTCCCCACACACCCTCCCACACCACACCCCTCCTCTCCACACACACCCCCACACACCCACCCAACCCCCCCCCCCCACACACCCTCACACACACCCCTCCCTCCTCACACCCCTCACACCACACCCTCCCACCCTCCACCCACCACCCCCACACACACCCACACCCTCCACACACCCCCACACACACCCTCCCTCCTCCACACCCCCTCACCCCCCCTCCACACACACCCACACCCTCCTCCACACACACCCACACCCTCCACACCCCCTCACACACACCCTCCCTCCTCCACACACCCTCACACCCTCCACACCCACACCCACACCCTCCCTCCACACACCCCCTCACATCCTCCCTCCACACACACCCTCACACACACCCTCCCCCTCCACACACCCCCCACACACCCTCCCCCCCTCCACACCCCCTCCCTCCTCCACACACACACCCTCCCTCCTCCACACACCACCCTCCCTCCTCCACACACCCTCCCTCCACACACACACGCACACTCTCCTCCCCACAGAGGGTGTGGAGGAGAAACCCGAGGACCCCGTGGAAGGGGCGCTTGCAGAGTCCAGGCGAACAACGTCAACACAAAACCGGGCACCAGCTTTCAGAAATGCCTTTTACAAGTAAACCCTCCTTAAGCATTATTTTCACCTACGAAACTAACTCTTGGAAATACGTTCTTGTTTTGAAAAACCACGAGGAAACACGAGAAAGGCCGCCCCAGCCCCAGCGCAGCCTCGGCCGTCAGTCTGGGGCGCACGCCTCCGCGACCCCGCGGTGTTTACAAACGCGCGGCGCCACCCCCGGCAGCCGCTCGGCTGGCTCGCCGCCCGGCCTCCCGCCCACGCCTCCCGCCCACGCCTCACGCCCACGCCCGCACACGCTCGAACCGGTCTCACGACCTGCCCCTCGCTTTACGAAGTGTCGTAAATCCCGTTCGCTTCAGCGTCCCCGCGGCGCCACGTACGCCCTCCGGTCCCCAGGCGCAGAGGGGGCGGGGGCGGGGGCGGGGGCGGGGGCGGGGGCCTCGGGCGCCGCGGCGGGGCGGAGGCGGCGCACGGCGATGACGCACGCGGTGCGCGCCAAGACGGCGGCAGCCACGACGCAGGGGAGGGGCGAAGGCTGCGGCAGCGTCCGGCGCGCGCACACGTTGCAGCTTCTCGCTTTCGGCGGGTTCGGAGGGGTTCAGGCGGCCGTCGGGCGCGCTGACGGGCAGCCGCGGACCCGGGGCGATGGCGACGCTCTGTCTGACCGTGAATGCAGGAGACCCTCCGCTGGGTAAGGGGCCGAGGCCGCGGACCCGCGGGGGTTGCATCAGCCCGGGAGGGTGCGGGGCGGGGAAGGTCGCCGGGCCCGGCGTGGCGCAGTGGCGGCCGCGGTCTGGGGGAGTAGGCCCGCCCTCGCCCCGAAGCGGCTCCCGGAGCAGCTGTGCGCCCCGCGCCTCCCGCCCCGCGGCGCGCCGCTCGGCTCCTGACGGCGGCTTCTCGGGCGCGGAGGGAGGCGTGGTGTGAGCCGGGCCCCGCGGGCCCCCGCCGGCCCCCGCCTCGGACCTCTCCCCTCAGCCTGCCCTCCTCCCGCGGGCGTTGGAGATGGCTTGCCCTGCACACCCGAAGCGGCTCGTGGAAACACCGTTCGGCACTTAAAACCCCGGCGTCTTCTCGCCTCCTCTTTGAGCTTTACGCCCTCCCCCCTCCCCCCCTTCCTTAAGCTGCCTCTTCTCAGAAAAGATCTTCCATCCGCTCGACTGACTTTAGGATTCGCGGCGCTCCCGGGGAACGGGGCAGAAGACGGTAGGAGCTGAGCTGAGGTTGCGTTTATTTTTTAATTAGCGGCGGCAGAGTAATCGCTGGGACGCTCGGGTACCCTGCGGCCCCGGGGGTTGCCCTGCTCCACACCCTTGGACGCGCGCCGCGCCGGAGCGCTCGTCGGGTCTGTCACCTTCCTCGTTGCACGTTACATTCTGCTTAGATCTGATTTTTTTTTTCCCTGTGACCGAGGTTCCTGGACATAGATAGCTTAGAATTCCGGCCCCCCCCCCCTTTTTTTTTTACTTTGGGAACTTACAGAAAAGAATTTAAGTAGTTTGTTAGTCTCCTGGCTGTTAATGTGTATGCATAGTATAGACTCACGAGTACTTAAAAAAAATTTCTTTTTCTGGAATTTTATTTTATTTTTTTTAATTTTTATTTATTTATGATAGTCACACAGAGAGAGAGAGAGGCAGAGACACAGGCAGAGGGAGAAGCAGGCCCCATGCACCGGGAGCCCGACGTGGGACTCGATCCCGGGTCTCCAGGATCGCGCCCTGGGCCAAAGGCAGGCGCCAAACCGCTGCGCCACCCAGGGATCCCCTGGAATTTTATTTTTAAGTAAGCTCTGCACCAGACTTGGGCTGCAAGTCAACGGCCAACACCAGGAGTCACCTGCTCTACCGACTAAGCCAGCCAGGCGCCCCCACAAGTACTTTTTTTTTTTTTTTTTTAAATGTGGGAGAAGGGCAGATCTTTATTTTTATTTTTATTATTATTTTTTATTACTTTTTTTCTAATTTTATTTATTTACTCATGAGAGACACAGAGAGAGGCAGAGACACAGGCAGAGGGAGAAGCAGGCTCCATGTAGGGAGCCCGATATTATTTTTAAAGATTTTATTTATTTATTCATGAGAGGGAGATTGAGAGGCAGAGACACAGGCAGAGGGACAAGCAGGCTCCATGCAGGGAACCCGATGTGGGACTCGTTTCCAGGTCTCCAGGATCCCACCCTGGGCGGAAGGCAGGAGCTAAATCACTGAGCCACCCGGGCTGCCCAGGGCAGATCTTTAGATGCAATTGGTCATATAGGCTTGACAAAATTACTCGTTACATTGTCAACTTCGGTGGTGTTCTGAGTCTTTTGGAATAAAACCCACAATTTAATAGCCATTTTAAATACTTTAGAGATGGTAAGGTTTTAGCATATTGGCTCCAGTAATTATGGGCTAACCTCACACACATCAATAAACTCTAAAAGAAATGGGCTTGCTCTTTGGGCTGGAAAGCACTAGGCAATGTGGTCTCGTAGTTAAAAGCGAAAACATTTGGTTCCTGGAGACCTGCGTCCAGTCCTGGTTGCCGAGCCATGGCAGGTTCCGTGTTTGGCTTCTCCCACCATTCCCTTGACTAAGAAAGGAGGAATAGATTTTTATCTACCTAGGGTTGGTTGCCAGAAGTAAATGAGACTGTAGGCAAAATTTCTGACACATTTTAGATATTCCATAGCTGTAGTTTTTACTAGTATTACTTAGAAAATCCCCCATTTCCTTAGTGCATTAATAGAACGCGGGGTCCCATTCTGACTGTTCTGGAGGAGGATTATAAAGAAATTTATTGTCATTTTGAGCTGTAGACCAGTTACAGAATATATGTATGTTTGTTTCTCCTCTCCTTTTTTAATTCGTCCCACTGTTTGATTAAAATATACACGTTTAAATCAGTACAATTGGAGGAAGTCTTTAGAGAAAGAGATTGCATTACTGGAATTTCCCTGTTTTACATGCATTCAGCATGTGAAGTTTTTTTTTTTTAATCTTAAAATAATTTCAAATTTAAAAGGTGCAAGGATAGAACAAAGTACATGTTTCCTTCTGTACCACTGGAGAGCATACTGCAGATAATGATGCTTCAACATCAGGAATCCGCCAATGTTAACAGCTCTCAAGCAAGGAAACTCTTTATGTGACTTGACAGGACCATCAAAATCAGGAAGTACACATTGATACCATTCTTCCATTTAATGTACAGACCCTATTCACATCCCAACACTAATTGTTCCAGCAACACTCTCCTTAGTACAGGGATCAAAATCCAGAATCATGGCTTTGCACCTAGTTGTCATGTCTCTCCCGTTTCTTTCATTCTGTAATGTTTCTTCAATCTTTCCTTGGCTTTCATAGCTTTGACCTCTCTGAAGACTAAAGACCACTTACTTGAATGTTCTGATCAGATCGTTTGATGTTTTCTTATGGTTATATTCAGCTACGCATCTTTGGCAAGAGTAATAAAGTGGTTCATTATTCTTCATTGCAATCCATTAACTGATGCATGAATTTGATTTTTCCTGTTACTGATGATCTAACCTCGATTACTTAAGATGGTGTCAGCCAGCTTTACACACTGCAAAGTTTTGCCTTTGCATTTACCAGGCATTTTGTGGAGAGATGCTTTGGGACCATATCCACATTCCACTCAGACCTTCCTTTACTGGTTTCTGCATCCATTGATGCTTCCTGCTTAACTTGATTATTATTAAGATGATGCCAAAAGATGACCTTCCGATTCTGCTTTTTTTTCTACATGTATTAGTTGGCATTTTTCTGTCAGAACATATTTTCCTTTACCATTAAAAAAATTCATAACAAAATGTACTCCGGTTATGGTGTGTATTATTTACTTTTATCCTTTAATGTTAAAATTTTATTTTAAAAAATTAGTCTTGTTGAGTTATAACGTGCATTTACTAAACTTTGCTAATTTAAAATTGGCAAATATGTACAATAACCACTGCAATAATGACAGAATATTTCTCATTTTGGAAAGTTCCCTTCTGCCCCTTTGCAGTCAGTTCCCTTTCCCTATCTCTGGTCCCTGATAGCCACTGATCTGCTTTCTGTTACTATTGTTTTGTTTTTTCTAGAATTTTACATACATTGAATCATATCATGTATATTCTTTTGTATCTAGGTTAATGTTTTGGGATTCATCTATCTTGTTGCCTGTAACACCACTTCATACTCTTTATTTGCCAGTAGAATTTCATTGTAAGGATACACTACAACTAGTATCATTTACATTAGCAGTTACATTGCTACTGTTTGCCAGTGGGAGCCCCTCCAGGTTGGCCTCTGAGTCATTCTGGCATATCTGTTTGAGTATTTGCTTTCTGGCACAAAATTTTCTAGGTCTGTCTTGTACTTTCCCTGCCACAGCCCTGTTTCCAGTGGAGCTTGATATTTAGAAATCAGTATCTGGGTGCTGGTGGTCTGTGTTAACCAAATTTAAAGGGTAAAGGATTAATGAATCGATTTAGGGTATTTAGTAAGTGTTGAGAAGCAGATTATAAGTGTTTTAGAGTTTGACTTCTGGACTGCCTTAGGCTTGCATTCAGTTCCTCAGTGCCACATATTTAGTCAAGGATTTTGGGTTCATTATTTAATCTTTACAAGCTTCAATTTCCTCTTCTGTAAAACAGAGATAAAGATGTCTACCTCTTAAGATCACTACAAAGATTAAGAATTATAATAAGGTTGTAAAACAATTTAGCATGATGCCTGGTAATCACTCAGATGCTATAAACAATAGTTTTTAAACAAGGCATTATTCTCATTTCTTGTCTCCTGTGGGAGGAAAAGATTTATTTCAAGACCCTTAAGTGGAAGCTGAACATACTCAAAATTAGCTGGACTATGCTAGTGAATAGTTTCTGATATATTATTTCTCCAAGACTAGAAGGTTATCCTTTCTGTTTATAGACTACTGGGGAAAAAGTTTACTTCTTGCAGGACTTAATAATGACTTGTTGAGTCATTCTTACTGCTTTATGATTCAAGTTTTTTTTTCTTTTTTTTTATGATTCAAGTTTTAAGTACTACATTGTTAATAAAAATCTTTTCATCTCATTACTTTTAGGAGCTTTGCTGGCTGTAGAACATGTGAAAGACAACATCAGCATTTCTGTTGAAGAAGGGAAAGAGAATATTCTTCATGTGTCTGAGTAGGTACTTTTATATTTGTTTTCAGTACTGAACAGCATTTTTTAAATATTCAGAATTCAGTGTTCTCTGTTTGATATGCTAGTTGGTAGATTGTAGAGAGAAGTATGCTTTTTTCCCTCATTCTTAAAAGAAGCATATCCAGATACTTGTATTTGTCAGCAAGCTATCTGATCCCACTTAAAATCTAAAAGGAACTAGAGATGTACAGAAAGTTTTTTTTTTTCTTTTTACTTCTCTGTTTTCGCAGCATTCTTTTTTTTTAAAAAAGATTTATTTATTTATTCGTGAGAAGCACACAGAGAGAGAGAGAGAGAGGCAGAGACACAGGCAGAGGGAGAAGCAGGCTCCATGCAAGGAGCCCGATGTGGGACTCGATCCCGGGTCTCTAGGATCACACCCTGGGCTGCAGGCGGCGCTAAACCGCTGCGCCACCGGGGCTGCCCTTTTCACAGCATTCTACAATGAGCATATATTGTATGTTTTTGATGTATGGAAGATTAAACGTCTTTTTTTTCTGGAACCCACTGAGAAGAATAAAAAAGAACTGGAATAGGAGATATTATTAATCTTAATTTTAGTTTAATGAAACAAATAGGCACAACCTGGTTTCAGATTCTTTTTTTTTTTTTTTAAATTTTTTTTTTAAATTTATTTATGATAGTCACAGAGAGAAAGAGAGAGAGAGAGGCAGAGACATAGGCAGAGGGAGAAGCAGGCTCCAGGCACCGGGAGCCCGACGTGGGATTCGATCCCGGGTCTCCAGGATCACGCCCTGGGCCAAAGGCAAGCGCCAAACTGCTGTGCCACCCAGGGATCCCCTCAGATTCTTTTAAGAATACTTTACCACGTGGTAAAATCTGAACCAAATTAAAAGAAGTTTTCAAGGGTATTCTCGAGCAGGATACAGATTTGAAATGTGTTTAAAAGATCAATAATAATAAAAAAAAAGATCAATAATAAACTGACAAAAAGACTTACATTGAGAAAGGGGCAAGATCCACAAAAACACATACTCAGACACACTCTTCTACTCTCCATCTTCCCCTTCCTCCCACTGTAGTTGTATCATAATTTTTTTTTTTTTTTTTAAGATTTTTATATTTATTCATGACAGAGAGAAAGGCAGAGACACAGGCAGAGGGAGAAGCAGGCTCCATGCAGGGAGTCTGATATGGGACTCGATCCTTGGACTCCAGGATCACACCCCAGGCCCAAGGCGGCGCTAAACCGCTGAGCCACCGGGGCTGCCCCTGTATCATAATTTTGGTTCCACTGCCGTTCAGTGTTTACACTGTAATGACCCCGTAAGTTTTATTCACTGCTGAGCCACATACTATGATTAGTTTGTGTATACAACTTTTACTTTTCCATGGAATAATTGTTTGTTTGCTTTGTTCTCTTCTAAAACCTCTCTGATTCCTGATCTTTTTTATATTACTTCAGTAGTTTGTAGGAATATTTTCTTGTGATTCAGTATTCTGAAATTTCACAGTAATATGCTCTGGTATGGGTCTGTTTTGTTGTTGTTAAGATTTTATTTTTAAGTAATCTCTACATCTGGTGTGGAGTTTGAACTCACAACCCCGAGATCAAGAGTCACCTGTTCTATTGACTGAGCCAGCCACATGCCCTATGTGGGTCTATTTTTAATCTGTTTCACTGGGTACTTGGTCCCCTTTGAATGTGAAAATTTGGAGAACCTTCTTTTTTGGAAAATTTAAAAAATTTTATCTTTGATGTTTTTTTCTTCCTTTTTCTGATCTTAAATGGATGTTGGGATTAAGTATCACCTTCATTATCCATCTATTTTTTCTTTACTTTCTGGAGAGTTCTTCACTTTATCATCCTGTTTTTTTTTTTTTTTTTTCCTAACTGAGCTTTCTATCTCTGCTATTATATTTTTAGTATTTAAGAGTGTTTTTTTTTTTAATTTTTTGAGTACTGCTTTTACAGTATCCTGTTCTTGTTTTATGACTGCAATATATTTTTCATTGTTTAAAGGAAATTTATTTATTTACTTTTTAAATTTTCTTTCCCTTAATTTGTCCAAGTTGTATTTTCCATGTGTTTATTTTGGTTACTATCTTTCAAGTTAAAAGCTTCCTTCAAATATTTGATAACTCCTGATGACCTCCTCAGATTTTGATTGGAATTTAAAGCTGTTTACAAGTTCTGACCTTACATCTGACAAAGATGTGTTAGCTTTGAGCATACTTTGGGATGGACTGAGCATCAGAGCGAACTTCTGATGTTATATCCTTAGTTATTTCTTCTTAGACCAATCAGATTATTCAGTGAAGACTTTCAGTCTCCTGTTTGGAAGGTAAAGAATTGATGCCAGAACAATTTGAGAGCTGAGGGTGGGAAGAAGGCTAGGGATCTCAGCATCTGGTATGTATACACACACATTCATTCTCCCAGTTACCTGCATAACCCAGCTCACAGCTATGCCAGATTTCCCCCAGTTGAGAGACCCTTTGTTTTACTCCTTAGAAAATAAAGCTTCAGTTTTTGCCAAGATTGAGTAAGGGGAGCAGTTGAGCAAAGCAGAATAGGGTCTGATGGATTCTGTTTCCCACTCCTTAGACTTTCCACCACCCCTCCTTGTTTTAGCCCCAGTTCACTCTCACGTCCATTGATTCATGTCTTCCATGGATTCTAAAATTCAGGTTGGTTGGTTTTCAGCTTTGTCCACTGCCCACTTAAAATCCAGTTTCTTCAGACCTGTTGAATCCATCTGCTGTCTAGCTTCTTTTTTTTTTTGTCTAGCTTCTTAAACTGTATTGTTACTGTTTCTTCTCCTTAGTCTCTTTTTCCTTATGGGTGTGTGTCTTTTAAAAAAATAAATTTGGGGGTAGCCTGGGTGGCTCAGCGGTTTAGTGCCGCCTTCACCCAGGGCGTGATCCTGGAGGCCCAAGATTGAGTCCCACATCGGGCTTCCTGCATGGAGCCGCTTCTCCCTCTGCCTGTGTCTCTGCCTCTCTCTCTGTCTCTGTCTCTGTATCATGAATAAATAAATAAAATCTTTAAAAACAAGTAATTTTTTACAGAACAATTTTGATGGGATTTGATCTGTACTGTACCTGGAAGTTGATGCAACCAGCCTCTATGAGTGTATATCCTTGACTTCTCTCCTTTGATTTATTTTAAATCACTGTTCTTGCTACCCCAGTTATATTTTCATATTTTCACCATTGAATAAATAGAAGGACAAAGCTTTATAGATAGTTCACTCTGAACTGAATTGTTGAATTTAGCTGAACATTCAGAACAGAATAAATTAGATTTTTTTTAACTGTAGTGGTAAATACATGGTAAACATAAGGTTTATATTTTTATAGTTCTTTGTAAGTCTCATAACTCCTACTGATTTGCTAGAGCTATGGTAATATTTTATCTCATGCTTATGTTCTAGGAATGTGGTATTCACAGACATAAATTCCATACTTCGCTACTTGGCTCGAGTTGCAACCACAACTGGGCTCTATGGCTCGAACCTTCTGGAACATACTGAGGTAAGAAATGAATTTTTCCTTAGGTTTGTTTTGCTTTGATTTATGCTTCTGTTCTTCTGGGAATTTTATTTTATTGTTGGCTTATGTGCTATTATTCTGTGTAAGGATATTAATGGAGTTTAGTGATAGACCTGGCTAAGAAAGTCTCCTCTTTTTTTAATTTTCAGAGGAAAAAATCAAACCTCATAGCTCCTAAGTTTGAACTTTTTTTCCCCCCTCTAAGTTTGAACTTTAAATCCCATACAAGCTGTCTGGTTGTGTCAGTGAGTACTGTCTTCTTCCTAGATTCCTGGAGTTTCAAAGCTGGATATGACTGTGTAGATCATCTTCTGCAACTCCCTTAACTTTACAGATGAGGCAGCAGGCCTAGACAAGTTAAGAGGTTTTCCCAGGGTCACACTCATAGTTTGGATCTCCTTTTCCTTTCTAGGTATATACTCTAATTACAGCAGCTGTAGATTAACTTCCAGTAGTCTGTTTCCAGTTACTTGTTTGTATTCAGCTCCAAGTCTCCTGAATTTTATAAAATTAAATATATAAGGAATAGTTTCCTAGGTATTTACTTTTAAATTTTGCAGGTGGATGAATCTGTTTGGCTAGGAATCACCTATTTGTTTTGATTAAGTGGGAATCCCTGGGTGGCGCAGCGGTTTGTTTTGATTAAGTGGGTTATTCCTTCCTGCTGCCAGTTCTCAAATCTTTTTTCTTTTTCTTACCTGAAGTGCCCCTCTGTATCTCTGCAGAAAACAAAAAACCCACAGAACTAGAGCAATGAAATTTGTTTTTTAAAATGCCAATTTAGATCTCAGGTAAATTAAATGCACATAATGGCAAATTCTATAATTTGAGGTAAGATAGGCATGGTTCTGAGGTCATTTGCTTAAATCTAAACCTTGAGGTGTGCATTTCTTTTCTATTATGTCCACAGATTGATCACTGGTTGGAGTTTAGTGCTACAAAATTGTCTTCATGTAATTTGTTTACTTCTGCAATCAACGAGCTCAATCATTGCCTATCTCTGAGAACATACTTAGTTGGAAATTCCTTGAGCTTAGCAGATTTATGTGTTTGGGCCACCCTAAAAGGTATCAGTTATTCTTTCTGAAGAATGCTCTCTTTTTATTACTTGATATTTTGCTGAATATGTATGCATATTTCTACATATATACATATGTATATATCTGTGTATGTGTGAGAGAGAGAGAGGGTGGGTTGTGTATATAGAAAGAGAATCATTTAGGACTTCCTTGGAAACAGATGACTGCCTTGGCTGTTTTATTCCTGTCCAGGTACAGGAATTCCCAATCCTTTGCTGTCACAAGAGGTCATCTCTCTCTCACTAACCCAGCTCCCTTCTGCTTGTAAAGCTGACCTTGGTCCTGCTTAAAGAAGCCCTTATCCCATTTTTATCAGCACCTCTCCTGTCTCAGCCATTCCTTTATTCCAGGCATTGTTGTCTCTGATTACTTGATAGGGGTGTCTGTATGTTTGAGGAATGGTGTGGAGTGTTTCCTCTTGGAGGTCACAAAATCTTTTTTTTTTTTTTTTTTAAGATTTTATTTATTTATTCATGATAGACATAGAGAGGCAGAGGGAGAAGCAGGCTCCATGCGGGACCCAATCCCGGGACTCTAGGATCGCGCCCTGGGCCAAAGGCAGGCGCTAAACTGCTGAGCCACCCAGAGATCCCATGAATTCTTTTTTCTATGACTTGTTGGCAACAGGATGAGATTATAGGATTGATGAGAGATATAAACAGGACTTGAATTTTGTTAATTTTCTTTAAAAAAATAAAAAGCAAAAGTGCCAGATTTTATCATTCTTTAAATCTGCGTTTTATGGTTTGTTTTTTTTAATGTTGTGTATACTATTTTTGTGGCTAAAACTTCTCCAAACTCAATTACATTGTTAATAATAACCAACATAAAATGAAGGTCTTTTCTGATTAGATGTTTTCATGTATAGGTTTGATATTTTTGTCTTTTTTAAAATTTTTGACTTAAATATTCATGAAAGGAAGATAATATCTTAAGGATGTAACTTTGTGATATTAAAGAATTAAATTTTCCTTCAGTGCCTGCTTTTGATATTACTTCTGAAGAAATGAGCTCCATCTTGATCTTGATTTCTATTTTTTTTTCTAGTTGACCTACTTAAAGCCTTTCCTTCATTGTGAGATATGGTATTGTCCTTATACTGGGGGTGTGGTGGTGGTGAGGGCAGGATGTAATATTCACTTCAGTGAGTTGAACTGCAGAAATATTTTTAACTTACTTTTGTCCTGTAAAGCATATTAAAGTATTAGAAAACATTTAAATGTATACCTAGATTGTAAATTTTTTATTATAGAAGCACATCTTTTTTTTTTTTTTTCCTTTTAAAGTCGGCTCCATGCCCAACATGGGGCTTGGACTGAAGACCCTGGGATTAAGAGTCATATGCTCTATGGACTGAGCCAGCCAGGCACACCTATGGAAGCACAACTTTAGGCCATCTCATTTACTTAAATTATTTTATTTATTTATTTATTTATTTATTTATTTACTTAATTTATGATAGTCACAGAGAGAGAGAGAGGCAAAGACACAGGCAGAGGGAGAAGCAGGCTCCATGCACCGGGAGCCCGACGTGGGATTCGATCCCGGGTCTCCAGGATTGCGCCCTGGGCCAAAGGCAGGCGCCAAACCGCTGCGCCACCCAGGGATCCCTCATTTACTTAAATTAACCACAGCTAGAACTTTGCTTATAAAGTTGTGGATTTATTGAATGGTTTTAAAATTATATTTGTTATTAGGAAATGCTGCATGGCAGGAACAGTTGAAACAGAACAAAGCTCCAGTGCACATAAAACGCTGGTTTGGCTTTCTCGAAGCCCAGCAGGCCTTCCAGTCTGTAGGTACCAAGTGGAACATTTCAGCGACCAAAGCTAAAGTGGTAAGCTTTTTTAATGCTGATATCTTAGTCTGTTTGAGACCGTAGAACAGAATAGAAAATTATTCCTATTCGTAGTTAATTTTTTTTCATATGTGAAAAGGAATCTTTTTGGAAAGAACTTCAGAATCTGTTAAGTCTTGGCTTCCTTTAACTGTTTAACTTCATAAAGCTTTAATCTTTGTAATTATGTGTCTAAAATATTATGATCATCCAGTGTATGTCTCTTAGGAAATCCAAACTCAAAGTAACTAAAATCTCATTATTTATAGCTATATGACGAATTTTTCTTCCCACTCTACTGTTTGTTCATTTTTGACCTTTGAGTCTTGGGCTTCTGCAGAGCCTTTTTGTTGATTCTCTATGAGAATGTGATATAGAGTCCAGTACAAAAGGTTCTCTTCCCCAGCCAGAGTTTATCTATTATGATCTGTTTCACACATAAAGTTTTTGAAAGGTTTTCCAATGCAGTAAAATTTGAAAACTACTCCCTGCTTGGACAAAGACACCACAGTCCAGTCAGTGGTTTTGGCTAAAAATCGTCACTCACCCTTCACCATTTTTCCCATGTAATTAGTCACCAAGTTTTCTTCTTTTCATACCTATCGATAATGTTTTCTGTCTCAGTTACTACTGGTTTTTATTGAAGCCTCATTACCCCCTGCTTGATTTAATACCATAATCTCATCCAAAGTCTTTCTCTTTTCTAGTTCAGCCTCTGCATTGTCCTGGGTATCGTTTTATTTATTTATTTATTTATTTATTTATTATTATTTTTTTTAAATTTTTTAATTTATTTATGATAGAGAGAGAGAGCGAGAGAAAGGCAGAGACATAGGCAGAGGGAGAAGCAGGCTCCATGCACCGGGAGCCCGATGTGGGATTTGATCCCCAGTCTCCAGGATCACACCCTGGGCCAAAGGCAGGCGCTAAACCGTTGCGCCACCCAGGGATCCCCTGGGTATCGTTTTAGAAAATGCAAATAAATGGTATCGTTACTCCTGGGATTTCCTCCCTGCCTAAAACCTAAAAGCACGTTTTTAAGGGGCTTCATATTTTGGGCCTTGGCAACAGTTTCAGCTTCCTTGCCCACCCATTCCACGTGCATTTCTAACTTTTCATGAGCAATCATATTGCCTTTGTGTTTTACTTGTGCTGTTGTTCCTTTTCTTAGAATGAAGACTCTTACAGATTCTGCATTGGATATATTTCCATGTATTTTTTTAAGGTCCAACTTGATTCTGACCTCCTTTTAAGCTTTCCCTGATGACTTTAGAGGCTGTTGGTTAACTTCAACTGACTGCTTTAACAGCACTCTGTAAATATATATGTATATTTCTATTAGCAGTATTTGGTTTTATTTACATCCTTCCCAAGGTTTTGGGTCCTCAAGTGCAAGGACAGCGTTCTAGTCATCATTTGTCTCATAACCGTCCCTCACACATAGTGGCTACTGAGTATTTGTTGAATGAATGTATTCTTAAACATTTAATGATAGAACTGTATTTGTTGTTTCTGTTCTGCTTTTCAGACACCTGAGAAAAAACAAGATGTTGGGAAATTTGTTGAGCTTCCAGGTGCTGAGATGGGAAAGGTTACTGTCAGATTTCCTCCAGAGGCTAGTGGGTAAGAAAATGTAACTTGTAATTACAGTGGAATAATATTTAGTGGAAAAGCGTAGAGATCAATACTTTTAATATTTCTAGATTGCTAATATAGAAGAAAATAAAATTTTGATGATGGGAATCAAAATTCTAAACATCTTAATAGTCTTATTGACAATTAATGTTAATGTATTAAATTTGTAGTTTTAGCTTATTAATTAGATAATGTTATTTTATCCCAGAGAGAACTTTAAATAGAAAAATATCCATAAATAGCCTTAAGTATTGTTTACATTTTGAGATTTTTAGGCTCTCATTTAATAAGGTTTGTATTTGTACCTGGAGCAGTCCTTTAAGCAAAAGTTATGATAGAATTATTTTTTACTTACTTATTTTTCCTTTTCTGGAATAAAGATAGGGGCCTCCTGAAAAGCCTATTCCTTTTCAGTTCTTTCTATTGTCAGCAGGTTTCCTAGCCCCTTTTCACTTTGGGCATCAATAGAAAATAATAACATTTGAATAGTTGTTTAGAGAAATAGATTGTTCTGGCTGGCAGCTACCAGCCTGGGGCTGCCTGGGGCTTTGCCCAGCATTGCCCAAGGCTGAGGGGAGTCCACATTTTCACATGCGTCAGCTTCTCTGCGCATGCTGGACAAGCTTTGTAATAACACCCTTCCAGTGATAGTAATACAATACAATGGCTGTTATTAAGGTGATTAGCCTCAGGAACTTAACCATTAGGAAAGTATTATGCCATATTTGGTGAGATGATTTTGTTTCCGCAAGGTTTTTTTTTTTTTTTTAAGATTTTATTTATTCATTCATGAGAGACAGAGAGAGAGAGAGGCAGAGACACAGGCAGAGGGAGAAGTAGGCTCCATGCAGGGAGCCCAGTGCAGGACCCGATCCCGGGTCTCCAGGATCACGCCCTGGGCTGAAGGCAGCGCTAAACCGCCAAGCCACCCAGGGATCCCCTCTGCAAGTTTTTTAATTTTAGATTTTGTTTTCTTTAGCTAAATTCTTAGCCATTTGTGATGAGTGGAATGTGTAGGCAATGGGAAGTAGCAGATAAGGAAAAAAACATTTTAACTGTGTTTAATAGTTCTCCACAAACTTTTCATAAGTGCCATTGACAGGAACATCAGTTTTAGGATTCCACATTTTCTCTCTACTTTTTTAAGTTTGTTGTTCTAGGCAGTGAGGTAAAGGATAGAAGGAACTAACTAATTTCTAGTGTACTAGAGTACGTTTGTCTCCTGTAATTATGTCAATTTCAGAGACCATGCTTTTGGCCAAATACAGTTTTGGGACTTAGAATATAAATTGGTATTCAGGTGTTTTTTATTTTTTTAATTTTTTTTTGTTTTTGTTTTACTATTCATAATTTTTATCTTATCCCTTTATACTACAAAGAATTTTTAAAGTTTTTTTTTTTTTTTTAAGATTTTATTTTTAGGTAATCTCTACACCCGGCATGTGGCTTTAAATTTACACCCTTTAGGTGAAGAGTTGCATGCTCTACCAACTGAGCCAGCCAGGCTCCCTCTTTTAATTTTTCTTTTTAGTCATTTTATTTGTCTGTGTCTTTCATGAAAGGGCAGAAGGCTTGACTTTTGTCCTTTTCCTTATTCTTAGCTGACAGATATAGCATTCTTATGTACAGGTATTACCAAGCATTGTACAGTGTTTTAATTCTAACAGCCCTGTGAGGAAAGCACTTTAATATCTGCATTTTACAAATGATTTCAGAAACTGATAAATATTTTGGTAATTTGCCAAACTCAAACTTGTGTTATCTGGCTCTAGAGTCCATTTGACTTAAAATTCTGCCTATGTCTGTTATGTGTGGCAGAAACCTAATTTGGTATTTGTACTGAAAGTAGCATACATCTTTTCTTTGGCTAATCTGATACAAGTTTTCTCTTGAGCTGATTATTTTAGTTCCCTGGTGAATATTTTATAGTCCTGCTAGCTTTCTTGGCCTCATAGAATTGTTAGAACCACATACATTTCAGATTCAGAAATAAAATCTTTAGCATAATGGTTTGATTTCCTCACCCTCCTAAATTAATTCCTTTATATAAAGCCAAGCACACTAACTGTCACATAATATGGGTAGTGATTATTAGTGATTAGTGTCAGTGATTATTAGTTTGTTGGATTTTTCCCCTCTTTCTAATAATGATGGGTATAGCATGATACAGGTATAACTTTCAAAAAAGACTGCAGAAAGTATTACTGTTTCTTTCTTGGAACTCACAGTCATTTATTTTATTTTTGGCAAACATTTTGTTTTTAGAATAGTTTTAATATACAGAAATAATGTAGTCCAAAATGTTCCCACACACATTGCACCCAGTTATCTGTAACCCAGTTATCTGTTAACATCTTACACTAGTGTGGTACCTTTGTCACAACTGGTGAGCCATTACTGATATATTATTACTATTACTAAACTCCATACTTTTTTTGGAGTTCATTTGTTTTTCCCTAATGTCCTTTTTCTGTTTTAGAATCTCATCTGGGAAACCAGTAACAGCCTTTTATTTTATGCAGAAAGTTTTGAATAACCCTAAATGCATTATTTTGTACTTGTCTGTGTTAACCTGTGCATAGAAATATTTGTTAACATTGAGTCATCAATCTAGAATGCTGCAGGAATTTTAAAACATGGATTGATTTAAAAATTGATGTGAAGATTTACAAGGAGTTGTATTTTCCCCTCCCCTGTTGACAACAGTTGAGATCAGGTTGGCATGAAACTAGGAGACTAGCACAGTGGGACCGTGGCTGTCATTATTAGGGGAAACTGGTAAAAATTCGTGAGAACTGATTATTAAAACTTCCTTGTTTCATGCCATGTTTGCTGCCTAGGAGAGGGTACTTTCAACAATGGTGGCATAGGATACTGTTTTTTACACACTTCACTGATAGAGGAGAATGTTGATACAGAATATTATCAACAGTGCCTGTGACATATTTTATTCCTTGTAATTACCAACTGCTTGTAGGAACAGAATAGTGTTTTCATAGATTGTGATTCATGGAGCATTGGTACTGAAATGTCCTTTAGTTAAAATCCTTTTATGTTGGCTTCTGAGAAAACTTGATGTTTTGAGAAGTATGTGGCTCTTGTGCAGCCTCCTTATCCTCATGTGCCCTTTCATGGAGTCCTTATATGGCAGTGGTGACCTCAGAGATGCCTCTCGCTGGCCTGCGTGAGGTGGGTGCTCAGTTTTCAGTAGCACCAAGTCTTAGTGAAGAAGATGCACTCCTGAGTAACACTGGAAACCGTTTTGGAAGCAATATTCCTCTAACTAAATGACTAGTCATTTCCTCTATAAGAAAAAAGATTTTCTCCTTAAGATTGTTTTGTTTTTGTTTAGTTTTTTTCCTCAAGGTTGTAATGTTGACAAATAACTTGTCCCTTTGTGAGATTTTACGTATAAAATTGTTTCTTGTGATTATTTTATAAATGTTGTAGTCTTTTTCTTCCTGTGAGGGTCAGATTTTCTATCGCAGTACTTTTTTATTAGAAAATAAAATATGACTGGAGTATCAACTAGAAGGATTTTTGTTTAGTTCTCATCTCCTCAAAAAGGTTAAGTTTAAGTATTTAGCTAAAACATGTTAATGAGTTTCTTTGTGAAATGTTTTTGTTTTAGTTACTTACACATTGGGCATGCAAAAGCTGCTCTTCTGAACCAGCACTACCAGGTTAACTTTAAAGGGAAACTGATCATGAGATTTGATGACACAAATCCTGAAAAAGAAAAGGAAGATTTTGAGAAGGTAATTAAAGGTGTAGTGATGACCCTTTGTCAGAAAAGTTAATTAAAATTAGTTGGTGACCTGATACCTTCATGGTATGAGAGTAAATTTTGTTCTTGTAGTTGCTTATTTCCTTCATCTGTATATTCTGTGTCTGAGACCTAAATCAAGCAATATTGAGCTCCCATACCAAAAAACTTCAATTTGTTTTTTTCTTCCTCAATTGTATAATTTACCAAAATGTGCTATATTTTTCTGTAAGTACCAATTTCTTAAATGAATTGGTCATTAGAGGCAGGTTTCCGTTTTGTCATATAATTGTAAGTATATGAATGAAACAAGCACTAAGTAGGCATTGGAAAATTGGGGAAATTTCCTAGCCTCATTTATCCTCTTTATTCAGAAGTACTGCAATATATTCAAAGAGAGGGCAAATGAATGTCAGTATGACCAATAATAACCAGTTTTCCAGAGTAAATGAAAAGCTGCATCATGAGATCAGCTTTCTCAGCTGAAAATTTGGAGACTAGTATAATGAATATCTTTTTTTTCCTTGTCTGATCTAATATACAACTTGCACAACCATTTTCAGGCTTTTTTTTTTTTTTTTGTGTGTGTGTGTGTGTGTGTGTGTGACTGATGGTGTATTATTACATTTACCCAAATGCAGTATCAAGGATTGCAAATACACAAGAAAATGCAAAAGATAAGTTGATGGTTATTTTGGATTATTTTTGCAGGTTATCTTGGAAGATGTTGCAATGTTGCATATCAAACCAGATCAATTTACTTACACCTCGGATCATTTTGAAACTATAATGAAATATGCAGAGAAGCTAATTCAGGAAGGAAAGGCTTATGTGGATGATACTCCTGCTGAGCAGATGAAAGCAGAACGTGAACAGAGGATAGAATCCAAGCATAGAAAAAACTGTAAGGCACATTTAGTGTTTTGTATTTTAATCGATGGGCTTCTATTCTGCCTCTTTAGTAGAACAAGATTTATATGAAAGATGCTGGTTTGAGACCTTTGGGAATATAATTCATGTATTAATTCATCACAGATTTCTTTTTTCTTTGTCATCTTCACATAGTTCTTGGCATCACAACCACATGCAAAATGTGTGTGCCATCTTTTGCATTGTATTCATTCCATTTGAATGGTTACTTCTGCAACTTTTTGTAGTTCTCCAAAAGAGAACTTAGTCTTTCTATAAAATATTTGATGATCATGTTATTAGACCCAAATTTTTTAGCATGTGGGTAAATGTGAATATAATATTTAAACTTGGTATTATTCTATATCTCAGAAGTATTACTTAACGAAAAAGCATATCTTTCTTATTCATTACTTGTCCCTTGAACTACTAAATAGGGCTATTTTCATTCCACAGTTATAGTGCCATAATTTCCACAATACTGTATTTAAATCTTGTTTTTTATGATTTTATTTATTCATGAGAGACACAGGGAGAGGGAGAAGCAGGCTCCATGCAGGGAACCTGACATGGGACTTGATCCAGGATTTCCAGGATCAGGCCATGGGCTGAAGGCGGTGCTAAACCGCTGAGCCACCCAGGCTGCCCAATACTGTATTTAAATCTTGGGAAGTGTATAGTAAATTCAGATAGTTACGGAAGTCTTTATCTCTCTTTTTAAAGTTTTCCTACATTTTTTTTTTTCTACATGTTCAAAGATAGTTAACAACTGTACTTTAAGACCTCATTTGATTTTTTGAGGGCAGGTAAAGTTTCCATTATATCTTAAGGAGCTTCCACGGAGAATCATTATGTTATTTCTTTCCTACCACATGGGGCAGGTTTTTAGTATTCTCACACAAATAGAACTATAGCCACTTGGAACATAGAATTCTTTTTTTCTGGGATTAAACTTGTGCCATTGTTTTCTGTGATCTCTCATGTTTTTTGATCCAAGAGTCTTCTGCTTTCCACTAGAATGACTGACAGGGCTTTCAGGGAGCCCAAGGGTCAGGCTCATAGCCCAAGCTGGGTTCTTTACCTGGTGGTGCGCTGTAGTGCTGATGTCCTGTGGATCAGGCCAGTCTGGCCTTCCCCTGGGCATTAGGTGGCAAAGGGACAGAATGCTTCTGCCTGAAATGCAGTGTTAAATTTGAGGGGGTCAAGGGCTGGCCAGTTGTGTCTTGGGAAAATGAGAAATGCAGGATGAGAAAAACCTTCAGGCCTCATGGTTTTCTCTCTTGCCCTTAATCAGTACTTCATCAGTGGAACGTATTGATTTGACTTCTGAAAACATATTTATAGAATATACTTCGTAAATGTTTTGTGAGACTTACTCATAAAAAAATAATGCATTTATTCTTCATACCAGATGTTAGAACTATTATAGTACTTTTAAACAAGTGGGGTGTACGTATAATTTACAAGTAGAATATGAACATTGGTATCAAATTATGGGACTATTAAAATAATTTGAATTCAACTAGATTAGTAATACATTAGATAAACTATAATATAATTATCATTTTATAGCTGTTGAGAAGAATCTGCAGATGTGGGAAGAAATGAAAAAAGGAAGCCAGTTTGGTCAGTCCTGTTGTCTTAGAGCAAAAATTGACATGAGTAGTAATAATGGATGTATGAGAGATCCAACACTTTATCGCTGTAAAATTCAGCCACATCCAAGAACTGGAAATAAATACAAGTGAGTATGTCTCTTTAATTATGCTCGGTAGCCTACTATGATTTTACTTTGATGAGATGATCTCTATAAAACACAGAGTAGATGCAGAACAGTCAGGAGACCTGGATCTTTGTTCATCCACAGATTAATAACTTGGTACAGCATGTAACCTAATCTCTTGGCCTGTTTACTCACCTGTTGATTAGGATTATGCTAGTTTAATTCTAAGATCCCTTTCATCTTATAAAAGTCCTTCAGTCTGCCTAAAGTTGCTTTTTATGTATTGATTAGGTTTACTGTAATGTGTATCTTTAGGAGAAGACCTTTCTCTTCCTCTCATGAACTTGGATTCTGCTGGGCATAAACTGATTCACAAAAGTAAATCGAAAATCTACAGAAATTTAAACAACATAAGGAAGTATCATATGTCTTTTGTCTAGTTTTGATTAGTAGTCTTTTGTGTGGGTTTTCAGTTAATGATTTTTTTCTTTAAACGAGTTCCCCTCCCATGTTAATTTACTTTCATAAAGTAAAGTAGAATATATTTTTTATACTTTGAAGAAGCCTACTACATATAAATGCTGAATCAACACTTTTGAAGAGATTAGGGAATGTAAATAGTAACCTGTTTAGCTAATGTAACTTTCTTTAAACTTGTGGATGTAGTTGTGTGTGTCCATATACAGACATTCACCTTATATTATGGCTACAGGTGTCTATGTTAGAGTCTTTCCTTTTTAACAGAACTTTTTCCTTATTTTATTAAGTAAATACTTTGAATACATTTGGAAAAATGAATTTGGATACCCATTTTTACACATTTTCAGTATCAAATAATTGCCAAACATAATAGAGTAGTATTTTAATGAAGTATCCTAAAAATTAGAAGACATGATGCAGTATTTTGTTTGTTAAAATTCAAAGTGTTTGTGTGTTCTGTGCATTATTTTAATCACGAATTGTTTTAAGACTATTCCATCATAAATGAAATTTTAATTAATGTTTTTTTTCTCTCCTATTTATCAGAGAAGGAAATGCTTTGTTCTTAAATTCATTTAATTACAGGAGATTTAAGCTTTGGCATTTACTCAAGTGTGAGATTAATTAAGATATTAAAAAGCTAAAAATTCTCTTGAATTAAGATGTACAGTTGACTCTTAAACAAGGCAAGGAGTCAGGATGCTGACTCCCCCTATGCAGTGAAAAATCTATATAACTTTTGATCCCCCAAAATTTAATAGCCTCCTGTTGACCAGGAGCCTTACTGATAACATAAACACCAAGTTAGCACATATTTTGTATGTTATATATATTATATATTTTACTCAAAATAAGTCAGAGAAGATGTTATTTAAAAAATCATAAGAACACATTTGTAGTACTGTACTGTATTTATAAAAATCCATGTATCAGTGGACCCATGCAGTTCTAATTTGTGGTGTTCAAAGGTCAACTATATATTGCTTATTGCCTCCTACCATACTGTGTATTGGTCGTTACAGAAATATGATTGTAGAATTTGCTGTGCCAATACCCAGTTGTCCATTAAATTGCAAATTTGCTTTTTTGTTTGAATATTGTGTGAGTTAACTATTATCTTCAAAGACCGATAATATCTTGATATGCTTTGAATATTAATATTATACATCATAAAACCTGTTGATTTTTTTTTTTTTTTTAAGATTTTACTTATTTATTCATGAGAGACACCGAGAGAGAGAGGCAGAGACAAAGGCAGAGGGAGAAGCAGGCTCCATGCTGAGAGCTTGATGTGGGACTTGACCCTGGGTCTCCAGGATCACACCCTGAGCTAAAAGTGGTGCTAAACCACTGAGCCACCCGGGCTGCCCAAACCTGTTGATTTTTAAGAAATTCCTAACATCTAGGGAATTTCTTTCTTTTTTTTTTTTTTTTTTTTTAAGATTTTATTGATTCATGAGATAGAGAGAGAGAGAGAGAGGCAGAGACAAAAGCAGGTTCCATGCAGGGAGCCCAACGTGGGACTCGATCCTGGGTCTCCAGGATCATGCGATCATGCTCTGGGCTGAAGGCGGCGCTAAACCGCTCAGCCACCCAGGCTGCCCTAAGGAATTTATTTCAAATTACTATGGCTGCTTATAATGCTTAATCTAAGATGAAAAGGGTAAAATGCTTCATTTTGGTTTTTAATACATCCTTTTTTTTTTCCAGTGTTTATCCAACATATGATTTTGCCTGCCCCATAGTTGACAGTATTGAAGGTGTTACACATGCTCTGAGAACAACAGAATACCATGACAGGGATGAACAGTTTTATTGGATAATTGAAGCCTTAGGCATAAGAAAACCATATATTTGGGAATATAGTCGACTAAATCTCAACAACACAGTGCTCTCGAAAAGAAAACTGACATGGTTTGTCAACGAAGGATTGGTAGACGGATGGTATGTTTACTGTTAACTAGAATTGAGAGGTCGTAACAACATGGTATATCAGTGATTTTAAAACTGTTTTGAGGGATGGGGAGGGTGAATGGGAGGAGGTGGAATGAGTGGGCCTTGAGGGTTTCTGGTCCTTACCTTTTTTGCATCCAGCCCATCAGGTCCCCTGAGTCCCCCTACCTCTCCCCTTTATTTTAATGCTACAAACACGGAGTGCTCATTTAGATCCTGGTGCATGGGAATGAAAAATACACAAGGGCATATTCTCTGCAGATCTTAGCATTTTGTAAAAAAAGTGTTGTGACTTTGGTCTTTTATATATCTGGTTACCATTCTTCATATTATTCTGAGGCCCTGAGGCTTTTCATTTCATCTGGGTCCCTGGAAGGCCAAAAATCACCTGAGTTGAGGTGAAGACATAGATGGTCTCTGCCTTGGTGGTGAAGACCCACCTTTTGGAACTGTTGGTTGCCCAGAGGACTCACCATCTAGGAAAAAGTTTGCAAATCTTTGTAGCATATTAAAAACCTAAATGAGATTTCTGCAAGAAAGAGGACTATAAAAATTAAAGTCATCTTGTAGCCATGTATCTGCCAGTGTAAATGAAATCTGTTTGGATTAGGTACCATGCTGGATAAGTCTAAGAATATTTTTTATCTGAATTAACAAGAGTGTATATATTAGTTTCTATTAGCATCACATAACAGTGATATATTAAGTATTTGTTCAATAATATGTATTTTATACTGGTTTATTGAGGAGCTGAATTTGATAAAGGGCAAATTTATCTTGGGCTCTAGGCAAAGGATTCTATAGCAGACTTGGTAAAGTTTGCAAATTTCTGCAGTTATTAGTGTTAATAACTAATGTATAAATAACTATATATATATCTTTTACAGCCCAAAGGGCTTTGTACAGTTTATTCATACGTGGATACACAATACCATCTCTTATCTGATTCTTGTGGTCGTATGTAGAATATAGAGGGCCTCGAATAGTTGTTAAATAGCAAATCAGAATGTTTTAATGCATAGCTTTTCCATATTTGAAGATGTTTCCTTTGTATCTTTTTTGAAATGTGCTTTTATTATTTCTAGTAGTGCAGTTATTTTACTGCATCATATTTGACCAGTTTTCCTTTTCCATGAATTGTGGGCTCGCTGATACTATGATCTACCCACTTACTATATAAACAACTCTTATTCAAATATTTCCAAAGCTGACTACAATTTATTCTTTAAGGTATTTTGTTTTTCCTGTGTTTGTACATTTAAAAAGATCTTCTTGGTACTTAAAAATTTCCCTATTTCCCAGGGATGACCCAAGGTTTCCTACGGTTCGTGGTGTGCTCAGAAGAGGAATGACCGTTGAAGGGCTGAAACAGTTTATTGCTGCTCAGGTGACCTACACTTTGCTTTCCAGCTTCTCTGTTTGAGTTTTCAAGTCTCATTAATATCCCTTTAGTCTCTGTTATTTCTGTTCATTCTATTCCTTGTTCTTTATAATGCAAGGGCAGTTTTTTTTTTTTTTAGGAGTATGTTTATAATAGTAGAAGACTGAGAATGTCCTGTGCTGGTAATAAGCGGAAGTGGGACAAAGGCAACAACCTGTAGTATTTTTATCTAGTAAAATATATGGTTCTTGACTCTGGCTCTTCAGGGTAACACAATGAGTTTGTGCATACTAAGCTTTGTATTCCAAAGATAGTAAACTTCGAAGTATTTTTTGGGGTTTTTTTCCTAACATACTTAGCTTAAATTGTCTAATGAATACCTTTTGCCTTTTTAAGTCATTTTATCATTGATTTTCTAGGGCTCTTCACGTTCAGTTGTGAACATGGAGTGGGACAAAATTTGGGCGTTTAATAAAAAGGTACATATTTTGACTCTTGGTCCTCCTTTCTCGTGCCTAAGTCCTGAATAATATATGTATATGAATCATTAGTGTGTTCATTGTAGAGAAAACTTTGTGAAGAACGTTACCATTTTGCAGACCATCAGGAAAATGGAATGTTTTCCTTAAAACTATAAAGACCATTAAGCTTGTTAGCTAAATCAAACAAGTCACAGTGATTAAAACAAATAAACTTGGAGTTAATGGGGAAAGGTAACAGTTTTTTCCTTAAATCTTTTATGAACACTGCATTTCATTTTTCTGCTTTCAAGCTGCGAGCTCTCTGTAAGAAGGTATTACTTAATGCTTTTATTTGCCTTAGCACATAGCTTTTAGCATATTACATGTTATAACCTGAGATGTTATACAGCTTTGAAGCACAATCACATTTATATAAAATACTTGCTTATACAAATCCATTGAAAATGCATTATTCCTAGTTTTCAAAAATATGTCCTCTAGTTTTCTTAGTGGCAAAGGGAAGATTTGGCTAACTTCATTCCACTGTTCCCTTGTGTGCTGAGAGGACAGAGTTTTAAAGTTATGTGTTTCACTGAGTTATATTGAAGTTTCACTAATTATAATTCCTGTGACTTCTTGAATCTAGCTTTTTTTTTTAACTGTTTCTTAAATGAAAGTCAAATAAGGAATACTGCATATTGACATTGTAATTACTAATTGGAAGCAGATGCTTAGACACTATAATAAGGCAAATCATTAAAATGCCGTGTTTTAAACCATAGTTTCTGTGATTGTGTTCTGTAATTCTTTTTTCTTATTGCTGCTTGATTGTGCTGATGCCTTGCCTCAAGAAATACTTGCTTGTCTCGCATGTGTCTTGAATTTGTTTCAGTCTTGTGTGTTTTTTGATACATAAAGAAATTAATTGGTTCTTTCTGTTGCTGCAGTTACTAATAAGTAGAATTTACAAGCAAAATAAATTTGGTGTACATTTCATTAATAACCCAAATTTTAAAGGTTTTAAGTTTTAATAAAGTTACACATATGTACTTAGTTCACTGTATTTCACTGCAGTCAGTTCTGCGGGGTCTGTAAGGTTGAACGACATTTTCCTCTTTTTTTCTTCCATTTTCTTCCCCTAGAGAAATCACTTGCAGCTCTTTTATATCATTCTTTTGGTATTTTTATTGCCTATATCTCTAAGATGTGTGTGTGTTTTTTTTTGTTTTTTTTTAAGGTTCAGACATCCTCATTTGTCTCCCAGTAGAAAGAGGGGACATAGGTCTCTTTCTCAGTCCTGTTGGTTTTCTTGTAGTTGATTGTTTTGTTTTTCCTCATTTGTTAAGTTTTCTGCTTCTGACTTCAACTCTCCGTGAGTCGTCTAAATTTCCTACCAAGATGTTCTTGTGCCTTCCTACTCTTTCATTTTCATCGTGTAGACAGCTCTGCCGGAGCCTTCTGCACTGCTCTGTGCTGATCTGGATGAGGGCCCGGCCCGTTAGCTTCTGAAGCTCAGCAGTCTTCAGAAGTCAGCCATTATCGTTCTAGGATCCCCTTTGCTCTTGTTCTGTAACGGATTGCCTGGTTCTTAGATCTCCCTCCTCTTAACATTTCTCTTCCGTTGCTATTCTCCATCCTTTGAGCTCCCTGAGAAGGGTTGGGTAAGGATGAAGATTTCTTGTGTATGATGTTTTTTCACTCTGAAATTTCATGCTGATATGTTATGGTGGGGCTCTGTTTTCATCTCTGTCCATCGGAAGAACATGTGGCTTCCAATCTGGAAGCTCCTTCCTTTTGTTCTGGGAACTAGTTCATTTATGTATCATATTTCCAAATAAGATTTCTCTTGTTCTCTGAATTAAAAAACAAAACAAAACTTCTTGTTCCTGTTCCATGCTTAGAATATTAGCATTGATAGGAATTATTTTCTTATGACATCTCTTCCCCGTGTATTACTTTGGCTTTTGGTTTCATATTAAAGACATCTCAGAGGTCTGGATAGTCTAGGTTATCTGTTCATGTTTAACCTGGAGGACTAAAGGTGCAGTTAGAAGCCCTGAAAGAAAGACTTGGATTTGTCAGCTGAACCTCACAGTAGGGTGACCTGGCTGAGTCAGTTAGTTGGAGAACCTCTATGTCGGTAACTTTATCTCTTGTCTCTTGGATTAGGCAGTTTTTCCAGAGAAATTTTTTTAATTACTTGCTTGAAGTGTGAAGGCTTGGCTGTCAGAGCTTTGGAGCGGAATGGAGGAAGACTGAGGGCCTATCTAGTATCATACATTCACTTAATCCCCTTGTCTCTCTGTGCAGTACCCTCACCTTCAGCTTCTTCTGGTATCTGCAAGGATCTAGACACCCTTCTCCTTACATAGTAAACTTCCTTCTGTAGTTGGAGGGGAGGGGCAATTGCCTCATTGATGGAGCAGACAGGGAATGTTTCCATATAGTTTTCAATGGGGATGTGAGAGGGAGTGAAAGTAGGTAAGTATTTTTCAGGCTGCTTTGTTTATCCATACATCTGAGGGACCTCTAAACATTAAGAACCATGTTTAAAACAGCACAGTTAAAACATTTTGATTGTTAGTAAAAATGGAGTTATTCTGATGATGTATCCTTTCATTTCTTTTGCTGGCCATCCTGACCTCTTCCTACACTTCTTTCGCTTTGCCACTTTCTCTGACCCTTGAGGTACACATCTCTTATTTAGGGTTCATGTCCCATTCAGTCTGATTCCTGCTTTGTTATTTTGTAGCTTGCTTTTTCCAAGCTCTGAATAAAATGTAAGTGAAGCATCAGTGAACTAAATTTAGTGCCCTGGCACTGTGAAGCAGTCATTAAGAACAAGGATAAAATTCTTTGGACACTCTCCCACTCTGAATAACCAAGCATTTTTGTTCGAGCATCTTCTGCTGAAGGACAAGAGGGTGAACTTTGGATTACTTTGGATTAGCTACATCTCTTAAAGTAGATGCTCCTTTGGAGAAAGAGCTTTGTTTACAGAGTATATTATATATGGCAAAGAAAAGGGAAGAAAATGGATGAAGGGGACAGTGAGATGTTGGGTAATAATTCAGTATCCCTCTGAAAACACTATAATCTATGTTTTCTTAGCCTGACATTGCATCTTGGCAGGAAACTAATACATAGTTTTTCTGAATCATAACTAACTAGAATCTATCTAGGTCCACTAAATAATCTACCTTGACACTCATAGGAGACATTTCACTAGCTTACTCTGTATTAATCTCTCTAATTTTCTTCATGGTTTTATGTAAGTGTTAAGATTTGAACTCTTCGGTCAAGGCAGAAAAGTCATTGCTTTAGAATATTCATTTCAGAGTAGTAGTTCCTTCTATCAACCTTCATTTACTGCTTTAATTTAAAAATCTATGTTAGTATTTCAGTGGTATGATAACGTAATAGTTTTTCCCCACAATGTCATCCCAGTCCCTTGCCTCTCTCCCTCCCTAGTAAATTAAAGTATGTAGAAACTTCTCTCTTTGACTTCTCTCTTTTGAAATAAGGAAAGTTTCCTTAAAATGAAAAATTTTCAAGTAAACCTCAGTAAATAAAAGGGTGGCTGTTTAGGGGAAGTGTGTTAAGGGTTCTGGAATCTTTTCCTTTCCCAGGCCTACCCTTACCCCAGTGGGTGGTGTCTGGCCTGAGAATTTGTGCTAGCCAGCCACTGCCCTAAGTGATCGTTGTAATTAGGTGTGAGAAACTGCCTTCTCCTTTTGTCAGTTGAGAAAACGGAGCTGCAGTGAATTGTAAGTTTCTCAGGCTGGCTTGTCTAGTTTTAGCTTCTTTAAAGAAATTAGATCTTCCTTGCTTAAATACTGAACTGAGTAATCACAAATTAAATCTTTGATCATTTTAAAAAAAATCTTTGATCATTTTAGTTCATTGAAGCTGAAAGAGGAACTTTAACTTACTAGTAAGAATGGCCTTTAAGCTAACTCAAGGAAGGAATGGAATAATAGAATCTGGTCCTGATTTACTACTAACATGAAATATAAGTGACCCTCTGAGTCACTCAGAATTTTAGTATCATTCTTTTCAGAGGCTGAAAAATACTCTCAAAGCAAACAAAAAACGAAACAGTGGTAACAAAAAATCATACCAAAAAAACCAAACCCAAACATAGCCAAGTTTAATTAGCCATACCATTTCCTGCATCCTCCTTAGCTGTTTGTATATATGCCTCTATCCACATTTTTCTTCCATATGCTTTATTTAGTGTCTAAACACTTCTGTTTTGTGTGGTCATCATAGATAATTTTAAATTGAACAGTGAAAGGGGGGAAATCATCAGATTCAGAAAGGCATGCTACTACTGTTTTGGAGGTGGAGTTAAGGTTAGAGCATAGCCAGTATGACCATTCATTCAGTTAATCCGCAAATGTTTGTTGATTACCTGTGTGTGCCAGGCCCTTGCTAAGTACTGGGAACACAGTGAGTGATCCGTATATATGTAGCTTGCAGATCAGTAGAAATGTCTTGTTTTTACTACAAATTTATAGAATTGCCTTATTATAGTGGCCTAATACTCTTTTGCTTTTGTGGTGATGTGTTGCCTAACACTGATTAAAAGTGATAATAAAATATATTCTTGGAAAACGGTCTTCTCCAACAATACAAAATGACATCTCACACTTACCCATAGGATTGATATATAACCCTGCAGGATGATTTTTCTTCACCTTCTAATACCAGAGTTAAAAGTTATTTTCAAAAGTAATATTTTGCTTTAACTAATTATAACTAACTAGTTATTTTTGGCAAGGAACTCTAAATTTCATGTAGTTTCGATTATGATTTTCTTTTTTTCTACTGGACAGTTAAATATTAAAGGAAACTTAGCAGGTAAACCAAAATATTAGTAAATGCAGTAACAAAGAAAGCCAGTTAGTATTCCTGTGCTATTATTTATTTTATTTATGAAGTTTTAAAAATAACTAAATGTTTTAACACGAGGACCCATCTATTGCAGGTTATTGACCCAGTGGCTCCACGATATGTTGCATTACTGAAGAAAGAAGTGATTCCAGTGAATATCCCTGAGGCTCAGGAGGAAATGAAAGAAGTAGCCAAACACCCAAAGGTCATCCTACACTTTTACCAATGTTATTCCTAGAAGGAGCAGGATAATAAAAGGGAAAATGTGGTTTGGTGGCAATAGCATGGTTTTGGGATCATTTTCTATTCATTATTTGTCAGGACTTGACACTAATTGAAGTAAATGTTTTTGTGGGTTTCTTGCTGAAGAAATTTATTCTAGTAATAATCCACAACACATCTCAGAACTTTTACACTCTGTGCCTATTGTTTTTTATTCTGTAGAGATAGCATATATTATAAAAATTTATTTTTTCCTGGGGTCATTTTGAAAGATATAATTCATGCTCTTATCTTTATAGGGAAGCTGAGGTTCCTTCTGTTAACTAGATTATTCATTGTTACTTTGTCTTGCCAGAACATCAGACCTAGTAATATCAAATCACAATTTTTTTTTTAAAGTAGGCTCTACTCCCTATGTGGGGCTTGAACTCATGACCCTACAATCAAGAGTCACATGCTGTACTGACTGAGTCAGACATGTACCCTTTGAATCACAGTTTTAGTTAGGATTGATCACACTGCCATTTACTTTGTTTTAGGGAATATCAGTGAAGTGAGGATGAAATCTGTCCATCTAAATTCAGAATATAACTCTTAGATACAGATAGTAGGGAATCCTCTTAGTTAAACCATGGTTGTTGTTTTAGATAGTTAGGACTGCTAGGTTGATAGTATTGAAGTAAAAAAGATGCTTTTATTCCAGCTTTGTGGGTTGTCTATAAATACCTTCTTTGTATAGTGAAGATTCATAGACTAACTCACTTATTTGCTAATAGTCTAATATACTCATAACCTTACTTATTTTAAGGGACTTCTAATAAGATTTAGAAAGAATGTATGTCTGTAATTGATTTGGCTTTGCCTTTATTTTATACCTAATTAGTTCAGCCAAGTGAGTGGGGCTATCTGATGTACCATGTCATCTACTACAGTTAACTTCATTGTGAAGCTTACTGAATGCTTTGAAATTTGAATGATGAGGATTAAAACATTCTGAGGTGTTTATTTGTTAAGATGATAGTTGTGTTCAGATAGCTTAGTTAATAGTTACACAAGTAATGAAGGATAAGTAGTTAAGAACGAATTGATTTGGAGACACACTTTAAATGACGACTGGATTGCTCAGTGTGATCTGTGGAATCTTTTATCACTTTCCTCACAAAGCGTTACAGATTTAGCCCGTTAGCATTCTTCTCTGAGCCCAGTAGTATGTAAGTCGATACAGCACACTAATTTTTCTCAAATGCATTGGTACATTCATTGAACAATTATTAAACACAAGCTATGTAATATATATTTCACAAGATCTTACACTTTTCTTCTTTTGAAGTCTGTCAAACAAAAACTGAAAGTTAATACTCCGTTCTTTTTATTACCCAGATCTTTTTTCTTCTTTATATAATACATGCTGAAAAGACAAAATTCATCTGTCTATACAAATACAATCTTTAAAATTTGTCTTCTGAAATATGAAAGGTCCACAATTTCCTGCTGTGGCGACATCTGTTGTCCTATGATGCTCTGCAGCCACTGATCAGGAGTGACTCCATTTTCTCCTTTGCTGCTATAGCTTTAGTGACATTCTGAGGATAGGAAAGCAGATTCTGATTGGAGGGACACCAAGGAATAGTAATACTGTCTTAGCTTTGAGAACAAAGAATTTTAGGCTAGAAGTAATCTTAGGGACAGGTCTTTTCATCTGACTGCCCTTAGCGTTATTGGTCAGGTGGCTGACCAACTCTCTGAGCTGGGGTTCAACATGTTTGGCTAAAGAAAAATGAAAAAAATATATAAATTTGCATGCTGTGTTCAATAAATTGGTTTTTTCAATCAACATTCTCCTTTTTTTAACCAATCAGAATCCTGATGTTGGCTTGAAGCCAGTATGGTACAGTTCTAAAGTTTTCATCGAAGGTGCTGATGCAGAGACGTTGTCGGAGGGGGAGATGGTTACCTTTATAAATTGGGGCAACATCAACATTGCTAAAATACATAAGTAAGAATTTTTCATCTGGTTTTATATCAAAATGGAAGGGAATTCTTAGGTTTATTCACTTATTAAAATTACCGGATTTAGACCCATTCATTTTCCTGACTGGTAAATCTGCTCAGGCATAGAAACTGCCAGTTCTGGACACAACAAATGTCTTTTCCATATGTGTTCCAGTTTATTAATCAGGTAATTGGGATATGTTTTGCTTGTGATGTTGTAAGTTACTGTGCCTTGTTAAGAAAGTAGTTCTGATGTTTACGGGTCCCTTCTTGTCATCTAATTCTCATTGTGCAGATGCCTGCAGGAGGAATACTTTGGACAGAATTTATAACATTCTTTGTCCTAAAATATGGTTTAAAATTGTTTTCAAATGAATATGAACTTTCCATTTATTATAGCATGCTACACTTGTTTGTTCTTAAGATTACATAAATAGAACATATGCTAATAAAATTATATAATAATTCTGAAATCTTAATTGTTCAGTCACTTTACATATGATTTTAAGTAAGTGTCATATGTTTAAAAATACAGTACTTTACATTTTTTAATGCTTAATGCAGATGACTTTAAAATTTGTAAATATGTTCATGTTCTTCATCAGATGTGTGTGCACCTGTTCTCTAGTAGGTTGTATTTAATTTGTCTCTTACCTGGTATATGTCTAGAACATAGTAGAAGTTAAAGTAAATGTTTCTTTTGACATTTTCCAAAGAAAAATTCCTAGCCACTTACTACAGATATAGAACAAAATAATGCATTTATGGAAATTCTGGTTTTCTTTAAACACTTTTCAATCTTATATCTAGAAATGCAGATGGAAAAATTGAATCTCTTGATGCAAAATTGAATTTGGAGAACAAAGACTACAAGAAAACCACGAAGATCACTTGGCTTGCAGAGACTGCACATGCACTTCCAATTCCAGCAATCTGTGTCACTTACGAGCACTTGATCACAAAGCCAGTGCTAGGAAAAGATGAGGACTTTAAGCAGTATGTCAACAAGAACAGTAAGGTAGGCTTCTAAAAGAAACTGTATTTCCTTTTTCCTTATTATATAAACTTCTTAGAATTTTTGTTTTGTTTTGTTTTTAACTTCTTAGAATTTTTAAAATTATTTTTAAGTATTTGTTTTTTTTAAGGCTTTTAAAATGTTTTTAGATTATTTATTTATAATAAAATAATTTATTTTTATTATAAATATAAATAATATATATTTATAAAATATCATGTTTATAATATGTATGTATGTATTTATTTATTTATTTATTTATATTCATGAGAGACACAAAGAGAGAGAGAGAGACAGAGACACAGGCAGAGGGAGAAGCAGGCTCCATGCAGGGATCCCGACGTGGGACTCGATCCCGGGTCTCCAGGATCACACACACCCTGGGCTGAAGGCGGCGCTAAACCGCTGAGCCACCCAGGCTGCCCAAGTATTTGGTTTTCAAGTAAAATGGAAAAGATCTATAAAATTTTGTTAAAATGTGAAAAGATGTGATGTTTCCATTTTACAGAAGATAGGAGCTGAAGCACAGTGAAGTGAAAGAACTTATGCTTAAGTGCTGTCTTGTTTTGCCTTTCAGTAGGTCTCTAGTGCTTTTTGTACTGCAGCTCATATTTATGAGCTTATTCACATGGGCAGGGATACCGACTGATCAGGTTCGTTGAAAGGTTTCCTGAAGTTCATCAGTTCATTAATTTTAACTTTAAAAATACAGTATATATAATTGTTTAATTCTTAACTGTTTCACTGCATCTGCTTAGGTAGTGAAGTTTTTAACATATTTGTATAAAATATTCCACCTTCTGGAAAAAACAACTTATATTTTAGTTTTCAGTGCTCTGATTTCTAAGGTATATTTTGGTCTTCTGTGATACAGCATGAAGAACTAATGCTGGGGGACCCTTGCCTTAAGGATTTGAAAAAAGGAGACATTATACAACTCCAGAGAAGAGGGTTCTTCATATGTGATCAGCCATATGAACCTGTTAGGTAAGTAAATGTCACTGAGCATTTAAATGAAAATACGTAACATTCTTATAGTAAATAAGACTTTAAAAATTGAATTTCTACTAAAATACTGTGACTGACAGTTTGTCTTCTATATTTAATATCTCAGATTTTATTTTATTTTTTATTTTTTTTAATTTCTCAAATTTTAATAGTAATAAGTAGTAACTCTGAAATAGCATAATAGTAGCAGGTTATTCATTTCTAAAATTAAACCATCTTATAATTCATTTTCATGCAGTCCAAGTATAAAGAAAAAATCTTAGTCTATCTTATCTTGGGGTTAAAATTATTACTATTAATTTTTTCTTTATAGTGTATTTTCCTTAGGTATATTGTAGGAATACTACAAAATTTGAAGAAATCATTTGCTTGTGAGTAATCTCGGGTGGTAGATTTTGCTAATGACTGTACTCTTCAAAATAGAATTGAGAACTTCTTGTGTTTTATAGAAATTCTTCTCTTTATAAGCAGATTAGGTGTGGTATGTAGATGCATTTAAGTCAGGAATGAGACTATTAGCATCCACTAATACCATTTCTGGTGGCAGGCAGCGTAGCTGTACTTTTGTTCTGGAGTAGCGTGTTTGTATCTACAAAAGTTCTTAAACTAGAAGGTTAAAATTAGTACTGTGAAATTTTACTTATGTATTCATTGTTTTTAAACTACTCTGAAGAGCTTCTGATTTGAATAATAAGAGAATGGACTGTTTATGCTTTGAAGTGAATCTAAGAATGAATGAATCTGTGAATCTGTTTATGCCATTGAGTGAATCTAAGAATTCAGTTGTAATTACTGTTAGATGATGTTGTTCAAGTAAACTTTTTTTGGCCCTCCATTTTCTCTTTAGCCCATATAGCTGCAAAGAAGCCCCTTGTGTTTTGATATACATCCCTGATGGGCATACAAAGGAAATGCCAACATCTGGATCAAAGGAAAAGACCAAGGTAGAAACAACAAAAAATGAGGTAAATGTGACATTTATGGATATGTCTCTCATCAACCATTTTTTTACTCCAGGATTTAGAATCTTTCTTTATAAGTGGTCGTTTCTCTTACTGTTGACATTGAAAAATACAGTGGTTCTTAGTTTTGGGTGGTTTGTTCTTGTCCTGTCAAGTTTTCAGAACATCTTGCAAAACAAGATTTTTAAAATTTAATTATTTTTGATATTGAAATATGAATGAAAAAGTGAGAAGGAGTAGATTGAAAGAATGTTTTTAGAAAGATTCCCCACCACCACCAATACTGCTGCAGCAGGTCCTTTTTCTTTTTACATTTTTTTTTCCTCCAAGTAATCTCTATACCCAGTGTCAGGCTTGAACTCACAACCCTGAGGTCAGGAGTCACAGACTCCACTGACTGAGCCAGCTAAGTGCCCCAAATTGATTTCTTCTTAAATCCTATTAGGAGCATCCTGTAGAGCTGAGGAGTACACTGAACACCACCTACTTTTAGCTACTTACTTTACACCTGGAAAGAACAGGAAAAATCCCTTGCCCAAGATAACAGAAGTCATTATTGACAGAGTCAGAACAGTGACTGACCTTTCTGGTTCCCTGTCTCTACTTTCCTGTCAAACTCCAGTGCCTCTGAGAGAAGAGCTGACAGACCAAAGTTCATAAAAGAGCATGGATAGGAACTGCTATGATGCAGGTGATAGGAAGCTGTGTTGTTTCCTGCCTTTTTCTATTCCTTCTTTGTCTTGGGAGTAATGCTTAATTTCTTTGCTTAAGAATGAGTTGGGAATCTGCCCGGCAGTCAGGGTTGGGAGGGACATTCCAGATGGAGACACAGCTTCCCCACCAGAAAGGGTGTGAATATGAGAACTGGCAATGTGTTTAGAGAATGAGGGGGTTCACTGTGTAGGCAGATGGAGCTCCTCAAACTTCCTTGATTCACATAGTACCCTTGGTTCTTTGCTAATTTTTTCGGGGCACCCAAGGGTTAAGTGAAATTCCTAACAGTTCTCTTTGTTAAGTAGTTCATTTCAGACTAGTTGTTTGAACTAATTGTTTGATAAACGTTCATATCCCAGTAGTCATTTGAAAAAATTAGATACATAAATTGAAAGAAAAGAAAAATTTTATTCCAACGCTGATGTTTTATGCCGTATTTTCTTACAAATTTTGTTACTTATTTTAATATGAATAAAATTTTATTCATAAAAGATTTTATTCTCCAATTTAAATATTTTAACTTTAATTTTTATTTCATTCTTAAAGTGATAATACTAGTTAAGAGAAAAAATAATACTTTATTTCTTTCTTGAATCTTGGACTCAGGTTGGACACTACCAGACTAATTTTAACACAGCAGCTGTGGAAAATTAGTTTTGCAAAGATACGACATCGTTGAAAGAAACGTAACATACTCTAATGTTAAAATTGAACCCCTTGAGCTTGTAGTACATGCAGTGTTTTGACAGATGTTGAGTATATTGCTCTGTTTACCTTGGATATTTAAAATATTTTGTGGTACTCCTATGAATTTCCTATAGCGCACTGGGGCACCTTAATGCATAGTTTAGAATCCATAGATGTTGGGTTGGCTTTGATGATTTGGTAGCAGTGTAGAACATGTCTTGGAAGGTGAATTGGGAAGTAGGATTGGAAGATCTTTTAAGTGGTCAGGAAGCCAGAGGATGTGAGCAAGAGGGTTATAAAGTAGGCCATGAATTCAGGAAGTAGAATCAGTAAGACAGTAAGTCCTAATTTTGTTTGGTTGACTAGGCAAATAAATGACAATCTGAGCTAGGGAAGACAGAAGCACGTAAGTTTATCAGGTATGAGTTTGGAATTATTTACAGTGGGAATGTCATGACTTGAGCTTTTAATTTACATAAATTAATACTATGTGATCTCAGTCAAAAGAAAATGAAAAGAAGAAAAAAGGAAAATTCTCAAACTTTTTAGTCTCAAGACCCTATACACGCTTAAAAATGATTGAGGACCCCTTTTGTTTATGTGGGTTCTATTTATCAAGATTTACTATACTAAAAGTTAAAATTGACAGGTTTTTGAAAGGGTTTATTAATTCATATTGATTGATTGAGTGTGTATGTGAGCCAGGGGTAGGATAGGGAGAGTCTTAAGCACTGTTGGGAGCCCATTGCAAGGCTCGATCTCACAACCATGAGATCATGACCTGAGCCAGAATCGAGAGTCAGATGCTTAATCCACTAAGCCACCCAACTGCCCCTATTAATTCATTTTAAAAGGATAATAACCCAAACTATATGTTTATATAAGTGACATTTTTTAATGAAAAATGACTATTTTTTAAATTTTGAGTTCAAATGATGGTGTGGTTTTTGCATTTTTAAATATTTGTTTAATGTCTGACTTAACAGCCTCCCAAAAAACTGCCATGTACACTCAACAGAAGACTGACTCAAAAGGACAGATTACAGCTTAGTGTATTATAAAACCTCACAGACCTCTTTTGGAAAGGGTCTCAGAAATCTTCTGGGTTCCATATGCCAGCTTTGAGAACTGCTAGTGTATGTGATGAAATAAGCATGCCATGGGAATTGTAGCTACCCAGTCCCTCATTGATCCTAGTTTCTACCTGTACTTCATACTTTTTACATATGCTGTAAAGATGCTAATGTAATGCTGTAAGTTTCTGTATTCTTTTTTTTTTCCAAATTTTTATTTAAATTCTAGTTAACATATATAGTGTGATACTGGTTTCAGAAGTTTATGTATTCTTGAAAATCTTTATGTTCTACAAAGTGGCATACTAAAACCAGGGCTGGTTTATTAGAAAAAAGAGAGTTGAGGCAAAATAATAACCCATACGTCTCCTATAGTTTTAGTCAAGTGATGACTGGTCAGCAGTCCTCGGAGGCTCAACTAGCCTGGACATGCACAGCGGCTCACTCCCATGGGTGGCAGTTGATGCTGACTATTGGCTAGGAAAGTGGAAGTGTTGAACAAAGCAGCTGCAAGTGACCTCTTTAGCGTGATAGTGTCAGAGTAGTGAGACTTTGTATATGACAACTCAGAACTCCGGAAGTGAGTGTCCAGTAGACATGGTGGAAGCAGCATTGCCTTTTATGTTTTAACCTTAAAAATCTCATATAGTGTCATTTCTGCTATGCTCTTGGGTCAAGCACTCATAACCTTGTCTAGATGCAAGAGGAGGGAGGGGATAGACTCCACCTCTTGATGGAGGGCGTGTCATAATGTTTATGGATATGCTTTGGAACCTGCACACATCCTAATAGAAATTCAAGTACAGTTGACTAGGATTGGGATTCAACACTGCAGGCAGCCTTAAGGCTAATGTTCTCTCCTTTGAAATGTACGTCTTTGGGGCTGTTTGCCTCTAATAGAAACCGATATCATCATCATAATTAAAGTCTGTCTCAGCGTGGATCCTGCCTGAGACTTTGTTTTTTTTTTTAAGCTCAGGAGGATAGCTGTTTGAAATCTCTTCCTCTGCATTTACACCTTCATTAGATGGCTTAATGTTATGGTAAACAGTATTTTTAAAGTACTACCTGCATTCAAAGGCCGCTCCTTTTTTTTTTTTTTAAGAATTTTATTTATTTAATTGAGAAAGAGGGCGCACACGTGGGGAGCGGGGAGGCTGACATGGGGCCTGGGATTATGACCTGAGCTGAAGGCAGACATACACTTAACCAACTGAGCCACACAGGGGCCCCAAGGAAGGCACTTCTAAGACTTTCTTTTTTAATTGCAAGAAGGCTTTTTCCTGTGTATTCTTTGATGTAAAACATTAACGTACTGGGAGAAATCACCACAAGGTGCTAAGATTTTTCAGTTATCCTGATACCTCTTATACTGTTTGCGAGGCATGAATGAGTCAGTTCAGGTTCTCAAAAATAAATAGAACAGAATGTATATATTTTTGATACAGAATGGCTCCTTTTACTGTATTCTTGCTTTATAATATTGTGCAATTACAGATGCATATTAATATTTATGGTTATATATTTTAAGGAAGTAATTTTGGGTATATGTGGGATTTTTAAAAATAATTTATTATTTTTTAATAATCTACATTCAGTATTGGGCTTGAACTCACAACCCCAAGATTAAATCACATGGTTAACCAACTGAGCCAACCAGGCACCCCAAATGCATTTAGTTTTTGACTTACATGTTGACTTCAGAACCTAACCCCCAGGTAAAATGCAACTCTGATATAGCTTGAAGTGCTCTTTAGTTATTCAGGTAAAGATGTCTTAGAGACCATTCAGAATGCTTGGTCTGGGATCAGGACAGAGTTCTGAAGTAGAGATGAAAATTTTGGAGTTAATACACATGACTCATAAATATGGATGAGATTCTGAAAAATTAAGTGGAAGATCATTAAAGAAAAAAGTCATGGGGAAGGTATGGAAGCTAGGTTTTAAATCTGGAAGAGTTTCAGTAGGGGGGAAAGCTTTCTAGGCAGAAGGAAAGCATAACATTGAAAATAAAAGCACAGTTATTCACTACCCAGTGATCATTTTAGTGAACATACCTTTAGGTTTATTGTATATACTTATATATATATAATCATATGCCTGGAAATATATAATTTTACACAAAAATGGAATTGTTCCATAATAATGAGTTAAAATCATATCACAGTATTTCATAGAAGTCTTGCTTGTCATCAATTTAGATATTATCTTTCTTAAAAAGTTAATACCCGAAATTTACTGATACTCAGTTTTTTCCAGCCTTTGTAATTAAAAGCTTTAAGCAGATTTATTACCTTATATTTTCCCATCACACTGATGGGTTCAGTACAGTTACCTCTCTTTTATAGTTGAAACCAGAAACAGCTTATGTAACTAATTCAAGGTCGCACAGCTGGTATGTGGTGGAACAATGATTTATTCTTAGATCTGTTGGATGTGTCATAATTTATTTAATCCCCTAATGGCAAGAATTTAGGTTATTTTTAGGTTTTTACAAAGATAAAAATGTTCCAGTGCATATCATAGCCGTGTATCTCTACTTTCGTTTACTTCTGTCATTTTTCATTATAAATTTTTAGGAATGAGATTATTTACTTAAACGTTTTAAGGGATTAAAACATTTTTTTAGTGTAAAATGTCATATGACAACCAGTTTGGTACAATTTTATGAGGGGACATTTAACATGAATTAATTATTTCACCTTTGGTTTTCTGCCTCTGTAGCCAACGACTCCTTTTAAGGAAAAAGCAGGTCCTTCTTTGCTTAATACTTGTGCTACATTTGAGGACTCCTTGGTCCTTTACAACAGAGTGGCTGCTCAAGGGGATGTGGTTCGTGAACTAAAAGCCAAGAAAGCAGCAAAGGAAGATATAGATGCAGCTGTAAAACAGCTTTTGGCTTTGAAAGCTGAATATAAGGAGAAAACTGGCCAGGAATATAAACCTGGAAATCCTCCTGCGGTGGTACCGAATGTTTCTTCTACATCATCAGCAAGTATTGTGGAAAGTAAATCTCTTTATGATGAAGTTGCTGCCCAAGGGGAGGTGGTTCGTAAACTGAAGGCAGAGAAAGCCCCGAAGGTCAGTGTGCTAGAATATGTAGAGACAGTATTGTTTATAAACAGCTTGAATATTTTGGCAGAACAATCAATACTTACTGATACCTGCTATGTGCCAAGCTCTGGAAATATTAACAAGAAGCAGCTCATCATCTAGTGTGGGGGAGGGTGTCGGGGAGGAAATACACTATAATCCATGTGATGTGACTGTAATCCTGTGTGATGGTGTGAATTGTTCTCAGAAGCCTTTATCGTTGTAAGTAGCAGGGAAGGAGGTTAAAATTCGTAAAGGATATTTAAAATAGTCCTGATGTAAAGGAAGCTACTTTTGGGTGAGCAAAGTTCAGAGAAGGTACTCTTGAAGTGTAGATACATGGTTCTCAAGCTTCATGTACGTCAGAATTACCAGAGAGCTTGTTATAACACAGATTGTAGGGTCTGGACCTTTTGAACTTCTGCTTCAGTAAATCCAGAGTATGCAGAGAATGTGCATTTGTAAGAAGCTGTCCTTCTGGCCGAGTATGGAAGACAGCAGAGGTGGAGGTATATATTCAGGAAATAATGGGTTGTCATGACGATTTTGACCAGTGACCATTTCTGATTCTTCATAGGGGAACCCTCAAGTTATAATAACTCTTAAGTATACATTTTATTCTTGTTTTAATGATCTCTTTAAGCAGAACATTTAGCCAAGTGGGTGGTAGCACAGTGCGGGAAAACAGGATTGTTTGTTGTAAGAGACAAAAGGAATGGCATCTGTGATAGAGAACAGTCATATTTATTTTTAATTTTTAAGAGATTTTAGTATATATGTATGTACTTATTTATTTTAGAAAGAGTGTGCGTGAGCATGGTGGGGCAGAAGCAGAGGGGGAGAGGGACAAGCAGATTCCCACTGAGCTCAGAGCCTGAAGCAGTGGCCAGTCTCACAACCCTGGGATCATGACCTTAGCCGGAACCAAGAGTTGGACCGTTTACCAACTGAGTCACCCCAGGTACCCTGACAAAGGTTGTATTTAATAATCAAGATAGCCAGTTCTATTCAAACAGAACCATAGTTCTATAACTGGATATAATCCAATCCCTCATAAGCTTCCAAAAATTAAAGACTGTGCTGCGACACAAACACAGAGAGGTATGGTGAACCCTGGGACTTGACTTCTGTGACTGGAGGAGATTTGTTCTTGTCAAGGGATCTGTTGTCCCATCAGCATCCTGGACTTTGGTCAGAGAATGGACTAAGAGGTTTCAAGTTCCCTATCTCATTAAGAAGTTGCTGGGCATCTAACTGGGAACTGAGTCCTTAAGATTCTTTCATGGACATTAGACATCTGTGGAAGAAAGAAAATGCTTTGGGGAGATCTTGGAGTTTTGTTCCAGAAGTTAATATTTTTCTCTCCTTTGTGAAGTGTGAGAAATCTTCTCTTTTTTCCTTAGTGAGCCTGTTGGAAGTCCTGCAGAGCTATGATGATCTTCAGATAGTTTTGCTTCTAGGAATAAAGCCTGCAGCTTATAATGTAAATCCTTGGTATTTCCTGCCCTTTGGCAAGGTTAGGAGTGATTTCTACTCTGTAGATCAGACACAAGCTATGGACCGCTTTCTAGATGTAATTTGAGAGGAAGGGCTTTGGTCTTTAAATTCCTTCATTCTGAGTAGAGTACATTGAGATTCTGTGCTGATTCTTAGGCAGGAAGTTCTGTGTGGGGTAGTGACAGCAACCATATACTTAAAGCAGCAGCCACCTGTACCTCCTGTCTCATTGGGTTAATGGATTATATCATACTGCCTGAAATAGCATGGTCAAGCTTATGAAAAGTCAGCCTATGGGTAAAAACATCTGAATTTCTTTGGTAATTAGGCAGCTACTTTTATTAGGTGCTTTTTGATAATGATAAATATAATACTGAAATGAGTCTGGCTTTAGTTTAACCTGTATTTACCAAATACTTACAATGCACCATATCTGTGTTTCAAAATACTGCTTATATTTTTTTCTTCTTTAAATGCTAAGAGGAGTAAATAGTGCTCTGTCTTGTTCTAGAGAGTCAACCCAGTTATTAGGACTGGAGGTGTTCTTTAGGTAATACCTGGCACTGTGTTAGTATTTTGTGTTTAATCCTCACAACAGCCATGTTCAATGATTGATGTTCAAATAATAAAATAATACTTCTTTTTTTATTTGTTGGTTTTATAACTAGTGAGAAACTGAATATGAAAGTAATTTCCTGAAGTGTACAAAGCCTAGATTCCAATTTTGCAGTCACATTCCTAAGTGATTTCTCATTAGAGGTGGTGGTAGTCAAGCATTGCATTATGAGCACCAGAGAGTTACGGTTTACTAGTTTATTAATTTATTAAGCAGCTCTGTACTTACTTTTCATTAGTAATTTGTCTAAGCCTCTTAACCTTTCCATTTCTTACAAAAATAGTTCTATTAATAAGTTCTATTAAGTCATGTTCGGTGGTAAAGAAGGTGATCAGCTGAGGATTTAGAGTTACAGGCTTCGATGAGAACTTTTCCTTCTCTATTTGTCCATTCTTCTATCTGCCTCACCTCCTCCCTGCTTCAGGGTCAGATGGATAATTCTGTTTAAGAACTTCTAAGCATAAAGGCAGAGTATAAGCAAAAGGTGAGCAAGGAGTGAAAACTTGGAAGAGTCTACCTCCAGTTTCTCCTTCAAGTCCACCTTCTGCTCCTCTTCCTTTCTCTTGCTCAGTGGAATTGTTGCTGAACAGTGACTCAGGCAAATACAGTGTGAGTTACATATCTGAGAACACACCAAAGATAAAATAATTCTGAATGCTGAGTAACTTTAAAACTTGAAGTCAGTTCCAGATTAAAGTTCTAAAGTTACAGTTTCAAAAAATAAAACTTTGATTTTGGACTGGTCTGTGCATAGATGGTCCTACTGTTTAGGTAACGTGTCCAGCTTGGGTCTTTTGCCTGTGCCTGTTGTCCTCTGCTAGAATCATAAGCATCTCAGTTGGGCTGAGTGTTTCATTTTTTTCATAATGATTACTTTGAAGTATCAGAGGATGATGTATATAGGTTAATGTCTGATTAAAACCTCAACATACCAGGGTGCCTGGGTGACTCAGTTGATTAAGTGTCCAACTCTTGGATTTGGCTCAGGTCAGATCTCAGGACCCTGAGATACTGCACCTTTCATGGGTTCAGCGCTCATTGGGGAGTCTAGTTCTTATCCTCTCTGTCTCCCTCTGCCCTTCCCCTGCTTGTACTCTTTCTCTCTAAAATTTATTAATAAATCTTAAAAAAAAAAAACGAACCTCAACATACCTACTTATTTTATTGTAAATTTTTAAAAGAATAATGTTTTTAGTAGGGCCCAAGCTGTAGTTTGTTTTGTGCTGTTTTTGTTTAGTAGGCTAATGAAAATAAGGTTTGTACAGCAAAGCTATTGAGCTGATCTTTATTCTGATTTTGTAATTTCTGGTTCCACTATTTATAGACCTAGGGCTTAGACACTGCCAGTTTGCTTGGGTATTCTATTATTTATTTGTTTACATATGTAAAATGGGAAGTTACAGTACTATATGTGTATGTGTATTTGTTTTTATGATTTGTTTATAGGATTATAATGATTTTAAATAATCAGTGAAACTTTCTGAAATTTCTGAATTGTTTTTTGTCTTTTATTTCAGGCTAAAGTAAACGAAGCTGTAGAATGCTTACTCTCCCTGAAAGCTCAGTATAAAGAAAAAACTGGAAAGGAGTACATTCCTGGTCAGCCCCCATTATCTCAAAGTTCACACTCAACTGCTGGCTCTGAGTCTAGTGGTCCAGAAGCACCAGAAGCCAAAGTACTTTTTGACAAAGTAGCTTCTCAAGGAGAAGTAGTTCGAAAACTTAAGGCTGAAAAAGCCTCTAAGGTTTGTGTGATATTTTGTTTGTATTTTTGTTTCTTACATTAGAAGTATTTTTTTTTTTTTTTGCCCAGAACACTTCCTGGCTTATCAAATCAAAGTTCTCATATTTCATTTATCAGCTTTTGTGTATTAGAAAAGCTCTTGAAAAAAAAAAAAAAAAAAAGAAAAGCTCTTGTTGATCGTTTCTCTGCCATTCTAGATTTGACTAGACATTCTCTTAAGATTCTGCCTTTCTCTGACATTGTACTTAAACACACTATTTTATTTTTTTTTTTTTTTTTTTTTTTTTTTTTTTTTTTTTTTTTTTTTTTTTAAACACACTATTTTAGCTGTGGATTAAATTGTCTGCTTCTCTCTAGTCTTTGAGATCCTGGAGAATAGGGACCTAGGCCCTAGCAGTAGTACCTGGCTCCTTGTGGGCCCGTGATGCAGGATTTTTGTTTTACTCATTCTCCTAAAGCTGAGTCAGTCTCAAATGGCAAGTGTTATTTTGAGCTCTGGTGTAGTTTGTGCTAATTATAATTCTCTTCATAGGAGTAGGATTTTTTTGGCACAGATTTGTGAATGGAAAACAGTACATCATTACAGATTTTGAAGTTTAACCAGTAACACTGGAACTTGATTGCTGTCATCTTTATGATTGTAAAATGTTGAACGTAATGTAGTTTAATGGCTCCTAACTAAAATTGCAGTGGTATACGTGTTATATGTTAGTGCTTTCTAACAGAACTTCCCATGTTGGTGGATGTGTTCGGTAGCACTCCAGTAACAGTAGTCACTAGCCATGTCACCACTGAAGACGTGAAATGTGGCTGTTGTGACTGAGCAACTGAGTGTTTAGTTTTATTTACTTTAGTTTAAATAGCTACAGGTGGCTAACAACTGCTGTTCAGGCGAGGTGGTTATAGTACTGTTTTTCAGTCCCTCTTTTGTACACTTCTGTCCCTGTTGTATTTTTTTATTTTCAGTAGTTAGTACATCTAATGTTCTCCACCCCTACCCCATTCCCCTCTGTCTTCACTTGTGTTTTCAAATCTGTTTATGAAGCTTTGGACATTGGTGCTGAGACAGTGATTTGAATTAAGTATTATCTTCTCTTTTCCTCTTTTGTTAAACTAAAGGATCAAGTAGATGTGGCTGTACAAGAACTCCTTCAGCTGAAAGCACAGTACAAATCTCTGACAGGAGTAGAGTATAAGCCTGTCTCTGCCACTGGAGCTGAAGACAAAGATAAGAAAAAGAAAGAAAAAGAAAATAAATCTGAAAAACAGAATAAGCCTCTGAAACAAAGTGATGGTCAAAAGAAAGATTCCTATAAAAACCAAGGAAGTGGGCTGTCATCAAGTGGAGCAGGAGAAGGGCAGGGGCCTAAGAAACAGACCAGGTAATAAAACATGGAAGCTTCATTAGAAGTGAAGTATTTTTATTTTTTTAAGATTTTATTTATTCATGAGAGATAGAGAGAGAGAGGCAGAGACACAGGCAGAGGGACAAGCAGGCTCCATGCAGGGACTTGATCCCAGGACTCCAGGATCACGCCGTGGGCCGAAGGCAGGCACTAAACCGCTGAGCCACCCAGGGATCCCCAGAAGTGAAGCATTTTTTAATGAATTCAGCTCTTAAATTATTCTTTTAAAGAACAAATTTTGGTTAGTTTGGTTATCGTGAGAAGTTGGAGAATGCTAGAGGTTTAGTGCCAGCAGGTAGCTTTTGTTAATTTTCTATTTATTTAAATAGGTAACAATTTTTTTGCTTGGTTCAGAACTCTCAGAATATAAAAAGTTCAGTGAAGTCTCATGCCCATGCTTGTTGTATCCCATCTTCCCAGTTTCTCCTACCACCATAATGAACTGGTAACCACAGCTAGTTTCTTATGGAACCACTGATCGATTGATCTTCATTTGGCTAAATAAATAAAAACAAATATATATCAACATTCCCCTTTCCTCCCTTTTAATACAGTTGGTAGCCTGACAGTACTCACTGTCTTACACCTTAAGCAAATTTTTCAGATGAAAATCTTTTATGGTGACTAAACGATGACTTTATTCTCAATAGGATTTCACATTTGGTAGGTTAAATATAAAACAAAGTTGTTTAAAAGACAAAACAGAGGAATAGATGTTTCAGTATGTTCCAGTTTGTATGAATAATGTGATGCCCCTGTCGATAATCCCCATGGTAAAACTAGAGTGAACTTTGTGCTAGCTTCTTCAATGGCTTAATAAAAAGAAAAAGCGGTCATTCACAACTGCTATTGTGAGATCTTTTGTTTTTAGATTTAACTGATAAATTCTGCCTCTTTTATATCATACATGCAACATTTCCTTAAAAGGCTGTAACAGTTGTTTTTCTTGTGTATTCACTAGGTGATCAGATTTATAGATTATAGAATAATAGAAGAGAGAATAGAATGTCTCACCTTTTACCTCTTTTTGTGAAAGGGCCAGGTTTCACTAGGCATCTTGTTGAGCCATGTCAAAGTGAAGCAGTGGAGAAGTCAGCTATAAATACATTAAGATTTTTAGCCAATAAAGACTTGTTTGTAACTCTACATGACTAAGGGGTGATTTTTTCTGTGTAGATCATAAAACCACAGTTCTTGAACAATTATGGGCTTCAAGAAATGGATCATCACCTGGAATAGTTTTTTATTGCAGATCTAACTTACTTTGCACTTGTCTCTGCAGCTTTTATTTACTGCAGTTAAAAGGAAAATTGTAGACTATGTAAGGATTATAAATATATATGCACATGCACAGACAGCCATTGTTTTCATTACTTTTTACGTGTTACTCTCAGTGGAACGGTAACTTTGCTAATTATGTTTTCTAGATTGAGTTTGGCAAAAGATTCTTCTTTTTTAGTAAGAGAATTCTATGTGAATAAATTCTGCCTTTATTATAAATACATGACTGTATAAAGAACTTTGTAAAAGATGTCTGCATTAAAATCATAGCTTTTGTTGTGCTTAACTTTCCTAGTTCTTTTTTTTTTTTTAATTTTGTATTTAAATTCAGTTTGCCAACATATAGTATAATACCCAGTGCTTATCCCATCCCACTTTCCTACTTCTTTGTAGGCAGTATCTTAACCACCTCTGAAGAGATGGTGGCACTGTTTTCTAGGTTAAAAACATTATCTTGGGAATGATGAATATACAAGAGAGAAATACGGAAATAACTCATACTGAAGAAAAACTATTCTGTTTTGAACTTGAGGTTTACTTCCATTCAGCCTAAAAGCAGTTGATGAATGAAGGCTTTATTTTATTTTTCATATCTGCAGGTTGGGTCTTGAGGCAAAAAAAGAAGAAAATCTTGCAGATTGGTATTCTCAGGTGAGTATACATTCAGTTTGTTTTTATGTTTTAAGTTTCTCAAAAAAACTACTTTTTATTTAGATTCTAAAGTAAAGACACACAGTAATGTGTAGTGTCATTAATACATAGTACGTATAGTCATTAAACATGTCACAGATTTCAAAGCATGTTCACATTAAGCAGTGAATTGAGAAGTGAGATAGTCATCATTCAGTTTTGTTTTGTTTTTTAAATGGTGAGGTAAAAGGATTAATCCAAAGTCACAAAGATAGTAAACAAGAGAAGCAAGATTTGAATTCAAGTCTTAAGAGTTTAGGGCTTGGTGTTTCTCAGTATAGAAAAACCCATTTTACACGCACATTAAGAGGATATACCAACAGTGGAAGTCTCCAGATTTGGAGCTTGATGATCGTTCACTTGACACTGGTATTAAAATATTGGTTTAATTTAGGCTTCAAAGACTATATCTTTTTTTTTAAAAAGGTCATCACAAAGTCAGAAATGATTGAATATTATGATGTAAGTGGCTGCTATATTCTTCGTCCCTGGGCATATTCCATTTGGGAATCCATCAAGGACTTTTTTGATGCTGAGATCAAGAAACTTGGTGTTGAAAACTGCTATTTCCCCATGTTTGTGTCTCAAGGTGCGTTAGAGAAAGAGAAGACTCATGTTGCTGACTTTGCTCCCGAGGTAAGTTAGCTTGCTATATTTATTTTTGCAGTTTTCTCTCATAAACTCAAAAGTACGTTTTCAGTTTGCACTTGAACAGTAATTTAATTGGCAAGTTATAACAACCAATTTAGAGAAATCTAAAGCCATTTCAAAAAACAAAGCGTATATATTTCTACCTTCAGGGCAAATTACGATTCTGTTTCTTGTATTAGCTGGCTCTTACTTTTTGCTAAATATTTATAAGGACAGTAAGTATCTACTTTTCTTAGCATGAACAGGGGCAGTTATCTTAACTTGCCTTAATTTCTATAGCAAAAATGGAAATAGAGATTTGCCTGTACTTGTGCCATTTGTCTAAAATGCCATTAAAGATACATATATATGGAAAATGATTTTATTTTACTAGGTTGCTTGGGTTACAAGATCCGGCAAAACAGAGTTGGCTGAACCAATTGCCGTCCGTCCTACTAGTGAGACAGGTGAGGATGGGCCTCTGGGCATAGGAGAGCGAGCACTGCGATATGAAACAGAGACACGGCTGTAGTGTCCTCTCAATGCTGACTTTGTGACGTTTATGATCCTTCTTGACAGCACGTAGTTTAACGAGTGTTGATAAAGATGAATGTACACTGAGGATGCATAAAATTTTAGTTTCTATGCAGTATTCATTGCAGAGCTCTTTATCGTTAGAGTAAAGGTATTTTTTTAAACCACTTAAATCATTTTTTTTATTTGATACTATAATTTTTCAGAACTTTACAAGACTTTCATTCTTGGAATAATTTTAATTCTTGGAATTAAACTTATTAAACTTCTAATCATACAAGTTTGCCAACGCTGATGTTTTATGCCGTATTTTCTTACAAATTTTGTTACTTATTTTAATATGATATTTGTATAGAGTTTCTATAGATTACTAAGTGATTTCATTTATGTATTATATTCTTATAATAGTGAATGAGGAAGGTGGAGGCAGCAATTTTTCAGATTAAAAAAATAGGTCTCTGAAAGATTAAGTGATTTTCCTAACGTTACACATAGTAAATGAGAGCATCACTTGGCAATCTTGAGTTTTGGGGCTTGTCAGTGTTTTCCTAAGTGATTATCCATCTTGAATGAAGGATTCTTTGCTCTTTACTTCATACTTCTACTGATGCTTTTGTATATTATAAGGATGCATTATTGAAATGTGACACCAACTTTTTTCAGATTGGCAATCTTTAGTAATTTTAGATAGTCATGAGTAGGTGGAGATAAGACAGACACCTTCACTTTAACAGTTCATGGCAAGAGCGTTCATTCTCTGGATAGATGCATTGGATAGATTTTTTTTTTGTTATTTTTTTTTAAAGGCTTTATTTATTTATTCATGAGAGACAGAGAGGCAGAGATGTAGGCAGAGGGAGAAGCAGGCTCCATGCAGGGAGCCCGATGTGGAACTCGATCTGGGGACTGTGGGATCACCCCCTGAGCCAAAGGCAGATAGATGCTCAACTGCTGAGCCACCCGGGCGTCCCTGAGTTGGATAGATTTAATCTGCATTCTAGTTTGAATAGATAACTGTGCTAAGAGCAAGTTAGTTAACTTTTCTATGCTCAGATTCGGCATCTTTGATACTAAGGTTATGATATTGACTTTGTGGATTGAATGTGGGAAGTGACCAGCATAATGACTGTGGAGAAATTAACAGAGAGCATGATATGCTGTATCTTCATTTAGTGTTTCTGGAAATAAAACAGCTGAAAAGCAGTCAAATTAAATATGAAGTGTAAATCTCAGTGTGAAGAACAGAAAATCAGGTCACGTTTAAGTAGCTTTATTTACTTGAGTAATTTAATTTGCTTTATGCAATAATGTTACACGCGTTGGAAACACATTTACATAAACACAGCATTTTAATTTGTTACTTATTTGGCTGGTATAACTCTGACCAGCCTTCAAAAAGAAATGAAACCTTCAGTGACTAGCTTCAGTGACTATCTTCCTGTATCTTTGCAGTAATGTATCCTGCGTATGCAAAATGGGTGCAGTCACACAGAGACCTGCCCATCAGGCTCAATCAGTGGTGCAATGTGGTGGTACGTACGTACTCTTTTATTCTTTCTTTCTTTCTTTCTTTTAAGATTTATTTATTTATTTATTTATTCATAGAGATGCAGAGAGAGAGAGAGAGGCAGAGACACAGGCAGAGGGAGAAGCAGGCTCCATGCAGAGAGCCTAACGTGGGACTCGATCCAGGGTCTCCAGGATCACGCCCTGGGCTGCAGGCTAAACCGCTGCGTCACCGGGGCTGCCCCTCTTTTATTCTTTCATTATTCTTACACTTTTTTAAAGCGCGTTTTGTTCTTCCATATTTTTAGATTCAAAGGATTAAGAGAACGGAAGCATTTTGTTATCACAATTATGAATTACAGTTATGATTTCTGATTACTTGCCACATTAAACTGTTAATAAAAATGGGAAAACTCTCCATAATGATCAAATTGTGTTCTTGCTTCTCCCAGCGTTGGGAATTCAAACATCCTCAGCCTTTCCTACGTACTCGTGAATTCCTCTGGCAGGAAGGGCACAGTGCATTTGCCACTTTTGAAGAAGCAGCAGAAGAGGTATGAAGAGTTGTCTTCCTTATTAATTGTGTTCCATGTCTTTGTCTGGGCTGTGCTTCCCCCCTCTCCCCCACCTGTAAGTAATATAGTGTTATCTGTTTACATAGTAATCATTTAATCAATGACTCTAAACTGAAATTTGATCTCAAAATAACCTTAAAAGATAATTTCCTCATATACTTAACTTTGTTACTTGAAATTTATGTATCACCTGTTAAATAGAAGAAGAAAACAAGTTAATACAAATGTACATGGACTTAAGAAATGGCTTTAATGAAGTTTTATTAGAAAAGTGCTGTTTTAGATTTTCAGATGAAAATATTTTTGGGCTTCCAGGTATGAAGAAAATTATAATCCCGGGGATGAAATTAATTATTCTTCAGAAGATTTTTATCTTGGTTACTATAAATATATCATTAATAAACTTTTTCTTATATTCTGAATTTATGAACATTTTAAGAAGTTACTCAACTTCTTTTTACACTACTTTGTTGAATGTCTTCCTTATATATATATACACACTGGCTGCTTTAACCTTTCTTTTTTTTTTTTTTCTATATTTATTTATTTTTATTTTTTATTTTTTTATTGGTGTTCAATTTACCAACATACAGAATAACCCCCAGTGCCCGTCACCCAATCACTCCCACCCCCTGCCCTCCTCCCCTTCTACCACCCCTAGTTCGTTTCCCAGAGTTAGCAGTCTTTACGTTCTGTCTCCCTTTCTGATATTTCCCACACATTTCTTCCCCCTTCCCTTATATTCCCTTTCACTATTATTTATATTCCCCAAATGAATGAGAACATATAATGTTTGTCCTTCTCCGACTGGCTTACTTCACTCAGCATAATACCCTCCAGTTCCATCCACGTTGAAGCAAATGGTGGGTATTTGTCATTTCTAATAGCTGAGTAATATTCCATTGTATACATAAACCACATCTTCTTTATCCACTCATCTTTCGACGGACACCGAGGCTCCTTCCACAGTTTGGCTATTGTGGACATTGCTGCTAGAAACATCGGGGTGCAGGTGTCCTGGCGTTTCACTGCATCTGTATTTTTGGGGTAAATCCCCAACAGTGCAATTGCTGGGTCGTAGGGCAGGTCTATTTTTAACTCTTTGAGGAACCTCCACACAGTTTTCCAGAGTGGCTGCACCAGTTCACATTCCCACCAACAGTGTAAGAGGGTTCCCTTTTCTCCGCATCCTCTCCAACATTTGTGGTTTCCTGCCTTGTTAATTTTCCCCATTCTCACTGGTGTGAGGTGGTATCTCATTGTGGTTTTGATTTGTATTTCCCTGATGGCAAGTGATGCAGAGCATTTTCTCATAGTGCATTGTTGGCCATGTCTATGTCTTCCTCTGTGAGATTTCTGTTCATGTCTTTTGCCCATTTCATGATTGGATTGTTTGTTTCTTTGGTGTTGAGTTTAATAAGTTCTTTATAGATCTTGGAAACTAGCCCTTTATCTGATATGTCATTTGCAAATATCTTCTCCCATTCTGTAGGTTGTCTTTTAGTTTTGTTGACTGTATCCTTTGCTGTGTAAAAGCTTCTTATCTTGATGAAGTCCCAATAGTTCATTTTTGCTTTTGTTTCTTTTGCCTTCGTGGATATATCTTGCAAGAAGTTACTGTGGCCGAGTTCAAAAAGGGTGTTGCCTGTGTTCTTCTCTAGGATTTTGATGGAATCTTGTCTCACATTTAGATCTTTCATCCATTTTGAGTTTATCTTTGTGTATGGTTCACGAGAGTGGTCTAGTTTCATTCTTCTGCATGTGGATGTCCAATTTTCCCAGCACCATTTATTGAAGAGACTGTCTTTCTTCCAATGGATAGTCTTTCCTCCTTTATCGACTATTAGCTGACCATAAAGTTCAGGGTCCACTTCTGGGTTCTCTATTCTGTTCCATTGATCTATGTGTCTGTTTTTGTGCCAGTACCACACTGTCTTGATGACCACAGCTTTGTAGTACAACCTGAAATCTGGCATTGTGATGCCCCCAGATATGGTTTTCTTTTTTAAAATTCCCCTGGCTATTCAGGGTCTTTTCTGATTCCACACAAATCTTAAAATAATTTGTTCTAACTCTCTGAAGAAAGTCCATGGTATTTTGATAGGGATTGCATTAAACGTGTATATTGCCCTGGGTAACATTGACATTTTCACAATATTAATTCTGCCAATCCATGAGCATGGAATATTTTTCCATCTCTTTGTGTCTTCCTCAATTTCTTTCAGAAGTGTTCTATAGTTTTTAGGGTATAGATCCTTTACCTCTTTGGTGAGGTTTATTCCTAGGTATCTTATGCTTTTGGGTGCAATTGTAAATGGGATTGACTCCTTAATTTCTCTTTCTTCAGTCTCATTGTTAGTGTATAGAAATGCCACTGATTTCTGGGCATTGATTTTGTATCCTGCCACGCTACTGAATTGCTGTATGAGTTCTAGCAATCTTGGGGTGGAGACTTTTGGGTTTTCTATGTAGAGTATCATGTCATCGGCGAAGAGGGAGAGTTTGACTTCTTCTTTGCCAATTTGAATGCCTTTAATGTCTTTTTGTTGTCTGATTGCTGAGGCTAGGACTTCCAGTACTATGTTGAACAGCAGTGGTGAGAGTGGACATCCCTGTCTTGTTCCTGATCTTAGGGGAAAGGCTCCTAGTGCTTCCCCATTGAGAATGATATTTGCTGTGGGCTTTTCGTAGATGGCTTTTAAGATGTCGAGGAATGTTCCCTCTATCCCTACACTCTGAAGAGTTTTGATCAGGAATGGATGCTGTATTTTGTCAAATGCTTTCTCTGCATCCAATGAAAGGATCATATGGTTCTTGGTTTTTCTCTTGCTGATATGATGAATCACATTGATTGTTTTACGGGTGTTGAACCAGCCTTGTGTCCCAGGGATAAATCCTACTTGGTCATGGTGAATAATTTTTTTAATGTACTGTTGGATCCTATTGGCTAGTATCTTGTAGAATTTTTGCATCCATGTTCATCAGGGATATTGGTCTGTAATTCTCCTTTTTGGTGGGGTCTTTGTCTGGTTTTGGAATTAAGGTGATGCTGGCCTCATAGAACGAATTTGGAAGTACTCCGTCTCTTTCTATCTTTCCAAACAGCTTTAGGAGAATAGGTATGGTTTCTTCTTTAAATGTTTGATAAAATTCCCCTGGGCAGCCATCTGGCCCTGGACTCTTGTGTCTTGGGAGGTTTTTGATGACTGCTTCAATTTCCTCCCTGGTTATTGGCCTGTTCAGGTTTTCTATTTCTTCCTGTTCCAGTTTTGGTAGTTTGTGGCTTTCCAGGAATGCGTCCATTTCTTCTAGATTGCCTAATTTATTGGCGTATAGCTGTTCATAATATGTTTTTAAAATCGTTTGTATTTCCTTGGTGTTGGTAGTGATCTCTCCTTTCTCATTCATGATTTTATTAATTTGAGTCTTCTCTCTTTTCTTTTTAATAAGGCTGGCTAATGGTTTATGTATCTTATTAATTCTTTCAACGAACCAACTCCTGGTTCTGTTGATCTGTTCCACAGTTCTTCTGGTCTCGATTTCGTTGAGTTCTGCTCGAATCTTTATTAACTCTCTTCTTCTGCTGGGTGTAGGATCTATCTGCTGTTTTTTCTCTAGCTCCTTTATGTGTAAGGTTAGCTTTTGTATTTGAGTTCTTTCCAGTTTTTGAATGGATGCTTGTATTGCGATGTATTTCCCCCTTAGGACTGCTTTTGCTGCATCCCAAAGATTTTGAACGGTTTTATCTTCATTCTCATTAGTTTCCATGAATCTTTTTAATTCTTCCTTAATTTCCTGTTTGGCCCTTTCATCTTTTAGCAGGATGGTCCTTAACCTCCACGTGTTTGAGGTCCTTCCAAACTTCTTCTTGTGATTTAGTTCTAATTTCAAGGCATTATGGTCTGAGAATCTGCAGGGGACGATCCCAATCTTTTGGTATCGGTTCAGACCCGATTTGTGACCCAGTATGTGGTCTATTCTGGAGAAAGTTCCATGTGCACTTGAGAAGAATGTGTATTCAGTTGCGTTTGGATGTAAAGTTCTGTAGATATCTGTGAAATCCATCTGGTCCAGTGTATCATTTAAAGCTCTCGTTTCTTTGGAGATGTTGTGCTTAGAAGACCTATCGAGGGTAGAAAGAGCTAGATTGAAGTCACCAAGTATAAGTGTATTTATTATTATCTAAGTATTTCTTCACTTTGGTTAATAATTGATTTATATATTTGGCAGCTCCCACATTCGGGGCATATATATTGAGGATTGTTAAGTCCTCTTGTTGGATAGATACTTTAAGTATGATATAGTGTCCCTCTTCATCTCTCGCTACAGTCTTTGGGGTAAATTTTAGTTTATCTGATATAAGGATGGCTACCCCTGCTTTCTTTTGAGGACCATTCGAATGGTAAATGGTTCTCCAACCTTTTATTTTCAGGCTGTAGGTGTCCTTCTGTCTAAAATGAGTCTCTTGTAGACAGCAAATAGATGGGTCCTGCTTTTTTATCCAGTCTGAAACCCTGCGCCTTTTGATGGGGTCATTAAGCCCGTTCACATTCAGAGTTACTATTGAGAGATATGAGTTTAGTGTCATGATATCTATTCAGTCCTTGTTTTTGTGGACTGTTCCACTGAACTTCTTCTTAAAGGGGAATTTTAAGAGTCCCCCTTAAAATTTCTTGCAGAGCTGGTTTGGAGGTCACATATTCTTTTAGTTGCTGCCTGTCTTGGAAGCTCTTTATCTCTCCTTCCATTTTGAATGAGAGCCTTGCTGGATAAAGTATTCTTGGTTGCATGTTCTTCTCCTTTAGGACCCTGAATATATCCTGCCAGCCCTTTCTGGCCTGCCAGGTCTCTGTGGAGAGGTCTGCTATTACCCTATACTCCTCCCCATAAAAGTCAGGGATTTCTTGTGTCTTGCTGCTTTAAGGATCTTCTCTTTATCTTTGGAATTTGCAAGCTTCACTATTAAATGTCGAGGTGTTGAACGGTTTTTATTGATTTTAGGGGAGGATCTCTCTATTTCCTGGATCTGAATGCCTGTTTCCCTTCCCAGATTAGGAAAGTTTTCAGCTAGAATTTGTTCAAATACATATTCTGGTCCTCTGTCCCTTTCGGCGCCCTCGGGAACACCAATTAAACGTAAGTTTTTCTTCCTCAGGCTGTCGTTTATTTCCCTTAATGTATCTTCATGGTCTTTTTGTTGTTTGTCTCTTTTTTCCTCAGTTTCCTTCTTTGCTATCAACTTGTCTTCTATGTCACTCACTCGTTCTTCCACCTCGTTAACCCTCATCGTTAGGACTTCTAGTTTGGATTGCGTCTCATTCAATTGATTTTTAATTTCTGCCTGATTAGCTCTAAATTCTGCAGTCATGAAGTCTCTTGAGTCCTTTATGCTTTTTTCTAGAGCCACCAGTAGCTGTATAATAGTGCTTCTGAATTGGCTTTCTGACATTGAATTGTAATCCAGATTTTGTAACTCTGTGGGAGAGAGACTGTTTCTGATTCTTTCTTTTGAGGTGAAGTTTTCCTTCTAGTCATTTTGCTCAGTGCAGAGTGGCCAAAAGCAAGTTGTATTGGGAAAAGGAGAAAAAGAGAGGAGATAAAGAAGGAAAGAAAAGAGAAAGAGGGAAAAAAAAGGAAGAAAAAAAACGAAAAAAAGAAGAAAAAGAGAAAGAAAAAGAAAGAAAGGAAAAAAGGGGTGGGGGAAGGAAATCAAAAAGCAAAACAAAGCAAAACAAAACAACAACAACAAAAAAAGAGAAAGAAAAAAAAAAGAACCACTGGGGAGTATCTTCTGATTCTGTGTACTTTAAGTCCCTTGGCTTCCCCTGGAAATTGTCAGTCTAGCTGGTGTTCTGGGGGAGGGGCCTGTTGTGCTGATTTTCAGGTGTTAGCAGTTGGGGGAGCTGCTGTGCCCCTGCCTGGTGCAGGGCTCAGTGGGGGTCGTTTACCCCGTGAGGCCCCAGGAGCAACAGCCCCAGTGGCGGGGCCAGCTCTGGACACCTGGATTCAGCTCCGGCAGGAACTCCGGAGCTCTCCGTCTGCAGGGCCTGGAGGCTCCGGGGCGGGGCCGCTGATCTGCTCAGCTGGGGCAGGAGCGTCCTTGCTGTCCTGGGCCCTCCGGGCCTCTGCCTGTCCCGGGGGGAGGCCAGATCCTGGGCTGTGTCCCGGCGCCCTGTGCTGTTGGATTCGCGCTCCCGGCCGTGCAGCCCCCTCCGCGGAGCCGCCGCCCGAGCCCCTCCGAGCTGCTCCTGGAACCGCGCAGCCCCCTCCGCACGGAGCCTCTTCCTCTGCCCGAGCCCCTCCGAGCTGCTCCCGCCCCGCAGCCCCCTCCGCAGAGCCGCCGCCTGTGCCCCTCCGAGCTGCTCCGGGTCCTGCCGTGCTCGCTGCAGCCCTTAGGGAGCTCGGCGCACTCTCCTGGGTGCGCAGTTGCTCTGTTACTGTCCTAGGGAACCTGAGGACATCCCCGCCCTCCTGGGTCCTGCTCTACCTCCCCGCGAGCCCCTTTCCGCCCGGGAAGGTTGGTGCAGCTCCTGCTTCTCCGGGACGGGGCTCTCCTGTCCTGGGGACACTCGCCCTGGCCTCAGCCCAGCTCCTTGCGGGGCCCCTCCCCGTTGGATGCCTTTGTTTCTTTATTTCTTTTTTCCCCGTCTTCCTACCTTGATAGAAGCGCGAACTCTTCTCACTGTAGCATTCCAGGTGTTCTCTCTTTAATTCTCAGGCCGAATTCATAGATTTTCAGGATAATTTGAAGGTTTTCTAGGTAATTTGGTGGAGACAGGTGATTTGGAGACCCTACTCTTCGCCATCTTGCCCCTCCACCTGTGCTTTAACTTTCTGTATGAAAATGTTTTTATTGTTTGATGTGCTTTTCCCACCATAGTTGGTTTAAAATAGTATAGTTTTAAAGGTCTCTAAGAAATAAAATACACCATAAATGTGAGTGCTTTCATATTTAAAATTTTGTTACAGGTCTTACAGATACTTGACTTATATGCTAAGGTATACGAAGAACTCCTGGCAATTCCTGTTGTAAAAGGCAGAAAGACTGAAAAGGAGAAATTTGCAGGAGGAGATTACACAACTACCATAGAAGCATTCATATCCGCTAGTGGAAGAGCCATCCAGGTACCCCAGCAAGTGCTGTGTAGGGTTCATAGTGACCATAAGCATAGCCTGTGAGCACATCTAACAGACTTTTGGCATCAGAGAAGTAGACTCTTTTTAAAAAAAATCAGCATATTTCATGTGCTTTTTAGACGATGTTATAATTTCAAGCTTTTCTATCCCATTCTTATAATGCTCTAAGATCAGTGAAGTGAAGGCTCATATCCCGAATTACCAAAGCATGGATTCTTTTTTTAACCAAAGTTGAAGTTATTCCTGTGAAAGGGGTGGCTCACATGCAGGGAGCCCGAAGTGGGACTCAATCCCGGGTCTTCAGGATCAGGCCCTGGGCTGAAGGCGGCACTAAACCGCTGAGCCACCCGGGCTGCCGTTGTTGTATCATTTAGGTTTTAAAAACTTAATATAAGAAAACCGAGGAACAAAAAACCTGTCTAGTATCATTTTAAAGTGTATGGTCTTACCGAAATCATTTTCAAAGGCATAACTAGTTCTTAAAATTAATGCTTGTATTTCTCTATCTTAGGGAGCAACATCACATCATTTAGGGCAGAATTTTTCCAAAATGTTTGAAATTATTTTTGAAGATCCAAAGACACCAGGAGAGAAACAATTTGCCTATCAGAACTCCTGGGGCCTGACAACTCGAACTATTGGTGTTATGACAATGGTTCATGGAGACAACATGGGCTTAGTATTACCACCGCGTGTAGCTTCTGTTCAGGTAAGAAAAATATTTCTGTTTATCATTCTTTTTATAAAATACAGTCTTTATCTTAGTATTGTGTAGCTATGTGTATCATATCTGTTACTTTTTTCTCTCTTAATTTTTAGCTGCTTTTTATACAAAACTTTTAGAAATCGTCTTTTGAAATGGTTTACAAGAAGTTTAATGAAATATAGTAGGTCAAATGAAGGTGCACTTAGCATAGATGAGTAATATGCAGCTGATTGGTAGACATTCCATGGAGATTAGAAATCACAAAAGTTGATCTGTGTTAAAATTTATTGTTCCCCAGAGGTTTTGATTCCTGCATATCATGCAGCAGCATGACTATAATACTTTGTATGCTATTTCTTTGTATAAATTTGTGATACTATGTTCGTTCTAGGTTGTGGTTATTCCTTGTGGCATTACAAATGCACTTTCTGAAGAAGACAGAGATGCTTTGATTATAAAATGCAATGATTATCGAAGGCGGTTACTCAGTGTTAATGTTCGAGTTAAAGTTGATTTGCGAGATAACTATTCTCCGGGTTGGAAATTCAATCACTGGGAACTCAAGGTAAATTCTTCAGTTGCATCTTTTACTTCCATACTCCCAATTTGGATTTAGATTTTCTTTATGTAAGCTTTTATAAAACATAAGACTTTCTCATTACTCTTCTCTGTTTGGATGGTTGTAGGTTTTTTTTCTTCTTCACTTAAATTTCACTTAATTTTCACACAGTCCAAATCTTGATAAGAGTCATACTTAAAGTTTATATATTTGTTAAAATTAAAACCTTTTTTGTGGAAGTTTATTTTTATTACATTAGGATAAAAATGTTCTTGAAGACCTTGTATATGATTAATAAACCTCAAAGGGATATTATACTAAAATGTTTATATCAGGAATTCATATAATAAATAAGCTATTTAAACAGTAAGACTATCAGAATAATGGTACATGGTTATCTCCTAGCTGTCATTTTGACAGCTGATCAGTAAAACATAAATTAATATCATATTTGGTTTTTCATACTACTTTGTTTCATACCCATTTGTTGATTTTATTTTGTATATTCAAGGCTAAATTCTGATTTTAATGTTTTTAATGTGAATTTCATTTATTGCACATTGTCATTAGTAGATGATCTATTTTCTAAATTCTATTTTTTCCAACATCTCGAATTTAACTTCTTTCATATGCTTTACTAAGGGAATCTTAATAGATTAAGCAGTTAGGGTAGTCAAGAATTTCTAAACTCCTATTACAGGAAATAGATGAGAAGATGTAGTAATATTGCAGCTCCAAGGTGATTCCAAGTGTGGAAGCTCAGCAACATTGGGATTATTCAGTATGAACACTTACAGGGTTCCCAGAGTTGCTGGTATATATACCTCTATTTGTTTTAATCGACCCCTAAGGTCAATCTTCTGTGCTAAAAATTAGTAGTTATATTGATTTTGTTCCCTTTTATATAATACACCATTCCCTTTACTTATTCTCCTACCTTTAATGAAGACTTTAAAAATAAATATTTTCTGACATAATTTTCCTTTAATTGCAGTATTTTTTTTTTTACTTAGAAATAGTGGTTGTGTGATTCCAGTAGCAGCCTGTTTGACCCTATGCGTTCTTGCCTGAGATTCCAGATATTAAAGGAGAAACGTTTTCTTTGCTACTGGTTGGATTGAAAGGGGAGAAAAGGCATCCATATACACTTCTCCCTTCTATGTTCCTCCTCTCCTCACTTCTCCTAGTACGACTGACTTGACTTTGTTCCTCTCTCCCTCTGGTTAATACCCTGATGAGCCCACACTGTGAAGGAGATACTTAGTATGAGTAGGTTCTGCTACAACTTCCTTGTCTTCAATTCTCAGGAAGAAAACAGAGCACCTTAAGTTCTCAACTAGATGCCTAAGAATAAAGAACACCGAGAGGGGTCACTAGTTAGTGAAAAGCACTGATAGTACTTCTTAATGCCATTTTATCTCCATTTAATCCAAGGATTCCTGAGGAAAAAAAATATTTTGGAAGATCCAGTTTCATATTCATTTGGTAGTGATTAACTTTGTACAAAGAGGCATTTGAGGGGGTGAGGTGGGATGTGTATGGATTGGGAGACCCAGTTTAATAACTGGGGCTTATGGTTTGGTTACCACTCCAGAGCCCAGTGACTCCCACTTCTTTAGTACCTCTTCCTGTATTATGAAAATAGGGGAAAATAATATGAGTGAATTAACTTTTCTTTTTTCCTCTTCTTTTTAAAAGATTTTATTTATTTATGAAAGACACAGAGAGAGAGGCAGAGACACAGGCAGAGGGAGAAGCAGGCTGCATGCAGGGAGCCTGATGTGGGACTTTGGGACTTGATCCCGGGACTCCAGAATCACGCCCTGAGCCAAAGGGAGGTGCTCAACCATTGAGCCACCCAGGTGTCGTCCCCATGCCAGGTTATTCTCATGCTAAGATGCCCTCTCACCCAAATGAGGGTATGTTGCCCTGCTCTGGGCTGCCATGGCTCTCCTCGTCCAGTACAGGAGCCAGTCCTGTTGCTGCTAGTTGGCTTGTCATTTTAGTTCCTTTACTCAGGTATAGTTGTTCAGCCTTTCTTTGTCCTTCATGACGTGGGCATTTTTGTAAGTATAGGTCAATTATTTTAAAGAATATTCCTCAGTTTTGACAAAATTACTCGTTAATTTTTGCCTTTTCTAGTAACTTTCCTTCTCTCTTCCAGCTGAGGATAGTTTCCCACTTCTGATTTTCTGTATGCATGCCTTATTTACTTGACAAAACATGAAACTAAAGGACAGGATCTGTTTCTTTTTATTCCTCTTGTAAATCTCATTGCAGTTAGCACTGTTAACACATGCATACATTAGGTGAATAAAGAAAAAACAGTAAAATGATGTAATATTTAGCATACAATAATTTGTTCCATGGTGTTCATTATTTTATAAGTCTTCCCTATAGGTAAATCTTTTTCTTTTTTTTGTGGAATAACACTTAAAAATTTTCCTGTGACTTTGATTTGGGGGACTCTCATCAGATAAACTCTATATATAGGGACTCCTAACTTAAATTGGAAAACTCCAAATTAGTTTTAGAGGATCATTTGCTCAAGAAGTTGTTTAAAAAACACCTACTGTTTATCAGGTAAGGTTCTTGATCTTAAAAAATAAGGTATCTCTGGGCCTTTTTCCCCTCCTGGAATATGCATAAGGGTTGAACATTCCCAGGCTTAAACTTCCTATACTTTCTTTGTAGAATCCAAAGGGAATAGGGGAATGGTTCCCAGAATGTAGTCCTAGCATCATTTGAGAACTTGTTAGAAATATGATCCTTTAGGCCCCATTCCTGGACTTACTGTAATAAGAAATTGAAGCGGGTAGAGCCCAGCAAGTCTGTGCTTTGACAAGCCCTTCACAGATGCTGGTGCATGCTAGAGTATCCAGAGCTAAGACCTACCAACCAAACCACACCATTGTACCATGAATGAGTCACAGATGTGCCAAAGTGATTTGGGGTGGCCTTCAGTTCAAAAAGCCTTCTCTGGTTCCCACCTTGTGTCATACATACAAAGGGACCTTTCTCTGCTGCTCTTTTGTGAGAAAAGTTAGGAATATTGATCTAGACAGCACTATCCTCATGTTTTTCCATTAAACACTCTTAGCTCAAAACCACTTGGGCAGTACATTTTTTCTTAGTTTTATACGTTCTTATTGGAATAGGTTTCTGTATGATCTCAGGAATATTGCCTGCACTTTTTATTGTTTGCTTCTGCCTTTGATTTTTTGGGTTTTTTTGTTTGTTTGTTTGTTTTTGTTTGTTTGTTTTGGGTTTTTATGATTTATAGTAGGTAAAGCCATGAGTGGAGACAGGCATATATCATGCCTTTTTTGTTTTTTAGGGGGTTCCAATCAGACTTGAAGTTGGGCCACGTGATATGAAGAGCTGCCAGTTTGTAGCTGTCAGACGAGATACTGGAGAAAAGCTGACAGTTGCTGATAATGAGGCTGAGACTAAACTTAAAGCTATTTTGGAAGACATCCATGTGAACCTGTTTACAAGGTTAGTTCCTTAGGATTGCTTTTGTCTCTGATCTAGTTTTTGAGAGCTGTACCGAGGAATTTTTTGAGTGCCCCAGCTGGAAGTCATCTTTCTCTCTGAACTCTCATGGTTCTTAATTTGTCTTTCTCTTTGTTTTTGACTTGGTATCATGATTTTTCCAAGGGCTTTCTGCCTTCTACGATTTGCGGAGCTGGCCTGTCTGACCCATGGACTAATTTGGGTTGACTTTAAGTCCAGGCTTTTATGACATAGAACTTTGAGGGATAAGGCATTGATTCTCACCTGCTGGATACACATTAGCAGCACTACCTAGGAAGCTTTAAAAAATACCAGTGCCTAAACCCCTCTCCAGAGATGTTAATTTAGTTGGTCTAGAGTGAGGGTGGCAGCTGTAGTTTAAAAGCTCCCCACGTGATTATGACATGTAGCTAAGGCTATTGACTGGGATTGGAAGCCTGAGGTAAAAGGAAGCTTCAGGGTTGCCCTGGCCTGTGGAGATGGGTCTTCTAGAATCAGAAATATCAGGGCAGAGGCACTAGAAGATCGGTGTAGAGGTGTGGCACCTTATTTTCTTTCCTACCCACCTGTGGCAAAGAGGAAGGCCCACTACCACTTGCAGTAGAGGCTCATTTTGGGAGAAGGTAGCACCTTCATCTTATGTATTCATAGGTCTTCTCATACTTTGTACCAAACTTGTATTAGGCCTTAATAAATCATGCATTTAAGGAATGAACTAATTTTAGCCTCAGCATTGGTGCTTATGTGATTTTGGTCAAGTGATTTCTCTTCTCTTTGCTTGCTTACCCTGAAAGGGAATGATAATGAGTCTCTTAACGTCAAACATTTGCTTAGCCTGCTAATGAATAGTACATTTGAAGTCCATCTGAACTAAGAACAGGTAGTATTGTCAGAGGTGAAAGATCGGAAAGCTGCCTGTCCTTATTGCTGCTATTTAAGGTAATGCATTTATTTAGTACAGTGGTTCTTTGCTAGAGATTTTTCTTCAGTCACCTGGGAGGTTTAGGAATAGAAACATACCTGAGCCTCACACCTGGAGTTTCTGATCCAGTGGTTTTAAGATAGGTTCTGGTTATCTGTAGTGTTAAAATGTTCTCTGTGTGATTCAGATGCACATCTCTGGTTGGAAAACCACTGCTTTAGAGTGGCTAAAAAGCAGTTTTTTCATTGACATTTTTGTTCAGTAAATTTGTTAATAATGTAGGTTTCATAAAGGCTTAAGCCTGAAAAGTGGTTTATTTACTTACTTTTTTTTCTTCTGGATTTCATTGGCTGTAACTTACAGGGGCCTGGCTTACTATGAAAAAGTCAGAAGAAGAGGATTTGGTGGAGAGCGGGCAGTTACTGGCACAGAATTCACATGGTCTTAGTCCTGAGATGCAGAAAAGAAAAACATGCTTTCTCTTTCTTGGTCACCACCCATGAGTCGTTCTCATGTAATGTGTGATTTTGAATGGGAAAGAGAATAATACTTATTTCCATTTATAAAACTGGAAGTTCTTATAAAAGAATTATATAGTGTATGAAAATAGCTCAAATAATGTGTATTTATGGTCTTTGCTATTTTAACACATTTTCATGTTTGGTGTTTGAGTCTCACAATAATCCTGTAACGACAGTTAGACTTACTTTTCCAATTTTGTAGAAGGGAAAAAACTAAGACCAAAGAGGTTTTAAAATAACACAGACTCATAAATGGTAAGCAGTATAGCCAGGGATAGAATAGAATGTTGGTCAGTAGAGATATAATGGCAATAACAAAAGTAATTATTACCTGTTGCATGCTTGGCAAATTCTCCTTTTCTTTAGTGTTAATAGTAATACGGTGATGAGTTCACTGAGATTTACAGTATATCACTGCTAGCAGCAAAGCTGAGATTCAAATTGAGATGTTCTCACTTCCAGGATATTGCTCTTTTGTTAAATTGCACTAATTAAAAAAAAAAAAACTTTGTCATATTAGTAAGAAAAAACATGTATTCTTTTGCAATTATATTTTAATAGGGCTTCTGAAGACCTTAAGACTCATATGGTTGTGGCCAATACAATGGAAGACTTCCAGAAAATGCTAGATTCTGGGAAGGTAAGAGACTTCTGAGATGTTTCGTATATAGAAATATTTCAGCAATGGTATTTTAAGACTCACTGAATTTATGCATGATATTAATCCCTTCTTCAAGGCCGGTCACACAACAGGATTATATATTACTCCACATTCTATCCTCTGTTTTCCATTGGCTTTCTCAAAGCATTACAGCATTGTATCATTTTTGGATAGCACTGTGAACTGATTATATAAAAGCTTTTTCTCATGATTGAAATGCTGGCTAAACAACATTCATTCTGTATGACCCCTAGTGTTTTAAATCTTGAAATTTGGGGGGTGCCTGGGTGGCTCAGTCAGTTAAGCAACTGCCTTCAGCTCGGGTCATGATCCCAGGGTCCTGAGATTGAGTTCATGTCTGGCTCCCTGCTTAGTGGAAAGCCTACTTCTCCCTCCCTCTCTGCCCTTCTGCCCCGGTCATGCTCACTCTCTCTTTATCGCAAATAAATAAAATCTTTAAAAAAAACTTTTTTCACTTTTCAGCTGAATTAAGTTCCTGAAGTAAGCATTGCTGTAATGTAATGTGCATATTCCTAAAATCAGATTAAAAGTCTATGTCAAGGGCAGCCCGGGGGGCTCAGTGGTTTAGCGCTGTCTTTAGTCCAGGGCATGATCCTGGAGACCCGGGATCAAGTCCCAAGTCGGGACTCCCTGCATGAAGCCTGCTTCTCCCTCTGATCTGTGTGTCTGCCGCTCTCTCTCTCTCTCTCTGTGTCTCTCATGAGTAAATAAATAAAATCTTAAAAAAAAAAAGTCTATGTAAAATATTTCAATTCTCTGACCATTTATACTTTTCCTGATCTTAATTGATTGAACTTTTCTGAAGAATAAAGGGGAAAATACTGCTCATGTCTAAGCCTATTTTTCAGAATGAGTGGGTACTTCAGGCTCCTTTAAAAGACCTAGGTCTTTCTAATTAGGTACTAGTGATTCTTTAAAATTTTAAGTTTTAGGTGTTATGGGTATGCAGATGTTCTTAGCTGAAACTTTTAATTATCATAGAGAAGAGGTCCTGTTTTGCAAAATTATTAATTACTAGAATGAATCACTTATGAACTTTAGTATTCTAGTATTCATGCTTGATTTTACAACCAGTCCTGTGTTCTCAGGTTATAAATGAGAGAAAACCATGGACCAGAGTCTAACTGAATTACCCTGAGCTCTACAGAGGCAGACTTGTCCTACTATTTATTTATTTATTTATTTTTGGTCCTACTATTTAGATCTTTCTCCTCAGTTTAATGCACTTTGCTCTGTATCTTTTTGCTTATTTATTTATTTATTTATGTTTTTTTTTTTAGGACTATTCAGAGAGAGAGAGAGAGAGAGAGAGAGAGAGAGAGGGGCAGAGACACAGGCAGAGGGAGAAGCAGGCTCCATGCAGGGAGCCTGAGGTGGGACTCGATCCTGGGTCTCCAGGATCACGCCCTGGACCGAAGGCGGCGCTAAACCGCTGAGCCATCTGGGCTGCCCTAAGATTTTATTTTAAAGTAATCTCTATACCCATTGTGGGGCTTAAACTCACAAACCCAAGATCAGGAGTTGTGTGCTCCACCAACTGAGCCAGCCAGGCGCCCTTATTTCTTTTTAATTCATGCTGAGAGTATAAGGCATAATTTTAATTGGTTAGAGTCATAACCTCTTAATATGTTACTGCATGAGCTGGGACAGTGTTAATCTCTTTGGCTCTCAGTTTACCGCTCTATAAAATGAGTACAAGATAGATAATCTTAAAATCCCCTTCAGATCCACAATCCTTGCCTTTTTATTTTAGTTTATTGCCTTTGTGATCTTCCATCTTTCTGGTTTCCATAATTTGTCACTTGACTCGGATTACGTACTTCTAATAGAAGGCTAGGGAAATAGGAAATAGCCATCTAGCTGATGCAGTGTGTACTTTTTCTTTCACTGTGATTTATTTATGATTATTTTATTTCTGTTCCATTACTGAATTTTAAAGTTTCATCTATTACAGAAGTGCTGTAGTAATCCATGTTTGCAATACAGTCTGGTAAAGGTATTACATAAGAGTTAATAAATCGATAGAGTAACTATCAGTTAATCTCTTGCTTTCAAAGAAATGAATCTCAGCAGGTCTTAGTAGAGTCATATCTTTTATTCTGCTATTAGGTCAGAGATTTCAACATCTATTCTAAAGCACAAAGTAGTATATATTAGCTGTATGTCCAAAGAGCACATAGAGATTAGAGTAGATTTGGTTTCTTGTATTCAGTAGCCACTTCCACCCCCACCTCACACCACATCGGTCAGCTTTGGTGTGGTGACTGACCATCAAGCAACCTTTGAGGCTATTGTAAATAAAGCTGTTTTTACCAGGTGGAGAGAAGGAGAAAGGGATCTTTGGAACTTGAATGTAGGTGAAAGTTTGATTTTTCTACTCTTCTTTGTTGGCCTAAATGAAAAAACAATCATATCTGATTTATAGAACTTGAGTTAATTTTTCCAATGGGATGGATGATCTCTATTAAATGAAAAATGTTATTTTTGTATAGTTAGATATATAAAAATATATGTTTTTTTTACCGTTGACATATATTGCTAACCTGTTGATCACTGTGATTTTTGAGTAATGATAATTCTCATCATTATCATTTTCTACCACAGAATTGAAGATCTCATACATTGCAAAAAATTACATCTTTTTGTAGCATAGAAAGATAATAAAAAAATTAAAGACCTTTCTGTAATTGAATAAACAGCATGAAACTGTATTATCCTTTCATATAAATGAATTACATGCAAAAATAATCAGAAATTTCTGGTCTTATTACCTATACTTTACTTTGAAGCTACAAAGAATTGAAACATGGGTTTGTACAAAATTGTCATTTATAAGTCTAAGTAACTTGAGTTTGTTTCACGCTATACCATTTTAGGTTCTAAAAATTATTATCTTAGGGGTGCCTGGGTGGCTCAGTCAGTTAAGCATCTGACTGGCTCAGGTCATGATCTCAGGGTCCTGGGATCAAGCCCCACATCAGGCTTTCTGCTCAGCGAGGAGCCTGCTTGTCCCTCTGTCCCACCCCCTCTGGTCATGCTCTGTCACTCTCTCAAATAAATAAAATCTTTAAAAAAATTATTTTAGATATACCTTCTCAAGGCTCAGTAATTTTTTATTGCAGTAAAAGAAAATGAGGCCATTTACTGTAAAATCTGTTAAAGATTTGAAAGTACAGCTGTGTGGGGGTTAAAAAAATAAAATTTTCTGAGAAACCAAATTTAAATTTATTACCCAAAGACATCTTTGTGATTTAAGTCTTAATATTTTTATCATTGCACAGTGACCATGGTTAAAACTTTTCCCCCATTCTGTCTTTTATAATTAATTTTAAACAATACTTTTATGAATGTACATTCTTTTCATGCTGTTTGTACAAATGCTAATGATTTACCAAGTTTCAATATGGGAGGGGTAACTCTGGGTTATTTTGGCTCTTGTATCTCTAGGTTTATTTTTACTTCCAGTTTTCATTGCACAGTTTCCTTTAAAAGCTTTTAAGATATGTATTACCTCCATCCCTTCCACCTTTTCTTCACCCACTCACTCCCACCCCACCCCCAAGATTTTCCTAGCAATTTGCCACTTCTTCATTGTCTTAAGACAGATTATGAAAATAACAGTTTATCAATTTGGGGAATTTGGCTAACACATTTTGCTGAACGAACGTAAGAGACAGATGACTAACCACTCCTCACCCTGGAATAATGTTCATGATGAATTACTTGTTCTTTTTGTAATTTCCTAATGTCAATGTCCTTGCACTTTACTTCTTAAAGAAGCCTTTTGAACTATATTTAACCAAATTCTGAGTGCCTTGGGTTTACAGGAGAGTCTTAGTTTGAGTATGAAATGTGTAGCTCTAAATAGTTGATCAGAAATTGATGAAAAAAAAAAAAATAAATAAATAAAAAAGAAATTGATGAAGCTGGATAGTTTCCTATCCGTTTTTAAACAGACATTTCTAATGTATGGGGATTGTCCACACCTTTGATCTCACGACTAACCTCGATCTCCAGGAATATTCTGTAGAACTGTTATATAATTGTTATTGCATACAAACCTCATTTTGAAGTAGACATGATATGAAAAGTTTAGGATTTACAACTGAAAGACATCTTAATTCTTGTCTAGTCCAGTACACATTTTACAAAAGAAAATTCGAAGCTAGAGATTTTCCAGCAGGCAGTGAATTTCAAAATGAGAGTAAAATCCCAGGTCTCTTGAGTTTGCCCATTATTCTGTATGATCTATGAAAGAAAATTTAAGACGTTGCTTTTTCTAATAATACAAAATGATTTTTGACTTTTGAGTACCTTTGGACTTTAAAAATGATTCACTTAACCTATAACAGTGTGACATAAAGTGAGGTTTACCTGATTGTTAATTATTATTGTTAATACCAGTTTCAAAATCCATTTACTGTTTGTCATCTCCCCTCTGTCCTCCTTGTAACTGTTTACCTAAGCAGGGCAGGTGGTAGTCCAGATTTGAAATGAGGGAGGTACAGCTGGAGTTAGGACTCAGGTCTGCTCATCCTTCCTTTCTTCTCTTCGGAGACTGCTTTGTAGCTAGTTTATTTGGACATTGAAGTGTGTTACAAAGATGTTTTTGTGTTGTCTTGATGTTTTATGGTGTGTGGGTTTTGGGATCCTGGAAAAACATTTTCTGAACCCTGGCACCTCCTGAGTAGTGTTCCTTGCAGGTTTTCAAAGGTACCAGGGCCTGAAAAAGGCTGGGAGACCTGTCCTTTCTGTTTGTCAGTTTAATAACCACTCGAGTGTTCTTCTACAGAATAGGAGTTAATAAATACTGAATATTTGTCCTTTTTTATTAGATTGCTCAAATTCCATTCTGTGGGGAAATTGACTGTGAAGACTGGATCAAAAAGACCACTGCCAGGTAAATATGGGAACAAACAGAACTTGTGAGGATCACAGTAACAACGAATGGGAATATGAAGCATAAGTAAACGGAATTATTATTTGTTTTTAATTGCAGGGATCAAGATCTTGAACCTGGTGCTCCATCCATGGGAGCTAAAAGTCTTTGCATCCCCTTCAAACCACTCTGTGAGCTGCAGCCTGGAGCCAAATGCATCTGTGGCAAGAACCCGGCCAAGTACTATACCTTGTTTGGCCGTAGTTACTAAGGGATAAAACAGAACTCCTATCTCCAACCCTCCTCACTTTTTAAAAAATTGATATTAATATCTTCCCTGATATAAACAGTTTTATGATTTTTTAAAATAAAAGTTCTAATAGAAGGTCATGTGAGACACAAACACCATATTCTTATGCCTAAATTAACAGTGGGAAAGAAGACTTTTCTGTAAACAACCCCTATAATAAATATCATGAACTAATATAATACTGTCTTATGTGCTCATTTGTTTCTGAACCCTGTGCTACGGGATATTCTTAACAAAGAGCTGTAGAAAACTGAACCCTTAGGTAACTGCTCTTGGTCTAAGCATCCCTCATGGTTCAGACCTCGAACAAGCATTGATCTCGTTTTATGTATGCTCAAGTGCTTCCCTTCCTTAACTCCTGCTGAATCTAAAACTGTCCTAAACCTTTCTGTTTGAAACAAAACAAAACAACAAATGGACAAAAAGCCAAAAAAAAAAAAAAAAGAAAAGAAAAACAAAAAACCCAGCTCTCCCTGGAGCTTCTCTCTGTCATTACTGCCAGTTTACTCTGGGGTCTTCCAAAAGCATGCCATGATTTCTGAAGGAGTGACCCCCTTACCTCCACTTCTTTTTTTGCACTTTTCTGCCCCTACCTCTGCCCCATGCTACCACCATTTTCACTGAGATGCTGCTGCCACTTCTGACCAAAGCTTACCTCTTATTCTCTTGAATTACCATATCAGTCTGCTGCATTTCTGCTTTGTTAAAACATTTCTTTTTTTACTAAAATTACTCCTATGGCTTGCCCTGCCACTCTGTTTTTTTTTTTCTCTTAGTTACAAGTCTTTCACTGGTGTTCTTCCCTTGTCCTGCTTGGTAGACATCCCTAGGCTAAGCTTCCGTACTTGCCCTCTTCTCATCTGATTTCATGTTGCAGAGAACATGAACAGGATGAGGACTCCCAACACTTTGATCTCTAGCCCTCCATTCCGGCTGCATACTGAGGTCTCTGGAATGTTCCATCCGTGTTTCAGGTCATCTGTCCCTAAGTCCTCATTTCACTGTCCACTCCTAGACCTGCTCTTCCTACAGTATTTCCTGTCTAAAGGATTAGCATGACCCAAGTCTGCTGGTAACCTAAACCAGAGCCCGAGTCATGCTAGTCAGCTCCTCCAGCACAGCATCTGCTGTGTTCATTTGGCTAGCACAACCTACCCTCACCACTGATGCGTCCCAGGTCTCCCCTTTCACAGATGCTTCGATTACCTCTGACATCATCAGTTACTGTAATGGCCTCCAGGGTTTCATCTCAGGCAGTCCCCACATTTCCATAGGGGTCTTTTCCCTTAATCTACAATGTATTAAGATGTTCACCTTCCCCTTAAAATCTCATGGCTCACAATGGCTCTCATATCCTCACTAATAGGATAAAATGTGAACCCTTTAGCCTAGTCTGGTTTAGCCTACCTGTCCAGTAGCCTCTTCAATCCAGCAAAGTCCTTGGCAACCTAACTATTTGGGGTTTCTTGTGAACAACGTTCCATTTCCAGTCTCTGTCTCTGCCCCTTTGCCTGGAATGCCTTTTCCCCCTTTCTAGTCTACTAGGTAGATCTCTTTATTTGGGGCCCTATTGTAACACACTTTCTCACTTGGTGGTGATAAATATACACCAATAAAACAAAAAATCTTCAAAAAGAACTCGAATTTTGAGTCATGCTTCGAAGGATAAGTAGAATTTTAATAAATAGAAAAGGTTATTCCAGGCAGAGGGAACAGTATATGCAAAACCATGAAAGTATGTGTGTGGTGACACAGCAAAATTGTTCTTAAATTGGTAGGAAATTATCAAAGCAGATTAAACACAGCATGCCTTCAAGACTGATGTTTACACATTCATATACCTAGCTTAATGAGAGAAATACATGAGCCACATTCCTATACTCAATCAATTTTTACTGAACTATGGCAATTCAGAATGATTTATCTTCTCTTTTCTACCCTTACTAGCTGTGTAAACTGTTCAATTGTAAAGTAGAGAGGAGTCTAATTATTATATCGTAGAGTTACTCTACCTTATAAAGTACTTAGAACAATGCCTAGCACATAATAATAATACCTAATGTTAGTTATGCCCATGCAGAGTCAGCTGGAAGTTGCTCCTAGTTTGTATCTTTAGTTAACCATAATTACTCTTCTAATTTTTTTCCCTGCAAGCATCAATACTTTAAAGGACAAGTTTTTTTTAGTGGGTCCATGATAAAATCCTGAAAAGTAGATCAGAGGCTAATAACCACATTTTGTCCCCTAGCTCCTGGCCATTTTGGAGGAGGTGGCAATCATTGATGCAAAGACAAATCCCCAGGCTATTTTCTGAAGTTCCAGATGAGTAGAATTAATCACAGAAAAGCTTGAAGTTTGCTGCTTTAAAGGTAGTCACTATTTAAAGAAACTCTCCTGTAAGTAATTAAGGAAGGAATCCTTTACCTCGTATCTGCTCATGATAAATTTCTTTCTTAAATGGAGGTTCATGTAAAATAGTGAAACTTTCAGACATCTGTAGAGTGGTACTGCTTTTCACGAGGTTGCATAAACCTGAATCCAAACAACATCCTTTAAGAGACGATCAATATTTTACCTGCAGATGATGGCCATTAACTAGATATCTGACTGACCGTCACACAAGTGATTGTGTGCCTCTTGTTTGTTGCAGCAGAAAGAAAACACACGGGTCAAGGTATATTTGCTGCGGGCTCTGCTCACTGGGACTACTAGTGTATATTACATGTTAGCCATTACTAGATTCATCCATGACTGCAGGTAAATCATATGAAGCCTTTATAAGAATTAGTAACAGTAACTCTGAACACTCCACAGAACAAGCAAAGAGAAGCATTTCAACTGGGGAGTCTGCACATAGCCCCCAACTTTATACCTGATTGTGGCCACAAGTACTAATTTGTCACAAAACTCTGGTTTTTAGGGGTTGTCAGCGTCAGAAGTCTGGGGAGGCAGCTGCCATTTCTACCCTGTTATTTTCAAACCCATTTGTGGCCCTTCGCTTGTCACTTTCACTGTGTCTAGAAAATGCTAGCCATTTATTTAACACAGTTGAGTGCCTGCCCTGTGCAAAGTGCCAGAGAATGCAGTAGTGAGTAATACGAGTTTTCCTCCTCTTGGCTTTATCTCCTTGAAAGGTGTCTATTTTAGTTGCAGAATCAAGCAATTGAGCAGACAGGGCAGCGAATCCGTGAACTGAGGCTGAGCAGTGTTAGGAGGTACAAACACATATCCATGGCTCACTACTGGTGATGCAAAACCAGCATCTTTGTTCAACTTTACTGGAGGATTTAAGAGTTTGGGACAATAGTATTAGTGAAATGACAGAAAAAAGTTTAAAATTTTGAATAAAAATGTTTTGTTAAGTCTCACGTAATTAGGGGTATTTCAAAATATGTTTTAGGTATGTTACCACAGCCAGATTTTGTGATGAGGAGACAGATGTTGAATGAGTGAGGAGCATGGGGATGAGAAGGCTGGTGGCAGCACTAACATGGGTATTACTGATACGTGGTACATATGTGATGTACTGCACTCCCCTCATTCATTCATCCTCTCACTCTCCTGGACAATTACATCCCCCACTTATCTCCTCAAATTTTCCAGATTTCCCCCTTCTGACTTTCAGTTGGTCATGTGAATTTTGATTTCACCAGGATGCTACAATCATTCAAATAGTCCCACTGGAACCTCAAGCACCACACCTCCCCCTTCATGTGTCCACATGCTCCACCTTCTCTGTGGTTTCAGATGAACCATCTGCTCGCAGCAGAGGGCAGCCCCTCCTCTGAGTTCCAGCTCCTGGTACCTGCTCAGAGGTGGCTTTCCAGCAGTCCTTCCTGCTTGCTGTCATTAGATTTCCCTTCTCTATCAGGTCTTTCCATCAGCTTACAAACATGCTGTCATCTTCCCCAACTTAAAAATAACGCTTTCTTGGGGCACCTGGATGGCTCAGTCGACTGAGTGTCAAGTGTCAACTCTTGGTTTAGGCTCAGGTCATGATCTCAGGGTCATGAGATCGATCTCCACGTTGGGCTCTATGTCAGGCTCTGTGCTCAGTGCGAGGTCTGTTTCAGATTCTTTCTCCCTACCTCTCTGCCCCCCATGTGCACTTTCTCTCTCAAGTAAATAAAGTCTTTTAAAAAAATGAACCTTTCTTGTTTCCATATTCCTTTAGCCTTAATGTAAAGCTTTTGTCTACTTGTCAGCTCCTATTTCTCTTGTCCATTCTCTTGAATCCTTTTCAATGACTCTCTCTCATTGACTCTCTTCAGTGACCTCCATTATGGTAAACTGAGCCATCATTTGCAGTCCTTCTTTGCTTTTGCTCTCAGCATTTGACAGATTCCCTCTCCTCTTTGTGATACATTTTTCCTTGGCCTTCAGAATACTGCACCCTCCTACTTTCCCTCCTGTGTCTCTGGTCCTTCTCTCTCATCTCTTCATATTTTCTTCTCTTTCCAATTTTCTCTTGTTTCCTTGGTGGCCTCCTTCACTTTATTGTCAGCATTCAAGTTCATATATTCCCAGCCCATCCCTCTCCCCTCAACTCCAAACTCAACACCCTACTTAGCATTTCAACCTGGCTGGCTAATAGATACACCAAACAAGGTCATTTCTACTCCCTGCTCCCACCCTGACCCTACAGCTGTCATCTTTTGCTTTCATCTCAGTTGCAACGTCGAACCCAAACCCAAAGGTCGCCTTGACTGTTCTCTCATACCTCACATCCAATCTCTCATCTATTAACTCTAACCACAAAACATGTTCTGGAGGTACTCACAGGTGGGTGTGCTGCCTGCATAGCACCATTCCCTGTGCTTGGCTGAATGCTCTGCTGCTGCTGTCTTGAGATTTTTTTTTTTAAGATTTTATTTATTTGAGAGAAAGAGAGTGATGGGAAAGAACAGAGGGAGAGGGAGAAGCAGACTCCTCCCTGAGCGGAGCCTAATGCAGGGGTCCATCTCAATGACCCTGAGATCATGACCCGAGCCAAAATCAAGAGTCAGATGCTTAACCCACTGAGCCACCCAAGTGCCCCTGTCTTGAAATGTTTAATAATGAAAAAAATCTTTAATTGTGATAAAATGATAACATTTATCATCCTAACCATTTTTAAGTGTATGTGTCAATATTAAGTATATTTGCATTTTTGAGTAACCAATTAGCAGAACTTTTTCATCTTGCCAAATTGAAGCTATACTCATTTAAAAAATGTCCCCCATCCCTCAGCCTCCTGCAACTACCCTTTTAACTTTCTACTTCTGTGAATTTAACTAGTTTAGGTAGCTCATGTCAGTGGAATCATACAATACTCGTGTTCCTGTGCCTGTTTATTTCAGAGCATAATGTCCTCAAGGTCCATCTATGCGTCCCCATGTGTCGGAATTCCCTTCCTTTTTAAGATGGAACCATATTCCACTGCATGTATACATGTATGCATGGATAAACACAATACATTTTGTTTATCCCTCCATCTGTCAATGGATGCTTGGATTGCTTCCACCTCTTGGCTAGTGGGAGTAGTACTGCTATGAACATGGGTGTGCAAATAGTTCCTTGAGACCCTGCATTCAATTCTTTTGGATATACACCAAGAAGTAGAATTACTGGATCAAATAGCAATTTTTAACTTTTCAAGGAACTGGCATACTGTTTCTCATAGTGACTATATCACCGAAGATTTCTTGATAATTTTTCAACAGAAAGGTCTTGCGCTTTCATTTTGTATCCAAGCCCAGCAATTATGTGGCTGGTTCTGCCTAGTTCCCACTTCCACCTGGTCTAAGTCACTAGCTTTTGTTTAGATCATGTCAATAGCCTCCAGACTGGTGCTTCTGCTTTCACATAATGTCAAGACCAGATCCAAAGAGTCTTTTAAGATGGAAATTCGATCTTGTCATTCTTCTGCTCTCCCATTTCAGAACCTCCCATGATCTTCCCCACTCCAGCCACTGTCTCTCAGACCTCATACCCTGTTTCTCTCCCTTAGTCACTCATCTCCAACCAGACTGTTTCTTTGGTACTCCTGGGATTTCTTATGCTCACTGCTTCCTCTGCCCAGAAAGAACTTCTTATGGGCATCTCCATGGCTCAGTTTCTTACCTCCTTCAGATCTGTACTCAGGAACATGTCAGTCAATTCTTCCCTGGTCACATTATTTAAAATAACCTCCCATCCCTGCCACATGTCAGCACTTACCCCTCTTCTCTGCTTCATTTGTGTCCATAATTCTTATCACCATCTGAAATTCAATACATTTCATGATTAATTTGTTAGTTCTTTCCCCACCTCCACTAGAATGTAAGCTTCATGAGGGCATGACTTTTCAAAAGATCTTTCTCTGTTTTATTGACTGCTATCTCCCCAGAGTCTAGGACCATGTCTGACATGTAGGAACTTAGTATTTGTTGCATGAATGGATGAGCAGGAGAGTCTTAGTGCAGTGATTGTCACCATCTGGTTGTGTTAGAAATCTCACTGTTAGAACATCAGCAGAATTGGAGATGATTTCTGAGATGTGAAGAAATTATTAGGGCTGCATCGAAGTTGTCAGGGTTTAGGCAAAGTCAGTATATTAGCCAGGGTTTCTCCAGATGAATTAAACCAATAGGATGTTTATATAAATAGATTTATTGTTAGGAATTGGCTCATGCGATTACAGAGTCTGAGAAGTCCCAAGATCTGCAAGGTGAGTCAGCAAGCCCAAGAACCAGGGGAGTCAATGGCATCATTCTAGTCCGAAAGACGACAGGCTGGTGACCCAGAAAGAGTTGGTGTTTCTGTTTAAACCTGAAGGAAGGAGAAAGCCAGTACTCTGGCTTGAAGGCAGTCACCAGAAAGAATTCTCTCTTACTCGCAGAAGGGCCAACCATTTTGTTCTGTTCAGGCCTCCAAGTAGATGGATGAGGATTATCCACATCAGGAAAGGCAATCTGCTGTATTCAGTCTATCAATTCAAATACCAGTCTCATCCAAAACACCCTCACAGAAGCACTCACAATGATGTTTGACCAAATGCCTTGAGCACCTGAGGGCCCAGTCAAATAAACACATAAAAAAAAATCATAGGTTTTAAATTCAGAAAAGAAAAGATTGGGTATAGTAATTTCAGTCTGTATTTGTGCAAACGATTGACTGTAAGCAATCTACTCAAAACAATAGAGGCCGCTACTGTTTTAGATATTCCAGACCTGGTAAATCTTTATGGTTTATAAGCGACAGATGATAAGATTAAAAACAAAAAAAATTGCTTGCATCAGCTAAATCAAATTATTATAATTTGGTTTTCTTCCTGAAACTGAGGTTTCTTGAGCTCCTTTAGTTTAAAGGTGTTTTATCTTTTCTGAATATGAGGAGTGATTTTCTTGTCTTCTTTATGGAGAATGAAAGTAGGGTGCTCGTTTATTCCAGATCAACAGACAAGGCGGTAGAAGAATCACCCTTGCTTCATCTTTGGCTTTTATTTATTGTAGCTCTGATCTGTGGATTAGTGAACCCTAGAAATGTTCCCTGTTCCTTGCACTTAACAGAATTCAAAATATTTACCCACCGGGTAGACAAGACATGGTTGTTCATGTCAAATGGCTTGTCTCGCCACAGTAGTTATTGCACACACCAACACTGGAAAGTCCAAAGCCACGGATGAGCTTCTGCATGATTCAAAGACACAGAGGTCCTTGGCTTTTATAATGAAACACACTGTAAACAAAAGAAACCCCTCAAGTCTGCATCCGAAGCCAGTGTCTTCAATTTTCATAAGTCCCAATCACGTGACATCTCTTGCTTAATTGCCCTTTAAACTGTTTTATGATTTTATAGCAGCCTATAAAAGGTGATTTCCAAATATGACAAGTGCTGAAAGGCTGAATGGGAGAGTTATCCAGGAGTCATAATAACTAAATCTGTAGCCTGCTCCCCTAACAACTCAGCCTTCCCAGGAGAGGGCAAGGAACTGCCCAAGAGCCGGGCGCCATGGGGCGATACTCAGGAAGAAGCTTCCGACTGATTCTCATGTGCATCGTGAGCATCCTGCTCTTCGTGATGGAGCTAGTGATCGCCAACATAGGCAATTCTCTCTCCTTGGCCTCCGATGCTTTCGCCGTCCTCTCCCACTTTCTGTCTATGATCATAGCTTTGTTTGGTGTGAGGGTCAGCAGTATAAAACAGCACAGAAAGAGCACTTTTGGCTTCCTCCGGGCGGATGTGGTGGGAGCATTTGGCAACTCCATTTTTGCTGTGGCTCTGATGTTCAGCATCCTGGTGGAAGCTGTCAAAAGGTATATTAATCCCCAGAAGACGGAGGAGCCCCTGCTGATTCTCAGTGCTGGAATTATCGGGCTATTATTCAATATCCTCAACTATGTCATCTTGGACTGCTGCTACTGCACGGCACACATGCCCCAGGAGGACACTGAAACAGGTAAATAGTACTTAGATGTTGTAGCAGATTTGGTGGCCCTCTTGGCCATGACTTTTCAAAAGATCTTTCTCAAAGGAATGGCCTCCAGTCTAAAGTTCCTTGCGAGCTGGGTGACATCAGGCTGCTTTCATCTTGGGTTGGGGGGGCGGGTTGTCTTTAATTTTTAGTTCCAACGGCTGAAAAGCATTCAGAGAAGCAGAGAGGGAGGAAAGGTATTGAGCAGGGTCATGAAGGAACAATTTGAAAGGAAGTGGATGTGGGATTGAAAACACTCTCATTTAATTAGTGGACAGGTGTGACAGGGTGGTGTTTGAATTTAAAAATAATATTTTCGTGTTCCTGTAAAATATGTTAAAAAAATACCGGACTACCTAATGAGCTGATATCAAGCAAAGTGTCAAACAAGTGGCTAGGCTGATAAACTCTTAGGAATATATACTGGGAGAATTTACATAAAATAGAGAAAAAATAAAGGAAATGATCTAGTGAACTCTGTCCTTTTTAAGATGGAAATATTTGTACTTAGTTATTGTATGCATCCATCCTATTTGAGAAAAAGGAAAACTATTTACATGCAAACCTTTAGAAGGGACTTAAGAATGGGTACTGAACTTACTGAGTCATCTGTCAAAAGATGGAGTTAAATCTTGGAAGAGAACAATAAATCTAAAGTGATAAATTCAGAAGATTAAATTATTAGATGGAAACTTGTTTCTTTATTGCCACAATAGGAATTAAATATATATATATATATATATAAAGCTTCTTGCAGGAGAGAGAAATTTTCAGCCCCATAGCATGAACAGACCAGGTTCAAATCATGGCTCTACCACAGGGCAGCAGTGGTGTCAGCTCATCTCACCTGTCTGCCCACAGGCAATACGGAGATAGTAAGAACTAAATGGGATCCTAAGTGTTCAAGCACTTAATAAATAGGCACTTGGTAGAGAGTAACTTTTGTTTTCTTAAAAAAATCACAATGTAAGCCTTTGAATTATATATATACATATTATGTATAATATTTATTAGTAACCCAGTACCATTGAATTTTAACTGCTCATCTGGCTTTTAAGAATTTTCAAGATTTTCCTTTGTTTAAAAAAATTGTATTTATTTATTTATTTTTAAAGATTTTATTTATTTATTTATGAAAGACACAGAGAAGGAGAAGCAGTGACACAGGCAGAGGGAGAAGCAGGCTCCATGCAGGGAGCCCGACGTGGGACCAAATCCCAGGACCCCAGGATCACATCCTGGGCCAAAGGTGGCACTAAACCACTGAGCCACCCAGGCTGCCCAAAAAAGTTGTATTTATTTATTCATGGGAGACAGAGAGAGAGAGAAGCAGAGACATAGGCAGAGGGAGAAGCAGGCTCCCTCTGGGGAGGCTGATGCGGGACTTGAGCCCCAGGATCACGCCCTGAGCTGAAGGCAGACGCTCAACCACTGAGCCACCCAGGTGTCCCCCAAGATTTTCCTTATTTGATGCTGATCAGTTTTCTCTCACTAGTAGGGGTGTTATACAACTAAACCTGGGGAGCCTTAGCATCTATATTTGCATTTTTCATTGTATTTCTCCTGTCTTTGCTAGTGTAAATTGTGTCAGCTGGGTCCAGTCCTTTACCCAATCTCTGTCTAAATTTTCCTACTTGTGGAATGTATGTTATGAGAGCAGCTATAGTATGTATTAGCTAGAAAAGGGAACAAACAAGAAACTAGAATATGTATCTTTATTCAATCTAATGAATTGATTAAAGTATTTTAAAAAGACAGTAATAAATTAACTTGATATTCTAAGCCTTGTTTCTATCACTCATCATGTAGAAATTATTACTTGAAATTCCAGATTATAAAATTCACATATGTGATATAAGACAAAAATCCATTTCTTATTGCTAAGTATAATTTTAAGGCAAAGAGGCAAATTTCAAACAAATGGTTAGTATTGGCAGTGGAAGTGTTGCCATCACTAAACTTACCATTGTGTTTCAGACATATGACATACACCTGCATATAGCAAAAGCAATTTAGACAGAGGGTTTGACTCTTGAACCAATGTGAAAATTGGTAGACAATAGTAGTTTTATTTTTATAAAGTGAATTATTATCAGATATGTCTTAGTTCAGTTCTTGTTTGGGAAATGGTGCTTTCCAGTGTCTATGTTCATGCTAAGATGACAAAAAGAGGCTTAAGACAAATATTTCACCCTGACTGTATCAGTTTCTATTGCCTTGATTCCAGAATATCTGTCTTCTTTTAATGCGTTGGATGCTATACAGTATGCTACTTAAAAAAAAAAGATTTTGTTTATTTATTTGAGAGAGAAATAGCATGAAAAAGAGAGAGAGAGCACAAGCAGGGTGAGGGGCAGAGGGAGAAGCAGCCTCCGCACTGAGCAGGGAGCTCAATGCAGGACTCGATTCCAGGACCCTGGGGTCATGACCTGAGCTGAAGGCAGATCCTTAACCAACTGAGCGACCCAGGTGCCCAACATGCTACTTTAAATAACCAAGCATAGTGTTAGTTGTACACATTCAGCTGATGTTTTAAGATCTATGTTCTTCACTTTATTTTTTGGTGAATTTGAGATTGTATTATCCTATTAGAAATTTCAGAATGTTTAAACCCACCAAGTAATTTTAGAATATCTACTTAGCTTCTTTACATTGTGTCTTGAGTTAGGTATTTAGCACTTTTACTATAACATACATTTTGATATCTTCCCCATCACTGAAATAAGTTTAAGCTTTTTTAAAAAAAATAATATTATTTATTTATTCATGAGACACACACACACACAGAGGCAGAGACACAGGCAGAGGGAGAAGCAGGCTCCATGCAGGGAGCCCGACTCGATCCTGGGTCTCCAGGATCAGGCCCTGGGCTCAAGGCGGCGCTAAACCACTCAGCCACCCAGGCTGCCCTAAAGTAAGCTTTTGAATGAATCTCATTCACAGACATTAACCCAATTTTCATTGTCTTTCATTTCAAGAAGGAATGTGATTAACCCATACATATGAATTTATAGCAGGAGGTATATAATACGAAAGAAAAATGACTCTTGACTTCAGAAGATTTGACCTAATGGATAATTATTACATGCTAATTTAGTAGGATAAAGAATTTCTGCGTGTCTAAAACCCTAACTTGTAGCTCTGTGGTACTTCATGGTTTAGTGATCAAAATCAGAATAACCCATTACTGCTTCTGTGGAATCTGTGGCTGGAGAGAATGTATACATAGCAAATCTTCTATCTGTCCTGATTCTGTGGATCTTTAACTCCTTCTGCTTTATCTGTCTGATGTGGGAATTGATGCCAGTTACATCTGATGTTTGACATCATAGGAAAGTAACAATAAGACCACTGACTTTAAATATCAACAGAATAGACTGTCTATGCAGCTAAGGCTTAAAAACATTGCTGGGGTTCATGGAGTAAGAGAAGTTGGAGAATCAGACAGGTGGAGCCAGAAATTAAACAAACAGAATAGAACAAAACAAAAAACCCTGGGAGAAAGGAATGTACAGAAGATTCAGCTGAGATGAAGGAATCTGGAAGCCATGGGTCAATCCCAACTGGCCCGAGTCCATCCCTGACATGCTAAGTGATCGGGAAAGCAGGTATTTTGGGCTAAAATAAAAGGCAAAATGAAAAAAGTAAAAATCGCAAGTGTGAAAGAAAAAACAAGAGGGAAAGTCTGAAATTTGGATGGCTACACGTGTTTGGGGAAAGAGCAAGGGGTTAAAACAACATGTAGATTCCGCCCAGGAGATGCTATGATACCAAACATTCTCTTTCTCTAGATTTAGGGACTAAATGTGCTTTTTTTTTTTTTTTCCAAACATTTTTTCCTAACTGTTTACTTGATTTTCCTTGACTTTCACATTATCTTTTATGTTCATATTTTATTTTTATTTTTCTTTCTCTCTCTCTTTATTTTTTTTAAGATTTTATTTATTTATTCATGAGAGACACAGAGAGAGAGATAGGCAGAGACATAGGAAAGGGAGAAGCAGGCTCCCTGCAGGAAGCCCAACCCAGGATCACGACCTGAGTCTAAGGCAGATACTCAACTGCTGAGCCACCCAGGCATCCCTGCTTTTATTTTTCAAGATTGAATTTTCTTTAAAATATAACAGATAGAATTCTCTATGCCCTAGTTCTATACTTGAACAGATAGATTACCTTTATATACGTTGACCTTTATTTCAAACCAGAGACAATTTTGTACAGCTCTGTCTGGGATAGATTAGGCTTGCCGTTTATATAATTGATAATTAAATGTTTATAGCTGAAATATCTGCTTATTATTTTTATTCTGTTTCTTACAAAATGGCTTTCCTTTGAATTTACTTGATTTGGTTTAGTTTTGAGTCCAAATAGTGTTCATTTCTCTCTCTCTCTCTCTCTTTCTCTCCACCCCCCTTCCCATCCTCCCTGTGCCTATCCCTCTCCTTCTTACCACCTTCCTGGCATTATGTTCCCCCAACCAAATCACTAGAGGCAGTGACAGCACAGTAATCAACAAAATTCATGGTTGCAGGAGGTTTTAACCCACTGTTGATCGGTTGCTCTTACCAGCTCCTGGTTTAGACTTAGTACTAGTTAGGACTCACTACTACAGCCCGATGGGAGCCTTTCACGTGCACAGTCTGGTAAACCCTGAAAGCAAATCTGGTTTCTTTCCAGGAAGAGCAAATTGGATCCAGGGACAAGCCAAGTGAGCAAGGCTCTGAGAGTCTTAGGAGGGGCAAGACGGCATCCGCTTCCTGCCTCCTGGTAGCAAATAGCAGGCAGTCAACACGAGGTCAGAATCCGCACCATCAAGTGCAGCTTTTCAAACTGCAAAGGGGAAGGAGTCCTGGGCAGGAGTTCCCCGACTTCTCTGTCTCGTTCAGAGGCAGGATTGGAACGATTGGGAGAGTGCAATAATTATTACATAATTTTAAGAATCACGCTGAATTCCCAGAAGCAGTTACTTTGCCATTTGTCCGTATCTGACACCATTGTTTTCCAAGCCCCGTCTTGGGTTTGGAACAATTAACTTCCACATGAGGGGCTCAGTGATAAGGACACACCTGTCACAGCTCATGGTACATGTCCCACGGTGGATGTTCCACATATTATCTTATATCTTTTTCCATCTGTTCTCTATAGCTTGGTGAATCGCTCCCTTCTCTGGTTGCCCAGTGACAGGGCTCTGGGTCAGTTCTAGGAAGTCAGTAGGAAAGATTAACCGAAGATTGAAAAATAGGAGCTATTTCACATTCGTGAAGTCAAATTCAACTGAAGAAAGAAAAAAAAAAAAGGATAAACCAGCTCCTTGTTCTCAGCCATTTTCTTCTAAGACACAGAGGCTGTTCTGACAGCGATCTGAGTTAAATTTTAATGAAAACCCAGTGTTTATTGACATCTGTGGGGTGTCAGGCACTTTCGAAGTGTACAGACAATACCCGCAGCACCACGTGGCATACATTTGGACAATTGTATGTTGAGTTTTTTTGGTTGTTTGTTGGGTTTTTTAAATGATTTTATTTATTTATTCATGGGAAAGAGAGAGAGAGAGAGAGAGGCAGAGACACAGGCAGAGGGAGAAGCAGGCTCCATGCAGGAAGCCCGATGTGGGACTTGATCCTGGGTCTCCAGGATCACACCCTGGGCCGAAGGCAGGCACTTAACCCTGAACTACCCAGGCATCCCGACAATTGTATGTTTTATGAAAGAATTAAGATGTATTGCATTGAATTGGAGAATTATATGTATTATGAGAGAATATTTGCTATTCTCATTTACAGACAAGAAAACAGATTGAGAGTCAGATCCGGTCATGCAGGTAGTTCATGGTAGAGTTACAAAGAAATGACAAGGTTGAGTCTAGGCCCTTAATTAAAGACCCTATTCTGCTCCACCAAGAAAAGAAAACAGTGAAAAACTGCTTGGCAATAATCACAAAATAGCATGTCAAAAAGTGCCAATTAATATACTATAAACTGAATCCCAATTCCAGTAGCTGAGTGGCCTCCAGAAAGTTGCTCGAACTTTCTAAACCTCAGTTTCTCCATCTGTAAAATGGGTAGTATCCATCTCATAAGGGGGTTGTGAGAGCGAAATTGTATTGTGTGTGTGAACTGCCCAGTGTTGGTGTTGGTGGTTGGTGGTGATTGTCCGGGGGCTGAAGGGGCAAGGAATGTATGAAATATTAGTAAGGCCCCTCTGCAGATAAGTCCCTTGCTCTACTCCACAACCACGACTGGCAGCCCACCTTATCCCTGAACAACACTCATACTTGTTTGCTGTTAGTTATACATTTGATCAATAGAGATCCATCACTATTCCTGGAGAACCACACAAAACATATCTTACTGATGACAGGTTGGTAGTGTCCTTAGTGGGGTAAACCAGAGGAGCATGGACCAGTCACCAGAAAATACATGTTTTGGTACTTCTTTCCTTATTCACTGGGTCTGACAACGGAGAAGATACTTAAGCACTTTGAGCTTCATCCCATGTATCATTACACCTACTTTAAAGAATCAATATGCTTTCCTTTTGATAAATAGTAATACCTTCACAATGCATGATATTTCAGAGGGTCCTTATAAATGTTATCTCCCTTGTCCGTCAGTGCTCCAGATAACACTTTGTAGAAGGGGATTGCTTATGTTTTTCAACTGTTAAAAATTATACATTTTAAACTCCAGTCCAGCTTTTATCAAGCTGATGTAGTGGTATTAACATCAGACCTTGTCACTCATTAAAGTAATGTCACCCATAAAATAAAATGTGGCTCATATTTTCAAGTTGTAAATGAAGAAACAAAAGGCCTTTTTTTAATAAAAAAGATTTTACTGGTTTATTCATGAGAGACACAGAGACACAGGCAGAGGGAGAAGCAGGCTCCCCATGGGGAGCCTGATGTGGGACTTGATCCCAGGATCCTGGGATCACGACCTGAGCCAAAGGCAGATGCTCAACCACTGAGCCACCCAGGTGCTCTGGCACCACCTCTTATTTTGGGGCACGTGGCCACAAATCGCATTTATATGTCCACAGAATGCCATTTTGTCTCCGATGCTACTCAGCTACTCAGAATCCTAAAAAGTATTGCCAAGAGGAAGCTTTAGCTTCATTAAAGCATTTTCCAGGTGAGACCATTCACTTGTAACCATGAGTGAGCTATTAGAATTTTGGATTATTATTAATTCTACTGAATGGATCTGTGGGATACTTGGAGAGGCAAAATGAATCTTTTTTTTTTTTTGGGAAAATCAGAAAAAACCCCAACAACAATAACAGCCATACACGAGCTTCTAAAAATTTCCACATGAATCACTTTTTAAAAATTGAACAGCAACAGGGGAATTTCTAAAGTGCTTGGTGGTGAATCTTTCTGGAAAGAGACATCTAAAATGAAAAATCTCTACCCTTTATCTTTCTTTGGGTTCAATATAAAAATATGTATATAGTATATGCTATATATAGTGTGTATCAAATACATACTATAATATTATATATGTATCATAGATTTTCCATAGCATTTTAACTTTTCAGACAACATTCAGTTAATTATTCATTCTTATGTTGCAGAGAAGGAGAACAGGTAGGTGGAAAGATGCTAAGAGGAATGAAGAGTGGGACAGTACATATTGTGACCCTGTTTGGGAAGCATGTTTTATGGCAAATTTGTATGATCTGGCTAATCTTTAAAGCTGTTGGAACTCCTAGGTGGAAAAATCGGGGGGGTAAAGCACCTCACTGTACCTGGCTCAGCCCTGTGGTCCACAGGTACTGACCAGTGTCCATCTCTGGTTTCTGGCAGAGGTGAATAATGCAGTGCCTGAAAGATTGGGATTTGGGCTCAAGATGCCTGGGTTTGGGATCTTGGCTCTGTCATTTAAAACTCTGATTTTGGGAAAGTTTTTGGACTCTCTAAGCCTCCAGCTCTCTCTCTCTAAAATAGTATCTACTTCACAGGTGGTTGTTAGATAAAGGATGTGATATGGGAGGAAAAGCAGCTACCCTGTTTAGGGGGTGCATGCTTGTGCCAGGCACCATTCATGAGTGAGTTGCTTAGCATTTGTAAGAATCTCACCGGGTGGGAGCTGTTGTCTCTCAGGTAGTGAGAGGAATTGCTGGGCTCAACCCTGTGCTGCCTCTGCTTCAGTGGCCTTTCCACTTTCAGGCCAAGGGGGAGGCTGGCCTCAGCTTAGGTCCTACGTCCTCATCTCCGAGCCACAATTCAGAGAAGGCCCACAGGATGTTACAGCTGGAAAGGCCTTAGTGGGAATGGACTCCACCCCCTCGCTTTGCAGGGTGGGAAGGTTTCCTTTGCAAGGAAACAGGGTCCCTAGAGTCCGGTGACTTCCCAAGTCACCCAGGCTAGCAGCAGAGGCAAGTCTGGCACCTGCCTTCACATTTCCACCGCTTCCCAGTTTTGGACGCTGCCTGTACGCTCCAGGAAAGATGGTTTGTTTCTCCAGTGTAGACAGTCCACTGAGTGGTTACACTTTTGCCATTTAAGTGGTTGCTCTAGAAAGCACGACTGTCTTCCCAGATCTGCAGGGGAGCAAACGACTGATGGGGATTCTCGTGAACAAAAATCATTTCTGGATTTTAATTAGTGTTTCTCTTATTTCAATGGAATAAAACAAATGCCTTCTGAGAAACACAGTCCATCTTCTGCAAAGCACAGTGAAAGCACAATCCTTTAAAGATTCTCGTCAATTGTAGCGGTTGGTTTTATTTGATGGGATCAAAAGGGATACATTAAAAAATGTTGCAACAGCATGTCAGAAAGATAATTAACTTTTTGTATTTCAGTATAAGTATAAATAGATACACCACAACCCTGACATCATTTGAAAATAAGTCTCCTTGGATGAGATGCTTCTTTCTGATTGTTTTTTTCCAATAAGAAAGATCTCTCATCTTTCCATAACCACTTGTTATTGCCCAGGGCTAGTGCGCTGTGTTTCTGGTTTACCAACAAACTCAACGACACTGATGGCTTTTCCAAATGCTGGGACACATCAGATTTCAACTTATGTCAAATTGCTGTGTTATAAGCCAGTTTTTCTGAGTTTTTTAAAGAATCTCAAGACAGGAAGTGAGGGCCAGCTGTTAAGATGTCCTGTCATTCATTGTAAAGCTACCTTGGGAGCAGTTTGACTAATTGGATGATTGAGCTGCCTGCCAATCCATCTTTGTCTCTCAGGTAATGTTGCCTGGCTTATTTTCTGAATCAGAAAGGTGATCAGATCACTTCAGAATCTGCTCAGAGATCTTCACCGCCTCCAGAATAAGGTCCTAACACTGCTGACATTCGCGGGCTTGCTGTGCCAGTGTCAGCACTCCTTTCTAGGCATTTCTGCCCTCTTCTCCTTGGCTGCCCCATCATCTCCGAGACCTGTACTGTCTCTCTCCTACCCCCGCCCCTATTCCCATCCAGTGCACACTTACAGTGAGATGAGAAGTGCTCAGTTCAAGTTGAGCCTCTGCCTTTTACTAAGCTAAGTGACCTTGGACAAGTAACTTAATGTCTCTGAACTTCAGTCTCCTTATGGATCGACTCTCGGGACTTTCTCTTCGTGGCTCAGAACAGGGCCTGGGGAGTAAAAAGCTCTCTCAGGGGTGTGAGGGGAAAGGGGACACAGAATTAGAAAGAATGGAATTGTTTAATGTATTTATTGAATCAGGATCCTATTCTAATACCTAAACACTCAGCCAGAAGGAGATACATTTTACTCCTATATTATTTTGGGGCAACGTGGCCACAAATCGCATTTAGTATGTCCACAGAATGCCATTTTGTCTCCGATGCTACTCAGCTACTCAGAATCCTAAAAAGTATTGCCAAGAGGAAGCTTTAGCTTCATTAAAGCATTTTCCAGGTGAGACCATTCACTTGTAACCATGAGTGAGCTATTAGAATTTTGGATTATTATTAATTCTACTGAATGGATCTGTGGGATACTTGGAGAGGCAAAATGAATCTTTTTTTTTTTTTTTTTTAAGATTTTCTTTATTTATTCATGAGAGACACAGAGACACAGGCAGAGGCAGAAGCAGGCTTCTCACAGGGAGCCCAATGTGGGACTCAATCCCGGGACCCTGGGATCACTCCCTGAGCCCAAGGCAGCCGCTCAACGGCTGAGCCACCCAGGCGTTCGGGGCACCGGATCTTCTCTGTTAGGATTGCATATTTTCTGGATCATAATTAAAACCCTTAAGAGTGGTTCCCTGCGTTAAGGGCAGCCACAATTTGGGTTATTGTCTCTTTGATTTGAATCTTATTGTGACAAATGGCTCTTTTTTCAGTGGCAGTGCTGCCGGAGGCTCTTCCCGAGGACGCCTTGAACCAGATCCAGTTTGAATGACTCGGGCTAAGGGGGGAGTAGCAGAGGCATGTAGGGAAAGGGGAAACAGACTCAGGAAGAGAGAAGACAAGGAATAATAAGAACCGCTCTTTTGTTATTAGTTCCCTCTCCTCTTCAAAATGCTTAAAACAATTAATTAACTTATCTATTTTTAAAAATTTTTATTTATTTATGATAGTCACAGAGAGAGGCAGAGACATAGGCAGAGGGAGAAGCAGGCTCCATGCACCAGAAGCCCGATGTGGGATTCGATCCCGGGTCTCCAGGATCACGCCCTGGGCCAAAGGCAGGCGCCAAACCGCTGCGCCACCCAGGGATCCCTGCTTAAAACAATTTAAATCCCAGATATTTGTCTCAAAGAATAAGAAACTATTTGCATAGCCTCTTTTCCGGTTTGGTGGCTTCTGATGAGTGGCAGGTGGCAGTGGTGTAGCATTAGGAACCCGCACGGTCCCTCTTCCCACGCGTGTCTGCAGCTCAGAATCTTCCGAGGCTGTTGCAGGTTCTCTGGGTTCTGGGATGGTGGCCTAGGGCTTTGTTTTCTATGAAGTAGTTGACTTTTTTTTTTTTTTTCATTTGAATCCATCCTGCTGTCCTAACCAAAAAGAAAACAAATAACAACTGATATATTCTTAGACTTGGGAACCCGGGTCACTGCGTGTTCCCAGCTCCCAAATTTGGATCTGTGCTTTAGTGGCCTTTCTTTCTCCCCGGCAGGTGTACTTTTGCATGTGATGGGCGATGCCCTGGGGTCGGTGGTGGTGGTGATCACGGCCATCATATTTTATGTGCGTCCCCTGCAACCTGAGGACCCATGTAACTGGCAGTGCTACATCGACCCCAGCCTGACTATCATCATGGTTATCATCATTTTGTCATCTGCCTTCCCACTCATCAAGGAGACTGCTGCCATTCTGCTGCAGATGGTCCCCAAAGGAGTTAACATGGAAGAGCTGAGTAAGTCAGATGCTTCTTATCTAGAACCATGCCCGCTTAATGCTCTTCAGGCCAAAGGGCCAGCGCTATTTCAAAGCAGTGTTTGATTTATGTATCCTGAAATACTTTAAATCACCTGGCAAAAGAAACATCTATCATATGTTTTGTAGCCTAGTAGGATGACTCACAGCTCCAAGAACCAAAGGTCCTTTGCAACCCATGACTGATTCCACTGCAAAGTTTTGAGTATATAATGCTTGGGCAGTACCTGTTCCTCGGCTTTTACCTTCATGTCAAAGATTTATTTTAATTCCAATAAGATTACCCTGCCAAGAACTTGATCTTTAATCTCCTTATTCTGAAAACATGAATCACTGATTCGTATTCTAGATCCTGCTTTCTTGTTAATTGATTTTTTTATGGGCACGCAAGTCACCATGTCTAATACCATAAAAAGGACCGTGTTTTAAATTCAGATCATTCATGACCTCGTTCAGTAATGAAATCTGTTCCTTTGCTTTGCTCAAACAGAAAATCAAACTCTTACCTTAGTCAGGCGCATCTGTCCCTCCATATTTTGGAGACTTTGCAGAGTTCTAAATGAGAACTATCCAGATGTTGACAAGAAACTGAATGTGCGCCTTTATTTCTAATGGTTCTAAATGGAGATTATGTTTTTATAGAAAAAAAGCTTTCTTGCATATTTGCTGTTACACTCTATCATTGCTTCACCAGTGAGCCAGGAACCATGCAGATAGAGCCCAGCCCTCTATGAGGCTCAAAGTTGGAAGACCTTACATCATGTCAGATCCCTGAAATGAGGTGTGAATGGGTCTTAATACATTGTGTGGCCACAGCTAGGCTTTCCCCTGGGAGGGTGTGATTTATGGTGGTCAGTGTAGGTCGTAGCCCTCCCAGCCCCATGTTCAGTAGCATGCACTGGGACCAGCTGGTCCAGCCATTGCTAACAGCTGGTGCTTCTCCTACAGTCCTTCCCCCTGGATGTTCTTTTTGCGTTTTGGAGCCTCATCTTTGGCAGCATTGCTTACTTTACGGTCTCAGAGTCAGTTAGGTGTGGCCAGCGCTCTGGCTGCTTTACTGTACAGAGGTAAAGTAATCCGCCTTCATTTCCTGCAGTCTGCCCAGTGCTGCAGGGAGAGGAGGTAGGAGGTGGGGAAGGAGATACCGGGAGCAGATACGCAGCATTGTCTCCACCTTCCAGAAACTTGTTTCCCAGCTGAGGGAACAAGATAAACATATCAAAACAATTTGTGATATATAATGGCTTATCTTGCCTTTTAACAAAGTAAGATATATATATTATATTATTTACACACATTTAAAAATAGATGATAATGGCAGTAGCAACACTTCTCTGGCACTTATTACGTGCTAGTAGTGTTCTCGGTGCTTTATTTATATTCACTTATTTAAATCCTGAAAGTAAACCTATGGGGAACTATCATTATTATTCCCGATTTACAGATAAGGAGACTGAGGCACTGCAGGTTAGGTAAAGTACCCAAGACCAGTCTAAACTGGGATTCAAACTCTAATTGGCTACAGGGTCTTTGCTCATAATCATCATTCAACATCATCTCTCTAAATACATGCTCATTTGAGAAACTATGGAAAATATAGAAGACTTAAATTAAAAAAAGGAAATCTCTCATAATCCTGTCACCCAGAAATTACCACTTTTAATTTTGAATCAATCCATCAGTAAGACAAAGCTTTATCTGTATAAAATGTGTGTGTGTGTGTGTGTGTATACACTGATGCTTGTTTTAAAAAAAGAAAAAAATCGTGCTGTATATACAGTAAAACTATTTGCTTTTTCACTTAAAGATACCTTCTGTGCCTTTTCTCATATCCTGAAATATGCAACTTACTTATTAATGGCTGTCATATTCTTTTATATAATTGATTTAGCTATTTCCTTATTTCCATTTTTTTTTTTCGTTAATACAAAGAACATTGCTCAAACCATTTTTGTACATGAATCTTTGGGTATTTCCTTTTAGGTTAACTTCCTAGTACTAGACACGCAGGTGAAAGTTTTTGGGCCTCGTTGCCAAGTTCTCTTCTTTCAAATCGGCATCCTACTTTATACTCCTGACACACCCTGGGTGTCTTCCCTTGTAAACTCAACAACCTTGGAAATTTTGGGGGGTGTTGTTAAAGTTATTTTCTTGGATTGTTCTTTATGGGTTCATGATGGGTGGTATAGGGACTCGGAGAGGAGAAAGAAGAGTATGGAAACATGTCCCCAGATCGGTACAGCTCTTTTTCTTCCCATTGTTGTAAATCCATCATTGAGAATGCCTTCAGGGACCATGTCCCTCCCATAGAGGTACCTTGTTTCCAGTAGCCTTAGCTAATTGTTCGCTCTCCCTCGTTGTAGTGAGTAAACTCTCGGCCGTGCCCGGGATTAGCAGTGTACATGAAGTGCACATCTGGGAACTTATAAGCGGAAAGATCATCGCCACCCTGCACATCAAGTATCAGAAGGACAGGGACTATCAGGACGCCAGTAGGAAAATTCGAGAGATCTTCCACAGTGTGGGAATCCACAACGTGACCATCCAGTTTGAGCAAGTGGACTTGAAGGACCCCGTGGAGCAGAAGGACTTGCTGTTGCTCTGCAGCTCCCCCTGCATCTCCAAGGGCTGTGAGAAGCAGCTGTGCTGCCCCCCCGGGGCCCTGCCTCTGGCCCACGTCAATGGCTGTGCTGAGCACAACGGCTGTCCCCCTCTGGACACGTACCCAAGTGATGGCCTCAGGAGGCGAGAAACAACAGAAGTGGCTATTGAAGTATCGTTGGACAGCTGTCTGAGTGAGCATGGACAAGCCCCCAGCAAAAGTCAGGAGGACCCACATTATGTCAACAGCACGCATTTTTAATCTGGTCCCCGCATACACAGACTGTATAGACGAGGCTGGTTTCTGGAAAGACCTCTGTGGGCTCTAGGCACTGATCAAAATCGTGGTGCGCACGCTCTGTGTTGTTTGGGATGTTAATTGCATGTGTCTGTTAATTCCTCTGTGCCTGAGAACCCCTTTAGGTCGTGCTGGGGGTCTCATGCTGCTCTTCAACAAACTGGCTGTTTTAGTTTGAGCATTTATTTTAAGAAGCAACCTGCACTCGCATACGTGTCGGGGACATTGAGGGCTGGGACCCCGTGGTGGTGGACACAGGATTCAAAGTGGTTCTTGTTTTAAAGTGATTGGAACTTGTAGCTGACTCTCAGGTGAGCTCATAGCCCAGTACACTGAAAAAGCCTAAAAGCCATGATAGCTTCCCCCCCCCCCATTCCATTATCAGATCATAAAAGAGGAAAAAGTTGGACAGTCCCGTCACTGTGGAAGTTTTTTTTTCCTTGACTCATTTTCGAATACATGTAAAATGAATACCCATTAAAGTAGAAAATATTCTCAGAACATTAGAGGAAGTGGAGTTTATTGGGGGAAGAGAGGAAGAAAATGCTTTCTGACTACCTCTTCATTTTGTGAGGTGGAGAGAAAACGAGTGTTTACTTTCCGCTGTGAAATGAACTACAGCTATAGGGTGCTTCAAGTGTTTCATGCATAAAATACTTTTCTTTTTCACTTGGAAGTGTGGGAATATTTGCACTTCCTAAAGTATGATGCAATACTAATATTGCAGAACCAGTCCAGTTGGGATCGTTCTCATTTATTGCTTAACAGTTTATTTGTCCAAATTTCCCTTGGGTCTTCTTTTCCATGATCACATTAATATATGTAGCATTTACCAGGAGAAAATGGGTATCCCTAGGAGAGAAGCATATATGGCCCTGAGTATTCATTCCTGCTAGATTGACTTTTCTTTCCCTAGACATATTTTGAAGTATTTATTATAGTTGCCAACCAGTAACTTGTTGGAGAAGTGTATGTGTAGGGAAAAATGAGAATTAATTTAATTGCTGCCTTTTAATGCATTTTGAGGAGCTTCCAATTTCCTTTACTTCCTTTTCCACTCTGACCCATGTTACCAATTTCAAATAAATTTATTATAATTTGATTTGGATCCATAATCGACATACTAATGGATTAGTAGTGGAGAACCACCTGTCACATATCGAACAAGTTGAGGCAGCAGAATTTTAATCAGAACAGTTTCAAAATAGGTCTGAGTAATGGGAGATGCCCTCATAGAGAACTAGAGTCTTCCTTGATGGGTTGCAAAATTGACAATGATCATCTCTCAGGTTGCAGGCACTGGGTCCTATTTAGAATCTAAACAATAGTCAACAGAAATGCTGGGTTGTTAATGGAAAAAGGACGCACGTTTTGCAGCACTAATACCATTTAAAAAATGTCTTTGTGTTCACTCTAAGGCTGAAATAAGTAAGCAGCTGTGATCAGTAGGATAGGAATTTTTTTCATTCCTTGAAATTTTAGAATCTGTTTTTAAATTTGCCATGAATTAGGTAAATCCCATTTTTAGTCCTAGGAGTTTATTGGACTAGTCTGTATGGCCAAGTGAGGGGTAAACTATAAGACAGCATTTTTATTTTTATATTTAATACGAAAAGTACAGCATGTACTCACAAAAACAAAGCAAAAACAAAAACGGGAGAATCTCTTTGAAGCTCACCCTGTGATGAGTGAACCAAATTCTAGACAGATGTTGGTTGAGGTGTCTTGACTGGAACCAAAGAAGAAATCTGTCCCTCACTTCCAAATTTGAAGGTCTAATCTGATTTCACATCGTTCTGCTTTTATTAAAAGGGGAAGATAATAAGTTTATAGTGTCTGTGCAGCTGGCTAAAGAAACACACGCTAGTTTGCATCTAAATAATGTTCTGTAAGTCTCTGAAGTTTCTTTTTAGGAAAGGAAAAGGCACTTAATTCCAGTATAACTAAATTGACCTCAGAAAAGTTGCTTGATGGACACTAATTCACATACAGCTAATGTGAAATAATCCCTTTTGAAGACAGTTTGAGTGCGTTTAATGTGTTCCAACAAGCTAATTAAGTGCAATATTTTTCTGTGGGGTTAGGTGGTTTCTTTTGTCCTCTTTGGTGCTGTGATGCCTGCAGTATGGTATTTTTATTTTTTTTTTTAAAGATTTTACTTATTTATTCATGAGAGACATACACAGAGAGAGAGAGAGAGAGACACAGGGAGAGGGAGAAGCAGGCTCCCTGCCGGGAGCCTGATGTGGGACCTGATCCCAGAACCTCAGGAACACGCCCTGAATCCAAGGTAGATGCTCAACTGCTGAGCCACCCATGCATCCCTTTACTTGGGTTTTGCTCTCCCTTTAGTTGTCTTGCATTTTAATTCTCCCAAGGAAAAGCAGACTTTTCTTTCCCTCTTTGAGTCAGCCTTGCCTGGTGGCAGTAGGCCTGATGAACAGTGGCTTTACGAACTCCGAGTTTCTGTCTTTTTTTAAGGGAATGAAAATAACTTTTTAAAAGTTGAGGGCAACCTCTGTGTGTCAGGTCGGGACCAGCCATCCTGAGCCCTAACCTGGAGGACATAGAGAATGGCCCTTGCTGCTGCCCTCTGTCCTCCTATCTCGATAGAAAGAGTCCTTTCCACATTATTTCAGCACAGGCTCTGGGAAGCACTGTGTCTGCTTTTATCTTCCAAATATCAACTTTGGTTGTGAAAATAGAGATTAGGGTTTTTTTTTTCATGACATTTGGCCCATGTCTCATGGGCCAAAATGTCCCATGATATTTGGGACAATAGATATATTGTCCCTCTAATTTTTGCTAAAGTATCAATAAAATAGGGAGACATTGTTTGAGGAAGAATTAAAAATATTCTCTGTATTGGTTACTTTTTTTCCTTTTTGCCACCAGCTGGCCAAACCCTAGTGGGGGTAAATCAGGAACTCCAAAGTTCAGTAGGATAGAGTGCTTTCAAGATCAAAGAAATCACTGAGGTGGATTTGGGATTATAATAAGGCAGCTGCCCTGTAGGCAGTAAGAGTCTTTGTTATGCTTTCTCAGCATTATTGACATTTTCAACTGGATTAATTCCTTGTTGTGTGGGGCCGTCCTGTGCATTGTAGGATGTTTGGCAGGATCCCTGGCCTCTGCTCACTTAGATGCACACTCATGAGTTGTGACAACCAAAAATGTCCCCAGACATTGCCACCAGTCCTCTGAGGGCAAATTGGCCTCTATTTCTGAGCCACTGACTTATCCTAAGAGTAGTTGAGAATTATTGTTGGTAAAAGTCCCTCCAGAGCCCGGTAATCATTTTAATAGAATCAGTTCTGCACAATTCAGTCTTCAAAAAATATTTTTAAAGCAGAGATCAAACCGTTCATCAAAATGACAGTCATCTCTACTTAGGAACTTTGGACATTTAAAGAAATGATATAATTTTGTGGGGGCAGCAAAGGCTTTACAAATCGGATTATGCAGATGAGTCAGTATAACAGCGAATGAGATGAAAAGCATTTGCTCTCACTGTCATGTCGTGACCCCTTCAACTCACGAATGTCCTCGGTCTGATGAATTCACTAAAAAATGAGACCAAAAGATTCCAGGAGGATTGATTCCTGGGGCTCAAGTATTTAATTCTCCACCAGTTTTAAACATGATGGTGTTTCTTCTTTTGGTTCCAGACAAGCCCCTCATCTTGGTGCCAAGGACAAGTTCAGATGCTAAAACGAATTCTGGAATTGTCTGTGGTTACCTTAACCCTTTGCCAAATCGTACCCTGTTTTTTTTCCAGGAGGTCAAGAGACATTTCTCGCTTTTCTTTTTCTTTTTCTTTTTCTTTTTTTTACATTTCTCGCTTTTAAATGTATCTTTACACTCTTGCAATTGAAGACTGCAGAAAAGGACTGTGTTAGAAAAAAAAAAAAAGAGGAAATGTGACCTGATTTACGTTTTGAATTTAGACTGAATCATGAATATGCCTTTTCTATAGCTCTGCTGTTCACCTGCTAAGTTGTTACCTGTTTGTGCTTCTGAATGTGTTTGCACATGAGTCGCCGTGGGTAGGAATGAAAGTATTGCATCAAGAAACTAAGCTGCTCCAATGGAAATTGCCTCGGACCCCAATCCTCACCGTAATCTAAATGTTAGGAATTTGGAGTTTAGCTAATGCGATGTGTCATGTTCAGGAGCTTCTCTTTTCAAGTGTTTTATTCTGGACCTTTTTGTTTACGTGGAACTTTCTTGAACATTGCTGGATGGATCAACTGTCTCCTCTTGGTACAAAGCCAGGCCATGAGACGATGAACCTGTTGTGAATTCTGGTGGGAATAATCCAGGGAGGACGATGATTTCTGGAAGGTGAGCTCTTCCTTCCAGGAGGTCTGAAGTTATGTTACAGTATTATGATGGAGTTCTGTTGCTTCAAGTCTTCCTCCCGTCCTCACAGGCGATTTTGCCAAAGTTTAATTGTCACATTTGTGGGAACTACTAAAACTTTAAGATACAAAGTTTAAATAACTCATTACTAATTGCATGTGAAATGCCCCCAGTAATGTGTGCACATTTGCATACCTGTAACAGTGAAAGTTGTTCAATGGTGCTGTAAAATAAATAAAAAAAAAAAAAAACACCACACACACATCACATGACTGAGGTGTTTGTGGAAATCAGATGGATACGCGAGAGAGTTGAACTCATTTTGTCTTTGTCTCTTACTCTAGTCATTTTATTACTCAGTAATGCTTCAGATCGGTTTTCCACTGCTGTGGGGCTTGTCTCCATCTCTATTTCGCTCCCGTCTTCTCTGTGCCCCTCTGCCACTCTTCCCCACCTGCAGTGTCACAGGCCCATCTTGGCACAAATGTCCCAAACTGACCCAGCTGACTACTTTCTGTAGCCTGGACTGACCTGGGTTTCTAGTGGGGCTTGTGTGGCCTAGGGCTGCCCAAGGGGGTTTGTGCAGAAGGGGAGCTCCTGGCATTTAGGGAACGGTGGAGAGGCTAGGCTTATTTTGGAGAAGTCCTATAGATTTTAAGGGGATCACAGTCTTCAGTTCTTCCAACTGTTTTTAACCGAATCAACCAATCAACTGATAGCCAGCATACACTTACTAGAAACTGTGCAAGTGGTTCTGGCCTCCAGGAAGCTAATAGCCTGCCCTGGAAGCTAAGTAAGGCAGTCCGGCTCTGTGGGAGTTTAAGGAGGCCCACTCTCAGCCTGGGGGTAGGGGTGGAGGATCTTGTGCTGAATGGGTCTGGGGGCTCAGAGGCACACCTCCCAAGCCCTGGGCTGCATCAGGACAAGAACAGAGCTTCACATTTCATGACTGTCCCCTTCTGTCAGCAATGAGTCTGCAGGATGGAACAGAGGACTCAGCTGGGGGCTCAGAGTCCAGGACGTCAGACTACTCCATCTAGTGGGGAACCTGCCTCCTCTGGGTCTCCTTCCTGCGTGCTGTTTCTTCACAGCACTGTGACTTTGGAACATCATGTCACACATTCACTCACTTATTTCCTGTCTCTTCCACTAGAATAAGTCTGTGTATGATCCACAGCTGTGTTCTTCAGCCCCCATCTCGTGCTGGGAACAGTGACACAGGACCTGGCACCAATAAATATTTATCAAACGAATGAATGAATACACACATGAATGAACGAATAGGTTCAACTCTTGGTGTTAACAGTTACAGGATTCGGATAAATCATTTAACAGCATTGAGCTTCAGGTTTTTTTTTTTTTTTTTTTTTTTAAATAATGATGGCCTGTGCTCCCTTCCTTGTGGGGCTGTTGTAGGAGTCCTAGGAGACAGGAGAGCAGAGTTAAATGTCAAGTGATTTTGTTATCTTATGCTTTCAACCTGGCATTCACATTTTTCCTGTTCTTATCCTGCTTCCTCCCATCTCGGTAATTCCATTTTGTCAATTAAGCAGCATTTAAGGCGAATTGGCATGACACAGTGGTACAATCAACGCGAGTGAAGACGAGGAGGAAAGGCTTCACAGAAGATCTGGCATTTGGAATTGGCCTTGGAGTAGGTCAGTGGGTGGAGAGAGGTGGAAAGGACAACCCAGCCTGAAGGCTTGGACGTCCTTCTTTAGGCAGCTGGCCCCAGAGCTTTGGTGGGGAGCGGGGTGCAGATGGGGGAAAAGCCAGGACTACCTATTCACAGGGAACGGTTTCATCCAGAGGCTTCCCCACCCTGCTCTGGTGCTTTGTTGGTCAGTGTTGGAGCATCAGCTGTCTCCTGTCCTGCCCCGAATCCTGAGCGCCCCCAGCTGTAGCTGAGCACTTGCTGTGCATGTCCCTGGGGTGGGGGGAGTGTCCTCACTCCTCCAGATTCCTGGGCAGTTTCTCCCAGTCCCCTGATCAGCCTTCCTGGGTGCGTTTCTGCCTCGACCCTGCTGCCATGCGTAACGCTGCCTCCAGCTCATCCTGGGTCTCCCCAGTCACTGGGCTGCACTAAAGTCCACTTCAAGGACTCCATGTCAGTCCCTGCTTCTCCAGTCTTGTCCCCGACTCTCAGGTTCGGCTTGATCATCTCACATCTGGTGGGAGCCTGCCCACCAGCCACCTCCAAGGTCCCTGTCAACTGTCCTGGAAGGACCGAGTCGGCCTGTCACTGGGGCCTCCCACCTGCACCCCCCCAGCCTTATCTTCCCCAGCAGATGAGAAGCACATAGAAACCCAAAGAAGTTAGAACAGCAGAGGATGTAAAATAGAGTGGTGCGTGAGTTGGGGGTGAAATCATACCTGGTCCTTGTGTGCTCCAAAGTCATTTTTACTTTTTCCAGTTTGCAATTACACCCACCAAGTTACTTCCTTTCTGCTTTCTCTCTGTCTCTGTCTGTCTGTCTGTCGCTCTCTCTGGCCAGTTTCCTCCTTTTCTGTTAGTATGCCCCGTGCCCGGGAGGTGATTTCCTGTGGATGACAGGCCGCAGCCCTACATGCCCGGTGTCCTGATTCAGGAGCCCACTCGGAAACGGGCCTACCCTGTGCCCAGAAGCAGAGCCACGATCTTTCCCATCTTTTTTTGTAAAGCAAAAGCGGGGGAGGCCTCTGTTGGCTCATAGTATCACCGCATGACCACCAACGTGGCCTCGCGGTGACAGTGAGCTCCAACATAGAGCAAAACCATCTGGCACGCCGCACTGGTTCTTTTAGGCTTGCGGGTGCAAGAGGGCAACTGGCACGGGGTTTATACCTGGGGGCTGGTGGTGTTTTGCTTGCAACCTGGGCGGTGGGGAGCATTCTCAGAGTGGCCGCGTGGACGCGGGCTTGCAGTGGGAGTGGTAATAACCAGGCCTGGCACCTGCTCAGAAAGCTGGGACCTAAAGAAAGTCATGCTGAGCGCGGTGAGTTTGTGGCTGTCACCTGACGTTCAGAGGTATTTGGAGTGTCACTTCTGGAAGGAGTGATGCTTGGTGCTTGCTTTATAGCTAGACTTGCAAAGCAGGGTACGGCCTGAGTGGGGAGACGTGATTTGGCCCATTGTACCACTAAACCTGTGCTACAGAAAAGAGCTTTATGGGGAGATTTTGTTACACAAAGTAACGTATCCTGTGAAGTATAGCCTGAAGTTTGAGCATCGTGGCTTCCAGGTTGGCCTGCTGGTAAATCCTGGCTCTACCACTGATGAGCTGCTTGACCTTAGGAAGACTACATGCTGTGAATAAAATAAGTTCTCGAGGCCTGTGTTGCCATCTGTAAAACTGGGGAATATCCTAATTCCTGGCTCTCGAGATTGCTGTGAGGGGGACAGGAGACTGCCCGTCGGGGGCTCAGCACAGGGCCTGGAGCTGAACATGCTCAAGGAATGCTAGATCTTTAAAATGCCCACTTTATTTGTGTGTGTGTGTGTGAGTGTGAGATTTTATTTATTTATTCATGAGAGACACAGAGAGAAAGAGAGGCAGAGACACAGGCAGAGGGAGAAGCAGGTTCCATGCAGGGAGCCCGATGAAGGACTCGATCCCAGGACCTGAGGATCGTGACTCAAGCCAAAGGCAGATGCTCAACCACTGAGCCACCCGGGTGCCCTAAAATGCCCACTTTCATAGGTAAGGTTTCGAGTGGCTTTATTCTTATTTTAACTCACTACTCACAATGGAAATGCCAAAAATGTATAGTGTAGACCAACCTGAGTGTCCTTAGCCAGGTAGATTTGAAAGTCCTTGAGGGAGGAGGCCACATCGCCCGACATCGCCGGAGAATAACACAGACCTGAGGACATGACCAAAAATCCCAGACATCTTATTCCCAGGAAAATAAAATAGATTCAGTGCTGAAGGGCTTCATTATCAACACCAGGGCTCAATCCCAAAGGACCCTAACAGTAGCTTACTGCTGCAGGATCACTGGGTCCAGGGTTCAAAGGTCAGAGGCAGTGAGGGCTTCAGGTGAATCTGTGTGAACATCCATTTCTGTCCCTGACCTCCAGCCGGAGACCACCAGGGACACGTCTGTGGCTGAACATGGGGGGTGTATGCTCGATGCAGAGGGGACACTGTACACCCCGGGGACCGTGCAGTGCTTCAAAGGGGGTGTTCACTGGGACCTAGTACAGCCTTTGGGCTGGTCTTAGGTGATTGGGGGAAGACTCAAGGAAATGGGGCTTTGTCCTGAATGGGGTGCTGCCAATATTACCCCAATGGTAATAATTCCATGACTGGGTCTTTTTTTTTTTAAAGATTTTACTTATTTATTCATGAGAGACAGAGAGAGAGAGGCAGAGACACAGGCAGAGGGAGAAGCAGGCTCCACGCAGGGAGCCCAATGCAGGACTCGATCGTGGGACTCCAGGATCGTGCCCTGGGCCAAAGGCAGGTGCTAAACCACTGAGCCCCCCAGGAATCCCCCTGGGTCTTTTTTTAAAAAATGGAAGTATAATTGCTATACAACGTTATATAGTGTCAGGTGTACAACATAAGGATTCAATATTTGTATGTACTGCAAAATGATCACCACATATTTAGTTCTCATCGGTCACCATACATCGTTACAAATTTGTTTTCTTGTGATGAGAACTTTTAAGATCTACTCTCTTAGCAACTTCCAAACACACGGTATAGTATTATTAATGACACTCACTGTGTTGTGCACTGGATCCTGAGGGCTCATTTATTTTATAGCTGGACAATTTTTACCCTTACCTTTTCCCTATTTCATCCATCCCCAAACCTCTGCCTCTGGCGGCCACCAATCTGTTCTCTGTATGACTGGGTATCTCAACAAATCCTATCTATTAGGTAGAAAGGATAAATCAAGGGTCACACGTTAATTGTTTTTTTTTTTAAAAAAGCAGCAGTCACTCATAGTGTGCAGGACGAGGGGGTGTGCTTAGCAGAGTGTGTTTTTGTTTTGATCTGCGCTTAGACAAGAGCACAGAGTGGCCTCTTGTCTGTTTTCTTTTTTCTTTTCTTTTCTTTTCTTTTCTTTTTTTCTTTTCTTTTCTTTCTTTCTTTCTTTCTTTCTTTCTTTCTTTCTTTCTTTCTTTCTTTCTTTCTTTCTTTCTTTCTTTCTTTCTTTCTTTTCTTTCTTCTTTTCTTTCTTTCTCATTGAAGTATAGTTGACACACAATGTTATATTTGTATAGTTCTCCACAGGAGAACACCCTGGCTCAGCTGTGAGTTCCAAGGCAGTCCTAGCAATACCAGTGCTGGGCTCTAAGTATCAGTTTCCAGATGTCAAGAGGTCTTTGTCTCTTTCTCATATTTTCCATACTTAATATATTTGTGCGTTTTCTTAAAAAAATATTTATTTATTCATGAGAGATGCAGAGAGAAAGGCAGAGACACAGGCAGAGGGAGAAGCAGGCTCCCTGTGGGGAGCCCCATGTGGGACTCGATCCGAGGACCCTGGGATCTCACCCTGAGCCGAAGGCAGATGCTCAACCACTGAACCACCCGGGTGCCCCTATTTGTGTGTTTTAATGAAGAAGGCTGTGAGCATTTAAGTCTTGATTAAGAGGCTACCTAAAAGCTGTTTGACCCTGAGCAGTTCCTTCATCTCTTGGAACATCAGTATCCCTCACACCTTCTACCTGAGGTAGGATACCTACTGCTGGGGTGTTGTGAAAATTAAGTGAAATCATGCAAGTTCCTGGCAGAGTCAGTGATGTTAAAATGTTAGCTATTTTTGGGTGAGTCCCTCTGTATACTGCCTTCATGACTGGCTCAATTTAGAACATGAGTCAAATGCATTCTCATTTTGCCTTATTTTATTTCATTGTGTCATGGGACTATTAAAAAAATCTTTTAAAAATATCTTTAAATATGATTTTTTAATCATAATAATTAATCATTAATTAATAATATCTTTTAATACCATAACTTTAAATGCCATGATTAGAAGACCTGCAGATGCCTTAGTTGTTTGTAGGTGTTCATAGAAAATATTCTCATGTCACCGCAGTCACCACCACTGTCACCACCATCACTGTGACGGTGTCAAATAAGAAGGATTAAAGAGTCTGGCGAATGTGTGTGTGGTATTGCAACTTGTGAGTGGCCAGACTATTATCCAGACACCCAGGTATCTGTCAACTGTCAATAAATGTTTGCTGAATGAATGAATGAATAAGTGAACGAATGAATGAATGAGTATAAATGGTGAAATGTAGATCACCTCTCACCTCGCAGTCTATCAAGCAGGTATTTTCGGTCTTTGACACCAACATTCAAATGAGACTCCGTTGTACAGATTACAATTCACGCTCAAGACTTCCATGCAAAGAATGCACTGGCAAGATATCTGTGGTTTCCAAGAGTCAACAGGGTTTGGGGGAGCAGATCTCCTATCTCCTCTGGACAACGCCTGGGCTTGGGCTGCCACACCCGCATCCACTGCAGGTCATAACAGCTGAAACAGAGGTTCTGAGGCCCATTGCTCATTTGATAAGATAGTGTCCTTTGCTACTTTGGGTTTTTTTTTTTAAGATTTTATTTATTTATTCATAAGAGACACAAAGAGAGAGGCTGAGACACAGGCAGAGGGAGAAGCAGGCTCCATGCAGGGAGCCTGATGTGGGACTCGATCCCAGGTCTCCACGATCATGACCTGAGCTGAAGGCAGATGCTTAACCACTGAGCCACCCAGGTGCCACTACTTTGGGACTCTTGATGTCTCTTGTTCTTCCTTCTTCCTCACTTCCCTTTTTTTTTTTTTTTTTTTTTTTTTAGGGGGTAATACAGGATTTATGGAATTTTTCTAATTATAATGGAGATCACATCTACATACTATTTAGCTACTCTGCATGGGTACATTAATCCTAATGCATTTAGATTTATGATGAATAGGCTTAATCATACAACCACACACATACACACACTAATTGGTTTAAAACAGTGGTGCATGCATTATACTCCTCCTAGAAAGCTAGTTTTGATGAAAAAAAAAAAACATTAGTTTCAAAAATCAGTCTGATTTTGAAAATGAACCAAGATACCTACTGTCTGATTCTAGAATCTATTTTAGCCATTTTGGACAGTTGCTATCTTATCAGACCACAGTATGTGTTTTTCAAAAAGAAACCGATGAAGGGCACCATCTGGTGTTTACTTTGACCACAGCCAGCTTCTTTCCCCTCCCCCCAAAAAACTTTGGCCAAGAGTTCTCCATTGTGAAGACTGAATTTATTCTTTCTGCTTTAGAACATTTTCAAAAATTATTAGATGGTAATAAAGCAAAAAAAAGTACAGATACATATAAAGGATTTGAGATCATTTTAAATCTCCAAGGAAAACGTTCTTAACAAAATAAGTCTTCACACTATATGTTTTGTTCTTCAACTTGCTTTTTTCGGTTAGCAATATATTCTCACTGTCTTTCCAAGTCAGGACATAAAAATCTACTCTGTTTTTATTAACAGCTACATAGCATTCCATCATGACTGTAAAATCTGTACTCCTATTAAGAAATTTTGCTTCCTTTAGAAAATCATGTGGACTTTAAGTTCCACTGGCATTACTCTACTATTTTATGGGTATTACATGTGTGTGTAAATTTAGAATTAATGTCATTAAAATGTTTCTACTTTTTGCACCCCCTCATAATATTTAATAATGAGTATATGGTATTTAATAATATCAGAGAAAAGTTATTTAAGATAGTACATGTTTCACAAATATTTTGCTCAGTTCTGAATTCCAGTAATACTTACTGTTCCTACTACCCCACCTAAGATTTGATTACGTGTCTCATCTCTTCAAATAAATAGTATGTTCCTTGAGAACATGGATTGTATCTTAATAATAACAACACTGGCTCAACACTTCTACATGCCAGATACTTGACTTGTACTTGATTGATCTCGTGCAATCTTCGCAAAACTGCAAAATCAGTTCACTCCTTTAGTAGCAAGGAGAATAAGGCTCAAGAGAGTTAAAATGATTCACTCAATTCAGCTGTGGTGAGAGTGGATTTTAAGCCACTTTGGCTCCAGTGCCTGGCCCTTTTCATTGCCCTGAACTATTCCCTACTTCAGAATCCGTGCAAGGATAGACACACAATATGTGTGTAATTACAACTCGTTGGCTTAAATATGGTGCAAGTCAATACTTCTTCTAGAGACACACCCCCGCCAGCATGCCCAAGCCAGTCTCCTCAAAGGCCAAGTCTATACAACATGATCTGACCACTAATAATTCCTTTCTTTACAGCATTAGCGATTGAATTCTCTTCAGCCTGTTGGACCTGAGATATCACAACATGGAAGGAAAAGAGGCAGCTGGGGAAAAGGTATAGTGGTCTTCGGAAACAAAAACGTTTGCTATAAGACAGAGGGTAAAGCTCAGTGGATCAGACTACTAGATCATGACTACTATGAAGCCCTGGTTATTGATACTGAGATGTGGGGGTGACTCTTCATTAATCTCTTATCTAATAGTTGTTCATTAGAATTCAGAACTGTTTTGTCACAAAAGAGGGCTTGCATTAGGAACTGCCGGGTGCTGGGAAAGCAAAATCTCTGGATTTTTAAAATGTTTTTGATGTGCTATTCCTTAGGAAAATAACCACACCTCATGGTGATCTTATCCAGGCCCCGGGAAGCAAGTCATGTCTTGCAGTTTAGTTGTGATTCATTCTTCCTTCCTTCTTTCCCTTCTGTCTCTCTCTCTTTCTTTCTCTTCCTCTAGTGCTCTTTTTATGAGCATCTCTAAGTATGTTAGATATACACTTTATTGAAGTTTTCATTTCATTAAATCCTAACATAAGGAGTTTTACTTCTGCGTGCCTTCTCAATGTCTGGGGAGAATCTGGATGCTAGAACGTGCAAAGTTTATGTCAACTCCAGTGGAGATAATTTGGGAAAAGGGGGAGCTAGGTATTAGAAAGAGAAAAAAGAAACAGTTGACAGAGCAGAATTAGAGCTGCTTGCAAGGATGTCTTAGGAAAGAAAAGCAAAGGAGGAAAATTAACTGTGGCCTTGAAACTGTACATCCCTGGTGTGTCTGACAGGGGCCAGGGCTGAGGAATAAACGACCAGGGGAAGGGCTGAGAAAACGAACAGTTTCTAGCAAGCAAGTGATGATATGATGAAATCATAATATGGCACCTTAATACTTGTTTACAGCATATAAATAAACATTAGTATTATCTATATTTGGTATTTTCTTCATAGGTGTATTTTGGTGTATATAAATATTTATTAGAGGTTTCCCCCTTTGGCCTCATTTCAACTTATATATTTTTTAAAGATTTATTTATTTATTTTAGAAGGGAGGTGGAGAGAGAGATAGAGAGAGAAATGGAGCAAACACACAGAGGGAAAGGGCAGAGGAAGAGGGAGAGAGAGTCTTAAGCAGACTCCACATTGAGCACAGAGCCCGACCTGGGGCTTGATCTTATGACCCTGACATCGGGACATGGAACCCAAAACCATTAAGTCAGACACTTAATTGACTGGGCCACCCAGAGGCCCCTCATTTCAACTTGCATGAATAAGGGCTTAAGTTTTTTCAATGGAGAATTCTTCTGAGAGCTTTTAGAAACCCAGCCCCAATATTTGAGGAGAATATGCTGTTTTATGAATGGTTCATAACATCAAAATAATAACAATGCAAAAGATAGTCATGGATTTGAAAGAAAAAACACGATTCAGTATTGCCAGGTCAACTTCATTTACAAACATTTTGAAAAGGGCAGCCTTTACTTAAAAGGAAAAAGTAGTTTGGGCTGAGCGGAGACATTCATCATAATAATTTACCAAAATCTGTTTTTGAGCTTCCCTGATGCACATTCCCATTTTCCTTCCCTCTGGCCTGCCTCCACTGTAGAGGTTGGAAATGCTGAGGGCTTACCCACCCAGCCTCACTTGCCACTAGGGATGCCCATATGGCAGATTTGGCTGAGGACCAGTATAGGAAGTTCAGGGTGGGGGTGGGGAAAGTTCTGAGAAGGCTTTTGTTTTTCTTGACAAAAAAAAAAAAAAAAAAAAAAAAAAAGAAGCTTTTACACTTCCCTTCCTCTCTTCTTTTTCTGAATACAGATTGGATGCAGTGAGCTGTGACAGTCTTGTCATGGTCAAGAAAAGTCAAGTTTCCCCACGTCATGCCTCCAACAGAAATAAAATCATACAGAAATTCAGGTCCTGATACCATTGTGCTACCAAACCAAAGGCAGTAGCTGCCAACCTCTAGGCTTTTTAGATGAGAAGAAAAAGCCCGTATTCTCTTAAACATATTGTTGGTAAGTTTTTTGTTACTTAAAGGGAAAAGCATTCCTAATGGATTCATAGTATCCTAATTTCTTTATGTCTTCATTGACCAACACTGGCCTGTTCATGGGATTTGTATCAATACTGAACAGTAATTATGAATAGTGAGCATTGTTTCAGTTTTGACCTGTATTCTCAAGTCATGTTTTCAAGAATCGCAGTATTTTCAATTAAAATTTCCCCGTGATAAGCTGTTCCATCTATCCAAAATTATCTTTAGTGTTTGATATTGGAAAAGATATTTCATGAAAGTCAGGGGGAAAACGTGTCTTTGTCAAGAGTTATCATAGCCTCATTTGTACTTGGAGCTGAACAATCTCAGTATAAATCCCATTTCATTCTGAAACGCTGATGCAAGGGGGCAGGCCCAAGTTCTATCCAGTTTATAGATGGAAAAATAGACTCAAATAGTAAAAGCTCTTATGTAAAATTTCACAGCAACTCAGACTTTGGGCAATAGTAGAACGTTTGCAATCTGTTAGGATTAAGCATTTCTTAATCTTTTAAGTTCTTAACAGGTCCTAGAAGTTCTAGACTTACTTTTCCTGGGTTTTTAAAATACCCTGGGATGTGGACAGGTAGGTTCTCACAGAAATGCACATATTTAATCTATTTAACATATCTTTTACCATATAGTGCTTCCTTCCTTCCTTCCTTCCTTCCTTCCTTCCTTCCTTCCTTCCTTCCTTCCTTCCTTCCTTCCTTCCCTCTCCTTCCTTCCTTCCCTCTCTCTCCTTCCTTCCATCTGTCTTCCTTCCTGTTCTTCTTTCTTTCTTGTTCTTTATAGATAGCAAACAGTGTGCGGTGGAGCCATATTCCTGAAGTAGGACTTAGGTATGGAAAATGATTTTAGGCAATACATGGACAAACATCTTTTATTTGAATATTTTGAATTTATTTTAAAGTTTATTGAAATATAACTATCACACCAAACTTGTAATTTCACAGTTGTGTTATGCAGTCTCTCCTTTCAATATATTTGCAAAAACCTGATTTAAAGAAAATTCTGAAATAATACTAGTGAACTTTGATTAAGGACTTACTATAGTGCTTTAATGTATATTTATTCATTTGATCCTCAAAACAGCCCTATGAGGTAGGTGCTATCACCCCCCATTTTAAGTACAAGGAAACATGTACTGGTCACATCTGTTGCCTAACATCACAAAGCTACTAAGATTGGAACTTAGGCACATTGACTTCAGGATTATGTTCTACCCATTAAACCATACTGCCTCTCAGGAAATAATAGAGTGCATGGTACAGGATTTTCAAAGAAATCGTGAAGATGATATTTGAGGTTTAGTGAAGATTGATACTGAGGTTTAGGAAGTAGTCATGTGATGGAAAGGGCATGGGCTTTGGAGTCAGGCAAATCTCAAATGCTGTATTGGTTATTGATCAGTTATGTGTTTCTGGACACATCACTAAACCTTTATTAAAATGATGGAGAGGGGGGATCCTTGGGTGGCTCAGTGGTTTAGCGCCTGCCTTCGGCCCAGGGCATGATCCTGGGGTCCCAGGATCGAGTCCCACGTCAGGCTCCCTGCACGGAGCCTGCTTCTCCTTCTGCCTGTGTCTCTGCCTCTCTCTCTCTCTCTCGAATAAAAAAATAAAGCCTTCAAAAAATAAAAAAATAAAATTATGGAGAAAATGTAAAGTGTTCCTCCTACAGTAAGTGTTAACACACATTAATTCCCTCTCCTCTCTGTGAATCTCAGTTCTCTCATTGGCAAAACATCACAATCAGTGAATATGGAGAATATTAGAAAAAGTAACAGCAGGGCGCCTAGGTGTCTCAGTTGATTAAGTGTCTGCCTTCAGCTCAGGTCATGATCCCAGGGTCCTGGGATGGGGCCAGTATCGGGCTCCCTTCTCCCTGGGAAGCCTGCTTCTTCCTTTTCCTCTGCCTAGCACTCCCCCTGCTTGTGTTCTTTCTCTCTCAAACAAATAAGTAAAATCTTAAAAAAAAAAAAAAGAAATAAAGGAAAGAAAGAGAGAGAGAAAGAAAGGAAGAAAGAAAGAAAAAATAAAGAAAGAAGAAAGAAAGAAAGAAGAAAGAAAGAAAGAAAGAAAGAAAGAAAGAAAGAAAGAAAGAAAGAGAAAGAAAGAAAATAACAGCTATCAATGCATGGCAGGTGTCTGTAAAAGTACAGGTCTTCTATTGTTGGTGGCCATTCATAGTTGACACTGACATTTGTGATCCCAAGAAGCGAAAGGAAAGACCCTGCTCTCCTGCTCCCCCCAGCGACCAACACAGGATCAGCCTGGTGAATTTCACTGATGTCAAACTCCCCATGGGTCGCATGGAGTGCAGGGTGACCAGAGCCAGGAGGAGAGTGCATTCCTTGATTGGAGACAAGCTGATAGGAAAGGGGTTGTGTCTCCATCAGAAGAGAAGGGAGTGGGAGATGAAGACAATCTCTCAAGGTCCCTTCCAGTTCTGAGAGTCCATATGTGGGCAGGTTCACAAGTAGTTTGTTTGCTGTATGTTTCGTTAAGTGACGTTCCTGACCTGTAAGATGTAACTGTGGGCAGAGCCAGCTTTGGTTCAAAATGGGAAATGCCTATAGCAACAGTCTTGTGGTAAAATATTTCCAGATTTTACAGCTTTGAACCCATTATCCCATAAGGAATAATATAAATGGCTCCAGACTGTTTACCCAAGTGATTACAATGGCATTTGGCAAAGATAGGGCCATTTTATTCCTCACAAATGATTAAACTCCTGTGACTAATACAAGGACAATTGCATTTTAAGGAAAAATATTGATTTGCTCAGCATTTAAAAAATAGATGGCCTGATTTTGTGGCTGAAAACAAAATTTCATGCATTTCAGTTGAAAGGGTTTTTAAAGCCCACCCCAGCCCCGTCCCTCATAAATGTGTGTGTGTGTGTGTGTGTGTTTTCATTTTCCTTTTCTTCTTTCATACTGTAGGAAAAAGCAGAGTCTGGGTCTGAAACTCTACATTCCAATCCCTGTTCTTCCATTTAAGACCTTGGGTAATTCACAAAACTGTCTGGATCTGAGTTTCTTATCAACAAAGTGAGGGTAACAATACCTGCCCTGTCTGCCTGATGGGATGAAGGTAGGTGTTATCATGTAAGATAATATTTGTGAAAGTGTTTTTGAAAACTATGAAATGCCACAAAATGCAAGGTATTCTGTTATTCCCTGTCTTGGAACTAGATGTCAAGCAATTTCCCCTTCCAAGTTACATGGAGCTTTCCTATTGCCTCCCTAAAGCTTAACTCCAAAGTTGTATAGGGGTAGGGAGACTGTGAAGCTCAGCCTTGTCCAGTTCAAGCCTTGACGGCTCCAGAAGCACAGTAGTTTGCTCATTTTTGTTTTATTTTGCAAACACAAAATGAAATCTCATCCATTGGGGGAAAGCTAGGGAAAATAGGGAAAAAATAAGTAATTTAAAATATTAACACTATTTTATTATGTTTTTCCTATGAAAGCAGGAAGGTTTTTTAAAAGATTTTATTTATTCATGAGAGACACAGAGAGAGAGGCAGAGACATAGGCAGAGGGAGAAGCAGGGCTCCCGGACTCCATCCCAGGACCCCAGGATCACACCCTGAGCCAAAGGCAGATGCTCAACCACTGAGCCACCCAGGCATCCCTGAAAACAGTAATTTTAAGGCCTGCCCCGTGGGCTCACCTAGATGTTAGGTGAGATACAAAGGAAGCTTTTGATGGACCTTTAGTTTAGTTTTTTTTTTTTTTTTAAATTTCATGTAATAGAGAGAGAGAGAGAGAGAGAGAGCGTGCACTCAGGAGAGAATATGAGCTGGGGTCGGGGGAGGAGCAGAAGGAGAGGGAGAAGCAGACTCCCTGCTAAGCAGAGAGCCCAACCACTGAGCTGGATCCCAGAACCCTGGGATCAAGACCTGACTGAGGGCAGATGCTTCATCGACTGAGCCACCCAGGTAGCCCTAATGGACCTTTAGTTTAATACATGAATGTGGGTGCGTGATGCTCCAAATGCATAAGGAAAAACTAGAAGAGGCACTCTTACCTGGGCTTTCACAGGCTTCTTAAGGAGTCTACAAATGTGTTGTCACAAGGTCCTTGAAATCAGATGTCAGGGCTTGTACGTATGTGCATGTGTGTAAACTTTCCATAGGGAGAATCCAGAGCTTTCATTCAGGCTTCAAATGGTCTCTGATATAAACAAATAAACAAACAAACAAATAAAACCAACCAACCAACCAACCAACCAACATACCTTATGAGCTGAGTCAGAGAACACAGCTAAGTCACAGAGAAATCAAAGTAAAGATTCGTAGCACACTGATCATTATGTGGCGAGGTAAGAAAAGCCTTTCCAAAGAACTGATTGAGTCAGGCCCTATGGAAGACAGGTTTTTGCTGGGTCTGCTTCTATGGGTAGATAAGATTAACTGATTAGGTATAGGAAACCATTATGGTAAGAAATTCTAATATCTATACTTGGCTAGTTGCAAAAGCTTTAGAAAATTGCATTGGTCATAACTCCTAATTTAACTGTTGAATCTAGCAATCAGGCTTCAGTTTCAATACATTTTGAAACTTCTCTGAAGAAGATGCAAAGTTAAAACAAACTTTTATAATATGGGGGAAGCGAAAAAAAAAAAAAAAGGAGTAAATGTGGAGAAATAACATTAGTGGGATCTTTGACCAGGTGATCCCCTTTCCTCCTTTTAGTCAGTTCATTGCGTAACTAGTTTTTCTTCTATCAATTCCATGTTCCCAACTGTTTCTTCAGCAAACATGTTTATTGAGTCCCTCTTCTGTAGAAGGTGCCATGCATAGAATTTAAAAGTTGTCTGTGATCAGGTATTTATTATCTGGCTGGAGAATTAGGAGGCAAAGGGAGTGGTGGAAAGAGCTCAGGAGGCCCTCCCACCATGTGGGGTTTGAATCCCACCTGTGAAACTTTGTTCTTGGGAGACACCGGGGACAAACTTAGCCTTAGACAGCCCCCTACCCCCCAGCCCTGAACACAATGGGAATTTGGATTCTTCATTCAACTGTTGAAAATATTTTATCCCATTTTTGGCTAGCCTAATTGGCAGTTAGTCTAAGTCTATTGAGTCTGCAGATTCTAGAGTGGGAATGAATGCCTTGTTGTCAAATGAGTGGCACAAATGTTGCTGTCATTTTAGAGGCATTTGAAGCTATAATAATGACTGGAAGCCTCCAGAGGGGGGTGGCGTCAGCTGAGTGTTGAGTATAGGGCAGGACTGGCATGATAAGTAAGGTAATTTCATTTTCTAAAGTTGGATAGTATTATCATTTTTGAAGTGTGTGTAAAGTGAATGCTCCACGGCTCATGTAAAGGTGGTCACTAGCTTAGCTCAAGTCAAATGATTACACATTCTAAATTGGTATTAATTAATTGAGGATGTGTTTTCCCCCTTTCTCTTAAGAAAGACATTAACATAATGAAAATATTGCCAAGAGTGAATTATGCATGCAAGAGATCAAGTCATTACTGTGTTTTTAAGACAACTTTGTGGGGCTAACAATTTGTTGATAACAGTAAAACTGAAGAGAATGTTATAGTTTACAAAGTACTCTTGAATAAAGTGTAAAATATTGGCATAAAGTATGTATGCAACAAGGCAAAGCATGACCTATATTACAGGGTCAGATGTTACTATTCATCTCTTTGTAGATAGGAAAAAAGTTACAGAGAAATTCAATGACCTGCCTGTGGGTTATTGATGAGTTAGATTCTTTCCTCAGTTTCCACGATATTGTGCTTTGTGGCTCCAATCTCTCCGGTTACTTGTCCTCTGTCTCCTTCACTTCATTTCCTTTTCAACTCCTTCCCTATCCTCCGCCTTCCTTCCTTCTTCTTTTTGTTTTAGTTTAATTAATATTTTTAAAAGTTTGGGTTTTTTTTAGTAATCCCTACACCCAGCATGGGGCTCAAACTCATCACCCCAAGATCACGAGTCGCATGCTCTTCTGACTGAGCCAGCCAGGCATCCCCCTTCCTTCTTTTTTTTTTTTTTAATTTTTATTTATTTATGATAGTCACAGAGAGAGAGAGAGAGAGGCAGAGACACAGGCAGAGGGAGAAGCAGGCTCCATGCACCGGGAGCCCGATGTGGGATTCGATCCCGGGTCTCCAGGATCGCGCCCTGGGCCAAAGGCAGGCGCCAAACCGCTGTGCCACCCAGGGATCCCCCCCTTCCTTCTTTTAATCTATGCTTTCACTTGATTGTGTGGTGGTTTTCACTCCATGAATGACTCCAAATCTCATCTCCCCACACGTCACTATTTTCGTAAGCTCTCGAGCTCTGTTCTTAACTGCCTGCTGGACAACTTCCACCTGGAGATCCTAGCAGCACTTCCAACTCAACACATTAAACACAAACCCATTATCCTTTATGTCAAATCATCTCTTCTTCCTGACCCCCTTAACTTTCTTAGTAACATCACCACCTCCAAATCATCTAGGCACCAAAATAACACAAGCTCTCCTGTCATGCTTTACTTATGTTATTTCCAAAATCTTAACAGAACTTGAGAAGCAGGGTGATTTATTTTACTAGTCCTCATTTTCTGTATTCCTACCTGCAGACTGGTATCACACAGACCTGGCTGCCAATAACAGCTCCTCAATAGATTAGCTGTGGGGATCTTGAGAAGAGGACTTGATCTCCATTTTCCTAGTATATAAAATGAGAATAAGAATATCCATTTGCTTAGGAGGAAAAACATCTTGAGGTAAGAAAGAAGTAAAGAGCCAAGGGAATTGGTAGTAGGGGGAAAGTAAGAGGAGAGTGTCCCCTTATGTTGTCTCTATCTCACTCAGAAGTGGTGTGCTTTTGGGAAGGAAAGCTATGAGGTGAGGCCAGAGGAAGGTAGTGAGAATATACACAGCTGCTCTGCAGGATGGAAGACTGGGGATGACCCCAAGGGAAGGCTCAATGAGGTCAAAGAGGAGGACCAGAGTGCACAGGGAATGACAGATGAATTTCGAAGAGTGGGAAATTGAAGCCTGAGATTGCAGAAGTAGAAGAGTTCTGGGTGAAAAGTGGGTCCCAAGAGTGGGTGGCTGCTGTGGAATCAAGGAATCAAGGAATCAAGGATTCAGAACATGGCCTGTCAGGTGGGGGCATGTAACGTGTGTAGAAGTAGTGTGTGCAAATCCTTTCCCCTACCGTTTGGCTGGCTAGCAAGCAGATGCAATGGAACAGAGCAAGGGAGTAAAGAAATGTGGCCATTTTATCATTGACAAACACCAGCTATTCTTCTAATTATGTGTGCTAAAAGCATCTTTCCCCACTAGGGGCTTACCTTTACACTCTCACTGATGTTTTCTGCTAAAAAGATCTTCTTAATTTTAATGTTATTCAATTTATCAGTTTCCCCCTCCCCTTTTATACAGTTGTTATTTAAGTCATCTTTTCCCACGTCTAGATCACAAAGTCTCTCCTATGGTATTTTTTAAAAAAGATTTTATTAAAAAAATAAAAAATAAAAATAAAAATAAAAAGATTTTATATTTGTTCATGAGAGACAGAAAGAGAGGCAGAGAGACAGGCAGAGGAAGAAGCAGGCTCCCTGCAGGGAGCCCGATGTGGGACTCGATCCCAGGACTCCGGGGTCATGACCTGAGCCGAAGGCAGATGCTCAACTCTGTGCCACCCAGGTGCCCACTCCTGTGGTATTTTCAAAAGACTGTTTTACAATTCACATGTAGGTATACAGTTCTCCCGGAATTAATGTATGGATATGGTGTGAGGCTGGGGTTAAGTTTCACTTATTTTCTAATATGGCTAACGAATTGATTCTTTTAAAAAAAAAGATTCTGTTTATTTATTAGAGAGAGCTCAAGCAGGGCAAGGGGCAGAAGGAGGAGAGGGAGAAGCAGGCTCCCCACTGAGCAGAGAGCCCGACATGGGGCTTGATCCGAGGACCCCAGGATCATGACCTGAGCCGAAGGAACATACTTAACCAACTGAGCCACCCAGGCACCCTTAACCATTTATTGGAAATCAGTCCATTGCTCTGCCCTGGTCACCTTTGTTATAGATAAGTGTTCTTGTACACGTGGATCTGTTTCATTGCTCTGTCCTTTCACATTGGTCTATTCATTTATCCTTGCAGTGTGTACCACACTGTTTTAATTGCTAAAGTCTTATAAAAAGTCTTTATATCAGATATAGGATTCTAGGTCAGTGGTCATTTTCTTTAAGAATTTAAATATATGGGCAGCCCAGGTGGCTCAGCGGTTTAGTGCCATCTTCCGTCCAGGTCATGATCCTGGAGACCCAGGATCGAATCCCACGTCGGGCTCCCTGCATGGAGCCTGCTTCTCCCTCTGCCTGTGTCTCTGCCTCTCTCTCTCTCTGTATGTCTCTCATGAATAAATAAAACCTTTAAAAAAAAGAATTTAAATATATTATTCCTTTATCTTCTGGTTTTTGCTGTTTCATCTATTGTTCTACTTTTCTGAAGATAATCTTTCTTTCCTTTTCCTCTCATCTTAAAAAATTCCTCTTGTGCTATTCTTGTCTGTTAATCAAGTATAAAACGTATTGGTATAGGTTTTTTTTAAACCTCTTTCTCTTATCCAGAAGAAAGAGGATCTTTGTTTCTCTCTTCAGTCCCTTGAGCATTAACCAATCAGTCTTTTGCTTGTAGAGAGCACTTAATGGTACGACTCAAAAGAATTATCCTCATCCTGGCTAAAAAGACTGCATTTGAGGGATTCTCAGAGACTTGGCTGAAAAAGCTCCAGCTGCCTGGGTAACTGAGAAGAGTAGAAGCAGAATCTCAGCTTTTCGATCACTTCCCAAGGCGGCTTTATTTTGTTCAGGAAGAGAGGGAATGCACTGTGATTCTTAAAGAAACTTGGTGCTTTTTCGCTTCATGATTACAGGTTTGCAAGACACCCATCCCTTTGCTGCATGTATTTCCTTACAGGACAAAGATGAGTAGATGCAGTGACTGTCTCACTGAGATGGTGGAGGATGTTCCAAATTGGGGCATCCAAGTGATACAGACCACATGAAGTTGCCCAGGGAGCTTTTTATTGCCTCCTTATATATCCGTTCCTATTTCTTGGTTTACTCAGCAAGGGTGTGAGCTCGACTTTTTGGTGCAGAGAGCTACAGCTGTTATGATAGCCCTCTGACAACTTAATAAGGGTTGAATACACACTGAATGTCACTTTCATAGACTTTTAGATTGACTCCTGGGCAAGAAAGAAAAGGTTTAATTTGGGTTCATAAAATTGCTCCTGGATACTATAAAAATTTTTTTCACCACTGCTATAGGACCTGCTTGAATTCTAGTTTATTCCAGCAAATAAGAGATAATCACTACATATTTTTTGAATAGATTAATGAATGAATCTTCCATTCCCCCACAATATCTTCCCAATAAACTTTATGTTGGTATATTATTTGGCAGGGGGATATACTTTTCTATTTTGATCATTTACTGGCAGGTATCTCATAACCTGAAAAGCCCTTAACCCTAAACTGGATTTTTTTCATAGCAGGTGAATAAGACACACACAAAATTACATTCTCTAACAAAACCACATTTGTTAATAAGATGTTAGGATCAAGCATCTTTGCTTTTCATCATAAATTGATAGTCATCCTATTTCCAATGCAGTTGCCAGTCACATAAGAAGCAAAAATACAAATGAGTTACTACTTAGTAGCTTTTCACAATAAGACTTAAACAGGTCAGTCAGTTGCAAAGGAAAAAGGAGAGATTTGAAACAAAAGTTGGGAGTTCTCAGTTGTTGCCTTCTGCCCCTGCAAGCTATTAAAGATGAACGATAACAAGAGTAGAGCTACGATGCTGAGCATCAGCAAAATTGGGAAAATAAAACAACCGCTTCGGGAAGATTAGATGCAAGTTCATGAAAAGCACATAATCATTTAAAAAAATAGCAAGCACACATTCCTTCCCCTTTGGCAGATGAAAACAACCAAGCTGTGGAGAGATGAAGTAATTTGCCTAAATTCTTCCAGCAAGTAACAAAGCTAAGATCTGAACCCAGGTGGTCTGGCTCCAGAGCCTTTGCTCTTGGCTGTGAGGCTACATTGCCTCTCAAAAGATGCCAGCAAGTATATCAAAGACTGTTTATCTTCAAATATTAGCTAAAGACCCAGCTCTCACAGTAACTCTTTGAAAAAGAAAATTAGTACACTATCATCATTGCAGAAAGAGTCTTTCTTATTATCTTTACTTCTAGAGAGTGGAAAGGATTCAAGAGATAATGCCAATAAACTACTTTTAGCTTTCTATAGCTTAAACACAGAGATAATTATTATCAATGCATGTTAGCAGCTGTAGATGCACACAGAAAGGTGCATGTAATAAGTCCAGTGAAAAACTGGTATCAGACACAGAGAAAATCAACCTCCTTCCCCCACCAAAAAGCCCCATACAAAAGGCACAAGGTTCATGGGCACATACCTTTTCCTACGTTATTGATTAGGCTACATAGTTTGATTTTTTTTCCTGTCAAAGATCAGCTCGAATAATGGCTATGAAAAATCACCAGATGCAAAAGAAAAACATTTCTGTTAGTTTTATTCCAAAAAGACTACAAAAAGTCTCCAAATGATAGACCTAAATCCTGATTTTTAGTTTTCTTGATGTTTCAGAACATAGACAATTTCCATTCAGCTTTAAGCTTTAATTAGTTCCTGGGCACATTCAATGTTTTTTTCCAACATTACATAATCGAATTCACTCATAAAATAATAAGGATGCAGATGCCATTAAAAATTACCCCCAAATAACAAACATTATACATAAGGCAGACATTTCCTTATATTAGAGTAAATGGATTTATTAGATGTGGTTATTGGTTACACAGTAAGAGAATTGATATCAATGTAAAATGTTATTTGGATACTTTTGATTTGCAAAGCGGCCAAGAATATTAACCAAACATTTTGATTCAATGGCTAAGGGAAAACAAATCACTGATAGTGGTAAAGGATTGTAGGAGAATTGTATTAGGCAAATGAGCTTTTGACTTCCAAATTTCATGCTGACAATAATCTTGTTACATTTCTTAAAACCTTTAGTTTATCCAGCGGTGCCTGGAACCTAAGGCAGGAAATTTTAAGAAGGCAATTTTCAATATAGATTTATAAACATGACACTCACTAATAAATTTTAAGCTTGAAATATTTTTAAAGTGAAACATTCATTTGATTGCCAAACTAACAAAGTACTTATTCAGGGATTTAATTTCCTCTTGTAGAATCAATAATACACTTGGCTTTAATAAGAAGATTACAGGTTAAATATTATTTAACTTGTGCATGTTTATTTATTTTCTCGATACCAATTTTTAGACCTTTGGCATGATAACTTGACATCAAACTAGCAGGAAGATGACATGACATTTGTGAGTTCAGTAGGTTTTTTCTGTGTGTATAAAATGGAATAGAAACAAATGGAAGGATATAAAATTCAGTATCTTCTTCCTAAACCTCCTAAAATCTTGTTTATTCTCTTGGGAATCTATCCCCTCCCATTTGAAATCTCATGTCATCTAGAAGAATTCACTGTGATATTCAAAGCTAAATATATTTAATCCTTAGACTCCCTTCTGCCTTAGTTCAGGAATGGTCAGTTGTACTAAGCTTGGTGAAACCAAGGTATCAACATTTTCTCTTCAGGGTAATTCTCTATTTCAGTGTTATTTATTCCTGAAGTATTAAATTTATATACATCACAAAATTGGATGTAACCCTTAAAAAATTTTTTTAGCACATTCTTTCATTTAATGGTTTTGAGTCGAGTGAGTAATGGGGCTGGACTTGGTTTTATTCTGAAAATGCTCTCGTTGCAGTGAAATGACCTGCCCATGATCATGATTGAACAGCTCAATATTTTAAACTGTGAGCAACTCACCAGCTTACCTGGTTGGTTACAGTGCAATGAAATATCTATATATCTTGAATTTTTTCCCTTTGATTTTCTTTGAAAAAAGAATCTGAAGAGCTATTTGATAACTTGATAAAGAAAATAATCTTTCTGATCTGATTATAGTTTTGTGACTGTTAATGAAAACATATTTGTAACATGAAACCTTAGTGTATTAATTAATCCACTCACAAAGAGTTAAAGCTTTTCAAATTGTAAAAAAAAAAGGACTCTTTAATATCAAATGCTAACTTTTCAAGCCTTTAGTAAATAAAATATTTTTATTTTATTGATGGCACTTAGCACCTTGTAATTCCTTAAGCTACAGAGAAAATTTTCTGAAAAAAGAAATTGGCTTAGAAAAAATTTTGAAGAGCTTACTCTTTAATAGCTCACAGAAGGACTACAGAATTCTGAAGTCTCGCCTGGGATTAGGTCCTGTGTGTGAGCTAAGGTTGTGCTTTCTATTTTACAGGTTTGTCATGAGATTTATCTGAGCAAATTCAGGATTTCCAAGGTTGACTGTTTTAGTCTAATAGAGTTCATTTCTGTCCAAAATTGATAAGTTCATATTTATCAATGCAGAGTATAAAAACAAAAAAAGAAAACATTTGTATAAATCACTGATTAGCTTAATAATTTTTTGACATGGCTGAGTTTAATATGCAGCAATATAAAACCAGCGAAGTTTCTAGAATAAAGAAAACAGAAGAGGTGATTTCAAGATCAACATCAAAAGCATCCAAGATCTTCTCAAATTTTAGATTTAGTAATGCTTCTCTCCCACCTCTATTCAATTGTTTTCTAAGAAATTATTTTTCCAGAGGTTGGCTAACCTGTAATTTTGAAAGTTTACTTCTTAGTGTATTACTTTTACTAATATTTGTTAAATACTCGTTTTTACCTTCATCAGCTTGAAATATTTTCTGCATTTCACCCAGTTCATATTGTAAGAAATGTGTATATTATGCATACATTTTGTCTCTGATTTCCTTAAGACTAAAGGTATAATATAGACCTGTAAGTTAATTTCTCTTATTACAGAAGACACTGATCGTTCTTTCCTCTTTCCCTCTGAATTTATACCCATATTTTGCAATTTTCTGCTATTAAAGCTAATGTTACACACAAATCACATTGTGTCTAAAAGTTTAGTTTTGTAAGATTGTGAGTGATTGCTAGACTTCTCTCCTTCCTTGATTTATTTTCATTGATTATATTCCTGGTGGCAGGACCTGATTTTGCCCATTTCATTTAATTTGGGGAGAGTCTGAGTTTTCTGGCATTGATTTAAACACTTTCTTCTCTTCCAGAAAAAGGACTGCCCCTCATGTAAGCATCAAACCTTAAAATTAGCTGTTGGTTTCATAAGATCTGTATTTTATATGTTCTTGGTATATTTGCATATTTTTTTGCAGGACCAGGAACAATGAAAACAGGGAAGGTTGAGATATGAACACCATGTTCTTTCATCTCTAGACACTTTAGAAAGGAGAAAAATCCCCATAAATGCAATGAAGAGACTACTTGATATTTTAGTATGTAAATTTGTTGTAGTAGATTTAGTTAAAAACAAAATAAACACTCACTTTTGGTTTGGAGAAGAGAAACCATGTATCTAGAGTTAGAAGGGGAATCCTACTGAAGCTACAAAGATGTTTTGAGTAAATTCTTATCTGTTGCACATTATTTTGGCTTTGGTGGCCTGAGATACTCTTACCATTGCTTGAGAAAGTAGCCTATTGAGTACTTTAACTGAAAATAAGCATCTTAAATTTTTTTTCATCTTTAAAATTTTAAGGGAGTTCGGATTCATATAAAATACTGCAACCCATCTTAAAAAATTATATTGTTTGCAAGTGATGGCTATGAAGGAAAAAACTGATAGTTTTATTGTTATTGTTATTACTATATACATTTATTCTGGCTTTGTCACTCACCCTGCGGCCCAGAGAAAGTTTCCATAGGTCCTCTTGAATTGGATGAGTTTTTACAAATCCTCTGTCCTTGGATAAGTTCACAATCACAGCAAAAAAAGTCTGTAAATGCTGAGTATACCTGTTGAGAAAAATTCTGTGCTTTTCTCTGCAGGACTGCAACAGATTCTAGTGAGTTTAAGTAGTTATAAGCAGAAATTAATTCTGAACCTTCATCTCCGTCCTGGTAGCGCCCCCTATGTTCAGGATCTGGAATATACAACAAATGCCTAAATCTGGTTGAGTGAGAAGCCAAAACCAGTGGCTTCAGTCTGGGACTGTTAGTGACAGAAATGGCTTTAACTTGCTGTGTCTCACTGGCTGCCCCGCTGCCCCCTGAAGACCCAGTGCCAGTAATCTCTTGTTTGTTTTCTTTCCAGCCTCCCTCCTGTTTTTTTTTTTTTTTTTTTTTTTGGAAGGCATTTCGTAGACTACTTTACACTGAAATATAACGTGCGGAGATTTATTATGCTGCTCCCTTGGGGAGATTTGCATTTTAATTGCAGGCAGTGCTGTAAAAAAGGGGGTTTGTGAAGTGTGGGATTTCAGGGATCGCTGAATGAGTACAGAAGGGCCAAGATTAGGATGAGGTGAGTGAGGCCAAATGAGTCAAGTAGAGGGTCCAATTCCATCTGTGTTTAAAATGTCAATAGGTTGCTCATCATGTTTTTTTTTTTTTTTTTGCATTGATTTCTATTTCTTTTTGTATTGGAAATATGATTTATCTTGATTACTAAGTTTTTAGCTTTGGCTCTGCATGCCCCACCACCTGCCCCTGCCTGCCCCCAGTGTCCTACTTGCCTCACCCTTGCCCTGAACCATTCAGTAGGAGGTGGTCTTTGTTTTGAACTTGCCATTTCTAGAATTCTAGATATCACACTACCAAGTTGCCACCCACTCCACCTTCCCATTGAACTCGATGACCATGGTGAACAAGCAGTTTCCCTGTGTCTATCAGCAGCACAGTGTAAGCAAATGGAACCGAAAACTTGCCACCAATCCACTGATGTTGGAAGGGTTTAATGGGTTCATGCAACAAGGGCGGAAGAGGTCCTTGGGTTCAAAGGATCATAAAATAATAAAGTTGTATGACATTCTTTGTGCTACTCTAATAAAAAAATAAAGAACCTGCCGTATGCGATGTTATCTAAGGTCTTGGAATGATCTTTTGCTGTTGTGCAGCCAAGTTTTCAGTAGTCATTATTCTTAACATTTCAAGATGTAGTCAGATTGGAGAAGAGCATAATGTTTAATAATAGCTTCCTTGAGAGCACCATGGAGGGCTTCCTGGGGGTGCCCAAGCTCAGCACTCCCGTGTCTGAAATGTGGCCAGATTTCAGCCTTCAAAGGTCAGCATCTGAAACTTCTGGAATAGGGAAGAATAGTTGAGCCATGTTCCGCAGCCTGTAGGAACCAGAGGTGGTTCTGTTTGAGTTGAATGCATAATGTGTTTTGGAGGAGTTAGTTTTTTCCATAGGTCAAAATTTCCTGGCTTTAACAAAATAAGGAAGCCAGAAAGCTTTTAACTGCAGCTGGGCAAGAAGACAGGGCTAGGGAGAGGCTGATTCTGATCAAAAGCAAGAGTTTAAATTCACGTAGGTCTTTGCTTTTACGCCTGAAAATAGATCTCCACCTAATTTAGACTTTCATTTCAGTATGACTGGGGCATCATCTTCATTGTGTTCATCAGGAACTAAAATCTCGAGGGTCAGGTTCTAATAAATTCATTTGAAATCTGCCTTGAACTCATTGTGGGAGAAATCTGGCTATAAATAATAAACCAGTCTCGTAGTTGACACAGGCTTAATTAAAACAATGTTGGCAACCAGGCGTGTTCCTGATTTTCTATTTCCACAGGAGTCAGAGAAAAGGAGTCGTGTAACATCATATTAGGGAATGACTTCCTGTTGTTTTTAGAAAAGCATTACAACATATTAGATACTAGATGATAATAGATATTGCTTTTCTTGATATCATTTCCATGGGAAACACTTGTGTGTTTCCAAGGGCTCTTTTGGGATACATACGGTTTAAATATGGGTTTAATTAATTTTTACTTTCTAAGCTTGAATAATCTATCTTGTAATTGGATAGGAACTCAGATAAAAAAAAAAACCTCTGTACTTTATTTAATAAGACTTTCAAATTAGTGTTTTAAAGTTGAGAAAACAATTTGGGTTAAAGGGTTATTAGCTGCCACACAAAGAATCTCATAAATAACCTTGTGCGATCGGAGTAGATCATTAAGATTGTGTCAGTTAAGCATCTCTATCAGGTACCTCCCCCTCGGAAAAGCAAAGTGAGACTCCTAGAGTTAACATGCATAATAAAGAACTTTCATGTGGTCAGTTGCAAGTGTCCAGAAAGTCACAAAAGTAATTCTACAAAAGTCCCCATTTGTCTTACTTTTCTATAATTAAACTTTCCTTTATTCAACACTGACCCTTACAATGAATAGATAATATGTATGAATTGAATTTATCTTCCTCAAGACATTTAAATGCTAATATCATAATAACAATGTTGTATTCCCTTTATTGCCTACCCCTCCTGACCTCCACCTCTTTTTTGGCTGATGTTCAAGTAAGCAGATTCTTGTGATTTAGCCTTGGAAACTGGCCACCATTTTAAATACTATTACCATGGGAAAATGAAGAAACTTTGCAAAGTAATATCTGCATTAAAGAGTTCTTCTATTTGTTATAGAGGATCATGGACCCCATGATAGTTAAGGTTTCTTACTGAGGTATCAAAATGAGCTCAGTGTAAGACCACTTTAACCCAGGGGTGAAAATTTCCCAATACTTCAATATTTTCCTGATTGGAGTGGTGGTAATGTTAATGATTTCAATTTGTTGATATTGTGTAACAAAGCGTGTCAATATTCGAAATATCTGTGTAACTCAATCAATATTTTCCACATGATCAATGATATTATAAAATCAGGCACAAGTCAAAGACTCATGTAAAGTATGAGATATTGATTTTTAATGTTATAGAGTAAAAGCTCATTGGTAAGTTTTCAGATTCTATGTTGCAACTAACTTTAAATAAATGATCATTTCTTGTGTTTTTGTGTAGTATCAGAGAAGCATATCCAGGGGGACCTGGCTGACTCTGTCTGTAGAGTGTGCGACTCTTGATCTTGGGGTTAGTGAGCACAAGCCCCACGTTGGGCATAGAGATAACTTAAAAAAAAAAAGAATGCTATCCATGATGATCTGAAATGTCTATCAAAATACTCCTTTTCCCAACTACATCTGTGTGAGGCCAGATTTTCTCCATGGACTTCATACTTCAGCCAGAACAACACATTGAATGCAGACGTAGCTCAGAGAATCCAGCTGTTCTCTATCAAGCCAGATACTTGCAAAACCGTAAAACAACACCACTCTTACTTTTTCGTTGTCATTTGGAAAACATGGTTATTGTTAATAGAAATATGGTTTTTACTTATCATGTATTGAGTGTGTTATCTCTCAATGTATTAATAATATTTAAAAATATCTTAAATTTTAATTTCTAATATGATAACAATTGAAAGCTATAACCCACATAAGCTCTTTGGCAACTTCGATCATTCTTAATAGTGTCAAGAGAGCGCTGAAATCAAAAACATTTGAGAACCTCTGTACTAAAGCATCCAGTGTGGTAGCCACTTCCTGATAAACGGATATGGTTAGCATGATTTTGTACGCATATGGAAGTAGGGTGAATTTCTGTAATATGTCAAGATGAGCAGGATCCCTGCCGAATGTATTATGACAAGGAGCAGGAGAATTGTCTTTACCGTAAGGCAGGACAGTGTGTTTGCCCTTTCTATGTAAGGGCAAACTGCTTTCCATCCTTGCTCCAGATTGCTGTTGATAAGAAGCATTCACCCAACTAGTAGGCACATATTAAGTGACAAAGTCTACTCATTGCTCCTGTTCAGATACAGCTTTAACATGGCCACTGAGGTTTGGGCTCTCACCTGGTTAAGAGTATGGCAGCTCGCTGTTACCTGCCACTATCCCTCTCATGGTTACAGACGTCAGATAGATGAATGAAGGTGGGTATGCTGAGGCTCCACGCTCTGGCATCCTCCAGGTTTTCGATGGTGGTGATAATCTCTGACGCCCTGAAGAAGCTGATCTTGCTTCTGATTTACTGTCCTTCAGTTTCAGAGGCTTTCACTTTGTTCTTCCTCCCACAATGGCCCTTGCTCTATAAATAGGGGAACAAGTGGAAGGTTTCATGGCTTCTCAGTCCATGGTTTCACTGGACCTTCTATGAGATAGACTTTGGCCATTTATTGTCTATATTATAACCATTTACTGTTTTCTTGGATGTCAAAATCTCCTTTTGACCTGAAGATCTTTGAATGAAAAGATGTGTTGTCCCACTGCCTCCCTCCACACCTGTCCCAAATTCAACAGTGATACACGGAGAGGATAATGACAATAAACACTCTCATTCAAAAAGGGGAGTCACATAGCAGCCACTGAAATCCCCCTGGGAAGATGTTTGCAGATCCTCTTGGAGTGAGGAGTGTTTCTTTATTAGGCCCTGCTCCTGCTATTTGGGGTGGCTTCCCCAGGGAACACTGTCCTGTATGTCTCTTAGCTCTGCCCTCTGAGATATAGTTTCTTTTCTATCCTACTCACCACTTCTAAAGAGGGCAGTGGAAAATATGTCATTTAAGCAATTTTTTTCAACCTGATTTAAGAATGTTAAGTCCCAGAGACCCTTTTGTGTTTTGAGCAACCTCATTCACTTTTAGTTCAGGCTGGTGGCACTTGACCCAATGCGACGCACTTAAAAATACTGTAGCCTTCTTATGAATGTGATTCCAAGATCACTCCAGTCAATAAAAGCCATATTCATAATTATTTTTGCGATGTGCCTCTGAATACTTATTTATTGTTATTTAGGGATTGGGCTTCTTTGGGACAATATCCTTAACATTCGTACAAGTCATTTTGTCTGGGGAAGAGGGGCTACGAGGCATTGTCTTAACTCTTCTCTTTTTTTGAAGATTTTATTTATTTGTTCATGAGAGATACACACGGAGAGGCAGAGACACAGGCAGAGGGAGAGGCAGGCTCCCTGCGGGGAGCCCGATGCAGAACTCCATCCCAGGACCCCGAGATCACAACCTGCGCTAAAGGTAGACACACTCAACCGCTGAGTCACCCAGCTGCCCCGAGAAACCTCTTTTATTTTGCAACTCAGCAAGTTATGACCTATCCCAGTCCCTGAACATTATCCTTGCAACCAGGCCAGTTTTCCTTTAGCTCATCTCTTTCTTGCCATACTGTATCAAACGCACCTAGGAGCGGTCAGCTGACACTATGGGCACGTGGCCCTGGAAATCATCTTGCTCAAATGCAGACGGTTTTTCCCAAATTGCCACAGTTTTACCCACTGTTTTTCCACCACACAACCTGGATTTCCACTTTCCCAGGCTGTTCATGGTGGTTTCCTACTGCTTTTTCTATGTTCTTCCTGTTTTCCAGTCTCCAAAGCCAATGTCACATATTGTTGGTTTTTGCGATGGCAGCTCTACCCTTTTGTGACCAGTTTCTGAATCGGTTATCTCTTGCCTGCACCGGTGCTGCACGATAAGCAACCATCGAACCCCAGTGACACACTTCAGTGAACATTTATTTTTGCTTCCAGCTCTGAGGGTCTGCTGGTTCTGCTGCTCAGAGTCGGGTTCAGCAGGGCTCAAAAATCTAAGGTTAGCTGTGAGTCAGGCAGGTGACTTTATTAGGAGATTTTTGGGGGCAAGTGTGATATTTTGATTTCTAAGAAGAAATATAGATTTGATCTTTGTCTTCCATTCTGACACAGAATGGAATGTCTTCCATTCTGACACACAAAAACCCTTGGAATTCTCTAAGCCACGAGAGGCAGGTGTTTTTTGTTATATTAGTGAGGTGACTTTTGGATCTCACCTAAGCTTGGGGGTTGATTGCCAGGGCAACCAACTGCATGATTAGAAAGTTGAAAGGGTTCAGTCCCAGTCCCCTGATCTGGGGAGGGAGAGAGGCTGGAGATTAACTTCAATGATCTAAAGGCAGTGATTTAATCAACTGTGCCTATGTGATGAAGCCTCCACAAAACCCAAAAGGACTGGATGGGAGACCTTCCTGGTTGGTGAACACGTGGAGGTGTGGGGAGACTGGCATATTCCGAGGGTGTGGAAGCTCTGTGCCCTTTCCCTATGCATCTCTTCCATCTGGCTGTTCCTGAGTTACAGCCTTTTATCATAAACCTGTAACCCACCGAGTAAAATGTTTCTCTGAGTTCTGTGAGCTGCTTTTATTCTAGTAGATTGATTGAACCCAAGGAGAGAGTCATTGGAACCTCCTGTCAGAAGCACAGGGGACAACCCGAGCTTGTGATCAGTGTGTGAAGTGGAGGGGGCCAATCCTGTAGGACTGATCCAGAATCTGTGGGATCTGACATCATCTCTAGATCGATAGTGTCAGGACTGAGTTAAGTTGTAGGACGCAGCTGATGCCTGGTGATGGTGATGAACTACTTCCCCATAGCATTGAAATTGGTGATTAGATTTATCATTGGATCAGAATCTTAGCAAGAAGCATCCCTTATTTATCCTTGTGTGTACTCCTTCCTCTAACATTGTGTCTACACAAAAAAGTGAAAGTGCATCTCGGGATATATTTATGAGCTTTTCTCCAATGTGTTCAGAATTCTTGTCCTCACTGATCGGCCTGGGGCTTCTTCCTGTCTAGGGGAGAAGGAATATTTGACTTCTGATATCAAAATGAGATTTCTCAATTCTTTTGTATCTCTTTTAAAATGATGAATGGCCAGGCTCTCAGAGTTACTGTATAGTAAAAGGAAGGGACACCAGCCAGCATGGCCATTGGTCTTGCTTTGCTATGATACTGGTGACATCAAAGGTCAGAGGATTATGATAGGAGGGAAGGGAAGAGAGTGAGGAGGTGAGGAGAGTGGTTAGATGGGTGGGTTTTTATTTGCCCTCAGAGTGTTAGATAGATTGAAGAGAATACCAGTGACCTAGGGGTGCTGTCCTCACTGTCTGAGAGAGGAAAGTGTCTCATGGGCTGCTCTGGCATCAACCTTGAAAGGCCCTATAAGCTTAGGATCACTGTATTGAGAGGCAGAGGGACATCCTTGGCCTTAACTTTTCTGAGCTTCCCATGGTCTACAGAGGTCAAGGATAGGACCAAATGGTGTGGAGGGGGTGCTGGCAATTTGGCTAGAATGAGTTAGTGTGATGGGTGCAAGGTGGCTCTTATAGTACCTGCAAGACAGATGGTCCAGGCTGGAGCTGAGTGGATGTCACATCTGGCCTTCTAGGAGATCAGTTGTGCTAGGAAGGCATGGAGATGAGACAGAATCATGAAAGGAAGATGGTCCTGGCTTCCCGGGAGCAGGTCCTGACTCTGTGGACCAAGACGTTGACTATGAGTTTACTAGTTCCAAACTGACATTGTGCCCAGTAGGGCTCCTGGCACCTGCACAGAAGATAGATTCCTTGGAGGCCAGAAGAAGTAAAGGAAATCATGCCTTAGGACCCTGATCCTCCCCTTCTGTCACAAGGCTCTGTGGGCCACACCTCTTCATGACGCTGCCTTGGAGAAGAAAGGGGGATGATGGTGTGAAAGATCAAACAATCTAAGACAATGGACAATTTTTCCTGGAGAGACCAACATTTACTTAAAGGAGATGTCTTTAAGACATTATTCCCATTAACCAGGGGAAGTAGAATAAGAAGGGAAGCAATATTGAAATGAATATAATACTGAGGTTAATATTTATTGAATACTTATTATGCATGAGGCATGTGCTAAATTTAAATTAGGATATTAAAGCAGAGAGGTTTAGAAATTTCCCCCAGGTTGCACAGTTCTTACCAAACCAGAATTCAAAACTAGGCCATTTGAAACCAGAGTCTGTGTGTTTTTTTTTTTTTTTTTAAGATTTTATTTATTTATTCATGACAGAGAGAGAGAAAGAGAAAGAGAGAGACGCACACACACAGGCAGAGGGAGAAGCAGGCTCCATGCAGGGAACCTGACGTGGGACTCGATCCCGGGTCTCCAGGATCACACCCCGGGCTGAAGGCGGCGCTAAACCTCTGAGCCAACTGGGCTGCCCAAGAATCTGTGTTTTCTCCTTTGCAAATTCAAACTGTAGAATGAGATAAATTTGCAATTCCATTTCACAAACGGTAATAAGTACTTTCTGGATAAATAAATGTTGTGGTAAATCAGATTAATAGAGATTACACTTGCCCGATTGACATGTGGACTTGGGTTTGAATCCCATTATTTTGAGAACCGCTAAAGAAGTAGTTCTTGTCTGACCATAAAGTTTAAGTAGGGAACCACCAATCAGAAAGGTAGGCAACTTACTCATCTGTTTCCTGAGCCACGAAGAATTGGGACAACACTTTGATGAACTCTGTTGAAGACTCAACAGAGGACTCAGCACTTCTGTTGAGAAGTGTTACTTTTGAGATTTTGATATCACTTCAACCCAAGATGGGCAATAGACCACGTCGCTGGAAATAAAGGGCCTAAGAAGAGAAAGTAGAGGGTGCATGAGGTGAGTTTAGCTGCTGATACAGGCTTCCAAAGCTTGGGGGGGGGGGGGGGGGCGAGTAGCTGAGGCAAGAGGTCTAGTCCCAGGATGGCACAGCCTAGCCATCTGAATGTACAAAGAAGCAAAAACTGAATACTTTAGGTCAAAATTACATGTGCTCCTTTCAATGTAAACATATTTTTTAAAGGAAATGTACCTTTATATTTTCACGTGTCACTCTGTGCCTCCCACAAGCTTTCCACCATGAAGGAATCCAAGCTTTCCAAAGATTCGCTAGTCAGGAAATATGTCACATGCTTTTCCAGGTTTGCTCACTGAATCCTCACAACATCTCTGGAAATGAGGCATCATTAACTCCTCATTTAACACATTAGAAAGTAAGCTCAGTGAGATTACCCTTCTCAAAAAAACCCAGCTGGAGTTAGAATTCAGCTCTAGGTTGGTTTGATGCCAAAGTCAATGTGTTTTCTGCCCTCCGCCTATCTTGAGCTCCTCTTCTCCATCAGTCAAGTGGTTTCCGATTCTTCCACTTGGCAGTCTTGGACTTGCTGATGCTACTGCAACTCAACCATACATACCTCCTCCTCTACAATATGGACCCAGGATTCTAAAAATCCTAGGGCAGGATCATGTAAAATATGTGTGAGCCACCGCAAAACATGATTTACTCGGCACTTTTATCTGTTGATCAAACAAAATGGAAGCTGAACATAAGTCCTTTCTTTTAATTGTAAATATAGACTCGGTTATTTAATCTTTCTCTGCACATTGACTATCACCTGTCCAGAAAATGCTGTGCTGAGCACTGGAGGTGCTGGTGGGGCGTGTGGGCGTTACAAGGGTGTGTGTGTCCTAGGTCCTACCATCTGGGATATTACTATGATCCTTGACTGTGGAGAGTGAATTCCTCTTTCTTGCCACACACACACACACACACACACACACACACACACGACTTAGACTGTGATTATGTGTAGCTAAATTACCCTCACAACCAGGGTTTGCCAAAGCAAATACTGAGAGTAATAGCAGACAAACCTGGTAACCTTAGGTGTGAGACCCCAGTGTGATAACAGCCCCATAAAAGCTGCTGAATTGGAGTGACCCAGGATTGAGAGTCTGGCCGTCCGTTTACTCTGCTTAAAGGTGTTTCCTGAAAGCAAATCTCTGGGGAAGGAGGAGTTAGCCTGGGATACTCAGGTAGAAGGGACAGATCAATAAGGGGAATTCTTGTGCTTTTCCTATTGTTTGATGACTCAAATATTTTCAAAGAGCAGCCTATAAACAGCCTCAAAACTAAAGAGCCTATGTCACGGCCGGGCCTATCTGAAGAGGGTCATTTTAAGTGTCCAAGGTTTCTCTCCTGTTTGTTGGCAATTGGAGGGACACAGTCTACACGCCAGCCTTTGTTTCTGGACACAACTCATGGTTTCTGGGGCTTGTTCCTCTTGAGACACACGTCAGCAGAGGGAAGCTCAGGATCGCCCAGAGGCTTCCTGTGGGCAGGCAGGAGGGAATGTCTGGCCCTGTAGGGTAGAAGGCCTTTTCTGCTCATGGGGTGGCTTCCAAGGTTACCAGAAACAAAGGGAAGAATATTCTGGTTTATTTTTGCTGAATGGGAGCATACAAATATTGGCTACTTTGTTGGATTTACTGATAGTAGCTCGTGTTAGTTCATTTCTTGATTGAATTGTGGAAATTCCGAGCAAACACATGAACAAGCAGACACATCCCTCTTCCCTCAACAAAAGGGACAGAAGTGAGTCTACGTTTTACTATGAGGAGGCATTGACGTCAGTGTTGAGCACACTGCTGATTTACGGCGGACATTGCAGCCCAAGTGGCAGACAGCACAGTGTTAGGTTTTTGTCACATTAAAGGTGGGGTTGGGACCCACTCTCCCAGAACATGTACTCTAAGCTCTCTACCTTGGTTTCCTACACTGTCATAACCATCCTGGAAAGAAGATGAATTTCTCCGAACCCTCTATAATCCCAGTCCTCAGATCCCATCTATCTAGGGATATCTCTGAGCACTCACTGTCCTGCATGTGGATTCTTACCCATAGATTAAAACTCAAAATCTAGCATTTAAAAATAATAGAAAATTGACATACCTGGATGACTGATTGAGCACCTACCTTTGGCTCAGGTCATGATTGATCCTGGGATCGAGTCTTGCATCAGGCTCCCCACCGGGAGCCTATTCCTCCTCCCTCTGCCTATGTCTCTGCTTCTCTGTGTCTCTCAGGAATAAATAAACAAAATCTTTTCAAAAAATGATAGAAAATGGAGGATGTAGATTTATTTATTTCTACAAAAATTGCCACCACAGGAAAAAAACATATATTGCTGAAGATTCGTTCTAAATTCAATTTATACTTTGCTTAAAGAACCAAATTCTGCATTGACCTTAAAAATTTAATAAAGTATCATGACAGAGAAACTCAAACATTAATTTATTATTATTATTATTTTGCATGGAGAGCCAAACACAGGGCCTGAACTCATGACCCTGAGATCAAGACCTGAGCTGAGAACAAGAGCTGGATGCTTAACCAACTGAGTCACCCAGGCACCCTTCTATTGCATTTATTTTTAAGAAGACTTCCTAAAATAAGTCCTCTTATTTTTTTTATTGTTCCACTGATTTGAACTTAAAGCATCAAAATTCATGTAAATATATATTCCCCTTTGATTCTCAGAGAAACCTAAAGTATCTAATTTTCAAACATGTACAGAGTTGTAATATAAGAGTCCTTGAGTGGAGCGTGATATAGAGTCCAGTGTGTCTTCTCAAAATTATGAATAGGAGTGATTATGTCTTGAACCCAACTTCCATTTATTTAACTTTATTCCCATTGCTCCTTTCTTCCACATTCTCCTCATCCCTTAATATTCATTGCTTCCCACCCCACCAACACCCTAAAAGAATATAATTTAAAAATTAACATTGCATTATTTATCAGTATGAACATTTTGGGTCTGCCTCTGAAAGTTAGAAAAAAAAAAAAGCATTGCCTCTAAATAAAAAATGTAAAAAATGAAGTTGATCAAAGGTATGAAGATGAACTCCATGTAAGCTGAATATTTAAGCCTTCGGTTTAATTGAAGGCCATTATGTTTACTTTGCTTTATTAAGACTTGGATAATCTGGGCATTTCAAGTCCTTTACAAATGAAGGAGTCACATACAGAATCTGGCTAGGACTCCAGATTTAAATTATGTTGCTATTCACCATAGGAACTTGAGTACAGGGGAAAAAAAAACAACAACAAAGGAAAAAAGAAAGAAAATACAATTTGGGATTGGAGTCAGAAACTCTGACTGAAGTGAGCACTGTTCAATGACAGTGACAGCAAGTGCAAACATTGGTTGCCATCTACCGGATGTCGATGGCTTTCCTTCTCTCTCAGGGACTGGCTGGCTGTGTGACTGGGGAAGCCTCATAAAAGCCTTTGTGAAACCCAGTTGTAAGTGATTTAAATAATGCTGTGTACCCATCTCATCTCATAAGGATGTTATGACTCAAATGAGATAATAGGTAACGTGAACGTAAGAGCTAAAATGTATGGAGCGCTGATTATGTATCAGGCCTCGTTCTAACCACTTCGCATGTGTTCGTGCGTTGGTTGTTGTCAACTCTCCTACAAGGTGGGAAGTAATCTTTTATAGACAAGGAAACCAAGGCAAAGGAACTTTAAGCATCTTGTCCAAGATGATCTGTGTGTGTTTGTGTGTGGTAGTATTTCAACAGAAAATCCTCAAGTTAAATCTCATTCATTTGGGGAATATAAAAAATAGTGAAAGGGAATGAAGGGGAAAGGAGAAAAAATGAGTGGGACATATCAGAAAGGGAGACAGAACATGAGAGACTCCTAACTCTGGGAAACGAACTAGAGTGGTAGAAAGAGAGGTGGGCGGGGGGTTGGGGTGAGTGGGTGACGGGCACTGAGGGGGGCACTTGATGGGATGAGCACTGGGTGTTATTCTATATGTTGGCAAATTGAACACCAATAAAAAATAAATTTATAAAAAAATAAAAAAATAGATTGGGATGTCTAGTGATTCCTTGGATCTTCATTCAGGAGCTCACCATGAATTTGCTTGTTGTCTGATGGTACGGAAGGAGCAGCTCTTGGGATTGGGAAGTTCCATAGACTTCCTGTTCCTATCTTGTTATTCGGGCAGCTTTGTCACAGTCCACGCGTGGTTCCTCTCTCTTTTCTCTTCCTGCCAAGTTTCTGCCATTCACTGCACCTCTGCGCTTTGCCAATTTATGGCCAACTAGAGAGTCTAGCCTTTAGGAAGAAGTGACTTGCACACTTTTCAATGCCCAAATGACCTCAGTAGTTTGAATGCCAGGTGCCCTGGGCTCACCTTCAATCCAATGAGAGGAAGGCCAGGCTCATTATGTCACCTTCTTCTCCCATCACAGCTTTCATGATCACCCTCTTTGTGCCATGGTATTATTATTGTTGGCATGGTTGTTATTTGCCGCTGAGGCTGGAAAACCTGATACCACGCGGTGGAGACGATCAGAGCACGCTGTGGACCCAGACCACTGGAGGTTGAGCTGCAGCCCCGCCACCTATATCAACTGGGTGACTCTGGCCAAGTTATTCAACCTCAGTTTATTTGTCTGTAAAAACGGGACACTAAGAATTCCTACTTCATAGCTCTGTTGTGCGGACTCAACAGTTAATATTATGTGGTGTGCTTAAGAGTCCTGGCACCGAGTGCTTGTAGCAATAGTAATAATAAACAAATAATACCACATTATATGAATAATTTATATACAGTATACAATAATAATTACTTATCATCATAACTGTTAATTTTATGACTTGTCTGTAGACTCTAGAAGCTCAAGGTCCTTCTGTTTTTTCACCCTTGAAAAAAACCACTGTCTCTACAACTCATCCTTTGGTTTCCTATTAACTTTTCTGAGAAATGCCTTTCATCATTCCTTTCTCTTGCTCACCCCATGGACTGACCTTGGAGTGAATAGACAATAAACTCACACTTCTTTGGTTGCCAGTCTAGGCTCTCCACAGCCTGGCCTCCCCAGATACCCCAGGCCTGCATTTTATATTGGATGGTTTCTCAGTTTAGTTTCAGAGACAGCAGCACCATCTACTGGACAGTTTTTATTCTAAGTAAAACTGAGCATCAACCAGTCCAGACTTTTAGAACTTTTAGTATCATTAGATGCCACAGGTCAGAATCACTTTGAGAGCCATGATGCAGATTCCTGGGCCCTACCCGAGGCCCACCTGGGAATCAAATCAGCACTTAGTGGTGGAATCTGTGTAGAAGATTCTTCCTAAAGCTGTTCTGAAGCAATTCTTCGGGTTATTCCTGGATGATCCCAGCCTCCTTCTGGAGCCTCCCACCTGGGCCTGCCCCTCCCCGTGCAGTACCTTGTGGTACAGTTTCCCCTTCCCTCCCCACTCTTAAGCAAAATGGCTTTCTCTATGTCTCCTTCCCTTCCAGAAGTCTATACAGTTGGAAAGCAATATGTTAAAATAAGCAGTTTGAAAAAAAAATCTCAATTTTAAGTGACATAGTTTGAAATTAATTTATAGAATTTGAAATACACGATCGTGATAACAAAATAAATCAATACGGAAGTGTATGAAAGTGAAAAGCAAAGCTTTCTTTTTACTCCCTTCATGCCCACCAAACTCTCTATTCCCAAAGCCACTGTTAACAGTTGGAATGCATCTATCTTTTAAGATGTTTTTTTCTGTGTCGAACACCACCCACCCTCTTTCAAAAATACTTTTACCGAGATGTCATTGGCCTAGAATAAACAGCACATATTTGAAACGCACAATCTGTTAGGTTTTGACCTATCAGATCAAAGGCCCACACCTGTGACACCATCCCCACACCAACTATCTCCCACCCCCAAAAGTTTAAAAGCAGGAACACCAACTTGGGGCCTCTAGCTCTACAGTGATGGAGACATTTGACCCATTTCTGTGCTTCTAAGAACACATGCAGAATATCCCCAAATCCAAATTCTACTTCTCACACTTGTTGAGTTGAGTGCATAAGTATTTTCAGTGCGCACTCCGCATTCCATGGGGTTTAACACGAGAAAAGTTGCTTTTAAACACCCAGCTGTGGGACACCTGCGTGGCTCAGTGGTTGAGTGTCTGTCTTTGGCTCAGGTCATGATCCCAGGGTCTCGGGATCAAGTCCCACATCAGGGCTCCCTGCATGGAGCCTGCTTCTTCCTCTGCCTGTGTCTCTGCCTCTCTCTCATGAATAAATAAATAAAATCTTTTAAAAAAAAACCACCCAGCTGCTGGTGAACAGTTGGGGCTTAAGAGGCTGTCCCTCACTCTGATTCACCTGACCCATCAGTGCTTTTTTTTTAAAACCCAAGGTGGCTATTGGTGCTAGCTTTTGGTTCATTCATTTATTCTAAGATCCCATTTTTTTTAAAAAAGATTTTATTTATTCATGAGAGGCAGAGGGAGAAGCAGGCTTCATGCAGGGAGCCCGACGTGGGACTCGATCCTGGGTCTCCAGGATCATGCTCTGGGTCAAAGGCGTCGCTCAACTGCTGAGCCACCCGGGCTGCCCTAAGATCCCATTTCAAAGAAGAATAGAAATAAGACTGTGGACGAGCCATGGAGGTGTCATGGATAGTTAACTATGGTTTCATTTTGAAAACCTTTGAAATCATGACTCTAGAATGCAGAGAGCTTAGATGATAAGAGCAGCGACAATGGAGTCCAGCTGTATGTTTATGCATCATTTCCTAGTTCTTCAAGACCTTCCACATCATCTTATTTGACCCTCAAGATAGCCTTGTAGTAAAGGCGTTGGCATCTCTCACCTGCATTTCCAAGGCAAGAAGACTGAGGTGCAGGGAGGTTAAATCATGCGCTTTGGCTTTAAAATCAGGACTTGTGACACTCCTGGTTCTGAGTACGTCCCATTATACTATACTTACCTACTCCTAACTCTCATTTTGCACTTGAGAAAACTGGATCCCAACGAGGCCAAGCAATGTATCTCAAATCACGTGGTATGTCAAGAGCGGTATCAGAAAAACAGTGCAAGCCCCTTGACCTACAGCCCAGCACCGGCACCCACCCTAGTTCCTCTCTCATTTTGCCCAAACCCCAACAACCAGGGCATCAGTGATGAACATAGCTGATGAAACTCTGTTGGAATTACTGCTCTGAGTTGTGAAAGCAGGCATGTGAAGTCTGAAAGCCTTTGCAGGTGATTCCAATACCCACCAGGAGTGAGATCAGCCGATGGCAGGGCCTGACCTTGAGGCCAAGAAAGAGGTGGGGAGGGAGGGGCACCACCCAGAAACCTCAGGCCAACCCCCTACATACTCTTGGGTTTGGCTCTGGCCCACATTCTCACTCCCGGGACGCCAGGCCGAGGGAGCCACTCCAGCAAGGCTGTTTCACACCTGCCTTCTGACCTCTGGGCCGACCCTCTCTCCTTACTGCAGGAAGTAGGGAAGCGGCCATGGGAGCCAAGGGCTTTGTAACACATCCTCTGCCAGGACTGGGATCTGTTTCCTGAGCAGCTCTTACAATTTGAGTCCTGGTGCTCGACATGCTGGTGCAGGGAGCATGTCTTATTTCCTGCTCTCAATTCCTACTTCTGGGAGTTTTAATGAAGACCTGATCATTCTCTGTGGGCTGAATCTTGGCACAAGACCTTCCTGGAAATATAAAAATGTCACCTGGGCTTGCTTGCACTTAGGTAACTCTTGCTGGAGCAACTTAGTTTGAAAGAAACCAGGAGACCCTTCTAGTCCAAATATTTCAAACCGTTTAATTCTCAAACTTGCACAAACTATTATGGCTCTTTTGCAGTTGATTAAATTTTCTAGGACCACAATTCCTGGAGCTAGTCTTGCTTTATAAAACCTATTTAAGAGTGAGTGTTCATCTAGATTCCAAATTTAGCACTTCGCATTTTCCCTGCATTCTGCTGTTGCCAGGAAATACTGGAAGTTTTACTCGTTGGGTGGACAACTGGAGTTTTCAAATTACATTGTATGATTTTCTCTGCCTTTCTTATGTAAGGGGAAACATTTTTGCTGTACAAATGTCAGTTCCAAATTTCAAAATCTGAATCCTAGAGGATGGAGTTCGGCTTGTACTCCACTGTGTCCTTCAAGATGACGGCTCGAGGGATGGCAAGGACATGCTGTGGAGGAAGGTGTGGCCAGAAGGTGAACACGTAATCTATAAGGCAGGCTCAAGGACGATTGCGAGGGTAAGAAAAGATGATTAGAAGGTAAACTTTTTCCTTTCCATTTGTAGTATTTGCCCTTAAGGCACCAAAGGGGAGCTCAGAGATAAGCCAGCAAAGTTGCTGGATTAATAGATTTAGAAGACCATGGGCTCTTTGGATGGACACTCTTGACCTCTTTGGAGGTCATTGCCCAGGGAGGCCAAGTGGGTGCCAGAAAGTTTAACAGAAACATTGTTTGAAATCCAAGGAATGTTGGAAAATGGTTTAAATTTTTTTTTTGATATTTTTAAATTTTATTTTATTTATGATAGTCACACACAGAGAGAGAGAGAGGCAGAGACACAGGCAGAGGGAGAAGCAGGCTCCATGCACCGGGAGCCTGATGTGGGATTCGATCCTGGGTCTCCAGGATCGTGCCCTGGGCCAAAGGCAGGCGCCAAACCGCTGCGCCACCCAGGGATCCCTTTTTTTGAGATTTTTATTTATTTATTTGACAGAGAGGGAGAGAGGGCATGAGAGAGAGTAAGTGCATGCATGAGCAGGGGTGGGGTGAGGGTAGAGACAGAAGCAGGCTCCCCACTGAGCAGGGAGCCCAATGCAGGGCTTGATCCCAGGACCCTGAGATCATGACCCGAGCTGAAGGCAGACACTTAACTGACTGAGAAACCCAGGTGCCCTGGGAAATGGTTTAAATCTTCACGGAAATTTCTGTAAGAGTGCAAAAGGAATGGTTACATTGTTTGACATAGCGAAACACCCTCAATTTTTCATTGGTGATTTATCCACCACAACCTTATCCTCAAGGCAGTTTCTAGGGTGACCAGATTAGTTATTGTCCAAATTGGGACATTTTTAAAAGTGAAAGAGGTGCTATTAATACTTACACTGAAGTAATAGGCTTATAGCAGGCCTGTACTCAGCAAATGGGGATGAATTGTCATCCATGGCTCTTCCCACTGCTCCATCTTCTATTTCTCTCAAATTCTGGCATCCTCTGAGCCATCTACCTTCACTGTCCCTCCCAACTAACTAATCTGTGGGATTTCTTTTGTTTTCCAAGAGGAGCCAGAATGTAAATCACTGCTCTGCCCATTACTGGGATCAGCACAACAAAAACCTGGTGACTGTTGCATCCCTTTTGCCCCCATTCCTCTCTCTTATTTATGTTTTAAAAGAAAGCCTCCTGGTTTAGAAGCAGTGACACTCCAGAACATAAGCACACCCAGTGCCCAGATCTTGTTTTCTAAATACTGTTCTCCAATAAAATGAACAAGGCTTCCTTGGAGAAATAGCTGGTTCTAGGATTAGAGCCTGGAAAATACAAGACTTACCTGGAGAATCTTGTTGTGGCAGGAAATAAAGAAGTGCTCAAAACACTAAAGGATAGAGGCTTGTCAAAGGGACATAAACACCAACCCGAAAGAGCTCCTGATGGCCAAAGCTGGGACAAGTTGAATAATTAAAAAATACGTATAGTATTGAATTGTAACCCAGAGTATGAGATAAATATACATGAGCCCATACAGCTAGAGATAATGAGATAAATACATAAATAAATGCTGGGTGACGGGCACTGAGGAGGGCACTTGATGGGATGAGCACTGGGTGTTATTCTATATGTTGGCAAATTGAACACCAATAAAAAGTAAATTTATAAAAATAAATAAATAAATAAATAAATAAATAAATAAATAAATGGAGGAGAGAGAAATCTTCCTTTCAGAAGAATTCCAAAGAATATATGTAGGTGTCCTATCCCCCTGGGAAATGGAGCTTAATCCTCCTGCACCCTTGCACCCCAACCAAGTGTGGGCTGGACTTAGTGACTCATTTACAATGCATAAAATATAGAAAAGGAAAAACAGTAATTTTACTGTAGAGAAACCTTAACCAAAATTATCAAGGTGAACACCCCTGGTGATGTCATGTTGCCGTCATATACCCCCTGAGTAATGACATAGGGACTTTGTTTCTGTGAATTCCCCAAACCCCATAACCCATGTCTAACTAGGATTAAAACATTCAATGATCCTAGACTGAAGTATATTCTAAAAGTTGCCTGACCAGTGCTCCTCAAAACTGTTGAGGTCATGAAAAACATGGAATAACAGAAATGCCCAGAGTGGAGTGGCGTTCAAGATCTTTCTCAGCTTGGCCAAATTCAGACTTTACACAGGCAGTACTTACTCTTGTCCTCAACATCTTTTTTGTTTCAATGTAGTAGAACTTCTTGATGTTCTTTTTTTTTTTTTTTAAAGATTTTATTTATTTATTCATGAGACACAGAGAGAGTGAGAGGCAGAGACACAGGCAGAGGGAGAAGCAGGCTCCATGCAGGGAGCCCGATGTGGGACTTGATCCTGCAACCCTAGGATGACGCCCTGAGCTGAAGGCGGTGCTAAACCGCTGAGCCACCTGGCTGCCCTCTTTTTTAAAAGTATTTTAAAGTCATCTCTACGCCCAATGTGGGGCTTGAACTTACAACCCTGAGATCCAGAGTCACATGCTCTACCAACTGAGCCAGCCAGATGCCCCAAGTACCTGATGTTCTTGATAAGGAAGGGCCAAGGCTCAATGCTTTTCTCCTATTGGTATTTCCCAAAGTAAGATTTGTGTACCATTGTTGGTATGAGTGATATTCATGGCATATATAGGAATATTTTCATTCTGATAGTTACAAATCAATTATAATGTATAGTAGAAAATGATATCATTAAACCTAGGATTTCATTAATATTATTATTAGCACAAGTTTTGTTAAAACAGTGGATCAGCTTGAAGTCAATATAAAGACAAATATTATACATGCTATTATATAATAATACAATTAAGAGATGGCCAAAACTATGAAGGTGTTCCATGGAACCTGAAGTTTGGGAAACACTGTACTGTGAGTGTGTAATTAAAAAAAAAAGAAGTTTTTACTATGGCAAAATTTCAAGCATACCGGAAGTACCCAGAGGGTACCTATCATTCAGCTTTAATTATGATAGAGCAGATAGCTTAGATCTGCCCTCTGGTCCACCACAATCTGTTCCAGCTTAGTGAACCAGAAGAAGCCATAGAGATTCAGTGCCCAAAGTCCCTGTTTCAAAACAAAGGGCTCTGAAACCCACCAAGGAATTTGCACTTTATCATGGGATGTCAATGGAATTATTTGAATAGAGAAATAGTGCTATGGAAGGGTTGCATTTCAGTTTAGGAAGGATTTATTTGACAAGGTATAAAGTAGTATCATAAGACACTATGGCTGGGATGGTTTTTACAAATCTGAAGTTTTATATAATTTTAAAAGCACTGATTATTAAGGACTATATCTTTTTTTTTCAATTTTATTGTGAAATCATTGACGTACATCACTGTATAAGTTTAAGGCATCCAGCCTGATGGTTTGATTTACATATCTTGGGAAATGATTATCGCAACAGGTTTAGTTAACATCCATCAGCTCATTTAGGTACAATACAAAGAAAGAGAGAAGAAAATTTAAAAAAATTTATTCTCCTTGTGATGAGAACTCTTAGGATTTACTCTCTTAACAGCTTCCCATGTACCAGGAAGCAGCGTTAGTTGCAGTCACCATGTTGTACTTTACACACCTAGTACTTATTTATCTTATAAATGGAAGTTTGTTCCTTTTGATCACCTTCCTCCAATTCTCCCTCCACCTGCCCCTTCTGGGAAGCACAAGGCTGATTTCTTTTTCTAGGAGTTTTGTCTTATTTTTTTAGATTCCACATGCAAGCGAGGTCATATAGTATTTGTCTTTCTCTGACTTATTTCACTTCGCAAAATGACTTCAAGGTCCATCCACGTTGGGAATGGGAATCCATGCTGCAAATGGTAGGTTTTCCTCATTTTTTATAGCCGAATCATATTCCCTAGTATATATACTCCACACCTTCTTTATCCATTCATCTACCGATGGGCACTTGGGCACTTAGTTTGTTCCTATGTCTTAACTGCTGTAAATAATGCTGCTATGAACATGGAGATGCAGATAACTTTTTGAGTTAGTGTTTTAATTTCCTTTGGATTTATTTCCAGAAGGGGATTGCTGGATCATAGGGTAGTTCTGCTTTTAATTTTTTGAAGATCCTCCATCGTGGAAATTTACAATCCAACAAGTTGGATTGCACAACAGTTGTCTAGTGCACAAGGGTTCCCTTTTCTCTGCATCTACGCCAGCACTTGTTATCTCTTGAAGGCCATATGTTGTTGTAATGCAGCCATAGGTCCAATCAGATCTTAGCACGGAAAATGTTCACTTCCTCTCCAGTATGGCAGACACACAGGAAAGAGCACTGGGTGTGGGGCTTCTGGGTGGCTCAATCCGTTAAAGGTCTGCCTTTGGCTTGGGTCATGATCCTGGGTCCTGGGATCGAGACCTGCATCGGGCTCCCTGCTCTGTGGGAAGTCTGCTTCTCCCTCTCTTTCTGCTGCTCCCCACCCTGCTTGTACTCTCCCTCTCTCTAAAAAAAAAAAAAAAAATACTGGGTGTGGAGTCTGGCAGCTTCAAGGTTGCGAGTCTGCAGCTCCATAATTTGCTGCTTTCTAGCTATATAACCATGGGGAAGTCAGCTTACCGCTGAGCTTTTCTTTTGTCTAAGCACGGTGTTTCCTATACAGATCTAATAAGATAATAATAGTTGTAATTATGACACCAGTCCAGAGCATCCACTCACTTTAGATACACTGCTCTGGTTATTTGGCATTCCTTTACAATGGCTCCCCCCTCCCACCCCTCCACCCCCAACACTTGGCCCTAAGTGAGTGTTTTTACTTGGGTGGGTGAGGAGATAGATACCGACCATTGCAGAGAGGTCTTCTAATAGAGGGAAGAATAAATAAATAACAGTAATTTAAAACTTTGGCCTGCAAGCCTCTTGCTCCAAGGGAATCAGCAGGTTACCTCTGTTGCTTCCTGTGATGATGTGGAAATAAATAAATCTTGATTGCAGGAGGGGATGATGTTGGTGAAGTTCCTTCCTTTGGCTGGCAGAAATAAGAAAGTATTGAAATGTATAGCAGCAATTCTCCTGGCATGCTTCTTGCAGAGAAACAGTGGGATCTTGTTGGAAATAGTTACGCCTTTGGAAAGAGAGAATTTCCTCAATTAGAGGATATAAAACAGTAATGAGAATAAGCATTTGGTAAATTCAGGAAATCGATTTCAGCTTGGAAATCCCAAAAGGGAGTATGGTTTGTGGTGATAGGGAGCAATTTTGCAGGGCTGACCCTTGGTGAAAGGGAACTTCTGATTTGAAGTTTTAAAGCTCCAAAGGACTAATGCAAAGTGGAGAAGAGAAAATGACATCCATGGGGATGCCCACTAAGACATTTGCATGCTGTAAAGCAATTGCCTGCTGGCCTAGGGGGTTTGAAGTTTCGGGCCTGCATCCTTTTTTCATTTCCACCACCGAGTACAATTATTCCCTGAATCCATTCCTATGAAATGTAATAAAATAAATATAGGCCAAATTGAACTTCCTCGATCAAATCTTCATAATATTTTAGAGGAGGAGATGCTATAGTTAGCATAGTTAGCAAGTAATTAAAAACATTTTATTTTTCACCACATAGAAAACAGCACAGAAAGGATTTGCCAAGATCTTAGCTCAGTAAAGAGTTCTCCTTCCTGGTTATGTTCTGGTGCCTCCAGGAGGCTCACGTACAACACTTGGTTGGAATATTCTCAACATGAGCAACATTGGTAGAGTGACCGGTTGGCCTGATTCGTCAGAGATTGTCTTAATTTTAAGCCTGGCAGATCAAATCCGTTTTGCAGGTTCTAGAAGCCATGGAGCTAAGTGAAGTGGGACAAAGAATGGGAATTTGACCTGATAGATTTGGAAAAGCATAGCTTGTTGGGACTCCATGCTTGTGCAGGCGTGTTCCAATCTGTAGCACCCTCTTCAAATCCCTATTCCTGCTGCTCTCTCTCTGAGCACCTGCAGGTCTCCCCAGCACGTCCTGATCTTGCAGCAACTCCCCATGAACTTCGGTTTAAGTAAATTGAAGCTCCCTCTCATGTGGTTCACCACCCCCTTCCTCTACCCAGGCTGCCTCCTCGCTGGTTCCCATTGCTTCTGGTCTTAAACTGGACTCTCCGGGAGACCAAATGACTGGTGGTTCTGGGCACACAGCCTGACATTAGGCTCAGGCCCTGCCTCCTGCTGCAAGCGCCCTTCTGTCATCCCTTCCTTCCAAGTGTGACAGGTTAATTTCCCTCCATCCTTCAAGACAAAGCTGTCATTCTGCAGGAAGACGTTCCCTGCCTGTTTGGCTAGCCTCTTACACTCTCGTATGATCTTAGACATCCTGCAGTGATTATTTTTACTGTTTTAAATTATTAAATTTAAATGAAATTATCTGTTTATTTTCATCCCCCTCATCCTTCACCTGCTGAAGTTAGATTGTAAGCTCTTTGAGAGCAGGAACGCACCTTATTCATATTTTTTATTCCAGGGTCTTGACTATGGAAGTAATTTTTGATGGATTTTTGAAGCCAAGTTGGATCTTGTCCTCGAGTGGCTCCTGGTCTAGGGAGGAGACAAGGAGCAGGACAACAGTGACAATACAGGATCATGGTGACATGTGCATGGGGGTGTGTTGGAACATAGAAACTGCGCCCTCCTCAGTGAAGCTGATGTCTAACTTGATACATTGATATATGGCCAGGTTTTAGGTGAGATTTTTATTATTGCTATCATTGGATTATTTTGTTTTGCTTTGGTTTTATTTATCTTTCTCCCCCCCCCCTTTTTTTTAAGAATTGTTTATTCAAGAGAGAGAAAGGGGAGAGGGAAGTTGGAGAGGGAGTTGTAAGCAGACTCTGTGCTGAGCATGGAGCCCAATGCAGGGCTTGATCTTATCACTGAGACAATGACCTGAGCAGAAACAAGAGTCAGACACTCAACCAACTGAGCCATCCAGGTGCCCCTGTCTTTTCCTTTCTTTATGCTTTCTTCTCTCTAATTTCCTATAAAGCTTTGAAATAAAAAGCTTCACTTATTGATGGCTTCAGCCTTGTCAGTTATAAAATAAGAGGGAGTTTGTAGCTGATGACTGAAGCTCCTTCTAGACACAACTTTGACAACTTTGTGACTCTCCAACGGCTGGAAAATGAGGAGACCCGTGGATCCAGGAGGCCTGTGTGAGGGAATATTAAAATAGGACTCTTTGTGTGTCTAGTTTAACCTGATGCCCAGAGCTGAGAATGGTTTCACAGGTGGTACAGCACCTACAGGGTACGTGTGACAGACTTTCAACATGATTCCATTACCTTTCACTCATCACCCACCTCAAGGTTATAAAAGATGTTGGAGGTTATTCATAGAGAGACTGGAGGGCACGGATTCCTCTGGTGAGGGTTGTAGCCTGTCCTTACTCCTTCTCAGGGGCATGAGTAGAGAGTCCCCACAACTTAAGCCATGCACAGGGCCTCAAAAGGTTGAGTCAATGTGCCCAGGAGCTTGGAAAAATGTAGGGTCTGGTGTTTGATGCCCTCCTATGTAAAATATAGTGTATTAATAGAAAATGTGGGGTATAGTAAGGCCAACAGATCAGGAGACTCCTGTCACTGAAAAGATAGGTTGTTGGGACACCTGAGTAGCTCAGCGGTTAAGTGTCTGCCTTTGGCTCAGGCCGTGATCCTGGGGTTACGGGATCGAGTCCCACATCGGGCTCCCTGCATGGAGCCTGCTTCTCCCTCTGCCTATGTCTCTGCCTCTCTCTCTCTCTGTGCCTCTCATGAATAAATAAATAAAATCATAAAATAAAATTAAAAACAAAAAAAGAAAAGATAGGTTGTTATAGTTCCTGAGAATGGGGCATGGCACCCCTTGGGGGTGGGTGTCCACTGGGAAGCACCAGGACAGTCAGCAGGTGGAGGGACAAACTGTGAATAAGAGGCTTTATTATGGTTTATGTAGGAAGGAATGGTGACACAGTAAGCAGACATAGAATTAGCCAGGGTGAACAAATGTCGTGGGCTCTGGTCCTAGGGGCTCTCCCTACTTGATTGGTACCTGGTTCTGGGGTGATTGGTGCAGGTAAATAGTGGTGTGGAGGGTAAGAGCCTGATAGAGGAGGTGTGTGGGGATGTGGGCTCTAGATTGGTTGGTTTTATATGTGACAGGTGCCCTCGCGGGTAAATTGTTTATGGTCTCTAGGAACTGGCTACCCCTTGGAGGCCCAGTCTCTCAGGGTCAGGAAGTCCTCGATGTCCCAGCATCAGACAGTAGAAAATGAAAGGGATGGTTACTAACCCTGCTGGGGAAGTCTGAAGTCACCAGGTGCAGGCTGAATCCGTACCTGTGTGGAGGGAGACAGATATGCTGGGAATAGCTTGTTTACTCAAACGCTGGGAAAATGGGCAGGTTTCCTGGGGCCCAGTGTGGAGCCAATCAATGCAAGCAACTTTTTTTACAGGTATCCTTCCCGGGAGAGCCTCCTGCAGAGACACAGGAACTGCACAGAGGGGTTGGTAGTTAGCAACCCCAGGCCCCCCATGCCCGTGAAAGTGTCCTAGGGGGACAGCAGGAGGAAAAGCATGGCCCTTGCTAAGGAGAGGCCTTTAAAGAGCCCCATAAAGGGAGCCTGGGTAGTGGAGTCGGTTGAGGGTCTGACTCTTGGTTTTGGCTCAGGTCATGATCTCAGGGTCATGAGATCTAGCTCTCCCCCCTCCCACCTCCCTGTTGGGCTCTGTGCTCAGGGTGGAATGTGCCCATGTGCTTGCTTGTACTCTGTCTCTCTCAATTAAATAAATAAAATCTTAAAAAAAAAAAAGAACATACAAAAATCTATGAAAAAGAGAGTATGCTGGGTGCCAAATATATAACTGTGCCTGTCAAATGTGACTTTTTTGTACTCTTCCTCTTATCGCTTCTTCCTAGGCCTGATACTAGAGGAACAGCAGGTACCAGATGGCGGAGGAGGTAGATTAACAATGGGAAGTGTCTCCTCCTCCCCAATGGCCTCTGGGATTGGGCCCGAGCTGGGGGGGTCATGAGGGAGGAGGACAAATTTCCCACTGTACAGGAATTTGGATGTAATATTCATCTGGACTGGTGTTGGGTGCTTATCAGTTGCACGTTATATTCCCTAAGAGTGCTTGGGAAAGCTGTGGGATCTCCCCAGGGTGTCATCTGGGGTGAGAGAGAGGACTTGGTTATGGGGCTGGTTTGTGGAAGCAATAGGGGAGCAGATAAAGCCCTGCTTTGGTGACGCCCCATTGTGTGCCAACTTATTCGATAAACCTGTCATACGAGCGGTCAGTGTGACAAAGTGTTTTTCAAGCCCCCTGTGCCCGGAGCAGCATCCCTGGAACTTAGGGGATGATAACTAAGCAGACAGGACATCTGTCCTTAAAGTGCTAATGGTTTAGTGGGAGGGAGAAACAGGCCAGTCCACTGTGGCCGCCTGCCTCTTCCAGGTCTCCCCGTGGCTGGCTGGTTTCTCCCCCACTTCAGGCCCCCTTGTCCTGCCGTGAGACTTAGGAGCTCAGAGGTGTTGATCACCTGCCCGAAGACCCTGGCACGGTCTGCAGCCTGCAGACGCTCACTGGGCTCTGGGTACTGGTGCCCGGTGGCTGGACTTCTGGCAAGACATGCGAAACATGGTGATCCTGGGTCAGTTACCCCACCGTCGAGCCTATCTTCCCAATCACTGCTTGGAGATAAGAAACTCTGTGCCTTGAACTTGTTGTAAAATGAAATGCAACGTTGGTTACGTGTTTGCCAGAGTGCCTTCAGACTGGCGGCCTTCCTACCCAGGAGTACTGTTATTAGCATCCGTGTCAACCTCCCCTCCTCCCCTCTCTGGCCTTCTCCCTCCTGTGGTTGGTTGGTTTGAAACCAACTGGATAAGTTTCAAATGGCTACAGTCTGAAGACTATCTTTATGGTTAGATGCTTCTATGGGGAAAGAAATGGAGAATTTTTTTTTTTTAAAGAAACTAAGGAGTAGTGCATGACATCATTCTTAATAAAACAGAGTTAAGGAGTCCAACTGGAAAGGTTGATGACTTTGTAGTAACTTTTTTTGTGTGAGTGTACCAGTGAGATTAGGTGTGTCAGACACATTTATATTTTGCAGAAGGGAGTGATTTAATTTTCCTTTGTCTATGCTGTCCATGAAGCCAATTATACCTGGGATTTATAACAACTGATTAGTTTAGTGAAACAGGAAGGCACTTGAAAAAATTAAAAAGAAGAATATGGTTGTCATTCCCTCATCAGGTGATCTCCAACTGCCCTTTGCCTTCCTGGTGTATGAGAACTGGTTTTCCCAGAGGGAAGTCTGAGGTGTTTGATGCTGTTGCCTCGTTTTCTAGTGCGATTAATCAACAGCTTGTCTCCAACAGACTGTTTGGGTCTTTAGGATGAGAATTATCTCCTTTACTTTTTTTTGTGTGTTTCCCGTATTCTTTGGTAATTAAATCACTTAATAATTATTCATTTTCTTTGTCTTGCAAGTGACTCTTGAATCATCACAAATCGATTAAAATAAGTTCGTGGCACTTTTAATGTTAATCCTTTTTCCACATAATTCTTTGAACATAACTACTTGAAAATTGGCCATCTCTGTATTTATTAACCAGAACAGTTCATTTTCAAATCCTGCCATGTAACAGGGAGTTCCCCGCGTTCTTTTTATTGTTATGGCCCATATGAGACCTGATGAGTAAATGAGATCTATCCTCAGACACATCTTAGCATTTGGATTCACACAGATTCTGAAATTCAGAATTGATAATTAATTTTAAAGTCTGATGTGGAAATATGTGCCCACTGAGAATTCTCCTGAGCTTGTTTATGGAAAATAAATATTAATTTTGTTAAACTGTATGCATTTGCATTTATTTTTCCCAAATCCATTAGCTTGCTCAACAAAAGGCAAATAGAAGCAAATGCTCCTAGATTAGCAACTTTTTAAAAAATTTCTCTCAGGGATATTTTTAATAGAAATGTGTGTGTGTTTGATAAATATATATAAATTTGGGGGTGGTGGTATCAGCTTACCCTGTCCGTTGAAATGAGAGCTCCTATTTAAACATACTCTTTCTGGTTCATTTTCATTACATTGTCTGAGTAGGTGACCAATTTGATGGGGCAGTTCGTCACACACACACAAGACACAATGTAAGGCCAAGGCCTGACTGATTGGGCTGGTAGAGATAAAACAAACCACCTTCAGATTCAGACCATTTATTACGTATACAACAGAAGAAACAATAGGTATGCAGCTCCCTGTGATCCTTATCTTTCACACCGGAAAGTACGACCCAGACAAAGGGGCTGGATCTTTGCAACCTGACTTATGGATTCCCCACTACCGAAGAGCCAATCCTAAACTGCAGCTACATAGATTTATATTCTGCATTTCTGCTGTGAGGGAGGCATGCCAAAGACTCCGTATCGCATCAGAACCTGGGAGGCGGTGATGAGCTGTCTCATGACAGCCTCTCAGGGGAGGCAGGGAGGTGAGCAGGCTATGGCCTCCCAGCAGCTCCCCATGGGCCTCCCATGCTCTTGTGTTCTGGGAAAAGCATGAGCCATTTTGGGATGCCTCAGATGATCTGTGCTTCAAGCTTTTGCCTGCACGGCCTAGGGGATATGTGGAAGGTTGCCAGGGCGCCGTGGTGAAACTGCTCCCCTACACCATCTTTTTGAGAAATGCCCCCTGCGACGGGCAAGTGAGAAAGAGTGTAGCAGCCTTTTTGGTTTCATTCTGAAGCTGTGGCTTGTCCTGCTGGTCCAGTTTTCTCAGAGCTGCTTGGAATCCGTAGTGAAGTTTTCTATGGACAGATCTCAGTTACTGGCTGGGAGACCAGAGGTCTGTGATGCTTGACCTCAAGAGGGTGCCCAGTTGATTAAGAAAGTAGAGGATTGGTGATCCCTGGATGGCTCAGCAGTTTAGTGCCTGCCTTCAGCCCAAGGCATGGTCCTGGAGTCCTGGGATGGAGTCCCACATCCGGCTCCCTGCATAGAGCCTGCCTCTCTCTCTGCCTGTGTCTCTCATGAATAAATAAATAAAATCTTAAAAAAAAAAAAAAAAGAAAGTAGAGGATTTTCCCACTGATTGGCTTCAGATTTTGCTGTACTGGGCTTTACTTGGTAAACACACCTGGTGGTGGACAGCTTAGACTCTGCAGTTGGAAGACTCTGACACTTACCAGCAGGATGAACTTGAGCAAGCTGTCTGGACCCTGTAGGTCTCCATTTCCTCAGCTATTGAATGGGGACAATAGCATGAGAAGCTTGTACGAAGTCATATGAGTAACACACTTAGAATGGTGTCTGACCCATGGTAGTACCCAATCAAAGTAACCCTAGATATTTTCGAGAACATATTATAGTATTGTGTTCTCTACTGAGCACTCGGGGTAGGGGAGGAAGACAAGGGAAGAAAAACCCTAAGCTTTGTTAATTTACCACAGAGTTGAATTAACTGAGTTTGGACCAATAGTCATAGAGCTGCCAGTCAATGAACATTGACAATGGTTATGGAATTGTCTTTGTAAAGGAGAGATCGGTGGTCACAGGAGTCATCTTTCGGTTGGATTATATTTAATTACGTCTCTGAATTGGCCCGGTGACGTGGCCACAGGTGGAGAGCAGGAGGTCCTTCATCAAAATCATTGTGCATAATGGTCTTGGCCAGGGACTGCCTACACACCTCGCTTGGCCTTTCATCGTCCAGCCTGGGGGATGCCTGAACAACCTATTTGATCATTTTGACTGAAATGACTGGTCATTTCACATCCTTTGCTGAGGACATTAAACACAGGTGTGCAGGGATAGAAGGTGAAGGCTCAGTCACTTTCCAATTAGGAGCCCGTCGGTTCCCTGAAACCCAATCACATGGAGTGAACCAGACGCCCCTGTCTGGAGTTCTGTATTCAACCTAGGATCCAACTCTCAGTGGAAAATTAAAAACAAAGTCATTATTATATATTAGATTTATTAAAAATGCAACTATTACCAAGAGCCCGTGGGCATGTGTGGAAAATGCTGTAATTAAATTAAATTAAATTAAATCCAGCAGCTAGAAGTAACATTTTCCACTAAGGAGGAGGAGGAGAAAGAAAAAAAAAAATAAGCCCATAAGAGAATTCCAGACCAGAAAAGTGCAAGAAGTGGCCAGGATTCTTCCTGGAGAAGGAAGATGTTGTAACTGTTAGTATTATTATTATTGCTGCCCTGAGATAATGGAAAAGTAATATGTAAATTTGGAACCAGATTGGAACTTTCCAGGCATTGGGAAATGATGTTTGTTTGGAAGAAGGTGAGTAACATTAAAGCCAGAAGTGGAATAGCTACTATTATAGAGAGAAAGTTTATTTGTAGTGATTATCTCGAGTAATTATTCAAATAGTGACTCTCGGATCAGTGGGAAAGTAGTACTCTTTCCATGCTGCCAAGGTCAGGGGGGGCAAAGTTGCTGGCAGGACTCAACTGTCATGCTTCATTTCTGGAAGAATTAGAGTAGTGCTAAGATGAGAGCTGATGGGTACGACTGGAGCTTTAGTTCCTTTCTTTAAGAAAGCCTATGCTTCTGGTTTTCATCTGCGTGTGGTAGGAGAGAAAAGCAGGCAGAGAGTCAGTGGGATGAACCATGTACCTACATTCTATTTCTCCTTTTTTTGAGATTCATTGCTATAACAGGGTTGGATGGCCCCCCCCAAAGACCCCGAGGTGTGTTCCCAGATCCCTTAGGACTAGAAGCCCAGAAAGGAGCAGAAGGCTCTCCCAGTTAGTGGAGTAGCTGGACCTGAATCCGAGTGGCCTGATTTGCTGGCTTCTTCAGCAACATCAGCATTGGCCACAACTGCACTGCTTTTTCTGAAATCGGGACGGTTCTGGGGGTATTTTTAACAAATGAAGTGGTCCAGGCAGCCTGAGGATGAGGTCAGAGTAAGGCCAGTTACTTCAAGGGTGGTGACTCCCTAAAATGCATAGCCCGAGGAATCCCCAGGCAGCAGCAACGGAATGGATCGCTGGTCTTGAGGCCGATGGTTACGGGCCATCTGGCTACCAGAAATGTTCCACTGGTTTTGTATCAGAATCTGTTTTTTTTGTCCCATATTGGAGAAATTTGTTATCCTCCTGAATTCCACCCAGGATGTGTCTTGGCTCTCAACTGGCCCGTGCTGAGTTGGTTGAGCTGATTGATCAATTTTGAACATCAGATTTGATTGATTTGTACTTGGCCAAATAATCTAACTTGCGTCGGTCAAAATGGTGGAACCAGTTGCTGGACGGTAACTGCATCCAGATCGTTACCAGGCCACTCAGGGATGGTGATTGAAAGCTCTGAAGCCCAGAAAGGATCCTATTCTCTCAACCTAGCATTCGTGGGGCATTCTGCACGAGGACTCACAGATTCACTTTACTCAGGGGAGAAACCCATGAGGACTTGTAATGATTTTTGGATGTTTTTTTATGGCGACCTCACTAACTGCAGTACTAAGGCTCTTGGGGACAGGGGAGGTGGTGAATTCCGCATCCCAGATGGGCAGCCCTGTAGGCAGTGAGGCTCTTTGGCTCTGCAGTGGGGCTGCACCTGTCTCTGGCTGTGAATGAAGACTTCCTCAGTTTATGTAAAAGGGGCTCCCTTGTCCCCTACAACCCTCTGTGGGAAGATTGGGAGGAATCAGGGGCTCATTTAACACAATGTAATTTAAAAGAACACACTGCTTCGTTTACATCCAGAGAACTCAAGTGCCAAATGCCGTGCTTTGAGTTGCTCTGTTTTTACTCCTGTTTTCACTTGTTATTGTAGGGGTGAGGTCCTTTGGCTGGTCACCTTGATCCAAGCCCCGGTTGCACAGCAAGTTTGTCATTTTTTTTCTCTAATCCTTCCAAAGTGGCAGAAGTCATGTTGGAGTGTAAAGGGAATCATACTTACAGTTCATTTTTATCTACCGGGGTCAGATCTGCAAAAGCCAACAAGCCGTTCGACCTGCCATACAGCACAGGGAAAAGAATCAGTTTTAATTCTATGGCAATCCGCATCATTTGCCAGTTGAGACTCGATAATTTCAGAGGATGTCCAGAAGTTTCTTTGTAGTATGTCCCTCCGTAGGATGTTTCTCTCCACAAAAAAAAAAAAAAAGAGGAAAGTTTAGAAGATAATATCATGAAAAAGAAATCACATTTCTTCACATTTCTTTAAAACAGTTTTCTAAAAAAAAAAAAAAAACAGTTTTCTACCTCTACCTCTACTTCTTTTTTTTTTTTTTTTTAAAGATTTTTATTTATTTATTCATGAGAGACACAGAGAGAGAGGCAGAGACACAGGCAGAGGGAGAAGCAGACTCCATGCAGGGAGCCCAACATGGGACTCGATCCTGGGACTCCGGGATCACGCCCTGAGCCAAAGGCAGATGCTTAACTGCTGAGCCACCCAGGCGTCCTTCCACCTCTATTTCTAATGCCAATGCTAGAAATCATGAGGAAGAAATCCAAGCATGGCTTGATGGCTATGTGTGTTGGATTTGCTCCACCACGTTCTCCTGAAGTCAACTGAGGGAAGCAAACTGGGGAGACAGACAAGGAAGTGTAGAGCAGAAAAGGGATGTTAGAGAATTCTATGCTATTTCTAAGATTGTGTACAATTTACAAAAGACACCTGAAGTCTTTTGGAGTGTGTATCTCCATTTCCACTGCTGCACGTGTGGGTGAGTTCGGGGGTGGTTGTGAGTGCACAGCTTGAACACGGCAGGGTGGCCGACCACTTGCAAGACTGCATGGCTCAGCATGCCAGCTGCCTGCCCAGCTGGGTCGGAGGAGGGAGTTGGGGGGGTGCAATGTGGTTTGGGAGAATCACTGTGGGGCATGGAATGATGACATGAATAGTGAATAAGGAGTCCGAATATCCTTTGAGAGAGACGCTGATTCCACGTGAAGGGCTAGATGCAACAATGGGAAAAATATTGTTGCTAATTCATTGGCTTTGCTGTCATTTCTGCACATCCAATTTCTGTAGATATTACGAACCCATCTTTATCCCAAATATGATTTATGCAGAATGGTTGCAAGAGTGGAAAGCAGGGCTGATGTATGCAAGTGGGAGTTTAGTCTAGGATATTTATGTATAGTCCCTATGTATTAGGCCATTTGTCAATAGGTGTGAACATAGCTTTGAACAAGACTTCTTGTTTTCTTAGTTCTGTTAAAGAGAGACAGCGTATGGATAAGAGTGTGGACTTGAATCAGCAGATCTGGATTTTTTAAAAAAATTTATTTATTCATGAGAGACACAGGCAGAGGGAGAAGCAGGCTCCATGCAGGAAGCCTGATGTAGGACTTGATCCCGGGACTTCAGGATCACGCCCTGAGCCAAAGGCAGATGCTCAACTGCTGAGCCACCCAGGTGCCCCTCCTCCTCTGGAGACTTTTAGAATGAATCTGCTTCCAAGTTCATTCAGGTTGCTGCCCAATTTCTTTCTTTGTGGCCATAGGACTGAGGTCCCCCCATCCCAATTTCTGGTGGTTCACTGTGCTCTTAGAGGCTGCTGGCATGCCTCCTCATGCTTTTCATATGGCTCGGGGGTGGGTGGAGTCCTCCTCACCTTTTAAAATCTCCCTGACTTCTCCTACTGCTGCCTCTTGGCCAAGGACATCCCTTTGCTTTTAAGGGCTCATGCAATTAGATTGGGCCCACCTGGATAATTCAGAATAACTTCTCTCTCTTAAGGTCTGTAAACTTAATTATCTCTGCAATGTCTGCTGTATTGCGTAATGTAACATATTCACAGGATCCAGGGAGTGGGGTACGGGCAACTTTGGGGGTTGGTATCATTCAGCCTACCACAGTTGATTTGGAAATTACCTTCTCTTTCAAGAAGAGCTTTCATTGTTGTCAGATTGTTCATGGGTTTCAAGTACGTAGAGTTTAAATTAAAATTATAGAATTTTAGAGGTAGACAGCTTCTTAAGATTCCTAAAGTTCAAAGTCCCCATTTCACAGATGAGGAAACCAAATGGAGGTTGGTGGGAGGGTCAAGGCTGCATCTCGTGTTTCTTGATTTCTGGTTCTTCTTCATGGCTCGGGACGGATTATGTCCTTGGGATGGTGGGCCTTTAGGAAGAAACAAAGGAGAAGCACTAGCCATGGGCAGGCCAGGCTTTTTGTCCCCCCCCCCCACCCCAATACCTGACTTTTAGAAAGTGTTTCTAAGTGAGACAGTTATTTGTTATTTTATACCATTCCAGAGTGGTGGACATTTTTGAGACTTTTTGGACAAATCTCACTTCTTATAAATACCAGGGATATTTAACACACTTCTCTCATTCAGATGTTTTAGACGAAAAGAAGAGAGTATTTTGTTTTTTCTTCCTAGTATAGTGTAAATATCCTTGTATCTGAGCTTAATGAAACCTGAGAGAAGGAGGAAGAATAGGATGTAAGAGGATGAAAAGAGAACCTGAAACAATCAATTCCAGGAGATTTTTTTTTTTTTTTTTTTTTTTTTTTTTTTTAGATTCATGAGAGACACAGAGAGAAAGAGAGAGGCAGAGACACAGGCAGAGGGAGAAGCAGGCTCCATGCAGGGAGCCCGATGTGGGACTCGATCCCAGGACCCCAGAATCACGCCCTGGGCTGAAGGCAGATGCTCAACCACTGAGCCACCCAGGCGTCCCTTCCAGGGGATTCTTCAATAAACTTCTCACTGTCCTGCCTGTGACATCTCAGGCTGAGAGAACACACAAGACCAGCGGTGGTTTATTTTTGTCACCATCAGTGGGAGTTGGAAAGGGGTCCTATTATCTATCTATCTATCTATCATCATCATCATCATCTATCAATCACCTACCCATCTATCTACCCACCTATCTATCCATCTGTTATCTATAAATCATTTGCCTATTTATCCATCCATCCATTAATTATTCTTTCGATCCCACTTCATTCAGTCTACGCTTATGGAGGGCCTGCCCGTTCCCTGCCTGGTGCTGTGCTAGGGGCTGGGATACACCAACGAGTGAGACATGGCCTCTGTCTTTACCGAGCACACAGTTCAGTCAGGGAGACAGATGCAGAAACAGATGCTGTCCCAGAACTGTGACTAAAACCCCAGTCTGATAGAAAGAAGCTCAGAGACTCCTACCCTTTTTGTTTTTTAAGATTTTATTTATTTATTCATGAAGGACACACACACACACACACACACACACACACAGGCACAGGCAGAGGCAGAGGCACAGGGAGCCTGATGTGGGACTCGATCCCAGGACCCTGGGATCACGACCTGAGCCGAAGGCAGACGCTCAACCACGGAGCCACCAGGTGCCCCCAAGACTCCTGCTTTTTAAGAAGAGGCGGAGGGAAGCAGACAGATACCTCCCTCCACGACCTAGTAGGTGCTGATAGAAATTTGCAGCCACCACAGGATGAAAGGGTAGGAAGGGGGGGATCTGATCTGTCATTTTATATAAGGTGCCCAGAGACAGGGGAGTTTTTATGATTAGCCTTGTGGGGGCTGCGGTGTTCATGGTAAGAGGGGCTGGCTGCCCCCCCCAGAGGGAGCACAGGGGTGCTTTTCCTTCCCTCACATCAAATGAAGGGACCCCTCAGACGGTCATTTGGGAAGCTGGGGTGTGCGGCTGTGGGGCAGGGAGATGGGCATCTCGTGCCCTGGGCATCAGACTTGCTGATGGGCCCCTGAGAAAGGGGGAAGAGGCAGGGGAGCCCGCAGGGCTGAGAAGCAGGGGCAGCAGGGCCGCGGCCTGCCAGACTCGTCCTGGCTTGGGAGGGGCCTTGATCTCTAGGGGGTTGGCTGTTCTGAGGGAGGGGGTTGGCTTTGAGCCCTTTTGTTGAGACTCCGTGTAAGTAGGCTACCCCACAATGCGGGGGCCTCTAAGGCTGGGATCTGGGAAGATAGGAGAGATGGAGCTAGAGCAGCACCCCCACATCAGGGGATCCATGCAGTGCAGCCCATAGAGTGAGGAGGAGCTTCTCGAATCCTCTAGCCAGGATACTCACGAACCCCATGGAAGAGTCAGCTTGGGGCCTGGGCCCCACAGGCCTGGTCTCACTGGCCAGAGTGAGGGTGACTTGAGCTAAGTAGGGAGATGCTTTGCCTTTCAGGGGTCCCCCCCACCCCTTCTCCAGAGGGTCTGGAGTCTGAGCAGGGAGGAGGTGCTGCAGGGCAGGCTGGTCTCCAGCCCCTCGGGCCGTGGATCTGACGTGCACTGAGGCAGGAGGAAGTCAGACGTGAGCCCAGACTTGTTACAGGATGGGCCTGGGTCTTAATGACTGCAAGGAACCGGGAAGTTGTGGGACCTGCCCGAGGTGTTAAAGGATTTATTATCAAGCAGGGGAGAAAGATTTGACAGAGCGTGAATAAAAACAGTGATTAAAAATATTTTTTGTTTCCCACTGATTTGAAATTCCAATTCCTCAATCCGCTGGTTACAAAATAAATACAAAACAGAGCGGCTGGTCTTCTAATGGTGGCGAAAACGAGTATTTTTCCTTTCTTGCACAATGTTTTGTTTTTCCTAGATTTAATGAAATTTTTTTTTTTTCCTTTTTGGTTTGCTTAGATTTCTATTTACATATCACCAATGCAACCCCAAACACTTACCCCAGTTGTCAAAACCACTCAGGATGTTGAAACACATTAGGTATACTTTCATCTTTGCCTTGTTGAAAACATCCTTTGTAGAGCCCCTTCTGACCAAGTATGATATGGAAAAAGTGTAGAAGTAGAGTCTATAAAACCGGTTTAGAGGTTTTAAGTGATAGTTGATTTAATTGGTAGGAAGTTCATTGTACTTCCCTTAGTGTACTGGTGGACCCCGAAGAAACCTAATGAATTCTTAAGGGTTTATTAATAAAGGCATAATGTTTGCAGTGAAGGAGGTGATTTACTTATTCTCCTTTGTGAAGCCATATTTCAGTAATAATATTCAGTAATAATTCAGTAATAATAATACTAGCTACAATTTGTCAAGCACTTTCATTGTGCTTGCACCATTTTAAGTGCTTCACACATATTAACTCATTTAACCCACACTTTATGATGAGAAAAAGAAGACATAGCAAAATATAAGTTCTTTTTAAAAAAAATCTTTAATTTTAAAAAATTATTTATTTATTTATTTATGATAGTCACACACAGAGAGAGAGAGGCAAAGACATAGGCAGAGGGAGAAGCAGGCTCCATGCACTGGGAGCCCGATGTGGGACTCGATCCCGGGTCTCCAGGATCACGCCCTGGGCCAAAGGCAGGCGCCAAACCGCTGCGCCACCCAGGGATCCCAAATCTTTAATTTTTTAATTGGAGTTCAATTTGCCAACATACAGCATAACACCCAGTGCTCATCCCGCCAAGTGCCCCCCTCAGTGCCCATCACCCAGTCACCCCAACCCCCCGCCCACCTCCCTTTCCACCACCCCTTGTTCATTTCCCAGAGTTAGGTGTCTCATGTTTTGTCACCCTCATGATATTTTCACTCTTTTTCTCTCCTTTCCCCTTTATTCCCTTTCACTAATTTTTATATTCCCCAAATGAATGAGACCAGATAATGTTTGTCCTTTTCCGACTGACTTATTTCACTCAGCATCATACCCTCCAGGTAAGTTCTTACCCATGGTTACACAGATGGTAACTTGTCTGAGATCCAGCAAATTCTAACTGAACCCAAGTAGTATGGCTCCAGAATCAATGCTCTTGACCACTATCCTGCATGAACGCTTCAACTATTTTATCAGACACTTGAAAGAGAACACTCCAAACAGTGAAAGGACTTCAAACCAAGCTGGACGGGAGGGTAGTTGAAGGTACTGTGGATGCTGGATGAGAAGAGTCACAGGAACCTGGTAAATACCCTTTAATCTTTGAATAACTATTAGGAGAAAGAAGAATTAGGTTTCTTTCTCTCTGACTCCAAAGACAAAGCTCAGACCAGTGATTAGCAGCTATAGAGAGGCGGACTTTAGCTAAGGATGCAGAAATCCCTTCTAAAGACCAGCTTTTCAAAGACTGCTTGAACTGCCTTGAAAAGGAGCAGTTCCTTGGCATTGGAAGTATTTAAGGAGGAGCCTGAATACTAGTGGTAGGATTGAAACATCAGCCAGGGGGTTGCATTAGAGGACCATTAACATTTAAAATCTTGAGATGCTAGGATTTTATCCATCAGGTGAAATGCTTCTATTTGGGAAGCATCCTCAAATTCCCTCGATTTTGGAATAGAAGGTCATCCCAAAAGGCCATTGTAGCCATTTCCCTGGTGGCGAGTACATCTGTGTCCAAACCAATGGAAACGGTTTAAAATATTTCTCCCCCCCCCCCGCCCCGCCTGCCTCCCTTTGACAGTCTCCAAAGGGAAGCATCACAGAATCTTAGGCTTATGAACATTTGGTATTGAATGGACAGAGAGAGACTGCTGAGTGTGACACTGTCTTTGCAGAGGAGGGGACTGGGAACAGTGACACGACTCTCCCGAGGTCACCCTGTTGGGTTGTGCCAGCGTGGGAACTAACATCCAGCCCTCTAGATTTTGAGTTCAGTTTTCTTTGCAACATACTACACTGCCATTCACATTCCCTTTGGAAATTTCTTCCTTGCATCTGATTTAAATCTTTCACTTTGAAAATAAATAAAATAGGGATCCCTGGGTGGCGCAGCGGTTTGGCGCCTGCCTTTGGCCCAGGGCGCGATCCTGGAGACCCAGGATCGAATCCCACGTCGGGCTCCCGGTGCATGGAGCCTGCTTCTCCCTCTGCCTGTGTCTCTGCCCTCTCTCTCTCTCTCTCTCTGTGACTATCATAAATAAATAAAAAATTAAAAAAAAATAAATAAAATAAAATATTTTTCACTTTGTGCTCTATTTCCAGTTTCTTCCCATCTTTACTGAGAGCGGTGAGGGTTGGCCATTTTTCCTGGCAATAAAAGGCCTTTTGTCTTGAATAATGGAATGCCCTCTGTTAGCTGTGTGTCGTGTTCTCCTCTGCTCGGATGGGCCATGCCCATTTCACCCTGGCTCTTATCTGAAAGTAGCAAGAATTCTGAAGAATAAAAGGCAAAGCTAGTAGTTTCTGCTGTTTGTAGGTATTTCTCAAATACTCATTTGAGACCAAGGATGAGATCTGGTTCTGACACGTGGGGTTCACACAGATGTCCTCTCTGCAGGGACAGGCTGTTTCTGTTTCATCACTGACTGAAGACATAGTTTCACATGGCAAAACTGTAGCGAGGGGGGCAAGTCTGTGGGGTCCAGAACCTGACATGTAGAGAGGGAGGCAAGTCTGTGGGATCCAGAACCTGACATAGCAGCTTTGTCTAGAGCAATCCTTTTCCCACTGTTTTTTGTTCCTGAGTTTCCATGATCTACCTGACATGCAGCCCCCCCTTGAGCTGGGCTTTCCAATCATGGGTGCACTACCTCTTTGCAAATAAATATAATTGAATATACCCCTGCTTCTTCCCTTTCTCCCCTCTTACCCCTCCTTATTGGGTCAGTGTGCACCGTGATGCACAAAGCAAGCCCAGGTGGCTATAACTCTATCTAACCACGGGAGGGCAGGAGAGTCTAAAGAATGAAAGGAAAACGCACCTGAAAACAAACTCCCTTTTGTTCACAGAGAGGCCAAATCATCAAATGATCCGCAAAACCTGAAACTTTTAAGAACGACAGAGGAGTGTTAGGCCTTAAGCGGCCAGCTTGCTGGCTTGACCATCCACAATAAAGCAGAGGACTTCTGGGCTCCTGACTTTAAGCTGTGGTCTTTGGCAAATCAGCTAACCCTCCTAGAGGGCCTCAGTTTTCTCTGTAAAAATGGTCCTGATGTTGCCCCTCACCTATGGTTACTGCAGGACTTAAACCAAAGAGCACGGAAGAGCACCTGGCCTGGCTTTCCTTCCAGCCTTCCTCAGCAGCTGGTCCTCGATGTTTTTCGATGCCAGATTTCATTCCTCTGAGAAGCCTTCCAGATTCCCTGATCCTGATCTCATAGTACTTTGTGTCTTTCTGATAGTCCTTCTCACATTGTGCTTTTTTTTAAAAAAAGATTTTATTGATTTACTCATGAGAGACACAGAGAGAGGCAGAGACACAGGCAGAGGGAGAAGCAGGCTCCTTACTGGGAGCCTGATGTGGGACTCGATCCCAGGACCCCAGGATCACAACCTGAGCCAAAGGCAGATGCTCAACCGCTGAGCCACCCAGGCGTCCCTCACGTTGTATTCTAATTATTTGCTTCCAAGTCCATTTTCCTCATTGGACTAGAGCTCTTTTAGGGCAGCTGCCACATATTTCTCCAGCTGGCACTCAAGGAATGGAGGGATTTAAGCATCTCTCTTTCTCTTCTCCTCCTCTCTGCCTTTCTTTATTCATTTATGAGTTTCTTGAGCCAAGCACCAAGCTAGGCATTAGGGAGCATATAGTCCCTGCTGACACGGTTTACAAAATAATAAGGCCCGGGTGAAAATTACTAGCAATGAAAGGGTATGCCTGACAGTCACACGATTAACCAGCGCACCTACCAAACTAGGCAAATGTCAGCAGGGTGCTAAAAGACAAGGGGAGATGTGCCTCGTCTGGCACATGTTGGGATTCCAACAATTCTTGGCTATAGACATTAAGAAGACATTTAAGAAGAAATACAGAAAATACATGCAAGGAGGTTTGTTAATCATGTAACTGGGAATGGGCAGGTGATAGAGGTTTCAAAGTTATAGTAAAATTCAGAAAGAGGGCCAGAGAAGAGTGGCATTGTGCTGAGTGAAGTCATGCTGAGTGCAGGATGGTGCAGTAGTGGTCAAGGGCTGGGCTTTGGGGTCAGGCAGGGCCAGCTTCTTCATTCGCCTATGTAGGGGGCAGGCGACATTCTTCACCTTTCTAGGCTTTAGCTTCCTATTTGAAAAATAAAGGGTTCCTGTGAATATTAAACAGGAAGCGGCTGCGTCCCTATCTGGCCCAGGAGAAGGGAAGGGCAGTTGTCACGATGATAGCAATCACCCTCCTCTTTTGTGTTTCATCGTTCAAGTTCAATAACTTCCCACGCTGAGAACAAGTCTTGGAAGAGGTGCCTGGACATCCCTGTAAGTGGATTTTCCAGGGAAACAGCCGTGCTTGTTTGTCTTGAGCACCTATCAATGCAGCTCTGGGAGTCCTCACCCCAGTGCCTTCCTGTGTCTGAGAGTGAGACTAGAAGGTAGGTGTGCGGGTAGGGAGTGGCCCGGTTGCCACCGAGGTTGGGTGCCGCCCTCCTCACATTCTTATTTTTGTTAAAACCTCATTATGGGTCTGCCGTCCATTATGTTATCTGAGAAGATTAGCTCTTATTTAAAATTTTATCTTGGGAGGTGGCTGAGTCCCATAAGCTCTTTTACTGGTTCCACTGATGATCAGTTGGCCCAGGGGAACACAAAGGAAGGAATGATTTTTAGGTTAAAGCACAGATTTTAATCACCCTTCACATATGGAAATGCCGCAAATAAGCCAGCCTTGAGAAATAACCATTACACGAATGTACTGGGTGTCTGAGTCTTTGCAAGAGCGTCTGCTGGAATTACATGAATTTGGTGGTGCCCGAGGCTCGAGTTAAGCAACTTCAGGGAGAGATGCTAACGTGTTCGTTCGCGTTGCAGGCTTCTTAGTGTGGTTGTGGACTATGCCAGGGTTAGGTCTTCCAGGATGAAATTTCCAGATGAAAGCTATGGTGCAGTGGCAATAGTATGAATTATTCTGGGTTATTCTGAGGAAGCAGAGACAGCATCTTTGCCCCTTTCACTGAGATTTTCCAACATATAGCAGAGTTGGGTGTGTTGTTCTTATCTTCAATAAGGAACACCAGCTTTCCCTTGGCCAGAAGGTCTTGTATGTAGGAGGCTGGAAAGCCTTGTTCTCTTGGGGAAGACTGATTTAGCTGCCAGAATGAGGAATCTGGCTAAGCCCAGACAGGATGGTGTCCCCAGGGAGGAACGGGGTAGGGGGTGGGGATGGAGAGGGAAGGAGGGAGGAGGGAAACCCGGACAGTGGCAGAGTTAACTTCTTATTATCATTGAAATTTATCACCAAATGACGTGTTTGCACTAAGTGACAGGCATATGGCATCTCAGAAAACTATAAAAGAAGGCTTTGTAATAATCTGAGTAGAAGAAAGGGTCATAAGTATTAAATCATCGCAGGGCACCTGGTGGTACAGTCCTGAGATATTAAAAGAACCTGTACTGAAGGTTCATTCATGACTTCATTTCAGCAAAATGACGTTGCTAGGCACATTAAATTAATGTAACTGATTTCAATTTCACTGCTTTTTAGTTTTATTTATTTATTTATTTATTTATTTATTTATTTATTTTTTTTTAGGGATTTAGTTTTATTTATATGTAAAACTTAAGGCTTATTTTAGTTTATAGTTATAGATCAGTATTTGTACCTATCTGATCAATATTTATATGTATCTAGGTCATGATAAAAATAATTTGTCAACCATAGGAAACTGCAAGTTTTTTTTCTAAATTTTATTTATTTATTCATGAGAGACACACAAAGAGAGAGACAGAGACACAGGCAGAGGGAGAAGCAGGCTCCATGCAAGGAGCCCGACGTGGGACTCGATCCGGGGTCTACCAGGATCAAGCCCAGGGCTGAAGGTGGCGCTAAACCGCTGAGCCATCCAGCCGCCCTTCAAGTTTGTTCTTAAGAGTTCATATGTCACTCTGTGTCAGAAATACTGGATTAAAGGAGATTTAAGAATACTTTTCTGTATCAGGGTTCAGTTAGTGAAGGGGAACCACCATGAGCCAGTTGGAATGAGAGTTGTTTTTTTTTTTTTTTTTTTTTTTTAAGTAAGGATTTGATCTTCAACCAGGTAGGGGGTTGAAGAAGTCTGTGGAAGGCTGTTGTCTCTGTGTCTGGCCTGATGGCCAGCCTGTCGCTCTGCAGAGCTGGGGAAAACAGCTGGGTATGAGATAGCACAGTAGGACAAGGGCAAATGCAGAGAATCCAAGGAAAGTCCAGAACCCCCCCGGGCTGTCTCCTACCACTTCCAAATTGAACAAGCAAGGGTGACCTATGGAATGAGCCGGACTCTTTGCTCCCGAGCTGCATATAGGACTTGCAGATCTGCTGGAAGCGGAACCAACTGCAGGTGGGGCTGCTGCCCCCAGCCAGCAAGATGAGCCAGCAGCTCTGCTACAGCAGTGCCTGGCACCCACACCGACCTTCAGGATGTCCTGGCCACTGATTTACTCCTGCCTTCTGAATTCCAGGCAAATTTCCCTTCAGAGGTCAGCCCTAACCCACACCACACAGAGGAGGACGTTCTGGGAAATTTAGTTCCAGACTAGCTAAGTTGATTCAGTTGATTCAGCAAAGCTATCATAATAATTAAGTTTTAGATACTCTTGGCATGAACATATAAGCAGAAAGTACCACATAGTGTATATTTAGTAAATTATTATTATTTTTAAAGATTTTATTTATTTGACAGAGAAAGAGAGAGAGTGAGAGAGTGAGAGAGAGCACAAGCAGGGGATGCAGCAGAGGGAGACAGAGAAGCAGGCTTCCCCAAGCAGGGAGCCCAACATCAGGCTCCATCCCAAGACCCTGGAATCGTGGCACGAGCTGAAGGCAGATGCTTAACTGACTGAGCCACCCAGGCGCCCCTTTTATTATTTTTAAATCATTTTTTAAATTGAGGTCTAATTGACATACAGCATCATACTAATTTCAGGTGTTACAAAATAACGGTTTGATATTTGTATGTATTATAAAATGGTCACCACAGGTCTAGCTAACCTTCATCACCATACATAGTTATAGGACTTTTTTCTGATGGTGAGAACTTTTAAGATCTACTCTCTTGGCAACTTTTAAATATGCAATGCAGTATTATTAATTATAGTCACTGTGCTGTACATTACATCCCTATGACTTATTTATTTTATAACTGGAGGTTTGTATCTTTTGAACCCCTTCATCAAATTTGCCCATCCTCCATGCCCCCACCCCTTGCAACCACTAATCTGTTCTATTAGCTATTTTTCCCCCCGGATTCCGCATATAATGAGGCCGTATAGTATTTCTCTTTCTCTGACTTATTTCACCTAGTATAATGCCTTTGGGGTCCATCCATGTTGTCACAAATAGCAATATTTCATTCTTTTTTATGACTGAATAATATTTCATTGTGTGTATGTTCATTTATCTAGTGATATATCTACATATCTATATGGTGGTATATATAGATAGGTGTATAAATTGATATTAAGTATCTATTCATGTACATCTTGGCCTTCTGTATGTCTTCTTTGGAAAAAAATGTTTCGATCCTCTGCCTACTTTAAGATCAGACTGCTTTTTGCTATTGAATTGTATGAGTTCTTTCTATGTTCCTTATATATTTTGGATATTAGCGTCTTGTCAAATATGTGACTTGCAAGTATTTCCTCCTATCACCTTTCATTCATTTCACAGGTTGCCTTTTAGTTTTGTTGATGGTTTCCTTTGCCGTGCAGAAGCTTTTTAGTTTGATGTTGTCCCACTTGGTTATTTTTTTTCTTTTGTTGGCTTTACTTTTGCTGTCCAATCGAAAAAATCATCACCAAGACTGATATAAAGGAGCTTCCTGCCTATTTTTTCCTCTAGAAGTTTCAATGAATTATTATTGAATGAATGAATGATTTAAAGAATAATACTGAGTTTTAGTCTGTAACCTTTTGGTGATCTCAATTTGGCAGTTTAACACAGGGTTTGGAACATGGTTGGTGTTGGGTGAATATTTATTGGCTGAGTTACTGAGTGGTATGGCAGGAGGGACAGAGGACTGCCAATCAGGAAGCTCTGGGGGAGGGGGGTGTGGTCCCGGTCCTGCTACTAGTTAGCTGTGCCGGATAGGGTTAATCACTTCAGCTCTGTGGCCTCTGTTTGGTGTAAGGGGGTCAGATGAAATAATTCTAAGTAAGCTTTTGCTTAGAAATTTTGCGGTTCCATGAGTTGATCTGATTGCTTTCCAAACCAAGTACTTGATATATAGAACAAGAGTCTCAGAGTGTCAGGGACCATTGTGAAAAGCAGTGCTGCAGAGGCCCCAGCGCTCAGGGTCCTGCAATCCAGCAGTTTGTTTGAGGATCACCTGGAGGATGGATGATGGGAAGTGGAAAGACAGGTGCAGAAAGGGGGATCACAAGAGCACACCCGGCCAACTTCGCCTGCTTGCAAATTGTGCCTCACGCTGGCTCTGACTCAGTCTGAGTCTGGTTTCTCAGTCACGTCAATTTTTCTGCTGTGCTTATTCTCCTCTGTGGCAAGGTTCCTGGTCCCATAGCAAGTGGCAGCAGCATCTTAGATTCCAAGGCATTCTGGGACACAGACTCGTGCCTTGAAAAGCCTTCCCGCTCTCCTTATGCACAGATTTTTTTTCTTTCTTTTTTTTTTTATAAATTTATTTTTTATTGGTGTTCAATTTGCCAACATATAGAATAACACCCAGTGCTCATCCCATCAAGTATGCACAGATTTCTTAAAACCATCTCAATTCTGCAGGCCTTCTCATACACACACTGTTTGTGTGGTGCTTGGCCGATGGTTCCAATTCTGAGGACTTGGGGAAAACGGAGTGGGAAGTCCTTTATTATTATTTCTTGTGCCCTTTCCTTAAGCAGCTATTCTTTTCTTTCTAAAGGTAAAAGATGTCACATGTAGTCTTTGAGCACAAGACAAGAAGAATCTCTAGCTTAGGCCACAGTAAACTATAAAAACCATGCACCTCCATTTCTGTGTCAGATGAAACAATCATTTTCCTATGCACATCCCACCCTGGTCACATCCCAAGACCTTTGAGCTGCGAGGACCAATTCGCACACAATTTTAAATAGTTTATCTAGACCTTAAAGTCAATCCTCAACTGTTTACTGAGTAGCTACTATGTTGTCAGGCTACAAAGGTGCTTGGGGAATCCTGAAGTATAACCACCCCTAAGACTTTTCAAGAATGAATCATCTCTTTGGAAATAGAACAAACACATGAACAATGAAGAAACTGAGGTACGTAATAGGTGACTTAGAAGCCCAGTAGGGCTTTTGGAAAGGGCTTTATAAATCTATGGGATTTGCAGAGAAATTTTCTTATGGGTGTTGGGCACAAAATTGGGCTTTCAGCAGTTGTCAAGGAAGAGGACCAGCACTCTGAACTGGCCATGGGAGTGCCAGAGAGGTGGAAACAGCCCCCGAGGCCCATGACGAGTAACAAAAAAGTAGAAGGAACACTGGGCAGCTGGCTAGTAGGACTTCTGTGTGTTTTTGAACTCATTTTTCCTTGATATTTGTAGACCTTTCTAAGGCGAGATGCTGGAATGGAGTTTAGGAGCTCCCCGGCACAATCTCAGTCTAGGGATACGAGCCTCTGTTCTTGGAAAAATAATTTGAAAGAATTATAGTCCGAGATAACCAGTTTGGATTCCTGGGCCTAGAGCCACATTCCTAGAGCCTTTCCTATTTTTACGGTGCAGACTCTCTCTTCTTGCTTCTCTCCCTCCTGGCCTTTTAGCTTCTATCGGTTGTGGCCCTAAAAGGACTTTGCAGGTGGCAGTACTAAAATAAAATAAAATAAAATAAAAATAAATAAATGCCTTACCCCCCATAAAATACTTCTTTAATTTATGCCTTTCCATCATCTCGTATAGCTTTCCAAAAAAATGAAACACGTACATAAAGACAAACTACACTCAATACGCCGAGCCAGCCAGGGGGAGACGAGCCTCTTGATCATTAACCAAGGCTCGGCGGAGGAATTAAGTTGTTTGATTCGTCGCTCCAGGCCTGGTGAAATAGGTAGTATTTCATTTCAATCCTTAGTGGGCTTCAGGCTGCCAATATCTGGGCTTTGAAGTGGTTTCACCCTCTGTGATGTAACTGGATCCCCGGTGCGAGGCCTGAAGAGGCTGTTTCTCATACTCCCTTGTGCTCACACTAGTCACTGGTGGTTTGCAGCCGGGGAACCCGATCTGACTGCCCCTCTGGTTTCCAGCAATTCTCCCCAGGGTCTCTGTTTCCTTCACTAGATGCTCTGAGAGATTGGGGATCAGTACATTCTGCTTGTACGCGGGTGCCTGTGCGTTTGAGGAGGCAGGTGCTGAGGCAGGGGTTCAAGTGCTGTGAATTTCAACCGATTTTCACTCTGATTTCATAGGGACTGTACTAACCCCCTCTTTTCCGGATGGGGGTGGTTTATCCACATCGGCAAGGAGCTTATTTGGCTCTTTAGTTTCCATTAAGAACAGTAGCCTGATGCTTTTCCTGGTTGATTATTGAAGGAAATCAGTATTTCATTAATCAGAATCACTGTCCGTACTCCAAGGGTTTTCCAGAAGTTATAAAAACCTAAACTCTCTCTGTCCAATCTTTTACCACGGCCAGTTGTGAGAAATTATTTGTTTAATTTTTTTTTTTTTTTTTTTTTTAGAGAATGCACGAGTGGTGGGGGAGCAGAGAATCCCAAGCAGGCCCCAGGCTCAGCACAAGAGCTGGTTGTGGGGCTCGATCTCACGACCCCGAGAGATTATGACCTGAGCAGAAAGCAAGTGTGGGACTTTTCTTTTTTTTCTTCTTTTCTTTTCTTTTCTTTTCTTTTCTTTTCTTTTCTTTTCTTTTCTTTCTTTTCTTTTTTTTAAAATGTGGGACTTTTGATGGACTGAGCCACCCAGGTGCCCCGAGAAAGTTTTTATCGAAGATTTTCTGAAAGAGAGAATCAGGCTTTCCACACCTTACTTTACCTTTGAGTAAAACCACAGCACCAGAAAGCTGTGTGCTGGGGAGATATCTTGGCGTCTTGCAATCGATACTTGCACTGAATTTCACCCTGCGGTGGTCTCCAGCCTATGCCAACCAATGATATAGGGAAAGCTGTGTGAAACGTGTGATATTTATTGTAGGGAAGTTTTTGAAAACGTTATCTTATACGCCACAGGGACATTTTTATCAGGTTAACAACAACAGGACAAACAAGCAAAGAGATGCTCTCATGTCTCAGCATTAGGGAAAATGTGCTTCTCCTGAGCTATCTTAGGAAAAGCAATTTCATAGCAGAATATATATATATATATATTTATATATAAATATATTTATATATAAACAATATTTATATATATTTATATATAAACAATCTCATTGGATTGGTCCCTGCTGATTTGAAATTTTTCATAGTTTGTACACGTGATTTTGATCTCCAAGTGACTGTGGCATGTCTTGGAATTTGTGCTCGTGGGACATTCTTTTGCAAAATGTCAAGAAGCTTTTGGCTTGTTTAAAATCATGGCCTCAAAAAAAAAAAATAAAAAAAATAAAATCATGGCCTCAATCTACTGCATCTGACCTATAGACGCTCATTTGTTTTGCAGCTCATAGAAGAGTCCAGGGAAAGTAGATGGTGTTTATTTGACAATGTTTTGCCATATGGAGGTTAAATTGTGTTTCTTCTGCTATCAGCTCAAATTATTTTTCTCTAGATCTCTTCACACTAGGTGGCAGGAGTGGCTCATAGAGGAGTTTAATTCCCTCACCAAGAACTTTGATCGCCTTTGGGGGAGAAGGAAGGAGGGCAGTAAGGCAATTATTTACAGTGGACTGTGGCAGGTCCTGCTCTGGTGAAGTGAGTGGCTTGGGGGAGGGTCTGATTCCAAGTCTGTGGCCCCACACATGTTCTTTCTGTCTCTACTTTTGTACCAGAGAGAGACAGAGAGATGGGGGGTGGAGGGAGGGAGAGAAGGGGAGAGAAAGAAAGGGGGGGGGGAGGAAAAGAGAGAGAGAGAAGGGGAGGAAAGAAGAGGCAGGGGGTGGGGAGAGAGAGAGAGAGAGAGAAGTGGGGGTAGGGAGAGAGAAAGAACACCTTCCTTTTTGCTTTTACAAAAGTAACCAGAATCTCATTGAATAAATAACAAGACAGATGAGAAGTCCCACGCCGGCCTGGGAGGACTGCAGAAGCCACAGGCTCTGTCACTGCTGATGTCACTGTCCAGAGTGGTGAGAGGTGCCAGGTTAGCCCCGCTCCTACTTGGAGTTCTGTGCACGTATTGCCTTCGGATCATGGGCAGGTGGCACGAGAAGTGGGCAGTGGGTCACACAGCCTTCTTCTCTGACCTGGCTTCGTCTTGGGCGAGTCATTGAATCTCCTTAATGCTAAGTTTCCTCATCAGTGAAATGGGGTTAATAATAGTACTTGTTTCATTGTGTGGTTTTGAGAATTAAAGGAAATAATACCAGTGAAGTGTTTGGCATCTGGTAAGAGTACAGGGTATGTTAGTTGTCATTGTTTTTATTTTTTTTTATTTTTTATATTGGGCCAGTCAAACGCTGTGAACTTCAGTTTCATGACCCATAAAATGACAGTTTTGAATGGTATGACTTCCAAAGTTTTTTGTAGCCTCCAAAGTTGGAAAATTTGTATACCGTGTGTGCAGTGTTTATAGCATTTTTACATCACTCATAAGGTCTCCCACATGGTTGGGCATACAATAGTTAATTGTGCATTTATGAAATGCTTTTTGAATTCTAACTGAATAGAAAATATACTTTTAATGTAATTTATTTTACATTTAAGAAGATGATTAAGGCATAAATAACATATTCTATTTTTTCCCTCTGGTTGATTCATTTAATCATTACTTTTAAAGATTTTATTTATTTATTAATATTTGAGAGAAAGAAAGAACAAGAGAGCACAAGCAGGGGGAGCAGCAGAGGGAGAGAGAGAAGCAGACTCCCCGATGAGGAGAGAGCCCGATGTGGGACTCGATTGTAGGACTCCGGGATCATGACCCGAGCCAGAGGCAGATCTGACTGACTGAGCCACCCAGGTAGCCCTCATTTAATCATTACTTTTAAAATAATGAGCATTTTTGGACCAAATCCTTACTGCATGCCAAGAACTGAACAAGAAGCCACGAGGGATAGAAAGTTAAGATAAAACATGATTCCATGTCCTCAAATACCTGAGCTCTGGGTGAGGAGACAGACGGTGACAGGGGCACAAAACTGGAGTCTGCATGGGGCCCCATTGGAGTATAGGGTGGACGTCCCTGTTATATTGGGTAATTGCAAGCCATTTGTGTAGCTGGTGCATAGAAGGTTTACAGAGAATGGTAGGAGATGGGGCTACCTAAAAATATCTTCTAGGTCTGGAGTGTGCCTAGGCTATCAGAACAGCCACATTTGAAGTTTAAATTTATATAAAATGCTTCATCTTTGATCGATGGAAATATAATACTGGCTTTATTTTAACAACTTGGTCTAAAAATTCCCTATTAGAGAAATGATAACAGTAACAACTGTATTATATTTTATAACTTATGAAATTTCAACATTAACTTATTCGTTAATCATAATAAGAGTTTCTTGCGCTTGATGAGCCCATATTATTTACCAGGTGCTGCATCTGGCACCTGACATATGTTACTTCATTTATTCCTAATTGGAACCCTTTGTATCAAGAACAGAGGTTTGCCATTAGGGGGTGCTAAGGTGGGGAGAACCGGATTAATTTCTGGGAGGTCAAAGACCATTTCTATTCATCTACCCATTCTATCGCTAGCCTCTGGCATGGCGCCTGGCACATAGCAGGAATTTAAGTGACATTTGCTAACTAAATGAACTGAGTTGTCCAGGTTGGTATAACTAGTAAGTAGTGGAGTCAAGTACAAAGGTACTTGATTTTGACAATTTAGATTGGATATAATCATGGCTAGAGAAAGTCTAATTTCTGTAATGTGGAAGCAAATCAAGCTCAGTTTATGTCTTTTTGGCCATAGATCCTTGCTGAAAAGGAATACACTCTTGATAGTCATGTGGTTTTCATTTATCAAGGATGTTGACTCTTTGGTGAGATGGTCTTGAACTATGCATAAGATGGCAGAGTAGGGACTCTACCCCTTTCTCAATGAGATCGGTGTGATGAGAAAAGGAAATAGGATGAAATGGGAATGAAACATCGTTTCTGTTCACTTTTCCTTCTCTTAGAGCTAAGGATCTAGGACCTTCTACTTTTTATTTGTATTGAATTCTGGCTCAAAGGGATTCAGGGAGACTGATATTGGCTCGGGCAGTGAGATATGAGGAAGCTCCAAATGTTGAAATAAGTGTGTGTTTCTAAGAAATCTTCCTTCTCATTTTTTGTTTGATCAAACAACCTCTAAAGACATTCTGTTATTTTTTCAGCTTCTGGTCTTAAAAGGCAGATTGATCAACAGTTTGGGAAAATGTACCTATTAGACATTGTTTGAGACTTTTCAGTTTATTCTCTTTAAAAGTAATAATCTTCTCCTTAATGAACTTGATTAATTCAGCAAATAGCTATTGACTGCTTACTAAATGCTAGGCCCCATGTTGGGTGCTGGGGATACAAAGATGACAAGACATAGCTCTTGCTTTCAAGGATGAAGTGGGAGATGGACTTGGAGGCAGATCATTTTGTCCTTGCTGGGTGTGAGACCCTCAGTGGGGAACATGCAAATGCCTGTGGGTGTACAGAAGAGTTGGAAACTGAGGCCAGAGATAGTTCCCATCACTGGCGACTTGAAGCCAGGAGAGTACTGTAGACTGAATTTGTCCCCGGAGTTCATTTGTTGAAATCCTAATGTCTAATGTCATAGAATAAGGAAGTGGGAACTTTGGTAAGGCGACTAGGTTATGATAAGGGCAGAGCCCCCGTGAATGGGATTAGTACCCTTATAGAAGAGACCCCAGAGGGCTCTCTTGCCCCTTCCCCCACATGAGGATACCTGGGAAGTCGGCAATCTATAACCCAGAAGAGGATCCTCACCAGAACTTGATCATGCTAGCACCCTGATCTTAGACTTCCCTGCCTCCAGAACTGTAAGAAATAAATTTCTGTTATTTATCAGCCATCCAATCTATGGCATTACATTAGAGCAGCCTGAACTTCTGGGAAGGTAAAGGAGAAGGGAAGGCCTTGGGAGGGGGGGCAAAATCACCTGCTGAGTATGAATGGGTGAAGAGTTTCCCCTCCCACTGGCAGCAATCTAATACCTTCATCTCATCGCTTTGATGACCAACAGCTCCCAGATTTTAGAACCAGATTTAGTACTGTATTATTGTGGTTTGTTTTATATCTACCAGTTAAAAGAGGCCGAATGGAATTGACCTAGATGGTTCTCAGGTGGAAAAGCTGATGCTCTCCTCTTCTTCCTCCATGGGCAGCTCACTGACACGTGCACTTCTCATGTTGTCCTTAGATGGGACTCTGAGGTGCTGATTTCTCTTTGGCCATTGATCTTGAGTCTGTGATATTTTTGATTGCTCCTGCAGCCTCTTCTTCTTGTTTTCCCTCCTTGTTTCTATTCTGTCGTTCGACCCATCCTGAGATGATCCCGATTTTTTCTAAGAAATGTGGCACAAAGAAATACCTCCCAGAAATTAATACATTGTAAGAAATGTATGCACAAATGTGGCATAAACCTAAGTACAAAGACTTTTGGGTAGAACTTTTGAGTATCTCTATCTACTGTTAAAGATGGAAGGATTTCTGGAGATCCAGAGACTTGGTAACACGTTCAGTAATCTGACCAACTCTGCTCTTGAGTTCTGATTTTAGCCTAGTTTACCAGATGGAATCCACGATCGTCAACATGTTAGACCAATGTTAAATCTGACAACGCCAGCATAACAGTTTGTCTCATGATTAGACACGAAGGGCAGGTAGCAGTCATTCAGAAACCCTGAAATGGCAAAGTTAGGGAATTGGGTTTTGAAAATGAGTCACCCAAACATTTTCTTTCCAAACATCTGCAGGTTGTTAGCCTGATTTATTTTGAATTAAAAAATCTTTTTGAGCTGGCTGACAGCTTATTTTAATTCCCAGCTGTTAAAATGTTTCAGCAATTGGAATTAGGGGCTGTGCCATTGCTTTTGATGTGGTGGGAACCAGTTCAGCACTCAGGTACACCTGGGGGACCTGCCCCTTCTCATCATGGTCCTTCAGTTTTATTCCTTCTGTTTAAGAGCTTGGTGCTTTGAGCTCTTTGTTTACGATTTGCTCGGGTCTTATAGCACTGGTGGCCAAGGGAGTTTAGCTCATATTCCAGGATGTGGTGGCTTTTATCCAGCACCTAGCACTTTGCGGCTGCCTTAGATTCTTTCTGGAACAAGTTTGGGGAATAAACAAATACATAAATAAGTTTATATTTAATTGATATTGCCTCCTCCTCTCCCAAAATATGCTGAAATAATTTTTCTACTCAAAGCTGTGGTTCTTACAAATGTTTTTAAGATTTCTTTGTAGATTGTTGGCTTGGTAAGGGCTTTTGACTTGTTCCTCACTTTTCTCTGGTTGCGGGTGAGCACCTCTCATTTTTGCTGTGATTTTGGGTAGGAAACCTGGGGATGCAGTCTCTTCTCTCCTGATCCCAGCCACCACAAACAGTAACACCACCACCTCCATCTACTATTACTATTATCACCTACCACTCCCACTTCCACCAAGAAGCCATTCCTTGGCATTCCTGATTCTCCAAGCATAGCATCCTATTATTCATATTACTTTTATTGTCTAACTGCTCCCAAAGAATTATCTATACTAGTTATTTTTACCTCTTTCGCTCACCTTTATGCCTCTTTCCCCCCTCCCCCATATCCACTGTGGCTCATCACTGGCTCATCACTGGCTCATCACTGGCTCATCACTATATCCATAGCCCACCATTCTGTTGAGACTGGGCTCTCAAAGGTTAAAGTGGCTGTTTAATTGAGATTCAGTTCTCTTGTCACCTGACTTCTTCACTTGTTCACTGACCTCTGTGTATCTGTGTTAAGGGAAACTTTGAGACCAAAAACTAGAATGATAGACTGGGGACATTAAATGCTAGAGTAAGGGTTTAGGGGGCTATACAATAGGCATTGAAGGAGCCAATCCTGCTTTTAAACTAAGGAGTAAATAGATTAATCTAAAGATGAACAAATGGTTGGAGTCTAAGTGGAGAAAAAATACTGAGTGTATAAATTAGAATAACGATAAAGAGAATTGAATGTCAAGCAAAGATTGGAGAGATATTGAAGGAGTCTAATAGAAGATATGAGGGTTGATAAAATATGTGGAGGGAAAGTGGCAAGAGAGGCAAGGCCTCCCTTTAATTGTGTCCCTCATCTTTGATCTTCATGTTTTGACTCATACTCTCTCTCTTTCCATAACATCCTTTCTTGGTCATCTCTGTTGATAAAAATGTTATTTTTATGAACTCTTTTTTGATTGTCCCAGGTAGATATTACCTCTAATTTCTAAAGATTCTGTAGTACTTTGTACATATTAACTTTTGTCTCATTATTTTAGGATGACAATCCCCTCAGTCCAGTTTTAGGCAGATGGCATGTTGTTAAGGGTGTGATGAAGACATAGGAATGAGGAAGGTAGAAGGGACTGTTGATAGGTATAAGGTTATGTAGTCTAATGGGCATGGTGGACCACGGTGGAAACTTCATTTCATGGGTAGTGTGAATTTGTATTTCTATCATATCTTTATTCTTTTTATTTTAACTTGTGATAAAGTTAAAAATTAGGCTCTCAGGAGCTCTCATTAGAACGAATAGGAATCACTTAGCCTTTGGTAAATATGACACACTTTCTACATCTCTCAGTGAACTAGAAGAGGGTGCTGATTTTTCTTTTTGGAAACTGAAAAAATTTTTCTGCTTGCGATTTTAAGTTAGTCTATTCACCATTATTATCTCCTGAGAAACTTTCTGAAGAATTTATACTCCTGTGGCTGAATGCAGCATAGTTGGTTTTCTGGAAAGATGCATTCAGACCCAACAAAACCATATTATTTTCCCAGTAGGCTTTTCTTTCTCCAAAAAACGTCATATTTGGACCCTTACAAAAAATGTAGTATTGAGTGTTGAGTGCTATATTGAGGCAAATATTTTCTGCTTCTACCCTTTTATTTTAAATGTGACTAAACTTTGAGATCATTTTAGAAGCATAGGGTAATATTTCTAATTGGGGGATGAGTTACATGGGCACTTTTTAAATGACACAGTATGACACATCTGCACATTAAGAAGATGACTGGCTTTCTGTTTTTCCTCTTTCTCTCCATTAATACATAAACTACTTTGCCGATTTCAGTGATGAGTATAATGCTTTGTCTCATCAGTTTTTTTGCATTACAAAGGGTTAGACATTTAGAATTTATGAAAAATGTGAATTTCAGAATCATCTTCAAAGATTCTGTTCAGGAGTTTAGGGCTGGGGCCCCATTTTCTTGTTCTTTCTTTTTAAAAAATATTTATTTATTTATGTATTCATTCATAAGAGACATACAGAGAGAGGCAGAGACAGTCAGGGACTGGGATCCCGGGACTCCAGGATCATGACCTGAGCGGAAGGCAAATACTCAACCACTGAGCCACCCAGGTGCCCCTGGGGCCCAATTTTCAATATCTACCACCAATAGCCCATCTTCCCTAAGAGACTTAGACACATTGGATTATGGGCCTTTGACTTGGCCTTTGACTGCATGGTCAGTCTGCAGTGGCTGTGCCCATGTGGGAGCAGCCATGACATTTAGATTTTTAAGTTTCTTCTCTCTCATCTCTTCCAAGAGAAATTATAGGACATATATCCAGTTACAGCTCAGAACATGTCAACTGAGAGGATTCTCTAAAGTTACCTGCCCTCATGACTTGGAACCTCTTATTCTTAGGTTGCCACAATCTTGCTTACTCAGGGAATCCTCTAATAGCCTTTAAAAAAAAGTACTCTGAAGAGTAAGTTAAAAATAAAAAGTATTTCACATGGTATTCAGGTATCAGTGAAGGATTTGGGCTGAATGACTCTGAAATTCTATAATTTAATAAAATGTTCTTCTATAATATTATACTCTACATTAAAATGACATAAAAATATAGTAAAACTTTCTTTGGGAGAATGTGTAGCTAAAGTTGTGAATTTACTTCTCATCTCTTTCCAGCCATTCCTTTCTCCCTTTTGTGTGAAATAACTTGCCCTTATAATTTACCATGTGATTAGTTTGGTGCATCAATATTACAACGATTATGGTAACCGGCCTGGATACTGGCATTGTTCATTAATTCTTATAAAGGAAACCAAGACAAGTCAAAATGTCAGAACCAGTTTAGTAATGGGGTCCCAGTTATGGTTGTATGTACATAAAAGATAGTGGGAACTAGATGCTATTTATGATGCTGTATCAAGTGTGTGAAAGACCTATTGTCATTTCTTTTTTTTTCTCATTTTATTCTTGTTTGCCTCATATAAGGTTAAGTGTCATCATTTCAGTTTTGCAGAGCAGAAAGCAGAGACTCAGCGAGTAGCCTGCCTTGACCACACTACCAGATGAGCAGCAGAGGCAAAGTACAGCAACTCTATCCTACCTAACATCGAAGTCTGCTTTCCACACCATACTGGGCCGTTATGATGCTTAATTCAGTTTAGGGATATTAACTGAATCCAAGTAAGTTTTGTTCTGATTCTGTCGAGGAACAGACTCTTTTGTAAAGTTACTTGCAGTTGATTGTACGTGGCTCGGCATAGCTTATAGTGTCTATGGTGGCAGGGATATATATCTGGAGATGTGGACAAGATCAAGACAGAGTCGAAATAGCTATGTGCAGGGTCTCAGAACCCTTGACTGACATTTGCCTCCTGGGACAGTTCTGATCTCACTGCTCTTCCATCACCTCTTTCTTTTCGAGACTTAACTCACCCCCACCCTAACCCTTCAGGTTGGTGGGTGTCCCATTCACAAGGGAGCAGATACCAGATGTGAGAAATTGAAGAAACAGTTGTTGGGCAATTGTTCTTATGAGTTATGTACTCGGGCTCTTGGTTGGAGGGCTCTGATCTGAAAGCTTGCTTCAAATCCACTGAGAAAGCAGCGTGATTTAAGTGGTGAACTGGGCAGGCTGAGGAGGCCGGCCGTGAGGACTAATTTGTTCTTTAAGTTTATCTAATGGTTTGCAAGAGTTGGAAATATCTGTTCGGGAGATGTGATGGATTCTCCTAGGAAACTGACGTCCCCAGATCATTCTTTAGAAACTGTTTTCAGAAGCGAGACAAGTGGCTTGAATCTATTGACAAAGGGAATCAGCTCTGCGCCTGTGACTGGGTCAAAGACCCCAGGCATGCCTGTCGCGATACAACGTGGATGTTTGTTCAGGGGGCAAGTGCTCACGCTGAGTGATTTTCAAAGCTGTTGGAGGGCATTTATCAGGCTTTTAAACTCTAGATACTCTTTCCCACGGTGTGAAGGCCAAGAGAAGGGATCCCGGGCTCTCTTCCCTGGCCCCCAGGATGGGAATTCAGGGGGAAGAGGTCACCTATTCTTATGCCACAAAAGAAAACTTATTCATCAGTTTTCAAGTCAAGGCGCTTCAGAGTCTGCAAATAGGGAAATAGCGAAGATCTCATCAGCAGGGCTCCACGCCCCCCAATCTGGTGCTGCAATGGCGGGGGTCTTGTCCTTCTTCAGGTGCAAAAGGAGTGTTCTGGACTTCTTTTGGTAAAACTCCTTCCAATTCCAGTAAAACATGCATTCCAAAGCCATCGTCTTTTTTACTACTTACTAGGGGGAATCTGAGAGAAAGAGAAGAGAGCAAACAGCTGAAGTGGATTTACAGTCACTTCTCCGATTGCTTTTCTTGCTGAAGGATATTTCATATCACAGGATTTTCCTTCTCCTCTGTACTCTTGATACACCCAATATCGTCCCCAACACAGATTAAAGATGACACAGGGTAGGGGAGAAACAGGAGGAAATTACATTTTAAAGTTTTGTTCCATTTGTATTACCAGCAATTAAAAGTCTTTGTGGTCTCCACCCCAGTTAAGGCAGTGGGACCATGAGGCCGCCCTGCTGTGAATTCGTTTCCAGTCCAGCCAGCTCAGACAACACTCGGATGGATTAACGGACCCTGCTAGACTCCGACTCCCTCGCCTCGCCTCACTGAGCACAGCCCCAGGCTTCAGTGGCTGCACGTGTGAGCACACCACTCTCGCCCTTGACCCAAAGCACATCCTGCACTTGGTGCATGCATGAACCGTGCTGCACCTGCGGCCCGGGATGGCAGTACAAAGCCGACTGTGTGTTCCTTGGGGTGGCAAAGGACCTGCGGTCGCTCCCCTGCCCCAGAGAGGGAGCCTCCCTTCTTACCCCACCTTTGCCTGTGCTTCTGGGGTCTGTGGATGGCTTAGATCGAGCCTCTTGGGGGAGGTGAAATACAGCTTCACTCTGCAACAGCTGAGGTTTGCTCATGGAAGCAGAGGTGCTGGAGTCTCAAGCCTATGATGTGGCTGATGCCAGCATTTCTTAGTAATGAGCCTTGCAGACACATCCCAGGAGAGGAAGTTAGACTAGAGCAAGACAAGTGAGTGAGATTGTTTCAAGGCTACAAGGAGATTAAAAAAAAGGTAATTCCTCCTCATTTAGGGATATGAGATCCTCTCTCCTGGGTGAATCCACAGGCAGCATGGGGTTAGGGCTCCTGGCCTCAACCTGGAGATTTCATATAGGAGGAAATTAGGATGATGGGACTCTACGGAGGACCTGAATTATGAGTCAGCCCTGCTGCCTTTCAACTGAGTGTCCTGGTACAAGCCCTCCTCACCTCCCATCACTGCAAATCGCTCTGGCATCTGGGAGGCCGCCTGGATTTAGGGTCTGCTGTACAATGGAGGGCCAGCAGGGCTGGTGTTTACACCTGGGGTAGGGGCGCAGGGACACAAAAGTAAGTGCCTTGTACCCACCAGTCTTCAGTGATTGATTATTGAGTGACTGAATGAAAGATATTTTATGATACACTGACTTTGACAGTCTGTTGCCCCAGAACAGTTGAAAATGGGCTAATTTTTGAAGCTCAGAGCTGTCCCGTTCTGTCCTTCCCAGGCTTCTCCTCGGGCATCACATACCACCTGGTAGGCGTGAGATGTGTCAATCACTGTAGGCAGGAAAGCCTGGGGAGCAGTGTTTTGGTTCCTACCTATTACTTCAACATAAGCTGAATTTCTCTCACTTCTTATTTTTTAAGGGAGCAAGTTTCGCATTTTTTTTTTGTAGAACTGGCATAACTCAAATAGTGAAGTCCGTGGGGAAACAAAGCAACCACAACTCAAGATAATCCACTTGCACGAGAGGCTTCGGATGGTGGTTTTGATTTAACAAGTAGTGGTGGGATAATTGTGAGAACATGCTGCTGGGAAAGAGCACCTGGTCTGGTCAGCCTGATGTAGGGTGAGATGCATCATTAACCCTCGTGTGAAGTCCATGACCCTTGTCAATGTTAGGTACAAAATCCCAGGTTGGTGGGATTTGGTGGTGCAACTTTTGAGAGCTCCAAATGGTTTAATAAAGTTAAAAAAAAGAGAGAGGTGAGGGAGAAACAAAGAGTCCTCCCCACCTTCCCTGAGTAATGAGCCTCTTGGATGAAAGACTACCTTGTAAAGGTTTTTCTCTCCATTCTCCACTTCCCGCTGCCCAGATCTGGACGGGGGAGCTCCCAAATGGGGTAGCAGCTCCACATTTCTAATCCGAGCCCAGATGGATCTCCTGCCGTGCATACGCGTTGTTGAGCAAACTGGTAAATTAACCTGAGAGTCTTGCCTGAATGATGAGCTGCACGTATCAGCTTGAGCAGAACATTAGCAAGAGCTGGCGTAGGCCTCCAACCTCACCGAGTTTCCTCTCTCTCCTGCCAGTGGACATGACAGCTCAGGATAAGGTGACTGGGAGACCACGGGAGCAAATGTGACACAAGGCAGAAGGCTGTCTTGAGACCTTCCAGCTGGTTTGCATTTCCTCATGGGATAGGAGCCTTCTCCTGCAGGCTGGGAAGGCAGTGGGACCACCATACGATTTTATGGATCAGTTTTCACTTTTCCAGATGCAAAGAGAGGAGCCGTAATTACCTTGCGTACGTTTTGATAACATCCCTTGGGCAAGAGGTAGGTATAACTCACAACAGATAACCTCTGCTTTTGCTCCAGTGCTGTCTCCTTTATCTGCAACATGGGGGTGTTGAGTGATGCCACAGGCAGCTGGAAGGGCTCATTTATTTGACCTAATTATTCCCAATGTAGACCTGACTCATCAGAACGGGCTCTTCTTCAAAGGAAATGAGAGCCAGATTGTCTCCTTGGCAGCAATGGAAAACAAATGCTATCCACAGAATGGCTGTTAGATTGAAAAAAGGCGCAACTGGCTTTTGGGGCCAGGCGATATTTAACCATGTTACCAAGAATAGAGGGACTGGAGAGAGAGTAGTGTCAACTTCTGACATGCTAGTTTGCTCAAAATGTTCTTAATAAAATTAACTCGCCCTTGGATGCCGTGGACAAAAGTAACCACATACTCAGATCCCAGGCAAAAATGGAAACCTTCAGTGGGGTGTTTTTATTAATAACTGACTGAATCCCTATGGGTACAATGGGGGACTTTTTTTAATCTTTTTAAAAGATTTTATTTATTTATTCATGAGAGACACACAGGAGGGGCAGAGACATAGGCCGAGGGAGAGCCCTTCCTGAGGGGAGCCCGATGCAGGACTCAATCCCAGGAACCCAGATCGTGACCTGAGCCAAAGACAGATGGTCAACCACTGAGCCATGCAGGCATCCCAGTGGGAGACTTTTCACGTGGAAGCCTTATGATTTCTTGGTGCTCTTTGATGCTCTACTGAAGAATTGGAATTATCTCTTCTAAGGGATGCGGAAATGGAGAAGGGGAGTTGAAATGGCCCTCCTGTTACCATTAGGCACATCAAACACAGATCAGGAGCAGCATGCCATATTCCCTCTGTGAAGCCTCAGAGTGGACGGCCTTAGCTCAATGATGCACGACTAAATGTTGAAACTTCATCTTAGACAATTGCAAATTGCCCATACCGAAACGCAGGTGCACTGAAAAGAATCCTTTAAATGGTTCCTGGTCCCATCTTCCTGTTTTACGGTTGTGGTTCGGAACGTCACAACCCTAAGAAATTTGGGAAAGATGTGTACTTGGCTGATGTCCGTGGCACAGTCTGGCTCTCGGCCTTTTGTGCTGCAATTCCTCGAGCACCGTGAAGGCGCCCCATGGACCACACGGTTCCAGTGTCGCCTGTTGTCGCCAGAGAGGAACCTCCTAGAGCATGGCATTTGATCTCAGCCTGGATCCTGTTTGGGAAGAGGAGAGGGAATCCCACAGGCCTGTTGTTCAGTCACGTCCTCTAACACTGTAGCAAGGCACGCACATGGTTGCACTTGGCATTCTGACACGTGCATAGCGTGTTTTCATCTCTTCCCTGGAGGTGAGGCCAAAGCCTGAGGTTCCTTTTGACACAGCTCTGCGAAAACTCTGGCTTTGTGCTCTCCTGTGCTTTGCAATAACATACCAGCTCTGCGGTGTGGCCAATGTTTACTTAATTGGTGGGAGGACTTTTTAATATCAAAAGGAAAACATTTCTTCTGCATTCCACATAGGTAAGATGTGGTTTGCTGTGGTACAAGGGTAAGGATTGGGGGTGGGGAGGGAATGAAGAGAGGAAAAACAATCCTTAGGGCTAAAGTCATGGGAGGGGGTGGGTTGGTAGAAAAGAGAACCAAGTAATGGGGGGGGGGGAGATGAAAGATCAAGAGGCGTTGTTTTAGAGTTAGAGCCGTGACTGACCATATGCTTGTTTTGCAGTTATTTCCAAAAATAGATGATTAGTGGTGAGAAGCAACTGGTTTCTGATGCTTATAAGGGGGTCAGTTAATATTATTTCCAACTGTTGGGGTAAGATACAGGGTAGGCTGTGTACCTAACAGAAAGAGATTGCTAAACTTCACAGTGCATTGGATCAGATTTCATGGAGCTCTTTACTGCCTCGACAAAGCTGTTGCCAAGTAAGAGGAATTTCCCGGGGGTGGGGGGTGGGGGGTGGGGGGGGGGGGGGGGGGAAGGGGAGGAAGAAGGGGCTGGTAACTTGTGGCAGTCACTGCAGATATCCTATATTTTAAATAGTGCTAATCCACAAGCAATTGAACAGTCATTAAGAAACAGGGCCCAGTGAGTACAAAGATGGGCAAAGGCGACACACTGGAGACCATTTGGGTAGTGGGATGGTGTCCAACAGGGGAAATTAGTACTCTCTCTTCTCTAAAGACCCCTGGATGTGTGGTGACTCCTAGGACAGAGATTTCTCTTTTTTTTTTTTTTTTTTTTTTGAGATTTCTCAAACCTTTAATATTTCCTGGAAAAGAGAAGAGGTTGAGGGGGCTCTGTTTTCAGGGGAAGAACACCTCGCTGTAAGTTGTGTTGCTAAATGGTAAATGTTCATGCATTTCTACAACTTTGATTTATTTATTTATTTATTTTCTGTTTTTTTGGTTTTTTTTTGGATTTATTTTGATTGTGGTACTTATGCTATAGGTACCATATTACCTATAATCGACACCAAGAGAGTCGCAGGAGGATGGAGGCATGTGGATGGCAGAGAACATCCCTGGAGGTGAGAATCTGGCAACAAGAGATCCCAAAACGTAACAAATGCACCAATTTGAATTCTTCTCTGGATGCACATGGTACCTTTACCTCTCTCTAAACCTGGGGCATTGCTAGAGGTATTCATTTCTTGAAATGTTTGCAAGTCCTTGCAATGGATTGCTGCGATTTGCACTGAGGTATGTAGACGGGACATGCCTCAGATGGGAGGTTGCTGACTGAGTGTCAGTCCCGAGGGCTAACATTCCATCTTACGGATTACTCTATCCAGCTTTCAAGTTCAAGTTGAGCTCTGAACAGCTGTTAGGTCTTTGATGCTCATATCCCCAGAGCCCAATCTTTCAGTTGACTGCCTGTTGCAGAGCCATGTGCCACACACTCCTGGAGTGATGTAGGAAGTCATAGCCTTGGTCTCCTTAGGCACCGATGCTCAAAAGCTGAGGGCGAGGATCTGCAGAGATACGGGTTGATTTGTTGCTTTAATGCAGTCTTTCTTTTCAGATCAAGTGAAACAATATCATGTAATTATTAGTAGGTTTTATAAACATTTGTTGGGCATCTACCGTGTGTCAGGCTGAGATTCCAAGTTTAATAATACACAGAGCAGCCATCAAAGAATTTATATTTGGTGTATATTTCTCTCCCTTCGCTAGATTTGGCTTGTGAAGCAAGGCCTTATTCTTAGTTACCTTCTGATCTCTGCCATCTAGCACAGAGCCTGGTCCACATGTTGAAACAATGACGTGCAAAGAGCAGTTTGCCACGATATCCTCCTTTCTTGTTCTCTAACATCCTTGCCTTACACATGTCAGCCGATGGACTTCATCCCATCAAAATACCAGAACAGCTCTCTCTCCAGAGGCATATTTCCTGTCGCGCCTCTTACAATGACTGTGCGGAGAAACAAACTTTTTCCCTTTATGGCAAGGGTGACTTCCCACTAGTCCCACTTTACGGTGCCCCCGTAAAGGCAGATCTGTTTTTGTCCTTTTGTTCATTGTTATTTCTCCCCAGCACCAACAATACCATCTGGGACATAGTAATTACATGTTGATTTATTCATGATTATTTGTTGAATAAATGCAAAAAATTGAAAGCAGGACGAAACACCTTAACATATTAGGTTCGGTGAAGCTATGCGGCAGTAACAAGTAAATCTGGAAATCTCAGGGCCTGAGCACAGAGGTTTGTTTTTCTTTTCCGCAAAGTTGGCTGTGGGTCTTGCAGCCTTCCAGATCAGCTCCTTTTCCAGTTAACACTGGGATCCGGGATGGCTGTATCCTATAGCTGACCTGGAACATATAGCTTTTGGGTTGCTCTTATAGAGGAAGGGAGGGTGGAAGGGTTGCGTACTGACTCATAAATGCTTTTGCCTGGAAATGATGCATGGCCCTCCTGCTCACAGCCTTTTGGTTACAGGGCTGGGAAATATGGGTGAGCCCATGAGTATCCGGTGAGCATGCTGCGCTAAATATGTTAGTCAGGCTTGCAGAGGGATGCTGTAATGCCCTAGGAAAGCAAGTGTTGGTGTCCCATCCTCACTGTGGCCCCTCCAGTGTGTGCCTGCCACCTTCCCAATGCCAGCAGCTGCATTTCTTTGCCTGAAGTCTGTCTCGGGGAGCTGGAGCTTGCTTTGGCCTCCTGCTTTGCCTTTAGCATCGGAGGCTCCCAGTGTCAGGGAACCGCTCTACATCAGGCTGAGATTCAGGTTGAATAAGACACATAGCAGCCATCGAGGAGTTTATACTGTTGAAATTTCTGTCTCCCTCCCTAGGTTCAGCTTGTTAAAGGCAGCATCGACTTGATCGATAACTGATGGGAAGGAGTGTATTAATAGCTCTGCTCCGTCACCGCTCAGGTGGCACGAGCCCGAGGTGCATTTTCTACACTGGCTCCCAGTGATGGCAGCAGGATTAAGCTCTAATTGTCTGCAGCGATGACTCGCTTGATAACAAACCTGTCATTGGCTGTCTTCCCTTTGCCCTCTCACTTCCTTGAAAACTCCCCTGATGGTGTTTCTCGAGATTTCCTCTCAAATAAACTGTTTACACTTGATTTTGTGTTTTAGGATCTTCTTAAGGAGGAGCTCCAAACTAAAATAGAAAGTTGCCTAAATAGTTCGCATTCTGTGTGTGTATGGGTGTGTGAGAGAGAGGAAGAGAGAGAGAGAGGGACAATGTCATATAGATTTGGGAAGGACCTAAGGGAGGCCTCCTCACGGTCTACTTAGGTAGTTGGAATAAAATGAAAGAAATACAGAGGAGGGGAAGGAGAATACCTAAGATGCCAGAGAGACTTTCTCCTATAACTGTTGTTAAAACAAGAAAGCCTGGATCCTGTTATTACCGTACTGCTCCCTGAAGTCCTGGGGAGAACTTTCTCAAAGGCTTTCTAAGGTGGGCACTTCCTGGCCCATCAACACGAGAGCTGGGGTGGCTGGAGTGCTAGGTTTCTCAGCATGTCTTGGGAGGGATTCCAGAAGTGTCCTTGGATAGGCCAACACACTGCTGTGACCCCTCCTATGTGTGACACCATTCTCAGAGTCCAGGCTGGGTGAAGTCCTCAAGTGGTGACACTGGTCTTTGGGTGTTCCCCTCTGCTTTTAATGTTTTTTACTTCTTTTAGTGATCTCCTAGGGCCGCAGGATCAAATAATACTAAAGTGACCCTATAATTTGTCATCCAAACCAGGGCATTTTTGGTCTTACGATCTCATATACCAATGAGAAAACTAAGATGTCACATGAAGAATCCATACTCACTCAGCCAGTGGTGGGGCCAGGTTGTAAGGGGATGGGTACTTCCTTAATGTATCACCTGGTGTCCCATAGTGACCGGTGAGGAGCTTCATGGCAGAGAAATAGGGCTTGGGCTCCGAGGTGGGAGTCAGGACATACAGGCACAGTCTTGGGTTTGTTGCTCACTCCTAGGGGGAAATTTGGCAAGTCTTATTGTTTCTTTGGGGCTAGTGTTGGTTTCCATAAAGGACAGGCCTAGGATTGGGTAAATAATAATGATAATAGTAGCAACTACACTTTTGTATATTTAGTGGCTGAGACATAACAGCATGGACTCTGAAGCTGTAAACTCAGGTTCAAATTGCAACTCTGCCACTTACTAACGTGAGATCTGGGCCAAGTTACTCGTCAGGTTTCTTAACAGTATAATCATAGTACAAATGCCATATAATAAACCATACCTACTTAGCAAGTACAATTTTTAGGTTTTGATATGTGAATATGCCCATGAAGCCATGAAACTATGACTACAAACAAGATAATGTACCTCTACATCCTTCCACCAAAGTTTCTGCTGTCCCTTTCCTGATAGGATCTTCTCCCCACCCAGCCCCACTCCTCACGCCACAAGCAACCACTGATCTCTCTGTAGCTATAGGTTAGTTTGCATTTTCTAAAGACTTACATGAATGACCTTATGCAATAGATGCTCTTTTTGGCTTGACCTCTTTCACCCTGCATCTTTATTTTGAAATTTATTCTGTGTCATATCATTAGTTCATTCCTTGCTATTGCCGACTACCATTCTACTGCATGGATAAATTGCAGCTTGTTTATTCATTCACCTGTTGCTGGACATTTAGGTTGTTTGGGACTTTTTTGGATGTTACAAATGAAATGAAGCTCCGTGAACATCTATACGGAATTCTTTGCATGGATATATATTTTCTTTTCTCTCGGGTAAATATCTGGGAGTAGAATGGTAGGCTCACATGATATATATATAGATATACTTTAAGAAACTGTTAAATTATTTTCTGAAGTATTTTTACATTCTAAATTCTAAAGTAAAATTTACATTCCCACTATTAGTGTACAGTACAAGAATTTTAATTCCCTCCCACATCCCCTTCAACACTTGGTATGGTCATTATATTATCTTATTTTTGGTATGATCATTATTTTAAATAGGTGTATACTAGTATTTCATTGTGGTTTTGATTAGTTTTTTTTCCTCATGATGAACGATGATTAGCATCTTTTCATATGCATGTTGGCCATCATGTATCTATTAAAATCTTTTGCCCAGTAAAAAGAAATGTTTTTTTTTCTTATGTTTTGAGAGTTCTTTATATGTGCTAGAGAACAACTCCCTTATTAGATGCAAAGTTGTAAATATTTTCTCCATTTCTGTGGCTTGCCTCTTCATTCTTTGGCAGTATCTTTCCCAGAGCAAATGTTTTTAATTTTGATGAAATCCAATTTATCAATTTGTTCTTTTATACTTAATCCAAAGTCAGCTTTTCTCTTATTTTTTCTTCTAGAAGTTCTATAGTTTTAGGTTTATCTTTAAGCCCATGATCCATTTTGAGTGAATTTTTATATATGAAGGGATGTGAGGTGTGAATCAAAGTTCGGTTCTTTAGCATATACATAGCTGACTGTTCTAGCACCTGTTGTTGAAGACTTTTTTTTTCTCTGCTAGATTGCTTTTGTACTTTTGTGAAAAATCAGTTGTCCACATGTGTGGGTCTCCTGGACTTTCCATTATTTTCATTGTTTTGTTGTTGTTTTGTTTATATTTACATCAATACCACACAGTGCTCTGGATTATAAGCCTTGAACTAAGGTACTGTTAGTTTTCCAGTTTTGTTCTTCATTTTCCAAGTCATTTTGGCTCTTCTAGGTCTTTTGAATGGCTATATAAGTTTTACAGTTGGTCTGACAGTTTCTACAAAAAATCCTGCTGAGATTTTGATTGAAATTTTGTTGATCTTATACATCAATTTCAGGAGAATTGACATCTTAACAATATTGAGTCTGGTCCATGATCATATAAACTGGGATACATCTGAGAGTGAAAGAGGATGCTAGGATTGCTAGCACAAACCAGGGTTGTTTGGGGATGTACAGTCATCCTATCATGTGCCTTCTCATTACCCCACGTGATGACATCCCACTGGTGGCATGGTTCCCAGAACTCTCATCTACTCCTGTCAACTTCAAAATTTATTATGCTTCTAATACTATTAACTACATTCCTGGAAGAAATATCTCCATAAAGAAAACCCTAAAATACCAGTATTCCATTGACAGTTTTTCCTGCATGGCAGGAATGACAATGGGTAATCGGATAAATCAATCCCTAGTAAGAATTACCTGGCAGATGAGTTATTCTATTAACTTTTTCATTCTCCTCACTTAATGAATGTATCCAACTCATATATTCTTTAACTTATTTTAAGGACTAATTCTGACGGCAGTTTAGAAGGATGGTGTTTAAAATAGTTTTTAAACATCCATCCCTCTGAATTAAATTAAATAACGGCTATAAAATGCCCAGTATTATTTCTGGTACATCCAAAGCCATTGATAAGTTCTTATCCCATGGAGCACATCATAGCCTTGGGAAGTCCCTGTACACAGTCAGGAAGGGCTTTCCTGGGGAGGGGGTGGGAAGGATGTGAACCCTGGTCTTCCTATATTCTTCTGGGTGGATCAAAAGCGAAGCTCATAAAAAGTTGGCAAAAGAAAACTCAAAATATATCGTAGCAAAAAATCCGGATTAGTTCTTGGTATCACTGCCAACAATCATGCAAGATATTTGAGGACATGACCTTCATTGCCCTTTACGGTCATGCACTCAAGGGTCAGGGTTTGGGTGGTGTAGGAAGGAGGTAGTAGCTTTGAAGCCCTTTGCCCATTACTGTGAGCAGGAAGTGAAATATCAAGGATGTTATTCAAGAATTCTCTCTCTGCTTAATTCTGTTTCACTCTGACTTCCTGTGTATCTCTTCTGTGCTATGCTCCTACTCTGCACGGCTCTGAAGCCATTCAGGTGGTCAAGATGATGAGCTCAGCTGGTTAGGCTATGGGGCTAAGGAAATCAAGGTCATGGGTTCAGTCTCCATATGAGCCAATTAACTCTGCAGACAAAGAAATCCGTCCAAGTCCTCGGATGGCCTTACTGACTCTCACCAGCTGGCTTGAAAAACTGTGCTCTGTGGGGCCCGGGAACATGGGTGGCTAAATAACAGGCCTATCCTTAGATCTAGAGACTTCTCCCTGGAAGAGGCCTTCCAGACGTTAGAAACCTCTCATTACATTCTGGAATTGTTCATTAATCTGGCAGCACTTAACTTCAAGGCCTGGAGTTTATCTTGAAGTAATTTATGAGTGACTGAGGATTTTGCATTGTTGTAAAAATTGATTGTTGATAGTGTACCAGCCTACTTGATAAATGATTCCTTGCTTCAGCATGCCAGAATGCAGAGTCAGCTGGGTGAGACTGGAGCAGGGAGGCAAAGGGCTCACAAGTTGGGGCTTCAGATGTTGAGTTATTCATTTATAAACTTCCTTTGAGTGTCTTCCATGGGCTGGGCATAGTTTTTGATACTGGGGGTGGTGGGGATGTAAGTATTCATTGTTTCATGTCTCAATGCCTATTCCATGCTGGCATTATAGTGGACCCTAAGGGCACAGCAGAGTTTGAGACATGGCTCTCAGGGTGATCTGGGTTGAGGGCAGGGGATCTTAACCTTTGTGCCATGGACTCCCTTGGCAGTTTCGCGAAATCTATGGAAGCCTTCTTAGAGTGACATTTTTAGATGTATAAAATGAGCACATACAAAGGAAACCAGTTATAATACAGTACAGTCATCAAAATATTAAACAAATACATCCATGCTCAGTGCAAAGTATTGAACATGTAACCATGGTCCATGTCTATCCACGGCTCCTCCTCAGGGACCCTGTGTCATTTCTCAGCTGCTGTTTGGGGGTGTGGGGGAGGTTTAAGCCAGCCATGCTTTGAACCACATGTCTTGGTCCATCCAGGCACAGCTGAGTCAAGATACAGAAGCACTGATCTAGAGGCTGCTGTTCCATCTCAAACAACTGAGATGCTTTGACCAAAACTACTGTCCCAGTCAGTGGATCATTTTTAGGAACGTACAGTTGGGAAGCAGGACTGATTTCAGATATGGCTGGGAACTGAAGGTGAAGCAAAGCAAAAAGCGGACCTTGATGTCATCATGAGATGTCCAGAGCAAATGAGGGTCTGAGGAAGCTGAGTCAATGAATAGGAAGAGCCGCTATGAGAGAGAAGAGAGTGAATAAATAAATCACTTGTTATGGGGAGAGAGGCAGGCTAATGCACAGGAAACAGAAAAAGCCAAGGAGCTGAGTGGGGTTGAGGGCAGAGGGATCGTCCAGAAATCGTTCTGCCAAGATCTGTAGAATTGCTTTGTATCTAGAACAATCCTTTAGTTAGTGTCTCCACTTCTACTTTTCCCCAGGATTCTGGTGGTTCATCTTTTCCTGAATTGTACTGAAGGGCTAGCTTCCATTTTCTGGAAGAAAGAATGTCTGGCTGACATTCCCATTTTCTTTATTACTGTGTACATCCTTACAATAAACTTTCATGTCCCAAGGCAACTAGAGCAGATCTCTTTCCTTGTGATCAAGAGTCAAATGCAAACATGGCAGGGTGGGGTGAGCCCTCAGGGAATAAGGGGGGGACATCTGACTGCCTCAGGCATTAGGCGTGGGCAGCCTGTGCTGCTTAGCACACTTCTAAGTTGATTTTTGGATTTGTCAACGGCTATCCAGTTCAAAATTTTGTCAGAAAATTTTATGGTTCATTAAAAATACTGCTTCTTTTTTTTATGTTGGGGACATTTGAATTCCATTACAGTATGTGGTGTTTATAGTAAAAGCTTTGTTTTGTGTGTCGGAAGAAGGGCTTGGTAAAGGGAAAAATCAGTGTCAGAAAATTCTAGGTAACTGCAAGTGACATTTAATAAATGAAATCTCATTCACACCTATTTGCTTGGTAATTGGTAGTAAGGGGAGAAAAGCCAACAATAATCTTAAAATCTGAAGTTGCACATGGATCACTTAGTAGAAAAGGAAGTGCAACCCCAAATTAGATAGGAAAAAAGAGGGCATGGGGGCCAAATAGGCATTCATTTATTTGTCTACTGAGTGCCTCTTACATGTCAGGCAAAAGCAAGATAGTCCTCAAGAGCTTACCTTCTGGGGGGAGGAGAAATGGTACATAAAAATAAACATAAATATTATGAAATGTGCTAAGAAGGATATAAAGGGAAGACCTGATAAGTGAGGAACTTGGTGGGATGGGGGCTACTTGAGATAAGATGGATAAGGAATAGATCTTATCCTACCTTCGTAGGAAGTGATATTTGAGCCAAGACTTGAAACTTGCCATGCAAGTCCTTGGTGCTACCAGAGGAAGTACCTCCCAGCAAGAGGGAACTGGAATGCATCTTAGAGAAGACTGTGTGACCGGGGCCTGGGAGGTAGAGAGGGAAAGAGGGAATAGTTTGAGTGAGGCTGGACATAAGCAAAGACCATTTGCTTAACAACAATTCATGCAAGCCTTCCATGGACCAGACTCTGAGCGATGCCAGGGATACAGCAGTGAACAGGACAGATAAAAGCCTCTGCCCCCAGGGAGCATATGCTTTAGAGCGGACCTGGTCATAATATGCCTCCTTTGTCATAATAAAGGGTTTGGGCTTTAGTGTAAAGACAGTGGGGAGCCTTTGAAGTGGTCAAAGCTGGGGAGTGACATAGTTGGATTTGCATTTTAGATATCCCAGCTCTGAGAGCAGTGTGGAGAATGGTTGGGGCAGGGCAGTCTAGAAGCCAGGAGACTAGAGAGATGGGTGCAAGAAAAGAAGGTGTTATTCTGTTTTAGATAGTGCAGTAGCTTGGGGGGAAAAAAGGAGAGATTTCAGAGGTATTAAGAAGGTATGATGGACAGGATCAGGTGGACAGGTGAAAGATCTAGAAGGACACAGACGTGTGGTCAGTTTTCTGGCTTCAAGAATTAGGTGGATGTTGTTGGCATTAATTTTGGGGGGCAAATTAGAAACGACAAATACCCAGCATTTGCTTCGACGTGGATGGAACTGGAGGGTATTATGCTGAGTGAAATAAGTCAATCGGAGAAGGACAAAGGTCTCATTCATTTGGGGAATATAAAAAATAGTGAAAGGGAATAAAGGGGAAAGGAGAAAAAATGAGTGGGAAATATCAGAAAGGGAGACAGGACATGAAAGACTCCTAACTCTGGGAAATGAACAAGGGGTGGTGGAAAGGGAGGTGGGCGGGGGGTGCGGGTGACTGGGTGACGGGCACTTGATGGGATGAGCACTGGGTGTTATGCTATATGCTGGTAAATTGAACTCCAATAAAAAAATTTAAAAAAAGAAAAAAAAATTGGGGGGGGGGCACAAGACACAAGAAAGAACAGATTTTCTTGGCAGGGGGGAATTAAATTGGTGTCATTCCTGCCTTTGATGAAATTTATGTTTGATGGAGGAGACAAACTTGCAAATAAAACCACTTTATCAACCAGTGTATGCGTCAGTGAATTATGTGGTGCTAACAACCACCACAATAATGTTTTAATACAGCAAAGATTTATTTTTCTGTCATGTTACATGTCCAAAGCAGACAGGGTGGGGCCGATTGGAGGAAGCATGGAGCTCTTCTTGTAATCAGTGGACTGAGACCAACAGAGGTTTCATCTCGACACATACTTCTACCCACTAAGACAGAGTTAAAAAAAGAAAAAGAGAGAGAAATAATGAATCTGGCTCTTAAATCTTCTGTCTGGAAATGATTTGTGTCACTTGTGCTCCCATTTCATTGGCCAAGTCATCCTCATGCCTAACTTCAAGAAACCGAGGAAGGACAATCGTACCATGTGCTGGGAAGGGAGGAAAAAGACTATTTCCTCTTTTTATTGTGTCCTGTCATGTGGGGCACGATTCCATTTCGTCCTTTACTGATGCCCGTTGTCTTGATGACTTGATGAAGTTGGTATCTGCCAGACTTCTCCACTGTAAACATTTTTTCCCCTTTGTAATTAATAAATATATTGTAGGGAGTTGCTTTGAAGCTATGTAAACTTTTAGCTAATTAAGATCTGAAGGGACTCACATGGTTTTCTATTTATTCAATGGGTTATCATTCATTACTATATTTATTTGCATACTCAAATCATCCCAGATTTGGCCGGTGGGAACCCCTTCAATCTGGCTTCCATGTCTGTGTAGCGTGTTCCTGGCCTTCTTTGAGTATTTCCTTGCCTCTGGCTCCAGGCTCATCTTCTACTTTTCCTCGCTCCTATTCTAGCCATGGAGTCAGTCACTTCTCCAAGGAGCCCTGATTGTTTTTAGTGGAGAATAGTATTCAGAAGATTAGAACGTTTGGTGTGCTGTTTGCTTTGGGGGTGTTGCTGCTCCCAGGCCCCCTCAGTGGACAGAGCGACAGGGCACATGTATACACACATACAGACACACACGTACATGTGTGTACGCGCACTCATATCTATACTTGTATCTGTATCTACCATGTACACCGAACACCACGAATTTACTTTAATCTCTCCAATTCCAGTTCAACACCATGGAGTATATTATGCTCTTTTCTCTTTCTATCTTTTCTCCTACATTGAGAGCATTGGCTCTCATCCTACTATATTTATTTACTTAGTTCATCAATCCTGTCCCCCCACTTCCCGTGTGGGTACTCTCCTCACTCTGGTTGGCCTCCACACCATGCCAAGCCATCTTCCTCACTGCTTAAACTCTGACTTAAGCCCTGACTTCCCACCCTGGGTTAACGGGGACAGTGCATTATTCAAGAAGTTTGCATGGTGATATTCCTATATCCTACTGGAATCTGTTTGGGGCCCATTCTTAAACGGAATATGTGATATTGAGAGAGGATTGCAGACAACTAAAAGTAGTTAGAAATCTAAATCTTCTGATTCCTAGTGCTTCCCCCCTGCCCACCCACCCCCCACCCCACCCCCCACCCCCCACCCCCGCCCCACCCAAGCCCCGGAGCATCAATAGCAATTAATGGAATCTATGGAAGATTTCTCTGGCTTCTCTTTCTCAGTTTCATTCCCAAATGGATTTACTTTGGAAGGTAAATGAAAGTCCATTTACCCATTTCAGAGTTATCTAAAGGTGAAAAAAAAATGCTATTTTTTCAGCAGTTCAGAGATTTTTCAAATAGTTTTTTGTCTTTGGATTACTCAAAAGCAGCTTTGTTTGGAAATTTCAAACTTGGCATCCCTGGTACATAACCCTGAGTAAGGAATGTGTGCTTTGCCTTGTTTGAAGAAATTTGGTTTTGAAATAACAAAGTTATGGATGTTTAAAAATACTGCACTGAGCAGACACTGTGTGTTATTTTCCTTTGCCTTTGAAACATGCTCTATATTGTAAAGCCGGTAACTTTCATGGGTGGGAGAATTTAATAGCGTATACTTAACTGATGCAAATGTGAGATCATTTTATAAGTCACATGGGAATCCAGTTGAGTTGTCTTTTTAGCTTTTGTTCAGTAAGTTCACATGATCTCCAAATAACTTAGAATCCTTGGGCATACTGCCTGTACATATCAGGTGCTCAATAATTGCTGAGCTGATGTGAACTGAACATGCTTGCTTTCATTTAGCTAGATGGTTCCCCTCCAGCTTTGAGTGCCTAATTGTGGTCTAAAATAGGGGTTGGCAAATTACCGGCCATGGACGAAATCCAGCTTACCACCAGCTTTTTCTATGGCCTGCAGGCTGAGAATGTTTTTGTACATTTTCTAAATTGTTGAATAAAAATCAAAAGAAGACTAACATTTCATGACATGTGAAAATTATATGAAGGTGAAATTTCAGCGCGCACACACAAAGTTTTATCAGGAGATTGTCACGCTCACTCTCTTACGCACCCCTCAACCCTGCTTTCACATCACAACGGCAGAGATGAGCACTTGCAACAGAGACTGTCTGACCTGCAAAGCCTAAAATATTTACTATCTGGCCCTTTACAGAAAAAGTTCATGGATTCTTTAGAATCCAGAAGAATGTGTTGTCTGTTCATTGTTAAGATTATTTGCTATAAAAGTTAAAAGCTAAGACTCCTTTTAAATTTTCTACCAATCATACCTCTAGCCTCACCTCTTTATTGGCATTCGATTGGATTCCAAGCTAATTTCAATTAACAGAAATCACTGTGAAAAGAATACAAGTATAAAGCACAAAGTCAAATATAATTTTGTTGATTCTGTCCTTTTTGTTATTTGTCTGCAGTGCCATTTTCATATTTGATGACTAATAAAGGCAATCATGAGTGAAGGGACCCGAACAACACCTCCTGTTTTATACATTGCTGTGTTTGTTTTCAAGGTGTTGGTTAATTTTGCTTTCTTAAGCTCCTTCGAAGCTCCCCAAAGGTAGGGATGAGCATTTTGGCTTCTTTTGGATTTCAAGCCTATAGTGTGGGATCTAGAGCTCAGAGTCACAACTGTCTGATGGTGCCGCACCTGCATCTGAGCCCCTGAATGTTATTGGAGATAATTATGTATCTATGATGATGACACATCTCCAAAGGGCCCTTCTCTCTGCTTGATCATCCTACCAGACTTCACTTTCCCATTCTCATCCTGCAGTTATCCCATCCTACACTTCACAGACAATACAGTGGGAGCCAGGTGAGAATTTCTTCAATTCTACCCGTGCCCCTGCATCTATATCTATACAGTGATGCAGACCATCGTGTGACAATGGGTCTCTTACCACAGGTAATATTCCCTCCATTTCCCTTCTGGATCCCATTGCTTCTTGCCCTCTAAAGGACTTGGCTCGTCGTTTACCCCTTCCTTGTCTCCACCACCAGTTGTCCCTTTCTCCTGTGTCATTCCAATCAGCACATAAGCTGGTCTTAATAAGGTCCATCTTTTAAAAGCCCTCCTATTTCCCAACACCCTCCACTTACTATTGCCTCATGTCTGATGCTCTTAAGAGCACCTCTTGAAACCACTGTCTATACTTGTCATCTGCCTATTTGCCCCTCAACCCATTCTAAATAGACTCTATCTCCCACCATGCACGATACTGGGCAAAGTCACAAGTGACTCCATCTGGCTAAATCTAGTAGTTGATTTTCTGTTTTGACTTCACTTTGTGTATCACTAGCTTATAGTGTGATTGTCTACTTTCTCTAGTCCTCTGAGGGCACCACCACACACTTCCCCTCTTTCTCCCACATTATTGGTGACTTCTCATCTCCTTGGATGATCCTTTGTATTAACTAGGTCTTTTCATATTGGTGCTGTGACCTTCAGGGTCTTGCTGAGAATGAAGGGACTCTTCCTCCCAGGGTTAGGTAATAGTCAACTCAGCCCTGAGTGTGCCTTTCAAATGCAAACCACCTGATCTCAATCCCATATCCCCAACCACCTTCTTTACTCACACAGCTCTTATACTCCAGGGCAATATTCCTCTGACATAATTCCCCAGGGCCATGTACCAGACAACTAGGGACAGCGCCTATACCTCAGAGCCTGCTGAGTTTATTCAAACTAGCCAATCCTAAACTGACTTACCTTGCCTTGCCCATTCTTTTGCATAGAAGCCATAGAAAAAGCTCTTGCCTTTTCTTTCTTTTTCTGTCTTCTGATTGACCCTGGTCCTTCCCTGTGTGGCTCCTGCACCTCAGTCTCTTATCAGATTCTGTTGGTTCTACGTTGAAACCATCAGGATCCAGCCCCTGCTCAGCACTGCCACCATGATCTCATCTACTTGATGGTGTCATTTCTTCACAGCTTTGCCAGTGTTCTCTCTCATCTCCCTGTTGCCACTCTTATCCTCCCATGGCTCACTTACCAATGTCTAGGGTTCTTTCAAACATGTAAATCAGATTACGTGATAGTGATGTACAAAACCATCCAGGTCTGGCTTTTGCCCCTTTCCCCACTGCTGTTGTCACGTGGGTCCCATGATCTCGCTGTTCCTTAAGCTCGCCAAACCCATCCCCGTCTCTGGACCCTTGCACTTTGTTGTTTCCACTGCCTGGAGCACCTGGGTGGCCCAGGACATGTCTTTCCTCCTCATTTCCACCTCATCTCGAGTGACACTGCTTTAAACAGACCTTTGTCAATAAACAGGAAACAGCCACCTGGCTCCCTAGTTTGTAACCTGCTGTCTTATTTTTCTTATGAGCTCATCTTACTATGTGAAATGAATTATACATTCATTTATTTCTATTTCATAGTCTTTTATGATTCATTCCTTCAGAATTTAAGCGACAAGGGCAAGGATTATTTGCTTGTTAGTCTCTGTCTTCAATAGTTAGAACAGTGCTGGGCATAGAGTTGGTCTCAGAGATGCTTTGTCCAATGCATGAGCTCATCAACCTGGTTACCATGTCAAAATCTCCATGTTTGCTTCTCTTCTGTTTGGAATGCTTTTCCTCCAGACTGCCACTTGGCAGCCCTTTGTCATTCTTCAGGTTTTAATTCAACCCACTTCCTCAGAGCAGCCTGTTCCTGCCGGCCTTCTGCTCCCTGTCTCCACCCCTGTGACCCTAATTCGGAGGTGGGCAGACCTCTGCACAGTATCAGATAGTAACTATTTACAGCTTTGTAATCCCTGCAATGTCTGCTCTTGTGGTGAAGCAGCCATAGACAATTCGTACGTGAATTGTGTGTGGCTCTGTTCCAATAAAGCTTTATTTATGGACATCGAAATTTGAATTGTGTACAGTTTTTACATGTCATGAATTATTAATCTTCTTTTGATTTTTTTTGCAATCATTTAAAAAGTTAGTTTGTAGGCTGTACCCAAGTAGGCCTTGACCCAAAGGCTGTAACTTACTAACTGAAGTTCTAGTGTATCTCCCTCCTTCATTTTTCATGTCGCTGAACATTGTCTTATTTGTTCATTTGTTTTTTGTGCTTTGTTTTCCCCTGTTGGGACACAGGACACCTGAGAGCAGGAACTCCATCCTTGGTTACTAGAACTCTGTCTGGCTAACTCCTGCTCAGGCTAGAGCTTCCCCCAGCAGGACTCGCCCAATCCCAGGAACTTTCTTCAAAGGCTTATTACCTTCCTCTCTCATGGTAATAGCTTCTCTCTTAGGAAGTCAGGTTTCATCTCAGGGGAGGGAGCCAGTACATTTGGCATCTGGTTGGAATAAGAATCCCAGTTTTCAGCAAGGAGACTTGTTTATCTTGATCATGGCTGAAATTATTCTAATCACATCTCATTCACTTCAATTAGTAAAGGAGTGATTGCCTGTTATAAAATAGTATGAGATGGTCATACACTCAACTCTTGACACTGGACAAGTAAGATTGACAGGAGTTTATTAGTTACATATATTCACATTCTGGGGCACAAGACACCTCCTGCCATGCAGGGCCACATGGGGGCTGGCCGCAGGAATAGGGAACCAGCAGGGGCTATGGGAGGCAGGCTTTGTAGAGACAAGCAGGTGAGATGACTCTTGTTTCTGTCAGTAGCATGAGATTGGCTCCCTTGAATACTTTGTGGGCTACTAGAGAGGGGAATCCATTAGGGTTGAGGGCTGGGTGGAATGCAGCTGGTCTGGCTGATAGAGGACTTGGAGGGGTGGTGGTGGTGGTGAGCCTTCCCTCCTATGTTGGGGGGTCATATTTGGTGAGAGAAGGAGAACTTATAGCTAAGACTTTGGGAGCTGTGAGAGGCTCAGAGATGTCAAAAATGTCAATGTAGGTCTTGCAATATACTAGCACAGAGCTTGGAACAATAAATATTTGTTGAATGAATGAATGATTTCACTTCCCTTTCATTCAGAATCTGTTATATACCCAGCTCTATGTTAGCTGTGGTAGACAAAAAGAAGACTGAGGCATAATTACATTTATATTATAGGATACTGAAAAATTACAGGGGAGGGATGGATGTAGGTCGCAGGATTTGTCAGTGGGTTTTGATGAGCCAGCATCTGGGTAGGATGGAAACAGAAGGTTGAATTAGTTCTATTCTTTGGTTCTCATCCAGTTATCCACTCACCCAGTCCACCAATCATCCAGTATTTGCTGAGGGTCTCTCATGTGCCAGGCTAGGCAACTGAGTTTTTGTTGCTTTAAATCTAATCCAGGAGACAAACCACAACCATGCCACAAAAAGGACAAATTGTGACTAACACATGAAGAAGACCCACTAAGGTGGTTCAAATACTCTATCCAAGAATTGCGGGAACACAGAGACAGCACATACTGTGTTCTCCTGTGGGTGTGGGGAGGTGGGGGGCACCTGGAGGGCCGCTTGGAGTTCAGGGGAGCCATGTGGATGGATTGGCAGGAGGGAGAGGTAAGGCAATCCAGGCAAGTGTCATGCTCTGGTTGGTTTCCTTGCTAAATAGATTTTTCACAGGGAAGAGCTGTCTCTCATCCAACTACTTTCCCCTGTTGGATTTATGCAGCACTGGACCACCCCGTGTCTTTGTTTATGGGAATATAAGGCTGTGGATGCAGCTGAATTCTAGTCAGGCAGAACTTAGAGCCTCATCTTAACCATAAAATGGAGGCAGGAAATGGGAACTACAAGTTCCTGCCTTTCCCGGATTGACTTATTTTGCTAGGACTCTCTATTCTTTCTTTTTTTTTTTTTTTTTGCTAGGACTCTCTAGTCTTCATTTCCTCTTTATGTGGTGGGAATTGGAATATATGTTAATTTGTCAAACATTTATTGAACAAGCACTTTGTGCCAGGCAGAAAGCAGGGTTCTGGCAAAAACAATGATAGTCACAATAAACACATCTCTATCCTTGAAGAACTTGCCGTCTAATGGGGAGAAATAACAACAAAACAAAAAATAGCAAATAAAATTCAATGTGATAAAGCATAAGAAATTTATGCTCAAAGCAGAGAATTCAAGGTTTTGTTTTGTTTTGTTAAGATTTATTTATTGGGGCACCTGGGTGGGTTGTCAGTGAAGCGTCTGCCATTGTCTCAGGTCATGATGTCAGAGTCCTGGGATCGAGTCCCACATCGGGCTTCCGGCTCAGTGGGGAGCCTGCTTCTCTCTCTCTCCCTCTGCCTCTCCCCTGCTTGTGCTCTCTTGATCAATCACTCAAATAGATAAATAAAATTAAAATAAAAAAGATTTATTTATTTATTTTTAGGGAGAGAGAGGGAGAGAGAGAGAGAGAGAGAGAGAATGGAGAGGAAGGGCAGAGGGAGAGGGAGAGAGAATCTCAAGCAGACTCCCCGCTGAGTGCGGAGCCCAGTGTGGAGCCCATTGTGGAGCCCAGTGTGGGGCTTGATGTCACCACCCTGAGATCATGACCTGAGCCAAAACCAGGAGTCAGATGCTCAACTGATTATAGCCACCCTGGTACCCCAGAATTCAAGATTTTGATTTGGTCATTTTCTAGCTGTCAGTTGTCGGAAAAATAGGTTAACCTGTTTGCTCTTTTCTAAAATGAGAATAATAATACGTCTACCTCATAGTGTTATTGTGAGGATTCATATTGTAAGAACTTTGAGCAATGTCTGCACATAGCACTCCTTTTTTTTTTTTTAAGATTTTCTTTATTTATTCATGAGAGACACATAGAGGCAGAGACATAGGCAGACGGAGAAGTGGGCTCCCTGCGGGGGAGCTCGATGGGGGACTTGATCCCAGGTCCCTGGGATCACGACCTGAGCCGAAGGCAGACATTCAACCACTGAACCACCCAGTCATCCCACCACTCCTTGTTATTGTTTCATTGTGATGGAGACATGTTCAGTGTGCAAGGAATGCATATAGGGTAGGTACCTAATAGGCAGGAAAGGATTTTGTGGAAGGTTTCCTATAAGTGATGATGTTTGAATTGAGTCTGGAAACAAGAGTAATGATAACAGCTAAAGGGTACTGAGTATGTAGAACAGGCCAGATACCATTCTCAGAATGTAGCATAGATGATCTTTTTTGGTTCTCACAATTCTCTGAAGTATGTGTGAAGACTATCTTCATTTTACAGATGAAAGACAAGTGGGACTTAACCTGGCAGAGAAGGGGACTATGGGGAAGGCATTTGGACAGTGGTACTGATACAAGGGTCCAGGGATATTAAAAAACAGCAGATTAATGGAATTGGAAACCGTGCAGTGTGGCTGGAACAAAAAGGATATGTGGGCTAGTGGTGTGAGATGAAGCTGGAGAAAGAGGCAGGCCAGACAATCACTGTCATTTGGGGGGTTACTGGACCCCCAACAGAATTGTCTCCAATAAAGCTCTGGCCATCTACTTCCTGTTGTATTGATGGGAAGCAGATGCCATTGGACTCTTCTTCAACGGAGTACATGCTCTTCATTTGTAAAAACACATAGCAAGGTTCTTGGGAATTCATGGAAGGAACCATTCCAGAAAAGACTGGACAAAGAGACTACTAGTATCTCTCTTTTTACATTGTCTAGTTCAAGTGATTTTAAGTCCAAAAGTTAAACTTGCATAAAGATGAGCTTGATTTCAAATTCAGAAATATGCGCACAAAAGTGGTTCTGTCTTGACTCTGTGATCCTCTCTGGTGATTGCTTTCTTCCCAGGCTTTGTTCTGAACCTTTTTCAGTCACTTGACCCAAAACAATGAAATACTGACCTGACGTATTTCTAACCCTCTTACATAGTATAAACAAGCATTAAAAGGCATTTTTTTTTAAAAAGAAAATATTTTGTTTATTTGAGAGATAGAGGGAGAGAGAGAGTGAGCATGAGCAGAAACAGACTCTCCTCTAAGCAGGGAGCCCAATGTAGGGCTTGATCCCAGGACCCTGGGAACATGACCTGAGCCGAAGGCAGATGCTTAACTGGCTGAGCTACCCAGGTGCCCCCATTAAAAGGCATTTTTAACTAAGACACATGCAAAGAAATATGCAAAAGGAAAAAACTGATGGCAACAAATCCACGGGGAACTGTAACACAAAAGCCCAACACCGCAGTCATGCCCATGATTTAGGGCTGGTGCTTGAAAGGTACAGGAACCGTCTAACTGATAGGAACCCTGAAGCCAGTGGACCAGGTGGGTAACACGTCTGAGAACAGTCTGCTAGGCAGTTGGAAGATTACCTAGTAATAGAGATCTTGGTCACTGATTCTAAAGTCCTTAGTCAAATTATAATCTTATCACTAAGTAAATGTTAGACCCTGATATTCGCAAAAGGGGATGATTATTACCCTTTAATTGGTGATAATGCAGAAGCTCAGGGAGGTTCTAGGTTGGTGAAAATCACACAGCACCCTTAGCGTCAGCCAGGAAGAAGAACCAGATGTGGTGGAAGGGGAGGTGGGCGGGGGGTGGGGGTGACTGGGTGACGGGCACTGAGGGGGGCACTTGATGGGATGAGCACTGGGTGTTATTCTATATGTTGGCAAGTTGAACACCAATAAAAAAGAAATTTATTAAAAAAAGAAAAAAAGAACCAGATGTGGGAGCGCTGCCTCAAGATGCCCATGGAAGGTAGGAGAGATGACCGACAACCAGTTGGCTGCTCCGGATGACTCATCATGTAAAACAATTAGCCCAGCCCAGTGCTGACATGAACGGTGGGGGATTTGCAGTTGCTAAGCCACTGGTGAACATCAGCCAAGCCAAACAATCTTGGTGAGGGAGCCTCGAGGGGGTGCATGCCAGGGCGGTCACACTCTTCATTAGAGATGAGACTGGCCAACATGCGGAGCCTTCCTCGGGGAGGAGTCCAAATGCTCCCAGAAGACTCGTCCTAAGAGAACCAGCAGTCAGAAGATGTGCGTGTGTTGTTAGTTCCTGGAATGAAATACATAGAATCAGAGGATAACTCTATCATCTCTCTCTCTCTCTCTCTCTATCTCTCTATCTCTCTATCTCTACCTCTATCTCTCTATCTCTATCTCTAGCTCTCTATCTCTATCCATATCTCTATCTCTATCTCTATCTCTGTCTATCTCTATCATCTCTCTATCTCTACCTCTATCTATCTCTATCTCTATCCATATCTCTATCTCTATCTCTCTATATCTCTAGCTCGCGAGCGCGCGAGCCAGAGCGCGAGGGCGAGCCAGAGCGGAGCGCGAGCGCGAGCGCGACCGCGAGCGAGCGAGCCAGAGCGCGCGCGAGCCAGAGCGCGAGAGCGAGCGCGACCGAGCGAGCGCGACCGCGAGCGAGCGCGAGCGCACCGAGCGAGCGCGACCGCGAGCGAGCGAGAGCGCGACGAGCGAGCGACCGCGAGCGAGCGCGAGCAGCGCGAGCGCGAGCGAGCCAGAGCGCGAGCGCGAGCGAGAGCGGAGCGCGAGCGAGCGAGAGCGCGACGCGAGCGAGACGCGAGCGCGAGCCAGAGCGACCGCGCGAGCGCGAGCGCGAGCGCGCGAGCGCGAGCTCGGGCCAGAGCGCGAGGGCGGACCCAGCAGCGGGAGCTGCGAGCGCGAGCGCGAGCGGGACCGCGAGCGCGAGCGCGAGCCAGAGCGCGAGGCGACCCAGAGCGCGCGCGAGCCAGAGCGCGAGCGCGAGCGCGAGCGCGAGCGCGAGCGCGAGCGCGACGAGCGCGAGCCGCGAGCGCGACGAGCGATCTAGGACCGCTAGAGCGAGCGATCGAGCTAGCTATCTATCTATCTATCTATCTATCTATCATCTATCTATCTCTACCTCTATCTATCTCTATCATCTCTATCTCTATCTCTACCCATATCTCTCTATCCATATCTGTATCTCTATCTCTATCTATCTATAATCTATATCATCTATGTCTATATCGATGCTAGAAAGAGCCTTGTGTGTCTTGGAAACTGCTGTGTTTGCTATTGTTTTTACTAAGTGATTTTGAATTGTTCTCTCGTGAATCCAACATGATGTCAAAGAAGCTCCTTAATTACCGGGGCAAGAATCAATTAGGCAGAGCGTGAAAAAGGCGCAGGGACTTTCATTCTGCTGCCCATGTATGAACTCAGTGTCTCCTCCAAGTCACGATCATGACATGTTTCTCTGTGTGTCCTCGTCTAGCTTTTTTATTTCCAGCATTGGAAACTCTGTGCACAGGGATTGCCTCTGGCCCTTCTTACTCAACCATTTTGCGTAGCGAGAACTCAGCACTTGGTGCATTTGATGAACAAAGAGTCTTTCAGGGAAGAGGCCCCAGGACCGTGGCAGAGGCTGAAGAGGGTGGTGACACAGAGAAAGCTGATGGGGGTGTGGGCTGCGCGGGAGACTTAGCACACTACACTTTGTGCAGCCTACATGGTTTTTGTTCATCTTTTGAATTCCACGTCCTATCTCCCTGAATCTTTTTCAGCTTCTCAACGGCAGGGCCCTTGCCTCCTAGTTTTATTCCCAGGGCCATACTTACGGCTGCTGAGTACCCAGAGATTAACACTTGCCTGGGAAGACCGTAAAGCAGGACCTGAAATTGAGAAATACATAGGTAATCATAATTGCCTTTCTCCCCTAAATTTTGTGATTCATTTTCTTATAAGGGATACCCTATTTATTTTCTCTTGATAACAGCAGTTGTATATATATATATATATATAAGGACCACTGGGTATTATTATATCCGTTTCAGGACACTCCTTGCTTCTGGATTATTCTGGGTCTAGGATTATGCAAAACTGGTTTTTTATTTTTTTAATTTATTTTTTTTTTTATGGGACAGCTCCAGTTCTAGTTCCAGTTCAGGAAAGTGGAAAGTACATGAAGCTCTGGCCTCTCATGAATCATTTTGGTGCCTTTCTGGCCTGGACTGGGCTCTCCCCCTCACCCCTCTACCCCAGACTTGCTGACCTGACACTGATCTGGGGTGGGATCTCCAGGGCTGACCTAGATTGGAAGGGTATGTTGGAGCTGGCCATCTGGGGAGTGGCCTTTTCATTTAGTCTCCTGAACTTGAATACTGAAACGTAGCTAATTAACAGAACTCCTTCTATAGTCCTTTCCTTTCTTTTCTAATTGGAATTTAGTCTGGCACATACCAGGCACACAATACACATATTCTACGAAACAAATATGTAACATTAATTTAAAAATAGTGAAGAAAAATAATGTTTATTGAACAGCAAGTTTGTGCCAGACATCGGGTTGGAGCCCCCACATACTTTTCATTTACTCCTCACTAGAAGTATCAGAGAATAATTTTAATGTGCTGAGGAGGCCAAGGATCAGGGAATCTAAAATGTTTTCTGAAAATACCTCTGGCAGTAGAGCCAAGTTTTGAACCACTCTTTGTGTTCAGGTAAGGTTTCAAAATCCAAAGTCTTGCCAATATAGTGCTGAAGCCAACCGAGTTGATAAGCTTATGTTTACATAATTGTTGCATTACTGGTTGTTGAACATTCCAACCTGTATGTATTATGAATTCCTGGAACGCAATGTGTATAACACAGAGCTTATCCTATTCTTTTAAAAATTCTTTATCTCCTTTTAACTTCTGTAGTTTGGTTAAAGGTACTACTTTTCTTCCCATAACTCTAAGGCAGGGTTTCTCAGCCTCAGTCCCCAAACTGTGGACGTTTGGGGCTGGATACGTCTCTGTTGTAGGGGGCTGTGCTGCACATTGTAGGATGTGGAGCAGTGTCCCTGGCCTCCTCCCACTAGATGCCAGTAGTACCTCCACCATTCCGGATGTGACAATCAAAACTAATTTCAGACATTGACAAATATTCCCTAGGGGACAAACTCACTCCTGGTTGCTCCCTAGAGTGAAATCCTTTTTCCCTGCAGCCTCTTTTTTCCCCAAATACCATATCAATTGCTAAATCCTGTTGCTTCTATCTGTGCAGTCTCTTGCATTCATCCCTTGTGTGTGTGTGTGTTTTTTTTTAAACCCTTGTGTTTTTATTGCTCTTACTTAACTCACAACCTTATCTCTTCTTAAAGGGTTTTCCCTGCCATAGGTATTTATGACTTCCAACTTGTCCTGTTCATTGGTGCCAAGCAAATCTTATCAGCCCTGCCACCTATCTGCTGAAACATCCCAAACAGCTCCTCTTGCTAACGGAGCACATTTTTGACTCTGAAGGTGTTGAGCTGGGCCTGTAATTAGTGGGTGAGTTTAAATGTGGGAGGTCATTAGAAATGACAAATACCCACCATTTGCTTCAATGTGGATGGAACTGGAGGGTATTATGCTGAGTGAAATAAGTCAATCAAAGAAGAACAAACATTATATGTTCTCTTTCATTTGGGGAATATAAATAATAGTGAAAGGGAATAGAAGGGAAGGGAGAAGAAATGTGTGGGAAATATCAGAAAGGGAGACAGAACATGAAGACTCCTAACTCTGGGAAACGAACTAGGGGTGGTGGAAGGGGAGGAGGGTGGAGGGTGGGGGTGACTGGGTGGCGGGCACTGAGGGGGACACTTGACGGGATGAGCACTGGGTGTTATTCTGTATGTTGGCAAATTGAACACCAATACAAAATAAATTTATTATTAAAAAAATAATAAATGTGGGAAGTTGGCTTCATGAATACACTGTAGAAGCAGAACAAAGCCACTAATGGGCTTCATCAGAAACAAAGGTGATATATTATATTTCCATTTATTTTATAAAACTTAACCTATAAAACCTTCCCTCCCTTGTAGTTTCAGTAGATTTAGCCCATAAAAACCTTTGATCCTGGTGTCCATTGAAGGGAAGTATTTCAGATGACTAATTCCATTTCTTTCATATTTTTTTTGTTTATTTAGGTTTTCTATTAAGCAAATTTTGGAGATAATAGATATTATTTATTATGTATAATTTGTTACTTATATATATTTTATTATATATTATATATAATAATACTTATATATATACATTATATTTAAGCTAAATTTTAAAAATGTATTGGTATAAAGGTAGGCCTAAATTCTCTTGATCTTTAAACTTCGTTCTGTCTATGGATATATCATTTTTTCCCTCTAAATATTGTTTAATTATAACTTTCCTCTACTGTTTTTGCTCCATTGTGCTAACTCTTGCCTCTTTTATTGTCTTTTTGGAAGTATGAGCTTTAACTTCGCTGTTCTTTTGTTTTATTTAGTATTTATTTTTAAATTTTACTTTTTATTCTATTTGTTTATTATTTTTTATGTTCTACTTCATTAGTTATTACTTCAGAGGGTTTTTCTTCTATTGTTTTGGTTTTTATTTTTTATTTTTTTATTGTTTTGGTTTTTAGATTTATTCTCTTTTTTCCTAGCTTTGTGAGTTGGATGCTTAATGCATTATTTTATTCCTTTTTATTTTAAATAATTACATTTTAAGCTACAAATATCCCTGTAAATATGATTTTAGTTATATTCCACAAGGTTTTTTTTTCACATATATTGTACTTTTTTCATCTTGCATTTCTGATTTTTTTCATTTGTAACTTTTTTCATGAGTTATTTAGGAATATATTATAAAGGTTCCCCAACATATTTTTCTACCTTGGAATTTTTATTTCTAATTCCTATCTGATAATCTTTGCATATTAACATTTGAACTTATGTCATTTCATATCATTTGAATTTTTTTATTTTAATGACTAGATTTTGTATTTCCAAAAATTCTCTTGGGTTCTTTTTCACTATTTGTTACTTCATTTTTAAAAATTCCTTAAAAATATTTTCTTATTTAAGAAAAATGGATACTATGCTTTTTTTTGATCTCTTTTGAACTCTCAAACACAATTTTTTTCAGACTACTCCACAAAATTAATATCATTCAGACTTAATTCAGTTCCAATGATTGACTTTGCTTGCTCTCTCAGTAGTGCAGTTTTCCAATCTGTTCTGGAACTCCTGTTTGCACACTCATTCTGAGTACAGATTTTAATTATTGTTCTCTCTTTAATCACTTTGCATCTCTTCCCTCTCTCTCTCCTTCTCACCTCTCCATCTTTCCTTTTTTTTTTTTTTTTTTTTTAAATTTCCAACAGATTTAGGTTTTAGAAGGGTGTTTGGGCCTTCTATCCATGGTAATAATGATTATGTTGGAGATCCAATCACAGAGCCATCTTCTGGCTAAAAGGCCATATTTTATTTTCTCACTTCCTGAGGTCTCCAACTTCCTCTAAAACCATGGCTACCTTTTCTCCCCACACCTACCTACCTACCTACCTTCCTTTCTTCCTTCCTTCCTTCCTTCCTTCCTTCCTTCCTTCCTTCCTTCCTTCCTTCCTTCCTTCTTTTTTAAAAAATATTTAATTTATTTATTCATGAGAAACGCAGAAAGGGAGAGGTAGAAACATAGGCAGAGGGAGAAGCAGCCTCCATGTAGGGGGCCTGATGTGGGACTTGATCCTGGAATCCCAGGATCACTCCCTGAGCTGAAGGCAGAACGCCCCACCTCTGAGCCACTCAGGCATCCCCACACCTTCCTTTCTGAAGAGAGAAGGTGGAGCATGGCCCTCCTTCATTTAGAGACACAGAGATATGTCTGTATCAGAGACATGTGTCTGACTTTATAAGGTAATTGGGTAACAAGAGAAGTAGTAAAGGTTGGTGAGGAGGGAGGATGACTTCAAGACCAGTATTTGGTTGTCTTCCAGAAAACTCCCCTGGACTAAACTTCTACTGGAGGAGAGGATTTTATAACTTACGAAGAGGCTCAAGTGAGAAACTTTCATCTTTCTTGGTCCTGTCCTGGGGTTGACCTGTAGACTGTATGCATCAGTGAATCCCATGGAAGGCTTCTGGGATGGAGCCTTTCATCTGGTAGACACTTTCCCAGCACTGCATTGACATCACCCACAGGACCCCAAACAGAAAAATCCAGGGCTCATCTGTAGGGAGATGTAAGAGTGCTGGCAACACTGCCTCCATCTTTGGCCCTCCATCTTATTCATGTCCGCCCAATGACCTCCCTTCAGGCTACGTGTTTTAGGTACCTTGAAGCTTAAAGTATGCCCTGACCAAATGCGGGAAGGCTTGTTCTGATGTTCCTTAAAGTGGTGCACAGAAGGTGTTATTTAGCTAATTAGTAGAGAGGATGGGCAAAGACAGCCGCACTTTAGATGATTAGTAGAGATGACTAGTACGCAGATGGTGCCACTTTAGGTAACTACCCTTTGACCGCACCACACCACCCCTTGGTCTATAAAAGCTGGGGATTAAGGTCCGGACTTTGTGGAAAATAGTTGTGTAGTTTGGGTCCTTGTTTGCTTCCCCCTCTATCCATAAGTTATCTTAAACGAAACTGGTGTGGGGTGGCTTGCTTCATTTTCGATCTTAAAGTGCCTCCTCAGCCTGGAGGATATGTTTCCGACCCTTCTCCACCTTCTATTTAACAGGAGGTTTCCAAACTTTTGGTTCCACCCAACTGAGACCTCCCTGAAAGAAGAAAGATTTTCCAGATTTAGGGAGCCTCCTGTTCTTGACTTGCTCAGGCACAGTCTATTCTATCATTTGCTTGGGTGACCTAATGCTTGTAAAAGTGTGCATCTGTCTACCTGTCTCTGCTGAGCAAGCTTCAGTTCCCCTGAGAATTTAATGCCAGGGAAAGGTTTTGTCTTCTGAGGAAAAATAATAGTAAGGATCATCTCTTGAGGACCTATGATGAGCAAGATGCTTCACACATCTTCAGTACAGAGATGATTTTCTCTTTTTAAAGATAGATATAGATAGGTAGATAGATATATATTTTTAGAGAGGTGGTAGGAAGGAGTGGAGGGAGAGAGAATCTTAAGCAGACCCTGCTCTGGGCCAGCTCGGGGCTTGATCTCACGACCCTGAGCCAAAACCAAGAGTCAGATGCTCAACCAGCTGAGCCACCCAGGTGCCCCGAGATGATTTTTGTCGTTTTTCATAAGAGGGAAGTGAGGCTCAGAAAACCTAAACCATGAATCTTGGATCATACAGTATGTAACTAGCTTGAGATTCAAACCCTGGTCCCTCAGACTCTGAAGCCTGTGCATTCCCTACCAGGTCAAAGCCTCCAGCTGTCTGTTACAGAAGGCTCTGGCTTTCCTTCTCCTGCCTCAGCCACCAATATGCCATAGCCTCATTTAAAGTTCGTGGGTCGTAATCTTTGTCTTTATAGTTTTTTAATTTTTTAAAAATTTATTTGTTCATGAGTGACTCAGAGAGAGAGAGAGAGGCAGAGACTCAGGCAGAGGGAGAAGCAGGCTCCATGCCGGGAGCCCGACGTGGGATTCCATCCCGGGTCTCTAGGATCACGCCCTGGGCCGAAGGCAGGTGCTAAACTGCTGAGACACCCAGGGATCCCCTGTCTTTATAGTTCTTGTGGAATCACCTGTCTCTTTTTAGCTTAGATTATTTTTGCATCTTTCTGATTTTTGTTTGTTACACTTGCTGAATGTATTTCGAGTTTTTATTGCAATATGCCTCCATTTCCTCCACTAATTTTAGAGCAGCTTTGGAGTTTCTATTATAAATAAGTCACTAAGAGTGTTGTCCAGTCTTCAGCTCTTTAGAGCTAATAAATTTCTTTGCTACTATTGAATTTTACCTGGGGAGTCACTTGCCAGGTGCTGCCTCATGTTGCATTTAACTTTCCATTTAGCCAGAGGCCAGACACCTGAGAGCCAACCCTTCTCCTCCCCTGTTTGGCCGCCATATGCAATTAGTAACCTGGCTCTCTTGACTCCACTTTCTTATCACCTCTATGTCTCCCTTCCTCTTTCACTAGTTCAGGACTTTGCCATTCCTCCTGACTATTGCAATTTCCTTCTGACTGATTTTCCTGCTTCTGGTCCCTCTCTTCTTGCCAGAGGCATCTCTGTAAAATGCCTATCTGATAGATTTAGGTCATGCACTGTTGGTTCATATGCATGAAAACATTGGATAAGGAGCAACCATTTCAGTGGGGCAGGAAGAATCACTTGAGAGTTGGCCTCTGCTTACCACACCCATCTGGCCTTTTAATACTCTCTCACAAGCTCCTTTTTAGTGCTATGAACTTCAAGCTGCTATAACTTCTTTTTTTTTAAGATTTTTTATTTATTCATGATAGAGGGAGAGGGAGAGAGAGAGACAGAGAGAGAGAGAGAGGCAGAGACACAGGCAGAGGGAGCAGCAGGCTCCATGCAGGGAGCCTGACACGGGACTCGATCCTGGGACTCCAGGATTGCGCCCTGGGCCAAAGGCAGGTGCCAAACCGTTGAGCCACCCGGGGATCCCCAAGCTGCTATAACTTCTTGAGAATATGGTGCTTTCTTGAGGTTTCATAATGCTGTCCTCCCTGCCTTCTATGCTACTCAGTAGCCACATCAACTCAGATGCTTCTGTTTGTGGAGCTTTCTCTGTGCCTCTTTCTGCCTCAAATAGATCTAATCTATTCCTCTTTTATGTTCATCTTAGATGTAGTACTTCTCTGTTATTCCACTCACCCACGTGAAGGACTTATTGGCATTTGTTTGTGGATTCCTTAGGCATCTGGAGTGATATGGGGAAGTGTAGATACGGTAGAGTGGTGCCACATATGGTTCTACAAAGGTGGCTGATATGCCTTTCATAGTGTTTAAAGCTTTAAACAATTAGTTGCCAACTTGGGAAAGAGATTTCAGGGAGAAATCAAATTTCTGGCTTTTCTTTAAAAATCAGAAGGTCTGGGATCCCTGGGTGGCTCAGAGGTTTGGCGCCTGCCTTTAGCCCGGGGTATGATCCTGGAGACCTGGGATCGAGTCCCACGTAGGGCTCCCTGCATGGAGCCTACTTCTCCCTCTGCCTGTGTCTCTGCCTCTCTCTCTGTCTCTCATGAATAAATGAACAAAATCTTAAGAAAAAAAAACAGAAGGTCTGCATCCCAGGGACTCCATTGCTCCATAACTACTGTCAGTTGGAGCAAGGCAGGTGCTCTCAGGTTTGCTTCCCTGACTTGTAGTCCATATCGAGTTGGTTGGGGGCACTAGAGTTTGGGAACCTTGAAGTGGTGAGCATAGGGGCTTTGGAGTTGACCTGTGTTTTAATTCCCATGTTCCCATTTGTTGTTGATCATGTTACCTTGGGCAAGTTTCTTCAAACTCTTTGAACTTGAATTGATTCATCTCCAAAAAAATGTATAAGACTAGAATATGCCCTACATGGTTTTGTGAACTTTAAATGACTCATGTACCCAGAGCACTTAGGTTATAGTAAGCACTCCACGTTACCCGCTATTTAGATAGTATGTCATCATAATTTTGGAAATTCTGCTTTGTCCTGTGTCTCCAGAGTCGGACTTTCAATTTGTGTGATAAATATCAGTGAATGGATGTGAATCTTATTTCCTCAACTATGCTGTGTGTTCTCGAGGCCAGACAGCAGGACTGTTCTTTGTAGCTCTGAGCTAAGTACGCGTAGTAGACATTTAACAAAATTCTGTCTTACCCTTTCGCAATGTGGGTAGGCAGTATAAATGTTTTAGACGCAGTTGAGGAAGCTTGTACCTTTAGGATTTCTCTGTGTCATTCAGGGTAGAACCTCTAATTTCCAGGTCCATAGAAAAGTTTAAATGTCATTTTCTCAGGGAAGCATTCCCTAGCCCCTCAGTAGGTGATCATCCCTGTTATAGGCTCATACTCCATCTTGTACTTCTCTTTTCACTCTTGATTAATTGGGCATTGTCTTTAATGTATGTTTTCGTTTCCCAAACATCCCCCCCACCTGGCAAGAATCATGCCTGCTTTTCGCTGTTGCACTACTAGTGCCCTGTCCTGTGCTCAGCACACAGTGCTCAGCACACAGTGGCACTTGGTAGAGGAAGTAAGATAATAGTGGTAAAAAGCGAAGTCTCTGGAGCCATGCTTCAGTGGGCAGTGGGGGAACTAATACCTACCTTGCGGTGCAGCTGTGAGGATTAAATAGGGTAATTAGGGTAAAAATCCTTAGACTACTACCTGGCACATGAAAGCAACACGTAAATATTTGGTAATCTTATTTTAAGTAAATACTTGTTGAATTTATGAATGAACAAACACAGGTGACCTGTTGTCCATTGCCCTCTGGGTTAGGGTAGAGACCAGTGTCCAGACTCCAGGAGAGGGACCCTGGCCCTTGGTCTCCTTCAGTTATATAGTATTTTCCATGCCATATATTGTGTTTGTGTGCAATACACCAGGAGTTGGCAAAGCCAATGGATGGCCAGGAGCGTAGACACTTGACAACCTCTTTTGTAACAGAGAGGCTTGACCAAAAATTTACTGGGATTTCGGTGCTTGGGCGATAAAGCTGGAAAGGAAGCTGGGGAAGGGCTGGGCTGGGTTTAGGAGTGTTAACCTGATGGAAAAGGTGTTTTCTTAATGGGCAGATAAGATTATTAGTTTAAGACCCAAAGATGAGAATAGACTAGAAGAAAATCTAATTTCTCAGGTGGAAGAGAGCAGCAGGAGTTTCTCACAGCTCCCAGGGTGATGGCAATGCTGGCAGCTCAAAAACCACACTTTAGGGGGGAGGATTTAGATTGTAATTTGGATTTATTCATCAGAAGCAATTGCTACAGAGAGAAGCAATCAGGGCCAAATCAATTTGGGTCTGTTGGTAGAATTAACAGCACACATTTCAGCAGAACCAATTTCTGATTGTTTTGACCAAGGAGCAGAATCCCATTATAAAATGGATTGGGCTTGGGGCAACCCTGGTGGCTCAGTGGTTTAGAGCCACCTTCAGCCCAAGGTGTGATCGTGGAGACCCGGGATCGAGTCCCACGTCGGGATACCTGCATGGAGCCTGCTTCTCCCTCTGCCTGTGTCTCTGCCCCTCTCTCTGTGTCTATCATGAATAAATAAATAAAATCTTAAAAAAATAAAGTACATTGGGATTTTTAAAGTTATAATGAGAGAGCTGCTTCAGCACATTTTGGGGCGCATCGTTTGACCCATCTCACAATCCAAGTGGTATTATAAGGAGGCACTTTATGCTAGCATTTAATTGTCAGGTAGATTTAGGTTTCTGTTGTAGAAATACCTTTTGAAAAAGAGAAAAAAGGGAGAAATAAAATGTCCCCTGTGATATGAGAATTAAGACAGTTGGAGGGGAAATGTATGTAGGGTTAGAATGTAGCACAGAAGGGGAAAAAATCCAAAGTAAACCACCCAAACCCAGTAGGCCTGCCATTTAAGTCGGAGCCAAAAGAGCAGGCTTGTGCTCAATCTTCTAAAGCCCCTGCATTCTGAAGGCAGGAGAAATGCTAAAGTTAGCATGTGTGGCTTCCTATAAACTGGGAGTAATCTAAAACAGATATTCTCCAAAGGACACTTCCAACGTTTCCTGGCCCTGGGCCAGACACTTCAAAGCCCCATTATCAGTGAGTTGTGGTCCCCCCCTTGGGAGAGTTGGGCGATGCTCTGCGGAAATGTCAGCCCTGGATCACAGTTTCCTCTCATTTCAGTGCGAGGAGGTCAAAGTTGCTGAGGGCTGCCCACACTCTGCCGGCGGCCAAGTAGCTTTGGAACTTGCCTTCCATTTCGTCATGAGTTAGGATGCTATCTGACAGGAAGCAGGATTTGAAATGGTCTCTGCTGGCTAATTGATGATTCCACTCCAGAAATCTGACTCTGCCAGAAACCCTTCACCTTGTTAATGGAAAGAGCTCAGAGAGGTTCGGTGTCCTCTTCTTCCATTATTCAGCTTGGTGTTTGGAATGCTCCCAGTTGAATTGGTCGGGTGCCAGCACTGGGCACCCATGCAATGATGAGCATCATATGCTAGTCAACCCATGGCATGGGGAAACTTTAGAAGGTTATTTGCAAAATTATAGGACATGACACATTTCCATTTCCCCAGTCTCTAGAGCACTCTCTTCATTTATGATCAGTAGTACTTGCTTGAATTGACATGAACGGTAGAGCTGAACTTTCTCAAGCCCAAGAATTTCAGTGAGGACCAAATGTCCTCTGTAGTTCAGCAAGTTGGGGGTGGTCTAAAGATGAGACCATCGTCACACAGCATGCCAAGGTCCCCACTATATAAGGTTCCCTCTCTTGGCTTTGGAGAAGCCCCAAGAGGTTAGGATGGCTAATTGGGATCCAGAAAATTGTCCTGTTGTTTTGTCCTGATTTGAATGGCTTGATTCTAACTTTGGGGACCTGGGTGGAGAGAGGAGAGAAATAAAAGGGTAAGGGTCACAAATAGAAAAACTACTCCCATCCAGGTAGTGACCACCCCTTAATTTTATATGGGCTTGTGTGGAAACTTTGAGTAAAAAGGAAGTATCCCTGAGTGGATTCAGTATTATACACCATCATCAAGACTTTTGTCAAGAGTTTTGGGTTACCTGATTAGTGTGTCATTAGGGTAAGTTCTTGGAAAAGTTGGGAGTTTTGTCCTTAATGATCATTCATTCTCTTTCTACAGTAAGATATTAGCTGATAAGAGAGAGATCATATATAAAGGCTTAGGGATATTAACATCTTTTTAGAACATTCTTTTTATTACAAACAAATTAGAAAAGCCCCAGATTCATTGATATATAATTTATATACAGTAGATTACCCATACTTGAAATATATAATTTGATGTCTTGACATATGTATGTGCTTGTGAAACTATCACCACAATAAAAATAATGAACCTATCCATCATCCCCTAAATTTCCTCATGCCCCTTTGTATTCTCTCCCTTCTACCTGCCTCTGAATCCTCCCATCATTATGCAACCACTGATCTGCTTTCTGTCACTACAGATTAGTTGGCATGTTCTAGAATTTTGTATGAATACAATACATACACTTTTTTTTTTTTTTGGTCTGGCTTCTTTCACTCATAATGATTATTTTGAGATTCATTCATATTGTGATTGTATCAATATTTCATTCATTTTTATTGAAGCAATATGCCACAATGTGTTTATCCATTCACCTGTTGATAGGTGTTTGGGTTGTTTCCAGCTTTTGGTCATTGCATTCTGCTATGAACAGCTACTATTCATAGCAGCTACTAGCTGCTATGAACATTCCTATTCATGGACATATGGTTTTATTTCTCTTAGGCCAGAACCTAGGAGCTGAATGGCTGATCATAATAAATGCTTAACTTTTTAGGGAACTGAATGCTTTTAAAGAAATGCCAAAGTGTTTTCCAAAATGGTTGAACCATTTTATAGTTTGACCAGTTCCTCCACACCATCACCAACACTTGGTATAGTTAGTCTTTTTAAATTTAGCCATTTTAATATGCATGTATTAATATTTTGTTGTGTTTTTAATTGGTATTTATCTAATGACTAATGATAAACATATTCTTGTGCTTATTTGCCATTTTTATATCTTCTTTGGTGAAGTGTCTGTTCGAATCTTTTGCCTATTTAAAAACAATTGTTACTTAGTTTTGGGAGTTCTTTCTATATTTTAGATACAAGTCCTTTATCAGACACATGATCTGAAAATGTTTTCTCCAGCTCAGTGACATGTGATTTCATTTTCTAAACAGTCTTTCAAAAAGTTTTAAATTTTGATAAAGTCCAAGTTATCATTTTTTTTTTCTTTTATGGATCATGCTTTTGGTGTTGTATCTAAGAAATCTTTGCTAACCCATGGACACAAAGAGTTCTTTCTATGCTTTTTTTCCCGATATTTTACAGTTTTAGGTTTGGATTTCAGACTGTAAATCAAGTTAATTTTTGTATATGGTGTAAGGTATGAATTAAATTTTATCTTTCTACATATGAATATCCAATTGTTCTGGCATCAGTTGTTGAAAATAGTATTCTATACCAACTGAATTGTTCTTTTTCTTTTCATTTGTCAAAAATCAGTTGTCATATCTAAGACATATATGGAGCTTATGTCTGTTCCATTGACCTGTTTGTCTCTGTTGAGGCCAAATTTACACTGTCTTGATTACTACGGCCTTATAACAAGGCTTGAAATCAGATAGTGTTAGTTCTCTAACTTTGTTCTTTTTTTTTTTTTTTTTCCTTCAAAATTGTTTTGGGTATTATAGGTCATTTTCATTTCTAGATAAACTTTAAGATCAGGTTGCTAGTTTCTACAAATAAAAAGCCTGCTTGGATTTTTAATTTAATTTAATTTAATTTAATTTAATTTAATTTAATTTAATTTAATTTTATTTTATTTATTTTATTTTATTTTTATTTATTTTATTTTATTTTATTATTTTTTTTAAATAATAAATTTATTTTTTATTGGTGTTCAATTTGCCAACATACAGAATAACACCCAGTGCTCATCCCGTCAAGTGCCCCCCTCAGTGCCCGTCACTCATTCACCCCCACCTCCCACCCTCCTCCCCTTCCACCACCCCTAGTTCGTTTCCCAGAGTTAGGAGTCTTTATGTTCTGTCTCCCTTTCTGATATTTCCTACCCATTAGTCTGTAGATCAGTTGGGTGAGAACTGATATTTTAGTAATAAGTCTTTCAACCCCTGAACATATTATATCTCACCTGAACATATTCTATCTCACCATTAACTTACAGTAGATTTAATTTCTCAGTAGATTTCAAGTCTTGCACATATTTTGTGATACTTATTCCTAAGTATTCCATTTTTTTACTGCTATTATGCATAGTACTTAAAAAATTTTAATTTCCAATTGTTTGTTGCTAGTATAAAGACATATAGTTGATTTTTGTACATTGCTCTTACAGCATGGGACCGTGGTAAACTCACTATATCTAGTAGATTTTTATAGTACCATTAGGTTTTTTTACATAGACAATCATGCTGTTAGAACATCCTTTAATACTAATAAGACAGGAAAACTAATACAACTTTTAACAGTAGCATTTTTGATACATGAATATATATGCTCAATTAAACCTGCTTATGGAGAAAGGTGAGTGCTTTAACAGTGTCCTGCTGCTGATGGTCCTGAAGGTACTGGAAGGTGATGAGTGGAACAGAAATTTCCTTGGCAGACACATGGATCCTATGCCTTTGGTTTCCCTGCCCAGTAGTGGATTGTCTCCCTCTCTCTTCCTCCAGCCCAGGGTAGTTCTGGAGTGTGGATCCATTTTATAGTCCTACTTCATGTACCCTTGAAGTAACTCTACCAACCACAGGAAAACCCTTCTATGGATGACGGTGTGCTAGTGCACATTTCAGATCATGGTTTTCAATTCACTGATAGTGAATTATGATCTTTTAAACTCTTAAGCTGTTTTATAAAAGAGAATAGGGAGAAAACCCCCAGCCACCCTACTTTCTCATTTTTATCCTTTCTTTGCAGTCCTAAAGGTTTAAAATAAAAATGAAAGTTTTCTTTTCTTTTTTTCCCTTTGGTGGGAAGCTTGTAGAGGGAGCTAAACCACATGGTGAAAACTCACGTAAGGCTGAGCTTTTGATGCATTTATTTTTGCTGGCTTGGGGAAGCATGGTAATTGACAGGTGGGATCCCTTACCCCCAGGTGGTGCAGGCACATGGACAGTGGAACATGCATTCCCTCACCTTATCCCCTCACGCTTGTATATATGCACCCTCTTGTTACCTGCAGAATTTCTCTGTCCTGCATGTGTGTTTCACATTCCCTATCCCATGCTCCTCTTCCCCATCCTTCCTGGGTTAATGTGTATGTTGACGATGCACAGTAGGTATTACGCAGGTTCTGGAAGAAAAGGCAAGATTAGAAAAATCCTATACATGTGCTCATGAGAACACCTTAGCTTTAGTGCCCACCATTTTCAGGACAATGGGAACCTGACAGAGGACGGTAAGTGGTCAAGGAAAAGCATTATGAACATATTTGGGGAGGAGGTTGCAGTTCGCATAAGAAGGTCTCTGCTAGCATTCATGTATTCAACAAATATTTTTGAGTACCAACTTTGTACTAGCTACTATGCCAACCACTTTGGATATTCAGTCAACAAGAAGGACAAAAATCTCCGCCTTCTAAAAGTTTATCTTCTAATAGGGGAGTGGGTGGTGCAGAGAATAAATAAGTGTAATAAATACACTATGTGGTAGAAGGTAACAATTATATAGAGAAACGGAATAGAATGCTGTTGGCAAGAATCTGAATAGGGGTGGAGAATGATTACAATTTTAAATAAGGATTGCAGTATCAGAATGATATTTATGCAGAACCTGGAAGGAGGAGAGAGAATTAGTTGCGCGTAAAGAGCTATTTTGGCTGGTGTGAATGGTATAAAATGGAACCTTGCCTGGCATGTTTGAGGAACAGCAAGGGGCTGGCACTAGGATATTGTGACCTGATCCAGTCCAGCTCAGTCTCTGACAGTCCTAATGTGGGAAGAAACTGATTTGAGACCCAAAGATGGGTTAGATGTCTTCTTTGGGTCCCTCTCAGTCTCCCAATGAGAATCCCTGGCTTCTGGGCCCTTCTAAGGGGAATACTAACCTGTGCTTTGGTCATACCATATGTTACACTCCATTCTCTAGCCATTTCATTAAGGAACAATTGGGTGAGAGTAAACAATGATAGAAGCTTTAGTTGTAAAAATAAGCTCGTGTGTGTGTGTGTGTGTTTTGAAGATTTTATTTATTCATGAGAGGCACAGACAGAGAGAGGCAAAAACACAGGCAGAGGGAGACGCAGGCTTCATGCAGGGAGCCCAACCTTGGGACTCGATCCCAGGTCTCCAGGATCATGCCCGGGGCCGAAGGCAGGCGTTAAACCACTGAGCCACCCAGGGATCCCCAGCTCCTTTGTTCTTAGAAGTTGTCTTTGGGGCAGTCTGAGATGGGGTGAGGTGGTATGGGGATATGTGTGTGGAGGAGATACTGTTGCCTGGCAACTGTTCTGAATATGCTCAGTAATGACAGCACTTTGGTCTTTTTTCAAGATCCAAGTACAGTGTATATGATGGGTGAGAAAAACAAAATATAATTGACAATCTTGGGTGAGCCATAACTTTGAAGGTGATTCTCAAAGTGAAGTTCCAACTTTCCAAGTGAAGCTTAGCATCAGTGGGACTTTTAGGGAGTATGTACATAGCTGCCTAGGGGGCTACTTTAAGGAGAATACTGATTTGGGGTCAATAAGCTATGGAGCTTGACTTGATCCTCAAGAAAGGAAGGCATTTTTGTAATTTTTTTTTTTTTATTTTGAACATCAGAGGGAGGACCATCTCCTTTTCAAGACTGGAGCACCTACAGCATTCTGGTTTCCTAAAACGTGGAGATGGTGAAGTAAGGGTCAGACTGCTTAGGCCTCAGGTCAACTGGAGGGAGGGAACGATATCTCTATTATGGTACTTGTGAACTTCTCATTATTGGAATGCTATGGCTATGGCTATTGTATATTTTAAAGAAAATGTTGTGAGTCTATAGGAGGTGTGGTTGTATCTTCAGAGGGGGGTGACAACTTTCCTGATATGAGTAAGAGTTATGGTTCAGGTCAGAAAACGGTACAAGAGAGAGTGTGAAATGCTTTCAGGTGGGAATTAATTAATTTTGTCTAATGTTTGGTCTTCAGCATGGGTGCAGATACTGAGACCTTCCAAGGGGGAGCAACCAGGTGGTGGGGCCTAATACGGTGGCTTCTTGGTGAAAAAAAGGCCAGAAGTTAGAGGTAAGCAGGGAGGAAGCTGTCCAGTTATATCAGTCCTTTGGGTTTTAGGGTAAGCATCTCAAATGTATACAGTGGGCTAGAACCTGTGAGTCCTGGGCCCATGCAAACCAAGGTGAGATCCACAGTGTTGAAAGCAAGGCTGCTCACCACAGGGGCCAGTGAAGGGGTAGCAGTGGGGATTCAAGTTAGAAAGGGCAAGGGCAAAGCCAAAGGTCAGATCTGGGCTGCAGCTCATTCATCTCTTTGCACCTGGAGGCTTGCTTTCTCAAGCTAAAAACCTCCAGTGGGCAGTTCTGACTTTAGTTTGATTTGGAAAGTGGAGATTCCTTTATAAGGGCTCATATCTTCATTTGCAAGTCAGACCAGTTCCATTGCCAACACTTAGTCTGATAAATGTCGCACCTGGAGCCTGTTATTTGTATGCAGTGCCCTGCCGGTGATGTATTTCTTCAAGGGCTAGCTCATTACGAGGGTTCTGGTTAATTCAGTTTGATGGTCGAGGGCAGTGGTGTGCTGGACCCCCTTGTATGGCTGATGATGCAATCTCTACCCAGTTCTTCGTTCAGTGACCTCACAGTGGTGGCTGGAAATGACTGTAGTGGGGGTATTGGTGCCACAGAAACCATCGAATTGTGAAGGTCCTGGAAGATCTGAGTGTTTAACATTTACCAGCACAACATTTGTCCTAGTGCTCTTTTTCACTGTTTATAAAAGGAAATATAAAATAAAAAATATTTCTTAGGGGTTCACAAGTGGCTAAGAAAAAAAAAAACTACCAAAAGTCTTCATTATTTGGATGGTTGCTCAGTTTCACTCCCAAAACAAGAGACATTTGATTAAAGATTTTTTAAAAGATTTTATTTATTTACTCATGAGAGACACAGAGAGAGGCAGAGACATAGGCAGAGGAAAAAACAGGTTCCCTGCAAGGAGCCTGATGTGGGACTCGATCCCAGGACCCCAGGATCATAACCTGAGGCAAAAGCAGATGCTCAACCACTGAGCCACCAGGTGCCCTTGATTAAAGATGTGAAGAGTCAATTAAGAATTTCCTAGGTATCTTTGGGTCATATTTTTTTGGCTAGCATGATAAAATATTTGGAGAAATTTTTGAAGTTTGAGAATTCTAGACTGGAAGCTTAACCTACTGTCTTTAAGACATGTGACAGCAAATGAATTGAATTCTCCAAGCTTTGGTTTCATTACCTATAAAATTAGAATAAAAAGGATTTTTACGTGTGAGGCAGCTTTGTAGAACTCTACAACTGGAATCTACTTCATTCCCCAAATTCCTTTAGTAGGTGGTAGTATTATTATTAGATCCACGTGGTCAAGTTTTTTTTTTTAAGATTTTATTTATATATTCATGAGAGACACACACAGAGAGAGGCAGAGAGAAAGGCAGAGGGAGAAGCAGGTTCCATGCAGGGAGCCTGACACAGGACTCAATCCCAGGTCTCCAGGATCACACCCCGGACCCAAGTCAGTGCTAAACCGCTGACCCACTGGGGCTGCCCTGGTCAAGGTTTTTTTTTTTTTTTTTTTTTTTCCTGGTCAAGTTTTAAGGACCAATTTACTTCTTTCTAGGATAAGAAAGTATATGCTTAAAAAAAAAAAAAAAAAAGCTATTTTGGTCTTAAAGAATAGCCAAATATTTGGTTGATGAAGTTCTTCCCTTTGTGAATGGTTGCAGAGAAAGCTTTTTGAGTCTGAAATGAAATATTTCTTTAGCATTAACATTGGACTCGTGGCAACAGGGTATGCTCATCCCTCTGCTGATTGTGTGATGGGGGATAGTAAAACATCACGTCGTATGGGTTACGAGACAGCAGAAACAAAGAAGGGAAACTTTCCACACTCATTTTCCTCTCTCCCCACCCAGTCACCTTCTCAGGCTGACTTTCCTCTTTCAGCCTCTCTGGAGTAGAAGTGCTGATAGGAGCCTAAATGCAGGAGTGCACTTTAGTGGGAACGCCTGGTGCCAATCAAAGCTGAAGGATCCAGGCCACCGGTTCAAAGATGTCTGACTTCCTCCCTTATCTTTGGAGCCTCTCTCTGCTCTCCATTCCCCATGCCCGTCTCCAGCCCCCTGTCTCTACTTCCAGCTAGTGATCCCATTTCACCCTCTGTTCTCTGGCTTTGCAGGTTGTCGATCTGTACATTATGTTCTCCTTGTAAACACCATGGTGTTTACTTTTCATTCACTTTGTGTTCAGTATGGATGATTGGTTTTGTTGAGGCCTTATAATGGTTTCATTCAAATTTCTTTGCATTGTGAACTGGCTATAAACTTATGTCATCTTCTCTACAATCTTTCCAAGCCTTTGTTTCCTCATCTGTGAAAAGAATAAAGAGGATGTTAATACTTACCTCCCAGAACTGCATGGATTCAATGAAATGGTAGATGCCCAAGGTGCCTTCCCATGGTTCCTGGCCTTTGCAAGTGCTCAACAAATGGTAGCTTCCTTCCTCTTCCTTTGCCGTTCTCCTTAATGCCCAAGGCAAACTTTCTTGCCAACTAAGCAATCAGCAGATTCTTTTGGGGTGAATGATTATCACACCCTATGGTTAAGAGCTGGTCTTCAGTATCGATGTTTGCTTCTGTGTTGAGGAATTTCTATTAGCACACTAATCTGGCCTCACACATATCTTCTTTGGGAAGAAGTGTCTTAATGAGAATACATTTGGGATCAGGAAGTTTGGGATGAGGAACATGAGAAAGTAGGTCAGTCTCATTTTGCCTTGTGGGAATGGGTAAAGGAGTGATAGGGGTAGAGAGGAGATTTCGGAGCCTGTAAACACACTCTGACCTGCTTCTGTACACTGAACATTTTATAGGGACAAGCTCCTAACTAGAAAGCCTGTGCTTTTTCACACTTACATACGCCTGCTTCTAGGAGTCAGTAACATAGAGTTCATTCTGAACCTGTAAGCCACATTCTCTAAAGAGATTGATGAAAAAGATGATTTTTCATCTCTATATACTTCTTTTTTTGTGCCTCTTAATTGGTTCAGAACTTAGGCATGGAAAACAGGAGGGTTGTTTGTTTGTTGTTTCTCTAAACTGTGTTCTGTTAGTATCCCCGGCAATCTGTTTTGTTTGTATAATAGAAAATTATATCCAAGCCACAGCATCCTGTTTTTCTTACTTTTAAAAGTTTCTTTCATATAGATTCACAAGTGTTTCAGAACCAATGGAAGCATCATGAAATGTTTTTTTTTTTTAAAAACAGGAATTACACTTTATTTATTTATTTATTTAGATTTTATTTATTTATTCATGAGACACACACACACACACACACACACACACACACACACACACACACACAGACATAGGCAGAGGGAGAAGCAGGCTCCATGCAGGGAGCCTGATGCAGGACTCGATCCTGAGACTCCAGGATCACGCCCTTAGACCAAAGGCAGGCGCTTAACCACTAAGCCATCCAGGGATCCCCATGAAATGTTTTTTATAATCTGAAGCCCCCTTTATCTTCTTGACTCCATGCAAAGGAATCTATTTCTTTGGGTGTCTTTCTAGACAGTTTTGGTGCATTTATGCTAAATTGATCCATTAGAATGATGATTGCTATGCTTTTTTCATCTTAATTTTCATTTTACTTAAAAACCTTCTGCAAAAAAAAAAAAAAAAAACCTTCTGCATCCTCATCCTTCTTCAAATGACAAGATTTCACTATGGAACATGGTTAGAGGCCAAAGTTGTCAGCCTCTGAGTAATTATAAAATGCTTGAGTGGACTCTTTTATCCATTTCCCTTGGTTCTGACTCTGAACCCCTGTGTAGGGTCACAGAGAAGAGCGAATGGGAAGCGGGTGATGAGCAATTAAAAGGCAGAATTGAGGGTAGACAGCCAAATAGGCTTGTGACTGGGGATTGGGAGGGCAGGCTGTCATCGTGCCAAGCTGCTTTTTCATAACCCACTGAGCCTAGGACAATTGGTCATCTTCATGTGACACTAGTGGGGAATGAGTCACTGTTGTTGGAAGAAGAGGAGTTTGTCAAGCAAAGGGATGTGTCAATTCTGAGAGACCAGACTATGTTCTGTGGGGTTTTAATGGAGAGGAAGATTGGCAATGAGCCACCGATGTATGTGCTCTATCCCAGGCTAAAGAAAAACACAGGGGACTTCGCTCTAGACTTTTAGTGGGTTTTTTTCTGAGAGCTCCTCTCAGAGCTGAGGTTGGGGAACTGAACAATTGCAATGGTTTGCATTGGTGACAAGCATTCTTTCAGAACTATGGTTCTGTCCATCACTTATGAGATCCAGCCACTTGGTTAATGACAGATGAAGGGAACACAAATTACATAACCCTTGACCTGTATAGTCCACTTCCAGATTGTCACTTCACTGAACCCTGTCCATTGAAAACCAACAACAGTGTATGTTCTCGGGCTCCTATTAACAGTTTATTCATTTGACATTTTCTAGACTCCCAGCATTGTGCTTGATGATGCAAATATGAGAAATCAATTAGCTGTGGCTTTGGTTTGCTCCTGAGGGGACTCACAGGCTGTGGAGGACACAGACATGCACACAGATAAACCACAACTGTATACAAATCAAGAACAAAGTTCTGTGGGAGCACAGAGCAAGAACAGTTGATTTCTCACATGGCATGAGGACACACGCGCTGTGGCTTTTCTAGGGGAAAGGATGATCAGCAATGCGTACCATTCCCGATATCTGCCTATGAGTTAAGAATCATGGAATGGACCCTACTTGCCTGACCCTGAATAAACTGCATGAAGCTTCACTGTGAGGATAGTCTGTTGTGGGCACACACAGTTTTATCATCACAGTAATCACTATAAAATCGAAAGAAGCATGTTACAGGAAGGTCGATGCCAGTGAAGGAGTTACCTGAGAAAAACTACGGTGGAGCTACAGTTGCTGGAGGAATTTCATTTTCAAATATATGTGTAAGCCAATACACAGGCTTATCCGGATGACCTACTTGCAAGTAGCAAAGGCTAATGCTAATTCTGCGGTGTCTGGGAGTGGTAAGGTTCCAGCTGTGTAGGTCCAGGGGGAGAAATAGAAGACTTTATTCTCTAGACACTTCTTATCAGATGCAGGGTTGGAAGTATCCTGATAAATCTGGCACTTGTTAAACATCCGCTGAATTATATGCTCCCATAGGAAAATCCAACCCTTGAGAACTTGGTCTTTTTATTTGTTTTGAGAACTTCAGTTACTGAATTGTACAATTCCTGGAAGCATCTTGACAGCATGAATTGATTATTAAGATGGTGTTAGTAGCACTAAAGTTCCGGTGCATTAGGTCATTAGAGTTCTTCCCTGTGGAAGGAGTAGTTGGGACATTTGTTGAAAGGATGATGACATGAAAAAAAAAAAAACACCATTTGCCCCAAATCTACAATTACCACAGCACCACCCCCAAGTGGCTTGCACAACAGAGGTGGCTTTTCACAGATCTTATTGTAGCAAGTGTTTCCATAAGTAGCCAGGGAGCATGGAGATGACCTTTCAAAATGCTGTTTTATTTTTGTGGTTGTAAAAATGTGGCAGGTCATTATCCACACGCAACCAGGGTGCAGCTCTATGATCTGAGTGCTGGGGAGAAGGGAAAAGAATCCTTTTAAGGAACATCTGGTAGGTGTGTATGTGCTCTCACACAGCCAGTTACCATTGCTCTCATTTTAGTGCCAAGGAGGCTGAGGCACCAGGTGATTGAGTCACAGCAGAAAGGGAATAGGACACTGGCCTAGGACTTAGAACTTGGAATATAAACCCAACTCTCAGTTCTTTGCAATGTAATCTTGGGCAAGTTATTCAACCTGTAACCTCTGTCTAGTATCTCAGCTGAGTAATTGGAAATTAACTATTACTAACACCAATAACATGTTAGTGTTACTAGTTTATGTTTCATGAAGGGTTATCAAATTCATCATCTCATTTGTTCTCCACCATTTGCCTGTCCATTGTCTGGAGAGATGGCACAGAATAGTGGAAAGTGCTTGGGTTGTGGTATGAGAGAGTCCTGGGTTCAAGTCCAGACTCTGCTTTTGATCTGTTGTTTTGAGATCCAATTTTTTCCAGTAAAAGGGGGCTAAAACACATGTCATGCAGCACATTTGTGAGCTCTGAAAAAGAAGTAGGTAAAGTACGCTTAAAAAACAGTAGTTTTTTGGGGTGCCTGGGTAGTGCAGTCAGTTGAGCTTACCAACTCTTGGTTTCAGCTCAGGTTGTGATCTCAGGGTCCAGAGTGGCTCCATGCTCAGTGGGGAATCTGCTTGAAAAATTCTCTCTTCCTCTCCCTTTGCCCTTCCCGCACCCCTGCACACATGTGTTCTCTCTCTCTCTCTCAAATAAATAAATCTTAAAAAAAAAAAAGGTCGTTTCTGTCAACATCCCATTTGAGGAATGGGAAAAATGATCCTCAGATGTTATGTGAGCTCCTCAGAAGTTGCCCACATGAACCATACTAGGCAGGGAGGTAAGAAGCTAGGAGTGTGGGCTGTGGATTTAGTTGGACTTGGGATTTAGTTCTGGCTTCATTTCTTATGGGCTATGTGACATTGGGCAGGCGATTCAATCTCTCTGAGTTTTAGTTTCCACATATATAAAATTTTCTGTAAAATAGTTACAACTTTGTAAGTGGGCAGGTGAAAGGGATGATAAAATTATAAGAAGCACTTAGCTAGGTGTCTCTTCCCCTTTCTTCCTCGCTCCCCCCTTTTCTTCCTTCCTTCCATTTATAGTATGGGACATATTTGGTACACTTGGGGGAATTATGCATGACCTTTATTAGCAGGACCAGCCTGATGTAGTAAGAAGAGCATCAGAGTTGGAAGGATCATGGGAATAGCTCTCCCATTCTAGCTCAGTGATCTTGTGCAAGCCACCTCAGCGGTCTGTCTCATAGTTGCTGCTAATAATCCTTATCTCCAAGGGGCACTGTAAAGAGTGCACAAGATGATGATTCTGATAGTACTTTGATTGTCACAGAGCTATTACTAATATGGAATTTAGAGCATCAGGCAAAGAATTAGTAGATGTTTGTGTGACTGCAGTGGGCTCTTGCTCACTCACAGTTTTTAATTCAGAAAGCAAGTCCTGTCTCATGCCAAACTGAGCAAGATTCATTCTTCGTCATGTTGCTTTTATTGATTATCTCATTTACCCAGTGCTTCTTCACACCCAGGTACTCCCCCAACTTACTCTAAGGGATCTAGAAGTCTATAGGCATGTGTATTTTCCCAACCCAGTGGGTTTTAAGAGTGGACTTACTGTCATGACCTCACCAAAGTTTTTTATATTAAACCAGAAACAGCATGACAGAAAACAGTAGAAGTCACTGCACTTGAATGGGGCTGGGAGTGGCGGTGGTTCTTCGGTGATAAGAACTGGGTCTTAAATTATCTTGATATCCTAGCATAATGTATCAGGAACTTAGTAGATGTTCAATAACTACTGTGGATGAATGAATGAATGAATGTGTTTTTTCATTGACTTAATGCTGTGGCCCAATTCTTCCTCTTAGAAGCCTCCAGAGTTCAGGTGTGGCCAACTTGACCTTGGGCTTCCTTTCCTTTTTCACATGGGTCAGTCTGCCTCTGTGCTTACAGAACTCTTTGTTTGAAGAGCGTCCTGCTCCCTTGGAATCCTTTGTCTCATAGATTTTCCTGCCCCCCTCACAGGATGATGATATCACTTGAGAAATTCAGTTCTTAAAAATTCCATTTCTTCCAAAATAGGAAATGAGCTCATCTTGGTTAAGCTGTGTATACCTGTTATAGAATCTCGAAGATATCTGTCCTACCATCCCTTTTGTCTTTCGTGTTAGGAAGAAGAAAAGCAACAGCCCAAAATGATCCACAAGAAACATCTTGGAAGTTTTCAGCACTTAACTTAGTTATTATCACCTCTCATGAGACAGAGCCTTAGGCAAAATTGTGGGAAAATGGCCCCTTAAGTGGAAAAAATGAAGAAAGGGGAAAAAATGAGATCAGTGAAAATGAATATAGTACAAAGCTCCAAGTGATTCAACTTTCTAAAAAGTAAAGCGATGATAGGTACAGGGAGTGCTGGATTGTGGGTTATTTTCTGAAACCCCAAACAAAGGATTTGGAAAGCTGAAAGGCAAATCTGTCTCTTAAGCTTCCCCAGAGAGACCTTGCAGGGCGAGCTAATATCTGAAGCTATTTTGAGAAGGTCACCTATTAAACAAGAACCTTGTGTGCTGGATTCATGTGGGGCTAGCATGCAAGATCATAGACATTTATGAGTCAAAATGTTCCCGAATGTGGAGCGTCTACAGCCAGTTGGACCCTGGTTAAATTTGGGCAGAAATTGAAACATAATCCTTATCTCTACAGCCTCCACGGAGGCAACCAAAACACTAGGCAGGAGCTCACCAATGGATCTAGAATTCTGTACATTGGAGTGGAAGATCCAGTCTGTCCAAAGGAATGTTCTCAAGAACAGAGATGTGTTACTTGGATGCCCACATACTCTCATCTGGATTGGTGGTTGTGAACAAAGCATGGTGTGGTGGTAAAGGTCCAGGAGCCTGGTGTTTCTAGAATTTGGTTGGGCACATAGTCTAGGAACCCAGGGCCAGTGGTAGGTAAACTAAGGTTCTGGGGGCAGAACACTGGAACTTTGGTGGTATAGCACGTAAGAAGAACATGGCTTCAGAGTCAGATATGTCTCTCTCGGCCATCTATTGGTTACAGGGAAGAAGATAGGTATTTTGTAACCTATTGCCTTGTTTAAGGAAAGTAGGGATAATAATATCTATATCATGGGTTGTGTGAGGATTAAATTAAATGATGCATGTGAAAAGTATCATGAACTTGACCAGGGTTAAGTAGTAGATATTGATACCATTATTCTCCAACTGGAGAGTCAGGGGAGGGTCAGGAGCACATAACCTCTTTGGGAGATGACCAAGACCACTGAAACATTACAAATGGAGTTTGGGTTTCAGGGCAGACACAGAATGTTGCTGAAATAATGAACTTTAGTAACAAGATTTTACATTTTTCTTCCCATTGTTAGTTAGAGTGATTTAAGTTTGAGCTGTTTTAGGAGATTTATCTTACTGTTTTTATGGGCAAATAAATTCTAAACTACAGACAATTGTAATATAACTTATTTGTATGCTGGTGGCTTTCAGTGCTGGTTAAAAGGATTTTAATTGTGTTGGAAATCAATACTCATTACTCCTGGTGAGATGTGTTTTTGTTTTTAGTCCTTCAGGAAATTGCTAGTGCTCTGGGTAAATGGCTGGGAGGGAATCTTTGAGTAGAATAGAGAGAGCTTCTGGCCGCTTTGACCTTTTCTTCTCCAGTTCTTTATCTTTTGTTTCCTCTCCCAGGATCTTGAGCATTTCTCTGTCTAAATGAAACTATTTGGAAGGTATATACTTCCCTTTGGGGCCACTGTTTTGATGCGGCTATTTAAAAAATGTTAATTCAAGAATTTTACTAAAGAAATATTTCTACAGTAACCCATCTGTCCATGCATAAAGATTGCAACATTTCCCATTTCTATCATTTCCTCCTCATCCCTGCCAGTAATAGATATTATTGTTATTTTTAGTTTTTGTGTGTCTGCTAGATCTCAAGTGCTGTTTTCATATCTTACAGATGAGTTTGTACTTTTTGAAAAAGTTGAAATATAACTGACATAAGAGTTTCAGGTGTATACCATAATGAGTTGGTATTTGTAAATATTGTGAAATCATCACTACAATAAGTCCAGTTAACATCCATTACCTCACATAGTGGTAATGGGAACTTTTGAGATTACTCTCTGAGTAACTTTCAGATATACAATACAGTATTAACTATAGTCCCCATGCTATACATTATATCCCCATGACATTTATTTTGTGACTGGAAGTTTGTATCTTTTGACCACCTTCATCTGTTTCACCCACTACCCAACTGCCTCTTCTGGAAACCATCAGTCTCTTCTCTGTATCTATAAGGTGTTTGTTTTCTAGATTAGACATATAAGTGAGATCATATGCTATTTGGCTTTCTCTGCTTGATATTTCATTTAGCATAGTGTCTTCAAGGTCCACCCATGTTGTCACAAATGTCAGGATTTCCTTCTTTTTTTTATTAATAATATTTCATGGTGTGTATGTGTGTGTGTGTGTATACACATTTTCTTTATTCATTCATCGATCGATGGTTATTTCCATGTCTTGGCTATTGTAAATAATGCTGCAATGAACATGGGGGTGCAGATATCATCTTGAGTTAGTTTTTTCATTTCCTTTGGATAAATGCCCAAAGGGATTGCTGGATCCTATGGTACATCTCTTTTTAACTTTTGAGGAACATCCATGATGTTTTCCATAGTGCCTGTACCAAGAGTTTGTACTTCTTTTAATACATTTGATGGCTATTTGGAATTGTTCTTCTCTGGATTATCTATAGATCCCTTGGCTATTTCCTATTAGTTTGGAATCTGATCTGAAGAAGATTTAAAAAATAATGATCTTCACTTGGGGAGACCTGGGAGTCTGTATTTCATGGTTTTTTTTTTTTTTTTTTTTTTTGGAGGGTTGTTGTGGAGTGGTAGAGCAGAGAAGACTACTGGGGAGTGACAAAGAAGGTCAAGTTTAGTCAGAGGAAAACCAGGAGAATTTAGTGTCTTAGAATGAAGGGAAGGACATTTTTCAAGGAGGAGGGTGTGCTCAGCCATGTCAATATTCTAATTATAGACTGAGTAAGAGGATATTGGACTTGGTAATATGGAACACATTGGTGACCTTGATAAGAAGCCACCAGTGGAGTGCAGTGTTGGGGTGAAAGTTTCATTGTAATGTAGTTAAAACAGAGTTCAAGAATAATCATTAAATGTAATGCATGATCCTTGATTGAATCTTAGGTTAAAATACTACTGTCTATTACCACATGGCTTTTACCATTACCATCAATAATAAAAAATCTGTAAAGGATATTATTGGGAGAAACGGGGAAATTGAATATGGGCTATTAAATAATAATATTGTAGCAAGGTAAATTTTCTGAGTATGATTGTATGGTAGTCCTGTAGGGAAATATTTTTAGGATGTGCATGCTAATGTGTTTAGGAATAATAAAGATGAACTCTGAAATGTTTCAGCCAAAGGAATACACATGCATGTGTAATAAACACATGCATGCATGAATTTTATATTTTTAAGATTTTATTTGTTTATTCATGAGAGGCACAGAGAGAGGAGAGAGAGGCAGAGACACAGGCAGAGGGAGAAGCAGGCTCCATGCAGGGAGCCTGATGTGGGACTCGATCCCAGGTCTCTAGGATCATGTCCTGGGCTGAAGGAGGACACTAAACCACTAAGCTACCAAGCCACCAGGGCTGCCCACATTTTATTTTTTACACATACATCTATGTATCAAGAAAATGTGTCAAAATATTAGTAATAAGTGAATTTAGGGGAGTCTATGTGGATCTTGATTCTGCTATTGTAACTTTTAAGTATGCTTAACATTTTTCTCAATAAAAGTTGAAAATAGGAACACTGAAGAAGAGGAATTGGAGACAGTGTATATGTTTTTTTTGGATCTAATGCACAAGGGATTGGCTTTAGATAAGACAGCATCATTAGTAAAAGGCAGGAAAGCAGAGTATATGGGTATAAATGTCAACACATCTTGGTAGATATGATAGTATGAATCTATTGAAATTATGTTCTGATGAACCTTCTCACTGCAATGCAAAATAATCAAGCTGAAGATTGGAGGCTTAAGGAGGGAGGAGATGTAATGCGGGAAAGTGAGGGTGCTAGGGAATTCAATATGACTTCTGAGCAATTAAGGAGCCACTTGATATTCAATAAGAAACTTCAGTGACCATTCAGGGTAGTTATATGTGTTTTCCTTAGTCATGTTCAAATATTCAGGTAAGGGCATGAAGATTGGGTTGCTAGATATAGCCAGGCTTGTCATTTTCCAAAAGTTGTAAAGCTAGAGATGGAAAGACTGTCCAAGGCATATGTAAGGACCTGATTATAATGATTGATCATGGAGTAAAGTGGGGGCAAGTAATATAGTTGTGTGATCAATGGGTTGGAGATCCTGTAGGGGGGAAATACTTGTAGGAGTTGGGTACCAAAGAGAGTGAGCCAGAAAGATTGAAATAGTAGTAAGAGAGGGAAAGGTATGATAAAGAATTCATGGAGGGGTTATAGTTATTGTCAATATTGAATTACCTTTGTATTTCTGGAATAAGCTTTCCTTAGTCATAGTATATTATTCATCTGATTGCTATAGTTCTATTTTATTTATTTATTTTTCTTTTTTTTATAGTTCTATTTTATTTAGATATTTTTCTTTTATATTTAAGAGTGAGATTATTTTTATTTGCTTGTTATATTCTGGCCTTAGAGACATACTGATTTCATAAAGTGAATTAGGAATTGTAATTTCTATGGCCAGAATATTTTTAAAAAGATTTTGTTTGTTTGTTTATTTATTTAGTTAGAGCAAGGGAGCAGGGGGAGGGGCAGAGGGAGAGAGAGAGCAAGAGAACCTCAACCAGGCTCTGTGCTCAGTGCAGACGTGGGGCTTGGTCTCATGAACCTGAAACTACTACCTGAGCCAAAATTAAGAGTCAGGTGCTCAACTGACTGAGCCACACAGGTGTCCCTATATGGCCAAAATATTTTAAATTACATAGGAATGATCTGTTCTTTAAAGATTGAGTAGAGCTTAGCCATTGACCCTCCTGTCCTGTGTCCCATTCACAGTAGATTAAAATCACCTCTCCCATTTCTTTTTGTGGTTGTTGGTCTATCCAAGTTCTCCACATCTCGTAAAAAAATTATTTTTATAGTAGTAGCAAATCATTTCTTATGGGCTTAAGATTTGTTGTCATAGATCAGTATGAAATATTCTCTTATACTTTTGATCTCTCCTGAATCTGATTTCATTCCTTTCCTCATTCCCAGTCAGATCTATTTGTGCTGTAATTAGCTATACAATGGCATTGTTTATTTCTAAAAGCATAAATTCTTGGGTATATTTATTGTATCTATCAATTTTATTTTCTATTTCACCAATACCACATTTTAGATTTATTAATTCCCTCTTCCTATGTATTTTTTTAAAAAGATTTATTTATTTATTTGAGAGAGAGAAAGAGAGGAGGAGAAGAAGGAAAGGGAGGGAGAAACTCATAAGCAGACTCCCCACTGAGTGTGGAGCCAGATGCCTGGCTTGATCTCACTGTCTCAAGATCATGACCTGAGACAAAACCAAGAGTTGGGTGCTCAACTGACTGAGCCACCCAGACTGCCCTTCCTATGTATTTTTCATTTATTTTAATGGCTTACCTTTAATTTTTTTAAAAAAAGAACTAAGTTGGTACATTCTCCATTTTTCAAATATGAAGGCATTTAAAGCTGTACATTTTAGTTTTTGCTAAGTCTCATAGAATTTGATATGAAGCGTACCTCTTTCTATTACTCCTTGGGTCTTCAGCCAGTTTTGAATTAGCTTCATCTTTTAAAAGGATTATCTAGATATTTGTAAATGCATGCTTCTAAGAATTTAATATTTTGGGCATCAACTGTTTCTCATTTGTAATTTTATTATATTATCAGAAAACATGACCTGTAAGATTTCTATTACATTAAATTTATTAAACTTTCCTTCTGTGGTCAAATACGTAACTTGCTTTTGCAAATGTCTTCTTAAAAAAAAGATTTTATTCATTTTTTGAGGTGTGGGGAGGGGCAGAGGAATAGGGAGAAGCAGACTCCTCCCTGAGCTGGGAGCCCAGTGTGGGGCTTGATCCTAGGGCCCCTGGATCATGATCTAAGCTGAAGGCAGATGCTTAACCAACTGAGCCACCCTGGTGCTTCACTTTTGCAAATATCTTATAAATATATGGAATGAATATATATTCTATTCAAGGATTAAAATTCTCCTCTTTCTAAAATCAAGTGTTACTTTAACTTACCCTTGACTTAGTTATTACTGATATATTAGATAATTAGATATGTTTAATTCTGTAAGAAATATATTAAAATCACTTCTTATAATTGTATTTTAGCTGATTTTTTAATGTGTTTTATACATTTAACTGTCATGTGATGTATTTAGGTTTATCACTATTTTATCTTCACAAATTGTGTCTTTTACTAATGTTCTTCATTCTGGTTCATGTTATTGTCTTTAAATTCTACTTACCTGGTATTTTTCTTGCCACTGTTGTTTTTCTTGATATTTGCCTAGTATTTTCTCATCCTTTCCTCTTTGTTAACCATTCTTTATCTTTTTTAAACAGTGTGTTTCTTGTAAATAGAATATAGCTTTATTTTCATTGTTTAGCTTCACCTGTCAGTCTTTTATTTATTTATTTATTTATTTATTTATTTATTTATTTATTTATTTAGTCAGTCTTTTTTAAATGAGGGAATTTTATCCTTCTTATTGATTATAAAAATGTCTATACTTGCTTTGTGCTCATACTTTTTCCCTTCTCTGGATGCTGAGCATCCTTAAGTTTTATTCCATGCTGCTGGCTCACGGACCTGCAGGTCTGGTTGCGGGTGTGCTGAATTACAAATGGTTGCTCTTCTGGCAGTAGAGAGGAGGGCCCCTGTGTTACCCTTTTTCCCAGATCTCCTTGCATTCCTCCAGCAACAGGGGTAGGGAGGACCCAGTCCACCCAGCAGGTTTTACCCTTGCTTCCATTAGGCAAACTCTTCAGAGAGAAATGCTAGTGTCATTTCTTTCTACTTGATTTTATGCAGAGGCTGGGGTCCTACCTATATCTGGGTGGCCATGGACCCCAGCAGCAGTTTGGCTCAAGAATATACAGAGTGGAGTCAGGGCTGGAGAGATTATTAGGTGGGTTGAGATTGCCCTTTTCCTAACATCTTCTCTAAGACTCTGCCACCTATTTTTATAATTTTGACATATATGGGGCTTAATTGACTTTATGGTACAATAGGGTTGTCTTCTGAGAAAACTCTCAGTAATATCCTCTCTTCTATATGCTTTGGAGATCATACTTACAAAGAGTATATAGCTGTAGATAGCCTGATATGAATAATAAACATTAATCAGATGAGAAGCAGCAAATTGTTTTTATGTTCAAATTACTTGGCATTAGCCTTCAGAAGACACTCCAAATACTTTATGCTTTCATGTTCTTTAAATCAGTCAAAGGCTAAAATGTCCTGCTTTCTTTCTTTGTCTATGTTTTGCAGGAGTCCCTAGTGAGCTTATCTATTCAGGGACATGACAATGTTTCTTAACCACAATTGTGCATTGAGGTCACTTGTGGAATTTTTAAAGATACAAATATGAAGATTGCATTGATTCTAACTCGGTGTCCATAAAGCTCATTTTTTTTGTTTGTTTTTTTTGTTTTTAGGTTCTTAGGTCACTGGTATAGTCCCAGGTGTTACCTTCTCATTGTTGCTAGGTTCTTTTTCTGTTTCTTAATCCTGACTTTCTAAACACACCACATCACTGACTTTCATTATCAGCACATTCCAAAGGCTCAAAAAATTTTTTGAAAGATGACCTCCCTAATATCTCAACATTCATTGACCCTCACTGCTACTGTATTTTGCATTATGAACTTTTTTCACTAAGATGTGGTCTCAGTTTTGGAGACTGATTGACACTACCTTATATATTCATTGTTGGAAGTGGGAGCTAGCACGAAGTTGTGTTATTGAGCAAATTATTGAGCAAATCAATGTCCCTTTAAATCACTGTCAGAGCTTCTATCTATGCTTTTAGATTCATTCTCTACTTTTGTCATCTGGCTCTCTGTCCCAGGAGGCTGACCTAAGTGGATGCCAGCAATAGGCTCCCTTGCTAGGTTGGGTTGGGCCAGTTGGGAGCCTTAGTAAGAATGTAAGATTGGTTTATTCAGTCCTCCCAGCTCCTCTCTATGATAACTCTGAGCTGGCTGTTACTTCAACTGAAGGTCTCTGCTTCTTTAAAGAACATCACTTCCCTTACATGGTATTTCTGCGTTCCAGTATTCTTTCTTTCTCTCTAGGAGCCATAATGTCTATGTGGCCACCTTGTTATTTTCTTGTACCTGACCTATATCTTTGCAAAAAGCTCCATTGTAATTAAGCCTTCTTTACACTGTCCTATCATGAATGTGTCATCTGTTTCCTGTTGGGATCCTGACTGATCCTCCCAATTCCTCTTGTTAACAATGAGCCTGAGCTCCTGAAGTTTGGTAGATTCAGGCAAAATTATAAAATAAGTGGGATAGTAGTTAGTCTTTGTTGTAGATGCTCTATGTGTTGTCCAGATTTCCTCTTTTAGGACTTATATACTCATTCCTCCAGCTGCCAGAGGTGTTAGTGGTTGAGTTCCCTTCTGGTGATTGGTCCTCCACTGAAGAAAGCCACCTCAATCAAGATCATATTCTTTTCCTCGGGGGAAGGTGGGGGGGCATCCTGTATCCAGTGGCTAGTCAGATACAGTGTAGGGTAAAAAGATTGTGCAAGACCATGCCAACTCTAGAGCCCTCCATAGCATTGGTTGAGGCCTTTGCTATAACATCCCAACTTCTCCCCTGACCAATCTGCATCTTTCTCTCCCCAGCAGGTGTTCATCCTCAAAATTGTGACCAGTCAGCTTCTTGCACACATACCTGTATCAGAATCTGATATCAGGAGAGCCCAGTCTGCAACAGACAGTCTTCAATTTGCCTTTTGTCCCCCATGACTGTTTTCTTGATAGGTCTCTGTCTTCCCCTCTTTCCATATGTAAATAGACCTGAGAGTTTTCCTTCTGAAAGCAACTTTAAACAAAGGAAAGGGTAGTACAAAGATGGGGGAATGAGTGATGGTAGTGATTCTAGGCTTGAAAACATGTGGTGAACAAGGCCAGTTGGGTCTCTTCAGGTCACTCAAATCAAGACATACAATTCTATTCTTAGATCTGTGTGTAGAAAAGAAAGAGGAATAATGATGACAAAGATAAAGGAAATTAGAGATGGTGGTGGATGGGGCTATTTGCAGGTATTTTTCAAGGATAAACTATCCCAAGATAGATTCAAGATGTTAAATTAAGTTGAAGGTACACTGTCCCATCACCTACTGATGCCTGTCTGGTCAAGATTTGTAGACTTGTTCTCTGCTGTGAATGAGACATAGGAGCAGCAAGGGTAAACTTTAATATTTTGAAATTGGAAATTTGGTCTCTTCCTGGAAAGTGAGTTCTGGAAAACAGAACTCTTTCTTCCCATAGTTTATAGAAAGCTCTTTGAGGAAATCCTATTTTTTTTTTTTTTTTGCCTTTTTAAAGTATTGAGCAGAAAAAGAAATAATTTTTATTTTTTAAAGATTTTATTTATTCATTCATGAGACACACACACACACAGAAAGAGAGAGAGAGAGGGAGAGAGAGAGAGAGAGAGAGAGGAAGAGACAGAGAGAGAGGCAGAGACATAACAGAGGGAGAAGAAGGCTCCATGCAGGGAGCTGGATGTGGGACTTGATCCTGGGACCCCAGGATTACACCTTGAGCCAAAGTCAGACACTCAACCACTGAGCCACCCAGGCATCCTTAATTTTTAGTTTTGAAAGAACTGAGGAGAGAGCCAAAAAAGGGACTTCTAATCTAATCCTGTATTTATTTGGCTGAATTTTCAAGTTTGTGAGCAAATCACCAACTTGCTACTAAATGCAGATGGGCAGCACAGGGCTCTTCCAGCCTGCTGGCTGTTCTTGGAGGGCAGACAGGTTCCTGGTCACTGCCAGCTTGAAAATCTAGGAAATTCCCTCTCAAAGATAAAGCTCCCCTAGAGAGTCTTCTGATGAGCACAGGAGAATACATTTTGGCCTAAAGGTGACTCAAGTGGTAGTGTGGACTTGATTAAGGAAAACATCCAGTTTATTTCCAGTCAGATTTAATAAAAGGCGATATGCTGTGGCTCTGAGTAATAACTTGCAAAACATAAAGTACTGTTGAAAGCTGAAGTGAGTGGCCAGGACTGCTTCCTGCAGGTGCTGGGACTGAACATTGGAATTGGATGTATCTCCTCTCTTCAATTGCCTCTTTTTATAGGTCTGATTGCTGTATCTTCTATACTCCAGACATCACAAAACTTTCTCAACCTGCTTGACAGTAATTTAGGAGGGCTGGAGATTAATTCCTTAATTAATTTTTCTACAGAAGGAATCCAGGGCACTCAAGTATAGCTGATGGGTTGACAGGGCTTTATCTGGAAACTTCCTATGGCCTCACTTAACTTGGTTTATTTTTCTAATCACTTCTTTTACTTTATTGCTTTCTATTTCAAATTTTAAAACTTTGTTCAAATGTTTTTATTAAAGACAACATTTACATTCAAAATTAAATATCTGTTTAAGGTTTCTTCCATATTAGACAATAAGCTCCAATGATTGATTTGGTTTTGTGTCCTAATATGTGTTATAAAAATATTTTTTGAATGAAGGAATTCATGTAATTCTTCCTAATTGATAAAATACACAATTGTTCACATTTTCTTTTTCTTATTTTTTACATTTTCTTCTTTTGATTTTCAAAGCTGACTCTTTTTTTTTTTTTTAGATAGTTTGTATAGATGTTATTGCCAAATGAATTTTACAAATGAGGACATTGAAACTTATATAGGTGGTATCCTGATAGTCCTAGAGCTACAAAGTAGTAAGGCAGTGGTTCTCAAAGTGTAGCTCCTTGGACCAGCAGCATCAGCGTCCACTGGAACTTGTTGGACAGGTGAGTTCTCAGGCTTTCCCCTGGGTGTATGGAATCAGACACTCTTTGGGTGGAGTCCAGAGGTTTGTGTTTTAATAATTATTCCAAGGATCCTGAAGCCTGCTAAAGGCTCCAAGATGGCATCTTCCTAATCCAGATTCTCTATTATATCTGCTTTATCTTTTTGGTTTTGTAATACTACTTAAATGTTTAAAAAAGTTTGCTGAGTGTATAATGCCAACCTGAATCTCTTGGGGGAGAGTCCTGCTATTGATTTATATTCTATAACAAAGAGTTATTTAAGGAGGAAATACGGGTCTTTCTCTCTTTTCTCTCTCTCTCTGAGGGTGGAGGGAGCGGCGGGAGGGAGCGTGAGGCGGGGGGGAGGGAGGGAGGGAGGAGGGAGGAGGGAGAGGGGGAGGGGGGAGAAGAAAGAAAGACCTCCCAATCCCTAACCCACGACCTACCTCCTCACCTCCCTCCCTCCCTCCCTCCTCCCTCCCTCCCTCCCTCCCTTCTTCCTTCCTTCCTCCCTTCCTTCCTTCCTTCCTTCCTTCATTTTGTATATTGCCTTTGTCTGATATTGGTATCAGGGTAACACTAGGTTCATAAAACAAGTTGGAGGAACTATTTCCTTTTATTTTTTGGAAGGAATTACATAGGATTGGTGTTAATTCTTCTTGAAACATCTAGTAGAATTGTCGAGTGAGACCACCTGGGCCTGGAGACTTCATTTTTGGGGAATTTTTAAATTATAAATTTGATATTCTCTCTTTGAGGGCTATTATCTGTTTCCTAGGGGATGAGTTATGGTGGCTTGTGTTTTTTGAGGAATTAGCCAATTCTGTCAAATTGTTCATTGTTGATATTCAAGTTAGGGAAATTCCTACTCCCATCTTCCTGGAAATCTAAGTTTTTTGATACAGTTGTTTCTCCAAAAGAATGGAGCAGTTTTTTTCCAGCTATAATGTAGTTTTTAAAAAACATAGACCTGGATGGAAATGTATTCTGGATAATTTTCCCAGGGCCTTGAGTGTGATGTTTGTGCAATATACCTGTACTTTAAAAAGCTGCCTTATTGATTTTTTTTTTTTTTTTCCATTCTGCCTTGGCTTTCAGACTCCCTTTCTACCTATCTAAGGTAGCGATGTCATTTTAGTCATTCAGCCAGGAGTGCCTATTGCCAACAAGCCTCCCATCTCAAAGAATTCTGGCTGGGAAATGGTCAGGAAAATATTTAGCGTTAGTCATGGAAAGTAGATAAAAATTTCAATCAGTTATTGTATACTCAAAAAGGGACTACCTGGGGCTTTAGCTGGGCTTTGACTAGTTGGGAAAATTTGAGGAAGGGTAGAGGAAAAGAGAGATGTCTAGGTTTGAAAGAATTGCTTCAAGGACTGTTTGAATGACCCTTACATGACACCCCAGTCTGGAGTGAAGGGAACATTCTGGAGTGCCCTGTGAAGGACTCCTTGAACTAAATAGAAGGTCAAGAGAGCTTAGAGGCTCATCTAATTTAGTGCTGTAGCTTCCACAGGGACCACTTCAATGTGGAATCCTGAAGCACTGGAATGCTAATCTGTTCAGTTGATAGGAGCAAGAAGCATCACTGGACTGGTAGCTAAAGCCACAATGGTATTGTTAGCTCTCATGCCTCACGCTGCTCTGTAAATGGCTCTTTGCCTTCTACAATAATGCTCAACAGTGAGCAAGAGTTATTTAGTGCCCAGAAGTCTTTGTGAACAAGTCTGAAAAAGCTGGTTTATATAGCTTTCTGTTTTGATCTCTAAATTTCCCACGTGTAGAGGTGAATCCTGTTTACCCATAATAGTAGCGCAACCCCTTAGGGCATGTATTTTAGTATGCTAACTTTATCTGTGGCTTCCCCTTCTGTGCTACCATGATTATCCCATCACCTTGGTTGTGTTGTCATTATTTTAGTCCATTTGCATTATATGAATTTCTATAAGCCATTTAAATGTTTCTTGACTGTGATGGGATCTCAATAAATAAAAATCTCCTATCCTACACGAAATGTGCCACATAGCACATTTCTGATCCTCCTCTTCCTACCTTATCTTATACTTCCCTTTTTTCAGGAAACCAAGTTAGACTGATAGAGAATGAAAATAAAAATACCCCTTCACTTTTCCTGATTCTTCAATCTTACTTCCCAGGACTGACCATTGAGAGTATCTTATGTATGCTGGGCAATTAATTTTAAAAGAAGTTTTAACATTGCTTGATTAAAGAGATATTTTTCTAAAATCTTGTGAAGCATGAATAAGAAATGTGGAACTCATTATCCCCTGAGATCATATAGGCCAAAAATATGAGCACATTCAAGTCAGTTTTAGTTAAATTCATAGATAAAAGAATCTATCTAAGAAGTTTAAAAAGAACACAGGAATGTTCAGGGCTCATCACATTTGAAGCTAATAAATGGGGGTCAGCTCCCATGGTTTCCCATAACCATCCTTGCATCTAATGTCTAATGATGTGCTGGTAAATGTTTAATCACTGGCAAAAAAAAAAAAATATATATATGCATTAGGTACACATATCCGTATATGTATTTTGTAATATTACAGATATATAGATGCATAGCACACAATTTACAAATAATAGTAGCATGTATAGCACTTCTTATTGTAAATTCCATATAGCCAATTCTCAGAATGCTTCTGTTGATTCTTGCTGAACTCATGTCTGTAGCCAGTCTATGATTGTAGGTCAACCATGACCTGACAAGTAGAGTTTCATCTCAATCTGCTAATTCTTTTCCCAGTAAAATTTATTGTCCTCACACATGTTATATGACCTATGATTCAGCTGTTTCTTATTCTCGTCCAAATCACATTCATTAAACAGAAATTTTTTCAGCTTCAGTACTGTGTATGTCAGAACTTTACTCATTTGTTGATGACATGAGTGACTCTTTGCTGAATCAGATACTTTTCAAATACTGGAAGAATATTTCCTCAGTATTTTGTATAGTTTAGAATACATGGCTAACTTGTTTTTAAAGTTAATCTGCATTATAAACATTTTCTCCATCTTTCTTAAGACTAAAAAATAACACAATAAATCAAACCCAGATGTTTAGTTTTTGCTGATTTCCATGGTGTAAATACTCCCACTATGGCTGATTTCTAGTTACCAACATGCAATTGGGAGAGAAACTGGGAAGAGGTAGTGTTCAATAACACAATATTTTACAGTATTATCATACAGATGTGGTAGATGTGTATAACTGTGTAGGTTATTATAAAATATACTAAAATAAATGGGAGTTTTGAGTATTTATTATCTCTGTTTTTTAGTATAACTCATATAAGTTTTTGTATAGTTGAATAAAGATCTTTTTATTTATTCATTTGAGAGAGAGAGACAGAGACAGAGACAGAGTGAGAAGGGGGAGCACACTTCCTGCTATACAGTTGATTTTTTAATAACACCTATTTTAACACTGGCTCACAAAATCCCTGACACTTTAATAAGTGACTCTGTAAACCTGTGGACCGGATGCATCACATCACTGCTTATGTCGCCTGTCAGAGACAGAGTTGAAGGATTTGATTAAATATGCCACCCCAACCTATGCCACTTGGCCATGTTTGGGAAAAAGAAGGCATGGAAAGAGCTCTCTGTTCTTCTTCCATCTTCCATATATATATATATATATATATATATACACACACATTTTGGAAGTTGTTCCCATTCTCCTATATCAGGAAGAGAGAATAAACTTTATCACTGGAGGCAGAGATAGTATTGAGGTAAATCTTCTTAAGCAAAGCTTACTAAATAACTCTAATCTACAGTGAATTTCCTCTGTATATTTCCCAGTTACCTTCCCACAATTTATTGCCCCTGGAAACTCAAACCCCCTCTCCTTTGTGTAGTTGTATGTCATAATTTATCACCCTTTGTTAAAGTGGTATATAAAAACTCCAAGTCTAATTGTTTTCTTTTATCTCTAGCTATATTTTTTTTTCTGTGAAGCCACTGTGCATGTAAAATTAAAAATGTTAACACAATTTGTATGTTTTTGATCTTATTAATCTGTCTTTTTCAGCTTAATTTACAAGCCCTAGTTATAGAATCTAAGAGGCTAGAGAAAAAACTTTTAGTCCCCTACAGTTCAGGGGGCTAATTCTGGTCTATAATGAGATTTCCATTTTCTAAAGGCAAACTATGAGGGATAAAGAAGACTATATTTTCCAGTGTTGGGGTTTATTCACTCTCATGGAGGGAGGTTTGCTATAGGTGTATGTAATTTCTTACCCTCCAATCCCACCCCGCCACTTATACTTTACATTTTGTATTCTTTGTGAATATTTTTTTTCTGAAATAATGAGCTATACAAAGACACATATCATGGCCTCTTCAGTGGCAAAACACAATGACAGTATCAGAGAAGAGAACTCTTCCTGAGTCCAAAAGCCTTCTTACCCTTGCAATCCCTGATTGGAGTTAGAATGGCCTTTTGGAGCATGTATAATTGAACCTCTCAGAAGCATGGCAACATTTTCTCCTGTTTCCTTTAGGCAATGGGGTGTTCCTTCTGACACCCTGCAATGCTAAGCTGTGACTGCCCACTCCACAAGAGGCCTCTAATTGAGTTTTCTGAGGCTCTCTTCTCATGGATGCTTGTCAGTAGGTACAGACTGCTGAGTGGGACCACTGTCTTCTGCTATATCAATGGCTTGAAGTTATTTTCAGAGAGGAAGAGATCACTATTATTAGCCCTTACCTTTTGCTGCCTTCCTAAAGGGCTAGACTCCTCCATGTATACGTAGTTGCAAGACAACCCTCTTCTTCCGATGCTAGTGATGACATCGGTGAAGTACATGATGGAGGTCAATGTGAAGTGTGCTTTACACGTGCAAGATGTTTTCTTTCTATCAGCAAAATTTGTTGGGCTGACCCCACTGTTATTGGCAAAAAGGTCAACAAGAGTGTATTTGAAGTAATAAAAAAAATAGCAGGAGTGATATAAAGAGGATTTGTAAAAATGTTTTCTGACAAAAGAGAACACGCACTATCAACATTTTTCCTTTACGCGGCTTTGAATTTATGACAATTCAGTGAAGGTGTTTTACTGTTTTTAAAACATCAATGACAAGAAAACAGCCTCAAGAGATTTCTTTGATTCTTTTTGATCTTAAAAAGAACACAATTTAGAAATGGAAAAACAGACTCAATTAAGAGAATGTATTCTATTTTCTCTTTCACTCAAATGGAAAGATGCCAGCTGTGTCTAGAAAAGGCAGTTTGATGAATTTTCTCTTGCCTGCCTTCCTGGATATTGTCCCATTGTCTTAGAATTTACCACCTTTTGTCTGAAACTCTGAGGTCTTGTTTCAGACCTGTCATTTCAAGACATGAACAGTAATACTGAAAAGGGGCAAACAATTGCTTTTTGTTTTGAGTGCTGAGTCAGGATTTTAAATTGGGAAAGTGGGCAGGTAAGGTCAAGAGAAAGCTTGAGAGCTACGTCTCAGGTCAAGCCACATAGGTAATTCAGAACCAGGAAGGATGAAGAAGTTGGCAAAGAATTTGCAAAAACCAAAGAAACAAACCACAAGAAGAAGAGTCGAAGGAGATTTATTAGCAAGAAAGGGTCTTTCCTAGGAGACACAAAGCCTGTCTTTGATAAAAAAAACAAAAACAAAAACAAAAACAAAAGGTGATTTTAGATGTTCCAATGATGTGTGTATTCACATTGTGACTCATCCTAGGACTGCAGTGGGGAAGGAGTGTCTCTGTCTCCCTAAGTTCTAGTGATCTTGGCAAACAGAACTCAGTTACACCAGAATAGACAATGATTAGACAAGGATTCAATATTATGACATTTCCTCACTCATGGCTGTTAGTGTTGGAGTTTGCAAAGTATCTTGTAGATTATATAACTAAACACAAGAATGCCATCTGTTTTTTAATAAATAAAAGTCATTAGTTTTTTTTTTTCCCTTCAAAACAAATCAGTGCAAAAGACTCTCAGGACCTAGTGAATATGTGAGCTTGTTGGGAGGCTGCTCAAGATTCAGTCGCTCAGCTAATTTGTTTCTCAGCTGAACATTTTCTTCCCTTGTGGTCCAGTTAAAAATGACTTTTAGTCTCATGTATCTTGAAATTTGTATCCATAACAGCACTGTTGGATAAATACAGGATCATAACACTGATGCTGAAATATGGGTACAATTCTATAAATTAATCTCTGGAGGCTCTTCATGATATTTGTTTCATTTATCTCATATAAATTATTACACAATTTATTGAGATGTTTTAGTACTTTAAAAACTGTTTAAAGAGAAATTATAATTGAGAATAAAGACTATATACCAGCAATATTTGTGGAGAGGGTCTACAAATAAAAGTCTAAAACCTTCCTTCTAGGGACACCTGGGTGGCTCAGCAGATGAGTGTCTGCCTTTGGCTCAGGGCATGGTCCTGGAGTCCTAGGATTGAGTCCCAAATTGGGCTCCCTGCATGGAGGCTGCTTCTCTGTCTGCCTGTGTCTGCCTCTCTGTGTGTGTGTCTCTCATGAATAACTGAATAAAATCTTTAAAAAAAAAATAAAACCTGGGCAGCCCAGGTGGCTCAGTGGTTTTGCGCCACCTTCAGCCCAGGGTGTGATCCTGGAGACCTGGGATCGAGTCGTATGTCAGGCTCCCTGCATGGAGCCTGCTTCTCCCTTTGCCTGTGTCTTTGCCCCTCTCTCTCTCTCTCATGAATAAATAAAATCTTAAAAAAAATAAAACCTTCCTTCTGAATTTGGAAACAAAATGGTGAAAAAGTGAAATTTGTTGTCAATATTTGGTTAAATTTTAGTGCACATTTTAATATACATAATTTTTGTATTTATATACATATTTACAGGTATAAAATTATGTATATCCTATGGTTTCTAAATATGACATGCCATTTTAAAACTTTTTTTTGTAAATTGTTTTGTATTATGAAATTTAACAGAACTTAAGTCAAAAGGAGTCATGTGTCATGATTATTTATTGATAATGGAACTTTATAAGTCAGTCAGTACTATTCCAATCTAAAACAAATCTTTATTTACAAATGTATCATGTACTATTCAATACTTACATAAAAATGTTCTAAAGGTTCTGGGGGAGATTTATGCCCATGGATGGAATTTGCAGGTCCCATCATGCTGGAAATGCTGAGATGCAATTTTGAAGCTGGACAAGCCCTTGAAGAACACATGGACAATACATTCAGTTGTGCAGGTGAATAAGAAAGCTCAACATTTCGTGTATTTCTATGTGACACTGTCCAAATGTACTCTGATATGTCCAAATGTTGTCACCTCCTGTGAAAGTCTTATATGATAGGACTCATAGTAACACAGTTCACATGCAAAAATATTTTTCCTGTATGGTTTTTCCTCTTATAAACAGGATGGCTTGAAATTCGTTACATCTAGAAGAAACTCTGAGCAAGGTGGCATCAACAAAATTAAATCATCTGCTTGGAAGCCAGGGACCAGCTTATTAGATAATGGACACTAACGTGTGCACAATGGATTGAGAGTCAATTTATATTGTCAAGTGGCCAAGGAATATGTTATTTGGGGAGAATTTTTAAGAATATATTTTTAAAAATATCTGGTAAGTATAAAAATCAAGTAAAGAAGGTTTAGTTTGAATTTTTACTTTGTAGTTTGCTTATTGAATGACCTTTTGGGATAAGTATTTTTCTCATCCACCCTAGTCTAGTCTATGGACTAGAACCCAAACAGCCCCCGCCTTTCTACTCATGGACACCCATGGAGTCATAGTAAACTTAATATACTTCCCCCCATCGCCCAGCAAATGTGGAGGCATTAGGAGTCCCTGAAGCATTTTCTATGTGCTTGCATGTGTTTTTTTTCTTATCCTACCCTCTGCCATTGTCCTTCCTGCTCCCTACACTGACCACCAGAAGGAAATATCTGGGTAGCCACTGTTGCAGGCATTCTGGGAGACAGTGCAGCATCCAGACTTGGTGCTACCCTGGCGGGAGCTCTTAGGTACCAAATATGGCTCTTCTGGATCCTCCTTGGTGCCTAGAACAATGCTGTGTTCCCTTGCAGAAATATCCCCATTCTCCAACTGCATGAATCTGATCTCTTGGGTCCTAAAAGGAACCTTGACTTATATTGAGGTAGAAGTTCCTCAAGGAGATGATTTTAGGTTCTACCTGCAGCTTCCTGGAGGTAAAGGTAGGTGCAGCCCCCTAAGCCTGGGAGGGGACTCATACACCATGCTTGTCCTCTTCCGTAGCCATCTCTTCTTTCTTCAAGATACCATGAGTAAAACTTCTTGCCTTTGGACCTCCTTTCCTTAATTTACATCATCTCAGGAAATAGGTTTTAGAGTCCCAGTGGCTCATCTGGGGTTGGCAGGTAACTCTTTTGTGATAGTTACTAATAGCCCATACCATTGTCACTTGTATATTTGCTCTTCACAAATGATCTATGAGAGGGGCAGTTTCAATTCTGAGAGGCTGACTGAGTGACCTGATGTCATGTAGTCACCAAGAGGCACAGATGAGCTTAATCGGAGTCTATTCTCTGACTCCTTATCCAGTGCTCTCCCATGACACATTAGTTCCCTCAAGCATCGTCCACCAAACATTGAACATAATACCTGAAGGTATGTTTGGGGGTATCTCCTCCAAGCTCCTCATTTTACACACAAGAGAGCTGAGGATTATGAAAGGGATTTTCCCAAGACAAGCTGGGAGTGGAAGCCAGTTAAAAAGGATTCTCTGTCTCCTCTCAGAGGGTATACAGGTGGGGTCAGGGAGATAGCGTGCCTCTTATAGATACCTTCTTTCTCTGGAGAAGTTCTATTTGGTTTCTTCTCCCTGCTTAACAACCTGCAATTCTTTGAAGCCTGGAAAACAGAGGAATAGTTGCTAAAAAATGTGTATTTTTGACATATCAAATCAGTGAAATCCACTTTGTTCTTTTCTTTGGGCCTGGGTGCTCATCCTGATAACTGGCCAGTGCTTACAACACTTCAGTAGATGTGGTAAACTTCACCTGGGGAAGAAGGTAGAAACCTCCTGGTCTACTTGTAAAATGATATTTCTGTGCAAGAACAACTTTTTTAAGTTAGTGTGACACAGTAGACACCCTCAGTGGAAAGACTTGGAATACTTGGGCTCTTGCTCAGACTCTACTGCTCAGTGGCTATGTGACTGTGGAAAGTCATGTCAGTATTGAGTGACCATTTTTCTCCTCTGTAAAATGGCCACTAGAGTATTATAATCACTGACCAATAAGATGATTATGAGGCTCAGATGGGATGAGATGTGATGAGCCTCCTGAGTCCTGGCAAGTGCTCTAGCCACATGAGGCACCATCAGTAATTAAGTGCTTATACTGACAATGCACCCAGTTTTCTCAACACACCTAGACTTTCATGAGGTCACACAGCAGCTCTTTGGCTGTGATACTCTGAAGAAAGGTTGAATTATGGAAATTATCTTCTGTAGTTAAAAATGTATTTTCTGAAACATTTGACAGAAGTAATGAAGTCAGTGGTTCTGGTTGCCTGGGCAACTTGGCAAACACACCAAGTCCACGGCAAGCACCAGATATGTGTTTTATCTTCTGTTTCTGAAAGGGCTATTGATGTGGTCCAGGATGTGAAGATGAGGTGTTTTGTTTGTTTGTTTTGTTTTGTTTTTAGATTTATCTATTTATTTGAGAGAGAGAATCTTTTTTTTTAGTATCCATGATTTTTTTAATAATAAATTTATTTTTTAATGGTGTTCAATTTGCCAATATACAGAATAACACCCAGTGCTCATCCTGTCAAGTGCCCCGCTCAGTGCCCATCACCCATTCACCCCCACCCCCCGCCCTCCTCCCCTTCCACCACCCCTAGTTCGTTTCCCAGAGTTAGGAGTCTTTATGTTCTGTCTCCCTTTCTGATATTTCCCACATATTATTTCTCCTTTCCCCTTTATTCCCCTTCACTATTATTTATATTCCCCAAATGAATGAGAACATACATTCAACAAATCTGAACATTATGCTGTGCTCACCACAAGTATAGTTACTCTATGTCACCATATTATAATAGTATTGACTAGTTTCCCCATGCTGTATGACTATTTTAAAGCAGAAAAACTCCTTTAGCTCCGGTCACGTTGAGTTTAGGTAATTTAGGAACTTAAGAAATTTGGAGGAGCATTAGGATCTTTCCTCCCTGGTTTCATCTGCTGTTACAGGAATCAAGAATTACTTCCTTTGGATCTGAGGCCATTGGATGCTTCAGATTGAAGATCATATATTTCTCTTAAGACATTTGTTTTACAAGGACATAGATGTTTGCTCTGATCCCCTGTTACTGGGGATGAGGTGGATGACGCACTGGTGACTGTGCATTCCTGAGTCAGATGATACCTATGGAGGTAGCTTGCTTCACCTGTGACAGGGGATATACTTCCTTAGAAAGCTTCCCTTTGTTTTCCAAAGGATAGTTAGAGGGAAAGGTAAGATGAGCAGGAGTTCTCTTATATCAGGTTTAATTTGAGAAGGAGAACGACAATGAGTGACATAAAATAAGGGGTTTGTGATAGTGATTAGGCTTACCACAATTGTGGGATCTGGTAAAGAACTCTGTAGAAGACTCTTTACTCTGATGTATCTGACGTGGGCATGAAGTTGCTGAGTCTGTAGGACTGCTGTCAGGAAGCTCCTTGTGGAATGGGAGGGAGCAACCAAACTTCAATTTAATGGAACCTATGAGATTCAACTGGACTCAAGGACAAACTGCTTTGGACTGGAGGAAGATGAAAGAAGCTCTGTGGTAGGAACTGGACTTGATGTAGGCCTGGGGAGTCCCATGTCAACAAGGTGAGCTGATAGATCAGTGACAATATCCACAAGCTACAACTGTGCCTCATGTCATTTAGCAACCTGCAGAGTATAAAGGCTGCTGCTTCACTGGTGCCTTTACAAGACTCAGGGAAATTTCTCCTGCCAATCCAACCTGGCACCATGCACGGAAGGAAATACTGAGAAATGCAGCACAGCTTATATCCTGTACATTTTACTCCAGTGAGGGCACTGGAATATTTATTCACCAGGAAACTGAGGATGAGAAAGAAGCAGGGACGTTTATTACCACCAAGAAATGATTCCTTGGCTTCTAGGTCAGCAGCAATAAATTGAGTGTCCCAAGTGCAATCTGATGGAAATTGCTGAATTTGGGCATGCTGATTGGAGCCATCCATTCTTAGATGGAACTGATGAACTTGCTGATGTCTACTGACTTCTCAGTAAGTACCTGAGAGCTTTTCAGGTGAAAGGGGGCTTCTGGCCATGTTCATTCTGTTGTCAGGTCCATCTGAGAAATGAAAACATTGTTCTGGGAACCTCAGCTCTCCTTTTACATTTTCACCACATTGAGAGCATTCCTAGCATTTTAAAATATGAGGCTATACTTCTTTAAATCATAACTTGAACCAAAAATGTTGACATTTTTTCAATGCGTTTATAAAATCTTCACCTTCTGAAATCTCGTTCTTCTTGCTGATGAGAAACATCTGATTTTAGAAGCATCAACTGATAGAAAATATTCTGGCAGTAAAAAGCACAATGACCTTATTGGGTACTTGAGGACTCAACTTCTCAGAGTAGCTGTATTTTGCTTTTTGGTGTATTTATAATTTAAAATGCCAGCACTCTAGTCATAGTTGTAGCTTGGGAGCTTGCCTCTAGAAAAAAGGAGCTTAGGGGAAGGGAAAGAAATCACTTTAATTTCTAATATACATATATGTGTATACACACACACACACACACACACACACACTAAAGTGATGATTGAAGAAAATTACCTAATCGCCATCCAGGATTTTTGGACTCTTGGATCTTTCTAGTCCCTTTTTCTGTTCATTATTCATTCATCCGGGCCCAGCCATTATATTTTGAGAATTCATAAATGGGTGAGATATGTTCTCTGTTCCAAAGGGGTTTTCAGTCTCACAGAAAAAACAGGAATGTAAACAAAGTATTTAGAGTGCTATTAAAAAGTCTGCCAGGCAGTAGTAGAGTCACAAAAGTGACCGAAAAAGTGATAGAGAAAGCCAATCCTCGGCGAGACTTGACTGTTGAACTGATATTTCCCAAACCAGAGCTTCCCATTCTAGGTGTCAGGCCACAGGGAGTATAAATGTGTTAGGTTGTCAAGTTCCTTAGCCTTTGGGCTCTTGGAACCTCCTCTACAGACTCCAGTATGTTGTATAAATATTGCCATTTTTAAATACGTGCCATGCCATGAAAAATGTTGGGGATCACTGCTAAGATGACACATTTGAAGAGGGAAGAAGTAGAGGGAGGTGCTAGGGCAAATAGACTGAGATGGAAATCGGCACCATTTTTTAGAAATATCCAAAGGATTTTTATGCAAGGGAGAGCCATACTGACATTTGTATTTTAGGGTGTTCACTGGATTGTAATGCTATAGCACTGGAAGCATGGAGGGATTTAGGGGACTTTTGTAATAGATGCGGTGAGAGATTATTGAGCTCTGAATGAGCAGCATTGGGGATAGAGAAGCAGAGCTAAAGATGAGAGATGTTAAAGAGGTAGAATTGAAAAAAAATTGGGTACATATTGTTTGGAGTAATATAGTGAATCCGTTCACTTATTCGTTGAATCATTAGTCACAGTTATTGACTGCTTACAACATACTAGGCATCATGCAGGGATCAGGGGAAATAATAGTGAGTAAAGTAGATCTAGTCCCTGTTTGTGGATATGATGGACAGGAGACTTATTGATCAAGTAATCACAAATATAAAATCCTAAGTGGCCTGAAACACAGGAGCAGGATGGCATGGATTGTGTGTGTATAACAGCCTAACCTAGTCTATAGTTCAGAGAAGGCTGAGCAAGAGAGCTTTGAATTGGGATCTGAAGGGTAAACAGAAATCAACCGGTTGCTGGAGGGGAAGTTCTGAAGAAGAGAATCTTAAAGAGGCTGAGTCAGCACTGCATGAAGTTGTGGGAAACATGAGTGTGGGAGGTATAGGGAAATACCAGTGTAGCGGGAATGTAAGGTAAAGGTAGAAAGTGGTGTGAAATAAGATTAGAGAGAAGGTAGGAGTCAGCCATGCGGGGTCTTGAAGGCTGTGTAGAGGATTCTGGTATTTATCCTCAGAGTAAGAGGAGCCAAGAGAAGAATTCTAAGCAGAGTGGGGTGTGTGTGTAGGTGGATGTGATCTAATCACATTTGAATTTTATAAATTTTATGAAGACCACATTGGCTGCAATGTGGAGAATGGCGTGGAGATGAATGGGGGTGGAAACATGGGAGGTCAGTCAAGCCTATTGCAATAGTCCAGGTGCAGCTTAGGGGACAGAATGAGGGTGGTGGTATCAAAGAGAGAAGTGGGTGGCTCTGCGAGGTAGTCCCCTGCTAGTCAGCAGGTCTTGGTGATACCTTGGAAATGGGGAGTGAGAGGGAGAAAGGTTGTCCTCATAAATCTTTGGTTTGTGGGAAGGAGAGATGATTCATATTCCCTAAAATAGGAAACACAGGGAAAAGAGTATGTAAAGGAGAATATTAGTGACTTCAAGTTGGACATGGGCCTATGGGCCTTATAGGTGAATATATCCACTAAGCACTCAGAATTTAGGAGTAAGATCTGCGTGAAGCTGCAGTTTGGGAGTCATCAGTCTATACGTTATGGCTAAAAGGTAGAAGTGGAATATATATGATAAGCAAGATTATGTAGGGTAAGAGAAGGAAGAAGATAGAAGCCTGGAAAGTGACAACATAGGAGGAAAGGACCAAGAATGGGGAGCCATCTTGGAAGTGCTGGGGAAGAAAATACTCTTCAGTCAGAGCCACTGAGGACATGAAAGTAGACATATTTGTCCAACATTCAGTAGAAAAAAATAGAGAATGCCAGGAATGTTGAGTCTTTGGGAAATACATATCTGTCTTTACGAAACCAAAGGTCTACGAAGTAGCAAAAAGCTTGTTAAAAAGGGAGCAAGTAGACATTATCAGTAGACAACATCAGAGATCTGCTGGACTCAGGTTTGTCCCTGACAAACAAGAGTTTGCCCCACATTTTCCCTCTTTTCCCCTAATATTTTGGGCATAGAATACTGAGGCTAAACTTCCTGGAGAAATAATAGGCTAGACTGCAAACAGAAGAAGAAAAAACAAGAACCCACCAATATACCTAATGAATTTGCTCAACCAATTCTTATATTGTCTTCTCCCTGTCCCATAACCTATAAAGAGAGGATTTTTGACTCTCAATGTGTAGCCTAATTGATTTGGGCAAAAGTCTCAGAAGTGACTGGGAATATCAGTGACCACAAAGGCCTCCCCAGCAGGGTGCTAGTGCTTAGGAAGGCAGATTTTTTTCACTGAGGTCACATAGGGTCCTGAAACCTTGGGATGAAGTTTAACTGAAATCTTGGAGATGCTCTGTTGGTGATTTATTGAGAAGTATATTAGTTCTTATTGCCCTTCTTTTTAGTCAACACATAGTTATTGCATATCTATCATTTGTAAGACACTGTTGAACACTGGGGTGGCTACAAAGGGATAAAATTCTTGCTTCCTTCCAGCCTGGCCCACATTCCCTTTTCTCCATGGAACCTCTTGATGCCTCCAGCCCGCAGTGACATCACTCTCCTTTGAACTCTTGTTGGGCTTCACACGCTCTTCTAAGATCTAGTTTTAGCAAAATGATGGTTCAGAGAGGCTTGGACTCTGCTGTTCTTCTGAGACAGTACTTGGCAGGTTAATTGTAAATTAATCAGAGCCAGATGGATTTAATCAGACTTGCAGAAAGATTTTAGAAGGATCTGGACTCACCAAAATGTCCACCAGCCTGGAAACATTCCGATAAAGATAACAAAGGTTTATAACACTCAGGAGAATTCTACATATTTATAAACTAGGACCCAAAGCTTTCTCATATAATTGAATAAAAATATTGACCTTCCCAATGGAATAGAGCATTCTTAGACCTGTGTGTGGGGTCATATCTCTCCTGTTTGTATAATCTCATTCTTGTGATGGGATCTGAACTCAGCATTCACAGCTTTTATAGATGCATTCATCTCTCTTGTACTCGCTTGGCTCACACAAAGTTACAGAGAAATTTGCCTTTGGACCTTCTTCTCCATATCTTTTATGCTCTTCTTTCTCTTCCCCAGGTGTGGATGCCCTCCTGTGGATTCTGGGCTACCACGGTTCAATCTCTGTAGCCATGCTTTCTGCATGTTCTCTCAGGATTCTACCCTATGTTTTCTAAGGTGGTTTCAAGTCATAGTTTAAGGTTAGTTTTTAACAACTAAGGACAGATGAATATGTTACCTCTCCTTGGGACATATATGCCTGAAATTAAGGGGCTCTAAAGCGAAAATGTGAAACAAGCAGCATTTTCAGGAGCTTAATGAGAAGATACTATAGGAAAGAATGCTGGGCTTGTTCTTTGTGGGTCATATCTCCTGAACAACCAACACATTTTTATATGTTTTCTCAGATTTAGAATGTCAAAAATTAGTGAATGGATTTTGAAATGAACTTGGCAATACGAGATTCTAAGTATTGGAAGAACACCTACTTAATTTTTAGAGCCCGTCTGTCTTGCTTGTTAGCGTTTGATTCCTATTGATCACTGGAGTTGTTAATCATGGCCCCATCAGACCAGGTTATCAGCACAGGCTTTTCATGGTTCTCTAATTGAATTAATATACTATATATCAATTATATTTGTATATTCACTTATATCTAATTACACTAATTAAATTTAGTATAATTGCAGACTGTCTAGACTTCAGCTTCCTATCCCTTCTACGTGCAAGTACCTAATAATATAGCTAACATCAGGATGTGTTGTTTCTCCCTGCACCCCATTTTCCTCTGTGGCTTCCTTTCTTTCTTTGCTAGGTCTGTCTCTTCTCCTTCAGGGCTGCTCTAACCACAGGCTGTGGGTGGTATAGCTGCTGCGTTGTATCAGGAATCCTGGCAGGACTGGGCCAAATTATGGAGTGGGTGGCCTGAGCTCAGAGAAGGTTCCTTTCAGCAGCACGGTTGGGATGGAGCACACACGGGTCACGCCCTGAGCTTTCCTGTAGGACAGCCTTGGGCATGCTCCTCCCTTTCTTCCCTGTCTGCCCTCATCCTAAGCAGAACATTCACCGATTTATCTCCCTGTGGTTTCTTGACAGTCTGTTCCCTTTATCATGTTAGTCATCCTTCCCTTAGTTGGTTCTTGGATAATGTTCATCAGTTACCTCAGCCTATCCCATGGATCACGTTTCACGGATGCATAGATCTCTCCTCCATCTACCATACTATGTACTGACATTTACCACTTATTATCAACTAGGCACTGAGCAACTAAGTGTTCTGCACACATTTTCTCATCGAATCCTTGCCATAACCCTGTCATCTGTTTTATGGGCAAAGAACCTGAGGCTGAAGGAGATAAAGTCACTTGTGCAATGTCTCACTATCTGAAAAACCATCGTGCTCCTTAACACTGTGCTCTATCACTTCCTTTCTCATGCAAAGGTGCTCAAATCTCCTCATATCACCTCAGACCTGGAGGTCTAAAGAGCCTTCTGTCTCCTCCTCTCTCCCTCCTTCCATAATTCTCTACACTTCAGTCAGTGTCATCAGGGAAAGCCATAGGGAAGAGATGAACTCCAGCTGGCCCTTCAGAATGGGGATGATAAAAACGTTCTTGAGGTATGAAGGTTCTGATGGGGCCGCTGAAGGCACATAATGGGTGCTCAGTTAATAATCGCTGAAGCAAAGGCCAAATGAACTGAACAATGACCAGCACAGTCTTTTGTTTATTGTGTATGTTCTATTATGATGCGGTTCATCTGGCAGTTCCTAACCATAATGTTTAGGTGTGGCACTATGTACCAATCTGTCATGAGGCTTGTTCAATAATTTGTTGTCATAGAAAGTTTTCCATGGCTTATTGAAAAATAGCCTTTAGATTTCAAAAATTAGTCAAAATAAACGTTCTGGTTAAAAAAAAAAAAAAAGAAAAATAGCCTTTATAGGTAGATTCAAAGCCACTACTAACCATATGATGCACTTTCTTAGATGAAAGAAAAAAAGGGGTGATGGGTAGGATAACCCAGAATCTGCCCAATCCTTCCACAGCCTGAAGTGAGTGATTTTTGAATCTCTCAGAGTTTGCTACAGTATTTTACTTCTCTGCCAACTCAAGGAGGAGATCCTCTCCCCCCTGCCCAAAATCTGGCTATGCTCATGAGATTAAGTATATTGTGCAAAGACAATGCAATTGTGCTCACTAAACTGTTCCATTTCCCCTCTGAGCACATAGGAAGAACCTGTTTTTCCAGCCCTTTTAGATCATGGGATTGATCCAGGCCAATGAAACATGAGCTGGAGTAATGGTCGTTGCTTCTGGGAGATGGCAAAGTATGAGGTGTGGCTTCCTCACTGTTTCCTCCCCTACCTATCTGCCTGGCACAAGAATTGAAGGATTCTAAGATGGTGGGGTGGCATGATGGAAAAAGCTTGCATCACTGAGGTACCAGTTGGGGCAGAGCTGAGAACTGAAAGCAGACAGTTATTGAGAAAGAACTGTTACTTTGGCACACCACTGAGATTTCAGTGTCACTGGTTATTAGCGTTACTTACCTTGACTAATACATCATCTACATCATGGCAGAAAGGGTGAGGGCCACTGGTTGATATTTTAACCTGTGTTTACTCTAAAATATATTTCGTGACTCTGACACTTTGGGAGTTTATTCTATTTTTATTTCTATTCCTAAAAGATCATTGTTATATCATCATCATCATCATCATCATCATCATCATCATCACCTTAACTTTCATATATTGAGCATTTACTATGGGTCAGGTAGTAGCCTAAGGCTTTTACTTGGAGCTCCCTTTCCTTCTGCCTTCCCGTACTATGCTCCAGCCACACAGACCAGGTTCTTCGATCCTTGAAAAAGCCAAGCATGTTACTATCTCAGGGCTTTGGTATCTGTTTCGTCTGCTGGGAACATCCTTCCTCTTATTATTGCCAATTGGTTCTTTGTAATCACTCAGGATTCATGTTGCTTATCACCTCCTCAGTGAGATTTTCCTTGATCATGCAAATTAGAGTGTCCATCCAGTCCCTCTCTCTAGCTTTTTATTGTCTTCATAGTTCATATCGTTATCTGAAATCACCTTGTTTCTATCTGCATTGCCTCTCTCTTCCCTGCTCGTTCCTGTTCCCTCAGCCCTGGAAGAACAATGCCTGGTACATAGTCGGCAGTCAATGATTGTTGAATGAATGAATAAATAAAAGTTATGTAATAGAAACTATTATAATCCAAAACTTTAGATGAGAAAATGGAGGCTTTAATAGATCCCCTACTCTACCTTTCTTTCCCTCTTTTTTAAAAAAGGGTACGTATTATATAGGTTGTGTCTGCGACTGAAATGAAAAATTCAGTTTACCATCTAAACTTTTTTTAATTTAAATAATAGCAAACATCCAGATATTTGGAAAAGTTAAATGTTTAGAATAACGCAGACTCAGCTACTTGACAGATGTATTCACATTATTTGGATTGGTTTAATACGTACCTAGAAGCATTAAAACAAATGGAGCATGTTTGAAACATATACACTATTTTAAATGGCTAGGTTTCACAAATTAGATTTTTTTCACTAACACAGAGCTTTCTTCCTGAGGAAAGTGTTTCTTAGTAAGTAAGTTTTGGAGATATACACACTATAATTCCTTCTTAGGTTCATCATGTCATTAGCATATTTAAGTCTTTGGGACGTCCTGTAGTTAAGAAACCCATTACTTTTATTTAATGCAGTGTTTTCTAACTCATTTGACCATGGAATAGCTATTTTTATTTTTATTTTTTTATTTTATTTTTTTCATTTATTTATGATAGTCACACAGAGAGAGAGAGAGAGAGGCAGAAACATAGGCAGAGGGAGAAGCAGGCTCCATGCACCGGGAGCCCGATGTGGGATTGGATCCCGGGTCTCCAGGATCGCGCCCTGGGCCAAAGGCAGGCGCTAAACCGCTGCGCCACCCAGGGATCCCCGGAATAGCTATTTTTAAATATGCATATAGTGACTATTGCAAATAAGACTCATTCGAAAATACTGTTTCAGGATTTGCTAAAATTCAGAGTGATTTCAATGAAGAGTTTTACTTTCTACTTTGCAACCCTCTCCATGTACAAAACTTATATCATTTTGTTTCATGAGCTTCTAACACATGATGGAAATAAACTATGTGTGGCTCTATATTTGCAGTTCTCTGTTTTGTTGAAAGTTACTAATTATTATTTTCCTGCCAAGTAGCAAATTGATACGGTCTAATCTGCCTGTAGTCATGAATAGGGATTTCCACATCTGTATGGTTACTGTATTTTCTTTTAAAATGTTGCACTCATCAACTATTTTCTCTTATCTTAATCCAATTCCACAAATGTGGAAAGATTTTTTTTCATAAACTTAGAGACGAAATGTTGATCAAAGAAGGAGACGATGACCCAGATATAAGACTATTCTGGCAAAAAAGGTCTTTTATTTTCTTTAGGAATTTTCTGAATTTGAGGTTTTTAATTAAGTAATTATCAGTATTTATTAATATATTTAAAACATAGTTTTATAGTTGTTGCTGGGGCACATGAAGAATAAGACGTACTGTCCCATTGGAACTTATAGTCTTGCTAGAGAGAAATCATGAATTAGGGTTTGGAATTCATAGCAAAGCAAAATCTCTAGATTTAATTAGCAAACATAAAGCAAAATCTCTAGATTTAATTAGCAAGCATAATCACACATTTCAAGCTTTATTGGTAAGATGACCTTTTTACTGAACTCTCAATTGCCTACTGTAATGAATTTGAATAGCCAAGAAATTCTCTGGCATTATAATTTATAATTATCTGTGAGTCTGTTAAAGAGAAATTAGAACATTTTGTTTTGTCATAAGCATTGGTTTGGTCAATTGTTGGTCATTTTTCATAGCTAATATATAAAGTGAATTCTCATTTTCAAGGTTTTCCCATATATTAAACATCTGGATTTCTTTGGTGCTTGGGTAAATAAATATGCAATAATTTTTCCTCTGAATTTCACTTCTCTTAGACCACTTAAACACAAAAATGTGGTTTCAAAAAAATTAGTTAAAACTTAAACTTGTCCTTACACACAAACCAGTTGTCCTGTAGAGGGTTGGGATGAGGCTTAACACAAATCCTCATGAAGTTGGGGAGCTTGACAAAGATTGTGGTAGAAGTTGGCAAGAAACCTGGACCAGTGGATAACCTGAGGTCCCTACATGGTTGGCAAAGACTCATGAGTTTCCTCTGTACCTAGGATACAGAGAATATTAGCTGTTAACATGTCCAAGGGGTTATTTGGCAAATTGAGCACACTCTATATGCAAAGTCTATGGAGAAGACTGCTCAAAGGGCTGACTCTATGGGATCATTCAGGCCAGGGAGCTGCACAAGGATCCAGCTGAGGGGCTCTAGACCATCTAAGATGCTGCCTAAATCTGCTCAAACCCTTACTCTTCATATAGTGCCAAGTGCCCATATATCTAAGAAGATGAGAACAAAGACACATTAAGAATGGAAATATATCCTTCTCTCTGCCCTTTTCTCTCAGACTTTTATTATTAGTACCTGACTGCCTAAATTCTCCATGCTTTCAGGAGAGAGAGAGAGAGAGAGAGAGAGAGAGAATAGAAAATCAGTGGAAAAACTCCTTTAAGAAAATAACTGAGTTTAAATTGAGTTTTGAGTTAGATCATATTGGGCTAAATTAGATTTTCTGTTGCTGAGCTGAAATGGAGGATCCAGATTTGAGATCAGTAATAGAAAATAAGAGCTTTACTTTTGCAATGTTGTTGCAGCCAAGGAAACTCCTATCCCCTATACATACGATGAGCTCAGATATTCCTTTGCAAGTCACCAAAGCAAAATCAGAGAGACTAGTCCTCCCCATTTATACAGATTCCTGTGTTAAGTGATATGCTGCTCTTTTGTGATTTTTTTTTCTTTCTTCAAATGTGTACCTTGATATTCACGTGTATGAGAATAGGGAATCCAAGAAAAAGAAGTAGAGGGGAGAAAGAAAAGAGATCCTATAGATTTATTCACTCCAGGATGTAGATCTTATAGGATTGTTCATCAGCAAATTTTCAGAGTTGCTACATTTGTAATTGATTTATTTATGGAGTTTTCCCTCACAATATTACCATTTGCAGTCCAAACTTACGGACACTTTTCCTAGAAGAGCACAAAGCATTAGAAATGGGTTCTGGTCTCCATACATATTCTAATAATTCCCAGTAAAGAACTATAATTTTAAGTCACTTCAAGCATTTTCAAAGGCTAATATCAATAGTGGAAGAATAAAGAAGAAAAAATATCCATACGCAATATAAATATGACATGGCTCACTGAGTCTTCTCATCTCTTTGACCTTTTCCTGAGGTAGTGTTGGCATTATTTCTATTAAGGAAACAATACGTGGCATTTTAATACTAAATTAGAGTTAAATGGTTTTGAAAAGATTTCATCTGGGAAGTTAGATCAAAGTCTTTTTAAGAAACACTTTTTTTCTGAATTTCTTTTAGTGCAATGTCTGGGCAAATGTTATTAAAATATAAAATGCATTTAAGGACAGAGTGGAGGAGGGAGATATAGAGATCCAAGAAAAATATTTCTTAATTATGTGGTAAACCTATTATGTAACATCCCTCTTCCAAGACCAAACAATTGGTAAGTGGTTGATGTGCACATGTGGGAGTGGATAGGATCCAGCTACACCTGGGAAGCAGAAGTTTGGCCTCTGTAATATGTGATTATGGGTAACTACATTTTGGAAGATGTTTTTTTCATCCTCTGATATGGGAAGAGGTAAGGCATACTCAAAGAGCCATAATCTATGTAGTAGGAGTGTCAGCTAGAGAACCCAAGCTGTTTTTACCTTTAGTGTTTAGATGCATCTGGGCACTTCTTAGAATACCAAATGTGGTAACTCATGTTTTCTTTGAAAGAAGGGATTAGGAGAGGTTGATTACAAAAATGTCCCTTATTTTCTATGTCTCCCTCCAGCCACACCCTTTGCAATGTGAATTTGCTGCTGCTTCCATCAAGGGATAGAATCTAGTTCCCCTCCCTTGGCATCTGTGCTGTCTTATAACTTGCTTTGGGCAATAGAATGTAGAGGGAATGAAATCATGTCAATTTTAAGTCTAGGTATCAAGAGACTGTGAGTATCTCTGTGCTGCCTTGGAAACTTGACCATTTGAACCAGCTTGGGCTATCCTACTGGATGATGAGCGACACAGGGCCCAGTTGCCCTTATCACCATAGCTGATGGGTCAACTACCGGACTTAGGAGACAATCCTTGACCAGCCAACTTCCAGTCCATTGACCCCAGCTTTGTGATTAAGCCCAGTTGGAGATCATCAAAGTCAGCCCAAATCAGCAAAACCATCTAGCTGAACAATAGACTCATTAACAATAATCAATTTTTATTTTTTAAACTACTAAATTTTGAGATGGTTTGTTATGCAGCATTATATAACTGATACAGAAATGGGTGGGAAAGCAAGTATCCTAAAGGTAAGGGCACTATCATGTATTAGTTTGGTTCTCGGATAATGGCTCATTTCAGAATACAGAAAGAGGAGCAATTCTCAAAAGGTGGTTCCAGGACCGACAGCATCAACATCATCCTTGTTCTTATTAGAAATACAAATTCTTGGACTCACTGAATCATAAACTCTGCATGTAAGTTCCAACAATCTCTCTTTTTATAAGCCCTCCAAATAATTGTGATGCTCATGAAAATTTGAAAACCACTCAGATTGAAGAGAAGTGGGATAAGAAGAAAATGTCTTATACCTCTCTCCTGGGAAGTCTTTAGGTGGTACTCATTCATTGGTAATGAAAACACCCAAACCATGCAAATTGGTACAATTATTTAAGAAGTATGAAAATTTCAGATAGTTTGGGAAGCAAAGAATTTTTATTTAATTTGGTGCTACTTATTTTATTTTGAACCTCTGAAACTTAGAATTGGCCTCCAAATTTACAATAACAGTTTTACAACTCAAGCCCCAAAGAAATTTTTTTAAAATCCCTACTATATCATGATTGCCACTGATAATGTCACAATAATGCCTATTACTAGCATACCACATCTTGGCCACAACCAACTGCTTCCTGTTGTAGGCACTGTGCTACAATACTTCACCAAATTATCCAAATTAACACCAAAATCCTATGAAAGAGGAATTATTATTTTCATTTCAAAGATAAGTAAGCAGGGAGATTTAGAGTGATTAATTTGTCAAATATCACGTAGCTTGAATTTCTGTTGGGCAGAAAGTTGATGTTTCTTTTTCTAAACAGATGGACACAGTGATGAACTGGTAAATGTTGAACTAGATTTCTCAAAACAACAACAAAACAAATGAACAAATCCCTGATTTGCAGTGTTTGCTAATTTTTATGATATAAATGCTTACATCATGGCCAATTTCTAGCTACTATTGTGAAGTCATGGAATGTGGAGTTGGGAAGAGATGTGCATAATTGGCTTTTCTAACCCAATATAAGCTATCTTTGGCACACCATGGCTGGGAAGTATGGGTGAACATTGCTTCAGGGGCAAGATGGGCAGATTTATATTTTAAAGTTTATCTTGAAAGTAATGATGTTCAGAGAAGGACCATTTTGTCACTTCCAAGGATAATCAAAATAAGCTTTGGAATTGCTTGGTTTTAGCTTAAATTTCAACCCTAAATTTATAGTGAAAACATTCAAAATCAACTACTTTCATAGATCTTTGGGAAATACTAATTTTATGGAGCAGAGCTGGGTGGAACCTCATGAAAACATCTTGTTTTTTTCCCTGACTTTTTAGCAAGGGATCCTTATCTAGGGCAGATATATATATATATATATATATTTTTTTTTTTTCTTCTTCTTTTTTTTGATACTTTATCTTCTTGAAGATGTCTAAGTATGGAGGCTTTAACACATTTCTCAGTATTCTAAACAATGCATTATCATCCTCAAGAAGGCCCATTTCTAGGTTGATATGAAAGCTTTCAAACTGTAATTTAAGCCTATTCCCTTCATTTTATCTTTACAGACATGAAAAGAAATTGATTGGCATTCACCTCTTAGAAACTCTTCTGCTTTGACAAAAGATGTTAACAGATTCCTTTAGTATCTAATTCCAACTTCTTTAAAAATAACCTTTCATCATCACATAAAGAGGAAGATTTCCAGTCAGGCAGACTGCTATTATTGGTCCCTTAAAAGTACAATCTTAAGACCTCTCAAATTTCCAGGCAAGAAATGTCCTGACCAGTTTTTGACAACTCCTCTTGATGTCATCCAGCGATAGATTTCTTTAAAATTGTGTTAATGTTTAGCATAAGATCAACCCTCTTAGCAAATCTTCAAGTGTACAATGCAGTATTGTTAATGGTAGACATGATGATATAGAGCAGGTCTCTAGAACTTATTTGTCTTGCATAATTGAAACTTGATGTTGGATTTTTAAAGAGCAAGGTGCATCAGGCATACGTTTCCAGTGATTTAAATCTCATTTATCTCTCACTGGATTCGGACTGCAAGAAATTGACCCATTTAGAATATCTTGGCTGCAATGCTTTATTTTATTTTTTTTATTTTTTAAAAAATTTTTTTAATTTTTATTTATTTATGATAGTCACAGAGAGAGAGAGAGAGAGAGAGAGAGAGAGGCAGAGACACAGGCAGAGGGAGAAGCAGGCTCCATGCACCGGGAGCCTGACGTGGGATTCGATCCCAGGTCTCCAGGATCGCGCCCTGGGCCAAAGGCAGGCGCTAAACCACTGCGCCACCCAGGGATCCCAGCTGTAACACTTTTAGTAAAATAGGGAAAGTGTTACTGCCCTTAACTCACATGGTTGAACCATGTCTTCTACAACAGAGGGAGATTACTCTTCACACATAACAAATTTGTGCATCTTTTTACTTTCCCTATACAATTAGGTGTTGAATTGTTCTCTATCATTGCTATTCTCTTCTCTTCCCAACCGTCAAGTAAGAACCAATCTCTGAAAATATCTAGGCAACCTCTTCTTTTAAGGGTATAGAAAGACGATTTCAAAAGAGATGTCCTTTTGATATTTCTTAGCACGCTTTACTTGCCCTTTCTCACTGCATATTGGTTTTGCTTTGTCCTTTTCATCATGATGGGAAAATCAGATGTTGAATTTTCAACCTTAGTTTGGCAAAAAGCAAAAGATCCTCTGGGAAAGCTCTGGCCTTTGACTTATATGTCCCCAGCAGTTACACACTAAGGATAGGTAACAGCGGGGGTGATCAGGTGCTGGTTTATGAGCTTACCAAGTTTATTAGAAAGTTGGATAGGATAATGAAAGGCATGGTAGAGAGGGGTAAAAACAAATGCTAGAGTTAAACTGGCCAGAGCTGAAATGGTGCTGTCCTTTCTTAACTGTGATGTTAGGAACTCATTCAACTTCTGTTTGTATCTGCAAAAATTAGATCAACATTGTATACTGCAAAAAATGAAATGAGTTAACATATTACCATTTACTTTAATGTCTGCTACATAATAGGTGCTGAAAATGCTTGCAGGCCATCTGTCTTCAGAATGCTTAGGAGGCACATGGGTGGCTCAGTGGTTGAGTGTCTGCCTTCGGCTCGGGTCCTGATCCCGGGGTCCTGGGATGGAGTACTGCATCAGGCTCCTTGCAGGGAACCTGCTTCTCCCTCTGCTTATGTCTGTACCTCTCTCTTTGTGTCTCTCATGAATAAATAAATAAAATCTTTTAAAAAAAAGTGCTTAGTGTCCCCAGAATGCACTGCTGGATTTCTATGTGTTGTCCTTTGTTGGGCAGAGTAGTGTTACTTCATTTAATGCGTTTCTTTGCCTTCTTTCCCTGCTGCTGGCTTTCCTTGGGTTGCCAAATTGTTGGGTTGCCATGTCAGGTAAGTAGGTATCAAAAAATATGCATCATAGGAATAGAGTTTTTAAAGTCTTTTTTTTTTTTTTTTCAACCTAAACTGTTCTGATTCCAACAGGACAGCTGAGTAGAATTCTAGCATGCTAGATTGGCGGGCAGGGTTTTCAGGGAAATCAGTTCACTTACTTCTGTCCTTTGAAACCTTGAAGTGTAATTCATACTTAAAGAGGCTGGACTATCTTGCAAAATATGATTTTCGGATCAGCATAGCCCTCTCAGACAGCAAAACTGTGGTCTCCTGAAATTCTAGAAAGACAAAACCAACCCTGTACCGCCTGAAATGTAAATACTGGGTAGATAATTTACACATTACGTCATTTCAGTGATTGACACCACAGTGTGAATAAAGTTGTAAACCTTAAATAACTTTTCTCTAGCTTTGGTGAATAGGAAAGGTGTGAGAATAAATGGAGGAAGAGAAAACAGGCAGGTCTCTCTCTTGGTTTACCCTATGAAGGAAGGCAGATATGGTAGATGGCTCACCATTTGGGAAACAAAATAAGGACTCAATGATTATTTGCTGGCAATATGAAAAAGAAGAAAGTTGACCTCCAACAGGGCTTAGTTTGTAACTAAATACTAGACCAATATTTTCTAAGATTTATGGGAGGTCCTTATATTCTGAATATTTATCACCTGATTCTGAGCAATTATGAAGTTATAGAAGCAGAACTGGCCACAACATGAAATTATTCATAAACTATGGCAACTTTATCAAAACTTCTTATTCTTTCTAGAAACACAGCCAGAACTACATATCCCAGTATGCCGTGTGGCTACAGATGGCCACACCACAGAATTTTGGCTGAGAGAATTTGGGTAGTACTGATGGATGTATACAACATCCAGGTTTAGTCCACAAAAAAATCGTTGTCCACAGAGAACATTCTATCTCCTCCATCATTGGCTAGTTGGCTGACGAGGCCAAGAGAAATTTGTGAAGGCACTGAAGTTTAGGGGTTTATCTGTCACAGAAGCTACTGTTGCCTTAATTAACAAAGAAATTGGAGCCAAAGGATATATGATATTATCAAAATCTAAATATGTGACACTGACTTAGCATTTCGTTTCTTGGCAATGCGCGGTGGGAAAATTGACGATCAAATCTGGGAAGATACAGACCCATGCTATTCAGTGGTGAAACATTTGGGAAAGCCATTATCCTAGGAGAGCTTGGAAAGCAGACACAGAGAAGACAAAGTGTATAGCTCTAGGCTGGAAAATAGAATGTTACTAGAGGGTGTTGATTGTTACTGACTTAGCTAGTTTTTCAAAGAAAGAAGTGAGCTTAAGCAAGATTTGGCTGGTTTGCAAAGAATTCATACCACTCAATATAAAAAAAAAATCCAATTAAAAATGGGCAGAGGACCTGGTAGACATTTTTCCAAAGAAGACATAAAGACAGCCAACAGACATATGATAAGATGCTCAACATCACTAATTATCAAGGATATGCAAATAGAAAACGCAATGAGATATTACTTCACACCCATCAGAATGGCTAGTATCAAAGAGACAAAAAATAGCAAGTGTTGGCAAGGGTGTAGAGAAAAGGGAATCCTTTGTGCACTGTTGGTGGCAATGCAAATTGGCACAGCCACTGTGGAAAACAGCATGGAGGTTCTGCAAAAATTGAAAATAGAAACACCATATGACCCAGTAGTGCCGCTTTTGGGTATTTACTCAAAGGACACAAATTTTCAAAAAGATTTATGCACCTGGGTGCTTATTGCAGCATTATTTGCAACATCTAAGATATGAAAGCAACCTAAATGTCCATTGATAGGGGGATGGATAAAGAAGATGTCATATATATATGTATATATATAAAATGCGTGTGTGAATGTATATACACATGTTGGAATATTACCAGCCATAAGGAAGAGTGTTAAAAATTGCCATATGTAACAACATGGATAAACCTAGAGGGTACTGTGCAAAGTGAAGTAGGTCAGACAGCAAAAGAAAAATACTATATGATTATATGTGGTCATATAAGTCAAAAGAAAGTTTATCATTTTTTTTAGATTATTTATTTATTTGACAGAGAGAGACATAGAGAGCACAAGCAGGGGGAGTGGCAGAAAGAGGGAGAGGGAGAAACAGACTCCTCGCTGAGCAGGGAGCGCAATGTGGGATTCGATCCCAGGACCTTGGCATCATGACAGGAGCTAAAGGCAGATGACCAACCAATTGAGCCACCAGACACCCCAAAAGAAAGTTGACTATATTCATATCACTAGGAACATCTAGAGCATCAATATTTTGCCCTCAGTTCCCTAAACTCCAGTTCCCACAGGTTGATGGCCAGAGCGTGAGATGATACTTGTCCACTCAATCAATGGGTTGGGTTGCAAGAGAGAAATCAGACTTTAGGAAACTCGAATCTTTTATTTTGGGCAGTAAGCATGCTGCTCTTTGTTCTAATGGAAGACATTAACTTTATTATACTAGACAGTAAGCATGACTGCCCGTTGCTTCAGAGGGAAACACTGTCTTTATATTTTAAGACTGTAAGGAAACCTGCTCTTTGTGCCAGTGGAAGATATTATCTCTACATTCCAAGAATATTTACTATACAAATTTTTGAAAAGATAGAATGAAGGGTAGCCTTGTTTGCAAAATATGAAGAAATGCAACAGATCTATGAAGAATTGTTTTTAGTACAACTCTCTAAACCTTTAGTCTTTTTTTTTAAATATTATTTATTCATGAGAGACACATACACACAGAGGCAGAGACACAGGCAGAGGGGGAAACAGGCTGCCTCTGGGGAGGCTGATGTGGGACTAGATTCCAGGATCCCGGATCATGCTCTGAGCCAAAGGTAGATGCTCAACCACTGAGCCACCCAGGTGTCCCAAAACCTTTAGTCTTAATGGTTCCTAATTTGTTAAGAAGTAGACCCATTCCATGCATTTATTAAATTTAAGAAAGTTCACTTTACTGTAATACTTATTCTGCCAAATTTTCTACTGCCTGCTTGCAGAAATGTCTTCTTTTTCTTCCTGAATGTGATTTACTTTCCTGTATAGCAACCATGGAAGTAATCACATAGATTTTTTTTTTTTTTATTTGATGATGGAAAGAAGAATGTCAGTTGTGTAGTGTCTGAAATATTTTTTCAAATATGTAGAAGTTACCAACTTTTTTTTTAAGATTTTATTTATTTATTCAGGAGAGACAGAGAGAGAGAGAAAGAGAGAGAGAGAGAGAGAGAGAGGCAGAGACACAGGCAGAGGGAGAAACAGGCTTACTGCTAGGAGCCGATGTAGGACTTGATCCCAGATCCCGGGATCACACCCTGAGCCAAAGGCAGACGTTCAGCTGCTGAGCCACCCAGGAATCCCAAGACGTTACCAACTTTATCTTAACTATTATTGTTGCCACTATCAAATATCACTTCTGGTTGGGTAGCCAATTTACAATTTAACCATATATATGGGTTTTTTTTTGTTTTTCTATTGGGTTTAGTTTTCAGATTATTAGGTTTGTGGAAAATACGTTAAACCTAAATATATAGTTGCCTGGAAAAGAATTTGTCAAACAAGAAGTATTTTGCACAGTGTTTCATTTTTTCATAAAAATGTTCAATACATATGCTTATTAATACATACATAATTTTTAAGAGTGATAACTTTTTAAAGAGTGATAATCACCAGAAGTTTGTTAATGTGTTAATTTTGTTACTTTCTACAAAGAAGGAATAAATCTAAGATCTACATTAAGATAGAGTTATATAGATCTAATACCAACATTGTGTTCCTATTGATTTTCTAGAAATGGGGACCAGATATGTTCAAGATGTTGTGGGAACTATTTTTCTGTTATTCTGAATTTGACGCTAATGTCCCAGAACTAAAACAATAGCAATGAAACCCTTCGTACTCCGGACTGACACTGCTTATACTTTCATCGAAAAACCACCCTGACTACAGAACCTATGAAAGGGGAGGCTCAACCATTCCTGCCTTTCCCACCCATCATGGCTGCTTCTCTTTCTCCCTCCCATACAAAAAAATGTGGAGAGAAAAGGAGAGGAAATGCAAATGTATTGTTTATGATGAGATATTATTTTCTTTCTTTTCCCATTGGTGGATAAGCATTCACCAAGATTGGGGTTGTAGCAAGAAAAGTTTTTTTTTTTTTTTTTTTTTTTTTGCTTCTCTGCTGGGGAGCCACAGGCCCAACCTGGAACAGCTTTGGGAGCACAGCTGAGTCTGAGGTTCAGGTGTAGTTGATTTGGGTCACGAACTAAGAGTCAGGTGCCTACATTTCCCCTGGAGATTAGTAAAGGTGGGGGCCTTGCTAAAATAACCTGTGCCAGTGGGATGGGAAGGGATTATAAAGCTGTGCTGGGGAAGAAAAGGAAGCTTTTGGAGGATCTCAGTGATTCACACAGGGTGGCGTGAAGTTTAGGGAAGGAGGCCAGTGACTATGCAAGAATCTGTTGCAGCTAAGAGAGAGATTGCAAGCATGGTCTGTTGGTCCTGAGGAGAAGTGGCTGCAGAGTAATGAAAGGCCAACCACACCCATTAGCGTGGTAGCTTTTGTGGGTTTTCTGAGGAACTGCATCCCATATGCCAATGATAAGCCATCCTATCTAGCCGCTCCTTGCTCCATATTCTGTGCATCAAGGCCACTTGTCCTGTCAAGGCCAGGAGCTTCAGGTTTTTGTTTGTTCATTTTTTAGATCTTTCTCAACATGTTTCAAGATGCAACTGATACCATAAAAGCTGTTGCAAGGAGACCCCTCTCGACCCACATGAATCATTTGCAGCTTTTCCCTTCCCGATCAAAAGACAACCAGCCAGTTGATTCAGTCCAAAGCATGAGCCACTCAGATCTATTGTTCTGGAAGTTTATAGATGAAATCATGTTAATGAGCTACTTTGTATTCAGGCAGTACCCAATCCTTCTGGGTTCAGCTCTTGGAAATGTGGTGGAGAAAAGATATTTGGTGATTCCTAGAATTACAGAGACGGATTTATCTATCCAGTTTTGTATAGGCACCACTTTTGTTTTACATTTGTTTTAGCTGCATAATGTAAAATTCTTAAGTTTGGTTAAGCTTTCCATTCATGTAACCTGGGGCTCAGTATTTCATATCCTGGAACTGGGGGAGCTTTTTCATACTTTCTCTTGCTGTCTTTGCCAGGCTTGTGCACTCTGGGCTTCACGTCTTGAGCAAGGGCCCTGTTGATTCAAAATGACTTCCCCCTTCCCCCCTCCAGGAGTTTGGTTTTCATCTATGGCTGGATCATGTTGGGAGTTATCTTTCAATTTCTGGCTACCGCAGCCAGAAAACTCTGTTAGCTAATTGCATTTTTTTTTTTTTTTTTTTTTTGGTCTCCCTACAGACCCAGAGGCACTATAAAAAGCTCAGATCTGACACACCAAGAGGAAAAAAAAAGAAGAATAAACAAGTGTGCTGTGAGCTTTCTACTGTGTAAGGGTGCAGATGCACTCGAGTTCTTAGCATCTTTTGCATACCATGACCATAGTTTGAGAGGTAGCCAGCTCTGACCAGGAGTTAGACTTCAGACATCTCGTGCCTCCCTCAAGAGCATTGTCACTGATCTAAGACATGGGCTGAATATGAACCAAGTTCTCTTTGTTATGTTTCAAAATCCAAAGCAGGGAGGGAGATAATCACTTTACTCCTCCTCCCAACAAGCCTTCCCCTTGTAATGATGGGCTTTGTTCTAGGGAGTACATTTCTCAACTTTGCTCTCATGCTTGGGTAGTTTGGCAGGGTTTCTGATGCTTTGGGGCAATCTGAATCACACCTGAAGCTGATGGGTTGCTGACATATGGAGCTTTAATTAAACCAAGCTGAAAACGGAGAGCATCTGGAAACCAGGGCTGGGCCTTGGAAGGGCCTGGGTGGTTGCTTTTTTGATTATGTTTTTTTTTTTTTTTTTTTTTTTTTTTTTTTTCAGAGACCGTGTTTATCTTTTCTACCAAAAAAAGTTGGAATAACATGAATAACCGCATTGAACTTGGTCAAAATGTTGTGTCAAGACAGATTTGTTTTCTTTTGTGAGTGTTATAGGCAATACTTGAAAGAGTTGAAGTGGGATTTGGTCATGAAAACAGCTGTTTGAAGGGCACATTGCTCTTCTCTCTCAAGACTGATTTTCAATGGCCTTAAGGGAAGGTGGTGGAAGCCCATTAAGCCAAAAGTGACCCCTACCAGGAGAGGGGTTTTCGATTCAGAACCTGCAATAGATGACCATTATAAAGCTTTGGTGATGCAAAAGACATTTCCTGTTCCTGAAAGTGAACTAATTTATAAAAGTCTTTGACTATATGAAAAATTAATTATAGTAACAATACAGGCCAAAATTGAATTGTTCCTAAATTATGAGAAGAAACAAGAGTACCTTTCCATTTATTAAGTATTTATTTTGACCTAGGCACTGCCTTTGATCCTAGGGTTGGGATCACTCGTTCATTCATGCACAATCCATTCATTCATTCATTCATTCAACAAATACTGTTTGCCTATTATGTACTAGGTGCTGTTTTAGATACCAGGGATAAACTAGTAAGCATGGAAAAGTAGCTGCTCTCATGGAGTCAGTTTCTTAGTGGGAGAGTCAGATAATAAAATGTAAGCAAGGAAACCAAAAATATAATTGTAGGGTGTGATAAGAGACTTAGGAAAAGCAAAATGAAGATAATATGCCACAGACACCTTCATTCATTAGTTCATTTGTCCTACAACATTTCACTGAGGGCTCTTCAGGTGTCAGGGACTTTGCCAGACACATAGGAGCCATTGGAGACTGACATGGGATGAGTACCCCTAAGGAAACCAGGGGTGGAGACGAAGAAGCAGGGGCTTAGATAGGAGTTTGGATGGGCCTAGGAGTGCTTTAGGCAGGGGCTTTGGAAAGACTTTTCTGAGGACCTAAATTATGAGAAGGAAGTGGTGGAGGGAACGATGCTGTATGTGTTGTTGTTGGTGGGAAGATCATTCTAGACAGAAAGAGCACAGTATTCAAAGGTTCTGAGGCAGGAAAGATTTGGTGAGGATTGGCCATAAACACCCTTGGTCATGGGTTGGAAGAGCTGGTTAACCAATGTGCCTAAGATGGTGTTGGGGCTAGATCACACAGTGCCTGCAGGCCGCATGGAACATTTTGAGCTTTATTCTATGGGCAGTGTGACAACACAAAAGAATTTTGAGCAAGGGTGTGACATGATCTGATGCACCTTAAAATCACTTTCAGTGCTGTGGCCAGGACAGATTAGAGGTGGGCAGAGGGTAGGAGAGCAGCTTGGAGGCTTCTTCAATAATGTGGGCAAGATAGGTGGAGAAGAGACCCACCGATGAGCCTCAAGTGCCGCACACACCTCTCTGGCAGTCTTTCTCCCATCCTTCATCAGATCCACAAAAATGGGCTCACGATTCCAGACTTCTGCCTGTAGGCCATTGAATGCACAGGCTAATTTAAAACCTGGGGCGTTTGAGGTATTTGGAAAGACAGCTCTTATTTTAAACTTAATTTTAATCAGGATGTTTCCTGAGAAGCCCAGTTCCTCCTTTTGGTCAGAGTCTGACGTTAAAACAACCACCACCACCACCACCAAAATCTGTAACTCCTGAATATGCCAGTAAGAGCCTGAGTTTAAAAGTAGAGACAAAAAAAAAAAAAAAAAAAAAAGTAGGGACTGTACAACTAATTGGTACTAATATTGCGACTCAAATATTTGTTCGCCGGCATTGTCTGGGAGGATGGCATCCTCAGAACAGGACAGTGCGCATGATTTTCAGGTGAAACTTGCCACCCCAGCTGCGAGTGAATGCTCTTGGGTGGTGGCACAGAAAGGCAGTGGGTTGTAGGCCGAAGTAGACCTGAGTCTGAATCTCGGTTCCGCTGCTCAACTGACGAGGTGGCATGTGGCAGGTCACCCCAGAGCTTGTGAGTGTGAGTGTGTGCTTCTACGGAAAGTGAGATGCTGTGTGTGATAAGTGGTACATCATCACTACTCTGGGAGCAAAGCTTCCCTTGTTTCCTTCATGGCTTTCCTCTTCCCTCTTTGAAAGCACATCTCCCCTTTCCTGGCTGTGACACTCTTGAAGATGTTCAGCTCGATTTTCTTCCATCATCACAGAAATATGAAGAGGATAGTTCTCTCCTGTCTACCCCTCCCCCTTCCTCTCCCTGACTCTCTCATCCTCTCTTCTAGAGTCTTTCTCCTTCTGCTCTTCCCTCCTCTACGCCTTCCTCCTTCCCTTCTCTCTCTTCTTTGGTGGAAATAATTCCAGATTAACAATTATGTCCCAACCACAAAAGCTTAGTGTTGGGCACCATGCTAGTTACTCTGCAGGCTTTAACTCGGTCTACACAACAATTCCAAGAGGGAGGAACTGATATAATACCCATTTTATGGATGAGGGAGCTGTGGCTTAGAGAGTCTTCATTGCTTACCCAAATATCACACAACCCGTAAGTGGTGGCGTTGGAATTTGAATCCAGGTAGTTTGACTCCAGAGCCCTTTATGGCTACCTTTTGTGTGTGTTAGATTTCTCTCCTCCTTTGGATGATTTTATAGGGTGTGGGGCATAGGAGCCTTGGTATTGCTGATGGCCTTGGTGGAGAGGTGGGGATTCCTGCCAGGAAGTAAGTAGGATTTGCTGTTTATGCGAGTATGTGGGTGTGTGTGCCTGATTCATGAAAAATTGCTCCCTCCCCCCTTTATTGTCCACCATCTGTGTCACACCTGGAGGTGCTCAGCATTTTCCAGAAATATAAATGATTCATACAATTATTTTCTTATAATGTCTAACCTCGCAGAGGAGGGACCAGAGAGGAACGTTCATTTACGAAGATCAGTTATGCTTTTAAAGGCATCTTAATTTGGTGAGTTGGAGAAAGCCAGGCTGCTAATTGATTAGCTTGTTTCTTGACCTGCTAATTGAGACTTGGTCTCTACTCACATGGCTCCTCGGCAGTTCTGGCTTCAGTTGTGTGTCCTGATCTACGCTTGCCAAAATCAGATGCTTTGGGGTGTAGAGTTAACAATCTGGCAGGGCATCTGGACATGTAATATAGATGCCGTTATGGAAAAATGAGGAACTTCTCTCCCAATTAGAGAAGACTGTGCTGTTGCTTACTCTGTTGTTACAAGCTTGTTCTCTTAAATACCTCCGCTGTCACATTCCAAAATATATGACAATTTTTTTTTTTTTGAAGAGGGAAACCTGTGTATGTTTGAATGCTATGTCTATTATAAATGAATGCTCTCAAGTAAGTGCTCGGTGGTGAGGAGCTGACTCAGTTAACATAGCCCACGTAGGACTAGGTGAAGACGGAGAGGTTTCATGTGGATTTTAACTACCCTCGTCAGAGAGAGGCGCAAGCCACAATGCAGTTTGCAGAAGGGATGGGGTAAATAAAGGGATTTCTGACCGGTTGGCAACCTTTGTTGAACCCTCAGGGTCTCTTGTATGCCCCCATTTGCAGGTAAGGTTTGCTCTGTGTTGTCTTTAGTATCTGCTTTCCGAGTCCTGGGTCTTCTAGGTGGTCGCTGCCTTGCTCTGTGCTTTTACACACACACACACACACACACACACACATATACACACACACCCCTGCCAATCATAAGGCAGTAAACATTTGTTTCTCATCTTTTTTTTCTTTATAGATTTTATTTATTTGAGAGAGAGAGATAGAGAGAGAGAGAGTGGGAGGGAGAGAGAATCTGAAGCTGACTCCGTGCTGAGTGCAGAGCCCGACATGGGCCTCGATCTCACGACCCTGAGATCATGACCTGAGCTGAAATCAAGAGTTGGATGCTTCACTGACTGAGCCACCCCGGAGCACCTTGTTTTTTCATTTTCAAAGCAATCTTCGCGCATTACGAAAAGAGCAGAGAAAAGAAGTCCCTCAAACCTTCTGAAGTAATTAACAAACCATCAAGTTTTCTTTTTTTGTTTGGGAAAAGAAAATAATAACCTACCCATTTTTGAGGACTAATACAATAGCCTATTTAAAGCATAAAACACAGGGCCTAACCTCCAATAAATGGTTGCACCATTTAATAATTCACATTCTCCTGTGTCTCTGCAGGTTTACCACTTTGCTTCTACCCTCCTTCTCCTCCACCCCATTCCCTCTTCCCCCTCTGTCGCTCCTTCTTTATAACACATAGACTACATATATATAGATTGATAACCAACTTATCAGAGATGTTTTGTCTAGAACATTTGAACCAAGTAATCATTAGTACGAGAGTGGGACCCCATTTCCCGCTCACTATTTTTTTTGACAATGCCAATTCATCATTGTGTTCCCCTGTCATAGCTTCAGCAAGGGAGCTGGGTCTGGCAATCTGCCTGCCCTCCGTCCTTCCCTCTGATCCCCATTCCCTCCTGGCTTTCCAAATGGCTAATAACTGGAAGGTGCCAAGTTCAGGGAGCCTACGTGCGGATCTCAAAAGATGTGTTTGGGAAACGCTTACAGAGGCAGAACATTCTCAGGATTCTACACAGTGAAGCTGACTTGTAAATCAGTGGGCACTCAGAGAAATAAAAAGACGCCCAAACTGGGACTACTTTCTCAGCTCCTGCCCCCAATTCTACTTCAGATCACTTCTTATCTGGTTAAGCGGTTTGGTTCAAATTATGATTTGAACTCAAGGATCATTTTGCTCAGAATCGTTTTGTCTGAGGTTGGGGCAGGACGACCTCTGATTTCTCTTCCAACCCTGTGATTCTGTGACTTTTATGAAGAGGAGGAGGAAGACGAGGCCAACAAATGGCATTTACCCTTTTGAAAATTCCCCAAGAACTGCACGACTTCGAGTCTATTTATTCAATTCCTCTGCACGTTGGGTATTCTTTAAACACGTTGTCAGGACAGCCTGGCTCAATGCCTGTATATTTTACTAAGAGGTTGGTGGGCTTATTTGAGTTAGCTCATGTTAGAAGTTTAATTGTTTTTTTCTTATTCGTCCTTTTGCTGGCCACGACTGTATCTAGGAGAATAACGCTTTGTCCAAGCGCCCCTCTCATTCCTCACACACGTGAGATGGGGACTGGGGACGGCTGGTGTTTTTCTGAGGTTTCCCCCTGGACCATGTGTTTCACATCAAGTGAGCAAATACCTTTTCGGCTGAAAACCTTTCAACGGCCTCAAGTTTCCAGACCAGACTTTACCTCTGGGCTCCGCACAGATCCAGCCTTACTTCATGTTGGTTCACCCTTAATATTGGCATAATAGATGCTGATTCATGAGAGTAAGTTCCAAAGACCTGCCTTGAGTCTTAAACCTATTATTTCTCCCCAGTCCAAGTCCTGCCATCCTGCAATGGGATGATCTGTGCATAGCGATGCCATAGTAATAATGACACCCCTGCTTCTTCATGAGAACTCTGCAAAGTAGGCATGACTATTATCCATATTTTACGGGTAAGGAAAGAGGCTTAGGGAGATAAAGTCACCTGCTCAAGGTAGAGGCATTAGCATGTAGGGTCGGGATTAGAATCTACATTTATAACACCCAAGTTCAGGCTTTTAACCCCCACGCCAAACTGTCTACAGCAGGAAGGGTAAGCTCTAAGGGCATTTTTTCCCCCTTCCTTGTTGATCAATTAATTTAGAACCAAAGGGATCTCTGAGATCACCTGGTTCCACTTCTTCTATAGATGCAGAAGTCAAGGTTTGCAATGACCGCTCGTTGGCTCAAGGTCACATTCCAAGCAGTGCCAGCACCAGAGCAAGTGGGGGCCTGTGCTCCTCCCAGCATAGCACACTGGGTGGGAGCAAGAATCTGGAATTACAGAGAAGTGAGAAGGTGCTGGCCAAGAATTAAGAGAGCAAAGATTTTGTCCTAAATTAAAAATGAATTTACATTTCCTTGAAATAAAAATATATATATTAAAGAATCAAACACATGTAAGGGATCTGGAAGGCTTTTCTGGTGGAGTCCTTCAGTAAAAACCAAACTCCTTCCAGGATCTACAAGGCGATGTATGATCTCTCCCTGGCTTTCCATCCCAAGCTGTCAGTGTTATTCTTGTCTGAGTCCTAGACTCTGGGTCATTTTCTGCCTTGGGCTTTGCACTGCCATTTTACCTACTCCCAGTTCTGTCCCTCTTGGTAGGGCTGGCTCCTATTTAAAAAAAAAGTTTTTTTTTTTTTTTAAAAAGAGGTATAATCGGCATATAATGTATTAATTTCAGGTGTACAACATAACGATTCAGTACTTGTTTATATTACAAAGTAATTGGGTTGGCTCTTTAATGCCTCAAATCAAATATCCATCTGTAGACTTCATTTAAATAAGTCTTTCCAGCTATCTCTCTGTATATATACCTCTGCCCCCTCCTTTATCATCTTACCTTTTATTCTTTGGCTCTTACCATGATTTGTTAATTATTTCTTTTTTAGTTCACTTGTATAATGCTTGTCACTCATGCTAGACTAGAAGAAGTCCAGCGCAGTCAGGGTACCTACAACCTGACATATTTGTTGAATAACTGGCTGGCTGGCTGATTGGCTGGCTACATAAGTGAGTGAATGAATTTCCATCTGGTGAACCCCAGATAGCCACTCCTTAGAAACAGCATTATTTGAAGCTCCTCATGGGGAGAGATTCTAGTATTCCAATCCAATTCGAATTTATTTTCCAGGAGTAGTAAACTTAAATCACTAATATTTCACTGTGATTTTTGTCCCTCCTCCAAGCTAAATAGCTACTTAGCAAAAGCCCAAGAGAATGGGCTAGAAGCAAGGCATTATGTGTGTGTGTGTGTGTGGGAAGGTAAAGGATCAAGAACCGTGAGGGTTGGAGGTACCGGGTGCAGGTAGTGCATGCATGCATTGACCTGCAAAAAACTCCCTTTTCCAAATTTTGAATAATTAAAAGAATTCTTAGTTCAAGCTAGTGTCTACTTCCTCTTTCCATAAGTCAAGTTCCTCCTAGAGTGGAGTTCCTTTCTCTACTGAAGAGACTGTATCCAATGCCTCATCCAGTCCCTGGGGCCCAGCCTAGTGCCAGGTGCTCTACTAATGCTTGTTAGGCTGTCTTCATACAGGAAACATACTCATTTATATTTTATAAATATGCTCATTTACATTTTATAAATATAAAATTAAGGATGATAAAAATATGAATAGCGATCATGGAGTGCTTACTGATACAAGGCTTTGTTTTCAGTATTATTTAATTCTTATAATGACCCTTTGAAGTAGGTTCTTCCAAGCTGGTCTCTCGTTTTGTTTTTGTTTTTTAAGATTTTATTTATTCATTTGACAGAGAAAGAGAGAGAGAAAGAGAGAGAGAGAGAAGGAGAAGCAGGCTCTCTGCTCAAGAGATGCGAGGCTCCATCCCAGGGCCCTGGGATCATGATCTGAGTGGAAGGCAGATGCTTAACTGACTGAGGCCCCCTGCCAAGATGGTCTCTGACTCCAGAGCTTTTGTACTAAGCACTCTGTGGTGAACACAAGTCTTTTTTTTTTTTTTTTTTTTTGTGAACACAAGTCTTGACTCACCTTCCCATCTTCTTGAGGAGGAGAGCTAATCAAGAAAGAACCAAGAAGGATCTACCTGGTGGCAGATTCTGGAAGAGCTGCAGCAGAGAGGCTGGGCTGCCTTTGGGCCAGCAGGTAAGTGCGGGGACAGCTCCTGCCTGTAGCCTCTGGGCTGTGTGATTTCCCAAGGAACTTTGTGACACTCTTGGGGCTATAGGACTCTTCTGAGGAAGGTACCAGGACTGAATTTCTGGTTACTGTTCACAGCTGAGCAGTAGTGGAAAGAGACTAGGCCTAAGTGTGGCTTTGAACTCCCTGGCTTTGTGATTCGGGGCACAGCGTCTACCTCCCCTGAGATGGCTTTTTCCTCTGTCAATAAAGACAGAGTGAGGCTAATCACTAATGAGGCTGTCTGTTGTCTGGACTGAAAGAACATAATGTATTCAAAAGTGCTTTTATGCTGCACTATTTTCTAAATGCAAAGGTGGTTATTAGTGATGGCTCTTTCACGTAAAAAATGTGGTGCCTTTTGATCCAGGCATAAGTGATCAATAAGTATTGATTGTTTGATTTGCCCAGTATCCAGGGCCCAACTGCCCTGAATTCCGCTGGCTATTGTCCAGTCTCTAACGGGTGGTAGATCCCAGGCTTCCAAAGCTATGGCCCTTACAGTTGGCTTCCATTGCTGAGAAATGTAAATGAGACCCAGCCACAGGTTCCCGAACATCTGGAGCATTTGTCCCTTTGAACTTATTGCTGTGGAGCATAATTTGTACACTCTAGGTCTGTTCACTGGTACATTTGTATTTGTTCCAAGCAATTGCCCCAAATGTAGAAGTCATGATGTTGGTGGCCAAATACTTTGTCCTGTGCTGACAGGCCGCCAAGCCTTGCATAGTGGTCACACCAGAGCATCACCACAGAACAACCAATCTGCTGGGAGGAGGAAAGGAAACACTTCCGCTCATTTCTGAGTCAGCTTTCTGACTTATTGGTTTTGTTCCTTCCCACGTGAAGCATTTATAGAAATGTACTTGGCTCTGGGAAGCAAGCGCTCCTGATTGGAGAGACGCATGCCTCAGGGGTGTTGAGTGGCTCAGGCAAGGTTCTAAAGCGAGAGATGAATGGTTTTGTATTTTGCGGTTCTGACAGTTGGAGGACAAGACTTCCTTAGAAGGAGAGTTGAGAGAACCAATCAGGCTGAACACAGAATGCTTCCCCTTAGCGAGTCCAAACCAAACCACTTCTGACTTAGATTGGAAAGTCCAGCTATGTCCTCATGTCACTGTTTATAAAGCTGTTGCATTCCTTGGCAGGAGAATCTGTAGGCAACTCACAGAAGGAAACAGAAATCATATAAAATCGTACTTTTGGTGATGAGATCTCTGCTTTTTGTTGTAGGTCCTGGAGGAGCTGACAATAGCTACATCCTTCACCACTACTAACTCTTGGAAATGAAAGGGAGGGAAATGTTCCACCACTACAAGTCACGAGGATGCTGATGACCCTGCTGCTCTAGTGCAAGCAAGGCCACTTCTTACCCTGTCTGAAATTTGGTGAGCCCCACGTCACCTAAATGCTGGAACATTCTGGAGGTGTAGGCATGTAATGCAAGCTGTCTAGAGCGGGGCAGCCCTGGGCAACATGCGGCCACACACGTGTCTGGAAATAGCTTGTCTTTAAATATTATATTTGTGCTGAGTGTTCGTCCATTCTGAACTTCTAAGTCACCACCAGCAAACTGTCCCTTTACACTTGAATAGTTGAGATGACATGTGCTCTTGCAGGGTATTATGTATACAGTTTCTTAAAAGAGAGGAAAATGTTTTCTCAGCACGTCTGGAAGCGAGGAGGGAGTTTATTTCTGGGGATTGGAGGTTTCTTTTGATGGGGTTTTGCATTGACTCAGATGTGAGATCCACGAAGCTCATCTAAAACTCCCACTGGGACCCACATTGTATGGGGGCGTGTGTACCTGCTGGTGGGTACTTGTGCCCCTGGCTGATAGCCCAAACTCGGAAGACGTGAGAGGTGAGGCGACAGGTTAGAAATGGAGACTGGAATCATTTGTGTGTGTATGTATGTTTGTATACACAGCATCAAAATATCTGGATTAAAAAAATAGGAAAAACCCCCTCTCATTTGTTATCCATGTATATAATGCGTAGATTTCTGGCTGAATGGTTTATGACATTCTCAGTTTTCATTGGGTTCTTAGGCTAAGTGTAGACACAGCATGTAGGTTCTGATATCACTTGTATAAATAACATGCCAGTTTTTAACAGGTCAGAGTCCAGGCCTTTTTTCTTCTTGGGAAGTGGCCGGTAACATCTGTGGCATTTCTAATGCACTTGGGCCTGCCTGTCAATATACCATGTTGGTGAAAGGAATGAATGCATGTGATACGCCTTCTTGGGAGCAGAGCCAGACTTAAAAGGTGCTACCACCCTGTAGAGCTGGATCTTTCTTCAAAGATTTTGAAAAATTTACTTCTTCAAGCTGTTTGGCTGAAGTTTCTAGGTATTTGATAAGGAAGCAGTAGAGTTCTATACCATTCCTCAAAATGAAACAGCTTCATAACCTGATGTATTTTTTTTCTTATTGTTTGAAGTTACATCTAGATGAAGAGATGTGAAAATATGGTTTGGAAAGTTCCTAGTAATTTCCTGGGGACTGCTTCACTGTCCCCAGGCTTGCTTTCTGCAGTATGAAGTTTATGATGTGACACTGTAGAGAGGACTTTGGTTTCCGGTATAAAATTAATTTATTTATATTTGTTACATTACTTATATATTTTTTATGAAAACCAGGCATAATTTTACTATGTCTCACCAAAGCATTGCCATATTTACCTGTTCATTATTATTTTTTTTTTTTGTGGTCCATGAGAGTGTTTTGGCTTTTATTTTATTTTATTTTTATTTTTTTCACAATCAAGTGGGATTTATTCTAGAGATAAATGTTTACAAATTTATCCCTTGATAGAAGCGTGAACTCTTCTCACTGTAGCATTCCAGCTGTTCTCTTTTTAAATCTCAGGCCGAATTCATAGATTTTCAGCATGGTTTGAAGGTTATCTAGGTAATTTGGTGGGGACAGGTGACTTGGGGACCCTACTCTTCTGCCGTCTTCTCTTCTTCTTCCGTGTTTTGGCTTTTAAAATTTTTTTTACCTCACTGATCTTATTACCCATAGACAAAAAGATGATACCTTGGTTTATTCTACATTTTAAACAGTTCAATAAACATTTATTGAGTACATCAGGCACTATGAGAAGTGCTGCTGTTACCAAGATGGAAAGATCCAATTGCTGCTCTAGATGAATTCACAGCCTAGTAAAAGAGGCAGAAGACAAACAATTATTTTTGAGACTGTAAAACCCAGTGATTTAGGGACAGGCACCCAGGAATAAGATTTCCTGGTCCTGAATCTTTTTTCTGCCATTTATTAGTATGTGCTCTTGGGAGAGTTTCTAATTTCACATTATCTCAGAGAAGTTAATTAACATGTAAATGGAGATAAAAATGGTTTCTTCTTCTACAGTTATTGTGATAATTAAATGAGGTAATATATGTATAAAGTGCTTAGAACAGTGCCTGGCATAACATAGGAGCTCAATAAATATGAACTGCTACTCAGAATTATGTGGGCAATAAAATACATGTTTGTATTTGCATCAGACTAACCAGGAGAGGGGACAAGGAATTTAGTAAATGCATATTCTTGGGTGTCCACCCCAGAGTTTCTGATTATTTAGCAGGTCTGGGTGGAGTTTGGGATCCTGCAAATTTTAACACTAGTCCTGGGTAATTCTGATGCAGGGTGTTCATGGCCCACGCTTGGAGGAGACTGTCATGCTGGAAGCAGAAGCAACTTTAAGGAAGCAGGATAAGCCTTTGTTTAGAAGTAAGGAGAGGCTTCATAATAGAGGTTATGGTATGGACTATGGGTTTTGAAGGATGGGTGGAAGCTCAACATGCAGCAAGAACAACAGCATGTGTATAGATGCACGGTTATGGATCATTGTGGTATTTTTGGGTCATTAACTTTTCCATGTCATTGGAGGCCGTTAAAATGTTGAATGATTGGCTGAAAGTTGTGGGTGAGGAAGTTACAGAGAGAACAGAATTTCTCCAGAGCACCTGGCCACAGCGAAAGAATTTCAGTGACTAACTGGGTCAGATTGTTTTCTGACATCATTTGGATGTAAATGAGAATTTGATAGAAATTTAATTTTGCAAATTAGCCATGGCATTGGTAAATGGAAACCATCATGACTGGGCTCCACAAAGGATCTAATTCTGCTCTGATAACCAGTGTTGAGCATTTTCAGGAGGAATGCAGCTTAGGCTGTGGTAGTAGGGGATATTTAGGCTTTAGTAGTGACTTAAAATAAGGCTCCTAGGTCTTTCTCTCTCTTCTTGTGGATATCTTCCAAACAAAGTAGGCTTTCACCCATTTGAGGTTTTTAGATATTTTGGATATTTTAGATGTTTTAGATTTGGATACCTGGATGTTTGGAGAGTAATTGGGTCATACCTCAAAACTTCTTTTACTCCATAAAATGAGAAGGAATCTTAGGGAACACAACGCTCTTGTTTTTCCTTGTTAACCTAAATAAAATTATGAATATCGTAGAGGAGGCAATGATCCTACAATACAAATAAATAAGTAAATTTCCGGCAGAATGAGTGATTTTCTCCTTGCATGATGTTAGATCAAGAGGACTTCACAAGTGAAATCAAGCAGGAAGACATTTCCATGTGACACCCATTGCTTCATGGTAGAATGAAATTTTTATTGTAACTCTTTGGTGGATTCCATGAATCATCTGATCCAACAGGAGAAAGAGAAGGGAGTTTTTTTGGAAACCTGCCTGGTAACATGGAGCTGTTGGTAAGGCAAGGGGAAGGAACCAAAACATAGCTGGAAACTGGCTACTTGGCATAGACATCTGAGAGTCAGCTTTCTTTTTTCTTTCTTTTTAAAATTGTCATTCTTGTAAAGTTCCATTGATAATGTTGGCTTATTGCAATATTAGCAGAAACTTTATTTCTGCTAATTACAGACTGCTCTAAAGAAAGAGTTGCATGGTCATACCAAAACTGCTCTAAAAAAGAGTTGCAAGGTCATACCAAATCCTTATCAGATTTCACTGTAATGGGAAGACTCTCCCTCACCATGGGTCGCTCCATTGTTACCGTTATCACCTTTTAGCAACAATTGGTGTCTACCTGATATGAGAATGGATACTTGGCAAGGGAGAAGAAAACTGTTGTGGCTTGTTGGCCTAGGGGTATGATTCTCGCTTAGGGAGAAGAAAACCTATTCTTCTGTGCTTATGACAAGTGGATGGGAACTTGCTTAGAAACCCTTTGGGGACACATTGGAATATCAGCAACAATTCCCCTTAGATACAGAAACAAGAAGTCCATATCAAAAAATGTAAAAGATTTTTGGGCATCTGGATATATCTGAGAGAGCCTGTGTTTAGATTAATGGACGACAGACTGAGTCATGGGTCATGATGGGTGGCCAAATCCTTTGAAACACAGTAGCCCTATTGTATATCGAAGGACCACTAAATTCAAAGCAATCCGTGCCTTAGATGCTTCTGTAAATATACATTAGCCTTTAAGCAAACAAGAAATCAAACCAGCTTTAATTTTTTTCCTTACGGGGAGAAAGTGGGAGAGAAAAGAGATGAAAAAATAGAAGCACCCAGAGAACATTCCTCTGCAATTCTAACTTTTTTTCCTTTTGATATTGTTTTTTAAAGTTGCAGTGGTCCTGTGCGAATGAATATGGGTTTTTATCCCTGAAAACAGAGGCCTGCTGTCTGATGCGGGCTTCTCTTTCCCGTTTGATTGGCAGGGTTTTCTGTCTCACTCCCATTAGAGAAGAAATACTGTTCAGATTTCGACACAAGATATTACCAGTGGAATAAACAGTGCCATTTTCATGATAAAGTGGATGGTTAAGATTAAGGGTTTATTGAACCCCACTGGTGAGTGACATTCTGCTTGAATTAGGAGGCACTCCTGCAGGAAACAATTTTTATAAACTCAATTTTGCCTTTTTTTCCCAAGTTTTTCCTATTGAGCATACAGAAGCACAGTGTCAGCAGAGATATTGCTGTAACCTGTTTATCAGCTGAACTCAGCATAGGGTCTAAGCTCTTTAGCTAGTTGGGGTGTGAGACCCAGTAGGGTTGCTTAAGGCAAAGCGCCCTGCTGGGACCAGCAGGGGGAGCTCTAAGACTGGCTGCACAGGGCCGTGGCTTGTAGGCCTGGGAACAGTTACCCCATCCCAGCCCCTTCTTTTCCTTTTCTTTCTTAAGTGTAGGGAAGGAAAAAGAAAAGGATCACCAGCCAGAAAACAAAGGGCACCAGAGAACCAAATGGCCGCAGCTGAAGATCTTTAAAAAGAGAAAAACCTTCAGGGCGCTTGGGAAAGGAATCTTGATGTCACAGAGCCCCATTCTGGATGTCAGTCATTTTGCATTTGGCCTGGCCTGGGGTCTCCTCCTCTTCTCCAATCATATCTCCATCTCTCCACACCACCTCTATCTTTGTCTTGTGTGATTTGGTCAGATTTAACAGCACCCATAGACTTCCCTTCGAAGACCCTTGACCCACTCTGATGTCATCACACTGCAGGAATAATACTTTTTCAGTACCGTCCATGGTAGTGGTAACGGAAGCACTTCCCCCTCCTCTGTGAAGCAGGGGGGGCCTCCTCACCTCCTCTCTCCTCCCTTTTATTGGTAGTGCAGAGAAGATACTCAGGTCTTGGAAGGAGCTGAAGTGAGGACACCTGGTTCTCAGCACAGCCCTACCCGCAGGGGCTTCCAGTAACCTCCCTGGGCTCCTGTTCCTCATTTCTCCAAAATGAGGAAATAGGACTAGTCTCTAAGCACTGAGGTTATGTGTGTTCATAAAATAAGAAGTGAGAGGTGACTTTAAAAAAAAAAAAAAAAAGAAAGGGACGCCTGGGTGGCTCAGTGGTTTAGCACCTGCCTTTGGTCAAAGGTCGAGATCCTGGGGTTCCGGGATCGAGTCCCACATCAGGTCCCCTGTGTGGGGTCTGCTTCTCCCTCTGCCTGTGTCTCTGCCTTTCTCTCTCACTCTGTGTCTCTCATGAATAAATAAATAAAATCTTTTTTTAAAAAAAGTGAGAGGTGAAACAGTAAACCCAAAACACCAACTCCAAAGCAAGACTTTTAGTGCAAGATCTTAAGGTAATTGAGGCACAAGTGCCATTTCTTTTTCTTCTAGATTCTGAACAACCTGATTATAAGTCCTCAGTGTTTTACTTCCATCTCTGTGGTGGATTGATCAACAGGTTTATCCACTTTTTCCATGGTGGTCTGAAGAGAGATGAGCAGATTAGGAGATAATGTTTTGTTTGGCAGTTTTGTTTTGCTAATGGCTTATTTATGAGTTAACAGCAATTTATTCATTAAGTAAACCCAACAAAATTTTGTGTGGTAAACTGACAGATTGTACTTGCATTTCCTCCTTTGTTCTCAGAGTAAAATTTAAATACACTTTTTCAGGGATGTTTTAATTTTGTTGACTCTAATGAGGACCAGGTTGCCCACTGGGATGAGGAGGGAAATGTCAATTTGTATCACATTAATCTGTCTCAGTGACAGGCAGGATTGTACTTTGAGTGGAATAGGTGGACAGATGTAATGATTGAGATAAAGCCCTGATAAAGCAGAGGTATGGGATGTAGATATTCAATTAATCCTAAAATTGTACACGTGCTCGTTGTATTCAAATGAAGGGTGCAAAGACATGGAGAGGCAGCATGTGAGGGGAGATTTAGCAAGAACTCTCTCAGCCAGCAGCTAACAGGAACCTCTCCACTCCTGGTAGGGGCTCCCCACACCGCAGGCGTGAGTGGAAAAGGAGTCCATTTTGCCAAATAAAGAAAAGTGTATTATGCTTCAGGAGAAGAGCAAGACATTATTTCAATCTGGATAAGCATTTTCTCTTCCACTCAAGAGGTGGAATATGGCAAAGTCTCATTCTGGAAGGCCAGGATGGCCTATTTTCCCTTAAATATCCGTGCCAATGATCAGATGAGTTCCTTGAGAGCACATGTGGAAATCTATCTGTCCCTTCAGTGCCTGCTTTGCGCAGGGGCCGTTGCAATAAGAGGCACTCAAAGATGAACTAGGGGTGGGGGAAAGGGGAGGTGGGGATGACTGGGTGACGGGCACTGAGGTGGGCACTTGATAGGATGAGCACTGGGTGTTATTCTATATGTTGGCAAATTGAACACCAATAAAAAATAAATTTACAAAAAAAAAAAAAGATGGTTGTTGAACTCAAAGTTGACATTAATTTTTTCCTCCTTAATTCATCATTACAGCTACAGAAACAAACAAACCAAAAAAAGCCCTTGCATGAAGTCATAATTTGGCTCATAGTAGGTGCTGAGTCCATTTCCAGCTCTGATGACTGGATACTCACCACCAGCTTGATGTAGGCTGCTGGGAATGGGTTGCACCAACGGGGAGCAGGGACTGTGAATTGCTTAGGTCATTAAGCATGAATGTGCTAAGCACCACAAGTCAGATTTAGTGCAAGCATTTGGCTACCTCTTAGATCTGGCTTTCTGAGTTTTAAAAAAATAGTTATTTCTATTAATATTAATGCTACTTTCTATTTGGGTCTCTTCTGAGAAAGAGTTCTGTGCCAGGCCAGTGCAGTATGTAGTTTCATGGCATTACTGAGTCAGGACCAGGAGTCAGGACCAGGAGCAGTATGGCAAAGTGCTTCGGTGGATCAGAACCACACAGAATTATATTTTTGATCACATGCATAGTGTTATATTTGGGAGGACTTGCTTGTTGGGGGTGATGTTGATGCTGGTGGTGTGGGTGGTAGGTGGTCCAGTGGGTGATGTGGTTGGAATCTCTGTTTTTCCCATTGTTGTTTAGTCTCTTTGAGCCTTTGATTCTTCATCTGTAAAATGGGAGCTCTTGATATTGAGTTGTTTGAGAATTAAGTGAGAATAAATATGTAAAGTCTCTAGGACATGGTAGGTGCTCAGTGTAGACTATATTTGTTTTTTAAGGGATCCCTGGGTGGCTCAGTGGTTTGGTGCCTGCCTTTAGCCCAGGGCGCGATCCTGGGGTCCTGGGATCGAGTCCCATGTCGGGTTCCCTGCATGGAGCCTGCTTCTCCCTCTGCCTGTGTCTCTGCTTCTCTCTCTCTATCATGAATAAATGAATAAAATCTTAAAAAAAAAAAATTAAAAAATATAAAAAATAAAAAAAAATATATTTGTTTTTTAAGATATGCTCTATAAAGTCCTCTTCTTCCCAAGTATGTTTCCAAAAGGCTGTTAAAAAATGAACTTAATTTTAGATGAAAATTGAGGCTCTCTGGAATACCAGGGCAGAAATACTACTCATTAAAGAAAATGGATTAAGTTCCTCTGTGCCCTTAAACTTTAAATTCTCTGCCTCTTCCCCACTTTTCATTGCACTCTTCTCCTCAGAAGTCCTGTTTCCAAACCATGTTGCCACCATACCTACTTTCTTCAAGATTCTTTTTTTTTTCTTCAAGATTCTTTATTCATGCTTTTATAAGTGATAATAACTTGGTATGCTAAACTTCCTGAGAATTTAATTATTATCAGATACCAAATCTATCCACAAAGAAATAAAATGTGGAATGAGAATGCCAGGCCTTGGCAACACATGGAAATCTTATCAAGGCACTAGGATCTTACCAGTTTTCTTGAAATTAAATTCACCAGTGGTAGCTAATGCGTGAAACATATCATCTATGAAATCATCAGAACTTTAAGATTAAATAATGTATCACACTAGTTACTTACCAAGAAAGCCCATAGGAGGGCTGCCTGGGTGGCTCAGTTGGTTGAGTGTCTGCCTTTGGCTTAGGTCATGATCCTGGAGTCCCAGGATAGAGCCCCACATTGGGCTCCCTGCTCAGCAGGGTGTCTGCTTCTCCCTCTCCTACCTGTTCATGGTCTCTCACTCGCCCATACTCTCTCTCTCAAATAAATAAATAAATAATCTAAATTAAAAAAAAAGGCTTGAAGCATAGTCCTCGTGCAGGGAGCTCCCAGTTTAGGGTTAGACAGGGCAGCAAGGAATCTCAAATGCAGTGATAACCTGGAGGCAAAATGGGCATGACCAAAAGGGAGGCTAGTGAGGGGCCAGTGGTGACCATCACAGTCTTTAGAAAGTCCACTGCCTCCTGCTGGGATGAGAAGGCTGCACAGGCCGTGCTGAGTATATCCTCCACAGCTAAGAATTTCCTCTGGGGCCACTTTGTGGGTGGATGAGGGACCAGGTCTATCTCCTTAAGATGCCATTTAACCAGAATAATTTTTAAGCAGGAAATTCTCTCAAAACATGAGCACAGTTATGGAGTCGGGGGGAGGGGGGAGATAATCTATGTGACCTCTTTTTAACCTTGGGACTATTTATGATTTTAAACTTTTTCATTGCCTAGGTGAACAGGGGAAAAGGCTTCTATTTCCACTCTTATATCCTCCATTATACTAATTGCAGGAAGAAGGCTTCTAACATCCACCATTAAAAGCAGTAAAGAAACTCTATCCATGACATGAAACACTACACCCAGCCTATGTAAAATTGAGTTACAGGCTCACAGGATTGTGGCCTTTATTTGAAGTTGTCAGCTGTGCTATTGTGGGTTAACTGTTCTAAAAACATACATTTTTTCCCCCTAAGCAGTAAAACTGTTTCTGTAGTCTTATTTTATTTGGGAACTATGCCGTGCTTAAATATAGTTTGTGGGTGAAATTGTTATAAGTTGGCATTTGTCCTTTATATGGTTTTGTGCTTGGAAACCTCGCTTAAAGAAAAACACTCCGAGAAACTCCGGCAAATGTCCCTTCCTCCGAGCACACACACTGTAGGCTCTTACAGTGGTACTTCATGAGATTGTAAGAAGTAAAGCAAAGAGGAAACAGAAAGTGAGGTGGCACATGACTGAAAACACCAGGGGATCTCATTGGCTCCAGCTCTTTGATAAAAATGAATGTTAAGGTCATGTACTTCCTTGTTAAGTTCAATGAAAAATATTTGTTTATTTTGATCCAGCAGATGTGATGCTGAACTGGTGAAACATGAAGGGAGCTTATTGCTCAAGCAACCCTTCTACACTGCAGTCATTGCCAAATGTTTCTTGCTCTGTGTATTTCAGTTAGTAAGGAGTTAAATATCAACCTTTGTGACTGTGAGATCCAGTCCAGGCTGGAGCTCTTACAATGACCCAAACCTTTTAGAGAGAGAACAGAGAGGTTGAATTGAAGAGCATGGTCATTAGGAAACGTACATACACATTTGGTTACAACCTTACAGGGCTTTTCTTTGGCATCTTTGGTCTTCTGTTCAGATGACCCTATGAGGTGCCAAAGGTAGTAACGTTTGTAGGATGACTTTTCCTCTTTCCTGCAAATAGGGTTCAAAGCTGAGGACAAACAGACATTAAGCATTTCACCTTCTAAAAAGGAAAACCGAAAGCTGGGGCCAGAAACCTCATTTAGGACTTCTGGATGGTGCTGCCTCCATCTTGTGTGTCTACTATCTTGCGTTTCCAAGGCCATCCTGGCAACGCATGTCAGTTCCACTCATATTCTGTGGGTGACAATTAGCCACATGGTTAGCTTCACTACAAAGAGCCTGAGAAATAGAGAGGAATATGTGAAAATTTGCAAGAATCAATAGTTACAGCAAGAGCCATGGCATATTTGGAAGTGCCATGGCTTCCCTTCCCTTTTCAAAGCCAAGTGAATGGTGGAACTAAGGATTCGCTTGTAGAGATTAAGGGTACCTTAAAGAAGGGGAGGCTGTTCCTGATTGGTTACCCGTCTAGGAAACATGTACTGAAGTTCTCCTTGTGCATAACTAAGCATGTAAGAGACAGTTATGTAAGAGTGACGGCAGGGCAAAGAGAGGAAGTGACACTGATTGGAAAGTCAAAGATACAAGGGGAAAAAAAGATGTGGGATCTTTTGGGACCCATGGACTCGGAGAAAGTTGTACCGAAGTCACTTACCAGCTCCCCGTTTATGAGGGTGGGCCATAAGCTGAAGGGGTCTAGTATCAAGAGGCTGTGGGATGCTTTTCCAGGACCAAAAATCTCACTTCAGAGAATTGTGCGGTAGGGATGGTCTTGAAGATGCTCCAAAGAACATCCACACATGTTCCATGAAACAGTCAATATTGAATGTGTGATCACTCAGAGGGCATCGATGCTGATCAATGACGGGCATACTTGTGGCAGATCCCAACAGAAGAAAGATGGCAGCAGAGAGGAGACCACTATTGATAACTAAGAGGCAGGTGTTTCTTACCCATTTATCTTTCCAACCCTCGACACCAATGGAGTAAAATCTTAGTAAGGGAGAAGGAAGAGAGTTGCCAAACCCAGACGGCACTTCCCCCACACTAAGAAGCAGTGAGGGAGAACTAAAAATGCTGACCAGGCCTTCTTGACCACATGCTATAATGGATGAGAAGCTCTGAGTTTGAAACTTAGATTGATCCTGAAAATTAAATCACAAGGAAAATTGTGAAAATTTCTGAAGGCATCATTTGGGGACTAGAACGAGAGCTTCAACAGAGCAGTGTTGAATGCAGTAATTGGTGAATAAAGCAAAAAAGTGATGAATTGAAACTCCCACTGAGATGAGCCTGTTCAATATGCTAGTTATACATCCTCGAGGGCCTACAATCCGACTTATTAAGGTTGCTCATGTTTCTGATGGGTGAGACCAATGACTGGAATCTGACTTAATCTGTGAGACTGATGTCATGGAGTCCAAGTGAGATGGGGTTAGACTTGTGCCACCTCGGCCATGAGGGCTCCCTAATCCTTCACCTTCCCCTTTTATCTGGATACAGTTGGGACCTGAGTTGACACAAGGCTGGCTTAAGATCAAATTGCTGCTTAATAACAGAGATGGGTCTTTTTGACAATCTTTGGAGTATTATTAAAACTAAATGCTCTAATTCTTGTCTCAAATTCAGACTGTATCATTTAATATCAAAATAATGAGGTTTGACGGTGATATCATCCTTTTTATGTTGGTCCTCTGCAATTTTGAGGCTACCTATGAAATAGTGATTTCAGTTTTTCCCAGATCATTTACAGTCGGACTATACAATGTTCAGAACTCTCTGGGAACAGCATCCCCTATGATTGTGACTAAAGAATAAAAGAGCTTTATTGCATATTCCAAATGTGCCTCTGTCCCCCAGGATTGGCTTATATCATTGCCCCTTTCTCTCTCGTTTCAGTTGGGCTTATCACTTTGTCAAATCTCCAAAAGTCAGTCCAGTTCTATGGAGCATTAGAGAATAATGTGAATTTTACTGAAGATGTTACAGATGAGAGAGGAGATGTTAATACCATATAGCAAAACTAAGTAAAAATCTCAATCAAAAAACTTTCCCCCTCCAGTACCTCAGTCATCAGCTGCTTCTTTTCACTCAGTGATGCCCCTAGCCTGTAGCCTAGACAGTCTCATCAAAGCCACCTTTACTTGGCTCCCAGAATGTCCATGACTGCTTTCCCATATAAAGCCATGGAATCTTCTCTTAGTTTCTCCCATCTTTACCTTCAGCCATCATCTTGTTAGGAAATCCCCACTTTAGGTGCAGTCTCCTTAGAAAGCAGAAATTCTAAAAAATAAATATATATTTTTCTCTCTGAAATCAAGTGTTTCTCAGTCACATTGGTAGCATCTTTAGGCAGTAGATTCTCTTCATGTTTTTAAATTCATTAGGAACAATTGGTATTCATAGATCCCTCTTATTCATAGAAGTTTGGCTCCTGTCCTCAAGGAGAATCCCTCCTTAGTGTTGGGCTCTATGCTTGTAGAGAGCTGAGGCTTTAAAATTGATATAGGGGACCCTTCCATGGGTCTCTCTTGCAGCTGACCTGATGCTTGCACTAGTGTCTGCTCCTCCCTCCCTCTGCTCTGCTGCGATATCAGTTATGAATATGGGCTGCTATGCTGAGCTGATCTCACACCCTTGTCCTGGCCTACCCACCTTCTGAGTTCTTATTCCATGAACTAGATTTTTTTTTTTTCATCTTTTCCTGTTCTTCCCAGCACTAAGCATTGGTCTTTCCCTATTTTCAGAGAGATGACGTCTGTATTGGCCCTGACAGCTGACTTCACTTAACTATGTGGTTAGAGATAGAACTCTCAACTCAAATAGAGCAGAGTTGGCAACTTTCAGGGCATCGTGGCTGATCCCATATTATGAAGAGAAACTTTTAGGTACTGAATACATATTCTCCTGTGCTGTGTCAGATAAGAGATCTAGCATAGCCCATAAGGATTATTTTTTACAACAATTTGCATTACTGTCTCAGATGCTATACACATTTGGGCAAATCCACCTTAACTTTTGGTCGAGGTTTCCCCAAAGTGTAAATAGGTAAATATATCCATGAAATTATCAGTGCTATCTGAGAAGGTCATTCGGTTAGTTCATAAAACAGGGAGACATTTTGACCTGACAGTCTGAAATTATGAGCTCTAGGAGACCTGTGGCACGGGGTTTTGGTGAAGCAGGAATGCTGGTCTCTCTGCTGTTAGCCACGTAGCTGGTGAGGGAGCTCAGCTTACTGCCCAGCATCAGCCTCTCAATGGACTCGACTGTTCTTTGTTCATCACCATGGGAATTTTTTATGAGGAAAATTATATGCTATTCTTGAATTTTGAGGATTCTTGAAAATCTTGGGTATTTGTCTAGATTCTCAAGCTCTTACTGTGTTTTCTTAGTCACTTCCAGCTCAGGCTGCTGTTTGTCACATGTCTCAAAGGCGATATCTCTCTCTGCCTGGACCGTACTATCTATATGACCTCTCCCAAAGTCTGGAATTAACTTCTTCTGGACATCAGGGGAAGCTGAGAACCTGGGTGAGGAAACTGGATGTGAGTCTTGTTCCCAAACTCACCTATTCTGTGGACTTGTGAAGGGCAGTTGTTTCTCTGTATCTATTTTTTTTTTTAGATCAGTAAAATAAGCATGATAATATCTTCCTCCTAGAGTCGCTCAATCATCTAAATGAAATAAGAGATAGGAAAGGACTTCCTAAACTGTGAAATTCTTACAAATGCAATGTGGTATTAGCTGGCAATTTAAAAGATTGAGAATATGAAAGTCACCTGCCTACTGTCCTCTTTGGAACAAGGTAAAGGAGATAAAAATAGGTTGTCTTATTCTAAAGTTTTCTTATAACTTTTACACCATCCTGATTGGTAATTCAGCTCTCATTTTTACTGGAGAATTGTGCTAACTTTTCAAAATATCATATGAACATTAGAAGTTATCAGTCATCATTATTATAACACAAACACATGTTGTATTTTAGGATATTAATATAATATTATCAATTGCTCATTCATTTATTCTTCCATTCCACAACGTACTCCAGGAATCATCATGGAGGTAATGTAGAGGATGCAAGAAGAAATGAGGTGACAATGTTTTTCAGGTCTTACTCCTTTCTAATTAGGGAGCCAGGATACAGGAAATGATTAGGAGCAAGAGATGGTCACTAAATATTCAAAGATTGTTCAATTAACAGAGCTGTATAAAGAAACCTTCAGAGAATTTTCCCCCCAAGCTTTCTGTGCATTTAAAAAATAATCCCCTTTAATTTTGCATCTCGGCTCAGAAGTCTAAGCAACCAGTAGGTGCTGTTCACAATGTAGTCTATGTCCTCTTGGATTTCTGGCTCAGCTTCTCTGTAGAACTTTACACTTTGAATAAATGGCAAATTTTTTGTGTCCATTACTTCAATGTCATTTGAAAAATTGCTTCTTGGTTTTCCCTCTTTATTCATTTTTTAAAAAGATTTATTTTATTCACTTTAAAGAGGGAGAGACAGAGCACATGCTCATGCGGGGAGGAGCAGAGGGAGAGGAGAAGGGAGAGGGACAAGCAGACTCCCAGCTGGGCTGGGAGTTCTCAGTGGGGGCTGGCTTGATCTCATGATTCTGAGATCATGACCTGAGCAGAAATCAAGAGTCAGAAGCTTAACCAACTGAGCCACCAAGGTACCCCTTCCCTCTTTATTTTTATTTTTTAACTCTGGAATTGCCACTTGAATCCTAAATTTTTCATGCAAAAGTCCCACAGCAGTCACACAGAGTAAGGAGTATAGTTCTAAACTTCCAGTCTTCTTGAGCTAAAGCCTTCTTTACAGCCAGTATTACGAGTGGGGAGGGTTAATAAATCACCCAGTTCCTTGCTCTTTTCTCGGTGTCCAGTGGCAACCTAGACCCAATGGAACCACACAGACCTGCCCTCAGCTTTTCCATCATTTATATTCCTGGTGCCTGAAACAATGTCCTTAAAATGAAAGGAGCATTCCTGGCAAAAACAGACACCTGCTGTTTGGGTGAACTTGTGAATCCTTTGGTTGAATCCTTTTAACAAAATAAATATTTTGGGGGAAGAGCAAATTCCAGGTCTGCAGATGACTAAAGTAGGGCTGGCTCCGTGGAATGCCAAGGCATTCAGGATAATAGAAATAGATGAGCTCTGCAGGAGAGTAGTCAGAGAGAAATGAGAGGGAAGCTCTGAATGAGATCATTACTTAAAGAAAGTATGGTTTGGCCCCAGGAATGAGATCTGTGCTCCCTGGATGGATGTAAGAATTGAATACATGGGTAGCTATGACTCACTTCTCAGATGATAATCCCGACTGGACCCATTGTGCAAGTTTTACTTCTAGCAAATAACAATTACACATGTTTATAGAGTTAAGAGGCTTTCTGTATATATAGAATATAGGTGAAAAGTATTAAACATCATTGCCAAAAATGGGGAAAAGGGAGAGATAAAATTTATGGTATTCCTGCTACATGCCAAGTCCTGTGTAAACATTATTTCATTTGCTTCTCTCAACTAACATATAGGGTGTCTTATTGTTACCATTTCACAGAGGAAGAACCTGAGGTTCAGTGAGATTAAGTTACCAATGGTGACAAAGAGATAAAAAATTATCAAAGTTTGAATCCCAATTGTCAGACTCTAAAACTTAGGCTTTCTCTAGCATAGGACTTGGCCTTCCAAACCCTGTCCTGTATAGAATCATGCTTTTTGTGCTTTGTCAAGATAGTTGCTATCATTTACTAAACTCTACATGAAGCATTTTACATATTTCATTTATCATCCCCACAAAAAATCTGAACATAAGTTTTTTTTACTATTTTATAGATAAAGAAAATGAAGGACGGATAGGTTAAGTCGTACTCAAAGGCACCTACAATGGGTGGGACTGATGCTAATTCATATCCTGCTTTGCTTCCCTCCAATGCCCATGTTGGCTTTTTATTGTTGTTGTTTTTTAAATTATTCTGAATACAGTGAAGTTAGCAAATTATTCTAGACACAATTAATTTTCTGCATCAAGTGACCCTTGCACAATAATACTTTGGGGCACCCTGTCAACCATGAGTCACTGTGTGAGGATAGGCTGTTTATCAAGGAGACAGGAAGGAAGAAGACATGTGTTCTAGTTGTCTGACTAGATTCCATCTCTATCATATAATGATCTATCATCTATTGATTTATCTATCTAAACTGCCATCAAGTAGTAATATCACAATTAATCTCCAGATGTCCATCCCTAAATTCAAAGTATAGCTAGCTTTTAAAAATTCTTAATAAGCTCAAAAACAAAATAGCAACCTACCAACAGAGGGACTTGGAAGTAAAATGAGGAATGGGGCCAGAGGCAGAATGGACACAAAATTTGTCTCCTTTTCCAGATGAGTTCAATCTCTTCCTCCTAGTTGCTAATGTGTTATTGAGAATCAGAGCTTCAGCTCTTTTAACACCAGATTTGGCAGTCTTGCAATAGATTTTAACTCAGCATTTCTGTTCCTTCAGAAAACAGTTACGGGGAACTTACTATGTGTCTGGCACTATGTTAGATGCTGTAGATATACAGCTTTGTGGGACCCAATCTGTATCCTCAAAGACCTCACAGACTATGGGGGAAACAAGTGTATCAAATGAGATTGTGAGGGATGCCTTCCAAATGAGCTTTCATAATTTAAGGCATGAGAATTCAAGGGACTACAGTACACAGCCAGAGATCAGAGATGTCCCGGAGCCTGCTCCTCTTGCTTCTGTTGCTCAGCTGAATTAAAGCTCAGCTCTAGAGTCCTAATCCAAATCACCAACCGGATCCTGTGGGAAAGAAGATATTCTCATCTGAAGCTCAGTGCAGTCAAACATAAGCACTTTCCTTAGAGTGCAAAGTATATTTTAGTGTAACCAAAATGCTGATGAGGGCAAGTTTCTCTTTACAGATGTATTCCAGCTATGAAATGCAGTAGTAATTAGAGAGTTATGAAGTCAAATTGCTCCAAATGACTATACTGTAAAAACTGTAACAACAGCAACAAAATTAATAGCCCACAACTAAAACAACTCAAATGGACAACAAATGGGTGAATGGATCAATAAATGGTGACAAAGCCTTACAGTGGAATGGTGTTCAGCAGTAAAAAGGGATGAATTATTGGTTCACACAAAAACACGGAGGAATCTGAAACTAATTACGTTCAGTGAAAGAAACCAGTCTTTCCTCCCTCCTCCAAAAAAGTATATAGTATATTATTTCATATATGCACAATTTTAGAAAATACAAACTAATGTATCTTAACAGAAAGCATGTGGGTGTTTTCCTAGAGATGGTGTGGGGGAAGGTACAGAAGGAGCACGAGGAAACATTTGGGGGTGATAAATATATTCATTATCTTGATGTGGTGATGGTTTGATGGATACATATACATTTATCAAAATTTACAAAATTTTATATTATAGGAACCTGTAGTTAGTTGTAGGTCAATTATATCTTTTATACCTTTCAGCTGACTTCCTAGCTCTGTTCCTCTAACATCCTCACAAAATGGCATTTTTCTTATGTTTCCAGGGAATACTGCTATGGGAAAAATGACCCCTAATTGATAAATTGCACTTCGACTTGGAGGGACTAAAAATACACTGCAAAAATCTGATAGGGACACACAAAAAATCCAAAACAACCCAAAAAACCAAAAAACAAAATTCAAGACACATTTCCTCATACAATTGGCCAAAGATGGCAGCCCTTTCTCTTTACTAGTCAAAGTGGCATTACCGTTTGTTAATGGCAGAAATACACAGTGCTGCCTCTCAAATGAAACAACTCCTAATGACTTAAAAAATTTGATGATGTGCATTATTTCAATTTGGTTGCATGAAATAAAACTTTACTAATATTTTCAATTACAGCATTCTTAAACTCACATGTTGCAAATTACTGTCTAATGTTATTATCACATAAAACAATATGAGGGCAATAACAAGTAAATTCCAGATGTTTGGGAGGGGGGGTGTGCGCGCGCGCGTGTGTGTGTGTGTGTGTGTGTGTGTCTGCAGGTAGATGAGACAATCAGGAAAAACTGCCTGAAGCTGGTAAAGTTTGAAGTGGAGGGACAGACCAATGGGGAGGATATCTTGGGCAGAGGGCAAATGTGAGAAAAGGAATAAAAGTAAGAAATGGATGGCGGCTATGGAGAACTGAAGACAGCTTCATGTTGCTGGTGGAAGGTGAGAGATGGTAAAGAGAGGGAAAAGGTTGCGGAAGTCAGTGCACACTGTCTTGTGTGTGGTGTTACAAACTATATCCTGAAGTTGGTGGGGAACTCTTCCCCTGTGTATCCCCTTGGCTCCCTTTCTTGTGCTACTTTCCCTGAAAGTCCATCCCTGAACAAGCTATCTTCAGTGGTACTTCTTGACAACTTCTATTCCTTTACCTTTTCTTCTTCTTCTTCTTCTTCTTCTTCTTCTTCTTCTTCTTCTTCTTTTCTTTCTTCTTCTTCTTCTTCTTTCTTCTTCTCCTTCTCCTCCTTCTCCTTCTCCTTCTTCTTCTTCCTCTTCCTTTTTTAGAGCACCTATCATTTCCTGGCATAATATTACACATCTATCCTAAAATTACTTTGCTATTGTATTTTCCCACAGAATGTGGTTCTAAGAAGACTAAAACTTGGTCTATTTGATTCACTCTTGTCCCCCAGCACTTGAACAGTGCCTGGCACACAGAAAATGTTCAACACTTTGCAAAAGAAATGAATAGGGACCCATCAAAGTTTTTTAAGTTAAGTAATGACAATATTGGATTTGTCAATTTCTCATGCTGGTGGCTGTGCAGAGGAAGGAAGGACTTAAGGACAACAAAATTGGAATCAGGTAAGCTGGGTAAGATATGGCATCAGTAGTGTGGATAAGATGCTGAAGGCTGAAATAGGTTGTCATGGATGGAAAGAGGGAGGAAGATTCTAAAAATATTTCAACTGGAAATCAATAGGATTCAAGGACTGATGGACACAAAGAGTAAAGAAGAAGAAAGCATCAAGGATGACTTACCTGATTTTTTAATCAGGGAGTTTTTTTTTTTTTTTAAACTTACCTGATTATGAGTGATACTGATACAGATAGTAATGAAGTAAGGAAAAATTTAAGGGACGATGGTGGGCAGCCCCAATGGCCCAGCGGTTTAGCGCTTGCCTTTGGCCCAGGGCGTGATCCTGGAGACCCGGGATCGAGTCCCACGCCAGGCTCCCTGCATGGAGCCTGCTTCTCCCTCTGCCTGTGTCTCTGCCTCTCTCTCTCTCTGTGCCATGCCTCTCATGAATAAATAAATAAAATAAAATCTTTAAAAAAATAAGGGAAGATGGTGGGGCTGGTTTCAAACTATTGAGGTTAAGACGCCTTTGGTATAAACAGGTGGTGATTTCTAGCATCAGAGTTGTAACTGTAAGTCTGAAGTCTTGGGCCTGGACAGGATGTGACTGGAGAAATAGACTTTGGAAATGATGTCTATATTTCTATTATAACCAGTTCTAATTCAAGTTGTAGATGGCCATTGCAGGGTTTGAGAGTGACTTTGCCAAATGGTTCAAATCTCACAGAAACGTGAACTTTTACATGAGAGTAGAAGAGTGATATTTCAAAGCAGAAATGAGAAGGCAGGGAAATCTCAGCCTTTTGTACTCCACCGGAGAGGTAGGTAGGTATAGAATTCAGTGAAGAGATTATTAAAGCTATATTTACAACCTCAAGGAGGTGTTAGGTGGTTAGCAGAGGGTGATGTCAGTGGTAAGTCAATAGGGGGTGGGGAGTAAGTAGTGGGGAAGCCCAAGGAATGAAGAATGAAGAGACTGAGAAGATAAAGGGTAGGGATGAGGTGGAGGCAAAGTTGTTTCTCATTGACTGAAGAGATGAGAGGCTGGTTGGAAATGATTAGTCTTAAGTGTCTGACTTTGGCACATAGTGTTTTGGTGCCAAAATTGACTAAGGCATTAACATTTGGCCTGGTTTCAGGTAGGGATCTAACTCAGGATGGGGACTGCCTTGGTTTGTAAAACAGCCAAGGGGGCCCAAATGACTTTTGGGTTTCATAAATGGGTTAGAAAATGGAAGCAAGTGTACATATTCCAGTAATTAAATCATATTAATAAAATACAAACTTGATAAAATAATTTGGATATTTTATCTTCTCCATTGGTTGGTATCCTTTCTTCAAAATGCAGCCTTCAGTGATGTAAAAAGAGGAGATTACCTTAGTGGAGGTGGGAGGGAATGAGGTCAAACTGATATTTGATAAACCAAAAATTCCCAGGAGTTATAAGGATTTTTCCAACCAGTTATTGTAGCCTAATAAAGTCACATTTTGATTTTGAATTTCTCAGTCAATGCAGTACCACAAATATAATGTGGTACTGATATAATATAAAATAAATAATGTGATATGACGTAATAGGGTGCAAATTCCCTATGAGTCTTATAGACTGTTATACATATGTGGTCCTAATGAATCGTGCCTCCTAGTCTTCACGCCTTTCTGTAACCTCTTCCCACAAAGCATGGGCTTAGCCACGTGAATCACTTCGGCCTATGGGATGTTAGCAAACACAGCACAAGCACAGACTGGTAAAGCGCTTGCATGGTGGGGCTGGTCAACTTGCAAGTCTTCCTCTTGGAAGCGAATCACCATGTTGGAAAGAAGCTCAGGCTAGTCTACTGAATGAGAGACCATATGGCGGGAGGCTGTGCAACATGAGAGCCCATTCGGACATTCCAGCCACAGCTAATGGCCCAGATGAATGAAGCCACATGAGTGACCTTAGATCTACCAGGCCGAGAGGATCTGCCCAGTGTAGCCCCATCCACCCCCAGGATCATGAGAAATAATATATTGTTTTTTACTCCACTGAGTTTGGCCTTGGTTTGTTATACAGCAATAGAGATCTGATACTGTGTCTCTTCAGGGATAATCTGTGTCCTGTGAAGCCAATCTTTGGAGAACAGGTGTTTCATTGTTCTGTCTCACCTAATATATGATTCCTTCAGATCTTTAGTTGTGCGGATGAATGATTTCTCCTCTTCCCTCTGAAGAAGAAGGATCCCAAAATATTGCTCTGGTTGATGGCCGTATTTCTATTATAACCAGTTCTAATTAATCTTTATATTCAAGGTTTTACTGTACTTCATGTTTGGGTACCTGGATCTTATTGCTATTTCATGCGTGTGTCATGGGATAGTTCTTAGTCAAATGACTCCTATTTAGAGGTGCCAGAAAGATGTTTCCAGTATTATCCTAGGGATTCCATCAGTTCTCATTTAATGGAAGTACGAAAAACAACCAAATGTAAATCCAATACCCGTGACCCACCTCCTATTCCCCGCCCTTCTGCCTACCTTTAACTCCCATTGCTCTTCCAAAAAGGACAAGGAACAAACAGGTCAGCCAACATATGGACTTTATAATCTCTGCTGTTTTAACTTTTCAAAGACTCCCTGTAACATTGGCAAGCAAGTGAGAGCTCCGCAACTATCCCTTTGATTGCAAAACACACAGGGGCTTGCTCCTGACTAGATTATTGTTTTTCCATACACAAGCGGCTTTTCTTTGCAAAATGTGCTCAAGGCAAATGTCCAACACCAACTGAATTCCCATGGTTTTGTATCCACTGTTCTTCTCTATGAAGGAGAACAATTTAACATATAAAACCAGGCAAGATTAGGAGATTTCTCATCCTATCTTTGCCAATCTGGTTGCGACATGTTTATTAGCAAAGTGACATCTGTTTGAGGATAGGTTGAAACTATTTTGCTATGTCACAGAAACACTACATTTCCTATGTTACAAATACATTTTATCTTTTCTTTTCCCTCAGGCCCAGACTTTTCAGTGTAATAGACCAAAACTGTAATCTTTTTTTATAAGCCAATAATTTCTAGGTTCACCAACTGGAACATTTTGTTGTTTTAGGTTTGGAATCATCCATTATAATTTCTATCCTGCACAAGCTGAAGAGGCTCTTTGGAATTATCGTTTGATATTGTTTAATCCCAGTATTTGACTCCAATATTTAGCTCGTCATGGTGGACATAGTGATAACACTTAAAATTTCTGGCCATTTGTTCAGTTCTGCGGTCACAGCTCTGAGCTATTTCAGAAAGATAGATGAATACTTTCTTACTGATGATCACTGAGGACTGTGTCTATATATCCAAGGGAAATAGTCCTTTCCAGTGTGATTCTGTGTTGTCACCTAGCATCATTTTTCCAGGAATGGAGAAGAATTTGTACAGAGTAGTCATTCAGAGGAGGATATTATATTTAAAGGCATTATATAAATAAAGACAATTTGCCCCAGTACTTCTCAGAAAAGTGTTCATCTGCCCTGATTTGCAACCTCAGAAAATTTCTCGCCTTGGAATAAGTGTTCCAGGAAGAACAGAACTTCAGTTTCTTAATGAATGACTCCATTTCAAATCAAGATTTCATAGTTTTGAGTAATTATTAAAATATTCAATTTGTATGCATACAATCCTCACACAATCATTGCTTGAAGAAACAACGCCTGTCTCCCGTTGTACGTGCTATGGTGGTGGTGTTCCTGGAAGAATCTTGACTCCAACTTAAAGTGGTATTTCTTACATTCTTATGTCTGTAATGAAGATGTCTTTTAATGAGAGAAGAGCACCACTATAGGCTTCACCTAGTATCTTCATGTAAATATGGTCCAAATGACAGATAGAGCAGTAATATTCCTGTTTTAGTGATCTTCGGTAAGTCTGGCCCAATTTTGCAGAGACTGTAAAATTCAGCCTTAAATTATTCTAAATGGAGAACTGTATGGGGTAACTTTCCATAACTCATCTATTATGGAAAGCCCTTTCTAACTGCATGAGGGATCCAGGTCCAGGAAGATAATTATTAAGAGATTTATGAACTATAGAACGTGTTTAGGCTCACTGACTTAGAATTTACATTTGGCTTTGGCGGGTACTTATAAATATGCTCTGGCTTTAGAATAATCCAACTTTTCCTGGGTGGTATCTCTGTTAATCTAGAGGTTCCCGGAACTTAATGGTTCCTTAAAATGCTCCCAGGTCCTACTTCATCCACACCTAGTACAGTATGACAGGATGGTGATATTTTGAGAATGTCTACGAAATGCCAAGTGAAAAAGTAATGCCAAGTGCTTGATTATGAGGTGATGTACACTTTCACAGCTTCTAACAGACAAGTAGATGATCCATGTATAGTTGCTATTGGGCTTAAAGTAATACCTGTGTTTGTATGAAGGGGATCCCCTGTATTGCTTAATGACCACCAAAGCAATGATTTAACTCACTTCTAAACTGTAGTAGAACTCTAATAGGGGCTTATCATGGTGTAACACTGGGTTTATGATAGTGTAATATTGCTCTAGCCCTTTTTTGGAGGTGTTGCCATAAGAAACTCCACAATCTAAAGGCGTAAACACTGGACTGGGAATTTGGACTTCTGCTTTTGAGTGCTCATTGATAGTCTAGGAAATTTGTGGAAGGGCAGCTTACCTTACTCAGTTTACATATATGTGTACACAACTGCACAAATAAAAGCGGACTGAAATGACAACTCTCTATGACCCTATTGTTGATTCTGATTCTCTTTTGTGGGCAGCAGGGGATGGGAGGGAAAGCATTGTGTGTCTTTAGCACATACAGATTAATAACCATCTGTATCTCCTTTTGGTGATGCCTGGATTAAGTCATCGGTAATGGCTCCAGCATTCTTCATTCTGACAGCTCGCTTGGTTTCCAGGGTTGTGATCATGCAGGGATTAGATCCTAATTTTTCCATCCTTCTTTGGGGACTGTGGGGAGAAAGAGTTCCCTGTGTGTTCATGTATTGGCATATCCTGCTGATTAGGTAAGACCACACACTCTATTGTTTTGATATTTGTAGAATAGTGTATGTGTCTTGCTGTGGCATTCTGATAGGGGCTGCCAAACAGCACGGAGCTGGTAATTAGTTCTTAGCGTATGGAACAAATTGAAGAAACTCTATTCCAATGATGCACGTTCAAAATTGATTTTCCTTTAGAGCTGAATGTCAAGGTTTAAAAATAGAATATCTCAGCTTTTCCATAAATGTGGATGGTGAATGAAGATCCAGTATCCAAATATACACAGGCAATTTCCCTTTTCCCATAAATTTCCCCCTTTCTGGGTCTAAAATGAAAATGCAGGCTTTTAGCCATTTGGTGGCTGTGTGAAGGCTGTATGCAACGTTCTCAATTACACCCAATTTTCTGTTTCCTGTACAACAGACTAGATAAAATGTTTGTTCAGAGACAAGCTCATTATTGTTTTTAGAATGAAAATAACAAAACATCCCAAGCCTTCATCCTCCAATGTAAACAATGTAAATTGAAACTTTAGATTCAAAGGCATAATTTTGCAAAGAAAAGCCTTGTTCTTACCCTATGCCTTTAAATGCCTTGGGCTCTGTGCTTTCTTAAACTCCCAAACACTCCTGGCTCTCAAACAGAGCAATTGTGTGCCTGGGATAATTGCTTTCTGATAACAAAAGGTGAAAATACTTTTGGATCCCTGATACATCACAGCTAAAGTTTTGTCAATTAAAGCCGTATTTTTCTCTCATTTCTGTGGTCTTAGATATCGTATTCTTGTCTGTTAAATTGTTTGATTTAGGTTCCACTCTTTGGTTGATTCATTTGTGAAATGTTTTAAGCAGCAAAAGAACACAAGTCCCTACTCTGTTCTGAGCAGATAATGATTATACCACCAACTCTCTTCCCTTCCCTATACAGCGGCTCAGAGTGGTATTCCAGGGTTACATTTCTTTTTTCTTTAGAGCTTCTTTTTCATTCATCTTTCCTAAGACCTTTCTTATTAAACACTATTAAGCGAGCATAAACTGGAAGGGAAAAAAAAACCGCTGTGTGCCAAAATTCCTTACATCCTATGCATTTGGATGTGTAAAAAAATTGGCTATTTTTTTCCTTTGATCTTTCCTTCTTAGTGATAATTCTAAGCAGACCTTTTTTGGAAATAGATCTCTAAATTTTGGGGAAGCCTCCTCATTATATAGGTAAGCTTTACCTAACTTAGGAGTCTTGTGACCCCACTTTAGCATGGTGTTGCAATCAAAGAAATGCCTGTCTTGCATTCAGAATAATTGAAAAACAATTTACATCTTACTGTACTTCTATGCGGTTACATCATTTATAAGAAAGGAAAACTTGTTAACATGCTTTTCCTCATTTATCTCATTCCTAATATCTCCTACCCTTCACTGCACCCTGAAATCTCTCTCTGCAACCATGTCAAGCTTTCCCAAACTTTTGTGGGAAACACAGTGATATTTCTTGCCTCTTTCTGGATCAATTATTTATTAGGTAAATCAGTTTGGTCTCTCAGTACCTTTCAATTTTTATGCTGGAGCTTTTTTCCTGCATTCTTTGCAGCACAGAAGGATATAAAAACTGAACACAAAAGCAAGGATCTATTCTTCTTCAAAGGCAGGTGAGGGTGTGGGAGATAGGCAGGATGGCAAGCACATACATTTATGTAATTTTTTTTTTATCCTCATCACGTGCAGTAGTTAGAAGTTGGAGCACTATGGTTCTTAATCACTGAGCACAACTGAAACTCAGAGCTAAGAATGAGGACCTCCTCCACTTATAGGAACTGTGGCTAATCTTCATTTCCTCACCAGTCCCCATTTCCTTGGTTATCTCAAACCTACCTGCCACTGACCTTTAATGACTGATTGGTAAGGATTGAAAGTAGAAGTCGTCACTATCTCTCAGCTTAACAACTTCACTCTCTATGCATACAGGCTCATTTATTTCAATTTCTTTTTCAAATGCAAAGATGCTTATATCATACTCTGTTGTTTGAAACCCTCTGTGTTCTGGTGCCTTTGGATGATGTCCAGATGCATAACCTACACTCAATACCTCTGCCACATTTCCCCATAATATTCTACTCTCCAGCCGTGTTAATTTTCTTTCAGTCTATGGATTGCCATGATCTCTCTTACCTCTGAGACTTCCCACATCTCGTTGCCTCTGGTGAAATATTCTTCCGGCCCCATGTTGCTTTTTTGTGGCCAATTCCTTTTCCTGCTCTGTCTTGACTTAGACATTATTTCCTTTAAAAAGCCCTTTCCAGTCTCTCTGGACTGGATTAAGTGGCTCTGCAGTGAACTCCTTCGGCACCCTGAATTTAGCACAGTGTGTTGCTTGGCTAGTAAAATCCAAACTCTAGTTTGTCTTGCTCAGTTATATTTCACACTGCATGGCATGAATTAGGTCCTCAACACATGTTTGTTGAATGCCTACTGGATGAAGGATCTAATGTTTGTTGAGCAGCTACTAGGTGCATTGTGCACCAATCTAAGAAAAGACACCTATAAACTGGGTAAAATTTCTTCCCTGCAGGACTCTGTACACAACCCTTAGTGATGTGGGGTAACGTAGGTCTGTTCCTCACACCCACCTAATATTTCTACTGTGAGCTATTAATGAAGATGTCGGTAAAGAAAACCCTTATCTCTTATCATGTGTCAAGCCTTGTCATAAACGTTTTACATGAATTATCACATTTAATTCTCACCCTAAATATTTTGTTGTTTAGTAGGTTGTGAAGTAGGTCCTCTTATTATAATGTTTGTTTCTTTGAAAGAGAAAGTTGAGGCTTAGGTAAGCCACATAGTAAATAGCGCCAGGATTCAAGCCCAGGCATTCTGGGTCTACTCTGCTAAACTAGTTTCAGTGAGTTGAATTCATTAGATAACTTGGGCCATTATGATGAATACGATAATTGTAAAACCTTATCATTATATACATTTTGCGAGCATACCTCATTTACTCCTCTGATCCATGTTATGAGCTACACAAAGTAGTTTTTACTTTCCTTCTTCAGCTGCTGGTAAAACTTGAAAACAAACTGACCAAATGTCTCCAATCAGCCTCGGTGTCCATCAAAAGATGAATGGATAAAGAAGATGTGGTCTATGTATACAATGGAATATTCCTCAGCCATTAGAAACGACAAATACCCACCATTTGCTTCGACGTGGATGGAACTGGAGGGTATAATGCTGAGTGAAGTAAGTCAATCGGAGAAGGACAAACATTATATGGTCTCGTTCATTTGGGGAATATAAAAATTATTGAAAGGGAATAAAGAGAAAGGAGAGAAAATGAGTGAAAATATCAGTGAGGGTGACAAAACATGAGAGACACCTAACTCTGGGAAATGAACAAGGGGTAGTGGAAGGGGAGGTGGGCGGGGGGTTGGGGTGACTGGGTGATGGGCACTGAGGGGGGCACTTGGCAGGATGAGCACTGGGTGTTATGTTAAATGTTGGCAAATTGAACTCCAATAAAAAAAAAAACAATAAAAAAAATGTCTCCAGTCAATCGGCCAGTGAGCAATGAATGGAGCTCCAGAACCCGATTGTTCTTACTAGTTAAACATTTTTACTGGCTCTCTGTGGACTTGAGAATGAGCACCAAATGCTTTAACAAGATGAACAGGGTTCACTCCATCTTTTTTAGCTTCAGCTTCCACCAGCTTTCCCAGTGAACTTACATTCACCCAACCAGACTACACTCAGTACACATTCAGAGCTCAGAGCTCAGCTCTTGATTTATACTGTTTTGACACCCAAACAAGGAGGGTCAGATGGAGTGGCAGATTTTGAAAAAACAAGGAAGCTTTGCCTGGATCAATTTAGACAAGTGGGGGGTTTATAAGTTGTGATAGACAAATGGGTGGGACAACTTTAGCATTTCTGCTTTCTGATCCCCAGAATCTGAATCTTCATGGCCTGGTCATTCCACATATTCTAACTTGTGATTGATTTACCCTGATGGTCACACTCTTGCAAGTGACACATGGATAGTAACTGTGGGGAAGCACACAGAGTGAAAATAGCCTGTTTCTTCAGTCAATAATTGGAACATCCCAAGCTCTCAGACACATTAATAGGCAACATCTGCTAAAATCAAGAGAAAGTGAAAAACAGGATATGAGGCTTTGGGGATTAGAGTGAAGGGTATCCAGTACGAGCAAAGCTCCCATGACCGGGGTAACTGAGGCCAAGTGACTTGGTTAGGCAAAATAAAAACAACTGAAAAGAAACTATTGAACTGGAATAGCATGAATTTTATTCATTTTTTTCATCAGTCTCTTTTAGATGAACAGATAATATAGAGAGACACATAAAATGTTCTTGAGTCAAAAAGAGAGTCAACTTGATCATTTAAATCTTCAGGGAATTATGTTGAGAGGGCTAGAGTCTAATTCTTTTTACGTTCCCTTTTGAAAATAAAAAGGAAGTCAGGAGGGACTGCTTGAAATTAAAAAAAAAAAAAAATCATTGAAAACCATGATGGCCTTTCCACAATCTTCAGATAATTCCTAAGTAAATGAAAATCATTTCATGAGATTTTTACTTAGTTTTGAAGAAAAACACAAACCCATGAAAGCAAGCCACAGTGCTTTTAAATATTCTTTGAACAAAAGCCATTGTAGAGCTAAATTTTATTTACAGTATGCAACACTGAGTGCCTTCATGACTTTGCCCTGGCTCTGATATGGCAACATAATAGGCTTCTACCAGAGGGAAAGCAAATACTGAGAATACTGAGAATTGATTCTATTAGGCAGAATAATGCACATACCTCTGGAAATATATTTCCATCCATGACCATTCAGAGATTGTTTTGTCTGTTAAGGGATATCTTTCTCTGTTCCAGAATCAAGGTAATGCTATTTCGAAGAGCAAGCTATGGCTCACCCAAGGTTCTGCAAATTTTCTCCACAAAGGACCAGATACTGTGTAGTTTTGGTTTTGTGGACTATATATTTTCTGTGATTACTACTCAATTTTGCCATTGTATTATGAATGGAGTCAATGAATGGGCTTTCATGTTTCCCAATAAAACTTGGTTTCAAAAATAGGTAGTGGACAAGATCCTGCATCATAGATTCCTGGTCCCTGAATTGTACCAAACTTTCTGCTATTTGATACGAGAAGGAATTTTTCTCTTTAGATTCTAAGCTAGGTCCAATAATGATTTCAGCTTTTCTAGTTGAATATATTGATTTAAATAGCTGCACATCCTGAAAAGAAGTTGCTTCCTAGTTATACATGATGAAAATGATAAAATGTTACTAGGCTGGCTGCTTTTCCTTTGACTTTTAAACACATGTCACAACCTCACCATAAGCTCTGAATATTGAATGGGATCCAATTAGAGACAGACTGATCTTGGACACAATTCAAGAAAGGTCAGAACCCAAAAGGCCAGCAATACCTCATTATAAGGTAGTGTTGCTTCTTGGGCATGGATCTCAAGGGTGCTTTTTGAACAACGATGTTCCTAACACAGAGGGCTATTTTCTGAGAGGTGTGAAACTTGAGGAACACACATTATTTTTTCCTTCAAAGGTCTTCAAGGAGAACAAAGAATAGACTATATTGTATTTCCAGATCTGCTTCCAGCCTATAATGCTTGGATTCTACCCACACTGGCAACAGAGGACTTGTCTCTACTCTCTGTAGTTGAGTGATCGCCTCTTATTTTTATTTTGCCCTTAGGGATGAGATTAACCCTGCGGATTGCCCCCTCAACTCCAGATGCTTTTAGGAGGTCAGTAACTCATTAAGCTGTCCCTGGTGAGCTTCTTGAAGCAGGTGTGCACACCTCTGGATGCCTGCTGCCACAGAAGCCCCCTTTACAGTCAGAGCTTCCCCTGGGGAAGAGCATAGTTCTGAGAGTGTTGGGAAAAGGGAGGTTTTGCTTTTTCTCTCTCTCTCATTCCTCTTCCCTTCTCATGACTCTCTGGGGCCTGGTAACATATGATCATTCCATTCCATTAATCACTTTTTCATTTCCAATGAAGAAACTATTATATCAAAGACACAGAGAGGGCAGCAATAGACCATTTGTTTTGCAGCTCACGTGCCACCAGAAGAGTTGTAAAAGTCTTTATTCATATTTCAATTTAGAATTTGAACCGTGTAGGCTTTCGCTGTCCCTTTGAAGTGAACGTTCTGAGAGCTAAGTGACATTAAATCAATATTTTAGAATATAAAATGGTACTGCTGGCTGTGGCTCACTCGAGGTTTTCCAAGAGGGTGGTATTGCCTATCTTTCTGGCCCATGGCTGCCTTACCTCCGATAATCACTGACACAGCTGCTTGGCACTCTCACCATGGACCAGTCCGTCTGTCCAGTTCTCTGCTCACTTTCCCAGGCTCTGTAGTCCATGGTCACTATTCATTTGTAGATGGTAATGGCCATGAGAAGAGTGTTATGCCCCTGCTGACCACAGTGACTGGAACGTACTCATCCTTCTCATTGTATTTTTATGGTTAAGTGGTCAACTGATGAAAGTATTGGATGAGAGGATAAACTCTAGCACTAAAATTCTGTATTTATCTGATTCTGTTTGATTCAATTAAACCAATATCACAGAATATATGATGTGATTATGTTCAAAATTCCGGAACATAAAGATGAGTAATAATTCCTTTTTTTTTTATGAGTAATAATTCCTAAAGAAGCCATACTTCCTCTGGAAACACTTAAGAGTGTATTTTCCAAGACAGGCTTTTCCTCTCTTTCATACTCCTATCACGTTGGCTCTACTGGTCCTTGATGGAAGGAGACACCAGGACATAAAGGGAGAAGGTAACTAAAGAGCCCTTAAAAAAATTCATCTGTGAATATCTCTTTCCTCTTCAGTGGAAAATATGTATCCTATAATTTTCATACGTGTGAGTTACTTGGTCACTGCCTTCCTGGGCTGATGGCCATGCCACTCTGCAAGCTTTGGCAAATATTTTGTGCCCAAAATTTGGCTTTGATGACTCCCAGGAATGTCTTTTGGGCCTAACTGTAATCCTGGAAGGGAGTCATTCCAGTAAAAGGATAGCAAAAAGTTACAGCAGTTATAGGGTTCCGGTCCTTGTCAGTAGGAGAATGGGCTGAACATTCTTTCCCCTGGGCTGCAGGGTGGTAGTCTCCAAACGTAAGGGTAACAGGCTTATAAGCCAAAAATGGTATCTTTCAGAGAAACTCAGTATTAGAGCTGGGGAGTGAGAGTGACCCAGGGAGATTTCCAGTTGTGCTGGAAAAATAATTTTCCTTGTTGAGAGTTTGGGCAACCCACACCATGGGTTACCCTTGATTACTAAACCCTGTTTTTGTGCAAACAGAGTATGAATTGTAGAATTCTCTTCCCATCCTGGTAGTACTTGAGTCAGCAGTAAGTGGGCAAGGGAGGATTTTAGCAGAAAATTATTCAACACTCATATGCTACTCCCTGTAGACTAATGCTGCAGGACACTAGAGGCACAGAATGATGAGACCACAAAGGAGATAAATAAAAACTAAGATTGAGCTGCACCTCTTTGTAATCAACTTGTCGCTTACCAGTTTCTCTTCTTTCTCTCTTTCTGTCTCCCTTTCTGTCCCTTTACCTCTTTGTCTCTTTCCACGAAACTTTCTCTATAGGTCTCTGTTGTTTTTTGTGCCTCTCATTTCTTTATCTTTTTTTGTAGAAACTTTCTTATTTTGGAATAATTTTAGATTTATAGGAAAATTGCAAAGATAGTAGAGAGATCGCATGTCTTACACTCAGCTTCCCTTATGTCACCATCATACACTTATCAAAACTAAGAAATTAACCTGAGTATACTACTATTAATTAGATTATAGCATTTATTTAGATTTCACCACTTTTTCCACTAATATCCTATTTGTTTTCAGGCTCCAATCCAGGATATCAAATCGCATTTAGTATCTTTCTCAGTTTATTTGCCTTTTCAGGTCCTTTTCTTTTTTTTCCCAAATGAGGGTGTCATAATGCTTCTTTGTTGGGAAGGGCACATCCTATCTTTGTGTGGTGAGAATTTACTGTATTTCTCATGTCTTTTTTTGAGGATATGCCAAAATCATCAAGGGTTTGTTTTTGCCCCAAAGTTAATGCTCCCAAATATATCTTTCCCATATTTTTCCATTTGTAGGAAGTGTCTTTTTCTCACACACCTTACTTTTTTTTTATTTTTTATTTTTTATTTTTTTTACACCTTGCTTTCTATTCTGTTTCAAACCCAATGCAGATCAGATTAAGATACCACATTTCCTACTAAGAAAAAGGAGTCACATGCAGAAAGAGGATCAGCTTTGAGGTACTGGAGCTCTGGAACATTTAGAGATATGTTATGTTGGGACAGTAAAAAGTACAAATGATTATTGGCTAACAAATATTTATTATGGGCCTACAATGCACAGAGAGCTCATGAAAGCTGGGATCATTGATTCACGGAATGCTAAGGCTGGAAGGGGCCAATGAGAGACCTACTTTACCTCAGTTCTTTTATGGAATTAAAAACTGGGGCCAGGGAAGGAATGGTCTTGACCAAGTTCCAAAGGAGAGTAAAAGCTAGAATTCATTTCTTTTTCCTTTTGTTCCAGTGATTCTTATACCAGTTTTGGCAGGAAAAGCCCTACTGTCCAATGCTGTGGGATAAATAGTTGACTGATTAATTAAATCATTTAAAGCAGAGAATCAGTAAAAATGATAGTACATATATTTTAGCATTAACATTTTCTTTTATCTTAAAAATATACAAGTGAACATATTTGAATAACTTAAAACGAAGTATGGCCATGCTAATTTATTTTTTCTGAGTATGAGCCTAGAGATTAGAGGTCATATTGCCTTCTTTATATAAGCCACACTTTCCAGTTGGATTTCCATGTAAAAACACTAAAACTGAAACACTAAAAATACTAAGTAAAAACAAATTTGTCTGATATATAAGGTTCACATTTAGAAATAAGACATGTCTTGTATAAAGCAAGAGTGATCAGCTCTTAGTGGGTATCAGTATGCTTCACAGGGAGAAAATGCTGTAAATCAATCTGGGAAGTACTTTGATGGAAAAATTAGCTAAGAGATCTATTCAGATTTCCAACCTTTATTGCATCTCCAACACGAAGGCTTTCCTAGCTTCTCTAGCCCACAGATACCCCTGTCATTTCTGGTTTCTTTACCACCTTATCATTTAACAAAAGCTATCCCACTCTATTTCTTTCATAGGAATATGCTTCACTTTTTACCTAAAATATTCTAGTGACTCAAGGCAGATATCATGACATACTTTTATTGTGTTCCTACCTAGCACTTAGCTTAGAGCTGGGCAAAGAGAACCATTGAACATGGACTTATTGAGTTCAACTGAATTTGCTGCAGATGTCTTCTGAGACCACCAAGGGGAACATGTGCCTCTTTTGTCCACTGTCGGAAGAATTATGTGGGTGCTCTTTGAAGAGCTCTTCTGTTCATGGCTCTATGATGGGCACATTAGGGAAGAGCCCAGATAGAATTCCATGATAACAGGGTGCAAGCCGGCCCTTTATCAGCAAGGAAATCAAGGACTGCTCAAGGCTGTGTTGTATGTTCTCAATCCCATGGAGAAATATCTGAATTTAGCTTATGGATTTTTTAAAAATTTTATTTATTTATGAGAGACACAGATAGAGAGGGAGGGAGAGATACAGGCAGAGGGAGAAGCAGGCTTCATGTGGGGAGCCCGATATGGGACTCAATCCCGGATCTCAGGATCATGTCCCGGGCCGAAGGTGGTGCCAAAAGGCTGAGCCACCAAGGCTGCCCAGCTTATGGATTTTGAACCTATGAAGAGGAACTCGCTGACAGGGAAGGTTGTTTAGTACTAGACTTGGTTACCAAGGCAAGTTCTGGAAATACTTTCCCAAAGGCCTTTATAACAGGATGGATTCATCTTTCTTTCTGGTGTTATTGGGCCACAAGGCTCCATTTCTGCAATTTAACCACAGATGTTCTTTGTTTGAACCATCCAAGACAAAGGGACTGCGCTTTTCATATGAAATCTCCATAGGGAAAGAGGCTCCATGACATCCCAAAGGAGCTCTTCTCAGTGCTTTATCACTCAAACCTTGAAGAGCCCTTCTTTTATCCAATGGCAAGCTCTCTGGCTATAACTTAAACATGTTTCCTTTTGTTGGTTCTCTGTGGACATGAGCATAATCATTTATTTAATTATTTATCATGCTTATAAAAGAAATCTCAATGAATTGCTGTACTCAAGTCTCTCTCTTCTAAACCCTTCTGGTTCCTTTAACCTTTTCATGCAGCAACTCTTTCTTATCCCTTTAATCACATTGACTGTTTGTCTCTTGCCAAAAGAGGAGGCAGCAGATTAATTCATGCTGGGGCATGAGGAATCTCTATTGATATGTGGGCTGTGCATGTGACACCCAGCAATCTGGCTTCATGGACAACATATATTCCCAGGACATGCAGAGTATGGCAGGGGGTAAGACAAGAGACAGAGCAAGATTACAATGCTTATGAGATGTCTTACAAAAGACTATTTAGAAGACTTTAAAAGATGTTGTTCTGTAGGCTTAAATATAGCGTTTTTAAAAATAGATCAAACGGTTTAAATATGATACTGTTCCTCCACTTTGTGAAAGCTTCGACTTTCCTCTCGAGTATAAAAGATTTCCAACACTGAGAATGGTATCATAAAAATGCAGTTTGCAAAAAAGGCATGCTGCTGACACTGTAAAAATTAATAGTTTTCTTGGAAGTGGAGTCTCTTCAATTCTCACAGCGTAAACGTAGAGAGAAATGGACGACTTTTTTTCCCCCTTTTTTTCTTGTAAAATTAATTGATTTGCTTGTCTTAGTTTTCCTGAATGAAATATGTTGGATGGAGCACATAGAGAATGCTCATACCAGACTCCTTTAGCTTATCATTCAAATGCCTGTCTTGGGTTCTGGAACTCTTTCCATCACAACTATTAATGGTTATATGGGGAAAAAAAATGTGACCAAATACCCAATATCTGGAATAGTTACATAGAAAAAGTTTATCCTCTTTTCCTGTTTTCTTAAATGTAATAAGAAATCATGACTATTATTTTTCTTCCATTATCAAATATATTTGCTACTTCTGGGTGCTCAGTTCAATAATTGAAAATCCTGAAAAGAGAGCATGGATTGGATCTTAGATATTTTCAGAAAGACTTGGAGAGTCTTTGTGCCTATGCAAAAGGGAGCTGATTACGAATTGATGAGATAGTTCGAGTTCAGGCATGGATTTTGTGATGTTTTTTAATCTTAGGGAGGGTAACTCCTCTATGCTAGGGCATCTCTTTACAGGAGAGCCTGAGAAAACAAAAAGCAAGTAAAAAAGCCAGGGACATTTTTGAAGTCGAAAACTTTATATTGGAACTTTCTGAAAGAGTCATTGGTATTTGTACATTTCTAAACTAGCAGAGACATCCTGAAGGTGAAGAGATGCATGAGCCTTGATGGGGGAAAACACAGAATCTCAGATCTAGGAGCATTTTAAGAATCATCTAGTTCATTGATTTCTGTGTGGATCTGATTAAAATGTATTGGTGGTTGTTTATCTGTCTTCTAATTTGTTTCAAGAGTGGTCTTATACTCCCAGAGTCTTTTTATCTTTAGGCTAAATGGTTCAATTCCTATACCATCGAATTATTTGGATTCTTTCCCATCTAGATTTCTTTCCACTGAAAACCACTTTGGTTTGCTGAGAGGTTCCTCTTAAACTCCGACTCCTTAAATGCACCCTCTGCTGTGAGTTTATTTATCTGTGTGCAGATATTTTATATCTAAAGATAGTACTTTCATTTTTCCTTGTAACTCATGATTTTATTACAATCAGGCATCTCTATCATCTAGTTGATTAGTTTGTCCTTTTATCTTGATATTATCACATACTTTCTAAGCAGTTGAGCTGTCCTCATCTGAGTCATTGATAACAGTATTGAGTAGAATAGAACCTGACATAAACTAAATATTAATTATAGTTCATTGTGGAAATAAAAATGAAAAGGGAAAGAATAAAGGCCAGGAGGAAGAAGGAGCAAGATCACCATAGAAAAGCAAAGAACACAGATGCCATATAGGTTGGGCAGGAACCCTACCTGCTGGGGGAAGTCGACTTCTGATGAGGACACCTGTAGGAAATCAATCCACCCACCTGGGCAAGCGCTGTCCTTTCCTGGTGGGCTTTGGAAATCCGGTGGGACCCAATGAAAATCTGCTAAAATTCATAGCCTTGAAAATCTGAAGGGAATCTGAACATTTTCCTCATGATTGAGTCAGTTGACAGTTGGCAAATGCAACTTCCTGTTTTTATGGGGAAAATGGATTAAAAATATTTCTGAAAAGATTCAAAAAATCTTTGTGGAGACTAAATTGCTCCTGGAAAACAATATTTTGATGATTATAGTGTAAATGAATCAGGATCACATGGGTTACATTTCTGCTCAAGTATACATGGTTTAAACACGGATGGAAAAGTGGTTACATCTTGTAAATTTCATGGCTTTCTCTCTTTCTGAGTCTTCGAGCCTCTTCCCTTCCCTCTGCAAAGGACAAGGGAGAGATTGAGAGCTTCACAAAACCTCAACTACACCTGGCTTTCTTCTTGCCACCATTGAAGACTTTATGGATGAGTTTTTATTACATAAATAAATGTGGCTGTGGAAAACTAATAAACATGCCCAGCTTCACCAGGTGGGTCTGATGTCAAAAGAGCACAGTCTGAGGTTTTCTCCATTTCTTTTTCATTTCCCTATTTGTCCAGCTTCCAGATTTTTCTGGACATTTTTAAAATCTCTCTGTCCTCACATACTCCCACATATAATTAAATCAACTCTGCTATTTCCTTTTATAACTTACAACCCTAGAAAAGTACTGTCTTGGTTGATAAGGAGGAAGAAAAACCTCAGTAAATTTAATGATCTCTTTTGCCCTGGGGAGGGAGGAGGGCAGCAGACGGGAGTAGCTACAGGCTCTCGGACCCTGTACCTCTTCCTAAGCTTCTGAACTGGCTTGCAACACCCTCTTGTATATGCCGCAATGTTCCAGACCAGCCCCATTGTGTCTTCTAAGGGGCCCTTAGTAATTCATTAGTAAGAATGTCTTGTGGCTGCTCTCACTCAAATTTTAGCAATCATCTACCCAGTTACTGGGTTCCCATCTTGTTTCGAAGGCCCAGTATGGCTGAGTCTCTGTTTCTAGTTACCTCTCCAGTGGACAAATTTCTTTGCTCTTCCTCATTGCTATTGATAAGATTTCTGCATTGTGACATTGGTCCTTTTAGTGACCAGATACTTATCTGGTAGCCTCGGTACCAGCACCTGGATTTATTTTTTCTGAATCCAGGATCCCTATGCTCAGGCCTTCTACATGCGGTCCCAGCACAGGGACATTTGTTTTTGCCCACCATTTGTAACCTTCCATCTACCCCCCAGATTTCCTGCTCTACTCAATTGATGCACTCACTCATTTTCTTATTAATTTCTTTGCTTATTCAGTATGTATCAACTGCTTATCATGTTACATGAATGGTACTGGTGTTGTGTGAACAAAACAGGAATTATCCAAGTCAAAAGTAGAGTGGAGGGCAGGTATTGTAGGCAAAGGGAATAGCACTTACTCTGAATTTTGGATATGACACTATGAAAAAGGGCAGAGTCCTTGCCCTCACAGAGCTTTCACTAGAGTTTCTAGATGATAAGTTTTACCTGGAAGGTTTTTAAAAACACAGATTTCCAGATCCTGTCCTTGGCATGTCCGAATCAGTAGGTCTGGAGTAGGACCTGGAAATTTGCATTTTAACAAGCTTGCAGGTGATTCTTATCATCAGCAAGTTTGGAAAACTCTGCAGTGTGAGATATGTGTTTGGAAACTAAGAAGTTCCATCTGGTTGGATTGTGGGTTGCTGGATGGGAGCTGGTGAGAGGTGTGTTGGAAAGTAAGCAGGATCCAGGTCACGAGATAACTCAGGTGCCAGCTAAGGACCCTTGACTTTATCTAAAGGTTATGGGAAGCAGCAAAAGATCTTTCTGGGGGACAACAAAATGACAATTTTTAAATGTCCTCTCTTTGACATTTGGAAGGTCAGGAGAGAGGTAGGGGTTGGGGCAGATGGAGTTAGAGGATAGAAAGAGAAAGACTATGGTTTTTTTTTTTTTAAGATTTTATTTATTTATTCATGATAGTCACACAGAGAGAGACAGAGAGGCAGAGACACAGGCAGAGGGAGAAGCAGGCTCCATGCACCGGGAGCCCGACGTGGGATTCGATCCGGGGTCTCCAGGATCGCGCCCTGGGCCAAAGGCAGGCGCCAAACCGCTGCACCAACCAGGGATCCCAAGACTATGTTTTTATATATAATGTTTATAAACATTTGGGATGGAGGTGTGAATTTGAAGTCATCTTGACAGACACGGAAATTGCACATGTTGGTCATTTTGGATCTTTTCAGTTTCGTTTTCCCAACACATATGTTGCTCTCTTGGTGTCTCAGCTTTCCATGTGTGATTTTGTCTCAAATCAACTGTGTGTGGCCTAGCTCTCATATTCAGGTCCAGCTCCTGCTCAGCTTTCTGGGTTGGCCTAAACTTCTGCACCTAGCTTTCCCTACCTTCACGAGTCTGATTGGGACCTCAATTCTCAATAGCCATGCCTGCGAGGGAGTGACCAGGCAACTGCTCTCTTCCCATCCTATCTCACATGCAGAGCTAGTAGAATCATTTTTTACTTTTCTAAGCTTCTGTGGTTTCCTACAGGAAAATGGAGTTAGGTCTCCCACATGGTAGAAAGCTTCACCTACCTCTGTGTGATGAGCAGCTGTAAGAGTGTAGGCTAGGACTAGGAATGTCCTTTAGTTTTGGATTTAGGATAAAAGATAATTTGGGGAAAGCCTACTTGCTTGTTTCATCTCTCTCCCATTACCTTTATCTGTAAAAATAGATTTCTGCTTTGGAAACACTACTCCTATTGATCTTATGTGGTTTTTAAGGTGCTAATAATAGGAACTAGGGTGTTGGAAAAGCAGTTCTCATAGGATATAAGCAGCAAATCATATTACTTTTTTCATATTGTTCTCTTATTTTTGTTTAGGATTTATTTTATTTATTTTACAGAGAGAAAAGAGAGACAGAGGGGGAGAGAGAGAGCAAGGGGAGGGGCAGAAGGAGAGGGAGAGAGAGAACCTTAAGCAGGCTCCATGCTGAGCGTGGAGCCCAATGTGGGGCTTGATCTCATGACTCTGAGATCACAACCTGAGCTGAAATCAAGAGTCCAACACTTAACCAATAAGCTACTTAGGTGCCCCTCACATTGCTTCTTTAAATTAAACCTGTGGATTGGTTTTTTTTTTTTTTTTTGGTTGAAATCTCTCCTGAAAACATTTCAGATACTTCTAAATAATAAAAAATCCACTAGTCACTTTTAGCCCAAAGACACTTAATTAAAATTTGTTATCCAGTTCAAGTCATCATGGCAATACTAAAACATAGTATTGCTTTAGTCTGGAAAGCCTGTAGGGGAAAGAAAGGTTTATGGCACATCTCTCCTTCCAGATCAAGTTGTCTTTTTTTTTAGGGGACAAATAGCAAGCTCTCTGTGTGGGCTGCTTAGAGCCCCTTTCTGTAGGATTGAGATGTGGGAAAAATGATCTTACCCTTGCCCCGTTCTCCAATAAAAATGCTTTTCAGAGAAAGCCTCTCTTTTCTTCCTTTCAAACTTTTTACACCCTTGAGGTTGGGTAATGGATGAGGGCTGACCTAGCCAGCTTCAAAACCACCTAGGCAGTCAGATTCCTCACCATGTGATGTGGAGATACTTGGCATCTGCTGTTTTTCTCTTGGTCTTTCTTCCTTGGCAAAAATGAAGTGAGAAAGAGTCGTTTGTAAGATTCCATTAGCAGGTTAATGTTGGCTAGTGCAATTTACTTTGCGGAGTGTTTTCACATATATTAATTTCATTTGTTTTGTAGCAATTCCATGAAATAAGCAGGACCAATAAAAAAAGTGACACCCAGATAGATTAACTGGCGTATATGAGCCCAAAAAGATATTAATGGTGGAGTCTGGATTGAAACCCAAGTCTTACAGTTTAAGGCCGGTTTAGGACTTTGCCTAGTAGAGTGGAAATATGAGAAGTTTTAAAATGGGCCCCAATCCAGCTTTTTTTTATTACTATGTTCTGACTTTATGTCAATTTCTTAACCTTTCTGATCTTTACTCTCCTGATATAAAATAGAGGTAATACCATATTTACCCACAATTTTAGAAGGAATAAGATAAAGGGATGTTGAAGATCTGTTAAAATGCAAGCCTGGATGGTGCCTGAGATTCCAAATCTCCAAGAAGCTCCCAGGTGCTGCTGATGCTGCTGGTTTGAGGGGTTACCACGAACTGCAAGAGCACAATGCTTGTCAAATGTTTTGTTCACAAGTAGACATTCAATAAATATCAGTTTCCTTCTCCTTTCTGTTCGCCTGTTTGCCCAGCTTTCCATTTGATTTTAGGATCTACTATTAATTTACTCAACTTGTTATTTGGCACAGAGTCAGAGATAACATAAAATACACATTAAAAAGACACCCACACACAAACCCTGCATAGGGTCTTCTTTGAATGCACTTGAGAGAAGAATCTAGTAGTGTTTGAATTCTGGCTCTCAGTAATATGGCTCCAGCAACACTAATATGAGAAAAATTACCCAGATCAGAGGGCGTGCCTAGTTCCAGGTTCCTAAGCAACTGCTTTATCTTCATTGAGCAAAGAAATCAGTGGCGGGCTTGCCAACAGAGTTTAAAAGATGTTCTTGAGAGTATTTTTAAAGAAATTAGATGGTTATAGAAATCATGGAGTCGGCTCACGACCACTCACACGATGGCCTAAATCCATAAACCAGCTATACCTTTGACAAGTTTTCCATGATGATCTATTGAGAGAGGAAGGACAAAAATATTTTCAAACCCCAAACCTAACTTCCAGGGCTGAACACAGTTGTTTGAATTCTGGCCCAGCAGCGTATTGGCATTGGCCGAAGCTCATTAATCTTTAAGTAGATGTAAAGAGATCTAGAAAAACCTTGTTTTCCAGCAAAGGGCTGCAAATTTTGCCTTCATCGTTCAGCACCTTTGTGTGATAATCGAGAACCATTTTAAATTGTCACCAGTTTCAAAAATAATCCTAATCTGGGAAGGGGGGGCATTTTGATAATGGTATGCAATTCTTTAATTATGTTTCCTGAATTTATTTGGGATAATTGATTTTTCTTCCTGAGTAAAAACACCTCATTTGTTAATGCTTTGAGCCTGTTAGCTACCGAACTAGTCTGAGATGAAATGGAATGACCTCCTTCCCGAAGTGGACAAAATCAGAGGAGACTCCTGCTTTCCCCAGGTGGCCATGCGTGGTCTGTGGCTTGCGGTGTGTAGGAGGGAATGTTGACGTATTGGACACATGCAGTGGAAAAAAGAACCAACAGGGGTAAAATTGTTTGTGGTATAGGAAGGCACATTTTGTGTATTAATAGAAAAGACCAGAATATGCAGTAATTTTCTTGCAAAAGTAACAGAAATTTATAGAAGCTAGAAGACTTCAGCAGAACAATTTGTTGTCCCTGAAAGTTTTTTTTTTTCATTACCAATAAATGCAGACCATAATGACATGTTTACTATTTTTTTCCATTGCAAAAGTAATACTTAGAAAACAATATCTGGAAATACAGAAAGTCCATGAAAATATATCCATATTTTTGGCATTGAAAGGCGACCAGGTTTAACATTTTGTAATGTTTTCTTTTTGTCATGTTTCTTTTGTAATGTTTCTTTTCTGCCTTTTCTCTGCAAGAAAACAAAGATTGGTTACTGAAAATGTTTTTGACCATAATGTGTGGGTTGATGGCCTCAGACCCACCAAGAAAGGAGGTAATTGGCCCGTCCATAATAAGATTGTGCTGCATGCCTGTAGTTACCAAGAAAGGTAAAGTCTCAACCTCAAAGAGGTTGTCAATGTCTTGCATCCCTTGTCAAATGGGGTGCCTCTTTTTTATAGATCTTGGTGTTTTATGGTCAAATGCTCTGAGCTCCCTGCAGTGTGCGTTATCAATCTCCCTTTTAAAATGGCCTCTTCCCAAACTTCCTCCCTTGGGACTACCAGTCTGGTCTCTCCTCTCACCCCTGCGGAGAATCATGAGATCTCCCCTTGCTACCTGACTCGGGGAGGAACCTCCTCCCCTCTTGACCACACGTACAAAAATTCTTGGAAGGGTCTTAATTTGAAGTCTTGGATGAGAGCAAACCTGTAATTTTCATGAATTAAAGAATTGGTAATCCCCAGCCTCTGGCTGGTGAGCACCTTCCCCCTTCCTTTCTGCCATATGAAGTTTATAAACAACGAGGTCTCATTTAAACGATTCTGAATTTATGTTTTATTTTCTACGAAGTAGGATGGCATAGTGAAGAATCAGGCACATCGTACTCTTAAAATTAATCCTTAGGTGCTCTGACATATGAATATTACAAAATGTACTTGGTCTTGCAACAACAGTATGTTAGTAGGTATATATATATATATATATATTTGCTGACTGTTTCAGATTTTATTTTTCATGAAACTTACTGATGCAAAACTTACATAGAAAACATGTTCCAGTTGGAGTTTTGACACCTGTGTTCTATGTAACCAATCCCACCATAATCCCTATAACGGTACATTTCTGTCACCCCGAACTTCCCTTGGGTCTCTTTGTGGTCAGTCGCCACCTGTTCCCACCTTAACTTTAAGCAGGTACTGATCTTCTCTCACTATAGCTTAGTTATGTCTAATCTAGAATGTTCTATCACTAGAATTATCTAGGATGGATTCGTGCATGTGTTGCTTCTTTGACTCTACAAATGTTTTTGAGATTCATCCATGGTCTCCTATCTTGTAATGTGTTATTGTGTTGTAATTTTTGTTGCTGGGCAACCTTTCATCCTATGGCTATATTACATTTTAATTGTTCATTCGCCTCATTATCCTTTTGATGTCTTCAGTGTCTGTAGTAATACCCTCTTGTTCCCTTCCTGATATTGGTAACTTATATCTTCTCTCTCTCTCTCTCTCTCTTTTGCAGTCTTGCTGAAGATTTGTCAGTTTTATTGATTTTTTTTCAATGAGCCACCTTTTCCTTTGTGTGTGTGTGTGTGTGAACGTGTACATGTTTGTTCCATTTCCATCTTATGTTCACATTTTCCTTTAAAACTGAGCATTTCTGTAAAAGCTGTTTTAAAGTTCTTGTCTGCTAATTCCATGATCTCTGTTGTCGTGTACCTGTTTGTACAGACTTATTTTTCTTCTGGTTATGGGTCGTATCTTCCTGCTTCTTTTCATTTTAAAGAATTTTTATTAGGATGCCGGGTCTTGTACACAGGATCCCGTTGAATGTCTGGATTTACTAGTCTTCCTTTTGAAAGTTGAATCTTGTTTTGGCAGAGAGTTAAGTGATTTGCAGTTCAACCTGGTCCTGATGAGGCTTGTTTTGAAGCTTTCTTAGGGTGAGTCTGAAGTATGCTTTCCTCTATGGCTAATTTAATTCACCTCTGAAAGCATGTCCCCTCAGGAGGCTCTGGTAAATATTCAGGGGCTTCAGCAAAGTCTCTCCATTCCAGCTGCTCACAACTCAACTGCTGCTTCACAGAGCCCAGAAATCTGGCCTCTCAGAGTTTCACCTTCTCCATGAACAGTAGATATTCGACAAAGTACTCAAGGTAACTCTTAGACGTATTTCTGGAGCTCTTTTTCTCCGGTACTCCATCCCTTATGTTTCAGCTTTCTTGGCCTCCTTGAACTCTGATCTCTGTCTCCTAAATTCAGAGAAATGGCTGTGCTCTGCTCGGGTTCCACTTCCTTTTGTTGCCGTCTGGGGAGTAGCTGCCTCTAGCCAGAAAGCCATGTTGATCCTAGGATGTACTTCATTTCTCTCCCTGTTGTCACAACTCACAATGCTGTTCTCTGTCTTTTTTTTTCAAGGTCCCAAAACACTTGCTTCACATATTCAGTTTCCTAATCGCTTATAGCAGGAGGACAAATTTGATATCAGTTATTCGATCATATTCAGAAGTGGTAGTTCCCTAAATATGCTCCAAAAATATTTCTATTCAGAATGATCAATGTTTCCTTCTTCAATTTCTCTTAGTAATTCTGGGGAGCTCCAATTCATTTATTCTCAAATACATCGACAATCACTTGGAATATTTTAATGTGGTATACAAACATCAGTCCTCCTCTGCTCACTATTATCACCTCTCCTCCCCTAAATTAGTAGGAGGTATTTTTCTGAGGCCATGGCTTTGGTGGTTAGGGCAGGAATTCAGTTTTCAAATTTAGTGTGTAGGGCAAAAATTGTTCTCCTCTCATTTGGGGGGCATAAAATCGTAAGAATGAGGAACATTGCCATATTTGATGTTGCCCAACAGACCCCCAGGTAACTTTCCAAAAAGTTGCACACTTAGGGATGTCTCAGTGGGCATTTTTTTTTTTTTTTTTTTTTTAGTACTTTATCAGTAAGCTTCTTAGTCACATGGCAAGGTCTTGGTATTTATCAGAAAGGGATTTGAGTGAAGGTGTTTTAAGTTGATCAGTATTTGGAGTGAGAAAGATCTCTGTTTTTATGGTCCTTATCAGAAAAATTTCCCTCTATTTATCAGGAATGCCAAATATCTCAGATTTAAGTAGATACTCCGGGCGCAGTTCAATGTTTCAAGAATAAATGCCAGAGGGAATGTGTTTCCTGTTCTAACTCCCTTACTTCTAGACTTTTGAATTTTCTCTGAAAGGTACTTAGAAAAACTGTAATTGATTGAATAATTCAGTTTGAATTATATCTTGTCATTGAAATAGGCAAGTTGATAACTAGTGATTTTTTTTTTTTTTTTTTTGTAAATTAGTTCAGGATAACTTTGAGGAGGGCCTGAAGTCTTTTTTTTTTTTTTTTTTTTAAAGATTTTATTTATCTATTCATGAGAGACACAGAAAGAGAGGCAGAGACATAGGCAGAGGGAAAAACAGGCTCCCTATGGGGAGCCTGATGTGGGACTCGATCCCAGGACCTTGGGATCATGCCCTGAGCCACCCAGGTGCCCCAGGGCCTCAAGTCTTAATATTACACACAAACTAAGATGATTACATGAAGTGTGATGGAAAATTTCCTTTGATTTTTCTGAAAAAGATGTTGAAGACTCGAGACTGAAAAACAAGTTGAATAACGTAATAGTGTTTGGGTTAATCAAAGCTTTGATAGGTCAAGCTTAAATATTGTCTAGAAGCATTATTTGTAAATAAGTGGAACTTTGTGCCTCCTAATGATTTACAAAAAGATCAAAATCATGTCAAGATTTACTGAGAATTGTATTGGTATTGGAAACTGAAGGTTTCTAAAAAATTTACAGGAAACTAATACAGAGTTTAGAGTTTACAGCTAGTAATCAAATACAGAATGCTATAAGATAGCTGATGAGATCTTATTTTTGATTTTCTCAAATAAATAAAGGCTCTTGGTGATTCCATCAAGACAATTTTGCCTGTAGGACAATAACATGTGTTTTTATCTCCATGAACATATGTTTGCAATTGCACCCATACAACTTTTTTAGGAGGAGAAAGTTTCCTGGCCTCTGTACTGTACTACTAATAATATTAGTACTGTCATAGCGGAATCTGAAGCCAATGAGATAGGAAGCACATAAAGCCTTCTAAAAGAAACAGATTGATGAATTAGTCAAGGATGATGGGAGACATGGGAGCTAATAGACATGTCATATCTTCTTACAAATGTTCTCACCATCAAAAAATCACTAATGTGCCTTTGACTGCTATGGTTAGGTATCAAATATTTCCAGATCTGGGTCACAAAGGAGCTCATAGTGTAAGAGGGTAGGCTTTTAAATAAGTAGACAAATTAGTAGACTTAATTTGCCAGTCCAAAAGTATTGGAGCACTAGAAAAATCTAAATTTGAATCTTCGCTCTGTTACATAAAATGTGATTTTAGGATTATATATATTTTCATTTTAATGGGCTTCAGTTCTATCTCAGGTAATAGCATTAAACCTTTTAGGTAGAAATCCTAGGGATTATCTATCCTGTCTCATTTTCCCTCACCCTTTATCTCTTATTTATTTATTTATTTATTTATTATTTTCATTGGAGTTCAATTTGCCAATATATAGCATAACACCCAGTGCTCATCCTGTCTAGTGTCCCCCTCCGTGCCCATCACCCAGTCACCCCAACCCCCTGCCCACCTCCCTTTCCACTACCCCTTGTTCATTTCCCAGAGTTAGGAGTCTCTCATGGTCTGTCTCTCTCACTGATATTTTCACTCATTTTCTCTCCTTTCCCCTTTATCCCCTTTCACTATTTTTTATATTCCCCAAATGAATGAGACCATATAATGTTTGTCCTTCTCCGATTGACTTACTTCACTCAGCATAATACCCTCCAGTTCCATCCACGTCGAAGCAAATGGTGGGTATTTGTTGTTTCTAAAGGCTGAGGAATATTCCATTGTATACATAGACCACATCTTCTTTATCCACTCATCTTCCGATGGACACCAAGGCTCCTTCCACAGTTTGGCTATTGTGGACATTGCTGCTATAAACATCGGGGTGCAGGTGTCCCGGCGTTTCACTGCATCTGTATCTTTGGGGTAAATCCCCAGCAGTGCAATTGCTGGGTCGTAGGGCAGGTCTATTTTTAACTCTTTGAGGAACCTCCACACAGTTTTCCAGAGTGGCTGCACCAGTTCACATTCTCACCAACAGTGCAAGAGGGTTCCCCTATCTCCGCATCCTCTCCAACATTTGTGGTTTCCTGCCTTGTTAATTTTCCCCATTCTCACTGGTGTGAGGTGGTGTCTCATTGTGGTTTTGATTTGTATTTCCCTGATGGCAAGTGATGCAGAGCATTTTCTCATGTGCTTGTTGGCCATGTCTATGTCTTCCTCTGTGAGATTTCTGTTCATGTCTTTTGACCATTTCATGATTGGATTGTTTGTTTCTTTGGTGTTGAGTTTAAGAAGTCCTTTATAGATCTTGGAAACTAGCCCTTTATCTGATACGTCATTTGCAAATACCTTCTCCCATCTGTAGGTTGTCTTTTAGGCTTGTTGACTGTTTCTTTTGCTGTGTAGAAGCTTTTTATCTTGATGAAGTCCCAATAATTCATTTTTGCTTTTGTTTCCTTTGCTTTCATTGATGTATCTTGCAAGAAGTTGCTGTGGCCAAGTTCAAAAAGGGTGTTGCCTGTGTTCTCCTCTAGGATTCTGATGGATTCTTGTCTCACATTTAGATCTTTCATCCATTTTGAATTTATCTTTGTGTCTGGTGTAAGAGAATAGTCTAGTTTCATTCTTCTGCATGTGGATGTCCAATTTTTCCAGCATCATTTATTGAAGAGACTGTCCTTCTTCCAGTGGATAGTGTTTTTCTGCTTTGTCGAATGTTAGTTGATCATAGAGTTGAGGTCCACTTCTGGATTCTCTATTCTGTTCCACTGATCTATGTGTCTGTTTTTGTGCCAGTACCACACTGTCTTGATGACCACAGCTTTGTAGTACAACCTGAAATATGGCATTGTGATGCCCCCAGCTATGGTTTTCTTTTTTAATATTCCCTTGGCTATTTGGGGTCTTTTCTGATTCCACACAAATCTTTTTTTTAAAGATTTATTTATTTATTTATGATAGACAGAGAGAGAGAGAGAGAGAGGCAGAGACACAGAGGAGGGAGAAGCAGGCTCCATGCCAGGAGCCTGATGCAGGACTCGATCCTGGGACTCCAGGATCGCGCCCTGGGCCAAAGGCAGGCGCCAAACCACTGAGCCACCCAGGGATCCCTGATTCCACACAAATTAAGATAATTTGTTCCAACTCTCTGAAGAAAATCCATGGTATTTTGATAGGGATTGCATTAAATGTGTAAATTGCCCTGGGTAGCATTGACATTTTCACAATATTAATTCTGCCAATCCATGAACATGGAATATTTTTCTATCTCTTTGTGTCTTCTTCAATTTCTTTCAGAAGCGTTCTATAGTTTTTAGGGTATAGATCCTTTACCTCTTTGGTTAGATTTATTCCCAGGTATCTTATGCTTTTGGGTGCAGTTGTAAATGGGATTGACTTCTTAATTTCTCTTTCTTCTGTCTCATTGTTAGTGTATAGAAATGCCACTGATTTGTGGGCATTGATTTTGTATCCTGTCACACTGCCGAATTGGTATATGAGTTCTAGCAATCTTGGGGGGGAGTCTTTTGGGTTTTCTATGTACAGTATCATGTCACCTGTGAAGAGGGAGAGTTTGACTTCTTCTTTGCCAATTTGAATACCTTTTATTTCTTTTTCTTTTTCTTTTTCTTTTTTTTTTTTTTTTTTTTTGCCTGATTGCTGAGGCTAGGACTTCTAGTACTATGTCAAATAGCAGTGGTGTGAGTGGACATCCCTGTCATGTTCCTGATACCTTACCTCCTATTTAGCAGTAAGTCCTGTTGGCTCTACTTTCTTCCTTTCTTCCTTTCTTTTCTTTCTTTCTTTCTATTGGTAGATTTATTTATTTATTTCAGAGAGAGAGAGAGAACACGAGCTGGGAGGGGCAGAGGGAGAGGGAGAGAGAGCCTCAAGTAGACACCACACTGAGCAGGGAGCCTGATGTGGAGCTCGATCTCACCACCATGAGATCATGACCTGAGCCAAAATCAAGAGTCAGACACTTAATTGACTGAACCACCCAGATACCTTTGTTGGCTGTACTTTCAAATAGATGTGAACACTTCTCTCCCTTTCACAGTTACTACTAAATCCAAAGCACCAACATCTCTTGCTTAAACCATTAGCCTCTGAACTACTACTTTTGTCTTGCCCTCTTCTTGGATGAATACCAGATTGATCCTTTAAGTGTGCATTGGATTATACTACTTCCCTACTCTGACCCTCCGGTTCCTGCCCATTGCATTGGAATACCACACAACCTCTTCTCCATGACCTTCATAGCTCCCTGAAAACTTGCCCCTGTCTGCCCCCATCTCTGGTCACATCTGATCCTCCTTTCCTTCCAAACTTTACTCACTCCACTGCAGTCATCCATGACTAGAAGCTTGTTAGACTCATTTCTTTCTCAGGGGATCTTCTTACTCCATTTCCACAGGCCTGCCATCTTACTACATAAACTCTATGGCTAGCTCAAGTGCTACCATCTTGAAAAGGTTTTTCCCACCCTGTCTAAAATAGCTTGGTATCTCTCAATCCTCTTGCCCTGTTTTATTTTCTTCATGGCAAGACTGAAATGTTATTATTTTTAAAAATATTACTTCTTCCTTACTAGAAGGTAAGTTCCATAAGGATGGACTTTGTCTTGTTCACTATTCTGAGCATATAATGAATAAATATTTGTCAAATGAATAAGTAATTTTTAAATGAGGTGATGATATTTTCTTTTAGATTTTATGATGATGGAATACGAGAACATACACAAGTTTATATATACTTTAAGACTCTAAAGTACTAAAATATTAGTTATTCAGAGACCTATAACTAAAATGATTGTAAGGCATACCAAGTATTTGGACATAGTATTGATAAGCATCTCCATGAGCTGAGACTTAGGTCTTATATTTAATTCTAATTTCTGTCTTAAGAGAAAATGAGTGAGTTTTATTCAGTTGGACAAGTACTCATGATTTACTCTTCACAATTAGACTTGGTTTATGCATTTTGACTTGTTATTATACTCCAGCAATTACAAAATGTCTTATCCCTCTGGGAGGTTGGGGATACAGTGGAATATTTTGTTTGCAATAATGCTGTCTATTACACAGCAATGTTTTCATCCTTTCCATCAGTTCAATGGGAGTAGCCTTTACTAGTCCTTCAGTTCACCCGACAAATGTGCACAAATTCTGCAAAGTCCTCAGTTCTCTTCCTACAAATTCTGAAAACACAACTGAGCATTATATGAGTAATGATACTTCTTGGGACAAGTGTGGGAGTAACGGTTTGACTTACCAATACAATATTGGTAGTGCGTTCCTTGGATTTGCTGCTTAGTAGGGCTCTCCAAATTCCCATCTTGTTCAAAATCCCAGAGATCAGTGCAGATAGTTTTGCGAGATTTGGCAAATGAAAATATAGAATGGCCAGTTAATTTGAATTTTAGATAAATAAGTGCTTTTCTGGTATAAGTATGTTGGGGTCATATTTATGTAGAAAATTATTTATTGTTTATTTGTAATTCATGCATAAATGGGCATCATGCATTGTATCTGGCAACTCTACATGTAGGATAGCCAGTGGCATCATTTCTGATACTATTACCAGTTCTTTGGTTCAGACCACAGCACAGTGTGCCAGCCTCAGTGTGTGCAGCTAGATTGCTCAGACTGTTGGATGTGTTATGGTTGTTGAGGTGGGCCTCCTCCACTGTGTCCCAAGTAACAAGAATACTTACTATCCCTTCTTTCATCTATGTGACTTTAATATATGTTTCCTTGTATTTGGGTGACTTTGAGTGGGAAATAGACATCAAGAAGAATCTTCCCCATGATGTCCAGTGAATTCTGAATGTTTCTTGGCATTTCCATGAAAAACTCGATCACAGTGGATTAAGTGATCAGTTACTGCTCCCAGGATTTCTGTCATCTGGTTTGAAAGTCAGAAGTGGACTTTCTGTAAAGCTAATGAAACTAGGGCCTTCAACTTGGGTAGGTCTATTCTAAGACCCAATACCTAGTTTTGCATTCTTTTTCTTAAAATTGTCCCCTGCTTCACCACCCCAAACTGTATAAGCTTCAGCTTCTCAAAAGCCTGGATCCTATTCCCCACATCACACCATCATCTTGGGATAAGAATCCTTGCACAGTGACTCTAGAGAATTGCTGCTTTGGACGATTTTTGGATAAAATATTCAAATTTGCAAGGTAAATATTTTACACACAGCCAAGCTGCATTTGCTTATTTTATGTCCTAGGCAACTCAATTCATTTTGGTTACTGGCTTATTTCCTTTCCCATTGGTCAAAGCTGTCACATTATGCTCTCATGAACATGGGGCAGGAATTTAATGGTCAAACAGATCTTTAAATTTCCTTTTCACTGGGCAGTACCTAATTCAACATCTCTGCAACTCGTTGTAGTTTATTCCAGTTTCAGAGCAAAATTCTAGCTCTCTAGCAGGAAGCTTTAACGCTCTTTGGTTGAGATCTTTAGTTTATTCCATCATTATTACATCCCTTAATTTAAAAGCCTTTCATTGTACTTCCTCCAGTACCCAACCCCCAGCTATGACAGTAGACATCTCCCACAGCCTTGCAGAATACCAGCAATATGGACACAAATCCTGGAGGTGGCCCCTCGGTTTCCTCAGACCCCCAAGAGTATTATGAACCCGAGATGGCCTGGGCCCTGTTTCTGGGGATATTTTCAGTTTCCCGAAGGAAGGACTGGAAAGAGATCATGTTGGAGTCACCTGGGCCCCATCCTTGGACTTTCTCTCTATTTTTAGGTACTCTCATTCCCTTGGTGATCTCATCTTTTTGTCATGGCTTTAAAAAGCATCCCAACACTAATTCCCTAGTTTATATCTGAGGAGTAATTGGAGGGTTTAGAGTAAAGAAGTGATGAGATACAATACAGACTTAAAGGATCAGCTCAGAATTTCTCCCCTGAACTCAGAACTTACTCAACTTTCCACCTGGATGTCCACTAGGCATCAGTGAAAATTAATAAAAGGAAACCTCATTGAGAATAGAGTCTAAGGCCAGCAGGGGGAGCTCTGAGGTCCAGCACTGGATGTCAATCGCATATCCAAAAGATATAGACCTTGCAGGTGGACACTGCTTTACTATCCCAGCAGGCGGAAGGAAGATTTCTTCTGGCCCTGGCAACAGCCCAGCCAATGAGAGACAGTCACAGCTCAGCCAATGAGAGGCTACTATACTTGCAACTTCCAGTTTACTCCAATGGACATTTAGTTTACAATCACCCCCTTTCCTCTATAAAAAAGGGATCCTCTCCTTTGTTCTCTGGACTGCCTGTGGTCTTGCTGTAGTTTGTTTGCTCTGGTTTGCAGTTCTCAGTTATTCCTGAATACACCCATTTTTTTTTTGCTGGTAAAATAACTGACAGCTTTATTTTTAAGGTTAACACATTTCAGACATGTGTCCAAAACTTAGCTCCTGATCTTACCTCCAAATGTACTCTTTCTTCAGTTTTCCATCTCAATAAACAGCAACACCATTCTCCTGGATGCTCAGGCCAAAAATCCTGGAGTCATTTCTGACTCTTCTCATTATCATATCATTTGTTCAAACTATCTAAATAAAAATCTATCTACTAAATACTCTTTGTCTCTACCTTCAAAATATATCCAGAATATATCTCTCATCAGCTTCGCTGCAAATACCTGGTCCAAGACATGTCACCTCTCACTTGATTGTAGTAGCAGCCTCCTTTTAGTCTGTACTCAGCATACCAGTCAGAGTAGTCCTTCCAGCACACAAGTCAGAGGTTATATCCAGCACTCAAAAACCTTGAAGAGCTCCCACATCACTAGGAGTAAAAGACCAAGTCCTGTAATGGTTCACAAGGCAGTACCTTATCAGACTCCCAACAACTTCCCTGACTTTATCTCCTAATACTTTTCCCCATCACTCACTCTGCTCCAGCCACGTTGACTTGGGTATTGCTTTTGACATGACAAGCCAGGCACATTACCTATTCAGTGCCTTTGTCTTTTCTGTCCTGTCTTCCTGGATTTCTTTTCCCTCAGATTTATTCCTTCCTTCCTTCCTTCCTTCCTTCCTTCCTTCCTTCCTTCCTTCCTTCCTTCCTTCCTTCCTTCCTTCCTTCTTTTTCTTCTTTCCGTGTGTGTGTGTGTGTGTGTGTGTGTTTGGCGGGTTCCATGAACACTCCCATGTATTTTCTCAAATTTTCCTCTCTCGGTGATCACTCTTTTTAAAATTATAACTTCCCCCCATTCCTTATTCTTTGTTTTAATTTTTCTACATAGCATTCATTACCTCTAACATAAATACTTATTTCAATTTTATTTTTACTGTACCTCCCCTAATTAAAATATCAGCTCCATGAAATCAGGGATTTTTTAATTGTTTTGGTCACTTGTAATCTTAGCATTTAAAATAATGCCTAGTACAAGGGAGGCACTAAGTAAATATTCAATGACTGAATAAAATAGGAGAGGAAAGCTTGAAACATTTACTTAATGTGTCTCCTCAGTAATTCTTAAAGGGTTCAACAGCAGTCAACTTTTCTTTCACTTCTGTGTTTTTTTTCTCCTAGCATCTAAAACCTAATGTCTCTGAGCTAAGCCATTAAGGGAATTCTAGATCGCTCTTCACAGATCTCATATTGTATTTACTGAGCTCCAAAAAGACCTTGCATTCGGTACCAAGGATGGCATACAGTCACTGATGATGATGGTGGCATTTCCAGGATCTGTGCTCAGTTACATAGATTTTTGTTCATTTCTAAGGGCCTATTTCTAAGGGCATATTTAGGAGGGTATAGATTCAGTCCTGCATCAACTAAAGATCTCATATTGAAAGGACATTATTTATATTTCTCCAAAGTCTGGTTAAAAGCGACTTTGACTGTTTCAATTAAATTGACTGATAACTCTAGGTAAAACATCTCACTAGAATATTTTCCTGGTATCCAATTAGCAGTACCTATTAAAGATGACCGTCTTCAAAAAATTCCCATATCAGCCAGAGTAGTTCTTTCAGGACACAAGTCAGAGCATGTCATCTACCACTCAAAAACTTTGAAGAGCCACCACATCACTAGGAGCAGAAGGCCAAGTCCTATAATGGTGGTCAGTGAGTCAGTGCACTAAAGTGAGCATTTTAGTAGAGAAGGAAAAAGTCCTGTTATGTTGTACTTTCCACACTCACATTCATATAGCAATAATAACAATACAGTCGACCCTTGGACAACACAGGGGTTGGGGCACCAGACTCTGTGACCCTTGTAGTTGAAAATCTACATATAACTTTTGTTTCCCAATACACTTAGCTACTGATAGTCTACTGTCAAACCAGAAGCTTACCAATAATATAAACAACAAATTAACACCTATTTTTGTATATGTGTTATATACAGTATTCTTAAAGTAAGATAAAGAAAAGAAGATATTATTAAGAAAATCATGAGGCAGAGAAAATAGTTGTACTATACTGTATTTATTTTTAAAAGTCAGCATGTGACTGGACCCACACAGTATGAATCCGTGTTGCTCAAGACTCGATTGTAATAATGAATGAAAGGGGGAGAAGTGTTAATGAATGAAGAATGTAGAAAGGTAGCTCAAAATGGAGAAACATCAAATAGAAGCACCCAAAGGTAGGTAAATCAGGAACAGAAGGCGTAAATACCTACTTTTGTTTGCAATGGAGAATGAACCGTGGTGAGTCAGGGAACTAAAGTGAGCATTTCAGTAGAGAAGGAAAGTCCCGCTACGTTGTGCTTTCCATACCCATATTTCCATGTTCTGAAGGGTTAGAAGTACCTTTCTTCCAAAGGGGACACTTCTGTGAGGGTACAGCAAGGGTCTCATTTCGTGATATTCTACAGCTGCTATCTGGACACTTTGGGTTCCTTGTTTTCAGGGACCAATGGATGAGAAGTAGGGTCCTCATCTTGGCAAAGTAGCTGGCTCTGATCAGCATAGGGGGCAGTGCTATAGGGAGGATGACACCCAGGTGATTCTACTTGGGTGTCTACTGTACCATGTCCAGGTGTGATGGTAAGTGGAGAAGTGCAGCAGCCCTTGGCTGTTGAGGGCATGGTGAGTGAGGGTCCAGATCCGGCAGATATGAGGGTCTAGGGCATGCCACCGGATAAGCCATAATGCCAGTAGAGGTGTGGCCTCGGTAGAGAAGAATCTAGGCTGGTAGAGGAAAAGAGATGATGAACATCAGTTGCACCTAAAGAAGACAATCTGAAGACCAGATTCAGGAGCAGGGACTATCCTTTATCCCAATGACTCTCCTCTTCTTGGCTTTCCCCAGGAAGAGACACTTGGTGGAACAGTGGGAAGACTGTTCTCTCAGTGTATATGAAGAAGTGGAACCAAGTGGCACAAAGGATACGCTGTGGTGGACATGGAGATGTGCACCCCAGGCTCCTTTCTGGGAGGTTTTGTCTCCAGCTGTTGGTATCTTCAGCAGATAGCCTCTAGGTCTCAGCATCTTCAGGGGTCAGCCATCCCTCAGGTGGACCCTGATAATGACTGATGGAGGGAAGAGGTAAAGGCCCAGCCATTTTAGCCCTGAGCAGGATAAGTCTGACAGGCTCCAGAGCTCCCTGTGGGGTTGGCTAAGCCTGTCAGGTCTCTGGGTCTGGATCACAACTTGTATCTCCTTGTGCTCAAGCCCGCTCTCTCCCTCTCTTCTACAGGTGTTGGTCCCAAGGGAACACTCTACACACAGAACACTAAACTTGGTCTCAGGTCTGTGGCTGGACAACCCAAGCTACAGTGTTATATGACTGGGGGCATTTTTGTAGGGTTAAAACTAGTCAAGCATTATAAAAGCCTGGGAATTTTTTATTTTTTATTTTATTTTTAGCAGATGCAGTATTCTGAGAAAGGGATTAACATGATTGAAAGTGGTGGCCAAGAAATATGATTCTTGTTGCTGTGTTGGAAGATCTGGACGTGTAAGAGGCTAAAATATAAAACAGACTGGGAATCTGTTACAGGAGTCTAGGAATGAAATCCACAGGCTAACAGAGGGTTGTAGTTGGAGGGAAAAAATATACTTAAGTTATTTTTCAAAAGAGAATTGGAAAGATTTGGTGTCAACCTGGATGTGAGGATGAAGACAAGCCAGCTAGAATAAATATTGATTCCAAAGCTGAGAGCAGAGGTGTCTGAGAGCGCCGCTGATGGGAACAGACAAAATGGAAAAAGGTTTAAGCAAGAGGATAATACCTAATTTAAAATGTCGACAAGATATTTAGGTGGAAATTTCGGCCTGCTGGGAGCCATCTGGGTTATCCAGCCATGGGAAGGAACCTCAGATACCGTGGTCAGGCTATCACCAGCAGCAGGGCTTCGCGCCCACGGCTGAACAGAGGCTGAGCTCCAGACTCACTGGGGCCTCATCTACAGAGAGGATGGGATAACTTCCATGATTTGCACAAAAGTGTTGTATGAGTGGGTCAGGGGCCTGGTCATTGTCTTGAAATCAGAGGGTGAAAGAGAGGGAGAGAGAGAGAGCGAGAGAGAGAGAGGTGGTGAAATGTATGCATTTGATTTAGATTAGACATGGGAAGTTCTAGAAGGAGAGAAGACTTTAATAGGTTAGAATTCAGTAGGGTCAGGAATGAGGCAGGTCACTTAAACCTTCGCAGTCTCCTCTTCCTTATTTGTGTGGCAGGATAGTTTGCTCCTCTCTATTGCTCTGCAGCATCCTCATGCCAAGATATGATGACCAGATGAGATATTTGGCAAGGCAGCAAAGGTTAGAGGTGGAGGCTCTTAGCGTCATACTGACCAGACTTCTGTATGAAGTGATCCAACGTAGTAGTGGCTCAACGCTTACCTTACAGATCCTTTACAGGGCCGACCACTTTTCTTTGTCCTGTCCTCACACGTGCAGGATCTAATGATCCTGACATATCCACAGAGGGAGAAACAGATGGAACGCAGGGGTGCATGTTGCCTTCAAGGGGAAGAAGTGGGACTCCAGGGAGCCAAGGCATGAAATGATCAGATCAATAGCACTGCCTTGTAACCACATACCTAAGGAGCCACCCAGGAAAGTTTGTACCCACTTGTCAGCATTTTTTTTTTGGTAGCAGTGACACTGATGATTTGTCCCTGATCTCAGTCAGGCCCTGAAGGCTCTGCGGATGGGCTGGTCACACATCAGGACTAAGCCTGTGTGACCAGCAGGGTATACGAAGTCCAGGCTGGGACTCCCTTTGGGTTCACTGTGTGGGTGTGTTCCATGCACACATCAGTGGTCCTTGATCTAGAAAGAAGCACATCCTGGCTCTGTTCCCTAAGGGAGGACAACTGGAGCCCAAGCCTGGTTCCTCCAGAGCTTGTTGGGATGTGTATCTTCACTTGAATCCTGCACTATATCGGATCCCTTTCCTGTACTCAACCATACATTCCTAAACTTTGTCATTTTGGTGTGTTGTTTTGTTTTTTAAAGATTTTATTTATTTGACACACAGAGAGAGCACAAGCAGGGGGAGCAGCAGGCAGAGGAAGAGGGAGAAGCAGATTCCCTGCTGAGAGCCTGATGCGGGGCTCCATCCCAGGACCCTGGAGTCATGACTTAAGCCAAAGGCAGACGCTTAGCCGACTGAGCCACCAGGTGCTGCAACAATATCATTTTGATCCTGCCTGTAATTAGGGCAGGACAGAGATAATTAAATTAATTTACATAAATTAAATAGCTACTCGGTGTGTCCCATGCACAATTAATGTCCACAAAATGTCCATTCTTTTGAGCCCTTCCCTCACTTATAATTGCATCATAACTTATTTTTCTCACTTTTTATCTCCGACATTCTAACCCTTCTTACTAACTGGATATAGGAGCAATTGCTCTTAAAATACCCTTCGGACTCTGTTGTTTTGGAAAACACAGAAAAACACAAAGCAAATGAAAAATTCTCTGCAGTGTCACTACCAAGTATAATCACTATTAAGATATTTTCACAAATATTTCCAGTTTTTATTCCATGAATAAAACTCTCACGATTCTCTCCTTGTTCACTTGGCTCATCATTTTATAATTTTTCATGTGCCATGGTCCTAGCGTGGACTGTAAAACCTGGGAGACCTCTTTATAGCAATCATTGTTTTCTTATTTGAAGAAGGAGATAGACGTGTCTATAATCTTGCTAGAGACTCAAAATTGCTTTTGTTACTCTGAACACAAGGTGCTGTATCTCACGTCTTGGGCTGAGTATCTGGGCAATGGAGTTTTCCATAATGTTGCAGACTTTGTCCCAAATAACAAAGGAAACCAACAGCAGATACACTTCTATAGATGATCGTATTCCATCCACATAGTGCTTTCATGAGGTTGGTATTGTTATCTTCATGTTACCGATGAGGGAGCTGAAGCCAGGAGAGGCTAAGTATCTCACTGAAGCTAGTCCAGCTGCCCCATGACTCTCTTCAAAGAAGAGCCAGCCATTGACACCTTCATGGCCATCACTTGATGGCCATCGCCATCGCCATCGCCTCTGTTGGAGCTGCCCTAGTCTCTAATCTTAGTCCTTACATTATGGCCAAAGTGAGCCTTTAAAAAACATAAGGCAGACTGTGTTAAGCATTCAGCTGCTTAAATCCTTCACCAACAAATCCCTCTGAGTGAAAATCCAACGTAATCACTATGTCTTGTAAGGCCTTCTATGATCTGCTGCTTCTCCCTGCCCCCACTTTCCCAATCACCCCAATTTCCACTCCACTTCCTTCTCCCCCATCTCTCTCCCTTGTTCCCTGTACTCAGTGCCACTCTCCACACATACCTAAAGTGTCCCAACCTCAGGGCCTTTGCACCTGAGATGTCTACGCCGCCTGGAATTTGTCACTTCATTCCCATTCTTGCTTAAATGTCACCTCCCCTCCACCCTTCCCTGGCGACCCTATTTATGATAGCACAGTCCTTAACTCTTTACCCTTTACCCTGCTTTATTTTTTTTTCATGGTATTTATTACCACCTGACATTTATTTATCTATTTCTTCCTTTGTTTATTTTCTCTCTTTTCCTACAAGAATGTGAGCTGCTTGAGAGTGGAAACTTTGCTCTGTTTATTGTTCTATCTCCAGGTCTAAAACAGGGTCTGGCCCACTAAGGAAAATTTGATATGGAATGATAGGAAGGAAGAAAGGAGCCAGAACTCCAATTCATGTCTTTGTCCTGGGCCCAGGCTGTTTTCTTCTTGCATTTTGAGCACCTCAGAGCCACTCAAAGGGAAGAGCATACAGTAAGTACCAGTGGTATGGTGGACATTCCTATTAATCTCTTTTTTTGCCTCTTGCTGAGAGTAGAATGATTGAATCTACCTTCTGATTCCTCAGAAGGTCATGCCAGCATTTGCTCTTCTTCCCTCAGGAATAAGATAACACAGAGAGAAAACAGCATCTGTAATGATGGATTCATAAGGAAGAATTGAAGAAACAATTCCTTTTTTTTTTTTAGATTTTTATTTATTTATTTGAGAGAGAGAGAGAGAGAGAGAGAGAGAGAGAGAATGAGCAGGGAGAGGGGCAGAGGGAGAGGGAGAAGCAGAACTCAATCCCAAGACCCTGGGATCATGACCTGAGCTGAAGGCAGATGCTTAAGCAACTGAGCCACCCAGGGGCCCCTGAAGGGACCATTTCTATGGTGAAATTACTAGGCCTTTGAGGTCAAGGAATCCTAGCTGTGCTGTGTGACTTGGAGCAAGTTTTTTTTGTAATCTCTCCTGGGCTGGGTTTTCTCATTTCTAAAATGGGGTTAATGACTTTCCCTTAGAGTGGTAGAAGAGTCACCTTCTAAGTAAAAACAAAACAAGACAGAAAAGGCCAAAGGAACTGTCTTCCCACAAAAATTTCAGGGAGGTTTGGAGAGAGTTAGATACTCCATCTTTGAGATCGAAGTAACAGAGCATTAAGAGATCAAAAGCAAAAACTAATTTTGCACAGTGGTTAATCGCTCTGCTTTAGCAGATAGTAGCAGGGCCTTTAGCAGAGGCGTCCCATAGCTTTCGTAAGTGGTGGCACTGCTGGCGCAGATATTGCCCCTAAACAGCTGGGCCCAGCACCAAAGCAAGGGGAATTCACAGTTTCAGAGCCAATGAAGGTGGTGGGCACCACCTTCACAAATGTCCCCATCTCTGCCCCCTCCTCGCCCCCCCAGGATCACGCCCCTCCCCGTTTCCCATCCCCTCCTCCCCGACCCCCTCCTTTTTCCCCTCCCCTCCCTCCTCTTCATTCATGTAGGCATGAGATTTGCTCTCCAGGATTTAGATTGTATTGGTGGGGATATAGACATAACACGTCAATAATAATATTTTAAATAGAGCATTAAACACATTCATAGCATTTGGTGTATATATACCGCCTCATTTAATTATTAATCTCCCTTAAAGAAAGTATATTATTTCTATATTAGACTGGAGGGAAATGTGGCCAAGAAGGGAGAATAACTTGCTCAAGGCCTTGTAACTCATAAGTGATAGTGTCAGAACCTGAACCCAGGTCTCTGTGGCTCTGAGACACAAGTGTTCTAAAGTCACGCAGATTCGATGGCCTTAATTATTGATGGGCTGTGGCGGGGGTGGGGGTGGGGCTGGGGGCTGTGAGCAGGAGAAGCGGTCTAGAATCATTTCTAGGTTTCTGATTTGGGTGGTCTGTCGGAAAGTTAGTGGTGCCCTATCCAGGATAGGGAGACCCTGCCTCCTATAAATAGTTCCAGTCCCTAATTAGCATCAAGATAATTTTTTATGTTAAAAATGAGATTTTGGCCAGAGTTACTGGAATTCTTGTTTTAATCCTTCACTTGGTTTTGCCTCCAGTAGACTGGCTAAATTGTGAATCAGAGACCTCTCATTAATTTAAAACTGTCTTGAACGCAAAATAGTCAAGCTATGAAGCTAATGAATGAGCTGCGTTCCTGTTACCTTTATGCTCATTCCCCCAGAGTCTTTTTCCCTGACGGTCAGCAGGTATCATGTTATGGCAGTGAAAGCTATTAGGTAGTGCTTGTAGTCTGAAAAGTAGAAAAGTCAAGCATGCTGGAGGAGCCCTGGCCTATTAAGGAGAGAGAAGTCTGGTTCTGATTACCGATAATTATAGATAAGCTGGAGCCGACAGTCATTTTCTGACCACAAACTCAAATCAATCAATTAAAAACTGCATGTAGCTGTACCACGGCTAATCAGTCCCAGGCACTTCAGGATGATCCATTAAGTCCTACCTCGACCATGTCATGGTTGCTGTGTTCCATCTGCTACTCCGACAGTAGATCAAATACACACCTCATTTTATACTCTCCGACTAATCAAGAATGCTGTTAACAGTGTCAGCCTTCCATCCACTTACTGAAATCACCCGCCTTGTACAAGAAGTTCAGGGACTGAGTCATCATTTCCTCTTCTGAAGCCAGGCGTGCAAACCTAAGAAAAATGGTTACTCGCAAGCAAAAGCAACCGTTGTTGAAGCATTTCCCTTGCTGCGTTGCCCACTTAGGTAAACAGAGGAGGGCGGGGCTTCCAGAGGTGGGTGGCTGTGGCCTTCCATGGGACCCAGAAGGTGGTCGCACAAAGAAGAGGTATTTGGGGGAAGTGAGGTTTAGCTTCAAAACATGGCCTTTGGAGAAGGCTAAATCTTGGTCACTGCCTTGCTTCCTTGGGAAGCCAAGGGTAAATCATGGCTTCCCAAGGAAGAAGATTTCTTTTTTTTTTTTTTTTAAGATTTTATTTTATTTATTCATGAGACACACAGAGAAAGGCAGAAAGAGAAGCAGGCTCCATGCAGAGAGCCCAACGTAGGCCTTGATCCTGGGACTTCAGGATCACACCCTGGGCTGAAGGCAGGTGCTAAACCGCTGAGCCACCCAGGGATCCCCCAGGAAGCAGATGTCAATGCAATCTAATGAAGAAGGCTTTTATTCAGAGGTGGCAAACCAGTAGCCCGTCCATTAAAAACCACGAGGCAGACGTGGCTTGTGGCTTGTGGGACCCCCCCCCAGAGTGTTTAAGACAAAATCTGAATAGGTTGCCAACATTTAGGATCAAGGAGTTGTACAAGATCTTACATTGGTGGCCTGTTGTTGTTGTTGTTGTTGTTGTTATTGTTGTTGTTACTGAAACTCTGAAAGATTCAGAGACTTGGAGCCCAAACTCTCCCACCCCCAGCCCCAGCTGGAGGCTGTTTCCTTTGGAAAGAACTTGTTCTTTCCAGCTCACCGCATTCCCCACAACCTTCTTTGGACCTACATCAGCCTCCTTCACTCATTTATGTTAACTTCCTGGCTCTTGCAGCTTTTTTGAAATTGTGATCCGTACTAAATACCGAAGCACTTTAGGAAGTGAAGATCGCTCTGCCCTTTGAGATGCTCAATGAGGGTCTTGAAGATTGCTTGATGAGGATAGAGCAGAGGGTGTACCCTTGGCAAAAGCAACAGTGCCCCTGCTCTGGGCCCCATTTTGTAAGAGGGCCCTGCCTTGGCCCTCCTCCAATTGTGCTCAACCCATGGGAATAGTGGCCCCTGTTCTCCTGGGGACGAGTTCTCCTAGATCTTCAGACATTTACTCCTCACTCCAGACACCCAAGCTTTCCCATGCTTGTCCTCTTGAACATGGGCTGTGCTGCTGCTGATGTACTGGCCCCTGGGTGTGTGGGATGAGCAAGGGAAAGCTGTTCAGTAGGAAGGATGTATTTAGTGCTTGGATATGTGGGGTTTGGGGCGCACAGACCAGAGACCCCTTGCAATCAATGTAGGACAGGACTTGAAGTGGGCAAAGAAGGTGAGCCGGGGGCCTATGTACTTCTTCCCAGGGTTTATCCTGAGCTCATATTTAAAGTGCGGTGTCCCTAAAATTCTCTTATGTTCCAGCAGTGGCAGAAATCCTGTGCTTGGGAAAGCACTGGATAGAAGGAGGTCTCAAGAGGGGCAAGTACATACCACTCTAGAATACGATAGCTTTCCTTGGCAAGAAGAAAAGAAGAAGCACTATGTGTTAGAGTACCTCCAGGCCACTTATATTACTCCTTTTCCTATTTATGAAGTATTAAGTCATAGGATGTGGTACTGCCCTGGCTGTTTTGGAACGTGTAGCCTTTAAAGCTGGACAGCATGCTATTCTCTTTGGAGCATTATTGCTGAATTCTCATGGCTTTTCTTTACTTTATCTGATCATGGGCACCTCGGCTCTGCCTCTGTTTCCAGTTGATCTAACCCCCTTTGGTGGGACACCCCCCCACCCCCTCTTATGAACAAGAGCTTTTGGTTCTAGGACAAGAAGAACCATTTGTCAAAGCAGCCTGGAGTTCACAGGGTTCCCACAGCTTCTTGTCTTTAAAAGAGGCGACCAGGCCCATGACTCCCACTTGTTTGCCAGATGAAAACGGCTTTCTCATCCAAAGGCCATCACGAGGTGGCGGTGTTACCATAGAGCGTGCCTCCTCCATTAGGGCATTTCATTTTGGTGACTTTTGCATCATCCCTCAGGTTATAATAAGAAACACATTATCTTTTGAGTAAAAACAACAGCAACCTGGTCAATTGGGCAGATCTGATTAAATTCGTTTTCATCAAATTTAACTTCAGGCAAATGGATGGGATGAATAAATTGGCCAGGTGCTAAATTAGCCAAATCCTGATGAACGAACGGGGTTGGGCTTACAAACACAGCCATGGGCTATCAGGGTTACACCATCCCTTACAGCTGCCAGAAAGGAGAGCCATGCTCCCAGTGTTCAAAAATGCCCCGTGTCAACACTTTTCCTTTATCTCCCATCATTTTGGCCATGCTAAGACTCACTACACCATCAAGTAAACTTCAGTATTTGGCCACAAATCACAGAGTTGTAGAGACGTTAATAGCAAGTGGACTATCATCACTTTCCATAATGAGAGTAATAGAAAACAGATATCAAAAAGTCATTTCTTTGATTGCCAACTTATTCTTGCCATCTCATTTGACCTTAGGAAGAAAATACAATCCTGCCTATGGCAGTATTGGCTTATTCACTTGTTGAAAGGACTGCAACTTGTCATGAATACACGATTTGTGTTTGGGCGTTTACCACAAGCCAGTCCTGAAGATTTTTTTTTTCCATTCAAAATTAAAAAAAAAAAATTTGCTATTAGTTTCTTTGTTCATTATCATTCTCCAAAATGATGTATTTAGAAAATGTTAGAAATCATTCCAAGTATCACTGTATTATTTTGCATAGGGAGGAAGTTATTCTAAAAATTACAGAAGGCAGTGTGCTTCCATCCCCCCCTTTGTGGATTCTCAACCTGGGCTGCACATTGGAATCATCTGGAAAAGGAAAAATAAAATAGGATGAAATCAGAGAGGAAAACAAACCATCGGAGACTTTTAACTTTAGGAAACAAACTGAGAGTTGCTGAAGGGGAGGTGGGTGGGGGGATGGTGTAACTGGGTATGGGCATTAAGGAGGGCACTTGATGATGGGACACCTGGGTGGCTCAGTGGTTGAGCATCTGCCTTCGGCTCAGGGCATGATCCCAGGGTCCTGGGATGGAGTCCCGCATCATGCTACCCTTAGGGAGCAGGGAGCCTGTGTCTCCCTCTGTCTACATCTCTGCCTTTCTCTCTGTGTCTCTCCTGAATAAATAAATAAAATCTTTTTATATATATATAAAAAAAAGGGAAGGCACTTGATGGAATGAGCACTGGGTGTTGTCTGCAACTGATGAATCACTAAACTCCACCTCTGAAGCTAATAATACACTCCATGTTAGTTAATTGAATTTAAACAAAAAATTAAAAAAATAAAAATGCTTATTGTTGGGTTTCCAACCCAGACTGATTTTATTGGTCTGGGTGTGGCACGGGCATTAGCAATTTTAAAAGCTCTCCAGGTGATTCTAACGTTAGGTAACATTTGAGAACCACTGATCTAGTATAGCCTGGTGATTCGCAAACTTTAAAGGGCATATGGATCTCCTGGAGAACTTGTTAAAACACAGATTGCTGGTCTGCACTCCTAGAGATTCTGATTCTCCAGGTCTGGGGTGGAGCTCAGAAATGTGATGCAGGTGATGCTGGTGATGGCCATACCTCGAGGAGCACTGGGGTAGCTCATTTATCTTTTCCTGGAGGCAGAACAGGCAAAGACTCTTGAGGAAAAGCGAAATGTCAAATGTGTTCACCAGACTCTTTTAAAGGGACTCTCTTAAATCCTATAAGGGAACGCATCAGATGTGTTAGATTGTATCGGAGGAGGTGCCAAGCCAGTAAACAAACTCCCGAAACTCTGTGGGATTGTTTTAATAACTGGAATGTCAACACAAAGCTTAATTTATGTAGGAAGAAAACTGGGAATTAACAAAAAGAAAATCTGATCACATGGACTAAAATTTCAAATTGCTTTCTAATCCAATGCCAAGTAGAAACAGAGGAAGGAATTAGGACAAGAATATGAGGGACAAGAGAAGGAAATCTTTATCATACAATCCCATGCAAATTTTTTCTAGGTGTCTCCGCACTTGGATTTTAGATCTAGACAGGCTTCAGCTTGATTTTTGTTGTGAGATTACTAGTTTTATAACTTGATAGGCTGACCAACCATCTCAGTTTATCAAGGACTTCTCCGTTATAGCACTGGAAGACTTGCACACTGGAAAATCCCAGTCTTTTGCCCCCTGGGATGGTTGGTCAACCCTAAAATGAGCAAGCAATTTAATCACTCCCAAGCTCACTGTCTTTACTATAAAAAATGGATGATAATGCTTATCTCAGGGAGTTGCTGAGAGGATTAAAAGCCATACAGTGTGAAGCACCCTGTACGAACCTGGCTTTAAAGAGAAGTCAAAAAATAGTGGCTTTGACTAATAACTTTTTCCTGGCTGTAAAGCTTTGGAATGGGAGGCTCCTTACACCAAAAACCTGTGCCAAGTGCTTTAGGAAGTACCTATTTTGGTCTCATGGAGTGTTTGGTGATGACAAGGAATAATGGTTTTCTAGACCGAAGGAGAGTTCTGAGCATTTGCTAGTTAACTCTCAAAGTCTTCCAGTGATAAAATTTGATCTATATCAGATATGTGCTGAACCTAAAATTTAACTTTATAGAAATTCTCTGATAACTGCACACAGTTGCCAAGTTGAAGAAAACCCAGTAGCAGAATTCTGACTTATTTTTATTTATTTTTGAGAGAGAGAGCATGAGCACATGAGAATAGGAGCAGAGGGAGAAGGAGAGAAAGAATCCCAGGCTGGCTCCATACTGAGCATGGAACCCAATGCAGGGCCCAATCTCAGGTCCCTAAGATCACGACCTGATCCAAAATCAAGAGTCCAATGCTCAATTGCCTGAGCCATCTGGGTGCCCCAGTACCAGAATTCTGACTTAAAGCAGATGGATTTGTTGGTGTTTGTTCACATTATGAAGATCCTTCTTTCATTCATCATGGGGTCCCTCTCAGTGACTCGCTCCACTAGTGACTTTCTGTGCTCATGGGATACTATGTCTGTGCTGCCCAGCATGGTAGCCACTAGCCACATGCAACTATAGACCACTGGAATGTGGCTTTGGCAACTTAGGAATGAAATTTTAAATTTCATTTAATTGTAATTAATGTAAATTGGGATTGCCTGCCTGTGGTTAGTGGTTGTATCAGAGGAGGAGGGGCTCTGGTACATCTGATAGAGCTTACCGTTGATGATTAACAGAGTTGAAAGGTTAGAGACCGATGATAATGACATTTCAGTTAGAATGGAGAATGAGTTCTTTCTGAAATATAACTCAAGTGACACATAAGCATTTACTGAGCAACAGAATACTAGTGAGCGCCTTTGCAGAATGCCTCTGACATAACCGGTAGCCTCGGTAAAGGACACCTAGCAGAGGCTGGAGGTCCTGGGATCTGAGTCCCAGTGGTGGGTCTCGTCTGATCTAACCTGCTGTGACTCCTTGAGCAACTCACTCACCTGCACTGGACCATTTTTCGCTGAGGTCCTATAAAATGCTAACATCTTTTGAAAAGAAGCACATTTGCATATTATAGCTAACTTTTTCTTTTTTTTTTTTTTTTTTTAAAGATTTTGTTTATTTGAGAGTGAAAGCATGAGAAAGAGAGGGAGAAAAAGAGAGTGAGAACAGGGGGGAGAGAGCGAAGCAGACTCCCCGCAGGGAGCCCGATGTGGCGCTTGATCCCAGGACCCTGAGATCATGACCTGAGCTGAAGGCAGACGTTTAACCGACTGAGCCATCCAGGTGCCTCCGTAGCTAACTTTTTCTTGGTGGGCACATCTAAAAGCCATTCTGATCCTAGCATTGTTGAAAGACTAAGGAGGGAGGCAATCTTACAGTCAGAAAAAATGTTTTCTCTGGAGAGAATCTGGGCTACAACAATTGAAATTCATGAACACTCAGTCTTTATTGGCTATGAACACAGTCCCATGACGGATGGCTAAAACAAATTCTCTGCTTTTTTATTACTTATAACCTGGTTGGGGAGGGAGGGAAGTAAGACAAACTCTACGTGACCCCGGACAGAATGAAATAAATGTGTGGTATCCGTACAATGTGGGGTGGAACCCGAAAGTAGGACAGTTCTTTCGTAGGGATGTGGGCAAGGTGGGTGGCATGTGGCTACTCAGGCCTGAAAGAAGAATCTGGGGCCTTCAACAGAATGAGGAATTAGAGCTTTGACCAAGCCCACTGGCTTAAGGACACAGAACATTTGCACAGGGTAATTGTTCTTGCTTTTTATCATGCCAAAGCGATTCAAAATTTACACTTCTAGAGAACAAATAGGATGATGACTTCTGCTCATGACTTACACGGCTCACTTCTTTTACTGTGGACAATTCTGCTGTCTTTTCCGTGATTGTAAACTCACCTGCCACTCCCTTCCCAAATGCTTCTGTTTTAGAAGAACATTCTAGGTGATTCTAGGGACCCCTGTGAGGAAAACCTGGGAGATATGATGGTTTCCAACATGTGCTCGTTATGATGCAATTTCACTCACCAAAACAATTTTGAGGACCTGTGGTGTAGGCTATAATGGGATTATACCTGTATTTGATCTTGCAACCTGAAGTCAGCTGCTAATTAGACTGTGTATTTATCTTTTTCTTCTAAGTGCCTATTAACACTCAAATGCCCCCACACAAAAAGCCTATACAAACAACCTCTACCAAGGCTCCTGTACCTTCTGGTGCCTTTCCAGACCTCCCTCACACAATTTTCTTAATTATATCTTCCGCCGTCCCCAGCTGTACCACTGGAGCAGCTGCCACTAATCCTAAATAAATATTTCCTGTTCTCCTTAGAAACAATTAAACCCAGCCTTTACCAGACCGTTGGCATGGAAGGATCACACTGATGGTGGCGCAACAGTTGCTCTTTGTCCTTGTGAACTGAGCAGAGACTAATTCTAGACTCTTCTTACTGAAGTCCTTTGTCTCGAAACAGAATAGCCTCGGCTGGTATGTCTATAGGCTTTTGGTTAATGCATAGAGAAATTGGTGCTCTTAGAAAATCACTCCCAGGAGCATTCCACCCCCTAGGCAACAGAAACAGGTGGGATATGTGTCAACAGATGCGTGTCAGCCTTGGGGTGAGGGGTGCTGATAGACTTGGCTAGCTTCCAGAGGGCTGGAGCTGATGAGGCCGACACCAAGTCTTCTTCCAGCCTCTGCCTTTCCAGTGGACCCAGAGGTCCTGAGATGCTGGTTTTCAAACTTGCCTTCTCCCAGGTATCACCTGGAGGGTTTTAAAAAACACAGAAGTCTGAACTTTACCCCAAGAGAGCATAGGGATGGCCTTGGTCATTAGGATGTTTGAAAGGCCTCTGGGTGATTCTGATGGCAACAAAATAAGAGCTCTGCTGGCTTGAATAAACTCCCCTCACACACTTGCTCATTCTTCAGGCGCATTTTTTCCCTGCTGTGGTTCCCTCTGATTGCCAAGAAGACCAAGGCAGATGAGACTGGGCTTCAGACCTTGATTGTTGGCCTGGCTCTGCTTCTAACTGCAGAACCAGCCCAGAGGAAGAGAATATTGAAACGGTATATCCTGCCCCTCCAGGCCTAGCCTCTAATTTTCTTTGGTTTGACTACTCACACAGGAGTGCTTCCTAGCAACTAAGCTAAGAAACAGGTTTAGTTCAAAAGGATTCCCAAGATGGCAGAGCAAGCAATCTTCCCCTTGTCCCCAAGTATAGTTGCCACTGTTCCATCCTGGAGAAGTTATCAGGAGAGGGTGCTGTTTGACACGCCGTGTCATGTCTGTATAGGCTGAGCCGAGCTACCTGTAGGACCAAACAGGCCTCATGCAACCCACCTGAGACCCTTCACTGGTGTCTCTCAGGTCTTGTGTGAGGTCTTATTGTGTGCTTTGAAGTCAACTTTCAGAGGCTCTTTTTCCCTTATCAATATGGAGAGATGCTATATCCAGAGAGTAATGTAAATTTGGACTGTGTGCAAGTGCTGAGACCCTAGTTTCAGGTAGCCTTGGCCAGCTTATCATACAGGCCAACGAGCAGCCTTTGGAAAGTCCGCTCGACGAGAAAGAGATCAAATGGTGCCAGAGTGGCAATTCTCTCAGAGGCAGCTCATCCATCATTTCAACTTCGTTTCATTTACAATAAGCACTTTCAATTCCTACCTTAATTAAGGAGCTGAAAAGCACATGGTGGGGCATAAATACAGCCAGTGTGAGCTCTGGGTAAAATCTATGTGTCCTTGACAACAATGGCCACTTGAGTATTTGGTTTTCCGGGCCTTCCTGTGTGGAGTAAGGCAGGGGTTTCAGGACTCACAGGTGCTAACTGTTGACCCTAAGAGTTCTCCATCCCTCATGGAGTCTGTGCTGTCAGTCAGCCAACACGATTTATTGAACTCCCACTCATTGTTGAGCTGGGGAAAGCTTCAGAGTAAGCCAATAACACGTGCGTTAAGGTGCACTATGATTCCTGTGAGCCAGGCTGTGTGAGGGGGTGGGTGTGGATTTTTCCTTAAATGTGGATGAGGCGACACCATGGCCTTTATGCATTTATTAACTCAGCTAGCAGCAGCCTTTGGATCTCTAATGGTGCAAGTCACTGCTAGATTTTGAAGGCGATGCAGACAAGACAGTCTTTATGCCCACAGACCTCACACTATCGCAAAATGGGGGAAGGGGGCGGTGAACACAATGTAGTGAAAGCTTAGCACTTACCACAAATGTTCTGGGCACTTTACATTCTTTAGTTCATTTAAATCTCACAGCAACCCTTTGAAGGAGATGCTTTCCATGCACCCTCTTCTTCCAACTGAGTGGTTGAAGAGTTCGAAGCCGAGAGGTTTAACTGAGGTCATAGGGCTCAAAGTGGTGAAGTGGGTCTGACCCCCCCTCTCTTCTAATCTAGTGCTTCCTAGGAGTGTCCTAAGAGAGGCCAAGAGAAAGGAACACATGGAGAGGTGGGGAGACACTTATTCTAGTCTCCGGAATTATGAAGGCTTTGTTACAGATCAAGGAGCCCAAACGTTTAACTCTCATTCATTGTTGGTTAACCTTAAAAATGCCCACTGCCAAGCAAGAAGGGTCTTGCAAAGGAGAGCAGAAAAGAATGAAGCCCCAAGGTGAGAGCAAGGAAAATAAGAAATTGGAGCTCGGGCAAGTGGAAAGCTGGCTGGTGGTAACTGCCACCTGTGTGCTTTGCCGCTCTCCCACCTGAAGTCGCTGAGCACTCCCAAGTGGATTTTCCCCTCACCCACTTAAAACCAGCCCTTAATCTTTTAGATCAGTTTAGCAAACACTCTAATGATAAGGCTGATAATGAAACCTCTTTCCTGAGTCGCCTGGAAGAGCTTGGGGGAATGTTTTGGATGCTTGCTCCTTCTCAGATCTTTGAAGGCGGAACCTAGGAATTCCCCACCATGGGGGCTCCAGGCTCCCCATGCTGCTTTCAGGAGCTCACAGAAATATCCAGGGCAAAGAAGCACCTGGGGTTTCTCGGGATGAATTCGTTACTTTCCATTACTGCCATGTAGGAAAATGTAGGGCCACTTCGTGATTGTGTTCTTTGGTTTGACTTGGAGTCATAATGTGTTTTCAGGATCCTTGGTCTAAGTCAAGAATAAAAAAAATATAGTGTTTCATTTCTTTTGAATAGCAGTTTCTAGTTATAATTAGCCACGAATATTTAAACCCTCCAGGGCTGCCTCCATTTTTCTTAGAGAAAACCAAAGACTTCACAATGGCCCACCTGTTTTACACAATTTGTACCTCCTTCCCACTGCCTTGCAGCATTATGGCCTTATCTTTCTGACTTCATCTTTTATTGCTTTCCTCTTTGCTGTTCTATTATCCAGCCACACTGGCCTCATTTCTGTTCCATGTGTATGCCAGGTAGGCTCCCACCTCAGGGCCTTTGCACTAGTGATTCCCTCTCCTGGAAGGTTTCCACTTGAAATGTTCCTGTGGCTATTTCAGTTTCAGTTGTCTTATCTTCCTCAAGAGAGGCCTTCCCTGATCACTCAATTTAAAATTGCAACGGCCTTTCCTCTTATTTCCCTTTCAGGCTTTAGTTTTCTTGAGTACTCATCAACTTCTAATACTTTTTTTTTTTTTTTTAACTTCAGGAAAATGTAAATTTCATGAGGGAAAACTATGTGTGTCTTAATCATGACTGGGTGTTCGATATAGTTCCAGACACATAGTGAATGTTCAATAAATGCTTTAAAAAATTTCTTCAACCGACATTAAAAATAGAGTTAAGTCACCCCAGCAGCAAGGAGCAAACCTAGCATCCAGAGCTTGGTGGTATCTAATATCACCCTCAAATAAAAGGAACCAGGGCTCTTTGGAGAAATGGCTGATTCTACGACTGGGTAGGAAATATGTAGGATGAACCTGGAGTATCCTGTAGTGCCAGAAAGTGAGGAAGTACTAAAAGCAAAAAAACGAAATAAAACCCCATACCAATCAATCAAACAAAAAACAGAACAAGAAACCCCTGGACTGATGGAGTTATGTTTAAGGGATACAGGAACCAGCTGGTGGAGCTCCCAGTGCCAAAGCTGGAAAAATTTGTGCAAGAAAATAAAGTAGCATTGAATTACAACACAAGGTATAAAATAAATATCCATGAAAAAGTATCCATGAGTCCATATTGATATAGGTAATGATTGGCTAGGAATTAGGAGAGAAGACACAAATCTTCACAGAAAAATTGCAAATTTGATGCAGATATTCTTCCCCGAAGGAGGAAGACTATAACTCCCTGTTCCTTAAGTGTGGGCTGCAAATAGTGATTTCCTATCAAAAAGTACAGTAGAGAGTGAGAGAGAGAGAGAGAGAGAGAGAGAGAGAGAGAGAGAGACATAACTTTCCAGTGGAAAAACCTGACAAACACTACTTCAGCCTGGTGTTCAAGGTCAGCATCAAGAGTGATAAATCATGGTGATAGTAGGCATCCTTTAACGATATGATGAAAATGACACTTCTCCCTTTCCAGTCTTCCTACCCAAAACCCATAAGCCCAGTCTAATCATGAGAAAAACCTCGGACAAGTCTCCACTGAGGGACGGTCCATGAAATACTCAACCAGTACCCTTCAAAACTGTCAAGGTCATCAAAAAAAAAAAAAAATAAGGAAAGGCAGAGAAACTCACAGCAAAGAGGAGTCTAAGGAGACATGACAACTCAAAGTAATGTGGTCTCCTGGATGGGATCCTGGAACAGAAAAAGACTTAGGGAGAACTGAGGAAATCTAAATATACTGTGGACTTTCAGTTAATAATTCTGTGTCAGAGTTACAACAAATGTAATATGCTCTTGCAAGAGATTACTAATAAGGGAAATGGATGTGGGGGACAGGGAAACTCTGTAATATCTTTGCATTTTTTTCTGTAAAACCCAAAACTGTTAAAAAAAAAAAAAAGTAAAAAAAACAATAACAAAAAACAAAACCAAAAAACCAAAACCACCCGGAGCCAAATCCAAATTAGTTAGGAAGCCAGAAAACCATTAATGTATCTTGAATATGTCAGTTCCAGTTGGAAACGCGCCAGCTCTCTGAGAATGATTACACTGACAGCTCTATTAATCTCCTGATACTGGTCATATCACACTCCTTTTAAATTTAGAAATGAAGTAAATGGTCATTTTTCTTCCCACCATTTTTTCCTTTGCTCTTGGTGTTATAGCCTTGAGGTAATCTTTGAAAGCACACTGATTTTCCAAAGAATGCAAAAATTAATAATTCTGCCTCTTATTTCTTAAACTTGCTGTCACTTTCCTCCAATATCTCTTATTTTATCAATGCTTTATTCCAAAATTGTTGTCTTGTTTTTGTTGTTTTGGTCTCTGGGGCATAAAATTGGAGACTTTTCTTAGTCTTCCGGAAGAGCAAGTTGCCACTCACATGACCCATAATCTGACACCTTTATATATTTTTATTTTTTTTATTATTTTATTTTTATTTATTTTTTGTTCTTTATATATTTTTAACCTAAAGTATTTGAGGTGAATTGTCCATAATCTCTCCCTAGGTGGAATTTTTTTTTTTTTTTAAGAATAATAAAATGACGTAGTGATTCATATTTTTGCTACAGTGCACATTTTCATCTGGAAGAAAATCCATCAATTGAAAAAAATAGAATTGAATAAAAATTAGTAATTAGTTTGTTATGTTTTGGATGTTGAACGAAGCCCCAACCAAAAAAATATTTGGCTTTGGTTTCTCAGCATGTGGCTGTGACTCAGTGATTCTCCTTTGATCTCTTACCCTTTGGTACTTTGTTTCTCTGGGATGTGAAAAAAAAAAAGTTAACAATATTGGCTTCAGTCAGCTGGGCTGAGTCTCTTTTTAACCATCTATTTTAACTACACCTGAGAATGTCAACCTTGGATTTGGATTTGCTTGGCTTTTTCAGGGTGTGTAAACATTGTAAAATAAAAATACTAGAATCCAAGTGCAAAACCCGGTTTGCACCCCACCTCCCTGTGCTGCTCTTGAACTGTGTAACCCCGGTCAGGGGATCCAACTGCTCCAAACCTTGCTTCCTTCACTTGCAAAGTGGTGGCTGAACTGTCTTTCCTGCCCACTTTCCTTCCACATTGGGTTGGGAGGAAGAAATAAGAGAAAAGATGCAAATATTTCATGTAAACCACAGACCATGATAGAAAGGTGAGTGATCATTATTAGAAACTTGTGCAGTCATTAACATGTATATTTTTCCTTACAGTTTTTAAAAATAACTTTTGGAGAATTCTTAGAATTATTTTTAGCTGGTTTAGAGTGCTTGTATCTGCTGTGCCCCGGCCCTTATCTGGGCTTTCTGCTGCACAGCTGGTCCTCCTCTGACCTAGACCTCGCCTGGGCTTCCTAATTGACAGGGCTCCTTCTCCCTTAAATTTTTCCTGCCCCTCAATTCTTTCCATTCCATGGACACACCAAGAAAATTTCTTTCTGGCTTCAGATATCAATTTCACCTCTCTGAGCTTTAACTTCCTCACCGTTGAAGGGGATAATGATAATAATGCCCATGATATTGGGTTGCTTGGGGGATTAATGCCTTGATGTGTTTGAGGTGACGGTACCGTAGGAAACGTAATAGGACCTCAGCAAATATTTGTGGGAGAAGTGGATGGATTTCCTTCCATGGATTTCCAAGTGCATCATGCTTTCTGGGTTGCTTGTTTCCCTGGTTCTGATCATAAACCCAGTTCTTCAGCACCTCCGAGGGCCCATGGCCTGAGTCGAGAACTGTGTGGTGAGCAAGGCCATTTTGATGATGGCGAAAAAAAGAAATTTATCATCTAGATCTACTCTTGGTCAAACCCTGTCCTTTTTTTGTCAGGCTTGGATGGGCCCGGTCAGAAAGAGCATATTGTAAAAACTTAATGGAACTGGAATGAGGGAACAGTCCGTTTGCCCATCTTCCTTGGCTGTGTCACTCTGCACAGCCTGATCAGGGAGCAGGTGGCGGGTAGCTCAGGCTGCTAGGTGCTGCCCGTCTCTGCACTTATCATGTGGCTTAGCCAAGTGTTTCAGCATCCTCAGAAGACCCGACATCTGGGAATTTTGCTGCTAACACTCCTGCCAGTCCTGCCCGACAATGATTCTCAGAAGCTCTTGCAGTGATTGACAGAGTGATGAGACCTGTGTGTGGCAACCATGCCCTAGAGATAGAGGTGCATCTGAGCTGCACTGTGCAGAGAGGGGAGGAGAGGAGAGTGGATGGAAGGAGAGGAGGAATGGTGAGCCAGCATGCTCTGAGTGTGTGCCGTGTGCCAAACACTAGTCCACGTCCTCCCAACCTGTTGCATTTTGGCCTGTCCTCGGCACGTCAGCACTCAGTACCATCTTGCCTGGATTGGCTGTTTGATTTTCTCATGGACAGCTTCTGACTGCCTGCCTTCAGGAATACAGGAACGAGTCTGTGGGCTGTTGCAATTTTGCTCTCCCTGTAGCATTCACTCAGGACAAAGCACAAAGGACCTACAGTAGGGACTTGGTAACCCCTTGGGGACAAGGTGGAGGATGCACAGCTGTTGCTGAGATGGAGTCTGGGCCTTGGCCATATGGAGTCCACCTGTGGTCTCTCCTGGGCGGGCAGTGGGGCCTCAAAGAGTTGTTGTTTCCTTTTAAAAAATCTATTAATGGTGATGGAAATCTCTGGGGCTTCCAGGAAACACTTCTGGAGGAAAACTTTTTCAATATAGATGCTTTTCATTATCTTTGCCCTGTTGGGGGGTGGGGGGCAAGAACTCTTGTTTACTCCTATCTTTTGAAGTTCTCATTCTCCCCAGAGAACATGAAGCCAACGGTTTTACTTCCCGTCCCACTATGGGTTGCTGACCCACGTCCTTGGTCAATTCTTAGTCTCCAACGTTTTTTCAATTGGCCACAGTTAATGGGGCACCCATGTGGCTATTTTAAGACTTTTCCCGAGGTAGGGAGCCTCCGTGACATGCATCAGTACCTGCCTGTTATTTGTGTTACGTGTATGTTTAATTTATTTCTCTGGAGAACTCCATGCTTATCCAGCCAGGTACCATAAATCTCTTCTAAAATGTCATAGCTTGGGTTAAGTTCAGGGCTATTAGACTCTAAGGACTGTGTTGGATCAATCAAGCTCTGTATTTGTTCCTTGTGTGCCATTCCAGACACAGGAGTACATTGCGATTTAAAAATGTACCCTGAAAAATAAAAAGAAAAAAATGTACCCTGATTTTCAATATTCTCCTGGCTTTCTGGCTACATCCATGGTACTCTGGGAAGCAGCAGGGAGCAATGATAGCTAACATCAACCTTTTGGCCAGTAACTAAATGGGAAGAACATGAGGAAGTCTGAGAAGGCTCATTCCAAGCAGGATGAGACCCAGAGATACCTGGAAAAGAACTTTTAGAAATATTTCTGAATTGGATTGCAAAGCTGAGTATGCACGAAGCCAAAAGTCTTTTTACCTAGAAAACGTCAAAGCATCCAGTGGCCAAAAGGTGGCACTCCTCACCCACCATTTATTTCTTTCCGCAGTAGGGCCATCTTCACGTGTTCTTCTGTTCCTTCTATTAGTTCTTTCATAATAAAATATTATACCCTCATCCTCTCCTGGTAAAACATAGCAATAAAACAGACCTTATTCTCTGGGTTGATCTGTGTTTTGAGACATGCCAGTCCTCATCCCTCTGGGTGGACAATGCATAAGGTAAACTGTTTGCATTTTCAGTAGAGCTTGGCTTATAGCTCTGTGTGCATCTAAGACTATGCCATATTATTAAGCACCTTTACTATAAAATCATCTCTGACCAGATCCAAGATTGTAATTTGTCTCCAGAGTTTACCTCTCGCAATTTCATAAACCGTGAAAACACAGCTGGAGCAATTTACAATCTGTGGAAAAACTCTTGAGTATTTTTGCTGAAGTACTAATTCAGGGATCATGCTTTGTTATTTCCTGTTTCATTGTTGTTTGTAAAACTAGTTAATGGCCAATGGGCTGTTTCAAATTTGCCTGGCCCCTCAACACTGTTGTGTGCACCTCCCATTGGGGCATGCATGGCATGAATTGGGTGCAGCGTGACAGCAGAGCAGCACTGATTTGAGAATGAATTCAAGAACACATCACTGAGGATGAAATCAGAGCAGCGATTTGGAAAGAAGCTAGGCTTATAATCTCTGAGTTATATGAATGTGGAGCCAGAGGCTTTCAAAAAATCAGATCCCACTCTGTTATAGCTTTTTATCAGCCCCAAATATTTTTGAGATAGACTTCCAGAATCAGCGCTACAATGTAAGGGAGACTTTTGCAGGCTCCTGACTTATGGGCCATTAGAAGCAAAGACATAAAACATGATGGAGAGCAACACGCCAGCACTGAGTCAAGGTAGAAAGCAAGAAGATTAACTCCAATAATGCCTCCCGCTAACCTAGAATTTGGAAATCTAGAAACCTCAGTCATTTAATACACAGGCACAAAATCATACATGGGTTAAAAGAGTTTCTGAGCCACATGGAAAAGTATTATCATAAAGTACAAGTGCTTTTATTTATAGGAATAAAGCCTATAGGAGCTTTAGGACTTTCATGCCTGGTGTTATTCAAGGTAGGTGCTCAATAAACATTTATGAAATGGATGGATGAGGAGTGGGGAGAAGCAGAACTGCAAGGGAAGCATGCTTTCTGAGCTCAATGTCATGAAAGGATGTCAGGGAGGAACCTTGCCTTGCACTCCCCAGCTCTCTTTCTGAAGGCACCACCACTCTAGCACAATTAAGTGATTGAGGCTTTCTAGGTAAACTGTATTTGTTGACAAAACGTGGAATTACGTTTAGAATACCCTATTCATTAAGACTGAAGTGTATGTATTAAAAGTGGTTAGAATTAAAAACAACTCACGCTAATAAAAGGTCAAGCTTAAATTATTTTAAACATTCCCCACTGGCTAAAAATTGAATTCGATTCTAGAATAGTGGTAAACAAGTCATTTAGGGTGTTCACCTAGATTGTGTGTTTCATACCTTTATGGTGCAAAAATCATGAGACATTGGTACATTTAAAAAATATACTTATGGAGACCAAGTGCATTTGAACAGAACTGATCCAGAATACTTGTAGTTCTGGTTCAAGTTCCTCTGTAAAGCAGTGATCAGAGGAAAATATTCAGTGCTACATCAAACTCGATTTATCACATGGATGTGTGTATATTGATAAACTTTGGGATGACTTTCTTAGTCCATAGGTTATTCAATAAGGCAAGACAAAGAAATTAGGCAAAATGCTGAGACATCATGCCCCTCATCTCTCTTGTCAGCATAAAGAAACTGCATTATGAAAATTATCTCATTTTTCAGCTTGCTCATGGGCCAACCAAATATTGTGGCTTCTAGTACTCTCTAGGTTGGGGTGGAGAATCTCACACACCTTGGTATGTGGAAGATGAAGTAAAGAAGCAAGAGGTCTTTAGTTCTCCTAACCCAAAATGTTTTCTCATCAAGCTCCAGGAGACATTTCTGAAAAGGTTCCTTTGGTGTAGTTTTGAAATGTGTTCGATAGTTTCTTTTACCTCTTTAAACGTGTAGGAGAAACAAGACTTCAAGTAGTGTCTCTCTGTGTTTCTTCAACACATTCAATCACTGATTTCCCAGTAATCTTACCAATATTCTTAGCACATTGGTAGTGTTCTTCATTACTGCTACTGAATTTTAGAAGTAAAGTCAGATCATGGTTACAAGAGTTTACATGCTCAGCTTCAGGCCATTGAGAGTCATAGAGCAAGCCTGGGACATTGTGTATCTTTAGATCTTTGACTGTAGTGTTCAACTCTTCCGAGATTCTGCAGTCTACACATTTGCTAGCTCTAATTCCACATTTTTGAAGCAAGAAGATGCTCTTTAATGTATTGGGTTAATTTTTTAAATGTAGATTTTTTTTTTTCACCTTTATAGGTTGATGTTGAGTTTCCAGAAGATCCTTTAAGTGGAAAAGTCTGGGTCTTTCCAACATCAACTCATTCTAGTCTTACAGAAACCGAAGAACCAGTTGCTTATCTAAATTTTTCACTTACCAATCAGTTTTCATAGTGATTTTAAGATCTAGCCTAATCTCTGGACAGGTCTTATAGATAAGCAATTACTTTGTTCCTGCATTGCAGCTTTAGGTCATGCCTCGTTTCCAGCCGTTCCAACTCAGTGAGATTCAAGAAAGAAATGCCCCTATTCATGCCACCAAACTAAACTCATGAGTATGACTTGTTTTCTCTCTACAAGGTGTGTGTGTGTGTGTCTGTGTGTTTCCATTGACAACGCTGGGTTCAGGCAAACACAAAGGTCACCCTGGCTTCTATTTTGAACATACATACTGCCCCAAAGATTAATGAAGTGCCAAAGCCAAGAGAGTCCTAAGCCAAACATAGTGAAACAAAATAAGTCTACTTCAAAAAAATTCACGTATTGATTTGAAAACCTAAATAGAAAATTATTTCTGGATTACTTATTCCATTGGTTGGATTTTATTGGTGGGCACGATTAAGAGTCAACTATATGTACTTTTTCTGAACCACTAGTCCGCCCACACCGTCCAGATTGTTTTTAAAACTAGAGAATTTTCCACTCAGGTTGCATTTTCTTTGTTTGCTTCCATCAACATTTCTCTGCCCAAATAGTTTCTTTTGTGGCTCAATTTTTCCATCTTTTTAATATAGAGGGTTGATCCCAGCTGTAATTGTGCATGGTTATATACTGACAACCCACATAAACAAACATCAACAAACACGGTCCTTTGATAGGGTGATGTCATCACAATTGGAGTTTCAAAAGCAAATACAAGTGGGCAGCTTGGACACCTGTGTCAGCTCTTCTTAGTCCTCCCTCCCCTCACCCTGGATGATGAAAGAATTATCTTTACTGAAGGTGGAATGCTCTGCTGACACCAGCTCACCTAGTTCCAGCCCTAGAAGATCAATTTCACATCAACTTGTTTAGATTGACACTGAAGCCACCTGGGCTTCAGCTGTAAGGAAACCCTGTGCTTTGCTTAAACAGTAGACAGCTATCAAAATAGGGGAAAGGTGGAGGGTGGAGGCAGGGGAGAAAGAGAGAGAGACACAGAGAGAGAGACAGGCTATCAGACTTAATATTGACTCACATTTAGAAAGCTGGAGAACTCTCTCTGGTCCGCTAATGTTGCCATTACCATTTTTCAGGTGTACGATCGACCTGGAGAATAGGGATAATGGGGCCTTTGTAGGCTCCTGAATCAACATTGCAAACAATTCAACCACTGTTCACAGGTTAGAGCCATACCTTCCTGACCCTCGCCTTCTCTTCTCTAAGAAACCACTCCTCTTCCATCTCCCAGGAGCATTACATCAATCGGTACCTTCACTTTTCTTCAATATGACAGCTGGATAAGTGACACCATGAGATTCCATTCTGAATAGCTATTGTATAGAAACAGCTGTTGGAATGATTTTTCAAGTTGTTCAACCTTGTTTCCAGCCTTGGAGGATTTAGAATTTGTGGGAGACACTTTTATCTTTGGTTTTAAGTTTATTTAATAGAAAAAGTGAATGCCATTTATGGTGAACAACAACAATGAGGGTGAGGAGGGTAATTTGCTTTTGAGGTTTATAAAATAATCTTGCTAATCACTTTCAATTCCGCATTAAAAATGGCAACTGTCACATGCACCTCCATGACACAAATGCCCAGAGGCAATGTAAGCTCAGTTGTGCCATGTCACCCGGGCTGGCTGCACCTATAGACTCTCTCCCATGCGCCCAGTTTTGCATTGGCTCTTGCTTCCCTTTTGTTTTCTACTTTGGCTCCATCTTCCCTTTCTTTTTGCTTTTCATGTCCCTCACTTCCTTTTTAAACCATCAAGCCAGATCCAGAAGTCTGCTGAAGGGATTTATCTTCTCTATTAGCACTGGTTAGAACATGGAAGTAAAATAGCAGTATCAAATAAAGAAGTAAAAATCTGCTTTCTTGCCCATGGTAGTCAAAAGACTCTCATACTGGGAAGTCCAGGGATGTGACTTTAGATCTCCAAAGATAAAAAAAACCAGAACTAATATTGGACTGACGAATAGAGGAAACATCAAAATCCTGTCGTTTGGTTGTTCTGAATGTAACCCAGGAAGAATTTTCGAGACCCCTGGAACCCTTGATTAGAAAATACATTTCATATGGTTGAACTTTTTCTAACACCAAGAAGGATAGATGACTTGTTGGCAGGCCTACATTTCCAGAACATGGTTACCTTTGCCTCCTTTTGGGCTGACACATCTGCCTTTTTTTGCAAAAAGGACTGGTTCAATCAAGAGAGGAAAACATGGTGCAGGTTCAAAAGTGCTACTTTCTCAAGCCCGTCCCTAGTGGTTGGAGCATGGATAAAGAGGAGGGGTAACTGAAGTCTTTCCTTGCACATTTAGATATTTACCCACAAATGTTATCTTGAGAAGGTACCTCACTGACTTAAACTCACATCATGGCACAGATTAGGTGTCTAGGAGAAGAGAGAAAACTTGAAAATACTCGATCCCACAGGGCGTATTGTGTATATGTGTGGCTTTTACCTAAGCCCAGTACTGTTTTGGTTCAGAGGCAAAGATTCATAGTGAAATAATGTTTTTGTAGTTCTAATTATTGCATCATGAAAGGATACTTTGGGCTTAGGTCTTAGAGGCTCAAAGCCATGTTATCTCCCCCGGGGAACACTTCAGCACACCCACTGACAGGAGTACTCAGCAGCAAATTTAAATTTATTCGTAGAGGATTTGGTCAATATAGCCAATAAGGTCCCTCTAATGCAGCCACATTGTTAACTGTGTAAAGTAGGAACCTGCTGCTGAACCTGGGAATAATGTACGTGAGTAAACCCAATCTGCAACGTAGCCATTATATTGACTTCATGAACACAGTTGTTGAATGTCCACCATATTGACTTAACAATGGGAAAAATGACTCATAAACTAGAAATCTAATTTTTATTTTGTCTCATAGTAAGCCTCTAGTTGTTTGGTATGGGATGCATGGAATTCTTTTTTTTTTTTTTTTTCTCATGAGGTGTTAGCTGCCTCATGAGGAGGCCCGAAAATATGGCATCTCCTTGGGTACTTGCTCACCATGCCCATGTGACAAGACAGAAAAGCAACAGCTAAGGGAGGCAGAGTGAAGGCAGGGGGTGGAGGGGGAGAAAGGGGAAATTGATTCATTATTCAGATCCTTGGGAGTTTCTTGGTGGTTTATTTATTGTGAGGAGCCAGAAAACAAATCCATTCTAAACTTTCTCCTTCCTGGCAGATTTTTCAAAGCTGAGGTTTCTCTGCTGACTGTGCATGTCCTTTTATCATGTGTTTGGTTTTTCAATATCAAGCCATTTCACAGAGAAGAGGGAACATTTACTTTCAATTAATAAACCACCCTGCAATTACCCTTTGTTCATAAGCATGCAGATGCTTCTGTGTGTGCAGATGATAGCTTACGCATGAAATGGCTTTCCCTCCCCATTTGCTTCCCAAGGCTGTCCTCACTCCTCACTGTGTTTTTCAGTTTGCCTTTTTCCCTGGCTCTAAGGCTACGCCTGCTCATGGGCAGGTCTGCAGAGAGACACGCACATGGCTATGAATTCACATTTCACATCCACTTACAAAGCAAGAATACAGATTTTTTTTTCTAATGCCTCATGAAGATGTTCAGCTTTGATGTCTATAAAGTAGGTGACTTACTTTCACTAGTCTTAATGGCTATCTTCTTGTATGAAGTGTAATTATGCTTTGCAAAGGAACTTTCAGGGTGTCTGGGTGGCTCAGCTGGTTAAGCATCTGCCTTCTGCTCAGGTTGTGATCCCAAAGTCCTGGGATTGAGCCTCATATGGGGCTCCCTGCTGAATGGGGAGCCTGCTTCTCCCTCTCCCTCTGCCCCTCCCTCTGCTTGTGTGCTCTCACTCTCTCTCTCTCAAATAAATAAAATCTTTTTTTTATTCTTAAAGGAGCTTTCATTGATTTTAGTGAAATGAGCCATTATTTTGAAAAACTTGGTCCTCTGGCTAATTCTCTTGGTTATGCCAATGTTTGGAGCTTCAGGACTGTGTAGACACAGAATGAATTGTAAGCCCCTTGAGAGCAGCCCTGATCTTTCTCATCTTTGTGTCCTTATAATTGAAACAGTCTGAAATATAATAGGCTATGATATCCATATCCAGATAGAGGTGTAAATAAAGAGATAATACAGAAAACTACAGTTGAGCTGGTTTGCCATCATCCAGAGAAAGTGGATATGCTCTTCACACTGTTCCTTTGGGTCTTTTCCAACCATTTTAAACCAACAAGCCAAGACACAACTTTCTTTCCTTTCTATATCCTGAGGAAAATGGTTAAAGAACTAATCTAAAAGAAAACACATTTAAAAATCAACGTTGACACTTAATGAAAGCAAGGCTCAAACTCTCCAAATCTCTGCCAATGTGAATATAGTGGATGCTACTTGTTGTTAACTTAAATATTGAATAATCCTCCAGGTTTCAAAGAGCCTTCCCCCTAAAATACTTGCTTGTGGGTGATAGAAATTTTCCCAGTACAACCTTGCTGGCAAAATTCCCAACAGAAATATTCATGATTATTATAAAAGGTTCAGCAACTATAGAAACATATAAATATAAAAATGAAAATCACCCAAGTTCCAACCCATCAATTATCACTGAAACAGTGTGTCATATGTCATTCCAGATTTATTCCACAGATACACTGAATGGCTATACATTCATCCTTTATCAGGATTGCTCTCTATCTAGAATATTGTGCACATGGTTTTTGAACTTCATTTGCCCCTTAAATGTTATGTACTTGGCCTCAGCATTTTATTGGCTTTCTAGTATTCCAGTATATGAATATATTATAACCAATAACCTATTCATGGACATCTGAGTGGTTTCCAGTACTACTACACTTTTAATAATTGTTTAAAACATTGGAAGTGACACTGGACAACACAAATAGGAATACAGAAAGTTATTTTGGCTGCAGCAGAGTCTTAATCCATTTATTTTTATTTTTATTTTTTTAAATTTTATTTATTTATTCATGAGAGACATAGAGGGGGGGGGTGGGCAGAGACACAGACAGAGGGAGAAGCAGGCTCCATGCAGGGAGCCTGACATGGGACTCAATCCCGGGACTCCAGGATCACACCCTGGACCAAAGGCAGGCGCTAAACTGCTGAGCCACCCGGGATCCCTTAAAATCCATTTATGATTTAGCATGATACTTATACATTAAAAAGATTAAAATATTATAATAACTAAAAACACTTGAAACTCTTCTATAAAAGTTGCTAAATTAATTGTATATAAGTTGGATTAGTAATTTTATCCATCACTAGATATTAAATATTTTTATAAAAATATATTTATAAAAATGTATAATTATAAAATATATGAATGATGTAAGAAAGTAGCAAAGGTGTTAATATATAGGGTCCAATACCCAGTACGTATATGGAAAATTGAGCTGGAAATCTTAGCCTCTGAGCCCATGTCTATATTCAGACATTCAGACATCTGCACCAAGAAGCTTAGGTTTATCGTTGCCATTACAGTTCATTTTAGGGCCTACTGATAAATATTTTTTAATGTCTTCTATTTGGTGGTTTTTGAGTTGCAAATGTAGTTCATAAATTTTGCAGCTCATGTAATACTGAATGAAGATATAAAAGGCAAAACTAGACAACTTAGGGCTACCATACATGGTTGGGAAGGTTATAAACTGAACAAGGGTACCACAGCTAATGGGGTTCCAGTCATATTACAGACAGTGAAGGTTTTTGTATGTATTGCAATGATTTTCTAGTGGTGTATTATGAGAGCATTGTAACAGATGGAAAGAAAGTATCTTGAGTTCTCCAATTGACAGCATCTCTGATTATTCCTAAGACTCATGCCACCTTATTCCTTATATTGCTCAATCAATAAAATCTTATGGAAATCCTCTCAACTAATGTGATTCTAAATCATTCTTTATAATAGATGCATCTTGTATCTCATACAATTTATATGAAGAAGTTGAAAGGCGTAAAGGGATATAATAGTTATTGAATGTCAATGTTTCAAACAACCACATACATGAAATCATCAGAATTTTAATTTTTGCCATATAACTCCACTGGATATTTCTGTAATTAATGCCTATATTCATGGCAGAAGGAGGCATTTCTGCTTCCTAAAATACTTTTTAAATCCTCACAGAAAGATTAAATTATATTCAAGGCCATTGTAGTGGTGAATATTTTTTTCATATTCTTTGAAACTGACTAATCTATTGCTCACATATATGTTGCTTCTTTATTACAGTAAATTACATCTTCATACAGGGATTTACAACTTTCAGAACATCTTCCCATAATCTTGGTATTTGATCTTTGAAATTACAACATTGTGAGGCAGGAGGTGTCAGTTTCTAAATTTTCCCATTGTGTAAGTGGTGGCTTAGGGAGGGAAAGTGTCTTGTCCGAGGTCCTGCGGTCATAAAGTTATAGAGTCAGGGTGGGCACTCAGTTAGTGGACCTAACATGGCTCCATACTGCTTTAGAAGGTGGGATTAATCAGACCCCACCATTTTCTGACATCCTAGTTAAGTGGGATTTTGTTTTGCTATGGGTACCATAAAATGCATCAATACAGCATATAAGATCAATGTTCTTATCTTTATTAGAACGATCCTTTTGTTGCAAGTTCTCCCGAATAGATTTTGTACTTTCAACCTTTGTGCCTCTCTCAGGTGCTAGAGGACTGTTTTGTCTTTACTTTCCACCCCAGTGCATCAATTGCCTTCCCCACCACATCCATACACATTTCAGAGGCTAAGTTTACCTATGATTTTAGCTATTGCAGTGCTATCTGCTAGAACAATAGACTATTAATTAGCATTAATAAATAACATACCTTGGTCCTTCAAATTTTCCATCATGCATCTCTTGTTCTACGTTATCCCAAGTTTAGTTGAAGTGCTTTGATGACTGTGAGCGCGCTACGGTTTATAAAAACATCTTTCTTCACTAACATTTAAGAATAATCTCCTATTATTGGATTGAGTGAGCCCAACTTTAAAAAAGCCCCATGATTTCAGCTTTCCTGGGGTGGGGAAGGAGGAATGTAATGGAGAATGAAACCACTTTAAGTTGTGATGAGATGGAATTCCTTCAGGTCACAGTGGTCTGCTAACGTCTCAACACCACCACTACCAACAAAAGGCAAAGCATTCTTCCTTTTAAATTAAATAATGAACAGTTGGATCTTTTTTGTAAGGAGCTGGTAGGTTAGATAACTGCACTGATTTATATTTTAGCATTACTGGCTAAAGAATAATGAACTGGTCAGAGCATCTGTGGTTGACTGTTGCAGTCTGCAGGGATTAACGTATTAATTAGTTACTTCCATCTATTATGGTTCTAGTCTTTTCCTTGGGATCCTGCGGACTACCAAGCCCTCAAAAGTTGCGGGGCAGGGCTGTTCGTCTAGCTCTCTGAATGGCTGAGTAGAACAATAAGATCTGTACCATCGGGCACGTCGGTGTCTTCATCAGGGCATAATGTAGCTATAGAAAGCCCTTTTCATCCTTCGCAAGGGCCCATTATTCCTATGTATCTCTCCTCTATGCTTTGTGAAAAGGTTTGTACAGTAAATAATGACTGACTATGTACTAGTTCTTTCTTCTTTTGCCAAGCTCTTTTTAGCTTTGGCAGCAATTTTGTTTTCCCTGTCATCATCTAATGTCTATTTATTTTACATTGCTACAAAGCCAGTGAAATTCCCTTATAAATCCCAGGTCATGAAGATGAAGCAGCAACCCGATTCCTTTTATTAAATGTCTGCAGTGTCCTCTGCTTTTTCTAATTAGGTTCAAAGTGGTCAGTGGCTTGAAAGGCTCCGGGCAGGAATCAAATCTGTTTGAACAATGCATTCCTCAAGGCCACGCATATTAGATGTTTGGATTTAATTAGAAGACAGGTATCAAAAGTCAGATACTCTCTGGATGCATTGGGGTCCTCATCACAAGGTCCTATTCCTCTGCAGGCAACATAACCAAATGTGTCCCCTCCCTCTGGTGCTCCCCACCCCCACACATACAATAGGCATTAGGTATTCAGAGCCTGGGGCTATTACTCACCACTGGGTTTCCAGGGCTGCAGTTTTCTGTGTCAGCACTGCCACAGCATGAAGGTGAGAACAAGAAGCTCTGAAATTGAAGGGGAAAAGATAAAAGGAAAAGTGTGCAGAAGAAAAGAGAGGCTCTTTAACTGCTCTGTCAACCCGGTTTTCTTCTCTTCAGCATCAGGCGTGTTCTGAAGATAGATAGACGTAGGTACAGCTGGTACCAGAGACCAGCTGCGAGCTCCATCTGGGTACCATTTGGTAGCAGATAGATTTTTTTTTTTTCAGGCCAAAGTCTCCTCCAATTGTTGTGGTTAGAGAGGGAAAGTGAGAGGCCCACTGTGTTTTCTTCCACTGCAGATGCTATTGTTCCAAACCACTGCCTCTCCCTGTGTTGGCTTCTTATCAAAGGGAGGGGAAATTATTTGATTGTGAGGTGAAGGGGGTGAGGGAGTTAGCTGATGAGAGCTGGTGGAGCTCAGACACAAAGCATCTCATGGAACATATTAAACATCAGATTACCCAACACATACTTCTCATATTGTCTGTCATTACCCTCCTTCCAAACTACGAGGCCATCAGTAGAGATGGTGCTCTTTTGAGGAGGGATGTCAACATTTCTGTCTGCACAGCACTAAAGCAACTGGATGAAACATGAAAAATTCAATACATTGACTACAGATCTTTTTTGGTTGTGCTAAGAAACCAGTTTGAGTCATTTGTCTTTATGTCTATGACAGTTGACATGTGATGCCAGGACAACCATCCCAGCCAACATGATTCTCTCAGACAAAACATTAAAAAAAAATATTGCGTGCTTGAAAAGGTTTTGCTAAGTACATTATTTGCTAAAAATGCTTTAAAAATCTAATTTGCTAATTTTAACAAATTAAACGTTGGTGATTTTCAATTTTTTCAACTAGTCGCATCAGTGTGGCATGGGCATTGATTAGATTCAATTATGGTTTTGGAATGAATTTGCTCTATACTTTGCTGTTTTGCAACTCTTCCACCCATAGTCAGGGGCATCAACGAAAGTCTGACTATAGGCTGTTTCAAGGTTCTTGAAAGATAATTTTTGGGCTTATAGTTGGTGGTTTCTCTTGATGTGAAACTTTTTTTTTTTTTTTTTTTTTTTTTAAACTCTTCTTTTTAAAGAGACAGTGCCCATGGTATGCTCCTGGGCCCTAGTTATTTATGTTATTTGGATTTAGGACCTGAGGTGTTTCACAAGCATTCACAAGAATTAGCAAATCTGATCCAGGGAGAGATTGCAATATCTTTTCTGGCAAACCAAGCTCTTTTTTTCTTGCCAACGTGGACATTTTCCAGAGTTGGTGTGGGCTCTTCAAGCTTTCCTAATGTACTCAAGGTCAATGTTCCTATCCCTAAGGAGAAACCATTGCTGAGAGACATGATCAAAGTCAATTTTACTTTGCCCCTTAGTTTATTACCCTTTACCCTCAAAAACACAGAGTAATTTAAGAACATGCTGACAATAGATAAAATTATACCTGATTCTTGCCTTGAGTTTTAGAAGGAAGAATTCAAGGGGTGAGGTGGGGTGGTATTAATGGGATGAAGTGTGTGAGGGTTTAGCAGAGACATAAACGGACCATCTGGAGCAGTGCTGCTCAATAGAAATATAATGAAAGCCACCAATGTAATCAGACATTTTTCAAAGTAGTCATTTTAAAGCAATAAAACAGAAACTGGTATAATTTTAATAATTTATTTTATTTAACTCACAATATATCCAAAATAATTTCATTTGGACCTGTAATTAATGTAAAAATGATTAATGAGATACTTTATCTTTTTTGAGGGTACAAAATCTTTCAAATCTGATGTATTTTATACTTAGAGTACATCTCAACTTGAACTAGCCACATTTTAAGTGCTCTGTAGCCATATGAGGCCGATGACTACTGTACTGGACAGTGTGGATCTGAAGAAATTAAAGAAATCCAGTGTGGATCTGGACAGTGTGGAAGCCAGTTTTAATAGAACGTTTTTCTATGTACAAGGCACTGTGGTAGCAATTAATATACATTATGGCTAGCCTTCACGACCACCCTTTGAAGTGACTATGTTTAAAATTTAACAGAAGAGTGAGGTAGCCAATAATTTATTGTCTAACCTGGAGTCCTTTTGGAGTAATTGAGCAGCTTTTATTAATTACCAAGAACAATAGATATATCCTAGGACTATCCTAGGCAAACTGACATGAATAGTCAACCTTGATAGGTTAGTTAGCCATTCTAAATTGAAAGTATTGGTATCAAAACCTGCTGGGAGCATAGCTTTCTATCAAGCAAAACAAAAACAAAAACAAAAACAAAAAACTCAGCCTGTCTCTGTTCCTAGAACAGCCCTTCCAAGGAAGCAGAACATACACAGAGGCTGACTACATACCTGACATTTTTAGCAGAGTGAGAAGCCCATTTAGCTGTGCTTATCTGGTGATGGGTTAGGAGGGTGGGGTGCAGGTCTCCAGCCATTTTCTCTGGAATGCTCTGGCAAACAAAGTCATTTTCCCTGTTGGGGAGTGTATCATTGGAATCTGTTCACAGACACATAAGAGGGCCAGGAATGAAAACATTGTGCTCTACTTTCTCCAGGTCTCTTCAGATTTCCAGGAAAATGGAACTTTCGTATGTAAATGAGTGGGTTCTCTGATTCTCCATCAGTGTTTTGTCTATTTTCTTGTCCATTCCTGACATGATTTCTTTCACAGAAATGCATACATTGCCCCCCCTTTAAGTGATAGCTAGAAGTAAAGATAGCTGCAGAAAATCAGAACACAGCAGGAGAAAGATCTGGGAATATTGCTAATAACAATGGCTGGAGTTTATGGGTGATTGAGTGATTCCTATGTGCTAGACACTGCTTTAACTGCTTTATCTCTATTAACTCATTTAATCCTTGCAATAAGACTATGAGATACATGTTATAATCAAAGTGGCTCAGAGATTTTAGATAACTTTTCTAAAATCACACAGCTAGTTAGTTCCAGATTTTGGTCCTAAACTGAAGTTTGATTGATTACTAAAGCACTTATCTCACATTAAATAAAAATCAACCTCACCTGCATTATCAAGAGCATTCCTTGGAATAATCTGTATTATATATTTGCCTTGTTGTCCTATTAAATCTCTGTTGTCCTGAGATTCCCTCAAAATATATTATTAGCACTTTGAATGAGAAAGGTGACTGGTTCGTATTTCCTGTAATGGCAAAAGTTCCTTGGTGGACGTTTGTGGAAATATTTTGGATATTGACATGCACCTTTCTGTCCTGTAGGTTAAGCAGAATCAACCTAGCTCTTCAGTATGGCTGGAAATCTGATATAGGATAAAAGATGAGCTCCCTTTCTCTCTCTGCCTACTTCTCAGTCATGGATGTACTTGAACATTTTAGAGTTGAGAAGCAGTGCTATCTTTTCTCATTTACATTTTTCTAGCCAAAAGGTAGATCACCTAAGTTGTCTGAATATTGATGTTTACAATGAAACTCAATAAGCCAAGTGGAATAAAAAAAAAAAAAATGTGGCCCAACATTTCTATTTTTCCTCCTAAATTGGCTCTCATGATACAGGGAAATGCTGAAGCAAAGCTGAACACTGGAGTGACATCTCTTTTCCTCTTCTGGAATAGTACCTTACTGGATCCTCTGAAGTGCAGAAGAGAAATTCAAGCAGAATTTTATAAACTGGGGTTATTGTTTATATTGTACGTATTTCAGAACTGCCTGTGACTTTAATATGAGTGGTTTGGTATCAAGTTTTTTATTCTAATTGGCATTACAAAAAATCATTCTTTCCTTGAAGGCTGAAACAGCCAAGATGTTATCTGTTCTTTGGGTTAATTACTGATAATGAGCATAAGATACACAATGGCAGACACTGACCGAGTTCACAGATTTGTCCCCAGATAGAAGAGGGCTGGGTCTTCATTAGACTGTAAAAGTAGAGTGGATCCATTGACAAGCAGCAGCTAGCAGGGGGTTTCCAAGTCCCCCAACCCCAGAAAAGAAATGAAATAATTCTTCCCCATGTTTGATCTTTGTAGCAATCTGAGGGCTGGGGAAAAAATAAAATAAAAATTGCATTTATAGGCCTGGAAAAATAGGGGACAATTTTTTTCTTCATAAAACTAATTTTTAAATCTGAAATTGTATTTCTTCCGGACTAATCCTTTACTTTATCTTTGATTGTTATAAATTATTCATTTTTGTTTCTTTCTTTTTGAAGTCTTGGTTGAGAAAGAAGTTTGTCAAGCTGCTCCACTGGAGCTTAAATGGACTTATTTATTGAAAAATACTCAAAGTAAAGATTGGAAAGTGCTTCTCATTGCATTCACCTGAGCCCCCCAAGTTCACTGCATGTAAGTCAGGTAACTACATAGGTGTGCAGACCGGACTCTCTGCATCTCTTGGTACCAAATACATTTGCTTACTCAGATGTTTGCTTGAATCATATTTCTTTTTTCCTTTTTCTTTTTGGGTGATCCCAATTTGTAACGTGGTTAGGAAAATTTAGGGGAAAGGAGGTCAGGGGAAAAAAAGGCCAAGGATGATGACAGGGATGCTGGGAAGAAGGTGGCCAGGTCTTTAAGCCTCTCACAGTGGAATTTCTAGAGACCTCAGAAGCAAATGTCTTTCATGATATGAATACGTGGGCGTGTTTTCACTGATAAAGGAGAATCATTTCAGCAATGAGAAATTACTTTTAGAGTCAGCTAGGATCCTGATGGGCTCTTGTAAACATGGCAATTCTTCCCAGAGACTTGAGCAGTCAATGATGGTTAGTATTTTTTCCCCTGTTTTTCTGGTAGCTTCTCATGCCATACTTTTCTGAGGCCTTGCAGCCTGAACTGGAATTCTGAATCAGGAAGCTTGGGGATTCCTTTTATTGGTCGCAGTAACAATACTAATATGTAAATTACTAACAATGAGAAAACAATCACTAACATTTAGGACTTTATGGTCTACAAAGCATTGCTCTCATTCATTATCTCATCTTTGATAATGACTGTCAGGTCATAATACTGCTGCTCTGGAGAGGACTTCCAAAGCACTCCTGCTAGATCAAAGAGGGAAGTTTCCCCAGCCCCTGGGAGTGCTGTAAAGTGAACCTCAGAGGACATTAGCCTGGCCACCCGGGAGAACACAGTGGGAAGAGGATGGAATCCAAGGGAGAGCAGTAGATTTGATGCCATTATGTGAAGGAGCTTTGTTTCTCCCCCATATATTTTTAACTGAACCCTTGGGACTTAGGGAGGTGGTTGGATGATCACATGCTCTTTGAATGTTGTATTGTATTTGAAACATAAAGCTGCTCCATAAAAGTTTGTATTGTGAAATGTCAAGTTTTTGGCATGTATCATATTTGTCAAATGAGGTTATGTAAGCTGAGCTTTCCAGCATGGCCTTCCCTTGTCTAGCATTTAAGAGAAGGTTCATAGAGGAAAGCCCGAGCCATCTGAAGCCAGATTGTGCTCACTTTCCAAAGTCTTGAAAAACCACCCAAAACAGAAACATTTGAAAAGACAAATTACTGAAATCTAGAAAACATCCTGGGACATATGGCAACTTGTTGTGTTTTGGGACTATCAGGAAGAGGGAGCGTGAACGATTATAATTTGCAGTAAATCCAGGTAGGGGACAGTCAAGCCATTTCTGTCTCACAGATGGAACATCAGTTGATTAATTACATTCTTCTTTCTACCTTCCACACCACCCCCAAGTCATTCAACTGTTTGTTAAATAAAGAACCCCCCTGGTCAAAGTTTTAGTGGCGAGTTAGGGAATGGAATAATTGATGTAGAATCCCAAACTGAAAATAAAATCAGGTGGTGATTTGGGAGGCAAGCACGTGCTGGCTGGCTTATGTTGAGTTTAACAAAAATAGGATTTTAGTAAAGTGTGAAAAATCATAGACAGGCTTCTGTAAGAGACCGCAGGCTGTTTCCTCACCTGCTATGCAGAAATAAAATCCTAGTTATTCTTGGTTGCATGGTCTCCACAGTTGCATGGAGTAGAGATGCTTTCTTTGCATTTGTTCACTGGGTTAACTCCACCTGCCTCCACTGGCCAGAATGATCTGAGAGCCATGTGAAAGGGTGAGCTGCAACAGATATTGCTCTTTAATTGCAGTTACTCTTATTGCTGTTAACCATTTCCTTAAATCGCTCTAGCTTGGATCTGATTCTCTCAGGTGCTACTGTAGCTACTCGTTCGTTCTCCTGTTCACCCTCACTCTTTGGGCTTTGCACTGGTACGTGGATGCCGCAGGGCCTCCTCGCAGCTCTCATTCTCATAACACACCCCCTGCCCTTCTCCTAGCTCTGATGCTCTCACCAAGCTGAGTCTATCGCCTCTAATGGGAATTTGAACTTTATTATTCCAAATCTATGACTCTGTCACTGCATCTTCCTGCTTTTACTCCCATGGAAAAGAAACAAAGAAAAAAAAGCAAGTAACCATCAGTTTCTAGGTGATAAGCAAAGAAGCAAGTTATAATAGTAAAAAAAAAATCTTCCTTCTGGTTGCACATGTTCAGCATGTTTGCATACTGCTTGAATACTAATAAACAAAGGACTAGTTGATTAGCCATGATGATAGGACCATATCGTGTTTTGGGGGCACTTAGTAAAGAATGAAGTAGGGCCCAATCTAACAGACTGAAGAGACAACCTATACGGTCAGCAAATAGGCATGAGGACAGCTAAATACAAAAACCACAACAATGAATACTGAGAAAGGGAGATTCGGGTTAGTGCTGATGAGGTTGGAGTGGGAACAATTCTAATGAAGCAATGCTCCCCAGCAGATGACCAACTTGAGATATGTTTTAAAAGGAGTGGGTGATTTGGCAAATAGAAGGTCTCGTGCACAATCTAAAAATCGATTCCACGTTCTCAGTGCCTTTTACGGGGTGTTCGCACTAAAAGCGGTATGGTGTATTTATTTTCAAGCAAAATTCAATTTGAAAGCAGGAATAATTGAAAACATCATTTTGAATGACGTGGTTCTAAAAGCTGGGTTTAAAAAAGTGTTGACAATCCTTGTGAGCGCTGGCCGCTCTCACCTCCTTTACTGTAAGAGTAACTTCTGGAGGCTAAAATTTCTTTTGTTATATGAGATACTTTATGATTTCTTTTTAAAGTGCACATATGTGCTGAACTAAGCCAGTCAGTCAACACATGCCCGACTCTGCCTTCTAAATGCTAAATGACCATCAAGAAATGGTCCTGCGATATTCGGTTGAACATCTATATGCCCAGCCATTCAAGGCATTAGGGGACACAGAAGCACTACTGCCTTGTTCTAGTCCCAGGAGGGACTTCTGTTGCCCGAACCACTCTTTTATAAGTGAGAAAACATTCCTGGGTAGTGTTTGGGCTCAGTGGATGGAGGACATAAATGAAGTGGCTATCCTTATACATAATTTCTTTCTCCAACTTCCTCACAAGCTTTGGGGAATTCTCAAAGCCCTCACCTAAATTATCTCCTTTCTAGAAGGATGAGAACTGGTATACTGGTGAATCTTGCCACTCTCCAGTTGTTCATGCTAGAATGACCTCGGATTCAACCCTGACGTCTTTCTCACCTAGTTTCACGCTGACCTACAGGGTCCTGCTTGTACTACTTTCTTGCTAGCTCTTAAATTCATCCTACTGTTAATCTGCACTGATGTTGTCATTATCCTTTCTTACCTAGATTTCTCAAATTAGCTTCAAGGTAGATTCTCTCTTCTCTCTAATCCATTACTCACACTGCTGCGCAAGTTTGAGATGCCAATCTGTTTATTTTATTTTTTAAAAAAGATTTTATTTATTTATTTGATGGAGAGAGAGAGAGTGGGGAAGAGAGAGAGAGAGAGAGAGAGAAGTGGGAGGAGCAACAGAGGGAGATGGAAAAGTAGCCTCCCTACTGAGCAGGGAGGCCAACTCCAGGCTCAATCCCAGGACCCCAGGATCACAGTCTGAGCCAAAGGCAGATGCTCAACCAACTGAGCTACCCGGGGGCTCCAAGATGCCAATCTGTTTATTTTATTTTTTTAAAAAGATTTTATTTATTTATTTGATGGAGAGAGAGAGAGTGGGGGAAGAGAGAGAGAGAGAGAGAAGTGGGAGGAGCAACAGAGGGAGATGGAAAAGTAGCCTCCCCACTGAGCAGGGAGGCCAACTCCAGGCTCAATCTCAGGACCCCAGGATCACAGTCTGAGCCAAAGGCAGATTCTCAACCAACTGAGCCACCCAGGGGCTCCAAGATGCCAATCTGTTTAAAAGCCACCAGACTTCTTATCATCTTCAGAATAAATATCAAAGTCTTGAGCAAAGCATCTAAGATCCTTCATGGTTTGGTCTTTCTCAAACCCTAAACTCTAGAACTTTGTCGTGTACCTTCATGTTCTCTTTTATAAAGCCAGATGGCACTAACGTGCTTGTCCCTAAGGGGTCATGTTCTTAAGCCTTTGTGTCTTTAACTATTTCCCATAAAATGCCTCTTCCCCAATATCCTGCCAAACTCCCCTGTTATAATTAGCCCTAACTGTCTTTTACTAATCGACTCAAGTCTGCCTTTCCCTGAGATACTTTCCTGTACATCCCCAGGACGGGCAGGTGCTCCTCCATCTAATATGACATCTTTACCCTGTTTGTAATTGTTCATCTCTTATCTGTGTCTTCCTAAGTGCTTTAACTGCCTTAAAAAGGTGCTTCCTTACAGTGCCTACCTAGCTCTTGCCACAATAGAATAAATATATTCAACATGGATATGCAGATCATTTGCACCATTAGGTTCTGGCAATTTCCATGAAAGGGAGAATTTCCTCATGTTTATACCTTCTACAGGATGAACCCAAACCTCCTCTGGCATTTGTTTTGGAGATAGATCACAGGAGCAGGGGGTCTCATAATCCCACCCTGTCTTGGAAGGCCTAGAGCCAGAGCTTACGGTTCTGCCTTTGGTCCATAAGGGCCTTCGAATTTTCATAGACTTCACAGATTTTCATTGAATATTATTAATTACTTGATTATTGCTTTATAATATCCAAAATAACATCTTCCACAAATAACATCTCTTTTAATCTTTGCTTTAAATGTATGAGAACGGGAAGCCTGGGTGGCTCAGTGGTTGAGCATCTGCCTTCAGCCCAGGGCGTGAGCCTGGAATCCCGGGATTGAGTCCCACGTCGGGCTCCCTGCATGGAGCCTGCTTCTCTCTGCCTGTGTTTCTGTCTCTCTTTGTGTCTCTCATGAAAAAATAAACAAAATCTTTAAAATAAATAAATAAATAAATAAATAATAAATAAATAAATAAATAAATAAATAAATTAAATAAATGTGTGAGAACAACTGAGCAGATATATTTAAAATTCACATTTTTGGAGACAACAAAAGGGGAGGCCCAGAAGAGTTCTTTAACCTGCTTGAGGTCACACCATTGATAAATGAGAACATATAGTCACTGGACTGGGGCTATGTGTTAGTTTCTGTTGCTTTGTAAGAAATTGTCACAAACTCCCAAGACTTGCCAATCTCCTAGTTATAGGATATGCCACTGAAAGTTTACCATGGACTCTGTGGTTCCGGTTTGGACCATTTGTGCTGAAAGAAGAATCATGATCAAGTATGAGGTGGGCAGTTATATTTGCTCTGGGTGAAGTAGAATTCACGACCCGTGAGGCTGAAGTAGCCAGAGACCATTTTAACTCTTCTGTGTCCAAGAACACCGCAACTGGATGTCCCAGATAGTTCCTAAAAATGGATGTCCAGGAACATCTGGTCTTTGGAACCTTATCTTTTCCACTTACACTGTGCAGATTTTAGCTGAGTAAACAGGCGGTCTCTGGGAAGCTTGTCCCTGTAGTAGAGACCTCTGCTGGATGGTTGGTTAGCTGTGTCGACCCCAAATTGAATCCTGTCATCCAGAGAGTCTGAGTTGAGTCCAGAGTCCTGTCAGAGTCCAAGCTTTCCAGCTCATCGATCTTGTGCTCTGGCTGGGAGCTAGCTGGGCATTTACCCATTTGCCTCTGGGCAATTTGTGCCTTTGCTTTTGGAGATAAAAAGTATGGCTTACTTTTCAGAAGTCACTTTTTGAGAGTCTCCCTCGGTGTATGTTGCTGTTTTTGTTCCGGCCTGGTGAAGGGAAACAGCATAACATGGGGCCTCTGGGGTGCTCACCTCGGTCTGGGCCTATGGACCCATGGACGTGGAGCAGAGGGAGGGCTGCTTCTCTTTCTGGAATTCGGTTAACACAGCTTTGCTTACAAAAAGCCAGAGTGGCTGTTGTTTAATTTCTTTCATTAGGAAACTCACCAAATGTTTGGCCCTAAATTCTCTACTCCCTTGAGCCAGCTGGAAACTACCATGGAGTTGCAAGGCAACACTAACCCACTAAATTAGTCACACACACAAATCTGTGTACCAAGCCTCTCTTGACCCAGTTCTTTCTATTTGCCCCTTTTATTCTATCTTCACTAGGTTTGTTTACTTCCTGAGGAAAATGGAGCCGTTGAGTGCTTGCTTTCGTTGTGACCTTCTTCTGTGCTTACACTGGGCAGGCCACACCGAGGTGCCAACATGCTGCGTGCATGAGCGTCTACACCTGTGCACCTTCTGTGTTCAGGCTTGCAGGTTGTGCTGGATGATGCAGTGCTGGACGGTACAGCTCTGCAAATCTGGGATCGGAACACTTCTGACCTAGTGGGGGTTATCCACCTGGGCAATCTCTATTGAGAAAGACCACTGACAGGTGCGTGGGTGGCTCAGTCGGTGAAGCATCTGACTTTGGCTCAGTTCATGATCTCCGGATCCTGGGATCCAGCCCCACCTCCAACTCCCTGCTCAGTGGGGAGTCTGCTTCTCCCTCTCCTTTTGTCCCTCCTCCTGCTCGTGCTCTCTCTTAAATAAATAAAATCTTTTTTTTTTTTTAAGGAAATAACTTACTGAGAAAAGCAATACTGACTGTAAGACAAACGGTTAGCATTTATTAATTACTAACCATGCTTGGCAATCTGTCCAACAGTTTTCCTGCCTCACTTCCTTCAAACATCATATTCTCTATGAAGTAGGGATCATTATTTCCTCAATTTTATGTTAAAAGTTGCCATTTATTTTACCTAAGGGAATAAACTTTTCAAGTATGCTTGTACATTTGAAAAGTGAAAAATATTTTGGGTGCAATGTTTGTAAAATATTCTTTTTGCTTGTTATAGAAGATCTTTGAAGGTTTTATTAGCTTCAGTGTCCACAGTGAGCTCCAGAATCACCCCATAGTTGGTTGGAACATCCTGCTAATGAGTCCGTTTTTAATCCCTCCTCCATCAGTTCCTGTGGTCCCTTCCAAACCCATATTACATTCTGTTCTCAGCCCCCCTCATCAGAGGGGTTTCTGTGGCCGCAGGTGTGGGGAGCTGGGGAGGATTCAGAATGTCTGGTCCAGGCTTTCTCCCAAGAATTCCTGCCAGGAGCATCTGCGTACATGGTCATCTGACCTCACAGAAATAACAGAGCATAGTAGTTAGTGAATTTCATCAGAAAGTCATTCTTTGTCTTAAACCAAAGTTTACTCTTCCATATAGCAGTCATAATGTCTTCCTAATTCTTGGCCTGAACTTTTGCTCTTCCATTATTAAATATTTTAAGGCGGGGGACCATTCCACCAGACCCTCACTATGCTACCCATCCAGTTTCAATTGTCTAAATCCATCCTTATCACTAAGAAAACAACTCAAAACTCAAATTCCTCTGATGGCTTGTTAGTGACAACAATACACATGGGATGGAGAGCACAGTATTTCACATTAGCCTTCTTAAAAATTTTTAGAATGAAGGATTTTCTTTTTTCTCTTTCTTCTTTCTTTCTTTCTTCTTTCTTTTTCTTTCTTTCTTTCTTTCTTTCTTTCTTTCTTTCTTTCTTTCTTTCTTTCTTTCTTTCTTTTTCTTTCTTCTTTCTTCCTTTTTACTATTTCATTTTGGGCTTTTACAATAAGTTAGTGGAGATTGTCATTAAGCCTAAGGTGGAAATAGGGTGGAGTGCGGGGGTGAAGGCCTCAGAGGATGGGGGTGTGAGTGGGGAGTGTTAGTGTCCAGGAGGTGAAGTGTTTAAACCAGAGGGTTTATGTATCTGTCGTGTGTCAAGGAAGAAGCCTACAGAATCCAAAATTTCTAACAAAAGCATATGGCTATTTCCCAGTCAGAGGTGACAGCAGCAGGATTGCCTCAACAAATGAATCCACAGGGAAACGCCACCAGTCCCCACAGTTTTTCTCTTCCACAGGACAGGATTGCACAGCTGGATTTGTGTTGTGCAATGATTTGGTGGATTCAGGGAGAAGAAAACTGGTGAATTCCATCAGGAGTTTCCCAAAGGTTGCGTTTCAGCATATGTAATGGCTGGGAATGCCAGACAGTCATTTACATTGCATTTGTGTTCAGTGTGTAAACACTGGGCTGTCAACATATATTCCTTGTTATTTTTTGCCAACCTGTCCTATCTGATGGAGAACTATTGCACAAGCATACAGCAGAAGTGCGTGCGTGTGTGTGTGTGTGTGTTTGTGTGTGTTGGGATGGAGTGGAGAGTGAAGAGGAAGGGCGTACACAAAAAGATGGGGAAATAGAAGGACCACCAAAAATCAGAAAGGGAGCTGAGTGGAAATAAGAATGGGGAAGGAAATAGATCTGGAATTTATTTTTCATTTCTCATTTCTTTTGCTGACTAGCTGAGAGATCTCTGAAAAGTCCCCTTTCCTCTCCGAGTCATAATTTCTTCATCTGTAGAGTGGTGTGAGGGTTGAACTAGCAAGTCTCCCAGGTTCTGCCAATGCTAACGTGTTAGAGATAACAAATCTTATTCTGAATGTGCCACAAGGTCTAGGAAGTTGAGGTAGTTCATCAGCTCATCTGTCCCCCCATATTTAAGGCATGGATTAATAGAACCTGGATCTAGGGAACTGTTAATACCTTAACATGGGCAGAACTTTCTCATTTCTCACTTCCCTTAGTGTTTTTGTGATTCACTCTTCCTCTTCTCTTCTTGTTACCTTTAAACATCTTTTTACCTGTCTTGCTTCTTCTATTTCGAGTGTCTGAGATCATGGTGTCAACAAATATACTTGACATTCTTTACACGATCAAGGTTTTATTGTGATAAAATTCATTAGGGTGTTCATAAATCTCTCCACTTTGCCTTGGCTGAGGTTGATTTGTTTCATTTCTAACCGAAGCTGCTTCTCTTTTTGTAGGTATTTATAGAGGCATACGTCAATGAGAAGCCATTCTGCTTTACCTTGTTGAATGTGAAATTATATTAGAAGAAAAAAATAAAGCATATCCAAGAGTAGCAGAGCTTCCAAGAGTGAAATCATCATCCCACCAAACAAATCCAGTTGGGCGTGTTTGTGTTCATAGCACTTGTGCCTATTAGTTTCTTCAGTTCATGTGTGGGTGAAAGCTACACAGGCTTTTTACTACAGTTATTTATATATATTTTAAAATCCATCAAAATTTCACTGAACTAATAAACCCAAGGCAGACATACCGTAGGATTTGTGAGGTAATGAATAGCCCTCCTTGAAAACTCCATCCTGTTTTGCAGGCAGCCCATAGTGGTCAAAAGTTTTCTAGCTCTCATGTGTGAGAATAGTGCTCTAGATGGACCAAACCTTGCTTTGAGGAAGAACAGACCAGTTCATTCGATGATTAATGTTCAGTCCCAGGAAGGAGAGAATTCCAGCCCAAATGCATCATTTCATTACTTGATAGATTGAAATTTTTAAAAAAGAAAGATCCTTTTGTCTGATAATATAATTGCCTTGCATATAACAGGGTATGTGAACCCTTCAAAAAACTTAGGAGTCAAAGAAATTATAGACCTCAGGGCATTACTAATTCTACTTACTAGACAAAGAATGAGCGGCTCTTACCCATCTTTTAAAGATGAACAGTATGAAAATCTTTAAGTGTAGTGAGAAGGAGACCCTACGACATTTCCTAGTTGCTGCTTGTAGAGCTTCAGAACCTGGACTTAGATTTTCCTGGCACTAGATCCTAACATAGTAGCTTCAGAGCTTCTTCACATGCTCCCACTATATTATCATGTATTTTTTTAATGAATTAGTTAATATGCATGGTTAATTAGTTAATTAGTTAATATTGCTGCCTTAGCAAAACTATAAGTTACTTGAGAGTGAGTATACGTTTTATTCCTCTCACTTCCCAGTGTTAGCAGCTGTTGATTTGTCTGTCTCTGGTCACTGGTGTCAAGAAGTTGAGATGTTGAATGCAGTTAGAGTCCCAGACCTCTGAAGGTATATGCAAACAAGGGTCAATAGCTATTCTGAAGACACTGGAAATTTTCTCAGAGCAAGGAAGACCAGGGTAAAGTAACAACTTTCCAGATAAGGTAATGGGCTTTGTAGTGGGCTCTTGATTAAAAAAAAAAAAAAAAAAAAAAAAAGAAGTGAGAAAGAGGGAAAGCAGGAAAGAAGAAAGAAGAAAAAGAAATGATGGAAGGAAGAAAGAAGGAAGAATGAAAGAAGGAAGAGGGGCATTAATAATTAGGGAGGAGGTAATGCCTGGGCCATTTGACACCTGTCAATTTTACCAAAAAACAGGAAGCATGCGTTTTTTTTTTTTTGTTTTGTTTTGTTTTTTTTTTGAAAAATGTCTGTCTCCTTTGACCACCCCTGATTCTCCAACATTTTCCAGTAGCACACCTCCTATAGAAAATGATAAACAAACTTTCGGGTTAGAGTAGCTTTTTCTTTTTCCAAGAGGGATGGAACCTCCTGGGAAGCAGCATGAGGCTCCTCTGAAGCCCACCTCTGCCTAGGACCTCATCTGCCAGCAACTTGAAACTCAACAATGTAAATACAGAACAGACACCAGGAATTTTTTTTTTTTTTAAGAATAACAAATATTTGGAACAGAATTCCAGTCCCAACTGCAAGCAGCACAGAAGCAATTAGATGCTGCCCAAGAAAGAAAGAGCATATTGGAAAGGAATGGCCTCCATGGACCCTACTGACCTTCTCCTGTTCCCTGTGTTTCTTACATTCATATGAATAATGAGTGAATTTGAGACCACTATCCACCAGGGCATAGATCTTTTTGCTTTTTATGTTCTTCATTTGCTACTTCCATATGGTAGAGTAATTCTGCAACCCTTTAGCCCTGGTATATTAACTGGCCATTCTGGGTGGGAAGGGGATGTTAGGCTTATAAAACAGCAAATAAAAGAGTCTTGCACCGTGCTTTAACACAATGCACTCTTCCTGGACTGATACAAGCAAATGGAATGATCTCTGTGCTGTCTACTTTAGAAGTAAAACCGGCTTAATCACTGCAGCTGGGTGCAGGATTCTATAGATGCGTGCATTATAGAACAGGGACCATGCTTGGTACCAGTCTGGGGTGTAGGCTGTTCTCTATAATTTTACCCAGCACAGAGTAGAACTACTTAAATATTCCTTCTAAGTAAGGTAGGTGGAAGTCACCCGCTTCTGTGATTTAACAGCCCCAGAGCAAAGAGGTCAGTTTCCCAGGATGCCAGACCTCTAGCAACAGCCAACTCTACAACTATGAGAGACTCAGATTAGATAAAAATATCAGCCCATCTTCTCACTGTCACCAAACTCTCAACTGCCTGGGCAAAAGTGATCATCCCCAGCATCTAAAAGCCTCTTCTAGTACATTAGATTTATTGATATTTACAGTCCTGTTAATGTTTCAAAAGGCAAGACACTGATCTTTTGTGTTGCTCCTCAAAACATGAAAAATAGTGAACATGATATATTGGCACGCTGGTCAGTTATGCCATGAAATGGTTTTGCCTTGGTAGTTTTTCAAGTCATCATGCAAACAGACTAGAGCCATTAGAGGCAGATATAATTTCCACCATTCAGGAAGTTGGTTTTGCCACTGTATTATCCAAATGCATTTAATTATTAAGATTTTGGGACTTTACTTTTTTTCTTTTTTTGGCTCATTATATTGGCTGAGGTTTAAGGCAGAACAATGCAGCTAGAGTCAGATTCCATCCTCTTGAAACTTAGTGTCTCAGTATTTTTATGCTATTTTATGAAGGGATTAACCTCTCTAAGGTTGGAATTTGCCTGCTTTGTATAAACCAACCCTTCCAGAGGGTTTTCATAATTTACTGAATGCTATCCCTGGAAACATGGATAGCTATGTGCTGACAATCCATGCTGGCTACTTATGTTTTAAAAGAACAGAGATCAGAATGGTTGAATGACTTGTCCAAAGTCATAGAATAAATCTACCTTTGAGATGATAAGAGAAACCAGCTTTTTTCACGTTTTCGCTTTTGTCAGATACTGAACTGATTGGATTTAGCAGGAAGAAGTGGGACCAGACAGAGTGGGTTGCAAGGAGATGCCAGCAAGGCAGCAGGCTATGCTTTGGATCTGAAAAACAGTTACACAGCTAAGTAGCAGGATCCCTCTAGGCTTTGTATAACAGGACAACCAAGCGTTGCCCTGAGGGCACCGGAAATCTAAAGTCTGAGAGCAAAGCTGTGCTGGGAACGTGAACTCATCAGAGCCAGGGATCAGTCACTGGCTGACTCAAGTTTTACTCACTGCTCTTCTTGCTGATGTGGCTCATTTAGATTCACTCTGCTGATCTTGTGGCGACCTGGATCCAGGACACTTTGTGAAGATCACAAAAGTCTCTGACCAAAGCCTCCTAAGGATGACTTCCTGTGTGCTTCTGCATGAAGATAGATTTGGCTCACAAAGGTCACTAGAAAGCAGCCGTGAGGGAAAAGACTGCCAAAACCTGAGGATTTGGGTTGCAATTAGATGGAAGAGGTGTTTTTGCTCTCAACATCTCGACAGACCAAACACAAGGGTGCAAGCAGCACCACTCTCTTGCTCCCTGCCAGGCCTCTGTCACCGGAGCCATGGTTTTATTGGAAGTGACTTTCCTCTGGCCAAAGAATACATGGATGATCTGAGAGATTATTTTGCATTCCTTCTACTTGTTAGTTGAAACAGTTAAGTGCTATTTAATGGTAACTGGTGAATTTGGTGTGTCTCTCTCTCCTTTTAATTTCCTCTGACTTACAGATTTTGCCCATCATCCCTAAATGAAGTTTAGGGTTCTGCTTAGGGTCTTAAATCTGATTCCCAAGCTAGGCATGTTTATATTTCTCTTTTCCATTTAGTTCAACCTGGTCAGCATTGGAACGGATATCCAGTTATATTTTCCTTTGCATTCATTTGATGTGACTCCGCAGATGATAATAATCCAGGTTCAACCAAGTGGGAAAGGGCCTGAAATGTATTTCAGGCTTCTTCTTCTGCTGCTTCTTCTTCTTCTTCTTCTTCTTCTTCTTCTTCTTCTGCTTCTTCTTCTTCTTCAGGTTTTATTTATTCATTAATGAGACACACACACACACACACACACAGAGGCAGAGACACAGGCAGATGGAGAAGCAGGCTCCCTGCAAGGGGCCTGATGTGAAACGTGATCCCAGGACTCTGGGATCATGACCTGAGCCATAGGTGACACTCAACCACTGAGCCACCCAGGTGTCCCTGTATTTCAGGCTTCTATGGAGAAAGAAATCAAGCCAAGGAGATAACATTTTATATTTATTTTGATTTATTTTACCTTTACTTACCACACGAGGTTTCTGGATCAGATCTATTTACCTACGGAGTTATGTTGGCACCAGTTCCCCATGCCCCATTTCCCCCTGAGGGCAACATGATGAAGGCAGCCATCGCCTACATGTATGAAGCGGGGAGGGTGTCTGCAGCACAGTAGAGGCACCCTGGAATTACGGGTAGACGACAAGTGGCACAGCTCTTTCCTCTCTTCCTGAGACAAGGACAGAAACCTTTGCTCTGTAATGTAAACATCTCTCTGAGGAGACACTGGAAGGTGTTACAACCCTTTGGAATGTGAACAAATGGCTCTAGGGGAGATAAATCCGCTAATCCCTCCTGGGTGACTTATGATCTTTAACTTCCAAGTCTTGCTTGCCATTCATTCATCCTTTAACCCAGATTACTCAGAAAGCCCTGAACATGTAAAAACACAAAAATACTTACATTGTTTTCTGACACAGGGATCCCAAAGAAAGTCAAGTCGACACAGATTTCAAGAGGCAAGAGGGAATTCAGAGTTCAGTGTGAAGGAAAGAAGGAAAGAGACTGGTGCCATTCTGCTGGGTGTGGTGACCCTAAACCCCGGGGGAGTAATGACGTTGTTGGCATGTTGAGAATCACTGCCCTGGACTGGCAGGTAAGGAGAAGGTAAAACTACCTGTTGCTAGTTTCAGTGATGGTATGGGTAGCATGGCGTAGTCGGTAGAAAGGCTATAGAATTAACAGTTAAAAGAGAAGAAAAAGGGAAATTGGATTGATTCTATCAACTGTCTGCCTGGCACTGCATCCTGTGTATGTCCCCCTGTTCAATCACACGCCTACCAGCCTATTCTGTTGATGGGACAACTGAAGCAACTTTCAAAAGATACAGTAATGGAAGATGGTGGAGCTACTGTTCAAGACCAAGACCACCTGAATCCAAAGGCCATGACCATCACATTCTCCTCTGCTGGGTCTGAGTAGGTGTTTCATCACGAACTGCGTAACTTGATGCAAACCACTTAACCTGTTTCAGTGTTAGTTTTGTCATCTGTAAAATAGCAATAAATAAAAGTCGTAAGTTGGTCTATTTTCTGCTTACAAATGAGGCAATGTACTTGCCAATGCCTTATAAACTAATATACTACACAAATTCTAGTTGTTTTTATTATTAATGAAATCCAGTAAAATACTATTATGATGTTAGCGTTTTGGAGGTTGAAATTGTCTCTAATTTTTCACTTTTGTATTTAATGCCCCAATGAATATCCTAGTTCATATTGCTTTTCCCTCTCCTCTTTAATTATTTTCTTATATGGGGACAAACTGAGAGCCAGAGAGAGAGAGAGCCAGGTCATTGGCTAAGATCCCACAGTAGGTTGGTTTTCCCACGTTATTTAAAACTATACCTGGAGCATGAGATTGGACATGGTTCCATTTAGGAGCAGAGCCTGAGGAGGTTTCCTTAAAAAAATTCTCATGTTTGAGTTGGTGGCTTCACTTCAGCTATTGTTCGGAATCTCTAAGTCTAGGTAAATGGATAAGATCAAAATTGAGGTGGATGGGAATTATTTAGAATCACCTTGGAACAGAAGAGGAAGAAATGTCCTGAGGGGACTCCCTCTGAATCAGTGCAACAGAGATGCCGACCTTCGTCTTGCTGTCTTAATAGCCTTGGCTGCGGAGAAAAAAAAATTAATTCTTAAGCGATGCAGTTGAATGGACCAGGAAGCCCCATGGGAAGTGGGTGTGGAACATGCAAGTAAGTGCTTTCCATAAATTAAAAAAGAGAGAGAGAAGATTTCATCACATGGTGGGTTTTCTATTAAGCCCACTACATAATTTGTTTCAGCTCACTTTTCTGGCACCCAGTTGACTCTTCCTCCCCATCTCTAGGGGCTGGAAAACATTAGTTTCTAAAAATCACATGCATGCTCTTCAGAATTATCCCAAGAACCTAGTGAGAAAGAAAAATCTGGAGTGGTTCTCTTACTGGCTTTAAAAGACAATGAAAATTTCCTACACGTTAACTTCAGCTGTGGTCTGAAATTCGGAAGGAGCCTGGGGCACAGTATTAGAAGGATTTCTTTCCTTGCTTGTAGACATAGATTTTGCAGGAGCAGATGGCAATACACAGTGCAGGGTTCCTGAGGGCATACTGTGTACCTTCTGCATGGGAAAATTCATAAGGTGAAGGCTCGACCTCCCTCACTGTGTGTGTGTGTGTGTGTGTTTAATATTTTCCAATTTCCATTTAATTATAATATCATATATTATCATTTAAACACCATATGCCAGCTAATTTTTTTAAAAAGGAACTATGTAGGTCTATTTTTGATTCTGTCAAAAAGTATGAAACAAATGGTTGGAAATATGATAGTTGGATGGTGATAAAATCCACATTCCCGACTATGACTTACAAGAGTCCTAGTGATTTGGGCTCTGCTTATATCTCTGATGTCACCTCCTGTCTCCTCTCTTCCCTGTTCTTCACCTTCCACTCGGCCTCCCTGTTGTTTCTCACACCATCTGCTCTTCCCACCCTCCGGCTTTGGCATCCTCTTCTCCAAGCCTTGATCTTGCTACTTTAGAAGGTCACTGTTCAACCCAGTTATCTTCCTAGCACCTTCCTTGGCTGTCTGTCAACTTGACCCCACCCATTTCAGTTAGTCTCTTTATGACCCTGCTTTATTTCCTTTCTTGTCCTGATCATTATATGGCCTTATTTTATGCATCTATTTACGTGTTTATTATCCTTCTCTGCTACTGGAACATTAGCTCCATGAGGACCCCAATCTGTTTTACTTTCTGATGCACACACAGTGGCCATAAAGGCAATGCCCGACACACAGTAAGTGCACAATAAATATATGCTGAATAAATGAATAAGTGAGAAGGAAAAAAAGAGGAAAAGAGAGGGAAAGGTTGAAAGAGAAGCCTGTCAGAACTGTTTTCCGTGCTATTCAGTGGCTACTTCAATTCATTGCATTGATGAAAATAGTTCTCATTTGCCTGACTGATCTCTTTTCTTCTTGATTGTAAAGATAGTTGAATTAATTTCACCTCTGCTTTTATTCATACCATTACACTGAACCAACCCAGGATGAGGAGTGTTTCATTATCCCTAGGAGCACTAGCCTGCTTTATTTATAAATGTTGGTTTGTTCATTTTACAGTTTTGGTTTTTATTAGATTTTATATGTTTAAGTAAACTCCTTAATCTACTCTGGATCTGTTTGTTTTGGATTCCAAAGTCAACATGGGTGTGGGTTTGGGCATGGCTTGGAGTTTGAGAGAAGTTGCTAAGGAGAGCTGAACTATCCTGCATAATAACAGATGGGGTATGGGGAATCCCAGGAAGGTGAGGTGAGTTGGACAGGTGGCCAGAAGCCATGTGACTCTTTCTTAAGCTTTTCTCTGTGACCCCCATATCTTCAACAGAGCTCACTATTCATCTTTCTTTCTTTCTTTCTTTCTTTCTTTCTTTCTTTCTTTCTTTCTTTCTTTCTTTCTTCTTTCTTTCTTCTTTCTTTCTTTCAATTGTTTTTTTATAGATTTCAGTTATTTAGGACAGAGAGTGAGTGAAAAAGAAAGTGAGAGGGAGCAAAGAGAGCCTGTGTGCACAAGTGAGGAGAGGGGCAGAGGACAGGGAGAAGCAGACCCACTGAGCAGGGAGCCCTGACCTGGTGCAGGGCTTGATCCCAGGACCTGAGGATCCCAGGATCATGACCTGAGCCAAAGGTAGATGCTTAACCAACTGAGCCACCCAGATGCCCCAGCAGTGTTTGTTTAGAACCCAAGTTTTGTTATCACTAGAAATACTTACTAAGATAGGTGAAATGCAAATTTATATTCAGGTACACCTCTAGTCTGTGGAAAACACAGAACAGTGAAAATCTGGAAGACAACACCGAGGTTGGGAAAGCTCCCCAATTGGAAAGAGCAGTGGAGGAGGAGGACCAAAAGAGAAATCAGGATCTGGAAGCATTGCCTCTTTTGAAATAAAATAAATGGAACCAAAGACTCTACTCATGAAGGTCTGTATTAGTCAGCTCAGGCTGCCATAACCAAATACCACTGCCGGGGGTCTCTTTAACAATAGGAAGTTATCTTCTCACAGTGCTGTGGCTGGAAGTTCCTGATTAAGGTGCGGACCAATTTGGACATTTTGAGATCTCTCTTCCTATCTTGTAAGAAGATAGCTACCCTCTCAACAGGTCCTCGTGTGACTTTTTTTTTTTTTTTTTTTTTGTGGAAACAGGAAGAGAAAACTCTGATGTCTCATCTCCTTATGACCTCATTTAGCTCAATTACCTCCATAAGATTCCTATCTTCAAATACAGTCACACGGAGGGTTGGGGCTTCAACATATAAATTCAGGGGGACACAAGTTCAATTTGTAACAAGATCCAAGTGACCTGATAGCAAAAAACAAAGTGATCATGTAGTAATAATTCATAAAGGCAGATGGTAGCTCATGGTCTGGACAGGAAACGGAGCTGGATCCAGCAGCTGGTGCTGGGAGCCTCAGCCTGCTCCACCATACCAGAGAACAGATCTGAATTTCACAGGTAGGGGTGAAGAGCAGACACACTTGCCAGGGTTAAAATAACACGGGCAAAAGCAATTCAGACCAGACACAAGTCTCCTTTGAAGACCTATTCAATCATGTAGGACAGGATCTGCCAATAGGCTTATACTGCACCCAACAGAACCTTACCAGAAACCTCTTTAGCCATTCCCAAAGTTCTAAACATGGTACTTGGAGTTATCAAAGTGTTAGCATAAGTTCTAGTCTCCTTTGGGTGTTTTGTGTCATCCTACACTTATAAATAGGTAACTTGCATGGCCCTTAAGCCAGAAATCACAAAATTTAAGACTCTCATTCCATGCCCTATGGAAGTCCCAGTGCACCTATAAGATTTTTGCAGATTTCCAGGAACTTATGTTCACCTAGTCATCTCTTCCTTCAGGCGAATTCTGTGGCACCTCTCTTTCATACAACACTGAAACAGGCACATTTAGCTTTTTTCTCCATTTTCACAAAAACTTCCATAAGAATAGTGAATGCTCTTGGGTGCCTGGGTGGTTCAGTTGCTGAAGTGTCTACCTTTGGTACAGGTCATGATCCCAAGGTCCTGGGATCAAGCCCTGCTTCAAGATCCCTGCTTATAGTCTCATGCTCTCTCTCTCTCTCTCTCTCAAATAAATAAATAAATAAAATATTTTAAAACAAAACCCTGCCACATCATGTGACCTAGAGTAATGAAACAAATAATAAATAAATAAATAAATAAATAAATAAATAAATAATAAAGGAGTCACTACCAGTGACTGAGCACCTGCCATGTTCTAACCTGATTACTCCCATTTTACAGATAATAAAACTAAGGCTCAGAGAAGGTAAAGTCACATGTTAATTGGTGGCAGCTCAGAAATTCAAACTCACATATGCCCTCCTCATCACCTCTGTTTCATCTTTTGTATCATAATGCCTCACTTCATTTAATCTCAAATAATATAACCTTCTTATTTTTCCACCTTAAAAATGAGGAGAGTTGGACTGAGTGGAGGATATGTAAACTCATTTCTAATTGTAAAACTTACACATTTTGAAACTTCATCTCTCAGCCTATGGTTGATCATTTCCTAATGACTCTAGATCTTGTCCATATTAGTTGAAGTGGGGCACAGGAAGCAAAAACACTCTGGATCTTTTAGACGGAAAGTTGTGGAAGGACTGATGGACCAGGGGGTCAAGGACCCAACATGGGACCATTCATGGTTGTGGCCACGGCATATGGAGGCTGCTGCTACACCACTGAGGATCCTGCTGCAGCCACAATGCCTTTTGACACCCATGGGGCTTTGTACCCAACACTGGACACATGCATATGCCAGCTGAATGATCTCTTAGTAGTCACATCTCTGACCTGGTTTACCAGCAGAAACATCTGAAGGAAAAGAGTTGCCTTTACTGATCTCTAAAGCTTGGGCAAATGCATGTATCTAAATGTCCAACCTAATTTGTATCCATAGCTTTCATTGCCACTGAGTCTGGAAAATGGAGATTTCCTTGCAGAACAGACAAGAAAGAAGGTTGAATGGAGGCTGAGTGAACAAAATCACAGTGCCCCCCACACTCCTTGGACTCTAGATATCATCTGGCTTTCTACTCCTCTCTGAAACTCTAGTCTACTGCAGGACTCCTGGTCCTATTACTATCTGATTTCCTATAAAATTATCTTATCAAAGGTGATTTTTTCCCCCTGAAGGAGTAACATGTTTTCTGAGCAGTGAACAGAAAATTTAGGTATATGGAAAGGTACAGTAACCTCATTTGTCACCAGAATAGCAGAAAACATAGTTGGAATGTGATCATTAGTAAATATGGTTGATCGTTTTAGCTGTATTAAAACTCCTAAGAAATCTGTTTTCCCTTTGGAGTGACTTTAGAGTTGTCAAAAGCTCTCTCTGGAAGCCTTTTACTTAAAAGGAGAATCTGAAGGTAGGTTTCTTTCTTGGGTCAAGAAATATGCCATTCTGATGTGGGCATGTGGGATGTGTTGCAGTGCACAACTGCTCTGTCCTCTCTGGAAAAAAAAAATGCTGATTCTGCAATTGAGTGTGGCCCGAAAGAACTTGTCCATGTGGAAGACACAAGCTTAGTCCTTAACCACTTTTCCCTTTGCACAGCCTTATGCTCTAGGAGGCCACAAGTACAGCATGTTAATTCAAACTTTTCAAAACCATGAAACCACTGAATATCTCAATATCCGCGTGTGGACTCTCATTTGCCTACTCTGTGTTAACAGAGAAACATTTGGTTTTAAACAAGACTTTATTTAAGGGGAAAAAGTGTATAGGATTACCCTTGAAAATGTCATTACTGAAAAGATAAACCATATGTCATGGTCTTTGTTTTACCTCCTTTTCATTGGGGCCTGCTTTTGAGAGTTCATTTGGAGGTGTATGGAAATTCTAATTCTTCTGTAACCACGCTGGATAAGCCTAACAAACTCAGCTTACTCACCAGTCATATGTGTTTACATTTTGATGTAGTTACTGCCAAAGTGTCTTATGGTCTAGTGATATAGTCTTACTAAAAAAGAGCATAAAATATTGACTCGGAGATGCTGAGACTGAAGATCTACACCACCTTCTAAGTCTGTTCTTCCTGCTGCCCTGTCATCAGGACACTGGATAAGGGGGTGGTTGTGATAAGGATGTAGACCAGGGACTGGGGTGGGGAGTGGTAGAAATGAGTAAAGAATAAAAATTGTGTTTTCAGTTTCCTTTGACTTTAAGTTGAGAGGGTCATGTCCACGCCATGGACAACTAGGAACAAAATGTAAATAGCCAATTGGGCTCTCACAGATGTCCAAATCCATTACAGGTCAGTCAGTCCAAATCTATTGCAGGAATGAATTTTGACTTTTAGTAAACAGAATGTATAACCCTCTCTTAAGGAAAGAAAAAGGCTAACCCTGATATCAATTTCTGGCTATGGCAAAGGTACCTAACGTTAACTTGGATATGCATAACTCTTGGGTTATTTTTGGTAGATAAAGGTAATAAATCAAAATGTTTGAGGTTGATAAGGGTGACTATGCCCCTACAACCCTGAACCGAGGTTATAATGAAAGAGAGCTTCTGATGAATTTCATGATAGATGTAGACAGTTTTAAACAAATTTTTATGAGCAAGCAAGCACAATACAATCTGTTCTGTAAGCTCAGTGTGGTCCTGTTCTCTCTAGTAGTTACTCTGACCAACATCTTGCAAGAAAATTTAGCCTAAGGAAACTAGACAGCCTTTTTGAAGCAGAGTTATTTTACCTTTTGAGCAGCAAAAAAGCTTCTAAAACCAGTGGCTGGAGATAAGTCTATTACAAGGAAAAAATGTGAAAAACCTTTTTTTTTTTTTTTTTGGAACAACTTTTAAATAGACCAAAAGATAACTAGATTCTTTTAGTAGAAAACTACAGACAGTTTAGAGTATATTCATTTGGTTATTTGCTTCTTTGGAGTTACTGCCTTTTTTGTCTTTGAGCTCTTTTACAATTCTGTAGAACTAAGTCAACTCCTAGAAAACTGATGGTAATGCACTAATTCATGTCTATACACATGCAAATAACTTCTGACTAGAGGAGGTTCAATGGACTTTCTTTTTCTTCAGTGGAAGAAGCCAGTTTCACACCAGTTAAGAAAATTCATTTCAGCATTACCTACAGACAAGATTATATTCTTGTCTGGTCTTTGAGGTCTCCTTTGAACCAACTGGAACTTCTTTTCTGGCTTCCTCATTAATTAAGGGCTCAGTTTTTGGGCCTAGTGGAGATTGTTATATACTGTTCACGAGACAGTTGAATGAATTCAAAATATTTCCTCCAGTTTCCAACCTACACAGGTTGAATATCTTTAATAAAGTATTTCAACGAATCTATGTATCTCCAGTCCATTTAAATTTTACTAATACTTTACCAATTTTAACATTTGTCATTCTAAATACTGATTCTGAGAATCTGATATGCATTAGGTTAATTGCCAAAGTCTCAGAGTTGATCAAAACATAAATAGTAGAAATGCTTGTAGTAACCAAATGCAGCCTTTCTGACATAATATTGATTGGTTTCCCTGAAGCACAGATTTTCTGTGAGGAAGAAACTATCCTTACAGTTCAAGCTTATAAGTGGGATTTTATAATATCCTATGGTCCGTGGTGAAGTATTTTAAGTTACAAACATTATAACACTGCTTTTTACAGACCTTAAGAAAAACTTGCAAAGCTGAAAATCTCATATTCTATGGCACATTAGTTCATGTAATCATTAAACACGAAGGAATGTGGTCTTTATGTCACTAGAAGATCAAAAGTTGTTGAAATCTCAGTTGGGTTGTAATGAGTCCTGTTGACTTGAGTATCATACAACTATTCATAGAAATTACAGGAAAAGAACTTGCACATTAAACTTTAATATAAGTATGTGGTTTTTTTGCAGAGGGAAAGCAAAGAATTATACAAAGTAAGTAGTAATTTCCACATAATAATAGTGTTTTGCATTTATACATATCACTGCTAACCATTTCAAAGTCAATTTGTGACCCAACAACCAGGGATCCCAAGTGAATACACAGTAGAATCTCAAGGCAATGCAGCTGTAAGGATAGGCAAGTCCTTTAATGGAACTTCTATCCTGTGAAGGGAATGGGGGAGGAAATATTTAAAAGGAAGGACACTTGAGTAATGGCTGAGGGGACTCCGTGCAGAAAGTGTTTTCTCTTCACTGAAGTCACGGAAATACCCATTGGATTACTGAGAGTTTTCTATTCAGGGCCATGGGACAGAGTCCTTTCGATTTTGAAAAGGATATCATCTCTTATAGATTCAACATTGTATGGAATTGTGCAATTAAAAAATTAGAAACAGGAATAACAATTGAAAAGCAGTAAATGTTCAGTTGCAAATCTTAAGGCATTTGCAGCTACCCTGGTTTTAGGATGGAAACCTGGGACAGTTGTAGAGAGAAATGAGGACTGAGCACCCTTGGAGGAAAACAGACCAGCTTAGTTCAGAGAGAATTGTGGCCACACACAATTTAGACTGGAGACAGTAGCGAGCCAACAGACAAAAAAAAGGAAATGGTGGTGAGGGGGTGGACAAAACGATTTCTCTTGACAGCAGGGCTAAGGGGTTCACTAATACCCCAGAGAAGGGATTTGATTCATTTCCACCAGAACTACATTGTTCTTAGATCTGCAGGTAATCTGTAGTTTTCTGTACACTTTTATGCTTGAGCTGTTCAAAGCTCGTGTTATTCCAGGGTCTAGTTTTAGTTTATATAAATTTCAAAAAAAAAGTGATAAAATTACAGAAATAAAATCTTATGTGAAAATAAAATCTCCTTAGGTTATGTTAAGGAGACATATTTGAATCAGGGAACCTCATGGACAATTACAGTCTCTATTTTCATAGATCCAATACGTATCCTTTATAAAAAATGGTTAGAACAAGCCTGCTTCACTGGATCAGTCAGCTCTTAGCTCACCTGTGGTTTTCACCTCTGTCCTTTTCCTGTGATCCCTCCTTTGTTTGGAATCACATTTGCCACTTCAGCAGCAGCAACACCTGCTCACCCCCCCACAGCCTCCTGTCCATCCACGAACACCAGGATAACGTCTACTCATCCTCCTACATTAGCTTCAATTATGTTCTTCCCGGAAGCCTTCTCTGACCTGCACCTATATGCTATCCTGTGTATAACCCTATGATGGTATTGCCACATTTTATTTAAATTATGTTTCTGACTCTATATTCCCAACCAGACTATGCACTTTTGTGGGACAGGAGCCTGTCTCATCCATCTCTGTATTCTTAGTATCTTGGGACATATCCGGGTATGTCCAGCACATAGTAGACATAGTAGATGTTCAACGAGCACTTGAAGATGGAAGACGTGAATTGTATTTTAGGGTTCGTCCAATTCAACATCTTCATTTTACATAATGGACAACAGACGCCCAACTTCTTTTTCTGGCCTTGTGTCAGACAGAAGAATCATCTGTAAAACATTTGAAAAAGACATAAGGAATAGCCACCAACATTACCTCCAATGCACAGAGTAGCTGCAGTCACCAGGGACTAAATTTAAGCGGAAAGCTGGAACCATTCAGGGAAGGGGCACTGAAGCTGTGGCCATCTGGGTTTGCTGAACACTTCTTAACCCAAATGCTTGCTTTGAACACTTGGTTAGGATGGGGGAGAGAACCCAGGACAAGGCTTTGCTGGGGTGAGAGGTAGTTGGGATGCTTGAAGGCCTGTTCCCCTGTGACAGTGTGGACTAGGGAAAAATCCTCACCAAAAAGGAATGATAAGGAAGCTTGTGTTTTTCTTTCTGGGCTCTGGGCAGAAAAGCAAATTTCCTGAGGCTGTGTTACACAGATCTTCCCTCATTTGGGTTCAGGGCTAATTATGTATTACCTACCTGGTCTGCAAAACCCCAAACTAAGGTATCAATAAGATTGCCCATCGGCATCTTAGGGTGTCTGACAGAGAAACTGTAAATTCTCACTGGAGGGGCACATTCCAACCCTGATACATCGGGTTGTCAGAGATACACACAGACTGAACAGTAAGGCACTAAGAAAAGTTTATATAACACACAAAGAAACAAATATTCATGGGACAGACTTGTTGGGTAAATAAGATCAAATGAGTACTCTTAACATGTTTAAAGAAAAATGAGCCCCGCTTTGGTTAAATAGGACTCAGGAAATTTGTGGCAAAAGTCTGAACTATATTATAGCCAAGGCTGGCTACATAATTTGCATGGTCCAGTGCAAAATGAAAATGCAAGACTCCTTGTTCAAAAAGCAGAAAAAAAGAAGTGTCATTAACGGTTCTAAAATAAAAAGCTTTTTCTTTAAGAACACTTTGTTACTTACGAAACATAATAGGGATAATAATGATACACGAGTAACAACATAAACTTACAAACTACAATAATATATTGCTGTCATAATTTTAAATAAAAAACAATATTAATGTGATATCTTGATTGATCATAAAATTTTTCTGACTCAATTTTCTGTAAATTCATTAGGTCGTCAAAATTTATACTCGTGGATGTTTCATTTTCAATGAATGTAATTGAAAGAAGTGTCAGTTCTTTTGGCAACTGCAAGACTGCAAATAATTCTTGATAATATTCCATTTTAAGAAAGATCTCTCTGTTGATGCAACTGTTAATTGTGTTTTGTAGACTGTGACAACGTTGGGACAAGTTTCTGCCACACTATTTTGAAATATAAATTTTTAGTATGTCTAAAGTCACTGATTTTTGCCCAACAATTTTCTAAAACTATTTGACTCTTTGCAAGAATCAGTTTTGTGTAAGTTCAAATTTAATTTTAGATGCAAATTTTTGCAAGGGCATTTTATTGTTTTTGCTCACATTTCCTGTAAGCTATGAGGGTCATATTGAGAAACCGCAACTAGTTTCATGATTTATGTACAGCTAAGAACACCTGTTTACACATTCTATCACCATATATTCAATCATGAGGAAAATTTAATTTTAAAATTGTCTTCCTTGTTGATAATTGGTTTATCTGAATTTTCATGTGAGAATAATGTTCTTTTCTGTCGAATACGACGATCTTTAATTTCTATATCTGAATTTGTGGAGATTTGCTTTGAAACACTGCAGAAGTTTTCAGAGTCAGAGATTCTAAACTTTTTAGAGAATTTTAACAATTTCCTGATATGTCTTATTGCAATGTCTTTACAGTTTTATTTTGCAATAATTTACTGGCTAAATTGATTACTTCTGATAGGCAGTTGCTGTCTGCACTTAGACTGGAAAGTGAATTTTGACCGATGCTAGAGAAGTGAGTTTGGAGATGGATGGGCAGGCCATCCTCTTGCCATTGGTCTTGGGCCTGTGCTCTCTCCCCAGGCTGTGGTAGCTGCTGGCACCATTGATGCTTCAGCCCATTGCCCACTGTACCAGAATATCAAAGCCTACACATGCGAGTCCTGAGACCTGGTGTATCTGCTCTGCTCATGCCTCACCGTCCCATTAGACTATACTTACAAAGCCCAAGTCCAAAGATACAATTATTGAGAACTTCAAGTCTGTAGCAAGAAGGCAGTAAGCCGAGTACATGGCCCTTTAGAGAGCAGAGCCTGTGTAACTGCCCTAGTTGCATCCCCATAAAGCCAGCTCTGACTGTACAGTTTCATCTTATTCTCCCAACCACCTTTCAGATAGAGCAAATACATTTTCCCTTGCATATTGGATAGCCAGTGTAAAGAAAAATTAATTGGCCTAAATTCAAACAAAGTAGTAACAAAGACGAATGCAGAGCTTAGGCCATCTGCACTTAAGCTTGAGGTTGTTGTAGGCTGTTTAGGCTATTTTTGCAACATCATGTCAAAAAGTACACATATTTCCTTAGCTAAAATTGTTGGTGTTTACCTAAGCTCCCCTTAGTTTAATACTGATTCTGCAAGTGAGAGATGAAAAAGCTTTAAAGATACGAGGGATTCAACTCAACACTGAAGGTAGCCTTGGAAATCCCATTTGCTGTAATACGCATTTGATGAAACTCAAAAGGATAATTTATTGTTCTTTCTGATGAATTTGTTCTACACAAAAAGTCAGTACTACTTAGAAAATCTTTCTATAATAAATGTGTATACCATGTAGATGTGGGAGTGCATATACTACCTTGCGAATACATTAATTCTTACTCAAATTAGGTAACACTTTTTGATATTTCAGTGGTAAAGAATGTATATTTTATATATTCTTTGTGTGCATATAGAATAAACCAGTATATGGGCTGGTGAATATTTGTGATGTGCATACAGTTGGTCCACAACCAGTTTCTAAGGTGCTTACTCCTTCAATCCTTATATTGGATCATTTCCTAGTCTTTACTATTTCCATCACTGCCTAAAAATTCAAAAATTGGAATTGCCACCAAGAACAAATTTACAGGAGAGATTTTGGACTTTACTCTTCATGATGATTTGAAAGAGAGGTACGTTAAAAATGGCCTTTGAGAAACCGGATGATTAAAATGGTATTCTAACAGCGCTGTTGGAGGCTTTGGACATAGCTAAGTGAAGCCAGTTGGATGAAGGGTAAACTAAACTCATTCTTTCCAATGTCTCGTCTATCAGGAAAGAAAACATAAGGGCTACGTCTTCACTTTTAATATGATATGATAAACACAGGAAAAGGAACAGCATTCATTTTGTTTAATATTCCATGAAGGTATTTGAACAAGGCAATATTTTATTGTCTGAGAGTATAACAAATGTCTTTGTCATTTCCCAGCAATGAAACATGTCAAGAAATGATCATTGCTTGGGAAAGTGGAGCTTACAGAGCGTGCTTTTGCTAATAAATCATAGAAGGTAACATAATATGGTGTGACTATGTTAAACAAATAATTATATCTACAAGTGGAATCTGGGCCAAAAGGGAAGCAGGCACTATTTTGCTTTGCTTTGTACTCCACCCCACACTTACACACTTAACGTAAGCACACGTACTCATACCTGTGCACACACATCTCACACGTACACACCACATCATGCTTAAAGATCAGAGATGTACTGCTCGGTGACCCAGAGAATCTAGACTAGTGTGAACAGAGTTATTTTGCTTATTGTCCTCCTCTGAGTCTTTATGAATATGCCATAATACTCCAGTGATGGGATTTAGAAGACATTTGTATACTGAGTCTGCTTACTTATCCCTAGAATAGAGGACTTGATAAAATTGACTATGCAATTGAAATAAATATCAAAAGTCCCACCCCTCTCATCTATCCCCAAGCCCCAGAACACCAACTTTCACGTTTAGAGACTCCAGGCTTGGTATGTCCATGCTCATTCCAAATTTTGCTACTTCCCTGCTTTCTTCCCTCTCCCTCATATTTGAAGAAAGGTAAGCCATGTCATGGTTTTAATGCTAAGAACACACTAAATGTGTGTCAGGTAAATATACATAAATGTTTTCTTTTTTTCTGAAAAGCAGATGAATTATTTCTTTCTACTCTGTTTACTCTTTGGACAGACAGTGGAGCAGATACCCAAAGAGGTCTCTGAATTGATTCAGCTGTTTCTTGATTTTGTCCTGAAGGTGAACTTCTGAGGCCCCAGATCATTCACTCTGAAGAGCTTGTGACCTCAAAGGCTAGAGCTACCTGTTTTAAGGTCTGGCTCTTTCTTGCACTGTATAGGTGTGCGCATGCGTGCATGTGTGCGTAGGCAGCAGTGCGGGGCAGAAACCATCCACAGCAGGTCTGACAGCATTTTCTAAATGTTATTACTGTTGGCAAAGCCTTATCTTAGATGAGGTGGTAAATTAGTAAACTGCCATGGAGAAGTATGATTTTGTAAAATTAGATGGAGTATAGAGAAACACAATTAATTCCAGACCCTCAGGCAAGAGTGATGAAGTAACTGGAGTCTTTGTTCTCTCAGATTATCAGAGATACCATCTTTTCTTCTGAGTAATCGCAGGCGCTCTCTGGCTGTCAGTTGAAATGCCAGGTATGCACTTGCAATGCGGACAAGGCCACCCCAGGATTAGATTTTGTTGTCTTTAGAGAGAAAAGAGAGTGAATCACCCTCCAGGGGTCTGTTTTCTCCCATTAACCCTAAACCCCAGTGTCCGCAATTTGTCACATTTTAACAATGACCACAGATTGGTTACCGGCACCAAAGTAGCCAGGAAGATCCACAATGAAAGCCCCAGAAAAACCCATCAATATTGAATACACTTTAGGCCTAGTAGTTGTCTTGCATTTTAAGGGAAGGTGCTGGAAAGATTAGATAGAGGGAGACTGAGGAAAGCTATGTTTGTATTTGCTCAAAGCCTCATGTTGAGAAGGAAAGAGGGGGAAAAACAAACATATCAGAACAGGTGCAGTGTTGTACAAACCAATGCCCACGTTCCATGGGTCAACACAATGTGGGAATGTCATGGGAGTTCTTCTACGGGCCATTCGAGATCCACCCTCCTTTTGTTATTGGATCTCAGCTCTCTTTGCATTTTTGGAGAAGATAAGGTCCTAGGGCTTTCATCAGTCCCTGAAGTGCTGGGCAGCTAGGCAGTGCCTGCCTCATGTTGGTCTCATAGACCACGCGGTCTTTCACTCTTCACCAAAACAACTTAAGATAAAGAAGTAATTGAATTAAGAGTTAGAAGGTATGGATGTTGGTGGTTAAACATAGTTCAACCTCTCACTTTAGCAGCGCTGAAGTCCCCTTTCAGGAATTTGAGAGAAAATGTCCTCAGAGACACTTGTTAAGACAAAAGAGAAGAATGAGAGAAAATAGACTACACAATCATCACTGGCAAAATTACTTTGTCTTTAGGCAGAACCTTTCTGCTGAGAGAAGATTTACAACTATACTAATCTAATTCATAATGTACGTGGGAGTCACCAGCATGATACCTCAACACACATGTCAGCCAACACTTGACTCACTTCACAAATATTTATTGAGTACTTACAATATGCCAGATGTAATTCTGAGCACTGGAGATGTGGCGGTAGGTCCTTTAATGGGAGACATGAAATAAATAAGTAAACATGATTAGAGAGAGCTAATTTAGTTTGAGTGATGAGGGAAGGTCCTTCTGAGGAGGAGACCTTGACTGAGTTTCAGGAACGAGTCAGTCAAGTGAAAACCGGGGAACATGCATTCCAGGCAGAGGAATGACCCACTTGAGGGCACTGAGGCAGAAACACATTTGGTGTATTTGAGGCTCAAAATGAAGGGAGGTGGGGGTAAAGCGAGCAAGCAACAAAGGGAGTGGAGAGAGATGAGGTTGAGTATAAGTCTTGGACGTCATATCAGGCCTCGTAGGCTATGGGTAAAAGTTTGGATTTAATTCTAAGTGCAATGGGAAGCCCTTGGAAGATTATGATCAGAGGGATTTCATGATTTTATTTTGCAAACATCTCAATTTTACTGCTCTGTGAATAAGATTATAATAAGGGCAAGAAGAAAAATAGGGCAGCCAGCTAAGAGTATTGGATCGGTTCAGATTATGAATACTGGGATTTCAGATTACAGAAACAATAATAGGACATACTTGAAAGATGTTTTCAAGATGCTGAGCACTGTCACAACTCTCCGAATGCTTATCACGAGTCCAGCGTACAGGTGAGATAACTGAGGCACAGGGGCTTGAATGACTTGCCCATAGCGGTGGCAGAGCTAGGATTCAAATACAGGTAGTCTAGCTCCAGAATCTGTGTTCACAACTGCCCCTCAGTTAAGGTAGAAGCAACGGAGATGGAGACGTAGGAGTGGTGTGTTAGTCTCCTTGCACTACTGCAACAAATCACCACAAGCTCCGTGGCTTATACATCTCGAATTTATTACCTTTTAATTCTGTAGGGCAGAAGTCAGAAATCGGTTTTGCTGGGTTGCAATCAAGGTGTTGGCAGGCCTGTGTTCCCTCTGGGGATTCTAGCAAAGAATTCTTTTTCTTCTATATTCTAGCTTCTGGAGTCTGTTTGACCTCATGCCTTGGCTCAGGTCTCCATATCACATCACCTGACCTCCTTTCACTCCTGTTTTCACCTTCATTGCCTTTCCTCTCTCTCTGATCTAACTCTGATCCTCCTGCCTCCCTCTTATGAGGACCTTTGTGATTGCACTGGGTCCTCAGTCCCTGAAGGAAGGACCCTTGATGATCTAGGATTATCTCCCCATCTCAAGGTCCTTAACTTTAATCACGACTGCAAGTTCCTTTTCCAGGCAATGTAACATATTCATAGTTAAAGGACGTCAGGATTGTTTGCAATTTAGGGTGATTATGAATAAAGCTACTGTAGACAGTTGCATGTACATTTTTATATCAGTATTTTTTTAAATTTGGGTTACATTTCCAGATTATATGGGAAGTGTATGTATAACTTTATAAAAAATTGCCAAACTGTTTTCTACAGTGATGGTACCATTTTATATTCTCACCAGCAACGTGTAAGACTTCTAATCACTCCATTTCCTTGTCAGTATTTGGTATTGTCAGGTTTTGTTTTTTGTTCTAATAACAATTGTGACAAATGTATTGTTATATCTAGTTGTGATTTTCTTTTTCTTTAAATTTTATTTAAATTTAATTAACATGTAATGTATTATTGATTGCAGATGTAGAGTCTTCATATATATTCTTATATAACACCTAGTGCTCATTATATCATGTGTCCTCCTTAATGCTCATCACCCTGTTACCCCGTGCCTCCCCCACATCCCCTCCAGTGACCCTCATTTTGTTTCCTATGATTAAGAGTCTCTTATGTTTTGTCTCCCTCTCTGATTTCATCTTGTTTTATTTTTTCCTCTCTTCTATGATCCTCTGTTTTGTTTCTTAAATTCCACATATAAGTGAGATCATATGATAATTGTCTTTCTCTGATTGATTTTCACTTTCATTTCCATAATTATTAATGCCTATTTGCCATCTATATATCTTCTTTGGTAAGGTGTCCATTTATCTTTCTTCCACTTTTAATTGGGTTGTTTTCTTGTTGCTGAGTTCTGCAAGTTCCTTATGTAGTCTGGAAACAAATCCTTTGTCAGAAATATAATGTTTGAATATTTTTCACATTCTGTGGCTTGTGTATCCTCACAAACATATCTCCACAGCATAAAAGTTTTCAAGTTTGAAAGAGGCCAAATTATTGTTTTTAAAAAATGAATTTTGTTTTCGGTGTCACATATGAAAACTCATTACCTAACCCAAGGTCAGAAAGACCTTGTTTTCTATTATATTTTCTTCTGGAAATTTTATAATTTTATGTTTTACATTTAGGTCTATAATCCATTTTCACTTATTTTTTGTAAAAGGTTAAAATAGAGCTTGAAGTTCATTCTTTTGCATACTGGTAGTCAGAATTCTAACATACCCCCTCAAAATATCCTGCCCTAATCCTTGGTACTGTGGCTAATAGGAAATAATGCACCCTGATTATTTTACTTCACATGACATAGGCATTATGCAGATGTCATTAAGGTTACTAATCAGTTGTCATTCAGATTTACCAATAGGGCAATTATCTGGGTGGGCCTAATCTCTAATTAACTGGGTGAGCCTAATCTCTAATTAACTAACTAGTGTACAGTATTTCTGTGTGGCTATTTTTGTCTTTAGCCTTACGGTATGCAGATGAAATGGATTTTTCCAAACCATTTAAGGGTAGAATGTTTTCTACAGCTGGTAGCAAAAGAAGAAGTACAAAAGATTCTAGGCTGGGGAGGATTTAATATCCTACTGCTAGCTTGAAGATGGAGGGGTATGTATGACAAGGATTGCAGCTGGCCTGTAGAGGACAGCAAGAAAAGAAAACCCCAGGTCTACAACTTGTGACGAATTGCATTCTGCTGACAATTATGTGAACTTCATTGGAGATTCTTCCTCAGAGTCTCCAGATGAGAACCCAGTAGAGCTAACACCTTGATTTCAACCTTCTGAGATCCTAAACATATGTGAATTTTTTCACTAATATCACACTGTTTAATTATTGGATGTGCCTCGTGCATTTCTGGGATAAACACTACTTTGTTATGATGTATTAACTTTTTTATATATTGCTGGACTTGAGTTTTGAGTATTTTTGTGTCTATGTTTATGAGGAATATTGGCCTGTAGTAGGCTTAGTAAGTCTTGAAATGGGATTATGTGAGTTCTTTGACTTTGTTCCTTTTCTAAAGTGTTTTTGCTGTTCTAGTTTTGGTGCGTTTCTGTATATATTCTAGAATCAGCTTGACAACGTCTACAACAAAAGCCTGCTGAGATTTTGACTAATATTGTGTTGAATCTGTAGATTGATTTGAGAAGTAATGTCTTAGCGATATTGACTCCTTCAATTTGTGAGCACATTATCTTTCTTAATTTCTTTATATCTTCTTTGATTTCTTTGAATAGTGCTTTTATTTTTAAGCAGATAGAACTTACACATTTTAAAATAGATTTATAGCTAAAATTTTTCTCTTTGGGGTTGTACTATAAGTGATACCTTTTTCAAACTTCAAATTCCTATTTGAAGATTTTTAAATCACTCATGCTTTGAATTTTATCAAATACTTTTTCTGCATCTATTGAAATGATTATGTGATTTTTCTGAATATAATGAATTACATTGATTGTTTTTTTTTTTAAGATTTTATTTATTTATTCATGAGAGACACAAAGAGAGAGGCAGAGACATAGGCAGAGGGAGAAGTAGGCTCCATGCAGGGAGCCAGATGTGAAACTCCATCCTGGACCCCGGGATCATGCCCTGGGCCAAAGTCATACTCTTAACTGCTGAGCCACTCAAGCACTCATTGAGCCACTCGATATATGGGAATACATTGATTGAGTTTTAAATGTTGAACCAGTCTTGTATTTCTGGGATAAACACCATTTGGCTATGACATACTAACTTTTTATATATTTCTGGCTAGTATTTGCTAATGCTTTGTTGAAAATTTTTGTGTCTATATTCATGAGGGATATTAACCTGTTTTCTTTCCTTGTAATGTCCTTGTTTGGTTTTGGCATTAAGGTAATGATGGCCTCATTAAATTGGTTGGGAAGTATTTATTTCCCTTCTATTTTCCAGTACAGATTGTATAGAATTTGTATTATTTCTTACTTAAATGTTTGATAGAATTAACCAGTGAGATCCTTCAAGCTTGAGTTTTCTTTGTGCAAAAGTGTTTAACTACAAATTCAATTTCTGTAATAGACATAGAACTATTCTGGTTATTTACTTCTTTTTAAATAAGTTTTGGTAGTTTGTCTCTTTCTAGGACTGAGACCCTTATATCTAAATTGTTGAATTTTGGGGCATGGAATTATTTGTAGAATTGTTTTATTACTCCTTTGTAATTCCTGATCTGTGGGATCAGGAATATGTCTTCTTTCACTCCCAAGGCAAATTGTAATTATTGCTTTATCTACATCCAACAAATATTGTTATATTGTAGTTTAATTTTTTTCAGCTTAAAACATTTTAAGATTTCTTCCAAATCTCCTACTTGAATCATGGGTTACTTAAAAGTATGTTATTTAATTTCCAAATATTTTGGGAGTTTTTCAAATATCTTTCTGCTATTGATGACAGTTTAATTCCTTTATGATCAGAGAATATACTCTGTATTATTTCTATTATTTTAAACTTATTCATTTCTGTTTTATGGCCCAGGATATAGTCAATCTTGCTAAGTGTTCTGTGTGCAATTGAAAAAAAAATATATTTTACTGTTGTAAGTGCTGAGTTTTTTACAGCTTCAGATCAGGAGTCCTTCTACAAGTTATGTGCTCAGCATCTTGGTATAGAGGGTTATAAAGACAAAAATGTATGCCTTTTGGTTAAAGCTACAGTTTGTGGAAGAAACAAACGTGGTTAGTGAGGGAATGATGTAATTTAGGGAAAAGGAAAGATGCTCTTTTCAAAACAAGATTTTCTAATAGCTGGAGTGTGACTCTGGCAGGTTGTGCCTACTTCCTGCCCAGATTATAACTCTGTTTTTTCCCATAACCAGGGATACTTGACCTCAGCTTATTATGGAGTATTATACAGGGTCTTGAGATCAATTCTGACGTAAGGTGATGGTGAGATTTAAGCAATTTACCTATCACTGATTCTGGGCACCTGGGCTGCTTTATTATTGTCATTGGTCTTGAAGGAAGTTTAAGTTCTTCCTAGAGGTCTACTTTGCTGAGAGTCTGTGATCACAGGACATCACAACAGGACCCCAAGTGAACCCTTGGTTATGAAACATCTCCTGCAGAGGGTGCACTATGCACCCAGAAATTCTAAGTCTTGACTCAAGTAATTAACTTAGTGAAGTCCTCACTGCTTTAAAAACTAGCAATGTCTTTGAACAGCAGACAGCATTTTAGAATGGAGCATCTGGGAAGCTGCAAGCACAAAAATACATCTGTTTCCATTGTTGTAGAAAGATAAACAGGATCAGACTCAAGACACTGTGGGAAAAAAGTTCTTGCCTGTCTGCTTATTGTTTGCTGCCTTTCTGGAGGAAGAGATGTCACGGATATGTCAAATAGTGAGGACAAACTGGTATATAGTACAGTCATCTCAAATATTTCCTGTAGAGAATAAAGATGGGACTACATCAACATGACAGAAAAATGCTCAGCTATTCATTCATTCATTCATTCATTCATTCATTCATATTTGCCTACATTACATCAAATTCAAGGACATCAAGAAGCTCACATTTATCTTTGCATTTTGGCTTTTGGAGCCTTTTGTATAACATGTAGTAGTTGTCCTTTTTGATGTTAGTCTGGCTGTGGACTTTTTTAGGATATGCTAGCTTTTCCATTAAAAACCCCATTAGGTTGATTAATAATAGATACATCAGATGCTTTTTTTGAGCACTTGATATTTTCAACCCACACAATATATTGGGGATAATTTGGTACTTGCTATTTGAAGAAGCATTTGCTTTTATTTGCTTGAAAATGACTGCCCTGACTAGTCTTTTGGACTGAATTTACTGGAAGTTTTGGCATGTTGATGGAATTGGAAATTGCTCTTCAAGCAATCTAGAAGAGCAACGTTATTTTTTCCTTCTGGGGTAAAATTATGAATTTTCAATCTTCAAGAGATCTTTCAAGTCTTTTCATCCAGGAACCATCAGATAAATGGGGTTATTGGTTCCTATTGGACCTTCTTGGAAGAGATAGTGAGTCTTTCTCTTTGTTCACCATGCTAGCTGCACGTTGGCCAAGTCCAGACTGAAGAGCTATTAGTCATGTCTCACTGGAAAGCACATACGGTGTCCATGGCCTTCAAGGTGATGTATGGGCATCTGATATGCTCTTTGCTTTCCCTGACAGTTCCCAGCACCTATTTTCCACCCAACATCAAATAATCAAGGATCCAGGGGTTGAGGGGTGCCAGTTATTCAAGTGATGGATTTGTGTTAAAGCATAGGATCAGCGGGACCTAATGAATCAGCCCATGGAAGCATGCTGCAGTTTGAGGCAGAGTCCCTACTGCCAACAAAACCACGTGCTGTTCCCCTTGCCTGAACAGCAAGAGCTTTGGGCAAATACCTCATAAAACCGAGGGACAGCTTGAACTGAGGAGTTAGGTGTGCTTGAAGGCTCTCATGATAATTTTTCCCCCTTTTAAACTCTGTTCAACATTTGTGACCCCCTGCTTCTCCTGGCCACGGATTCAGCAGAGATGAAAGCCAGTGGGTTTTTCACCAGCAGGGTAAATAAATGAGGACTCAATTTAGAAAACGGATAACTTCTCATATGCTTTCCCGCACAGCTGCTGGGCATTCGGCAGTAAATTGAAAGAGTACAAACGATGCAGAAAATATGACCGAGATCACCCTGGGCAAGCAGGGCTTCCTTTTAATGCATGGAAAGCTTCATAAGAAATATCCCACTAGAGGGGAAATACTTCTCAAGCAGACCCAAATGATCTGTCCTATGGTACTGAACCTTTTAAAATATACATCCATATATTTACTTATTTGTGGGGAATGCTAAAACCACAGAGTTCCTGTTTGCTCTGTTTCTTAGGGATAAAGTTATTCTGTGGTCAGAGACACCTAAGACCATTAGGCACGCACACTACAGATCTGAAGAAGGTCTATTTACCCGAGCTTCCAGGAAAAATATTGACAAGGCAGTAAAAATACTTTCCTTGATTACTCAACCTCGTATTTTAAACCTAAAATTACAGGAACTTTTCTCTTTTACTCATTTATTTTTAGCTTCTCTATTTTTCCACCTTTTTGGGTTCTTTTGGCTCACCTTTTAAAACATGGTCTATTTATACTGACTCTGCAAATCGAGGAATAGCAAAGCCTTTACAGCGTTGTCACTGTTTCCCTCTGACTGGGTCTCAAGCTACTTGGGGACAAGTGAATCTCGGCTTCTGGATAAGGAGAGTTTATTACAGAGCTGAAAGAAACTTCATGAAGTCCTTCAGTGCCATATTCCAGGAGAGCTGCCATATTAGCTGTTTCTTTTTTTCCTACTTTTGATCACAGGTTGGAAATCATTGCAAAGCTGATGGGGCAGACTGGAGTCTGGCTTTATCAGTAGTAGCATATAGAAGGCCTTCGCTTGACTTGGTTACGGTGCTCCAGAAATAAGAGATCCAGACCACTCTGTCTTCCCTGACCACTTACCCTAATACTCCTACCCCGTTACCTCCACTCGTTATTCATTGCACTTCCAGAAAATCACTATATATTTATTTGATTACTTATTATTTGTGATTTTCACCAGATTAGAAACTGCAGGAAGGCCGGAGGCTTTTCACTGCATTCCTGACACATAGAAGAGTGCTGAGCAGGCTCTTCTCAATAAAATATGCTTTTCTCATTGAACGAATGCATCAAAGTTGTGTTGGTTAAATTGCATTTTTGAATCTTGTTATTAACTCACAACAGTCAATTCTTCTTTCTCTCAAATTTCTCATTGACAGAGACTCCTCTCTCCAAATCTAGGAGGTCAGATGGGGTTTGTTACCGCCAGAGAAAATTGCTCACAGGAACTATATCAGTGATGCTGAGTCCTAACTTGTGAGTCCCTGCTGGAAATATCTAGATCATTTTCAAACTGAATAAAAAAATGATGCCTGTATTATAAGCATTTGCAGAGTCCTCTCAAGGGTTAAGTTCTGTTTTTTTAACACTTCTGCCTGGGGCCCCCTGTGGTGCTTCTGTTGCTTCAACTTGCCAGTTTATATTTTATGTATTGTTGTGTTTGTCTACTTTATATCCTGCCAGAAAAGTACAAACACTTCTGGCTAAGCAGCCATCCAGAACCTACAGAGGACTTCGACTGAGATAAAGGAATAATTGGGTCACCTGGTGATGAAACTCAGCTGCTCACTCCTGGAATGCATATCCGCTCCTTGGGAGAGAAGGACAGCTAGTTGGTTGAGGAGGAAAAGTGTTGCTACTCAGCATTGGAAACCCCAAGGAAAGGCTTTTTGAAAATAAGCCAATGCCTCATTAGCCATTGGAGATGTAGGCATGTTGTGGATTACTCACTTGAAATTTGTATTCCACAAACCACAGAATCCTAAGTTTAGAAGGGGCCTGAGAGCCTGTCTCACTTTCTTCTCATCATGCAGCATATTGTTGGGCCTTCCCTCACTGACGGCTGGCTATGCTTGGGGAACATAATTAGGAAAGCAAATCTGCTGCTGCAAGAATGAAATGCAAGCGTAAAATGCATTGCAGTGGCAGGCATACACCTGTGTAGTCCTCATTACTGGGGTTATCTGTCCAGCTATTCTTCTGTAAAATAAGCATGATACAGAATTGACAATACTTAAATACTAATAAAGAACATTTACTGAGCACTTACTATGTGACATACACTGTTCAAAGTACTCCAAAGCCTTCTCTTTCTCCTCCCAACATCTGAGATACACACTCCTATTATCATCTGCATTTAATGCGGGAGGAGCAAAGATTCAGAGAGGTTAATTTCCCTGTGGTCACCAGGATTTGAAACCAAGGAGCCTTCTTCAAAGCCCACTTGAGGACATTCCCAGTCCTGACAATGACTGAGGAGTTGTTTGCACAGCCTGCGAGGTACCTTACCAAAATGAGTCATTCTCATTCAGTTTCGAAGATTTGGCCACTTTTCTATTTTCGAATCCACAAATATTATAATTTCCATGAGAAACCTCAGAGGTCCCATTTCTGGCTCAGGAGAGGGTTAACACATTCCATCCAAGAGTCTCCCAGTACTGGGCTTCATTCACTTTCCAAAATATAGCATGTTCTGTTTATTAGTCTGCTCCACATCGTTAAAGGAAACTCACACACCAAGTTAGCTGAACCTCAGCCATGTGGTGTTGCAGTGACCTTGACCTCATTTCCCCCTCAAAGTCTTGGTCTTGATCAATTCCCAGAACCCAAAGTTCTGTAGTAGAGACTAAAACAAATGGGGCAGTTTCAGTAGCTTGCTTCTACAAGGAATCAAGTGCTCTTTTCTGATGTCTCTTGACATGCAGTCACCAAGCATTTAAAAAAAAGAAAAAAAAAGTTTCCAGGAGAAAATGAGTGGAGTTTTTTAAATAGTCAAATTTATTTGATATGCACACAGAAGCTGCATATATCCTATGGCTTGAGGAATACTGGGATGAGCCTTCGTCCCAATGCATCTCCCTCTTGCCTCTGCCTGATTCCATTTGAGCTTCATGCTTTTGGTATCATTTCGTTGTGCTTTGAAAATCCAAATGGGAATGTGTCTTGGAGAGGTACCGCAGAAAGCTGTTGTCAATCTTTAATGTCCTTTTGTGGTTCAGTTAATTAATCCTAGAGGAGTTGTGTTATAGAATCAGCAAGATTTCATCAGGAGAGAGAAGGGGAGAAAGAGGAGGTACCTTTAGCTCAAAGGAACCAAGCTGATGGACTGACACCCGGCAGAGCTGGCCACTGGAGGCTCAAGAGAATGCATGTGAGGAGGGCACCACATACTTGAAGGGAAGGGGTCTTAATACCCTGTCTTAGGACCCCTCCTGGTAGGCTTCCTGCTTACTCCTAGTCTCAACTTTCTTCATTCCTATTTAAATAATGACTTTCAACATGTGCCAGGAGGAAACTGGGCCTGAAACTTTACTAAGTTTAAAAGACAAAGTAGATGAAAGAGGTGTGGCCCTATACAAAGAACTAGAAATGCTTATGACGTAGCAAATAGCTACTAATTTATATGGAATGAATAGATGACCATAATGGAATAATTAATGGACTAAGAATGAATTCTATCCATCTTTCAACAGGTCCTGCTCTAATTTATACAAACGGTTATTTATCTATATTTATTTTCTTGGTTCCTAAGTCTTTCAAAAGGGAAAAGATTATGATCTAGCAAGGAAATACCAGGAAGTTCCTCCTACATCCAGAGGAAAGGCCAGTTGATCTTCAAAGTATTTTATTATTCCTAAAATCCAGATAAATGGGAACTCTTGATAAAGGTATGGTTTTCTTGCCAAGCCTGCAGCTTTGAGTACTGGGTGGTTTCTTGCCCTCCTGTGTCAAGGGAGTTTTAGTTTGGTGTGGTTAGCATACCAACTGCCTGGCACACAGATTTTGATCCTTGTTATTTGAATCAATGACTACATGAACAATTAAGTCCCTCATTTTGTGGTCTACATCTTTAGAGCTAATTGACCTTGAACTTAATTATTTATAATGAGTGGAAGAAATGAGTGGCAGAGTGCAGTGGATTGTCGGTAAAGATGTCCACCAACAGTTCTTCCCACCCTTTCCCATGACTGGCACTCTCCCCATCAAGAGGTGGAGTCTTATTCTCCATCTCTTGAAATAGGGATGGCCCTTTGACTTCAGAATGAAGTGGAAGTGATTTTCTAAGACTACCGAGGCCAGACCGTGGGAGGACTTACAACTTCTGTTTTCATCCTTTTGGCCTCTAGATGTCACTGAAAGGAATTCAGGTTAGATTTCAGAATGATGAGAAACCATGTGGCAAGAGAGAAGTCCAGTCATCCCCTGGCTGTTCCATCTACCCACATTTGAGGTGCCAAATATGTGAGTGCAGCCCTCTGGGGTATTCCAACCTTAGTGGAGCTCCTAGTTGGATGCAGTCACATAGGTGACCCCAACTGATACTATGCAGAGAAGGATGGCCCAACCGAGTCCAGTCAACATACCTAATCATGAGGAATAATAAGACACAGTGCATTAAATCCTAAATTTCAATGAGCAGCAAGAAACAACTGAAACACATAGTAAGTTGAGCCTTTTCAAGCTCACAATCACCTACATCCCTACTAAGGGAGATTTTAGTGGTGCTTCCAGTGGTGTGTAAGCTTTGTCCCTGTTTTAGTTTGTCTCCGCAAAGATCAAAAGGCTGCAAGTGACACCAGGGTGGGAGATAACTTTAGAAATCTTACCACCTGAGGTTTAGATACCTGGACTCCTGGAGTAGGAAGAGCCTGGAGAAGACATGGCCAAAGTGACAGAAGTAATTTATGATCGTAGACTCTGACCAGATGTTTGGGTGTCGTAGCACCTTGATTCAACTACGAAAACTAGCCACAGACACCATTAAACAGAGTAAAAGACAGTATTACATTATGTGCATATCACTTATGTTTGCAAAGGCTTTGAGGTGCCTCATTTCATTTGATATTCATCTCAACCTTCTGGGAAAGAGATTTTTTTTCCCAGTGGGAAAGAGATTTTTTAAAAAATAAATTCAGTTTTATCAAGATGTAATTTATCTAAAATAAAATGCTCATATTTTACATCTGTGAGTCAAAGACTCCTCCCATATCCATCAATGTAGCTTCCACCCAAATTAAGTTATAGAGCATTTATATTTTCCCAGAAAGATCCCTCCTGCCTTTTGTAATTTTTTTCTTTTGTATTTTTTAATTTCAGATTTATTTATTTTTAAAAATTCTTTAAAAAACCATTTATTTAATTTTATTTCTTTTTATTTTTTAAAAAATTTTTAAAAATTTCAGCTTTATTAATGTATAATTGACAGATGCAACTGTAAGATCTTTAAAGTGTGGTGATTTGTATTCATATACATTGTGAAAGGGTTCTCCCCATCTAATTAACATTTCTATCACCTCATATATTTTTTTCTTTTGGTGAGAATATTTAATTTCTACTCTTTTGGTGAATTTAACTTATACAATACAGTGCTATCAGCTGTCATCACCATTTTTTACATTAGATACTCAGATTTTATTCATCTTGAAGCTGAAAGTTTGTGCCCTTTTACCCTCATACTTTTTTCATTCAGCACCTTCCATCATGCAATTCGGCAGCTCCTGATTGTGTTTCTATCACTATTGGACAGTTTTGCTTTTTCTAGCATTGCACAAAGCGAAATGATGAAATGATATACCATGCCCTCATTTGCTTGTACTTTCTTTCACTTGACATAATGAACATAAGCTTTGTCTGTGTCAGTGCATCTGTTAGCATTTCTTTTGAGAAAGGGCTCCATTCCCCCCTATTTTACCAAGGAAGAAACTCAAATTCAAAGAGGTGGTGATTTTTTCTTTGAAGGTCTCAGCTGTCACCCAGCTGGGACTCCCACATGGATCTTATGTATCCTGAATCCTTTATCATGATGCTGCTCTCTTGCTGCTGAACTGAGAGGAAGAGAACACTTACTCCCACTTTGCTAGATATTAACCACTTGATGGATGCATGCTGAGCACAAGGAGAGCTTGTTCTGATAGTCTGATGCACGGGTGACTCTTTGGCTAGAGGATGAGCACCTGATATGGCAAAGCCAATCATAATTCTTCACCTGGAATTCTCTTCTTTCTTTCTTTCTTTCTTTCTTTCTTTCTTTCTTTCTTTCTTTCTTTCTTTCTTTCTTTCTTTCTTTCTTTCTCTTTCTTTCTCTCTTTCTAAAAGGCAATTACAAAAAATTTTTATTTATTTATTTGAGAGAAAGAGTAAGCACAAGCAAGGGGGGGAGAGGTGCGGGTGGGGGGAGGGAAAGGGACAAGCAGACACCAGGCTGAGCATGGTGCCCAATGTGGAGCTCAATCCTCTTACCCTGAGATCATGGCCTGATCTGAAATCAAGAGTCAGAGGCTTAACCGACTGAGCCACCCAGGATCCCCTACACCTGGAATTTTTTACTAGAAATAAGGAAGAGGGTATAACCATTTCTGTTGCTTAAAGCTGTGGGGTTTGAAGCCAGGACTAGCCAGGGGCCATGTTTCCTGCACTGTGAAAGAAATTTGAACTAAATGAGGAAAAAGCTAACACACAGAGAAAAGCAAAGATGGGGGACACAAAAATAAAGTCCTGGCTGTCTTGAAGCTCTGATTCCACATATTTTTGAGGGCCAACAGCATCTTTGTTCTTGCGATAAACTGGTTATTTAACCCTTCCTTTGGTAACTTGAGATGTTTCAGTATCAACCAATAAATTTCCTGTAAATTAATTTGAGTTAGATTTCTGTCACTTGCAATCAAAAGAACCCTGAATCACACATCTTGCTTAAAAGGATTTAATTGGAATTAATCATTTGCATAATATTGCCACATCTTGTTAAAAACCCATAGTTTTCTTAGTAACTCTAGTTAAATATATTGCATCCGTATTGTGCCAGGAAGAATGACAGCACTGTATTTACCTTTTGAAACAATCTTTGTTTCCATTTGGCATATACAGAGGTTGAAATATTAACAGTGCATCCCAGGAGAAAAACCTAGCTCTATAAGGTCTATGGGTGATAAAATATATAAATACTCTGTGTTCAAGATCAGCACATTCTATTCATTTTTTTTCCTGCTGGGAGTTACTCATTTTTATGGAAAATGACCTGGCCCATTATAATAACTGTGAGTGAAACTGCTGGGGGATACTTTCTGATTCTCATATCATATGCAGGTAGTGAATAATGTGTTGTGTGTGTTTTTTTATAAGTTTATTTTTTATTGGTGTTCAATTTGCCAACATATAGAGTAACACCCAGTGCTCATCCCATCAAGTGCCCCTTCTCAGTGCCTGTCACCCAGTCACCCCCACCCCCTGCCCACCTCCCTTTCTACCACCCCTAGTTCATTTCCCAGAGTTAGGAGTCTATGTTGTGTGTTTTATGATCCCATTTTCAGAAGTAGAATGCTTGTCTGTGAGAAAGACTGGGGGCAGGTGATCTCCCTTTAGGTAGAACATATGCCAACAACAAAAACAAGTCCTTATCTCATGCAAAGAAATTCTCCTTTTTTGAGGACTAGTACCCAAGACTGCTATCAGTGCCTCCGAGAGAACTCTTTGAGCAATAGAAGTTAACCCTTGGTTGAGTTTCTCTTGCTTCGCTTTCATTATTCTAACTCTTTCTGATTTTAGTCTATCCTTTGTTAAGCTGCTTTTTCCTTCTATCCTGTTTCCCTTTTCTCTTCCTTCTCATTTCCCCAGGGCTTATTGAGTGGGGAGCCAAGTCTCCATTTCTCCTCATTATGCTCATTTGTGAACAGGAGGGAGTGACCTCGCGGCCCGTTCACGCGCAGGGGGAGCATTTAGCAGTTTCCAGTTTGGACTTCCATGCTCCAACATGTCAGGATGCTCAAAGGGTAAATGTATGAGAAACAGAAGATAATTGAATTACAGATTTCTATTGTGTTCAAGATGTTAGCTCTTGCACACATGTAGCAATTCTTGATTGCTTAAGAGGTCCCTGGTGTGTTTTTGGCAAGTGAAGACCTTTACATGTGCCTGGCTCTGGTCCAGGTGACATGCACAGCTCTGGGATTACGTAACTACTCATCTGCCTGCATTTTCTTCCAATTCCTTAGAAAGAAAATTGAAAACAAGGAGAAAGAAAGAAAAGGGGTGTTGACCTTGATGACCAAAAAAATTCCTTTTAGATAAATTCCAAGATAAACTTCAAGATAAGGCTCTCCTCAATGGAATGCTTGCAGAAAATAAGATCCAACACAGGGTTTCTCTAAAAACAAAACAAAACAAACAAACGAGACTTTAACCCTTGAAGTGTGTGTGTACATTCATGTGTGTGTGCTTGATTTCATTTTGTGTTTGATTTCATTTTGTGAGCTTAACGGTGATCTTTAATGACTTTCAGGTCTGCCTAAGATGAACAAATAAAAAATAATGCAGGAAAAAGATTGCTTTAAGTGTGTAATATACTGATCTGATTTAGGAAGTACCCGCGAGGTAGAGAGAATGAAAAAAAAAAAAACTGGCTGAAAAAAAATAAAAAATATTACTGTTTTTGATAAATGTAAATTACTATGCTTAGTATTGATTACGTATAGCTGAGATGAGAATTCAGAGTTCCAAATAGCGAGAGAAAAGAGGGGAGACCAGAAAGTACCTTGAGGATCCTCGGGAGTCACGTGGGTCTGTGTCTTTGGGGATCCACGTTTCTCGTTTCTCCTCGACAGGAACCACATCTGCTTTTAGTCTTTTGGAGGCTGCCAGGGAACAGCTGCCTCCACCCCCAAGTGCTAGAAAGCAGAACAAGCATTATGCTCATTTGACTTAGGGCATGCTGTTCCCTTTGCTCTATAAAGAGTGGTTCTCTTTCTCCTTTTCCATAAGGTCACCTGTCAAGTACAACAGCTTGCACATTAAATTCTAAATAGAAAAGGATCAAGAACAGTAATGGAACTTGGGGCTTGTGGGATGAATGGGTCCCTATAGCTGAGAAAGAAACCTCTCTTGATTTCTCCCCTGCTTTACACTTAGTATCCCGATCATCTGAGGCATGGTCATGGTATGATCTGAGAATAGTATAGAATATTTCAGATCTGGAGTGTCCATGGAATATTTGAAGGAGAAGAGGGCAATGAAGGTGGAGGATGCTTGAGTCACTTCGCAATTTTGTGTGAACTAGTTCAGTGGGTATTTTTTTCCCCAATCACTCAGCTGATTGACACTGAAGAAACAGAAGGGCTTTAGGGAGAAGAGTTCCCAGTAGAAGACATCGTTTTGATCATGGAGCCCTTCAAGGTTGGATGGTGTCAAGTGGGTGGTGAAAGGTCCAGATAAAGGCTTTGAGCAGAGGCAGATCAGGGACAAGAAGAGACAGTTGGATCGTAGAAAAGGTGGCAGAGGAGGAGCAAAGAACAAGTAAAGGAGGGGAGAAGGTCAACAAAGGAGATGGATAATGGCCCATTAAAATCTGCCGGTATTGCTCTTGCTCTGCTGTTTTTTCCTGTGGTGGTTCTATAAAATTGTTCTTTGTTTCACATAAATTCTTGTTTTACTCTTTCCTCTCTACTGAACACTCTAAGGGCTGGGCCATGTGCTGTATGACATTTGGATTCTGCATCACCTCTCTCAACCCAGTGCCAGGAGCAAAACGAGTAATCCATAGCATACTCCATTGACCCTACATGGCTAAAGGACCAAGTTGCAAAGTGGAAAACACTGGAACGCATTAGTGATGCATTTTGGAGAAACCCTTGTTTCTCCTTCACCCTATTTTTCAAGGGAATCTTTCTTCAATATTAACTTGCCCTTAGAGATGGTAAAAAGGGAGACACAGAGGTAAAATGAGTTCTCTTTCTCTAACCCTTAGAGATGGGAGTTTGTTGTCAGTAGAGCCAAGAAAACCATCAGCTCTCTGGGTCATATGGTTCCTCTGAGCCACCTTGTCCTCCAGCCTGCTTGCAGACTTTTACTTCGTGAACCTTTGCCACCGACGAGAAACCTAAGCTCCTGAGGCACCCACAGGACCGAGGAGGAAATTCTGCCAAAAGGGAGATGTCAGGCAAGGAACGCGGGGGCCACTCTTTGCTCTGCACTCCATGTTTTATAAGCCACATGATACTGGTCTAAACTTGATGGAAATGAAGGCCTAGTTCAGTGTGATAAGGTTCTGAAAACATCACTTGTGACAAATGCTGGAAATGAAGTTGAACACTCAGAAGAATACTGAAGCAACCAGATCTGGGCAAATAAGGAACAGTAGAAGCCGCCCGTCAACCTGATAGTTATATGAGCCTTTCTCATCAGCCACCAAGAATTTTATGGAGCAGCCAACTTTCCTGGTGGGGGGAGCGACAGACTGGAGGGCACCAAGTGCAAGTTTATGGGAGCCATAGAGAAAAATGGTGCCCGAGTTTTTTCTTTCCCTTTTTTCCCTCCACCTCCCCTTTTTGTTTAGCTTAGCTCGTTCTGAAGTGTACCATAGAGAAGGCCTTGATTATCAAATGTAATATTCACGTAAGATTGTGCTGTTCAGCCTCATATTGGGGGAGTATACAGGGCTTCAGTGTTCCTTAATAAATTACCTCTTCGTGTAGCAATTAACCCCCTTCTGTGAAGGTTCAATGTTTCCTTGGGTCTGTGCCAGTGCTAACAGCTATGGCTTAGCGTTCTTTTTAATGGGCTGCAATTACTGCTGAGAGCAGGGAAACATAAAATATTAACACTTAAGCATCTTTTACACTTCTTTGAACGTTAGATTATGTTGAAAATATAACTGACTTTTCATTCTTAAACCTGATATTTGCTTAGAATTCCACAGGACCCATGAAAATGTTTCGGTAAGTGGTTTCTGTTGATTTATTAACTCTCGTGAAAGCTTAATGGAAATCCCTTGCCACCAAATATTGAATATGTTTTATGCATGCTTACAAAAGACTTGTTTACCAATTCAACGGCTTTCCCACATTTTACAAAAGATAAATGATTTGGCACAGAACTTGATGTGAGTCCTATTTTTCTCCTTGTATGCCATCTGTTGGAGAAGGAGAGGACTGAAGCTTCCTGCCATCCAACAACTGTGTTGAATTGGTCTCTCCACTACAAAGCTATTCACTATTATCTTTGCTCAAGTTACTTTGGCCTTTCTTTTGGTATTGCCTGTTGATGTGAAGATCTCGTGAGATACACGATGTGGGGATTTTGGTAATCTCTACATTACTTATTATTCTCTACATAGTCAGTATATGTGGAATGCAATATATATATTCATGGCATAAGTGTTGCATACATTACATATACTATGCATGTGACACATATGTAGTATATATAGTGCATATATAATATACACACTATATATTATATAGAGGATAGACAATAATTAGTCATGTACAGGCATATATAACATATATTTACATATGTCTCCTTCATAAAACTGTAAAGTAATAGAGCTAAAAGAGCTATAACTAATTTCAAGAGGTCATATGAATTCATTCTATGATTTCAGATAATTAAGTCTAAATCCATTAAGATCAATCAGTTTTCTTCTTTGCCATCTCTAGAGATGGCTGCCATGTAGATTTTTAATTAAGAAGTAACTTAGGTAAAAATAGATCTGTCCTATGACCCAGCAATTGCACTGCTGGAGATTTACCTCAAAGATACAGATGCAGTGAAATGCCGGGACACCTGCACCCCGATGTTTCTAGCAGCAATGTCCACAATAGCCAAACTGTGGAGGGAGCCTCGGTTTTCATCAAAAGATGAATGGATAAAGAAGATGTGGTCTATGTATACAGTGGAATATTACTCAGCTGTTAGAAATGACAAATAACCACCATTTGCTTCGACGTGGATGGAACTGGAGGGTATTATGCTGAGTGAAGTAAGTCAATTGGAGAAGGATAAACATTATATGGTCTCATTCATTTGGGGAATATAAAAAATAGTGAAAGGGAATAAAGGGGAAAGGAGAAAAAATGAGTGGGAAATATCAGAAAGGGAGACAGAATATGAGAGACTCCTAACTCTGGGAAACGAACAAGGGGTGGTGGAAAAGGAGGTGGGCGAAGGGTGGGGGTGACTGGGTGACAGGCACTGAGGGGAGCACTTGATGGGATGAGTACTGGGTGTTATTCTGTATGTTGGCAAATTGAACTCCAATTAAAAAAAAAAAAGAAGTAACTTAGGTACTTTCAGTGATGGGAATGTATTCCACACCATTAAATAAATAATTTTAATAAATAATCACATAATAATGTCTCATAAACTAAATATATATAATTCTGCAATATCTGCTTTTTTTGTTCCACTTTTTTTAAAAAAGATTTTATTTATTTATTCATGGGAGACAGAAAAGAGAGAGAGAGAGAGAGAGAGAGAGAGAGAGGCAGAGACACAGCCTGAGGGAGAAGCAGGTTCCCTGCAAGGAGCCCGATGTGGGACTCAATCCTGGATCCTGGGATCACACCTTGGGCCAAAGGCAGATGCTCAACTGCTGAGCCACCTAGGCATCCCTTTTTGTTTCACTTTTAAGAAATTTTTTGAATTAATCCAACAGGACCTGCATTATTAGATAGGTATAGATTGACAGATACTGAGTTTTCCTCTGATTCTTCTAAACATTATTTTGTGAGGGTGCTTGACTGGCTCAATGGGTAGAGCATGCGACTCTTGATCTTGGGGTCTTAAGTTCATGCCACAAGTGTGTCATGGAGCTTACCTAAAAAAATTATTTTGTGTACTAATATTGCTTCTGAAGTACTTTGCAATGTTTAGTTACTCTGACTGCTAAGACAGTCTTCCTTATGAATTACCAAATTATTTTCTCATTTAGCAGAAGTCCATTTCCTCTTAATTGTTTAATACAACTGAAAGTAAAAAAAGAAAACCATGTTGACCTCCTCCCTTTGTAAACAGGAGATTCAGGTATTGCTTCAAATTCAAATACATCTATTTTTTTCTTGCTTGCAGTTGCAATACTCTTAGATGTCCTCAGTGAAATGGAATGATTTTAGTTCTCTAACATAGAGGTGGGCAAACTATAGACCGTGATCCAGGTCCACCCCTGCCTGTTTTTATAAATAAAGTTTTATTGGAAACAGTCACAGTCATTTACTTATGCATTGTCTATTGTTGCTTTTGCACTACAAAGGCAGAGCTGAATAATTGCAACAGAGTCAACAGACTCTATGACCTCCAAAGCTGAAAATAGTTACTGTATATCCTTTGCAGAAAAAGTCTGCCAACCCTTGCACATAGATGGAAATTTAGCACCATTAATTATGTTGCTGTGAACATAAACATTCACATGTAGTATTGTTAGTGTATTAATAAATGTATCCAAAGGACAGTTTCAATGTGCATTTTAATATTCCATATAAGCAAGTTTATAGTTAATTGCTTGTTTCCAAGATAATTCTCCCTAGACCTGTAATCTGCCGAAATTTCCTGAAATTTAGAGTTCTTTTGTCTTTAATTTGGGTTACAGAAATATCAAAGTTTACATAATGGTTAAAAACATGGCTTGTAAGTCATGATTCGAAACAAGGTGTGCCACTTAATGGCTGTTGGCACCTGCTATGTACCCAGAGAAGAGTATGTCACTTGAATTTTCTGAGCCTTATTTTCATCATTTATAACATGGAGGTACTGAGAATATCCATATCATATGTTTGATGTGAAGATTAAATGAAAAATGTTACAGTGTATTCATGGATTATGGCCAGAGCCCACGGTGTATGCCCCATCAATAGGGCTTTTTTATGATAATCAAAGTAAATGTATAATAAAAAATAATAATTATAATAATATAGTAGTTACCTCCATTATTCACTTTATATGTTACATATAGCCCTAGTCTTGTTCCTAAATCAGTAACTCTGACTGCTTCTTTAACTTGTAATAAAGCTCAACAGTTCATTCTGAACCATAATGATATGATGTGAGGCAAAACAGAACTCCTAGTTTATTTATGTTTCTTAATTAACCTCCCTCATTGAGTCTCTCTGTCTCCAAGCACAATTAAAATATTATGTGTTTCTCTCACACACCAAACAATTCTCTGTCCCTAAACACCCCAGAATCGCAAACTGATGAAATGATTAAGGAAGAGGAAAATCCCAGAGGTGCCCAATGGTGATATCTAAACACAAGAGGTTATCAAGAACATTCACATTCATGATGATATGTGGGGATTCCTATGCACCAATCTGTATGCTGGCAATGCCATGCTCCTTAAACATTGTCAGGACATTCTTACTCATCCAGCAGTTTGGGGTGCTTTTACACACTCTGACACATAGTTGCCATAGTATTTGAAGTTTTACCATTAGAGAGACATTTATTTGAGGATTCCCTTTCTACTTTCTACAAAATAGTCAAATAACTCCTTTATGTAACAAAATTCTCCCCCGCCCCTCCCCAGTGAAAAAAATAATTTCTTCTTCCTCTGAAGTTTGCATTTTACTTGCCTCTCTTTCATAGCATGTTACAGTTATTTGCCTATGAATCTGAATCACTTTTCCATTCCCTCTTCATATTTGTCAAGGGAACTGTGTGCAGGCTAGATAGACACACTTCACTCTCTGTATGCTCCCGGACGTGTGCCTGCACACAGGCGTTTCTCAGGACTGTTACCAAAATGAAAATTGTGTCTTTGCCTTCCACAAGACTCTGTCTCTTAAAAAATATTCTTTATGAGAATTATATTACAAGTAAATAAAAGCTGTAAAAATATTGTTCAAATAGTCCCTTCTGCTATGGACTGAATATTTGTGTTCCTCTTTCAAAATTCATACATTGAAATTTTAATCCCCAATGTGATGATATTTGGAGGTGGGGTTTTGGGGGAGGGCATTAGGGTTAGATAAGGCATGAGGGTGGGACCTTCATGATGGAATTAATGCCCTAATAGAAGAAGAGGAAGAGACAAAGTCTTTCTCCATTATGTGAGGACACAGCAAGAAGGCCTCCATCTGTACACGAGGGAGAGGACTGTCACCAGGAGCTGACTCTGCTGGCATCTTGATCTTGGACTTTTCAGTGTTTGAAACCACAAAAAATAAAATTCTGTTGCTTATGCCTATTGTATTTTTGTTATAGCGGCTCAAGCTGACCAAGTCTACTGTACTTTCCTTACAGCAGCTTGAAGTGACTCAGACACTTTCTTACTGAATATTTACTTTTGGCAGATACCATTGTTGGTTGGCCAACTTCCTGCCCACCCTCAACCCCTTTTTCGCCTATTTCTACTTATAGAATTTGCCAAAAATATTGCAGCCTCTTTTGCAGCCTGGTGGGAGAGATCTGGGCAGTAGGATGTAAGAGAAGACTACTGGGACTGCTGAGAAAGCATTCAGTTGTTTGTTTGTTTGTTTGTTTGTTTGTTTGTTTTTAAACAAAAGGGATAGATGTTTTTGATGCAGCCTTTCCCTTCCTTCCTGACTGGAATGTAGACCTGATGGTGGCTAGCACCCTTCCACGATGGTGCTCCTCTGCATTAAGGACGGTGAATGGACAGAAGGAGCCTGCATCCTTGATGACATTGCCAAGCTACTGAGCCTACTTCAGCAGACAGTTACCTCAAACTTCATGTTATATCAGACAGTGAACCTCCCTCAATTTGTTTCAACCATATAAGTGCATTTAATGCTACTCCAAACAAATGTAGCCCTACTTGTTAAACAGATGATGAAAACACCCAGCAAGACTCCTCTAAAATACTGTTAGATATATGATTAAAAACCAAACTGTAATATAACCAATAATTATAAAAAGTAGCTAAAATGGCAAAGTGTTCCAGAATAAGGATTTAGCATTAGGTCCCAGTCCCACTGCCCGCTTGTTCACTTAGGCAAATGATGTCACCTTTCCTGGCCTCAGTTTCTGGGTCTGTAAATTGGGTGGGATTATGTCATAAAAAGGCTATAAGAATGAAACGTTTGAAATGCATGAAAAGCACTTGGTTGGCACATGGTAAGTGCACAATAAAGTTGAGATATTTTATTATTTATAATTTTATAGATGAAGTCATGGTAAAGGACTTAATTCGTGGCATCTGTTATGCTTTATTGAGGCTCTACTTGACAATTTTCCAATAGTTCAAACTTGGGGATGCCATAGTGTCCTGCTTCAGTTTGACACCAATAAATGAACTCACTTCTCCTTACTACTTCTCTCAAAAGAGATAGGTCAGGATATCACACAAAGCGTGGGAGATATTATTCCTGTGTTTGCTTATCATCTTATTATTACTTCTGTAATGATCACAGTCACCTGCAATTCAATTAGTTCTAAACCAAATGTTCATCAGAGTTAGGTTTATTAGAATTAATATGTCAATTGCCAAAGTTAATTTGAATCACCCCCTCCATTCACAAAATGTTGCTCTTTTCTCTTGCCCACTCAATGTTTAAGGATTTTATTTGTCCCATTTCAGATTATTTGGTCCAATTAAGATTTCAAAGAAAACCCTTAATAGATTGACAGGTTCTCTCTCTCTCTTTCACTTTCTCTCTCTCTCTCTCTCTCCTCAGTTTGGAGGAGGCCCTATTCCTGGTTACCATAGCTGAACCATGAGATACCACATGGAAGAAAGGTATGATTTATATGAGAAAGAATGAAAATAAAAATCACACCCCACTTAGAGGAAGAGACTGGGACCGAGTCAAAATAGTCAGAGATGAAAGCTTAGCAACTTTGCACATTTTAAGCACTGCCTGGAATTCTGACTGATGGGACATTCTGGAAGTCTGGAAGGAAGGCTTAAACAAATAAGTGTGCTAAGAGGGACACTGAAGTTGTTTCATGCCGTGGCTGTTTGAATCTTTGGGCATGAACTAGCAATTATTTTCATAGGGTGTGGGAGGAGAAGTAACCAGGGGATTTCTGAGGCCCATAATGGTCTTCTGTGGTGTACGCTGAGAATCGAATGTTTTACCACAAGATTACAGGCTCTCCATCTCTTCTGACCAGTGCAAATTCTCATCCACACTCCAGCCTCGGTGTGTCATCCTGGCTGGAGTCTGCGGAGGGGAACGTCATCTCACTGCCTGGGCTGTGGAATAAATAAGATGGTATTAGCCATCGTCTTCGAGGTCCGATGACTCCACGGCTCTTGGGGAGGTGGACACAGGATGCCTTGATAGTCTAAAGACTGTCTCTCGCAGGTACCTCAAAGTATATGGAATTAATTAGCCAAAACAGATGAAACACCCTAGAGTCTCCATTTATGAGTAGAAATTATAAAGCATCCAGGAAAGATCAAAAATGAAACAAATAGCAAAGTACATTCTTCATGGGCCAATCGTGTATTTTCAGATGTTTTTTATTAGTAACAAAAGCCAAGCTATCGGAATGTGTCCTCTCTGATAGAGCAAGTTCTTTGAGGACAGCCTTCCTGAAGCTTAACCTACTGTGACTTTGCATAGCGGAATGCCCAGGATGATATTAATGTTTTTTGTAGTGGAGATGAGAGGCAGAAAAATGCTCAAGTTCCTGGGCAGAGCCCTTCGTGTGCCATTCTGTTATTCTTTCATTTCAAACACTGAGTCTACCTTTTCCCCTAAACCTGAACATGACATAAACATCATTTAATTTCTCTTTATCTCCTCATTGCAGGCACAGGATATGAAAAATAATAATGTCATCCTGAACTTTACTGGTTTCAAACAGAAGGATTTTCTGTGGTTCACATAATTGGTGGGCACTTGATTGGGGGAAGTCCTCCAGGTTAAGTGCTGTCGCTTGTCACCATGACTTCCCTACACACTGAAGCTAATCTCCCAACGTGTTATTTCTGTTGTGTCACAAGGGAGCCCTGGTTCCTGCCTGGTGCAGTCCCTTCTGTAATCTGTAATCTGGCAGGTCCTGACTTTCAAGCCCATCTCTCCCCATGCTTCTACTTGAACTTAATTACTAAGGTCCAGACAAACCTGGACCTTAGTCCAGAATCATTCTTCCAACACCCCAGGTACCCTCCATTTGTGCTCCTTTGCTCGTCTCCGTTAGAAAGCCCGCGTCATCTGCCTGTATGTCAATCCAGTTTATGCATCATGGCCTTTCAGCAAGAGGCCTGTTGTGGTCACTGTACGTCTGATATTTCCCTCTTTTAAACTCATGCCACTATAGAGTATTCTTTATTTATTGCCCTTTATTAAGCAATTTGCAAACCCACCTGCACTAAATCAAGGTGCATGTACTGATTACCCTCTCTGTGTCCATAAGGTTCTGGGAACAAAAGATATCATACAAACAAAATATAAATGAGCCCTATGTTTGTGAAGCTCCAGGGCATCTCTTTCATTAAATTGTAACTCTTCAAGGACATCCACTTCAACTTTATATTTCACATAGGACAGTGTCTTGAACATGGAAGGCGGTTATTGATTTGTATTAAATAAGTAAATCCATGGTTTCCAACCTTATAAGACTCAATGTCCTGTACTAGCCAATATTTTGTGATGCACCTGTACAAAGCAGAAGGAAAAGTAACAAGCAGGATCATCTGTCTACACATATATCTGGGAAAAAACTAAATGTATATCCACATAAATACAATACCCTCGAAAGGGGCCATTAAAGAAAAGCTATGACAAAATAATATGCCCCTCGTTTCTATAAATGCTTAGACTCGACTACCTAGAAGATGGGATCAAGTAGTTTGGATTCTCAACAAGCGAAAAGATAAGAAACCATTCCGTATATGAGGGGCAGGAAAATGAAATAGCAGAAATATGAGTGACACTAAAATAGAAACTAGTGTTCGGATAAGTTATAACCTAGACTCATTCATGCAAAATAAAGAGAGAAGTAACCTTAATTGAAGTTGGGATAACATGCCAAGGAAAACTTGCAGACTAACAAAGTGGAGAAATGAGGAAGCATGACAGTCCAACAAATGAGCTGTATCTTACTTGTAAGGGGAGGGTCAAAATAACTCATATGGAATGACCTAGGGCAGAGTAGTGACAGAGTAGCACAGAACACATATCTTCTATTTTAAATTCCTGCCACGTGTTGGGGAATACTTTTCAGTTTCTGGTATTTATTAAGACTTTCAAGGCCAAATATTTTGGCAGGTGGTAGGGAGCGGAGGGTGGATTAAGAAAAAAAAAAAGAGTAATACATTCAGGAGGCTGTAGAAAACTGTTTTACGATATGTTTCTGGGGGAAATATAAGAGGAAAATTAAAATTAATAGGCAACTCACTTCTGCTTCCGGTCATGACTGGAACCAGTATTGGAATAGCCTTCCTGCCGTAAACAACACATATCTGAACAACATATAGGAAAGAAATGGGTTTTTATGTTGGATGAGAGCCAGCACCAGATTGGGATTCCCAAGAGAAGTGAAAGAAGTGTGTCATATGATTCGGACTGGTTTTCAGTCCGAAGCCATGCTCTGGACCACAGCACAGGGAGCAGGAGTCTACACAGAGCATGATCATCTTGCTGAGCTAGACAAACAGAAGAGCCCAGGGACGCTGAGAGAGCTCAAATTGCCAGGCAGAGTTCCCAAGAGAGAAAGAAGAAATACAGAGAAGCTCCAGCAATCTGTAGAAAAGTTCCCTTGAATCTAGGATGGAACTCTAAGAGGCTGAGAATAAACAGCTAGTGGGGAAAGAGCAAGTACCCAGGAGCTAGGAGGTGGACAACCGTGGACCATGCATGGGCCTGAGAAGGGTTTGAATTCAGTCCAGAATGGAAAGATCTCATTAAATCTTTGGAGCACTAGAGACCCCAGAAAAGCCATGCCTTAGAAGTAGGGCCAAACTAGTTACTCAAGTCTTGACCTAATAAACCTTAATAATAAGACTTAAAAGAATTGAGCCAATCCACAGGTAGTTAAACTGCTGCTGAAGTGAAATTCAATGCTCTTTAAAAGAAGACAACAAAAATCAAGAGAATTGGCATTATAAAGCTCATTACCCAGAATCTAATCCCAGTGTACTCAGCGTGTAATGGTGGATTCCCGGTTATCCTTGTGGAAAATGTGTAACAGAAGTGAAAATTGGGGTCCCAGGAAATGAGAGAGGGAGGACAGAAAAAATATTTTAAGAAATAATGTTCAAAAATTTTCCCAACTTGATGGAAATTATAAACACACAAGTTCAAAAAGCCAAGTGAACTCCAAACGGGAGATTCACACAGAAAACACAAACAGGCACGTTATTATCAAATTTCTTAAAGCTGGTGAGAAAGAGAAGAATCTAAAAAGCAGTTGGAGGAAAAAAGACATATTATGGCTAGGAAACAGATAACAATTACCAATAATTACCATTATCAGAGACAATGTAGCCGGAGGACAAGGATTGGCATTTTAAAAATACTGGGAAAAAACAACAACAAACGCTGCCCCCTGAAACCGCCCCCAAAACCCAACAAGAACAAAAGCTCTTCTGTTTATTAAGAATCCTAAGTCAGCAAAAACATCCTTCAAAAATGAAAATGAAACAGCCATTTTCACCAAACACCAAAGCTGAATTTCTTCACTAGGAATTACAAGAAATGTTAAAGGATGTTCTTAAGCCTGAGGGAGAAAGATACCAACCACTCTGAAACTCAAATCTTTGGCCTCCTCCATCCTTTCTCAGGTAACTCTGGGAATGTTGGCTGACATGCCTATTTTCCATTTCAAATAAATGATTCCCATCAAACCACTAATGGAAATTCATTCAGATCTTTAGATCTCATCTTTTGCTAGCAGCCTATGAGTAATATATTTCCAAATCATTACACTTAGGCTTATTCAACAGCTGGAAAGAACCCTGGAAATGGTCAGTGACAAAGGTTATTTTAAAAGAAATCTGTTTCTTTTCTTTTCTTTTTTAAGATTTTATTTATTTATTTGAGAGAAAGAGAGTGAGCGAGAAAGAGATGAGCAGGGGGAGGGGCAGAGGCAGAGGGAGAAGCAGGTTCCCCACTGAGCAAGGAGCCTGATATGGGACTTGATCCCAGGACCCCAGAATCATGACCTGAGCAGAAGGCAGATGCTTAACCAACTGAGGCACCAGGGGTCCCAAAAGAAATCTTTCTTGATAGTTCCTATGAAAAATTGCTTTTACTCTAATGTGATTAATGTAATTTTCTTACATCTAAAGGATCACTTCATTTACCTTTTTATCAATAACTCTGAAAAGTAAGTACATCATTTTTCAATATTTTAATTTTGGTATTTAATTTGTCACTAACATTTCATTGACTGAATGAAATAATTGTACAGCAATATAAAATAGTGAGCAAAATATTTATAAGCATTTTCCTTTGAGAACCACCGCAAATGTAGGAAAAGATTACATATTATGTCAGATAAACCTTATAATATCTTTGTTGTTTTATAGGTTTCTAAATAATCTGTTATTCAAAGGCTTAGTCTGAATTTCATTAAGGACTGATGAAAGTATTTACTGATTTGTGAAATGTTTCACCTACATACATGTCTACTAGTTTTCCATGAAAAATAGAATGAACTGCTAAAACATGGTGATCCTTTAAGTTGTTATAAAGCCTTGTTGACAAATCATAGCAGGTCTCATTATCTATGGTACAAATGATTTTGGAAGTGAGATTTTTTTTGTTTATTTTTTTCAAGAATTTCAACTACAGGCGTCCTTATTTGTCCTCTCTCGTAATTTTGAATATATTAGTTTCTTACAACTTTTTTCTTTCTTTGCAAAGCTTATGTATGTGAACAGTAGATCTTTATCGTATAGGATGCTTTCATACACTTGTCATAAAAATCTGCTTTGTGTAGTTTATTACTTGGTGGTTAATTTTTAAAAACTGTTTGCCATCTTGCCAATTCTTCTTGAAATAACATTGCTTAATGAAAAAGTAAAAAACAAAACAAAACAATTATTGTATTTATATTTCTTTCCATTGCCACTCCAGTAAATTCTTGTACAGCTAGTAAGATTCCTTTTTCTCCAAGATTGTGTAGCTTACCACATTTTGCAATCATTTGTACTACTCTCTAACATTTGTTCTTTTTTGTTTAAAAGACTATAAACATTTCAGAGACAAAGTTCCTTGGAAGTATAGCATACCTTTGACAACTTTATTGGGATGTTCCTTTGTCAAATGTCTTTTTAATTTTAATGATTTTGTTACTTAATTAGAAAAAAACCCATATAGGGATTCAGGGCACATTGGTGATTTTTGTGGACAAAGCTTCAAATACTCAACTGGATATTATTGTCTTTTTCCTTTATTTGTGATATTTTGAAGTAAGATATGAAGAATTATATTCATACACATGTTCAGTTATCATGAATGGAACAACTATGACTATCGACTTACACATGTGTTTTGTGTTAGAAATGCAAATTCTATGACTTGAGTTGCTTTTAGTGGTACTATTTTCCAAAATGTTGAGAAAATCTTTGCAAAATAACATAATATAGTTTTCTCTTGATTTACACAGTAGTTACATTTTTGGAAAATTTAATAGATACTGTTAAATAAATGCATATATATATATATATTATGTAATATGTATATATACATACACACAGGAATTAGGGTTAAGGTTCAGGTAATTGTACCAGTTAAAATTAAAAAACAAAAATCTGCAGAATGTAGAACAATTGATTGTAGTTTGGAACTTTGCTGAACTTGGCAAGACATCTAACATACCTGGGCCCCTTCTCACTAAATGCTAGAAACTTCCCAAACCTTGTTCTCAACCAAAATACTATGGCAGATTACAAAAATGTTCCTTAGAGACCTTCCATTGAATGACAGTATGGTAAAAGAATAATTGTGAATTGACCGTGGGCAATTCCTCAGGGCGAGGTGCTTAGGCTACACATTTCATATACTGCCCATAAATGCCCAACAGAGGGCATAGGTGGGAGCCAAAATCCACTGTGTGCTCAGTCCTTCCTGGAGGAAGGGGTAGGCAACTTCTCTTCCTTAAAAATGCATCTTCCTCTTCCCAAGGAACGGTCCAGAGAGGTTACCTTTCCTTATTCTTACAAATGCACGATGAAAGCAAATTATGTACAAAATAATCAAGTGGAATACTCTCATATCTAATTAAGTATGTCTGAATATGAAGCAAGTGAGCACAAAAAAAAAAAAAAAAAAAAGAGTCCCGAAGTGGAAGAATGATTTCCTTAACACATATCCTTTATTCCAACATTATCATAATTGTGGATAAATGTGTATTATAGCTTTTGACTGATCATTTCAGAGGTATGGAGGTCAGAGGGGGGGAATGAAATTGCATTTAACCATCTTTGCCATAGACTCAGAGAGCCATCCTTTCTTCATCTGTACTATATTATAGCTGGTTTTCTAGTGAAAACTCACCTCATTTGCAAAGTATTAATAGTCTTGTTACAGGTTAGGGGTAAGCCTGGAGATTAACCTTATCAAAATGTGTGACTAGATTGTATTTTGTTTATCTATTTCTCTACCAAGGACACTAGATGCATTTTATTCTCCACTATGGTACTCATGCTGGTTATACTCTCCGTGGAATCCCCATTAGCAGCCATTGTTGAGAAGCTCTCTGTCTGGACTATGGGGTCAAAGCTCTAGCCTGGGAGAGAGAATGGTTTGCGGCTGGTGTCTCCTCTAAATGGCAAGTACGGTGGCTACAGAAAACTAAAAATAACTATGGGTCCAGCTCAGGATAAGAGAGACATTACAACTCAAGGACACTTTTCTGAAAATATCTAAGTGATAAAATATATTTTTAAACGTTGTTTTCTGAATGATTATTGCCACTGAAAAATAATAGTAGCAAGCCACAAGAAAAGTTTTATTTGGCTAAAGTCTCCACCCAAGCCCAGCTCTGACACTACCAGACATTCTTGGTAACTTGGCAACAAAATCTCTTCTATTATGGAAAGGCCATGTTTTTGAATACATATTAATTCCTCTGATTGGTGTCTGGGGCCAGTCAGCACGCAAAGCTGTTGGAGATCATACTGGGCTCCACTTCTTACCTGGCTTAGCTCCTCTGTCCCAGCACCCCTCTGGCTCCACTCCCACCTGTAGATAGATAGCTCTTTCTCTGAAGAGCTTCCTCACTGCCTCTGCTCTACCCTTGTGTCATCATGTCTCTTAGCCAGAAAATGTTTGGGAGTTGAGGGGGTGGGCTGCTGTTCCAAGTTGCAATTAGAGAAGATGAGGGGGTTCTCTCTCTCTTTTTTTTTTTTAACAGTGTCCTTGCCTTCTGAGGCACTGAGTCGGATCGTCTGGGACTGTTCTGTGTCGCTAGTCAGGCAGAAGCATTATGAAGGACTTCAGAGTGTGTAGGTTCCTGACCAAGATAGACCTGGATTAGAATCTTAACTCCTCCATTACCTGTCTGAAAGAACCTTCCAAAGTCTCAATTTCCTCTCTGCCTCAGGCATCCTTAAGACAAATTAGAACCAAATGGGACGAGGCTACCTATTGCACAAGCAGAACAAATGAAAACATTACGGAAGAAGAAGTGTTCTGTGATTTTATGAAATTGTCAGGGGCTAATTTAATAGCTCCATTTCAGGCCATTCTAGTCTTTGTGGACTAGAGACAGAAAAAAATAAAAAAATAAAAAGACAACCATAGGATAACTTTTAAAGTGGAATTAAACATACTTTTGGTTGTGGCTCCTTAGTGGACTTAAAAAGTGCTTCTTTATCTTCCTTCCTTCCTTCCTTCCTTCCTTTTTCTTTCTTTTCTTTTCTTTTCTTTTCTTTTCTTTTCTTTTCTTTTCTTTTCTTTTCTTCTCTTCTCTTCTCTTCTCTTCTCTTCTCTTCTCTTCTCTTCTCTTCTCTTTTCTTTTCTTTTCTTTTCTTTTCTTTCTTCTTTCTTTCTTTTCTTTTTTTTCTTTCTTTTCTTTCTTTCTTTCCCGGCTAGGCATGATGTGGAGAATGATATTTCTTCATCAGAGTGAAAGCAAGTTTCTTTCTCTTTGTCTGAGAGTGCATGCACAAATATAAAGGGCTGATCAACACATTCATTTTTGGACAATAAATGCATTGCAATGGGTCTCCTTATTAGAATAAGGTAGATTATTCTGCTAATTGTCTGGCACCATGAATCACCTGATGCTAATCCTCTGACTGGGGACACCTGGCAGTTCTCAGCCTTGTGGGAGAGTTGATTGAATGGCACGGGGCCTGGGCTCTTTCCTTCCCACTGCCCCCCACACTTTTGTGTGGTTTGGGGCTGCTTTTATGAGACAGGGAGATTTTCTTTCAGGAAAATATGGTGAACTAAAAAGTCCTTTGTGTCTTCCCTAACCTGGGGAGAGGGATTTCAAATCCCCTTAGTCTGGAAGGCAAGGGTGGCTGAAAGCTAACAAAGGAAACCATTTTAAGCTTGATGAGCTGAGAGAAGGGAGACTATTTGAAGCTCTGGAAAAATCCCAAAAGGTTGGCTTTTCTCCTTTTTAATATAAATGTGTGACTAGACTCTAAGAGCCCATGTGATCTGTATGCTCCTGGTGGGTATAGGTCTTGAAGGCTGCTACTGTTAACAGCTAAGGGCCATGCTCACCCTCTTGAGATCCAGCCAGCGATGTGGCTGTATGAGGGACAGGTTTATGCCTGGAGCAAGAATAACCTTTAGAATCACCTAATTAAACATATCATAATGTCAGCTCATGGTACACACACTTTTCTTTAGAAAAATGTGATACTTATCCTGGAATGGGACAAAATATGTATTTTTTTGCATTTAATATCAACATGTTACAAAGCCTTAAGATTTTAATTAAAAATTCTGCCTTTTGTATTTTCCCCAGGTTCTAGATTAATTTTCAAAGTGTGGAAAGAAATCCTGGGCTTCCCACCTCCTGCCACTGGCTCCCTACTCTTTCCTCCACTCTGGAGTGCAATCATGCAGTCCTAACACTCGGTGGGGAGTGCTCTCTGAACCACCACTGGGACCCTGGGGGTTGTTGGTTATTTTTGCATGGGGGCATTAAAATGCCAGCCATCAATTTGTGTCTCCTGGTGAAGATATCTGTACACGGAAGAGGCAAGCTTCAGCCTCGTTCAAAGGGGTTTTGCAAGTGCAAATTATGGGAACCCAAGAGAATTAGCTCTATTTCTTTAAATAAATCCCCTCAAGGTTCTTCTGAAGCTGGCTGTGGTTCTCTAAGAAGCAGTAAATTCTGCCTGGGGGGAGTGTTGCACCAATACCCTCCCCACCCTCATTCTCTAGCAAGTATCCAGCGGGGTGGGTGGGGCTGCCGCGCAATGGCACAGATTAGGTAATACCCCCCTGTTAGACTGCAGATGTGTGAACTAGTTTAAAACTTTTATTAGGGCTTTTATTAGACTCCGATGCAGTCCCAGCCTCTTTACGGTTGCCAACTTAGCCAGTTGCTCACAAGTTATAACAAATTAGGAATACCTAATGCCTAAGCTATTCTTACACTTTGGGGGCAAAATCCCAAACAAATCATAGTCTTCCTTGTGAATCCAGTCTCCGTCTTAGAAATTGCACTTAGAGGCAGCATGGCACTTGAGTCAGGGTTTCGCATGGCCCTGTAATAACCATGTGGATCAATTCTCTCAAGCACATAAACCCCAGGATCCTTTATCATTTTCTGCCTGGCCACAGAATGCCCTCTCTCATGTCTTTGATGGCTTTCCAAAGTCATTTTTCCCCCTTCTTTTTATTGCATGTATTCCTTAAGTGATCCTAATGCTTCTGGGAGTGCCAGATTGGCATCTTCGAAGGCTGACATTGGCTTTTGATCCCTAGGATAAGTATGATGAAGTAGAAGGTCTTGTTCTCCTTGTGCTTGAGAGAAGAGCTGCAGGGAAAGGGGACACCTCTTTTACCTACAGAGACATGGCAGCCTGGTCCTTGGCTTCAGTGCTTTTATTATGTGCCAGTGAAACAAGCTTACCAGGCTGTCTAGCTCCTTCATCTGAGAAAGACATTAATCTCCCCCTATTTAGACTGACTTACAGAGGAGTGAATAAGCACAGAGCAGAAGGTTCCTTTTCCCGGTGTTAATGGCATGCATTGAAATGTGTCCATTCATTAGTCCTCAAACCTTTTCCCTTAAAGCTTCAATCCAGGCACCAAAATGAGATTGCTGGGCAGTAATCACAGCCCTAAAACAAAAGTCTTTTGAGCAAATGAAATGATAGGGCAGTGTAGCATTCTAGAAAATGAACACGTTGAATCACCACAATGCTATATTTAGCCTTATTAGAAATGTCTTATTGCTCTAGGCAAGGCATATGTACAAAGATTGCCTGCCTTGTCCACAACCAATATTTGAAGATATTAACTCACTTTGGCGAGCATCTAGTTTTGTCTGTTTTTTTTTTTTTGGTGGGGGGAGGTCACTTTCTGTTCCACCTCCTGCCACAATGGTTCCTTCCGGTGGCAATGGGTACACATTAGAGAAGAGTTGAAGTAGTCTCTGAAACATTATGCAGATGTTAAATCCTTTGCATCTTAATCTCTCTATTTTATAGATCAAATTGAGGTACAGAAAAAAAAAGTTAATTAGAAAAACCCAGGTACAAATCCGAAATAGACTGCATCCTAGATATCTGGCCGGGGGTAGGGGTGGTGGTGGTGGGGGGCATGTTGTATAGCCTCTCCGAGACTCTGTTGCTCAATCTGTGAAAAAAAGACCATGTTAACTTAAGGTGAAACTGTTGCACTGATCAGATAAATGGCACATAAGGTATCTGGAACAGAATAAGTGCTCAGCTAAGTAAGCACCAGCGGCCTTTTGTTTCCTCAGGTCCCAGTAGAGCTGTTATGGGCATATCTGAGATTTAGAATCCAGGATTCCTAACTAACTCCACCCCATGTTCTTTCTATCATGCCATGCTGCTTCCTGCTGAGATTTACTGGGCAGCTAGCTGCCTGGTCACCGAGCTGCTGCTTCTCTCTGGGGGCGATGGTGCAGATGACAGCAACGCTGTATCACAAACCCCAACCACTGCCATTACTGAAACTATGACCACAAACTACGGAAAAGTCATCTATTGTCATGGGCAGGAGCTCTTGGTGTTCCCAGGATCTGTAGCAGACAGTCCCTTTGAGATTACAGAGCTACACCACACAGGAGGACACAGCTGTGGCAAGGTGGCAGTTGTGACAGAGCAATAGCCATCACTCTCCAGGATGCTTCCAGTCTGGGGCTTGCCTTTCTAAATAGATTTCGTGTAGACATAATTTGAGGGCATTCATTACATTCCTAGAAATTCCTGGCGATTTGAATAAACCAAACTCCTTGGGAGAATTATCCTGAAACCACTCACTCACTCACTCACTCACTCACTCACTCATCATTCATTTCTTCCTCAAAAATGTTCTGAGCTCTGTTGCGTACTTAATACTTTGCAAAGCATAAGGAAAGATTCAAAGAAGTGTAATATACAGCCCTTTAAGTATCTTACAACCTTGGGAATTGCTAGTGGACTTGAAAACCTAAGAGGTCCCAGTAAATATTCCATTCATTCATTCATTCGTTCGTTCATCCATTCATTCCATACTTCGAGAATGCTGACCTGTATAATGCATTGGAGTAGGTAAGATGTAGCAAAGGAAGGTAAATTTTAATACATACTCTCTTAGCAACTTTCATATTTACAATATAGTATTATCTACTATACTGATGTAAATTATATCCCAAGGACTTACTTTATAACTAGAAGTTTATACCTTTTTAACTACTTTTATTCATTTTACTCCCTCCTTATCATTCCTCTGCCTCTGACAACCACCAATCTGTTCTGTGTCTATAAATTCATTTTGTTTGTTTCAGTTCCACATGTAAGTGAAATCATACAGTATTTGTCTTCCTTTGACTTATTTCACTTAATCCAATGCTCTCAAGTTCCATCCATGTTGTCACAGATGGCAGGACTTTCTTCCTTTTAGTGGCTGAATGATATTCTATTAGATTATATATACCACATGTTCTCTATCCATTCATCCATCAGTGGATATGTAGGTTGTTTTCAGTTCTTGGCTATTGTAAATAATGTTTCAATAAACATGGGAGTGCAGATGTCTTTTCAACTTAGTGTTTCTATTTCCTCTAGGTGCATACCCAAAGTGGAATTGTTGGATCATATGGTAGCTCTATTTTCAATTTTTTTTAGGAACCGCCATATTGTTCTGTGCAGTGGCTTCATGCATTTACATTCTCATCAATAGCACATACAAGTTCCCTTTCCTTCACGTCCTTGCCAACATTTATTATTTCTGGTTTTAGAATCTTATACCCATTGTCATTAAATATTTCTAGAGTGTATGCTTACTGAAGCGTTTAAAAATACGTATACATAAATTGTTATGGAAAGTAAATTCCTTATGCTTGCTGCTTTGGCAAGGCAGGGACTAGAACTTTCCTGCCTCTAATAAATCTCTCTCCAAAGTTGGCAGTTACCAAAGGCTACTTCATAGAATGCTTTATGAAAGAAAATAACAAACTACTTATATTTTGGAAAGGAGGAAGAAGAACATCTTAACTTGTTTAGTTCTGGTTTTCATTTTCTCAGATTGTTGACTCATAGAATTTCTTTATTTTCTGAATGTGGATTTTTCAAATCCATTTATTTTATTCTCTACTCTTTTGGCTGTTTGGTTTTGTTGAATTTTAAGAAGTTGGTGCAAATAACCATTTATTTTGCTTTCTTATAGGAAATGAACATTGGCTACTGTTGCACACCCCTGTGCAGACTGAGGTAGGGCATAACACTCCGACTGTGGCTCTGTGGCACTCCGTGGAAGAAGCCACGGAGAGCGAACCACATGGGTTATGTCATCCAAACTCAACTTCTGCCACAGTGTGAATTACTAACTCAATAGAATAATTTACTTGTATAACTACTGATTCTGTTTGCCTAAATTGTCCCCAGACAATTGATCTATAGCACCTTATTAGTTTCTATCTCTGATTTTTCTTTTTGCGCAGGATCCTTCTATTCAAACACCAGACCAGAAAATCCTTTTGGATTCTTGATTGGTTTGAGCCACATTGGCCACTCCCATGTTAAGTTGTATAAACTTAGAAACCCTGGTTGGGGTCCACCATATAGTTTTACAGTAATGTCAGTAAACTTATTTCAATTTTATTAAATGTTTTTGTATAAACAGGGCTTCCTTTTGTCTAGCTCATGTAATGAGACTCTTCAAGTACCTATGATAGGATGTGGCCTGAGAATTTTCCCTTTATTTAGTTTTAGTTGAAGCCCTAAAAGCTGAGAGTAAGGACTTACAAGTAGGCACATTTTAAACATAACCTTTTATCTCATCTATCATGAAATAGCAGAGCTAGTTCTGAAATCTAGAGCCCATTGGCTAATTTGAATCTGTATAATAGAATTAGAAATGTATTGGAGGGCTCTTCTGGAGGCAGTTCATGGGGAAGAGAGTATATCTGCGGTTCTCTCTACTAAGCAAAGTCAGATGGAGCCCCAAGAGCAACACATGGAAGCATACCAGATATTGCTGTGGTGTAGGAGTAGAGCACAGTGGGGACATCACTCAAGAGTACTTACTGTGGGTTCTTTAGAGTTGGGGGATTTTTGAGAACAGACAGCATGATATCTGCCTTTTGCGTGGGGAATTCAGAAGACAGAGGCTGACAAAGTTGCTGTGATGACAGGAGTTGGGGCGGTGGGGAGCAAGGCCCAGACCAATGTAATATGTACAGATATGATACTTCAAATTTAATCTACACTGTTAATATTTTCTAAATCACTTTGTTAGGACTAGATCCAGGTTTCTTAACCTTGGCATTGTTATAATTTTAGGCTGAATAATTCTTTGTTGTGAGAGGTTGTCCTGTGAGTAATAGGATGTTTAACATCACCCCTGTCTGCCCACTAGATACCAGTAGTACGCGTGCTCCCCAGTTGTAAGAGACAAAAATTTCCCCAGACATTGCTAAACGGTGGGCATGTGAGGTAAACTTGACCCCGTTGACAACTAGTGGTCTAGACAACCAACAAAACAAATTGAACCTTGATTTACAGTGTTGGTCAGTTTTTGTGGTGCATATACTCCCACTCTGGCTTATTGCAAGTGACCAATGTGATGTAACTATAGGCAAAGTCAGAAAGAGATGTGCAGTAGCACATTGTGCTTCCATCCTGCAAATGCAATAGATGGAAATAACCCCAGGAGCACAGATCATACAAAATGTAGGAAAATAATTGGAAAGTACTGGGTTTTGAAGATGTATTATCTTTGTTTTCAATATAATTTGTTTATTTGCAGGCTTACGTATTTTAATTTTCAATGACCATGTTTAACAACTGGCCTATAAGGTTTCTGAAAATTTAGTAACTGGCTCTCATGTACCAATGTGAGCTGCCTGCAACATACCACATTTATAGGCCAAATTAAGAACATAGAGAGGAGAGGGGTACCTGGGTGGCTCAGTCTGTTAAGTGAACGACTCTTGATTTTGGCTCAGGACATGATCTCGGGGTTGTGGGATCGAGCCCCATGTAGGGCTCCAGGCTGGGTGTGGAACCTGTTTGAGATTCTCTCTGTCCTTGCCCTTCTCCTCCCCATGTTCTCTCTCTAAAATAAATAAATAAGCCTTAAAAAAAGAATGTAGAGAGGAGAATAGATTTCTTCTCCCTATTGTTGACAATATACTATCAAAAGGGCCCCAATTGATAAACTAAGTAATTAGTATGCTTTCTGTTTCTCAAGTACAAACCCACCCCAAAGGAAGCTTTCGTCTAGCCTATCTGGGAAGTTGGGAGCCTGTCTCAGTCCTTTCCCAAGTTCATCCATTTGGCAGCTGACTTCTTCCTCTGTTCTTCACAGCCATGTCCTGTGGTCCTGTTTCACTGTGGGCCACCGCTTCCTTTGCCATTATTTGGCTCCTAGAATTCTGGAACTACTGTCTTTGATGCTGTGCATCTTTCAGTGACACAGAAATCAGTGAGGGCCAGGATTCCAGAATAAGTCATAGTTGTTAGCTTTGCTCCTCTTTTCTGATATATGCCTTTGCTTTTTTCCCCCTAAGAAATCCTATATCCCGTTTCTCCATCCCATTTCCATGGGAGAAAATCCCACCTCTGAACTTAGTCTTAATCTAGCATCCTTTTCCCTGTCCACCAATCTCCCCAATGCAATACAGAGGATCCAGTAACCCATAAAAGAATGTTTTCAAAGTCTGATGGTTTAGAATAACACTGGCAGTGGTGGTGGGGGTGTGATTATACATATATATACACACGCACCCCCCACACACATGTAAATACACACACTCTACACAAACATATCCTTTTTGTATAGGCATAGATCACCTATATACTGAACAGAAGTTACTTCTGTGGGTAGGGCTAGGGATGAATGCGGAGAAGACTGAGTCTTTCAGTCTAACATTATGAGTTTATATGAACTAGGTAACGCAGATAAAATGGCAGCCTTTTCTCCATTTCTCTTTGGGACTGAATCCAGGAGGCCCTCAGCATCAAGTATAGTTGGTCCAAGTCAGTGAGAGTATTTGCTGTTGATGTTTGCCTACCTTTTTGAACCTCCTTCTCTAATAAGCTCTCCTTGCTTCACTTCACTCTCTTAAGAACACTGCAGTAATTGTCTCACAGAAACCCTAGTGATGACTATCATGTGACATACACACATCAGGTTTGTATGGATTGACTTCAGTAAATGAACCAGCTACCAAGAGGAACTTGAAGAGCCTGATACTCAGAAGGATGAGGTTTATGGAGGGGAAGCAAGAGAAGATTCCATAGGTCATAGAGGAGGCCCTGAGCTTGGTATAACATCGATGTGGGAGAGGGGGTACCGTGAATGGACTCTGAGCTTAGTATGATGTTGATGTGGGGGAGGGGGTATTGTGAGTTGAGTCTGAGCTTGGTGTGATGATGTGGGAGAAGGAGGGGGTACTGTGAGTTGACTCTAAGCTAAGGAAGTCACTTAAGTTTAACTTTATCTTCTCTCGGGTTAAGAGTGTATGGGTATGTGTGTGTAAATTTTAAAAACATAAAACTTAGACTTTTGTTTAAACATAAAAAAAGAGTATAGAACGTTAGCTCATTTGCAGTGGAAAAAAAACAGGGTTGTCAGTGAGAGACTGGTTATTCCATCTAGATTTTCCTAGCTTCAAATATAATGAAAGAAAAACAGACTAACTAATACTACGTTTATTTGGATAGGTGAGCTCGGTGATCAGATGTCAGCTCTCAAAAGTTATCATTCAGACTAGAAACCCAATTTAATTATTTGCAATTAATTCTTCTTTGTTTTGGAAAAAAAAAGAGAGTTATATCACTTTTACTTACAGTCCCATTTGAAAATGTACATTTTCCTTCTGCTGGAGATTCAAAAATCACTTTCTACCACTGTTAATGTCTTTTTTGAGGTTTTCATGCAGGTAAGCAAAATTTCAAATAAAGGCATGATTAAAACATAATTAGAAATTATAAGAGTTTGAAATATTTTTTAAAATCTTAATTTAAACTCAACTTTGAAGACCAAATTGATATTTTGGAAAGATCTAAATCCTTTGAGAGAAATAAACTTAAAAAGTGGTCTAATATGCATAATATACTGTAAAAATGAAAAAAAAAGTCATTGAGTCTCTAAAATAATATTAGTTTTTGTTTCAATTTTTCTTTAATATTAACCTCTTTTTTGACTGTTTTATTGAAAATTCTACAGACAGTAGCTTATTTTTCCACTAACCCAAGCACCTGAGACTTTTGGCTGATGGCTATAAGACCAATAAAATTGCCTATAAAATGTAACTTTATATCATAACTTATACAATTTTTATAGAATATATTCCAACATTTACTTGTTTCTAGCAGCAAACATCTCAGTGTTTGTATGTATATATTTGTTACATTACAATGGAAAACTAAAACTAATGATTTAATTTTGAATAGTGATATCACTTGCTCTGTGTTATGTTGTGATAGTGTTTTGTGCATATCAATTAATCTAAACAGAGGGAACATTGATCTCTCTTAGCATAAAATTTTTCTGAGCCTAACATAAAGGAAGGAAATAGAGTAATATTTTATTAGAACATGTTTTATTAGTTTGATTTTCAAATGCTATGGTAAAATCCTAACTCTCTATACAGCATGAAATATTGGTCATATATATATATATATATATATATATATATATAATTTATATATATTTCTCTTACATATATACATATGAGAAAGGGAGAGAGAGATTTATTAGATCTTTATTATAGGAAATAGAAATTGGCTCACATGGTTAGGGAGGCTGAGAAATCCCAAGATTTGCCATCTGCAAGCAGGTGACCCAGGCAAGTTAGTGGTATAAGTCAGTCCATGTTGGCTTGAGAACCAGGGGAGCTGAGAATGTAAGTCCTAGTTCAAGTCCAAAGGCCTGAGAACCAGGAGTGACAGTGTCCAAGGGTGAAGATGGAGAAGATGGATGTCCCAGCTGAAGCAGAGAGCAAATTTGCTTGTCCTCTGCTTTTTTTAAATTTAGGATCTCAACGAATTAGATGATGGCCACTTGCATTGGTGGAGGTGATCTTCTTTACCCAGGCTACTGATTCAAATGCTAATCTCTTCGAGAAACACTCTCACACACAACCAGAAATAATCTTGGCACCCTTTGCCTAGCTAAGTTGACACACATGATTAACCCTCATATCTGTGGTTAGCACATTGCACCTCAGGTCTTTGCCTGTAGTAGTATTCCTTCCGATTTGCATTTGGTTCAACTCCTTTATCTCCTATAATTCTTTGTCAGTATCACCTTCTCAGATACTCATGATTATTCTATTTAAAATTACACTCCTACCATCCATCCCTTTCCATCTCTTTTACTCGAAGTCATTTCTCTCTATGGTACTATAACTTTTAAAATGCTGTGTAATCCAATTATTTATTATGTTGCTTGTCTATCTCTTCACAGCAGATTATCAAATTCATGGTAGAAAGGATTCCCTTTTTTTCCCTCTTTTCAATTTTTCACTACTGTGTTCCTGATGCCTGTTACAGTGTATATAGTCGGAGCTCAATATATATTGTTATATAAATGGATAAATAAATGAATGAATAGATGTAGGTCACTTTCTCCATATATTTGTTGTATCCATTAGTTAGTTTCTTAAAGGTTTTTTAAAAGCAATTTTCTCATTTCATGAACATGATGGACCTAGTATAAGCACCTTTTAAACTGATGACAATGAACATTGTGATTATTTAGAGAACAGCCAAGTAATAGAACGAAGCAAATTTGCTGAAGATCATAGAATTCTTCTCAACCATAAAAAAAATCAATAAATGTAACGTTACTTTGCCAAGTATGCAGAATCAGTGTTTGTAAGTATTTGACTCATTCATCACAAGGGTACTTATGTGGATGCTTAAAAAAAAGTACTTGATAGATTTGTTACAATCTACTAGTATCACCCTGTAGGGTGTCTCAACACCTGAAGTTTCCAACCCAAACACCAAAATGTGTTTCAGGCACTGGTCTCCTTTCAATGCAATGGGAACCAGGTGGAAGGCGTGGCAGCTTCCCATAATGGATTTGTGGTTGATTAGAGATGTGAAGAAAACAGTGTGGGCACAAAAAGAAAGGGAATAGAGCTGATGCTTGCCCTCCTCCTCCTTCCCTTTCTGACTTCTACATCTCTTTCTTCCTCTACTCAGTTGTACTTCTTCTGTGGCTCTCCTCCATATTTGGGCCTAAAAAAGAAAACATAATATTGTCTTTGCAGTTTTAATAAGAGTGTGGTTTTTTGTCCTTGCTAAAGATGGATATTTATTGAGGAAGGAAAAGCTGAAGTAGGTATTTGGAAAAAAATATTACTAATGGTAAAAGAAATTAAGCAGTGGAAATAATAACTAAAGAAGGTGGAGTAGAGAGTTGACTTTCACAGGTGTCATCATACCTGCTATCCTGGGGCCATTGTTCAGTTCTCCCCATATTAGAGTTTCAAGTGAGAATCTGGAGTACGTTCCGGAGGGGGAAACATTGCGATTATATCATTGCCATGTGCCAAAAAGTTGCACATGTTGCAAAAGCCATATTGCAATTTCCTTCAACAATTTCTCCACCAGAACAAAGTTGAGTCATATTAAGTGGTGCTTGGTACGCCCAGCAGACATTTTGTTTCCATTAGACCAAGTATCAGGACCCCAAAATACTATAGAAGACATGCAAAAAAGGAAAAGGTACTGGTTTTTATTAAAATATTGGGCATTAAAAATTCAATCTATTCTGTTTAATTCTGATGATTGAATCACCTGGAGTAAGATTCATGCTTTGCCTTTTTAGAGTTTGGGGCTCTTCTCTCCTTGTTTCCCAGCATCTCCTCTATCCATCTGTAACTCCATCTTCCATATAACAAGACATTTAGACTAAACAAGGGATCTAAGTTGACTAGTTCTACATTTTAAATGTATTTGGTGGTTTCCCTAATAATAAAAGAAATAAGAGATTTTAGACATCACCCAGTAAAAGCCACCCCACTATGGCAATTATCAAATTTGGAATATATACAATGAGTTTCATAAAAAAACAGAGAAAGATGGGTAAGTGACCCTGAGAATTCAATCTCTCTCTCTCTCTCTCTCTCCCTCACTCTCATACACACACATAAATACACATAGACACAAACATGTATAATTTGTATGAGATCTGTATATGGCAATTTTACATATATTATTTACATATATTATCTCATTTTGCCTTTTCTACATTAATAAAAATGTTTTGTTATTAACTCCTTTATATTATTTAAGGATTTTACTTATTATGTTAGAGAAGAGAGAGAGAGAGAGCAGGAGGAGGGACATAGAGAGGGAATCTCAAGCAGACTCCACACTGAGTGTGGAGGTTGGGAATGTTCCATCTCATGATCCTGAGCCAATATCAAGAGTCAGACACTTAACTGACTGAGGCACTCAGGCACTCTGTATTAATTCTTTTTTTATAGTGCAAAAGTGGATTTAGAGAAGTGAAATAATTGGCCTAGAGTCACATAGATAATACCTGGCAGAGACGGAGTCAAATTCAAGTCTATCTGACTTCAAGGTCAAAGTCCACTCAGAAAAGGGAACTCCTATGTGTATGGCTGTCAGAGAATTTAGGGCATACTTGTCTTGGTGGGCTGTTGTAAGAGAAAATACTTCCCATGGTCTGTTTTTAGAACTTCAAATTTCATCCCTTTTACTGACACGGTGAACCCTACTCTACCAAATGCTACAGTTCAAATAACACTTGTTCTTTTCACATTTCTGTTGTATTGATTTTATTTTGCTTTGTGTGAAAGTTATTCGCTTAGGTGGCTTTTCTCTCAAAACATGGCATATACATGAAGGAAAAAAACTTCATCTTACTTATTTCTCATTCATTTTATGTTCTTTGCACATAATAGGTGTGTAATAAATGTTAAAAATGGTGTAGTAACTCTGCATGATCATGGAGAGCCAGGGCTGTAGAATCTTTTAAATTTTTGTGACATCTGCATTAGCATAAAAGATAGAAGAAACCATTTTCTTGGCATTGCAGTTCAGTCTGTTCCAGCCAAACATAGAAAGCTGTCATGTGAATATTTTTGAACCTCAAAAACAATTTTGGTTTAAGTCTGGGTGGGGAAGGAGGGAGATGGTGGCTCTTATTTCTCCCACACCAGTCCACCCATCTCATATTAGAACATGTAATTCCAACAGTGCTGACTATCTTAAATTTTATGAACAGAGTGTCCTCTGGACACTGTTTGATATACACATTGCCTCTTTAAGAAGCTTGCTCGTAGCTTCTAATTAAATTAAAGGACCAGCAGCTGCTGAATAAAAGTATAGCCTAGAGGTCGTGTTTATGAGTTTCTCAGGCAAAAGGAAGTCATGTCAGAACTACTATTGTTATGAGTCTGAATGTTTCCAATGAAGCCTTTGCACGAATCATTTGCTTAGCACTAGTCATTCAGTCATGCCACTTGATTTCAGCCCACTATTTCCTCTTTGAACTGGCAAAAACAACTCTACAAAGGAAAATATTTCATAAGAAAAGTCGTAGGCTCTTGCTTTAAAAACCATAGACCTAGAGTCAATGACCAACTCTTGGTACTGCTGCCTCCAGCTCCAATGACCTGGGAAAACCACAACAAAGACTTAAGCTTGTGAAAGCAGAAACTGTGTCTCCTCCTTCCTTTGTTTTTCTAATAGAATATTTTAATACATAGTAGGTGGAGGACCAACTTTCTTGGTTTGCGCAGTTCTGTCCTCACCTCAGCACTGAAAGTCATGTGTCTTGAGAAACTCCTCAGTCCTGGCCAAACTGGGACAGTCACTCCAGCATTGGGTGTCTTATCAATGCTGTTAACCAAGAGACTCACATTCTGAGATCAGTTTTTGATCTAGAAGACTCTGGACCATGGTGTCCAAATCACAAATCAGTGGTCAAGTTCCAGTGAATTTAGGCTCAAAACTGGTCCTGGAATGCCCAAGGGGCCCATAAATATCTTTAACTTCAGAGCTCCCCTCCTGGTATGCCCTGTTGTAGGTGTTGACACACTGGTGTGCTACCAATGGACTCCAGCTCTGCTGAGATATTGATTCCCTCAGCACTTGGGTTGGCCTAGCAGGGCCCTATAATGCCTCCAGCTCTCAGATGTTTTCCTCTTGCCATGAGCTATCTCTTCTCTTTAGCCCAGTCAGCTCTCCAGAATAATACCATTTTCTGTGTATGCCCTAATGAGAAAAATGTCTGGGAGAACTGTTCAAATCCAACCTTTTTTTTTTTTTTTTTTTTTTTTTTTTTAGGGATGAGGCCTAACTTGGGTTGCTTCTATTAAGTACAGGTTTATATCAAACTGAGGCAAAACTGTGTTTGATTTGTCTTGTGTTCAGCTGTCTTCAAGGTGACTGAGAACACTACCTGGGAAAGCTGGTGAATTACATAGTGAGTAGAAAGTAACAGAACTCAGCAAACCAAATGAACTGTGCTGTAGTCTATTCATTTCCATCAAAGGCATACAACTAGCAAGGTGAGGAAAAGAATCGACATTTATCTGTGTAATAGTGATAAAAAAATCCTATGTTGCTTCACCTATGTATTTTTTTAATAAATATGTGCCATTGAAGTCTGAATTACCTTGAAGTGAGTTACCTATGTAATGCTTTAATTCCACACTTGACTGTATATAGAGTAGTTATAATTTCAAAAAATCAAGATGTTCAGAAATGTAAAGAAAGCTAAGTAAGAATTGTATACTGGAAATCCAAATTTCCAAGACAGCAGGCATTTCCACTTGTACTTAATTATTCCGTAAAGATTAGTTCAAGTTCAAGTGAGTAAAGGATTCAGAGAGAGAGAGAGAGAGAGAGGCGATATGCACATAAAGGTCTATGGCCTCAAGGGTACTAAGGGTTTCAAATTCCTGGTTCTCTTGCTGTTTCTCATAGGCAGTGAGTGGAGAAGGGACAGATTCTGTGTATAAAGCTGGGCCTTTACAGATCAGAACTTTACATTGTGCCAAGCTCGAATCCTGCCCAACTTCTGGCTCTTCGATTGCTTAATACATTAGTGGACTCACTCCAGTTCCCAGTGGTTGGAGTTCCACATCACACAGTCCCTGTCCCATCTGGTGCTAATTGGCACCCTTGTTGGTAGTTTCCAAAAGCAGAACAGGAAAAATAAAAAGGACTATCTTTCTATCCTTAGAAGCTAGAAGCTTAGTACAGTCAGTCCTCAGTTTAAAATGAGCTGTGTACTAAAATATTGTATGTAAATCAGTTGTTGAGAACCCAGAACAAATTTTTCCAATGAAATAAAGACATGTCTGATGGTTAGTTGCCTAGGTCAGCTCAGTTCACCAAAGTCTGTTTGACCCATAAAGTACCCCTGGGTTCCTTCTTAATAGCACAGAACCATCATGGGGAAACCAAGAAGTAGAAAGAAGTGGTAAAACCAACACAACCTTTGGTACAGCCCAGGCTGTACTCTCACCGACTGTGTGACCTGGGGTGGAATGATTGTCCTTCCCTGCTCCCTTCTCTTTCCACAACGGAGATACCATCAAGGACATCAGTTATGGCCATTTACTATAAGTTGCAGCACTTTACTTACTTCTGAACACTCCCTTTTCTGTTTCCATCCTGATGATCCACCTTCTGTGCATCCTTCTTTTGTCTTTCCGGCAAGTGCTTCATGACACCCTGTGCCCTCTTCCATGACAATGCCAAAGCATCTTGTCTCATTCCTCTTTCTATCTCTACATTCCCTTCCGCTACCACTGATCTCATTCTACTCTTCTCCCTACCTCTTCTTCAGGCATTCGCCTTCTGCATTTTAATTTAATTCGGTGAGTATCCATTACTCTATCAGAAATGTGATGACGTTAAAATGTATTTCCTATCATCAGGGAACTGTCACATTTGTAAACGCAATGTGATATATGGCAGAATGGAGGAGTCAAGTGCTAAGGACACAGGTGGGAAAGATTAATTCCAGAGTATGTGGATTTTTAGGTGGAGTGGGGGCAATCAAGAAGGCCATCATGGAGGCTGAGTCTCGAAGGATAAGGAAGAGTTCAAAGGAGAGAGGGCCTTTTAAATAAAAGGAAGACACCCTTTCGAAGATTCCAGTTTGATTATCACATCTAATTAAACATCACAGATTAGTAAGTTACAATCACTTCCCAAGAATCTGTCCATCATTCTTCCTCATGACAAATGAAAGAGGACATTTAGGCTTTAAACAAAAATTTCTGATAACATAGAAGTAACATATATAGCTGGAACACAGAACCCCTTAGAAGCCTCTAGAAGCCCCTAGAAGCAATCCACTAACCCAGAACTCATGAGGAAAAACAGCAAATCAAGTGTATCTCAGCCACTCATGGCTCACAACCAAAGCAGCCCTGCAGTCAAGGATACTGGCTCATGCTAATAAATTCTTTGCTAAAAACCCCCAGTGGAAAGGTTGTAATCATGTGGTTCTACTTAATGAAAGCATAAACAGAGGCCATCCCATTCTAATTTAGAAGAAGAGAAGAGTTAGGATCTGGGGTTCTCAGGGCAGTGACTCACACTCTGAGCCATTAACTCAAGAGAAAGCCTGTGTTGACATGTACAAATTGGGTGTCTGTTTTGACTTGACTGGTCAAGGAAAAAGGCAGGTTAGGTTAAAAAAAGAAAACAATGGCCAGGACAGTCAAGAAATAGGCGAACTGATTGTTTGACAGATGATTATTATTTCCGTTTCGGTCTGTCACTATGTCAAGTAAATCACACCAGTTAAAACAGATGAACTTCATGTTCAATAATCTCTTGGTGGAGTTCTATCCACCCATCTCATTTGTGTGGAGGCTCCAGATTTCTCACTTGGCTCTTTCCTCCCTACTTACTCCTCTGTTTTTATTCCTCACTCTTGTTCTCGCTTTTGCTTGCATTCCTTCATTCTCCATTTCCCACCGTACTTTCTTCATCCGTTCCTCAGAGCAAACAAAGAACTGTGCAAACTTTTTCTCTTCTGAAGCTAATTCTAATGCCGTTTAATTTTTAGGGAGTTACATCAGAAATCAACTCAGGAATTTACATTTGCAAACTGACAGAAACATACATAAACACATTCACATTCAAGGAGAGAACATTTTGACAGTTCTTAAATTCCCAGCTTGATTTTTATTTGTACAGAATGGCTATAGGTAATTTGCTGACACTTTCTAGGAATCAAAAGGTCAGGCTTATTATTTCTCATTTGGTTTCCCTGAGTCTTTATGGTGTCATTCAAAGAGCCCTGGACTGGAAGTCAGATTTCTCCCTGGTCCACTGCCAGCCAGCCAGTGGTTGGCTTACTTTTTCCTGGGTCTCACTCTCTTATTTGAATATTAGAGGATTGGTCTACTTGATTTCTATCAGTATAAAGCCCTAGGATTGTGATATTCTAAGGCTTCTATAGAATAACCATCTTGGCATTTAGCATTTAGATACTATTTCTTTAATACATGCTTAATGTCATTGTTGGCTTTATTAGAAACCTAACCTTGAACATCACAGCTAAAGACGGTCTTCTATACTTTGAGAAATAACTAATTCTACAGCCTAGATTTCTTAAGGCTGCTCCTTCCTGCAAATAGCCATGAGGTATGGTAACATTGGAGACTTAAGTGTCATTATCTCATGCCTTCTCATACTGACATAGGTCTCCTACACCTCTGGAAATTCTTGCCTTACTGGAGATTTGCCTGCAATCTCAGATGGCCACAAGTAAGTCGGATGTCATGGTACTGGGAACAGTTATTCTTAAGCTGAGCTTTTGCTGCTTTAGTGGTCATGAAGGCACATTTCTGCTCTGGCAGGCTTGGCATTTTCACTTGTGGTTCTGTTGGTTCAGAGTTTCCTGTTAGCGGCTGCTGATGCCGAGCTGGGTATAAAAGCCTGTCTCGGATGCTGCCTTTATTCTACTACTGGGGACCTAGTCTCTGCTACATGCAAAAGCATTTCATTTCCTCCTGTCTGCCCACCCTCAGACTACTCATGAGGTATGGTAGGCACAGCACTGGCTGTGCCACACACCACACTGGCGTCTCAGGGTCCCAACCCTGTGTGATGACCTATGGAAAAGTGGTAGGGAGAGACTCTCCCTTTCTGTTAAGTGCTTCTAGAGAGGATCCCAAAGAAGAGTGCTTATGTCACAAAATAAAACAACTATTTCAGCATTTATTTAGAACTGCTTGCTTTCCATTATATCAGACAAAGCCCAATAGGGGACAAGTTGGGGATAAATCTCAGACTTGCTGTGTTCAGAATAATTTTCCTCATCCAGTGACTAAGGCTTTTTTACTGAGTCACTTCATCATGCATGGATCCTTTCTCCCTCAGGACCACTTCTCTCCCAAAAGATTTGTCAGTCTACATGCAAATAAATTTCTAGAGGCTGACACTGCCCTTTCGCCAGATGTCCCCAGACACATCTGAATCTCTTTTAGTCTCAAGCTGAGGCCTTTATTATAGTTGCATAAAAAGCTGGATATAGTTCAAATTCCTGACTGTATTTTCTGATTCCCTTGAACATTTATCCTACCTTCTTACACAGTTCGTCCTGTGTGCGGATCCTAATGAAACTTGTTAATATACTTTTTTATGGTTTGCAATGGTTATATCTGGTCTCTCCTTCTGAGTGGTAACCTTCTCAAAGACATAGTTTGTTTTCCCCTATTATATCCTCTCTCATGTCTTGCAAAATGCTGCTCATATATTAGGATTTTGATAGGGACAGAGATATCCAAGAATATCACTAATGCTTTTGGAACAATAAATTAATTTTACCATCTTGGGCCACAATAAGTTAGTGTCCTCAGAATACTAGAGCATGTCTCCTACTAGATTTCCAAAGAGTCAGATCTTGCAATGTTACTTGAAGTATAGAGAAGAGTTGGGTTTTATTCTTTAGCTTTGGAGCACTGCACTGTATTTTGGTGGTTTAATATACAGAATAACAAACTAGCAAAGAGACCTGGGGAGATGAGCATGAGACACTGGGAAGATTGTAATTATATAGAATTTTAAGGAGCTGAAACAATTGGGTAACTTAATGATCCGGTTAATTGCAGGTTAGTCAGAAAATCATTCTTATTTCCATGCTTTTTGAATAATCTTTATAAAATGCCTTTAGCAAAGTCCCATGTAGTAAATAAACATAGCCGGATCATTCTTTGATGTCTGGAGATTTTTTGAGCCTTTAGGTCAATATTAGAAACATAACTTTTCATTTGTGTGTTAAGGGGCAAGATGATGCAGGACACTGGCTTTTGCCTGAACTAGCTATTTTCTATTGCCTAGACAGTGGTTTAGATACATCTTTAATATCAGATTGATTTTTTTGTGTGTGATTCCTTTTTCCCCACTATCCTACTCCTAAACTTAAGTTTGTAATATTTTTATAATCAAAATCTATGCTTATAGGAAAAATATCACCCAAAATAGTTCCCTCTATTGTGATTAATCTTTTAAAAAACATATTTAGGTATTTTTGTTTGCTTTGTTTTTATGCTTCCAATGATTTTTCCCCCATACAGTAAAATTTTAAACTAGTCTGAGCACCAACATATAGACTAAATATCTGCAAGTGACAAAAACATTGAAGCTTCACAGCAGCATAAAAAACATACAGTTTCCAAAAGGCCTCTCTCTGAATGCGTCTTTAGCCTCAGTGCACCAAGATAATAATTAAAAAAAAAAAGATCTTATTTCTATTTTTCTGGTTAATATGCCTACTTTATAGCATTTATGTAGGATTTTATTTAATCGTAGTAGGTTGAATACTATTAGAACTATTAATTCTAATTCCTTTAGAAACGCTTCTAAAGTGACTATCAATGGGACTTGAAGTAAATGTCGTAAACACTCATGGTCAAATAGAGTGGCAGCAACCACATTTTAGAAGGTGGAATTAATGGCTTCAACTCATATTATACCAAAGCTTGGTATCTTGATTAGTTTGAAATCAAGATTTTAGACTTTTCCTCTATCCTATATGTAGTTCTGATATTTGACTTTATTTGTAAGCTAATAATTTCATCGATTATGGCAGAAGACACATGACTTCTCTGTCACAGACAAAGGACTCTATTATTCATGATAGAACATATAGTAGAGCTTCATGCTTGTGTGATTCCTTTTGCCCCTGAAGTCCCACAGAGAGATGCTGATCAGCCCAGGTGGATGGCGCACATTTTGAGGTTATCATCACAGCTGCAGAACTGAGTTGAGGAAACCCCAATCTTTCATCATGAGTTGTTAGTAAATCGTTCCAACCTTTATCCTGGAAAGAGGCATTATCATTATTTTGGACAGCACACAAGCCTGTCCACTGCTCCCAAAGGAGATACTATCTCTATTTCCCAAGGCTGTTCACTGTACAAACATCCTTGGAAAGATAATCCTGAACAAAAGGCTGTCAGACAAGATGTGCAGAGACATAAGAGATCAACGGAGAAAGGTCTTCCAGCAATGACATAATTCAATAATAATTTCTGAAAACTAGTATTATTCTGATTTGAATAAGTTTAAACTTGTAGGTTGACTGAGTAGTATAAAAAAAATTCAAGTATCTAGTTCAAGATAGCAGACTTGTGTTTTTCTTTTTCTCTTGTTAAGACCCCAATAAAAAAATTACACACAGACACATAAAACCTACATATTATATATATTCTTGTGTATGTATAGTTATATATGTTATATATACATATTACATATGTAATACACACATATGTACATATTACATATATATACACACATATATATTTGTACGTACAAAAAGCAAAGCAAATAAAGCAGATAGGGTGGTTAGAGATCACTAGGTAATAAACACAACTATGATAGAATAAGGGCTAGATGCAATTTGAGAGAAACAGTACACGGTAAAGCTGCTGCTCAGAATATACTTCAAGGGAGCTTCAAAGAAATGACAGTACATATTTTTGAAGGATCAAACTATAAATTGTTGTCTTCAACCTCCCTCCCCTGGCATAGGCATTCGGGCTGTCCTTTCTTATCCAAACATGGAGGCTTCTTCCTTCAAGAAATTGAATAAGCCATTTAAGAAAATGCCTAGTGTAGGCATTGACATTGTAGATTTAAGTCCTTCTTCTTATGTCCTTACAATAGGAGGGATAATAGTTTGAGAGTGTTTCCCTTTTCACTTATGTGAAGGAGAGCTGAAAGCTGCACATTTTGCTCTATCTCATGCTAAGTAGCCAGACATATTCTCATTCAAGAGAGAGACTGAAGGGAAATGAGACATAACATCAGAGGAAATCTCTATTAGCGAAGCATTTATTTCTAAGAGTTGAAGGGACAAGTAATGATCAATAGATATATGAGAACAAATGATATAAAAGATAGATTTAGGAAACAACAAAATCTGATCATAGAAGACAAGAAGCAAAACAACAAAAATAATATGAGTAATTTGAAATTGTATTGCATCCACAAAAGAATACTCTAAAAAAATCAGAGAACCAGAAAGAACAATTAAAGTCTAGTAGTATAAGTCCCAAAATTAAAAACAAGAGCTAAAATCCATGGAAGGTAAAGTTAAGGAAATCATCCAATACATAAGCAAAAGAGACAGAACAAAGAAAAAGCATGAGAAAAATATAAAGAAACCTTAAAAACTATTGCTACTCTCAGATGAAATAATTTCAAAAATAGAAAATCCTAAAGAAACTATAAAGAAACTATTAGGACTGACAAGCAAAGCTAGCATGAACACTAGATACATGATTAATAAATGAATTAAAATATTTCTACACCCTAGAGAGAAATAAATGGGAAATAAGATTTAAAATGCCATTTTCAAAAGCAACAAAAATTCATCAAATACCAGGGAATAAATTTAATGCAAATTTTGCAAGGCTTAAGATTATAAAACATTGCTGAGAGAAAAAATATGTTTAAATAATTAGAGTTTAATAGCAAACTGTATCATAGTACTGGATTGGGAATTAGGGTTTGTTATGATCTCAAATCTATACACATTAAACCGTAGATTTAATGCAATCCCGATCAAATAACACAAGATAGTTTGTAGAAACTGACAAGTAGGTCCTAGAACGTATGGAGAAATAGAAAAGACCTAGAATCCAAAAGTTTTGGAGAAAAAAAGGACAAAATTGAAACACCTAACTTATCAGATGTTAAGATTCATAGTAAAAACAGTAATTAAGGCAGTGTGCTACAACTCTAAGACTAGACCAGTAGACAATTAGAAGAGAGTCCTGAAAAAGAATCACATATGTAGAGTCACTTGATTTACAACAAAAGTGGTACTGTAATTCAGTAGGAGAAAGTGTCCTTTTCAATAAAAATGGTGGTGGAGTAATTGCATATTTTTATGGGAAAAATGAACTTTGACATCACACACAAAAATTAATTTGTGATGGACTGTAAATTTAAATATGAAAGGTAAAAAAAAAGTTTTAGATGAAACTAAAGGAAAACATCTTTATAAACTTGAGAATAGAGAAAGAATCCTAAACAGAACACAAAAAGCACTTAATCATAACTGAAAAATTCGAGAATTGGATTTCATTAAGATTGAAACCTTCTCTTCATATGAATATACAGTAAGAGAGTTAAAAGGCAGTCACAGAATGCAAGAAGGTATTTGTGTAGATCTGGAAAGTACTTGGGTCCAGAATATATAGCCTTCCACATGACAAAGAGAAAATAGACAACTTGATTTATGATGGATAGAACACTTGAACATTTTGTAAAAGAGACTATCCAAAGTACCTCAAGCTTTTGAAAAGTGATCGATATAATTACTTATCAGAAAAATGCAATTTTAAACCAGAATTAAATTCCATTTTGCATCCATCAGAAAGGCTAAAATTGAAAAGACTGACAGTGCTTGTATTGGTGGGGCCGTGGAGTGACTGGAATTTTCACACATTGCTGGTGGGAGTGTACATTGGTACAGCCACTTGGGGATAAAGTTTGACAGTGTCTTATAAAATTAAATATAGTGACCCAGCAATTTCATTTCTGGATACATGCATGAAATAAATTAGTACATATGTCTATCAAAATAATCACACATATATTTTTCTTAATAGCCTCAAACTGAAGACAACCCACATGCTCATTAACAGGAAGCCTAAGAAGAAAATTGTGGAATTTGGAGTACTCTACAGTGGTTAAAAAGAGAATCAAATCATATAGATGAAACTTGAAGACATTATGTTGAGTAAAAGAAGCCAGACAAATAAAAGAGTACTTGCTGTACGATTCGATTTATGTCAAGTTTAAGAACAAGTGAAAGTAACTGATGATACTTTGAGTTATTTGGTTTAGGGACTTCTAAGATGCTAGAAGCTTTGTCTATCTCCATGTGAGTGATAGTTATGTGAGTGTATCCATGCATATACATTTAAGATCTGTTCAATTTATTATATGTAGTGTTGAATAAAATATAAATAAAAAAACCCCACAAAACCTAACAGACCACTTTAGATAGTCCCAACAGAACCATATATGACATCTAAAGAAAAAAAAAAAAGAAGAAGAAGAAAAAAAGAAAGGAATGAAGAAAATGGGAGTAGATTATACTCAAAAGTCACAAGAAGTTTCCCAGAATATTCAGATTGAAGGGGCTCACAAACTGTTAAGCAAGAAACATATACAATGTTTTGATTAAATTATAGTGCATCAAGAAGAAAGAAATGTTCATAAAATCTTTTGGGAAGGAATAACACGCATATGTAAAGGAATAGGATCAGACTAATAATCAGATTTCTTATATATAAGACAATGTTTTTATTTTCTAAATATATTTCTTCTATATTTCATTTTCCTTATATATACCAGGAAAATACAGCCAATTTGTTGATCTGAGTCAATATATCTATCAAGTGTGGGAACAGAAGGAAGATATTTTCTGCCAGCAAGGAAGGGTGATGTGTACCTTTTAATGCTGCTTTTTCAGGGAGTCAGTTGATGTTGTGACATTAGCTAAGCAACAGGAGGAAACTAGGAATGGAAGCCGTGGGATTCAGAAAATAGGAGAACAGGACAGAAGAGAAGAGGAGCCCCTCCACCCCCGATGACCACCATGACAAGGCCTAGAGAGAAAACAGTCCCATTTGGTGTAAGAGAACAAAGAAACCCATTAAAGAGGGTTCTTGTGGGGAAAAGACAAATGGGATTTCATGCAATAGAAGCTATACACAAAAGGATAAATACAACCAAAAAAAAAAAAAAAAAGGATAGTTAGAAACTGCAAGAAAAATGAAGAAAGTAGAAAGTTATGATCCCAGCAATATACAAATCAGAACACAGGAGAACAGATTCTATTTAACCTTTCTGCTAGTGAATGTGTTACTTGAGTTGGTGGAGGGGTCTCTTTTGAGTAAAAGTAGCTGCTCAGAAAAAATAATCTTCTTCTATTTTTTTTTAAGATTCTATCCACTTACTTATGAGAGCTGACACACAGAGAGAGGCAGAGACATAGGCAGAAGGAGAAGCAGTCTCCTTATGGGGAGCCCAATGTGGGACTTGACCCCAGGACCCCAGGATCACTACCTGAGCCAAAGACAGATGCTCAATCACTGAGCCACCCAGGTGCTTCCAATAAATTTTATTCTAGCGCAAAATCGAACTGGTGGCAAAACATTTTTTTGAAAATTTGACATGTAATATGTATAGAGCAGGAAAGTCGAATTTGTTGTTGAAGAGCTGAAGGATTCAATGTTCACCATCTTGACAATGCAAAAGGCAAAATATATCTGACAGAAGTGTAAGTGAAGGAAGGATGAGTGGAGGGGAAAGGAAAGAGCTCAAGTTCTTCAGGGATCGGAATTGAGATACTAATCAAATTGGTGGGAAAAGCAATAGAGATGCACCACAAAAAATATCACAGAGGTAGACGATAAAATGTTTTTTCAAAATAATATTTTTATCAAATTTGAAATGGGTCATTAGCCAGGATGGAGAAGCAGAAATGTGTCGGAATGTGTAAAGCTCATTTCATAAAGGCATGGAGCCTTCAAAGAGGTTTAGAGTCAGAACAGCCATCACCAGGAGGATCCAGTGGAGCGGGGTCAGAAGACCTTCCCTCTGGGAGGTGGGCTGTGGTCCATGCTCTTTTTCACTCTCAGCTCTTCTTCACTACTTGATGTGTGACCGACCATCTACAGGTGTGATTTTGTTTACAAAGTTAAAATAAAACTGTAATGACCACTTGCTATGTGCCCCCCTCCCCGTCCCAAGTATTCACTCTCTGCTCCCTGTTAGTAACAGGAATCACATTTTCAATTCTTGCATGTGATTGCTGGGCTGGAGGAAAGGGGCCCCATTCATCTCGTACTCTCAGTGATTGGATGAGGACTCAGCACACACCCAAGATCAGCTCCAGGAGATGTGAGACAGAGAACTGAACCTAAGATGTTTGGGGAAGAAATTTCCTCTCTCTTTTTTGGAAGCCACCTGGAGGGGAACTCTTTTAAGGCTGGCTGTGAACTAGGACTTGGGCCACCCCAGAAGCCGCTGACAGCCACATTTTGATCAGAAGGGCCCAGAATGAAGGTGACTGCAGGATTCAGATAGAAGAGGTGGAAAAATGCTCCTCTGGAGTCCATGAGTCTCTAAAGAGTTATTATTTAAGGCATCACCTAAGGCCAGTGTTACCACCGGAATAGTTAAGTTATGTGAGCCATTAAATTTTATTTTTAAAGCTACTGTAAGTCAGGTTTTCTGTTACTGACAACCAAAAGATTTCTAAAAGACAAAAAAAAAAAAACAAAAAAACAAAAAAAACCAGGAAAGCAAAAGAAAAAGAAACACTTTGAGAACATTTAAAAAACAAATAACAATACAGAGTATTTTATAGAATTTGATAGGTTACAAAACACTTCCACAGATATGCCTTTAATCTTCATAGCATCTTTATGGTACGAATAGTTATTCACAGTACAAACGAGAAGACTGAGTAGAATAGTCAGGTGACCCTTCAAGTTTCCTTGGTCATAACTGGCCAGATCTTTTGCCTCCAAGTCCTGTGCTCTTACCAAAATACCACGTTGCAGGTGTAGACACAAGAACTAAAAGAATAGCCTAGAGAGCCCAGAAATAAGTCCATGCATATGTGGAGCTTTAATGAGGGCAGAGGTGGCCTGGTATTTCAGTGGAGAAAAGAGGGATTATTTAATAAAAGGAGCTGGAAAAATTGGTTGTCCATTTGGAAAAAAAATGAATTTGGATCCCACCCTTACACCATACCCCAAAATCAACTCCAGATGGATTAGGGACTTAAATGTCAAAAGCAAACTTTAAAACACTCAGTATAAAAATATAGGTGGATATCTTTCCGACCTTGGGGTAGGAAGGATTTCTTAAACAGGCACAAAGAGTATAATCCATAAAAGAAAAGATTTATGATTTTGACTTTATTAAAATTAAGAAAGGCTGTTCATCAGAAGAATTCTTATAGAAGGTAAAGAAGATTAAAAAAAAAGCAAGCTATAAACTAAGAGAAAATCATTTGCTAACTAATGATATAATTAGCACAGCTTTAGTATCAAGAATAGGTAAAGACTCCTATGAAAGTTCAAACAGCTCAATAGAAAAAAGATTAAAAGTGAAAGACCAAAATACAAAAATAGACATTCACAGGACAAAAATATATGACTAAAAACATATGGAAGGATGCCCAGCCTCTTTACAGCAACAGAGACTAGCAAATCAAGATCTGGAATAGCAAACTGAGACTACAGCAGATGCCACTTCATGCTCAATTTATTGGCAAGAATTAAGAATTTAAACTATACCAAAGTTGGAGAATATATAGATTAATGACATTTCTTATGTATTGCTGTTGTAAATTGGCTAAACACTTTGGAAAGCAACATGGCATTATATTTTAAAGTTGAACATTTCCATATTCTATGACCCAATGATTTTCTAGGCATATACCAAAGATGCATTTGGTTCATTTGGGCACCACAAGAAAATTACAAAAATACTCATAATAACCATGTTTGTAATAGCAAGAGCAGATAACAAATTACTATCAACAGGGAGACAAAGAAATATATTGCCTTATGGAACATATTTTGCCAGTGGAAATGAGTGAGCTTGTATGTGATAATGTGGTGGCGAGTGATAGCAAGTTGTCCGATGACCACAGTATAGTGCGCTTCATAATGTTAAATTACTAAAACTAAGGGATAAGATTTTTTTGTAATCAAACATGCACATGTGCATGAATTATTTTTATAAATAAGCAAGGAAATTATTAGTAAAAACATAAAAATCAGTGCATCAAGCAGTTCCGCAAGGTAATAGGGGTAGGAGAGATTCATCTTGGTGTAAGTCTTGCTTATGTTCTAGTTATTGGGTTGTGTGGTTGGTTATTATCACTAACAAAGAAATGAAGAAATGAAATAAAGTTGGCCACTGATAACAATGAATCATAAATCAAGTCTTCTCATCGTGAAATGGGATTGATGATGGCACCTACCTCCTGGGGTTGCTATGAGGATTAAAATTCTTAAAACAGTTCCTGACATACAGTAAGTTTTATATTAGTCTTCGTGAAAAGTAGAAAGGAAAAAAAAAGGAGGAAGGAAGGAAGGAAGGATTACAGAGAGGTGGGAAAGTATTACGAATAATCCAGTTTTGGATTAAAACATTATTAAAACATTAGTCCCATGCAAAGAGGCATCAAAGAGTGCAAATGAGGGTGGGCTTAATGAGGAATGATTCTCTAGAGTGGGGAAACTTTGAAAGAATTTTTTTTTTAATGTAAAAGTGTTACTAAAATTTAAATACGTCAGTGGATTGGTTTACTAGTTAATGGGTTAAGGTTCCAGCTTCTATTTTCGGAGTGGAACTTAGTTGCCACGATAATAGGAGGTGACATTTGTTTGATTTTCCTCCCTTGAGTTGTGGAACAATCCTATAAACTCCTCTATAAATAACCAAGTACAGGCGGAAAGATTTCCTGTAACTTACAGCCTAAAGCCAGTAAGCTCTGATGGCAGTCTGAGTGACAGTTGAATCAGCAGGGTGGCAGCCTCCTCCAAGGAGGCTGGACTGGGCAGGAGCATCTTATAATTGTTTCCCTCAGTCCTCAGAGGTAGTGTAGGAAGAGCCAACACACATGAAATGTTCCATGCAGTACCTTAGAGTGCTTGAGTCAATGAATAAAGCTCAGCCCCTGTGGCCAAGGAAAACACTGTCCAGCTGTTAATGGAGAGCACGCAGAGAATATACGATGATAACTAATCAACCCAACCAAACTCCCAGCTGTGCATGGACAAGAACCGACCCCCCATAACCCTTCATCTAAGCAAAGGGTGGATTTAAAAAATTCAGAAACCTTAGTTAAAAGCATAGTCTTTTGCCAAGCTCTGCTTAAGGTGGGATGGGGAAGGAGGAGATGTGCATTGGGGAGAGGAGTTGCATTGATAATGGGGTTTGGCTTACATGCAGAAATGGATCGACCACAGAATAAATTAGTAGAAGTTTCCAGCTTCTTTGTTGTATTGGCTCCAAAACTATCCTTTATCTTCCACTTAACTTCAGATGCTTTCTCTTCATCGTCCACATGCTACCCAGCTCTCTATGAGGCTGGCTTCAGGAGGAATGAGGGCCGAGGTGGGTGTCTCTTTGCCTACCCATGGGTTATCTTATTACTTACATTTCAACTCTCTATAACAGATCACAAAGGGCTGTCACTTAAAATAAAAGCAAAACCAAAAAACTATCTGAAATGTGTATCCTACAATGAATGAAGGTCCAAGTAGCAAAACACAAAAATGATTTTTTTTTTACCTCTTACTCCATGACAATAGTCTACTCTCTTTTTCTTTTTCCATTTGAATAAACATGCATTAGGAAGACCAAGAAGAACATACAGAATTATCTAGTCTCCCATTGTCCAGACTATAAAAATTGACAATGCTTTCTCAAATCCTTGGATTTCCACATTCACCAGTTCCATCTGATCCAGGAATATTCTTTCTCTTCTCAATCCTTCCAGCAACCTAATTTTGTGGAAAGATCAACTAATCATTATAAATAGAAACTTGTTTTTTTTTTTTTTTTTAAATCACAGTATAGGGACAGGTCTTCCTGTGAATCAAAAATAAAGTAGATCATGAGTCAGGGATAAAGTAATTTCAATTTCATGTACAAAACTGAAGGCCCTTGTTTTACTTTTCAGTCAAAGGATTTTTTCCTCCTTTATAGGCTATAAGCATATTGTGGTTTGTACTTTTTACTAATTCAACTTGCATTGGATTTTGTATAAGTAAGTTTCACTTTGTCCATAATTGAAAATCAGTTTTTTTTTTTTTAAGGAAGCAAGCAATGGGAGTGGGTAATCCAGACTTCACTTTCTATCATTTTCGGGACTCCAGTTGTTGTACAGAGAAATTCAGGAGGGAGGGATGGGATATCTCCAGAGGCTTAGTTTAGCATCATCAAAGCCTCTTCCCTCCCCCTTGCACATTATGGTATCTGCTTTACTAATCAGAGGGAAATTTATCATGTAGGATTTAGGGGAGATATTTATGGCATCTATAAGCACAATGGCTTTGCCTTGTGTGATGTCAGCTATTCTCTTGAGGAGATAAAAGACCACAGCTGGTGAGAGAATAGACCAGGGACCATTTTACAATTTCAAAACAGAAGACCTTGTTGAAGAAGAGGGATTTTAAACAGCATTTGCTTTTATTTTATTCTTTATATGATGAACAGGTGTGGGAGTCAATTTGAGAGGGCCACTTAGATGATTGTGGAAGGAGGGAATAAGGTGAATATTTTTGATGGTTGGAGGATGATTGACATTTCCAAACTTCAAGTCAAGCATATAGTCCCAGCTCCTTCCACCCATGCACATCCAGGAACCTAGGTCAAGGTGAAACAGGTTTCTGGATGTGAAGGCAAAAATGCTGTTTTAAATTCATTGTGATAATTGTAGGAAGTGTCTGGGAGGGAGCGGGGTCTCCCACTTCTTGAGCTTACAGACTAAGCATCTTAAATTCATGGTCTCCCAGAAGATAGGATGAACTAATGGTAAATCGGTAAATTTACCAAGTGGTAAATTGATTTTGAAAAAAGTTAGGTCCATTTCATTGAATTATAAGAAACATTAAAAATAACTTAGGACCTGTTTACTAGCCCTGTGAAAAGTAAGGACTAATAAATATATTAGAGATTATTAATGATATTGACATTATTGAATGCTGGTACCATGTCTTTTTATCCTTGTAACCTCCTGGCTCTGTACAGTTTCTTACACATAGAAAACCCTCAATAAATTTTTGTCCAATTATTAAATAAAAGGTAGTTACATGTTTTTTTTTTTTTTTGGTAGTTACATGTTTTAAAGTGGCTGCAAAACACCTGAACCACAGAAGGGAAAAATAAGAGAAGAGGCTTGCTTTTTGCATAAAGTCTAGATCAGTTAGGTGTTAAATTTTCCAGTTGTTCATTTTTCAGCACAAACTCTTGGGAAAAATCACATAGCATTATTTAAAACAATTCCTCTTAGGGGCCCATTAAGCAGGTTTTTCTGCTGACAGGAGAGACATCTTTTACAGCTGGTCAGTATTTAGTACCCTGAATTCCTGACTGAAGGAAGAAAATGACGAGGAGGTAAGATATCTGACCTATAGATTGCTCATTCTCTGCATGAGTCAATCTTTGAAGTCCAAAGATAAAAATCATCATTAATCACTAAACTTTCCTATAGTCATGAGGTCAGATATTCCAGCCCCCTTCCAAAATGACCATGCTGACTGGCAATGGGAGAGAGCCACCCAGCCGTGGTTACCTTGATGACACAGAGGTCCTTCCCTCCGGTCCCTGGTATGAATGGACAGGCAGGAAGAAGAGAATTAAAAGTCAGCTAACCAATGCTGAGTCAATCCAGCCCACAGCATATGAAGACTGAACCTGATTGAGGAGACTGCTGGAAAGGCAGGGCTGTGTTCTTTGGGGAGCATTTTCATTAGGAGGAGCATGGCTTTAGTGAATCAAAGAGTCTTCCCAAAGCTTTATTGGACAATGAACATTCCCAGCATGCTGATCAAAGGTTGATGATTTGGTACATGTGGGAATGCTCTAATATCTCCCCCGTGGCTGACACAGAGGTGCATTTCTAGATGTTAATTTCTTTTCCTGTGAAGCCAGGTGTACAAGAAGAGCTAAGTGGAAAGGGAACATTTTTTTTTCCACTATGAAAGTATGGATTCCATCAATCCACTTCAATTTAAAAAGAATACTTAACTTTGTACCCCTCAGTCCTGAAGAAATAAGGAGGTAGCAACTGAAGCAAGACAAGGAAGAAGGAAGGGAGGGAGGGAGAGAAGGAAGGAAGGAGGGAAGAAGGAAGGGATGGAGAGGAGGAGAGAGAAAAGGAAGAAGGGAGACTTCTTTCTTTTTCTTTTCTTGCGCCCTTCTTTTGGGGGGAGGAATGCCCTCCCCTTCCTCCTTTCTTTCTTCCTCCTCCTTCCGTCTTTCTCCTTCTTCCTGCTCTCCCTCCCTCTACTCCTCGTCCTTCTTCCCCCCGTCCTCCAGGCTTTCTTCTTTCTCTTCCCCCCTTCCTGCCTTCCTTCCGTCCGTGTGTCCTAGGGCTGAGGGCCCTGCGAGTTTCTTTCTTTCTTTTCTTTTTCGTTGTCTTTCTTTCCTTTCTTTTGCGGCTCCGTTCTCTTTTATTGCCGCCTTTTTCGCGGAGAGCAATGAGGAGGGAAGGATTTCCAAGTGACTTTTGTGACCTTTGTTTCAAAGACTCATTATCCCTTTGGGTCCTCACAGCTGTTTTGGGCAGTAGGTCTTCACTGGAGTGGTTCAAAGACCCTACAGATGGAGGAAGATGAAACTCAGGGGGCTTGTTGTTTGCCTGGTGAGGTGAACATTGTTTATTTTTGTGTCCAGTGTCTGAATTTCTTTCCATTATTTTGGGAACTGCTCACAGTCTAATTCTTTGTAATGGGGATGGGGAGGTGAAATGGCTCACTTTACCCATTTTCCCAGCCTCCTTGGAAACAAAGCTCAAAGTTCCAATAACCAGAGGTATCTGCTCCAGGCTTTCTCTCAGAAGCTCCTGAACAGGAAGGAGGGGAAGTGCGCTCTTCCTCTGGGGCAGTGACTCCTCTCTCTCTCTGTGCCTATCTCTCTGACTCTGTCTCTTTTTCTCTTTTAGTGGCTCGAAGAGTCAGAGCAGAAAATCAGTGCTTGGTGGTGGCTGCAGGGTACTCCTTACCAACATTTTTCTGAGACTTTATTATGGCTTGTTCCTAGAAGTTGGATCTTGTGCCTTCATTCTCTGGCCTTTCTAATAATTTTTTTTAGCTATCTAATCTTTTTCAAAAAAGATTTTTAGAGATGACTTAACAGATGTAGAAGTACAGAGAAGAGTATAATAAGCAGCCATATATCAGTTATCTTCTTAAATGGTTATCAGCCCAGGGATGAGCTTGCTTCATTTCCATCCCTACTCATGTTCCCCCTCGCCTGGATTATTTCAAGCAAATCTCAGACCGCACATTATTTCCTCCAGAGCATTTTCAATCTTTATTTCAAAAGTATTAATATTCTTTTAAAAATTACTGGAGTATATTATCCCATTTAATAATAGCATCTTAATATCATCAAATTTGAATTTCTCCGATGAGCCTATATTTTTTAAACATTAAAGAACACCTTCAAATCAGGACCAAAACAATGCCTTCTAATCTGTAAATTCAATCTCCCTCCTGCTCTTTCTTTTTTAAATTTGCAGTTGGGGAAGCCAAGTTGTTTGCCTGTAGCATTTCCCACAGTTAAGATTTACTAATTGGATCCTTGTGGTATCATGTATCATGCCCTCTGTCCCATGCATTTTCTGTAAATTGATATCAGTTAGCTCTAGAAGCTCCATCAGATTCATTTTTGTTTATTTGTCAAGTCTACTTTGTAGGTGGCACTGTGAACCTCTATTAAGTCATATAATATCTGGTTGTCTCTCTTGGTCAGGTCAACAGTGATTGATGAGCATTATTTAGATCCATTATTTCATTAGGAGATGTTGATTTTATAAACTGCTTTTGAAAATTAAATTCTCTTATTGTTTGTTGTGGCTTTTCTCTTTATTATCTTGGCATTTCCAAAATCGTATCATCTGTGGATAGAGATAATTTTACCTCTTTCTCTTCTATTCTGGCATCCTTTTAATAAACTCCTGTTTTAACTCAACCACCTAGAATTGAATTTCCTTGCCTGCAACTGAGAACCTTTTATAATAATGAAAGATCAAAAATCTAGAAAGTGATAAAAACAGATTCCAAAAGAAGGTCTACTTTCCTTAACCCAAGCTTCCTTTTACCTTTCCCTTGATGACATTTATAAAGAAAACCACATGTGACAGAAAGCCAACTTAATTTAAATGAAAGGGTGATATTTTTGGCTCATGTGATGGAAAATCCAGGAGCAAATCTGGCTCAAAGCAAAACCTGGGAGTTCAAATGATAATATTAGGGCCCTATTTTTCTCTCTTGGTGCTTATCTTTGCATGTTGGCCTCTTGTTTTTGTATTTCAAATGGCTTTCACCATCATGAATGGCGATTCCGGCTACAACAGCTTTAGTTAACATTTCCTTGCAGTTTCTATCTTGAGGAAAAGACAATGAAGACTAGCTCTTTCAGGAAAGTTTAAGGTGTGACCCTGATTGATGCAGCTTAGGTCACATGTTCTCCCCAAATCCAGTCAATATGCCCTAGAGTGGGGTACTCTCCTATGTATGGATCATACACCCATTTGTGAATCAGGTAATGGAGTAAGCCCCACATGAGCCATCATCAGGCCATGAGCTACAAAAGGAATGCTTCTCTCAATAACAAGGATGCTACACAAACAAGATATGTCCACAATACCAGACCCTGCTATCCCTTCTATCACAGCAGTTCTGTTACCTATTTACTAAGTAGCTGCTGTTATTAGTTTCTAATATTACTAATGTCCACCCTGTTCTAAGCGTTGTCTATCTAACATGATGTTTCAAAAACATGAACCAAGTGTTGCATGTTTCTGTGAAGAGTGCTGTTCACAAAGTTCACAAAGCAGAATATAAATAAATACAACAGAAGAAGGAATATAAGGGAGCATTCTGGGCTGATGAAGATGGGGAAACATCTTGTGGAAGAGGTGGAACTTGAAACTGAGAGATTCATGCAACAAGGAGATGTTGGGGAGCCAGACACTGATTGTAAAAAGAGGAAGGCAGCTCTGGTCCTCAAGAAACTTGTGGTCTAGAGAAGAGATTAATAACAGCTTCACGTTATTTGTGCTCTGATGGAGGTATGTGAAAGGTATAAAGGGGGTATGAAGGAAGCAGAGTCCAATAAGCCCGACGAAGGCCGGAAAAGTACCCACAGGTCAGTCGACGTCTGGTCTAGTCTTGCAGGAGGAAGAGTTGGTCAGGTGAGCCCTTAGGGTGGAGTGAGGCTGGGTGGGACCAAGGTACAGAACAATCCTCAGTTCAGAAATGAGTTTGAAGGTGAAACAGAGTTTGAGGGAATCTGGGAGTGAAGAGAAATAAAGTCAGAGGAAAGTGCAAGATTCACAGCCTTACATATTAGGTAGATAAAATTACGTGAAAGAAATCTTCTTTTTAAAAAAGATGTTATTTATTTATTTATTTATTTATTTATTTATTTATTTATTTAGAGAAGGGACAAGGAGAGAAGGACAAGCAGACAGTTCACTGGGCTTGGAGCCTGGCATGGGACTCTATACCAGAACCCTGAGATCATGACCTGGTCTAAAGTCAAACACTTAACCAACCGAGCCACCCAGGGCCCACATGAAAGAAATCTTAATAGGGTTACTGGTGCTTAGCTCTCTCTCTAAAGAAATAAAAGTTGCCAAATCTAAACTCTAAACAATAAGTGCTGACATACTAAGGTTCTTTTATCATTGTAATCTCATTTCTGTTTTTTCTTAAAGATTTTATTTATTTATTCATGAGAGACAGAGAGAGAGAAAGAGAGAGGGGAGAGAGAGAGAGAGAAAGAGAGAGAGAGGCAGAGACAGGCAGAGGGAGAAGCAGGCTCCATGCAGCGAACAGGACATGGGACTTGATCCTGGGTCTCCAGGATCACGCCCTGGGCCAAAGGCGGCACTAAACCGCTGAGCCACCTGGGCTACCCTGTAATTTCATTTCTGATGGATATTTAGTACACAGTGGTTCAGGTGACTTCTCTCTTTAGTTTCTTCCTATATAGATTATTTAATGATCTGGAAATAAGACTTGAGTAAATGCCATCGAATGGGTCCTGGTGATCTTTTGGTGTTATGAGGAATCATTTTGTCATGTGAACAATTTTATCCTTTAGTTTGTGTGTTTGGGAAGAAGAGAGTTAGATGAAAAGTCAGAATTCTGTTTATATTTGGAGTGTGAAATTCCTAGGAAAATTCTCAAGTAGGTCCCGATGATAATCAGGTAAGGCTGTGTAATCACTTTTCCTTCTTGGTTCGGAGCAGATGAGAGTAATAGGTTTCTCTTAGGCCTTTCTTACAAGTTGTTTGTATGTTCAATAGGAGCAATAAACAATATATACAAGTACTTTATACAAGGTCCCAAAGTAATAAAAGATAGTTTTATATACTTCTCTGATGGATGGAGATTATAAATCCCATCCTCTATCATAAAACTCTGCCGCAAAGAAAGATAATGAAAATAGTCAGATACTGCACTTCATTTTGGTGCTCGCTTCGGCAGCACATATACTAAAATTGGAATGATACAGAGAAGATTAGCATGGCCCCTGCACAAGGATGACATGCAAATTCGTGAAGCGTTCCATATTTTTGAATTTAAAAAAATATACTTCATTTTGCTGGAATAAGCATAGGTTTGGGCCACCCTGTGTGTTTGCTCTAGAGGAATAACTATGATAGTCTCACATTTTCAGGTAAGGGCTGGACATAGAGCTGGTGATATTGATGTATTATTTCTCATTATGTTTGATAAGGAATAAAGGGCACATGAATTGATTTGATGGGCCTCTATCTAAGAAAACTCCAATCTTTTTTCCTCTTCTCATTGAGATCGAAAGAATCAGATTATCTTCTGGCCCAGGGAGAGCAGCGACTCACAAGCGTTGCAGACTCTAAAAACAATAGAATAAAAGACTTGTACCAATGGAATAAGGGGAAGTATATATCTTCCCAAATTTCATTTTGGAAGAGGAACCTGACAGCACAAATCAAATTTTCTGGATAAGATTACTCCCCCAGCCATCTGGATGTAGAAATGTAGGGAGAGAGGAGATCACAGTTAGGGAGACCAGGAAAGGGTCTATTTCAGGAGTTCAGGCAAGACACAGTGAGGGCCATAACTGGACTATTGGCTTTGAAAATGAAGATGAGGTGGCAGGTTTGAGAGCCATTTCGGAGATATGGAGTGGACTGGAGACAGAGAAGGAAGAGGAGGTTCCCAGGTTAATAGTGTTTTAAGTGTGTGGTCATGGGTAGAATTTGGAAAGATGGAGGAAAGAGCCGAGAGCCCCCAAAACTAATAATGTTAAGGACATACATTCCTGCTCTGAGCTCACCTGGCCCTGGGATACTCCTACTTTTACTAACTCTTGGGCTCACACCCTATCCAAAAGTGCAGTGAGGAGATAGGCCCAGGAGCTTGGAATCTATGGAAATGAGTGGAAGACTATTTCAATTTCTTTCCAGGAAGAAATATTGAGCATTTCAAATGAATGAGAGAAGGAGAATCGAAGTACAGCCAGTGTCGTGGATGTCACTAAATGCTCAGCCTACTCTGCAGACACTAGACATAGGAAATGGACTACAAGGGCTCCAGAGATGCTCATGTGTCCTTGTGGCCTTTTTGGTTAATGCTGTGCATCTAATTTATCATGAAAAGGGTACAGAAGTGTTCACAATCCCAAACTAAACCCTGAGGTATTTGGGTGTTTGTTTCTTTGCTTGTTTAAAATATTGATGCATGGAAGCTAGAGAAACTACCATTTAGAGGCTGTAAGCTGTTGTTTTGACTCCCTAGAAATCATTTCATTTTTCAGGGCTACCTGTTCTCTTGTGGAGGGAGAGCCACCAAAATGGGTCCTTAAGTCATACAAATGCAAGGATATTAACTCAATGGTCTTTAGAGTAATATAAATACGTCATTTACCTGAACAAACATGGTTTATTATAAACCAGTAACATCACAGACTTAAGGATGAAGAGCTCAAACATGGGCCCTGAGCTTTACATGGTCCAATGATTCAGCTCTGCTCGGGCCATGCCTCTCCCTGTGAAGCAATTAATTTCTAAGCCAAGTGGATGTGTCCCCCTGGAGCACAACCCCCTCACACCTTATAGACTATGCACCAGGCAGGCTAATTTATACATCAGACACAGTAGGTGCAGTGCCTGGGGCCTATAATATTCTTAGTGGCTGCAAAAATGTTTTGGTTTATTTTAAAATCAGAAAGAAAAAAATGAAAAAATGAACTTTTAAGTTGAAAATATGTTCTATATAATATACATATTTGTCTCTGTGTAAATAGTTGTAAGATGCAATTTTTATTTTATTATTTTTTTAATGGAGGAAGGATGAACATAAAGGCAAGAGTGGCTAGGGCTTCTTGAAGACATAAAGTGGCTTTGCCTCTATAGACCAGGACCCCAGAATTCCATGTGCAAATGGCCCAGCAAGCTTTCAGGGTCTGTGTGGCTCTCTTTGCCATCTCTTCTTTTAAGAGAAGACTGTCCCGTTGGTATGAGCCCCTCAAAGCACAGCCATGACCACAGGACACTCTTAATATAACCTGTGGCTGGACTTTGGATGTGTGGGGTAGTATGTCCATGTATCAGTGTGTGGGGTTCCCTGTGACATATGGCACTGGGGGTAGGGTTAAAAGGGGGAGATGAGGGCTGTGGTAGTTCTCCTCACAACATTGCGTTCTGGTGTAGACTGTGTGGACAGAAATACTGAGCAGAGCTGTGTGACAATAGATGAGATAGTACTTTGAATGAATGCTGATCATTAAGAAGATAACGTTGTAAATTAAACCCATGAAAGAGATGCAAGTTAAACTAAGGCTAATAAGTTTTTGGTAAATTATTTAATGATGAATTTTATCTAACAGCTACCATTTATTTTCTCTTGAGAAGAAATTATCTTTGTTTAGGAAAATATATTGAAAAACCATTGAAATAGAAAAATCTAACATGCTGTGTGGAGGCAAGAAGATGTCAATCTCCTGGGTCCTTAAAGACATCATTAAGTCACTGGGCCACTCTTGGAATCATCTTGTATCTTAGTTGTTGAACTTTCTTACTATCCAAGATATGTTTGGTTGGAATTTTTATTTCTTGCATCAAGAAGGATCATGCCACAGGTCCATGAGCAAACCCCAGGCAGTACTGGGAAGATTCACAGCAATGTGACACCAATCCCAGATAGGGGGATAAGATTCACTCCGTATCCTCTCTTCTAGCTTCATCCAATAGCAGAACAAGCCCTCATCTCTCCCCATTCCACCATCTCAACAGCCAGGTGACACTCTTGTCCTAGAACAGCAGTGATAAATGTATCTCTCCCTCCATCATTTCCTCTCAAAGTCTCTTCTTTTCCTGTAGGCACTTCCTGGGGTTGTAATGTTATACCTGTTTATTTTGCTTGTTGTCTGCTTCAACCAACTTGACCATAATTGTCATGATGGCAGTGGCTATGTTTCTTTTGTTCACCTAGGAATATTCAATGTCTATCATGTAGAGCCTGGCGTATAATAGGTACTCACTAAATATTTCTTGTAGCAAAGAGTGAAGAAAGAGGGAAGCAACGGTTTCTCCCAAGACAGTGGGACATGGGATCCGGACAAGCTGGGCCATTACTTTAGGCCCAGCCCTCTGCGTTAATGTGTATTCTACTAATGTCTCACAGTTGGTTACAACAGAGTGGATGTCCTGAGAGCACCACTGATAATTTCATGATTGTAGAAAGGGTTCAGTATCTACCACCATCCCCACCCCTTGCAAGGCAAGTCAGCTCTCTTCTAATAGCCTCTTAGACTGCAGCCTTTCTCATCAGTCAACACATCGATCCATCACAGAAACATCTGGGCAAGCCAAGTTAATCCTTAGCTAAACTGGGAAAGTGCTGATAAGTCAGCCTTAAGAGTTGAAAAACAGTGCTGCTGAAGGAGGGGACATTTTTTTTTTTTTTCAGACAATGTGAGAGGCATAAACCTCAGCGAGGAGGCTTCAATCATAAGAAGATAATTTCTCATAAAGGCGTTAGCTCAAGCAGTCCAACTGCTGTTCTTGGACTAAAGAAATTCAGGGGAGAGAGCTCCTTGCTTTCTTTCTCATCCACCCAAGTAGAAGTCAATCTGTGCCTCTGAGAGCTTAGGCTCCAAGCCTCAAGTTTATCCTGGGAAGCCCAAGGGTTCCAAAGGCCTTTTATGGGATTCACAGGGATAAACAACATCTTAAATATATGTTCTCAGAGGTCAAACCTCTGCCCCAAATCTGAAGATTGAAGACATTGCCTCTCTAATTCTGCTGGTTCCTCAACTTCACACAAGCTATTACAGAATGTAAAACTTGAATAATCTTTAATTATCTACTGTTCTGTGGTCATTTAGAAAATACAGTAGCATCCCTTTTAATTAGAACAAAATGAAAGAATAAGCCACTTATGGATTTTCTTGATAATGGTCAGACTAAACACACACACACACACACACACACACACACACACACACATACATCTCTCTGAGTGGTATTTTGCAGTAATTTTTCCCCCTTCCTTTTCACTGCATTTTAGAATTCTAATAAAGGCATTTCTGGAAATTTTTTAAAACTTTTATTTATTTTTTATTTATTTATTTTTTACTTTTATTTTATTAAAGATCTTATTTATTTATTCATGAGAGACACAGAGAGAGGAAAAGAGAGAGAGAGAAAGAGAGGCAGAGACACAGGCAGAGGGAGAAGCAGGCTCCATGCAGGGAGCCTGATGTGGGACTCGATCCTGGGCCTCCAGGATCACACCCTGGGCCAAAGGCAGGCGCTAAACAGCTCAGCCACCCAGGGATCCCCTTTGTTTAACTTTTAATGAATCACCCCCTTTGCGAATCAGTGGGGCTTGGGTGTGAGCAACTGATTTAAAATCAATGTCTCCTCAGTATATTCATTCCTCAAATAGCTGATGAGCACCAAATCAGAGGTCAGTTGTGGATAAGAGAAGCCATTGAACTAATTTGATCAGAAAGCTCTTTAATACAAGACATTAGGTCCTACAAGGTAGAACGCTCTGGAAGCCAGGAAACCTGGCCCAACACCAGGTAGCTCAAGCCTGGTAATTGAGATGCCGGCTGTCACAGAGAAGCCAGGTACACTCACGGCTGTGGGGGCCAGCAGGCACATGACTTTATCTCTTGACATGGTGGTTTTCAAACTTTACTTGGGGGAGACAGTTTGGGAGGCTGTTTCAAGAGTGGACCTTGACTCTAAGAGAATCTGCAAAATAGCTTTTCTGTTGTCAGCTTTCTGGCCCCTGCCATAGAGCATGGTTTTCTATAACAGAGATTTAAGGTAGTTAAGTAAACCAATTTTGTGGTGTCCGATATACATTCCTACCCTGCGGGGGATACAAAATGAATAAGAACCACTTCCTGTCTTTGAGGAGCTTCCAGTCTAGAAAGCAGCCGGCTGGGACACCTGGGTGGCTCAGGGTGTGAGCCTGGAGTCCCAGGATCGAGTCCCACATTGGGCTCCCTGCATGGAGCCTGCTTCTCCCTCTGCCTGTGTCTCTGCCTCTCTCTCTGTGTGTCTCTCAGGAATAAATAAATAAAATTAAAAAAAAAAAAAAAAAAGAAAGAAAGCCGATGGCCAGCCACATGAGCAGTGAAGTCTATGCAGCTGCCAGGGCTGTGTTAGAGACAGATATTAACAGGGCCGCTGAGGAGTGATGTTTGCATCTGGGTTTTGATTCTAAGTTTGAAAATGCATAAATTAATGTGTTTAACTGTAAAGAGAAGATATTCTATTATTAACATAAGACAGCAAATATATTGATGCCTCCTTTAATTCCCTTAAGACAGCGAATATATTGATGCCTCCTTTAATTCCTGCTGTCCCAGGGAGACCCTCTGACTCCTCTTGAGGTTCCTCTCCTGCCCCATCAGGAGGCATGCAGCACCATCATCTGCACTTACTTAGACCAAGGAGCAGGGCGGGTTACTTGGCAGCCGTTAGTCATCAGGCCACTGGCAGAGAGGACTGGCACACGGAAAGCCTGAGGCTGAGTTTACTGTTAGCCCTTTGAGTCACAGAACAACCCCCACCACCTCCTCCCGCCCCCAGTCTGAACCCAGAGTCCTGTTCAAAGATGTTTCCCCTTCTCTTTGACTTACCTTCTGAATTCATTTTGGAAGAATGTACCAGGATCCTTTGAATCCTCCAGGAATGTTGAACTCAGTGAAAAGTGATGTGGTTAAGAAAGAAAATAATATGCTGAAAGATGTTCATTGCAAGTGGCTAAGGACATCAAAGAGATTGATGAATCTGCATTTCAAAAAGCTGGCAGGGGGTAACATTTCAGCTTACCTCATATCCACCCTGCTTCTCTACTGGGTGTTCACTGCCAATGATGTCTCTTCCTTCCCATCAGGACAGAATATGAATATAGCTAGCCCCAGGAAAGAGATGTCTGGAAAGGTATTGTCTTCTTAAATCAAAGCAGCTCAAGGAAATTTGTCTCTTTTATTAACGATAGAACATAGTTGCTAACACTGGGTGAGCATTTACTATGTTTCAGGCACTGTGCCTAAACCCTTTATAGGGATTATTTCATTTACTCCTCAGAGCATTGCTGAGTGAGTTTATTAGTAGCTCTGTTTTTTTCAGGAAAAAAATGAGGGGTAGTCAGATAAAGAAAATTGCCCAATTGTAAGTGTTGGAGCAAGGATTTGAGCAATGCGATGCTGACTTTTTAATTAAAAATCATACTAGGTTTGAGGTGAAGGGAAGATATATAACACATATAGTTTAGTGGAATCTATTCTTTTAGGACAAGCAAGAGAGGAGACATGCTTTAATAATATGATGGAAGTTTAGCTTCCATTGACAATTACAGATTGTTAAGAAATTGGTGGATAGAAGTGAATGCCAGGGAAGAAATAGGAATAAGCAGCATAGGTAGGGCATGGAATGACACATCAGTGGTAGAGCCACAACTGCCACCGTCTTTGAATGTCAAGGTTTGAAGGAACCATGCAGAAGGTCAGGTACTGTGGATGACCTCAGATAAGTGGCTGCTCGGACCCTGCTCCCATATTAGCATCATGGCATGATCCACTTCAGGAGCCAGCTCCATTTTCAAATAATTCTTTTACTAAAAAAAAAAAAAAAAAAAAAAAAAAAAAAAAAAAAAGGAAAAAGAAAAGAAAAAAGAAAGAATTTTGTTTGTTTATTTATTTATTTATTTATTATCCAAAATCTACATCCCTGTAGTATCTGTAGCATTTATCTAGCCATTGTTACTGGTTCTATCCTCTGACATCATGTAAAATAAATCCAACCACTTTCCACCTGACAGCCCTTCTAGGTATTTATCCAAAGAAAATGAAAAAATGAAAACCCTATTTGAAGAGATATATGCACCCCTATGGTTATTACAATATTATTTACAATAGTGGAGACATGGAAGTAACCTATGTGTCCATTGATGGGTGAATGGATAGCGACGGTGTGGTCTTTATATATAATAGAATATTACTCAGACATTACAAATCTTGTAAGTGAAGTAAGTCAGATACAGAAAGACGAATACCACATGATCTTCATGTATATGTTAAAAAGAAAACAAACAAAACAAAATGGAGATAGACTCATAGTCATAGGAAACAAATTTGTTCCAGGTCGGGGGAGCGGTTGGGGTGTGGCTAAAATAGGTGAAGGGGATTAAGAAGTACATATTTCCACTTATAAAATAAATAAGTCATCCTTATCAATAAATAAGGATGTAAAGCACAACACCGGGAATATAATCAAGAATATCGTAATGACTTCACATGGTCAGTCCCCTACACAGTAACTAGGGGACCATTTCATAATGTATAAAAATATCAAATCACCATGTGAGGCACCTGGCTGGCTCAGTCAGAAGAGCATGTGACCCTTGATCTTGGAGTTGTGAGCTTGAGCCTCATGTTGGGTATAGAGATTATTTAAAAAATATACTTAAAAAATATCAAATCCCTATGACGTTCACTTGAAACTAGTAGGATATTGTGTGTCAATTATACTTCAGTAAAAATAAATAAAAATAAAGTTCTTCCCTCTCTCAGCTCCTCTAACAGCACTTTGTACGACATAATTTTGGACCATTCATCAGTCATCCAGTCTTTCTCTTTTTAGGCACATTTCAGTTGCAATTTGGGGGAAGAATTTTGTTAGGTAAAGTACATAACATTGAATGAGACATATTTAGGGTCTTTAAGCCTCCATTAGAGACAATTATATAAAATCAACTATTGTCAATAGTCCCCTTAAAAACGTATAGTTAGGCATGGACTATTAGGAGGCTTTAGAGTAGAATTATGACCTCCCTTGGTCAGACACCTTTAATGAGACCTAAGTTTATAATAGCATTTTGAGTCATCTTGTGTCAACTCAGGCTCTAAATCTTTTCCACACCAATGGCTGCTAAGCCACAGACCAAAAGACAATCACTATAAAGGCACAGAAGAGGAAAGAATGTGGGCTTTCTAAGTGTTTTCACCCATCTAGCAATTCGTGTTAATATTACCCATTCATTCATCACTTCAGTTACTTGTCCATCCCACAAGCATTTACTGAATACATAAATCCGCCCAGTTATGCATAACATCCTTGGGTGGGCTGAATGTGAAAGAAATATGAGACATTACTCCTTGCCTTCAAGAAACCCATAATCTAGCTAGAGAAGGGGAAAAAAATGTACAAAATGAGATGAGTTCTTGACACATCATAATGGAAAAGCATGGCATTGAACCAGAAACCCTGAGTTCTAGGCAGAACTTTGATTTAAGCCAGTCCCACCACTTCTCCAAGCTCAGTTTGCACATAAATAATGAGACACTTGGATTTTTCAGGTTCTTTCCAGTTCTAAGGATCTATGCTTCTAAGTCAGATGACTATCAGCTTCTTGAGGGTAGGAACCACACTATATGTTTAAGTGAGTTTTCCATTAACTGTATAGTTGTAACCTGCAATATCAATTAATACATACTTATTGAGTTGGCTCATTTTAGTACTACCACTTGGATTCAGTTTGGGGTAGAAAAAGAACCCCAACGCAAGCCCAAAATAAACATGGGAGTTCTTACTCCAACGGTGACTAGTGTGAGGGTCCAAAGATTTGCACACATGGTCTTGAAGCTCAGGTACAGAGATAACATATATGCCCCCACACAGGCCATGATTAAGGGGTGAGATCCAAAGTACACACTAACTATACACACTCTGCCTCCTATTTTTCTGCAGAATTTCTGCCCCCTCTCCCTTTAGGTCTCACACCTTCCAAAAAGCTCATTTTGTTCCTTTTGCTCCCTTACCAAAGTGTTTGGTGGTCTGTCGAGAAAAGCTGGACGGAGAATCTATAGTGTCCCACTTGAGCAATTCAAGAAATATTAATTGACTTTCTCTCAAAAGTGAGATAGTCCCAATACTAGCAACAGTATCTTCTCACTGAGAAGACAAGTTTTCCTGCTATGGAAGCAAACACACACACACACACACACACACACACACACACACACACACACACACACAATTACCAGGTGTTTGCCCTGCTAGGTTAGTCTTTATGTAGCTATCAGTACCTACAGAGAAAGGAAGGCTACAGAATAATATGCCAGGTGAGGTGAAACAAAAATGGTGCTTGCTGTTTGGAAGTTGAGTTTGAAAAGCTGCTTGTGTGGGGGAAGGGGGAAGGCGATAGGTTTTCTGGAAGACTCTGAATGTTGAACTGGTGAGTTTTAATTTGATACAAGACGGAGCCACCGCAGGACTTTTAGCCATTGCAGGATTATGTCATGTATGGTAGTTATTTATCCTCATGTCCAAAATCCTTGCTAGACTGTAAACTCCTGAAGGTGGAAAAACACAGGAAGCAGGAAGACAGGCAAAGGGCTGGTCCCCCCAACTCTGGTGGGGTGGTGAAAGGCTGTTTTCCTACATCACTTTTAATGAGGAGACACACTGTTGCTGAAAGAGCCCTTGTAAGTGATAGTTAAAATAGCTACTTGAAATCTACAAAGTCTTGGTTTTGAAAATAACTTAGACTCTGGAAGTTGCTACCCTGGGAAAACTTGATTCCCACCGGTGTCCATTTGAGAGACAGAAATAAAAGCTCATGCAACTTTGGAAACACTTAAGCAAATGGCATTTTGATGAGTTAACTGTAAGTAGATAAGGAACACATGGATTAAATCTTCCACAGAATACCCATTGGCTTAAAGCGTAGAAGTCCAGTGTTGTTGACATCATGGAGTTTGGGTTTTGCTGAGCTCCCTATCTTTGGAAAATCAGTTTAAGACTGTCATCAGATGTATGCAGCTGTGGGTTTTTCTCAGATCTGCTTTATGGTTTTATGGCTTTCAGAGTGAAGCCAAAAGTCCTCCAATAGTCATGGCAAGATGAAGATCTGGAAATTTTTGAAAGCATGTTCCCAGGCAGACCCATCATGGGTACAGCTTTTTATTAGCTGGTACCTACCTAAGAGCTAAAGTTACAAGAAAACTAATGGGGGAATTTGTGTTTAGAGACTGTCCTGGGTCACAAACTTTGCTGGAATATTGTAAATGGAAAATTTGGCCATTTCTGGTTTTCCTATGAATTTAAACTGCAATTAAAATGGAAAATAAAACTCTCAAAAATTTCTGAGCTCATGCATCTAAGTAGTGATTGGAGGGATGTTTTGCAGTTCAGAAAACACAGGATCATGGAAAAAAAAATGAAGCAGATCTTGGTGGTTGATGAGCCTCTCCTCCAACTATCCCTTTCTAGCATCTGCAAAGTTAACAGTGACAACAGGAGGCACTGTCATCGTTTTGCAAGGAGGTCATGAGGAGGGGTAGGGGGAATAAAAGAAAGGCTGGGCAACTTTCAACTTTCATCTTTTAAATGGCAGAGCAACTTTGGTGAAAACTGTGCATTTGACATTTCAGGAATCAACGTTTAATTTGCATGCACAGGATGGCTGCATATACATCATTCATTCTGCAAAGTGTCTGCATAAAACATTCAAAAGCTCGCACGCAAAACATCCTGACATTTCAAGAGAAGTGACCACTGAATTAATATTTCTATTATCTCTAGATCCATTCCTTTTTGCCTTCTTTCAAATTTGATTGTACCTGACATTTCTAAAGGAAGCAAAAGTTTTCCATTTGGGTTCAACATTTTTATGTTGTAATTGATGGATGCAAAAGCTACAAGAGACCATATACGTATCAGCTTTGGCAACATTGATTTAAAAAATATTTTTATTAATAGGACAAGGAATGTCAAGAAAATTCACAGGACCAAGTCAGAAACCTGAAGGACCTGAGGATGTTTAAGATTTATTTACATAAAGCTAATGATTATTTAAAATATGGTGCATATAATTCAAATGAGAATAATAAATGGGAAGTAGTAGAGTGAATTGATTGGATTCACAGTTTTGCTCCTTTCTGGACATATTACCTTGAAGATAATTAACTTCTCTAAGACTTATTTCTTTATGATACCAGGATACAGAGTAGTTCCCGCTTATCCACAATTTTGGTTTCGATTTCCATGATTTTGGTTACTCATGGTCAATCACGCTCTGGAAGCAGATAGTCTTCTTTCTGACATATGTTGGAGGGTCAGTAGTAGCCTAATGCAATGTCACGATGCCCATGTCATTCACCTCTCTTCATTTCATCATGCAGGCATTTTAACCACTTCACATCATCACAAGAAGGTGAGTAGAGCACAGTAAGATATTTTGGGAGAAAGACCATATTCACCTAACTTTTATTACCATATATTGATATAATTGTCCTATTTGATTATTAGTTATTGTAGTTGATCTATTAATGTGCCTATTTTAAAAACTAGGCTTTATCCTAGGGATGTATGAATAGGAACAAACATTTATGTAGAGGGTTTGGTACTATCCAGGGTTTCAGGCAACCACTGGGGGTCTCAGAACGTATCTTCCATGGGTAAGGGGAGCTGCTATAAAAGGACCTACCCAATGGAGTTGCTACGGTAATTAAGTGAGATAAAATATGAAGGGGTCCTAGAAAGATGCTTCCCTTAATAAATGTTGGCCCTAACCACTTTTGACATCAACAATCCTGTTGTTGTTGCTTCTGTCAGTGACAGCTGCTACTGAAGAGAATAGGACAAAAGGAAAAAAATCAAGTCACATATGTTTTTTTCTGATGATGAATCTTCTCATGTGTGAGTAATAACTTTATGAGAGACAGAATGGAAAGCTGATAGCACAAGGAAGACAAAGTGAGAGGAAGAGTTTCTATTATAAAAATACTAACCATATAAACCGCTAGATACCTGAGCCCCTTTTAGTTTTCCTCTTAGGACAAGATCCACCAGGTTGTTTGGTCAGAAGCATTGATGTATGTGGATGGACACCATTATGTTTCATTTTTATGTCTCAGCTTCTCTATAAACAAACCAAAATTGCCTGTGGCCCAAACAAAAGAGCCTAAACACTTCACTATGAGACTGGGTGGTCGGCTAAGTGAAGCTCATTTCCCCAGACTGAGTCCTGAAAGCTTCTGGTGAAGTTTCTACTGAATGGATCATACAACCATATACAATGAGGACACGTTTTTGGTTGTGCTTGAGAATGGTCTAATCAGCAGGGAGAAAAACTCTTCCATGCTGCAAGTGGAGCTACTGAGAACTCTCTCCTGAAGTGGTAAGAATTTTTTTCTTTAATTGTCTCAGAAACTTTTCTTTCTTTCTTTCTTTCTCTCTCTCTTTCTTTCTTTCTTTCTTTCTTTCTTTCTTTCTTTCTTTTCTTTCTTTCTTTTTCTTCTTCTTCTTCTTCTTCTTCTTCTTCTTCTTCTTCTTCTTCTTCTTCTTCTTCTTCTTCTTCTTCTTTTACTTTGTAAGCAATAAAAGATGGCTGAGGCGTAATGACATATTTAAACAGGAGATGGCATCTTTGTATGTCTGATTACAATGGCAGAGGAACCAACCGTAGGATAATAAATGCACCTGAGCACTAAAGTACAGATTCTATTAGCTACCTGGAATTCAGCTCTCCCTGTGGCCAGGCCCTATTCTAAGGGCTTTCCATACCCTTCTTCCCTGGATCCTACAAACAAGTCGATGTGGTTTTTATTGCCCCCATTTTATGAATGAGGTGATTGAGGATTAACAAGGTTAGGTGACTTCCATCAGGCAAGGGAGACAGATGGTAGACAAATAATCACATAGACAAATAAACTGTATGAACTTTACAACTGGAGCCACTAGAGCATAGAGGTGAAGGATCGGACAGGAGTCTGGTACCTCACTGCTTATGTTTGATCCTAGCTCTGCCACTTATTACCTGTGAACTTGGGCAAATCACTCAAACAGTCTGTACCTCAGTTTTCATATCTGTAAAGTGGGATACTAAAAAAAAAATTAAAGTGGGACACTAATAGTGACAGTCATGTGGATTAAATGAGTTAATATACTTTTAGTGCTTAGAAGAATACCTGGCCCATCATGAGCCCTCAGTATCTGCTGGCTGTGTTATAATTCCTCTCTTACATATAAGAAAACAAGGGCAGAGAAGTCAAGTAACTTTGCCAAGTTCACATTACTTATTGGGGAAGGAAGGCTTGAATCTGTCCTGAGATCCTAAGACCTACTGTCTTTGTTATGCTACTTCCTAAACATCAGCCGTAATCAGGGGGAGAGGTGGTCCTTCTGGACAAAGTGGGAAGAAGGAGCCATGATAAGATGAAACAGCAGCATGCATAGAACTCCACAACACTTGCTGTGGTTTCTGTCGCCAGGAATGGAGGGAATGATGGTGTCAGTATACTGAGGTCATCTGGACACGCAGGGAAGATGTCCTCCTCTGGCTCTTTGCCATCCTCTAACAGGCTCCTGCATTGTTCCATGCTCAGCACGGTCCATAAGAAACAGTCTGGGGCACAAATGAACCCAGTTCACCATGATTATGAACACTTGGTTTGACAGGCAGATGGCAAATGGGATATGGTCTTCAGGCCTCCAACTAGGGCTCCATAAAAGTCTCAATACTGAATGACTACAGTTTGTAGTTTGACCAAATCTAGATGACCTTAAATCACTTGAAATCTATTTTAGAAAGTTTCATATCAAAACCTGGCATATTTGACTTTTCTTTCAGAATAATGTGATGGCCAATCTAAAATTCTCAGTGCTAAGTTCATATTCTTATTCCATGCGATGAGTATTTATGAATATTTAAGTACAAATTACCTGGAATGAAATTCTTTTACATAAGTCTATCCTTACTCCTATTTTTTTCAGTAATAAAAATTTCCTTCATGTAATTTCTTTCAACAAATCTAGTGTACTATGTAGTAATCCTAATTATTTTTAGTATGAATATACTTCAGAATGTTAGTCTTAGGCTGGGTTTGTTAGGATAGTAATTGTCTTCTACTTACAGATGTGTAACATCTCTAAGGAGGGTGGGGGGGGAAGAAGAGAGGGAGAGAGAGGGAGAAGAGAGAGAAAGAGGTAAGAGACAGAATTTCTATTTTCTTTAGTGCATCAATTTTATTTTCCACCAGTTACTAGTGATGCCATTTAAACTCTCTGAGCTTTGATTTTTCAACTGTAACCTTCTTTGATATCCAGGGTTATGGTGAGGCTCCAATGAAATAATATTTAAAAATTTCTTCATAAATTCTCTGTGATTGTATAAAGAATTATAATTATTAATATGTGTCTAGTAAATAAGCATATATATGGAATGAAATTGTGTGGTTGGGCTCTTAGAACTCAATCTTAGTCTTTGGAAAAGAACATATACCTTTGATGTGGTAGGTTCTAATAGCTTTATATATTCTAATATGACATTCATTTACGTATTTGATATTTGCCTATGCTGAACCCATGGCCCAAACCCAGTGACCTGCTAAAGCAAAATGATATACAACCACCCTCTACAAGGATCTTATAAGAAAAACATGGACATATATAACTGTCACACAGAGTTGAATATCAAAAATGCCATGAAGTGAGGGGTCAGGCACAGTTCTGTAGCTATATGGGGTCAGGATGGGGACCAGCAAATTACTTCTGGTAGGTCAGAGCAGAAAATGAAAATGTCCAGCAATGTTTTGTGAAGAAGGAAGGCTTGCCTGGTCCCTGATGGTGATGGTACCGTGTGTGGGTGCTGGAGGTGAGGAATGGAAAGAGAAAGGGGTGAGTAGAAAACAGTGTTCTAGAAGAGGTCAACTCTATGAGCAAAGACATGAAGGTGGGAATATTTTAGACTGCTCTTTCTCAAAGCATGAGCTGGGGATTTGTGAGTTGATGAACAATGTGCATGTTCCTTTATGGGTTCCTGTGGGAAGGAAGGATGATGTGCAAGCTCCTAGGTTTTCATTGTTATGACTAAGAGCAAATTATTACTGACTGAATAAGTGAATGACTAAAGATGACTAATATTTTGTATATATACCAAAACTTGTAAGTTACTAGATTTTCCTTAAGTCTATGACTATCCTACTGAGGAGTCTGACTGCCAGGATCAAGTTCCTGCTGTCTTTGTAGACACGCAGATAGTTGGATGCCCCCCTCCTCACCATTACCCCTCAGGCATCCCCGGAGGTGAAATCGTTATTTGTGCACTGTAGGTATTGTCTTCAGAGGATCATGGCTTTCAATTTTTCCTCTTTTATTATGAATTTTTTTTTTTAGGTTTACTCTTGTTTCAGTTTTTGATTACTGCATGATTGCTGGGCTTTTGCCATTTTGATAATTATTGAGCTTTTTCTAACTATATGTCTTATCACCAACTTCTTTTCTTTTGCACAAAGGGAGTAAGTGATATAGATGGGACCACGTGTCCTCAGTCCTGACAAAATATATCTCTCCTACTCTGTATGAATCATGTGTTTTCCCACCCTGTCCTGCTACCTTTGGATAATCTTGTTAGCCTTCAGGAAAGAAGGTGATGTGAAGGTAAAACACAAAGTTCCTGATTAGGTAGGCCAGGGGATGGCTAATTATGATCTATGGATCAGATCCAGTCTGTTGTGTTTACAAATAAAGTTTCATTGGAACACAGCCATGGCCATTTCTTCCTATATGACCTAGGCTGCTTTGGCACTACAGAAGAGACATTGGCAGGGTTGAGACATTGCAACCGAAGTCCCAGAAGTCTTAAAATTTTACTTTTTGTCCCTTTACAGAAAACATCTCCTGACCCCTCCTCTAGACCTTAGGAGTGAAACTATTTCCCAAAGGAAAATCTGATAGCTCATTTGGGGGAAGAAAATGTGATATGGGCATTTCTAGGAGGTCAATCAGAGCAGGTTGTGGTAATTCACCGAGCGATTCCTTCAAAACTCAGAGTGATCTGATCACTTTAGGAAAGACTACGTTACAAACCTCTTTCATCCTGAAAGGGCACAATCCAATCTTTGTAGGTGAAACAGAAGTACACCTATGTAATGTAAGTGATTACTTGAGGAATAATAATAAAATGTACCCACATAAAATTAGTAGTTCTTTAACTTTTCAAGGGTTGCCTATTTTTTTCAAATTCCTCCTTTATTTTTTTATTTCCTCCTTTATCATTTTGAATCATCAGGCAAATCTACCTTTTTGTGGAGAAATAAGCTCATCTTGAAACTTTTCCCTCTGTCCTTCCGTCTTCCCCAGTTATTTCTCCTAGTCTTCTGTCACTCATATTGTACATCTTATGGCAAATGGTGTTCGTATGTCTTCTGGTTTGTTAGACTCTCTAGATGGATTTTGATGGCCTTGAAGATGAGTACAAATCTTTGGGATTAAAGGCTAAGTCTGAGTTTTATACTCAGAATATTATGTAATTAATACAAGCCTGGCTTAAGCATTTTTTTGCCTTTGATAGCAAAAATGTCTTTTTTAAAAATAGATTTTATTTATTTATTCATGAGATACACAGAAAGAGAGGCAAAGACACAGGAAGAGGGAGGAGAAGCAGGCTCCATGCAAGGAGCCCGATGCGGGACTTGATCCCAGGACCCCGGGGTCATGCCCTGAGCCAAAGGCAGACACTCAACTGCTGAGCCACCCAGGCATCCCAATAGCAAAAATGTCTTAAACACACCAGCCTTGTGAAGTGTCTACCTGAGATTTCAGGACCTTGAGTGGCTTCCTCAAATGCTTGCAGAAGGTCGAATTGGCTATGAATGCAGCTCCAACGGACACCATGCTTTTCCCCAGAGTTCCCAGATAGGACCCTCATTTTGTTCACATGTGTTCTGATTTTCTCACAGTAATGTCACTGACTTTCACCCCCCAAAACATTCTATGCTACTGGATCCAATAGCTGAAAGTCCATTTTGTAGTCATGCCCTTCAACTCTGACGATTGTGTAGTTAGATTGATTAGGTGACTGAAATAGTTCATATTTGGGTTTAATCCTTTATTTTAAAATTAATACTAAAAGATCACACTTTATTCACTGAAATTGTGAAATAGTTCAGATTATACTGGGAGGTATTTCTGGCTTGTTGCCCATGTTAAATGGGCAAGCAAATTGTTTACTTCTCACTGAATTTTTATTTAAAAACCCAAATTTCACAACCAGTACAAATTTCCCAGGAAGTGTTTGTTCAAAGTGGATTCCTTTTAGAAATACATGATATATTTCTAAATTAAAAAATTAATCTGAGAAAACATCAATGTTTCAGTGTAGTTTTAGATTCCACTGGTTGTTTTGAAAAAGCGTGCTACATCTATTTATATACAACTCAACATTATAATTAATTCCCAGAGCTTAGAAACCCAGAATTTACTCTAATGGGGTTTTGTTGTTATAAAAAAAAGATGCCACAGTAAGGAAAAATACATGGTTCTAATTATTGTGCTATTTTTTTGTTTTCTGAGATATGTTTTTCCATGACACTTCAATATTTCTTTTGCAGGTGGTCAGCAATTTTATTAACAATTGGCAAACCTACTCATACAAAGCCAATATTACCAAATTATAAAGCAAGTCACTAGAGAAGAAAAATTAGGCTACTCACGGGATTTACAAAATCATTAATGTTTGAACTGCTCTGAACTAAACTGTAGATTACAATTTTAAGGGGGAGGGATATGTGATTTCTATTTTCTATGAACAGCTTCCAACTCTACTTTAAGAGCATATGGAAATTGAAAATATTCCTGATTTTGCAATATGACTATTGTCTTTGCTCAGGATTATGAAATAGTAGAGGATGCAATCAAAATAGAGTGCAAATTATGAAGGTACATGTTTAAATTATAACCTTGGCTCACATTGCGGTAGCTTCTCAAATTTTTTATTTGGTGAAATTAAATCTTGAATACTATAATTCTGAATTTTCCGAATTTTAATAAGACTTTTCTGAAGTCTTTGGGGTAACAAATGAAATTTCAACACTGTGAGTGACTCACATCTGTTACTTCACATGGTTGTTCTTGGAGTTCACAGGTCAGCATCTTTCCTCATGGGGTCTTTACCCCAAGCCTCCCTGCTCAGATCCATGCTCCTCTCTTTGCTGAAAAAGACTCTCCCTCTCCTGTGAACCTTGTACAACTTCTGTAGATGAACTGGAGATAATGTGTCCCTTTCCCAAGTAAGGGGAACTGGCCCCTAGAGTTCTGGCACCAGGTTTGAGCCTATTGAGTGGGGCTCATGAGGACTTGGCATAGCAACTAAGAGCCCTGATTACCACCTTTTAGACTTGAGGAAGCTAGCTATGTACATATTTTCTTCCTGATACTTCCTAATTGTACAACTGAGGCAAGACACTTCATATCATTTGCCTATCTGTCCCTTTATCTGCCATTGACATGGTGGCATGCACATGTGCAGAGCCTGGACTTCCATATCCCCAGCACAACTGGAGAGACCACTGTCTAGCCCTCAGAGGGGAAACATCTGTAAACACCCTCTTGGTTCATCTGATAACATGTAAGATAATGAAGTGGAAACTAAAGCCTAGTCGATGAATGTGGGTGTGTATTTGGGATGGTGGCTCGGAAACCCAAAGAAGAACCAGAGCATGGACCAACTCTAGTCTCTTAAGAGCACAGTCCCAGTCATTAACATTCTCTTCTCCTAATAAGCAGGAAGATAAAATATCGAGATAAGAATACTCCATGAATGGTGAATGCCTGGCTTTGGTGTGGCTGACCACTCACAAGACAGCTACTCACTGGGTCTCCCTCTTATATTCTGAGAACCAACTCCTAATCTTTGTAGTAGGGATGCTAAGGATGAAGAGGTATGACTGGAGATTTGGTGGGGGACCAGTTGGTCTTTCTGCTATTATTAAAAACCTCAAACTATTGGAAGATAGTTTGGTAGTTTCTTCCTCAAAAACAGAATATACTAATACCACATGATCCAGTAATTATGCTACTTAGTATTTATCCTCATGAGTTGAAAACTAATGTTCACACAAAAACCTGCCATGGATATTTATGGAAGCTTTATTCATAATTGCCAAAATTTGGGAATAATGAAGATGTCTTTCAGCAGGTGAATGGATAAACTAAAGTATATCCAGGCAATGGAATAGTATGCAGCACTAAAAAGAAATGAGCTTTTAAGTCCTGCAAGAACATGGAGGAGCCTCACATACATATTATTAAGTGAAAGAAACCAATTGGAGAAGCCTGCATACTGTGTGATTCTATTTATATGACATTGTAGGAAAGACAAAACTGGAAACGGTAAAAAGATCAGTGGTAGCCAAGGATTGGGAGGATGGAAAGATGAGTAAGCAGAATGCAGAGGATTTTTAGGGCGGGGAATTGTTCTGGATGATACTGTAACAGTGGGTACACGTCATTATATATAGTCATTAAAACTGATAGCAGGTACAGTGCCAAGATGAGCCCTAAGGTACAGCATGGACTTTGGGTGATCATCCTGATGTGTCCAAGAAGGTTCATCTATTGCAACAAGTGGACCACACAAGTGGTGAAGGATGTTGATGGTGGGAAGACATGCATGTGTAGGGCCAGGAGGTATATGGGAAACCTCTGCTTAAAATAAAGACTACTACTACAAAAAAATAAAATAAAATAAAATCCTCAAATAGCTCTTAAGCAAAGGCTGAGCCAGACCCCCCAGGCTGGGCTGAAGCCAGTGCTAGGAGGCCTTGGGGGTGGTGATGGTGGGGAGTTCTCACTGGGCCTAGAGAGCCTGAGGGAAATATCACCCAAACAGACCAGGGGCTTTGTGTGTGGGCGTTGTACTCCTCTATCTTTCATTTGTGATATGAGTTGCCCAACTCTGCCCAACTCTCTATCGAGACCTAAGGCCCACCCTCTCAGTGGGGGACATTGGAATGGGAAGCACATCCTCATGGCTTAAACCAATTTATAAGCTGAGAATGTGGCAGGAGAACTATTTTTGAGATTTTAACTTGCAGTTTGCTCCTGTTGTGTTCTTTTTTGATGCCCCCGGATACAGGCAGGCATTTTGGATTCCCATGCTCCAAAAGTTTTTGCAGGGGAGAATGCAGGAGCTGGGGAAGTCAGCGTTCTATTTGTTTTGTCAACTGCAGTTACTTAATATTACCTGTGAAGTGTCCTGGGCAGAAGGGAAATTAGGGCAGAGCATGTGAGAGCCACTTGCAGGTGGGATTTCTGATAGTGGAAGGGGGCAAAAGTTAAGGCACCTGCTTCATGATAGCACCCAGGACTGCTGAGTTCTGCACCATAGCAGTCCCTGGGTACAAGGCAAGATCCCAAGAGAATGACTGCATCAGCCTCAGAAAGTAGTACTGGGTACATGACTGGATGGAGAAAACCCTTGTGTCCAGTACAGAACTAAGGCAGCAGAGCCAGCAGACACAGAGAGTCCAGGTAGGATGGGACAAAGAATTCATGGCAGTGGTGACTGAGGAGGAGTGTTTGAAACTCCAGGACTTTCATCACACCCAGTAATAGCTGAGATTAAATAGAATCAGATTTACATTAACCTAGAGAAAATAAGCACACCCCTTATAGCACACGAGCGGTTCTATTTGCAGATACTTACCCACAACATCTGCCCATACTGTGGACAACCTTTAATGAGATGTGACACAGAGAAATACCTGAGACCCTCAAATATCTCCATTTAAAATGATGGTTTTTGCTACACATGCATAACTAAGAGGCCCATTTCACTAGTTTGTCAAAGAAAAGGAACACCAAAGACCAGGTCCCCATGGTTTGCAACTGTTTGCAGCTCAAATATGGATTTTTTTCAAGTTTCTATTTTTCCCATCGAAGTTTTAAAATTTTAGAGTATCGGTTCAGCCCAAGAGTAATGCTGTTAATAGTCATTGTGGTTATGCTAATACGACCACTATCTCATAAAACAAAAATAGTGCAAGAGAAGAGACAAGTTTCTCATACGGAGGAATCCTCATTTATGTGAATATATTGCCCTTAAGGAAAGAGAGCATGATTCCCTATTCCTTAAATGTGCACTGTGCACAGTGACTTCCCAAAAGTATGAGTATGAGTCTGAAAGGGGGAAAGAGAGTGGCTTCAGAGTGGAAAAACCTGATAAGCACTACATCGGCCAGGTGAGCAGGGTTAGCATTCACAGGGACAAAATCATGTCGATAGTACATGCCCTTGGTATGATGTGTGGAAAGTGGTGTTTTGCCCCTATTATCTTCCTCCTAAAAACCCATAACTCCATCTAATCATGAGAAAAACATCAGCCAAATCCCAACTGACATTCTACAAAATACCTGACCAGTCCTCCTCAGAACTGTCTAGGTCAACAAAAACAAGGAAAGAGTGAGAAACTCACAGCCAAGAAGAGCCTAAGGAGACAGGATGACTAATTTAATGTGGTATCCTGACTGAATCTTAGAACAGAAAAAGAACATTAGGTGAAAACTAAAGAAGTCTAAAATATAAATTTCAATTAATACTTTGTGAATACAAATCGATAACAAACTAGGTTGTGACCAATATAACATATGGATGTAAGATGTTAACGGTAGGGGATTTCTCTGTACTATCTGCTCAACTTTTCTGCAAGTTTAAACTATTAATGTTTATTAAAAAGATAAAATGAATCAAAGCAGCTCAGCAGTTTGAGTGGATTCATCTAATATTACGCAAAAATCCTAAAAGTTTGGAGAAAGATGTTCAGATTATTCATGTCTATGGGTAAGTTTACATGCTGTCTTTAGGTCACAGAGCTCCAGCCCTCCAGAACAGGATTTTGTGGTGGGAAAAGATTTTATGTACTCCACATTCTATTTTTCATAGAGCCACATAAAATTAGATTTATTTTTTATTTTTATTTTTTTAAGATTTTATTTATTTATTTATGAGAGACAAACAGAGAGAGAGAGAGAAACAGAGAGAGAGAGAGAGAGAGAGGCAGAGACACAGGCAGAGGGAGAAGCAGGCTCCATGCAGGGAGCCCGACACGGGACTCAATCCCGGGTCTCCAGGATCATGCCCTGGGCTGAAGGCAGGCGCTAAACCACTGAGCCACCCAGGGATCCCCCATAAAATTAGATTTAGACACTAACTTTGAATTGTTCTAGTGCACGTATCTTATTTACAGAAGTGTACTTTTTTTTTTTTTTTTCTCATCAGCCTATATCCTTACGGGAATAAAGCTACCCAGCTAGTAAACTGCAGAATTAAAATTAGGCCAGTCCTCTTGCGTTATACTCTATTATCAAAGTGTTATTACTATGTTTTGGTAATTATTTAAATACTTTTTATGATCACAAGAAGATTTCAATATACACTTAATTATACCAAAATCTTTGAAGTAATAAGAACCCAACTATTTCCATCATTAGTTTTCCTGTCTTTGTCCTTTGTTTTTCTCTCTTCTTTTTTTATTAATGACATACACCAATATTGTGAAGCTTTCAACTAATACCAACTTATAATGAAAACCAGCAGCCTCCATCTATCATTTCTGACCTTCCTGTTCCATTTTCTGAAAGAAACCCGTTTAAACTCTTCTAGCTGACTGCTTCTTCTAGAAGATGCTTCCATAGTCCTAGATAATTGGCTTATATTGCAATTTCTTGATGTAAGTATTTTGGATATCATCTGTTGATACTTTGTTTTGGTAGGGATTTAACGCCTATCACCAGCACTACTTTTCCCCTTCTATTCATTCAGGGTCTACAGCACTAGTTTTAGTCAATTCACCAGGGAGTGAAATTATGGGTTGAATTGTGTCCCTGCAAAAGATATGTTGAAGTCCTAACTCCCAGTAGCTGTGAATGTGACCTCAATTGGAAATCAGGTCTTTGTAGATCTAATCAAGTGAAGATGAAGTCATTAGGAGAGCCTCAATCCAAAGTGACTGGTGCCCTTGTGAGCAGGGGAAAACATCATGTAAAGGTGGAGGCATACAGAAGGAGGGTGCCATGTGGCTGTGGAAGCAGAGGCCGGTGTGATATGAATGCCATCTAAGGAATTCCAAGGATTGTTGACCACCACCAAGATCTTGGGAGAGGAAAGGTCGAGTTTTACAAGAACATGGCCCTGCTGGCACCTTTTGGGTTTCTAGCCTCTAGAACTGTGAGTGAAGCAATTTGTGTGGTTTTTAAGTTCACCCGGCTCTCATGGCAGCCCTAGCAAACTGATAACATGTTCTTGGCTCATTGCCTTATGATGATTGAGCTAATATTTTCACTTACATAAGTTTTATACACATCTGCTTCAGAATACTCAATGAGACCATCTGTCCCCTCAAGGTCTCTTCAGGCAAGCTCTCTTCCAGAAGTTTCTGCCTCCTTGCGTTAGTCTGGACCACTTTTCTATCTGCTCCGCCCATTGTCATCTTCCATCTCATCACTTTTTTTTTGTTGTTGTTGTTGTTGTTGAAACCACAGTTTCCTGTGGTTCTGTGTCTTCTTCCTTTATTTTTGTTTTTCTCCTTCATTTGCCTGGTGCCTATTTTCCAGTAATTTCCTCATGGGAAATAAAAGATGCTTGCAGGCATTTCTCCCCAGCACCCAGCATTGGTGTTGCTGCTGAGAAGCTGTTGAGGCTCTGATTCTGTTTCTTTATACATGACCTACTGTTATTTCTTAGCATTTAAAAGCTTCCCTTTATTCCTGGCATCCTAAAGTGCTATGATGATGTGCTTCACTGTGGCTTTTTTCCATTCCTGGGCTGTATACTTCCAGTACTGTGTCTGTCTGGAGAGTATTCCTTAATTCTGGATCTCACTGGTTTCTTTTACTGGTGAGTAGCACCCTTTTCTGCTGTGCCCTCTGTGCCCAGTGCAGACCCTCTGGGATACTTAGCAATCAACTAAATTGTTATTGAATGAATGATAGGAAAGACTGGAATGGCCTTTGAACTGGCCCTTCAGATATCTCTATATGTTTGGGTGATGATGAGTAAACAAAAAATAACGAGTCCACACTTGGAAAAAGTGACCTAGTCAGTATCTGTATTAGAACAATAGGAGAAATGGCAGGGAGGCTTCTCTGTGGTTCTCTAAACCTCAGGTAAAGTAGTTCTAAAAAAGAAAAGAAAATTTTACTTCCCCGGGAAGGGAAGAGAGCTGAGTGACTGATCCTAAAATGGGTGTTATCCCACATTACAGGTGAAGAAACTAGGGCTCAGAATGTTTTAACAACTAGAAAATGACAGCAGTGGAATGTGAGTCCCCATGTTTCCTCTGTTCGTTTATGTAACAAATATTTTCTTTTCTTTTTTTTTTTAACAAATATTTTCAAGGCTCCATTCTATATCAGTTGTGAGCCAAGGCTGTTCTGTGTTGGCAACTCATGCTTTTTGCTCCAGCTCTAGTCTCTAAGCAGTGCAAGCAGTCAGGGACTGTGTAGCTTAAACCCATATAGCAGGGGGTGTCCATGAAGAGGCAAAAATGAAGTTGAATGTTGGCATTTATTGCACAACTAAGGAGTAACAACAGACCTGAAATGCAAGGATACTGGAAGAAATGGGAGGTCCTGATTAGGAGAGACTGGCCCTTGTAGGGAGAGCTTACCCCAAATCCCATTGCATTCATCCCTCCTTCTTCAGGGCACTCAGCAGCGTTTGGGGCACATTAAAGATGCTAAGAAGTATAAAGAATGAAAACCATAGAAGTGATATTTCAGTCCATATTTTCTGGGCTTATTTGCTCACAGAATTCTTCACCTTATTTACAGCTTACAAGTTATATTACACAGCACGATTGATTTGTAGAACAAACTCTGGGAAGCATTCTTTTTAACCAAGAGGTTGCCAGTTCAGTTAGAATGGAGAGCAGGGACTGTGTTTCCAGCGTTTAGCACAGACGCCTGTGCACAAGCAGAGTGCAGTAACTAGGGAATAGATGAATGAATGAATGTAAGAATTGTGAACACCTTGGCAGGGTTAATGGATATAAGTGGCTTTGTTTTTGTTGCTTTGTTTGCTTATTTAAAAGGGTAGGGAGCTCTCACAGAGCCCTTAAAATGACAATTACGCAGGCTGCATACTTTTCCTAGCGCCAGAACTCAGAAAGAATGATATTAAATACCCCTTTGTTTAGTAACTTTTTTTCCCTGAGACCTCAGAGGTGATTTCAGTTACCAAAATAAATAGGAACTTCTCTTTCCTTACCAAAGATATTATGGGTTATCTGATTCTTAAAACACTGCTTTTAAAAGTAGCTATCCCAAATGGATCGAATTTGGAAGGTGTTTTGTTTATCTGGCACATGGAGCAGTGGCAGTCAGCAAGCCCATATAAAAGAAGATGAAGATCCCTTATCTGGATGGAATTTAATTAAAAATAAATAAGAAGATGGCTACTATTTTAGGATAGCAGAGCCTCTTCCTATAATTTAATTTCCTTTCAAGAGAGAAGACGATATGAAATCTTTTTAGATTCCAACATATTAAGGCATATTCTACATCACATTATTATTCCCAAGGGTAGTTTTTTTCCCCCAACCTTCAATTCTTTTTTGTCAAGTAATTTTTCTTCAACACATGAGTTCCATTAGCTGATTCAGTTACATCCTGCCCAGTATCTCTATCTACTTAATTTTGACAACACCAAGAGCTGGAACTCTAAACCAACAATTCCAAAAATAGTTTCTTTGAAAACAAAGATGCAATCACAAATAGATTGGATTGAAAAGTTCCCTGGATAATGTCTTATACAGTTCCTTAAAACACAAACACACACACACACACACACACACACACACACACACACGTAATGAGCCAACTCATCATACCAGAGGTCTCAAGAAGTAAACCACAAAAATGCATTTATCTCTTTTGTTGTACTTAATGTAAGTTCTTAACATGGAAACTTCATTTGGGTCTGTCTTTATTGTGCATCTTGCCTGTCTTGGTAACATTGGACTTAAATGCAGTCTCCCAGAGGACAGTTTTCTCATTTCATATCACCATACAAGTGATAAGTCACAGCATTCTTTGAGATAGGACTTTCCAATTAGAGAAGGTTCTGTATGAATGTGAGAAAGGATAAGGATGCTTTGTGGTAATCTTAAAAGCATTTGGGGGCACCCTCTTTTCGTGACCTTTGAGTAATAAGAGCAGACATTTACATATTTGTGGAGTTTCATGGTGTGACAGGTATTGTGCTGTGCATCTAATTTGTAGTAAATTATTTAGTCTTCTTTATAATCCTATGAGGTATGTGCTATCGTGTTCACTATTTTACAAATATGTCAGTGATGTATGGAGGGATTATTACCCAAAGTTATGGAGTTAGGGTTAGGAATAGGAGTTAGGTGGCCAGATGAGATGAAAACCTATGACCTAAAACAGAGTTGGACTCCAGAACTAAGCCCCAGCACTACACATAATACTGCTTTCACTCTAGTCCTTGGGGGAAAATCTCTTCTCTCACTCCCTTCAATGTTTCTTTCTGATCCATCACTCCCTCCACCATCTACACCTGTCATTATCCCTGAATAAATCCCAATTGCAGGAAGCAAGGATTTTTCAGTGTCAAACCAAAAGAAGCCACAAATTAGATGTCATTTTAAAAAGTGCCACTAAACTCCCCTGCCCCCCAAAAGTGCATGTGTTGCATGCAGAGTCACAACAACAACAAAAAATCTCATCTATTTCTTAAAATTAAACTAGGTTTTCACTAATAACTAGCATATAAGGAAAAAATTTAAACTATTTCTTATTTAATTTTGTTTTTGCCTAGGGTTTATAAGTAACATAATAGAAATGCTGCTTGATTTTTCAGCAAAGATGTACATAATGGAGTGTGGAGAGGGGAAGGCCAGAAGGACAGACTGGGATCAGTGTGTGGAACCTTGAATTCAGATTACCTGGTTATATTTAACATTTACTGACTAGAAAGACCAGTAGTAGAAAATATAATAACTGACCTAATCCAATTCATGGTTAAAGAGAGGGTATATTTTTCTTTTCTGAAATGCCTTTTCAACATGATAGTTTTCTATATTTACCACTCAACTTTATAAAGAGTCTCTGAGAAAATAGGTAGGTTTATCTGATTCAATAGAATGGGTGTGTTCTTGGAATCAAAGTAATGAATCTGACACTATCCAACTAAAAAATGATGCTGTGGGCAGTGATTTTCACCTTAGAGAAAGTTAAACAGAAAAGCGTACAACATTGCATTACTTTTTGTGAAAATAAATTTTATAAAAATTATTCCTCTTATACAGTGAACGGGAGACACTTCTGGCTGTCTATCAAAGCAGAGTTGGGCTCTATGTCCCAGACTCCCTTGCAGGTAGGTTTGGACTATGATTGAGTTTTGGTCTCTGGGCTGAAGGGACATGTGCTACTTCCAGATCTGGCTCCTAGAGCCCTCCCACACTCACTTCTCCATATGCTCTTTCCCCTTTTGGCTGGAAGCAAATGACAGTGAGGCGGAGCCACACTGCTGAGGAGCCTAAGTCCTTGATGAATGGTACTGAGGAGAACTGACTGACTAAGCAAAACCAAAGGAGCAAGAAGTAAACTGATCTGTGTATATGCTCAACCAGCACAACATTGAGCTTATCTGAATCAATAAAGTGTAAATTCATCCTCTTTCTAGTCACCCAGTTTCAAAATCTGGGTGTCGTTGTTTACTTCTTTCCTTTTAAATTATTTTCTGAAAAGTTTTTTTCTTTGTATTATTTCTCACATTGATTTCTTCCTCTGTATTCCCATTGCCACCCCCAAATTCAGATATTTACTTCCATACTTTAAGTTTTAAAGGATATTTCCAAGCCATTTCTGTACTTTAAGTTTCTTTAATCGACTCCATCCATTATCCTACCAGCTCATTAAGCACCACTTTCCTCATTTCTCATGAAATCTCAAACTCTTCAAGGGCTTCCTTTTGTCAAAAGGACAAAAATTCAAATTCTTCGGTTGAAGAATTCACTTCCTGGAGCCAGTCCATCTTTCTAAACATTTCCCATCAAACACTAACAGAAATCTTCTGATTCAGCCACTGGTTTCCATATGTAACAGATTCCTTCTCACAACCACTTGTTTGTTCACACATTTTCCCTCTCACTGGAAAATTAATTTTCTTTTTTTCCTTTTGGAAGTCTTAACTATCACTTACATTCTATCTTAAACTCAGTGTTTTCCATAAGCTCTTTAAGCTGCCCCTTCTGGAAAATTATTTTTTCTCCACTGAACTCTTATAGGGCAGATTGTTTACACTGCCCATTGGCTTGTTAATTACCTTTCCTTCATTGTGAAAACAGGATTCAGTCTTCAAGATAGGCTCTTTTTAATTAATTAATTTTAAAGAAGATTTTATTTATTTATTCATGAGAGACACAAAGAGAGAGAGAGAGGCAGAGACACAGGCAGAGGGAGAAGCAGGCTCCATGCAAGGAACCCAACGTGGGACTCGATCCTGGGACTCCAGGATCACGCCCCGGGCTGAAGGCAGCGCTAAACCGCTGGGCCCACCCGGGGCTGCCCCTCTTTCTTTTTTAATAGTGTGACTCATAAACTTCAAGACAATCTCTTAATGTGCTTGAAACTCACAAGCGTGGTCATTTTCTCTAAGGTATCCACAGTCAGCTTCCAAGTGGTAGTTTTAAAGGGTTTTAATATTAGTCCAAAGTGGGGATCCCTGGGTGGCTCAGAGGTTTAGCGCCTGCCTTCCACCCAGGGTGCGATCCTGGAGTCCTGGGATCGAGTCCAACATTGGGCTCCCTGTGTGGAGCCTGCTTCTCTCTCTGCCTCTCTCTCTCTCTCTCTCTCTCTCTCTCTGTGTGTGTCTCATGAATAAATAAATAAAAATCTAAAAAAATATATTAGTCCAAAGTTTCTTTCCTCTCAGGTAAGCTAGATCTTGGGGTTGAGTCTAGCCCACCTAAGATGCAATAGTCAATCTGACATATTCATTAACTCTCAACATCAAAGAGTAAGTCTGAGTATAGATCCCTCTGTTCTCCCAAAGACAATTTGTTCATTCCTCTTCATCAAACTCCAAGATAATATACTCAGGTTACAATGGGAGTGACAACAGGACTCCATCTGCCTAAGCAGTCTCCCCCCCCCCAGAATAATAGATGTGAAAACTTGACATGTATATATTCATCCATTTGTCTTCCCAAAATTAAAAAGTCAGCTCTGAAGTGATGGATACTAGTATGTTTTTTAAATAACATTTTCACAAATAAAAACAAAACCTTCACATCCACACAACACTAATCCACATTCTCATTCTCTCCACAAACTCATTTAGACTTCATGTTTACCATTTGCTTATTACTTTAAATTTATTGTTATCACATAAATCATAACTTTTCCTGTTTACTGAACTCTGCGTCAGTTAATGTTATGATACTTTATATATATGGTCTCTAATCTTTATTAAAACTCCTAAAAGAGGGACATCTGGGTGGCTCAGTGGTTGAGCGTCTGCCTTTGGCTCAGTTCATGATCCGAGGGTCCACATTGGGCTTCCTGCAGGGAGCCTGCTTTTACCTCTGCCTGTGTCTCTGCTTTGATCTCTGTGTCTCTCATGAATAAATAAACTTTAAAACCCTAAAAGAGACACCATTAGGTGTTTACCCAGCAGTTATCCTCTAATCCCCACTTTTTCCTGATGATAGAACCCCAGATTTTTTTGGAGAGAAAATGTGACCCACTCTAGATAGACAATGAATCACCATTTTTTTTTTTTGGAACCATCATAAGGATCTATTCAGTTTCTTGCTTTCCAAGTCTCCCTTTTTCCAGAGGTGGCTTTCTAACACAGTTCTGGCTGAGAAGACAACAACAGAAATCTGCTGAGCATTTCTGGAAAAGGTTTTGGTTTCCTGATAAAAGGATACAGACACTTGTTGCCTCCCGTTTTCCTTTGGTTGACTTGAATGGACTGTGATGTCTGGAATTATAGTGGCCATTTTCCAACTGTGAGGCAATGTCATGAAGAAAAGATCAAAATAAGTATAGAATTGTTGGCTATTGTGTTCCTGAACTCATGCCCATAGCCGTCAACCTCCAGATTTAAGATGCTTCTTAATGCTAAGGTCATTCAGGTTCTGTTACTTGCTGCCGAAAGCATTCCCCACTGATTATCCCCTTTCACTGATGAGAAAATAGCAGCTCAGTGAACATTTTATAAGGGTAAATGATTTTTTTCTTCATTGAAGTTATAAATGTATATGTCTACTAGGTTCTTGACATTATACCAATTGCTAGGAACAGAGAAGTGAGTCAAAATCTCTATGAGCATATAGGTTCAGCATAGATTTTAAATTTCATTTTCCTTCTTCTTCACATCTTGTCAATGCAAAATTATTAGAATGGTGATTTCAGCTTGATTTTAGAAGAGCACAACTCTAAGGAAAAAAGAAACATTGAACATTTCTAAAAGTAATGGTTGGAAAGCAAAGTCCTACAAATGTGTTTATTTGCAAAGCTTATTAACCTAATTAGTGACACAGTCTACCCAGAATAAGGAGAGCATTAGAGCTGTTTGACTTTGCTGGATACATACCTGAGCTGCACAGATAAACTGGCTTCAAATCCTGTGGGATATGTTTTTCTAGGCGTAAGTGTCAAGCACGATGGCTCAAATTTCTGAATTTCAAAGCTTCCCTTTTTTGAATAGGAGACAAACTGTTGCTTTAATTTTTAGCAAAGTAAAATCAGTTAAGAGTGCCTGGCCCCCAGTGCAGAGAAAATGGTGTCCATAATAACAACTTATTTCCTCTTTGAAAAGGTGGACTTTTGCCTGATATCTAAGTGCTTCTATAAACTTTTAAGAAAATGGAATTCTCATATCATAAGCTTATTGAGTTGCCTCTGGCACCTAAAGCTGTGGCACTCACGGAGCTGGTTAATGTCAGTAGCCCTAGGACTGTCAGGAGAAATAGGCTGAAGGGACACTTTCATTATAAGCAGACTTGCGAGGCATTCCAATTTTCAGCTCCTCAACTCAATAGACCAAACACCTCTGACTACCTCAAATGTGGCCTCACTGAGTGCTTCCACATTCAGGGGTTATTAGAAAGGATTGAAGCAAGTGACCTATAATGAGGAAGGAATCAGGGCAGCCTCTGAACCTCCTCAGAGAGGTACTGTAATGAACTGGCCTCAGAAGGTCTTTGATGCTGCCTTTGCATACTGTATATGAGCTTTCCGCTCAGTCATTTCCTCTGCACTTTGGTAGCCCAGCATGAAGCCTGCTATTAGAAACAAGGTTTATTGCTGCCTTGCAAACATTTATTGGGTAGTATCTAAAACATGGTGTCAAGTTATAGTAATGTGCTGTTCCGGGAACCTTTTTGAGAATTTTAGTGTTTCAGAAAACGGTCCTCTGAGAATTCTTCTGTTTCAGAAATGAAAAGTAGTAGAGACTACACACACACACACACACACACACACACACACACACATTTTCTCTCTTGCTCTCTCTCTCTCTCTCTCACACACACACACACACATACACACACATATACTCTGATTGCTTGGGAGAGATGTACCATTTTTCTTTCAAGAGAAACATCTATTCCTAAAATAGATCATTCTTGGACTTTTTAAGTAGTGTGCCTCAGAGAGCAAATATCCAGATTTACCATTCGGTTGGAGATATTATTTGCCTTTATTTATACAAGGTCAACCACACGATGCACATTTTAATTCCTAAGAGGATTTATTTCACATTTCTATCTACTCCATCAAGCTCAAGCTTCTCTAGTTCACAAGAAAATAGGTGGATATGAACTTGATGCAGATTGTTTTAGTGTTGCAAGACAGGAAGAGCACTTACCTTTAATCATGGTGATGGGAACATGTATTGTGACATCAGACTGAGGCTGTGCTGGTCCTCTGTTCTTCCCCAGAATGTCTGGAGAATGTGTTATATGTGGAGAGGTGCTCAGGAAATGGTTGTTGATTGAATGGGTGATAATTAAACAGGTGAATAAAAGGTAAAAACATGTTATTAATCTATGTATTTCCTGTTTGATAGTAAAAGACTTTCCCAATTGACATGAAGTTTTTTAATATACAGTTTATAAAGCACTGTACCCAATGAAGGGATGAAAAAAGACATGAAGGTCTTATTCCCTGATGTCAAGGGGGACCCGATGGAGTTAAGTTGCAAATGAACAAAGAAATAAAGTGAATGCCATCCCAGTCCTTTTATGAGTGGTAGCCTCTCCTTGATTTTCTGATTTCTGATCACAGTTTCTTCACTGAGACCTGCTCCATCGCCCTAGTGCACTGCTTGCTCCTGTCCACGCCTGCTACCCTCTCCCTCACCCTCAGAATGTACATGCTGTGGCCCTATTTACCTCCTCTCTTCTCTTCCTTTCTTTCTCTTCCATTTTACCTTCCTAATTCCAGTTTCTCAATCAACCTTTAGATCCCAACTCCCAGCTTTCACTTTGATGTCCATTTTCTTTGGTGTGTATCCATAGTGTTTTCTATTTATCTCTACTAGGGATCAGCACACTGTAAAGCTCCAGGGAAGTTTATCATTATTATTATGCACATTATTATTCTATACTATAAAAAAATAAGGGGCTGTTTGAACAGACCATCTTCCAGCACCAAAACATTTAAAGATGATGAGGATTAAGACAATGTTCTCTTTATTTACAAATGACATAATTGAAAGTCCTAGATTACTTGCAACTCTCCCCAAAAGGGACTGCCTTTTCGGATGTTAGTTATATAATTAAAATCTCAACTACAGTGGTACAGACTGAATTGTGTCTTTCCAACATTCATATGTTGGAGACCTAAACTCCTGTCTAATGGTATTTGAAGGTGAGGCTTTTGGGAGGTAATTAGACTTAGATGAGGTCAGAGGGTGGGGCCCTCATGATGGGACACCACACAGCTTGCTCTCTTTCTTGCCTGGGTGAGGACACGGAGAGAAGGCAGCCATTGGCAAGCCAGAAACCAACCATTTTGGTATCTTGATTTTAGGCTTCTAGCCTCTGCAACTGTGAAGAAATGAATTTCTGTTACCCCCCCCCCCCCAATTTGTGGTATTTTGTTATAGCAGCCCAAGCTGACCAAGACCTACAGCTAAGCAGGTTCCATTAAAGGTAGTTCCTCATGGGCAGAGAGAATATGTTTCCAAATGAGACACATAGTGTTTGTAGAGTGCCTTGGTGCTAAATGACGTGTTCTCACATACGTTATCTCATTTGAGCCTCGCTATGGGAGGCAGGCAGGGCAGATGTGTTTATCCCAAATTTACAGATGATAAATGGATGCTTACAGACACTCCAATGATTTGTCCAAATGTGGTGCTCCGCTCAACCCCAGTAAGTGGCAAAGCAAGGACAAAACTCAGTTCTTCTGACTCCTAGTCCAGTGGTCTTTCCCCTACACTGAACCACCTTCCTTAATTTCTAAGTCAAATATTTTGCCAAAGCCAAACCCTAGATTAGTCTTGCTCATCAGATTATATTGCAAAACACTTGCAAAGCAATTGGAGAAGATCCAGAGAAGAGCAACAGAAAACTCTGGGAAACGAACTGGGGGTGGTGGAAGGGGAGGTGGGCGGAGGGTGGGGGTGACAGGGTGACGGGCACTGAGGGGGGCACTTGATGGGATGAGCACTGGGTGTTATTCTATATGTCGGCAAATTGAATACCAATAAAAATAAATTTATATAAGAAAAGAGAAAGAAAAAAAAAAAAACAAATGAAAGATCTCACTCCGTGGGAGAGAAACTCCAGTTGAGGGTCTTAAATTTCAGACAACAGAAACAAAGGAATGAATTCAACATCTTCCTAACATCTTTGTGTTCCAACCTTGCTGCCTTTACAATTCTCCATGCATTGAATGTAGAGGTATGTGTTGAATAGGTAAATTTGGACCATATATAACCTACCTAAAACCCTTTGCTAGCAACCCATTCCCTACAATAATCTTTTTTTCCTCTGGGCCTTTATATATGCTGTTTACTCCTTTTGTAATCCCCAGTTCTTTGCTCCTCCCTCTCCTCCACACTTTTTAATAACTGAGTGCTACTCGGCCCTCAGAATTCCATCAGTACATCACATCTTTGAGAAACCTTCCTTGGTCTTCTCAAAGCTGGGAAGATGCCTGTCTTCCATGATCCTAATTCATTATAAACATCCCATTCTGGTCCCTAAGTTGTGATTGTTTACTTGTCTGTCTCAGGCAATGAATTATAATGTCTTAGGAGACAAGGACTTTTTCTTCATTCGGTGTATACCTAGAGCTTAACTCAACAACTGGTGTTGTGTGCACACTGAAGTTTTTATTGAGAATATGATTGAATGAGTTATTTACCTTCTGGGTCTTTCTGATTACTACAGTTACCATGACTCATGATCACAAGCCCAAGATTGATCCCCACACTTGAGGATCGTATTTCTCTAGTTAGTGGGACTCTTAGATTTCAATCCCCCTTTGCCTTCTCCTGATCTTTGAGTTCCAGTTATTCTGTCTTTTGGATCTAATCACAGTATGAGGAGATATTTACTCTGACATCAGTTTGAGACAAGAAAGGAATAGATTCCAGGGAACATCTCTGTTTTTTTTTCTGACTCTATCCTTCATTCCCAGAGCAGAAGAATCCTTTTCTTAGGTTTTATTCTCCCTCCTTTTTACTTCTTTCCCTTTATCATTATTAAATGAGGTTAATATGAATTTACTGTCTACATTAATATGAATTCAGACAACAAAAAGCATCTCTTTCAGCACTTTTTAGTCTTACCAAATGATCCATACCATGCAATAGAAAGTTGCAAATGTTTCTACTTAAACCTTTTCTATTGCTCCTAACAGAGTTTTCCTTTAGATGGTACTGTAACAGTTAAGATAAGCCAGCTATTTTCAAAGCCATATTAGTAGAATCTCACTAGAAGTCAATCTAGTCAGCCAAAATTGATTCTCATTGAGTTTAATGTTTATGAAATCTTGTAATATTGTGTTTGATGTGAAGCCTTATCTTAGGAGAAAATGGACTTTTAAAAAAACTGATCATGTTTAGACAAATTAGTTCTAGTTTCAAATATGGTGCTAAAACAAACAAACAAAAAACCCCAAAGCATTCAATTTTTATTTAAGATGGTGAACAACTTGCTTTTTTTTTTTTTTTTTTTTTTGGTCTGGGATCTGATTCAAGTGCCTCAATTCAGCTTCTTGCAGAACTAACTAAGCTAAAACTCAAAGGAAAAATTTTAAAGATGATTTTTATAGCAATGACATCATTATATAAAATGTTGGCATTTCATATTTTCCAAACAGAAACTTGGAAATAACAGAATACAAGTTAAATAAAAAAAGTTGAAACTAATCCAATTCTCTATTTTTCTTTCCACTTTTTTTTCTAACTGAGCTTTTTATTGCCAGCTTTTACTTTGCATAATAATATATGATGAATTGTCCAGGAAAGACCCAGTGGGTACATTTCTCTTAGAAATAAGCCTCACTGTGCAATAGAAGGCCAAATTCTAGGGCAGCATGCTTATATAATTATATAAGATTTCCCTTATTGCTGAACAATTGACCACCTGGGCACTTGTCAAATATGTAAATACATGGTGGCACTGGTCACCAGAAGATTGAAAACACAAATCACTCTATTCAAACCCATCCTTATTCTAGAAAAACAATACCAACTCAAAATGTACACCGTGGTGGCTATAGTAATAGTAATAGCATTATTATCCTGGTATACTGAAGTTACATATTAAACATTTTATTTCTTTAAAAGATTTTATTTATTTATTTATGAGAGACACAGCAAGAGAAGCAGAGCCATAGGCAGAGGCAGAAGCAGCCTCCCCACAGGGAGCCCAATGTAGGACTCAATCCCAGGACTCCGGGATCAAGACCTGAGTCAGAGGCAGGCACTCAACCACTGAGCCACCCAGGCGTCCCTAGATATTAAACATTTTAGTATTTGTTTATTTAATACTTCTGAATCATTATACACATGGGCTAGAACTGCGGACATTAAAATATTTTGCTAGTGTATCTTGTAAAAGAATTTTTTAAAACTATGAATCCTCATAATCTTTGATATATCAAACATTTCATTATAATTTGAAATAATTGCCAAAGATATAATCCTGATTGTAAACATTACTATTATAAAATGATTCTTTGCAATTGATCACAAAAATTGAAATATTTTTATTAATAATTATCAAATATAAAAAGGAAGAAGTTATCAGAAATGCATCTCCTTATAGATGTATCCAGATTCCCCTGTTTACTGGATACCAGAATGGGTATGATTAATCATCAGAGAGAGGCAGGGTTAACAATAACAAATAGATTTTTGGCCACTGAAAAATGTGAGGCTTTATAAGAGATAATTAATTGATTTTCACTGAGTATTATTTATAGGAGAATTCATAAGGTATTACTATTAAGTTATGCCAAATCTCCCAAAGATACAGTAAAGATAAATAAGCATATTAAAATGTTGATGAATGAGAGGGGCTTTTGGAAAAATCAATGAAAATGTTTCCGTTATGAGTCTTAATAAATGGTTAAGAAGCAATAAAATGTGAAATAACTCTAAACTTAATTTCGTTTTAAAATGTAATACTGATATGTAAGAAATAATTATGAAACATTTTGTCTCCTTAAAATCATGCAAAATATGTAACTGAGACGTGAGATGAATAAAAATATTCACCAAGCTCTTTCTTTTTATCCGGAATGGGGAAAATGAAGAGAGTGTGTGTTTTGCAGAAAAGTGGAATTTCTCAGCATACTTTTTATGAATCTTGACTATTTTAATTCTGAGAGAGTAAGAGAGAGGGGGAGAGAGAGAGAGAGAGAGAGAGAGAGAAAGAGAAAGAGAAAGAGAAGGTGAGAGAGAGAGATAAGGCACAAAGTCTTGTCCTGAGTTTGCTGACTGGTGACATCAAGCATTGCAGGCTTGAGCATTTCTTATTGATGACATTTGCCAAAGACTGGCCTCTGGGTGATGCTTTTTTTGACAACATTTATGTAATTGAGGGGGCAGTCTTTAAACAAAAGTTAGTATCATTGTGGCCCTAGTATAGAATTCTGCAAATATTCTGAATTCAGAATATTTCAACAAGGACTCAGATAACCCCAATTCTTAAGCACAGACTTTGCCCTTAGCAGAAGTACATTTTAGACAAGGAAAGAAATGAACCTCTAATATAAGTTTATAGTGCTTCATTAAGGAGGTATGTCAGACACAAATATTTCATAATGTTCCTATTTCCTGCCCTGAAGAATTTTACACCCCAGTATAATGTACCACAATGTGATTCAAGATGGATGAGAATTACACTTTTCTTTGGTACATGTGGAAAATAATGATTCTGTAAGGGGACCTGGGAATAAGGAAACCTGGCTGATGTGAACACAGGCGAGTTCTCAGGCATCAGTTTTAAGGAATAGTAAACATATGGAATTTCAGAATCTAGAAATTGTCTCCCTTAACACTATCCATCATTATGTACCTTCTTGGAAAGTCTATCTGGGCCCCCAGGGGTACAAATAGAATTTATTGATCTATAGAGCCAAGAAAGTTTGGAGGTAGAGCTGAAATCAGGTCTGAATTGATTTAATGCCAGCTCTGTTCAGGAAAGTACCAAGGGGGGAACTTGAAAATCCCAATTCTCTCCTCTCCTGGGGATGCAATCAGCCTTTGTATAGAACTGGCCCTTTCCTCAAAGTGTTGGCCCCCAACTCCTCTCCCAAGCTGGGTAAAACCAGGCTCCATTTGGGAGTGTGGTTGTCTTGAGGATGGTTCTAACTTCTTCAATCTCCCGTTACTCCACAGGAGAACAGACTCTCTTCTATTCACAAAGAGCTTCAGGGAGGTCATATGACAGGGGGGTAAAAAGACAACTTTTAAAAATATACCATGTTGTTATATTAAGAATTTCATTTTTTATAGCTTTTCTATCATGATTAATTGTGGTCCGATTTCAAAATCCTTGGCCAAAGAGTCATTAGATCTTTTTCTTGACTACGGTGAGGTCATCTTTCCTAATGGTGGTTGAGAGGTTCACCTTTCCCTGGGGATACTTATTCTTGCTAGCATTTGCCCACATCTGGTGTCACCACAAATGGATTTCAGCAGGGGCACCTTAGGTAGAACACAGCAAAATAAATATATTAAGATGAAAGACAAAAATATAACATGGATCATTTGGTTGTAAGTAGAGGGAACTTGCTGGAAAAGATAAAGTACCAGTGAATGAATTACTTTTTATGTATAAAGGTGAGTCTGAATGCATGTAAATGGCAATAAGATTTGTTGTCTTTTATATATTATGCTGGTTATGGTATCATCCAAAGATACAGTGTGGCTGAAAATCTCCAGGTGTAACTCACTACTCTTTCTACACTCTGTGCTGAGACCCTTGGATTTGATCCTGTGACGACTACTCAAAAAAGCATTCGTTATTAGATACTGTTTCTTGGAATCAGGACACTTTTACACACACACACACACACACACACACAGAGAAGAAGTATGCTGATTACTGATATCTACCAAGTTAACACATTTTAGAAGCTAAGTATTATGGTTGAATATGAAAGAGAGAAAAAAAAATCCACCCTCTATCCTCAAAAATCCTCCTGTGAGGAGGCTGGATCTGCACCCGTGAGACAATGAGTGATTAGTTAACCCAGGATAAGAGGGACTGGGACAACCACTTGTTAAGCCAAGGCAGGTGACTTAGAAATACACATTGTCTCATTCAATCCTACCATAAACTTGGGAGACATATTTTTATTTTTATTTTACAGAAACAAAAATGGAAGCTTAGGTGGCTATTCCTGAGGCAAAGATGACTCAATTGGTAGGTGAAGGATTTGAGATTTAAATCAAAATCTGTTTTGACAAATAACCTCCTGGTGTTTCCTGAAACCAACACCTATGCCCCCTGGAGACTCCATTTCTTGCTGTTAACCTTGGGAAAAAGAGCTATTGTACAGTGTCAAGATATGAGCTCTAGCTGCATGACTTTTGGGAATCCTTTAAACTTTCCTGTAGCCTACTTTTATCATTTATAAAATGTAGACAATATTTTCCTGTTTATCTTCCAGGCTTATTAAGCAAATGAAATAAAGGCTAGAGACTAGAAAGTGTTTTATGATACATAGAGCAAGAAATAATCTTAGAAACTAGTCCAATGCTTGTGAGTTTACTGATGAAGAAATGGAGATTTAAATTAATTAACTAAAATAAAGTAATAAACTCTAAGGGTTACCGAGTCCTTTTAACATCTAGAGTACTGCTTTTCAGTCCATGCAAATATGGCATTGTGCAGTGGAGAATGCTGCTATTAATTTTGTTACGGATGTTGCCTTTATTACTGATTCTTGATTCCTAACCAATTCCAAGAGATTGTGTGTAGCAAATATCAGTTCTATATGTAGATTACTCTTTGCCATTTGATAATAATGGAGCTAATATATTAAACTTTGAGTTTAGGCTAAGAGTTTAGACCTAACTAGATGTTGATGAGTATTAGCAAATAAATGCACCAGTTTCCTTGAGATACCTTGATGAAGTCCTTCATAACCCAAGGGTATAGTTCAAAGAGTAGGGTTTAGTAACATCTTTCACAGGTGTGACCTTAATTGAGCAAACTAAATACACAATTGTGAGAAATTCTATATACCGAATTGCCCAGAAATAAAATGGTAATAATAATAAATAATACCAAATAATAATATTTGCATACTGCATTTTCACAAAAAAACTCATTTCATTTACTTCCTATTCATGTTTTCAAAATATGCTGTCATAGTCAAACATGTCCTAGGTCTAGGAACACAAAGATGAATATCACAGTCTGTTCTCTCAGAGCATACAGTCTATTGCTCATGTATAGAAATTTTGGTTTACAGAGCCATTTGAGACTCAGAGGTTCTATGAAAAAAAATTATATTCATGTATATAGAATTTTGCTGTGACTCTAATCCATTGATCAAAACCCCTTCCCTCGGCAAAACCAAGTTTAGTGGTTCTAGGGATTATGGACCTCCGAATTGTAAGTAGACTAGATATTATGACTATTAATATTTTATAGAAGAATAAATTAAAGTTCACAAAGGTTAAGAAGCTCATGTGGGGGCATATAGTGATAAGTGGTGAAGCTAGATAAGAATCCCAGTGACTATATTTTCATTTTAAATTATAAAAGTAGAGTGTGCTCATGGTATAAAAAAATACATGTATCAAAACAAATAGTTCAGAAGTATGCAAAATGGAAAATGCTAGTTTTCAGTTCTGACTCCACTATTGAAATAGCCACTTCCACATCTAACTCACTTACAGAGAGCGAAGTTTTAATCCCGATCTTTGTAAGTCTGAATTTTAAACCAGATTGTATTGCTTGTTTGCAGAAATGTAGCTCCATATTTATTAAAGTATTTTAGTTGCATGTGACAAGAAGCAAATCTTTCTGGCTTGTCAAGAAAAAGATTAACCTGATAGGACAGCATCTGTTATAGAACCTGAGAAGCAAATGAACTCTAGGTATGAGCATTGCCATTAATGAGACTCACTCCAAATAACACAGTCTGTATCTGTTAGCTCCAATGGTGGCATTCTTGGGAAAGGACTTGCAATTACTCTGGAGCTCACTCTGGACCAACCAATTCTGTTCATGATGGGAACACATTGTCCAAAACATGGAGCTTTGTGTTTCAACCAGGGATCAGTGGGGGGTATGGGATAAGGGAGGCAGTTCCAGATGAAGGAGGTTTGACTGATTCAAATTACATGTGTCCACTCACTACCCTGTACGGTGCAGCAAGTACTCTAATAGCTTAGCGCTGTCATCCCAATCAATGGGGGTTGGTGATTTTAATCTTCTCAATTTTAACACCTTGTTTTAATATCTGATGCAAAGTTTGGTGTTCATTTCTTATTTGCATAATAAGCTCTTACGCATGCCAGTGAAGTGGTCTAAAAATGATGAGGGATTCTAATTAGCTACTAGAGAAATGACCACCAAAAATTTCCCCTCTTTAAGGTCAATATTCCTCAGAAGTCAGAAAATATGCTGCTGACATATTTCACCTGTTTGCTGCTGATTTTCTCATTAATAAATGTCACCTCTGTAATGGTAAAAATAGTTTTGTTTGTTCTCTTTGTGACTATATGTAAGCCTCAAAAAATCAGAAAAAAAAGCATGAAGTTCATGAAAATAATTATTATGAAAGACCTCAGTGCAGTACATTTCAATAAAAATTAACCTGTTGGATATTTTTAAGAATGAGTTAATGACATTTGACAAAAGAAGCTTTGGCACTAAAATTTTATTTGAGGATGTCAAAAAAATATTTCACTTTGTCCTTAGCTATTCAGGTCCTTGGACATAATCACAAGGCTTAAAGAAAACAATGAAGTAGCTAGAAATACTTAGATGAGAAAATTAGATTGGGAAAATCTAAGCTAGAAATTGCTATAGAAAACACTCTACATATTACTTTTGGAAAAGGAGTATAGCACAGTGGTTAAGAGCACCTGCTTTCTGGAGGAAAGGTAAATGGTTCAAATTCTGGTTCTGCTCCTATTAGCTGTGTGACCCTGACAAATTATGTAATTACAGGCTGTTAGCTGTCTCACAGTTTGTGTGTAGGTAAACAGAGATGATGGTAACAGTATGTCCTTTATAGGGCTGTTGTAAGGATTAAATAATACCTTAAATAATTAAATGATATATACATATATTATTTACATTTATGTAATAAATAATAGAAATACAAGTGTCTGGAATTAGTGGTGGTAGTAGTTGATTTGACCTATTTCATTTTCATTCATTTACCAAAATGCTTTGCATTCCATATTTTTGTGTTGGATTTTAAAAATTGTTTTCACTGAAATTTGGTTTTGTTTAGAGATCATAGGTGGCCCAGAACTTGACACTTTCATATAACATGATTCACAATATTAAGATATAAAGTAATTCTGTAGATGTTCCAGTTCAATACTGATTAAACTGAAGTTCCCTGACTGTGGCTGGCTCTTCAGTTTTGAGTGTGGCTCTTGGGTTAGCAACTATAAACAAATTATATGGACATTATGATTAAGGCACATCATATAATTTGAAAGACCTAGACTACTAAAAATATATTTCAGCTTAGAATTTAGAGAATTACATTAAAAATGACCATAATAAAAATTATGTCCTATTTTCTAATATGCTTTTCCTATGATAGAGAGCCAAGCTTTAAATTTGAAAATATCTTCAGCACTTGAGATAAACTCTCCTAAAGTACATTGTGAACAAATTCCATACTTATTTAAGAATTACTATAATTTTAAAAATTAAAATTTTTAAATTTAAATTACATTTTCAAAATTTAAAAATTCTAAATTTTTATTTTGAAGGCTTTTTTGAAATCTTAGACTTTCTTATAAGTAAATATACTCTATTTTTCTGTTCTATTAGTATGCATTATTGAGATATTGACATGGCAATTATAAACATTATGTCTTAGTCACTTTCCAAAGATGTCAATCAATTCTGGTGCCAAATTTATTTAGGTTGTTTATTCTAAAATTTTTTATGGGTTGAAAATAAACAAGTTCTTGGAAAATTTGTGCCAAAATGGTTTCATTTTACATGATTAACAAGTACAACTGGGTCTTTGAAACTAGAAAAAAATGCATCAAATGAGGAACTTCATATTTTTTCAAGCGAAGTCTGATAAATGCATATTAATAGTGACTTGAAAACCCACCTTCATATACCTCCTACACATCTGAATGAAAATGAAATGAGGAGAATTCAATATTTTTAATTATATTATTTGAGAATTATAAAGAAATTCTCCTGGATAATTTCAAAAGAAGTAGTGAAGAGAAGAGGATGTACAAATCATATACTTAAGTAAAGTTAGACAAGAAGGGGAAAAATCATCTCCCAATTCATGAGGAAGAGAATTGGAACCAGAATCTTACATAAACTCTTAGAGAGCGTTCCTTCATAAATTGCTTACCATCTGTCCACTAGAAGGCACATTGAGAAATTAGATTGATAAATATAAATTAATTTTTACATAGCTTGAAAGGGTTAGTAATATTTTGCAAGTATTGTGTAGCTAGATATACTATTGCATAATACCATTAAAACATTACAAGCCACCAAACAAGTTGAGAGAAAACTATAAACATTTGAGATTTTTTGAATAAAAGAATAATGGCAAGTAATAATGAACATATTCTTTATACGACAGAAAGGAAACATATGTCAATATGTCTCTGTAAAATGTACATTTTCTTCTAAGTTTCATTAACATCTACAGAGAAGCCAATGACATTTCACACATTTTTATTTTCATTGATATTATCATTTATAATCTCATGTTCCAGAAGCATTCAAACATTCATACAAATGATATAGTAAAGACAACTTTGGAGCTATTTACCATGTTCAATTCTTCTTCCACAACCCACACATACATACATGGACTCCTAAAATAATTTTTATTCCATAAGACTACATTTCCAGCCATAGCTGTTTAGAATAGGAATCCTGTTGGTTCTGAGCCATTCTAGACACACTCTCTCCTTAAATTTTGAATCTGGGACTTGGATTGTGAGCTGCTGCACGAGGGTATTGAAGACAATGGCCAACAACAAACTAAGAGGACAGAAGTCCCCAACAGTGTATTTCATAGAGCCAGCCAAAAAAATTTTAAGTCTAAAAACAAAGCAAAACGAGTACCACTAATCTTAAGAAGATAAACATTGTGAATGATGAAAAAGTTAACAGAGTGAATAAAGCTTTTGTAGATATACAAAAGGAACTTGCAAATTTCTCAAAAGGCCTTTCCCTTGAACCTCCGCAGAAACAGCTGATTCCTCAGCAGTGTCATGAAAATGAACCAATTGATGTTGATGAAGCAACAAGATTAATGGCTAGTTGTAATACACTGGAGATACATCAAATATCCCCCAAAAGACCAATAAATTGAATGTTTTACACACACACACACAAAAGATTTTGAATCTGGGATAAAGAGTACTAGACTCTGCCAGCTCTTTGAGAGCACATAAACCCTAGAGCTGTGAGGTAACATACTCTACCTTACACTTTGGAGAGGCAGAGTAATAAGTCTATAGAGAAATATGGTTGAAGCACAAGTATGAAGAGAAGCAAAACCAGATACTGGGAGAGAAAGAGTCTAAGACAGGGCTTGCTGTGATTCCTGGTATTTATTACTTTTCCTGCCCTTTCTCAGGCTCAACTCCCTGTATTTGGAATCTGTGAGAAACACTGAATTCTTACAATATTTTCTTCTCTTATTGCATGGTCTTGTCAGGAGACTACTGTCCATATGAGGAAACACTGCACTTTTTTTCACTCAGCAAATATTTCCTGAATGCTTACTATGTCCAGAGGACTGTGTTTTGTACAGAGTGTGAACAAAAGAACAAGATAAACATGATGTAGAACTAATCATCTGACAGAAATTAATGATGATGATTAGTAGAAGATGTATAACACTCGCTGCGGACATAATGAAACACCTGACCTGGTCTGAAGATATTGGGGAAGCATTCCATGAGAAAGTGACGTTTAGGCTGAAGCCGATGAGTGAAAAGTATGGAACTAACAGGCTTCACCTGTGTATAAATGAGAAGCCAATCAACCTTGCTTCCCAAGAGTAAATACCAAATACTGCCGGAAAGAAAGCCTATTATTACACTGTTTAATATTTTAAGGCCTATTAAGCTGTTTAAATTTTCACAGGTAATTTGTACAATTTGAAGAACAAAGAAAGAAAACCAAATATGGAAATATCATTTAAAACGAAAGTGAAGAGCATTTGACATATCTCCCACCTTCTCACCCAGTGATTCATGATTCTAAGCATCCAAAAATTTCTTCCAAACCCAGAGGTTAAAGTAACATGTAAGGTGTTTAAGACAACTTAGTTAGTAAAAACAAATTGACCTCAGCGCAGTTATTATCTCCCTATGTTGGATAAAAGGAAATTAGAGAAACCTGAAGCTTGCCTCATGAGATATAGAGTAAGAATTAAGTAGATTTTGTCTTTAGGGGAACTGGCTTCAACCTGATTAATCAGCTAATCAAACGTCTTTGTTTAATTTTAGTTTCCTTATCAACTTAAAAAAAAAAACTTTTCAGAGGACACCATCTGTGTAAACACAGCAGTTACAGGTAAGAGGAGACAGCTTCCTCTTTGTTCAGGAGTCTTTGCTTAAATTTTTTCCTTTTAATTATGGCTCAGCTAAAGGACATAAACACATAATATTTTAACACAAAAGACATATTTTTAAATGCTAGATAAGTATTATAATTAGTTAGGTAAGTGCAGACAGAGAGCATGTCAGGCAGGAATAGCTGAGTGAAGGTCCCAAGGCAGGGAGGAATGTGAAAGGTTGTTATATTTGGACAGAGGAACATGAGGGGGAGGGTGAGAAAAGAAGTTGGAGAGATAAGCAGAGGCCAGATTATGCAGGGTTTTGAGGCCATAATAAGACTTTGGAAAATTTATCATAAAAGCCATCAAAAGGTTTAAGGCAGAGAAATGATACAATCAGATATGCATTTTAAGACAACAGATTAGATGGAGGAGATATAAAAGTTTTTGTTAGAAAGTGCTTGCATTAGTGTGTATGGCTTGGACTCAGCTAGTCGCGATGGTTAAAACAGACAAAGGGGGAATGGATTTGAAAGAGATTTAAGAGGTAGAATTTATTGGTTTGGTGGTTAATGTGTCCCACGAAAATTCATAAAGGATGGTAATATTTGTAGGTTCTACCATTTGCTTTGATTGGAAACACTGGAGAGGGAGCAGGTTTAGGTCAAATTCACTTTTGTTCATATTGAGCCTGAAGCTCTTGTGAGACATTTAAAAGGAGAGGTCAAGTAAGCAGGTCTGGAAATCAAAAAAAGATATCTGTGTACAATCTTTAAATGTAATGCTTATTGATACATAGGTGATACTTGAAGGAACGGATAGAGTAGAGGTTCTTATGATTACACAAAATCAGAGGAGAGGAGGCCTGAAATTGAGTCTCAATGTTAAATAGAGTTCCAAGTTTTAAGAGTCCAGTTTAGAAGGAATCTAATAAAGGATCCCCAAAAGAAATAACCAAAGAATGGGAAAGGATCCAGTAGGAGAGTCCTGATTGTATGTCCAAAAATACTTCGGGAAACAAATTTTCAAATAATCCCTGAGAACTTCTGAGGAATCTCAAATTTCTCTTTCAACTACAGGGAAATACATTGATTGTGACAAATCAGCCACCAGTCATCCACACAGCTAACTTTGGGGAAGATTTGTGCTAGAACACAGCCCTGCTTTCTCTCAGCGGAGAGCTCTTTCTTCTCTACAATAATGTGAGAGCCCCTCTTTAGTGGTTCTACTCAAAATTCTGTCAGAGTCAGTGCAAGGGGTAACACTTTGGAAGGATGGAAATGCCAAATGCCAATAGGCAGAGAAGGTAGGGTTCAGAATTCCCAACTTATGTTTTAGCTGTGAAAGTGTATCCAAAAGGCACTGCAATCTTCCTATTGTTGTCCAACAGAAATGGAAGATTATTTCAGGAACAGAGTTCAGGAAACCCTATGCCTGGAGTCCACCTGGCCACTAGAGGGCTCCAACCACACAGGTGATTGTTGTAGAATGCCCAGGGCTTAGAACAGTGTGTTCAAAGGCTATCTGTGAAACTAATGTATTTTTGTACATTTCAGTCATACAATAGAGTTAGTGTTAGAAACACTGACCGAGAAAAAAATAGATGAAGTGATTATATTTCCCTCTGCTTGGAGGTCTTTTCCCAACTGCATATAATTTACACAGGTTGGCAACCTACAAAATTCTTTGTTAGCAAATTATAGTGTACAATTACTTCTTAGCTCTGTTTGTCTTTGTTTCTTTACTCTCTTGTTCCTGTGAACAATTTCATCTTTCCTTCTTCATGAAGTCTGCAAAGAGAGAAAAGAAATGAAACTGACACAGAGTATGGGAAATTCTACTCTTTTCTGACCCTGTCCTACTGGTCTACCATGAACACTTTCCCAAATGCCTCTTAATAAATATAACCATTATGTAAAGTTATTTTCAGAGTCCCCAAAGCGAGATATGTTGTCATCATGCATTGTCCCCAAATTCCTCAAAGATAAGCCAACCACGTCAGACTATACTAGATTTGGAACTCGTCTATCGTAGGCTTTTCAATAGTTTTTTGAATGTCCTTGGGGCAAACTTGGGTGTGGGGCTGGAGGAATTGCAAGAAGCAGCCCTTTCCATTCCATCTCTTGGCTGGACCTACTAGCCTGTCATCCTGGGATTCCTAAGCATAGAAGTCTGATTCTGGCTGTGTATTATTCTTTGCTCTGAGAAAGGTGGGTTCTCTAGGCATAGAAATAAGAATTTTTTCTGCTTTCTTTTCAAAATGAATTGGTTCTACTTTGGAGAAAGTCCCCAGCAGACCTCTAGAGGGTGTATTCAGTATCAGCTCACAGCTTTGTTGACCCTTTTATGTTCAGGGAATTGCAGAGAAAAGCAATTAGAGCATTCAAGGTGACAGCCAGGAATATGGACTGGACAATGCAGGATAAGTGGGATCTCATTGCACTTGTTGTATCACCAGCAGTATGTGGGTGTAGTCTCTTTCTTCATCTCCTAGGGATGAAACAGAATCATGATAGTTAAATCAGAATGTGATCTAGTCTCTGGATAGCTATACATATTCCTTTCTGATGGATTTCTCCTTATTTTATCAATGCCAGGTCACTTAGAAGTATAATTTAAAACTTCCATATATGTCATTTTTGTATATATTTTATGGTACAAAAATTAAACGAAAAATACAAATGAATATATTGTAGGGTGTGAACTGATTCATTTTATTAAGCTCCTAACTAAATGTGGTATTAGCCTATATTTGAAGCCATTTAAAACATTTACAAAATGAATTTCAAATAATTTTTTGACCAAAGATCATACCAGGCAGCTAACTTGATTTGTGGATTTAACTTTGTACATTTTGCCTTTATCAATTGACATCACTTTTGATCTGAGAAGTTTTGAAATAAACTAGAATCTATAATCAGAGGAATCAAATATCTTCCCTTAAAAGCCCTTGCTGAGATGCCTCCCAAATGCTTCTTGATTGTCAATAGAAGCATTATTCACACAGTCTGAGGGGCCCCAAGGAGAAGAATATTTTGGGTAATCGAAATTGCAGGTGGATATCCTTTACTAATTACAGAGCACAGAAGTTTTTAAATTGTCAAGAGCATCATGTCTTAATTTTTTTTATCTCTTAAAAATTTTGCCATTAGAATAATGGCACTCTAAGGAAGATTTGTCTGTGCTTTCCCATCTGTTTTACTTTCTTCTACCTTTTCCATAAATTAATCACAAACAAGTTCTGGAGTCAATGGGGAGGACAAAGGTAGATGTTTCCATTTATAACTCTGGTCTCATTTCTTCATAGAGCTTTTGTTAGTTTTCAAGTGAAATTTGTTTGTGTAAGATGCATAGGCTGTGAAGGAGAGGGAAACCGTACAGAAGAAGAAAGGAAAGTTGTCAGGGAAGAGGAGATTGTGGTAAAATACCAACCCAAGTAGCCTTTCTACTTGAAGAAAATGCTATAGTTCTAGCAGAAAACGCATCACATGTAAACAGGAATGACATCATAAATCATTTCTCTTCTCTTCTTACTAATATCCAAAGCCACAGGGTCTGTCTGCTGCTGTATCTCTTCTAAATCAAGCTCATGTGGAACATTCCACTGGCTTACTGTGCCAAAGAGTCAGAGAGAATCTGACAATAAATACACATTGATTTGGTCAGCAGAATATAAGCTACCACAAAAATTGGTTGGGCAGTAATCAACTCTGGAGTTGTACCATTTATAATTCTTTGTGTTTCTATTAAATATTATGCATGGGTCCTTAAGTTAGATTCCATTCAATGTTACGGTGAACTACTGACTGCATAGATCTGTTTGCCATGTGGGTTAAAGCCACCTGTTGAGTATCAGGGAATGTAATCAAGTGATTTGCCAAGAACTCCATCAGAGATGTGTCCTGCGCATTTTTCTGAGTTGAGAACATCACCTAAATAAAGCTGATCGACCTATAGTAGTATGTACAGTAATGCACCTGACCTGGGGAACACAATGACCAGTCCCCAATATTAAAGTGTCAGTTGCATTTCTCATTTATCATAATTCCAAATTCATTTTCTTACATTCTACTTTCAGGACTTTGAAACCGCAGCTCAAACTACCCATGGATTTGATTCTTGTCATATTTCAGAACTCAAAGGGCTGACCTGAGTTTTGGGTAGAGTATAAAGTGAAAAGCATATATCCTTTAAAGACAGGTGAATACACCTTAGTGGGAATAATTTGTAATTCAAAATTTTCCTAGATTAGAAAGCAATAGTATGACAGTCGAGATTGAGACTCCGTTTATAGGGACCAAGGATTATTGTGTGGCTGTTTAATTTAGTCAACAGTACAGATGGTCTTTTGAGATACAAAGTTTAAGAAACATATGTGATTTACTATTTTTGTTTTTTTACCAATGTTTTCACAATACTATCATCTAGATGCAGCATGTGATCTGGACAGCAAAAATATTGCACAGAATTAAGCATTTTTGTATAATGTTTAGAGTTGGCTACATTATAAAAAAATCTATTTCTTGGGGGTACATGTCTTCTATTTCTCTGATGTGCAGCTGGGTGTAAACATCTAGTTACATAATCATGTTTTAAAAATGGAATTTAGTTGCATATACAGTTTTATGTATGACTGGTTATTTAAGCATTATGCGGAGTGAAGTGGTTAGTAGTTTTAAGTACATATTTTCTTGTTTTTACAGAAGGCAACTTGATACAGTCTGAAATGAGGGAGAGCTTTCTCTCACCACAAGCCTTAGCCCCCATCATGAGGAGTGGCCATCCACCCTGAGGGGTCTTGCAGCAAGCTTTGGCTCTCCAGCTCCTTTCCTGAATCTTGCCTTCCCTTTGAAGGGAATACATGTCAAGTAAAGTTAGATTCTCCTATCCAGCTAAGACAACCTTCTGCAAAATTGTGAAGCAGGTCATCTGCCTTGAGATTACCCACCTACTTTCCAGTGCCTGCCTCTTCTATTCATCAATACCAACTCAGCAACACGCTCCTCTCTCGTGTGCCACTATAGCATAGTTAGGAAAGGAGATTCAAAAATCCATTCCTAGCCAAGATGGTGGAAGCTACATCTGTTTACCATGACCCAGGGGGAAGAAGAGCATCTGGAAGAGAGCCGTCCAAGAAATGGATTCATAAAGACCATGTGGCTTCTTATACTAAACTCCTAATGTATTATATTGTCTTCTCTCCCAGTGGGTTATGAGCTCACCACTGGCAGGGCCCATGTTTAGTCTTTTTGTCATTTCTAGTATCCACAAGATGAAAAGTGGGGCTTCATTAATATTTAAATTGATGAATGAATGAATGAATGAATGTTCTCTACACCAATTCCAGACAGAATTATTCTTAGTCCTCCTCAAATACCTTCATAAAGGTATCCTCTTACTTCATGTTTTGTATCCACTCCTTACCGTCACCGCAGCGTGAGTGCTCTACACAATCCATATCACTAAGTTACCCAAAACCCATTTTGGCTATTTTCCTGGCCAGGGAAAGAATATGTCAGGAATGTGAAAAGGATGTTTTCTATTTTGTCTTCATTCGGAGTTTTTATCTTAGTTTCCTTTTGGATAGGAAATAGAGACTGTACACGAGTGTACATAATAGCCAAAAAAATGCTGTGAAGGAAACAAGCTGATATATTTGTGAGCCTCATGTCTTAATCTTTTTTCAGCTTACTACTCATTTTTTTTAATTTGACTTCTGTTTTTTGCCACATAGAGCAAAGGTTGGCAAATTATGGTCATTGAGCCAAATACGACCTGGTCTGTTCTGCCAATAAAGTTTTATTGGAACACGGCCACTCCCATTTGTTTTCTCCCCATAGTAGCAAAGCTGGGTAGTTTTGATGGAGACCCTATCTATATGCTTTTGAAGCCCAAAATATTTACTATTTGGCCCTTTAAAAGAAATGTTTGCCAAACTCAATGTATAGTAAACACAGTGTCAAATGCCACATAAAATATAAGAATATTGATTTTTTATTTCTTTGACCTTTTCAAGGAAGATTTCACACTGAAGTGTAATGCTTGTTGAGTGAAGGCCCAGGCAGCCTATGATCAAGTCCTAGTTCCATTTCTTGTAATCTTTTTGACCTCACACAGACATCATGAGGATGTCTGCTCAGACCTCTTCCAAGAGAACCTGCTACAGGGGGCATAGTTGGCTGGTAGCCTCCAGGATACTGCATCTTTGTATCCAGCATGAAGCTGGTGCCGAGGGCACACTTCCCTCATGTTGCTCCCAGACAATAACTGTACATGACAAGGTTAATGGTGCCTGACCCAGGAATTTTCCAGGGAGCATGTTTACTTGGGGCACCCCACCCCATTGGCCTGGCAGAAATTTTCAGATCTATGCTGTAGTTTGAGTTCTTCCTACTTGGTCCTGCCAAGTCTTCCTACTTGGTCCTGTCTAGCCCACCTCATGAGCTGAAGATTCTCCATGCCTGCTTCTTCTCTTTTCTTGTTATTTTTCAAGCATTTCCACAGTAAATTTCTTGCACATCTAAACTTATCTCAGTTTCTGCTTCTTGGAGAACTCAACCTGAAACATGACTCCTCTGGGCTTTGACTTCCTCATTGATAAAGGAAGGCCAGGAGTACCTGGAGAACTCAGGTGATTAAGCATTTGATTCTTGATTTTGGCTCAGGTCATGATGCCAGGGTCATGGGGTCAAGCCTCATGTTGGGCTCCGCCCTGGGCATGGAGCCTGCTTGAGATTCTCTTTCTCTTTTCCTATGCCCCTCCCCCTGCTCTCTCTCTCTCTCAAAAAAAAAAAAAAAAAAGAAAGCTAAAAATGATAACTATATGACAGAATTTTTATAAAGATTAAGTAAATAATGCAGACAACATTTTTGGCACAATTTTGGTGCAGTTCTTGGCACCTCCCCCCCCAACACCTACTGCCATGGGCTTTGGGAGGGCCACCAGCCAATTACTGCCTGTCCAGCCCCTCCTTCCCTCTTTTTCATCATGCAGTGACTGATCTCTGAATCTTGTGGACATGGACATTCTTTCTACTCTTCCAAACTCCTTTCAAAATTAACAATGAGTCTTTTCAGTGAGCATAGCACTTCAACACAACTGACGTGCATGAAACGTTTTCTGGCTTATATGGTACACATGTCCATTAATCTAGTCTCAGATGCTTATGTGTCTAAACAAACAATAAATAGGAATGGAATTCAAAGAGGTTTCTCATCCCACCCACCATGTATATGTATGTGGCGGCTGAGGTGAGAAGCAGTAAAATTAACAACACAGAGGGTGGAGTAATTTAGGAACAAAAATGCAGTCCTGTCCCAGAACTCCTGACAGTAAACTTTGATGACACATTTCCTGAGACCCATCAGAGGCACTCCCAAGCCTACCAAGGACAACCTTAAGCTTATAGTTTCAAACCGTGAAATCACATGCCCCCTTTATAGTTAATCACAGCAAAAAATGCTTGAAGCCTTGCCAAAGGGTGTTCGAATATCCCAGGCAAGTGAACACACAGTTTGCTTTTCTCTACGCTGGGACAGTGATCATCTGGTGTGAGGTGGGGAAGCAGCCAGCCCCAGGAGTCTCTGCCCTCCCCCATATTCCCTCCCTCATACCCAGGTTGGAATATAACCCAAGGGTTATGCCTTGTTACCCTACCCTTTGCCTAAGGCAACTCAACAATCAAGTTGGGGCAGTAACATTGTTGAGAATTATTTAAAAATCTGAAGAATAGAGACTTAGAAGTTAAAGGAAGTCATCAAAATGTCCCTCATGACTTTTTTTTTTTTTTTTTTTTTTTGCAGAAGAACTTATGTTATAGCCAGGCTTAAAGTATAGAACAGACATACAAACTATATAATACATACTATATAAACTGGGATATTAAAATAAAATGCATTCTATGTTGCTAGCTGGCCTCTAAGCAAAAATGGAAATGGTTGGAATTAAGAATTTGTGTTTCCCCTCAACAGGTCAATATTTAATGGTAGACCTCATTTTTGGTAAAGGTGCTTCACTGGTCATTGATTTGTCAGAACTGCTTATTACGTTTGTTTAAAATTCAAAAACTCTTTTAGAGTTTTGATTTAAAACAGACTATCCAGCTCTACCTCCCTCAGGACCCCCTTAGCCCTTATAACCCTCTGGGTCTCAGTTGGCTGAAAGGCCCTTGCATATACTCGTAAATATTCTGACTCCACCCTCTCATCTCTCACGTGCCCTCCGTGAGTTCCAGGAGCAGCAATAGGCTTCCTCAAATGTGCCAGGTATCATTTACTTCTGGGCCTTCACATGGAAAGCTTTCTCTGCTGGAGAACCCTTTGTCTCCCCCATTCTTTTTTTTTTTTTTTTTTTTTTTATAAAAATGTGTTTTATTTTAAAACAGGTCTATAAAAGTAGAAATCACATACAAATACAGATCACTCTGACATGTTAGCAAAATAGCTTATGGCTGGACTTGAGTTTGGAAGTACTTACTGTACATTTGAGGGCATCTGGAAATCACAGCCCAATTGGGTACTATCATCAGCCCTTGTCACTAATCTGTAAACAATAATTTCATGTAGTATATGTAACACTTTTTAATCAGTACAAAATCAAAACATAATTATTTCCTGTATAAGACCACTTTAAAATGTTCCCCCTTAGGTCTGGGCAGATAAGGGCACTTCAAATCGCTGTTTCTGACATTTGAAGAATCTGATTTAAAAACAATTAATAGAAATAACAGGTTTTTAGCTTTTTTGTTCATTTTGAACATATGGGAAGATCATCAATTTAAATTAAAAACTTAGTGTTTTGTTTTAAAGTAGAATTTAATCCTTTTTCTTCTAGAAATTATTTAAAAAAAATCACTGTTGCTATCAAAAGATTCCCCCATTCTTTTCTGTACTCTTATCCCCACCCCCTCCACCATCTTTGCCTGAATAACATTTCCTTATTTCCTTGTCCTTCCTGATTTCGTTCAGTTATCACTTTCCTTGAGCAGCTTTTTTGAGGCTCTAGCATGAACCAGAGAATTTGCTTGGTCAGGGAACTATGGCCAAATCCTGCACACCACTTGTTTTTGTAAGGAAAGTCTTACTGGAGCACTGCTATCACCATCAGTTTATGTATTGTTTATTTCTGCTTTTTTGCTCCAGTGACAGAGTTGAATAGTTAGACAGAGACCATATGGTTAGTAAAGCTGAAATATTCACTCTCTGGCCCTTTACAGAAAATGGTTGCCAGCCTGTAGTTCATCACTTTTGGAAGGTAGGTGTCTTGGAGTTTAGAAACATGATACGCACAAATATAAATCTGTAATGGAGATTAAGAGGTGATGATTTGGGCCATTAAAATTTTTACTTTGCGTGTTTTTTTAAAATAAAAAGACCACTACTATAAAATATGACTTACAAGAAATCAATTTACAATGAATATCTCAGGGAAGTATCTGTTTTATAGGATCAGCTATATCCTGAATGAAAGAAGGGGCAGCCTCCAGCTTTTATTGGGCTAGGAAACTGTCTTTTCTATTAAGTTGGGAATATCTGGAGGGAATTTAAAGTCGTGCAAATATACATTCTTATTGTGATACACAACAGTATAAAATCTGCCATTTTAACTATATTTAAATGTACATTTCAGTGACATTAAGTATGTTCACGTTTTTGTGCAGATATCACCACCAACTATCAATTTTCATAACTTTCTTCTTCCTTCAAGCCTGGAACTCCCTACTCATGAACCCTGGCAACCATCATCCCTACTTTTTGCTTCTATGAATTGACTACTCTAGGCACTTCATGTAAGTAGATTTATATAGTATTTTTCCTTTTATGACTGGCTCATTTCATTTAGCATAACATCCTTAAGTTTCATCCGTGTCATAAAATATGATAGAAGTGCCTCCCATTTTTAGGTTGAATAATATTCCATCATCTTATAAGTACCCCATTTTGCCTATCCTTTCACCTACTGATGAACATTTTGATTGCTTCTACCATGACAATTCGTCATCCTAGTGGGTATGAAGTGGTGTATTATTATGGTTTTGGAATGCATTTTCCTAATGATCAGTAATGTTGAGTACCTTTTCCTATGTTTATTGGTCATTTGTTTATCTTTTTTTGGGCAAATGTTTATTCGAGTCCTTTGTCCATTTTTTACCTGAGTTGTTATTGTTGTTGAGCCGTGAAGTTTTTTATATATTCTTTTTATTTTATTTTTTAATAATATATATTTTTTATTGAAGTTCGATTTGCCAACATATAGTATAAACCCAGTGTTCATCCTGCCAAGTGCCCCCCTCAGTGCCTGTCACCCAGTCACCCCATCCCCCCCAGTATATATTCTGGATAATAGCCTGTTATCATATATATGACTTGCAAATATTTTGTCCTATTCTGAGGGTTGCCCTTTCATTCTGTGGATAGTCTCCATTGATGCACAGAAGGTCTTAATTTTGATGTAGTCCAATTTATTTATTTTTCTTTTGTAGCTTGAACTTTTGGTGTCATATCCAAGAAATAATTGCAAATCCAGTATCATAAAGCTTTCTCCTTATATTTCGTTGCAAGAATTTATAGGTTGTGCTCTTAGGTCTTTGATCTACTTTGAGTTAATTTTTGTATGTAGTTTATGGTAAGGGTCCAACTTTATTCTTTTGCAAGTGGATAATCTAGTTTTCCCACACAATTTGTTGAAAAGACTCATTTTCTCATTGAATGTCAAGACTGTCTTGGCATCTTTGTCAAAAATCATTTGACCATATATGTGAGGATTTATTTCTGGGCTCTGTGTTCAATTCCATTGATCCATATGGCTGTCTTTATGCCAATACCACATTGTTTTTTTCTTATTTTAGTTTATAGCAAGTTTTGAAATCAGGAAGTGTGAGACCTCCAATTCGGTTCTTCTTTTTAAAAATTGTTTAGGCTATTCAGGATCTCTTGATTTTCCTTATGAATTTTAGGATGGATTTTTTAATTTCTGTAAAGAATATTTTTGGGTCAAAAGTACTTTTCTGAAAGCCTATCTACTACATGAACCAAAATCTTTTCTCCTATCCTTCCCACTGCTGTGACTTGAGTGGTTTGTTGTTATTGTTGTTGTTGTTACTATTGTTATTTTTGTTGTTGTTCTGCTTCTTTTTCACTCAACCTTTTAAATTTTATTTGTTGATAGTGTATTATCCGTGCCTTGCCTTGTCTAAATTAGAGGGTTGCACATCAGAGATAAGGTCAGCATCACTTACCTTGAGCAGTTACTTCTCAGTTGAGTCAATATCATTCTTTGGAAGTTTTTGCCTTCTCTTTGTGCAGAGAGACCATAAGCCTTAGGCATTCCACATTTCTGTGTTCTGTTGGATGGGTCATGAGAAACTCTCACTCGTGGCTGATATAAACATGGTCATATGGCTAATAATGCTTGTGTGTAGCTGGTAGGAGCGCAGCTGGAAAACATAAAGATTCAGCCTTTCTCTGCCAACTGGATTTTAATGACCAAACCACAGAGGTTTGGACTATTTAAATAAAATAGGACAAATGGAAGAAAAATCTAATATTCCTACCAAAAAAAAAAAAAAAAAACCCAACTGAAAAACAAAACAAAACAAAAAACACCAAAAGCCCCCAACTCGTGATTTGTAATCTGCAGGACTGTAAAACCAATGTTATATTTGAGAGGAAAGAAAGTGGAAACTTTTTTTGGATACGCACAGCAGCCACTATTGGAGTTTCAGTATTTGACCCAATAAACTGCATTATTAAAAATTTGCAGGCAGAAATCTCTTCCTTTTTCCTTTCGGAGGTTTGGTTTGGTTTTATTTTTTTAGCTGCCTTCCAAAAGGAATTCCAGAGTTTTTTGACAATTTTATCATTTCTGACTTAAGCCTGTTGCAAATCTCTTTGAAACAACTAGGCCCAAGGGTGGCTCAGGCAGCTGCCTGAATTCCACGCAAATGTAAAAAGTCTCTTCCATTTTAAGTGCTATACTTTGCCATAATAGAATCCAGATGCTTAAACCATTCAAAGATTACCTTTTACAGTGTGAACAGAAGCATGAATGTAAGTGTTATGTTAGAATGTAGTTAGATTCCAATTGTTACTAAGCTTTCTGAGTGTAACTTCTGAGGGAGAGTTGAGGCAGAGAAGCCTACGTAAAAGGGGACTGAAAAGGTGGACCCAGTAATGTCTTATCATGCAATCACTAGAGAGTCATAATTAGATTAAGCTGCTGCACAGTGTACATAATTAACAGCAAGAGAGACCAGGAGACTCCTTCTGAGAGTGCTAAAATAACTCAGCAAGCAGGAGCCAGGTTTCTCCTCCAGTGGAATTCATGTAATTCCCACTACGGGGTGAAACCAAGTCCTCACAACTCAAGATGCTGTCAGCTACTGTAACTTATCTTTACTTCCCAGTGGAGTGATGAGGGAGATTTCCTGTTGTTTCTTAAATGTCCTACCTGGAGTGCAGGTAAGCTCTCAAAGTCTTGCACCCTACCATTTAATTTATTGTGGATACGCTGGCACATACCCTGTTTTCATATCCATGTTCAGTGATGTCTGTGCACACACACTAATGTTTACCAATACCAACTGTTATATCAGAATGACTCATTTTTTTCAGCCATAAGAATGCCTGATGGTTAAACAGCAGACTAACCCAAAGCATAGCCAGTGTAAATATTTGCATGACATAAATTGTCTAGTGACTTTTGCCTTTAGGACAAGCAAGGGCACTGTTTGCAAATTCTCAGTGACCAGTCTGTGAATGGTAGAGCTAATTATTTTTCTGAAAAAAAAATGGGTAGAAATAATTTGTGCTATTTTGTATTTGCAAGCTTCATCAAAGGGCATTAACTATGCAACCACTGGATATCTCAGAATTGAGAGTTCATATTCAAGACCAAAGATGAAGAATCCTGCTAATGGTCAAAAAAGCTAAGAGCTTTCTGTTGACATCCCAATGGCTTCACCTGGGGATCTAGGTTTTCTTAGTTGGAATGTGAGGAGGTTGGACAAGATTTCTAAGTTCTCCTCTGCTTCTAATATTTTATGTTTCTAAAAATCCTCAAATAAGGACAGACTCTGAATAGGAAGTGTTTCTCATATAAATATGATTACAAAGGTTCCCTGCCCGAGAATCTTTGATAATGAAATGATTGCTCTTATCATTTCACGCATTGTGTTGTCTGAGATTTGGTCAGGAGAGTAGTCCTTTGGGATAAAACAGGTATTGCGTCTTCAGAAGTTTTGATTGGAAAGGCAGTTGTGCTAGTAGGTGGGGTAGTACTAAGTTATTATTTCCTACTAATTTATTAACACGAATTTGGATCCTCAGAGACTGGAACTAAGGAACCATGTGTAGTGGTATTCAAAGAAAAGGAGTATTGATGGGAAGACCAGATAGTTGGCTTCAGACAGAGAGGTGGAGAAATCTGAGAAAATGAGAGTATATTAAAATTATTTATTATTATTATTGAGGCATTCTTTGTGAATTAAATAGTATTCATCCAAAGGCACAAAAAATTACTGATAGAATGTTTTTCATTAGTCAATGACTTTGTTTCGTTCTCAGGAAAAGCAGTAGAAATTTATATCCCTCATGCCTCTAGAAGGACAGTCCTCCATTCCATGTGAAGATTTCCATACTGTTGGAGGAAGGTTACTCTTTTTTTTTTTTTTTTTAAGGTTACTCTTTCTTAAGGGACACCAAAGATAAGTGCTTGGTGGAGACCAAAACATGGTAAGGAGACAAACAGTAGGGTTCATGAACCCTGCCCTTTTTTTGGTGCTCTTGTGTTGTGGTGCAAGGTAAAGCTTACCTGCAGTTCAGTGCTGCAAGAAAGGCAGAAGTAAGGAAACACATATTAGTTGACCAATACCTTTCTGACCATAGCTATTCTAAACATTTTGCAGTATGTATTTAAGGTCCAGAGACATTAACTAATCTTCCTAGGGTGGTAGAGTCACGAACGGATAGAACCGTTAATTGACCATGCTATTACTTCTGCATTATGAAAGTATGATTGTATGGGAAGGAATTGCCTTCTATACTTCTTCTCATTAATACAAGCCTGAGAGAGAGGCCAGGAAGTTAGAGTGGACAATTATCTTAGTTGAATCCTAATTTTTTGGCCCTTTATTTAGGATGCTTGGAAAAGTTAGCAAGGACATCCTTCATTAGTGAAGAAGTCCTATATAACACAGATCTAAGAGGCTGTTCACTTTCTCAGAAGTGTGGTGCCAGCTCAAGGCTCTTCACAATTTGGTCCCAAAGCAATTTCCAAATCTCATTTCCAGGTTTCCCTCTCCTGTACTGCTTGGTGGTGCTTGGTATTTTTAGGCTTCCTTATGTGATGAGACAAAAGGGTTGAATTCGTGAGAGTCCGCAGACTTCCTGCAGATAAGAAACTTAATATTTCCTTCCCCCAATTTTGGAGAATTATTCTGTTTCTGAATGTTTAGAGTGCAGAATTGGGAAATAGGGCAATAAACAAGTGCATCAAAGTGGATGGAGGAAAGGGGGATGAAGAGAAAGGTCCAAGTCACCTGAATCAGGTGTCAGGAGAGAAGGAACAAGAGTTAAAGAGGGTCAGCATTTATAGGGCTTGAAGTGAGACAGGATGTTTCAAGGAAAGGGAACAGTGTGAGTGGGGTGGGATGTGTGGGAGAGAAAGAATTCTTTTCAGATAGGAGAATGGGAGCCTCCTCAAGTAGTAGGGAGCTGAATGAAGAACTGGGCAATCTGGCAGGTCTTGACAAGTGTTGCTAGGGACAAGCACTTAGAGCTCCTCTAATGCTCTTTAGAGCTGTAAGTTAAGATGAAATTGCTTCTCTTAGCATGCTCCTCCGAATGTGACTCACCCCAGGACTGACTCACTGAGTCATAGCTGCAACAGCACCACACTTACCATTGCTTATGCCCTTGCTGGGCATGAAATACCCTACTTTTTTTCTGCCAGGCAATAGTTTGCTTTTTCTTCAAGGACACATTCAGTATCTTTCTGGAGCAGTTCACATTGCACCATTCTTCCTCAGTCCAAGCAATCACTCTTTCTTGAGCACTCCAGAAACACTTTCTAAATTACCTCCGGTATAGTACTTACTGCAGTCTGGCACTTTATATATGGGGATACATTTGTTTTCTTCATATGTCTTGGCTTGATTGGGTTTGTATCCTTAGCATATTGCAAGATGCAGTGAATGTTGCATATGACCAGGGACGTATTGTACTAAATTGAGCAAATCAAAATTCAGTCTGGTCCCAATCAATTCAAATATTCAAGTTTGTACTGTACACGGGTCTTGATGTACTAACATTCACATACAAGATTTGAAACATTTTATACAACTGGAATAAAAAATGTTAGTAAAAATCTACCTTTATTTATTTATTTTTCATTTTATCCACAAGAAGCCAGAATGCTGATGTGACAATTCATAAGTCTTAAGTAGTCTTTTTTATTGTCTCTGTTTCACATGTATCTAAATCTGTTATTTGGGAAGGTTACATGAAAGTAACAAAAAGAATGTTTAAAAAATATTGTCAATATTGTCTGATTTTATTTAGTTTCATTACTAAGGAGATTTGTCTGCCCACCCTTGTTCAAAGTTAAAGGAGCCTGCTCAAATTCTTTTGGGACCTAAGTGGAATATCAAGAAATATAGAAGGAGTACACTTTCCATTCTTGCTTGGAAATATATTTGTATGATACCAGGTTTGTGGTAGTAAAATGAAGTGGTTCACCAGGTCATTATAGTCACTGCTACCCAAACTCCGTTTCTACTTTAATGACACAGACACTTCAAGATTGTTATGGTTTGAATTATATGCATGATTGCCTTAATTCTACTCTTTATTTGGAATGATTGAGCATCTTGTCTTTGGGACCACAGCAGACATGGTGGTTCAGCCAGGAACCTTAATCCCATTTTCTCTTGCTGACAAAGCCCTCCAATCCTCCACCCCCGCCCCATGTTGTACTTGGGAATCTACCCCTCTCCCATTAGACTCATGATGAATGACTCTCTCCAGGTCAAGGAGTAAAGCTAAATTGGATAAACCAGCAATAATTTATCTCAATATGGGTATAGGTCAGGGATATAACTATGGCCAAGGAGACACAGGGATAGTATTCTGGAGGGTATCCAGGAAAGATTTCCTTTACTTCTTTTTAAAAAAATATTTTATGTATTTATTTGAGAGAGAGAGAGAGAGAAGGAGAGCAAGCAAGCACATGAGCAGAGGGGAGGGTCAGAGGGAGAGGGAGAAGTAGGTTTCCTACTGAGTAGGGAGCGCAATGTAGGATTCAACAATCACATGACCCTGGGATCATGACCTGAGCCAAAGGCAAAAGCTTAACCAACTGAGCCACCTGGTTTCCTTTATTTCTAAGTTAAAGTAAAAATGATAAAAGTATGAAACCATCTTTATACATTTTAGTGCCTGGTTTTGATATTTGTAACTGCCAAAGAACAAAGTTGACGGGCTGAGGATTCCAGAACAAAAAGATGGAAAGAACCTGCATCCTTGGTATTATCTTTGAGCACTGAATTATGTAGTCCTAGGGTCATTCCATCTTAGCACTAAATGCTAGGTGAGATGAAGAATATGCTTTATTGTCCAAGACAGATAGGCTTTTATGTTTTTATTATTTACTGCCAAAGGGATGTTAACTGACCTAGAAAAAGAAGGATATAGGAAAAGAAGAAAGATATAGTTCATATTTCATCTTATAATTTAATAAGAGAGAGTAAATCCAAAAAGGAAATGAAAGAAGAAAAAACATAAAGTCATAGATCAAGTAGAGGATCTTAACTGTTTTTGTCCATCTTTGTCAGTCTGGTGAAGTCTATGCCCTTCTCAGACAAATATTTTTAAATAAGTAAAATAATAGGCTCCCCCAAATATTATATTTCAAAAGTTCTTCAGATTCAGAACCCTAGAAGGAAGTATAATTAAATATGACACTTAGCATTCTTTTTCATGGAATTAGGCTCTCAGAATCAGCATGACTTACATACTCAAGCCCAGTGCCAACTTGTTCAATGGCTAAAAGTGAAAAGTTCAGTGAAACCAATTATCTTGTGTTTCAACCTTATAATGCATTTAACTTCAAAAAATGAACTGAATTTAAAGAAGTTGTTTTCCCATATACACATTACCAAAGTTGTCACCGAGTTAAGAAGTTATTTTCCCCCCATTTTCTGGATGTAAAGATGTTCACAAAGGACAGTTACTTCCCTCCTTAACTGAAAGAGCTGTGCAATGGAGTGTATTATTGGTCCCAACTATATGCTACCTCTCCTCCCCTGTTCATGAGACCTATCCATGCAGATTTCTTCCCTGGTCTGCTTTCCATGATGAGATTATACTTCATGCCCCAATGATACCAAGCTTGGCCATATGACTTGGTATGGCCAACAGGGTATGAGCAGAGGTAATATGTACTAGCTCCCAGCTGAAGCTATAGAGTATTGTGGTTTTACCATCATTATCTTTTCTCTGTCATGAGAATGTAATGTACTAGATGGCATCACTCCTTTAACCCAGATCCTAGAATGAAGACATACAAAGCAGAAACTGGTTCATGGATGACAAGTCACATGAGCAAGAAATACGCTTTTGTAGCTGTAAGTCACTTAGATTTCAGAGTTGTTTACTACTCTTCATGAAAAGTAATTAATACAAGTTGATATTTATGGAGAATCTTTCGAATTTCTTTACAACCATCCCTTTTCTCTGTTACCATGGAATTTTGTTATATTTTTAACTCCTTTTTAGTATCAGACTTATTTTTTCTCAAACTATAACACCAGATGGACACTTAAATATTCATTATCATTTACAATTTTTTTTTTTTTGGTAAGGTTTCTTTTTTTCTTGCTGGCAGCGTAGTGAGTTTCACAGTTATGACCTTTATTAGACAGAACATGAGTGAAAGAGAAATGGATTATATTGTTAGATAGGTCACTCCCACTATAGCAACATGATATGGACCCACCCTGAGGCCAAAATATCTAGATGAGGCCTTTTCAGTTGGAGGAATAACCAACCAGAATTGAGAGAAAGCTATATGCACAAAATTAAAAATCTAGATTAAATTTTAAAATTTAGTCAATCATCTTGATTTTTAAGAATCTATTGCACACACGCCCAATCTCCAGATACCGAAGTCTAAAGTTATCATCATGAGTGGTCTTAGCCATATTGGCTAAAAGTTTATGGCTTCATCAGATCAAAGTTGAGGCTTTCAGAGATACTATCAAGACAAAGATAGCAATTTTCTAAGAATAGGAAGAAAATTTTAAGTCAAAATTTCACCGCTGTTCTGGAAGATGCTGCCCATGATTCCCATTTACCATGGCAACATTTGTGCTTCTGACTTGTTTGATAAATTTTTTTTATGACTAAACATGGAAAGAATTTTGGTTTTGTGGAGCACTGTCAAGAAAGGAGAAGAGGGGGTCTGTTTGGGCTCTGTTCCCAGGTCTAAACTTTGTGGAGGCATCCAAAGAAGAGCTGTTACTAATTGACATTGACAGTCAAATGAAACAGGTCAACTCCTGGTGATCCAAGGCAGTTTATTCAAGTCCCAGGCAACTCAGGTTCTCTTATTCCTCTTGTTCAATGCCTTCCCTTATGTTGTTTGCTCTTTATTAACACTTCTACCAGAAAAGCAGAAAGTGTATATCCAATTGCCAAATAGCTCAGGCATAATGAATTAGTGTAACAGATTCTAAATCACTGAGATCTAAAAGATATATATTAATCATATAATTTCATGCACAAAAGTGTGCTGATCATTATGAATTGACTGGAAATCATTTACATAGAGATCCAACTGACCTCCTTCCCCCTTGTTTAACAGATGGTCACTTACTCATCCTGTAAGACAAGGTTCCACCATCACCTTTCTGTGAATCCTTGCCACATTCTTAGCCAGTTGATGGATAATTCTTCTGGGTTATTTTAGGACTTTATATCTACCTTCATCATACTTTTACTATAGTACTGTTGTATTGTGCTGCCTTGTTTTCAAATATAGGATATAACAATACTATGACAAAATAATAAAAATAAATAAGTATCTGATGCAACTATTAGATTTACTGAACACACAGGAAAGAATCCAAATATGTTGTTTGACCACTCTTCGAATACAGAAGCGTACAGTTTAACTGACTTTTCCAACTAATTATTTGTCAGTGGTTTCATACGGATGTAGCTTAAATAGGCAACTTGACTCTTGGTGGAATTCACAAAAATGATACCCTGACTGGGGCACCTGGGTGGATTAGTCGGTCAAGCATCTGACTCTTGATTTCAGCTCAGGTCAGGATCTCAGGGTCATGTGAAATTAAGCCTTATTGGATCCACACTTAGGACAGAGTCTGCTTGTGATTCTCTCAAGAGAGACTCTCCCTCTACCCCTCCCTTCACTCACACTCTAAATAAATAAGTAAATAAATAAATAAATAAAATCTTTTTTTAAAAAGAATGATACCCTGATTAGCCTAAAAACCTTAAAGACTCGAAATATTCTATATGGTTCCAATACAAATTTTTATATGAATAAATCCAAATAGAGACTGTTTACCCACCTACTATTTGTTTTGCCCACGAAAAAAGTAGGAGTGATTCTTCTGCAAAAGTGATATATTTGTTTTTTTAACTTATATTCCAGTTTGTTTGTTCAGCATATATTTGTTGAATATCTTCTCTGTGCCTGGAAAATTATGGGGCTTACATTTTATTGAGAGAAAGCTAAAAAGTAATCACAGAATCAAGATCAGATGTTAGTAAGATCTCTGAAGACAAGACAAACAACAAGATGAGATAAGGAATGGCTAGGAAGCTATGGCTACCTCAGAGAGACTATCAGGGAAAGTTCCTAGAATCATACGAAGGAGCTAGCTATGGAGAGCCTAGGGCAGAGGCCAGAGTGCTAAGGTCACAAAGTGAGAATGAGAATTAATTAGGGAATAGAGGTAGGTGTATTATGGGAGCTAAGGTGCTTGTGTCTGCAAGTAACAGTACTTAATTCAAACACTGAAGAGTACTTGTTATCACACTGGACAAAGATTAGAGTCATTCCGTTGTTCCATGACATTATCAAGAACCTGGTTCGGCCTGTTATCTTTGTTCCTCAGGGAGGTCCCTTTGTGGGCAAAGTGAAATGGGCTAGCAGGAGAAAGACAAATAATTCATAGCTATAACTTATATATGGAATCTAAAAAATAAAATTAAAAAGTCAAACTCTTAGAAACAGAGATGAGAAAAGTGATTCCCAGGGGCTTGGGAATGGAGGGAAGTAGGAGAGACTGGTAAACAGACCAAACTTTCAGTTATAAGATGAGTAGAGTCCAAGGATCTACTGTCAAACACAGTGATCATGGTTGATACTCTGTATTTTATCGTTGAAATCTGCTAATAGAGTAGAACTTATGCATTCTCATGAAAAAATAATAACTATAAACAAGTAAGTCTGTGAGGTGTAGACGTCTTGATTAACCAGATGGCAAAAGGCATCTAGTGCCACAAGGTGTTTGTGTATCAAATCACCACAATGTACACTTTAAATATATTGCAATTATATGTGTCAATTATACCTTGATGAAGCCAGAAAAATAAACAACGCGGAAAAATTATCAATTAAATATCTTACATACTTTTTTTGGTGTTAAGTCTTCAAAATCTAGTATGCACTAGCCACATTTCAAATGCTTCATAGCTCCATGTGACTAGTGACTACTGTATTGGAAAGCACAAGGGTAGATAATGAAATATGAAGAGGCAGGAGAGGAAGCAGGGAGTAGAGAATCCTGGCAAGAGTCCCAGTCAGAGACAGTGGTGTGTTGGACTGTGGCAACGTCAAGGAATATGAAGTGAAGTCAATGATTTTGATATATACACATTTGGACATAAAGGCAATTAGGCTTGCTATGATTTCTGCCATTTACTGGTTGTGCGATCTTAGACAAATAACCTCTTGAAGGCCAGTTTGCTCTTTTGTCAAGTAATAATAATATAGTACCCTTCTCCCCCATTTGAGAGAATGGGATGACATAATCCATGGAAAGCTCTTATCACAGTTTCTGGAACAGATTCAGCTCTTTAAAACACGCAAGTGGTGTAAATAAAGAACTGTAAGGTCTCGGGAGGCAGAGAGTATTGCTGAAGGTAGTAATCAAAGAAAGTCACTTTTCTTTCAATACATTGAAGTCATATTTATTCTCCATTTTCCTCCTTGACATTCTTAAAAAAAACTTTTTTAATTAAAAAATTATTTATTTATTTGACAGAGAGAGAGAGAGAGAGAGCACATGCGCACAAGCAGGAGAAGCAGTAAAGGGAGAAGCAGGGCTCCTTCCTGAGCAGGGAGCCTGATGCAGGACTCGATCCCAGGACCCTGGGATCATGACCTGAGCTTAACTGACTGAGCCACTCAAGTGACACTCTTTTTTAAAAAAATTAGTTTATACCTTTTGGCCCCCTTTACCTATTTTGCCCACTCCCCACTGCCCCTCATCTTGGCAATCACCACTATGCTTTCTGTATTTGTGAAACCAGAACAAAAAAAGTAACTCTTAAACAGATCCTTGAAGAGTAAGTAGACTTGAGCCAGACAGACGTGATAGAAGCAAGTGCACTCAAAGGAGGCATGGAATTAGCAAATCTCAAGGTACACGTAGGAAATGGCAGGTTGTTAGATTTGAACCAAATGAAAATTGAGTAGAAGGGGCTGGAAGATATGACTGGAGAGTGCTATGGCATAGGGTATGTCGGCTCTCAGCTAAGAAGTTAATTTTATTGTACAAGTACTGAGAAGTTGTGTTCTAATTTAATCAGAGGAGTGACATCAAAATGATACTTTGGTAACATCATCGAGTTCAGTTGTGCACAGAAGAGATTCGAGAAATGAAACAGTAGACTCAGGAGAACTAACCAAGAAGCTGCTGTGGTCATCCCGGTGTGAGACAGCACAAGAATGGGTGAAGAGCTGAATGCAAAAATATTACAGATAAACATTTTATCGCCGTGTTTTCTATTCCTATGTCCAAACTTCTTTGTAGAATTCCATTCTGTTTACTTAACACCAAGTTCTTCACTGTTCTCAAAAGTGAAAGGCTACGCAGGCTCACAAACATATCTAACACAAGTATTAAATGTATAAGCAAAAAAAGATTTAGAAATAAGATTTATCCCGCATTATTGGGAAATCAATTATCCATACATGTTCATCTTCTGGTCCCTGGAACTTTTTTCCCTTTGAACACCAAATGCTTTAACAATTGTATTTATTTTGGTTGCCTACATGTCTGGTTTAATTTGTTATGTAGCAACTGGCTATTAAGTGAGTTGTATGGAAAACCTGTGTGAGGGGTGGAGTGGAGTGGGTGACTTATGTTAATGGAAGGAGCAAGGGACTTGGATTAGAAATATACACACTATTTCCTTGCTACGTGATCTTGGACAAGTCACTTCATATCTCTGGGTATCAAAATGAGGTGATTGAAGTAAAAGATCTCAGAGTCCTCTACTTAGTGTAACATTCTATTAGTCTATCAAAACAGAGAAATGAGAGGTTTCAAGGGCATTAACATTTCGTTTTAGTATCCCTCAGCGTGTTACTTGCTTGAGAAAACTGGCCGAAGTAGAGGGGCAAAGCTTGCATGCTTATCTCTCTAAATGAAGGAGAGATTAACTGTTTTAGGAAGATTTGATTTACTTCTCAGAAATATAAAAATTGACACCGAAAGGTGGCATTTGCCAAAACAGAATGTTTTTAAAATCAAAGATTCTCGCCAAGCTCAATCCCTCTAAGAGTCGAGTTCTCGTTTCCCCTCACTGTTGTCATAAATAATGTGAATAATAATTTTCCTGTAATAACACCTTTTTTTTTTTTTCTGGAGCCATTGCATGTTACTATTGGAAAAGCAACTTTTTCAATTTCTAAGAAATGAGGCTTTACTGAGAAAGCTCCTTGGACTTCTGAGATGTCAAACCAACCCTTTTTGTTCAAGTATTTTACAAGTTTGCTGGTAAGTTGAGTGTGAAGGACTCCAAAGCCTGGGTTTAAAAGCTGATGAGAAAGTGCCTGGTAAAGCACATTCCTTCATTCTCTAGCTCTCAACACAGAAAGAGTGTGAGATGTGCAGCCACTTGAAAAATTAAGATGCGTATACTCCCCAACAAATAAAACTATTTTGATGGGTGATTTGAAGAAAAAGTCAGCTTTAACATTTCTTTGCAGTGAAAGAGAAAGTGAGTCATACAACTAGAGACCTGGACAAGGTAAAGGGTCAGGTAATCCATTCTCCCCACATTAGCTCGAACCTTCTCAGTCCTCATATGAAAGAAGATAGGGCATAGGGAGCCTAGCAGCCTGTTTTCTAATTTAGGGTCTGGAGGGCTGATGGCAGTAAACTTGCCCTAAATGGACCTTTTGTAGCTGACCTCGTATCAGAGAATTAGGATTGATATTACACGTGCACATGCACACTTGCACATATACTTTGCACATATCCAAAGTTCAGCTGTTATGAGAAAAGTGTCCTTTGCTGAATATTTTGTTGACTATGCAGAAAGAGAATAAAATTGGATTTTAGTTTTTAAGTAGTCTTATTAGAACATTTTCTTTTTCTCATAAATTCTCATTTTATATTTTCATCATCTTTTGCTTTTTTATTCACAAAGCAGAAAGAAAAAGGGAAGAAGCAGCTCATCCTCACTAGGGGAACTTGCCCAAACATGGCACTGATGTGTTTTTTTTTCCACAAGAGCCCTCTCCTCTGGCTATCATGGAACATGCTCTCGAAAAGAGGCTCATCATGCCCTTTTGTGAAGATAAGGAGTCTGTGGATTTTGTTTTATGAGATGTGGTGTGAATTTCTGAGGAAGTTGTCCTCTTGGTTTTCTCTTTTGGGTTCTGAAATATATATTGCATGAGTATGTGTGTGTGTATGCGTGTACACGTGTATGAACTTGCATACACAAATCCTTTTCACTTCCATTTATTTAGCTAACACCCTTGAGAGCTCATTCTCTGCCTCGGATTTCTGTGGGAGTTGGATTATGAGGAGGAATGATAATAATTATGATCTTGTCTCTCATCGACCTTATGATTTTACCTGGGGGCAGATGTTTGTCAAATGACTACACCAATGTCTCTCAGCCTGTAAGTGCGAACTGCAATGAATGTTTCGAAGGCAAGCCTCACAGCCCTGTGAATCTAAAGAGAAGAATGACAAGCCCTAAGAAGCAATGGTATAATCAATAAATTCGGCACTAATGGAGGCAGGGAGAACTAAAATTTATCACCAAGAAAGTCTCGTCGTGCAAAGTCTTCCAGCTAGATTCTGAAAGTTCTCGAAGTTGGGCAGTTTAGATAAGCTTTCAAGATTCTGAACTTGAACCTGGTATGGTTTGTGGTTTCCCTGTCACGATGCAAAGCTCTTGCTGGCAATAATCCATTATCAACAATGCTCCCTTGGAATTTCTTCTGTGTGAAGAGATGGGTTGACAATCCTGATTGGCTTTTCCACCGTGATTGTCTTGTGTTGTTTTGGACGCCATGGAAGTTCTCACTGAGTCTTGCCAGACCCTAGGTGAACAGGGATGACTACTGTCACAGGAGGAAGTCTTGATGCAGGTAAGTGTAGATGCCCACACACTTACCTTTCCGAGCGCTATATAACCAGATATCATGCCCAGCTCCAGCCTTGTGGCCTTTTCATAACCAGCCCTTTTATGTGTTATGTGTAAAGTTTGAAAGAAAGCCGTCTTTGACCACCACGCCACAGAAACGATGGTTTTGATTCCAGGTGTGTCAGGTAATAGAACATTTTGGACTTGCATTTTTTCTTTACAATCAGTTTATATCCCTTCAGTGACATTTTCATTACTTTTGTGTGTCTGTTTGTAGATTTTTTTCTCCCTCCATAAGCACACGGGATGTTATTTGTTATGCACCCCATGTTTATTTTAAGAAACTGGATCATTAAATCCACATCCCATGTTTTAGCAAATGACCTTCAAGTATAAAATGAGGTGAAGGTTGTTATTTTCAAGAAGAAAGGAAAGCTTTGTGAAAGCCCATACTGGGTGAATTTTCCAGTATCTGCCGCCGTTTTCCCATTGTTCACAAGAAAACTGCTTGTCTAATCTCCAAAGCAGTGGTTGTTTTATGCTCTATGAGAGCCCAATCCCCCAAATAATGAGGCTGATGTAACTCTGGGGACAGTCAAAAGGGGATAAATCCTGATGTAAGAAAACAGAGTTCACTTTATATATCCTTTAAGAGGTTAAGACTATGGTGATGCTCAGAAGAATTTGCCACACTGCTGATGTAAGCACAATGCTTTAAAATGGTCTTGTCACACCCGTGGCATGATTAGTAATTAGCCAGAAATGTAAATAGTAGCTCAGCAAATCTCTTTATTATATTAAAAGTGAATTTAATTGCCAGGAGTTTGTTTTGCTTTTTTGCTTTTTCAAGTATGATGTAAGACTTCTCCAGCTGGAAAAGCCCTTACTTGCTGACTTATATGGACATTAATGTTGTCTGAGCTCTGGCCTTGTTTCCTACATTAGTTTCATGCCACTGAGGAATTGCCTTTATCAATAAAATCCTCATTTTGCAACTACCGCAAAGACGCAGCGTGGTCCCTCTTGGCATAGCTGAGGTAGGATCACCCAGATAACTGACCACTTCTCATGGGACATGTGGAATCTGGTTGCTAATGATGGTGTTCTCTGCTGTTCTCTGGAGCAATTGAGTATTCTAACTTAATAGATGCTATTTTGTACTAAGGGCTTAATGGTATGCATTTTCCCTCTGGCTATTAGGTTATTATTTCATTCCCTCTCTGTCCACGTATACAGGTGGAATTAGCAGAAAGCCATTTTATTGTATTTATTATTATGATGATTTTAAAGATTGAGAGAGAGAGAGAGAGAGCGCATGTGTGTGAGCACTGGGAGGGGCAGAGGGAGAGGGAGAAAATCCTCAAACACACTCTCTGTTGAGCGTGGAGTCCATCTGAGGCTCAATCCCAGGACCCTTAGATCCTGACCTGAGCTGAAATCAAGAGTCGGATCCCTAAATCAACTGAGCCACCCAGGTCCCCCAGTAGAAAGCCATTTTAAAAATGAAAACTATCATAATAGGTCAAATCCATGGATAAAAGTCGCACTTTCCAGTCTCTTCATTTCCAGGGTAATCCTTTATCATCTGTGGGAATAGGCTTTTCTTTGGGACATTAAGTAGGCTATTACTGTTTGCTTGGGAATCCACAGTCACAGTTTTCAGTAGGTACTCAGGAGAAGAGAAACAGCAGGCTACTCCCAGGAAAGAAGCAGGCACATCATTCTGGTTATACAGAGTAAGGTTCACTCCTGAAGAGGCCCTGGAGAATCCCCAAGCTTCTGTGACATTCATGCTTCACAAGTCAGCTTGGAAAATACATGTAGAGACATGGCACTCAGGAAGTGCCCACTAGGTTCGAAACCAAAAATGAACATGCGCGTGTATAAATGAATGCTAAAAAAAAAAAGCCCTACAAAATTCTTACAATCTACTTGATGTCACAAGGTCCCCATAAAAGTAAAAGACATATAAGTGTTGGTGCAATGAAAACATGAACAAAGCAACTAGTTTAATAATGCAGTGGGAGAGAAAAAATGAACTGGCAAGAGTAAAGTGAACTACTTTATAATGGCTGCTGAATTCCTATACTCTCCACCTGCCCTTGCTTTGCATTGGCTCTAAAGGGACACTTATGACCTATAAAAATAAACTCCGCTCAGAGACAGCTTAGCCAAAGGTGCAGCACATACATTTGTCTGGGGCAGTACATCCTGTGTGTGTGTTGGGGGGGCAGAGATCATAGATCAAGGGAACCCAGCTCTATGGTATCTCAAGCACTTGCCTTTGGCATAACTCCTGACCCAGGGCACACTCAGTGGACACACATTCTGCTCAGGAGAATGGTGCAAGTAAAAAGAAGTAAAAAGTATCAATATTGGAAGAGAGAAAATGGTCTTCATCTCAAGAAAGCATTGATATGCACATAGACAATCTCAAGGGATTTCCAAAAAAACTACTATAACTACTAAGTGAATTTACCCAGGTCACAGGATACAAGGTGAATAACCAAAAATCCATCATGTCCTCAGTGCTCCTCAGCAACCGAATTCCTACAAAACAGAGTCCACATGAGCCACACCCCTAACCACTTGGTACCACACTGGTTGCTATCATTCTCTGCCTGTGATGTGTAGGCATGCGCCATCAGCATCCCTCCTCCAGGACTGCAGCCCTCACTTACCCAGCACTGGCGGACTCCTCAGCTCTAAACCAAGTCCTCTCTGGGACTTCCTGTGACTGAAGAAGCTTGCCTCGCCCCAGGCCAGAGTTCCTTCTGAAGACAACCTGCCCCAGAGACTGATTGATTAGCAAGCACGCAGCCCTGGCATTCTTGCCTCAATATGCAACAACCTTGTGTGGCCATTTCAGCTCCTGAGCTCCCAACGTTACTAATTGGCTGAAGCCTGTATTGCAGCTCAAGTCAATTCACCTTCCCTCTCTGTCCCATTCTGACCCTGCTTTCTTTCTTTCTTTCTTTCTTTCTTTCTTTCTTTCTTTCTTTCTTTCTTTCTTTCTCTCTTTCTTTCTTTCTTATTGGTGTTCAATTTGCCAACATATAGAATAACACCCAGTGCTCATCCCATCAAGTATCCCCCTCAGTGCCCATCACCCAGTCACCCCCACCCCCCACCCACCTACACTCCCACATAGGTGTGTTTCCCAGGGCTCTCCCTGGTAACTTCCTGCCCACATCTCAGATTCTATCTCCCAGGGAATCCAGATATAGACTATAAGCCATGTGAGGGCAAAGAACAATAGTTATATGGCTTCTAGACCCCAAATTCACAGTAAGCTCCCCAATGAATACTTAGTATCACTGAGACTCTTGAGCAGAACGTGTCCTAGGACTTCCAGTACAATGTTGAGGTGAAGTTGGTGAGAACAGACATCTTTGAAAGTTTCAATCTAAGATCAAGAGCAAGTCAGTCTTTCACTACTAAATGTTAGATGCAGGTTTTACCTCTATTCCTAATTTGCTGAAGGGATTTTTAACATGAGTGTGTATTGTATTTTATCACACATTTTTACTGTATCTATTGAGCTGATCATACAGTGTCCCAAGGTTTACTTATTCATTCACCCATCAAAAGATATCTTGGTTGCTTCTGGATTTTGGTGACTATAAATAAGTCAGTAATAAACATCTATAATCAGGTTTTTGTGTAGACATAAGTTTGCAAATCAGTTGGGTAAGTACCTAGAAATGTGATTGCTGGACTGTGTGATAAAACTGCTCAGCTTTGCAAGAAACTGCCAAATTGGGATGCCTGGGTGGCTCAGCGGTTGAGCATCTATCATTGGCTCAGGGCATGATCCCAGAGTCCTGGGATCGAGTCCCACATCGGGCTCCCTGCATGGAGCCTGTTTCTCCCTATGCCTATGTCTCTGCCTCTCTCTTTCTCTGTGTCTCATGAATAAATAAATAAAATCTTAAATAAAAAAAACCCTGCCAAACTGTCTTCCAAAGTAGCTGCAACATTTTCCGTCTCCATCAATAATAAACCACACATTAGTTGCTCCACATCTTTGCCAATAATTGACAACCATCCTAATAGTGGGCAGTGGTGTCTCATGTTGTTTTAATTTACATTTCTCTGATGCTATATAATGCTGAACATCTTTAATAGGCTTTATTTACCATCTGTATATCTTCTTTAGTGAGATATCAGTTTTAATCTTCTTTCCTTTTCGAAGTTGGATTGCTTGGTTTCTAAGTGCTTAGTTCAAGTCTTTTTAACATTCTTTGCGGTGATATGGGAAGCATGCAAAACACACTGCCACTGCATCCTGAAATACAGTGGTGGTTTCAAGGCAAAGCACTTGTGTGATTGTTTGAGTTGCAAGTTGAACTAGCTGCTTTTTTCAGAGAACACCAGTTTCACTTGGGGAAAAAAATAACCACCAAAAAATGTGCATAATTGGAAGTCATTATCACAAAAATTAACGGCGAGGAAGTGTAACTCTGAGAAAGCAACTGCTGTTTTTTGTTGTTGTTGTTGCCAATGATAACATTTAGATTCACAAGTGAAAATTAGAATTTTGGAAAATTTTATCCACCATGGTGGGCTTCAAACTTCTCTCTTGTTGGTAGTGATGTTGGTAGTGATGTTAACAAATGGAATTTTTGATAATGTATAATATGATACATCAACATTCAGAACAGCTGCTTAATTCAATATAGCAAAATTTTCTAACTGACCAATGTATAATTTAACAAAATTATGTATGGGTAAATTATCCATTCAAAATGCAAAATAGGTTAATGGATTTTAATGCAGCTAGTGTAAGAAAAGCTCGAACTACCAGTGTTCAAGTTCTGGCATACTATCAAAGAAAAACATCCACAGTTATCTGTAAAGACTATAAAAATAGTCCTTCCTTTTCTAACTACAAATCTTTGTGGTGCTGTATTTTTTTTAAATGTATATTTCAATTAAAATGACCTATGGCAACAGATTGAATGTAGAAGCATATGTGGGAACTGGTGACTTCTAATAAGCAAGAGATTAAAGAAATTTGTGGAAAGTAAAATAATGCCATTCTCAATTTTTGGAAGACATAGTTTTTGTTTTTAAAGATTTTATTTATTTATTTGAGAGAGAGAGAGCATGGGTAGAGGGGAGGGGCAGAGGGAGAGGGAGAAGCAAACTCCCTACTGAGTAAGGAACCCGGCAAGTTTGACATGGGCTTGATGCCAGCACCCTGGGATCATAACCTGAGCCAAAGGTAGATGCTTAACTTAATAGCTACCCAGGTTCCCCAGGATATAGTTGTTTTTATTTTTTTAATTTTTATATTTTTTAAAGATTTTATTTATTTATTCATGAGAGACAGAGAGAGAAGGGCAGAGACACAGGCAGAGGGAGAGGCAAGCTCCATGCAAGGAGCCCAATGTGGGACTCGATCCCATGACCCCGGGATCACGACCTGAGCTGAAGGCAGACGCTCAACCACTGAGCCACCCAGGCGTCCCGATATAGTTGTTTTTATAAAAGCATTTCAGTTACGTTAGTAGGCAACAGATTTATTATTTTATTTTACAAAATAAATAAGTATCTTTTAAAATTCTCAGTTTTAATTTCTTATGGGGCAAATATTGATAAATATAATGTACATAAACTTGTTATGACTGTCAATGGTTTTTGAGAGTGTGAAGGGATCTTGAGAAGGAAAAGTTTGAGAATCATTGTTCTAAACACTGCTTTAACATCATCCCATCAATATTAATATATTTGAATTCTAATTTTCATTCAGTTTAACATATTTTTCAGTTTTCTTTCTGATTTCTTCTTTGTCCTACAGTTATTTAGAAGTATGCAGTTTAACTTCCAAATATCTAGGGATTTTCCAGATATCTTTCTGTTTTTGATTTCTAATTTAATACCATTGTGGTCAAAAAACATAGTCTGGTTTCAATCCTTTTAAATTTATTGAGACATATTTTATGGCACACCATATGGTCTATCTTGGTGAATGTTCCATGTGCTCTTATAAGAAGTTATGTTCTGCTGTTTTGTGTGCGGTGTTCTACATGTCTTCTTGATTGACCCTTTTATTATTATTTAATGTCCTTCCTTATCTCTGGCAATATTCCATGCTCTGATGTCTACTTTTTCCAAAATAATGTAGCCAACTCAGGTCTTGATTTTTCATTTTTTTAGATGCTGACAATCTCTGCCATTTAATGGAGTGTTTAATCCATTTATATTTAAATAATTGTCAACACGATTGGTTTATGTACTTTCTATTTACCCTATCTGATTATGTTCTCTTTTTTATTCTGTATTTTCTCTCCTTTGGGACTACTTGATTACTTTTGGTATTCCCTTTTATCTCCTGTTTTGGCTTATTAGCTCATAGATTTTTTTTGTGTGTGTGTGTGCATTTGTTTTGTCTTGTTTTCAGTGGTTATTGTAGGCTGTGCTGTCCAATACAGTAGCCACTAGCCATACGTAGCTCAGTTCCTTAGTTCAATTTTTTGTCATGCTGGCCACCTTTCAAGTACTCATGATTTTAGTGTGTTAAAGACTACCATATTGGATAGTGTAGATATAGAATATTTCCATCACCACAAAAAGTTAATTAATAAATGAGCGAAAAAGTATGCGATTTAATCTACATTTGCCATATCTAGCATTCTTCATTTCTTTGTGGAAATTTCAGTTCTATCTGGGACTGTTTCCTTCCTCCCAAAACCCATCCTTTAACATTTCTTGTAGTCTGTGTCTACTGGCTGCAAATTATCTCAGCTTTGGTTAGTCTAAAAAATATGTGTTCATTCTTGTCCTCCTTACTCAGAATATAGCAGGTTGTTTTCCCTCTAGCTACCTTTTAAATTTTTTCTTTTCATTTAATATTTGTTTCTTGTCATTTGATTATGATATGCCTTGGTGTAGTTTGCTCTGTTTTTTATCCTCTTGGGGTGCATTGATGTTCTTGGATCTCTGGTTTATTGTTTTGATCAAATTTTGAAATTTCTTGCCACTCTTTTTTCAAATATCTTTCCCTTCATACCTCTGTTTCTGAAACTGTATGATAGACTGCTTGATACTATTCCATGGGTCACTGCTGCCCATTCATTTCCTTTAAGTCTTTGTTATCTCCTTTTTTAGTTTAGATGGTCTCTTTTTAAAAAAAAATATTTTATTTACTTATTTAGAGACAGAGAGAGACAGAGAGACAGAGAGCATGAGTGGGAGGAGGGGCAGAGGGAGATGGAGAGAATCTCAAGTAGACTCCCCGCTGAGTATGGATCCTGACATGGGGCTTGATCTCACAACTCTGAAATCATGACCTGAGCCAAAATCAAGAGTCAGATGCTTAACTCACTGAGCTACCCAGGTGCCCCAAGTTTAAATAGCGTCTTCTGTCCTATCTACAAATTCACTGGTCTTTTTCATTTAGTCTCTACTATACTCTTATATCTACACAGTGAATCTTTAAATTTCAAATGGTTTCTACTCTGATTCTGGAGATCCTTTTATTATTTCCATTTTCTCTTCATTATTTTATGCTTTCCTTTAAACTCTTAAACATATTGATAAAATTAGTTTTAAAGTTTTTGTTTTTGTTTATTTCTCTCTCTTACCTTGTTCTGTTTCTATTGGATTATATTTCTCCTGTTTATGGGTTATATTTTCTCGTTTCTTCAAATGTCTAGTAATGTTTGATTAGGTGTAGACATAGTGATTTTTGCATTGTTGAGAGTTTGGATTCCATTTTCTTCCTTCAAAGAGTATTTAATTTTCTTTTGGCAGGCAGTTAAGTTACTTGGGGAAGACCTTATCCTTCTTTTGTATATGTTCAAGCTTTGTTTTGGTGTGTCCAGTAAAGCCTTTACTCTAGAGCTAGTTTACCCTACTCTGAGTCACCCTCTTTCTGGGGTTCCTACCAGGTACTGTTGGTGTCCAACAAGGTACCTCTACTGTGGTTTCTGAGAACATAAACCTTTCCCAACACCATGCCACTTTTAGAAGTTGCTCAACTCTCCAACAGCTTCTCTTTCTTTAGTAGGTGTTCTTTGCCAGGACTCATAGAGTCTCATCCTGTGCATGACATTTAAGCTTGGTATTCAAGTAAACATTGAAGGGCCTCCATATGGATTTCAGGGGCTCTGTCTCTGCTTAGCTACATCCTAACTGGTACTCTGCTCTACAAACTCCCATTGCAACAACCTCTCTGAACTCTGATCTTATTTCTTAAGCTCATAAAGCCCATAGTGATCTGCTTGGGTTCCCTCTTCTGGGCCAGGATCTAGTAAATGTCTTTAGGAAAGAAATCTGGGATAATAGAAAGGCTTATATTCTTTGTTCACTTCTCTTAGACAATATATTCTTGTGCTGATGGCTTCTCAATCTCTTAAAACTGTTGTTTCTCATATTTGATCCAGTTTTCTAGGTTTTTTGTTTTTGTTTTGTTTTGTTCTTTGAGGGGGGCAGCACATTGTAGAGGGCAGAGGGAGATTGAGAGAATCTTAAGCAGGCTCCTCGTCTAGCATGGAGCCCAACATGGGGCTCAGTCTCACAACCCTGAGATCATTACCTAAACCAAAATCAAGAGTCAGATGCTTAACCAACCGAGCCACCTAAGCATTCACATTTTCTAATTGTTTAAACCGGAAGAGTTAGTTGGGACCAATTACTCCATCATGGTTGAAGTCAGAAATCAACATTCAGCTTTGATACTGTATGAAATAAAGAATAACTGAATGTTTTTGAGAAAGACAGTGGCATGATAAATATTGTGTTTGAGAAAGTTCACTATTGAGAAAGGCAGATGAATTATAAGATTGATATACCAGGAAAAGGAAAACCATTTAGGGAGTGGTAGGTCAAACATTGGGTGAATAAATCTTGAACTGAGATATTGGTGATGGCAATGAACATGTGGGTATAGATAAGAAAATTTGTCTTTAGGGTTACTGTTCAATAGGGGTTAGACTAAGACTGTATACCTGTTATTTTCCTGGGAGGGCACCTGAAGGAAGGAGCATATAAATAAGCAGTAAAGTTTACAGAGTGCCAACTGTATTCTAGATGCTTTACATATTTTGTTTTATTTATATCTCAAAACAACCCTGTGGATGTTATAATTCCCAATTTACAAGAGAAAAGACTGAGGATAAAAGAGAATAAGAAATTGGGATAAGTCAAACAAGATAGAAATGAGAGCACCAGTCTTCAGCCTCAGACCTCAAGCACTTTCCTCCACCATACTTCCTCTATAAAGTGAAACAGTTGTAGCTTTTAGAAGCTATATTAATATTAATGGAGAAATATTAGTAACATTAGGATTATAATGTACTGATACCTACAGCTTTCTACCCAAGTAAAATTAGAAGTAAAAATGACAAACCCCTGAAAACTTCAACAAAGCTCTACCCAAGTGGAATTTGGAGGTGACTCTTTGCCATCTACATGAGAAATTCATTCATTTTAGTACATCAAAACCATCTTCTATGTTGTTTTAAAAGCCTCAGAACGACTTTGGGGATAAAAGAGAAAGTAGAAGTGTGCTTACTGTTTTGCTAGACTTAGCAACAACTTTTTGATGTGTTTCTACTTCTTTGCAACAACTTTAACCATCAATGACGTAGATAAGCTGGGGATAAAGTGACCAATATGGGCATTCTCTGTGAAGCAACTGGTTATTATCAGATGTAAACAAGTAGCTTTTTTGATGAAGACCCTGCTATTTTAACATAGGGCCAGTAATTAGATTGGTCTCCACCCAAGTGGCTTAGTGATACTCCATAGAGAGGGACTTCTCTTTGACTCTATACCTTCGACTACTCTTTTGCCCTCTCTTCTCTATTATTCCCTTTCCTTTCTTCTATGCCACTTGTACTTCTGGGTCAGAAGGAACTTTCTCATCCCAACAGTTTGCTAATGGTAAATACTTTCAACAGCTGGAGACCCACAAGTGAAAAGGCCTTGAGAGAAAATATATCTGCACATAAGTCCATCTATTACATATGTCTTCTCTAAACCAACTGCTGTCAAAGATACTCTGTCTGAAAGTGTTAACCAGAAGAAATCGGTAAATACTAGATAACAGTATCAATCAATGGCTATGATATTACAGAACCTGCACTAACACATATATCAGGGAGATCTTGAAGGCCTTAGGTAGACACAGTAGAGTCTGAATAAGGCTCTTGATCTCATTCTTTTCTACCTATGGTTTGTTGTGATATTTCAGAGCAGGATGACCAAATACTTCAGAAAATGGCCTTTGACCCACTGGGCTCTTCACCCTCTTGAAAAGGCCCTGCCAGGAATCAGTTTCTGCAGTCAATGCCAGAAGATAGGTCAAGCTCATCCCTTTCACCCCACTTAGCAGAGCTACAGATGTTATTCATATTCATCACAGTGTCCAGCCCTTTGACAAACGTTACAGAGTTCCTTGGCTCAATAAAATTCATGTGTCATCGAGTTCCCTGGGTTAAGTGCATGCTACTTAGAAAAGCATTTCCCTTTGTCTATTTGTTTGATGAGATGTTTGGAGACCTCCAACATCTGCATTTCAGTTGCAGCCTGTCTTTCCCTGTTTTACTGTTGCCAAATGCCCTTCTCTTGGCTCTACTCCATTCTCCAAGGTGCTCACTTGCTCTGCGCAGCTCTACACTTTGCTATCTTTCGGCAAGTCTTAATGTTTTCTAGAGTCTGGAGGAATGTCGATATTCCCTACTCAAAATGCAGAATGCTGGGAGCAGAAGGAGGAGGCCGTGTAGCTTCACACAGTTTTATTATTTCCTGCCCTCGGTCTCAATCCCAAAGGCTGAAGATTATTTCCAAATGTGCCCTGCAGCCAATCCCATCATTACACGGATATTAGGTCGTACAACCCAGCATTGTGGCTTAGGCATCTCCATGCCTCGTGAGACCGTGTGTGGGTTAAGTTTTGACATTGAAAAAAAAAATAACAACCTTGTAGAACTGATTGAAAACATATACAGTGTGGCAGAGCAGGCCTGTGGATCTCAGCCTGTGGCTTCATCAATTTGAACAGAAAACATCAGCATCTGGTGCTCCAAAATAATCACTTAAAAAATAGACACCTCTTTTAATTCCTCCACAGCAGCATGTAGAAGCTGCCTCTATCTGCACAAATTAGCTTGAAGGAATGGCAGTTTACACATAAAAATTCTGCTACGGAAAACTATTCCCTTTTGGTATACAATGGAATATCACTCTGGCCTTGGGGGTCATGCAGTGACATCAAAGGCATCGCTGGATAACGAAATAATCAACTCTATTTTTCTCCAATGAAATTCCAATTGTTGCCTGAACAGAACGGAGGTCAGGGTGTTCTCAAATCATGTCACAATTTTCTTCGATGGCATTTTAGAGACTGAAGCAAAACAAACCTATCCAGTGAGAGATTTGGATAAAAACATTAAGAAGAGTAAAAAAGGGATATGGGGGGGCTTTTCCTAGTCTAGGTTTAAAAAATGCCACTTGAAGTTCCTCAGGCATGTCGTATTATTCCAGGGCTCTGGGCTGTTCCTGGCATCTCCCACTGTCACCATTTGACTGTCGTGCTTTGTTACCATCGCTCTAACCCCCCACCCCAACACACACACATGCTTTTCTTTTTTGCCATGTTTGGGGAACTCTCCTTGATTATCATAGAATGGGCTCAGTTGCCCCCATTTTGTGCTTCCTTAGCATCTATTCACACCTCTCTCATGGCATCTACCCCACCATACTGCCCATGTCTCTTCTTGTAATACAAGTTTTGTGAAGCCAGGGGACACACCTTACTGCCTTTTCAATCCCTAGGTTAGCTCCTAACACACAGTTGATTTTCAGTCAATGCTGTGCTGTATAAAATTACAATTATTCTTAGAAGGGTTACTCGGGACTAAGGATCAAAACTGGGTGATTCTGTAGGCCGGTGATGCTCATGTATGCAGTGTAGCGCTAATGAGCCAGGTAGACCTCTTTTCACCTTTGTACAGCCTTGTATAAGTCACTATTTAAACACCAGGTCGTTTTTTTTTTTTTTTTTTTCATTTATAAAATGTTATCTACTGGGGCATCTGGGTGGCTCAGTCAGTTAAGCATCTGACTCTTGATCTCAGCCCAGGTGATGATCTCTGTGTTGTGGGATCAATGCTTGTGGGGAGTCTGCTTCTCTCCCTCTCCCTCTCTCCGTGTCCTTCCCTCAATTCATGCACTTTCTCTCTCTAAAATAAACAAATAAATCTCTTTTTTTTTTTTAAAAAAAAGGTTATCTACTAAATAAACGTGGAACTAAAATGAAGTAATTCCTATACAGTAGCAGCCAACAATAGCTGAGATGCTCACAGGAGAGACCATTCTTATTTTTAGAGATGGTGTTTTCTCTCCATTCAGCAGGATATATGAACTCCACAAAGTCAGAGTTGTTGTCTGTTTTTCATTCCCAGCCGTTAGAGGCAGTACCTAGGAAGGGCCTGGCATATAGCAGGACCTCGATCAATAGTTGCCGAATAAATTCATGACTACAGGTTGCTTTCCCAGGAGTGGTAAATGGATTACACAGCTTTGTGCACACCCTCTGGCTCTTCTGAATATTTCTGAGACAGCTGGCTGGATGTTTAACATAGTACCATGGCCTGTGCAATAACCAAAGAGGATGATTTTATTCCCTGGAAGTTTTGGCTTATTGACCTGATTAGTAGAGTGTATCAGTACTCAAGAAAAATTAAATGGAAGATTCAGGAGATAAAAAAGAGAGCTCGAGAAGGCAAAATCATGTTCTTTCTTGAAAGTCTATCAGACCCGGAAGGAAAAGCATGTGTTGAAGTGACCCAGGGGAAGAAGAGGGATATGCTGAATGACCTCCAGAGACTCCTTTCAGAACTAACGATCCATGAAGGAGATTTACAGATCCACAGGAATTGACCCCAACACAGCCTTGGCTTGCTGCTTTCCCCTGACTTTGGCCAATCTTCTCACTTCATTCACTATGGCAGTTCCTTCCAAGCCCATGCTGCCCCCATTCCTTTGCTGCTGAAAATTACCCCTGGCCCATGGCCTAGAGGCAGTGGCTGCTCCCATGGAGGTGGGATGTACCCGACTTGTACATAAAGGCAACAGCTGGACAACACACAATGAAAGCAAAGCCAAGTTTATTTTATGGACAGGGCTCCCATATGAAATTGACTTTCCCCTCTTTGCTGACTTGGCCAGTTTAACAGTGGTCACCCCTGGATTACAGGAAGCATGTATTTTCTACAGAGTCTTTTGGGAGACCCATACAGCTCTCAGATGACCAATAATCCAGATTTCTTATTTTGCTTTTTTCTCTTCCATGGGAATAAGAGTACTTCTTTGCCAAAGGACATATTTTAGGATTTTCTTTTGGCACCTCCCAGGGGAGAAAGTTCAAGGGCATGGTGATTTTCTTTTTTTTAAAGATTTTATTTATTTAGTTATGAGAGACAGAGAGAGAGAGAGAGAGAGAGAGAGAGAGAGAGAGAGAGAGGCAGAGACACAGGAAGAGGGAGAGGCAGGCTCCACTCAGGGAGCCCAATGTGGTCTTAGCCGGGACTCCAGGATTATGCCCTAACCCGAAGGCAGGAGCTAAACAGCTGAGCCACCCAGGCATCCCTGATTTTTTTTTTAAAACTATGCATCAAGGGAAAGCTGGACCTTTTTATGAATTAAAAAAAAAAAAGAATGAAGGGAAATACGCCTCATGCACCCTAAATGACATGTCTCTTCCAGTGAACTAGGCTTCAAGGGTAGAATCGAACCCATTAATATTATGATGAGGGTAGCGGAACCTGAGAGAAAGTAACGTTCTCTTTGGATCTTTCTAGGCACACCTCTTGTTTAGAAAAAAAATAAATTATGCTGTGCAAATATTTTGTGAATCACACCTATTGGCAGCCAGACTCTCTTTCACTGTGAATAAAAGGGAAAACAAAAACCAAGAGAACACCAGGGATGGGTATTTACATCAGCTCCAATAAGTAGCAAATATTGAACCTATGTGAGTTTCTCAGGGCAATCGCTTCTTGGCCTTTGGCTAAGACCAAGTGGAGTTTCTCAGGGCAGGGCCCTGGTGATTGTGGAAGTACCAGGATCCATTCTCACTTCTTTACAGATTCTGTGACCAAGAGTGGAGTATCTGGGATGCTGACTTGAAGAGTACCTGTATCAGACTTCATTTTGCCTTTAAGAATGGCCACAATGTGGATTGAATAGAAATCGAGGCCGACAAGTTTGTTCAGAAATAGGGATGAAGAAAGAGAAAGAAAGAGTGGCAACAAGCTCAAACACTAGGAAAGATTTTTGGAAAAGCCTAATTCGTGAGAATGAAAACGATGATGTCAGTTTAAGAGCAATGTGAAGGAAAGATATAAAGGAGGACAAAGAGAGAGAAAATGATTAACAAGAAACGAAATTACAGTATTATCTGATATGTTTTTGTGGCTTATGAACACGTCTTAGCTAAGGTACATACAATAAATACATAATACGATACAATACAATAAAAACATAAAATAAATACAACTGACCAAACCCTAAAAAGAGAAACAAAGCATTTGTTAAAATGTAGCTGCCTTCCCCAGGCTCAACCCTATTCTTCCTCTGCTCTGTTTGCTCTTTGTTTCCCTTCTGGTCAAGCTCTTTTGGTTTGACATCCTGGGTCAGGGGCTTCTAGTCAATTTTTATTTCCTAGTTGACAACTTCTCTTCTTTTTTCTGGACTTCCTCTATGTGATCACCAGCCTAGGAATATTGATATGGTCACATGCATTAATCTTGAGAATCCTCCCACCACCTGCTTTTACAGGTTCTCCCCACACTCATGGGGTCTCCCAGCGGATGTCCTGGGAGTGGGGTCCAACAAGAGGTCTTTCTGATATCAGACTTATCAGTTCCTACCCATTTCTTGTGTACATGTTTGTGTACCAAGTGGCTGCTCAGCACCAAAGCCTTCCTGGACCTTCTGTGATTTCCCCAGGGAGCAGCCTTGCCTTACATAACTCTGTGTTCCAGGCTTTGCTCCCTACCTCTCCCTTGCTTCTCCCTGGTCCCCCAGGCCAGGGGAACTGACACATACAGATGATATGCACAAACCTTCACAGTGCTAAAGCAGAACAAATGTTTGTAAGAACACAATTGAGGTGTTTAGGACCCAATGAGAGTGTGGCCATGAAGCAGTCAAAATTTGTCTTTGAGGTCTCCTAGAGCCATGCCCTCTCAATGTTGTGTTTCTTTTACTTTCCTTTTTTTTCCTCCTCCAAACCCCAGTGGCTACTGTGCATGTTTGGAGGAAGCAGAAGAAGGGCAGATAAGGGGAAATGAATGAGATTTTTCTCCTTTCTTTCTTACCCAGTGCCCCTCCTAACCTAAAGAGAGCTCACCTAGTGCAGAACATCCAGCAGACGTCTCTATTGCTGTTCTCATCTCAGCTTATCTTAGAAATGTGTTTTCAAGCAGAAACAGACCCATAAATTCACAGAATAAACTGATGACTGCTGGAGGGGAGTGGAATGGCAGGGATGGGTGGAATGGGTGAAGTGGGAGATACAGGCTTCCAGTTATGGAATTAATGAGTCCTAAGATGAAAGGCATGGAGTAGGGAATATGGTCGATGGTGTTGTAATAGTGTTGCATGGTGACAGAGGGGAGCTACCCTTGTGCTGAGCACAGCATAATCTATAAACTTGTCAAATGACTATGTAGTGCACCTGACACTCATGTAACATTGTGAGCCAACTATACTTCAAGAAAAAATTAATAAATAAAAATGTAAAATAATTAAAAATAATTTTTTAATTTTAAAAAAGAAATGTTTTCAGCATCACGCATGTACCTACTTTCTCTTGATATTTAATTGTAATTTAGAGTTCTTTAATTAACCTTAAGAGTGAAAATTGATTTATGAATTCAAAACAAACCAAGAAAACCCTACTGGTCACGGGCAGCAGAAACTGCCTGGGTAAAGGGGAGGGAAGAACAGAGCCAGCCTCATGCTGCCCTTTTTTCCAGGTTCATGGCTCATAGTCATTTTTAATTCATTCACACATCAGATTAATCTTTTAGGACACCTACTTAGTGGAAGACACTATGTGGTACTGTAGGGTGAATTAGAAGCTACCAGTCTTCATGTGGGTTTACAAGAGAGGTGACCACAGGTACATACAAATAGCTAATACTCACAAACAAGTAAGGGTTACCTGATGCATTGTATGTGAAGACACTAGGTAATCAATCTACACTGTTGTATGTATATAAGGAAATATTCCTATTTAGTAATTGAAGTTTATATTTTACAATTAGGTGTTATAAAGAAGGTTGTCACTTCTGACTATCATGATTAAGAAAAATATTGTGGAAAAGATCATTTGTGAATAGAGCTTTGAAGTGTATAAGATGAACATGGATCAGGTCATAATAGGTGCTCTTATGAAGAAGACATCTCAGGGAGAAGGTCCAGCAATGAAAGACACTGAGGGGGAATGTTTTACTGTAGAGGATACAGTGGGTCTGAAAAGAAAGGACGGAAAGATGTCAAAGGAAAGATTGATTGTATTTATTAATTGATTTTTCAGAGCAGGTAAAATAGGAGTCGAGGTAGACTCCAAGGATTTTATTCTGGAAGCTATGTAGACAAAAGGAGGACTGGCATAGGGGAGAAGCATGATAAATTTGGTTCTAGTCACAGAGAGGTGAATATTAGGATGTGACATTGAGAGGGTAATATTCAGGAGACAATGGATTTTGGGACTCATGCCATGATGTTAAGGCTGCTCATATTCAGCAGAGAGCCATCTGTGCAATGGAACAATTTAAGGCCATAATAGTAAGAATTCTGATAAAGTACATTTAAAATATATGTAAAGTATAAAAAGACAAAACCTAGAGTTAAGTTCCTAGTGAGTGAATGGAAGAGGACACACAGCCAATGAAGGAGAGACTGAATTGGTAGAAGAGATGGAGGCACCAGACCAGTGTTCTTACACAGAGGGCAAAGAGGTGCCATTTCTAGAAAAAGAGATCGTTTACAGTTCCAGGCACAATAAAAAAAGTAACACTGGATGTAGGTTGAGAAGAAAATAGGGGTCCACTGGTTCCCTTTGAGTGAACAGCTTCAGCAAGATCAACTGCAATGAGTAGGGAAATACAATGGCAAGAGAGAGCACATCTTGTTAGAAATTCGTGAATTAAGAGAAAGGAATGGATGGGTGTATGTTTTGAGGGGGTAGCATAGTTCAAAATCCTGCTCTTGTTCCAGACTGACCTGAGCCAACGTTAAGTAGAGGGTAAGCTTTATGCAGAAAGAGAGAATTTAAGATGCTCCAGCATTTGGAGAGAATCACTGGTAAAGAGAAAGCATAGGAAGGAAAATGTGACTGAACACAAAATGACTTGCGGAGTTATCAACTTCAGAAAAGAAGAGTAACTGGTCTTTTCCTGTCACAGATGGAAGAGGGAATGGCTAAATGGGTAGGTATATTGAGGCAAAGGCCAGAGAGAAGCCAGATGTGCACGCTCTATAACAGGAGTGAGGTGAAGTTTCAGATGGTTCACTAATAATCTCCAGACTCAAAGAGAAGAGTGAGACCTAGTAAATATCCCCAAATTTCTTAACTAGCAGAGGGTGTGGATGAGTTGTGATTGTCGACTCTGTTGATAAAAAATGCATTGTATTAAATTGGAACGAATACAATGTAGACATCAAGAGTTTTCTAACAAAAAGTATCAAAAATAGCACTATTATTTTCCCCCCTGCCTGACCTTAATTTAAAATTTTGCCATTGTAAATCAAATCTACTAGAAAGATGTCAAATGTACCTCATAGAGAAATTGTCAAGGTTCAGATTCAATCAACTTTTTATTACAGTGGTTTATGAATCCACTTAATTTAGATTTTGTTTTAAAATAAATTTTATTCATTTTTATTATAAATTCTACATAAATCTAAAGCAAACAGCTTGTCATTCATGCTCAGACCTATAAAAACAGGCTCTTGTAAGTCCACCTAATAGAAAAGAAATGAAATGATAAGTGTATTCTTTAACAATGGTTCTTTGTGAACTTTGTTTTCATTAGATTTTTAATAATATAAAGGCCACTCGGTTCAGGACAGAAGGGTATAGTAAATGCAGCACATTAAAACAAAATAAAACATACATTACCCAACTGTCTAATACTGAATCTGACAATTTATCAAGTTGACCCAAAATAATAAACCTTACTTTCAGAAAAAAAAAATGAAATAAAATTAGACCCTTTTTGGAAAAGAGAGCCATGTTGCTTATGGGGCACCCCACATCAATATAATCTAAGGAAGAAGAAAATTTGTTAAAGTTCAGAGTTGAAAGAATTTCTGATTGAGGACATACCTCAGGTATGTGTATTATAGAACTAACATATATAATATATTGTTAAAAGAAGTACAATCTGGACAGCATAGGGAATATAGTAAAAAATATTGTAATAAATTTATATGGTGGCAGATGGTAACCACACTTAGTATGGTGAGCATTTTGTAATGTACATAGTTGTCAAAAGACTATGCTGTATGCTGAAACTACTATAATACTGTATGTCAATTATACTTCAATTAAAAATAAATCTTAAAAAGTCATAAGGAAGAGGAAATACAAAAAAAGAAAAAAAGAATTATATAAATGAATAAAAATTATAGTAAAGTGACATGAGGGAAATTGTATGTCTTATGTTCTTAAAATATCCAAAGATGAAATCATGTAATGTAATAAAATTAATAAATTGTATAGAACAATCACATATTATTTAAAAAGTAGTGGAATTTGGGAATGTATCTTCAAATTATTAACTTTAAACTCTCTATGAAGTATTTGAGTCTATTTGGTGGACATCAGGCAAGCTGGCTGGCTATTATCAATAGGACAACAAGCCAAGGAATAATGATAATTTTAAAAGCTATCTCTTGAATGCACTCCTCATGCATTGTTCATGGTTTTTGTGATGCACACACAGTTCTTGTCCTTGGAATATTCAATCTGATGGCCAGATTGGGGAGATACATGCATATGGAAGACTAGTGAATAGCATCCTGCAGGTGAAGATAAATGCTAAATGAGTTCCCACTAGGGCTACTGCCTTCAGAGGGAGCTCTGGGATGTGAAGGGGATAGAGAATACATATGTAGAAAGTGAGATGAAGAGCTCATTACCCCATCCTGTTATACAACAGAGTTTTGTATTTATATAAATAAAGATGCAGGCAAGAAAATGTAAGTTTTAGTTGTAGTCGTACTAATGAATTTCAGACCAGTGATTGCTGGTGATCTTTTTGCACCTATCTAGGCTTAACCACCCCCATGGTACTCACAGTGGTACTCTTTGCAGAGGTGGGAACCACATTAAAGTTACTGGAAGGAATAGATAAAAACCATGGCCATTGACTCAACTTCTCGAAGACCAAGGAAGGATTTAAGCAAAATGAGGAAATTGTGAACTAGAATGGTAAGAACAGGAAAGGGAACTGGAATAGAAGTTAATGTCACCTTCCATTCTCTTCATTGGCGGCTTGTGTTCACCACTCTTAGTGGGTATAAGTGATTGGGGAAATTCTTATTGATTCCTGAGTAAAAACAGAGGAAAGATTTAGGCAGTGGTTTGAGTCTCTGGTTAAATCCAGAAGAGATCCTGGCACTGGAGGATTGAATTGATCTACTTCTGGAATTTTCAAATAAATAGTGGAGCTACTCAGGTGGTCACAGAAGGACTTAGCAGAACTGAACACTATACATGTAACTATTTCCATCACCTTGTTAATACCCAATACTTTAGTTATTAATTATAGAATATTCTGCATAAATTATGGTAAACTGTGCATTTTGTCCCCTGAATTATATTAATTTTATTGCAAGAGAGTTGTGCGCTACGTATTTTTTATCAACACACATAATATTTATGATAAGTAGGTTAGGTTTTTCATGTGTACACTTTTGAGGATCCTGGAGAAAGAGATGTTATAGTTGTAAATCCCTGCATTGGAAAAGGAGAAATTGGTTAGCAAAACAAAAGTCAAAGGAGAGGAACCCCAAGACCCTGCCAATACATAGTGCAAAAATGCAGTGGGGTTTTGGGTTGGTCAAGATTCCCAAGCTAGCCTTTACATATTTGGATAAAGCTAAGTGCTTTTCTCTGCTTAATTTTTCAACCCTGATGTATTTTCAGGGAAATTTGATCCATATGTTTCTAATTCATTTACTCCAACTCATCAAATGTTGTTTTGTAAGACTATTCTCTGCCCAAAGTTTTTCTAAACAGTCTTAAGAAGGCCCCTAAACAAAAATGGGAATAGATGCAAAGGGTACACTTGCCAAACCTAAATTTTCTTGAACCCAGTGTTAAGTAGAAGACTAGCATCTATTTTTAAACTTGGCAAATAGAGACACCATTCAGCTGCTGACTCAGAGTGAAACAACAATTAGCTATTATTTGTGCAAATTTTAGATGCAAAAAGATTGTTTTCTAAAAATGCATGGAAAAGGATTAAACTCCTATTGACAGCAAATAGAACAACACTGTGCTTTACTTTTTCCTAACTTTCTCATGATTATTATCCCCTTTGCTTCTCACCAAAATCTTATGAAATAAATAAGGTAGTTATATCCATTCTCATTAAACACTATTGGGAACTGAGGCCCAGAGAAATCAAATAACCTTCCCCGGAGCACACAGGGATGTTACGGCAGAAGAGAACCTGGATCCCAGTCCTCCTGGCTCTTAACTGATTCTTTTCAGACAAATAGTGATGTCTACATCTCTCCATGACTCACACAGACAATCTTGATTCAAGGCAGCCTGGGTAGCCCAGTGCATAGAACTCAGTAGGAGCCTCACTAAGGGTTCTGTTAGTGACAGGACAAGGCAAGGCACCAGTCTCTTTTTCCGGGATATCTCCGCCCTTCCTGTGAGGTCAGGCAGCCTTACTGACAGCTGTGAAGTTAATATATAATCATTTACACATACCTAGAAATTTGACCCCATCCCATTTGGTCTAATTTGGCCTAATTGGTGCATTCACACACTTATTGTGAAGATGATTGCAAAGATTTATTGCCAAAGTTAATAGGACATTTCATGCTATTATAAATGTTTGTATCCAACATACCATTTGATTCTCAAAATGCTGTCTAAAAGAAAGACCAAGAATTATTTGTCCCTACTTTGCAAGTAAAAAACCCAAGATACACAATTACTAAACTTTCCATATTAAGAGGGGAGTACAGCATGTGTAGCATTTCCCACAATTTACCAAGATGAAGCAACTTCAGGTCTATTTTCTTATTTTTTTTAAAGATTTTATTTATTTATTAATGAGAGAGAGAGAGAGACAGAGACACAGGCAGAGGGAGAAGCAGGCTCCTTGCAGGGATCCCGACATGGGACTTGATCCCACGTCTCCAGGATCACACCCTGGGCTGAAGGCAAGTGCTAAACCGCTGAGCCACCCAGGGATCCCCCAGGTCTATTTTCAATATTAATGATGATGTTGATGAAAATAATGATGATGGTGATTACCACTGACTGAGTTTTCACCATGTGCCAGCTACATAATCTCAATTATTTGTCACAAAAAATATTGAGATAAATATTTTTACTCTAATGTACAAAGATGAAGAAACAGTCTTAACAAAGTTAGGTGTTGTATTGGTTAGGGTTATATTTGCAGCAAGTGGCAGACAACCAAACTTAAACTGACTTTAACAGAGACAGAATGTTTCGCTCCATATCACTAGACTCCAAGGCTTCAAGTGTGGTTTCATTCTAGGTTGCAAATGATATCGTAAAACCTTAAAATTTTCTTTACTTCTTACTTCTTCTTTTCTCTATTGTTGGTCTTATTCCCAAGAAGGTAACCAACAGCTGGGGATCTTTTCTTGACTCCATGGTATGCACCTGTCCCTGGCTGATATTGCTCTATATCAAATCACATGATTGCCCCTGGACAAATTCCTAAATGATCCCTCTGCTTAAGCCTGGGTTTCATGCTTATCCTTGACTGGGGGTAAGGCAAATTCTAAACAAACTACATAAATTGAAAGTGAGGAAGAGTTGTTTCTCAAGAAAATGTGGATGGACAATTAACCAAAATAGCAGTAAAGACAAAAAGACACTAGGTGACCAGGTACCTACTAATGTCACTGCTAGAAGCATGCCTAAGGTCAAAGAGCTGGAGTGTGGCCATGATGAACTCACTTGCATATCTTCTTCATTCCAAAGTTCATTCTCTGAGTGATTTTTTTTTTCTGAAAATAGTGACTTAATAACTATTTTAGGTTTTGCAGGTCAAATTATGTTTGTTGCACTACCCAACTTGGCCGTTGTTGTGCAAAGACAATCATCAACAGCATAGAAACAAATGGGCACAGTTCTTTTCATAAAAAGCAAAAAAAAGATAAAGGGGCAGATTTTATCTACATGCTACAGTTTGCTGCTCCCTGCATCCTACTTTCCATGACCTTAATTGGCCACAGAAAAGAACTGGAATAGACTCTGTGGTGTGAGGAGGTGAAAAATATTGTCTAGATAAAGGTGCACCAGTCAGATGGAGCCACAAGTGCTTATTAAGACCACTCCTTGGAAAATCCCCCATCTGCTTCTACTCTGACCAAATGAATACAAGAAACAAAAGCATTCAGGGAGAATATTTTATGGATTAGATAGTATTCTATACCGTGTAGGTATTTTCTATATCACAGTCTTACCACAAGCTTTCTTCAGGTATTCTTACACTCTGAATAATTTAACATTTCTGACAACCTTGTGGCAGACAGAATAATGGACTCCCGAAGATGTCCATGCCCTAATCCCAAGAACCTCTGAATGTGTTGTTACCTTATATGATAAAAGGAACTTTGCAGATGTGATTAAGTTAAGGATCTGAAAATGGGGAGATTCTCCTGGATTATCTATGTGGGCCCAATGGAAACACAAGAGTGCTTATAAGAGAGAGACCAAATAGTTAGAGGTAAGGGTAGAGAAGGCAATGAAATTATGGAAGCAGAGATTGTAGTGATGTCCCCACAAGCCAAGGAACGCTAGCAGCACCTAGATGAGCATAGTCAAGAAAAGATTCTCTTTTGGAGCTTCTAGAAGGAAACAGTCCTGCTGGCACCTTGATTCTACTCCATAAAACTCATTTTGAATTTAGACCTCCAGAACTATTAAAAGGATAAATTTGTATTAAGTCGCTAAGTTTATGGCCCTAGAAAACAAATACAACTTTATACCTACAAATGTTAGTATTGTATTTGCAGTTTTCTCTTCTATTGGATTGAGTTGTAAAAGCACAAACAAGTAAGAAAAAGCAATACTGTTGTTCCCAATTTCCCAAATTGACTTGTTATACGTAGGTTGTGCCTCGCGATGAGATTAACATTTATGGACAATTTTGATACTACAATGATTTTATAGCAATAGTAGTTGTATGTATAAATAATAATAATAATAGTAGAAAGGCAAGTAAATTAGCTAGTGCATGTAAAGGCCTTTAGCACTGCTGCTGGCCTCTAGGACTAAGAACATAGTAGCTATTATTATCAGTAGTTGTAGTATTAGTAACAATAATGGCATTGATATTCGTATCAGTACTAATAATAATGTTAACCATTTTTTGAGTACATACCATTGCTAGGTACTGTCCTAAATATTTTCTTTGAATCACCTATTTTAACCTTCATGTAATATGATGAAGTAGGTGTCATTACTCTCAGATTTTGAATGATGAAAGTGAATGAAAGCAAACTGAAAGTTTCTGCGTGCCTCCTCCCTCCCTCATTCATATGTTGAAATTCTAACCTCCAATGTGATAGTGTTATGAGCTGGGACCTTTGGGAAGTGATGAGGTTATGAGGGTGAAGCTATCACGTATGGGATTAGTGGCCTCATAAAAGATACCCCACCATGTGAGGACACAGCAAAGACAGCCCTCTATGAACAAGGAAGCAGACCCTCACTAAACACCAGATCTGCTGGTGCCTTCCTCTTGAGAAAGAGCAGCCTCCAGATCTGTGAGAAATAAATCTCTGTTGTTCCTAAGCCACTTAGTTTATGGCATTCTGTTACAACAACTGAAACAGAATAAGACAATGACACTTGGGGAGATTACATTATTTGCCTAGTACATTATAGTTAGTAAGTAGTTGCAGTAGACCCTGGTATGTTTATTATCAAAATCCAAGCTTTTAACAACTCAATTTAGAAGGTTTCATGCTTCTAAAATTAGCTGGTGAGCCTATATAACTCTTGGCTGAGAGGAATTAGATCCTCGGTGAAAGAGGATATTGTGGTACATCAAAGACTCACAGACACACTTTACTGATGTATCTCTTGTGCCAAGAGCTGGTATTCCTTTGCTAACATAGTTTCCTCTGCTAAGAATATACTTTAGTTCCTCTGCCTAGAGAATACCCAGGCATCTTGCAAGGTTATGATCACAAATCACCTTCTCTGTGAAGCCTTTTTTGACATCACCACTTCTTCCTGAGTTCACGCTTTTGTGTCACTACTCTAGATATTTTTCTATGGTAGAGTCCACAGCTTACCATAAGCACAAGTCTGTGCTTATTCAGTGGGCATCGGTCTCCCTCACTAGAACATAAGCTTTCCAGATACTACGAAATCTGCTTATTGGCAACTGTATAGCAACTGGAGCACACCCCTGGGCACATCAAAATGTTCAGTGGATATTTAGTTGTAAAAGGACAAAATGAATGGGTAAAAATGTAAATTTTTAAAAAAAATTTTTTTAATTTATTTATGATAGTCACAGAGAGAGAGAGAGAGAGAGGCAGAGACACAGGCAGAGGGAGAAGCAGGCTCCATGCACCGGGACCCCGATGTGGGATTCGATCCCGGGTCTCCAGGATCGCGCCCTGGGCCAAAGGCAGGCGTCAAACCGCTGTGCCACCCAGGGATCCCTAAAAATGTAAATTGACAAATGAATGAATGATTTTTGCACAGACGAGGGGGCAGTTCCCACTCCAGAGAAAAGTGAAAGGTTCTCAGTTCTTAGTGAGGTTTATTTTAAAATCTTACACTGCAGAACAAATAACTAAATGTTTTATATGTGTTCAAAGCATAATAAGGAAACAATCCATTTATAAGCTGATACCAAAAAAAAAAAAAATGAACTGACCTATGATACAAATAACTTTGTTTCTATTACCAAAATTACTGCTTCCAGTTAAATAACACATTTTGTATTTCTTATAAATCCTGGCATTTCTTTTCTCAGACCAATTAAAAGGAAAGCTATTCCCCAGAAAAATTACTTGTAGGTAAATGGGGAAAGTTGTGTTCTAATGTTCTAAGATTTGGAATATGCTGCCTTTTGAAGTGTTCCCTGGATCCTTCATTTTTATAGTTACCGTAAAAGGAATTCAGTACTTATCACCCTGAGAAGTATGAAGTGCACAGGCCTAGTAGCTTGAATCAATGGGTATAAATAGAGGGGATAGTTTCAATGGAAATTAACTCAGAATATTCTAGAGTATACATTCACAAAGAGAGGTATAGGTGGTAACCGAAAATATAGTTGAAGAAGAAACAAAATACATGAACTAAGCTAAAAAAATATTATTGTGAATTAGTTTTCTGTAAATGTAAAAATGTAGTTTGATGGAGAAAATTAGACTTGACTTGAGAGTTTTCTATATACAGAAGAAATATTTTGACAAGTAGGTTTGGATATAGGGCAGATATGTTGAAGCAGAACCACTGGCAAGAGTATAGGAAAGAGGGGATTTGGAAGAACAGATGAGTGTAGTGGAAATCCCAAAGTTTACTGTGAAATTGTACAATTTCCCTTCTCCCTTTATTAACATTGTGTCTTCCAGATTATCATCAGTGCTTCTGGCATAGTGGAGTATTGGTAGGTTATTGTGGTAACAGGCTGGGGAGCCTAAGGCAAGGTATTTAAGAGGAGAAAATACAAGTCTTCATATAGAGATAGTCAGCGTAATAATAATAAATACTCTACATGCTTGGTTTTTGATTCATTCATTCAGAAAACAATTACTGGGAACCTATTTTGTGCCAAGGACTGTATTAGATATCAGACATAAAATAAAAAAATCCACATTTCCTTTGGTTTATAGAAATTCAGACATGGTATAATAGGTTTTTAAACAAAATACTATGCAAACCCAGATTAAAAAGAACATACACACTTGCAAGCCTTTGATTATGACTGGGCCTGATGCATGCTTCACAGATGAACTGTCATTTATGCTGGAAGAACAGAAATTTCACTGAAAGAAAAAAAAGGAAAATTCATGCTAGAGTATGGGAGAAAACTTGGCCAGTGGCCTAGGGTGGTGAAAATAGGTGGAATGTTCGGAAGGAGCAAACAATCCTGCGTCATGTGAATACTAGGGTAGAAATGGGGAGAGTCTTAGCAGACATGAGACTGATGTTCATAACAGTCCAGTGAAATTGGTGGGAAAAGGTATTATTTCTTACTACAATGAGAAAAGAATCCCAGAGTCTAGAGGGTTGTTCAAAGTCACAGACAAAAAATTGGGAAGTGTAGTATGTCTCCCACTGCAGAGTAGAAGGTTCTTTCCACCACACTAATGTTTTCAATGCCCAGAGAAGCCTTAGGACACCATGATAGAGTTTCAGGAATTATACAGACAGGGAAAGGGGAATGTGAATTAACAACCATGAAGGCTCCACTTGAGCTTTTTAAATAATGGACTTTTTACATTGGATATCTTTGAACACTGTTCCCCACTACATAAATAAAGTTGAGAAACATTGCACCCTATCAATCATCCCATGGTCAAGCTCAGGGCTTCCTAATTAGATTGTGAGGTAATTAATAGTCATGAGTAACGTTAACATAAACTGGGAGGACAAGGTGGTAGCTGACTCCCAGCGAGGTAATAGCTGGTGACACATGAGGAAGGCTGAGTCAGCTGGACACAGGGATAGCTTAGTGAGCAGAACTAGGAAGCATTCAGGATCCTGAGGGAGGAATAGCTCAGCTTGAGAATGAGCTCAAGCTTCTGTGCAGATGTCCAAGAGCCCTTTCTTTGAAAAAAAAAATCTATCCTACAATTGTTCTTTCTGAATAAAAATGTTCTCATTATAAATATTTCCTTTAAAAATCTCTTACGTTTGGGTCTAAGAGAAAATCTTCCTCTTGGGATAAGAGCAAGAGAAGGTGGAAAGAGAAGTTCTGCTCTGAACTGAGAGGGGGTTAGTGACTTGCCAGTTTGATTGGGAGGATCAGTGACACCAAAATGGAGCTGTGGGCATGTAACCTGCCTCCCTTCTGTTCTAGTCTGTTCTAAAAGCTGTCACATCTATCCAGTTGCACAGGACACACACTGCCCAACTCCTGGGAGTGATATTTGTATATACTGTGAAGTAAAAGAGCTTCATGCAGTTGAAGAAGGCAGATCTTGCTATAGTATACAGAATAATGGGCCCCCGAATACATCTATATCTTAGTTCCCAGAAGCCATGACTATCTTACGTTGTAAAGGAAAATTAAAGTTGCAGATGGAATTAAGGTTACTAATCAGCTGGCCTTAACATAGGGAGGTTAGGCTGGCTTACCCAGATGGGTGCAATCTAATCATATGAGCTCTTAAAAACAGAAGGAGAGACAGGAGGATATGAACTGCTGTTGCTTCAGGAACCAAAGGATTCAAATGACCTCTAGAAGCTGAGAACAGTGCTTAGCTTACAGCCAACAGGAAAATCTGGATCTCGGGGCACCTGGGTGGCTCAGGCAGTTAAGCATCTCCCTTCGGCTCAGGTGATGATCCCAGGGTCCTGGGATGGAGCCTCACATTGGGCTCCCTGCTCCCCCTGCTTACACTCTATCAAATAAATGAATAAACTCTTAAAAAATAATATCTGGATCTTGATCTTACAACAACAAAATACTGAATTCTGTCAACAACCCAAATGAGCAGGAAATAGACTCTCTCCTAGAGCCTCCAATAGGTGGTGGTCCTTTAAGCTAGTTAATTTTCTAATAGAAAACCAGCTGATACCTTAATTTATTGAATCTCTCTTTTAGGTTATTCAGTTGTAAACTCTAGGCCTCAAAATTAAACAATACTTAGTTAAAAAGAATAATTAGCTCTTCCCTCCCTGAATTCATCAAATAACAAGAATATCATATCTCATCACTGTCATTCTTTTTTTTTTAATCACTGTCATTCTTTATGATAAAAATGCCTTGTTCTCTGGAAAGAATGTCCAAAATGGCATAATGATATAGACCAAATAAGAATTTTACCTTTTTAGGAGGCACTTGGGTGGTGCAGCCAGTTGAGCACCTGGCTCTTGGTTTCAGCTCAGGTCGTGACCTCAGAGTTGTGAGATTGAAACCTGCACATGGCAGAGTCTGCTTCAGACTCTCTTCTCCCTCTGCTTCTCCCCACTGAGCGTGCCCTCTTTCTCTCTCTCTCTAAAATATATATATATACATTTATATTTATATTTTAAGAATTCTTCCTTTTGGAGAAATTCTCAGAAAAGTTATTGTTTCAATTATCTTACACTAACAAACTACCCTGAAATACAATGCATTAAAACGATAACAAGTTTATTATTTATTTATTTTTTTTTAATTTTTTTTTTCATTTATTTATGGTAGTCACACAGAGAGAGAGAGAGAGAGGCAGAGACATAGGCAGAGGGAGAAGCAGGCTCCATGCACCGGGAGCCTGACGTGGGATTCGATCCCGGGTCTCCAGGATCACGCCCTGGGCCAAAGGCAGCCGCCAAACCGCTGCGCCACCCAGGGATCCCCAACAAGTTTATTATTTATTACAATTCTTTGGATCAGGAATTCAGAGGAGACACAGCAAAGATGGCTCGTCTCTGCTTCATGTAAGATCTGCTGTGGCTGGACCATCCAAAATGGTCTGTCTCTTTACTCATATATATGGCAAGTCAGCTAGGATAGTTGGAACACCTGGGACCTGGCTGAGACAACTCAGCTGGGTTCACAGGTCTAGGAGCTAGGCCCTTGCTGTTGGCTAGGTTCTTTGCCTCTCCTCCACGTAGCCTCTCCTTCATCTCACCTCCCAATTCTCTCCTTCTCCCCCGGCCAGTTTGGTCTTCCCATGTGGTCTCTAGAGCAGCAGGATACCCGACTGCTTCATGAGGAGCTGGGCTCTGCGGGAGAAAAAGCAGAGGTTGCCAGTTTTCTTACTGACACAGCATCACTTCTGCCTTAAAGTCTTTCCCCTAAGAAACTTTACAAATGTCTGCAATATTCTCTCTTTTTTGTTTTAGTCAACCTTGGGCTAGAGATACCACTGACTATAACCATCAATATTATATGTAACTTGCATTGACTAATAAAGAATTAGTAGTCCCTCATTATGCCCTTAGAGGGTGTGAGACTTCAGCACGACAAGAAGCTAAAGATAAAATTCAAGTGCAAGATGCTGCATGACCTTCCTCCTCACTGAGGGAATTGCACTTCTCAGATGTGCCACAATTAATCCCTTGAATTATGGCTACAGACTGACTAGTATGGCATCCTTGACATTGACAACGTGGAAGAAGGAAAGTTCGGTCCCAGTGCATAACTCCTTGTCCTGCCCTTTGGCATATGACTTTGTAGATCTTCTCACTAGAAGAATTATGTACTTCCCCAGTCCTTGACTTTGGGTTCAGCCAATTGACTTGATTTAGCCAGTGGAATATGGGCAGAAGTGACAGTTGCCAGTTCTGGGAACAGGCCTTACGAGACATTGTGTGTTTCCACTTGTTCCTCTTTATGCCTCTGCCATCGCCATGAGATAAACATGTCCCAGCTAGTCCACAGTCCAAAGATGATGAGAAACATATGAAGCTGCCCCAGATCCAACCTGGAAATTGGAGCAGTGCTCAGTGGAGGCTAACTTAGATCAGCTGACCCCCAGCTGATCAACAGATGTGTGAGAGTAATCATGTCGTTTGGGGTGGCATATTATGCAGCATTCTTTTGGCAACAATTGGCTAATACACATGGCAAAACTAAATCACAAGAGGAAAAATTTCCCATGACTTCAAGCAATGGTTGTCACTCTGAAATTTGGAAATCATAAAGTCTAAGAAATCCAACCACCTCGCCAACACTGAGATTCCTGTATTACCAAGTGGTCTCCAGATTCCGCCAGACTTTATGGTATACTTGAAAGGGTACAAATTACAAGCGAAGTGGATGAAAATAACTCTTAAACGAATGTGCTAATACATACCTTTAGAAGATGGAAACTAGCTGAGAAGCCTTTACAATAGCAGCAATTCTGGTCTTACTCCTGCCAATTGCTAATATGTGACTTTGGAAGGCAAGAGGTAGAAGCAGCAACTGCATTATAAAAAACAATGCCTGTTGCCTCAGAGCCAGAGAGAACCTTGGTCATGCAATGGTTTTCCTTAGCATTTGGATCAGGGATCCATGGTGACAGATGCTAATGTAAAGAATGGGACATATGGCTACTATGGGACAAACAAACATATCAGTGGACAAACCAACAACTTCCCTTCCCCTCGACTGGTGAGTAGATGAAAACATTTTGTTTTGTAGAAAGGCAACTATTTCATTGAATGTATTTAAAAGGGAGCTTTCAAAGATGCCTTCTTGTTAACTTGATGTACAACTTGCAATCCCTCATTCACTGATATTTTTTCACATAGCAATCATATAAAAGGGTCACTATACGGAAGACAAAATCAGAAATAGGTTGAAACGTATCTTCGGTTCAATACAGGAGCCATGGAGAGTTCACAATTTGATTTAAACTTTTGCGCTAGAAGCAATTAACATTTAGACAGCAGACATAAAAATCAAGGTTTCGTTCTTTTTTTTTTTTAATACAGAACATGATTATTTTACAACGTCAGGTCTCTGTTCAGATTTAAAATATTTTGTGTTGGCGTAGCAGCATTAAATATATTGTCTGCACTATCTCACCCTTACTCTATAGGTTATGTCAACATGAAATTCCTGAAAGTAATGTCAATGAAACATGAAATTAATTTTGTGTGGCTTACTGGCTTTTGCCAAAACAGCAGTCATGTCTTTAAAGTGGTTACTTAAAATGCAGCTATGTTCTGTCCTTGGAAAGTTTAATTTTCCTCTTAGGATTCTGTCCTTTCATTATTCCTCTTCACACAACCAGAGGATACCAAAACCCTCATGCTTTCATGGCATTTTGTGCCTGAGAGATCTGTAAGTCTATTCCCAAGAAGGGGCCTATGGTAAATTTTAACACTTATCTGCTAGCCTCTGCTCTATAAATTGGCAACTTAATGAATTTTATAAAGAGAGAAAGAAGGTCAAAAGATATAATAATGTATTAGAGGGGGTGAGGGGAAAAAGATTACTGGAATGCTTTCAGGGGAGACAGTTAACTCACTTGAATGCCACAGGTTCTATGATTTTCTGAGGCATTCAAATCACTTGAACCTCAAGTTCTTGTTTTCTGCTATGGTAGCTGAGAAGGAAAATTGGACACTAAATTTCCCTCTGACGCTAATCTCTTTCTCCTACTCTACTAGGCAGTATCAGAGTTGGCTGAGGAAAAAAAATGGGTGGCATGCTGGCTTCAGCAATAATGGCTGGCTGAACATTCGAAAGAAAACCAAGGCATGTCCTTGGGAAAATATATCACAAAAAGACAAAATAGAGGTGGTTGTTTAGGACGCTTCACTAACTCAAGAAGAAAAGAATTTCTTTTTTTAAAGATTTATTTACTTGAGAGAGAGAGGGATAGCTCATGTGTGCAAATTGGGGGAGGGGTAGGAGGAGAGGGAGAGAGAATCCTCAAGTAGACTTCTTGTTCAGTGTAGAGCCCCATATGGGGCTCAATCCCAGGATCCTGAGATCATGATCTGAGACGAAATCAAGATTTGGCTGCTTAGCCAACTGAGCCATCCAGGTGCCCCCCAAAAGATTTTGATTAAGTCATTATTTGTCCCCATCTAAAATTTTTTATTGATCTATTTGATTAGTGATATCATGGGGAAATGTTTAACCCAGAGAGAAGAGCTTCCTCAGAAATCCTGCTATGTAAGAAGTGCATTGCCATTGCTATCTATATGCTTAACAAAAAATCAAGTCAGCATAGTGACCATTATATTTTATAATTTATGAATCAAGGAGTATTTACTGAGTACATTGTATATATGAGGTATTATGTTGAGATCTGTCATATTTATGATTTTATCTATCTGTCACACTGTCTCTGTTGTAAGGATAGTCTTCATTTAAAGCAAGTTTAGTTAAGGAACTTAATGGTGTTATAGCTACTAAGTATAGAATTGGGACCAGTATCTAGTTTTGATTTGTTTTGTTTTTTTACTCCAATTACAGGTTATAGTGATGATCAGATCATGAAATCAAGACCAAGGAAATGTTGAGCCATAGAAAGAGAAAAGGAACAAAAGATAGGAACATAAAATTATATATGTATTTACTCTAATAAGTTTACCAAATAACTTCTGTATTGTTCCAAAAAGGATTTAAAGTAACTTGAAAATGCATATAAGGAAATAAAGTCAATGTATTGGAAGAAAGAAAATTGATTATAAATAAGGATAGAAAAGTAGATGCTTATTGATGAATAAAAACATAAGGCACATAAATGTTTTTGCAATTTTAGTAAATCCAAGTGCTCAAACTTGGGGTGATGGAAAGAAGGTCATCCATCACAAGCAATAGAATACTTCTGGTATTGGCAAATGATGCCATTAGGAATTGGAGCCCATGTGGGGTGCAATTTTGATTGCAGTTTCTTAATGTGGCTTGATGGCATAGGAATTGTGCCCCAGTTAAGGTTGGTTCCATTTTTGAGGGTGTGTATGTTATATCATTTATTTCCTTATCAAACAGAAAAGAGGATTTTTGACATGTCAGTTATGTTCTGAATGGTGACTCTACCAGGCAAGAGAAAAAAAGAAACCAAAAGTGTCAATGAGGAGAAAATGACAATTCTTCCCAGTACTTAGTCAAAGGGGTAAGGACAATGGAAGCATAAAGAGAAAGGAAGGCTTACTGAAGCTCAGAATCAGAAGGCAGGAGGCTTAGGTCCAGGTCAAAGGACAGCCATCAGCTAGATAGAAAATCTTTCAGCAGAGGTAAGTCAGCTACGAAGGCTTGGCGGTATCTACATATATCTATATCTATGGATAAAGAAAAAAAAGAATCACAGAAGGGAGCTGAGGAGGGGTCCCTGGGTGGTGCAATTGGTTGAGCATCCAACTCCTGATTTTGGCTCTTTTGGCTCAGGTCATTTTCTTAGGTCAGGATCGTGAGGTTGAGCCCCACCTGGGGCTCTATTCTGAGCATGGAGTCTCCTTGAGATTCTCTCTCTCTCCCCTTCTCCCTCTGCCCATGTCCCTGTCCCCCCAACTCATGAGCACTCTCTCTCTCTCTCAAAAGAAAAAAAAAGAAAGAAAGGAGTTGGGGACAAGACCCTGCAGTAGTAACCACTACTGGGATTACAACAGGCAGCTAAAAAATGGTCCTAGCCATCTCTCCAGATTTTCTTCCTGAAGCATAACTCATGTGTCACCAATTCTTTCCAATATTGGCATTTTAACTGGAGAATTTTCATTACTCCCCCCAAAATTCATGTGCCTACTTCTGTTTTTAATAAGGTCCTTTTTATTTTAACTAACTCCCCCCTTCAAAAAAAAAAAAAAAACTGAACTAGCAAAGGATTTTAGGTCAGTGGGATGGAGATGTAGGAGTCAGAATGCCTTTAAAACTCCCAAATTACATCATTTAGGTGCTTCCTAGTTTACCTACCAAAAACCCCATCCTGGATGAACATATTTTTAGGATTGCATCACTTCCCACATTTCCCCCAAATTCTATAATCCCAAACTTCATACAGGATTAGTCTGAAGAGATGGCAATAAGCACCACTGGGAGCCAACACCTCTGCTAAAACTTCGAGGATTAACAATATGTGCTAAGTGGGCTGAGGAGGTGGGCGATTTAATTTATTCCGAATTAAATTATAATTCACTCTGTTTCTCATAGGGGCAGGTGAGGTGAGAAGTGAAGTGGTGAAGGAAAGAATATGTATGTGGTTGCCTAATTGACTTGTACTCAATTACAAGCTACAGCCCTTTGTTTTTATTCTTTTCATATGTTCTTGAACTCCTAGAAATTCTCACAGGAACAGCGCCATAGAGTACAAAACCATGATGATACAGGATTGCTATTTCCATTACTATTAAGCCTGCAATAATGATCTTCATGAGTCAAGCGAAGATGGGGTTATTTTTCTTAGCAGGGAAATCTTCAAAATATCAAGGAGGGGGTTGTTTAGACAATGTCTCAAAATTTCTTTTTCAGGAGCTATGACTTAACAATGTTGTTGCAAAGAGCAAAAACAGAGGGATGGGGAGGGGGGTTAGTGAATCTATATGACAAATCTTGTAGTACAAGTGTTTGTGGTTAACCGAGAAACACATTATGAGTCAAGCCTCTGGAAAGAGGTGAGTAATTAAAGACAAATGCTATGACATAATCATTTACACGCAGCAGAAAGATTTTAGATTAAATCTGGCCTGACCCACTGCTCAGCAAGTGTTATCATGGATTCTTGAGAAGTATTCATTTATTTACTTTCTAATTTGGCCCAAATGTTGTATTGAAAACAACAAAAAAGGTTTTTTTTTTTTTTTTTTTTTTGTTTTTTGTGTGTGTGTGTGTGGTTCCCACAGGAAATAGCCTGAGCCCAGCGATGGTTAATAAGGTTGGGGTATTTGGGAACAGATCTCCTGTGTACACAACAACTGAACAACATGTCAGTTCGAAAACACCTCATTTGAAAAAGGCAAGAAGGAGCTCTGCTATAAGCACTTTTGCTAGCATGAATCCTCTTGTATTTAGGAAGCTTACTTGCGTGTACCTTTAGACAGCTCAGTAAAATGTTGGTTAAACCAATACTTTCACTGTTATTAAAAAATATATATATTTACTAAAAAAATAAAAAATATATATTTACTGACATTTTTGGCTTCATCGTGTATTTCAGGCACCACCTAGGTGAGTCTGATGTCAAGACACTAATTTTTGGAGCAAGAGGCAGATTCCCTCCCTCCTTTCTTAATCCTGCCACTATAATATAAAACATGCCATGTAACTCCAGGAGATGGCTTCATGCTTTTCCAAATGCTATTAAATTTTAGCTGCTGCCTTTATTAAATGCAGGAAAACAGGAGTGGGGTGGGGGGATGACAGATTCTGAGTCTCTACCTACTGTTCTTTTTATTTGAGTAGATGTGGAATTGTTAAGGTAAGGCAAGCTTCCTGTGGATTGAAACAATCGATTTTGCTCCCAGAGCTGACCCACTTCACCAAGGCATCTCGGAACATTCTATTGAAGAGCCATACATGTGTCTTAGGGAAGAAAGAGAAACCACAATAATGCTCATCCCTCCCAGAGAGAAAGGTATCAGGAAGCAGGGCCCTTAACCCACAAGTTACAGAGCGAGGATTAAGGAGTAGAAACCGGTGTCCATTTCCCCTACAGGATAATTATTTCCTAGTAGCAACCAGATGGCCACATTCTGTTTTCTTGCAGGGTAAGGAATAAATGTGTATTCCCAGAGAAACATGCATTTAGGGTCTGTGGTAAAGCGATCAAGGTCTCGCTGGCCAGTTACCGTGTTCTTGGGCGTTCTGCTGATTTGTCAAAATGTGACTGATGTTCAGAGAGCTGAGGAGGCTTAAGTCGCAGCCTTTGAAAAATGATTGTGTGAATGTGCGTGGATGTGTGTTTGTGTGTGCACGTGGGTATGTATATTTCTTCCCCAAAGTTGAAACGCATTTCCATAAACACTGTTATATGGGAGAGGCAAAAGCAACTGCAGGGATCTACTGTCCTTCTCTCTCAGTATTGTTTTTGCTTTTGCTCTTTCCTAAAATGTCCCGGTTATTATTGAGGCTTATGTTATACATTGTTGAGTGAATGCCAGTCCTGTGGCAACTGCAGTCCTCCCTGTCCACGGGTCACTTGGGCACCTGTTTTATTTGGAGCGATAGTAGCAGAGTCCAGAGTCAAGGTAGCGTACAAAGAGAGAGGTTGCAGGGATTTAATTACACCACCTGTCACAGGTGGGGATCTGCCCGTTTTGACTATCGCAGGCTCCATGGGGCACAGACAGATGGCAAGGGGACACTTCACTGCTTGCCTATTTGGCTCAGTCCCTTTCTGTCCCACCGTCCCACGCCACCTTTTTGGTAGAGGTGAATAGGGCTGCTCCGGAGCAGGACTATCGTCAGGCAATCAGTACAAGGGCCTGAATCTCAATCACGCATCTCCTATTTCTTTCCTCCCCACAATGTCTTCTACCCTAGATTTTTTTCCCCAACACCTCCAATTCCAAGACGGACCCAGCCTTAATCCTGGTGCTTTCACCTGTAGCTTTTGACAGTACACTTTGTGGCTTTCCCCCCTGAATTTTGCTGCATTTCAGGAGAGGACAATGGCTTCTGTTTATATATCTTAAATGGTCAAGCTTGGTCTAAGATTGTTTAGCTACAGAGTTGTGCTTTCTTATAGGAATTAATGAATAAAACGAGGTCTGGATCACAAGGATCTTTGAACTTCGAGTCTTGCAATTCACACGAGGAAGCCAATTTCACGCAGAACTTTCCTGTTTTAACATCCAGGATCAAAAAAAGAAAAAGCAATGCTCAGACAAACCAGCCTTTAGAATGGGGCCTTAAATCTAAAACTGGGGCTAACTTCAGATTTTCTCTTTTTCCCTTACTGCAGTATTTATGCATTTGATTTTTTAAAATTGAACATGCATCCATGCTCAGAAAAAGATCAGAAGCAAGAGAGTTCTGAATAATTGGGACAGAAAAATAACCAACAGGAGCCTTAAAGCTTTTGACTTGGTTCTTCTCAGATACTATAATGTTGAAGCCTGAAGAAGACCTCTGTAAGCTATCACCTTCTTTGCTTCTTGGAAGTTCCAAGTGAACAGTTTTCCTGTTTGCTTGACATTTGAAAGAATACTTGAAAGTGTGAAAGACAAAATTAATTCCCACGAAAGGAAAAATACATTCCATCACTTGTCTCCTACTGCTATCTGTTCTAAAATCACTGCCCAAGGTTTTTTACACCTCGCTTAGATTCACCTCATTGTCTTCTCACTATCTTCAAGAATAAATTGGCTTTCTACTGCTCCAAACACCTGTTTATCTAACCAGCCAGTATATTCATCATGTTGCCACAGCCCCTTGTCCTTTTTAAATCAGCATGGATACATTTATCACCTGAACTAATGAGGGAGCTAAGAGGTTGGGTTTCAGACAAGGTGTGTTTTAATGATGAATGTGTTACAGGGACAATGTGATCTGTGTAATTTTATTCAAGGTATTAGGACTCCAGTTGTCAAGATGTAGTGCTCTTAGCTTCCAAAATGTCAAATATTTTCAAACCATTATAGTTTCTCTTTTACTCTTCCTCATTTCTTTAAACGGAGCCTAACTTGCCGTTGGTAGACTACTACTCCAAGGAGTAGCCCAATTGCCAATTTCCAAAACTTCTTGAATGAGTCTCGTCTCACTACCCCAACATTTCAAAACTATCATTGACCATTCTGGGGTCCTCATGGTACTGAACCAACATGCAGAAAAGGAGCTTGCTATTCGCTTGGGTGATTGATCCCAATGACCCACAGGGAATTGGATTGCTGCTGTCCAGTGGGGACAGGAAGGATGCTGTCTAGATTTTAGGGGATTCTTTGGGTACCTTCTCATGCTTTCACAACCAATAACAAAAGTTAATGGAAGCACCCAGAAAGAGCAAAAGTTAATGGAAGCACCCAGAAAGAGGCAGAGTCTGTGAAGATTGAAGGTTTCTGTTACCATAGAAAATAAAGAACCAAATTAGCCGAGGAGCTAAGGGGAAAGAAAACACAGAATGGGGGGGGGGGGGGTGGAGGGAAGAAATTATAAACGTCTGCTATGGCTTCATAACACTTGCAGAAACACAGGCTGCAGTTGCCGTGCCGATTTTCTCCCTTGCTTACCATGTCGTGTGGCATATGTACTAGTTATTTTCCTTTCTCTTCTCTTCCTGTTATTTTATGTCAAGATTGTTGTACTGTTGGATCATTTTCAAGTTTAGTGTTTATGTTGCAAAATATCCTGGTGGGATTGTGATTGAATTATAAGAATAGTTAACATTGCTCAGGGATGGATACCATGCCCCTTGCCCAGAGACGGAAACATTGGCTTTGGGGCTTTGTGTCTCTTCTTCCTGGGGACATGACAGTAGAATTTTTGTTTGTGTGACAGATGGTTGAATCTTATCAGAGAAAGGTATAAAGATGTTCTTCCTTTCTGAAAGTTCAACTCCATGTGGTAGGGTATGTGTCAGGGTGAGCGAGCAAAGGGCTTGGAAGGTGGCGCTTGCTGAGCTCCTGCCTCTCTTTCCAACCCACCATTCTGTGCTCTGCTCTGTGATGCTGGGGCTGACACTCTGCAGAACACATTTCTCCTTCATCACCTGGCTTCTGCCAGTAAGGGATGCCAGAGGAAACCTGGAAGACAGGACCGGGGAGGAGACATTTGCTCCTTCCTCTTCCTGAAATGTCTCTCGGAATTGGCCTTTTGCTGCAGGCAGCACACTCTCAGAGCCAGTCTCATGGAGTCCTCTCAATAGTCCCAGTCAAACCCCTCCGACCTCACAGATCTGAATTCCGGTTCCATGGGGGTTCTTCCCCACGACCAGATGCCTGGCACTCCATCTTCAAGGTCTACACCCCAGCTTCATGAGGTCTTTCTTCTGTGTTCCTGAAGAGTCTTCACAACCCCTTCTCAGAGGTCTGGGTCCAGCCCCACAGGGACCTCCTCTGTGCTTCTAGAGGTTAGCTATGAACCTCACCCTTTGTTTCCCCAGGCCCTACTTCCCTGTCACTGTCTCTGTGTTACCTTTTTTCTCCAACATATGTTTAACCAATTCCCTGTATTATATCATCTCTGCACTTCTGTTTTTTGATTAGAACTTACTTGGAAAGGAGAGAGAGAGAGAGAGAGATATTATGAAATCTTCTATTTGAGAAAGGACACTTCGGGAAGCAACCTCAAGGGGTCACTGGTTCAAAGCACGTCATTTCCCCTGTAGGAAAACAAGGCTTCCTACATTGGCAACGGAGTGAGTTCCTTGGCCAATCCACCTGTCAGCCTTCAAGTCAGCCCTCTGAGAATATTTCCCTGCCCAGTGTCCCAGGGAAGCTTTGGGAGTTCTCCACTTCCTCTTGGTGAGTGTTTGAGGACACGATGATTTCATTAGGGAATGAACAATCCCAAAGACTTTCTTCATTAGCTTTGTGTTTCTCTAAACACACAATTCCCTGATGACCTTGGTCCAATTTCTATCTATTTTATTCACTCGGTTCGAGGGCTGGTAAACAAAACCAGGGCTATTGTTGGTCATAGTTTTTGAGCCTGATATTTGGCATGGACATCTCTCTTTCCTAACCAAAGACTTGGTTCTCTTATTATTGGTTAGTATATCCTGGGTAGTGAAAAATGCGTCGGTGAATAACATGCAGTCCTTGCTTTAGACAATCTTACAGCTGAGTGGAGCAAATTGAGTGTTTTCACTTAGGGAGTTCTGGCTGCAACGTGAAGAGAATACGTAGCTTGGGGAGAGGGAAGGTGATATGAATATCTGTATGGTCTAAGGGAACACTTCAGGCTCAGTGAGGCAGGGAGGACTTCTGAGTGAAGTAGTAGCACATAAGATGACAACAAGACAAGGGGGATGAGGAAAATTCCAGATGATGGGAAGTCAGAGAAGTATGAAAGGTAGCAATTGCTCCACAGAATTGGGCAAAACTGGGGGGGGAGGGGATATACTTCTTTTATATACTCAAAAGAAAACTAGCTCAGTCCATCCACATCAGACTAGTCAAACATTCAGCTCTCTGCCTCTTAGTTCCTCATTTTTCTGAGTTTGCTCAAACTCCAAAGATTTATATAGCCCAAGAGGAGGTCATCACTCTGTTTTTAACACCCAACAATGAAGAGTCTGGGGTTTGGTCAGTTCACTGTTGCTTGTGCCTCTTGCTGCCACTTGGTGACACTGTTGACAATTGGACCCACACAGTCCACAAAAGATGGTGACAGACCAGAGGACCAGAGACCTGCTGCTATGAATCCCAGGGGCTGGAGGATCTACTCTCAGAACCAGCCTCAGTGGAATGAGAGTGCCCAGACCCCAAGCTCTTAATCCTTGGGTTTCTGGGTCCTTTCTCCCCAAGGATTCCTACCACCTGAGGTCAGGCAGCTTTTCTTTTTCAGTCCTGGATATAGATTCTTTTTACTCATCCTTTCCTGAACAATCAGGACAATTGCCTAATTGCTGATGGCCACTTTGTCTTTCACAGATAGATATAGATATAGATATAGATAGATATAGATATAGATATAGATATAGATATAGATATAGATATAGATATAGATGATATAGATATAGATATTGATGATATAGATATAGATATAATTTCCTCTTTGGATTGGGAGCACCACATTCGGTGCCTCAAGACACTCTTGTTTACTTGTTGACACTCTTGTTTACTCTTCTGAAGAGGATAAAACTGACCTAATAGCATCTCTTTCAGCAAGAAAAAGGAAAAGAAAGTCAAGTTACATCATCAGCAGGACATTCCACTACAGAAACACTGTAGGGGCTGTAAATAGTTCATATAATTAGAATATAGAGTTATCTAGGGGGTAATAGTAAAACATGAGCCAGTGAAAAATGAGTCATAATCAGTACACGGAAGGTCGTTGGTGCCATGAATATGAACTTACTTCTGAAGGCAGTGGAGAACCCATGAAGGATTTAAGAAAGTGACTTGAAGTATTTGAATTTTAGAAAGGTTTCCCCACCCCTAACAAGAAGGACTGATTGTGGAGGGCTAGCTTGTAAAAATTTAAGAATAAATTGAATCATGACCTTAATTTTGTTAGTACAAGACTTTGTCAACTGAGCTAACTGTTTCTGATCAAAATTGGTTAGAGCATCTGCCTTTAAAGACTGGTCTCACTGGCTTTTTGCGATAGTCTTGTCCTTGTGGGTACTTTGGATATAGCCTGTTATCAAATTGTCTTCTGCAGTGGAGCTCTTTTGGGGGGGTCATTTTATTTTTATCAGAAGTGTTCTTAAAGTATTTATACATCCACATTTATCAATAAATATTTTTCTTCTGAAATGTAAGAAGAAACTTAAATTATTTCATCAGCTATTTGGGATCAGGATTGCCCACCGCTAAGCTTCTGGTAACAGAATCACTAAGTTTGAATTTGTTTATTTCTAAATTTTTGCTCTTTCTTCATTTCTCTCTATTTGCCAATATTTTCCAATACTTTTGTAATATTTGTAATTATCAGCACTCCCAATAGTTTATATCTTGGAACTCGAGATGGATGAAACCAGCTGTATCGGGGGTTTGGTGAACATCTTGAACTATTTTTCAAATTGTGTTTGGGGTTCAAGGAAAACCAAAACATATTTTCATATTTTACCAAGAACTTTTTTTGTCCTCAATTTTAAAATGATGTCTATTTTAAGGGAAATTTAATCCATATGTTACTAAACTCCTTACACTTACCTCATCAAAATTTGGTTCTGTGAGAGCTATTTGATGTGCAAAAAGCCTTGGGAGTTATTTTATGAGACTTTTTTAAAGAGGAATTTTTTCTTAGGAACAGGAAGTCAAATTTGCCAGGTGAAGATTGACTCAAGTACACCTTTTGCCAACTGTCAATTGCCTAATCAGCCCTGAATTTTATACAAAACTTTGACTTGCCAAAATTTACATAAATCCTAGTGATGTTAGCATTAATATTTTTCTCCTTGTTTTTGTACATCATCTTAACTACTTGCAAGGTACCACTTTCTATAATAATATTGCCATACTTTTTAAACAGATAAAAATTCTCCACTGTAATTTAAATTTGAGATTCCCAATGATATTCAAAAATTTTACATTTCTCATTATGCTAACATTTACTTATGTTACCACCAATATAGCTAAAAGGATCCATCCTCCTCAAAACAAAATAAGTTATCAAAAATGTAGTAAACTATTCTTTCTTCTATTCAGATACTTTTTTTAAGGCCCTGTGCTTTAGACAGTTTTCAGTAAGTCACCTGCATCAGAATGACCTATAGTATAGTATCTTACACATGAAGAGTCCAAAACTTCTTTCGAGGTCTACTGAGGCCAGATATCTACTTCCATGGATCAATATATATATATTAGATATATATATGAATATATATATTCCAAGGTTGACAACATATCATCTGAAAACCATCGGATGCTGTAAAAGTTCATCCTGTTAGCTAACATTTCTTGAGTATCTACTATATATAAGTATCTCCCACTCTTCACAAATTGTTGTTACACCACTTTACTATTAAAAGGACCTACATGGCTCAGTGGTTGAGCATCTACCTTTGACTCAGGTCATGATCCCAGAGTCCTGGGCTCCAGTCCCACATCAGGCTCCCTGCAGGGAAACTGCTTCTCCCTCTGCCTGTGTCTCTGCCTCTCTCTGTGTCTCTTGTGAATAAATAAATAAAATCTTAAAAAAAAAACACAAGAATCTACATGAATATGTGTTTTTGCTATCCAAAAGATATCTGAGGAGCATTCACTTTCATGGAAAAAAAAAGCAAGAGGTGAGAAAATAGCCTTCAGCATTGATTTTGCAGCGAGCTAGGGAGCCAGTGTGCTCTGAGGAGTGAAAGTGGCACTGCCTACCTCCTTCCCTGTATCCACTCGTACCATCTCAGCATCAAGCTTCACCTGTGTCTGTGAGCATCTGTGTTTTATCTATATTTATTTTGTGCATCTGTTAGCAAGATACATCCTAAGGTATCAGGACAGCCTGGGCACATTAAAAAATGTTTCCATGTAACTAAATGGTAATTGGTTTTTTGCTTTATGCCATTTTGGTGTGAAGGCTTTCACAGAAACACTCTCCTTTCAGATATCAGGGGAAACCCAAACAAGGAAGTGGAGGAAGCACAGGTTGCTGAATGCTTGTTATAAGTCAGGCATTATACAAATGCATTATCTTACTTAAATTTCCAAATCACTCTAGTGTAGGTCTTATTTTTTTTTAATTTTACAAATGGGGAAAGTGTGGCAAAGGGAATTAGTGGCCCCCTTGGTATCCACTCTTTTTCTTAACAGACAAAGCATGGGTTTTCTCTACAGTAGTGATGCCTCTTTCCAATGGTGATCTTTCCTAGCCTTTCTTGTTGGTCAGCATGGCCCTGTTACATGATTCTTGCCAAATGATGATGGCTGTAAGGACATCCCAGATGGGACTTCTGGGAAAGCTAAGAGAATGCTTTTCTCTTTAGCTCTAGCATTTCTCACTTGGCCTTCCCTCTTCTTGATTGAATTTGGAAGTGGTGCTTCCATCTTGGGATTGCATGCCAACCAACGTGAGGATGGAAGGCATACATTAAAGATGGCTTTTGTCAGGTGAGAAGACTAAACCCCTTATTTAAGACAAAGTCCAACACAATCCTAACCAATACACTGAGATTAGTAGTTTGTCCTTGGAAACTCACAACTTAGTTGTGGAGATAGAAAGGGAATGCCTTTCCATGAATCCAAAGCCCAGCTTCTTTCACTTGTGATATATTGTTTTAATGTGCCACCATTTTCAAGGATCAGAGTGCAAGGCTTTACACTAGATGGTATGTAACCACCAATAAGACAGGGCAGTGAGCTCTGCCTTCTAAAAACTTACAGACAAGCAGGCAAGATGAGGCATGGACACGGTCACCTGAAATACTGAATAGAAAATAAGATTCTGGAATAAACAGACAGATCAGTCAAGTCAGATTGTATTATTATTATTCTTAATAATCATTTAAAGATATGATCAACAGTTTCATAGTCACAGTTTAAATTTTGGGTTAGGACACTGTTACTTCATGATTTCCTTCCTAGAGTTCTGGAGGGTACACAGGAAGCCATGAGAAGACCTGCTCTCTTCCTTCAACTCAGCTTATTCATTTCAGGCATAAATTCAACCCATTGCCACCTGAAATCATGTACTTTGCCTGCTCTCAGAGATGGGAGTAAAAGCCCCAGGAGTTCTGAAAGATAGAAAAGAGTGTCATAAAAGAACTTTAGAAGAAAGATGTGGGAAACCCTGTTGCTTCTCCTTCATGACAGTTATCTCAAAGATGTGCCAGGAGACATGTCACAGAACATGTTTCCCGTGGACACATGTAGCCCCAGGCCTGCCTGTGTGTGGCCTCCCCAGGGGTCTGCCCCTGGGTACAGTTGCAGTTGCTACCAGAAACAGCCTTCACTGGGACTTCACTGCTTCCCCGACTCCCCAAAATGATGTAGTAATTGTTTTGTTGTGGTTATTCCATCGAGGTGGGAAGAAGTAAGGAGAAGCATGAACAGTCTGAGGTGAGGGGTATGAAAGAAGCAGGGAAAGGAATACTTTAAGTCCTAGGCAAAATCTCGAAGTAAGGCTCATCCATGTGGCCCTCCCACTCATTCTTCGGCACCCCTGACTCTTTTCCTCAACAGTCCTTGCCTGCCATTACTTCCCTCAGGAGCCCCTCCCAGGACCTCCTCCCAGGACCACTGAAATGTGTCTTTCTCCTCAACCCCCCAAGTCACCAAACATGGACCACCAAACGTGGTCCCAAATTTTTCAAAGCACTAACATCAATTCTTCGTCTCTCCTCTCTCATCACAAGCCTTCGCCTTTACAGAAGCTCGACAAGTTGTTCCAAAAGCAAGATGAGAGATGCCTGGGTGGCTTAGTGGTTGAGCGTCTGCCTTCAGCTCAGGGAGTGATCCTGGGGTTCTGGGATCAAGTCCCGCATCGGGCTCCTGCAGGGAGCCTGCTTCTCACTCTGCCTCTATGTCTCTGCCTCTCTCACACTGGGTCTCTCATGAATAAATAAATAAAATCTAAGAAAGAAAGAAAGAAAGAAAGAAAGAAAGAAAGAAAGAAAGAAAGAAAGAAAGAAAGAAAGAAAGAAAGAAGAAAGAAAGAAAGAAAGGAAAGAAAGAAAGAAAAGAAAGAAAGAAAGGAAAGAAGAAAGAAAAGAAAGAAAGAAAGAAAGAAAGAAAGAAAGAAAGAAAGAAAGAAAGAAAGAGATGATGAGACTAATTTGTGCTAAAGTAAGAACAATTGATGAGTCCATGATAAATCTTCCAAGTTTTCCTGGTTCACAAAATATATATTTTTATTGTATACCGTTCAAAATATTGCTGAAGGATATTGTGTGTGCAATGTTTCTGAGTGGCAACATTGCCTGTGATTAAATATTTATTTAAGCAGTTCTATTTTAAGCTGAAGATTGGACGAAATATGATAAAGGAAAAATACACAATATTAGGCACAAAATAGGCACTCAAGAAATGTTTACTGGGTCATGTGTTTATTCAAACTCTCACCTTTAACGTCTAATTGTCTGGGGTGCGATCGCAATACATCTCCTCAACTAGGAGTCAGATCAAATTTATTTGAGCCCTTTTATCCTATTGAACGTCTGTAGTAAGTGTCCGCCACGTCCAAAATATTGTGCTAGGTTCTGAGTGGAGGAGACTACTGGGAAAATGGAAACAGGCACGGTGCCCACAGTCAAGGGACCTTCTGATATAGCAGGGAAGTCAAATGTGTCAGTGCCATCAAAGATTGGGACTGGTGTATGGGAGGAGGCAGAAATGGGGACAGCACGCTGAATTTGGGATGTGCCAGGCTCCTATTTCCAACCAGAATGTCGGAGCCACTCATACATGTTATTCCAGAAGAGTAGATTGATGGTCCATCTGGGATTTATAGATTCTAGCACCAAACACAGCTCATGTGTGTTCACACTTTAATATTTTTTCAGGTGGCAATGCTACCTCTCACAATTTTTTAAATTTAGAGAAATATATTACTGTTTCCCCTCCTTCTCTCCAATTCTCTGACTGACAGAGAAAGATTATGGTTAATCACAAAAGCCTTAGTGGCAATGCCATGTCCAGCACCAGGGAGGAAGCAACAACTCCTCCAGCAGAAAACGAAGAAGGGGCATTCTCTGCAATAATTCGATCTGATGAATAAAACTGCAGGATGAGTGGTGCATAATGTATACACCAAAATTATATTTTAGGACAAGCCACAAATGATCAGAGCTAGTGCTTAATCCCTCTCACTGTGTGCCAGGGACAGTGCTAAATGCTCTATCTTCATCAATGTGTTTCTTATTTCTCAGCAGTCTTTAGAGATAAGAACTGTTATTTTTCCTCTAATAAGGAAATGGACCCAGCTAAGAGGTAAGTAACTTTCCCAAGAGAACACAGAGAATAGGTGGCTGGACTGGGAGGCTGACTCAGCATTTTCTGACTCCAAATCCAATCTCTTAACCACTTTCCTACATCAGCCTTATATTTCCCAATGGGGGCAAAAGGAATGGCCATGCACAGAAATATGAAAATCATGAAGATGAGTTTGATTTCACTTCATATTTTTTTTCTCAAGATTTTGCCATCATTTCATTTTTTTCTCCACTCCATAATTCATAACTTGGCCTTTGCTTCTAGTCATTTAGTGGATGTGAGTCACAAGATGTACTTTGAAGTCCAGGCTTGGACGAAGCAAGATAAGCGCAGGCTCCATCACCCTCAAAGCATTCCCGTCGTGTTTACTTTATTCAGAGGCCTTGGTCTTTTGGTCTCTTTGTTCCTGCTCCCAGGACACATAAGTGCTTGCTTGTAACAAGCCTTCCAACTCAAATCAGCTATCAGACCCGCAAGCAGATTCACAGCCTCTTGGAAACATTGGGACTCAGGTAGGGAACAGGAAATGAGTGAGGGGAAACTGCTGGATTTACTGTTCAGCAACCCCAAAGGAGTGGTATTTGTGTTACCTTGAAAACAGACAAAAGTAATTACTCCCTTCCAAAGTGTGGCACTTTGATCTTCTCAACAATGCACTGAGGGGTCTAATTATCCCATTCTGACTTAGAGAGGAGATAACAGACTTGGAGAGCTTACTCCACCAGCAAACGGTAAAGCAGGGACTCAAATTCTGCTTTTCTAATCACAAATAATGTTGTTTTTTTTTTCCAATTAAGCACACTATAACTACTTTTGAAAAAAATCAAATTTTTTGAATTATACTGGTGATGTAATTGGTTTAGTGTTAGCAGGGCAACTTAAGTAGATCAAATCTAAGACTAGGTTTCCAAATCGTATCTTATTTTTTATTATTAATTGTTGTTGTTTGGCGTCTGTTAGTTGCTACATGGCACACAATGGATGGAAATAACAAGCTTAAGTAGAATTAATTAAGTAGAATTCCATGGATTTTCATTAAAGATTTATTTACTTATTTGAGAGAGCAAGCGAGCATGCACTCAGTGTGGGAAGGACAGAGGGAGAGAATCTCCAATTAGACTACTCCACTGAGTATGGAGCCTGACATGGGGCTCAATCTCAGGACCCTGAGATCATGACCTGAGTGGAAATCAAGAGTTGGACCGTCAGCCAACTGAGCCACTCAGGGGCCCCAAGATGGATATTTTAAACATATATACCAGCAGTTGTAAGTTCATAGGATCTTGTCCTTCAACATTATCACCTCTGCCCTTATTCCCGTGGTACTGTGTATTACTTCAGTTATATCAGCTATTAGCCAACAGTACAGAACAGCCATATTCCAGTTGAGTCTATATGGCATGCCTGAAACTAATATAATACTATATATTAACTGTACTGGAATTATTATTATTATTTTTTAACTGTACTGGAATTAAAATAAAAAACTAAAAACTAAAAACAAACAAAAAACCCAAAACAAACAAACAAAAAACAGCCACATGTGAGAAATCTCAGTGGCTTAACAAGATAGAAGTTTATTTTTCAATCATGTAAAATCAAAAATGGATATCCCTGATCAAGTGTCTTCCAGTTGGAAGGAGGGACTCAGGTTCCTTCCATCTCATGTTCCACCGTCTTCAATACGTGACTAAAGTCACCACTGAATAGAAAACAGGAATCTTGTGTAGGAGTGTTTATGGGCCATAACTGAAAGTAGTATACATTGGAACTCAGTCACACAGAAAAAGTAGTCAAGCTGTAGTCTCTTGAAGAGGAAGAATTGGATTTGGTGGTCAGGTAGTGGTCTCTGTTACAGACTTCCATTGTTCAAGATCTACTGGGAATCCCTACTAGGGATTTCAAAACCAGTTTTTGAGCCCATAAGAAAAATAAAGGGTTTTTGTTATATTTTATATATATATAAAATATATAAATATATATTTATTAAATATTATATTAAATATAAATAATATAACAAATATTGGGGTGTATGTGAGGTGTATGTCACCAAAATTTCATTCCCAGTATATCATATTCCTCCAGCTTGGCCCTATATTAATAAGGTTCTCCAGAGAAACAGATCCAATAGGACCTACCTATCTCCTATATTCCATATATATAAAGAGATATTTATAAGATACATATATATATGTTTTATATATATAAAATTGTGTGTATGTGTATATACATATAAATAAGGAGAGAGAGAAAAGAGAGAAAGATTTATTACAAGTAATTGTCTCATACAATTAAGGAGGCTGACAAGTCCAGAGCTCTGCACTTGGCAGCTGAAGACCTAGCAGGGTTGATGGTAGTCTCAGTCCCCGTCCAGACTCCTAAGAACTAGGACAGCCAATGTTGTAGCTCCAATCCAAGTGCAATAGAGTCAAGATCCAGGAAGAGCTGATGTTTCTACTCAAGTCCAAAGAAAGAAAAACAAACAAAAACGAAAACAAACCAGGCAAAAGGAGTTCTCTTTTACTCAGACTCTGCTCTCTATTCAGGCCTTCAGCTGATTGGATGAGGCTCACCCACATTAGGGAAGGCAATCTTCTTTACTGAGTCTACTGAGTCAAATGTTAATCTCATCCAGAAACACCAGAACAAGCATACCCGGAATAATATTTGACCAATAGGTACCTTGTGGCCTAGTCAAGTTGACACATTGAATTTACCCATTGCAGCCCCCCTAAACTTTCAGCTATTTATAAAGTTTATTTTTATAAGATAAATATTTATCAGAGCTAAGGAATCCGCAGAATGAAATGTATTTGCTGAAAACAATTTCCAAAGAGATTTTCCACGAAGTTTTTGGATTTTGGACTCTCGAGATCTACACTAAAGATGGTAACATTCATACGTATGCATCTATATGTCCGTATGACTGTCATGAATTCAGGTCTCCCTCTGCCTGTGTCTCTGCCTTTCTCTCTCTGTGTCTCTCATGAACGAATAAATAAAATCTTAAAAAAAAAGTGTCCAAGATTAAGTTACTCTTCGTGTACAAAGATAACCTGACTCAACACAGGTTGAGTTGGAAATTAGAGGAAGAAACCACCACCAACCTTGGGTTAAGTCAGAAAATACTTTGTAAACAATACTTTATGGTAGTGTGCAGTGATGGTGGAGGTAGTGATGCTGCAGATAAGAGCTTGTTTTTATCAAGAACATAGAGTAATTCTCATTTCACCCCCAATTATAGCATCTCCCCAGCTTAAGAATCAGCCTTGTGGTTTCTTTTATATTCTGATAGCATCTTTTGCAAAGCCCCACATACGATAAGTGATCAATAAATATCTCTGTAAACTTTAGGTTTTTCAACAAATATCTAATGCACTGAACACCACATTCTGCATTGTACTGTTATTCTGTATGACTGAGTTGTGCGCATTAATTTAAGACATGCACAGTTATTTAGAGTTTCACATCAGCAATTATGGGCTTCACAGTAATTTTGGCAAGTCTCTGCAGGTGCCACACAATTTCGTGGCCAAATTATCTTTTCATGATAAATGGAGAGGACTGGGGAAGAGGTGTCTTTAACTGTCCTATTTCATCCATGTATCTCTTTTCTAAGCTCTACGTAATTTCATGCCTCATGCTAACAGTTCATGAGAACAGCACTTCATATGTTTTTTTTTACCCCAATTAGAAATCACTGTACTCCCCAGGAGAGAGGAGCATATTTGCATATTTGTGTCTAGAGCTCCCGGTGGCTTGTTTCATTACCTCTGATGCATGTCAAATGCTATCACCTGGCATTCCTGGTTCTCTAACATTTTTTTCTTTTGTAATCTCTCCTTACAAGGCATGCATGCATCTTGCATCTGCATATCAGATGCCCCTTCCCCATTCCAAATTTACCAGGCCAGAGTCCATGTAAGAACAAATTGCGGTCCCCTCGGTGACATGGCACAAGTCAGCCTTGTAGGTTGTGGGATATGCCGAACCAGTGAGTAATGTCTGGGAACTCTTTGGCTGACTTCCTCCTGTTCAAGGACAATTTTGCATTCTCACAAGTGCTCAGAATGTTTCTCCTTTAGGAACAACGTCTGACACTGGAATTCCTGAAATCTGAGGTACTGTGTCAAGCCAAGGCTCTTCCCGATAGGAAAGATGAAAGGCAGTTTTGCTCTTCATTCTTCTGACTGGTTCATTGTGTTGGGAGCTCATGTGGACTAGCCTTTGCTTGCCCTAGAGGTCTGTGTAGATGACCTGGTACCTCAGAGCCTCAGAGTGCATTCGTGGCAATCCAGGGTCTGGTGCTTTCCCTATGCTCCACAGTCATCACTTATGATGGCTTCTTGGGTTTCTGCCTCACTTACTTTCACTACACAATTTAGAATTTAATTATATATGACTTTACATTTTTGGATTCTTATTTCCTAATCTAAACTGCTAATTTGCTAAAGATATGGGCTGCGTTTTGTGCTTCTTCTGAATCCCACTCAAAGCACCTTCTTTTCTGTCTGAATAACTTCACAGTCACTCACTAAATAGGTGCCATGATGATGAAGTCATATTAATTGCTTTTGATGACCTTCCGGATCTTACACATTCAAATGAACGCTTTCCTTGGCAAGTCTGCCACCTGGGAAGGCTACCCGCCTATGCCAATGATGTTATCAATTCTCAAAATAATATTTCAATACCTCTCTCTGCTTGTGTGTCAGGGTATGACATTTACTGTTTAGTATTTAGCACCTACTCTAATGCAAGACACTGTTTTCAGTGGCTACCACAAAGATTAAAATACAATTTCTGCTCACAGAGAAGAAAAGCTACAAACAGTGATGAGACAAGGCAAAATGTGTTAAGGCCTATAAGTGAGATACAAAGGATTAGTGAGGATCAGAGAAGAAGAGGAAGTAATTTAGAGCTGAGGCTATAGGGTCTTGTGCAATCTCCAATGGCTGTATATCCTTATTCTATCATTGGTTTGCTCTTAGGACACCAACTAAAAACTACTTGGAATGAAGTGTAGGGAATAAACTAACTGAATGCACTAGGCAATCCCATCTTCAAAACCTGAAGTAGGGGAATAGATCATATTCATAAGAAATGGTTTTAAGGCCACAGCTTCAGAAGAAAGGGAGGCCAGATGAGCCAAACAGATATCAAAAGATGTATACCTACCTGTTATCTAATTCTCAACCATTCATCCCTATACCTCATCTGTACCTCTATTCCCTTATTTGTAGAAGTCAATAACATAGACCAGATCCAAGGTTTCCAATGGGTCTGTGAAAATATCCAGAGGTTATGGACCTTCCTATGAGATGTCACTTGAATGAACAATTCATGGCAATGAAAAGATATTTGAGAATTGCTGGACTTTATAACTGCTGAAGCCCCTTTGCACACATTCTGCATTCTCCACACATTTGAATGTCATTGGGTGTCAGAAGACAACTAATTGCCAGGTGTGGATCATTTGTCCCATGACCAAAAAGTCCTGGGGATTCCAAGACCCCAGGCAGAGCCCTACTTTTCTGTCACTGTCCCTCCTGACACCCTATTTTATTTCCTTCACAGTATTCATGACTTTTAAATTACTTATTTGCTTACCTTTGAATTATGTGCTTTTCCCACTAGAATAGAAGATGATCCTTACAAACAACTTGTCTCTTTTGTTAATGGCTATATGTTGGGTAACTAAATCAGTGTCATGTACGTAGTAAACACTCAATATGTCTTTGTGGAAAACAAATGAGTGAGCAAATGAGTCAATTGATTAATTCTTTTTTATGGATAAGGATTTAGGGGGCAGGTCTATGGAAAATGATATAAATTCAGTAAAGATATAGCTGAGCACCTCCTATGCTTTGGTATTGTGCAAGGCACTGAGAGTGGACAGCAAAAGGACCTATCTTTGGTGAACTTACAGTCTATTCAGGGAAACAAAGCAGGAATGCATGAGACAGTATATACAGGAAGAAAAGAATAGAACAGGATGACATGTCAAAGAAGAGTTCAGAGATCTCACCAACAAATGGTGAATTGTTAAGCAGGAAACCACATAATGCGTTAGGCATTCAGAGAAGGAGAGAAATTCTTATGAGCTGAAGTGACCTAGGGATCTTCAAAGGAGAAAAACAACAGGTTAGAATAGAGAGATGTGAATCAGGGGGTATCCTGGGCCAAGATCCCTGATGGGAAAGAGCAAAGGACAATCTGACTGGACAGAAGGGGAAACTAATATGTTTTCAAATATCTTTCTCGTTTATCTTCTAGCACAATCCTGAAAGAATATTATCTTTATTCCATGGATGAATCAACTTGTCCAGATTGCCAAACGTTAGGGACAGAGCCAGGATTTGGACCCAAATCAGTTTAATTCCCAGGATCATGTTCCTCCTACCCCTCACCACTGACAAGGCGAAGCCTCTGATCTGTGGAAAGCAGAGATGTGTGTGTGTGTGGGGGGGGGTATGGTAAAAAATAAAGATGAAAAAAAATAAAGATGAAGTTAATTTGTTGTTAGAATATGCTGAGGACCTCAGACGGTACTCTATACTATAAGACAGGTGAAGATATTAAAAACTGTTTCCAGGGGAGGGACTCTTTGAAAGTATTCATTTAGAAAGTTTAATCTGAATAGATTGAAAAGAAAGATAGAAACAAGGAGATTGTGTAGCAGTTACTATAACATCTCTGAGCTGAGGTTCATGGAAATGAAGTGAGAAGGAACAGGAATAATGGTGCTCTGAGTTTAAAAATGGGAGAATTATTGGATTGTCATAAGGTGAAGTCAAGAAGAATGAACAACCCTAATGCTGCTGGCCACTGTCCCCTGGCGTGCCCAGTTCCCTTTTGTCACGCCTGTGGTAGCTTCTTCTGATTAGAGTCCCTATTCTCAACACATTCACTTCACACACACACATACATGGCTTTTTGCTTATTTGTATTTTGTAGTTTTTCTCTTCAAAACAAATATGAATGATTGTGAAATAAAAAAGCAAACTTAAAAGGGAGAATTTTTTGCTGGTCACTTTTTTGCAAATGATGAAAAGTAAAGAGGCATTTGCAATATATCAAGAAGAGAAATGAAAAAGAGTTAAGTTGTATATCTAAGATATATATATATATATATATATATATGAAGGGTACAAGAGAACTTTTTGGAGAGTTTTAAAACTTTAAGGAATTCTCCTGAACAAGGTTCTGTTATCTTGACTGGGAAGTAACTGAAGTTATGATAGACATTCATGTAGGAATTAGAAATAATATAAGTACCTGCCTTTTTTCTACATCTTTGAAATACTCCAAGACTAAGAGACATATGCATGTAAAATGCTTTAGATTTTTTTTTTTTAGAAATATTTACTGAAGTATCTTTTAAAAGAAAGGAGACTGTTTAAATGGAACAAAAACAAACTTGCATTTTTTTTTCTCATACTCCATCTTCACAACTTTCCTACATAGTCTGGCATAATTTTCATTCCATATTGTTCTGATTTTTGGATATCTGGGGATTTAGAAAGGCCAGCTATACTCACTCATATGTTTATATATCAGACATAATCCTCACCATTTTGCACCATAATAATGTGTTTTTGTACCTGTTTACCTAGAATACTGTGGATATTGGAAAAGAGAGTGTGTTTGTGTCCCTGATGCCTTGAATAAATAAGATGCTCAATCAATGAGGTTAATGAACTAATAGATTTATGTAATATAAATCATGCTGTGAGATTTTATTGCTTAAGAATTAATAATGTCGGGGCACCTGGGTGGTTCAGTGGTTGAGCGTCTGACTTTGGCTCAGGTCATAATCCCAGGGTGCTGGGATTGATTCCCACATAGGGCTCCCAGCAGGGAGCCTGCTTCTCGCTCTGTGTGTGTCTCTGCCTCTCTCTGTATCTCTCATGAATAAATAAATAAAATCTTTTTTATAAAGGATTAATAATGTTGAATTACTTTTGGAAAGAAAATTCATTTTTATTTCTTATATAAGAACTGGTAAAATGTGAATGTTCTTGAAAGAAGAAAACATTGAATATCTCAAAGATAATTTGACCACTGGCTTATTCTCAGGGAAATTAGAATATTTTCGAATAAAGAATCTCATAGGTTCATGAAATCCCTTCTTTGTTATTCTATAAATCTCTTTTCCATCTCTTCATTGGCAACAAGTTACCATTTTGGTTTTAAAATGTTAAAACTGGAGAGGGGAATTTTATGGTAATAATAACCATTATATTCACAGGATAGTGATACTCCTTCATGTTAAGTGCCCTGAATGATAAAAGATAACTCACATTTCCCCTATGATTATATTCATATATACTAGAGGATAAAGGTTTATATGTATATGAAATTCTATCTATCCACCCAGTAGTGCATATCTATGTATAGTTTCATATGTATATAGTTTTTTTTTTACTACATACTGATTTATCTTGACTATGTATATAATAACATTATATAATATAATTTAAATGACACTTTGAACTGAAGTAAATGAATATTTTGGGGAAAATGGTGGGTAGGGACATCTTTTTCCCTTTGGCCACTTTGGACCATTGATACATTTTGCACATGTGTTCTTGTCTTCATGTTTTCCCATCCACATGTAGTCTAGCTCAAGAAAGAGCAACACCCTGCTGTGGGTAGGGAGCCAACCTTGCAGTCAGATGTTCCTGGGCTTGAGGTGCTCGCACCCCACTGCTTAGAGGTTATGAGTCCTTGGACAAATCACTTCACTTTTTTGATTTGCACCCTCGCCATGGGTCCAACGCCGATAATGCTCCACCCACATCTTCACCTGAGTTGCCTATTATGCTTGCAATGAATCTCAGGAATACTAGTATGCACGCTCTCACATTCTCACACCCAAATCTCCAACAATATACAGAAATCTCTTCGAATCCATTACTTCATATCATGCTTTAAAAAACAAACAGACCAACCAACAAACAAACAAAAACCCAACCAATCAACCAATCAAACAAAAAACCTTCCCTTACAGGTTCCAAAACCATACATACATGACAAGGCATAGTCCATATTATTAATATGTAATGACTGATCACAGCATTTGCTCATTCTGGTAGGTTGAATCTCACGTTGGCTGCCTCCAACTGGCTATCTGTTGAAACACTTTATGCTTTTCTAAGGGTGAATCCAGAGCGCACTGAGTAATGCATAATAAAATTAGTTTTGGGAGAAAGGAACCAAGTTTAAAAGAAAAAAAAAAAAAAGAGGGGACAGATAAGCACAGTAAAATAATCTCCAATGACTTCATTGTGAAGTAATGACTTTTACCAAATAACTGCATTGTAGTTTTATCTTTCCAACCAAGATTGTGTTAATGCTCTAAAATTAAATCTCTTGTGAAAGTTATCTGGAATTTCTCAACAAGTTTTTAAAGGGGTTTTATTTTTTCATTGGAGGTCATGCCTCAAGAATTTGTAGGAATTCCGCCTGGAAAGTAATAATCAGTGGAAACTGGCAGTCAAAGCTAATTTATATTACTCTTCCAGATAAAAATTCCTTCCGTCTTAGACCTGCATTTCAAAAAAGATTATTATCACTCTGGAGAGAATACATCAGTGTAGAAAAAAGAAAGAATGACCTCAAAGATGTCTTTGCTGCCTCTGTGCAACTCCAGGTCTGCTTCTTTTTAAAACTCCCTTTTTAATCCTCTCTTTTGAAATGTTTTGAGGCTATTCAAAGAAAGAGTATGTCAGAGGCATGCTTGAGGAGAACTCTCGAAATGATGTTCCCTAATTTGCCTGCCGTGGGAGTTCATGACACGTCTTGGGTGGTGGGAAAAGGAGGACAGAAGCAGGAAATGTGGGGGAGAGAGCCCTTCAGCAACTGGACCAAGAGGAGGAAGGTGTTTTTTATATGGCAGTATATTCTCACTCCCTCAGTAGCTAGAGGGATTAGTTTTGCCCCCATCAGACTCTTCGCTCCTCCTTTAGCTGTTTGTGTTTTCATATACATGACACATTCATGGCGGAGCATGCTTCATGGAAAAGCCTTGGCTATTTTTAATGACAGACCTAAATTTAAACCTCAGGTCCTTCACTTACTACCTTCTCCATTTACATGTTGTTTAAACTCTCTAAGCTTCGGTCTCCACACCTATAAAACTCATAGAATGTTTAGGAGTCAACTAAATGTCATATGTAAAATCCTTTAGCTTGGCACTTAGTCAGTACCAAACAGAATTTTGCTGAGAAAACAAATGAATAAATATTAGTTCCTTTACCCTTTCTATCCTTGGGTTATTAACCCAATGTGGATAGCCTGGAGTCTACTCAACAATTTGATCAACGAAGTACAAAAACACTACCACTCTCTTTGGTGGTTCTGAAAATTGAAGCCACCAGATATTTTTGAATCACTGTCAACTACAATCCATAAAAGAGATATGCCAAATCGTGATTTATATGAATAGAGTAAGCCTTCAGAAGCCCCAACCATTTCTCAAGATGAGGAGCCTATCCCTAGGAGGCTAAGAATAACTTTTAAAGGCCATTTTTTATTCATAAAATTTCAATCTGAGATACTGCCAAAAACATACAGGGCCTCAAAACCAAAAAGGTCTGCCTTTGCTATCACCCTAGATACGTGTAATGAATGGGTCAGACCCACCCACCTTCCAGCATTCAACAGACCAAAAATGAACAGAGGAAGCATTCCATTTACTAAGAATTCAATCACTCTTATTGAAATATTTCAGCAGTTGAACTGAAATCTGCTAGCATCATAAATACAATTTGTACAATTCCAAAAAGCATATATTTGGGACAAGGCCATTGTTAATCCTATGTGGTTTTTCGGTGGGTAGGTAATTCTTTAACAGTAGAAACAGAAGACAGATTTGCTTCCAATTGTGAGCTCATTCCTAAGGTCACAACTGAAAGCCGAAAGAGAAACAGAGTCCAAAATAAACATCAGTTTGGACTATAAAGCATTTCTCTCTGAGGGTACCCAGGTTTATATGAAGGAATTCCACCTCAAACAAGGAGAAATTTAACTCACTTTTCCCAGTTATTAGTGGGCACGTCTAATGTCTGCCTGTTCACGCTGATCCACTCCCCAACCTCAAATCCATTTTCCTAAGACCCTGGCTTAAGAACCACATGAACCCAGAGTTCTTCTAACTCCTTGCACTTTTGTTGCTCTAGAGGGGTAAAAAATAGAGTTATAAACTATCTGTAGGAACAGTCACTAACATGGTTGGCCAGAAAAGCTCAGTAAGAGAGCCAAAAAGTTTAATTTGTTGTAACCTATGATTTCTTAGTAAATATTAGCTAATGTTAGAAGTATGCATGGATTTACTTCCCTAGGCTGTTTGAACCTTTTAAATCATAATTTTTTAAAACAAAAAAATTAAGTAAGACCTTCAAAAGTGACTCATAAAGGAAGGGTGTTTGGTTTGCTTCCCTCACCTCCTCCAAGCTACCCGTCTTCAGACTGATGTTTTTCTTTCATGAGCTTGTCCCCTTCACTTATGTGCCTGGTTGATGGATAATTCCCTCTGCAGGTGCCTCTAAGATCCTGAGTACTTAACCCTTTGGTTAAGTAACCAACTGCCGTGCACCAAGGCATTCACCTTGCTGCCCCTTAACCTCAGTCATGACTGCCAACTGGATGCCCAATCATGACAAGATTGAAGACTTTACCCACGTGCAGACTCCCAGGGGCTCTTCACAGACTCAGGACTGGGACATGAACCAGAAACCTACGTGTCTCCTAGCCACAAAAGGCATCCTCCTGGCCCAAGCTACAGAAGCTCAGCTGATCTGGAAAAAGCTATCTGTGTGGAGTGAATTCTTAGAAGTTATTATTTCTTCATGACAGGCTCATTTACCTATTCGTGTGTTTTCTGAATGCCAGAGGCCAATTTCTTTGCATTTCAAGGACACAAAGCTACTTTAGAAATTAGCAAATTTTCACCATGAGTCGCATTAATCTATTATTTATCAGATATTGACTTCAACACCTATATGCCAATTTGAGTAATGAGGGAAAGGGCACACTAAAAAAGAGGTGAAAGCAATTTTAAAAGCACTCTGATAGAGTGCAGAAAATGTGCAGAAAATGAGTCTGTCTGTGTGGCTGGAGCTCAGTATCCATTTACCAGAGAAAAAGAATTATCACTGGGGACTGGCAAACAGGAATTTTGGGGGAGGTCCCGAGAAGACCCATTGCAAAGATCTTCCAAATGCCATGGGTTTGGGGCTGATTCTGTAAACCAAAAGAGAACTAAAAGAAGTACATGATAAGATTTGTGATATGCAATTACAGTGTCATGTGCAGTTTAGAGGATAACTAGGGATGAGGGATAGACCAAAGGCAAAGAAGCTAGTAGAAAGGCTCTGGCAGTGGGGAGGCTCTGAATTAAAACAGTGAAGACAAGGTGAAGACAATGGAACTTAAAGGAGATAAATACAGCTGCCTCTTTGGGTGCAGCCATATTTTCTGCTAATGAATGTTGATTAAAACCGAATGTCTCAAACCTGGGAGGTTGTGAATCTCTTTTAAATCCCGAATTTATAACTGTGGGTGGGGATTTGTATAGTAACTCTCTTTACTAATGTATGGCATCAAAGCTAAATCCAAATAGTACCAAATCAAAAAATTCACAATGCTATTCTTGTGTGGGAGAAGGGGGCAGGAGTGTAAAGATGAAAAGATACAATCCTTGCCCTTAGAGATTTCATAAACTAGTTCAATGATTCTCAGTGGTTACTTGCTGTGAACAACTGTGAAATGAGCCATAATTAAATTTTTTGAAGGATAATGTAAGGCAGCATATGCTTTTAGTAGCAATGATGATAAACTTTATAATGAGAGTTAACACATTTTGAGCACCTTCTTTAGGAAAAGGAGCTATTTCCTTCACTCTTATTAAATAAGCTATGGGGGGGGGGATGGATAACTTAAGAAAATGAGCTGCAATCACAGAGCTGTAAGTGAAAGGATGAGTGTGAACTCACAGATCTGTGGCGAACACTGTAATGTGCTGCCCAGAACTTCCTTTAGGACCAATGAAGGCACTCATTTCTCTGAAAGTAGGGAAGGAAAGTTGGGTGCTCATGATTCCTTGTCTCTTCAGGAGTTGTCCTAGGCTGCAAGAAGCTGCCTCACCTAAGAGGTAGCCTGGTGGTGGGGGGGGGGGTGTACAATCGCCTCGATTGAAAAACTAGAAAAATCATCCCTACTTCAGAGCTTCCAGAAGGATTGGCTGAAGCCTCTATAATGACTGCATTGCAGTTCAATGTCTCCCTTCATACAATATTCCTTTTTTCCCTTCTTTAAAGATATTGATCTGATGAGCAGTCTTCAAAACACTTCTTTGTGCCCTGAGAACCTGAACTGGGAGAGAGCTTGGCTCCAGTGTCTGTGCGCTTAAGTACCAAGCCATAGAGTAGAAGACCTTACAAAAAATTTCAACCAGATGTGAAGGAGGGTATTTGAACGAGAATTTGGAAGACAAAGATTAGGTGTTTCAGGCACAAGGAATAATGGGAAGAAAGGAAAGTATACTTGAGGAACAATGACTAGATGAGTCTAAGAGTAGGGGGTTCAGGTAGTTATTAGGAGTAAGCAGTGGAGGATTGTGCTCAGGCTGCTTCTCATTGGGAGCTTCTTTCTTGTTCTCTTCTTGATGAAGAGCAGGAGATTAGTATGATGAAAACACTATTTTAAGGAAATAAGTCAAGCATCTGGGGACAGATGGACTAGAATGGTAGGACCAGATACAGGTGACATTTTATGTTAGAAATCCATAAGGGTTCTTGGCTAACTCGATAAGGTAAGCTAGGGAGAAGTAAAAGTCATGGAGACTTGGAAGCTTCACATCTGGGTGAAAGAGAGAGAAACAGGTGTCCTTCTAGAGAAATGTTACATGTTTGCCCTCTCTGGGACATTAGTGGTAGAGTTAATATAGATGTAAATGGCTGAGTTCGAGGAACATCTTCCTCCTATCAAATGGTTCACCAGAATTCTTCTCTTTCATGAAATGTTATTTGATTAACCTTTTCCAGCAAATTCTCCATTTTAGTGGTGGCCGATAAAAGGAAGACGTTGAGAAAATAGTTGAGCTGTTTAGGGAATAATCTGCAGTTTGGGTATTTCCCCAAGAATTAGTGTTACAGAGCACACTGCTCCATGCCAGGCACGGGATATGTGAAGATTGAATAGACTCAGAGGACAAGACAGAAAAGTGGTGGTGACTTCAGGAATTGCAAAGCAAGTTTTGATCCCTTTGTCCAAGGGCATCTTTTCTGTGCTTTAAGCCTTAGGTTCTGGGTAGCCTGGGTGGCTCAGTGGTTTGGTGCCGCCTTCAGCCCAGGGTGTGATCCTGGAGACCCAGGATTGAGTCCCACGTCAGGCTCCCTGCATGGAGCCTGCTTCTCCCTCTGCCTGTATCTCTGCCTCTCTCTCTCTCTCTCTCTCTGTCTCATGAATAAATAAATAAAATCTTTAAAAAAAAATAAACCTTAGGTTCTTATGAACCACACAGATGTCGTATTTAAAATGCAATCTTCTTCAATAGGTATAGTTTTATTCTGAAGTATGGTATGTTAAGACACCCAAGATATTAGTTTCTATGTATGCACACGTCTAGTGGCTCAGGCATGAGCAGTTACAATTCACTTGGGGAAATCAAATAGGACAAATATACAAAAACACTGTTTTGTGTTTTGTCATCAGCCTTTCAAAGACAAGTTCTTTCTGGCTTTCAGCCATAGGAAACAAGATGTTTTATTTCAATGTGAATTCCTGATTCTATATTTAAATAAAATAGCAAAACATGTGACAGATGAGGAAAACAATGGCTCCAAGGATGTGATCCCACTAAATTGCAGAATTGGGGGAAAGGAAAGAGATGGGGGGAAAGAGACTCTATTTTCAACTATGAGCCAGGGTGTAATAATTAAAATTGTAAGTTTGGATAGCAGGATTGTTTTTTTCCCAATCTCTTTTATGTAATATCATAATCAACCCATAGTTTGGGAGACCCTCTACCTTCCTATTTTTGCTCTCTTCCACCTCATCTGTTTCTTTCTTTTCAACTTTCATGCAGTTTGCTAAGATCAGAAATGTCAAAACTCTGCGGAGAACAGCTGTTCTCATCTCTGGCTCCTCTGTTGAGGAAACGCTCAGATTCTCCTAAAGGCACTGTCTCCTATGAGCTGTAAACTATCAGATGTGAACTAGGAGACTGACTTTTTTTTATAGTCTGAGAAATAAATGGTCAGAGGCAATGGGCCTAAATACCTTCATCACTGAACTTACAGAAATTATTGGGAGCCAGAGCTCAAGGAGTCCCTTTGCACTGGGCCCCTGGGATTTAATCAAGATATTAACAACTCAGGACTTCTGGGTGGAGTCAGAGAAGACTGGGTGACCCTCACCCCTGGAAGCCTCCTTTGAAACCCTATCTGCAGCTCTAGATCAAACGATGGGTGCCCAGGAAACCTCGCTTCTTTTCCCCAGCATGCAATTATAAAATACATATTTTTATAATAACTTCCTTATGTAATCCCCATCCCTCAGTAGATGAGGAGAGAGGATGTACCTTATTCAGCATTGCAGCCACTCTGTCTGGCTGTGTACAGCACGTTTAAAGTGCTCAGTGAATATCCTAAAGATGCAGTTTTTAAATCGAGCTGGATGCAGCTAGAAGAGAGTTGGAAGGTGTGAATGCTGGGGAAATGAAGAGGGCAGAGGGGTCTACTCTGAATTTCAGGCTTGGGGATATGAGAGAAGGATGCCCTCCAGGCTCCCAGGGCACCAGCACGGGGAAGGTAGAGACAGTGCCCCAGGGGTGTTGCTCAGACAGGCAGAAGGAGTGCTCAAGTTCAGCAATTCCTAAACCACTTCACTGGCTTTCAAGTAGTGTGAGTAGGGCGTAGTGATTCCTACTTGGTCCCAATGGGACACGTGCCATTGTTAAGAATCTGGGACCACCAGGAGGGTGGTTAGTAGAAAAGTCTTCCCTGATGGGAGACTTGAGGGCAGACTAGTTGGACTGGGGACAAAATGAAGTCACACCAAGACTTCAGGAGGCCTGCACTGCTGGGACAGGTGAAGAGGTCAGTAAGGAGGAGCCTGCATCCCATTTAGCTCAGATTTGGAGGTCAGGGAGCAGCAGCAGAAGATGGTGTCAGGAGAGACAAGGGTGTTGCCATAGTACCTAAGGAGCAAGAGGCCAGTTCCTGAGCCCATGCAGGCTTCCAGCACACACCCACACACCTTCTTACCTAGAGCCAGGAGAATGGGAAGAAATGTGTTCAGAAGTATCTGAGCTATAAAAACTATTTCAATTATTATATTCAACTATAACCATTCCTGGGAAAAAAAAAAAACAAGCAAACTTATTTTGAGGGAAGGCTTTATTCTCTAACCCTGCTAACAGTGGATGGAGCCTTTCGATGGCAGTGAGAACATTTTACTACAGTAGAAAGAAGCTGCATTTTCCCTACACATATAAGTGGAATGGGAGGACATTTCAACTCTGCAACAGATATGTTTAATTTTTAATCTAATTATATAAAAGAAAAAAGACTTGGCTGAAGTTGGAACCTAAATAGAGTTAAGCGGCTAGGAGGAAACTCTTATCTTTGAGTAGAGGTACGATGATAATTTAACATCATCACCTCTAGTGCTACCAAGGGTTGGGAGACTTGATGAAGCCTGGATATTAGGTATTAGGGAAGAAACAGGTTAATGCTTAACCCATGAAACATAATAGGAATTATTAATATCCTCAGAGAAGACTCACTAGGGAAGTCAAATGATAAATGTTCCTGACTGTACAATGTAGAGAAGATTGAGACCTGGCACTCGTTTTGACATATTTGTATGCTGCTTGCTTCTTGCACCTCCAAAGAATCCAAACAAATAAACAAAAATAAATATTTCCCTCCGCATTTAATAGAATCCAGAAGACTGAAATACAAAATGGTAATATCTGGATTAGAGATATTTTGGCCTTGTATAAGGTACTGAGAATCTATTAAATACATGAAGATTATTTGAGTATTTTCCTTTTTCGCATTTTTTTCTGATGAGATATTTATTAATAAATCTGATGATTTATTAATGATGATACATTAATAATATATTAGATACAATTATCTAGTACTTACTATATGCCAGGACCGTTTTGAGCATTTTATACATCTTTACTTAGTTGGCCAACAACTCTATAAAGTAGGTGCTATTTAACTCTCCAGATTACAGATAAGGTAACAAAGAAAATGATCTTAAGCAGCTTTATTCTATAGCCAGTGAGTATTGTAGGTGGAATTTGATGTCATGTTTTCTACCATAGACTATGTGCTTAACTCCTATACCATAATGCCCTGCGAATAGAGCAAATCCAGCAAAACTTTGTCAGCACCTACCACGTGCAAGATGCTTTGGAGAATACAAAAATAACTCACAGTTATGGTCACAGGTAAGATGCAAGCTCTAGAAGCAAACATTCTGGAAAGAGGAATAAAATATATGTACAAATGACATGGTACAACAGAGAACCAAATGTGCAATAATTTGTCTTCTTCTCTTCCTCTTCTTTTCAATCTCCTTTTTTTTCTTCTTCTCCTCCTCCTCCATCCTCTTTTTCTTCTTCTTCTTCTTCTCCTTCTCCTCTCCTTTCTTCTTTTTCTTCTGCTTCTTCTCCTCCACCTCCTTTTTTCTTTTTTTCTTCCTTTCCTTCTCCTCCCTTTTTTTTTTTTTTTGAGCATAAGAACCAGTGCACCACATTTGAGTATTTTGATGAGTTTTAGCAAGAAAGCAAGGTGACTTGTTGTTTCTCCTTGGTAGATGTCTCTGAACCATTTGACATTTGAGAAGCAGAGCCAAACTTACCTGCAGCTCTTCCTGAGCCTCAGAGTTCTCAGGCACGGAGGATTCTGGATCAGTGAGATTGGCCACAAGATGCTATTTCTCCTTCCATTAAAGAAGAGTTGATAAGTAGACATATTCCTTTAAAGTGAAGTAGGTTGGCGAAGTGACTTCGGGATCAGAGGGACTCGCTTGGCTTTAAACCCCAGATTGGTCCCTTAATTGTGTCATCTTAGGAATATTTATTTAACTTTTCTGAACCACAGTTTTTCATTCATAAAGTGATTATGACATGAGTTACTGTGGGATGTAAGGAAAACAATGCACTCGAAAGCTCTTGACAACACCAAGAACTTGAGAAAAAGAAAAACAGCAAGGACAGAATGGGAAGGAGGACTGAGAGTGCTTCTTCACTTGAACCAAAGACTTCATGTGACACAGTACTTCTTGCCGACCATTTCCTACATTCTACAGACTATTAGACTATTAGACTAAGGCTAATAGATTTTTTTTTTTTTTTGCATGTGATACATTATTTTCTGGAACTAGCTTCTTTGCTCTGTATTCTATGCTATTAATCTGCAAGGTCCTTACGCACAAGGATTGTGCATTCTATTTCTTTTATTTTCTCTTCCCCCCGTACCTAATAAAATCTCTCCCTACAGAGCCTGCATTTTGTGATAAAGACGTAAATGCCTGGCACTCAACAATTCATAGCCCTAAACGCTGTGTGTTACAATTTACAGAATAATTTTACATGTATCACTTTATTTGATCTCACCATACCTCTCCTGGGCTTTCTTCCCTCTTGGATTTCTGTGACTGGGCAGGCAGTGGACAGACCAAGTTAGGATCAGGTGTCAGCATTAAGCATGGACTCTGATACTTATCGGTTTTTCTTTGCCACCTCCTTCTTGTCTCTAACCTTATGCCCTCAGAAATGGATCTCAATTTCACACCCTCGGGTCCTGTACCTCCAAAAGAGGGTTCAAACAGCCAAGGAAAATGAAGGGCTAGCATGTGCCAGCAGTCTCATGCTCCCTCTCTGGAAGGAGGGAGTTTACCTTTATCACCCAGACTCTTTTAGGCATTAACATTTTCCAACCAATATAAGCAGAATGGTTTAAATGAGGGTGTGCTTAATGGCATTTCATGATAATTGCAATATTTTAAAAGCCTATGTTGATTTTAAAGCTTAATTCTACCAAAATTCTCACAAATGAAAGTGAATCTGATTTTTAAAGTCTTATCTGGAAACCAATTGCACTGGCATCTGCTTAGCATGGGAAGTAATTCCGAAAAACTCTTCTGTATGCCAGTTAGCTCTGTTAAAATAGTCATTTATGTCCAGGGGAGACCGGAAGGTCTGGGAAGCAGGTGCTTATTCTTCTTCATCTTTATCCCTGCATCCAAGATTCCTGGTGTTCTTAGGTACAAAAGCTGAGGCCAGCAGCCTGTCTGTAGAAGTTCTGAAGTCAGACATCCCAGCCCCACACATCAATCAGCGAGCAAAATTCACTGAGCAAACCCGTGGTAGGTGTTTTGCTGTTGTGTCCTGCCATTAAACTGAAAAGATGATAAGGTGTGTTTTTCTCTCGTTTTGTGTCCTCCTTCCTTACCATCTCCTAACTTCAATTCTTTTGCAGATTTATTCAGTAAAGCAGATGAATGGGGAAAAGGTGGAAGGAAACCATTACAGGGCAGGGTCCAAAAGCAGAGAGGGGTGGGCCGTGAAGATCTAGATGAAAAGCCAGAAGTGCTACACAGAGGACAGCAAAGCCTCTCAGAGCAAAAGACATCAGCTGTTTTCCTGGAGCTGAATGTTGCCTGAGCAGAGAAAGTAACGTTAAGTTTTTCTGAAGTCACAATGGAGCTCTACTTTTTGATGGCGGGGTGTGTGTGTGGGGGTTGTTGCATGACTTGTTCTGATCCATGCAGCAGAGGTGACACTGCCCAGTCTGTGTTGTATGAAGGTCTGGCAACTTTGTTTTCACTCAGACAGAGAGAAACTCCTCAGGTACAGTACATTGTGCAGAAGGAAGCTGTGAAAGTCAGAGAGGGCGTTTTAAGCAAATAACACCTTTCAATTTTTTTTTCTTAGCCTCTTTGATGGACTTTAGCAAGCCAGGAATATGAAACCGATTGTTTACATATAATTTGAACAAAAAGAAGATGTCGCTTGTTTGGAAAGTTTACACTGAGTTTGGTTCTAATTAGAGCTGAAGTTCAGCTGGTGTTAGCTTGTTAAGACATTAAAATACGTCCTTGCCAATTGGTATATAGCTCCCATCTCTAGTGCCTCAAATGACTTCCAGGCCTTATGATCCTCAGTGTGTCATTTCAAGTGAGGCCATTAGCTAGAGGTCTCATACATCAGCTACCCTTACCTGCTCTTTAGTGCAAGAGAAGCAACTCAGGGAGGAGTATAGACAGCCTAGTGGGCAAATCCCCAGTGGACACCTAGCCCCTTGAGCTTCCACTGCCTGACCACTTGTGAGAACAGGAGTCTTCCAAGTGCATTCTGTTGGTTGGTTTCTATTTGTGTGGATCTATCTGTATTTGCTACCTATTTGTCTATCTTATCTATCTATAATCAATCTATCTACCTCTCTATCAAGAGAAAGAGAGGAAATTCACATACCATAACATTGGCCATTTTATTGAATTTTTAGTTATCTTTTTTTAAGAGGAGAGAGAAATAGAGAGAATCTTAAGGCATGGGTCTTGATCTTATGGTCCTGACATCATAACCTGAGTGGAAATCAAGAGTTGGATGCTTAATCAACTGAGCCATCCAGGCACCCCCCAAATTGGCCATTTTAAAGTGCATACATCAGTGATATTTAGTGCAATCATTCAGTGTTATGCAATCACCAGATCTATCTAGCTCCAAAATAATTCTTCACCCAAGGAAAACCCATATCCAGTCAGTAGTCACTGCCCATTACATTCTCTCCCCATTACCTAGAAGCCACCAATCCATTTCCTGTCCATGTGGACTTGCCTGTTCCAGATATTTCAGATAAATGGAATTATACAATCTGTGGCCTTTTTGTCTGACTCCTTTCACTTAGCATGTTTTCAAGGCTCATCCATGTTGTAGCAGGTATTAACACTCCATTCCTTTTTGTTGCTGAATAAATCCAGTAACCAAGCTGTCTGGTTTCCAATCCAGACCAAGGTGTCTGGATTCCAACATCCACTCCCTTATGTACCAACTGTGGGCCAAGGTTAGGTCTTTGATATCAATTCCCATCTATAAAATAGAGACTAGAATAGTCCTTACCCCATGGATTGTTGTGAAACTAAATCAGTTAAAATATAAGAAGCATTCAGAACAGTGCTGAACACGTATTTTAGTACATGTGATAATTGCTTGTTATTATTCATTCCTGTGAACAGGATGAAAGAGATAGCATGTCCTTTGGAATTGTCTCCTCTCCAGGGGCTCTGATAACCAAGCCTCCTGCTCGCTAAGCCATGAGAGCAATTTTATTCTGAGTCTCCATTATCTGACAAGTGCCCAGACACAGAGCGTGTATGTTACTCACTGCACTGTCACTCTTCTGGGGGGATCCCTGGGTGGCTTAGCAGTTAAGCTCATGCCTTCAGCCCAGGGTATGATCCTGGAGTCCTGGGATCGAGTCCCATGTCGGGCTCCCTGCATGGAGCCTGCTTCTCCCTCTGCCTGTGTCTCTCATGAGTAAATAAATAAAATCTTTTTTTTTTTTTTAAAGAAAATATACAGGGATGTACAAGGTAAGTTGACGCTTATACTATCCCACCATTCCCAATAAACATTTTTCCCTCTCCTCTGCCCAGAAGCTATAAAGGCAATTTTCTTTTTTTAATAATAAATTTATTTTTTATTGGTGTTCAATTTGCCAACATACAGAATAACACCCAGTGCTCATCCTGTCAAGTGCCCCCCTCAGTGCCCGTCACCCATTCACCCCCACCCCCCGCCCTCCTCCCCTTCCACCACCCCTAGTTCGTTTCCCAGAGTTAGGAGTCTTCATGTTCTGTCTCCCTTTCTGATATTTCCTACCCATTTCTTCTCCCTTCCCTTCTATTCCTTTTCACTATTATTTATTCAATCACTACAAAAAGTCTTTCTTAAAAAGTTGTGTTTTGATTTTGAACTATTGGATCATTAATCTTATTTTAATCAGAGTAATCAATGTAGAATTTAAAACTCAAATAGCACCAGACAACTAATAACGAAAAATGGATGTTTCCACTTCTCATCCTTTTCTATACCTGAGTCCGGCTCATGGAAGCAAAAACCACTGCTCTGTTTCTTCTTTGCCTTTAACTCCATGATTTAAAATAATGAAAATAAAATAAAATAAAATAAAATAATGTGCATGCAATGCTGTTTTTCCACTGATCATTTTAGATACGGATTTTGAGGATCTAGATCTGTCTTTTAGCTTTCCTCAACACTATCTCCTAACCAAGTTGTGCTTTGGTATAAGTATTACCTTTATCAACAGTTAGAGTTACTCCTCACAAATGACTGGCAAAGAGTATGCACTGTTGTCCCTTCCTGGGTCCTGGAACCAGACTCAGGAACTAGACTGCCAGGTGCCTGAGGTTGTAATCTCAGCTCTGTCATTTACCAGATGGGTAACATTGGGCAAATAACTCATCTTTTGCTACCCTGTATTAACGATTTTCCAAACATCCTAACACCTCTGCTGCAAGCCTATCAATAATGGATTTGCTCAAAATGATCCATGCCATTTCCTCGCTGCTCACCTCTTCCTTGGTGCCTCACTTGCTCTCCTTGTGCTACAGGCAGGTCACTTGCTGGACGTGCTCTGTAGGCATCTAGGAGCTTCTTTCCAGCTTCTTCTATGCTAGGGAGTAATTTCATCAGCTTCTTTCTTGGTTTACTCTGCTGTTTGGCTGGAGCATTTTTACTGATAGTTTCCTAAGAAAGAATACAATGGAAAGTCTTTTTTTTTTTTTTTCACATTTCCTGCTTGACAAAATTATTTTAAATAGCAAATGTTTTATCCTTATGAGAGATAGTTTGGAAGGAAATAGAATTCTAAGTTGAAAAATATTGTCACTCAGAACTTCACAGGCTTTGTTTCACTGTCTTCTGAGGTTCAGTTGCCGTTATGAAGCTAAAGATCATTACTACATATTTGACTGTTTCCTCCTCTCTTGTGGAAGCTTGTAGATCTCTTTTAGATTTTTAAAAAAAATTTTTTTAAATTTTATTTATTTATGATAGGCACACAGAGAGAGAGAGAGAGAGAGAGAGAGAGAGGCAGAGACACAGGCAGAGGGAGAAGCAGGCTCCATGCACCAGGAGCCCGACGTGGGATTCGATCCTGGGTCTCCAGGATCGGGCCCTGGGCCAAAGGCAGGCGCTAAACCGCTGCGCCACCCAGGGTTCCCTCTTTTAGATTTTAAGTGTTCTCAATTTTACTATGACCTTACCTGAGGTTTTGTCTTTTTTTTCACTCATTTCACAAGCTACTTCCATGTGCCTTTTCAATAGGGAGACTCTTAAGTTTCAGTTGTAGAAATTTAAAAAATTGCTTCTTTGATAGTATCTTCCCTTCAGTTTTTTCTTTTCTCTTTATGGAACTCTTAATTATTAGCTGCTAAACTCTGGACATGAGTATTTTTTATCTTTTCTCTCCCTTTCCCTTTTAAAAGAAAATTTTTGTTCTACTTTGAGACTTCCTTCACCCTTACAATGTTCTACTTAATTTTTTAATTTCAGTTTTTGTATTTAATCAATGAGAATTCTTTCTTGTTCTTTGACATCTTTTCCATAGTGACCTGTATGTATTATGGACTCATTTTTTTTACATCTTCAATGATTTATTACAGATTTTTTAAAGTTTACTTTGAATTTCTGCATTGACTCTGATCCATCTAGGTCTATTTGAGTTTTATTTGTTTATTTTGTTGGTTTTGGTCTCTATGTCTATGGTGCACATTTTTCTCAAGTGCCTCTTGTCTTTTCATGTAAATCTAACAGTGATGGACTGCATGAGGAGAGGTGGTGACTGACAGGGTCACTGTACGTCCTTGGTGGGGGGATGATCTATCCTTTCCATTGAGGAGCCCAGAATGTTTATCTAGAGACTTTTTTTTCTGTGGGCGTTCAGAAAAAAAATCAACTTCTGCCAGAAATGAGGTGAGAGGGTCGGTGTGGAGGGAACAGCATGAGTTTGACAACTGAGAAACCTATAAACCCTAGAAGTGGGTAGAGAAAGAGAAACTGAGGGAAGGCCATTCCTAGACCCCTGTTTTTCTGGTGCCCCCTATTAAAAGCCTTTCATGTTTGGTTTCTCCAGAGTATAATTCTCTGGTACCATCCATCCATCCATCCTGTGTGTGTGTGTGTGTGTGTGTGTGTGTGTGTGTTATACGAAGGATAGGAAGGGTAGTTTATTATTATTATTATTTTTTGGAAGGGTAGTTTAATAGTGGCTACATGATTGTATGGGCTACGGGCAGAAAGTGGGATCCAAACCTTCCCCTGAGCTCCATCCTCTGTTCAACCTAGATCCTTCAAATACTGAACTTTCTGAGGCTTTGCAGAGTGAATTGGCTCATATTGGTCATTCCCCTGGATAACAGGTGTTTAGATTTTTCCATTATCCTACTCTTTTTTCATCTACTGTTTACCAATTTTCAAAAGTGCATCAAAAACTTTTATCTGCTGTTGTCTTTCCTCTTCATCCTTTTAATGAAATAATTTCCTCCTCCTCTTCTCTTTTTCTCCTCCTCCTTCTTCCTCTTCTGACACTGAGGACCTAGATGGGGGAGGGGGAAAAATGGTGTTAAATGCATGTGACTAGATGCTAGTTATCTGGCTGCATGACAAAAGGAAAAGATGCTGGATGTGCTTTTTGTCCTAATGAGTCAAACTGCCAGGCCTATCCTGATCAGGGGATGCCAATGGAGTATCACCTCAACCACCCTGAGTAGTTCCTGCAAAATAATGTAATAAACTCTCATACGCTTTGTAACTATTTGACTTTTTTTAAACATTGGAGTCGCTTTGCAGAGGGTCCTCAAAATGGTGAGATTTTGTCAACTTGGCAAGAAGTTGATGAATATGAGAATAGATTGTGTTCAGTCATTATTTGTGGTTTAATGCTATGGAAACCAACTTATGTGCTGTTCTGAGATTAAACATATCCATTGTCCAGAATGTGTAATGTAGTAATTAGCAACTTCTTAACATGATTCCAATAACAGTAAAAAATTAGTCATTTCCCCTTCACCCTCCTTCTGTATACATCTCAGGAAAATAGGAAAAATTGTAGTTTCACAGGAAGAATAAAATGCAGCTTCATATCTTGGAAAAGAAGATGTCCACTTGTCTAAACAAGCTGTCAAAACAATATTAGGGATAGTAATATTATGATAATAAGTTCTATTTATTGGGTGACCAATTCAAGTATTTTGCTAAGTTTCAAAAATATCTTTTTTTAGGCATTGAAAAGCCTTATGTAATAGGTATTATCTACATGTTTACATGTGGAAATGAGGCGCAGAAAAATTATGAGGCTCAGTGAAGATCCAGAAGGGATTTGGACGACAGTCTGAACTTCCCTAAATCCTACATATTCCATATTGCAGTAGGGAGTGATGAAAAGGACATTCATTCAACAACTTTTGAAAAATCGTTGGTGACTTCCCTTGGGCATCATCTGTCTCCATAGTATTCATTCTGTCCTGCCACTTCACCTCAGGGGACAAAGTGAAGATATTTGGCGTCTTTGTAACCAGATTTTCAAATACCGTGAGCTCTCTTTAAGGTGCAAGCTTATCTGCAATTTCTTCTCTCTCATTTTTTTTTTCCTGGTGCATTTTTTTAGAAATGTCTAGGGAGATTCTGGAGTCCTTTCCTACATCTCTGATGAAAATCTGATTTAGAAAGTCTCCATTTTAAGAAAGTATAAATCTCACCCCGAAAAATCCTCTCGACTTTGATTTTCTCTACACAGTTGAAAATACTGTTCATGACAGGATGGCTATGCTACAATTCAACCAACATCCTATAAAGAAATTCAACTTGTCAAAACTGGCTTGTTAAATAGGCTTGGAACCGCTATCTGAATAACAAACTAGATCCGAACTTGGATAGCAAACTTGAGTTTTATGGGTCTTCCAATGACCTCATTGTTATAACAAATGAGTACATCAGGTTTCCTTATCCATCAGGAAAGTCCTACACTCTGTGTGTCAGATGACTCAGAAAACACACAAATGTCTCCCATGCTGAAAGATAAGCAGGTTCTGGATTTTCTCCATCTAGCGTCTCTTACAGCTATACGTCAAAGCAATATCATCTCCAAGTCAGGTCCTGACTCCCTAGTGGGTGCCTCTCAGTTCATCTGGGCATCAGACCTCTTACTTCCTATTCCTTTCTTTTCTTTTCAGAAATATGTTACCTGTGTCATCATGTAGTCATATAGGAGCATCGGTAATGCTATGCAACCTTGTCCCATCAGGGATCTCCGCCTCCCCATCCCATCATTATCCTCTCCTGACTACAGTTGGAGTATTGCCCAGATTCAAGGATGTTATCCCAACAAGTAGCATCTCCCCACTGCTTTGAGGTGAGGAAAAACACACAAGCCCTTCATTCCCTTCCCAAGGCTGTATGGAGAAAAGGCAGTCAAGTGAGAACACTCTTGACATGGGATTGCTGGAAAATCCTTACGAGCCATCCCCCCTTTCAAGACTGTATCTCCTTCTCATGCTCCTTCTATTGGCTTAACCTGAGGACTTCTGATCCCCACCACTTCTGCGACATTTGGTAATGTCTGAAGACTATTTGATAGTCGTAACAGGCAGGAGTGGGTGGAGGCAATACTGGTATTTAGTGGGTAGAGGCTAGGGATGCTGCTCAATATCCTATGATACACAGAACAGTTTCCACAACAATGAATTTTTTGGCCCCAAATATCAGTGGTTCAGTGGTTGAAAAACTCAGTTGTAGGTCCAGAGGCAAGTAGACAAAATGTCAAGGCGTCATCTCTTATTTCTCAATCCACAAATCATTTATTAAGTGCTTTTTATGTGGCAAAGACTGTGCTCAAGACCAAAGGAGATAAAAAGGAATTTCATAAGTTAGAGAGGGAATAGAGAATGGTGGGGGCAAAAGCCCTGATTCAGGTACCACCAGACTCCTTGGGTTCAAACCCCAGCTCTGTCACTTAGGAGCTGTGTGGAATTTGACAAATTCCTCTTTGAGCATCATTTTATTATCTGTAAAATACCCACAAACAATAGTGCATACATTATAAACTTGTAGTGATGATTAAATAAATTATATATAGCAGTGCTCTGAATAGGACTGAATATAGTAAGTTCTCTCTCCTCCCCGTCCCCTCACCTCCCTCTTCACTTAAGGTGAAGGTGTTTGGGACACATTACAAGTCTCTCATACAAAAAAAAGTCCTGGTTTCCCTACAAAGGGATGGAGCCCAGCAGCAATGGGGTTAATGGAAAAGATCCTAGGGTTATGTTATATTCTAGTTCTGACCTTGTCAGGAGCCTTAGCAAGATGACTTCCCCAGTCCTGGCCTCTATTCTCTTACATGCAGAATGGGGACATTGGCACCTGCAAAATCATAAAGTTGCCAGAAGGATAAAATGAGAAATAAATGTGAAAACTATCACAGATTTGAACTTTGAGGATGATATTTATTGTTACATATTTTACATCTTCCTGCATTTCCACATTCTTTCCAAAACTTAAAAAAAGAATTTTCCGTTTCCTTAAAAACAGTCAAACTGGAAAAGTTTAACTGATGTGAAGTCCTCAAATTTGTTTCTGGGCATGAGCCAATGAATTGAATAGATTTTCAAAGCTTTGCTTGGGTATTTTTAAAAGTCACAATGATAAATCCTCTGATTTTAAGAGATGAGGTTAGATATATCAATTATTTAAGCCAATTAGTTAAATGCCTTCAGGTGAGCAGTCATCTGAACATGAGTCATTGTGTGAGTGACAGTCAAACCAAGAAAGGAAGAGCATCAGACACAGCAGGTGTTTGAAGCCCTAGGCGGGCTGTATTTTGTTTTCCAGTTTCTGAACCTATTATAATATGGTGCTTCCCTAAATCTCTTAGTTCTGAAGGCAACTGGCTGTTCTTCGTGTGACATCCTGACTTGAACCCGCTCTGCTTCTCATCTCACTTCCTGTTTGTGTCATCTGGATGGAACGAGGCCCAGCTTTAGACAAGCAAAATGATTTCTAAATCCACAGGCTTGTTCTCCCTTTCTCTTTCCCTCTCTAAACACATGCTGTTTTCTGTGATCTGTGATCAAGGGAACGCTTCAGCCACACTCCATTTACAACACGAAAATGTACTGACCACAATCAACGAATATTCTCAGCTCTAAGTGAAAGGAGCCGTCAAAATGCATCATAATGGACACATGTCCACCTCGTAAAGCTCTCAGTAGAAATACCACAGGAATAGAGCATGACCCCTTGGGTAATTAATTGTTCCAATTGGGGATTACAGAGGATTAGGTGGGAGTAAGCTATGCTGTGCTATGCTGTCACTGCTCTGTCAAGGCAGAGAGAGCCCCATTTTCAAGCACTGGTGCCCTTCCCAGATATTGGGTTTATTTTCACTAACTGCTTATATCTACTGTTGAAGTCCTCCAGTTTGCTTCTTTGGTCATTGTCGTTCATTTTCCCTTGGACCTGGACAGAAACAAATGTGATAGTCATTAGGGTGATTTCACAAGTCCATGATGCAAGTTGGTAATAATGTGATAAAAGCTATTCACCCCCAACCCCACCACTGGGAGGTAAGTGGGGTAAGATACTTTCATTTCTATCTCTGAACTCTTGCAATTCATAGGGAAGACTGCTGCTGCCTCCTGTATGTGTCCTTTGGCAGATTTCCCCCCGTACCTACTTCTTTACTTCTTTTGCAAATTGATGTCCAGGTGTTATGCAGAAGTGAGACCAACTGATTCTCCTATCCAATATGCAACATGATCCCCCACTCAAAGCAAAATCAATCTTTATTTGTCATTTCCCCTAGAGGTCTTTAAGACTATATTATTACATGTGTGCAAATATGGTAATTTACAGATAGCCCCACCCCCAGAGTCAAGATGGGGCTCCACCCTGGGCGGGGGGGGCAAGGAGCTATCCCATGTGATCTAAGTCCACAGACCACTTGGGGTTTCCATTAGGATATTGGAAGGGTTTTTGCTCAATTTACCTTGTGGCCGACTCAATTCTATGTCTTAGACAATGGATGCTTTTATAAAGGATATGTTATGAGCTTTTTGTGTGTGTGAGTCCACTGCAATGTAAAATTTGATTTCCTTCACTGCTTTTTCTTAATTCCAAATAATGCTGTGTGTACTGCTGCTGCCTCAAGAAGCAGGAAGACCATAATTTACCAGATGTGAGGCTATTAGGCCTTCATTTCCTGAAGCAATGAATTAGCAACTCTTTTCCCTGTCACAGAAAATTGTCACCAAAATAGTCCAAGACACAATGGCAAGTCCAATTAATGTTTTGTTTCTTCAAGAGGACCCAGCTGAAAAATGAATCGACTGAATGAGAGGAAAATTGGATAGGAAATCACCCAGGTCCAAAGTCGGGGAGAGTACTGCAGTAGGCAGTATTTAATTTCATATATTCCGTATTAAAAGTATTTTAAACAATTGCTTATATAGATTGCCCTTTTCTACTAGTCAAGATGAAAAATCATTGACGATACCTTGGATTTGCTTGCTCCTGTTCTCTGTAGAAAAAACCTAAATTTCTTTTTTGAACAAGCAGCAGCAAAAAGATAAAGTTCAAGGGTTCAAGACTTTGTTTTCATTGGAGTAGTGTTTTGGAGACAAAGAGTAAAGCTAGAGTCTGGAAACTGGAGCTTTGAGGTGAGTTTAATTCTTTGAATTTATATTTAATTCTATATTATATTTCATATTATACTTAATTTTCTAAAATACCTCAATGTTTATGATGGTTAATAATGAGAGGAAACATGCATTTTTTTTTCACCTATAGGTCCCTTAACAGGTAGTATATTCTTGACCTACTCTATGGAAATACCCTTAAGTTTTACGTAGGTTAATAATTTGATTTTACAAGAAAGTGTTCTCTGAAATTGACTTTGCTATTTTTATTTACTGAAATAATGGGAAATGGATAATGGAAAATCTACTTAAAATTTGATGATAATAATATGGATTAGAGTTAGTACAATGTAGTCCATGTTTCCAAATACATAGAAAGTTATGGATGTATTTCCCCTGTTTGAGCATTTAGTTGATAATCATTTCTAAATTAGATGAGATTACATTAGAGATGCTGAAGAGGTGAAGTCACATCTTTTGCCCTTAAGGAACTTGGGACACCAGTGGGAGGCAGGAGGGGTATCCCTGAAGCATCTTTTTTTTTTTTTTTCCCTGAAGCATCTGGAGAAGAATTACCAGGCAGCACACAGGGCCAGTGTGGTAGAGTTATAGACACTGGAGCCAGAGACATTTGAAATAAGAAAATGTTTGCTGGGGGCCAAGAACAGTCAGGAAAGTCTTGCATTTCTTTCCCAAAGCAGGGAAGAGATGAGTGGATGGAAGCAGGAAAGGAGAGGAAAACTGAAAATATGCTGAATACCATCTTTGAAAATCCCAATATCTTCCTTTCAGAAGATTGAAGGGGTGGTGAGAATTACTTAGAAGAAATATCTTTTATTGATGAAACAATAAAGATGAAAAAAGAGTCACCCTTTGAAGACTAGTATATAAAACTCATAGTAATAAAATCATTTTTCAAAGCCTGATATAAGAGGAAGGCATGTGAACTTTTAGAGGGTCTTTATGGACCATCTTACGTGATAATGTCAGGAAAATACATCCTTTTGATGGTTCTTGAAGACTAGGAATCCTTGAAATGAAATATGGGAGACAGAACCCACCTCCTGAAACATGCCAACTAATTCCACTTAGATCCTAAAAGGTACAAAACTAAGTTTTTCATGCTACCATGAAAAACTTAGGTTTTCTTCAGGTAAGTGGCAAAGGCCACATTTTCTATTCTATAATTTCTGGGTCTCCTCCTGTGTCCCAATCATACCCCAGGCTGTTGCTCCTCTTTGTCAGCAGTGAATTTTCCTTCCTTTATATATCTGGGCATGCTGTGTTCATTGCTTGAAATAATTGACACTACCACCCACTTCATTGCATTTTTGTTCAAAATCCTTCCATTTTCAATATCTGGCTAAAATTTTGTATCCAAATTCTTCCAAACCCCTTTTCAGCCAGTTAGGCAGCAATACTTACAAAACACATTCAAAAAGCCCCATGAGAGATATAGAAAGTGGGAAGGGGGATGTTGAGCTCTTGCTTATGGAGAAACAATTGTTTGAACTGAAAAAAAACTTACAAAGGGAAGAACACTTTGGAACACATGTGTAGTGCTCCATCATGAGCCCAGAGGAAAAGCAAAGGAATTAGCTTATTCGTTTGGAATTGAAAATGTCCCACCTCCTCAGTCATTAGCCACTTAATTCTATCAGTCACACCAGCCAATTGAATCTTCTTAAGCTGTTGTCGTCATCAGGTACCTAAGGAAAACACAAATAAATCAAAGTCAACACACTTCTATTTATTTATTCAGAGTTTAGGGAAAAAATGATATCACAATGTGGGTTCTGATTATGAATGAAGTATATTGAAAAAGTCTTACATCAAAAACTGTGTGTTGGCAGTTCCACATGACATCATATGATAGATACAAGAAGGATTTTATGTTGACACAAACTACTATTTTATTGCAGTCGTATCAAATAAGTTAAGCCTCCTCTTAAGGACTTTAACAAATGTTTACCTTTTCTAGGCAGTTACTTAACTTTCCAATTATCCAGAAAGTGAGCTCATATGGACAGCAAAACACTCTAAATGATCTGAACACACATGGTATTAAAAATAGGAGAACTTTGGTTTTTGTTTGTTTGCTTGTTAATTAATATTTAATAAGGAGGCACAGACTTGACCTTGAGCATTTTGTTAATCACAGTTTCTTCTTTTATTTGAAACCAGCCGTACACTTTGCTCTCATAATCCATCCACCCATTTAAATGCTGGTTTTTCAAATGTCACGGTCATTAAAGTCTAGAAACCTGGGAAAAAAGCATGGCTCTACTGTTTTCACATGTTTAGGTTCTCCTGAGTTGATTTTGTCTGTTTATTTTCGTTCCTGAGAGAATGGGCTGCCTGTGGTCACCAAGGCATTCTCCGTAGGATTCTGTCATCGCTCTTGATAGAATTTTCATTCCTTAGAACATTGCTAACATAATCAGTACTGCTGTTATTGATCAACACTACTTGATCAAGGTGAAGTTGGATACAGACTCACTTATGGATCTTGTTTTATTGATCTCTTTTTAAAAAATAATAGAACCTCCTATTCAAAGATATGCATTGTAGCATCATGCAGGATGAAAGAGGGCTCTAGGTCTTTATTTGTATTTACTGTAAGATCTGGGAATCTGGGTTCATACAGAGAGATCCATTCCAGCCTCCTTGATCATTGCTGCATATGCTAGGCATCTAAATTCCTGATACTAGAGTTTTCTCTTGAAATTTTCAAGATATTCTCTTTTTCTTTGGCTGCCAATAGTTCAACTATGGGGGGTGGGGGTGGGCGGGGGCACCTGGATGGCTCAGTCTGTTAAGCACAACTCTTGGTTTCAGCTCAGGTCATGATCTCAGTGTCCTGGATGGAGCCCTGTGCTAGGCTCAGTGCTCAGGATGGAGTGTGCTTGAGAGTCCCTCTCCCTCCCCTTCTCCTCCCCCAACCATGTGCTCCCTCAAGCTCTTTCTCTCCCTCTCAATTAAATAAATAAATAAAATCTTTTTAAAAAATAATTCAACTATGGCATGTTTAGGTGAGAATCTCTTTGGGAGATTCATTTAGCTCCTCAGATCTGTTGATGAAGGCTTTTAACAAAGTTTGGGATATTTTCAGCCAATTGTTTCTTCAAATATTTGTTCTGTCCCTTTCTATCCTCTCCCACTGGGATTCCCCATTACATACAGGATTGATACGCTTGGTGGTAACACATGGGTCTCAGAGGATTTGTTTAATGTGTCTGCAATTGTTCTTCTGTTTTTCAGATTGGATAAATTCTACTGATCCATTTTCTGGTTCACTAACTCTTCATTCATGTCAAATCTACTGTGGAGCTCATCTGGTGAATATTTCATTTTGGTGGTTGTATTTTTCAACTCTAGAATTTTCATCTGGTACTTTTTAATAGATTTGATTTCCTTATCAGTGTTTCCTCTGTACTGAATCATTGTTAGCATGTTCTCTGTTGGTTCTTTAAAATGTTTTGGGGGGATGCCTGGATGGCTCAGCAGTTAAGCTCTGCTTTCGGCTCAGGGCCTGATCCTGGAGTTCAGGGATCGAGTTCTATATGGGGCTCCCTGAGGGGAGCCTGCTTCTCCCTCTGCCTATGTCTCTGCCTCTCTCTCTCTGTCTCTCATGAATAAATAAAATCTTTAAAAAATAAAAATAAAATGTTTTCTGAACATTTTGCAATAGATGCTTTGAAGTCTTTACCTGTTAAATCCAACTTATAGAACCAGAGTCTATTTCCATTGGCTGCTTCTTTTTCTCCCTGAGTATGGGTCATATTTTTCTGTGTGTGTGTTTTTTTTTTTTTTTGCATGTTTCATTATTTTTTTATTGAAAATTGGACATTTTAGATAATATATTATAACAACTCTTGTTCTCATTTTATTTTTATCCTGGGGGTTTTTGTTGTTGATGGGTTTTTTTGTTTACTTTCTTTTTTATTTTATTTAAAAAAAACCACCATTTGCTTTGACGTGGATGGAACTGGAGTGAAATTAGTCATTCAAAGAAGGACAATCATCATATGGTTTCACTCAATATGTGGAATATAAGAGATAGTGAAAGGGACTATATGAGAAAGGAGGGGAACTGAGTGGGAAAAATTAGAGAGGGAGACAAACCATGAGAGACTCCTAACTCTGGGAAACAAAGGGTTGTGGAAGGGGAAGGGGAGGTGGGTGGGGGGATGGGGTGACTGGGTGACAGGCACTAAGGAGGGCACTTGATGGGATGAGCACTGGGTGTTATACTATATCTTGGCAAAGTGAATTTAAATTAAAAAAGTAAAAAAAATTAATAACCTAGACTTAATCTGTAGAAACTATTACCCCTACAGTGTATGGCTACTGATGTCTCTGCTCAGTTTTTTTTTTTTTTTTTTAATCTTATTTTCCTTTTTTGATCTGTCTCCCCAGAGGCAAGTCTGCACAGTTTAGTGGTCAGTCAATGATTGGTGCACACTGTGCTCAAACACCTCATGTCTATACAGCTTCCATTCTCTGTTAGTGGATCTGTATTTGGTTTGGGGAATACATTCCAAGTCTGGGCACTTTTCAATTCTGCCTCCATTCTTACTTTTTGCTGGGCCCTCTGAAGTCTGTACTTCATGAGTACGGGCTTCCAGACAGCCAAGGATGCATGGAATGCTTATCAAGGCCTTCAATGGCTACCTCATTTCCAGAACCTCCCTGTCTAGCCCTCTGGTATTTCACTACATCACAACAGAAACTGCAAACTCGGGCTAGGAGAGCCACAGTCTTGTCTTTCCTCTGTTGCTGCTGGGTATGGGTTTTCCTTTTTCCACTCCAAATAAAGCTAGCCCTCTTCAACAGCAAAGCTACTGTTTTTCACAGACTGCTTTGGTATATTTCTGATTCACATTATTTTTGTCAAATCTGTCCAGCTTTAAAGTTGTTTTAGGGAGATAGGATTTGCTGATCTCTCCATTCCTCTATACCTGAAGTACTACGTCATTCCTGATAGTAAGAATCGTGCTCTTTTCAAGAGATTTTAAAGATTTACCTGTGGTACTGGGTATCCTTCCTTGGCACCTGGTGGTCACCTACACTGCACTGGGAAAAACAGTCAGCTATCAGGCCAGTGTGATCTTAAAAAGAGTCCAGTAAGGAACAAAAGGGACTAGCATTTCAGTTTTATAGGAAATTAAACACAAACATTAGCTTACCAGTTCCATATACCTATATTACCTGCATGGTCTTTTAATTGATAATATTTTTAAAATTCTTTTCAATGCACAACCAGAAAGTCCAAGACTAGGAGCTGGCCTCCTAGTCAGGAATATAGAAAATGCCTAAAGAAAAATGCCTTAAGAAGGAAACACTTTAACAAACATAAACCAGTGAACACATCTTCAACTCCGCTCATGCTGTGGGGATTAGCACAGGTGAGCCCCCAAGACACAACTCCTCCAGTCCCACTATTTTTTTTGAAAAGACAACATAATCTTTACAAAATGTTGTTTAAAAATAAATTAATAGGGATCCCTGGGTGGCCCAGCGGTTTGGCGCCTGCCTTTGGCCCAGGGCGCGATCCTGGAGACCCGGGATCGAATCCCACGTCAGGCTCCCGGTGCATGGAGCCTGCTTCTCCCTCTGCCTATGTCTCTGTGCCTCTCTCTCTCTCTGTGACTATCATAAAAAAAAAAAAATTAAAAATTAATAAATGAACAAAGAGCATCTCCAAGCTTGTCTTTTGTTTTCTTTTGTTTTCTCTTATCATGGTACCACTCAGCTTCTCCGGCAGAGTGAAGCATAATACTTTGGTTTTACACCACTGTTCCTCCATCAGGACTCTGCTACTGACTTGGGAGAGGTCTGAATTTAGCCTTTATATTTAATTTTCCATCAGCAATATCTAAGCTTGAAATTTATACTCTATCAGACTTGAACTATCAACCACGCATTATATCTCATGTCAGTAATTTTAAAAATCATGTATATTTTGCCACTTCAGGGAGATAACAGTTAGGTACCTTTGTGATTTCTAGTTGCATTTGTATTTTTCTTTACTCTTGAAATTAAAATGGCAAGAAAATATTTAGAAAGTGTTGTCTTCTGTATCGGAGAGATTTTCTGTTTCTTCACAGTATGATATGTTTATAACTATGATTTATGATATATTTATAATCAAGATGCCCTGCACAAAGTAAAAATTCAGATTATCAGTTTAAATCTTTAGGAATAAAAAATTGGATGGGGAAGGTAGGATGTGCTCCAATCATTCCTTAAGCTGACATATTTATAAAACAAAACCATTATGCCATAAAGTTAGCATAGATTTATTGGCTTAGAGGTAAAGCACAAAGAAAAATCTTTTAAATGTGGCCACTAAAAGGTCCCTGTAGTAAAGCATAATCAAGATATTAATCACATTTTTGGTCCTTGACTATTTATCCCTCTGAGTAAGAAAACTGAGGTGACTATTATTCTGTTATGTTGTGCATTACTACACTATTTCCACTACCTGTGAAGTCTGCAAACTGAATCATCTTAAAAGAATTAGTCACTATGTTAAGGTTTTTTTCCTTGGCCTGGGTCCATTCCATGTTTTGCTCTTACTCTAAAGCATTTCCCTCTTCAATGGCAATAAAATAAGTTCAAAATATATACTATATAAGAAAAAGCAGCTAGTTTGACTCATGTTTCTTTCTTATTCCCCCAAACAGTAAGCAGCACCTTTTTCCCTTTTCCCTGCCCTCAACTTCAGGAAACCAGAGAACTTTCTCACTTTCTAGTGCTCCTGCCCTCCGTTCTGGCACCCCTTCTTCTCTGCCAATAATCTCCCTTATTCCCCTTCAGGTAAACCTATGCATACAACAGCTTTCGTTTCCAATAAACCTTTAGAAGACACTGCCAGCCCTAGCCTGTCACAGACATAAACCTGGTGGCCACGTTGGCTGACTACATCACCTATTGACAATCAGCCAAAGGAAAGGGGGCTTAATTACAATGGAAGTAATTAGGTTGGAGATAAACAATTACTTCACAGGCAACCCGAACCATATACACTGCTGCTGAGCACTTTGGGGGCCAAGTCATAAATCGTATAAAGCCCTCTGCACTTAGCACAGCACCTAACACAGGGTAGGTTGTGGATTTAATAAATATTTGGTTAATGAATAGTTGAATGAAGTAGATGGGTGACTAAAGAGTAATGAAGCCTCCTTTCATGTGAGATTGTAACCATTTCCCTGGAATAATCTAGGAAAACACCTGCCTTTTCAGAGAAGTCTGGACTAGAGCTCTTTCAGAATCTTCTTCTGGCCTTTGTAAAGGGAATTCTTTGTTTTTCATAAAGCAGCTCAGCATGACTTTTTAAATCAAAGCCTAACAACTGTTTCTCATTTGATTTCGAGCAAAAGTAAAAGCACGGTAGCCTGTAAGACCCACCATGAGCTCACCTGGTTCCTGATTCTTCCCTTCTTTATCTTTCTGACTTCAACTTTCACAGCTCTTTCTTGCTTCCTTCTTGCACCCATCTTGGCCTTTTGGATATTTCTTGGATGCACCGGACACATACTTGCCTTGGTGCCTCTGTGCTAGCTGCTCCATCTGCCCGGCTATTCTTCTGAGAGATGCACATGGCTCATTCCTCATCTCCTTTAAATGTCGCCTCTGCAGGGAAGAAGACATCACTGATGGCCTGTTTAATACCCACCGTCATGGATCCCTTAAGCTCTTCTCTATTTTGTTTCTTAACACTTAAACCATCTTCTAACATGATGTATAACTTGCTTATTATTCATGTTTTCCTTTCTCTCCTGTGTCCCCACCTCTAGCCTTAAACTAGAGAGAGGGCAGGAATTTTTGCTCACTGCCATGCCAATAGCAATGCCAGGGACACACTGGGTGCTTAATAAATATTTGTCAAATAAAGTACTAGTTATTTTTTAAAAGACTGTATTTATTCATTTGAAAGAAAGAGAGAGAGCATGTGCAGGCAGGTGCACAAGTGGGGGGCAGGGGGACAGAGAGAGAGGGAGCCTGAGCAGGGAGCCTGTTGCAGGGCCTGATCCCGGGACCCTGAGATCATAATCTGAGCCAAATGTAGATGCCTAACTGACTGAGCCACCCAGGCGCCCCAAATGATTAGTTATTGAGTAAGTGTTTGGGGTCAGTAATTGTATTAGGAGTTAGAGGGCAGCCCGGGTGGCTCAGTGGCTTAGCGCTGCCATCAGCCCAGGGCCTGATCCTGGAGACCCAGGATTGAGTCCCACGACAGGCTCCCTGCATGGAGCCTGCTTCTCCCTCTGCCTGCGTCTCTGCCTCTCTCTCTCTCTCTGTGTGTGTGTGTGTGTGTGTGTCTCCCTCTGTGTCTCTCATGAATAAATAAATAAAATCTTAAAAAAAAAAACTTAAAAAAAAGGAGTTAGAAAACTAGTATGTTGCGTTTTAATTGTTCCTACACTTGACCACGTATCAGAATCACAGGAAGCCCTGGTTAAAATAGATTCCTGGGCCCCACCACAGAACACTCCGCTCAGATAAACCAGAATCAGACTCAGAAGTACATGTGAGAGCCCCAGATGACTGTGATGGAGCCCCTGTTGGAGAGCCCCCAAATGGAGGAAAGAACATGACTTTCGAGTCGTATCTATCTTGCTTCAATCTCTTCTCTGCAGTTTACTAGCTGACTGGGTGATCTTGAGTAAATTACTTGTTGACATTTATTCTCTAGGAGATTTTCCCCAACTGCAAAATAGGAATAAATACTTAGTGAATCAGTGATCGAATGAATGAATAAATCAGAGGTCCTCAAGGGGATAGTCTATAAATGACATGCCATAAGTAAAGGAGGTAGCCCAGGGCTGAAGCATAAGGAGACATTTATTGAAGGGATAGTCATGTCCTAGTTCCCCCTAGGCATGACTACATCTCACAGATAAGCAGAGGCATATCCTGTCCACATTTCAGTTTTCTTGGTTTGGCAGAACTTGAGCTTACTGGGGCTTCATCCAGACTTGAACTATTTAATCTTTGTACTTGAAGTAGATAAGGGTTGGCTAAAGCTGGCAGGTTATTTTGTTGTTGTTATTGACTTTGGCCAAAGTTTCCACGTCATTAGTTCTTTGGAAAATGTCCTAAGTTTATGTGATGGGTACATTTTGATATAAATACGTAAGTGGTATGTTGCCAGGGGTATTAATGAATGGTTGTGTTTGAAATGATCCTGTGTTCTCTGGACTCTGATTGTGTCACTCCAGAGGATTCCTCTTAGGGTTTGGGAAACACAAAAAGAGAATTCATGCACTGTTTAAGAAGAAATGCCAGGGTTTATGAATGCTCATACAAAAAGTAGTTTTCCTGCAACTTTGAAGTTTATTTTCAAAGAATAATTGGAGTGGTCTTTTCCAGCATTAACTAATTCATCCGTAAGTTTACTTTGATCCTTCTCTGACATAGCCAATAACAGGGACCATTTTTACAGGATTATTTATCTTTCTTTTTTTTCTTTTTATAAATTTATTTTTTATTGGTGTTCAATTTGCCAACATATAGAATAACACCCAGTGCTCATCCCGTCAAGCGCCCCCCTCAGTGCCTGGCACCCAGTGACCCCCAACCCCCGCCCACCTCCCCTTCCACTACCCCTAGTTCCGTTTCCCAGAGTTAGGAGTCTTTCATGTTCTGTCTCCCTTTCTGATATTACCCACTCATTTTTTTCTCCTTTCCCCTTTATTTATCTTTCATATCCTTTCAGTTTTATTCTAACACTGGCACAAGCAATTTGTTTAACAATGATGCATTTCTTTGCAATTTTATTTTTGTCATTATAGGGCGGACTATTGGATATCTGTTGTATCATGACTAACATTTACTTGCTTATGATTCATCTCTGCAGAAACTCATATAAGAGGCAGGTATCATAGTCTTAATTTTAAGACTTTCACGAGACCTGGATCCCTGACTTCAACAAAAGGAGAATGTGATAAGCTTTTGTTGTTTGAGTGATTGGCTTGCTGCTTTTTATACATGTAATCAAGGAAAGAACATTAGCTAGAAAATTATGGGACGTGCTGTATGTGCCCCAGGTTCACACACATGCTGAGTCAGCCTTTGGGCATCCTTTCTCTCCTGGCCAATGTATTGCCATTAACATTCTTCATTTAAGAGCAACAAAAAAAGTAAAATTAGCAAAAGTGAATTGAAAATTTCAATATTAACCTTTAATACAAAGACAGTTGGCTGCTTGAGAACAAATATTAATATGCCCATCCAGACCAACAATAAATTATATATTTCTTAAAAGGCTGTTGGCAGTGTAATGTGTGTAAGGCACTGAAATCATAATTGGCACTACCGTTTTGGCCCTGTGACTGGTTTTACATCAGGGACTTATTTTCCAGTTTTTTCCTCTGAGTTGTTATAATTATTTGCTCTAGTAGGATCTAAATTGAATGGCATGCACAATAAATGTGATCCTTTCTGGAGCTCACACAGGCATTGTAAAATGCAAAGGAAAACAGTGGGAGACATTGAAGTGGTTCACACACTGACCTTTTAAAAACCAAATAGGAGAAAAGACCATCTAAAGACCAGGTTAGCCCAGAATCCCACCCACAGGACTCCAGACTGCCTATCTGGGTTTGCCCAAGCAAACATTCCTCTCCAGGTGTCACATGGAGACAGACTCCAAGATAACGGGGTCAGCCTGGAGTCATAGGTATAAAGTCATCAGGTATAAAGCCATCGACTCTACTTTGGAGAGTCTACGAAGTTATTTTGCTCAAGTTGGTACTTAATGTTTCCCTTTGCACTGTAAATCTATGTTAAATAAAAAGGCCTAACTAACAAGAACTTTTTCTGTCTTTTTACAAAGGGCTTTGCAGGAAAAAATATATTCTCAGATAACTGGAAATTGTCAGATGTGCCAAAGGGTAATCAAAACAAAACAAAACAAAATATTGTATCTAAATCTGTATCCTTCCAACCTGTGTTGTGAAAAACCAATTTATCTTTATTTCTCTGACACCATCACCAATAATTAATATCCACCTGTTAGAACAGAGTTGACTCTTTTGTCAATAATGTGGGATGCAGACCTAGATAGAGGCTGCCTCTTGGAAGATTCCGATTCTGAGGATACGGAGAGCAGTGATTAAGAAAAAAAGAAAAAGGTGAGAGACCACTCAGTGAAACAATGTAGCCACAGGGCTCCTGGGTGGCACAGTTGGTTAAGAGTCTGACGTTTCCTCAGGGTTGTGAGATCGAGTCCCACGTAGGGCTCCACACTTAGTGAGGAGTCTGCTTAGAGTTTCTTAACATTTCTCTTTTCCTCTCTCTCTGCTCCTCCCCCCAACTCTTTCTCTCCCTCAAATAAATAAATAAACTTTTTAAAAAAAGAAACAAAGTAACTGATATGCAAAAATGATTGTTTTCATTTAAACATTGAAATATGTGAACATTCACATATAAGTTATATGGACAAAAGTTTTCATTTCTCTTTAGAACACAGCTAGGAGCAAAACTGCTAATAGTTAACTGTATGTTTAATTTTTGAGGAACTACCAAATTATTTTTCAAAACAGCCACATTATTTTACATTCCCGCCAAGAGTATCTGAAGGTTCTAATTTTTCTACCTCTCTTCCAACACTTCCTATTATCTGTGCTTTTTATTATAACCATTCTAGTAAGTGTGAAGTGACATCGCTTTGTGATTTTAATTTATATTCCCTGATGTCTGGTAAGTTCCTTTTGCTTGGAAGCTTGGAAGATTTGTCTTTATTAGCCTATGAGATCAGAAGGTTTGTTCAGGGGACGCCTGGGTGGCTCAGTAGTTGAGCGTCTGCCTTTGGTTCAGGGCATGACCCCAGGCTCCCGGGATTGAATCCTGCATTGGGCTCTCTGCAGGGAGCTTGTTTCTCCCTTTGCCTATGTTGCTGGCTCTCTTTGTGTGTCTCTCATGAATAAATAAATAAAATCTTTTTTTAAAAAAGGAAGTTTTGTTCAAGTTATGACAAAATGTGTCTTGTGTCACCCCATCCTGGAACACATGGAGTCTAAGGATTAGATTCAGCTCTTTCTTCAATATAGAAAAAAAAAATCATTTTATCCTTGATGAATTTCCCATGGTAAATTACTTTCCCTTTTTCATGGGTTTTATTTCTTACTCTGGAATGTATTCTCATGTTAGCTTCCTTGATCTATTCTTCAGGTCTTGGATATTTTACCTCATGATATCATTCTTTTAATATTTTTACTCTTTGTCTTTGCATTGAAGTATTCCATTAACTCCCTCATATTTAAAAATTCAGCAATACTTTTAGCACAATCATCCGATGGAGTACAGCTAAAAACACTGGACAGATATAAACATCAGTTCTAAAGCACTAGAGAACTAGCAAGGCAGCATGAACTTGAGGGAACAAGATATGATACAGAGGGGAAGAACAGAGAGGTGAGTATGCAACATTCATCTCCACTTTTCTCCTCAAGATATTTGCTAGTTTGCAAACCATAATTGAAGAAGTCACTGAGGTGAGCAAATCTTTCAATCTTACTAGGGTGGGGAATAAAAATTTTATTTTATTTTACTTTATTTTATTTTTATTTTTTTGGGGGGGGATAAAAATTTTAATTTGGAAACTATCAAGGGGGCGGGCTTTATTAAACATATAACACTTTTTCTTAGGTCCTTGAAGGGATTCATTCTAGTGTTAGCAATCAACTGTATATAGACAAAATCTCACAAAGACTGAAAACTGATCAAATCTGCTTAGTGTATGATTGGATTACAATAATCTTTCCTAGGCTCACTGCCTAATAAAATAGAGTTAACCCTCTGGAGAAAGATAACATCATTCAAAGCATCAAATTATTTCTCATGTTTTCCTATGAAATATCTGGCATTCCATGGGACAAGACCAAATGAAAATCAAGGAAAAAAAATAGATAATAGAAAAAGATGCAGGGGCACCTGGCTGGCTCAGCCAGTGTAGTGTGCAAACCTTGATCTTGGGGTCATGAGTTTGAGCCCCTGTTGACTGTAGAGATAACTAAAAATTTAAAACATCTTAAAAAAAGAGAAATGGATGCACAAGAGATTGGAAAATTAGAGTCTTCAAATGTGGATATCAAAATAGTTGTAATTAAAGATCAAGAATACTAGCAAAAAACTAGAATCTCTAGGGGCACCTGGGTGGCTCGGTTGGTTAAGCATCCAGCTCTTGATTTCAGCTCAGGTCATGATCTCACAGTCATTGGATGGAATTGGGAGTAGGGCTCCGTGCTCAGCAGAGAGTCTACTTGAGATTCTCCCTCTCCCTCTGCCTTCCCCACCCCGCCCTGTTCATGCACATACTCTCTCTAAAATAAATCAATAATAAAAAAAGAAAATTGGAATCAATATATAAAAGAAGCAAATTTAAACTCCAAAAGTAAAAACTCAGGAACCCCATTTAAGAATTTAATAAATGGGTTTAATATTAGGCTTCATGCAGCTGAAGAAGATTTGTAAGCCAGAAGATGGAGGGAAATATCCACACTGAAGCAAAAATAGAAAAATAAAAAAAATAAAAGCATGGAAAAGAGGGCAAAAATATATATATGGCACAGTGAAAAGGATTAATCTGTGAACTGGAGTTCCAGAAGAAAAATTAGACAATGGGACAGAAATAATACTAAAATAGGTAAGAGTTGAGAAGAACATAAGTCCACAACTTCAAGAATCACCATGAACACCAAGGAAAAAAAGAGAGAAATTCATAACCAGGGACATCATATTAAAACTGCTACAAATAAAATACAAAGAGAAAAATCTTAGAAGCTAGGGGAGAAAATACACATAATTTGTAAAGAAGCAACAGTAAGACAACTGGAAATAACTGATTATACAAGTCAGTGCACTGACATCTTCAAAGTGCTGAAAGAAAATAAATGCCAAAGTAGAATTCATTATGTAGTGTATATAGTCTTTTTAAAAATTTAAATTCAAGGTAGTTAACATATAATGTAGTATTGGTTTCAGGTGTAGGATTTAGTGATTCATCACTTACATACAACACCCAGCACTCATCACAACAGGTGCCCTCCTTAATCCCCATTACTTATCAGCCTATCATCCCTCACCCGACCCACCTCTCCTCCAGCAACCTTCAGTTTGTTAATAGTTTCTTATGGTTTGCCTCCTTCTCTGTTTTTATCTTATTTTTCCCACCTTCCCCTATGCAGTATATATAGTCTTAAATGCAAAATAAGGACATTTTCAGATCATCCACCACACTCCCCTCCCAAGTAAGAAACTGTCACCCGTTGACCAACTTGAACACTTTCTAACTCACTTTATGATGGAATTAAACTTTGGTTAGAAAAAACTGATAAGAACATTACAAAAAGGAAAATGACAGGCAAATCTATCTTAGAAATAGATGAAAAAATTCTACATAAAATAGTAGTGAAGCAAATCTAGCAATACAAAAAGGAATGGTACATTATGGCCAAATGGGGTTTGTAAAGAACAACCACAATAGAAATTGAAAAACAATTTGAATTAAATGGTAATTAAAATATGACAACCTTTGGAATGTAACTAAAACCATAGGTAGAGAGAAGCATGTAGCCTTAAATACATATATTGGAAAGAAAGTTGAAAGGAACAATCAGATGTCTATTTTAAATAAATACATAAAATACAGCAAATGAAATCAAATTAGAGAAGGGGATGAAAAATAATAAAGGTTAGGGCAATAATTAGTGTAATAGGAAAACAAACATGAAGTCAGAAGGATCAATAAAGCAAAACCAAGATGGTTCTTTCAAAAGGAAAATTAGCAAGACTAATAAGACATTATTAAAGCAAGGTGCTTCAAATTAGCCTTTTGATAAAAGTGGCCATTACTACATTTTGTATAGATATTAAAAGTATAAGAGAAAATTATAAAGGTATATACCAATACATCTGAAAAATTTTTTTATTTTTTTTACATCTGAAAATTTATATAAAAGTACACGTTTCTTGAAAAATATACCTACTGACACCTAACAGAAGAATAAGTACAAAATCAAACTAGTTTTTTACCTATTAATGAATTGGATCAGTTATTAAATAACCTCCCCAAGAAACTCTAAGCCCAGATGGTTTCACTTGTGAATTCTCCCAAACATTTAAGGAAGTAATAAAACCAATATTATAAAAACTTTTCTAGAGAATAGGAAAAAAGGAACACTTCCTAACTCATTTTATGATGCAATTAAACTTTGATAGAAAAACCTGATAAGAACATTACAAAGAGGAAAATTACAGGCAAATTTATCTTATGAAAATAGGCAAAAAACCCCTAAATAAAATATTAGCAAACCAAATCTAACTACACATAAAAAGAATAGCATATCATGATCAAGTGGGGTTTCAATTCAAAACTCATGGATTTTTATAGATAGAAAAATAATGTTTAACATTCATTTACGATAAACACTCTTAGAATCTAGGAATAGAAGGAAGCTTCTTTAATTTGATGAAAGATATCTACAAAATATCTACATCATATTTATTTGTTATCTATTGAAAGATTTCCCCCTTGATATTGGGAATGGACACAGGTTGTCTACTCTTGGCAATTCTATTCAAATTGAACCAGAGGTCCTGCTTAGTGCAATAGGCAAGAAAAGAAATGAAAGGCATAAGAATTGAAGAAGAAGGAATAGAATAAAAAAAAAAGAAGAAGGAATAGAATCACAATATTTGAAAATAAAATGATTTTAAACATAGAAAACCCAAGTGGTGTACAACCAAACTATTAAAATGAGTGAAATTTGCAAGTTTGCTTTATACCGGATCAATAAAAACGAATCATATTTCTGTATACTGCAACAAACACAAAATTAAATTTGAAAACTACATTTACACTAAAAAACAGCATACATCTCTGAATAAATATAAAAATATACATGATCTCTACATTAAAAACTAAAAAAAATAAATCCAAAACATTATCAAGATAAACTAAAGTAATCCTAAATAGTTGGAAGAATATATTTTGCTCATTAAAGCAAACATCATTATTGCAATGGTATCTATTGTCCCCAAATTGAACTATAACTTCAATATAATTCCAGTCAAAATGTCTTTTTTTTTTTTTTTTGTGGCTATTGACATGACGATTCTAAAATATATAAGGAAATTCAAAGGGCTTACAATAGTCAGGTCTAACTATAAGAATAAATACAAAGCTGGAAGTCTACTGCTACCACACCTTGAGACCTATTATAAAATAATATTAATATTTTGAGCTACTGATATGAGAATAGACCAATAGAACAGAGGGAAATAGACTCACATATATATGGTTACCAGATTATGACAAGGGTGACAGGGGATTGGTAGGAAAACATAGTGACTTCAGTTAATGATGCTATGTAAATTGAATATTTATATGGAAAAGATGTGAATCTTGAATCTTGTACCATACACAAAAATAAGTTTTAGATAAAATGTAGATCTAACTATAAAGGGTAATACGTCTAAACTTTCAGAAGTCAACATAGGATGGTATCTGTGACTCTGGTGAGGCAAATATATTTCTTAAACACAATTGGTGCTACATAAAACATGCTAACTATAACAGGAATATTTAACAAATTGGATTAAGTTAAAATTATGAGTTTCGCTTCATCAAAAGATACCATAAAAAGAGTGGGATGGTAAATCAGAGGATGGGAGAAAAAATATTTGCCACCCATTTATTCAACAGCAAACTCAGAATGTGTTATTAAATTCCCACAGTTAAATAAATAGGCTATGAAGCCAGTAGAAAATGGGTAAAAGATATGAGCAGACATTTTACAAAAGAAATATCCAAATGCCTAATAAACATATGAATGGGTGTTCAGCTTCACTAGTCAAGAGATAAATACTAGTCAAAGCCTGATGCAAAAAAAAATAAATAAATAAATAAAAGCCTGATGCCATACTGCTACACCCACATAAGAATATCTAAAAAAAAAAAAAAAAAAAAAAAAAAAAAGTCCAGTGTGTGTGACTTTTGTGTACTTTGCATGAGAGTAGAAATGGGTACAAGTCACTTCAGGAAAAAAAAAAAATGACATTTTATTGTATAGCCAAACGTTAGCATAATTTATGATCTGGTATTTTCTGGATCACAATAGATATTTTTGTACATATATCAGGAGACATGCACAAGAGTATTCATGTCAGTAGTGTTCATGAGAGCGTCACATGCACACACACACACACACACACAAATCCCTTACCTCAAACGTCAGTCAACAACAGAATGCATATAAATAGGGGTATTTGAACACCATGGAATATATTACACAGGAATGAATTACACTCACTAATATGGATGACTCTTAAAAACATTAGTAATGTTAGGTGATACAAGAAAGACCACAGATAAGGTGATTTTTATAAAGGCCAGATAACAGAAAAAGTAAGCCACATGTTGAACCTGCTCATGAGCGTATGTGTCTGAGAGTGTGTCGTTTTGTTTTGTTTTGTTTTGTTTTGTTTTGTTTTGTTTTGTTTTGTTTAAGCAAGAAAAGGATAAATATAAACAGAGAACCTCAAGACAGTGGTTTCTTTTGGTGGCAGGGAAAGGGAATAAAATATGTCAGAGGCCTGAGGGTATCCATAAGTTATTGGTGATAATCTAGTTATTTGGCTGAGTGATTGTTTCATTGTGAGATATCCATATAATGGAATATTCTGCAACCATTAAAATTAACATACATGTGCGTAGACACACATACCTCACACAGGGAAACTGAATGATGTTCCTGACATATTATCTGACAAAACTACTACGTTGAACAATATGCGAAGGAGTCTGTTATTTTTTTTTTAAAGACACACATAAGTGTGTGTGTGTTTGTGTGTATGTGTGTGTAAGAGAAATCAGTGCACACCAAAGTGTTTATTTATAGTGGAGGGATCCACTTCCTTTGTGCTTTTCTGTGCTATCCTATGGTCCTATGGTGATCATACAAGTTTCCTAAAGAAGTATGCGACTTTTGGGGCACCTGATTCTTGATTTGCATCAGACTCTTGATTTTGGTTCAGGTCATGATCTCAGGGTTGTGGGATGGAGCCCCATGTCTGGCTCCACGCTCAGCAGGGAGTCTCCTTGGGATTCTTTCCCTCCTCCTCTCCTTGCCCCTTTGCCCCCCTCCTCCATTCCTGTGGCACATGTGCGCACTTTCTCCCTCCCTCTCTCTTTCTCTCTCTCTCTCTTTCTGAAATAAGTGAATAAATAAATCTTTTTAAAAAAGTAATGTGTCACTTTTCAGGTATTTAATTCACAATCACAACACTCTTCAATGTTGAGTAAAACACTCACTTTTACTGTGGCCATTGTGAGCCAAAGCAACCACAAAATCGAATATTATACATTGAATTCCTTCTCTGTGCAAAAATCAACCAGCTCCCACAGTGGCTGAAATAATTGGTACCACCAACATCCGAACCCATGTACCGTAATGATGTGGCCTCAGCTTCTTCCATCATTAACGTTTCAGCAGCTTTAATTCCTTGCATCTTTTACAATTTGGTATCTTCTTTCCCAGAAATGGAGAAGAAACATGCAGCTGGATAGGCCAGGAGCCTCCCCTCTTAGGAAAATGTGTGTCCTGAATGTAAAGAAAATACAGATACCTTCGGTCAGCACCTAAACATGAAGCCATCTGTTAATTTGGATTTTCAGATCTGCCACTCTCATCTCACGGAGAGCCAGGGGCGGCCAGCAGATCCTCCTGCGTAAGTCTATAAAGCAAACCTCATCACCAAGTGTGGCAAAACCCAGAGATTTATTATAAAGTGATATATTTTCAAAGAGCAGCACAAAGAGTCTTTTAACACTGAATTTGTCAGAGACCTCGCCGACATCAAACAGATGCTTTTCACTTGGAGCATTTGACTCTTAAACTTCAATGTTTCATATGGTAAGTGATTGGAAACTTGGGAACCATGAAGTAATACTTTTCTCTGATTTGGAAAATTTGACTCTTTAACAATGAAACTTTAGATGCATATTAAGAATTACTTTGAGAAGTGGGATAGTGTTTTCTTTATGGAGAGACTATCATTTGGTCCAGTAATATCACTCTTTCAAAGATTGAAAAAAATCTCTAAAATGGATTTCGTGTTAACAAGAGGGTTTTTTTTTAACCCTCTCTGCCCTTCCCCCTTTACGCACCTACGTATCTCCTCGATTTCTTCTAAAAATCAAATAAGCACTACATGCCTGAGGCTTCAATAAAAGCCTTCTAACGTGGGTCATTTGATTTTTGGCCTTAAAAAATAAATCATATGCCAGAAGTTGGATTACTATCATGCCATATTCTTGAATAAACATGGTGCCTCTCCTCCACTGAGGCTGTTGCCAATGTTTATAATTTTGCATACATCTTAACCCAGATGCAGTGAACTGGTTATATGGAGCTTTCCTGGTTACCAATCACATTGTAAACCACAGAAAGCATGCAAACTAGAAGAAGAAAAGCCCAGCTTTGGTTTATGGCCCTACTCAACTTTTTGTCCAACCAACTCTAACTCCATCTTGAGCTGAATCATAAGGGAAAGAGCTATTGCTTTTGGATTTAGGAAGTATGCAGTGCCCGACATTCTTAAAACACAGGAGGAACAGCTGGGCCACCCAACATGATCTTAAACCTGTACCATAAATAATGGAGCACAAACTAGAACTTTCCCAAGTAAAGATGTATGACTTTCACTTGACAGATGTTCCTTTATAAGATTTTTACATGGCACTTTTTTTTATTTAACAAATAAAGCAGAACTTCTTTAGTTTGGATTCTATTACTCATTCTTCAGGGGCAAAGACTGAACTAAGAGGAATTAGTATTTACCAACTATGATGTCCTAGACACTGTGACACATGATCTCAAAAATTTGCTTTTTGCTTAAGAAGTTATTTACTAATACTAAAAAGAATAATCTATTGTTGAACACCTATTGTACTGGGCCTGGTACTAGCTGCTTTTTAAAGTAGGTATCATTTGAGGATAAGTACAGTCCTGCCAGAGAGAAAACAAGTTCAGGGAAGATGGCTTATTGTGCCCATGCTCAGATCACGATGGACCCAGAGTTACCACCTAGGTGTATCTCACTTTATGGAAAATGTAAATTAGGGTTAAGTCTACTTGTAAGTCAGGGATTTGTTTGTCATAAAAGAAAGGCTTTTTGGTGTCAGTCATCCCAAGCTAAGGCAGTAACACGGGATTCATAGGGAGGAGGGTTGATGTTCAGAGAAGCAGTAAATAATATTCTTTTCTTCCCCTCTCATGTTCAGATACATTTGAGAAATCAGACCCAGATGGAGATGAAAATATCAGCTTTCTTTCTTTTTTTTATATTAATTTATTTTTTATTGGTGCTCAATTTGCCAACATATAGAATAACACCCAATGCTCGTCCCATCAAATGCCCCCATCAGTGCCTGTCACCCAGTCACCCCCACCCCCCGCCCACCTCCCCTTCCACCACCCCTAGTTCGTTTCCCAGAGTTAGGAGTCTTTCATGTTCTGTCTCCCTTTCTGATATTTCCCACTCATTTTTTCTCCTTTCCCCTTTATTCCCTGTCACTATTTTTTATATTCCCCAAATGAATGAGACCATATAATGTTTGTCCTTCTCCGATTGACTTATTTCACTCAGCATAATACCCTCCAGTTCCATCCACATCGAAGCAAATGGTGGGTATTTGTTGTTTCTAAAGGCTGAGGAATATTCCATTGTATACATAGACCACATCTTCTTTATCCACTCATCTTCCGATGGACACCGAGGCTCCTTCCACAGTTTGGCTATTGTGGACATTGCTGCTAGAAACATCGGGGTGCAGGTGTCCCGGCGTTTCGTTGCATCTGTATCTTTGAGGTAAATCCCCAGCAGTGCAATTGCTGGGTCGTAGGGAAGGTCTGTTTTTAACTCTTTGAGGAACCTCCACACAGTTTTCCAGGAGTGGCTGCACCAGTTCACATTCCCACCAACAGTGCAAGAGGGTTCCCCTATCTCCACATCCTCTCCAACATTTGTGGTTTCCTGCCTTGTTGATTTTCCCCATTCTCACTGGTGTGAGGTGGTATCTCATTGTGGTTTTGATTTTTATTTCCCTGATGGCCAGTGATGCAGAGCATTTGCTCATGTGCTTGTTGGCCATGTCTATGTCTTCCTCTGTGAGATTTCTGTTCATGTCTTTTGCCCATTTCATGATTGGATTTCAGCTTTATTTCTGATAAGGCCAATTGGATAACATGACTTTAGATCTCTTGATGAAAGAGACTTGCTCTTCCTTTTCAACCTGAGTCCTTGGGCTAGCCTGCCTATGGGAACATCCAGATCTAGAGTAGAATTCCTGCCTCAAGTTGATTTGGGGCTCACCGCCATTAGTGGATCAGTTCCATTCATTTCACAAATACCATCCATGGTTGTCATCCACCAATCAGATAACTCAGTCTCCTTCAAGAGTGAGTAAGAGATGGGCAAGCTGCCCATATGGCTATGCTAGCAGAAGTATTTTACAGAACCAGGATGCAAAGGGAAAAGCAGTTCCTTCTGAACATTCTCTGGTACTTTCATTTCTTAACCATTAAACCTAAAGAGGTATGACTAGCCACCACTACACACACACACACACACACACACACACACACACAGATTTCCTCATGATAGCCCAGCTCCTGTCCTCATGACGTCCTAACCCCTCTTGTTTATGCACCTCTTTCTGTAACATGTAGTTTAGATTTTGTTACCAGAGTGTGCTGACATGGTCAAGGCTTGTACTAATCAAACTAACTCCAGACTTGATTCTCTCCTGGGATGCACACTATCATTACTCTATTCCTTATTTCAAATTATGTTGAGATTTGTAGTTCAATATAGCTTACCAGAGCAAAGGCACAAAACAAAAGGATATAATAATGGATTCTCTGTGGTTGTACATAGTAAGTCAATGTAGAGATGCCTCAAATTTGAGTATAATGTTTCTTTTGTTATCAAATCTGCAGGGCATAATTGTAGTACAAATTTCCTTGCTCTAAGTTAAAATGCAGTACGATGTAACTTCACAATCATTAAATCTGAAAGCCATCTCCCCACTCACACCCCCATTTATTATTGTCACTCCAGTGCCTGGGTAGAACTGGGATTCCTTCAGCAACTACAACTGAACATGGATGAAGTTCCTTTAGGACTCCAAGTTGAGCAATCTAAAATATCCTGGGATGTTAATCCTTCTCTACCCAGTGAATTCAAATGCTTCCAAGTTGTAACTTGATTGCCCCTTTCTACCCTATAATTCTGAAGCCATATTGTGATACTGAAGAGCTCTCTCAAGATCTAAACCTCTCCATGGCCCCTGCTCCAGTGTGTTCTTTGTGGCCTATTTTTCTCCTTGAATTTATTGAAGGTGGACATTGGGGTACATGCCAACATTGTGGTCATGAAAAGTTGGAGGCCTAGGGTTCATGAAAGTCCTTGTTCATGGATCTCTGGCAATAGAGTTCCTTCAAAAACTTAGTAGTAGGCTTTTGACCTATTTGACCTATATCCAGTTGGTTCTAATTTAGTGAAACTTGTCAATAATCATACCTAATGTTCTTTTCCAGATAAAGTCCTTAGATGGTTTTACTTCACTTCTTCTTTCTGATGACTTTGTCTCTCAGCTCCAGAGTGATTATTTTAGGACTACAGAAAATCATGAGTGAGAAAAATATATTTTAAAAATTTCATCTTAGCCCCAAAATGAAAAGTCCTTAATCCCCTAGAAAAAGATGAATTGTTTTCTGGCCATAGCAAGGAATAAAAACTTGAACTGATTTTAATCCATCCTACATAATCAATGACAACTTTGCATCTGTAATCATACTTTGAAAACCAATCAACAACACCCTCACTCCAGTGAACACCCTTCTGAAAGCCAGGCAACAACAGTCTCAATATTATAAGTGAAGATTAACCTCCAACTTCTGTTTCTGAAAGACTTCCAAGTCCTGGCTTCCCCAAATCCTGTGTATCTGAGGCCAATCTCTGCTCATGGACTATATATATCTTACAAGCATAGCTCTCCTCTTCTTCATAAGCAATGAATTCAGGGCTTTGTTTGCTTTTTTGTTTCAGTAGTAAGTGATGGTCTCTTCCTTTGACAGCTATTAGTCACTTTCTGAAATGGAAAAGTTTTACTGAACCAATGTGCCTCAAAAATCCCATCTTTTATTCTTTGGGTTCTAAATGTAACTGGATTTTATAGCTCAAGAAGGCTAAGAATTTCTAGCCATCCTGTCCTTTGTTTCTGCAAAGCTCATGCCCAACTGCTATACCAATGCCCTATAATTTAGGTTTTTGTTTCACCATCAATCCCACCCTGATACAAACTTTTCTGTATGCTAAGGTAATTAAAACTAGGCTGTTATTATCAGCCATCTCCAAATCTCAGTGGATAATATGATAAAAATCATACTTACCACTCATGCCATAGTCTTATATAGGCTGAATGAGTTCTCCTCGGTGGTATTCTTCTAAGTAAAAATTCAGGGATTCAGGATTCTTCTAACTTTGTGGCTTTATCATTATGAATATCTTCACTTCCTGTCATGTCAACAGGGAAAACATCATGAAAGATCTTACGCCACATTCCAAGGACCAGGCCTATAAGTGATGAACATCATTAGTATCCACATTTCATTGTGGGAAGGGTATGTAACCTTCTTTTATGAACAGGAAGACAGAACAGAATTTGAAACATCTAGGAGTCTTACCACAAAATACCCACTTTTTTTTAAGTTCTTGAAGGTCAACTCAGTTTTCTCTCTGTATCAAGTAAATATTACTCGTATTGAGTACAAATCATTGAAAAACAATGAAACTTAGGAGAACTTACTTCTGAAATACACAGTTTAGGGAATTTGGCTTCTATAATTTGAAATCAGAGAGAGTGAAAAGTTATTTTCACCTAATTTCCATCTTGATATTATAGTTCTGTTTATATTTTAATGATGTTTTCAAATAACAATAAATGAAAACAATAATTAGTTCATATGCAAATACATTAAAGAATTTGAACGTGTGTCAACTTAAGCATTTGGGTCATAGTTGTGCTGCTATACAATGAATTTTTACTCTGATACATTTCATAGGAAATCTTTTAAAATTGTGTAAAACCCTAGGTCTATCATTAATCATGAACAGTTTCATTTTAAAGTTATGCCTTGATAATTCTAAGGATTTTTCTATACTTGTTTAAAAACACGTAGTTTCAATATGCACGCATATATAAATTCTGTTTCCTCTAGGCTATTTCCATGGCACATTTCACTAATTTACTGACATTGCCAATTCTTAGGTCCAGAAAGATATACAAAGGAACTAGTGATATCAGAGTTTTCCAGCAGTGATTCTTTTACAACTGCATTATGAAAACCATACAAACACACAACTATAGTGTAGTAAGCTTCAGAGTCCAGTTTATATTTTTCCATATGTTTCAAACCAGGACCTAAAGATTTCTTAGTACATCAAATTGTCTTTTCCCACTTGGAGTCATTGTTTGACAAGTGTTTAATGATAGTGGAAAAAGTGTGACCTTTTTTTTTTCCCCCCCAATTAAAAATATTTTATCTTAATGAATCTTTTGCAACCCACTGATTACTGTCTGGTGAGTAAAGAAAAGCCCAGTGATCATATCAAGATGAACAACTGAACAGATTAAATTATAATTATTAGATTAAATGACTGTGGGGAAAATACTGTAATTTAACTTTATTCCAGGCCTAAATATGAAGAGTTAAAATATGATGATGTATTCTAGAAGCATACTTGAAGAACTGCCAAGATTTCCATTATAATCCTACCTTGTCAGGAGTTTATATTCCGTCACATTTAGTTTGGCTATAAATTGGAATATAATACCTAAATCTCACTTTTAAGGTTAGACTTTATCATTTTAAGATGATTACTTGTGCTAGCACAAGAAAACACACACTCCATACTGCAAGTCACAAATGCACTTCCATGACAATATCCTTATTTTTTTTTTAAGATTTTATTTATTTATTCATGAGAGACACAGAGAGAGGCAGAGACATAGGCAGAGGGAGAGGCAGGCTCCATGCAGGGAGCCCAATGTGGGACGCTATCCCAGGACCCCAGGATCACACCCTGAGCCAAAGGCAGACTCTTAACCTCTGAGCCACCCAGGCATCCCACAATATGCTTTTTCTAAACTGAAAAATGGTGCTTCTCTGATATCTCTGATAAAGATAACTTCATTGGTGTCTTGACCAATTACCCAAACCATCTTTACATTTCTGGCCTCTTCTTATACTTCTAGAATCCCATCTTTTCATCTATTTACTCATTTATTAATTCAACAAATATAAACTGAGCACTTACTATGTGCCAGAAACTATGTTGACTGCTGGAAGTATAATCAGAGCAAGCAGGTAGCAGAGGCAATGCACACAGTAACCACCTGTTTGGGTTTTATTCAGACAGCCTGTATTTGATTCTCTGTGCTCCCATTTATTTTATAATTTCCTAACGTATAAACTGGAAATAATAATACATTTCATGTCATGATTCCTGACACGTAGTAATCTCTGAATGAATGCTAGCTATTATTATCTGACAGTCTTCTTGGATGGACCAGGAACAGAGCAGTTAAGATGCAAATAAAAAGGGTAGTAATTCTGATGGACTAATTGCCTGGGCCAGACTCTCATCAGTACATCATCCACACATATTTGAACACCTTCTAAAGGTCCTTCACTCTATACTCAATATAACATCTGCCATATTCATCTCTTTCCCTTCTTTAATTTCTGTTTGAATTCATATAGGCAATGACTAAAACATTTTTAGATTTAACATTATTTTAGATAATGGTAATGAGCTTATACTTTCATTTTTATACTCCAGTTGTCTTGTTTTATACTAAGTTTATTTTTGAAATGGCTTAATGAAAAAATTAAATGAGATAAGGTTTACATTGTTACTTATCTGTGTGGATATAGGTCAAATAGGACCCTATTTTATTTAATTAACTACTATTTGATTTTTCTGTGATAGTCTCAACATTGTATAGCAGATAGTATGTACAAAGCCTGCAACAGTTCAAGACTTTGCCTCAAAAGCTAAAAAAAATAAACCAAACCTCTATATTTGGGTTATTAGCTACAAATTTGCTTATGGAAGCAATTCTTTCTCAATATGACACATGAAATTCAGAACATTCCTTCGGTTAAAAAAAAAGGGTATTCTGAAGGGAGGATTACTCTGAAGGGTTCATCACAGAATCAAATACACGGAGGTCTGTCAAGATTTTAGAAATTGTCTTGCCTACCGTTCTCATTTTGAACTTGAGGAAGCTAAGGCAGAAATGTGAGTGATTTCCCAAAGGCCATACAAACAGCATTATCTAGAAGCTAGGTCTACAGATTCTCATTCATACATCTATTCATTCATTTTTCATTCAGTCATTAGTTCATCCATTCAGTAAATACATGTTGAGCACCTTTTGTATTAAGGATTGTGATCGATTCTGGGGAGAAAGTAATAGATGAGATAGTTCTGCCCCTAATACAGCACACATTGGGGGTGGGGAGGGGAGGCTGGGCAGGTGCACAGAATATTAAGCAAGGAATTGCAACACAGGTGAAAAGAAGGAGGAAGTAAAGGGTGTCATGAGAAAACCCAGAAAGCTCAATCTTGGTTCTGCCAAGCTCCCTGTAGGAAGAGAAGTCTAAATTGAAATCTTGGCAGAGGGTGGGAGACAAAAAAAAAATATATAAAACAAAACTAAAGGGAAGAGAGAAGACAGAGAAAAGAATAGTAGAAAGTTTATGGTCAAACTGGACCCAGCAGTAAGATAACTAATATAACTATATAAAATGGAGGCAACACCACTGTTCTGAGATAAAGCCATATGTTGTAATTACTAATACTGCCAATGTTGTGAAGCACAGTATTCTATTATCCAATGAAATGTGCTGACAAAATCTTTAGTAATTGTAGTAAGCTTTTCCCTACCCAATTTTTTTCTCCCACACACGAGGTCTGAGTCTTTGTTAAGAGCTACAGCTTAGGGGAAAAAAAAGGGAGCTACAGCATGGCCAATAAAATCCCCAAAATAATGTTACTTGAAAAAAAGATAATTTTCTGTTATATTGGAAAGAAAATATAAAATAATGAAATTTGAAGCTTATAAAATATGTATTTTATTCCACTGATGATTTATTTAGTATGTAGTAGCTCGCTCAAAATTTTCTTAACCTCAGTTGCAGTTGGAAATTTCAGATGGGTGTACATATTCATTTGTGCTGACCTGATTTTTTATGTTATTTTAACCACTAATTTCCTCTATGTTCAAAATATTCAGTTAACACAGCATTACTTTCTTTATAGCATTTTCTGTGAACCCATATAGATAGATACAGCTTTAGGTGTTAAAAGAAAAAAAAACTAAAAAAGTGCTTTCTCTTATTATATTCAACTAGAGTTTCATTGATTTTAAAGTTCATAGAAAGGTCAAGTGGGTTATTCAACTATAATTCAATTCATTATTTTGGTACTTTATACTATCACAAAAAACTAGGGAAGCTTGGAGGTATATGTTACTAGGTATTGTTACTAGGATTATATGAATGAATAGACTAGTTTAGTGGAGATAATATGAAGTGACATTTTTTTTATTTATTAGGAGGTTGTCTTAATGGTAGGTGTACAATAAAGGTTTTGAATGAATGAATGAATGTCTATAAGTCAATGTATGAAATTAAGAGGAGTCCTGATATAGATAACTAAAATCATGCAGGTATTTGCAGGATAACCCTTCATACAAAACAGAGGCATCATTACTTGCTTTGAGGTAGCAGTGAATGCTGTAATTGTTAGTACTGCCTATGTCTTGAGTCTTAGTATTCCATTATCCAATAGAATGTGTTGAACAAAACTGTGGTAACTGTTGAAAACTTTGCCTCACCCTTTTTTCTCCCCACAGGAAACCACATCTTCTCACATCCAACACCTCTAGACAGTAAGAGCAGTCCCCTGCCTGAAAGGATCTTGTGCTCCTAAATGGATAGAATCCAGACACACATGTTAGTGGATGACTTCAATCATCCCACATGGGACCCATATAGTGCACATTTTCCTTTTTTTAAAATTTCTAATGTCCATATGTTTGTTTGGCTGGAAATCAAGTTTCATTATATGCTCCTATTATTCCACTATATAACAATTTTTATTTATAGGCCATTCACGTAAGAACTAATTTCTTTGATAGAAAGGCCGCTAATGCTGATTTAAGCTCACTATAATGAAAACAATATTGTTGGAAGTCCAAACAAATGCTGAACCCTAGAGCGATGCCTTGGTCCTTTCCCTGATAATGGGACTTCACAATATCAACCTATTCTCTTGGCTTCCTACGTAAATGTGCAGAAGGTAGGCAGGAACTTTATTAAATGCTTGCAATTCATATATAAAACAAGCATGGTGTACTTAATCTCCATATTGGCTTTGAGAAGTCTTCCTGATGCCAAGACTCTACTTGAATTCAGAGGCTCACACACATAATGAATATGTCTTAGAAAACCATGTAGGAAGTAGGCAATTTTATTTGTGAATGCGCTATGTGTATACATTCACAGTAGTGATGGCAAACTTGATTTCTGTGCTACTATGCAAAAGCATTTTTTGGTCAAGTCACACACTCCAAGGCAGAATGTAAAATAGATTGTCTGAAATATTAAAAGTGCATTGATGTCAAGTCAGATCCTGGCCTATTTTCCCACACTGATCCTTAGGTAATTAGATTATGCTCTGTAAACAAAGGCTTGGCTTGACGACTTCGCTTTCTCATTCAGTGTGGTCTGGTAGTAATCAAAGATGCCTCAGTATTAACTTTGGAAAGTGTACATTCTCAGTGAAAGAAGTTTTGTGTTTCAAGAATGTCACCTTTATGTTTTCAGATGTTTACATTTTTGCTTACAGATGTAGCCATGAGCAAATATATCAGTCCATGTGTGATTTAATGGTGTGGTTATTTCAGCCTCTGCAGAGTGTCTTGTCAGCCACTAAAACCATATGTTTAGCAGTCATGCCCCGATAATATTTTAATTAAATTAATCTCTTCCCCAGGACATCTTAGTCAAAGTGAATTGTGATGTATACAAATGAGAGATCTTGCATTATATAAGAACTACAGAGAAAGTCCAGTGTGAAAAATTGATATCTTTAAAAATTCCTTTTGAGTGACTTTGATCTTTATCACATTCTTATTTTCATCAAGTACAAGGATAAAGAAATGAGTAATCTTAAATATGTACAGAAAAGATACAGCTCTCATTTTCCCTCCCAACTAGAGGCTGGATATTATCTATGATCTGTTTGCAAATACACCTTCTCTTACAGAATCCACAATAAGCACCCAACCAATGGCCCTAAGTGATATAAACAGTAGTTCAGTAATCAAATGTTATGTTTTACAAGGAACTTAATAAAAGATACTTCAATAATTATTAAGAATTTCACAGGAAGAGGATGCCTGATGTCTCTGGCTCTTTCATAACAGTGGGGGCAGGAAACAAAGACCTTGGAGTTGAGTTCTGAACAGTTACAGAGGAGAGATCAATTTTTCTTTTTAGCTTAATGTGCAGATTTTCATTATTAACTTTTATAACTTTCAGTATGCACTAATTTAAGATTTATAACATTTCTGAATTTCTTGTTTATCCTTTGTGCATAAATAAATGTGGAACTCCTTAGACTTCGTTCTCTGTGAGTAGTTTATTTGATTAGGGAAAGAAACTATTATTTAAGGAAGTTATCTAATAGAGATGGACTTACACTTTTTTAGACTCATCACTAATTTATTGATTCAATAGCTTATGCATAAAATTCTATTAAATATAAATTCTGGTATATTATTGCCTTATTTTCCAAAGTTCAAAACAATTTTTAAAAAAGATTTATTTATTTATCTCATGGCGAGAGGGGGAGTGCATGGGTGTGAGCAAGGGGAGGGGCAGAGGGAGAGGGAAGAGCAGACTCCCCGCTGAGCAGGGAGCCTGCCTGGGGCTCCCTCTCATGACCCTGAGATCATGACCTGAACTGAAGTCAAGAGTCAAATGCTTAACCAACTGAGCCACACAGGTGGGTCCAAAAGTTCAAAACAATTTTTATTTGCAGCAAAAACATTTTGGTTTGAAGAGCAGTACTAGGATCCATACATTAGTACTTTCTTTGTTCTAGGCTGTGTATTGGGAACTCGGCAAACTCACATCAATTCAGCTTCAAAATGATCTTAGATCTTATGGGTATAGTTTACATATTTGCCTCTCCTTAACATAAAGGACCCAGGAACCCAGAACATTCAGCGACCTTGGCTCAACATGGTAATTCTTACTTAGTATGGTCAAACCCTAGCTCAACTGACTCCCAAGGTGACATGACAGTTTTTTCCCCCATTGTATTCTTTTCTGCTTTCCCTGGAAACACACCACATCTCTCCTTTGAAATGCTTATCACAGCCTCTGTCCCCCCAAATGCAGCAGTAATTATAGGCAGAGATAATCACTCCCTTGGAAAGCGTTTTTTCATTGTATCTGATTGCATTTTGTTACACTGGTTTACAAAAAAGTGGTAAAATAATGTAACATTTACCATCTTAATCATTTCTGTGTTCAACAGTGTTAAGCATATTCACACTGTTGTGCAACCCATCTCCAGAACTTTTTCACCTTGCAAAATTGAAGCTATATATACATTAACAACTCCCTATAACCTTCCCTCCCACCCCTGGGAAAACCACCATTCCATTGTCCGTTTCTGGGAGTCTGATTATCCTAGATGCCTCACTGGAGAGGAATGATACAATTATTTTATGTTTCATGACTGACCTACTTTACTTAGTATAATGTCCTCAAGCTTTATCCATGTTGTAGCATATGTTAGACTTTTCCTCCTTTTAATATCCCATCATACATATATCCCACATTTTGTTTATCTATTCGTCCATCAAGAGATATTTGAGTTGCCTCACCTGTTGACTACTGTAAACAATGCCACTAGGAATGGGGATGTACAAATATCTGAGACCCTGCTCTTGATGCAGAAGGAGAATCACTGGGTCACAGAGTAACTCTATTTTAGTTTTCTGAGGAACTGTCATGCTGTTTTCCACAGCAGCTGCACCATTTTACATTTACACCAACAATGCACATAGGGTCCAATTTCTTCACATCTTTGACAACACAAGCTTTCCTTCTGATAGGAGCCATCTTGATGGGTATATAGTGATTGGTCACTGTTTTGATTTATATCCTGAATGACTAGTGATGTTATATAACTTTTCATGTGTTTGTTGACCATTTGTAGATCTTCTCTGAGAAATGTCTACTTTAAGCTCTTTTTCCAATTTTTATTGTTCTTGTTGTTGAGTTATAGGTCTTTATATGTTGTAGATATTAATTGCTTCTGAGATATATTTGCAGATATTTTCTCCTATTCCATATGTTGTCTTTTCACTTTGTTGTGTCCTTTGATGTACAGAAGTTTTACATTTTGATATAGTCCAATTTATCTATATTTGGCTTTGTTGCCTATTCTTTGGATGTGCAAGAATCCACTGCTAAATAAAATGTCATGAAGAAGGATGCCTGAGTGGCTCAGTGGTTGAGCATCTGCCTTCGGCTCAGGCTGTGATCCTGGGGTCCTGGGATTGAATCCCACATGGGGCTCCCCACAGGGAGCCTGTTTCTCCCTCTGCTTATGTCTCTGTCTCTCTGTGTCTCTCATAAATAAATTAAAAAAAAAAAGAAGTGTCATGAATATTTCTCCTATATTTTCTTCTAGAATTTTATAGTTTGGCTATTATGTTTAAGTCTTTGCTCCATTTTGTCCATGATGTAACAACAGTGTCCAACTTCATGCTACACTCTTTTTCTTAACAGTATGTCTAAATGAACTTATGTCTAAATAGTGGGTATTACCGTTGAGTTACAGAAGTGCTAAGTCATCTGACATAAAGGACACCACCTTATTCCAAATCTACATAGTAAATATCTTCCTAAAACCTCACAGACCTAAGATGACATAGCTAATACTTGTTTATTTAAGAGGAAAGTTGTTTCTGCAACAAATGCATGATGACAGCTAAGAAATTAAAATGTAAAATCTCAAGAGAAAGCTCATCTCCTGAAAACTAATGTCCAGTTTTATGTACATATATATAATGTCATGAAACAGTACCATGAAAATTCTGTACTATTTTCTATGTGTGTATCATGGGGAACATAAGAAAAATCTCTATTTCTGAAAGAACTTCGTATTTTGGGAAAATAAGGCAGCTGGTATATGCCACATAGAAATAATTACACATCCATATTTGCAGATGTTTGACATAGCCTTTAGCCTTATGTGAACACATATGTAGTTGCCCATAGGTATTGATGTTGAACATGTAAGGGAAGCAAGCCAAGCTTGTCAAGCAATGCCAGAGAGTTTGCGAAAAAATTGGTGCAGACAAAACATCAGTCTGGTTGTATTTCCCCAGAGAATATTTTTTGCATCTGTTTAAAAAATAATGATCCTTTTTATTTTTATATTTTGTAGCTTTGGTAGTGGCATTAAAAGAATCAGGAAATAAAGTTTTAATAATGAACATTTTCTATAATTTATAGTGACATCTGTCTTCCAAAAAACCTATTTGCATATAAATATACACACAAATCTACATATGCACATATATAATGTAATATATGTAATATTTATTTTAATAACATAAAGGTGTAACATATAGTGTACATGTAATATATTACATGCATATGTTTTTAATATGCATGTTTTTATGAATATATTTATATATTCAAGCCAGTCTCTTCTTGATAGAAAATACTAATATTTTCAATCCAGAAAACCTAAATGAAGATACCATGGGTTTTTGACATCCTCATATTTTTGCATTGTTTTAGAGTTTAGGACAGTTATTTCCATTGCTTACAATCACAGTGTTTGATGTTTCAGGACTCTCTTCTAACATGTTTCAAACAACCCTTTCTACATTCTCACCATCTGGATCTCATCCCCATGCATGCAAGATATTCACCCACGTGGCCCTCCATCTGTACAAAATTGTTAAGGGATCCTAAGGATGATTTACTTAAAATTCCAAGCATTTCAATATACTGGCAAGAGGGACTAATTTAAAAGTAGAATTATATTTCTTCAGAAATGCCTTATACAAGTTAGCTGTCATTGTTAGTGGTTTTATTAGCTATTTTCAAGGATTTATATAACTACATTTTGACAAGTAATTTCTTAAAAGGGCCTCTAAAATGACTTCTGAATCAAAACAGTGTCCACTTGGGTGGGTGGCCAAGTGGGATTCTGTGAGTATGGATGGCACAAGTATTGGATTGAAACTCGCCCTGGCATGATCCTCCTGCAGAATTCAGCTCTTCATCTAGAATAGCCCTTCGTGAAAACAACTTCCCACCACCACCCTAAAGTTTCTTTGCACCAATCCATGGGAACTGAAACTGAACAAATGTGGATCCCTGCTGAGCACTTAGATAACATTTCAGGCAACAAAAGCCAACTGAGGTAATTGAATGAAGTTAAAGGAGACACAGAGACAGATTATTGCAGTTGAGGGTTGGAGGTCATGTGCTAAACTTTAATCACAATTACACTTCAGATTTTTGATGACATGAAATTCGCTTCATATATATTTACTTTAAGTTTTGCTGTTAGACACTGTTGAAAATATATGGTCAAAACAATACAATTCTAGCTAACCTAATTTTCTTTTGACCAATGTACTGACATTGCTAAACCATTCATCTAGCAGCAGAAAGCTACTTCACAGTTACTAAGTGACTGAATTACTAAGTAATTCAGGTCTTCTATTCTTGTTTTCAAAGTGGCCTCCCTACACAGTGGTTCATGATAGTTCATAAGAGCAAACTTGGAACACTTGGTTATAACACAGATTCAGATATTAGCCAAGACGAAAAACAACAGAGGATTCTCTTTGATGATGAAACATGACTTCTCCCCAATATTCTAATGATTTAAAATCCTGATGTGATTCAAATGTCTTAGCAGCTATAAAATACGGTCACATATTGTTGGCTTTAAGTTCATGTTTATTTAGTTTAAATTAGGTTATAAGACTTGTTACATAGAGTGGTCCCTGCTTAGTTATTTTGATTATTTTGGTATTTGCCTACTCATCTCTAAATAGCATGTTTTTAACCATTTTTTTAAAAAAAATTTTCAGTTTTAGATTTTATCATCTTCTCGGTAGGGAAGAGTGGATTTTTCCTTTTCTTTTACATGTGCTCTGCCCTGTAGCTGTCCCCACGATACTATAATTCCCCTTTTCATCCTCCTATTTTCACCTCTCTGGCTGCCTTTCGTCCATCTATTGATCTCCTTCCCTTCCTCTCCTCATCTGTTTTGTTCTGTCTTTCTATTTTTGTGTGTATTTTGAGTAACATTTGTATTTTCTCAGTGATTACTGCTTATAGTATTCTAATTATGTAAACTCTATACAGAGCCAAGACATGTAATATTCTATGATCACATTTCTTTTCTTACATAACTTGTATCTCTGGAGTTAATAATTACCTTATTTGATTTATTGTTTTGCATTATATGTACTCACCACTAAATTAAACCCCTGTTTCTCCTGTCTGAACAATAAATTAGCACCTTTCTATAGAATGTGTGATTTCTCAGGCTTAGAACTTCCGGCAAAATACCTAGATAGTAGGAAAGTCTCATCTAAGATATTGTAACATTTCCTGACTAGTTTATTTTCTCTCTCTCCCACTAGGCTGTAAGCACTACAAGGGCAAGAACCACATCTTGGTTGTTTAGCTCTGTATACTTAACACCTGGTGTGGCCCCTGGCCCGGAGGACTCACTTGACAAATATTTACAGCATGGAATGCAATGGTTACTTAATACTGTAACTCCTTGATGCTAAATTATCTGAAAAGTTCTATTTCAGAGAAAAATCTTTCACATTTTATTTTCATAGCTAAAAAGCCATTAGGGTATCTTAATAATAAGACCGTCCTAAGAATAAATTTAAATTGCACCTTTTAAAAATGTTTCCAACCTTCAAAAGGGAATTGTGCACTCTTCAAAAATCTCGGTTTGTCTAGTTAGGAGACTTTGATAATATTGGTTTCAGGGCAAAGGATCTGACCAATATCTAGATGCCTCTGCTGCCCGAATTCCAAATAGTTAAAGATACATTTACTAGCTGGGTCACTGTGGACAAACTATTTATTCAGTTTGTGCCTTAGTTTACTCACATATAAAATGAGGATAAAAATGGAACTTACCTTAAAAGATTGCTGCGAAGATTAAAAGAGTAAAAATGCTTAGAAATGTAGTTGGAAAAAAAAAAAAAAACACTGCCAGGTAACTACTTATCACAGAGATACACTGATGTATGTGTCCTATTCTTGAAGCTTGGGGAACATTCATGTAATTTTAGTAAACAAAATAAGAAATTAAATTACATCATGTGGGGAAAGCAATTCTATGCATCTTAGATGATGAAATGTAACCATACTCTTTAAGAAGAAAGTTTTCTACTGTTGCAGGTGTCCCAGAACTTTTTTTGCCTCCTGGGTATCCACTTTTTTTCCAACTTCTTTCTTCTTGGCAGAACCCAGTTTCATTCAGTTATCTGCTCTCCTTAAAACCATGTGCATCACGAGAAGGTAATCTTATCTCCAGCTCTCGGGAGTAGGCTCCTATTTGACAGAGCAAATCATGATAACCTCACTTCTTTTCTCTGGTTTAGCAATGGGCATGTGACCAAGTCTGGCCAATAGCACATGAAAGGGAGGTCTCCTAGGAGCCTTTAAGGAAGGTTTTGCACTCATAAGAAAGAGCCAGAAAAACAGATGTTTTTTTCCTTGACAATGTTGTATCTGAATAGAATGCCTGGAACTACCAAGGCCATGAGAGGCCATGAGGACTGACACCACAGCCAGGTCTTGGGATGGCAGTGCCAAGGGATGGAAGGGACTTGGGTCCCTAACAGCCTGCCTACACTATGGAGAACACTTTGCTTAGGGCCTGCCCAACCTGCGGATTTATTGTTATGTGAAGTAATACATTTATTTCTTAATGCACTTTGGGTCTGCTTTGGCTAAATATTTGTGCCCCTTCCCCAGTCAAATTCATATATGGAAATTCTAATGCCCAATGTGATAGTATTCGGAGATGGGACCTATGGGAGGTGATTAGGTCATGAGGAAGGAACCTTCATGAATGGGATTAGCGCTCTTCCAAAAGAAACTCTAGAGAGATTCCTTCGTCCCTCCCACATGTGAGGACACAGCAAGAAGTCATCAGTCTGCAACCCGGAAGAGGATTTTCACCAGAACCTGACCATGTTGGCACATTGATCTTGAACTTCCAGTCTCCAGGACTATGAGAAATAAATTTCTGTTGTTTATAAGCCACCCAGTCTGTGGTATTTTGTTATTACAGTCCTAATGGACTAAGACAGAGTCTGTGTTTTCTATTACATGCTGTTCCAAAGCATCCAAACTGATAAAATGTCCTTTTAAAATAGACATTAAGGAGTAAGTTATTATTTAGTTAAACATACACTGTTCTCCTTTAAGAAAACCATATCATGGAGAAAGAGTGATACAATAACATTTTTTTTCTTTTCTTCTATAAGGTGTCAAAATCCAAAGATTATTTTTTAATGTCATTCTTCAACCAATTATTTTCATTGCCAAGTCCTATACAATCTAAAAACATTCCTGTGGCACTTTTCCAAAGCCATGTTGTACAGCAAAAGTTTCCATTTAAAGTATAAGTCTCTTTTCAAATGGGACACACTAAATTTAAGGAAGAGTGGCTGTTCAAAGTGCAAGGCTACAAAAGTCTCAACACTATAATCAACCAAAATGAACCAAAAAATGCAAAAATAGTATTGCAAATGTTAGTACTTAAAAATAGGAAAAAGCCCAAGTTCATTTCACAAACTAAGAAATATTAGCCAGGAAAAATATAATTTAGGTCAGAATCAAAACACACCAGAATCAACACCCAGCTCCTGTTTTTGAAAAAGGAGAGTGGCAGGAAGTAAGTTAAGGTAATTCTGGAAAGTCTTCTGGCCTCCTCTGATTCAGATTTAGATTACCTCTAATGGAGAACAGATGTACCATTAGAATATAAGCTCCTTCAGGGCAGGGATTTCTGTCTGTGTTGTCAACCACCCTACCCTAAAATTTAAAATAATATTCAATGAATGCTCATTGAATTAATAAATACATGTTTTGTAATCTTGGTAGAATTGGGCCCCTGTGAAAGACTATGTTGCTTGAAAAAAAGAAAGATGAATGAGGATACTTTCTTGTGATATGCCTTCTCTGTGGTGTGAGGATACACTGTTTGGTGCTCTGGCAGCCATTTTGTGACCATAGAATGACAAGTGTCAGAAAAGAGGCCAATATACTGGGGATGGCAGAGTGAACAGATAAAAAAAAGGCTTTAATGATGGTATTGGACAGCTCTACCAAACCTGAGACCACTTCTCCTCCAACTGCCTTCTGTGAACTTAGCAACTATTTTATACCATTTAAGTCATAGTTGATCGGGTTTTCTGGAACCACATCATCCTGTACTGACAACTTGCACTTAGAATATGTTTCAGACAAGTGAGAAAGCATTCCATTATTGTATCTATCTCTCAGTCAAGGTAAGATATTTAGGAAAGATAAACATTCAACTGACCAGGCAAGAAAAAAAAAGCAAAAGCCTAAAATAAGCCTGTGCTGATGAATAACAGGGTCATAAGAAACAGGTCAGAGATGCACTCAACAGAACCTGGGGGCTAAATTTAGGAAGATTAAGGTGAAGGGGAAATAAAAAATGATTCTATTATTCCTTGTTTGTGGGACTAGGAGGAAAGGTGCCCTCTTAGCTATAATAAGATGAACATTAGGAAGAGAAGCAGAATTAGGGGAAATGATGATCAGGTTATCTATCCTAGAGTTGGTGCTCATGGAATGATATTAACAATATCAGTGAGAAGATATCTAGCAAGTCACTGGAAAATTTGGTCTGGTATTCAAAAACAAGATTGAGTGTCTCAGCTGTAAATACATGAATCAGACCCACCCAAAGTTGGGAGTCTTTGTCAATTTCTGTGGTGTGAAGATTACCAAAATGGCCATTTTCAAGCTACCAGTGGTTTAACAACCAATTTGCAAAATTTCTGAAAATGCTGTAATTGGAAGTCAATAAAAGCTGGCTGTAAAACACGTCAGGAGTAGAACAATCACTATTGTTAGAATTGGAGGTACAGGGACGCCTGGGTGGCTCAGCGGTTTGGCGCCTGCCTTTGGACCAGGGCATGATCCTGGAGACCCAGGATCGAGTCCCACATCGGGCTCCCTACATGGAGCCTGCTTCTCTCTCTCTGCCTCTCTCTCTGTATCTCTCATGAATAAATACATAAAATCTAAAAAAAAAAAAGAATTGGAGGTATATGTACAAATTCATTACACATATATATGTGTATATTCTCTCTATATATCATGTATATTACAAATTTTATATACGTATGGATTCATAAAATATAAATATATGGATGTAATATAGACTATACAGGGCTAATATTTATAAGTATATATACACAATATAAAGTATATATAAATATACATAAATATAGCTGTAAATGCGTATGTATGAATATTCATACATTCGAGGCCAGTGTTTTCCACTGAGAGCCTGGGAACAACAATACCCCCAGAGAGTAAGTCTACTTAGTGCTTATTAATTGGAACCAGAAGTCCTTGGAGAAATGATTGATTCAGTGTTTGGGCAACAAAAGTACAAGATAAGCCTGACACATTTTTTTTGAGCTGTGAAATAATGCAATTTTCAAAAAATGAGATATGCATAAAATGATACCAAAGCCAACTCAAAGAGGCTCCAAATTGCCAATTTGGGGATAATATCAGTATCCTCCCCCCCCCAAAAAAAATTACAACATATTACAGTGACATATTGCAATCCACCAAACAAAAGAGGAAGCCACGAGTTGATTCTGATATAAGTAAATAAGCAAATTAAAATGTTCATGAAGAATTAGATACTGTCATAGTCTCAATGAAACTCATCATAAAATACTTATTAATTGCAAAAAGGAAAAGGATAACTTTATAGTGAATAATCCTGAGGTCACCATACTGATAAAATGATCAAAATGAGTATTTTTAGTAATGAGATAAATTGAAACCATGACTCATTTGATAGGATACAATGAAAACTATATACCAGCACTTCTATATTTCTGCATGAGAGGAATTAACTCAAATATAATCATAAGGAAACATCAGATAAGTCCAGTTTACAAAAATAACTGGCCTAAAAGCTTTGAGCATCAAGGTAATACAAGTTGAAGAAACACTGTAGAATTCCTCCAGACCAAAGGCAACTGAAGAGACATAACAATTTAATACATTGTATGATCTAGTGTGGACTCTTTTGCCACAAAGGATATAATCGAACATTTGGTGAAAGTTGAATGGGGATCTAATCTAATGAGGATGAGATAGCAGTAACGCATTATTTTGAATTTCTTGATTTATTATGGTTGTACTATGGAACTAGAATGTTCTTGTTTGTAGGAAATACACACCAAAGTATTACAGGACGATGACGCATTTTGTTGGTAATTTTTTTAGTTCAGAAAAAAAGTTCTTTGTACTATACTTACAAGTGTTTTTTTATATACATTTGAAAATATACATTAGTATATTTTGCCTTTCTAGTTGTTACAACACAGCTGTAAGTTAACTACTTCAATGTACATAATATTTTAACTCAATGAAACAATTTTTTCTATATGATTTTAAACTTTCTCCTAGTTAATTCACATTCCTTGTTACATTTATTCTTATGCCAACCATCAAAAATGTCTTGGAAATTACCTCCCCTATTGCTTGGGTAGAGAAAATGAGGCAAAAATAGCTCAGTAATCATCATTCACTAATAGACAATTAACTGCTGAATATTTATGTAATGGAAGACATCACATAAAATGCCATCTCACATGCATCTTAGAGCTGTCAGCAACAAAGCTGGACCAGAATTTCAGGTCATCTGATATCCACACTGTGTTTTCTAATGACTTGTTATCCCAAGCAGGTTCCACATCAGCTGCCAACTTCATTCAGTTGATAGTGGCTCTTGGAGTGCTGTGTGGAGAAAAAAGAATCTACCTGCCTTCTCAGGGAAGAATGTCTTGCTTAATGATCCATATCTGCTTGAGGTTGGGTGGGGAGCAAAATGCGTACTGGTGGGATTTTGTTGTTGTTGTTTGTTTTATTCCCGACATTTTGACTCAAAATGTTGTCTTCCTAAAAATTAAATCTAATCTCAAAGCTAACATGGAAGACAGATCACAGTCCTGGATTTTTATAAAATAAATTCCAAATAACATCCAAAGAAACCTTCGTTAAGAAGTAAGTAGGAAATGATAATTATGTTGTCTATTTATTACATGTCTATTGTGTGGCCATCACAGTAGTAGGTATCAAGTAGGAAAACTAATATATAGCCCTTGCCTTGGAGATCAAAATTTGGAAAGGGTAGAGTCCATACAGAAATATGGAAAGAGCACAAATTCTTCTGCCAAAGATAGATGGGTGCTTAAAACCTGTGTCTTAAATGTTAGGCGTTTGTCAGTTGGAGTAGAGAGCCTTACAAATGGAGGGAATAATATACTGAAGGTAGTCTTTTTTTTTTTTTTTTTTTTTTTTTTTTAATTTTTATTTATTTATGATAGTCACAGAGAGAGAGAGAGAGGCAGAGACACAGGCAGAGGGAGAAGCAGGCTCCATGCACCGGGAGCCCGATGTGGGATTCGATCCCAGGTCTCCAGGATCGCGCCCTGGGCCAAAGGCAGGCGCCAAACCGCTGCGCCACCCAGGGATCCCTGAAGGTAGTCTTGATAAAGTGGCATATCAAGGGAATTTGGGTGTGGCAGACGCATTGGGAGTCTGTGTGTGCATGTGTGCATGTGTGTGTGTGTGTGTGTCCATTCATGTGCACTGTGGCATGAGAGAAAAGAGGGGCAAAAGATAAAGCTGAAATAGTAGGTAGGGACCAGATCATGAAGGGATTTACTGCTTAGCTAGAAAATTATAATAATTATAATTTTATTCTGAAGACACTGGGAAGCCAGCAGGCTGTTGTTAGGTGGTGGGGCAGGCCAATACCTCTGATACCATGCTGAAGAATGAATAGATAGAAGAAACTAGAGGAAAGTAGACCCATCCAAGGCATGATGAGATCAGAACTAAGATAGAGACTTTGAGGATGGGTGAAGGCCAAAATGGAAAGATGCTTCTTTGACAGAACATCAACGGATTTGTGAACTGACATGATGCAAAGATGAGAGGTGGGGAAGAGTAGAGTATAACCCAAAGGATATTTTTTTTAATAATAAATTTATTTTTTATTGGTGTTCAATTTACCAACATACAGAATAACACCCAGTGCTCATCCCGTCAAGTGCCCCCCTCAGTGCCTGGCACCCATTCACCCCCACCCCCCTCCCCCCTCCCCTTCCACCACCCCTAGTTTGTTTCCCAGAGTTAGGAGTCTTTATGTTCTGTCTCTCTTTCTGATATTTCCCACACATTTCTTCTCCCTTCCCTTATATTCTCTTTCACTATTATTTATATTCCCCAAATGAATGAGAACATACAATGTTTGTCCTTCTCCAATTGACTTACTTCACTCAGCATAATGCCCTCCAGTTCCATCCAGGTCGAAGCAAATGGTGGGTATTTGTCGTTTCTAATGGCTGAGGAGTATTCCATTGTATACATAGACCACATCTTCTTTATCCATTCACCTTTTGATGGACACCGAGGCTCTTTCCACAGTTTGGCTATTGTGGACATTGCTGCTATAAACATCGGGGTGCAGGTGTCCCGGTGTTTCATTGCATCTAAATCTTTGGGGTAAATCCCCAACCGTGCAATTGCTGGGTCGTAGGGCAGGTCTATTTTTAACTCTTTGAGGAACCTCCACACAGTTTTCCAGAGTGGCTGCACCATTTCACATTCCCACCAACAGTGTAAGAGGGTTCCCTTTTCTCCGCATCAAGAAAAGACCCCTGAATAGCCAGGGGAATTTTAAAAAAGAAAACCATATCTGGGGGCATCACAATGCCAGATTTCAGGTTGTACTACAAAGCTGTGGTCATCAAGACAGTGTGGTACTGGCACAAAAACAGACACATAGAACAATGGAACAGAATAGAAAACCCAGAAGTGGACTCTGAACTTTATGGTCAACTAATATTCGATAAAGGAGGAAAGACTATCCATTGGAAGAAAGACAGTCTCTTCAATAAATGGTGCTGGGAAAATAGGACATCCACATGCAGAAGAATGAAACTAGACCACTCTCTTTCACCAGACACAAAGATAAACTCAAAATGGATGAAAGATCTAAATGTGAGACAAGATTCCATCAAAATCCTAGAGGAGAACACAGGCAACACCCTTTTTGAACTCAGCCACAATAACTTCTTGCAAGATACATCCACGAAGGCAAAAGAAACAAAAGCAAAAATGAACTATTGGGACTTCATCAAGATAAGAAGCTTTTGCACAGCAAAGGATACAGTCAACAAAACTAAAAGACAACCTACAGAATGGGAGAAGATATTTGCAAATGACGTATCAGATAAAGGGCTAGTTTCCAAGATCTATAAAGAACTTATTAAACTCAATACCAAAGAAACAAACAATCCAATCATGAAATGGGCAAAAGACATGAAGAGAAATCTCACAGAGGAAGACATAGACATGGCCAACATGCACATGAAAAAATGCTCTGCATCACTTGCCATCAGGGAAATACAAATCAAAACCACAATGAGATACCACCTCACACCAGTGAGGATGGGGAAAATTAACAAGGCAGGAAACCCAAAGATATTAAAGTCCTTTAAAACCGATCACAATAGGAGAAGAAATTCCAGAATGGACAACAAAGCAAAACTTCTCAATTGCTGTGCTGGGTTCTTGGCATTTAAATTTCATTTTAACCCACTTTATAGGTGAGAGAATAGAAACTTCGAGAGAATAGGTTTCTTTTTTAACCCAAATCACACATTTGATAAATGTGAACATTTTGCATTGTTTTTGAAGATATTAAACGGTAGAGTGGCTGCCTGACAACAAAGGGGGAGCTGGAGAGCTCCAGGAGGATGTTCAAAACATCGGTGTGGAGGACGTAAAGGTATACAGGTGTAGTTATGGAGCTAGCAGCCTGAAGCTGTAGAGGAGGAAGATCATCCGGGGAGAGAATAAAAGGAAGAACAGAACCAAAATTAGCCTCCATGTTAAGGGACTAATAGTAAAGGAGCCACTGAAGGGGAAGCAGAAATAATCCTCAGACACCTGAAAAACCAGACTGGAAGGTTTGAGTTTCCAGAATCAGGGTTAATTAGAGTGTCAAATCCTATGAAAATATCCAATAAGATAAGGACTGAATCAGGCTACAGGATTCAGAAATTAGAACTCTGAAAAAAAAAAAAAAAGATTGATAATCTTAACCCTTAAGTCTATACCATGACTTAAAGATTAGGTTGGGCTAGCTATTACATGGAGGCAGAGGGAGAGACCACTACATTCTTTAGCAAAACAGGGAAAAATGGAACCAAAAGCAGCATGCATATAAAATAGCTGCAAAGGAAAGGAAATGGCTCTGAATCTAAAACATTTGAAATGTATGTGAATTTGTAGCTATACCTTCAGAACACCACCACTATTGCATTGCAGCAGAGTGGAAAGACCATCAGAAAGAGGAATCACTTTTTAGCCTTGCTTATTCAGGACTATAAGTCCGTCTCTTCACTTCTCTGGATCTCAGTTTCCATATGTGTAAAATGATAATCTCTGAATTCCCTCCAGCAATAAAAACCCTTTGATTCTATGGCAGAACTAAGACAATGTTAACCAGCTGCCCTGAAGCACACTTGACATTTCACAGGATAATTAAGAAACCTAAAAAAGAAATGCATTTCAGCTACTACTTGAAATCGATATATTTTTCATTTGCCATTTAAAAATCCTGTTTTTAGACTTAACTAGAGATTTATTGCCGTTGAAGTGAAATTTTTAAAGGGAACCATTTATTTGCTTCTGCCAGTTGCATGCCGTGAACTTTGGTTTTAACACTTCTCTCTTGTTACGTGATAGAGAAACTGGCTTAATACTTAATGCCCAGGGGAAAGACTTCCGTCTCTCATAGACACCCCCACCCAATTTTTCAATTTCAATAATTTCATTGGCAAAAGAAAGCATACCAGAAGTGGCCAAAATTAATATGTCAAGTAACTAATATGTCAAGTGTATCTCTGGTTACAATTGGATAAGCCAACTGACTAGAAAAAATTGGGGTGGGAAGAAAGAGGGAAATAGAAAATGAAAACAGAGTGATTTTTAACTAATATGCCTGTAACAGTAGGTAGTGAAAAACCAAATCAAACCAAACCAAAACCCCAATTATTAATTAGTTACAATAACAAACACTGAAGTAGCAAGCTACCTTAAAATCACCCCTAAAATGGATTTAAAATAAAATGCAAAGGTATCAAATTTGCTCATCACTTTTTAAGAAAGAAAGAGAAGGAAAGGAGGGAAGGAAAGAAGGAAGGAATTAAATTATCGGCAAATACATAAGTCTCTATGGACAGTCTGCCCAAAATATGATTTCTTTAAGATGTGCACTATCTGTCATAGAACCATTATTTCTATTCTCAAGATAAAAATCTTATGTGGCTTTCACAACCAATCCAAAAGAAAGTCTGACATAAAGTCACAAAAGTCATGCACATAATAACATGAGGACAGCACAAAGAAAATATACTTTAAAATAATACTTAAACATTTTTGTTAAAGTCCCCTCTATTTCAAGTGAAACTTCACTCATTCTCTGAAATACTGGCGTACTAGAAAGGCATGAAGGCTCTGCAGGATGGTTAAACAGAACTTGAAGGAAGTCCATGGGAAACAGTTGCAAACATGTTGACCAAATTGTATGGTCAGTCGAGCAATCATTGTTCTTCCATCTTACTTCCTCTTAATGAGGAAAATTGAGGGAAGTGATTATAGACTGAGGAGAGGGGCCAGAACAACTACCCAAATGGTGCCGCCTTTGTTGCTAATTCCCCTCCAAGTGGGAGGGCAGCCTTGGTCTACTCCCTCGGAATAACTAGTGCTAACATTTGTTCTGAATGGGCAGAAGGTTCTGTCCTCTTTCAGAAACAGTTACAGAGACACATACCTACATTGAGTGTGAAAGGCAGGGAAATTCCCAATCCCTACAAGCAGAGACAGAGACCAGGCAAATTATTAGATCTAACTGGTTCACCTGGAAGATGCAGGGCATCCTGCAGGTTGGTTGTTAAGGAGAAATGGAACAACTGGGCCACCTATGGCTCAGCCTCTCCTGCAGTCTATCATGCCATCCTAGATTTATTTGAAGATGGTGATAAAAGGCCTCGGAACTTTGTTTTGTTTTTCTGCAGTGGGCCCTACCTGTTTTAAGGAAGCTTTGGGCCTCCCAGAAAATTTCCCTGAAATAATTTCCCATGGGAACCCACAGAGAGGGCATTGACTGGTATTAAAGCTCTTATTGTCCTGGATTTGGCTTACAATGCTGATGAGGTTGATTCCACAGAGTGAGACGCTAAAATTGAAATAAATTTTTGCAACCAACTGCCATGCCTCTCAAAACTGAGACGTGATTCATTTACTGTGTGGAGTCCTCTCCCTCTCTGAACCCCTGTGACCCATCCCTCCTCCTTTGACTGACCTCAGCTGGTTTAAGGAGAAAAGAAGTTAGGGCTAGGGTGATATCTCCCTATTCCCAAAAGGGACGAAAGGCCACTATCTATCTAGTATGTTGAGGAATATTGGGAAGGACAGGGGTTCAAACTGTGGACTGAATTGCCATTTTACTGGGTCCCCTGTGGTGATTATACCCCAATTCAACCGATAGGGTTGGGGCAGAGTTCACAGTGGGGAAGGAAATTAACATGAACGTGGGGGTGGAGTCCTCCATGTGAATATGTTGCTGTTTTGGGTCCCAGTGCTGAATGTAGAATTGGTATTGGTGTTGTACATGCTTAGACACAAATATGCCTAAGTACCAAGAGGGCTTCTCCTGACTCGGAAGGGCCAGATATAGAGAGTACTCGTATTCTTGGGGCCTTCCATCTTCAACGATCCCTTTGAGCTACAAGTCTCGGTGACTATGTTGCCAATTGGAGCTTCTGGCAAAAGGAGATGCCCCTTGGGGTTTTGGACTCCTTACCTCCTCAGCATAGCTATTGGTTTTACCTCTTTTGAGAAGCAGCTATTAGTTTACTAGGGCTCCTGTTGAAGCTGAGTGCCTGACCCCTGGGGGAACTGTGACTATAACCTGATGTTTCTATTTTGGGGTGGGTGGACTCAGACTCAATGATTAACAAAGTGAAAAGGCTCCAGTAATGGAAACGGTACATTCAAGAATGCAGCTGGCCTGGCCTCAGAGGCATCCTGGCTCTACATGAAAAAAATGGCAGCTCTTCCACTCCACCACCTGCAGGTTAAGTTGCTGGCTCAGTGGGGCCCTGGGTTCACAGAGTTTCCCCACAATGCTGGGGCTCGCTTCACTGATGGTTTGGCTAAACTGAAATCTGATGGTGTCCACTGGGCAGCTGCAACTTGGCCTCAAAGCCAACCATTCAGAAGTGAAGATGGACATGGTCAGTCTGTTTGGTGGGCAGAACGCAAGCCTGCTCTTATAGCTCTGACAAATACTATCCTTGGTAAACCTCATTATATTTTTACTGACTCCGGATTTGTTGCCATGGTCTATTTGGACCGTCACTTGGAAAACTACAGACTGGAAGACTAAAGACACCCCCCTTTGGCACTGCTAACTAAGGAAACAAGCAGTGACTGCTGATTGAACCTTCTGGGTCACTCATGTAGATGGAGCTATTTTCAGTTGAAACGGACTGGACTCAAGCTTCTGGTTGAGTCTGCACTACCCAGATGCCACTGTTGCTTATTTGAACCATCATCCTACCAGACATGGTAACACACCAACCATCACACTGGGTACAGAGTAAAAGATCCTGTTTGAGAAGCATAGGCTACCATCCCATGCTAAACTTTGAGTCCTAACAAAACTTGACCCAATTGGCTCGCAGTGCAGGGAACCACACAGCATGCTCCGAACACATTAATTACATCTGATCTTGGACCTCTTCTTGGGGTTGTAAGTGGTGCCTCGTTGCTATTAACACTTTTTCAGGTTGCGTTGCTGTTCCAGCCTGATAAGCTTATACTGGCCACACTATTGTGGCTTGTGAAAGTAATCTGTGTAATATTTTTGGTTTATATTTCTGGATCACTTCCAGCCTGACAATGGTTTGCCTTTTATCACAAAACAATTCAACAATGGGCTGATAGGTATTTAATGGGCTTTACATGCTCCCCGCAATTCACTGGAATCTAGTAATACTGAGCATTGGGCCATTCTCCTCAAGAACTGACTCAAAAATGTCTGGCTCTACTTCTCTCACTTTCCTCTGCTTCCATACATCTTAGTAAGGCAGTTTGTTCAATGAATGCAAATGTCTTCAGAAAGGGATCATCTCTTCTCGGCTGTTTTCTGAATTAGAGTCAGAATGAAAGTGTTGGGAGATTGTGGCTCAGTGGTTTAGTGCTGCCTTTGGTACAGGGCATGATCCTGGAGACCCAAGATCAAGTTCCATGTCAGGCTCCCTGCATGGAGCCTGCTTCTCCCTCTGCCTATGTCTCTGCCTCTCTTCCTCTCTCTGTGTGTCTCTCATGAATAAATAAATAAAATCTTAACCAAAAAAAAAAAAAAAAAAAAAGAAAGAAATTCAGGATTCCTCCTGTTTATTCTTGAGTATGAGTCTTCTTTCTCTAATGACCATCCCAGGCTGCCTTGGTTGGTACACCTTCTGGGAGGCTGCTTAGCCAAAACGAGGCAGGGGATTCAAACTTATTCTGGTTCACAGATACAGATTTATCTGTTGCACTAATATGGCCTTAGATCAAAAAGATAATCAGTAACACTTTGAGTATAAGTACTTGCCAAGCCTCCCTACCATGACCCATGTGGGCCAAAGTTGGGGGGTGCATAATGGGTCTCTGTAAGTTTTATAAAAATGCCCTTGTCCCTCTTGTATGCAACTCTTCCAGATGAAAGGTCTGGGTATGAGGAGGGAATAACTGGCAAGTGGTGGCCATACAGCTACTAGATAGGACACAGTTACATTTAAGTGGAGGGAAAACAGTAATTCTGGAAACTGAGAATATCTTAGACCCCAGAAGCTTCACTGTGTTTCAGAACCACCCCTGGAGTTTTCCTCAGGATGGAGAATACCCTGGTATGGTTTTCCCAAACTGTTACAAACATCTTAAATGTAAATGACTGCTGGGACCTACCATCCCACAACAGAGGACTCAAAATGTGATTGCCATTTTTTCTAATGTTATAGTAAGTCTATGGGCCCACAGAAGGTTGGCCCCGGTTCCAAACCCTTCCCTTACAAAAACAAAACACACCTATCCATACATCTTTCAGATCCATCCCCATAGCTGTCACTTACTCATTCTGTGGCATGGACAAATGCTACCAAGCTGATGATGTGCATAAACAGCACATGGTGACTGCCCCTGGGCATTCTCTGCAAAAACAAGGACTAGACTCAATTATTCAACAGAACTTAGAACTATCAGGCTTACCAGCTAGACAGGAGTTCACTTTGGATACACTGTCACCTGTGCCCTTGACTGATGTAGATTCCATTTTAAGGGGCCTAACAATTGTAAAGTAGGTGTTAACTTATCTCTGGAAATAACACGACTATCTCAAATAGATCTCACATGACTATAGAGATCACTCCAAAGTGAAGTTACCTTTGGGATTTGTGAAAGTTTTCTAGAGAGGATAACCAATTTGTTATTTATGTATGGCCTAAGGGCTCTGATTGCTACAATGGGAATCATCCAGTTTAAAAAGTTGGTTTGGTAAGAAATTTGTGCTGGTATTTAAGATGATAAATGATTACTCCTCTTGTTTCTGGAAACATTCAGCGGCAGTTCAAATCACGGCTATGGTGTTGTGGAGGACACACTGTCCTAGGTGACAGCCTTGTAGGCCAAGACAGAGTCCATGTAATTGCTCACAGATCCTATGATGCCTCGATTAATGCTAATGACCAAGTGGGGGGGGGTCAATATAGAAATTTATGGAGAAGGACAGCTGGCCTCCAAAGTAAACCCATAATGGTCCACGGGATCTGTTCAGCTGGATGGGACCAGAACCTTGTGGGTACAGCTGAGATCAGTGCTACAAGGTGACTTAATTCTGGTTTGTAAAGTCCTGTTCATGGTAGTCTTAATTCAATGTTGTATGGAACAAATTAAGCTTGATGTGGTTACAGCTAAATGGCAGAATTTAACAAATATGACAGAGCTATCACACGCATCTTACCCTCAGTATAGGGATATGCTAAGGCTTCTTCAGAGGAGTTTACATGTGTATGCCCACAGAAACATATTTTTATTTTTTTATTTTTTTAAAAAATTTTTATTTATTTATGATAGTCGCACACAGAGAGAGAGAGAGGCAGATACACAGGCAGAGGGAGAAGCAGGCTCCATGCACTGGGAGCCCAACGTGGGATTCGATCCCGGGTCTCCAGGATCGCACCCTGGGCCAAAGACAGGCGCCAAACCTGCTATGCCACCCAGAGATCCCAGAAACATATTTTTAAAGGGCAAACTGGGAAGTAAAATTAAAATTTATATAACAGCACATTTCTTCTTTGGAAATACAATTCTAATTCTTCACATGTTAAAATTACTCTGAGCCAAAGTCTTATGAACCAACTGACTTTATGAATTTTCTTGAAATAGCTGCTTGCTTTTGGTATTGATATGTTTGTCTGGCTTTGGTAATTCTGTCCTCTTATATCAAGAAATCCCCTTTATATGATAAAGACTTTTTGCTTAAATGCATTCTGGCTAAATGATATCAGGGCATTTTCTTTTACATGAAAGTGCCACAAATTATCAATAGCCAAACCTGTCAGTCTGCTTTAGATTTTGTTCTCTGTTCACTTTGTTATGCTTCGGTTGAAATATTCAACTTCCTATACAGAATATATTTAAGCTCCTTACCACTGACAATGCTCTTTCTTATTCAGATTTCAGTTGAGACAAAATACTATCAATAAACATTTTGCTTCACTTACGGATCATAAATGTACTAAAGTGCACTCTAAAAATTCAAACAGAAGAAATAGAGTAAAAAGTCCAAGTCTCTCTTCACTTATATCCTAGCTTTCTTTCTCTTCCTTTGCAAAATTCCAGTCTTCCCAACATAAACATATGTAATTTACTGTGATACTTATTTACATTTTCTTCTTGCCATTTTTCTTCTTCTACATAAGAAAGTTTCACAGCTATTTCAATTTCCTTGCCTTCAGAAATGTTTCTGTTGGTAAAGCAACAGAAAGGTTTGGGATGGGACAAAAAAGGAATGACTGAGTGGTTTCTTTAGGAGGATCCCTTAAACCCTGATGTTCCCAGCCTTAGCATATTTTTTCAGGCTCAAAACTTCGGCTTTAAGAGACCACATACATGTGGACAATAGGCATCTCAAGATTAGAGAGGAGAACTGGAAGCTGGAGACTCTCCTCAGAACATACTGCTCGTCATAACACAATGAGTAGCCTACTAGCCCACAGAAGAGGGGACCAGAATTGGATTGAAGGTTATCCACATGGAATTTTAGATATATCCTCCATGCATGGATCTACTTGAGATGGATTTATAACCATACTAACCAATACTAGAAGTAGCTTAAATTTGTTTGACTTACATTTTTATTAAAGACTTTTACATATGCTATATAGTTTGATCTTTACACAACAATTTCACAGAAAAGTATACTATGGCAGAGGCTGAGATTTATGCTAGAATATGTGATTATTAAGTTGAGAGGACAAGCATTCTAAAAAAAAATCTGGATTCCTTTCCTTGCACTATATTTGGGTTGTACACCCTTCTTTATGCCATGTATAGGTGGTACTCTTAAGGCAAATTGCAGCCAGAAGGGTTTTATATACGAGTAATACCAAGTATATTCAAGCCAAAGTATTTAAAAGTTCAAGGAGTTGAAGGTCATTAAAGGCTTGGGATAATTAAAACCCTGCACAGTCTTCTGTAAAAGGATTTTGGATTTTATTAAATTTTATCAGTCTCTTTCTCTCTCCCACTGAGAGAAGCACTTCATGCAGAGTTTGGAGGCTTCCTGTGTTGAGAAACAGCACTAAGAATCTGAGTAGATTGGGGTGGCTAGACTTTGTAGGATGGCATAGCAGGGAAGAGCAAGCTGCACAGAAAGAGACTCCAGGAGTACCTGGGTGCTCAGTCAGTTAAGCATCTGTCTCTGGCTCAGATTATGATCTCAGGGTCCTAGGATTGAGCCCCACAGTGGGCTTCCTGCTCAGTGAGGAGTCTGCTTCTCCCTCTCCCTCTGCCCCTGCTCTCTCTCTTGCACATGCTCTTAAAAAAAAAAAAAAAAAAAAAAAAGAAAGAAAGAGAACTCCAGAGACCTAGACACAGTCTACCTGGATTATTCAGCAGAGTACTGGAGTACTGATGCAACACTTGTGTGGGTAGACTATCTGAAACCAGAGAAAAGAATCACCCAAAAAGATTAGAGGGAACCACAGGATAAGAACCATGAAACCCCAGACCAATATGTATTGCAATCAAAATGCTCAAAATCGGTGATAAACTCTTAAAAACATCAAGAGTAAAAACGACATCAGACACAGAAGCACAAACATAATAATAATAACAGATTTACTCTGTGAAATAAAGTCAACAAGAAGAGAGTGGAATGCCATGTTTAAAATACTGAATAAAAAAATGTTAATCTAGAATATCATACCCAGTGAAAGTGTCTTTTCAAAACAAATGTAAAAAACAGACTTCCTCAGACATATAAGCTGAAAGAATTCACTAACAGCAGATTTACAGTGGAATTATTTAAAGGACATCCCCTCAGGCAGAATGAAAAGGATACCACAAACACACAGCAGCACAAAAATAACTGAAGAGCACCGAGGTGGTAACTACACAGGTAGATAGATATATGTTTTCCTCATTATTTAAGGAAATAATTTAAAGGAAAACTGACTTAAAATAAGATAGTGGTAATAGGTTGTGAGATGTATGGTACATGCTCTTTATAGAATATATATAAATAGCAAAAATAGTATGAAGACCAAGAATGAAAAAAGAGAAGGTCCTTACACCAAGTGTGAGGTAGTATAATGAACTTGAAGGTAGAACATGACGAGTTAAAAGGGTATAATATATGGAAGTCTTCAGGCCCACATGGTTTCACTAGAGAATTCCTACAAATATTAAAGAAAAATTAATACCAACTTTACACAATTTCTTCCAGGAAATAGAAGAAGACAAAACATCTCCCAATATATTTTATGAGGTCAGTCTTCCCCTGATATCAAAACCAGAACAAAAATAGTACAAAACAAATTAACCAAAAAAAAAAAAAAAAAAAAAAAAAAACCCAAAAAACAAACAACAAACAAAAAACCCCCAAAACCTACAGACCAATAGCCTTCATGAATATAGACAAAATAGTAACACAGAGTATGCTCTCTGACCACAATGGATTTATTTATTTATTTTTTTTTTTTTAAGATTTTATTTATTTATTCATGATAGTCACAGAGAGAGAGAGAGAGGCAGAGACACAGGCAGAGGGAGAAGCAGGCTCCATGCAGGGAGCCCGACGTGGGATTCGATCCCGAGTCTCCAGGATCGCGCCCTGGGCCAAAGGCAGGCGCCAAACCACTGCGCCACCCAGGGATCCCCCACAATGGATTTAAATTAGAAATCATTAAACAAACATATCAAATATTCCCAAATATTTGGAAACAAAATAGGGCACTTTGAAATAAAATGCCATGTTAAGCCTTTTCATGTTTTCCCATTGCCCATACTTAAACTAACTTTACATTATTTTTAAAACTTAAATATTTATTCAAAAGGCCTCCAAATATTTACAAATGTATCTGAAAAATAATATACAAATGTTTGTCTAAATAAGATGATGCTACTCTCTGTGGTGCTAAGCATTTCAATAACTAGTAGAAAAATCAGTAAACTTGATATTTATTAATATTTAATTATCATTTATCAATTGTAATTTGGCAGTAAAAAACACTTTTCACAAAGACATTACATGTAGATTACCAAATCAATCTTGATTCATTCAACTTTAACTGTCCATTTCTCCTGGAAGTTTTGCAAGAATCCATGACTTCAGTTTTTCTAGCTCAGCTTTGCTTAGCTCATGGTAAACACCTGGGAAACTATGAAACTTCGTGCTCACTCCCAGAGATTTTAACATCGAGTTTGTCTCTTCACCCCAAGAATGAAGAACTAACTCATCTGCAGTACCATGGCACTGAAATAATTCAGGGAGTACACCATCACTTTCCTGAAGAGCCTAGAGAACAGGATATAAAAATGGAAATGCTTAAGAAATTCGTTTAAGAACATCACTTGGAAATCAGACAGGGCAGAAAAACTGCAATGTTACCAAAGCTTCAATATTCCAAGGGAAAAAAGAGTGGTACAGTGGCGGTACAGTCTAAGGCATACACTGTTTTATTGGCGGGGGGGCTCAGCCTGTTGCTGGCATCACATGAGCTACAGTTAGTTGTATGTGACCAGCACTGACTCCATAGAGGACTGCCTTGAACATGGTCAAAGTATTTCCTGGAGAAAACGTGACTCCATCAGACAAACCTCTTCATGTAGAGTGGAAGGATGGAGAAAGGCACTATCAACGGAAAAACTACATTCTAGCTTTCATTTCTGTATCTGCTGTTTCCATTTTTGGTATGAAGTTACAACGCTATAACGTTCTATATTCATATTATTAGCATGCTGCTATGAAACAGGTATCAGGAATGTAAGGGATTCTTTGTTTTGATGATATTCATGACATAATAAAAACCTTGCTATAATCATTCATATTTTTAATATGTATAAGGGATACATATGTATCATACATAGGTTATTTTTATCCTTTCCCCTTTGACACTGTGCTTAACAATATTCTTTCTATGGGATTTCCTGGACATTAATATCAGCTGGAATTAATATTTAATATAACTAATTGGGGATGGATTCCCAGCAGTGCTGTATGCATTGACTGTTCCTGCTTGATTTTGTTTGTTCCAATGTGTGAAATTTCATGCTTGTTTCTTTTGTTTTGTTTTTAAAATCTGGAACTTACCTGGTAAACAGCAGATGTTTTGTTCAGAAAACTTGAAAGAGCAAATACTCCTGCCACATCTTGATGATTTCTATATGCTAAATGCATTGCCATGCACCCTCCCATAGAAAATCCTCCTAAAAGAAGCAAAAATTCACTTACCAAAAAGAAAAAAAAAAGGCAGAATATTTGTGACAATAATTTAGAACAAGATACATCTGTGTCAGGCCTCCACGCATGTTTTAAAATATTTGGAGACCTTTTGAGAGAGATAGTGCTAAAAATAAATTTAGTCTACTTTCAATCTCATTAAAAAAATACTTGCAATTGAGTAAATAACACTGGTTTATCCATGTCATCACTGGTAAAGAGATTTGTTATAAAAAGAGCTGGAATTAAAGAAATGATTCTGAGTAAAAATATACTATCATGTTATCATAATTCAAAATGAGTCATAGTAAAAGTGCTAATTAAACTTTTGCTTATACTTGTAGCATAGGAGTCCTCACACTGCCACCAGAATTAGTAACACACATCATTTTGTCGTCTTTGCCAAGCTCCAAGCTCCACGAGGAGTTAAATTTCTAGGGCCTGCCATATAATGGATGTTCAGTAATCTTCTAGGGAGGATGATCAAAACTTTGGTGAGCTAGTTAAAACATCCTGAATTATAATATTGTTTTGGAAACTGACTTATAATGGTATAATTAAAATGTATGTACCTATATGAACTTTTTCAAGAGAGTTAAAAAATAATTTACTCATTTAGCAAATTTTTATTGTCTTGTATGTGCCAAACACTGTGCTAGCCACCGGAGATATGCAGACTAAAATACATGGTCCCCATGCTCCCTTCAGCAGCACGTATCCTATACATGGGCCCTACATGAGACATCACAGAATACAAGATGGGTATGTGATGCAGTAGCCCAACTGCAGGCTAGAGACCTGAAATGCTGTTCTTGAGCTTGAGTGAGAGTTAAAAGGTGTCTTATTTACATTTTGTGAGAAATAAATATAGAAAGTAAATCACACAGCCACACATTTGTGGAAATATAAAAATATACATTGGTATAGAGTCCAGATCTCATTTCTAGTCTCCTGCTTTATTTCACTTAACAAAGTGCAAAGTTGAGTCCTTGTAGAATATAAATTTGAATTTACTATAATCTCCTTTTACAGATGAAGTGAACCAAGGCACTAGATTAGGTGATCTGCTTAAGGATGCACCCTTAATTTTAGCTATAAAGCTAGGACTTTCAGAGTCCAGATTGCTTGCCACGGACTTTAATATACTCTACTACCCTCTGGCATTTATTAAAATAGAACTTTTAATTTCTTTATTTTTATATTTTACTTATTTATTTAATAATGCTTAATAATATTATTGGCCTGCCAATATTTGGCAGGATACAAATGTATGAGTGAAGATTACTAGGCTTGTGAAGTTTAGCTTTTCAAGAAGTACATAATATGTAAATAATTACAGTGTATGATAAATATTACATCTGTGGTTTTCAACATACCAGAAAGAAATAATAGGGTCTCATCAGTAGCAGAAGTTCACTGTAGATGAGAACTACTTGAAAGGCTCTTTCAAAATAACCCCCACTCCAGTCACAGAAGCAGAAACGTCTGAAGAGAGATCATGAATGGATTGGCAGCGGAGGAGGCATCATACACATCTTAAAATTGAATATGAGTTGCGTATGTGCATCGGATTCTCAAAAAGGTTAAAAACTACTGGACTACATTACCTATGAATGTGTACACTGATAAGCATGACATGCCCCATTTGGATATGCAGAGTTTACCGCAGACAAGATAGTGTTTTTGGTAAACATTCATTGTAAGTAAGCGCAGAAAATTTGAAACTTACTGGGTTTTGCTGCAGTTCTAGTTACAGGCCTCTCTTTTTTCCTCAAGTTTTCTATGTAATATAGTGTGTGGGTTAAAAGCAAACATCTTGAAGTATAATTCTTGTCAAGCTTTAATTCAGTAACTAAGTTCTCTAGATTTTGAAATCCTTGAGGGTAAGAAACAGTTCTTTCTTCCACCATCAGACTGGTTGCAGGCTTAGGAGGAGCTCAGCAAAGTGTCCTCACTCTCTGGTGCCCATGTGAAGAAGAACTGGCTTCCTTATTGTCCATGCCCAGTGGGGAGTATGCTTGCTGGTACACAGCGACAATGCAATATAAGTCTGTTTAGTCTTAGAAACCATATATTATAGGATGAAAGTAGTAAAACATCTCTTAAATTTATCATACTTAAGGCACATGAAACATTTTCTAATTTAAAGTCTGGTGGAAAGAGGACATACTGAAATAAAGAGAAACTGAATTCTAATCCTGCTAGTGACACTCTAACTGCGTGTCTTGGAGTAAATTACCTAAGATCTCAGTCCCAGTTAAGATTAGATAGCTGGAAAAAAAATATTAGATAGTTGGACTAGATGATCTTAAGGGTTTCCACCAAGTTCTTTTTTTTTTTTTTTTAAGATTTTATTTATTTATTTGACAGAGAGAGAGAGAGAGAGAGAGAGAGCAAGCACAGAAGCAGGGGGTGAGGGAGAGGCAGAGGGAGAAGCAGACTTCCTACTGAGCAAGAAGCTCGATGTGGGGCTCCATCCCGGGATCCTGGGATCATGACCTGACCCAAAGGCAGATTTTTAACTAAGCCACCCAGGCACTCCAGGATTTCTACCAAGTATATATACAAATGCTTAATAATCATTTGTAAAAGTCAAAACAGCAAGGACTTTCAAAGTTTACAGTTACTGTAAATACAGAAACCTTTCAGTTTAAGAATAAGAATCTGTATCTCCCAGAATACAATTTCAGCCCTCCTTAAAGTTCACAAAACCAATCCTAGCAAATGCTTATTACTTCCTTCATCGCTTTAGATTTCCCCTTTTTCAAATTTACTTACAAAATCAATTCTACATTGCTTATAACCAAACACTGTTAACAACAAAACTACATCTCTAAGATGAGGGGAAAATGTGAGGGAGGGAGAGATGGGGTTGCTGGAAGAACGAGAGATCAAGAACGAAGGAGAGAGACACAAGACCACAATACGGGGAGGCAGCAGCAATCAGGAGTTCAACTGGACTTCCAATTGCTTCCCTGTAGCAAGACAACATTCTCCAACAGAAGGAATCATGTGCCGAATCATACCAGAAACTTCTCCTAACATTGAATTCCTGGGTGGAATTCATCAAGTAGTTCTTTATTAAACATAAAACTCAAAACAAGACATTTTACATACAGCCTCTTCTGCTCTTGACTCTTTTATATAAGTCGAGGACATAAAGACCGAACATTCAATAGTCTGTAAGGTTTACGTGAACAGGGATTTTTGTCTGTTTTATTTGATGTTCCCTCCCTATGCTTAGAACAGCGCCTGGCACATAGTAGGCATTTAATAAGTATCTTATCGAATAAATATCAGTTGTGATTCTATAAGAGTATTTCTATAAGGGGACAAATTGATATCTTCAGGAAATGTGGCTCTTTGGTGATCTGACTGGATGTAAAAGTGAAGCTTAGAAAAAGCAGGAGGGAATGGTTAGTGTGCCCCAGGCTAACAATTTCTAAATCTGGCTCAATAATAAAGATTCTTAGACTCAGCCCCAGGCCCTCTAACACAATCTCAAAGTATATGTCTAATTTTTAAAAGCTCTTCTACCTATAAATCAAATGTATGAGAATCATAGTCTTAGAAAAATATCAATGGCTGCAAGGCAGACAATTCAGGATTAGGTATAATGGGTAAGAACAGAAAGTGAAAATATGGTCATGATTTAAAAGAAATCCATATGTTATAGATACCAAGCCTGTAGCAACAAAGTTTTTATTTTTTGGAGAAATTCAAGAGCTTGAATTATATTTTTGCCAAACGTACCTACGGAATGTATCAAATGTGACCAGTGTGACTAAGGAACTAAATGTTTAATTTTATTTAATTTTAGCTAGTTTAAATTTAAGTTTAAATAGTCACATGTGGCTAAGGACTATCATATTGGACAATAAAGTTCTAGGTAATCTAAGCTGCACCAATAATTGAAAAAAGCTTCAAAATTCATAAAATGGAGCAAAAAGAAAACATTTAATAAAAAGATGTTGAGGCTAGGATCATTAAATGTGATCTTTTAATATGATTGAGATTTAAGAATCACAGGATTTAAAATATGAACAAAACAGATAAGTAAGCAAAAACAACTTAAAAAATTACTTTAAAACCATACATATTGAGAAAATTTTACAGATCAAATTTCCCCCTCCAACATTTCCTTTTATTGACTAGGGTAACCTAATCACTTTCTGTGGTTTCAGAGCCCCCTGGCCGAAACCAGCCTATGAAGAACAAAACCAAAAGTAAGAAAGAAAACATTTTCCACATCTGAGATGTCATTATGAACAAACATAAATGCATCCTACAGACTTTTAACCTCATGTTCAGTACTCATAATTTACAGTGAAAATAAATGTACTCATTGAAATCTTATTAGAGATTTAATCTAAGTCCCTTACCTAATTATAATCTTGTGAGGTAATCTGCAATTTTTGACCAGTCATCTTTGATAATATAATTACCTTTAGCATCACAACTTACTATGAAAAGGGACTTTGTGTATTTTTTTCTAATAGAAGGAAATTTAACACAAAAGACTGGTTATCTGAATCCAATTTCCATCAAAATATCTAAAATGCAATATAAAATATACTGTTCAATAAGTAAATACCAAATAGTAAACTCATTGTAGGTAATGGTTATAACATATATTTATAGTTGCTGGCAAAGTATTAAAACGTCAAGAGTTAACATTTCAACATACATTTAAGATTAACAAGCTGAATAAAACATGTTAAAAAAATAATAAACCTAACTTTTATGAGCTCTTTAAATAAAATAAAACAGAAACAATGTATAAAAAACTACACTGGGAAAACTAATCTATCTGAAAACAAAATCCAGAGGAAAAAAATACTTAAAAACTCAAGTTTACCATCAATTGCATAGGATTTTTAGAATGTAATAAAATCTACCCTCCTTCAAATTTCAACAATTATTTCATTTAACTTATGTATCATAATGATTCAGACTGAACCGTGATAAAGTCTCAAAAAGTTTGGGAATATATATTTATTTGTCTATGTTCTCTGATACAAAATTTACAGGGTAAACAAAATACTTATCCATCTTCCAGAAAAAGCTGTTTGAACAGGAGTTCCAAGCTTTTAAAGTTCTAATTATTGTTGAAAAAACACAAGTTGCTTAATGAAGGCAAATATATGTTAAAATAAAGTAGAAATTTGCTATCATTCTCAAGTTTTAGCTCAAGAGAGCTTCAGAAGAAATTCGTATAAGGTCAGGACAAAGGAAGCCTGGAAATTTTGGTGCTAATTCATCTTGGTCATTCTAACTATCCCTTCATTTTTAAATATTATAAAAAACATTGATATATATCTAACATATAAAGCGTTTTCACCATATAGGCAGAAATAAAATGACCATCCAAAGTTTCAACTATTCATACGTAATTCTGACATGTTTTCAGAAGTTCATTTTAATTATTAGACACTCTACATGTGTAATTTTTGTACCTTTTTCTTTCAAATCATACTGACTTAAGTCTTTCAAAAGAATTACGAAATCCATAATTTTATTCATTGAACACATATTCATAAAGTTACTTCTATGTGTACATACAGTATCTGTTACATAATATTCAATTGTATTAATAGACAGTAATTCCCTTAACCATTTCTCACGATGGGTATTTAGAACATCCATGTAAATTAGTCAGGTGTAATTCCAGGAGAACTTGATTTTCCCTGCTTCAAAATTCTGACAGTATGCTCATATTATCAAAATTCTTATTATCTGGTTGTATCACTTGTCATGTTCTATACGTCCTAGATCAAAGTTAAACCCTAAATTTTATCAGTTTTGTCTTAGCAAATTGTCACCACCTAGTGGCCAAAAACGGAATCTCATCCTGGTACAAAGGTGACCAAGTCCAAGGATCTGGGTTCTAGTCCCCCTCATTTTATGTTAGCTAGTAATCTCTTTGAATCTTAGTTTTCTTTTTTTTAAATATCCTGTTTTCACTATCACAAACCTCAAAATAGACTTTGTACATGAAAACAACCTTATAATTTGATGCTATCTGAAAACATAATGTATAATAATGAAAATTTAAAAACTGTCAAGTGTAATACAAATGCCACCTATTTTCATAGTACTACTACTATATATACTTTTAAAGCAGAACGGTACACATGGGAAAAATTATATACCTTTCTCCATTTTGATTTCTCACATTACATGGAAACATACTAAAAGGAAATGAGTTTCAAGACTGACATTAATATAATACTATGAATTTGCTTGCATTCTGCACAATGGACACTCCCCATATGTTAATAAAACAAGAAGACAAGATAATCTAGCATTATTAACAATCTTCACAGGTTACAAGATTTGAACCAACAGTTTATTAGTAACTATACTGTCAGCAATCAGAAAGTGATTTAAAGTCACTATTTTATTGTCCATGTTTCTCCCTTTTTATCTTACCCTCTGTAGAATCATGTGTGGTATAAATACATAAAATCAAACAAGCTTTCTTATGTCTATTCTTTTTTTTTTAAGATTTATTTATTCATGAGAGATAGAAAGAGAGAGAGAGAGAGAGAGAGGCAGAGACATAGGCAGAGGAAGAAGCAGGTTCCATCCAGGAAGCCCAATGTTGGGCGTGATCCCAGGACTGTGGGATAATGCTCTGAGCCAAAGGCAGACGCTCAACCGCTGAGCCACCCAGGTGTCCCTCTTATGTCTATTCTTAATATACAGAGTGAGGAGTCACAAATGTCTCCAAGGAACACACTGGTGTTTCTTGACCATCTCCTCTGTATCCAACTCAAACACTGGGACAGGTAGTAAACTTTTTGTCTAGTTCTTCCTATCTAACCAAAGTTAATTTATTTTTTTCCATTAAGAAAGCAATATATTTCCACTTATGACTAAAAATCCAAGAGTTTGTTCTCACAGCTAATGCTTGCAGCTGAGTATCATGTCCTTCAGTATAACCTTATTTATCTTTGTGTTCCTTAAATCTGAAAACAGTGTCTGTGTCAGTTGCCATCATTCTCTTGGATCTATTGCATTAGCCACCTTGCTATTCTCTTGACCTTCAGACTGGCCTGTCTTCCATAGAGTTAACAGCATAAGCTTTCTGAAATGCACATTTGATCAAGTCATTCTCTATTTCTAATTTGATAATTATCGGGGGTTGAGTGCATACTCAACTAGTATATCCTGAGAGATTCTGATGTGCTCCTTGCTTCCTTCTATAAATGTGTTCCCCTCTTTGTTTACCAGTCATATTTTTACTCATTCTTTAAAACTTGCTTGGAGAGTCCTCTCTTCTAAAAAGCAGTCCCTAACTCCCCCAGAATTTACTTGTCTTTCTTCACTGCTCACATTGTACCCTGTACACACTTTTATAATACATTGTATCAGAATACCTTACTTCTGTATCTCCCTCATTAGGCTGTAGAATTTTTGATAGTTTTCTTGATACTGCAAGACTAAACACTTTTATGAACAATTTGGAGATCAAATTTGGTATGAGAAGTACCATCTTTGACCTGAACAAACTAAGTAGACTATCCAAAAACAGTTTGGAAAACATATATTATAAAAACAATTGTTTCTATTTTTTTATTTTTTTTAAGATTTTATTTATTTATTCATAGAGACAGAGAGAGAGAGGCAGAGACACAGGCAGAGGGAGAAGCAGGCATCATACAGAGAGCGTGACGTGGGACTCGATCCAGGGTCCCCAGGATCACGCCCTGGGCTGCAGGCTGCGCTAAACCGCTGCGCCACTGGGGCTGCCCAAAAACAATTGTTTTTATAAAACTAGGTTTAATATAATAAAATATCACTAATCAAAATAAAACCAGACAACGAACAGACTCCCACCTACCCAAATACAGAGAAAGGTATTGTTTTACAAAGTTATACTGGTTGCAGTTATAATCTGAGATGAGGGTTCCATGAGCACATACTGTATGATATTATATCAGAAATTTTACTACATATTAAGTCAATAAGGATAACAATTTTTGTACCTATTAGCTCTATGTTTTTCTTTTCCAATCTTAAAATTCTCTAGTTTTCCCTTTTACAAGTTTTTAAAATAGCCCATCCTCGCTGTGGTGCATGTGTGTATGTGTGTAATAAAAACTGCTCAGAATCTTAAGTGCATTTTTCTTTGACTTCCCATTGAATCTCTTCTTTATTAAAATGTTATGAGTAGCACTTAAAACTTACTTCTCTTAAAATGTTCTGTAACAGACACTACAAAAGCATAAAAACCAGTAGAAAAATATAAAATCAAATTATTAAATATTAAATTAAAAATAAGATTATTTAATATTAATATTTAAATATTTAACCTATGAAAAAGAAAGAGGGAAACACAGCATGTATACCTAACACTAAGCAAAAATAAGACAGCTAGTAGGGAAGAAGTAGTGAGCTACCCTATGAGTGTCCCAGTGGCAAGCCTAGCCTAGTTGGCAGGGCCTTTCTGTTTGGAGAGGCTGTGGCATAAGTGGTAGAAAGACTATATAACAGCAAGAAAATGGTCTCAACATTGCATGCCAGACACATTTCCAAGTATTTCATATGAATTGACTAATTCAATTACCACAACTCTGTATGACAAGTACTGTTATTATCATCCAAGCACAGAGGTTAAGGAGATCACCACAGAGTAGTGAATCCAGGTTGGAAATCTGTAGGCTGAGGCCAGAGCCCAAGTTCTTACTTGTTTTATACTGCCATCGGATGCATCAGTGCATCTGTAATTATGATATTCGTAACTCAGGGAATGCATGTACTAATATTCAAACACAGCAATGATACTGCTTCTTGTGCCATGTTTTAAAATAAATCAGTGGTTCAGTGGGCAGTAAGACAAGCAAATAACAACCACAACAAAAAATTTCTTGCAGGATAGAATGCTATTTCTTCTCTGCATTAAGAACTAACCCATGTAAAGAATCCAGCACACAAAAAGGAGGTAATATAACTAAATTTTTTGGTCATAGCATAAGAGGTCAAGGATCATGTGTATTTTGGGGTACATGTTTAGTGCTGAAGAATCCTTCCTGAAGATCTATGTTCATTGACTAGCTAAATAACTAACAATTCAAGTAACAAGAACATCTTGCATCTGCACTTTGTGGTCCCTTTCATATCTCAAACTAGGAAGGAGGCATTTGGATAGAAATTAATCAGTTCAGGGATCCCTGGGTGGCGCAGCGGTTCGGCGCCTGCCTTTGGCCCAGGGCGCGATCCTGGAGACCCGGGATCGAGTCCCACGTCGGGCTCCCTGCATGGAGCCTGCTTCTCCCTCTGCCTGTGTCTTTGCCTCTCTCTCTCTCTCTCTCTCATAAATAAATAAAAATTAAAAAAAAAAAAATTAATCAGTTCATCTCACAAATTCTAAAAAAAAAAAAAAACAAAAAAAACAAAAAAAACCCACTTTTTTTTTCTTTCCCAGCTATATTTTATATTTGTAAAATAATAATATATAAATATTTTAATGTTTTAATATGCCTTTGTCATAAATTTCAGATGTTATCATTTTATAATGTAGTAACCTACAAAGCTTCCAAAATGAAATGTTGTTATAAATTCAGTGGAATTTTGATGAAATACTCACTATATTACTGATTACTTTATAAATAAGACTATCCTTTAACTAGGTTCTCTTGGTACTTCAGAAAATAATTAAAACCCCCAAGACATGGTAAAAAAAAAAAAAAAAAAGCAGAATAAATTCCAGATGAATCATAGAATTATGTGTAGAAAAAAAAATAAATTGCATTACAGAAAACCAGTAGAGAATCTATTTGAATATTTACACAAGTTCTAGAGAGTCTTAAACTGAGACCTTACTTGGAAAAGAAAAATCATAAAAGGGAAGACTAACAGACAATTAAGAACAGTTATCCTGTGTTAAAATATAACAAACAGCATTAGAAGGAAAATAACAAATTAAGTAAAATTAATGACCTTATTTTCAGCAACATTTTTTACAGCAATATTATTCAGTGAGGATGTAGTCAGATGGACATTCTAACAGGGGTGGTAGAAATATCAATAGGTATAATTCTTTTGTGAAAGGAATGTGACAACATGTATTAGAAGTCTTAAAAATGTTCAGTTAAACTCAACAGGAGAAGTAAACCTTGATTCAAAATTCTTATTAAGTGTCTGATCTTACAACAGTCCCCACAGTCTCTTTTTGAAGATGAATAAGATGAAGCAGCTGATGGATCTGGGGAATGACAGTTATAGATCAATGTGACAGTCCTCAATCCATTAGAGTATTTTTTACTTTTTTTTTTAAGATTTTATTTATATATTCATGAGAGACAGAAAGAGAGACAGAGACACAGGCAGAAGGAGAAGCAGGTTCTTCACAGGGAGCCCAATGCAGGACTCGATCTCAGAATCCCGGGATCACGCCCTGAGCCAAGGACAGACGCTCAACCACTGAGCCACCCAAGCATCCCTATTTTTTACTTTTTTTTATGTATGAATATTTTATAATTTTATTTGAAAATAATCCCTTAAACTGTTCTTTTCTTTTCCCACTGTTATCACATTACTTCAGGATCTCCTTACCTTACAATGATCAATTCAGTGACTGGATTTCCCCACACTCAACTTTGCATCTCTTCACTTAACCTTTCTGCCAGATTAATTTTCCTGATGCACAGTTCTAAGGAGCTGTAGGACTCAAAGGCCTTCTTTAATCATCCCTCACCCATCATCCACAGAAGAAAGGACAGAAGGGGACCCAAAAAGAGTTTGAGAAACCTAGAATGAGCCAAGTATTTGACAAATATCACCACCCAGTAAAACAGATGTTGTGCTGGTATTCCTACTTTCCAGGCAAGGCAGCAGAAAAGCAGTGTAGGAAATGTAGTGGTAACAGGGCAGATGTCAAGTTCGAACCCACGTTTGTCACTATTACCATTATGCTCTGTAGTCTCTTAGCCCAGCTATCAGAGTCAACAAGGCATTTTGGTCAGACAACGAACTTTCCCCTAAAGCCATCTAATGTCCAGACGTTTTCAAGTACTACTTTTTTTTTTTTTTTTTTTTACTTCATCTTATTCTCTATGCCTAGACCTCCACGGTAGTTAAACTTTTATTTATGCATACATCTCGAATCTCAAATGTCATTGCTAGCTTCCTACTAAACAACTATTAAACAATTATTGAATAGCCTCAAATAGGTACGATCTCTGTTTCGTCTGAATTCCTGTGGTACTTAATTAAATCAAGTTACTGATCAGGTCATGGCATTCATATAAACTTCCTAAGCATCTGCTCTATGCCAGGAATTGCAAGTGCATCCTGGGAAATAATAATAAATATATGTGATCATTCTCTTTGAATGTCAGTTACATTGCTTTAGGGCACTCACAACAGGCTTGCTGGCATTACAGTTTCGCTTAAGTACCTCATGGGCTCTTCCAGGTTGTTAGCAGTTGTGACACAGATCCTTTTCTATTTATCTGTGTGTCCCTTTGGGCATTTAACATCGCTTGGCACGCAACAGGAACTTAGAAAATATTTGCTAAATGATGAATGACGAACCCTGCTGTACATTCTCACATTCTGAATTCTATCTTGTTAAGTGTTTTATAATGTACCCCCAGACTAAGCTGGGTGCCCTTCCTCGTGGTCTCTCCAGCACTCTCATTTTGTTATCTATTTCGATGCTGAAACAGAAGACCAGAAAAGGGATGTTGCTGGGCTGGATGGCACACTGCTTTTTTTTTTTTTTTAATTTTTATTTACTTATGATAGGCACACAGTGAGAGAGAGAGAGGCAGAGACACAGGCAGAGGGAGAAGCAGGCTCCATGCACCAGGAGCCCGACGTGGGATTCGATCCCGGGTCTCCAGGATCGCGCCCTGGGCCAAAGGCAGGCGCTAAACCGCTAAGCCACCCAGGGATCCCATACACACTGCTTTTAACTAACAAAAGTGGAAGCTGAAGGCAAGGCAGAAGAGAATGGATTTTACGGATTATATTATACTGCCTCTCAACTCAATGACTTGTTCAGTACTTCAATAAACACAAAGGAAGTTTATTGATGTACCCAAATCTTTTCTATATTGGATCCCAATGTGTATTTTATTATTTTTTTCCAATGTGTATTTTAATGTTATTTAGAATATGACAGAGATAGCCAATCTGCTTTATAATTTCATCATTAAATACAACTCATTATAAATTGAAGTTATATTTGAAAATAAAACTCCTTCACCAAAATATGTCCTGCAACATCCATTCTACCCAGCCAATCTCATTTTCTTATGCATTATAGAAATAGAGATTTTATAGTTTATGTATTTAATGATTACAGAAAAAGAAAAGGGCATTAAGTAGAATAAACAGCTTATATAAAGGCACACTGTATCCCCCTGGAAACAGAAATTGCTGAAGATATATTTAACAGGAGTTTATAAATGCCCTATTCCTATTACTAACTCTGAAGTTTACTTTTCATGAATTTTATATTATATTTTGACTGTATATGCTACCTCAATCATGGCCATAGTAGTTTAAACATGTTTATAAAACTTAAGCTCATTTAAATAAAATATTTTAAAAACTGAAATGAATTATCTCTTAATTGAAAATTAAGCATGGAATTCTCAAATTATGTTATCATTAAAAAGAAAATAAATTAAAGTTTCATGAGCTGTTGTTTACCATTTTTAAAACCCTTAATATGTAAACTTGGTTTGAAACTATGAACAGGTCAAGTGATATACGAGCGTTTCTAAATAATATTTCAAGTAAATTTCAATGTACAGAAATATACAAGAGTGAAAGAAATTTAAATCACCAATATTTAAAGGTCTTACCTACTAATATCCTATTCTTCTTGATGCCACTTTTTACTTCATCATCAATCAAATCTGTAAGCACTTGACACATTACATTGATTGATTCAAGGTGTTCTGGACAGTCATTAGATATTTTAAGTCTGTCAAACCATACATTGGAGATTCCTCCTTTCATAGGAGTATATGGCCTGTTTAAAACCAAACCAAAACAAAACAAAACAAAAAAAGAAGAAAATAAAGGAAAAGGGAATGTTATTAAATGGATCTTTCAATTTCAAATTCAAACACTAGTGTGTTGAATAATTTCAATTTCCTCTAAGTTTTATAAGTTAAAGAGTTCATATTAAAAGCAGCCTCATGCATATTGCATTAACTTGCCTATACTTACACTGATCCCATCAACATTTCCTAAGGCCAACTCATCATCTTTTCTTTATTCTATCTTCTCAGATTCATAAATGCTCCAGAGAATCCCCATGAGAAAGAGAAATATATATATATGTATATATATGTATTTATACATGTGTGATTTATATATAATGTGCATATGTGTATTTTTTTCTGTTCAATTTAAATGACTACTTGATCAAGTCTACCATTTTTTATTTCAATTTGTTTTGATTTACTTTAGTCCCTTCCCTCCCTTTAATGTAGGATCAATATTTTAGTATTCAGAGCCACGTGAATAATGTTTGTCCCTGCAAAAAGTTTAATATCTCAAGAGTGGAAAAAAATGATTCGCCAAAATGCTTTTAAAAGGTGGCTAGTTTGTAGCACTTAAGTATGAAAAGATGAGTTAATGATTTAAGAGCTTTCTAAAACACACCCAGATCATCCTTAGAATGCGGGCTTGATTTTTCTTTTTAATCAAGAGTTGGAACTTCTATTTTTTTGGTCTCCTCTGGAACCTCGAAATGAGAATTTAATGGGGTACAAATAATCTTTGGAAATCCTCATCTTAAAGATATTCCATACTGTTTGCATCATTTGGGTCTCAAATCAGGTGCCTCCTTGAACTTATGTTTTATGTGATAAGATGCTCTGAACTTGGTGCTGTGCTCTGTTGAACAAAACTCATCTTACAAGATGCTCTATATTTACATATGAGGTGGGATGGTTATAGTATTAGTAAATCTTATTCAATGTATATTTCTACTCTGGAATTCTCTGCTAAAGTGAGTGAGTGTGTGTGTATGACAAGGTATTCTAAATGTACTGTTTTCAACAATTACAATGGGGTTAAGGGTTCTTGTGTTCAGGTCCTATGTTGGTAAAGGTAAATAAATGAAGGGGAAGGAAAACAATCTTAGACGTTCTTGTAAGCAAACACAGAGGTATAGCAGGATATAGAAGATAAACATGGAAAATGAAAGTTTTCCAAAGATGAAGGATAGTACAGTACAAGGAAACTTTTCCACATGGCAATCTGTGCTTTTCCCTTCCATGACAGTGAAAATAGGATTTATGTCTAATGTAAGAAGGCCCTAGAAAACACAACCAGTGCTAAAAGTACCCATCATAACTTCAAAGAATCTAAACCAGTGATGACCATAGATGTAGAATTCCTCCTACATTTACTACCTTGCCCATGTCAGAGTTAGTTATAGACTCTCGCCCTCCAAAGTCAGTGAAATAAAAGTATGAAATATGTACAGGTGTTGGGGGGGAAGGGCTGAAAGATACCAACAGAGACCTGACAGTGCTTCCCCATATGTTCTCTAGTGAAAAACCAAGTAGAATCTCCACAAATCTAAAGGGCTAGGAATAGTCAATTCTCATTCTTTCATCCACTGTATCAAAAGGACTCTCCAATCTGTGCAGATCTGCCCTTGGGACCAACAGGAGAACTCCTTTTTCTGTATAGATCATACGACTCCAGAATAAATGGACGTCCACTTTCGGTGCCTGGAAATCAAGAGGATTGTATTTGGAAAGTTTCTCAGGGAAACTGAAAGCAGTCTGAAAACACCTCACCTACAGAGGATCTTGTTAATTTACTAAATTAGAAGAATGTCATAAACATTTTGCAACATCTTTCTAAACTCTGAACATCTATTTTAAATATCCCTGTTAAGATAGAACAAAAACCTAAATTTTCTTCTAGCTTATGAGATACATGGTATTTTGCAAAGATGAGAAATTCTTTGTGCTGTTTTGGTGTTTTTTGTACAAATCTTCTTCAGTGTACCACTCCTCTTCTTCACTGCTGCTTTATCCTTCCACCCCTCTTACACCCCAACCTTTATGCTAGGCAAACCATGTTTAGGATCTAGAATATATCCTTGAATGTTTTTGCTTTGTTTTGTGCACATACATTAAAACATGCATCTTTATAGGATATTTTTTTTTTTTATAGGATATTTTTTTTCAGAGCACTATTTGCTTTTCAAAAATGCAATGGTCTATTTGCTTTTCTTACATGCATCAGGTTACACAGGTTTTAGCACTAAGAACGGTGCTGCATTGAACATATTTGTGTACGTGTTTTTATGTACGGAGACTTTTATTCCCATGGAAAAGTCCCAGAAACAGGACTGCTGGGTTGAAATATATTTTTATCTTCTTAGATATTTCAAAGTTGCTACCATTTAGGCTATAAAAATTCAGTTTTGTGCAAGAAAAGAGAAAATTCTTTTGTCCACAGCCCTAACAACAGGTGTTCAGATCATTAAAAATATTAGCATTTAAGGGTATCAATTATATTTTAAATCAACTTTCCTGAAGTATAACTTACATACATTAAAGTACACATTTAAGTACACAGGTCCAAGACCTGCCAATGTAATCATCTCCACAACGACACAGAATATCCTCTTAGAAAATTCCATTATGCCGCTTTGCCAGCAATTTCCACTCACTTCCCAGGTAACCATGGTGTGGTTTTTATTACTATAGATTACTGTTTACTGTTCTAGAACTCTACATAACTCTCTTACTAGTTTAGAAGAAGAACTCTCTTACTTACTAGTTTAGAAGAAGAACTCTCTTACTAGTTTAGAAGAAGACTTGGTTTATAATTGACACTTAAATAGTAATCATTTATATTTCAAGTATTTTTAACATCTATTTTTTACATATTGACATTACATATTTATAATGCCTTCTTAAAAATTCAGATAAAGCCATTGCATTTGATATAATTTGTCCTTAAAAAAAAAAAAAAAAGACAATAGGGCAGCCTTGGTGGCTCAGTGGTTTTTAGCATCGCGTTCAGTCCAGGGCATGGCCCTGGAGACCCAGGATTGAGTCCCATGTCAGGCTCCCTGCATGGAGCCTGCTTTGCCCTCTGCCTGGTCTCTGCTTCTCTCTCTCTATGTTTCTCATGAATAAATAAATAAAATCTTTGAAAAAGATTGAAATTTCTAGATCTCCTGATCTTAGAGACTCTTCCTAATCCATACTTTTTTACACATGGAATTCAAAATTTTCTTCTAAGATTTTTGTTTTTTTAGATTTAAGTCTCGAGAGTTCCTGGAATTTTATTTCATACATGGAAGTGCCATAAGGGTTCATTTTCTCCCATATGGATAGTTAATTGTGTCTGTACTATTACCAAAAGAAAAAAAAATCTTTCACAAAGGTGAAATTCCATCCTCACTACATATTTAATTTTATAGTTCTGAGTTATCTAGTCTCTCTCAACCTAGATTCTGTGGAAGAATGAAGTCCTGATGTCTAACACATACACTATATATAATAAATGGACTTCTCTCCAATGCATCTAGAATGATACTAGCTCTATATTATTCATGAGGAAATCAAGAAAACAATAATAAATCATTTCCTGAGCTCTGTGATTCAGGTGAAGAACTCTAGTTGAGAAAGGTTCTATTTTGTTCTACAGAAGTATTTATCCTTCTGTTAGGATCATACTGATTGTACTGAAGTGGCTTTAGAGTGTGTTCTAAAGTTGAGTAATATTAGTTACTCTCTCCCTATCATCATCAAAACCAGTCTCTTTTTCAGACTTGTCCTGTTTATTCTCAGGCATCCATCAGTTTCTATTTAAGCAATTAATCACATATTTAGTAATTTAAAAATAATTTCAAATAATTCTCCTTGACAGTCCTTGTGGAATTTTAATTAATACTGCATTATTGTCTGTGAATTAACATTTAATGACAAAAAAGTGAGAGGAGGGAATATTTTTGCAGATTGAGCTCTTCCTACGATCTGCCACACTCATATGGGGATTCTCTTACATTGTTCTCCAGGCTTTCAAGGGGTCCATAGAAGATAAAATTCTGCATCAGATTTTTACTAGGACTCCACAGAACCTGCTTTCTCCCTCATTCCTGCAGGCCTTCTGACCTCAGAAGCTGCTTGGCTCAAGAGAGGTAAATAAATTGGAATCAGAAGGGGAGAGAACACAGAAAGCATTCAAGCCTCCCATCTCCCAGAATCCCTTTCTCAGGATTAACTTTCTTAAAGTACTCTGAAAATGAAAGCAGGTGCTTTCCACTAGTATTAATGTCAGTGTCAGACAAAATGAAATCCCAAACTGCATTCAATTTGTCATCGAAATCACAATGTTCTGAATGAAAACGGAATATACAGCATTCACTTAAAAACTTGAATCAGACTGTTACTCTTTTAGATTTCTACTTCCCTCATTTTATTCTGCTATTTCTCTAAGTATTTATTTGTCTGTCTAAACACTTAAATAAGGATGATATCATAGGCTAAAATCTGAATCATTCTGGGAACTCAGCCATTAACAGAAAAAAATGACACTCACTTAACTTTTTGTCTTTGACAGTGCCTTAATCAGTCATAGATACTCCACGGAGGTGGAATCCCAATGTAAATTTCACGAACATAGTAGTTTTTTGTTCCCTCAATTCTCTAACAGAATTAGAATTTGTTCAAAGGAGATAACTGGGAAAATTTAATGAGGCAAAGAATAATTTAGAACTTTTTTGTTAAGAAAACATAATCAAGAATGCATAATTCTCTTAATATGTTAGAATAATCTTTAAAGAAAGCATAAAAATAAGACTGATTCTCAAAACAGCTAAACAAACTGGCACATATGTTATACTCATTCACCTTTTCCCTCAAATAAATCACTTTATTAGCTAGTATAAAATAGCTCAGACATTACCACAATAAATAAATATGCTTGGCAAAAGAACATCTGTGTGGCTCCTAAATCAATCAATCAATCAAACATACTGGTAAAATATTAAGCTGGAATAAAATGTCCAAGGCTGAAAAACAAGAGTGAACATTCAGCTTGATACCAAGTTCTGTTTTGATCTGTATTTTCTAAAAGTCATAAAATCAAAAGGTCATTCACAACCTTTAAGATAACATCATGTGGCTCCAGTCTTCCTCTGTGTCATTTCATAGAACTTCCCCAGCAATTACCAGGTCCAGGTCCATTTCCCTCTTGTTTTTCTTCAAACAGGACTGCCTCATTATTGATCCAGTGGCTTTGCATCTGATATTCTCTCTACCTGGAATGCTCTGCACCACACTTCCACATGGTGGGCTTCCACGGATCATTTAGGGCTCAGATCAAATGTCTCTTCCTTAGGAAAGCCTTCTTTGACCCTATGATTTAAAGTGTACCTCTCCTCCACCCTAAAACACACACACACACACACACACACACACACACACACTCTATTCCATTACCCTATTTAACTGTCTTCATAGAATTTATCACTATTTGAAATGAATATATTTAGTTGCTCTTTTATTTTCCATTTCTTTTCCACAGCAATACCCTCAGTGCCAAGAACAAGTATTTGTCAAATGATGAATATCAATAATCATTTATGTCACTGGGAATAATTTCGGTCAGCAAGAAATAAGAGAGTATCTAATATTGGCCTATTTTGCTCTGAATATCCTTTGACTTTAATTTCTGTAAAATCCATTCTGCAATTTCTAAGAAAAGGTCAAATTTTTCTTTTGTTGTTTAAAAAAACCCAAACATACACGTTTCTTTCTTTTTTTTTTTTTTTAAGATTCTATTTATCTATGCATGAGAGACACAGAGAGAGAGAGAGAGAGAGAGAGAGAGAGAGGCAGCGACACAGGCAGAGGGAGAAGCAGGCTCCATGCAGGGAGCCCGACATGGGACTTGATCCCATGTATCCAGGATCCCACCCTGGGCTGAAGATGGTGCCAAACCGCTGAGCCACCAGGGCTGCCCTATACACATGTTTCTAAGAAAAGTTTTTACTTATGAGTATTTAAGTGTGCTATTTAAAATAATTACCAAAGAAGTAAAATTATTTCTTCAAAATTACTTCTTCAAAATAGCTGTTTTTAGTAGGTTCCTTATCAGTGAAGTGTACTTGGAAGTACAGGTTTATTGGTATCAGGACAGCAATCTCCTAATATTGAGCATCAGATAGGAACTGAATCCCAAGTGAGAGAACAAAAATGAATCCATTGTTATCTATACCTAAATCAAAAGTATCTAACCCTATTTTGGAATACATTTAATAAAAAATATTCACTTCACTGGAAAAATAGTAATCAAACGGTAGAGGCACTATGCAAATCTTACTACTTTTAGAATTTTTCAAAACACAGAGCAATTTATATCATCATATAAGTTATTAATTGGCTTGTTAAAAATTGCTATTATTTTTAAAATGGAAATTCTAATAGTAAGCCCAAACCAAGAAAACCTCTAATTACAAATACAACTAAAGTATGTTAGAGAAACAAAAATCTTTATTGAGCACTTCAATTAAATGAAGTCCAAATTAATAATGAAAAAAGTGAAGCAATATTTTCCATTTAAATCAACATGGCAAGTTAATTGCTGACTTTTACTTAACGTTCCCCTAACTTAGCTGATTAAAAACATCTATTAAATAGGGTTGAGGAAAAGGAATACCTTATAGTCATAATGGCAATTTACAATTTAATCAAAACATACTGACATGCTGTAATAGACTACAACTTGATAAATATAATAGACTATTGTTCTCCCCTTCAGCTCTTTAAAATATGTATGACTATTGAAAACAAAATTTATAACTGCGTTTTGATAGAGTTTTCAACATACATAAATGAAATACACATGACAAGCACAACAAGGGAGGAGATAAAGGAAACGATATGGTTGTATGCTTCCCTACATTTCATGTAAAGTGGTAAAAATCTAACTATGTGAAAAGTTTATATTTCTTGTAATCCCTAGAGCAATTGGGAAAAAATTAAAATAGATAAGTGAAATGGAGTATTAAAAATATCCAAATTATCCATAAAGAAGATGGCAGAGGGAGAAAGAGGAACAAAAAGCTGTAGACTTAAACCAAACATTATCAATAATTATATTAAATGTAAATGGTCTAAACAAATCACTTAAAAGAAGCTATCACATTGGTTAAAGACAAAAAACAAAGCTCAAAAATATAGGTCTGTAAGAAACCCACTTTAAATATAATGATACACTGGCTAAAAGTAAAAAGATGAAAAAAGACATACTATTATTTGTTGTGAATACATAAAAATGGATTTAATTTTAGTATCTTACTCTTGCAACCTGATGTCTTCCTAAATTCACTTATTTCTAGTTATTTAGTAGATTCCTTATGATCTTTGTGTAAACAGTTATATTATCTGGGAATAAAGGCACCGTTACTTTCTCTTCTTTTTATTTCATTGTCTTGCCTTATGTTTGAACTTCCATACATTGTTGAACAGAATTAAAGGACTCCTCCTACGTAATCTTTGAGGGGAAGCATTCAGTACTTCATCATTAAATATGGTGTTAGTTACAAGTTTTTTCCTATGCACCTTTTATTATGTTGAGGAAATTTCATTCTTTACCTTATTAGCTCAGAGTTTTCTTTATGAATTGGTTAAATGCTTTTCTGTATCCTTTGAAATAAACATGATTTTTGATCTTTCATTTTATTAACACAGTGATTACATTGATGGCTTTTCAAATGTAAAGCTAACTCTTCAATCCTGGGATAAACTCCATCTGGTCACAATGTATTATCCATTTTATATGTAGCTGAATTTGATTTGCTAGTATTTTGTTAAGGAATTTTACATATTTGTTCATGAGAGATATTGATTTGTAGTTTCCTTTTCTTGAATGTCTGTTAAGTTTTGTTATCAGGTTTATACTGGTCTCTTAAGATGTTTTAGGAAATGCTCCTGTTTCCTGAGTTTGTTTCTTACTTCAATGTTCAATAATATTTACTAGTGTAATTATTTGGACCAGAAGGTTTCTTGTGTGAAGGTGCTGATAATAAATTTAATTTCTTTCATAATAATGAGGGTATTTTGATTTTTACTTTATTTTTGTCATTTGTATTTCTCATTGAATTTTTATCTTTTTTTGTAACTGTTCAAATTTATTAGTATAAAGCTGTTCATGATAGTTCCCTTTATTCCCTTTAGGATTTGTGTTGATATCCTTTATTTATTTTCACATTTAGAAATGTTGTTAATTTCCAAATATTTGGAAGTATTCTAAATATCCTATTGCTGTTGACTTCTAATTTCATCCCATTCTTATCACAGAAAATATTCTGTGCAATTTCCGTCTTTTGATACTCATCCATCCTTATGATCTTTTTTCTATGTCATTTCTTGGTGACTGTCCTACAAGCTTTTTTTATATAGAGTTCTATAAATGTCAATGTTCAAAATAGTTATAGTACTAATCAAATTTTGTATCTGCTTAGCCACATTCTTTTCCTAAATTGTTCTATTATTCTAGTCTATTAGATCTATCTTATTAGATCCTGAAGAATGAGGATTAAAATCTTCAACGATGATTAAAGATTAGTCTGCTTCTCTCTTTAGTTCTATCCTTTTTCTATGCACGTGCATATAAGCAATATTATTAAGGACTTGCCCATGGTCTTCCTCTTTAACATCTACTTTTAGCTTATAAATGTTCATTTTTATCTCTGGTAATACCACCTTGTAGTATACTTTATTTAATAATAATATAGTATGTCAACTTCCCTATGTTTACTGTTTATATAACATATCTTTTCCCCTTCTTTTACTTTGTTTTCATTAGTATCTTTTTCCAAACTTAAAATATCTCAAACAATCTCAAGCACAGAAGTAATAGAGATATTTTAAAAAGTTATCTCCTGCAAAAATGTTTTTGAAACTCTATTTCAATTTAACCTATATTTTCCAAAGTAAGAGCTCTCAAATTTTGATGCAGAAAAACGACACAGAGAGCCAGATCACTCTCAAAATCTATTTCAGTTTTCAGAAGTGGGAAGAAAGATTCTGTAATTTTTTTTTTTTATAAACATGCTGGTATACTTGAGTACAAATGGTTGACAGACCCTTTGAATCTACCTACATCAGAAGTGGTGCTCCTTAAGACGCAAATTATGAGCTCTGTCTCATACCTATTCTCAATCAGAATTTGAGAGACTGAATAATTTCCCAGATGATTCTTACTGGGAACAGTATATTTTAAAAACATTTGTCTTCCAGTTTAAAACTCCAATTTTTCAATAAACTGTAGAGAAAAAAAAATTCCATGGGTGCTACCTCATGAATATCAGGCCAAATGCTAAATTTAAAATGCCCCATACAAAACACATTGCATATTAAGTCATTGAATGTATAATCTTCTCATAGATTCCCTAAATTAACATCACCACCTTCTCCTTTCCCCTAATTTTCAATTTTTCCCAGTTTCTGCTGTGTGAATCTCTACTGAATTGACTGCTTATATTGCATTTCCACCACAGTGACCTAGTTCAAACTTTTATGATTGCTAGACCAGTGGATCTCACCTTTGGCTGCATATAAGAATAAGAAATGAAGCTTTTAAAAATCTTTCTGCCTTGGCCACATCCCAAACCAATTAAATCAAACTCTCTGGGGGTAACAACCAGATGGAGTTGCAGATAAAATACAGGACACCAGTTAAATTTTAATTTCAGATAAACAATAAATACTATTTTAGTATAAATATGTCTCAAATATTGTTTCTTCATTGCTAAATAGAGCTGGCAACCCTATGCTCTAGTATTTATAATACTTTAATCACTGAAATGTATGTACAGGATCAGCAAGTAAAATATATAACCCATTGTGAGCTGGAGTTTAAAAATTCTGAAAGCTACTGCATTAGGCCAGGGGTCAGCAAACCTTTTCTGTAAAAGCCACAGAGTAAATACTTTTAGGCTCTGTGGACCATATAGTCTCTTTGACAACTACTGATCTCCATTTTATAGCACAAAAGCAACCATAGATAATATGTAAGTGAGAGAGTGTGGTTGTATTCCAATAAAACTTTATTTACAAAAATAGGTGTTTGGCCATATTAAACCCACAGGCTATAGTATGCTCATCCTATTCTAGACTATCAGATCATTTCAGATTTCCATTTTATTATTCAATATATTCATTATTTTTCTCAGCTTTATGTCATCTGGGAATTTGAACAGTATGAAGATAAAACTCATGTATGTGAAAATAAAACTGCTAACCCAAATAGTCCTTGACAATACAACCCACACACATAGGTCTGGAAAATTTCTTCAAGAATTATCAGCGATTAATCCTTTGGATAATATTTCTACATCCTGCTCACAGGGATACCATAGATTACTACTAATAACTAACATTTATTGAGTGCTTGTTTTATGTCAGACATCATGTTGGAGAATTTACATATATACTCAATAACATCATATATTCTCATGATAACCCTTTGAGGTAAATACAATTACCACCTCTATTTTGCATTTCAGGAAGTTGTGACACCATTAGAGAGGTGAAATACCTTGCTCAAGATCTTAAAGCCTATGTAGAAAAATCTTGATTCAGACCCAGGCAGGCTAATCAAAAGATCATATTCTTAACTACTGTACTACAATAATTCTATCTTCAATAGCCTGCTGAACAATAGTATATCTTGGATATTTCCCTGACCTATTGGTCTAACACTGTGGCACAAAAGAAGAGTATTACATTACTGGTTCTTTCTTATACTGCATAAAATCTTAAGAGACCTAAAATTCAAAAAGTCAATGACTGTAAAGGATTTTGGAGATCCAGGCCAATCTGTTCATTTTAGACATGCAAATTTTAAGACCTAAAACTGATAAATTCTGCATTAATAGCCTTCACAATTTTATTTTAAATGAGAATTAGATGACCTATCTCTAAATGTCTTCATTTTTCCTTCTTAACTGAAGTATTGGTTTCTCAAAGGTTCTACATTGTATAGCACATATCAGATTGCTGATTCAAAGTAATCAGAAGAATAACAAGTGAATTTATTGCTTATATATTACTATTATTTGTTACTCTGAATATGTACCACATAACTTTTACTTTTACTAATATATAATAAACTTAAATATAAATGGCACAAAAATGAATAAAACGTAAATATAACTACACATATTTGCAAAGCTTTTATCCATTAACTAAGCTTAGAATTAATCAACAAATTAGTACTCTGTTCCTGTTTTGATATTTTTGTGTATTTTAATTCTCAGTCTGTTATGTGTCAGATGCTGTTAAATTATAAGGTAGATATCATTGTAAAGGCAACAATTTTGTGACCAAGAAAAAATATTTAAAGAATTTTGAGTGTACAAGGAAAAAAAATCACTTATCTATATTTTTACCTAAACACATTAGTTCAGTAAACTGCTAAGTTGAATTAGTGATATAGAAAGCACTGTTTATATATAACTGATAAACCTCAGAGAGCTTCAGTAATAAAATGAGAAAATGTTTTTTAAAATAAATTAATGCTAAATATTACTGTTAGTAATACTGTAAACTGTCCATTCTTGAAAAACAATTTAGAAAAGTTAACTCCCTAAACAAAAGGAATTGAAATCATTATAGGAAGAAATCATTAAATACAGTTTTAAGTGAAAAAAGGCAGAATTTATAATCATATGTTTAGTATGAACTCACATTTGCACAACTAAATAAACACTTAAGACATTAAAGATATTAAAGATAGGATGATAGTCTTAATAGTGGCCATTTACTTTTTACGATACTTGTGGTTTACTCAAGTTTTTATTTTTAGTTAGGAAAATGTAAAAAGGCTCCAAAATATTGTTCCTCTAGGACAAATTTTTATTAACTATATTTATATAAAATCACCACTAATAGTGCTAAAATCTAAGGGCACTAGAGCCGGACTGATTGAACAGTCTGGAAAAAGCATAGGGAAAAGAGGTCAGATTGTGAACAGGAGTCATACTACATAACTACCAAACACGATTTAATGGGAAAAAAAATAAGAAACGATTATTTGTGAGACAGAGAATTAGGTCTAAAAATATGAAAATGCTTAAAATGTATTACACTTAATTCACTATGAAACTAAAGAAAGCATCGTTACCAATTTCAAAAAGGACAAGAGAATGAAGTATTTAAACACTAGTATCTAGTGTCCTAACTACTTCGATTCTGGGCCCATGTACTTAAGTCAAAATAATCTTGAAACACATTAAAACAGAAAGGAAATAGCATGTACCAAAACTTCAATGAGATGTAAGATGAACTAAGACTGCAAAATCCTCAATCAATAAGGATGTGGTTCATTTTTGAAAGTGAAATAGTTCAGATCTTGTAACTTTAAATTACATATTAAATAAAGTTTCTAATTGCTCTGAGAGTCTGAGACATTTGGAAGATTTGCTGATTTCTTCACTGTTCACAGAACAAAAGAAAAATGATTTCACACTATTTCACAATGTTGAAATAGATTTTCTAATATAATAAAACATTGAACCAGTTCTTGCTTGTTATACTGGCTCGTTATAAGATCCCTTCCAACATTTAGAAGATCATAAAGTTGAAATGTCTGGAGCCATTGGTAATCCTTGATCAGTGACATTTGATTTCCAATGTGGGAAAGGACCAATGAAATACAGCAGAGCTACAGAATGTACAACTTGCTGAATATCTGACACAAAATAACTTTTCTAGGTCAGTTGAGGGTTCTGGTATTTATGTTTGAAAGCAACAAACATTTTACAAACTTACTTGATTTGTATATTGATAGCAAATTAACTGGCATTACTATCCTCAATTATAATGTGTTTCATTTCACTGTCATATATGATGCCTCTAACCAAGGATAGGGGTCTGAGATGTAATAACCCACAATGTAGATCTTATTTGGACTAAAAACATATAAACACACTCTTTCTGAAAATTTTTGAAAAGCTCTCAAGTTTCTGAATGGAAAACTGCAAAGTTTACTCAATTGTGAGGTTTTAATTTCTCCCTTTTAGGAATCTTATAACCAGTGAAAACAAGGAAGCAAAGCTTCACAATCCCATGCTCTCAAGAGTAAATTTTGAAGGAAAGTTGAATTTTGTATTTAACGTTTCTGACCTAGAGTAATTAAATCTAAAAATAAAGAAAGCCTAGTACATAAAGAACTGTTCTTAGGTGCAATCTCAACTTCTTTTTGTATTGATTCAAAGACAATGATACCATTCATATTTTAATTACCTCATATATTTGTTTTTCTAAAATATAAACAGCTGACCACACTGCAACATTTTTTTTTTTTTTTTCCCTCTAACAGAGAATCAAGATACTAATCATCTAGTATGTGTGGGAGAAAGGTGTAATTTAAAGCAGGGTTTCTCAGGCTGGGCACTACTGAGATTTGGGGCTGGATTATTCTCTGTTGTGGGGGCTGTCTCTTGCTGTGTAGGACGTTTAGCAGCATCCCAGGTTTCTACCCAAGATGCCAGTAGCCTCTTATGCTGCCTCTCCGGCCAGTTCTGAGAACCAAAAATGTCTCCCAACATTGCAAATGTTCTCTGAGGGAGAACCATCTGTGCTTGAGAACTAACAATTTAAATCACTTCATCATTTCAACAAAAGAAATCTAACAACTCCAAGCACTATAATCCATGAGAAATTTAAGTAAAAATGATGATTTGATCTAGGATAGTCATCTTTAATGTACTATAATATATGGGACCTCCTCTTTAAAGTCTCAAACTATACTGTCCCAAATGGTAATTTCTAGCCACATAGAGCTATATAGCATTTAAAAATGCACGTAATTTAACCAGCCACTGAACTTTCACTTTTATTTAAGGTAATTTTTTAATTGAAGTATAAGTAACATACAGTGTTATATTAGTTTCAGATATACAACGTGATTCAACAATTCTATACATTGCTCGGTGTTCACCATGATGAGTGCAGTCACCATCTGTCACCAAATGTTATTACATTATTGACTATATTCTCTATGCTGTACTCTTCATCTCTGTGAAGATGATGTGATTTATTTACTTTATAAATGGAAATTTCTACCTTTTAATCCCCTTTGTCTGCTTCACTGATCCCCCCACTCACCTCCTCTCTGGCAACTATCAGTTTGTTCTCTGCATTTAAGTCTGTTTTTTTGTTTCTATTTGTTTTTTAATGTTCCACATGAAAATGAGATCATATGGTATTTGTCTGACTTATTTCACTTAGCATAATACCCTTTAGGTCCATCCATCTTGCTGCAAGTGGCAAGATCTCACTCATTTTTATGGCTGAGTAATACTCCAGTGTCACACACACACACACACACACACACACACACACACGCCAAATCTTTATCCATTCATTTATCGGTGGCACTTGGGCTGCTTCCATATCTTCATTACTGTAAATAATGCTGCAATAATAAACCCACGGGTGGGCATATTTCTTTTCAAATTAGTGTTTTTGTTTTGAGTAAATAATTATTTAATAGAAATTTAATTGATCAGCATCCAAATTGAGATGTACTGCGCATGTAAGATATATATACCAGATTTCAAAGATTTAGAATGAATAAAAGAATGTAAATTGTTACTTTAATAATTTTATATTGACTATATGTTGATATGATAATAATTTGGATATAGTAAGTTAAGTAAAATATATTATTAAAATCAATTTACTTGTTTTTCCTTTTTTTAATGTGGTGCCAAGAAAATTTAAATTCACGTATTACATTTCATTGGTCAGCATGGTTCAAAATGTTTGACAGCCTGTTCAAACAGGTGACAATGAAAATATATAATATCAAAATGTTACCATGAATTCAGTGAAAGAGTTGAGTGATTTTATATTTTACTTAAACACAACAGCATCCACAAATAATACTGAGTGCACATGAAGATTTTTGGATTCTCAGAAATATTTCTGGCCTACATTTTGAGGTACACTGGCCTGGAACACCTATCAAAGCTGGTAATGATATAAAATTCATAAGCTGAAAGTATTAATTCTAGAATCTGTTTCTAATGATCTTCCATTCAATTTTATCAATTATATTTACATTTAGGATGAAATGAACTTATCTTTCCCATCTCCATAGGAAATATCACAGTCTTTCTCCTTCTAAACTTCACTTACTCTGAAAACCAATAGCAAATGACAAGCTCTTTTGACATTTCAAAAACATCTGAGTTAAAATACAAAAATAACCCCTTGGTTATTAGTCTTTTATTTGCACTACCAAACTACTAAACCAGTTTAAGATTATATTGAAATAACTTTTTGAATCTTAAATTTTACAACAAAATTATCATTTTATTGTTCTACCTCTTTCGAGTCTATCAATTGAGATAAGTAAAATCTTAATTGCACATAAGAAGGTCCTTGAAGTTCTGGTTCTGATTCTCAATACAACTTAGGAAAAAAAAAAAAAACCACACAACAATCAAAAAACCAAAATGGATTTGCATAAGCACACAGCATAATTAATAAGAACAAATCAGGAACAGATAATGGGAAATCAGATAGGGATGCACAGCTCAGCATATTAGTTTGCTTACCCAAAAAAAGTATTTGCAAACCCCAGTTTAAAATATGTGCTCAGGATAAAAAGCCTATGCAGATGCTAATAATTATAAAAAACAGTATGACTTTAAAACTATACCAATCTCCTGACCGTGTATTTTTATTAAACACATCTACTGACTATATAATCTAAATATTTTATTAAGTAGTCAATATCACATTCCTATTCTGGTTTACTGATTCAAAAAGCTTAACATTGTTTCTAAATCTTTTTAAGTATAGAAAGAATGCCATGAAACCCTTTGCCAGAAATTATGGACTCTGGCATAACTAAATTATTAGAAAGCTTATATTTGTTAAGAGCAGTTTCTTTTAGGAGTAAACAAAGGGAAAAGAGAATTTGAAAGATGAGCAATCTTAGGGACAAAGGAAGCAGAGTTCTATAGGCTGTGCTTAGGACAAAGTCTAAGTTAAGAGCTTCAGGGAATGCTTTACAAAGAGTGAAGAAATTTTTCGTCTCGTAAAACTTGGCCCAATTGTGGAATTGGAAAAAAAAAAAAGTTCTGGGCAAAAGGTACCCCAATTCAAAATATTTTAAATACAGAATTACGTTTAAAGAACATTTAGCTGGTACATCTACTTATATACATTTTATGCCACAGTTATACTAAGCAGTGAGATAAATTATTGCATACCTGGGAGGAGCTGTTGGATAAATAATTTTTATGTGTTGGAATGTTAACTCTTGATTTAAAACCTGCTTGATCCATGTTCTCAATCCTTGTCCAGAATCACCTGATGGATCACAAAATATAAAGAGAAATCATTTTGATAACACAGCATATTTAAAAGCAGTCTATGTAAATTTCATAACACGCAGAGGCTGGAACAAGGAATACAAAAAAAATCTCCATATGTAAAAATAATTACACCACAAGTCACTTTAAAGACCTTGTTTTGAGGGATCCCTGGGTGGCGCAGCGGTTTAGCAACTGCCTTCAGCCCAGAGCATGGTCCAGGAGATCCGAGATCAAGTCCTGCGTCAGGCTCCCTGCATGAGCCTGCTTCTCCTCTACCTGTGTCTCGGCCTCTCTCTCTCTGTGTCTCTCATGGATAAAGAAAGAAAATCTTAAAAAATAAATAAATAAATAAATAAATAAATAAATAAATAAATAAATAAATAAATAAATAAATAAATACCTTGTTTGAGTTTTCAGTTCCTTGTTTGTTTAAAGGGTATAACAGGCACAAATACATGAAGTAAATTATTTTTTTCTAAAAAAAAATTATTTCTGTATCTGATTTTAAATACTGTCATTTCTCATCTTATTCATAAAAACAGTAAATTTCTGAGGTGCATATAAACTTTTGTAGTTAAACAACCTAAAGCAATTTTTTTGGTAAAAATAACAAAATTTTTCAAAAGGGGTATTCAGCTTACTTTAACTTGAAGAAATCTTTCTTTTTTATTTAAAAAAATACTTATTTATTTATTCATGAGAGACATACAGAGAGAGGCAGAGACATAGGCAGAGGGAGAAGCAGGCTCCCCACAGGGACTCGATTCCAAGACCCCGGGATCAGGACCTGAGCCAAAGGCCAATGCTCAACCACAGAGCCACTCAGGCACCCCTCACTTGAAGAAATCTAAATTTATTTTGATAACAGGTTTACATCATGTAAAATATTGATTATACATCCCAAGGCTGAAAAATAACCAAAATCCATGTAAGAATGAATGTATGGATATTTCCATAAAAAAAAAAAAAAGGGAAGGTAATACAGGTCCACGTTATGTGGTCTTGAAGAGGAAATTTTAAAGGTAACAACTTTTAATTTTTTAAATCAGTTCATTAAGACATCAACTAAAAATATATCTACTGAATACCTATTATAATGTGTCAGGTGCTGTGCTCACTACTAGAGAGGCAATGATGGCAAGATGAGGAAGAAAGAGTCCCTAATCTCACTGAGGATACAGTTTATTATGAGAAACAGACATGAGTTAAATAATCATACATAAATATGAGAGACAAATGTAACCACTGCGAAGATGAGACACTTGGTGCTGCCAGGGTTTATTATATTCAGAACTGACCCAGCTAAGGAGTTCGGGGATACAATTACTAGAATAAAAGCTCTGGGAAGCAAAGTTCATTTTGTATTTTACCCACTGAGTTTTATTCATTTAATGCTTAGATCACAAATGACACAAACTGACACAGTTTTCAGATCTACAGGATGGTGAAAAGTGAAGTGCACAAGGTAAGAGTATCTTGGACAGAATATGCCAAGTGCTAAGATTCTTTATAGGAAGGGGGAGGAGGACACTAAAGAATGAGAAAGAGCAGGGAGTGCAAGATGAGGCAAGAGAAACTGTGGGGATGTGACAATTCCTAAGAGCGTGGAGCTACTTTTTGGCAGAAAGGTGCCATCTTCTAAGGGTCACTCTGGCAGCTGTGTGGACAGGAGAGAGGGACAAAAGTGGGTGTGGGGAGTTCATTTAGGAGCCTACTGTTCAGGTGACAGATGCTTATATTAGGGGTCCAGCAATGGAATGTACAGAATTAAGTCTTTATTTTTTAAGATTTTATTTACTCGCGAGAGACACACACAGAGAGAGGCAGAGACACAGGCAGAGGGAGAAGCAGGCTCCATGCAGGGAGCCTGATGTGGGACTCCATCCCAGGTCCCCAGGATCATGCCCCGGGCCGAAGGTGGCGCTAAGCGACTAAGCCACCGGGGCTGCTGGAATGTACAGAAATAGGTACAAGGATACTTAGAAGATAAAATTAATAGAGATTAATTTGTGGTAGAAGGTTACAAGGATAACCGTGAGGTTTCTGGCCAGGACAAATGAATGAACAATAGAACTACACATTGAGACAGGAAACACATGAATCAGTAGGTCTATACTTGCTCTACTGCCTACAGGGTCTTCTACCCGGAGTTGAGCAAAGTATAGCCAGGTGGAAGACAAACGTCATAAACTATGAATGGTTTTTACATTTTTAAAGAGTTGCTAAAATAAATAAATAAAGAAAGAAAGAACAAGGATTGAAAAGGGAAAGTAAGCAGAAAAGAAAAATGTCAAAGAAACCTATCTGGCTCACAAAACCTAAAATAGTTGCTATCTGACCCTTTATGGAGAGTTTACTGACCCCTGCCCCATACCATCTGTGCCAGTACCCTTTTGAAGATCCTGGCCTGCTCATCTCACTCCAGACACACACGCCTGACTGCTGTTCCATGAATGTTAGGGAACCTACTTCAGGGCCTTTGTCCTGGCTTCTCCCTTGTCCACAATAAGTCTAACCCAACATCCACATGATTCCCTCACTCAAGTCTAGGTGCTGAAGTGTCACCCTCATAGTGAGGCCTACTCTGACCACCTTATCTAAAACTATCACCCCTGGCACCTCCCATCCTCTTCGTCCTACTTTTTTTCCCCCCATTGGACCTCTACCCACTATATAAAATTTCCTTCCTCCACTGGAATGTAAGTTCCACAAGAACAGGGATTTTTGTTTGTTTCATTCATCAATACATGCCTAGAGCCTAGAACAGTGCCACTGCTGGCCATATAACAGATATTTCTTGAATGAACAGATTAATGAATGAACACTTATTATGCAGGTGGATAAACATGTCCAGAGCACAAAGGAAACCTAAAATAGAGACACAAATTTATGTCATCGTATGGTGGAAAAAATAGAATCCTCAGGTATATATGCACATTAGCCTGGAGAGAAAAATGCAAAATGAAAAAAGAGGTCCTAGGACCAAATTCTGAGGAACCCCAACATTAATGGACAGAAAGAAGAGGATGAGTCTGCAAAATAAATCAAAAGAAATAAATAGGTAGAAAGAATCAAGTGTTTCCAGAACACTGAATGTTGCTGACAGTTCAAATAAGATGACTGGAAAACATTCACCACATTTAGCAACACAGAGGTTTACTAGTAACTTTAGTGACAGTCAACTTGGTTCACTGAGACTGACTACAAGGGCAGAAAGCAAAATACCATGGTTCGGGTCTGTGTTAACCTTATGGTGTAGTGTGGAATATAGACATTAAATTTGGTAATTACACATGAAAATACCATTAAAAGAAGAACCATAGTGTTCTAAGGTAGCATACAATAGAATGAATTAATCTAAGTTGGGAAGCTGAACAAAGCTAAATTAAACTATTGTTTTTATCATCCTGAAAGAAAGTACTTCTTTGGTATTTTAGGAGTAGGAAAGGCTCAAACTAAGTTGGCTATATATTACATTCCCATATGTTTTTCTATGGCTGCCATATCCTAGCAGAGAACTTCAGCCTTTTAAGATTAAAAAAAAAAAAATCTGCCTCTAAATACACTTTTTTCAACCTTGAAAAGCAAAACTTAATGCTACAAAGTAACCTCCAGTCATCCATTCACAAGGTGCACTTTTTAAAAAACCAGCACTTTATTCTAGGAGCTTTGCTAAGACTGTTAAAACTGGTCTGCCCGTATTTGGATTAAGCAGAACCCAAGCATCTACAACATAACCACATAAAGTCAAACGTTAAAATCGGACTTCCAGTAAGGGTTTCAATTTACTGCAATGGAGCTCTAACTATATAGGAATTGCATTTCATTTGCATAATTGGCGAATTCTTTGGATAAATTCTTTGTTCCAAAGTACAAAGGGAAAAAATATATATATTTTTTATATTGTACAAGTCTGGGCTTACAACCTATAAAAAAGGTCAGTAATTTGAAATTGAAAAGAGTAAGGATAGTACTTTAAGCAAAGTGGCCATGGACCAAAGAAAAGTCTAGGAGTATTTCCTAAAGATATTATGAGATAGGAGGCAGCCGGGATGGCTCAGCGGTCTAGTGCCGGGCAGCCCAGGCTGGGATCCTGGAGACCTGGGATCGAGTCCCACGTTGGGCTCCATGCATGGAGCCTGCTTCTCCCTCTGCCTGTGTCTCTGCCTCTCTCTCTCTCTCTGTCTCTATGAATAAATAAATAAAATCTAAAAAAAAAAAAAAGATATTATGAGATAATCAGCTTATTTATTACAAAGACTACAGCATCGGGGCATTTCTGGATGCTTATAAATGAACACCCCTGGAGCCCCAAACAGTACCAGGAATAAGTCTCTTAATTGTAAAGCATCGATGTCCTCTTAAGACATCTGGCTTCATCTTCTAAATATATTTCATCAGCCAAGTCTTTCCCTTTCAACATCTTTGGCCCATTTCTTCCCTATTTCCAAAATGATACAGCCTAGCTCAGAGTTTTTCCGCCTTACCCCTTCTGGGGGGGGGGGGGGGGGGGTCAGAGAGATCTGGGTGCAGATCCTAAACCTACTACACTCACAGAAACATCAAGTGGCCTTGGGCAAGCTGTTCAACTTCTCTGGACTTGTTTTTAAAATGAAAATACTTCCCACAACTGGCCCATTGGAGGCCTCCCCTTTGTACCTTCCCAATCCCCTCGCACTAACCAACCACCATCCTCTTTAGGCCTACAGGAGAAGTCCCGGCTTGAGAGCCCACGTTCTCGCTCAAATCCGACAAGCTCTTCATCTTCCAAATGCTTAATAGGCCTAACCACAGTTTTCTCCTTACGATCCTCTTGGCAGTAAATCACGCACCATCTTGTGATCTCCCATCCACTGCTGACTCAAACTAATTGAATTGTTTTTGTTTTTTGACTTTAGGTAGGCGCCCTGAGGACACCGGCTGCATCTCATTTCTCAAAAAAAAAAAAAAAAAAAAAAAAAAAAAAATATTTCCCAAGAACTCACCCTGGGCCGGGCACTAGGGATGCAAAGATTAAAACAAGGGTCCTTTAAAACACACACACACACACACAAGGGTCCTTACTCTTGAGGAAGGACAGGCGAAGTGGGGAGGACAGGCGTTAAGCAATTACAGATGGGGGTGACCTTGTGCTCCATCTCGGGGGTTTAAGTAAGGACAAGAGGGGGAAAGAGGAACAGGCAGAAGGAACAGCAGGGGCGACAGGACTGGGAGAAAGCGCTCCGACCCTGGCACAGGGCCTCGCACAAAGGACATAATCCATAAACCACTCCAGCATCTCCCCCGTCTACAGGAGTATGAGGCTGGAGGAAGGAAGTGGCACAGAATCCAAGGCGGCTGAAAACCCCAATCCCTACTAGCTGGCCCTGGAGAGTACTAAGTAATTTATGTGTCTCTTGCAGAAAACTTACCTTACTAACTCGCTCTGTTTAGACTTGAGGGAGAACCCGGGGGGGGGGGGGGGGAGGGGGGCACGGTAGCAAGGGCTGCAGTGGAGACAGTGTTGTGGGTGGGGGATGGCCCGGGGGGGGGCACGAGGGCCACCAGCAGGACGACGGGCCGAGCACCGCCAGGCAGAGGGAACCCGCGGCGGGGAAGGCGGCGGGTCCCCCCGCGCGGGGCCAGCGAGCGGGGAGGGTCGCCCTCTCCGAGTCCACGGAGCCCTGAAGGGGGGGGCGACTCTTCCACGACGGCAACACTGGGGGACCCGAGGGCAGGACGCTCCCCAAGGAGAAAACTAGGGCGTAATCCACCTGAGCCGTGCAGGAAGATCAGGGAGGCGCTGTGCCTCCCGGCCGGCGACGACACGCAGCGCTGCAAGCGGACGGAACCCGACACAGCCGCCATCGCTGCCGCCACAGGAGTGCGGAGCCCCGCCCCTTCGTAGCCCCGCCCCTCCGCCGCGGCCCCGCCCCTCCGGCGCAGCCCCGCCCCTTCGCCGCAACCCCGCCCCTTCGTAGCCCCGCCCCTCCGCCGCGGCCCCGCCCCTTCGCTGCAGCCCCGCTCCTTCACCGCAACCCCGCCCCTCCGCCGCAGCCCCGCCCCTTCTTGGCCCCGCCCCTTCTCTGCGGCCCCGCCCCTTCGCCGCTGCCCCGCTCCTTCGCCGCAGCCCCGCCCTCCGCCGTAGCCCCGCCCCTTCGCCGCGCGGGCCCGCGCACGTAGGGACGCAGGGGGCGCTCCTCGCGCCGCGCATGCGCGCTGGAGCTGCTGCGGTCCTGCCCCTCTGGTCAAGTCAGAGGCGGGTCTTGCAGCCCTGACGCTTTGGTTATGCGGAGGGTGGTTTTGTGCAGGTGACAGCTTTTCGGTAAGCCTAAGCGGCCTGTTTATTTACTGTAGGATTTTTAGCTGCAATCCCAGAATTCGGGATTGCCTTTTTTTTTTTTTAAGATTTTATTTATTTATTCATGAGAGAGAGAGACACAGGCAGAGGGAGAAGCAGGCTCCGTGCCGAGCCCGACGTGGGACTCGATCCCGGGTCTCCAGGATCACGCCCGGGGCTGAAGGAGCCCCTCAACCACTGAGCCAGCCAGGGATCCTCAAGATTGGCTTATATTTTATGTGGAGAGATATTGGTGTTATTTTGCTCAAAGTTTAGCAGATATAATTGGTGTTATTTTGCTCAGAATTGAGCAGATATAATCATATTTGACCTTCCACTTTTGGGCCTTGCACAGGACGTTTGTGGCTTTTATATTCAAGCTAGGACAAGTGTTGTAATAGCTCTGTAGTTTTATTTTATTTATTTTATTATTTTATTTTATTTTATTTTATTTTATTTTTTTGCTCTGTAGTTTTAAAGAAATGGTTCGCACAGCAGTTCTAAGGAGGTACCATGTCACACCCACCAAGGTGGTTATTATCAGAAAAACAAGAACAAAATAAATGTCGGTGGTGATGTGGAGAAATTGGAACTCTTGTGCATGCATTGCTGATGGAGAGGTGAAATGGTGCAGCAGCCATGGAAGCAGTTCAGTTGCTCCACAAAAAGTTAAAGGGTTACCGTATGATCTAGCAATCTACTTTGGGTCGTGAAGAAATGAAAGCAGGAGCTCAAAAGAGATGTTGGCATACCAGTGTTCCTTATTCACAGTAGCCAAAAGGTGGAAGCAACCCAACTGGCCATCAATGGATGGATGGAAAACAAAATGTAAACATGTGCAATGGAGTATTATTCAGCCCTAAAAAGGAAAGGAATTCTGATACATGCTACAATTTCCATGACCCTTGGAAACACTATACCAAGTGAAATAAGCCAGACACGAAAGGATAAATATTGAATGATCCCACTTAGGTGAGATTCCTAGAAGAAGCAAATTCCTAAAGACAGAAAGGAGAGCAGTGATTACCAAAAGCAAAGGGGAAGAAGGATCGGTGAGGAGCTGTTGTTTAATGGGCATAGAGTTTCTGTTTGGGATGGTGAAAAAATTTCTGGAAATAGTGATGATGGTTTTACGACGTTGCAGATGTATTTAATGTTACTGAACTCTACACTTAAAAATGATTAAAATGGTAGATTCTATGTACATTTTATCACAAGTTTTAAACTACTGAAAACAAGTAGGATTACCTTGTTGATAAAGACCTAACCATAGACATCTTTTAATGCCGAGGGCTGTAGACCCCTCAAATGGCTCTTTCCTCATGTAAAATTCATCAAACAACCCAGGAGAACTTTAAGTGCTGTTAAACTCTAGTCTTCCATTCATTGTAGTTTGCATCATGTTTAAGCAATTCCAACTTATCTTTTATTTGTTCATGGTACTCACCCTACTCCCAAGTGACTAGGTTGCTTAACATCATGGGTCAGTTGCCAAGACAAGCTCTATGCAATCGCAGTGTTGTACCAATGCTGTCTATGGGAATGGTCCTACATGCCATTAGTTCACCAGATCCGAAAGGAACTCTGAGTCATTTCACTAAAGCCTATAGATCGTCAGCTGAGAGTACTGAGAATGAAGTCATTCTAGAGGATGGACGGACTGGGGTGGACTGACCTCTGACAACCAATTCTTAAGAAGTACTTTTATCTTTAGGCCTGCCTTCCACATACGAACTCTCGATAACTTTCAAGAGCCAGGTGAGAAGAGGGCAGTGTTATACTAGGAGAAACCACTTGGAGATAATGCCAGGTAAGGCTTTGACTTCTACTGTTAAAACTCCATTATTGCCAGAGAACCTGGCTGCACATCACGCCATGCTCTGAGACAGCAGAAAATCAGAAGCCTAATAATATGCTGATGTAATGTAGATCATATATACTAATAGTGATACTACATAGCTGAAATTCATTGGGACTTAGTAGGTGCCAAGCGCTGTCATTAGTACATTCCCATAAAACTCTGTCCTATTGCTATCTGTTTTGCCAGTGGAGCTCAAAACGGTAAGGAACTTGGCTCAAGAGCATACTGCCAGCCATTTGTAGAGCCTGGGCTCACATATTGGGCCTGACTCCAAAGTCCCGGTCCTTAACTGTTACACATTTGCACTTTAGCTCACAAAAATAAGACAGGGCATGTCCCAACTATTTCATTTCAAAAACAGAACAAAACAAAAAACCCAAACCCTCAAATACTTCTGGGATTTGGACTGTAGCCCTTTGGAGTCTTTACTGATTAGGAGTTCTTATGTTACTTCAGATTTCCCCACGTATCCTGGGATTAGTTCCTGGTTTGTTCCTCTACCTGAATGAAAACCATTTTGAGCAGATACAAGAGCAGTCCCGGAAGCTTGAGATTCTGAGCTTCACCTCAAACTTGTGTCTTCCCAGATTTAAGATCCTTGTTAGAATAAACCAGATTTTTCCAAACCTAATCAAAGTGCTCTTTTATTTCCAGTGATTTAAATGCTTAGCTATTATTGCTATTCCTTTCATCTTTATTTATAGAACAAACAGAAGGTTTTAGATGACTATATTTAGAAGTGCCATCTGGTAGGCAAACTATTGAACAAAAATGTTTTGTTCCTTTCATGTAACTACATTACTTTGAAATGTAATTAAGTTTCAGGATGGTTGTTTGCTTCTTTTATGGTAGATCTTTTGCCCTATTGAACTGGGGGGAAAATATTCCCTGGCGGATTTTTATTCATGCATTCTTTTACTCTTTGTATATCTCTTAATTTTTTTGTTGTGACTCATTTGCTTTTAGACAGTCTATAAGCCCATTGCTGATGTACTCCGCTTTGGTAATTTTGATGTCTAAACTAAGAAAAGCTAGTAAACAAAATAAAAGCCAAAAAAAAAAAATCTTCCTTTTTGTAGGGTTTTAATATTTCTGGAAATCTAAAGATATAAAGGCAAAGTCAGAATCTAGTTTGCTGTGTGTTTAGAACCCTTGAAGACAACTTGTTGGCTGTAAAAAAATGATTGAAGGACTAGTCATTCAGAGTAGTATGTTTGGTACTTTTAAATGATTACAGTTAAGTGAAGTCACGTTAGTCATACAAACAATACACAGTTATGCATCTTGTTTTCCCGAGCATCAAGTTGCATCCTCTCCATTGTTTAGTTTATATCTGTTAAATTATTTGAAAGGAAAGAGAAACATATGTATGTAAATAATACATACACATTAGACAAAATGTCTCAGAATTAGGTAATTTTAAAAATTTTATAAATTAATAAAGTGAGGTCCTTTATATCTTCAAGCCTTTATCCATTTATGAAAGAAAAACTAGAAAAAACTTAAAGGTCCTGAATTCTTTTTTTTTAAAGGTCCTGAATTCTTATAAAAGACTAAAACTAAACTCATTACAAGGGAATAGTTGTCTACGTTTTTAAACTTTAGTATAGCCATTACTTCAGTTCTAGGGAGCTTACACTTGCATTTGTTATGCTAGACATAGCCCTTCTAGGTACAGCTGAGAGGAGTCCCCCTACTTCTACTAGATATACATGGTTCTGATGGGGTCTGTTTAGAACAGAAGGATCACCTGGGGCATTGTGAGCTAGGCTGAGGCAGCACTGGGGAGGTGGACACATGGGTCTCTCAGATATAAGCCAAATACAGTTTGGGAGAATGGGTATTTATCACTCTGCTGCACTGCTCACAAAGTGATTCTCGCCAAAACAGTGTGCAGGCCCTTGGGTAAAGACTCTGGAAGTTCCTCCATTGAACATAGACTGAGTGGTCAATGTAAATACCTGGGCATCTGTACGTGTGCTTCGCCTTGTCACATGACTCTTCTTTAGGAAAGGGATTGTCTCCCTTTTGAGCGCCTCCCATGACCAGTTCTCATATTCCCAAGCTACTTTCTGGAAACACCTCTTATTCTACTTTCTCTAAGTCCTCCTGGTAGTGTTGGAGTTCCTCCATTGATCTTCATACAGCCTGTGGATTCTAGAATCCATTCTTTGCTCTCCTACAGCAGACCTTGATAGCTCTTCAAATTCAGAGCAATAACTATTAGCAACTCCTAACCAGATCGTGTTTCCTTAAGGGCAGTGAAGGTTAAATCTTCAAACCCTCCTATTTGCTGAGGGGACTTTGTGGCATCCCGTACATCTATTATAAATAAAAGGAATAAAAGCAAAAAGAGATATTTCCCTGTCAATACAATCTGAACATCTATATCCTGCTACATTCAGTTAAAGGAAGATGAAATATACATGTAATCATAATAGTATAGAGTAAGAAGAATTTTGAAATCATACTGAGGAGTTCCTGTTCCAGCTTCAAGAATTATAAGCTGATATTAGACAGGCCATTAGTCTCTCTTTTTTTTAAAGATTTTATTTATTTATTCGTGAGAGACACAGAGAGAGAGAGAGAGAGAGGGGGGCAGAGACACAGGCAGAGGGAGAAGCAGGCCCCATGCAGGGAGCCCAATGTGAGACTCGATCCCAGGACTCCAGGATCACACCCTGGGCTGGAGGCAGGTGCCAAACCACTGAGCCACCCAGGGATCCCCAGGCCATTAGTCTCTTGAGCGCATTTCTCCAACTGTGAAATAAGGGAGTAGGGCTTGATAAGCTTACAAGTTCTAGGATTCTAGTATCATGAAAGTCTAAATATGGAACACTTGGTATTTTTATAAATGTAGCTCTGATACTTAATTCTGCTTGTAAAATTATGGCCCAGTACTCTTAATTGTATTGCACAAACTCCTACTTAGTAGTATCAGAAAAATCAGCAATAATGATTGTCCTTCTTCCTGCTGTGACTGACTTTAGTGCCCTTCTTCTCTCTTCTTACCTTTTTCCTGTTGGTTAATAAAAGAGTTAAAAGAATTTTTAAAAAAGATAACCAGATAGGGGGATCCCTGGGTGGCTCGGCGGTTTAGTGCCTGCCTTTTGCCCAGGGCGTGATCCTGGAGTCCCGGGATCGAGTCCCGCATCGGGCTCCCTGCATGGAGCCTGCTTCTCCCTCTCACTGTGTCTCTGCTTCTCTCTCTCTCTCTCTCTCTCTCTCTCTCTCTCTCTATCTATCATGAATAAATAAATAAAATCTTTATAAAAGAAAAGATAACCACATAGTACAAAATCAGCCATTGCAGTTTAAAAAATAAACACAATTTATTCCAAAGTGGACTACTTTCAGGAGATATATATGTGTATGCATGTGTGTGTATATCTATCTATTTATCTGTATCATTGACCAATGGAAAATATTTTATATGAAGTATGACTTCATATAAAATGACTATGGATTTTCTATTGTCCTATCTGTATTAAAATGAAGGAGCTCTGTAAAATTCTCCTTAATTTACATTGTAAAGGCAAATGTTCCTTTGTATTATTATACTTTCAGAGAATTTAGTTTCTTATAAAATGCTGGCAAAATGTCAGTCTTTAAGAGCAAAATGTATTTATATAGGTTAAAAATGGACGCAAGTGTATATATACAAAATAATTGAAAGCAGGGTCTTTTTATTTTTACATGTAATCTAGGTTTCTTTTCTTTTTATAAATACATTTTTATTGGTGTTCAATTTGCCAACATATAGAATAACACCCAGTGCTCATCCCATCAAGTGCCCCCCTCAGTGCCCACCACCCAGTCACCCCCACCCTCCACCCACCTCCCCTTCCACCACCCCTAGTTCATTTCCCAGAGTTAGGAGTCTCTCGTGTTCTGTCTCCCTTTCTGATATTTCCCACTCATTTTTTCTCCTTTCCCCTTTATTCCCTTTCACTATTTTTATATTCCCCAAATGAATGAGACCATATAATGTTTGTCCTTCTCCAATTGACTCATTTCACTCAGCATAATACCCTCCAGTTCCATCCACGTTGAAGCAAATGGTGGGTATTTGTCGTTTCTAATGGCTGAGGAATATTCCATTGTATACATAGACCACATCTTCTTTATCCATTCATCTTTCGATGGACACCGAGGCTCTTTCCACAGTTTGGCTATTGTGGATATTGCTGCTAGAAACATCGGGGTGCAGGTGTCCCGGCGTTTCACTGCATCTGCATCTTTGGGGTAAGTCCCCAGCAGTGCAATTGCTGGGTCATAGGGGAAAGCAGGGTCTTGGAGATATTTGCACATCCATGTTTATAGCGGTGCTATTTATAATAAATAGCCAAGTGATAGAAGCAACCCAAATGTCCAAAATGATATGAGTGTTAGCATCTATCCATATATACAATGAAATATTATTCAGCTTTAAACAGCAAGTAAATTTTGTCACGTGCTAAATATGAATGAACCTTTAGAACATTATGCCAAGCAAAATAAGCCAGTTATAAAAGAACAAATACTGTATGACTCTGCTTGTATGAGGTATCTAGAGTAGTCAAAATTATAGAAAGAGAAAAGTAGAAGGATGACTACCAGAGGAAGTGGAAAGAATTACATAATGGGTACAGTTTCAGATAGAATTTCATATTTGAAAGATGAAAATGTTCTGGACATCTGTCTTACAACAATGTGACTGTACTTAACACTGCTGAATGGTACACTTACAAATGGTTAAGATGGTAAATTCTGTGTTATATGCCTTCTATCCCAGTAGATAAATGGATGCAAGTGACAAAATAATAGGAGTTTCAAGCAGTGGCAGATGTTAATTTAGCATTTCTTATACAGTTTTATTTGTATACATTATTTTCATTTGCTTTCACAGAGGTCAACAAAGTAAAAGAATAGAAGTGAAAATAGAGATGTCTGGGTGACTCCATGGTTGAGCGTCTGCCTTTGGCTCAGGGCATGATCCTGGTCCAGGGACTGAGTCCTGCTTCCGGCTCCCTGCGAGGAGCCTGCTTCTCCCTCTGCCTCTCTGTGTGTTTCTAGTGAATAAATAAATAAAATCTTTTAAAAAAATAAGTGAAAATAGAGATCTTTATTAAACTGTGTTGAAAGTCTGAAATCCCACAAACAATACCAAACTTATTATAGACAAAATTGTCAGTGTTCTGTGGTGAAAGGTTCAGTAGATTTGAGGTAGGAAACTTAAATGTGAATACTTATCCTGTGAGCCTTGTGATCTAGTAAGTTGTACTTTCTTAAGAGCCAGAAATATTTTATTTATCTTTGTATTCTTTTGAAATACCTACAACAGAATTATAAATATTACTTTCTTGAATTAAGTTACATTTTGATTGAGTTATATTTTGAAGAAAAAGAGAAAATGAAGAGTGAAACTCTACACTCATTCGGGCACCTGCTTGTCATTGGTCATATTGGCAGTAGCTAGAGGTAGACCGGCCAAGACTTGGAGAAAACCAGACAAGGCCAGAGTTAGGATCACAATATTAGGACTGGTTTCCACCTTAACTTGGGAAGCAGAATTCTTTGAAAAACACAAAGCCCGTTGTCAAGAAATCTTGTGGTAGGAATCCGACAAAATTAGGACATGATGCTGAGTGAAAAGAAGAACTAGGTCATAAAGGACAAGGAAAAGAAAGAGCCATAATCCAGGAAGGCCACTTGTTTAAAATGTGACATATGTGATTTGAGCACTGAAGTCAGCCAGCCTATGAAGAGAGAATGTTGTCCTGTGGCAGGTCTCTTAATTAGACGGTAGGGAGAGTGGTGAGGCATGTTCACGGTGTCCTTTAAGATTCAGCTTACACTTACGGACCATCTTAAAAGAAAGGAACAGACACCAATACACAGTCACACACACACACACAAACACACACACACAATTTTGAATGTACTTTAAAAGTATTGTGAACCCACCAAAGGACTCCCTAGAAATGTCTGGTTCTTAGGCATGACCCTATTTCATGCTTATATATTTTTGAAAGCAACAACACATAGGATTACTGGCCACAAGTTCATTCCAACTCCTAACAAACAAGGTTTTTAGCGGTCCTTTTGCCTTAAAGTCTTAACTAAACCAAAGCAATGCTATTTACCTGGTCTAGCTAGTATGTCATCCAGTTTATTTGGTAGGAGAAAAATAATTAAGTTCTGTAGTGATTGTCTCCAAAATTTTTCTATTATATGTTTCACTAGTAAAACATTTTTATCACATTTCTTATATGTGCATATTTATTTATTTATAAATTATATGAAGGCACTATTTTTTTTTAAATTTTTTTTATTTATGATAGTCACACAGAGAGAGAGAGAGAGAGAGAGAGAGAGAGAGGCAGAGACATAGGCAGAGGGAGAAGCAGGCTCCATGCACCGGGAGCCTGACGTGGGATTCAATCCCAGGTCTCCAGGATCACGCCCTGGGCCAAAGGCAGGCGCCAAACCGCTGCGCCACCCAGGGATCCCATATGAAGGCACTATTGAGTGATGTATTATGTATATACAATACATAAACCAAAGTAGAAATTTAAAACATAGGATAAAATAAGATATCAAGAAGTTTTAATATTTTCTTTCCACATTCCAAAGGATTGTCTTGTCTTGTACACTGGTGAGGTAAAGTTACCCTGTCTAGAAAATGCCAAATTTTAAGATGATTCTTGAAAATCCATGTGTGGGAACAACTAGCAGATGGGGTTATTTTTATAGTAATGCCTCATTTTAAGAAAGTATGATATGCATGTCAAAGTCTAAATTTACAAGATAGGTTAAATATAGTATAATTTATATTTCAGTGAGTGTCTATTTCTTTGACCTTCTTGAAGGCAAACTGGATTTTTTTATCTTTATATTCTAAATACCTAGACTATATAAAAGGATTCTTCACAGAATTGGTTTTTAAGTTTTGTAAAATATCTAATATAAGGTTTGATTTTACAAAATCAGTTTTCAAAAAACTGTTCAGTTCCCTGTTTATTTCCAAAGACAGCCAATCTCCTATTCTATTCTTTTTTTTTTTTTCTTGGCGTTTTAAACTTTTTTCTTTTTTTCTTTTTTCATTTTTTTTAAAATTTAAATTCCATTTGCCAGCATATGGTATAATACCCAATGCTCATCATATCAAGTGCCCTCCTCAGTGCCCATCACTCAGTCACCCCATACCCCCTACCTCCCCTTCAACAACCCTTTGTTTCCCAGAGTTAGGAGTCTCTCTCATGGTTTGTCTCCCTCTCTATTTTTTCCCACTCAGTTCCCCTCCTTTCCCTTATAATCCCTTTCACTATTTCTTATATTGCATGTATGAGTGAAAACATATGATGTTGTCCTTTTTTATTGAAGTATAATAAAGGTACAATGTTATATTAGTTTCAGGTATACAATATAATAATTCAATAATTCCATATGTTTTTCAGTGCTTATCAGGACAAGTACATTCTCAATCCCCTCTACTTCACCCATCACCCTCTGTATTTAAGAGTCTGGTTTTTTGTTTGTCTCTTTGATTGTTCATTAGTTCTGTTCTACTTTCTTATCAGGTTGAACTCTAAGAATTCTTCAGATGTGCTGTGCTGCCTCTTGCCCTGTGCCTTTACCCATTCTGACCTATTGTCCAGGAGTAGCTTTCCCCTGTCCCATCCTTCAAAACTTAAGTCTATCTTCTCTTCCTTGGATCAGTCTTCATTGAGCCCAAATGCCCTCTATAGCTGCACCTATATAAGCTCAGCCACCTCCAACCTAGCATGTCCACATCAGACCATTTACTTTCTTTTTCACTTCCCACTCCCACACTGTGGCCCTAAAAAGTAGTATTAACAAAAAGAGCTTTCATTTAATGTTGCCACTAGGCTATGTCCTTTGCAATTATTCTTCACTGAAGGCACTCTGTGTGGGGTTGTGTGTGTGTGTGAAAGAAAGAATTTTCACTTAATTTTTCCCCATATTCTCCACTAATTTATATTTACATGGTCATTAGAGAATGCATAATAGACAAAGGATGTTCAAAAGTCTCATTAACTACAGCTGTGTCAGTAGCAAAAGTATGAGATGAATAAACAGTCTACTCAATACATTAGAAAAAAACACATTAAACATCAGCTTTTGAAACTTTTTAACTGACAATCTCAACTTCTTGTGTCAATTTGCACCAATGATAGTCTTTGAAAAACTGTTTATCAGAGTCGTTTATTTCTCTCTTCCAACGATTTGTATGTTCTTCTTACTAGCATTGAAGTCTAAATGGAGAAACATTAATAATATTTTGTTTATGAAGACAAGTGGGTTGACTCTAATAAAAATATTGATTCATGTCTTGCTTCTCAGTAAGAAATGCCACCCATGAAGCCTGCTGGCACTTGCTTCTAATAATAATATAATTTCAAGAAAGCCAGGAAAAGTACATACTTCACTTGCAAAAGTGTGAATTATTTATTTTTCTTCACACAAAAGAAATATAAAATGCATCAATGTTCAACTTTAGCTGAAAACCATTTAACAGCAAATTTTTACCTAGACTATGTAAAACATTAAAAGTGCTTGCTATATCTTAACATAGACTGTAAGCATGTATATCTCTTTCTATAAAGTGTGGATGTAAGACTTAAAATCTAAAAAAAGGTAAAGCATTAAAAAATAAATAATCAGCTTTTATTTAGTTAGCTATTCTTTTTTTAAAAAAAGAATGGATTCACTTATGCTATACAGATTCAAATCTTCCTCTTCCCCACAAAAACATATCCTATTTATGTAGGTTTTTTACATAGTGCAGGTGGAGCTGATAGACAAAAAGGTACATTTTGTAGTTAGTAAAATCATTGCACACACTAAGTTTCCCTCTCTTGCCAGTCTCATCAGAGAGGAGGTCTGTTTAGTCACGTGGTTAACATCTGGAAGCCACTCTGGGTAATAGCTACCACCAATTTGTTGCTTATTCAGAGAAGGCATACCGAATGGAAGTAGAGAAGGCAAATCCCATGTTTCCTTTGATTCACATACATAGACTCTAATCTTATTATTGTCTTAAGCCATTCAATTGATCAACGTGAAGACAGAACTATCAATAAATATGTTCTTCATCTTAAAGCAAACTTCCAGAAAACATAAAAATGTACAGCAAATGAAATCTTTTGATTGTTTCAGTTCATGCAGGACATGATTTTGATTTGACCCATGGCCCTGGCCATAAACACAGGGTCCATGCATTTTTATCGAGTTGTGCTCTGTGTAAAGCACCGTGTTTCTCTTATAAAATTATTTAGGGGATTTGTTCAGGGACATCTCAGTGGCTCAGTCAGTTAAGCACCAGCCTTCTGCCCAGATCAGGATCCAGTCCTGGGCTGGAAGCCCCATGGACATCAGGTTCCCTGCTTAGTGGAAAGTCTGCTGCCCCCCACCCTCCACCCCTGAAATCTTTAAAGAAAAAGGGAGGGATGCCTGGGTGGCTTAGTGGTTGAGCATCTGCCTTTGGCTCAGGGTATAATCCCGCAGTGCCAGGATCGAATCCCGCCTTGAGATCCTTGTGCAGCCTGCTTCTCCCTCTGCCTATGTCTCTGCCTCTGCCTCTCTCTCTGTGTCTCTCATGAAAAATTAAATTAAAAAAAAAGAAAAGGGGACTTGTTCATTTTTGAGTAAGGAAAAAAGAAGGAGAAGGAAAATACAGAATGTGATATTGAAACTTCTTAAATGTGTTCTGCAGATCTCTGAGATATTTCCAATAGAGTCAATCCAAGAAACTTCTCTGAGGACTTCATTTAAAAGATTCATATGACCTCCCCCCTCAAAAAATAACAACCCCCCCCAAACAACACAGAATACTGTAAAGAACCAAATTTTTTTTTCTTTTAGATCGTATAACATTAGAAGAAAAGAGCATTCTTTACATTCAAAGGTTATGCTAATTATAGAAATTATTTTGGTATCTGAAGCTCAAAATGAAGCGCTTTGAAGAAAAAACTTTAATTTGTGGCTATGACTGCTGTTCTTAGAGGTTGTCATTGTTTATAATTATTGTCTTTTTTTGACCTGTGGTTGACTAAATCATTTCCTCGAAAGATGTCACCACATTCCACACTTCTACATTCCAAGTTTTTCTGCTGAAGTTTCTTGCCCACCTCCCACATTGTTTGAAGAAGTGCTGTATTGCCTCTCTAATAAGAGTGTTTCTGTCAGGCCCTGCTGTTTGTGGTTGATTTACTTTAAGCTCACCTAAGCCTTTTGAGTATTTTGTGTCTAGCCCTGTGAAAGTTGTATTGTGATGACCATCATTAGAATTCAAGTGGATGAAAAAAACTCATTGTAAGTGATACCAAATTGGTGATTACTCACATATCCAGACGTCTCATGTGAATGTAAAGTTGTCCAATATTCACCACTTTCCAAATTTGAAGAGTCCAACCAAATCTTTAAGAAGAAAGCTGTAATAATCCTCTCTTCTAGCATGAAATCAGAAATCAGTGCTACTGTCCTAGATATGATGTGGAGATATAGTGAACTACCGTCACAATTGCAGTCATCCTCAAAGTTCAACCAGATATCAAAACTTTAGTAACTATTACCCAAGTATTGGTAGTAGAAACTTTTTATTAAACTTAGCCAAATTAGGTAAAATGTTAATAGCACTGATAGATCGACAAGTCTGTATTCTTAAAGACCTTCTGTTTTCCTTTGTGTGGCTCAGAGTGTATTGCAGCAGGATGATGAGAAAACAGATAGATGTTATAGCCATCTACCTAATAGTTAGAACCTATTACAATTCACCAAAATCCTTCTTGTTCTTACCATTTTGATGTATGTAGTTGTAAACTGAGTGGTAACCCAGTAGTAGCAATGACAGGAGAATAGATTCATTCTTGAAAGCCATCTGCCATTTGCAGAATTTGGATTTGTTGGAGAGGGAAATACACCAGTGATGCATTTTATTAAATTATGGAACATAAAAATGGTAAAATGACTCAGCTCATGTAATTGTAAGTTTCAACTTATCCTATAAAATATACTCAAATATTTTTGGGAATTTGAAGGTCACTTTTCAGTGGCTTCTTCATGTAATTACACATTTTAAAAGCTGTGATCAGAATTCCCTCACTTCATCCTATTATTTACTAATAAGCATACAATTTGGACTACTCAGATGGTATGTTTCCCAAATGTTAGTAATGCTTTTTGGTTTTCTCAATTAGTACTTATTGTCTTTACTGATGACTACAGTAAGTATTATTTGATGCCATGAGTATTTGATTATATAGACTATCCCTAATGTACTATGTTAAACACTGTTGGTGAATGACAGATACATAAAACGTTGGTCCTACCCTCAAGGATTTTACATTTAGTAGAGAGACAGAAGGTGTACATACTTGTAATATAAGATAAATACTAAGAGCTACTATAAAGAGTGATAGGTAAAATTTTAGCAAGCTCAGAGGAGAAAGGATATGCTTTTAGATATGGAAAAATCAGGAAGACATAGGAAGAAAAGACAACCACAGTTCTCTAATTTTACAATCAGAAACTCCTGGTCATTGGACTCTTAAGAACACCTAGAGGCCTAAGCTCTCTCCTCCCTTTTTCACTGGAGTTCAATATGCACCTTTATAGGGAAGAACTGTTCCTGACAAGGTACCCTTTTGCCTCTCTCTCTCTCTCTCTTTCTCTCTTTCTCTCTCTCTCTCTCTCTCTCTCTTTCTCACTTTGTGGTTCTGGCTCTATCAGGCTGATTTCTAGTCCCTGAATAAAGGGATTTCTTCTCATGATAAATTTAGGATATCTGCTGTAATGGCAGGATTCTCATGATTTAGTGGGCCTATAGAACTGGGAAATGGTAAATTTGCAATAGATGTTTGCTGGCTGAGTGCTGAATGAATGGCTAGTGAGTGACGAGTGAGTGAGTGAATGGCCATCAGCTAGGAAGCAAACCATCCCAAGAAAAACAACTTGATCCTGATGATATTATTTAATGTAAATTACGCAAGAGCACTTAGCCTCACTCTCTGAACTTTATTATAGTTATTCAATAAATATTTGTTGAATGTGATGTTCCTTAAAGTGCTCATTTTGTGCATTCATATTACAGTATTTCTACTATTGGGGAAAACTCAGTCTCCTTGTAAAAGGGATAATCCTCTTTCACTACTGGATAAATAGATCATTATGCAGTGTTTCCAACAGCTTTCCTAGAAATGACCCCTTTGAGGTTCAAAAAGGAACAAAAAGTGATTAGATTTTATAAATGTTATGCCACTTCTTATTACATATAGTATTCAATAAAAAGAAAATCCCACAAGACAATTCTGTTTGCCCCATGGGTCTAATACCATAAAATCTCATTCTTACAGCATCTACATTTTGGCATTTGTTTGTCAAAAATGGGGTGGAGGTAAAAGTAATCTTTTTGCCAGTTTATGTGATGCCATAAAGCAGCATTTTTCATTTTTCAACACTTATTAGCTCAGCTCCCCAGCTGTGTAGCACCACGCCCTGGTGTGAAATTGAGAGGGAGAACTCTGACAAGTTTATATTGGCCTAAATTTATAGCTTTTCTTTAGGGTGGGGGAAGGGTGTATTTTTTTTTTTTTTAAAGAGGACATTATAGTTACATGATTTTGTATCCCACAACTTCTGTAACATAGCATAATGGCTTATGAAAACGACTGTTAGTATATCATGTTTGGCTCCCCTAAACAAATGTTAACAGCTATGTACTTAGAAGACAAGTGAAGCAGAAAGTTAATTAATTAAATGTTAATTAATTATTAGTTAATGAGTTGATTGATCCATTTAATCTAAGAGTTTTTATATCCTGCAAAATATAGATATCTCAGGGCCTTGTATGGCAAATATGTACAAAGTTGTGAGGAAAAAAACAAGCTCAAACTCTGCTTAAATAGTAGGATTCTGATGTAACTCTTCATACAATCACTTCAGATCTCTATTTCTCTTGTTTTCTGGAGGGCAATTTCAAAAAGACAAAGTAAGTTGATTTCACAGAAAGTTTGGTAGACTGGCAGAAATGGGTTAAAACAATTACTGTGGTATGATGTAGCACATTAAAATGAAATGATTGACTACAAGCTAAAAATTTTAAGATAAACAAACTTGATCCTTGGCTTCTACTTTCCTGCTCTCACACACACCCTTACACATGACAAACCAGGGGGAGATTCTTAAAGCATTTTTAAGATCCATCTTGAGTGAGACAGTACAAGTAAACTCAGATAAAACTCTTAATATTTATGTTTTGTGAAAGGCTTAAAAACCAACACAAAATCAGGCTTTCAGTCTTCTTCTAAGTAGTGCTTCACATTGGAAGGTGAGTGGAAGAACAGCCTGTACAAGTCTTAAAGTTAAAAAAAAAAAATCCCCAAATTCTCCCAGCTGTGGTGGGAGGGAAGATCCATGTGTTAAGACTTGCATGATGCCCAGGCTGGCACTGATAGTGAGTAGGTACCTTCATGTGCTGTCAGAGTAGACTGAAAGCAGCTTTATTAGCTTGATGGTTTAGTTTGTGCATGTAAAATGCAAAGGAACAAATGTAAATCTTCAAAAATAATCCTGGAAATCCAGGCCCATCTTGAATTAGGTGAGTTCCTTTAATCTTTATTATCTTATTCCAGTTGGAAAGCCAGGATGCTGGACATTGCAGCAGGCATTTAAAAAGTGACATTAATTTTATTGCCAAGTGAAAATACTTTTCTGTAGAAATAAATGAGACATCTTTAAGAGAGCTCACTGAAGCCCAAATTCCATCTTTTAACTGTGAGATACAACTCAACTGCCACAGTAGGCAAATGAAGCTGGTATGTAACCACTGATGACAGACCCTTTGTGGAGTAGAGGGAATTGCATCTGGAAAGAGGAAGGAATGGTTTCATACATGGCACCTGGTCCTTTGGACAAAGGAAGAAAATAAGAATCATCGCTCAAATAAAAATCATGTGGGCAAGGGCATCTGGGTGACTCAGTGGTTGAGCATCTGCCTTTGGCTTAGGTCATGATTCTGGGGTCCTGGGATCAAGTCCTGCATCAGGCTCCTGCTTATGTCTCTGCCTTTCTCTCTGTATCTCACATGAATAAATAAATAAAATCTTTAAAATAAATCACGTGGGCAAAAGTTATATGCTGGTCTTCTCACCCAGCTTTTATGTGTAGACCTTATTTTGCCTTGGGAAGATAAAACGCTAACTTTTAGAAACATATTTCAGATCAGTGTTGATTTTTTTAAATAGAAAAGGGACATGGTCATGTATGTAACAAGATAGGTCTAGCAACACAGAAATACCATTAGGGCTGATACATGGAGTAGACTGAAAGAGATAGAGACTCTTGAAGGAAGGACTCATTAGATGTCTTTTGCAATAAACTAGGAAGATTCAAGAATTACCTGAATTTAGGTTTTCAGGATGAAGGTGAGAGCAGTTTGGAAGGGTAGAATGAGTAAAGACTTGGTTACCCACTGGACTTAGAGGTGTGGTATAGGAAATAGTCTCAGATGACTATCTCCACAAGTATTCTGGTGAAGCTATTAACAAATATAAAGAAGATAGAGGAAGGAGCAAGTGAAAACACTGCGTTCAGCTTTCTGTAGGTTATTTGAAGCGTCAGCAGAAATTTGGGGCGGCCAGGGTGGCTCAGCAGTTTAGCGCCACTTTCAGGGCTTCACACACCTCCCAGGGCGTGATCCTGGAATCCCCGGATCGAGTCCCACGTCGAATGGAAAAAAAAAAAAAGAAAAAAGTATAAGAATGGGATATTTTAGCTCTTCTTTATGACTGCTGCATTTGGATGGAATGAACAACCTAAAAACATGAGGAGTTGCATGAGTAGATTGGCACTGGCTTTCCTACGGGCTCCCTGCATGGAGCCTGTTTCTCCCTCTGCCTGTGCCTCTGCCTTTCTGTCTCTCTCTCTCTCTCATAAATAAATAAAATATTTAAAAAAAGAAATTTGATGACTTCTAGAAATATGGGTCTAAAGTTTAGATTGAGGATGGAAGTAAATTGAAGAGTAATCAGAATACAAGAATCACATAAAACTATAGGAATCAAAGTAATCATCTTGAAAGAATATTAGTAATAGAAAGAGAGAACTTAGGAATAATTTTCATAAAGACCCATGTTTAAAGGCTAGGCCAAAGAAGAGTAATCAGTGAAAAACTCTCAGGAGAAATCTTGAGGGTAGAAGGAAATACAGAGGTATGTCATGAAAGTGAAGGTGTAGGCAAACAACTGTGGAATGCTGTACAAGGATGGAATGAGGCCATTGAATTTGGCAGGTAGGAAAGAGTAACTAGCAACATTTTTGTTTTTTGTTCTTTTTTTCTTTTTAGTGTTATTGAGATATAATTGACATACAACATTGTGTAAGTTTAAAGTGTACAGCATAATGATTTGACTTAAGTATATTGTGAAATGATTGCCACAGAAGTTTAGTTAACATCCATCATTTCATATAGGCACAACCCCCCACTTTATTGTGATGAGAATTTTAGGATTTACTCTCTTAGAAACTTTTAAATATACCATAAGTGTTAACTTTAGTCATCATGTCATACATTCCTTCCCCAGCACTTATTTATCTTACAACTGGAAGTTTGTACCTTTGGATCAGTTCATCTGTTTCCTCCATTCCCCATCTCTGGTAATCACAGATCTAATACCCTTTTCTTTTCTTTTCTTTTCTTTTCTTTCTTTTTTTTTTTTCTAATACCCTTTTCTATGAGTTTGTTTGTGTTTAGATTCCACTGATAAGTGAGATCCTGCAATATTCGTCTTTTTCTGGCTGACCTATTTCACTTAGCATAATGCCTTCAGGGTCCATTCCTGTTGTTGCAAATAGCAGGATTTCTTTCCTTCTTGTGGCTTAATACATTGTGTATGTATATATGTACATACATACAAAACTGCTTTTTTTTGAAAGCAGTTTCAGTAAAACAGTGGGGTAGGAGTTAGATTGCAGTGGCTCAGGTTGGGAATTAAGAATAAAAATGGGAACATAGCTATTCCTTTAACAAGTTTACTTGCAAAGCCAAAAAGGAAACAGGGACATTTTAAAATATGGGGATGCTGGGGCACTTGGGGGCTCAGTCGGTTAAGTGTCTGACTCTTGATTTCAGCTCAGATCATGATCTCATGGTTCATGAGATTCAGCTCCCCATCAGGCTCCATGCTCAGCTCACAATCTGCTTGAGATTCTCTCTCTCTCCCTCTTTCTCTGCCCCACACCCCACTCATGCTCTCTCTCTCTCTCTAACATAAATAAATCTTAAAAAAAAATATGGGGATGCTTTGAGCATGTTATAAATTGACAAAAGAAGCTAAGGGAGAGGATGAACTAGAACAGTGGAACCCAAAGAAGATGGAAGGAGAAGGGATTGGCAGCCATGGAGAGTTAAGGGCACTCTTCCTCTAAGACTAGGGAGAAATATAGGCAAATCTGAATGTGACAATAGTGATACTGAACAAGATTATATCTTCTGATGGCAATTTGCAGAGAATGAAAGGAAAAGGGAACAGGTTAGGCACTTAAACTCTACAAAAGACTTAAAAGAAAAGGAAGCTGAGTGAGAGTAGGGAAAGATTTGCTAAATAGTCATAAATGCAAATAGAAAATTTAAAGGAGCTAATTAATCTACATTGTCATCAAATTTGTACCAGTAGCTACTGGAAATAAAAAAACAAAAACAGAAGGACTAAACAATTTATTGAATCAGCACTGGAGATAGCAAGGCTGGAGGTCAAGGTGAGGTGGGACTATTGATCAGGTTGATGAGAATGTGATACTATATAGGCCGAACAAGGAAGGAATTGAGCCAAGAAAGGGCAAATAAACTGGAAAACTAATGAGAAGATAAAGCCAACAGGTCTCCAACCAGGTGTCTGAGCCAATTTCTTTGAGCATGAGGGAATATGAGAGATGGAAGGATAGCAAGAGACATCTAAAAAAAAGAACAAGGGTTAATTATTTCAGAGGTAGAAAATTATTATGTAGAGTAGTGTAGAAGACTCTCTGAGGAAGTAGGACTGAGCAGGGTCTTTAAGAGTTGGTAGTTCTGATGGTGTGTAAGAGGAAGGACATTCTGTGACCAAAGTCAAAGGGGAAGCTGGGACAGGCTGAAAGAGTAACCATGACACAGGAGAAGGAGGAGGTGCAGCTAGAAAGGAAGCAATGTGCACATTGACCTGTCTTGAATAATAGCTATGTTGGGATTTACAAGAAAAAGGAAGGGGCACCTGGGTGACTCAGTAGTTGAGAGTCTACCTTTGGCTGAGGGCATGATCTTGGATCCTGGGATCGAGTCCTGAATCAGGCCTCCCACGGGGAGCCTGCTTCTCCCTCTGCCTATGTCTCTGCCTCTCTCTCTCTTTCTGTGTCTCTCTTGAATAAATAAATAAAATCTTAAAAAAAAGAAAGAAAGATGGACACATTAATTGAGCAACATCATAGGGAGTTGAAAAACCCATTATGGGGTTAGTGCTTCTATCTAGTGAACAATTGGGAACCAGAACAAAATATTAAGCAGGTGAATGCCATGAAGAAAGTAATGTTTTAGGCATATTTACTTAGAAGAAGACTGGGGGAGGGATCCCAGCAGGGAGAAGTCTGCCCAGGGGTGTCATGGAGAAGACTCAGGTGACAGGAAATGGGAGATCTGAGAGCTGGAGTCATGACACAAATGGACACAGCTTCAGTTAAGGGGTGTTTTGACAACAAAATAGATGCAGGGAACACACAGAAGGAAGCAAAAAATGCTTCTGAAGTTTTAAGGGCAGGCCACCAGCACGCAATCCTACTACAGAGGGACGTGGGGAGACAGGGAAGGAGGACCAGAATGGGGATGGGAGAAAGAGGTGTGTGTACACAGGAGAGAAGATCTAACCCAGTGCTTCCTGTTTGTGCTGTGAAAATTAAATTTCGTATGAAGCCACAGGATGTCAAAAGCTTATAAACAGAGTTATTTTCATGCTATTTCCTTTATTAAAACTGACATGGGACAGAGCGGGTACACTGTTGAGAGACGTCAGTAGCAGGCATCAACTTGGCAAGGAGAAGCCAGAAGTTGGGTGGCTCCTTTCGTCACGGGGAGCAAAGGCTTCTGGTGAACAGGCTCTGTTAATGATGGCTGTGTTCCAATTAAAAAACCTTTAAGGGAGGATAATATGAAAAAGACTGTTTAATCACACCTTGATTTTTTTCATTCACAGCTGCACATGGGTAGCAGGACACCATGCTGGGAGTACTACCTTTGATTGCAAAGCATAAAATTTTTACAGGCTTTTTTTTCCTAATAAGTGAAAATTTGGGGTCTCGTCTATGTTTCATTTGGGTAATAATCCAGGACAAAATAGTCCAAAATGCATAAATGAACCCAGTTAAAATATATTTAAAAAATCATCTTTGATGGTTCTTAGTTATTTAGGTTGTGGAAAAATGTGGATTAGTGAATATTTTAAATGAACTTTACTGTGTAATAGATTTTAAACTGGGCTAGATAGATCAGTAGTAACCAAAAGTAATGAAAATATGTCTTGAAATAGTTATTTGATGGCAGAAATATAACAGTATTTTATTATATTCTTGGAATTAATTTTTTTTCTAAAATATTTCCTTTAAGTTTATTTTCATAGAACATTTTTTTAAGAGCATGCTCTTTTATAATTATGTAGAAGTATGCTATACAAGGGGAAACAGTCTCTGGACTGTAAATAGATTTTTGTTCTCATTATTGGACCATCAAATGTGAAAATAAATGTTGCCAGTAATGGCTTGTGTTTTCTGTATGCGAAGTATGATTAACATAATTTTTCCCCAGACAGAGTATGATTTACAGAATTTTAAAGTTAGTCCTGAATTTAGAATCTCTGATTCTTTAGTGAACTCTAAAGTCATTGAAATACCTTTTGTGATTCTTTATAGAATAAGCAGTAGGAGTGGTGCATTAATTCCTGAGGGCCACCACAACAAATTACCACAAACTGGGTTACTTAAAAAGACAAAGTTTATTTTCTCACAGATTTGAAGGTCAGAAGTCTGAAATCAAAGTGGGAGCCATCCTCCCTCCCAAGGCCCTAGCTCCCAGTGACTCCTGGCAATCCTTGGTGTTTCTTGGTTTGTTCTGCATCATTCCAATCTCTGCTTCCATCTAACCATGGCATTCTTTCCTGTGTCTCTGTTTCCTCTGTGCCTGGGTATCTCTGTGCCCAAATCTCCCTGTCCTTTCTTTGATAAGGGTTCCTATCATTGGGTTTCATGCCCACCCTAAAACCAGGATGATTTTATCTAAAAATTTTTAATAAATTTCTACACCTGCACAGATCCAATTTCCAAATAAAGTAACATACTGGGAGGACAATATTCAACCCGCTACTATGGTCATGATGATGTCACAATCTTGCATTATTCATGCCTTAAAAGTTGTCGGACAGATCAATTGTAGAGGGGAAGACCTACTGGGGTGATTGGCCAAAAATGTGGAGACCTCAGGATATGGCACAGGAAGTGATCTTGGTCCTTGCATGACATTGCATACGGACCTGCAGCAGCCTCATAGTCTTTCATGGCTTACAGCATCCCCTGGCTCTGATATGCATGGGAACAGAATCACCAAGTTCTATCCTGATATCAAAACTGAATCACCAGCTACTAGACTAGACCACAGAACAGGTAAAGCAAGAGTGGAACAAACCAGTCTAGCTCTTTATTCAAAGGCATTTGTTTCTTAACAGATACCACTAATAGTCCATTACTCCCATACAAGATGTGTTTTCTCACTAGCCTCACACACATCTTGAGGCCGGTGGGCAAAGTGGGGTTCAGTGACATGTAAAAGAACATGCTTCTCATCAGTGACTTTGGCAAGTGCTTCATGAACAATGTGTTTGGTTCGAGGCTCTGGCTAGGAGGTCCCTGAAACATAGAGGTTTGCTGACTCCTGGTCCAGTGCCATTAATTACATCATATGCCTTATGCAGTAGTCACCATGGAGTGGAGCTTCTAGTCCTAGAATCTCAGTTCCTCTGTTGACCTTTCTGAGCCTCAGACATTTGTATGTAGAATGAGAATAATAATAGCAACTCTTTTGTAGGTTTGTGGTAAAGATTAAATCAGTTTACACAAGTGTTAAGAACAGTGCCTGATGCATAGCAGGCATTTAAAAAAAGTTGAGTTATTCAGTTGAACAAGTGTGTATATAATCTTTAACCTCAGGAGGATGATGATGATTATTAATACTGACATATTTGCCTGGTACTTGTAATTTTGGGGAATCTTCATACAGTCCTTTCAAAACCCTTCAATTTAGTCAATATACTTACAGGCTAGAAAAAAAGTGGATATAAGAAAACTTAGGGGACTTGTTGGGGATACACAGAATTAATGGCATAATTGTACACTCAAATCTAAGTTACCTGGCCTATAGGCTACACCTTATACATTAAAGGTGTGTGTGTGTGTGGGGGGGAATGTTGGTGGATAGTAACTCTATACCAGGCTTCCGTGATGTGGAAAACTGAACCGAGACGCATCCTGTGTAATAGAAAATAGACTGATTTAAAGGTCAGAAAACCTGTGTTTTAGCCTCTTCTCTGCCATTTGAGCTAGAAAATTATAACCATGCTTCTGCCAAGCATACTGGATAAAATGAGATGAATCTTAACTCCTCAAGTCCAAGTGATGCCTTTCAAGTGCCAGAGCTCTGAGTTGTAACATGTAAATCCCTTCTTCATTTGCTGAGTCTGTACTTTCTGGAAAACGACAGTCTGACTTATAGAGAAAACGTGTTTGTATAACGTGTTGGTTGCCATGTGTTCAGATGTTCCCATGTGCTGTTGTTGATGCAGTGGGAATGGGGCTTTTAAATGTTGATACTATGAAAATGTAATGCGATTGGACTTGGACAGGTGCCTGAACCAGACCACCCATCATATTTATTTTGCTGCCAAGGAGGTCAAACAAATTCAGTTGGAGGCTTTGAACTTTCTTGATAGTGAATAATTCACATTTCGTTTTGAATGCATGCTGAGTTATATTGAAATATTCATGCTGAAAGTTACTTTTTGGTGCATATTTTTTCAAAGACTTTTCCCTTTGTGAAGTTTATGTTTAGTATTTGCTTTTAAAAAAATAATCCTACCTTGTTGAGGGAAAGAGAACACAACTCCCCCCACCCCCCCTTTTTTTTTCAAACCTTACCTTGGAACTTTAGTGTTCAAGGCCATCACTCAAAAGAATGATCTGCTTTATGTGCTTTCCTGTTTTGTTCACTAGATCCAGTGACCAGACTCTGGCTTATTCCTATTACTTTTTATCCTTTTAGGTGCTTTTCGGTGTGATTTGCAGGAAATTCTCCCACCAGAGACCCGTATTATGCCTGGCATACAGGAGGCATTCAGAACATTTGATGACTAGAAGTGTGTGTCTATCTCAATGACACAGGTAATTCTGGGTTTTAGTTCTCTTTTAAACCTGTTTCCCTTGACTACTGAGATCAAAGTTCTTCATATCTTATTGAAAGGAAGCTGCCTCAGAAGGACATATTTGACATTATATCACTCTTGTTGATGACAACTGGGTATCACAACAGAAAAGAAGGTGAATGGATCTCAATCCTTCCTATTCAGAGGACTGAAGTGTGAAGTGCCTATCAGCACCTCCTCTGGCTGAACCCTTGGACCCTAAACCCAAGTCAGTGACTTTTCCCAACCCCCCAGGGAACTGCATTCTCTTCAGGCTGGTGAGAATGACTTAGTCTGGAGTCTGTATTTCCATATTTGTTTCATTTTGATAAATTTCGTATAACGTGGGCCAGCATCAAGGCATATAAGAAGTTCCTTGCTCCTACTTTGTCATGTGTCCACAAGGAAGAATATACTATGTTTTTCTAAAATCACATTTTTATTTATGCACTATATGGAATCTTTAATTCCACTTAGATATCTCGCCTTTTGTCTAAACTTCCCTGTAACTCTCAATTTTCCCCTACACTTAGAACCCAAGTCCCCTGGGTGACAGCTCAGATCAGCCAGAGCCATAAACTCCCAGAATGACATTTGTGATTGGGGTGTAATGGGTGTATGAGCAGCTCAGCAACCTGCTGTTAAGGAAGAAGCTATCATAGCATATCTTCACAATGGCTTTTAATAGCTCGCAGCCACTGAAGCACATCATTCATTTTTTTCTCAGTGAGAAGGCTTCTTTTTATGGCAGCACAGTGATCTTTTTCTCTCTTGAACTCCTTAGAACTTTGTTTGTTCCCACCTTCTCCTGTCAGGCAATTTAACCCAGTGGTTAAGTGGTTAGAACCACATTGCTTGGTTTTGAATTCAGGCTCTCCCATTTACTAATTGTGTTGACCATGGGCAGATGACTTATCCTTTTTTGTGTCTTTGTTTTCTTATCTGTAAAATGGACCTACTAACAGTACTTCATAAATAGGGGTTAAGACGAAGATTAAATAAATAAATCTATATACAACATGCTTACAACAAAGCCTGGCATGTCATAAATACTCAATATGTTGTAACTGTTATTACAATCTACTTTCAATTGGCCCCTACCCTACTCCCGCACCACTACAGTAAGATCCCTACTGTCAGATTACCACATTGACCAGAATCCCTTGGTGAGCTTATTACTGAGAGAGTCAATAGGTTTGAAGTGGAGCCCAATAAAGTACATTTACACAAGGTCTCAAAAGAGCGAATGATTCAAATGGTTCACAGATGACATTTTCAGAAAGCTCTTCTAGATTTTGGAAAGATACTGCTCTCCTCTTGAGCATTCATTCGCTCATTCGGTGTATGTGTTGAGTGCCTGCTCTGTGAAAAATATCATGCTTGGTGCTTTGGAGGGTCCAAAGTGAATTAAACACTGGTTTTTCTTTTCAAGAAATCAAAGATGTAGTAAGGGAAATACATCACATAAAGATCTTTGAATTTTAAAAAGCAATGAGTACTTCATGTAATTTATAGTTGATCGATGTAATTAGAGAGTAGACCTTGATCAGTTGAGTGAACATAAGAACTGACTTTCTAAACCCATAAGGATACATCTAAGAATCTCAATTAAGAACATGGATTGTAAAAATTTAAGAAAATGGCTTTGAATAAACCATAGAATCACCAGAAAGTTCTCTATAATAGAAATATGAAATAAATAGAAATATGAGGATGCAACTAAGGAAGGTCTAGAATACTTATCAAAGCTGGCTCTAAAAACAAAAAACAAAAAACAAAAAAAACAAAAAAAAAAAACTGGCTCTACATTATGTTAACATTCTCTTTCTTCACCTTTAACAGGTGAACCTTCATTTGCTCCCAATTTGTGACCATTAAGAGCTTTCCCTATGCTGTGTGCATAAGCTATGTTCATAAACTCACCACTAGGAAACTCCTGAGACAGAGATCATGTTGTATCCAACATGCAACCATTTAGTACAGTAGAACGAAGCTATTCTTAGCAGCCTCATTATAAAGGCTAGAATAGAAAAATTTTAATTTTTTCCACTGTTATATTCCCAGCTCTTTGGTGATTGTCTTGTTCACCTCTATAATATATGTTCAGTTACAAGTCACTATGAGTTTCAAGTTACTGGTTTTAACAAGCATGTGTACAACACGTGACTAGCATTTTGCTAATAGGGACCTCAGGCAGTATCTAATTTAATATTGGGATTTCACATGGAGATTCAGAGAGACCTAATGAGTTGTCCAGGGGAAAGCAGCTAAGTTGTTACAGGTCTGGACCTATGCTTCAGATATAGAATGACCAGACCAGGATTTGATTTTTATGTCAGTCAGCTCCAAAAAGTTTTGATTATGCATCCCTATTAGTCAAACAAAACAAAACTATGGCATTTTAATCCTGTTCTTTCAATATCTGTGTACTTATATGTAAAATGTATGTGTACTACTAACTAATGTATTGTTCATATTATACAACATATTTTAAAAGAAAGTTTTAGAAGATGGGGATAAAAATAAATATAAAAAATTATATATATCCTAGGAATTTCTTCCTCTTCCCACTGGAGAGTGAGACCATTCAGACTTTTTATCTTCATAGGGCAGAATGATTTATGTAAACAGGGTAATAAAAAATCCTTAATGATTTAGGTGATGGGCAACACACTTCCCTCTGATGCCTTGTTTTTTACGATACCTTGGGCCAGGAATGTTTCTAAATGGGTGGCTCAGGACCCATTTCCCCACAGTTTTTTTTCACTGTATTTTTTTTTTCCTGATAAGTTAAACCACTCTAGTTTGATAAATGATCAGGACCTTTGCTTATGAAATTTAGAAGGTAGATTTTATGCTCTGTGTTGAAAAGCACTCTTTCTTCTGCAAATACCACACATATCTGTTTCATCTATCTCTAATTCCAGAGTGAACTGATGAAAGGGAGCTGTTTTTCTCCTTAGGCATTTCCTTCGGATTATTCTGGTTTCAGTATGCTAATCCTCTGTTTTTAAGTTTCTTCTACAGAAATTACATATATCTCATAGCCAGAGGATTTTTATTTCTAATTTGCAATGAGTAACAGAAGGAAAGGAATGCCTTTAGACCTAAGATCTTGTTTCCCAAGCCTTCCTTAAAAGTAACAGGGAAGGTGTGGGTTTGGGTAATGGAGTAGTGGGGGTGGGCAGAGAGAAAGTAGACATCAGAGTAAGCAGATTATCTCTAATGTTTTACAGAGTGTTAAGGTCTTTATAAATACAAACCACAGGGTAACTGGGATCTGACAGCTCTTGGAGGAGTGCCCGTGAAGGAGGAGGAGGAACAGGAGGTGTGGTTGCTAATTTCCAAAAAACAAGATGTCAGCCATTTTAATGAGAAAAATAAACCCCCACGGGGTGATAGACTAATGGCAGGGAGCAACTAGCCAGTGTTGGGACTAACCATTTTTCATGAAGTACTCAGACATAGACCTTTTGTGTATTTTTTCCCAAACTTGGAGAGATGTGTCCCAGTGCTTTATCAAAGATGCTGGGGTTAGACTAGAATACCAAGGAATAATTAGCTTGATGACAGTAGTCATTAAATAGATAATTTTACACTTATTCCCCTATATCCTGGACAGAGTTAGGTAAAAATTTCTGTGTCATTTTCTCCCTGCATAAATAAACAAATTGTAGTGAGTGGGTCCTGAGAGATTGCAGAATTACCCTGCTTGCTACTCTTAATTTACTACACAGAGAGAAAAGCCTCCCTTCCTTGAAATGCTTTAGAATTTCCTCTAAATAGAAGAGTTAATATTTAATGTTCTAGTGCATGACTGGTGTCCCAAATAAACAGAACTGGATAGTTGGTTTTGAGATTGGCCAAACTGCATGCAAAAGCATGGTTTGAGGGCAAAGGAAAGCAGGCATACCTAAGTGCGTGCTGGGAGGGAGAGAGGGTTTGGGACTTGTGTCTACTTCTGCATATGCTTTTTATTTATTTTTTTGATTATTCTGATTTCAGTATGCTAATTTTTAAGTTTCATCTACAGAAATTTTTAATTTCATCTACAGAAATTACTTATATCTCACAGCCAGAGGATTTTATTTCTAATTTCTTAAATTTATTTCTAATTTGAAATAGAGTAGCAGAAGGTAAAGAATGCGTCTGGATTCCCTTGATGAGCAGGCTCCCAGGGCACTTATAGCACTTACCTAGGCCTGCATAAACCAACAGAGCTGACAGGGTGGCATCTAGTCCCGAACTCAAACACATTTTGCACCATCAAAGGCTTATATTCTCTAAAATAAAAGTGACAAGAAATAGAGTAAACTATCAGAATAATTCCTCCCAGCTGCAAGATTTGGAGCAAGGCGCCGTCAAAGGCACAGTGTGCCTTATCCAGTTAAGAACTCTCTCATTCTTTATGGAATTTGAGTATTAAATGAAGCCCCAAGATTTCTGGGTTCAGATTCCAGTTGTTTACTAACTAAAATAAAAGAGCCCACAAAAAACTGTTCGTGGGGCTTTGTGCTTCAAATCATTTTTACCAAACATGTTGATGAGTTAAGTATAAATGAATCAGAAACATACGGTTCACATTTCTGTGGAAATCCACAGGGTATATTAAGGGAATTAAAGGGAAATGTGTTAGGCCAAACATGTTTAAGAATTTAACAAAACCAAAATCCACCAAAAAAGTTTAACATTTTCTAGTGAGTCTGTTCCAGTTTATTCTTCTTTAAGAATGTATTTTCTCAAAAAAAAAATTCTATTTTCTCTGTTGCTTTAAACTTACATTTTTATGTGATGTGATAGATCCATAAATAATATAACATGTGACAGTGAATTTACCAATCTCACTCATTAGATTAATATCAAGTAATGGAATTTATCTCAGCTAATGATGCGATGCTTAGACATACTTCAAATATATTAAAAACTATAGGGAATTTGGACCAATTGCAAAGAAACCTAAATTATGAAATGGTGAAATTCAAGTTATAGTGAATTTAAATCCTTTTAAGTACATGAACTGTGTTCGTTTATTCATCAATATTTAGCATTGCTTAAAGTAGCATCTCCAGGTGTTTGGGGGCAGGCGAGTGTAAAAAATAAATAAAACAGACATGGATCATGCTCTCATGGAGTATACAAGACTTCAACGTAGCCTATGTTAAATTATAAACTCAGAGGTTTGGTATTCCTAACTGCACAGCTTAAAGCAATTCTATAGGATTTCTTCATAAAGTGTTTCTTCCAAAGTGGAGAAGCGTCTATTACCCAAAGAAAAAAGCATGTGTGGAAGTGACACAAGTCCCTATCCCTCTCTCCCTCCCAGCACACACTTAGATATGCCTTCCTTTGCCCTGAAACCATTCTTTGCATTCAGTTTTGTCAATCTCAAAACCAACTGTCCACTTCTGTTTACTTGGGACACCAGTCATGCACTAGAACATTAAATATTAACTCTTCTTTTTTATTTCAAAATCATTTATCTTCTTATTTATTTATTTATTTATTTATTCATGAGAGACACAGAGAGAGATTCAGAAACACAGACAGAGGGAGAAGCAGGCTCCCTGTGAGGAGCCTGATGCGGGCCTCTATCCCAGGACCCCAGGATTACAACCTGATCCAAAGGCAGATGCACAAGAACTGAGCCACCCAAGTGCCTCTAAATATTAGCTCTTCTATTTAGAGGAAATTCTAAAACATTTCAAGAAACATACTTCATTGGAAATATGATTCATTGTCTAAGAAGTAATGAAAAAAGACCCCAATGATTTTAAGTATGGGAGGGCTATTAGAAAGATTTAAAAGTGAATAGCGTAATCCATTTTAATAATACAGAGTTACTTCATTAGGTTGCTATCTGTATTTGTTTTTTATTTTATTTTATTTTATTTTTTTATTTTATTATTTTTTTTAATTTGTATGTATTTATGATAGTCACACACAGAGAGAGAGAGAGAGGCAGAGACACAGGCAGAGGGAGAAGCAGGCTCCATGCACCGGGAGCCCGACGTGGGACTCGATCCCTGGGTCTCCAGGATCGCGCCCTGGGCCAAAGACAGGCGCCAAACCGCTGCGCCACCCAGGGATCCCGCTATCTGTATTTGTATGCATATTTATTTCATTAAAGATTTTGTTATAAAATAGACCACAATATGATATTTTTAAAATGCTCAAATAACTTAAAAACAGAGATTATAAGAGCAGAAATGCTAATGGAAACAGAGAACTAAAAAAAAAAAAAAAAAAAAAAAAAAGAAAAGAAAAGAAAAAAAGAAAACAGAACTGTTTTCACTATGAAGATAAAATATTTCTAAGGCTGGATTATACAGATAGAATATAAAAGAAATGTGAACTTTTGAATTCTCTGTCTTTGTGCAGTTTAGACTGGTCAAATATTTTATCTTTTGCTTTTTGGTAAAATCAAAATAGTTGGAATTTGAAGTGATCAGCCATCCTGAAGAAATTTAATCAACCTCCAGCACACCAGTCAGTTATAATCATTTAGAATTTAGAGTTAATACGTAAGATAACTTCACCTGAAATACATTTTTGGCTTCAGTTTAAGGAGGATACATTTTGCAGATGAAAACTCACTTTGCAGCAAATTTCCAAAAAAAAAAAAAAAAAAAAGTGAATATATGTGCTTCTGTTTGTATACTAATGACATCTAAGTATTTGTAATTTCCCTTTCCCAAAAGTACATAGTCTCTCGGTTTATGTTTGCAAGAAATGTCATTCTCCAACTTACTACCTAAGTGATTTCCTACTTAACTTTCAAAGACTTTCCTAACCCTGCCTCCCTCCTACCACCCAGTAAGCTATGCCTTCCTTTGCCCTCATACCATGGTTTTCATACTTTCAGCAGAGATATTTTATAAGGATATATGTCTCCCTGTTTATTTGATGACTGCATAGCAGTGAGTAGAAGATCATGGACACCAGACAACCTAGATTCAAATCAAAGCTAAAGGCTCTGTGTTTTTGGACAATTCACTCCAATTTTGGAAGCTTTGTGTTCTCAGTTATAAGATGGGGATGATAATAGAATTTACAGGCTTTTTGTAAGTAAGTAATAAATAAGCTAATATATGTGGAAAGGGTTTAGATTTGTAAGTATTTTCCCTTATTATTCATTGTATCCACAGAATTTAATATATAATATTTCTATAATATGTATTTATTTCATAATTTATTGCTACAAATATTGCCGAAAAATCTTATGTTATATTCTTAAAGCACAAAATAGAAACTTGACAATACATAGTTAATATTATAGAAAGATAATTTTTAATAGTACAAGTTAAAAAAAAAGATTTGGAGGCTATCCACATTAAACAAATTAACCAGAAAACTTCCAGATCTTCAGTACATACTGCCTGGGTTCCTCCTTTGGTTTTAAATTCCCAACCTTTAGAAAAAAATGTTTACTTCTGTTTTGAATTTTTAGTAATATAACCTGGCAAAAGAGACCTAAACAGGCTTAAATCTTAACTATATTTTTCTTCATTTCCTCTAAAACACATGGAATATGTTTGCTTTATTGTTTTAGAGAGTTGTTTTATTGATCCTTTTATATGATCCTTTTACTAAAAAGGGTTTTGATATAGTAGAAGAATATGCTATCAATCTATTAATAATGATGATATATTATTAAGACCTGGTGTATATTTGCCTTATCGGTTTCTTGCCTTTTCACTGTGGTTTTTGATTTCTACTATCTCGGTTTAAATATTTTCCCAGTTTTTCCAGGAAATGGGTTCCCAGTGCTGGCCAGCTCGCTCCCCTTCTCTCAGTACTCCTCAAGGAAGTAACAATCATTGGGGTTGCTACCATTCATGTCATTTCTTCCCCTCGTCTTCAATCTCTCATTATATTTTGTCAAGAGAACAGCTTTTACCTTTGCTCCTTTATTCTGAAAAATGTTTCAAGAGCCCATTATTTTCCACTGAAATATTTTCCTGTGGTTTGGCATATAATCCTTTTAGTCATTGCTAAAGCTAAAATCTCTGGCCTTACTTCTACTTATTTTTATATATGGCACCTTTAAGCCCCTTGTACTAGATTTCCATATATATTTTTTGAAGGTTTTTTGCATATAAAAGTTTTATATCCCTTTCCCCACTTTACTGTAGTGGCCTGTATTATTCTTACTCTGGTTGGTTTTAACTTGAAACATTTTCAATTGCTGGATCTTTAGCAGTTTCTTAAATATATTTCATCTCTTATAGTAAGCTTCCCAGGAGCCCCAGAAAACCAGGTCAGGATGCTTTCGTCTTTCTAGCTCTCTAATTACTCCTATCGTATTCTGAACTGGCTATTGAACTCATATTTACTTATGTTTATTTTCCTAAAAGTTGGATAAAATATATTTATATTTCTTTTTTTCCTTGTGGCTTCTTGGTCTCAAATACTTTTTACGTAATATTAAAGTGGAACTTTGAAACCAGGAATCTTGCATTTTCTCACTTATCACCATGGCTTTCTGAATTCCTTTTTTCATTAAATAGAAATATGTGGGCTCATCTCTTGTCCCAGGGGTATTTTTAAATAAAGAGAAAAAAAGCACCAATGCTAAAGTAAAGGACTGTATTCCTGTGAGGGAATTGGGAGAATAGTGACTATAGAGAATTTCCCAAATAATGTGGGGGATCAGATTTATGTAAGAGAAAACAGAAGGCCACAAAAGAGTTTAATTAAAGCAGTTAAAGATAAAGAAAAGATTCTTGTACTTTGATTAAAAAAAAAACTCCAAAGTTAAAAAACAAAACAACGCAAACAACCAAAAACCCCTTTGTTTCTTTAAGAAAGTCATCATTCTAATACTTTACTGTTCGTAGAGGTTTTGCTATTGCAGTATGTTTACTTCTGCAAATATCACATGACATAAATTCTCCTCCCCTCTTCCTTTTATCTTTCTCCACTGCCATTTTTGAAAAGATTTTATTTATGAGAAAGGAGAGAGAGAGAGAGAGAGAGAGAGAGAGAGAACAGGTGGGAGGAGAAAGGGGCAGAAGAGAGGGAGAAGCAGACTCTCCACTGACTAGGGAGCCCCATAAGGGTCTCTATCCCAGGACTCTGAGATCATGACCTGAGCCAAAGGCAGACTCCTAACCAACTGAGCCTCCAGGTACCCCTTTCTACTGCCATTTAGTATCCATTATAAAGGCATCTTATGCACATTGTTTTATTTAATATTCACTATAATCTTGAAATTAGACATTCTTATCCCATTTTACAAATAAGGAAATTGAGACATCAGAGCTTAATTTCTCAAACTGATTTGGTTAGAAATTGGTTTGGGACAATTACTGAGACATATTTCTCGACACATAGGCTCTATCCTCTCTTCTGCTTCAACAACAACAACAACAAACATTTTTAAGTGGGGAATTCTATGAAAGTCAGATGAAAGCCCTAAACTGATAAGTCATGCAAATATTGACTGTAGTTTAGTATTAAAAGGGCTTAATGGTCAAGGGTTTGGTACTCAGGGAATTACTGTCTTGAACCTGTTTGAGCAAAGACACATGTACCACTACCAAAAAGGATATCAAGTATGGTACTAGTCACCATGCAAGGCTCTTCAGTTGATATGAGGAACTGCAGTCCAGAGATTACATTTTAACTCTGTATCCTCCAACCTAGCACATTAGCTGATGCTACCCAATAGATATTTAATAAAAGCCAAATGAATTAATGAGCGAATAAAACAAGGTGAATGAAAGAAAGAAGAGCTCATGACTGTCATGGAATGAAACAGGGGTATTGAGAACACCAACAGCTGGTCTAGTGCCTGACACATTAGTGTAGTTGAGTGAATCTATAGTTTTGTGAGCTTCCTTTTAGCTAGACCTTGGAATCTACATCTACACATTAACCTGTGACTTTTTTGGCCACAAGAATGGGAATTCAGCAGTTTACAACTGCTCATTAATTCTTCCAATGCTTCCATACCCTTTGAGAAGAGAGGGAAGGGGAACTTAGGGGAATCAGAGATTCCCTACCCTCACAGCTCCATGGGTGTACTTGTGACCCCAAGGCCCTGGGAAAAGAGGAAATCTCCATGTTCCCTGCATGCTGTGGAAGGATGCTATTGTACTCCTAGAGGAAAACCAACAGAGAAAACCAGTCAGTTGTTTGCCATGCTAGGAGATGTGCACTTAGCTGTAGCAGGATCTGCTCAGATGTAGTGGATGAAGATTAGTTGCAAGCATGGACTTTGCAGCCAGAGCACCTAGCTGTGTGTTCCTACTTGTGAGTGGTGTGACCTTGGGCAAGTTACTTAATGGTGCTTCTGTTCTCTCATCTATAAAAGGTGGCCAATAATTGTGTCTGTTGCATAGTACTTGAATGAGGATCAAATGAGCTAATATATATAATATGTATATTGTGGCTAAAACAGTACCTGGTGCTTATTAAGCACTGATGTGCTGGCTATTATACAAGGCAACTTTTCATAGAGCAATGGGAAACAAATGAGAGTTAGAGTCTGTGACCCATAAAGAGATAGAAAAGAAGTAGTAGAGGGAGAGAATATAATGTACTCAAATATGTAGAGAGAGGCACCATTGTTCCTGACGCTGCTTTGCATTGCCTTGGCGTCTTTCCCTTGTGTCAATCCCAAAGTCGAGCCAGGTAGAGGAGTGCACAGCTTGTGCAGGGGGAGGGGAAGAGAGAAATTTAAGAGCAGAGGGAAGGGCGGTTACTCACAATTGCCACTTGGCACTGACTTTCTAAATAGGCCTACTCAGCGGTTGGATAGGGAAAAAGGCTGGGGAGCTTCCAGATGTGTGTCAGGAAGAGGAGGAAGAAAAGTAATGACCTAGCAACCTGCGTTAGGATCATGACAGGGACATGAACTGTGATAAAAAGCTGAAAGAGCCCACAAAATAATAATAAACACTCCAGCACCATTTGTCCTCAGCACTGGATTGCAAACCACGTTTCTGTTTAAACAAATCGTTAGGAGAAGAGCTGAGAATTAAAAACTCCGCGGCCAATGTAATTCCATTAGGATTTCTCAAAGCTACCTTTCTGCAATTGAACTATATCTATACAGCACAAATAAGGGAGAAAATTTGCAATTATCCAGTTTGCTTGATCAATTCCGACAGCCAAACCGGATTATTCATTTTTGTATGATTACTTGATCCAAAAAATCCACTTGGAAGCTTGAATTATCTACTTTAGCTGTCTAAATTGATCAGATTAACCAAATTCCAATGAAGTTTTGGTTTGAATTTCATCCAGTTCTGATTTCTATATTCAATTATTTTCCACATCTGTAGCTGAGAAAAAAACAGTGCAATCAAAGGGAATTAAAACAATCTGAGTTAATTTAGTGATAATATAAAGCATTTTAATCTTTATTCTGCTATTACAAGAAAAAGTCAAAGATTATATTTGAAATATAACCAGAGTCTGTCCCCTAGATGTACAGAGTTTGTCAAATCAGTGTAGGCAGAAATCTTTTTCTCCTTGCTCAACCATACTCTTGTATGCCCTCCATCAGACTTTGGCTGCTGGAACCATGAGTGTCACCGAGCAGCAACTGGAACAATTGCTTGTGACACGATTAGAAGAGTGTTCAGGCTTCTCTTTGTTTCCCTCTTGGAGCCTTTCCTTCTCTTCTCTCCTCTTTCTATTCCTTTTCTCTGGATTTCTTCTTTGTTTTTTTCTCTTTAGTTCTCTCTCTTTTTACTCCTTCCCTGATTGCTAAGAACTCCTAGTGCTGGACGTAATTATGCTCTGCCAGAGGCATTAAGCTGGGGTTAAGATGGAGCGCTAACTGCCAAAGATTGGGGAAAAACCCAGTGGCCTAACAGGTCTTGCTGTCACATAGTCCCTAGGAAAAACCGCAATGTGATTAATTTTTCTTTGAAGTACAACTGCCTTTCTGTATCCTTCTTTCCCTTCTAGTTGCTCCATTTTGTCTTTAAGGCAGCCAAGGACATTTTTGCCCTATCTCCACACATTTCTTCTTTTCAGATACTTCATAGAAAACACCTATTCCCTTAATGTAAATATTTCTTCTACAAGGAAAACATATTGATTAAAGAAAAGTCTCTACTTTCAAAATATATCCTCTTCACTGCATGTCTCTTTACCTAGACAACATCGTCTCTTTCATGGATTATTTCAGTAATCTCTTCACTGGTCTCCTTGCTCCTGATTTCGCTTCCCTGTGATCTATTCTCTGCATGGCCATCAGAGTGATTTTCTGAAACATAAGTCACATTATCATTATTTTACTCAAAATTCTTATTAGCTCCTCAGTTTGTTCAGAATAAAAGTCAACATTCATACCTAAAATGGCCAAGTTTTATGCTCAGCCTCCTTGTTGACTTTTTCAACTATGCTTCTGTTTGCTCTCTCTACCCTGGCCCATTGCTCTCCTTGCTTTCTGAGGACACAGCAAGGGAGTCGTGAGCACTTCCTCCTTCCTTTTTTTTTTAAAATGTTTTTATTTTTATTTATTAATTTTTATTTTTTTACATATTTTTTTAATTGGAGTTCAATTTGCCAACATAGAGCATAACACCCAGTGCTCATCCCATCAAGTGCCCCCCTCAGTGTCTGTCACCCAGTCATCCTCACCCCCCCCCCACCTCCCTTTCTACCACCCCTTGTTCGTTTCCCAGAGTTAGGAGTCTCTCATGTTCTGTATCCCTTTCTGATATTTCCCACTCATTTTTTCTCTTTTCCTCTTTATTCCCTGTCACTATTTTTTATATTCCCCAAATGAATGAGACCATATAATGTTTGTCCTTCTCCAATTGACTTATTTCACTCAGCATAATACCCTCCAGGTCCATCCACGTTGAAGCAAATGGTGGGTATTTGTCGTTTCTAATGGCTGAGTAATATTCCATTGTATACATAGACCACATCTTTATCCATTCATCTTTTGATGGACACCGAGGCTCTTTCCACAGTTTGGCTATTGTGGACATTGCTGCTAGAAACATTGGGGTGCAGGTGTCCCAGCGTTTCACTGCATCTGCATCTTTGGGGTAAATCCCCAGCAGTGCAATTGCTGGGTCATAGGGCAGGTCTATTTTTACCTCTTTGAGGAACCTCCACACAGTTTTCCAGAGTGGCTGCCCCAGTTTACATTCCCACCAACAGTGCAAGAGGGCTCCCCTTTCTCCACATCCTCTCCAACATTTGTTGTTTCCTGCCTTGTTAATTTTCCCCATTCTCATTGGTGTGACGTGGTATCTCATTGTGGTTTTGATGTGTATTTCCCTGATGGCAAGTGATGCAGAGCATTTTCTCGTGTGCTTGTTGGACATGTCTATGTCTTCCTCTATGAGTTTTCTGTTCATCTCTTTTGCCCATTTCATGATTGGATTGTTTGTTTCTTTGCCGTTGGACATCCACATGCAGAAGAATGAAACTGGACCATTCTCTTACACCATACACTTCCTCCTTCCTTTCCCCAACACTTTTATTCAGCTGTCTCTGTGGCTCATCCCTCACATCCTTCAAGTCTTTTCTCAAATACCTTCTTAGTGAGAGACTTTACTGAAAACCTTAATTAAAATTGCAGCTGCCTCAACCTTTCGTATTATCTTCATGCTTCAGTTTTCTCCACACTCTTTACAACCACCACGACACAATATTTTGTACTTAGATATGTCTGGGTACCTGGCTGGCTCAGTCAGTAGAGCATGCAACTCTCGATCTCAGGGTTGTGAGTTTGAGTACCACAAACTCTGTGTGAAGAGGTTATTTAACAATGAAATCTTAAAAAAATGATACACTCACACACAGACTTAAATATATCCTTCAGTTTTATTATTCCTTACTGGCATGGAAGCTCCTGAAGACAGATTTTTTTCTTTGCCTTTTATTTTTTCCAGCTTATGTCCCTAGTGCACAGAGTAGTAGTATTTGGCACCTCTTAGGTATTTAATAAATATTTTTGAATGAAGAGTTATTAATTAAAATAATTTACAAGTTCATTTGCATGTAGACAACTGAGTATCTGGGAATCTTGAAAGAGTCACTTATTAATAATTTAAGGATATATTTTCTAGACATGTTTAAAAATAAGCACCTTCCTGTGGTAATGAATATGTATCAAAGGGAAGAATGAATTGTCATTTCTCCTTCTGAATTTCATTCTTCATCTTTCTCCCCTGGCTGGGCCTGCCAGGGGAATGGGTTGAAGTCTGCTTTCTTAGTTCTAAGTAGTTACCTATTCCACTCTTTGTCACATAGTGCTGAAGTCAACTTGGTTACTATCTATATTGTATGTTATATTCTTATGTCTTGAGTCTTTTAAGAACATACACCCACTGTGGATGCTTTCGTAGAAACATATAAACTACAGAAAGAAAGAAATAGAAAACCTGAACAGACCAATAGCTAGCAAATAAATTGAAGGAATAAGAAAATATCTCCCAACAAACAAGAGTCCAGGACCAGATGGAAATCTTCCTCCCAGGGGAAATCTACCAAACATTTAAAGAAGAATTAATACCTATTCTCTGGAAGTTGTTTCAAACAATGGAAATGGAAGGAAAACTTCCACTCATTCTATGAGGCTTGATCCCCAAACCAGACAAAGACCTTGATCCCCAAACCAGACAAAGACCCTATCAAAAAGGATAATTACAGACCAATATCCCTGATGAACATGGTGCAAAAGTTCTCACCGTATTAGCCAGTAGGATCCATCAGTACATTCAGAGGGTTATTCACCATGGCCAAGTGGGATTTATTCCTGGGCTGCAAGGGTAGTTCAGCATCTGCAAATCAGTGTGATACACCACATTAATAAAAGGAAGGACAAGAACCAAATGATCCTCTCAATAGGTACAGAGAAAGCATTTGACAAAATACAGCATCCTTACTTGATTAAGCCTCTCCACAGTGTAGGGATAGAGGGAACATATATAAATATTGTAAAAGCTATATATGAAAAGCCCACAGCAAATATCATTGTTAACGAAAAACAGAGCTTTTCCACTAAGGTCAGGAACATGACAGGGATGTCCAGTCCACTCTCACCACTGTTGTTCAACACAGTACTAGAAGTCCTAACCTCAACATCAGACAATGATAAGACATAAAAGGCATCCAGATTGGCAAAGGAGAAGTTAGGGCAGCCAGGTGGCTCAGCGGTTTAGCGCTGCCTTCAGCCCAGAGCCTGATCCTGGAGATCCGGGATAGAGTTCCACACAGACTCCCTGCATGGAGCCTGCTTCTCCCTCAACCTGTGTCTCTGCCTCTCTCTCTCTCTCTCTCTCTCGCTCTTGCTCTTTCTCTGTCTCTCATGAAGAAATAAATAAAATATTTTTTAAAGTTAAGCTTTCTTCATAGATGACATGATACTGTATGTTGAAAACCCAAAAGTCTCTACCTCCAAGTTGTTAGAACTCATACAGGAATTCAGCAAAGTGACAGGATATAAAATCAATGCACAGAAGTCAATTGCATTTCTATACACTAACAATGAGACAGAGGAAAGAGAAATTAAGGAATCCCTCCCATTTATAATTGCACCCAAAACTGTAAGATACCTAGGAATAAACCTGACCAAAGAGATAAAGGATCTGTACTCTGAAAACTATAGAACATTTATGAAATAAATTGAAGAAGACACAAAGATGTGGAAAAACATTCTGTGCTCATGGATTAAAAGATCAATTTTTTTTTTATGAGCAGAGAACATGCGTTATTGAGGAGTAGATATAGAACAGCACATTCTACTACATGTAGGGAAGGGTTAGCTTTGGTAAAAGACCTTTACCCCTCAAGAAAACCACCAGTGAAGTTTCTTTTGGATAAACTTTAACAGTGACACTGAAACTGGCAGGGGGCTGCCACTGAACATGCTTAAAATTAGCTACTCCCAACTCACAGTGAGTATAAGTATTGTACAGATGACAAGAGCAAGGCACAAATGACCAGAGTCAGGATTGTGGGAAGGGCTCCACACAAAGACAGCGATGTTGGAGGAGACCAAGTTGAGAAGGGTGGCATGTCGTACATCAAAAGCTGCCCCAAGATAGCAGGTTATGATGGGCTGGAGAGAAATTAGAGGCAGCATTTCTTCCTTCACTTGAAACCAAAAATAGGAGAGCAGATAACAGGGGGAATGGTGGCAAACTTCCATATCTCCTCTCAGCCCAAGACTCAGCAAGGCAGAAGATCAAATATTATTAAAATATCTATGCTATCCAGGGAAATCTATACATTCAATGAAATCCCTATCAAAATATCATCAACATTTTTCATAGAGCTGGAACAAATAACCTAAAATTTGTATGGGACCAGAAAAGATCCCAAATCGCTAAAGGAATGTCGAAAGAGAAAACCAAAGATGATAGCATCACAATTCTGGATTTCAAGCTATATTACAAAGCTGTAATCATCAAGACAGTACGGTACTGACACAAAAACCGACACATAGATCAATGGAACAGAATAGAGAACCCAGAAATGAACCCTCAATTCTGTGGTCAACTAAGCAGGGAAGAATATCCAATGGAAAAAAAGCAATCTCTTCAACAAATTATGGGAAAATTGGACAGCCACATGCAGAGGAATGAAGCTAGATCATTTTACACCAAACAGAAAAATAAACTCAAAATGGATGAAAAACCTAATGTGAAACAGGAATCCATCAAAATCCTAAAGGAGAACACAGGCAGAAACCTCTGTGACCTCAGCCACAACAACTTCTTGCTAGACATGTCTTCAAAGACAAGGGAAACAAAAGCAAAAATGAACTATTGGGACTTCATTATGATAAAAAGCTTTTGCACAGCAAAGAAAACAGTCGACAGAACTGAAAGACAACTTACTGAATGGGAGAAGATATTTGCAAATGTCTTATTAGATAAGGGGCTAGTATCCAAATCTATAAAGAACATATGAAACTCAACATCCAAAAACCAAATAATCCAATCAAGAAATGGCCAGAAGACATGAACAGACATTTCTCCAAAGAAGACATACAAATGGCCAACAGACACATGAAAAAATGCTCAACATCACTCAACATCAGGGAAATATAAATCAAAACCAGAGTGAGATACCACTCACACCAGTCAGAATGGCTAAAATTAATAAGTCAGGAAAGGACGCATGTTGGTGAGGATTTGGAGAAAGGGGGACCCTCTTACACTGCTGGTAGGAATGCAAGCTGGTGCAGCCACTCTGGAAAACAGTATGGAGGTTCCTCAAAAAGTTAAAGATAATACTACCTTATGACCCAACAATTCACTTCGAATTATTTACCCAAAGGATACAAATATAGTGATCTGAAGGGGCAGCTGCACCATTGTTTATATCAGCAATGTCCAAAATAGCCAAAATATGGAAAAAGCCCAGATATCTGTCTACAGATGAATGGATAAAGAAGATGTTAGATATAGATATAGATATAGATATATAATATATAGATATACGAGATGTCATTTATATATACATATTTAATACAGCTAATATATATATATATATATAATGGAATATTGCTCAGCCATCAAAAAATGAAATCTTAATATTTCTAATGACGTGTATGGAACTAGAGGGTATTATACTAAGAAAAATAAGTCAGTCAGAGAAAGACAATTATCATATGATTTCACTCATATGTGGAATTTTTTTTCATATGTGGAATGTTAAAAAACAAAGCAGAGGATCATAAGGGAAGGGAGGGAAAAGAAAATAAGACAAAACGAGAAAGGGAGACAAAGAGACTCTTGACTGTGGGAAACAGAGTTGCTGGAGGGCAGGTGGGTGGGGGGATAGGGTAGTTGAGTGATGGGTAAAGGAGGGCATTTGATATAATGAGCACTGGGCGTTGTATGCAACTGATTAATCACTGAACTCTACCTCTGAAACTAATAATATACTATTTGTCAATTGAACTTAAATAAAAATAAGAAAAAATAAATAAATTGCTACACTGTGTGCATGTGACATGGTATATTTAACCAATATCCTAAGTTTGAACATTTAAGTAGTTTCCAATATTTTGCAATCATAAATAACAAAGCAATAAATAACCTCTTGCATATATTTTCACGTCATTCAGTGTAAATTCCAGAAAGTAAAATGGCTGAATTAAAAAACAACTATATATGGAACTTTGTTAAATACTGCCAAATTCTCCCCACACCCCAAGAGTTGTGACATTTTACCTTTCCATCAGCAATATGTGAGCAGGTCTTGTCAACTATGTATTGCAATCTTTTGAGGTTTTGTCAGTACAATGGATGAAAACAGTTATCTCAGTAAGGTTTAATGTGGATTGCTCTCCCTATAAGTAAAATGAAATATCATTTATGTATTTAAAGGCCAATTACATTTTGGTCAATTATATTTTTATAGTTGTGCTTGTTTCCTGTAGCATTTATAAAATCCTCTTCCTCAATTTTCAAAGCTTTTCACATATGAGTGATATTAATATTTTAATCTGATATTTGTTGCAAATAATATTGTTTTCTGATTTTTTTCTGTCATTTGTCTTTGATTAGGTTATGATGATATTTTGATTTACCATTCAAAAGTTTTTTAGTTTTGATATAGTCAAATTTACCAATGTTTTATTGCATCTGAATTTTGAAAAATAGAAAGTCTTCCTCAATCCTCTGATTAATAAAGAGGAATTCGCCCACGTTTCCTTCTAGTACTTGTATGGTCTCATTTATTACGTTTAGATCACTGATACATTTGGAGTTTATCTTGATTATAGCATAAGGAATAAATCTAGTTTTTCCTTTACTAAATGACTATCCCGTTATTTCAGCATCATTTTTTACAAAGTTCTTTTTCCCATTGATTTAAGATAATGGCTTTCACATAGCAAATTTTCATATATATATTCATATTATGTGTAAGGGAATCTATTTCTAGACATGATATTACACTTAATTGGTCTATTTATACATGCACCAGTACCATTCTTACTTAATTATAAAGCTATCTTTATTTAATACAGTAGTCATTAGCCACATTTGGCTATTTAAATTTGGCATAATTAGATATATTAAAAATCCATCTCTTTAGTTGAATTAGCTATATTTTAAGTTCATTTAGCCCCATGTGGCTAGTGGCTACCACATTGGACAGTGTGGATATAGAAAATGTCCATTTAGTTATATGTGGCTAATGACTGCCATATTGGACAGTGCTGTTAAAGAGTCTTTGTGGTATGTTCTAAGGATTAGTACAGCTCTTTCTCCCTCATCTCTCTTCCTTTTTAATGTTTTCCTGGCTATTCTCATATATAGTAAAATGAATTTTAATATCACCTAAATCATCTATTTCCTAGTTCAAGGAAAAAATTTGTTGGCATTTTGTTGGGATTATATTTAATTTATGAATTAACTTTGAGATAACTAATGCAATTGATAGTGTTGAGATATACTATTTAAGAACAAGGGAGATCCTTCTATTTGTTCACGTCTACTTTTAGTTTTCCAGTAGTGTTTTATAGTTTTCTTCTTGTTAGTTTTGCACATTTCTTGTAAGTTAATTCCTGACTGTTCTATTCATTTTAATGAAAATGCTGCAAGAGGAATTTTCTCCTCCATTATATCTCCTATCTGATTGTTATTCATGTACAATAAGGCTTTTACTGTTTTTGTGTTTATTTTATATTTTACTATGTAACTGAATTCTTTTGTTTTATTTAGTTTTATTATTTGTTTTCTACATTTTCTAGCTATAGTCTGTTATCTTCAAGTAATTTTTCTCTAAGTATTATGACTCTAGTTATTTTTCCTTATTTAATTGCATTGGTTAATACTTCTAGTTCCACTGTTAAATAGTAGTAGAGATGGTGGGTATCCTTGCCTATTTCTCTCCTTAATAATAATAATTATAGTTTCTCCCCCCACCCCACACTCTCTTTTAAGCAATATGCTGGGTTTAGGAAAGAGGCATCTATATCCTTTCATATTAAGGAAGTAGCCTTTAGTAGGCTTAATTAGGAATGGATATTGAATGTTATTAAAAGTTTTATCAGTGTTTATGTAGATAATTATATTATTTTCTCTTTAAATTTATTAATGTAGTAGATTACATAACTAGATTTCCTAACATTGGATAATTCTTACACTTCTGATATAAATCCCATCAATTGGTCATGTTGCATTATTTTCTTAACGTGGTTTGGAAGTCTTGGTAAAATTTCATGTGTTATTTTTGTATTGGTATTAATAAATGTATTGGTCTGTAATTTTCATTTTTGTGCTATAATTATTACATAGGTATTGATGTTACTTTTTTATAAAAATAATTTAGAGGTTCTCTTTCATTTTTCATGATCTGAGATATTTTATGTAGTATTGGGACTATCTCCTTGTCAGCAACTGTATAGGTCTGTAATTTTTCCCTATTTATAAGCTAACAAGTTAGCTTGTTCCTGTCTCATGGATGTTGGTAGAGGACATGAAATTCTTAGATCAGAGACAAAGAACTTTATTGGCAAAAACAACAGCCAGAGCTCCATTTTCCCATCAATCCATTGTAAATCCCACAGAGGCAATGCTGGTGGGCTTATTAGATGATTGGCTACAGTCATAGTAGGTTGCCTTACAGGAGAGGAGCACTGAGCTTGGGAGAACCCCTGCTTCTATAGCAAGCAAAAACCAATCTACTCTTTCACTGGAAGAGTTACTTGATTCATCAAAGCTGGCCTGGAAACAATATCCGGAGAAATGGCTCAAGTAAGGAATGGTCAGGGTCTTGGTTCTTGCATCCTTGGCATACTTAGCAAGAATGTTCAGGGAAGCTTAGAATCATTGGAAGATTCTTGCTCCCAATACTGTTCTCTAAATGTATGGTAGAATTTTCTTAAGAAACCATCTGGTCCTGTTACATTTTTGTGGAGTCAGTTTTGATAATTTTCTCTATTTCTTCTCTGGATATCGATCATACTAAGCTTACCTTGTGTCCTGGAGATAATTTTCATAAACTGTATTTTCTTAAGAAATTATCCATTTTATCTAGGTTTTCAAATTTATTTTCAGAGAGATGTGAAAAAGTTTGCCATGACCTTTAAACTTTCCTCTTGGCAATATTTTTTTCCCAATGGAATTTCTTACATTTTTGTGCTCTCTCCCCTTTTACCTCAATCCATTTAGCTACTGATTTCTGTATTTTGTTGAATCCCAAAGAACCAGGATTTTAATTAACTGAATCTATTTTTCTCACTTCTTTTTATCTTTAATTTCTGCTTTATCATTATTTCCTTCTTGAACTTTCTTTGTTTACTATTTTGGCAACTTTTAGGTTAAGAGTTTATTTCATTATTTTCATTCTTTTATTCTGTAGTTATAAATGTTTAAGATGATATATTTTTCTCCCATCACTTTTTAAATTATATCCTATAGATTCTGATATGTTGTAATTTTATCCTCGTTTTTCAGAAACTTTGTAATCCGTTTACATTTCCCCTTCTACTCCAAAGTCTTTCCTAATAATAATAATAAACTTATAATAAATAATAATAATAATATAATAATATGTAATAATATATAATAATAAATTTATAATAATAAATAATAATAAATAGTAATAAATAATAAATTTCAAGGTGAAGGTCCTTTGATTTTGAATTTGTTTCTATTTTTTATTTCATTATAGTTAGAGTATTATTAGTGGTATTTCATTTTGTGAATTTATAGATTTTTCTTTGTGATCCTAATATATGTTCAATTTTTGTAAATATTCTGCCATTGAGAAGAGGGATATTTGTATTACTGAGGGATATTTGTATACTGAGGTATAGAAGAAGATATATTCATTATGTAGCAGTAAAATTTACCTTATTATGTTGGTTAAGTTTCTTATTTTGTGTTCACCTGGCTTGTCATGTCTTGGGAGTGATATATATATTAAAATCTCCTATGATTTGTGTGTTTCTTTCTATCCATACTTGCATCTTTGGTAATTTGCTCATTGCTTTGCCTTTTGGAGTCACTTTAAGTATCACTTTTATCTATCATAGAATTCAGCTTTACTTACTAAGTCGAATTGAAAACATTTTTTCTGGGATGCCTGGGTGGCTCAGTGGTTGAGCATCTGCCTTTGGCTCAGGTCATGATCCCAGGGTCCTGGGATCCAGTCCCTCATCAGGCTCCCTGCATGGAGCCTGCTTCTCCTTCTTCCTATATCGCTGCCTCTCTTCCTCTCTTTCTATGTCTCTCATGAATAAATAAATAAAATCTTTTAAAAAAGAAAAAATACACTGTTTCTTTTAGTAAGTGACTTAATCTTTTTCACATTTATTGATTTTATTTTATTTTATTTTTTAATTTTCTTTATTCATGAGAGACGCAGAGAGAGAGAGAGAGAGGCAGAGACACAGGTAGAGGGAGAAGCAGGCTCCACGCAGGGAGCCTGATGTGGGACTTGATCCCGGGACTCCAGGACCACGCCCTGGGCCAAAGGCAGGCTCTAAACTGCTGAGCCACCCAGAGATCCCCACATTTATTGATTTTACTGATATTATTTGGTCTTGACTCCTATTATATAATTTTGCTTTAATTTAATATATACTATACACTGTTTCTTTTATGAGGCACATCTCTTGGAAATTTTTAAAAGAAGGGTTCACATGTCTGGTGCCCCAAAATTAAAAGACAACCTTTGTAATGGGAGAAAATATATGCAATTCAACAGCAAAAAAAAAAAAAAAAAAAAGAAAAAATCCTACTTAAAAATGGGCAGAGAAACTGAACATACAAACTTTCAGCCATAAGATGAATGAGGTCTAAGGAGCTAATGTAAAACAAGTTGATAATAGTTGATTACAATCATAAATTGAAATTTACTAAGAGATTAGATCTTAAATGCTCTTGCTAAAAAAAAAATATGAGGTTAATATAAAATTAACTAGATGAGAGGATACCCTCACAATGTATAGGTATATCAGATCACCATGATGTACACTTTAAATATCTCATAATTTTATATATCAATTTTACCACAATAAAGTTGAAATTTTTAAAAAGCAAAAATAAATAAATAAATAGGATTTTTGTTTTGTTGCCCAAATGGTTCACTTAGTATCCATATCTTTTACAGTGCCTTTAATCCCCCTTTTATCATTTTCATTCTGGTTTATAAGTTTTTTTTTTTTTAATTTTTTATTTATTTATGATAGTCACACACACACAGAGAGAGAGAGAGAGAGAGAGGCAGAGACATAGGCAGAGGGAGAAGCAGGCTCCATGCAGGGAGCCTGATGTGGGACTCGATCCCGGGACCCCAGGATCATATCCTGGGCTGAAGGCAGGTACTAAACCGCTGGGCCACCCAGAGATCCCCTGGTTTATAAGTTTTAATTTTAATCTTTTAACTCCCACTTAGTACTTATGGAAAAATCAATTATCATATTCTACTATCTACTTTATTGGAACATATAACAGTTTCATACTATTTTTGGACTCATAGACTCATCCTTGTTTTCATTCTAGATCTGCAGTTATACATATTAAATGTTCACTTTCGGTCCTTTTGCCAAAGTCTCTCCAGTCATCTTTTGGTTAGAGAAGTCCCTTCTCTTACAGATTTCTCAGAAAGAGTTTTTCAATGCAATGTTACCTTAGCTTTTATATATTTAAAACGATTTTTTTTAACTTTTATTTATTTATGATAGTCACACAGAGAGAGAGAGAGAGAGAGAGGCAGAGACATAGGCAGAGGGAGAAGCAGGCTCCATGCACCGGGATCCCGACGTGGGATTCAATCCAGGGTCTCCAGGATCGCGCCCTGGGGCAAAGGCAGGCGCTAAACCGCTGCGCCACCCAGGGATCCCTAAAACGATTTTTCTATCTCTGTGAAACTAGAAGAGTTCTATTGTACATAAAAACATCTTTGTTTCATATTTTCTTGAATTTCTTAAAAATGCTGTGTCACTATTATTATGCTCTGATGTTGCCTTAGAGAAGCTTTATGCTACTCTAATTTTATTGCCCTTGTAATTTGTTCCTTTTGCCTGAAGGTCCTGAGAATGTTTCTTTTAATTTAAAGTTATATAGTTTTACTATATAGTTATACTATCTCAAAATTGATCATTCTGGGTCATTTTTCCTTATATTCTTGTGGTTAAACTTTTCAATACATAGGGTTAGATTCTCTCTTACTTGTTGGATATTTCCTGATATTATTGCATTAATTGTTAGCTGTGTTCCATGGTTTTGTTACATATGTGTTTAATCTTTGTTCTCTTTCATTTCAGTGCTTTTAAACTGAGTTATTTTTATTTTTACTTAATTTAATTTTCATTCTATTGTTTTTGCTTTGGTTTTCTTCAGTGCTCTTTGCTATGTTTTCATTCAAATTTCATTTAGATCTTCTTTGGTACCTTAAAAAATTATTCTAAATTTCTGATATGGTTTTATCTTTTACCTTAATATCTTTTAAGGTGTCAGTCAATTGACATTTCATTTTCCCTAATATTGTTGTCCATGTTGACATTAGTTTTTTTTTTTTTTGAGGTCTTAAGTCCATTGTGCATTTTTTTAATTTATTTTTTATTGGTGTTCAATTTACTAACATACAGAATAACCCCCAGTGCCCGTCACCCATTCACTCCCACCCCCCGCCCTCCTCCCCTTCTACCACCCCTAGTTTGTTTCCTAGAGTTAGCAGTCTTTACGTTCTGTCTCCCTTTCTAATATTTCCCACACATTTCTTCTCCCTTCCCTTATATTCCCTTTCACTATTATTTATATTCCCCAAATGAATGAGACCATATAATGTTTGTCCTTCTCCGATTGACTTATTTCACTCAGCATCATACCCTCCAGTTCCATCCACGTTGAAGCAAATGGTGGGTATTTGTCATTTCTAATAGCTGAGTAATATTCCATTGTATACATAAACCACATCTTCTTTATCCATTCATCTTTCGTTGGACACCGAGGCTCCTTCCACAGTTTGGCTATCGTGGCCATTGCTGCTAGAAACATCGGGGTGCAGGTGTCCCGGCGTTTCATTGCATTTGTATCTTTGGGGAAAATCCCCAATAGTGCAATTGCTGGGTCGTAGGGCAGGTCTATTTTTACCTCTTTGAGGAACCTCCACACAGTTTTCCAGAGTGGCTGCACCAGTTCACATTTCCACCAACAGTGTAAGAGGGTTCCCTTTTCTCCGCATCCTCTCCAACATTTGTTGTTTCCTGCCTTGTTAATTTTCCCCATTCTCACCGGTGTGAGGTGGTATCTCATCGTGGTTTTGATTTGTATTTCCCTGATGGCAAGTGGTGCAGACACATAGATCAGTGGAACAGAATAGAGAACCCAGAAGTGGACCCTGAACTTTATGGTGAACTAATATTCGATAAAGGAGGAAAGACTATCCATTGGAAGAAAGACAGTCTCTTCAATAAATGGTGCTGGGAAAATTGGTCATCCACATGCAGAAGAATGAAACTAGACCGCTCTCTTTCACCAGACACAAAGATAAACTCAAAATGGATGAAAGATCTAAATGTGAGACAAGATTCCATCAAAATCCTAGAGAAGAACACAGGCAACACCCTTTTTGAACTTGGCCACAGTAACTTCTTGCAAGATACATCCACGAAGGCAAAAGAAACAAAAGCAAAAATGAACTATTGGGACTTCATCAAGATAAGAAGCTTTTGCACAGCAAAGGATACAGTCAACAAAACTAAAAGACAACCTACAGAATGGGAGGAGATATTTGCAAATGACATATCAGATAAAGGGCTAGTTTCCAAGATCTATAAAGAACTTATTAAACTCAACACCAAAGAAACAAACAATCCAATCATGAAATGGGCAAAAGACATGAAGAGAAATCTCACAGAGGAAGACATAGACATGGCCAACATGCATATGAGAAAATGCTCTGCATCACTTGACATTAGTTTTTAAATGTCCAATTTTTAAGTCCTTAATTGCTTGTTTTCACTTATTCAATTCAGTTTGGAGTGCTGTATTACAATAATTCATAATTGTTTCAGAAATTTTCACTCAGCAAAATAAATTTGATTCTAAACGTCTACTTTTTTCAAAAAGTAGGTTCACATGGTGTTTGACTGCCTTTTCCTAATTATAATAATATTGTAGGGCAGCCCTGGTGGCCCAGCGGTTTAGTGCTGCCTTCAGCTCCGGTGTGATCCTGGAGACCTGGGATCGAGTCCCACATCAGGCTCCCTGCATGGAGCCTGCTTCTCTGTCTTCCTGTGTCTCTGCCACTCTTTCTCTGTGTCTCTCATGAATAAATAAAAAAAATATTTTAAAAAATAATATTGTAGATAGAAGTTCTAGTTTAGTAGCAACATTTCTCTTAGAACAGTGAAGCCTAATTTTTATTGTTGATGGTAGGAATGGGTAGGGGTTGGCATGTTTTGTGACTTGTTTTTGTTTTATAGGATCCTAGATTTTCCTCTTACTTCCTTCTTTTCCTCTTACTGCCACTTGTACAAAGGTAGCGAGTCTCTCTGTCTTTGTGTCCGTATGCCCTAGGATCAGTGCACCTGCAGGGCTCCCACCTCTGGGTCTTGTAAACTTTCAGGATGCCTCCCTACAGTTGGTGCTATCAGTTGCCAAGTCTAGACCTGTAGTTTAATGCATAGTGATAGGTATTCCTAGAATAATTATTTTTCCCCCTGTATTCTACCTTTGTCCCCAACCATTTCCTCTCTTCTTTTCCACAAGGTCTCTAAAACCCTTGCTGACAGTGTTTGGACCAAGAGGCTGGCAGCTATGATGGGAGCTCTGGTAGAAGGTCAGTTGGAATTTCATGTTTATTTTTATATTTATAGGGATTTCAAATTCATGGTTTTTGTTGTCTCCTATTATGGTTGAAAGTATGGCCCACGTGTGAGATTATTTGTGCTTTTTTTTTTTTTTTTGATCTTACAGATTTTGAGATAGATTTGTGCAACAGTTTGGATGCTATTATCCCCTAGAATCTCTTTGAAGGTTGAAAAACATTTTTTTAAATTGTTATGATTATCCTATTCTAGATGCAGCAACAGAAGAAAAGGAAAACCACCAAACCAGCAAAGAAAGAAGTAGGAAAACTAATATTCTTGTTTAATAAATACTTATTGAGTACCTTCAGTGCACAACGCACTGAAGATAGAGTAATCATCTAGACAGACAAGGCCTGTGCCTTCACTGGCGTATGTTCCTCTGGGAGAATAGATATAAAATAAATATATAGTGTGATGTTAGGAGATGCTAAGGACCATAAAAATTAAGCACAGTAGTGAATAAAAAGTAAAGTAGTAAAGTAGGTAGTGCCGTGATATTTAGTTTAGCTGGGCTTTCTCTGATAAGATGACATTTGCCTAAGACTAGACTTGAAGTCATCTAAATATCTGAAGGAATGTATTATTTATCTTCTTTTTTTTTTTATTTATTTATGATAGTCACACAGAGAGAGAGAGAGAGAGAGAGAGAGAGGCAGAGACACAGGCAGAGGGAGAAGCAGGCTCCATGCACCGGGAGCCTGACGTGGGATTCGATCCCGGGTCTCCAGGATCGCGCCCTGGGCCAAAGGCAGGTGCTAAACCGCAGTGCCACCCAGGGATCCCGGAATGTATTATTTAGGTAGAGAAAACAGCATATCTAAAAGGCCCTGAGGCTGGGACAAACTTGATGTGTCTGAGGTGTGGAAGAAGATAGAAAAACTGGAGCTGAGATTGTGGGGAAAAAAGTGTATTACAGGATAAAGTTAGAGAAGCAGGCAGTAGCCAGATCAAGTAGGGTTATTGTAGCCACGGTAAGTTTTGGACTTTGTTTTAGGTGTAATGGGAAGCCATTAAAGGCATTTAGCTGGGAAAGTAATAGAGTCGATTTACATGTTAAAGGCTTCTGTGTCTATTATATACTGACCAAGGAAAGAGAAAATGCTGGAAGATGAGTTTCCATACTGCTGGCTCTATATAACACTAATAACTGGACTTCTAACTTGCTCTTGACATCCAGTCATTATTTTGTGGCATGATTCTTACAACTGGATATTTGTCTTTCCCCCTCGCATGATTACACACAGACATTGCTGAATTGTGCAATTCCCCCACGCTTTCTGTATCACACCTGTGGCTAATGGGAAAGTTGAAATGTTGAACTGACTTTCCATTTTTGTGACTATGCACTAGTTGCTTTCCCAAAGATACCTCTGAAGTTCACTACCTGACCCTTGATAGTAAACATTGACTAATCAAAGGTTCTTTATTACTGTGTTCTCATCTACCAGTATGTTTTGTGATCTCAGCTTTATCTTTTGATACCAACAATTTCTTCTGGACATCACAGTCTCTGCTCAGTGTCTCACTGGATCAATAGTCTTTGTTCTCTCCCACTTTCCCATTGTTCCTTCTCAAAAGTAAACACATCCAGTCTCTTGAGCTCCATCTGCACACATGCTGTCATTCCTCCTGTGACCAGCCACATCATACTTAAGAGATAGCAATGATTGTTGTCCATTCATTCACTCAACAAATATTTATTGAACATGAACTAAATGTCACACCCTGTACCAGATACTCTGGTATCTGTACTCACAATCCCTGTCCTAACTGTGTTTAAAGTCTAGTAGGAGTTGCAAACAAATAAAGAAGAAATGTCTTTAATGAGAGAAGTACCATGTACAATAAGGAAGTCAGAAAGGTATTCCAAGAAAAAATAGTGTTTACCTGAAATTTCAAAGGTGAAAATGATATGTTCAGGGGGAGAGGGGATCCAGTATAAGCCAGACTGTTTGAGGTATTTACAGTAGGGCAAATAGTGTGAGAAAACCATGACACATTTGAGGAATGTAGAAAGATCAATATGAAGGAGCGGGAAGTATGAGAGATGAAGTGATGATTACAGTATTTTCATTACTACTCATATGTCTTTTTTGCTGAATAAATTAATACCTGAAATGGTCTTCATTTTTACCCCATGTAAAATTGTAATTAATTCATCTGTGCAACCTCTAAAGCCCATGGCTTGGCTTGAAATCATGGGCTGCAGAGCAGATATCTTATCATCCTACTTTTTAAGACATAAATCAGTAACTCTTCCTTATGAAGGGGAAGTCTTGTTCTCTTTCATTAGGAAAAGCTTCACAAATCTCAAATATGTTTATTTATTTTCTCCAAACTCTGCCTGTACAAACCAGGACCTATGTTAGGGTCCCCAGAGGCCAGGCTGGGCACAGACTGGAGTGCTTCTGGCCAGTGGATGTAAGAGCAAGTTGCTCCAGTAGATCCAAAGATGGAACCAAAATCAAAAGCCAGGAATACAGGGTAAGGGCTCAACCTAAAAGGGCAAGACATAGGGGCAGAACCCACCATTTATCCAAGAATAAGGCATTTGGATATGAGGCAAGTGAGTACTAGACTAAAATGCGATTTGGACAAAAGAGTGGGAGTGGATCCTGGACATACTCCATGAAATGTTGGAGTAGCCCCAGGGACATTTTTATAGGGCACATATGGTCTCAGCTGTGAGTGAGGAAGAAGCTGTTAAGGGCTAAGCTAGTCCTTAAGGAGGTCTCAGTCTTTTTTGGGGTAAACATATGTGAGAACAAAAAAAATTATAGTGCAATCTGAGAAGTTCTGTAATCAAGGCATATGCCAAGTGGGAGCAAGTTTTAGGGTTTTAATGAAGACTTCATAAGCATGGCATTTGAAAGATTGGTAAGAGTTAGTTGATTGGGAAAAGGTAAGGAAAACCTGAGAAAAGCAAATAACATGGGCCAGGACTGATGTAGAAAGAGCATTGTGTTGCATTCAAGAATCCATGGCTGTAAAGAAAATTAAAAAAAAAAAAAAAAAAGAATCCAGGGTGGGATTGTAGAGCCATAACTTGTATGGAATGTGCCAAAAGCTTGTTGGGACTTCTTAAGTACAAACTAGTAAAGATGGAGTAATCCTGGAACAGGTAGGGCTAAGATTCAGGAAATAAACCCATAGTGTTGACTTCAGAAGGCTCATTTGCTACTGTCTGGGTTGGTAGTGATGTGCTAAAGAATCTAGCCTATTGAACAGAACACGACAACAAGAATCTCAAGGTGGTGGTGATAACAAAGCGCCCTCCGTGTAGGTGACTAAGATGGGTCAGATTTCAAGCCACTAGTGAAAATCCAGTTAAGTGGCTTTTGCTCTGTAGTTATGGGGTTCTATGAATATATCCAAGTAAGTTGACCTTTTTGATAAGGCTGGAGTCCTGGTGATAGAAGTGGGCAGTAAACTAGGAAATTAAATATTGGAAGGTCAGTGAGAAAGCTGAATCTTGTGGGCTTGTGCATGTTGGAAGTTAAACTAGGATATACCAGTTGCCAATCTTAAGGCAACAAGACTAGTTCATAAAGGTCTAATCCTCCACAAAAGGTATAACTGGGTCATGCAGGATTTATTCCAAACCTGGTCAGGGCTGAGTCTTTGGAGTATAAAACTCTTAAGACCTATGGCTGAATAGGGGCTGAACAGGCTGTGAATTATATTGATCAAAGAACTTTCTGTCATAAGAAAGCTGGGCTTTATCTGTTGAGTCACTGGGAACCTTTGTAGAATTTTGAGAAGTAATCAAACATAGCATTTATTTTTGAAAGATGACTCTGGAGGTGATATGGAGAGCCTGGAAACTTAGAATCTCATCAGGAGGCTTTTGCCTAATTATAAGCTATGTAGTAATGATTTGAATGGAGTCTGTGACAATGGGAGGCAGAAATAGAGAAATGGCAATTTGTTCCTTTATAAATTATTTATTCTTAAAAAGACATGGCTTAAGACTTTTTGAAAAGGCAATTGCATTACATGTGTTCTTTTACCTACAAATTCAGCTTCACATGTAAATGGAAAGATGTATTTGTATATGTATCCATTTTTCTCCTGAACCCATATTAAAACCCTTTTATTCATTGGATAATACTCTGGGCCATCATTTTTTAAGACTTGGCTGTGTTAGTTCCTGATAAAATATTGACCCTTAAGCTGTCAGTCTTTTTTTCTTCTCCACATGAATGAAATCAGGTAATACATTTGGAATGAGTGATGAGTAGATGTATAAAGACCTTGGTCCCAGAGACAAAAGCAAAGGAGCCTGCTATGTTCCTAGATAGGGAGACTAAGGTTACTGAGCATGAAGGTTTGTGGCTACTTCAAAGTCTTGGCCAGGTAATATAATAAGGCCAGGAAAACCTTCCACTAGAAAGGGATTTTAGGCAAATTGAGTTTCATGAGATGATTTGGAAAGTTTTCATTAAGTGCACATGCAGAGATTCCAATAGCAAGTGATAATGGACTCCTAGAAGCTCTTCACATGCATTGTATTTGTACTAGATAATTCACACAAGAGAGAGGAGATGAGCTAAGCCCAGTATTAATTTCAAGCCGCCTCCCTTTTTGTTTAAAGGAAACCCATGCTGCTTTATAGAGTTGTCAAGTTTGACTGAATTTTGTCTATTTCTTTAATTAGCATCCATCCTAAATATCAGGTAGTTTGTCTAAACTAAGGCAAATGGTCTTTTCGTTGTTTTCTTTTTTCTTTATCTTATTATTCTTATGGATCATACTTATGTGCCAGTGAATATAGAGCAGTGTTGGTAAGCATGTTGCATTTGACATCTTTTTGCCCTTTTTGCTGTAGGTGTACACAATTAAAGGACATTGACTATTCTATTTCCAGTACACATTGTAGACAATTATTCTGTCCCCTTCTTCTTTCCAAGAATTAAACATCTTAAAATACCCTCAATTCACAAAGTGAGGAGAAAATTTTTCTATACTTTCAAAGGTGAAAGTATATACATTGGAGTGTCTGACTCAAACATTTCCATCAAAATCTATTTTGCTACTCATACAAAACCAGGAAATAAACACAGCTCCAAGAGAGAATGAATAAAGTCCAAGTGAAACTCAAGAAAAATTTGAACTCATTGTCTTTGAAGCAGCCATGATGCTTAGAGGAAGATCTAGGGATTTTTATGTTTTATTTCAGGATATTTAATAAAAAGTAAAAAGCATCCAAGAGTTTCAGAATGCAAAAAGTTAATCATTGTGACGAATTTCTTGGTACAGGGCATCAGCTACCGATGAACTTTGGAATACTATTTCTACATTTACAGAGTTCCCTGCAGTTAATCCTAATTTCCAAGGTAGATTCCCTTTCTGTTGGAAACAAACATTCAATCAGGTTTCTAGAAATCAGGTGCATCTGGGGAAGACTTCAGTTTGGAATTGAATTATGTAGAGAAAACTGATGGATGTGATGCCTCCATTTTTCAGAGTGGACTGTGGCAGAACTGTTAATAGCAGCTTACTGAATCTCTAGCTTCCTTATTTTGGCAGAGGCATCAGCTTCCTGGGTGGGCCAGTTGGGAGTGTGATTCTGGGAGTCATTCCTGGAACTTAGCCTAAAGTCTGTTTCCTTGGCCTCGCGATGATTCTGTGAGCCACCCAAATCTCATAATAAACCCTTTATCCTTAAAGTTACTGGAGTAGATTCTGTTATCACAACTAAGAATATTAGTATATCTGATAATTGCTTTTGTAGGATTGACAACACTGGCAGCCACTTTCAACTGGGAACAAACCAAATCATATAACAAGAACACGGGCATGAAGGAAAATGTTTTTGAAAGAGAGAGTGATCTAACTAGTTTTGACTATATTAACTTAATGTTGTATGGTCAACAATATTATTTGAACCTCTGAATGATGACGACTTCTATTTATCTCATATAAAATAAAGCCCCTATTATGATTTAGAATACCGAAATTGAAATATTTTAACATAGAGATATTTTGACATTAGCATTTTGATAGTGGTATCTTATTTTTTCAAAATGATAATCTCTGACATTGCTTCTTTAACATGTTGATTAGAGCCCAAGATAGTATATGTTTGTGTAGAGATACAAAACCAGGAAATAAACACAGCTCCAAGGGAGAATGAATAAAGTCCAAGTGAAACTCAAGAAAAATTTGAACTCACTGTATATGAGATAGTATAGTATATGTTTGTGTAGAGAGTAAAACATTCTTTGGGCACAGGAAAAAAAAAATCCACAAAACTACACACAAATGCCTTTGTTCCACACCAGCCCTCTTGAATCTGAAATTCTGGTACCAACACCCAGACCCTCCCTGCATTTTTAACAAAATTGCAAGTTCAATTAGCATACTAAACTACTAGGATGAGTGTTTTAGAATACTGAGAGAAAATTATTTTTAGATAACTCTAATGCATTTATTTTAGTATTGTTAGAATTTGTTAATACATTGTCAATCCAGTTTTGGGTCCTAAAATTTTCACTCTAAAAGTTAAACACCATGTATCAAAAAGATGTTGTTCCTCTCTCAGAGATGAAATTTTAATAGTTTTTCCAACTATCTTTTAAAATTCACAGCCAATAGTTTAAATATTCAAAACAAACAAAAATTCAGCTCTTACCCAGTCTCCTTTTTGAGCCATTTTACTGGTCGGTACAGTAGGAAAAATCATCCAGAGGAATCTGGAGCAATTTGTAATTTTTTTCTATTTAATTTAACATTTCTTGAACACTTGTGGGTACTAGTCATTGTGCTAGACTCTAGATGTGAAATTAAATAAATAAAATAAAGGAGGCTACAGTCCAGGAGGAGATGGGCACATAGATAGATTTGATTCAATATGCTAAGAGTTGTGATAGGGGTCTGTACACAGTGTTTTAGAAGCATAGACCAGTAATTCTCATGCTTGGGCAAACACTGGAATCCCTTGCAATGCTTTAGAAAGTACTGATGCCTGGCTTCTCTTCCAGAATGTGTAATGTTATCACTCTGAGATATGTGGCCCGGGCATAGAAAGCTTCCCTGCTGACTCTACTGTGCAGCTAAGTGGAGAATCAAGGTTCAACAATAGGCTCTTGGAGGAGGTGATCCCTTAGGGGAACCTTGAAGTAGGTAAATCAGGTGTTACAACCAATCAATTGATTTACCTCACAGTCTAACAAACCATGCATGCAATTTACTGCTTACTAGATTCACAAAGCTAACTCAAGAAGAAAGCCACAGGACAGTTATTCCTCCTCATATTTTCACACTACACAAAGCAGTTTCACATATTTGATCTCATTTGAGTTTCTCAGCAACACTGTGGGGAGTAAAGGAAAAGTGGAGGGGCTGTTCTCAGAAGTATGACAGTGAGATTGCTATGCACGTGAGGGAGTCTTGCTACCTAGATTTGACTGTGCAAGATTGGGCTTTTTTCCAGCAGCTGTTCTTATTCTTGGGATAAGTCAAGAAATCCAAGTTAAAATACTTTGGACTTGAATCAAAAAAAAAAAAAAAAAAGTAGAGACATCTGGAGAAAAGAATGATGCAAGGCTGTATACTTGGGTGGAGGTCAAAGGAAAGGCAAGGGATTCAGTGGCCAAAAAGCAAGCACAAGGGGTTGATGGGCCATGCTACCATGACTCCGCAATAACAGTGAGCACTTGGGAAAATCAGCAGGTCATGTTGAAAACAACACATTCTGAGAAATGATGACAGATCCATTTATTTGTAACTTGGACTTAACTCATAAAAATGAACAAAGGAGGCTGCTGAAAGAAATAGTTCTGCAGGAAGAGCCCTCAGAAAATGCATTCTCAGACTTATCAAAGAGAACGGTCTTAAAGATAAAAAAAAAAATAACCCACAAAAAACCTAAAATCCAGCTGTTAATACATGCACTTTGCACAAGTCATTTAACCTATCTGTTCCCAGGTAAGAAATATAATTTTTGTTCAGGAGGGTATGGGTTAGCTCTGTTTCGTGTAACTTGTTTGTGTCATAAAATAATTGGGCTCCTTTAAAAAAAAATAGGCTGCAGAGTCATGCTAAGTCATTCACCCAGGGAGAGCCTGAATTACCTAATTAGAAACAGATGGTGCAAGGGTGGTGCCATTACTGCACACTGAGATGCACGCCCTTCCGGATGCACATGGAGCTGAATGGGATATTAAAATTGGGACAAACCTATATGTTGGTAAAACAAAATAATTTGGAATAGAAAATAATTGTTTTCGATAACTGTCTCTGCAGAGGGAAACAGAAGTTAGAGTTTCCTTCTTTCTTTTTGACCTCAATAGTTGAAGTGGGTTGCTTTTCTGAAATTTTTTCCCCAATCCCCCCACCCGCCCATTCCCTGTCCACCCCATCTCCTCCATCTTTCCAGGATCAGTTTGATGACTTTCTTCTTTGTCCCCTCGGTCCCCAATGTTTAACACTCTTACTATTCAACTCTAAATTGTGATTGTGTTCATATCTCCTCAGCATTTGAACTTCTTTTTTGTGACAATTTATAACAAATACAATTTAGTAATTAAATATTAAATTCATAGTTTAACATTTGCATCTCCTCCCAGAAAGCTAAATGTAGTCCTCGGGAAGGCAGAGACTGTTTATCCAGTGTACTGTTAGAGCCAGCCATGTGCCTCTTCTGACCCTGCACATAATAGATACTTGTTTTTTTTTAATAAAGATTTTATTTATTTATTCATGAGAGACACAAAGAGAGAGGCAGATACACAGGCAGAGGGAGAAGCAGGCTCCATGCAGGGAGCCTGACATGGGACTGGATCTGGGGTCTCCAGGATCACACCCTGGGCTGAAGGTGGCACTAAACCGCTGAGCCACCTGGGCATCCCCATAATAGATATTTGTAATGATTTTGACAGGTAGAAACATGAATGATCAGATGAATGAATGAATGAACATAATGAGCTATTTGGTCCAGAGATGAGGTCATCTTTCTCTCTCTCTTCCTAACAGTAAATGAACTTCCTGGTCAGGAACTTAGAAGATCATGTTTTCAAAGCCCAGGCTAGTGACATAAATATGAGAAGCTGACCCTGTTGGCCAGCTAGATTCATCTCTAACCCATTTGTTTTGTACCCTTCTGTTAGCATTTACTAAATATTGGTTGAAAAATTAAATTTTTTTTGGGGGGGGAGATCCTATTTTTATTATTTGCTTAAATTGCTCTTTCTCTATACAACACTTTCTTTTAGCCTTCATTATTCCTCTTTATCATTTCCCTGCAATATGCCTATTCTATGTATCACTGCTGAAATCTATCAAAAAAGCTGGCATCCCTACTAAAGCTTCCTTGTTTCAAGGGGGGCATCTTTGATTAATGGCTTAAAGTAGAGACTCTAGAGGTGCTCAGGTGGCAGTTGGTTGAGCATTCAACTCTTGGTTTCTTTTTTTTTTTTTTAATTTTTTTTTAATTTTATTTATTTATGATAGTCACAGAGAGAGAGAGAGAGAGGCAGAGACACAGGCAGAGGGAGAAGCAGGCTCCATGCACCGGGAGCCCGACGTGGGACTCGATCCCGGGTCTCCAGGATCGCGCCCTGGGCCAAAGGCAGGCGCCAAACCGCTGCGCCACCCAGGGATCCCAACTCTTGGTTTCTACTCAGTTTGTGCTCTCAGGGTCATGAGATGGAGCCCTTGAGTTGGGCTTGGCACTCAGTATGAGACTCTTTCTCTCTCCATCTGACCCTCCCTACCATGTACATTCATGTGTGCTCTCTCTCTCACAAAGAAATATAAATCTTTTTTAAAAACCTACAGACTCTAGAACAAGCTATCTACTTCCAGTATTTACTGCTTATTTGGTATTTGGACAGGATACTCCATTTTTCTGCACTTCAGCTTACCCATCTGAAAATGGGCATAATCATAGTATCTAGCTCATAAGGTCATTATGAGGATAAGATGCCTAAATTTTTATAGAGCATGTATAACAGTGTTTGGCACATAGGAAATGCTATAAAATTATTTTTTATAATGTAAAATGAACTGGAAGTGAGCTTGCCTGCTGTCTTTTCTTCTATGTATGACTCCTTGCAGTTGCTCCTAATGGATCCTTCAGTGTGTGTTGGTCACAGCACTGCAAAGTTGCTGTTGAATAAAAACAATCCAATTGAGGGTGAAAAGAATGCAGATAGGTAAATTCAGAGGAAAATTTGATGGTGTCAGGAAAGATGATTCTGCTGTATTTTTTTATTTATCATATTTATTAACATGACATTGTGCATAGTTATTTCTTTATTTGCTATCAAATTTACTCCTCAAGAATATGAGCTCCAGGAAGGCAGGCAATTTGTTTTGTTCACTGTTAAATCCTCAGTGCTACACTGAGTATTCAAGAAATATTTCTTGACTGAATGAATGAATAGTGAATGAAAAATGCAGCCATCAGATCTCTAGCTGAATCTTAATGGATATTGGCTTGAAATTTGAAGTTATTTTCTTTGACCAGTATCTGGAATAGAGCAATTTTCTCTTTCTTAGAATTACTATTTTAAACAGCATCACTGAAGTATAATAAAAACACAGTAAACAGAAGAGGTTGAAAGGGTACAATTTTATAAGTTTTGACATATGTATACACCCATGAAACCCTCACCACAAACAACAGTGAATATAACATATCCATTATCCCAGATGTCACTGTGTTCATGCCCCTTCAAATCTCTGTCCCACCCTTCCCAGGCAACCACTGCTCTGCTGCCTGTCACTGTGAATCAGGTTGCATTTTCACACACACACACACACACACACACACCATTCAGTATCCTTTCTTCTTGCTGGTGTCTTTCACACAGCATTGTTATTTAGAAATTCATCCATGCTGTTCCATGTATTGATAACCATTATTTTTTATAGCTGAATAATATATAATTGTACGTGTATTCCGTCATTTATTTATTTACTTGTTGATGAACAGATGGTCGTATCTAGTCTTTGGTTATCATGAATAAAGCTGCTACAAATACTCTGGTCCCAGTCTTTGCATGGATACATGCCTTCTTTTCTTGTGGGCATGTATCTAAGAGTGAAAAGACTAGGTCACAAGGATGCTTAGGATCAGAGAGTACTGGTTTCAAAGAGGCAATGGAAAGCAAGGAGTTGAGAATATAGTCCTGAGGTATGAAGGCATGAAGGGCTTGATCATCATCATCCACATATTTGCAAGGGAGATATAGGTTTTAGTTAACAGTTCTCACCTGTGACTGTCCATTAGAAATTCAGAGGGTCCTTTAATCAAATTCCAATACCTGGGCTCCACCCCAGATAAATTATATCATAATCTCTTGGGTTAGAGCACAGGTAGCAGTATTTTTTTTTAAAGATTTTATTTTATTTATTCTTGAGAGACAGAGAGAGGCAGAGACACAGGCAGAGGGAGAAGCAGGCATGCAGAGAGCCCAACGTGGGACTCGATCCTGGGTCTCCAGGATCAGGCCCTAGGCTGAAGGTGACGCTAAACCACTGAGCTACCCAGGCTGCCCAGTAGCAGTATTTTAAACTTTCCCAGATAGTTCACATGTGTAATGAGGATTGGGAATTATTGCAATAAGGCAAGGAATTAAAGGGAATATTATGAACAAAGTAGGGGATTAAGAGAATGGGATGCCTGTGAAACAGCAGATCTGAGAGTTTCAAAGCAGAGTGGAGACACTGAGAGTAGGGTCAGGCAACAGGACAGTCAGTTAAAAATAGAAGAAAATGGGAATTAGAAAGTTTTTTTCCCCTATTTTTTAAAAATTTAAATTCAATTTAATTAATATATAGTGTTTTATTAGATTCAGAGGTAGAATTTAGTGATTCATCAGTTGCATATAGCACCCAGTGCTCATTACATCATGGCCCTCCTGAATGCCCACTGCCCAGTATTCTATCCCCCCACCCACATCCCCTCCAGCAACCTGCAGTTTGTTTCCTAGAGTTAAGAATCTCTTATGGTTTATCTCCCTGTTTTTGTCTTACTTTATATTTCTTTCTCTTGCCCTATGTTTGTCTGTTTAATTTCTTAAATTCCACATATGAGTGAAATCATATGATACTTGTCTTTCTCTGACCGATTTCACTTAACATAATACCCTGTAGTTCCATCCAAGTCATTGCAAATGACAATATTTCATTCTTTTTGGTGGCTAAGCAATATGCCATTGTATATATACCATATATATATGAGAAAGTTTAATATTGCAACAGCTTTGTGGAGATTGACTGCAGGACCCAACTACTGAGTGACATAAGCATCCCGGTCTGGAATGAAGTCTGATCACCTGACCCAGCTCTTGGAGACTACTCAAGTCTCCAAGAGTTGGATTAGATGATTACTATGATGAGAATACTTCCACTGTTGTCACTGTCACTGCTATGACAATGACAAAGATGATACTTCTTGAATCTATTTTTTTCTATGTCCACCCCATCGTCTTCTAGGCTACTGCCCTCCCTCACCTGGGATATTGCAGGTGCTCCCTGACTGATGGCTCTCTTTTTTTTTAATATTATTTTAAAGGTTTTTATTTATTTATTTATTTATTCATGAGAGACACACAGAGAGAGAGGCAGACATTGGTGAAGGGCAAGCAGGTTCCCCACAGAACCTGATGCAGGGACTTGATCCTAGGACCCCAGGATTGTGACCTGAGCCAAAGGCAGACGCTCAACCACGGAGCCACCCAAATGCCCCTCTAATTCTGCTCTTAACTTGCTCTAGGACAACTTGCCAAAATTCGCCAAATGCTGAATGGATTACTTGACAACTCTATTTCTTTTAATTCTGTTTCTTGCATATTGTTTTCCAGCATGTAAAATTATGTTCACCTTATCTCAGCCTCAGCTCCCTGATCTTGAATACAGCTGGAACTCTTTGATAGCATCTGTGTTTTCCCAGCATTCCCTGTGAATTTTGTGTTTATCCTTCCTTCTAAAAAATGGTTTTATCACATGAGCATGTATGCCTAAACTATCCGTTTTTTCATTTTTTTGTTTAGCCTCTTTCACATTTTTACAAACAAGGTCTCATATTGTATGTAGTTTTCTGGGCCTTGCTTTGTTATCCAATATTATGCTTCTAGGATTCATTTATGTTATTCATTGTTTTTATCATTTTATAATATCAGTTATGTGACCATATAATAATTTTATATCTCTTTTTCTTTTGGATGCTGGGTGGCTTTCAGCATTCTGATACTATAAAGAGAACTGCTACAAACACTTCACATATCTTGCAGTCACCTGGCGCTTCTGAGCAAGAGTGTCTCTGGGGGATACACCCAGGAGTAAAATCTCTGAGTTGCAGGGTATGCAGTGCTCAACTTTGGAAGATAATGCTAAACAGGACACCAAGGTGGTTGTGCCAGTCTATACTCCCAGTATGGGAATAGCCTCACCAGCACTTGATATGGTCAGACTTCCTAATTTTTGCCAACCTATTGGATATAATTTTTTGTTATTTCTTTTTGATTGCTAATGAAATTAAGCTTCTTTTTGTATATTTAGCCATTCCTAATCTGTGAAGCATATGAACATATCAGTTCCCTGACTTACTAGTTGTGTGTTTTTATTATTAGTTTGTAAGAGTTTCTTGGTGGATTTTGGACTCCCAATTCTTTGTCGAGGAAAGAGTCTGAGTTATGTATATTTTCTTCCAGTTTATAGCTAGTTTTTTTCTTTTCTGCTTTGTTCTCTTGATGAACACATATTCTTTATTTTAATGTAGTTAATTGTTATCATATATTTTTCTTTTAGGATTAGTGTTCTGTGTTTTAGTAAAAAGCCTTCCTTAACCAAAGGTCAGAAAAATATTCTCCTGTTTTCAACTGAATGCTTTGCTTTTCACATTGAATTTCTTAACCTACCTAGAGTTACCTTTTATGTTTCCCCTTTATGAATAATGAATTGTTATGGTACCATTTATTGAAGAGTCCCACCTTTCTCTGCTAACCTTCAACGTATATCTCTCACATATAAATATTTCATAAGTTCAGACATACCTTAGAGATACTACAGATTTGGTTCCAGATCACCACAATAATGTGAATATCACAATGAAGTGATTAGAATGAATTTACTGATTCCCTAGTACACATGAAAGTTATGTTTAGACTACACTATAGTCTATTAAGTGTGCAATAGCATTATATCTAAAAAACAACGTACATACCTTAATTTAAAAATACTGCTGAAAAAATATGCCAACCATCATCTGAGCTTTCAGCAAGTCATAATCTTTTTGCTGGCGGAGAGTCTTCCCTTGATGTTGCTGGCTGATCAGGGTGGTAGTTGGTGAAGACTGGGTTGCTGGGGCAGTTTCTTAAAGATAAGACAACAATGAAGTATGTCACATAGATTGATGATGCCTTTCATAATGATTTCTCTTAGCATACCATGCTGTTTGGTGGCATTTTACTTATAGTAGAACTTCTTTCAAAGTTACAGTCAATCTTCTCAAACCCTGCCGCTACTTTGCAATGAAGTTTGTATGATATTCTAAATCCTTGTCATTTCAACAGTCTTCATAGTCTTTTCACCAGGAGTACATTCCATCTCAGGAAACTACTTTATTTGTTCATCGATAAGAAGAAACCCCTTATCTGTGAAAGTTTTATCATAAGATTGTATAATTCAGTTCCATCTTCGGAATCCACCTTGAATTCTAGTTCTCTTGCTGTTTCCACTACATCTGCAGGTAGAGGAATCCACTGAAGTCTTGAACCCCTCAGGGTCAAGGTTTCAACCATCTTCTTCCAAACTCATGTTGATATTTTGACCTTTTCCCATGAATCACAAATGTTCTTAGTGGCATCTAGAATGGTGAATCCTTTCAGAAGGTTTTCAATTTACTTCACCCAGATCCACCACAGGCATCACTATCTGTGGCAGCTACAACCTTACAAAATGTATTTAAGTGATAAGACTTGAAAGTATAAGTTACTCCCTGATCCATGAGCTTTAGAATGGATATAGTGTTAGCAAGTGTGAAAATAACATTAATCTCATTGTACATCTCCCTCAGAGTTCTTTGACGACCAGGTGCATTATCAATGAGGGGTAATATTTTGACAGTTATTATTTCTAAGTAGTAAGTTTCAACAGTAGGCCTAACCTATTCAGTAAACCATGTTGTAAACAGATGTGCTATCACCCATGCTTTGTTGTTCCATTTACAGAGCACAGAGTAGATTAAGCATAAGGGCCTTAGGATTTTCAGAATGATAAATGATCATTGGCTCCAACTGCAAGTCACCAGCTGCATTAGCTCCTAATAAGAGAGTCAGCCTGTCCTTTTGAAGCTTTGAGGCCAGGCATTGACTTCTCTTCTATAGCTACGAAAGTCCTAGATGGCATCTTCTTCCAATAGAAGGCAGTTTCTATATTGAAAATCCATTGCTTAGTGGAACCACCTTCATTATCTTAGCTAGATCTTCTGGATAACTTATTGCAGCTTCTATATTAGTACTCACTGCTTAACCTTGAACTCTTATATTATAGAGATGACTTCTTCTTTTAAACTTCATCAGCCAACCTCTTCTAACTTCAAACTTTTCTTCGGCAGCTTCTGCACCTCTCTCAGCCTTCACAGAATTTAGGATTAAGGCCTTGCTCTTAGTTTTGACTTAAGGGAATGTTGTGGCTGGTTTCATCTATCCAGGCCCCTCAGATTTCCTTGTATCAGCAATAAGGCAATTTGCTTTCTTATCATTTGCACGTTCACTGAAGTAGACTTTTGATTTCCTTCAAGGACTTTCCTTTGCATTCACAACTTGACTGATCATTTGGTGCAAGAGAACTAAACTTTGGCCTGTCTTGGCTTTCAACATGCCTTCCTCACTAAGCTTAGTCATTTCTAGCATTTGATTAAAAGTGAGAGACATGTGACTCTTCCTTTCATTTAAACATTTAGAGGCCATTGGAGGGTTACTACTGGTCTAATTTCAGTATTGTGTCCCAAGGAATAGGGAGGGTGAAAGAGAGGGTGTGGGGGGCAGGCATTGTTCTATCCTTAACTTGACCAAACTGGACAGTTTGGTCACTGATTTAGACTTCATTTCTTTCTTTTAAAAATTTTTTTAATAATAAATTTATTTTTTATTGGTGTTCTATTTGCCAACATACAGAATAACACCCAGTGCTCATTCTGTCAAGTGCCCCCCTCAGTGCCCGTCACCCATTCACCCCCACCCCCCGCCCTCCTCCGCTTCCACCACCCCTAGTTCATTTCCCAGAGTTAGGAGTCTTCATGTTCTGTCTCCCTTTCTGATATTTCCTACCCATTTCTTCTCCCTTCCCTTCTATTCCCTTTCACTATTATTTATATTCCCCAAATGAATGAGAACATATAATGTTTGTCCTTCTCCGATTGACTTATTTCACTCAGCATAATACCCTCCAGTTCCATCCACGTTGAAGCAAATGGTGGGTATTTGTCATTTCTAATCGCTGAGTAATATTCCATTGTATACATAACCACATCTTATTTCATTTCTTTCTAAGGTAAGCATTAAGACTATGAATTTCTCTCAAAATATTTATTTTGCTGCATTCTATGTTTTGATATTTTTATTCTCATCCATTTCTAAGTATTTAATGATTTCCATTATAATTTCTTTTTTGGTTGAATCATTTTTAAAAGCACTTTAAAAATGTACAGATACATGGAGTTTTTAAAAACTATCCATTTTAAACAAATTTTAATTGATTGGAATTGGAATTGTAGTTAGATAAATTCATTGTTTGATATTGATCCTTTGAAATGTATTAAGTCTTGTTTTACAACCTCACAGTGTGCCCCATATATGATTCTATTCCTATATGGAGGAATCTTTAAGTTGGGGAGACTGGCCCTCTCCCACTATAGAAACAGAAGGGACCCTTATTTACTCTTTGGTAGAATAAGGGTGTGTGTCTTAATCTTTGCCAATAAGATTACTTTGTCTTTAGCTTTGAATAATATGGGAATGGGGTCAGTTAGAGATTTCTTCCAGCCAATATGGAGGAATCGGGAGCCAAATGGTATGACAGTAACAATCCAATAGCAGCAATATCAGTTCCTGTGCCTTCTGCTCTTATAACTGATGTCCCTTGGTTTTCTGCCAGATTCATTCTCTACTCTTTTGGTGGATTCTCTGATTGTCCACTCCTTTTGCCAATTTATTTGCCAATCAATCTCTATTGCTTAAAACTGAAGACCCTGACAACTATAAAAAAGATAATACTTCTGGGTCAATTGCAGTATATGAATTTTTGTTTTATTTCACTTGGTCTTACAACTCCCTCCTCCGTCAGCATTATTTATTTTCCTCATATAACAGATAAAGAGACTCAGGCTTTAGGAGTTTAAAGAACTTGTCCACTGCTACAGAGCTTGTCAATGATGGAGCCAGGGTGCAATCCAGCTCTGCCCAATTCTTAAACTGCTAATTCTTAACCCTTCCATATATTCAATAGGTAACTTGTAAGCAAACCCTGAATATAACATTCTATAAGCTGAAAGCATCAAATAGATTGTCAAATGTCATTGGGGAATAGCTTAAGTACTGAGAGATCAAAGAGTAGATGCTACAGATATTCATACATTTTTACATTTTAATGGGAAAAAGTACTTCTTTCAGGCTTTTTAATTCAATACATGTTATGAGATGAATTTTTAGAAACTGACTTTCTCCCCACCAACTCTCCCTCTCCCCCAACTCTGCAAATTTGCCACACGTGCCTTGGCAGCATAAACAAGCATCACACAGAAGGGCTAGTGACTTAACATACTTCATCATCTCCCTGGCCTAACAGAGGGGTCCTTTTAGGTCATGGGCCACTTTTCCTCCTGTAGGTTTATTGACAGTTTGTGCGTTCATGCTCATTAAGTAACTTCTAGCAACCTTGGCTAAATAAATTGGTAAAAGGCTGAACTCATAGTCAACATTGCTTCATAACACACACATGCAGAGCTCGTAATATATGTGACAGTTGACTCACTTAAATCACCCAATTAATTTTTTGTAGTCTCGTATAAATATAATAAAGTAGCTATAGAAATGAAAGATGTTTTCAAGTTGAATTTGACTCCACTGAACTCATAGAATCAGAGTTAGCTTATATTTTATTTTAGGTGATTTTACAGAAAGTTGTTTTAAAGGCAAAATATTCTTGAAAGATTGAAGTTATTTCTGCCCCCATTTTTTAACTCACTTTCATGAAAAGCCTACTGATTTTATAATCTATTAATTTGCAGTGGAAAACTACTCTTGTTGATGTAGAAAGTTTACGCTACCAATAATGCACATATATGTATATAACTCTTAACCTCATCTGAAATATGTTTGGTGTCAAATCACCCATTATAGGCATTTAAAGAAATTTCTTGGCTTTTCCCACTAGCAGAATACTTTAGTGCCTTAAGTGGTACATTCACAGTTAAGTGGAATAGAGCTGTGAGGACTCTTTGACAAGAAGTAACGTAGGTAAGTGCTAATTGTTGGTATTCGTCTCTCTTGCCGATGGAGATGAGACATTGTGCCACAGCAATTCAAATTCTATTAGATGGGAGAAATAAATAGGATCCCACACATGGTAGCCAGGTGTACAAATTGAATTAGACTCTTCTCTGTCAACAGGTTTTTGTTTGTTTATTTGTTTGTTTTTAGAGGAGCAGAAGGAGAATATAGGGCTTAGGGTGAACTGTTAATTTCAGTTGTCATATGCCTGTTGAATTATTCTGGCAAAAATACTAGTGTTTTTCACATGACTTAAAAACCCATGAAAATTAGACACACAGAATATAAATCTGTACAAATAGAAGAAGTGTCACAGAAGTGACCTATGGAAATCCATTTGTGGATGAAAACCAAGAATTCCTTATTCTGACTGTTTCTGTTGTTATTTTCTGAGACTAAAGAGACAATTTGTGGGACTTGTCTGTAGCGTGGCTTACGCATCTTAAATGTGTATGAAACTAAGTAGAAAAGAATAGGGAGTGGATATACAAAAAAGGGATCTCGATCATCCTTTATTTTTTTTCATCAAATATGGTCTCTGAATCTGATTGCTTGTCCATTACTTTACTCTGGCCTAGACTCTGTTTATGGCAGGCAAATGAAATAATAGATTGGCCATTCTTTGGCTAATGTCAGTGGCCAAATTGATCAAACTGAAAGAGGAGTGGCAAAGGTTGCTGGTATATATTTATATGGAAATAACTGAAGAAAAAAGAAACATGCAGTTGTCCACCTAACTTGTTTCATGATTCAAGCTGAGTACATTGACCTGATATGTTAAAATCCCCAAATTAGCCAATGCTAGACCTGGACCTCCAATGTTCTTTTCATGTGCCATTTTCTTTCCATCATATGCCACTGATAATCTGTGTGACTGAGTTGGGTGACTTGATTAGCAAAATGTGCCTCTTCTCTGAATTTTTTTAATTTCTCAAAAACCTATCATTTATTGGGATACCTGGGTGGCTAAGCGGTTGAGTGTCTGCCTTTGCTCAGGGAGTGATCCCAGGATCTGGAATCGAGTCCCACATCAGGCTCCCTCTGAGGAGCCTGCTTCTCCCTTTGCCTATGTTTCTGCCTCTTTCTGTGTCTCTCACAAATAAATAAATAAATCTTTTTTGAAAACCTATCATTTATTTTAGATTACTGTTTCCTAATTAATGCTAAATAAAGTAATGCTTTCTCAAGAATTTAAAATAACTTTATCTCTACATTTTCCTCCTTCCATCTGCTGCTATTTATTATTTAAGTTTTAATGTCTTGGCAGTACAACCAATTATTTCAAAAGCATTTTTCTCTAAGATTTAATCATAACTCATAGTTGAAAGATGTATTAAGGCATGATAATATCTATTTTCTTCAACCGTTAATGCTTTACATAAACACGTCAGACTATTTAAAATCCTGATATTCATTTATATTCTTATTCTGAGTCATAAACAGCATGAACTACTTTATCAGAATACTTATTGCACTAACATTCTCTGTCTCTAGATTCTCTTCCCTGGGATGACATTTAGATCATTGTCCTCAATCTCTATCTTTCATATTCTAAGAGGACACTGGCAGTGGCTCAGAGAATGAAAGTCTATTGGAGCTCTTTGTGTTTCCTCTATGGAATGGATGAAGACGGAAGGTTCTTTGGAGAAATTACTGAAAAGAAAGAGCACTTTTCCTCTATTACTATTTAACTTAGGATATCTATCAATAAGTTTATACTTTTGGATTAGATAATGAGCTGATAGATCTCTCTGTGTCACTATCTCTTTCTCTCTATGTGTGTTTGTATGTGTGTGTATGTATATACACACATATATATTAAAATCTATAATATATATTAACTTTAATATATTAAATACATAGCATAAATAAAATATATTTATACATAAATATATTCCAATATAGGTATGAGTGTGTGTGTGTATCTGAGAAATAATATCCATAAACAAATTTTGTTTATATGCCTCTGTTTTGTTCACTTTTGAAAAAAGTGTGACATGGTATTCCTTTAGTGTTTCAGATTAAATCTTTTTATATGGTAGGCAATTTTCTAGGCACTAGGGCTACAGCAGTAGCAGCAACCACAACAAAAACCCAAATACTAAAAACCAAACAAGCAAAAAAATAAACCCAAAAAACAAAACAAAAAACCAAATTGTCCTCCTGAAATCTGTGTATATTCTATGAGAGTAGACAATAAACAGATAACCAGAATACTGTGTCAGTTGCTGATAAATGCTGTGAAAGGGGGAAAAACAGGAAGGGTAAGGGGAATGGGGGATGTGTGTTGATTTCTAGTTTAGGTTGGGTTGCCATGGAAGGTAGCTTTTGACCAGAGTACTGAAGAAACTTAGAGAGTGATGGGTTTACTTCGTACACTCAGAATAGAGTGACTGGCAGGTGTGGAGTTTCTGAGATGAGATCTTAGCATACAGAGGAGCAATAAGCAACTAGTATGGCTGGAGTGAAGTGAGCTAAAGGGACCGTTGAAGGAGATGAGGATAAAGAAGTATGGGGGCTAGATTCATAGGCCTTTTTGGGCGACTAGGACTGAGTTTGTTTTTATTTCTTTTTAATGCTACTGAGATGGGAAACCATTGAGAATGACATGATATGATTTAAATTTTAAGACAATCATGCTGGCTATAGTGGGGGGGGTGTTAGTAGTGATATAATTATCAAGGTTCTCAGTTTGAGAGACCATCGTCCATAAAAATATTCTCTGAGGTCTATATCTCTTTTGTGTGTGCCAGAAAGGAAGAACAAAAGTTTCAGGTATGATATTGAAGTTAACTAGCTTTTTATTCTCATTTGGACGCTCTTGCTGATGTCTCACTACAGGTGGTGAAAATGACAGCTTATTGGTTCACAAATGAGGCATGGATATGAATTGAATCAAGATTGAATAACTTAAGTGTATGTATGACATCATAGTTTGCCACCATAGGGAGTTAGGCACTCTAGAAAATGTGTCTGAGAGTACAAAATTAGAGAGTGAAATAGTTGTCCAAGCCATTCCCCCTATTTAATTTTCTAGCCTAAACTACAACTAAGCACAGACAGAATTTAATTTTGCATGAACCCTTTTCTATGATCACTCTTAACTATAAACACAGAAAAAAAAAACTAGATAAAATGCCATATAAACTAATTAGGAAACTTATAGCCAAACACACAAAAGAAAATATCTAACCCAAAATGCCAGAAAGTAACAGATAGCTCAAATCCAGAAGGAACCTTGAAGCAGATGCTCAAAGGATTGTCAGATATAGCCTAAAGTCTCTTTAGAAGAGGCCATTAGAAGAGACATCCCTTCAGAACAACCTAGGCAAGAGCAAAGAAATATTGCTGACTTGTTCTGGACAACATTATAAATAATTTCATGTGAGAAAAATCAAGGACCTAAGTCTGCACCCAAATCAAGTATGGGGTCAAAATTTATAGTCAATGCATGAAGTAGGAATAACAAGCTTTGGAATTAATTTTAAAAACTTATTTCAGACCAGAAGAATACACTGGACTGTAATGCTTAAGGAAACAAACAAAAAAGCTCAATCACTGTATAAGAATAATTCTACACCCCTAGATACATGGGACAAAGGAAAAACAATAAATTACTTGCTCACTAAATATGAGAGAGAGAACTAGAGAGAATATGATCATAAGATACTAAAAAATGATGTTAATAGAATAATTTGAAAGATATTAATAAGTATGTTTATAGTTCTTTAAATATAATATTACTTATTATAACTACTAAGTAGTTGAAGAAGAAATAATAATTTTATATAATGATGAATCCATAAATGCTAATGAAACAAGAATAGTTGAAAAATAAAATGAAACTACTTGAAATAAAAATGTTGTCATTGCAAAAACAGAACTCCGCATGGATGCATAAATTAGGTACAACTGAAGAAAGAATTAATAAGAGAAAATAGTTCTGAGGAAATCAGAACTTGGACAATAAAATAAATAGGGGAATGTCTTGGACAACTATTTCACTCTTTAATTTTGTACTCTGTGAGTTCTGGGGAAATCATTTGGAATGAAACATAAATATACATAAATTTAAATTATGAAGAAGCCAAGAGACATGGGAAATAGCATGATAAGGTTTAAGATACTTTTACTGAGAAACACTTTCATGGAACAGAGATAAAAAGAATTTGATGAGTGACAGTCTTCAAGAAATAGAGACAGATGGGTCGCCTGGATGGCTCAGTGGTTGAGCACCTACCTTTGGCTCAGGGCGTGATCCCAGAGTCACAGGATCGAGTCCCACATCAAGCTCCCTGCATAGAGCCTGCTTCTCCCTCTGCCTGTGTCTCTGCCTCTTCTCTCTCTGTGTCTCTCATGAATAAATAAATAAAATCTTAAAAAAAGAAAGAGCCAGAGAATTATTTAGAGTTAAAGGAAGACTTAAATTCTCAGATTGCAGAAGCATACTGTTTCCCAAGTAGGATAAACAAAACAAATTCACATAGAGACAGAGGATAGTTGAATTTGGTGCAGGATATCAGTTTCAAAGAGAAAAAATTTAAAAAGCAACAAAAAAGGAAAATACAGTTACCAATTAGAATGATGACAATTTACTTCTCAAAAGTAATGAGGAGCAAAAAAGACAGTGGATAGATATTTTCAAAATTCTGAGGAAAACAAAATGTTAACCTAATGCTCTATTTCCAGTTAAACAATTACTCATGAATGAAAGACAATAAAAGAGAAAAATTCTCAGATAAAGAATGAGTAAGCTTACAACTCACAGAGCTTTGTTGAAAGCTCTTCTCCATTAGGACCATCAATAAGATTAAGCCTAAAGAAAAAGAATGCTAACTCTGGGAAACGAACTAGGGGTGGTGGAAGGGGAGGAGGGCGGGGGGTGGGGGTGAATGGGTGACGGGCACTGAAGGGGGCACTTGACGGGATGAGCACTGGGTGTTATTCTGTATGTTGGCAAATTGAACACCAATAAAAAATAAATTTATTATTTAAAAAAATAAAAAGAATGCAATACAAGAAGCAATGGTGATCTTAAAAGTTTGTAAACAAGTGAGTGAATGTAAATACACTAGAGTGTAAAACACTTAAAATTAGAGCTATTATTTTGAGAGGGTTTTAAAAACAAGTTAGAAAAGCAACTGACAAAATTCAACACCCTTTCATGATAAAAATATTCAACAAATGGGGAACAGAAATGAACTTCCTCAACCTGATAAAGGGTTAGCAAAGGTAAACCTCTGCTAACATTATCCTGGTGCTAAAATTCTGAAAGCTTTCTTCTAGAGATAAGGAATAAGACAAGGATGTCCACTCTCACCACTTCTATTTAGCACTGTGCTGAAGGTTCTGGCCATGGCAAGTAGGAAAGAAAAAGGAATATAAGGCATCCAGATGGGAAAGAAAGAAGTAAAACTGTCTCTATTTGCATATAAAATTATCTTGTGTATAAAAACACCCCCAAATCCAGGAAATACTATTAGAGTTAATAAAATTCAGCGAAGCTTCAAGGTTCAAGGTCAATATACAAAAATCAATTTGTATTTTTATACTGTAGGAATGAACAACCCAGGTATGAAATTTAAAAGGATTTTATTTGCAGTATACTCAAAAAACATAAAATAAACAAAAGAATTGTAAAACTTATATTCAGAAAACCACAAATTACTGTTAAAAGAAGTTGAGACATACCTAAATAAATGGTAAGACATTCCATGTTCATGGATTGGAGTACAATATTGTTAAGATAACAATACTTACAAAATCATCTACTTCTAGACTGCATGTAATAATCCCTGTCAAACTCCCATCTGGCTTCTTTGCAAAAATTGACAAATTGTTCTAAAAGTCATATGGAAATTCAGGGACCCAGAATAGTCAAAACAATCTTGAAAAAGAACAACATAGTAGGAGGACTCACACTTTCCACTTTCCAAATTTATTAAAAAGCAATATTAATCAAGAGAGTGTGGTACTGTGGCACCTGTGTGGCTCAGCTGATTAGGCTTTTGCCTTCAGCTCAGGTCAGGGATTGAGCTTAGCTCAGGTCCTGGGATTGAGCCCTGCATCAGGGTCTCTACTCAGCGGGGAATCTGCTTCTCCCTTTCCCTCTGCTCCTCCTTCTGCTCATTCTCTCTCTCTCATAAATAAATAAATAAATAAATAAATAAATACATGCATACATACATACACACAATCTTTTTTTTTTTTAAGTGGTGCTAGCATAAAACTAGACATATAGATCAATGGGATAGAGTGCAGAATAAAATAAAACCATGTATTTATGGTCAACTAATTTCCAACTAGGATGTCAAGACCATTCAATGAGTATAAAAGTCTTTCAACACATGATGATAACTGGACAGCCACAAGCAAAAGAATGAATTAGGACCCTTACCTCACATGGTACATATAAATTAATTCAAAATGAATCAAAGATCTTAATGTAGAAGCTAAAACTATAAAACTCAGAGAAGAAAATGTAGGGGTAAATCGTGTGTTCATATTTGACAATGGATGTTTAGATATGACACAAAAGCACAAGAAACAAAATTTAAAATAGATGAATTGGATAGCATCAAAGTTAAAAATCTTTTGTGTTTCATGGACACTACCAAGAAAGTGAGAAAACAACCCACTAGATGGGAGAAAGCATTTGTAAATCATATATTTATTGAAGACCTTGTATCTAGAATTTATAAAGAAATTTTGTAACTGAATTATAGAAAGAAAAATAATTAAAATTAACCAAAGGATCTGAGTGGAGATTTCTCCAAAGAAGATATACAGATGACTAATAAATACCTGAAAAGATGCTTAAAATGATTGATTATCTGGGAAATGCAAATCAAAACCAAAGGGAGATACTACTTCACACCCATTAGGGAGACTGTCTGTAATCAAAATGACACATAATTTCAACTGTTAAGATGTGGTGGGAATGCAAAAAGCTAGTTTGTAAAATGTAATGTAGAAGTAAATGTAAATTGGGGATGTAAAATGATTTGGCTGCCCTTAAGAATATTCAGTCAGTTCCTCAAAAGGCTAAGCATAGAATTATATATGATCCAACAATTCCATTCCTACCTAGGTGTATACCTAAGAGATGTGAAAATATACATCTTCACAGAAACTTGTATGCAAATGTTCAGAGCATTCTTCACAATAGCCAAAAGTGGACATCAACTGGTCCATCAATTGGTTCATCAACTGATAGATGGTTAATAAAATGGGATATATCCATACAATGGAATATTCAAGCAAAAATAGAGAAATTAAGTTCTAATAGATGCTGATACCTGGGTAAACTTGAAAACATCTTGCTAAGTGAAAATCAGACACAAAGAATCATATGTTGTATAATATATTGTTAAATGTGCAAGTAGGCAAATCTATAGAGAGAAATTAGATTAGTGTCATTCTAGGGCCAAGGGTTGTACTTATTTTAAACAATGTGGAATATATTTTTGGAGGTGATGAAAATGTTCTAGAATGTATTGTGGTGATGGTTGTAGAGCTCTGTGAATATACTAAAAGCTCTTGAATTATATACTTTATTTATTTATTTATTTATTTATTTATTTATTTAATTAATTCCACTTAGCTAACAAACAGTGTAATATTAATTTCAAGTGTACAATGTAGTGATTCAACACTTCCATACAGCAGCCAGTGCTCATTACAAGTGTGCTTCCTAATCTGCATCACCTATTTCACCCACCAGCCCACCAACCTCCACTCGTAACTATCAGTGTGTTCTATATAGGTAAGAATCGGCTTCTTATTTTGCCTCTTCCCGGCCCCCGCCTTCGCTGATGTGTTTTATTTCTTAAGGGCCACATATGAGTGAAACCATACTGTATTTGTTTTTCTTTGACTTACTTCATTTAGCATAATACTCTCTAGTTCCATCCATGGCATTGCAAATGGCAAAATTTCATTCTTCTTATGGCTGAGTAATATTCCAGTGTGTGTGGATGTGTGTGTGTGTGTGTGTTTGTAAATATGTACCACATCATTCTCATCCATTCATCAGTTGACAGACACTTCCAGGAATGGGATAAGATATTTGCAAATGCTTATTTGATAAAGGGAGCATCCAAAGTATATAAAGAACTTATAAAATCCAACACCGGCAAAATGAAAAATCCAATTAAAAATGGGCCAAAGACACAAATAGACAGTTTTCCAAAGATGACATATAGATGGCCAACAGACATGAAAAGATGCTCAACATCACTGATCATCAGGGAAATAACAAATCAGAAAACCACAGTGAGATATCACCTCACACCTGTCAGAATGGCCAAAATCAACAACACAAGAAACAACAGGTATTGTCAAGGATATGGAGAAAGCAGAACCCTCTTAGACTGCTGGTGGAAATACAAATTGGTGCAGCCACTCTGAAAAACAGTATGGGGAGTCCTCAAAAAAGTTAAAAATAGAACTACCTTACCATTCAGAAATTGCACTGTTAGGTATTTACCCCCAAAATATTTATTCAAAAGTATTTAAATACTTACTCAAAAGTTTATTTTTAAAAAAAAAACTTATTCAAAGGAATACATGCACCCTAATAATTTATAGCAGCATTATCTACAATAGCCAAATTATGGAATTGTATACTTCAAATGGGTGCATTGTATGGTACATGAATTATATCTCAATAAATCTGTGGGGGAAAGTTAGTAATTAACTACTAGGCATAAACATGGAAGGTTTTTGAGGGAAAGGTTTTATAAAAACTTTAAGTTTTTTATATTGTTTGAGAAAATTAATAGTGATTAAATAGGCTGTTAATTTAAGCATGTTTGCTAAAATTTTGAGAGCAACAACTAAAGAATAGGAACAGGATATTTAACATAAGCCAGTAACAAGCAGAAAGGAAATGACTAGATCTGAATCAGAAGAAGGCAGAAAAGAGAAAATAAAAAGCAAACAACACAAATCCTAAAATATAAGTAATTACAAAATCTGTAAATTATCTAAACTTGCCTTTTAAAAATTTTGATATTGAATGAATGACAAAAAAATAATTTCTAGAGGTGACATTTCTAAAGTATAATGATCCAGAGTAGCTGAAGATAGAATCTCTCAGGTAAATGCCCATTAAAAGAAAGCTGGTATAGCCATATTAATATAAGACAAGATAGATAGGCTTCAAGGCTTAAAACATTCTTACTTTCATTACTTAGTGATAAAAGTGATGGTTGTCTAGGAAAATAGAATAATTTTAAATGTCTAGAAAATAGTTGAAAAAAATGTACCATAAGTAATAGGTAAGACTCTTAAAAGGAATATAGTAAGAGATTTTAACTCAACTTTCTCAGTAACTGGTAGATAAACCAAATAAAAATTAGTAAAGATAGAACATATTTGAACAACAACTTCAACTGAATAAACATATATAGAACCACATATAATTTGGCAATGCACAATCTTTTAAAGAACACCTGGAACATTAAAATAAAAATTTTTTTAAAAACTAGACATGTATTGAAACACAAGGGAAGTCTCCACAAATACCAGTGAGTATCTAAGTAGATAATGTTCATTGATCACAATTAAATAAAAATAGAAATGAATAAAATACACAGCCCTACTCCTTTCACCTCCTTCCAGAAAACCAAAGCCTAAATAATTTATGGGTGAAAATAAATCATAAGGGTGATTGTACAGTATTTAATATTGAATGCCAGTGAAAACACTCTATGCCCAAATTTGCGACATACTACTAGAACAATATCAGTGGCCATTTATAACTGTAGGCATTTATGTTAGAAAATAAGATATACTGAAAAGAAATTAAGATTCACTTCAAGTATAAACAATAAGAATTAAAATGAAATAAATTCTCATTAAGTAGAAGGAAGGTGAAATAACTTCACTTGATTAGATTGCTGGCATGAATAGTCCCTCAGATAATTTAGGGGATAATACAGGACATAGACACAAGACCTTAGGCATTTTCCCTTTTCTTCTCTTTCTTATCACCCACAGAGTAAATAAATATGCTTTTTTATTGCCAGTACTACATGTAAAAAAATAAAAGAAGCATAAAGAGACCAAATTATTGCCCAAATTCAAGAAGGTAATACCAGAAATTGATGCTGTTACTGCTATCAATACCATTGCAATTACTTCATCTTTAAAAATTGGGCTTGGAAAAGGAATTGGGCTTAGACACCTGGGTGGCTTAGTAAGTTAAGCATATGATTTGGTTTCAGTTCAGATCATGATTTCCGGGTCCTGGGATCAAGCCCCAGATCAGGTTCCACACTGGGCATGGAGTCTGCTTGAGATTCCCTCTCTCCCTCTGCTCCTGCCCCACTGACTCAAGTGCTCTCTCTCTCTCTCTCTCTCTCTCAAAGAACAAACAACATAAAAATTGTACTTAATATTGATGATTTGATTTTTAAAGATGAGTTTCTTTAATGTATCATAATGAACAGTATTTGAAATAGTATAAATAATAATTATAATGAGAAAAAATAAACATCATGCTATGAGAGGCAGAACTCAATGTAGCCTGTAATAGGCTTTGTTTAGCATTATAAAATCTATGTCAGTTTTTAGATAGAATATATAAAATAGTTTAATTATTGTAATATTGCTTGGTAATTGAAGGCAATAATAAAGGCTTTGTTCAAATTATTCTTTCTCTAATTTTACTGACCATATTTAGCTTATTATCCAGTTACATTTTAGTTTATCATACGCATCGTATCTGTCAGTAATACTGACAGATATTGTCAGATACTGACTGCTTTAAAATACTGAAGTTTGGACTTTTTTCCATTTTGGTACTTTTTCACAAACACACTTTGTGATACATGAAAAAGAATTTACTATGCATAATTTACTTAGCTCTTCAAGTAAAAAAAGTCATTTATCTGAAAGATATTTTATATATATATTTTAAAGTATTTGGGTATTTCCTATATGTTATACAATGGGATTTGGGCTTAGAAGACTTGTGTCCTTGGGGCAGCCCGGGTGGCTCAGCGGTTTAGTGCAGCCTTCAGCCCAGGGCCTGATCCTGGAGACCCAGGATCGAGTCCCGCTTGTGTCTCTCTCTGTCTCTCTCTCTCTGTCTCTCTCTGCCTCTCTCTGTCTCTCAATAAAAAAATAAAAATCTTTAAAAAAAAAAAAGAAGACTTGTGTCCTAGCTGAAAAACACTAGCTTAGCTCTGTGACCTCAAGAAAGAAAAATCTGTGAACTATTGTTTTTGATTTATAAAACAGGACATGTATCTCGCAGGATTATAATAGGAATTAAATTAGATAATATATGTGAAAGTCATTTCTGAATTGTCAAACAATTTGTAATGCTGTTGCTATCATCTAGGTATTTGATAGGCTTAATTGGTTTTCATCTGCATATTTACTGAGTAAAGACACAGCATTTTGTCACCAGTTCTAAAAACCAAAAGGATATGGAAATCGCAGAACAGAAAATTAAACAGCAACTTAGATTTTTTGCTCCCCTAACTTCATTCTGTGATTCCCAAGATGATTTGAGGGAAAATGCCAGAAACAGATCCATAAACTGCCCGGGAGACACACTATAAACACGAAACAGAACCAGACTTATGTCGGAGCAGGTGATCAAAAAATTGGACAAGTTAAGGACGGAAAACTTTGCAATCCCAGATGGTCTCCATCTAAGGAGCATTGTGTATAGGGTGATAAGTGACTTAGGGAAACCTGTAGCCTACATGTGCGAGTCATCTTTGAAAACCAAGGACGCACAGGTGACTGGTTCTGGGTTGAACACTATACCTGTCTTTGTAATAATGCCTGCAGCTCTGCACTGCCTTTCATCAGGGCTTCTTGACAAGCTTTGCAGACACCACCGCAGCTTTTAGAGAAGATGTTAAACCCATTTTGGAGAGTGAAATCTTAGCATCTCCTGATAAAGTAAATGTTTGAGGGTTGCACAGTGAGTTGGAATAGAACAAAGACATTCTGATAGTCCCCTTTGAGTGAATATGGTGTACAGCTTGTTTTTTATTTTTATTAAAACCAATCTCTGTTTAAATTTGGCTTAGAAATTAGACAAACATTTACAAAGCCCTTACTATGTGTGAGACAATATGCAAGGCATGAGGAATACACAGAAATGAGTACAGACTAGTTCCGCATAAAAGGAATTTGCATGTAAGGGATACAAAGGCATCCATTCATAACTTGCAAAAAATGTAAGCATTGTAATAGTGGCATAAATAAATGTTAAGTGAGCATAAGAGACAAAGTAATTTTGGCAGAGTATTTGTGGAAACCTTCATGGAATAAGTGGCAATAGAACAGTTAATTGGACTTTTATAGAAGTATTATTAGGGGGATCCCCGGGTGGCTCAGCGGTTTGGAGCCTGCCATCAGCCCAGGGTGTGATCCTGGAGTCCCGGGATCAAGTCCCACATCCGGCTCCCTGCATGGAGCCTGCTTCTCCCTCTGCCTGTGTCTCTGCCTCTCTCTGGGTGTGTCTCTCATGAATAAATAAATAAAATCTTTTTTTAAAAGGTATTATAAGGAGAAGGAAAGCAGTGCAGATAGAAGGAATAGTGTAAGTAAGTACACATTTGTGTGGAAGCTTATGACAAATTTGTAAATTAGCCAATTGTCTGGGATTAGCAAATAGTCTAAAGTGACTAGATTATAGGGCATATGTGTATGGTTGTGTAGATAAGTATAAAGACCAAGAGACAAGACCAATGATTATTTCCATAATCATTTATGGAAAGTAAGTAAGGCTGGAAGGGGAGGCAGGGACCAGACTGTGAAGACCTTAACACTAAAGCAGAATTTGTTTTCCACTATGTGGAAAATGGGGCAGGGATGGGAGACCAGTAATGAATGTGAGCATGACCATTCTGGTGGAAATGCGGTCAGTGGATGCAGGAGGAGAGGATTGAAGCAGAGAGGGTGGTTGAAAAGTTGTTCTAATGAATCCACTGAAAGATGGGTCTTGAAAGTTGGAGTCAGGCATTTTAGGCATGGAATACATCTTAACTCTGATGAAATCCTTAGGGTTGGAGAAGGGGAAGGCTGACCATGACTTCAAGACTTTTAGCTGGAAAATGAATGGATAATGATTCTATTAACTAAGAAAAGACACGAACATGGTGCGGAGCCTGCTCAGGATTCTCTTTCTCCCTTCTCTGCCCCTCTTCCTTCTCATGCTCTCTCTCTCTCTCTCTCAAATAAATAAATTCTCAAATAAACAAGTGTTATAAATCAAGTCACAAACTGTTATAGTTTAACCTCCTATTGTGACAAAACTGCCTTCATATCAACCTTGATGGTGAGGTTTGAATTAGAATTCTGTGCTAAAATGTGATGACAGTAGCTTAAGAAGAGCCTTCTATCCTTGTTTGTTCCCACCCTGGCCCTATCCATGCAGCATGGGCCTCAGGTGCCCTTCTGGGAAGCTCCAGCTTGCAGGCATACGTCCAGTTCAAACCCTACATCCCCCTTTTCACAAACAACCACTCCTTGGCCATCCCTAGTACCTTGGGATACATTACACACATCACAAGTGTAGTCCCAAGTTCAAGAAGAAGACACTCAGGCCCTGCAAGCAGACTCAGGAAGATTCAGATAAGGAATTCTGAGGTTCCAGGTACTCAGAGTGTAGTTTAGTTAGGAAAGTGTAGGCTTCAGGTGAGCAAATCCCATTGGGCCTGTAGACTACTCACCCTGTGGAGGGCAGAGTAGGTGTCTAAAGCCTGGAGTCCAGAAGAGGGCTCCTCTTGCCTTGGTCTGAAGACTGTGATGAGAAGACACTCCTAGAAAAGCAGATTTGGAGTCTCACATATTCAAGGGAGCAAATGAAATAGACTGTAGAGAGGAACAAAAGAGATGAAGCAATAGAACCTCATTTAAGAGGTAAATAGTAGAGAATCTGAAGATGGAGCTGAGAGGAGAGGATAGAAAGGTAACATATACAGCGAACCCTATTATGAAGTTTATTACAAGAAATGACACCTGGAGGAAAAGCTTACGAAGGATGAAGAATTGGGAAAAAATTGTTAATTATTTAAAAAAGTAGATTATTTTTATAAGAGTAGAGGTCAGTTATTCATGTCAAAGTATCTTGTTACAGTTGTAAAAGATCAAATGAGACTCAAGGTCAAAAATATACTGCCATTTGAATAAGTTCAACTGAGTAAACCTAGATTTGTAAACACAATGACAGTAATAATATAAATGAGGCCAGAAATATTCAATATTTTTTTATGAAAAAAAAGGCTGTACTGACTACCATTTATGCCAACTTTAAATGAATAAAGTTTGGAAATAGAAGAGAGTTTCTGTAAGGATGGAGTTTATGGTATTTCCGTCAATACCCTAATGTTGATTTTGTAATGTTATTTTGTCCAATTTTATATATGAATGGGGGGATACCCGTATTTCTGGGAACGAAGGACAGAGGAAGTATACTTGCTGAACCTGTAGCTCTGCTAAGAGAAGAATAGAGGGTATAAATTACACTTGAACAGCTAGAGTCTCAGTGCATTGGACAGACAAGATACAAATATGTAACTCACAGAAGACACCATAGAATCATCTAGAGGGAATTTTAGTATTTTAGTAATAAAATAGGTCAGTATAGCTAGGCTGGGAGTCCAAAGATTATAGGATTTAGCCTGTTTTTGCCTGTAGGCTGTTTGTAAACTAGGAAAAGACATTCAATTTACAGACCTAGTTTCTTCATTTGCCATGTTGGACTATGGGGTTTCCCGCCCCCAAAGCAATCTCTTGTTCATACAGTTTCTTTCTTGGAAAGGTAAAATAATTAAAATGCTGAAAGCAGTGCGGGATGGGAGGGTGAAAGCCCTAAGACTCAGCTACCCACTAACACTTCTCTTCTCGTTTCTGACTCTTTTTCACAAGGCTCCTAAATGTCTCAATGTTGCACAGTTGGAAAATATTTGAACTAGATAGTCTCCAAGATCCATTCCAAGTATAAAATCCTATGACCGTACTAAGTCAGGTACAACTTTGCAGATGAGGTGGGACTTGAGTGGGCCTTTGAAGCTGGGGCGTATATTTGGATTAGTGGGAAGGAAGAGTGAAGATATTTAAAACAGGAAGAGGAGCATAATAAAAGAAATAGTGAAAGGAATAATACTGGTTTCCTTGGCAGAGGATGTGTGGAATAATAAAGAGATTTTTCTAACTAAACTGTGGGGATTGTAAGGTAGATCAGTGGGAAATAAAATTTAAGTACAGGGCACTTGCTTTTCATATGAGAGAAATGTTATTCCTGGAGACTTTGTACAACCTAAAACTCAAATAATTCAAAACGAATTTTCCCAAAGGGGGAATGCATTTTTGGAACTTATAAATTTATAATTATTTTAGTGTATATTTTCTTTGAAGTTACTTTTTACATGACTGAGGGCTCTTTCCTAAATTAATGTTGGTGGGTGTTTTTGCTCTCTGTGGGGCTTTATCCTATCTTACTTCTACTCTAAAGTTATTGAATTTGGGTTTGTTTTCAGCATTAGCTTTAGCAGCACCATTTAATGAACTTGGATAACATTGTGAAAAGATACAGAAAATGAGATTTGAAATGATAATAACAGTGCTTGCTTAGATTAGGGAACCAAAAGTCACTTTTAGAAATTTTGATGCAAGTAATCAAGAGTGGTTCTCATAATACTGACAAAGGAGGGTTTGTGTTTCTTTTCACTGGCTTGTAGGTGATGGCAATAACATAAACACCATTTGCAATTAACTCAGTTTTCAAATTATGCAATTCAGCAAGAATTAAATAAATTGGAGTTTCTCCTCAGTTCAAAATTGGTATAAACATTTCTTTAATCCCACAGTTTCAATTTTCTCATAAGTTAGAATTTCATTTATATGCCTTGTGAAACTGGTCTCAGGGCAGGGGTTGTATGTTCTTTATCCTTGTAACCCCTAACACATCTCAGCAGTAGCCTTTGAAGAAAGAGACATTCAAGTATTCAAGTCAATTTAGCATTGCCTAAATTCAGTGGGATTGTTCCATATATTTCACACTGGGAGGAGGTAAGATTACAGAACAAAGTTTCATAATTTGGATGGATGCTCAGGATCTGGTTGCATGCTAAACATAAAAGAAGCACTTAATGAGTGCTAGATTGGGGGCAGGCATTTCTTATCCTACCAGTTTTGCCCACTGCTATCTCCTATAAAGCTATAAAGGAGTAATTAGACACACAGTGACTTGTGACTATGAATCCCTGTGCAAGATTCAAGGAAGAAGTATGTCTTGGACAGGGAGCAGAGTGAGGTTTGGTGCTCAGTTGGGCTGGGATGACATATGGGGAAAAAGCATACTGAGGCTGGGATGAGTGTAGCCAAGAAGAAAGGTGAAGCAGAGTGTAGTACAAAGCATGCAGCTGGAAGCAAGTTGAGGACTCAAGCCCAACGTGAGATAGCTTTGTCTAAGCAATGCCAAAAGTCTAGGTGAAGAGTGGAAAAATCAAATCAATCATTGGGATGATTCAAAACATCCAGATGTGTGTTGTCATCAGAGCCATCACTGGGGCCGGGCTGGGGGGGCAGAGTGAAGGCAAATATTCATCTTCCCACCCTCCCCCCAAATATTTCTAGTCAGTTGAAATTGTACTGAAATGGAATTTTAAATAGAAATAAGTCAGGAGAGCTCTGCATGATCAGCCTATAAGGAGTTGTGAAAAGGTGGGGAGCAGTTAGCACTGTTTGAGTGGCCCAGAGAGCAACATCAGGGGCTTTGACCTGTCAGATTCTAGTGAGATAATTGTATGTTAGAAATTATTGAGGAGTTATTTTTAAAAAATAAATTTCACGTAGTTTACTTTTAATCCTGCATTCTGAAAGACAACTAAATGAGTTCTACATAATACGTAATGGCAGCAGGAATATAAAAAGGCAGCTATAAAGGAGCTGAATGATCTGGAATATTTCAACATAGTCCTATACCATGTGACATTTAAAACTAAAGTCTAGGGGTGCCTGGATGGCTCAGTCAGTTGAGCCTCCAGGTCTTGGTTTCTGCTCAGGTCATGATCTTGGGGACCCAGGATCAAGCCCCACATCTGGCTCCACACTCGGTGGGGAGTCTCCTTGAAGATTATCTCCCTCTGCCACTGCCCCCCCCACTCTAAAATGGATAAATAAATTTCTTTTAAAAAAAAAAAAGAAGAACTAAAAAAAAGTCTAAGTTAAAACTTAAAGCCAAATAAGTGTGCCATCAAAAATGAAGCCACGGACAGTTCTTTTATTTGTTTGTTTTGTTTTTTGTTTTGTTTTATTTAATTTTGAGAGGATCTCTGTGACAAGTTTAGCTTCTCCTTAAGGCCAAAGGCTATGACTTACATACCCCTTCCACTTCATAATAGAATGTTTTGTTTGGCCAAAATGTCATTCTGTGGTTTTTTTGTTTTGTTTTTTTCAAAATATGATTTTTGAATGCATAGTATTAGAAAGGGGAAGGACCTTTGGCCTTTTGGGTTGACCACAAGAACAGTAGTAGTCAGAATTCATTTCCATGTCAGACCTTTGCTTCCCAAGCCAAATTGTCAAGCAAATAGTTCAATTAGGAATAGGAGTTAGGTTTTTAGACTAGGTTCAGAAACATTTCAAGGGAACTTTGAGTGAAACAGATAGATACAAAAGCTAGAAGATGAAGACAGAGACGCTGACATTTGGAGCCCTTGGGCCAGGAATGTCTAGGAGCTCAGTGGTGAAGTCCACAGGGATGTGGGTATATCATGAGAAAGGTAAGGTGTAGGCTTACGGCTTGATGTTCTTGACCTCAAGTATTGGATGCCTCTACCATTTTTATTCTTCCTTGTCATCTGATGAGGGGAAAAAACTTCATCCAATTTTCTCACTCAACAAACATTTTTTCAGTACCTGCCTTGCTCTGTGCCAAGCATCGTTCCAGGTGATAGGGATATAGCAGTGAACAAAACTAACTTCCTGGTTTACATTCCAGAGGGGAAGATCGGCACTACGCAACAAACCAAAAAATGGATACACAATTTGTCTCATTTTTAGAAATCCTTTGAAGAAAAATCAAGGAGAGTAAGTAAGGGGAGGGTGTTGGAATGTGTTTCCAGAAGAGTGACCACTGAAGTAGGAAAAGGTAGTTGAGGACATTGGTATGTACCATTCAGATTGTTTTCTAGAACCTCTTTCTGGGAACCTCTCCCAATTTGATTTTCTAGGCATCTGAGGCATTCCTAGCCATGCAAGAAATAAAGATATCACTTAATTAAAACCCTATTTTGCATTGAATCAGGGTGAAAGGAAAGGGGAATTATTAGCTTTGATGGAGGTAGGTTGAAACAGGAATGGTCACTAACACTTTGTCTTTAACACTTAAAAAAATGAGACATAATTCACTCATCTTTTTAAAGGTCTACATTTCACTGGTTTTCATATCCACAAGGCTGTACAACCTTGGCATATTCACAAGGTTGTGTAACCATCACCACTGCCTAATTCCAGAACATTCTCATTACCCTCAAAAGAAACGGTCTACCTTTTAGCAGCCATATCACATTATCTCTTCCTTTCAGCCCCTGGAAACTACTAATGCACTTTTATGTTGTTATGGATTCACCCATTCGGGACATTTCACATAAGTGGATACATTATGCGACTTCATATGTATGATTTCTTTCACTTAGCATGTTTTAAAGTTTATCTATGTTGTGGCATGTACCAAGGCTTCATTTCCTTTTATAAAGATTTTCTTCCATTGTATGGATGTACCATATTTTGTTTATCCTTTCATCAGTATGACTTGATGTACATCTGAGATTTTTGCACTTTTTAGTCATTATGAATAAAGGTTCTATGAAAATTTGTGTACAAGTCTTTGTTGGACATAAGTTTTCAACTCTCTGGGACATATGATAACTCCATGGGTATCTTTTTGAGAAAGAGCCAAACAGTTTTTCAAAGCAGTTGCAACATTTGCATTCCCACCAGCAAGGTAGGAAAACTGAAAATTCTCCACATCTTTCTCAACACTTGCTATTGTGTTTTTTGATTACAGACTTCCTGGGTGGGTGTCAAGAGGGGACATCATTGTGGTTTGCATATTCTTTCCCAATGACTAATAATGTTGAACATCTCTTCAAGCGCTTGTCATTTGTGTGTCTTCTTTGGAGAAATGTCTATTTGAATCCTTTGTCCATTTTTGAATTAGGTTATTTTGTTGTTGTTGTTGTTGTTATTGTTGACTCCTAAGTTTTCTTTATATATTTGGATACTAGACTCTTATCAGATATATGGTTTCAAATATGATCTCCCACTGGACACAGCTAGTAAATTTTGATACTTATTCAGGTTGGGAGATCTTTGTGGCCTGTTAGAGTAGAGCATTAGCAGTCCACTCTGATTAGTGGACTTTGGATGGGTTCATTCTTAACCTGTTCTTCCACTTTGTGTCACATGGGTTTATCTTTTATGTTTTTGTTTGTTTGTTTGTTTTGCCTCTGGCTACTGGACTTAAGTTAGTTAGATCCTGTTATTAGCCTTAAGTATGAGGAAGCTTTGGAAGACACCACAGTTAAATAAGAATGTTGGCCTTAATCAGCAGACTTCCTGGAGACTTAAGGTAGAACAGTGAGGAGCAAAGTAGAGGGGAGGGCCTGGAGGAGGGAGAAAGAAGCAATAAAGACATACACCTTTCCTTCACAATTTTACTTAGGATCCAGCTTTGACATTCTTTGACCATCAGTGAGATACACTATTCACCACTTTGTGTGCAAGATTACTTCCATGCCACGCTTACAATTCATGGTATAGTGATTATGATAAATGTATCTTTTTTTTTTTAAGAGAACTACAAGATATAATAATTTATTTATCTGGTGGAGAAAGGTTTTTTTCTATAGGTGCAGAGAGAGCTGTTTCTCCTTCCCATTTTCTTGTTTCAGATTCATAAAAGAGAGAGTACGTATCCAAAGTAAAGTATATCTATAATTACGTCTTCAGAGGACAATCATTGGGTTCTTTAAGACAACTTTGTCTAAAGTTCCATAGTTGAAGACAAAGTATAACAAAAACCAGGGGGAAAAGACATTATTTGACCATTTCTAAAGTGCCTACGTGTGTGTATCCTATAAAAGTGACTCTGACCCTATGACCCTATATACTTGAGTTTAACCTGTATTCCTATATTGCCAAACGAATCACCCCCTCAGTCCACTGAATAAAATAGTCAAGAGATAGTTGACTTTGTGCAAATAATACAGCTTCTGCTTGACCGAATCATACAATTTTTAAACCAAATACATTCTTAAGAGATCCTCATATCCATAACAGTTACTCTAAAAATGTAGGGAATGTTGTTAGTACCTAAAATGCTACCTTAAAGAAATGGTATTGTTGAGGGGGAAAAAAAAAAACTGTCTTCAATCAAAACTTTCTTTTTTGAGGATAATGACAAGACTATATTGATTTCATAAAATGGATGAAAAAAACCAAAGTGAAAAATGAAGCTTCCATAGACTTAACACAATAGAGTCCTTCTCTATTCCTCTTGTTTGATAATGTCCCATAGCCAAGCATACTTTCAAAATAAACAAATCATTAGCTAGTTTTTAAAAAAAAAAAAGAACTTTGGCACTTGAGGAAATTCATGGGAGGGTGGGGGGCAGGGGTGGACAGGATGGCTTTACTCTGTGGCTGGGTGCAGTGGCCCAGGTCACAATTGGAAGACGTTTTCTTTCAAATTATTGGTATGTAGCTTGAGACCCCCTGAAAGGGGAGCTTTGTCATCTCTCTGTCCTATCCTGGGCCTAGCATTCTTTTGGCTCTCTCTAAATCTGTGAATAATGTCTGCCTATACAACTGAGAGAAATTTGTCATCTTCTCAGTGGTGATATGTCATCACATTCATGCCCTACCTACAGCACATCCTAGCCGTTGGGGGCTTGAATGAAATTGCACTTGTGTTTGTCAAACTGTCCACAAAAATAGACATGGGGTTTGGAGACAATCCCTTTCCCATCTCTCAAAAGAGCAGTGCAGAGACAAGAGTTCTATGATTATTTATCGAACTTAGATTTTCAATCACTTGCGAAGCACAATCATGCCTTCTCTCTTCGTTGCTTTTTTTTTTTTTCCCCTTTTAGCATTACAGTACTTCATTATTGCCACAGGGGGAACTGTTGGCTTAATTTTGCTTTGGAGACACTGCTGCTGAAATTATTAAGCTAATGATTTATGCCCCCTGTGATACAACAATCTCTTGTGCTTAAAATGGTTACTATGTTTTGTTTACTGTTTATAACTACCAGTGGTGATGCCACAAAACCCCCTGCCAGCTTGCAGGGTTTATTTATCCCTGTGGATCTTGAGAAACCACTGATTAATATAGAAAAAATTTGAATGGCTTATATTTTTAAAAATCTCATAAACTATGAATTAAACCCCTGTGCTCCACTATATAGGAGGAAAAGTTCAGTGAGAATGAACAATGGATGTCAAAACCTACTGACTCTCGTATTTGCTTCTGGTTTTATCAAAGTGGAAAGTATGAGTGCTTTTCAGGAATACAGTGATGTGACTCCATCAGTTTTGGGCTATGAGATCACCGGCATTTCCCCTTGGGTGTCGCACATTTTACCATATTAAGGAACCAATTTGCTTAGAGAAATGTTGCACATGTTTAAAGGCTGTTAAGTTTGATGGTTGGCAGAACTCTTCCCGTTTAGCCCTGAGGCTGGGCCTTGGTGAAAGGAGGCTTTACTGGCCTGCATTTTTCGTTCTGAAGCGCTTTTTGTAACCGAAGGACTACATAGGGCAGATGAACCTTGGGGTAGGGAGGGTATGATTTGAGAGTGTTGATTTGTCTCAAATGGCAAAATGGTTCTTAGACAACATTTAGGCCTTGACCCTGTTGCCTCCCCAAGAGAAGTAAAGAAAACATCTCTGTTGTTTCAGGCAGCTCAGCCCAATTCCACACCATCGCTTGCTTGTCCTTCAGCTACCCCTTCCTGCTGCCTCCTGAACCCTAACAATCCATTTGGCTTTGTTTCCACTGCAGGCTGGTTCACCCGGCTCTCTCTTGGACAGCTCCACATCTCTACTCCTCCCTTGATGAGCCATTTCTGGTTGTTCACTGGGCTTCTTTTCTCTGTGGTCTGAGGTGACCCGTTCAAAAAATGAATGCCTTTCCCTAAGTGGACCTCTGATGCTCCATATGCCAAGCCAGGCCAGGGGACAAGACGTGTCTGGCATTTGTGCAATAGGGCTGAGTACAATGCCAAAGCATTTCTCATAGTCAGGGGTCTATCAATGTGGGGAAAGTGGACAGTATTGCTCCAAAGGCAGGACTTGAACAAATTTAATGTGGGACGGTGGGGACAAGACCCTGAGTATGGGGACCAGACTACTTACTGTTAAAGTGTGAACACCTGTGTACAGCGTTAGCCTCATATATTCCCGTGATACAAAACTTTCTATTCTAAAATGCAGCCAGGTATTTAAGAGGAAGAGATAGGTTGATCATTGAAACACCCAACTGGGGAGTAATAAGATCTGTTTTATTTCTCTTCATAAGTCATTATTTTTCTTTATGAAGATGCAAACGTTGGGCCTAAAAATATTTACAGTACTGTAATGTGTGTGAAGATGGAAAACATATTATCCACGTAGCAATTTTAATTGGAAATACCTAATTTCATGGGTAAGTGTTTTCATTATGTATTTTCAGTTAGTTTCAGAATTACTCCCCTTCTTGTATTAGAAAATGAAAATGACAGAAATAGAAATTCTGATGTTATATACTCTAGTTCTTTTAACAAATTCTGTTTAATTTGATTTTAACAGTTTTTAAGAAACTGAATTGTATATAGCCTATCCTATGTAGTCTTGCAGATCATTTTTTGAACTCAAAATATGATTTAATTACAGATTATTTTCAAATCACAGAAAATCCAAACACCAGGACAGTATGTGATTTGAAATTTTATATAAACAGAAAAACACATTAAATATAATGCTTAATAAGCACGATAGGAAAAATGTCTGTAAAAGGGAAGATTTTCTAGCATGACCAATTCCAGGGTTTCGTAGACAGATACTGAGATTAAATTTCTCAGTTAATCAATAGGATAAATGTTCAAGTATCCCCAGTGAAAATGAGTGAAAATAACTTGAAGGTCAAATGCTTTTTCAGGGAAACCAATGACCAATGATTAGGTACACCAACAAAGAGATAGCTGATACTACTCTTTAGAATATGATTTATGATGATACATTTTCAGTCTACAAGTATTTCCTTGCATCATTTCCTTGCAACATTCATCTTGTAACATTACCCTAGGCCATAATAATCATATTAGCTACTGAGTGTCTCAGTGGATCCTAAGAGCTCTTCTTGTTTTACTAAGGACACAGGAGTTTGAAGGTAGAATGTATAATCTAAAGGTGTCAGAGACACCTTAAGTTTTAACCTCAATGTCAGAAAATCAAGAACTTTATTTCTCAGGGATCCCTGGGTGGCTCAGAGGTTTAGCACCTGCCTTCAGCCCGGGGCATGATCCTGGACTCCTGGGATTGAGTCCCACATCGGGCTCCCTGCATGGAGCCTGCTTCTCCCTCTGCCTGTGTCTCTGCCTCTCTCCCTCTCTCTCTCTCTCTCTGTCTCTTGTGAATAAATAAATAAAATCTTTTTTTTAAAAGAAAGAACTTTATTCCTCAAGAAGAGGAGAACCAAGAGGATTCATCTCACTTGTTACTTTTGGGGATATAAAAATAAATAGGAGAGGACAAGGGTATGGGCTTATGGATTTTTTAAAATAAATTAGCTTTTATTGACATATACATACAAAAAAATGTACCAATTTTAAGAGTATGATTTGAAGACTTTTGACAAATTCAGTTGTGTAATCACCACCACCATCAGGATATAAGACATTTTCATCATTCCCAAATTTTCTTCATATCCTCTGAGTCAATCTCCAAACCTCCAAACCTTAGTAGACAATCATCTTTGTTACTTAAATTTTATCATTTTTAAAATTTCAAATAAATAGAATCATACAGATCATGTAGTATGTCATTTTAAAGACATAGTATAATACTTTCAAGATTCATTTACCATTTATCAACCTTTTTTAGTATTAAATGATAATCTATTATATAGATATAACAAAATATATGTATCTTTTCACTGTACAGTGGACATTTTAGTTGTTTCTAATATGGGGCTCTATTAAAATAAACCTTTATGAACATTCAAGTACAAAGTTTTGTTTTTGTTTTGTTTTTGTGGAGATATATGTACACGTAATATATTTTATATATATAATCTTTCTATATATTATATATATATTTATATATCTATCTATATACATATATAGATAAATCTTTTTTTTCTCAAGTAACACCTAGGAATAGAATATAATAAATTGTCATATTGTTTTTTAAAGTGGATGTGGTGTGTTTTTCCACCAGCAATACATGTAGTTTTCAGTTGCTTTGTCTCTTCTTCAGCACTTGAAATTGTCAGTTTTTTGAATTTTAGCTATTTTAGTAAGTGTGTAGATGTATGTCATTGTGTTTTTAATTTCCATTTGCCTAACATTATTGATTGATGTTTAGTGTCTTTATGTATGCTTATTTCCATTTGATATCTCCTTTGTAGAATTTGTCCAAATATTTCCCCATTTTCAACTGTAATATCTTTTTTTATATTACAGAATTACAAATGTTCTTTATTTATGCCACATGCAAGTCCTTTATCAGATATGTATTTTGAAAATACTATCTGCATGTAACCTTCTTTTTTATTTTTTTAAAATGCTGTCTCTGAAGAGCAATTTTTAAAATTTTTGATGAGGTCCAATTTAGCATTGTTTATGATTTTGTGCTTTAAATTTCTATCTGAAAATTCTCTTTTTAACTCAAGGTCACATGAGTTCTGTATCATTCTAGAAGTTTGAAAATTTTAGCTCTATTATTTAGATGTGGCATGAATTTAAAATTTAACTTTTTATGTTGTATGAGAAAAGGAAGGTTTGTTTGTCTTGCAAATGAATATACAGTTGTTGTGCAGCATTTGTGGAAAAGTCTATCCTTTCTTCTTAGAATTACCTTTCATACCTTTGTTGAAAACTAATTGGCCAAATATGTGTTTATGTCTTTTGATTCTGGCCCATGGATCTGTATATCTTGAAGTAAAGTAAATCTTGAAATCAGATAGTTTAAGTCTTCCAAATCTCTTCTTCTTTGTCAAAATTGTTTTTAACTATTCAAGACTCTTTTAATTTCTGCATGCACTTAGAATTAACCTGTCAGTTTGAATGAATAAACCTGTTAGGATTGGGATTGCCAATTTCAACAAATCAGACTGCCAATCAATTTGGGGAGATCAGTTTGGGAGAATCAATCTGGGGACAATATCATGTCATCTGATCAATAAACGTGGTATATCTTTCCATTTAGTAAGTCTCCTTTAATTTGTCTCAGTTTTTATTTGTAAATTTCAGTATAGAGAGGTTGCACATATTTGCTTCCATTTACCATAATTTGTATTTTATGCTGTTAATACTTTGATTTTTAAGATAGAAGTGTTTGTATGTGTGTGTGTTGTTTGTTTTTCACTATTGCTCTTATAGCCTGTGATCTTGCTAATTTACATATTAATTCTAGTAAGTTTTTGGTAGGTTCTTTAGGACTTACAGCATAGACAATTATGACATCTGTTAATATAGAAATTTTTACTCTCCCCTTCCCAGTCTATATGTCTTTTGTCTCTTTTTCTTCCCTTTGGCTCTAGCTAGAACTACCAGTGTGGTGTTCAAAAGAGTTGGTGAGAGCAGTCATTCTTGCCTTGTTTATGGTCATTTACTCTTTAACCATTGAGAATAAGGTCACAGTAGGAATTTTGTAGAAGTCCTTTGCATAAATGACAAAGTTTCTTTCAATTTTTAGTTTCCTGGGAGGGTATTTTTTTTGTCATGAGTGGGTACTGATCTTTGAGAAAAAGCTTTCCATTTTTCATTAATAAGTATTAAATTAGCTATAGTAAAAAGCAATATAAATGTTCTCTTTTAACTTGAGGAATTTTTTTTTCTACTTTTAGTTCAGTTAGAGTTTTGTTATGAACGGGTATTGAAATCTGTCAAATGCTTTATCTTCATCTATTGGTAGATCATAATGTTTTTTGTTTATTTTTATAAACAATAAGTTAAGTCACGTGGACTGATTTAAAACTAACCTTGCATTCATGAGATAAAGCTATTTGATTGTGATGTGTTGTTCTTGTTATGTATTCCTTAATTTAATTTTCTTAAATTGACTTTTGCATCTACGTTCAGGGGAGATATTGGGGTTTGGTTTTCTTTTTTGTGATGTAGCTGTGTGTGTGTGTTTTTTTTTAAAGATTTTATTTATTCATTCACGAGAGACACAGAGAGAGAGAGAAAGGCAGAGACACAGGCAGAGGGCAGGATCCATGCAGGGAGCCCGACGTGGGACTGGATCCTGGGTCCCCAGGATCAGGCCCTTGGCTGAAGGCAGGCGCTAAACCGCTGAGCCACCCGGGCTGCATTTGTTGTGTTTTGATACCAAGTTACTGATTGTTAGTAAATGAGTTGGGAAATATTCCCTTCTCTACCATTTTCTGAACATTACTGCTGAATTCTTGGCATCGGTTTTCTACTTTAATATTTCTTTTAGATTCACCAATGAAAACATTTAGTCCTAGAGTTTTCTTGGTAGGAAGGTTTTTAAACCATCAATTACAATTCATAATTAATATAGGACTATATTTAGAATATTTTCTTATTATCTTTTAAATTTCAGTAGGATATGTAGTGGTGTTCCCTTTTATTCCTGATAGTCTTTCTTATTGTGTTGAGTCTGGCTATGTTGTCAATTATACTGAAACTTTCAAGGAACCAATTTTTGGTTTCATCAATTTTCCCATTGTTTCTCTATTTGCTATGTCATTAATTTCCATGCTTGTTTTTATATTTTTCCTTTTGTGTGTGTGTGTGTGCTTACTTTGGTTTAATTTGCTTATAACACTGATTTGAAATACTTTTCTAGTATACGCTCTTTTTTTTTGTTATAAATATCTTTTTAAACTCTACTTTTTTGCTGTAGTCCACAAATTTTGATATATTATGCTATTTATTAACTTATTGCTTCTCATCTTGTAGTCTCCCTTCCTTGTTCTACTTTGGGAAACAGAAGATGAACCCTGTAAAAATTTCCCTCTGATGAGGTGTCTCAATGTTAGCTTTGTCAATAGTGGGTTCTAGTGGTACACTAAAAGGCAGTAAAGAAATAGTCATTTCCATTTTTCTCCCATAGCAACCAGAGATATGAGGGAGGCCTGACAATACTCAATCATCAGTGAATTTCTCCAGCACTCATGTGGGTTATTTCTAGTGGAATAGCTCTATATTGCCAGCACCCCATGGGGACCCCTTTCTGCAGAAAAGATGAGACAATCTACCATTCCAGTAAACTTCTCTTGGTTGGCTGATAGTGAATCAACTTTGGCTCAATGGTACTCTACAGTAAATTTCTTGGCCATCATATAGGCTCTTTCTTTGGGCCAGCCCTGACCAGCCAGTAGGATCTGGCTCATTTTACTGTCTTTCTGCAGGTAATCCTGATAGAATAGCTCCAGGCTGTCTGCACCCTCTGTTGAGTTTCTCAGACACTTAGTGGCTCCTCTTACTGACAAGCTTTGGATTCAATCTCTTGCAAATTTGTTTGCCACAGGCACGTTGCAATTTCCTATGGCATCATTTTCTCTCCAGCAAGGTCTTAAAATTGGATTAGTATTGGGGGAGGGATTTCTTCACAATTTTGAGCTTTTTTCCTTTGTATTCTCCCTCAGCTTAGAGATAGGAAAAGGTTTCTTCATTGGCTATTCCTATATTTTATTGTTAATCACCTTTTACAAGTTAATAATTCTTTACATTAAATTTTGTCTATTCTTTCTAGCTATTGATCGGAACTGGATCAAATACGCTTGTGTTTTTTTATTTTCTTTCAGTTTGAATTATTTTTTAATTTCCCCTATAATTTTTTTCTTTGACAAAAAGAGTATTAAAAATTGTTTTAGTTTCATGTATTTGGGGATTTTCAGAATAACTTCATGTTATTGAATTCTAGTTTATTTTTTTGTCTAGTTTGTTTAATTCTTTGTCAGAGATCTTGTTTTATATGATTTCAATTTTTATTGTGATAAAAACATATAACATGAAATCTAATTTATTAACAAAATTTTAAGTGTATAGTACAGTATTGCTAACTTTATGCACATTTTTATAGAGCAGATCTCTAGAACTTTTTCATCTTGCATGACTGAAACTCTATATCCATCGTATAGCAATTCCCTATATCCCCCTGCCATCCAGGCCCTGGCAACCATCATTCTACTTTCTGTTCCATGACTTTAAGTGCTTTAGATATCTTGTATAAATGGAATCATGCAGTATTTGTCCTTCTGTGACTGGCTTATTTCACATGGCCTAAGGATAGCAACAGGCTCATCTATGTTGTCCCATCAGCAAGATTTCCTTTTTTGATGGCTAAATAACATTTTATTGTACCTGTATACAATGTTAGCACATTTTCTTTATTCATTTAGCTGTTGACAGACACTTAGGTTCTATCTGTATCCTGACTATTGTGAACAATGCAAGGAACATGGGAGCCGCAGTATCTCTTTAAAATCCTGTGTCCAGTTCTTTCAGATAAATCCCAGAAGTAGAATTGCTGGATCTTATAGTAGTTCTATTTTTTTTTTTTAATTTGTTGAGGAACTCCCACACTGTTTTACATAGCAGCTTCACCATCTTACAATACTACCAAAGGTGTACAAGGGCTCTAGTTTTACCATATCCTCACCAAAACTTATTTTCTGTTTTCTTTTTATCTTTCCTTCTTTCTTTCTCTTTCTTTTTTTTTTCTTTTAATGACCATCCTAATAGGTAGAGGAGCAGTGATACCTCATTATAGTTTTGATTTGTACTTCCATGATGATTAGTGATATTGAGCATCTTCTCTTATACAAATTAGCCATTTTTAAGCCTACTTTAGAGAAATGCCTATTTAGGTCCTTTGCCCATTATTTGACTGAGTTATTTGTTTTTTTGTTATTGAGTTCTAGGAGTTCACATATGCATTTTGGGTATTAAACCTTATCAGATATATAGTTTGCAAATATTTTCTCCCTTTCTGTATGCTGTCTGTTCACTTTGCTGATTATTTCCTATGCTGCACAGAAGACTTATTTTGATATAGCCCTGCTTATCTATTTTGTTTTATTGCCTGTGCTTTTGGCATCCTATCCAGGAAGTCATTGGTATGATCAATGTAATGAAGAGATTCCTTTATGTTTTCTTCTACAAGTTAGGTAGTTTTAGATATATGTTCAAGTATTTAATCCATTTTTAGTTGATTTATGTATATAATGTAAGATAAGTTCAGTTTCATTTTTTGCACATGGATATACAGTTTTACTAATACAATTTGTTGAAGAGACTGTCCTTTCTCCATTGAGAGGTCTTGGCATTCTTGTTAAAGATTATTTGGCTGCATATGCATGAATTTATTTCTGGGCTCTCTATTCTTTTCTATTGGTCTATATGTTTGTCTTTATGCCAGCACCATACTGTTTTGATTACTACAGATTCGTAATATTTTTAAATCTCTATGAAGCCTCCAGTTTTGTTCTTTCCCTCAAGATTGTTTTTTTCACTTTTCTGAAGATAGTTTGGGTTTGAAACTTTGTGTTTGCATATGAATTTTCAGATAGTTTTCCTATGTCTGCAAAAAAGAATTTGCAATTTTAGTAGAGACTGCATTGAATCCACTTTGGGTAGTATGGACATTTTAATAGTATTAATTCTTCTAATTTATGAATATAGGATATTTTTCCATTTATTTGTGTCTTCTTTAATTTCTTTTAGTAACGATTTGTAGTTTTTGGTATGCTAGTCTTTCACCTCTTTGGTTAAGTTTATTCACAAGTAATTTATTCTTTTAATGCTATTGTAAATGGCTGTCATTTTCTTGGTTCCTTTGTTGGGTTGTTCATCATTAGTGTATAGAAAAGTCACTGATTTTTGAGTGCTGATTTTGTATCCTACAATGTTGCTGAATTTGATTATTCTAACAGAGTGTTTTTGTATTTGTTTTTTAGGGGAGGTTTCTGTTGTTGATGTTTTTGGTGAAACTTTAGGGTATTCTATGTATAGGATTATGCCATCTATGAAGAGAGATAATTTTATTTTTTCCTTTCCAATTTGGGTGGTTTTTATTTCTTTGTCTTGCTTACTTGCTCATCCAGGACTTCCAGTAGTACACTGAGTAGGTGAGGTGAATGGGTACTCTTGTCCTTTTCTTGATCTTAGTGGAAAGCATTTGCCTTTTCACCATTGAGGATGATGCCATCTATGGACTTTACCTATATGGCCTTTATTTTGTTGAGATAATTACCTTCTAATTTCTAGTTTGTTGATTGTTTTTATAATCAAGAAAGGGTGTTGAATTTTGTCAAATGCTTTCTCTGCATCCATTTACATGATTGTAATTTTTATTTTTTGTTATATAATGTGGTGTATCACATTGATTGATTTTCATATGTTGAACCATCCTGGCATCCCAGGGATAAATCCCACTTTCATGGCTTATGAACCTTTTAATGTGCCATTGAATTCAGCCTGCTAATATTTTAAGTATTCATGCATTTATATCAAGGATGTTGGTTTATAGTTTTCTTATATATAACCTTATATTTTTTATCAAGATAATGCTGGCCTCACAAAATAAATTTGGAAACAGTCCTTCTATTTTTTGGAAGAATTTGAGAGGGATTGTGTTAAGTCTAAGTAAATGTTTCAAAGAATTCTCCAGTAAAGCCATTTGGTCCTGGGCTTTCCTTTGTTGGGAGGATTTTTTTTTGGGGGGCGGGGGGGGGAGGATTTTTATTAATGATTCAATCTCATTAGTTATAAGTTTGTTTAGATTTTTCTTTCTTCATGATTCAGTCTTGGTAGATTTTATGTGTCTAGGAACTTATCAATTTTTTGGCATTTAATTGTTCACAGTAGTCCCTTATAATCCTCTTTATTTTTTTGGCATCAGTTATAATGTCTCATCTTTCATTTCTGATGTTATTTATCTGAATAGTCTCTCTTTTTTTCTCAATCTTTATTGGGCTTGTCAATTTTATCTTTTCACAAAACTGTTTTATTGATATTTTTGTATTATTTTTCTTTTTCATTTATTTATGCTCTCATCTTTATTATTTTTTCCCTCTGATAATTTTTTTAAAGATTTTATTTATTTATTCATGAGAGACAGAGAGAGAGAGAGAGAGAGAGACTGAGAGACAGGCAGAGGGAGAAGCAGGCTCCATGCAGGGAGCCCGATGCGGGACTAGATCCTGGGTCTCCAGGATCAGGCCCTGGACTGAAGGCGGCGCTAAACCGCTGAGCCACCCAGGCTGCTTCCCTTCTGATAATTTTTGAGATTCATTTGTTCTTCTTTTTCTAGTTTCTTGAGGTATAAAGTTAGGTTATTTGGGATCTTTTATTTTTTAAATATTTATTTATTTATTTATTTATTTATGTATTTATTTATTTATTTTTTACTTTTTTAAATGTAGGTATTTACCACTATCTACTTCCCAGGTAGTAATACTTCTGCTGTAGTCCATCATTTTTCATGTTGTGCTTTTGTTTTTGTTTGTCTCAATATATTTTTTTTAATTTTCCTTTTCATTTCTTTTTTGATTCATCGGTTAGTCAGGATTATGTTGTTTGATTTTCAAATATTTGTGAATTTTGCAGTTTTTCTTCTGCTTTGACTCTACTTTCAGTCCATGCAATCAGAAAAAGATACTTGGTAGCATTTCAATCCTCTTAAATTTGTTTACTTGTTTTGACATATGTTGAAAATATTCTGAATATTATATACTTGAAAACAATGTGAATTCTGTTGCCATTGGATGAATTGTTTTGTATGTGTCTTTTGGCTCCATTCATTCTATAGTGTTGTTGCAGTCTTGTGCTTCCTTATTTATCTTCTGTCTAGTTGTTCTATTATTGAAAAGGTATTTAAATCTCCTTACTAGTATTGTATTGCTGTCTGTTTCTACCCTCAATTCTGTCAATTTTTGTTTCATATATTTGGGTTCTTATATGTTTATAGCTGTTATATCTTTTTAATAAGTTGACCCTCTTATTATTATATAATGCCCCTCTATGTCTTCTGTCAATGTTTTTGACTTAAAGATTATTTCGTCTATTATAAGTGTGGCCAGTCCTGCTTTCTTTATTTACCATTTGCATGGACCCTTTTATACCATCCCTCACATTTGGCCTATGTGGTGTTTTTGTTATTTATATATATATATTTATTTCAAAGATTTTATTTATTTATTTATTTATTTATTTATTTATTTATTTATTTATGAGAGAGAGAGAGAGAGAGGCAGAGACACAGGCAGAGAGAAGAGCAGGCTCCATGCATGGAGCCCTACTTGGTACTCAATCCCGGGTCTCCAGGATTAGGTTCTGGGCTGAAGATAGTGCTAAATCGCTGAGCCACCCGGGCTGCCCGTGTGTTTTTAAATCTAAAGTGCGTCTCTTGGGGCATCTGGGTGGCTCCGGTGGTTAAGTGTCTTACTCTTGATTTCAGCTCAAGTCATGATCTCAGGGTCCTGGAATCAAGCCCCATGTTGAGCTCCAGACTTGGCAGGGAGGCTGCTTCTCTCTCTCTCTCTCTCTCTCTCCCCTTACCTCCCTCCCTGCTCTCTTTCTCTCTCTTTCTAAAATAAATAAATCTTTAAAAAAATATACCTCTTGTAGGCCATGTACAGTTGATTCTTGGTTTTATTATTTTTTAAAAATCTATTTAGTCACTCTATGTCTTTTAATTGGGGAATTTAATCCATTTACATTTATTAAATTAATTATTAATGGTGGAGAACTTACTATTAATTATTAATGGTGGAGGACTTACTATTATTCTATGGTTTTCTGTCTTGTAGCTTTTTTGTCCTTCTTTCCTTGCTCTTTTTCTTGATGTCTTCTTTTGTGTTTCACTGATTTCTTTCTTGTAGTAACATGCTTTGATTCCTTTCTTATTTTGTGTATCTCCTAAAGATATTTTCTTTGTGGTTACCCTGGGGCTTACATAAAGCATTTTATATTTATAATAATATATATTCAGCTGATAATAACTTAAATTCAATGACATACAAAAACTCTATTCTTTTATTCTCTCCTTGTACTTTATATTATTGATGCCACAAATTGTATCTTTTTCTATTGTGTATCCATTAAAATATTTTATAGTTATATTTTTTTATATAATTTTGTCTTTTTTAACTCTATGCTCTATGCCAGAGTTAGAAGTGATTTATTCCCCATCATTACAGTACTATTCCATATTTGTTTCTATATATATCTTTACCAGCAAAGTTTATACTTTCATTATTTTCATGTTCCTATCTAATCTCTTTTCATTTCAATTTGAAGACTCCCTTTAGCATTTCTTGAAAGGCAGATCTACTGGTGATGACTCCCTGAGCTTTTGTTTTTCTGGGAAAGTCCATTTCTCCTTCAGTTTTGAAGGGCAATTTTGCTAGATATAGTATTTTTTGTGCATAGGTTTAGCGCTATGAATATATCATCCCACTCCCTTTGTCCTGAATTGTTTCTATTGAAAAGTCTACTTATAGTCTTTTTACTTTAAGATTTATTGATTGATTGAGTGAGTGAGTGAATGTGTGTGTGCAGGGGGGGTCAGAGGAGGAGTAAAGGGTAGAGGGAGAAGGAAAAAAACTTGAGCAGACTCCGTGCTGAGCATGGAACCTGGTGTGGGGCTTCATCTCATGACCCTGGGGTCAGCCCTGAGCAAAACCAAGAGTCCAACACTTAACTGACTGGGCCACTCAGGTGCCCCTGTCTGCTTATCATCTTATGGAAACTCCTTTATAAATGACAAGTTGCATTTTTCTTGCTCCTTTCAAATCTCTCTCTTTGTTTTGACTTTTAACAATTTGATTGCAGTGTGTTTCAATGTAGTCTTCTCGGAATTCATCTTATTTGCAATCCATTGGCCTTGGATCTGGATGTTCATTTCTTTAACCAAGGTTTAGGAAGGTTTTATGGTCATTATTTCTGCAAATAAGATTTCTTCCCTGGGCAGCCGAGGTGCCTCAGCAGTTTAGTGCCATCTTCGGCCCAGAGCATGATCCTGGGGTTCCGGGATCAAGTTCCAGGTTAGGCTCCCTGCATGGAACCTGCTTATCTCTCTCTCTGTGTCTCTGCCTCTCTCTCTCTGTTTCTCATGAATGAATAAATAAAATATTTAAAAATAAATAAATAAAAGGTGGGTTTAAAAAAAAGATTTCTTCCCCTTTCTCTTCTCTTTCTAGGACTCCTATAATTTGTATATTGCTCTGGCTAGTGGTGTCCCATAAGTCTCTTAGACTGTCTTAACTTTTATTCATTCTTTCACCTTTTTGCTCCTCTGACTAGATAATTTAAAATACTATTTTTTTTAGTTCACTGGTTCTTTCTTCTGCTTGATCAAGTATGTTGCTGAACCCCTCTATCAAATTTTTCAATTCAATTATTGTATTATCACTTCTAAAATTTCCTTGATGTTTTCTCTCTGTTAATATTCCAGGTTTGTTCATGTATTGTTTTGCTAAGCTCATTTAACATCTTTATGACAATTATTTTTAATTCTTTGTCATATAAGTCCTGTATCTCTGTTTCTTTAGGTTCGGTTTCTGGAGATATATTTAATTCTTTTGTCTAGGCCATGTTTTACTGTTCCTTTGTATGCCTTATTGCTTTGTATTAGGATCAATCACCTCTTCCAGTCTCTGCACATTGTCTTAGAACAGGGAAAGATCTCTACCAATCCACCTAGCTAGGGATTTTGAGGCCTTCTCAAAGCCTTTTTATGGATATGTCCTCTTTGGGCTTGTGTGTGTAAATTCCCAATTAGAGACATTTTATAAACTTCTTTTTCTTGGAGTTTGTGAATCCTCAGTCCCTCTGTTACCTGCTTGTAGGACTGTAGGTTCCTGGATCTGCTATAGGTTGCCCTTTTTTTGTTTTGTTTTGTTTTGTTTTGTTTTGTTTTGTTCTTAGCAGTTCCCAGATGTCAACACTCTGAGTTGGAAAAATAGAAACCGGTCCCTCAGATGGTACCCCTAAAAGCCAGAATATTGGAAAAACACTCCCCTCTTCCCTTTTTCTCCTGAGAGTAAAGCAGCTGAACTGTATTTTCCTCTGTGTGCTGTATACTATGTGCTCTTTGGAGCAGTAGTAAGCCACTTATTGGTCCCTAGGCATTTATACCAGTTCAGTGCTCTGAGACATGTGAGAGAGAAACCAGTTCTTTGGGCAGCACTCCCACTGCAAGCTGGAATATTGGTTGAATGCTTCAGCTCTTTTCTTTCCCAGGAGAATCCAGGAGATGGGTGGTTTTCTCCCACTCGTCCCACACTGAGCCTTGGATTAAGACTATGGCAAGGAAGTATGTACTATTTAAACTGTCACTTTTATCTCTGTAGCCCCTGTCCAGGCACCCTTTTCTGTGAGCACTTAGATTCAGTCAAAGCACATACTAGTCCCTTAGCTATCCCCCCTGAAAACTAAATTTAAATTTAAGTTAAATTTAGCTGTCCCAGAGAAACAGAACCGAAAGAAGATGTGTGTGTGTGTGTGGGGGGGGGGGGGGGGGGCGGGATGTGGGTATGTGTATGGTATACATCAATTTATTATAGACAATTGGCTGATATAATTATGGAGGCTCGCAAGTCCAAAATTTGCAGGTTAAGGATAGCTGAGGCTGCAGTTCCATTCTGAAGGCACATGCTATAGAATTCTCTCTTGTTCAGGAAAGGACATTTTTTTGTTTGTTTGTTTCTTTTTTGGTTCTATTCCAGCCTTCCAACTACCCACACACATTATGGAGGCCAATCTGCTTTAACCAAAGTCCACTAATTTAAGTGTTAATTTCATCCAAAAACACCCCCCACAGAAATGTTCAGAATCATGGTTGACCAAATATCTGGGCACTCCATGGCCCAGCCAATTTGACACATAAAATTAACCATTACAGTGCCCAAGCAAGCTCCAGGATAATTTTCTTCCCTGGGTTCACATATAGAAAACAAATCAAATGTGAAATAAATTACTGATTTTGCAAAAGATGTCCTACTCTATATTATTCTTCTGGGGGATTACCAAGAATAAGAAATCCTAAACAGAGAGAACTTATGAGTGAAGTATGCCTGATGAAAAAGTCACAGTGCTTAGAAGATCCCCAAAGAGCTATAATTTCCTGTAACTTACATCCTCAGAAGTAAAATAAAAAGAAGCTATGTCAGCAGGAAAACTAGATAATTTATACCAGTGACAAAAATTCCTTTATCCTAAGTTTTGTGATAGCTCACCGTAGAGATATCTCTTGTCTAGGTAATAGCTGAACTTAGCTCTACAATTCATTTTACAAAGTATTGTAAAAATGTTTTGGGCTAAATAATTTTAATATTTTCAGTGAAAAGTTATTATAAAGACAAAATTATCTGCATAATCACTCAATTCTTCCATTTCACTTTGCTAATATATTTCTCCATATTTCACCAAAGTAAATTTAACTAAAAACAAAGAAAAGCAAAAAAAAATTCTTTTTACACATTTTAAAAAGATTATTGTTCAGGTAGAAAAGAACTGTAAGAATTCTCTAGTGACATGTTTTCCTCCTCTATTTCATTTAAGCAGGATGAATACTTGAGAACAGCACAGAACAGTGTTTTTATCATTCAAAATGCATTACTCTTTTAGTGTATATTTTGTCCTTTCATTTTATTTCTGTTTATAAAATTCACAATTTTACATGAACAATGATGGCTGTTCCTTGGTCCTGTCACTAAAATATGAAAATCCAGGGCTGTCTGGGTTCTATTTAGTACATAAATAACTTTGCAAATATGGCTTTTAAAGTTTTTAATTGACTAGAGTCATAAAAATAAACCTGGCACCAGAGACTCTTTTTCAAAAATTTGATCTTGAACACTAAAAACACCTCATCCAATGAGGCTTTCAAGATAATTCCTTTTATATTTGTCCTTCCCCTAAAAGAGTTCCTGTACTGTAGATTATAGGACCACTGTAGTCCCTAAGGCAAATCTCTGATCTATCAATGTCTGCCCTTAAAAACCTCAGGACATACAAATCAACTTCCATGTCATCATTATAGCATTAGTCCTTGACTTCTCCTTTTCCAGCCCGCTGTTTTGTTTTGTTTTTAAATATGTGCTTAGCCTTTTGGGTAGAGCACGGGAAATCTTTGGTCTTTTTGAGATAACTTTGTATTTGCATTTTATCACAACGTTTTTGAAATCTAAAGAGCAAGACATACTTACAGGACTTTTCAGATGAAGTTAACAATTTAGTTTTATCACAGTAGATCCATCTTTTCACTAAACATAAATCCACTAGTAACTCAAATAAACATATGACAAATAGAATAATATCTTGCCTAATGATTACACGAAGAAGAAATATGGAGATAAATGTTAACCAGTGAGTCTACTCTAAGGGGAAGAGAGGGTCCCTGAGGGATGCAAGAACTACCCTTTAGCATCACTATTGCACCTGAACTGCAGCTAATATCCCAAATTGTTGTTTTGTGTTCTGCATTCTCCAATGAAGGAATCAAAATTCACTAGTTGTTTTGTGTTTGGATATTGAGCTTCAGAAAAACAGTCCAGAGAGTTAATGTTATAATACATGTGACCTTTAGATTTGAAATAAAGAATGCCAAATTGGCTATAAAATAAAAGTACTATGGATCAAAATTGGCCACTGTGCCAGCCTGGAAAATTAAGAAGTGAAAGAGGTTTTGAATCTTCTCTAATTGAGATAACAGACTTCTCTGGATGTTATTAATGGATTGGAATAAGGTTGTTTTGTTTTGTTCTGTTTTGTTTTTAATTCCTTGACTAGGAAACTATGCATCATTTTGACCACTATGGTAATGAGGATTATGCTAGCCAATTTTATGGTAACAAACTGTATTTTCTCAGTGGTTTAATATACAAAGGTTTATTTCTCATTCATGAAAAGTGTGATGCACGTTGAGATGCTATCCTTCATCTGAGAATTTCACCATTCAGAGCACATGGCCTCCAAGGGTGCTGTGGCTGAGGAAGAAAGAAAGAGATGGAGCCTTTATAGGTAGGCCCAGTAGAGGCATCTATGACATATAGCTCTATGCTCCCAGTTAACTACAAGGGAGGCTGGCAAATGTAAGGACTAATTTGGTCTATTATATGGACTCTTTGTAAGGACTAAATGTCTTGGTACAGTCACAGACTAGAATTAGACGGTAAGATAATGTTGTGCTTGCTGATAGAGGGCCAAGTGAACACTTTCTAAAATGTGGTGCTTTGTTTATAGGGGTACAGTGTTTTCTTGTTTACTGATATTTGTTCCTCAACCAGTTACATGGTCTGAGTTAATCCTAAGACTAGCTATGACTTACTGAGAACGTACTAAATTGCAGGTACCATTCTATGCACTATACCTTTATTATCTTATTTAACCCTTCTCTCTGCCTATACGGTAGGTGTAGCAGGAAATGTTAACTGACTTGTCCAAAGTTACACATTGAATAAGTAGGAGAGCCACTTTTGAATCCAGAAGGTCTTGCTCCAGAGCTAGGTCCTCTCCTTTTTGTTTTTTTAAGGTGAAGGGCAATAATAAAACCACGGAAAAGGCAAATCAGCCCAGATCAGCAGGTTAATTCTTGCTAAAAGCATGCACTTCTGCAATTAACAGCCTTTCCTGGAAACAGTAACAAATCAGTGGAAAAGTTTGTGTGGGTGGTGACCAGATAAGGAACAGAGAATATTAAAAGTGTTTCTACCATTAACTTCCATCTCTCCAAACAAGAGTGTGGATTCAGTAAGGAATACAAAAATAATTGTTTAAAATTACAACATGCTGTTTCCTTCCATATTTTACCTCTATGCGTTGTACCTTAAATGTCTATTAATGTCACCAGGAATAGAAAATTCAGCATTGAAAATTGCATCTTGGCATTTTCTTGAAGTTATTCTTGAATAGAACAAACTGAAAAATGAAGTTATAAACCTCTCTCCTTTGTCTTCTGCATTTCACTTATTAGTTTTTCCTTCCTTCCTTCCTTCCTTCCTTCCTTCCTTCCTTCCTTCCTTCCTTCCTTCCTTCCTTCCTTCCTTCCTTCCTTCCTTCCTTCTTTCCTTCTCTTTCACTCTCTCCATTTCTGCAAACACTCTGTTTACTAGCTGCTTGGCAAATTTTAATCTATTTTAATTGTCCAGTCTTGGTTACACATAGTTTCTAGCTTTTTAAGTCGAATGTTCTATGCTTTTTTTAAACCGGTAAGTTTTGTATGAGTTTCTGTAATTATACTTCTTTCTTCAAAGGTAATAGAAAATGTAATTAAGAGTACTATTATCTGTTAAGGATTTCTTTTAAAAGCAATGGAGTTCTATCATTGTATTACTTTGACTTAAACACTTTCTAAAACAAAATGTTTTATCTCAACACATTATAAGAAACTCTAAGTAGAATAATAGTAAATACAGCTTTTCTATGAAAATGAGAATTTCTGCTTTTCTGTGGACCATTTAAGTCTGTGCTTTGATTTGAGCCATGTTTCACTTGCATCGCTTTGTCCAATCTATAATGTTTACATTTATTCTTTAGTATCTTACTACATCATGTTTAAATGTAAACAATTGAGATTTGTTTCCCTCTGTTGGAATTCCTAAATAACAGTTCTACATATTACAACTTTAAAGATGTGTCATGGCAGCTGCAAATAACTTTTAAAAAGAAACTTTGTGCAGCAAACTATCATATTTCATCTACACTCTGGCAAATGGTGCTTGCTTTTTGGCCCCAATTCAGCCTTCATTTTGCAAACCAACTTCCTGCAGCATGAGAATATACATTTTCCTGGGCCAAATATTCCAAAGTGGACACCAATTTGAGACTCTTAGCATTTTCTAGTTCTCCAGCTTTTGGACATATGAGCATTGAAAATGCCAGATTTCTGCTATTCATGCCAAACATTTAGGCTTTGGAGGCTGAAAAGTCAAGAGTCTCAATTTTAGCGTATAATGCCAGAAGCAAGCTGTCCTTTTGAAACAATTACTCGCTGGCAGTGGATCAGCACACGGTACCACCTTTCCAGGCAATTTCTATATCATCTGCTCAACACCCCCAGAATAGTCAGTTACTTCTAGCTCTGGGAGGGAAATTGGATAATATGAAGAGGGAGGTGGGGAGGCTGAAGAACATAGGCAGTATGGAGAGTTGATTAAAGGGGAGCTAACTTTTTTATTTTCAATTTTTTTCTGTTTTTTAATTTTTTATTTTTCAGTTTATGTGTATTTTCCCTTCTCCATCTCTAGAGGGTGGGGAAGTGGGAAGTACTTACTCCTCTTTTCTACCATCCTTCTTATTGTAAATGCTTTCAAAACATAACAGTGTTGTGGAATAGAGAGTGACAGAAGGCTTTGGGGGACAGTTTCAGGGTAATCAGAAAGAGTCTCTCTGAGGGATTGACATTTGAAGTGAAACCTGGATGACAAAAATGAAGATGTCGTGAAAAGTTATGGGGGAGAAACATTCTAGCAGCAGGAATAGCTCATTCAAAGGCCTTAAATGACTTAGTTTGGTATGTTTATGCAACAGAAAGGCCAGTGTGGTAGAGATTATTTGGCTCCCCCAGGAGGCAATTCCTTTCTCCCCTACCTCTTACCAATACCGGGGATTGAAAGTTAGATAAGAGCTTTCCCGATATCTCTTGTTGCCAGTGTTGCTTATTAACCTACTTGGAAGCAATGAGACTTACAGAGAAGTCTGTTTCTGAGTAATGAGACGTAAGGGAAATTTTTGGGAAAGCTTTTACTTTCCTAATAAAAAGAGATGCAGCTTCTCTCCTTTCCACCTTCTTCCTGACTAGAATGCAGGTGTGAAGAACAGCATGGCAGCAACCACATGAGTCCAGAAGCAGAAGGGCTAAAATCCAACATGCTAGGGATGGTAGGAGATAAACGTAAAATTAGCCTGGGTCCTTGATTACATTGACTTTTGGGCCAATTCTGAGGTCACCTGTTTCTGGGCTTTTGGGTAAGTTAATTGTAAACGTCCTGTGGTTTAAGCTATTGTTTCTCAGATACTCTACTGCTTGCAGCTAAAAGCACTCCTAACCATTTCTAACAATAGAGCTAGTGTAGAGTAATGAGGGAACATGAGGCCAGAGAAATAGGAAGGGGCCATGCCAGATCATGTAGGGATTTGTAAATCATTGTGAGGGATTTGGATTTTATTCTGATAGGGAGCTTTTAAGCAGAAAAATCTTGTTATCAGAATTATGTTTTTAAGAAAATAATTGGTCTATGAAGAACAGACCATAGGGAGACAAAAGAAAATCAGGGAAGCATGTTGTGAAGCTCTCAAGGTGGTCTAGAGAAAAGATGTAAGTGGATTGATATGATAATGGAAATGGGAAGAATTTACATTCAGTAACTATATATAGGTAGACATGACTGGGTCTCTCTGGCATCACATATGAAAAGTGAAGGAAGGAGAGTGATCAAGGACTAAATTTTTTACCTGAGAAATTTGGAACACAGTGGTGCCCGTCTCTGAGATGGAGGAAAGGGGAAAGGAACAGGGAGTTTTTGAGGGAGAGAGAGGGAGTGGCAAGGGGAATAGAGTTATGTTTGACATATTAACTTTTATAAAGATTTTATTTATTTGAAAGAGAGAAGTAGCAAGAGAGAACAAGAGCTTGGAGGAGAGGGAGAAGCAGGCTCTTCATGAGTTGGGAGCCAGACATAGGGCTCGATCTCAGGACTCTGGAGTCAAGACCTGAGCCAAAGGCAGATGCTCAATGGACTGAGCCCAGGTGCCCCTGACATATTAACTTTGAGATACTTAGTGACGTAAGAGAAGAGATGGAGTTTAGGAGAGTGGCTGTGGGTAGCTATATAAACTTGGGAATTTGTGATTCCCTTATTAAAAACAGAAAATCAGAATAAAGTATTTCTAAATGTTTTATGATGACTATACATTTCAATAAATTCCTCAGTAATACTCAAAAAAGAAATGTGGTTTAAATTTTCCCAGGATCTTCCTAACTTTTTATTCTTAGCAAGATTTTGGTAATTGCATTATGATATTGGCAGAAGGGGTGGGTTCCTTTTGGGGTGCTATCCATTTATCTGTTACTCTTGCCTTTAAGTTCTTAAGTAGAATCATCTGATATGATTTTTAGTTGATATAGATATTTAATCAGCCACTCAAATCCTCTTGTTTTCATTTTTTCTATTATTTCTTTAATCTTTCTGTGATTTGATATTTTGGGACATTCCGAAACATTCTCCAATATAGTAAAACCGTTTGAAGTTACTCATTTTCTACAATGAACTTCAAATCATATACTTCTTTGTTTGAAGATAAAAACTGACAGGATTTATCCTTAACTCTGGATTAGAAAATGTATAATTTTATCTATTACCTGGAAGAAAATCTTCTCCTCTATAATTAATATTATAGTAGTATTCCATTATGGAGCGCTATTGAAAATAAGGATTGGAAATATCTACAGTTATAATCAATTCCAATTTATTTATTTTGAAGAGCAGAAGATTTAGGTGGGGACAGGGGAGGTTACTTGTCCACAATCACACACTTAGTTAGGGTCTCCCTTTGTCTTGTCCAGCATCCATTATATTTTGCAGATTGTCTTGGAAAAATTTGGATTTTATTTAAAAGTTAAAATGGAATTGTTTCCTAGATGTCAAAATACAAGACTTTATTTTCTATATTGTTCCTCATTATTTATAATGTTTATATTTTAGAAGAATAACTATGAAAGAAAAGAGCCCAGTGATTGAAGAGTGAGCACAAGGAGCCTGGACACTTGTTGGGAGACTGTACTGTAATCTGGTGCCATGTTTAGACTGCAGCAGTGGAGATGTAGACAAAAATAAAGGGAAAAAATTAGTAGGCAGTTAATGCACTGATCTATCTTTCCATCACAGCCTGTAGCACAGAAGCGAGCACAAAACAGTGTCTCGATAATTCATGTTAAATAGAAAAGCAAATCAGTTGTGGACAAAAAGGGAAAATGAACTTACAAGGATTCCTAGGCTTCTGCCTCTGATCACTAAGTGGGTTTTGTAAATTAAGAGGAGAAATTCAGGGGTACTCTATGTTTCAGGGGGAAGAAGCACATTAGGTTTGGGGATATTATTGGGTTTCAAATGCTCATAAGACATTCCAGTGGAGATGTCCAGCTGGAAGTTGGAGACATGGCATTTGTAATAGATTCGGGAGTAATAAAGGTATTTGTTGATAAGTTAGTCCATGGGAAGAGACAATATGTAGAATGAGAAGGAAAGTAAGACAAATGGTATACCAGGTATATGTCAATGTCCACACTTTTTCAGTGGCTGTTCCCTTTGCCTGGAATGGTCTTTCTCTAGATAGCCCATGATCACACCCTCACCACCTTCAGCAATTGTGCAAACGTCATCTTTTCTTTGAGATCTTCCATGACAACCCTATTTATACCCTGCCCCCTCCCAGGGCTTTCCACTATTCTGCTTTATTATTCACCATAGTATTTAGAACCATCAAATATATTATATATTTTAATAATTTTTTTTGTTTTGCTTATCTGTTTATCTCTGTTAGAAGTTATGTTCCATGACAGCAGGATTTTGTTTCTTCCTGCTTTGCTTATTTCTATAAACCCTGTGTATATGACAATGTTAGGCACGCAGGCAGGGTTCAATGTACATTTATTGTGTAAATAAGAGCCTGGAAAATACCAAACAGTGAAGGAGTATTCAGATTAGGCAAAGGTCAGAGCAGAAACTGAGAAGGTATGATGAGAAAAAAATAGACGGAGCATAAAAACACAGAACATATCCCTTATCCACAGGAGATATGTTCCAAGACCCCAGCAGGTACCTGAAACCTCACATAGTACTGAGCCCTATGTATACTATATTTGTTTCTATACATGCCTAACTATAATAAAATTTAATTTATAAATTAAGTATAGTAAGAGATTAATAACAATAATAAAATAGAATAATAATAATAACAATAATAAAATAGAAAGCTATATGGTCTCTCTCTTTTTCTCAAAAGATCTTATTGTACTGTACTTAGTCTTCTTCCTGTGATGATGTTAGATGATAAAATGGCTATGTGATGAGATAAAATGAGGAAAATGACATAGGCATTGTGACATAAGATTAGACTACTATTGATCTTTTGATGGTAAGTTGGGAGGAGGATCCTCTACTTCCAAACTGGTTGACCACAGGTAACTGACCATGGAAAGCAAAGCTACAGATTTGGTGTAGGGGAGGGCTCTGTATTAGGAAAGGTAAGAACTGGAATTTTAACTGGATAAAAGCAATACAAAATTTAATTTGAATGGGAAAAAAAGTCCCCAGGCATCATGCATTTAGACTTCTTATGCATATAAGAATTTCTTTAGAAATCTAGTTCTCACAATGAAGCAGGAAGTAAGGAAAAGCTACAAGAGCATCTGTTCTCATGAGATTTTCAGAGTTGAATCACAAACTAGAGGAAGTTTGGATAGTTCGGATAAAGTTCAGATACTTATCTGAACTTTGGGGGTGGTTGTTTAAACCAAACTGAATACAATATACTACAGTTCATCTTCTAAAGACTAAAAACATATTTGAGAACACTGGCCATAATGGTCTTCCCACCAAATGTTTAGTTACTAACCTTTCGTGCTTTCATGTAAGCTGTACGTAATAAAGTTGAAATGGGGAATATACATATATATATGCCTATATTTTTTTCTGCTATAATTATATTTGTTAGAGGCAAAACTAAATAAACTATGCTAATCTATGTTTGTCTGGTGTTTAATAAACCAACATATTCATGTACATCTTGGTTTATGGTGATATTCCAGTGAAATTGGAAAATAAGATCAAAGGCATTAAGGCAGCACTGAGAATAACTTTAAATCTCTCCCAGGTACAGATCAATGAGTGTTTTGATTATAATACAAAACAATAGTTCATTGATTTTTATGTAGTTAAGAGACCTTTGTTTTTGATCTACACAAAAACCAAGGCCAAAAAATGTAGTATAAATTATACATTGGGTTGTATTTCAGTTTGATGCAGAACAGAATAATTCTCTTCCATTTGTATAATGTTTTGCTGAATTTGCTCTATACTTTATTTTTATTTATTTATTTATTTTTTTGTAGAATTTGCTCTATACTTTAAAGCAATCAACAGATAATGCACACTCTGGGAAGCAACCCAATGGGAAGTGGGCTTAAATACATGGTATAAATCAGAATTGGGTGATTTTAACTGCATTTTTGGCGTGGCTAACAGTTTAAACCAGTTTTCAAATATCTAGACTCAGTAAAATTCAAACTACATATTGTACAGCTTAATTTTCTCCTGCTTTAAAATTGATGCTCATTTAATAGGATATCAAATCTGTAAAGCCTTATGCTTTTATGGCTAACTTATCATTAAGTCATAAAAAAAAACCAAAAAAGCATGCGATGTCCAGAAAGTCAACAAGTCCTATTGTCTTAAAAAGCAGCATTTATAAGGAACACCCAGAACAGAAACCTGAAGCTTTAAATTTATGAAATAGTCAAATTTAAATAGATTACTAGGGTTTTAGGCTCCAAGAAACACCCTCTTCTACGTTGAATTCAATTACATTATAAAAGGAAGGAACCTCTGGCAGCAATCCAAATTGAAAAGGTTGCTCTCTTTTCTTCTTGAGTCTCTAGGATGCTTTTTATCTTGGATCTCAAAAGCCTGGCATCCCAGAAAATTTTGTTACAGACAAATTAAGCAATTAGGATTACAGGCAATGGCATTATTCTGTTCTAACGGAAAAGAAGAGCCTTTAGTACAGTTTAGCTTGTTCCTGAGAGGTCAGGGAAGGGCTAATTCTCTACTACCTCACTGCTTGAATTAACATTTCCTTTCAAAGGATCTCAGGGAAAAAGGGCTAATAGGAAAGGTTAAGGGAAGGCCTGGAAAAGAAGAGGACTGCAGAGAGGAGGCTGTGTAAATCAGCTAGGAAAAGAAAACAAAGCTGGGGATTCTAATTAATGATGTGTTGCTAGGATTCTTTTTTTAAAGTACTTATTAGGAAGTGAAGGTTTAGAAAGTGTGGGAGCTTTAGAGATTCAGTAAAGGGATTTAGAACATTACAAATAATTAATTTGTAACCTTTTGTATTAAGGTCTTAAAATATCTTTGAGTGATGACAAGAAGATTGCTATTAAACCTATGCTTTGGGTAGTTATACAGCTGTATTTAATCAAGGCATGGTTCTATGATTTTACTGAGTATATGTCTCTGAGGATTTGGGATTGGGAGAATGTCACTAATATAAATAGAGAAAAAAAACTTCCGGGTTAGTGGAAGGCCTGAGCTTCATATTTTTCCTAAAGTATTTAAAATACTCTGATAACTTTGTTTCATCACTAGATAGCATGACAATAATCAATAGCCAAGGTTTGTTGTTACTGATTATGAGAATATTTAAATATAATTTTCATATACTCCTGACTCTTCCTTTAAATAACTCTATTTAATTGTTCTTTCTACAATGTGGTCTGTCACATACAATATGAAAAATCCTGCAGAAAACTTCAAAGAATAAAGGAGACTAAATAAGAAGAATAAAGAGGACAAAAATAATACAGTGGGAAGTGTTTGGCCCATGGTTTTGAGAAGCTAAAAGATATTAAGAGAATAAGAAATGATGGGAAACTAGTTGGTCTACAAAATTTAAGGAGACCAATAGGGATCACCTGAAGGAAATATAGTAATTGAGAAAACAATTGAAACAGCTCAAAAAACAAAAACTAGCTGCTTGATATTTGGATTTGAAATATGTAAATGGACTCAGATCATTTTCTAATTCAGTTCTGAAAAATTCTCAGATATCTTGCTTTATCTTTTAGTTGTGGTAATTATTGACTATTGGGTGTGTGTATTTTATGTTTTCATTTGTATCTTTGTTTTCAAAAAGAAAAAAAATTTGCATCAGGTACATATGTTGTAAAAGATCATATAGTTCAGCCAGGTTTGTAAAATAAAATTTTACATAAATAAATAAATTTTACATAAATAAAAGAGCAGTGATCCACATTCACCCTCCTTGCCCTATTTTTCTCTTTCCAGAAATTTTCATATCTTTTAGATAATCTTTTTGTCATGTAGTTCTATGTGTCGTACATATATATTTTCTTGATTTTTAAATTATTTAATCATTATTTACAGTGATCCCTTGGTAAAAAAATTAAAAATCAAAAGAGTGGATTTGGGTGACTGCTTCTTATCAGGTTTTGCTCCAATAATGCTGCCTAACAAAGAACTCTCAAATTTCAATTGATACAGAATTGAAAGTTCTCAACTATACATCTTCACAGTCTCACCAACATTTATTATTTTCCATTAAAAAAATTATAGCCATCTGGGGATCCCTGGGTAGCTAGTGGTTTAGCACCTGCCTTCGGTCCAGCATGTGATCCTAGAGTCCCGGGATCGTCCCACATCGGGCTCCCTGCAAGTAGCCTGCTTTTCCCTCTGCCTGTGTCTCTGCCTCTCTGTTTCTCTGTGTCTCTCATGAATAAATAAAATTTTTTTAAAAAAAATTATAGACATTTTAGTGTGTATGAAGTAGTATTTCATTGTGCTTTTGATTTGCATTTCCCTAATGAATAATGATATTGAGCATCTTTCTGTGTCCTTATTTGCCATTTTAAATCTTTTTTTTTAGATAAACATCTCTCCAGGTCCTTTGCATGTTTTTAAACTGGCTTATCTGTCTTTTTTATTATTGAGTTATACAGATGTTTTAAAATAAATTCTAGATTGTAACCCTCATTAGACACATGATTTGCATATATTTTCTCTCATTCTGTAGGTTTTGTTCTTTTGTGATAATGACCTTGAAGCATAAGTTTTGGAATTTTAGTTTGATTTACCTATTTTCTTTTGTTGGCTGTGCTTTTGTATCATATCCATGAGATGCCAAGTCTAATATCATAAAGACTTTCTCCATTGTTTTCTTTTTTTCTCCATTGTTTTCTTCTGAGAGTATTATAGTTTTAGGACTTAAACCTAAGATTGATCTATTTTGAGTCATATTTTGTATATGGTGTGAGGTATGGGTCCAAATTCATTCTTTTGCATGTGCACATCCAGTTTTCCTAGCACTATTTGTTGAAAAACAAAACAAAACTGTTTTCAACTATATAATGTTCTCAACACCCTTGTTGAAAACCATAGATGTATGTGTTTATTTCTAGACCTTCAATTCTAACCCATTGTACTATAAGCCTGTCCTTATGCCAGTACCACATTGTCTTACTTATTTTACTTTGGAGTAGGTCTTGAAATCAGGAAATATGAGTACTCCAAAACTATTCTTTTTTTTCAAGATTGTTTTGACAATATTGGGACCCTTGTAGTTCCATATGAATTAGGATTAGTTTGTCCATTTATTAAAATAATGCAGTTAGAATTTTAATAGTGATTGTGTTGAATCTATAGATCAATTTGGTAATATCATCATCTTAATTGTGAACATGGAATGTCCTACTATTTCTTTAGGTCTTCTTTAATTTCTTTCTGTAATTTTGAAGTATATATTTTACAATTAACATTATTTTTAGGTATTTCTCTGTTTTTGATGGTATTTTATGTTTATAATATGTCAATAGAAACTTATAAATTAGGTATTTCTCTGTTTTTGATGCTATTTTATGTTTACAATATGTCAATAGAAACTTATAAAACTGAAAAGCAAAAAGTAAGAAGACCAAAAAAAAAAAAAGGAACAAACTAATCAAGAACAACTTGGCACAACTCCCAAAGGTGTCATATATGCATAATGGAGGAGTAGAAGGAAAAGAGAAAAAAAAAATTTGAAGCAACAAGGAGAATTTCTCTGATTAATGTCAGTCACCAAACCATAGATATGGGAGAAATTCATTCATAATAAATGCCGAAACCCAATACCTAGGCATATCGTATTCAAAATGGAGAAATCAAAGATTGAGAGGATAAAACACCAACCCAGAATTCTATGCCCTATAAAATGATCCTTAAAAATGAGGAGTCAAGGGCAGCCCGGGTGGCTCAGCGGTTTAGCACTGCCTTCAGTCCAGGGCCTGATCCTGGGGACCCGGGATCGAGTCCCACGTCAGACTCCCTGCATGGAACCTGCTTCTCCCTCTGCCTGTCTCTATCTCTGTCTCTGTCTCTGTCTCTCTCTCTCTGTGTGTGTCTCTCATGAATAAATAAATAATAAATAAATAGTAATAAAATCTTTTAAAAAACAAAACAAAACAAAACAAGTAAAGACTTACTTAAAAAATTGAGAGAATTTTCCAGTAGGCCTGTCTTGCAAGAAAAGAGAAGAAAATGCTCAGAAAGGACAATGATATAGGTCAGAGACTCATATGTACATAAAGAAAGGAAGAGCATTAAAGAAGGTATAAGTATAAGTAAATAAGACTTCATTTTTTAAAATTCTTAATTGATCTAACATATGTTTCATTCTTAAATTTTCTAAAACATAATAGTATATTCAAATAATAATAGCAAAAATGCAATTATGTATGCTTCCATATCACAAGTAATTGTTCTTTTGTGTTATGTGAGTTATTACAGCTCATGTATGGGTGAAATGAATGAAAGTAATAATACAAGGAACAGTAGAGAAGGGTTAGGAATATTTTGTTATTATAAGATACTTGCACTTTTGGTGAGGTGCTGTTACTTGAGAGTAGACTTGGGTTAGTTGAAATATATATTGCAAATTCTAGGGCAATAACGAAATACAGTTTAAAGAAAGGAAGTACAATTGATTTAAGAAAGGAAAGAAAATAGACTCATATAAAAACTCAGTGAAAACCAAAAAAGACAGGGAAAGAAATGAGGACAAAAATGGGAAGAAAGAACAAAGTCAGTGAACAGAAAACTGTAACAAATATGGAAAATATTAATCCAAATATATCAATAATCACTTTAAATGTCAGTGGCTTAAATACACTAAAGACAGACATTATCAGAGCAGATAAAGAAACAAGGCTCACTTAAATGTTGTCTACCAGAAACACTTGAAATATAAAATCAAATATAGATTAATATTAAAAGGATGGTGAAAGGTGTACCATACTAAGACTATCAAAGGAAAGGTGAGGTGTCTATACTAACTTCAGGCAGAGCAGGCTTCAGATTAAGGAAAAGTAACAAAGATAAGGAGGAGCATTACATAATGAAAAAGGGGACGATTCTCCAAGAAGATACAGCAATCTTTAATATGTATGCCTCTAACAGCAGAGTCAGAGTACATGAAGCAAAACCTCATAGAAGTGCAAAGAGAAATATATGAATCCATTTTCATAATTGGAGACTTCATTACCATTCTATTAAAAGAAAAACAAAACAGATCTGGCAGGCAGAAAACCAGGGAGGGCATAGTTAACTCTAGTAGTATCATCAAACAATTGGCTATAATGGGCATCTATAGACTGCTTCCTTCAACAGCAGAATTACACATTCCTTTCAAGCTCACATGGAACATTCTCCAAGTTAGACCACATTCTGGACCATAAAATACACCTTAACAAATTCAAAAAAGGAGAAATCATTTGGTTCATAAACCACAGTGGAAAAAAACAATTTGGAGATTAATCAGCATACCTCTAAATAATACATGGTTCATAGAAGAAATTGCAGAGTAAATGAAAATGTTTTTAACTAAATGAAAGTAAAAATACAACTTAACATTTATGTGATGCAGTGAAAACAGGGTTTTAAAAGGAAAATTATAGTATTGAATGCATATATTGCAAAAGAAAAACTATTGAGCACCAATAATTTAAGTTTCTACCTTAGTAGAATAGAAAAGGAAAGGCGCATTAAATCCAATGTATAAACAAGAAAAGAAATAATAAAAATCGCAATTGAAATCAATAAATTTGAAAAGAGAAAATCAATATAGACAGTTGACAAAACAAAAGTCTGGTTCTTTGAAAAGATAAATAAGATTATAAGCCTCTAGTCAAGATAATTAAAAAAAGAGAGAAGAAAAATTACTAATGTCAGAAATAAAAGGAATGTTATTATAGATCTCATGAACATTAAAAGGATAATAGTGGAAGACTATGAATAATTCTATGTCCACAAATTGATAATCTAGATCAAATGGACCAATTCCTTGAAAGTCATAATCTGACAAAATTCATACAGAGAAGGAATAGACTATATATATAGGGCTATAGCTATTACAGAAATTGAATAAAAAATTAGGAACCTTCCAAAGTAGAAAGCACCAGTCCCAGATAGGTTCACTGGCAAGTTTTGTGAAACATGTAAAACATTATACGAATTCTCTATAATAGCTTCCAGGAGGCAAAAGCAGAAAAAAATATTATCTAACTAATTTATGAGACCAGCATCACCTGAATACAAGATCAAATAAAGACATTACAAAAAAAAAAAAAGAAAACTATAGAGCAATGTACCTCATTAGCATGACACAAAAAGCTTTTAATGAAATAGCAAATTGAATTAAACAATACATAGAATATACATGATGAGCAAGTGAGATTATTGTAGATATACAAGACTGGTTCAACATTCTAAAATTAATAAATATAATCCTCCATAGCAACAGGCTAAAGAAAAAATATATCAATATTGCAATATACAAAATCATATCAATAAATACAGACAAAATCTTGGCAAAATTCAACTCCCGTTCATGATAAAAACTCTCAGCAAACTAGGAATAGAGAAGAACTTTCTCATTTTGTTAAAAAATACCTACAAACAGGGATCCCTGGGTGGCGCAGCGATTTGGCGCCTGCCTTTGGCCCAGGGCGCGATCCTGGAGACCCGGGATCGAATCCCACATCAGGCTCCCGGTTCATGGAGCCTGCCTTCTCCCTCTGCCTATGTCTCTGCCTCTCTCTGTCTGTGACTATCATAAATAAATAAAAAATTAAAAAAAAAATACCTACAAACACACACACATACACACACACACAAACACCTGTGACTAATCATTCTTAATGGTGAGAAACTTGAAATTTTCCCATTAAGATTATGAGCAAGGCAAGAATGTTCCATCTCAACATTACTTTTCAACAATGTACTGCAAGTTGTAGTTAACGCAATAAACAAGAAATGAAAATAAAAGGTGTGCAGGTTGGGCATGAAGATAGGATTTTTTTTTTCAGATGACATGATTTTCCCTATACCAAATCTGAAAGCCACAACAACAACGACAAAATGTTCCAGGAATTAATAAGCAATTATAACCAAGTTGTAGGATACAAGTTTCATATACCAAAGTTAACCATTTTCCTATATATTGACAATGAACAAATAGCAATTGTGGCTTGTACATAGTCTTTTGAATCTTCTTTACTTCACAAAGCCAAATTCTCAGTCATCACTTCCAAACAACAGACCTGGAGTCCATAATTGATGTGGCTTTACCCAAACTCACCAGGATTTCTTTTTTTTTCTTTTTTTTCTAGATGATTTTATTTTAATTTTTTTAAATAAATTTATTTTTTATTGGTGTTCAATTTAACAACATACAGAATAACACCCAGTGCTCATCCCGTCAAGTGCACCCCTCAGCGCCCGTCACCCATTCACCCCCACCCCCCACCCTCCTCCCCTTCCATCACCCCTAGTTCGTTTCCCAGAGTTAGGAGTCTTTATGTTCTGTCTCCTTTTCTGATATTTCTCACACATTTCTTCTCCCTTCCCTTATATTCCCTTTCACTATTATTTATATTCCCCAAATGAATGAGACCATATAATGTTTGTCCTTCTCCGATTGACTTATTTCACTCAGCATCATACCCTCCAGTTCCATCCACGTTGAAGCAAATGGTGGGTATTTGTCATTTCTAATAGCTGAGTAATATTCCATTGTATACATAGACCACATCTTCTTTATCCATTCATCTTTCATTGGACACCGAGGCTCCTTCCACAGTTTGGCTATTGTGGACATTGCTGCTAGAAACATCAGGGTGCAGGTATCCCGGTGTTTCACTGCATCTGTATCTTTGGGGTAAATCCCCAGCAGTGCAATTGCTGGGTCGTAGGGCAGGTCTATTTTTAACTCTTTGAGGAACCTCCACACAATTTTCCAGAGTGGCTGCACCATTTCACATTCCCACCAACAGTGCAAGAGGGTTCCCTTTTCTCTGCAGCCTCTCCAACGTTTGTGGTTTCCTGCCTTGTTAATTTTACCCATTCTCACTGGTGTGAGGTGGTATCTCGTTGTGGTTTTGATGTGTATTTCCCTGATGGCAAGTGATGCGGAGCATTTTCTCATGTGCGTGTTGGCCATGTCTATGTCTTCCTCTGTGAGATTTCTGTTCATGTCTTTTGCCCATTTCATGATTGGATTGTTTCTTTGGTGTTGAGTTTCATGTCTATTCATGAAGATGTTTATCTTTCCTTTGAAGCACCTTGGTTTTTTCCTCCTATTTTTCTTGTTTTATTAACTGTTGCTTTGTATTTGAGGTGAAGGAAGTGAGTCAAAACATGAATTCCATACACCATCTTTACAAGACACCCTTTGACTAGCTTTTTAACTGATTCTTTTAATACTTAATCCCTAGCTCATCATACTTACCCACATGTTTTTAATGTTTCTTAATGCCTTGAGCATGTCACACTCTTCCCTACCTTAAAATCTGAATAAACAGGGGCATCTGGGTGGCTCAGTAGTTGAGCATCTACCTCTAGCTCAGGTCAGGATCCTGGAGTCCTAGGATCGAGTCCTGCATCAGGCTTCCTGCAGGGAGCCTGATTCTCCCTCTGCCTATGTCTCTGCCTCTGTGTGTCTCTCATGAATAAATACATAAGATCCTTTTTAAAAAATCTGATTAATCAATTTCTTGTACCTAAGACAGTCTTGTTCAAGCTATTTATATGGCTAATACTCATTTTCTAGGTCATAGCTTTGGTCACCTCACTGGAGAGGAAATCTCTGGTTAGTCGATGGAAGTGGGTCCTCCCCCTTCTCTTCATATTTTTTTAGCCTCAGGATCCTGTTAGTTTCCCTCAGAGCATTCCTTATGTTGAATAATTAATTATTTACTGATTTATTGCCTGATGACCTTACCCCCCTACAATAAGGAATGTTCCATACAGGAAGTTTCTATGAAAGTTGTGTAGTTCAGCCATTGTTGGGGATTTGTTGAATGAATGTAGAAAATTTGTCCTTTTTATGAAAGATGTGTATCATTGCTAAAGAGGAATCAGCTTTACATACACAAAATTTGTTAAGAGTCTAGATTGTTAAGATATCCTCCTTTTTCCCCTCATAAATGTAACAGATAGACTAATGTGGTAAAGAGATTGACATTTTTAGGTTACAAATCAGGCCCAGTTATTGAAAAATCATTTAGAAACAAGTCTTTGCATCCAAAGATAATCCCTTGAGTTATTTATGCCGCAATTCTCTGTGTTTGCCTTCGGTTTACAAAAGCACTTTTATTTTCTCAACTCAAAGACTGTAAAATTTGAGAGCTGGTGATGGAAAATTATTGTAAGATTTACAGAGCTCAGAAGCAAAATGTTAGATACTTGTTCAAGACTTATCTTATTCACTGAAGCATAACACCTTGACATGATTAAAAGCCTCCAGTGACTAATTCCCACATGAATTTTCTAAGTCATTCTTTTATTTCAGAAATATTTTGGAACCTCTTAAAGGTGTAGACTGGGACCAAACAAAATGAATAATTACTTAGAGCTTCAGTTTCGAAGAGCTTCAGTAGAATGAATTAGATTTTCAGGTTCAGATAGTAAATACTTAAGTATTATTCAATTGCATCTTTTTCTGTTGACAAATGCAATTGATGGAAAATATGCTTGTAGACCATGTGTTCTACTTTCTTACCAAAATAACTGAATTATAACTGGAATTCTATGGTTTGGAACAAACATGAGTTTGAATTAGGAAATTTAATTAAATATGGAGCAGTGGGGAAATTGTATATGAGTAGGTAAAGGGAAGCAAAACTCTTACACTGGGTAGTGTGTGCAGTGTTTACAAAAATCTGCCAAATTTTTAATCCCTGTATACCATGGGATAAAGCACAATATGAAAATTCAGCTTCTGTCTTAGTCATCTATTCATATACACTATATTAGCTTGGGACGTTAAAGAAATATTTTAGTAACACCACAAGAATTGCAGCCAACAATCTTTTCCGGGTTATGTGCAAAGTAAACAGTGACTAGGAAGGAAACTTTATTCAGTAAGAGAACCTTAAATTTTTATAACTATAACTTTTGGTATAGGGTGAGGAAATGAAATTAAATTGCTGAGCTGTTAATGAATTCTGGCTTTATTTAGGTGTAGTATCTTTTCACCAAAAGTATATGTTGCATACCCTTTAGGATGGTAAGATCCCAGAAAAATTAATAAGGGCCATTCTAATTTGGACACAGACAGTACAAGAACTATTTGTGGGTTGGAAAATGGGAGAGTTGCAAACCAAAAGAGGGACTTCTTTGAAGACGAGGAGATTTCAACTTCTTTTTACTATGAAGAGGAGCCAATGGACAGATTTTGCACTAAGAGATGTTGCAACAGAGGAATTGGGATTTTTAATAGTCAAGATTATTTTTTGTCTATTTTTTTCTGAGATAAATGGGTCTTCATGTCCCCTCCCATAGTTTATCTGTGCCACTGCTGTTTCAGGCACAGAGTAGAACCTTCATTCAATTCTTTTCTCTCAACCCAGTGTTGTTGCCAAATGAATCATGAATAAATACTTTAAAAATACTTAAAAATGTAAGAGGATCATTGGATTATTTATATGTCCATATTATTTTCTTGAATTTTTCAAAACGTTGCTTATATTTTCAACTGTCATATACCTGTCTTGCAGACAATATTCATTGTCATTCTTATCTCACCCTCCACTCTCAAGCTTTCTCATTCTACTAGAGCCACAGTAGTCATTTCCCTGGGGATCTCCATACAATATAAAGAAACCAGATAAGAAGGTTTTATTTCTTCAGCTGATTGTTTTATTCTTTTATTTCTTTTATTTCTTCAGCTTTTCTACTCAGTACTTACTATCTTATTTTTCTTTTCAATGAGATAGGTATCATTGTGATAATTTTATGGATCTAAGCAAAAAAAAAAAAAAAAAAAGTTAGATTCTAAATAGCCTAATTGATGGTAGATGATTTTTGTCCCTCTACAGGCCCCTGATCTGAACTTTGGGACTATAATTTTGTTACATTATTAACCCCATTCTTTTACCTTTACAACTCACCCATGTCTAGGCATGTTTGTTTCCAATGATAAGGGCTGAGAGAGAGTCAAGAAAATATTTGCCTCATAACCAAGAAGGAAATTGGCTTACACCCTGAAAACATATCACATACTTGAGCCCAGAGATAGAGACAAACACACTATTGGGCACATTTTATTTAAAAATATTAGCAGCATTCATTCAACCTTGCTTCCCCAAACTGGAAATAGCACAGCAATGTAGTTAAGAGCCCCACTTTGGACTGTTCTGAAAACTGAGATTTTAAATCTGTCCCCACCACTTTCTGTCTAGCTAACATTAGGTTTATTAGTTTTAAGAACATGAGAGTCTACAGTCCATACAAAATATCATCCTTCTTGATTAATAATCTCTCCCTTCTACATCTCTATAAACTGAGTCTTCACAGCCATGCACTTTAAATTTACACCTCTTTTTTTTCTCTACTAGAAAATGCACACACACAAGTAGAAACAAAACAAAAACAGTAAAAACAAAATAAAAAAAAACTGAAAAGTATATTATGAAAGAAAATCCTGGTATATAGAAAAAAAAAAACAAGAAAGAACTAAAACATTATTTGATACATGAAAAATTTTAAAGTCTTACTTTAAAAACCAAACCAGGAAAATGGAAAGACTTGAAGAGTCCCATTCAAGAGAAAACTATGAGATATAGTCTCCATGTTATAACTGGATTCTAAAGGAGAAAATCAAGAGAAAATAAAAAGAAATATGGAGAGTATAGTCATATGGTTGACTATTAAACTTGTCTTAAGTTTAGATATGGTGGTTGCAGATGGATAAGGGATAAAGAAAGATTCGCATTCGAAAACTCAGCCATATTTTGTCAGTAAATTATCATATTACCTTGAGAAAATCTCATAGCCTTAAGATCTTAAATTGAGGTATTTGTTACCTCGTTGCCTGAATATTGACTTGATTATTGAATAAATATTGATAAATAAGTGATCCCGGAAATAACATAAATGCTTAAAACTGAGGTTTCAATTTTGGTAATAGGTGATACTCCTTATAACTATGTTTTCTGAAAAGGTCACAAAAATTAATAAATGAATGCTTTTTGAAGAATGTACTTTAATTTCTTTGAGGACAACAAGAATAGTTGAATTTACTCATACCTTAAAATATTTTTTTGGAGTCAAAGCATGGAAATAATTATAATAAATTAAAAATGAAAAGAAATCAAAACAGCCCATTTTACCCAATTAGACCAAATAAGTTATGAAATCACAGGTGTGAGAATAATAAATCTTATTCAAAAACTTCAGATATTTTTACTGATATTGGCAGCTGTTCTCAGTTCAATATAGTTATATAATAGGCGGGTTTTCATGCTGCGTGCTTTGGTTCAACAATTCTTGTGCTTTACTCCCTTTTTACAGTGTGTCCTGAATAATTAAATTCTCAAACAAAGCCAGAGCCTAGAAATGAGTATCTATTATTTAAGCAATGGGAAAATAGTCAAGAGTACAGAAAATTTGAGTTTACTTTTTTCTCATTGATGAGAGTAAATAGTTGATTCAGCATGTGTTTTTCTCATCCAGTGATCAGAATTTTAATATTGAATTACTTAGATTTATGAGAAGAGAAATGTATCTTGACATCGCCTTTTTTGTTTTTGTTTTTGTTTTTTTTGATGTGTGATTTTTTTTTTTTCACTAAATTTCTTAATCTGGGACTGTGAGTTCATAAGCTCAGCATCTTCCTAGAAATGGCTTTAATACCAAATTCTAGATTCCAGAGAAAGATATTTATTTATTTATTTATTTTTTAAATTTTATTTATTTATGATAGTCACAGAGAGAGAGAGAGAGAGAGAGGCAGAGACACAGGCAGAGGGAGAAGCAGGCTCCATGCACCGGGAGCCCGATGTGGGATTCGATCCCGGGTCTCCAGGATCGCGCCCTGGGCCAAAGGCAGGCGCCAAACTGCTGCGCCACCCAGGGATCCCAGAGAAAGATATTTAATGTCTCACTTTTTTCCCTCAAAATGATTAGTATCTTAGTTTATGCTCACAACACCTTCGACAATAGGTATGGCAAGGACTATACGATTCTAATTTCATAGAGGCAATACTCAAGACACAAGCTAGCCAAAAGTTCCTCATCCTCAGAGCTTTTCCTACTAACCCAAAGAGAAAAAAGATACCAATTCTTATTTACCCAAGTTTCTAGAATATACAGAGTCACAGTGCTGATCCAGCCTCAGTAAACAATAAAGGTGTCAAGGAGGAAGTAATTCAGAAGGCAAAGAGGGGATCCCTGGGTGGCTCAGCAGTTTGGCACCTGCCTTCAGCCCAGGATGTGATCCCGGAGTCCTGGGATTGAGTCCCATGTCAGGCTCCTTCCATGGAGCCTGCTTCTCCCTCTGCTTGTGTCTCTGCCTCTCTTTCTCTCTCTGTCTCTAATGAATAAATAAAATCTTAAAAAAAAAAAAAAAAAAGAAGGCAAAGACCACTGACACTGATTCTTATCCATGTTTCCCACTGAACCAAGCTGTCTTCTTTCACCTGCAGATACTGTTCAGAATGAATAGAGAAAGTTTCTGGGATACATAGTCAACTGGAAGTCCCTAGTTCAGCCTCCCCCAAACCTCTGCTAACATTCTTACCCAAACAGTAAAAAATAAGAAAATTCCTTGACATCAAACACTTGGAGTGACCTTCAATTTATTTTTAAGATCAGAGAGAAATGTTCACTTGCTGGAAGACTCCTTTCATATTCTTTTGCTGGGAACAGTTTTAATTGCCATGCATGAAAGGTTCTTCAGAAGGGAAAATTTTCCTCTCCAAATGTACATGTACTACCATCTTATTTTCCCATAATGGAATGTTTTCGTCTTTCAGGATATCATATCTTCTTTAATCCTTTTTTAAAATAAATTATTTATTTATTCATAAGAGACACACATAGAGGCAGAGACATAGGCAGAGGGAGAAGCAGGCTTCCTGCAGGGAGCCTGATTTAGGACTCGATCCCAGGACCCCAGGATCAGGACCTGAGCCAAAGGCAGATTGGCTGAGCCACCTAGGTGACTCTCTTTTTTAACCGTCTTGACTGTAGTGGATGTTTTTATTTGAATTAAGTTTCTTCTTTTTTTCTAATAAATGATGTTTATATATATTCTTTCCAAGAGGTCCTGAGATGATACTCTTTTTGCATGGTTTCTCTGCAAAGGACATAAGGTCTATACCAAACAGAAAAGTGGGCAGCAGTTCCTCTTTTAGGGACTAGTTTTTCAGTCAATCAGAGCACCTTCTGTCTTCTTCTCTGACTCACCTGTCAGAGAATAAGTGGTAAGAAACTGCCTTGAGCAATCATCAGTTGGGGTCAAGTTGGGGTCAAGTTGGGGACAGGGTCAACATTTGATAAGTAAAATATTTTTGGAAGAAAGAAGAAATTCAGGTAGCAATAAACATCGTTCATATATATTTTCACAGTTTTGCCACTAAATATGAGGAAGATCATAAACAGGGATTTCCAAAATAACAGATAAACACATATATTATAATTTGTTAAATATGCCAACCCCCCATCTCAGGAGATATATCACTTAACATTTATACCAGTAATATGTGAATGTTTATGTTCTCCCATAGTCTCACAATGTATTTTGTCATATTTTTAGATGTTGTTTTCCAATTAAATGAGAAATGATAACACAGCATAGTTTTAATTTGCATTTGTCTTATTTTGAATGAGATTAGTCACCTTTTCCGATTATTAGGAGCCATTTACATATCTTTTTTTTTTTCTCACATGAATTACTTGCCTTGCTAGCTAATTTATTCTATAGGACAGTGAGAATTTTTTCTTTTCTATTTTCAAAAGTTTTTTGTGTATTATAATTATTAACTATTTGATATAATTAATAAATATTTTTCTCATTTCATTATGGTATTTTTACTTTGATTATGGCAAGACATTTTATATACAAAAAAGCAATCAAATTCACATATTTTATCCTTATTGCTTCCAAATTTTGACTCATAGTTTGGAAGATTTTTTCCTACTCCAAAATTATAGAAAAATTCACCAATGATTGATTTTTAAATATTGGTTTTATTTTTTACATAAAAATCTCTATTTAATTTCAAATTATTCTTGTATATGGCATAAAAAATGAGTCTGACTTTTGGTTTTAGCTCCATCATATAAAGACCTTGGAGGTCATCACTCCCTTCACTATAGCAAATAAGGCTACACACTGGAAGTCAATGACTTTTTTGGGACCTATCACAGAACTGAAGTTGCCGGGCAAGCTGCCACTGGACATCTAGAAATACAGGGCATTTCATAGAGTTACATCTGAATTCTGTTTATTCAGAGAAGAGCCACTGGAGCCATAAAGTGATAGGAATACTTAAATAGTAATTTTGATGAATTGTTAAATTCATCACTGTTGTGGCTTAAAAGTCCAGGAACTCATACCACATTCTCATATTGAAGATTTGAGAAAGATCCTCCCATAGAAAGGAAAGCGTAATTTTGTAGATATGCCCAGAGAGTTCTCCATGAGAATGGGCTAAGTCTTTAGAGGACAGGACTTCAGTAGAATCTTACTCTACCTTATTGAAGGGCATCCCTCCCGTTCAGACTTCATCATCTGTCTCTCACCTAAATGGAAAAAGAAAAAAAATATATCATTAGGTAACATTTGTGCAGACTGTTGTCACAATCTGCGATAAAATCTACCAATAGACTGAGACCTGATCATAAAACTATGTCATACTTTTCCTATCCCATATATTACCACTAGCCCAACAGAACTGCAGTCAAATACAGTCAGTTATAGCTGAAATAGCTGCAAGATACAGATTCTTCTCTGAAGAGGAGTATTTAGGAAGCCCAAAATCAAGAGAGAAGACTACAACAAGGACATTAGAAAAATACAAAACCTCTGGAAGCTTCAGCAAACACTAGACATAGCCCAACACCTACCCAGATTAACATAAATCCTCACACTAAGGGCCTGTTAGCAATAGTCCCCATTACTTGATACAATATATCCAGCTCTCAAAAAAATATATGTAATCATGCCAAAAGGAGAAAAATAATCAATCTGAAGAGAAAGCAAGCATCATAACCATACTAGGATAGGAAACAGATGTAGCAGTTTTCAAGAATGTAGTAAAATAATATTAATATGGTGAAGGATCTAATGGAAAAAGTTGATAATATGCAAGAACAGATAAGCAATGAAGCAGAAAGGTGGAAACTGTAAGGAAAAAATCAAAAGGATATGCAAGAAATCAGAACATTTTAGCAGAAATGAAGAATGCCTTTGATGAGCTCATAAATAGACTGTACATAATCAAAGAATCAGTGACCTGGAAGATAAGCCTATAGATAATATCCAAATTAAAAAATCAAGAAAGAAAAAAAACAAGGGAAAGAAAGGAAAAATAGAACATCCAAGACTTTCAATTCAAACGCATAACCTCTGTTGCTAAAATGGCAAAAGAAGATGGAACAGAAAAAAATATATATTTGATATAATAATGGCTGAAAACTTTTCAAAATTAATGACAAGCATTAAACCTGTGTAAAATGTAAGGGCTCTTCTAAGGTAGTGTATGCAGATTCTCAAAGAATCATTTGATAGGTTGGTGGAATCCAACAACGGATTGGAGAATGTGATGAAACAATCTAATTGTATTATAAATGTATAAAACTAACTCAACAGAAGGGGGTGGGGAAAAAGATGTAGAGTCCATAAAAATAGGGCAAAAGAAACTGTATAAAGCATTGTACTCTAGCTAATAAAATTATATTCCATGGAGGAAAAATGAAGAGTTCTAATACTATTTTGCATGAATACTTGTAATTGAATAGTTTATTAACTGGATGACAGATGGTAGGAGCCAGATTTCTCACTGTTGGAATATGACCATAAAAATAAACAAAGGAATGAGATTAGAATCATCCATGTGGCAATGGATTAAAGTTGGAGATGTCATATGAACTTATATTAGCTTAAAGTAGATACAAATGCTTACACATAGAAGTTTTTATAGATGTGTGTCTACATACAGGTTGGTATATATACCCGTATATTTTCTGACAGTATCAGCAGTGAGAACCTAGAAGCAATGACACCTTAGTAGCAAGTAGCACACCAGCTAGCAACTGTGTATTCTTTTCTAATAGCATTCTCCAGTGAAAGGGACCAGAATTCCATGGTGAAATGACTGATTCTAGAACTGGGGCAGGAAATATACAAGACAAGTCTGGAGCATCTAATAGGGCCAAAAAATAAGGAAGTGCCAAAAAAAAAATCCTACAATGACAGGGGTGTTTCAAAGGACCACAAGTGATAGAGTTGCCAGTGAAACAATTTAAGCAACATAATAAAAAAAAATATTGAATTCCAATCCAAGGCATAAACCAAATATCTGTGTTGATATAAATGATTGAAGAAATACAAAATTGGAGAGACTAAATGAGTTTCCCATATACAATAATTCTAAATAATTTATATAGCTACTTTGACCTCGAGGAGGTGCAATTTAATTCCTCACTTTTTAAGTGTGGGTTGAACCTAGTGCATTTTTTCTAAAAGAACAGAATGAAAAGGAGGAAAAAAAAGACTACAGTGAAGAAACCTGACACTTTCCTTCAGCCAGGTGGTCAAAATTAATATCAACAGTGACAAGTTATATTAATAATATGTATCCTTGATATGCTGTAATGAAAATGGCACTTCACCTCTGTGGTCTTCCTCCCTAAACCACATAGCCTCAGGCTTAGCCTGAGAAAACCATCAGACAAATTCTGATTGAGACATTCTCCAAATATCTGACCAGTACTTCTCAAAATTGTCAAGGTTGTAAAAGCAAGGAAAGTCTCAGAAACTCCAAGAGCCTGGAGAGATATGACAACTCAATATAACGTAGTAGCCTAGGATCCTGGAATAGAAAAGAACAACATTACGCCAAACAAAGGAAAGCTGAATAAAGTTAATAGACTTCAGTTAATAATGATGTGTTAATATGGATTCATTAATTGTAATAAATGCACAACAATGTAAAATGTTAACAATAAACAAAACAGGTTGCGGAGTATACATAGGAACCCTGTGTACTATTTTTGGAATTCTCCTGTAAATCTAAATCAGTAATAAAAATTTTAAAAGTTCATTTAAAAAAACCAAACTAAAAAAAAATCGTAAGGGGATCTAAGTAAACTGATTTTTCAAAAAGTAAAGAAAAATATATTTATTTTTTAAAAATATTTTATTTATTTATTTGGCAGTGACAAGCAGGGGGAGCTGCAGAGGCAGAGGGAGAAGTAGGCTCCCCACTGAGCAGGGAGCCCCATGCCACGTGGGACTCCATCTCATGACCCAGGGATCATTACCTGAGCCAAAGGCAGACACTTAACCCACTGAGCCACCCTGGTGCTAATACACATTTATATTAGGCTAATCCATTGGGAGTCATATACACAGATCATTTGGGTATTTCAGAGGAACTAGAATCCAACAGTAAGACTGCCATTTATGGATCATAATACTAGAATTTTGCAAGCATTAGCTTACTTAAATATCAAAAAATCCTGCAATATAAATACTATTATCCTGAAGAAACTCACATCAAATCCTTTTGGCTCTGACTTCAAAATGTCCTCTTCTGATTCCCTTTATACTGCATCGCTCTCAAATGGATTAGTGTAGTACTCTCCATTTTGTTTTCTTTTACTCTTTCTTTACTCCCACATAACGGCCAGAATCATCTTAGAGGATCTATTGTGCACAAGAGGATTATTGTGCCAAAAGCCTTTATGGTTTTTAAGGTCAATAGTGATATCACTTAGCCCAATTAGAACTATGCTACAGATAAAAAAAAATGTTTTTCCTTCTTTTTTTTTTAAAAAAAGAAGAATCTAATTTTATTTTTCCCATGTGACTATCCAGTTATCCCAACACAGTTTATATAAAGTACCTTATAATCATATAAGGTACTTTAAGGTACCTTATAATCATATAAGGTACATATAATCATATAATTTGCGATGGTGACTTTATCATATAATAACCTGGTATGTACAATTGGACCAATGTATTGTTCTATCCATTCCACTGGTCTGTGTATTTAGGTACCAATAGCACGCTATTTTCACTATGAAGGTTCTGTAGTATACCTTCGTATTTGATTGAGCTAGTCTTCGTTTCTTTCTTTCTTTCTTTCTTTCTTTCTTTCTTTCTTTCTTTCTTTCTTTCTTTTTTTTTTTTTTTTGTAGGGATTTCCTAACCATTCTTGTTTTTTATTCTTTCTAATAAACTTTATATTTTATTTTTCTAGCCCCAAGGAAGGGAAAAAACTTGACAGTGTGTTTATTAAAGTTGTGTTAATTTTAAATTTAGGAAGAATTTCTGTCTTTATGATGCATATTATGATTCAAGACTATATTTAATCCTTCCATTCTTCAAGTCTAATTTATGTTCTTCCTAGTACTTTATAGTGTATTAACTATATAAAATGTGAGTCTTTCTTGTTAAGTTTATGCCTAAGTATCTTATTTTTTCTTATTTTTACTATTACAAATGGAGCTTCTCTTCCATTATATCGTCTTTCATGTTATGTTTTAATCTATGGAGGCTATTGATTTCTCTAATTTTATAACTCTCTGATTTACTAGATTATTTAGTTTGCATTCATTTTCAAGTGATTTAGGTTCTCCAGATGTGTGTAGTCATGGCACCTAGAAGCAGAAATAATTGTTTTTCTTCTTGTCTAGTCCTTATGCTTAGCACTGCCTTCTTTTGTCTGTTTGCATTGGCCATTACATCTACACAACATTAAATAGAAATCAATGTAATAGACATCCTTATCTTTTCCTAACTTTCTTGGCAAAGGCTCTAGTGTTTTTGTATTAAATAAGATGCTAGTCTTTGGACTGAAATACACACAAACCCACACACAAATAAACTCATTCATGTTAAATTCATATATCTTCCATTTATATGAATATATTATATGTATTGCATTTGTGTATATAATTGGATATTTTTAAACCATAAATGAGTGTTCATGTTAAAGTCATTATGTATTTTGCATTGATATATAGAGAAATAATTGGGTGTTTTTAACATGAATGAGTACTGAATTTTTGTGAAATGCCTTTTCTTCATTGAATGATGTGATCTCCATCTCTATTGGTGTAACAGATTACACTAATGGATTTTCTGATTTCAAATCATCCTTGCTTTCCTGGAGTGAACCCTCCTAGAATATGAAGCATTATTTCTGATGTATTCCTTGTTGCTGTGTGCTAATATTATTGTTAGGTTTTTGCATTGATAGTCATACATGATATTGGTTTTTAGTTTTCTTTTTTAATCCAATCTTTGTCATATTTTTGAAATCAATTTTCTTTTCATTCTATAAAATGAATTTGGAAGATTTTCCTCTTTTTCTGTCCTTTGGAATAGTTAAGTAGAATTGAGATGTTCTGTTCTGTAAAAGTTAGATTGAATTTCCTTGTGAATCCTTCTGGATCTGTCCTTCTTTATTCCTTCTTGTTCATCTCTCATGATTGTTTGGTATTATTTAAGCTTTTTGTTTCAACCAGAGACTATTTGGGCAAGTTTTGATTTTCAGAACAAAAAAATTAATTTCATCTAGCAATTTCTTCCACTAAGCTGGAAACTCTCCAAAGACAATTTTTGGACACCAATTTGGTGTCCAACAAATCAGTTCAATTCTGAAAATAATACTATGTTGTATACAGCTACCTGGAGTTAGCATAGACCCCACAATTAAGGGGCTCAGCACTATAAGACTGTCCCCCTTTGAGACACCAACTACAAGTTCTGGATCCTCCAGCTATTTGTAATTCTGACCAATTGCCCTGACTACAAAGTCAAAGGAACTCATGACCCCTCTTCTCTAGAACCATTCATGAAACTCACCAAAAGTTCTAAACTTATGATTACAATTTTATCATAAAAGATACAGCCAAGAGAAAGATGGTGCTGGGGACAGAGCTTCTTTGCCTTCTCCAGGCATGCTACTCTTCCAGCACATTGATGTGTTCACTATCATGGAGGCTCCTTGAGCCTTATTATTTCAGTTTTTATCCAACCTCCAATCAGGTGCTTGGTATTATTTATAGGGTGGCCAGCCCCTCCCTGGAAACTCTTTAGGAGCCCACCGTGAGTCACCTTCAGCATAAACTCAGGTATGATAAACAGGAGCTTGTTATGAATAATTAAAGGTATTTCTATCTCTCAGGAAATTCCAAGGGTTTTAGGAACTCTGGGTCAAGAACTGGGGACAAAGACCAAATGTATTTTTTATTATACCACAGGGAACATACTCTGTATTTTTGTAGTGCCTAGCTCACATTGTGCTTAGCACCCGTAGTAAGTGTACAATAATTATATATTGAGGTAGTGAAGGCAAGAGTGAATGAGCCACATACGTGCCAGTTAGTAAGGCTGTGTTTTATTGTAGGAAGGAACTTGAAGGAGCTTTTGTACATGATATTTGATAATACTGATTCACTGAATTCCCTTATAGACCTCTCAAAAGTATAGGTCACTCCAAATCCCTGCAGCCTATGGACTTGGAATCCTGATTTAAGAATCACCAATGTGATCTTTTGATCTCATTGATCTTTATAAGTTAACAAGCCTACAGTTGCATGAAAGCATGAATCCTGCATTGACTCAAGTGTGAAAAACATCTGTGGATAAGATCCAGACATCATTTTCTTTATTACTTTTTTAATAACACAGGTACATTTTGAGAATTTTTAATTGTATTTTCCCTAAAGATCTTAAAGTCTGGATATAAATGTGTGTGTGCGTGCGTGCGTGTGTTTGTGTGTGTTAACTCTCATATATTTCAATGAGAAAAGTTCTCGTGTACAGATAGGGACACTTGAGAATAGGAGCCAATTCAATTTGACAATCATACCTGATACCCAGTTAATCCTCAACATTTTAATCATCTGGATTTTGTAATTCTGTTTTGTTTTATAGGAAAAGCATCTGTGTTATGTGAGAGATGAAACTTTGCAGTTTTCTCATGTTTTATTTTTTCAAGTCTGTCTTAGAATTTTTCCAGCTGTATGACTAATGCAGAGGGATTTTTCTCTTCCACTGCTATCATCCTTATGTGAATTATTAATATATGTTTTTATTTATAATTCATTACCTTTAAAAAAGAGTCATGGATGAGCAAGACCCAGCTGCACTTGGGCTCATCTAATGTCCCCAACTATTTTTCAAAGTTTGAGCATATTCCCAAACATGTTTCCATGAACATTTTCCCTTTATTTACAATCCCTTGTGTGTTTAAGGGAAATGTAAGCCTTATGTTTCTTTTTCATTTGTACTTAACTCATCAAAATGTTTTGTAAAGCAATTTAAATGTCCAAGAAGATTTTTATTACTGATTTTCTTAGAAACAGAAAGTCCTATTTTGCCAATAGTAGGAGAGAAAAAACCATATAAACCCAGTGACTAAAGTTTGGTTCAGAACTTAAAACCAACAAAATTTGAGTGGTTCTAAACTTGGCAAATCTTGGCCTAAATAACTTGTAGGAAGTCTTCATTTGCTAACTACAGATAAGCAGTTACATTTTAGAACTGGTGATTACAAGCCTTACTGCCCAGTTTCCTTCTGCTCATATCTAACTATGGGCCAAACTATAATATTTCAGAAAATGTAAAAGAGAGGGACAAACCACGTGGGCATGTCATAGAATGCATTTATCAGCTAAACTGGGATGGAAAATATTTAATTTCTACTTTGTGAAGAAACAGTAAAAAACTGATTTATTCTGTGTCTTCATAGAATTTTCCATGGTAATTAATTAAAAGAATAGTATTGAGGTGAGTTTTAAACATGTTTCATTTATTTAAAAGTTCAAAAAGCTTTTAAAATCTTTTAGGAACTTTTATGTAGGCAATCATAATAGCAACTCAGATTATCTAGACTAGTCATTAAAGTAAGCAAATTAAGATTTCAGTTTGGCTACAGTGTTAATAGATCAAATGAGAATATTGAAAAGTAAAATAGAGACACACCCTGAGCTTCTAAAGGGGGAAAATGATACTTTTTATGAAACACTCTTGATTTACCCTTTAGTTTATTCAAATTAGTGAAATTTATTTTGATTTATTAAAAGAAGTACTTAAACAAGTAGGTCTATTTCATAAATTTTGAGGTTTGGGTTTGTGGTAAGGCTAAGACTTATGACATCATAGAAAGAAAATTACATATATATCTGATTTCAAATCCTGGTTCATTTGTTTAACCACTTTCTCTGATTTTCCCATCTGTAAATAAAGGGGAAAATCACCTTTGCAGGGTTGCTGTTTAAGGCATCTAGCCATAATACCTGAAAATTGGCAGATGCTAAACAAATCCAAGTTTCCTGACAGCATAAGAGCTCCCATGAATGGTAGTGTTCAAGCCTCAGTGAAACCATTACCTGGTGGAGGTATTGTAAAAATGGCCTCAGCATCACCTGAGTTGGCTGGACTTGATGATTTCAAGGCTCCTTTCAACGCTAGTCTTTTTTTCCTGACTCCCCTTAATTCAGAGATGTGTTCATACCTGTTTTTTAAGTAGATGTATCCTAGACCCACATAGAATCATTTTGAAATAGGATCTATAATCTAACAACCCCTTAAACAGCTACTAAAGTCAATTGGGAAACTGCAATTGGCAATTTGACACAGGTTAGCACTCCAAGTAAAGGAGATCGTATTTTAATAAAACCTGAAAAGAATTCATAAGGAGGCTTAGTGAAGTGTGTTCCTCTCTAAAAGGCACATTTTGAGTATTCCAGTGCTGGTAGGAGATGATTATAGCTCCCTGAGAAATTTTTATTTGTTTGTTTGGTTGGCTTTGACTAGGATTTTTAAAAGCATGAGTTCATTAAAAATAAAACAAAACAACTTTCTTTATAAAGTCATAGAAATAGAACAGACCCTCAGGGAAACCAATTCTAGGGCATCCATTCTGCACACACATTGCTCTTTTACTCACACCTCCAGACAGACTTTACAAGTCAGCCAGTCACTGTCCTTTTTCCCATTGAGCTCTTGCTAAGCCTCAAAGTACTTATACTAAGCACCTCATTCCATGAAGCTACTGCAAATTTATGGGTGCTCACAAGTAGACTTTGTTTTTTTTTGTTTTTTTGTTTTTTTTTTTGTTGATCTTTGTTTTTAATCTAGGTTATTCTTTGATTCACAGTCTGTTCTAAATCATATATTCATCAACTTCATACCCAGGATTATTAGAAAAATAAATCCCTAGAACTCTTTATTGTAAAAATTCTCAAAAGAGAAATTCATCTTTGGCAATTGGCATAATTTATTCAAATTAGCTGCCATGAATGACGTGTCTACAGCCTGAAGAAGTGTGATCAGAGAAATTCTGGATCAGTCTTGGTAAGGATCCACTTACTAAAAATATATTTCTTGTTTATATTAAAATGAGAATTTCTGGACACCTGGGTCAGTGGTTGAGCATTTGCCTTCAGCTCAGGTCACGATCCTGGCATCCTGGGATTGAGTCTGGCATCAGGCTTCCTGCAGGGAGCCTACTTCTCCCTCTGCCTATTTCTCTGCCTCTCTCTGTGTGTCTCTCATAAATAAATAAAAAAATAAAATCTTTAAAAAAAATAAAATAAAATGAGAATTTTGTCATTGTTATACTTATTATGAGATACAAATCAACACAGCGTATTGTTTTTGATGAGTGGTTTAAAAAGTATGATGAAAAATACTATGTAAATATTAAATATGTAAAATAATGAGAAACCAGGAAAGAAAAAATGGAAGGTTTGAACTGCCTGAAAATTTAAAATTCAGTACTTCAAAAAGACCAAAATCAAAGTTTAAAGACAAAAAGTACAAAAAGAACTATTTATAATATTTAATTTAAAAATAGAAGTATTCTTTAAAATCCAATCAATAGGTTAAGGCATAATACCTTCCCCCACACACATTGGGCAAAAAACATGAATGAACAATTCACAAAATAATTGATAGAAATGGACTTCAATGTTACTTGAAATGTTCAGCTTCTTTAATATAATAACTTCCAATTGAATGAACAGTGAGATTCATTTTCTCACATATCCAATCAATTAAAATTTTGAGAATATAGGACACTTGGATGGCTCAGTAGTTGAGCGTCTGTCTTTGGCTCAGGTCATGATCCTCAAGTCATGGGATCAAGTCCTGCATTGGGCTCCCCACAGGGATCCTGCTTCTCTCTCTGCTTATGTCTCTGCCTCTCTCTCTGTCTCTCATGAATAAAAAAAATAAAATCTTTAAGGGATCCCTGGGTGGCGCAGCGGTTTGGCGCTTGCCTTTGGCCCAGGGCGCGATCCTGGAGACCCGGGATCGAGTCCCACGTCGGGCTCCCAGTGCATGGAGCCTGCTTCTCCCTCTGCCTGTGTCTCTGCCTCTCTCTCTTTCTCTCTCTGTGACTATCATAAATAAATAAAAATTAAAAAAATAAATAAATAAAAATAAAACAAATTTTGAAAATATGAGAGTAACCCATGTTGGTAAATGTGTCATTGACCGGAGATAGCCATGCCCTTCTTGAGGGAGGGAGGGAAGCCTTGCAAACTTTTGAGAGTCAATTGAGAGACTATGTGCCAAGGAGCTTTAAAAGTTTAGTGCTTTTGACTCAGTATTTAAAAATCTAAACAAGTCTCCTTATAAATAATCAGAGATAATAGCAAAAGGAGTTGACAACAGTACTATTCGCAATGGTAGAAAATAGGAAGCTATCTCAATGCCCAATAATAAGAGAATTCTGGAACATAGTACACCCAGGTAATAAAATATCATAGAACTATTTAAGATGAGGTTTTTGACACTTTTTAGTTACAGAGACAATAAGTTTAAATGGGAAAAATAGGTTAAAAAGGTTTACTAACTGACATTTATTGAATACTTATTACATGTCATATACTTATTTGATCTCAAAAATTACCTCAAGAAGTATATGCTATTTTTAGCACCGTTGTGGAGGTAAGGAAACTGAGGCTTCCAGATATTGAGTAACTTGCTCCAAGGCACACATGTAGAAAGAGGAACAGGCAGGATTCTGTTCCAGGCAATCTGGCTGAAAGAGAGCCTATATGCTTAGATCAACTCTCAGCCCTGTCTCTGGTCAATTTTCTATCCATCAACAAAACTATATGTATATGTTTACTAAAAATAAGTGTAAATATAGAGAGGAGAGTGAAACGAAACACAAAGGACTGTTAATAGTGGTTATCTCCTGTGGCAAGATTTTTAACTTCTTTTTATATATTTTATGTTTTTTAGAAAGTCTAATATAAATATGTACTACTTTTGTACTTAAGAAAAATTTGATATTAAATATAAAAAGTGTAATTCCAGTATACCACAGTTGGATATGTGTGCAATTCTGAACACCACATGCTTATTTTTCTACTTTAACTTTAGAGTGGGGAAGAAATAATTTTTCCATTTCCCTGAACAGATTTGAGTCAGGTTGACAACAGGATTGCAGAAGGTGGGCAGACGGGGGCGAGGCAGGGTTTTAAATCATTGCTATCTGTTTGTCATTATGAATTGTTTTTCTTTCCCCCCAAGACCTAAATGTCTTTTAATTATAGGTCAACTGATTCTGTAACTGAAAAGTTGAGTAGCAGATTAAATGCAGCCTGCTGTTACTGTAATGAGGACTGATTAGGATCTGAAACCATTTTCTCCCTTGCATGGAAAAAAAGCACCAATTAGTATTAATGAATCACTGCTTGTAGGAGTCAGCCAGGTTTCTATTTTTCCCAAAATATGAGAATGACTTAATTTTGGCTGAGATATTTTGTTTCCTTCTTCTTACTTTATTTGTATTATTTTTTAATAGTCTTTGTATATAAGGAGTATCTGAAGTTTTTAGGGATGCTCTTGAGAAATGATGATTAAGAGAAGGCTTAGATTTCTAACATTGAATACAAATGTACTGAGGCTGAACACTAACAGGTTTGGTTGGTTGGTTGGTTGAGTTTTTTTAGTTACACATCTAGAATGGCCTGTACACTTCTATTCTGCTAGCTTGGTCAAAGGTGAATTTCATCCTAATTGATAAGAGGAAGATACTGTTTGTCAGAGACTATTGAAATGGTCATGCATGCTTATTTGTAATATGTGATATAAATTCTATAAGCCTTTTGGAAGGTAATTTGGTATTTTTGTAAAAAAAAAAAGCTTAAGGACGGAATGGGAGCGAATAGTGGAAGAACTGAGGAGGGAAGCTGGACATTAGGGGCTCCATCCTTAGGTCAAGTGGGAGCATTGGTTGCAGATTCATCAAAGATGCTAAATAAAAATAATTTTCAAATTGTTAAAAAAAAAAACTTAAAAAGGTCCAAACTATTTATGCAAAAAAAAAAAATTTCTAGAGATAGATCCTAAGTAAATAATTATAAACACACAAAGATTTATACTTACGATGTGGAAAGTTGGAAACACCCTAAAATGTGCAATTAGGGATTCCTGCTATCCCTAGCAGGAGGTAGCAATTGTTCCCGTTTTGCTCACAGTAATATTACAAGTGGAAGGAACAATACATGTGACATAATAGATGGTCAATAAATATTTTTGGATGAATGAATAAATAATATGCAATTAATAAAAGTCAATTTTTTTCTGAAAATATTTAAGAGAAAATTTAAAAACTAAGTGAAAAGGCAGATAAAATTGTATGCATAGTATGAGAGTAAGCTTATTTAAAAGTGACTATACTATACTTCTGTATGCCAGGGAACATTGTGTGAGCCACAGACCCAAGTACAAACAATAGTTGCCTCTGGGAAACAGGAGTAGGGGTGTTGGATAGGAGAAAAATGTTTACTTTCAATGTATACTTTTTGTATTGTTGGTAATTGATCTGTGCATATTCCTTTTAATTTTAAAAAGCTAAATGTATATGTACATTTTTCTCTTTGTACACTATTTGCAGGTTAAAAGCCAAATTTGAAAGTCCCACATCAAAATTAAAAAAAAAATAATTTGTGGGTTTCTGCTCTGTAGATTTCTTTTCCTCTTGCTTTCTAAAAGTATTTTCCAATTTTCTCAATGAGCATTATTCAAGACTTAAAAGACATAAAGTCAATAAAAAGACAAAATAAATGGAGACAAATATCTTTCCTACAGAGCAATTTACCTGAGCTATGGATTGTAATTCATGGTGGTGGTGGGGGAGGGGGGGAGTGCATGGGAGAAGGAGATTTTTATACTTGAAACTCTTATATCTTGACAACTAAAATTAATGGGGAAAATTCTTGAAAATGAGAAGTTGTGAGAAATCTCTAAGGGCTGTATTGGAGAATGGAGAAGTAACGTGTAGAAGAGATTGGGGAAAAAAAGGTTGTATGGCTTGATGTAGATTTGTACCTCTGCATCTCTGGTGGATCAGCAGCTCCTTAGAAACTCTGAGTCATTGCTGAATGCTGGAACAAGCCCAATAGAGTCTGGAAATCAGGCAAAGAAATGGGAATGAAAGTGGAAATATGGAGATAGAATGAAAGCAAAAGAATGCCCTTTGTAGGCCATGACCCCCAGGGGACCTGCTACAGTATTAGTCCATTTTTGCATAAAGTGTTTTGCAAAGTAGTCTCTATTGGTGTTTTTCTAAAACCTTAGGTACTGCATTTGAAACACACCATTGTGCTTCTCTGCTGTAATTGGAGCTGTAGGTTTAACATGATATCCAGGCAGAAGTCTGAATGCATGGATGGACCTGGGGAAATGAGCAGCTTCATTCCCTTGTGGGCAGCACTGTGGTTCATCAACAAAAAGTGATAGTAGCCCTTATGCAAACACTTTGCTGGAAGTAAAAATACTCCGTGTTTTGGAGTTGTGGTGATACATCAGGGAAAATGTGATGGGCTTTGTTATGGGTAAGGACGAGCTACACTGTCTTCTCTTCCTCACCTCCTCTTCGTGGCTCTGCCCAATGTGCTTGGGCTTCTGCAAACATCAGGAGCTGTTGATACTGTCACATCTATTTGGCAAGTTGGGGATATGACAGCTTTCATCCTCTCCCTTGATTACTCTGAGGCACTTGCGCCATTGACCACTTTCTCCTTCAGGAACTTTTCCTTTTTGCCTTCTGTATTTTTGAGTGGTTCCACACTAGTTCTTTTCCCACTCTAAATGCTTACTCTGGGTAATCTCAAACACATGATATATAACTACCATATATGCTCGAAAATCCATATCTTGGTCCTCCTTGCTCTTCTTGGTTCACTGCTCATAGTTCTAGATGCATATTGACAATGTTACCCAAATGCCTTCAGACATTCAAACTTACCCCTTTGAGACTGGACCAATTATCTTCCAGCAAATATGTTCCTCTATCTTTATTTATCTTCATTAATGTAGAAAACACCCAACCCATTTTCTAAGCTAGAATGCTGGAATCTTCTTTCTCTCTCTGATAGCTTTTACCCACTGCCTTACTTCAACTCCACTACACCAGCATATCACAATCTGGATCATAGTCTAGCCTCATACCTCATTATAGCTTCCTTCCCCATGGCTTCTCTACAGTTTATGCTTCAATCTCAGTGGACCTCCCTCTGACCCCTGAAAACATCACATTATGCAATGACACAGGACGCCCACAAGAAGGCTCATTCTTCTGCCTAAACTAACCTTTGCTCCTTGTTCAACTGATGAAAATTTACTTATCCTTCTGATCTCTGCCACTAGTGCATTCTTTCTAAAGTCTTCTCAGACTGGTAGTTTAGGAGGAATTAAATATTCCCACAGTTCTGGTTCTGCTCGGTATGAGACAGAGTTCTATCGCAGTTCACATTACATTGTACTCTCTGTGCTCTGTTGTGTCTTTATTTTCCATAGTCCCATGAAAACAGGCATCAAATCAATGTGAGAGGCTTTCCAGAAATAGGAAGGAAAAGGAAAAACAGGTAAAGTGATGAAAGTGTATAAAAGATACGAAGGCCAGAGAAAGGCATCTAAATGTAAGGATTGTGGGCATTCCAGGACAAGAAATCAAAATAACTGGAACAAAAGGAACAATATAACTAGAGAAAATTTTGTGGAGCTAGAGCATGTTTGCTTATGAAACTCAAAAGCCTCAACACATTCTTGGCAAAATTAATTCTTAAAAAAAGAATTCATGTGTTATTTGGGTAAAAATATAAGACAGCACGAATTAACAAAAAAAAAAAAAATCAGGCTGATTTCTAACTTCTCTGCCATGTTTACAATTTTTGAAGGGGAAATTTTGTGATAGGAAGCTTATATTCACAGCCCATGGATCTTTCATATGTGAAAGTAAGAGAAAAATATCGTATATACAAGAGTTTGAAAATTAATTGCTCATGAACATTTTCAGAATTTTCCTTAAAAGGTATCTTAACTCTACTGTAAATGAAAATGATTGCTCAAAACAGAGTGTGTGTGTGTGGGGGGGGGGGTGGTTGTGTGGGGGGGTAATATTATAAAAGCTCTGCTAGATTGATCTAGGAGACTATCACCAGCCATAACATACTGTCATCTCAGGAGCTGTAATGATAGTATTTGTGCTTCAGCATCACACAGGACACAACTGACCCAAAAGCGAATATACAGCATGTCAATGCCTTTGATGGTTGTACTTGAGCAAAGATTAAATGAAAGCAATTTCGGGGATCCCTGGGTGGCGCAGCGGTTTGGTGCTTGCCTTTGGCCCAGGGCGCGATCCTGAGACCCGGGATCGAATCCCACATTGGGCTCCCGGTGCATGGAGCCTGCTTCTCCCTCTGCCTGTGTCTCTGCCTCTCTCTCTCTCTGTGACTATCATAAATAAATAAAAAATAAAAAAATAAAAAAAAAGAAAGCAATTTCGTTGCATGTCCCTTTTCTTATTATGGAAATGAACCGGTGATTTGACATGTTTATCACTGGTGTGACAGGAACCTCTCTCAGACAGAATTTATCTTTGGATTTATAGTTCTATTAAATACTATTACAGTGATCTTTTAATCCTGAGACAGAGCCTGTATTGCTCCCCAAATCTACGTTATTGTCTTTTTAGTCACACAGTCAGACTATGGTTTCCAGGTTCCCTGGCATTAGGTATGGGCCACGTGATGACAGGGTGCCAGAAACTGAGTAAGAGCAGAGATAAATAGATTACAGTTCCAAGTCTGGTCCATATAAAACACGCACTCTTTGCTTTCTTTGCTTACTCACTGGCTGAATGAAGGGAAATCCGAGAGTATAGAGGAGGATAGACCCTCAAGATGTAAGGACACTTTGTCCCTGAGTGATGGTCTGCAACAGTCTCTCATTAAACTGTTAGTGAGTTAAGCCAATACTTGGGAAACCAAATAGGAGTAAGATATCAAACTGTCATTATGGTTGTGCCTTTTTGGTCACAAATTTTTTCTTCCCATTTGTTTTTTATATTCTTCTTATTAGTATAATTTAAATGAAAAAAAAATGCTTGGGTCCTGCATATGATAATAAGTAATGTTGGCCTGATAGTATTTTACATGTTCCATATTTGAGCTACTTGACATGGATATTCTCCATTCTTCGGGGCTCTTCTCATAGAGCTAAGCATGCAAGAGATTGGTAGCTGACATTCATGTATCTTATAGGTATTCATCTGAAAGATTTATATTTTTCTGGATCTAGGTATCGAAACAGTAGATCCCAATCTTCCAAAAGAGAACAGCCTTACTTCACACATAACAACAAATCTTGAGTGCTTTCTGTGGGAAGACACAGTCATGGTTAGAGGTATGGGAGGAAACAAAAGAAAGTTTATTTTGTCCTCAGGACACCTATGTGCAACCAACAGGGAGACAGACAAGGAACAAATAAACACACACATTACATAATTTCAAGGAGTAATAACTTCTATGGGAAGAAAAAATAAAACAAAGAAGGACTCATTTTGTGAGGGAAGGGGATTGATTTGGGCAAAAGTTGGTCTGAGCAGAGACTGGAGGAATATAAAGGAGTCTGTCCTGTGAATTCTGGTGGAAGAATGGCCTGGGGGAAAGGGAGCAGCCCATATAAAGTTCTTGAGGCAGAAAGGAGTTTGGAATGTTCAAAGGCTTGAATGAGTTCCAGCATAAATTATAAAAACAATGGGAGGAGATGGTTATCAGAGAGACAGTGACTCATGGGCCCCAGCAATGAGTTTGGACTTTACACTACATGACAGTTTCTTTACATGTAAAACTTCATTTCATTGTCACAACAAACCTGAAAGGTGTTAGTGTATTTGTAGTTTCAAATAGAGAGAAGAAATAAGCTGGAAGAATTTAGGGAACATACCTTGAAGTATAAAATATGAGAGTCTAAATCCAGATTATATATTCTCAATCTGCTTGTGTCCCAATCGTATTGTTCAGACAACCCTTGGAAAACTGTTTCCAGAATTTTGTCAAGCCCATTAATGTGCCTAAATGTATGTTATGCATAACATGTTTAAGATTGCAACCACTTCTTTCTTCCTTAACAATCCCTGGTATTCTAGAACATTCCCTCCTCCCCAAAGAAAATCAGAAGTTCCTCCTCCACACATAAGGTGGAGAACATCTGTTGTGAATCAAAACGATACCCAATTTCTTTGCTTTATCAGTGAGAGTATTCTTGGAATTTGGGGAGTTCTCTAGAAAAACATGTAAATTTTACACTTTTGTTTGAGTGCATTTTTTTTCCCCTCCATATCCCGGGTCATCTAATCTTGTGAATTCAGTGCCTACCTTGACATTTATGTTTAGATTTATTATAGCACTCAAGCCAAAACTGGGCTGCTTTATTATTGAGCTAGCAGAGGTGGGGGAATGAGGGCAAGCAGAACTCAAATGATGGTCACTAGCAAATGAAGGCTAACCAATATTAAGGTAACCTACAGGAAGGGACTTTTTTAGTACTTCAAGCTGAAAGAGTGGGGAGCGGGGGGGAAGCAGAGCCATCCCAGGATACTCACAGCCTTCCAGGTATGTTTACTAGAAGGTAACTTGTACCATGGAATTTAATTTCAGCAAAGCAACACTATTTGGCATATTAAATAAACTATTCATTTGAACTGTATAGGTCCTGAAATTTTACTGATATAAGTCTGTTCTGAGTTTATAGCTGTGTAGTACTGTAGGACTAGTAATTTATATCTGCTCTATGTTTGAATGTGTTCAGGAATGCTTAAGGAAGCACTTGATAAAAATAAGTTAAGTCCACATTGGGTTCTGCAGAAATGTTTCCCTTTGAAGGAGATTCACACATTTCTCAAATTTAAGAAACACTGATTTAAAATGTCCATCCCATGGGGAGGAGAGAAATATTAATTTTCTCTGGTAGCTTTTTGTTAGATCAGGACCATATGGCCAACATTTATAAAATAAATATATCTTAATAGAGATGACTGATTCTGATTGAACTACAAGGATGTCCATTGCAGTGCTCTTTAGGATGGTTAACTATTAGAAACAACTTAAACTTTTATCATTACGGGACTAAGTAAATGAATGAGAAGTCCTGTACAATTGAATAGATTTTATACTTTGAAATGATGTTGTAGATATATTTTTATTGACCTGGAAAAAGGCTCATCATATCTTAAGTGAAAAGACCAAACAAATGTATATATAATTTCATCCTGTTTTTGTAAAAATATGTGTTTATGTGTGTGATGTGTACATAAAAATCTGTGCATGTGAAAATACCTAAGGAAACATATACCATGGGATTATTTAGAGCGATCCTTTCTGGGCTATGGGCTTAGGAAATTCAATCTTTTCCTCTTTTTGATTTACCTGCATTTTCTAATTTTCCCATACTTCACAGTAATTGCTTTTGCAATGAAAAATAATTTATATTTAAACATGTACTTTAAATGTTCTAAAAATTATTCAAAATAACCATATCATTTTGTAAAGAGGTACTCCTGAGAACTTCCATTAGATAACACATGAAACATTAAAGACTGGGTGAGGCAAACGATGGTTCACAGATTTCGATAATTCTTTGAGAAATATGAAATAATACCAGAAGTATTCATTGGAAATTACAGGATGGGGCATCACAGAAGCACACCTGGAAATAACTTACTTAAACACTTTAAAATGTGGATCCTTTCTTAAAGTTCTGAGATAGAATTCAACTCTTTTATCTTCCCTAAATGAAAATAACAGGAACTACTAGAGACAGATTGCAATTTTCTACCAAGAAGCTAAAGACATTTTTTTTTTGAAAGAGTGAAATTTTAACAATTATTTCCTGATAACCTCTGGTTATTAAAAAAATCCTATTCATTTATCTGTTGCATCATTTTGAGAAATAAAATAGCATGTATAGTATAAATCTATGAAGTTACACTTAAAATGACTATCCATTTTCCCTAATGATTCCTGTACAAAATGCATGATGTATAGAAAATTTCAAAATATAAGCCATGGCATTTCTATGTTTACCACCCAGGGAAAATTACTACTGATATTTTATGTATAAGCTTTTGCTCATTTTCATCCTTATGTACATTTTTAAAATATTTGGATGTAGGACACATGCTGCTTGATAAACTAATTTTTCATTTAAAATATGCCCAGGGCATTTTTCTGTATTTGCAAACTCTGAGAAAACAAAAATCTTATTTCCTGGTCATCTTTCATTAAATAATCTTCAGGCTGCTGTATTTTAGTTTAAAACTTCACTATGACAAACAATACTGAGAGGGTCATGTCTCTATATGAAACTTTGAACACCTTGTTAATTAACTTTCTTAATATAAATTCCACAATTAGAGTTACAGGGTCAAAATGTAGGCAGTTTAAAAGTATTCACACGTATTAACCACTTCCATTTTCCTCGTGGAAGACTATCTCTGCTAATATATCCATCCTTGTTGAATACATCAAAATGTTCCCTGCCCACGCTAAGTATGTTGAAGGAAAAAAGCCTGGAGATTCTACTTTAATTTTTAATACCACTGTGCCTCATATTCAGACCTGAATAGGCCATAGAACAATAATAATTTTAAGTTCTTGGAGAGTTTCATCACTGCTTAGAAAGAATGATGGAAATAATAGGAAGGAAAAATCTTCCCACCTCAGTTTTGCAGATGGCAGAAATCAAGTTTGACAGTTACCAGAGCTGACAACTCCTTCATGATACAATTCCTGAAGAAAACAGAACACAGGGCAGGGACCTCCTATCCCTTTGCATTTGACAGAGTCATTTTCCGGAGTACAATAACCATCTCACAATATACTCTTGAACTACGTTAGAAATAAAGGCCCCCAAGGCCTGGAAACCATTTAATTGCTGTTCAAGGATTTCTGGACATGCTTGGAGACTGTCACAGCAAGGAAAAATCTCTGATGCACAAGTGAGGGAATTGCTAGGAGCAGAGGGTGGGAGGAAGACCATTTTTAAAGATAAGAATTGCCATGGGATGCCAGAATTAGAACATTCAACATGTTAGGTCAACCTTCATATTAAATTGTATGTATTTATAATTTCCTTTTCAGAGGCAAAAATAGTTTTTTACTTGTTTGTTTCTTTGTTTATCTTTCATGTGGAGTAAGAGAAAAAGTGCTCGATTCTCTGACCCTGGTCCCATCTACCTCTGGGCATGTTCTACTGCGTAAATATTACATGTTCACACAGAACTATGAGAACTATGCCTTATTTGTGACAACCACCCGGAAAGGGTTGGATTTCAGCCTCGCTAGCCCATGTCCCTGCCACAGGGTCTGGTGGGGAGTGGGAATGTGTGTGTACCCTACTCTGCAACTGTACATAAAGCCTTCAAGTGCTTTGACTGTTCAATGCCTATCCCTGTTTGTAATGACCCGGAGTTCCATGGGAGCTGGGTCTATCTGTCTTGGTCACTGTCGTATCTGCTACATAGAAATACTGTTGAACTGGCAAGTGTATAAGAGGGCCTGTTTCCCATAATCTTACCATCACAGCAAATTCATTTTGGTTTTTAACCTTTGCCAATTTGATAGCCAAAAATGGAACTCATTGTGTGATGCTGGTAAAGTTGAATTTAAACTCATATGTTTATTTTTCTTTTGTAATTTGCCTCTTTGTGTCCTTTGCCTATTTTTTTCAATTAAGTACTCCTCTTTTTCCTGTTGATGTAGCAGAACTTTTCTCTAAATGAGTTAAGGATAGTAACCCTTTGTCTACCGATATTTTGCAAATATTGCACTCTGTATATTATTCATAGTAGCTTAAGCGTAGAGAGAATTGTAACTTTTTTTCCCCAAAATATGTTGTTTTCCTTTATGGTTTTAGCTTTATGCTTGGGAAGCTCTTCTTTACTACATGTCAGTTCTTTTCTTTTTTCCTTTTGTGGTATAATTTTTTTTTTAATTTATTTATGATAGTCAGAGAGAGAGAGAGAGAGAGAGAGAGGCAGAGAGAGAAGCAGTCTCCATGCACCGAGAGCCCGACGTGGGATTCGATCCCGGGTCTCCTGGATCGCTCCCTGGGCCAAAGGCAGGCGCCAAACCGCTGTGCCACCCAGGGATCCCTGTGGTATAATTTTTAAAATGAATCCCACTCACTAAATTCAACAAAACATTGTTTTAAGAACTTTAGTTTTTTGCCTTCAAATAATTTAACTTGAATTTTTATATTTTCAGGCTTCCTAACCTTCAAATGTCATGATGACAAGCAATCTGTGCTGGGAGGTCTTTTTATTAGCCCCTAATGCTAAGAGGAATAACTCTAGTAAATATTTCTAAGTCCCCACTTGATTTCCTCCTTGCAAGGAGTCACTTCAAAGAGGCTTTGAAAAATAATGCTGATTTTGTCCTATAGTTTTTCTTAAAGGGAATAAGGCAGGGGTTTCCTCTGAGCAGCATGAGGGAAACTTCCTAGAAATACTCTCTGGCTATTTTCCCCTTTCCCCAAAATTTCATACTCATTGCGGCAATGAAAAATACCTACCACAGTTGTTTTTATTCAATAGTCCCCTCCACTTACTATTTCATATTTGTCCTATCCCTGCACCTCTGAGTTGAGGTACCAGTAAATAAAATTTCCATTCTGCTTCTGATTGACTGTCTGGAGAATCAACCTGTCATCTGGATTTTATGTGACAAAAAGTAGAAAGAATGTCATAGCTATCTAGAATCCTTTCCTTTGAGAAAGTGGATCCAGAATTCCAGTTTCTGGTTCTACATATAAAAAGCTTGGAAGTCACACTCCATCCCAATAACAAGTAAAAAGCTGAACAGGCTGTAAGTTGCTGGATTCATAAGAGAGGGAAAGACACAAGGCAAACCACTATTCCCAAGGTTGGAGAGACTGATGGGCAAATACAGGGAGTCTTGGCATCTCAGAGGAGAAACTCACAAGCAGAAACCACTTTGGGAAACAAAAATCTGAATGGTCATTGACAAATTTCTGGAGGCTGGATGTGGACAATGTTGAGAGTTAAAAACTGCAGGGGCATCCAGTCACAGAAAATTTACCTGCAGAAGCTCCACCAGGTTCCCACAATAAATACAACAACAAAAAAAAATCTAGTACATCTAGCAGGTGGAGGAGAAAAGAATGATTTTGAAATACACTCGAACACTCTGTTCTTCTTAAGGCCTGCCCTCAAGGGAAACTACCTAACCAGAGCCTAACTGATCCAAGGAAGGGAAATATCTAACTCTAGCCATCCTGTGCCATGGAACAGGTGAAAAGAAAGCCAAAAAACACTTGCAAAGTTCACAGTCCAAAGGCAAGGCTCACTAGAAGACTTGAGACCTCTCACTGGACAAGAACACTTTGTCTCCCACCTCCACACCCAGTTACTAAGGCCTACATACAGCAGTTCCTCTGTCCCGTACATTATGTCTCACGAGCAGGCAAAAATTACAAGGCATACCAAGAGGCAAAAACACGATTTGAAGAGGGAGAGCAAGTAGGACAGGAATGTTGGAATTATCAGATGGGAAATTTAAAACCAGTGATGATCAATATGCTAGGTGCTCTACTGGACAAAGTAGACAGCAGGCAAGAGCAGATGGACAATATAAGCAGAGAGATGTAAGTGAAGAGGGGGGAGAAGTTGAGAAGGAGGAAATCCATAGATACTGACTCAGTAATGGTTCTTGGTGCTATCACAAAGTAAAAGCTACTGTTCTCACACAGCAGGTAGTGTAATTTAACGCCACCTATGGTGAAAAATGATAATGTTCATAAACTCTGCCTACTAAATCATTAAAGTCTCTTTAACTCTGATGGGACTCTTACAATGTCCCTTATTACTCATTTCCTAAAGGAAGATTTTGGCAATACATTTCTTGACCTGATTTTGTTGTATTCAAAGGCAAATTTGTTGATGGCCAAGCCCCCAACTGGCTCACCTAACACCTTTGATCTAATTTAAAGCAGGTGCCCTTCTTCCAGGTGGATACGAGGTGAAGTCCTTGAGCACAGGCCAGGTTTCAGCCTCCAGGCCATGCCCTTTTATGCAGTGCCCAACCTACACAATGATACAGAGTGGCAGGGATCTTGATGCCATCTATTTCTATTTAAAACATGACATTGAAAAGTGGCAACGTGAAGGGCAACCATCATCTTTATCATCTTTATCATCATCTTTATCTCTGAAGCTCCTGGGCCAGTTTATTGAGCTGGATGAACCACAACTCTGATGAACAATTTTGGGTATTCTTACATAGAAGGCTGATCCTTTGAATGGATTAAATCATCATTAAAAAACAAGCTATGCTGTTAGGTAACCTCCTTTTCTCCAAACACACACACACACACACACACACACACACACATATATATATATATATTTTTTTTTTAAACAGAAGTTTCTGAGTACTTAGTATAATTTTTGTTTCAGCATGCCTGTGTCAAAACCATATTTGATATGCTTTTATATTGGGAGATTGAAACATCCTAAATTTATTTTTAATTACTGTCATACGAATTGGACCTCTGTTCATATTAAAAAATCCAAAAATAAACACAATAAAAATGTTCATATTCTTGTTCTGTAAGGGAGATGCGTGTAATACTGTGATTACTCAGGTATCTGTGGAGGGGATGGTCTGAGACTGGTAGACAATACCGAGCTAACCGGGACTTAGGGTCTGGCAACTGAGTTCCCTTAACTTAGAGTGAATTTCCTTAACTTCTGACTCCTATCATATCTGTTTTGCTTGTGATTTGGATAGACTTTGTTTTTCAGGATAGTATAGTCCAAAATGGAAACAAGATATTATATATGCTTCCAATTTCCTCTTCCATGTTTTTGGACATGTTGTAAGGCAGAGCAAACATCGAGTCCAGTGGGCTAGACTCAAAGGAGAAGTGTGGGGCCCAGACCACTATGGTGGTGGGAAGGAGATGGCAGTGGAATGCACTACATGTTTTATGAACTCAGTGATGAGGAGCAAGCTAAAGGGCTTTCTCACTTGATTATGGTAGGACTCAGTGGGTGTGTGTGCCAAGATGAGAGCCATTTCTGTGCCTCTATCCAAATACCCTTTCCAATGGTCCTCACGTTTTGTCTTCACCTTATTTTGCTCACCGGTATCGTCATGTCTGTCTGTGGGTCCTTTTAGGCAACTCCCAGTTCTTTGGACACTGGCTGATGGTTACAGCAGAACTTACTGTTTAGTAGTGCCTGATTAACTCTGTTCCCTATTTATAAGTAAAGATGAAATCATTCCCATTCAAGGTTGAAAGGATCATTTCAAATGTTTGGTTATACTAGAAAATATTCCATTAAAGAAACTGTATATTCTCAAGGCATTTATTATTATAATCATTGAGATTATCAATCATTTTCTATGTTTTTCTCACCCTTATTCTCAGGTTGGTCAACACTTTGAAAGGGTTTGCATCAGATTCATCTAAAGACAGGTATTGTCTTTGAATATCCATGCTAGTTTAGTCAGAAACAAATATCAGAGAATAATTCATTAGAAAAAAATACTGGACTACGTATCAAAGGTCATTAGCTCTTATTCTGGCTGAGTTTCTAACGAATCTTGAGAAAGACTTTTGACTTCTCTGTTTCAGTTGCTCCGTATATAAAAGGAAGAAAAGAATGTTTGCCTTACTCACTTCAGAGTCTCGTCCTGAGAACCTTAAACGTGAAAGTACATTTGCAAACTATAAAGCCTTCCTTAACTGCATGGTTTTCTTATTAAGAGGCCCTCCTACCTCCCTACCTGAGGGAACCTTTAACAGAACCCCCCTCCTCCCCCACCCATCACGGGCACTTCTGCTCTGTTTAGAGAAACACATTTTATGGCGGCACAGATACAGACGTGGATCACAGGGTCACTGCTATGTTTCCATTACAAACACACAGGCTTCAGGCTTCAGCCCTTTCCACATGCTGAACTTCATCGGAGTCCCATGTGTTGAGAGCCTTCTGGAAGAGACCCAACAATTACAGAGGAGTGCACCATACAGACTTGGCCTGAATGTAATTTCAGCCTGAACTTTCTGGGGATTGTTATGGGGTCCCATCCTGCAGTCTTTCAACATGAGAAACTCTCCTGGGCATGGAAGGTTTGGAAAATCTTCAGGATTGAAGAGTATTGCCTCTAGGATTGAACATCACGGAGGACCCTGTAACCAGAATGGACCTTCAGTCTCATTTCATGAGGCTGCTGCTTTTCTGTGTCTGTGTGGCCTTCTACTTGAAATAAATAAGCAAAGGATATAGTTTTAAGTGCAGTGGTTTTCACACTCCTAGGACTGATTTTTCCTTTGCTTTCCCAGGTTGATGGTAGTAGATGAAACGGATCCAAATGGATTTTGCAGAGATAGTCAAAAAGGCATGCCAACTTGGCTTCTTGTGTACAGTAAGTACAGTATAAGGTAGCTGCCAGATAGAGAAGAGAGGACCCCAAGTCAATTACTGATTGCTTTAGCTCCTCCTTAAGGTCAACAAACCACAGCTGCATGTGTTCCAGCATCTAGAATGTGACCCTGGAGAATTAGGGGCACAGTACACAATATTCTGTCAAAGTGGGGGTGTCAGCCCTGGTGTAGAATGAATAGTGGAACCAGGGCTCTAATGTACATGTCAGATTTCCATGGATCTCTCTCTTTTGTCACATTGTTGTCCATGTCTTTATGTGGTGACATTGCAGAGTGGACTCACAGACCCAGGGAAAGGCTGGGAATGAAAGTGAAGTCAGTGATATTTATTATCTTGTGGTGATCCCAGTGCTGTCATTACACTGATTGTCAGCACAGAGAGGCTGATACCAGGGTCCCCAGTCCACCCGCTGCCTTATGGTATTGTCCATCCATCTTTTCATGGTGCTTACTGTTCCTTGGAAAGTGTCTCTGCACATTCTAGGCACTCTTTTTTCTTTGTTTTTAATAAAATCAGGTTCTCCTTTAAAAAAGCAGTAAGCCAATAATTTCCATGGAAAAATGAGGCAATTACATTTAAGCATAATCCTCAGAGAAGCACAAGGCACCTGAATTTGGGAGTTTATCGAGAGACCCTCTATTCAGGCAGGAGTGAATAGGTAACTCAATTCCATAGGCCAAAATTTGGTAAAATTTCTGTTTGGGACCAGGGCAAGATAGTAACTATTTTTGGCTCTGCGGGCCATAATGCGTCTCTGTAGCAATGCTTACCTCTCCATTGTGGCATAAAAGCAGCATAAACAATGCTCAAACAAATGGGCATGGTTCTGTCCCAATAAAACTTTATTTACAGAAATAGGCAGAGGGCCAGATTTAGATTTGGTCCTCAAGCCATAGCTTAGGGATTCCTGTTATAAATAGCTGTGCACTATAATACAGGTGTGGACAATAAAGAATTCAACTGACAGTAATTAGTGCCTATTGTGTGTTGCTGTAGATATAAAAATGAATTAAGACCCAGTTTTATGCATATACATTATCTTTTCCTGGCATCTGGCAGGGTGGGATCTGGTCATCTCTATGGCAGTGTATTTCCCCAGAGTGGTGGATGTTCATTGCTGCCCATCTCCAGTGCCCATGTCCCATACTATATTCACTTTCCGTGCCTTGAGGGCAGAAAATGGTGGTTTCATCCCTATAACAGATACCAGACTTATATTTAGCTTCCGTTCACACTGTGTGAGACATTCTCACATGCCTTGTCTTTGATCTTCAAAAACACTCCAGTGAAGTAAGCTCCATTATTCCTAGTTTTCAAACGGGACAATATGGATTCAGAGAAGTTAAGTTATATCCTCCGTGAATTCTACACTGGTTGGTACTGGAGCCAGGATCCAATGCAGACCGCAAGAACATTACCACAGTTGTCCTACATGGCAGATTCTCTTGAGCATAAATAGTTTATTTTGAACAAGAGGGGAAAAAAAGATAGAAAACATCTTGAATCCAAAAATGGGAGCTGAGATGAGGACAACTGGGTGTCCAAGACCACTTTTAGGGTGGGTTTTTGTTTTCTTTTGTTTTGCTTTGCTTTGTTTTAACATTAACATTGTGGCTATGTGCTGGAATAGGACATGCATTCTTCATTCTTTTTTCATTACACGAGAATTGTTGCAATCATTATGCAAAACCAATAAAGGGAAAACTTTTCAAAAAAAAAATGTCATTTGGCAAGAAATGCCCAGTTGAGGAACAGCACAGGTCTCACGGGAGAACAATATGCATTTTGTAAAATTTCTTAAAAGACAATTTATGGTTTTGAGAAAACAAAACAGGAAATTGAATTAAAAGGAGAAACATATTTAAATAATGCTCAAGTGATGACATAACTAACCAAAGTCCAACAATCACAACCTAGAGTCAGGCATTGTTGGCTGCAAGACTTTTCTGGCATTGGTTGGTAGGGTCCTTAAGTGAAGAGAGATGTTGTACTATTTAATTGGTACTGCATCGCAGCTTTTGAATAGATGAAAACTCATTTCTTAAACTGGGAATTTAGCCCTAACTACAAGACTTCTGTCATATATTTCCTGAAAACAATGCACTATGACCTTCCTTCTTACATCATAAATTTTGATGCCTATCTCTGGATTGGCAGAGTTTTGCCCTGGGGTGAATTTGGAGTAGATCAAATAGGTGTTCTCTTTTCCTATAACACTATGCTCAATACCTCTTGGAAAGTTAAGGATTAAAATCAAACAAACAAACAAAAAACATCCATTACAAGGAAGCAGAATTTCTATCAGAAAGAAAGAATATCAGGAGTCATTTGTTACTATCAGTACTAAATACACACACACACACACACACACACACATTTTTTTTCCTAGTAAAGAAAGTATTTTAAGAAGAGAAAGTTGATTCCTAATTCAAAACAGTATACTACATCCGCAACCTTCTATTAATTTTTATTTGGTTTTTCTAGACTCTTGATGAGCAGAGGGTAAAGGGGAGAAACTATCGACACTTATGTAAGTTTAAATTATGAGTCTTGATTCAGCCATTTCTGAAGGAAGGTCCTTTACCTTTATTAATTATAAAATAATACTATTACATATGAAGATACAGATTTTTACATTTTCAATCTTATTTTCTCTATTCTACAAGTTAACTGTATGAGGTAGGTCACAGTGTAGCCTCTATTTTATAGGGAGGATTATTATTATTAATTATTATTATTATTATTATCATCACTGTTATTATTTTTGCATAGCTAAGTTCTTAACCACTACCCTAATCTGCCTTAAATGGGGATCAAAAATCTGTACAGTCAATGAAGTATGATGACAATGTAATTGACTCAGTCTCAGCAAAAAATATTTCATGACTTGCTTGATTCCATTATTTTGTTGTAATGAGGTTGGTTTATAAACAACACATGTAAATTTCCCTGTTCAGCCCATTTTGTGCTGAATGGCACACATCTTTGGAACGCCTGGCCAGGTTCAGCAGTTCAGCTGAATACAGCTAACCACATCACATGGTTACTAAGCCACTCACCATCCAGGAAGTCTGCTAACTTTCTTTTTATCTAGCAGAAATGAAATCCATTACAGCAAGATTATATATATATATATATATATATATATATATATATATATCCTTTTGTATCACCAGCACCTGGCATACAGTAAATAGTTTTTTTTTTTTAAAGTCAGCTAAATAAATGAGAACAATGAATAGAAATCAAACATAGCTTGATTTGTTCTTATAAAGGTTTATGCAGTATGGTACATTATTTGTAGCATGGCTGCTATAATTCCTCTCTGTGTGTGGGTGACTCTGGTCTTGGCCACATGACTTTACTTGACCAACAGAATGAAGCAGAAGTGATGGCATGTGAACCTATCTCAAGAGATCTTGCGGCTTCTGTTCTTGCAGTCTTGGAAGCTAGCCACCAACTCAGACTATCCAGTTGGAGAACATGGCCCAGTTGAGAGTGACCACCAATCTCCAGAGAAGGCAGTGAGGCTGATTTAGCCCATAAAGCTCAGGTTAGCCACTGATGACAGCAGCTAACATAAGCAGAAGAATTTCCCAGCTGAGCCCAGCCCACAGAGCTGACCCATAGAATACTGAGTATATGAAATGGTCACTCCTTTAAATCCCTAAGTTTGGGGTTACTATTTATACAGCATAACTGATATCTCTGACCTTCTGAAAGCTGAATATTTTCACCTAGCACACTTTTAAACTGAGTAAAGCCAGATAATTTAATAAGAAACCAACTAAAAACATCCATTTGAAAAACATCTTACAGTGGAATATATTATTATCACATGAGGGAGTTTCATCAAAGGTAATCAGGTAAACTCTGTCCTTATTTTGTTTCTTTTTCTTAGAGGAGTCAGTGATATGAGACCAAATTTGCAGGTCAGTCTACGGACATTTCTTTACAGATTGAAGTCACGTATTTGGTTAGACTTATGTTTTATATTGTTCGATAATATATTAAGTGAAAAGAAATCTACTGATCTTGTTTTTCTTTGGAATTTGATTTACAACAAAAATAGTTCCCTGGTACATATGCTTGGATTTGAGGAGTGGTCATTAGAGTAGAGTGAAAATGAAGTAAAACATTGGGAGAAAGTCTTGCTTACAAAGGTATGGAGCACTCCTACTGGTGAGGGGTGTGGGTATAAGAAGAAAGAAAGTAGTAATAACATATAGACTGGGTGTAGGAAGAGGTCATGAGCCGTAACCATATGTTAAAAGGCTGAGGGTCTTGTCCTGGGGGGAAGGACAAAGGAGTTTCCACATTTTACAAGGCTTATAGTTTTTCATAGCCAGATTGCTAAAAGCAGCAGAAAATCACCCTCTTATTATAAAAATTTTGCCAATTTAATATGAAATAAAGTGCAATTACCATATCCTTGGCAGTGAGAAAACACTTTATACAGATTGTCTCAATTTCACAACAATTTTATGATGGGAGAAACATTGCCACTATTTTATAGATAAGGAGACCGAGGCTTAGTTCTGGTTGAGTAACTTGCAAATGTCACAGTTGGTGAGGGATTGATTGAGGATGCAGGTCCAGGCTGTCTCACAACCCAGGGCCCTTTCACTTACTCAGAATGTTATAGTCCTAGAAACTGGAATGTGATGAGACACCCCAGGAGGGAAACCACCCAAAGGGCTGTGACATCAATCCATTATGGAATTGCAAGCCATTTTAACTAAAAGGTTATTTTGACCCTATCTTTTCCATCATGCCACCTAATACATCTCAGACAAAAATGTAACTTGTTTTGAGGAAGACACTAATTCTCTTTGGTATCCACTTTTTTCCCTTCAAAATACCAAGTGGATGGCTTTATTTGAAAAATATTTTTTAAAAAAACTAAAACAATATTATTTTCAATTAGGATTTGCCATTGTGTAGAAATATGTTTTGTTCATTGTGTAGACCGTAATCAAGATTGAAACAAATTCAAAAATCTGTCTCAGGGATATTGTTGGAAAGTACTGTTGTAAATTCTCTAATAATGCGGTACTACTGTTAGCTATGTTTTCTATTTCCAGTGAAATTAAGAGGACTTTATATCTGAGAGAGCAAATTAGGAAAACAAGCCCCTTAACTAAACCATCTCCACTAAGAAAACTCTCCTTATTACCATACGTGTATGATTCTTCATGTAATTCAACTGCAAGGTGCAGTATTCTCTTATGAACCTCTGGAATATAGAATCACATAAATATGGGGTAAATGGGGAGTTATTACAGATGGCAGATGAAATCAGCTGAGTGGAAAAGCTTTCTGAACTGTGTTTGTACAACAGCAAACAAAGTTTTGATACCAAATCAGTTTAAGGGTTTATAATTGAGAGTTAAATGTGGATAGGGCTGGGAGTTTCCACCTACAAATTTCTTTCTGTATTTCTTTATTGCTGCCCACAAAGATAGAAAAAAATCCTAATGCCAAAACAAATGGCCACTGGTATGAGATGCTCATGTTCTATCCTGAAGCAAATCTCTACTGTAATAGATGTTAAGATATATGAAGTGTAGGATCTATGCCATTAATTAATCGGTTCAGCATGCCTTTCTAGCATGTCTTTGACATCTACTATATTTATTTTTCTTTTAATTGTCCACTTGATGCAAATACAGACAACCTAGAGATAGGAAAAAAGAACAGAGTGCTAGTGGGGGCAATTTGAAAAGCTTGCATTATGTAATGAAGTAACATCTATGCAACTGAAATGAAGCAGACGGCTACTTGTGTGGCTACTTGTTAAGGTTATCTTAACACGGTGCAATCATCTCAAAGGGGGCCCCGGATACCAGGTGTACTGCCTGTGGGGGGACTGGCTGACTGGGCTCAACTTCCCAGTTACTATCCCAGCTGGCTTTTAAATGATTTGTTTCTCAAATTTTGTTTCAGTTTGAGTAATCCTTGATCATCTTGAAATGTAATGGTTAATATTCTGATCAGGTAGGAAAACATGTTTTGGCAAAATCTCTCCTACACCTCTTTCTCTTCTGAGATTTTGGATAAGGTAAAGAGGACAGTGAGCAATGTAAAAATGGACTCACTCTTCCAGGTGGAGGGAGTGTGAGGCTTGGGAGAAAGAAGATGAAAGGTTAAGATGATGGGTTTGCTCGCCCGCATGGATGCCGAAATGTACAGAACACGTTGTTTACAGTGTCTTGGGGCTGGAAATCAGCCGTGATTGCAGCTGGCTGGGGCACAGCCCAAAGGGCAGCACCAAAACCCAACTCATTTATTTTTTTGAAAACACAAGTCCTTTTCAATGCCTGTGGACGAAATTACTGGCTGACATGCTAAACCTATTAAATATGTATTTTGCAAATTTTGAAATGAGGAAAATGCTATGTAAAAATTTTTACAGATGCTGAATGATTGTAAATGTGGTTAAAGATGTGGGACTTGCTCCAACTTTGTTCTTTCGTGGATTGCTATTAGCTTACATTTGAAATCTCTGTTGGCCACGTATTTCACATTGTTCTTCCAAATGTAATCATTTCTCTCTTTTATCTGATCTCCTACAGTCTCTCTGTTTTCATCAATATCTGACAGCAATTCCCAAAGATCCAATATAGTCCACTCTAATATCCTTATGTGTACTCTCTTCTCTCTTTGAAATCTAATACCTTAGCAGTGAAATAATTTATTGTGCTTTATTTAGACTTTTATTTTTTGCATGTGTTTTGATACTATCCTTTTGAAAAGAGTTATTTGGAAATTTAAACCAACTGTTCACCAAAAGTTATGAAAGCATGATTAAGAAATTTTCTCTCTTTGTAAATCCCTTTTTAAGCCTTCATTTTTTAATGTGCTATGGCAAATGCCACAAAGTCCATGGGTCTGGCACTAATGGGGAAATGAAGATGAATACTTCTTGGAGCCCAGCTAACGGGTAAGCCATACAGAAGATCAAATGAGCCAGAAAAATCAGTGACAGTCCTATTTTTTCTTGAAAACCCTTCGATTATGTGGTTGTCAGAACCTGGAGATGTTTAATTCATTGAATTTGACCTTCTGGTGAGACGATGGTGGCACCAACATACTTGCCTAATAAATAAGTGGTGGCAACTTGGTTCCAAATTGCATATATTATATTTCTATTCATCTTCAGTCTTAAAGAAATGCATTTGTAAGCAGTCTCTGAGAAGAAGTTTTTATGGGCACATTACAGTCTAATACGTGCATTGTTAAATTAAAGGGAAAACTTGTTCCAGTGAAGTAGTTGGCAGAAAACTATAAATCTTAATGGATAGGAAAATATGCCTTTCCATAAAAAGGGAGGAAAGAAACAGACACACAAAGCAAGCAAGAAAGAAATCCTGCTACGGACTCCTCAAAAAAAATCAGGCCTCTGAGCAGCAATGGGCAACATTCATCCCTTTCCGATGTTTATGATCACTCTACTTGCTCATTGCCATTTGCTCTTCCCTTTTACTTGAGAAAAATTGTACCCTGGTGGTGCCAAAAATTTGAGGCAAGAATGAAAAATGTTTTGCTTTATTCTAACCTGTGAAAATGCATTTTTTTGCCAGTGTTGTAGTGGTTGGGACTTTTTTTTTTCTTTCTTTCTCACATGGCCCTAATCCAGCCTGGATAGATCTTGACGTGTAAATAAAATTCCATCCTAAATAAGTAAACTATGTTTCTTGGTTGGAGTCTGAAACACTCTACTTCTTATTCTTCTGCTCACACAATTGGGCTTTCCATGAGGATCAGGATATCTTTTCTAGCATGTGATCTACAGCTGTGGAAAGCTCTTCCTGAGCATGCATGGGTAGGTGTCCCTTCCATTGTGGCACCGCACATAGGTCCTATTCTGGGGCTCCTCACACAGAATTGCAATCACTTGCTTTGAGATCAGCACCTCCTCCTTGACTGCATGCAATGAGAGAGCCAGTGTTACAAAATATTTGATTCAGGCAGTGCACATAGTAGGTACTCAATATTTGTTCTCTTTGAACATTGACTCCCAGCATAGGTTGTGGCCAAATGTTTGATGATTGTTCAATCGAACTTTACAGCAGTTTCCTTAACATTGTTAAAGGGCTCCAAGATTATTTTGATAGGAAATGGGTACTAGACATTAAAATGTTGTATTAAGGCATAAAACTAAAAAGAAAAAAAATATTTTATTGTGATCAAGTATAGGATGTTTTCTTCTCTTTTAACTGGAAAGTGCTTAATCTTAAAAATGTATCCTTTCATTGGCTCTGATTCATCTTCATGCTGGTAGACTTGCCACTTAAAGAGCCTCATGAAGTTATCTTAAAATTGGGAGATGAAGGGCCGGATGTGAGATGTTTGCTACATTTGAGGCAAGGGGAACGTACCAAACATTGGCAGGGAGGAAATGCCATCTCTGGTCACCTTGTAAACTGCTAACCTCCCAAGATATGTCCAAGGATAAAAATCCAAACATTTTTCAACAGGGTTCTATTTAGTAGTCACATTCTTGAATAGTTCATCGTGCCACTATTTTATCCCCCCGTCAAATGCAGAAAGTGGCCTCAAAAGTTTTCTTTGTTTTTCTTCCTGTGAGACAGAGGTGGCAAAATTATTTTTGTGCAAGTTGGAGCAGCACAACTTACTTTTTCCTTAAACTTTTGGATAAGTTAAAAAAATTGTTTTCAGCCTAAAATGTCTACCTTCCTTCCAATAAAAACAGTAGATAAAGGAAGAATAAGTAACAATTTGTGAATTTAATAAATAGTAATGCAAAAAGAAAGTTGTGCACCTACCATATGTAAGAGAATGGGGGTAATTGTGAACAAAAAAAAAGCAAGTGGAAAATGAGCATAAGGGTATTTTCCTCAGAGGACTATAATCCAGTGAAGATGATAGACATACAAACAAGTAACTATATTATAATCCATTTGGTCTGTAAACGTTTATTCAGCATCTACTATGTTCTAGACATGAGGTGAGGCACCAGGAATTTAAAAGTGAATAAGCCTCAGATCTCTGACCTCATGGAGCTTACATTCCAGTTGGGGAAACAGGCAATAAATAAATGCATACAAAAAGTGACCAAGTGCATAGAAGTCATAAAGAAGGTGATTGATTAACTCTAGAAAGTCATGAAGATTCCTGTGACGGGGTAACACTTAGGCTACCACCTGGAGAATAGTTGGCACTCATGCAAAGGAAGACTAACGAAAAGGATGCTGCTGACAGAAAGATGTGCTAATACTAAGCGATAGAGGTGTGACTCAGTTCAAATGGCACATCCTTGTATTCAAAACTTGCCTGAAACCCTCCAGGCAAAGTAGCAGAGTTAGCACTCCTTTCCGGATACTTGATTATGTTGTAAATCATGCTGCTCTGATCTGTTCCAAATTATGTTAAAATTCCCTGTGTATATGCCTGACTTCCCACTAGGCTGTTTTCCTCCAGGTTGATCTGCTGGATCTACTGCAATACCTGGTGTATGTGTCACAATATTTTTGTCTTCTTTTCCTCCTTCTCCTTTCTTCTATCAGGTTTGAACATGTACTAGGTGAGAATATGAGAAGAGTGCACTCTCTTGTATAATGCCAGTAGAATAATTAATCTAGGTGGTGTGAAAAAAATTTTCTCACTGATCCCACACCCTGAAGGCAAATAGATTTCTTTTCTTTCCTACTCTTCTCCTAGAAAAAAACAAAACAAAGCAAAACAACAACAACAAAAAACCTGTAATGACCTATGCCATTGCAGTAGGAAGCCCTGGGGAGCAGAACTGGAAAGGGGAGGGGAGGGAGGTGGGACCACAGAGCTGAGAAACCAAAAAGATACAGAGTAAATGAAAGAATAGAGGAAGAGATAAGAGATAAATGGCAGCAAAGCTTCTCAGTTTTTCTCAAATGCCAGGAAGATATTTAAGAATGGAGAATTGAGATTCTGAATCTGTAAGAATCTGGGCAATCACCCTAATACCCATTTGTCTAGAGCGTTTTTTATAAGTCAAAATAAATGATCCCAATGTGTAAAGTTGGATAATGTTATATAATTTTCTAGACACTGTTTGTGTTATCTACTAACAGGTTGAATATGTGAACCACAGGTAGCCCTACCATTGCTTATCAAAGGTAGGAGTAAAATATTGGATTTGTAAATAGTAGGGACTTAATAATTTATCAGTGAATGTTAAATAATCAAAAGTTCAAAGCAAAGCTATCTCATTACTATTCTAATTCTATTGGATTGTTTGAAATAAAATCAGCTTTATCAGTTGAGGATCCTCTGATTGGGAGGAGTATACATAGATTATAGAAAGGAAAAGCAGCCAGGCACCATTCTATAATGAAACAAAATACTTAAAGAATAAACTGATTTGATCAAAAGTTTTAAGTATCATCTAAAATGGGAAATACAAAATGTCTAAAAAATTTAAATTGTGAGGAAAAAATTTAGGATGTCTCAAGGGGATCTTAATGTGCAGGAAGGTATGATACTAATATTAGGAAAATCAGTTATGCATAAAATAATCTTTCACACCTTGCAGGGGTTTCTTTTCTGAAAAGTAATCCAACTGACATATTTTATTTTCCAAGATCAATGTCCCACAGAAAATGTATGGAAGCCAATAAAAATGACATTATATTTTTAAGCACTTTAAATATAAAAACTCAAGAAGTCTGCTTCCAAAATAAACTAAACTTGAGTATTTTAAAATCAAAACAAAAATACTACACAGTTGGTACCTTGTATTAATCACAATAGTGTAAATCATACTGCTTTACAAATCACTCCCTAATACCAATGGGTAACCACGCAAAGCTTATCCCTCACTGATGGCAGGTTTTACTTCTCATAATACCCAAATAGCTCCTATTGGACTAACCCAATAGCAGGAAATTCTTGTAAGCACTGGACAAAATATAAGTAGCAAATATCTGAAGGCCTTTGAATATGACCAAACCAGGGAAATACTGGAGAGAAGTCAACATTTAGAAGAAACAACACTGGGTGATTCCCAAATGTTTAAGGAATCTTAGCCTGATGGCAAGCCCCAATCTAAGATCTACAGGACTGAAAGTCAGGTAGAAAATCATCAGACTTGGTGATTTCCATGCAGCATAGCAAAGGCTAGGACAAGGAAATTGAGATTCTACTGTTGTTTAGTACAGTGAGGAGACAATTTGTAGTTTGAGTTCTAACCAGTTTAACTATCTGCCACAAAATGATTAATACTCCTTGAAGGAAATAACAGAATCCAGAGTTTCTACAACAGAACATTCACAATATCCTGGAAAACAAAACAAAACAACAACCAAATTTGAAGTTAGCAGGCAAGAATTTTTTTTTTTTTTAGCAGACAAGAATTTTTAAGCAGCTATTATAACTATGATCAAAAAGTAAAGAAATAAGGAAAATAAAACAATTTTCATGATCAGTGAACATAGATGTGAAATCCTAACAGAGAAATACAAACTATTTTAAAGATCAATATAAATTCTAGAATTGAAGAATAAAATATTTGGAAAAGAAGAAGTACTGGATGGGCTTGGGAATTGGAAATGATAGAACAAAAAAGACAGTAAACATGAAAATAGATGAATTAAAATGATCCAATCTAAAAAGCAGAGGAAAACAATTTGTGAAAGAATGAACAAAGTCTTAGGGACTGGTGGAACAATTTACAAGATCTAACATATAAGTAATTATAGTCTCATAAGAAGAGGTAGATTTTTTAAAAAGTGAGGAAACAATTGCTGAAATAAATTAATAAAATTGAAAAAAATAGTTTTAGCTTCAAAAAGCTCTATAAATGAGAAATATATGAATATAAAGAAAATCAACTCTGTGCATCATAGCAAACTTCTCAAAAGAAAATAAAAGAGAAATCTTGAAAGCAGACAGAGGCAAAAGACATTATGTACCAGAGAACAATGATTTGATTACAGCTATGTGTGACTTTTCATTAGTCACAATGGAGGCCAGAAAAATAGTGGAATGATATTTTTAAGGTCTAAATAGAAAAAAAAAAAAAACAAAACTCTCAATGCAGAATTTTATATTGAGTGAAAATATTCTTCAAAAATGAATTATATTTCAATTAAGCTGGAAAAAAAGAATAAATTCAAAACAAGAACATTTTCAGTTAAGAAGCAAGTTGGAGAATTTGTCACCAGCAAACCTACACTATACAAAGTGCTAAAGGAAACTCTGTAGGCTGAAGAAAAATAATGTCAGATGGAAACTCAGATCTTCAAGAAGGAATTAAGAACCCTGGCTAGAATCATAAATATAAGGGCAAATTTATAAGATATTTTCCTCTTAATTAAAAAATTACAAATAATTTTTAAGTAAAATTATAATTTATTATGGAGTTTTATAATAAATATAGATATGATACATGTGCCAAATTCAGCATAAAAGACAAAGAGGTTAAAAAAGGGAAAAAAAAGACAAAGAGGTAAATGGCCATATATAATTGCCAACTTCTTATCTTTATGGGAAGTAATGCAATATTAACACTAAATAGATTCTTAAAAGTCAAGGGTATATATTGTAACTTCTTAACCAGTAAAAATTAATACAAAGAGGTATTACTTAAAATCCCATGGATAAATTACTTAAAATCCCATGGATAAAATTGAGTTCTAAAAATATTCAGTTAATCTAAAAGAAGGAAGGGAAGAAGGAACCGAAGAACAAAAATTGAGGGGACAACTAGAAAACAATAATAAAATGATAGACCTAAATCCTGCTATCTCAAAATTGATATTAAGTGTAGATGCTATAAGCACTCCAATTGGAAGTCATTGCCAGATTGAATTTTTAGAAAGCAGAACCCAACTACATTTTTGTCTATTAGATTTGTACTTTAAATATAAAGACACAAGTAAGTTGAAAGCAAGTAAGAAGGCTAGAGTGTCTGTATCAATATTGGACAAAGAATATGTCAAGATAAAGAGATTCACAGATATATTTTGGGATATAGAAGGTATATTTTATAATGGTAAAAGAGTCAAGGTATCAGGAAGGCAGATACATGTACCTACTAACAGAACTTCAAAATACTTAAAATGAAAATTGACAGAATTCGAAATAAAAAAAAAACAAACAAAACAAAGCTGTAGCTGAAGTTTTTCACACTCTTCTCTAAGCAATGGATAGAACAACTTGAGGAAAAAATATTAAAGATTTAGAAGATTTCAATGAACAATGCCCTCAACCCACTTGACCCAATTAGTATTCATAAAACACTACAGCTAACAACTGGAGAATGTACTTTCAAGTGCACATGAAACATTAAATGCTTGTATGTAAAACAGAAGGGTCTATTATCAATGAGCAAGAAATTCTCAAGACCTTTTCTACCTTAGAAAGCTGGAGGGGAAATGCAAATTCAAAATAAGTGGAAAAAAGGAATAAATATAAAATTTAAAAAGACACAAAAAGACCAAAAATAGGAAAAAAATGGACAAACTTCACGTATAAATATGCATGACTTATAACTTGGTGAAATAAAGTAGAAGTAAAGGTAGACAATGGAGCACTAACATCCACATTGTGAACATCAGTGATATTTCAATTTCAATTTCAAGATATGTCTATCTTGTCTATCCTTATCTAATAAGGATATGTCTATCCTTATTAGAGAAACTAAGTTCATTATTAAAATTTCTTTCACAAAGAAAACACCAGGCCAAAATCATTTTCCTGTTGAATTATGTTTACCCCAATGAAATTGGCTACAGGTTCAAATGACTCACCAGGGTGATGGTTTTTATGGCTCAACATTTCAGCCCAGTCTATGTCTCTACCATCTCAATGTGAGGCCTCCTTGATCATGGAGGTAGGGAAGTAGAAAATTGAATTTCCTCTGCACAGCCTCATCCTGAAAGTGACTCTCACCACACTATTCACAATTTATTGGCTAGAATTCATCATATGTCTTCACCTATCTTCAAGCAGTTGGAAAATATAGTTTCCTATATTTCCAGGAATGAGGAATATGAAACAGGATGTGCTGAACATTTAACTTGTCTCTGACCCAGAACTCTTTTCTATCATCATTTTTGACAATCAATCAGAGAGTATCATAACAAGCCAAATTTTCCAGAAATATTGGTAATTCAAAGTGAATTCAAAAATTTATGTATTAAATTTTCCAATTCATTTTCTTACTTTTTTCATTTTTATGAATCTTTACAAAATTCTTGACTTTTTACTCATGATCATATTGCTTAAGGGCAATTTTTCTTGGGTTTGATCTTCTAGTCCTTTATCCATATCCTGAAAGGATGAGACATAAGAAATATTGACTCCTTGTCACATTCCCATGGATGTGCTCTGTGTTGGAGAGGGAAGGGTAAGCAACAATGATTTCTGTCCCATACTTTTGTTTCAGGGAGTGAAATGAAATCAAATTTTGGCATGTGTATATATTTATTTGTTAATTTTCAAACTGCAGGTGGCAAGTGAATACTATGTTAAGAAAACTGAACAGGAGCCTTAGTTGAGAGTTTAGGCAGTCACTCTTCTCTGAAAATGTTATGGGGAAACCATTGTTGGTCTTAAACACAAACACTCTGAAGAAAGTATTGTAATCAAACATATTGGAGGGTAAGCCTGGGTTGCCTTTTCTGATTTTATAGTTTAAAATCTTTAGTCTGAGAAACATAAATATCAACACATATATAGCACTAATAGAAAGGTAGTTAACTGCTAAGGGGAGGAAAGGCATTGACAGTGCAGGTTGGACAGGGATCAGCCAGAGAATGAAAGTACAGTGGGAGCAAAAGTATTTCAGACAGTCAGCCCTGGGTTCAGATCTTGCTTCTTCTTGGTACCTTTGTTACCTGGGCCAGTTATTCCAGTTTTGTAAGTTCAGTCTCCTCCAAAATGGGGATAACCACGGTTTCTTGGTAAGGCTATGCTGGGGATTAAGTATGTCTGCATCTGGGACATAGGAAATGATAAATAAACCTAGGGATGGTTATTGATGAGGACCCAGAAGGAATCAATGCTATTGTAGGTGAATTCAGAAAGCTTTACCCTCAAAAATATTTTGAGGTTGCAGGGACCTAATAATGGTAGCAAATGTGCTTTATTTCACAGAATATGAATGGGCAGAGCCAGAAGCAAACAAAGTAGATTAAATTATACTTTTTGTAGTTTTTTCCTATTCCTGATTAATTCGCTATTTTAAGATACACACACACACACACACACACACACCTTTGTCTTTTTTCCCTTCTCTGTGGTGGTTAGCGCATGACTGAACGGAGACTCGTTGAGACAAGTGAGGCGGAAAGTGAAGTCCTGAAATAAACAGCGTGAACATCAGTAATACTTTAATTTCCATGTTTCATGGTTATGCAAGCCCACTGCTTTGGAATTTCAACATAACCTTGAACCATCACCAACTTTAATTTTCCTCACACTTCCACCAGTAGTAATTGGGGGCCCTCCCTCCTGCTGCTGCTGCTTGTGTTTTTGTTATTGCTTTTCCTTTGCTTCCATTCACTTTGTTTAATTCTCTCTGGCAGCTGCAAGAGCTGGATGCCAAACTCCTGTGTTTGTCACATCAGAGCCACTGACTCTTCATTCTTGCTGCTCCGTGGGCGGAAGTAGGCCCTCTGATTGTTAAGGACAGTCACCCCGGCACCATTGCTGGGCTCACCAAGAGTGTGCCCCCCCAAGCTGACATTGAGAGCAAGGGCTTTGGGCTTACACACAAGTGGAATCAAATCCTTCTTATTATTATGGGACCAATACCCGGCAAGTTACTTGATCTCAGGAAGCTCAGCTTTCTCTTTTCTAAAATAAGGATAAAAATAGGATTTTTCTCAGAGTTGTTTAGGATTAAATGACCTAGTGTAGGTAATGTGTGCCCTCCATACACATGAGTTACTACTATTTATGTTTCTCATGGTGAACTAGTTGGCCCCTTCAGTTCACCTCTAGTTTTAGTGCTTTGACATCCCTGTTTATGAAGGATCTAGAGAAGCCAGGGGACATTCTACACATGGTGCGGTGGTTCATTCCCACACACATAGTGTATTAGTTTGCGTAACAAAGTACCACAAATTGGGTAGCTTAAAACGACAGAAATTTATTCTCATAGTTCTGGAATCTAGAAGTCTGAAATCAAGGTGTTGTCAAGGCCTCACTCCTGCTGAAACCTGTAGAATATTTCCTTGCATTTTCCTAACTCCTGGTGTTTACCAGAAATCGTTAGTGTTCTTTGGTTTGTAGATGCATCACTCTAGCATCTGTGTCCATTGTCACATGGCTGTCTTCTCCTTCTGTGTGTCTGGGTCTGCACATGATACTCCTCTCTGTGTGTCTCTCTTCTACTCTTCTTATAAGGACACTAGTCTTCTTGGATTAAAGACACCCACACACAGACACAGACACACACACACACACACACACTCTAGTATGACCTTATCTTAACCACATATGCAATGATAAGTTCACATCTTGAGGTTCTCAGGGTTTGGACATATCTTTAGGTGGGGGGATACAATTTAACTCACAAAATGTGGATTCTTTTGTTTTTTTACCTTTCCTAGGTATTGTTTGTAACTGCTTGTGCCGCATGGTAGGTAAGTGCTATCAGGAACTGATCATGGGAGGCAGATGGAGTGGACTTTTGATTGGTTTGACCAGAAAGGACTGTGAATGGCTGTGTTAGGACCAGACAATAGTTCTCAGACTTGGGTAGACATTGGAATTGGCTGGGGAGTTTCAGAAATGAGGATGCCTAGGTCCTGCCCTCAGTGATTCTGATTAAATTGGCCTAGGATGTAGCCCAGGCAGTAGGATTTTTAAGAGCTCCCCAGGTGATTATAATGTGTAGGCAGGTCTAAGAACCACTGAACTAGAAGAACTCAAAGCTAATGGTGGCAGCTTTTCTTCTTGAAAAGGATTAACCCTAATTGAAAGAATAGGCCTTTATTTTCTTTTCCAAAATCCTTGGAGCCAGATGTATTTGGGAATTCATATTTAGGAATTTTTTGTTCAGAATTTAAAAAAGTAACAGGGTGCTTAAACAGTATATAACATAAAACTCCCAGTGTTAAGGAGTGTCTGGACAGTACCCCTTAGCCAAACTTAATCTTTTTTCAGTGAAGCCTATAAATATTCACATTATAAAGAGGCCTTATGTCTGTTCAGGTCAGGTTTTGCTACTAGAAGAGAACTGGTATCAAACTTAGAACAAAAAATTGGTTTTTACTTCTTTATAGATTCTAGAATAATATGTAAGGGGTAAGAGATTGTGAATGTAATTATAAAACCCCATGTTATAGAGCCCAAGAACTATATATATATCAACATATATGCCTGGCTGATGAGGTCTTAGATAGGAGTGTAATATGCAAAGGGAGAGTTCTGATGTACAGTCAGAAAGAGCAGCCCTAATCATCCAGTTCTTTCCACCATAACCTAACACCAAAGCCTCTACAGAGTTAACTTAGTTTTTTGCACACTTGCCCTTAAAGCAACAGAGAAATGGCAGGTGTTGATTTTTGGCAGCTGCCTCATAGGGAACCTGTCCAGAGTTGAATAATGGGCCCCCCAAATTCATGTCCTTCCCAGAACTTCAGAATATGACCTTTTTTTTTTTTTTTTTGAAAATAAAGTAATTGCAGAAGTAATGTGTTGGGTTAAAATGAGATCATAGTAGAGGAGATTGGGCCCTTAATGCAGTGTGATTGGTGTCCTTATAAGAGGACGGGAAGACACAGGGAGATAGTCTTGTGACCACAGAGGCGGAGATTGGAGTTATGCAGCTGCAAACTAAGGAAGGCCAAGGATTTCTGGCAATACCAGAAGCTAAGAGAAGGGCATGGAACAGATCCTCCCGTAGAGCCCTGAGAGACCAAGACTCTGCCAACATCTTGATTTTGGACTTCTGATCTCCAGAAGTGTAAGGAGATAAAATTCTGTTGTTTTAAGCTATACGATTTAGGGTACTTTGTAATAGTTGTCTTAGGACACTAAGCAGAACTGTAAGGTCAGCACTCATGAGAGACAGAAACTGTGTCCTGTGTTGTGTTAGGTAAGGTTCTTCTTCACTATTATTCTTTGAATACCTGTTTGATGAATTACACAATAAGAGTGGCTTCACAGATCATCACACGACCAATATTGTCTGCTTAAATAAGATAGACAGATTTAGAAATATATTTAAACAAAAAATTAGAGAATGAGACAGTGGTGATATTTCTACTCCAAGGAATTAAAAAACAAAACAATAACAACAACAAAACACAAGGTAGTAGTTCCTTTAGCTTCCAATTGGAGCACAACCAGGAAGAAGACCAGAAAAGTGTTCAGGTGCCCCAAGAAATGAGTTGATTTCACAGATATTTGGTGAACTGATCACTATAGGCAAGTTATAGAGGCAGATGACAACCTAACCAATGCAGAATGTGTAAAGGGGGAAATAGATAAATAAATCAGAGGGGAAAATAACAGCTTCCCCTGTGGTTATGATTATGTAGCTTAGAAAAGTTGGCCAAGTAAATTGATTAACAGAAAGAGAGGGTTAAAATAATCTTATGGAAAGGAAGTCTGGTGATAGTTTTATTTTAAGAGACATAAGCCAAGGCTACATAGGTTAGGTCTGCCAGGGCTTCTGCCTCCTTCCATCCATGCCTCCCTCAACCCATACATACCCATATGCACCTCACTTCAATTCTGGAACTCCTTAGCAGCCCCCAGAAATCAGCGGCTTTGTACAGTTTCTCTCTGCCTTCTCTCTCCAAGGGAGAGGGGATGTACTCATCAGATATAATAAATACAGGAATGTGACCAGAGTGAGATGGGGACAGGCTTTTCCATCAAACAGTAGATGAATTCTGGGAGCAAGTAGCACCAAAAATAATAGGCCTAATTTCCACCATGAGGAGCTTGCCATCCATTTCCAGCCAAATAATATCTGTACTAAAAAGGTGACTTCAGAATGCTTACAAAATAACATAATGCCATGCATTTAAATAGTACTTTGCAACTGTGCCAGCATTTTCCATGTGTTACTGAATTAGGTGCTGATAAGGAAGGTAAAGCTAATATTATTAAAATCCATTTTACATGTGAGGAAAGGTAGATGACGTGCCCATTGGTTGCTGGCAACTTACGGAGGCCAGAGGCTTGGGACTAGGTTTGGTGACTGTGGGTCCAGGGCTCTCACCACCATCCACCAGGAATTCTGTGCAGTGCAGTGCATGGCAGTGTGAGTGGGTGGTGAGTTCTGTATGCTAACTTTAAAGAGGTTAGACTTTGGAATCCGATGCAATGGACCTGGGTTTGCAAAATACCTGTCTTTTAACTACCTGGATAACTTTGAGCAAGTTCTTTAATTGATTTCAGCCTGTTTTCTCAGCTGCAAAATGAAGTTTCTCCTAACTACCCCAGGACGCTTGTGATGATTAATGGGCTAATATCCACAAAGGCCCTGACTTAAGGGCGAGAAGATGGTATTAATAATTGAAAAATAACACAAACACTTTAGAGGCACTGAGAGTATTTAAAGTAATGAAATGATCTCACAACCAGGTGAGATATTCTGGGACATAAAGCCCTATGTTCCTCCTTATATGGCATCTGCTACCTACTAGGTATTTGCCTACTACATATTTATGTGTTCTTATAGGTTTTATATGTTCCACATATCTTCTCTTGCCTGCTATACCACCCACTTTGATTTGGAATAAAAGATATAAGTATGGGCATCTCTATATAAGTATTGTACCATTATTATTGTATTTGTGAGCATTTTTATCATATGCAGAGGATTGGTTGGTTGGTAACAGTCTGCCCCTGGTGAGCCAGGGTGGATCACCACCCTAATCCCCACAAATTATCAGACTAGTTTTGTGACTAATAACTGTCTGAAACTGAAGGTCATGACCTTTGTTTTGATGAAAGTTACTTTCTAATTCCTAATTGTATAAGTTACCGTGGGATATGCTACTCACTCATGGGAGATAATAAATAACCAGAGCCATGAAGGATGATTCCCTAAATCATGAATTGCGAAGGAGAAGGTGTCCAGTGAAAGGAAGTAGTCTACTCCAAGAAGATGAGTGTGCCTGGCCTAATAGATACAATAATTAACCTGGACTTTCAGGAAACATGGTGCCTATCTCTAGGAGGTAGAGGAAAGCATTCCATGGATACCTTCAAGGCAGAGACCTCCATTTTGTGCAAACAAAATTAATTATCAGGGGATTTCCATAGGCAGTTAACTGGTCCAGACTGGGGAAAAAAAGGTGAAAATAACTAGAGAAGTGAGATTAAATCAAGTACAGATATTACATAGTTGATAAATATGCCCCCAAAATTAGTAGTTTTGGATAAGCCATCAAATTTTTTTTTTTGAAAACAGAGACAATTAGAACTTTGTGTGTGTGTCTCTGTGTGGAGGGCGTAGGTGTGTGGTAACCAGGCTTCATGCCCTCTGTCATGTGTATGGTGCTTTGGGATCTTTGTTGCAGTTTGGTCATGAAAAGACAACTTAATTGCTCTCCAGACAAATAAAAAGAGAGTATTTAAGTGTTCAGGAGTATATTTACCTTAATCTTGTTATTCTTTGTATTTGACAAGTGTGAAAAGTAAAGTTCTAAAAAGTTGCTGGACAAATGCCACATGTTTATTTATTCTACAAACATATTTCAAGTGCCTACTGTGTGCCAGGCACTAGGGATTCCACCCTCATGGACTTCATACTTTATGGAGGAGCAGGGGGAGACAAAAAGTAAACAAGTATATAATATAATTTAAAGTTAGCATAAATGCTATAAAGACAGAAATTAAGGGCTAAGGAAATAGAACATGAGTAATGAATTTAGGGCAATTCAGTTGCTAATGACTTTCATAGTAGAGATTAAAATTAAGCACAGATAATCATGTTATGTGGGAGGATTCTAAATTAAATTATAGACGGTAAAAAACTGGTAAAAGAGCATGCCATGCAGAAACAATCATCAAGTACAAATGCCCCAAAATGAAACGAGATTGTTATGTTAAGGGAATAATAAGAAGGATTTGATGGTTGGAGTTTAAGTAAAAAACAAGGGAGAACATGTTAGGAGAGGAAGACAGAGAAATAGGTGTCAGAAAGACCACAAAGGACCTGTCAACTATGCGAAAGGGTTTGAAGGAGGAGCCCCTTGATGGGTTAAAAATTGGAACTGACATAATTTGTCTTATGTTTTGGACAATCATGGTGATTTTGTGAAGAGATTAGAATGTAAGGTGGCAAGCATGGCAACAGGAAAACAACAGACACTAAGAGGCAATTCGGTTGTACAGATGAGAGATGAGTACAGTATCAGAGCAGGGGAGGAGAAATTGTTGGATTCAATATATATTTTGAAAATAGAGTGCATAGATTGCTGGGTGTGTGGGAAAGAGAAAAATCAAAGATGACTCCTGGATTTTGAGCTCAAGGCATTAGACAAATGGTAGTACCATTTTCTGAGATGGAGAAAATGACAGAAACAGGTGTGGGGTGGGGGAAAGTCCAGTTTTGTGTACTTTAAGTGTGAGATGCTTATCAGATATCCAAGTTGAGCGTTGAAAAGGCATTTAGGAAATTTATTCCAGACCTCAAGGGAGAGATCAAATCTGGGAGTCATTGGCATATGTGCAACATAAAGAAGAAAGCAGCCCTTAAGACTCAGAATTTAACCAAAGCAGGAAATTGGACACAAGATGACTAGGAGAGGTAACTAGTGGAAATATAACCTCCCATTCCATCCCACCTGTTCCCTTTCTTCAAGAATCCTTGGAGATATCAGGAGGGACATTATATGGTGTGAGACTTTCAGCCTTTTACCCCTTTGATTATCGAAGAATTTTAGATGTCTGGAGTTTTGGGGGCATTCAGGTTGCAGGCACTTGGATTATGATTATAAAAGCCACTTTAAAGCACCTGTAGCCACAGACCTACACTTTTTATAAAAAAGAACAGTGCCTGAATTTTTTACCTAAGGTATTTGGACAAGGTTCATCTAGCTAGGCAAGGGTACATAGATTAAAATATTGGCTGAATCTCAGAAGAGGAATCAGGGTCAGAATGTGAATTTGGAAACTATGTAGAAGTGAAAGCCGAGATTCAGGGAGATAATGAGACAAGGGCAGATAAAGAAAGAAAGGAAAAAAAACACACACACACACACACACACACACAATGTCCTTTCAGGGATACATGTTACAAGGGTCTGGAAACAGCAAGAACATAGAGAAAACATCGAAGAAGATAAACAGTAAGAACGAAGAAGGTAGTTTCAGTAAAGGCAAGAGAAAAGAGATTTAACATTCTATAAAAATGGCTTTAATATGATAAATATTTTCTGCAGTGGAGCCCTGAATGATCTTGAACTATCTAAGGTTTTATTATGCTCATTTTTCTGTGTTTGCTGGCAGAGTGCAGTGTAAGGCTACACCTTTAGATAATGTTTTCACAATGGGGTCTAAAGCACTTTTTCTGGTTAAGCTTTAGTGTAGGACTTGCCGAGGTGGAAAGAGAAGTAAGATGCCAAATCCCATTTCTGGTGACCTTCATAATAGTGTAGAAATGGCATCCGCCCTAATGATTCCATTCAAGTGATCTAAAATAGAAACTCAGAAAGTCAGCAACTCACAGCCAACCTCCACCCTTTTCTCATTTTCCTTTGTTTTCATTTGCTCGTTACTGGGATCTCCTGATCTAAGGAGGGTTCCCATCCTTCCTGGCCAACCCCTGAACTCTGGCCAGCACTAATCCAGTGCTGAATTAGTGGTTCAGAATCCCTTCACCAGAGAGGTGAACAGAATGTGGAGAGGACAAAACAGACTGCTCTTTGGTATCCGTGGCTCATCTCTCATAAATAAAGCTGGCATTGGATACAAATGGAATCATTTGGTTAAAATCATACTAATGTGCTGAAACTCTTCAGAGTTTTCTGCTTAAGTAAATCTTCAGGGTTTCTGCTTTTTTTGATGAAGATTTCTATGTGTCCAAATAAAAAGAAATATGAGTAAAGGGAAATCATATTTTTGATTTAGAAAAAAAATGTTTTCCAAATCATAAATAACTTCCAACACAATTTTTAGCAGTTTTGGACTCATGAGTTAGTACATTCTTCGCTCTTAAAGTGAATTGAATTGTTAATAATATTACTTGGTAATTCTCTCACTCAAAATTTCTATTTTTTTCATCACCTTACACTTCATCTGTGCCAAAAGAAGTTTGATAAATAATACAATGAGACAATGCTGATGGAAGAGAGTAGTAAAATATGGAACATGGCTGACTTCAGAATACATGTAACTTGACACTTTCTCATTTCCTTTTTGGGGGCCCATATGGAAACTTCTACTTCCAACACAGTCCTAGGACACCCACCATGCTCCCTTTGGTGACTCAAAGTGCCAGATATAGATATCCAATCCTTAAACTGTCTTTGTAGGCTACTCATAATTGATCAGATGAAATGAATGGTTCTCCTCTTTACTTTTAGTTTCTGGCTTATTTATATTGCTACGTTAATTAAATTAGATTTATTTCTACCTCCACTTCAAAGCATACCACTGGGGTGGTTCACAGACACATATCAAATCATTAAAATGACACATATTGTTTCCCCTTCTTTTACTCAGCCACTTTTAAAATATCTTTTTTCTTAGCATCCTACCATGAGCTTTAGAAAGTAAACATTTTAAGGTAAGGTGAAGAATGTTATTGAATATGGCATTTGTGAGGACAATGATTCATGCTGTTCTTGGGGAGAAATGCACTAGAATGCCATTCTTTGACTATTCTTTAATTATTTCCTCCTTCTTGACTTAGAAATATTTGACTAACTACAAAAAAAAAAAAAAAACAGGTTAGTATTTTGATTGTGGTGTCACAATATTTAAAAATCAACTCAAGGAAAATTGCACATTTTCGATGTTAAATTTTATTAAGTAAGACCCTAGTATGGCTTTTCATTAATTCAGGTCTATTTTTGTGTCTTTCCATACAGTTTTAAAGTTTTTATTATATGGTTTTTAACATTCCCTGTTATAACTATTCCTGGGTATTTTTAAAAGATTTTATTTATTTATTCATGAGAGACACACAGAGAGGCAGAGACATAGGCAGAGGGAGAAGCAGGCTTCCTTCAGGGAGCCTGATGTGGGACTGGATCCCAGGACCCAGGGATCATGACCTGAGCCAAAGGCAGATGCTCAACCACTGAGCCACCCAGATGCCTTGTATTCCTAGGAATTTTTTTTGTTATTATTATAAATGGGAAGTTCTACTCAATTATATTTTGTAATTGACTATTGTTTTTATATAGCTGTCAAACTGTTAAATTTATATCCCACGTTTCTTATTACTTTTAGAAGCTTTTCCATTGGTATTTAAAGCAAAAATTTGAGTACTGGATGCTTGTTGTTAATAATATGTCACTGCTCATAAGCACTATCAGCATAGAAGTAGTAAAATTACATAATAATACAGATACATACAGGTATACATCTATATACATGCACACACATATGTACCTCTATATATTTCCCTAATATCTGATGTGATAGAGGAAACTGAATCAGTCTTTGGCAGTTGGTCTTCCATTTCTGACCACAGTAGTTAACAGAAACTCTACATGCCTTCCCATCATAAACAACCATAAAATTGGGCAAAATATCTGAGGAAACTGTTTTTAGGCACTGAACAGCAGGCAGCCTGGGGACTGTGATCCTTGGAAAAAGTAAACACATATGGCAAGCCCCACCAGGCTCTTGCTAACTGCTCAAGAGCACACAGGTGAAGGAAGCCCAAAGATTTGCAGTCATCCTGAGTAGAGGAAGCAGAGATAAAAATTCCTGATGACTTACGGGCTGACATTCCCAGGGCAGATGTACATGGAGAAGGGTGAGTGGAATTGAGGGAAGTAAAGAAGCCTACATGCAGATTCACTTCAGATCCTTGGCCAAGACCTATGCTGCATACATAACAGCAAAATGCTGAAAATCAAAGAAATAAATCCTAAAAGAAGCCACGGAAAAAAATATACCTTAAGGTCAGTGGAAAAACTATAGCAATGATAGGTAACCTATCATCAGAAACAATGCATGATAGGCTATAATGGAATAATATTTTTAAAGTAATGAAAGAAAAAGGCAACCAAGAATTTTATGCCTAGTGATAATAATCTTCAAAATAAGAATAAAAGTGGAGATAGTTCATCACCTTGAAAACTAAACTACAAAAAATAATCAAGGAAGTACAGAAGAAATGGAAAAGAAAAGATGTTTTGTTTTTAATTTTTATTTATTTCTTTAATTTCTTTTAAATACAACCTTCTGTTTGATGATGATAATAATGATAATAATAATATAGCTTGTTAATGTATTAGAGCCTAAACAAGATGACAATATTAGCAAAAAGTAAGAGGAGGGAAACAGAATATCACTATTGTAAGCTTTTTATATTTTTAAAAGTTTTAAAGTATGAAGATGAAATAAGTGCAATATTTATTTTAAATATACTGTGATATTTAAGAGTATATATTTTAATCTCTCTAGAGCAATCACTAAAAAATTAAAGAGATAAAGCTATAAAAATGTCAATAGAAGGAGTAAAAGTAAATATTAAAAATATTCAACTAACCCAAAGTATAAATATAGACACAGATAATTTGAAAGTAAAAGAATGGAAAAAGGCATGCCAACAGTAAGCACAAGAAAGCTGGGATATAGTGTATTTATATCAGAAACAGTGGATTTCAAAACAAGAAATATAGGCAAAGATGAGGAGAATTTCAGAATGATAAAAGGTTTAGTCATTCAAAATGAATACTGTAACAATCCTAAATATGTCTGTACCTCATAACAGTCATATGGAAATACATGAAGCAAAATTGACAGAATAAATAGAAATAGGTGAATTCATAATCTCAGCTGGAGATTTTAACACCTCTCTTAAGCAATTGATAGAAAAACTAAAGAAAAAATTTAAAATAGCCTCAGTTCTATTAAACAAATTGTCTTTGTAATAAGGGGAAAAAAAGTTTTCATCAGGAAAATTCCAGGTGTGTGTATCTTCACCTGTGAATTTTATCAAATTAAATGGGAAACAATGCCAATAATGCTTACTCAAATACTTAAAAAAAAACAAAAAACAGTACTATGTTGAATAGCAGTGGTGAGAGTGGACATCCCTGTCTTGTTCCTGATCTTAGGGGAAAGGCTCCCAGTGCTTCCCCATTGAGAATGATATTTGCTGTGGGCTTTTCATAGATGGCTTTTAAGATGTCGAGGAATGTTCCCTCTATCCCTACACTCTGAAGAGTTTTGATCAGGAATGGATGCTGTATTTTGTCAAATGCTTTCTCTGCATCCAATGAGAGGATCATATGGTTCTTGGTTTTTCTCTTGCTGATATGATGAATCACATTGATTGTTTTACGGGTGTTGAACCAGCCTTGTGTCCCAGGGATAAATCCTACTTGGTCATGGTGAATAATTTTCTTAATGTACTGTTGGATCCTATTGGCCAGTATCTTGTTGAGAATTTTTGCATCCATGTTCATCAGGGATATTGGTCTGTAATTCTCCTTTTTGGCGGGGTCTTTGTCTGGCTTTGGAATTAAGGTGATGCTCGCTTCATAGAACGAATTTGGAAGTACTCCATCTCTTTCTATCATTCCAAACAGCTTTAGGAGAATAGGTATGATTTCTTCTTTAAACGTTTGATAAAATTCTCCTGGGAAGCCATCTGGCCCTGGACTCTTGTGTCTTGGGAGGTTTTTGATGACTGCTATTCAACATAGTACTGGAAGTCCTAGCCTCAGCAATCAGACAACAAAAAGACATTAAAGGCATTCAAATTGGCAAAGAAGAAGTCAAACTCTCCCTCTTCGCCGATGACATGATACTCTACATAGAAAACCCAAAAGTTTCCACCCCAAGATTGCTAGAACTCATACAGCAATTCGGTAGCGTGGCAGGATACAAAATCAATGCCCAGAAGTCAGTGGCATTTCTATACACTAACAATGAGACTGAAGAAAGAGAAATTAAGGAGTCAATCCCATTTACAATTGCACCCAAAAGCATAAGATACCTAGGAATAAACCTCACCAAAGATGTAAAGGATCTATACCCTCAAAACTATAGAACACTTCTGAAAGAAATTGAGGAAGACACAAAGAGATGGAAAAATATTCCATGCTCATGGATTGGCAGAATTAATATTGTGAAAATGTCAATGTTACCCAGGGCAATATACACGTTTAATGCAATCCCTATCAAAATACCATGGACTTTCTTCAGAGAGTTAGAACAAAAAAACAAAAAACAAAAAACAACTGAACATTCTTAACCAACTTAACCTAATAAACATTTATAAGATATTACATTCAACGATAACAAAATACACATTCTTCATAAGTGCACATGGTACATTCATGAAGATGTATCATTGAAATTCCATTAAAGTTTTATTGACAGAAAAAAAAGGTTTTATTGACAGTATTCTCTGACAATGATGGAATATAATTATAAATCAATACTAATGAGCTATTTAATTTTTTTTCAGATATTTGGAAATTCAAAAACACATTTATAAATAGCAGGTTAAAGGAGAACTCAAAAGGGGAATCTGGAAAAAAAATCAAATCAAATGGTAATGAAAATGCAACATATACAAATTTGTGGTATGCAATCAAAGAAGTACTTTAGATGAAATTTATAGAAAAATTTGCTTTATTAAAAATGGAAGAAAAAAGGAAACATTGACAATATCGATCACCTAATTTTCTAGCTTAGGAAATTAGAAAAATCTAGAAAAAATTATTTTTTGTATAATTTTATAATTATATATTTGAATAACTATAATATATGAATCATGCCCAAACTAAGTGGCATAATGGAAATAATAAAAAACTAAAATATCAGTAAAATAGGAAACAAAAGGCAATAGAGAAAATGAAGGAAGGAAACATTACTCTTTTGAGGATGAATGAAATTAATAAATCCTATGAAGACTGATCAAGAAAAAGAGAAGATGCATGGGATACCTGAGTAGCTCAGTCAGTTGGTGTCCAACTCTTGATTTCAGCTCAGGGTCATGAGATCTAGCCCCATATCTGGCTCCATGCTAAGCATAAAGCCTGCTTAAGATTCTCTCTGTCTCCCTCTGCCTCTCCTCCCCTACCCCAGCTTGCATGCATGCATGTACACACACATGCATGCACACTGTCTCTCTCTCTCTCTCTAAAAAAAAAAAAGACACCAATTACCACTATTGAAAATGAAAATGCAATATTATTTCAGATCCTACAGTTATTAAAAATATAATAGGGGAATAGTATGAACCTTTTGCCAACAGTTAATAGACTTTAATGAAGTAGGTGAATTCATTGAAAAACACCAATGCCAAACCTGGTTGAAAATGCTATAAAAAAATCTGAATGGCCTGATTTCTACTGAATACATTGTATTTGTAATCAAGGAAACTTCCCACCAAGAAAACTCCAAGCCCAAATGGTTTCACTGGTGACTTTCATGAAAAATTTGAAGAGAAAATAACAGCGCTTACCAAACTCTTTAAAAATATGGAAGCTGAGGAGGTATCATTTTCCAATGCATTTTTAAGACCAGCACAACTCCGATTGCAAAATGTGACAAAGAAGTTAAAGAAAAGAATACTCTAGAATAATATCCTCTATGAACATACATATAAAACAATTAGCTAAATATTAGCAGATAAAATTCATTAATACATTTAAAAAGATGACATATCATGATCAAATGTCCTTTTTCCAGGATTTGTAGGTTCTTCCAACATTCAAATGTAATATATCATAAAGAATAAAGGAGAAATGTCATGTAATTTTCTCAATAAATATGCAAAAGGGGGGACGCCTGGGTGGCTCAGCAGTTGAGCATTTGCCTTTGGCTCAGGTCATGATCCTGGAGTGCCAGGATCGAGTCCCACATCAGGCTCCCTACACGGAGCCTGCTTCTCCCTTTGCCTATATCTCTGCCTCTCTCTCTCTCTCTCCCCATCCTTCATGAATAAATAAAAATGAAATCTTTAAAAAAATATATGCAAAAGGATCTGACAAAATCCAATACATAGTCATAATAAAACTCAAAGAAAACTAAGAATAGGAAGAAATATTTAGAATTTAGAAAAGTTGCAATATACAAGATCGGAATGCAAAAATCAATTATATCATTGTTTATTAGTATCACGATACACAAATTACAAATATTGTAAATAATATTTAAAATATTATTTATAAAGTTATCATAAAAACATAAATTACTTAGGAATATATTTAATAAAAGAAGGGCAAGACCTCCACATTTTTTGCATAGAAGTTGACAAGCTAATTTAAAAATTTATGGAGAAATGCAAGAACTGCTAGGATAGCCAAAACAATTTTGAAAAAGAGAAACAAACTTGATTTCCATACTTACTATAACACTGTGACAATCAAAGCAATGTTATACTTAAAAACAGACAAAAAGATCAATCGGACAGAATGAATAGCCTAAAAATTGACCCATGGGTTTATAGTCCATCTTTATTGATTAGGACGTCAAAGTAATTCAACAAATGTTGCTGGACATCTACTTAGAAGAAATGAACATGTATTCCTAGTTAACACTATAAGAAAACATTAATTTGAAACGGTGTGATGATCAATTTTATGTCAACTTGACTAAGTCGTGGAGTACCCAGATATTTGGTTAAACATTATTCTCGATGTACCTGTGAGGGTGTAATTGGATGAGATTAATATTTGAATAGGTAATTTGAGTAAAGCAGATTGTCCTTTCCAGTGTGGGTGGGCCTCATCTAATCCATGAATAAAGGAGAATAGAACAAAGGCCTGACTGAGTAAAGGAGAATTCACTCTCTCTGCCTGGTAGTATTCAAGTTAGAACATGGGTCTTCTGCCTTTGGATGCAGATTCGAACAGGAACTAGATCTTCAGCTCTCCTGCTTCCCAGGCTTTCAGGCTTGCAATAGAGCTACATTATTGGTGTTTCTGGGTCTCTAATTTGTCAACTGCAGATTTGGGGACTTCCCAACTTCCATAATCATGTGATTTAATTCCTTATAATAAATCTCTTCATAGAGATAATGATAGAGATATTATCATAGATATTATTAGATATATATTAAAAATATATTATAGAGACATATACTTATTTATCTATATCCATGGATAAAGACAGAGATATTATCACAGATATTATTAGAGATATTACTAGATATATATTAGAGATATATTATAGAGATATGTATTATTTATCTATATCCATAAATAACTTATTGCTTCTGTTTCTCTAGAGAACCTACAAGAGTGTCACAGACCTAAATATAAATGCTAAAACTTTAGTTAAAACTATTGAATAAAATTTTCATTCCATTGGGGTATGCAAAGGTTTTTTTTTTTAATTTATTTATTCATGAGAGACACACAGAGAGAGAGAGGTAGAGACACAGGCAGAGGGAGAAGCAGGCTCCATCCATGCAGGGAGCCCAACATGGGACTCGATCCTGGGTCTCCAGGATCATGCCCTGGGCTGAAGGCGGTGCTCAATTGCTGAGCCACCTGGGCTGCCTGCAAAGGTTTCTTAAACAGTATAAAAAGAAAAAGGGGAGCACAAGTATATAAAAAAATGGAACATTATCATAATTAAAACTTTTACTCTTCAAAAGACACTGTTAGGAAAATGAGAAGGCAAACCATAGACTGTGAGAAAATATTTGCAATATATCTGACAAAAGACTTCTACTCAGGGTATAATAAAGACTCAGGCATAAGAACACAGCCATCTCCACTTAAAATAATGTTTGAATGGACACTTCACAGGGTTGTGGGGGCAGCTAATGAGTGCATGAAAAGATGTTCAGCATTCAACAGTGACTCAACATTGTTGAATCCATAGCCATTAGGGAAACACAAGTTAAAAACACACTGGGGGTGCCTGGGTGGTTCAGTCAGTTAAATGTCTGACTCTTGATTTCAGCTCAGGTCATGATCTCAGGTGTTGTGAGATTGAGCCCCACATCAGGCTCCATGCTGGGTGTGGAGCCTGCTTAAGATCCTCTCCCTCTCCCTCTGCCCTCCACCCACCTCTCTCCCTCTTTAAAACAAAACAAAACAAAAAACAAAATGCTGGCATATTATTTCACATTTATTTCAAAAAGACTGGTAAGTGGACATTCTGTGGAGCAACTGGAACTCTCATATACCGCTGAAGGGAGTTACAAATAGTAAAGCTTTTGGAAAATAATTTCTTAAAATGTTAATCCTGTAAGTATCATATGGCTAGTAATTTCATTTCCAAGGGGAAGTGAATGCATATATATCCATATGACCCAAAACTTTAGTCTGAGAAATGAGTGTGTATATATATATATATATATATATATATATATATACACAAAATGTTCATGAATGTTCATAGAGGTGTTATTCATAGAAGTTTCAAATTAAAAGTAATTCAAATGCCCATCAACAGGTTAATGAATAAACAAATATTGGTAGAGTTCTACAACAGAAAACTGTCCAGCAATAGAAGTGCATCAGTTGCTGATACCTGCAGTAGTAAGGATTAATTTCACCAATACTATGTTGGGCAAAAGAAACCAAATCTAAGCTGTAAAACTAATCTGTGATGCTATAGATCAGATTAGCACATCCTTCTGACACGTGGATTAATTTACTGGAGGCACAGGGAAAATTTATAGAATATTGGGAATGTTCTATATCTTAGCTAGGTTGTTGATTATTTATACACATTTGTCAAAATTCATGGAACTGTATACTTAAAACAGTCTTATTCTAAAAAAATTATACTTCAAAAAAGTTGATTTTTTAAAAATCGTAGCATTTTCTTAAAGTGTAGCCTGCGTTAATTTCCATATTTTGGTGGTGTGGGTAAAATATACACATTGGAGCAACTCCCTACTTAGTTCTTTGTCTACTTCATATTAGCAAAAGGACAGAAAGGGTAGGTTCATTGACAAATATAATCAATATCTGGAGGTTTTGGAGATGCGATTTATTGACAATGTCTTAAACATATTTCACTTTGAATATAAATACATTATCTTTTGATGAGATTATTGCAAGCTAATTGAAATAATTGGTGGGGGAAGATCCTCATATCTTTGGGGCAATTAATGTGTTCCACTAAATATATCAGGGGAGCTTAAGGACAGGAAATGAACACGCTGCCTCATTTAGTTCTCTGTAGAGCAACAGAGCTAATTAGAGAGGAGGGTTATAAGCATTTACTAAGCACCAGTCATGTATCTGGTCCTTATGTATACATGACCTCATGAGAGTTCTAGAAGGTCAGAGTCCTTATGTCATTTACTTAAAAGATGAGGAAACCAAGCTTGAGTCCAATATGAATTGGAAGAAGCAGACCTATATCATTACTCAGACTGTGGCTCTTGATCTACCCACTGAGTCTTAGAATTTGGTCAAAAGAGTGTCTGCTTCAGAATAGTCTAGGGTCTTGACTAACATGTAGATATATTGGCCTTACCTCAGACCTACCGCTAGAATTTCTAGGCATAAGGATCTGAACTTTTGGCAAAGGCTCCAGGTAATTTCTAATTAGCTCCAAAGTTTAACAACTGTAGTTGCACACAATAGTCAAAGCATAGTCAACACTCAACAAATGCCCATTACTTAGCAACTGACTGTGCATGTTTACATGTTTTTCATCTGAATTTTGCATGGGAAGTAACTACTGTTCTTATAGTCCAACTTTATGTATCTAAGATTTCTCAGTAAACTCAGAAGTTCTTTGGTTTGTATTCTTTGTTTGCAACAATTAAATAGCAAGAGTTTCTGGTAGTCATGAAATGAGTTTCTAGCACTTTAAGTGCAAATGACTTCCAGAATCTAATACTTCTATCATGAACTCTCAGGAGTTTCTATTGTTCACTAGTTTTCCTTTTTATGAATTGTATTTTATTTTCATAGTTCGGTTCCAGATTTTGTCCCAGTTCATAACCAGAAAGGTCATTTCTGGGTTTGTATTTTTTCATCTAGGGTTTCCTCAGTCTGTTTCCACATGAAAGAGAGCATAAGAGCAAGTGAACATTGGATTCCAAGCATTTTTGCCCAACCTTACCTAATAAAATAGTTTTTATGTTTCTTAAACATAATCTGATACTGTTTTTCTTAGCCTTGCAGATAGTAAATCCACTGGCCTGATACCTTTGTATTATGCTCATCCAACTTGAAAAGTTATTTGGTCTGTCATTCTTTCTCCTTTGCCCCAAAGCACCATATACACCAAGAGCCATAGAGATAAGTGGCAAACATTTGAACGTGTATACTTTGATCTCATTCTCACCATATATGTCCTCTCTTCTGTTGCAGGAATGTTCTAAATGTATTCCATGTAAATCATTTACTTGTCTATTTTGCCATTGAATCTGAAGTGAAATGAGAAGTGATTTAATGTAAGGCCATACAGTAGCTATACCAATTGACTTTTTACTTCCAACAACTAATTCCTCTGTGTGTGTGTTTAAACATAAAAACATCCATAGTGCCTCAAACAAGAATATTTGTAAATGCTGTGGACCAAAATACTAGGATATGAAGTTTACACCCAGAGAAGATAATAATCAGTCCAGTTTTAAATGTCCTTTATCTAAGAGGCCAGGGCATTGGAAGCTTATATTGCAGTAAGTTTTAAAGTTTCCTCTGCCAAATGAAATGAGCATTAGGTAATTCTCCTATAATTCCAAAACTTCTCTAGTTGACTTTAAATTTTTACCCAAGGCTTGAAACATATTTGTTTTGGGTTCATCAGTTCCACTAACCTCTCTGTTCAGGAAACTGTGTTCATAGTCTATTACATGGCTTTTGGAATGGGTTCAGGAGACTCTAGATTTTCCCATTTGCACTTTATGTATCAACTTCCATATTTCTTCATATGTAAAGTGAACATACTGATTGTTGTTGTAGTCTTCCTGGGAATTTGTATAGATGAATTTGTTAATTAGATGGAGTACTTCAAGATCTTAAAGGAAGGATGTTTCATAGATAAAGATATCATTATAATTTGTGTGAGGTTCTGCTTTATGGGTGGGATGATCCCCTCTTGAAAAGGTCACAGAAATGGCCCAAAGGCATGTGGAATGACAACAATCTGATCTTCCCTATTGCAGAGATCCCTGTCCCAACACCATTGTCCCATGTTTCCTGGCTCTCCACCGGCAGAAGCCTTAAACATTGAGCAACATTTTGGCTTGGAGAAAAACTAAGTGCATACTTGCCTATATTCCAAAACCAAGATGACGTATACTTCCAATTGAACAGATGTGGTCAGCCGTTGATTGGACCCAGAAGAGAAGAAATTAAAAGCATCCAAAACAACACTAAGTAGGAAATAGGGGTGAACAAAGGTGAGAAGATGCATAGCATCTCTCCTTTCTTGTCATTATGATTTCTTTCCTCTTACTCCTCTTTTTCTCAGTAAGGAGGTTTTCCAAGTCTTTTCCTCTCTTTGGCTTCCTTTGCTTGGTCATAAGAGATGGGTGTGTCCAGAGTAGCAAATCTTTCCCATTACCTTCCAAGCACTCACAATTGAGCAGGAATTTTGAATGGGGCTTAATAAATATCGCCAATTTCCATAATTCAAGGACTTCTATATCCATTAAGGGGCTCTCCAGGCCCCGTGGCATTTCTCATTCTGCTTCCAGGTGCCCCGTGTCTGTTACCGATTTCATTGAACATCACCAACTAAATTCACAGAATCATGGAATAATCGAGTTGGAAGAGGACATGAAGTTCTCAGTCCAGACTTCATCTTTCTTTCACCCCATATAAAAATCTCCTCCTTGATATCTCTGCAGAATTTCATTCAGCCTCAGCTCAGACAGCTCCAAACCCTCACACCCTAAGAAGACATGTTTGTCTGGCTCTAGAAATTCAAAAGTTCTTCACCCTGAGCCAGAATCTGCCTTCTGACTTTGTACCCTTCAGTCTTAGTTTTCCCTCTAGAGCAACATGGTATAAATATAATCCCCCTTTCAACTGAATTTCTGCTAATTCATCCTGTATTTGGTTAAGCAGGCTGAGCTCTTCCTCTGTCTTCTGTGTGAATCTGTTGTCCACATGACTATATGCTGAGCTTGTGGTCAACTATAAGGCTGCCATCTTTTGTACATACATTGCTGTAATCCACCCTTCCCTTGTGGTGCACTTTATCCAGGTGATTTTTTTTTTTTTTGAGGCAAAGTGGGAAGGCTTTATATTTATCTCCTTCGAATTTCATTCTATTAGCTTGAACCTATCATTCAAGCTTTTCTCCAGTCTCGATCTAAATTATTTGCTATTCCTCCCCACCTTTCTGAATCATCCACAGATTTAATGTCTGCTTTCTTTATAGTCTTCTAATGGTTGGTGAGGATGATAAAACAAACAGGGCTCAGACATCAGGAGGGAAGATCTCCTTTGAGGGTGTGGAGTGACTTTTGTCAGGACTCAGCCCACATCCCCCCAAATCTTTGCATGTTGACCACAGGTGTACTTTCCCCCTCTCAACCAACAGTTGTCTTTTGGCTCGTGCGCTGCCTCAGGCTCCCAGAGCCCGTGTTGCCTATGCTCATGGAGACAGAACCTTTCCTGGATGCAACAGTTTTCCTGGAGGCAGCCCTCAACCAACAACCACTGGATACACTGGAGGATAAATACCCCAGCTCTCTTGTACCTAATGCAACCATCTCTGAGGTGTGACTTCTTTTGTTATCAGAGCCTCTCTATAGGATTAAGTCAAAGCAGTCTCCATGGGGCTTTGTCAGATAACATGCTCTTGCTGGCTTACAGTGTGTGTGTGTGGGGTGGGTGGGGGGAAGGTGGTGGTGTGCACGTGTTAGTAAATTATATATAAAATCAACATCCCTAATCTGATAATCTGATAATCACTATTTGTGTGCAATAGCTCTTTTAGCACATATATTTTAGTTTTTTAGAATAATTTATTTCTTCTGTTGATCTGTTTATTATGTCAGTTAATACAGAAGCATATGTAGAAGAGGTAGTTCTTTCTCACCCATTTTTTTAAACCACAGTTATATGGATGCCTTTTTAATTTGAAGAGTGTTCTCCTGAGTAGACAGTATACAGCAAAGTATAATTAAGAAATGTTACCTTGTTATTGTTTATGTCTTAATGTTATATGTGTATGCGCCTGGTATTAAGCCTCCTTACTTTTTTCTTTTGTTCTGAATGTGATTTTAAAAGGTGTTTTCACTGTTGGTACCATACATTTATTACAAACTGAAGTCATTCTCCAATACATCAATTCTGGCTTTTGTTGTTGTTTTTATCATATGATAGGCAAAAAGTCCATCATGGCAAAAATCAAAGAGATTTCAGAAGTTTATAAGATGAGGTGGTTATATATAAATATATACATATTATTAATAATATGTATATATTTATATAGCTATTTTCAATTCTCCATTTCTACTTTGCACATGCTCTGTATTAAAAAGCATCTCCCATATCTTCTTCTGATTGACCAGCTTATAGACTACTTTGATGAAAATTACTTCTATATTACTATAATAAATGCTTTGTATCATCATATCATATGTGTTTTATTTTTCCACAGCGCTTATATCCTTGGGCTTAAAGTTTTCCAAGCAGTAAAAGACAGTACTTTTCCTTAATCCTTCTAAGAGATATTTCTGGATTGATCTAGGTAGACTGTTCTATTGTCATATGCTAGCTCTGGCCCAGTTACTTCTGTTATTATCCTTGATGCTAATGCTATTAAATCTGAAGCCTTGCATTTGGTCCCCAAACGTTGTTTTCTGTTATTTTATTCAGTGAACCTGAGTATGTACCCCCTTGCTCTTCCTATTTCTAGATTACATCACTTCAATTTTTTAAATTTTATTTTTATCTTGTTGGCCCAAAGTGAGCTACCTCATTTTTTTTAAACAATTTGAAGGTATAAGCATACACATAAGTAAAAATACACATACATGGATTGATAAGTCATATACCTGTGATCTCTATTATATCGAGATTCATTATTTCCATCTTTTTTAAATCAAATTTTAATTTTATAGGGTAATGGAATTTTAAGCAAAAAATCCTTCAGATAAAATGTAATCCAACCCCATAATACTTTTGTTGATGCAGATATTGAGAATAAGAACTGTAGCTTATACAAGTTAATGGTTATATTGAGTGGTCTAAATTTAGATTTCTAGTTTTGTGTTAAAAAGATATTCTTCTTAATTTAGCATATTGCCCATCCTACCCATTGCCTCAGGTTGTAAGTGACCATGAGAAGGGAAAATAAAATTGGTTATTTTATCTTCCTGGTTAAGTAGAATAAAAATACTGGGTTGTGGCACTGTCTGAAAAGAAATATTTTAACTGAATTTGGGAAATGCCTTTTTGGGGATTTTTAGTAATAATGCAAACCTTGTCCCTCATTAGGTAAAATGACAAATTGCAAAAGGGTCATGTTTCTTAGAAACAAAACACATGCTGCATCTCATAGATGTGGGCAGCACCGCAGAGTAGCAATGTTACGGTAGCAGAAACACTAGGTAAGGATATGCATGTGTTTGTTGTGTTTCCTATTTCTCTTCGCTTTTTTTTCCTGTCTAGGGAAATTAACCAACTAGCAGGGAAGCAAGGGATCTGAATGCATGGGGAAACCCAGTTGTTCAAGCTTGTCAAAATGCATATTGAAAATTTTTCATCAGCTCACTTTGAAAAATACTCTATAACCTAAACCTAGTTCAGTGAGTCGCAGCAGGTGTTCCAGATGGTAGTTTAAGAATGTCTGTGGGAGACATGGAAGTAATTCAAACAGAAGAGGGTCTTTTTTTGTTGTTGGAAGAGGGGATGATGGATACATTTCAGGCAGAGGCAACGTTTGTGTTGAATTTGAACTATAGGTGAGATGGACATTCAGTGTTTATGCCCAGGTTTGTATTGGGCCCCAGAGACCTGACTGGACCAGAGGCAGTTCACTGAATTCAAACATCACAATTAGGCTGAGAAAAATCCAAGAGGAATATACTTTTTTTTTCACCCCTGATGACCTGAGACACTGTGTATGCTTCAGTTTCCCTACTGATCTCAGTATGTATGTCTTTTGTTTACAACTGATGAGTGGAATAACCTGACAACACTAAAGTTAAGAAATTTCTCACATATCCACTGGATATTTCTCTAAAAACCCTGCACTTATTTCTTTTTGGACTATATTTACCACACACAATAATGTTTTTCCATCTAAAAAACACAGTGACTCTTTTTGCTAATCAATATTAACTCATACGGGTACGCTTTAGATACATATGAATTTTTCAGTATACAGTTGATTTGAAGTAGAATAAGGATTTTTTTTTTTTTTTTACCCATCAGATATCATGAGAAGAGTAAGTAAAAACAGGAGTATGGATATATAAGTAAATGGCAGAGAACGGGATAATCCCGGTCCTTAGAGAAATAAACCTCTACTAATGTGTGAACAGATTTCAACTGATATCAGTGTTGTGAACAACACTAGTTTTGTTTCATCGTTTGAGGGAAAGAATGAAAGGAGAGAGAATAATGTCCTTTTTTTACCCTACTAGGTTGTGAGACTGTCATCGACATTGGCTTTAATCCTAGATAATCAACTTTTCTAGCAACTGAATACGAGGAAGGAGGGTTTGTTAGTGAGTTGAACAATTTCCAAACTAGACTCAACTTCGTTTTTTCTACTTCCTGACATATTGGCAAATCATTTTTATGAGCCCTTATGTGATTCATTGAGCCATTTGGGGAGGGTCAGAGGGCAAGGGTGCCATTTACCAGAGCAGGTTTAAGCTGGGGAAGGCGAGGTCAGAGGGGAAGAGAGACCCTCATTACTCTGGGAGGATTCCGGGGGCCAGCTCTGAGCCTGCCCAACCGTGTTAGGCTCACACTGGGTGTTTGTTAGCACAAAGCACCGAACTGCAGGTGTTCTGCACTCTACAGAGTCTTCAAAGATCAGCCTCAAATGTTTCTGTTACTATAAAGAGGATTAAAAGGATTTAAAAACATAGCAGGCCTGTCCAACTGCTAGCATATTTGCCAACATTTGCCAAGAGGGGGGAAAACAGAGTAGGCTATATCAGCTATAAGTCCTGGTAGTTGAGGGAAACATACTTTTCAGGTTTCTTTTTTTCCCCCTTTTCTCCTTTTTTTAATAGCCTGAACGTGGAACTATAGCACTTTCAACTGGAACTCATTAAGAATTCATGGGGCAGAAAATGTAAGGGGTTCTGGAAATAGGGACTTTGAAAGGCCAGAAGTGAGCTATAAATAAACCGCTGCTGATATTCATTTTTTCCCTGGTGGTTAAATACACTTATTACACTGGAATGCTCACGTGGAGTAAACCAGGTGATTTTTGACCTGAAAACCCAGTTTACATTGAGGGGCACGTTGACATTTATGGACTTACTTACCACATATAGGTATCATAACAGCCATTACACATTCTCAGAAAGCACTTCTGCTATCCTGTATGGGTTGCCCATATTGACAGCCATCACCTGCAGGTGAAAGTATGAGGTCCAGGCATCTGGAATCGTTGTTAAGGCACCAGTGTTACTACTTATCATTAATGGTTTTTAACATCAAATTCCAACTTCCTTGCTTTCAGCTTTGCCCTGGTTCAATAACCTACCTTTAGTTGTTCTGGTTCCCCTACACAACACACTGATTTTTTAGCAATGTCCAGTGAAGAGGCTGAGAACTAAGTTAGCTGTGTACCTCGAGTAGATCAGATAACCCCTCTGAGCTTAGCTTTATATTGATCAAGTTGGAGTAATACTAAACTACTCTAATCCTTCTCATAAAACTTGGCATTTTAAAAAAGAGATTAGTCTGAAGCTAAAGACTTCCTTGCATGTATTATAGATAATTTGTGAAGATACATGCACATATACACACGCACACACACACACACAGAGCCATATCTCCCATTCACATTATATATGTCTCCAGTTTCTAGGTACTTTTGTAAGAGTTTGCTTTTATAATGGGTGTTGATTTTGGACCACACTGCAGAAACCTATTATTTGAGGATGTCATATCATGTAATGTTTGTTACAGGAATTCCTAACCTGGATCCATGGACACTACATACTCAAAGATGAGCTTTAGAGATCTGCGCCCCAGAAAGTGAATGCAAACATTTAGTCTGCAATATATGCATCTTTCTGGAAACAAGTTTCATCACTTTTGTCTGGTTCTCAAAGGAGTCTATAAGCCTCCAATGTATTTAAGAATCACTATTCTGCAAACTCTAGGAATGTAAGGCAATGACAGAGTACAGGCTTCCTCTCCAAAGACATAGACAACTCTTGTTTTTTTCTCATAGCTCTTCCTTTTTTCTTTCCTCCATTTCATCATCTGTAAATAAGGTGTAAAATAATGCATTTTGAAATTTAAATTAATGCATTTTTAACCCAGTGTGTGGTAATACTCAATAAGTATTAGATGTTGTTTTAATATTTTAATATCATATAGTACCTTGATAGGTGGGAGAGCCATGCAGGAGATTTTGCCTTTGATAAATGTGACTTTGAGGAGCTTGAGGGGATCGAATACATTAGTATGTACCAAGTAACAGTGAGATTACATGGGAAGATGGCAAAGAGATGATACAGAGAATTTTGCATGTGTTCAGATTGAAAAGTGATCTGTGCTAGCAGGAGGAGACAGGAAGACCAGATAAGCAGGGGTTAGACACTCTCAGGAGATTGAGGGAGGAATGAATTGGCTTTCGGTGCTCAGAAGCATCCAGAGATAAGTTTAGCCAGACAGATTGAAGCAAGACTGTGGAGAGTCCAGAAGGGCATGCTGTGGAAGTTCAAGATTTGACCTGGAGGTAATGGGAGATTTAGATGATTTTGAGCAGGATAATCACATGATGAAAACAACATATTCAAAGCATTAATTTGGCATATGTGGGCAGGTTAGCCATGTGAGGAGGGACTGCTGTCAGGGAAGGAGCTGGGAGCTATGGCAATAATCAAGGTGTGAGGTGATGAGGGCCTGCTCCAGTATGGGAATGTTTGTGGAAGGTGCTGGGGATGGGGGCGGTGGGGCATGGATCCACCTTAATTGCTTATTTGCTATGATTTCTGCTTCCAACTGCAGTTTGCCTTGGCTACTAAACCTTCCTGACCCTGAAATATTCACACCAGTCCTCCAACAGGGGAAGGAAGGAGGGAAAGGAGGTAAGGAAGGAGAGAGAGAAGAAAGGGATTGCTGGAGCAGTCAGACTCAGGCCTCTAGTGTGGAGATTGAATTTTAATCAACAAATATAATCTCAGGGAAAGGAGCAGGAAAAGGGTAAAGATGTTCATTTGGACTTAGTCTTTTTAGGAATAAGTTCTTTGCAAAGAACCAAATTGACTACGGAATGAGTGACTTAATTCTACTGTTTATACCAGAAAGGGCTGTACAATGCAGAGAAAGAGTCATTTGCTCTTTTAATTGAGCTTCAGGTTCACATCAAGTGGTGGCTTTCAAACTTTTTTGACCAACATTCCATAATAAAAAATAATTTACATGGCAAACACACACACACACACACACACACACACACGATGTATATAATTGAAGTAACAGTTATATAGAACATTCCTACTCATACTACCTATGATGCATTCTGATATTTTTCTAATCTATTTATGTTATTATATATGCATATATTTTTACAAAGGATGGTTGTGACTCACTACATTGATTTTTTGATCAACTAATGTGTCACAGCCTTCTCCTTACAAAAACCATAGATCTCTAAGGACTTGGACTTCAGCTCCAAGATCAGGGGATTCGTGTGTTCACAGGCATAACTGGAATGTTTTTGTCTGCTTTTGTTTCCTACCCACCTGCCTCACCCAAGGCTTTATTCTGTCTGGTGTTTCAAAAACTGAGAATGGATGGAGGCCCCTGCTCCATTTAGTTTAGAACTCCATTTCAGAATCTGATCTCAGATTCAGTGCCTGCACCCAAGCCCCCTGGCAGTGCTGTCCAATTCACTAGCTTGATAGTCCTCACTTGGGACATGGAGCCCACACACAAAGATCCATCAACAAGGTTTGTTCCCTAATGAGACCTGAACCCAGACACAATGGCCACAATTGGTACAGACATTTTAATGTCTTGGGCTGGTTCCTTATATTATCCTTGGCTCTAGTGGACCAATGCACACACAGTAACATTCTTTACCTGACGTTAGCTGTAATTTCAAACTAGGTGGAATTCTTTCCTACCTTTGAAACCACAAAATAAAATCAAAGAAATAGGATCTTTTGCAGACTGTGGCTTTGCATTGACGAGAAGAGGTGAAAGGCAAGCACATGGCCTCAGGTTGGAAATAACTTTTAAAATGTCTGATTTTGATCATAAGGCCAAATTATCTGGGCACACGGTGGTCATTAAAGCCTCCTGTCTGTAAGCCCCTCATATGTGTATATGCATACCTGTAATTTAGCATTCTGGCTTAATAGTAAGTAAAACATCAAAGCAGAGAAGGAAAAGTGAACCAAGGCAATGAAAATCAATCTGATTGAAGGGGATTGGGTCTGCCTATGAACTCAGCTAGTTATCAATATTCTGGAAAGAAAACAAAATGTAGGGGATCAATTCTAGGATCCATAAATCAAAATGGGAGTGCAAATATTTCTACTCTGTGCTCCTGTTTTTAAGAAGACTAAGGTTCTGAGGATAACTCTGATGGAAATGAACTCCATTATTTTTGCAGTGGTCATTTTTCTTTTAGGAACATGACCTACTTGTAACCTGACTTTGACCATCTCCCTGGAAATCTGAGTATGTATTGGAGACAGTGTTGAGTGTTTTGGTGGGCTTCTGGTTTCTTTTATAGTCTAAGGATTGGGTGGATATGTCATCTGCTCATTTTCCATCTAAAGCCCCAAGTCAAATGGTTCTAGGACTATGGTACATTAATCCCCAGAAGGAAGTCAGTAGATGAGTTTTGAAATTATATGGAAAATTTTGTGTATATGTATGAGAATGAATTTTTCTAGGAAGAAGGCCATAACTTTCATCAGTCTGCCAAAAAGATCTGCAAAAAGTTTAAGAATCACTGCAACAGAATATCACTAGCATGCAGAGGTGTCAACGTAATGTAATCATCAGGCTCTATCTTCAGGGACCATTCGAATCATGGATTGGAAAGTGAAAATACCAAAGGCAACCACAAGCCATTTGACCACATGGAAAATGGCTTCAGTCAGAGTAGAGAGCTGGGGTAGGCTGGGACATGGTTTGGATTCCTGTGTAAGCCAGCTTCCTTCTGCTGTGTGGCTATACACTTCGTGACAACGAACTCATAATATCAAGGACCACCTGTAAAACAGGGGGCTATTATAAGAAAGACAGTATAAATCCATATCTACCACTGGGAAATCAATTCAGAACTCATGTCCAGGTGACAGCAGCCCATACCCATGAGATATTATCAGAGACCTATGGGCACCTAGATGGATCTCCATTCAATAGAGTTATCTTTCAAAACAGTTTGGAGCTCACTTCTCTACTTGGTCCTCACCATTCTATTTTTAGACTGTTCTAGTTCCTGCAAAGCCTCTTATGATTTTATGTGAAAAACAGTTCTCCTGGTTTCTATTCATTGATCTTAATTCTGCTTTCCAGAGATTCATAAAAGAAGTCTACATCTGCCACGTGAAAACTAAACAGAATGTCTTAATAGCATCATACCTTTAGAAAATAACCAAATTCATTTGGTAGCAATTTTTTAATTTAGCATGTTAACCAAACTTTATGGTTTATAAAATATTTTTAGGTACATTATCCCAGCAGGAGGGATGCCTGTGTGGCTCCGTGGCTGAGCACCTGCCTTTGGCCCAGGGCATGATCCTGGAGTCCCAGGATCGAGTCCCACATCAGGCTCCTTGCATGGAGCCTGCTTCTCCCTCTGCCTGTGTCTCTGCCTCTCTTTCTCTGTGTGTCTCTCATGAATAAATAAATCTTTAAAAAAATAAAATAAAACCCAGCAGGAATTATCATATCCATTCCTTTTATTTTTATAGGTGAAAAATTGAAGCTCATTAAGATTAAGTGATTTATACAAAACTATACAACAAATAAATGGAAAATCTAGGATCAGACCTTGTATCTTTAATTCCAGGTCATGTGCTCCTTCCATTTACTTACACTGTCATGATTATTCTTTCAGTCATTCAAACATTTAGTATGTGAATACTAGTCTCTCACTGAGTTGTTTTCTTCAGGCGCAATACCCTAGCTTCCTTGATTCAGCTCTCAAAACTGACATATGCAGCCCTTCTAATATTGTGACTTCTATTCCTAGAAACCCTCCTCATTTTGTCAATGCTCTAGGGACTGGGCTCCTCGACAATATTTCAGAAGTGAAGGGCAACAAGGGCTAGGTATTTACCACTTTCTCCTTCCTTCCAAGGAAGATGGAGACTAAGAAAGCTGTATAGTTTATACTACCTAATAGCTGATACTGAACCATTTACCCCTGAATCCCTGAAGTCTACAATGATAGCTATCCTCCAATATGGGCCTGGGGATTTTTTGCTCTTCTTATTCATTCTCTTGTGCAGTCCTCTGCTACATTAAAAAGTGCTGATCTGTGTAAATAATAGAATATCGTGGAAATAATGGAGTGTATATCCAAGGCAAGGTTGTAAAAGTTATTTCATTATTTTTACTGCCTTCCTATCTTTGGATAACCTGTTCTGGAAGAAGCAAGCACTATGTTGTGAGAAAACACGAATAGCCCTATATTTAAGTCCCTGTAAGCAAGGACCTGAGGCTTCTTACCAACATCCAGTGCTGCATTACCAGTCATGTGGGTGAGGCATCATGGAAGTGAATTCTTTAGCCTTCATCAAGCCTTCAGATGCCTTGACAATGGCCAACTTCTTGACTGAATTCTTTTGAAAGACTCTAAGCCACATCCATCCAGTTAAGCCATTCTTAAACTCCTCATTTTTAAAGATAGTTTGTTGCACAGCAACAGATAACTAGCACATCTATTCAATAAAATATGTGAAACTCCATATTGTGCTTTAGATTCACACTCAGACAAAAATACTGATCATCTAATATAATGCCATGTATTTTGTGAAATGTTTCAAAATAAACTGTTTTGTTCACTTTTTATGATAACTCTATTATAAATGCATAATTATCCACCCTTTTTATTGCATAGTAGAAATAAGGCTCAGAGAGGTAAAACAACTTAACCATGGTCTTATATCTAGAAAGTGAAGAAATTAGGACTTGTACCCAGGTCTCACTGACCAGGGACCCCATGTTCTACCTGCTAGGGTATCGTTTCAAAGGACATATAAAACTAGAGGAGCCATAGTAGAAGGCTGTGGTGTTCAGTTGAGGTAACTCTAGATCTTTACATTCCTGTACTGGTACAACCAACTATTTTATACCTTGATTTAAAAAATGACATTGCTGCATAGTCTATTTTCTCTCACGTTTCATTTTATTTTTCCAGAATTCCTTTTAGGACAAAATATTAGTGAAAAAATATTGATTATGACTATAGTGAGGGAGTAGGATTTGTGAAAATCAGTATAGAAACTATTATTATGTGTTTTATCTGGGTATGTAGACAGAGATAAGGTCTTCATCTCTTCACAAGATCATAAAAGTCACACTTAACAGATCTTGCAGACATCTATATATTTGAGTACAGTATTACATAAAAGCAAGATCCACATTAAGGCATAAGCTGTGTTTTATGGTCACCACTGTATCCCATTGCCTAACTTCATGGATGCAGTAGATACTTAACAAAGTAGATGTTGACAATTACAACATATGGTGCATACGCAGCTTTATAAAAGGGACTTTTACCCTCAAACCAAGATAGAGTCTGTCACTATGATTTTTACATGTATATTTTCTACTACATAAAAAGAAATGCAAGAGCCTGAAACAAATAATTCAAACATGAGCACATTTCTTCATGGGGATTATTCACATTTTATACAATAGTACTAGTGAATGGTGCCCAAAGTCTGAACCCTGTTATTTTTAGTCACATTAAAGAAAAAACTTTGAAAGGTGGAACAATGAGAGATCACTTTTTCTTTTTTAGGCCATGGTTACATGGCATTTTTTTCATACCTCTTCTTGGATGAATTTACTTGCTTTTCTCATCTATTCTCTGTTAATATTTAGCAGTCCTAGGAAGCATTATCATCTTGATTAATATCATCAAGATTAATAAATATTTCCTGTAGAAGTATGTACAGGCAGTATGTAAAGAAGTTAAGTTATAGTCCACATACAAATTATACTTGTTTGCTGTGTGAACCCTGGAAAAGTACATAGTTAGAAAATACAAATAGCTTTAATGTGTTCTATCAGGGTAAGGTAGAGAAATCAGGAGATTTTCTATGGCACGTTTAAGTGTTTTAATTAATCTAATTGCTCTTCCAATCTTTTCTCTAGTCTGTCATGAGTCAAATTCTATTTGGAATAGAGGGATTTTTCTGTTGAGAAGAAAATAAAACAGATTTATTTAACTTAATGTTTTATTTCAAATGACTAATAATGGTATCACTGTGTGTGATAATGATGATATGATTCTGCTCTCTCTTTTGAGGAATTTCAGCTCACACAATTTCCTCCAGAACCAGGATCTGCAAAGAGGATCCCTTTCACAGAGAAATAAGTAAACAGGAAATTTTAACAAGACAGCCAGTGTTTTATGCTTAAACGGATTAACAGGAAGACAACAAAGGAGTTCTGTGCTGATGATTGCTTTATTTCTGGCCTTTCTAGAAACAAACAAACAAAAATCTGCCAGATAGTTTTTCTATGTATGTTAGACAGAGGGTCTGAAAGAGATCACATTGCCCAAATTAGGTCACTTAGTTTTCTTTGATTTTGAGGAGGAAAACTTGAAGTCAAACTGAGTTAAGATTTCAGTTCTTCTACTCACTAGCTGTGTGATTCTGAGTGAGTTTCCTATATTCTCTGTGCCTATATTTTTACCACTAAAGTGAGGTTAAGGAGTGGGACTCAGTCAGTGAGTACTTGACTCTTGATCTTGGGATTGCAAGTTCGAGCCCCATGTTGGGTGTAGAGATTCAAAAAAATTCTTTAACAGCAGGGTAATGATAGTATTTACCCCATAAAGTCATGGTGAGGATTCAATAAGTCAACGCATGCAAAATGCTTAGACTGGAAACTGATACCAAGTAAGCGCTCTGTAAAATTTAGCTACCATTCATTTATTCAACCATAACGTTATTGTCATTGTTTAATAATTCTGTAACTTGGGGAATTAGCGGCAGTATCTCTGCCACAGAAGGCATCTTCTTCTGCTGAATATGATCATGTAAGGGCTTTAAATTGCTGTAAAAGTTACCATAGCAAAAGAAAATTCTAATTGGATTCCTATTGAATTTCTCAAGAGGTAATGGGAAAATTCTTCCCAGCCCCATGGGGTTGATAGGAGCTCATTTCTCTCCCTACCCTCACTCATTTAAAAGTGAAATGGTTGGATTTGTAGAGTGAAACAGACACACACATTATTTTGCATGTTATTTACATTACACTTCATGTTTGAAATCTGCTGTAAACTCCTTGCCTCTTTAGTCTGCCAGTTTCACATAGTAAGCAGGCAGCAGGAGGGTCAAGTCAAAGGAATCCACTGTAGGATTGTTTCATTTCACAGATGGGAAAATGACAGAGGCCAAGCCCATGGAAGGCCAGTGATTTTCTCAAGACCAGAAAACAATATTAGTAATACATTAAAATCGCATTCAGTGGCTTCTGATTTTGATCATATTCTCCAGAACGACAGATTATTTTATTCACTTATGTGGGGAATCCCTCCAACCATTCATTTACCTTATTCTCCATAAGCCTCTGTTTTCATATCTGTGAATTGAGGATATTCATAGGAAATACTAAATCAAAAGATATAATCTCTGTGAACTGATTCACAATACTAGATAATGTTCAGTTAAACTTTGTTATTATTATTATCATTATTAATAGCATGCCAATAAAAGAAATATCATTTGCAAAGAAACATTGCTATCTAAGAACATAGCTCCAGAGAACAGAAAAGTTTGGGTGTACTGGCCTATTGTGTCCACACCTTATGTGCCGGGAAGTGGAGCTATAATTATGAGAAAATGCTCTGCATCACTTGCCATCAGGGAAATACAAATCAAAACCACAATGAGATACCACCTCACACCAGTGAGAATGGGGAAAATTAGCAAGGCAGGAAACAACAAATGTTGGAGAGGATGCGGAGAAAAGGGAACCCTCTTACACTGTTGGTGGGAATGTGAACTGGTGCAGCCACTCTGGAAAACTGTGTGGAGGTTCCTCAAACAGTTAAAAATAGACCTGCCCTACGACCCAGCAATTGCACTGTTGGGGATTTACCCCAAAGATACAAATACAATGAAATGCCGGGACACCTGCACCCCGATGTTTATAGCAGCAATGGCCACGATAGCCAAACTGTGGAAGGAGCCTCGTTGTCCAACGAAAGATGAATGGATAAAGAAGATGTGGTTTATGTATACAATGGAATATTACTCAGCTATTAGAAATGACAAATACCCACCATTTGCTTCAACGTGGATGGAACTGGAGGGTATTATGCTGAGTGAAGTAAGTCAGTCGGTGAAGGACAAACATTATATGGTCTCATTCATTTGGGGAATATAAATAATAGTGAAAGGGAATATAAGGGAAGGGAGAAGAAATGTGTGGGAAATATCAGAAAGGGAGACAGAACGTAAAGACTGCTAACTCTGGGAAACGAACTAGGGGTGGTGGAAGGGGAGGAGGGCGGGGGGTGGGAGTGAATGGGTAACGGGCACTGGGGGTTATTCTGTATGTTAGTAAATTGAACACCAATAAAAAATAAATTTAAAAAAATTAAATTTCATTTTATAGACAAAGGGAAGCCACTGATATTTGGATGTTAAAATGTGAGAGTTTGGTATTAGAAAGATAATCTAGCAGCATGGTGGAGATCATACTGAAACTGTTATAGTATTGAGGCACTGTAAACTGAGGTCCAAAAGATGAAAGACCTAATCCTTTTTTTTTTAAAGATCTTATTTTTAAGTAATTTCTACACCCAAGGTGGGGCTTGAACTCATAACCCTAAGGGCAAGAGTTTCATGCTCCACTGACTGAGTCAGCCAGACGCCCCTTGAAGTCCTAATTCTAACCAACAAGATACAATACATAAAAGTTTTGGAGTCTCTGGCAAAAGTATAAAAAGCCTTAACAGTTTATTCTACAAAGAAAAGCTTGCTGTTTACACTAAAGTACCGAACTGTTTTACAATTAGAGCAATTAGATTCCGCCAAGCTTTTTCCCCCCTTTTACTTCTTAGACATAGAGGGCAAGACATAACCAATTACACATGACTTATTCCTCCCAAGGGCCTGGTGTTTTGATATATACTGTACTTGGTGCTCAACCATATTTCTTTGTTACCTTTGAGTGGCAGGCAGATCCTGGCATGTGGAACTCACCAAATTGAGAAGCAAATCTCTGATTGCAGCTTCAAACCCACCAAGCAAACTATTAAGATACTTGTCTTTCTTAACAAAATGTTGCAAGAGTCAGAAGCTATGACTTTTATCAAGTTTTTTAGCTGAACGTTTAATCATCATCATCATCGTCGTCATCATCACCACCATTAAATACACTTTGAGGGAATATGACGTTTGTTTTTCCATTTGTGTTTCACTTGGTTTGGCTTTATTTTGTAAATCTCTCCTTAGCATCTGAGTTCACCTCCTTAAATAAAGTCAACTCCACAGATTGAAGTGTATATGTTTCAGGCTACACTACTAAGATATTTGTCAGTTTTCTGTATTTTTGTTTTTATTGAGGTATGGGTGACATAAAATATTATGTTAGTTTCAGGCGTGCAACATAGTGATTCAACCTTTATATATGTTGTGAAGTGATCGCCACAATGAACCTACCTACCGTGTCAACATACAAAGTTGTTATGCATTTCTAACTACATTCCCTATGTTGTGCATTGTATCCCTATGTCTTATTTTATTACTGAAGTTTGTACCTTTTAGTCCTCTTCTCGTATTTTCACCCAACCACCCTATCCTCCCCATTTCCTCTGGCAACCACCATATTGTTCTCCGTATCCATGAATCTGTTTTGTTCATTTGTTTTGTTTTTTAGATCCTACGTAAAAGTTAAATTGTACAGTATTTGTCTTTCTCTTACTTATTTCATTCAGCATAGTACCCTCTAGGTCCATCTACACTGAGTCTTCTTTATCCATTTATCTATCGATGGACACTTGTTGCTTTTATTTCTTGGCCGTTGTAAATAATGCTTCAGTGAACATAAGGGTGCCTATATATTTTCAAATTATTGTTTTTGTTTTCTTTGGGTAAATAGCCAGAAGTGGGATGTCCTTTGTCTCTTATTACAGTTTTTGTTTTAAAGTCTATTTTGGCTGATGGAAGAATTGCTACCCCAGCTTTCTTTTGGTTTCTATTTGTGTGGAATATATTTTTCCATCTCTTCACTTTCAGTACATATGTGTTTTTAGATCTGAAGTAAGTAAGCAGCATGTGTATGGGTATTTTTTTTAATCCATTCAATCACTCTGTGTCATTTGGTTGGAGCATTTTGTCCATTTTCATTTAAAGTAATTATTGATATATATGTACTATTGGCCATTTTTTTTATTGTTTTCTGGTTGTTTTTGTAGTTCTTAGTACTGTTTTTCTTTTGATCTCTTCCCTTGTGAGTTTCCTTAGTGTTATGTCTGTTTTCTTTTCCCTTTATTTTTTTGGTATGCATCTATTATAGGTATTTGCTTTGTGGTTACCATGAGGTTCATCTATAACATACTAGCAGTCTATTTTAAGTTGATGGTAGCTTAAGTTGAAGTGCATTCTAAAAGCACAACATTTTTACACCCCACCAATATTTTATGTCTTATTATTTCATGTACTCCTGGATTAATTATTGTAGGTCTAGATAATTTTACCGCTTTTGTCATTTAACGTTCATACTAGCTATGTAGGTGATTTATCCACTATATTTACTATATGTTTATTTTTACTAGTGAGATTTTTTTTTCTTTCATACTTTTCTTATTTCTAACTGTGGGCTTTCTTTTCCAATTAAAGTCCCCTTAACATTCCCTGTAAGGCTAGTTTGGTGTTTATGAACTCGTACCTCTTTTGCTTATCTAGGAGACTATCTTTCCTTCAATTCTGAGTGGTAATCTTGCTGGGTAAGGTATTCTCAATTGTAAGTTTTCTTCCTTTCAACACTTTGAATATATTATGCCACTCTCTTCTGGCCTGTGAAATTTCTGCTGAAAAAGCAGCTGATAGCCTCATGAGAGTTCCCTTTTATGTAACTAGTTGTTTTTCGTGCTACTTTAAAGATTTTCTTTGTCTTTAATTGTTAACACTTTAAATAAAATAAGTCTTGGTCTCTTAGGGTTTCATCTTGTTTGGTACTTTGTGTTTCCTGGACTAGTTTACCTGCTTCCTATACGAGGTTAGGGGAATTTTCAGGCATTATTTCTTCAAATTGATTTTCTGTCCCTTTCTCTCTCCTCCTAACATGTAAGGGGTAGTATACTTGGTGTTGTCTTGTTCTTTCAGTTGGAACATATCCCTCTGTCTCTTCATTTGCCTCTGTTTGTTTCTATGTACTAGGTAGATCAGTTACACTTCCTGGTCTTGAAGAAGTGGCTTTATGCAGAAAGTGTCCTGTAGTGGCCAGTGTGCAACCCCTCTCATTATTCAAGCCAAGTGCTCCAGGAGGATCCCCTTCTGCATACCCTTCTGTGTGGCTGGTTTGTTATTTATGCAGACTGTCTGGTGTGCAGCACTGTTTCCCAGTGTGACTATCTGCAAGGTCTGGCTGTGACTGCTATGGGTGTGCTGGTGAATGGGGCTGGCCTCTGGCCTGTCTGGCTGAGTGGCTGGTCATGACTGTTTTAGACTCACTAAAGTGGGTGGGGGCAGACCTCTGGCATGACTTGATGTGGGTCTGGCTGAAACTGTTATAGGCATTCTAGTGTACAGAGCTGTCCCCACAGGGCAGGGGCACTTGGGAGGGGCTCTGGTGCTGACTGAGGGTGCTTGCCAGGAGTGATGGGACAGGGAGCTGTTTGGCAGGGTGTCTGGGCAGGGCAAGTGGATTGCAGGGCGAGTCCACAGGGGCACACCAGGGAGGGATGAATAGTGCTACCATAGTAGATTTAGAGTGCCAAAAATGTCCCTTAGCCAGATAGTTAGAAGGGAAGAGGAAGAAGAGAAAAGGGGTGGGGGGAAGGAGCCCACCAGGGCTTCTATCCTCAGAGATTATTCCAACAGATCCCTGCCCTTCCAGCACATTCCTAAGTCATGTGGATCTTCTTCATGCATCAGTGGATCTTCTTCGTGTATCACCCAGGCCCTTTTCACTTTTAAAACTGCTGTCTCTGTTCTGGGAGTCCAAATAAGTGAGATTGTATGAGTGACCTTTAAGAACAGTCTCAGTTTACTACTGCCCTCTGGCATTCCCAGATATAAGCCCTATTGGTTTTCAAACCCAGACATTATGGGTGCTCCTTTTCCCAGGGCAGGGCCCCAGCTCTGTGAAACCCAGTGTGGGGCTTGGACTTCTCATTTACCAGGGAGGGCCTGTATGGTGTGATATCCCTCCCATATGTAGTCATCGTGCTGGGCATGTGGATCCTGACTAGACCATGTCTTTGTCCTTCCAACGCATCTCAATGTGGCTTTTTCTTTACATCCTTAGTTGCATATGATCTCTTCTGCTAGCCTTCAGTTTGTTTCTCAGAGATATTTGTTCTATATGTGCTTGTATATGTTTGCATGTCCTGGGGGAGGTTGGCTCAGGATCTTCATACTCTGCCATCTAGAACCAACCTCAAGACACGTTAGTTTTGAGAAGTCATAAACATTCATTGAAAATTATTACCACTTTAAAATGTGGATGATTATCTTTTTTCTCTTTTACATTTTATTTTCTAAAAATTCTATAAAGAGCAAAAATAATCCATTATAAGCTTTTAGCTTATAAGCATCATGAGTGCAACAACTTTTAGAAGGCTTTCTCAGATATAGGAAATATCTCATGTTTGAATCCCACTTCACTAAGGGATAAGCCAGATGATCGCTCTTCCAGTCTTTCTTTCATCAGAGGGTTGCAAGGCTCTTCCTCCCAGAGGTACAAGTGCAACATTCTAACTTGGAAGATATTTATGTGAAGGAGATGCTCTCTGGAATTGCTTTTTCAGACAGAAATGGCAGAAGTACTAACGGAACATTTCTGGTCAAGGATCTGCTATGAAAACTGCAGATCCTCAACTAGTAGAGATCATGGTAGTCACCACTGGGGCTGTCCAATTGTGTCACTGGGATGTATTCATGCTTGTCCAGCCTCCATCCTCCTCCTTTTCTCGACCTTCTATTCGCAGACATTCTGTTAGTTATCTCAGATAATTTAATAAATTTATTTTCTGTTTAAAATAGCCAGAATGAGTTCCATTGTTTGCAACAAAGTATCCTGATCTGAATATATATTTGTCTATAGAGAATCATACAAACATCTTTTAAAATACATGACTCCCACCAACATCACCACCTCTCTCTTCTCAGAAAGTAATTATTTATGTATTCATTCAATTGACAAAAAAAATGTATTGAGTACCTATAATGTTTGGAGCATAACACTAGGCATTGACAATATAGACATGGTCCTAGCCTGCTTTAGACATAGAGCTTATATCTACTTTCCTATATAGTTCCTATATCTACTTTCATATTGATGCCTGGGAATAATTTTTACTATAACATATATGTATGAGTGCATTTGATAACAATATTTTAATTAAATTGTTTTATTATAATCCACCTTGCAAGTTTTCATGTGTATATAAGAGAGCGTGAAATGGATTAACAGGAACATTTAGTGAGCTGCTGATATAGTAATGTTGTTTTCTAGGAAATCAAAAATCTGCATTGCTTCCTACTGCATAGAAGCCATTTTAACTTGGCTTGTGCCTCTTTCCAAAAGCATTTAAAATGGCTTTGATTTTATTTGCTGGGAAAAGAGAACACAGCTTAGAAGGATAATACACATCAGCAATTAGAATAGGGAGATTTTTATTTGTTTTGTATATTTATATATTTAAGAATATCCCATAAGTGGCACACCTTATTTTTTTGTGGCAATAAAATATCACTTCAATGAAAATTAGTGAAGAAATTAAGAACAGAAAGATGAGAAGGAGAAATAAGGGAAGGAAGGAAGGAACTTCATATTGTGCAGACTGGCCATGACCAAAAATTATATGAAATGTGGAAAAGTACCATCAGAATTAGGAAAAGAGAACAGGCCAGATCAGAAGAAGGCAATCATCTTACTTATACTAGCTAATAATTTGCATAAGAAATTTGGTGAGAAAAAGCTGGAAGTTTCTATCAAAATCTCACAATGTGTTTATAATTTGAGATTTGATGAGATTTAGGGGGATTTAACCAATGTATTGTATTTACCTATAAATAATGTTCTCTAACAACTTTTGCCACTAAGGCTGAGCCATGTCTTATCATATATAGCAAAGATGATATCATCCCTAGTCTGAGGGAATCAGTGCAGACCTTCAGATTGCCAGATGTGTGTAGAGAGAAGATTCTGAAATATCTTTAGATTCCTTCATATCAAAAGTCCAGCTGATTTAATCACAGAGTTTTACATAAGAGAAGTCTGTGCCAAAGAGAAAAAGGTGAAAAGCTCAACTCTTGTACTGAAGTAGTGGGAAGAAGAAAGTTGAAAGTAGAATGTGGGGCAGCCCGGGTGGCTCAGCGGTTTAGCGCCTGCCTTCGGCCCAGGGCATGATCCTGGAGTCCCAGAATCAAGTCCCACATCGGGCTCCCTTCTGCCTGTGTCTCTGCCTCTCTCTTTCTCTCTCTGTCTCTCATGAATAAATAAATAAAGTCTCAAAAAAAAAAAAAAAAGTAGAATGTGGGGCATTCTTCTATCCTTGTTTCCTCTTTCTTACAATGGAAATTCCAGTGGGGCCATGGTTGAAATATTCAAATTAATAAGTAGGAGATCAGGAGATAAGGAGAGATTAAAATAATGCAGGTGCTATCTTATCACCAGGGGGAAAGTAGCACAACTGGTAGCTAGATAGGTGAAGCCCCATATAGTATCCTGGCTCCTCATGCAATAGCATATAGAAGAAATTTAGAAGTTCTCATGTGCTCAGAAGAGAGTGCTGGGAAGCCCAGGCAATGGCAGAAGCCTTGAGTCGGTAGAAAGAGCCTGCCCGCCTGTGTCAAGGACTCCAAGGCTATGACAAATGACTGGGATCACTGGCTGGTGATCCTGCCACTGTGTCAGGCAGGATCAGTTTTATTTCAGACATCACTAGTCTGGGGGACCAACCAGAATAGCCACTTCACTTAGAAAGTACAAAATGTACAGCTTCTCTTTTTCACAACTAGGGAACAGGTGCCACGAAGCCTCCTCACTTATATACAAAATTTTGGAGGAGCAAGTAGAGGAGAGGTGACATCTGAAACAATGAAATTAAATTATTAGAGAGAGCACCTTTCTGTGTTTGCATACCATTTCCTTTTTCCTATAGATCACGAGATAGAGGCACCCAAGGAAGATTAGAATAAGAGAAAACCACAGAAATTAGTTTTATTTGCACATCTAAAAGTAATGAGTTTTTTTGCCATACTATAATTGTATGCAAGTGTGTTCCATAGAACGCATATGTTCCTCATTGTCAGTAACTAATTTATAGCATTTATAAAATCTCAAGGTAAAGAATTAATCACATAGTATTTTGTTTTTTGGTTTTTGGTTGGTTCTCCTTAAATATTGTTTATCAAAATGCTGACACTTGGAAGGAGAAAAATCAGATGAGTGGCACTTGCTAAAGAATGTTATCTTATCTAGGTTTACTTCAAATTGCTAAGATCGTAAACAAAAGTTTTAGTGGCCCCTCCTATATCCTATCCATTAGATGTTTCTTTGTCTAGCTATGTCTTTCTTTCATAAATTCCCAAGTCCCAAAGGAGCTCTTTAGTGGCTGCCATGATTATGGCTATCAGGATTAAGTTATCAATATTTTCATTCTCTAAAAAGCATTTAAAATATTATAGCCCTTTTTAGACAGTTAATATAGTGTGCATTGATTTTTACAACATGTCGTAAGTCAAACCACAGCTAAAAGTTCACTGTATCCTTACCAAAAATCAGTCAAAGGAAAGGTAATTGAATTAGCCTCCTCGTGACTTAACATGGCATGTCCATATTAACAAATTTGCCTTAATAGTGGAGTCATGCATTGTCCCCAGGACATGGGGTAATGATTTAATAAAATGAAACAGACAGAATAAGATCAATGACTAACATATGAATAGTTGTTTATGCCAATTGTTTGGTGTCGAGAAAGAGGCTGGAATTTAAGAGTCAGATAATCTGGATTTGAGTCCTTACATCTCCAGTTTTTTTTGTTTTTTTTTCCTTCATGTGACTTGGGTAAGTCATTTATTCTCTCCGAACTTCAATTTGTTCATTTGGACAAGGGAAGTCATAGCTCACAGGACTGTTGGAGCAATGTAAACCATAATTGGAGAACAGAGGCTCTGTGCAGTACTTTAAAATACTTCATGAAATATTCACGTGATTATGTTCATCCCACCCTTCCATCAAAGGAGAAGTGGTTCTGTTGTCCCAGGTGAGGAGAAAAGCTTTCTTCATTTTTATAGAATATTGATAAGCACTTCTTAATGGGGCTTTAAAAATTACATTATTCAAATGCCACTTTTTGTTGTAAAGATACATTTTGTCTGCATGACTCATGCATTATTTGAAAAAAAGCCATGACCATATAGTGAAAATGTTAAGTGCCCAACCCCTTTTCTTCACCAATCATTGGGAAAGGGTCTATTTATCAGAATATAGGAGAATGGGAAGAGATTTTAAAATGATGAAAAAATACAGAAGAAACTTGTTTATCTCTTTGAATTGGAAAATATGAAGCCATCTGGATTCTACAAGACTATTTTATTTTAACCAGACCTGGTTCTTCAAACATCTTACAGGCAATACCCTCTTCCCTGGTGCCTGACACACATTCTCAAGCCCATCTTCCACAATATTTTAATCACTTAATTTTCTTTCTTAAATCCCCAAAAGGGTTTCCAGTTACCTCTTGAATCAAGTTAAAATCTTATGATTATTCATAATGAATATTGCCCTCTTACCTCCCAAGTTGTACTGATTTCCTTTTAAAGATTGATTTACCCCTATGGGGAAAGTCACTCAAACGTTTTCCTATACCTGTCATACTTCTTTCCCCTTCTCAGATGATTTAGACACTGCTTTCACGCCTGGAATGACTGTTCTTATCCTCTATCAACTAAATTCTGCTCAAGGCCTATGATCTCCAAAACCTTTGTCAGACTATCCTCATTATTCACTCATGTCTCTCCAGCCCTTTATACATGGATGCATCTGGTAATATATGTTTATTCCTGTATTACCTATAGTATTCTGTGGATTTTTCCCACTTAGATTACATATGAGATACTCAGAGATGTAGAACAAAGTAGGAGGGGCTCCTGCTTTCTGAAGTTCACAGAAGTTTCCATGAGAGAAAAATCAGCTTTTAAAAACCTACCAGGTGGGATCCCTGGGTGGCGCAGCGGTTTGGCGCCTGCCTTTGGCCCAGGGCGCGATCCTGGAGACCCGGGATCGAATCCCACGTCGGGCTCCCGGTGCATGGAGCCTGCTTCTCCCTCTGCCTGTGTCTCTGCCTCTCTCTCTCTCTCTCTCTCTCTGTGACTATCATAAATAAATAAAAATTTAAAAAAAAATTTTTTTTTAAATAAATAAATAAAAACCTACCAGGTACCAAGAGTGGACAGCTATCTCCACATAATGCTAGTTTGTGAGGTCTATCCTGCTCAGCCCACCTACATCCTCTACTCTTTTGCTGGAAGGGGCCAAACATGGGTGAAGGGAAGCATGGAGAAGAAGGAGCATACTCCAGCCCCTTGTAGATGAACACAAGACCTTCATCCACAGAAGTCCAGCTGGAGAAGGGAAGGGACATTTAGAATGAAGTCAGACTCGAAGTTTTGATTACCACAAGGGATGGTCACTGGATAACTAAAAACTGAATTGAACAGTAAAACAGTAGCTAACTACTAATTACTGGATAGAGATTGTGTTTTTACCTTTTCTATATTTCCTAAGGGTAACCAGGAAATCATAAGGCTGCTCAAGTTTTTATACTAAGGCTGGAGAAGTCATATCCCTCTCTGAACCAGTTTAAAGATACTGTGGGAGAAAGAAATAAAGTATCTTTTGTAGCCAAGTCCTAACAAGTCCTGCTTGTATAACATGACATGATTTTTCCACTTTCAGTAGGATTTATCTTTATGATATAGGGTAAAGAAATGCACTGAAACTTTCCATTCTCTCCTACCTTATTCTTCGTGTGCCTGGAAGTGTCTATTTATCAGATATGTGACTTATGGTTAGAAGCTGAGAACTGAACCATTTTCAGCTGTAAAATCAATTCATACTCAATATTGGAATGAATTTCTGATTAAATGAACCCTGAGCTGAGCTGAGCTGAGCATCATTTACAAAGAAGTAATGCCAACATTTTTGTTTGTTTGTTTTAAAACCCAGTGAGAACTTCTGAACAGAAACCAACCCTATATTTTGAAAACCACTGAACCAGAATAAAACTAGAGCATCAGAATAGTTTCTGAAATAAACTTGAACCAAATTGATATTTTATTAGATCCAAGTCTCTGGTTAAGATAAAGTGTGTGGTCATGTAACAGAACAAAGTTAAATAGCCCACCCAGAGATTAACAATGTGGCCTTTCACTCATTAGTACCATATTTTAAAACTAAAACAACCGAGATGGTTTTCCACAAACCACTATAATATATACGAATAGAGAATTGAGGATCATTTTTTTTTTTTTTTTTAGGAAGGACGATTTGAGTCTAAAAAGGTCCAGTGATTTACCCAAGACCATGTAGAATGTCAAAGAGGTGGGATGTTTCAAACACAGTTTTCCTTTGGGTTTTGCCTAAGAAGGAACAGGCAGGCTCAAAGCTATAATCTAATTCATATAAAACTCATTAACTTTGGGAATACTTCAAGTTATTGACATTGATGGTTACCAGTGGTAGAGGCTGTCAAAAAGAGAATTTTCATTCTCTTTACCAAATGAGTAAAACCATTAAGGAAAGCTCTAGTGGTTCTTACCTAAACATAGTTAAATCAATGAGGATTCTTTTTCCCCTAAGAACAACTCAAAAAATGAGTAGCAATTTTTCTCCCAGATTAGTCGATTGGTATTATCTCCACCAGAAACTTAAATATTTCCACAGTGGACTGGCCTATCCATGTCAGAGTGTGTAACTTTATTCTTGCTGCCTATGAACTGGAACCATGGCCAGGTTTAGCTAGAGGGAGGTCTAGGTGTGCCATTGGCTTAGCCACATGGCCCCAGCCCTGACACATCCCTGCAAGGCTTCTGTGTCTGTGAATTACACTTGCCACTGTTTCTTTTATTAAAGGTAACAAAGTGTTACCTACATGTCCAAGGCATGTGACTATTTTTGTCATACTTCTTAGAAGCTGTCATTTTGGGACCTTTAAATATAAGAGATTTATCTTTTATTCTCATATTATATAAAAGCAAAATTGTTTTTAAAAGGTTATCCATTCATGCAAAACAGTGGCCCAGGTTGCTAATTAACAAAACGTTTGTGGTTTTTTTTTCCCCTCCAGAACATTTCAGAGTCTAATACCAAAGAGATGACTCCATCTTAAGTAATAAATCTCTTGAAGTTATAACTTTGCAAGTAGTGATTATTTAAATGGTCAAGAAGTAAGCATCTATGTGCCATTTTTTCTTTAATAACTGGCAATTAGGGGGTGCCTGGGTGGCTCAGTTGGTTAAGCATCTGCCTTCAACTCATATCATGATTTTGAGGTCCTGGGATCAAGCCCAGTGTCAGGCTCCCTGCTCAGCAAGGAGTCTGTTTGTCCTTCCTCCAATGCCCCTCGCCTCACTCATGCTCACTTTCTCTCTCTCTCTCTCAAATAAGAAAAATAAAATATTTTTTAAAAATTAAATAAATAAAACCTGGTAATTGTTAAACTATTTTGTAGACTTAAGAGGCTTCAGAGTGTCTATGAATTCCTATAGAAAAAGCTGCTACTCTTTGATAATAGAAAATGAACATTATCTAATCCTGAATGTTTGTATTGGTGTGATTATTAATAAATTCACTGAATATTTTTATTACTTTATTGCCTAATAGTTTACAAGTCTAAGTAATAGTACTATAGAATTTATCATTTTTTTCTTCAAATGCTCAAGTGGGATACATTCCTAATCTTATACAATGTTTTAGTAGTGATGCTTTCCATGTAAATCTCCTGGGCCATCGTTCTGTACCTATCTATAATCAACTCACATACAGGCCAGCTTTACATGTAGCTCAGGTATGCACCCACCTGAGTGTTATGACGTCAGGGGTTCCCAAATAGAGTCAACAGTACAAATTGCCTCCCCTTTCTTTCCATTTCCCACACTGTATATGTACAACTAACAATTTTCCTACCCAAGGGTAGTAGATATTATGTTGCTTGTCAAAGGAGGTCCACTTTCCATTAATTTGGGAGCCAGCTTGTTAAGTGTATTGTGTGCTCATCTAGTTCTCTTCTACATGCCTTTGCAGCTCAACTGTGGATTCAGGGATCAATTTTTCAGTAATTAGAAAGGAAATAAGGAGACCTGGATCAAGAAAATGCAACATCCATTTTCTCTATCTTATAGTCCCTTATTCCACCTGTGATCTCTAAGCCAGCCATTCTTGGGACATAGTTTCTTTCCTAACAGGAAATATATAAAAGCTAAAGCAAATTACAGGCTATGGAGAGAGCATTGGCTCAAATAAAGGGATTTCTTGGAACTGTCTTTTACTCATATGGTATAGACTCTGCCTGGGTTCCAATTTTCTGTTGCCTAATTTCTAATATTGTAAGGCCCAAACTCAGAGAATGGCATAATTGCTGTTTACTCTTAATCTTCAAAGTTGACCTTGTCCTTCAAAATGTACCAACACACATAAAATTTCAATCTAGTATCCACCACCCCTTGTAATTCCTATGATTATTACCTACCCCAGTCTCACCTATTTCTGAGACTTAACATTGCTTTCATGTTAGATTTATGGATATACATTCACACTGGAAGGTTTACATAGGTCCAGATATCTCTATCCATCCATCCATCCATCCATCCATCCATCCATCCATCCATAGTTTCTGACAGCTGCTGTTGATTCTGTACTCCCTTGTGTCCAGCCTCCTCAGCCTTACCCTTTATGTCTAGACTCCAAGCAACCTGTACTAGGTTAATCATAAATTTTTGGAGCAGTCAGTCCAGGGAAGAAAATATTCAGCTATAACAACACATACCAAATGAATAAAACATAACTCTTATTTTAATTTCTGCCTTTTAGAAGAGTACACTTGTTAACATAAATATATCTGTACATGATGGAATTTCAAGTACTATGACCCAAAAAAGTGTGAGAAATTTGGATCTCCACAAATAATGAACTTGAGGTCAGGGGACTGAGTCTTTTCTAAAGATTTGTGCTTTATCCTTGCTTTTAGGTCAGGCCATGGCCAGCAGCACTATTCATACCCTGTCCTGTGCCAGATAAACAAACATGGGATCCAGTATAAGCTGTGTGTGAAGGGTATTCAGGCTTTGATTCTTACTAAAGTACAAATATTCTTGGGAAAAGTGACCACTTAAACTTGTATCAGCTATTTCATGCTTTTTGGTCAGAGTTTCTATTTTTGTTCTCATAGCCAGGGGAAGAATAAATAGATTTAACACTTGGGATCAGTGGAGAGATAAGGGTTTAGAAAGAAGAAGCTGAGGCAACTAGCAGTAAGCTTAGCCTACTTTAAAACCTTTCAGAAGGTTGGTTTGAGTTGTAGTAATAAATTATTTGGAAATGGTTAACCAAATACTATTCTGAATCTACATGAGTCAGTGGTTGAGGGGAGAAGACTTCCAGGGAATCATAAGCATGGCAGAGAAAACTGCTTTCTGGTCCTTTCTGCAGTCATGGCAAAAATAAATAGCTTGCAATTATTTTTTTTTTAATCTGTAAATCAATTAATTCAATTTAATGGTATTCTTTTCAGCTGCATCTAGATTAATTCTGGAAAGTAATTTCTGAGGTGTAACATTGACATTTTTAATTTGTTTATCAATTTGAGATAATTTAATAAAGAACTAGGAATTGTTTTCCTAATTGACTTTTTAATAGTCAAATAATTAGGAAATAGTGTATCCAATTTTAATAGTGTATCCTATTTGATTAGTCATCAATACGAACTGACCATTTATTTACCTTGCTTCTTTTGATAATCCCATTCTGGTGGCTAAATATTTCTTTATTTTTTCTTGTTACCATTTAGGTTTTTACTAATTCATAAGCATTGGATCATGTTATTATCTCCATTTTTTGTCAAAAGGATTCCATTCTTTAGGAATATTGCCTCCTCTTCCTCTCTTTCTCTCTTTTTTAACACATACACACACACACACACACACACACACACACACACATTGCGAAGTCAATAACTAACTGCCAATAATCCTATGGTTAACAGATCCTGACAATGCAGCTGTGTTAATAACCTTATGAACACTTACACCAACTCACACAAGACAAACTGTTATTTTTTTGTGCTGTAGCATGTGGCTTAACATCTTAAGAAGATTGTTATCATAAAGATAATAAATTATATTGCTATGATATTTCACATCATCTTATTCATTCTCACTATAACCCAGTGATATACACAGTGCAAACAATATCATTATTTACAAGCATGTATGTGTGCTCATGTTTGTGCTCACAGACACATGTACAGAATATTTCACCCAAGTTTATTCAGTTACATAATCGCAGTACAGGGATTCCAATCAAGTTCTCCTGACTTCCATTCCTATAAATTATTTATATATATATATATATCCAATTTTCAGCAGCATTTTTATTGTGGATATTATCCAAAAGATATACAAGTATAACACACTCTATAAAAAATATGTATATGGGTGCCCAAGTGGTGCGGTTGGTTGAGCATCTGATATATCCAATTGGATATATCCAATTTTCAGCAGCATTTTTATTGTGGATATTATCCAAAAGATATACAAGTATAACACACTCTATAAAAAATATGTATATGGGTGCCCAAGTGGTGCGGTTGGTTGAGCATCTGATCTTGGTTTCACCTCAGGTCGTGATCTCAGGGTCCTGAGATGGAGCCAGGTGTCTGGTTTTACCTCAGTGGGCAGTCTGGGATTCTTTCTCTCCCTCTGTTCCTCCTCTCTGTGCAGTCTTTCACATAAGAACAAAAAAAAATATATATATATATATTTATATAACTTTACAAAACTAATTTATTCTGAAATATATTTGCTGAGTTTAATATAATAATGTCATTTTAAATGTGAATAATTTCTCTCTAATTTATTTTTTGCAACAACAACAAAAAATTGACTTTTTCACAGGAATTTTAAGAGTAGGACTTAATCATTTATTTTCTGCTTGAATTTCACATACATTTGATACTGAAAATGAGTTGTGGGTTAATATAATCATAGAGATATTTTAGGACACAAAAATAAAGTGTATTCTTGATTTTCTACTTGACCTCACCTACCATACTTAACCTTTCTGTTGAAACTTCCTCCATCTGCAAAAAATTCTGCATAATTATACCATCTTATTATCTCATCAGTATGCAGGAATTCTAAGTTCTTTTGGAAATAAGAGAATACCACAAACACTATGACTCACCATACCCCAAATCAGGGTGGTAAGATTCTTCATGGCTTTCTAGGGGTGGCAAAAATGTGAAATTATTGGAGATAATTCAAGATGGCACCATATGAAGATTCTTAACTCACTGCCTTCCATGGATATAAATCTATAGCTGCATATGAAATAATTCCCTCTGAAAAACACCTGAAAACTGGCCAAACAGCTCTTCCACAATAAAAGGTAAAAATGAAACACCAAGAACGGTAGGAGAGACAGAGATGCAGTCTTGCCATAAACCCCACCCCCAGGATGGTGACCCATAGGTGGGAAGAATCTTACAAATATGGGTTCTTCCTGAGGGTCAAGGAATTTGTGCCCCACATCTGGCACCCCAACTCTTGGCATCTGCATTAGAGATATGGGCCCTCAGAACATCTGGCATTGAAAAGCAATGGGGCTTATGTCTAGGAGAACCAAAAGGCTATAGGAAATGGAGAGTCCACTCTTAAAGGGCTCACTGGAAGACCCACTCGCCCCAGGACTCAGCTCCAAAAGCAGCAGTTTGAAAAGCACCTAGAACATATGTGAATGAATTTTAAAGAATCTGCTGGAGTGACAGGAGCCTGTTAACACCCTCTGAGGACTGGAGTGCTGGGAGGCAACATTTTGGGGTTTTCCCTTTATGGGGTAGGACCAGCAACGGTAGTACAAACTCCTTCCTTTGGGCTGCCCCTGTGGCCACAGTGAAACTAGCAGGAGATATACACAATTCACATGCATGCGATCCAGCTCATATCTATTGGAATGTCTATTATCAAAAGGACAAGAAATAACAAGTGTTGGCAAAGATATGGAGAAAAGGGAACCCATATTTTCTGGTGGTATAAACTGCAGTAATGTCAGGACAGTCATTATGGAAAAGAGTTTGGAGATTCCTCAAAAAATTAAAAATAAAACTACCATGTGATCCAGCAATTCCCCTTCTGCATGTTTAGTCCATGAAAATGAAACCACTGATTAGAAAAGATGTATGTACCCTTATGTTCATTGCAGCATTATTTACAATAGCCAAATATGGAAACAACCTAAGTATCCACTGATGAGTGAATGAATAAAGAACATGTGGTACGTATACAATGGGATATTATTCAACCATAAAAAAAGAAAGACATCTTGTGATCTGCCATTACACAGTTGGATGTTGAGGGCATTGTGTTAAGGGAAACAAGTCAGACACAGAAAGACAAACACCCTATGACTTCACTTCCATGTGAATGTTAAAAAACAAAATCAACCAACAATCAAAACAAGACTTACAGATACAGAGAACACATTGGCGGTTGCCAGAGGGGAGCAAAATGAATGAAAGGAATCAAGAAGTATAAACTTCCAGTTATAAAATAAATAAGGCATGGTGACAACAATCAGTAATAGTGTATTACAAATTTAAAAGATGCTATGAAAATAAACCTTAAAAGCTCCATCACAAGGAAAAGAAATGTAACATTTAATGGTGACAGGAGGTAACTAGTCTTCTTGTGGTGATCATTTCGCTTTTATACAAATGGTGAATTGTACACCTGAAATTATTATAAGGTGGCATGTTAGAAACCCTTAAAAAATCCTGACATTATTGCAGTTACCACCACCATCAATGCAAAAAGTTCACTCATAGATGGTGTCACTCTTTCCCAGAAAGCCAAAAATTAGCCTCAGAATTCTTCTTTTTAACATAGCACTGCAAGCAACCACTACAAAATTGGGGCTCTGGATCTTCACATCTCAGAGCACGGCCTGAAGAGCAGCAGTATTGCCCAAGTGCTTGTTAGAAATGTAGAACTTTAGGCCCTGTGCTAGATCTACTGATTCATAATCTTTTTTAAAAAAATTTATTTATTTATTTATTTATTTATTTATTTATTTGAGAGGGAGCATGCATACATGAGCGAGGGGAGGTACTGGGGGGAAGGACAGAGGGAGGGAGGAAGGCAGACTCCCCCTGAGCAGAGAGCCTGACATGGACTCAATCCCAGGACCCTGAGATCATGACCTGAGCTGAAGGCAGATGCTTAACCAACTGAGCCACTCAGGTGCCCCCTGATTCAGAATCTCTAGTAACCAAGATTCCTAAGTAGTCCCGAAGCGCTTTAAGGGTTGAGAAGCATTCTCTATATGAAATATGTATTCTATTCTTAAACACTTCCATGGCTGGGCCCTCTGAGAAATGTGTCAGAGGGGATGAATCCATGCCATCTTCTGATTGGTAGCTATTTATTGCACATGAGTTGTAGATAATCATAATCCTCAAGACCTCCATGATCTCTCCATCTAATTTTGATAGAAAAGAAAATGGCAAAAGGGAACCTCACTCTTGGTCCCTCCTGGAACTTTGCAACCTTCCTAGACTGTGTTGCCCATTTGGGGTAACTGACAGCTCTCACTCTCTTTGCTGCACAAGAAAGCACTTGAACTTGACACAGTTCTGGCTGCCTCTCTTATGTACAGAAACACTAATGGTTAAATCACAAACATCTTTTAAAAAATTTAATTCTGTTGCAAGATGAATTAGGATCTAAACTTAGCTCCAAATGGAATTAAAACGGGGGTGTTTCTTTTCAAACCGTCAGTTTGTTTATTCAGTGGCTTCGGCTCTGAGTAGTATCACCTTCAAAGAGAAAAGCAATTCTAGGTTAGAGCTGCCAGTTCCCATGAAGCAACCCTAGGGGCCAGGATGCTCCAGGTCCTGATTTGTTTGTGTGGTGTAAACTTATATTTATACAGTAACACATACATAATACATACCCGACATCTTCCATTAACTTAAAAAGTCAAATGGGTTAACAACTTTTCCAAGAGCCATTCCCTCTTCTAACCAAATTTCCAGCTCTTTCTAAAATTACCTTTTGGGCTTCATGGTACATTTTTAGTTATTCTGGAAGTTTTCTGATTAGCGTATGAGAATGTTTCAGATCCTAGGAGATGTTTCTGGGCTCTCCTCATCATCATTCTGGGATGATTTCACTTATCACAATGGATCTCTGTCTAAATAATGAGGCAGCAAACAAAATTTGTTGAGTTTAATTTCATTTGAAGTAGCATAAGTACAAGTATTAATGGACAAAATACATTTTTTTTCTGCTGCAAAAGAAATAACCCCTTTTGCATTTGAAAACTTTCTTTTTTGGCATCACCCTCCCTCCTACCATGTATCTATTGTGTTGCATCTTTGTAAATCAGAGTACAGGTTTTTCCAGGATTATCTAACTATCATGGTGGTGACATCAATACTTACAAAGAGTTTTAAAGGAAGCTTCTGAATAAAGTTCGCAATGTGGGGAGTAAGTGTTGAGGGACATCACCCTCCATAACAACCTGGTTGGACCCTGGTGTGCTGTGAGCTCAGAGAAAACAGTAGAAAAGCCTATAGAGAGTGAGACCAAGGACTCTTTAGTATCCTTCTCCATATGTACACTTTGGGATCATTAAATGATTCTGATACAGGAGAATGGGTATAGGTGTTCCCCAAATTCTTTCTTTTCATACCTGTAGCAGGGGCAAACGCACAAAGTCAAAACAGCTCCTTAGCTGGCCATATTGTAAATTTTAGGACATTTGAGTACATCTGATTGAGGACATCTGATCACAAAGTAATATTCATCGCCAAATCCCTTCTCTGAACAATTCCTTTGCCCTAGCAGAATGTCATGATGCGGATAAGAAGCATGTGTTAACTGACCAAAAAAAATTTTTTTGGCTCAGTTTGATTTGGAGAATGAAAGCCTTATAACCCCATGTTTCATTAAAAACAGTTACATTTGAAAAAGCAAATTGGTTAAGGTTTAACTTGTTCAACTAACAATCAAGAGAGGAAAATGTGGTTAGCTGCGTAATTTTCATGATGCTGTGTTGACCAAGAGTTTGCAGATTATTTTTTCCAAGCATTTTCTGAATATAAAACAATGACAGTCAACAATGTGTTCTCTCTTTTAATGTCGAAAAGTAAAGAATACAAGCCCATTGTGCTGGTAACTTATCTCAGGTATTTTGCCCAGGAACAAAATTCCTGAAAAAAGTTACAAAGCAAATCTTCATCTTCAAATTTGGATTATTTCTTTGGAGACTTGATTTTTTTAGCCATATGTACAGGGGTTCGATCAGGGCCAGGTGGCAACCATTTTTAAATATTGCTCTATTTGGAATAACTGGCTAGTCTGTAAGCTTCACAATAATGGAAATCTCATCTTTGGTTTTTGTTTCCTAACCCTCAGTACTTAGCAGTTTCTGGCATAATACTATATTCTCAACAAAGATCTAGTGAATGAATCAATGAATAATGATTATTTAATAAATGCCTAGGACCAAGCTGATGGTTCACAATAGGAATCAGCAAACATTTTTTCTATAAAGCCAAATGATAAATATTTTGTGCTTTATAGATCATTGTCATAACTACTCAACTCTGCCATTGTAGTAAAGTATCCATGGACAATATATAAACGAATACACATAGAGTGTTCCAATAAAACTTTACTTACAAAAACAGCCATTGGACTGTATTTGGCCCATGGACCATCATTTGCCTACCTGTGGTTTCTAGGATACAATGTCCTCCAGCTTTAGGGTCAGTTATTCTATCCTTTACTTTGTTTTCTTTCCCTTGACCTTCATAAATTATATGTCTGTACTCATACATATCTTCATATTTATTGAGTAAAACACAATTCTAGGGCTGTGGACTATATCTAAATATATAAAATATGCTTTCTGAATTCAAGGAACTTTGAGTAGAAAAGTTCCTCTTCCAATCTCATTAATCAGATAAGTCATTCCTCACTCCAGAGTCAGGGTTATAAAAAGTCAGAGTTACACCTACCACATATCAATTGATAAGAAACTATAAGATGAAACTAAGGATGTATTTACACCCTAAAATACCTAAAACATGTTTTCTTTCTTTTTTTTTTTTTAATTTTTAAGTGGACTTTCTATGAAAATATAAAATCCATATGGAAGTAGGTTGCAGTCATAAGTAGAATTTTCATCCTGTAAACAGCACCTAAATCAAGAATATAACTTTACTAGAATCCCCAAAGCCCTTCATACCCTTTTCCAGACATTGTACTGTAACCCTCCCACCCTCCACCAAATTAGCCATTTTTGGGACCTTAACTACATAGCCTTATTTATTTATGACATACATCTTTTAAGATGCTACCAGGGAATCCAGATGTTATAAAATTTGTTTGGGGAATATAACCCCATCATTCTTTTCGGGCACGTACTTCAGTTGAGAATGACTCCATTTTCATGAAACCCAGGAAGATTCTGCAATGTTTACCAAAGCAATCAATGTATTGTTATTTCAGGCTCCGTGTGTTTCAGAATAAGCAGAGAAGTGGCTTCTCTCTGGTTGGACTGGGAATAATGAGGATGGGATTCTGAAGCTCCCAGGGGTCACCACACAGTCTCAGGATACAGTCAACTCCAAGGGTCTCTGAATTTAGCTTCCTTTAAACGAACTCTGCTTCTGTTGTGTTTAGTTTAGTGAGTCAATAAATACTCCCCTCCAGCTTTTCTAGGCTTTAAGTAGCATAGACTGGGAGCAAAGTTTCTAAGACAGAGGATCAGGCCAGGGTTTTCTTATTATGGTATAATTAGGAAAAAAATTGAACATAGATCTAACTTTTAAGAATAAGAATAAATAGAAGAAAGTGGAAAGAACAAAGACCCAGGAAGGAAAACACAAAGCACTTGTATTCAAAGATTTAGAAGGAAAACCAGAGAAGTATAGTGACACAGATGCTGAATGACTGAATTCAAGTCTTCTTCGAGGGTGCCACATGTTGCAAAGAGGTAAAATATACCATGAAACTCATGGAAATACATTTGCTTGTTAATATCAACTGCGCACTACTGTGTGCCAGACGTTCTAATAGGTGCTGGAGATACACCAAGAAATAATCGAAACCTAGATCTTACCCTTGTGGGGCTTATATTTCAGTCAGATCAGAAAAATCCTTAGATATGATCTTATGGAATAGTCCTATAGAGACCTGACACACATTTCCAAGAACACTGGGAGCAAATGAAAGTTAGCAAAGAAGTGGAGACGGCACATCGCTTGTCACTAGGGCTTACTACACTACTCACTGATAACCCCGTCACCATTTTTATGTTAGTTTTCTTTAATCATACTCATTTCCTTTTAAATGACACCATGGAAGCATAAATATTTATTATTTTGGCTATTTCTCTTTAAAAGCATTTCATTCCAATGGATCTATCAGCATGTTGACTTTATTTAGTACCATTGTGTGGGAACGTCTCATGTCTTTCCCACTGCCCTTTATCCAGGGCCCACAGCAGCTAGCACGAAGTCCAGATGGTTCTCCCACCCTGCTTGTGAATAGCACTACTGACATGAATAATGCTCTCAAGTTGTGACTTTTAAAATAGACTCACGTGTGATGAACACACAGGAGATGACTCTCCTAATCCTAAATTTCTTCTCGGATTTCCAGGAATCTGGGAAGGCTCTTGTTTTTTGTGAAGGTTGAGTGGGAGAAAAGAGAATACATACGTTTCTGTTGTTCATCCCAGGAGGTAAAAAGATCAACAGAACTGTCTTTGATAATTACATACAGGTCAATCTTCAATTGCATCATAAACATGTTGGCAGGTAACATTTTAGTTGTCTACTGGTCCAAGGGGCCTCTTGTTGCTGTTACTGACCACCTAAATTTTATAAATGGACACCTAAGCAGGGGAGTAAGAGCTAGGTGAATAGATTTTATCATTCACGACATATCTACACTCCAGTTCAAAAGTACATTTGAGACAGTATAGGGAGACCACAGAAGAGCTTCTGCTGTATCTTATAGGTGGTGACTATATTATTCAAATAGATACCTAATTACTGTATACGAGATATGTTAATTATCAATTTCTAAGGAAGCAAAGTGCAATAAAGATACATTAAAACTCAGTTAAACCTGATTTACTCACTGATGATTTAGAGGTGACTCAAAGATACAGAGTTACTGAATTAGGAGATGACTCAGGATAAAGTATCTTTATTTTGAACTTCATTTAGTTTATACTCTATAGATGAGGAGAAGTGATTATTCTCTAAATGATAGAATGACAGGTAATCCAGCATTTGCTATGGATCTTGAAATCTATACATCCAGCTACGTCAGAGACAATATTCCAAAATGCCAATAAACTTTTTGGAAGTTTTCAACCTTTGATGATTCATCTAAGCCAATTTTAAGTTTAGTTGACTAGAAATTTCCAGCTCATCTAGTTCACAATTAATAATTAGTGCTATTTGGCTGGAAACAAAACATTATTACCAATAAATATGAATTAACAGAGACTGTATACCCTAATTAAGACAGACTAAAACAAAAAAGCTAAATGACACAAAACAAAATTTGAATGTTAGATGATTGTTAATCTTGGCTTATCTTGTTCCCTTATTGTAGGTTATATAGATTTTGCATACGTAGATTATTCTTCCATGTTTTTTTGTTTTTGTTTTTGTTTTGTTCATTTTTGCTTGGTTCTCTTTGCAAGTAGAATGGATTAAAATATTCTCAATGTACAACTAATATAATGGAGTTAGGGTCCAGGCTTAAACCCCAAATCTGTGACCTTAATACACCTGGAGGCCTGTTAAAGTAGCTTACCATAAGTCTATTTGTATGAGAACCTAAGAGATCCCTACAAGAGATATACCCAGAGGAAAGGTGCCTTAGTGGAGGGGTAAACTGAGTCCACAGTGAACACTGAGCACAGTGACTGTCATTTATTTTGTTTTTTTTTTTAAAGAGTTATTTATTTATTTTATTTATTTTTTATTTTTATTTTTTTAATAATAAATTTATTTTTTATTGGTGTTCAATTTGCCAACATACAGAATAACACCCAGTGCTCATCCCGTCAAGTGCCCCCCTCAGTGCCTGCCACCCAGTCACCCCCACCCCCCACCCTCCTCCCCTTCCACTATCCCTAGTTTATTTCCCAGAGTTAGGACTCTTCCATGTTCTGTCTCCCTTTCTGATATTTCCTACCCATTTCTTCTCCTTTCCCCTCTATTCCCTTTCACTATTATTTATATTCCCCAAATGAATGAGACCATATAATGTTTGCCCTTCTTTGATTGACTTACTTCACTCAGCATAATACCCTCCAGTTCCATCCACATTGAAGCAAATGGTGGGTATTTGTCATTTCTAATGGCTGAGGAATATTCCATTGTATACATAAACCACATCTTCTTTATCCATTCATCTTTTGATGGACACCAAGGCTCCTTCCACAGTTTGGCTATCGTGGCCATTGCTGCTAGAAACATCGGGGTGCAGGTGTCCCGGAGTTTCATTGCATCTGTATCTTTGGGGTAAATCCCCAACAGTGCAATTGCTGGGTCATAGGGCAGGTCTATTTGAACTCTTTGAGGAACCTCCACACAGTTTTCCAGAGTGGCTGCACCAGTTCACATTCCCACCAACAGTGTAAGAGGGTTTCCTTTTCTCCGCATCCTCTCCAACATTTGTTGTTTCCTGCCTTGTTAATTGTCCCCATTCTCACTGGTGTGAGGTGGTATCTCATTGCGGTTTTGATTTGTGTGGAACCAGAAAAGACCCCGAATAGCCAGGGGAATTTTAAAAAAGAAAACCAAAGAAAACTTTGACTCAGGGCAGCCCCGGTGGCGCCTCGGTTTAGCCTGAGCCTGGGGTGTGATCCTGGAGACCCGGGATCGAGTCCCACATCGGGTTTTCTGCGTGGAGCCTGCTTCTCCCTCCACCTGTGGTCTCTGCCTCTCTCTTGCTCTCTCTGAATGAATAAATAAATCTTTAAAAAAAAGAACAGAAAAGAAAGACAAATAAAGAAGAAAAAGAAAAAGAAAAGGAAAGAAAAGAAAGAAAAGAAAAAAAGACGCAGAAGAAAAGAAAGAAAGAACCTCCAGAAAGACAACTCCCTCACGCCCCGACCTCCATCCCCGAACACGACCCCGAAGACAACGAAAAGAAAAACAAAAAAAGAAAAAAGAAAACTTTGACTCAGCAGATAGCAGAGTTTAGATTAGGAGGAAGGGGTAGTGACTTCTGCTACTTGAAGCCGGGGGCATCACAATGCCAGATTTTGGGTTGTACTACAAAGCTATGGTCATCAAGACAGTGTGGTACTGGCACAAAAACAGACACATAGATCAATGGAACAGAATAGAGAACCCAGAAGTGGACCCTCAACTTTATGGTCAACTAATATTCGATAAAGGAGCAAAGACTATCCACTGGAAGAAAGACAGTCTCTTCAATAAATGGTGCTGGGAAAATTGGACATCCACGTGCAGAAGAATGAAACTAGACCACTCTCTTTCACCATACACAACGATAAACTCAAAATGGATGAAAGATCTAAATGTGAGACAAGATTCCATCAAAATCCTAGAGGAGAATACAGGCAACACCCTTTTTGAACTCGGCCACAGTAACTTCTTGCAAGATACATCCACGAAGGCAAAAGAAACAAAAGCAAAAATGAACTATTGGGACTTTATCAAGATAAGAAGCTTTTGCACAGCAAAGGATACAGTCAACAAAACTCAAAGACAACCTACAGAATGGGAGAAGATATTTGCAAATGACATATCAGATAAAGGGCTAGTTTCCAAGATCTATAAAGAACTTATTAAACTCAACACCAAAGAAACAAACAATCCAATCATGAAATGGGCAAAAGACATGAACAGAAATCTTATGGAGGAAGACATAGACATGGCCAACAACCACATGAGAAAATGTTCTGCATCTCTTGCCATCAGGGAAATATTTATTTATTTTAGAGAGAGAACATAAGCAGGAGGGACAGAGGGAGAAGGAGGGAGAATCTCAAGCAGACTCTGCCCTAAGCACAGAACCCAGTGCAGGGCTCAATCTCACAACCCTGAGATTATGACCTGAGCTGAAACCAAGAATCAGATGCTTAACTGACTGAGCCACCCAGGCGTCCCCACTGTCATTTGCTGTTTATACAACAAAGCCCCAAGAAGTCCTGGGCAAAAACGAAGGTTGAACAGAATGAAGGGAACTGATTTCACTCAAATCTCCATGAGTTATTGGGAATGCAAGACAGCTCTCTTTTTGCAGTATGAAAAGGGAAAGAAGGATTCATCACATTTTGGGATCTACAATAGCTCAATTGTGCTACTTCCTGAGCTCCAGAAGTAAGAGTGGTGCCCAATACCCACCATGTCAGACTTTACCAGCAATGGCATTGAAAGGGTCGCATTGAGGCCCCATCACAACACAGTGGCTTCAGAATCACAAAGCAATCTGACATCAAAGACAGTGGACAGTGTTGAATGCAAAAGACCCAGATTTGACTCAGCAGATAGCAGAGTTTAGATTAGGAGGAAGGGTTAGTGACTTCTGCTATTTGAGGTTCTCAGAGATAATAGGCTTGGGGCACTTGGCCGTACCATTTTAATCTCAAAACAGAGCACCAGGGTGAGCCAAAGAAATCTTATATTGTTGGTAATGTAATTTAATTTCATATATCTCAGAGCCTCCACAGCTTCATCCAAATTAGACTCCTAACATGCATCTATAAAGCCAGAAGATCAGAGAGGAGAACAGCATGGTTTCTTAAGTGCTCCATTTTCCAAGAAAATACAAGGCTATCTCTCCTTAATGATTTGTAATTAAAATCATTCAGGTAATTATATTTAATGAATAATATCTCTCTTCACCTCAAGGCATCCTGAATGAGTCAGAAGATAAATATACTTGCGTTTGTGTGTGCGCACACCCCTCTCTCCCCACCTTTCCCTTTGTCTCCTGTCCCTCCACCCCTTCAAGGAATAAGAGATTCCATTATTGGAAGCAGATGAGTCAAAGCCCCTGGGTGGATAGACAGACGTGCAGTTAAGGGGGCCCTTGTCTGGAAAATTAGACAGCCGCCAGTTCTGTGTTTATGAGATTGCTTTCCCTCACGTGACTGTTAGACAAGCCTATTCACCTGTTAACCTCTATACTCTGTGCCTTAAAGATCACTGTCAAAACTCACCAGGCAGCACTTGATATGTGGAACCAGATTTGCCCTGGCTCCTCTGTAAGAGTCTTCAATCCATACCTTTTCCAGTTTGCCTTGCACCCCCGTTCCTTCATCACTGCTTTAGGACACCAGCATTCAGCAGCCTACCAGACACACATTTTCCCTAAGAAACCACATAGAATGAGACCATAAAAGAAATGCAAAGCATATCCTGATCCCCTGAGTCCACCAAATGATTTCATGAGCCTCCTGTAGATTTGTTTAGACCCACATTGATCTTTCTGGGACCTGAAGCTCTAAGCCAATGTCTCTGGCCAATGGGTACTGCAAAATCCTTTTTAAGTGTGTGCACACTCCACTGCAGAAAGAGCCTTGCCTTTCTAACGAGATCTGAACTATTACTTTTCAAACCTTTGAGACCCAGATGTTTTCATGGGCCAAGAGCCGTTTTCTAAATTCAAAGGAGAGCTGGTGCTTTTACGGAGCTGAGTAGTGGCAGATGTCCAGCACGACTCATGTGGTGAGTTCACTGTATTGTGATTTATAAAATGTCCCCAATAAAACTTAAAAAAAATAAAAAATGAAAAATCTGTTCCTTATTTACCCTACAGTGGAAAAAAAAGCACCATAATGCATTTCTAAGAATGCTTAATTTTATGTGTGTGATCATAATCATTTAAACTCTTGCTAGCATTTTTCCAGAAGCATTTTCTCTTAGAAGAGCCAAAACATTTTCCCCATCTTGATTGTCACAAGCAAAAACTAATAAATAATTTCTTCTATTAGAAGCCTGAAGGGCATTTAACTACGTGGCATACATTTTAAGAGAAATTTGAAAGATTATTTTTTTAATTCAGATTTTCCAAGAAAAAATGAAAGTGTATTACATTTAAATTAATATTGGAAATCATAACAGTTGGGGAGGAAGGACAAAGGGAATTCAGTTTGCTTTTCTCCCAGTTTTATATGTAAATTACTATATATATTTTTTAAAAGAATAAGTATCCAGTGTACACATGAGTTAGTAATTTTTATATTGCTAAAAGAAACTAGCTTTCTTTGGATTATCCAAAAACAATAACATGAAACTGATAAAGACAGAGACTTTGGGTCAGGGCAGAGGCAGAACAGAGAAGGACAGGAAGGAAGGAAGAACGAATAGATATCCCATTGGCTCTTTTCTGAAAGCAACTAAGTTCCCTAGAGGAGCTCTGGCTATAAAAGAGAATGACCAACCACTGAGCAATGAAATGTTAACTTATCATCAGGCTAAAGTAAACTGAAGGCTTGGAAATTTTCAGGAAAAAAAAATGTAACAGCAAGGCACTCTTGCAGACTTTACTTAACCAATATTGGATCTTGGTATTTGAATTTTAAGTGTGATATATTTCCTTCAGTTTTGTTGGATACTCAGAGTTTTCCACCCTTTTTTTGGGATGTAGAACAAATTGGAAACAAAACCAAGTCTACTTAATGCTGATATGTGGGATAGATAAGAAGAAGGCTATTGTGAAAATTCTTCTAAGATATATCTAAGACAGTGTTCTCAACAGGGGAGTTCTTGCACCATGGAGGATATTTGGTAATGTCTGGAGATATTTTTAATTGTCACAATTTGGGGCTGCCACTGGCATCTAGTAGGTAGAGGCTAGGGATGCTGCTAGACATCATATAATACACAGGATAGCCCCTTGCAACAAAGAACCATCTGCCCCAAAATATCAATATACCACTGTTGAGAAGCCCTAGTGTTGGAGGGCAAAAATGTTGATTATTACAACAGTGTCAAGATGCAAGGTCAAAGTCACATTAAGCAATCCTTTTCTCAAATGAGTCAGAGTACCAACTATCAAGACAATTGAGTGATGCTCTCACCTTGGCAAATGTGCGTGCTACTTCTTAAGTAACAAATCAGCTGCAGCTCTCCATGATGGAGAGCCTAAACTGGCATCAAGGGCCCACCATTATCAACTGCCCATGGGACAAGAACCTACCCCCTGCCATTAGGAATGAGCAATGTTCAGGTCAAAGAGTATTTTGAGTAGTACTTAGGCCAAGGCCAAAGCACTCGGTTGGCAGAGTTACAAAAAGGACAGGAGGAGAAAAAGCCTTAGGAATTTCTTGATGGGGAAAGAGTGGGGATGGTATAAGACTACAAGCTTTCATAGGTCTTTGGGAAGATGGGGGGAGGATGACATAGAGATATTTGGACACAGGGGCATATCACTTGGGACCTTCCCTTGGAGTCACTCATTTTGAAAGCCTGGAGTTTGTAAGACTTCTTTCCTTGTATGGTAGCAAAGAACAATTCATGTGAAATTGCAAACCATGTTCATCCTCCTTTGTGCTGGTTTTGGAATAAAACACTCTGAGTAAAAGTAAATTTCACATCCAGGACTGGGGAGAACCAGCAAGGAAGGGAAGTCCTTGAGGATGGATTGTGACCATTTGCCTATGTCACTGCAAAGGTCCTCATCCCAGCCCCTTTAGCAATGACTGGAGGTTCTTGGCAGAGATGGTAGGACCTACAGACCAAGGACAGCAGACAGTGATCCTTCTGGAGAGGCAATATGAACCATTTCCCTCAGTTCTGATTACTCTCCCCAAAATGCTTTAGCAAGGGAAAAGCAAGGGGCTATGCCTCACCTTGAGTAACAAGGGACTAAGTTGTATAAATTGATCATTCAGGAAATTCTGCACATGATCACAAAAATCACAAATTCCCAACACAGGATGAATTTTTATGGCAGTTTGAACACTCTGTATTAACATCATTCTGAACTTTGTCTCCTTCTTGATTGCTTAGTTCCTTTTCCTCGAAAAACTGTTTCAGTCTGGGTGCCTGGGTGGCTCAGTAGGTTAAGCACCGGACTCTTGGTTTCAGTTCAGGTCATGATCTCAGGTCGTGAGATGGAGCCCCACATTAGGCTTCTCACTGGGCATGGAGACTGCTTGAGATTCTCTCTGTCTCTCTGCCCACCTATACACGCTCCCCCCACCCCACTGCCATGCTCTTGCTCTATCTGAAAAAAAGAAAGAAAAGGAAAACTGTTCATGTGACTTCGTCAGTCATATACACAAAGTCCAAGGCTTAATATGAAACCACTTTCTTTATTTTCCTGATAGTCCATTTGGAATCATAGTATTTAAAGCCAGAAGGGGGGCCCCTGAGAGTGGCTCAGCTGGTTAAGCAACCGAATATTGGTTTCATCTCTGATCATGATCTCAGGGTCATGAGACCAAGCCTCCCATTTGGCTCCACTCAGTACTGAGTTGGCTTGTTCCTCTCCTTCTGTTCCTCCTCTCTCTCTCTCTCTCTCTCTCTCTCAAATAAATAAATAAATAAAATCTTAAAAAAAATAAAGCTGGAAGGAAATTTGAAGACTGTATGGTGACAGGAAAATGAAGTTGTGAGGACCCTGAAAGTCAAGTGTGTTACCCAAGAAAATGCTGAGTCCTGCTCTCTTTTTCACTCCTGACTTTCTGATCTGTGGGTCCATTTTCTCATCTAAGAATAAATCATTATGAGAGGAGTGACATAATCAACTTAAGTTTCAGATCAGGGAAGCCATTATTGTCCTTCCATATTCTTCCATGTTGAAACATTTAATTTAATTATACCTGTGTGGTAAACATAAACTCTATTTCATCATTTACTGATCTTAAGTTTCTTACACTGATCCCTCAAAAATGAATGAACTGAACCCAGCACATCAAGTTTAGCAAGCACCTTAGAAAAGGTTTCTTAGGGGGAATCCCTGGGTGGCTCAGTGGTTTAGCGCCGCCTTCAGCCCAGGGCGTGATCCTGGAGACTCAGGATCGACGTCCCATGTCAGGCTCCCTGCATGGAGCCTGCTTCTCCCTCTGCCTGTGTCTCTGCCTCTCTCTCTCTCTCTCTCTCTCTCTCATGAATAAATAAATTTTAAAAAATCTTAAAAAAAAAAGAAAAGTTTTCTTAGTTCTTCTCTAGACTACCTAAGATATTTTTGTCTTGAACAGATTTACACATTTAGTATTCAAATCACAAATGTAATTATACTTAATAGAATTCAGAGCTAGTTTAAAAACATCTCAAAGTGTTTCAGAGCAGACCTACCACTAGCCTACATTAAATATCATCAGCTATCCAACAATCGAGAAAAGAAAAGTGCTACTAAGAAATCTGCAAATTGGAAGAAAGAAACTGCCAACAGAGGTCATTGTTTTGGAAACTGATAGAACCAAAAGAAAGTTGGATAACTCACTTAGCCCATCCTCATGACTTTAGTGCCCTAAATAGTCTGTACAAAATGTTCAACTTTTTCCTGGGCAGACTATTTCAACGAACAGCATTTGGCTCCCATTCCAGAGAATAACCGTTTTTAATACTTACTATGGCTCACATACTTGACACACTTAGCATTCTGAACAATTTTATAAAGGATACCTCAAACCATATATAACAAAAACGGCAGGACAAGATCACCAACAAAATATTTGAATAGGGTCATTTATCAACTTTGAAATCATGTATACCACTCAATTTAAGATTCATGCATATGGTGTGGACAGAACAATGGCTCATTGGAAATAGTTTGCAAACAAACTGGTGGGTACATAAGTTATTTAGGACCATTAAAAATCTTTAGGACAGGGATGTCTGAGTGGTTCAGAGGTTGAATCTGCTTTTGGCTCAGGCGATGATCCCGGGGTCCTGGGATTGAGCCCCGCATTGGACTCCCTGCAGGGAGCCTGCTTCTCCCTTTACCTATGTCTCTGCCTCTCTATCTGTGTCTCTCATAAATAAACAAATAAAACTTAAAAAAAAAAATCTTTAGGCCATTTAGGTCATATGCTCAAATTTCTTCACAGCAAAGTTCTTAGAAACTAAATGTCTCAATGCTCCATCTATTACAGTTATTATTTAATTTATTGTCAGATAACTTGTCTTTACTTCCAAACAGACTTTTCTCAAATAATTGATACTTTAGTTAGTGATGAATGGTTTTAGTAACTTTGATATATCTTTATAGCATAAATGATTATATAATTTGCAGATAGATGCACTGTTTTTGAGTAAGAATCATTATACAAATGTCTTCTGATCATTGGGGAGGGCATTAAAACATTACAGAAGAATTAAGTAGGTTAATTTTTAAAAGTTCTTTTATTGATTTAAAAAGAAGTCTAAATATAATTATCGAGTCCATTCTATTTTCTTTAAATTCATCTGCTTTTACACTCACTTAAAAAATGAATTTTATATTTTTCTGAAATAAAAGTTCTGAAGAAAGCTCTTTTTGTATCTAACTTTTGATACTAAAGTACATTTGTAAAGGGTTGATTTTTGCACCTGATCCTCAGTGATAAGCATAATCACATGAAGGTCAGAGAGGAGAAAATATGAGAATAGTATAGGAATTTTGAATTGATGGATGCTAACATGCAATCCACCCTAATGCTATGCAGAGATAATGGGAATACTTGTAAGTCTCAATTGAGTTTCAATTCTAAATTTTAAAAACAGAATTTGAGTCATACTAACCAAAAGAACTAATGAATCTGACTTTAAGAAAAAGATCACATTTGCTTGGTTTTCTGGTTCAACTTGCCTTTATCTCATTTATATTTGACTATTAACAGGTCGATATTTTATTTGTCAGCTTACCAATTGGATATTGCCACTTCAAGCAAGGATGATAAAATAGTTAATGCAGTAAAAATATTTGCTACATTGCAGATTTATCCTAAATATAATGACTATATTATATTATATCCTCAACTCCATGTTGATGTATATTAATGGCAATGACAGATGATAAAATTGTGTCTGTCTACCACTTAAGACTAAGTTTTTATTGCTTCTTTCCAAAGCATTTAATAGAGCCAAACATACTAATACATGGTGCTTGGCTCAACTCTTAAGAGTGATCTCACATTATATTGATATTAAACCCAAAGATAGATTTCAGCATCAATCAACAGCTAATAAGATAATTACTTTACCTTGTAGTAATCTAAGGTATAATCCAAATTATATTTTGTTTTTCTATTTTTTGAAAAGCTGACACTATCAGGCAGCATATAAATCTGTCTCCTAGATTCCTAAGCTAAGCTTTCCAGGGAGCTTTCTCAGTGTCTCCCTCCAAATCCTCACTGTTTATCCTTCATTATCCTCTCATGAACCCCTAGTCGGCTTAGACGCATGACAGCTATGGAGAGAAAACTAAGAACATCAAGCCCAGTATAAATTAAAGGTAAAAAGCATTATCTCAAGTGGAATTTTCCAGGACCTGCAAGAAAGATCCACTGTCTTTTCAATTTTGAGTAGGTATATCTTCAACATTATTGGAAATAGCAAAATAAACCAAATTTTATGAGATTATTTATATGGAGCAAGTCAAAGTAAAATGTAGTTAAAACTCAATTCTCATCTTTTGTAAGCTTAATCAAACACATGGTTAAGAAGTAGAATGTGTGTGTGTATACATATGCGGTTTGTGTAACCTCTTCTTTTCATCTTTGTGGCTCCTACCTTGAGCACCTGTCCCTACACCTGCCACCATACCTGACCTTGCTTCTCCCGTTTTTCTCCTTCATGCCTGTCCCTCCTCTTCCTACTACTAAATTCTTTCCCTCTCATTTTCAAGTCCTGAAACATTGACTTGCAGGATTGGGTGAAAATGATTTTGTCATCATGCATTTAAGTGCATTAATATAGATAGTCACTATCTATATTAGTTATATGAGATCCTTATATTAATTGGGGACTGTTTGTATCAGGTTAATTAGCTAACCTTCAGCTTTTTAATTCATTAAGAGTTTCCTATGACTGTGGAGCTTAAATGGAATTGCAGTTGTGCTTTAGTCTGTCCTTTCTCGTATAGCACTAGGGAGTGAAATATTTTAATATTTCCTTCCTTTTACCTTGCTGATAAAGGGTTTTCCATGTGAAAATAACTTTTTCTAACTAGAGGCAAGAAGATTACTTCTTAATACTTTCAACTGTGAAGATTTAGTGATACTTTGGCTTTTGAAAGGAAGAAAGAACATGAATATTTATTGTGGGCTTACTGTGGTTTAGAGATAGATGATTTGCACACACACTATGCTATTTGACCCTTGTAACAACTCTCTGAGGCTGGTATTATTACTTTTTGCAGAAGAGGGAACTGAAGATGAGAGAACCAATTGGCAGAGCAGATTCAGGCATGTCTTTCAAGCTCGGTGTTTATTATGTATATGTTCAGGCCTGTAGTCTCTACAGCAGGGTTCCTTTCCTTTCATTTAGTCAGCAATTCCACTGCTTTGGGAATTATTTTACTTTAGAGTGCTCTTTGGTATTTTGGCGAAATTGACAAAAACAAATTTCTAACCATGCATTATTTTTCAAAACATGTTTATTGTATCATATCTATGATATAGCCAGCACTGTGTTAGATGTTGAGGGACCAAAGTAAATAGCCCAATTTCTACCTGTAATTATCCTGCATTGTGGTAAAATAAGCCAAGCGCGTATCAGAGCACGGTGGTGAGGCATTGGTGCAGAAGCTCGCACCATCAGGAAGGCTGTCTTGACAAGATTTAGGAATATTAGAGTTTCAAGTACCCATCCGTATTAGATTATTGACTTTTTGAGAAATTCTTAGAGAGCCCCTGGATACCCCTGGACCTCAGATTTTGGCTCTTTATTCCATAATTCATTATGCACTCTACAAACTTTACTTCCTTTCCCAAGGAATGGCATTAATAAGCCAACTTTGTGGCTAGGTATCAGCCTCTCTTTCCCTAGCTTTTATTTCCTGTGTAACTTCAGGCTGCTCACTTAACCTTTCTTTGCTTTGGTTAATTATTTGCACAATACAGGTAATAGCTACCTCAGGAATTGCTGTAGGGCTTAATTAATTAATGTTTATAACATCTTTGAAAATGTAGCATTAAAGCTCCCAAGTTAAGTGCAAATTATTACCATTATTGACATTATCATCATCATCATCAATCTCTTTCACATATAGCCGAAGGCAGACTCCAAGAGGTGAATCATTACCCTGTTCTTCAGGCCTGGCTCCATCTTCTGAGCTTGATTGCTTTATCTGAGTGTCTGAACCTACTTGTAGACAGAACAATTGCAGGAAGTTCTTTCTGCCTCAGAAAAATCATCCCCTGCTCCTACTTCCTTGACTCTGTTTCTGCTGCTAGTTGCTAACTGTTCTGCTGATCCTCACAAGATCATATCTGTGTGTATTTAAAATATGTAGAAATTCTCCTTAGCCAACTGACCATTGCCTGGACAACCATGACATCTCATCTTTCTAATTGTGTTGAATAAGAATAGTGGATCACTGATTTGAACCCAAAGTGTGAATGAGCCCATCTTTAGTTTGGTAAATGAAGCTATATAAGTATGAGTAAGCCTGTCTGGAAAGAGAAAAATTATCTTAAGCCACATAAACATCACTTTGATTATTAAGCAGCTGGTTACTACATAGTTAACAGACATTTAAATCTGTGGCTTCTAAAAGAGTGCTAATTACAACCCAAAAAAGCAGTTATTTTAAACAGTGGAAAAAATTCATGTTTACTTATGCATTTCCATGTGCCAAAAGAATTTTTTTTCTTTCTTTTATCTTTTGTTTTTTTCCTCAACAACTCACATTCTTCACGATCACGTAAAATTCTTTCTCATTTAGGAAACCTCCTTACATCAGTCAAACCTAGAAGTTTACTCTCCCCACCCCAATATATGATACTTGGTCTATATCATACACTTAGTAATTCTTTGCTGCTCTGTGGTGTCTCCCATTATTTTTTTTTTTTTACAACATTTTCAACTGTTTGTATCTTCTTTTTCCAATTATATTATGCAGCCCTTATGGGTAGCAAAAAAGAGATGTGTACCTTTGTATGTTCTGAAATGCCTAGGTTAGATCCTTGGAAGTGAGATTCACTGGACACTTGTTTATTTCTTTTTTCTTTCCAATTTATTTGAGGAAACAGCTCCAGACTTTATATCCCAAAGACTTATCTGACATAAAATTCTTGCTGAATTTTATGGTAAGAATGCTATACTCTTTCCTTTTCCTCCTGAGCACGTAACTAGACTACACTTCAGAGTCTGTCTTGCAATTAGTCTAGGCCATGTGACTGAGTTTGGCCAATGTGATATGGTAGACATGATGTCATTGCCCGTACAGACCTACATGTATGTTTTTCTTGCCCAAATCTCCCTGCTTGCTCCTGCTATCTTTATTCGTTAGCAGACTGTTTGGAAAAAAACAAAAACAAAAACAAAAACAAAACTAAACTAAACAAAAAACAAACAAACAAAAAAAACCTAAGGATGTAGAGAAAGGTAGAGCCAGAAGATAGAAAAAAAAAAAAAATGGGTCCCCAAACCACCAGATGGAAAAGAGCCTCTTAAGAGAGTTATATGGCCAGGAAGATACATGGTGGTCTATTGCATAAATGAGAAATAAACTTTTGATAAATCAGGAAATTTGAGGATTGTTTGCTACAGAAGCCTAAATTTACTTAGAGATATATTTCATAATCATCTCATTCTTAATATATTACAAACAGAACTCTTGCTTCCTTTCTCCTTTATTCCCCAAATCCACTGCTTCAGCAAGTCTTATCCAAATATATATTATATTGGGCAGCCTGGGTGGCTCAGTGGTTTAGAGCTGCCTTCAGCCTAGAGTGTGATCCTGGAGACCCAGAATCGAGTCCTACGTCGGGCTCCCGGCATGGAGCCTGCTTCTCCCTCTGCCTGTGTCTCTGTCTCTGTCTCTCTCTCTCTCATGAATAAGTAAATAAAATCTTTAAAAAAAAAAACAAATATATGTTATATACACATAGATTTGTTGCTAACTGTATCTTTTAAAATATATCTCAAGACACATCAGATGTGTCCATATATCTCCATTTTTCTCCATCACCTTCATGGTCTTACACAAAACTCTCATTATTTCTTAAACTCCATCACAGCCTCTAAACAGTTACTGTTGCTCCTCTCCTTCCCTTTCTCTTTTCTTCAATCCACAGCAACCAAACTCCTATTTTTAAAACACAACTTCAACCAAACCACTCCCTTATTTTAAATCTTTCAACAGCTTACCACTGCACCAACAGTAAAATCCAACTCCTAACCTTGACCTGCAAGACCCTGCATGTTCTGGCCCCTGCTAGCTCACCAAGTTCATCTTAGAACAGTTTCCAGTTACCTGACAAAGTCTAGTCACCTGGAATTCTTTCAGTTTCTCTAACAGCCTAAATTTTATCTCCTCCAGGATCTTTGCCCATACCATTTGCCTTGCTTTGAGGGTGTTTCTCCTTATCCTTCACACAACCAGTTCATTTCACTGTTTAAGCATCCTTTCCTCAGAGAAGTTTCTCTGCTCACTGTATCTAAGAAAATTATTGACCCTCAACCATTAATAACCAGAATTTTTAATTGTATATTCATATGGCAAGTAAGAATCCCAGGTCACAAATTATGAAGTACAAGAACTATAGCTCCATTTTACATAAATAGATGTAATTTATTTTTCTATTCTGTTTATAGAGCCTATTTCATTTGTATATTGATTAGGATATAGATTTCAAATACTGTAAGAAGGAGCCAAGTAAAATAGTGGCTAACTGCCTTTAAATTTAGTGAGTCTTGAATATTAGAATTTCATTTCTCTTTCTTTTATCAGTCTGAGAATAAGCAGTCAAGGTTGAGAGGGCAGTTTTGAAATGTCAAGGATCTGGACTCTTTTTGTATTGTCACTTTGCATTCCTCAGTATGAGGCCTCCATCCTTGGGTACAAGATGCAAAATTAACTGTAGTTTGGTGTGGTAGGTAAGAGCAGTTCATGGTTGAGGCAAGGACCAGGTGAAAAGAGCTCCGGGATGCCAATTCCTCACTGAATGCTCTTATATGAACAAGGTCTTTAAAGGTTTGTAAAGGAGATGAGGTTTCAAGAGGAGATAGACAAATTGGTAAAAGTTGTGGGTGAGGAATAAGAAGAGGAAAGATTGACTAAGTATAATGGCAGCATTTGAAAATCCACACTGTTTTTCCCCTCTTAGTTTGGATATAGTAGAAATACTAGGGGAAAGTGCATGATTCAGAATATATGTGGAATATGGAAAGAATCTTTTGGCAAGAAGAATGATTCTGAGCAACAAAAAATAACTTATACAACCTGGCAAAAGGGTTGGGCCTTTAGAGTCAGCAATTCTGCAGAATGAAAGACTGTGGCTGAAAGTTAAGTTTTATGTGTCTAGTTAGAAGATTAGCATTGAAGTCAGAGATCTAATATTTGTTGAAGAAAAGGCTCGGAACATGCTTGAAAATTTTGGATCCTTAGTGAAAGTGCTTTGGTGGAAACTTGCATCACAAAAGGTAAAAAATTTAAGGATGGTCACTTTGAATTTGTACAATTGGCAAGATACTTCATCTCTTCAGGAGTTTTTAGTTTTGTTTTCTGTTCTCTGTTATCTTCATTTAACCCTCTGAGAGCTTTCCAATCATATCATCTAAAGATAATTTTATCCACTGTTCTGCTTGGTCACCAATCTCAGAAATGGTGACGTGATGAGAAATGAGAAATTTCGTTATGAGAAATCCAAGGTTTGTTGTGTTTTTCCATAGCAAACACATTGGAAAGCCAGGTTAGCAAAGCTGCTGCCATTGGTATCTTTTACATCAACCACATCCAAAGAGCCACAATATCTATGTTGGTGGTTACTTCAATTCTTACTAGGTTAGTGTCTCCAATCATCATACACAGGGTACCAGTGTCAAACTTGATGAAGTTGGTAATCTTACCAGTTTCTGAATTAATCGGAATGTTGTAATTCACCTTGATGAGGGGATAGGAGTAGATGATATAGAAGCATCATAGATCATCAGATGAGGGATTCCTTTTGTGACCACAAAGATCTTTCCTACTCTGTACAACTGTACTTGGTTCCTCAGCCATGATACAATGAACAGCAATGAGATTTTGTGTCAAAGATCAGATGGTAATATTCTCTAGTCTTGTCAATGCCAATAAAATCCATAATACCAGAAGGTCAGTTATATCAGTTTAGACCTTGCCATCATTTTTTTTCTAGCACAGGATTATATATAGACAGGTAGGTATATATCTATACCTAATTATTATATTTACCACTATAGCTATATAGATAAAGGTATTTCACAGACACAAAGCTCCCATATACTAAGGTAATAGGTGTGATGTGGCGACATAGATTCAGCAAAAACAATTTTAACTTTCACATTAAGTTAATGTGGCAAGTTTGAATTTTATTGCTTTTTAGTGTTTAAGATAGAATCCATAAGTTTGATTTGGCTTTATTTTGATATAAAGTGTATAAGCTTAAGGAGCTTATATTTAGTTTTATGTACAGTATGATTCACATGTGAATATTCCTTTCTTCTGACCTCAGTCCCAAAAGGGAAAACTATTTGCTCACTTAGCTTACTTCTGTTCCCTACTCGGCCTGGCACTCCAGATGAAGGTCTGCTTCTGAGCAAACAACTGCAAAAACAACCCCATGGTGGTGTAGCCCCGCTGACTTGGCCCACCAACCGTAATGAACTACTACATGCAGATCTTTATTTCCTATCAGGGCAATACTTAAGTCTGTTCCTTAAGGAAATTTTGACAGGGAGCCATTCTCTCAGCTTGTGGGGACTGGTAGATAGACAAGGAGAAAGCACACTGGTCAGTTTGTCTAACATCCAATGCCTTGGGGCTACTGCATGCCTTAGATGCTCTTTGGGACCACAAGCCACAGCTCCACTAGGCACAGAATGTACTTGAGGAGTTTCAGACAACCTTTGGAGAAATCATCAAAGAAGAAATAATCTACCTCAGTGATTTCCAAAGTAGACAAAAGGTCCATTTTAGAAAAAGTTACACAGCCGACAATATATTAACAAGGAGGAAAGGAGTATAGTGGGTTTAAAAAGCTTTAAAATATTGATGTTCCAAATGGAAGCAGTTACAGTAATCCTAGTCTCTTTGGACTTGAGGACAAGAAGAGCCTCTCTTGTTGGATGGAAGGGCATCTTAGTTTGGTATGACTGAAGCATCAGGCATTTGTTGGGGAGAGCAGAGGAAGAAGGCAAGAGTTAGTGAGGAAGCCAGGTCAGGAGGGACCAATATTCAATGCTGGGCAATCATAAAACTTTTCTAAATCTTAGTGTGACAGTTTGTGTGAATGGAATATCCACCAAGTATCTATCACTAAATATTTATTTATAATCTCTTGAGTTTCCTTTTCAAATTTCCTCCATTATTCCCATGTGGCATGCTTTTTTTTTTTTTTTTTTGAGACTAATTTGTTTCAGAGGAAGGACTCCATTTTCTTGTCAATAAAAAGAAGATTCTTAAATCTTCTCCATAGAATTAATGGTGAAATATAAAATATTAACTGGCCATCTAATTTTTTTCATATTTGAGACCAAATTGCTAACTAATCATACCTCTAAGCATGGCAACACTTAACTACCAGGATTATTAGTTTGTTAATGAAATAAGTCTTCTAGTAATTACCAGATCTCAGAATCATTTATTACCATCTACCACAAAATGCTAAATATAGCATTTCCTTCCTTCTATAGGAAGAAGTGATAAATGTTTTTTAGACCACACAGAGAGAAGAGTTTTCTGTGGTTTTTAGGTATATTCCCACATTTAATGATAAAAACAGAAAGCAATTTAAGAACATTTTCCATGTGTGTCCAAAACGCAAGACACAACATCCTCCTTATAAAGGAGCCAGTGGTTATTGATGTCTCAAATAGGCAGTTAATTCATGTCTGTGTGTAGAAGGGCTTGCATGTGTACACACACACACACACACACACACACACACTCAGTGAGCATGCCAGAAATTCAGCAATGTTTTTATTTGTGCAGTTTTTGAAATGCAATGTATTCCCATAGGAGGAAGTGCTTTCCCCATGGCTTCTGCATACATATTACATCAAGGCAGCCATTTGATTCCTCCCAAAGGATGCAAAGAAAATGACCAAACAACACAGGTGCATAAAATCATGTGACTTCTCCAGCACTGTGTGGAACATAGGAAAAAACTCAGAAGCTATTACAGCAGCATTTCCCCCAATACTGCAAATGCAATTCACAAAATAGGAAATATCCAGGTGGGATTGGATATGCCCTGAGAGCATCAGAGGCAGTTATTTCTTATGGGTGGTTATTGGTGATCTCTCTTTTCTGAAAAAAAAAATTATTTTTAAGCCTTACTAAGTTTACACATTTTGACTATGAATTCAGTGGCTACTTCCAAAAACAATCACTTTGAGAGAGGGGGGAGGGTTGACAAGAATTTCAATTTGCTTAGTCCCTCTTTGACTCTACTTTGGTCCGCTATTAACAGCACTAGTGAATGAGGCTAGACAGTAGAGGTGTTTTGAGAATGTTCCATCTCTTGACAAGGCAAAGTAAAATTTACATGATTATGTATCATGAGTGAGGTTTGGGTTGTGACTACACAACTCAATGATGAAATGGCTTGTACTGTTTTTGCTCGAAGTCTCTTATTTATATTGACCCATCAAGGCACAAATAAGACAATGAAAAGAACAAACATGTTCCCTGGAGGACTTTTCTGAGAATTTCAGCCAAAGACCCAAAAGATAATAGCAGAGACTAAGTTCAAAGAAACAAATAAGGGAGAAATGGTAGAATGTTCTGGAAAAATAATTAAGGACTGTGATAATCTAAAAGCTACACTAAAGAGTGAGTATAAGGCCGAAGAAATAGCCCACATTGTGCAAGGGAGCAAATGAATGTTTTGCAAACAGGTGTCGTTCACTGGCAGTTTCAGGAAGCTCCAGGTCTGATTGGAGATGGTTTAGGCATTAAGCCATTTTTCCATGAAATGATTCTAGCAGTTTTCGAGATGTGAGAGATGATCTATTATTTTTGTATAGAAGCAAACTCTGATTTATTAGGGAGAGTATAGGTTGGGAAAGTGACCACCCATGTTTTCTTTTTATCTCTTTTTCCAGATGTATTTTGTGTTTGTATTCTGTTGCTCTAGTGAATTGGACTATCGTTTTGCAAATATTTTCGCCCGTAATAACATACAATGTTTAGACAGAACTTGTCCTCTAGAAAGCCTGAAGCACCTTTCAGGCCTTAGATGACAAATTTGCATCAAAATCTAGTTCAGAAGGAAGAGTCATTGTCAGTAAGTAACAACACACGGAATTCTTTCTAGGAGAGTGTTTTGTTTTTGCTGGGCCTTCCCCTGCTTATTAGTGTAGAGAATTTTAATTTTCACTCTTAATGGCAGAAAGTTAAGCAGTCACAGACATGTTAAATAAGTTCAAGCAAGGCCCAGATGGATCTGAAGTTCAGTCAGTTTAATTTTTGGCTATTCTTCAATTTAGTTTAAACCACAGTTATCACTGATCCGTTCAGTTGCATAACTCATTCAACTGAAGAATGTGTTTCTCCATGCCACACAAGTCGAGTTGGCTGAACTCTCTCAGAAACGGGGATGCTGAGGACAGTAACATGGGCAGGGTCAAGGGGCAGGATACCACGTTACTACCAAGAAATTTGCCATAAGCACAAAGATAGAAACTTTCCGAGCTGTTTTTTGGAACTGTTTTTCTTAAGATATAATTACTATTTTTTTTTTCAAATGTCCATGAGATAAACACTGTAGCCACATCTTCTTCTACATTAAAAAAAAAAAAAAGATTTGAGTGTTTTGTTTTGGTAAAGATTGATAACATCCCAAATATCCTACAGAGAACTCCTTGGAATTCTGGTGCTTCGAAATGAGAAAAGTACCTAAACCCTAACATTCACATATATTTAGAAAAGTCACGGTAGAAGAGAAAGGGTCAGTCTCATTTTAATCTGTTCTTCGATTAAGTTGACAACACTAGCGTTTCATTGGATTTACATACTCTCAACATATATGGGGAAGTTACTGGACTAAGTGAGGTGAAGGAAGAGTTCAGGATAAAATACCCCTGCCTTTGAACAATAAATGAGGCTTTGTTAACACAAAATAATGTCTGGTACATTGGTAACTCAAACATTCTAACAAATAAGATGTCATAAAGCTATATAATAGTCTCTGACACATAAAATGTACATATTAATTATGTGTTGTTTTATATTTCCAGTGTATTTTCCAATAATAATGGTAGTGTGTGAGTAGCTCTGGTTAAAAAATGGTAAATTAGGGGTGCCTGGGTGGTTCAGTTGGTTAAGCATCTGTCTTTGGCTCAGGTTGTGATCTCAGGACCCTGAGATCGGGCCCCACGTTGGGCTCCCTGCTCAGTGGGGAGTCTACTTCCCCCTCTCCCTTTGCCCCTCTCCCTGCTTGTGTTTCTCTCTCTCAAATAAATAAATAAAACCTTTTTTTAAAAAAAAAGTAAAGTAGCATTGAACAGACAGCAAGTCTTTTTCCTATCACTGTTATCCCAATAAGCAACCATACCGTGATTAGCCTAGTCTGCAAGTTTTATCCCTTCTGAGACTTTACCCTTGACTTTGTTGCACTTTCTGCATTAGACTCTAAGCTCTAAAAAAGCATCTGAAATGTGTTGAGTTCACTTTTATACCCCTTGTACCTGCCCAAACGCTTGTCACATAGTAAATTTCCAGGATTGTTATGGGAAAGAGGGAGGAAGGAGGGAAATGAGGGAAAGAAAAGGGGGAAGGAGGGAGGGTTCTATATTATATGCACACTGTGACCAAATTGGACACTGTTTGTAGCTCAAATAGTCATAGGTCTCATCCTGCGTTGCATGTTGCTTGACTTAACATTTTCTTAAGGTGACTATAACTAGGAAGCCAGCCATTAGTTTAAATATTGGATCTCAATAAATACCTACTTGTCTGATTTGGTAGATAACGCTTTAAAGAATTCAATGTTCAGAGCATTTGAACTTTTCCACTTCAGGCCATTTTTTCATTTTTTAATAAATCTCCTTAAAAAGGAGTACATCTTTTCTGACTACAAACACCAGGTAACACTGCATACTTTCTGTGTTCAGAGTGGTCTTATGCCGAAATCCTGGATTCAGTGAAAACAATGCTTATGTTGTGTTGCTGACACACGCGAACATAAAGGCAGTCCCACTGACTGAAAGGATAGAGGAAAAGAATCTAGTTATGAAAAAATTAGATGATTGGGGAGGAGAGGGACTCTCGGGTGTGAGCCTCTCACTCTCTCCTCTTTTGGTGCACCTGCTGCAGGATGGTCTGCAGGGCTCTATTTCCCACTGCAGGAAGCCCTTCTATGTTTCTGGCAGCACGTGAGGGTAGGCGAGAACTCAGGGCACTCTGAGTTATCATGTAGTGCTTGAGCATGCACAGTAAGTGGCCTGCTGGGCTGTCTGTTCACCGTGGAGGTTTGGATTGACTCAGGCTCCATTCCTAGTGTTGCCAGGGAAGATCAGCTGGCTCACTACTGAGTGGTCTCAAGGGTGCATTTCCTGTAGTTTCTTTCTTGAGCAACTGGTCCATGAACTATCAATTTTAGAAAAGTTATCTTGCTAATATTTTATAGTTTACTGGCTTAGGGGATATGCTAACAAAACTTACACGAGGACAATATATCAAATATTACCAATTATTAAACACAACCTGTGATATGACTATTTCATGGGCCAAAGGATCAGAATACATCCTGTGACATGATGACACATTCTGTCCCTATAATCAAACTACATAGAAAGTCAAACTTGCAGCCAGAACTGTGTTTGATTAACATGGAAATGGAAAATAGGAATGTGGAAGGAGGGTTGGGTTAATTGGGTGATGGGCATTAAGAAGGCACTTGATGTTATGAGCACTGGGTGTTATATGCAATTGGTGAATCACTAAATCCTATTCCTGAGACTAATAATATACTATAAGTTAACTAAATTGAATTTAAATTAAAAAAAAAGAGAAGAAAGAAATGTGGACTGAGGCATGCACATGAGTGTGCACAAGGCCTTTTTTTGGATAGTGGAATCAAATGTGGGATGAGAAGAACAGGGTGGTGGGGGATGGGGTTGGTTGCCAGGGGCTTAGGGCTAGGAAGGTAGAGTCAAATGTCTCTGTGCTGCCAAGTAACAGCATGGAGTTCTAAGGAATTCTAGGAGTACTAAAATTCTAAATTCAAACCTTCCCTTACAGGTCCTTATGAAGGCATATTTTATCAAGATAGAAAGTAAAACATATTTAAACATGTGTTAACATGGTTTATCTTGCCCAGGGTCCTAAAGATATAGCCCTAAGACATCTTGAACCCCGTCCTTCTTTTCTCCCTCAGTACATTTTTCCTTAGATATTTTAATATCTAACTTTTGAAAGATATATTAATACCCACTCTTGTCTGTTTTATTTACTGTTGTATCTCCAGTTTCTGGAATACTGTCTGGCACATGATTAAATGGTCAATAAAGAGTTATTATTTAAATTAATGAATAAATGCTAATGTCATAAATCCAGTTCAAGGCTAAGAAATAATTCTATCATTTCAGAGAGTCTTGGTTATTATGATTGAACTATAGTTTAACTTGTATGGTGGAAAATTATTCATGACATTTGTATTTTACAAATAGATATATTCGGTGTCAAATTGATCTGCTCCCAGGTTAGTTGTAAATTGTTGGGGCCTTTCTTTCTTTCTTTCTTTCTTTCTTTCTTTCTTTCTTTCTTTCTTTCTTTCTTTCTTTTTCTTTCTTTTCTTTCTTCTTTCTCTCTTTCTCTCTCTTTCTTTCTTTCTCTCTCTTTCTTTCTTTCTTTTTCTTTCTTTCTTTCTTTCTTTCTTTCTTTCTTTCTTTCTTTCTTTCTTTCTTTCTTTCTTTCTTCTTTCTTTCTTTCCTTTCTTCTTTCTTCTTTCTTTCTTTCCTACTTTCTTTTGAGAGGGGGATTATTCCCCCCCTTAATTCTGATAAATTTGAAAAAGATCCTGTGAGACATGCAGACTCCAAATGGAAACTGAGGGAAAGAGACAGATTCCTTATCTCACCCAAACTAAGTACGTTAAGCCACGTAAGGGTGGTGTCAGGTGCTTCTGCCTATAGCTCCCTGTATAAAATGATGGACAGGCAAACAGTGAAAGGCTGTTCTGAAGGAATTGTACCACACTGGACAATGCAAATGATTGGTAGTGCAAAACCAGAAAGTAGAGATAGAGATATAATTCCTAAGGAATTGAGAAATAATATTTACATTACTTACCTAAAAGCAGTTAGATAACAGAGATTATAAACAAAATATGATTTTGATCAGATTATGAACAAAATAACCTCTTTAAATGGACAGAATAGTATTTATTTCTCTCTCTCTTACAGGTCATTGTCTTTTTTAGATTTTTTTAAAAAAGATTTATTTATTCATGAGAGACAGAGGGGTGGGGGCAGAGACACGGGCAGAGAGAGAAGCAGGCTCCACACACCAATGTGGGACATTGTCCTGGGACTCTGGGATCGTGCCCTGTACCAAAGGCAGACACTTAACTGCTGAGCCACCCAGGCATCCCTCTTTTTTAGATTTTATTTGGAGTTGAAGTAGAAGTCTCTTGGATGAAAAAGAGCCACAGAGTTACTGTCTTGTATAACTTGCCAGTTCCTTTACATATTATAATGTGGCATGGTAAGTTTCAACTTATGTTAGACTTTGTCAATGGATGCATTCTAAATGACCTTTTATCCATTAAAATATTTTACTGTGATATTAAATATGCTATAGATTAATTTAATTATTAAATAGTACATGAAAATAATATGAACAGTATAAAAGCAGGATTATATTTGCTCTTTAAATTTGGTCAAAGATCTGGGGTCAGATATCCACTCAAATCTTTAAAAAAATCAGGGCTGTCAAAATACTAAAAACTATGAGACTCATCCTTACTTTTGTGAGAAGCAGTAGTTCACTCATCTCATTCAACTGTGGGAAAATATTACAATTTTTTTGGTTCATTCTGCTGTTGATGGACATGTCGTTTGTTCTTTTTTTTTAATGTTGGGTTGTTATGAACAGTAAGGCTCTGGATATTCTTAAGTGTGCCTCTTAGTGCATATGCGTACCCAACTGGGTTTGTTATATGCTCATATTTATCTTCAGTAGATAATGCTAAACAGTTTTCCAAAATTTTTGTAGCCTATTCAATCTTACAAAGAGTATATGAGGATGAAAGGAGCCAGAAAAAAAAAAAAAAAAGATTACATACAGCATGATTCCATTTTATATAAAATTTAAAGCCAGGCAAACTAATTGAGGGTGACAGTTAATGGATAATGGTTACTTCAAGGATTGAGTAACTGGGAAGGGATCTAATGGAAATTTCTGGGATACTGTTAGTGACTTATTTCTTGGTATTTAAGAGGGGATTTCATTACAATTGCATCAAAAATAATAAAATATGTAGGAGTAAATTTAACCAAGGAGGTAAAAGATCTATAACTGAAAACTGCAAAACCTTGATGAAAGAAATTAAATACACAAATAAATAGAAAGATATTCTATGATCATAGATTGGAAGAATTGGTATTTTTAAAATGTCCATACTGCCTAAAGCTATATGCAGATTCAATACATCCCTATCAAAAATCCAATGACATTTTTCAAAGAAATGAGAAAACAATTCTAAAATTGGTATGGAACCACAAAAGACCTCTGATAGCCAAAGCTATCATCAGAAAGAAGAGCAAATCTAGAGTTATCATGCTCCCTGATTTCAAATTATATTGCTAAGCTATAGTAATCAAAACAGTATCATATTGGCATAGAAACAGATTATAGATCAATGGAATGGAATAGGGTCCAGAAATAGACCCATACATATATGGTCAATTAATTTACAACAGAGGTGCAAAGAATATACAATGTGGGTCAGTCTCTTCAATAAATGGTGTTGGAAAAACTAAACAGCCATATGCAAAAAAATAAAATAAAACTGGGCTACTACTATCTTACACCATACACAAAATACAATTCAAAATGGATTTAAGACTTGCATGTGAGACATGAAGCTACAAACTCCTAGAAGAAAACATAAGTTGTAAGCTTCTTGACATCTGTCTTGATGATGATTTTTTTGAATTTGACACCAAAAGCAAAAGCAATAAAAGCAAAAATAAACAAGTGGAACAACATCAAACCAAACAAACTTCTGCATGACAGAGGAAACCATCAACAAAATGAAAAGGCAATTCACTAAATGGTAAAAACTATTGACAAACTGTATCTGGTAAGGGGTCACTATCCAAAATATATAAGAAGATAATACAGCTGAATAACAAAAGAATGAACAATCCAAGTAAAAGATGGGAAAGGGCACTGAATAGACATTTTTCCCAAAAATATACTGATGGGCAACAGACACATGAAAAGGTGTTCCACGTTACTCATCATCAGGGACATGCAAATCAAAACCACAGTGAGATTATTACCTCACACCTGTTAGAATGGCCATTACCAAAAAGACAAGACAACAAGTGTTGGGGAGGATGTGGAGAAAAGCGAGCTCTTGTGCACCATTGCTGAGAATGTCAGTTGGTAGAGCCACTATGGAAAAAAAGTATAGAAGTTCCTCAAAAAATTAAAAATAGAACTACCATATGTTCCAGCAATTTCATTTTGGGGTATTTATCTGAAGGGAATGAAAACACCAACTCAAAAAATATATACACACTCCCATATTCACTGCAGCATTATTTACAATAGCCAAGATATGGAAACAACCTGCATTTGCACTGATGGATGAACGGACAAAGAAAATGTGATGTATATCATATATATTATGGAATATGACTCAGCCATTAAAAAAGAAGGAAATCCTTCCATTTGTAACAACATGGATAGACCTTGAGGGCATTATGCTAAGTGAAAAAAGTCAGAGAAAGACAAATATTGTACAACATTACTTACATGTGGCATCTTAAAAACAAAAGCAAAACATGAATATAGAGAGCAGATCTATGGTTACCAGACGTGGGGGGTGGGCAAAATGGATGATGCTGGTCAAAAAGTACAAACTTCCAGTTACAAAATAAATGTCATAGCAATGTGATCTACATCGCTGTGACTATAGTTAATAATACCACATTGTATATTTTAAAGTACTTAAGAGAGTAGATCTTAAAGTTCTTATCACAAGAAAAAAATTGTAACTGAGGTGGTGTATGTTCACTACACTTATTTGGTGGTAGTCATTTCACAATATATACAAATATTGAATCATTCTGTTGTACATCTGGAACTGATATGTTATATGTCCATTATACCTTAATAAATTCTTTAAAAATAAATCAAACAGATGGCCCTCAAGAACAAATAAAAAAAAGGGGGAGATGAGTTCACATTTGAATATTTGTCAAGCTGTACATTTATGATTTTTGAAAATTTCTAAATGTATACCTCAGTAAAAACTTATTTTAAAATATTTCTATTAAATATGCTGCTTTGCCATGAGAGGTAACTTATTCTCATTAGAGATATTTTTAGCAAAGGATGGACAAACAGTTGGTAAAAAATATACACGTTTTATAGTAGATTGGAAGAAATGACATTTGGGTTCCCTTTACTTTTGATTTTATAACTTTCTAATACTAAAGTTCTCTAGTATCTTTAGACATTCTTCATGTAGCTTGCCTTCCTATCCACCTACCACCCTTGATCAATTTCTTCCGAAGGCAAACAGTTCTCTGGGAACAGAGATTTAGCTTTTTTTTTCTAATTACCATGTTGTGTCCTCAGATTTTATGACATTTTACTAAAGTGTTTTGGTACATCTGCTGTGGATCTTTTGCCAGTTCTCAGTAGCAGAAAAACTACAGCCCATGTCACCCTGCATGTGCATGTTCCTTTTCCTCATTTTCCGAGCTGTGCCAACTCTTCAATGTATGGAGAGTGCTATCGACATGTTGTTTGCTATTTCAGCCCTTTTGGTTTTGTGCATGTGAAGGGAATACTAGTAGAAATGGAAAACAAATGAAAAGTAAAAGGAAAGAAGATAAAGTACAAATGCAAGCAGAAAAAAAAAAATCCCTTTCTTATAAAGTGAAGCTAGGGGGCGCCTAGGGGGCTCAGCCAGTTAAGGGTCTGCCTTTGGCTCAGGTCAGAAACCAGAGTCCTGGGATGGATGGAGCCCCAACATCAGCCTTCCTGCTCAGCCAGGGGTGGGGGTGGGGGTGGGGGTGGGGGTGGGGGTCTGCTTCTCCCTCTGCCTCTGCCTGCCACTCCCCCTGCTTGTACTCTCTCCCTCTCTCTTTAAATAAATAAATAAAATCTTAAAAAAAAAAATAAAGTGAGGCTAGAAGTAATTTGATGGAGTGAGCTACACAGTATGGAATCCAAAGTGCTATGCAACTGAGTGACTCTAAAGTGAGAACATACTGTGACAGAGGGACATTCAGTTCTCAAGGGGCCATGGTAAACTAAAGCATGGAGGAGTGCCCCCAAATTTTAAATTCTTAGTTGGAAGCTACTAAGAAAACCTAAAATATAAACAGTGTATATTAAAACCGAAGCAAAGAGTTCAAGAATCTTCTTGAAGATTTATCTGCAGAAAAAGAAAAAAGCAATTTACACCTTTATGTACAAGTTGGAGCTTAAAAGATCTCATGCATTTTACCAACTGTTAGTGCACATCTGGAACAGAGCTCTTATTTATAAATACTGTTGACTACTTTTGTCTTGTCTTTTATGAGGACTTCCAATATCTGTATAGTATGAACTTGCCCTGTACCCCCCTTTTTTGGCTTAAATGAATTTCTGTAACTTGCAACCAAAAGAGGACTAGTACTCAAATTGGCAAGTAGGTGATAAAACAAGTTTGGAGAAAATATGGAACGGACTCAGGAGGGCTGGAAATATGGAGCATTTTCCCATTCCAAAATGAAAAGCTATAAATCCTTGGAAATAATAACCTGATCTTTCTCTTGGGATCAGATATTGTGCTCTTCAGGGATGAAAGTGTAAGAATTTTGTGGTGAATTGTTAGATTAGCATACATTACTGAATATTTCTGATGGCCTCCATTGACATATTTCAAAAGGGCGAGAAGTTCCTGCCCAAAGTTACCTTGCTGAAAAACAGATCCAGAAACATAAGTATATAACTTGGCTATAAAGAAGATCTGAAACTGCTTAAAATCAGATAATTGTTGGTCATTTTGAGTTGTAATATTAGCATGGTGTTTTCTAAGGGACACTGCTTCTGATACTAAGGATAACATAGGACTGTGGTGTGAAATGTGAATACACAGAAAAAGAGGAGGTGAATCAGAGAAGCCCAATTTCATATTCTCTTGCTCCTCTTATCTCACAAAGCTCATCTTGCTAATTGCCATAGTACACAGTTCTGGTTGGAAAGTAACCTTGATATAGGATCATTCTAGAGGTGCTATCTAATATGGTAGCCATTTGCCACATGTAGCTATGGAAACTTAAATTAGTTAAATAAAATAAAATAAAATAAAATAAAATAAAATAATAAAATAAAATAAAATAAAATAAAATAAAATAAAATAAAATAAAATAAAAATTTAGCTCCTTACTGGTACTAATCACTCACCAAGCGCTCAGTGGCCATGTGTGTGTAGTGCCTGTCCTGCTGAATAGCATAAAATAATAGCATTTCTATCACTGTAGGAACTTGGATAGCTCTGATCTAGAACAAATTAATCTATGAGGAAAATTTTTTAGCTGTCCCAAGTCAGCCTGTCATACTTTATTTATGCTCCAAGGCTGATAACTTTAGGCAGAAATTAGAATTTTAGGCTAAGTTGCTTGGGTTTGTAGTTCAGCCTAAATTAGACTGCAAGGTTTCCTATATTGCTAATTAGCAAAGAGTGTCTACAACAATGACAGTAAGCAGTTGCCCTTAAATACTTTGGGTAATATATGATCACAAAGATTCTCAAGACTGAAAAAAAAAAAAAAGACTGTGTTTTCTAGCCTCCTAAATAATTTGTAGTCACCAAAATTACCACCAAGAGAATTGAACAACTAAGTTAAGACAATTCAAGAGAGTACTACAATGCCTCTTAAAAGAGGCTGGTCCTGAAAAATGCAAAAGGGAAATCTTCACAGGAAGCTGATTTGGGGGTCCATATTGACCAATTTCAGGACGTTGTCAATTTTCAAAGATATTAGTCACTCATCCAATATTCATTTTGCTATTGCCATCTATAAGTGTCCAAGATCTGAGGGAGGATGCAAAGTTCATATATTTTGTGCCCTTCAGGAGCCATGTCTGAGTCTGACTGAGTCATCTAGAGAAGGAATCCTGAGTTGTGGAACTTATAATGATCATATTACTTCTGTAACTAACAGAATGCAGGCTTGAGGTGCCTTATTTTTAGTTGGTTGAATAGATTTAGGGTTCTATATGGGACAGGAGGATCATGTTAAGCAAGGGCTCATTAGGAACTGAGTATGAAAAAGAGGAAATCAGTGTGTTAAAGGCAGCCATAGAATAGAATATATAGTGGAAAACTTTTTAGTTGTGGGACATTCCAGATTTGGTTTTAACGTCTCTCTACCATCTGATGTGTGTGGTTTTTTTTTGTTTTTGTTTTTTTGTTTGTTTTTTTTTGTTGTTGTTGTTTTTTTTTTGTTGTTTTTTTTTTACAACCTAACCCCAATTCCTGGCTCCAGTAGATTTGCTAAGGAAGTGCTTATCCTAAGGCTTTTCCCTGTAGACTCTACCCTGTAGCCAGAGATGATCAGTCTAAGGCTGAACACCTTGACCTGGGCATGACAAAATGAAATATGAAAGTCAAAAATACGATCAAGACAATCCACCAAGGAAAAAATATTGGGTTAGGAGCAAGGAAACCCAAGCTTTAGTCATAATTCTGACAGTATATTCAGCCTGGGGCAAGTCATTTTATCTCACTGGACCTATGTTTCTTCATATGTAAAAAAATGAGAGTTTGATACTAAAAATACCATTATTTTCTAGTGTGTTTTCTATGGAATGTTAATGAGCACCATACAAAGAAAAAAAAAAACTGCATTGGTCAGATCCATGTTTACCAAAGTTTTTTTGCAATAAGGCTTCTCAGAATATTTAATTATAATAATGTGCATTGTGAATCTTCTGGAAAGATCTAAATATGCAATTTATATGGCATCATACCATTTTCCCCATAGAGCCTTCATGGGACTGTGTTTCCATTTTGAGATATGTAGGCTAAGATTCTTTCTGAGATCCTTCTGCTTCAAGATACCATGGATTTCATGATCAATTTTCAACTAGCTTATGGCACAGCCCAGTGGGGAAGAGAGCATTTAATGTCAGGCCTACATAGTTTGAAAACAGCCCCTTACTTCAGTCAGAAATCTTGTAAGGCACCCAGATGTGTTGCTTGCACGCTGCCAAACAGGCAGCTTGACTGGATTTTTGTTCAAATCAGGCGAGCCTGTTGGCATTGAGTAGACAAAGAGAGAGTGTGCATTCCTGGGCTCCTTTTCCATTAGCCACGCAGCAGCTGAAGCTCATGGCTAAACTGTTCTTCATCTTAACTGGGCATATGTCCAGATTAAAGAAGGGAACAGAAGGAGTGATACAGTCCCCTTTTAGGATCTGAAGGACGGAAAGCTACTACCCATTTTTAACCAAAGGGGAACTAGAGCATGTGCCCAGGATTCCAATATCTGGAGAAATTTGAAAGATCATCTCATCCAGCTACTCCTGGATATTTGACTTCTTTTTGCCAGTGTGTTAGACTTTTCCACTGGTAATAGACACACTCTAAAGTAAACCAAGGCACCCAAGGAGATATAATGGTCAGAAAAGGGTCCTTCATTTTGGGATAAAACTTGACTCCCTATGGATTTCATCTGCTGGTTTAGGTCGACCCTCTGGAGTCATTCAGAATGAGCCTAACCTCCTCTCACTTGACAGCCTTAAAAATCAGAAGGTGCATCACCTTGTAGTTCTAAAGATCAGATAAAATGCCAGTGAGACTTTTTTAAAACTGTTCAGTGGCATGCGAGACACATATAGAATACTATGTTTACTGTGTTTTACAACTTTTTGCACAATCTTTATCTCTCAAGGTCTGGGTACACAAATGCCTGTTTAGATCACTGGATAACAATCTTAAAAGCATATCTCTATAGCTAATTGTAATATATATACATAATCCTTTTGTTAGCAAATGAGTAAATATTACAATTGACTTTGAGCAACAAGATAGAGAGTTTCGAATATATATGCAGCAGCTGAAATAAAACCATACACTGGCAGTGAGTTACTGTCTGAAGGTGAACCATATAATAAGCTCTGTAATGGTCAGTGAATGAAGCACTCGGAGGAGGGGCCTCCCAGGGGTTTGATATAGGGCACTGTTTGATCTGTTGCCAGCTTGGTCACAGATATCGATTACAGCAAATTCTATGAGATATGCATATCATTAACTTAGTAACATAATATTTTGGTCTCTGTGGTGTTTTCTCTTGAGTGTATAAATGTAGCTAACATGTGTTTCTGCCAGTGAAAGAGATTTTTTTAGGTGAATCACCATAAAACTTGGGGGGGGGGGGAGTAAAGAGTTTTTAAATGTTTTAGCTACAGAAACTAGACGTTCATTAATCAATCCTTTTCAAGTTCTTTGTGAATCACTTTATATCCTAATGAACTCAGGAAAAAAAGAAAAAAAATAACCTTAAGTGCCTATGGTTACACTGAAGATTTGTTTGTTTGACTAAATCTCTTTTCAAGACCCAAGATGCCAACAAGATAGCAATTTAAAAGTTTCAAGAATCTTCAGTTTAATAGATTTTGTTATTTTTTCTGTTCAGAGGAGAATTCAATATATTTTGAGAATATCCTGAGGAGAAGTTAGGCCAAATGATTCTTCTTTCCATTTCAGTAATTTTAAGAGATCATCTTCATTGGAATCATCTGTATTATCTCAGAGAAGGGGTTCTTTGTTATCATCTTAAGTAATTTACCTCAAACCACCATGCTGTTTATTAAAAAATTTTTCACTAATGATTTATCAGAGATAAAAATTACTCTTTATACTAAAAAAATTTTAATACTCTCTAGGAAATACTTGGAAATGAAAAAGCTTGCAGACTCTTTTCTTTTTTTTTCAAGAACTGAATTTTGTTTGTTGTCATGGGACTGAAAACGTCATTTAAAATTACCAATGAGGGATCCCTGGGTGGCGCAGCGGTTTGGCGCCTGCCTTTGGCCCAGGGCGCGATCCTGGAGACCCGGGATCGAATCCCACATCAGGCTCCCGGTGCATGGAGCCTGCTTCTCCCTCTGCCTGTGTCTCTGCCTCTCTCTCTCTCTGTGACTATCATAAATAAATAAAAATTAAAAAGATAAAAAATAAAAAAATAAAATTACCAATGATGATATGACAAAAATATGTATAATACGTATAAAAATATAAATAAATAATTTAATAGACATATTACATAGATATAAATGCATAAAATAAATATATATAGTTTTATGTGTGTATATATGTATTTATATATAATGTCATATATCTAAAATTTGAATAGGTCTTCATCATTATCTGTGAAATTTCTATACAATGCAGGACTATAAAGAGTTTTGACAGATAAATATCCAATCTTCCTCCTTTCCTTCCTTCCTTTCTTCCATTCATCTGCTAAGATGATAGATATAGAGAGATGAGAGAGAGAGAAATTTTAGCGTCAGCTTTCTAAGCCCCCACAGGGGCTTAGAAACACAATGAGGGCAGATGTAAATTTGAACATTTATCAGGGTTCTACCATAGGAAAGGAACCTTAAAATTATGAAACTCATTATTGAGTTGCTGTATGAGTCCATCCTTTCTCCCAGGAAGAAAGTTTTCACTCTGGAATGTAAACAAATCTCTGGGAGAAGAGAAATTGCCTGGTTTTTACTACCCTAGGATGTAAGCAAATGGTGTTGAGTTAGGTAAGTCCTGAAACTTATTCACTATATACTGTTTGTCACTTTCACTTCTAACATGTTTTTATTCAGTCATCCTTTAACCAAGTTTACTTATATTCTCTCTCAGATAGCCTGGTCCAGGCAGAAACATGGAAATATTCATGGAGGTCCAAACAGCATCCATTCATCCATGCAGTCAAAGGCTCTTGAGCTCTTTTTAGGTCTTCTTCTATGCATAAATTTACTACATCTATTAAAGGTAAGGGAACATAAAATACAGCCATTGTCCTCTGGATATGCACAATATGGAGTTTGTATCCTCCTCTCCACAATGCAGAGTGGCAGAGGCTATTACTTCATAATACAATTCATTATATTTTTGAAATGTTCAAATTGTTAACAAGTTCTTTGTTACAGCAAATATAAGTCTAGTTTTCTGTAATTTCAATTTACTTATTGTTCTTTTCATATCCACTAGAGTAATTCTAAAATCAATTCTAGCTTTATTGGTAGCTACTCAACTATTTGAAGATTTTAAAAAATGTTCACTCTCCCTCACCCAAATATTTTCTCTTCCATTCTAAACACCTCTAGATCATTGAACTGCTTTTTTTTTTTTTTTTTTTTATTGGTAAAGCTTATTTAAGTGTTTCTCATTAAAAATAATTTCTAGGCATTTCACCATCCTGGTTATTTTGTCCAATATACTCTAGCTTGTCAATGATCCACTTAAAAGAAACATTTCTTAAAAAAATATTTTAAGCATTTTCTGACCAATGCTAGATACAGAACTGCAACTATTACCTCCTTTTATCTTCATATAACACACCTATCTTGACAGGCTATCCCCCTATTAAATTGCTTTCCAGACCTGTCTTTTTTATAATTAAATAGATTATTCATGAAGGATCTTGACTCTATTCATGCATACTGCTTGATAATAATCTCTGCAAAACAGTAAAAATATTACTCATATTTGTTATTCTGGTAAAGTTATCCTTGGTAATAGTTGCCATATGCAAAAATAGTTTGCAAGTCCTCATCAGCTTATCAGTTGAATAGTATGTTGCTTATGAATATTAATTGATCCAACTTAATTGTACTCCTAATATAACTAAACCAAGTATAGTTATTGTCAGTTATCAAGTTAGCCCTATTGAACATATTCATGGTTGAAAATTATGTGCATTTTTTAAACAAAGAATTTGAATTTATCTTCTCTATGTTTAATCTGATTATAGAAATAAACACTGTAATAATTTATTTGAATCTAATTTCACATAGTAGAAATATAAGATCCATGTAGGGTAAATTCAACATAACAATTCTGAGATTATGGAAAATACTCTAAACCTGTTAGCACAAAGATTTAGAATTCATTCAACAACAAATATTTGTAAAGTACTTGTACGTTCCACACGTTTTATTTTGGAGAGTGAGAATATAGAGAAAAGTCTCTGCCACCATGGAGCTTACCTTCTGGGGGTGGAAACAGTATAATCAAGATCAAATAAATAATATGTATTGCATGTTAGGTAATGAAAAGCACTAAGGGAAAAAACTCAAGCAGAGAAGAGAGAAGTGTAGAAGTTGGGTGGAGCAAACTGAAATTTTAGAGGTTCAAAGGTTTCCTGGGAGCTACCATCCTAATGTTGGCTTCAGTTTCAAGTTACAGATCCCTTTGAAATTAAAAGATTTTAGGAAATTTCCTTTAATAATTTAGGGGTTTTTTTGATGTTTTTTTTTTTTTTTTCAATTCAGAAATTCTCTTTTCTCTTCTCCAGTCTTTTCTTCCCTCTTCACTAGCTTTGCCATTATAAGAGACAGTTCACATGGGAAAATCTAAGGTCCCCATTTGATGGGAATTTTTAATTTTGCAAGTGGACATAAGTTACACTAGAAAAAATATTTCAGTCCAAGAAAGCAAGAATGTGTGAAAATATGACAACTTGGAATTAAAATGAGGAAATCCCAGATGTTCTGAGGCTGTTTGTGTTTAGCCATGACAACATGAAATCGATTCAGAAGCATTTGTCATTTTTTTTATCCTAGTATGGCTTCCCCCCAACACCATCTAGTGCTGAGCTATATATGTCTGTGCTCTCTCATGTGTGCTCAGAAAATGCAAGTGTATTTTTTTTTTAAATTTATTTATGATAGTCACAGAGAGAGAGAGAGAGAGGCAGAGACACAGGCAGAGGGAGAAGCAGGCTCCATGCACTGGGAGCCCGACATGGGATTCGATCCCGGGTCTCCAGGATCGGGCCCTGGGCCAAAGGCAGGCGCTAAACCGCTGCGCCACCCAGGGATCCCAGAAAATGCAAGTGTATTTTAACATTAGCCTCAACAATATAAAATAAGGAGGACGAATGGACTTCAGGAATATAGCACATTTTACTCCAATTCCAGAGCAAGTTGTTTCTTGAGTTATTCCTTTCCCTGGCACAAATAATTATGAGTTGATTAAATGCAGATATGTTTGCAAGCGACAACATTGGCTATATAAAGCTTTTTTGGGAAATAGAGATAATATGAGCATGACTCTTGATATTTCAGTGTATCCACCTGTTGAAATGATACACAAAACCTTATCTCTGAAGTCGCATCTCCCCACCCCCACCCCACCCCCATGCAACCTATGCTGACCACACCAGGCTACCTTGAAATTTGAAATCTCTATCCTTTCCTCCGCTGGCACTTAGCATACATGTATGGATTTGTGAGATGTTCATGTTTTGCCCTATTCTTTTATTATGTAAGATCTTTAAAGATAAACTTCTCTTATGCATTTTCCATATCTTCCATTGTACCTAACACCGAATTACCTTATTGTTGGTGGTTGATTCTTCTTCTTACCTTGCTTGTAGCATCAACCTTTCTGTTCAGCATGGTAGCAGTGCAGGGTAACTATTGGTGGTTGGGAAATGACAGCAACAAGTTGGAGTCCTGAAATCAAGGATGGGGATGGGGGTGAGAAGGAAAAGGGAGGAGGCTTCTAACCAGATCTTCAGGCAGCTGCATTTCCTAAGAAGGGAATCACAGACAACAACAGAAAGCAATAGATTCAGCCTCAATCAGAATAGTTTTGCTGTCTTTCCTCTTTTTTCTTTCTTTTGCCTAACCATGAGCAATTTAGGAAGAACTTCTGGCAGGATTCTAATCTTCCATCCATACTGACACCTTCAGGAAATAGTCATTCTAGTGCCAAGGCAAGCCATGACTCAGGCTGACACAGAGAATGATCCAAAAGCAAATATGTATTGGAGCTTTGATATATGATTTGATTTTCTTTTTGCAGATTTACCTCCTCCCCCATAATATTTAACTTGGATTCCTATTTATAAGGTGGAGTCTCAATGAAATTCTGTTCTCAAGACCTGTGCTTAAGAGAAGCTATGTAAAATTATTACTTGAAAATACAAAATATTTCTTCTATTGAATTGTTTTTGGATTAGAGAGAAAAATTGGAAGATTCCATTGTAAAACTGAAAATTTCTGTTCTTAATCAAGCATTTGGGGAGAGTTAGTTGGCTTGGGGTACTCTGTGTAGCAATGCAACTCTCTTACTTGCCTCTTTCTCACTTGCCTATTCTTCCACCTTTCCCGCACCTACAGTCTATCAACCCTTCCCATTGCCTCCCTGAATCACCCTGTTTTGTGATTTCTTCCTTCCCTATGAATCTCAGGCCCCATATGCATCATCTAACCATACTCTCCATAGGACCAGTTACTGCAACCTGCTTTTCCATAAACTTCAGCCAAAATTTACCCAAAGATTTTCAATCTTGATTTTATTTCACCATTCTCTGTCCTATTTCTGGTCCCTAAACTGCTGAAGATAACTGCTTAACTTTGGATATGCCACCAAATATATCAATTCCCAGTACCTCTGGGCCATCAACATTACTCAGCAATCCTTGAATAGTTCTGCAGCTATTCTCCTTTCCTATCTCTTCATTGTAACATTTACAATCCCTCATGGTCCTCTTGGAAAAAGCAGATCCTGTATCTCCTCCCTCTGTAAGTGATAGTATGTTCTTCTATAGTGTTGGACTTAGACATCTAAAACTGTGGCTTATTACCTACAGCCATCTCCTGTTCCTGCCAAGGTTTCCCTTTCTGATTTCCTTCTCCCAAGTCTCAAGGAAAAATGTACTCCTGCCCTTATTCAAACCTTGTCTTTCCATCTGTGCACCTGCTTCCCTCCCCGTCTGTTTAAAACCGAGGCCGGCCATTGGTTATCTTCTCCACTGTGTCACACCCTCCCCACTACTGATTCTCTCTCTGTCACAATAAATAGGTTCAAGTCTGTTCTATAAAATATAAATTCCTGCCCTCTGGATACTACCTTGAGCTTTACTTCCATTCAAAATTCGGCTTATAAAAAGAACAGTCTACATGGTTTCCTTTTTAACTTCTATTTTTTTAATTTAACAAAAAAATCATTTTATTTAAGTACACATATGGAAAGTGCATAAATCATGTATCCCTCAATGATTTCCATAAACAAATCTCCAACCAACACCACGAGGTCCCATTTGTATTGGGTGATTGGGTGGCTCAGTCGATTAAGCATCTGACTCCTGGCTCATGTCATGATCTCATGGGTCACGAGGTCAAGTCCCAAGTCAGGCTCTGTGATCAAGGGGGAGCCTGCTTGAGGATTCTTTCTCTCCTTCTCCCTGTGCTCCTCCCCCTAACTCATGAGCATGCTCTCTTTCTGTGTGGCTCTCTCTCTGTCTAAAATAAATAAATCAATCTTAGAAAAATCCTTTTTATAGTCATTAGTACTCAACTTTCATCCTTTAAAAAATCATCCTTTATTTTTTATCATTCTTTATTTTTAAAACTTTTTTATTATGAAATACAACATAAATACAGTGAAATGAACAAAATATAAATGTTCAATTTAATGTAATGTTATAAGGTTACTGTGTAACTGTCATCCAGGTAAAGAAATGAGATGCTGTCAGCTGCCCAGAAGCACTCAACCTCAGCCTCCCTCCTCTGACTAATCATAAGACATCCAGGGAAAACCATTACCGTGGCTTTTACAGTAATCACTTCCTGCTTGTCTTTACAGTATTGCTGCCTATGCACTTACCCATAAACTATCCAAATAAGATAGTTTAATTTTGTTCTTTCTATAAATGGAACCATGTGCTACATATATTGGGAGGGGATCTGAATTCTTTGTTCAATAAAAATTATATTTAGAGGTTTATCATTTTTTGGTGAAGAGCCTCTGCATCTTTTCTGCTGCTGTGTGGCATCCTGTACTTCCAAAGCACACATTTCTACAGGGTATAAATCTATGAGTAAAATTGCTATGATGTGAGATATATAAATCTTCAACTTTATTAAAAAATAACATTATTTTCCAAGGGATTTGGCCAATTTGTGTTGCCCTCAGCAGTGAGTTTACTGCTTGCTCCACATTCTTACCATTTGATGTTGTCAGATTTTCTTTCTTTTTTTTTTTCAGATTTTCTTTATTATTGTTTAGGCAGTCTAATTTGGACTTACTTTCTTTTGAAGATTCTGGTCAGGCTCTTTCCCTGTGATGTATAGGTTTACTTTTTGTCTTTCATCTTTTTGCCTATAGGTTTGTTACAGTTCTTCATATATTCCAGATATGGCTCTTTTGTCAGTTATATGTATTACATATACTATTTTCTGTGGCCTGACATTTCACTTTTTCATCATATCCTTTTATAAACACATTTTTCATGTTTTTAATATCATAAATGTATTAATGTTTTTGTAGGAGTCTGTAGCTAATGCAAATAACTGATTTTATCTATACCATGTCTTTGCTTTGTTTTGGGTTTTTTTGCTTGTTTGCTTAGTTTCAGGGGTAGAATTTCGTGGCTCATCAATTGCATGTAACACTCAGTGTTCATTACATCAAGTGCCCTCTTTATACCCGCCACTCAGTTAGTTACCCCATTCCCCCCACCTTTCTCTCCTCCAGCAACCCTCAGTTTATTCCCTAGTTAAGAGTCTCATGGTTTGCCTCCTTCTCTAATTTTATCTTATTTTATTTTTCCTTCTCTTCTCCAATGTTCATCAGTTTTGTTTTTAAAATTCCACATATGGGGATCCCTGGGTGGCGCAGCAGTTTGGCGCCTGCCTTTGGCCCAGGGCGCGATCCTGGAGACCCGGGATCGAATCCCACGTCGGGCTCCCGGTGCATGGAGCCTGCTTCTCCCTCTGCCTATGTCTCTGAGCCTCTCTCTCTCTGTGTGACTATCAAAAAATAAAAAAAAAAAAAGGTTGTCTTTAAAAAAAAAATAAAATAAAATAAAAAAAAATAAAATTCCACATATGAGTGAAATCATGTGGTATTTGTCTTTCTTTGACTTATTTCACTTAGCATAATAGACTCTAGTTCCATCTACATGGTTGCAAATGGCAAGGTTCCATTATTTTTGATGGCTGAGCAATATTCTATTATATAATTATACATCTTCTTTAGCCATTCATCAGTAAATGGACATCTGGGCTCTTTCCATATTTTGGCTATTGTGGACATTGCTGCTATAAGCATTAGGGTGCACATGCTCCTTCATATCACTATTTTTGTATCCTTTGGATAAATACCTAGTAGTGTAATTGCTGTGTTGTGGAGTAGTTCTATTTTTAACTTTCTTAGGCAACTCCATACTATTTTCCAGAATGGCTGCACCAGTTTTCATTCTCAGCATTGTAAGAGGGTTCCCCTTTCTCTGCATCTTCACCAACATCTGTTGTTTCCTGAGTTGTTAATTTTAGCCATTTTGACCCATGTGAGGTGGTATCTCATTGTGGTTTTTGATTTGTATTTTCCTGATGCCAAGTGATGTGAAACATTTTTTTCATGTGTCTTTTGGCCTTTTGTATGTCTTCTTTGAAGAAATGTCTGTTCATGTCTTCTGTCCATTTCTTGACTGGATTTTTTGGTGTTTTGGGTGTTGAGTTTGATAAGTTCTTTATAGATTTTGCCTACTGGCCCTTTATCTGACATGTCATTTGCAAATATCTCCTCCCATTCCATTGGCTGCCTTTTAGTATACTATTTCTTTAAAAGTCTGTCATCTCTATGACTCATCTGCAATGCTACCTTTGTCCTCTTTAGGGGCCTATATATGTGTGGGCCAGCTTCCTAGTTTTCTGTCTTATGTAATTCAACTCTTTATATGTTCCTGTACCAATACCACACTACCTCAATCAATATAGCATCATAAACCTCAATACCTATAAAGAAAGACCTCCTTTACCCACACTTGGAAGGGAAGAGTTTCAGAAAGAAGGTTCTTGAATGAGTTTTAGATTTTCTAATACAAGTATCATAATGATGACAGAGGTATTGTATACCACCAAAGGAGCATGTGCTATATATTTTCTCTCTCTGTAGATAGAGGGATAGATATAAAGATATAGGTATAGATGGATATATTAAATTAGATACATAGTTACAATACCAAGATAGATAGATAGATAGATAGATAGATAGATAGATAGATATAATACATTTATATATAATTGATATTTGGTGTGCATCTGGTAATTTCAATATCTGAATATTTATAATCTTTGTATACTGATTGAGTATAATTTTCTAGTACCCCTGGTCATCTCTGCTATGTGCTAGATGTTTTATGTGAAGTAATAATTTATAAAGTTCATTACTGAGGTCTACAATAAGTGAGCTTATCCAGATATGATTTCTTATTATTATGCCAGGCTGTTGCATCTCTAACATTTTGGGATCATCTTACACCAAGGTCAAAAGTATATTAAATGGTCTAGTATTCCCTGTGAGAATATTCAGTTAGCTCTCTCCTCCTTGTAAAGTGATAGACTTTTAGTTCTTTTGGGAGCTGGGGAGGTCTTCTGCTTTTATTTCTGCCATTCTCACCTGCAAGCCTACCTTAATTTGAATTCAAATTGTGAGAATCAGCAAATGCTCTCAGAAGAAAACAGTTTAAGTACTCACTTATTTCTCTATTTTCTCTTCCCTTTTGCTAACATTTCCCTATTTGGTGTCTTGAATTCTAAGATGTTTTTCAACTCCCATTTCTTGTTCTCGGTGGAAGGAATGAGTCAAATGACCTACCATTAAATGTTTAATATTTTTTAATTTATTTTTTTGAATAGTGATATATTTATTTCTAAGTTCTAAATCTGATCAATATTGACAAATTGGCCTGCATAGAGGCTGTATCAACTTGCAATCCCGCCAGCAGTGTATGAGAGTGCCTGTTTGCCTCATCTTCATCTGTATGGTATGCTGTCCAACTTTGAATTTTTCATAATCTGATAATTTGATGTGGTTTTAATCTATATTTCTTGTATTATGAGTAAGAGTCCACATTTTTCAGTTGTTCAAAAGCAACTTGTATTTGTATCACTTGCTCATTCTTTCTGATTGATGATCACTTTGATTTGAAAGAGTTATTTTCAATAATAGGAAATTGCACATTTTTGTAAAGATTTTATTTATTTATTCATGACAGACACACAGAGAGAAGCAGAGACATAGGTAGAGGGAGAAGCAGGCTCCCTGCAAGGAACCAGATGCGAGATCCAATCCTGGACCCTGGGATCACGCCCTGAGCCAAAGGCAGGTGCTCAACCGCTGAGCCACCTAGGCATCCCTGTACATTTTTGGTGTGGTTATATTTTCACACTTTTAGCATTTATCTTCTGATTTTCTTATACTGGTTTGGTCAATATTTAATATTTTAATTTTATGTAGTTGAATTTATCAATGTTATTTCTTATAGACTTTGTATTTGTGTCACACACATAAAGGTCTTTCAAACACAGATTATAAAATATTTCTCTCTGTTACTTTTATACTTTGATAGTTTTGACAGTGCAGTCTTAATTTTTCTCAAATTTAATTAAAGTGATGAGATATGAATCCATTGTTGTCCAGATGGCTCCCCCACTATCCAAGAACCATTAGTTGAACCACCCTTTTCCCCCCATTGATTTATATGACATGAATGATATAATGTCACTTTTAATATATACTGAATCCCTATGTACTTCCATTTGTTTCAGGACTTCCATATATCTCTCTATTCAAGTACTAGCACTGTCTTTGTTTGCCATCATATTTTCAAGTGATTTTCTAAATATATGAGCTTCAAATAATATTTCATTCCTTCCTCTTATTTTTATATTCTATTTTCTTTCTCTTTTCTGTTTACATTGGCTAATATTTCCAGAAAAAATAATTAAAACTTTAAAAGATACAAATAATAATCACAATCTTTCCCTTTTGGTAATCTGCTTATCATTCTGAGCAGACTGTTTTTCATATTCTTTTTGGGATCTTCTTCTTTTGGATTTCCTTGAATGTATAAGCTTTCCAAAATACTCTTCTTGACCACTGCCTCTGACTGTGCACATCATCCTTGAATAGTCATCCAAATTCTAGACATATTTCCTACAACTTTAAGTCTATATGTTCAAATCCCACTGGACATTTCCAACAGAATCTCAGAAATACTTAATATATCATCATGCTCAAAGTGGAAGTCATCCTTACTTGTACACACACATTTTCCTTTATAGCAACCACATAAATATAGTAACTAGAGCTAGAAACAGATTTCATCCTCAATTTATTTTTTCTTACTGCACTTCAATTCCATTAACCATTCAATCCTATGTATTATACCTCTCCTGGTCTTTCCTTCTTTTCTGGCTGAAGTTGTTCATTTCCTTTCATAGGATCTATTGCTATAGTCTCATGATTTCCACTAACTGTTGAGAAGACTAACTGTTCTGGTTTCTTTGGAATTGAGAGTTTTTTCCCAGGATGCAATACTCTTGGTACTAAAACCATGGAAGTCCCAGGCAAAGTGGGATGAGTTAGTCCCCCTACTTACTGATTTTTCACCATCTTCCCCTTTTTAGTGATTGAAAGTCAAATGTATGTTATGAACCCTCCTCCCAGAAGTAGTACATAGGCACACAAATTTTGCATTTAGTTGTAGGAGTTTAACAGAACTTTTGAATCTATAGTTCAACTGATCACTGATTTGAAGGATTCAGATTTGAATTTTTAACCAATCCTCCATGTGACTGCTAGAATGATCTCTCTAAAACCACAAATCTGACAATGTTATTCTCTTTGCTAAATGCATTCCAATAACTCCCCACTGCCTAAAGACTGAACACAAATTCTATAACATAAATAGAAGATACTTTGTGATCTAGATTGTCTTCATTTATCAATGCACTTCCTATGACTTCACTTCTTATACCACACTCTTATCATATAAAATGACTAATTCCTGAAGGTGTCAAGCTGCTCCATACTTAAGTATTTTGCACATGTTCATCCTGGGGTACACAAAATCTCTTTACCATTATTGTATTGCCTTAGAATACCTACTATATCTTAGGAAACCCATTCATGGATCTTCTCCTCTTTGAAACATTTTCTTCCCAAATTGTTTCAATAAATTAAATGTGCCTTCACTAAGGTTGGTGCACACTTGTAACACTTATCTACTAAAGTTCAAATTTTATAAGCTTTTCTCCACAAATACATTAAGATTGTGGAGCAGAGACAGTATTATCTTACCCTACTTTATATCTCTAGTACCAAGCACAGTGTCTGGCACTTTCTAGGCAATCAATAAATGATTGTCGAATAAATTAATGAATGGATATGTCTGGAATACAAGGATCATCTTACTCGTGGAAAGGCAATTAACAGCAATAATCTACACCTCATTTCTTAAAATTGTGTGTACTTTTAAGAAAGATTATATGAATTAACCAAATGTCACCTTTACCAATTTTCTCATTGACATAATGGCATGTGATACCCCATGTCTCTACTATCAGCATTCCACATATTAGGAAGAGAAAACACACTAATGAACCAAAACTGCTGCTTTATATATTGCAGCTGAGCCTTTCCCAGAGGTCTCATACCAGACTGGTTCAGAAAGCCAATCCAAAGTACTTTGTGAAAGTGGGAAGGATCATAGCAAGTAAAGCAAAAGTAATTTCTAGTTCCAAAGAATTATGTTGTTCAGGCATATAAAAGTCATCTTTGTAATAGTTTTCTGAGGTTCTTACTTTGCCAGAATTCAAGCCCTTCAAAGACTATTTCTATCATTCTGAAATCTGATTTTTTGAATCATTTTAAAAGCAAGGTAAACACATAAATGAAGGTGCCTAATTCTGTGTGTGATGTTAACAAAAATTATACCACTCTTATTAGGTCCAATGAATTAATAGCACACAATTCATTAAATGCATATAGAACTAAATTCTTAACTCTATAATTTGGATGAACTCACAGTTTACTTTAGTTCCATTCTGGTGGGCACTGTTAGGCTTCACTAATGAGCTCTATATACTGTGTTGCTCTTTGTTGTTTGCCTACATCTTCAAAATGCTAACAAAAGAAGTTGGAAAGTAAAATAGCTAATTAACTGTTCTGTTTTATTCCATGATGAGACATGCCTCACTATGGATGAGTGTTGGCAGGGCAGAGAGTAAGAACTTGGATATTCACAGAAGTCATTGGGAAATATTACTGCTCATCAGAGTGCAAAGCAAGTGAGAAATCTGTGTTCTCAAGAAAGAATTGAGAAGGAATCAGCTACTAGATGTCAAGTACAAGTAAGCAAGATGCAGATAAAGAAACTCTGGTAGGGGAGCAATGGATTAAGTAGAGAGAAGATTTGGGATCAAGGGTGCAAAAAGTCTGGTAGATAAAAGAATGGACAAGTCTTCTCAAGCCTAAAATCACAAATTACAGTCTCATTTGGCTCAAACTCAATCTTTACTTTCTGCTGTGCTCTACAAATTCAAGAATTATAGGGTAAGTTTGATAATCAAACTCTAATGTCCACTTTACATTATATTCTTCTCCTTCAGTTTGGGCAGGCTTAATGGTGGCAGCCTGCCATGGGAAGGGGTGCATGGATGACTTTACCTCCTCCTCTCTCCACTCTCTTCCTCCTGTATCTGCTAGCTCTTCTACTATCTACGTCTTACTGTAGCAGAGGGAAATAAAGACAAGGAACAGGCTAATTTTTACTTGAGCTGGATGGTTTCAGGCTTTCTACATGGTAGCTGGTTAAAATACAGTCCTGGAAGATAATTTTTTATTCTTTCTCATAGGTGGCTTTTGTGGGCTTTGTGGGTTCTGCTCTTCTGCTCACCCAAGAAGATACATCTTTATTCTTTATTCTGAGTGATCACCTGCAACTCATACTTTCTGTCTGAGGATATACCTCCAATGCTCTTTCTGTTAAGTTTGGCTCACCTTTCCTGTCTACCATGCTGGTCAGGAACCATGCAGGATCCCTCTCCCATGCCACTGCCATTCTCTACAGGAAAATATTAATGGCTTTCTTGCCCTGACAAACTCTGAGAGGCAGGATGGTTCCCATACTACAGAACTTTTGATTCCACTGACAGAGCAATTGGCTGATAGAAAACAGATTTCGGTCTATGCTTGATTAAGCTTTCTTGTGCATGGATCAGATAGTGGTCTTGTGTCTCCCAATGCAGAAAACAAATAGATGGGTCTTTGAGTGTACCCATTAAAGTACTTTTCTCTATGTTTGAAAAGAAGGTAGCATTCACCATAGCTCTCTCACAGAAAGAAGATGAAGATTCCAGCATAGCACCAGCTCTCTCACTAATGTGACCCTTAAATCTGCTGTTTCCCACCTATACATTCTTGAATTTGTTGAAAGTTCCAGAAAAATGTTAAATTCTTGGAGTAAATTCCTTCGTAACTTTGCACACAGTGAGAGAAGTAGCCTATCTCACTCACTTTGGTGTCCTGATAGTTATCAGGAAGTGCTTTATTCTAAACTCCTACTTCTTACCTTTATGTAACCAATAGTTGTAAACCTGAATGCATATTAGAATCACCAGCAAAGTTTTAAAAAGTGTGGAAGCCTGCCACTCCCCTCCGTCAGCCTGAGATTCTGATTTAATTGTTCTGGTTGAATATTGACATTTTTCAAAAGTTCTTGATAGTTTTAATGTGCAGCCAGGGCTGAAAACAACAAATCTAAATAAATAACAAATAACAGCTTTGGATGGAATAGATCTGCATTATTTTTCCCCCTCTATGCTTGTGGACACAACTCTAGGCTAATTACTCTAAAAAGTAGTACTACTAATAAATTCATTTTAAATATTTCTCTCGAGTATCTCTCAAGAACTTATTATATTTATAGAAGGATTAGTTTCTGTACCAATTTTAACTCAAATTGTTGATGTATTTTAAGCTATTTTTATTCAAAGTGAAAATCATACTCTTAATTGTTGATTAGTTGTATTTGTCAATACACATTAGTATTCCCATGTATGAATATTTCTTCTCTGTTGAATAGGTAAATGCATTTAAATTTCCTCATGATTCCTATTATGCTAAAGCAATACAAAAATAAGTCAGGGAGAGAGGGAAAGTTGAAGAAAATCAGTAATTATTACTTTCTCTTTGGAAAAAAACTGATAGAAACTCATCCACAGGACAAAAAAAAAAAAAATGTGACACAAGTCTGAAAGAAAAACATTTTTATCAATTCTATCATGTTTGAGATGAATTTTCCAAAGAGAATAAGATGGTCCCCTTAACACTCTTATTCTAGCAAGTCTTTTAGATTGTCCATAAAGTCTTTCCTACACTGAAAATCAGAAGGTTCAATGTATAGACCTGAGCCTAATATTATCCCATCTTAGATGCCAAGTGTCTTCAATGTCCAATTTAACTTTAAGGGGAAAATAAATCCATTGATTATTTTTCTTGGCAGAACTGATATTCCCAAATATTATTAAAACTGAAAAATAAATTTAATAAGCCAGTTTCTCTGCCTTTTGGGGATAAATCCTTTTAACCCAAAAATTCTACTTCTAACAATTCATTCTACAGATGCACTCAGGCATATAAACAAGTGTGTGTGTGTGTGTGTGTGTGTGTGTGTACATGCACACATGTATGCATATACACAAAGGAGTTCATTGCAACAGTGTTCAGAATAATAAAGAATACCAAACAAACTAAATATCCATCAGTGGAAAACAGTTAAGTAAATAAAAGTAAAACTATTATACAAGATGGCATAGATCCATGTACGCTGACAACAAAAAATTTCTATGATGCATTGTTAAATTTAAAAGGAAAGATGTGGGGCAGCCCGGGTGGCTCAGTGGTTTAGTGCTGCCTTCAGCCCAGGGCCTGATCCTGGAGACCCAGGATCGAGTCCCACGTCAGGCTCCCTGCATGGAGACTGCTTCTCCCTTCTGCCTGTGTCTCTGCCTCTCTCTCTCTGTCTCTCATGAATAAATAAATAAATAATCTTAAAATTTTTTTTTTTAAAAAGGAAAGATGTGTTTTCAGTATGCTTATGTCTCAGCCTTGGATATCTTTATTTCTCTCTCTTTCTCTCTATCGATAAATAGATACAGATATAAATATAAATATATAGATGTATGTGTGTGTATGTTATAAAAATACATTTCTATAGGGCATATACTATTTCTGAAAGGATACACAAAAAGTTAACTTTTTTAGTTAACTTTAACTAGTAACTTATAGAAAGGTTTCTATAACGTATAAGTCTAAAATATGGTCTGTGGAGGATACTTGCTTTTCATTATATAACTTTTTGAACTGTTTGATTTTTTTTATCCTGTGCATGATGGAAGTCATAATGTTAAAAAGGTATTTTTTACAATTAATAGCAAATAGTTTTAAATCACCTTATGACCTTAAGATAGGTTTATCTTTGAAAAATATACATGTTGAAAGCTACAAGACTGATTTAAAAAATTGAAAAAGAGACAGATGAAAAGATATCCCATGTTAATGGATCAAAAAATTAATATTGTTAAAATAGCCATACAATCTAAACCCATTTATAATACAATGTAATTCCTATTAAAATTCCAATAGCATTCTTCACAGGAAGAGGAAAAAATATCCTAAAATATATATGGAGTAATGGAAGACCCTGAATAGTCAAGACAATCCTGAGAAAAAAGACAAAACTGAAAGCATCATACTTCTTGATTACAGCTGTAGAAATCAAAACAGTATGGTATCAGTATAAGAATGGATACATAAGCCAAAAGAACAGATTGAAGAGCTCAGAAATAAACTCCTATAAATGTGATCAACTAATACTTGATAAAGGAGCCAAGGTTACTCAATGGAGAAAGAATAATCTCTTCAATAAATAACATTAGGAAAACTAGATAACCACATGCATAAAAGTGAAACTGGACCTCTATCTTACACCACTTACAAAAAATAACTTGAAATAGATTAGATTTAAATGAAGACCACAATTATAAAACTCCTAGAAGTAAGCATAGGAGAAGAGCTCCTTGACATTGGTCTTGGCAACAATATTTTGCACACCAAAAGCACAAGTAAAAAAGGGCAAACATAAACAAGTGGGACACATCAAACTAAAAAGTTTCTGCACAGCAAAGGAAACCATCAACAAAATTAAAAGATAGTCTACTGAATGGGAGAAAATATTTGTGAACCAGGTATCTAATGAGGGGTTACTATCTAAAATACATAAAGAATCAAAAATAGTGAAAGGGATTATAGGGGAAAGGATAGAAAATGAGTGGGAAAAATTAGAGAGGGAGACAAAACATGAGAGACTCCTAACTCTGGGAAACGAACAAGGGGTAGTGAAGGGGAGGTGGGCGGAGGTATGGGATGACTGGGTGACAGGCATTGAGAGGGGCACCTGATGGGATGAGCACTGGGTGTTATACTATATGTTGGCAAATCGAACTCCAATAAAAATATACGTATTAAAAAATTCACATAATTCAATAATCCAATAACAAAAAACAAAGAATCCAGTTTAGAACAGGCAGAGGGACTGAATAGACATTTTTCAAAAGAAGACTGACAGATGGCCAACAGGTACATGGAAAAATGCTCAACATCACTAACATTAGGGAAATGCAAATCAAAACCACAATGATATATCTATCACCTGTTAGAATGGTTATCATCAGGGGACGCCTGGGTGGCTCAGCAGATGAGCATATGCCTTCAGCTCAGGCCCGGATCCTGGAGTCCCGGGATCGAGTCTCACATCAGGCTTCCTGCATGGAGCCTGCTTCTCCCTCTGCCTGTATCTCTGCTTCTCTCTCTCTCTCTCTCTTTCTCTCTCTCTCTCTTTCTCATGAATAAATAAATAAAATCTTTTTTTTTTTAAAAAAGAATGGTTATCATCAAAAAGACAAAAGATTAAAAGTGTTGGCGAGGATGTAGAGAAAAGGAAACCCTTGTTCACTGTTAAACATGTATGTATTAAGAAGGAAATCCTCCCATTTGCCAAAACATGGATTGATATTGAGGGCATTTTGCTAAGTGAAGTACATCAGACACAGAAAGCCAAATACCGTATATCACTTATATATACCATCTGTAGAAGCCGGACTCATAGAAACAGAGATGAGAATGTTAGTTTACTAAGGGTTGGGTGTGGTAGAAATGGGGAGATGTTGGTCAAAGAGTACAAATTTATGGTTAGAAAGTGAATAAATTCTAGAGATCTAATGAACACCATCATGATCATAGATAATGATACTATATTATATACTTGAAAATCACTAAGAAAGTGGATTTAAATGGATTTTAAATGTTCTCACCACAAAATATAAATGATAATTATGTGACATGAGGAAGGAGTTAGCTAATGCTATGGTGGTAATCATATTACAATATGAAATGTATCAAATCAACGTTTACACCTTAAATTTACATGATTTTGTATGTCAGTCAAATCTCAGTGAAGCTGAAAAATAAGAGACAGGTTTATCTGCACGTTCATATGTTGCATTTACATATTAATTTATCCATTTAACAAATATTTGCCAAATGCCTACCCAGTTAACTGAACAACCACCAGTTCCTACTGTTTTGACAGTAAGTTGTGAGCAAAAAAAGTTACATAAGAGCCTGAGCACTTTCAGTCATTCACTCATTCATTTGTTGACTCACACAATAAATACAATTTAATAAATATCTATCATGTTACCACATAAACCTGTAATACCTCCTCTACAGACATTGCCAAAAATGGCCACAAAAAGGACAGATTCTAAGATGTTCTTTAAGTCAACCTGACATCATGTCAAAAAGGATAGACCAGGAAGCAATGCAGCACATCACTGTGGCAGATGAATAGGGCCATTTTTCCATTAACTCACTCATTAAAGACTTACTGTTTTACTCTCCACAAACACCATTCTGTGGGCTTTTTCAGAATACAAAGTTACATAAAACATAACTCCTACCATTAGGAGTTTAAAGCTCAGTAGATCTATTTGCCTTACCTTTCTTTCTTTTTAAAATTTTATGTAAATTCAATTATTTAACACATAATATATTATTGGTTTCAGAGGTAGAGGCTAGAGAATCATATTTCTTTTTTAGTACTTTGAAATTTTAAAAATATTTTCATTTATTACTTCACTTGATTCTAAAAAAGAACAAAAAACCTGTGAAGTAAACCTGACAGGGGTTCCCCCCCGCCACCGCTTTTCATAAACAAGAAATCCAGATTTTGAGAGAACAGGTGTCTTGTTCAAAGTGGCTAAAGTAAGAATAGAAACCAGTGTAGGTTTTGCTGTATAAACCATTAACTTCCTTTAGTCGTTCACACATTTTACTGTGAAATTAATTGGGTCTGTTGGTCACTGGTTAATTGAAAGACTTTTATAAAAAGAGAATCACAAAAGGGATGTGTACACACCTTGAACTGTTTATTTCAATCTAATAAATGTGCATTTATTCTCCAATCTTTCTCATGTACACTATGCCATTCCTTTGTGTATGGGCCACCTGACTGAAATTCCATGTAGTTTTTCTCATAAACTCACACCCATAATTCATCATCTATGATTTCTCAATTTCGGTTCCTTTAAAGTGAGGCCAAAATTACAGAGACATGAAAAGTATTCTGAACCCAAAATTCTTCTACATGTTTAAAATTTCTCCCAATCTTTGACAATGATCTTGCCCACACGTAATTTAACAGAAATATTTAGAGACCCTCCTTTTCAAGGCTTTCCAAAATATTCAGTGCAGTTTTCAGAGAAACTGTAACTCTCCTTTGGGGATTGAATTTTATTGCGTTATACACCACTTAGTTACAGAAACAAGTACAGTTGGCACAAACATAGTTGGGAGCAAGCACGACTGACTTCGAATAAGCATGCAATGCAATGGCACAAACAGAAATGTTGGGAGGAACCCAAAGCTGTGTACTGTGGTTATCAGTCCATATGATTTATAAAGTGAGTGATGAGAAATCACTAACCTGGTGGGTTTGTCAAATAGAGTTCAATTAAGAGAACTTCTGGGGAGGCCTGGTGGCTCAGTGGTTGGGTGTCTGCCTTCAACTCAGAGCCTGGTCTCGGGCACCAGATTGGAGTCCCTCATCGGGTTCCCCATGGGGAGCCTGTCTCTCCCTCTGCCTATGTCTCTGCCTCTCTCTGCGTGTCTCTCATGAATAAATAAATGATTTTTTAAAGAGAACTTCTGTAGTAGTAGGCAAAGAACAAGTTGCCCTCCAAGCATATTTGAGTGTGACTGGAAGCATCTTCTACTTCTTGAAGCAGTTCTGCAGACTCCTAAAGTGGTAATCAAGTTGCACCTGCAACATTTGCCAGTCCAAAGAAGAGAACTCTATTTCAGCTAGGCAAACACACGCTTGACTTAGAGAAAATATTTGCTACGTACCATTCAAGAGTATTCAACTGTCTTAAACGTGATAATGATCTTGATGTCAATACTTCAGGTTCTTAAAATATAGATTCTCTATTTTAGAATAAAAAGGATAATGATAACATTTAACTTTCTTCTACCTTTATCGAACTGGACTGTCTTTCTGCTTCCGAGCATAGAGCTTATTACATGGTTAGTGCTTATACAATGTGTAATAACACATTTGAGGAAACTGTAACTAAAAAGCTATCTTTAAAATATTAACAAAATCTGATTTCTTGGAGCTTTTAAAGTTTGGGTCATTTTCCTTATAAAGACAGACCTCTACTTGGTCAGTTCTTTTTTTTTTTTTTCTTTTATTCATGGGAGACACAGAGAGAGAGAGGGAGAGAGAGGCAGGCAGAGACATAGGCAGAGGGAAAAACAGGCTCCATGCAGGGAGCCTGACATAGGACTCGATCCCAGGTCTCTAGGATCACGCCTTGGGCCGAAGGCAGGCACTAAACTGCTGAGCCACCTGGGCTGCCCTACTTGGCCAGTTTTACATTGAATGTAGCAGTATGGGGAGAATAACTATTTTAATGGGAGATGTATTGGGGAAGGTAGATGTTTATCTAGATCATTAAGAAAAATTTCTTTCGATTTCCTCCTAGAATTATAACAGAAAATATGAACTTTAATCATCATGTGGTCATCTGAATACTCTGACCCAGGGCTAAAGAAGTGGCAAAATATCCAAAATGTGTACATGAAACACCAGCACGAGTGGCAGTTCTAGACTGTTGTTATTTGTTAAGCTTTGGGTCGCCACCTCCATGGAAAGTTCTGTGGCCTGTCTTATCATCAAGGTTTCTGTGTCCCTTTAGTCAGAGGCATTAGAAAGGTATGGTTTTCCCCGTAAGTCCCTCTTTGGACTCACTTAGTCATTTTCACAGCCAAGAGCTTTGTCATAATAATTTTTGTCTGGAACAATTTTAGTCAAATGCACTTGAGTCACAATGTGTGATTTCTACAGAGTATAAAATTAATGCCATTCTTACAGGACATTTAAGGAATAGTTTTTCTGCTTTTATGCTAAATGGGATTTAAGTGAATAATCCAAATGGAAATTAAAAAAAAAAAGTGCAATATTACAAATCACAGGCAAAGAATAGCAAAACCAGTCTGTGAACCAGGTGAATTTCCTTTCTCCTCCTTACCTTTATCTTCTCTCCTTTCTCCTCTCTCTCTCTCTCTCTCTCTCTCTCTCTCTTTTAAGATTGTACAAGATTGCCCTGTATAAGCAGGGCAGAAGGACAGAGGGAGAGGGAGAAGCAGGCTCCCCCCATGGAGCAGGGAACCCAGTGTGGGGCTTGATCCCAGAACCCCAGGATCATGATCTGAGCTGAAGGCAGGCACTTAACCAAGTGAGCCACCCCTTCTTTTTCTTCTTTATCTTCTTCCCTTTGTTCTCATTTTCTCCTTGCTTTCTCATCCCTTCTTCCTTGACTTTGTAGACCCTTTTCTTTCATTTAATCTACTTTTCTTTCCTATCCCTTACTCCCTCCCTTCCCAGCCACTCTCTTGGAGTTTCTGGCAAAGGCTTTTCTGGAATGATGGGGAAGCTGCTGCAGCAGGTGTGGTTCTCAACAACTGAGCTTTAGGTGGCAAGATTTGGAATGGGCTCAAAAACATGAAGGGAAGAAGAGGAGATGGGGAGGTGGCCACATTCATACAGAGAACACGTCAGATGAAATGCAGCATGAGGGCAGAGAGATCAGTGCACTTGTGAGTGGAATCGGGCCACTCTTTGTGGGTGCAGCCTTGGTGGTTTGCAGGTAAGGAAGCCTGGGATTGAGGCACAAGCTCAGGCTATGTGCTCCTTTTTCCTCACATCTCCTCCTTATTCCATGCTCATACTTGTTTTTTCTCTTCTTCCTGTACTCTGTCTTCTTCATGAACATGCTCAAAACTAAAAATATTTAGATACAGAAAATGTCTCTTACTTCTTACCTTCTGAGTTTTTCATCTACAGTGTTTATTGCAAGAACATTATTGAATGTGCTAGAAAAATAAGGGTCAAGTAAACCCTCTCGTGGAGAAGCACTCAGGCTGGGAGGGAGACTAAGAAGCAAACAAATAATTAGAGTTTGTTGTGATACATGCTATGAAAGCTGCCATTAAAATGCTTTGGCAAAACAGAAAGGCAGTAATCTGCTCATGGAAAGTTCTGAGCAACAAGGAAGGGAAGGGGATTCCAAGAGGCAACAAGAACTCTAGAGACATCTAAACAGTTGGAGGGCACGTAGAACCTGGCTGGAAGGATCTTAATCGTTGCTGAAGGTATGGAAAAGGATCTTGACTTGATTCCGTAGGCCAGTGTTGGCATAGGCTAATCAGGCATTGTGAGGCACAGAACATTCCTACCTATGTTAGCTATAGAACAACCTGTGATAGCATTTGTTACCACTAAGATTATGTTGTACATGTGAATTTTATCTTCAATTTTTGTCCTTGTATAAAAAACATTACCAATCAACTGCTATATACAGTACCAAATGATTGGTCAGTTATAAATATTAGAGATGTGATCTCCTTTCCAATTTTAAACATTAGCTTTGCAGCAGTACTTCATGGATTTGACTGGGCAGGACTGGAGGGAGAAAAACAGAGGCATATGCAATCATGCAGACCTGGAACCCCAGCCACTGAAACATTGCTGGAGACCATGATGATGGCAACGAAGATGGAGAAGAAAAAATATATTATCAAGATGTTTATTTAGCAAGTATATGCCAAGAGATCTAGTGGTTATTTTAATGTGGAAGTTGAGTGTAAAGAAGACATGAGATAATCAATATATATCAATATATAGGGATATATAGGACACAATGACATTTCGGTATGCAATAACTTCCAAGTATGTGAATTCTAAATAAATCTCATGTTTTTATGCTTTCAACCTAGACAAAAAAAAATCTCTATATTTGTAATATTCTGGTTTTGGCAGTTCCTCTGAGAAACACAGATTTTTTAAAAAAATTATATACCTTGAAGGTCAATATATCAAAATTAGCCTAGTGTTATTAAAAAAAAAAAAAGAAAGAAAACCCTTAGCTTTAAAAGTGAAAAGCAAAAATTGCTATGAATATGCTCTTGCTGGATCAATGACCTCCATTTAGAGTATGTCAGGCATGGTCTTTACCTCATAGTCAATACCTGCAATTCTTCAGACTTGACTGCGCCCAAAGCTTATTCCAAATAAACACTCAAGACACAGAATGGATAAGGAATTTGCCTGAAGATATTTGTAATAAGCTGAATCGTGTTGTCCCCTGTCCCCCAAACTCATATGTTGAAATCCTAACTTATTGTATCTCAGAATGTGACTGTATTTGGAGAGAGCATCTTTAAAGAGGTGATTAAGTTAAAATGAGTTCATGAGGATGGGCCCTAATTCAATATGACTGGGTCCTTATAAGAAGAAATTTGGACATAGGTTGTTACAGAAGGAAAAGTCTGTGAAGACACAGGAAGATGACTCTCTATAAGCCAAGGAGTGAGGCCTCAGAATAAACCAACTTTGACAGCATCTTGTTCTTGGACTTCTGGTTCTAGAACTGTGAGAAAATAAGTTTCTGTTGCTTAAGCTACTCAGGATATAGTGCTTTATTATGGCAGCCTTATCAAACAAATATAATACACGGCCCATTGAAAATCTAGACTGGATTGGGACTCTGGCCAGTCTTATCCCAAAATCTGTGTTTTACCTGAGCCTTCTTCACCACCTGTCTCAAGAGGAGAACAATCAATGGATCAATACCATTCCCACTCTCTAACTGTATGTGTAATGCAGAGGACTTTCCCTCCAGAAGATGAGCTGCTACTCCAAGCTGATTATGATCTCTTAATTTATTAGCATACAAAGGCTTAAAATTGCCATACTATATTAGGGGAAAGAAAGGCTTAAAATTGCAATACTATATTAGGGTAGAAAGTAGAGAAGAAAGACTTAAAATTACTATAGTATATTAGGGGAAGAAAAAAATGGAATTTCATGACAGTATATAAAGTTTGAACTCTAGCTTCCATAGATGACAGAGAACTTACTCAAAGGCTAAGAATGGTATTCATAAATAGCCTAATTGATAAAGAGAAAGTAAAAAAGAACACTAATACAGACAAAGCTTTGCAGTGAGCTAAAAGAAGAAAGCCACTAGCTAAATTAGGTATTAACTTAAACCTCAGGCTAAACCTAGGGTTCTTCTAAACTGTCATATTTTTTATATAGATTCAGGATTTTTGAATTCTTTCATAATAATATGATAGTTTTGCTTACCTATGGCAGCTGCTAATCCAACACCAATGACATTAACACCACAAATCAATGTAGTCACTCTATTCAAAGCTTCTAAGTTTTTCTTTTGCAATATGTGAACTTTCTATAACCTAGAATTTATGAAATGGAACCATATGTGACCTCCATACTTTCCCTATTTTCCCCTATCCCACTAAGATAATTCTTTTCTAAATACCTGGCTAAGAATAATCGGGTAAATCATGTTGCACAGATGTTTATGAAAAACTTTGACTTCATCTGAGTAACTGTCTTATTCCTCACTTAGAGAATTCAGAATGTAAGGAAAATTGTACTCTCATCATATATCTTCAATTTCTTAATATGTCTGATTCTCTGACAGTGTTTTTGCCCTGTGAAGAATTCACATATTAATATCATCATTTCCTAGTAATAAATTTAATAGTTTAATCCTCTTTTTTAAAAAGAGTATATTTGAGGTCTTTGCTAAAATTCTTTTTGTCTCTTTCTTTTCATTCTCACTGCTGGTCCAGGCTGCTTACCACTCACACCTAGATTATTGGTAATAGATAATAGTGCCTCAAGCCATTCTCCTGCCTTGGGTTGCTTTACATATCCAATCCATCCTATACATTGCTGCCATAGGATTATTAATAATCCTAAATCAGATCTTTGTGCACAGAAAGTATCAGTTTCCCATTAACTAGCTACAAGATAAAGTCGAAATTCCTGAGTTATCCATAATCTGGCCCCACCCAATCGTCCAAACTTTCTAGCCTTATCTTCAAACACTCCCCCATTGTGAGCCAGCCAAACTAGTTTACTGAACTTCTACAGAACTTACTATCTATACAATTTCTTCTTATCATTAATCAAACATAGTTTTCCTGCCTTTAGTTGTCATCTCAGGTCTTTAGCTAAATGCCCAAACCTTAAATGTTCTTCATCAAATTTGATTATTCATAAAGTAATTAATATCATTGTTGTTTGCTTCTTTGTATCCCACACAAGGGTTAATGGAAATTATTTTTTCTGTTACTTTCAGGAGACATTTTAAGGTTCCCTATAGAGGACATAAAGATAAATAAGACATGATTCCTGCCTTTAAACCATTTGTCTCTAGAAGGAAGATGAAAAAGTACAAAGGTAAAAAAAAATGCAGTGTGAGAGTTCTAAAGGGATGAACAAAGGACTGTGAGAACAAAAGGTTATGCAGGGAGAGGATGTTGGGAGTGGACAGATTTTCATATGACAGAAAGTCATAAAATGACATTTGAATTGGACTTTGAAGGATAAATATAAATTTTCCTAGGCAGAGAGGAGAGCTTGCATTGATATTCCAATGTTTTTGCTTTCATATATCTATCCTTTTGAAATAATCATTGAAAAAATTATCTGAGAAGATTCTTATTGGTTACAACCAGGAATCTGCTCCTATTACAAAAGAATGTGTAAGTTAATTTCTTACATCAGACCATTTCTACCTCCAGTTGGTTAGTGGAATTTGAGACATCTGCAGAGTTTAGGGTTAAAATTCTGATGAATTTGGGGTAACTCTTTTTCAACCCATGATCAATAACCATGACCAGTTCTCAAACACCTTTTAGAGTCTTTCTGTGGAGGTTTAATGGACCCTTCCAACTCCACTTTATAGAGGGGGCTCAATTGTAATTCCTCAAAGTACATCAGTTCCAGAGACTCAATCTGTACCTTCCTGCAAGTGGGCATTAAAACCCAGCCCAGGTTTAAGATGCCTGAGGGTCATTCAGTTTAGCTTAGCTCCCATTCAATGCTCTGATTTTGAGATTTTTGTTTCTACATCTGGGGATTTTTCTTTCTGGTTTTAAAGCTTGGAGATATCTATGTGCATCTCTTATTATTTATATTTTAGATATCTATTATCTGTATATTGTGTATAAAAGTATATATATACTTTCTGTTACAATTTATCCAATAAATCTTTATATCAACTCAGCCTGTCATATTGATGAGAAATATTACAATTTATTTTAGGCTTATTGCCTTAGGATTATTTTCTAGGAGTGAAACAAAAGGTCAAATGGAAGTTATATTTTTAGTAGTATAGGATATTGCTGTAGGTTCCAGAAGAAGACAGATGTCAATAAAAATAATGGGATCATTCATTCAACAGGATATTTTGTTTAGCTGCCTTGTCTTTGAGCAGGTAAACATCTTGCACAGTATTAAGAAGAAATAAAATACAGAGCACCTGGGTGGCTCAGTAGGCTAAGAGCCCAACTCTTGATTTTGGCTGAGGATGGTCTCAGGGACTTGAGATCAAGCACCACATTAGGCTCTGTGCTCAGTGGGAAGGCTGCTTGAAATTCTCACTCTCCTTCTGCTCCTCCCCCTGCTTGTGTACATGCTCTCTCTCTTTCTCTTTCTCAAATATATAAATAAATCCTTTAAAAAAAAAAGAAGAGATAAAATATTTCGTCCTGTTTCTCTCCAGAAACAAGGCCCTATAACTTTCTCAGTTGTTGTAGCAGTGTTTTATCAATACTCGAGGCCTACAAAATTTGCTTTACTAAAAGATGACATACTCTTTGCTGTCATGAAGCTTTTACTCTAATTCAGGTGTCTAATTTTTCTGTAAAGGTCCAGATAATAAATACTTTAGGCATTGTGATCTGTTGCAACTATTTAAATCTCTTGTTCAATTATGGCACAGAAGCAGCCACAGACAATTCATAAATGAATGAACATAGCTATGTTCCAATGAAACCTTCTTTACAAATATAGGTAGCAGGGTGGATTTGGCAAATGGGCCATAGTTTGTCAACTCTGTTGTAATTGAAGAAACAAAGAGGGCATATGTATGTATGAGAGTTTTCCAAAGAAACAGAACTGGTAGAGGAGATTAGATAGATAGATGATAGATAATAGATAGATAGATACATAGATAGATACATAGATAGATACATAGATAGATACATAGACAGATAGATCTAGAAATAGAGAGAGACTTTAAGGAATCAGTTCATATGACAGTAGAGTCCTGTAAATGTAGGCTGGCTGGCAGGCTAGAAATTCAGGTAATGGTTGATGTCTTAGTCTTAAGCCCAAAATCCATATTAAAGGCCCAGAAGCTGGAAATTCAAGCAGTAAGTGAAACTACAATCTTAAGGTGGAATTTCTTCTCTGGGAAGCCTCAGTTTTTGTTCTTAAGGCCTTCAGTGAGTTGGGTTAGGCTCACTTCTGATATGGAGGCTAATCCATTTTACTTCAAGTCAACTAATGTGAAATGTTAATCATAAGTATGATCACAGCAATGTCTAGACTAGCGTTTGGCCAAACAACTGGGGATCATAGCCTAGCCAAGGTGACACATAAAATTAACTGTCGAAGCATATACAGTAAAGTAAGTGTAGACAGAGAAACCATATAATTATGTATCACAAACTATATGTAACAAGTGCTAAAATACTTTTGAAAGAGTGATAGGATTGAATAAGGTGATGAAATAAAGTTTTTAAATTTTAATCATGTTATAGTCTCGTCATAAAAACAATAGCACTTCTGATAACATTTAATATGTGTCAAGCAGTGTTCTAAGCATCTGTCATGTATTCGCTCACTTAATTCTCATAGCAACCTGATTCTGTAAGCCTTGTCCCCACCTTTCAAACCACACTGATGAGATAACTTATCCATCTGTTATTGACCAGGTGATTATAGTTTGAAGACACTTTCTACCATGTGATCCTCTGGCTTATTGAAAGGGCTCATTAAAAAAATGACATGAAGCAAATGTGTAAAAGGACTTTTCCAGTCATGGGATTTTCTAAAGAATCCCTGCTTATCTGATAAGAATAAAAAAGGTAGGGAGGAAGGCCACACTTAACTGAGGATCTACTATGAGCTGAACAATTTAATTATGTTATCGCATTCAGTCCCCAAATAACCCTGGAAGGGGGTACAAGCCCCTCAAAGCCCTATTTCTTTCTGGAGGTCGACCTGCTGACAAAGCTTATATGGGAAAGAGTGATATTAAATCCAGTTCTGTGAAACTCATGCTCAGTGCACACTATCCCACTGCCTTGTATTAAAGTGAAAACAGATCTTCAAAAATTTCAGGGTTATTTTGCAAAAGGACACCACCCAGTATGTGAATTCAGCACTATAGTCCAATGTCAGCTCATGTCTATTGGAATCTATGTTCCCGGCATGCTGCTAGGCATCCTCTATCTTTGATCTCGCAAGGTCCTCTCAACAAACCTATGAGATAGGGTTGTTATTATGTCCATTTCACATGAGGAAAATAGGGCCTAAGGTAGTGAACCACCTTTCTCAAGGATTTCCACCAGTGGGACTGCCATCGAGGGCCCAGGTGCCCCCATGACACAGAAGGCTGGGACAAACATGTCTGGGAGCAATGATGGCATTCCCCTCTTGGCTGCAGTTTTTGGTTTTAGTTTAGTTTGTTTCTGTTTTTGTTTTGCAATTTGATGCCTCCGTGTCAGTAAAAGGGAGGTGAGACAAGTAAGTGACCTGTAGGTAGGAAAAAGAGTTACAAAGAGAAAAGAGGGATCAGACATGACAGTGACCCTGCCCCACAAGAAGAATTAAGGGCTGAAGACCTACATTTGTGTCTTCAAGATGAAAAGAATGTACTTCATGTGTGTTATTTCATGATAAAGCCAAAAGTCTGGTCTCCCCCATCTGGGGAAAGCCCAGCCACTGAGCTGCCAGCTGCTTTCCACAGAGGTTCTTGCTCTGACTACAATGAATCACCCCAAGGAGGATATTAGAAAGTCCAGAGGGAAAGCAGTCCTTAAGAGCACAGCTTCTGCATATAAAGTGAATTTATTTACTTATTTATTTGTGCCACAGCTGTTCCACCTCAGTATTCATATAAGGAGAAAGTTCCCAATGAGAAAAAAATATACATATATATTTTGAGAGTCAGGAACAAATTGGAAGCGACGCTGATCTCAATAGCAGGCACTGGCAGGGGGTGAAATTATTTTTCAAACACTTTTGCTTCTCCTGGTAAAGTAGTTAGTGTTGTATTTTCATGCTAGAAGGAAAAAGTGATGAAAAGTTTTTAAACCCAAAGAAACAAAACGCTTGATTTGAGTCCAAATTTTCTGCAAAACAGGATCCCACATGGCCAGTGCTGGTCTTAGTAGGTCTGAAACCAATAGGATGATGCACCTTTTAGGTTTGGCTTTCGCGTTTCGCCTCATTTCCGTTAGGATTATGCTGCTCAGTATGCATATCAGCCTTGCCCCAGGCATCTCTTGGGGGGGTGGTAAAGTCCATTTCATAACATTTTTAGTATCTGTGGTTTCAAACACACAGATGGTCGGGCTGGCTACCACTGCAGTCTGCTGTGCAGGGTCCTGTGTGTGAGCAATAGGGAGAGGTGGTGTCCGGGGGGACAGGGCCAGGGTAGAGGGGTGGTCCAGGGCTGGGCACACCCACAGGCAATGCCACACATGCCACACCACACCAAGTCACGACACACCAAGCAGTTTCCCAGTGCTACAAAGGAGTACAAGACTGCTACCAGCTTTCTGCTGCTCGGGCCTTAAAAGGCTAGCAATTTCCAGCCCCAAGCTTAGCCACACAGTCCGTATTAAAGGGCAGAATTATAGAGGATGAAGGGAGAGTTTTCTCAGCAAGCTTGTTGCCTGTGCCCTCCCAAGTTCAAAGAGAAAACTGTCTCATTAAAATGACTTCTGGCTTTGCCTAGGGAGAATTTCGGGCTCAACAGTTAACTTCTCTGGAGTTAGAACTTTCATGCATTTCTCTTTTTATTGGGTAGACATTATGATTGGTTTTACAAGCAAAATAAACAGCTTAGGAACAAATGAAAGACTTTTTTATTTCTCTTTTAACTGTAAATTCAAGAACTTGAAATGAATTTGGCAAATAACTCATATTGCTGAGGAGTACTGTGGCCGAAAGGCAAGATTTCCAAAAATTCTTGAAAATCCAAGTAATACCGGGAAGAAATCCCAAATTCAACTTGTCGAGCCTTGTGTCTCTCTTAGAACACTTTTTTTTTCTCCCTAAAAACAAGAAAAAAAAAAAAAAAAGGAGAAATCAATCACAGAACTCCTGTTAACTCCTGCCTGTTGTCTCTTTGCCACGGCGGCAGAGCTGTGGTCTGCCCTCGGCCAACTGTTCTGAACACAGCCAGAGGGAGCTGGGCAAGCATGTGGTTCCCAGAGAGTGAAGGAAGTCTCTACCCCCCATGCATGAGCTAAGGCCTCCTGAAGTATACTTTAGGATTATAAGTACCTAAATTCCCTCTTTATACATCTCATATTTATTTGATTCTTTCCCCTGTTTAAAAAAAAAAAAAAAAGTCATTATCTTAAATTTTTGACCTGAACTTTTCAAACCTTGACGAACTCACTTTTGACCTTTTAAATAATCTAGAATGGTGTAAAAGCAAGCACTGCAATAAATAATAATAATAATAATAATAATAATAATAATAATAATAAATAACTTAAGGAGCAAATGACACAAGAATGGTCTCTAACTAAAGACCTAATTCAAATCCCATCTTCTACACAAAAATCCTTCCTTAATCTGTTCCCATTAAAATACTCACATCATCCTTGATATAATCATTACGTTTATTGGATGGCACTGTGTGTTAGCTATGGCAAAAGTGTCTACCTTTTACAGACTCTACTTTCAATTCTTCAAAGGTAGGTCCGTGTTATCTGAGGTCAAAGAAACCGAAGCCTCGATCTTAATCGACTTCCTCAGGGGTTAACAGTGGAGAAGATTTTTAAACCAAGTTTGTCAACTTCTATAATCCGTGTTCTTTCTGCCACATTCACTTATGTGGCTGCATAGTACTAATTTCTATATTAGGCTTTGCACTCATTGCTCAGCTCCTACAGAATAAGAAACAGGTTTTATTATTCTCCATGCAGTGTTTTTTTTTTAATATTCTATTTATTTATTCATGAACTCCATGCAGTGTTTAACAAAAATGCCTAGCACTTGATAGATGTTTGATAAATTTGTTAAAATATGTTTATGACCTTGGTGTTACAAACAGGTTGAAAACTTCTGCTTTGGCTAAATGTGATTTGGTAGGGTTTGGGGGAATTAGCTCTGATAGAGGGCACATGACTGCACAGCTGGCATCAAATCCATATAACAACCAGCAACTCTCATAATAGTAACCAACACCATCACTCTGTATTGAGTAAGTTGTAGTTGTGATTTCTTTTCACTAAACACCTTATATTCATTTTTGCAAATTAACTTTGACATGATTATGAGGAATTACAGAGAATTATTTGTTCCCACATGTCAGTGGAGGAGAGTAAGTCTTAGAGATATAAAATAACTTGCCTAAAATCACACCATCTAAAAAACCTAGCCATGCTCTTACCCTCCCCATGATAGGATATAAATGAGTTCTGCCCTATCCAGTACATCTGATCTCCACTAAAATACGGCACCAGAGCACATGGGGTGAGAGCAAGACCAGGAGTCAGGGAAGAAGGGACTATAACGCAATCCATATTCACTAAATGCTTAGTAAATGATGGAACATAGCGTAGAATTTCTTCACTAATCGCAGGAGTCAAATGAAGCCCCCTCCTGAGAGGCCATGTTATGTGTGCACTGATTCTTACACCCTCCTGAAAGCCCAAGGAATCAGCATGCTGAGCACACATACCTTTTGTTTCTAGTACCTTAGAAATACTCTTAATAATCTAACCCTTTGGGGCAAAATAATATCAGTATCACTGTTTGAAAAATAGACATTATGTCAAATCATAAGACTTACTGATTTACTCTCTTAGTGCATTACCTTTTAGATTTTGGGATGGTCACACAGTCATACTACCAGATATTTGATTTAAAAATTTTAAAAAGGACAATATTATGCTATCCACTTATGAAGGCAATGCAATCTGCTCTAGTACGATAAATATTTCTGATATGTAAATTAGTGATAGAGTATTGGGGAATACGGCAATGATGTCAGGATACTGTGGAAGTGTTGCTGTCCATATATATTTTTTTTTCCCAGTGTGCTAATGTTTCATGCCATATGGTCACAGCAACAGAATGCAGAACACTCCACACCAGCTGGATGCAGCAAAGCAGGAAGGAATACAGCATGACCTCCAATGCTCAGTTATCACATATGGTTTCTCCTGACTCACTTTGGCCATCTTCCGTCTAAGAAATGCTCCTTGCTTTTCATGCATTTCACCTTTGTCTCTATAGCTTGGCATCCTTCTTCCTTACAATCTTTTCCTTAGTCTTCCCTCCATCAAGTTCCCTTTTACCTTATTTCTAAAGTTCAGTATTTACCATCATATTTTTTAAATTTAAATTTACTTAAAAGTCATGCTTCTACTTTTCTGGTGTCATTATTGTTTTTATTAGTAATCTGTTACAAGGGTGCATAGGTTTTGACTGCTCACTCCTATTTTCTCAAAAAGGGAGCAGTTTTGTAAGATCAGAAGTAGGGTTCTGAATTGTGTATACCACATTATGGGAGAAATAGTTGCATGTCCAGCAACATCATCCATCTAGATCATAGTGGGAGAAGCATGAAAAATGCAAAATAAAAGTCTTGAGAAAATTAGTAGTACTCACATACTTTACATGGACGAGAACCACAAATGCATTTATTTTAGACACCATTCTAACAGGGTCATAAATGAGGATATGCAGATTACTTAACTACTTGAGCCTCTGTTTGCTTACCTGATAATTAGAGTTAGTAATGCCTAATTCATAGGTAATTAGGATCTTATGAAGTAACACATGTCATACAGCTAGCATGATAGATAGGACACCAGAAATACTTATTAAGGATTATTTTTTCTTTTCTAATAATCTGTTGATACATAAGTAGATAAAATACGTAATTGGGCTTTTGGAAGTGAGAATGTTCATCTCTTTAGTATATAGTCAGTGACAGCAAGACAAAATCTCATGGCGTGAGGGCAATGAAGAAACACGGTGAAAGGGAGACACTAAAATGTAAAAAGTGAAAAAAATTAGGACTATCAGAACATGAGAAGTTGTCTTATTTCTGATGGCATCGTGCTGTCATAACATCATTGTAATGGCTCTGAATCAAAAAAGCGTTCAATTATGTTCAAAATACTCTTCCTGAAGATGGAGAAATATGTCATTCCCTTAAAAAGAGCTTCCAACAATGGGGAGCCTGGGTGGCTCAGTGGCTAAGCATCTGCCTTCAGCCCAGGGCTTGATCCTGGAGACCAGGGATCGAGTCCCATGTTGGGCTCCTCTTTCTCCCTCTGTGTGTGTGTGTGTGTGTGTGTGTGTCTCATAAGTAAATAAGTAAAATCTTTTAAAGAAAAAAAAGTGTTTCCAATCAGATACTTATTGTTTTCATGTCTTGATGTATGAAATCAATGGCTAACCAGCTGAAACACCTCATTTTCCAACATATATTTTGAAGAGCTATAAAACTTTCCATCTCATGATCTCCTCTTTTTTTTTAAAAAAAAAAGAATGATATAACTCAGAATTTTACAACCAATAGGACTCTAAAGTTAAAATGAAGTCATGTAGAACAAACAGTAGATATGAGTTATTTCTGGTTTCCTTTCCAAAAAGATGCAGGGAAAAGGAAAGAGATTTAAGTGACAGCAAGAGTGACTTTGATTAGGAACCTAAAAATAAAGACTTTTGGATTGGCAGTTTTCTAGAACAAGCAATGAAGATTGTAGTCTTTTCTCTTTTTTAAGGAAACAATTATTTAAGAAAGAAAATTGCTGTCTTTGTAGACTTCATTAAATGTTTCTCAATTTCTTACTATCCTGGTTTCTTCTCTTTAAAAAAATATTTTTTTATTTATTCATGAGAGACACAGAGAGAGAGGCAGAGACATAGGCAGAGGGAGAAGCAGGCTCTCTGCAGGGAGCCCGATGCAGGACTCGATCCCAGGACCCTGGGATCACAATCAGAGCCGTAGACAGATGCTCAACCACTGAGCCACCCAGGTGCCCCCTGGTTTCTACTCTTGATAACTCATTTAATGAATGAGTTTTTTATTTTAAAATGAAAATAAATCAAGACCCTTATGTGTGTCACCTGAGAGTTAAAACACCCCCTCTCTTAGTGGCAGCAAAGTAATACATAGTAGCAGTTAAGAGTTCCAGTCTAAGGAAAACTTAACAGACATGTTCAGATCAGAGCTTTGGTGCTTTGAACTTCCACTGATTACTTAAAACATCCTTTGACTTATTTTCTCCTCTCTTCTGTAAATAAGATTAATGTTGCCTAAGCCCAAGAAGTGTTTCAAGGCCTAAATGGAAGACATGAATGTATGCATTTGACAAAGTATCTGGCACAATGTGGTAACTCAGTAAGTGTTATGTAAATTATAAATTGCTAGGTGCATACACACATGTACACATATATATTTATGTATATTAAACCTCACACTATTTATGAGAGACTAACAATGTATGAATCTGTTATGTTTTGCTGTTGTGGCTGCTTCTTTTGTTATATAATTACATAAAATCTCTAAGGAAAAATGAACACTGGAATAACTAAAATATAGCTCTGGAGTAGAGTATAATTTGCATATGAGCACTAATCATGATGAATTACTCTGTGTATATTCCAATGTTTCAATACTTTAAAGTAGGCAGTTGTATTTCATGAAAAAATATTTTTGAGGGATCCCTGGGTGGCACAGCAGTTTGGCGCCTGCCTTTGGCCCAGGGCGCGATCCTGGAGACCCAGGATCGAGTCCCACATCGGGCTCCTGGTGCATGGAGCCTGCTTCTCCCTCTGCCTGTGTCTCTGCCTCTCTCTCTCTCTCTCTCTCTCTCTCTGTGACTATCATAAATAAATAAAAAATTTGAAAAAAAAATAAAAAATATTTTTGAGATTTGTATCATCATTTTGATGTGAAAAAAAATTGAATATCAAGTCTTATATAAGATTGTGAGTGGAAACACTTTAAAAGTTTTATTTTTAGGGCAGCCTGGGTGGCTCAGTGGTTTAGCACCACCTTCAGCCCAGGGCATGATCCTGGAGAACCCGGATCGATGGGGTCCCATGTCGAGCTCCCTGCAGGGAGCCTGCTTCTCCCTCTGCCTGTGTCTCTGCCTCTCTCTCTCTCTCTCTCCTCTCTGTGTATCCTCATGAATAAATAAATAAAATCTTAAAAAATAATAAAATAAAAATAAAAAATAAAAGTTTTATTTTTAAAAAACCTATATTCTGATTCATATTTCTAATGTTCCGCAATATTTTAATTATAGTATTTGGCTGTATATGCTTTACAATAGGAATTTTACTTAATGCTACATGCATGAGACTCATTTAGTGTATTTTGAGTTTGACATTTCAACTGGCCTACCCATTTTAAGTCTAAAAAATGAAACAAGTGGGACGCCTGGATGGCTCAGTGGTTGAGCATCTGCCTTCAGCTCAGGGAGTGATCCTAGTCTTGAGATCGAGTCCTGCATCAGACTCCCTGTGAGGAGCCTGCTTCTCCCCCTGCCTATGTCTCTGCCTCCCTCTGTGTCTCTCAAGAATAAATAAATAAAATCTTTAAAAAAATTTTTAAAAAAAGAAAGAAGTTATCAGCCTTCCCTTTGAAAGTCTTATTTCTTTTTTTATTTTATTTTTTTAATTTTTATTTATTTATGATAGTCACAGAGAGAGAAAGAGAGAGAGGCAAGACATAGGCAGAGGGAGAAGCAGGCTCCATGCACCGGGAGCCTGACGTGGGATTCGATCCTGGGTCTCCAGGATCGCGCCCTGGGCCAAAGGCAGGCGCCGAACCGCTGTACCACCCAGGGATCCCTGAATGTCTTATTTCAATACAGAATACTAGATTATTGCTGAGACATTGTCATAGCTTCAAACTCTAATTGTGGCTTTAGACTTAATTCCCAAGGATAGCTTGGCCTTCTTTTTTTTTTTTTTTGATACTTCACAAAGCACAATACCTATGTAATAGTTAACTTAGCACTTACAACTGGAGAAAAAAAATGCATTTGGCTCTCTAAAATTTCTAGTACTTTTGGTAAAAGAATCTCATGAACTAAACTCTTGCTATCTCTTGAAGCATAATTTAAAATTTTTCCTAAATAACAAATCTAGTGCATATTATCTGGAATTACAATTATGTAACTTCCACTGCCATCACTGCAATGGAATACCTTTTATAATTAACAGGCATGCAGTCATGCTGGGCAAAATGGAATAAGAAATCAAATTATCCCCTGGTGGAGGTATAGTAGGCCTTGCTGGGTTGCTCTTAGGGAGGGAAAAATGTTTTCACTGTGCGCATGGGGAAAGAGGAAAGACTCGATAAATAATTTGTTTTTCATCACTCATCTTAATGCCAGCTCTGACCCTCAAATAGTAAACCATGTGCAATTTCATGAAGGTACATCAAATGACATTTTATCCTTTTTTAGATCTAGAAAAATGAATTTAAGGATGAGGAATGGCTGACTTTAGCAAACAGATTAAAAATAGCACATTACCTAAACGTTGAGTAACTCAAATTTAAAAAGCACACAGGCCTTCACATGTAAAACCAAAGTGTTTTTGGCTATTGAGAAGACAGGTTGTGACCTGGCTTCTAGCCTGTCTCCATTCTTGACCTCCTTTCTTTTAGTTCAAAGAGATTAAATCCATTTTCCTGGGCCAGCCATGGATGAGAACACCATGGACACTTTGGCTTTGAGATAGAGAAGGAAGAAATGGAGAAAAGGGACGATGAGCTCATAGGTCTTTTCCATCGCTGTAGTCTGGGCTTTTGCCATCCCATCCCACACAACCCAGACTCCAGCCACCCGGCTCTCTTGCTGTTCCCCAAACATTTAACTAAGTGCACCTTTGCACACACTGTTCTCTCTAATACTACCACCCTCATTTCTGTTTTGCAAACTCCTACTCATCTGTCAGGAAGTTTCACCCACTCTGTGAAACTTTCCCCAGTTCATCAGCAGAGACAGTCTTTCCTATCAGACTCCACACCACTTTGTTTATTCCCACTCTTACTCCATTTAATTTAAACATGTCTCAATTTCTCTGCCTCTTATACTCAGCTTCTTCTATAAACCATAGACACTTCTATGTCCATACTGCAGGTAGATAGATAAACGGTGTTGTAAATGTAGACACAGTTGGAAACAGAGAACAAGACGAAAAAAAAAAAAAAAAAAAGAACTAGCATCAGGGATAAAGATGTAGAGATAGTGGTTTAAGTACCTAAGGGAAGAAGCTCAGAAGCAGGATATCACTGGATCTTATATTTTCTCTGAGATCTGAAATTGGGATAAGTTGGTGGGGGTGGGGGACATGATAACTGAATTTGCAGTTAAGCTGCATGAACACTGTGTACATTGTAAGGGTTGGGGGTAGGAAGCAGCAATATTCCCATGCACTTATGGTAGATTTCTTTGATTAAACTGGACTTTCAAACTGAGTTCTGAGTCCTGAATAGGAAGCATAGAGAGTATTTGAATAAGTGTAAATAAACGTGAATCGGCTTAATTAGAGAAAAAGCCATTTGTTTTCAAATGAAGTGGCAAATGCTTTTGTTAAGTTAAACTGGATGAAAATAGAACCTGCATTACAATAATGTCAAATATACATTCCGGGAAGAGGATGGGCTTCAGAAATAATTGAGAAATAAAGGAAAGTAATCTAAAACTCGGTCTCTCTTTCCACATAAATCCACCTGCTATAGATACCAACAAATGAATAAATAAAAAATCTGGGAGTTCCTTCTGCTACGAAGGTCAAACACATGATATAAAAGAAGACCAAACTCATTAAGTACCTGTTATGGTTGAGAGTGCCTTTAAGAATGAAAATTAAGATGTATTCAACACTCAACACCAAGGCACCAAAGAACATAACCCAGATGAGCTAATCTGCAAAACTGGAGTAAAAATGAGCTAATGCTGTTAGGGGATTGTATGCAAACTATGGCAAGAGATCAATAACAATTGAAAGGAGGAGGAGGAGAAAAGCTGCTCAGCTGCTAACAATAAAGAAGCAGCAAAAATGCATTAACTATTTCAGTAACTGGTAGGATAATGTAGGAATACTGACTAGATCGACCCTATAGCTATATTTATAGTTTTGCCTGCCTTCCTTCCTTCCTTCCTTCCTTCCTTCCTTCCTTCCTTCCTTCCTTCCTTTCCGTGGGAGGGGTCAATGCGTGGAGAACAGAAGTGGAAGATGAAGGATTTGTTCATCTTTTTCTCATTCTCCCCACAGCTGACCTATAAAAGCTATCTTCATCATGATAAAGAGACGCGCGTAACATTATTCAGGCTGGCAGTTGAACTGACAACACATTTTATATATTACCCAAAATGTTGAAGAAGAAAATTTGCAATAACCTAATATTCATTTGTAAAAGCATGAAGTTGGCTTCATCAGCTAAGAAATTGAATTTGCGAGCTGTTAAATGTCAAAGCTGACCCCTGGGAGTTTTTGAGGTGGGATGATGTGGTGAAGGGCAGGCTTCAGGTCATGTTTTATACAAGAAGTTTAATTGTTCTGGCTAGGAAGTAGAAGTGACTCATTGAGTTGAAGTGGTCTCTATCTCCCAACACAGATTTCAAATGAGGGAGGATAGTGCAGCAATAATATCTTAAAAAGAATTGGACTAGTTCACTTCGGTCTTTTAACTACTTCCATCCAGATTCATTTGTTTTGGACACAAAAGTTGATCACAGGCCAATGATAGCAAAAAATAGTGTCTCTGTCACCCCTTTTGAACCCATACAAACCTTTTCACTGTGTTTAAACCAGGCTTTTTTTTTTGCCAAAGAAAATTGCATGCTATTCGGCCTTTTCTGAGCTTTTATTGAAGAACGTTAAATGGTTTATAGCTGTAAAGAATTGTAAAGTCATCATGACACCAAGTTCGTGGTATGGTATTTTCCAGTCGTGTTTTGATTATTCTCTCAGAAACTTTCATCCCACTCAGGTATGATTGTTTTTTATTTGATGTCAGAGGACCATTCACAGTAATTTTTTATCTGTAAGGTTTAGATGCTGAGTTCTTACATCACTTTAAAGTAGCAATGACCAGCTAGGGATTTCTAATCACAGCATTTGCTAGTTACCTACCATTCTCTTTAACCACTCTTCTTTTGCCACTGATACTGCTAAATCTGCACTTAAATTTAAGGTATCTCTTTCTTGTTCAATGAACCTTGGTTCTCTGAAGAAAAATTTATTGCCAGAAGAATGTCGCCATTAGCTTACAGTAACCACTGTCTCTGCAAACTTCACCCCCAGCAGACAAACTAAAGTATTCAAAAAAAACAAACTGAAACAACTCTTAAGGAGGGGAAATAACCATCTCTAGGAAATCCTAAGTCAAGAAACAAAAACAAAAACTGACCTAGACAATTTTTGTGGAGAAAACGAACAAAAGTTGACTAGGGAAATGGGTAAGTGTTGTACTCAGGACAGTCAGTACAGAGAGTCTGTGGTGGGAAGAGCTTGTTAGCTAATTAAAAGAGATATTATAAAATATAAGATCAGGAAAGTATACTAGAGTGAAATCATAAAGGATCTCAAATCATCAGGCTGAAAAATTTGGATTTTATTCCACTATAATGGTAAAGTCAAAGTAGTCAAAACATGGTGGATGTTTTTAGAATAGTCTAGAAGGTTAGGAGGCCATTTTGACTTCCCAGATCTAAGGCAGAACAATAGGAATGGAAAGAAGTCAAATTTGCTGGAAATCATAAAGGCAGAATTCAAAGGATTTGGTAATGGATTAAAATAGGAAGTAGAGGCACCTGGGTGGCTTAGTGGTTGAGCATATGCCTTTGGTTCAGGTCCTGATCCTGGGGTCCTGGGATTGAGTGGATCTCACTCTGCCTGTGTCTCTGCCTTTCTTCTCTGTGTCTCTCATGAATAAATAAATAAAATCTTATAAAATAAAATAAAATTGGAAGTAATAAGGGAACTGAGAGAGTGGAAAATCCTTCACAGTGGGAAAGTAAAATAATATGACCTATTTTGGTGAAGATGAACTTAGGCACCTGTGGTTCACTCCCAGCATAGTACCTTGATGAAGGAAGTTGAAGCATCAGCTCACAAACTCTGGAAAGATCAAGGCTATAGGACTAGAATCAGGGGTCCTCATCATGAATGTAGTCATAAAAGTTTAGGGAAAGTGTGAGCTCAAAATGAGAATGGGTAAAATGAGGTAAAGAGAGAATTGACACTTGTAGTGAAGCAGAGCAAATTGAAAAGATGCTATGTTATTTCCGATTTCTCCCGAAGCGCCAGGAAAACAACAATAAAGGGATAAAAAAGAAACCTCAACCCCCCACCCCAAAACAAAGAGTAACAGTTAAAAAGAGAAGCACAAATGAGATACTATCCACATTATGAAAGCTGAAAAGCAGAGTCACAAGCTGTACCTGACTTAACATTGTGAAAACGCTAAGTACATGGTTGGCAATGCCAAAAAATAGAGCCAGACTTCACAACACTATTTTAAAAAGGCTTAAGAATTGGAGGTGGCTGGTACCTTTGAAAGTAAAGATGCCAGTGGATCTGAATGCAGGACGACTGGTTTTAATTCTGAAAAAATTATAAAAATATCTTAAACAATCATATTCCTTTCTCAATTCTATGCAGCTAAGAAGGTTATTCCTTTCCCAGTGAGGTGGAAAAGTAAGTGGTTGACTGTCCAGAATGGTTGAACGGGAGAAGCTCTGAACTCAGGATATATTCACACCAGGAAGTATTCACACCAGGGAGCGGCTCCAAAAATAAGAGGTTATATGAAAATCTACTAAAAAATGACAAAAGTCCACTCATCTCCCGACTCAACTTCCAGAGTACGACTGGTAGATCCTCATGTAGAAAATCAGACAACTTCTCTGGGGTAAAGTATTACCTGAGAGAGAAGACCAACACTTAGTCACACTTTGAATTCCTTCAATTAATACTAACACCTTGCTGTTTAATTATCACATAGTCAGGTCCACCCCTTGACAAAAGCTGTTGCTTTTACACAGCCCTTTTTTGAAGTACTGAAATATAATATAGAATGTTTGGAAATGAAGAATTGGGCACATAGGTATTTTATTATTATTAATTTTTAAAAGAAAGGTAGGGGCTTGAGAAGAGACAAGGAAGGACAGAGTAAGTAACCAAATATAAGAAGGAAAAAGGATTTTTTAATTGTATGGAAGATTACATACAATAAGTTGTTTTTGTGAAGGAAAAAAAAACCCAGAAAGATTAAAAATCCACAAAAGGGGAATTATTTATTAGTCAAGGGAAGAAACTAGTGGTTTTATAGCATTTGGATAAAACCAATTCATTCATTCAAACATATGATATCATTGCAGTGTCCAATGCTCAAGGCTTGGGTGATGGTGAAATACAGATAGGAATGAAATAACACCCCTGACCTTAAGTTGTTCACATGTTGAATAAATACTTGTAGCCTGATTGAAGGAGAAAGGAAAGTCTAATTCTCTGTCTTTGCACTTAAGAGGCAGCTAATGATTTGGTCTTTGCTAAACATGGCATAGGGTCATGGAGGTTTGGGAATGCTCCGTTGGATCAGACCATGCCTGCCTTTTTAATGCTGGAAATGAATTGTTGGGGAATGCAAAAGTTGTCTCTGTGCAGTCATCCTTTAAAGTTAAAAATATTCCCAGAATAGCCTAAGCCTCCCTTCTTACCCTCATGGTAGCAAATCTTAAGTAACACAAATGACAGGGAAGCTGGGTAGACATATAATGCAATGAAATATCATTGTGCTATGAAAGAAAAACTTTACAAGAGCAGAAAAATGATGAATTCTTTCCACAATGTTCCAGATCCATCATAGTTATAACCAAATGAGAGTTACATTTTAAGAAAATAGTTCCCAACAGAATGTACATCAGAGGCATTTGAAAAGGATGTGGGATTAGGATATGCTAAAGTCTCAATGGGCATAATGAGACTGAGAACTGGAACAAACAAAGATGAGATGGCAAGAAAACCCAAGGCAAGGCCAAGGGAAAAAGAATGGATAAACAAACCTGTTTGTAGGATCCATACCATGCTGGGGAAAAATGAGGGATACAGTTGGAAAGGTTGGTTGAGCACTGGAGTTGGAATTGTGTCTTTTAAATATTGACAATTTTGATCTTGAGAATGAAATGGTAAAAAAAAAAATTGCTGGAATATACATTTTTCTGTTAGATACGAGCAAACTGGAAGAAAGTGCAGGCAGGCAAATCAATCAGGAAATCAATCAGGAATCTTCTGCATTATTGTACATAAGAAGAGAACAATTAAAATTCCATAATAGTAATAGACGTGGAAAGGAAGAGAAAAACAATTTTGGGAATAAATTACTATTTTCTTGCCTCTAAGGTAAATTTTAAGAATTTAAAGGATTTTATAAAGATATGTATTTACATTTTGAAAGAGTTTCAGACTTTTTTTCTGTTGCATGGCTCACTTTATTTCTCATTCTTCAAATGGATCCTTTGATATTTATCTGATAAAAATATAATAAAAATCAAGTACTAATCTTCTGTAAGTAAGAAGGAGTTTGCTATTAAAGGAGAGGGATCAGTTGCGTTTATTGTCTTATTATACTTTTCTCGAAGGTACAACATGTTCTCTTGCCTTCTTGTGATCTCCAAAAATGTGTGTGTGTGTGTGTGTGTGTGTGTGTGTGTGTGTGAGAGAGAGAGAGAGAGAGAGAGAAGACAAGAAATAGAGACACAAAGATAATGGAGATGGTGAGACAGATTGACAGAATGGGAAAGGGGAGGGAGAGACTGAGCACAAATGTTATGTATATTGTAGGGAAGAAGGGAAGGCAACATAAGATAATATATCACAAAAGGAGAATTATGTTTAAAATTGTGATCTGAGGACCGGCCCCATCCAGGAGCCCACTAATGATCACCTCATCAGAACAGAAGAAGACACTGATAATGTCTAGAAAATTCCAAGGGATTGGAGAGCTCTGGGTCAGGAACTCCCAAACATTAGAAAAAAAAAAAAAAAAGATGCTCCTGGTGCTCTTATCATTTAAGAAATTATAATAGTGTTAGGAGCTCTGTGCTAGGAATCAAGGGCAAAGACCAATCTATGTTCTCTCTATTATTTCACAGGACCCTTTATACTTTAGTTACTGTGCAATTTTCCCTAGTCATCCTCTGCATATTTTATTTTTATTTTTTTAATTTCAATTATTTTTATTATTTAAGTCTTTAAATTTTTTATTCCAGTATAGTTAACATATAGTGATTACTTTCAGGTGTCCAATATGGTGATTCAGCAATTCTATACATTACTCAGTGCTCATTATGATAAGTATACTCTTGATCCCCATCACCCATTTAACCCATCCCCACACCCCTATCCCTCTGATAACCATCAGTTCGTTCTCTAAACTCTTAAGTTTAATAAGAGTCTGTTTCTTGATTTCTCTCTCTCTCTCTTTCTTTCTCTCTCTCTCTTTTGCCTTTGTTTGTTGAAAGAAGTACATATGTGAACTGGTCCAAACTGAGGCAGAATTGAAATATCTGAAATACTGATTTCTAGCTTTTATTCTAAAGTATTCCTCTTAGCTTTGGGAGTAGTTCAGCCTCCTTACTGTTTTTTTTTTTTAATAAAGATTTTATTTTTTTTTTAATTTTTATTTACTTATGATAGGCACACAGTGAGAGAGAGAGAGGCAGAGACACAGGCAGAGGGAGAAGCAGGCTCCATGCACCAGGAGCCCGACGTGGGATTCGATCCTGGGTCTCCAGGATCGTGCCCTGGGCCAAAGGCAGGCGCTAAACCACTGCTGCCACCCAGGGATCCCATCCTCCTTACTGTTTATGTAAATCTACAACTAGCTATTTAGATTTGTTCAGATTCAAGTAACATTTATTGAGTGCTTGCTAGCTGTTGTGCATTTTCACACAGATTATTTCATTGAATCCTTAGAGGCCTGAGAGAAAGAGGTAGTAATCATCCTTCTTTCTTTTTTTTAATAAAAGACTATTTTATTGGCTCACATAAGTGAAAACACCAGAAGACAGAATCACATTCAGAAATGGTTGCATCTAGATGCTCAATGAGGTAACCAGAGATCATCTAAATAAACTTTTATTTTAAAGCAGGTTTAGACTTACAGAAAAAAATATAAAAATATCAAGAGAGTTCTTATATAGCACCCACACCCAGTTTCACTATTAATAGCACCTAAAATTAATATGGCCCATTTGTCACAATCATGCACATTTGTACTTTAGGCTATTACTGTGCATTTAAGATTAAGCTAGCTGCTCTGTCTTTAAATCCTACATCATTCAGGTTGAAAAAATCTTTTCCTTTCTGGAAAGTAATAGTTTACATATGACTCAAGGAGAAAAACTTGAGCATCCCAGAAAGCAGCATGTTATCCTAAGAGAAAATCCAGTTGGGGAGAGCTGATGAAGTTGAAGTTCTTGTTATTTATGTGGATACCTTGCAACAAATTATTATTTGTCTCCTTAGATTTTATTGCTTCAAATATAAAAACAAACCTAATTACTTTGTATTCTAATTTTGCTATTTCTTATGAGTGATTATTTATTTTAAAATTTTGCTAGGCTTTTTAATGATTTCATGTTCCTCCATTTGCACCACTATTCTGGCTTTTTATACATGTACAAGAAATATGCTATGTAGGGACATCTTCAGGTTTCTAATGGCATATGATTAGATCTATTACCCTTGAAATAAAAGGTACTCTTGGTTTTCATTCTTAAGTGTATCATATTGTGTTGACATGTATGGCTATCTGTCAGCTGCTTGAAAAAAACTACCCAAAGTTAAACCAATTCCCTTGTTACTGCCAGATTTATAACTGAATTTATTTGCTTAATACTTGTAAAATATCTGGGCTACTTGGGGTCTGTTACCTTAATTCTAGCAGAAGAAGAACCTAGGGCTATATGAGGGAAGTGGATATATTATTGAAAGGCAGGAGAGTGCCTGAGGCAGCCATGCCTCCTATTTCTGGTGGCCTTCCTGGATGGCCATGTATAATGTCATATCTTTCCTCTCCACTCTGTACATGTCCTCATCTCTGTAACTAAGCTTCTGGCTAATATCTTGGCAACTACTCTATTCCTCTACTATAATGGCATCTTTAGGGACTACTGTAAGGATAAGGTGTCCAGGTTGGCCTGGCCATCAAAATTGGCCAGGGAACATCTCCATTCATGCCCCCCATATCCCAGCCTGTCTAAGCCTTGTGGGCATAATCAACTCTCAAGCTCCCTCTTCATTTAATCTAATTATTGCTGTTCATATTAATGATCCAGACTTTGCCCCATCATATCTTTTCTTTTTTTTCCCCTCCATCATATCTTTTCTTCCTCATCATGGTACCTGCATAAAAAAGATTTCCAGGAACAACCTCTGTAATGAAATGGGCATAGGCACTAAATGCATTTCTTTTTTAGCTGATATAATTTCAGATATTTTTCTCCCCCTTCCTTTTTGTTTATTCTGTGGGCTTGCCTCTGGCCACACACACACACACACACACACACTCATCCTCAGTTCACTAAGATGTGATCTGTAATAACAGTATAGGTAGAAGTGAAGAAAATCAAATTGTAAGAAAGAGAGTGAACTGCTACATATGCTCATTCTTCATCTTGGTCCCCAGCCTGGAAAATGATCTCTCAAGTAATGTCTCTGGTCTTAGACTCCTTTCTCCCAACCCAAATGTTTTGGGAATTAAGACAATCTGCCTTTACTCTTCTTGCACTAAAAGTCACTGTAAAACAAATGTAGACCTTTATCTTTCCCTACCAGATTTCAGAAAGTGAGGAGAGAAGAACAAAGGAGAAAGTCTCCCAACACATGTTCTCTGAGACCTCCCAAGAAAATAAAAATCTTCTAAGAGAGAAATAGAAGAAATCTTTATAAAATACCTGTATGTGACTGGCAATATCTGCCATGGAATTTACAAAGATGAATAAGACATAGAACCCACTTTCAAAACTCTCATAGTCTACAGGGAGAGATGAGCCCATAACACTAAAACACAATGAATCCTAATAAATACGGTCACTTAAATATATGTGATCCTATAGAAATGCAAGGGTCTAAAGCGAAAAAGAGTTCTTTGTCCAGCTGTTAGGGCTGTATGTGTGTATGCTTTCAGAAAGAGACCACAAAGTATAATGGGGGAAAAAATGGGGTTTGGGGTTGAATCATAGTCCTGCCATAATCTGAATAACTGTGGAGAAGTTATTTAAACTCTCCAACTTTCCATTTTTTATATGTGAAATAGGGATAATTATACCCCATTTACATCTTATATGGTTATTATGAAGATTAAATCAGAAAATGTAAACAAATCATCTAAAATCATTTCTGAAACTAAGTTGGAACTTCATAAATATTTGTTGAATGTAAAGGGATTGTTTAATTTGGTGATCAAAATGAATTTTCTCATGAAAATATGATATAGTTTGTGGTTGTTTAAAAAGGACAATTACTACAACAAATTTATTCCCATTAGCTATACCTTAAATAAACTTACTGAATGGATTATATACATATTACAACTATTTTTAACATTTTGTATGGTTACTGTGTGTCCAATTTCTAAGCAAACCACTTAGAAACAAGTTTCTGAAAAATAAGATGTCTCAGACTTGTATGTATTTGAAAGGCTGCCTTCATGTGTGATATTATCTGATTCTACAACAGACTGAATTCAGACTGGAACTGCAGCATGGGCTCTTTCTGGGTCTTCAATCTGTCAGCAAACCCTGCAAATTTGGGCTTGCCAGTTTTCATGCTCAGGTAAACCAGTTCCCTAAAGTAAATCTCTTTACATCTAAAGATTTTATTGGTTCTGTTTCCCTGAGAGACACACTTTGGTCATAGGTCAGGAGACTTAAAATACCAACTGTCCCCAAAGTGATCTGTACACTTAATGAAATCCCAATCAAAATGCCAACAGGGATTTTTTGGGGGATAGAAATTAATTAGCTCATTATACAATTCATATAAAAACACAACCTGGGGGTCACTAGGTGGCTCAGTCAGTTAAGCATCTGACTCTTGATTTCAGCACAGGTCATGACCTCAGGGTCGTAAAATAGAGCACCCCATAGGGCTCAGTGCTGGGAGTGGAGCCTGCCTAAGATTCTCTCCCTCCCTCGCTTTCTGCCCCTCCCTCACTTGTGTGCATGCATATACTCTCTCTCTCTAAAAACACAAAACTAACTAACAAAAAAACCCCCCACAAAACCTTGAAAACCAGACCAGGGTTAAAAAGACCAGTTAGAGAGCCCAAGACTTGTTATAAGGCTATGATAATTAAGATAGTGTGGCATAGGTGTAAAGTTAGAGAGATGGGGAATTAAATTAATGACATGGGTATAATTTAGAAATAGATCCAAACACATATAAAAAGATATTTTTACAAAGGTGCAAAAGCGATTCAGTGAAGAACACATGATCTTTTAAAAAAGTGAAGCTAGAACAATTCGATGTACATAAGCAAAAATTAACCCCAATCTACACCATACACTATACACAAAAATTTACTCAAAATGGATAATAGATGTAAATGTAAAGTCTAATTCTGTAATTTCTTGATGAAAACAGAAAACTCTTTGACCTCGGGTTAGACATATTTCTTAGATATGACAGTTAAAGTACAATCCATAAAATTTAATAAAATGATAAATTGCACTTGCTCAAAATTTAAAACTTATCTTCTTTGAAATATACTATTAAGAGAATGAAGAAATAAGCCACAGATAGAGAAAATATTTGCAGAGCATGCATCTGCTAGAGAACTTGTATCTAGAATATGTGAAGAACTTTAAAAACTCAATAACAAGAAAATTAAAAGCTCATTTTTAAATAATGGGCAAACAGTTTGAATAGACACTTCCTCAAGGAGGATATTCAGATGACAAATAAGCACATGAAAATGCTCAGCATCATTAATGGGTAGAGAAATGCAAATTGAAACCATAATGAATAATCATGTATTACACTCCTATCTGGAAAGGCTAAAATTAAAAAAAAAAAAAAAACTGCCCATACCACATGTTGGTGAGAATGTGAAGAAACTGGATGTCTCACACAATGCTGGTGGGAATGTAAAACAGAACAACCACTTTGAAAAGCAGTTTAGTAATTTCTTTAAACCTTAAACATGGGCAGCCCGGGTGGCTCAGCGGTTTGGCGCTGCCTTCGGCCCAGGGCGTGATCCTGGAGACCCGGGATCGAGTCCCATGTCAGGCTCCCTGCGTGGGGCCTGCTTCTCCCTCTGCCTGTGTCTCTGCGTCTCTCTCTCTCTCTCTCTCTGTGTCTCTCATGGGTGGATGAAATCTTTAAAGAAAAAAAAAAAAAAAACCTTAAACATACACTTACCATGTGCTTTTATCATCCCACTCCTAGGAATTTTTTCAAGAGAAATGGAAGCATACATATATCCAGACAAATGCTTATCCAGAAATGTTTATTTGTGATAGTTAAAAACTGAAAACCATCCCTGAAAAGGTGGGTTTATAAAGGAATTTCAGTGTGTCCATACAGTGGAATACTACCCAATAATAAAATTGAACTAATGATGAACACAGTTATATGATGTCTTTTGAAATAATTATTCTGGATGAGAAAATCAAAGGGGGAAAGGTATGCAACATATGAATACTTTAAATATGTCTGTAATACATAACTAAACTGTTTTTTTTCAATTTCTAAAGATATTAAGTGCATCTCTTCATGCTATTTTAGAGTGATTTCCAGGGATTATTAGGTTAAAAACAATCAAGGTTGAAGAACATATATATAATATGCTTCTCTTTAAGAAGAGGGATAAGAAGAGGCAAAAAGAACATAAGGGACATTATATATGCAAATATACCCATACATAAGGTATATATGTATAAAGTGTGTGTGTGTGGATTTACACACATATGCTTTAGGAAAAGTAAATGGAAGGATAACCTATTAAAAAATGTGATGGTTACCTATGGGAAGAGTGTGATCGGCGAAAAATGAGTATTATTTACATTGATATATAGCTGATATAGTTACCAAGTTTTAAGAGTAAGCAGAAGTATGTGGGTAACAAGTTAGAGAAAACTATATCCACAAAAGTGAGAAAAAAAGTCTGCACCAGAATTTAAGATGCCAAAAGATACTAGAACAATATTTACGAATTTATAAAGAAAAGACAATGTGACCCAGAAAGTTTACATCATGTCAAATTATCATGTCAAATTTTCTTCAAAAGACATAGATCCTCAGACATGCAGGAACTCAGTGAATGCTGAGTATGCCTTGATAAACATACTTGAAGATAAATTCCTGTTCTCAAAGATTAATCAAGATAATTCAGGATTGGAGAAGCCCTAACAAAAATACTGTTAGTGAGCAGTGAATGAATATTTTTTTTATTTTATATTTTTATTTTATACACACACACACACACACACACACACACACACATACTGGACCTAAATGAATATGGGAAATACAGTCTCAGAATTGGATATACATTTTATAAATTTTGACAATGGAGAAATAGTGATATAACTAAATGAACATAAGAGGGGCATTGGAAGTCTATGAGTACAGAACTTTCTCCTTTTCTTTCCTAAGATATTGATAAATATCACATAAGTTTATAATATGTAATTAAACATAATGATCATAGTTCTTTAATGTTTTTCACACTATTTTAAATATCTGAGTGATTTTTCAGAAACTTCTAACTCATGCTATGGAGAAACAACATTCAAAAAAAGTTCAGCAGTTCCTTTATTCATGTTTCTTTTTTTCCGTTAGCTTGATAAATTTAGCATTTTCAATAAAATAGTATGTGTGTACTTTTTTATAGAATTGCCTATCTATCCATCCATCCATCCATCCATCCATCCATCCATCCATCCATCTCTACCTACCTGTTCTCTCTATTTGCACATATACATCTAGGTTGATGTTTGCCAGATGTTAACCAAATATTTTGGCATGGAGAAATTTGGATAATTTTATTTCCCCTCTATCCTTTGCATTTTTTTAAAAAGATGTATTTGTTTACTTGAGAGAGAGAACTCATGTGCAAGTGTGGGAGAGGGGCAGAGGAAGGAGACAGAGAATCTCAAGCTGACTCCCCACTGAGCATGGAGCCGGAGGCTGGGCTCAATATCATGATCCCAACATAATGATCTGAGCTGAAATCAAGATTCGGCCACTCAACCAACTGAACCACCCGGGTGCCCCTATCCTTTGCATTTTTTAATGTCATATATTTGTATGATGAAGGGAAACCATTTTTTTTTAATTAAGATTATTTTGTAAGGTACAGCTAAATTGATCAGGTAAGTCAACCAGTAGAGGAATTGGTGAGTATTATGGGCTGAAATGTGTCTCCCAGAATTAATAGGTTGAAGCCTTAACTCCCAATGTGATTATAGTTGGAAAAAGGACTTTAAGGAGGTAATTAAGATTAAATGAGGTCATAAGGGTGGTGCCTTAATCCCTTAGAATTACCCTTTTAAAGAGGAAGAAGTGAATGTAAAAAGACAAAGACATGTGAGGACACTGATGAGAGACCTACCTGGAAACCAATCCTTCCAGTAGCTTGATCTTGGACTTCCAGCCTCCATGATTGTGAGAAAATAAAGTTCTACTGTTTAAGTCACCCAGTTTGTGGTATTTTGTTATGGCAACCCTAACAGACTAATACAGTGAGTAAATTCACCTTTATGCTGCCATTACAAAGAATAATCCAAATGTATACCTAGAAAATATCTTTGATACATCCATAAATGACAAAAGCAAATTTTAGAATAATACACATGTAATATGATTCAATTTCTGTTTCAAAGACAAAGACAGCAATACATAATAAATTCTGTGTGTATATGTTTTCATGTGTTTGTAAAAAGAGATACATACCAGATTGGTTTCCTCAGGGATGAGGCTATTGGGAGAAGAGTCAGAATTTTTTTTAAATTTATACATTTCTGTATTGCTTAAAATGTTAAAATAAACATGCATACTTTTGCAATTAAGTAAAAACACGGGGAACCTGCATGGCTCAGGAGAGTAAGAATCTGCCTTTGGCTCAAAGTCATGATATCAGAGTTCCAGAATCAAGCCCTATGTTGGGCTCCCTGCTCAGCAGAGAGTCTGCTTCTCTGTCTGTCCATCACCTTGCTCCTGCTCTCTCTCCTCTCTCTCTCCCACTCTTCCTCCCCATAAATAAATAATAAAATAAAATCTATTTTAAAAAAGAAAATATAAGTGAAAACTTATATTTTAAAAAACAACACAGAATATGTTTAGTTAGTGTTTGTGTGGTATGTGCCTATTGATTTCCATCTATATGTCATGTTTCCAGAAACACTTTGTCAGGGATCCTAAAATCTTTCCAACAGAACTGTTTTTTTTTTTTTTCTTATTAATGCAGATAACATAACAGTGTCTCTTCTTGCATTCCTGACAATAATTCTCAATGTATATAATTACCACTTTGTTTTCAAACAGTGATTTTTCTCCCAAGATTTGTGCATGCATACACATAAGAATGTACACATATGTGTGTTTAAGTGGGCAAATAGGTAGGCTACAAGATTTATTTTTTATTGTATTTTAACTCAGAGTTGGCTATGAAACAAGAACAACAAAAAAATTAAAACAATCCTTTTTTTTTTTTAAGAGAATTGCCAGGGTCTCTGTTTTGTGTTATATTCTACATACTGTCTAATTGTGGGTCTAATTAATATTAGACAGCTATAAAAATAACTTAAACTGAGAAATCCAAGTGATCACATATTATTGGCAAATACTTTTCTTCTCCTCAATCCAACAATTACCAGTCTAGAAAACTGGTAACTTACCTAAAGCCATTTTGATGAAACATTAAAAAAAGCTAAGGATTGAGTGGTTGCCTGTGGAAGACGAGATGGAATTTATCAAGTAAAACAGGAGCAGGGGTCACAGGGCCAAGAATGAAAAACAAATGCAAATCTATGAGCTGTTATTTTAAAACCAAAGAAAAGTAGGTTACACAAGCCACTTCCATTTTTAAATGCTACCTCTCTGGTGGTGTGGGGGGAAACCTTTGCTCACTTGTCCTTTTTGCTAAAGATGCTGTTTTTCCACGGAGGCAAAGAGTAATATTTGAGGAAGAGGTTTTACAGATGCAATTACAGCAAGACACTGAAGCTCAGGTTTGCACGTGGGTAAACACGTGCTTTCTCACCCAAAGAAAAGTTTAGCTTGGCAGCCTTTGCTGCAAAGCATGACTCTGATCCTAGAGAAAGCCAAAACTACAGAAAACCAAGTCATCTCCAAAAATAACACCAAAATTAGGGCCTTGAAACTCCTCATGCTGGTCATGCTGTGAATGATGATACCCTGATGCTCAGGACCCACAAAGCTACTGAACCCTCAACATTCTCTTTGTGCATTAAGACTTCACTTGGCACCTCAGCCTTTAGAAGAGGCTGTGCTCCGGACTTGCATTTTGGAAGTTAGTTTTTCAATTTAAATGTTTCCAGAAGATTCTAGGAAAACAAACAAACAAAACAAAGAGTCTCGTTGCCTTAGTGAGGCAATGATTTCTAAAGGACAAATAATAAATTCAACTCCATCAAAATCTATGAAATTATCTGCTTACCAAAAAACAGTATTTAAACAGATATAAATGCAAGCCCCATAATGAGAGAAAATGTTTACAATACATATATCTGAACTATAACTTATATGTACATATATAAAGAACCCCTACGCCTGCCTTCAGTTATTAAAAAGACAGCCCAGGTTTTCAAATATTCAAGGAAAGATCGAGCAGAGTCATTGTAAAGGAAGATATACAAATGCTCAATGAGCATATGAAAAAATAGTATCATTCATCATCAAGTAAATGCAAATTAAAATAATGAGATAACACTCCCCCCAACTAAGATGGCACATAAGCCGAAAACACAAATATTGTAGAGTATATGAAACAATAAGAACTCTAGTAATTACTGGTAAGATTATAAAAATGGTGCAGTGACTCTGGGAAACTTTTTGGCATTTTCTTATAAAGTTAAATAATATGCTGCTTCCTTATTTCTATTCCAGAAATTTTACCTATGGGAAAATTAAAATATATGTCTATATAGGGGCACCTGGATGGCTAAGTCGGTTAAGTGTCTGTGTTTGGCTCTGGTCATAATCCCAGGGTCCTGAGGTCAAGCCCCTCATCAGGCTCCCTGCTCAGCGGGGAGTCTGCTTCTCCCTCTCCCCGCTGCTCATGGTGTCTCTCGCTATCTCTTTCTCTCTCAAATAAACAAATAAAATCTTTAAAAAACAAAGAAAAGTAGGTTACACAAGCCACTTCCATTTTTAAATGCTACCTCTCTGGTGGTGTGGGGGGAAACCTTTGTTCACTTGTCTTTTTTTGCTAAAGATGGTTTATGTAGACATATACATCTACATAAAGACTTGTATAGTAAATATTCATAACAGCTTTGTTCATAATAGCACAAAATCTGAAAACAACATAAACATTCACCAAAAGGAAAGAGGGCAAACAAATCATGGTATATTCACTCATACAATGGAGTACTACTAAGCAATGAAAATAAATAAGGTGATATGCACATGAATAAATCTCAGAAAATGTTGCTGAGTGGAAGTAACAGGCATAAAAGATCCCATAATATATGATTCCATTTATTGAAGCTTAAGAACAGCCAAAATTATGCTGATTGATAGCAGAACCGTGATTATCTATGAGATTGGAATTGGCAGGCATGAGACATGAGGATCTTTCTGGAATGATGAAAACGTTCTGTATCTTGATTTGGGTATTGGTTATACATTTGTATACATGTGTCTCAGTCCTCAAGCTTTATACTTATGATCTATGCATTTTTCTCTATTTAAATGTTATCTCAACTTTAAAAATTAGATGTTTTGCTCTATTATCCATGTAACCACTTAGAAAATATCAGTATGCAGTTGAGATGTGGGAGGAGAAGGGTAAAAGCTATCATAGGTACTATTTTGCTTGCAGGACGTGATTCTATTTTTAATGGAATTTGAGATTTTTCTGATTTTTTTAAAATAGAGGCAAAAACATTCTACTTGCCAGTGAAAACAAGTTTTTTTATTTTTTAATTTATTTTTATTTTTTATTTTTTTGGAGATCGATTGATCTATCTATCTATCTATCTATCTGACACAGGGACTCAGTGGGCCCTGGCTAATTGTCTATCATTTAGTCCGGCAAAAAGAGGGTTTTTAATATTAAATATTTTGTGACTGTTTACATTAAGGTCCCAGGAATGTCCTGAGACTGCACAAGCCCTGGGGATAGAGGCAGCCCTCTTGTACACATCTTCTTAGGGTCTTGTTCTGCAGCAAACATTAGAGTGACAGTCAGAGAAAGGCACTAGGTCCAGAAGACTCTGGGTGGCCACTGAGTGGCTCCTGCTGCCCACTCACCCGGGCAAGTGCAACAGCGAAGGAAGCCCCTTCTCAGGTCCTGTGCGAGCCAACTTTGCTGTTACTGCCTTACAAGTACTCAGGATTCATCCTCAAGGTGAATCTCCTTCTTCTCTTGTGATGCATTTTATTGCAAGTTACATGAGCCACTAATTAAAAGTTGACAAGGGGATCCCTGGGTGGCGCAGCGGTTTGGCGCCTGCCTTTGGCCCAGGGCGCGATCCTGGAGACCCGGGATCGAATCCCACATCGGGCTCCTGGTGCATGGAGCCTGCTTCTCCCTCTGCCTGTGTCTCTGCCTCTCTTTCTCTCTGTGTGACTATCATAAATAAATAAAAACTTAAAAAAAAATTAAAAAAAAAATAAATAAAATTAAAAGTTGACAAGGAATTTACTTAATTTTGGCTGGGATAATGTTTTACAAGCGACGAATTGGACTCCACAGGAGCTCTTTCCTTCTGTGACTGAGACCTAAGGCACCGTAGCAAGTAGAAGGACAGGTGAGCTGCATTAACACGTGTGTGTTCCACAGCTGGCTCAGGTCTGCAGTGGGGCCGGGACCCGGGGTGGAGGGGCATCATTTCCCACCCCGGGCAACTGCTAGGCTTGACTTGGCCCTGGTATCCGAACCTTGGTAAAATGCTCTACCCCTTGCCCACCTCCACCCCCCCACCAATCATGCTATAGATTTCTTCAAATAAAATACCGTTCACTTAAAGAGAATCTGTAGCATGGACATTTGTGGACTTCTGAAGAAACTTTCTCAACGAACCCTTCGGTTTTCAGAAGCCTCTTAGCTTCCCTAAATAGAAATCCCTGGCAGGCTCTCAAAAGCTAATATTCAGATCTGCAAACACATTTATGTTGGAATTGAAAACAAAATTGGGGATGATGTGGCTTGTGTGCAGCGAGCAGGCTTATGACACCAGCACAGTTTGGGGCGGTTTTGGAAAGTATTGCCTGGGGACTCTTCAGCAGTATGGCCTGAATGAGCTGGAGAGAACAGCAGCAGAGGAACAGCCAGAGATGTTAAGGGAAGCTCTGAATTTATGTCCTGTGATAAGTGGATTGTTCCTTATTCTGCAAAACCAGACGTTCAGAAACATCTATTCCACATGTGAATTCGCCCATGTAATCTTTTTTATATTTGAATGAGCCTGGGCTGTCTTTTCCAGAGTTAGAGTTCAATTTCCACGGTAAAGGTCATAATTTTGAAATACTGATGATAACCTCAGGACCCTGCATCCACCTTTGTGAATACCTTGGGGCCCTGGGACACGAGGATGAAAACCACTGGTTTAATTGCAAAATTATCAGCATTGTGAGGGGAAGGAGAAGAGCTCACAGAATCCCTGGGGATGTGAGCTGCCTTCCAGCACCATGCACAATTCCTGTTGTGAAGTGATGCTTAATCCGAGTGTATTGGACTTTACGGGGCTGACCGAGAACTTGAGCAAAGCTCTTTCAACTAGAAATTCTTCCCTCTTTGCATTAAACCAGGGATAATAACATTCCTCTACTTACCACACAAATTTATTATGAGGATTGCATAGGAAATCTTGTTGTAAACTAGGGAGTGCTTCCCTGTAAATGTCAGGGATAATGATGATGATGGAGGGGCTGGTGATGAGCGTGATGACAATGAGCACAGCATTGGTGGTACTGTTCTAAAGATCATCATGACTGACTGTGGGTCCCGGATATGCCAGCTACTCATTGGCACGAGTAAGGGAAGCGATATGAGCATGTGGTTGTGGGGGTCAAGGGGAAGTAGATAGTGGAATGGAGTTGGGAGAAGCATCTACTAAATCTGTGCTGATATTACCATCATTTCCACAACTGGGTTTCTGCCAAGGTGATCATGAGCAAGATGCTATGCCAGGATACCAAGCCTGGCAGAACACCGGTGGAAGGTACTTACTTGCCTGCTGGTACTGGTTTTCCTCCAATCAAGGCATTTTAATTTATCTCCCAATTTGTTCTTTCCCCTGACATTTGAAACTTTCCATATTTGCATCTTATATTTGGAAGAGACAGTTGCCACTCCTGGGAAAAATATCTACTGTTGGATGAATTGCTTAATCCAGTTGGTGCCAATGGGAAATGTCAAATGATTATGTTTATTCTCTTTGCACCAATTTTGGCGTGAGTAGGGTTACATGTTAAGCTTTGAGCTCCAGCAATTCACTAAACTAGGGAAAATTAAGGGGTTTTTTTTCCTCTTTTTTTCTTTTAGGCAAATGCCTTACTTCCTAACTCATAGGAATTATATAAACAACTATAAGAGAGACAGAGAGAGAGAGACAGGGAAAGGAGAGAGCACTCGTGAGGGTGGGGGGAGATAGAGAAGGAGAGAGATGATCTCAAGTAGGCTCTGAGCCCAGCCTAGAGCCCAACGTGGGGCTCCGTCTCACGACCCTGAGATCAAGACCTGAGCCAAAATCAAGAGTCAGACACTTAACCGACAAAGCTACCCAGGTGCCCCTAAAACACACCCTCTTATATTAAATCATTATTTACAAATTTTCTTTTTTTTTATTATTTACAAATTTTCAAATCACAACAACTGAAGTAGATAAGATATGCATATTATTTACATTTTTTCAGGGAGAAAAATTGAGGTCTTAGTATTTAAGTAGCAACTTAAAATCAAAATGGTGTTAATTGGGGAAAACCAAGAGTAAAGCTTATATATTCTGGCTAAAACCACCATTAGCTTATTTCTGAACCATGTGGCTTCTTGCACCACAAGAATCAAAATTAAGTAAAAGCTTTTTGGGAAAGGCTACATTAATATTTATTATGGAGTATCAATGAAAAACAACGTTACTTTAGAGGAATTGTAATTTTTAAAAAAGTTTTCAGGTTAGACTATAAAGCCTGTTCTGCTAAATGCAAAATAAAGGACCAACGAGGGCTAGATGCTTCTATAGGTACCCCGTGAAATCAATGTCGGTCATGGCTTTATGCCCACAGTGTAGGTAGGTACCAACTGTGCGCGGAAGCAAGGAGCCCCCAGCAAGTTCTCAGGCCCTTGGGTCACACAATCCCAGGTTCTGAACAACCTTAGGCAAGTCACGTATCCTTCTATGTCTCAGATTCCTTTTCTGTCAAATGGGAAGGCCCTGCTTCTCAGGATTGCTGAGGAGGGAAAAAGTAACAGTGTGTCCAAGAGCGCAGCCCAGAGGAGGGACACAATAAATGTCAATTATCATTATTAAGGAGAAAAGAACATTTGCCAAGAAGTCTAGAACATGTGTTCCCACTTGACAAATTAGCTGTGTCACTTTGAGCAAGTGGATTAAACCATAGGCCTCAGTTTCCTTAGTTGCGCGTTGAAAGGTTTAGGTGAGTAGTTTCTGTGTCATTTAGGACTTTTTCAATTGCAAGTGACAGAAAAATCAACCAAACCCTGGCTAAATGGTAGAATGTTTTATTGCCTCATGTAGTGGAAATTTCTAAGTGCTGCCTCAAAGCACAACAAATGTCAGGGCTCAAACAATAGCATTAGGTCTTGGTTTCTATTTCTCGGTTCTTTCTTTCACTGCATAGGTTCTGAAAGCCAACAGAGCTAAGAGTCGCAGGCAAGTTAGTATAGCAGCAGCATGAACATATTTGATAGATTATCATGAAGATTAAGTAAGTGAAGATCCAGAAAGCACTTAGAACTCAGCCTTAGTATTTTGTGCTCAGTGTAGAAGAGCTAGTGGGATTATTTCCACCTGAGGCAAGATGGTGGTAGTAGCTTCAAAATTTAGACCCTTTCAGATTCATACCTAAAGAGAAAGAATGGCCACCTGAGTTTCAGAAGACTCAGCAAAATTGTATGGTTTTTCCTGGAGCTTAGAGACCTGAGTATTAGATTTGGTTTGGCTCGACCCAAGTCATATGTAAACTGTAATAGACACTGTTGGTCACCCACACAACGCACATCTGTCACCTTCCTCCTTGTTCAGAAAAAGCTGAGTCTGATGAATATCCACCCCACCTGTGATTGTGCCAGGTATTGGCATATGGTAAAAGATGGACCGATGATATATGAAGTTAAGTCTGCTGAAGGAGTTCTAAAAAGCTTTCCGAATAACGTAGTTCCACATTGCTGTGTAATCTCAGATTTGCCAACAGTGTTGAGTGATAAGAAAAGGGCTAGAAAATGTGAACTTACTCTAACTCAGAGAAAAAGGAGCCGAGTGGAATATCATCTTCCTCCTGAGCTCTTTACATTGTTCTAGGCTTAGAGATACAAAGGGAAGCCACAGAGAACTAATTTACGGAAAATCAGGGCTGACCAGAAATATCATAAAACATCAGCCAAAAGGCTTATCAGAGTGTTTAATATAATGTTGCAATGAAAATAGTTTTACTTGAGTTTAGCATTAAGAATCAGACTTTATAGAAAACACATTTTACCATCTACTAAAAATGAATACGCAGGATTATAAGAGGTAGAAGATTATAAACGAAAAAAATGAATACGTTAACTAAAATATCGCCAAGTTATATTTTGAAGATAACTAATCGAGATCATTTTAAGTTCCTAGACACATTACGTTGATATTTTATGCTTAGGATATTTATGAAATATATGCGAAAAAGACCTAGCAGTGTACCTACATCTGTCATATTTAAAAGCCACTCAGTAAATAATTTACTCATTCTAGACTTTTTTTTTTTTTTCTCCTCAAAGCTAATGACCATCTTTCAAGGGAGGTTTGTTACAGCTCCTGCTAAGGAAGCTTTACCTATGAGGAATCTCTAAAAGTGTGGAATATAGAAGGACACATGGTCCAAGGGCTTAGCCATGAGAACACTACAGGCAGGCATCAGATCCTCAAAGACAAAAATAATCAGCATCCTGGATCGAAATCTCAGCTCAATCATAGGTTCCTCTGGCAACAAAGGTGTTACTCATCTGGCACTTGTGAAAGGGATGCAGCTGGGAAGAAATGACCAAGATATAGGCAGTTAAGATTTTAACATATCACACACACGCACAACACCTGCACGCACGCTCGTACTCACGTATCAACATAAAGGACTTCATTAAAAAAACAAAATTCGGGACCCCTGGGTGGCACAGCGGTTTGGTGCCTGCCTTTGGCCCGGGGCACGATCCTGGAGACCTGGGATCGAATCCCACATAGGGCTCCCGGTGCATGGAGCCTGCTTCTCTCTCTGCGCCTCTCTCTCTCTGTGACTATCGTAAATAAATAAAAAAATTTAAAAAAAAATAATAAAATAAAATTCCCTCATAAGATTGAGGTATTATTTATAGAAATATCTAAGCTGGTATGGAATTTCTCTGGTCCTCTACCGTCAGGCATTAATTTGGTTGTTTTTATCCCTCGATTTTCAGATTTCACTTTCAAATCACTACCCACGCTGCCACTTCTCTGCATAAAACTCTGATAAATAAAGCCAGAGTTGTTTGGAAAATGCCTACCATGAAACGTGTCAAACCACTGTCTTTTATGCATTTAGCTTTTTAATTGACTTTGCATGCATCAACTCTGCCTTCCAGTAAGTAGACACAGTTCCCAGGGATTGTCAAAAGACGCCTGGCTCGAGAGCAAATCTAATCCAGTTGGTGCCATTGCAAAAACCTTAAATGGCAGCTTTCATCTTATTTGCAAAAAATCTCTTGGTTCAGGTTACATGTTAATCCCGGTTGCTATATCAGCTTTATGGCAGCAGGGGTGGGGGTGGACTTGGGGGCTGTTTTTGGCTAAGCCTTAGTTTTCCTCTTCTTTTATGTAAATGATTAGCTCCAGCAGAATCCTATAATGGGAGCGGTATCTAAGTCTGGAGGGCAGACCAGCTCAGGGCCCAAACTCCTCACCAGTTGTTCCTGAGAAATAGCTGTCAAACACATATAGAGTTAACACTTATCATTCCTGCTTTGATGAACACAGAAGGCTGCCCCCTGTGACAGAGAAACGAGTTTATTTATGTGTCTTTTTTCAACATTGCTAGAGAAAATTCGATCCCTCGAACCCATGTACAGATCTCCATGACCCAAAGCAAAATTATGACCATAGTGGTGACACTTTAGCCCTAAGTGACTTTCCAAAATAAACAATGTAGCTTTGTCAGTTTTTTTTTTTTTTTTTGATCCAAACCACCACAGGGCTTGTTGTCCTTGGATGTAATCTCAGATTCTCAGCTTCCTATCCTGTCACACACTCCATGTGTGTATTTCTCTGTATGCATGTTTAGGAAAATGATGCCAGTCATCTTGAGTTTGGTTCCCCATTCATTTTCCATATAGGATTTGGTCAGTCCACTTCCACTTCTAAATGTGAATGAAGGTGTAGGTGAGAACTACCTGACACAGAGAGCATGTACCATACTTGCAGAGTACTTCATTGATACTCACGATAGCTCAGGGAGGTGGTGACTATTATTAGTCTCATTTTACAGATGAGTAAACCTGAGGCTCAGATGGTTTAAGTGATTCTGTCAAGGTCAAGCATCTAAAGAGTGACCTGGCTGGGATTCGGTGCCGGGTTGCCTCCGCCCTCAGACCACGTTGCTTCAGATCTAGATATTTCATAGATGCATACAAAGAAAAGAACATGTCTTTTCCTTGTTTTTTTTTTTTTTTTCCCTTACTCCTCTGAACCCTGTGTGTCTGTTCAATCTGTACACACAGGACACACAGCAGGGAGTTTAAAGATCAGTTAACAAAAAATCTGTTACTCTCATGTATCCATTGATTCCACTCTTAAAAACATCATATAGTGACATATAGTGTGATCTGGAGGCTACTTTCATTTCCCAGCTACACCCACTGGATGTCATTAGACTTATACTCTTTGTGCATCAATCATTACTCTTCTCAAACGTCTCTTTTGCAATACTCTTGACGTCCAGGATCAGACTCTCAGATTATGTGCTGTCCCAACAATTGATACAATTTCATCCATCAGAGCTTCATCCCAGTAACAAGCTGCCATTTGGACAACTTGAGAAGAAGGGCGTATTGGGAGTTATAGAGGTGGCAAGAAAAAAGTCAAATGAGCTGGTGTTCAGAAGAAACAAGGAAACAGGGTCCAAGTCTCTGCCATCTGTCCCTGAATGAGTGGCATTACTCATTTTTCAAGAATAAAATGAAGAGAATAGCATCTTCCATTTTTGACTGTGGCATGAGAGTAAATGAAGCAACAGAGATCTGGCTCTGGAAGGTACTCCATAAGTGGCACAAGCGCTGATCAATATTGGTTCTCAATATTAGGCTGCTATAATAGAAATACCACATATTGGATAATTTATAAACAGCAGAAATTTATTTCTTACAGTTCTGGAGGTCCAGGTGCCAACACAGTTCAAAGTTGAGTCTGGTGAAGGCCCCCTTCTGGATTGCAGACTAGTGACTGCATCTAAGCCTCTCCCAAGTTTTCACCCTTAATACTATCCTGTTGGAGATTAGGATTTCAACATATGAATTTGGGGGAGGACACAAATATTTATTTAGACCATACCACATAGATCACTCTATTAGTCATCAACACTGATGGCCAAGGGCTCTTGGGCTTCTGTAGAAGGCTCATGCTCCAAGTCCTAAGGAGTTTGTTCAGGCAAGAAAGCTCGAACATATGAAAGATTGAAGAAGCCCTAAAGAGATACATAATCAAGTAGACCCACTGACTCACTGTAAAGCCAAACACATAAGTGCCAATATGAAGATGGGAGTGATAGTGATATGATCCAAGCAGGACTGGTCTAAAATGGGCAAGACTTCAAGAGGCAGGAGGCTTAGGCCAGTTACCTTACTTTTGGCTACTGTCTCTTGTCCCACACAGCGCTGAGGTACTGGAGTGTTGTGTGGACTGATTCTCTGATGATTCTTTCATTTTGAACAGAAGAAAAATCAGCATTGTCAAAAAAAACCCTACGAGCTGTATATTATTCTCATTATACATATTCTGAGACTGAGACTGAGAGAAATTACGTAACTTGACTGAGATCACAGAGCCAGCGATGGAGAGAACCAAAATCTCACCTGAAGTCTGCCTGATTCCAAAGTATATATTCTTTAGACTCAAGAGAATAACTCCATGCAGTCATTTGGACATTTGAACCAGGCACATGACTTCAGATGCCCGCATGTGAATTGTTGGCCTATTATTGGGCCACCTGGTTGGATTTCATAATGGAATTTCCCCCTGAAACCTGTTTTATCCACCTACTAGGCCTTCCCAACTGCTAATAAAATAAAAGGGCTCAGAATTCTGCAACCACTTCAGAGTGATGAGAAGTAGTACAGGTTTAAAGCATCTCATGGAGACATCCTATTGCCCTTGAATTCTTTCTAACACAGTGAGTAGACACCCATGAATTATCATGGGAGTGGCTCAATGGGCCATAGGAAAGGCACTCTTCATTCTCTGCTGGACCCAGACCTAGGCTTTTTCCTTTGTTGGCATCAAATAGGTTGAAATTCTGCTTCCCAAATCCCTGCCCCAAATCAAGGAAAATCTTGAAAGATTTTCCCCTTTTCCAGCAACAATATTTAAAATAGTTAACACTAGTGCTGGCTAGTGGCTGAGCAGTAGAAGATCCAGAGTCCCCAGGGAACGTACTTGGAGGGCTCATCCTAGAAACTCTTTACCAGCTGTTATAAGAGCAATTCAATGTTTTAACAAGCCTGTGGCTGTACTAGTATGTAGCACCTGAATATCATTTTTAGCCTCCTCCCGTCTTACCCACTTTTTAAAAAAACATATTTTATTTATTTATTTGAGAGAGAAAGAGAATGAACAGAGGGTGGAGGCAGAGGGAGAGGGAGAAGCAGGCTCCCCAGTGAGCAAGGAGCCCGATGCAGGGCTCAATTCCAGGACCTTAAGATCACGACCTGAGCAGAAGTCAGACACTTAACCCACTAAGCCATTCAGGCACCCCCCTGCCTTACCCATTCTCCTGGAAATACCTGCACTGCTGAGCACTCTGGAAGTTTGGGAATATCAAGCACATTAGGGTTGCATGACCCCTGCCTGGATTTTCCCTGTGTCTGAAGAATGTTATAATTTTCCTCAAATTGCTAGTAATGGATGGAACTTGCTTGGGTAGTGATCCAAAATGGGGGCTTTGGTCTCCCACTACCTTCTCATTCTCATTTACAGATCTTGAGTAGCCTTGTACCATCAGACATCATTAGCTATAGTTCATCCTAACAAAAACAACAGCAACAAAAGCTAATAATCTTTTTTTTTTTTCAATTTACAGAATCAGAATAGTTTTCTGAGAAAATTGTTGTCAAGAAGGTCTCTAAAAAGTACTCAGCATCCTCTGTAGAAAAGAACTGGAGTTTGTCAGCCTCACTTCTTATCATGGCTCCATGTAAACAGAAAGACCAACGTAAGATGGTGTCCTAACAAAGTAGTGAAATATTGTGCAGTAAACCAGGGCAGACTGTACCTACATAGGCTTTCTATGAGAAATTGAATATTTTCTAATAGACTGACAATAATAAGCCAAGTCATGCAGTCACTAAAACAAACAAAAATCACCATGTTTAAGAGTAAAGGCAGGTCATGTGATAGTCAGTTTGATATGCCTGGGACCCCTCCCCTCAATTAGTGCAACTCCTTCTAATCTTAGGTTAAGAGAAGTTACTAGAGTGAAGCTATTTGTATAACCCACAAGAAGACCTCCCACCCCCACATCTTTAACTGCATTAGGTCTGGAAAAGTTAAAATGATTTTTAAGTGTTCCATCAAAACCAGAATGCTTATCACTCTGGTTTGGCTACTTGCCTGCATTTAGCTCCCAGTTAATCTCAATGCTGCTGAGTCTGTCTCCTGAGGGGTGGGGGTGGAGGCTCACTGCTGTGTAGAAGGGTGTATGAGCAAACTGAGGACTGGATTAACCTCTGGTATTCCAGAGTTGTCCAGGAAAATAACTCAACTAGAGTAGTGGAGGATCCAGTTATTGAAAATAGCTAGAATCAATATCTTCAAATTCATGAAGAAAAAAAATAAGCTCAAAATCTTAGAAATGTCTCAAAAACCCAAGTCTAAGGAACTAGTTAAGTAGGAAGAGATCTGCTGTAATCTGCCCATTTGACAAAAATGTCAGATATGCATGAGATGAGGAATGCCTTTAATGACTTCTTTACCTAAAGCTTACAGTTTATCCCGATATCGCTGATGTGAAAGATGCCAGGAAATCTCATACCATTTACATTTCTGGGTTCAAATCATATCAAATCTATTTGACATTTATGTGACTTTGAACAGAACACTGATCCTCTGAATCTCCATTTCATTGCGAGGAAATTAAAAATACCTTTCTCATAGTCTTATAAGATGGTTTTAAAGACTAAATGAAGTTCTATAATGTATGTTAACAGTGCATGGCACCTAGTAGGCTCTACATAATTGCTAGTTCCATTTCCTAACAGTACTTATAGTAAGCCATGCCATGGGAAGCCCAAAGTGGATATAAATAGAAAAGTCTGAGACCTGAGATAAAGGGGAGTTACCTAAGTATGAACTGTATGGATGTCAAACCTAGAATCTAAACTGGGTCCTTGCCGAGCAAGTATACCCAGTATGGAGGAGGACAAGGGGAAGCTAAATGCCAGGGACTTCCTAATTCTAGATTCCTTCTCTCAGCTAGCAAATTCCTGACCCTCGGGGCTGCTGACCATTCTCTCTAGCCTGGACACATCCACATGTGCACAATATGCATGAATTTCCTTTCTACAATCTTCAAAGTCAGTCTGAACTTTCTCAGACCTTAGCTTAAAGCACACCTACACCACCATCTTCCAGTGCCAAATGTGGTGCATAAAAATGACTTTTCTTAAATCAAAAATGCCCTCGTAAACAAAGAGTATGAGTTCTTTTCTATAGCCTCACGTATTTCTATTGCTTCAAATCCCTTCTAAAAACTTGGAAAATAAGCGTGATGGATCTTAACACAGTATCATACAAAGAGGTATCATTAGAGAAAACACTATAAAAATGATTTGGATTCCAGGAATGCACATGCTAAGTGAACTTCTGTCTCTTAAAACACCATGAGAATTTCCCTAGGGCCCTCAAAGTCACTAATTTACCTAGCTGATTTTTGTTTTTTTGTTTTTTTGTTTTCTTGGCTGCTAAAACAGCAGAAAAAAATATTGTCTTTTTTCAAGTTCTCATATCCTGATGCCCTCTCTGCTCACAGAAAGAAAAAAAAAAAATCTCCCAATGTGTTGAGCAGAATAACACCCCCTTCCAAAATGTCCACTCCTTAATCCCTGGAACCTGTGACTATGCTATGTTTATTTAATGGCCAAAGGAACTTTGCCAGTGTCATTAAGACTGTGGACCTTAAAATAGGGAGATTATCCTGGACTCTCCAGATGGACCTAAGCGATCATATGAGCTCTTCCAAGCAAAGGACTTTCTTCTGCTAGAATCAGAGAGATGAAAGAAAGATGGGGCAAAGAGGAGGTCAGAGATTCACAGTGTGAGGAGGTCTTCATCCACTGTTGCTGATTTTGAAGATGGAAGAACTGACCCATGAACCAAGGAGTATAGTTGTTCTCTAGAATGATCAGTATCTGATAGTCAACAAGGAGCTAGGGACTTCAGTCCTACAGCCACATAACACTGAAATCTGCCAGTAACCTGAACAATATTGGAAATGGATTCTTCCCAGAACTTCCTCATAAGAGCCCAGCCAGCTGACGTCTTGATTCTGGTCTTGTGAGACCTTAAGCAGAGAACCCAGTCAAGACCACTCAGACTTCAGACCCACAGAAATATGAAATACCAAAATTGTATTGTTTTAAGCTGATGGATTTGTGATCATTTGTGACCGCAGCAATAGATTAATATTTCCATTAAGCACTTTCTTCTTTCTGAAAAGTGGTACAAGTAAAGTCATCAACCCCCATGACTTTGGAAAATTCAGTTCTTTGGAGGAACTGAAAGCTGACAAATATTCATTTGGGAGTGATAAGTAGAGAGGAGAAGGAGAAAAGACATGCTATGTGTGCCTGCCTCTCACTCGAAGCGCTTTCAAGCAAAGATTCCTCATTAAATAGATCAAGCATCAATACATAAGAAGAAAAAAGGATTCCTAAAAGTCTGCTTCGGGAATTGTTGAATGATCCTAGGAAAGATTAAATAAATAATGCTGTTCCTTTGGTTCTACATTATGAAGGACGGTTATTGTTAAAGATTTAAATAATGACTTGAAACCTAAAATATGAAAACTGTCTTTCAGTTGAATTGCAAGCCTGAATTTATCTGATGTCAAGGAAGATTCTACTAGAATACATTTCTGATGTTTTCTCCGAGTATGTCATCTAAGACTTTGGGGGGATAAGAACTTTCTCTGAAAAAATAATACAGAGAGACTTTCATAATGTGGGGATTGAAAAGGAATATGTTTTCTGGAAAGGTAAAATATAATTGTGGTTAAAAGAAGTTGAATACAGGCATGCAGAATAAAGGAACAGTTAACCCTACATAAGCAAACAGTAAGTAACTTATGTAAGAATTACATCCAATGGGATATATGAAGCTGAGAAATTTAACTAACCCAGGAAACTCACATTGCAATAACATGGTTTTGATTAAGACTTTTTGATGATGTGGCCAGTGGAGAACATGAGTCATCTCTTATGAGGGGCAGAAATGGGTGAACCAAAAAGTCACTTAGAGAAAAGAAGGTATGAGTTTACAGTAAATGAGTTGCTATATATTGTCTCCAAAGTAGCTAAAGAATTACTCGAAACTCAGTGAAACCCTTGGTTGAAGCTAGAGGGAGCCATCTTGGGAAAGTGACATTGTTTGAGCACAGGCTATGAGTTCCTCCTTCCTAAATTTCTTGTAAAAACTGGAGAAGACAATAGAACAAAAATCCAATTGGGTAGAAATGATGAAACTAATGATATCTGGCGTGAACATGGTCTTTCCCAAACACTCTACATGCAAACATGCAGGCATATAAGCCCTTTGAGGTAGCTATGTCTGAGGTTTACCTGAGTTCATTGTGGCCATATTTCTTGGTGCAACTTACACATATGCTATGCATTTTTAGACCTTGTATATCCACAAGAAACAGATGCTTCTTGAAATTACGGACATGGAGATTTATTTTGTTCAAGTCAACAAGGTGAAATAAAAGAATAGAGCATTTTGGGTCAAGTCTTTAAAATTTTCCATCACACCATCTGCATTCCCATTCAGTCCCCAGATTACTTGGGAAAGCAGTAAGATTTCACTTTCAGGCCAAAGTTACTCAAAATCAATTACTTAAACACTTCCCCAGTGGGATTATCTGAATTTGCAAGACCATGTGTGTCTTTTATACTTACAATTTCTTTTCTTCTTTTTATTTAAAAACATCTGAAATAGTTCAAGCTTCCAGAAAAGTGCAGCGAATAATTTATTGAACAGCATTGTAATTACTATGCAGCTTTATTAAAAATTACTTTTTTGGGGTCAAATTCATAATCAGATCATCTAACATAAGAATTGTTGAAGGTATCTGATTGGTGCCAGACCCTGAATAGATGCATGTGTGTATATGTGTATATATAGTTCAGTAATACCTTTGCCCTCTCTGTGATTCCCTCTTTCCAAAGCAGTCACTGTGAGTTCATTCTGTTTTCTAAAAAGAAAGGAAGATATTTTTACTGGGGATTTCTGTATTATGGTTTCTTTGAATTAGATACTTAGTATTACATCTTTGTCTCCTTGATCCTCCCTACATCAAACACTATCTTCTTTTTCTTAAAATGAGTCACTCATCTTCTCCCACACCCTCCTCCCACCGTAATGAGATAGTCACCACTAAGACTGCTAAGAGCTATAATACATCCCCACCCGTCCTGCCGCCTACCAAAGAATAGTCTGGCCTCTAGCTTTCCCTCGCTGGCTCCCCTTCGCAGGCCCTCAATCATCCTTTCCTCCTTCAGATTGTAACCCACAGACAGATTCTTGTTGTCAGTAAACCCACCAATTCCTGAAGAGTGTCTCCCTTCAACTCCCTGGCCCCATTTTTCTTCTCCTCTCTGATATTTCTGAGCACACTTGAATCCTTTGGTGCCAAAGAACATACAAGACAGATCTTTAAAAACAACTAAGGGAATGAAGGCCTTTTAAAATTAAGCTCAAGCATCCTCTTAAAAAATGCACACTACTGTTTGGGAACGGTTGCCTGATTCTGTCAATGGCTGATTGGTAGAGCAAGCACATGCTGTGAGTATCTATTATGTGTATGCGTTTTGCGAAGAGATAAAGGAGATACCTGACATTTTTATGCATTAAAAAAAAGAGGGGTTCAAAAATTAAGTAGTTTGTCCAGATTCCCATAAATATAGCCAAGAACTGACTCCCATTCTAGCTGCCTCTGAGCGTACTTTCTGATGTGTGTGTGACATTAGCTCCCAAGGAGCTGGTGGTTCTGTGGTCTTTGTTTCAATGAAAGAGTTGAATACATAGCTTCTCTCCTCATAAGAACCAGTTAACTTTTCCCTCTTCCACAGCCACAAGGTAATACCACAGGCCAGTTGTCTTATATTTCACAGGCCAGATTGCCCAGATGATAAAAACAATCACTCGCTCTTTGAAAAACTTCAGGGACATAGTCTATGTAGTGTTTAATTTCTTTCTTTTGACAGTGGCACTTCCTCTATGACTATACAAGGTCAGTTCTAATTCATATATGGTCCATTTCAAAGGCTTGAAGAATTTTATTTTATTTAAAGATTTCATTTATTTATTTGAGAGAGAGAGCGTGCATGAGTGGGGGGTGGGCAGAAGGAGAACCAGACTCCCCACTGACCAGAGAGCCTGATGTGGGACTTGATCCTGGTGGAGTCCTGGAATAATGACCTGAACCGAAGGCAGATGCTCAATTGACTAAGCCACCCAGGCACTTCCTATTTTATTGATTAAAAGAAATTTTAAGATGAATTGATGTTATGATAGTTTGATTCAGATCATATTTTGGATCCATTGAGACAAGGGCTAATAATAAACTTCCCTGAAGATTCATTTTGAATCACATTAATGCTTATGAATAGTCTGATTAAATGTTCCAGAGGTCATGGCTTCCACGATGGCTTAGACAAAAAAACATCCTCTCATATCCTTGCTGGTCTTGCAGGGCTGCTGACTAGCAATGGAAGAAGAAAGAGGATCTACCTACCTGTTCCTTGGACTTCAATTCAAGCCACAGTTGGAATAGGATAGCACATACAGTAAAATCAGGATTTCTTTTTAAGAAAATTTCTATCACATAGGATGGTGAACTTTGCGAAAAGTTCAATTTGGAGTCATTTTTGTTTAGGTGAAGGGTTGGGTCATGTCTCATTTCCCCCAAACTAGTTCATCCGTCTCAGCTTCTGAAGCTGAAGGAATTGAATCCTGAAACACATTTTATTGCTGTTTCTTTAGGATAGTGAAGGAGTCTTGGAATTTAACATCTCCCCGAAGCTGAAGAAGTTAAAGGCCCACTGTGTACTCCAAAATCAAAATCATCTGTTCAGGGGGGACTGAGACTTCCTGTGGAAAGTACAAACTTTAAAGGTTTCCATTTTCACTGCTCATCTGAAATAATGTAGGATTTATGATTTCATACTACATGCAAGTAGGAAAGCCTCCTATTAGATGGTAGGGTTATTCCCATGGCTTTTGCGAGTGTCGGTCTACGGGTGGAGGGGCAGGTAGTCGAGGTCCAGATGTGTGCGGAAACAGATGTGCCTGCTTCTCCCGTAGAACCAGAGATTTGCAGCCGTGGGTGTAGGGTTTGTGTTTGCACTGCAGTTCCCTTGAATTATTGTAAAGGCTGTTATTAACTGGCTGTTATCCTTTCAAGAGTTTTTGCCCATTTCAGTTTATGGATGTTGCTTTTCTGCTATTTTGGATTATGCCTCACTGTGATACAAATAAGCTGAGATTTTATTTCAGAGATCATATAAAATTGATTTCTATACTGTTGTTTGCTGGTACATTTCCCTTTAAGTTTTTTTTTTTTTCTTTGTGTGTATGGGGTGGAGTGGGGAACTAAAGCCATAATTATCTCTACCCCAAAGAATGTCAAATATATTACAGAGCACTGGCCAACAAGCATACAACGGGGCTTTAACAGCTAAGTTGTTTCTTTCCGCTCATTTCACAACAAACAATACATCTGCAGAGCAAAATGAAGAGGCTGATAAAAACAGTATTTCTGTCCATCTCAGACAAAGACCTATTGGTCATCGACCTCAACCTGGCTTCTTGGGTAATATATCTCAATTTCTTGTATCTCTTAGCCTATGTGAATAAAGCAGATTTCAGAGACATTGGAAAAATGAAATACAAATTTAGGATCTAACCTTTGGCCTCTCAGTTACTTTTTCCCACTTCCAAGAAAGAATGGATATCTAGAAGAATGGATAGTGGCTAAATAATGATTAAAAAGAGATAGATCTAGAATGCTACTGTATCATTCTCAAGAACTGTTAGCTGTGTTAACACAGGAGTATGTTAACAGCCATTTACATTCATCCTATCTTTATATAATTACTTTTTAAAAAGCACATAACATTACATGAAAGGTAACTTGGACTAAAAGAATGAAAAACACCAAATCCATTATCCTAATATAGCAAACATTCTATTTTCTTTTTCTCCCTCATAGACTAATATCGCTTAGGTCTTTAATTTTAAAATATTGCTAATCATTATGTATATGTCATATCAGAGTTGAATTTTTCACCAAATTTGCAAGAATTTTTTTAATGTTTCTTTAGTCTTTCTAATGATCTTAAAAATAGTTCCATTGAGTTGATGTAGCAAAATTCATTTAACTATTGTTGAACATTTACCAGCTGCGTGACCTTGAGCATGTGACATTAACTTTACATGCCCAGTTACCTCATCTGTAAAATGGTGGTAATAATACTTACATCATGGGGTTATTGTGAAAGACTAAATGAGCTAATGTGTATATAGCATTTAAAACAGTGTCTGGCACTTAAGAAGAACTCAATATGTATTAGTTTTTAAAAAATTGTTTTTATTGGACATTTATAATTTCTTTAGTGAACATCTTCATTCAGGAAAATTCCCTCTCTCTTTCTCTCTCTTTCTCTCTCTCTCTCTCTCTCTCTTTCTCTCTCTCTCTTTCTCATTGTGTCCCAAGTATGAGAGTCCAAGGTCAAATAAAAAATTTTCCCCATAGAACTGAAAGTTCTTTATGTAGATTGCGTCATGCACTATAAAAATTGTCAGAAAGCGTCTATGAAGTATCTATTTCTGCACCGTGTTGTATAGAATACTGCTCCTAGAACATTAAATTGACTCAGTCTTTGTTACATTCTAAAACAACACAGGAGAAAGATGTGTATGCATTCTGCTGGTTCAAGTATGGACTAAAATAAAATAAGCTAAATACAATATAAAGCCATACATGACATATCACTGAAGCATGGCTAGCTTTGGGTTTTTTAAATTGTGAGTAAAATACCATTTCATACATAAAACATGTTATAAGAGCAACCCCCTCTGAACACGGAGCATCAGAATAAATTATAATACATAATAAGGGACAAGAAGGAGATGAAATCAGCTCTTGTCTGAATAGTTAGCACAGAAAGATCGGGATTTGCCCTGTATGGCTCAGTTTCTTATCAACATAGCAGTCCCCCTGACACACCCGGGACTTCTCTCCTGTATTTTAGTTAATACTGTTCCTCTTATTTGAGATTCTCTTTCCTTTGTACACATCCTCCCAACTAAAATCCATCCTATCATTAAAACTCTTGCCTCCTCCATGAAGCCTCCCCTCACTGTCCCTGGTCTAAAGACATCAATTTGACAATCCCTTGAGCAGTTGTGAAAGTGAAAGCGTAATAAAGGAATAGAGAGAACTGAGGAGACGGCCTCAGGAGATGCTGAGGTATCAGGGATGAGGCAGAAAAAGAAAGTAAAACAGCAAAGAAGGGATGGTCAGGATGGGGCCATGTTCTGGACATTTAATGGGGATGAGCATTTCCAAGAAAGGTTTTATAAATGGAGCTGGGATTAGAATCAAACTCAGTCTAGATCCCTTACTCATTGTTCTTCTCTCAAGTGAGGATTTCCTTAGAGCCTACGGATGGCCACATGTCCTCATGAAGTCAGAGACCACATCACGACCACCGCCAAGCAACCACAGCCTCTTCATACACAGCAAACATGACTGTCTCTTCTCTTCCGTGTTTATTTTTTTAATTATTGAAGATACCTTTCATGTTTCTCAATTAGGTTTTTTTTTTCCTCTTTAAGGAATCAAGATAAAAAGCACTGATTATATTCTTTTAAGGTTGAGAAAATTAAATTCTTTTTCCAGAGTATTGTAAAGGGTCAGTGACAAGGATACGTTTTGTGCCCTGAAAAAAAGTTCCATTGTGGGCATTCTGTAAGAAATGGGCTTTTGTGCCTTTCATAGATTACAGTTCTTTATACAATGGACTTGTCTAAGTTTCTTCCTGTTTTCCAATCGGTTAAATTTAGAACGATTGTTTCCATCTCTTATGAGATATGATGTCTAGGAAAGTGAATGCCTAGATGTAATACCAGGGCCCAGCAAGTCTGTGAAACTCACTTAGAACTGGAGATATCACCCAACTCCTGGGCCTTTCTCTAGGCTTTCCCATGGGCACCCAGAGGGCATTTTTTCCTCATGGTTCCTGGTTTGCAATTCTGTAATATAAATTTTCTGGGGCCTTAACACAAAAAAGCTCCATTTTTAAATACAAAAACACTTATTTTTAGAGACATCTTTTTATTTTTAGTTTATTTAACTTTTTGAATTAAGCAGTTTGTGATTATTATAGTAAAAATTAGAAATACCTTTAAACCAAAAGGGGAAAAAAAAACACCCATTTTCCTATTATCCACATATAACCACTCTTAACATTTTTACATTTGTCCTCCTAGATAGTACATAATATTTGTAAATTGGTTCTACCCTCATATTTTCATTTATATATATATTTGACACAATCTTATGTGTCCTTTTTAGAAAGGTTCATGTATATTGCCATGTGGCTTTGAAACTTGCTTTTGTCTTTGCATATCAAGAACGACACGTCTACTACATTACCTTATTGGTTACTTGGTTTTTAATTGCATAAGTGAGTCATAATTTATGTGCTCTGTTAAATTAATTAAACAAGGAGGCCATTAGACTGAGGTGGTTGTACTGCCATGGTGGCATAGATAAGCAAACCAAAATCTAAATTTGTAAATGCCTCAAGGTTATGAAATCAAAATGCTAAGCCAACCAGTCACAAATAGCCAACTAGACTTTAAGCAAAAGCCAACCAATATCTTTTAAAATACATATATATCCTTTATTTGCTTCCACACCTTCTCTAAGTCTTTCCCCTTGGCACCTGTCAAGGAATGTTCCTAACTACTTCTGGTTTGGCAGTGCCTGATTGAAATTGATTTTTACTCAAATTAACTCTTAAAATCCTTAATATGGCTTGGGTTTTCTTCTAACAACTTCTCTATTGGAGACCTAGATTATAATGGTCTTATAAATAATGCCACTTTGAATTATTAGCATACTTATTAGCCCAGGGTCTAGAGCCCATCTCTGATCTCACCTGTAGAATGAGGATAACAACAGTACTTCTCATTGGGATTTTTCTGAGGAGTAAGTACATGCAAAGGGCTTGCAAGTTTGCCTTGCACAGAGCAAAAGCACATAACTTAAATGTTATCATGCTTCTTCAACATGGTGCTAAATTTTGAGTAAAAGCCATTAGAATATCTTAGAATATCTTCAGTTTAAGTTCTTCTGTGCATAAAAAAAAAGAAAGAAAGAAAGAAAGAAAGAAAGAAAGAAAGAAAGAAAGAAAAGAAAAAGAAAGGTACAGCAATTTAGTAGAGGTTAAAATAATTTCTTTTGTAGACCTCTTGAAAGCCTTGGCCTGTTTAGTCAGTTATATGCCTGCAGGACTTGAAACAAATGCTGGAGCTCTATCACGGACCCTGGTTTTCTCAAGGCAGTAGGCTACACACTTTAGCCTGATCAGAGGCATCTTTCCCTAACCTTGTGCTTAGATCAGCATGGTACAGGGACACTAACTCACTCATTCTGCTTTTCTGTGTGTCAGCCAGGGCTAGGCTAAGCCCCCTCTGAGCCCAAACATCTCTATTAGTGGTGATCATTTTTAGGCAGTGACTAGGACACTGTCACATAAATCGATACAAAGATAGAGAAGCAACATCATCTCTGTAATCTCAGTGAGCTCCTACAGGGCAGTCTCACAAAGATTTGTGCTTGTTGATTTGAATTTGACTCTATTAGACATTGGCTGAAAAGTTCTAGTGAAAGATAACCAACTCCTGAAGAAGAAGTCCCTGCATTGCAATCCACCTTTATTTGACTTGGCATCTCCTTGCTCCAGGGTCTACCAAGTTTCCCCAGAAGCGCTGAGAGTTCTTGTGAGTGCATAATCCTGTTGATGAAAGAAAAGTTCCAGGAGTAAGGGGTGGGTTTCATGATTTGTTCCCCCTTATAGCTTCTTGGCTATAGGAAAAGTTATTTGGCTTTGCCTAGAAAAGAAATACAGAAACTTGTTTTGTTATACATTGAATAACTTGTCTTTGAAAAAAATTCTCTGGCAGCATTTGATATTCTTGTGAAAAGATTATAATTGTTCTCATGCACAAGGCATTCAGCTTTAAAAAAGCCTACATTGTGCAGCACGAGTGTTAATTGACCAGTGCCATAGCCCTGTTGATGTCCTTGAATAATACTTGAGTAAGAGAGACAGAGAGCAGAAGAGCCTTACCCTGGAGGGATAAAGCACTGTAGCCCACAAGGGGTAGATGGAAAAATTCTAGATTCAGGGACTTGTGGTACAAGGTTAAAGTTCTTGAAACGCCTCAGAGACCAGCTGAATTGCAGCAGAATATACATTTACCACTGGAGCAAAGGTGACTGCCTCGCGGCCCAAAATTGAACAAGGAAAGTAGTCTCCTTGAATGTCTAACTACACAGCCTACTGTGGTCTCCATGGCTGGGAGAGCTCCCAAGTGAGACTGTGGGGCTGTGACTCTGTTTCCTACAGATCTAAATTCTGAGTTGACACCCTCAAACTCCATTCCCATTGAGCACCCCTAGCTTAGTGCTGGTGGCCCAGATCTCTCTTCCATTAATTCACGCATTTATGAGCAACTCTCCTAGTAGTATGAAAAATATAAAAATGTTTCTAGCAGCAATGTCCACAATAGCCAAACTGTGGAAGGAGCCTCGATGTCCATTGACAGATGAATGGATAAAGAAGATGTGATCTATATATACAATGGAATATTACTCAGCCATTAGAAAGGGCGAATACCCACCATTTGCTTCGACATGGATGGAACTGGAGGGTATTATGCTGAGTGAAGTAAGTCAATCAGGTAAGACATCATTATATGGTTTCACTCAAGTAGGGAATATAAGAAATAGTGAAAGGGATTAAAGGGGAAAGGAGAGAAAATGGGAAAAAATAGAGAGGGTGACAAAACATGAGAGAGTCCTAACTCTGAGAAATGAACAAAGGGTAGTGGAAGGGGAGGCAGGCGGGGGGTTGGGGTGACTGGATGACAGGCACTGAAGAGGGCACTTGACAGGATGAGCACTGGGTGTCATACTATATATTGGCAAATCAAACTTAAATAAAAAATATATAAAAATGAAATAGATAGGGCAGCTCAGGTGGCTCAGCAGTGCAGTGCTTCAGCCCAGGGCCTGATCCTGTAGACCGAGGATTGAGTCCCACGTTAGGCTCCCTGCATGGAGCCTGCTTCTCCCTCTGCCTGTGTCTCTGCCTCTCTCTTTCTTTGTGTCTCTCGTGAATAAATAAATAAAATCTTTTTAAAAAAAGAAATAGATATTCCAGTCTTGTAAGGGAGACAGACATGTAATAGATTAAAATACCATGCACTAAATAGACAACAGAAGTCTGCACAAGGTGGTGTTGAGATGACAAACAAGTTAACTTAATTAGTAGACAAGGTACAGTTTGACCAGGTTCTGGCAGAAAAGTTTTCTGAGTGGAGACACTTACAACTATGGAACTATGGGAAAAGGCCTAAAAGACCCTGTTGTATTCTGTAATGGTGAGAATTTTGACAAATATGAGGCTGGGAAGGTGGACAGGTACAGATGACAAAGACATCTTTGAGACTTTTCAAAAGAATTAGGCTTATTCTATAGTTCATGGAATTTTTATACAGAAAAATGCCAAGAAAAGTTTCTCTAATTTGGCAAATACATGGTAGACATTTTGGATTCTTAGACATCAAGTATAATTGAGGCCAGAAAAGTCAGGCCCTACCTTCAGCATGAAATGGGGGAAAGTGACTTTGTTTCTTTACCTCACTTTCTCACCAATCTTCTTGGGTCCCTGGGTTTCTCATACAGCCTCTGGGCCCAGGGTTTTAACCACCTGTGGTGCCTCCAGGGTTGCTGATATGACCAGAATGTGCTGGCCAACCCTTTTTTTTTCATAGAACCCAGCATTCCCCCAGCATCTTATGTTTGGAGAAGAACTAGTCTGCTTACTCTCTCAGCCAATGTTATTTGGAATTTGGTTGAGGCTCTGTGTCACAGAAGTGGTTTATTGCTTTTAGAACAAAATGAGATGCTATTAAAACTTTTGTTAAGTGAAGAGAAGCTGTTAGGACATGAAAACTTTTCTAAAACAATATTTTTGTCAGCTGACGGATGTAGGCACTTCAACAAAGAAAACTTGTCGCCTGTAATAACCACGTGCAGCCTAAGCAAACCACCTAGAAGCGGGGCTTGCGCTTGCGGTCAGGTCTGACCTCCTTGCCCTGCTGCCTAGGGCGCTCCTCCTTCTCCAGCACCCACTCACGGCTCTTCCTTACCACCCCACGGCACGCGATCCTGTATGGGATCCTCTCTCTTGTGAACACGGACTCCTGGACCTCCTCTTCCTCATTACTCTTGTTACTCTCATTCAGGGGTTTGGCATAAAGGTCGAAGGCCCAGAAAACAAGCAGAGGTAGAACTTCTTTGCCTTGGCGCTATTGGGGAAGTCCACCACCACGCCACCAGTGAAGCCAGCCTTGGGCAGGGGGCAGGGCAGTATTTAAAAAAGACAAAGTGTTCTGTCCATCTGAGGTCTGCACTCCATGAAAAGCTCACTTGGACACTGGAGCCAAAAGCTGATGATTTTTTTAAGTTGACAGTTGTCAATATTGAACTGTTCCCAAGGTAGTTCAGTCAAGTATGTCTCAACACTAGCATGATATAAAAGGGGACACTGCAGCTGAATGAAAAAGGAATCAAAATCCGCTTTGTACATAAGTTAAAGTCCTAATTGGATTTGTACCATCCTCCCATTTTGTTCTTGGAAGATTAAATGCTACATGTGTAAGTCTGCCTAAATAGGTAGCTTAAACTTATGTCAAAATGTCTGCAGCAGTTTGTCAATAAAGTTTAGTCCTTTTTAATAAAAAAACAAACTTTTTTTTTTTTTCCCAAGTGTGCACTGGTTTATTGACCAAACCTCATATTCCAAACAACTTGTGTGACAGGCTAGGAAACCCCAGGCCTGTGGAAGCTGAACATAGAATTCCTGGTGGAAAGCTTTACTGGAACACAATGTAGCCAGGGCTTACAGGGGAGGCCAGCCTTGGAGGGGTCCTACACAAATCTTCTGGAGAAAACGATTACACCCACGCACTGAAAAAGAACCCCACAATCAAATGGCGCAAATGATAAAAAGACCCACTGTGGCCCATGGTGGAGAGAGAGTTCTGCAGCAATTGTGGGATGAGAGCTGTTCTTCAGGGGCTGAGCCTAGGCACTCACCAGTGAAGGCCTGAAGGTGGTGTTTTCTCATCTTTATTGCTTTCCAGGGAGAAGGGAGGGATCCGGACATCAAAGTGGGAGCCATCAGGCCTCTCAAAGCGGAATGTGCCCCACATGTGCCCGCTGGAAGCTTGCAGGGAGACGTGGCTGCTGTACTGGAATGCGGGCTGCTCCTTGGATAACACTGGTTCCCTGCCCACCAGGGAACCAGACAACTGGCTGCATGCCAGCATTTTGGAACCTGCAGGAAGAGGTACCTCTTGGATGGGAGGATCACAAGACTTCTTTAGTCACAAGAAGTTGGGAGTGTCTTATTAAATGGGAATGTTAACACAATAAGAATTCTTTCTCCTATGTGTGTCTCACAATATTTTTAAATTTTTATTTAAATTTAATTAATTAATGTATAATGTATTATTGGTTTCAGATGTAGAGGTCAGTGACTCATCAGTCTTAAATAATACCCAGTGCTCATCATATCACATGCCCTACTTAATGCCCGTCACCCAGCTACCCTATCTACCCACCGCCCTCCCCTCCAGTGACTGTCAGTTTGTTTCCTATGATCAGGAGTTTCTTATGGTTTGTTTCCCTCTCTTATTTCATCTGGTTTTATTTTTTTTTCTCTCTTCCCTGTTTTGTTTCTTAAGTTCAACATATGAGTGAGATCATAAGATAATTGTCTTTCTCTGATTTACTTATTTCACTTAACGTAATATCTTCTAGTTCCATTCACATCATTACAAATGGCAAGATTTCATTTTTTTGATGGCTGAGTAGTAGTCTACAGTGGACTACTACTCAGCCATCAAAAAAATGAAATCTTATATATACACTATCTATCTATCTATCTATCTATCTATCTATCTATCTATCTATCTAATATACACACCACATCTTCTTTATCCATTCATCTGTTTATGGACACCTGGGGTCTTTCCACAGCATAGCTATTGTTGACATTGCTGCTATAAACTTTGGGGTGCAAGTGCTCCTTCAAGTCACTATGTTTGCATCTTTGGGGTAAATACCCAATAGTACAATTGCTGGATCATAGGGTAACTCTTATTTTCGACTTTCTGAGGAAGCTCCATACCATTTTCCAGAGTGGCTGCACCAGCTTGCATTCCCATCAATGGTGTAAGAGGGTTTCCCTTTCTCTGCATCCTTACCAACATTTATCATTTCCTGAGTTGGTAATTTTAGTCATTGTGACTGGTGTAAGATGGTATCTCATTGTGGTTTTAATTTGTATTTACCTGATGCTGAATGATGCTGAGCATTTTTTCATGTGTCTGTCGGACATTTGTATGTCTTCTTTGGAGAAATGTCTGTTCATGCCTTCTGCCAATTTCTTGACTGGATTATTTGTTTTTAGGTGTTGACTTTGATAAGTTCTTTATAGATTTTGGATACTAGCCCTTTAACTGCTATGTTATTTGGTCTCCCATTCTCTCGGTTGTCTTTAGGTTTTGTTGACTGTTGCCTTTGCTGTGCAAAAGCTTTTTATCTTGATGAGGTTCCAGTAGTTCATTTTTGCCTTTTTTTTTCCTTGCCTTTGGAGATGTGTCTAGTAAGAAGTTGTTGTGGCCAAGGTCACAAATTTGCTGCCTGTGTTCTCCTCTAGGATTGACAGATTTCTGTCTCACATTTAGGTCTTTCATCCATTTTGAGGAACTCTCTTACTAAATGTTCACATCAGACAATTCTCTAAAGATTCCCTCTGTAAGCTACACTCACTGATAAGTTGATTACCTGCCACCAGAAGGCCTATGTCTAACACATGCCACTAGTTCAGTTGTCAGGGGTCAGTTGTATTTGTTCCCAAAGTCATTTATGCCAGTTGTGGGCTTTTTTGTTTTTGTTTTTGTTTTGTTTTTAGAGAGAGAGAAGAAAGAGAAAAAGAAAGCATGAGCATGGAGAGGGCGTGGGGGGAGAGGGAGAGGGAGAGGGAAAGAATCTTAAGCAGGTTCCATGTTCAGTGCAGAGCCCAAGGAGATACCTGATCCCATGACCCTGAGATCATGATCTGAGCCAAAATCAAGAGTCAGATGCTTAACTGAATCACCCAGGTGCCCCTATGCCAATTGTGTTTTTAAGGTATGTATGTACTTTTACATAAACCAATAAAATGTAAGTACAAGTTAGGATCTTACAGTTTTAAAATTTAAATCAAATACTTTGGGATGACTTTATTAAGGTGGGTCAGTAAGAAAAACAAAGTAAGAAAAAAGAAGAAGAGGATGTCAAATTAGATATGGGCATAGTAATTATAAAGATTGGAGCATCAATTATAAAATTTTTACACAACAGACAGTTTATTATTTTTTTTTTACAACAGACAGTTTAGAGACAATTCTGCATTTATACAAATACCTATGTTACCATTTCTTATTTTTTTTTTTTTAATTTTTTTTTACCATTTCTTATTGGTATTGTTCTTAATTTTTATTATTGATCTATAGTTGACATACAATGTTATATTACTTTCAGGTGCACGATGTAGTGATTCAACAGTTTGATACATTATGCGATGCTCACCATGCCAAGTGTAGTTCCCATATGTCACCATATAATGTAATTACAATATCATTGACTGTATTCCCTATGCTGTGCTTTCCTCCCCATGATTTATTTATTTTATAACTGCAAGTTTGTACCTCTTAATTCCTTTCACCTATTTGGCCCATCCCTCTAGCTACCATCAGTTTGTTCTCTGTTTGAGTCTGTTTCTATTTTGGTTTTTTGTTTGTTTGTATTTGCTTGATTTGTTTTTTAGATTCTACATATAAGTGAAATCGTATGGTATTTGTCTTTCTTTGCCTGACTTATCTCACTTAGCCTAGTCCCTCCAGGTCCATCCATGTTGTTGCAAATAGCAAGAACTCATTCTTTTATACGGCTGAATAACATTTTATTATATACGTAAATACTAAATCTTCCACATCCATTTATCTGTGAATGGATAGAGATAAATGACATTTATTCCAAAGAAGATATTCAAACCAACGGATAAATGAAAAGCTATTCAACGTCACTAATCATCAGGAAAATGCACATTAAAATCACAATGAGATAGCACCTCACACCAGTCAAGATGGCTAGTATAAAAAAGACAAGAAATAAGCGTTAGTGAGGATGTGAAGAAAAAAAAAAAACCTTGTGAACTGCTGATGGGCATATAAGCTGGTGGGACTACAGTGGAAAACAGTATGGCGGTTCCTCAAAAAATTAAAAATAAAAATACCATTTGATCCAGCAATTCAGCTACTGGGTATTTATCCAAAGAAAACAAAAAACACTAATTTGAAAAGATATATGCACCCCTAGGTTCAATCCAGTTTTATTTACAATAACCAAAATATGTAAGCAACCCAGTATCTTTAAGGTGATTTGAAACATTAAACGCTAAATATTATCACCTCTATGTTTCATTTAAAATGTGATCTGAGGGGCACCTGGGTAGCTTAGTGGTTGAGCATCTGCCTATGTCTCAGCCTCTGTCTCTGTGTCTTTCATGAATAGATAAATAAAATCTTTAAAAAAATCAAAATGTGATCTGAAACTGATTAAAATTTTACCAACCTGATTTTTATCAGACATTTCATTCATAAATTTAGTATATGAAAACTCATCTGTCAATCTTGTTAAAATGCAGATGATGGAGCTTTGAGCCTTCTAGAGATTCTTATTGAAGGTCTATATTGATACCAGGAATCTAAATTTTCAAAAAGCTTTTCAGGTGATTCTGATACAGAAGTTAGAAATACCAAATTTGACATTCTTGTCTGATGATAAATTCCAGCCATTTTGAGCCTCCCCATTTTTAGCAATATGTCTGCAGGGAAAAAAAAAAAAAAAAAAAAAAAAGCAAAGGAAATGTTTGTTGGACAAGCATTTCACTCTCTCAGGGCCGCTTGCTTTTGGATATTAGCTTCTCAAATTTTCACTCTATCATATTTTTCTACAAAGAATAAAGAAGTTTTAGAGTCAAAGGGGTTCTATGATGATAGTGAGTAAAAACATTAACATTTCACTTATTTTAAACTTACTTGACATTAATTTAGTGAAAAGATTGACAATAAATTTCACTGATGGAAAAATAGTCAAATATTGCAAACATTTTGAGAATATTTGGCATTGTTTTATAAATCACAGATGTTGAAGACAGGAAGGATTTTACAGGTTCATCAGGTCATTGGCTTTTGTCCACTAAGGCTGGCCTAGCACATCGGAGACTAGATCTTAGTTCTGGGAAATTCCAAAGTCTTTGAGCCTCGAGGTATTACTTGTTCAATTCTCTTATTCCAGGAATAATGACTTTCCAGTCACCCCAAAGGGTTGTATATCTAAAATTTTCTCAGTATTGTTTAAATTTTAGTATTTGCATTACCACCTCAAAGATTTACCTTCGTGATAATTCTTATGTCCTTATTTGAAAATGCCTTCCAGGGTTTTACAAATTGTCCTAAAGTTTATCCTAAAACCATCCTATAATCTAATCTCATTCCCATATTCCTGGTTCACAGCACAATTAGAAAAATAACATATTGTCACATTATATCACCCTGTACACTCAGAGTTTAAGTAATATAAACATTATTATAAGTTTGCACCCTGATCTCTACACTAATAAAATGAAGTGGTAGTCCAGATAATTTGATATGGGGATGATTTTAAAAAACAAAAAAGGTTCTACTTTTTCTTGGAATGCATTGAATGCTTCCCCCCTCCTTTGGCAGTAGGTTTACATTTCAAATTATACATTTGTTGGGTTAATATGAAACAAGTTTTCCTGTGTGTTCCCCAACTAATGGTGGACAAAGCCAGCTCCAAGTTTTACAGATTGACAAGGGAAGGTAATCTGATTTAATGCTGTATTACATAAAAAAGTTATAGATAGATGATAGAAAGAGAAAGAAAAAAAAAAACTTTTTCAATTTTGAATGAAAATGCGGCAAGAAAATGAATACTTGGGTGCCTTCACTAGAAGGTTGATAATGACTTGTCCCAAACTGTCCTCCCATACAAGAAGAAATATTTTCTTGCTCCCTTGTTGGCCTGCCTCTGGTGAGCCCAGACAAGAGTCTTTCTTCATTTCTTCATCTAGAAGCAATGAAGTCTACTTTGAAAAAGCCCTGAACTGGGTTCTACAAGTACATGTCAATATCAATTGTATAATTAATCGCTTGTCACAAAAGCCACTTGTCTTCAAAATGAAAACAGGGTAGGTTAAAGTAAGGAGAGGCTGGATGAAAATTTCCAATCATGCTTACCTTTTTATTAGGTCTTCATCCCAAGCACATGTGTGTGTGTGTGTGTGTGTGTGTGTGTGTGTGTTTGTGTTTAACCAAATACATTATTTTTAGAGGTCTTGAATTTTTAGAATGTTTTAGGCTTTTTTCTTTGTCATCCAATTGACTTTTAAATCTCATAGATGGAATTCTTATCAAGATATATAACATTTCTACATATCATCAGTCTTCATAGGTTGCTGACACAAGTGAACTCTAACTCCAGTCATGAGTCTCCAGAGCTCACTGCTGGGTTCTTGATTTTAACTGTCTTAGATTATTGGTATGTTCATTTGAGCATGTAGAAAACATTTATCTCTAGGCCACACTCTTTTGAAGAGACCAATGCTGTCTGAGTCCTAGCTGTCTAGCTGTCTCTGACTAGACCTACAACATATGTTCACTCCTCCTGAACCACTGTGCACAAGGAAGATTCTAGAGTCTGGAATCTTTACCAAAGATCTTTGGTATCTTTACCAAAATGGAGCAAAGCCACACCTCTAATCTAATTTCTCTCAAACTGGAAACTGCTGGAGAAGAGGGAAAAGCAGGACACAAGCTACTTCTCAGGGACTCATCTCAACTTCCAACTTTACAATAGACCCTCTGATTTCTTCCTTTCTCTCCATGGAATCTTTACATATGTCAAGACCCAGAAAAAAATGGCTATTTTAAATCTAATCATCCTACATCCTATTCCCCTTTGAATCTTTTTTTTTTAATTTTATTTATTTATGATAGTCACAGAGAGAGAGAGAGAGAGAGAGAGGCAGAGACACAGGCAGAGGGAGAAGCAGGCTCCATGTACCGGGAGCCTGACGTGGGATTCGATCCTGGGTCTCCAGGATCGCGCCCTGGGCCAAAGGCAGGCGCCAAACCGCTGCGCCACCCAGGGATCCTATTCCCCTTTGGACAAATGCTTGAGACAACCCCCTAAACCCAAACTTTTAGAACTTTCAAACTATACATTTTGCCCTGAGTTTGAAATTTTTATTTTGAAGCTCAAAAATCATGTGACTTTCTTTCTGCATTTGTTTTGCATCATGTCTTCCCTGAGAAAATAAAAGCAGAATGATTACCTGCCTGAGAGTAGGGCAGGGGTCAGCCAGTGAATGGAGTGAGGTATCAGAAGGTACTGGAGGAAAACCACACTCTTTAGGAAAAAGACAAAAAAATTAAAATTATAAGACAAAGTTTTATCTCATTACTATGAATTGAAAAGAACTTATGATGTACTCCTAAGAATTCTGCCAAGAAACTTTTATTTAAATCTTAAAACAAGAGAGATTCCCTGGCTAGCTCAGCGGTTTAGCGCCTGCCTTCAGCCCAGGCCATGATCCTGGAGTCCCGGGATGGAGGGGCTCCCAGCATGGAGCCTGCTTCTCCCTCTGCCTGTGTCTCTGCCTCTCTCTCTCTCTCTCTCTCTGTGTCTCTCATGAGTAAATAAATAAAAAAATCTTAAAAATAAATAAATAAATAAATCTTAAAACAATATCAAATAAACACTATGACATCACATAGATGCTACAAACTCAACACATTGCTCTTGATCATAAGTTGTCCAATTTCACGACGAAGAGGTTCTTAAAAATATGTCACTAGAACTTTGCTTATGGGTCTAACCCTTGTAGATCAAAATTCATTAATTTCTAAGATGCTTCTTATTTTTCACTGACATATATATATATATATTTTTTTTTTTTTTTTTTGGTAGGTAAGCCATGAAATACAAAGAGCAGTCAGAATGAGTACAGCAAGATGGCAAGCCTCTTTATATATAGCTTTGAAGCCTCTTGCAATAATATTAGAAGGACTAATGAAAATGGAACTGGGAAAGCTTGCAAAATGCACCTGGTGAGCAAGCACACAATCTCACTCTCACACTCTCTCTTATATTATAAAAACGAACAGGCTTAGTTCTCTTGCCAAGGGCAGCTTCCCCCCACTTATCCTGTTACATTAACATTTGTGCTGGCATTCATTTTCAGCTTGTTCTCCAGACTGGGTTTGCCACAGTGAGACTTGGAGGTGGTCTTTCCTCGGTCAGATTGCCTGCCTTCAGCTTTGCCTACACTGCCCCTTCCTTGCCTCATCCCCACATACATGGAACTTAGATTTGATCAGACCCTTTGGCCCAACATAGTGTGATATTTTCAACTGGCCATTTCTTCAGGACACAAAATAAAATAAATGAGATGGAGGAAGAGAAAGTCATGGCACACTCTCTATGGTATGGTGGTTTTTTTTGTTTTGTTTTGTTTTGTTTTGTTTTTCTAGCTGTAAATTTGAAAACCACAGTACTGGCTGCCTTTTTTGTAATGGAGCAGATTCTAGTCAAAGAAAGGGCTCCCACTTCCTCCATTCCCCCCTTCCCGCCTGCCCCACTCCACTGTAATCTCCCGGGTTCTCCTCTTCTCACACTATTTTCCATTCCAATGACTGGCAGAGAGCTTGGAACAAGTTGCCACCACCTATGGTGTTTTGAACAAAATCAATGCCTGGCACCTCACAAAGGAAGACAGAATGTTCAATAGGTTTTATGAGTTCTCTATGCTTTAAGTACACTTCTTCACAGGGAGGAGGCAACGGGGAGTGGTATGGGCAGAGAAAGACAAGGAAAGCCCTGATTATCTCCTACGGCATCTCAGAACTCTCAGTGACTTTGTCTTGGCATGGGAATCATGGGGTTATGGTCTGCATTGAAACCAATGCCTTTTATGTTCTATGGCAAAATAAATAAGTAAAAAGGAGGAAGAATAAATCTGTAGTTATTTCATTCTTCTGGAACTTGAATGGAACTTCTGGAACTTTTGTTCTCATGAGTCCAAATGACTCAAATAGTACAAAGGAGATGGTGAGGACTGAATCCAGTGGAAAGAGTCAGAACGTTCTCAAGTCACCTTTTTTCTTCTCTGGTCAGAGTAATATTTCTATAGTCCCTTCCCCCTCATAAACCAGCTACATAGTAAACTTCCTCACCACCTGACACAGTTAAACTTTCCTGTCCATGACCCTACAATGTCTAAACAGTCTTATTCTCACCATTCTTAACCATAATCTTAGACCTCCCTTCTCCTCAATATCTTCCTGAATAGAAGATAAACGTTTTGATCATCTAGATCCAAATAGACTCTGAAGCAAGTAGATTATAATTAATAAGCATCCTCTACCTAGCTTGTATAAGTCTGCAACAGAGCAGATTATGCCCCTACTGATCTGATGGTTTGACCTAATTGCAGATTATTAAAAAACTCAGGATTTATAAACACTTTAATGGGTGTTTTTTAAACTTCCAACATTTTTGTTATTATGCTGTATACCACTTCCTGAAAATCAATAATTAAAGGAAAGAGTTAAGCATTTGTTCTGTTCTGTTTTTTATAAAATGAAGCTTATTTACAGTGGATGGAAGAAAGCATTTCTTTATAGAGAATAATGTGAAAAAAAGAAAATATGAGCTTATAAATGTCAGTGGAATGAAAGAATTAGAAAATCACCATTGTGCAAGGATCAAGAAAAGCTACTAAAACTATTATTTGACTGAGTATTGATAGGGAACAAAGCATCCTCATGATGCCCAATACAATTCCACATATGACTTGCCAATCCAAAAGGAATAATATGCCTTTACTGTAGGAATATTTCATGGTCCTATTAGATCATATAATCAGCTTTAGCATCTAGCAGGACCCCTTGGCATTGTACAATATAAAATACACAGCATCATATGTGGAGTATTTTTGCCTAAAACCTTAACAGGACCTTGTACCTACCATCCAGTTAATGGAAATACAGGGGATAGTCACAAGTTAAACCTCACGGCAAGAAACAGCCAGACAAATCCAGAATGTGAAACACTCTACAAGAACATTGACCTTGTCTCTTCAAATTGTCAAAGTTAAGAGGAAGAAAACATAGGGAGACTGTTCTAATATAAGAGAGCTAGAAAGGGGCTCCTGGGTAGCTCAGTGGGTTGAGTGTTGAACTCCTGATTTTGCCTCAAGTCATGATCTCAGAGTCGTGAGATCGAGCTCTGCGTCAGGCTCCATGCTCAAAGCAGAGTCTGCTTGAAATTGTCTCCCTCTGCCTCTCCCCCTACTTGCATGTGAGCTCGCTCTCTCTCTCTCTCCCAATAAACAAATAAAATCTTTAAAAAAAGACAGAGAGCTAAAGAAATATAATACCCAAATCCAGTGTTTGAGGTTTGACTGGATCATGTTTCAGAAAAGGAAAAAGAAGGGGCAGCCCGGGTGGCTCAGCAGTTTAGTGCTGCTTTCAGCCCAGGGCCTGATCCTGAAGACCTGGGATTGAGTCCCACTTCGCTTCTCCCTCTGCCTGGGTCTCTGTCTCTCTCTCTCTCTCTCTGTCTCTCATGAATAAATAAATAAAATCTTTAAAAAAAGAAAGAAAGAAAACTACAAACAATATTTTGTTGACAATTTATGGCATAAGCATTGGATACTATTAAAGAAATATGGTTAATTTTCTTAGAGATGTGAAAAGAGTATGGCGGCTATGTTAGGAAAGTGTCTTCTCTTTTGGAGAGACAAACGGATATGTTTAAAAGTGAAAACTTGGAGTGCCTAGGTGGCTCAGTGGTTGAGCATCTGCCTTTGGCTCAGGTCATGATCCCAGGGTCCTGGGATGGAGTTCCGATTCTCCCTCTGCCTATGTCTCTGCCTCTCTCTGTGTGCCTCTCACAAATAAATACATAAAATTAAAAAAAATAAATAAAAGTGTAAACTTGAAGTTATCTGCACAAACTTACAGTTCAACAAATGAGGAGTAGCCATCACAATACTTTTCTTTCAATATCTTTATACATTTGAAAATTCGTTCAAAGGGAAGTGCTGGGATGGGGAGACTAAGGCCAAGGAAAAGTAGTGTCTTCGATGTTAAAATGTTTCTCCTTAGCATTCTGTGAGCCACAGATTCATATTCACCTTATCTCAGCTCTCCTAGAGGAAACATTTAGCATCTTGATGATTTACATAGAACATTACCCTTCGCTTTGTAATTTATGTTGCCGTCATTCTTTTTCAGTCAATGCCCTTATATAGTCTGTTTTTACAGACATATACTTGAACCTGACAATCTAATAAGCACTGCAAGGAACAAGGAGCAATTCTAAAATGAGACTCCTTGCTGTGGCTCACTTTCAGATCCACACTTTAGAGTGAAATGCCAGATAGATTCTTTAAGAATATTCCTCAGAATAAAAATCTATTCTTGACATAGCTTCACAGAAACACCTTTAATACCTTAAATCTAAATGTGGTATTACATGGCTGAGCTACCTCACCACGACTCTCTGAACCTTAGTATTTTCATTTACAAGGTGGTGACTGCATTGGCTTCCTTGCTCACCTCACATGGCTGCTACTGGTCAAACGAGAGATGCATGAAACTGTGATCTGAAATTTACTAAACACATACACGCACGCATGTGCCCACATGCACATGCACATTGGATGCTTATTTAATTAGATGCCACAGTAATAGTAAACAGAATTTTTCATTTTACATTGTCACATTTCTGGCACCGCCTTCATCCTATTAAACTTTATTTTTAAAGTTTCCTGGTATTTTAAACATATCTACATGAGATATTCATAATTTTTAATTTTTCTCATTTTTTTTCATGATATGGTCAACATTTTCTTACCACCTTTGTATTCCTAGAATGCTCTCATAATTCTCTAGAAATGAGAGTAATTATTTGCATGTCCATTTTTGAGTTGAGAAAGAGTGCAAAGGGTTTCACATCTTGCCCAGGGTCACAGAACACTGTAACAGTGAAGCTGATCCTAATGGCTCCTGGTTCCCTCTTTGTGCTGCAGGCTGGGCTGCTTGCATTTGATATGTCTGTACAAATCTGCAAGTGGTCTTGTAAGTTTTCCAAGATCACTTGTGATTTCGTCAGGGACAGGGTGGGGACATACCATGAGATTCTTTTTACAGCAGCTGGATTGGATCTCTGGGGGCCCTGTTGCCAGAGCCTGGCCCTTTCTGGCTGTGCAGCATTGTGCAATAGCCTCTTCTCAGCCCCACACCCAGACACCAGCTGGGCAGTGGGGAGAGTAGGAAGACAAGACGGTGGGGGGCATGGAATCCTGGCAAGTATTCGAATAACAAAACCAAGTGGACCAACCACTGTACCATAGAAGAGAAATATTCTGGACTGCCTTTAAATATGACTGAAGAGTATACATCATTTTAAAAGAAGCATTTTTGTAACACTCTGTTGGATTAATCTTGGTTTGGATATTATGGTGATGCTCTCTTTCATATTATTTCCCACCTGATTTATTTTAAAAAACATGTTTGCCCTGATATGAACAAGGCATTTATGTATATAGGCTCTTGCTTATCTGAGTCTAAGTGGACCTCCTTACTTATTATAGGTATTCAATAAATGTTTCTTGATGATGATGAGGATGATGATAATGATGATTAATTTTGTGAAATATTTTATTATTTCATGTGATTGTGATGAAAATTTCCAAATTCTGTAGGAATTCTATGGAGTGGACTTCTTAAAAAACTGCATTGCTACAATGACACTATCTGTGACTCCTGGTTGCATTACCTGCTGTGGTTGAACTATTAGTATGTCCATGTGTTCTTGATTAACCAAATATCCGTAACTTGAACCAGAATTTTAAAAAGATTATTTTATCTCTGTAAAGGTCATTGTTTCCTCATTTCTGATTGATTCCAATGTGCACCATGTTCTTCTTACGTCCCTCCCTCATTCCAAATCCTGTAACAAACAATCAGTTGACTAAAACTTAACCTTCAAAGATGAAAATGTTCTTTTTGAAACAATTTGTACTTTTCATAATATGAATCTCCAATCCTAATCAGCCTGTTTTCACAAAGGTTTGTAATATGGGCATTTGAGGAAGTTAAACACATTTGTATCATTGAGTACTTACATCTAGCCACATGCAATTTTATTTAACTATAGGTTTTACTTACTGGTCTCAGAATTCTAAAGTAGAAACAAGATTATCTATGAAAATAGCAAATAATGGGCAGGAAAATCATTATATGCCTTAGAAATCCAAGCCAGATAATAATCATGATATCTTATATTTGTCAAATAAATCTTGTTTGTCTTTGTCATTTGTTAAAGCAGATGTTTTGATTTCCATGGATAGTCTCAACTGCATATCATTTAATTATTTTAATAACTAAATGAGACTTAATCATTGTAATTCTGTAAAATGTTAACATAAATTAATTTTTAAGTTAAAAAAAATCCCTGCATAATATTGTCTCTATTTTTTGGTCAATTTTTCATACTAAAAATTGGTTTGTAAAAGAATTCAAACTCCATTTTAGTTTCTAGGGTAAGTAATCCCTCTTCCTCCCTAGACCGAGGGATTTTTTCTCCCACCCTATGCACATAGCAGAGAACGATATGCTTTAGACGAATGAAGTCAACTGAACATTTTCCCAGGAAAATTTGAATGGATATTTGGGAACACTTCAAGTCAGAGTGGCTCCATATTCTCATTTACAGCAGACATTGCTCCCAATCAGATGTGGCTCTTTCCCACTGAGCCCAGACACATTGTTAGGATTCTTCTCAACTTTGTGTTCTAGTTAGTATGACTGATGTGAGAGTCACATACAAGACAAAACTTATTTTCCTCTTCACTGGGAGAGCAAGGGCTAGTAAGAATGGTTGGCCTAAATTTCTGTTATCTGACTAAGAAAAACTAAGTGCCTGAAGAGATTTAGTACTTTTACTGAATATCTGTTTGGGGTTTGGCAGAAAAGATTAATGAAGGGATAGCAAAAGGTGAATCCTTATTCCAGTATAAATGGCAGGCATTTGTCCATTGGGTTAGCTTGACAGTTACTATAGCACTTGGGGTCTATCTATGCCTCAAAAGAAGCCAAACAATTAAAGTGAAATTTTGATTATTTGGATCCTAACCCATTAGAATCCTCAATTAACTGTAATTTTCCAGTATTTGCTTGAATAAGACATGGAAGAGTCATTAGATAAACAATTGATGTCAGGAATTTGGTAACAATTTCCAATCGAAAGCCAATCAAAAGTTTTATTTTGGGGTCATAATATTTTTTCCTCCAAACCTTTACCCTGTATCCACAGTTCTCAACTGCCTCCATCTTAAGTTTCTCCAAGCTCTTCTTTCCTATATGTCACATTAGATGGAACTTTCTAAACATCATTCCATCCCTTACTTCTGTACTCAAAGAACTTTCAAGAGCCAAGTAGATGAAATCTAGCCCCGTTAGCCTGATCTTCTTGGCCCTCCACTGTCCAAACTGGATATACTTTTCTGTCTTTTTCCTTTTATAACTCCTCTACTTGACTCCTTCGGTCTCATTGACTTATACACCATCTCCAGATGAGACTTGTATTTTTCTACCTAAGTGCTTTCTCTCACCTCATCAAAACCAGAAAGGCTGTCCTACTTCTTTCTTTTCAAATGCTATTCATCACTCAAATGCAAATCAAGTCCCATCTTGATCACAAAGTCCTTCTAGGACATCACAGTCCCCAAAGAACCCTCTCACAGTATTCAATATCCGTATTGCTTTGTTTTCTCATGGGGGATGATAAGATTGAGTAGTTAGAGATCCAAGCTTAAAAAAATCAAGGTGCATCGCAACTAATACTTGTATCTCAATGAAAAATTTAGAAGTCCTAATCCTATCCTAAGCTTGTTTTGTTTCCCCCCCTAGAAAGAGGCTTAGTACTGGAATTATATTTAATACCAATCTATAAAAAACTCAGCTTACTGACTAGAACCACAAGTAATACACATGTAGAATGGAGGTATTTTAACTGCTGTAATCATGCTATTTTGAATGTTTCGTGATGACATAGGACTGTGCAAATAAATAGAGTTTGAGCCACCATGATGTTTTTTAGTTTAGTACTCTTGTCTGCTCCACCCTGTTGTCTGAGAACTTATCATACACCCATGCTATCAGTCACCACATATTTCCTTGCAAGAATATCACATAACAAGAATAAGCTGGATACATGTTTATCTGTCAGGGATTTTTGGTGGCAGGCAACAGGGACTCATTCTGTCTAACTCAAGCAAAAGGGAATTTGTTGGAATGATAGGAAGGAAGTGGGGCACATACCTGGAGAGAAAACCATTAAAACAAAATCAATAAGGACAAAAAGGTTCTTTCTACGTGGCAAAAATTATTACTAATCTTTGCTGGGCACCACCACTAAGTTGAGATAGCTTTAATCATCGCACGCGCGCACGTGTGTGTGTGTGTGTGTGTGTGTGTCTTTGTGTGTGTGTCTTTGTTTTATTCCTTCCTCCAACCTCCAAGAGAAAGAATCTAATTGGATCAACTAGATCACATGCTTGTCCCTAAATATTCTGATTGACGGCCTTACTAATGCTAAGACAAATCATTCTCCAAAATCCATTGTGGGTACTCTTATGAGAGTAAAAAAGGTCGGATGCTGGGCAAGGAACTAACAAATGATCATCACAACTTCTAACTGAAGGAGTTGACAAACTGCTAGAACACATTGGCCAAAAGAAAAACCTAATAGCTCTTTTGGAAGTATAAATATAAACTTTTTTTTTTTAATTTGCTGAGATTGTAACATTTCTTTGGGCAGGAAGAATGACCAACTGACCCATCGAGGGCCTCTTTCTGACCCTGTTTCTGAGCTCTTTGAAGTCTTTTCTAGCTATCTCTGCTTGCGTGTAACCCAGCTAAACTTCCAATTGCCTTTTCTTTTCTCTCTATCAGCCTGGACCTACCATTCCCCTTCCATTAACCTTTTAGTTCATCTGCTTCTTGTGTCTGTCATCAGCTGCAGGAGATGCTGATTATGTTGGGAGCCTCTGGAAAAGGGGATGAGACAGAGAAGCACCAGAAGATAAGGAGACCAACAAGAAAAAGATTAAAAACCTCTCAGCACTAAGTACAGTTAGGGCAGAGTACTGCTGCAAACCTTTGCAGTTGTTGGCTTTGGACGGGGGAGGATGAATCAGTTTAGATAACTCAGGAATGGGCTTGAACCTTTGCCCAGACCTCAGAATGAACCACTGAATAAACCTCCGAGTTTTCCCAAATTAAGACATTGAGAAAAACATTGAAAGTGAGTTTTCCTTTCTCGCCCATCCCCGAATCCCAAGGGAACAGTTGGGACCACAAGGCAATTTATTAATAATAATGGATTAGATTTTCAGTACAAATTCCCCTCTGGCCATTTTGATGTGTCAGAAATGCTTTATAAATGTTAAGTACTACAATTAATCTCCTGAAAAGGGGAGGGAGAAGAGGTTTGCCAGCTGTAGATTTTAGTGATTTCGTTTGGTTAAGAGTTTGCTATTATTTTCAATTTTAGGATGTGTTTCCCCAGAAAATCAGTCTGTCGTCATAAATTTATTGGGTGCCCATTATTTCCCAAGCATTTCACTTGGTACTGGGGTCTCGGGGAGAGGCATATAAACCAGAGTGCTGCTCTTCTAGAGCTTCCAGAGAATTTGAACACCAGCTTGACTAGACGTATAAATGTCCTTAGATTCATTTACTCAGACATCTAGCCACTGGGTATAATACAGAGACTTCTTTCCCCTGCATCTTTGTGGTTCAACAGGCAGGGCAGTGCAGTGGGGAGATTATAAAATTTGAAAAATTGTCTTTTGCATTTAACTCACTTATGGGCCGATTCTCCCTTTCCTTCAGTACCAGGGTCGTCATTATTATTCTATTACCACTCTTAGAAGTAGTGTGGGTTGAGGGGATGACCCAATCACCTTTTGCCTCCATTTGACTTGTGAACCAGTGCACTGAATATATCCAACTTGACCTGCCTTCGTAGAGCAAAAATAGTTTTGAATGATATCTGAAGGAGCTTGTAAAAGTTCCAGACCCCAGATGATGGCTCTTGGCAGTCGGTGCTTACACCTCTCATTTCCTAGTCCAAATGTTGGATGCAAACAACTATCTGTTGTTCGGATTAAATCCAACTACTCACATTCTTCCGGACTCTGCTCAGACACTGTTCCTATCACCACCTCTCTCATCTCATTCAAAAGGGGAAACATCTCTATAAACTGCTACCAAATGTGAGGAAGCTTGCATTCCGAGCTTAAGAAGCTATTTTCTGTTATCTTATTTATATTCTTGGGAAATTATGCCTTGTGGCAATAGAGGGATTTTTAGAAGTGACGGAATCAAGCCCTGACTCTGTGAGGGATTACAGGTAGGTCCTTCCAGAAAGTTTTTTTGTTGTTATTATTTAGAAAACAAAAACAAAAACAAAAACCTTCTACATGTTTCTAAAACTCTATTATAGTTGGTCTTGTGTACTCATCCAGATCTTACCTGTAGTATTTGAAAGAGGTGCAAAAAAAAAAAAAAAAAGAAAAGAAAAGAAATTCCAAAGATAAAGCCTTGATTTGATTCCATTGTCTAAGTTTTCTGTAGGGAATATTTATTGAAATCATTATCAAGTCATGTCATTATCAAGACTCTAGTTTATTTGTGTTTCACTCACTCTGCTGTGGCTCTAGACAGAGAAAATCTTCTTTGCCCTCTTAGGACTTAGAGTCTAGTGAATAATATAAAGAAACAGGAACATACATTGTTATACAATATAAATGCAGCAATATCAATATGTATAATAGCAGTGGTACAGAAGGATGGTTAATTAATGCTTTTCAGGGGAAAAAAAAGTAAATTAATGGAAACCTTTTAAGAAAGATGAATTTTATAAGTTAGTGTATTAGTTTTCTGATGCTGCATGACGAATTGCTCCAGACTTAATGGTTTAGAACAATATTTATTTTCTCATATTTATTATCGCACAATTGCATAGGCTACACAAAGCTAAAGTCAAGGTGTTGGCCAGGGCAGAAACTTTATCTGAGACTTTATCAGCAGAATTGAGCTCTTGGTGATTGGAAGACTGAGGCCCTCAGCTCCTAGAGGTGCCTGCTGTTCCTTGCCGCATGGCCGTCTCTACAACATAGCAGCCTGTTTCTTTAAGGCCAACTGGAGGACATTCCCCACTCCTTTTTTCATCTCTGACATGTAGACCTCACCTAATTAGATGAGGCCCACCCAGGAAAATCTCCCCTTCCGTTAACAGTCAATAGATTTGGGACTTTAGTTGCATCTATTCCCCCATCTACCCCTTCATATTAGCCATATAACATATTCTAATTATAGGAATGATATTCCACCATAATCACAGGTCCTACCACACTTAAAGGTAAAAGATTATATAAAGATGATGATTGGAATCATCTTGAAATTCTGCTTACTATGAGTAGGTTTCAATAGACAAATAGGATTTTTTTCAGGTGGGCAATGGGCAAAAACATGACAGGCTGATTCCACAAAGCTATGTGAACATCATGATTCTTTGCTTGTATTGTTGCAAGAGTTTCCTGCCTTTAACTCACCAGTTCCTGATTTTTCTCCCTCCTTTTCCACAACTTTCTCCCCTCACCCTGGTCATTATTCCACTCTGTTGTCTACTGTCTTAGCAGAACTATTTTTCTTAAGCATGGATCTGTTCAAGTAACTGTCTGCTTACAACTATTTATGTATTTATGTATTTGTTTATTTATTTTTAACTTTTAAACGATTTATTTATTTATTTATTTTACAGAGAGATAGAGAGCATGGATGTGCACGGGGGGGAAGGATAGAGAGGGAGAGTGTATCCCAAACAGACTTCCCACTGAGTGCAGAGCCTGATGTGAGGCTCGATCTCACAACCTGAGATCATGACCTGAGCCAAAATCAAGAATCAGATGTTCAACCAATTGAGCCACCCAGGCACCCTTGCCTACAATTCTTTGATGATTCCATCTGATCTCCAAATTCCCAAGCATGGCATTCATGATCTGGTCTTCTTTTTTTAAATATTTATTTATTTATTTATTTATTTATTTATTTATTTATTTATTTTTTATTTATGATCTGGCCTTCTAACCTTGAGTTCAGCTTTATTCCTATGATGGTTGGTTTTATGTGTCAACTTGGGTGGGTTATAGTGGTCAAATATTATTTGGCCAAATATTATTCCAAAAGTTTTTTTCATTCCGAATGTTTTTATGAGGGAATGTTTTTAATTGAGATTCATGGGGTTTTTAAACCATTTTTTGAAGTATGATTGACATACAAAAAGCTGTAGATGTTCAATGAATAGAATCTAATGAGTTTGGAGATCAGTATACACATATGAAACCATAACCACAATCTATAACATATCCATCACTTCCAAAAGTTTCCTCCCACCCTCTTGATTTATTTTTGTGATAAGAATACTTAACTTAAAGCAAAACTTTAAGTCACTACAAAATTGATAATCATAGGCACTATGCTCAACACAGCTCTAGAACTTATTCACCTCACACCTGAAATTTAGTAACTTTGGACTAATAATCACCATTCCCTCCTCTGTCAGCTAGCTCCTGGCAGTCATCATTCTACTCTTTCCTTCTGTGAGTTTGACTATCCATCTGAGTAGCATTTTATCATTTTTTGTCCTTCTGCATCTGGTTTATTTTACTAAGAAAATTTTACATTTAAGCTGGTGGGTTTGGGAGCACCTGTGTGGCTCAGTCAGTTAAGCGTCTGACTCTTGATTTCAGCTCAGGTCATGATCTCAGAGTCCTGAGGTCAAGCACCATGTCAGGCTCTGCACTAAGTGTGGAGCCTGCTTAAGATTCTCTCTCTCTCACCTTCTGCCCCTTCCCCTTTGCCCAGTTCACACATGCACACACTATCTCTCTCTAAAAATAAATGAATAAACAACCAACCAACCAAACAAACAAACAAACAATCAAACCAACAAACAGATACATAGCTAGCTGGCTTCAATTGCCCTCCATAAATTGTAGGTGGGCCTGGTCCAATCTGTGAAGGGTTTGAATAGAATGAAAGAATGACCTCCCCCCCATTTGCATTCAGAGAGACCCCTTAGCTACAGATTGGATGGTCCATGAGAAGGAAGCATACTCAAGTAAGAGAGATTATTGGAAGAATCAAGGAGGAAAAAAATGAAGGCGTGAAATCTGGGAGTGGCCATAAGAATAAACAGAAGGGGCACATGTGAGGAAGACTTAGGAAAATTTTGTGTCATATTAGATGATATGGAAAGAGACAGAGTCAAAAAATAACTTCAAGGGTTTTGACTTAAAAACTAGATGTATTTGGTGCCATTGAGTGAGATAGAGAGCACAGGAAGAAAACTGTAATTGAAAAGAATGATAATGAGTTTGGATTGACGCTGTTGTCTGAAGTAGACATGTAGGTAGCAGTTGAATATCATGGTGGTTGTCAGCATCCATGTCCACCCCTCTCTAGCTGGTCTTCATAGACTTTAGAAGCTGCAAAACTAGAAGTGACATTGCCCATACGCACTTGCACTTAGCAGGTCAGCTGTAGATTTGGTTCCACCAACAGGTTTCAGGACATGAAATTCGACATGCAGGAGTGAGGCCAATGGCATGTTCTTGCTACGTGGGTTGCCTTTGGCCAGCAAGCACAATCATGGAGATGTGGGTACTTTCTGCAGTGGGGTTCCAGTGTCCAGGCCCTAGATTCGTGTTTTTCAAGAGGCCACTGATGGTGATCCATAGTCAAGAGTGCCAGTGTCCAGTCACCAGTTTCATGGTTCTCAAGAACAAGTTGTGGGAGTGATAGTGGTAACTTCTGACTCTATGATGCTAAGGAATCTTCAACTTAATGGCCAGCCTCACTACATGGTTCTTGAAATCTGTTATTTTATTTATTTTTTTCTTTTAAATAAAGAAGTTAGGTTTTTTGCCAATTACTAAAACAAAACACAAAGATCCTAAAAGTTTTGACTAACCTTCCTTCAGTTTGAGCTTTTAGAAAAGATGGGAGGTGCTATTGACTTCATGCGACTCCTGCTTTCTGTCCTGCAAAAGTCCTGGAGGCAAGGAACTCACAAGAGCCCAGGCATCAGCTTGGAAAGTGGAGACAAGAAAGACAATAAAGTCAATAAACTATAAGAGCTCATAAAGCTATCCTGTGGCAGAAGCAGGTGTTTGGGAACATGCACCAGAACCCCTGTCTTCTGATTTTAAGTCTAATCATCTTTTTTATTACTTGACTCTTTTTAGCAAAGTATTTTTTTTTTTTTTTTTGGATACTACAAAAGTAAACCTCTGTCACTATCCTTTCTGAGTTTCTAATCAATGGAGTACAAGACAAAGATATTTTGCTCTTTGGGGAAATCTGTCCCTGAGAGAGCCAGATTCTGTCTAAAGTACCATCATGAATGTCAGATGTTTTGATGTAGGATTTAGAAAATAGACTTCCCCAACTTCACCGTCACTAAATGTGTTCATGTTAACACACTGCTTCTGCTTGTTGACAGCTGGGGTTCCTATTTGCCAAGATCTCTGCAAATGGCCTGGATCTTTGGCTCAAGAAACAGTTCAAACTTGAGAGCCCCAGGCTGTTCACAAAGATGAATGTGATTGGATGACTTTGAATCATATTGGGAAGTGTGGATTCAGCCTAAAGGTGAGGAGATTGTTCAGCTCACATGCAGAATGATCCAGTGTCTGCCCCTCTGTTGTCAACACTTCGTTGTCTGAGCTGCCCAGGTATAATAACCTGCCTTCTTCCCCACTGGAGATACACAGAGCCTGTCCTGGAAGAAGGGACTCTGCATGGGAAGGAAACATGGTAGGCTGCACATAATCCCTTCTTGGAAAGGAAACAGAACCCCAGACACGGGAGAAGTTCTCTACTTCATAAAATCTACTGACACTTTGAATTGGGGCTAAACAAATGTAAATTTTCTTTTGTGAAACTAAGCAAAACCGTGTTGCCTTTTCTGTTACAAACTGAGAAGTGAATAAGATTTTAATAATAAAATAATAGCCACATGATGAGACTCTTTTCTTTGGTACTGTGCTAAAAAATCAGACAGTGGTTTCCAACATAGGTGTTAAGGGAAAGTCCTATGGGCATCATTGGAACCTACTATCAATATTAACTCTGGTTTCTGTAAAAAAAAAAAAAAAAAAAAAAAGTCCCCACTGGTTTCTCTTCCTGTCCTTTGCTCAGTAGTTGGAAGGCATGCCATAATCTACTTTAGGCAATAATTCCTTAATGAACTGAAAAGCATCAAACCTGGTCGTGCTTTCCGTATATGGTTGCCAAAACAACATTGGCTTTACACCAATAGTGTAAGTACCTATCTGCAGTATTTTCAATAGATCCTTCAGATGATGGGAAGTTAACTTACTGTCTTCTCCCGGCAAACTTGGACTGCCTCCCTCTTAAAAAAAGAAAAAAGTAAAATGACCCTTGTCATTTATTCCCTACACTCACCCCATTCCACTCAGTAGCTGCCAAATCAATGCAACTTCCTTAGTCTAACTGGCCATGTTTTCTTCAATGTCCCTGTAATGTAGTTCATGTGCTCATCATTTCTCACTTTAATTTCACAACCAGCTCCAAACTGGTCTCCTTTTAAGCTTATCCTCTTCTAATCCATTCTTTAATTGCTATCAGAGGAAGATTTTTACAGCAAATCTGTCCGTTCTCTCCTTGAAATTGCTCAATGAACTTTCATTATCCTGTTCATAAAATCTTCACTTCCCAGCTTGGCATTGGTACATCCCTGTCTTCTGTAGCTTCATTTCTCGCTGTTCCCTGGCTCATACCCAGTACAGTCCTTCTTTCTCTGGTCTCTCTCTGTGTCTCTCATGTCCCTTTGTTCTTTGAGACATAGTCAACATATCATCACTGGGAGAATCTTCTATAGTTCACCAAAGCTAAGTCAGTAAAGCTGCTTATGTATTTCCAAAGCGCTGTTAACCTCTATGATAACATTGTTAAATACTGTTGGCAATCTAGATTTTTGTCAATTTCTCCCACAATATTGGAAGTTACGTAAAGACAGAGGAAAGGTCTTAAGTGCATAATAATCTCCAAAGCAGAGTAGTGAGCTTGGCATGAAGTATGAGCTCAATCTCATGGTAATTCAATGAACAAATGTACCTTAGGCCATCAGCCTGTGGCCAGACCCTGGACAAGCAGACAGGCATTCAACAGACTAAGCCATGGTAGAGAGATTGCCCATTTTTTGATGACAAGTAATTCACATACTTTAAAAATTTTTTGTTTTTGTTTTTTTAAAGATTTTATTTATTTATTCATGAGAGGTGCAGAGAGAGAGAATGAGAGGGAGAGACACAGGCAGAGGGAGAAGCAGGCTCCATGCAGGGAGCCCGATTCGGGACTCGATCCCGGGACTCCAGGATCACTCCCTGGGCTGAAGGCGGGCATTAAACCACTGAGCCACCCAGGGATCCCCTAAAATTTTCTTTTAATATTTAAGAAGCAGAGACTTGAGCTAATACATTGTTCTCAAAGTGTGTACAGTCTGTCGATCCCTTGAAATTTCCTGAGATTTTTACAGGGCCCCGCAAGTTTAATTTTTTTTTTTTTTATAATAATACAGAGACAGAGTTTATCAAAGTTCTTGGTTGAAGCACCCTTAATGTCTCAATAATTTTTCCACAGCATTTCTAGGCCCAAAGAAATACCTAGCAGTCTGTTCATTGAGTAATTAAGCGGAAAGAACTCAATAAATATTTATGTCCCCAAAACCTTAGTAACTGTTTGAAAAAATAATGCAAATAAATGGTGTGTTTTTATTTCATTCTTTTCTTTTTTAAGATGTATTTACATATTCAAAAGGGGCAGAGAGAGAGGGATGGAGACTCCCAAGCAGACTCCTTGCTGAGAGCACAGAGCCTAACACAGAGCTCAATCCAAGACCACGTGAGATCGTGACCTGAGCCAAAATCAAGAGTTGGACTCTTAATCGACTATGCAACCCAGGTGCCCCTGATAGTCTTCAAATTTTCTATAACTATGCTCCTTTACTTATCATTTAAACTGGAAGTGGTTATATTTAAATACCCAATTAAAATGATTTATTTTTTTACTTTTCACTGTAAATCTGCCAAGTGTGGCCTTATATATTTTGAGACTACGTATACAATCCCTGGTCATTATAGTCTTATTATTTTGGGTTGTATGTAGTTCCTATTTGTCTTTTTTTATTCTTTCACCTTAATTTTTTTCCTAATAATAAAATTGTTATCTGGCTTTTTAATTATTTCCCCTAATTATAGTTTATTTCTTTATTTCCAGTCTTTACACATTATTAATTAGTATTGTAATCTATCTTTTGATTACTTTATTTACATATATTAAAATAAACCTTATTTGTTTTTGCATTCTTATTTAGTATTTTCTGTTTATTGCACATTTTATAGTCTATTTTCTTCTTTTCTCTTTCATTGAAGTTATTTAATTTCTTAATTTTGTCTAATTATTTTAATTCTTTTCTTGGTTACCCCAAATATATTCAAACAGTTATGATTATTTTCTTTTCCAATTTCTTAAAATTATATATATTTATATCTTCCCTCTAAAGAAGTACCATAACACAATATATCACATACCTCAGTGCTCTTCACCTAGAATTTCAGTTCTGAATTATTATAACCCACATTAAACTTTACTAACTTTACCAATAAGTTTTCTGCTTTTTATTATGGTATCTCCCTGGACATTTTTTTCTTTTTTTCATCAGACTACTTTTTCTAAAGTGTCTTCAAGGAGGATCTTTGTGCAGGAAACATTCTGATTTTATCTGTGTTTGAGAAGCTCTTTATTTCATGTCTTTTTATTTCATTGAAATATAAATTATTATTTTCTTACCTCAAATGTAGTAAAGGAAAATCTGTGAATCAGTGAAAGTCTGCTGTTTGATCTGATTCTTGTTCCTATGTGATCTTATTTTTATTCAGTAAGTTTTATTTATTTTTTTTATTTTGTATTCTTTCCCTTACTGTAACCCCTGGCAACCACTGATCATTTTACTGTCTCCATAGTTTTGCCTTTTCCAGAATGTCAAATAGTTGGAATCATATAGTATGTAGTCTTTTCAAATTGGCTTTTTCACATAGCAAAATTCATTTAAATTTTCTCCATGTCTTTTTTATGGCTTGATAGCTCATAGCTTTTTAGCACTGAATAATATTCCATTGTCTAGATGTACCACATTTTATTTATCCACTCACTTACTGAAAAACATCTTGGTTCCTTCCAGGTTTTGACAATTGCTCAAATAGTTCTTTTAAAAAATGTTTGTCCCTATTTCAAATTGTTGTATCTTTCCATGTCCTTTTGAACATAGTTATTATGCTTGGTTTAAAATAGTATTCTATCTAATACATTCATTCTGGCCTTCCAGAAGATTGTTCAAAGTATTACTTTTCTGTTATAGCAAGTGAATCCCCAAATTTCATATTATTTACCAAGAGTTCCTATTTCGCTGGAAGCATCAACTACCCTGGTTAATTGAGTTCCTAATAAGAAAAACTGAGCCCTAAGCTCTGACTTATGACTTTTCTGAAACATTTAATGAGGGTGGGGAGATTCACCTCAGAATGGAGAACATTGGTATTAAATCTAGGCTGAACCATTGTGTTTGCCATCCTCCCAGTGAGTAAATCCTGCCCCCCAATAAGACATCCTGTTCCTTCACCCTTAGAGTCTTGTCTAAGAGTTCTTTTCCTTAACTGTGATAACTGAGTTCATGAAATAAGGAAGGAGGGGGGAGAAATATTCTAGATAATCTTTCTGCAGCTATTAGCTCCCCACCTCATGCACCTCTCCACTAGCATGGAGAGGGTTGAAAAAGTTTGTTCCCATAGAATTCTGTCCCTATCTTTATTATTGTATAGATCACATTTATGCCCTCCAGGCTGGGCACAACTGGCATGGAACTGTGCTTAGCAGCGATGATGGAATGGACAGTGGTCCTGTCAGGGCAATGCTGTAGTGAGTATAGGGCATAATGGAAAGATTTTTTTTTTTTTTTTTTTTTTACCTTTCCCATTCCCTTATTGCACACAATCCTCACCTTCGCTGAACCACTGTTCTCTTCTGCTTCAAAATCCATTCTTCTCTCTTTCTAGGAGTTTCTCAAAATCATGGTATTGTTTTCTCAGACTGATCAACTTCAGCTCTTTCTCACACTTTTGGCATATTCAGTATTGGATTTGAGGAAGGAGAGAAACCTCTTATCAGGAACAGAAAGTTTCCATAACCCTTTTAGATGGGTAGTATCTTAGAAACATTAGAAATCACAGCTGCTAATCATAGTCATGAGAACTGAAAGTACTAAACCTTCCCTTAAGGAACATGAATCTTCCCATGTCCTATGTGACTGAAATGCCTTACAAATGGAGTAAGTATTAGATGAAAGAATGAAGGAAGGAATGAAGTGTGTTTGGATTTTGGCATTGGCCTGTGTGTGTGGTGATATTGTTGTGAGTGCTCATGTTGTATGCATAGGGAGTTTTGTGTATGACTGGCCAGTTCCCTTTGAGACCACAAGAGGTGTTGAGGAAACCTCTCTAAGTCTTGCTTTGAAAATATCATTCAAGGAGGCCCAGGTGGCTCAATCAGTTAAGGGTCTGCCTTTGGCTCAGGTCATGATCCTGGGGTCCTGGGATGGAGCCCCACATTGGGCTCCCTGCTCAGTGGGGTGTCTGCTCCTTTCTCTCCTTCTGCCCCTCCCCCGTGCTCATACACACACACTCTCTCATGCTCTTGCTCTCTCTCAAATAAATAAAATCTTTAAAAAAGAAAATATCATTCAAACTACAATAAGAATTCATTTAACTTTCAACATCATTTTGCATGAATAAAAAGAAAAAGCAGAGTGATAGGAAACATAAAAAATTGCATTCTTTGGGGATCCCTGGGTGGCGCAGCGGTTTGGCGCCTGCCTTTGGCCCAGGGCGCGATCCTGGAGACCCGGGATCGAATCCCACATTGAGCTCCCGGTGCATGAAGCCTGCTTCTCCCTCTGCCTGTGTCTCTGCCTCTCTCTCTCTCTCTCTGTGACTATCATAAAAAAAAAAAAAATTTAAAAAATTGCATTATTTTCATTGAATGAACATTTATTAAGTTGTATGCTCATACTATAGTAGACACTAGGACAACAAACATGATGAGTAAGATGTAGTGAATTTATAGTTGAATATAAATCTATAATTTAAATAAATGTGATCTATACAATTATAAAGATAGGGACAGAATTCTATGGGAACAAACTTTTTCAAGTCCCCAGGTACTGCTGCTGTGATTGAAAAAATTATCTGGAAAGAGAGCCATGGAGCCATGTAAAGGCTCAGACTGTGTGGCGCACGGTGCGTCACACGATGGGGCCGGAGCACAGAGTGCATGCTGGCCAGGAAGGTAGGGGACAGTAGCTCTTTGGGAAGTTGGAGAAAGTCTGGAATCAGAGGACAAAGTTAGATGCCATCATAAGCAATTCATACGGAACTGCTAGCCTAAGTTACAGGAAGCCTTAAAATTGTTATAACTTTTTTTAGATGACCTAAATATGCCAGATTATTCTAGTGCTTCCCTGAGGTCATTCTTTTGAAAGTCAGTGAGGAACTTTGAGGGTATTAACTCTTTAAAGCAATCAACACCCTGAAAAGGGTAACATGGGGGGTTATGAACATACCCTGTGCAGTCAGATTGACCTGGGTTTTGAATTCTGGCTCACCTACTCAACAAGCTCTATGACCTTGGACAAATTGTTAAAGACCTCTGTGCTTCATTTACTTACACAGTGATACTTTATCTCACGTGTAGACTCTATGGTTTCAATGAGATAGTCTGATAATCATTGCAAACATTTTAAAGAGAGAACCCTTTGGTATATTACTTATATTATAAAATGATAGTTTCAGATCCAAAGGTTGATTTCCTAGTCAGCTATTTCTTGATTCTCTTCTACAGGTGATTCATATCATATATTTTTATTTATTTTATTATTTTTTTAAGATTATATTTATTCTTGAGAGACACAAAGGGAGAGGCAGAGACATAGGCAGAGGGAGAAGCAGACTCCCTACAGGGAGCCTCATGTGGAATTCGATCCCAGGACCCAGGGATCATGACCTGAGCCAAAAAGGAGACGCTCAACCAGTGAGCCACCCAGGCACCCTTCATACCATGTATTTTTAGAAATGAGTTTGAAACACTGTAGACGATCAGCAAATCCTTATTGAATTAATGAAAATATATATTTTATTATAAAATACCAAACTATTCTAGGCTAAAGGATCACTATGAGGTTGACGAGTTAAATAGTGTAACTTATACAATAAAATGTTTTCAAGACAGTGGCACTTTATTTCAATGCCTGCAATATTTTCCCTTTCAGAGGACAGAATGTGAATGTCTTACTCTTTTTTGGACAACTGGGGATCAAAGATAGAGTTAGAATTTAAGTCCAGTACTCTTTTACAGTGCTTCTTCCTTTTGAATATCTTAGGCCAAAGTGCCTTTTCATGGAAACTTAATAGAATTCTCTTCGTGGTTAGGGGATCTAGCAAAGAAAGCTGTTTTCCTGGTTTTCTAAGTCTCTGGGAGAGGATTTACTCAGTGGACAAAATGCATGCAGCTGTCAGAGCAGTATGCTCTGGAAGGGGCCAATAATTTTACAGTTCAAGACCAGATGTGGTCAAATGTGTCGACAAAAAGCAGGGTCACAAGGTCAAGTGCCAATTTTCCAGATCAATTTTTGAACTGTCTCTGCTGATTAAGGCAATGGAAGTATCCATACATTTCTCGGAGAAGGTATTGATCAGGGAACAGAAGCTAACATAATTCATCCCAGCTTAGAAAAATTGTCCACAAGGTATTCCACTTGATTCATCTTTTCTTTTTTTCTTGCATATTTGAAAACATTTTGGAGGGGAACTGTGGGAATCATCTTCCCCAGAACACTGGCAGATATTTCTTAATTCCATTAATAGAAGCTTGGTGCCAGGTCAAAATGCTTTGTTGAATATTATCCTAGCTGGTGCACTTATTTCCAGCAGTCCACTGGCACAATGCTTAGTGCCCAATTTTCTACAAACATGTTTAAAGGTAAGGAGCAATCATTTTTTCTCCCTGACTGTTATCTGGGAAGTTCTGAACTTGGAGTAGCTGCTGAATGGTGCTGTCCTTCATAAAAGAATATAGGAAGGTTAAATTTTAGCTTCTTTTTTCAGAGTCTTAGCAAAGAGCTGCGGTTCTGGAAGCTTTCCCATATTCATTCTTTTCAAAATGAGGAATCCTGAAATTCAGCCTATAGTATAAAATTACTCAAATTCCAGTTTTCTTTCCAGAAAATTGACAGAGCAGGATATATTTTGCATTGCTAAATAGGCAAAAGCAACTGCTTCCTCCAAATCTTGAATGCACATCGTTGTCTATGTACCATCCAATGACCCCTCATGGTTTCATCCCTACTGTGTATACCTAGAGTGAATGGTACAAAAAAACTGGATTCACTAGACCTGGAAAAACATGGTTGAGACCCGAACTGGTTCTCAGGTGGAAGAATCAAACCCATGAAATGTGAATTCCTTCTACTTCCTCTGTGGAAGAGAATTTCCCAGGGGAAAATGGAATGTACGACTAATGGCCATTCTGTGCTTATATGGATGCCAGTGGCGCTCTCACTTCATTATTTTATTCCATTTATGACCAACACCAGTCTATTCATTTGGACAACAGATGCAAAATAACTGTTAAATTTTAAATGAAAAAACAACCGTATCTCTTCTTTAGCATCGTTCCACTTAATTTGTTGAGAATGTTTTCTCATGGGACCTGAGCTCACGTTCATGAGCAAACGTGAATGGGTAATGGACATGAATAGCAGCTCTAATCTTATGTTTGAAGCTTTATGTCTGTACCACTGGCATTAAGGGCCTGAGTTATTGAACGTGCTGGGTAGTGTGTAAGGTAAAGGGGATTCACGATTCACTTAGCATTAAGCCTCCACTGTTCCTTGGGAAAATATTGCACTTCCCTTTCAAGTAGTGCAAACGGTGTTTAGAAAGAGGTTTTAACTCACAGACAGAATCAGCCGTCAACATATATGGGATTTGCAGGTTGCAAAATGAAACAGAATTCCACAATATTGCAATTTTTTACATCTTAACTCAGACACGGACAAAGCTAGATACATAGGGTGTGATAAATATAATGGTATTGAGATAAACAAGAACCCACAGTGAGCACGGGGCCAGAGCCTCAGTCTGAGGATATCAGGAGTCCCTAACACAGGAGGTGCATTTAAGTAGCTCCTGGATGATGAATCATTGTTTTCCCAATAGAGAAGGAAAAGGAAGGTATGACAAAATTTGAAGATGACTCCAGTGATCTTTACTCTTGTGTAATTCCATCCTATGAAGTATGGGTAGAACTTGTGTATATAATAAGAAATTACTCCCACGATTGATTTTGTAGATGTAATCAGGGTCCCTACTAGTCACATTAATCAAAAGGGGATTATCTGGGTGAGTTTGTTCTAATCAGGCGAGACTTTAAAAGGGACTGGGTCCTTTCCAAAGTCAGAGAGTTTGGAAGTGTGTAAGGACCCAAAAGCAGCCTCTAGGAGCCCCCGATGTTCCCCAGTAAACAGCCAGCAAGACCCCAGGGGCCAGAGTCCTCCAGCTACAAGGAAGTTGATTCCACCAACAACCTGAAAGAGCTTGAAAGCAGATCTTTCCCTAGTTGAGCCTCCAGCTGGGAGGATGCCATCTGATTTCAGCCTTGGGAGACACGAGGCAAAGGACCTCACTCTGCTGGGCCTGGACTTCTGACCTGCACAGAGTAACCCATGGGGGCTGTTTTAACCTTTAAGCCACTTGTCATTTTAAGCCTTCACAGCAATAGAAAACAAATACAGAAAGGAATCCTACAGAACGGTAATAGCATGAGCTTCCTCGTAAGAGAGAAGGTACATGGAATGCGGCGGAATGGCTGGTTGTCCCCTGTGGCCAGTCAGACGTCTCCTGTTGAGGAATGACAGGGAGTGAGATAAGGAAGTCAACTTGGAGCTACTTTCTATAGGTTGATCCTAAGGAGGTGAACAGGGATTGGGCACAAATAGATAATTACATCCATGTTTAGAAACATACATGGTAAAGTATGAAATGGACTGCAGGGAGGTGGTCCTACAACCAGGGAGACTGTAGGGGAGCTATTGTGATCATCGAGGCCAGAAGCGCTGTAAAAACAGAAAAGAAGAGGCGACTCCTGGCCATATTTTAGTGACTAGCTTGACTTTTTGGCCCACTTGGTTTCACATTTATTTTAAGTTCCTCCCCAAAAACAACAAGATTGTGGACTCTCCAGCTGGATGAAACCTGAAGGAATCATCTGATGACATAAAGGCCTCACCATAAACCGAGAAAATATCAAGTTGCTCAAATGAAATAAGTGGATATAAGCAACATCACATGAGTTATAACATTTTTTCAAAATCTGTGTGTGTATGGAAGTTCTGTGTTGACAGCATAACATTTTGGCTGATTCATGGCACTGTTTTAAGGTAGAGTAGATAAAGTATATATAAAGTTGAGATACATCATTCATCTTGTCTGGCCTCCTGCCTTTAGACAGGCAAAATATTATTATTCCCATGAAGTCATTGAGGTTGAGGAGGCCAACTAACCTGTCACCAGGTAATCAGCAGAGGGGAGACGGTGACTAGAGCACCATTCTTCAGACCTCTGTTTTTCCCATTATTCCACTGATAGCAGGCCAGGCAGATGATAGCGCTGGGGAAGCTGGAACACAGCTTAGCTCTAAGAACAAGGTCACAGGAGAAATTACGCGGACAGGAATTTCCCAGATGAGTCTCGGAATGATGTAGGCCATGACAAGCATTTTTATTCTGGATCCTTTGTCATATTTCGTTTGAAAGTTTAGAATCTATCGGATGATTTTATCCAATAGGAAAACATCTCCCCTTTCAACATGGAAGAGTGAGGCTGCTTTGCTTCAATCCCAACAATTTTATAGAGTAGACTCAGATTCAAACTAAAAGAACTGTGTTCAGATTTTTCACTGACACAAAGTTGAGATTTAATTGCACAGAGGGCCTTAGCGGCCTGAATGTACTTACTGAAATAATCCCTGGAAGCCCAGATGTTACATATTAATATCATGCTAACCCTCACTGTCATGACTTTGCAGCATTTTTATTTCTTGTAGCTAAACTTGAAAGAAAAAGAGTTTCATTGTTTTAGATCTTTTTCTAGATGAAACATTTGCTTTTGCACTTCAAGGCTGTTAGAAACGCTGCGATTGGACCGGAGCACAGTAGCTCATCTTCAGGGCCTCCTTCCAGACTCCCTTTGAAGTCACTAGGAACATGATGCAGAATAAGAACACTGTCCATGTGGAAAGGAGTAGATAAGGATTGTAATTTTTAAATGAGGCTGGAAAATGAATTTATCTTTGGTTTCCATTTATATTCAGACTCTTGGAGGATCCTGGAGGAATAGCAAAGGAGCAGGGTTTCTGTCCCCTACCGAACTGAACATTTGTGGCCTTGGAAAAAGAATCACCCATTCTGTGGGGTGTCCATGGTGGCTGAGTAAATACCAGAAAGGGTGGAGGATTACAAACTAGGCCCCGGCCCCAGTGGAATGTGATTTCAACCAAGAGTGGTATTATTTTTCCCTTATGTTTAACTACCTTTTGCTCCTCTTCTCTGTTAGGATGTGAAGCCGAGCACACTTGACCCAGCCCTGTGCTGTCACTGTGCCTGAAAAGGGGAGCCCTGGCTCTCCGCTCCAGATGTGTGCCATTTTCCTAAGGCCCCTAAGAGCCTGTCAGTGTTGTTTGTGGTCCTGCCAGGTGGTGCTGAGAAATGTCTCCTTGAAACTCTAGAAAGGCTTCTCTTTGATGGGTCATGCTGCTTCTGGGGATGACTACAGAATTTATTAAAGGAATCAACATTTTGGAGCAAATTCCAATATGAGACAACACAATCAGCTTTAGTCCAGCCTAACCCTACCAGAATGTCACATCATCACTAACTTGGGAATTTGCTGTTTACATGTTTAGGCTTAATCATATTTTAACACCATCAAATAGGCCACACACAGGAAAAGCTCTCAATCACTTCCCTGCAAGCACAGTTTGCAAGAGGAGTTCTGCTCAGGGCCAGTGTTGCCTTTGAGCTCTTGTGCCTTCATGGTGATTACCACATCTTTCCCAAGTTCTGATCTTAGCAGTGGGAGAAGTTCTGCCAAGATCCCACAGAGCTGCAGTCCCACAGGCATCTTGCTGAGATCCTGTAAAGTCATACCACTGGCATAGCTACAGAATGGACCACACCCAGGAAAGAGCAGGGCCAGCGTGCTCCACTGTGCCCATGATCTCTTCCCATCAAAAGGGACATGAAATCAAGAACCCTCAAAAAGGAGGGGAGGAGAAGGGAACAACAGCCTGAAGAGGAAATGCTCGGTTCATTCTTTAATGTCCCACATTGCATCAGCTCTTGGAAGCCTCATCCGCTCCTCCCTCACCCCCACCCTCTGTTTGCTGTTATACAGTTTTATGATTTCTTGTGTCATTGAACTCACTGTTCCGTATGATGCTTACATGTCTTTCTCCTCTACTAGACTTCAAACTTCCTAAAGGCAGTGATTATGCTGCTTTATCCCATCAAGTAGTATGTGTTGAGCTCCTACCATATAGCAGGCATTTTTCCAGGCACTGAAGACTTAGTAGTGAACAAGGCTGATGAGACCCTGTTCTAGTGGAACTTACTTTGGGCAGGACAGATAAACTTATAGACATTTTTTCTAAATACTTTTATGTTCCCAGATTATATTTAAATATATATATATAAGACATATGCATATATGCATATTTACATATGTAAAAATGTATACACACAAACGTGTATACGTACACATACATATGTGTGTATATATATGCATGTGTATATATATTTTTTTAAAAAAAAATAAGCAAAAAGATCTGTAACTTCAAGGTGTATGAAGAATGAAGTGCCTTTGAAATGTGGATTAAGTGATCCCAGTTTTTCCAGTAATACCCGCTGAAAGTATTACGGTCTTCCCACCTATCTGCTGACTATTGAAGGATCCACCACGGAGTGCCATGGGGTTGAAGTCAACCCACGGGAATGGCTGTGGCTTCAGCCCATCACCCTGACCTGATATGCCTGACCAGTAGGCATATCAGGGAGGACAGCGCACCCCCCATGAGCATGAATGTAGACTCAGGTGGCATGGGAATGACAAAGGTCACAGTGAGGCCCCCCAGAAGGCACTGTTCCATGTTGCTAGATTTCTAACATTCTGGCAAAATATTTTCAACATGTTGGACCCCAGCCCACCACAGGGAGTTTGAGGTTCTGCTTGGATGTCAGGCCTTCTTTTTCATTAAGAGTCACTCTTCCAACAATCCTACAGAATTCCTATCCCATCATCTTCTGTCATAGTGAATATCTATGAGCTGCCAGCCATCTCCCCTTCTAGAAACATCTCTTGCTTTTTCTGTGACCCAGATGGGGCTGTTAATAACCATATGACTCCTTGTCACAGATTTGGCGGGGGTAGGGAGGGCGCTGACTCAAGGAGCGATACCAAAAGTCTTTTTTAGGGAATTTTATGCACTCTGGAGGAGTGTGTGTATTTTTTTTCCTTAGAAGTTATGATTTGTTGGGAGTTGTAAACAGTAAATTGAACCAGCAGAGTTTATAATGTAATCAACTGACATTATTTTTTTTATTTTCCACTACCCTTTGAAATTTCATCTTATCTACGTAAAAACTCCTATAGATCAAGTTTCTAGTCATGCTTATATCCTAAAATCATTTTAAGTCACAAATGCAGCTCCACTTTAGAAATTGTGGTGTTGAGTCCAAGATGCTAATGAAAACTTTGAACTTGACTTAAAGTAAAATACCTTTCCATTTCTTGACTTAGGCCTGCTTTAGACTGGGAGGCAGTGAGGGAGAGGGGTAGGGGCGAATGCCATAATTGATTTTTTTTTTTTTTTATGATAGTCACACACAGAAAGAGAGAGAGGCAGAGACACAGGCAGAGGGAGAAGCAGGCTCCATGCACCAGGAGCCCGACGTGGGATTTGATCTTGGGTCTCCAGGATCGCGCCCTGGGCCAAAGGCAGGCGCCAAACCGCTGCGCCACCCAGGGATCCCCCTGATTTTTTTTTCTGTATTTCTCTACCCTAAACTTCTAACTGCCCACTTCCAAGCATGTTAACTAATTTCCAATCCTTTTGGAATCAGAGTTATGGGTGGGAGAGGGAGGAATGTCAAAAAGTGAGGAGAATTCTTTCTTAAGATGTTCTTTTACTAAGCTGGCTTCATGCCATCTGGGTGGCAAATGTTTACAACCCTACCTCTTGCAGGTTATTTCATGGATCTTTGGGATGTTCCCATTACTGGAGACTTACTTCCTGCAGTTCCCCTGACCCATTTAGATAGATTTCTTGTGAATCCTTCTGCAGCCCCCGAGAATACACTATTCACCTCCAGCTTCATGTTATTGAGATTCCCTCCATCCTTCTCAATGGGCAGGACCCAGGTTGAGCCTGCACTGGCTCTTCTCCTAGCTGGCCTATCTCTAGTCTATCAGAAAGCTTCACACATCTCCTGTCTCAGCAGACTTTGGGCAGATAGGGCTGTTCCAAAGCAGTCCCTCTATGTTGCATTCATGGCAGCTTTAGCTTGTCCAGCTTGTGACTCAGACATCAGATTCCAGTTCTGAGCTGTCCCAGAGTTAAACCCTCAGGAGGCTTGAGGGTAGGAGGTAGCTCACAGGAGGTAGCATGGCTCTCTATCCATTTCTTTGCAAACTCTGCATGGGATGATCTGGCTCTGGAATTTCACCTTTATTTTACCTTGGCGACTCACTGGAAACATTAACTTAAAATGCTTTCCAGATAATATGTGGCCTAGAGATATCAGGGTCCCTGTGGAGACAGCCTATCTGGGAAGACAGAGGCCAAACAGCTCAGAGATAGAGAAAAAACTTGACACTTTCTGGAGCCCTAGATTTAGAACTTGAAATTTAGAAGTTGGAACTAGAGCTACCTCTACAACTTGTCCTCTAATCATCCTTTTTAGCCTCTGCTGGTTTGCATTTGGTTTCTGTTACTTGCGGCTGGGAAGAGTCCTGCTAACGCCCCCAGTTGCTTTGCATGCAATCTAGGAGCCAGACAAACTAGACCTATCTATCACCCCTAAAGTTATCCAACACTTTTATCTTGTCACTACTTTGTTCCAGCATTATCTTCTCAGGGAATACTTCCTCCCTTCACCTACCTTGCTCTCAATCGCTCTTGTAGCGGAAAGGAAAACTCCCCGCGTCCCTGCCTGCACCTACCTGGGCATGCACATGTGCACCCAGGGTGAACCCCCTGCCTGCTGACAAGTCAGAGAAACAGGGGACACCCATTTCAGAAGTAGCCCAGTCTGAGGGGTAGAAAGAGAGCTTTACCAGGCTGTGTTAGTATGCAAAGTTGAGGCCACAGAGTCTTGTTCCAAATGAAAGCATTAAAACATGAGGAACCAAGTTGGTTTTTATTAAAAATGTGGCAAGAATCTAAACTGGGCTGCTGAGAAGTGGAGAAAAAAAGGCCGGATATAAGGAAAAAAGTCTCTGAAAGATAAGGGGAAGGATGTGGCAGGGACTGCTGGTTTTCCATGGACACGTGTGCTCACCTGATTTCATAGTAAAAGAGACCAGGCCTAACACATGGCCACTCGGGGAACAATTACACTTCCTAACCTACGCTGCAGTTGGTTTAGTCTTAGGACCGACTTCTCACCCATGGAACTGAGCAGAAGTGGCATGCACCACTCCTTGAATGAGTGCCAGAGGTGGTAGGATTCCTCTTCCACTCTGTTCCCCTCTTTTGCCACTGGAAGTGTGGCAAATGTTAGCCACATGAACAATGCAGAGCATGGGGAGGACAACTAGGTCCCTGAATGACCATGTGGAGCAGAGCCAAAGGTTAGCCTGGAGCTTCTACTTCAGACTGCTATGTCAAAGAGAAAGATTTTTTGCCTTTGAGCCATAATATCAGGGGATTTCTTTATGCATTCTTGTTGCCTTACCCATGACACATGGCATCCCAAATAGAGTGGCTAGTGAGGTATTTCCTATCCTGAGATGAGCAGGGAAATTGGACGGGGGATATGTGATATAAACTTAAAGGTGTTGTCAATTGGGTGCCATGCTGCAGCTCTTCTTGGTAATCTGAAAATCCAGACACTGAGCAGCAGCCTTATGTCAGGGATGTTTTTGAGAAACTAATGATAGGTGTGCTGTAGGGCAGAGAGAGATGGGAAAATTGGCTTGAGGAGATGAGACACAGAGACTGAGAAATTGTAGTAAAGTGACTGGAAGAAAGCTAAGCCCCTCAAGACCTCTGAGTTTTACTGAGGCGGTGGCAGGCTCTCCACAGTATGGAGGATGGAAACTCAAGCCAATTTTCTTCCATAACAACAACAACAACAACAACAACAAAAACAAAAAACACCAAAACAAAAAACAAACAAACAACAAAACGAAAAAACAGCCCAGCCAGTTAGAAGATGCCAGCAGGCACTTAGGTTATATCCTGCTCTCTTGTTCAAATCCTCTACCTTACAAGGTCCAATTCAAAAGTCATTTCTTCCACAAACTCATATCCACCCTGGGGTCATCATGAGAGGGGACACTTTGGGAGTATTCTGCGAAGTTCCATGAATGGGAGCCCTGGTCCCTAGTAGGAGCTCGTAGGGAGCTCAAAGTAGTAAATATGAAATTCAGCTTTGCATCATTATAAATTGAGAATATAATTTTATGAAAAGAGTATTTCGCTAAGGACAGGCTGGTTTACAAAATGCCATCGTGGTCTATCATCAGAAGGCCAAGAAGTGAGCTCAGATTCCTTTTCTTATTTCCTTTAAAGGGAAATTTGAACTGTTCCTGTGCCCAGGGGCATGACAAGTACCTTCTCTCTGAAGGGGTCAGTAGCCTCTATTAACGTCTGAAGGATGGCCCTACATTCCTAGGGCCCCTCCCATAGGTATCGAATTATAAATATAAAGTTGCTTTTTTTTCCCCCCTTTCAGGAAAGATCCCGACTTCACCTTCCTTAGCAATGGAATAAGTGACTGAAAAACAGCAGTTGCTGATGAAATCCCAACTTCCAGATACATTCCAGGGCTTATTTGTGGAGGGAAATGTTCTTTACCTTTTGAACTTTCAGATAGCTGGCAAAAGCACACGGGTAAGCTTTTTTCTTTCTTTCTTTTTAATTAAACAGGAAAAAATATCACACCCTGGCTTGGCTGGTTACCAAAGGCAGGGGTTTCACAGCTATTCCTGAAGGATCCCTTCACAGATGAGGGGCTGGGTGACAGGAACAAGGACCCGGCATGGTGACTGTAACGGCAACCCCCTCCATATCTTCCTAGAAACCAGCTGCAGCCAGGGCTTCTGGAAGGGGGTGACGAGGAGAAGCGTAAGTGATTCGTTTTTCTGTGTACCATAACCTTGCACCTTATTGCCTATAAATCAGAGCCGTTTGAAAATTCACCACATCCTTTTTCTGTCCAGGCCTGTGACACGGCTTCCTTTAATCCAGCAGATAGATGCCTGTGGTTTCAGAGCCCTGGGATGTTCCACTCCGTGTGCCACATGCATGTGGTTAGTTAATGACCTGGGTGTCTACTGAGGTTTGTGACCACGGATTGTTGCAAAGCTCTACCTGACTCCTTTCTTCTCCTAGAGAAGATGAGAACATTCTGACCATATTAGTCATGCTGGGCTTTCTTCTTCTTCTTCTTTTTTTTTTTTTTTTTTTTTTTTTTTTAATACACAGGAAATGTTCCTCTCCAAGAGCACATAATTTGGCCAATAACAGCTTCCTAGGTTCAGAGCAACTTCACCATCTATCATGAGTTCTCCAAGATAAAGTTTGTAGTAGCACTTTTAGCAGCAGAAATGTCACCAAATTGCATAAACCCAAGGCCTGCTTTGGCATCCAGTCACACTGCAAATATTGATTGAGCAGAGTTCATTGGGGTCAGTAAGATGAATTGGACGGTTTATCCTTCATCCTTAGAATTTACCATGAGTCACACAAAGTCACACAGGCTTCCTTTTGTTCGGAAAGAGGCATTTCAATATTGAATTGTGGGCAGCAGAGAACGCAGTACTCCTGTGACATTAGAGCTTTGGCAAGGAGAGTGTCAACAGGGTTGGATGTGAGATCCGCGTGGCTGCTGTCTGGGGCTGAAATGTACCCTCTTGGCACTGGAGCATCCAGTGGGAAGAAGCCAGGCTTGCAGCGCTCATGAGTTTGTAAACAGGGCCATGTACAGTCCTCCTAATTACTATTTTGTCATGTGGAAACCGACTATAGCCTATTAGATGGGAAATTCACCTCTGAGGCTGTCTGCATAATTGAAAAGAGCCAGTTACAAAACAGAAAGTAGAGGGGAGAGTTGTCATCGTCTACACAAAGTCAATCGATTGGTCGGTCACTCATCTGTCATGATCACTCTAATGTGTCAACTTGGCTATGCTTATGGTACTGGGTTATTCGATCAAGAACTCATCTAGGTGTTGCTGTGAAGATATTCTGTAGATATGATTAACATCTACAAGCAGTTGACTTTATATAAAGAAGATTCCTGGATAATCTGGGTGGATCTGGCCCAGTCCTTTGAATGGCCTTAATAACAGAACTGAGATTTCCGTCTGGAAAAAGAAATTCCACCTGTGGACTGGAGTAGTTCCTGCCTGAGAGTTTCTACCCCACCCTTCCTGACAACATACCTATGGATTTTGGATTTGCCCAGACAGCCTTACAATCACAAAAAAAAAAAAAAATTCCTTGCAATCTCTCTCTCTCTATGTATATGTGTGTATATACACTAATGTAATTAATATATTATACTCATATATAATAGATTTCAATGTATCATAGGATGTATATTATTAATGTATGCAATTAATATTATGAGCATGTAGATATGTATTCATATGTGTTCATACGTCTCCTACTTTTGTTACTTTGACACTGATACATCATCTTATCATTACTTAGAGGTAACAAACAGCCAACTTGATGATTTTTTTTAACTAAATCAAATGCCAGTGCCCAAAGATAGCATGTAAGATTAGCAGTGACCTTCAGGGCATGTCTATACCACGACTACATAAAATTTTCAGTCTATTCTCAACACAGGAACCAGAGCTATCCTACTATAACACGGGTTAGATCATCTCCCTCCACTGTTTAAAACTCCGACTAATTTCTCGCACTCATGGTCAACGTCAATGTCTTTATGTCAGTGTGCAAACCCGCAAGATCTGAGCCCCAATTCCTTGAACAGTGTCACTTGCTTTCACCCTCTTGCTCCTATGGTCCAGCCATGCTAGGTTTTTCTGTCCCTCACAGATGCCAGACACACTTGTTATTCAGGGTTGAGACACTATTCTCCGGGTTGATTTTCCTTCCTTCATAGCACCTATAGCCACTTGAAATATTCCATATTTACTTACTGCTCTGTCCAAAATCTATCTTTTCTAGAATGTAAAGCCCTATAAGAGCAGGGAGTGCTTCCGTTTTGTTCACTGCTGTATGTACTCCAGTGCACACATAAGTTAGGAAATCTGTTAATACCTGTTGAATGAATGAATGAATGAATGCACTTAATAGTGATGAAGTCAGACATATATGTAAGTTGGTGTTATTTAGATAAAACAATTGGTTTGCCAAATGTTAATTTTCTGCCAGGCCTTTCTTCCCCCCAACCCCCCCCCCCCACACACACACAAGTACCATTTCAAAGGGAACTGATGTGATCTAACCTTGAAGGTCTCCTTTCTTCTGAACATTTCTTCAGTGGTGGCCATATTGGTCACTTTTTCCATGTTGAGATCCTCTCCTCTTAACTTCATGATTCTGTGCTGCTCGTCTATTGGTCAAGATCCATCTCTAGAGTTACCTTTTCTAACCGCCTTAACAGAAGTTACCTTGGCATCCCCTGAAATCCTCAAAGCACATGTCTCCTCTGCTGCTCATGTGATATAGGACATTGGCTGTCCCTTCTTCAACTACATCTCAGGATACCAATGAATTCTGGGGGGTCAGAACAGTGCATTACACTTCCCTGACCCCCTGCATCCACCAGCATCGTGCCACATGATGGCAGAGTTCCAATTCCAATTTGTTCGAGAAATAAATGGGTGAGTATTGTTAGTCATTTGTCTGGTCAATGAAATGAAAGAGGAGGAGGAAAAGGAACTGGGATGCTGAGAAACAGTAGAGCAAAGAGAAATGAGCTTTCTACACTCTGACACACTTATGCTCATCTTCAGAGCACACTAGCCCATGGCCTCATGCACCAGGTGGAGAACACGGCAAGGAATGAGATCCCATGGCTTGTTTGCTAAGTAGGATTTCCATTTGAAGAAGGTCTCCTCCTTCTATCTCTGCAATGCTATAAGTGGAAATAAATTGGAAAAAGGAAACCAAACTTGCTTTTGTCTTATTCATACTTATTTCCACCTTCTATTGAATATTTATCAGTGCGTAGACTGTCTCTCCTACTGGAATATAAGGCATATGGGAGTGAAGCCTTAGTCTTTATTCACCACAAACTCCACACTGCCTAGAACAATATCTAGCACAGGTAGAGTCTTAGTATTTGTTGAATGAATTAATGAAATAGTTCCATCAAAGTGACTAGTAGTACCCATTTCTATCCTGTCATGTTCATTTGTTTTCTCAAAAAAAAAAAAAAAGTCAATATTCTCCTTCCTTAAGTCTGGTTGGAGGGGATCCCTGGGTGGCTCAGTGGTTTGGCACCTGCCTTCAGCCCAGGGCATGATCCTGGGGTCCTGGGATCGAGTCCCATGTCAGGCTCCCTCCATGGAGTCTGCTTCTCTCTCTGCCTGTGTCTCTGCCTCTCTCTCTCTCTTTCTGTGTCTCTCATGAATAAATAAATAAATAAATAAATAAATAAATAAATAAATAAATAAAATCTTTTTTTTTAATAAATAAAATCTTTAAAAAAAAAGTCCAGTTGGATAGTTGTTTAATTCTGTCACAACTCATTTATTTAACATCACAATCAAACCCCTTAGACACTTCAATTGCAGGACCATGAGGCAGGATCATACTGACCTCTACATATGTGAACAAAAATGTAGTGTCCTGTGTATATTCAGCTCTTGACTAAAGTGACCAGATGTTTCTAGAAATTTAAAAAAGGATTTTTGGTAATTTTTAGAAAGAAAAAGTTAGAAAGTTAGCAAAAGAACTTTTAGCCAAGCTCTAGAGGTGCTAGAGATGTATGGTGGTGATGGTTGCACAACAGTGTAAATGTACTTAATGCCACTGAGCCATACACTTAATAATGGGTAAACTGGCAAACTTTGTATTATGTACATTTTACAATTAAAAAGTAAATGGTGAAGAAATGAATTTTGAAAACTATTAGCTGGGGCACCTGGGTGGCTCAGTGATTGAGAGTCTGCTTTTGACTCAGGTCGTGATCCTGAGGTCCTGGGATCGAGTCCCGCATTGGGCTCCTCACAGGGAGCCTGCTTCTTCCTCTGCCTGTGTCTCTGCCTTTGTCTCATGAAAGTATAAATAAAATCTTAAAAAAAATTAACCTACTCATATTATGACTAACTAGAAGGTCAGTCAGTACAATTCTCTCATCAAGGTGAGGGGGAAGCCGAGAATATTTCTCCATATTGGAACTAATATGCCTTTCCCCATTTAGACCCCTATCTGAAAAACTGTAGAATTATTTGAATCTTCAAAAATAGCTTGAGAAGTTGACAATTATAGTTCCCACATTGCAAACACTGATTTTCCAAATACTCTTGAACAGGGGGTAGTGCTTCACGTCATGTTCAATAAAATGCTCATGTTCAATAAAATGAGTATACACTAGATTTTGGGACAGCCCATAATTTTATACTGAATGTTGCCATCTGAGGGAATCTCAGCATTCTTCCACCGTTATTTATTTGTTCCTATATTTATTGCTTTTTCAAAGCTTAGAAATACAAGTGAAATTTAAAACAGCTTAATTAAACTTCAGATGTGTGGTTCTGATAAGTCTGGCACAGAGCCATAACATTCCAAGATTCTCAAATAGCATAATCTAATTAATTTTTTTTCTAGAATATAGAGATCATAAACACAGAGATCTGAAACACCTAGCGTCCTGCCAGCTGGCATATTCTCGTTTCCAGTTTCCCTGCACTGTAATTTTGCTCCCATTTGTGAGAAACTGTGGATTTCTCCACTTTAGTAGATTGTATTAAGTTACACGCTATTCAGTTGAGGTATTTTTTAATGAACTAATTACATGTTAGTTAATAATAGAACATTGCATCAACAGTCAACTGTCAAATATCACTTTTAAAGAAATTACTTCAATCTTGCAATAGGAATGTCTGGGAACAAGATTGACCTGTGAAAACAGTATGATTACCCTGCACTTGGTTATTGAATTATAAGCGAATGCTTGCATACCGGATAACAGTAGTAGCAGCAAAAACAATGACAACCATAAATCTATAAAACACAAACTTTAATATTCCTTTCCAAAATAATGATTTCCATTATCTCATGCTTAGTTTTATCAGTGTATAATAATTAAAAGATAATGAAGCCTATTAGGTAAGCCTCTCACTAAAACCCAGTCCAAAGCCCAGGCTATGAAGGTGGTAGAGGCTCCATATCAATATAGAACCTTCTATAATGTTCAGTCAAAGTTATCTCCTAATTATTCCGCATCTAATTTTGGATCTGATGGATAATCGTTCCTCACTATACACAGAACATTGATGATTTTGTTGACACTGGCCATCTTCGTTTTAGGGAGCTAGTGTGCTGGTTTCTAGATGTGCTCGTTATGGATCTGTTCCTCCTTGGATCTGTTAATCATTTCCCTGAGCTCTGCTTTGCTTTGCAGGGGACTGACTCCTCTGTGCAGGGTTTCCCAGGCCTCTGTGTCAACTGGCTCCCCCTCGGATTCAGCCTTTGAAAAAGAAACACAGGTAGGAGATTGGAGGGTACAAGGAAGTCTCTCTGCCCCCGGTATCATCTCTGGCAGGAGCTGCCTCTTTCTGCCCAACTACTAGGCTTGCCCTATTCCTGCATCCAGCTCAGAGGTAGCAGGTCATCTTGCCTCTCTTCGTTTCTGGATTGCATCACTGTCCCATTAGGCTCCTTAGCAATTCTATCACCAGTGTGTGACTCGCTCCCTGTATTAGAGTCCTACTGTTCTAAATATTCAGTAGTTTTTCTTTCCTGGCCGACCATTACTGAGCTACCAGACAAAAATTTACAATCTCCTGAGGCTATATCCATTTTTCATTCATTTCAGAGGCTTATTTCTCATCATTTTTATTATACCTCTTTGATGCAAGAGTGCATAAAATATTTTTTGCTTCCTCTTTTAAAGAACATTTTGGATTTGAGAGGAGAGAGAGAAGACTGGGGGAAGGGAAGCTATTTATAAAGTGTTATAACTCTACCTAACAGTCTGTATCCTGGAGTTCCACTTTTCCTACACAGCAGGGCACACATTTTTGGTGAGGTCACACACACCCAGGGATATGATGTCATCTTGCACATTGTGTTACAAACAGGTTTAATAATGCATTGTTGCATCTTAAACCCTAAGATGGAATGTTCTGCTCAAACAGCCAAACCCAGGATCCATCTGGTAGACATGTTAGTCAACGACCCCAAGAGCTCAGCACACTTCTCCCTATTGAGATCGAACAGAAATGACTCTTACAGATTTAAAGCTCAGTTTTACAATACAGCAATGATGTCATCACTATAAGTGTTTTTTTCTTTGTGTTTCTTCTTTCTCTGTCTCTTTAGTCCTCCCTCCCCTCTACTCCCACTCCTTTCTGTGCTTCTCAAACCTTACCTGAGACCAAGTAGCTTAAAAGAGATACATACACATGTTGGAAGGTCGTTGGCATTTCTCATAGGCAAAGCAATCTGGAACCTTTCTTACCACTATCCGCCTAAGAGCTTAGGGGTTATATAGAAAGATGATGTATCATATCACGAGGCAACCTTGTCCATTGTGGAATGCATATGACTTCTAATGTGACAAAAATACACACCCCTTAGGTTTCACTAATTGTGAGACAATCACTTTTCCAATCTAGAAACAACAGCATCATCTTTGACTCCTCTCTTCTCTCCCTGTCTCTATCCAGTTACAGTGGCTCTTACTCTTTGCTTTTAGTATTGCTGATCACCATCGCAGCCTACCCCCAGGGTCCTGGCCACATTCACCATTTCCTGAATTCTTTGCTAAAGCTTGCACATCTTTTTTGTTGTTTGTGTTGTTCTTCCTTGATGCTTCTGTTGTTAGGAAAAAAATCTTACTTATTATTCAGAGTCCTCCAGAAATGTCAGTTTCCCTGCAAACACCACAGATCGGGCACAAAAATTGATCCTCCGTTACACCCCTACACCCACACACACACACAAACTTTCAAAGATAAGAAGAACAAGAGAGAAGAAATAATTTTGGAAGCTAGAAAGCAGATGAATAGGGACACCTGGGTGGCTCAGTGGTTAAACATCTGCCTTTAGCTCAGGGCATGATCCAGGGGTTCCGGGATTGAGCCACTTTCGGCTCCCCATGGAAAACCTGCTTCTCCCTCTACCTATATCTCTGCCTCTCTCTCTGTGTGTGTCTCTAGTAAATAAATAAAGTATTTTAAAAAAATTAAAAAAAATTTAAAAAGCAGATGGATGTGTGGTAAATGACAGACACCCAAGGAAGTGAAGTACTTAGCCAGCAGTAGGGAAAACTGAAAACAAACTCAGATTTATGCTACATAATCCCCAAAGACTCACAATTTGGCCTTATCAGGTACCTTGGGAAATAGGAGTCAAGGGGAGTGGACAATTTTTTTTTAATTAGTTGAAAGTATTTTTAAAGAAATGGACAGATCACCAGTTTCCTAGCTCAGTATACCAGACTATCCCTCCCCAGTTTATTGTCTAGAAAGCACAAAACACAGGGTCTTAAGTAACACCAGGCACAGTTGATGGTGGAGATTTCTTACTGAAAGGAGTAATCCTTTGCATAATGAAAGCAAACACCCTCCACTCTCTGCATCTACCTGGCTCTCAGAACACTAGCTGCCAGAGAGAACATTGAAAAACAAAACAAAACAAAACAAAACACTTCATTGAGAAATATTTTCCATGCAAAAAGAAGGATATAAAGATATTGAGAGTGGAGATTCTCCATTAAAACAGCCCAGCCATGGGACGCTTGGGTGGCTCAGTGGTTTAGTGGCTGCCTTTGGCCCAGGGTGTGATCCTGGAGTCCCAGAATCAAGTCCCACATCAGGCTCCCTGCATAGAGCCTGCTTCTCCCTCTGCCTGTGTCTCTGCCTCTCTCTCTCTCTCTCTCTCTCTCTCTCTGTGTGTGTGTCTCTCATGAATAAATAAATAAAATCTTAAAAAAAAAAAAACAACCAAGCCAAATCACTCTACAGTGAACCTGAAAAGTTAACAACCCCTGTTCATGTACTCAGAAGAGCAGATCAGCTTATGAGTGCCCTATCTTTATATATAAAAATGAGCAGACCTTGGAAGGAAGCCTCCAACATGAAATATACAAAGCAGAAAAGAACCCCCATGCCTCTCTCTTTGTCACACAAAGCAACTTGGCTGAGATGAGGATTTGCAAAGAATGAAAAACTTCAATATCAAGTTTTTATTAATATTAAGAAGATGAAATATAAGTGCAACCATGTAATAAGAATCTGAGATTTGGAAAAAAAAAAAAACGGGAGGAAGAAGTTGTGAAAAGAAGAGAAAAATGGGAATATAGCAGGACCAGTATAAATGGTCCAACGTCAAAAGAACAGGGGTTCCAGAAAGAGCAATGAAATGAAGAGAGGGATAAAATTATTCAAGGAAAATTCCCCAAGGGAGGATGAGATTGAAATAGCCCACCAAGTGCCCAGTCACCTAGACAGACACAGACTCATGAAGGCAAATCACTATGAAATTCAACCAAGACAAGATCCTCAAAATTTCCAAAGATAAAAAGTTATTAAAAGGTCACAAATAAAGGATGAGGAATCAGAAAGACTTTAGATTTCTCAGCAACCCTGGATGGCAACAAAGCAATGCCTTGAAGCTTCTGAAAGCAAAGATTTCTAATCTAGATGTCTAGAACCTGTACACCATCCATCAAATAGGAGGGTAAATCTACAATTTCTCAAAAGTTTCTTTCTCAGTTTCTCTCACATGGAAAACTACTAGAGCATGTTCTCCTCCAGAAAAGAGATTGTTAACTAAAGGAAGACAGGATCTGGGTGGTAGGAGCAGAGCAAAGGCTGTGTGAGGAGATCCCAGAAAGGAGTGTGCCCTGGGTACAGAGCCACCTCTGGTCCAGCTTGAGCAGCTCAGAAGGCTTTGGGAGAAATTCTGGAAGATGGAACTGAATGACAATCAAATGGCCTGAATGTCTTAAGAGAAGATTTAGACAAATGTTGATGGGCTTGGGGTTGAATTAGTGATTAGTACATAAGAAATAAATTTTAAAATAAGGAAAATATTAATTCTTGGGAAAATAAAAAAAATATGCAGGGGGGCTGCCTGGGTGGCTCAGCGGTTGAGCATCTGCCTTTGGCTCAGGGCGTGATCCCAGGATCGAATCCCCACATCGGGCACCCTGCATGGAGCCTGCTTCTTCCTCTGTCTATGACTCTGCCTCTCTCTCTGTGTGTGTGTGTCTCTCATGAATAAATACATAAAATCTTTAAAAAAATATATGCAGGGAAGGAAAAGTAACTATATTTTACATGACTCAGTTATGAATAGTTTTCATAAACATGATAATAGAGTATTTGCCTTAACCAAAAATACATGGGGGAAGGAAGGGGGAGGATAGACATGTGTGGTGAAAGGAAATAGAGCTAACTCCTCATCTTCCATAGGAAAGTTGATAGATAAAGCCTAAGACTGAAAAATAAAATAGTGTAAGAACCATGCCATTTAAAAACATGGAGGTAAATAATACAATAATCAGCTAAAAGAGGTGACCATGATTGCTTCTAGGGAAAGAAAAACTGCAAGACAAGAGCTACAACTTGCTGAGTTTTTTTTTTTTAATTGTAAATCCTGCAAAAATTATATGAATATTTAAATTATGTGATAAAAAATGAATAAATTATGTGATATATAGCATTGGTCAAAACAAATCACTATCAGGCAAAGTCCATTGCTAATTCCACTTCACCATACGTAGGGCATTGCTTGACGAGGGTCCCATGTTATGCTGGGTTATGGCAGCCCATGTTTCTATTATCCAATAGATCCTGAGTTCTTTTAGGGCAGGAACTCCTCTCATTCATGTTTTATTTTTTCTTGTTTAGCATTACGCCTGGCACACAGTTGACATTCAAAATACTTATGAAGGGATCCCTGGGTGGTGCACTGGTTTAGCGCCTACCTTTGGCCCAGGCACTATCCTGGAGACCAGGGATCGAGTCCCACGTCGGGCTCCTTGCATGGAGCCTGCTTCTCCCTCTGCCTGTGTCTCTGCCTCTCTCTCCGTGTGTGTATCTATCATGAATAAAAAAAAAAATACTTATGAAAAGATTGCTATAGACCTGTGAGCGCTAATTCTACCACAGGTATTCTAGAAATCAAATTCAGTTCCCTTTAAAATGAAAAGGTACCAAATATTTGAATACTCTTGCCATACCCACCATTGGTTCTTCTCTTCACTAGACTAAAAATTCCCAATGCACCTGTTATTTGTGAGTCATTTTTAAAGTCTACTCACTGTCTTGGTCACAGACCAAGTACTAATTAGTACTAATTAATCCTCATCTTTCACAAATACTAGATAAAGTGTTACAATGTGTGATCTCTCCTGTGCAGATCAAATAGAGCTCCCAGTTCCCTAAATCTAGATACCATGTCTATTGATCTAACTCAAAATCACATTACATTTTCTATAAGTCACTTTTTTCTGTTGTTACATATTTAGCTTATTGTCCTCTATAAATCCTTAAGTCTTTTTTTAAAAGATTTTATTTATTTATTTATTTATTAGAGAGAGAGCACGAACAGGGGGAGCGGCAGAGGGAGAAGCAGACTCACCACTGAGGAGGGAGCCCAACGTGGGACTGGATCCCAGGACCCTGAGATTATGACCCGAGCTGAAGGCAGGCACTTAATGGACTGAGCCACCCAGGTGCCCCTATAAATCCTTAATCTTTTTCTAATTTTCATGCCACAGCCCCTCTCTGCCATTTATATATATATATATATATAGCTTATTTTAAGGCTGGATATTTTTCCTTTTTACATATATTTAGATCATCATTCATTCTGTCTGTTGAGACAATTGTATTAAGATCCTGTGAATCAACATAACTCTCCTTCCAGCTGCCCATGAGATGCAAATTTGATTTACACAGTTATAAATTAACTCAAGTCACTAATTGGTGCCTTGACCAGGTTAAAGATGATGACCAAAGTCCTCCACACAACATTAAGAGCTCCCTTTTAGGTTGCCACTTCACTGTTGCTGAGCACACTCCAAGCGCAGCCATCCAACTTATCACAAAGTCCCTTCCCTCTTTATCATTCAGGTGATTTATGTTCACTTCCTCTGCAAAGATATCACAAAAGGCCTTGTCAAATGCCTGGTCTAAGTAACCACAACTCTAACAAAACAAGCAACAGATACTGTGTAAGCACCAGGCACTGTGTTTAAGAACAAAGAGCATCAATTTACATATTAAAGTTCATTCAGTCTTCACAACAACTCCTACAGCTACTGTATTTTTCTAATCTGTTAATCCAGTTATACCATCGTTTTGCCACATATTTTTGTCAAGTGGATTAAATAAATGTTATATTTGTATGCCTTCCCTGGGAGAAAAACTGGTTAAACATTCCAGAAAAGCCTACAATTATTCAGATTTTAGCATTTTTGACACAAAACTTCCCCAATAAGTTTAATCATATAACTCCCTTTCTCAAGGATCATACATTATTCAGAGGAATAGAAATGGAAAACACTACGCTGCCCCTTTATTCTACCTTTTCCAGACCTTTTCACAAACTTTACAAGTGCTTCCCTTCTCCAGGACTTTGACTGTGATGATTTCATTTCACCTGAATGCCTCCATCATCCTCCCACATTTATGTCTATAAATTCAAGAAGTCCTTCCTACTGTAAGTGCCCCATATTCCACAAAAATTACGATTATCCTCAAGAGAGAAATTTCTCATCTGAAAAATCTAGATTTCCTCCCTAATATTCTATTATACACAGCCTTGTTGTTGTCACAGAATTTCCTCAGCTAGACCCAAAGCTCTCTAAGATCAAATGACTATCCCTTATTCACACTTTTATTCAGAATTTTATCTGTTATAATCACTTGCTCATAGTGGGTACTTAATCAAATCTGCAGATAGGTCCAGAACCTAGATCTGTTGACTTCTAAGTCGTCCCTATGAGTACTCTATAGGAGATCATTTGGGGATAAAATGGAATTTGTGTACTTCCCAATACATCTATGGGCATACAGACCCCTGAGGGTAAGAGAGTACACTTCTGAGCAGCACTGTGATCCTTCAGCAGAATGTAAGCCTTCTCTGCTTCTGAATCTGTACATAGACTTTGAGATTTGAGCTAGGAGTTTGAGAGTTGATATGTTGTTTTCATCTGACCAAAAAACAAAAAACAAACAAACAAACAAAAAACAGAAAAAACAAAACAAAACAAATAAAAACAAAACATCAAAAACCACCCAATGAGCAGTGATGGGAAATATCACATTTTCTGAGCCAGGCCCTTGACATGAAAATGAGTGGGCCAAAAAGTAGGGGTGCTTGGTGTTGGGTCATCTCCCCCACCTCCACGGATAGACTGAGCACTCTGGTCCCAAGATCACTCATGAGCATTATTACAGTCACTCTACAGAGGTTATTTTAGCTACAAGAGTCACAAGCCCAGAGATTGAAGAGTAATCACATCCATGAGCTCTTTTAATAATAAATTGCTTGCATTTCAGCTGAGAGTGGTTGGATTGGCCTCATTTGAGATTTAGCAAACATCTCAAACTGGTTTTCAAATGCTTTTGATCTTCTATAACCCAAGTATGTTTAGCTAAGCACTATCCCCTTAATTTTTAAAACCCACATGTACTTTATAGGAAATGTTGCTCACATTGTTTTGATTCATTTACATGTTAAATCATCAAAATATTATTTGGGGAGAGTGTTTTGATGTCCAAGAAAGCTTTTCAAGCATTTTTATAAGCTGTTTTTCTTAAAAACAGGAAGCTTCATTTTGCCAAGAATAAACAAACTAAAAGCTCCAGAGGCAGGAGGTTGCTTAAAAACTCCAAAGCCACAAGGTTGAGTGGGTTCTAAACTTGGCACCACACCTTTCCCCATCCTTTTGTTTAATGTGGTTCCCTGTCTTCCTCCCAAAACCAAACCCCTAAAGCCAGGCTAGGATGAGGAGTAAAACAGCAAACAGGAAGAGAATATAAGCAATGAATGGAGGTGACACTTAAGCCACACGTTAGTCCCCAGGCTTCCTTCAGAGAAGCAGTAACATTATGCATTGGGAAACTGAGGCACTGATGAACTGATGAACACTGATGAAGTGTTCTCAAGGTTTCAGGGCAAGTTCTCATCTAAGCCAAGGAACCAAGACAGCATGTTGCCTACCTGCCCTTACCCTCAGCCATCAGCCCTCCCAATTACACGGGACATACACTTTATGTCCTCCGTTTGAAAGATGAGTCTGTTTCAAATCCTAGATCAGCTGTAAATCACCGAGGTTTGCTGTTTCCAAAAGCCAGAAAGCACCTCATCATGTGTTTTCAACTCTGCCAAAGAAAAGGGATCTTTCCAGTTTTTATTTTGTTCAGGTCCCAGAAAAGTTTGCAATGATGTGTATGTTTGAGGGGGAGGCAAAGGGGGGGACATAGCAATGTGGGTGGGCAACACTGAGCAACCCTGCACCATACCACAGGAAAAATGTTGTTGACTTCACTCATAGTCTTTCTTGAGTATTGGCAGATTCCTTTGCCTGGTGCTTGGGTTCCCAGAGGTAGACATCTCTGAAATTTAGGTCCACTTCCAAGTATTCTGAACAAAATGCAAAGCACTCGCTGGCTTGCATGTCTGAAGCAGCTGGTGCCAGAAACCTATCTGCATTTTTCCGCTTTTATATCCTAATTCTGAACTTAGTTTTCATTTTACATTTGGCCCTAAAATCCTTGGAAAGGGGGAAGGCAGGAGCCAACAAAAAAGCTATTCAGCCCAAGTTAACCCACATTTAAAATGTGAAATAATCACTTTGAGAAAGATTTTAGATTCGCATTGCATGGCATTTCTAAGTAATATGACCATGAAGCTGAAAAACAATATTTTCTTCATCCCATTCTTCACTCCAAATCAAATTAACACTAAATTCTATCTTTTTTTAAAGAAAGTCATAAGACACATAATTTATCTCTCCTCTCAACCTGTCTCTGAGCCAGTCAAAAATTCCACCACTTTTAAAATGATCAAATATGCATATGGAATTTTCATTAGAAATTTAAGGGACATGGTTATACTCTAGTTCAGTTGCTAGAGCATGCTTTCCACCTGTTGTGACATATAACAAACTCAGTCTGCCCCCAGTACTAAAATTATTGGGTTATTTATACCCTAACTTCTTGAATAATCTAGAGGCAAGATAGCAGGATGCAAATGTATTTTGCTTTTTGTAGGGTTTTTTTTTTTTTCAAACAGGAAATGTATGATCTTTTCTTCAAATGTATGTGAGAACTAAGGGCAAAACTGAATGCTACCCCATATTAAGAAAAGACTGAAGATTTTTTTTTAAAGCAACAAAAATACCTCTGAAAGGGATGAAGATTTTATTCCCTTTATCTTATTTTTCTTCCCTCCCTTTTAACAGAGCATAATCTTCTAAGTTAAGGCTATTTCTGTATTGGAAAAGTAATAACTCAACAGTTCACCAGGCATGTGCAGAGGGAGAATTGCAATCTGGGGAGACTCGGTTCATAAAAAACCTGCAGTTTGGCAGAGTGAAAGCAGACGGAGGCCATGTACAGGGGGTGGAAAGCCTGCGGAAGCATGAGCCGTAATCAGTTGAATGAGGATCTGCACAGAAGGAGTTTGCACCACCAAAGTCTATCTAGAAGCAAAGTAAACAAACGAACTAGCAATACAATGTACGAAACAAAAAACCCAAAGCTGCTGATGTGGACCAACACCTGATAATCACAATGTTTCCCTCCGGCTCACAGCTGATTCCCAGGTTTCCTTCCCAGTGATTTGCATTTTTTAAATTAAATATCTACATGTTTAAAGTGTCTACTGTCTGTGCAGATCTGAACTATGGAGGTCAAGGTGGGCAGGAGGGATGGTCAATCCTGCAGTAGCATTTTCAAGATTCAGATTAGCTAAATCTAGGGAAGGGAAGGAATGTGCTTTGAATAAATGTGGTGTTTTGAAGTCATAAATTGAAGTATTAATGCAAGTCCTCATTTTAACTTACAGGCAGACCAAATCACATACACATTGTTTTCCTTGTTAATTCATACGGCTGTTCTTTCCCATCCGACTGAAAGCATTCTGTGTAGGGATAGGAAGACAATTCTTTTCTCCTCTTCCTGATAATCGTCTACAGCAGACAGATCACCTCAAAAAGTACTTCATTATCTTCCCCTCAGAGCCAGTTTTTCCTCAAACTTCACTCCTTGCTCTTTATTTCCTCCAACAGCTCTTTTGCCCTTTCAGCTGTGACGGCTGACATCCTAGCTCAGCGCCAGTCACCTCCATCCTCACCTCTTGTTTCCTGACTGGGATCCCTAGTTCTATTCTTTGCTCCAGCCAGTCAAACTGAAATATCCAAATCCAGCATTTATGATGTCTCTTTGCATGATTAATATAGAGCTTTGCGTGTAGTAAATACTTCACAAATATGGGTTCTTTTTTTTAATATAGATTTTATCTATTCATGACAGACAGAGAGAGAGAGAGAGAGGCAGAGACATAGGCAGAGGGAGAAGTAGGCTCCTCAAGGGGAGCCCAAAGTGGGACTTGATCCCAGGACCCTGGGATCACACCTTGAGCCAAAGGCAGATGCTCAACCAATTGAGCCACCCAGGTGTCCCACAAATACGTGTTCTATAAATGACCACCAATCGTCAACTCAGGAGCCTTTAATAACTACCCCACTGCCCAGTAAGGAAAGTCCAAAACCCTTCAACTAGGATTATTAGATGCCTTTAATTCTATGTCTCCTGACTTTTAAATTTCATGTCCCACTGTTCCTTCCTTTGAAAACACCACTCCAGGCAAGTTAGTTATTCATTGTTTATAAACAAATCATCCACAATTTGCTTTCCATATCTCACTTCACCCAAAGCCCTATGTCTAAAAGTCCTTCACGTTTTCTTTTCCTGCCTCAGTCCTACCCTTGTCATCTGTCTGAGGCTGAAAGACTTCCTCTCTGGACTATTGCATTAAATTCTCACTTGTCACATGACCTGCTGTGATGCTGTCTGTTGTTTCTCAATCTATGCTGAAATGAAGAGGACATTGAGAATTCATGCTGTATAATTATATTTTTATGAATTATATATGCTGTCTACATATATCACTTCATGTAAGAAACATAATCTTTGCCAGAAACAAGCTACAAATTAATATTTCAGGAGGATCTAATAAGTGTCAGGTTCTCGGCTGGGTGCTTTAGGCTAGCATCACACATCATTCTCACCTTAACCCTAAGGGAATAAATATTGCACCCATTTAATAATCCAGGCATCTGAGCTTTAACAAACTTGGGAAAATTGCCAAGAATCGCAGAGTAGTATATGCCACTACCCAAATTCAATCAAGGAATTATAGAGATAATTAAATAAAATAATGCACACATCTGGAATGGAGTAGACCCTTAATACCTGTTAAGTAATATTAATGTGCCTAGAGAATATTTTGTGTGATATACTTTATTTTCTCCAGAGAAAAGGCAGGGTGGTAGCCAAAGTACCTGAAAGTCTTTCTGGATTGTTTCCCCAGAGGTTTAAACTCTTAGGAGATCTCAGATGGTTTGGGTAGATAAATAGAAAATGTGTGGAGAGAGACAGAATATATGGTGGAGCAAGGGGGACCTGTAGATTTCCTCTTCCACGCCTTCCCCAGTAGAGAGAGATACCTGAGCTGAAGCAGACATGCATGAGAAGATCTGAAAGGATGATGGGAGAGATTTGGTGAATTGAGGCCCTGGGAAGACTAAGGAGCAGCCTTCTAGGCACTGGAAAAGTCTATTAGACACCTAAAAATGAATAATCCACAAATTAGTGCCTGGTCTCTCCTACCAACTTGCTCTTCCCATGGCTCCTCTTTTGAAAAAAAAAAAAAAATCTTTGGAGTCCTCTTTGCCCTCTTCTGTAGCTCCTATCCCACATCCAGTCAGTCAGATTATCTTTTCCACTTTACTTTCAGAATCTCACTAGATTTTTGCCAACTCCAAATAGTGGTTTAAGCCTGAATGATTACAACAACCTCCTCTGTTTCTTCCTTGAATTATTTCAGCAGTGTCTGAAGTGGCTTCCTTGCTTCTGCCCTTGTCTCCGTTCAACTTATTCTCAGCCCAGCAGCCAGAGCAAGTCTTAAAACATAAATCAAACTGCATCCTCCGTCCAGTGCCTGCCTCATCACTCTGAGGAAAAGCTTGTATAATGGCCCACAAGGTTTTATGTGATCTGAATCCACATTGCCTCTGCAAATTCATCTTTTAATAGCCACCCACCTCACTGTCCTCCAGCCACTTGGTCTCCTCACTATTCCACAAACACACCAATGTGCTCCTACCTCTGGTCCTTTGCCCTTGCCCCCTTTACCTGGAATTTTCTTTCCCCCAGACATACAGATAACTGACTTCTTACTTTACCCAGGTGTTGCTTTGTAAAAGGGTCCTTTGTATACAACTTATTTAAAATAGTTATTCCTTCCCACAACCATTGCTAAGGTAGTCATACAAAAAAAAAAAAGTATCATACTGTGATACTTTTAAGAATGAACTAACATTAACTACCCCACAGTTACCCTATTGTTGCTCTCCGCTTCCTTGACCAGTATCACCAGCATATTAAGCACTTATTTTCTGGTTTTCTAGTTCCTACCTTTACATTACAAGCTCTATGAGGATGAAGGTTTATTTTATTCATGCTCTACCCTTATAAGTTATGTAATAGCCACTTACTAAATATTTATTGAATGAATGAATGAATAAATAAGTGAATTAGTACTAAGTTCTAGAGAAGAAAGGTTTAGTGGACAGATAGGATAATACATAACCTGAAAAAGGATTCTCAAAGAATAACACTGAAAAAGTGAGCAGCTAAGAGTCTAAGGAGGCCATATAATGAAGGACAATCAGTATCTGTGGGAGAGTAAAGACCACAGATTATCTCATGATCTCCCTATGGAGAGTGGAGTTAGTGGGAGTTCAGACTTCTCCCCTTGAACCTGAGTATGATGGACATTTTGAGATGGCACCCAATTTTCTCCACTTCTTGGTTCTTGTTCTGTGTGTAATCCCTTCCTCTTGGATGTGGGCAGGACCTGTGACTTGCTTCTAACCATTAGAATGAAGCAAAAGTGATTGTGTTACATAGGATTGTAGCATTGGTCTTGCTAGCAGACTCTCTCCCTCACTGGCTTTGATGAAGTAAGCAGCCTTGTTGGGGAGACTCATGTGGCAGGGAAGTGAGGATGGCATCCAGCCAACAACCAGCAAGAAACTCAGTCCATCAATCCAACAGCCCATAAGGACCTAAATTCTGCCAACAACCCTATGAACTTGGAAACAGCTCCTTCTCTAGTTAGGCTTTCAGATGAGAACTCAGCCTTGGCTGACACCTTGATTGCAGACTTGTGGAGGACTTGGCTAAGCCATGCTTGGACTCTTGACCCACAGAAACTGTGGGATAATAAATATATGTTGTTTTAAGCCACTAAATTTGTGGTAATATTGCTATGCAGCATTAGAGAACTAATATATTAGGTGAGCTCTGTGACTATTCTGATGAATAGAATATGGAAATGATTCCATGCCAGCTTCTCAGCCCAGACCTTAAGGATCTGGCAGCTTCTACTTTTTGCCTCTAGGAACACTGTCTCTGTGAACCCTGCGCCACCATGGAGAAGTCTGACCCCATTGAGATTGTTATGCTACAGAAGCTGTGTGGTGATACTCTGCTTAATTGTTTCTGTTCAATCCAGTCTTTAAGCCATCCCTGACAAAACGCCAGGCATGTAACTGAAGCCATCTTGTATACCCTTCTGCTACATGAATACCATGAAGTGGTCCTAGCCACAACAGTTAATTTGCTATGCCAACTTGACTAGGCCACAGAGTGCCCAGACATTTAATAAAACACATGTGTTGGGTGTTTCTGGATAAGACTTACATTTGACTCCATAGACTGAGAATAGCATTGTCCTCCCCCGTGTGGATGGGCTTCATCTAACACTGAAGTCCTGAATACAACAAAAAGGATGAATGAGAAAGAATTCACTCTTTCTACCTATCTTTGAGCTAGAACAACAATCTTCTGCCTTTGGATTTGACTGGAACTTACAACATTGGCTTTCCTGGTTCGTAGGCTTTTATACTCAGACTAGAGCTATAACATTGTCTCTGCCAGGTCTCCATCTTGCCAACTATGTATCTTGGGACTTTTTGGCCTCCATAACCATGTTAGCCAATGCATAATAAGTCTCTCAATAGATGATGGATAGATAGATAGATAGATAGATAGATAGATAGATAGATAGATCCTATTATTTCTGGAACCCAGACTAATATAGTAGATAATCCCACATGAAACAGAAAAATCTCTCAAATAAGCCCTTTCTAAATCCCCAACAAACAAAACCATGATATATAATTAAATGGTTGTCATTTTATTTTTTTAAAGATTTTATTTATTTATTCATGAGAGACATACACAGAGAGAGAGAGAGAGAGTGGCAGAGACATAGGCAGAGAAAGAAGCAAGCTTCAGGCAGGGAGCCTGATGTGGGACTTGATCCCGGGACTCCAGGATCACACCTTGGGCTGAAGGCAAACGCTCAACCACTGAGCCACCCAAGTGTCCCAAGAAGATCCTAGATTGATGGAACAACTTCTTCATGGATTGAGTGATGAATAAAGAAATAAAAGGAATGATGGATTAAACATCACCGTAGAAAAGGTAGGAATCGTAGAAAATAACCCAATTTTTATTTTTTAAAAATATTTTTATTTACTTATTCATGAGACAGCGAGGAAGAAAAAAAAAAAAAAACACAGGCAGAGAGAGAGAGAAGCAGGCTTCACGCAGGAAGCCCGACGCAGGACTCGATCCCAGGTCTTCAGGAGCATGCATTGGGCGGAAGGCAGGCACTAAACCGCTGAGCCATCCAGGGATTCCTTAACCCAATTTTTAATATTTGTTAGGTACTTGAAATTGTGGATTGAGATATATTGAATCTATAATATTATTATCACTATTTTTTTTATCATCACTATTTTTACTTTAAGTTCAATACTTGAAAGTGACAACTTGTTCGTTCCATATAATTAATTACTAGAACAGGGCACTAAATACTACCTGCCTATAAAAATGTTTGCTGCTAATAATGGTAGCATGTGGAGTCTCCCATGGGGCAGAATTACTACCTTCTCCTTAGAGGGAAGGAAGGAGGGTTTGTTATCTTTATAGCAAGATGTGTATCTGATATTTGTTTTCCCTTCTTTTATGATGGAAAGAGCCTTGGTCTTTGGAGGTTTCATCTAACAGAACTACCATACTAGCCCTTGTTACAGGTCTCTATTTTCTTTTATATTTGACATTTTTAATTTTAGGCAGCAAGCTACAGAAACAAACAGACGAAAAAACAGTAACAACAAAAACCAAAATGTGAAATAGACTTGTCAAATTATGTAAATTCATCCTTTCCATGGAGGTGGATGATAGACCATACAGGCTATGCTCAAGGAGTCCTCATCCCTCCCAAGATTTCTGTGCCGAAGTTCTCACCATGATTTATGCCCATCACCTTCTGATCCTCACTGTAAGACTCTCTGGTGGAAGCCCTAGTTTTTGTCCAAACCAAAAGGAGAAAGTACCAGATCTCTTCTTCAAGACTCCTGTGAATCTGGCCAATTCAAAAGCGATTCTCTTCCACCAGCTCTGTTGGCCTATTACATGCAGAAGCTAATTAGGTACAGACATGTGGGTTAGTTCATGATAAAAGTAAAAAAGAGTGGGGGCCCATTTAAGCCCTCTGTGATATTCCCTGAATTCTGACTATGAGTTTAGGTTTAGAAAGTTGAATTCAAAGTGCCTGCTGGAAATCCCAGTGAAATTTTCATGAGGCCTTGTGATATACTAGGTACTATGGACTGAATGTGCCCCCCTCCCCATATCATGTGTTGAAACTTAATCCCCAAAGTGATGGTATTGGAGGTGAAGCCTTTGGGAAGTGATTAGGTCATGAGATTGGAGCCCCCGTGATGGGATTTGCAATGTTATGGAGAAACACAAGAGAGCTTGCTTCCTCTCTCTGTCTCTCCCCACCATGTAAGGATACAGCAAAGGTGTCCATCTATAAGCCAGGGGGCAGACCCTTACCAGACATGAGATTTGCAGGCACTTTGATCTTGGACTTCCCAGCTTCCAGAACAGTGGGAAATTTCTGTTGGCTAAGCCATGCAGTCTATGGAATTTGTAATAGCAGCCTGAACTGACTGAGATACTAGGTAAAGCCCACTTGAGAGATCTCAGGTAAAGCTATGAATTTGAGAGACTTCACGATCATCAAAGTCATGGATTCATCTAAGGGAAGTACAGTATAAAGAGAGATGAAAAGGGGACCCATTATTTGGCCTTGAGAAATTCCAAAGTTTGGAGATCTGACAGAGGCCACTCGGCTGAAACAGGGCGCCAAGAATGAGCAACCAGAACAGGAGGGACAATAAGAGAGCAATGAGTCATAGAAAACAGAGGAGGGGAGTGTCTCAAGAAAGGGCATGTTCCACCATGTTAACAGTGTCAAAGGATGTGGAGACATCAAGTAATGAAAGGAATTAAAAATGTGCATCAGATTTCATAACACAAGGAATAGGGGTGCTTTTACCAAGCGTTGGTTCAAAGAACCTGAAAAGAACGAGAAGAAATGATAAATTTAAACAACTCCAAGTATGTCACTGTCCTGAAATTCATGCCTGAGATGGGCTATGATGGGAGCCAGGCTAGGAATCACAGTCAGAGAAGACAGAGAGTGTTGTTAAAACTGCAGCTGGAAGTTTGGCATCTCATTCATCTTTTTTCGTTTCCAATTACTTGCATATTTAACCACCTCAAACACTGTGGCGTGCATTAATTTTATCCAAAATTTTCCTAAGTTTGGAACTTTAGATAGAATGACTTGGGTACATTTTCTTTTAAAATGTAATTTAATTATTTTCCTATTTCTAGTTGGGTAAACAATTTTAAGGGGTTTGTTTTTTTCTCAATTTCTCCTTTTAAGCTCTTTTATTTCCTCACCATCTCAATAAACATCCTCGTGTTTATGATTAGGGGAATGATTCACTCCTCCAGTAGAGTAGGTGCAGAAAGATTTTACATTGTTTTTCTCTACACAGAACTAAAAAACTAACAAGTTTCAGGACAAATGGTCAACAGAGAAAGAAAATTCATGAAACCAGTAGTATCCACAGGCATGCAAGTCATTTGAATAAGAGAATCATCAGTCAGAATAAATCAAGAAAACGATCCTGAATAAGAATAGCATTTTCATCCTCAAATAAAATGAACAGCTTAAGCTTTCATGGTATATGGCTCCAAATATTGAGGTTAATGAGCCTAACAGATAGGTTCTAATGTCTTCTTTTTCCAATGAAATTAACATATGCAAATCTATGTAGTATCAAATGTATTTCCATTGAAGTTCTAATAGAAGTTGTATTTATTTTAAAACGATAATGATAATGGGCCCAAGTCTCTACTTCGAGCTCTTCAAAGTAAGCATATCAATAATGTAAGACTATATGAAAACAAAAAAAGAAAATTGTTCATAGGCAGAGAAAACCATGCCATGCTAGTAACAACATGTTCATGAATAATGATAGACCAACACTATCACTTTTTCAAAGGGGCATCATCATAATGGTACTAACAGTGAGAGGAGAAAGGGGTTGGTCTGCTGCCGAGGCTTGCCTGGAGAGGAGTCCAGGAAGGGCAGAAACCAGCTTTTCAAGATGTTGCCGATTCAGCACCAATCCAGGGGGTAACAATACAAATAGCTAAGATCTGAGCTCCATGTCAGAAGCACAGGATTCCATCTGGACCACGGAAGGAACTGGTGATCTTTTACTGTATCTACGTGCCATCAGAAAAAAAAAAAAAAAAAAAGAGTTCCAAAAACACATTCCATGAGGTTAGGCAGGAGTGCATAGAGTCAGAATAGAGTCAGATGACAAATGTCATTTGGAGTCAGAATAGTCAGAATAAGCCACTGGAGTCCATCTAGTTTTCAGTACCCAATAATTCACAGAAGTTATGTTTTGGGGTGACTGCCCAACTCTCTGCTATTGCTTTCCCTAAGGAAAAAAAAAAGTCCTGCAGAAGGAGTGGGTCTCTGTTCATGCTGGAATCCTATGATCCATTCAGCTGTTTCTGATTGGTCTAAGGGGCGAGATTTTACATGGTGAAAACTGATGGGATTCTCATGTTGAAGAATTCAGTCTAGGGACACAGAAATTGTAGGCAGATAAAGTAGATGCTTAGAATGAGAGACTATATAGAAGGAAGACTTAGCACTGCCACTTTGGCCATTTGTTCTGATGAGCGTAAGAGACATTCTTTCTGCAAAATGAAGCAATGGTATAGACATACACAGAGAGAGGAAAAAAAAAAAAACTAGAAAACATGTGGCCACAAAGAGAGATGCAAAAGACTCCTGATGGCTTTCTTATTGCAGGTCCATGTTCAATGAGGTTTTATATTCCATGAGATATGATTATAATTTTCATTATATCTCTTTCTCTCTCTATTTAAGCTCTGATTAGAACACTAGCTTGTGAAATAATACAAGGTATTCAACAACAAAAACAGTAATAGCTAACTCTTATTTTATGTTTATTACATCCCTGACACCATCTTAAGCATTTACGTGATTTTTTTCAATTAGCTCTCAAGCAGAATTAAGAGGTAGATACCATTATTTTTTCCCATTTATAGACAAGAAAGCTGTGACATTGGTCCAAATGGTTTGGGAGCTAGGTCTCAGTGCAAGTAGCAACCACCCTTGATCACCAGCTGTGTCCCTGTGTGAATCTGATCAAGTCCCACTTATGCCTATAATATGTGGATAATAATACCGGCTTTGTGTGTGTAGATTATACATGATGACTTATTTTATTTATTTATTTATTTATTTATTTATTTATTTATTTATTTATTTAAAAGATTTTGTTTATTTATTCATGAGAGACACAGAGAGAGAGAGAGGCAGAGACACAGGCAGGGGAGAAGCAGGCTCCATGCGGGGAGCCCGATGTGGGACTCGATCCTAGGACTCCAGGATCACTCCCTGGGCTGAAGGCAGGCGCTAAACCTCTGAGGCACCCAGGGATCCCCTACATGATGACATATTTAAAGACATTTGGTAAACTTTAGAATTTCTATGTGCGAAGATTTGGTTTTGCTTTGGTTTGATCCTTGCTTAATCTTTCGTCCATTCTGATCATTCATCCATTAACCCATCCATCCAAAAAAATTTACAAATAGTTGTTGAGCACAAGATTCAAACTATATTGTGATATGGTGTATACACTCATGAAGCACTTATCGGAGGTTCATATAATGGAGAAAAGCAATGGTCTACCACCACTATGACCTCTCCCTTGGCTTTAAGACGATGGTGATGGTGAAGAAGAAGAAAAATATACTTAACCACCCAATATGAGTTATAACAAAGTAGGTCCCATTTATCAAATCACCGTTAAAATTGTTGACATTTAAATTCTGTAAGGATATGACAAATGTGTAAAATTACTAACTTCTAAATTGATACCAAAATATTATTCCTCTAGTACACAAGAATTAATTAATGTGAAACTACCTAATTGAAGAGATAATAACTGACCTTATTTTAATGTCTAAGTTTTAGCATTCTTAATAGCTGTTCTTCCAGAGTAAAATATTATACTGGAATATATTTCTTCTTTGTGAGTTTATACTTTATCTTTCTAAAAATTGTTTGAAAAGTATATAATCTAAACAGAAGGATAGATTGGCTTGATGACTATTTGGAAATCCTAATATATCATTCTAGGGATGAAAGGCCTCCTGACCCTAAACCCAGTATCTCAGATCCTTGAGCAATACTAGATAAACACTAAAAATCTTTTCTCCTTTGGAACCACTGACTCTATGTCCTATGCTGCTCATATCCTTTCTGACAACACATTTTTTTTTGTATATTTTCAATTTGGTTCACTCAGTTTTAGTTCAGCTAGTTAAGACCAAATTCTGATCTTGCATCCTTATAAGCATATCAGGAACCTAACCTAGTCTCCCTCATTTGAACTTGGTGGTTTGCAGGTGTCCACCACACATTTACAATATCCTGAATTACCACTATGACTCCACAAATGCATCATTTAGTAGTTTGTAACCCAGGCAAAATTATCTTTGTCTTTGACCCATCAATAAGTATATCAATGAGGGTGTTTTCAGGTACAAGGGAAGGAAAAGCCAACTCAAACTAGTTTAAACAAAAAAGAGAACTCATTGGGGCACCTGAGTAACTCAGTTGGCTAAGCATCTTCCTTTGGCTCAGGTCCTGCTCAGCAGGGAGCCTACTGCTTCCTCTCTCTCTCTCTCTCTCTCTCTCTCTCTGCTTGCTGCTCCCCCTGCTTGGGCTCTATATATAGAATATTTTTTTTTTAAATGAACTTACTATTTCTTGCAGTCTCTGGTCTAAGTTTTCAAGCAGTTTGTTCAAGGCATTGACCATTTTTTTCCTGTCATTATTCTCACTCTTTTGCTTCTCAATGATCTGGCTTAACCCTCAGACTATCTTTCTCCAAGGTTAGCAAAATGGCAACAGTGGTTCTGGGCTTCATATCTACAAAGCATGTGATCCAGAGCAATTCTCCACCAAACAAAAGCCTCCTACATTCGATGTTAAGTCGGATTGGCTTGAGCTTGGATTTCTGAACATTCCTGAGCCAAATATTGATCATTGTGGCCCCAAAGGGGTTGAGACTATCTTGGTGAGTTTGCCTTAACTGAAGCTTACCCTTGAAAGAGGATGTGGTGGTCAAGCCCACAGAAAATACGTGGGCACTACATGATGGCGGAAGCCAAGGTAATGGTTACTGAGGAGACAACTTCAGTCTTCCCTTTGCTTACATAGCATCCATTCATCCTCTGTTTCTGAACCTGTGCTTTCAGAAATTCTCAGTTACATAAACTGCACGAAGTCCCTCCATAAATAGACAAGCAATATCCTCACCTAGTTAGTGAATCCAACTCTGAGTCTAGGATCCAGGTATGTTGCTCACCATTCTGAAACGATTCCTGAAGTATTTCGGATCCTCTTATACAACATTTCATATGCATTCAACCTTTCTTGTCTTTTTTTTTTTTTTTTTTTGTCCTTCTACCATCATGTCATACTATAAGTAGGATTTCATAACTGTCATGCAGGTGCAACCTGGCACTTCTTCCTCTCCTCTCCTGCCCTGTGGCTTCCCTGTTGATGCTTAGGTCCTGGGATACCATGAGTCTACTTGGTACCCATGTATGCAAAACTCAGAATGCAAAAACGCTGAATTCCAAAGGATAAACTTTTGACTGTTGGGAGATAAAAGCTAATGGAAAATTTTCCCATCGTGTACTCTACTCCTCTTCCTCACCTGTGTATACTTAGGAGACAGACTTTATATGATTTCCCAAGGGATGACCCTATAAGATAAAATAAACACATGCACTTAGCAGCAACCAGCTCATTACTATAACCATTTATTGTCTCTCTCCCCTTACCTGATTTACCCCCTTTGCCTCTCAACCCTGTACCCATGGTTTGCACATCATAATAAAGTAATAGTACATAAGCCTTTGTTTCAGGTTCTCTATTCTGGGGATCATGGGCCACGACAACATATAATGGCACTTCCTTTAGCAAAAGTTAGTCGAGAACTGTATAAATAAAACAAAACTTCCATTTGGAAAAGAGGGCAGTGAGAAACATGCAGAAATCACTGGTACATGGCACATATCATAATCTTCTGGCCATAAATAACAAGGACAACCTGCCCTGGCAATGGAAGGCATTCCTTGGTCAACTAATCAGAACACTCCTGGTTCTAACCTATGAATGGATTTCCCTTGTCCATTGTCTTCCATGGAGATAGACTTTGGAAAGGATACAATTTCTGGGGCCTGACCACTTGAGTAGCCCACTTCCTGTTGATGTGATTCCTGGATCTTTGGGATTATCTTAGGGTTTGAGAAATACAGGCTTTTTTGGCGAGTCATTGGGGTTTTTTGGCAGTACAACTCACTTAAAAATGTAGTAGGCTGCTGGTCTATTTGCTTTGGGTCTATGTGCTTGTGATCAATTCCATGCACCAGCACCAAAAGCAACTTCCTTGTCAGTTCATGGCTATATGAACCTGGGAAATTTTATCTTCTAGAAACATATCTCTTTGGTCTTTTCATCTCACAGGCCATTGTTTAATGGCTGCAACCATATTCCTGGCTTATTCCTCAAGGCAATTTGAACATTACTTTTATGGATGGACCCCCTAATAATATATCTTATATTTCCACTACTCCATATCTATGTCTTCACAGTATGACTCTTCCCTTTGTCTGGCAAAGAATATGTAGCAGGATGAGCTTGGAAGAAACCTAGTCTCACTCCTATTTCTTCCTGAATTCACCCAACTTTCTGCTTCTCTTGTCACCAACCTTGACTTGAGATAGAGACTGGCATTTCTGTCCCTGAAAGATTCCAGATTAGATTGGTGGCCTCTCTGGCAATATGTCTTCTTGGCTCTTCTTTCTCTTTTACATTCCATATCAAATACATAAGGCAACTGTCAGCTCTACCCTAAGGACATGTCTCAAATTGGAAAACTTCTCACCCCATCCATCACCAGCCCTAAGATGGTCCAATCATTCCACCACTAGCTTCTCTGTAGATATCATAATAGTCTCCCGATGTAATTTTACATACAGTATTTATGTGACTGGTCTACTTTCTGTTCCTTGGTCACTGTACATAGAACTCACACCAATCACCTAGCTTGTTATTCCTTGAAATACCAGGCATGCTTCTGCCTTAGGAAATGTCTATTTGCTGAAATCTCTGCCCAGGAACTTTTCCTCTTATGTCTTGATCATCCTGTCTATAAATAACAGCACATGCTATTTTCTATCCCCTTATTTTGCTTTATTCTCAAAAACAATTTGTTACTACTTAACTTCTCCTTTCCAATAGCATATCTCCATGAATTAGAAAGTAAGATCCATGAAGGCAGGGGCTTGTCAGCCACACTGCCCCTGGCCCCTGATGAGCACAGTGCTTGGCAGAGTAAACATTGAATAAATACTCTTTCAGATGTGCTACCTTCAGCCTAGGCTTGTCTCTTTCGTATAAGATCTTCCTGCATGCCATGCCGGAAGAGTCTATCAAGTCCCCTGATGTTACAACTTCATTAAATCTGAGTAACAACACATAAAAGTGACAACCCTAAGCCCTTATCTTGCTTGCACATGAGAAAGCTTACCAACTTCCTACTCTGGCATGGTAGGGGCCAGGGCAGAGTCAGCAGGGAGGTGTGGGGGGAAAGCCTTGCCGATCTCCTACTTATTTCCTCCATTCAGCAAACTCCACATTAAAATGTGGATGAGTAACCACTTCTGGTACCAAAAGATGGATGTGCTGGAATGTCTTGGGATGCAAGCTTATGAAGCACAATTCACCCTGGCTTGAACAATGAGGGGAATTCATTTATGGAAATCTTACTAAAGCAAAGCAAAGCAAAAATATCCAGAGATATGTTAGTTCTAGAAATGATTTGACCCAAGTTCTGCTCTATTCCTCTCATGATGTGTCGATGCCACGCTCCCCTATGTCAGACTTTCACTTCAGGCTGGCTGTCCTCAAGTTAGCATCACAGTTGAGGCAGCTCTGGGTTCCAAATGTGCGTACTGTGCAGTCTAGTCATTTTAATCCTACCTGTAGGGGTTCTTAAAGAAACTATAATAAATTATTGATTCCACTGCACATGATACTACATGATTTGGCTACTGCTAACGCTGTGAGTAATAAGGTCCTTTGCCATCTGTCAAGCCAACTTGTTAGCTTGAAGTAAAATATCGAAACTTTCTATTACATTAAGTGAAATAAGACAGATGGAGAAAGATAAATACCATATGATATCACTTATATGTGGAATCTAAAAAACAAAACAAATGCACAAACAAAGACTAAGCAGAAACAGACCCATAAACACAGAGAACCAAGTTGTGATTGCCAGCGGGGAGGAAGGTGGAGGGATGGGCAAAATGGGGGAAAGGGAGTGGGAGGTACAGGCTTCTAGTTTTGTAATGAAGAAATCACAGATAAAAACAGCAGCAGCACAGGGAATATGGTCAATGATACTGTAATAGCCTCATATGGTGACAGATGGTGGCTACATTTCTGGTGAGCACAGCATAACATATACTTCAATTAAAAATAAATTAAAAATAAATTAAAAATAAATAAATTCTTTAAAAATCTTGAACCCTTCAAGTTGTTTAAAATCTTTTCCCTGAAGTCTCTTCCATTCTCAAGATTCCTCATCTCGACTAATCTTACCAGTTACTCAAGACAAAACCTTTGGGATCATACTTATTTCCTTATATTCTTGATCTCTCTCTCTCTCTCTCTCTCTCTCTTTCTCTCTCTCTCTCTCTCATCCTCCATCACTTGTTCTACCTTCAAAATATACAGAATCTGAGCACCTCCAAATACTTTCACAGTTACCACCTCACCCAAGACCATTATTTCCCTCACAACACATTATCCCAATAGTTTCTAACTGGCCTTCCATATCTGCTTTGTCTCCCACTATTATTTAACAATCCACCTAGAATGATCCTGTAAAACATGAGTCAGGCTAGGTTGCTCCTTTACTTTTTTAATATTCCTTTACTCTTTTAATATGAGGAATTTCCTGAGGACAGTACTATTTAAAGACTGAGTCTCTTCCCTCCTAGCTTTATTTTTATCCCTAACACTTACCACCTTCGAGGTACTTGGGTGGCTCCGTGGTTGAGTGTCTGCCTTTGGCTCAGGTCAGGATCCCGGGGTCCTTGGAGCAAGTCCCGCATCGGGCTCCCTGCATGGAGCCTGCTTCTCCCTTTGCCTGTGTCTCTGCCTCTCTCTTGTGTCTCTCATGAAAAAGTAAATAAAACCTTTTTTTTTAATGTAAAAATAAAAACACTTAAGGCCTTCAAACCTACCAAATAATTTCATTATTATTGGTTTTATTATTTTTAATTTTCAATCTTTTACAAAAAGACAATAAGCTTCATGAGGGTAGGATCCATGTGTATTTGTTCACTGCAATAGCCTTAGCACTTAGACCAAGATCTGACACATAAAATGTTTATATAAATAAATATAGATATTTATATTTATACACGTAGATATTCATTCATACATATATGGTATGGATTATAGTATTGAAGTCAAGAGAAGAGGGGATTTCAAGTAAGAGGGATCCATATCATCAAAGATTTCAGAGAACTAAAGGGTGCCTGGCTGGTTCAGTCAGAAGAGCATGCATATCTTGATCTCAGGGTTGTGAGTTTGAATTCCACATCAGGTGTACAGATTACTTAAAAAATAAAATTTAAAAACAATAAAATAAAATAAAATTTTAAAGAAAGATACCTTAAAAAAAGATTTTAGAGAACTCAGATATGATAGACTGATACATGTTTCAAAGGAAAATATAGGAACGCCTGGGTGGCTCAGTAGTTGAGCATCTGCCTACGGCTCAGGTTCTGATCCTGGGGTCCTGGGATTGAGTCCCACATCAGGCTCCTCACAGGGAGTCTACTTCCCTATCCGCCTATGTCTCTGCCTCTCCTTCTGTGTCTCTCAGGAATAAATAAGTCAAATCTTAAATAAATAAATAAATAAATACATAAATAAATAAATACATAAATACATAAATACAAATAAATAAATAAAAACAAAGGAAAATGCAGATGACCTTATAGTGAATCTCTTCAGCAAAGTAAATGAGGACATAAAAGGAGCACATTGTCTCTTGAAGGCAAGAGAGAATGAGGTCCATGATATACAAAGAGATATTCATCTTGGCAGAAGGAGAGACATCCTTTCCATTATAATTACCAGGAGAAAGAAATGATGGAAATTAATTTTGTTAAGGCCCTGGGTTGGAGAGCAGAGGGTGATGGAGAACCCATCCTAGTACATCTACCTCCTCTGTGAAGTAGGAAATTGGGAAATTAAATTATCTTTTGAAAAGGGGAGATGATGGAGTCAGAAATTTGAGGAACATGGAGATTTAAAATGTAGGAAATGAGAAGAGAAGCTGAAGGGAAACAGGATGGCTGAATTGTTTAAGTAGCACTTCTTCTGTTGCTTTTTACTTTGTTATATTTTGTTCTCCTTTTGAAGACAGGCTATCATTTTAGATCAATTCAAATTTAATACTGGATTTTATGCATCATGAAAAACAAGACCTTGAGAGTTGAATCATGAAACTGATTTCCTGAGCACCCATGGGGCCATATGTATACGTGTGTAAAGAAGTGTAGATGAGTGCACAGTTGTACGTGTGTATGTATAGGTGGTCTTTCATATACTTAGCATTATGTCTCCCATACCCTCCTATACACACTCACAAATAGCCTTTGCTGTGCCAAATATGGACCTTCATTCATCCATCAATCAAATAAACATTTCAAGCTATTACACAGAAGTCTTTTATCATCTGCCTTGGAAACCATTCCATTTTGGCTGCCCGTACAGCAGTTTGTGCAATTATGCAATATTTCACCAAATTTTGGCCTTATTCTTACAGTCATGTGAGTGGAAATGGAGAAGATAATGAAAACTAACATGATCAAGACAAATGAAATCATTAGGTTTTTGGAAGCTGCATGCCTCTAGCCTTATATGCTTATATATGCTCATTAACAAGAATGTATGTGTGTTCAAATGTAAAGAAAGAAAAAGGAGGAGGAGGAGGAGAAGCTAAATTAAAGGATGTAAGTAAAATTCTGGAAGTATGTTCCACCTGGAATAAGGAAAGGCTATTAATGCTGATGTAAAGAGTTTCATATTCAGACTTGTAGTCAGAACAAGGAAGAGGGAAAGAAGCAGCTTGTTCTTCCTTTTGTAGACACTTTGCCTGACTACCTCACATTTCAGATCCTCCAAAACTCATCTGAGTTGCTTCTGCTACTTTCTGTTCTCCTATTTCCCAGACAAACCCTTCCAGCTACTTCACAATATCATTGAATTTCAACTTTAATGAGCGATTGTTGCCCTTGAAATAGGGAAACTCTGCAACTGGCACTTTTCAAATTTTCCCGGGAGGTTTTGTACATGTGCAAACACAGCAGGCTCGATTTAGCTGCTGAGCTTACAGGCACTGTGGCTATTTGTTTCCCAGTTTCCACCCCAGACCATGGATGAGGCCAACCCTAATTACCTGTTTCTTTCTCCTGGGAAGACCCAACCTGTAATTTGGACAGGAGCGGCCATCTAGAAGAGTTATTCTAAGCCCATCCTGATTCTGCTCCACTTATCCTCTGAATTTACTGACACTTATTATTTTGGAAGGTCAAGCAAGAAGAACTATCTCTGGAGAAGACTCTGTGTGTTTCCACTTCAGCTCCAAGTTGTTGGAACAGAATGACTAAGTGTAAGGACAAGCAACTCCCGTGGTTATAGTTCAAATTGCCATTGGTTTTACTTACATAATTCAATTAATGAAATAATTAGCATTGTTCATTCCAAATTATCTAATAAAAGAGATAATAGAAGTGGGGTGTGACTAGTTAAGATTGAAGTAACTACCCCTTGATGCACAAGGGTCTAGTGTAGCCAACAGAGACAACTATTTTTCTTGGAGGACAGAGGACAAGAAATAAGATGAGAGGAATGCATGAAACACTCATGAGCAGACAGATCCGAGTGTGTGTGGGCTGCCATTTTTTTCCTTCTCAATTTACTGACCATTATTTTCCAATCTGGGATATCTCTAAGATAGAAACAGGATGCTAAAATAGTTATGTGCAAACAGCCCATGTAAACTGGGGCTATTTCAGACAAACTATAAAATAGCGTATCCCTACCTCCTTGGCTCTGGGCCCATATATCTAGGCTTTTACCGTGTCACTGGTACATGGTAGCATGTTTCTGCCTTGTTTGAAAGAAAGAAATCTCCAGTCTGATAAACTAAATTGGATCACTTTCCAGAATCCTAAAAGGAATAGGCTTGGGACACTTGGGTAGCTCAGTGGTTGAGGGTCTGCCTTTCACTCAGGGCGTGATCCTGGAGTACCAGGATCGAGTCCCACATCTGGCTCCCTGTGTGGAACCTGCTTCTCCTGTCTCTGCCTCTCTCTCTCTCTCTGCATCTCTCTGTGTCTCTCATGAATAAATAAATAAAATCTTTTAAAATTTTTTTAAAAAATAAAGGAATAGGTTCATCTGTTCTGACAAATGTAGTATTGAATATCATAACACATTAATCGATCTATGAAGATCTGGTGATGACTATTTCAGCAAACAACTTTCACTATAATTACTTATGTATTTTACCTAAGAAACACAGGCTCAGGGACAAGTTTCCTGCATACTTCCATGTCAGCTCTTCCAGTGAGCTGTTGAAGAGAGAAGAAGCAGAGAAATGGATATTTCTCCCATGTATTTGTTCTTTGGGGAGCAAGGAAATTTTAAAAGGCAGGCAGCTAGAAATACATGCATAATATTGGACTTATTGTGATAATTTGATCAGTTGATTCAATATACATTTAATAAGCACTTGCTCTGTGTCAGGTACCCTACCAGAACTCCAAACCAAAATATGTAGACTATCATCAATATAGTCAAGTCAGGCTTGTAAATCAGCAATTATATATAGTTCAGCATGACAAGTGCCATGGCACTGGTGTGCACAGAATGTTGGAAAGCTTCTTGGGGTTGACCGAGGACAGAGAGGGTACAGCATCTCCAGCTGATGGAACTCTCAAGAATGATACTTTAAGGAGCAGAGGCAGTTAATTTGGCTGAGGAGGAAGGCCATTCCAGGGAAGAGAGTAGAATGTAGGAAGGAGTGAAAGTGGGAGGCTGTGTGATGCTCTTAGGAACCCAGCAAGAATGATGATGGAGAAGGTGCTCCAGGGAAGTACTCGTAGATAGGAGTGGAGATGTAGAATTTTTTTAAGAAAAAAAAAAAAGGAAAAGAAAAAGAAAAGAAAAAGGATTCTGACAAAACACTTTCTCTTGGCCGTGCTTCTAAATTCCTAAGGAAAGTAGGGTGAAGCTAGTAGAGTAGGGATAATAATAATTATCTCCATTTTACAGATATGAAAATTGACAGGTTTGCTAACTCTAGGAGTATATATTATTATTCCCACTTCACAGATGAGGGGACTGAGAAGCAGAGAAGCTAACTCCACTTTACACTAACAAAAGTATCTCTTGGTTAAGTAACCAGCTAATGTAATAAAAAAAAAAATTATTGGGCAAGCAGGCCATCTGTCTTGACTTTCTCTATCCTAATAAAACCTGAATAACTGAAAAATCTCTACTTCATTTGCAACGTTGAGACCCAGAATAAATATACATAGCACTCAAGTTTAAAATGCTTTACCCCCAAACTCAAACATTTTCAGCATCTCCCGCAAAAATATGACCCTGAGTTTTTAATTGTTGACTTGAAGACTTGGGATATTTCATATCTGCAGCAATTGAAAGAATGCTATTCATGTTAACCACAAGAGGCTTAAGAGAGAGAGCTAACTGCTGCATCCGCATTCTTGAAGATGTCTGATAGCAAAAGAGGCTGTTCTGTTGCCTGACAGCAGCAGGGGTCTGAGGGCCCTCTCAGGGAGCCTGCCGGCAGGGAGGTGAGTCATGGAGCAGTGCCAGAGCTTCTGAACTCATCCACCTCAGGAACGAGGAACTCAGCGCCCACAGGGAATGAGATCAGCTGCTTTTAAGGACAATCTGGTTGTCAGGCTCAATGAACACCCACATTAGACATCACTGGACATGTAAGAAAAAGGACATGTGGTTCCTATGTTGTCTCTGAGATCCTGGCTCCATTAGGAACACTTGGAGACATATTTTCCCCAAGGCCTTCCAAGGAAACGAGGAGTGCTTGTTTTCCACAAATGTGGTGAGTTTTAGGACACTATAATTTCCAAATAATATTACCCTCCCTCTGAATGTGAATTTATTCTAAGGCACCATGTTTCATGTGTCCCTCAGACATTAAAATTGTCTCCTTTAAGAAAGATGTGTTGTCTTGTTCAGATCTTTAGAGAAAAATATTTTAATGGATTATCTTACTTCCTACTGTCTTTAAAGAACTCTAGGGTTTCAGAGGTCACTTCTTCAGACATAAACCATGTATCTTAGGTTCTTTGTTTCACACGATGAATGTACTAGTGAATATTAAATGATTCCTCAAATAGTGAGACAAGTCATCGTCAGGTGGCAGAAACATATGCCCTATCAATTTTTTGATCTACACTACATCAAAAACACCTTGTTTATACAACCCGCCAAATTTTATTGTACATGATTTTAATTACTTTGTCAAAGAGATAAATGGATTGTATAGACAGAGCAAAAATTTAGGGCATCACAAATCTTGACACTTAATCCATGAAGTGACCTTTGACCTGGATTTACAGTTGTTTTTGGAGTTCTTCAAAAACAGTATAGGAAACATATATAACCACAGCTTCAGTGAGTGAATACTCTCTAATGTTATAATCAAGTTTAATAATTTTACAAAGTCTATCTTTGTGAAAATGTCATAAAACTGATCTATTATTAGCACTGGGCTGCCATTAATGCAAAATGAATAGCTTCGTTGTATACCAACTTCACAGAAAAAGAGAGAAACTAAATCTCTATATTCCCTCCTTTGTTCTCGAGAGAGAATTTAATTTGTAGGTGCGGAATCCCTGCTCTGTTCTCAGCTACCCTAATTTCCTTGACTCTGACCAGCCCCTAAGATGACTCTCACCCCACTTTTGCCCCAAGAGCATTTTTGCCAACATGTACTGAAGATCAGCCCTTGGAAAGCAGCCTGCCAACCAAATCACTGGTAGTCAAGGAATCCTCACTTGTATTCACCCTTTGAGGCTTACTTGCACTGAGTCTCAACTCACTTGGCTTTTAGAGACCAGTGGGCCTCAGATTGACAACAGCAGCTGACATAATCTAAATATTCAGATGTAGTTACTATCCCATCCATTCTACAAATCGCATTTAGTTGATTCTTATTCAGAATCTCTAATTATATATAAAAAATATCTAATTATATATAGTAATTACATACCTCCTAGTTAAGATAATTTTTTAGCTTCTTAGCAATAAAATAATATCTCATAAAGATTATTTTGAGGATGAAATTAAATCATGTTTCTTTACACATAGGATGAGGGTGAGAGTTTGCAGACCTATTTAATAGAAGGAAACTTTATGGCCTATGCTACACCAGATACATGAATTTGTGAAAAACAGTTGTTCTCACCTGAACTTATATACTTTAATAGCATCTAATGAGTATATCATTTTCTGACTTGACATGGGTACCTAGTATTTTTAATTCATTACCTTTGATTACTTGTATTTTATCTCCCTAAAATATCTTGTCAGCTGCTATTAGCATAGGACAGCGGCTGTGTCCTATGCTCTCATTCTTTCCCAAAGCATTTAACCAAGTGTCTGTTCAGAATGAGCACTCAATCAATATCATGTATCTGCTTTGCATTCACAATATCTGATTACAACAATTACCTGGGAAGGCAGGTATTCTGATCTTTTTGGAGACTCAGTGTGAGAGGTTAAGTGATTGCCTAGAGTCATATAACTTGTGGGTGGAGAAACCAGGATTCAAAAGAAGGTCTGTGTGCCTCTACCTGCCATACTTTTTAGGGACTGACAGACTCTTGTGCCCCCTAAGAAGCTCTCATCCCCAATAACCTGGACCTCCCAAGTGGAAGGAGCCTGGAACACTAAGAAATGTTTAGGAACTCCTGATTTCAAATATTGAATTTTCTTTCATCAGTATTCATATACATTCAGTATATTCACAATATGTTGTGTCCATGAATTTTCTTTATCAAGACTCTGGATGGAGTTTAATCCATCCTCATGCATCTAGCTTATGGATAGAACTAACTAAAAATTTTAAAAGTCATCAATACCATTTCTACCAATTAATCAGCAGAGCAGTGATGATGGCTATATTAAAACATCTTAAACTGCTCTGTTAAAATGTTTTAAAAATTTAGAAAGCATTTGCTTTGCATATTAACACCCCTAAAAGTGCCATCATTATTATAAATGTGTTAGAGGAGATAAATTTGAAAGTGATTAAATAGATCTTTTATTCCTCTTGAGACTCTTGCTGTTCACACTAATTGAAAGATCAAATCCATATTCTCAATGTTATGTTTATTGCTAACAACTACCATAGGATATGCCCGTTCACATGTTAGTTTAGGAACTGTATTTGTAGACACCAGTACTTTTATTCTACCCCAAAAAGCCAAGCCTCTGATTCCTTCTTTCTTATGGTTTTGACACTCATTCTTTCTTGAATCTCCATGTGCACAAACAGAATTTTTTAGAGGAAAATGCATTAGCCATGGTTTGGGATTCCTAGTGCCAAGTCAAAAACTCTGCAACGTTTTTTTTTTTCTAAACAACAGATGTGCACGATGCCATCTTTCAGCGATGGTTTGTTCACCATAAACTTATAATTATCTGCAGGTTATCAGATGTCCTCTTGGAGCAAGGCTGCCCTGGGAGCACATGCACTGGCTAATTGCTTCTGAATTCTCTGCTCACTGTTTCCTTTACCCATCTGGAGCATCTTGTGGGAGTACACAAACAAAGCTCCTGGCTTCCCAGCAAGACTGTCAACTCACCCTCTAGTCAGAGGTCACAAACTGGCCACCCGAGGGTGAATCTGGTTCCCAGATGCCTTTCCTTTGGTGAGTGTAGTATTTGAACTCGTTCAGCCCTGGCTGCACATTATTGCTTTGAAATCTGGCTACTCATGAAAATCCACTAGGAAGCTTTTAATATTCATGCCTGAAACCTGTACCGAGATATGCTAATTTAATTGGGCCTTGCCATCTGAATATGTTTCAAGCTCTCCAAAGTGATTTTCATTCTAACTGCAGTTGAGGACCAGTGCAATCTGTATGTAGGGACTGAGAGCATCGTTGAAAAGGGGCCCTGAAATAAGCAATAGGGTAAAACTAGGAAATCTGGGGATGGAGAAAGTAGTGGAAGACACCCTGGGCCAGACTAATGATAAGTGAGTAATCCCAAAGGGCCATATGGAAGAGTCAAAAGGCAGAGGCAGGCTGTTGCTCAGATCAGGTACTTAGAGGCAACATTCTATAGGTAAGATAAATCTAGAATTTCTTTAAGTGCAACTTATAATACTGAGGTAAATATAGGCAAATCTCTACCACTGGAGGCGGCACCTAGAGAGAGATCCCAGGGCAAAGTGAAATAGAGTAGGATATTTATTGAAGGTGACCAAAAGGACAGAAAATCAGAATTAGAGAGCAGAGACATGACGAAGACCCAACTGGTAAGAAAAAAAAAGCTCCAAAAGGCCAGGAATCAGCTTATTGGGTGAGGTGGTTTAGGACTGAGGCATGAAAAAAAAAAAAAAAAAAAGGACTGAGGCATGAATGATGAGGCATCATTCATTCCTCCATTTACCTAATCCCTGTGTATGTTCTAGGAATTGTTGCCGCAAGTTAAAACAATATAACTCGTGAACACCACCTTGAATCAGAATCAAGGCAACAAATCTGGTTACGGTGGTTCAGTATTGGGAGCAACAAAGATGAACAGAACTGCTGCTTCCATCAGGGGCCTTGTTCTTCTGAATGCTGTCGGTGAGACTTGTGTAATGGATGCCAGGGGTGACAGTTAATCAGGACAACCTAGCATAAGAGACAGAGGTTTGAGTTCGTGCAAAATGTTGCCTCAGGTAGCTAAATAGTGAGTCAGAAGGACGATTGTTCCATTGGAATCACCGTACCTAAGTAGACTTTAGCAATGCCATGAAGTTCTTTCTGTGAAGAATAATGGGACCTGATTGATCAGTTATTATTGTTATACGGTTGTATTCATTATCTTTTGCAGCATGACAAATTATACTAAAACTTTGCAATTTAAAGTAACATTTATTTCTGTCACAAAGTCTTTGTGGATCATGGATCTGGAAACAACTTAGGTAGACAGTTCTGGTTCAAGATACCTTCATAAGATTGAACTCAAAGATGTTGACCAGGGCTGTAGTCATCTGAGGGCTTGATGAGGGGAGAGGAGTTGCTTCCAAGCTCACTCCTGTGGCCCTGGTTGATGGCTTCTGCATCTCACCACATGAGCCTCTCCAAAGGTTGCTCACAACATGGCTGACTTCCCCTAAAGAGAGGGAGAAAGGGACAGACAGATAGGAAGAGACAGGCGAGAAGAGACAGTGAGCATGACAAAGACAGAACTTTTATAACCTAACCTCAGAATGACTGTCATTTGTGACAGGCCAACCCTAATACAAGGTGGAAAGGGTGCATGAGGATATACCAGGAAATAAGGGTCATTGAGGCCAGCTTGGAGACTGGCAGTGGGTTTTGCTGCCATCTTTATTTGTAATGTATTTGGTCTCTCAAAAACATTCCCATTGTGGGCAGCCCCGGTGGCGCAGTGGTTTAACGCTACCTGCAGCCCGGGGTGTGATCCTGGAGACCCGGGATCGAGTCCTACATCGGGCTCCCTGCATGGAGCCTGCTTCTCCCTCTGCCTGTGTCTCTGCCTCTCTCTGTGTGTGTGTCTCTATGAATAAATAAATAAAATCTTTAAAAAAAATTCCCATTGTATACATGAAGATGCTGGGATTCTGAGAGATTTGATGATTTGAACAAAGGTCACGTTGCTAGTAAATTGTTCTCAGTTGCTAGAGTTTTCCTGGTTGTGGTGACTGGGAATTCACTGGCCATCCCTAAATCTTCTACTGTTACTCAGTGGTAGTTCTTTGAGTAGCTCTTCTGCAATAAAATAAGACATGAATTGAAAGGCTTTCCCAATCTGTTTGGACCTGGTTAACATACCAGGCTTAAGGTCAATCCCTTATAAGGAAATTTCCTAGGGCAGTAAGCGATCAGCTTGATTAAATCTTTTGTTCATGTTCAATTCTACTACATAAGTCAAAATCATACTCCTGTGTCCACTGATTCTCAGAACAAGACCTCCAGGCTTAAAATCTCATTCAGTTTCCTGTTTAAATGAAGTCTACAAGTAGGGTTTAATGTTGTTTAAGTTCTCAGCAAGTTAATGTATGCATGCATAGATCAATAGAAAAATAAGTATATAATTATAGGACAAGGAAATTTAGAGCAGAAATATATTTAGAAAATTGATGAGAATTGGAGACAAGAAAAGCACAAAGTTTGAAGAGTAGCATATCAAAGAAGCCATGTATAAGGTGCTATGGACTACATGTCTGCAATCCCCCAAAATTCTTATGTTGAAATCCGAACTCCCAATGTGATGGGAATTAAGTCATGCGGGTGGAGTCCTCATGAATAAGATTAGTGCCCTTATAAGAAGAAACAAGAGAGAGCTTTCTCACTCTCTTTTCCTTCTCTCTCTGACTTTCTCTCTTTTTCTCCCTCTCTTTCTCCCTCCTCCCACTTGCTGCCAAGTGAGGATACAATGAGGACATGGCCATCTGCAAACCAGGAAGCAAGTGCTCACCAGATACTGGATCTGCTAGTGCCTTGATTTTGGACTTCCAGCCTCAAGAAGGGTGAGAAATAAATGTTCTCTCAACCACCCAGTCTATGATATTGTATTATCACAGCCCAAACTAAGACAAAAGAGATTGGGAAAAAAAATGGCACCAATTGTGTCTAGTGATACATGTAATAATCTCCTTGCTCCTGCCACTCTTTTGTATTTGGCCCTTATTTTCTATGAGACATTCTTTTTTTAAATATTTTTTCATTCAGTTTTTTGTTGGAAGGGACATTCACATTGCATAAACATTTTTTAATGCCCCAGGCATTTTATTCCCTTTGTATGAGAATTTATGTGTTTCCTGCTTCTAGATATCTTATGTAAATACAAGCAAATATGTACTCTATATCATTCTATAATTTTTCTTTTTCTACAAATGGAAACATACCATCCATACTATTATGTACCTCAGTTTTTCAATTAATAGTATCTCTTGCAGACGGAGCTTTCTATGTCAGTACACAAAGCGATTCCTCGCTCTTTTTAATAGCTTAATACTATTCCACTTGGATTATCTAGAAATCTTTTGCTATAATAAGCCCTGCCTCAAGAACTAGTCATATATATATGCTACTTTACACACAAGGGTGTGTATACATATGGGATAATTTCTTAGAAGTAGAATTGTTGGATAAAAAGATATATGCATTTATAGTTTTTATAGATTTTGCCTAATTGCTTCCTTAGAAGCTGTAACAATTCATAATCTTGTCAGCATGGCACAGAAATATCTGGTCATCCACAATCTTAGCAGCAAGACTCAAACTTGGGTCTTATCCCATATCATAAGTAAAAAATGGTTTCCATATTTAGTTTAGTTTGTATTTCCTAATTATGAGTGAGTTTGAGTATCTTTTCATATGTTTAAAAGCCATTTTAATTTAATTTCATTTTAATCTTCCTTTCCTTTCCTTTATAGTCACACATTTTACAATTTTTTAACTGACTTATTGATCTTTTTCTTGATGTTTGCAGGGGATTTTACATATTAAAGAAATTAGGCTTTTGCCTGTGAAATTGAGTTTCAAGCATTTTTCCCTATTAAGTTTGTCTTCCGACTTCACCTATGGTGTTTCCTAATTTTTTTTTCTTTTTTTGTGAAGGGTATGAAAACATTTTTATTTTTATGTAGTCATGTACATCAATATCTCTTAATGATTTCTGAGTTCTGGGTCACACTACTTCTTAATCAACTGCCTTGCCTGCATTTACCTAGACTCAGGAAAGATAGATCTTTAAGTCCAACCCACAAAAAGCCAACTTTTGCTCAAAGCTCAAGATGCTCTCAGAAAAAAAAAAAAAAAAAAAAAAAAGTGAAAGAAACTTTAAAGAACACAAAGAAAATCTTAAATAAGCAGCAGTAGTTTTTCTTGTTTTGTCTGTTGGTGATCCATGGGTGCGGGTGCCTTCTCTAATTCCATTTTTGGCTGGATCCCTTGCCAGGTCAAAAAAGAAAAAGAGAGAGAGAGACAGAGAGAAGGAAAGAATAAGCAAGCAAGAAGGCAGGCAATCATACCTTCCACTCTGAAGGTGTGGTGTGAACAAATGAATCAGGCAGATCTGGGGAAGGGGAGGGTGCCAGGATTTATGGCCAAGGCTCTCCTCACCTAAGCAACGGTTGGTAGGCAGCATTTGTGGCAGTGGCTGAAAGCTATTCCAGGGCTTGGCTGGGACAGTATCTGCTGAATAACTAGGCCAGTCTTAGAGCCAAGATCCACAGCTCAGCCGCTGTTGCTGCTGCTGAAGAAGGCTCAAAACTCATTTTTGCTGAGTCAAATCTCTCTTCGGGGATTTAGAAAACAAATGAGGCTCTGAGAAGTGGAAATTCTTCTGGACAATTCTTTGGGAAACAATGCAGCGGGTCTTTTTGGGGCTTCGTTCTTATATAATAAATTCATTCAAAGGTGGAGACCCCATCTTCATGATAGATTTAAGATTAGCTCACCCTGGAGGAGGCTTCCCCAGTTTTAGGCAAAAACAATAGAGAAATGAGAAAATGAGAAAAAGAATAGTAAAGGGAGAAAAAAATACATATAGATACATATTTCAATATGAAAGACAGATGCACACAATTTTCCATGCCAGCTAGTCTGCTGTGTATAAATAGGAGGAGTTCAAGGTAAACTACCAAGAAAATGACTCATCTGGGCAAGAATAAGGAAAGAGATCAAGTGTTCCTGAGTTATTAGTAACTTGAAATTACACCCTTATGCAGAGAACCTTCAAAGCTGCATTCTCTAAGCTTTGACCTCCGGTAAATGCATGACCCAGCCATGACTTTAGGTAACCAGAGCCAGGATATTCCAGGGAATGTTTCATATGTCTAGCCCACATACATTTTTTTTTTTTTTTTAGCTTTTTCCCAATATGTAGAAAACACCTTATGCATTTCATAAAGTGCTTTAACTAAAGTGTGGGTGTTTGGAAAACTAATTCTGCTGTTTGTCACCTTATCACTACCTAAGCAAATATTTACTGAGTACCTACTATGTGTGGGGCACCATGCCAGGCCATTAGCAGGAATTCAAAGGGGGATGACTGATGGTTAGCATCTTCCAGATATTTGTAGCCTAAAAAGCTGTATATAAGACATGATCATGGTGAAAAAGGAGGAGGATGGGGAATTGGGGGGAAGGACAAACAGTATGGGATACCAAAATTCTAGTACTTACACCCAGAGATGATGCAACTACATTTTAACGAACACAATCCAAACTTCACCGAACGCAAGGTCAGAGCGAAAGTCAAGGTAAACTGTACAGGCAGCAACAGAGACACTGGATCACACTTCCTCATAAACATGCAATCAGCATTTGTTTGCCATGCATCCCACTTAAGAGAAGCTCCTTGTCTTTTTCTCCTGGATACCATAAAGACATGAGGATTTCACAACCTAAAAAGTTGGTTTTGCCTTTTTCCTGAATATGTCACTTATGGCTAAACATTTGGTACTAGTCCTTCAGGGTTTCTGCTTACTTATAGTAAATGTTGTGTTAGGCTTTTATTGCTCCATGGATTCTGCTTTCTTAGGTCTTCCGATGTCTCATCTCTTCTATTTATTGCTTTTTTCCTATGGCTCTTGGTTTCCCCACCACTTTAATATCTGCTGACTTCCCCTAAAACCATACTTCTCAACTAGAATTGGCTCAGCCATTTACTTTACAGTATAAAAGAGATATAGTAAGGAATTTCAGGGGTCATCGGGCAAATGTACATTGCTAGCTTTGTGTTGGGTGCTTCTCCAGCCTCATCTAATCACCTGTGATCAGAGCAGTAAGCTCAAGTGACAAAAAGAGCCAACGGAGGTGGCTTTCCAAAACAAAGTTATGATGATGACAGATATTCATAGAGTACTTCTTGCTAAGAAACAATTTACTATTGAATCAAGTGGCCACCTGTACCCTAAATTTAATTATAGACCTCTTTCTATGTAATGTTGCTTACTTGGAATGAGGTCTTATTTTGACAGAATTGTAGACCACAGCATTAAAAGGGGATGGGGAAGTTCAATCCATCCATCTTTATGAATGAGTTACTGGACACTTAGAAGGACTAAGTGAACTCACCTAGTTCAGACCTAGGAGTAAAGCCAGAATCTATAAATTCCCTTGACAAGTCCTTTCCATTGCACAATCTTTATTCATTGTGCATGATCTTTAATTTCGCAATTAAAATAAAGTGCAGGGATGCCTGGGTGGCTCAGCAGTTGGGCATCTGTCTGCCTTCAGCCCAGGGCATGATCCTGGAGTCCCAGGATCGGGTCCCACATCGGGATCCCTGCATGGAGCCTGCTTCTCCCTCTGCCTGTGTCTCTACCTCTCTCTCTCTCTGTGTCTCTCATGAATAAATAAATAAAATCTTAAAAAAAAAAGAAAAAAGAAAACCCACTTCCTTATTTAAAACAAATATATATATATATAAAGTACAGTGTAGTTTTTTGTAAATATTTTTACACTAAGATTTTCTAGCTTTTTTTTCTAGTTTCTGTCAGTCATCAATCAATTACAACATCAACAATTTTAATACTGATAAAAATTTAATCTGAAAGGAACATGCCTACACAAGCAAAATAATTTCTCAGTGCCAAGAATAGAATAATATGTAGCTGAGAACTTCTCAGTTTGCCATGAACCATAAACATAGACTACAAGTGATAGGAGCCTGGACTCATTCATTCCTCTGATTATGCAACCACCTTAGTTGGCTATGGTAAGTCAAATGACCTGTAAATCTTGGGGACATCAAGAAGAAACCATCACAGGCAAATTAGGACAAACACATCAAAGCATGGGAAGTGAGCAAGAAATGGAGTAACCCTGAAGATATTTATTATATACATGTGAAGGAAAATGTATACTATAAATCGTTATTTGTTAATGTATATGATTATATATAAATTTAGATCTCCAAATTAAAACCAGTCTCTTTGCAATTTGACAGAGGCAGATAACACTTCCTGAAAAGTAAAGAGAGACTGGGAGCTCCAAAAGATGTGAGGCTAAAACAAAATACTTTTATTGAATTAAAAAGAAAATTTTAACTTTTAATTTTTGAGTTCAATAAAAACAAGACTTCTGATTTCTTTTAAATGAATATCATTTTTGTAAGCCTTGGATCTGGCATTCTCCATACCTGGCATCTGGCAACCCCTGGATTGAGAAAAGAAGCAGCTATTCGGTAGACAGGCTGGATTGTACGTATTACTGCAAGCTAGTAAAATCCTCCTAAATCGGTAAAAATATCAACTTGCTGTGGAGATGAATTTAGTTCGGAAAATTCTCCCTTCGTCTTAGGAATGATACTAAACCATCTAAAGCTGCTTCTAATTTATATTTAATCTTTAGTATTAAATGCATGCACTTACCATCAGGAGGATTTAGCTAATTCCTCACTCTGTCCCTTACCCATTATCCAGCATCCTGGCCTCTTTAGAAGCATATTGGCCTCAGAAACTGAGACTGTCAGCCACCAGTAATGCAGCTCTGAACATAGTAGGCACTCAAAACCATTCTCAGAATCAAAGGGGCATGGAGAGAAATTTAATAGGTTCATTTCATTGAATGCCTCCTATGGTAGCACTCCAGACCAAACAATAGACCCTAAAGCTTTTATCTAACCCAGGTTTTATCAATCTCTCTCCACTACTGACATTTTGGTCCAGATAATTCTTTGTTGGTGTGAGTTTGGCAGGGGCGGGGGGGTGGGGGGGAGCTCTCTGGCATCTAATAGAATGTTCAGCAATATCTATGGCTTCTATTCGCTGACTCCAGTAGTACCCACTGCACCGAAGGTGTGACAGCCAAAAGCCAATGTCTGCTGGGGGGAGCAAATTTGCCTCCATTTGAGAACCACAAGTTTAAATAGCTTGAATGATACTAGTGGCTAAGAATCAGGAGAAGACTGGGACATTATTCTTAATCACAGTAAGAGTACTTTTACCCATGCAATTAAGGAATTTATCTAATCTAATCTAATTTATGGTTAGTTGATTTAATTGACTAAAAATGAGAGCAAAGTAACCTCAGCATTTTGCTAAATATATTAGATACATTATTAATTTAATCCTTGCAACAACTTTATACAACCAACTTACAAAGAAAAAGGTTTGGAAATAAAGCATAACCAAAAGTGCTATGGGTATTACTTGGCTCAACCTGATTCTTCTTACCAAAGTACATGCTCTTATTCACTGTATCATTCCTTTATAATCCGTTACAGTCATGGACTACCCGAATTCTAAATGCAATTCTAGATGTAATTCATCTCATAACAGACCCTGGTGAAGAGAATGAATGACTCAGTGACAATACATTACTATTACAGGAAAAACATTTCAAGGGCTATGATGCACTGAAGGTGAGTCATTAGAAACAACTATAAAGAGAGAGCAAAATCTGTGTTTTACAGGGACATGGAATAAATTTCGACAATTATTCCACTTTGGATCACACTCCAGTTTATGGAGCCTATCAGAAAAAGAACATTGGGAGGGAATGGTGGGATCACAGTGGAACTTGCTCCAGGAAAAGGTGAAATAGAATCAACAGGAAAGAGAGGTCTGTCACTTTCATGTTTGACACTCATAGACTGTGCTAAAGAAAACATTTCTGGCATATTTTTAGCCTTATTATGGAAAAATGGACCCTGCTGGGTCACATGGACAAGCTTCCAATCCAATAAGAGTCAGAAATGCAAAAGAAAAATACCCTGGGAAAATTCTCTCCCTGCTCATACATAGCAGAGCATACAGTGCATTCCCTTGTCCAGCCTATAATTAAGACGAAAGGCATGTTCCCCTCCAATTTGCTGTCCAGTGGCATGGTTCACATTCCATCCTGGCTGCAGTGGCCTGATTCGTCCTAATGCAACACATTTTTAAGGCAAGAAGAAAAAAAAATAGTAAAACGCACATTTTACTCTTAAGTGTTTCATAGGATGAGCTATTTCAGTTTATACTATTTTTAGCTCAGTTAAAAGAAAACATTTTTGAATTGGCCATTTCTTACAAGAACTCAAGTGTAAGGCTGTCTGTCGTTAGAAAGTAGCTGTCGTGTTTGCTCAAGGTGCTGTCCGTTTTGTTGAGACCCTTAGCTGTGATGGGTCAGCCTAAAAAGGTTTGGACAGTGTGGTATGTGCCCAGAAGGTCAGATGCTTTCCCCAGCCTCTTGGGGTATCAAAACTTGGCCAACAAACCTTTGAGAAGAAGGCCGTTTGTGAAAACTCTGAAACTTTTGAATTCCACCCAGACTGAAACAACATGAGAACTGTCTTTTTTCATAGAAATACCCCCTCTTCCTACCTCTCCTTAAACCCTTAAAGCCCAGGAAGTCAACTTAATTAATAAAGCATATAGAGAATGAGATCTCAAGGTTGACCTACGTGGATAAACACACATGTATGTTTTTCTGAAATTCATATAAATATATGTAATTGTGGGTATATATATATATATATATATATACACAATAATATAAAATTCTAAATACATGAATTTCTGGAATATATGTTTTATATATATATAATGGAATCATTATATATATATAATGATTTATATATATATCATATAACTTGTGAGTTCCATTTTCTTTCATTCTTCTAGAAAAATCATCAGTGAATTTTCACTCATTGGGTGACATTTTTTAACAGAAATTACTTCATTCACAGGCTAACTCTATTTGAAATACAATTATAGTATAATGATTTACATTGTAGTGCTATGATGTCAAAGCACATACTCATAGACCATTCTGTGTCTAAGAAATCACCTTTTAGAGGGCTTAGAAACTTACAGGTCTGACGAAATCAAATCATTTCCACAATAGCCATGTTCCACCACCCCAATGAGAATTTATCTCCAACAAATAATTGAATAGTTGCAAATTTTCCCAGCTGAGATATTAAGACAGAAGTTTCAAAGTTTGAACTCTCACAGAAGGTATGAGATAAATAGATGAATCTGCTTCCATGTGTATTAATACTGTACTTACTAATTGCAAGCTCTGTAATTATACCTTCCAGATGTGTCCAATCCTGTACCTAAACTCCATGCCTCGGGCCTTTTTAACAAACAAGCCTTTTTTTTTCTTTCTTTCTTTTTTTTTTTTTTTAAGAGGGGAGACAACTGAGTTTCCTAGCAGCGAGCCCTAGTAGTCATTTGGCTACAGTTTAGCTTCTCTTTAAAAGTTCTCTCCTGCCTACTGGATCACCCCATTCCAGCTCACCCTTGATGAGTCATGAGGCTGCTGTTCACACCCATTGCCTAAAGTCCTATGAAGCTGGTGGTTCTGTGGTCCTGCTTAAGGACCACCAGAGTTACTCTGCCCTGTAGCTAGGAGTTCCCAGACTCAGTACTCCCAAAGATGAATTCAGTGGCTGTTCATTAATCAGTGTTCTTACTCCTGAATGTTACCCCTTTGTAATTCTGACCAGGGAGATATAAAATAGCAAGAGAGGACAAAGGATTTGTTTCATATCAAGATATGTTTTGTTAATGCAGGCTATTATTCCCCAAATAACTACATCTTATTACAGGTAAGGTTAGTTTTTAACAAGTTAATTATATGAGAAACAAGAAAACATGAGAAATCTATCCATTCTTTTTAGTACTTAATACAATAGAGCAAAGTTCTTTGTAATGGCCCCTATTAAGTATGAGCTGTTGCTTAAGGAAAGAACCGTTGCCTAATGGTAAATGTTAGTTAAGGGTTAGTACTGGGACAAGAAGGGCTCAGGCTCACCCGGTAAGTAATAAGCAACAAGGAGGGCTTGCTCTGAAATCCAGTAAATCCTTTCTGCACATGGTATGCACTGCAGCTCCTATTGGCTCTAACACAAACCACTGGAAGAAAATTCCTTTTTGTTTAGGCTCATTGCTTCTCAAGTATGCAAAACTGTTAACTTACAATAGGAGAACAATTGATATTCTCACTGGCTCATGTATATAAGATTCAAATTCAAAAAGTTCCCTATTAAAAAAAAAAAAAAGTTCCCTATTAGCATGAATGGTATCTGTGTTGAACTAATTCCAGGGATAGCAAATTGATTTCATGCAACTGGACTTGGCTGACCTGTCTTACAATTCTTACCTTCAACCCCCTTGGGTGTGTAGCTACTTGATCACAGTGAATGAACAATTCTCCGGGAATGAGATAAAAGATGATCAAAGATAGGTCCCCCTGATGTTTCAGAGAATAGTCCATCCCCAAAATGTTCCATCAGAGGCCCAGCCACCCTCTTGGCAGAGATGTTAGAGAAGAGATCAGAACAACGGACGGTGGTTGTATGAGGTAAACTCTGAAGATCTCTTCCAACCTTGCAATGCTAATGAAATGGCCTTATTCCAAATGATTCTTCAGCATTAGGAGAAAATTATGGCTTCTGCATTAACTCAAAAGAGAATTTCAAAACAGTGTCTGGCTTAGCTGGATTATTTCAGAAAAAGAAAGTGTGGAATCTGCCTTAAAGTGTGAAGTGGCCAAATAATAGTCGTCATGATGGTAGTAGTAGTAATAGTTATAATAGCAGTGGTAGTGGCAGTAGTAGTAGTAATGGTGAATCCAAAATTATTCCTACCTTTTCATGTAGTGCCATGGAATTTTTTTTTTTCTAGAGAGCAACCTACCTAATTATATTTCACTTAAGTTAAGATCAGAGTTAATTTTCATTATCCCTGAGAAAAACAATTCACTAAACTAAAGGAACTGATGGCACTTGGAGATGTCTTGGGGCACGCCGAGTTTTGGGAGGGGAAATCTGCTGGAACAAATAGTAGATGATCCAGAGATAATGAAGAAAATACCATTGACTTTGATGCTGATGCTGGATGCACTCGAGGTGAACTTTTCCAAACTGTATACCACTGTACCACAGTCCTGGGAATATTCTCTTTTTGAAGGCAAAAGAAAGGCATTAGAGAGTTGGCAAAAGAAAGAATGGAAATATAAACAGGAACAATCTCCTAGTCCAGAATGTGACTGCTGGCAAAATTAAAGGACTTTCTTGATATATAGAAAGTCTGTCCTCGTTGCCCCTTTCTTGCCCCAGGAACACAAGGATGGCAACCCAGAAATAGTAACAGAAGCTGCCTTGATTTTCATAGTTTTGTGCCCAGCTGCATGTACACCCCATAACCCAAAGTGTGTTATGGTCGAGGTTTCAAGGAGCAGGGAGGCACTGATGTTTGTCCACAGACTGACTGAGTCCATATTTGAAACAAACAAGATTTTTGAGAAAACTAAAGCTGAGAAATGAGAGACAGAATTGATTTTATCAAAAGTGATATAAAAAATAAAGTAGTTCATGCATCCGAAGATGCTCTAAGAGCAAAGAGGTATTTGGCAGTGGAAGAAAATAGATCTAATTTTAACCCAGTACAAGACCTATCAGGGCTGGCAGTGTGTATTCCAGGGCGGGGGGCAAGTGGCTACGGATGGAGGGGGGTTGGAGAGTAAGATCCCCCAGGCCAGGCCAAGACAGGGTTGTTCCCAGATATCTGTCCACAGAAGCACAGTGCCAGGAAGGAGAATGCCTGTCAGAGTCTGGGAACCAGAAGGAAGGCGCAGAGCCTGGAAAGTAGGTCACACCATGAGTCAGGCTGAAGGGGCTGAGCAAGAAATCAGCCATGGAATGAGCAAAGGTGGGTGACCAGGGAGTCAGGGAGGAAACTTGGTATTGATAGACTGGCAGGAGGACAGCAAGGAGCTCATGCCATGATCCTTAACTGCCGTAAGTCCTCAGTGTTGTTGTTTCTGTACCAGCCAGGGCCTAAGCAGGTAGCAGATGCTCCGTTGGATGCATTTTATATGATTTCACTAAATGAGCCACGTGGCCAGAATGATCTAATAGGTGTCAGATACTGTGTTCATTATCCACTGAACAAATAGATAATAAGTTCCCACTATGTGCCAAGCACGGTGCTGGGTGAAGGGGTCACAAACGTGGGGGAAATCTGTCTTAGATTCACCCCGTCATGGCTGTGCATGTAAATCAGTTCATAACCACCAGGCTATGGAGGAAACTGTGTTATAAATATTTTTAAAGGTTGCTTTTTTTTAATTGCTTAAAAATGTAGTCAAAGAGGGGCACCTGGGTGGTTCAGTGGTCGAGTGTCTGCCTTCGGCTCTTCGTCCTGGGGTCCTGGGATCGAGTCCTGCCTGCATCAGGCTGCCCTCAGGGAACCTGCTTCTCCCTCTGTCTATGTCTCTGCCTCCCTCTGTGTGTCTCTCATGAATAAATAAATAAAATCTTAAATATACATATGTATATATAGTCAAAGAATTTAAGAGACATCTTTGAAGCTGGCTGCTTCCAAGTAGGAGAACTCATTGAAATGCAAAACATCACATGGTCCATAGAAACCAAGAGGTGAGAAGCAGTGGGAGTAAGATCATTCCTGCCCTTCCTCCAATTATTTGGGCAGGGAAAAAAAGAAACAATCTCAGGCAGTGGAAGCTGGAAAATGGCATTTTCTCCACTGAGTCCCTTCAAAAAAAAAGTCATACATGGAGCTAAGAACTGTTTAGGTTTTGCTGGGGTTTTTTGTTTGTTTGTTTGTTTGCTTGTTTGTTTTTAAGGTTTTATTTATTTAGTCATGAGAAACACAGAGAGAGGCAGAGACACAGGCAGAGGGAGAAGCAGGCTCCCCTCCGGAAGCCCAATGTGGGACTGGATCCCAGGACCCCAGGATCACACTAAACCATCCAGGCACCCCGCTGTTTAGGTTTTGTTACCATTCATGCATAATGACAGTCATTTGTTTATTAAAATGAAAAAAAAATTAAAGCATTATTTAGAGCTAAGGGGAGGACCGAGAATCATTGTTATTGGTTTATCCATTATCTTAAGGGCAGAATAATGAAACAGTGAGGAGCACAGACTCAGGAGAGAGGCTACCTAGATCCACAGCCCAGATCACACCTTCACTAGCTTGGGGAAATTGGGCAACTTCCCTCACCTCTTTGTAATTCCCTCAGACACAATAGGTGAATTATAATAGATGCAACCTCTTATCATTGTTGGGAGAATTAAATGAGTTAATATATGTAAAGTGCTTAGGATACTCTTTGTTGTATATTCAGAGTACTTGTATGCTGGGAAAATAACCATGAATGTGCACGACATAGTCCAGTCAAGAAGCTTATATCCTAGTGAGAGAGACAGACAAATACACAGATAAATTCAATTATGATGATTAACAGGAAGGATGGGAAGGAATAGACAAGAGCAGGAAAGGACTATGTGATTATCTTGGGTACTTAAGGAAGATCTCTGAGGTGATATCTATGTGAAGACCTAGAAGATGGGATGACAGTGGTGGGAATAAAAGGGTAGAGTGTATGGTCCCAAGGAAAAAGTTTGGTGGGCTCTAAGAACTGACTTAGGTCAAAGTGACTGGACCACATGAGCGGGGGTGAGGGCTGTGCTGCTGTGGTCCTACCAGAGCTGGGAGACAAGTTTGGAAACTTTCAAATCATGTGTGTTCTAAGGAATGCCATGCTGAATTTCTAATCCAACTGGTTTTAAAACCCTGCATCCAGTCACTCAGCCAGTCACCAGCTGAGCACAAGGTCGTCTCTTGCCTAGAAGACTTTCAAAATGGTGTCCCTTCCTACACCCTTGTTCCACTGCAAGGAGATAAATCTCCATGTGACAATAAGAAAGACTTCTTAAAACATAAACAACAATTTAAAGCCTTTCAGTGGTTTCCCATTGGACTTAAAATGAAATGCAAACTCCTTTCCAAGGGTCTCTGAGGCCCTACAGAATCTGGCCCTGCTTCTCTCACCTAAATCTTCCATCACACTCTCCTCTTTGTTTACTAAAGCTCAGTCACGGTCTGTTACTTGAAAAGTGCAAACCTACTCTACTCTAACCTCAGGTCTGTCTTACTTGCTGGAACCATTGCCTAGAATATTCTTTCCCCAGATACTTTGCATGGAGTGCCCTTTCTCATTCATGTAGATGCTCAAGTGGAATCACTTGACCCCTGATCCCAAAGTGGCCTCTCACCCCTACTTCCAATCACTTTCTATACTGTACTCTGATTTTTTTTTTTCCTTCCCTGAATTTACAACTAGCTGAGATAACCTCCTTTAGGTATTTATTTTTTATTGCCTACCTCCATTAGAATGTAAGCTCCAAGAGAGACGGTATTTTATATGTCATGTTGACATACAGATTGTATTATCACACTGAAGATCCCTAATGCATATATGTCTGGTATCCTCAAACTATGCACTTAAGTCTAGTGCTACCAACATAAACCTCTAATGGTGATTTACTCAAGATAAAGACTCCTAGTCTCTGGTATCTAGAGATAATCACAGTAGCTCTGCCAATTAGTCCATCAGTGGCTCACAAAGCCTTCCATTGACCTCCTCCAATGAGAAACATGCTAATTATTGATGTAAAAATATATAATAATTCCTGATCTTAGAAACTCATAGTGTTACTGAAGATATAAAACATTAGCTCACTAATGCAATGTATTCAAAGCATAAATCAAGAGGTGCATCTGATGATAGCAAATGACACAAGTTATTTTACATTGCTATGCAAACAGCTCCTGTTGTCTTGTCACAAAATGACATTTGTCTCTTGCTGCTTTAAGATCTTTTCATCTTTGATACTCTGTGATCTACCACAATGTACATCTTATAATTATCTTTCTATTTATCATTTGCTATAAATTGTGGATCTTTTATATGAAAATTACTGCTTTGGGTAGCCTGGGTGGCTCAGCAGTTTAGCGCCATCTTTGGCCCAGGGCCTGATCCTGGAGACCCAGGATCTAGTCCTATGTTGGGCTCCTGCATGGAACTGCTTCTCCCTCTGCCTGTGTCTCTGCCTCTGTGTGTGTGTGTGTCTCATGAATAAATAAATAAAATCTAAGAAAAAGAAAAAAGAAAATTAATGCTTTTACCAGGGCAGAAAAATTATATTATTGTCTCTTCAAAACCATCTCACTTTTATTACCTCCTTCTGGGACTCTGATTAAATTTATGTTAAACATTCTCATTCTATTTTTCATACTTCTGAATTTTTCTTATGCTTCCATCTCTACATCTCCCTGAGTTTAATTCTATATAATTTTTCTTATATCTCTTCTTTACTTTACTTACTTTTCTCTTATGCTGACCTAATCTGCCATGTAACCCATCCATGAAGTCTCCTGTGCCAATAGTTTTCACTTCTGAAAGTTATATTTTGTTCTTATTTGGATTTACCTGATAATTTTATCATAATCTTCTAGTTCATGTTAATTTTTGTGATTCCAAATTCTATTTCCTTAAGCAACCTATACAAAATTATTTTGTATTCAGTATCTGAAATCTCCAATATCTGAGTTGCTTTGGGTCTAAATATACTGTCTGTTTTTTTCTAATCATTCTTACCCATGGTGGCTTACTTCTTCATGTGTTTGGTGATTCTGAACCATGTGCTATTTATTTGATCTTATTACATGGTAATCAAGAGCACTTATTCAGAGAATGATTTCAGAGCATTTTGTTGTTATTCTTGTTCAGAACCACTTGCTTATTCTGGGAATCAGTGAATGTTATTGACCAGGGACCATTTCACTTCTTTTGGTGTCCAAAACATTCTATGTTTCAACACTCCCACCATTCTGCTGGCCCAAAGCTTGGTATGCCAATATTGGCATTTGCTCTCAAAGTAAGCCCACTTGATATTTGCTAACTACTCATTGTCCACCTTTAACTGGTTTTTGTCGGTTTGTTTATTCATTATGTTATTTTTGGAGAGTGTTGGGAGAAATTTATCCATGAGTCTGTCTCATTTCTTTGTGTTCCCTGAAATAGAGGAATTGACAGCATTTGTTCTAAACTACGTTTCCAAGGATTTTTGTAGAGCAAACAGCCTCAGAAGATACACATGCTATCTCCATCTAGGGCAGAGCACATATTTATCCAGAATAATAAACATAATTTCTCCCTCCTGGGCAAAAGTTGAGCAAGTTTGTTAATAGCCCTTTAAAAGGTTGGGTTTTCCTAATCCGAGCATTCCTCAGCTATGATATAAACCACACTATACATACTGAACATCCACCTGGGTTTCTCCACCACCTTGTGAGGCTTACAAGACAAAGGAACTTAGAAGAACATGAAACTCATACTCCCTGCTACGTTGTAAGTAGTGAAGTCCGTTGTCTCTGGTCCAGGTGTCTCATGTCTTCTATCAGCATCCATGAAACTGTGGCAGGTAACTTGCTAGCTTGGCAGTGGAGTAAAGTCTCAGACTCTTCACAGTTCTTGACTGTGGGAGAGACATAGTGAAGTTTCCTCTTATTTTCTGTAAAACTAGCAATTTTGTAAAAGGCATGGCTAGTTATTTTGTAGTAAATCCCCCTTTAGTATCTATTCCAATATCTTGCCAGAAGTAAAAACACAGTATCTTATTTATATTCATGACTTCCATGCCCAGCAACAAAGTTGTATTGAATGAATGACTGCATGAATGAAGGCAAACCCTAAATCATAAAATGATAGCAAAACCATAACATGTCAGATTTAATTAAACAACTTATTAAGTAATTATGAACCATTTACTCATGTCAGCATTTGCATTACAGTAAAGTAGCATTATGCTTTCCTTTAAGTTATGACATTCAACTATATGTGTTTGGTCTAAGAGAAAAGTCAGCCTAGGCCATGCAAGTAATTTTACTAACTGCTTGGCCCAGAGTCTATATACAGAGTGAGCCTGAGAAGGGGAGACATTTGAATCTTTGGTTACTCATCTGGTCCTATTCACAAAGGCCAATTCCCTACTATGAGTGGGGAATTTATAGTTCAAGAGACAAGTTGTTCATAAAACAACAGGCCTTCCCCTAACATTTGAGTCCCAGGACAAGACCACAAATGGAGGCCTGTAAACCATATAATACCTCTAATACCTAAAAGTTACAAACCAAGTCAAGAAAGAGTTAAGTAAAAAAACTCTCTCCTCTGAACCTTGCAAATTATACCTTCATATTGACAAAAGCTAAAAAATAAATGTGCATAAAGGTATGGTTTTTATGACTGAAAGTTGGCAAAACATCAAAGACAACAGAACTTAATTATTATTATGCACATAGGGGTATCCTGTTTATGGGCTGGTGATGTCTGGATGAGTAATAAAGCAAAGACATACACAATACATAAAGTATTATGTATTTATCCCATAAAAATGTATTATTCTTCCTTTGTTTCAGTGAAATCATTAATTATATTGTTACAAACAAGATTTTCAAAAAGTTTTTGTTTTCATATATATTGTGCTAGCTCAAAGTAAAAGATAAATACATACGAGGTATCCACAAATATAAATTAAAGTAGATACAAAAAATTAAAGTTATTGGTGTATACATGTTTTAAAAGCTATCCTCCTATTTCATTAAAAGTCATCCATTACAATTAAAAGGCTAAATATAAACTATAATTTATGTTTATCTGACATCTGAGCCATTAATATTTAAGTAAAACTGAAAAGGTTTGCACAATTAATGAAGTCATTAATTTCTTAAATAAAAAGCTTACTCACCTTTCTAGCATTCAGTTATCTAGCTGCTTGTGTAATAATAATAATAATAATTAATAATAATAATATAATGGGAATCTCATTTGATGCACATTATATCGAGGCCCATGGTTCACAAATTGAAGATCAAAAGGAATGCTTAATCATGTGGTCATGTTTTCTCAGCTACTATGCCCAACGGTTGCAAACACTGCAGAGAAATCTCCAGAACCATCACTTGGGGCAGGAAGGGGAGCAGTACTGTGGATACTGTGGACACTCAGCACTGCTGGGAAACAATACTTCTTTGTGCAAGATCGCCTTGCATCCCTGCATAATCCCAACTAGTATCTTCACACCAAGCGCTCCCTCAGCTGGCTCCACGCCTGGCAGTGAAGGACGAGGGGTGGAATCTTCTCTTCCTTCTTCTGACCTTTCTGAGTCTGCCTTGTGTTTTGGCTTTCCTGGCCAGCTCCAGGGGTTGAGCCACAAAATGCAGATTGTGCAATCTCAGTGATTCTGCGTACAAACTCAATGCTCCTATGTTTACATTCACAACTGGCCTTGCATAAGATAGAGATGAGCTGTGAGATGATGCTAATAATTTACAATTTTACATTTCCTTGCTTGGGACAACATTAAAGAGCAAATTGAAAACACCACTGCAAGTCAAGAGAGAGAGGGAGACTGGTGGCAAAAGGAAAGAATATCTTCATATATATTTTCACAGCCCTCCTTCCTGCTTTTTGGAAACAGGGACATGTTTATTTTGCTCTTGGCACCGCAAATAACACAGCCGGCCCTGGTTATGGATCATTCTGGACCAGCACTGAGCTTTGGATCGCAAGGGACAGAAGCAGTTATATATTTTTAATATCTTTATTTACCTTTTTGTTTTGTTTTGTTTTTAACTGTGGTTTTTAGGGAGGTGTTCTGAAACACATGCTGCAAGACAGGTCCTTGCTCATGTCCAGGTTCAAGGACAAAGCTGAGGACAGCCTCTAAACACAAACCAATGTTTACTGCCGGACACAGCAAGCAGCAACAACTTTTTCGGATGCTGGAGGAAAACCTGCCTGTGTTGGTGATACTATGAAAAGGTAAAAGGATACACAACTAGAAGCAAAATGAGATTTTACTATTTTCATTTTTCCTCTGACTTAGAATCTAATCTCTCATAAAATGAGCTCCACCTATAGAAAATCTGATTTGACAACATTGAACATCAGTAGAATTTTTAAAACCAGCATGTATCACAACCACTATGGTTTTATATCAAAGAAAATTTTGTTTTGCTTCTTTTTTCAGACTCTGTTTTGGACATTGGTAAGATTGGTTCTTCTCAAAGGATGTATATAATGTCTTTATTGATATCCTCCTTGACATGCAGCACAGTGACTTATATTAAACACAGCATTTAACCTAAACTCATTGAATTAATTTTACGTTTATTTGGTGATTAGAATACTAATATATTGAATTATGAGATGTTTTACATTTTAGAACACATTACCTCTAATGAGATCAGCTCAAATATTTGTGAATAATTGAAGTGCACATGTCACAAACATTTGTGAATTTTGTCTTTACCTCAACCCCATACCACTATTCCCACCCCCCAAAAAAGTGCCCGAAAAAAATTACAAGTGGAAAAACAGCCCACTCAGAAGGCAATTGAGTCTTCAGGTTACAAGGCTCCACGGGCAATTATTGAGCCCTGGAAATTAAATCTGACACCCCTTGCTCTTAATGTGTCCCTGACACCTAAGGCATTGCTGAAGTTAAGTAGCAGTTACATAAAGATATATTGTTGGTTGCATTTTTTTAAAATACGCCATTGTTCTTTAATCAACTTCTCTGTTGATATTTAAAAAAAAAAAAAGTCATCTACTATTTCCTTTTCAAATTACTTGAAAACATACCCTCTCACTTCCCCTACATATGCTTCAGCCACACTGGCCTAGAGGATTAATTTCGAGTTTACCTTTTTAGGATTCCAAGAGAATCTGCAAAAGGATCTGGCCTTGTTTTTCTGGACATCTGCTCAAATTCCGGGCAGTGTGGACAAAGAGGCTCCTTTTTTGAATGGTTGCTTGGCAACACCTTATTTCCAAATACACCAATCCCTGGATAGATACAGAGCTGTGTCCTATTTCCAACCATCCTTTCAATGCCCGACCCAACAGAGGAGTGCTTTGCTAGGTCAAAATCAAGTTTCTAATTCAGCCTGTCTCAAGACTCTGTCGTGCATCAGCCATTGTTGTCAAAAGAACCTGACTTCCCCTCGGAATTCCCATCAGAGAAATAATGGAAGGCGTTTGACTGCTCGGCCATTTGCACTCCAACTTTTCACAAGCTCTTAAGGGAAATGGGAGCAAATGATGGATGACATATTAAAGGAGACGGATGATGAGTAAATGAGAATGTCAGCTAGGTTTTCATACTCTACAGGGCATGGTAAATGCAGTGTTTTGTTTGCCTTTTTTTTAAAGCATATCCATCTGTCGAGGTTCAGAAATTGATGCATGAACCTCTAGGCACTATGCTCATGTTTTTGAGGTCAGGCTGATGAAATTGAACGGGGCTTCAGATTTAGTGTTAAGAGCCATGAGGGCCAAACTTACACTCTTTAAATCTGTCACGTTTAGCAGCTATCAGCAGAAAAATGAACTTTCAGTTGTCTCCTTGAGACAATTAACTTGTTTTCGCTGCCCTTCCTCCACCCAGCCAAATCCTATCTACTCTTCAGTCTTCTCCCCAAAATCTTCCCAGAACGCTCCAGTCCAGAGCAACTTTCCCCCTTCTACACTTCCATCATCAGTTTTCTACGATGCTTAATAGAAATCAATCTTTGACGCCTTGCTTCAACTCTTATTTAGGTTACTTGACATTTTTAACCATTTAACTTTTTATATATTCACACTTTGCTTCTTCGACCAAATTCTTAGTTCCTCAAGTTCTACCACGATACTTCAGTAACTTACCATTACCTGACATTAACATATTTTTTTAACATATTTTATATTTATTTGTTCATAACCTTTCTCACCAGAATGCAAGGTCTAAATGGGCATTGACTTTGTTTCTTTCTTTGTATCTTCAGAAGCATCAAGAACAGTGCCTGGCAAGTAATGGGGCCCCAACAGATGTGTTAAATGGGTGAATGAATAATTGAGTGAACAACTCATTTGTTTTAATCCTTTACTTTGAATTGTAACATTTTTAACATACACTCTAACAAAACTGGTAGCAATCAGAACCTTCTTGGAGGCCAGAAGCCTGGGCTTCATAGACATACAGGTGTGGATTCAAATCCACTTTGTTGCTTACTATCATCCTGTGGCTATCTAACATTGAGCAAACCGCTCAACTCTGTGCCTCAGACTCTTCTCCTTTAAAACAGGATAAGAATATTGACTTCATAAAGTTGATGCATTAAATAGGACATAATCAATAAGATTCCTGGCATGCAGGAACTGCTCAACAGTTCATTGTACAAACCTACGGTCAATACCACTTGCAATATTGACAGCACAGCAGTAGGGGAGAAAAAACACCAGTGTTCTATTCATGCTGCTATTATAACTATAATTAGATATTGTCTGGCAACAAGTTTCTTCCTCAACTCCTCACTGTGATTTTCAGATGGGTCATTCAAACATGAGTCTAAAACTCCATGGCAGAGGGAAGCCTGGGTGGTTCAGCAGTTGAGTGTCTGCCTTTGGCTCAGGGCATGATCCCAGGGTTCTAGGATCGAGTCCTGCATCAGGCTCCATTGGGGAGCCTGCTTCTCCCTCTGCCTGTGTCTCTGCCTCTCTCTCTCTCTGTGTGTCTCATAAATAGATAAATAAAATCTTAAAGAAATTTAAAAAGAAAAAACCTCCATGGAAAAATCAGCAGATAGACCAGGACTAGCAGAGAAGCATTTCATGACATTGATTAGATGAACTAGAATATCGATGGTGGTAAACAGAGGTTACAATGGCAAGGCAAAAATCTGGATCAGATGGCGTATTAGAAGTGCAGGAGAGGTGGATGGAGCAACAGTGACATGTCCAATTCAGAATAGTGGAATACCCAGGTATCTGAGCAGATTTGCTTTCAGAACTAAGTCAGAACTATGGGTAATGACTATGCTAAGGGAAAGTGTCTGGAAAAGCAGAGGAGCAATACAGGAAGAAAAATAATGATGATGAGACAGAAGAATTTAAATACTTGTGACCAGGGTGCCTGGGTGGCTCAGTCAGTTAAGCATCTGACTCTTGATTTCGGCTCAGGTCATGATCTCAGGGCCCTGGGACCGAGCCCCACATCAGGCTCCACGCTCAGCTGCGAGTCTGCATCTCCTTCTCCCTCTGCCTCTTCTCCTGTTTGTGCTTGCTCACTCTCAAATAAGTAAATGAAATATTTTTAAAATAAATACATAAATAAATACATACTTGTGACCTGAGGATCCCCTCAATAAGTGACTCCTACACAGATAGGAACCTCCTCATCTGATGCAGTTGGTACTTCCCAATCCAAAGGGAAAAAAAAAAAAGAGGCAATTTTAAGTAAAAAAAAAAAAAAAAAATTATTTTAGAATTTTATTCTAACTAAAACATACAAATACACCAGTCTTTGCAATAGGACTAAGAGCTTTTATTTGAATATGGATCTATTGTCTATTGCCCTGCTCTTTCTTTCTTGTATAAACCACATACCACATTCATAATGTATGGGCTATAATTTTAAGTTTGGCTTCCTTCAAAGTGGGCAAGAATTTAAGACAATTGCAAAGCAATGTGGGCATGAATTTTTTTTTAAGATTTTTTTAACTTCTTTCCCAAACCTTATTTCACATACATTAACTGGTTATAAATATTTAGGCCCCCATTTCTATCAAGTCTTTCTGAGATGTTCAATTTGAATTTCACAGAAACAATAATCTCAATCTTTTGCACTGAATTTCATCAGGTTGCATAAAAGTTCATTAAATTGCATAATCACCATAACAAGCGTAACTTGTACAACATCATGTTTGGAAACAACAAGACTAAACCTTAGTAACTATTGGGTGGGAGTGATGGGAGGTCCCAGGGTTGATTGTATACCAGAGAGCAGCCTACAAGCTGCGAGCTTTGGCCAACTGTTGACATTAGTCATCATGCATAGCAGAAGGAGAAAGAGTGTCAGTCTATTGAACAAGTTAGTTAAAGGGAGGCCTTATTATCAAGTCCTTTATTCCACCTAGTGACAGGTAAATCAGTCCAACTCCTATACTGGTTGAATAAAAAGAAATAAACAACATACAAGAAAGGATATCCATTTTAAGAGTTACCAGTTATCAGCTTGCTCCGGGTATGCCCAAATATCTTGGCTCAGTCCTATCTGAGGTTGAGGCACCGGGATGAAGACTGTCATCAAATGGACCATGGAAGGCCATTGTAAGGTAACATCTTTATTCCAGGCTCAGGGTTTGATGTACACATTCTGAAGAAAGAACTAGTTTTAGGAAGGCTGTGTTAAGCAGATAATGAATACTACTCTGCCAAGGGGAAGATATGTAGACAGCGGTAAGAAATTATGACTAGAGTCACTAGCTGACCCTGTGGCTTTTATTGAGTTTTGTGGGCTTGTGTGGCATAGTATCCCTGAGACTGACTCATCACTTCTCACTGGCTTAGAAACAACACAATGGACAAATCATTAGGTAAAACAAACACAACCGTAATGAGTTGTGTGTGAATTGTAATGAATTGTGAATGCAATGAAAAATTAGTAAAAAAACAAAAAGTATATATATATTTTTATTTATATATTTATAAATATATATTTAAATATTATATTTAATAAATATTATTTAATCAAAATATATATTTCAAAATATATTTTAAATATTTAAATATTTAATATTTATTTATTTATTTATTTATTTATTTATTTATTTATATTTATAGATAGATAGATAGCTACCTCTGTACCTGAGAAACAAAGTTTGGAGATAATGAGTCTTTTTTTTTTTTTTTTTTTTTTTATAAATCACTCTCTCAATATGCTTGCAGATAGTTGAATTGGTGCCCACTCCACTTCCCCCTCAGGACTATCAATTTACTTGCATCAACAGCAATTGTAGTAAAGTTAGCTAAGCATTTGGCGTTGTTATACTCACCAACAAATTCCAGTTCTCTAATCAATCAGGTGGTGAGGGTAGATGAAACAAAATGGAAAATCAGTTTTCTCAAATCTTCCTCCTTGAGTTAAAACATCGTGGTCCATGCTAATAAACATTGGTAGGGGATTGTTTTTTTTCACTTCCCTTCTCTTAGGAGCAGTAGCTTGGCATTCAGCATCAGGGGGTAAAAGATTTATTTCTTTTAGATGAGATAGCTCCTAAGTAAATTGGTAGATCTGTGAAAAACAAGAGTTGAGAATCTAAAAGTTCCCACAAATTTCAAGAATGATTCATCCTTCTGTAGCTTTGGTAACAAATAATCAGCAGAACCAGGGTTTCACATGTTTCATCTATCAATAACTTACCTCAGTGAGCACACCTTTCAAGCTTAGCACCCAGTGTCAGCAATTCCATTCTGAAAGTCAGACAAAATCAATGGCAGACTCACTGAAAAACACAATCTGAGTGCCTGCAAGTCAGCAGCAGTCTCACCCAGGTAAGCATGTCAACCCACTTAGGTGTCTGGAAGTCCATCAAATTCTGAACCCCATGTTTCTCAGAAACTCTGTATGAGATATGCAGTCTACTGAGTGGTGGTCTCATCACCCCGTGGCCCTGTGGTAACATAGACATAATAATAAATAATAACTACTTTTACATACATTATTATTTCACTTGAAGCTAATAACAACCATATGCAGTGAATATTATTCCTTTGGAAAAGGAAAAATAAAGTATATATTATATCTAATGTTTATTGAACATGTAGTGATTTCCAGCCTCCATCTTTAGCACTTAAATGTTTTTTTTTCTTTCATTTACGCCTTACAAATGCATTGTGAAATAGGTATCATCTCTCATTTTACTGTTAAGTATATAAAGGTCAGGAAAATTAGAGCCTGCACTGAAACCCAGGCCTTCTAACGGCTGAGTTATGATCCTTTCTCTCCAGCAGAATAATAGTGATGGAAAGTCCCATCAGCAGACCCAGGGAAGTAGGAGCTGGAAGCTCGTGCTGTGCTTCTCTAGGTTTTTCTCCCATAAAACTTGCTAACAAGCTAAATTTCCATCCAGGTCCAAGAAAATAACTAATTTGCTTTTCTTACATTAGTAAAATTGAAGATGACTTTCAAAAATCTTATATTAGACTTCTATACCCTTAGAGTCTGAAATGAAGTAAGATAATGAACATTGATGGAGAAGATTTAAGAAAAACACTTGCTTTTGCAATTTTCTGAACTTATGCTGGGCTTACCAACAATTTCTATGGAGACCGTCTTCTGTAGTATTGAAGGAAGCAATATACCTTCTCTTATTTACAATTTTTCAACACTTATTTGATATTTTTAATCTTCACATTTGAAATTTTTCAACTTTGTGAAAAAAATAGGATAAAATAAGGAATCTCATGTAGTCATCAGCCAGCTTCAGTAATTACTAACTCACAGCCACCTTTCCGCTACATTTTTATTCACATCCCTACCCTTAGATGATTCTGAAACAAATACGCATCATGTTATTTCATTTCTAAATATTTTAGCAAGTCTCTCCAGAAAATAATGACTCTTTTCAAACATATTCATGATCACATCTTAAAAAACAATTTAATATCAGAAATCCAATCATTGCTCTTAATAATCTAATACTAAGATAAAAAATATGATGGTTCAAAAAACTATGATGGTTCAAAAATATGAAAAATGCTTACATTTTTTGCAACTCATTTGTCTTCAAACTATATCCCACTTGGGATGTACAGTAAGATGACTATGCTTTAAAGCCACTTAGAAAGTTCTTCTCTGTTATGTCACCAGCTCTGCACATAATTCAGTTCATATGTTTCCTTTTCCTTTACATTTTTAGGGGTTGCTTTTTTAAATTTTATTTTAAAATTGTGTGAAATATGTAGATGGTTTCAGTGTCAGATCTACAAAGTGAGGTAGATTCTCTACCACCCCTCAGTAACCATTTTAAAAATGTGTATATTTTCCTTTGCTTTTTTTAAATGTAAGAAAATACACATTTTTGTTTGCCTCCATTTTTATTAACTAGTGTATACTTTACATACTTTTCTCTATTCTGCATATTTTAGTTAACAATATTTCTTAAAGATCATCCATAGTAATATATTGAAATATGACATATTTAGCTCACAGTACAATACTCTTCATGGGGATATTCCATAATTTTTAAAGAAGTCCCCTATTTTTGTAATGCATAGTGGTTTACTTTTTAATTAAAATTATACAACTTTAACATGTTTATAGAAGGTTCTTGATAAGGTATCATATTTACTTTGGAATCATCTGAAATATATATATATATATAATAAAATATAAATAAATAAACACATAAGTGTAAATGTATATATAAAATATAAATTATATATATTATATATATATATAATATAGCCTAAGTGGTTCAGTGGTTTAGCGCTGCCTTCAGCCCAGGGCCTGATCCTGGAGACCTGGGATCGAGTCTCACATCGGGCTCCCTGCATGGAGCCTGCCTCTCCCTCTGCCTGTGTCTCTGCCTCGCTCTCTCTCTCTCTGTGTCTCTCATGAATAAATAAAATCTTAAAATATATATATATATATGAAGATCTGTATTACCTTTGCTGACAAGACATAGAAAGACTTCAAAATTTGCTGTTTATACAAAAGAGTAAGAGAATATGGCACCTGAAAAATATTCTTCCCAAGATGCTTTCTTTTCTTCAAAAAACATCTGATTTAAGGTCTAAGTGAATTCCAACATGAATAATACAAAATGGAACAATTTTTAAATGTGATTAAAACCTTTGGGGAAACAGATTTATTGCTGTTTGCATACTTGCAATTGTTCTTATTATTATCTTCTCTGGGCTCAGGTCTAGAAGAAATTGCTATTATAACAACTGAGCCAAAAGAACTTTGGGCCCAGGTTGTCTGGCTTTGCCATGTGTTTCGGTAGCATTTACCTCTGCTCTCCTTCTCAATCTCATACAATTGCATTTATAAAAGATGAGTAAGGAAACATATTATTTAGCAAACACACGTATCATACATGACTTTCTAACTGAATATCCAATGAATTTCAACAACAGCCCTATCCATGTTCCTAGCTTCCTATATATTCTGTTTGGGTACTGATTGCTTCTATTCTTTGCTCTTAACAGAAATACAAATATCCTTATTAACAATACAAGGGTAGACTTAAATTGAGTCCAACATAGGACTTTTATTTAATTTTTTATCTTGAAATAATTCTATATTCACAGAAAGTGGCAGGAACATTTTATAGGAAGTTCTCATGTACCAGTCACCTAGTTTCCCTTAATGGTAACTTCCTATCATTAGTCCAATATCACAAGCAGGAAAATGACAATGACAAAATCTGGGGAGCTTAGTCAAGTTTTGCAAATTTTTGGGGCCCTCATGCACTCATTTGTGGGTACGTGTGTGCACAGTGGCTTTGTATCTATTCTATGCAATTCTATCACATGCATAGATTCATGTAACTATCACCACAAATCAAGATACAGTACTCTTCTATCTCCAGAGATCTCCTTAGCAGCCACCTGCATATCCCTCTCCCATTCCTAACCTCTATCAACCATTAATCTCTATTCTATCTCTAAATTTTTGTTATTTCAGGAATGCTGTGTAAATGGGATCATACTATGTAACATTTGAGTTTGGTTTTATAAACTCAGCCTAGTTCCCTTAGGATGGGTCCCAGTTTTTGCCTGCATTAATAGTTTTATTGCTATCTAGCATTCCTGGTATGGACGTATCATAGCTTAACTATTTACTTGTGAATGAATTTGGGTTATTTCCAGTTTGGGGCTATTACCAATAGAGCTTCTATGAACATTCATGTATAGGTTTTGGTACTAACATTAGTTTTCATTTTCTGGAATAAATGCCCAAGGCTGTAATGGCTGAGCTGTATAGTAACTGCATGCTGAGTTTCTAAAGAAATTGCCAAACTATTTTCCAGAGCTGTGCCATTTTCATTCCCAACAGCAATTTGTGAACGATGCACTCGCTGTGCATTCGCATCAGCATCCGGTATGGTCACTATTTTTATTTTAACCACTGACAGTCATGTAATGATAAATCATAGTTTTAATTTTCATTTCCCTAATAGCTATTGATGCTAACTATCTTTCCCTGATTTATTTACCGCCTATATGTTCTTTTTTGTGAAATGTCTGTTGATGTCTTTTTCTCACTCTCCAATTGAACGTTCGCATTATTACTGACTTTTGAGAGTTCTTCATATATTCTACATATAAGACCTTTGTTGGATGTGTGGTTTGCAAAGGTTTTCCCTCTAATATGTAGTTTGCTTTTTTCACCCTCCTCACAGGGTCTTCTGCAGACCTTACGTTTTTAATTTTGATGAGGTTTAACATCAATTTTTCTGGATCGTGCTTTTGCTCAAGTCTAAAGACTTTTCACCTAACCCTAGACCCCAAAGATTTTCTTCTGTTTTTTTTTTTTCTACACGTTTCATAATTTTACATTTTACATTGAAGCCTGCATGACTTTTTATTTAATTCTTATTGAGGATATCAATAAAAACTCAAAAATTATTGCCTGGAGCTAGAAAGTAGAAACTGAAAGTGAAATTCTCAAGAGCTTTGGTACTTTTTTTAATATCCAGAAATGAAGGTGCCATATCATAAACTTTTTAAGAACTAAACAAACCTTCTTGCTTACTTTTTGCTAGTCATAGCCTTAATAGCAACTAGACATAAGGAGAAATACTTGAAGGGATTACTAGATAAATAGTTAAGCTTGTCACAGTCTTGTCTAACCTGATGATTAGAAATGCTGACAGTTAAAAAAAAAAAAAAGAAAGAAAGAACCTCTTAGAAAATTGTGTTTTCTAGTTTTTTATTCTCGATGTCAAATCAAGCAATACTCATTCCAAATCAGAACACTAGGGATGCCAACTAGATTCTGGATATTAACACCAAAGATTTAATTATAATCTTCTTATACTCAGGGGATATTCATAACAGGCAAAGTCAATGCCATGGATCTTCTGTGACCTTCTCTCTTGCTTAAACAATAGTTCTTATTATATGGACTGCCCCTTTGATGAAGCACTAATGATCTCTCATGAAGGAGGACTCTGCTGGGGAAGGGGTGAAGGCACTCAGAGAAAGTGAACAAACCCAAGTTTTATCTTTATGAAAATTTTAGTTGGGAAGCATGGAGAGAAGTAATCTGAGTCAGTCCTAAGTGCCCTGTAAAACTGGGGTGAATGCCAATTAACCACATGCATTTGTAGCTGATGTTTCTCTGGGACACTTCATCCTGAAAGAATGGAAAACAAGGCAAAGAAGCCCAAAGCAAAGATAAGATAATATTTCTCTTGAAAAACAAATAGCACTAGCAAATGAAGAAAAACCTTATTTCCTATTTAGATGAGATGATGATGTTCAGTAATATCTTTTCTGGTTCATGTTTGAGAATGTCAAGGAGGAGTGCCCTTTCTTATGAAAGGACCTAAATATTTTTGGACCATAAAGCTTCATGTTTGAAATAATGATAATAACAACAACAATAATAAACAGACTATTTTGTTTCAGAAGTCTATTTAACCCTTAGCTATGTTTTAAAATGCATGAGGCCAAGTCTCAGGAATGCAGGTTATGGTTTTGATTGCTCAGTCTCATTAGCAAAAAAACCTCTCCAGCAATTAAATCCAGCCTAAAGGAAGCTGCTGTGAAACACTACCAGGTTGGGCTTTCATTCAAATGCAGGATAAATAAGGGGCGCTTGGGTGGCTCAGTCTGTTAAGCATCTGCCTTCAGCCCAGGTCATGATCTCAGGGTCCTGGGATCTAGCTAGTTCCATGCTCAGTGGGGAGCCTGCTTCTCCCCCTGCCACTCCACCCCACTTGTGCTCTATCTCTCAAATAAATAAATAAAATATGTAACAAACAACAACAACAACAACAACAACAAAGTGAAGGATAAATAAGAAACCAAAATGTTAAAACCCTGTGAGGTGTTTTGAAGATGACTTTTCATTTCTATTATTAATAGAGCCAATCTCCAAAAGTTGTATTATTTTTATGGACCACCAGGAGCCATGAGTTAGGGATAGGAGGTGGGCTATTTGGGTCACTAGTATATATGTGATTAGATCAGAATATAAATGAATGCTATCCACTCTTTTGAATGTATATTATCTATACATTTCAGCCAATTAATATAAGCATCACATATTCAAGGTTTTTCTACTAATTTCTTACTCCTCAGGCACAGTACTTAAACAAAATGACTCACATGACCCGTCATGGTAGATTATATTTTCCAAAATGGGTAAAACAATATCTTCTATTCCATATCCTTTCCTTACAACTGAACTTTGATCTCAAGAGATGGAGTCTATGCTCCCTCCTCTTGAAACTGGATGTAGTGTGACTATATGGTGGAAGTGATGCTGACTTTCAGGGCTGGACTGTAGAAAATGGTCAATAAAGCCTTTGATTTGTTAAAATTCTCTCCTCTTTCAGCAGGCATGTTTATAGTCTGGCTGTCCTTGAGCCACCATGATGTGAGGCGGCCCAAACTCCCCTGTGTGGGTAGACCACACAGAGAGGCTCTGAGAATCCAGGAAAAGAGGTGCCTGGCCACCCTCCAGCTTCTGTAACATCCATCTGCCCTGCTCTTCCCCCTCTCACCAAAGTCCGCCTACAGTCACATAAGAGACCCAAAGCCAGAACCACCCAATCAAGCCCTTCACAAATTCCTGGCATCAGAAACCATCAGAAATTATAAATACATATTGTTGTTGTTCACTACTAAGTTTTGGGGTGATTTATGATACATGAAAAATCAGAGCATCTGCTGACTTTTTGATTTAATCAAATAGCTTGTTAATTTAGTTAATGAGAAACATTGAGCTAAGTATGTAGATAGAAAAAGATAATGAATAATGTGGATTCAATCGAAGATCTCAGGTCACTTCTCTGACCTTTCATCAAAATCTTTTCTTTCTTTATTTTCCAATACTGCTATGCTATTTACTCTGTGAGAAGAGTAAGAACTCATTTTATGATTTTTCCCCCACAGGATTTTCTTTTCCCTATTTCAGGAATATTTAATTCTTCAAGCCCCAATCTCTCATCTCTGGTCATTCCAGCCCTCTGGGATTATTTCATATTTCTCACTGCAACATTTATTTGTCATCTAGAGTCTATCTTGTGTTTGTACGTGCATGTCCACAAATGCTCCTCAGGTAGATATGATTCATTTATTGGATACATTATTTTGATAGCTGTGATATTATGACTTATAATAAGAAATATCTATTTGGTCTTTGTTCCCATTCCTGGCATGAAACTCCTAAAACCTTGGAATTTCCTGTGATGAGAACCATAAAGGTGTCTTTTGTTATGTTAATGAGGTGACTTTTGGAAAGTACCTAAGGATGGGGGCTGGTTGCCAGTGGAAACAACCATGTGTTTAGAAGATTGGAATTTTCAGTCTCATCCACTAAACTCCCTTGAGGGGAGAAGAGCTAGGGATTGAGTTTAATTACCCATGGCCTAGCCTATATAATGAGACTTATTTAAAAACCCAGAAGGACAGGGACCCAAAGAGCCTCTGGTTGATGAACATGTCAAAGTGTTGAAAGAGTGAAGTACTCCGGAGAAGGCATGGAAGCTCTGTGCCCCTTCCCACACACCTTGACCTATACGACTTGTGCATTTGGCTACCTTGAGTTATATACTATTATGATAAACCAGTGGTAAAACCAATAGGTAAAATCTTCTCTAAGTGCTGGGGTGCTAGGGTGGCATCTGACTCTTGGTTTTGGCTCAGATCACAATCTCAGGGTTGTGAGATTGAGCCCCATTTTGGGCTCCTTGCTAAGTGGGGAGTCTACTTGAGAATCTCTCTCCTTCTCCCTTTACCCCTCACCACCCCCCATCTTGCACACACATGTGCTCTTTCTCTCTTAAAAAATTTGTAATTATTAAAAAAAAAAATTTCTCTAGGTTATGTGAAAGTTCTACCAAATCAATCGAATCCAAGGAGGGGTCATGGGAACCTCTGATATATAGCTGATGGATCAGGAACACAGGTCACAGCCTGGACTTATAATTGGCATCTAATGGTAGAGGGCAGTCCCTTAGACTGAGCTCCTAATCTGTGAGATCTGATACTATCTCCAGGTACATATTGTCAGAATTTAGTTGAGTTGTAGGACACCCAGCTGATGTGGAGATTTGATTAGTGTTATAAAAAAAACACACACATTGGAGTTGGTATTAGAATCACAACCACCAATTACTTTCTTCAAGCATCATAATAGATGATCACCAATCAACTTGATCTAGTCATTTGAAGAGACAGATTTCTTTACATAAACCTATATTTTTATAAAGTCAAAATTACTCACTGAAAAGTTAAATTAAAAAAAAAAAGGTTTTAACTTAAGTGACATCATTTGAGAGAAAAGAAAATAGTTGGTTTTTAAATAAGTTAATTCCTGTGTTGCCTCATAAATATGCAAATAATTATAATCAAAATAATCAAAATAATTGACATGTATAGTCAATTTACTAGACAGCAGACTAAGAAACTCAATCTTTAAGCTAATGACAAATTAACTAATTGATGCTATAACCCTATTTTCTCTTGTTAAAGGCTCTTCCTACTAAAATAATTCTCATCACTAAAGACTCTATCGCATGACATAAAAACTAAGATTCAACTAAAATCAGTCACCAAAAAATGAAGTTGTTATTTTAATTTGAATCAATACACAAAATTCACACATTTTTTTCCAGATGACTTTCTTGACCAGTCAAGCTAATCAAAGAAAGCATGCTGGGTTTTGCTGTATATGATACAGTTTTAACATAATGCAATTAAGTTTGAAGAAAACAAGCCCCCAAACTTTATTTACTAATCTTTAGAAAAAGGTACCGGTTGTGCTTACATTTTTCATTTTCAACTAGCTGATTTTGTAGATTTTGGTCCCATCTAAGACTGAGCTTTATAAAAGCAAGTATGAGAAAGTCCTCAGTTGACCTGCTAGGACATTGTTTTGGTGCCTACCACAGCAGCAGCCATCACAGGGCAGGATCACTTTCATGATTGGGGTCCCTCCCCAAGGACCACTCACTGCATGATGAGCCAAGAGGCAGCCACAGGTGCAGTGAGGGCCCCAGCTCCCAGATGGAAAGTAAAAGTCAGTGATGAGGAGAATGGAAGGTCCTCGGGGCAAAGGCTTAGTCACACTCCATGTCAACAGTCTGGGAGCCAAAAACAAAGTCATATGAGAGAATAAAAAAGCAAGTGAGTAGTGAAAGAAAGTTATAACAGCCCCACCAGTGTGATCTTTTTTTCTACTGGAATATGTGTGATATTTAAGTAGGATGGTTAATATAACTATTTATAGATTCTGTATAAAGAATTGTGTGAGTTTACATGTGCACATATAAATAAATACATAGTCACAATCAGTCAGAATAAATAGAAATTCAAAACAAGAACCAGAGGATTCATACTTTCATCTCATGTTTGTATAGTCTTTCATTAATTGGAGTGTTGGCAGTAATGTTGAAAAAGTCATATGACCACCCAGGACTAGAAATATAAATGTAAATGGTCTTTTTCCTTTCAGTGAATTTCTCAAGTATCAGCTTGTAAGCACCAATCCCATCTGCTGCTTACTAAAGACCTCAGAGTTGCATCAAAGGTCAAAACAGGGGGGATCCCTGGGTGGCGCAGCGGTTTGGCGCCTGCCTTTGGCCCAGGGCGCGATCCTGGAGACCCGGGATCGAATTCCACATCAGGCTCCCGGTGCATGGAGCCTGCTTCTCCCTCTGCCTATGTCTCTGCCTCTCTCTCTCTCTCTCTGTGACTATCATAAATAAATAAAAAAAAAAAATTAAATCAAAGGTCAAAACAGTGGCAAGTCATTGATTTTTATCAATGCTCAACAGATGGACCTAAAAGGATGTGTAGATTGCCATACAAAATTTGAAATGGTGGCTCATACTTTCCAAACCCCTAGAAGTGGAAGAACTGTTGCACCGTAATATGACATCCAAACAGTCTACTGCTTTCTTTCTAGAAGAGAACCTCATGGAGCACCTAGTCCACATTGATTAAAACGAACTAAACTGAAGTCCATCAAATTGAATCATATTGAATATATCAACAAGAACTGGTGAAAAACACATCCAACTGTCTACCAGCAAATAACTGCAGCTTGCAAGATCAACGTAGAATTATTATTCGAAACCAGAAGCAACGCAACATCCCTAAGGTATGAGAGAGGCAGCAGGAATATTGTCCTCCCAAATGTGTTTCACTCAAAAATGTATCAGTTAGAATCCTTCATTTCCAAATTCCCAAAAACTTGAATCAATCTAGTTTAAGACCCAATCTCCCAAAAGCGGGATGGCTTGCAATTCACCATAACTGGAAAGCCTAGCTATCCTGATTCACATACCCATCCCTGCCACTGAGTGGGAAATACATGATTCCACATAAGGAAGGGATTGTGTGAATAACATAAACGTACAATACACCCATACACACCATTTGAGTGGTACAGTTGCATCTGATTTCAAGTACAGCTAGATTGGCTTGAAAGGACTCACAATGGCAGAGCTCTCTCTCCGTGTCTTGGTTCTTCTTTCTTTGTGCTGACTTTCTTTTTTCCCATTGCATAGGAGCCTATTCTGTGGGGCCAACAATAATTTCATTTTTACACATATCTGTTTTAGCAACCCCAGCAGAAAGAGCAATTCTCTCCCTCCATCTTATATTGATTCCAAGAGGGGACTTTGGGCTTAATGTCTCAAGCACAGAAGCTCTTAGCTAATCATTATTGCCAGGGAGATGAAACCCCATGGTTAGCCCATTTTGCCACATGCCTGTCCCTGACATCTGGTGGGAAAAGCATGTCTTCCCAAAGGTGCAGAAGGAGTCAGGGGATTGGATTTAAACACATATACAGCATTGCTTCACTACAGTTAGTCCTTTATATCTTTGAAATCATTATTGATCCTCTTTCTAGGTTTTCCTGGTAGATTAAAAGGAAAACCAAACTACTAGAAAGTATATTATTAATTTAGGGATCCTTGAGTATGAAATATTTGATTTGGGACAGGAGATGGGGGAAATAGGACACCACTGAATACAGGTCATAGGCAATAATTAAAAGGGCCAAGACTGGAAGCTGGAAGTGAGGCAGATTACAACGGTGCCAAGAATAAACTCTACCTTTTTACAGTTTTGCCCCTAGCAGAGCTGTGTCCTTCAACTAGGGGAAGACAGTTCAACCACTCTTAGCAGTATAAACAAAGAGTTGCAAACTTATTCCGGACCAAAATAAACAAAGAGGTGTTGGGGCATGTAGATTAAGAATAAAAAGAAAAAGGCCAAAACTGAAAGGCTCAGAGGCAGTACACGTTTTGAACTTCTAAAATCCTATCCAGATATTGAAACTTCCTGTTTATTCAAAAACAGCATAACTCATTATCTTTTGACCTTCTCAAGGACACTTGAAAATCACCTTTAGAATCTAAGGGCAATTAATTTGTCTGGTAAATCAAGCATACAGTAGTGACCTAACAGTGACTGCTTTTAATTGGGCTCTCAAACCACTTTCTTAGCAACCAACTTATGAATGAATGAACGAATGAATGAATGAATGAATGTCAAGTTTACTGTTGGTTGCTTGAATGAGAGGCTCGCAGAGCAGCTTCTAAGCAGGACTACATCCAAGCTGTTATTCCAACTTAGCTTTCGTTTAAAAGCAAAGGGGAAAAAAAAACCTTGAATCAACGATTCTGCAGCCTCTTCTAAATCCATAACCACGGAAGTAAATAAATAAGACATAGTGAAGCAATAAGAACAGAACTACCCATGCCACTAGGGTGACTGTTCTGGACAAGTGTGGGCAAGCATGGATGGCATGTTGCAGTAGAAAACTGGGCTTTGGAGGGAAGCAGGCCTAATTTAAACCTCACCTACACTGAATATTAGTTGTGCAGTCTTAAGCAATATACAATAGTCCCCTCTCATCCGAGGAGGACATGTTCTAAGACCCCTGGTGGATCCAAGGACTTCGGATAGGATCCAACCCTAAATATGCTGTGCTTTGTCCTAGACATACATACCTATGACAAAGTCTAATTTATAAATTAAGTATAGTAAGAAAGCAACACTAATCACAAAATAGAACAATAATAATAATATACTGTGATGCATGTTGCCGCAGATCTCAGCAACCTCAGTGTACAATCTTTTTTCTTTCTTTAGTTAAGTCAAGAATTTTCACCTTTCATCTTTGCATTGCTAGCATGACTACTTTTGCATTTCATAGTTAAGCAAAATAAGCGTTACTTGAACACAAGCATTGTGATAGCATGACAACAAATCGGATAACCCCAAGATGGCTACTAAGTGACTACTGGGTAGATAGCCTATGGTATGAGGATATGCTAGACAGAGGGATGATTCACATCCTGGAAGGGACAGTGGGATTGCATAAGGTTTCATCACACTACTCAGAACTCCAGGCAATTTATAGCCAATGTATTGTCTACTTCTGCAATTTTCCATTTAATATATTCAGACCTCTATTGACCTTGAGAAACTGAAACTGTGGGTAAGGGGTAATTACTTAAATTTTCCTTCAGTCCTAATTGGTAAGTGGAATTAAAACTCATATTGTAAAAAAAAAAAAAAAAAAAAAAAAAAAACCACTCATATTGTGCTCACATTCCACAATAATGAATTTGATAACTAATTGATTAATTGATGTAAAACAGTTCCTAAGATGTAGTAGATGCTCGTGAAAAGAAGACAGGCTATTACTGATAGAATAGTCCCCAAAGGTCTGCCTAGGACTTTGGTGGGCTGTACAGGAAGCTAGAAACAGTGGGGAAATCATCATCATGTGTAATCCAACAATCTGGGACCTCAAAAACATGTTTATGATTCCTTATCAACAAATGCCAGCCCTGAAACGGTTCAGGTAAGTGGGAGAGTCTTATGAATTTCTCTTACCACCATTGTGTCCTCACAGAGGGCAGCTCTTCTCCAGGCCACCCTTTGTGCTTTGAGAAAGACATCTTGAGCACGTGTCTTGTAGAACTACCTCAGCAAGACCTACTTGCCTCTCCCTGCGGGACCATTACCTAGGCACTATAAATAATACACTACTACTAATATTCCAGAATATTTTAATAATGCTTTAACCATAGCCAGGAGATGCAATTCTATTCAGCAGAAAAATGACAACCCTCATTAGGTAACACATCTGATTACTTTAATAACGAGGCAAAGTTTGGTCCTATTAGCTCTACAACAATATCTACCAGTCCAATAGCAGAGTGACAAAGAAGCATTTAAAATGAATTATTTGTGCTTACTTATGTTGAAGAGGACTTACGACCTTATTTTTTAATGCATTCAGAATTGGGAACTCCCAGCTCAGACTATCTTTCATTCCTATTCCACAGGCCTACCACTGATGCCTAATATTTTCAGGGCAGTAAAACACACACACACACACACACCCCGACAATTAAGCAATCAACATATTTAATTTTGCCAACTCTGGGGTTCCAATCCATTTATCTCTGTCTTTTTTCCCACTGTCCTCTAAAACCTTTCTTAAAAAGTATTGGTTTGGTTTAATATGTGAAAGCTAACAAGGCCTCCAGCACACACAGTTTCAATAGTGCAATTAGGTGGGGTGTAGATTTTAACTATGCTGGTGAGGAAAGGTCTTCAAACTTATGGTTTCATCTCCTTAATATTTTAGAATTCGAGAAAACAATGCTCATGCAATTCAGCTTCTCCCCACCCCCAACCCCAAGTACAAGGTCAGTTTGACACTCTGAATGGTTAAATCATCCTTGGCAAAGAGTCTGAACTTGGCAGAAGCTCCTTAATGAGAAATCCAGATGACTGGTATCATTTGTAACGTGAATGCCCCGCACTTAATCTAGCGCTAGTTTGTTTTGGTAAGGAATAGCAATGACTTAAAAGTCATTAGGGATGTTTAGGATTTTAACTACTTGACACTGGCTGTGGTCTTCACCTTTGATGGCACCTTTTTAGCACTAAACAAGCAGCGTAGGCCTTCTCAAGTCAGTTCACTGCTAATGCGCAGTATCAAAAGGATTCCTTCAGCTTCTCGCTCTGGTTATGAAAAATGCAAAACTTTCTCTAAAGCATAGGCTAGACTTCATTTAGGAAAGCAGAAAACCAAACACTGAGGCTCACTCTACTCTTAACCTCTTTTGGATTTTCAACAATCACTTAAAAGAAGCTGCAGAAATATATCACTTTTCAAAAGACTAAGATAAATATCAGGTTGAAATTTCAGGACTCCCAAGCAATTGTCTGCTGGGTCAGTGTACACTAAAAATAATATTGTCAAAGCTCTCATAACCAGCCTTTATGAAATAACTCACTGCAAGTCCATATGATTCTACAGCTTGAGCTTTTATCTACTGTCCTATACTCATTCGCATAAACGCTTGCCATTTGGGTGGGTGGGGGGACTGTCAAACTAGCATTTTTTTCTGTTTTGATCATTAAATGAAAATTGTCCAGTGAATTCAAAGAAAATAGTGCCCTCAATAATTTCAGGTAGACCCAATTTTAATTAAATTCTTCATTCTATTTTCCAAACCTTTTCAACAATAGAGAACTATAAAAATTACACAAACTGATAAATTTTGTAGTATATAAGAAACTTTCATAAATAGGATGTGACCCTGCTTTTCATTTTCCTTTGAGTACCAAACAGGGTAGTTTCCCCAGTGTAAAGGAAGATAAAAATTTTCCTCTATCCTCTTAGATTCAGTTCCTGATGCCTGCAAATTAAATTCACAAGAGTTAGATTAACAGGAGAAAAGTCATATCTTTCTTTATTGATGTTAATATTTTTACATGCCTTTAACTTCACAGAAAAGAAGTGAAAACCCACAGAAGTGGTTAGACTTGGAAGTTTATATACCATTTTAATAAAGCGTCAATAAATTGTGGAGAAGTGACTAGACAAAAGGAAGCAGGCCTTTGGGGTTCCAGGAGCAGTAAATTGTGAAAAGGTAAATATATGGGGAGACTAATGAAAATTAAGAGTTATTTTAGTAACATTTGTTTGTGCAGATTCATTTCAGTGCTGACTTTTCCATCTTTGTGGCCATAAAACTCCCCTGGAGAGGGGATTTATGGCACTTCTCATTTCTCAGCTTCTGCTTTTAGTCAGGTAAGGGAAGCTCCAACAAGTCTTTTTTATATGACAGATTCTCAATTGCTTTCAGCTCAGAATAATCTGTATGCCAAAAGTGACATATTTTGGGGTGGTATATCCTGATAATCCCTGACTACTAATTCCCTCAGAGATATTTGTTAACCAAATCATTTCTCTAGGACTCAGGTTCTGTATACCAGTGAAGTAAAAAATCGGAGTAGACTGCTAGATTTCATTCATTCTCTGATATTCCACGGTACTTTTATTTCTGTATACTCATTGCGGGTTTCATTTGTAAAGACTGCATTCTGAAGTTATACACTATGTAACTTAGAGTCACTCTTATGAGGGGAAAAAAATGCAAATCTGACATCAAATAGGATGGAACACTTTCCCTAAACTTACTTGGTTATTCAAGAATATATTGGGCACATAATATTGATAAAGGCAGCGAGTAGATAAGAAAAACACATTCAGTTTGGGAGATGAGACTACTTCATATGTTATTTCATGGAAGTGATCTAGGAAGGGTAAATAGGACACTGCCTGAAAACAAATGAAAAGGTTAGAGAATTTCTCAGGATCCCGTATATTGACACTAGCTACCCTGATCTGCTGCTTTTTCCCACTGACTTCTGGGGAGAGTGGTAAGTCAAACTGAGTCACTTCTTTTCACACCCAAGACTATGTCTTATGATCAATTCCTACACAATACCTCGACAGTTTGACCTTGAACTACTTGATAATCCCAACGGACCCAAGAGAGTCCCCTGAAAGAATGTCTATAGTGACTCTCCAGTTTCTTATAGGCAAAATTATAGAAGATGGAATTGCAAGACTTAGCTTCATGAGAGATACGCTGCTCTTAAAAGCAGAGAAATGGGCATTTGCTGGATTACTTTGATTTCCTCAATCAGGAGCGATAAACTTGTAAATGAGGACCAGTGTGATTCTTCAACCAAAATTTCAACTGAATCAAGGATGCTCTTTCATGAGAGAGCAAGGAAACTTATTTTCAAAGTCCTGGCAACCCATCAGAGAGGGAAAATTAGCTGTAATGTCCTGTTGTACAGGCATTCCCAGCTCTATTTATATTCCACAATGACAGAAAACGCATCTGTCCAGTGTTGGAAAGACACTAGAAAACTTAATTATCTGAATCCCCTCTCTGGTGGTTGAGGAAGAAGGGCGTATCCTCAAATTACTACTCCCTGAACTCCAACCAAGACCTGGTCAGAAGGCAGTAGGTCTGTTCAGGGAGCCAACAGGAAGCTCTCCCCGACTTGAGCCAGTTGGATAGTGATGAAGCTTGCTTCAGCTGGAAGTCATTTGTACTTTTCCTCAGACTAATCAGAATCAGTGGCTTATGAGAGCACACCAAAGGTGATCTTGCTTACTCTGATCTGCCGTAGGTGCGGAAGTCCAGCTGCTCAAATATTTAAGGGAAGTACCTGGAGTTGTCTGGTTTGCTTTGATGGAGAACAGAGTCAGAAAGAAAGAACTGCCCACAGAATGGAAAAATGAGAATTTGAGGTGTGGTACATTTACGAAAGGTCATCAGTGCTTTCCAAAATTCCACTAGGAAATATGGGTAAGGATGGGGGGGGGGAGAGCCTCTACCACATCTGAAAATTTCCTTTGGACTACCTAGTTAAACAGGTTTCACTGAAGTTGTGTCTACACAGCAAATAAATTCAGAGGAAGAGGGAAAAAAAAAAAAAGCAGACTCATTCAAGCAACAGTTACTCCAAGTACAAGCAGTAATGCTGGATCATTGAAAGTCTAGAAATTACCAGATATTCAAAATAAGTCATTGACAAAACACATCTCTAAAAGGTGTTTTTTGGGGGGAGGGGAAATTGTTTTGCCAAATGTCTCTCAGGAAGGGGCTTTTTCCTTGAATGACTCTAAGTTGTCACTTGGTAACTTGCTATTTATACTTTTGCAGAAGTTGGAAGAAGTTTGCTAGCTAGGGATGACCCATCCCTGGAAATCCTATCTCTGGTGATTCTACGTAACAGCCCAACACCATGCAGATTTGCTCAGCCTTCTGGGAGAAGGTAATCTAAAGCTGTTTTGTTTTGTTTTGTTTTATCACAAACAGAATTAGTACTTTGGTCCATAAAATTTACCCATAAGATAAACATCTACATATGCTCATAGTGATCACCTCAGAGTAGAGAAGGACCAAGTGTCTGCTGGAACCATCACCAGGAAGGCAGCAGGATTGCCCAACAACAAAGATCACGGGCTTGGGAGGTAAAAGTGAAAACTCAGAATCATACACAGCATACCCTTCCTTTTTTTTTTTTTTTTTTTAAATTTTTATTTATTTATGATAGTCACAGAGAGAGAGACAGAGAGAGAGAGGCAGAGACACAGGCAGAGGGAGAAGCAGGCTCCATGCACCGGAAGCCCGATGTGGGATTTGATCCCGGGTCTCCAGGATCGCGCCCTGGGCCAAAGGCAGGCGCCAAACCGCTGCGCCACCCAGGGATCCCCAGCATCCCCTTCCTAATCAAACGCTGCAGAATAGTAATCTTGAGCTTATACGAACTGTTGCAGATTTCCAAGAAATTCTATATTCTATCATGCTGACTTAATACAATGCTTTTGTTACTTTTTTATTTTATTTTATTATTTTATTTTATTTTATTTTATTTTATTTTATTTTATTTTTATTGTAAGGTATCAGCTTTTGCCAGGTATACGTGTTAGCTCAAATACACCTGCCACTGATGAGTTTGAGGAAGAAGAGACACAGCTACTCCCTAAACGTGAGGAGTTCTGTAACAGATATGCATGGAGGAAGACTGAAGTCAAAGAAGAGAGCCAGAAAAATCATCCAGAAGAATCGAAGCTTTGCCTTTGATGTCTTTAAGGCAAACTGATCCAAATATTCCTCTGTGCTGCTCGCTGGAAAAAAAAAAAAAAAATCAGTGCAAAGCAGTCTTTGTGAGGCTTTTGAGCATCTTCAGTCAGGCCAGGACCAGACCCCCTCTGACCAGGCCTGTGCCTTCCTGGGTCTGTCCATGCAGCCAAGTTCCAGGCTGTGTCCTGGCAGAGAAGCTGGACCCTCACCCAGCACAGCTTAAACCATGTAACATCCCCCCAGGAATTAGCAAGAAGGGATCACCTGAGCCAAACAGCCAGGAAGAAGGTGCAGGAGGAGAGGAAGAGGAGCAGGGTGGAGGAGGAAGAGAAAAGAAGGAAGAGGAAGCAGGTGGGGGGGCTGTGGGAGAAGAGGAAAGGAGAGAAGGAAGAGGAAGGAAAAGAAAACTCATGGAGGAGGAGGACAAGGAGGAGGACAAAGAAGAGAGGGCAAGAGGATAAAGGTGGAGGAAGAAGAAGAAAGGCTGGACTGGCAGAGACGGAAAAGGGAGAGGACAGATGCCAGAATTTAAAGAAATAAAACAGAGGTGCCTGGGTGGCTCAGTGGGGTAAGTGTCTAACTCTTGACCTCAGCTCAGGTCATGATCTCAGGGTCGGGGGGTGGAGCCCCCTCTCCGGCTCTGCACTCGGCAGGGGAGTCTGCTGGAGACTCTCTCTCTCCCCCCCCCCCCCTCTGTCTCTTTCTTTCTCCCTCCACCCCTGCCCCCACCTTCTCAAATAAATAAATCTTCAAAAAGAGAGTTGGACTAGCAGGGAGGGAAGAAGAAGACAGACTGCAGAACTAAAAACAAAACCAAAATTCTGGCTGAAACCCTGCTTTGTCTTCATAGGCTTGTTTGCTTCAACCTCAGTGCAGGAAAAAAATACAAAGAAAACAATATTCCTTCAAGAAAAATAAAAGTAGAAACTGCCTTCTGATAAGTGAGCAAATTTACCTTCAGGACGGCTAATTCCATCACTTTCTATGGGAGGGTAGCCACCTGGTGCACAGGGGACACAGATGACATGGGGGAGGGGTACAAAACCTAAGGACCCCAGATGGGGCCTGAATGCAGAAGTCTCAGCAAGAATCCTGTTCGCTTTTATCAGGCAAGTTGACTGATACTTTGCAGAGAAATCCCCTCCTTCCCACATAACATACAAATATCCAGATTGCTTGCCCCTGGATCTTAAGAACATTTTTTTGCGATTATGGAGGTGTTTTGGTTACTGTTGAGCAAATATTAAATACTGTTACTTTGTAGTCATAGATTTGCATTTATGAGGCCATGACATTAGGGTTATACTGGGGACAACTCTAGTAACGTTTTCTTGACTATAACACAAGGAGTGTTCATTTTGGCTTCATTTTAGCAGAGACGGTCTTCACCGTAGAGCAATTCACCTGCTGATGATCAGTTTCCCGGGGACCTTCATTTACTGGGAAAATCTTTGAGGCTGGTCTTATGGTGTGTCCTGCTCTTATTGGTCTACTCAGTTGTGGGTACATAAAAGTTTAAAATGTCGTGAAAATATATGTGAGGTTTGTATTTTTGGTTTTTTGGTCTTAGGCTTTCTAATAACAGTATCAAAAACCTCATTATCCTGTTGTTTTGGGGAACACAGACAAACCCTTTGATGGGAAGCACAGAGCTTACACACAAGTTAGTTCGGTGGGTTGTTTTGTTTTGTTTAACAAATCGGAACTTGTTGGGCAAAATTAGGCTCAAACGTATGTGGTTGAATTTTCAATGTTAATATATTGATTTCGCTCGTCTATGTCACTAAAAATACAATAAAAAGCAATCAGCTGATAGTTTGACAGCATAGACCACCTGCTCCATTCTACTCTACTCTCTGAAAAACCAACTATTTTGTTGAATGCTTTTTTTTTTTTTTTTTTTTAATTAGCTGTGCAGACTTTGCTAGACATGGGCTTGGATTGGCATGCGGCACAAGCAAAACCAGCAGTCTGGTGTAAATGCTCTTGTGCAATAATACATATTTGTGTGTGTTTATGTATAAATGCCTGTTTATGTATACATGAAATGTATAAAACATTGAGGCACAAACTAATCCTTGGCCCCTACGATTTAGAGCAATTTGCCAACTGAAAACTTTCCAATTGCTTGATTTCAGTTGTCTATTCCTTGTAAGCCAAAACTTACTCTTACTCTCTGCAGGGGATCATAATTCATGATCTGTGATTTGTGTCTCAAGAATTTCTTGGGCACTTCAAAGAAATAATTTGGTTTGACCCCAATACCATTAAAGGCTTAGAAATGAAAATGCAGTTGAATTTATTAATGTTCAATGAATGAAATGCTGGAGAGCAACTTAGTTCTCTAGGGCAGGAATTCTCTTTCCACGCATGGAGAAATGAGAATCCCCTCTACCGGTCTCCTATTTGAACAGATTCTTTTCCTTGGGTAAAGGGACCACAAGCTGGCTTTTTTAATTAGCCACATCTCACTGTGGGGTAACAGCCGTCAGTAGGATTTGGTATGCGAGTGCGTACTGTGCCAGGAAAGCCCACTCTTAATAGTGCAGAAGCTAAGACTGTTCTCAAAGGAAAGTGTAAATTCCTAACTTCTACAGCCATGTACTTTCCCTCTTCCAAGGACCTACCATTGAAAGGTGGAGAGATTAGACAGATAAATATAGAGATGTGGTATTTAGAGATACGGGCATATAGAGATGTGAACACCTATATCAACAATGGATTTATATACCAAAGATATATAAATATGTATCCCCACTCCTCTAGTATGTCCTGTCTTGAGTATTCCTTAAGGATTCCCCAAGATTTTGTCCAGGTTCTTTTCTCTTCTTATTCTACACACTCTCCCTGGGCATTCTCATCACTTCCACAATGGCTTCAACCCCTACTTATAGCCTAGTGGATCCTCAAATCTCTAAGTCTTGTTTATATGTCTATAAATGGCCTCATTATGGTCTTCCCCCCAGCAATGCCATCATCATCACTCCTCACCACCCACTCAAGAATATCTTAGGTACTTCAAGGGAATAGTTTTGTCTGATATTGATGCTATTAAGGATGTAATAATGAAATGTTATCAAATATCCTATCATTAATGCTATCAGCATTAGAAACCTCAGGACCATCCTAGGTCCTTCCTTACTTACCCCTTATATCAAAGGTGTTTCAAAGTCTTGTTGATTTAAGTCTACCTCCATTGTCTCTCAAATCTGGCTTCTCTTCTCTTCTCTTCTCTTCTCTTTCCTCTTCTAGGAGAGTACGGAGGGGAGGAGAGAGGGAGAGTAGCGGGAAGGAGAGCGAAGGCCGAGAGAGCTCTCACCAGATGCCTAATCTCTCAGCGTCTATTCTCTCTTTTACGCGCGTCTCTCTCTTCTCTTCTCTTCTTCTCTTCTCTTCTTTCTCCTCTCCTCTCCTCTCCACTCTTCTCCCTTTCCTTTCCTTTCCTTTCCTTTCCTTTCCTTTCCTTTCCTTTCCTTTCTTTCCTTTCCTTCTTTCTTTTCTTTTTTGGAGAGAGAGAGAAGGGAGCGGCAGAGGGAGAGGGAAAAGGGAATCTTTAGCAGGCTCCACACTCAGCAGAGCCAATGTGGGGCTCCATCTCACAACCCTGAGATCGTGACCTGAGCTGAAATCAAGAGTTGGACACTTAACCAACTGAGCCACCCAGAAGCCCCTGGCTTCTCTTTTCATTCCAATTCCTACTCTCAGAATTAAACCTTCATCTCCTACACAGAGTTACTTGGGGACCAGGGAGCCAGGATATTGTATGTGATGCTGATGCATTGGAGTCAAGGTTTAAATTCTAACTTGGCTGCTTACTAACTGGGTAAACTTGATGGGGATACTTCATCTATACATACCTACACCTTCTTGTAGGGTTATTTTGAATTTATTAGTTTAAAGTTCCTAATGCTCTTATGGTTTTGACTCATATACACATTGAGCCTTTAATAAATGATTAGTCCTTATTAAAAGGTCACCCTGCCCTGGGTATCCACTAAATACCAAGAGTATCTCCTCCGCTGTAAGAATTCAATGTGTTTCCAGACATTGCCAAATATCTCCTGAGTGTGCAAAAGTCACCCCTGGATAAGAACCACTGTCTGGAAGGACAAAGTCTAAATTGTTTGCTTGACTTATGAGACCCTTCACAAGCTGAAACAAGGTTAGCTCTCCTCCTTTGCTTCCTGCCATTCCATCCCATGCTCCTTATTCCCTAAGTCACATCCCACCCATTCTCACAAAGCCAGGTCCTTACTCAAAGCTTTGCCCTCCTCTGAACATGGTGTCCCTCTGCTATCATGCCCTCCTCCAATCACCCCATCTAGGACATTATTCCTTTTCATACTACATCCAGCTCAAATGTCCCCTCTTCCCAGGGCCTCCTGATCAGAGATACTTTCCCATGACACCTACTGTTTTTATTTTATACTTTCTTATCTTGTTCTATACATGGTGTGTTTGTTCGTTCATCTGCCTTTTCACTTACCTTTCATGTACAATTCATTTCTAGAAAACATAAAGCATCATTTATTCATCTCTGTCCCTCCGTAGTTGATAATATGGGCTCTAACCCATCATAGGTATTTAAGAAGTATTTTAAAACAAACTGGACTGTCATATGTCCTCCTCTTTACTGAGTCCCCTCTAAGTGGTAAGTAGTTTATTCCACAAAATACCTTAAGTTTTTCTTTACTCTCTGAAATAGTCTCATCTTAATTGTCATTTGGTCAGAGCCCTCTGTGATAGCTAAACTAACAACTTAATCCACTCTCGGGCAGTAAGTGTTGATGACACGGGATATTCCCCATCCTGGAACCTCGCTGCCAGGGTGGTGACTGTGGTCAAATACACAAGCTCCACAGGCAGCTTCCCCAGATTCAAATCTATCTTGATTTTGTGTTTCTTTTTAATTGGTAAAATGAGGGTGTTGATGGCCTTAACTTCAAAGTGTGATTTTGAAATTAAATGAGGTAATGAATCTAAAGTATGTGCAAGTCTTGCATTAAAATTGGCTATGATTGTTAGATTTATACATCTCTGGAAGACCCTATTGAAATAGCACCTTTATTACCATGCTAAGATGCTTTGGGAAGTTTGGTGACAGGCAGGGTTTTTAGGATGTGTTAAATCATGCCATATAAGCAATCTCACATTTTAGTCTCTGGGGCAGTCACATCTACCATAGCACAAGTGCCAAAAAAACAAAAAAAAACAAAAAACGTTGCCTTGTTCCTTCCACATCCCCTCCAGGTATAGATACAGACAGGAAGTGTTTACGCCTCTCTAAATGCTGACTCACCCTCACATTTTACACATCTGTATACACATATAAAGAAAATACATGTGCACCCACATATGTGTAGATAGTTGTTTTTAAGAGCTAACCCTACTTAAACGTGCTTATACACACTTTTCCCTTCACCTAAATGTCAGGAAGAAATTGGCCTCTGGCAGTAGTTGTTGGGCACATTCAAGGACCAGACATCTCGGGATCCCTGGGTGGCGCAGCGGTTTAGCACCTGCCTTTGGCCCAGAGCGCGATCCTGGAGACCCGGGATCGAATCCACGTCAGGCTCCCTGCATGGAGCCTGCTTCTCCCTCTGCCTGTGTCTCTGCCTCTGTGTGTGTGTGTGTGTGTGTGTGTGTGTGTGTGACTATCATAAATAAATAAAAATTTAAAAAATTAAAAAAAGAACCAGGCATCTCAGCATTCAGAGGTGTGCTCCCTATGGCTGTGGGTTTCCATACTGGCTCAGCTTTACAAGCAACTAGATAGAAGTTAACCTACAAACTCAGAGGGGAACCTGAAGGAAGGGCATATAGGGCATATGAATGTCAGACTGTGTGTGTCCTATGACTATTTCATCTGCTTCAAGGAGGAAAAATCCTATTAAAGGATATTTGGTGTGCAATTTATTCCAATTCACATCTTATTCTTAATCTACTGTGGATTCTCCCTCAAAGTATTGCCCCCCACGTCCTCTTTACTCTGTAAATATCCTTTATCTCATCCATCTTGGGAGTGCTTGGGTTTTTGCATAGACAACAAAAACGAATTTGGATGGGCTTCAGTCCATCTAGAACTTTCAGTGGTCTCAGTGGCCGCATTAGAAAATCATGTGGTCACTGATACCAATTACCATACAAGAAATTACATCATGTGACAGCTGTGGGAAGCAGAACTGTTCAAACAGCCTTGCTGGGTTGGGACTCTATAGACGTTGGGGGCCTGATTAGGTTTACAAATATCTGTATCACCATGTGCAAGTTATGTTTCTTCTCTGGATCAGCTTTGTCATTTTTCGAAAGGGAATAATAATATTTTCTGGAGGTTGTTTTAAAAACCAAATAAGATACCATATGTAAAGACTGCTGGTGTTCAAGTTTTACACATAAATGTCGGGCCGCTAACATTTTCAAGTTACGCTAATGTTAAAATGGTAAAGTTTAAATGTCAAAATTTTATATATTATTTTCATACTACAGAAGTTCTGAGAGTGTGACTTCATTTCTCAACCTCTAAGCATGTTTGTCATATGTACTGAGTGCCTGTTATGGAACAGATACAAGGTTAAGCTCTGGAATCAGAAAGAAGAAAGACACAAATTGCCTGGAGGGACTTGGAGTTGGTGGGGAAAAGACATCCGCAGTGATTACACTGAACTACAGTAGGAACTAGAACAGAGATAATGCAGAATGTGCAACAGAAACACAAAGAAAGGAGTATCAGGAATTAACTCAGCCTGAGTTAATAGCAGTACATGTGAATGTGTGTACTGGGAACTCCAGAAAGCCCAGTTTTATCCACTCATATGCTGTCTTCATGAAGCTGAATGAGAATATGCACATGTTTAGTTGAGTGTCCTGATGCTAAGTGATCAGAAGCTACTAATAGCCAATTCTGATCACAGCGAGGTTCATCTAGCAGCTTTTTAAAAACATGTACCCCTTTAAAATCAAATTCGGTAAGTTTATCTAGACTTCAAAGGTTTCAGATTTTACATTTATTTACTGAACATTTACTATGTTCCAGGCATGGAACTGGATGTTTTTACTGCATTATCACATTTAAAAGCTAAATAAAGATGGAGGTAGCTTTAATTTAATCCCATTATAAGCTTCTGTTCTCCATCATGAGGCCATTTCTATATCCTGGCTCACAGCCCATACTCACACTACTTTGCTGGAATTCTGTTGAAGAAGAAATCTGTTCTAACCAAAATATTCTAAATAATTTAGCTGCCAGCCTGGGAATAAAAATAATATCTCTTTGGTAATGGACTTTTTTCAAAGTAACTGGCTTTGAATACCTACACAATCTCACTTTTCTTAGTAAACATTTTCAAGCTCTTCAAAGTCTTCTGTTAATTTGTTCAGCAAATTTGTAAATAACAGAAGAGGATTTGTTGGTGCATTGGTTTGTGAGGGCTGCCACAACAAAGTGTCACAGACTGGGTGGCCTAAACAGCAGAAATTTATTATCTCACAGCTCTAAAGGCTGGAAGTCAGAGATCAAAGCATCAGCCTGGGTTGGCTCTTTCCAAGGGCTGTGAGAGAGAATCTGTCCCATGCCTCTGTCTAGCTTTGGGTGGTTTGCTGGCAATCTTTAGTTTTCCTTGGCTTATATCATTACCCCAGTCCCTCCTTCAACTTCAGATGGCATTCAACCTGTATACATGTCTGTCTCCATATTTCCACTCTGTAATAAGAACATCTGCCATATTGGTTTACAACGCACCCTCATCACCTCATCTTAGTTGGATTACCTCTGTAACGAACCTATCTCCAGATGAGGTCACATTCTGAGCTACTGGGAATTAGGACCTCAGTAGATGAATTTTAGGGGGACGCAATTCAACACGTAAGAGTTTTTAAAAGATGGTGCTTTCTAAATATTGACCCTGGATAGGATCGTAAAAATAAAAGGCTCTGGTCATTTCAAGATAGAGGTGCATTAAAGAGCTAGAGGGTGCCTCATGGAAAGATCTGCAATATTACTGATCGCAAACTTCCTGAAGAAAATGTGAATCATTGCTAATAACGTCTTGAGCTTCAGTTTACTGATTTATTTAGGGTCAGTTATAATCATTCAATCAACTATTAGTAACAATAAGAGGTACTCAATACTAGGAAACAATATCCGCATCATTACAGCCAGTGTGTGTACGTGTGTGCATGTGCATTCAATGCATATGCATGTGCACATTTGTATGTGACAAAATAAACTTTCTAGCACTTGTTAACTTTTTAAAGAAAACATATTACATTCATATAAAGCTTTGCCAAATGGGTCAGCCGGTATTTATTTTTTCACTAACACCTTTCTTGTATGAAAGGAGGTCTTTTGAAATGTAACATGTGCCAAAAATCAGATTTAACTAATATTTAAAATTGATTTCATTGTAATTTCACATTTATTGCCTTATTTTATGCTAGAACTATGAGGACCATAGTTTGAAGTCTCTAGTCAAATGGGGGAAAAGAAGGCCCAAAGAAAATAAATAACATATCTACCGTCACACAAAATCTATTAGGGGAGAAAATAGGACGAGAAGCCAGGTTTCCTGCCATTTAAAGCAAACAAAATATAACCATAAACTTCCTGTGAGATACAAATGAACACGAGCACATGTTCCATCACGTTATGAAATTGCACAACCCTTCACACTAAAATTGTTGAATTATCCAGTTGGTTTCATCTTTACTTCTTCCTTACTCTGATCTGCATCATTAGGAGTTAGAAGCAGCCTAACCAGAAGTCATGCTGAAGATTTAGACAAAAAGAATTTCTCCCACAGCAGCACTGGGGAGTTAGTGAGAGTCAGTGGATTTTGCTTTTTTATGTAGTAAAAAGTCTTTCTTATTACATGAAGCTAATTTCCAGGATATGATAACCCATCACAGGTCAGGTTGTAAATGTCCAAGGCCAAAGTCAGTGGTTTTAACCACCCAAGAAGAAGAAACTCTGAATCGTGTTGCCTAGAAATCTTACGGCATTTGTGAAATGGAATTCACATATAATAAAAAATGATCTATGCCTTTATTGGCCATAAGTGACATGAGTGCATTTCATTCACAGTCACACAGTCTCAATTTATATTGAGTTCTCTGCAGAGTTTACAATGACATCTTCTGCACCCAATTTTAACCTGTCCTCTGTGCTCTCATTCACCTCCTGGACATTGCACCCACTAAACCATCCTGCCATTTTGTTCACATGTTCTATCAAAAGCAAAATCCACAATCTTCCATCAAAGCCAACTTCAACTCATAAGTGCATTTCTGACAGATTTTTTGCCCATTTCTTGACATACCCTGGCTCAGAAAGGCAGTCAGTTTGGAAACTGTCCTCAGACAATCCCCAAGTGCTAAAAATTCTTTCTTTACAGTGGTGCTTTCTTTCCACAGTTCTGGACAGGACCCTAGGTCAGGCTCTAGCCCCTAACTCCTATAAGAGCCATAATGGCCTCCTACCTCCTCCCCATGTGACTTTGGCCTATAGAAACAAGTCGGTTTATTCAAGACCCATCCAAAATCATACCTTCACCAACTCCTATAAACTCTTATTCCTGAAAAGTAGACCACAATCAGTTCTTTGTACTCATTAAGCCCATAGATCTGCTTTTTTCTTCCATGGTATGATGGGGTGGTTCTCTCACCAGATATACTTTTCATCAGCCTCCTCCCCTTAGAGATTAGTGATCCAACCATGAGGCTTTTCAGATGGTTAGAGCACAAGATCTCACAAAATAGCTACCTCCCGGCTGTTTTCAAATAACACCACCTCAAATTTATGGCTTTTCGATAGACTTAGCAAAAATCTCACCTCCTTGCAATTATTTTTAAGATTCTTTTGTTATTACAGATTATTGTGGTTTAGAACAAAATATTTTTCTGGTTATTTCTACTTATGAAATCAATACTTTTTGTAGAAATTTGGAAAATAAAGAAAAACAAAGAGAAAAGTTTTTTAAATCATCCATGACCACTTAAAACATTATGAAATATTTCTCTTCTTCCCACCACAGGGGTTCTGTGCATTTTTTCCCTCTACTAAATCTTACTTATTATCCAATGTCATTAAACTATCTAAATAGTCTTTAAATATTAAAACATATTGTAACTTAATCAGTTATTTCAATTATTGGGCATTAGATTTGTTTATAAATGTATGCCACTAGTTAAAAAGAATTGATGAGTATCCTCACAAATTTTGTGCACAATTCTGAGAATACCTACTCATCACAGCCTCACTAGCACTGGAAATGACATCTACTTTTCAAATATCTTAACAAGTAGTCAACTACCAGAGGGTCAATGCTTTCATATTGACAGACCATGTTTCTTTCCTGGATTATTAGATTATATAAATTGCCTTTTTGATATAGCTATTCACTTCTTTCTTACTGAGGTACAAAGGGTCCTTACAGATTAAAGATGTTATATGATGATGGACTTTTAAGCTTCAAAATGCTCTTTGGATTTAGCAATCAGGAGCCACTTATGACTTTACAAACATAATTTCAGTGATGAGGCTGGTATGGGATGCATGTTGCCAAAATTGAAATATGAATGAAACTAAGGAATAAGAAATCTGATATTAAAGTAAACAGAGATAAAAAAAGAGAAGAGTATGCAGAGACGAAAACAGGATCTAATGTAAGGAATTGATTGTGTGTGTTTGTTAGCTTACATTATTGGATGTGGGAAGGAGATAGAAAGATTAATTTGTAGAACAGGATTCCAGAAGAATAAGTATATAAGATTGAGAATATAGGTAGAGAAAAACAGATTTGGGAAGGATGAGAGAGTCTCTTGCTTAAGAGTTAAAACTGCCTGAAAATGAAGAAATCTGGATCTTGTGGGAAAACAAAGGAAGAAAACCAATTTACCATTTTCATTTCCAGGGTATTTATCTTCTTTTTAGAAGCTGAGACACAGATAACATGGAAAAATGGCATGAAAAGGGCAAAACAGTGTGTGCTATTTGAGTAGCACAAAAGCCCTTTTCCTTTAGAGAGATGAACAGAAGATTGGTTTTTATAAATTCTTTCAAACTCATAAGGGCTTTGACTCTAAGGTAAAAACTCAAAGTTAGTTGAAAGAAGCATTCAAAATATTCCTAAGGAGGTAACCAGAGAAAAAGAAAAGCTGATTAAAATAAGAATTTTAAAGAAAGTTTTTTAAATTATTATTTTGAAAGAAGATAGAAGGTAAAAAGGCATACCTGTATCTCTTCCTTAGTATTTTCTACAGAAAAAGCAGTTAAAGCCACAAGGTATAATATTTCCTTTTTTAAATAAGTGATGGAATCTCAAAAAAAAAATGCCCAGGAGGAAAAAATTTCACCCTGAGTGCAGACGTGGGGGGAGTAGTCCTTAACATAACAGCTGCAGCACGATTGCATTTGCTTTTCCTGTTGCTGCGATAACAAATTACTACAAGCTTAGTGGCTTCAAACAGTTCAAACTCATTATCTTACAGTTCTGGAAGTCAGGAGTCCAACATAGATCTCACTGGACTGATGGCAATGTAGTGTCCTTTCTGGAGGCTCTGTAGACGAATCCATTGCCTTGCCTTTTCCATCGTCCAGTGGCCGCCTACATTCCTTGACTTGCAGCCCCTTCCCTCCTCAAGGGGAGCAATGGAACATCTTCAAATCTCTCTCTTAAACTCACTCTCCCACTCTCTCACTTATACCCTCATGAGTGTATTGAGCCCACCTAGATAATCCAAAATAATCTCCCCATCTCAAGATCCTTCAGTTACTCATATCTACACAGTCCTTCCTGCCGTGAAACATATTCGTAGGTTCTGGGGATTAGGACATGGGCATCTTTGAGCTGCCATTATTCCGCCTACTACTGCAGTCTACTAGTGTCCCTGGTAACTAAAAAGTTGGCTGAAATCCTCATTTGGTGATAAGCCACAAGCTAGGCAAGGGTCCCCTTCTCTGATTTAAGAGCAAAAACAAAAGTAACACTATATTTGATATATCATTGACACCCTGAACTTTTTTTATCCACGTGTCTAATATGCTACAGTAGGGAACAGCAGAAGCAGGGAGAGCTCTCTTTGTAGCAGAATTGAGTTTGAAAACCATGAAGAAAGGCTTTAAGTAGACTCTTAATTCAAAGTTGTCTCAATTTCAAAACCAATGTTGCCTCATCATCAGCCCCTAAGTATGAAGTTTCCATGTTTCTGCCTTGTTTCTAGATCATGTTCCAATAATTGCTTTTACCTCTTCTCAACTTGCCTTTGATGTTGACCATCTTGCCCAATCCCCCATCTTGAACTTGCACTTTTGTGCAGAGGACTGATATGGTCTTTCTATCTCAGCCCCCTACTTGATTATGAATTTTCCCCAGGCCTTAGGAGGGTTGGTCCACTTCTGACCTTCTCTGGGTATTAAGCTAGCGAAGCCTTTCCCTAGAGTTTGCCCACATGCCCACCCACCATTCCTTCCAAGTTTACCCTGGCATCTATGAAAGGTAATCAGTCAGAAAATCTTACAGGTCTAAGTTTTAGCTGAAAATTGAGTGACGCCTAGTTTCTGACAGTAATCAGTTCAGGAAAATTTCAGATACAAGACAAACTTCAACTAATCATTTGACAAAACGGTCCATGGGAATGCTTTTACCATATTTTTAGTTTATTCCCTCTTCCTTCACTTACTTCATGAGCTATTATTACTGCTTATTGTATATAGCACTGGATCAAACAAAATCCAGGTAGAAGGATCCAAGTGATGGTTTCTTTAGTGTGAGTAGGGCATGCTCTTAAATGTGTTAACCATTTGCCTGTAAAGATTCCTGCTATCCTACCATTTTAGAAATTCACTCCCTGAGTCCTGACCTTTTCTTCTCATGAATGGACATAGTATAATAGTGTATGGTGGGGGGGACCCAGCCACTGGAAGCAAACCAGGCAGGGAAGTCACTCAAATTAGGATGAAAGAAGCTATACAGCCACATATAAAGAAAGTCAAAATATAGAGAAAAAAAGTCTAGAGTCAAAACACAAAAAGAAAAAAAAAATCTACCAATTTGTTAGATTGGTAAATACATATAAATGCATTTATATACATTGTATATTACAAAGTATAATGTATATCTAAATGGTAAGTAAATATAGTAAATACAATACTGAAAATTAAATTCAGAGCAACAGATAATATTCCTAACTAAAAGTCATGGATTCTTTACTAGGCGCTGGGCTAAATATTTTGCATGCATAATTTTAAGTAATTTTTATAAAGACATAATGAGCATTATTTCCATTTTACAAGTGAAGAAACTAAGGCTTGGATAGATTTAAGTCACAGAGCTCATAAGTGCACAAGTCTGAATTTGAAATCAGGACGCAAAGTCAGTTCTGTTTGCCTCATAAGTCCGAGCTGGTGACCACACATCACCTTTCCAGGAAGGTACAAGCACAGAGCAGTTGGACACTGTTGACCAGGAATAAGGAATGGCTCCAGGACTTTGGCAATAAATAGGGATAATTGGTGATGATGACCTGGTACATGGACGAGGTGGCTTCAGTTAAAGGCTCAATGTAGTGCTGGCCTATTTGAAGATTCTCTTCTAAAATGCAAATACTCAGAGGGTCATCCAAGTTGTAACCAGTTATTGGCTAAGAGTTTCACAGGAATGAGATGGTTAGTTAGCAGAAATTCTGGAGGGAATAGTAACCAGGGTAGTTACCTAGATAGTCTTAGAAAGTGTCCCTAGAAGGAAACTAGGACTCAAGGTGCCCATCACCAGGCAGGACTCAGATTAGCAGCCATATTCTATTTGGTTTAAGTTGCCAGCTCCTCCCCCAGGGAGTATTTGTTAAATATGAAGGAAAGGGAAGAGGGAAGGCAAAGGGGAGAAAAGCCTGAGAATATGAGGGTACTTCTATTCAAGGAATGGGACTATCACATTGGGATGGGGTGAGGCATGGGGACATGGTCATGGACCTTGAAGGAAGTGACAGATATGCATTCATGGGAAAGAGTGGAGGGCATGTCAGGTCAGAGAAGCAAGTGAACAAGGTCAAAAATGAAAGAATCACAAGGAGCTGGTTGTGAGGTCAGCTTTCCCGGAGTAAAGAAACAGTCCAAAGCTCCAGGTGGTGGCAGCTCTTGAGAAATGACGGATGCTGGGCTGGGGGGTTTAGACTGACCCACTGTAGGTGCTGGTCTGCGGGCTGGGACGTTGAAAACTGAGGGAGACAGTGAGGCCCAGTGTGATTAATTCCAGTGTCAGGAGTGTCAGCTGCTGTTGTTTGGAGGAGGGAAGTTAGTGCGTGTCAGGAAGAGGAGATGACTTGTTCCATCATGGGCTTCTAGATGGATCGTGGCCTGAATCCTGATAGCCATCGGGGTCTGAGTGGCGTCCTCTTTACACAAAGGACTGCTCCCTTATCTGAGATCCATCCACACGACCACACGGCCCGTCCTGCCAGATGGAGGACATTTTTCACATAATGCATTTGGCAGTCAAAGAAAATCTATTTTAAGCTGACTGTTCATTTTTCATGATGTGCATTACAAAAGCCCTGGTATAGCCCAATTCATTTATAAGTGGACTTAAAACACTTTAAAATACAATGAAGCCATTTGGCTAAATGCTGACTCCCGGGAGTTGGGTTCCTGTACAGGAGAGGGAGAGTTAGTCTCTCTGTACCTATCTTAAAAATGTATAAAACAGGCAGGATTTAGGTTGAAATATAACAGACTTAGTGGGGTCCTAACCCGTGGAATGGAAAGACCACACAACAGAAGGATTGGAACTTATTAGTGGGGATGGATGAACCGCTCTGTGGTTTAGGCTGAAACGCCTGGGATTGCTTTTCAAATGTTTTAAATTTGATAATATATATACATATATAGACACACACACACATATATTAAAAGAGCAAATGCGTTTGCCAAAATCTTCCCCTGGTCTCCATTCTTCAGCCCATATGGATTTTAAATGTTTGTAATCCAGACGTCTCTGATGTGTTCACACAAGGCCCTCTGAGGACCAGCTCATAAAAGATTGCCCTCCAAGGAAATTTCTGTACAAACCCTTTTCTCTAAGAGTTGCCACATTTGGCTCAAGCCCGGCCCCTAACCCTCTGCCCCACTTTTCTGTGAGTTGATATGGAATAAACAAAAAAGCATGGACGTTGACTCCTTAATTCCACTCCTAATTCTCTGCTTTAATCGGTGTGGCTTCAGACAGAAACATAACCTCCTTAGCTTTCTCTTCCTCTCACTCAGGAAAAAGGGTGGGGAGAGGGTCCTGAAGGCTCTCTGGCCCCCGGTGCTAAGTCTAGGATGCTAATGTTCCCCACCCAGATGGGCTTCAGTGACCTCCAGGTTTGCTAACAGGCTTCCCAACTTGCTCCGAACCCAAATGTGGGAAATTACTGATGGCACCAAAATAAGTAAGGAACCATAGGTTCTGGTTAAGGGCAGCACTTAGCTCTGGCAAATGGGAGGGACGATAAAGAGAAAGAGGCCAACCGGTGGCCTCCCAAGGAACTGGAAACTTACCTCTCCAACCCGTCCCCTCCCATCTCAGCATGCTTGAACTGAGAGCACCAGGGAAGTAATGCCAAAGGAAGAAGGCGGGAAATAAAATGAACCCCACAAGCTCCTTTCCCTGGCCTTGCCAAGGAAACCCGGCACAGAGCAGAAGTCTAGAAACACAGAAGCGAGAACTCCAGCTGTGGTGCAGGCTTCTAGGTAAGTGAGGGCAAGTGCAGTGCAGGGGGTTATGATACCAGACAAGCTTGGGTTCAAATCCATTTACTTCTCCCCCTACTAACCGAAGACTTAGAACTTTAGCTAAGGATGCTTTAAAAACCGTAAGATGAAAGAGTCACACAGAGGCCAGTTGCAGTTGAGGAGACTGGTCCAACACGTCCCCTGGGGGACCCACGGATGCCATCGAAACCTCCTAAAGCCACCCGGCTGGGACTGATCCTGGAGTGTGTTCCTCCCCGCTCCTTTGCAAGCCTAGCAGAACTGAGTTGCAATGTGTATTTAGGGCAGCCTTGAAGTCTAGAGAGCAGTGTGCAAGGGGTGCAGGAGAGGAGAAATGCAAAAGGGGGAGCAGGTGACTGCCATTTCTGGCCCCGTGGCAGGGAAAGCAGTGGGCCAGGGCTGGTGTGATTAATAGGCAGCACAGCCCTTGCTAGGCCCAGCGGCCAAGCCTCCTTCCCTGCCGTCTCCTCCACGCATCCTGCAGCCACCAGCTTCCATGGGAGCTTGGCACGTCGGACAAGGGGGAGGAGAGAACACATAATGCAGGCCTAGAGCAGAGGCCTTGTCCCCCCCCCAACCCCCCCACCCCTGGGCTCTGCAAGGCCTGGAGCTGCGACAATTGTTGAGTCTGCCTTTTGTGGATTTAACTGACTATAAAACGGCGAGAAAGCCATGGAAAGGCCTAGAGAAGGGGTTTTGACTCTGTGCCTGATGGTGGCTTCTATGCATTCCTCTCTGCAGCCTCAGGAAAGAGGGATGAGGCAGGGCAGTGGCCAGAAGGAAGGTTCTAGGCAAGACCTCCTTGCCCCCACCCCCTACAACCCCGCTGAAACCAAAGAGGCTCTAGTTTTAGTGTTCCCCTAAAATTGTATTTGAAGAAAGGAAGCAGCTAATAATGACAGCAATGTTTTAGCTCGGGGACCCCGGTCCGCTGACAGCAAAGAAGCAGGTCTCCTGCCTCAGGGTAAGGGAGGAGGGGGCTCACCCCCACACAGGCCCTAGCCGGGGTCGAGGGCTTCTGGAAGGCCACAGGCAGCCTGTGGCAGCAGCAGCAGCAGCAGCAGCCGAGGCAGCAGGAGGCGGGACCCAGCCAAGCAGGAGAGGCGGAGGGACAGACAGCTAGGGCAGTGGAAAGATTTCTGTCTGTCTGTCTGTCTGTCTGCGCAGGGTTGAGGGTGAGCCTCCCAGAGGGCAAGGAAAAAAACCCGGTTACTCACCACCCTCCGCTCCTGTGACTGATTTCTGCCTTCATCTCTGATATTTAATTGATTATAAACTAACCAGAAATCCCAAAGGAGCCCCCAGCCTCTGCTGAGGTAGCCGTTCGCTTGGGGCACCGTCAGAATCTGAGGATTTTGTGGCTGAAATGTATAGCGAATGACCCAGGTCTGGCCGGCTGTGTGACGCACAACAGCATACATTGGATGACTCATGGAAGTCAGGGATGGAAAAGACCTATTAGGTCATTTTTTCCATCTTCCAGCCATTGCAGGTTTACTCTCTGCCAAGGTGGGATTATATTCAAATATTTGGTCCAGTCTCGTTTCAACTGATTCAAGTAATAGGGCTCCCACGAGCTCCCCTGGGATCTTAATTCCACAGGATCATTGATCTCAATCTTCGGAAAATGTTCCTGATGTTCACTTTAAATTTTCCTTTGCTCAATTTCATCCCATTAATCCTGCTTATTACCCCTCAGGCCACCCTAAATAATATCCCTTGTTCTTTCATGTTGACATTCCTCCAGCACTGGTAGGGAGGAGACTGGGGAATACAAAAATGTCTTCTTGGCTTGGCTTGCAGTCCTAACTATAAAATGAAGAATAGAAATGTTCTGAATAATAGCTTAAGATATTGAGGAGACTATGTGTATCAGATGAGAAAGGGTTTTCCAGATTGCCCGAGAATAGTTGAGACAATCCATGGCAGGTGTTTCTGAGTTAAACTTTACATTCTAAATATTCTGAGTCAGAGAGTAGCGAAGATGAATGTCACATAATCCGCCATACTGCCACCCTATGTGGATAATGGGCTATGTCCTCATAGCCTTTGGGGGGGATAATGCTATATAATCCTCTGATTATTTTTCCCCAGGGGGGGCAGGGATCACTTCAAATAGCCATAAACCACATTAGTTAAACTCTCAATGAGTAATGTCCCTTTCCAGGGCCCAAGGCAGAGCAGACCTGGGAGCCAGTGACGTCAGCCACCACCAGAGCATGAGGCCCCGGGGTGGGAGCCAGGGTGAGACAGCCTACATATTCCTCAAAATGTTTTTCAGGTGCTAGGGTGCTTATGAAAAATGCAAATTTAGTTGGGGTCCATCTCAGACCAACTGCGATTCAAGAATTTGTGGCCGAGGCCTAGACACCGACATTTTTTAATAAGCCTGATAACATTTGAAAAACCCAGGCTAAGAGGTACCGCTAATCCGCTACCATTTGGGGACACCTTGGGCTAAAATGGGGAAACTAAGCTAGAGCTCAAAGAGAAGAGAGATTGGCTGCTGATGGGATAGATCACGAGTCAGAGATGAAGGAGGCTCAAGACGAAGAACAGAGCAAGGCAGGTGGGCAGTCATTGAAGGACAATCATTGGTGGCTGCAAGGGTGCAGTGTCCAGGGCCTGCACTTATTGGCTATCTAAGTACAGTGTGTGGATGTGGAGGTAGAGACAAACCAGGTAAGTGGTCTGGTGGACCTTGGTCTATTCAAACGAAGGCTGAGCTAAAATTGCCAATTTTTTAACCTGTTCTTTGCACATTGTGCAAACTAATCCTCTAAGGGAAACGCAGTCGTGGAGACAAGGAGGAAGGAGAAAGATACTCAATGTCACATTTGTAAACATGCACCCGCACATGTAGTTTAAAGGAGTCTCAAGCCTGACTCTGGCCTTTGGTAGTGATAAAGTAGTTTGTAGCACATCAGTGTTTCAGCCCAGAACATGGACATGAATGTTCACATATTTATTATAATATAAATACAAACTGGAAACAAACCAAATGTCTGAGAAGTAAGTGGATACCACAAATTGCGGGATATTCATACAACTACGACAGAGTTCTACTCCACATGGAAAAGAAATGAATTATTTATATATGCCACAACAAAGATGAAGCTCGAAAATATTATACTGTGAAAAAGTCAGGCACAAAAGAGTACTCTCTGATTCCATTTATACAAAATTCTAGACGAAGAAAACCTAACCTTAAACTAGAACCTAAATGGGATATGTGGTTGCTTGGGGGGGGGCAGGGATTGTCAGTGTTAACTAGGAAGGGACAAGAGGAAACGTTTTGAAGAAATGAAAATGTTCTATGTCATGACTGGGTTGGTGGTTACACTGGGCTCCAAGTGTCAACACTCATCACACATTAACTTTAGAAGGCTGCATTTTACTCTACATGAATTATATCCGAATAAAAAATCATTTAAAAGAAAAAAACCTATTATACTTCATATTTTTAAAAAAGATTTTATTTATTTATTGAGAGAGAGAGAGAGCATGGGGAGGAGGAGGGGCAGAGAGAGAAGCAGACTCCCCCACTGAGCAGGGAGTCCGATGAGGGGCTGGATCCCAGGACCCTGAGATCATGACCTGAGCCGAAGGTAGATGCTTAACTGACTGAGCCACCGAAGCGCCCCGAAACTTCAGATTTTTTCCCTAAATTGGCCTTTTCTCAAAAATTTGTCTTTTTTTAATTCTCCCTTAGCCTACTAATTACTGAGACCTTATTAATAATTCAACAAATATTGACTCAGCATGCGTGTTCCAGGTTCTATTCTAGGCACTGGATCAATTTCCTGAACAAAACGTACAAAACTCCCTACCTGGTGGAGCTTATAACTAACGACCAGGAAAGAGAAGATTCCTGCAGATTATTCAGTCCTGGAAAACAGTATGTCTTTTCATTACAAGTTTATGATTTCATTTGCGTAGGAGTCTTTGTGTGGCTCTACTCTGTGCAGCTCCTCTGTGTTAAAGGTATAGATTTATCCCAATAAGATACTGATTATACATGATTGTTAAGGAAGCTCAAAAGGAGTTCGGCTTTCCCAGTGTGACTGAGCCGGATTGATTTAAAATCAAAGTGACTGTAATTGGTCCTGGCTCCTTCCTCCATGATCCTGTACAAACCCTACAACCTCCCCAGTAACTCACTCCAGGAGACCAGCCGGGTGCTCAGAGAGATGATATTGTTCTATAATAAATAACCCTCTCTTCAAGTAGGATGTTGTGACAATTAGAAAGGATTTTCTTCTTTTTTTTTTTTATTTATTTATGATAGTCACAGAGAGACAGAGAGGCAGAGACATAGGCAGAGGGAGAAGCAGGCTCCATGCACCAGGAGCCCGACGTGGGATTCGATCCCGGGTCTCCAGGATTGTGCCCTGGGCCAAAGGCAGGCGCTAAACCGCTGCGCCACCAGGGATCCCTAGAAAGGATTTTCTGATCCTTCTAGTGCCCTTCACATCCTTGAAGCGTCCACAGGGTGTTTGACACAGGTCTTGTTTGCTAATCCCAAGCAGAGCTTCGGTATTCCCGGTGCCGAAGGGACCCTCTCAGGGTCCTCTCATGGTGCCCAATGCCTGACTGTAGCTCCCACTTGCTTTGCTGCTAAGTGGCCCACCCCATGCCCTCTGCCCACAGAGTCACCCCCCACTGCCCTGGGTCTTCCCATTAGTCAATATTCTTAGAACACACCCGTTAGTTAATATTCTTAGCGATAGCTGTCTTCTGTGCCCCTTGTTAGAAATTTCTGGATCTCTTTTGTTCCTTGCCCAGGCCCTGGGGAACTGGAGAGGGCTCTGTGTCAGGTCCAACATCTTGCCATTTACTTCAGAAGTGTGTACTCCCAGAGCCATGCAGCTGTGGGTATCTCTCAGAGGTAGGCATCTTTGTCGGCTGAACTGGGAAAGGCTTCTTCAAAACTAAGGGTTCCTACCTCTCTGAACCTTTCCAATACAAGGTTTTAGGACAGGATGGGATAAAAATAAAGACCTGATGCTTACTGAAAATAAAGTAAATATCCGAAAGGAAAAAAAAATATATATCAAGAGGTGTTGTTGGATTTTTGTTGTCTTTTCCCTTATTTCCCAGGTTCACACACACACAATATAGAGCAAAGGGAAAATCTGAAAGTGAATGTTCCATCTCGAACAGAACAAAAGAACCCATGTTTTAAAAGCCCTTCGGTAATACAAGTTTGTCAGACTCAGTATTTATTTTTAGGTGGTATGAGGTTCCAGGAATTATGTACACTAGGTGCTTTCCCAACACATCATCTCTTAACAATCCATTGAGGTAGGAATGGCCTTCCTCACAATAAGGATGAGAAACATGGGACTCACAGACATTGAAGACTTGCACAGAGTCACCAAATTCAGTAAAGGATACAATTGGGCCTGAGAGTCTGGCCTTCTTTCAAACTCTTAGCGATAAAGGCCTCAACCTTCTCTTTCATCATACTTCAAGAAAAGGTGCTTATGATCTTTTAGGAGGCAAAGACATTTTATAATTCATAGCATCTTAGTTTTTAGCCTCTGCTTGTAGAATACGGAAACACAGTGTCTGTGTGTGTGTGTGTGTGTGTGTGTGTGTGTGTTTCTTTGTGTAAAAGCTTTCCAGCTCATCCTGGGGAAGACAGAAAATAATAAGAAAGTAACAACTTGGGAAAATAGTTGAAATTCCAGAACACCCCGAAATCTTACAGGGTTCATTCCAGTTATGGGGCTACTGACTTTCCAGGAGGCACTGCATAAAAAACCCTGTGATTTCTTGATCTGTTATCCTTAGGTATCTCCTCCTTCCCCTAAACTTAGCAGAATTCTTTAGAGCCCATGAAAAAAGAGTTATAAATGAATGCACACCCAACTCACAAATAAGCCATTAAGTCAGATTTAAGTGAAGGACAACAAGAAGAGCTCTTATTTTTTCTGCCATCTGGGCAGGAACCAACTTCCTATCGCTATTACTAACATTAAAATTGTACCCACAGGGGTGCTGGGTGCAGTTGGTTAAGTGTCTGTCTTTGGCTCAAGTCATAATCCCAGGGCCCTGGGATCAAGCCCTGCATCTGGCTCCCTGCTTAGCTCGGAGTGTGTGTGTGCGTGTGGTGTGTGTGTGTGTGTGTGTGTGTGTGTGTTGAAGAGGAAACATCAGATTCAGCAAACCGAGGGGACAGTTCTCTTAAGGCAGGGGTCTTATTTAATCCAAATGGCGTTATCAAGCCCTTGTTAATGTCCCCTCAACCTCCTTTCTGCTTCAGTTTCTTGGCTCAAGCCCCACCCTCTGACAAGCAGTAGCTAGAAATCCTCCTTAAGTCGGTCTCTTTGTCCCCAAGGACTAAAACCACACTCCAACTTCTTACTGGTGGTCAGAAGATGAGAGGCGGGACTATTCAGGCTTTGCACTGTCAGTGCTGACTTCTGCAAGGAAGGCGCTTGGATTGACTTCCCAGACCCAGGGGAAAACCAGCACCTGCATGCAGCAGCCCCCTTCCTCCCACCAGAGAAGGTTCTCATCAACCTAGGGAGGGCCTATGCTGAGGGAGGTGGTGCTTGAGACATATCGGGGAGTCATAATGTTTTTATTTCTCTGGGAACACAATCTCTTAATAATACGTAAGTTATTGTTTTGTTTGGTTTTGTCTGTCAGACAGCTGAATTTCAATCATATTTTTCAGGAACAACTTGTTTCAAGCACTTTGTGGCTGTCTCCATAAAGAATGCTTACTAGTAATTGATCCGTCATAGACGTGTTTCTGAAGACTTTTCTGGAAATCAGGTTTGGAGGAATCAGAATCATAGCATCATAGCAATTGGACATCAGAGTGGGATGCTATTAAGGGAACCATCAGCGACTCTGCTAATAAAACAAAAATCCTTTTCTAAAGGAAAGAAAGCCGTTAAAAGGTTGAACAATTTAAAAAAGAGAGAGTTACAGTCCACCTCATTCATCTTACTTCCAAATACAAATTTCTTTCATATCTGGGGCCACCTTAAAGTGAGGATATCACAGGTAACAGGTTGGTACCAAAGAGAAAGCCATACTACAGTTCCTTTCGGGGCGCCTTTGTTAGGGCCCACGTAGTTCCTTCGGGGGGGCCTTTGTTAGGGTCTATTGGGGGAAGAAGTAGCGTGGCTGACTTTGCCTTGGCTAACAACACAGAGATAGAAAACATGCCCAAGACCAGAGCTGAACATTCATTCACATGGGACAGGAGAAGGTACAAGTGTTGAACACATATACTAAGACCTGCCAACATTTTTCACTTACAAGTTTCTGAAAGGATGGGATTTCATCCTGGACTGGGTAAAGAGGAAAAGGCTAAGCCAACTTTTTTTCTCTGATGTAAATATGTGGCTTCCAGGAATTCCAACAGGAGCCGCCCCTATGACTCCAAGGTCAAAATCCACAACTCAGGGGATTTCTGTTCATGCAAAGCCAGCTGAGAGTGGGTGTTTTCTAGGGGGCCAAGTTCACTTTCTGGAAGTTGTTAAATTTTGGAAGTAAAGATACCCACAGACAATATTGGGGATATCGAGACTCTCAAGAAGACAAGTCAAGCTTCCCAATTTCAATCCTCATCCAGTTATATCATTTGAAACAGATCCAAGAGATTTTGCGTTTTCTCCTCACCTCTTTCTGCTTCAACATCCAACAATGTCAGAAGGTTCAAGAATTTCAGCCATGAATGAAGATCATTCCAGCCTCACTCTTCTCTGGACTGTGACCTGTAAGACAAGTCCTGGTTCCATGCCCCAACTGCCTACTTCATGCATGTCCCTGCAGGATGCTGATTTCATATTTGGTTACTTAACCAAATACAGCACTTTACTTACCCAGCCCATTTGGTTATCATCTGCAAATGGCTTGCAGTAAGATCCAAATCAGCCATCTGAAATCTGGAACGCGCTCTCCTATAGGGCCTCTCCTTCTATGCCAGATCTGACCTAAGCTTGACAAACAAGGTAACTGTGTGAGTACTATTTCAAGCTTTCCTCTTCCCTGGAAAATTCAGAGAATTGGAGGCACCATTGACCCAATGCAGGAAATTGTGACTGTCAGTGAGAGAGCGAACTTACTGACCACCTGAGTTGGGATTAACACACATTAATGTGTGGTGGGCAGGTATGGTCTACATTCAATAGCTGTAATTTATGGAAAGAAAGCCATCAGAGAGGGCAAAGACAGGGGTCTAGGCATCTGAGTAGCGTTTGAACTTTTTCCTTTAACAAGGATCTGCTTTTCTAGAAACCCAACTCTCTCAAATTAGTTGGGTCATTGTTCCTCGGGAGTTTTATTTCTCTACAGGGAGAATTTCCAACACGCAGCATTACTTCTTTTCATCCCTAATTGTGATGCCTCCTGCTAATTGAAAGCTAGGCCTTGTGGTTTCCAGAACACTAATTTGTGATGGTAAAACCTTTACCCATCATAAATTATTTCATTGTTTAACAAGGATGTAAAATAATTAATTGGCTATTTGGCAGATAAGTCCAGCATTTGCAGGATCTGTTTTATAAGAAATTTTATTGATGAAAATGTGTCTAAAGCTTTAGCAATGCACTTGGCTTTAGCATTTGGCAGCAAGGAGACAAAATCTTAAAGCCAAAATCTTCCCTAGGGCATGCAGCAAAGTACAACTTTGCATCTATATTCCTGCTGTAGGTCATTGGGGGTCTCCTTTTACAGACAATTGGCAAAAGGTTTCAGTGGCTGTTTTATGATCCGTTTTGATTTTGTATATGAGCAAATCTCACATTTCAGCCATGAGACATACCCATGTTTTACCGCATTGCCTTTAAACGATTTTTCAAGAAGTTGCATTAACTCTTAAAATTGACAAGAATAAATAGAGGCACCATAAATTTTTAAAGTTGAAGTCATCGGCATCACACGCTAACTTACTTATTGTTAGGCTGCTGGGAATGGGGGTGTTTGGGTTATGTTTTTCTAAGACACAGAAATGTCTAAAATTCATCATCAGCAAATGTACTTGGCCGTCCTGACACTGATTTTTAGGAAATTAAACTGGGTCTATATGACACCAACCCAACCAGCCCAGTCCAACAAATGTCTTAAAGAAAATCCCTGAAATTGATTGTTTAGTGATGAATGGACAAAAAGAACCAACCTGATATTTAAGTTGACACTAGATAAATGGCTTCTTCATTTGTAAGCCTGTCTGTATCGCATACAAAGCTGGCTCAGGGACACCATGGAAATGCTAGCTAACTGAATTTGTGCTCTCTGTAAGCACTCCATCCTGTTTCAAACAACGTCAGAGAGGCAAAAGTGATACAGACAGTGCTTGCTCCTTGAGTGTGGGCCATTTGCTGTACCAGTGTGTGTTTATAATAAATGCTTCCAGATTAAAATGTCTATTCCCACATTCAAATGTACTCTTCAAAAGTAGCCTAATTTGGGAGAAAAAGAAAATGTTGGGGAAAAGTAGCATATTCAAAAACTGCAAGCAAGGAGGTTACACATTTGTGTGAATAATTTCCATTGTATTGTAACTAAGACCAGAAGAACAACCAAGAAAAATTGACTATCAAGCATAGTGCTGACATCTCTTTCTTGCTAACACAACAGAGTTCTGAACACATTTCCATATAATTTCTTCTTTTCAAGAATTCATGATTTGGCTTTCACAGAGTTTTCTTGAGACCGAAGCAACTTGTTTAGAAATTCTAAAAAATAGTGACTATTTTTAAAATCTACCTGCTTTTTTTTTTTTTTTTTTTCTGAAGAGTTGTGGAGAAATCAGGCGAATGTGTGACGTACCCACCCAGGCGCTCAGATGGCCTGAGCGTTCCAAACAGTTCCGTAGGGGAAGCTTTGCATCTCCCTGTGCTGTCCCTCTGTCCCCCAGGGCTAGCTGCTCATCAGTGAGATGGAACGGGCCCATGTCATCCCACACAAGGGGATGTGCCTCTGTCTCATGTGTGTCTAGGAATTTCCTTGTTAGAATATGACAATGTTTCTGGTAAGACCACACGCCATGAGTGGGAAAGTCCATAAGGAAATGTAACAAGGTAGGGCTGGGGACCTGAGCTAATCCTCTGAGAGGGGGGAAAGGAGCCCAGTGCTGACCTTGGCGTTGCCTCCTCACTACCCCCCTGGGGCTCTGGGGCCTGAGTTGGGGAACCATTGGGGTTCTTAGGTGCTGTCCTGGGAGACAACTTTCCTGTCTTCCATCTCTTTAATGCTGGTTCCTGGGATACTGTGGGTGGGCATGGCTGTGAGCTGTCATGCTCCTTGGTGGGAGTCTGAGCTGGGAACAGTGACTCCAGCCTCAAGAAGAAAAGGCAAGAGGAAGGGCAGGAGAAGGAGAAAAAAAGGAAGAGAAAGAAAAAGTGAAAGAAGTCTTTAGTGAGTTGTATGAGTTGGGGTTCTCCAGAGAAACAGCATGAACAGGAGAGAGAGAGGGAGAGAGAGAGATGGTATATATAGGTATGTGTCCAGCATCCACCCATCATCTATCTATCTGTGTATCTACTTATAGATAGATATTTATGTTAAGTAAAAATATTTATTTTAAGGAATTGGCTCACATGATTATGTGTCCTGGCAAGTCTGAAATCCATCAGGACAGACAGAAAGCTGGACACGTAGGCAGGATTTTATGTTACAGTGTTGAAGCAGATTTTTTTCCCCTGCAGGAAACCTGCTTTTGCTTTTACAGCCTTCATCTGATTGGATGAGGCCCACCCTATTGTGGGCTCCCCTTTGTTTAAGGGCAACTGATAGTAAATGTTAATCATATGTACAAAATACCTCCACAGCAACATTGAGACTGGTGTTTGACCGAACACCTGGGCACCAGGGCTTAGCCCAGTTGACACATAAAATCAACATTCACAGAAGTATTGTGTGGGCTTTATAAATGAAGCCAAAGAAGAGGAAAGAATGTTTACAGAGGATGGGCCATCTCCTGCCCTTCTTCCACAACTGAAGAGTGACAAGATTCAAAGAAGTTAGTCAACTCTGTAGTGACCTTACAGTCACCCTGGTTTGGGGCATCGAAAGGAACATATAAGCTATATGAGTTATAAATGAGATTTTGCTCCAGAAAACACACAGCCAAGTACCATGGGTTCAGGAAATCACTCTTCTTATTCTCATCAATCTCAAAAAAAGATTCTCTTTCTGGAGCTGGAGCCACCAAGAGAATTCTCTGAGGTAGATTGACTGCTTCTGACTTCCCCCTCCTGAGACACAGGGACAGTAGGGCTGTGCATGGGCCTGGACCCACATACATTAATCATTTTAATGAAGTGGAGCCCGTCATCCTTGTCAAATCATTGGTCAATCAACTTCAAAATATCAGAACAAGGTGTCGGATAGAGTTGATCATATTTTGGTGAGTAAACTGACTTGACTTGTTCATTTAGGAAAAAAGCTTGAAATAGGCTCAGTCTTAGTCATGGGCTGCTTTGGGTGTTTTTCTTTCAAACTACTCCTCATAGAGGACAGCCTCTTTCCAAAAATGCTGGAGACGTGTGGGCAAAGTGACACCGGTCCCTGAATAAATTGCTACACTGATTTTTTTTTTCTGTGAGTAAAATATTATAAATTCAAATAACCTCTTCAGAGTATTTAAGGTAGAGGAAGTGAGTCATAGAGAGAACCCCCTGCAGCCTCTGGGTTTTGGAAAAAAAAAATGAAATAAAACCTTCATTAATTAGGCAGAAGGTAAATTTGAAAAATCTGAGTTAATATTATTCTGAAAAGAAATATCATTTATCACTTTCAAGTTCTTTCAAATACAATAACTTCAAAGTAATTTTTAATCCAGTTCTTTGTGAATGTTTTTTTTTTTATTTGTAAGAATAAAATGAAATCATACGCATGGAGAGGAAAGCTGCTATGGCAAAGCAGTATGTTATAATTTAATTACTTCATGTTTTCTTGATGTTTGCTGGTTGTCGAAAGAATGAATAGGAAATTTTCCACTAGAGCAAATATTAACATTTTTAAATGGGTGTTTATTATATTATTCTCTTTCCTTTGTGATGTTAGATTATATTTCATAATTTAAAATTAAACTAAAATTTGAAATTAACTTTCCTCATGAGAAAGACAGTTCCGTGTTTCAGAGCTCTGGGAATTTATCCTCAATGGGCACTTGATAGACATTTTTAATGTAATAGGGGCAGAGCCCATCCTGTAAACACCTCCTATTTGTAAGGGTTCTCCAGAGAAACAGAACCAATAGGATGTGTGTATATGTTGAGAGAGGGATGTGTTCTAAGAAATTGGCGCACAAGGTTATGGAGGCTGACAAGCCCCAAGTTTTGAAATCAATAAGCTGGAGACTCAGGAAACTTAAGTTTCAGTACAAGCGCAGGAAAAAGCTGTTGTCCCAGCGTTAAGAGTCAGGCAGAGAGAGTGCAATATCTCTTACTCTGATCTCTGTTCCTAGTCAGGCTTCCAAAAGACTGGGTGAGGTCCATCCACCTTCCAGAGGGCAATCTGCTTTCCTCAGCTTACCAATTCAAATGTAGTCTCATCCAGAAACACCCACACAGACACATCCAGAATAATATTTAATGAAACTTCTGAGCAGCTGGTGGTCAAGTCAAGGTGACACATAGACTTAACTATCGCATCCCCCCTTATCAACACACACACACACACACACACACACACATACCACCTGGCTGAGACTCTACAAAGAAGGGTCAGTTGGAGGCTTTGCTGGAGGCAAGTGGCTTTGCCCTAGGGGGATCTTTCCTAAGAGAAGATGACATGCCAGGGAGTAGAGAGGAGGGCTGAAGCATTTGCCTAGTGCATAGTCTATAGCCTCACTTGTACCCAGAGACCCAGACCTTAGCAGCCCTTCGGATGGCAATGTTCCCATGAGTCCTGTGGAGCTGGCGAGGAAGGATTTCTGTACCCCATGAGCTGCAGCAAGCATGTTCTAATGAAGCCTCAGAAGTGAGCACAACTCTAAGCACCCCAGACGTGACCAAATCTGGAGAATCAGCATGCCGTAACAAGATCGTGTAGTAGTCAGAAGGACCCATAGTCAATCCATACCAAAGTCAGTCCATACAAAATCAGTCCATATGGAGAACCTGAACTGCACAAGCCATGGGTTCTAATAAAGGCCAAAGGAGTAAGAAAATAAAGAAAATTATTGTTAGACTTCCCAGCACTTTGGCAAGGGCCAGGCACCTTGAAGGATTTGTTTCAATTTAGAAAAAAATTGGGTAGATATTTCAACGCCTTGAATATTATGTTTCATTTCATACCTCTTACAATTTTAATATGTTTGCAAATAATTGCTTTCTTCCACAATAATCTGGTTGCTAGGGCAACCTTTTTCCCTCTACTGTTAACCTACCTACAGACTTCATCAGAACTCTGCTTCCCACTCATTTGATCTGTTCCAGATTCCAACGCAAGGCACAGGATTGCATTGGGGTTGTCACGTCACCTTAGTCTTCTCCAGGCTGCGTCTCTTCCTTGTCTTTCTTTGTCCTTTATGACATTGACACTTTTTGAAAAGTTGTTTTATAAAATGTCACTTGATTTCAGTTTGCTATTTTCTCATTGAGAAAATATCAGATTGAGGTTATGCATTTTTGGCAAAAATACCACTCAGGTGATGTTCTGTGCCCATCAATATATCCTATCTGGGGGTAGGTGATGTCCACGTCGCTTACCGTGGTCATAGTAAGCTTGAGCATTTGGACGAGGTGGTATCTGTCAGGTTTCTCAACTACAAAGTCACTACTTCTTCCTTTCTAATTAATAAATGTCTCAGGGAAGATATTGTGAGGCTGTACAAATATTCTGTTCTTCCTCAAACTTTTGCCCATTGATCTTAGGACTTATTGATTCCTCCAGCCTGCAACAATGATCACTGTAGTGTTTACCTAATGGTGATTTCTATTTTCCTCATTCCTTCTACATTTACCAATTGGAATTTTTCTGTAGGAATCTTCTATAAGTTATCTTCTCCCCCATATATTTATTTATTCATTTATTTAATTTATATCAATTTTAGATTTATGGGTATTTATTTTATTTGGGGAACTCTAATTCCATAGTATTCATTCTGTTGCTCAAATTGTTCCAGCTTTGGCCAAGGGGATCTCCTTCAGTTGGCCCTTGTGTCTTATCAACATGATCTCATTTTCTTTTCTTTCTTTCTTTCTTTCTTTCTTTCTTTTTTTTTTTTTTTTTTTTTTTTTTTTGGAGCACCTCCTTGCATTCAGGCTTTGTAGAATACTCCAGGCTCATCTTACTTTTTTCTGTCCCAATCCTGGAACCAAGCACATCTCCAAGGAACCCTTACTGAAGTATGATATGTAGGAACTCAGAGCCGGACACCAATAATATATATTTTTTTTTTACTAGAAAAGTTACTCCACAGCCTTTAAACATCATCTTGAGTAATAACCCCTAAGGCTGGTGTCACACAGCATATGCCACTTAAAACATTCACTACTCTTGTATAAAATGTCCCTCCTTCTCCCACTGCATATTGTCCATTCAATCAATCAAAATTCTGTGTCGGAGACACTGTGTTAGGCCTTGGGTAATAAACCAGTGAAAGAGATAGATTAAATCCCTGCTCTGTGAGACTTACAGACTACCAGACTTTAAAGAAGAAATTACAAAGCAATATGCTAAGTATGGAGACCTAAGCAGCATGAAGTATATCAGATTCACGCAGATGGAACCTCCGAGACATGGGGCGAGGGGTAGAAGAAAGCTTCTCGGAATAAATCCTATCTAAGCCAAAGTATGAAAAGGGCTTAGTCTCAGAAAGAGGGTAATGGGGTAGGAAGCAGAGGAAGAGAAAACATTCTAGACATGGTTAACAGCCTACACCAAAGAGAACATACCTCAGCCTGAAAATGAAGGGAAGTGGCCAATTGAGAGAGTACGGTGCTGGCTCCAAGGAGTATCAAGGGATAGAGTGAGTGGGCAAAGCAGGAGTCAAATCAAGACGGGCTTTGTTAAACAGATTTAAGAGTCTGCATTTATTCTAATAGCCACTGAAAGCCACAGAAACCTTTTTAGCAGGGAAGTGGCATGATCAGATTTATGCCGTAGACATATCACTCAAGCTAACCTGTGAAGCATGGATTCAAGGGGAACATGGCCAGCAACTGTTTTAGCAATTAGGTGACATGATGTAACTGGGAGAAGGGAGAGAACTGAATGAATTCTAGTGATATTTAGGCGGGAAAATCAGCAGAACAAGATGATTTATTGAATGGGAGAGATGAGAAGGAAGCAGAATTCACGGGGGAGCACAGTCTAATTGTGTTGTTGAATGTGCCTCAATTTGCCTTTGTCTGGTTGTTTCCCCTTGGTTGGTTTCAGGTTATGCATGTTCGGCAGGAAAGTGACATAAGTGGTCTGTGTCCTTCCTTCATCAAGAGGCATGTGATGTCAGTGGGTCCCCTTTTTAGGGATGTTAGCTTTGATCACCTAGCTCAGGCGGTGTTTGCCAAATTTCTCCAGTCTGAAGGTACCTTTTATAACATTCTAGCTAATAAATAACCTGTGGGAAGATGAGACTAATTATCTGATTACCCACAAACTCTCATTCCATAGTTTAAGTTTCCATTGAAGATTCTTGGCCCAATTAGTTTTTTAAAAGATTTTATTTATTTATTCACGAGAGACACACAGAGAGAGGGGGTGGTGGCAGAGACACAGGCAGAGGGAGGAGCAGACTCCATGCAGGGAGCCCGACGTGGGACTCGATCCGGTGTCTCCAGGATCAGGACCTGGGCCGAAGGCGGCGCTAAACCACTGGGCCACCCAGGCTGCCCCCATCAATTATTTTTATGAGACTTGCAAAATGGTGATTTTCCAATTCTCTCATTTCTTCTTGATGAGTTACCTGACAGTTAATAGAATATAAACAAATGAATAAAAAAGGAAATAAAGCTTTTTCTTCACTTTCCTTATGTATATTTTTCTCATGGAGTCCTGATAATCTTATACAATGTACTGTAGTTCGTTACTATGGGTAATTTTGATGCTCAAATTTTTCCCAATTTACCTGGTGGAAGCCCCTTTAAGCTGGCTTCAGTGATCTTTTCAGATGGACCACTCTCTGGGTCTCTCACACAAAAGATGTTTCAGACTCAATGTTTCCTTTCTTTGCTCCACACCTGGGCCCAGCTATTTCCCTACCACTGCTTCCTGGTTCTCCCTTAAGAAAGAAACAGCATTTGACACCCAGATCTGAACACGAGGTAGGTTTGGTCATATGTGACTGTAAGATGCCCAGTATCTTCAAAAAATTATTTTTGGGACTCTGTTGAGGTCTAGAGAAAAGGTGTGTGGATTCCAGAGAGAATTTGCATTCGGTTTTTGTTAAGAGACTAGAGAGATTACCAATCAATAATACTTGAGATTAAATTCATGATTTGAGTATTTTGGGGCCACCCAACTAGTTGGAATCAGTGACTCTTTTCCCCTGATTCCTCTGTTCAGCTGTCTCATTCAGTACCACACCCAGCTAATAGGCCTCACTAATTACTGGCTGATTATTCTGTTGTTTGAGTAAGGGCAGTGTTTGATGCCAGTCTTTGAGCTTTCTTCTGGGTCCAGGAAGGCTCTCCTTCTCCCTGGCTCTCTCTGATGAACTAACTGACCTATGGTTTTGCATACTGCTCCTAATTAAGAGGAGCTGTTATTTTTAAGAGTGACTTTAGTCTTGAACTTTCCAACACTGTTTAAACAAAATCAGTTCCTTTGATGAAACTACGGCCTCTTCCCTTTGGCAAAATTTCTGAGCCGCTGCTCTGGGTACTGGGTCAGACTGTAGCCTCTGGTCTTGATGGCTTTCCCCTCTGTCCTGTATCCTTGCAACTACCAGTGAGGTTAGCTGAGGGTTCTTGGGACTCCAATATTCTCCACTTGCCATCTGAGCTAGAGCCTCAGTCCTGTGACAGGGGCTAAGTAGAGGAAGATTGCCCCCAACCTAAATTCATGGTGTGCTTACCATGAATTTCACACTTTCATCTCAAGGCTGAAAGGAATGAGAAATGCTAGCAACCTGCTCTTCTTGGTAAGGTACCATACTTCTAGGTTGGGAGCTGAGTGGAGAGGGAGTCCTGTATATTTGGCCCCATCTGCCCTAGAGTGAAGCTTCCATCATCAAACTGAGCTGGGAAAGGAGCTGAGAGAGAAAGAGAGAGCGGGTCAGGGCTCAAATGCCACAGACTCTTGCTGTTCTTACTGAGATTAGATTTTCTTGAATAAATATTTCTTCATTTGCCATATGTTTTTAGGACAATTGCCAGAGACTTGAAATGGTTGGGGTTACTTATATGTATAATTTTCACCAATTACGCTTGTTTCACTGGGGAGCGAGTCCACAGGCTCCCCATGATGCTAGCCCAGGTTTGGAACTCCCATTATTCTTTTAATTCTATATTGTTTGTTTGACATAGAAAAGCCATTAAGTTTTTATAGAGTCAGATCTATTCATATTTTCTCCCATTATTTGTTTTACTTCTTTTAGGCTTGGAAATTCATTTCCATCTGGAAACTTGGCAAAATAGTCACCTATTTTTATGTTTTCTTAACTTGACACCTTATTTTTTAGTACATCCAGAATTTATCTTAAGACACATGATTGCTATCAAAATTAACTTTTCTCCAAATAGAAAATATCCTAACACCATTTGTTGAATGCTCTCTTAGTCTCTCGATTTTTTCATTACCTTTTGTCATTTATTGAGCTGTTACCTAAAATGTTGGTCCATGTATGTCTTTATATATACCACATTATATGAATATTTCATCTTATAATATATATATTATATATTTTATAATATATTTTGCTAACTCACAGGATTCTAAAACAATTTTGATCAGAATGAATAATCTGTAAATCAACTTGGAAAAGCCAATACTTTTGCAATATTCAGTTGTTCCATATGAGATAGGGAAACTGAAGGACTCCATGAAAATCTGCTCTTTCTTCCCTTATCCTCCTTCTATTCTTGCCAGGACCTATACTCCCACCCTACACATGCCTTAATGTATGTCCTCCTCGTAAAGGACAAGGAGTTAATGATTTGTTTGGAATCTTCCAGCACAACAGATAACATCTAAGGAACGACCAGGCAAAGCCATCATGTGCATATTCCAGACCACTGGTGCTAGACATCTTGACGCCAAGACCCCCTGGCTCCAGGGAATAAGTGACTTATGATGGACACCTGGACCCTGGTCTTATTCTGAGCAGTCCCTGGATGCCTGAGAGGACACATGCAACAGGCCACAATCATCAATAAAAACCCCAGACCCCAAGCAAAGACAAGACTCCCTCCTTTCCTTTTCTGAGTCTCCCAGACGTTCTGTCTGTACCTACAATGTCTCCATACCTTCAGGAAACTCTGCTTTCAGCTCCTGCTGGCTTGCATTTGATTTCTATCCTGCCCACAATCAAGGACCTTCTTGGCAGGTCCTGCATGACCCCCTTTGGGTCCTCTGACCCAGCCTGCCAGCATCAGAGAGAAGAAGGTAATATGTCTTTTCATTAATTTCAATCAACATTAAAGTCCTCAGAAATTTTGAAATGTTCTTCCTAAAAGTCCAGTATATTTATTGTTAAGGTTACTTTAAACCTTTATTTTTTTAGTTGTTTTGTTTTGTTTTTGATTGTTCACATAACTGAGATTTTTCCAATATGTTACATAATTATGTCTTATACAGGAAACTACCAATACTTGTAACTGTGTCACATCTGTCCACCTTATGAACTCTTCATGGACTTAACAGCTTTTCTTTTTAGTCCTCTCAGGATGTTAAGCAGTGAAGTCAAATTCCCTACAAATAACGATTGTTTTCTACCTCTCCACTGCCATCATCTTCAAGGACAAGGTATAGTTCATTGTCATCTCATTTGCAATGTTAAGTGCAGAATTGAGGTACTTCGCAGGTTAATGATATCCAAAATCCATTTATTTAAAATAGCCAAGAAATGTTGAGTGCTTTTATTTGTTCAAATTATGCAGGTAATGTCATGGGGCCCCCAGCAACCCCTTTCAAGTGCAGATAGGCACCCCAGAATGTCACAGAGCAAGTCCTTCAGGCATGGTTCCCTTCATGCAAAGGAAGAAGGCAGATGGAAATCATTGTGATGAAAATCTAATTTTTCAAGAGCTTTGGTGTGCATTATCCACATTGTCCAAGCATTTGCAACAAAAATTTAAGGTCAAACTGGCCTTTGTATAAGACTCTTCCTGCTGCCAAAAACTGTATGCAGATGCTTATGGCATAGAACTCAATTTAATATCAGCCAGAGTCAAATGTAATTAGTAAGACAGACTAACTGGAAACAAAATATCGACTGTATTCCAGGATCAAGTATACCTAGTTTAAATATCTAGTATTTTAGAGCGAAGGGTCTAATTCCAGCCTCAGGATAATGCTATGAAAATGCTTGTGCCTCCTCTAGTCTAGGAAACCAGGGTCAAAATCCCAGCTCTGCCTTTCACTAGCCGTGTGACCTAGGGCTATATACCCATGTTAGTTAAGGTTGGATTTGATTCTAGCCCAAAGTACCTGTGGCATAAAATTAGACAGCTTTATTTCTCTTTCCTCTAAAAGTCTGGACTTAGTTATTAAGGGAATAGTATAGAGGCTCAGCTTCACAGTGACCTCAGAGACCACACTGCCCTTCCCTCCTCCTCGTGGTTCAGACGTCATGTGTGCATCTCTGGCAGTAAGATAGGGAAACTGAAGGACTCCATAAAAAAAAAAAAACACTTTTTGCTTCTTTTCTCACTTCTCTTCTCGCTACAACCTGCACCCTCACTTTGCACATGCCTCATAATGCAAGTGGTGCATGTTTTTCTTGTAAGGGACAAGGAATTAATGATCTCTTTAAAACAGATAACATCTAAGGAAAGACCAGGAGAGAATGATGGGCGTGAGCCACTATATGTATTCCAGACCACCAGCACTAGACATCTCAACACCAAAACCCCCTGGCTCCAAGAAATAACACCTAGGCCCTCATCTTTGTTCTAACTTGTTCCTGGATGCCCAAGAGGACTGACTATCCAATCCCAAAAAAAAAAAAAAAAAAAAAACAACCCCCAGATGCTGAACAAAGGTGGGACTCTCCCTCGTTTCCTTTCTGAGTCTCCCAGACACTCTGTACCTATACTCTCTCTATACCTTCAATAACCTCTGCTTTCACCTCCTGCTGGCTCCCAGTTGATTTCCATCCTGTGGCCTCACCAGGGACCCTCTTGGCTAGTCCTGCAGGATAGGCAAAACGAATAATGAAAATGCTTGTGCCTCCTCTAGTCAAACTGACAACACCACCAAATAAACAAACAAAAACTGGACACAAGGCGAACATAATATAAGTAAGTTTCCCTGGTGTGGCCATACAACACTTTCCACTTATATCCCATAGATCAGAACATAGATAGACGACAACACCTAATTCAAGGGAAGTTAGGGAGAGTAGGTTAGGTGGCCAGCTAAAATTCAGAGATTCTGTTGGGGAATAAGGAATTTGTGGATATTGGGAGTCATCTATCGGTGTTTGTCATTTTATTTAACTTTTATTTGTCCTAATTTCCTTTTATGCTATAAAATGAGCATAATGATAATAGTATCACAGTATTATTATAAGGATTAATTTAACTGAGGTCATATTTGTCAGATGCTTAACCTATATCCCACATAGGAAGCATTCAATAAATTTTGGCTGTAATTGCCAAAAAACATCATGTCGGCAATACAGTCTTTATTGATCTCCACTACAAGTATAATGTTTTTTTATAACAGGGATAAATTATCTGAGGAAGCATTGTGAATATCAAAACTACAACCATGGGTCTTGGACTGTGTTGCCCAGACTCACAATTGTGTCAAGTGAGCAAACTACAATTTAGGAAAGGGGAGCCATTTGCCTTGGTCACACAGATTTGCCAAGTAAGTGGCAATCTGGATCTAGAACCCCAAGACTCCTAATTCATATTCCAAGCCATTATCCTCAATCTAGCTCCCTTCCTTTTATTGTGGCAGACACTTGAGTGTTGGTCAAAAAACTGGAACATATAAAAATTCCCCACTGAAATACTAAATGCAACAAGGGGATTAAGAAAATCTGCACGGGGATCCCTGGGTGGCGCAGCGGTTTGGCGCCTGCCTTTGGCCCAGGGCGCGATCCTGGAGACCCGGGATCGAATCCCACATCGGGCTCCCAGTGCATGGAGCCTGCTTCTCCCTCTGCCTGTGTCTCTGCCTCTTTCTCTCTCTCTCTCTGTGACTATCATAAATAAATAAATTTAAAAAAAAAAGAAATCTTTAAAAAAAAAAAAGAAAATCTGCACCTACTGTTCACTTCAAACTGTTAAGATATTCTCGCTAGTTAATTAAAATCTAAGAAAAGGTAGTCATTAAATCTAACAGGTTTGAATTTTAAACTCTGTGGTTATCTCTCTAGTTTACATACTCAGCCCCCACACTACTTTACTAAAAAAAATACAAGCATAAAGCCAGTTAAATGTATGCACATTCATTTGCCAATTCTACTGGAGGAAGAATGTTCTATTGTCCCAGACAAAAGAGTTCTTAAATAAAACCATTTTATTGAACCTGAAAGCTACTGAGTAAGGCCTTAGAATTGGAGTTTCTGTAAGAAATGCAATCCTTGTGGAGAATCACAGGGCTGAATCACCTCCTGAGAGAGGAACGCTTTGCCATATGGACCACAGTTTGAAAGAGAATCTCAAGTTTTGATCCACAGCAGCCCCTCACTGCCTGGACCCTCTGACAGAGAGCATCAAGGGCTCTTGGAAGAGCTAGATATACATCCATCCCTGGGAACACTTAGCATTGGCCGACACTAGAAGGACAGGCACTGAGGGAATGGGTCCTGCATGCCGAGGACTCTGAGAATGAGGATTTGGTTGTGAATCTTCTGTCCAGTGGCAACTTCATCCTCAGTTGTATCATCTCAGTATTTGACCCATCTAGATCTCTCTTCCTCTCTCTCATCAAACTGCATTTGGGATTCACTTTTTGCTAGATTTCATTGTTAAATGTAATCATAGTAGTAGTAGTAGTAGTAGTAGTAGTAGTAGTAGTAGTAGTTGTTGTAGTAGCAGCTACCAGAATAACTAAATGCTATTCTATCCCAGATATTTGGTCAGGTACTTTTAATGCGTTAATGTATTCATTTGATCCTCAGAAGAACTCTCTGGAATAGGTCTTGTTAGGATGTCCATTTAACAGATACACAAGGTGAGGTACAAGGAGAGTAGATGACTCGTCTAATGTCTCATGGCAGGTCAGCGGCAGAAGCGAGGATTTAAACCTGGTTGATTCTAAATGTTCTTCATCTCTATCTTACATTAACTTCTTATATTATTTACATTTTCCTCCTTTGGTTTCACCAACGAAACATACCTTTCTGGTATCATAATGATTTTCACTAGCTGGTATTTTGCTCTAGTTTTAAATCCATATTTTATTCCTAGTACTGATTATCTCTGCACGATTTTTGATCCCAGGGAAAAGACGAAGTATAGGAGCACCTAGCAGGGTACATTGTTTGCACATAGCAAATATTCAAAGTATGTGCTTGAATGACTAAGAAATGCTTGAAACACACTATTTCCCCTTTGAATTTTCCGCCTATGGAGAAATAGAATAAAAATCCACTTCATTCATGTGAGGATGGTTAGGGAATTTTCTTTGGTTGACCTGTACTGCTTAGATTTCAGTGGCCCTAGAAATAATCCTCACATTTAACAGTTAATGCCTTGGTTATTTCTTTTCCTTTACAGATATCTTTGAGTGATGAAACTCGGTTTCTATCCAGGAAATCACTTCTTTGTTAATAGTGCACCTCTGTAGCTCACACTAAAGCATCTGTTGGAACTTTTAATCTTGCTTCCCATAATTGTATTCATATGGCCTCTCGGGGAAACACTTCATGAACAAGAGCATTAAATATATAAATGTAGTTTATATATGTATATATACATACATATACATATAAAACTTATTTCTAAGAGACAAACTTAGCATTTCATGGGTATCTAATCAAATAGTAGTTTTAAAACATTAAGGATAGAGTGAATATAGAAATGTGTATTTTGTTTTATTTTATATCTTGTTATAAGACTAAAAAGAAGTTTCACAGAAGTATGTTTTGCCAGAATGTTGCCCCTGATTATTCATCGATTCAGTGTCAAAAATCCAGCTCCATTACTCCCTTCAGCTCAGGCCCAGAGGAAATAATCCAAAGTGATGTCAATTGGCTGTGAGCCAACACATGACCAAAGCCCATGCACACTCAGAGAGGACCCAGAGTTAGGTACATATGAGTCTCCTGTGGTCCCCTCACTATGACCCTATCCTGCCCTGTGAGCAGTGGCCAGCCTCTTGGGTCTGTCCTTGGTGCTGTGTATCTCCTCTTTCACAGAGCGCTGCCAATAGGAACGTTCTTACTTCACCATCTGGGACTGCTGTGCACAAATGCTTCTGTATATATAGTAAATGATCACAAGCAAAGGAATGGGTTTCAGTCCCATAGGCAGCAGAGCAGTGCTAACAAAACTTGAAAGCTGCATTTCATGGAGCTCACGCAAAAGAATATTTTTATCTGCTGCCTCCTTGTAGCCTTACAGGTGCCAAGTGCTGGACATCTGAAGACTTGCAGAGACTCCATAGCAAGCAAAGAAAGAAATCCAACTGTTGTAGAAGTACATGACACAGCCTGCCTTGAACAAAGTTTTCCAAATCACAGAGCTTCAGAGAAGCTCACATGAGCCACCGAGCAATGAGCCTAGGATATAGAAGCGTACTTAATAAATTAACTCTGTTTTCAGCAACATACCTTTGCATTAAAAATTATAACATACAATGGAAGTAGATGTTGTCTTAAAAATATAATCAGATACAATATGTGAACTTTTCAAAATTCTTTCGGTGTCCAAGGCACACAATCAATGAAAGTACTAAATAGACAAATGTTTGCTGATGACGATTTTCTAGCAAATACATATTTGTCCAGTATATACATAAAACATGCACATAAAGAATTGTTCTATAACATATTTAAAAATCCTTCATATGTCAGAGGCACCTGGGTGGTGCAGTCAGTTGAGCATCTGACTCTTGATTTCAGCTCAGGTCATGATCTCAGAGTCTTGGGATAAAGCCCTGCATTATGCTCTGTGCTCAGTGAGGAGTCTGCTTTTCCTTTTCCCTATCCCTCTGCTCCTCCCCCTGCTTGTCCTTTCTCTCTCTCTCAAATAAATAAAAGATTCTTTCTCTCTCTCTCAAATAAATAAATAAAATCTTTTTAAAAAAAATCCTCAAAGTGTCTTTAGCTCCAAGCATCAGTTCCTTTGCATCAAATAAAACTGGCCTGGAAAGCCATGCTAACACAGGACCACTTTTTCCATGGAAGGATGACCACCTTGATGGCTTTATCCCAGAAAACTAGTTATTTTCTTCAAATCAATGGAATTTCTAATGGAAAAACAAATATTTGATCACCTTCTAAAGTTAGCTAATCAAGTTGAGCATTCTGTACAACCACTTGCTACAGAATGCACTTTTCAGTGAAGGGTCTCAAAGCCATTTTGGAGTATAGAGCATGGTCCACTAGGAAATAATAAACATATGTTGGACCCAGGGTAGGGGAAAGCAGCAAAAATAAAATCAAGAGTACAGAGTATCAAAGCAAAGAAAAAGTAAAAAATCACAATGTTATTAACTGGCCAGGATGCACATAAAATAAACGTAGTTTCCTGGTTTATTCATATAGTGATGAAGTACTTTATAATAATCTTCCTATTTTAAGTAAAAGCAGCAACAAGAAGGAACAGGCTAGATGACTCACTGAATAGGAGAAGGCAATAAAACAAGTAAGATAAAGAAAATGGGACAGTGAAATGGGTAGTTGATCAGAGTTGTAGTGAGAGCAGCAGAGCTCTATAAAAAGATCTTCTCAAGGATACTGAGGCTTCCTGAGGGAACCTGAAAACTCCATACCAAGATAAGAAAAAAGGAATCAACTTCACTTCTTTCAACAGAGGAATGAATGAATGAAGTTAAGTTAATATACACAATGAAATATTATGATGGAGTTAAATAAATTAACCAGGACTATGCATTTTGACATGGCTAAATTCCACATAATGTTCAGTGAAACATGCTGCATAGAAATTTTGATTACAAACATTCAGTTTGATAATACTCATGTAAAAAAAAAATGTAAAGGCAAGGGAGACCTGATGGCTCAATGAGTTGGGTGTCCAACTCTTGATTCTACTCGGGTCACGATCTTAGGGTTGTGGGACTGAGCCCCACATCAGGCTCCACGCTGGGCGTGGAACCTGCTTAAGATTCTCTCTCTCCCTCGGCCCCTCCCTACTCATTCTCTCTCGCTCTCAAATAAATAAATAAATAAATAAATAAATCTTTTTAAAAATGTAAAGGCAAAAATAATAGTGAGTGCTGTTAATAAATATTTATGTATATATGCGAGGATATAATAAACATATATGTAACAAGAAACTCTGATGATGGTCCACCAATTTTCAGAAATTGGTTACCTCTGGAAGAGAAACAAAGAGAAAGGGTAGAGATGGAATGTTAGCTGTATTTGTAAAGCTTATTAAAAAATAAAAATAGATCTGAAGCAGATATATAAAATATTGACATCTGTTCTGTCTCAATGCACACATGAGGTTCCATTATAATTACTTGAAATGTTTTTTATTTTGAAAGAACACACTGACATGACAGATAATGGAAGAGGGATTATACTGCAGGGTTGAGCCTTGGGAGATAGACACTGGGCTCTTTACAAATAAAGACATGGCCATTTTATCCAGCAACCCCTTCTTTCTTCAGGGTGTGGCCACAAGAACCCATCTCAATCCCACCATGTCCTTCCCTCTACTCCCTTTCTCCAGGGATCGCATTTTCCTGTGTGAGCAATTTATCTTTCAATCTGCCCTCTCCTTCTAGACCCTTCCTGGGTCATATTACTTCACAACTAAATGGTATTTCATGTTACCCAGGTAGTTTCTTCCCTAAAAAGGAATTTGATGGGTGTTGTTAAGGGGTAAGGAGAAAAGAACAAATATAGTATAGTATAAATTATATTATAAATAATATATATCATAAATAATATATTTTGTAAAATATATTATTACAAAAGATACCTGCAAAAGCCAAATGCTCCATCCTTCTCAAACAAACACACTGATGCAACTGCTTCCCTCTCAATAGGTGTGAGATGGGAGCTTCGTTTCTGGCGATGATAATGATGATGATAGATTTGAGAGTACTTTTGCTGGAATGAGTCATGTCATGTGATTTAGTGAGCTTTTTTCTCAGTGCAGCATTACATGGACTCATAAATCAGAAATCAAAAGCAATTGAATTCATCTGCCTCTACAGATGTATACAGAGTACAGCATATGAGCTGAAAGCCCCACATTTGCTGAGAAAACTCACCTATTCTGTTTTGCTAAAAGTACCTTCAATTCATCAGTCAACTGACATACAGATGTCAGCCACTAAAATTGATCGACATGTTACAATGCACCATTAGTCACTTTAGGTAGACAGCATTTTTGTTTTCATCAGAACTCAATAATCAAATTTCTTTTGTAAAACCAGTAAGATTTTATGTAAATGCACGCGCGCACTATGCCTGCTGAAATAACAAATGTAATCAATGTTCAACCACATTCAGAATGTCCAAATCAAGGGCAATTCTGTACCAAAGCGTTTCTTGATCTTTCTGTTGTCACCCCCTGAGGAGCCTTTGTAGACATGTTTTCATAATTGGCATCTGTCCCATGAAATTTTAACCGATGTAGATATGGTGTCTATCTCTCTGTGCATTGTGTGCATGGGCTTTATACATAAAAAGAGTAAGAGCCCCTCTTCAAGAACCAATTTGTGCCCCCGGGGGGTGATATTCCCCTGCTGACGATGGCCGCTGGATGGTGTAGCCTACTATTACATGAAGCTGAACTTACAAACTGATTTTAGACTCTATCCTCTCCTGTCTTGCTGAATCTGCGCGGCAACACAAATATATTAACATATGCAAAGTTATAGAGATTAATATTTAATCAGAATGAAATAATACTGCAGGTAAACAGGACCAATGAACTCTCTTCCGCCCACCCTTCACTCAACACTAGCAATCTGATCATTACCTTACAAGCAGAATGTTGTTAATGCCCAGGCATCTGCATATCGACTTTCCTTTTGTTCCTTCTGCAGTTGACCACAATGGTTCTCAAATTTTAACGAACAGAAGAATTTCTGTACAGGATTGTACACACAATATCATATGTACTCTCTATTATGAGTTAGTTAAGGGCTTTCTCAAGGGTAATTTTGGCTCTACTCAATTTTCGCCTTGCATGCTGATTTTAGAACCCAACCAGTGAATGATTCCACACAATTCTGCGCATTAGTCAGACCCTGGCTGAGTCTGTAACTCAGTTCTGGGCATTAGTTTTAAGAGGGGCAATGACAGACTAAATTATGCTTTTCTAGAAGATCACAACTATGGCATGGGAAAAAAATGGTTACATTAACCAGGGGCAGTCAGCCTGAGAAAAGAGTGCTTAGGGGAACCCCAATAACTGTCCTCAAATATTTGAATAACCAGCAAGGAGGATTAAGCATTAAAGCAAACTATGAGCCTGGATGCTGGTTGGAACCCTTTGACCTTAGGAAGATTATGTAACCAATCCATGCCTTAATTTCCTCGTCTAAAAAATATGGATATTAATAGCATTTATTTTATTATATGGCCATATTATCCATGAGGTTAAAGAGAACATTAAATGAGTTTTTATATGTATGTAAAGTGCTAAGAATAGCGGACCAATAGATATCGTGCACCATCCCAGTCAATGTTAGTTTCAGGAAATTAACAATTCTGAGATAAAGCTTCTAATTTCAGGAAGTGCTTCTTTCGCAGCATAATGAATGCCTCTTTGCTGGAAGTATTCAAGCAAAAACTGGTTGTGTATTGGTCCGTGATACTGCAAAGCAGACCAGACCATAGGTTGGGGGCCTGGGCTAGGTGATCTCTCAGACTGTGTCAGGTCTAAAACTCAATGTGTATGCAGAACCACCACCTACCTAATTATCTCCAACCCGAAGCTACTTGAATATTTGGTTTGAGGCAAGTTGTTTGCAAAATTGACCCATAAACAAAATCCCACAGAGCAGTGGCCTGAAAATCTTCCCTCTGTGGTTAGTGATGTGTCTTCATGCCTGTTCAACCACAACGCTGAGCGCATTGGCTACCTGAACATTGGAGCCCAGTGACCACCCCCTTGGTCCTTACACTGAAAATTCTTTGTTAGCCACCCAACGACTGCCAGTTCCTGCTGCAAATATGTCTCGACCTTAGATGGACTGTGTTTTCCCTGATGCTCACAATGAGTAGCCTTCACTACTAGGGAAAGGGACTGTATATCTGAGTGCTTGTGATACAGCTCCCCGGTGCAAACACAGCTCATTGAGAGCTACAAACCAGCTACAGAACTACTTTATTTTAAAATGTATGCAGAGCTCCAAATAACTCAGGGCAAGCAATTATTTCCACTTAATATGTGAAACTGATCTGACTAGTTATCAACAAGTCACACATGCATGGCCAGAGACGTAGATTTTAAGTCCAGTTTGAAAAGTTGTAATTCAATAGCCTTGTCTTGATTTTTTTCTCTTTTACCTTTCTTTAGTACCTGACAATTATTGTTACCGCCTCATTAAAACTCTGTTTGCCTGACTCAGTGACTTGCAAACCTGCAGACTCAAAATCCTTTACGTGCATCTAGCCTCATGTCACTATTTCCTACGCGCCGCCTCCACCCACCCCCTCCCTGTCCTCTCAGTGTGGTCCTTAGGGTTCTGCTCTTTATGCTCTTCTCCCAGTGAAGTCATCTCTTTTCATTATCTTTAAATACCATCACTCTCAAGTTGCCCACCAAGGCTCCTCAGGGGATGATAATGAAAAAAGATGGAGAAACGCTTTGATACAGCATTGCCCTTGATTTGGACACTACAAATGCAGTTCAGATCAGATTGAGTGCCTTCTGAATTTAAATAAAATGCTCCAGTTTTGCAAAAGAACTCTGATTCTTGGGCTATGGTGAAACGATTTTTTAAAAAAGATTTTATTTACTTATTTGACAGAGAGACAGAAAAGTAGAGAGAGAGAGAGAGAGCACAAGCAGGGGCAGCAGAAGGGAGAGGGAGAAGCAGGCTCCCCACTGAGATGGGAGCCGATGCTGCCAGGCTCAATTCCAGGACCTTGAAATCATGACCTGGGCTGAAGGCAGATGCTTAACTGACTCACACACCTAGGCGCCCCTGAAATGATTTTTTTAAAGCCTAACATGGTTGATTTTGCAAGGTAACATGTCCATCTAACATAATAGCTGGCAAGTGTACCTTCCATTGGCTGATTGATTGGTTGAGGACACTTTTAGCTCAGACCTCTGGCTTGGACACCAGTTGGAGAGTCCTATACTCAGGATGTCTCCATGCAAAGGTTTCTATCACAACCCCAATCAAATCTGCATACAAATGATGCTGTCCCTCCTCACTCCCCACAGCCTGATTACTCCTATTCAGATTCAAACACCTAACTGTCAGATTCCTTTCCTTTCCTTACCGTAATAGTTTCCCTATTGAGCCACAATGAACCTCTGGCTTTTCCCATAGAATATCACATCCTAACCTGTCCTTTGTATTGGCATTTAAGCCTTCACAATCACAGGTCTGGATTACAAGACTTCCTGTGCTGTCCCTGTGTCTGGCCACCTTCCTCACAAATCCAGCCCATTAGACTCCTAAAACACTGGTGTTCACCAATTCATTCATTCTTCTCCCAATGAATATTTATCGAGTACTGACCTACAGGCCAAGAAGACACTCCAGAGTTGTAGCCTCACAAGAGGCGCCCAGTAAATCTTCGTGGAGAATTTTTAAAATTCTCATATTTATTTAGATTTAGTGAATATTCATTGAGCACCTTGATGCTGCTGATTCTTACTAGAAGGGGATTGAGTCGAACAATCCAGGTTGCAAACTTTCTTAGCATAACAGTGGAGCAAATTGAAAATTGTTCCTCCGGGGCCACTGTGAGTGCCTCACACAACCATATTAATGCTTCAATGTCCCCTTCCAGTTTGCCATGGTACAAAGGACAAAGTCAAGGGAATGTAAGAGGAATAAAGACGTTCTTATTCTTGTTATTTATTTGCCTAGCCCATACCCTCCGCATGGGGTCAGGCTCACAAATGAAAGAAGTATGGAGTTGTTTCTTAAGGCTCATCAAAAAAGCCTTTGACCAAAAAATATATCACCTTTTGGGCGAATCTCATAGTAAAAACTCACCGGTTAGTTTTTGGAATTAAAACATCAAGTGGTCAACCTAAAATGTGATTAGGGGAATGACATATTAAATCATAATTGGCCTTTAATTCCTTACTACCCACCAAATCATGTTCAGCAACACTTCAATTATTTGACAGTCTCTCATACATCATTCCTGATGCTGTCACTTTAGGTCAAGGCGCATCAGGGCTGGTGCATGGGTATGCGCAGGTTGAGCGCTGAACATCTCCCACACATACCATTGCCATACACTATACAGGAGCCTACACCACCCAATAAGCCTGTCCTCTTCTCTCACTCCTGTCCTATTAAAAAAAAAAAAAAAAAAAAAGAATTCACCCTTCTGGTATAATCCACATACAGTATAGTGTGAAGCATAAGGCCCTGTCTTTCCAAACAGAATTTTTGTAATGGACAACATCAGTCTTCTCAACTCACTGTAGTTCCATTTACTGTTCACCAACGGGCCTTACCCTGACCATGGTGACACTTGGTCATTCTGTCCCTCCAATCAAAACTATCTTTCCTTCTCTTTCTCCTTTTCCAAGTCATGGCTAATCTCTAAATCCTAGCCTACACTCTGTTTTCCATGAAATCCTCCCAGACTATTCTAGCTTAGTCTTCTCTCGCCTCGGAGCTCTCCCAACAAATATCATACGGTCTGTTCATTTTAGCACACGTCTTTTGAAGAATCTTTTTTTTTTTTTTTTTTTACATGTAGGTATTTTCTTTCTAAGAGATTTTGAATTTCTCAGTGCCATAGACATGATTTACCATTATTTTTGTGTTTTCATTAAAAAGCAGACCGTTCTTCATTTGGAGAAAATTCAGGAAGCTTATGCATTTATAAATATCTTTCTTTATATTATGGTTCAATAAATGAGACTTAACAAAACAGCCATGCATACAATTGATGCATGGACCAAGCCAATGTGGAGAAATAGGAAGTCATAGAACATAAGTTAGGGAGCATCCAATTGAAGATCAGTGTGAGATTGATGGATTGACTGTAGAAACTTGTTGAACATGAGATGCTGCTGGAAGGACAATATCACTTGAGTTGCTAAACTGGACAACTGGTAGGTGGGGGAAGAACTTCTTGAAAAATTATTTGTCAATGACCTGCTATATACAGGTTCTGTGCTAGGCTCTGAGCAGGAGAACCATAATTAATTGCTCTCCAGAAGTCATAATCTCATGGTGCCTGTGACAGTATACATTCTAGAGTTTCATGGGCTGTCACAATCAAGGACCCTTTTTTGAGGTTAGTCAAACTATATTCAAGCATTCACAGTCATCACTGAGAACATTAGCGATTTTTAAGCCACTTTTATAAACTTCTTAAGGGTCTAGACTAGAAGTTGCAATGTAATAACATAAAGAACAAAAAGTAACTACTTGAATGCAATTCAGAGATTTTCTAATTTATAAGGACCAAAAGAAACCATCAGTCTCCAAGGATAGATTTGAAGCTGCCAAGCATGGAAAAAGCTAACCTCAAATCCTGGTTCAAACTCAAACTGGCTGTGAGACCAGTTTGAGTGGGAAAGACACCCAATCTCTCTGAGCCACATTTCTCTCTATATAAAATGTGGATACTGGACTAGATGATCTCAAAGACCATCTCTACTTCTAAGGTTCTATTCTGTAATTGCTATAGATTGGAATTCTTTTTTTTTTTTTTTTTGAGATTTTATTATTTGAGAAAGAATGAGGCGGGGGTGGGGGACGCATAAGCAGGGAGAAGCAGACTCCCCACTAAGCAAGGAGCCAGACTTGGGGCTCCATCCCAGGACCCTGGGATCATGAGCTGAGCCCAAGGCAGGATGCTTAACCGACTGAGCCACCCGAGGCTTCCCAGCTATGGGTAATAATTTAGTACAAGACTGCTCTGCCTCACATGTCACCTATTGGAAGTGAATGGGGAGCCGAATATCCTCCTTAAAGATGAGATCTCCCAAGAAGTCAGGGAAGAACATATCCACCAAAGGCAGAACACAGTTCTTTCTCTCTTATGATAGTCCCTCTTTTGGGTTTGCAGAAGAGAGCTTGAACAGCCAGAGGTAAGAATATTCGCACATCTCCTTTCTACAACCTCTTGCAGTGGTCCCAAGGTGCCCCTCCAGCTAGTATTTGACAAAGACCAAAAAGAGCTTTTAACACTTGTAGCCTCCCTATAAGGACTCTTTTTTGAGCCTTCAGCAGCAAAGAGGCACGTGGCTCAGCATATCTTCGGGAGCAGACACGCTGGTGCCTGAAGGCTCAAAGATGCCCACGTCTATGGCTCTATGAGAGCCCTTGAACCAGAAGGGAAGCCTGTGGCCCAACAAGGCTATAGGGAATGTCCCCATATAACTTCCCTGTATTTGAAAACAGCAATGCAAAAACTTGAAACTTCTGCTCTTGAGTTGGCAGCAGAACTGTGGGAAAAGTTTCGGATGAAAGGAAAATCAGTGAAGATTGGTCTTTTGGCTCTGCCTTTTCATAAAAGGCAAAAATGACTCTTCCCTTAATGAAGGATGGCTGGGAGAAGCTTAGAAGATTCACTGATTTGGTTTCATTTTAGTTGGCTTATCTAAACCAGATCCAAATGATCTAAGACTTTTGGGTTATAAAATGGGAGTGGAATTCTTAGGGCAGACATGTAAAATTTCCAAGGCTCCCTATTTCTTGTCATCCTTTCAGCGATGTGGTGCCAGCAAAAACCAGCTAATAGAATCTCATGATCCAAAATTAATTTGGAAAAAAAAATAGCCAGCCAGAATTTTTTAACCTAAAAAACAGGGTGGCAATTTAGGTTGGATTTGCATTTTCGGCAAAGGTTCATGTCAGTCTTGCTCTTATGTTTGTGGACACGCTCGGATCTAATTTTGTTTTTTGACAAATAAAAATTGTAGATGCTTAAGGTGTACAATGAGATGTTGCTATATGTGCATGCTTGAAGAAATGATTACCGCAATCCAATTGAACCATCATCAGGTTCAATTCTAAGGAGGATGGATTTGAAAGCCTGGGACAGATCTTGAATGACTCCTGGGCACCAGCACAGCTGGGAGAGTGCTAGGCGCCAACGATTGCCCCCCGGGGGTCACCTGGTGGCAGTCTGAAAGCAGATAGCTTCCTCCTCAATTATGCCCCTGGGGGGAGACAAGAGGAGAAACTGAAAAGGCTATTTTTTAAAATAAGATTTTATTAATCTAGAAAAGGCTTAACTTCCACCCTGAAGCCTTCCTTAACTCTAATCTGTTCTCTTATTTTCCTTCTCTGAACTAATAATATTTGCCAGAAATTTTACTTTTATAATTGGTAATATAGTGTTTCAGTAGGGTCACATAGAAGACAGTCTAAGGGAGATAAATCAATATCAATTTGTATTTAACAAGCTGAAGCTTAGATGGTTGAAATACATTTACAGTTTGAAATTCATATTCAACTGGCATACGGTGAATTACATTCTATCTACCGTGATTCATATAACAGTGAAGTACTTACCTTTAAATTATACCATAATTTGTTAATTCATTTGTTTATGTTTTTCAATTGCAAAAGTGAGGCATGGGTTTGTTTTTGTATTTGAAATAACAACAATTTAAACCCAATCGCTATGTTAATGTCCAAATTAGTTTTTTACAAAATATTTCAGCTCGAATAGAAATTCAGAAATGCAAAGTTAGTAAGATCATGATTACTTACTTTTTTTTTTTTTTAAGATTTTATTTATTCATGAGAGACACAGAGAGAGAGAGAGGCAGAGACACAGGCAGAGGGAGAAGCAGGCTCCACGGAGGGAGCCCCACGACGTGGGACTCAATCTTGGGTCTCCAGGATCATGCTCTGGGCTGAAGATGGTGCTAAACCCCTGAGCCATGGGGGCTGCCTGATTTCTTACTTTAAAAAGTTTACATGTAAAATAGTATGATTTATATTAGCAAAAAATACAAGTAAAGTGACATTTTTGTTGACATACATAGTAGCTGGTTTATCTTTTTATCACATTAGAACAGCACTTAAATTATATATATTGAGTATATATACATCCTGATTTACCCACCTACCTACATTTTGGTTACCTCTTAATTGTTACCAGTTAAATATAAGTAAACTCCTTTAGCAGAAGAAAAAACTATGCTTTTGTCTAGTTCATAGACAATCTAGTTCTATCAACAAATTCATTCTTCTACCTTTCACATACACACATACACATGGGAACACACATATACACATGTGCATCATCAGGAAAATTCAAGAAAATACTGCCTTTCTAACTGACTTCTAACTCAATATTCCCTAATCAAATAATGCTGTGATAGAAAGCAATACTCTCAAGATAACATTCCAAAATATATAGGAAAAAATATTTAAAAATACAAAGATTATAAATCTGCTGAAATATGGGAACCTCAGAATGTTGTGATATCAAGCACAGAAGAGGTAATCTACTGCATATTTCTCTTTCAGTGCTCATTTCAACTCATCCCTTATCTTGAGTATATTTTTTAGCAGTTTTGTGGTGGTCAGTTGATAAATTTCATCAAACTTTATAGATACAAGGAGGTCAATTTGCCTAGTTGTGAGACTCAAAGGTCAGTTTCTTTTTTGGAAAAGGTTCTGTAGCCATTGTCTCAAACTTCTTTGTCCCGGAAAAGATGACTACGGCCTCTTCAGACCATCGTGTTTTGTTTTGTTTTTATGGTGTTGTTTCTGCCTTAGAGTGGTAGGATCTCCCTTTATCCTTGAAGCCTCTGAGCAGTGTTCAGTGTATTTTATTGTGTGAATCCTACTACAAACTGGGAAAGGGCAAATCTAATCTATTAGTATCATAATTTTTTATATCTGGGAAGCTTTCTTCATCTTTGTTTTTGTTATTTCTTTTTTATTTAAGATTTTATTTATTTATTTATTTATTTACTTATTTATTTATTTTATTTACTTATTTTAAGAGATAGAGACGGGGAGCTGGGAGGAGTAGGGGGAGGATCAGAGGGAGAGGGACAAGCAGACCCTGCACTGAGCACAGAGCCCCCAATGTAGGGCTGGATCCCAGGACACTGAGATCACCTCCCTGAGCTGAAATCAAGAGTCCAATGCTTAACCACCAAAAACCAACTTTGTTTTTGTTATTTCTAAGTGAGAATACTTATTCTTCAAGTTCCGAGTCTCCATCAGTTGCCCTTCCAGTTGCTAACAGTTCTTTTGTACTTGTATCTTTACACTAATTGTTTCTGCATTCTGGGATAGTTTCTCAGTTTATTTTCTATTTCATTCTTTAAGTTTTCTGTGACATGGAGTCTGCATTTCAGTATTTTAAAAGAGAACTTACTTTTTTTTTTTTTTTTAAAGAGAACTTACTTTGATTACTGTTTTTGTTTTGAAAATTCTTATCTCAGCCTGCTTTAAATAGAAATCATATTCTCAGGGTGAACAAGATGTTCTGTAAATATTTCTTATACCTCATGAAATAAATCTGTCCACTTTTTCTGAGTAACTGGTGCTTTGTTCTCTTAGGCCACAAAAGATTTTCAAGGTCTCATGTTTATTTTTCTGTTTCCTCATTCTTGAGTAATGTAATGAACAAGCCCTGAAATGCTGGTTTAAAGCCCATGTTTATTAACCTTCTTATATGGAGAAAGATGGCCATGCCTGGTGTTGGCAAACAGTAAGTTTAAAGACATTATTCTTGCCAGTGTCTACATGCTAGCCATCTCCTCCACAATAATCTATAGCTGGAAAGACAATTGTTGCCCGAAAGGTTCTAAACAAATGCAAATTCCATCACCAGGGCACTGGTTTCCACTCTTATCTTTCAAGCAGTACAAATAGAATCTATTCTATAGACCCATCTGGAGTCCCAAGAGTAAGTAGAAAAGGAAAGATAAGAGGAACATCCCTGAGTGGGAGTGCCTCTTCCCATAGAAAGAGAATTTTATGCTTTCATTGGCAGCTATGTCTTACTATAGGGATGGTTTTTCCATTAAGCTTCTAAAGCTTAAGCTTCAAGCTTAAACTCATTTGAATGAGGATTTTCTAAGGCTTGTGAAGGTCTCTAACAAAGTGTTTTATATGGTCAAATATTTTTTTTTAATTCACACAGCTAAGATAGTCCATCCACTCTATCTTTTTCATATGGGGCATTTTTGAAATCCCAATAAAAGAAATAAAGTTTGAGATCAGTTTAGTTTGCTTTAGTGAACTGCATTTGCGTGGAGCATAGACACTTGCATGGATTGGTAAATTCTTGCTAATAGTGCTAGTGTAGGAATGGCTTCCAAGAATATTCTTGTTGGCCACATTCATGATCCACCCCAAGTTGTGACAGGAAGACGCAGACCCACAATGTGAACACATGCTGTAGCACCCAGCACAACAAATGTGTGAGTAGCAGAGAAGTAAGGTCTAAAGTGGATGGAATCCAAATTTATCTATGGAAAATTCTTCTAAAGCTTGTAAATCAAATACGAAAGAAACTTGATGTTTTCCCAAATTTGGCAACAATTCTAAAAACTTGCAACATTATGAATGAGTCGTTTGAAAAAAAAAAAAAAAACATCATTGGGACGCCTGGGTGGCTCAGCCGTTGTGTCTGCCTTTGGCTCAGGGGGTGATCGTGGGGTCCTGGGTTGAGTCCAGCATCAGGCTCCCTGCAAGGAGCCTGCTTCTTCCTCTGCCTATGTCTCTCCCTCTCTCCCTCTCTCTGTCTCTGTCTCTCATGAATAAATAAATAAATCTTTTTTAAAAAATAAAAGAACCATTATTACATTGTCAGTATTAAATTGTAGACCTCAAACTAACAAAACACTGTATGTTAATTATACTTCAGCAAAGAAACATCAATATTAAAAATAATTTGGGATCAACCATAAAAGAGGAAGGATTGAAAAATCTTTCTAAGTCCAGTGTAGAAAAAAAGAGTATTACAAAATCATTATATGAAGAGACATTAAATAATCATGCAATCAAAAATTAATTAAAATTAATGATTATTAGTTAATTTATAATCATTTTTTTACTTTTATTATGATTATTTTTCAGATTTTTAAACAAATTTTAATTTGTGGCCATTTCTTTTTTCATTCTAAACAAATATTAACTTTCACACAAATTTTGTGCCCGTAGTTTTGTACTTCTTTAGGAGAATCCTAAATATTTTATAACTTGTGGTCCCATAAAACCTGGATTCATGTTTTTGATCCATTAGAGAGGAGTTTATACAACCCAACTGTCTTCTTTCCCTTGACCTGCTCTTGATGGTCAATAAGCTACTCAATTGTCCTTCTTGCCCTCCAGTCTCATCTCCCCATCCCCACACTGGGACCCCTGCCAGTTGCACCTTAGTAGGCCGCAATATTGAACTACACCCAGCACATTTTTCTTGCCACCATGCTTTCAACATACTTTCCCCTCTGCCTGAAAATTCTACTCTCAACCTCACCTCCCCAGCCCTCCAAATTCTGCTCAGGCATCACTCCTCTGATCCTCCCCTGACTCCTCCAAAGTAAAGTCATCACCCACTCCTCACACCAACTTTGGACTTGGAATCCAAACTTTAAAGTATCACATGCATTATTGTGATTATTTGTGTGCATGCCTTTTTTAGTAGACAATGGGATCTTTGAAGTCACAAAATATGTTTTATTCATCTTTCCCAAAATCTCAGTTGATATTGTCAGGAATCAATATATCCCGTCCCCAAATAGTATACTTTGGCCTAAGGATTGGATTGAGCTGAAGACAACTGAGAAGCAGAAAATGTAGAAAGAGCTCTCTGGCTTCCCTTTATTTGCCTAAAAGCAGAACATGAATTTCTCTTTGTGAAGATATTCCCACTCCCCTCTCCAGAACCAGGAAAAGAACAACTCTCTTCACTGGAGACAAAATGAGCACTGAGATAGGTCTGCAAACAAACCTTAGTGAAATAACCCTTATCTTCCATTAGTTCCCCCTGTATATTTACCTTCCCACAATAAACCACCCCTAGGAGCTTAAACCCTTTTGTTAAAATGGCATCTAAGCCCCCAGGTCTAACCACCTCTTTGTGTATCAATTTCTTTTCTATACAAGTCGCTCTGCACATAAAAATATTAAAATATTAACATCAAATAAAGCATGTGTGCTTTGCTCTTGTTAATCTTCCTTTTGTCAGTTTAATTCAAAAGCTGCAGTCACTTATACTAAGAGGATAGAAAAAGTTTTTTCCTCCCCTTACAATATTAATTAAACTACAGTGAATTACATAAACAAGGTTCAGTTGTACTTTATGCTGGGTAAAATGAAGGTTTCGCACACAGTCTATGATCCAGAATTAGAACAAATCTAATAGGCTCAAACCTAAGTGTGAACCTAGTCTATGGCCCCACTAACCTCAGACTGAGCTAACTCAGTTAACTGGACTGAGCAGGGACCACTAATCATGTATGTAATAGGATTAGCTTCTGGTCTGAAGTCCAGTACTGCACCACCGTGAAGAGACCACATCACTTGCTGTGACACTCAAGAAACTCAAATATAAACCTCACATTACTCTTCTTAGAGGCCAAACTTATGTTAGCTCAGAAACAGGAAAGGTGGTGTGTGTGTGTGTGTGTGTGTGTGTGTGTGTGTGTGTGAGACCTGGAGTTAGTAACTTCCTCAAACTCTTGGGGCTTTAGAGGAGCCAACACTCATTTTGCCATTGGTTCTTCCTGAATATTAACAATCTCTGTTTACTTTAAAAGAAAATGTACTCCATATGTTCCAGAATCATTTGTACTTAAATCAGCACATGGGAGACATAAATAAATATTACATGTACATATGCTTGAACATTTTTAGATGTGGAAGAGACTACTTTTATCTTTAAAATGAGCAGTTCTCATGTTGATGTCTGAGAGGGGAGAAAAAGAAGCTATAGGTTCTCTCTCTGGTTTGACTACTCATTCTATATGTAATCTCAGGCACTGGGAAGGTGTCCTCCCATTGAACTTGAGTCATTATAGCAAATCTTTCTGAGTACAGTTGAACCACATGGTAATTTAGGATAGAGTTGAAACCTAGTCTCATGCTCTTTAGCCCCACTGACGACTAAGGGATCAAATCCTCTGCACCCTAATTCAGACAGGAACCATATATTTGGCCCAAAAGTTAAGGAGATGATTCTTCTGACACTGTAGCTAGGTCATCATTTGACTTTGAAGAAGCAATCTGTCCTGAGATTTATCAATCTCAAACTCTAGAACAATTTGTTCAGTGATACAGGAATGATGTAGCCTCTTCTACCTTGATCTGTTCAAAATATAAAGTGAGGGAAGAAAATACTCTTTAAAAAGGGACTGTTCAAATGAATTTCCATCTCCCTTGTAGGATTTTGAATACACTGTCATACTAAGAAGAAGGAGGAGGAGGAGGAGAAGGAAGAGGTGGAAGAGGGGGAGGCCATGACAACTCATTGAAACTGGGTGCCTGCCATGCTAGCTCAAGGAGAGACTAACACTTCAGCTTCCAATAGTAGGATTCTGATACACGAGCAACAGGATAAAGGTCCTAATAATTATAGAATGAGGTTCCAGGAGACCCACTGTTCATATACAGCTACCAGTGCCCCTGCCATGGACTAGTCTTATTATCATTCAGTGCTACACCACTCAGCAGAGTATAAAAGAATCTGACTTTTTGTAAGGTTTTTCTTTCTCTTATAAAATACCCTCATCTATTCATGGTAACTGAGTAGAAAGCTACTGTGGTCTTCTGTCTCTTTTGGTGCTGGAGGATATAATCATAGTTGAGTTTCAAATTAATCAATTCTATTAGACGTCTCTTAGATTTTTCAAAGATGCCAAAAATTAACAACATATCAAACATAAACTCTTGATGCTTCCTCAATTTCTAGGCTTTCCTATGCTTCCTTTCCCAGAAAAAGTTGCCGCTATTCACCTCCTTGAGAGCAAAACTCAACAACGATGTAGACTCCCCTTTACCTCAACACCCATTCTCAATCCCCAGACCCTATGGTTTTACCCCCTACATAATTGTCAAATACGGGCTTTCCCTTAACATTTTCAGGTCCAGGGCAAAAGCCCAACATACCATAATGTCTAAATATTTAAAATCTATGAGTAAAGTAAGCAAGCTGTCAGGTAAAATAGTTCTATTCTCCTACCTTGACAAATGTACCTTCTCAACAACTCAGAGAGCAGGGTTCAAATGAAAACTCCTCCATCTCCTTGGAGCCCATAGCCTTAATTACTGACTCAAGGAGAGCTGGTCTGCATACTCCTTATCATCCCATCTCACTTGCAAGGGACTTTGTGGAGACACATGGGCACCCAGACTTTATGTCTGAGTCCTACAAGCTTTCTTCACAATCTCTACACAGAACTCCTCCTAGGCCAGCCTGGGGCTTAGGGCCATTCACTCTATATGTGCTGAGCACCCTTGGGGGAACACACTGGAACAAGGACAGCACAGGTCCTGGAAGTAGATGTAGGGCCATTTGGGCTAAATGAGTAGATGAAGAGTCCCTGGCCCAGATTGAAGTGTCCTTAAAGCAGAACAAGATGTTGACTTATTCATGCTTGAGAAGCCCAATAGCTAGCATAGGCCGGATATGTACTAGGTGATTCATAAGTATTTTTTTTATTCATAAGTATTTGATTTAAAAAATACATGATTGAATTAATGAACTTTCACCTTTGACATCAGCACACAAACTGACATGCCTTGACCCATTGTCTTAACAATATAATCCTGATGGTGAAAAAACCAAAACTCTCTGTCCTGGGGCCTGTTCCTATTGTACACCTCATAAAATGATTTACCTAAAAACAAAAGCAGCATGTTTGTCACGTTCAAAGATGACATAAAGCTGAAGGAATGTGGAAGAAACTAATGGAGTATGTACCAGAAAAATGATTCATAATGATCTGCAATGATGACATAAAATGATTACATAAAACCAAAAAGAGGTTCATTTAGATGACCACTGACTTCACTTTGGTATAAATTCTTCCAGTTTTGTTGCTATTATTGTTATTCATATCTATCTATTCATCTATCTGTTTTATACAAATATATATGCATATAGAGGGAAACAAACTTGTATACATTTTCACTGCTTAGAGAATGGGAATCACTTGGCACCTACTATCATGTACTCTACCTTTTTTCTAGTTAACACCACATGATTAATATGTGTTTTTTTAAGATTTATTTATTTATTTGAGAGAGGGAGAGCATGTACCTTCAGGGGGAGGGGCACAAGGAGAGGAAGAAGGAGGGCACCTGAGCTGTTCAGTGGTTAAGCGTCTGCCTTCTACTTAGGGAGTGATCCTGGGGTCCTGGGATCGAGTCCAACACCGGGCTCCCTGAAGGGAGTCTCTGCCTCTCTCTCTCTCTCTCTCTCTGTGTCTCTCATGAATAAATCAATAAAATCTTCTAAAAGAAGAAGAAGAAGAAGAAGAAGAAGAAGAAGAAGAAGAAGAAGGGAGTCCCAAACAGACTCCGAACTGAGTGTGGAGCCCAACATGGGGCTCGATCCCATGACACTGAGACCATGACCTGAGCAGAGACCAAGAGTCAGTCGTTCAACCAACTGAGCCACTTAGGGGACCCACGATTACATATTCTTCTGAGATGCAATTGTCCAATACCACAGGAGGCATTCTATAATTTATTGAACTATTATAAGATTGTTTTCAATTTTGTTATTTTGGACATTGTTGCCATGAACATTCTTAAAAATAAATCTTTTCCCAAATCATTAATTATTTTCAATAGCTCTTTTAAATGTGATTGTTGCCATATACACTGAGAACTTGCTTTCCAAAATGGCTACATCACTTCACTTTTCCACCAGTGGTGTGGAAGGTCCCTATTTCCCTGTTCCTTTGCCAAAATTCTTGGTTCTATCTTTGAAAAATCTTTGTCTCTGTCTCTGTCCTGGTTACATGTGATATCTCAGCTGTTTTGACTTACTTTTTTCATTGTTTGTGAGGCAGAATTATTTCTTCTATTTTATCAGCTGTCTGTATTTCCTCTGACAAAATGAAACTTAAAAATATCAACTTTTACATTTGTTTCTCCCAAATTGAAAAATATGGAGATCATAGAATGGAAAAATTTGGCTTGATAGCAGATTGCATGAAAAGGAAAATGACCAAAAAATGCAAGGGGAATCAGATAGTGGTCTTTAAATATTTGAACAGTTAGCATATAGAAAAGGAATGATGTTTAGTTTATATTTTTCCAAGAGGAAAAAGTAGGCCAAACAGATGGAAAGTTACAGGTTGGCAGAGTTTAGCTCATCTGAAGAAAGAACTTTTTAACTGTCTCAGCTATCCAAAGAGGGAATGGGTTGTCTCACATAGTGAGATCGCCGCCACTAATGGAGCTCAAGATTATAAATAGTCCACTGTTGGGAAATTATAGAAGGAAGGGCTTCCTGTACTGGGTTCACTGGATGACTTTGAATGTCTCCTCAAACGCCATGATTCTTTGCTCCTGTGAATCTGGGTTCATAGTAATGTCATTAATAAATGTATTACTATCTATTACTTTTAATATTAACTACCATGTAAGTGAGAATGAAAATATCTTTAAAAGTACCACTTTTGCATCATCTCATCAAGAGATTGTGGCAGTTGAGTTATGTTTTTTTTTTTTATTTTTACTCTTATCTAAGCACAAAAACCTAAACTCACTTCTTTAGATTATTATCTGCTCAATTTAGAATATGTTTATATTATATTATAAACAAGATTACTGGGGCTGTTAGACTTTAAAGTAAATCATTTAAAAAAAAAACATGAACAGTTTAATAATAGGCTAATAGAAATTAAAAGAATTGTCTTGTTAGCAGGCCTGCTAGAATGTGTGAGCACTTTGTTGGCATTTCAGTGGAAATAACATATGCCCTTCAACGTAATAAAACTCTTTAATGTTAAACCGATTATGTATTTTCACTAAACTACATGAGCCCCCAGTAGTGAGTTCAAAATTTCTAGTTTGGAGGGTTGGCCCCATTTGAAATCTTCACGTGATACTAAGATCAAAATCATAAAACATTTTCATCTTTCTTGTAGTATATTCCCTCTCTTTTCTTCTCTTGGGTCACCCAGTAAGGTAACACCTGTGCTTCCTTCATTCTCTTTCAAGTTCTAAAGAAAGAAGACTGTTGGACACATCTTATGCCAACCCAGAGGAGTATAATCATTCCACCAGAACAGGCCCCTTTGCTGCATTAAGCTGTAGAAATCAGCCTTTACGTTTGGTTTATAAAAGCGAGCATCACGTTGCAGAGCATGGGGATTCTGAATCAATTAGTCAGATCTAAAGCTTTAATTCATCCTAATACAGTAATGAGCCAGGCATGCTGTGGTATGCATTAGCGCCCGACTCTTTCCAATATTCCACTATGGATTTGGGGGTTCTTTTTTTTTTAAGCCCGGCTTGTTAAGTGATACCAGCCTACATTGTGTTATATGATCTTGCTGATACTGCAGATAAAATATAGCTGCTATTTATTTTGGTAATTTAATATGGTAGAAGGACTTAGAGAATTGTGCTGTTCACATGCTATTTCAGGGTAACAGTGACCCACCCTGGGCCAGAGAAATCGAGTTAAACTGGGTCCGCTGTTTTCCATCCTGTTTCATAGCAACATGTTTCTGGGCTATGTTTAACCCCAAGAAAGCTGGAAGCACTGGCTATGTCAGGAAGAAAGGCCCATAGACTGGCTGTCATGCAGCATCGGGGCCGTCTCTATTTTTGTCAAGTCATTTATGGTTTTTCCTCCTCCCGTTTCCAATTTAGGGAACTAATAGCTTCTTTTTGGAATGCTTACTTTCTAAAATTATGTGAGGGGGAAAGAGACCACATCTGGCCTTCTTCACTTGGCTTATAATGGAAATGCACCCAAGCAGTATCAAGAAATTCCAGGTGAGGCATGCCTGGGTGGCTCAGTCCATTAAGCGTCTGCCTTCTGCTCAAGTCACATTCTCAGGATCCTGGAATTGAGCCCCCATCAGGCTCTCTATTCAGCATGGAGCCTGTTTCTCCCTCTCCCTTTGTGCGTGCTCCCTCTCTCAAATAAATAAATAAAATCCTAAAAAAAGAAGAAGAAGAAAGAAAGAAAGAAGAAAGAAAGAAAGAAAAAAAGAAAGAAAGAAAGAAAGAAAGAAAGAAAAAAGAAAGAAAGAAAGAAAGAAAGAAGAAAAAGAAAAGAAGAAAAGAAAAGAAAAGAAAGAAAAGAAAAGAAAAAAGAAAGAAAAGAAAGAAAAGAAAAGAAACGAAAAGAAAGAAAAAAAAAGAAAAGAAAAAAAGAAAAAAGAAAAGAAAAGAAAGAAGAAAAGAAAAGAAAAGAAAAGAAGAAAAGAAAAGAAAAGAAAAAGAAAGAAAAGAAAAAGGTCATAGAAAAAAATCTAGATGCCATTCAGAAGACCTTTTCTGCCTGGTTCTGGCAGAGTCAATCTAATGAACATGACTAAGAGTTCAGGAATAAAAACTGAAAAAGAGCCAGGTACACCTTGCCACCTGAAGTTTTCCCAAAACTCTATACTTTCCCACTTCCATACCTTAGGGTATGCTATTCTCTTTGCAAGGAAGGTCAGTCAAAATCCCTGGGAGTTGGTTGGGGTATGACATTGGTTCACATCTATATAAAGAGAAGGGAGGTCATAGCATAATCACTGGGAAAGTTTTCCAAATACATGTGTCTCTTTCCTCTACGCTTTCTGCCCACCCCACTGGGAACCCCGGTTTATAAAGTACCCAGTTACTACCAACAAAGTTGATATTGTTACACATTCAGCAGAAAGAAAGGTAAGTGAAATAGTAATATTTTCAGTCACTCAATCTGACTCTGCTTTCTTTTTTTTCCCCCCATCTACCCTTCTTTCTTGGTATTTTCGAAGGAAAGCTGTGTGTCAAGGACTTCTGCTAAGTGCTAAAGAGAATGAAAAAAATGAAACTTCATTCCTGTCAAGCTCATGAAGATCTATTTAGGGGAAACAAGAACATATATAAATAATTCACCTAATGGCAAAAGTATAGGTAAAGTGCTTCACTGGCATGACCTAATTACTAGTAGAGTGAGGGGTACCATGAGAGCCAGGAGATCAAACAGGAGGGACATATGCATGGAGATGGAAATTTGTTGTCCAACCTTTGGGTGGTGTATTGAATGCAAAATTTATATAATTTCTCAGAGCTTCTCTACTGTCTCCATTTTTTAAAAGATTTTATTTATTTATTCATGAGAAACAGAGAGAGAGAGTCAGAGACACAGACATAGGCAGAGGGAGAAGCAGGCTCCATGCAGGGAGCTTGATGTGAGACTTGACCCCAGGATCCCTGGATCACAACCCGAGCCAAAGGCAGACGCTCAACCACTGAGCTACCCAGGTGCCCCTCCTTTCTTAGTCAGTGTGCCAAGCTGCCTCTTCCCTTCTCAACTTGGTTGGAATGTTATGGAGCATGGGGTCTGGCTTCCTGAGGAGTTGTAAAGAGGCGGAAATCACAACCTAGAACTTCAGGGAAATTAACTCCCAGAGGTTGACTCTTGACTAATGGGAGACAAGAGACCAGAGGGAACTCAGCACAGATTTCCTCTCTGCGTCATCTTCTCCATGGACTACTCTCAGGTGTGATTCTCCTGGCAAACTTACTAGAAATTTCTCCCCCATGAAGTGAGTGAACACACTTGAATATTATTCAGACATGAGAAAGGAGTACATCCTGCTCCTTGAAACAACATGAATGGACCTTGGGCACACTCTGCTAAGTGAAATAAGTTGCATAAAGACAAGCACTTGATGATATCACTTATATGTGGAATTTTAAGAAACCACACTTATAAAAACAGACAATAAAAGGGTGGTTAGTAGGGGATAGAGGATGGGGAAATAAGACAGATGTTGTTTAAGAGGACAAACTTACAAGCAGTAAATAAACCCTAGAGATATAGTGCAAAATATAGTAAATACGGATAACAATATGGTATTATAATCATGAAACTTGCTTAGAGACTAGAACTTAATTATTCCAACGACTTTTAAAGGAAAGGATAATTATGAAATCGGACAGAGGTGCTAATTATTGCTACAATGACAATCATAATACAATATATAAATGTATCAAATTAACATGTTGTGTACCTTAAATTTACTCAAGGTTATATGTCAATACATTTCAATTTAAAAAAAGAAATCTTGTTTGTTCTGTACATTAAAAACGCAATTATTTAAATACCGATCAGCTGTGTTCTAGTGATGATAGACCCTCGAATGATATGTTTATCCATTTTCCCATTTTCCAGTAGGTGGAATTAGTCTGTTTGTGGTACATTCGTGGGGAAGTCCTAGCTTTGGGTATTACATAGGAGCTGTTTCCAGCTGTCTTTTATTCCATTGTTGATCTTCCTCCTGGGTTGATTCAAGGGTCGTGTAAAACAAAGAACATGAACATTATTTTCAAAGTAGAAAGAGACGAATTCTTATACATTCATCATAAAGTGGCCACGAGGAACATTTTTCTTCCAAATCTAAATCTCTGCTTCCTGAACTAATTTTGTGCATTTCATATTCCTCTTGCTCTACATCCTTCCCTATAAACGATGTAGGCCACTTCTTTCCTATTCCTTTTATCCTTATCCTTTACCTCTGGTAGTTGCAAAGTTCTCTGAACGACTATTACCTGCTTTTCTCTCCCACTTCTTGCCAAACTGTGCATAATCTATATGCAGTTTCAAATGACTTCTTTAGGAAATGCAAAACAAGTCTATAATTTGTGTTTGAAGTGTTATGTACGCCTGTGTAACCTTTGCGCCAACGTCTTTCCTGCCACCTGTCTAAAATCTTCCAATAGGCACAAACTGATTAGTTAGGAAAACAAGTTTTCTCAACTTGCAGCAAATACCAGTAGTTCAAAGGCAACAAATGTTCAAAGAAAATAAAATGTTCAAAAACCACTGCCACCACCACCCTCCTGCCAGAATAACAGCTCCATGGGGGATATTTGACTGTTTGGGTCACTGCTCTATCCTCAAAACCTAGAACATCTGCAGCGCAATAAACGTCTGTCAAATGAGTAAATTAACAAATAACTGTGCGGAGCTCTGTTTAAGACTCCCACGAACCTAGTCAGGATCATGCCTGAATCCGAGCAAACCTTAAAAAAATCATTGCAAATGCTACCCTGCTAGGAAGGGTGTCCTGGACTCCATTCCATCCCTAAATTATCCTCCATCCTTTAAACTTCCATAATGTTTTATCCACCCATCTCTTGTGACATTTATCCCTTTCTTCCTGGAAGCACATTTTCATTTGCACTTAGATCTTCAAGCTCTAGTTTGTCTTCTTATTTTCCACTGTGCCTAGCACAATATCTGGCCAACCTTCATGCTGTTGAATAGGTGGTGTGTGTGTACGCGTGTGGGCGTGCACGAGTGCACCTGTGGGCACACATGCATGTGTGTGTGTGTGCATGTGTGTGTGAATGTGGATCCTGGGTTATGAAACCAGTTCAAACTATTACCTTTGGAAATGCCATAATTATCTCAATCAAAATAATATGCAGAGATAACAGGAAATTTATCCTGATAATGCCCTGTTTAAACAACAGAACAAAGATTTCCTCTTTGCTGAGCAATAGCATATACTAAGTCATGTAATCCATCCTAGAGGTTTGGGGGCAGGGGAACCAAGTCAAAAATTACATCAATATCATATTTCCCCAGAATAATTACCTTAGGCATTCATCTGCTGATTTATCTTGTACCATGCACATACTTAAGACAAATTATATTATTATTTTTACTTATAAAAGGAAAACACAGGATTTCCTCCTCATACATTTTTTCTGGTTGACCCCAACTTTGCTTTGAGTCCATTGCTCTAACACTCACTCTGATTTTTCTCTCCATTTCTGCATCATAATTCACCCAGTTCATTAGCAATTTTCTTCCTTTATTGCATGATTTCTGTCCGCCCCTGGGTGGCTTTATTTTAATTAGAGAAAAAAAATAGAATGGAAAAGTTTCAATTGTAAACACGCAGAGGTTCTGTTGGCAAATATGAATTTGGCAGAAGAAAGGCCCCGTGGTCAGCTGAACTGCGGTTTATTGGCTCAAAAACAAGAACAATTTTGAAGGAAATTAGGATAGTTTTTTTAAAGTGACAATTTTCTCCATCAGGTAGATTACACTATTTCCTGTTATTTTATGATACTGATATTTCACTTATACATTTTCTCCAGCTCCCATAAAATTTTCCATCTGGAGTGTACTTTTCTAATCCTTTTGTAAGCCTTTGGATTCAGTTTCTCCTTTTCTTTCTTTCTTTTTTTTTTTTTTTCTCCTTTAAGTGTCAGTCTCCAGCAACCTTTATCAGATACCACGGAACGTAAGTTTACATCTTAGCTAAGGAGGGGACCCCCTCACAGCGAGCAACCCAGGGCGCCCTAGAGGGTGGAGGCGGGAGCAGAAATCAGGCTCAACTACTAAGGTTACCTTTGCCTGAAACCTTAGCTCATGCCTTGAACGGCTTACAACTAAAATCCTTGAAAATTAAGACTCCTAGGGCTTCAAGTCGATAGACATTTTTCCACACAGGAGATGAAAGAACAGGTACAGCCGAAGTTTCCTTCAAACGGGAGGAGCAGCAATTGGCTAAGGTCTGTAGAAAGGGAAAAATAAAGTAAATTCTCTTTAAAAGTTTAAATAGTACCAAACAGATCTTTTTCTTCCCCCCTCTCTCCCAGCAGAACTGTAAAAGTCTTCCCAGGCAACAACCAGGCAGGAGAAAAGAAAGAGACAGAACAAAGGCTGAAGTGTCATGTGGATAAAGTTATTGACTGATCAAAACTCATGTGATGAGATTTCATTAGTGATGGAACCAAAGGGGAAACATTTTCTTTATGCACGTTATTTCCTGTTTCTGGAATACAGTAGGTTGTTTCTTTCATTCGTCCAAATGGCAGCTCAGTTGACTTCCCCTTGTTCATCTTTGTTTTTTGGCCATGCAAAGGTTGAGCTTTCCCACCCTGGACATGTCCTTGCCCTCCCTCCTATTTCCGGTGGCTTTATTCCAATAGCATTGCCATGACTTCCAGAATTTTAAGAGCACCCCAAGAAAATTTGTAGAGAGAAAAATATGAGAATGATAATAAACATGTTTACCAGAATTTTTAAGCAGGATTTCTGAGAATAAATACTGAATTCTGAAAGGTAGAGCATTTCCTTCACCCAGATGAAGGAGGGGATGGACAGGCTGCTGGTTGTGTGGTCACACTGGTGATCTAGAACAAGGTGGGTGCACAGCCGGAGAGAACAGAGAGGGGTCTTGGGGACGGAATGGAAGTGATGCCCAAGGAACCTCTTGTGGGGTGGATGCTGTGGCCTTGGGGACCAAAATATTACTGTTTCCTTCTCCATGATCTGAAGTGTTCTGGAGTACAATTCCAGTGTTAGGATATAGACTGTCTGCTTCATTCCATGGGTAACATTAATACAAAAGTTTAGACAATTATCTAGATGATTCCTTTCAAAGAAACACTACCAGGAAAACAAACTTCACTGTATTTACATTCAAAGTATGTCTTGACTGCTCACCAATCCAAATCAAATTGAAGAATACCGCCTGACATATTAAATACTTGGTTTTGAGCTGCCCAGTGAATAAGTGAATGAGTGGAAGAGTAAACTGAGCCAATTGTAGGCTTCTCTTTCACTCTCTACTTTGCGCAAATCGACAGCACATCAGCACCTGAACTGAAACACTTTATATGAAACATTTTACATATATTCCCCAGTATTTTACAAAAATTCCAAAAGTTACCAGCCATTTCGACACGCACAGCATATGTTATGCCATTGCATCTCTGCTAGAACAAAACCACTTCTTGAAATGATGGTGCTAGCCAAAGAATCACCCAGTCTTTGGTTGCGTAAATGATCAGAACTGAGTTATTTTCTGGGGACTAAAACTACCTAGTGGAGGAAAATAATAGATGGGAATTATCTGGAGAACAATTTACTAGAAGGGACCGTCAGCATTATGAGAAAGACAATGTTTAGGGAAATGGTATATTAATCTATTAAAATTACAATAATGAAATATTCGTTAATTTTAAATAACATTTTATCATTGCCCTGAATGGTGGTTATATTTGGAGTCTGCCTTTTCTCGCCCTATTCTTCTTCCCACTTAGAAGTTAAATACTTCTGTGACTTTGCATTGGAAGAATAATGTGTGTAAGTAAAATCAGTGAATGTATGAAGAATGTGGGCCAGTTGCATTTCGTGTAGCTCCTTCTAAGATGGTCAATCATATTTGTTCTCCCTAAAGTTTTCAGGAATTCTTATTTATCCACACGTCTACTTATTACTATAATTTGTCAAACTTTCACTTCAAAATTATGTGTAAGTAAGGGAAAAACACTTTTTTTTTCCTTCTCTTTGCATCCAAATTATCAAAGCAAATGTTTAGGGGCACCTGGGTGGCTCAGCGGTTGAACGTCTGCCTTTGGCTCAGGTCATAATCCTGGGGTCCTAGGGTCAGGCTTCCTGCATGGAGCCTGCTTCTCCCTCTGCCTATGTATCTCTCTCTCTTTCATGAATAAATAAATATAATATTTTTTTTTAAAAAGCAAATGTTTGGAGTTTTGGACACTAAGACAATAAATCCAATCACCTAGGAAAACATGAGGTAAAAGTCCAGAGTAGGAGGAAATTGAAAAGTTCCCAGTAGACTGATTTTCCTACTTAACTGAATAATCTGAGGAATGTATCCAGCCAAATAATTTTTAAGCCGATGAGTTAATAATCCTTTTAGATAAGGTTAGAAAACCAAAATCAAGACGCGGAAGTATTTTCTTTTTGATTTAACTTTAATTTTAAATACACGTTAACATATCTTAATCATTTTTAAGTGTAGAGTTCAGTAGTGTTAATTACATTCACATCATTATGCAATAGATCTCAAGAACATTTTCTAACTTTTTAAAAAGATTTTATTTATTTATTTATTTGAAAGAGAGAGAGCAAGCAGGGAGAGGGGCAAAGAGAGAGGGAGAGGGAATCCCAAGCCTGACTTGGGGCTCAATCTCACAACCCTGAGATCAAGCCCTGAACTGAAATCAAGAGTCAGACACACTTAACCAACTGAGCCACCCAGGCACTCCCAGGACATTTTCATACCAATTAAACAATTCCCCTCACCCTAGCCTGGCAATCACCATTCTATTCCTTGTTACTATGAATTGGGCTACTCTAGATACCTCCTATAAGTGGAATCATAGAGTATTTTCTATTGCAACTTGCTTAATTCACTTAGCATAATCTCAAGATTCATTCAGGTTATAGTGTATGTCAGAATCTTCTTCCTTTTTCAAAAAAAAAAATTTTATTTGAGAGAAGAAGAGAGTGAGCTAGAGAGTACAAGCAGCGGCAGGGGCACAGGGAGAGAGAGAAGCAGATGTGGGGCTTGATCCCAGGACCCTGGGACCATGACTTGAGCCAGAGGCAGACACTTAACCGACTGAGCCATCCAGGAGCCCCAGAATATTCTTCCTTTTTAAGATTGAATAATTTTCCATTGTATGGGTGTATTACAATTTGTTTATTCATTCATCCATTTGGGAAGCTGTTTATTTACATTGGCAGATTTTTGCAAAGATGTTTATTAATCTGGTGTCACCCTGTAGCATACTGTCTCCTTCCCCTGAGATAAATGATACTTTTATATCAGAAAGGGGGAAATGGGAAATAGTTGCTTACTCAGTATTTCCCACAAAATGACCTTGCTGGCCCCAACCAATATATATATATATATATTTTGACTTTTCAAAATTTAGCTGTTTAAGTCACTATGTTTTATCACCCACTTGATTTAAATAAAAAGTGATTAGAACCCTAAAGATTTATTTGTAGGCCAAACTCAAGTCCATGCTTCTGGAAATTCATGCTGTAATACTGCAGAGCTAGGTCTGGGAAGTTGAATTTGAAGAGAAACATACTTTTTATAAGTATGTTAACTCAGCCCTGATCCACTCCTGTACTGCCCCGAGTCCATTCCCTTAGGAACCCACTCATTGTGGGAGCTAATGTACACAAGAAAAGGAGTGATTTCAGGGCAACTGGTGGCTCAGTGGTTGAATGTCTGCTTTTGGCTCAGGTTGTTATCCTGGGGTCCTGGAATCGAGTCCCACATCGGCCTCCCCGCATGGAGCCTGCTTCTCCCTCTGCCTGCATCTCTGCCTCTCTCTGTGTCTCTCATGAATAAATAAATAAAATCTTTAAAAAAAGAAAGAAAAATGAAAAGGAATGATTTCTTTGTAACCTAATACCCCAGTTACATATTTAAGCGTGACACGGCGCATGGACGGCAGAAGATCTCTAATTTGGATTTCATACTTTAGGATTACCAGATAAAATACAGTACTCCCAATTAAATCTGATTTTAGATAGCAAATGAAGAATGTTTTAATATAAGTATATCCCATGCCACATTTGGGCCATACTTATGCTAAAACATTCTTCACTGGTTATCTGAAATTCAACTTTAACTGGACATCCTTTATATCTATTTGCTAAATCTGACAATTCTAGGTGGATTCTCTCCCTGCTTTGTAAGACTTTGAACTTCAAAAAGCAGGAGGAAGAGAGAATCAAATCAAACAGTACTAACACTAGGGGGCATTCAAAGAAACTGAGCAGGAGGCCATTCTGGGAGTTAAAGGTCTGTAATCCTTGGTTTTTAAAAACAAAACAAAGAGGACCTCTCCTCCTTGCCACACAGCAAAGTGGCAGTGAGGACCACGTGAGGATGGGCAGGACAAGGGGCTGTATAACCATCAGATCCACATAAGCCAATCCCACTAGGGATAAGACCCAGCCAACCAGGCCAGGTCACTGGCTACCAAGGAGGCCCCAAGGCCACCAGCCAGAGTGACAGAAGCAACAGCTATGGCTACAAAGCACTGGCCTCAGCAGCCACAATGAAGGAATTTTAGCAGCTTCCAAGAAGGACATCTGAGCCTCCCAGGTATCCCGCCAAAGGAGAAAGAGTAGATACTTGGGAACTGAAGTGCTAACAATGCTGGCAGTGGAGGCTCATTTGAAAACCTCTTTTTAATCCCATTATCATGGCTCCTTTTTTGCTGCAGGGACATACACACACACACACACACACACACACACACACACACACACACATCTCTCACATACAGAGTGACATTCCCAAAAGCCAAAGCTAATCAGACTTTTCAAAAGCAGATATATCATTTGCAGCCCCCGACCATACCTCCCCAAAGTAGTTGACCCATGTTCTGCTCTTCCCAACTTGCCTTCCAATACGGACACCTGCATAAACTCCTAAACCTCACTGAGCTCCCCAGTCCTTCAGGTATAAAGGGAAACACTTAAACTTAAAAAGACATGATTGATTCCAAAAATAATAAGATGAATCAATGCCAAAAACTATAGTACAGATAAACCTTAATAAATACCAGAGTATTGGTCCTGAGCATAACATTGTATTTTTGAGGCACTTCTCATTCTTTATCCTTAAGAGAAGTATGGGAATTGGAAATAACAAAGTTAAAAAACCAGCAATTTCACATCCTCCCTCCAGCTTTGAACTTCATTTACATTTTCTTTTTTTTTTATTTTTTTTAAAGATTTTATTTATTTATGAGAGACACAGAGAGAGGGAGAGAGAGAGAGAGACAGAGACACAGGCAGAGGGAGAAGCAGGCTCCAAGCAGGGAGCCCGACGTGGGATCCCGGGCCTCCAGGATCATGCCCGGGGCTGAAGGCAGTGCTAAACCGCTGAGCCACCCAGGCTGCCCTCATTTACATTTTCTATTCAAGAAGCTTGACAGCTGGGAAACCAGGCACTCAAAGTCAGAGAAGTCATCCATCCCCTATAAATATCTCTCTTTGGAAAACACAAAATCCATTTGAAGTTAGGTGGATTACAATGTTTACATAAGCTCTGAACACTTACCTGTCCTGGTTCTCTCTTATCAGTGGAAGAAAACACGAAAATAAAGAATGATAGGCTTACTCAGTGACCTGAGTCACACGTTGGGTACAAAAACCTAGGCTTTGGGTTTATCCAACAGAGGAGAATACTGACTGGTTATTCTGAAGAAAACTGCTCGCATTATGTTACTAAACTTTATTCTTCTTAGAAAGAAAGCCAGAAAGAGAGAATTGAATTTGGACTCTAAAAAACTTTAAGCTTCATTCAACACTCCGAGAGGACCAAAATTTCCAGTAACAGAGCAGATTGGCTTGGGAGGACTGAAGCCCTCGGCGATGTGCTATGATTGCCCATACCATATGATCAGAGGGTTCTGGGAAATATGTCTTAGGTTGGTCTGTCTTTTGTGCCTCATGTTGCCAATATTAATGAAGACATTTATGAAAATGCATAAAAGGTAGAAATCAAATTTTCAGATATATTAAATTGTAGGCAATTTATATCTTCTTTCAAAATCCTTGCCACATGGCAATTTTGGTCACAAAGGGCATAGATCTGTGCAAAAGAGTTCTGTCCCTGGAAAAGGAAACCAAAGTCCACCACCAAGGTACTAGGAACAAGTCTCTTCTTTGCACAGCGCAGTACAGATGACAGAAATGTTTTGTGTCCATTTTCTCTTTTGATTCGCAGAATATGTGTGTGAGGTAGACGCTATCATTTCTCTTTTGGGTTTGGAGAAAGCAAAGATCTTAGCAGACTCATTTCCCACCACACATCTCTCCCCACGGCCCTCAATCTCCTCAGGTTCCCACGGTCTCATTCACACTCCAGGTTCTCAGCAAACTGAAATTTTCTCAAGTAAACAGCTGAGTCTTGCCTCACTGAGTAATAAGATGCAGTTCCTTCTTTGCCAAACACTCTCTCCTCAAATATTCGCTTAACCTTTGAAGTCTCTGCTGAAACCGTAAGAAAGCTTTATCTCACCCGTTAGGGCAGAGGCGCATCCTTCTCTGCATCACCACAGGCTCCTGCAAATCCTCCAAAATAACACTCATTGCACTTGGTTGTAACGACTTGTTTAATGGTCTGTCTTCTCCACTCAAGCTTTCAATTCCATGAAAGCAGAAATCATGCCCAGTGCTGAAAACCGGGCCTGATGGAGATGCCTAAAAACTATTTGTTGAAAGAATGACTGAAGTGACTTCCCAGCATCACAGAGAGGTCAGATCTAGAACTAGAATCTGGTTCTCTGGTTCCAGTAGAAGACCAGTTGTTCGTAGGGTTGGACGGAGATGTATGTTTTCAAGGTGAAAGAGAATAGCAACCAGGTCAGAGGATGTTCTGAATAACTGGGAGTACATGAAGAACTCACAGTCCCTATTAATCAACAGAATGTTAAAATTCACTAGACATACCTGGGATAGATCACCAAACTGTTCAGAATATGCTAACATCACACGCTTGACGTTATCCTTGTGGAAACCACAGCTCCATCATGAAAAACACATCATGTCATTTAAATATTAGCCATCACATGCTTTAAAAAAAAAAGAAAGAAAAAAGCATCAACTTGGAACTCTACCATAATCTCTTCCATTGGTTAAGCGAGCTTTGTGTTAAATGCAAAGACGATATGGCTGGCTCGCACACAATGTTCTATGCAATCTGAATTTCTGAGCTCATCCCATCAAGGACCCCAGCCAAATTAGTCTCCATTCTCCACCAGTATCAAAGCCATCTTCATCTTGTGTATCTGTCTGCAGCCATTACATCATCCTTTTGAATATTTATGTCTTTCTCAGTTATTATCCTTTTGTATTCAACTAAATTAACATTCAAACACTCAGTCTCAACCAAATGTTCCTGATTGATTTCTTTCCACCTTGGAACAGAAGCAAATGACTTAGATTTGAAATCCGTTCCTCCCATTGCCTTTTTGGTCAACCTAGTTAACTAACCGGCCTCACTGCTTTCTTCCCCCGAAATGACTGGTTGTTTCACTCGATGACCCCAAGTGTAGAGTCATCTTTGCTTTGAGCAGATGAACTGAAACTAAATTTCACAATTCGGAGGCTGGAGTATTGCTTATAATCACGAAACACATAGGCTCGAAAATCAACTCAGCTCAACCGGAAACAGTCTTGAATCTTTCCTTCAAATTCAAAACAGAAACTTCCAAAAAGATGGTTTCATTACCTTTAGGGGGACACTTAAGCCCTAGCTCTTCATATTTCCTTGGAAGGGAGCAAAATTCCATTTCACCCCCAGGAAGGGAACAATGAGACAAACATTTTTGTCTATTCTCTCTCTCATACACTCCCTAAGAGCGCAAGGGTAATTATCAGATTGGCAAGAATGGAAGAAGAAAGGGAACATGTGCACCATAGCCCTTTCCAGCAGATTTAAGTGCTCTCCCCAACTCCGCTTCTCTGTGTGGCAAGCAAACTTGGGCAAGATTCACCCTGCCGGGCACAGCCTGCAACACCCAAACTGTGCCTCTTCACCTGGGTAAGTTGGTTCGACTTATGGGGAAATGATGAAAAAAACCTGATTGTGGCCTCTCCTTTAAGTCATGTTTTCCAATCGTCTATCTCCAATCCCAGTGCTTATATTCACTTATCTCATCCCATTGTCTATCTGGCTTAGAATACAGAAGAAGACAGGGTTACGATTAATTACCAAATCTCAACAAGTACCTAATTTTCTGTTTTCCCTCAGAGCCCTTGGCTGACTACATGGCTCACATCTCTCTACCAGGAAACTCACATATCATAGTAGGAATCCTGCTGCTTATAGGATTTGTGTTCTTGGGCTAAACAAATTAACTACTTTTTGCCTCAATTCTCTCACTTCAAAACAGGACCCCAAATCATTCCGCTTTTATGAGAATATAATAAGTTAATTATATACAGCTTCTAGCTCAGTGTCTGGCATAGATAGGTCTTGGTTTGAATCCCAGCTCTGTCACTTTCAAACGTAAAGCTGTTTCCCCAGAGTACCCATAAAGATAAAACTAAGCAGAGAATAGAGGATGTTATCTGCATAAAGCATGCACCATTTATCTGAGGAGAGAGTGCATTATCTTAAGTAAATACCTTAGGTGGTTCAGATTCACCAAATATGGTTCAGCTGTCCCTGTCTTTCCTCCTGGGGGTATCGCCCCATAAGGCTGCTGAGAAAAATGTGATAAGAAGCTCCCATTTACTGTAAAGCTAAAAGAAACAGCACCTAGCCACCCACGCCAGTGGTAACTGAGCAGAGAACTATGATCTTCCCTTAAAGCCTGCAGTGGAGTCTTTTGCAAACCTCACCAAGAGCCTCTGAGATTTTCAGCTCCCTTGAGCAAATCCAAGTGGTTTAGATAGTTGAGATAAAGAGCTCACATTGGCTAAGTGGGGCCATTGTGTTTGAACAAACACCTTTGAAAGGTAGGGATATTCTTTGAATTTTTTCCTCTCCTAGAAACTGAAACTAGGGTATTTAGGAATTCTTTATCCTACCCTCTTGTGTAATTTCCTTTTCACTCTCAACTTCATTTTGCTGTACTTGTCATCACTTCATATTCTATGGACTGTTTAAGTCTTCTTTGTTCCTACTATTTTAAGCTTCCTCCTTATCATGGGACTGATATTTGTTCCTTCCTTGCTCAATGGTCTTAGCATCAGGTTTGAGATCCCTAGACATGCTGGGGCCACATGTTGAATCCCAGGAGAGCCAGAGAGGTCTTTTTTCTTTCCTGAGGTGTTCGCTGTTTCTCCTCTGAGGTTCAAATGGTAAAAACAAAGGAATTATTTCCTCTATCTGGGGTTCTAAGGGCATTTCTATCTTGACAAAACGCTATGCTGTATTATAGGTAAAGGGGATTACCTTGTAGCTTTCTAAAATGAGAAAAAAAATGGTTTCAAATGCAAGTCAAGTGTGTGTGCGAATTTTGCTTCTTTTAATGCTGCATCTCCACAGAAAGTAATAACAGTCTTAGTATTAATTTGAACTCAAGACCAATCTCATCTACATATGAACTGGAGAGCTGCCCAAGACACTTCTTGACCAGCTTGTTGAAGCCTGATGTTATATATCTGTAAAGGAGAGAGATTTCTTCTTTCTTTTCTTTCTTCCTTTGTTTGCTTCTTTCTTTTTCCTTTTAGAGAGAGAGAGCTAGAGCTGTGCATGCAGGGAAGAGTGGGCAGAGGGAAAGGGGAAGAGACCATTCAAAATGGGCTCCACACCCAGTGTGAAGCCTCACTTGGGGTTCAGTCTCATGACCCTGAGATCATGACCTGAGTCTAAACCAAGAGTCAGATGCTCAACCAACTTGAGCCACCTAGGGACCCCAAAGAGAGAGCTGCTCTATCATTAATTAGGGGTCAGGATTAACATGAAAATGTGATTGATTGAAGTCACACCTTGATTAAGACAGTGGTTCCCTACTTGGTTATTTCCATCACAGTACATCCGAAGGATATGCTACATACCAATTTAACAGTGGAATTCAGCAGCAGTCACTCTCACTAGGTTGAGGTTAGGGGACCAGAGGCTTCAAGAACCAATGGCACTGGGGTCCTTGCGGGCTCAGTTGGTTAAGTGTCCAACTCTTGATTTGGGCTCAGGTCATGGGCTCCAGGTCATGAGATAGAGCCCTGTGTCTGGCTCCACACTGGGTGTGGAGCCTACTTAAGATTCTCTCTCTTTCCCTCTCCCTCTGCCCCTCCACTCTGCTCAGGAATGTGCTCTCTCTCCCTCTCTCTCTAAAAAAAGAAAAAAAGAAAAAGAATCAATACCACCAATTCCTTTTCAAAGAGTAAGACTTGATAGAGGGAAAGACACTAAGGAAAAGGAACCATAAAATGAGGAGTTCAAGAGCACTGAAGACAAACTTGGAGGACTTCATAACCCTGCCCATGGTTGACCCTGTTGATAACCAAAAGCAAAATCACTTCTGTATGGTGCTAGTCTAGTACTGATGCACAGTGGATAAACACGGAGACTCTTAGTGAATACTTTTATCCCGATTATTCAAATCACTGGCCCGCTACTCTTAAGTGGGTCTGACAAAACCCAAAGTGTACAGCAACCCACACTGCCTTCACGGAGCTATGAAGACAGGAACCTAGTGGCCATTCATTCATCAAGGAGTATCACGTGTCCCACAAAAGGAGGTATTATATACATGTTTGACTCTTATATCTTCTCTGTGAGGTGTTAGTATACGATTTTAAGAAGAGAAAATGAAAACTTAGAGTATTGAACTTGATTACACAGCTACTGATTCCAAAAGCCTTTAGTCTTTCTATAGCATATCATAGTCTCCTCTCCTCCATATCCTGCAAACATGCTCAAGACTCACAGGTAAAATTTCCAGCTAGATGGACAGTCCTAGCCCAGTTGCCAGGGTTGGTGGTTTTTCAGCAGTGACATATTTGGAAACATTCCTGGAGCTCTGAGCTGGGTGTTTCTATCCTAACACTATAATCAAGTATATGAAGCATGACTCAGAGGTGAACTAATAAAAGTGCTCACAAAACAGACCAAGGAGCCTGTTCATTCCCATGGACTTATTGGGAAGGAAGATTGGACCACCACTCCCTAGGCATGAATTATGCTCAGAAACTTGAGCTAGACAAGATCCCACTCTACTTGCCAACCTCCCAATGGAAAAGCTGGATTCTTGGTAGTCTTGGGCAGTGATTCTTAAAGTGTGATCTTCAGAGCAGCAGCAGCCCCTGAGAACTTATTAGAAATGCAAATTATCCAGCCAACGCCAGAAGTGTTGAAACAAAAACTAAAGGAAGTGAGGGGCAATCTGTGCTTTAACAAGAAAAGGTGATTTTAAGGCACATCAGAGTTTGAGAACCACTGAGCTTCCCTCCTGTACCTTGAGGATTCTGTTTCTCATTGGTCCAATTGACCAGTTAAGCAGCAAAGATTGAGTGATCCCCAGCTGTCCCAGACTTGGTAGAACTATCAAAGAATCTTCTCTGCCCTCAAGGAATTACATAAAGACATGAAGCAAATACTGAACAATTTAAGCTAGCACACAATATCACTCTGCATTGCATAGTTCAGACGCCTAGAGAGAACCATGTGGCTGTTACATATGGTTAGCAGAGATCAGCCAATTATAATTCAGGTGAGCAGAGAAAATGCATACTCAAACACCACTTCAAACAATCCAAAAGATCTGTGGATTGCTAAACAACTATAACAGCCAACGGCTGGCCTGATGCTAATCCCTTAGAAATGGGGTGGCTCTTGGAGAAAAGCATAAAGGACACAAAACAGAATCACAAACAGTTCCAGATTCTACACATAATTGCCTCTGGCTGGAAACCAAAAGCTTGCGTGCTCAGCGTGGGAAGTACTTTTGCTCATGCATTAAGCCAAACTTGTGCCCACAGATAGTGATCTCCACATTAAAGGATTCCAATCACAGGGTCTGGGCAGATGGCTATGCAGACCAGTCAGTACAGTAGATCAGAGAGTTGTATTTTGGATTTGACCCAGCCAGAAAGGACTGAGGTGTCACACTTGGTCAGCAGAGAAGTGGCTGTCAAGTAGCCGCTCATGGAGTGTCTTCTGTAGATAGAGCACATGGGATATAGGTGGTTAAAACAGTACCCACTTTTGAGAAGTTAAAAAATGTCATAGAAATGCCAAAAACAAACAAGCAAACAATAGAAAAGCACAAAAGCAGAATCATGTAAATACAGACAGAACTGTATTTACTGAGCAGGATTACCCAAGGAGTGACTAGAACCAGATACTGTTAGCAAAGGAAAAAGCAATTTAAGTATGGGAAAGGAACAGAGTGAAGAGCGAACATTAAGGTGAGGAAAATAGAATGGATGATGGCTGGAAGCAAGAGGGGCAAAGGAAATAAAGATCAAAAGCGTTGATTTTCTTGAGAATAAAAACATTGCCCACCTTGTAAGGGAGGATGGAAAAAGGCCGTAGGAAGGGCAGTGAAGCAGGGGGGCCTTGAGATCTGTCGTCTAGAAACTTAACTCTGTATTTTTTAAGTCTACATTCAACTATCCTATGATCCAACAATGGCACTGCTAGGTATTTACCCGAAGGACACATTAATATAGATTCAAAGGGATATGCTCACCCTGATGTTTATAGCAGCATTATCAACAATAGTCAAATTTTGGAATGAGCCCAAATGTCCATCGACTGATGAATGGGTAAAGAAGATGTGGCATATATATATATATATATATATATATATATATATACACACAATAGAATATTTTTCAGCCATCAAAAGGAATGAACTCTTGCCATTCACAATGTCATGGATGGAGCTGGAATGTATTATGATAAGGGAAACAAGTCAAGGAAAGATAAATACCATGACTTCATTCATATGTAGAATTTAAGAAGCAACACAGATGAATATATGGGGGAGGGAAAGAGAGACAGGGAAACAAACCATAAGAGACTCTTAAGGAAAGAGAACAAACTGAGGGTAGATGAAGTAAGGTGGATGGGGAATGGGCCAGATGGGGGATGGGTATTAACAAGGGCACATGTCATGTTGGGCACTGGGTGTTGTATGTAAGCGATGAATCACTGAATTCTACCCCTGAAGCCAATATTTGCACCGTATGTTAACTAACTAGAATTTAAATAAAATTGAAGAAAAGATAAAAGTAAAGTCTACATTCAGAAATCAATACAGACTTCTGGGAAGAATAATTCCACGATGGAAATTATGGCTCACGAGGACTTCCCACTTCCACAGTAGTGCCAAGAGTGTGAAGGCTCCCATCTCGCTTTGTGGTTGTGGAGTTAGAGGCAAGGTTGAGAAAATGGAAGAAACAGCACAGAAAACAAGGGAAAAGACTGAGTGGAAAAGTTGCCAGCAGCCAGGGCATGGTTAGGTTTCCTCAACCGGAGCTGCGCTAGCGAATCATCAACTATCCAACCCAGACCAATTAAATTCTAATCTCTCCAAGCTGGCAAGACATTGGCACCTTTTAAAAGCTCTTCCAACATTTCTCCTGTGCAGCCAGAGTTAAGAGCCATTAACCTAAAATATTAGTTCCAGGGACAAGGATAAAGGAACATGACCTTGGCTACAATTAGGAGTCTCTGATTTGACATGTTTTAGTTAGTTGGTTACAAGAATTTTCAAAGTAGATTAAGTGTGGTGAGAAGGAAACATGGGAGTTTAGGGCAAAAGGTGGAAATGGGAGTTTCAAATTACAGGGATCCTTCAAGCTGTGGCAGCAGGTATACTTCTAAGAGACCATAGACAGAACAGACAAGCCAAAGGGGCCATTTGTGGACCACTACTCCACGCTTTATAAGAATAATAGGGGATCCCTGGGTGGCGCAGCGGTTTGGCGCCTGCCTTTGGCCCAGGGCGCGATCCTGGAGACCAGGGATCGAATCCCACATCGGGCTCCCGGTGCATGGAGCCTGCTCCCTCTGCCTGTGTCTCTGCCTCTCTCTCTCTCTCTCTCTGTGACTATCATAAATAAATAAAAAAATTTTTTAAAAAAGTATAATAGAGTGAGTTAGTGGCGCAAAGAAATGGGAGATCGGTGAACGAGAATCAAAGGCAAACGCAGACCCCTAAAGATGATATCTAATTAAGCTGTTCCTTATAAATACTGAAATCTGAGTTTCTGCATTAATCTCTTCCTTCCCTCCCCTTTGATTGGATTTAGGAATACCAAGTGATATCACACTTTATCTGTAGACTTCTCCCTGTCTTTCCAAGGGAGACTTGCTTACCTCCTCATCTCTGACCTCTAACTTGGAATTGGCATCCCAATGATATTTTCTTCAGTGTCTGTGCTCTTTAGTGCTGTGTACCACCTAAAAAACTAGCTGGTGTCTAACTGTATGGATACATCAGGTGTACCTTACCTAGTTGTAGATCCAAGTACTGCAAACATCTAGGATAATTCGTATGCACTTGTGTTACTAGTTTTTAGTTGAAGTAAGCTGAATAAACTGACCTGTTTTGGGTATTAATTAATATCACTTTTTTTTTTTTTTTTTTTTTTGCCTCTAAGCATTGAAGCAAAATTTTCAAAACTTAAAAAAAAAAAAAAAAAAAAAAATCTCAAAAAAGATACTTCCTGGGGGTGCCTGGGTGATTTAGCTGGTTAAGTGTCTGACTCTTGGTTTCAGCTCAGGTCATGATCTCACAGTCCTGGGATTGAGCCCTACATTGGGCTCTACACTCAGCGAGGATCCTGCTTCAAATTCCATCTCCCTCTCTCTCCCCATCTGACCCTCTCCATGTGTGCTCTCGCTCTCTCTCAAATAAATAAATAAATACAATCTAAAAAAAAAAAAAAAAGATACTCTCTCATGTATTCATCCTTTGACTCTTGCTTAACTCAAGTCATTCTTAGGTAAATAAGTGGTAAGAGGAGTAGATTACCATGATAGGTTTAGACTAATCATTTGTGATGGAAAAAGTTGATGAGTCAGCCTCAGTGATCACTATGCAGGTCAAACACTAGCAGATTTTCACCTTCCGTGTCCACCATGCTTGTCGGAGCAGCTCCCCAACATCACTGACTCTCTGAAACCCTTCATATTTCACAAAGTTTGCCAAGTCGCTCTCTGTGTACATGGCACTGTAAACAACCAACAGCCAGTGAGAGACAGACAACATAGGACGGTCAGACATGGGGCAGGAGTGACAGATAGAAGCCCGGGGTTCTTTTGAGAAAGCTGAGAATGAGTGAACTTGGCCTGTATTCAGTTCATGAGTGAACATTTTCATGTTGTGATCACTCTTGCTTCTCAGTGTTATCTTGAGAGGCCCCCACATTTCATTTTCTGATGAAAATATACTTACATTGTCCTGTATGGTATAGTATTTATCAGTGTATGTTTCTTAGTTCTCTAGTTGACTTCATCAGGCATATCCTTCTGTTATGACCTTTGTTTTTAAAGTAAACCCTTTGGGGCAGCCCAGGTGGTTCAGCAGTTTAGTGCCGCCTTCAGCCCAAGGTGTGATCCTGGAGATCTGGGATTGAGTCCCAGGTTGGGCTCCCTGCATGGAGCCTGCTTCTCCCTCTTCCTGTGTCTCTGCCTCTCTCTCTCTCCATGTCTCTCATGAATGAATAAATACAATAAAAAAAAAATAAAAAATAAAGTAAACCCTTTATTTATTCATGAGAGACACGGGGGCGGTGGGGCAGAGATACAGGCAAAAGGAGAAGCAAGACTGATGTGGGACTTGATCCCGAGACTCCAGGGCCATGCTCTGGGCCGAAGGCAGATGCCAAGCCATTGAGCCACCCAGGGATCTTCTAAAGTAAACCCTTTGAAACACATCTGATCAACTCACCTTCTGGCTTAAAACACTTCAGGGGTTCCTATTGCTCTTAGGACAAAGACCAAAATCCTTAATAAGGTCTTCTGGAAACAACCCAAGTATCTATCAATGGATGAATGAATAAAGAAGCTATGGTCTATATACAATGGAATATCATTCAGGCATTAAAAAAAAAACAAAAAACAAAAAACAAGGAAATCCTGCCATTTGCAACAACATGGATGGACTTTGAGGGCATAAGCTAAGTGAAATAATTCAGACAGGGAAAGACAGATACTGTATGATCTCACTTAAATATAGAATCTATATAGATTATATATATATATATATATATATATATATATATATACATATATATGTGTAATGAAAAAGACATCATATTTGCAGTTACGAAAGGCAGGTGGTGAGAGAGGGGGAGTTGACTGAAGGAAAGTAGACAGAAGCTACAAACTTCCAGTTATAAGATAGGTGAGTACAAGAGCTGTGACATAGGACCCGATGACAACAGCCAATACTGCTGCATGAGATACAGAAAAAGTTGTTAAGAGACTAAATCCTAAGAGTCCTCATCACTACGAAAACCAGGTTTTTATTGTAGCTCTGCAAGACGACGGAGGTTAACTAAACTTATTTGCAGCGATCATTTCACAAGACATGTAAGGCAAAGTGTTGTGCTGTGTGACCCGAGCCCCACACCGAGATGGAGGCCAATTACATCTCAGGAGAACTGGGGGGAAAAAACACCCCCTATAGAGTCTCCATGCCTTGCAGTGCGTGGACACTGTCTGTCCTGTAACACGCTGCACCTTGTTCTTTGTGTTCCAGGACTTATGAAATGGTTCAAGAACAGCTTTTTGCTCAGCTTATTGTACCATGTTTTCTCTTGTTCTCCCAAATGTTCCTGTGCATCATTAGCTGGACTCCGGCAGCACCCTCGGAGCACCCCAGCTCACCTTGTCTGCCTGCCGGATCCCTTCTACACACCGCTTTGCAAACAAGCCAAGCAGCTCCTGTCTCTTTATCTTCCTCTGCAGAAGTGTCTCTCCCCAGAGAGACACATACTCCCTGCCCTAAATTCCTTCAGGTCTTTGCTCGGATGCCCACTTATCAGAGACCGTCCCTAACCAGCCTATCTGACATAGCCCCCCACCCCACCCCCACCTCAGCAGTCTTCCTGCCACCTGATTGATTTTACTTTTGAGCACTTAGCACTATCTAATGTGTGTGTGTGTGTGTGTGTGTGTGTGTGTGTGTGTGTGTGTATTTACGTATTGCTAATGGCCTGGCTCCTCTCACCAGAGTTGAAGTTCTATGAGAGCAAGGCCTTGGGTTTTGTTCACTGCTGTACTCAGAGCAAATAACATAATACCAGGCAAGTGGCAGGTCTTCCATAAATATTTGTCGAATGAATAAACGAGTGGATGAATGGATCAATTGACATTTGTATTACAATGTCTTCTTTCAAAAATGTGTTGACATTTCAGTTCTCTTTCACCGATTCCAAGCACGCCTCTACATTTGGGCTGGATTCACACAGCCTTCCGTGAGGTGCCTCGGTGGGCAGATGGCCGGGTTCCTGTCCGGGGCTCTCATAAAGAGAGCTGACCTCTCTGTGCAGGTCTAAATGCAAGACATTAATTGGTCTATGCAATTGTCTTGTCAGAAGCGAGGCTCTGCAGCTTTACTAGAGACACCTTCAGAGTCATCAGCAGTAAAAGTGGTGGCACCCCAAAGTCTGGAAGATTGTCCTCTGGGCCTTGGGGGAGACAGCATCATCTCCGCTCCCCTTTTCCTGGACTCCTGATCACCCAGGACCCTCTCTCCTGAGCCTGCTATCGAGGCTCCTGACCACATCCCTTTAAAACCAACATTCTAGAGTTCTCCACCAATTGAGACCAGAGCGATGATGATGTTGACGATGAGGGTCAGTGAAATGACATTATTTCTCTGACCGCGTCCATCTGCACCTAGACCCAGTTTTGTCCGTCAGCAGCATTTATTGACCATCGTGTAGAGCGCAGTGTGCCAGGTGCCGAGGGAAATAATAAAGGTTTGTGTTATAAAGTAATGACCTTGGCCATGGAAAACACTCAATAAATATGTGTTGAGTGATTCATTATTGCACTCTTTGGTTTCTGTATTCACACTCCCACTCGATTCTTCTTCTGTTAATTTTTATTCTAAATCCAAGGCATATTTTATAAAAACTTTTATTACAACCCAATGAAAATAACTCGAGGCACAAATTAGGAATAAAAGAAAAACCAGATAATGTAACAAGCCCAGCAACGGTTCGTGTGAAAGTGGAGCAGAGCTGGGAAAGTGGCTCACGCTCACCAAAAAAAACCCATCTGGGGGGCTCCAGGAGCACCAGGAAGGTAAGAAGGTACTTAGTCCCCTTGAACAAATTCTGTGGCTTAGACTCACTTTAGACTGCACGATCATTCAAACAAAGCCTACACTGAATTGTATTCTTGCCCTGTCTATATGTCCTTGAGTTTGGTGAGGGAATGAATGATTGAAACAAGTGGAAGCAAATAGTTCATCTACTCAAGGGAACGTGGCTGACCATGCAATATGCGTGCTTTCATCCCTCACGACTGATGGAGCCCAAGATTTGTGTAGGGCAGCGGCCTAGCCTAGGAAAAGCATCCACCTCCCCCGAATCTTTGCAGCTCAAGGCAGTCATGATACGCAGCACGAGACAATGAGAGCAAAGTGGAAGCTCATAGGGTTATTTTTCTAAGGAAAAGAGTCCCACTTAGCAGGCAGGCATCTTTTGCCCTTCACCCCTTCTCGATTTTTCCATCTTGAAGGTAAATGCAATACCTGGAGGCTGAAGGAGTCATCTTGCACCCCTGAGGATGGAAAGCACATAGTGAGATTGGTGGGACAGGAAGCTAGAAAAAGCCTATGCTTCGAAAGGTTTCTTTGAGTGGCTACACCAGCCTTGAACTGCCACTTCAGACCTTGTGCAAGCCACTGCAGTCCGGTTCCACGCGGCCTAATGCCACCCTAACTGAGGGAAGAAGCTTCCCAAGGCCCCAGGAATGTGTAGTTTGATGTTGACACTTCAGACACATTCTTCTTTTCTCTGTTATGTTTTCCATCTGGGATTTAGCCTCTACCGCTCTCTCAGCCTGGTTCACGTCTCCGTTATTAACTGTAAAATTTTGTTTCTTAAAAATAATGTGTAATTTGAAATTGTTCACTGACATGGCCCACATTCATATGGTTGTAGGATTATTGCCATCTCCCAAAATCTATATATCATTTTTCAGTTACCTATTAAAACCTACAATGTAGGCAACCTGAATAAAGAGGCGTAACTTAGTAGGCTAGCAAGCACCCACGTTTCATAGCCATAGAAATCGGGCTCAAATCCGGTCTCCACCCTTTACAAACTCTATGACCCTGGACACATTACTTAATCTCTCCTCTTGCTGCCTGCCGTCCCATAAATCTTGTGTTACCACATTCATCACAGCACTTACCACAGCACACTGGAATCACTAACTTATTTGTCTTTCTCCTCAATCGTGCTGTGAACATTTTGAAATTAGAGATAGTGTCTTAAATGACTTTCCTTTCCTAGCATGTAGCATGGTGCCTACCACCTAGAGGGGTAGTTGTTGAATGCATAAGTAAACAATTCTGAAACCATAACTAACCCATCAGCTTTCCAAATATGATATTCCTCTATAAAGAGAGTTTAGGAAACATGGAATGTGAAAATATGAGTGGTAGCTGGAAAGGGATTGTCAGGAGCGCCAGGGGGACTATCCCACCAGAAAGTATTTCCCCAAACTGGTATGGTCAGAGCTTTTCGAATGGAAAGGCAAGGTGCTTTCTCAGTCTCTCTCTTGTGCTCAGTGCAATCCGTGGGAATGTAGGGGGCTACTCAATGGAATTCAAGGTCAGTTTGAAACAAGACAATCCCCTGGACTTGGAGCCCATTGTATTCTGTAGGCTTGGCTTCCTTCCTTCCCATCAGTGGAAGACTCTCTGAGCCCCAGACCGGGTAGCATACTGGGAGAAGGGCTCACCCTCTCCACACACATGACTCCAGTGTGACAGTCAGCAGGGCTATGCATTGTGTGCACCCTGGGGCTTTCCAATGGGAAGTGATGCAGACAGAGTAGGGAGGGTGGCCGTGCCTCTCCCAACAGAGTGAGTGGACAGCTTCTCGAAACAAGAATCCACATGCTACCATGAATCAGAGAATCCACAACACAGATGGAACGCCCACTGTATTTTAAAACAAAACACAAAATTCCTCCAGGAACTGTGAAGGGGAGGTATGCAGTCACTGGTATCTGAGTTTTCCATTGAGTGCTTTTTGGAACAGGCACCGTGCAAATCCCTTCGCACACACTCTCTCACAGACGTCTTGTGAGATGGGTGCTACTGTGACCTCCATTCACAGATGGAGAAGCTCTGGCCCAGAGGGTGAAGCAACCTGGTGGAGGTTGTACAGCTAGAAAATTATGGCATCTGGATTGAACCCTTGGTTTTACATGCCAAAGTCTAGCCTTTACACATTCTGATAATTATCTCAAAGAACTAGTACCTGATGGGAAACACCCCCCCACACACACATATGTGTATCCACTCATAGATTACAGGTACATACACACATGTACATCCACTGACATACTCACATACACCTGTTCTCACACACACAGACACACAGACACAAACTAACATATACTCATACAGGGACTCCTGGTTGGCTCAGTGGTTGAGCATCTGCCTTTGGGTCAGGGCTTGATCCTGGGGTCCTGGGATGGAGTCCTACATAGAGCTTCCCGCAAGGAGCCCGCTTCCCCCTCTGCCTATGTCTCTGCCTCTCTAAAACAAAGAAAAAAAAAAGAAAAGAAAAGAAAGAAAAGAAAAGAAAAGAAAAGAAAAGAAAAGAAAAGAAGGAAAGGAAAGGAAAGGAAAGGGAAAAGAAAAGAAGAAAGAAAAGAGAAAAGAAAAGAGGAAAAGAAAAGAAAAAAGAAAAGAAAAAAAGAAAAGAAAAAAAAAGAAAAGGAAAAAGAAAGAAAAGAAAAGAAAAGAAAAGAAAAGAAAAGAAAAGAAAAGAAAAGAAAAGAAAGAAAAGAAAGAAAAGAAAAAAAAGAAAAGACAAAACCATATACTCATACATACTCACACACGCAGCATCCAGCCTAGGGCTCCCCTCCCCTTCCCCTTCACTCACAAGGGCCCTCTGACTTAGCCAAGAACTCTCCCTTACAGAAAACACCATGTGTTTAAAGGGCCTGCAGAAGAGTAGAGGCCTAAAAAGACTTTTCAGAGCATGAGATGATATTCCTGTGTGGAGCTTCTTAAATGAACAATTAGGATATCTGACCTCTTAAAAACACTTTCTGATCCAAAGAATTTGCTTGTCTCTATAGCTGGTTTTGTTAAAAGTCAAAAGGATGAGTGTGCAGAGACCTGACCCTCTATTTCAGGCTTAAAAAAAAGTCTCCTCTTATTCTATAATTTTTTTCCCCTGGGGATCCCTGGGTGGCTCAGCGGTTTGGCACCTGCCTTCAGCCCAGGGTGTGATCCTGGAGACCTGGGATCGAGTCCCACATCGGGCTCCCTGCATGGGCCTGCTTCTTCCTCTGCCTGTGTCTCTGCCTCTCTCTCTCTCTCTCTGTGTCTCCCATGAATAAATAAATAAAATCTTTAAAAAAAATTTTCCCCCTATCTTTTTGATACAAAGAGAACTCACCTCTTTTGTTACACATGATGTCACAGACAGTGAGAAGACAATCCTTAGAGAGCTTCTATTTGAAGTAGTTCAATTAAAAGATGAGTCACGTTCTCAGTACTGTTTTCCAGGTTCTGAGATATTTTCCACTTTTTTTTTTCTTTCCCACAGCCAACACAAGGAAAATGGACCGTGGGTCAGGTAATGTAGGCAACAGACCACGAGATCATTGCCAAAAATGTAACCACCCAATCGACTCCAAAGGAAAATATTCATTAAAGTGACACATGTTAATAGTGTTGAATTCAAAACACTTGTTTGGACATCCAGATGTCGGAAAGTGCCATATCCTGATTAGCTGAAATATTCTCTGTTCTTTTAGATCTTCCTTCCTTATTTTGATTGCAAGTCAAGTTTCAGGGAAATTCTTTCCCACTACTGTCTACTGATCACATCACCAAAGCATTTAAAAATCTTACTTGTTTCCTATAAGAAGAAATGGAAAGCATAACCACAAATATTTGTGTAAATGTCACCATGTATTATTGGAAGCTTTGTTCAGTTAGTTAGGGAGTTATTGCTGCAAGTTCTCCTAGCCGGACCCCTCTCAGACACTTCCTACACGGAACATGCACACCCAGACACACCCACACGCTCACTTGCTCTCAGCTTTTTCAAAGTGGGAATGATTTTCTATTTCTTTTACCCTCTCTCTGTAATCTGCAGATAGAAGGTGCAGGTTCAGTAGGAGTGCTTTCCCACCCACGGCTAGAGGCTGGGCAAGAATGCTGTTCTGTGCCACAGAAGGCAGAAAACAAAACCCACAGAAAGGGAGAGAAAGCGCCTCCAGGAGGCAGCCTGTCCAGTGACCCAGCCTGTCATTCACCAAAAAGGAAGAAAAGAGTGAGGCAGCGATATTCAGCTTTAACTCTTTCCTGGAATGCTCTGAACCAGATGCCCAGGGTTTCATTTCTATGGTATTAGATCATAAATGGGACCAAGTTCGCTGTTCAGTCATTTGCCACCAAATAGCAAGAATGCAATGTCCTAACATGGAAAGAATGTCATGCCCTAAACATTTATTTCTGGCCATGGCTTTCCCAGCCTTGAGATCAAAACTCCAGCTAATAGATAAACACAGGCCATGGACCCCTCTCCTACCCATTCCTCACTTCCCCTGATAGATAGCACCCTACTTGCCCAGCCTGGCACGTTCATCTTGTCCATATTTTAGCCTGGCTTGGCTACAGTGATCTTTAACCTCAGTTATGTTTATACAAGAAGTCTCCCTCGCATTTTCTCACACCCATTCATCCCACTGGTAGGACCAGGATTTTTCTCTCCATCTTCCTTTGTCTCGCTGGTGTTTCTAGGAAAGCAGTTCCATATTTTATTAACCAAATAACTCCTGGTCATTTGTCCAACTGCATCACTCATGCATGGCTGTCTCTATGTGAGATGTGTGTGCAGAGAGTATGTGGGAGAGGACCAGGATCCACTGAATTTTCCAAGCACTCGGGTGCAACTGGATTATCTTTGGGCAACATCACGGAATGCCAGAATTGGCCCTACTTCCATAAGATCTGTGCATGAAGAGTGATTTATCACCTCAAAATCAACATAGTTTCTTGTCCAATAGTCAGATGCTTTGGTCCCTGCGTAGCCCATTCTGTATCAAGGGAACTGTGCTTTCTTATACAGAGAAAAATCTAGATTGGCAGTTTCTCAACATTCTATCTTTAATATTTTGCCTGTCTTTCCATGCCCAGAACTAGCATTTGCTACATGGTTACACAGCAAGAATTCAGCGAGTTTATTTGATATCAGATTTTCCCGAATTAAAAAGAAAAAAGAAGAAATCCCTAATGATGGAAAGGAAAACACGACCAAAATGAATGACATTTGGATCCAAGCCAAGGGTCAGTATTTTTATTTCTAAACACACCTTAGCTGTGTGCATTTCTTTGTCACAAGCAGACTTGTTGCTTCACGTAAGAGCTATGGCACCCCAAAATCTATAACCCAGAAAAGATGACTATAAGCTCTAGGGTTAGACTCTAGGGTCAAATCCCAGCTGCATTTCTTATCCATGGTGTGACTTTGGGCAAGATACTCAACTTTCTATGTCTCCATATCTGAAAAACAGGAGATAGTGACAGTAAGATAATGAGATATTTTACATAAAGCTCTTAGCTCAGCACCTGGCACAAGAGACAAGGGCTATAAATGCTTATTATTATTATTATTATTATTATTATTAATACTATAGCAAATCCTATTTTAAGGAAACTATGGGAAGGAACTTCCTAGTTATTCATTTACAACTTTATCAAGAATCATTTTGTAAAGGAAAGCAATTGTTTTACAAAATAGAAAATTATGCCCTTCATAATTGTGGCATACATATGGATTTTGGGTGGGGCCAAAAGATGATTCTATCAATTCATTAATAAATTCTACCAAAGATATTTATACACACATGAAGACATATATATATATATACGTGTACTACACACACACATTCAGATTTTATATATATATATATATATATATATATATATATATATATACACACACATACATACATACATTTTTTTTCTTTGTTTTGAATCAAATGTCAGTGCTACACAAGTTGGAAGATCTACAGAGGACACATACCAATGTTTTCCTCTTCTCTAAATATCCCAGGAGGGAAAATCCACTTAGTAATTCACAGCTTCCTGTACTGCAATACTCCAGCTCATTTCAGAAGACAAAGTTTAGTGACTTGTATGTGTCATCACCATTATTCCATCCACAGCCTCAGCCTGTAACTACCTCAACAGACAGTCACTGTGATCACAAGCCTCCCAAGGCTACCAGCAGGGCTGTGTAGAGTTCCAGCCTCCCCTAAATGCTCAGAGCATAAGTCATCACTTATGTTGACTTGAACTTATTCACACTGAGCAGGACTTTTTCCTTACTAAGACTCTTTAAAGGATCGAAGAGATTTTCACTCTCTCTCGCTTTCTTCTTCTTCTCTTTCTCTCTCTCATAGGGATAGAAACTTAAAGTGCTTTTAAAGCTCCTGGATTCTGCAATATCTCCAAGCATCTAAAGCCTCCATTTCTCCATTCCATTCTATTCTTGCCAGACTCCACCAAATTATGTTCTAAGGGAGAGTTTTTCTCTTTTCAACAACACAACAAAAAGTAGAAAAACAGGAACTATAGGCAGAACAATATAACATTCCATCTTCTATACCTTTACTTCTTTGGCTAGGATTCATAAAGGTTTTGTCATTGAAATTTGGGGGGCAAGAACCAATTTCAGCTGACACGTATTACATATCCAAATTGGTGTGGATCTTGTCTCATTCACGAATAGGGTTTTTGTTCAGGAACTACCATTATTAGACTCAACATGAGAACTGCAAAAATAAATAAATAAAATATAATATAAAATAAAATATAAAATAAAATAAAATAAAATAAAATAAAATAAAATAAAATAAAATAAAAACAAACAAACATGAGAACTGCAATGGCTGTTCTTCATCCTCAATTCAGGGTCCACTCAAGCCTCAGAAGAAAGAAGACACTGTAAGAGGAAGGGAAGGAAGGGAAAGAAAAGGGAGAGATAGGAGGAGAAGCAGCTCTCCTGTCTACGTTAATAAGCAAAATTGAAGACAGTAAAAGAACTGAAGCCCTACCTGTCCCAACTTCAAATCCTACCTAAAACTTCAAATCCCCATCTGTCTTCCAAACCATTCACTTTGACTGGGGTCCTGAACCGACTCGCCTATCACCTGATGTGGCCAATATTAATTAAATAGAGAATGTTTCATCCCAAATATAAATTTGTCCATAGATTTCATTCATCCTTTGTTCATTCATCCTGTGAATAAAATCCTCATCCTTTTAAATTCAGTAGGCCACAGCAGCCTTCCTAGTGTCTTGGGTTTGCTTCCCATGGATGCTGGCTCCGGGTCTTGGAAATAACAATTAAAAGTCGTTAATTTAATTGTAAAAATAACAATTAAAAGCACTCAGGCCTTGTTATTTCGGCCCTTAGCAACAGTCATTGCCTAAAAAGTGTAAGGGTGGGAAAGGCTAGGGAAAAGAGAAGAGAAAGCAGAAACCTGCTGGGCATTATTCTAATCGGGGTTCTCTAGTTGGCAGCCAGCACAGACCAGCTCCTGTTTTGCAGAGCAGTTATCCCCAGGGTGCTGGAGAGGAGAATAGCAAGGCAGAGCAGGTGCTGGGCTTTCCCTGCTCCCATTCAGGAAGGTTTCATTTGCTCTGTGCCAGGAAGTCTGTAGGCCGCTAATGAAACTCTGAACTTGCTATGGGTCATACTCAAGTAAGTAGTAATGCCAAGGATCTCGAAGTGCCTCCAGACCGAGTGGAGGGTGGCAACCTGAGAAAAAGCTCAGAGAAACAAGAACACCTTAGTCTGGAGAATATAATGGCTATTTAGTCAGCGAGCTAGGTTGATGAATGTCTTTCCCTCCCTCAGCCAGCCTCATGAGTTTGGAGGCAAATCTCCAAATGGACAATATCAGAGAGCAGGGATATGGAAATGGAAATTGATATCCATCAATCACAGTATAGGAGGCTCTCAACAGCCCACTTTGGCCTAGTTCTCAGAGAGAAATACTTTCTCAATGCCATAAAGGAGCAACCTGAATGTGGTCTTCTTTCCCCAGATGACACAAAAAGAGCCTTGTGGCCGAAAGCACAGAGGGAGGTTGCACAAGAAGTATTCCTTTTGGTCCAAAGTTCTACTCTTGATAGAAAGTGGAAAATCTGTTGCTTCATGAGGATTGTGAAAAGGAGTATGATAAGATGAAACAAGTAGAAAGAGGCCCTGCAGTGGGAATTGGGAGACCTGGAATCTTGTCCCAGCCTCAGAAGACACATCATGTAATCTCAACCAGTCTGTTTTCTCAACTGCAAAGTATGACAATTAGACCTGCTGGTCTCCAAGGTTCTCGTGCCTTATGAGACTTTGTTATCAAATATTGGCACCCTATCTGCAATGGAGCTGTACTGGATGAACAGATGTGGGTCCAGATTCCATGAGGTTTCTCTTCTTCATCTGTAATCATAGTCCATGCAATCAAACAAAGAAGCAGAAATGGAAATCAATTCAATGGCCAATAATTAATAGCTGTTAGTCTGAATTCTTCATGTTTTAATAAAACAATAGTCTGAGAGGGAAAAATTAAGATTATTGTATACACAAAGTTAGAAAGCAAATAAAATAAAACTCATAATTAATAGTATTATGAAGGCAAAGAATTAGCAAAATGTGGATATTGGAAAAGGGTGGCAAGGTGCCTGGTGTTTGATACTGGCCTTATTGGTAAAGTGGAGGGAAGAAAGATAAAAACCAATTTGAAAAGATAATGGAAAATCTTGCTTGCTAAGCTACTAATTGGCTACAGTTAACTTTAAGGGGAACCGAGTCCGCAACACTTCAATTTTGTGGTTTCACTATCTTCTCAGTAATAACCATATTGGGATACCATGTTAGGAAACTGGAGGCACAATCAGTCACTTTCCTTCCATCTGGAAAGCCAGACCAGGTTCACCTTGAGAAACCCCAGTGGTCCATTGGACTAAGCATAGATATGGAGTGGAAAGGTGCCCGTTTGAATCTTACCTCTTCCCACACCTGTCTTGTTCTCTGCTGCATCTCCAGTACTTAGCACAGTGCTGATACAGAGAGAACACTCAACAATATTTATTGAATGTATTTGGACACTAAACAGGTGTGTAATCATCCCTTTATCTTTTTCATTTTTGTCAGTTATTCCAGTTCACTCATTCAAAAACTGAATCAGTCACTCCACTAATTGCTGGGGATAAGATGTGATGCAAGCAGACATCATTTCTCTTTATGGAGGGCCTGCTCTAGTAGAAGAGATAGACAATAGCCAGATAAGCACATAAAAATGCAGTGTATGAATATAAATGATGATACATATCATGAAGGAAAATGTAGAGCAATGAGAAAAGAGGCCCCAACATGGTCCTGGTTAAGGGTGAGAAGAGCTGTTCCAGAAGCTTCCTTGCCCCAGTGACTGCTGAACTAATACCTGAAAGGTGAGTAGTAGCCAACCAGGCACTATGGAAAAAGAGCCATTTGGACACAAGGAGTAGCATGAGGCAGAACAAAGCATGACAGTTTGGAGGGGATTTTGAAAGATTAGGGTAGCTGGAGCACAGAAAGTGACAAGGTCCTGGAGGTGTGTGGCATCCTGTAGGTCCTCAGCAACCACATCAAGAAACTACCATTGCTGAGCGAATACTTTGTATAGGATACTCTTCTATGACCTGAGCTCACCAAAAAGGTAAGACTCAATCTTTGCTTCAATCAAATAGAACTCTATCTTGTGAAAATAGGATTTTTTTTTTTATTCCTGGTTAAAAAAAAAAAAGAAAAGGATTTTCCATTAGAGACCAGGAGAATGGGTGACAGACACTCAGAGACTGGAGAGCTCTTGCTCTTGGGAAGTTGGGAAAGCCAGAAAGCCATTCCAGATGAGAAAGAACTTGACGCAGAAGATCAGGACAACTTACATAGAATTGTCCAAGGGGAAGATCAGAGGAGGAAATTTGCAAGGATCCTAAGATGCCTCCAACGTAACCTGCCTGAAAGTGTAAAATCAAATGAAAAGAGAGCTTCAGGGCAGCCCAGGTGGCTCAGCAGTTTAGCGCCGCCTTCAGCCCAGGGCCTGATCCTGGAGCCCCGGGATCGAGTCCCACTTCGGGCTCCCTGCATGGAGCCTATTTCTCCCTCTGCCTGCGTCTCTGCCTCTCTCTCTCTCTCTCTTCTCTCTGTGTCTCTCATGAATAAATAAATTAAAAATCTTAAAAAAAAAAAAGAGGAGCTTCAGACAAATCTTCATGTAGACACCCACACAAATGCCTGTGTGACTGGTTTCAACTGAGTTTTTTTCCCCTGAATTCCATTAAAACAGAGAGTAGACAACACACATCAATTTATCTGCTTTGTGTATGCATCCCACAAAGATTAGTTTAGCAACGACACAGTCTGTGTGTAAAGTTTTCCATCTGCAACAGAAGGAAAATGTATCTGTTCCTACCAACTCACCCAAGACTCAAGGGAATGAGCCAATGAAGAAGCAAAATGTATTTAGTCATTTGTTCTGTATCTCCAGGGATGAATTAAGCACACATCCCTACACTTAGATATGTTTGTCTTTCAAACCAGTTGCAATGGCTTTCTTACCACACAATGATGTTAGTAAGGATGTTTCTGGATGATTTTAGGTACTTTGCGAGTATTAAGTCATTTTATATTCACAACTACCTTAGGTGGTTAGTACCGGTATTAATCTCCATTTTGCATTTGAGAAAACTGAGGCAAAAACAGTTAACCAAGGCCCTAGACGGTCAGCAGGGGAACTGGGATTTGAACCCAGGACATCTGGCTTCAGAGCTTACCTTTTACCCCTTACCTGAAACCAGCTCCCTAAAGTACATAAACCAGGGGTCAGCATTTTCTAGAATGGTCCAGAGAGTAAATATTTTCAGCTTTGCAGGCCAGACACCATCTATGTCTCTATTACTTCACTGTTGCAATGTGACAGCAGCCACAGACAACATGTAAACAAATGAGCATGGCCGGATTTGACCCATGGCAGGCCTGACCAACCCTTGACATAAGCTGTCATTACAAATATAAAAAGGATTACACTTCATAAATTACACAGTATGAAATAGATTTCACCAATCGTCTTTTTAGTTTCAATTTGCACATTTTCATTTATTTATTCAACTAAAATATATTGAGTGCACACTCTGTACTAGGCACTTTTTTAAGCCTTAAAGAGACATTAGTGAGGCAGATAATTTCTACCCTCCTGGAGTTATGGTCTTGTGGAAGAGACAAAACAATACACTAGTCAATAAGGATTTGTCGGTTATCTATAGATTATCACGTGGTGATAAGTATAATGAAGAGAAACAAAGTAGGACAAAGATCTAGACTGACCATAGCTGGTACTGCTGAGACTGTGGTCAGGGAAAGCCTCCCTGATGGGGAGATTTGTGTACAAGCAATCCTTGAAGTCTGGGGGCTGTGATCACATAGAGTACAAACAGTTTGAAAAAAGAAGTCCAAGGACCAAAATCTGCAGTCCTCCAACATTCCAAAGCTAAGAAGTGAAGGATCCAGCAAATACTGAGAGGGGGTGGCCACTGGGGTAGGAGGAATATGAGACAGTGATGTCAAGAAGCCAAATAAGGAAAATATTTCAATAAAGAGAGTGAGGCCAAGTGTGCTGAATGCTATTACCACTCACCTGGAAGAGGTCTGAGAGGTGCCCGTCAGTTTTGGCAATGAGCATGTTCTTGGTGACTTTGACGGTGGTGTTTCCAGAAGAGGGAAGAAGGGGATGTAAGAGCAAGTGAAGGAAGGAAAGGAAGATGTTTCCTGGTTGTGGAAAATCCCCTTCCAGGAACTCTGCTACAAGGAAAAGAAATAAAATACAGTAGATACGGGATAGTATAGCATAAGAAAGGGTGTTTGTTTGGATTAAAAGCAGGAAGATAAAATACAATATGCTTTCATACTAATAGAAATCATCTGTTAGAGAAGGAAAATTTGATGAAGTAAGACAAAGTATAAATACACTTGCATTTGAAATTTTTTTTTTTTTTTTGCATTTGAAATTGATAACCATCTATACAACGAACCTTAGAATACTGCAGTGGTTTCACGTAATGTTGATCTCTACCTGTACAAGGTACACAGGTTCAATTCAGCTGTCATTTCCATGTAATTGTTCAGTGAATGCAACACAGAAGCAGAGCAAACATCTAACCAGTCTGTACCAGCGCAAACATAACAGTTGTCTGTGGTCACTGTTTTGATTGTTTGATGTGACTCTAGGTGTTAAACATTTTGATGATGATCCCTGCTCAAGATCTTTCGTTATCATCACAATTTTTACACATAGTCATTGTGTACATAATCAAAATTTCCTGAGAATCTTTGCTTTTCCATAGTGGTCACCAACAATGAAATTAAACATATATATTTTTCTATAGATAAAAAGATATATTAGATTTAGAACACTAAGCATAGGGTAGGAATTTTCTGACAATTGGTTGATTTTAGATAAAACACCCTCCTCTCTTACTTTATCTACATTTTGGGTAATCACTCAGAGTTGCTTGATATGGGCATTTTTAGAAATACTAAGGCACTCCAAGTAGAATGATATCTCATTCCCAAAACATTGTGCTGGTGGTTTCTCTTAACTAATCTGTGGGTGATGCAGGCACAGAGCAAATGTGTGTGGGCTGAAAGCCCTGAACATGCCCAACCACAGTGAGGATTTCTACAGGGTTTATGACATTAGACTTGCTGGAAGGGCAGCCACAACTCTAGCTACATTCCTGAGATGCACAAATGCCTTTGAAGGAAAGGTATCTTGTTTGGAGGAAATGCCAGAATCATTTTCAAATTCCCAGATATTGAGACAAAATGAAAAATGAAGTAGCCCCACCAAACTCCTATCAAGACCACATGATTGAGGGGCTGCTGAGTGGCTCAGTCGGTTAAGCATCTGCCTTTGGCTCAGGTCATGATCCTGAGGTCCTGGGATCAAGCCACAAGTCAGGCTCCCCACTCAGCAGGAAGCCTGCTTCTCCTTCTCCCTGTGGCTCTCCCTGCTTGTCATTTCCCTTTCTGTCTCTCCCTCTCTGTCAAATGAATAAATACATCTCAAAGAAAAAAAAAAAAGAACATATGATAAATAATGCCAAACTTCCTTTAGAATATTTTCCGTTTAGCATTTTCTCATTTTATTTTATAACATAGAACATACAAATTTGGGGGAGAAGGGGGAAAATTGGAGTAGATTCCTGAGCTCCTTAGGTGCAGTCGCCTTGATGATTTTGTATCCTGCCAAATGGCACTTAGGCATCTGTGTTTGATGGATGAATGAATAAATGAATGAGCAAACACCGAGAGGCCAACTTTGCATCATCTCTGATCTCTCACACACTGTTTTTGTGGTTTCTACTGCATGATTTATTTATCTTCCCCTTGTTTTTCATACCTAAGTCACCAAAGTCCAATTTCTCAAGCCAGATTTAGTTAGCAAAGCCTTTTGATACCTTAAATGTTTATAACCCAATGCTAGAGATATATTTGGGGTATATTTTTATTGTACTATTCACTGTTTTGTTCCTTTTCTTTCTTTTTTAACAAAGATCTAGAGTTGGCTAGCCACTACTCCCTTATCAGGCCATTTATTCATTCAACACACATTCACTAATATGAACTAGACCAGTGTCCTAAATGCTGGAGATAATCAGGGAAAGAAGGTGCCAGACATCTGAGAACTCACAGGCTGGAGGCAGTGGCCGTGACAAAGCATGGGATTATTTTAACAAAGGCCTGCTCCTCCATCACCACCCTTCTTGATGTCTCTAACACTCATCCTTGAATCATCCAGGTCAAGTCAGTGCCTGAATCTTCTTGTTTAACCTTGGAAATATCTCTTCAATGATCATTAGCAAATGAATTTCCCAATAGCTGTAGCATTATCATATAACCCTCCTGAGGGCAAGACTCAGGGTTCCTTAATTTTCTTCAACCTTTATACACAGATGATGATAGCTACATGTGGTCTGGGAAAGACTTTCTCTCTCTGGTCCCGACTGCTGAGGGGGCTTGGGGAGGAGGAGCTTTATAAACTTAGGACCTCTCCAAACTTCAGTGTCCTTGAATGTAAAATAAGATCGGTGGAGATGATAGTCTTAAGATCTTTCTAACCTCCAATGACTGTGATTATTTAATACTAAAGAAATGTTCATTACTCAGCTAGAAGGAATCTCTGGCACCTAAAAGTATATTTTGAAGGAAGTGTAGTTTAGTAGTGAAATTTGACCTTTGAAGTACCTTGAAGAATCAGGGACATGCTTTCAGATGCAAATACCCACTTTAATGCGAGTGACATAAAATGAAGGGCTCTTGAAGAGTTGCAACTAAGTAAAAAGGAAACTACTTTTGCTGAACATTGCACCCAATTTTCCCAAACCAGATGCAAACAAGTACTTCAATGTGGTCAGAGACTTATTATCATTCTTTTTTCATCTGATCTTCCCGTTCTGGGAAAGTCAAGGCAGCAAGTCCAAGGAAATGAGCCCTGGACTCAGAGCCTGTTCTAACAGTAGTAATTGATGATAATAGGCACCTCCCTAACCATGTTTTCTTATCCATAAAATTAAATGGTCAAATCCAGAGACTACAAAAATCCCATTGCAGTTCTTTCATAACACGGTTTTAGGTAGCCTGTAACACTAGCATGGTTATGTCCTAATATTTCAGACTTCCCATACAGTATCAATCTAGCAACATTAGATACTCAATGATCCAAAACCCTGTCATCATAATTTTAGCCAAAATTATAAAAAGTCATAGTTTCCTGCATTCGAGGAAAGCCAAGAGACACAGATCAATTCATTTGAGGATTAAGCACCAATGTATGCTTGGAACTTACTGGATACTATAGGGGACATAGATGAATATATCCTAGACTTTGTCCCTAGGAAATATGAGAGGGACATGCAAGGTACATACCAGTCATTCATTCCTTTACGATTCTTCAAGCCCAACAGTAACAAGGCCGGACACTTTCTGCTCCAGGCCCTCTGGGAATATAGCAGTGAAAGAGATAAAGTCAAGCATGAAGTTCTTACAGTTCAGAGGAGGGAGGAAACATGGCAAGTTAGCAGGATTAAGAAAGTTAGCAGGTGAGTAGGATTCAAGAAGATGAAATGTGAAGATTATTAGCCCACACACGGGGATCTGACAGACAGAGCAGAGCATCAGCAATCCTGCAGACTGCAGTGGGCATGGCTTGTCCGGGGCCACAGGCCAACTGGATGTTAGAATATGGAAGAACTTGAAGATGAGACTTGAAAATAGACTGGACCAGGGGAGGAAATATTTGTACGTCCCTGTTCTTATTCAGCCTATCGATCCCACAAGGTGTTACAGGGTTATATGGCCACTCACCATGAAATGACAGAGTCACATCACTGCTTTAGAGAACTTCCAAAAGACGCCAAAAGGAAGCGCAATTCCTTCCTCTTGGGACCTTCTTGCGTGACAATGTGTGCTTCAGGAATTAAAATAGAAGCTTTGTTTATTGTAAATGAAAAACTGGCCAAAAGGAAGTGGTGTCTTTATACAGTGACTTTCTGTGACTTTTCTGGATCATAAAATGTTCTTCATTATTCATTACTACAAAACAGAGGCATTTCTGTTGTTGGTGTTGAAGAATTGTGTAGCTACCATCCAAAATATATTATTGGCCTTCATTTACCCAAAGGAGCAAGTCTATTACTTTTCAGCTGTTGTTTCAAGTTCTTCTTTTTCATTATCCTGTTCTTCTTTCCTTCTTTTTCTCCATGTGAATATATATTGCAGAGGCAAAAGGACAATCAAATAGGATATCAAGTAATAAAATAAATCCATTTACAAGTGTTTAAATAAGATCCCATATCTTCATATGGGTCCATGTAGGCAAATATTCAGACTAATTATGTAGCTGCACGGTTAAATTCTGCTTCCCTGAGTCAACAGATAAAGAAACTTATAGAAAGAGAAACCAGAGAACTTCTCAATGGTACAGTAGGAACTAGGCCATTGAAGAGCCAGGAACAGAATACAGGAGCCCTCCTTGCTCCTTCTATTCCATTATTTCTCCACACTGTCCCCTTTAGAGCAAAGATAACACCCAACCTTTCTTGGAAAGCACCTCATTTTTCAGGCTATGTTTCTTTTGGAGTTGTTCTGGAGACAACAACATCATTAAAACTGGAGGCAAAGGACAGACATAATGTCTATCTGGTTGCTATTAGTGTTTTGGAAACTCCGAATGCAATGCTTCTTTCTAGTTAGCAACTAGAGGTGTTGATCAAACAATAGTTTCCCAGCCAACCTAAAAACTGGATGTACCCAGATGACTTCTCACTCAAACATTGGAATTTTGAGGGCATGTGGGTAAAGCTTGATTAATTATGGTACCGACCTTAGCAAAGCAAGAGAAGACTGTGGCTCACAGTGCTAAGTTGCATGACGTATGTAAGACAAAAAAACAAAAACAAAAACAAAAACCCATATACTGAGCTTATGGCATGCTGGAAACGGTCACTTCACGTGGCATTACCAGCTTCACAATCCAAAGCCACTTTGTTCCAGTGCCCCAAGCCAGTGGTAATCTGTTGAATAATTAATCTCATAGCCACTCCGGAGTTCCACTTTACCAACTGAGAATATACTCAGGCATGAAAATATGGGAAAGCATTCAGATATGAATTGCTGAAATAACTACAAGGAAATCTCACTGCACACATACGAGCTATGTTGACATGGAGGGCTATCTCCCCATCAGTCTGAGTAAACTATTACATAACAGCTAAGCTATAATAAAATCCTGATTCCAAATCAAATAAGTCTCCCAGACTTCTAAAATGAGTCACCAACAGCTTTATAAACATACAAAATACTTGACAAGGAAGTCTCTGATAATTTTTTAGTAATTATGTCTGCAAATTGTTCCTTGCTGACATCACCATTAGAAATGGTTTCCCATAAGTTTGCATTGCCTCTTCACATCTGTTCATTAATCACTAATGCCCTGAATATTTCTATCATTATTAGGTAATTCACAGGGTTGACATGATTCCACAGCACTCTCCTCGGTGGAATTTTTAATTAGTGGAATCGGTGTGATCAAAGCCGATACAATCATGGTCTCATATTTCTTGTCATATTTACTGCAGCTTCACAATATTGACATGCCTTTGTCCTAAAATCATATTTCACAATCAAAGACGACAAGGACCTCTAAACCTCTAAAATAAAATGCAGAAAAGAGAAGGGAGCAGGGCTGGGGGTGTGTGGGGGGCAGGGTGGTCACCAAATTGATATATTTTGTGTTAAAAGACATTTCAAAACACTGGCGTCATCTCTCTTTGTGTTGGACATGCGATTTTAAGTTCTGTTCTGACATGTGATTCACAAACCAGTCCTGAGCCAAATATGAGTGTCAGATACTGGGTTCTTCATACTGTATTATCTGGCAATCTGTCTAGGAGAGAGGAAGAGCTATGTAAGTAAGCACTGCTGATCTGGAATAAAGAAAGAGCAGTCGCAGCCTGGGCTTCAGGATGTGTTCATCAGGGAAGGAGGGCAATGTTGCCGAAAACTTCAGTCTAAGATGAAGGAAAGTGGTTGGGAACAAGAGGACTCTTTGGCCTAAACTAGGCCATTATAATGGATGTGACCCAGAATAAACTAAGTCCTTGATCTCCCTGTAACTGTACTCATCCAGTGATAAACACTGGCTCCCTGGAAGCCTGAGAAAGTACAATATTTAGAGGAGTTCAAAATGTGTCTAAATGGAATTTGGATTTCTCCCTAAATGACCTGTGTGGTTGGCATGCCAGAAGCTTGCCACTGGAATGCCACTGGAATGAAGATGGTTGAACAAGCAAAGAATAAGCACAGTACTTCCTGTTGAAAACAAAATTGCTATCTTCATCGGGCCTGAAGCCTTCAGTTTAATATGTAGAATAAATACATGGGAAAGATGCTTTCTATGGGAAAATGGTAGTTCTGAGGGTCAGTTTTAGCTTAATACAAAAGAAATGCTTTTGTTCATCAAAGTGATCCAACATCGACATGGATTAAACGTAAAGCAGTATTTCAGAATAGGCAGCACTTAGGTAGACATTGTATTTAAGCGCCATATCAGTGATTCATTCATCAATTTATTCATGCATGGCATGGTATTCATGGAAAGACTGTTAAACATAAGGTGCTGATAATGCAGAGACTAATAAGATACAGCCCTTAACATCCAGCAATTCACAAAATAGTCAACAAGCCACACCTAGAAACAGAAAATTAAAATATAATGTAGTCAATGATGAGCTGACAACATGACCCAACTTTGGGCCATACATAGAATATGACTTAAAAAAAAAAAAAAAAAAAGAACATGACTTTATAAGGAGCTGGAGAAATATATATTCTTCCACCAGACTGCTGATTGGTTACTCTTCTGTGCTTCCAAAACCAAACCAAACAAAACAAAACCTTCAGATATATCATTTATATTACTAGAGAAGAAAATAATGCCTACCCCTTTAAAGAGAAGCAGCGAATTGGAATAATACGAAGAGAATAGTAGAACAAGCAGTACTGCCAAAAAAAGTGAATCAGTAGGGGGAAAAGATAAAGGAAAAATAAAGCGATATCAGTAGACCCTTGGAAATCGTGCTTTCTATGGCAAAAACTTGTTCTCCCGCTTCTCGGATCCAAGAAGTAAATACCTTCTCATCACCCTAATTATAAGACCCTTCTGACTTCAGAAATTGCCCTGATAGGAAAATCCTCTCTCTAACTTATTTTAGTAAGTTAATCTTAAAAATTAATAGTCATGTAATCTATGCCAGGATGTTAAAAAAAATTGGGAAAGAATTAATGCCGCAAAAGAATGAAGAAAGGCCAACTACTTATTTTATAGAAGATCCCTGGCATGAGGAAACCAAAAGATGAGAACCATGAGCCATTTGTCAATTATTTTGAAGAGCTCTTCAGCATGAAAGGTGACAGAAGCCCAGGGAGAGAGAAAAATGTGGTCCTGGACCCAGCTCACTCTGGGCTCACTGAATTAGGCAAGAAGTATTAACTTATTTCCTGTTCTGACAGCTGAGAACTTTGACCGCCTGGAAGGACATTTGACAAGGTGAGTCATGACGTCCTGGTAGGGACGATGAAGAAATGTAAACCCCAATGACCAGCTGGTCGGTGACTTCATAACTTGAAGTGACTGCAATCTAAGTGAGGTGGTCATGGAGGTCACCTAACCTGGAATGAATATTCTCACAGCAAGCCACGGATGCCCTAAATTAGCTGATTTCTCACTAAATTCAGTGAAGATGCCACAACATGCTGATTCCTTATAAACCAGAAAGGAATACCTGATTAGCTAGTTGATAGAACTCGGTTCCAAAAGAGAGTTTGTCAGTTGGGAACAAATTGGCCAACTAGCAAGGCGAGATGTACCAACTTTAAATAGAAAATTCTGTCTCTGATCTGAAAAATCCTATTTCAAAAGCAAAGAAGGGGGAACTGTGGGTTCAGAGAAGAAAACTTGAAAACAACCAGAATTACATCATGATATACTGCTACTCCCGAAAGCCGGTGTGACATTTCAGTAGTGTCACAAGTACGATGAAGAAGGTAGAACAAAGACTAAGGGTAGAAGTTGCAGATTTCAATGCAAAACTAAAAAAAATTTCTGATACCTACACTGCAGGATGATGTGATGACTTTCCAATGGGAAATCAGAGGGAACTGGAGTGATTTTTTCCTTTGTGACTCTATAGATCTATGCTGCCCAATACTGTGGCCACTGACTGCATGCCGAACATTGAAGGTGTGCTTCGTCCAAGTGAAGATTTGTGATCTGTCAAGTACGCTATTTTATTTAGCTAAATAAAATATACTATTGAAATTAATTTCACTTGTTTCTTCTTACTCTTTTAATGTGAGCACTGGAAAATTTAAAATTACATATGTGGCTTCATTTTTGGTCCACATTCTATTGTGCTGCTGTGTGAAGAGGCTGGACGCTGATGGACAATGTGGAGTAGTTTACACTTGGATGAGGATGGGACCCAATCTCTCCTCCTTCAGACTCCACATTTCATGCCATGAGTTAAAGAACTGCCAATAAAAACTGAAAATTAATTAATACTTCATTGCTAATTTGAAAAATGCCTTTCTAGCAACTACCGTTGGTTGATTTATGAGCCCTGCTTAGGTTAAGACCATTTGTGGAAGAAGCTGAATGGCAATGACTCATCACACAAGTGTCTTTGGATTCTTGGCATTTTCTATTAGAACCATCACGTTGATCAGCCATCCTGTTGATATCTGTGGTCACAGAATCTTAAAGTAACATTTGTTATCCTTTATAATAAGCAATTTTTAATTCAAGAACTTTCTAATTCTTATTTCTTTTTTTTTTTTTGAGATTTTCTTTATTTATTCAGGAGAGACATGGGGGGGCAGAGATACAGGCAGAGGGAGAATCAGGCTCCATGCAGGGAGCCTGACGTGGGACTCGATCCCTGGGTCTCCAGGATCATGCCCTGGACTGAAGGCAGCGCTAAACCGCTGAGCCACCCGGGCTGCCCTAATTCTTATTTCCTACAGCACCTTATAATGTTTAGCAGCTTAAGAAGTGAAGGGGGAAAAAAAAAGCTTCAGAAAAGAGCAAAATAATTTAGCCTCAATGTATTTACCCTGTGTATTAGGAAAACTGAGAGGAACGGATACAGTCTATCTTCATAAATTGCTTTATAATTGGTGCTCTTCATGTTTCAAGGTTAAACTGTTTATCTCCTTAGCTAGATGATGATGATGATGATGATGATGATGATGATCACGACGATGATGATGATTATGTCACTTTGAAAACTGCACGCTAGTCCCTCATATGAAGTGTGAGCTTCATACAAGAGATCTGTGAAGTGTAGACAGATACTTGCTTCATGGACAGATTACAGTAAGGCTCATTATTTTGGAAGACCAGTTACTTTTCAGAAAGGAGTGGAACTTTCAGGTAAGCCCAGAAAGCAATATAGGAATTGATTCTATCTCAGATCACTGTAATTTCTAACCCCTCCCTCCCTCCCTCCCTCCAGAAATCAACAAGGCCTTCATTGAGTTTATAACCTAACAGAGGAGCTCATCATCATGGATCATAGGATTTTTGAGCTGGAAAAACCAACCCTGAAACCTACACTTCCTAACTCCAGTCTTGACCTCTTATGTTCCAGCAGTATGTTACTACCTAGGTATCTTATATGACTTTAAGGACTTAGCATCTTGTGGCAGTGCAAGGCACTGTTTATTTTATTTTATTATTTTATTTTATTTTAAGATTTTATTTATTTATTCATGAGAAACAGAGAGAGAGGGAGAGGCAGAGACACAGGCAGAGGGAGAAGCAGGCTCCAAGTAGGGAGCTGGACGTGGGATTCGATCCTGGGTCTCCAGGATCATGCCCTGGGCCAAAGGCAGCACTAAACTGCTGAGCCACCCGGGCTGCCCCTAGTTTTAATGATCATCCTAGACTGGAAATGCTCAGCTTTTCAGTGGCCTTGATCAATGACAATCTAAAAGTTCTGACCAAAGTTCAGGATCCCAGAGCTCTGCAGAGACTGTTTACATAATTGTTATTCATATTATTTTACAGGCATTTGGCTTGATAGAAAACTTATGATGGGCACTTAGAAGTCAAATGACAAAAGTAATTAAGAATAACCCTGCAGGATGATGTAAAGGCATCTCTATTTCAGGCTGGGAAGAGCACAGAAATGTTCTACCTACTGGATCATAGATAAAAATAGCTGCCATCTACTGGTGCCAGGTACTTTACACGATTCTCTCATTTTATCCTCACAGCCACTTTATGAGATGGGTGCTACAATATCCCCATGTAATACATGAGGAATCTAAGGCAAGGAGAGCTTCTGCTACTTGTCAGATGTTACAGTCACTAGGCTTGGAGCTCCATCCTACACGGATCTCATCCCATTGATCTGAAGCCTCTGTCTGTACTGACTGAGGGGAAACTATCCCTCCCAGCTGGGAGCTGAGACTGTCTCAGTGAATCCCGGTTGAGATTTTCCTAGACTGTGAAGAGTTGTTTCCCCTGAGGTATGAGGGGCTCCTGAGAGCAGGAGAGAGGGTGGGTGAATTGCCAAGACACAGCTTGGACCCTTAGGGGAGGCTATGCCTAGAAAGCCCTTGATAATAAAGGACCTCACTCCAAAGAATCCTAGAGATCTCATAGCTCTAAGCCTCACTCGGTAAGGTAACTAAAATGAACAGACAACAAAACCCAAAGATTAACTAAAAATTTCAGCCACAGTTCACTCTAACTGCCACCACCAGAAAGAGGCAAACCAATGCCTCCCATTTCCTATTGAAACTTGCCTCTTATGTACCTTAATCATTATGGTGCTCCAGTAGAGCTCTGTGCAGATTAAAACCCCTTATGAACTTGCTATCTCTGATTTCTGATCCAAATTTAGTCAAAAAAGTGAAGAACTCTTGTCATAATCAGAGGCCAAGAAATAAACAATGCATGTATACTCAATACCATTAAGTTTTAGAGTTCTTATCCTAACAATAGTGGGTCAGAAATCTTCTCTTGAAGTAAAAAAACCAATCAAAAAAGAGATGATGGTATCTCTCTCAAAGAGACAAGCAGGAAATAATCAGAAATGTGGGATGACCCCAGGTAGTTGCCTGTGTAAACAGCGCTGGTACCAGATGGGGTTCTGAAGGCATCCTGAGAAAAAGAGTCAGGAAGAGGGAAGGAGGAGGGCCTTTCTGATCACCTCCTTCCAGAAGAAAGTTTGAGCAAGAACGTGGCATAAAGAAAGGAGCCCAAGAACAACAAGAGCTGGGCGAAGGAAATGTCAGAGTGTGAATCTCAGCTTTGCACTTCCCCTAGGCCCAATATCTGACCAAATTTAGAAGTAAACAACAGCTGGGAAGGAAGAGGAAGAAAAGAAAGGAGAGACACATTTATCCAGGTGCTATGAAATGTGAGGGGGAGTCGGATATGCAGGGAAGTGGCATCCGATGTCACGGAGAGGACAGGGGGCCAGTGGGGAGCCCTGCAAGCTAGAGACGGCCAAGTGCCACATTGCAAAATGCCTGTACACAGCTCCAAAGCCAAAAGGATGTTAGCCTTTACGGGCAAAGCACCATTCTAGGCCCTCTTAGGGGACAAGTGCCAGAAAAGGAGGCAGGAGGGAATGAAGCTAGCAGAGAAGTAAAGGCAGAAAGGCTGAATGGCCTGAGGCTCGAAAGTCAAGAAAACATACTTCCCGACCTTGAAGAGTCTTGTCTCCCCTGCAGCCTTTACTGCCCGGCTGACTTGCAACCGCCAGATCCTCAAAATTATAATAAATATGAAAATATTTTCCCTGGCTAAAGTAGCCAGTTAAGGTTAAAGGGGACAGGGGAGCCCTCTACCCAAGTTCATCTTCCGCCTTAAATGGATATGGGCAATCACAGAGCCTGGACAGGGACACTCTGAGCAAGAATAGAAACTCGCTGGAAAGGAAGAGTGATGTGGTCAGGCCAGTCGGTGCACAGGACAATGTAAGTGGCAGATATTTTAATCACCTAATTTAAGGGAGTTAAGTGGTGTGCTAGCCCTTGCCAGTAAGAAACAACAATCTAGCAAGATGGCCAGGTGGTAGGTAACAAGGTCCTATTTAGAAAAAGAAAGTATGTCTGTATTGAATGTCATGTCCAAATGATGCATAATCAGTACCGTTATTATTATTATTATTATTATTATTATTATTATTATTATTTATTAACAACAGTGGTATGGAACCCAATTTCCCAGTGGCTGAGGTCAGCCCCAAAAGGATGACTCACACACACGGCTGATCTACATAAATAGCATGTGCTAAGATTACCATCTGGTATAACAATCTACATCACAAGACTCCACATTTCCTGTTACCCAGGGTAAGTAAATTTCAAGCATGAGGGAAAATTTTAGCAAGTTTCTCCAAGTACCTTCACTGAGAGACGAATGTGGCTTTCACAGAGAGGAGGGGAAGGAAAATTATGAGGTAAAGGTTATTCTCTCTTTCATCTCCCCTGACTTCCCCTCACAGGAGAGAAACACCACCTTTGCAATTCTGGCTCATACCTTGAGAATCAAAGTTGCCTAACTGACGTCTAACAAAGACACTCCCGGCATTATGTGAGAGGAGCACTTGAAACAATAAGAACGGGTGGCATATGTTGGAAAATCGTCCGCCCTTCCCTCCTCTCCCTATTCTTTTTTTTTTTTTTTTTTTCTGGAATGGAGATACTGATGTGTGTCATGAAAACACACAAGGAAAACCGTGGCCCGTGAAGATGACTTTGGTATTTTTATATTTCTAATAAAGACTTCTACATCTGAAATCATTCTCTTACAAAACTAACTTTGATTCATTTTTAAGATTTTCCTACCCGTAAGGAAGTTATTATGGTCATCACTAGAACCGCCAGGCTTTCCATCTGAGGCAGGTGAGGAGCCTCCTGCTTTCATACCTGCCGCCCTGCACTAGGCTACCTGGTGCATTTTTTCAACACCCATCTCTTCCTCTGCGGGTCCTCCTGAGTCCACCGATCACCAGGAGCCAGGGCTTTAGAGAACATAAGCAAGCCAGCATCTCCACTCTTGGTTTGGTTCTTCAGGCTCTTTTTTATTATTTAATTTTCTTTTTCTCTTCTTCACATTTTCACGAATTTGGAAGTTTGCAATTTTGCAGTTTTGATTTTAAAATTAAGATTGAAATTAAGATTATAATAGGTAACTGATTTCTCTCTTTGCTATTTGTTAGGAAGTGTGTTGTGCAAATTAAACTCTAAACAAAGAAGTGCAGAATAACTAGGAAGAAAAGCAAACGAATAGTTTATGGCAACCTTTGCTTATGAGCAATAACTCCACTTATTATTAATAATACAAAGTCCTTCGCACGATACTCTATAGCAGGGATCGACAAGCTTTTTCTGGAAACTTGGATAGTAAATATTTTAGGCTTTGTGGAGGCAAAATAAAGGATATTGTGTAGGTATTTATGGACAGAAGACAAATTTTCACAAATTTTTTTTAAGAAAATTCAAAATATAATAATACAATTGAGCACACATTTTTGTAATGTGGATCTATTAATAAGAAAGAAATTATTGGGGGGTTGATAACATTTTTCATAGTTGGGGTTCAAAGTTGATGTGCCTTATCAACAAAGTGGGGCGACTGTTCATCTGTGTCATTCCTAGCTTACTGGCTATGCAAAAACAGGCAATAGGCTAAACTTGATCTAGAGGCCATAATTTACCAACCTCTGCTTTATAGTCTTGGGTGCTTTCAAGTGAGCAGGGGTTCTCACACCTACCATCTTATTTGTGCTTCACAATAATTCTATGAGAAGTCTAGACAGGTACATCATTGCCGTATCATAAATGAAGCTCCTAAAACTTCCACAAATAAAATGCCTTCCTGAAAGAAGAGCTGGTAAATACGGGGACCAAGATTTAACCCTAAACTTCCTAACTCCTCACACTCCAATGCGAGGCATGTAGAGGAAATCTTTGCTTTGTCAAGGTAAATAGTCTAATACTAATAATATTCTAAGATGTTCTTGATACTACCCCAAAGATTCTTGTAATCCTATTTTTGAACTATCAATATCTTGAATGGCAGTACATCTTTGGACGATTATTTGGCTTTGGAAAGAGCCTCAAGTGCTTTGATGCCAAGTTTCATAACACAAGCTTAGTTTGAGTCACAAACAAGGGTTAGCTCTAATGTAATGAGACTTCTCTCTGGATTGACCTCAAAGAACCAATTGTGAAGATAATGTCCCAGCAGAAATACCTACCCCTGCTCCCCCAAATCAAAGAAATCTCTGCAGGATAAATGAATAGCCTCCCAGTTGACTAATCTTTATAACATTCTAGAATTAGAAAGGACTTTGAAGATAAATTTTTCCAACTTCTCTCATTTAGAGAAGAAAAAGAAAAAATTTAGAGAAGAAAAAAAAAAAAGAAAGACTACTTAGAAGAATAGCATTCATTTGGATTATAAATTCTAATATTTCATTTTAAAGCCCCTCTCTCAGCAATAACAGACAGTGAAGGAATTCTCTCCAGGATGTAGCTTATAAATAACAGTGGGTACAGCGACATTAAACTAACAAGGGTAAGATTTCTACCCTAAATGATTGGGAAGTTTGATCTTTTCAAGACAAGCTACTGGTTCAGACAACATCTCAAAATCTTTTCCAGCCTCCAAACTCCCTGATACTGTGCAAAGTCATCTGAAGTTAAGTTCAAGTTTTGTGAGTAAGAGTGACCATTTACTAAGTGCTTCTTATGTCTTGCAGAGTGCTCAGCTCTTAGCTCATAATATCCTCACAACAATCTAAATGATAGTTAATATTATCTCCATTTTATAGATGAGAAAACCTGCATAGAGCTTTGCCTAAGATCACATTTATAGCTAGAGGCAGATATTTGATTCCAAATTAACCAGTTAGAGTTCAACCCGAGAAGCAGAATCACCAGCAACAATATATATTTGATTTTACACAATCATAGGAACTGGCTACACAGTTTATGTGTTGCTGGGCTTAAAGTCAGGAGGACAGGGTCTCAGGAAAGGAAAGATGAGCACAAAGTGGGGGAAAGCAAGGACAAACTAAATCGGTGAAGATAAGCTGGAATCGATAAACTGGAAACAATGTGAGCCTCTCACTGCCTCCAATTCTCCCAACTCCAATGATGCGATTAACCTGCAGAAGAATTGTACCCTCCACCACAGTACTGCACGCAAACCTCTCCAGGTCCTCAGTTTCTGGCTTAATGAAACCATTGCTGTTTCCACTGTTTTGGGTACTAAGACCTCTAGACTAACAGACCATGGACGTGGAGAAAAATTTCACTAGTTTACCCCTAAGGCTGAGAAAAAGAGAAACCATTCAACATTTCTACCTTTATAAGATAGATAAATCCTATCTATGAGAGAAAGAGGACCATCCATTGCTCACTTTAGAGCACTTTAGAGCAGATAAAGCATCTTGGAGGCTATGACTTCAGTCACCCATGCTATTTACATCCAGGTGCGCTGTACCAAGTCTTCAAAAAGCCATGCTGCCATTCTATCAGGCCAAATGCCTCAGAGTGATGGGGGACTCAGTAAGATCACTGAAGGACATGAGTATGAGTCCACTGCCCCATTTAATTTCTTGTAGGATGAAGTCCTTTGTCAAAAGCAGTGTTGTATGGTGATCATGGCCTTCTGTAAGTCCTTAGAGGGTAGTGTTAGCAGAAGAACTACAGGAAGGTAAGATTTCTCTAGAAATCTACATCTAGAGAAAATGTCTATTACAATGAGAACAAAATGCTGGTGCTGTCCTTTGACACGAAGGAAATGACCCAGTGCAATCAACTTGCCACCAGATGTCTGGTTAAACCCCTCAGGGAGTGGTGCCATGTTAAGGGCTCAGTGCTGTTCTCTGCTGTTGGCAGGACGGCTCTTCAGCAGTGGCTGAAACTGAACCAGCCTTAGTGAGAATAAGACTAAGTTGCTGTGTGCCTGCATAACCTCCACTCCTGCTTCTACATCCGTTTTGTTCAAAGAACCCATTGGGCAAGGACAGGGACAACTGGGGAGAGAAACTGACTGCTGTCAATAAGAGAGGTCATCTTATATATCTGATCTTTAAGATCCTCCTCTGTAGTCTGCTCTTGGATGCATATTCAGAGAGAGATCCATCCACAAACCTCTTCCCCAGATTTTTTTGTCACTAATTTTCCAGCTGAACCTCTTCCAATCCCCTGGCCATCTAGGAAAAACCAATAGCCACGGCCCATGAATCATTGTACATCTACATCTCTCATTCCCTTCTTCTAAGCAAAATGAACAATGTTTAATTATGCTGCTTAAAGTTTTGCACACTGATAGACTTTTTTTTTTTTCCACTGTCTTTAGGACCACCTCAGAGTGGAGCTATAGGGCTATAACAATTTTCTGTGGGGTAGTGCCAGCATGTCATCCAGAACTATCCATAAACCAGACATAGATGATTCTTTCCTCAGTCAGCTGATAATAGGGAACCCCCATGAGGCCTATATGCCTGTGTCGAGATGAAATAAGTATTATATCAGGACCATGTCCCATGAGCATCTCTGCTTTTGCACACGCAACTTACTTTTGCCTTCAGGAACTTCTCTAACCTGATCTCATTTATAACACTTCCATTTAGTAATGGAGCACTTCTCTGCACATGCAACTTTGTGACCCAAGTACATGTGTCTCCATGACCTTAACTATTTTGTCATATGCTGTTGGAATTCATAACAAACAGGAGCCATGATATTTGGTGAAGAAGGAGGCATCAGGTAACCATCATTCTTTTCAACAACACTACAGACATTATTTGTGTTAACACTGGTGATTTCAAATACAAAGCAGATTTAACAGAAAAACTATAACTCAAGCAACCCGTGGGGGATGAAAATGGAGGATGCTTGACTTACACTCTCGGACATAATGACCTACCTGTAAGCAGTAAGTATACAGGAAAAAAGATCTCCCAAATTATATATAATTTACTTTCTTTTTTTATGTTTTCTTTTAGGATTTATTTATTTTTTCAGGGAGACAGGCAAAGGAAGAAAATCTCAAGCAGACTCTGTGCTGAGCATGGAACCCCATATGGGGCTAGATCCCACGACCCTGAGATCATGATATGAGCCCAAATCAAGAGTCAGATGTTCACTTGACTGAGCCACCCAGGCATCCCTATATAATTTAAGTTCTAGATATCTTTTGAAGTAAGTAGGGGCTTCCAGTGTTTTGTTGGTGCTGTCAATGAGGTACTCTCAGTGCCAAAAACAAGAGTATTAAGCCTCCTCTAAACTCTTTAGTTTTCTTCTCAAGTTTTCTAAAATAAAACATTATACAAACTATGATAAATGCTCAAAAATGTTAACATTATTCCGCCATCAAGCTTGAAACATTCTGCATCGCATTTTGACAAATACTATAAACTCTAACCAACTCATAAGCTTGGCTGTCCCTTTGGGAGGTTCTAATTTGATTCAGGCAGATTTGATTCCTGATTCCACAAAGAGGGAGAAGATAAAGAGAAGCACTTCCTTTGTGATTCATGAGGGGGAAAAATCTTTTCTTGAGAAAGAGAGTGCAAACATGATATGGTAAAAGTGCAGTTTTGATGTCAGTATTACTACTTCACCCATCACGGCCCAAAAGGAGGACTCCGCACAAGCTGAAAGAGAGATGGTGCAGCTATGAATAAAGAGATATTAGTTTATCAACACCTTACAAAATAATAATAAGATAGAGTGATTTTTCTTCCCACGAGCTCTTACAGGAAAGTATTACATTTCCAACGATTACAATTAAAAGCAGGGTGAAACACCCCTAGACATTTGAACAAGAATTTTCCTTTTAGTCTTTGGGCAACTTTTACTCTCTGGGCTTCACCATGGGTGGCTGAGGACTTTAGTGAATGTTGGCACCCTGGGAATCTGTCTCGTTTTTCCTGGTGCGATTGTCCCACCCTGGCTACTATTTGACATAAATGAGAAATGAGGCTGAAAATGCAGTCACTGTCAAGTCTTTAGAAAAAGGGAGGTGGTAAGTGGTGACAAGGGTAATCCAAGAACTGTAGTTACTGTCAAATGCAAGGATAATCTAAGAATTGCAGCTAAGCCAAAGAGCATTAATGCTTGGCTTGGGAATGGATCATCAAATTTAGGGAGCCTCATGCTGAACTCTAACAAATGCTGAAATGAGTCTATGCCCTGGGGATATCCACCAACTCAGAGCTCGGGGAGGATAGCCTGCATTTAACATTTTTCTTCAGCTGAGGTATAGAGTGGACACCCCACATAGATTCATGGAGAATTGATTGTGTGTGTGCAATGGTAAGAAATGCCAGCAAGGTGAGGAAACAGCCCTCACGTGCAGCCAGGCCCACGTTGCCACCAATCTGATCTGAAACTCTACACCCCATACCAAAGAAGATGCTTACAACAGTCATGGGTCACAACAAGAAATCCTTTATTCCCACGGCAAATAGCATTGGAAAACGATGCTCCGTGCAATTAAGGTTTGTTGGGATTTTTTTCTTTTTCTCTTCACATATGGCAATATTTATCTTCAAAGTTTTCCTCTTTGGCTCACGGGCTCCTTTGTAGAGCAGCTGGTCTTGTGTGGCCTAATTGTGAGATGATTTGTTGTGTGATTCAGTAGCATTGTTTATTTGTACAGTGGTTCAGTGGAATTTATAAACTGCATAATATTGTTCTAGACTGTTTTCTTTTTATTAAGACGCCACATTTTCTCCAGCATTCATGACTGGGATTATAATTAGGTGGAGCATTCAAGATATTTTCAGCCCAACTTCCTCTGTTAATTAATGTCATTAAACAAGAAATGCTTGCATTTTGGTGAAAAGATGGAGGCAAGCATGGAAAGAGGACTGGAGGGATGAATCAAGTTGAAATCAATCTTTGTTTTGCACACAAGAGCTTGTTAACAAATACTCAAATGTAACGAATACAAGCTGCAAGTTATTTCTAATTAGTCCTAGCTGTTCTCAGGAAAACCGAGTCAAATCATGGAGTCTTTTAGAAAAGATCCTTTTTGCTATTCTTGGTCTGTCCCTGAGAAACCCTCAGTAAATGGTCCCAGTGACTTGTCACACGTTCTTTAATGATGAAATGTTTCCAGGGCTGCCAGGCCTATAAAAAGTTCTAAGAGCAATTTGACCTTCCCACTTAGTTTCCTTTATTAAAAAGAAGCCGCATGTGGGTTTTTTTTATTTTTTTATTTTATTTTTTTCAATCAGAATATTTCTAAATAAAGTATAAATGGAATTTTTAAGGGACTTTGGAGGTGTGGGGGGGGGAAAGTGGTAATTCCAGAATCGGGAACGGGACTTAAAATTGTACCATGTTAAGATATGTTGGAGCTGGAAAGAAAGGCTTGAGGCAAAATAGGGATGTCACAGGGGGAAAGCAAGATAGCTACTGGTCAAACAGTTTCCAACATGGCACTGCTTTGGTGAATGAGTCACAGACCAGAGTCTGGCCCCTTGTCTATTCAGTCAAAAACTGGCCCTTATCAATAATCCCAGATGGAGTCAGGATCTTGGGGAGAGACTCACACACTCACTTCACAGATTAATGTGTAAACCAAAGGTCAATTTACTAATTTATTATGGGTGATATTTATGTCCAGTGTCCTGAATGCTTGCCCCTTCCATCTAAGACACCCCTTTCCATGTCCTGAGCAGCTAGGAGGCTGGGTTATTAATCTGAATGTTGCTTGGTTGGCGTGGAGCTGAAGCAAATGGGTGGAGAATGTCTTGAGGATCATGTCATCTAAGCAAAGATAAGGTTTAATGAAACTCCCATCGTCTCACAGGAAACACTAGACAGATATCTGTGTCTCCCAAATTCAGTCATTTCAATCCTCCAACTAAGATTTAACATAAATCATTAATTCTATTATTCTTTTTTTCTGTGCTGCATGTTAAGATTATTATGAACCAATTATCAAATGGCTATTTCTGTGGGCACCAGAGAGAATGCTGTTCACTTCCATTATATGCTTATTTAATTTCTCTAGATCTCTAAGAGTAACTTTTTATTATTGTTGTTTTACCCTATTTCTAAGTTTCTTGGAGAATCCTTGCCATCATCCCAATATATCAACTTCAAACTTCAGAATTCAGTCGTCCACTGAAGATATGTTCATTTATCTGGAATGTATTGAGGAAACGCTAAGTGCAGAGCACTGGGTCGAGTACAGTTAAACACACAAAGGAAGGGGAGATGAGCCCTGCTGTCAGGAAACCTCACATCCAATTAGGGAGATGAGCTGTCCACACACAAATTCTAAAGAACAATGCGATGCAGTGCATGGCTTAGTGCCAAATGTAGAGTGGAGTTCAAAGAAGGGAGAAAACAGGGTCATTCAGAGGAAGCTTCACGGAAAAAGTGGAATTTAAGAGGAAAACTATAAATCAATCACAGGTTAAGGCAGGGTTTCTCCGCCTAGGCACTATTGACATTGTGTGGGGGACCTTTGCCATGCATTGTAGGGTGTAGAGCAGCACCCCGGCCTCTGTCCCACTGGCCAGTAGCATCCTCCCACCAAGCGTGATGACCAAAACTGCATTGTCAAATATCCCCTCAAGTGCAAAGTCACCTCTGTTGAGAACCATGACCACTCACCTTAGTGCATTATTCAACTGACCCTTAGAGGTGGGTGGGTTACCAGTGCCCAGAGGAGAGGTTACCCATACAAATCCAGAATGAGAGCCAGCAGCACAAAACCGTGAACAGATAACATCAGGGAGGTAGGGATAGTGGGGGGACGGGGTATAGGATGAGGGGGGTTATCTAAGAGATGTGGGCCTGGGACTGGATGTACCATAATACATAATGATAGTTATGAAATTTCCTTTCTGCCCTTAGACTGGTGTCTCGAAAATGTCTAGAATGTTCCTGCCTTTATTCTGAATTGGTGCTTTTTTGGGGGGATATATGACTCATCTTAAAAAAGAAAACTCAATTAAAAAAGGGGTTTGGCTACATGCAACTGGTTACCTCAGGAGACATTTAAATAACCTATAGGAAGAGATAGGATTGTAGGCATGACATCAGAACAAGAGCTTTTAGGGGCAGAGAGCTCCCTCCTTACTACACTTGATTTTGCTTGAGAATGTGAAATCTATACTGAGTGCTGAAATATATTATTACTCCAGGACACATTTCAAAATAACAACCACCATAAGCAGTGTCATTACAATCCATTATATAATCCCTTTCTAGAGTGCTTTCTTTCCGCCAGGGCTACATATGAGCAGAAGTCTCAACCACCGGCAGCCGCTGGTTTCCCTGAAAGGCCTGATGGAACAAGCCAGCTTGGGGGAAGGAAGTGTGACCCATGCTGGTGACCCTGGAGGGGAACCCAGGAAAGGCCCCCGAGCAAAAGGGCCCCTGATACCATAGCAGGCATGCCCCGATTCCGGAAAGTGTTCAGCAGCCCCATTGTCTCCTGGATTCCTTTTGCAATAACTCCAGCAGGAAGTGAGAAGGCACCGTGGGTCATGCAGGATCTGTCCTTCAAAAAACAAACAAATAAACAAAGACCTAGTTGACCTTCCCAGCTTGCGCAGAGGCACACTATTTCAGAATTTTGCTCGTCTTTAACTCCCCCAAAACTGGATACTGTGAGGAAATACTTTGGGGTGTAGATCAGAGGTGATCCATTTGCAGGGAAGGTGGTGGCCAGGAGGCTGAAGGGGGAGGAAGAGAGGCCATCAGAGGAGGGAGGCCCCCAGGTTCCATCTGGAGCCTCCACCTGCCTCCATTCGCTTTCTTTTACTCTTTGCCTGGACGCTAGCACATCAGGAGCAGCAGGGCAGAAACAAGGCTGATTCAGAAAGTCTGGTGCCAGACATTCTGTGAGAAACAGAAAGATCCACAGGATTCTGTGTGGAGAGGGCAAGTGAGACACCGCAGACCTGTTATCCCTGCATGCAGAGGGAACAATCAAACTCTCAGGTCAAAAAACAAACAAAACAAAACAAAACAAAAAAACACAACAACAACAAGAAACCAGAGTGGAAAGCAGCCTTTGTTTAATCAAAACAAAACAAAACAAAACAAACAAAAATCTCACTTTCTCCTATTTCCAGAGTTTCTGGGCTTCAATAGGAAATGCCAGGGTGAGGGAAGTGTCCATGTACAATTTCTCTTTTCCCCTCCACTTTCAGATAAAATCACTTCTATGCAGTGACTCCTTTAAGCTCTAGACAAGCGTGAGGGATCATTTTTATTTGGTCTAAAGAAATTCATCTCTTCCTTTTAAACCTCTCCTTCTGCATCCATTACTATTTGCTTCCTTTAAAAAAAGAAGAAACCACTCATATTATGACATACACTAGAATAGCTCCAAGACCTATTCTTAGATTGATATATAAGGAATTTACTCACCACTCCCTTCAGGATTAAGGAGCATTAACCTTTGGAACGCAGTCTTTATATGCATGTCAGGGTATTTTTAAGAATGGGAAAACCCAGGATACAGATAAACAACACGGGTTCCAAAAGGGGGTTATTTTTAGACCTGAGATTCCAAAGTGTATAAAGCTAGAGATACCAAAATGGTTCTCATCCTAGTGGACATGCCCCTCCTGTCACCTTCATAGACCGCTCTCCCCTTGGTGTGGCGCACTGTGTGCACACATGCAAACACACACACACACACACACACACACACACACACAGCCCAGACCTCTTCATAAAATCCCACTGCCACAATCTCTAGTTTTGATCATAACCCAAACCATGATGAAGAGTAGAAATATTGGACTGCTGTGTCCCATGACAAAAGACCATTTCTGCTAAGGCTTCCTCCCAAAACTTTACTTAAAAATGCTGGGATGGCTGTGAGTTTTTCTATCAGCATTGAAATGTCAGTTATTCCTACAAACCAGTCTTGCATGCTTGAGGGTGTAATGGGAAAATGCAGTGGATGTTATCCTTCCTACTGTTCCTACCAACAACCAGTCTCTGAGAAATGGACAGAGGGACCATTGAAAAGAATGGAAAGAGCTCCCTTACATGATATGGCATATAACATCCACGATGGGAAAAAAAAAAAAAAAGTAATAGCACTTGAAAGTTTAACTCCTTTGTACTCTTTGGGGGTTTCATAGGGAACATGAGGAATCACATGTTTATTCCCAAACTGAATCGATCTAAAATACAGAGTATGCTCTAATGGATCTTTTGTTTTCCATTAATTTAGGACACATGTTATCCCCTGAAGGACTAATGGGATCTGAGAATAATGGGAACTGTTTGCTTGATTCTTCGAGAAAGAATAGCAGCTGTACGATTGGTTCTGGCACCTGGACGGAATCAACTTTTCTAGTTGGCTTTACCCAAATTCTCTGAGTTTTGTTTAGGTTCTAGGGAAGGGAAGGACTATAATTATGCTAATGATTTTTATAATCTTACTCAACTGATACAGTCAGTATCTGGGATTTGTTTCAAAATAGTCCAGTGAGGGGGAAAAAGAAAGTGAGTGGAAATGGAGAGAAGACATTTAGGGCTCCATGTAGAGAAAACCCTGGTATGTGAGGGCTTATTGGACTATTCGTGCTGCTTTTGTGATGTTTGAAATTTTCCATAATAAAAAGTTTTTTAAAAATTTATTTTAAGAAATTATGTTCAATATCAACTCTTTGAGTGACTCTTCCATAAAAGCACATTTTCCCAGTTTAACTTACACAGTTAAAGCATACATATGGTTAGCAACCCAGTTTGGAGCATTATGAAGCTGTGCAAACAGTAAGACACCCTAAAGCCCAAATTCTGGTTTCACTACTTACTAAGAGAGAGATTTCAGGCAAAATTACTTACTGTCCCTGAATTCAGCAATATCACACTGAATTATAGACGATAATATCTACATTATCTTAGACTTGCTGTGAAGGTTGAAGGACTTAATATATCTAAAAGGGTCCTGACACAATAAGTGATTAATGTCATTTTTATTTTTCAACAAAACCATTAATGGAATATAAAATGCCGAGTTTATTTCAAAGTTTATTGCAAAGAAACCAAACAAGTGGTCATTTAAGCATATATTGGACCTACGTATATATATATATTAAGCATCTTTTGTGTGATTTGAACTGTACTGGGTACAACACAGAATAATATATGATCCTAGCTTTAGAGGATTCCATAGTCTAGTAGTAGGCAGATAAATAAATGTATACAACCAGTTGGGGGAGGGAGTCAAAATAGGGGTACGCATGCAGAACTCCTGGAGCCCTGGAGAAGACACTGTGGGCTCAGCCCGCAGGGGTCATTGAGTGGTTAATCAGGCACTCAATTAGGGCATCCTACTGACCACTAAGCCCTGCTCCACAGCCTCCCAGGGACTCCATCCAAGCTCCCAGCCAATCCATTGCCTCCCCTGTCCATATCCTAGGTAACCAACAGACAGCCACGGAAACGGAGCATACACAGTGGAAGGAAACCAGAACAAATAACCTCTGGCATTTCCACTCATTTCAGGACAGTACATCTGAATTGTTAATAAACAGAGAACAGAACTGTTGGAAGGAACGTTAGTAGATTGGAGGGTCCAGCTTTAGGGGCTGGGGCGAGGGCTTGGCGGGGCAGACACAATGGGGACACTTGAGTCAGGGAGAGGCTGTCAATCGCAGAGCCCCCCACCCCCGACCCGGGGCATCAGAAGGCCGGCTCTTGCAGGCTCTGCCTTTGGTCAGGGGACAAAGACGATTGGAAAACTGAGAAAGAGACAAATAGCTGGGGTGGTAGTGCACAGAAAGAGGCAATGTCCAAATAACTTGCCCCTCCTATTTTCTATTGGCACTATAAATACCATTCTAAAATGTTACCGTAACTTAATGAGTCTCTTTTAGGAAGCATTTGGTAGTGAGTCATCTCAAAACTATGTATGAAGCTGAACACCCTGCTCTGATTTAGTGAAGCTCCTCAACTGGCTTTTACCGGGTCTGGTTTGAGATCCCATTTCCGTGGCAAGGAAGGGCCTGTGCAACGTACAGACAAGGTCACCTTGGCTGCCATGGTTCCACAGACTGTATTCATTCCTGTCTTGCCTGGTGGGGGGGCTTTGGGTGGGGGGAAGCTTCGGGGAGAAGACAAGGGAGAGAGTCAGAAACCACTTTTGGTGAGAAGAGACAGGGGCTAATTTTAATCAATAAAAGGTTTTCAGAATTAGATCCTTTTCAGATGACAGGCACCAGACAAAAGGGAACTAGACCAATGGCTCAACACAGGGGACTTAGAAAGACTGGACCCTATCCCCAAACATCCTAGATCCACTCTCCTCTCATGTCATTGCTACAGGGCTGGCCAAGCCGCCATTTTGGCCAACTGCCTAAGTAAGCTGCACACACTTTCCTTTCAGACCTCGTCCTCTGCACCTCATGGCTCCTCAGAAAGTCAGCAAAAAAAAAAAAAAATTCAAGAGCCTACACTGGACAACAACCCTAGCACAACTGTTATGTTACCTTACAGAGTGAGGGTCTTGCGCTTTACATCTAATCCTTACCAAACTCTGCAAAATACTTGCTCATTAGCCCTACGTTTTTGGTGCTGTTTAATGATTCTGCCTTTCGAGTTAGCATTCTTTGTCAGTGTGAAAGAAATACATGTTTACTACATGAAGATTATAAGGTAAAAAGAAAACCCACAGAGATAAGAGCTATTATCCCATCCCTCAGGCATCAGAATGATGAGCATTTGGGTGCACTGCTCGGCTGAATTGCACAGGGCTGAAGAGCATAGGCTTGGAGACAGTTGCCTGCTTTAATATTAGCTCCTCCACCTGAGACCTAGGTGACTTTGGCCAATCTATTGGACCTGTCCTCGTCTCACATCCCTCATCTGAAAAATGGGGCTACAACAGAAGCAATCATAGGGTCATCGTAAAGATTACTTCAGAAATGGTGTGCTGCAGCCACAAGAGAGACAACAGAGGCTCAGTAATCAAGAGCAGAGGGGAGGAGGGGAAATTCTATCTGGCAATCTGTGTGAACTAACTACTGGTTGATTCTAACACTGAGATCCGAGCTCACTGGCAGACGGGGTAAGAATAGATCATTGATGCATCATATTCTCGCATGATCTCACTAAAGAAAGCTTCCCATTATATCAGGAAAGACTTGTATTCTTTTTTTTTTTTTTTTTTTTTTTTTTTAGGAAAGACTTGTATTCTATTAGCAGGTTAACTATAAGGGGAATTCTTGTATGGTCTTTTATATGTGGGACCCAAAAAGAACATAGTAGGGATTCTATTTTAAATATTTACCAAAAAAAAAAAAAATAAATCAAAAAAAAAATAAAAAATAAATAAATATTTACCAAAACACAGATGCTTCTGGCATTCCTCTTATGTCTTCTTTTCATGCTCTCCAAGTACATAATTATTTGCTTTTTAAATTGAATAATATCCGTAAAAACAAACTTAAGTAACTTCCCACAAACCGGATTATCCTTGATTTTGCAGCTTTTAGATGCTTTGTCATAAGTCTGTGTAGTTTAATATAGTATTTCATTTTGCTGCCATATGTAATTCCTACTTATGGTTTCTTGATAGAGATGTTAAAGGACAAACTTCAACCGAGTGGAATTTAAACATCTTATTGGCTTTATGAAGTGGTTCATGAATCGGGCGGCACCCAGTTGGGCAGCAGACAGAATGAAGCTCCGAAGAGTTGTACAGTTCGAGAGGGTTTTGTAGAGCAAAGTGAGCAGGAACAAGGAAGTTATTCTGGGCAAAAGCAAATAGGTTCTTACTGTAGATTTACTTTTTTTGTATGAAGCAAAGAGCCTTGTCAGGTAACTTGTGCAGGCAAGCACTGATTGGTTGACCTAAGCTTTCCTTTTTTGGGAAAGCCAAGCATAGAAAGGCAGGTAAGGTTTGGTTTATTGATATGGGGCTTAACATGAGGGATTCCATCTTGGGCTCAGTCAGGTTAGTTTAACAGACAATGCAAGAAACTCGTTCCCCTTGAGAAGAGAACAAGAGTTTAAAACTAGAGCGAGCAAATATAGTATGTTGATTATGGTATTAAGACCAATATTTTTTTTTAGAAACCTTGAAAAAATGAATTAAAAACAAGATTTCACTAAGCTGATTAAACATGCTGGAGAATAGTTGAAATCTCTTCATAAGCTGTTACATACCCCACACTGACAACGACTAGAGGTAGCTGTTCTGCGTTATCTGTATTGTCCTTGTATTAAGTCCCCCCCAAAATCTCTTTATATAAAACACTTTCCTTCCCCCAGAGTCCCTGAACCCTGAATACTTGGAAACATTAACGTTGCATTTTTAAATGACACCTCACATTTAGATTTTCTTTTAATTCAAATGGCTCTATTAATGTATCTCTGTAATTAAAGCTGCATAGATACCGGGAGGCTAAAAACAACTCAGTGATCAGAACCAGGCCCCTAGAACTACAGAAAGTTCCAAAACCATCCGTGGAACAGGCGTCCTCTTCGAACAGCTGGTTTATGTTGCACAAGATCACAGAAAGCTCAAGATAGCATTTTCTTTGTATATGAGACTTGTGAGTAAGAGTTAACAGGATCCATAGTTAGGAAATGACATCACAACTTTCCAAGGGGGGGGGTGTGGATTTACTTTGTAATTTGCGCACCTGACTGGTGTTTCTGATAGCGATTGTCTAGTCATGGGGCTGGGAACAGGGAGGTCCTTTTTCTACCACCTGCAGCACGCTTCCACCGTGTGAGGGCTGCTCTTTGGCTTCCTGTGATGATATTGGAGGTGACTCAAAGTTCTAACCAACTCAACTCTTCAAGAACAGTCCCCGAGCTTTGTAGCTTCAGCTTCAGGTGGCCATGCCCAGCTATCAGCCACGTCACATAGCACCCAACACACCCAGCCTGGGGGTCGATTTAGGCAGGAGAAATAGTGGTCACAGTAAGAGAGCCCGGTGTACAAGTTGAGGAAGAAATTTCTGCTCCGAGGCTCCATGCATGACTCCAATAGGTTCCCTTTATTGGTAAAGTTTTTCTTTGTGGGTTTTCTTTCTGGTCTATTGAGGACTTGACCAATAGCCCATGGAATGTGTCGGCTCTAATTGCCTGTGTGGATTGGCACAAGTCATGCCTCAAAATTGGAATGTTGTCACATATAACATAGTCCTGCAGAGGAATAAATGTGGCCTGGAAAATGTTTTATCCAAACATTCCTTAAAAGCAATTGTGTTCTGCCGTGGTAAGGGGCAGACAACCTCTACAGAACCAGCTGAGTGAATTGCCAGGATGCCGGAGTCTCAACACGTGTCAGGACTGCTACCTCCCCCGGCCCCTAAAAAAAAGCAGATTTCCTCTTCCCTCTAAGGACATCAGACAATGGCCAATTGCACTCGGGGATACTCAGCCCAGTCATAGCCAGGGCAGCTTTCCAAAAGAAGTGGGTAATTAGAGCACCGTGAAGACAGACAAGGCATCTATGGACCTGGGCTCGCTTTGGGGTGAGCCTCCTAATTGATCAGTGGCTGACACAGGTGTTGCCTGATGGGCAGGTAATAGCTGCCAGGCAAACGTCGCTGGAACAAGTTTGAAGAAAGCATGGAAGCTGTCTTCAGGGGGAGGTTTGCCACTAGGAAAGATGCCGTGAGCTCAGGATATAATGCGATTAGGGAGATGAAGAAAGAACTCTGAAATCTAGGGAGCATCTATTAGGTGCCAGGCACTGTGAGTTGGCATTTTTACCAATATTATCTGAGGACTCTGGGGTCAAGCACTCACAGTCTCTTGCAAGGTCTGTTTTCTTTAGAATTAAACTGTGGCAACCTGGTTCCTGCAAACCAATTAAGCGGTAAACATCGGGCCACGCAGACAAATCAGTTCTTTGCTTATTCACTCTATTTCCCTCTGCACCTGGCAGACAGGTGCTGGGGGATAAAAACAGATGCTGGAACCAAAAACTACCACGTAGTTGGGAAAACATTCATTTCCCATGTCATAAGCCCACATACTATTCCTCTGGCCTCAGAAATATAGCTCATTAAAGGCACCATAGGCAGATACCAAGCATTGTTGAAAAGAAAGAACTTCGTTATTTTGGCTACCTAAAACTTAATCCACAATTTGACCGACTTAAGTTTTTGAAAAATTAGCAAAATCGAGTTGCTCTTTTTGTCATGAGAGATTGAGTTGATTGGAGACTAGTCGCAACGCCAGCACTGTGTATCAGTTGGAGAGAGACAATCAAGAGCTGCCACCAGGGCAGGAGTCTCAACAAGAGAAACTCTCCAGAAAGTTCCCATAGAAAAACTCAGACCCACAGGAAATGTCTAGTTGAGATGATGGATCGCAGACCACCCCACTTGCCAAACTTCCATTTCAACGTCTTGCCGCCACCATCATGTAAAGAAACAATTCTCCTTTTCGTTCTGGGATACGTCTTTTTTGGGAAATGACAAACTATGGTCTTCTAAACATTTCATGTTTGATAGTTGACATTTTCCCAAGAGACCCAACCCTACCCTCACCGTGCAATGGAATGAAGATAAAGATGCTTCTTTTTTTAGAGAAGGACAACACTGGCTTTGGAGGGCTGGGGAGATATGCGAGCATCTCCTAGCAGGGAATGGGGCCGAAACAATCAAGAACCCCAGAGAAGTGAGTGTGAGTCTGTTACCACCTCACATTATTGATCCTTATCTTCAGACTGAGAGTCTTTCAAATATTTGCAGTGTCTGGAAACTATATCTCCCTGAAATGGTTCTGTTTTTATGAACACTTTTTCATAAATTGAATCTCCTTGGCCAGACAGTAATTGACAAATGCTGGCATTAGATGCTGCATCAAATTTGCCTGGAAGATTTTTTTTTTTTTTTGAACTATGAAATTCCCTTCCCTTTCCCCAAAATGATCTAATTCAGTAGGTCAGGGATGCATGTAGGAATCTTTCATTTTAAAAGCTCTCTGGGTACCTTGTATACCCTGGCTTGGGGCCCTGGAGGCAGGTGGAGCGCCTGTCCACAGGGGACTGTGAGAGTTTTGCTCTACCCCACAATTGTAGATTTTTCAAACTGTCTCACAAAGAGGACTGAATAACAGAGTTTGGTCTAATTGGTTCAAATCTTTCTCTATTATTGGCCAGAAATATCCTGCCATTAGCAGATTGGTAAAGCCTATTTTGCATAGAGTTTATTCTCCCTTGAATTTTCTCAGGAATAAGTAATCTTCTCTTCTGTACTTCTTAAATTGATATAGGTTGAATTGTGTTCCCCCAAAAAAAGATCTGTGAGAATCCTAATTCCCAGTATCTCAGAATGTGACCTTATTTGGAGATAAGGTCTTTCCAGAACTAATTAAGTTAAAATGAAGTCATTAGGATGGGCTCTAATCCAATATGACTGGTATCTTTATTAAAAGGAGAAATTTGGACACAGAGATAGACACGCTTGAGGAAAGATGATACGAAGAGACACAGGAAAAAGATGGCCGTCCATAAACCAAAGAGAGAGGCCTGCCTAGAGCAGATCCTTCCCTTAGAGCCCTCAGAATGAACCAACTCTGCCAACACTCTTTGATTTTGACTTTCTACCCTCCAGTGAGAGAATAAATTTATATTGTTAAGCCACTCAGTTTGTGGTGCTTTGTTACAGCAGCCTTAGGAAATGAGCACATAAACATCAGCCAATATTTGGTGACCCGGCCTCCATCTACCTTCTTAATAAACATAACGTTGTGTCGGTGTAACTCTGTTTTCCTCGTTTACGCAGGCTTGTGGAGAGGGTAACCCCCTTTTGCTACTCTACCATAGAAGCCAAGGGAGCCAGACTTGTCTTCTAAACCCCATGTTCTAGCAAAGGAATTGGCCCATGACCTAAGCTCAGCCAATCCGATGCTGTCTTCTGGGGCTTTCCATCTTGAGGGAGGGAAGCACAGACAGAGAGCACGAGGGAGCTCTGCAGCCTCTGTGGCATCAGTGGCTAGCTCAGCAGCACCTCCACTGGCTGTTCCTGCGATAGAAAGTTGGTTTCTCCTTCCTTCTTTCAGTCCTTCCAGAGCTTTCTTGGTCCCTGCTTATTCCCACGTCTGGTTTCCCTGAATTCTGTTTTGTTGTTGTTGTTGCTGTTTTTAGAGAAGAGTGGGGCAGAGGGGGAGGGAGAGAGAGATTCTCCAGCGAGGAACCCAACTAGGGGCTTGACCTCACAATCCTGAGATCATGACCTGAGTCAAAATCAAGAGTCAGACACTTCCAAATGAGCCACCAAAGTGCCCCCTGAATCTATAGTCAATCTTTTTTTGACCTACCAAAAAGCCAATTTCATATGGATCAACCTAATAAATCTGCCAAAGTCATTTTTCTGTTGTTTGTTGCTAAGGACCTCAATACACTTCAAATGCATCTTACATATACATTATCATAACCCACAAATACAATTTCCAGGTGCCCGTCTTCCCAGTACCACTATATTCCCAATACCCATAGAGTGCTTATCACATCATAGGTGTTCAATAAATATTTAATGATTTGACTTTCAGATTGTATTTTTGTTATTTATAGAGCTACCTCTTTCAGGAGGCTGTGAGAACCTTGTAGCCAGAGATTGTGAATTTATCTTCTCTGAATCTCCAGCAATTTATACAGTTCCTAGTTATATAAGACATTGCTGAATGACTGAACTCCCTAAAAAAAATATTTTTTAATAAGAAGGATCCATGAAAATCATCTAGTCAATTTTTTTTTTTTACTTACAGAGACTCTTAGTTGTACCCATAACTTAAAAGTCATGCAGCTAACTTCTTAATTTCAAAGGCAAAAATAGTAATTGTTACTGTTGTCATTGCTGTGTAACCAACCACCTTAACTGATGGTTTAAAATAGAAATAATTATATTTATTGCCTTTCATGGTTCTGGGTATTGACTGGGCTCAGCTGAGCAATATTTGCCTGAGGTTCTTTGTGCAAAAAAAAAAAGTCAGTAACTGTGACTGGAACCACCTGAAACGTTCTTCACTCACGTGTGTGACAGTTGACGTTGACAGTCAGCGAGGATCTCAGCTGAGGCTGTTGGCTGGAACACTTAAACATGATCTGTCCATGTGGTTTAGATTTCCTTATAGCATAGTAACCAGCTTCCAAGAACAAGTGCCTGAAGAGAACCAGATAAAAGCTATATTACTTTTTATGATCAAGCCTTGGTTATCATGTAGTAGCACCTCCATTACAGTCCTGAGCCCAGCCATATCCGAGGGGACAAGACCTGTACCCCACAAGGAATGGGAAGTGTACCCATTTCATAATGTAAAATGGGCATGTGGGATGGGATATATGGTGGAAGCCATCTTCAAAAAATACAATCCACCGGAGTCTACCAGCCCTCCCCAAATGCCACACACAGTCAAACCTTCCTTCAAAACATCCATGTCTTGTGCAGCCCGGGTGGCTCAGCAGTTTAGTGCTGCCTTCAGCCCAGGGCGTGATCCTGGAGACCCGGGATCAAGTCCCACATCAGGCTCTCTGCATGGAGCCAACTTATGTCTCTGCCTCTCTCTCTGCACCTCTCATGAATAAGTAAATAAAATCTTAAAAAATCACAACAACAAAACTTCCATGTCTCATTCCAGAAGCTTGAAGTCTAGGATTTTGTCATTTAAATGAGATCCAAATATAGATGAAGCTCAGGTGAAAATTCTTAGGTACATCATGCTGAGTACTGTTTCTTTTGATCTGAAGACCTGTGAGTTCAATGCCTACCGTAAGACAGGAAGAATGCTTTCTTTCCCCAAAGGCGCTAAACTTAGTTTTACAACTAAGTCGGAAAGGGATTGAAGACAGCTTGATTAGGGTGTGGAAGATGAGAAGAGGACCATGATCCCATAACCCTGGTCAGTTATGAGGAGCATCCATGTTCCCACTTTCCCAGACAGTAACCTCATGCGGCTGACATGGGACCCGAGCTGTAGAAAACAATGACTGAAGATGTTTGGAAGGATGGAATTAAGGCTGCAACAGAAAGTTTTATGAACTCATCGTGAATCAAGAAAAACAGGCAAGTTTCCAACCCCTCTGAAAATGGCCCAGAAATGGGAGAGTCAGCCAACCACAAGAGACAGGGGATTGGGATGTGGACAATGTAAAGCACGTCTTCCTGACAACAAGAAGGACACAGCGGGTCCTCTGACATCAGAAGCACGTAAAGCAAGCACAGAGGGTGTGCTGGGCCTGGGCCTGTTTGCTCTGAGATCCATTCCTCACTGTTGCCCTACCTTGTCCTCCCACATGGGGAAGCTCATCCTTACAGGCTGCATTTCTATGATTCCCATCTCACCTGGCTTCCTACTGAGTTTAGCCACGGAGATGCTGATAGGACATAGGGCAATAGGAAGAAAGTATCTCGGGAACTTCTATCCTACTTTGCCTCAGACAATATTTCCAGCAAAGGTTGTGTGCACCTCAAGGCTCCAGCCCCCAACAGAAAGGCCACTCTGATGCAACCCCTGAGCTAGTGTAGTAACACCACTCCCTCTCTTGTGCCTCCGGCTTAGGGGTGGTAGGTACCAGCTTCCTGCTGTTGCTCACCTTCGGGTTGCCTTAAAGTCCCCTCTGTGGTATCTCATCTATTATACCACTTGGGTAACCAGTTCTGTACACCAAATTTCTATCTCAAACACCAGTGGTTTTTATTTTCCTGTTTTGACCTTCTCTGATCTAGAAGGCCATGTCCAAGATCTGACAGGTTATGACACACTCCAGGGGTCAGTGAAAAGAGTATCACAGACCAAATATGTACCTCCTATAGGCCCCATAAGCCTCCACCAGGACCTGCATGCTCCTTAGGGAGCAGAGGGAAAGGAGGAGTGGGCAGAGAAAATCCAATACTGAGTAATTACCCAAAAGAAATAGCTTTTAAACTGAAGCAACACAGTTATCTTCACTTGGCAGGCTTCATTGTTCTGCTACCGGAACAAAATGGGAGGCTTCTAAGTTAAGTGGATTCTCTCATAGAAACATAAATTTCTTTCTTCGTGTCCTTCCTTCATACCTAGGCTTAAAATGAACATCTACTGTGTTAAGGATTTCATATTTGCCCTATATGCATTGGCAATGCTCGGAAGGGAGCGAAGCAGGGGCTGACATATTTGATCACTACTTGAGAAAGATCTTGCTGAACTGTGAAGAATGTCTTAATTTTTTTTTTTTTTGGAAATTTTATATATTTATTCATGAGAGACACAGAGAGAGGTGGAGACACAGGCAGAGGGAGAAACGGGCTCCCTGTGGGGAACCAGATGCGGCACTCGATCCCAGGACCCTGGGATTACGCCCTGGGCCAAAGGCAGATGCTCAACCACTGAGCCACCCAGGTGACCCTGAAGAATGTTTTAGAAGGAACCAGATAAGATACAGACAGATCTGTTTGTCTTCTTATAACAGCATATATTGACGGATCCAGAAGTGGCCTTTCTTGAGGATTTGAGCAATTTGGCCGTAGAGGAGGGCAACTGTATATACTCTCCAATAAATTGTTCCTATTAATAAAGATGACAACACAAGTCCGTTTCCTTCATTAATCCCCAAACAAATTTTTAAAGAATTTGAGGAAAATGCTATAAATATGAACCTGGAAAAGGAACCATTAAAGCCTACTTTCCCAGAGCCCGAAGACTTCCGAGCTCATGGGGAATGACACCATATTCCAAATGCAGTTGTCGTTAGAGCTTTTATAATAGACACAAATTAATGCATAATTTGCTCTACGAGACCCTCTAGTTGAAAGAAATTTTGGAAATATACTCACTTTTCCTACTGCGCAACTAGAAGGTCATTCTAGAAACTCATCGTTGTTATTCATACTATTATATAATTCTTCACTGCCTCATGAACCACTTGATAACTAAAAAATGTTGAAGTTTTTGTCGAGGTCACAGTTTCTCAGTTACAACAATATTCACTTTCTTCGGCCATATAATTCTTTCCTGAGGGAGGCCATCCTGTACATCGTAGGATATTTAGCTGCATCCTTGGCCTTTACTCACCAGATGCCAAGTAGAGCTTCCTGAATTGTAACAACCCAAAGCTTCTCCAGATCTTGTCAACTGTCCCAGGGACAAGGGGTCCAAAGTGCTCCTGGTTTGCAACCCCTGGAACTGGGATTAGATGGACAAGTTACTCAAGGGATAAAAATTAAAGCACACACTTGTAAGTCATAGTGATGATCTGTAGACGATGGCATGCTGGGCAACAAAACTAACTGCAGAACTAGTTAGTATTGGTTTTCAAGGATTATAGGTGGTGGAAATGAACATCAGAAGCCCTATTTGCTGGTCCTCCATTTGCAGCGATAACAGTGTTCCAGTCTTCCTTCATTATGAAAAGCTGCTTATCAGTTCTCTTGTGTGAATTCGCAGAGTTGGGTTATCTCACACAGGGGTTTATATTCCAGCTTCATCTCTGATTGGCAGATGAAAGGCTTTGTCCACTGACAGGCTCCGATGGATAAAGCATTTGGGGAAGTAGGGGCTCTTCCTTCGCTTACACCTATCAAATCAAGCCAAAGAAGTGGCTGCTGATTCTGCCTCTGTCAGAGATGGAAACCAAGTCTCAGTGCTGGCAACAGGGAAGCTGCAGTGTGAGAGCACATTCTAGAATCCTCTTGCAGGTTTTCACTGGAGTGAAATCCCTGCCCAAACAGAATTTGTTGAGGGCAGAGTTGACTGATTTGGCCTGTTCCGTTCACTTTTGTGTACCTGAAACCTAAAACAAGATCTGATGTATAGGATAAGCTCAGTAATTATTTGTCAAATGAATGGTGCTTCCTGTTCACCAGCACCAGTCATAGAAAAACACATGAGGGCAACCTACAAGTCAGAGAAAAAGATTACCGAGTACTTTATTGGATCACTCAATCCAATGCTTTTGTTTTATTAAAGAAGGACATACAGAGAACGCTGATTTCTTGGGGGTACCAGACAGTGCCTCAGCAGCAGAGTTGGGGCTATAGCTCTGTCTCAGGCCTTTCCCCAATTTAACAACCATTCATTAAATTTCCAGGAGCTAAATTGTGTACTAGGTGCTGGAACGCAAGATAAATAAAGACTGGTCCAAAAATAGAAAACACAGGATTGAGATGTCTCACTGTTCTGAGGGAGACCCCAGGGGGTAGGGGGCAGATGTGACCCTTCCCAAAACCCAGTGTAGCCAGACAGAGACAGAGAACAAAGAGCCACTTCTTCCAGTCACATCATTTATGCAAGCAGCAGGTTGGCTTTTAAAGACTCCTAGTGAAAGACAAGAACACGATGGGATTCCTCCTTTGAATCTTTTGCTTGAAGTGAAGCCCACTTGACCAATTTGTTCTGTATTTCTCACGACGTTTGTTTGGTTGCTTTGGTATTACCCACAGACATCAAGCTCTTGGACTGAATGTGAGCTGCACATGAAGCTGGTGCTCAGCGTCCCTCATTTCCCCTCCTTCCCCTTTACCATGTCCCCTCCTTCCTTCCTCTTCCAATCATGCCCGGAGGTGTTCACTGATACCACTCTCCAGATCCCTGATCGAGAGTAAATAAATCAAAATCGATCCTAGCACTTCTAGGTTACACCACTGACAATATTGAAATATATATATACACACACACACATACTTAGGGAAAAACCTATGGGAATAATTCCTCATTTTTGATGATCAGAAGCTGTAAAAAGTAAGCAGTATTCAGGGGGGTTGCCAGACCTCCCTGGGGCTCCACTGTGCCTACCATGGGAGCTTCCACATATCCACCTCTGTAGGAATCTGAACATAGCTAGTGGTTTCTCAGAACACCCGGATGTGAGCAATGGGAAGATGTACACCCATGGTGGTGTGAAATTTGATAGTTCACAAAATGAACAACCACCGCTTGACTTAAAGTTCTCAGTTTTCTGTACTGTTTAATTTAATTTTGTTTCAAATGGAGAAATTAGTGTTACACCCATATTTGAGGACAAGCCAAACTGCATGACTTCACATCGCCTTTAGAGCGGTATTGGATTACATAACTTCTTAGCTTGTTTGCTCCTAACATCCTGAGATTGAAAATTTTCTATATGATTCAGAATGAAGATTTGGGCCTGAAGAAAGGATTTCCATCTCTGGGGCTGGCCAGACCTTTATGATGTCACCTGAGTAACACATCTGTGTTCTTTCAGTTGGGTTGGCATCTGTAGGACAGAAAATCCTACTTTGGGGGAAAAGCCTGAGAAATTATATTGGGCCTTTTCATTTACCACTAATGTCTTGCTTTGCTCTTTAATTATGTCTGTTCTCTCGGGCTGACTGATTTCTCTAGTTTTGATCACACAGTACAGAGTCTCCCTCAGTACATTCTGTTCCTTTCACTAGGTCTCAGCCCAATTACAGGAACACACTCATCTCTTCTCCAAACAGCCATTACTTGCTGAAAGAAAGACACCAACTCAAAGTATTTCAGGGAAGTAAAGACACCATCAGGAAGGAACCTAAAGCAATCCTTTCATTTAAAGAAGGCTATTGAAAAGCATTTTTTAAATAATTTCAGGTAATAACTTCAAGAAGTTGCTCATGTCTACTGATACAATGATCAGATAGGTGTCTTAACAATTTCTCCAAACTTATACGGTCTAGTTTGATGTTTCAAAAGAGGCATAAAAATAACATTTTCTTTATTGTCTTTGAACTGGAATATTAGTGAAACTATGGGTCTTATTTCCCTTTGTTCAGCTTGCAAAATGCAGTTGCAGAGACAAGGGGAGGACAGAGAACAGAGCAACTGATTTAAACCGATTTAAAACCGATTTTTAGTAGATTAGCAATAAAGAGATGAAATCCAGTTGTAGCTAGAATTACAAGGTAACAGTCTTTGATAGAAACAAAAGCATGTGTTAGCTTAAAGCCCAGAGGCAGGTTTGCAGTGAAGCTCTTAAAATTTACGATGTCCTGGCTTTCCCCATTTTTATGAGCCCTTTCTAAGGCTCTGAATTTAATTTTGTATTTGTAATTTTGATTCCGTATATAACAAAAACGCAACTCCTCCCTTCTGTGAGTTTTCGGGACCCAAAGCTTGGACGCACCCATCTAAGGCCTCGAAACATAGGAAGTTCAGCACCACTTACTTAGTGAAAGAAAAGCAATTTCTTCTCAAGACCAGTAACTCAAATGAGCACAACAAATATTTTGATTTGTTTTCCCCCTTCAGCAGACTAGAAAATGTTGTCACAGGTGTATCGATGAAGATTTCTATGGACTGAAAACATTTAATACAATAGTCCAATGGTCCTAGAGGTGGGTTGTACTGTCCACTTCGTGGCTTTGCTGAGATGTAACCAATGATTTTATCAAGGGTTTTGTCAGTGGGGCGTGTATAATATTTGCATTTTCATGACCATATTAGTCGATCACTGTCAACTGTTAAGTTGAACCCTAATGAATTGCCAACTGCATCAAATCATACCTACAAAACCAGTTTCAGAGGGTTTGGCCTAATATTGTTCAACCGTACGTTAATTACAAACACAAAAGCTGGTCAAATAGCTTATGGCAATAGTTTAGCCTTAGTTTCTAAAGAGAGTTGCTTCCAAATCCTACGCTATCACTATCTAATCAATAGAACTTCCAGTATCTGGTTCTGCATGTAAAAACTTGGAAGTGGCCACTTCATCCTGACAACTCATATGAAGCTCAACAGACTGAAAAATCAGTAAGTTTTCTTGGATCCATCAGAGAGGAGAAAACTGCAGCCTCCAGAACTAGAGAAAGAGACAGGTCAAAGATACAGGCCATCGCTGCTTACAAGACTAGAGGCTCACAAGAAGGAACCATCGCTGGGGTAGGTACACCTGAACTCTGATTGGAGAATTGCAGAAGGCCCAGTGCAAACAACTCTGAGAGTTAAGAACTCTGGAGGGACCCAGTCACAGGGGCGCCCACCATATGATTAAGGTTTACCTGTCCGGGAGCTCTACCACATTCCTACGGTAAATACTGGAGAACAATTTTGCAGTACATCCAGGGGGAGCAAGGAGCCGTTTTGAAATATACCCAAGCACTCTGTTTTTAGCATGGTAGCCCCTCCTCCCGCCACCTCCCCACCTCAGGGGAAACTAACTAACCAAAGGCTAAGGAGTTGGAATATCAGAATCTAACTGACCCAGGGAAGGGAAATACCAACTCCAGCCCACTCTAGCCATGTTGTACCCCCTAACGGTGAATGGTGGTGGAGAAAAAAAACTGAGAAACTCTTGTGAAGTTCATCCTCCAGAGGCAGAGGCACACTAAGTTGGAGACCTCACCAAGAGATTATAGAATGTTTCCTCTCCCACCTCCACACTAAGCTAAGAAGGCCTAGTTATAGCAGTTTCTTTTACCCAGTATGAGTGGCAATCAAGAAAAAAATTACAAGGCATACTAAAAGGCAAAAACACAATCTGAAGAGACACACATGCATCAGAATCAGGCCCAGCAGGGATGTTGAAATTACCCAATTGGGAATTTAAAACGACTTTGATTGACACGCTAAGGGCTCTAAAGGATAAAGTAGACAGCATGCAAGAACAGATAGACGGACAGCATTAAGTAGAGAGATGGAAATCCTAAGAAAGAACCAAAAAGAAATGCTAGAAAAACAGAACATAAGGTAACAAGTGTGAGCCACATATATAATTTTAAATGTTATGGTGATTGCATTAAAAAAAGTAAAAAGAAACAAGTGAAATTAATTTTAATAATATACTTTATTTAATCCCATATATCCAAAATAGTATTATTTAGACATGTAATCAAGATCAAAATTAATGCGACATTTTACATTCTTTTTGGGGTACTATCTTTGAAATCTGATGTGTATTTTACACTTTGAATTTTATCTCAGTTCAGGTCAGACATATTTCAACTGCTTGAAAGCCACATATGCCTAGCAGCTAGTGTACTGGACAATGAAATTCTAGACCTTTCCCTTACAAATTGAGGGATCTTGGACACATGATTTACCATTCTGCATCTGCTCACTTCCCTGTAAAATGGGGTTATATATGAAAACCCTACATCATAAGGTAATACATGAGGTTAAATAGGTTAACAGAGAACAGTACCTGGTAAGTGCTCAGCAAACCACAGTTCTATTATCATCACCTTAGGAAGTGGGTCATTCAGCTAGCCACTTTGTCTCTTTCACTTGGATTTTAGTTGGTAGACATGAGCAAAGATTTACATGAACATTTCCCCCACTATCTTAAACAATCCCTGGTCAGGCATGTAACCAAAAGTTTAACGAACGGAATTACAGATTATTCTCAGAAATAACTGATGGCTTGATCCATTTATGAGATTAGCGTCTGGAGGGTTTACATATTCACTCTCAAGATGGGGAAGTATGGGCCCAGGTTACAGTCTGAATATAAACAGCTCATTGCAACAGAATTGCCAAGAAACCAAAAACAGAACAAGTTGAAAAATATGTTCAGACTATCATTTACTGATCATCAGCTATAAACCAAACACCGAGGGAAATACGTTTCATATGCAGATTCACTTGAACCACAAGGACACAACAGCAAACGTGCAAACCCCTGTAAAACAGGTAGTCTCAGCCTCATTTCAAAAATAATGAAATAAGGCTCGGAGTGGCTGACAAACTTGCCAAAGTTGGTATTAGGTGACTCTTCATTACCCCGACACCCTTCTTTTCTTACTCATCACATGAAGGTGATGCGGGCCGGGGTGATCGGCCTGGTACTGGCCACTCTGCAGAGGAGCAGGAAGTAATGTGTTGGAGGCCAACACTTCCTTTCTCTAGGAGTTGAGCATGGAAGATGAATCACAGATGATGGTAGATACGGGACCATTTTCGATTCCACCTAAACACTTGCGTTGATGGTTCGTTCCTATGTGAGGTTTAGACAATGGGCACAAACTGGTTTTTTCATCAGATAAAGCAAGCCAACCGGATCGAGCCACAACTACTTTTTTATTAGTTCCATTTATTAAGGGACTGGCAACTCACTTGCGAAGTCTGGTCTTGAAGGAAACGGCCAAAGTACTTTGCAGGAATAGGGGTTTTTTGGTGCAGTGGTCTGGGGAAGCAGAGAGAAGTAGCTGCTCCCAACACCAATCCCAAAGAGCACGTGGCTCTTGTTATATCTGGCTGGCTCAGCAACTATCCAAGTTATGGGGCTTCAGGGGATACTGTCTAGACCAGTTCTTTTGGCCCTGGGGTTGGCAGGACATAGAACCAGAAAGCCAAGGCATGGTTCAAACATCCCTCTGCATTTTTTCTGGTAGACAGTCAAGCTGGATGGAAACTAAATCTCAAACAATTACCAAATGGCAATAAACAAGAGAATAAAAAGACTGCACAGGGCTTTCTTTAGTCCTTGGTAGATACGTCCTGGCTCGTGAGCTCTAAGACATGACATTTCTGCAGGGAATATCCTTGAGAATAAGAGCACAACCTTAAAGACGTAGGACTTTTCCAGCTTGAGATGATTCTCATGGCAGGAGAGGTGTTCTCTAGTCTCAGTGAGAAATCCCGTGAGAGGAAAAACACATCAACGTACAATTGAAATAATTTATTTACCACTAGAGCACCACAAAACAGACATACATCATGTTTAAAATACAGCGTAATCAGTCATCAAAATACAAAACAGCTATTCTTATATTCCATTTTTTTTAAACCATGCCAACCATAAAATTGTACTGCTGCTTAACATAGAAACACCGCCGTCCCACCCCCCCGCCCGTACACTAACACCTTCCCATTCCCCCCCATTCCCACCCACCTCCCTCCCCACCCACGGCAATATTTACTTATGGGAAATAAAGACCCTATAGAACCCCCCAAACTGAAAAAAAAAAAAAAAGATTCAAGAGATCTTAAAATAGAGCATTTAAAACATCATCAGTGCATTCATGAGGAAAGACAAAATAATACAAAACAAAAACGTCATTCTATCTGAGAGGAAAATACCTGCAGAAATAAAAGTGATTTACATAGAATTAATAGAAAACGGAAGGTAAAATACCAACACACTCATTTCTGGGATTGGGTTACACCCAACACAAGGGTTGTTTACTCCCATGGCATCCCCCGCTCTCTTGCTTTTCCAGTTTTCAAACCTGCGAACCCAATCTGTCATTGAATTAATGGTCAGGAAATGTCAAACAAGAAGCACTGCTAGATCAAACCATTTCACTTGGATTCACACCTCACTGTGTAGCCCTTCAGGTGACACTGCAAATATTCCATTGTTTTACCTAGTAATTTTTATCTCAAAGCTGAGGAAGAGACAACCAGCAAACGGACATCTCCCACCAACCCTGACCAGTGGTTCCTTTCTCTGCAATGATACGGCAAATCATCCATTTATTAAAGCAAGGTAAATTCTAGCCTCAGATCTAGATACCTCTCATTCAGAGGGAAAAAAAAAAAAAAGAATTTTTTGATCATGGGAGTACTTGGCTTGTACCTCTACAACCGTCAAAGAACATCTATGAAAACCTTAACTTTAGTGAAATCAACTGAGTGACTTATGCTGACCGGGGCTTTTTTTTTTTTTTTCCCTTAAAAAAAAAATCAACCAAAATGTAAGTCTTTCCATGTCCCCCTGAACATCAAAAACCTGATTAAAAGAAAAGATGCTTCCTATGAACTGATCTCTAGTAAGAAAAGAATTCTGTGAACATACCGATTAAACCAAGTTGGAGAAAGCTTGTCTTCACTCAGCCACGAAGATTCTGAGTTTCAGTCAGATCCTTAGGCCTTTGCTAAAACTAAAATATTTTAACTCGCTTGTCTATACATCTATAATAGTCCCCAATTTTCCTAAAAATAGAAGACTGTTGACATCTGAACTGATTAGTATTGATGCTTGGAAGATAAAGGAAGACTATCGAAATCGACTCTATCCGTTTTATAAAAGAAAACTGAAAGGACTCAGGTAGCTTATGTCAGAATATTGGACGATGCACAAAGCACAAGTGTAGCAAATACTATAAAACACGTATTTGTAGTGCAAGTCAAACTATGGGGGCTTTACTCAAAAGTACTGGCCAGCTAAAGGAAACACACAGTTCTGAGTGATCATTATAAAGAGCCCCAATTTAAGTCCAATCTAAATCATAGTTGACGTTATTAGAGAACATTAAAAATATGGTAAAAATTTACACATCACATGTAAAGTCGTTAACGTTCTGATTTAATAGTTTGCAAAAGAGATCTGCAGATGTGTTTCCAATTATACTGGCTTCTATACCCATCTATCATAATATAGGCATGGTTACATATACCGAAACGTAGGAAAATCTAGAGCATAGCTGTACAGCAATACTTTAAGGTCCGAAGTCTGACCAGTACGTATCAAAACATTTCAACATTTCACTGGTTTACTAAACTGACAAAGAACCATTTACAATGAAAAAGAAAAAAAAAATCTTACAGACTTCTTCTGACTGAAAGTTTCCTTTATTAACAGGCTTTTCGGTTTTGAACCTTACAAGAAGCTTCCTTAGGCAGTTGGTACATAGCATGTGTTTTCAGGGTCTTTCTCTGAATGCAGACTTGCTTGGTCATGTAATAACTCGCCTGGGTTTTCATCCCGTTAACATGACCTCTTTTTTTCTGGCTCGTTTGAGTTCAAGTTCCTTAAGCCATCCATGAGTTCCTGGCAAAGTATTTGGTCTCCACTTTATACACCTGTTTTATTTTCCAAGGGCAATGAAATGTTCATTATATAGTAACACACAATAAATAACTCACTGTTAACTCTAAAGGTAAGAATGGGAAGGGTGCCTATTGCATAGCAATACAGAAAAATCAAGTGAGGCATGGGATAGGAACTGTATGTACAGCAACTCCACTTAATGGGATTTTCCTGTTTGTTGGTTTTTTTTTTCCTTTCACATAATTAACACTAACAAATTCTTCCAGTGTTTATTTTTTTCTTAAAAAAAAAAAAAAGGTTTTGCTTCTTGTCTCTCTCACTTACAGAGTAGGTGAAATGTAGAATAAAGCCTTCAATTTGTTTTGTTTCGTTTTGTTTCAGGTGCCAGTTTTAACAAACAGAACACAAACTTCCAAAGTGTTTGAACTAGTACCGCTTTTTTCAAAAAAAATTTTTTTAACACTGTTGAAGCAAGGCTCTCTTATGTTTTCTTGTTACAAACATTGTCATTGTTCTTGTCGCTGTCGTCCTCCTCCTCCTCCTCATCATCATCATCACCACGTGATTATCGTCTTGCTGCTTTTCCAAGAATCTTAGCTGCATTTGCAAGACTTTACGATCATATTCGAGAGCTGTTCAATCTTGGGTGTTTTGCCGATGTAGTAGAGAATGGTTAGCGGTTCTAAATCCTGGGACACGCAGCAAGGGGAGGCAGATGCTTCTGGATTTATGGTATTATATAAGCTGAGAACCTGAAAGGACACAGGAGGAGAAAGAGAAGATAGGAAAAGACAAAAAAAAAAAAGGAAAAGGAAAAGAAAAGAGGGGACAATTATTTTAAAAAGAACCATTACATATTGCCACAGTTTTATCTTATCAGTCACAGGGCTCAGTAGACAATTTAAACTACTTTTGGTTTACAGTTTCCTTCTCTAAACCCCCAATTATGGTCAACTTGGTATGTGTTCCTAGTAATCACTGAATTCATCATTTTCCTACAGAATCCTGTTCTCATGCATCATAAACAAATGATTTTGTAAAAGCTCGGATTGCACAAAATCACTCATTCAACAGATTTTACAGTTTTCCCAATAATCCTTTACTTTGATCACTGCTCTGCTGCACATACTTGCCAGGCCCTCGAAAAACCTGGTCCTCTTACTATTTGCTTTTGTGTCTACACTTCCTTGTAACCGAGTGTATATTTCCAATTCCGACCTAGATTAGAGTTCCCTTGAGCTCAGAGGCTCTGTGGACTTTATTTTGACCTCAGAGCCCTATTAAGACAAAATGAGACTCCTGTGCTCGGGTAAAGAAGCAAATACATAGAGAAGGAGGAGAATCAGATGCCTTATTAAAACTCCCGTCAGAGCTTTAATCTACCCTTCTGTATAGAAAAAGACACCTGTCTGCATGTGACACTTCTCTGTGCTGTCTTCGAGGGCCAATTTAATATCATCTACATTTTTATTTAAAAGAAAAAAGAGGGATCCCTGGGTGGCTCAGCAGTTTAGAGCCTGCCTTCTGCCCAGGGCGTGATCCTGGAGTCCCGGGATCGAGTCCCACGTCGGGCTCCCTGCATGGAGCCTGCTTCTCCCTCTGCCTGTGTCTCTGCCTCTCTCTCTCTCTCTCTCTCTCTCTCTCTGTGTCTCTCATGAATAAATGAATAAAATCTTTTTTAAAAAAGAAAAGAAAAAAAGAGGTACGCCTGGGTGGCTCAGCAGTTGAGCATCTGCCTTCGGCTCAGGGAGTGATCCCAGGGTCTGGGGATCGAGTCCCCTATAGGACTCCCTCAGGCTCCCTGTGAGGAGCCTGCTTCTTCTCCCTCTGCCTGTGTTTCTGCTTCTCCCTGTATCTCTCATGAACAAATAAATAAAATCTCTTAAAAAAAATTAAAAAGAAGAAAGAAGAAAAGAAAAAAAGAGGGACACCTGGGTGGCTCAGTGGTTGAACATCTGCCTTTGGCTCAGGGTGTGCTCCCGGGGTCTGGGGATCGAGTCCCCTATAGGACTCCCTGCAAGAAGCCTGCTTCTTCCTCTGTCTATGTCTCTGCCTCTCTGTGTGTGTGTCTCTCATGAATAAATATGTAAATAAAGAAATCATCTTTAAAAGAAAAAAAGATACAAGTCTTTTCATGTATTATGGTTTCCTAAATACAATCAAGAAGTAAGCAGCTAAAAGCTAATTAAGAATGACACTAAAAGTGAGCTCTATTTTTAATTACTCACTTTCTTACATTTTGCTTAAAACCATAATAGTAATAATAATCAACCCTCCATTAGATTTTACATGGTACATGGTAGTGTCTAAGCTGGAGGGCAGATAGCCAGTCCCACAGTGGAATGAAGAGAAAGTTCTATAGTTAGTCCTATACAGTTAACTCTGTCTTATAGCAAAGGCGTATGGGACTTGTACTAATGGGAGTATGTAGGTTCCCTGGTGATGATAAAGAGACAGTTCCAAGGATGCCATTAATGCATTAGTCAAACAGCAAGTGACCTTTTTCCTCGAGATTCCCTGCAGTTTTTTCAGCCTAAGACAGAAGATCTGTTCAGTGCCGCAACACTGACTACTCTATTAAGCTACCTCTGGCTTCTTGGGTAACTGTCCAAACCACATATTTGTGACCATGACAGTTCTTCTTCCTCTCTCCTTGAAAAACAAGCATGGTCTCAGCCTTCACACACTCCCTCTGTGTATCAGGGAGGGGAATTATATTTCTACTTGGCACTTGGGCCTTGCCCACATTATAGCTACTGTTGCCACAGCCCGGTTGAAACAGCCTGGCCAGAGAGCTCAGACAAAGGGACAGGCATGAGCAAGCTTTCCTCACATGGCCAAGCACATGGTCAGCCCGGAGTGCCAAAATCTACAGGGGAGTTGGGAAAACAGCTAAAGGGAGGAGAGTCCTATTTGTCAATTTAAAGTCTAGCATATGTAGGCATTTATAAATAAACAGATTTCATGTTCTACTAACACATGATTTTTCATATGAATTAAAGAGGAATTTTATAATGCAGATTGTCTAAAATAATTGATCACCCCTAAACTCTTGAATTGAGCCGAATGCATTATGTGATCCTTTTGGCAGCAGATTCATTTTCCTACCCTGCAGTGAAGGCAATTTTTCTAATGCCTCTTTAATAAGGAGATTTACAGAGGCATAACCCCAATGTGTAGCCACATTTCAGGAATTAAACTCAGTAAGACAGAGCAAACGGAGGCCTGGTTATAAAACAAGGAAGCCTGCATTCCAAGTTCTGGTTTGTCACCAACTGTTTGATCCTGGGCGAGTAATCTACACGATCTAGACCCCAATTTCTTTAAGGAAAGTGAAATGTTTGGACGAGATAATTTATGAAATCCTTTCCATCTCTAAAATCCTACGTTATGAGGTACCAGGAAAAAGCATTAGGAAAATTTCTATTATTACATAGAAAAAGTCTCTGCAGAGCTGGCTACTAACCCCTGGCATCCCATCTAGGATTTACCCTCTGAATTAGCTTTCTATCCTCACTGAAGTAACCTGACAAAATATATAGATTCCTGCGTACTTTGGGTATATTCAAAAAGAATTGGGGGTACTGATTTTCAAGTCATTTTCACTTTTATCATCCTTTTGCTCTTTATATCTACTCTTTTTTCATTGTTGTTTTCAAGATTCTTTCTAACATAAACATTCCTTTTTACTTATAAATTGATGCTTTGAGGTTTAGAGGAGTTAAATGACTTTTTAATTGCCACACACTAGTGGGTCACTATGTCAAAGCATCAGCTGAGGTCCTCAAAGTCTCTCCGCTATGACAGTCCTTGATGTAGATGATGACAGATCCTTTTTTTAGATGGGGACCTGGGTCCCTTCACACCCCAGCTGTACACAACACCAAGTGATTGATTCCAAAAGATTTTTTTCATAGCTACCAACTGCTTACAGCTATTGTGAATATAAAATAAGGGAAAAAATTAAACAACACTGTCCTCTGGTTGCTTACAACTTAATTGGGAAGGCAAAACCTACTCTTCAAACTGATCAGCGTTACTCGTGATTTCACCTACACCCTACATTCCTCCTCATCCAAAACAAGGATTTATCCAATACCCATTCATGTGTGATGATGAACAGGCACCCAGCTGACTGGAATTCACTGGACATATTACCAGCAGGTACACATTAGCAACCCCAAATAGAAAAGATGGAGCAAAATACTTACCCTACTGTGCTGAGTGTCTGAACTCCACAAATATGGGCATGCTCCAGCACAGAAGTTGGCATTGTACCCTTTAGGTTCATGTATCCATTTCCACCCAAGATCCCTCTTGAAATCAATGTAAAGTGGACGTAGACAGCAATTATCCTGCACATTTCTGTTAGAAGAAAGAGCAGGGGAGATTTTATAGCTGATTTCCCCCTACCCTTCATTCCAAGCCAGAAAAAATGACTCATTCACTCATTCAAACAGCATCCAACAAGCAAATATCATGGGCCAGGACCAAATGGCTTTACAGTCATCTCAAATGACTTTCATGATGGAGTGTCATGGTGACCTGCTGGACTACCTTCCCTTATGAATTCTATGCCCCGAGTCTCTTGGTTGTGACCTTGAAAGTCAAATCTTTCCCTTGAATGACTAGATACAAGCAGAGAGGCGTCTGAAGAGACCCATCTTCGTTTTCAGCCAACACTGGGCAGTTTTGCCAATCAGCCTCGACTGCCCTTCCAAATATAAAATGGGTGAAGTACAACAGCTATTTTCAAAGAACCATCCTCATTTTCCTTTGAGAATGAATCCTTTATTTCATCTCCTGTCCCTTGACCCAAGAATGAGCCAGAGATCAAGAAACATGGAGGCTTGCTTAGTGCAACATTAACCCTGGCGAGCAAAAAAAGCCATTTTACTCATGAATTCTTTGAGTGCTTTATCAGTGAGAACCCCTCACTGCCCCATAGCTCTCAAAATAAAGAAATAACCTTCCTCTTACGAGCCCTGATAAGAAACCACAGGAGAACATTCACACTCTCCCCACCATGAGCTCTTATAGGAGTGGGAAATAAATTTGTGTTGCCTTCGCTTCTCTCATACTCTGTAGATAACGACACAATAAATAGTATTCTTCTTCTATTTCTCTCATCTCCATGAAAAAAGGTATGGCCATGGGCCTACCATGGGGGGTGAGGGCTTCATGTGGACATTGAGTCTTTCCAATTAAGGATCCACCATCTTACCCCTCAAGTAAGCTTATATTTGCTCTGGGGAGCAAGAAGCTCATTTTCTTCTTCAGCCCCAAAGTGCTTCAGGGGGATTTGGGAAAAAAATTCAGCGGACTAATTTTCTGACTTCAGACTTGGTTCATTGCAAAAGGTTGCAGAATACAACATAGAAAAACTGTTTAAAGCCTCCGGGAAGAATGACATGAGGAGGTATGGTGGCTATCCTGTACTATACCGGGTCTTAAGCAATGAGTGGAGTTTAGGTGAATTTGTAAGAAAAGACAAAGGCAGTGTAAGAGTTAACAGACGTAATTACTTTGTTTTATTTTTATTTCCTTTACCTAAAACAATAGGCTGCATCCAAAGCACGCTTCTTCCGCCGGTTGGACTGTTGTGACTCAAGTCTGTAGGAGGGCAACAACATTAGCAGGAGATGTGGGGTCTTCCCACTGTTTTTTTTCCTAGTGGACTTTATAGTTTTCTGATCACCACTGGTATATGTGGAGGTGCCATCAATACCTTGAAAAAATGCATTTGGGTAACAAACATTTAGCTTTACCTTCATCAAATATAACCAGCCATTCCTTTTTCCTTTGCATATTGTCACAAATAGCCGCGATGACCTCACAACAGCATCATCAGCTGGCTACAGTCATTCCCCACAGAAATAGATCTGCCACAATGAGACAATTGCAGGTGACAATGAACACTTCTCACTGAGGCTCTTGTCAGGAGGCCGTTTGGTGTCCAAGGCAGGCCTTGTTGCTAATGAAGGTCACTACAGGAGAAGCCTTTGACCAGAGTCCAAGGGCAAACTGGGTAGTTTATTTTCGTCAACGCTCAGTTGAGGCTGTGTTCATCCCCCCAACGACTGAAGGCACAGCGGAAGAACATGCCTTGTCCCCCCCACCCCCGCCCCCCCGGTTCACTCTCCTCCTCAGACTACTACACTCAAAGACTTTCCTAATGAACACAGCCCGAGACCTACACTAAATTGCAGTGAATTAGGTTCAAGTGAAAGAGAAGTCATCCTTACCTAATGCTATTTGGGGAAGCTGTGAAGAAAGGGCTTTTTCATTTATTTTATGGCATCCTCAACACTTTCCTGATTCCATCTGAGATTTAGAAACTCGAGCTCTCCAAAGCATGCTCCAGAGACTGCCAGTTTAAGCATTTAATCTCCACACTCTAGAGAATCGTGGCTAGGTTAGAGACTGAAATAAATCTCTAGACCTCCGGGAGAATTTTTCCATGAGCAAGGGCCACTGTAGCCTTCTGCAAGTGGATGGAGGTCCCGGGTGGTGGTAGCTGAGGCAGGGGAAATAAGCTCCTGACGTGGTGGTGTGGGGTCAAGGAGGCACGAGCACACAGCAGACTTCCCTCTTATCTCTCATCATCCAAACCGGTTATCTAATAAGGGAAGTGACTCCAACCCTTGGTATCTCTTCATTCTCCTTGACCTTCGGCTCATCACCAACAGGTAAGCAAGAATAGGGAAAAACTAAAGCCTCTGTATGTCTTTATAGACTATTCTAAAAGTCTGATAAGGAGACCACTGGAAATACTGGGCACCAATTAGAAATGGTGGAGTGTTCTGATACATGTAAGGTGAGGTAAAGAGGCTGTGGTGTGAGGGGAAATATGGTTGTAGGCCTCTTGACATTGCACTTGGGACATTATCAATGGATCTCCTTGAGTGCATGCTATCTTCTTCTATATTAGCATAGCTGGAAACTTGCTTAAATGAAGAATAAAAGGCTTAACTGACTAATAGTTTGGAAAGTTGATGAATCAGTCAGCTAGTACTGCCAAGTCATCACTTGGCATGTAGCAGCATACAGAGGCTTGGTCCAATTCTTTCTGCCTTCATATATCTTTCTCAACCATATATTTAGCCAAACAATGAAAACTCCTCAGGCCTCACCAAACAATCCCATTCTCACATGCAAATGGACTTCATCCCCCATGAGATTATCAATACAGGCCCTTCCCTCCCCGACCTCGTAAGACCAAGTTTCAGTTACCTGCAAATCTTGCTTCTAGCTCTTCACTTTTATTGGGAATGATGTAATTATTAGATGGTACAAAGGTGCAGCAGGGACAGTGTAAACTTATTTTAAATCCCAGGTTTCTGTCTGGAAAACAGTAAGTCAAGGAGGTCATTTGGATGTGTGACAATACCCTTAAATCTGCAATCAACTTACAATAACGCGGGGTCACTGAGCATCTAGGGACGAGGACAGAGGGCGGCTGTAACCTTTATGGTGGAGCCATTCATGGACGGCGTCGGTCACGTCAAAGGAAAGCCATTCGCCTTCTGCTCTCGTCTTGACGACTTTGCTGTCAATGTAGCGCTGGGTTGGAGACGTTAAATCTTTGGATTTGAGAATCTGGGGAAGGAAGGAGAAAGGGAACAAGCTCACTTGGCATCCGGTCAGGATGACTAACCCAAAACCATTAACAGTATTCCAATTCATTATCTAAACCTAGCTCCACTCTGGTATACCCATGTTATTGTCATCTAACAGCATGGCTGTGTGCATAAAAGCATAACACCAGGCCATCTGCCATGAAAAATAGAGCTACTAAGTCAGCTGTGTGTTATGATAAAGGTGACAGGAACCATAAAGCCAAGTGTCTAAGAGAAAGTGACAGTAATTATTTTACTTTGCTGACATAAGCTTTGTAAGATTTCAGCCATAAATTCTATGCTATTAAGTTAATGGTTTTGTTGTTCTGCTTCTCCACTTTTTCAAATCTGGAGAGCTGGGAGCTGGGGAGGGACAGGAGGAGTAGGCCAGTTCAGAGGACCCATTCTCACCCTCTGAAGGCCCTGGGTTATAAATCTCCTTCTAATAAAGAGAAAAAGGTCCTAACCCGGGTTCCTAAATCCACCAACATTAATACATGTGGCACGCCTCAGCTTTTGAGGTAAGTCTCTAGCTGAGATTTTTACTCTCAATGTGACTTGTTATGATTTATGAAGATATTCCATATCCCACAGACGAAGAATGAATTTGGGCAGGAGCAGTCTGGCACAGTGTGTAGTGAGAGTCTGAAAGCAAATCAGCCTGAACACTGAGACTTTAGAAGGATTCATTTATTTCAAATATATAAAGACCAACTGTAGTATGTTCTTGGGTTTCTATAGGAAGTGCATGCTTTAGGTAGTTTTTAAAAATTCTGAGTGTCTTTAAATGATACTGTTTTATGAACCGGTCAAGCCAAGATCTCAAGTCTCCTGAGCTCTATCGAATCCCTACCAAACCCGTATCTTGCCTTCCCTCCGTACTGAGGGGCTTGTACTGCTCTTCCTGATGTCGAGTCTAACTATTCCGTTCTCATGTCATACATATGGGTTGGTCTCTCCAACAAGTTCGGAAGCTTCCCTGGGGCAGTGATCTTGTCTTCGATTTGATGCCATTCCCAAGCATGGCACTCACTTTAATCAGTGTCTATGAAATGACTATCTGAATATCTTGAAGATTTATGTGCTCTCCTTTAAACCTCGCAAAACAAAAATGCACAGCTTTCCTGCTGATTTTAAAATGCACTTTTCTTCCATGTGTGTACATGATTTGTTTCAGGTAATTTAGCAACAAATGCTTCCTAAAACATCTGGCATCATGGTCGGCTTTTTTCTGGATTATGTCAGTTTAGAAAGAGATTCCTCCAGTGGACCTTTGGGGGGCTCTCAGCGAATTTTAGACAAAACCTACTCTATAGTCTTACCCTCGAGGTTTAACAAACTCCACTAACTGGAGACAATCTAGAGGCAATCATGATTCCACCACAGGCAAGAGATGTTCTTTGTGAATTAAGGGAAGCAAGTAAACATGGCCCGAGGGCTGGGCATGCTGGGCTCTGGGTTTGGCACACATTATTTCATTTAATTTAATCCTCAAAACATTCCTATAAAGTAGATTAAGGAAACTGAGACTCAGGGAGGTTCAGTAACTCACGCAGTGCCTCATGGTGAACACGTATGGAGAGAGGATTCAAAGCAATCCTCTAATTTTCCCACTTCAGTGCTGGATTTTGAAGGCCAGAGAGTTACAGGAGTCAGATTTGAATCATAATTCATCCCTACCTTCTTCCAGATGACAAAAAACATTCAGTGACAGAAGCAAAGGTTTTTTAATAAGATAAAAATAAATGTTGGTACCAGATGGAAATAGAACAAGTCGATTAAACATAGTTAATGCTGACATAAACCTATAACTTTATTTTTTAAATTTTTTTGAGATGTTATTTATTTATTCATGAGAGACACAGAGAGAGAGGCAGAGACAGAGGCAGAGGGAGAAGCAGGCTCCGTGCAAAGAGCCCAATGTGGGACTCAATCCCAGGATTCCTGGATCATGCCCTGGGCTGAAGGCAGATGCTCAACCACTGAGCCACCCAGGCATCCCATAAACCTATAACTTTTAAGACACAGCTTAACAGCAGTCCAAACCTCTGTAAATCAAACCTTTCCTTGAAAACACTTCCAGTTGGGCAAATAAGATACCACGGATCCAATTCATAATAATGGGTATAATTAACCTAACCTAGGATAACCATGATAATACAATATGTGAGACGTTTTCAGGCATTTCCATCTGCTTTACTGCTTAAAAATTAGTAGCAAATCCAGAACTCATTTTTTTAATTTTAAATTTCCTCCCCTCGGTGGACCTCCTATAATGATGCATTATTTCATGATGCTTTTATATTGGCTTCACTCCTAACCAGTACAGTGTATGTCTTATTCATCTTTATATCCTTAACACTTAGACACAACATCTAGAACAAAACATTGCTTTCATTGTTGTATTAATACATATTTTGTACATATATAAATTGATACATAACACATCTTATCTAAGACATCTATCTCTGATACAAATCCCTGAAGACACAGAATTTTTTTTAAATGACATATTGACCAAATGGGCAGAAAACACACATACCAACAAATCTATGGACATTCTTCAGAACAAATGGGTAAATCTAGATGGTCTTGCTTTAAAAGCAGATTGAAAGGGAGCAAAAAGATTCTGAAAGTTTCTCTCTTAAATCTCATTTTCTAATAAGTGCTTCTTTGGTCCCAAAACACCAGTAGGTTCTGACAGTGGACAACTTCACATTCTCACATGACTGATAGGTCCTCTGTGTCTTTTCGCAAGTTCAAGAACAAGCCAATTGAAACCACCCAAGAATGACAGCCAGTTCTAGCTGAACAATTCTGAAACAGTGTGGTGGCTTTGGTCTTGTGGGTTTGCTGCCTCAGACTTTATGGCCAAGGACTTCTTAAACTCACTTGTTGCAATTGAACTCCTTTCTTACCAAGTCCTTAGTGGAAACAGGAAACAGCTGCCTTCCATCACTCATAGACTATCCCTCATACGCTTGGAGACTATTATTAAGTCCCCCTCAGCATGCCTGCTCTCTCTCTCTAAGCTAAATAAACCCTGTTCCGTTAGCCCATATTTAGAGGGGCAATTTCCCAAACCTTTAATCACTTGGGTCACTAACTAGGATGAATGATGCTATATTAAAGTACTCCTCCTACAGCTTCGTGGTGGTGTTTCAGAACTGGCTAGAAAGCCTTCTAATCATATCTCAGAGTCTGAAATCTTAACTTGAAAGGTATCTTCTTTTTAAGAATAGGCACAACCTCCCTATTCCCAGTTTATCTTCCATTCATTATCCACACAAAATTAAACTGGAAGGGAAGAAAATCAACCCACTGCTATTATTGATTAGGACTTTCCCGAAGTCAAGAGTTTACACAAAAATGATTAGATCAGTCAACTTCCCACTCCATTTCAGCCTTTGCCGTCATCTTTCTTCAGTCTCCCAACGAGTGTATTGGATGGGAACAGTTTTGAGTATCCAGCTGTTATATTTTTTCTAGAGCCAAAGTCACCACTAAATTCCTCTATACATTGTATCATGACAAAGATAGTTTAGTTGAACACTGGAAGCTCTCATACCTGGGTTTCATTTAACAGCCAGATTAACCATGATTCCCCATTTGTTCTGTAATATATATTGGCTTATGCTGGGGTTCATTGCTGGAAAGCAACTCTCTAGTATGTTCTGAGAACTTCTGGTCTTACCAGTTGAATTGTATGCTTAGCAAGTATCCATTGTATATGTTTCTAAACCTGTGTATGATAGTTGGACTTGATATCCAGGGGAATCAAATAATCTAGAAATGATGAAATGCAGGCCCAAAAGTAAAGAGAACTGTTGCTTCTGTGAAAATCAAGTTGAATGCTTTGGAAAGTCTTCAATACAGACAAGCTGCTTAAAAAAAAACATTTTTTTTAAAACAGTTTGGTACTTCCTCAAAAAGGTATACATAGAATTACCATTTGATTCAGCGATTCCATTCCTAGGTATATAACCAAAGGAACTGAAAGCAGGGACTCAAGAGATATTTGTGCCCCAATGTTCATAGCAACATTACAATAGCTGAAAAGTAAAAACACCTTAAGTGTTCATCAGTATATATATAAACACTATAAATAAAATGTACTATATACCCACAACAGACTATTATTTGGCCATAAAAACGAATGAAATTCTGACACATATAACAACATGGATGAATCCTGAAGATATTATGCTAAGTGAAATAAGCCAGACACAAAGGGACAAACATTACAGGATTTCACTTCCATGAGGCACCTAGAGTAGGCAAATTCATAGAGGGAGAAAGTAGAATAGAAGTTACCAGGGGTGGGAGGTAGGGAAAATGGCAAGTTACTATTTAATGGGTGCAGAATTTCTGTTTGGGGTGATGGGAAATTTCTGGAAATAATGAGTGCTAGTGGTTGTATGACATTGTGAATGTCCTTAACACCACTGAATCCAATGCTTTAAAAAGGGTTAACGGGCTACACTTACATATATTTTGCCACAACGAAATCTTTTCCTAATTTTAGATGTTAGAGAAACAGCTATAGAAGAAATAACAAAAGGAATAATATGATAGAAACCTAGAAGGATCCTGGGGTGCCTGGCTGGCTCAGTTGGTTAAGCGTACAACTCTTGATTTCAGCTCAGGTCATGATCTCAGGATCCGGAGATCGAGCCCCATGTCAGGCTCTATGCTCAGCGTGGAGTCTGCATGGGAGTCTCTCCCTCTCCCTTTCTCTCCCTCTTCCTATGCTCTTCCCTCCACTTGCTAAATAAATAAATAATAAATAAATAAATAAATAAAATGTCAAAACAAACAAAAAACAACCTTAGAAAGATCCTGCACACAGGTTGCTCAATAATTTGTCCTGAAACTTCTTTGTTCTTCAAAGAAATGAAAAACTAGAAATTGTAGATGGTGCATAATGGATATGTTTCATGCCAAAAATACAGCATGGATTGGCAATAGGCAGAGCCACAGTCAAAGAAAAATCCTTGGCCTTTTATAAAACACTCAGCATGTAAATTGTGTATGTGTTTGTGCGCATGTGTGTGTGTCTTTGTGTATATAAACGCATATTTATACACATATATGTTTTAAGTTAAAATACTTATTTCCCTCTCTCACTCATTCACTCCTGTTTCTATAATCCTCTGCTTTGACTTTTTTCTTTAAATAACAGACCAACAACTGTTTCTGATTGAATTAGAAAGGAGAGCTTCTAACATACTGAAAATGAAATTTAGCTGCCTCTCGCTTAGCTACCACCCACAGCGGTATGAATGTTACCTTCATTACATTATTGATATACACACATTATCTATAATACGTGCAAAATACCCACATACCGCCTTTGGCAAGGCTCTAAACTCTTCACTGAATTACAAAACTCCCTACACAAAAGGATCCATTCATCTCTCTGCCACTGGAAAGCAGCCAATCAGGAGTGGATCTAGGCAAAAGTCACTGATGTTACCCAATAGTTGGGGCCAAAAAAAAAAAAAAAGAAAGAAAGAAAGAAAGAAAGAAAGAAAGAAAGAAAGAAAGAAAGAAAGAAAGAAAGAAAGAAAGAAAGAAAGAAACAGAAAACTAGATGCAAAATTATAGCCAGAGGAAATCTTAGTCTTGAAGGAATAATGTTGTAAATCAACTCAGGATTTGCCTTAGACACCGAGGGTGATACCGATTCCTCTCCTATGAGCACTGCAAAGAGGTATAAGGAAGTATTAGGAATTCTATTTTACTTGGCATATTCAGGCATCAACGGACCTACAGGAAAACCAGGGGGCCATTTCAACCAGATTTCTATTGCAAAGGTAAATTTAACAATAAAGCTGTAGAGAAAAAAAAAACAAAAAAACAAAACACGACACTGGGTTAACTGGTTGTTGGTTTTAAATGCATTTAATGTTTTTAATGTACTTAACATTTAAATGCATTTAAATGTTTGTGGTTACAGGCACAGAGTGATTAGCAAATGCCGAATTAAGCATTTACTCTGCTGGCCCTGAGCACTCTCTTCTCAGAGGTGCCTGACCCCATATTCCTTAACTTCACTCTCAGGAAGCATCAGTGTTAGAGAGGCTCTAGAAGGCCATCTGCTCCAACCCATGCAGTTCATTCATTCAGATCTGTGTCTCCATCTGAAGACTTCTCTAGACAGTGGACTCACTACTTCTTGAGAAAGGCCCTCTCACTTCTGAATAATTTGTATGTTGTAATCCTTCTTTACCTTGGACTTAAAATCTCCATCAGTCTTACTCAACAGTCATATCACGGCTTCATATTCATACTATCATTTCTGTTTTTTCAAATATTTGCACATTTTCATGTGTTTTGGTCTTCGCAAAAACCCTGTAGGGTAGACATCAAGGCCCTCATCACCTACAGTCTGTAGCCAAAGGGAAAGAAGCCTGAAATACTTACCTGGGTGACCACAGCGCTGTAGGAAAGTCTGGACTAACCTCTTGCCCTCTTCATTCCGGTGGAGAGGGCTTCCCCCATAAAGTGTTTTGTTCTCTGGCACTAGAGAGAAAATTCTCTTTCTTTTTTCTATGTCAGGCCCCAATCATAGGAGGCAACTTCTCTTAACTGCTTCCTTCAGGACAAGGTCTGAAGTGCTTCACCACCCTTGTCAAGCCCCTTTCCGATGTTTCTCTTACAATGATGTCCTCACCACATTCAGATGCTGCCTCACAGAATGTGGAGAGTATTCCAGAATGTGCCACATGTGGAAACAAGGAGCTATGGCTTCCCTTGTTCTGGTCACTATTTTTAATGCAAACTATTTACTTTTTGGCAGCAGCCACATCACACCACTGAGTCATAGTAAACTTTTTATAAAATAAAACCTTTGTCCTGACAGAAACTGTGAAGTCAGATTTTCCATCCCAAATCCTTTCTGGAATGACATGGACTGAAGAGAAAGAGACGAAGGGAGGCAAAGAGGGAAGGGAAGGTTGGTTTATCTAGCCGTGTGGTTCTCTAACTGCAGTGTGCGTCAGAAACATCTGGAGGGCTTATTAAATACAACACAGATTGCTGAGCCCCAGCCCCCCAGCCTTTCTGGTCTAATAGGGATGAGATTGGGGCCCAAGAATTTACATATCTAACAGATTCCTAGGTGATGCACAAGCTGCTGATCGACTCTGAGAACCAACTCTCTCGTCTATATGCAATTTATTTTTGAACCCAAATGCAAATTACACATTATCTCTGTTAATTTTGAACTTCTTATTTGACCCTGACCTTGGGTTTTTAGCCTTTTGGGATCTCTCCGAATCATGTTTGCTGCTCAACATATATGCTATCCTTCTCAGCCAGATTGTACCAGCAACTGTGCCCTGTGCCAGGGTGTTGATAACTGTTAAATCACCCAGGGTCCAAACCGTAACCTGTTGCTGGATCCTTGGGTCCTTCTTTCCTTGTTGGCCCTGTTCCTTTCATCAGCACTCTGTGCTCTGTGATTATGTTGTATACAGCAGAAAAAAGTAGAACTTGACTAGTGTGAGGCATGAGGCCCGGTTGAGGCTAGGAGTCTCACCCATCTTCACCAACTGACAGTACAAGTCACTCAGGTTTCTTTGAAGAACCCCCTAGGGTTTGCCAAGTGCCTTTGGAAACCATTAATGTAGCAAAAAGTTGCATAGGCTCTGAAATCAGGCAAACATAAACTATCACTTACTGGATCTGTGATTTTCCTATTTATGAAATGCATTAATAAAACCCACTTTCTATGTTAAGAGAATAAAATAATGCACATGTAGGGAAAAGCATTTATCACGTGGCTGCTATTCAATAAACATGAGTTATTATCATAATTACGTTCCTTATCTGGTCAAAATCTTCCAGAGGCTTCTACTGTCTAGTGAATAAACTCCAGATTCCATAGTTTAGTATTTCAGACACAATTTGCCACCAATCTATCATCCTCAACTCACCTCTCATTCCTAGGAAACTAATCTAAATGCTACCCCTGAAACTTATATTCCATGTCCCACCTCTGCTTTCAGACAAGTATCCCTATCAGAATCCCTTCCCCACTCTCACAATTTTTATTTAAAAACAGAAACAAACTTAACAATAACAAAAAGCCTTCCCATCCTTCAGCCCAGCCTTTTCAGTGAAATGGTTGCTTTCACTCTGAAATCAGTTTTCTTGTCCCAGTCCCTCAGCAATACTGTGTTTGTCAAGCATCCGGCCCCTTCCTTGCACACAGTGGCCTCAGGGGTAATCCCCATGTGTGTAGATGTCCATTTCTCCCAAGGGAATAGCAAACTCCTAAAAAATAGAGGAAAACATAGACTTATCTACATCTCCATAATCCCTGTACTCTAGTCAGCTGACACATGGTCACTGATTTAATTTTAGAGATTTGACTCTCTGGGGTTGAAATCTTGCTAATATCAACATTTTCTCTCCTGTGAACAGACAACCAGAGCGCACTCGTGAAGGTGTTTTTTGGCTTATCTACCGGAGGAACTAGGAACTAGTGATTCTCCAGCATAGCACTTGTACTGACTGTGGAGGGGCCTTTTGCCCACATGACAAAAACCAAAACCGAAACCAACCTACGTGTTCTAAAATATTTAGTATGGTCAGCTCTTTGGTTTAGCCATTCATTCATTTGTTGGATAATTCCTGGGCATCTGCTACGTGTCTGACTCCTCATTTATTCATCTGTTCCAATTTATCTCATAGCTCACTTCCTCTGGTTTAGTTCAACGGATACTAAACACTTGTGAGCAAGGCATTGCCCTTCTGTCCAGGACAATAGGATGGCCCCTGTTCCTAAAAGAGTCCACGCTCTAGTAAGAGAACTCAGACTCTCAACAACGATGTAAAGCCCTGTGTTCACAAGGGCACAGTGAGGTCACTGAACTAGGGTTTCACCTGGAGCAAGGAGATAACAATCAACAGGGTGAAAAGGTAACTAGTACCATCTGAAAGGCTGGGGCAAGAGTACTGTGCAGTGTGAGAACACAGTCCAGATCACAGCAATGTGCTGGCTCATTACAAAAGAGAACACATAAATGGCTTCTTCCTTTCTCTGTGGGGCTCCTTTATCTGTCCTAAGCACCACAACCTTGAACTTAGAGTTTTCTCAGAAAGTGTGTTAGACTCCCAGGGGCTGCCTGAGCGAAGCACCACAAACTGGGTGGCTTAAAGGCAGAAATGTACTCTCTCGTCATTCTGGGGGCAAGAAGTCAGAAATCAAGGTGTTGGCTGGGTCATGCTTCCTGGGAAGCCTCCAGAGGGGGATCCTTCCTCGCCTCTCCCAGCATCTGGTGTTTTGCTGGCCATCTCTGGCATGCATTGGTTGGAAGCTACCTAACTGCAGTCTCTGCCTCTGTCTTCACACGGTCATCTTCTTATAAGGACACAGATCATACAGGATTAGGGGTCTTCCTTCTGATTTTATCTACAATAAATGACTCTATTTCCAGAAAAGGTCATATCCTGAGGTACTGGGGAATAGGACCTTAACATATCTTTTCTCGAGAGAACACAATTCAAACTATAACAATAGGTATTCATAGGTTACAGTGGGCTGAGTATGTTCTAAATGTCCTGACCATGAAGTCCTTCCAAGCAAAGAACGTTCTGGCTCTTTCTTATTCTTTCACAAAGTCTTTTCCACTGAATCTGCACAGTTCCTTCCTGGTAAATGCTTGTTGACTTACAGACATCATTAGAAAGACTCACACAATCAAGTGACAAATAAGCTTGAACGATCCATCTTTTATAGTGATCGACAAAAACTCTTTCTTGGAATTTTATGCACACACATCATAGAGATTATGTATGCGTGTGTGTGTGTGTGTGTTGTATGTATATGTGCACGCATATATATATCATATATATGTATATCTCAAGGAGGATGGAAAAAATGATCAGTGTAAACAACCCTCTACTGTATTTTACCCTTTCTGTTTAATATATTTCACTGTGGAAAGAAAATAAGAGAGAAAAAGCAAGAAAGGAATTTTCAGGTATCAGAAAGTAGGGGGCTTTACGGAGAATGAGAAGTAGGTGAAATGGCTTTTCTTCCCTCTGAGGCGTAAATGTACCCCTCTGTTCCTGCTGAATGCAGCCTCCGTGAACAACACTGGGTCACTTTAGGGGTGCTTAACAAACCAGCACACTGCCTGATTATCCTTCAGAAGTGGCTTAACAGACCCAATACTTATCTTGCTTCTCCCATCGCCCTGGCTTGTAATTGCCCTGGCTCCTTTGAAATCGCATCCCTCTAAGAGGCCACAGTAATGTATATCTCACGAGAGCTTCGAGAGGGCCTGCATAGTAGACTCCCATGGAGTACATATCAGCTTCAAAAGAAAGACACCCATAAAAATACAGTCTCTCTGGAGCTCAGATATCTACCTTATTATGTCACTATATTAAGACTTTCTCTTTAGAGTACAGAGTTCCTGTATTACACATATCCGTGTGCAATTATGATAAAGAATGGCATATATAGATCTTTAATGACCTTTATGGAAATGTCACCAGATATGTCTTCAAGCTAAGCGCGCGCACACACACACACACACAGAGGAAAGCCTTTCCTCTGTGATGAAAACACCTTATAATTCTCTATTGTTTCCTTCCATTTTTTTTTTTCATTCTCTACAGATGGGCCTTTATGCTGACTGCACATACGCATAAACCAGTAAATGCATTTCCACAGGTTTGAGGGATGAAGGAGTCCTTTGTGTGAACAACAAGTCTCTCAGATGTCACAGCTCAATAGCATTCATAAGACCATCACAGATAAATCACAGAGCAGAGAAAAAGAGTCAACTGCACAAAAGTCGCATCAGTACAGGCAAGAGGGAGATGTGTGTAGTACGACATTTGATGACAGCATTTGAAGGGAAACTAAGTCAAGACCTCAAGTTACGTCAGTCGTTGAGGCTGGACCACACAGCCGAGTATGATGGATTTTGGTAATTCCACTTGTTTCCTGCTATGGGAGGAAGGAGCCTCCCCAATAAGACTATAAGCCCTCTGGGGCCGGATCTTCTGATTTTCTTAATTGATCTTCCTTTCCAAGTCTACTCTGACTCGACACCAACACATACATACTTGAAAACCACACTTCCAACACCCTTTCCTACTTCCTGGCTACCAGTAACACATATGGCCCACATTACAATTTAAGTCCCTTCTTATATTCAGCTGAGAACTTGAATTTAGGGGGTGAGATTATAAAGCAATGAGTCAAAAAATAAAGTAATGAGCCTGGGTTTTCTGCAAACAGAGAGAGTTTACGGGTTACCTAAGAATATCAGTTTCATGAATCTCTTACGTAATTTTTTTTTCTTTTTTCTTTTTTTTTTTTTACTTACATCGTTATTATCCACTGAACCAGCACTAGTTTTGAATAAGTAACAAAAAAATGGGCAGATATATGTTTCTTTCTTTATCAATAGTTAGACATCATTAAAACTGATGTAGCAAAATTTCCAAACCCAAATAAATGAAGAGATTTCTCAAAAGAGTACCCCCGTGAATTACACACTTATTTCACAACATTTCCTTGTACTTGAATCTGATTTTGAAATGTTTCTTAAATTCACTGGAAAACATTTGTTGAACACTCACTACGCACCAGGCACCATTCCAGGAATTTGTCCCTAAGCGGTAGAGGTGAGACTATAAACCAGATAGAGGTGGAATGGAAGATCAAGTAGGCAAAATGATCGAGGGTGTGGAGGGGAAGTGTGCAGTGGAGAGTGGGGGTAGGAAATTTGGGAAGAGGGGCTCTGAGATGTTAGGGTGACCACGAAGGCCTCTCTAAGCGGGTGACATCCGAGGAAGCACGTAGGGGCATGAAGAGAGCAGGAAGGAGAACGTGGGAGGAGGGCACAGTAGCCACAGGCTTTAGGAGGAAGCGGATGCAGGTGTTTGAGGTGTAGCAAGGAGGCCAGTATGGGGGAGGCACCTGAGTGAGTGAAGTCAGGCTGGGGCGCTGGAGGGCTAGCGAGAAACAGGTCCAGACACAGTAAGGACTTTGGCTCCTAGGCGAAGTGAGGTGAGAAGCCATCCCAGGACTTTGAACAGGGGCATTTAGATCTGCCCAATATCTTAGCAGGACTCACTCTCACACACACTCTAAGGGGCCCAGGGGGCAACAGCCAGACCAGCCAGGAGGCCACCGCAAAAGCAAGAGGCAAAAACCACTGGGACGAGGGTAGTAGCAGTAGAGATGAGAAGCAGCTGGACTTCATATCTATCTTTTAAAAGCAGCTATCATGTAGGAAAATTAATTACTTTTCAATTTCCTCTTCACTAGAACTCTGGCAGTTTTTGAAAATTAACACTACCTTTCAGAAGCTCGGATTTGTTTTCCACTGAAGGATATTCCCAACTATGTATTGGTAGGTTCTGAACATGGTTCTAGAACAGAAGTTCCAAAAAAAAAAAAAAAAAAATTCTGAGCACTGTTGGTATCAAGAAATAAATCTACATCCTCCCTCGGAACAATTTTGGCCTACCTGGTGGAGGTTATAGTAGAGTTAGCGTACGTTAACAGTTTTTTAAAGTGGAGCCTTATTAAAATCAAGCGTATATCACGCTTATTTGTGTGGTGGGGAAGTGGGAAGAGGTAGTGACAGGAGCAGAGGATGAGGTAAAAAGACAGCAGTGGAGCCCTCGTCCGATCAGAGATGCCTGACAAAATCACAGAGTGGTTTTATAATCACAGGCCACCTCTAGGGGAAATATAAACCATGCTCTAGATGATAAGCAAAACCCTGACAATAGTGCACTCCTCGTGCATCCGACAGGCCAGACACTTCACGCGCATCCTCCTCCCAGTGACTCGCTAGACAAGAACCATTATCTCCATTTTATGATGAAAAACTGAGGCTCAGAGACATGAGTGATTTGTAAGGCCAAATAGCTGATAAATAAGGAGAGGTGGAAGATGAAGCCAGCCCTCTGCCCGGCCACCCTGCAAAGATTCTCTTCTTTCCTGCCTGGAGCTGCTCATCGGCAACTGAGTGAGATGGCCAGGAGCAGAATTGAGGTGAAAATAGTATTTCAGGAGGCTCTGAAGTGAACTCCTGGTTCAGCCACTGAAAACCTGACCCTGCAGCAATGGAGGTCGGGGAGGGGGAGGAGAGGGGTTCATTTCTAGGAGATTTTGAGCAGAGCATACATTAAAGAGACTGTTTCTTATAAAAGTTCAAACTCCATGCTTTGGAAATAATAATAATAATAATAATAATAATAATAATAATAATAGTAACCATTGAGTAGAACTACATTGTGCTAGGAGTTTCCATGCATTCTCTCTTTGCTTTACAAAGTCCTGGCCAAGTGGGTGTCTTTACCCACAGTTTACTGACGTGGAAATCGGCTCAGTGACGTGACTTCCTTAGACTCTCCAGGGGGGCAAGACCACAGCTTGAGCTCATCCTGGCCCCACTCCAGAGCCTGCGTTCTTCCTACTAGTGTGGGCAAGTGCTCTAGAGTATGGCCACTGGGGCCAGACTGCCTGGGTTCTAATTCTGCCTCTGCATGGCCTGGGCGTTACTTAATTCTCTGTGCCTCAGTCTCCTGGTTTGTAAGATGCAGCTAAGAAGCCACTTCATAGGGTTATTGTAAGGATTGAATGAATCAATCTACATAAAGCACTTAAAGCGGTCCCTAGCATCCTGTGCATACCGTGTGTTAGTGATAGTTACCGATATCGTTACACAATCGTATCACACAAAAAGAACATGGAATTATTAGTTACTGTTGAAGGACTATCAACATTTCTTTGAATACATTGGGGAAGGACTACTGTTCATACTACTTTTGGGGTCCCGTCTGCCCACAAGGGTAACAGACACTTGGTAACATCATCACTTAATGTAAATGATAACGATCCGACTTCCTTATGAGGCAAGCCTGTCATTTGATCAGTTTGAAAAAAAAACCTGAGATATTAATAGCCTTGTGCAAACAAAGTGTTTATTATATATACCTCATGGCTTTTTTTTTTTTTTTTTTTTTTTAAGGGGGTTACTATACGGTGTGTCTCCAATGTGGCGCCGGAGTCAGGATCAGCATTAAGGGGACTGTATGCTGTAAAATTCTGTACAACAGGAGCCCAGTATAATTTTTTTTTTCGGCACCACTTTTTGCAAGTCTAATTTAACAGACAGTTTTTTTGGCTGACCCCTTTTTATTTTACACACCCTTGGGCAACATGAGAAATGAAAACTGAACTGTGTGTGTGTGTGTGTGTGTGTGCATATGCACATGTGCACATGCATGTATTTGGGGTCCGGAAATGGCGGCAGTTTTTATTAACCCCATTTGTGTTGTGTTCTCTACGATGACGGGAACTTCACCCTTCATTTTGCAGCATTAGAGTCCCTTCAAAAGTAGGCTAGGCCATCAACCTTACAATGTTACAATTTTCACTGTAAAGCCTCGGGGGTGTGCAAAGTTTAAATCTGTTGCAGAGATTTTAGATAGATAGATAGATAGATAGATAGATAGATAGATAGATAATAGATAGATAGATAGATGATAGATAGATAGATAGATAGATAGATAGATAGATAATAGATAGAGAGAAAGATTCCTCTGAAACCCACTTGAGCTTATTTCATCTCAGCACATTTATCTTCTACTGACTAACAAGGACCCATCAGCAGATTATAGTCTCCCAAGCCCTCTGCCACCGACACAAGTGGCCTCATACCAGCACCATGCAAGAAGATAACATTTTCCTCCTGATGCTTTATGATGAATGAACCCATTACATCACATTATCTCCCAATGAGTTATTTTGCATGATTTTATTACTGGTCTGAAACTAATACATTAATCTTAAAAATAATCTGACAACTGACTTTGGCAGATAACTGTCTAGAGGGCTCTTTCTCTTAGAGGAATCAAAGACTTAGAAGCCAAAATCTAAGAGAGGACATGGAAGGAAGGGAACTAGTATATGCGGAGTGCCCACTCCCCATCTGGCAGCTGGAGACATTGTTTCATTTCACCCTTACAATAAACACCAGGCTAATCAGGAATTATTAAGAAAACTTGGTTCACAATGCTCATGCCATTGAACCCTCCACTATGTTGCTTCATAAACGGTGAACAGAGAGCAAAGATATGATCATCAAATCCCAGGATGTTACTACACACATTGAAACACAATACAAGTAGTGTTCCAGCATGATTAAAGAAAATGCTCTATATATTAATTAACCAAACCTGTTCCAATCTCAACCTGATTTACTCAGATATCCCTGCTATAAATATTATTGGGCTCAAAGGAATCTCTTGATTCAGACAGATGGCTCCACCCAAGGAGTCCAACCAAGATGCCAGGCTGCCCAAACCCCTCCAATTCTCACAACTCCCTTTCTGGAAGAAATGAATTCTGAGGCATTTCTCTGGATCCTCCAGCTTTTGCTTTAAAAGTACCTTGGGTGTATCTCTATTAGTAGAAAGACTGTACTTTTGAGACACAGTATCATATAACTGTTTTTGAGGCCATGAAATTTAGGGGTAACTTGTTATTCAGTGAATAGATTGTCAAAACAGTCACAAAGGTACAAGTCTTATTATCCTAGAGGTGGTAAAGTTTGAAATGAGTAGTTAGAATGAAAATAGTGAGTTAGTGAGAGGAAGCTAGAAATATCTGAAAGCTCCACGGTCCTCTGAAGTCAATAGAGCTAACATTAAGTATTGGTTGGAGGTCCCATGGGGCCATGAAGTGATGACGGCCCTTAAATAAGTTAATAATTTCCTGGAGCCTCAATTCTTCACTTGTAAAACTGGGAATTTACCCCAGTTCAAAATGGCAGGTGCCCTTGCTCATATTGGTGATATTTATTTTGAAGACTATCTCTCTTCTATATTTTCTCTGTCTCATAACTCTGGGCATGATTTTAATCATAAATATAGGAGCAAGTTAATCAAAGAAAGATGTGTTTAAATTTCCAAATGAGCTGAGAGCTATTTTAAATATTGCAGGTTCGAAGGCATTTCCAGAGCACCGGAGCTTTATCTGATCATATTCCAATAAAGGCTGTCTTTGACATGAAGCTTGAAAAACATGGTAAGGGTCATTCCCATGTGGAAAAAGTTCAGTTTTTATCCTTTTTTTCCCCTCTTCTTTCTCCTTGTCTATCAAAGGCCTTTATCTCTCTCATATTCCCTCCAATATTGGCGTGTATATTTGAAGTCCTACCATTATCATACCGGTATCTGCTATTTAGAGTCTATCAACATAACAGAAGTCAGAGAGAGGAGGACAGTAAGGCTTTATTTACCACCATTCATCAAAGTTCTGACAGACTATTCTGCAGAGAAAAGAGAGCAGTGAGAACTCAAGTTCCCTTGCCAAGCTAAATGTGACTTCCACGGAAGTTCGGGTGTCCTAATGTTCCAAGGCAAGGAGAATCAACAGATGGCCAGCCCTGGACAAAGACAAATTCTGAACTCACTCACAGAAAAGCTTTCTTAGGCCTTTCCAGCCTGTTCTTCTGGCTCTAGAAAGAGTACTTGTATACATTTTATGGGACAGAATGACCCCAAAACCCTGCCTGAAATGTGTCATTCCCAATGGAGAATGAAGAATGATCATACCCAAAGAAATGAGAGCCTTTTCACACCACATCTGTCAGTTCTCTCTCTCTCTCTCTCTCTTTTTCTCTAGGGAGAAGCAGAATCTATAGAAAGGGACTGTGGGCAGTCCTTATAAAAGCTCCTATAGGGCTTCCGTACTTGGGGGAGTGCCTGCACTCACACATGAACTTGCATGTGCACATACATATGTACACACATTCTCCCCCTGCTTAAAACCAATGCCCTGAGGAACTCTAATAAATTATCCATTCCACCATCTGAACTGCCTGAGAACCCATTCATAGTCATCCTACCGTTCTTCTAGGGAGCGGAATGTCAATTGCATGTCAAGCAATACAGTAATCAGAGGGCATCTAGAAACTTTGGATGCTCTGTTCTGAATAGTGGAGCTTTCCAAGTAGCTAAAGATCTCCCCATTTAAGCACCAAGTCTTTTTTTTTTTTTCCAAAGTAACACTTCAGCAATTTTGGACACATAAAACCCTCTGAAATTTTATTACATGTATTCAGTTTCCTGAATATAATTTAGCCTCACCTTCAGAACGCAAGGTCCTTATCATAAGTAACAATTTCTGTACTGGGGCTAGACCACCAAGTGTCTGCTGAGGCCAAGTGGAAAGTCAGAGAACAAGCCCAAAATGGGACTCCAAATAAAGACACCACAGCAGATGTCGGAAACCAGGTCAGATGCCTGAGCTCTAAGGCCTGGGTTAGCCATAAAGAAGGTAAGATTTAGAAAGGGTGTCCACAGTAAGCATTGCATTCATTCTGTGACCTGATTTTCCCAGCTAGCATCATCGAGGTAAGCGGGCAAAAATCTTGAGTCTAAAGCATCTGCTTCTGCACAGCGTCTAACTCCAGCCCTCCACTTCTAATTCAATGCTTCTAATTTCTTGTGGTCCTAGAGATGATCAACTTGGTCACAAGTGAATAAAGGGCCAAAGGTTGCTTTTCTGGTAACTCAGCTACATGTATGCCTTGCGTCTTCTGGTAGGGTGATCGGGGTCTCTGACTTACTTCCTAGTCATAGCTCAGGAGGGTAGACTGCTGCCCCATTGAGCTCCAGATAGATAAGGGGTCATTTCCTTCCTTACTTTCCTTCTAAAATCATCTCCTTCCAGCTTCCTCCTAGCTCACCCTATTCATACAATACGCTTCCATCTTGGGTTGTACCTTTTCCAACTGGGAACACCAATCTGTGCAGATCTTGCTGCTCATGATGGGACAGGTGGTGCAGCAGTAACCTCTGAGAAGGCACATATCCACTAACAAGTCACTAAGGAAGAAGTCACTGAGGTCTTCTAAATTACCAGCCTCAAGGGACACCTCCCTTCCCAGCATGGAGAGGACCTCTGAGACTAAGGCAAGTGATCAGTAATTCTGCTATCAGAGGCCACCCTCAGAGCACAGGGTCAGGGGCCCACGAATAACAGTGACTTAGCATCTCATGTTCTAGATCTGGCCTTCAATTTCTCAGACAACTGATATGGGGCCAGGGAAACATTCCATGATGCTACTATCCATACACAAAGTCACGTAAAAGCAATTTAATTTGAAAAAAGAAGAAAAAAGAGAACATGTGATCGTGTTTTTGTTTTTATTTTTTTAATGACCTTGAATTATATATCTAGCTACCTTTGATCTAGCTTCTTTTCCAGAGAACACAGTCTTTGCTTTCCCCCCAAATATCAATCCACCCTCTGGCTAGCCTAGTTTCTCTTATTTTTTCTTCTATGCTGGCTTATCCTGAGGCAAAGAGGAAGGAAAAGCACAGCACGTGAGGAGGAGCAAGCACTTGGGAGCCACAGCTGGATCTGTATGGCCACCCTGCCATTCCCTAGTTGTGTGACCCTGGCCCAGCGACTTACTTTGTCTTTGACTCAGCGTCTTTCTCTATGAAAAGGAGGACGAACACAGTAGTTGAAAGAATGCCTTCAATGGGTGAATGGGGTCAAAAGGTACAAACTTCCAGTTATAAGATAGATTAAGTCCTGGGGGTTTCATGTAAGCACAGTGACTGTAGCTAACAATGCGGTATTGTATCTTGGGAAGTTGCTAAGAGAGTACATCTTAGAAGTTCTCACCATGGGGGCAAAAAAAAAAAAAAAAAATGTGTAACTATGTGAAGTGATGCGTGATAACTGAACTCATTGTGGTAACCCTTTTGCAATACATGCGTACATCAAATCATTATATTGTACACCTTAAACTAATATCATGTCACATTGCAATTATATTTCAGTGAATTCTGGAAAAGAAAAGAATGCCTCATCATGCCAGTTTCACAGTATAGCTGTGAGTATTAATGGAGACACTACTTACAACACGCTTCACAAAGCCTCTGGGACCCAGGAAGCTGACCCTGACCCTATCCTAGGTGGTGACAGGAAGCAATGGCTGCCCTCGAGGTGCTCTCAGAACATGCATTGAGATTTGAGGTTCTCCAAGAAGGGGTTCTTGGGGATTCATTCTAATAGGTAAGAACTGTTTTGCACAAACACAGATGTAAACTAGCACCTGAAGACTCTTTTTTAGAACTTTGAAAACTTACTGTTTGCAATCTCATACACAACATTTATTTGCATAGTTAAGTCCCCATTCTCATAAGAAATACGAAGCAAATTCCCATCCAAATTATTGCGGTTTCCAAATGTTTAGAATCCAGAACGACTAGAAGTTTCTGCATACAGATGTCAATGCCTTTCTTTTCCTCAACAAGCCTCCTTTTTGGCATATAAGTCGTACACGCCTCCTCCTCTCACACGGTGGTTCCCTGGTCTATTCTGGACTCTTTCTAGTTTCCCTCCATACACTCTCCTTGGAGGGGCAAGCTTCTCCCAGTCTCCCCTGACCTCCAGTCTCTCCTGAGCACCATCTATTTGAGGCCCTCAACAGGTGCCATCAAGGCTGTGTTTTTTGCACAGGTTGCTCCTCTGCCAAGAATGACCATCCCTCATCCTGTTTTAACAGATACTTCTCAAGGTCCTGCTCAGATGTCTCCATCTGCTCTCTACACACACCATTCCTATGACACCACGACACACTTAAGTTATTCATGCACGGGTCTGCCTCCCTCCCCAGGCTCAGGGCTTTTAGAGCAGTGCTTCAAAATGCTTATGAATCACCCAAAGATTTTGTGAAAAATGTTGATTCTCTTTTACCTCCTATGTGTTCTGACTCAGTGAGTCTGGGATAGGGCTTGAGGTTCTGCATCTCCCATAGCTTCTAGATAATGATGATCTACTGCCCTGTAATCCACTTGGGAAGCTTTGAAGAAGCTTCTGAAATGTTAGTGACTTGGCACTTCAGCATCATCATCATCATCATCATCATCATCATCTTTTAACACAGCTGCCCAGCAAGTGTACTTTAGGGAGATGAAAGAAATGTCAGGGCTGCCCGGAATCATGCAGGGCGGGGACACGCGGGGAATTGGGGCGAGGGGGTGCTGGAGAAAGTGAGTAGAATCAGAAAAAGGAAAGGAGAGAGAATGAGGTTAGCAAAGAGGCAAGAGATAGCAAAGAGAGGAAGAAAAGGGAGTGAAAATAACAGGGAGAGAGAAGACAATCGGAAGGCCTCCGTTGTCTGACTTTCCAGATCAGAGGGTGGACTTTTGGACGCCATCCCTCCCAAGGGTGGGTACTCCAACAACTTATGTCACTGCAGAAATGTGCTCAGACCTTCACCAGTTCCTTCTAAACGTTGTCCTTTCCTGACTAATTAATGAACAAGTGGCCAGTGGCAGGGTAATAACAAATGAGAGCCTCTCTCATGACTGCAAAAGCACAGAATGGTTTGTATCAGCTCAGAATATCTACGATGGGCCGCAAGAATTTTCCCCTAAGACTTCAAACCGTCCACCCCAACAACCCACACAAAAGTTACCTGATACAGTTCGATCCGCTGTTCGGGCACTCTGGCTTTCGGGTTCTGTAAACGAAAGACTCTGAACTCTGCTTTCACCAAGTTGGATGCATTCTTCTCCATCGCCGAGACGTCAAATCGGACAATTCTGAAGTAGGGTCTGTAGAAAGTGGGCGGGATGGCATCTGTAAAGAGTTAGGGCAATCATTGAAAATGATAAAATCCATTGTTCTCTCACAAAGACCATGCAGCATGAGATAGTCTCAAGAAAACATAAGGGAAATATCTACAGAACGATTTAGTTTCCAAGGGCCAATTTAATACCATTAACAATTTAACCAGAGGGGGAAAAAAAAGTAAATAAACATGTGCATTTGGTTACAGGAGTAGCAGATTAATAGAGATTAACAAACCACTTCCAACTCCATCTGAGGGCATGTAGTTAACCCTATCCTTTGAAAGTTGACAGAGCAGTGGAAAATCCTAGACGGTTATGAATTGGAACAAGTTCGTGACAGTTGATGCCTGGAGAGAGCTGTCGGGCTTGCATACACTTTAATCAGATGTGCCAAGAAAATAGCTCCTAATGGCAAGCAGTTTGCCCATGTATTTTTTTTCCTTGAAGTTTTGGCATCTGGATGCTCTACTCTATCCAGGTTCATGCATTGCATCTTTTTTGGCTTCACTATTTTGCTTTTTCACACACATATGACCGAATACACCCTCCAGTTAAGTTAGGGTGAGAAAATTTGAATCGAAGAGAAGAATAAAAACCTATAGCCACATACGGGTTATATCAGGTCCAGTCTTAAAATTCTTCATTCAGGTTAATGTCCATTGGTGGGAGGGAATCCTGGCTAACGCAGAGAAAGAATCAGCCCCAATTCCTTCAGCTCTGAGCCATGTGAAACACAGAGAGGCAGAGAGTACACAGCAATTTCGAGTTCATGGGTTGCTCGAGGTTTGCTGTTGTTTTGCAGTAATTTGCCACCGCCTCTGAATAAGCAACTGAACTACGCCAACAAAACCAAAGCACGTCCTAATTCTAGCCCCACGCTTCATATACAGCACCCGTTCATTGAGCGTGTACACTGGGCAGGCCACTTGTCACAGATGCTTCTACAGTTCTCTTCCAAAATCTTCTGCAAACTTTCTCTCATTATTCTGGAATGCTCCATCCAAATCTGGTAGCTCCAGTACTCTCTACCCTCTTCTCAACTATGTAGCTTCATTACAACATAATCATTCACAGTTGTTTATGGCTTTTTACAAGTGTTTTTATTACTTCTGCATTATGTTTGTTTATTTTGTTTTCCCCCATGAAATTTTAAGAATCTTGAGGGCAGAGACCGTATTTGCCAGGTTTTCCTGCCCCCCACCCCCACATCCCTAGGACAGGGCCCTGCACACACGGAATTCACCAACTATCCGCTGTTTGCATAGTTGGTCATCAATGGGACTCTTGAAAGACTCAGGCATCTGGCTATTGGCAAGACTAGCTTCTTATTAAATAAACGAGCCATCTTGCCGATCTTAAAATAGAAATAAATACCTTTCGTGATTTCTTGGGAAATCCGTGCCCTGACGATTACACTGAAAAAAATGCTAGGAACACACCAACATTCGCTGATCTTAAGAGCTCAGCACTTTTTACCCTCAAAGGGGCTTTCACCCATCCCTCTCCCCGTGTCCTGTGACTCTCAGAAAGCCGCTTAGGGGGAAGCAGTGAATTCCAAGCCAAGCTCTGCTCCATGACTGCTTCACAAGCGACTGTGTGAATGGAAGCTTTGTAGCTCCTGAGCCAGGAGTCTCCGAAACAAACAAACAAACAAAATAAAAACCCCAAAAATCTAAAGCATCCAGGTGTCAGAGAAAAGGAAGTATTCATGCAGACGCAGCGATGGCCCAATGCACTACTACTGTGGATTAGTCGGTGGACAGTTTTTGGGCAAACATTCGTCCAAGTGGCCAGGTTTTTGGAGCCCCCTGGCATTGCAATTCGAAAAAGTCGCTGCTGGGAAGAAATCTGTCTTTCCCTCCTCCGGAACATGCCCACCCCAGGTGATTGGACAAGCTGGTACTGGCCTGACCAGCTCAGCTGAAAACAGGCCAGATGCCCAGGCAGAGAAGCTGGGGCAAAGCTGGAGCCAGGATCTGGCTTTCTACACCCTCTAGTTTGGCCAGAACCTTCCACAGGCCTAGTGGCTGCATTCCTCTTCACATGGCCTCCCCATTAAGACAGCAGAAGCTTCAAACATGCTTTGAAAGAGCATCCTGAAAGAGCAAAGCTAACTCAGTGCGCTTCCTGCCATGAGGACGAGTAAACATCTCTCTCGTGTTTTCCCCTCGTCATTCGGCGGAACCCCCACACAGGCCAGTTCTACTTCCCCGAACACCCATCTTTCACACCCACCCGCCCCAATCTTATCCTTCCATCAAGTTTGTAAATAAGTGCTCTTGAGATTTATTTTTATTCTCCTTTGTGTTTATTAAACTTCGAACAATTTTTTTTTCCCCTTTCTGGTCTTCTGCCCAAACTCACTCTTTCTTTTTATGGCTGCTTCGGACCATGAGGTCAATTTTGTTTCTTCTTCTTCTAAGCAAATCGTCCAATGATCCTGTCCTAGGCTTTTGAGCTTTGAAGGGGCGTTTGCAAATATTTACAGGAGTAGCCTGATGGTTAAGTGCAGCTGTCCTGCTCTGCTCCCTATACGCTGGCGCGCAGCCCTTCTCCCTCTGGCTATTAGAACCCGGGCCGCTATTTCTATTTCCATGCCCCATAATACAAATCTGCCTTTTTGGGGGGGGCAGGTCTTGCTTTATAAGCAGAAGGAGTTAATGCACGAGGGGAAATGACCACTGAGCAGCCCCCACCAGCAACTCCGCTTTGGTCTCGTAAGCACAGTGAACGGAGTAGGCCAGGAGGAAGCAGCAGCCTCCCCCACGCCCTGGCTCGAGCACACGAGAGCAGGAGATCCCTTGATAAAGACTGTTGACCAAAGAACTGACTACCACTTCCAAAGGCCCCTTGCAGCTGTCCCCTGTTGTCATCTGCTATGGGTCACCAGCCCCCTGCCTGGCTGAGGAACTTGAGTGACTTGGCAGATGTTTCTGCATTTGGGGGGAAAAAAAAAAAAAAAAAGAGTCACAGCAACTTGCTCTGGCCTGGGCTGTGACCCTACCCTTACCTCATAAAAGCTTTTGGATGCACAGTGTAGGGAGAAGCGACAGCGGCCCATCTACACCCAGCCAGGGACACAGCAGGCTCACTCCCGGGGCTCAGGGCGCCCGAGAGGCAGGGTAGGTATTTAATGGCTTGTGCAGCCCTGATCCACCCACCTAGCCTTGAAGGGATGGAGCTTTTTCCTCTACCTTCTCCAAGAACTCATTTCCCCCGTTGGAATGGGAGTTCTCCCTGAAGTCCTCTGTAATTCTAATCCCAGTTCCTCTTCCATCGCCAGGTGGTCAGGTACTTGTGCTTGACCTTTGCCAACTTACCCACACTCACATCCTGGTTGGCTCTTTCCTCTCAATTTCTGACCCATTTTTTTTTTTTTTTTTTTGGTTCAATCAAATCGATTTTCCTGCCGCCCTTTGGATCAGACCACCAGGCTGATTCTGCTCCTCCTCCCATGCTCGTTCCCGTGGGCCTGCCTCTCAGGGAAAATGTTGCACATGGGAGATTCCAGAATGACATCAAGTGAGTGGTGTTCCCCTCTCTTCGACCCTGGCCACACATCCCTGCTGAATCAAATTTGGGGGAATGGTCAGGGGAAAAACAAATGAGGAAATCTAAGTAGTTATCAATTTACAAAGTAACAGCGTACAGAAAGCCTAATCATGGCACTTAATCACAAGCTACTTTTTCAAGCCTTGTACCCTGACTGCTTATCTACTCCAGTAATTTATTAGTAGCTCATTATATATTGTCTTCTCCCTAAGGAGACACCTCAAGGTCAGGAACCTTTACTTAAAGTTCTTTGGTTCTCCACAGCCCAGGGCTTCATGGACATGTGACCAGTGCAGTTACACAGAGTCCCCAGGCTCTGAAAAGCCTCATACGTGAGTTTAAGGATCTATGGTCACCGTCTTGAAATCCTTAATGATTTCATCTTTGAGTTTAGGCTTTAGAAGGGAAGTCCGAGGGGACAAATGGAACCAGGGCAGGGGGCATAAAGCCTTGGCTCATGTGTTATTCCATCTCTCAGGACCTGCGAGCCTCCCTAAGAGTGGTCCTCGGGCCCCTTGCCCTTCACCCTCTGGTGCCCCCAGCCTCACCTAGGGGAGTCTGGGTCAGGCAGGGCAGGGTGGCAGCGTTGCAACGCATTCAGAGGGCAACTCTTGCCCACTCCTGATCCAGGTACCAAGCCCACTGCAGAGTTTGCAATCCTAGGGGTCAGAGTGGCAGCGCTGTGGGAAGGGAGATGCATCAATCTGGTGGCTGGAGGCTGGGGGAACCCAGCAGCACCGTCCCAGGGTAGAGGGCAGGGCCCCGGTGGCTGTGAGTCTGCTCCCACCCTGGGGGTGTCCCCGTACCCAAGCGAGCACGACGTCAAAGAGCCCACGAAAACACCGCAACAGGTCAAAAGAGAGGAGAGAGAAGGAGATCACGGAACAAAGGAAAAAGTTTTAAGGTTTAGAATCTTCCACAGGATATTTTCCCTGCTTTTTGAACGAGAGGCCCCACATTTTCATTTTGAAAAGCATCCTGCACATTTTACAGCTAGCCCCGCCACGGTGAAATGTAGACATAGGATCCTAATGCGACCTGGGACCTTCCAAGCCATCTGAATTTTAATCCCAAATCATCCGGGGCTAGCTATATGGCAACAGGGACGTTTCTTGGCTTTTCTGAGTCGGTTTTTCCATCTATACAAGGATTGCAATCGTGCCCTATACACTGTGCATTGAATCACGTGGTCAGGACTGCGCAGGGAGCACTGAACTGGCACTAACTTCCCCTCAGAAAGGTCCCTTCCTGTCCCCTCTCCCATTCTGCAGCAAAGCTGCCCAGGGATCCTCAGGCCTCCCTTGAATATCCGCAGGGAGAGAAGACTCTCCTACCGCCTGACTAACTTCATTAGAAGAGAAGGGGGCAGCTGGTGGCTCAGTGGTTGAGCATCTGCCTTTGGCTCAGGTCATGACCCCGGGGTCCCAGGATCAAGTCCCGCATTGGGCTCCCCATGGGGAGCCTGCTTCTCCTTCTGCCTGTGTCTCTGCCTCTCTGTGTCTCTCAGGAATAAAGAAAACTTTAAAAAGAGAGAGAGAGAGGAGAAGGAGCAGAGGCAGCTAAGCATACTGGGGCAGTTCATAAATGGCTCAACCTAGTAGCCACCAAGTTCTCTGAGACCCCCCTCCCGTCCGCCTTCAGGACTCTGCCTCAGAAAGGGGCCAAGGTTCCTCCTTGCACCAGCCTTCTCTGCATCCAGCCATCCTATCTCCCACTAGGATGCTCATTGCAGAGCCACTTGCATAAAAGGCTGCAAAAAACAAAACCCGAGGGCAAGTCTCAGGACATGACCAGTATGTGAGGAGCTCTGACAGAGAATGTGGGTTTGGGGCCTGAGAGAAATACCCCCGAGGATGCTCAGAGCTCAGCCTTGAGGAAGGCAGCGCTTCACTTGGCCATCTGCTGTGTCATTTCCCACTGGGTCTGTCTTCTTGCCTGAGGCACTCGCCACTCACCTGGGCCTTAAATACAAGTGAGTGTCCCTCCCTGGGGAGAGGTTGCAGAGGCTTCCAGAGCAGCCCAGGCTCCTGGTCATTAGCGGATGTCTGGCCCCTCCATAGCAGGGGTTCTCAAAGGCACAGACGGGCGCCAGGGAGGGTGGTCTGCATTCTCTCTAACGCCTCAGGTGACTCTCATGTTCCCTAAAGCTTAGGAACCACTGAAACAAAGGATAGAAGAAAAGAAATCCACAAAGACAGACAAAGGAGCACCTATGATAGACTTTTTAATTTTATTTAATTAATTTTATGTATTTATTTTGAAAGCACTGATCATCTTCAAACATACTAATTTTATTTATTTATTTTGAAAGCACTGATCATCTTCAAACATACTACTAAAATTGAAAATACTGATTATTTAAGTCTCTATTTATTTTTTATTGTCCATCTCCTGCTGCTAGAATATGAATTCCATAGAGGGATCTTTGTTATGTTCAATGAAGTAAGTATCCAAAGTATCTAGGAAAATATGTAGAGCATCATAGTAATTCAATAAATATATTATTTCAAATGATTTTTTTTAAATGACAAAGGAGTGTCTAAACCTTTTTTATTTTTAAGAAAGTTATTTATTGGGACCATCTAAACTTTTGATCAGCATTACACGCAGAAAAAAAAGAGTAGGACAGAGAAAAGATGAAACTGCAGCATCACGAGACTCTGAGGCTCCTTTTTTTTTTTTTATTAAAGATGTTATTTATTTATTCATGAGAGACACACACACACACAGAGGCAGAGACACAGGCAGAGGGAGAAGCAGGCTCCCTGCAGGGATCCCAATGCGGAACTCAATCCCAGGTCTCCAGGATCATGCCCTGGGCCAAAGATGCTCAACTGCTGAACCACCCACGCATCCCGAGACTCTGAGGCTCTTATAATGGAAAAATAAAATTCCCCCATGATTTGCACTAATTGTCTACCTTGACTACACATTTCCAACTAAAGAACTTTGAAAACATGAATGCCTGGGTCCCAGCCCCAGAGACTGTTTAATTAATTGGATTGAGAATTGACTTTTATAAGCTCCAGAGCTGATTCTCCAGCAGAGACAGAACAGAGAGCCCAACCCCTTAAAAAAGGAACTGACAACACTTAGCTTGAAGAAAGGACAACTTAGAGACACCAGAAGACTCCAAATATTTCAGAGGTTTGCATATGGGAAGTCCTTACTTTCCAAAAGGGCCAGAGTCATATTTTTGGCTCAATGCATGAAAAGTTTTTCTAACAATTTAGAAGTTTTTTGTTTTTTGTTTTTTGTTTTTTTTTTTTCTTAAATGCACTGTCCTTTGGGAGCACTCCCCTCACTGGAAAAATTTGCATAGTTTCGAGATGATAAGATGCTATGGGATGTCCTGAATCTGGGGGCAGGTTGAACTAGGTGGCCATTCAGCTCACTTGCAGCTCATCATTCTCATTTTAAGCATTCTCCATTCATAAAACTTCCCCAAAATGGTTTTCTCCCCTAAACCCCACATTAGATGTCTGTCACTCACTACCTGCGTGGGAACTGCCTGGGGGGAGCTCATTACTACGCTCGTTACCTGGCTCCATCCCAGACCCACTGGGTGAATCTCAGATGATTCTGTTTTACTCAGGTCTGATAGCGTCTGCCCTAGACTCTGGTCCAACCACAACAAAGCTGGCCAGGCTTCCCTTCCCGTTACTTAGCGTCATGAACTAGCCAGGGATGAATAAAATATGTCCATCCACCACCCACACCCTAAAAAAGAATGGCCTGGTGTCACCGCAGCCTCAGAACTCTACTTCATCACTCCCTCCCATTTTGTGGGAGGACCCACTAGCCTCACATACTTCATTTCTGCTCAGACGGAGGGTGCTTTTCATCCCCATTTCACAGATAAAGATTGAGAGCAAGGACAGTGAACTAGCTCTTGGCTAAGATCAAGGCAAGCCGGGCCCTTCAATCAAAAGCTCTGGCTTTTCGTTATGATGCCTGCCTTCTGCACAAAGATGCCCCTTGAACACAAGGCACGAATGCTACCCCAGGCACTGGGGCACTGGGGCACTGGGGCAAAACCCACAAGAAGAAGTGGTTCCTTCTCAACTTCTCAGATTGACCTTGCCTGAAAGCTCTAGAAAGTTCGATACAAGATCAAGTATTTTCACTGACACTCCTGGAAAGAATGGTCCTAATCTGGAGATCTGGGGGCTTGCTCAGTGTGAATGCTTCCCCATGAGACGCACTTTGCCAACATCAGTATATCGTCCAGCACCCGACGGCCTCCCATACGGATGTGCCCAGTGGCCCTCGGCCCCCGTGGCATCTACTGGCTCCTACCCCACGCTCCTCCAATCAACAGAGCTAACTTCTCATCTCCCTTTCCAGAAATGACCACTTTTCCTGCATCTGTGCCATAATCGGCATGGACTTCTGACATGCCTAAATGAGTGTAGCAGCCCCTCATTCCTGACATCCCCAGCTTTGAGGGAAGTAGTTTGGGGTTCATTAGACATCCCCCAGAGTGCGGCAAGACAAGCAACCCACTGAATGGTTGGAGGGCAATAAACTAGCTTCTATTTGTGTGTGCAGACACACAGCCAGCAAGAAACCAAGACAATTGTGTTTTGGGGTTTTCTGAAATTTGTCTTGGCACACCGGCTATGGATTTTATTTCACTACCACATCCCAAACACTGCTGACATTCAAGTCACAGCAATTTAACACAAAATGACTGAGAAATAAACAGCGCATCAGCAGTGGTTTCTGATTTTCTCTCCGGCCATCCCTCCTATTAAATGTAACACAGCACCAGAGCATCTGCCATTTAAAGGGGGAGGGGGGACATCCCCGAGTCGGGGACAGTGTCGAACTTGACATGCTGTTGGCATCTGCGAGGCTAATTGTGTCAGCATCAGCTTATGTGACTTGGCCTTCATCTCGCTGCTATTTGAGACTGTGCATACTGTCAGCATGAGTGTCTGGGCCCCTTCCCGCGCAGGGCAAACGCAGTAAAATAACAGTGGTGCCGGCCCATGGCAGTTGGCTTTCTTGAACTGTGACAGACACGGGGTTTCTAGTGTCTGCTCCCAAGTTTCCATTGGGCTCATAAAAACCCCACCTACATGGAAATACCTATTCTGTTTCCATTCCTCTTACGTTTCTCCCTCATCGGGCTCAGGGCTGTGTCGGCGAAGTGTGTAGGCCTTGCTGGGTTTTCGCAGCAAAATCTGTGCTTGTGGGGCAGGCCAAGCACGGCTGCTGAGAAGCTAGTGGCTAACTGAGAAAAAGTCACAGACAGTGAGTGTGGCGAGGGCCACACTCGAAACACTCCTCTGTGGGCAGGTGTCCCGTGAATGTGGCATCTCCCTTGCCAATGGCCTCCCATGGCTGGGACTTCTCTAGAAGGGGTGCAGATGCTCTTCTCAGCCACTGTCTCATTCTTTAAAGCACCTAAAGCTCTCTTGGTTTGGGTTTCTCTCTCTCTCTCTCTCTCTCTCTCTCTCTCTCTCTCTCCTGCCCCTTTCTCCCTCTCTCCCTCTCTTTCTCTTTCCCCATTCTTATCTTCCCTCCATCCTTTGCCGGATTTTCTTGCTCTGCTCTTAGCTCCCTTCTCTTCAATTTCTTCTTCATTCTGTCTATGATACCTAATGGGGCAAAACAGTCATGATTTGGGCCCACTAACGGCATTTAAAGAGGCCAGAGACCCCACAACATAGTAATCCGCACAATTATCCCAGGATTCAGCAATGCCTCCCAACAAGGTCAGTAGGGAAGAAAAAAAAAAAAAAAAGGGCAGTATGTGCTGACTTTCCTGACAAATTAAACTTGGAAACTTAGGATGTCATCCTTAATCCCCTAATGGATTAGAAGCGCCCTTCACTTTCCATCTCTTTTTACAGACTGAGGAACCGGGGAGTAAAGTCTTCCCAGGATTACACCAAACATTGGCAAAATAAGGCTTAAAATGCACACAATCTTAGACATTCTTGCTCATCCCAGCAGAGAGCATTCTTATTCCCAAACTTCAACAATCCGCCTTTCCAGAAACTACTGCACTTTCCCTGCAGCTCTAGAATGACTGGCGTGGATTTTTGACACGCTTACTGGGCGGAGTGGCTCTTTACTAGGCTGAAAAGCTTCCTTCTAATCTTTCTAAAGTTATGGCCGTGATGCATATAATGGCCAATGCGTGTCTGGTGCCGTGAGCTTCTCCCAGTTTGCTGTAAGCTTCTTGCTTGTGGCCTGACTTCTTTGCCAGGCAATTGCCTAAGTACTTTGAGGCACTGTGCTGAGCTGCTGTTGCTCTGCCCTAGAGCTAAGCTAACAGGCGGCGGGGCACACACCCTGCTAGGATTGCAGGCTATTTACCAACTTAACCAAGTGGCAGGGGCTATTATTACTCACGTATTAAATTCATGACTTGGGAGTGAGTACATACGAGGTGGAATAGATGGTCCGGATTATCCACTTTGAGAGAAGGAAAGCAAACGCAGCCAGCGTTCCGTCTCTCTGAAACTCTACGTTGCACTTAGGACTGAGAGCACATCCAGGCATTGCCTGGCACCTACCAGGCGCTCTCTCAGGGCTGTTGGCATCGAATTCCTGTGACTGCAGTTTTCTCTACAACAAGAGGAGACCAGACTGTCTCTCCCAGAACTCCTCAGCGACAGAGAACTCCAAAATCAGGTGGACGGCCTCCTGCAGTCTCTGATAGCTCCAGCTGCACAAAAAGCTCTTCCCTGAGGTCAGCCTACTCACAGCTCTTCCCACTGGATCTAGCTCTGCAACACAGGGGGACTTACTCTCTGCTTGACCCCCCCTCAGAAATTTTGAGACCGGTTCTGATATCTCACCACCCCTATTTCTGTCCTAAGCAAACACCTTCACTTCCTTCCATGATTTTTCATGAAAGCCTCTAACTTTCATGGACGTTATCCTCTTTGCTCCAATCTTAAACTCAGATCCTCAGGTCTGCACATAATTCTCAAGGCCGAAGAGAGTAGTAGCACCGTCACCTCCCTTACTGCGGGACTTAGACTTTCATTAATACATCCCAACAGTAATTCTTGCTCTCTCCTCTTTCACCTTCGCACTCCTATCTTCTATGTCTTTTGAGTGCATAATAAATTTCAAGTCTTCGGTCTTTCTCATACAAACTATTTTACAGATGCTACTATCTTGTGTCTCATACCCTGAGGCTTTTTTTTTTTTTAGGCACACATTTCAACCCCTACTCAAATGCCTCTACTTATTTGACTTCATTCCTCATTTCAGATACATACAGATGGATTTAAAATCTGATTTGGTAAGCCAGCGCATTCATCTGTTGAATGATATAGCAGAGGACGAACTCTTACAATCAGAAGGCCACTTAGTACATATTTCACTCAATCTCCTAGACTCACAGATCACGAACGAAGTTTCTAAAATTTGTCTGGGTGAATGCAGACCTGAATCCATAGGACAACCTCCTCCTGAGAGCCGTTTCCACCGCGGCAGGCAGCACCACATGCCGCTCATGTCAGGGTGGACAGCCAAGTCTACGGCCAACAGGACAAGGTCGAGGAAGGTTCCGGAACCCACCTCACCCCAGAATGCCTATTCTCTGTGAATCAACACTCTGAGATTTGTCTCCCATGTACATTTGCTAGGAAAGCTGCATGGAAGATCTGAATTGTTCTTTGTGCTGAAAGCCAGCCCTGAATCTCAAATACAAAGATGGTAGGGAGCGCGAAGTGCTTTGAAGGCTTTGTTAGTTGTCAGATGTTCTTATTAGCATTTCAGTAGATGGTCATTCAGTACCTTGCAAAGAACATTCGAGTTTCAGAGGATGGTGCTTTCCTGGGGTTGGTAGATGTATTCAGAAAGGGTGTGTACTCTTCCCCCGTCCTGTTTGTTCTGGCAACACAGCTATGGTCAATTAAGATATGGGACCATACAGGAATTATAGGAATCCAGATTAACTGCGGTGTGAACGTGTTCTGGAACGGAGCCGCGGGTGTTAGGCTTGTTTTAAGAAATCATGTTCAGTTGGGTGCTAAGCAACTTTCGTTCAAGGTGGGGTCACCACTTGTGAGCGGAGAACAAAAACCATCTTTAAAGTTGAGACTCTCCATGGCCAGAACCAGACCACAGCTGAGTCCTTTAAAATGCTCAAAAGGTTATTTTTACTTAAGTATCTGAGAGCAAGCCCGACGGCTTAGCATCCATCCCATGATTTGGGTGTAGAGAGGCTATAAAATGTGTGAAATTTCATCTGCTCTTAGGGACACCGGGATAGAAAACCAACAGGACAACAGCAGCTGGGACACCCAAAGAGTGAGTCCAACCTGCCCCACTTTCTTGTAAACCCCCCCAAAGACAGAGGGTGCTGCTATTTTGAGGACAGACATGGAATTCTTGAGAAAAAAAAAAAAAAAAGAGAGATTCTCCTCTTAAGGAAAGTTGGAGCTCAGTCTTACAGCTCTCTCTGTTTTTTTCTCGGACACCCTCAGAAGTCTTTCTGACAAGGGGTCAACACACAGGTGGTTTCTGAAGCCTTGTCTGCCCTATTTTCTGACAGGCCAGCGTGCAGACGACACAGGACAGATGCTTTAACTCAGATCCAGGCAGTGGGTCTCCTCCACTTCCTCAAAAGCATTTGCTACTAAGTCCCCTTTAAAGAAGAGCTCTTTGAATAAAGCCCTTGCTTCTTAAATGTATTAGGATAAAAGCACACAGAAGTCCCAGAGAACCAGAGTGGTAAACACGCAGGTACATAAGCAGGATAAAATATGCAACAGGCGAAGGCAAAGAGATGGGGATTCATACAGAGGCAGCAGCAGAGGGCTTCTATGCACACACCCTAGGATACCCTCAAGTCAGCAGAACAACGTGTGCCACGTTAAGGTGAGTGAATTACGCCTTTTTTAGATGCCTATTTATTGCCATTTTGCACCGATTTCATTGGACTGGTTTTTTTTAATTGAAATATAATTGACATAGGATATTCTATTAGTTTCAGCTGTTTCGTTACACCATTTTAAAAGGCTCGACAACATATCTGAAAGGCTTCCCTGTGTCCGAAAAGAAAACAGCCACTTCCATAATCTCACCTGAGTAGATTAATCTAGCTTCTGTGCGTACAAGTAAGAAAGGTCGCCAGCGAAGAACACACACATTGCACAGCAGAGCACCCATGGGATCCTGGGATACATTCAGAGCCAGAGGAGTTTGGACAAGGGAAACTTGGCAGTTCTCGTCAAGGGCTGCTAAACACCTAGGGAGTGAGCTGGGAGTGAGCCATGTCGTTGTAGCTCTGTAGCCCTAGGTCAGGGTTGGGGAGAGACAGGAAGAGGTCCGCATGCGTGTCTCCCCAAGGAGCTCGTGGTGAGTTCCCTTTTAGACCTTCCTGACCAGGATCCACAAGGGACCAGCACTGGGAGCATCAGCACTGGGAGGACTGGTGCTGGGAGGATGGGCGACGGCGAGGACAGACACTAAGAGGACGGAGGCTGGGAAGATGGGTGCTGGGAGGACGGATGCTGGGAGGACGAGCACTGAAAGGAAGGACACTGGGAGGATGGGTGCCAGGAGAACAGGCGCCTGGGAGGAAGAGCACTGGGAACACAGACACTGGGAAGAATGGTACTGGGAGGACGGGTACTATAAGGAAGGGTGCTGGGAGGATGGACACTGTGAAGATGGATGCTGGGAGGAAGGATGCTAGAGGAAGGGCACTGGGAGGAAGGGCGCTGGGAAGATGGGTACTGGGGGGAAGGATGCTGCAAGGATGGGTGCCCAGACAGGCACTGGGAGCACAGACACTGGGAGCACGAACACTGGGAGGATGGACATGGGAGCACAGACACTGGGAGGAATGGACGCTGGGAGCATGAACATTGGGAACACAGACCCTGAGAGGAATGGCACTGGGAGTATGGATACTGGGAGGATGGGCGCTGGGAGCACAGACCCTGAGGGGAATGGCACTGGGAGCACGGACACTGGGAGTATCGGTGCTGAGACGAATGGCATTGGGAGCACAGACCCTGGGAGGGTGGGTGCTGGGAGCACAGACACTGGGAGCACAAACACTGGGGGGATGGACATTGGGAGCATAGACACTAGGAGGATGGGTGCTGGGAGGAATGGCACTAGGAGCATAGACACTGGGACAAATGGCACTGGGAGCACGGACACTGGGAGGAATGGCACTGGGAGCACGGACACTGGGAGCACAGGCGCTGGGGGGACAGGCTCCGTACCGAGGGAAGGGCCTCTGTAACTTTGACCAGCACCGGGGCTAAGTCGGCTGGCTTCCCACCCCTGTGTCCCAGCTGCAGCCCCAGGACAAGCCCTCCCAGCCTGTAACAGGTGCTCAGCATGACAAAGCAGAAGGACACGAACTCTTCTCTCCAAAAGCAAAGTCACTGATGACCATGACCGCTAATCACACCTGCACGGACCTGGTGTTCCACGACACACTTTCACGTATTCCCTCATCGGAGCCGGTAACTGATAAACACGGTAACATCGTCCCCGTCATAGTGTTGAGGAAACCACAACCGAGAGGCCAAATGGTTTTCTGTAAAGGTTCTCTGGGCTTCTTGGAGCTAATCTAATGCTCATCCCCTGACACCAGGGATACTAAGGAGAGGGGACGGCAGGCTGAGAGGACTGACCCTGAGACCTCGGTGACGCTCCGACTTGGGGAGATACGGCAACACTGAATTAGCCACGCGGACCTCTCAGCTGCTCTGATGCTTGGGTGACAGGTTTCTCTTCATTGTTCTTTCGAACAGCTATTTCCAGCGCCAGCTATTCCAAGGGCCACAATAACTTCCAATCACGTCACCTCTCCCATTTCATCTTTTTTTTATTGTTCCTTCCCTCCCTCTATGCCCACTTCCATTCCTAAGCATCCCCTCCTCTCTCTAAACCTCCAACCAGTGAGGTCTGCACAATAACTTTCAGTCACCTCAAAGAAACAACGTCAGAAACGCCTTCCTCCAAAAAGCACAGTGGCCCGAGGGTGACAGTACAGAAAAGGGGCCAAGATGGAGAAAGGGACTGACTGACGGCCATTTCAGGCAGCCACCTCGGGGACCATGATCGACCACAACCTCTGTAACTGGCACTTTAGGAATGACCTGGAAATGAGAGAGAGAGAAGCAGGGAGAGAGCCAGGCTCTCCAGTCTCAGGAGGAGACAGACCATGTCTTTAGAACCCTCAGCTTTCTTCTGTGGTAGGGGAGGGAGACACTGGACCACAGGCGCTGCCTCGGTGGGCCTAACAAAGATGCAGAGGCCATGGTGGCCGTAGGCCTATTCGATGACAAAGTCATTCTGCAGTGTTCAACGAGAGTCCACAGTTGCCTGGGAGTTTCCGGCGCTTTCAAATTGTCCCTCTGGATGTGGAGAACCCGCTGTAGCCGTGGCCTCTCTTCCCCCCAACATGGCCTCACCGACGTCACTCTGCTCCGACAGGCAATCCGTGCAGCCCAAACACGGATGGACCTTTACAAACCCCTTTGCTTTTGTTGTTGTTGTCGTTGTTGTTGTTGTTGAAACCAACTGACCCTACATTATGCTTTCATTGTAGGAAGGAAGTTGGTTGGGGGGTGAGGGTGCTCGAAGAGGCAAACATGCTCCAGCGCTCTACGGTAATTACGCCCACGTCTAATCCCACACCCACTGCTCTACGGGTGTACTGAGTCCTCTAACTATAGATTCTAATCTTGCAGAAGACACAGATGCATGGTTCTGCTCGGTGGACCTTCCAGAAGTGAGTCTGAAGAGGACGGCAGCGCTTTCCCCGCAGACCTCCTACGGTGGCGCATCAGTAACCAGGCCTCAGTTCCCTCGCGTCTAAGACAACACTGGGCTTGGGCTCCACGTGTCTATCTAAGGCTGGGAGACTCCCCGCCTCCCGCTGACGTTCAGGTAAGAAAGCACAGACTCTGCGATAGCTTGGCATGCCTTTCTAGCATATTAGGTTCCATTCTTTTTTTTTTTTTTAATTTACCATATTTCAAAATATTTTATTTGAATTCAATTTAGTCACATAGTGCTTTAGTGCTTTATTTATTTCGGGGGTAGAATTTAGTGATTCATCTGTTACCTGTAACACCCACTGCTCATCCCATCACAGGCCCTCCTTAGTACCCCTCACCCGGTTACCCCATCCGCCACCCAGCCCCTCCAGCGATCCCCACCTTGTTCCCTATACTTAGGGGTCTCTTATGGTGTGTCTCCCCCTCTGATTTTATTGTTCCTTCCCTCTCTCTATGCCCACTTCCATTCCTAAGCATCCCCTCCTCTCTCTAAACCTCCAACCAGAGAAGTCTGCACAATAACTTTCAGTCACCTCAAAGAAACAACTTCATAACGTGTGTTGCTTTCTAGACTGTGACCCCAACCTACCTTGCCCACTTCACGGGCACCCTGTCATCCCCCCTCCCTCCCTCCCCTGCCACAGTGGACTCTGCCCTAAGCGCACCCTGTTATTTCCAAACTTGCCAGGCACCACCACACCACCACATCCATGCCCCTGCCACATCTGGCAAAATTCTTCTTATCCTGGAAGGTCCAACATTAGTGCTTCCTCTTTTTGGAAGACTTTCCAGCTCTTTCAGAACACAACTGACTTCTCCCTTCTTTATGCCCCAATGGCACTTATGTATTATAGTCACCTCTTTACATGTTTACCTGATAGACAGGGGCAGCATGAGGGCAAGGACTCAGACTCATTTCTGTTTTTAAAATGTGATAATGCCAGGGCGCCTGGGTGGCTCAGTTGGTTGAGCGTCTGCCTTTGGCTCAGGTCATGATCCCAGGGTCCTGGGATCAAGCCCTGAGTCAGACTCCCTGCCCAGCGGGGAGTCTGCATTTCCCTCTCTCTCTGCCCCTCCCTGCTGCCTCTCTCTCTCTCTCTCTCTCTCTCAAATAAACAAAAATAAAATCCTTAAAAAAAAAAAGTGAGAATGCTAACTCTTGTCTCTAAGAACTGCCATTAAGAGTTAGATAAGATAATGAATATGAAACATAACGAGTACTTAATAAATGTAAGGTTATATTATAAATGACCGCTGGGAGTGGAAGGGGGAAAACTGCACTTATTCTCTGATATCTGAGACATCAATAAGACTCTTCCAGCCAGGAACAGAGAAGAGGTCCCCTATGTCAAAACTGCCTGACACCCTGGGGATAGGAGCCACCCTCTCCTCTGCCTTTACAGATTCAAGCACACACGCACACACACACACACACACACACACACACACACACAGCACAGTCCTTGCATCTGCCTCTGCTACTCAGTTTACAACAACTAGAATCAGAAACCTGTGGGCACATGTGAGCCTGATTCGGTAGGACATGTGTTAGAAAAACCACTCCTGGATCCACCGGATTTGCTGACCCACTGCATTACTCACATATAAACCAGGTGTAAGAGGAGACTTCGGGTGATCGTGCTATTAAAAGTACCCACTTCACGTACAACTTGCAAAGCACTTGCTTGAACATAATCTCATCCTAAACCCAGCAGCATCTTGTACAGGTGCTGTCTTATTGATGGGGTCGACTCTGTGCTAGGTCAGCCCCCTCCTGAAGCTCCTCATGTGTAAATGAAAGTACTGAGGTTTCCAGCAGACAAGTCACGTGTGCACATCAGCTAGAACAGAGAAGGGGCTGGAAACTGCCAACCCAGTCTATACTCTTTCCATGGCCCCATGGCCCCATGGCCCCTCCCAATCAAGGTTTGTCCTGCAATATTTTAAGGACCAGGGGATGGAAAGTCCCAGAACAGCCCAAGCTCAGCAAAGCCTTCTAAGGTAGGAGAGATCCGCAGAAGAAGCTGGTGATTGGGAGCAGTCTTATGACAGATTTGAGGACGGATGACAGAGCCAGACGTCCTTTAAAATACAGTCACCTCAATGACCCAGACCATGTGCTGAAGTTTATCGATCGAGTCTGGTTCTAGCTGTCTGAATCTTCAGTTTTTCCTCAAGAGGACAGAGTTGGACACACCAAGAGTTCAGAGCCAGAACTTCTAAAAAGCCTCATGTGGGTTTCGAAGGAGTCCCTATGGGGTCTGTGCGAAGGCTCCTTCTCACCAGCCCATGACATGTCTTGTGTGTGATTGTAGCTAAGTGAGGAGACTTTGATCTTACTCTTGGCATGTGGTTTTATTAAAGCGCTTCAGTAAAAATTCCCAAGCCTATGGATAAGGGGATGGATGGTTTATGCCAAGGACCATGTCTTCTTAGTAAGAATTCCCATCTGTCCTTGAAGCTGTGTCACCTTGAGGAAGACCCCATAACCTCTCTGTGCCTTGTCAACTTGTGACTGCTTCACGGGGTCCTAGTCCCTGCTCAAGTACGATGATGCTTGTGAAAGCGTTTTGTTCAGTGCAAGGCGGTAAATCAGGTGGCGTAGCTGTACTTAAACTTATTCTCAATTGTCCTTGAGGAAGAACAGGCCATCCACACACCCCAGGAAGTCATTCAAAGATAACAAGTGCGAGCTTACATTACCTTATCTAATCCCCCGGAAATCACTTTTGAGGTAGATCCCTCACTTTGCAGATAAGGAAACTGAGGCTCCGAGCTTGTAACCGGAGAGTACTAATAAGCGATTATCCAACCCAAATCCTGACTCTGACAGGTGTTCTTCTCACTCACCACATCACCTCAAACTTGGGAAGGGTTCATGCAGATTTCAAGGCAGAGAACTCAAGCCACCCTTGGGATGGTTCTGTGAAATCCCTGTGACATCAGTCCCTTGAACAATACGTGCACCTGCAGCCAACTCTTTTGTTTGTCCTCCCCGCTTCACTGAGTGGCCTCACAGGTCACCCTCACAGGTCACCCAGGTCAATGTAACCTACATTCTCGACAGATCTGAATTGTCCTTCTGTCCCTTTTTGGGCAGACTCTAGGGATGTGAATGGACTCTCTATGACCCCTGAACTTTAGGGAGGAAGAAGGAGAAGCAAACATATGATGAATCTGCTCCCTGGAAAGTCGGCCTCTCGATATGGAAGGTGCCAGTAATAGGGCCAGCAGCTAAGAGCCTGCCCTGGATTCTCTCCTTGAAGCCTCATGAGGAATCTCTGAGGTAGATCCTATTTTTGATTCCATTTTGCAGATGAGGAGACAAAGGCCAGACAGATTACATATGGCCTCACTGGCCCCAGAGGTAATCAGTGGGAGAGTCAGGGGAGCAGGGGCTTACGATGGACTCCTTGCAGGTCATCACTTCAGACGCCAGTATCAGCCCTTATGACACACAACCCTGTTCATAACGGATAGTGGAGCATCTAACGTATTTGCTTTTCTCAGCTTTTCAAATACCCCACGTACCTTGCAACGCTTTTCTATCTCAGGTTATTTCTAATTCTGTTCTAACATACACAGTGACATTGATTATCTCCACAAGAAAGATTATACCTTTGAATCCTATAAACTAATGACAAGATACAGTCATTAAAAAATTAAAAATAAGAAATGTACCCAATGATATTTAATTCCTTTTCCTTCCTTCCTTCCTTCCTTCCTTCCTTCCTTCCTTCCTTCCTTCCTTCCTTCCTTCCTTCCTTCCTTTTCCTTCTTTCTTTCTTTCTTTCTTTCTTTCTTTCTTTCTTTCTTTCTTTCTTTCTTTCTTTCTTTCTTTCTTCTTCTTTCTTTCTGAATTAAGATGTTCTGGAAGGGCTCCACAGAAACTGTGAATTACTTTATATTATTTAAGTAAACTTTCTCTATATCTCGTCTCTGCAGAATGGCCACAGCACCACCAAATCGCCATGCGTGACAAAAACTCTGTGGTGCCAAAATGAAGGAAAGGGTGGAGGGTAGGCATTCTTGGTCATTTCACAATTTTCGGGAGGCTCCAGCATTTGGTACTTTCTCGTCAGTATGTGTTGACTCTCTACCTTTTTAGGTGGGGAAATCCAAAGGCAACATTTTTTGCTTGAAAATGCCTTTCATGGGAAGTTCTTCAGAAGCTTGTGGTTAATTTTGTTGCAATTTCTAACTCCTTGAAATCTGACTCATGGAACATATCACCAAATTTTGTGAGTCCTCTGACATGCAGTTTTGTTAAAATTCTTCAGCAAAAAGCTCCCAAACATCAGAGTTTAAGGGATGAGTGGTTTATGCAAGGAATTCCTAGTTGCCCATGAAGCCAACAGGAGCCGGTGACTCCTGTGCCCGCAAGCCACCTGCTTTCCCATCAAAAAGAAGAGGGACCTCCGAAGGACAAATGAACACTCTTCTTATTGCATTTCAGAATGTTCTTGTATTTTTTTCTTAAATGTAGATTTATATTTACAATAGATGATACATTTTCCAAAAAGACATGCTTTCCAGCCTTGCATTTTGGAACCTCCTAAAGATCAGTAACAAATTTGAGGAGGATTATACATTGGAAAAAAAAAAAAAAAAAAAGGATTTCAGATTCTGTCTAAATGTGGGTTCATTTGTGCTCCTAGTGTTCCAATTAAACCTCTGTTTACATCATAAATCCAGTTCTGCAGCTTTCCTGTAATATCCAAGGGCAGAACCCAAAAGTTTAAGACTCTGTCAGAGTTCTTCTTTCCTCCTGGTTGAGACTTGCCTCTCCTTTTGCTTTTTTACTCTCCCCTAGAAACCTTCTTTATCATCTACTATTTGATTTAAAAACCCAGTTATTGGGCAGCCCGGGTGGCTCAGCGGTTTAGCACCGCCTTCAGCCCAGGGTGTGATCCTGGAGACCCGGGATTGAGTCCCACGACGGGCTCCCTGCATGGAGCCTGCTTCTCCCTCTGCCTGTGTCTCTGCCTCTCTCTCTCTCTCTCTCTCTCTCTGTGTGTGTCTTTCATGAATAAATAAATAAAAATCTTAAAAAAAAAAACAGTTATTTCCAAGAAGACATTAAAACCAATTTACAGTAGGTTTGTGTCATAAAACAACCTCCTCAGCCCCATAAACATTTATTTTCAAAAAGAGAGCGAGTGACCAGAAGAGAAACAGCCCATCACACCCCCACACACCTCCAATGCCTGGAAGGAACGCCCATAACCACAGGAGCTCCCCCCTCCAAGACCAGAGGCAGCATTTGCAAATGGTCTCAGCACAGTCTGGGGGGCAGGGGTTGGTAACTCTAGTCCTTGCTTCCTTCCTCCTGACTCCAGTGGTCAAGTGGCTGTTCCACTACAGACAAGTTACTCTACCCTCTTCTGCTTTTAGATTTCAAAGGATGGATTCAGTTTCCTGCGTCCAGATGTTCAACAGGACACAGTGGCACTGGAAGCCAGTAAAGGGGAAAAAAAAAAATCTGAATTTCCACAGAGAAAAAACCCGACTACCTACTTGAATCTGGAAGTGAAACCAGGTGCTTCCAGCCAGTCCCTACAGGAGCTCAGCAGCAGCAAGCCCTTGAGGAGCCCGTGCCCCTTCTTAAATCTCAGTGCATGTCTCTGAGCACACTTTCTCTGCGTGGGGGGCGACGGTTCTTCCAGGGACAACACTAACCAGAGAGCTTTTGATTTCATACCTTTGCTCTCATAATTTTCCACCTTCAGCTAAAAATACTTCTTTCTGAGTGAGAGTCGACCAGAGCATAATCCCCCAAAGCAACAGGCACAGGGGCAGAATGAAAGGCTCTTGCAAGGGGCCTCGGGACAAGAAGGCTCTTCTGTTTATATTTCCAGCCTCCTTGGAAGGCAGCCCTGAGCACTTGGGAGTGGGGGTGAGGGTGGGGGTGGGGGGCTGTTTCGGGTGCTTGGGATTAATTCACACCCCCCACCTCCCACCCCACCAAGATAGGGAGGCTCTGCTGGGGGCTCTGCTGACAGCCCCCATCTGCCCATCTGGTAAGGGTAGAAAGAACTAGAATCAGCTCTCTCCATCTCCCTTTGCTGACCTTGGGGATCCTGTCACCATTGACTCATCAGATGAAGTGATAACGAAACTAAAGCACTTCTCTGGCAACCTCTGCTCTCTTCAATTTGAAAACAATGCTCCCCTGCTCCAGCCTGCACCTCCCCACCGAGGCACACATGCACACGCACACACACCCACGTGTACACACACCCATCACACCTCTAATAACAGTATCTCATCTACTGGCTCTGCTCATGGACATACGGGCCTCTGCCCCAAGCCCCTTCTCTTTCGGGAACATCGCAGAGGGCCGTGCTTGCCTAGCTTTAGGGTTGGGTTTTGTCTGTCCCCCTGGCACAGGTGCCTAGGGAGGACCGCAGTGTTGTGACTCAGCAGGCCCACAGTCCACACTCCTGGCTCTGCCACCGGAAAGCGGCCTGGGGGGAGGGGGCGGGGATGCTCTTCATCGTATTAGGCCTCAGTTTCCTCATTTGTAAAATGTGACCAGCAGCCACGTGGCAGGGTGGCTGTGAAGGTCAGAGTCAACAGAGGACATGGGGACCCTACGCTCGCCTCCCTTGCTCTAGGCCAGCCTCACTAACATACAACTACAGACAGACCTTGGGACGAACCGCACTTTTCCCATCTGCGAAATGGACGTGACACAAGGTCTCGCTCAGACAGCTGTGACCTTAACAGACGATTGTGACCGCAAGAACACAGAGCATCGTGCCTGGCACACGGCGAGCACCCCAACATGTTGGCCTCTGCTATTTCCTCCTGGATTCCACGTTGCCAGCAAAGGGGTTGTTTCTGGCAAATGTCTGTTCACCTTCCCAGCTACCTACTCATTCAGAGATTCCTCTGAACACTGAGCTCCCTTCGCAGCGGCCTGACCCGCCCCCACTCTGCTCAGCTCTGCTCTTCATCTCCAGATGAAGCAAAAATCTGGTAAATATTACACTTACAAGGTAACAGGTCTGGAATGCTTGGCATCTCAGGCGGAGCGCAATTGCTTCTTGGCACCCAGACACATATATGCTGCAGCCCAGGGCCAAACTACATTTGGCTGCTTTGTGCAATTCAAATAAAGATATTAAAAATCCTCCAAGTCTATAAACATTTGTACTGTTTGCTAATCAAAGGCGTTCTTTTTTTTTTTTTTTTTAAGCCATCTGAAGAGAAGTTGGCATGTTGATTGTTCTTTTCTATTTAGAACCTAAGGAGCGCTGCGTATCTGCACACCACATAGGTTTCTAATAGATATAAATGCTTTATGTATTTTAGGCCAGGTGGACTCTACTTCCAGAGAGGACAGCCTTTCCCCAAGCAAACAGACCTGAGCAATTTTCATTCCAGAGTTGGTGTCTGTCACCGTGCTGCTCTTGTGCACATGACTGATGACTCATCTGAGCTTCCAAGTAATGGGGGTGGCAGCTAAGGTGGGTACGTGTCCTGGCTCTACCACTTAGTAGCTATTGATCTTGGGCAAGTCATTTAATCTCTCTTGGTGCCTTGTTTCCCTCATATGTGAAGTAGAAACGATAGGAGTACCTATCTATTATTGCCAGAATCAAACGAACCAGCATCTCCAAAGCGCTTGGAGAAGTCTCTGGAGTATAGGCAGCACTGCACAAGTATGAGTAATCAACATTATTGTTGTTATTGACCAAACACCGAGTGTAAATAAAAGACAGTAGACAAGGGTCCTTAGCAAAGCTAATTCGCTTCCCCCACAGGAGGAGCTAAATGCAACTGGACTTCTCAGGCCTACCTTCTTCCACTAACTAACAGCAAGGAGAGCAACGTGGTAAAATTAGATGATCTCACAGCCAGTGATTTAAAGCTGGACTTCACTCATTCAGATGCCAGGACTGAACTTCTTTCGATGAAAAGAATAGAAAAGATAATAATAAAATACCATTTTCAATTGGCTTCACCTTATCTACCAGAGGGTTAAGCTCAGAACTCTTAAGTGAAGCCTCCTTCCAGGTGGCCACTTTGAGAAGGCATATGAGAGCCGATTTTGAGGGGCAGGTAGGAACCGAGAGAGAGAGAGAGAGAGAGAGAGAGAGAGAAAGAAAGGCTACATTTTCCTAAGAAGAAAGGAGATGAACTCTCTCAAGAGAGAGTTGAGTTCTCTCAAGAGAACTCTCTTGTTCTGCTTTTACAATTCAAGGTACTAGTGAGGCCTGACTTCCCCTGTGGGTGACCAGAGGTCATGTCTCATATCTCAAGGACAGCTGGGATGACCTCTAGAGCCTGCCAGCAGACACCCCCCTGGCTCGCGGGCTCGCAGGTGCCGTGGAAGCAGCAGAGGGCCCCAGACCCAAACAGCAAGCAAGTGACCTCTACCTTCATGCCCTTTCTACACCTGTTTCTCTCTTACCCTTCTTCCCCCCACCACCCTTCCCGCCCCAGCCCTCCCTGTATATCCACAACTCTCACCGCTCCCTCAGGTCTCTTCTGTGTAAGGAAAAGAAGGACGAAGCACCACAACACACATAATGAATGAGAACCAGGGAGATGGTGGCCAACGGTGGGGAGACCGGTGCTCATCTCAGGATTCCCTTTACAGAGGGTACTACAGTCATAGTAGTGAGAGAGATGGAAAGAGTGGTGATAAAGTAAGACCCTTGGAGGCCTCAGACTGCATCGTTGGGACGCATCTACCTTGCACCCCCATGACATGGGCCAGAGCTTCTCCCCCTCCACGGCCACTCAAGGTAGAGGAGAGGGCTGGGCTTTCTTTCCCCTGGGGGGTCAGCAGGAGCAAGCTGTACCACAAAGGGGCAGGCACCTGGCACCAGAATAGGCCTTCTGTCCTTTGTCCTTGAGAAGCCTAAGTCTCTCTCAGTACACAGTATATGAGGGGGAGGAGCAGTGAACTGAATGAATCACAGCGCTGATTTGGGGGTGGGGTTGGTGGGGAGGGATGTCCTTGTGGTTAACCACATTTTACTGGGGTTTTTATTGATTGCAGTTGTATTGAAAGAGACATGACTCAGACATACCATATCCGAAGCCACGTATAGCCCTGGGTTCTAATGGAATTTCAATATATGAGAATGTCACGAACTGGACTGTGAAATGTGAAAAGCTTTGCTATCAACAGAGACATCATCTGCTTCTGTCCTTTAATAGCTCAAGAATAGGCTGATTTTCCTATTTCCCTTTTCACTGGAAGGCCATGGTCATCCATCCCTCAGGTACATACATTGTTCTGTGGGTGTTACATGGATCGCTTCTCTTCAAAGGTGGTTTCATGTTAACCAACCACCCTGCCTCTGTGTTCCCAGCGTCCTTTGCTTGTCAATATCATTCGGCAGGTTTCTAGGATTCTGCTTTGTGCAGGGTTGTTAGTTTACATATTTGTCTGCACAAGTAGGCTATAAGCTACTTGAGGGCAGGGTTATATAACAATATACACAATTACAACAACAAAAGCAACAGGATCTGTTTCGAGGGGCCTGCCATCTGTCTTGAACCCACCAGGTTTATCCCATTTTGGTGGAAGCTGAGAAACTGAGGCTTCGAGAGCAAACATGGCTAATCTTACCTATGGAACTAGAAATAGCACCACCTCAACTCCACCTGGGTTGTGTGATCCCAGCGCCTTTCTCTGGGCCGGCTGTGTTGCCTCTTCCAGGAGGGACCCATCTCTACTTATCTCATTTTTTTATCTACCTTTGTGGTTCAGACACCACACCCTGGAGGCAATATACGTTCAGTAAATATTTACTGAATTAAACTGAATAAAATAAAATTTTCCACATCAGTGTTCCCAGGGACAAGCCAGGCAGGGATTAAAGAGAGGTAACATGGGAGGCAGATGTACCAAGCAGCAATAGTAACCAGCACACACAGTCCTTCTAGGCTAGTTCTGAGAGTTTCAAGCCCTCCAGAGAGGACAGAGAATGTCATTCTTCCTTACTTAGTTCCATCGATTTCTAAACACTATCTCCGATATTATTTCCTCTTACAAAAATCAGTAACACTTTTTAAATTTCTTCCTAGGCTTTAAAAAAAAGTATGAAAAAAAAAAAAAAAAAAAAAGTATGTCACTCTCTCTTCTCAATGTTCAGAAATTTGGTATTAAAAACATGGGCTGGAATTTCTGGTTCCCCTGTAATTCTCAGTATACAAAAGCTAGAAAGTTAAAGACTTCATCGACCACCCTGAAATAAATGAATGAATGGATGGGTGGATGGATGGATGCCGGTTTATTTAGCCCTGACCATGTGCAAGGCATGTGTAAGTATTAATTTCTTTTTTGGAAGGACCATCAAGGAGATTTTTTTTTTTCATTAGTTCTCATTTTCGAGAAGAAAAAGATGAGGTTCAGAGAAGGTAGCTGACTTGCCCCATATTACGTGTCAGGATTTTATCCGGGTCTCCTTTATGCAAAGCCTGTATTTTCTTTCTATTCTATTACAGACTCAGTGTCACACTCCAGAGTCATCTTTGGCTCATGTGTGAGTCACTTTCTTGGCTTATCAACAGTAGGTTAGGATCAAAAAACCAAAGGCTGACATCTTCACAACTTTAAAGGAAGGGACCACCGTCTGTTATAACAAAGCAAAAGAAACAGAGAGGCCCATTATATGAACCCGTCTGTCTAGACAGATGACTAAACAGGGGTCCCTCCAGGGTTAGACTTGAATTTCCTCCGTTCAGCCTGTTGGATATTTAGCAATAAAAAAAAAAAAAAAAAAAAAAAAAAAAAAAGGTAAAGAAAAGAGAGAAAGAAAAAAAAAAAAAAAAACCCACTGCTTAAAGGCTGTAGTGCTAATGCAACCCCTCCCACACTTCCCGGAGACTCGTTTCAATGTTGGTCCAGCGTAGCCTGCATGCGTTTGAGTTTCAAGCAGAAATCAGGCTGAGACAAGAAGAGCCCTAAAAATACTTGTTGCTGTCTAGCTTAAGACCCAAGCACACAGGCCTAACTGTCCCTTTGTAACTCCAGTGACAGCAGTTTGAACTCACAGAGGGAGCAGGGAGCAATCCAGGTGTCCCCTTAGGACTCTCCATGGCAAGACTACCTCAAAGTGGGGCTTCTCCTCTTTCGCATGGGCTGGCAAGTAGCTTCTCCTCCTCCTCCTCCTCATGTGCCCTGGGGACTCTGCACTTTTTCTGACTTATAATATGAAAAATGCTACTTCGAGCGAAGGAAAAGTCAGTATCCTTTCATCAAGGGCTAAGAGAGATAAGCAGAGGCTGGTGACTTTTTTTTTTTTTAAAAAGCCTATTAATATTCCTATGTTTCGTGTACAGAAAGGTCTCCCAGGTAGGCAATTAGGAGTTGGCTAACAGACTACACGGCCCCAGGCCGAAACCGGGAGCTTACCAATTAACTATGACCTTGCTCAGTTCCCAAGAAATCCTTAGCAACATGCAAGGTACTATTTCGATTATGACCCATATTTGCAAATTCATGCACTCCCTCATTTAACAAATATTTACCGGGCGCCTCAATCTGCAACATTCTTTCATACGTATGGGGATAGGTAGGGCTGCCAGGAATGGGTGGTGGAATTTTGAGGGCCTTAGCCTGGTACCATTTGGACTTTTAACAGGCATTATCGGATTAATGCAGTAGTTTAAGTAAGTACTCAGATTTGCCAGCCTGCAGAAAAACAAACAACAACAAAAAGGTGGTTCCTATCCAGGGAACAAAATGAGAAACACCCGGATTTTGTATTACACGCTCCAGTGATGACACAGTCTGAGCAAGAGAATAAACTGCAAGGGATTGCCACACTTCGTGTCAGCTCACGTAAGAAGAAACCATTTCCATTCCTCAAATGGGGAACACAGAACACGGACAAGCTAAACTCAGAAGCCACCACCTCATTCCCACATCTGCGTGCAAGCCCTTGGGTTCTGGGCCTGCCCTGAACTTCTCCAGGTTTTGGGGAGTGAGATACTGTATTTAAGAGAAAAAAAGAAAGACACCCAAACATCTCATTTTTTTCACTTTTTCACAATATAATGATTTCCTAGTAACACAGATACAGCTTGTTTTCCATGAATTCTCCTTTGCTGACATCTTATCCCTTCGTCCAAAATTTTATATTTAAGCTTATCATCTTAGGGGTCCGATCGGTAGGATGAGCTCTGAAGTCAGACCAAGTTGGAGTTCTGGCTCTGCCACTTATCAGCTACATAACTGTGGGGAAATTACATGATGTCTATCAGGCTCGGTTTCTTAACTATGAAACAGTGAATAATAATTATATTTATCTCATAAGGCCAAAATAGAGATTAGCACGGTGCCTAATGTAACTATTCAATAACTGATGGCTAGCATTATCAGTATTTTTTATTTATTATTACTGAAGACAGATCCATCCTCTCCCTCTCCCATCACCTCCGCTCAAATATATGCCTTTTCTTCATTCAGAAGTTCATATTATAACAAGGATAGCTGGACGGAAAAAACATAGTTTTAACAAAAGCTATGGAAACTCCCAAAACAGAGTTTCTCAACTGGAGCCAAACAGTAGAATCACCTGGGGCTTTTCTGAAAACTAAAGATGCCAAGTTCCCCCCACTTGCCCCTGCCCCACAGACCCTCCCCCGCCATCAACTGAGTTGAAATTTGGGAAGTGGCCCCCAGCACGTTAAACGCCCCCCAGGTGGCTCAATGCATCTTGCAGTTGAGAATCTCGGCACTAGAGTCCACAAAAGTGACTGTGCCGGGGACAGTTCATGCTTCTGTTCAGGGGTTTGAGCGTGGGTGACAGGCAGGCCACATCCCCGTCCCTGGTCCCTGCCGCAGCACCAGCGTACCTGCAGGTTAGCTGTTCTGGGTGCTTTCCCTGATTCCTTTGCAAAAGCCTGCTCTCTCCCTAACACTTGCACTCAAGTCAACAAGCCCCTGAGCCTCCGCAGGGCGCTGCCCTCCTGCCGTCCTTGAATGCCAGTGGACGTGGACGAGGTAGGTAGCAGTCTTGGGAAAACAAGCAACACAGGGCAGGAAAACAGAGAAGCAGGCCCTGCTGCCGGCGCAAACCCCAAAGAGTCAGCTCCACTTCGGAGCAAAGGTCCGATCCAACTGCATATTAGAAAAACGTGGTCTGACCATTTAGATTTCGAGAGGATCCAAAACCAATTTTGACTCCAGTCGGTGGACAAAGTTCACATTCAGCAAAACAGCTCCAGCGGTTGCATCATGCACACAGCAGGGCGATTCAGAAACACAGATGTCCAGCCATGTGCAAAACAATGCTTTCCTTTTTTTCTTGCTCTTTCCCATCACTGACCTCAAGAGCAGGGGGGAGGGGGTAAAACTCAGCATCTGCTGCTACTAAGGATACTCAGGAGAGGCCGTGGAGATGATTATGAGCTCGTGAGACCAAGGCACCTAGCTCGCTCTGAAGCCATCAGCGCAGCTGGGCGGCTGTCACTGCATTGAGTGTCACATGGGAGATGCCCCTCACTGGCAGGGTAATCTCCATTTGCTCACTGAACACAGCAGGCAGGAGAATGAGTCTAAGCAGCCTACCTGGTAGGTCAGTGTCAGGACACCAAGGCTCAGGTGAGATGGGATTTGAGGGAACCACAAGGCACAGGACATTTAGGTTACTAAATTGGCATGGAACTCACACAGAAGAGAGAAGAAATAGGAAATTCATGCTTCTTCCAGCAAACACTTAAGCATCTACAGACTTCTACTCTCCTGGGACTTAGCCTGGGTCTTCGTGGGGACAACATCTATCAAGTATGGCTGGGCATGTCAGGACCATGGCACCGTGAGACCCTAAAGCTGAGGGACGTCACTACCTGTTCAGGGGAGAGGGAGTGGGTAAGCCTGAGTTCCAGTGTCCCTGACATACACAAATGTCACCAACACATCAGGGCTTCCTTCAGAAACCCAGGACTATCAACTGTGTCATTTACACCAGATAACCTTGTCTCTGTTGGAGGAGCAAGTCAAAATAAAAATGGCGAATGACATTTATGCCTGTCTTATAAAGCTGATCTACTAATTATTCAGTAAATATCCAGGATAACGCTCCCCATGATACCACAGACAAAGCAATAGTGTGGATCCAGTCATGTCCAACACACAGTAGAGAAAGTTTTTTAACAGGAATGACATCTTTCAATCCTTTCCCCAACTCCCCCAACCTACCCTGTGGTAAAGTGGATTATCTGTTCAAAATGTTTGTCCCTCTCTCCTGGGCCCATTGCCACCTGGCCCCCACCTTGGTCCTCCCTTCCTGTCCTATCAAAAGCAGGTGTGGCCAGTGGAATGTGGGCAGGAGATACTGTCACATGTCATGGTGGTCTGGCCATGAGGTCAGCATGCCCAGGTTAGAGGCTGCTCCTTTACCCGGGGCCCAGAATGAGGCTGTCATGAACAAGGCCACAGCCAACCTACAAACCCATATAATAGGACTGAGAGATCAATTTTCATGGTATGCCACTGAGAGGAAGAAAAAAGCTCTAGAGAGTGACCTTGAGCTTGTCAGATAATGCCATGTTCCACAGAGTCCCGTTATTACCACAACACGTCATGCTATGATGGATTTTATAGGCAACAGACATGAAGGAATCAACTTTGGATAACAAATACTATAAAAGTCTTAGCCTCCAGCCTCGGTATTTCAGAGTGGGCCTGAAAGGAACACATCGTTTTTTTTCAAAGGCCACACTACGTGCCTTTGCTGTTTCTTGATTTATCAAGACGGTAGTTACGCAAACTCAGAGAGGAAAGAAACAACACGGAGGGCAAATCTGCAAGTCTCCTTCCAGAAAGCATAAGCAGCTTCTACTGCTGCCCGAGGACTGCCAAACTCTAATTTTAAAGGTTGCCTTTCAAGGCAGCAGATATCACCTCCCCCAGGAAGGCCTCCTTCTCCTCTCCAGCACAAAGAAAGCCATTCTTCCAACCTGTCGGGACTCTTACACAGTTTCGACCATGTAGTATTAGCTTTTTGGTTTTGTTTGGTTGGTTTGGTTTACCTGACTTCCTCGCTCAGTTGTAGACTCCCTAAAGACAGGGTCTACACCATTTTTTTCCATCTATCGGCTGACCTAGCACAATGCCCGGCACACGGTAGACTTGATAGATATTTCTTGCACAGATGAATGAAGGAATAAAATCCACATTCCAGTCTTACTGTTCAAAACTTAAAAGTTAGAAAGCAAACACTGGTCCAACAGAAATGCTTTTCAACGAATAAGAGACATAGTTTTACAAATTCCCTGGCTTCTGACCTCATTTCAAAGTTTAGGCAAAGGCACCAGGCACATCTGGACAGATCCAAATTCTCCTTGAAGCCCGTCTTTCTAGTTTACACAGGAAAGGTAGTCTGTCATTCTCCTAGGCTGACACATGGTCACCAGCGAGCTGACTGCCACGTGTCCCTGCCCACCGAGTCAAAGACGCTGTGATGAGGCATCACAGCAAGTACGAACCCCCAAGAGCTGCCATTCCACACCTGTCAGCACAGATGGGAGACCCAAGAGGTTATTTTTTTTTAAGATTTATATTATTTTATTTTATTCATGAGAGACACAGAGAGAGAGAGAGAGGCAGAGACACAGGCAGAGGGAGAAGCAGGCTCCACGCAGGGAGCCCAATGTCGGACTCGATCCTGGGTCTCCAGGATCATGCCCTGGGCCAAAAGGCAGATGCTCAACCACTGAGCCACCCGGGCTGCCCCACCAAGAGGTTATTTTAAAACACAGATAGCTCCTTTCTAGAAAGGAAGGGGCTGAGTTGACAATAACTCAGGAATATTCATTTTAAAAATTTCCAAAAGCTATATTCTACGTCCAGAACCCACTGGAGCTTGCTGATCAAATTATTAACAAAGAAAGAACTCAGCGATTTTGAAATTCTTGGAAATTCTTGGAAACCTGGAAATGCAGCTATAAAATGCCATTGCAATGCAGCACAGACTCCTCCTCACCCAACTTCAAGCTCCGCCTTTACTTACCCTGTGTACAATAATCACCTTAAAGCCACCAGAACCACCTTACTGAACCCACCCTTCCCCTTATTTTATTCAGAGGAAAAGCCACAGACCTGATGTTGGCCTACAAGGTGCTACCTGACCTGTCAGACATGATCTCTCTCTAATCTCATCTCCTAGGACATTTCTGATAATCCTTGAACATGTCAGGGGCAGTACCAGCTGTTCTCTCTGCCAGAAATGTTCTTTCCCAGAGAGCTCCAGGCTCTTCTCTGACCTCCTTCAAGCCTCTGCTTAGATGCCACCCTCTTCCTGAACCCTCCCACACCCAGCTTCTTGAAAACTGCAGCTCCACCTCTAACGCTGCTCTGTTTTCCCCTCTAGTATTTTCAAATTCTGTCATGCTTACTTAATTTTTAAAATTAATTATTTGTCTTCCTCCAAAGGGTGGACTTCGCTAACGACCAAGTGTTTTGCTGTTTTAGTCACTGATGGCATCACTAGAGCAGACACGTGGTTAATACCGCGGAAGGAACTAATTTTCACAAGAACGTCCTGTTTTTTACCTGTGTCCTCCCACAATCTCTGCATGCGTTTGACATTTATCTTAAACCTGTATCTACATTTATAATTAATGTAGAGATCTTTCCATTAAAGGCTTTTGGGGAAGTAGAACTGACACTACCCATCATTCCTTTCACACTTCAATAGCCGGGTGGGACGGTTAGGGACACAGAACTGGGTATTTCCCTAAGTAGTCTGACAGCCAAGAATCCTACAGTAGGTACGGAACATCCATACTGCGGGGCTGGATTCAAAGTACTCACGATTCCCAAGTAACATCAAAATAGCAGGAAGTAGAGGATTGCACAGACACCAAGAAATTCATCATCAACTTTGCTTTTTAAAAGATGATCCGATTTGCACCTGCTCTAATACCTCTGGTTGAGAAAAACATCATTTGGAAGCAGAAAACTGCTGTTACTCAAAGCCCAGTCTGGCCGAGAGAGTAGAGTTTACATTCCATTGTCGGCCAGATCCTTACCCCATGGAATGTCTGAGAACAGGATTCAGGCCACGAAGAGGTCGGCAGTGCTTCGACCAAACACAACCTCAGGGAATTAAACACTGTACGTCGACTTATACGTTATACTTGGCCACTTCCACATTATATATTCATTTTCAAAATCCCCTTCCCACTCAGAGTTGCCTGGCTGAAGGCACCTAAGTGGAAGAATTCACTCCCAGGCATAATTCCAAACTAAGCATGCATTACCCCATGTGACTAATTTGTTTCCTTACATACTCACTGCCCTCCCCCCACCCCATGGTGAAGAGTGAGCATGGGTATATGTGATGCTGCTGACAGAGGGGCTACCTTGAGGCATATCTGTATGCACTTGGGAAACTGGAAAGGACGGGACAACAGGTCTACCTCGATACCTGTATGAACTTGGGAGATTAGAAGGATGGGACAACAGGTCTACCTCAATACCTGTATGAACTTGGGAGACTGGAAAGGATGGGACAACAGGTCTACCTCAGTATCTGTATGAACTTGGGAGATTGGAAAGGATGGGACAACAGGTCTACCTCAATACCTGTTTGAACTTGGGAGACTGGAAAGGATGGGACAACAGGTCTACCTCAATACCTGTTTGAACTTGGGAGACTGGAAAAGACGGGACAACAGGTCTACCTCAGTATCTGTATGAACTTGGGAGATTGGAAAGGATGGGACAACAGGTCTACCTCAATACACACTTGGGAGAATGGAAAGGATGGGGCCAAGACTCTGCTGTGCTGTAGGTGAGGGGCCCCACCTTGCAGAACCAGTTGATCACACAGAGGCTCTGCTGGATCTGAATCCTTGCACACTGCGGGACTGTGAGTAGATAGACCTGGATAATCAGAGCATCCACTGCCCTGAGCAGCCGCAGGCTCCAGTGAGGTCAGAATAAGCTGCAGAGCCTGCTTACAGGTGTACAAGCACCAGCTCTGAGGCAGGGCCAGGGAATCTGCTCTTTAGGGACACCTCAGGAGATACACATGAAGGCCACGCTTTGAGAAACACCATCTTTAAATCTCAACAGAGCTAACTGAAAAAAAAAAAAAAAAAAAAAAAAGAAGCAAAACCAAAACCAAAATCAGAACCAGAACAACCTGAATTTGCCTTCACAACTTTTAATCTATTTATTCACAGAGAACCAAGCTTGGTTGCTGATCTTCTGGATTCTTTTATCTTAGAAGGAAAAGCTTCAGGCAGGCTAAGCTTAGCTTCACCAAGATTTGGGGGGCTAATGAGTTTAAAAAGAGAAAAATGATTCAGCAGCCACATGGGCTGTGAGGAGCAAGGACCATTCCGTCCTCCAGAGGATTTTATTTAAAGCTGATGAAGCATCAGCGCTGCCAGTCCAATCATGGGTGTCAGAACACGGAGTTATCAACTACACCCAGGTTAGAGAGTGAGAACAGCAAGAGGCGCCACAGGCCCTGCGCTCCCTCCAGCCGCTCCCAACATCTCCTTGGAATGGAGAGGCGGTTCACGCAAGGTGACAGGGATGGCCCTCGAGCTGCTTGGCACAGGCCAGCCTCCACTTAACGAGTGCTCAGAATCACACTCAGCATGGAGAAATTCACCCTGACCCTGGACACTTGCCCCCTGGCATCCACTCACTTACATTTTTACTCAATTACTATTTCTAAGAACAGAGACAAAAAAAAAAAAAAATGCAGAGCCCCACTGCTCAGCGGTCTTCCATGGAAGGTCTGAAAGGGGTCTGCAGGTTTTCCCACAGGCCTGGAAGCTGGGTGGGGTGAAAGGGCCTCCCGCTGTACGGGAATCTGCATGGAGCTTGGGCCCTATCTCCCTTCCACACCCTCGGAGACACTCCTGATTTTCCCAGACTCACTGAAGGGCAGGGTGGGTTTCCAGTGTTTTTTCACCAAAGAAGGAAGGAGGCTTGCAGCAATTCAATGACCGAACATAACCCCAAGTGAGGAGTGTCTGAGAAGAAAAACCACACAGAGAACCAGGGTAGGCCTCTCAACTTGTTTACTACTGGAAGAAAAGATGAAAAGGAAATGAATCCAAAGGGGTCACTAAGATAATTTAAAAAATTAATGGGACAAGATTGCAAAGGGAAAGTTAAAGGAGGGCCGGAAAGTCCAGGGGTCTGTGGTCTGGTTGGAGGGCATCAAGGCCAGACCTGAATTTGGATTCTGGCTCGGCCACCCCCTGGTGCTATGACCCAGGACAAGGTATTTTCCTCTCCAAGTCACAATCTCCTGACATGTGGGGATGGTCATCCCAGCCATGCCCAACCCCCCAGCATGGGGAGGGTCAGGATGATGTGTCTGTGAGTGCCAGGGACATAGGAGAGACTCAACAAATGTGTTCCTTCTCTTATCCCCTTCCCTTTTCTTTTCCAAAAAGCTAGTGGGGAAAAAAAGTCAGACAATTAAATCCTTGGTTTAGATAGTGAAATAAAATATAAACATAGAGGATGAAAACAAAATAAAATCCGTCTCACAAAAGGGAAACTTAAATGCATGGATTAAACCTTTTACTCTTTATTCACATGGCAGCTTCTAGCCACTTTCATCCATGAAAATAAATGTATATTCTCAACAGAACCTGCTCTTTTATGAGGAAACCCAGCTTAGGCCACTGTAAATAAACTACTTGAATCCTTCATTCCTTGATTCCTAAGAAGCAAGGTCGGGCATGGTAAACTGCAGAGTAGGATATACCAGTGAAGCAGATATCTACTAAGGTAATAAAAACATTTCTTTTGTCCCTATTGGGACCTTTGCCTACATTTAGCATCAGTATAATCCAAACCTTCTTGAGGGTCTCAAAAAATGTGAGTAAACCAACACCAGGATTGTGAGTCTATGTCATCTCTTCCTGAACATGGATCAGGGACACCTGGGCCCCTGAGTTCTTAAATATCAGGATCAACTAAGGCTATTCTTTGTTATGAGCTCACTGCTCAGCATACAGTAGGCTCTCAATAAAAGCTGACTGAATTGAGTAATGTTCCAAATCAGAAGGCACTGAAAACTCTGGCTTCTGTGCTCCTCGGCCTGATCCGTGGCATTGGCTCTGAGGGGTATGCACTTGTTCTGAGGGTCAAGGCTAAGTGGCAAGCTCCCAGGTCCAGTCAGCCAAAGGCTTGATCCATGACAATCCATTCTCATGCAACCCAGAAATGACAACACGAAGGTCATAAATAATGGCAACTTTCCCACAGGCCTCCCTCCAGAACTTCAAAGGAAAGCAAAGCTCCTTCTTTCCCTTTAGTTCAGTACAAGAAACATTAATTGAGCAACTACTGTATGCCAGGCATAAGAACATATATATAAAAAGACACCCAGAAGGGGCCCCTGATATTCTGGCCATACTGTTCAACCCTCCAGAGAGCATCCTCCATGGGGGTCAGCAGATCTGTATTTCAGACCACTCTGTCACCCCTGGAGCACATATCTCGTGTACCCATAACCCACTCTTTCACATACGGCAATCAAGTCATCATTTACTGACTAAAAATTTGGGAAATCTTTCTGTCTGTTCAGCTACAAGGCTGCATTCCAGAATTCTCTCTGGCCTTGGACAAGTTCCCCAAAGGAGACAGACACTAAAGATGGACTTGATATCACTATGTCAAATGAGGTATAAAGCAGACAAGTGTACTCACCAAGGTACCCACAGAGCACCTGGGACTGTCTGGAGCAGAAGCTGCCCACTGAGCCAGAGGGTGTTGTAACAACTGGGCAGACAGCTAGGAGTTTTAAAAAGCACAGTCATTAGCTATTTTACTGAGGCGATGCCTTGCACAGAGCTATACAAAGATTCAAAGTCGAAGAGGGCTCTCCGAATGTACTTATATCCCCCACACATATAAGGTCTCTGCTACTCAGGGACCAAGGATCTAGGAGGGATTCTGGATTCCGGTCCCAGATCTATTGACATCCCTTAACCACCAGTCAGGCTCCTGAATTCCCTTTTCCCTTTAAAACGCTCTAGCATCAAAATCACAATGTACAATTTATACACGGAAACGGTAAAATAAATACCGTGACTTACATCAAAGATGAACAGGAAAGGCCTTGACCTCCTTTGACAAAAGACAGCCTACCTTTTATGAATAAAACTCAAGGTTTCTTTGGGCTGGCCTAGATTTCAGTTTCCTTAAAACATCCCCTCCATCACCATTCCTAACCCGCATGTGAAAATTTCTTGAATGTGTCAAAAATCCAAGTGTATCTTGGTTTGGGGCTGCTCAGCTACAGTTTAAAAATCTAGGGCTGCTCGGGATGGATTATTACATGATGGAATTTTGAACTTTTGTTTCTTTAAAGTAACAGCAACTACATCTTGTATATTGCCCACCATATTCTTATAAAAGAAAATACACCCCAAAATACCTCCAATTGAAGGGAAAACATTGTTGAGTGTTCTAATCTGGGGTAGAGTCAATGACAAATAGAGGAGTTTTGCATAAGAAGATGTAGAGTGAAACTCCCGCTCTGTTACTGGTTTCCTGTGAATCTTTGACCAAGTGCCTGGATTCACCCAAGCCTCTGTTTCCTATAAATGAAGCCTACATAATGCTATCCCTGAGGGCTTTTAGAAGATCACAAGAAGATGATATATTTAAGAGATTGTCAAATAAAAGGTGATCGAGAGATGTGATAATACTAGTCATATAACTTATTTGATAGATGAATCCCTGACTGGCTTCCAGGCCTGGTATGGATGTACATCTTCCCTAGCTCCTGACACAAATTTAAAATCCATGCACCTTCCATTCATTCATCTAGGGCAGGTTTTCCAGAAGAAGCACCGCCACTCTTCAGACCAGACTTGAAGACTTCGCTTGAGAAAAGACAAAAGATCTTGTGGATTCCTCTCTCAATTTGGGGGGGGGGGGGGTAAGTGTGGGGGGTTTGTGTACATGGTTTTCTTTTTTTTTTTTTTTTGGACAGATGTGTGCCTTTTATCTCTCGATTTGAAAACAGATAGGAAAGACTTTTTCCAAACCCTGTAACTTACCGTCTCTAACCCACTAACAAGACCCCTGTGACATGCTTTCACACTTCTGTGGGACACACCTCCCAGTCAGAACTCTCTTTCACTGAGATTATGGCACACTGGATGGCCTGCAGAGGCATGAAAGCGGAAGGCTCAACATCACGTTTCTGAAACATGCTGCTCTCATGTTGCCACCATATGCTGTTACCAGCTGACATCTGCTCACATATGTTCTCACCAATAAGCAACTATGTTGTTTATTTTTAGAGGCTCTCCACAGCCTTAACAGGGAGAAAATGCCCTCAAATAACCAAGTCAGCAAAGACAGGAAGCTACTCTGGGTATAAACTGTTTGTCACAAGATTAGCAAGTCAAACAAAATCTTCTCATTCATATCTGACCTCTAACGAGAGATGCTGAAAGTTATCTTAAATAAAAATCTCAAAGAATATAACCAGAGAAAGAAAGAATATGCAGGGTAAGTCACTTGGTTAGCAATGCTTTTTCTTCAAACTATGGCCCTGTGCATTTCTTGGGGGGATTTAACTCCTTTTCCTGGGAAACAGCACCTTCTTCAGGCCAGTGGATGCTGTGGATGCTGTGGTGCAGAAGAGGGATAGTTCCACTAACAGAATCCAGATCCCTGAGATTGCTCCAGGTCACCTGGGTCACAGAAAGTTCTGGGTGGGACCAAGGCAAGGTAACTACTGTCATCAGCAATTTCCAGCAAGCAGTCCTCAAGTATGCCCCTTTGGTTTGCTTTTACCCTACCATAAAGCTGCACTATTAAAATCCTTTCTTTTTCTGTTTTGTTGGTTTGTTTGTTTTTAAACAAGGCCAAAAAAGACAGGGCCCTCTGGTGTCAATCTATTGCCTCAGAAGTAAAGACCGAAAATTGGGTGGAGATATATGTGATGCCACCAGTGATTACGTAGGCCAAAGAAAGCAATTCTTTGTTTTTTTTTTTTTGTTTTTTTTTTTAAATCAATTTCAACAATCTGTATCAGTCAAGTGGCATTGTGGTAGGAATACATTTTTTTTAGATCAGTGAGGCTTTGGTATATGTGGAATGCTTTATAAAATGTGAAAACGGGGAGCCTGGGTGGCTCAGTCAGTTGAACGTCTGCTTTTGGCTCAGGTCATGATGCCAGGGTCCTGGGATCGAGCCTCACATTGGGCTCCCTGCTTGGCGGGAGGCTACTTCTCCCTCTCCCTCTGCCTGCCGCTCTCTCTGCTTGTGCTCACTCTCTCTCAGATAAATAAATAAATCTTTAAAAAAAAAAAAAGGATAATTGCTAGAAGTCAGTTTCTAAAAAATAAATAAAATAAAATGTGAAAACCTATGAAAATCTAAGACAATTAGTTTCAGAGAAATAACTCTTTTTAGAAGTACTTGGGCATTCGCTAATAATGGAGGACTACTACTCACATAAGTTGTAAAATAGAAACTGTCCTGGAATTAAAGTTTTTGCCTGAGCAACTTACAAAATGTCTATAAGACTATGATATTAACGGGATCCCTGGGTGGCTCAGCAGTTTGGTGCCTGCCTTTGGCCCAGGGAGCGATCCTGGAGTCCCGGGATCAAGTCCCACATCAGGCTCCCAGCATGGAGCCTGCTTCTCCCTCCTCCTGTGTCTCTGCCTCTCTCTCTCTCTCTCTCTCTCTCTCTATCATAAATAAATAAATAAATCTTAAAAAAAGACTATGATATTAACTAGAAAAGTTTTGAGATTCATTTTGCCCATGATGACACAGCTAAGAAATAAAGCAACAAAATAAAACAAACAAACAAAAAAATGCACAGTGTTTCCAGAGTGTTTTTTAGAACTCCTGCCTAAGAATCACCTGGCCTTCTCATCAAGGGTTCAGGTTTCTGGGTCCCACCTGAACACTACTGAATCATAATCTGGATGGAGGGTAGGAGACAAAGGTTTGGGAATCTGCATTTATAATAAGCACTACTGGGGATATAGGGGCTCTTTTGCATGGTAAAATGTGAGAACCTTTGGTATAGGCATTTGTGACTTATTGCTTCAAAAAGGCCTTTTATCAAGATGAAAGCAGAGAGGGAGACAAACCATGAGAGACTCTTAACTTTAGGAAACAAATTGAGAGTTGCTGGAGGGGAGGGGGTTGGAGGCAGATGGCGTAACTGGGTGATGGGCATTCAGGAGGGCACTGGGTGTTCTATGCAACCAATGATCGCAGAACTCTACCTCTGAAACTAATAACACTCTCTATGTTAATTAATTGAACTTAAATAAAATATTTTTTAAAAGGCCTTTCACACAATCTCACTTGACCTCGATCCAATCAGGTGGATCAGGGAAAAAGCCCTTCCTAAGGTTTACTTGTTCTCGGTAAGTAGAGGTTTTGTGTCGTGTGAAAGTGTCCATAAGGAAGAGATAAAGGCTTTCTCGCTGCAGTGATATCGTAAACATAATTAACTGCCATTACAAATGCTCCAGTAAACTCTGTGTCAGATTAGTCCCCGCCTCAATCCCTCCAAACCTTTCTCTCAGGACTGCAGAGCTCCAACAGTGTTTACTATCATTTCCTCCCAGCACACACACTACAATGAGTTTCTACTTTACTTAGAGAATTCCCAGCAAATGTTACTGAGAAAGGGCAAACTGCTGATCCCAAATACATAATGCCTCGGGGTCAGCTTGCCTCAAGACCCTCTTTCTAGAATCTGGATAGTAGTGTCAAAGAATTAATGAAATTAGACATGACTCTCTACACATAGTTTCATTGCTGATGGTGATATTTTGTGACAGTGGAATTCTTCTGAAATACATCTCTCTCCAAGATAAACTAGCACCAGCCACCTCACTCTACGAGGGAGAAAAGCACAAGGTTAGTGGGTGAAACAGCAGCAATTCAGGATTTAGTTCATAGATCTGACCAGTAACTTCCATTAACACACCTTCCATTAACAACCTAAGGCTTTATACTATGAAGAGGTACAAGTGAATGACTAAACTATTATTCAACTCAGCAGGAGTTTTGAACAAGGTGAGATGCTTCAGAACCTGAGGAGCCGGCCAAATTTCAGCTTCAGTTCTGCTAGGCTACTTCCTGTTTAAAGCCAGGAACCCCAGCCCACTCCCACCTCTGTTCCATTCTCATTAACATCCAGAGCCTCAGATGCCAAGGTATGAGCTCAGATGTGAAAACATCTCCCCTCAGAAAGCCCAGACAGACCTCAAAGGGGGCAGTTCCTTTATCAAGTAACCTATCTTGTGAAAAAACAAAAAACAAAAAAATCCTCCATCTGTGATTTTTTTTTTTCTTCTCCTAAAGTGGAATCTGAATAAGTCATCTACTCCTTGAGGTGCTTTGTCAGCCAGCAATTTACTTGTAAGAGTTTATGATAAAGCAAGTAGCAACAACTTCAATGGTATTGTCATTAAGATGTCAAAGCAGAAGTGAAAATGAGATTAAGCCAATGGATAGGAAAATAAATGACCAAAGAAGAGCCAAACCCCCAAATGGAAGGAATGACAAAGTCACTGCTGTGTCTGGTATGGAACGAATAATCTCTGATGAATTTAGTCTAAAAAAGTATTGAATTATCAACACTGAAATGAATCCAAAACTCAAAAAATAAGTGATATTTTCCCATTTATGTGTTGCCAACCATCAATATTTCTGTGCTCTTAAAAGACACTAAAAAAAAAATGTGCAATGTTGTCTTTTAGATAATGCTTCCATATAGATTTCCAAAGGCCTCTGGACCTGCGGTCATTTCAGTGTCTGTCTCAAAACCCAACTTTGCACTCCTGTCCACAAGATGAAGTAACAAATAAGAATTCTTACAACAACTTCAAGTTATGAATGGGGAGTTATTTGTGAACTAGCTTGTCAAGACAGATGTGGTATTTGTCAGTGTGGTGTGGGTTAGATAGGGAAAGCCAAATGAACAGAGCCAAGGTCTCAGTCACAACATTTTTCTCTTTCTTTCAGGAGACTGGAAAGATGCTACAGTATTTCCTGAAATAAACAACATTTCCAAAAAAATAAAAAAAAAATAAAAAAATTTAAAAAAGCAAAAAAGCAGTCATATTCTCAAATAGCTGCTCTGAGGCTCTTCTTTCAGAAACCCAGTGTCTTCACTTCAGGAATAGCCTGCTTCCCAATCACCAACATACGGGCAGCAAGGAGAGCCTGAAGGAAGAGTGGCACTCTCCCTGTGAAACGTGGGGAACATGCCAGCAGAAGGGCAGACAGCTGCCTGGGGAGCTCGGAAATGCACTGGAACTATTTTCAGGTTTAAGCTTCACCACCTCCAGAAAGCATTTTCCATTCGCCTTGAGTTCCTCAAATCCTTGTGGTTAAAGGAGTTATCGAAGCCCCACATTTCCGACTTGTCAGGCAGTAACATATCCAAGGGCTCATATGAGAGAATGAAGGGATGGTCCTGGTCCACAAATAATAGCTTTCTCAGCACCAGGAGGCTTTCCCTCCTTCCAACAGATGCTAAATCCAGTCAACTCAACTCCTCTTGGACAGCAACGTTTTCTTACACTGATGAAATGGCCCCAGAAAGGCTGGATGCTACCTCACACAGAGAACGCCTTGCACCGTTAACAACCACCCAGGGCCTAGTGTGGCCTCTCCTCTCTGCTATCACCTCCCACGTTTTCATTTCCTCCTCAAACCCTTTGTGGTGACACTTGACCACGCTCTCCTCTTCCTGTCATCCATCTTCCTCTTTGAGACTTCTACTCCCTAATGTCATTGTGTTGCGAAGGCCTTTTTAAAAATCAATCACCTGACAGCTAAGAAATCGTTGTGGCCGGTGCTTGGTTATGGAGGTGAAATGAGGTCCACCACAGTCTAACTTTGGCTGCCTGACCTGGCTCAGCTTTGACTCCAAATGGCCTGGCTTCCTTCTCCACAGTCTCTCACTGGGGGAGGTGGGGGCTGGGGGGGGGGGGGGCGGGGAGACCGAAAACCTGTGAGAAAGGGCTGAGCCAGGTCCAGAAGCACATTACTCAGCAGCATCCTCTATACGTTATCCTTTTAGGAACAACATCCCCGCCTTCCTTTGCTGGATTTTAAGCCTTATAACTGAAGAAGATAAAGAGGTGAATGCTATGTGAGTCATACGTATGTTCAGAGAAATCAGTTAAAATAAGTTAGACTTTTTTTTTCCCCTAAAAATGCATATACTCCTTGGAACAACTGGTAACATATTGAGATGTCAAAAAATATCAAACCTGAAATGAATGCACTGAGCATGCACAGCGAGATGCTCTGGCCAGGAGGAATACATTACGTAGACCTCCTGCTTTTAATTCAGGAGGTAGATATTACCAGTCAGTGGCTCTTAAAGTTTACTAGATAGAAAAGTTTTCTGAGGGCAGATATCCTGCCTCCACATAATTTTATGTTTATATGCTTCTAGCCTTCACTCTGCACTATGTCCACATGGGCTTCTTTCATTCCATGAACATTTATGTGACTTTACACATTTCCCATGTTTTACTATCACTGAACTATAGATCTCTCTCCTAACTAAAACAAGAGCAGTTTTTAACAATTGCCGTAGGTCTGGAGCAAGACATCTTGCCTTTGGTGCCATCTCTTCCCCTTCAGTCTCTAAGGCCCTTTTGGTCCCATTCCTTTTTATTTATACTCTTTTTATTTACTGGGTCTATATGGCTCCAAAGCCTGTGCTCATTGCACCACTACCAGCCTACCTCCCCAAATAAATTAATTCTCTGAAAGAGACAAGATGAAGCCATCATCAATCAAAACTTTAGTGAAGAAATGGTTGTAGTTATCGACCAACACTGGGGACCTGATAAATCATAATTTTTGTATCATCCAAATATAGTGAGACAAGTTGAATGTGTTAAAGGTAGGGTAAAAAGACCTAGGGTTGTATCCAAGGCTTTGGAGGTATATTGCCTTTTGTAGGGAAAGAATTCAGAGCCTAAGAACGTAATTCCTGGTAGGAGAGGGGAGATGCCACTCTTGCATGGCTGTGGTCCATCATTTTGTAAGAGGGCAAGGAAAGTCATGCTCTCTGTTCCCTGGTCTCTATTTTAGGGCCTCGATTAACTAAGAGCCTTACTTTCAACAAGCCATCTCTGATAGAAATAGCTATGTCCAAGTCCTCAGATGTCATAGGGAAAATACTAGTATGGACTCTACAGGGCTGCATGTGAGGATCAGGGAGGACATGCACATAAAATACTCGAGACTATGCTTGACACAGTCAGTACCCAGTGAAGGTTAGCTGCCATCATTATTCTCACCATGATTTTCTTCGTGATCTGTAAAACTAGAAATAGGAAATGTACAGGTATGAGAAACCCAGTGTTGTCGTAACCACAGTGATATGATGCATCAAGCACTATAAGAGTCAGCTCCTTTTCTGAGGCAATTTACAAACCAGTGAAGATAAGAGCTGGAACACAGCTAGATTTTACCGATAGCCAAAGAGAAGAGGCTGCTTTAGAGATGAGTATCAGTCTTGTGGGAATGCGGAGGATGAACTGATTCACGTGACTGGGAAAATCAAAGGTTTTGGCATCTGACAAAATCTGAAACGATGTTTAGAGGTGGTAAAAGATAGATATCCAGGTGGAAGAAACAGCATAGACCAAGGCCTGGAGGCACGAAGGTAAATGACCCATTTGGGCAAAGGCAAAGAAGGTGATGTAGCTGGAGTCTAGGTTAGCAAGGGTGGGATTTAGCAAGAGGTGGGGCTGACCAAGGAGTGGCCAGACCCTGAAAGGTCTTGAATGTTGTCTAAAGAAATCTGAAATCTTATCTAAGAAGTCTAAATTCCCAAGGCCTTCTTATATGAGCATAGCTAGTACTAGACATGGTAGGTGACCAGCCCCTCCAGTCTCTGTTCCCAGTCTCATAGTGGCAAAGGTCACCTGAAGACCAATACAAGCGGGCAAGGGAAGTAGATCCATTGAGCAGAACTTATAAAGAAAAGAATGAAGTGCCATGATATTTCAGGCTAGTGCGAGTGGTTCCCAGAGCATCACTTTCCATCATATTTTACTATCTCTAAAATACCTCCTCTGAATGTGTCTTACAACTGGTGGCACCTTATAATTAACTGTAAGCGGTACATGAAATAATGGCACCTCTCAAAATCAGTGATGTTTGAGATTCAATGAATAAATAGCTGCCAGGAAGGCCTACTAAGTGCCACGCGCAGAGCTAGGTGCATCTTTAAGCATGTCATCCTGGATCCTCTACAACTCTAGGAAACAGGTATCTTCCTCATCTCTGTGAGTGAAGCAAGTGAAGCCTGGTTAAGTGAAGTCAACTGTCCTGCATGTAGATATTCCAGAACAGTGGAGAAGAAGGCAACTCCCAGGCAGTGGAGAAGAGATCAGGGGGGAGTCTGACGCAGAGCCAAGGCCACCAAGCTGACCCAGGAAGCAAGGTGGTGGTCACCGTGCACGGCAGTTCCAAACCGACTTCCCGATACCAGAGGTTCGAAAAGAAACAAAACAAACGACCAGCCAACCTCTCTCGGGCAGTCGCAGCGGATTTCTCCTAAACAAATGACGGAGGCCAAGCTTTCAGTCTAAACAAACCCATCAAAGAATCCTTAGCCTGTTATTAAATTTAAAATACCTGGAGAACACTGAATTCCTGGGTTCAGAACTATCTTTGTTTAAAAAATATTAAAAAAAAAAAAAAAGCACACCATATGGTTTCAAAATGACAATGGAAACATTTGTTGATCTGGGCCAGAGGCACATTGCATCAAGCTGTTCCGAATCTGCAAAGTGGAATACACCCTGCAGCAGAGAGGGCGGCCTGCGGAGAGCGAGCACATCTGGCAAATCCAGATCCTCTCTCCAGGATCCGTCAGGACCGGAAATGCTACATCAAGACAGCTGAAAAGGCTGTTTGCAGAGCTCCTCCTTGCAGCCTCTTGGCCCTAAGGCTGCTCACCTTACCGCCAGGGGTGGGAAGGGGGTGCGGATAGGGGGGGTGGGGGGGCAGAGTCAGGCCGAGGCCCACCCGGGGGTCGCCCAGGGCCGGGCTCCTCCACTCTGTTTCCCTAACCTTCTAAAAATGCAGCCTAAAGTGTGTTGTAATCTCTGGGCGAAGGCCTAGGAGTCAGTGACCTCCTCGGTGCTAACCCAGATTTGATGTGGGATCAACAGTGAGTCATTAGCTGTTTTTTTTTTTTTTCGCGTCTCCGTTTCCTCTAGGAAAAATGATCTGTCATTCTTTCATATCTTTATATGAAAGATGCTGCGACTAGGTTACATCAGCATCTTCTCACCAGGGAAAAGTCGGAATTTAGAAAGTGCAGCTCCGCGAGTAGACCCCAGGGGTCGCTGTGGAGACACAGAGGGCTCCAGGTCCCTGGGCCAGGTCCCTAGGGTGCCCACCTGCCCCTCGGGCCTCGCGAAGGTCAGCCTCCAGGGCACCGAGACTCCGCAAGACGGGCTTGCAGCGAGCGGGGCTGGCTTGGCACCAAAGACTGCCCAACCCCTCCAGTTACAAACACTATCCTCCTCCTAGTCTTTGAGAAGTAAGAGAAGGAGAGGAGAGGAAATCCTAAAAGAAGAATGTGACCTAAGTTTACTGGAACCACAGTTAGGACACTGGAGTTAGGACAAGAGATGATACAATAAAAATTCAGGAACTGAAGTCTGGTCTGCTGTGTATTCATAACTCAATCACCGTGCAAGCCAAGGGGCCAAATCCGATTGTCTTTGATCCTTTCTCTCTTTCCCACATGTCCTCACAGAGTATCTTTAAAAAATATATAAAAATAAAATCCCTGGATATAAAGCAAAAATACTACTACGTTCCAGCAATTACTAATATTTTCCTTCATTGGGCAACTGGCCAATAGTCCGGCAATCTGTATACAGAAGGACATGTCCACGAACAGAATCTTAAGTTGAATTCCCCCAAAACATAGTGCTATCCGTATTCATTCTACATTCCACGATTTCACTTGGAAAATGACAGGGGAAATAAAAAAGGAGACTGTTTGCTATTAAATGTTTAACATTCGTGTGAAACACTTACACAGGGAACCTCGTTGTGATGTCTCAGGCTGTATATTTTGGTTTATCTAATTCAATATGATAGAATAAACCAACACAATTATTTACTTTCTTCGGTTGTCTCGGTTGGAGATTCCAATCCTCATTACCATGTACTGTTTAGTTTCCTTGCAAGGAAAATCCGAGACAATTCCTCACTTTTTTTTTTTTTTTCTCTGTTCTGACTAACATCATAAGTGCTGCGGACTGAAGTTACCGATGGGTGGGGCAGCATCATAATTTAGGCTAAATGAATGGGAAGTTTTGAGGTTTCCAATTTAGGTGCTTTAAGATCATAATAAAAAAAGTATACACCCCGCAAAATGGTCCAATTCATACTCCCATCTAATGAAGGTAACTTTCTGATTATCTTTCTATTCATTTTAATCTTTTGATCATACAGATATTTTTATTTTTAGGGTATTGCTTTTAAGATGGTACTCTGAGCAAAATTCAGTAACCCAACATAAATAGCAGGGTGACCAGGGCTTCTCAACATGCACCTTATCGACATCTGGGGCTGGACAACTCTTTGATGTGCACGGTGGTGGTGGTGGTGGGTGGAGGGAACCCATCCTGTACATTCTAGGATGGTTAGCAACAATTTGTGGCCTCTACCCACTATATGCCAGTAGCACCCCCTTCCCTACCACCCTAGTCATGACAGCCAAAACCCTCTCCAGACATTGCCACAGGTTCCCTGGGAGGTGGGGGTGGGGGTGCAACATCACCACCTGGTAGAACCCTGACACTGCCTAGTTTCTTTCAGTGAAAAAAGTGAGAGGAAAGATAGAAAATAAAACTTTTCTTTTTCTTTTTTTCTTTTGATTGTCCAAGCCTCTACAGATTTTAACTGTCCATCATTTGGATTCTTACTCTAGTCAATGGAATCCCTCTCAAGATTTCTAAAGCTTTGTGCAGTGTCTTTCAAATAGATGTGCCTTGAACTTCAGATGGCCTGTGAACAGGACTAGAGCGTCCACTAACGCCCACTGGGTAAACTATCGGTAAACCTTAGCATAACTCCACTTTGAGCCTTAAACTAACAGCATGTGAAAAGATCAATACGAATAAATTCAAAACTAATCAGACCCCTTCTTTAAATGTTGACACAGTATTATTTATATCCCATAAATACCTTCTTGACTAAAATCCATCCTAGGAGATTGGCACCTGGCCAGTTCTATTCATATTTACTGTATTTATACAGTATACTAGGCCAAGGATAATATTTTAAACAAAATATGCCTGAGGGCATATACAATATCTCTTATATTTTTACTTTTAAATCTCCACATTACTAAAAATATGTAGTCTGAACTGTATAAAATGTCCCACAAAGGGCTATCAGCGATCTGTAATGATATATAGCTCATTGAGTATAATTAGAGCATATTTGTAATATTTGAGCTGAAGTCACTCCCCGAACGCTAATAAGTTGGTGGTAAAAAATGAACCAGTGATCTTTCCCATGCCTTCATCTCTGGGGCTTATGACCCTTGCCGGATTCACTGCAAGAAATGACAGGCACACTCCCTCCCTACAGCCACTTCAGTGATGAGTTAAAAGTTGGGCGGAAAAGTCCTAAAGAGGGAAAGCTGGTCTATAAGCCAATGCTGTACTTTCAATTTGCTCTTTAAAAATATGGTGGAGTGATTTCTTCTTTTCTTCCTTTTTTTTGGAAGGGCTCTCTATATTCCAGTATAACTAGAAAGTGCTGGAAAATCAGTTAACCTACTTTCTATAAAATTATCCACAGTTCTTGCACAGGAGTATCCAATCTGCCCTTAGTATGCTTTTCTGCCCCTAAACTTCCGTAGAAGCCAGTATTCTTTGTATGAAAACTGATAGTATGCTTTTTTTTTTTTTTTTTTAAATACTGCACTTAGCAGAGCTTTTAATCTATTTGGTGGCTGGAGGTGGGAAGGAGAAGAGAAGCCACATCCTGATCTTAGACGACACCCTGTGCAATCCCAACAACCTGAGACTTTTTCCAGTTTGGGGATGATCATTATCCTGGCTTGGATCACCTCACCTCTTTGGCCTAAGGTGTGCCCGAAAGAACAAAGAATCAAGGAAGCAACAACACCCCCTTGGGTAACTGGCTCTCTCCACACCTGTGTACTGATGAGGAAGAGATCAGACTTCCGGAGTGTTGTAAAAGTGCTGGCAACTCACTTCAACTTCCGCAGGTAAACACGGTTCAGATTCTATATAACCTAACTTGCCCGCCTGCCCAAATAGCAGTGGAACGGATACACGTGCTTGAGAAAGCAAAGTGACTCAACTCTCGGTTTGGTCTCAATTGTTCTGGACCAATTACAGTGAACTTGCCTTCCTAATATCTCCTTGGCTCCACCCCAGGTAGAAAGCTTTACTTCCCGAGGGGAATAACCGGGGCGGTGTGTATTTGTCAACCCCGTTGTGGACTGTGCCTAATTACAATAATAAAACCATCCTGCTTGCCAGGACCTTCCGCATCTGCTCTGCTCTGGAACCAGAAGAGAAGGTGCAGGAAAAAAGAAAGGTGGCCAGGGAGACTGGCGCTAGATCCAGGGGCTGACATTTGGAGACTGTCAAGTACAAGACATGGCAAGTCACAGAACCAGGGCTTGTCAAACTAAGAATAAATATTAAAAAAAAAAAAAAAAAAAAGAAGAAGAAGAAAGAAGGAAGAAGAAAGAAGAAAGAAGAAGAAGAAGAAAGGGGGGCACCCTGCAATTAGAACCTCTAGGATAAAACGACTAGGATGGCCATATTATCTATTTAGGCAAGACACAGAGACTTTGTGAAGGCAGCCAGCAAGTATATAGGGCATGGAAAGGGAGGGGGGTGGGGGAGAAATGGGCAACCAATGAAAAGTTTATGACTTGGGATTTGGAATACGCAAATGTTGAAGCTTTTTTTTTTTCTCTCTCTCTCTCTTCTCTTCCTGGTATTTAACCCTCTCAGGTATCACTGGATGCTTCTTCTGCTTTTCTTTTTTTTTTTTTCCCTTAAGAACTTGGAAACCATTCCCAGCTAACTGTCCTCTTCCCTCCCCACTCCCCCCGCCCCCCCCCCCCCAACTGCACGATAAATCACTCCCGCTGCTACTGTATGCCAGCTGGGTTTGAGGACGCTGCCCTTAGAGAAGCCAGTTTAGGAAAAAAAAAAAAAAAAATCGGCTGTCTTCTACTGTGAGATTTAGGAATGCACCGAAATAACTGCAAGGAAGCCTAAGAAAGCGCGGGGAGCCCAGGGCTCGAGGGTGAGAAAGATAGACGGGAACCCCCTTAAGGAGAAGGATCCGCTCCACCAGGAGCTTAAGAAGACAGGTCGGAGCCAACCCTGAAAAAATAACGCGAAGGAAAGCCCTGGGGGACACCGTCAGAAACCAGGCCGTCCCCCCTCCTAGCGCGCCAGGTGAACTCCGGAGGGGACGTGGTGGCGAGCCGCGCCTCCGGGGGCGCAGGCCCGGGGCTCCGAGGGGTGTCCGGAGGGGTCTCCGGGTCCGCCGGGGTCTGGGCGGTGCTGACACGGCTTAGGGGCGTCAGAGACAATAGGGAAGGCTGGGGGAACCCGCTGATAGGTCGCCCGGAAAGGGGCGCCTTCCGGAGAGGCTAGCTCCGAGCCACTTTTTGCTTTAACCCTTCGCGCGCCAGTGCGCCGCCCGCAGCAAGGGGAGCAAAAGCCCCGCCGGGCCGCCCCGGCTGCGCGCGGCCCCGGGGAGCGCCTCCCGGCGGGCGGGGCGCGGGGTGCGGAGTCCCGGAGAGGGCCTCGGGGGCCAGCAGGAGAGGGACAGAGCCTCACGCTCCCCGGGCCCCGGGCGCGAGGAGAAAAGTCCAGGCGCGAGTCGCCGACTGCAAGCCTAACGTCCTCAGGCCCCCGGCTGGCGAGGAGGGGGGGTGGGATGGAGGTGGGGGGGGGATGGAGGTCGCGGGGGGTGGGATGGAGATGGGGGGTGGGTGGGATGGAGGTCGGGCGGGTGGGATGGAGACGGGGGGTGGGATGGAGGTGGGGGGGTGGGATGGAGGTGGGGGGTGGAATGGAGATGGGAGGTGGGTGGGATGGAGGTGGGGGGTGGAATGGAGATGGGAGGTGGGATGGAGATGGGGGGGTGGGTGGGATGGGGGTCCGGGAGGGGGGATGGAGGTCCGGGGGTGGGGAGCGCGGCCCCGGGAGCCTCGGGCCGCGCGCGGCCGCGGGGGATGGAAGCGAGAAGCGGTACTTACTTTCCGAGGGGAAGAAGGGCGGCATGTCTATCTTGTAGACCTCCTTGGCGTAGTACTCCTCGTCGCTCCTCTCGCGCTCGCAGGCGGCCGCCCTCCGGCTCGCCTTCTCCTGCAGCAAGTCCCTGGTGCTGTTGTAGATGGAGATCACCTCCGGGGGGACCTCCTCGGGTTCGGGGTAGTCTTCCGGGGGGCTGGTGAGCTTCAGCTTGCTCAGGATCTGCCCGCGGATCGCCTCGATCCTCTTGCGCATGAACTGGTCCATATCGAGCGTGCTGCAGGTAGACAGGCTGAGCGCGGCCGTGACCAGATGCAGGATCAGAAAAGCGCTCAGCACACAGTAGTGCATCTTTTTTTTTTTTTTTTTTCTTTTTAAAGGTGGAAAAAGTTTCCAAAAAAAAAAAAAAGTAAAAATTAAAAAAAAAAAAAAAGCTAGTAGAAAAAAAAAAAAGAAGCCAACAACTCTCAAGTAGAGATCAGGTAAATTTTTTGTTTTTTTGTTTTTTGTTGTTGTTTTGTTGTTGTTGTTGTTTTTTTTTAATGCGAGACTTTTGCAAACAGTCGAGAGTCAACGTCCAAGAGAAAAAGGTATCTTGCTGGAATTCCTTTAAAAAGAAAATGCAGGTCGTTCCGAAAGTGGAAATATTAACACGCGATGGGGAGAGAGAACCCTAACTTCGGGGAGCAAGAAAAAGTTTTCTTGGAGCGACGAGGTGGGGAGGGGGGGCGAAAAAAGAGACGAGTGGCTATTAGGCAGGAATAAATTTTAAGAGGAGGAAACGGAGTTCAGTGTGTCAGTTTCGGGTGCGGAGTGGCGGATCTGAACTCGGCTCCTCCGGCCAAAAGGGAAGAGATGAAAAGGTCCCGGGGCTGGCAGCTGGCGAGCGCGCGGGAGGGGCGCGGGGAGCGCGGCGCGGGGGGCCGCCGAGCCGGCCGGGCGGTAGGGCAGGTATTTAAGGAAGGAGCGGCGCGGCCCTGCCTTCCACTGCGGCGCGGGGAGCCGGAGCAGCCGCGGCCCCGGAGCGGAGGGCGCACACGTGTGTGAGTGTGTGAGTGCGCGAGTGTGCGAGCGGGTGTGCGCGCCCGCGTGTGCGCGCGCTGGGGGCGAGCCCGGGACGCGGCGGGTCCTGCTCCCGGGGCTCGCGGGGCCGACACCCCGGCCGGCGCTCGCGGCCGCCTGCAGCCTCCACCTCCCTCCCTCCCTCCCTCCCTCCCGCTCCCGCCCCGCTCCGGCTCCCGCTCCCGCTCCCGCTCCCGCTCCGGCTCCCGCTCCGCTCCCGCTCCGGCTCCCGCTCCTCCTCCTGCGCTCGCTCCAGACGCCAACCCGGCCCCGGGGACGCGCCGCCCGGGGAGGTTGTTATTCCTGAGGGGCTGCGCGGGGCCCCTGCGCTCCCACCCGCTCCTGGTTTCTCTCCCGCTCGGACTTTCTCGCCGCGGGTAGGTGGGCGCTTGGCACCCCGGCGCAGCCCCTCTCCTCCCTTGTGCAGCCGGGCACCCCCCTCCTTGGCTCCCGAGTGGCTGCCTAGACCGTTATACTACGTTCTCCATCCCTGCCCGGGCCGCCGTCACTTGCGCTCCTGCTCCGCTCTTCCGTTTGCCCTTCTCTGCCTGGCTGCGCCCGCTCCCCTCTCTGCCTCTCTCCCTTCTCTCCCTCTCTCTCTCTCCCTCCCACTCTCTCCCTCTCTCTGTCCCTCCTTCCTTCTCCCTCCCTCCCTCCCTCCCTCTCTCTCTCTCTCTCTCTCTCTCTCCCCCTCTCTCGTCGGGAGCTCCTGGAGCTCCCCTCGGAGCGAACCTTCTGCTGCCAGCAGATAACATCACGATCTTGCCTGGGAGGAGAGATTTATAAGTTCTCTCTGAACCACGTGTTTGCCTTCAACAAAGTGACGTGCTAGGATTACAGTCAGAAGTCCTCTCGTTTACTTAGACCACGAGCTCTCCCTGAACCGTTGAGGGGGTGTGGAAATGAGGACGGCTGTGGGGAAGGGAGGGAGGAGGTGGAGTGTGCGCCCTGACAACAGTGATTTATGGTATTTACTTTATATAGTCATCTTGGACCCGTCTGGTGAAGGACAAGCTATCAAGCCTCCCGTTTTTAGTGTGGCTCACTCACAGCCTCCCAAACGGAATCACTTGCTCTAGATCGTCCTCCCTCCTGAACTGTACACACACATACACACTTACGTGAATGAGCATCAGTTTACTAGGAAACCACCCCCAACCCTGAGACCTGCTTCCCATCTAAGATTCACCTACCTTGTTAGTGGAATCATTTTCTGAGATCCCATAACACTGTGCCAGTACCTCCATCCTCAAGCTTACTTATTATGGTTTGTTGTTTACAGTCGAGTCCTCCGTTTGACTGTGAACTGCTGCAAACATGAAAACAGACCTCCGTCTTTAATTTATCTAGAGAATGAAGTACATTTACCGGTTTCACCGTTTCAGCGAAAGAGTGAATACCTTAACTTGCTGCCCGGGGCCCCTTCATATGGCTTTCTCTTCTTCGCCTTCTTCCTCAGCTAGACATTAGCAACCAACTTCATTCTTTCCATAGCATACATCCAGGAAGCTGGAATTTTACAGTGTTTGGTGTCTACTGTTGTACACCGCACAGTATTTGACATTTTCTATTTCAATCTCGTCTCCATTAGAGGAGTCCAAGAATGATTCTTGCCACTGTTCACTTTTCCCTTTGTCTTTTACCTTTAGTTACTCAAAGTCAACATTTTCGTTTCGTCATGACTGTGGCCATACTGACTAGACAGATGATTTAAAGTGGAAACTCTGTTGAGTTTTCCCCCAAACTCAAAGCCTCTATATTATTCCCTAGTTTAGATGTGTCTTTTATTATAGGAAGAAACTTTAACTTTGGAAATTGACATGTGGATGAGGCCTGTATCATTAGTAAAGAGTTGAATAAATAGTCCTAATAGTGGCTAACACATACTACACTATGTAAGATACACACACACACACACACAGACACACACATAATGTTTACAACCCTAGAAAGTAGGTATGGGTTTTACAGTCAGGATGCATTGTCCGTGTCCTTACCCACCACAGACTTCTAAGGTGTCCTATGTAAACCGGTACCAGAACATGTCTGACAAACACAGCCTCCATAGAGAAGTAAGTTTGGGAGATAATGGGTCCCTGCTGCTTCTTGCAGATTCACAATTCCCATCATCATGTTAAAGGCTCTGAAAATCTTGCAGAAAAACAAAACAAAACAAAAACAACTTGTTCAGCTCTTTTAACCTAGCATATTCTAACCTCCCTTGAACATGGAATTCTTTACCTATTAGGACACATGGGAAAACTCTGAAATAAAGAGATTGTTCCAATCCGCTTCCAAATACTTCTGAAAGTTACGTATAAATCAGCATTAGCAGTTTCCTCTCCTTGAGGCCGGTTTCAAATTGAAGTGGCTTGAAAAGAGATGGACAACCAGCTGCCGTTCTATTAGCCAAAGCAAAATATAATCAAGAAAAGCTACTGTGGGGCTAGTTTTCCTCCAGACTCAACAGGTTGAAACTCATCCAGTTGCCATCCCTTTGCGTTCAGTTTAAGAACTGCAATAATCAGTTCTACACAAAGAGGGAAAAGTAATATTTGTACATCCGAGGCAATTCTAGAATGTAGAGCAGGACGTGCAAACTAGGGCTAGTGACTGAAGATGTTGCCTGGGAGTATGGCTGGTCACCTCTGCCACTATACTCCACTGAGGACATAGGTCCAGCCTCCCTGGTATAGACATACACTCACCTGAGGTTAAGTGGATTCAGATTAGAATATGGAGAGATTAGCCAAAGTCCATCTATATCACTTCTAGGAAAACAATGTAAGCACTAAATTCTTCTGACAACCCTACCCAACATAAACATGCACACTTATGTCCCTAATATCAGTTGGTTGAGCACTTATTGCTAACTTAACAACCCCTTAAAACCCCTGGCCTATTCATAAGAGACGACTTATAATTTCCAGGAAGGTAGGACAGGGGAGGGGGTGGTGAAATGTGGTGTAGGCAAGCATAGGAACTCGAGACTAGCAGGAACAGAGTCCCTCTCTACCTCTCTGGGAGAAACCCTTTGAAGATGTAAACAGATTAAGACGGTAAGACATGCCTCCTTGGGAAACACAAACGGATCCTTTCTTCTATTAAATAACTCTTGGAGCCTTTTCATTTCTATATTCAAGAAGTATTCACTGAATTTATTGAGATCTTATTACGTGGCAGGGACTTCAGTCTTCATGGTAAAAGGCTGTTGAACTCCTATAGATCGTCTTGATTTCTTCAGAAAGGTATTTAACGGTATTAACCATCTTGATTACCTCAAGGAGGCAGGAGAGCATAGTGGTTAAAGGAGAGGCTTCAGAGTCAAGTTTTCTTGGGTTCAAATTTCTGTCACTTTCTGGTTTTGTGATTCTGGCCAAGTTACTCAGATGCTGTGTTAGTTTCTTCGTCTGTGAAAAGGGTATAAAATATAATACAAACAAGATTATTGAGGATTGAATTACACAAGTTACCCAAAACACTCCCAGCAAACATGGCACTTAGTATATGCTCATTAAATGTTACCCACCATTTTTAATACCCTCTCACTTCTCCATTTGTGTCAGGGACTGTGTAATAAAACACATGTGGCCTCTACTCTTTCTCAGATATAACTAGAAAGAAAAAGTCAGGGAAGATCCTAGTAAGACTTTGCTTCATGGTTATGCCTGCTAGCAGTTTTGGTAAGTACATTCCCATTCAATTACTTTGAACAGTCTGGTATTTGGCTCCCATGGATTATACGAAGAAAGGACAGGAACATATACTTCTGGTGAACAGAACTCTAAATGACTGGAGCCCAGTTAAGTAGAAATTCAAGATTAAGCTCTCATTATTTAACACCCTAAAATGGACGTCCTTGTTGTGCAGATCAGAAAGGCAGAGAGAGGATGCAGCTGTGTCAGCCACTAGCCCTTCTCTGCTCATTAATGGGTCTATTCACTTAAGTTATGTGGAATTCCTACAAGATGCTAAACAAATGTCTGATATCAAAACTACTCATCCATGTCCAGAGTTTTACTATGTGGATCCGAGGCAAGAGTTCATGATATAAGCGGTCCTTCCTGACTCTAAAGAAAGAATAACTTCATCTGCAACAACTTTGAAAGCTTCCCATAAGCTTGGTACCAAGCATGGATAACCAGGAGGTAGGGAAAAGAAATATTTAGAACCAGTGACACTCACTACCTGCAAAATAACCCTTTAATGTGAAAATACATCAAAGCCTTTTAGGTTTTTCTTAATTTTCTATTTGATACAATTCAAAAACACTGTTTGGTCTATAAAACATTTTTTGTCTCATGTTCTGTAATGCATTTCTGTAGGTAAACAAATTTCTGCTCTCAGAATGATGAAATGGAAAGGTTAGTGACCTCCCCATGAAAAAGAATCCAATTATTTTCTCCATTTTGTATCTATAGGTTAATCTAAGACAGAAGTGATAAGTATGGAACCACGGACAGGGAGGAGAAAGCTTTTAAAGAGAAGAATAGAGGTGGTAAGAGATCAAGGGATCAACTCAAGAGATAAGGAGGAGAGAAAAACAGAGCAGAGCAGAGATTAAACTCACACTTTAATGATACTCTGTGGGAACATTTGTCTTACCCTTTGGAATTATGATTAGCTGATGGATTACTGCTTGTGGCCTTTGGGCACTTACATCTCTACATAGAACTGCTTTTCTGCTCTGAGAGTTCCAACGGGAGGAAGTCTTTCCTTGGGAGGCAGTCTCTGTGGCCTGGGCTTTGTCAGCCCCTCGGTCTACTGAAATGTGGTTTCTTGCCTCCGGTGAAATTCATCCACTAAAATAGTATTTAGTGACTGATATAAATAAATAAATGAACATAAGGGGGCAGTTGTCATAGAGTATAAAATGGATACATGCTTAATAAAATGCTAATGTTGATAAAGAGAAGCCAGCAGCAGGATTTTCCTTACTCAGGGCAGTGTTTGCTCCTGGCCCTTACAGAGTCTCTACTACTTAATCCCTTACCCCAGCACCCCAGGAATCCAGACACACTACACAAAACAAGAAGCCAGAATGAGGTTGCTGGAGAGAAAGGCAGAGAGAGAAGTATTTCAACAAAGTAAAAATACATATAAAAGATGAGTACGGAGAAAGAGAAGGCAAATGGTAAAGACATGATTATGTGCTCATAATTTTTTAAAAAATGACGATCAGAATGTAAAGTGAACTTTTCATTTTTTAACGAATTTGTCATGTTGGTGGGTATCATTGTGTGAAATTCTGAATGTGTACATTTTCATTAGCAAAGTTACCCACCTATATTTCAGAGTCTTGCCTTTTTATTGCCTCAATTATCCTGCAATTAAAAAAATGAAAACAAAAACCAACAGAGGACAGTAATTGCACATAAAGAAAACCTGGATGCAGCTCTTTGTTAGAAGGAGAAAACAGTAAATAAGAATTTTAAACAGTGAAGTACAAGTATACTTAATTAATATTATAAAAAGCAAAGTTATATGAGTAGTTTATAATCTGTAAAACTGGAGACTCAAGGCTACAAACTTTTCCCGACGTTTGAGTCTTAGAAAAATAAACTTACAACTAGGGCGACCATATAACTTGTCACGCACTTTCAAGTGTGAAGAGGATGCTATTCATAAGTACATTATAAGACAAAAGGGGTAAACCGGGACTGTCCCAGATAGTCACTATTTTGAAACGATGCCACTTCAAAATTTGAATTGGTAACAGTAACATCAGTTAGACATTCACCTGTTCTTCATTACCATAGTGATATATTTTGCATATTTCCAAGCCTTTTTGTTTCCTTTGTGTTTCAGATTCTAATAATCACTATCAGAGCTAAAATTTGAAAATGCTTCCTTGTACAGCTTTAGTATTGATCTAAGCATGCATCCCCCCAAAACTGAAGCCCTTAACAAGTACGTGGTCAAGCTTCTTCTGAGCTCCATGAAAGCCAGCCTCTCACATGGAAAGGAAAAAGATAAAAGATAATAATAATGGGGATTAACAAGCATTTCATGTATCCTGTGCACAAGTTTGCTTTTCAATTTTGGAAAATGAACAATTGATAGAAGAATTTGAAAAGTAAAAATGAATTCTGTCCTCATTTTTGTGTACAGAAAAAGGAATGGCTGTCATCTGGTGCTTATGGGTCACCTAATACTGACTTTTCTACATGTTGATCTTCCCTGTTTAATAAACAGTAATGGGGATCCCTGGGTGGCGCGGCGGTTTGGCGCCTGCCTTTGGCCCGGGGCGCGATCCTGGAGACCCGGGATCGAATCCCACATCGGGCTCCCAGTGCATGGGGCCTGCTTCTCCCTCTGCCTGTGTCTCTGCCTCTCTCTCTCTCTCTCTCTCTCTCTCTGTGACTATCATAAATAAATAAAAATTAAAAAATAAATAAATAAAAAAATAAACAGTAATGGCCTCACAAAACCAGAACTTCACTCAATTGATAGGGTTGTTTACTGTTAACTTGAAAATTGCAATGATCAAAATTCCAACAGTTTCTACTTTCTGCTTAGATTATTCCAGTCATACCTATGTCCTCCCTTTAGTACAATATCTTTACAGTTTCTATCAGTGACAGGCTATTTACTATAAACCAAAGAAATAAGTCAAACAATGGGTGTGTGTGCTATGGCCCAAGAAAGACTTGAGCAATACACAAACAGGATTTTGGTTGCCTGGTCAGTACAGATAAGATTTTCACTTTTGCTTCTTTCAGAGACCTTTGTCTTTTAACATTAATTAAGGTTATGAACAGACAATGACAAGGTAAACCTAGTTATTTGAACAGTTGTAAAAATTAAATCTAATCAATGCCACCATTGTACAGATTGTCCAGAGACTAGACACTCATCTGGTTGAAGGGAAAAAAAAAAAAAAAAAAAAAAGATCCTATCAGTTAATTCAATGATAGCCTAAATCATGCCACCTAGAGGAGAGCAGTGGTACTTCTCACAACTTCCTCTGGAGAAAGAAAAAATCAACACGCTCAATTTTCTGAGTATATTCATCACAGCTTATTTACGAATCATACAATTACCATTTTGCTTAAAATCTGTTAAGAAACTAATCAACAGCGTCACCTCAAGAATATTTCCCATTGATCTGTTGTTTCATTTCCTGAGGGAAAACACTATATAACAAAATCTACTGCACAAGAAAATGAAAGCTACAATTTGACATCTTGAGAATATACATTTTCAGAAAATGTCCTAGATCAGTAACAGTGGAACTTCCATAATTCTAGTTATCTCTTAGCCAATACTAAGCTAAAGTCTAGTCTTGGGTATAAAGCATGATTTAAATATCCAAATTCTTAATAGCAAAAGAGTCAGCACTTAAATTTTTATTAATCATCAAAATGTCATTAAGTAATAAACAGAAGTATACGGGTAATACATTGTATCTTGGTAATGAAGGGAGCACACATAGTCATGTTCTAAGAGACAAAAGCTATTGGACCCCACTCCAGTAGTAATGCAGTTGTTTCTGCAGAATCAGGATAATAAAAATATTCGAATTAACAGATATACTCAAGACCTAAAGTAAATTCTCCAATGCTGTATTGTATAATAAATGGACAGCAACAACCAAAATGCAGACTGAGAAGACATGCTATTTGAAACTCTGACTTGCCACTGCCAGGAAGACTTTTTCACCTTTTCATAAATGCTGTCCCCTTCCCCAGGCCCTAGGTTTTGCCCTAAGTAAATGAGACTGAAAAATAAAACATGTCCATTTATTTTTCCAGAGCAAAGTTCAATTTCTAGAATCTCATTTTCTTTAAGACATTAATATCGTCTAAAATGTGGGGAATTACTGTTGTGTATAGCAGTTCTGTTGATTCAAGGTTGGACTTCAATGTATTGGCTGTGTGACCTTGGCAAGTCATTGAATCTACTGCTTGTTCCCTTACCTGTTTATTGGGGACAGTAACAGAACCTAGTTCATGGGGTCATAGGAAGACTGTGTGAGTTAAGGACATTACAAAACACGTAAGTAGTATCTGGCATACAATTACTGTGTAAATATTTGCTGTTATTATTACTTGTTTTGTTTCACCTAAACTGGAATGACGGATGGGACTATCAAAATAAAATGGTTGAGCATGAAAAGGAAACATTTTAAAAATAAATCAAGGAAATGGAGATTCTCATTTTACCTCTGCACTTCTTATCAATCTCTAGAGTGTCCTGTGTAAAGCAGTATTTAGTTTGAGTTCTGGAACAGTCTAAGTAGGCAAAAAACTTAATATCTCACTAAATATCAGGATCTTTTGTGTGAGACTTGTTTTGCAAACTGTCAAAATTATCTTCTTTTAAAAAGAAGGTATTCTTATATTCATCTAATGAATTTTTGACATTTAAAAAGCTTATCCTGTCCACTTTTTAATCTTACCTTTTCAGGTAACATTATTGAGATGTGTTTTCACTGGTCTTCACAGCCATCATTCTAAATGGTAGCAGAAAAGTAGAAGTACCAACGTTTATGTAAATGATCTCTTATCACTGAAGCTGTAGGTTGTCCAAAATTTCTTGCCATTAAAAGCAATGCTATAATAGAATACTGTTCATACAGCATTTTTGTAATCAGGATCTTTTCCCAAGGAGGGTTTCTAGAAGTAGGGTTACTAGGTCTCAATATGTATCTACTATCTGCAGACTGTAAACTTTTGTGGGGAGAAACATTTACAGTTACACAGACCAGAAATGAATGACAAATCTACATGTACAGAATCTGATCCTCTAAATGCATAATAGAGAACATTTGTTGAGACCCTCCCTAGATAGGAGGTACTGTGCTAGGGAGATATTGTGGATACATTATTCAAATTCTTATTATATGAACAAGTGTATGCCTATGTCTGATTTATTTATATGCTAGTGATATATAACCCATCATCACATCAAGTACATTTGGGAGTCGGTGGAAGAACCAAGATATGGCAGTTGTGTGTCACGCAATCTTGTTCCTAGTGTTTGTAGAGAAGGATAATATCACCTTGAATCTTTTCAACTATGAGCTTTTATATTTATAATACATTTAAGAGAGCCCAGTGTTATTGTACAAAGACAAATATTATGTAGAAACACCCCTGATGTTATGCTTGGTAATATTGCAGTATTTCAGGATGACTGCTGTGTCTGGCTGCCTTGCTGATGTTTTGAGAGCTGATGTCAATCTATTGTTTATGTCCATTCCATGGGAGGAGATACATTTTTACTTCAAATGGAAGTCTGGTTCTGCAAGCGCAAGAAGGCAACTGTCTAGTAGCCTGAGGGTGAATCGACAGCTGCAAGGCCACCCACGCGTTAAGGACACAGCTCTCAGCTGTCTCTCCATTCGGAGCCCCAGTTGGTCCTGACCCCATACAAATTTGGTGTTCTTGCTTTGATGTTTATGAAACGATTGCATTTAAAATGCAGGATAATGATTCAGGGGTTAGAGAAACTGTTATTTATACAAATGTGGTTAACACCTCATCATTTTAAACTGGCTGCTGCTAATAATGCTCATTATGCTCTTTGTTTTCTGTTTTTTTGCCCAAATCTGCAATCTACATTTGCTCTGGCAGGATGTCAAGTGTGTGTTAGAACAGCCTGGAACTGCTGGACAACTCTAGAGCCCTGCAACTAAAGGTGCTTCTTCAGGGAACCTCCAACCTTACATGGTATCTGATAAATCTGTGAACCTGGCAGTTCTCCAGATGTCCTTTTTCACCTATTATAAGTCAGTAAGACTTGTGAGTCAGTAAGATTTGATTTTCTTGTAGAAAATCAGTAAGATTCAAAGTTTGGTGTATTCATTCTAAAAGCTGCAGATGACTGCACTAAAAAAATGAAATGTTGTTTGTTATTAACAGTGGCCTCACATTTAAGGAAATAGTTACCTGAGGAAATAATGTAATTATAAAGCAACTTAATATATCTTCTTCAAAATACAAATAGTGAAAAAAATAACAATTTAATCAATAAAATTACACCAATATTCGTACACTTAAACTGTATCCATAAAAGTTTATCAGAAGAACTCATAGACAGGATTTCAAATTTTACTGATATATTATCAGACTAAATATATGCTAACGGCATTCTCTTTATAATTAGAGAGACCACCACTAGCCACACATAGCTTTTAAAATTTAAAGTAAGTAAAATTTAGAACTCTATTCCTTTGTATCACTACAAAGAGCACTTAACAGAAAGCTCATTATGTACCCCTGCAACTGGAGGGAGGGCACTAAAAGAGGGAAGAGGTGAGCAGTGCTGGACTAGTTATTCTAGACAAAATAAAACACGTTCTGTAACTGTCTTTGAGGATCTCTCTTCTGAGCACAGAAGGTTCATCACGTATCTGGATAAAAAGACCTAAATTGTAACTCCCTGAAATTATGCTTAGTAGGCTGGATGAAAATGTTAATGTGGTTCTCTAAGCTAGAAAGCACTCTTTAGAAAATCTAAAATTATTTAAGAAGCATTAGAAGAAATCTATTTTACAAAATTCTGATTAGATTCATTACAACTTAGTATTTTGTTAAACATCAATCATGGTTCTAAATGTCTTACCATGAACTTCAAAGACCATCTACTTCCAAATCTGTTCATAGGTCCTCTAAATTAATTCATTTAATCAATTTCAGAAAAGTTCACCCAGTGAAAAAGTTCACCAGGCCTACCTTTGCTGCAGTCACTAAGATTCATCTATCCAGCTGGCCAAAATTCAGACTCCTGTTTCCTTGGGAAGAGAATGAGAGACGTCCTTGTAGGCATGGAATAGTTCTATTGTTTCCGAAATTTGCTCACCCCAAATAGTCTCCATATTCATATCTGCAGGGCTTAACAGTTCCTACCTATCACCAACATACTGAACAGAAACAAATGGTACATTAATCCTAAGAGATGAATTTATGGAAGGAACAGAATGAATTCTTCTTCCTTCACTTAACTTTCTAATTTTATTAAAGCCAAGAAACAATGGTAAAGTTATTCCACAAAGTTAAAAACGTAAGATTTGCTATTTTACACACTGCTATAGATTGAATATGTATCTTCCCAAATTCATTTATTAAAGCCCTAATCCGCAATGTAATGGTATTTGGAAGCAGAGCCCTTTCAAAGGTAAATTAGGTCACCAGGGTGGAGCCCGCATGAATGAGATTAGCGTTCTTATAAAAGAGACTGAGAAAAGATGATCTCCCTTCTCACCAAGCAAAGACAAAGCAAGAAGTCAGCTGTCTGCAAATCAGAAAGAGAGCTCTCACCAGACATCAAATTTGCTGGCACCTCAATCATGGGACTTCCCATCCTATAGAACTCTGAGGAAACTTTGTTGTTTTAGCCACCCAGTCTACGATATTCTGCTATAGCATCCATGGCTAAGGCAGACAGATAGACACATGCTTAAGAAACTTATAAATGTCCAAAAATATGTCTACTAATTTTTCAAATGTTTACTTTACTATTTTTTAAAAAAATTGTTTATTGGAGAGGGAGAGGGAGAGTCTCCCAAGGAGGCTGCACTGAGAGTGGAGCCCTACTGAAACTCAATCTCACAACTCTGAGATCACAACCCTGAGATCATGACCTGAGCCCAAACCAAGAATCAGAGGCTCAACTGACTGTACGTACCACTCAGGTGCTCCTCAAATGTTTATTTTATAAGTGAAATTCATGTTGCACAAACATAGCAACATACTAAATACAATAACTGTCTTCTAAAGTCATTAAAAAGCCTGAAAAAATAAAACTTCCATCCCATTTCACTTATTTCTCTTTTCAACACATTTATAAAACTTCACGATAAAAATAACAAAAAATAAGTAAACGTAAGGGAAAAAAGTTATCCAAAAGTTTGCAAAAATATGGCCTTATTTATTTGATCTCCTCCTTTCTCTTTTATAGAAAGACTTATGCTCTTTGGAAATTTCATTACAGGCGAAACTTCCTTAGGCCTTCTAGGTCTTTAACTCCTTAAAAATGCAATTTTTATCTTCAGTTTGTCTGTGTTTCTGTTCACACTTCAACCTTACGACGCCTCTGCTGTTATATGTTTAACTAGAACATCTTTAGGCATTTATGAACTGTAATCAAATGGCTTTGTAATGAAGTACTGTACTCTCACTGCCTGAAGACCAGCACAGGGGGCAGGATTAGGTGGAAGCCACTGAATATTAAGCATATTCATATATGCAAAACACAGTGATCAAAAGAGCCCTAAGAGGTTTCCCAGAATATAAACATTTCCTTTTCACTCTCTTGTAGTACACAAAATATTTTAAAGAATTTGGGACTAACCCTCCAAGAAACCTGGAACCTCCTCCCGAGTCATTTTCAGCTGTGGGCACTGAAGGTGAGCCTCTGATCCATTCCATCTAAAGGGCTTCCACCTTATGCTTTTCAATGAGTAGAATAATATTTGCTCTATGTAGAATCTAAGCAACTTGAAAATAAATTCAGTATGCAGACGCCAACCTAAAGTGATAAACTACTAAGATGAATCTAAGTGTTTCAACCTAAAACAGGTATTAATTTTGACTTTGAGAATTCAATGCCTAAAAACAATTAATAACCAATACTAACCTATGCTAAATATTGACAACGTTCACCACAGCCATCTAAATATCCAGATAAGGGGATAAGATAATGCCTAGTTACTAGTTACCTGGTTACTATTTTCCATAGTCTTTCTAAAAAATAAAAATAACCTTTTTATTGCTATATTACTCTAAATAGTTAACAAAATAAAATCCAAATATTGTTACATTTAGACAAATTAGGGGGGATCTAGAAATGTGGTTTTCTTTTCCCTCCTTAACTCAAAGACAATGTAGGAAGATGGAATGGATGCAGAATTATCTGACTGATGTGAGAAGAATGTAGATAAAATACTTAGGGTAGAGGTAACAAAGCTAGAATATTTAAAACATCTCAAGATATATGTTTGGTTTCTAAAATATAGGTTTCTATAAAATATAGATTTATATTAATATATGATGGTATTTTGCCTACATATTGTAGAGCCAAGATGCAGCACAACTAATATACATAAAATATCCCAAGATGCAGCAAAACTAATATACATAAAATATCCCATTTTTACGATAGAAATTATTTCATGTACTTTGAATATGCTTTATAGCCTTCTAACATAAGTGATAAAATTTTTTTCTTATACTGGCAACTCATCTTTATTTTGGAATAAAATGATTTCTGAGAGGGAAAAACTCTGCATATATTCTCCTATTTTCAGTTAAAAAAATCTTGCCCAATTTTTCAAAATTAAACCAAAAACTATGTGAGTATATGTTTTGAAAGCACTCCAGTAAATGAAAAGTTATTTACCCATTTCTATCACCCCAATGTACTATCTGGAAGAATGTTAGCCAAGTTTTAATATGATTCAGAATAAGATAAAAGAAAAAAAAGAAGAAGTATAATCTTTAATTCTGGGGAGAAAAAAATTTTTAACTGCTGCAAAGAATTATTTTTCAAAATTATGCATGTGTTAAGTTAAAATATTCATCTGTGTTACAAAATATGATACTTAGCACTCTCATTATTTGGAGGAGTATCTGCTCACATTTATTTATATTATTATTATTTATATATATTGCCCTGACGAAATGGTAGTTCTATAATTTAATAAAACACTAAAGTTCAAAAGTTGGGATAAATACAAGAATACATTTTGAGCTTTGCTGGCTTAATCACTTGGTATCACATTATAACAAATATCAAGCCATGGACTAATTTAACCTTGCATATGTAAACGCATAGAACACTCAAATGGGTTTGAAAATATAAACATTTCTGCTCCAGCATAAGTCTGAGGGGAGGATGCAAGTATATACAAATGAGTAGTAGAAGGGAACTATTTTTATTATGGGGAATATGGGAAAAGGAATGGATCCTTTTTTAAAAAGGAACAGATCACATTTATTAAACAATTCCTTTATAAACTTTAGATCTTAAACCAAGTCTCACAGAAATTTTGGGATTATACTAAACAGTCTTATTTTCTTTTTTGTTTAACATCTAGATACTGTCACCCAATTTAATCATGTTTAAGGGAACAACAAGGAACCAAATCTCCAAACAGATGGGAGTATTCTGATGCAGAATACCTGCAGTCTCACTCGACCATTTCACTGGTCAGCCAAACCATAAAAGAGAACTTAAGCTAACTTAAATATTAGGGAAAAGGGGGGTGTGAGTGGCTAAAACATGTCAAATATGCTTTCTAAGAAATTATGCCTCACTGAGAGAGGCATAAACATGAGAATCTCCACCTCAGTAAATCTCATGCTATTTTGTTATAAACTAACACTTAAATCTAAATCATTATGTATGGTTTAGCATATAAAGGGACATAATAGAAACGTAGAGACTTGATGTTCTTAAATCTTATTTACCAGAACTTCTAAAAACGAAATCATCACCCTGAATCAGAAATATTATCATTTTAAATTTCACTACAGAGATTTTCTCAATAGCATACCAAAACAAATACCAAAACTTCCTTTCACAAAAGCACACATACATAGGACTAATAAGTTGGAAAGCAGAAAAATATAGATTTCAAGGAGTTCATTTTAATTATAAAAAGCACTGTATTTCTAGAAACTGCTGACACTGAAAGAAAACACCAATATCCATGACCAAGATGTAAACTTAAAATGATCCTGGCAAAAATGTGCATCTTGCTGGTCAAGCAAAAATACTTCTTTTACAAATGTTTGAGAAACAATGCTTAAAATCATACATGGTTTGAAAAACCTAATTTTAACAAAGTTTTCATGTAAAGAGAAAACATCAAAGTTGGTAATAGTAAAAGTCTTTTGGTGTTCTTACAAGTGATAGCTTCAGAACTGCCCAACTTTGAGAGCATCAAGTATTTTTCTAGGAAAAATACAATGATCATACATTGGGTTTCCTCTGGTCTTATGTATCAAAGTCACTTCCAGACCCTGGTTCACTGTTATCCACGCCATCACTTTCTTTGTCCCAGTCTTTCATGGACGCTCCCATCATGAAATCATCACGTAAGATTGTCCATCCAGGGCTCTCTTCTGATTTTGCTTCAGTCTGAGGACAATTACAGAAACAAAATATCAAAAGGCAATTTAATCATAAGGAAATAAAAAAGCCCAAGCTACAAAACAAACTTATCAACACTTAGTTTCACAACAGGAATGAAAACAAGTTATAATTTATAAACTATGATATATGCACACATAGGTAACAGAACAATATGTTAACAAGCTATTTTAACCCCATAAAAGAATCATGAAAAAAAAAAAAAAAGAATCATGGAGGCAAATTTTTTTTTCTTGGCAGGGGGAGGGATTATAGTGAAATGTAGGTTTGTTATCAATTTTTGAAATTTGGCAATCAAAACAGACTTAAATATTATTTAATGCTTAGTGATTAGAAAAATGCTGGCAAATTATTTTAAAACAAATAGAAATTGAGCAAAGGCTTTTAACATATAATAAAAGAGAGAAAAGGGGACTAACTTGGTACTGTGTTAGGTTTTTATAGATGCTATCTCTATTTAACATTTGATAGAAATGTGAACCAAATGTTCTTTATTTAGGTTATGATCTCACTGCCTGACCTAATCATGGAATCAAAAGACTAATCACATGCTAAAACTATAAATAACTGAAGCAGGCAATAAACATAATAGGTAGTCGATTCATTTTGCTTATTTATAGGATTTACATAAAACTATATATAACCGCCTAAAAATTACAGCCATTCATTTCATGGTACAACAGTACCACCTTGTGGTATTAATTAAGTATTACAATATATGCAGAACTTCCAAACTTTGGGATTTCCTTCCTTCATTCCACAAATATTTACTGAGAACTGTGTGTCAAGCACTGTTCTTAGTGTTGGAAATATACTAACGAACAAAACAAAATCCCTGTCTTCCTGGAACTAACAGTCTATGCCTTTCTGTTTATACCATTCATAGAACACCACGCTGGAAAAATTTCCCTAGTTATGCAAGAACCCATGATATTTGGCTAGAAAATAGTGTTATCTTTATGGGATCTATTAACCACAAAAAGAACAGCTTTTAAGAGAAGAGATATTAAAGACATTTTCTAGGTTACAAGAGATTACTTATCTAATTCTGCTGAAGCTATCTTTTACTTTAAAAAACATAGCCCTGAAACAGTCATTCCATTTAGGAAAAAAAGGATGCCATTACAAAATAAAAAATATCCTATTGGATAACTCCCATCTTCTTGGGATCAAAGAATCAAGCAAAGCCTGTACCAAAATATAATATAAAGACTGTAGAGTATATATATGTGAGTAAAGATTTCAGAATTGACTGAAATAGCATACTTTGTACTGTAATTTAACATAAAGAAAGGAAAAAAAAATCTGTGTCAAAAACCAACAGTAAAACAGTTAGTTGCAAAGCCTCTCATACTACAGCGAGAGGGGAGTAATCAGGCTTACACCCTCCCATCCCTCATTTCTACAATATCAAACCTACCTTCCTAAAACTCTTCTTGTCTGTTAAGTTACCTAACTGGATAAAAGGCTATTTTCTTTGATTCAACTCAAGTTTTCTTTGCCAATCTCCTCACCTTAAGTAGGAGAAAGAGCTGTTCCCTTGAGGAGATCCACTTAGCTACAACAATTAAAGCACCTCTCCTGCCAAATTAATCATTTCAAGTTTTCCAGTAAAACCTAAAAAGTGCATGCTTCCTGGTATAGCCATGTGCAAGTTACTGACAGGTAAAGACTTACCCAGACATTAATGTTTGTGTTTACATATGAATATGCACAATCTCAATGGTAAACTTCCTTGTTCAGACAACTGTATCCAACATGCTTTCAACATATCACCAACCACGAAAAGGCAGATCCCACGTGACTGAGGTCAACACAGACTGTTTCTACATGAGAACTCATCCTGACAGCCTACTTCTTTGGGACTGAGTTACTCCTCTACTAGGCAGCACCATAAAAATTGTTAGTACCCGAATAAAGGAGGGACAGAAAAAGGGTAGGACAAGGACAAAGCCTGAAAGGGGTAGTTCAGAAAGAAAGAAAAGAACCAAAATGGACCAAAGGGAAGGATTCATTAACTAAAATGTTGAGACCAACTGTCCTGCATGCTTGTCTTGAAAAAACACTGGGTAAACATGTATTTCAGACAAAGAGAACAGTAACAATAAACTCAAAGATTTTAGAATTGGGAAATCCAATGTTAGAAACCTTACTGGATGTTTTATAAACTGCCATCAACCAAGCTCTCACATTAGAGTGAGATTTTCATACTGTGAAGCAACAATATGAAGGAAAAAAAAAAAAAAAAAACAGACCATAGAAAAATTAGCACAAACTAGTATGGGTTAATATATTTTAAAAACAGGTGTTTTCTATGTTTGTCCTAATGGCAGCTCAAGAAAGAAAACTGTTCTGAAGACAACAGAAGGACTCTACTTTCTCTGCCTACCTTTGCTAAAGAAATACATAGTAATAAAAAAAGGCAGGGGGAGGAGATGGGGGCCCACATAAGGTGGCAGTTTGAACATAAACAACTAGTCTTGCTCAACTGCAAAACTCAATAAAATACAGTTGTTTTAAATAAAATCTGTTGTTTTAAAGATATAATCCACAAGGACAAGATCCAAAGAAACAATAGCAACAGTGTGGAAGTAAGATGGACTGACTAGTAGAAATTGTCTTGGCAAACCCAAGAAAGCTGACTCCTAAGACTACAATTGTCAAGCTGCAACCAACCCAGTTTACACTTCAGAATCTTAAAAAAAAAAAAAAAAAAAAAAAAAAAAAAAAAACCTACCAAGCAACCAGCAAAACCCCCAGGAACTAGCATTTACTGGATACTTTACAAAGTGAGGGTAGGAATGGAAGGATCAGAATAAAGAGAACTTAGGTGAACCTTTTGATGAGAAACAATCAGATCTCTGGATTCCCTTCCCATTCCACACCAGCTAAGTGGAAGACTGAAATTTTAACCTCTGGAGAGCTAATGGGCTTACTAGATGAAGGCATAGGTACAGTACCAGAAACAGAGCATTAAGTTATAACCCTCAGCTCCTAAGAATGAGTCCCAACCCTCTTCTCACACTGGGCTCCCCAAAATGCTGGGAGGCAGACCTTTTCCTTCAGGAAGGAAATCAGGAATACTCTAGAGAAAATCTGGCCAGTTGCTAATAAATAAGCCATGGAGAGAATGCTATACAAAGCAAATGTCAAACAGACAACATCCACATGGCTCAGAACTTCAACTGCCTCTTTGGGATTACTTGTTCTAAATCATGAACAGGCAACTAAGGACTATCAGAAAGAAAACAGAGAGTAACAAACACAAACATTTAGAAAGCAACCTGAAGAAAAACAAAACTCTTCAAAAAGAAGAAAATTTAGGGAAAATACCGTTAATATCCTCAAAGAGTTCTGAGATTATTATAGCACATCCACAAAACAAGAGCAGTTGCTATTTGAAAAGAAACATTAAGAGAATAACAAGGAGCTTGAAATTAAAAACATGATGGCAGGAACATAAAATCAATACAAGGGTGAGAAGATAAAGCTGAGGAAATCATCCAGAAAATAAGAGTAAAAAGAAAAAAGTGATGGAAAACAGAATTAAGGTAATAATTGGAGAACCAGTCCACGAGGTTCAACATACAAATAGCAATTACACAGAGAGAATGCAAATATGGAGGGAAGGAAAATCAATGAAATATTTCAAAACAATATTCTCAAAGAAAAGAACACACGCTTCCAGAATGAAAAGAGCCCTCCTGAATGTCTGAAACACAAAAGAAAAATTGACACATCAAGGATATAGTGGAAAATGTCAGAAGAATAGGTGCTAAAATAATATCCTATAAGCTTTCAGAAAGAAAACAAACAAAAAAAAATAAAATAAAAAATAAAAGAAAGAAAACAAACAAGTCACATACTTAAAGATCTATCAAAATAGATACAGATTTTCCTATAAGCAACCCAGAAGCAAAAAAGCATGAGACAAATTCTTTCAAAATGCTGAAGGAAAATAATTTCCATCTGAAAATTCAATATTGAGATATATTGTTATCCAAGTAGAGGAGAGAACAGAGGTACTTTCAGACATATAAAGTATCCAAAAGTTTACTTCTTATTAAGCCTATCTCAGGAAACTACTGAGAATGTCCTCCACAAAAATGCAGAGTAAACCAAGAAGAGAAAGACACTGGGAGAGAAAAAGTAGGAGGTCCACAAGGAAGAGAAGGGAATTTCCAGGATGAGAGTAAATGGAGACTCTGGAGTGGTAACTAAACGTCAGACAGATAGACAATCTGGATCATGGCAAAAACATTGGAGGTTATGCTTTACCAAAACAGTGGGAATAAGCCAAGAAAGAAATGAGATCCAGTAAATACGAAATCCAATCCAGGAGAAATTCCAAGGATCACAAAAAAATTTAAGTCACAGGATGACAACTAGTTGAAGCACCCCAAGAGAGCAATCACCCAGAAAAAGGAGAATGAGGGACTCTAGGAGAGAATATCTCAAAGAAAATAATTATAATTGATATTATTACCTGAGATAATTTGATTTTGAAAAATTAAACTAAGAAAATTACATATGAAAATCAAGGTAATTAACTTCAGGAAAAACAAAGAAAGGATAGTTAAGAATAGAGAGATGCATAAATGCCAATGTAACTAGCTAAAGGAGTAAAAAGTAGTTGTCCCAGAATATGCAAAATGTGGCCTTTTAAACCACATGGATAAGTAAAAATTAACTTAAAATTAAATAGGAAAAAACAGGACAGGAGAAACTATTCGTTGATCATTTCCACAAATTCTAAGCTTACAAGCCTCCTCTAAGATCTTCCCAAAATATCTCCCCCCAAGACACGCTTCTGCTTTTGTTAACCATGATTCTGATTCTGTTTCCCTTTCTAACTTACCCAAGGGAAAAAAAATGTTAAAAACATGAATTATACTATGAAGCTATTATGTGCCAGTTTATATAATACTGCCTTACTTCTAATTCTCTTTAAGATTCCTACCCAGAAAAAAAAAAAAAAAAAAAAAAGATTCCTACCCAGAAAGCAATTGTTTTTCTCATCTTATATAAGAAAACTAAGGCTCAAAGAAGCAAAGCAGCTTACTCAAGTTCAGTTAATAATAATTGGCTGAGTCAATACTCAAACCCAAATCCATGATTTCAAAGTCTAAGTTATTTCCATAATACTATAAGTGCTCTAAAACGTAATCAGTAAGAACACTATTTATTAGTACATCACTTGTTATGACCTATAAATTACATGGTAGAATGAGTACTAAAATACACTGAAAATGACTGAATATGTTTAAGATAATTTCTGTAAAAGTCAGAACTTCAAGGGTGCCCAGGGTCCTGGAATGAAGCCCAGTGTCAGGATCCCTGCTCAGAGGGGAGTCTGCTTCTCCCTATCTCTCTGCCCATCCCCCTCCACTTGTGTTCTCTCAAATAAATATAATCCTTAAAAAAATAAAAATTAAAAAGCTAAACTTTTTTATTTATATTGTACAATATTTATAAAATTATATTGTAATTATATTGAATTATATTGATTCAATAAATTGAATTCAATAAATTATATTGAAATTTATATTGTACAACAGATTTACATACTATCTATTTACTACTGTCTCTTTTCCACAAAGATAATTTACTATTAAGGCAGAAAATTTCCTGAATACTTAGGGCATCCAAAAAGAAAAGGTGGACGAGAAATTAATATAAGAAAAGAAGAGGGGCACCTGGCTGGCTCAGTCAGTTAGCATCTGCTTCAGCTCAGGTCATGATCCCATGTTGGGCTCCCTGCTCTGTGGGGAGCATGCTTCTCCCTCTGACTCTCCCTTCCGCTGTGCTCTTTCTCTCTCAAATAAATAAATAATTTCTTAACTAATAAATAAATAAACAGAAAACAATAAGGCTGAGGGAAACTCCAAATGAGTCCTTCATTGGAAAAACTCGCCTAGGGTGATTCCTAAATAGATTTCAGTACATGTTAAGACATCCTGAGAAATAGGGTTTGTTTGTTTGTTTGTTTGTTTGTATGTTTGTGGTTTTTTTGCTTGTAAAATGGAGGTAGGGGTAATTTGATGTATCACTTTTTTTTTTTTTTTTTTATGATAGTCACACAGAGAGAGAGAGAGAGGCAGAGACATAGTCAGAGGGAGAAGCAGGCTCCATGCACCGGGAGCCCGACGTGGGATTCGATCCCGGGTCTCCAGGATCGCGCCAGGGGCCAAAGGCAGGTGCTAAACCGCTGTGCCACCCAGGGATCCCTGATGTATTATTTTATACTAGAATGCAAACCAACAGAGTTCTGGATTTGAATCACAGTTAATTATTGATTACAATACTAAAAATCAGAAAGTTTAGAGGTCCAGAATACATATTGCAAAATATAGTTTAACCATACTATACAGGTTAGGCACAGATATTTACTATCATGATATGGAAGTTGTAGTAAGTACAGGCTGAAATGACCAAAATTTTGTAGCTTGTGAAACCTGTCCAGTGTTGCTGCAAGGCAGTACTAATTCAATTACCTAAAGCAACCTACAAGATAACTCTCTGGGCCTATATCAACTGAAAAGTAAAACTGATTAAATGCAAAAACATAATAAAAACCACATGATGCAAGAAAACTAAATAGTCCCTACTCTCATTGGCCTGGTTTTATACAATATTTAACCAAGATCATACAGAAGCAGTCTTCGTCTATTTTGAAGATGAAGACAACACTTAAAAATGTTAATCAGCTACCATATATCAGCAGCTATTGAAAACTAAAAAACAGAGGTTTGGAATTATTCATTAGTCTAATACTAAATAATTAAGAGCTTAATCTCATTTCAATTCTGAAGGGGAAAATTAAAGTCAAATCCTAAAACAATAAGCAATATAATCACATCTATATTTAGCAATCAGCAATAGTTGTGATCTCATTGCTTTCCCTAAGAATGTTCAGCTTTCATTTTAATTTAGTTTTAGCTAAATTAAAAAAGGTTCTTAACACACTGGATAAATTCATCTTAATCTTTGTTGTTGTAAATTTTTTGTAAAGCTATTTATAGTTGTAGTTAGTAATCTCCCCTCTAACTGATTAAAGCCTATCTGAAAGTTCAGCTGGCGAAATGAAGGATATATGGGAAATCCCTTTATAAAAAGATATATTCTGGTAGAAATCAACAGTAGTGATAGACTCAAATCTTTAGAATATGAATAAAAACACCAATGATTTTCTCATCATGCCAGATATTAAAACATCCTACTAACCGTAAAGGATTGAAAATGTAATCATAAAGGGTTGAAATTTTCAATCTGGAAGGTACAAGAGTTCTAACAAAGAACCTACGGATTCAAGGTTATATGGAGGATCCAGTATCAACACAAACTCAACTTTTCTCGGACTCTCAAAGAATTCTTAGAAATTCCTAATTGTCTAGATCAATTTATGCCTTCTTCATTTCTTCACAAACTTGTTTTAGTTCATTTTAACTGTTTTACTAGGATGGTATTCCAGGCAACAAGCCCATTTGGGCTTTGTTTTTAACTATTGTATAGTTTCCAGATTCTTGTACACTTTACAAATTTAAATGGGTAACTTATAAGATCCAAGCAAGCTAAAAAAGCATTTGGTAAGATATCCAAGGAAAAAAGATCAAGATGCTGAAATTACATCACCTTTAGTTATAGTCCAAGCACATGTTAAATGTATAGAGTTCTCTAAGAAAACCTAAATTCTGTATAGCTTTCCAAGAATTCAGGCCTAATACTACTAAAAAATATGCTTCTTTGATGTTTTTTTTTTTTCATCTGCTGCACTATTTTTTGTTTTAATTTCATTTGCTGCCCTTGATTTTACAATGGACTTAATACTTAAGCCTTACCTCAAAGTGGTTTTATTTGGTGGCTTCCATTCTAACTTGCTATCTATACAGCTAATTTCACAGAATTAAAGTTTGAGGAAACATTCCTGCAATCCAGATGTTCCTCATTGTTTATAATCTCTTAGTAGCTGTTAGTAAGTTAAAGCTGACTAAACTGCCTAAAAGACAAATGTAACACCTCAAGGAGCCTTTTGACACAAGTGCTCTATGTATTTTTAGACTCCATTAAGAGCTTGAAACATTGAGAATACACTCAGTCTCTTAAAGCATATCATTCTTCTTTTATCAACTTTGTTATATAGCATATAGATGATAATTCAGGTTTATAAACAAATTAGTAGAGCTGTGAATTCATCTAGAAAATTGATACTGATGGTTTAATATCATAAATTTGTTAAAGAGCTTAAATGAGCAAACATGTAAAAGTACTCTATAAAACTATGAAACGTTATATAAATAAAACTGTTATATCTAGTAAAAATATGCATACTATCAATCTACCTACTAAATCAACAAAGATTTAAAAATAAATGGACTATCCTCACTAGAGCTCCCTGTAAAATGGGTGACTCTAGGTCTGGGCCACAGAAAATACAAGGTTTGGTGTGAGAGCTTTTGTCCCAGAAAGCAAGAAAGTACTCTAAGAAAAATGAGGTCATGTCAAAAGGGCACAAGAAGCTGGTTTGTACTGGTTCCCGTGGTCAGATCTGTGAATTTAAGCATCAAAAAAAGCATAATGATTCTAAAATATTGAACAGCTAGACATTCATACATCCATAATATTAAAGACAAAAACAAAAAGGTGGCAGGGGGGAGGTTCACTTGTCAGCACTGGAGATGACTGTTAAGCCAACTCCTTACTCTGGAACGCAGTAATTAAAAGGAATGATACACTAACCCCATCTTTTGGAATTTAAATTTATCCTGAGAAAAATAAATAGAAAAAATGAGAAAATCACCATTCTGTAAATTCCAGTAACATTTAACCATTTTAGTCAAGAATCATCAATTGATGCCAAAAGGTAAAAGATAGATGAGGAACAGTATATTTGCTTTTAAATTATTCATCCCATAAATTACTTTCTAACTATAAAAGGGAAAATGCACCTTTAATAAGGAAACATTTATTACTATTTTAACCAAATGAAAAACTACCATCACTAACATGGGGCATTCTTATAATGTGTCCCCTGATGTGATAGCATACTAAGTATACAGCATCTAAGTATCACACCTATCAGTTATGTTGAAGTTTAACCTAAATCCCCCCAAAAAAAATTTTAACCTAAATCCCCCCCTAAATCCCAACCTTTAGTCCTAATTTTGCGCTTACAGTAAAAGGGCACAGAGGAGCAAGTTGAAAGACACGATGAAATAATCAGATGGATTCAGAACCTGGACTCATTCTTCAAGCAAGACAACTGGTTTAGTTACAAATGAATCTTCTGAATTGTATGTAATGTGAATTTTATTTCAATGAACCTGTTTTTAAAAAAAGAAGTTCTAGGACACTACAGGGATAACCACCTTCAAATAATCATCCCCCAAAAAAACAAAAACTAGATGAGGAAGGAGATAGGCAGACAGCTCTTTAAAATAAACACATGGACAAGTGTCAACAATTTTAGAACTTAGATGATAGAAATACTGGTCTTTCAAACTTTCTCCCTGTTATAAAGAATTCCTTAAATGAGTTTAATGAGTTTGTTTCATGATTCTGAAATGTTTTAGTATGGAAATATTTTATCTTCCTTAACAGTTCTGAGAAATGAGATTTTAAAATCTATCAGTCTCCATGTGCTGCTACATATCCAATAAAGAGGATGTGAGATGCAGGAAAACTCAAGACAGAAAGCCATCTCTCTCATCATTCTTCTTAGAGCCTCAGTGGGTGACACGGTGGCTCATTAGCCAGCCCCACCTCTTGTAGCTCATCTGGGTGAGAGAAGGGAAGCATAGTTTTTGGTTCTGCTTCTAATGAAGTACCTCAGATCTTTTTAAGTAGCAGGCACAAATAGCTGATACAATTTTGGAACAATGGGGACTGGGTTTTAAACCAGATTCCACCAATAACTATCAATGTGACTTGGGGCGAGTCACTTAATATTTCTGATTTGGAGTTTCTCACCTCTAAAATGAGAATTCTAGTACTTTTTAAAATGGTAATTATAAACAAATACCTTTCAAAGTGCCTGGCACAAAGCGAACACTAGCAAGTGCCCTCCCAGTCCCTCTACCACCATTCCTACTTACTAATGCCCCGGGTCATCACACATATGGCACAGAATTCCTAACTAGGGACATCTGTAATCTCCTAATGATGTTTCCGCACACTAGTCACAAAGATGAGAACATTCAAATATTGGAGTATGAAAGCAACCATTTAGAAATCAAACTTTCCTTGGTAAGTAAAATCTTGGAACAATTTAAGAAAGCATAGCTTAAAATGGGGAAGAGAAAGTGGACAAATTTCTAGGTCCTCAAAACCCATGTTTATTGTGTAAAAATCTGCAATATTAGACTAGATACACCTAAAATGAGAGAATTTTCCAAATATAAACATAATTTTTATTAAATTATTGGACAAATTTTTGATTATCCAATACTTGTAAGTACTAACAGGTTTTCACATTTGTTTCCAACTTTAGATTCACCTTTGACTACTGTTAGGAAAACTAAGTACTAAATAAAAGAAACACAAAATAAAAATAAAAATAACTGTAAACATTTATATAGCACTGTGCCAAGCACTGTTCTAAGTACTTTATCCTGACTCAACTGGTTCTCAGTTATCTCTATGAGGTGGTTACTACTACTAGAATGATTATCTTAAACCATAAGAAACTTGAGGCATGGTGTGGGTAAATAACCCACAGATATTAAATGGCAGACCAAGCATTTTCAACCCAGGCAGCCTGGTTCCGGAGTCTGTGGCCTTTGCTACTGTATAATATTTCATACATTCCCACCAACATTCTCATCTGCCTACTACTCAAACAAAAAACACCAACCAACTCATATTTATGATTTTCAGCAAGAAACAATAAAACATTCTTTTTATTTTTACAAACGCACCAACTAAGTGTAAGCATATAGCATAAAACTCACTTTGAGCAAGACAATTAAAAAAAAAAAAAAAAGGCCTCAACCTCACTGATGAAAATCCTATACTCCCATCCACTTCAGCAACTTCAAATAGAACATTTCTTCAAATAGGGCCAGGAGACATATGGCACCATTAGTCATTTTTATTTTAACAGTAACTAAAGATTTCTAGAGCAACTCTGTAATTAGCTCTTATGCTTCCCTCATACCCGTATTTCCCCTACATCAAAATGCTGCATGTACCACAGTGCCAAACATAAGTTTGCTTTGATTACAACTGCTGGCCAAATCCGAAACCACGCTATATTAAAGCTAAACAGCCTATTTTAAAAGGAGTTGAGAAACAGGCTTTAAGCTGTTCCCATCAACAGCAATGTGTACAATCACACTCATTCTCATTTCAAACTTTGGAGTCTCTCTTTTGTCTAAACTCTAATCTATTTAGGCATTTTCAGTAAACAAACATTAAGCTGAATTATTTACAAAGTTAGAATTCCACACATTCCAGCCAGAGCTGCTTTTATGTGAGAGTAAAACACTGTTGCTGGCAATGCAGGGGCAACTTAAGGACAGTATCTTTCTCTACCCTCTCATCTGCCTTCCCTTTCCCCAACCCAGTTAAAAACTAAATCCTGAAAACTGCCAGGGGACCACCTACACAGCTGTGTGTGGAGTCCCTCCAACCCTAGGTTTCCTTCTTCGGTAGCAGGAATTCAGTAGATCTCTGAACCCTATGGAATGTACAGTTTTAACAGAACATAGCAGTGCAGAGTCTAAGTTAATAAAGAAGTCAGGTATTTCAAAAGTATTCACACCACTAAATACCCAGCTATGAAGGAATTATGTGGTGGCCATTAATGAGAAATGTATGAGAAACAAAGCCCCCTACCTTACCTCTATGTCTGCCATTTTAAGTATTTATTATCACAAACAATAGAAAAAATATATATACCTTCCTCCTACAGTAACTTTTTCCCCTAGAGACTTTTTATTAAAATTTGTTGTCTAGCAATCACTAAGAAAATTACATTCTAACAGAAACAAGCTAACATTTTCTCTTACAACAAAATTATTATTGTGGCTTCATTATAACCAAAGGTGAATGTGCAACATTGGCAATTTCAAATAAATGAAAACCCTGCAAGTCTGTAATTCAAGGGTTTGAATAACATATAGTCAGTGCTTTCCTAACAGCAGCCAATATATTTTCTTTCGTGATTCAGATTTAAAATGCATCATATGCATCATACTTGCTTCAGTCCCACCTTTAAGGAAACAGACACTTAAATTTCAAGAAGTTTGACTGGATTTTGACAACTTTTCAAGAAAAGAGCAAAAGGAATAACTATAACTTTGGAAAGTAAGGGGAAAAAAATAACAACTCTACATTATTAAAATCTTGATTACCCAACCTACCAGGAAAACGTTATCGCTCTAGATTGGTACGTGTTCTGAACAGGGTACAGAAAGAACAATTCCCTGAGGGATTAGAACTGAAATTTTTTATGAAACAACTTTTCTTATACAAAATATAAATTATTGTTGTTTCTTTAAACAGAGCGTCCTAAATACAATTTAATCTTTCTAAAAACCACTCAGGGTCAACATCAAGGAATCTGTCAATGTGCCTTCTTATATGATGGTATGTAGCTGATATGGGACTTCATTTATTTGGATCAAGAGTGGGATTTATAGGTTCTGGATTATAGACTTTTCTCCAAATAACTGACAATTCTGTAAGTCTAGAAACATTTAAATTTAATCACATGAAAAACTCTAAAATACATCATGCACCTTCCCTGATTAGGTAAACAGGAAAATTGTTTTCAGGCCCTACAGAGACATTCAGGACTCATGAGACTCTGCAACAAGGGGCCTCCATAAACACTGCTATTCTGGTAGCCTGCTCCTCTGTGGTCATGTCTCCTATACTAACCAAATGCCTTGCCTCACACTTGCTGTTTTTAACCTGCTCTTTATGGTCATTCTTCTCATTGCTGATTACAACTTCATTTTATAAAAGTCTTAATCTCTAAAGGGGAGGTAGGTGAAATAGGATAGGGATTAAGGAACATACTTGTGATGAGCACTGGGTGATGTATAATGTGTTAAATCACGGTATTGTACACCTGAAACTAATATAATACTACTATATGTTAACTATACTGGTATATAAAATAAAATAAGCCTTCAATTCTCAAATATGTTCCACCTTTTATAGTTTCAATTTTGTAAAAGATGTCACCATTTCTGAATCTCTCAAGCTGTAAACCTCACAGTCATCACAATTCTCCCCTCCCCCAACCCTTCCAAAACTATCTCTCCAACCAGGTTCTTCTTTTCCATTAATCCTCACCACACCACACCTTAGTTCAGGGTTTCCCATCTTGCTTTAAGGTAAAAGACTCCCATGGTTGATCTTGAGTCTTTCCATCCTTCAGCCTTCTTTTCCTTAAGAATAATCATATCTAATCAGGTCACTTACCTGATGAAAAATTACAACTAGCTCCCAACTGCCTAAGGAATAAAGTCCAAATGCCTTAACAGAAGACTGAAGACTTAAAAATGTGATTCCAACCTACTTCCTCAGGATCTCATTTTCAAGCCTCCCACTCATCAGCAAACACTCAATATCCCAACCTCTAAGAAAGAAGAAAAAAGAAAGGAAATTATAAAGGATATGAAAAATTAAGAACAGGTAGGCTTTCTTCTCCTATAGTAGCACAATGATTGCCCGTTGCTTTTCCTTGGATTACTACTTGTGAAAATGTCTACTCATTATAGCTTCATTTTCTGACACATATTTCTTTTCAATGTTTTCAAAGATTCTGTTTCACCATAGGCTAGTTTCAACAGCACTGAGTACTTGTTCTAATTTATTACTTTCTTCATGAAATTCTTTAGCTTGAAGATTTCAACAGAAATGCCACTCAGTGGTGCTTCCTTTCCTGTTATCATTAGAATTCACATAATAAAATGAAAATGCTTCTTCAGATACTCAAAGCACCTTTACCTAACAGACTGGGTTAGTCCAGTGAATGAACTAGTGCCTTTACTATGTTTGCTTCATGATTTTTTACAATTAAAGCTAAGTGTCTTATATTCTCCTAAGCACATTCCTCTTGAGAATCATATTTTCTATGAACATCCTCCCATCACAATTTTTCCAACTTCACTACCTTCTAATTTCATAAGCAACATACCATCTGTACTACCTGGGACGCTTGCTCAATTTTCAAATGGTTCCTCTTCTTTTTTCCATATGAAATGTTTAGTGGACTGATTCATTCTCAAGAATCAAACCTCTATTGAATTTAATATTTAATACTTTACTCCAAATTTCAATTTTGGGGATAAGAATCACTCTTTCCTTAGGCTTTCTGATTTCCACTAACAGTGTCCTTTGTCATGGCCTTATCTCACAAAAATATACATAACATTAAAAAAAAATTAACTAAGTCTCTGATTTTGATTTAACAAGATTTATTTTAACATGACATGTTAGTGAATCAAGAAAACAATGAGCATTATTGAAGATATTGGGCAGTGAACTCAAACAAGTGACTTATTTTGCACCTAAGCTTTGCAATGTAAGGAATTTATTTCATTTATTTATTTTTTCAATGTAAGGAATTTAAAAGAAAAAAATTAGATTGTAAAATTTGTGAATGACAAAGGTACAGTGTGTTTACATTTATTAAATGTGATGTACATCCACTGTACAAATGCCCTGACTTAACATGATGAAAGAGATGTGCAACTGTTACTAAGGAAAAAAAAAATTAATCCTTACATATGTAACAGAAGAAACAGCTCATTTTTTAATAGACAAAAAAAAAAAAATACTCTAGGGACACCTGGGTGGCTCAGCATCTGCCTTTGGCTCAGGGTGTGATCCTGGTCTGAAGATGGGAGTTCCGCATCTGGCTTCCTGAGAGGAGCCTGCTTCTCCCTCTGCCTAAGTCTCTGCCTTTCTCTCTGTGTCTCTCATGAATAAATAAATAAAATCTTAAAAAAAAAAAAAAAAAAGAGTACTACTCATCCTGAGTTCTAGTGAAGGCTTTTTGATTTACAGATAACTAGCTGTTATCTCTTCTGAAATGAGCCCATCAAGTACTTTTTTGTTTTACTTTGCAGTATTCAGGTTCCACTCCAAGAAATAAAGTATATTAATTAATGACTCAAATGTAATTTAGTCTATTAGTCTGACATTTTTAAAAATAGTCTTTTCAAAATCTCTTACCCTAAAAATGATCTTTAAAAAGTAATTATACCTTTTTACTCTAAGGAAGGCTTTCCCAACTACTTTATTCCAGAAATAATGATTGGATACAATAAAATTAAGAAAAAAACAGATAGGGAAGCCCCAGTGGCCCAGCGGTTTAGCGCCGCCTTCAGCCCAGGGTGTGATCCTGGAGCCCCGGGATCAAGTCCCACATCAGGCTCCCTGCATGGAGCCTGCTTCTCCCTCTGCCTGTGTCTCTGCCTCTCTCATGAGTAAATAAAATCTTTAAAAAAAAAAAAAAAAGAAGAAAAAAAGAAAGAAAAAAGAAAAAAACAGATTAAAAAGTTCTAAGGGCAACAGTATTTTTTAAATCAGCAGAATCAGAAGATTAAAAATACCCTGATAAACAGCTAATGATATGAAAGGCAATCTTTGGGACATACAAAAACTTTGCTTCGATCTAGGCACCAAAAGCCTTTGAAGATTATGGTTCTTAAATGGAACAAGCAGACTTTTAAAAGTTGAAGTAGTAGCTCACAAAAACAGTGAATGTAAACATATAAAATGAAATAAATCAAATGTAGATGTATAGTGCACAATACAAACGACCCTTAAACAGACTTAGGAATCATAGCTATGTGATGTGTAAAGAAACAATTTAGTAATTCTAATTATCTATTGGTTTAAAAATAAATCAATTACTAGACAAATTTTTAAAAGATCATACACTCTTTTCTTCATATACTCTCTTTTCTTCTTTATTTTCTACGAAATTCATGCCAGAACATGAATCTAAATATCTAGACTCTTACAGGGTAGAGATGATCACAAAGCTGGTTTTCAAGACACAAATGCATATAAATAATGGAGGGGCACTTTCTTCTTTATAATGCTAAACCTTTAGAAAAATGCTTATATACAAGTATTTTTTAAATAATTCGCTTCAAACCATTATAAGCAAGCATTTTTAAAATAATCCATTTTCAAGTATTTAAATATTTATTGTTTGTGAAATACTTTATAATTAACTTAAGACTACCAATAATTCTGTTAAAAGCAATAGGAAGTTACAAGAAGATTAACCTTTTTGCTTTTAAAATAGTCTTCCAATTAAACAGCAGACATGCATTTATCTCTAATTCTTATGAAAAGTCCACTAAAAGTATAAAAAGCTATAAACAAACAAGGAAACAATACAGGTGGGAAAATAATTGACACAATATGCCAACAAGTTTTGGGACATAAATGAAAACTGGATAGAGTACGGGTAACCAATTAGAGAGAAGGGAAAACTAACATTTAAGTGAGAAACTGGATCCATGCTCAGGCAAGGAGGGAGGTGGGGGGGGGGGGGGGGGAGGAGCATGATAGAAATACAAGACTGGTTGATAGCTTGTGGAAGAAGCAGTAAGACTTTTAAGTACCCTCCCTGGCCTATGGAGGCAGGTGACGGACCCTAACATAGGTAGTTTAATCCCTGAAGATATTAAATCAGAAAAGTCTTGAACTCAGGAAAACTGATTAATACAAAGAGATTGTATTGAATAAGCCTACATAGTGCACACTGTTTGACTTGCAGCCACATCACCCCAACCTCTGCCTCTGGTTACTTTGCCTCTTCCACTTCAGTCTGTCAAATATCCTTTGTGCACCTCTTGTAAGGATATTTAACACTGGATTTAGAATCCATCCATATAATCTGAGATGATCTCTTCACCTCAAGATCCTTAATTATATCTGCAAAGACCCTTTTCTAAATAAGGTACATTTATAGGTTCTGGGAATTAGAACACAGACTTATAATTTTTTTTTTTTTTTTTTTTTAATGATAGTCACAGAGAGAGAGAGAGAGAGAGGCAGAGACATAGGCAGAGGGAGAAGCAGGCTCCATGCACCGGGAGCCCGACGTGGGATTCGATCCCGGGTCTCCAGGATCGCGCCCTGGGCCAAAGGGAGGCGCTAAGCCGCTGCGCCACCCAGGGATCCCGACTTATTATTTTAGGAGCCACCGTTCCATCTACTATATATAATTCAGCCAACACGTTAAAAATGAAGATATCCTATACCCTTCCCCAGAAAGCTACTGTAGGTAAATGTGACCTCATCAAAATGAGAGTGAAAGCCAAGAGAAAATAAGTCCAAGAAACAGAGGCTATCGCAAAGGGAAGAAGCAAGGGGAATTCCCAGAGCAGTGCTAAAGCAAACTCCAAGTGCATACCAGGGTAAAGAACAACCAGTCTAGATTGTACCAAGATGGCCATGGAAAACGTAATACTGAGAAGGGTTTTTTAAAAAAAAGAGGCAACTGTTACCTCCAGAAAACAAAAGCTGTAAGGAAGCTAAGTTGAAGAATAGAAAAGTATTATTTTCATACATTACTTTGTTCAGGAGTGAATGATGTTTACATTGAATACTGATTTAGCTAAAAGTAATAATATACTAAAGTGAAAGGACACAGTACGGGAAGTATGGCAGCAAAGGAAAGTGATAATTCCTTAACTTCCATAAAAGGTATCTAATATTGATTTTAAAAGTCTAAATATTATTTAAGACATGAAGGTAAATATAACAGATGTAAGAACTGAACATAGTTACCTCAGAAGGGGGCAAAACAAGGGGCAGAGAGGGATGGGGAAGAGCACTAGCAATTTTATTTAGTCACAGGTTCCCTTTTGAAACTCTGCTCCTATTGCTTTGAAAATAAAATTCATTTTATGCCCCAAAAAAGAAAAGGTTCTCAGAAAAGTGTCTTGTTCAGGATCATAACATAGTTAAGAAATATCTATCACAACACTTTAAAACCTTGTATACCTTGCAGGAATATGGAAATTCTTGAAAAGGGATTCTTAAAAATAAATTCCCAAGTTCTGAGTGTTCCTAAGGAATAAAACAAAAACAAAAACCAGACACAACCAAAAGCACTCCTATGTATGTTCATGTAATGGATCCAACCTCTAGTTTATATTATTGCAATTCTATCCAGCTTCTTAATATAAAAGCATGGCTCTTTTTTGTTTTTGAATGTAAGACTTTAATACCACAATTACAAATAACAAGTATAACAAGGTAAAGGAGCTGAAGACATAATGAAGGTATTTCCAGATTGTTATCCTGATAGATAGCTGCCAATGAATTTAGTTTACATGCAGATGGACTCTAATTGTAAAGATTTCATAATATTAGGAATACAAGATAAAAAGGCTACGCTCTGACCCATTATGCCCAGGAAAGGGGCAATGAGAATTTTCCTAAAAGTTGTTCTGTCCAATTGTCTGAGAAGGGAAAGAGCATCTTTGAAGAAAAGGTGCAATAGCAATGGTGCTAGGAAGAAGTAAGATATGAGAAAAAAGGAAAATTTTATTTTCTACTTAATTAATATCCTTCTTTATCCATTTCATTAATCTATGTCTTATTTCTGAATAGTGTTTTGGCACGTTATTCCCACTTTTACTTTCCCTCCTTCTCTTCAATTGCTTTACAAGTGCACTTAGTCCAAGTAACTCACACAAGTTTAATGATCTATGTCCTACATGAATATTACAGTTACATTAAAATCCCCCCCCAAATAGGGCAGCCACTTAATTTACCTCTTACTGTACCTAATATAACTGATGATAACAGGCAGTGTAGACATACTAATTCAGAATTTTTAAATCTTGTTTACTTATTTACTTGAAGTAATCTATCTATCTGAATTGTAAGACTTTAAAAGATAAAAGAATAACACCAGGTACAAATAGGAAATATTCTTGATATTAATAACTGATCCAATTATACATATTTTAGTACGTTTATATTATTCAGATGTAAAACCAAGCCCAGTCAAATAAATAAATAGATAGATAGATAGATAGATAGATAGATAGATAGATAGAATGAGTCTGGCTGTTTTTCCATAAACATGAAATCAAAGTGAAAGCAGCATTTTTAAAGGAAATGTTCCAAGATATTGTTAGTATGGGATAAGAAGTTCTAGAGACAAATTAGTTTTAGAGCAAAGCTGCTTTGGTTTGACAATGAAGTAGAAACAAAAATAGTCAGGGGCAAAAGTATGAATGGTAAGTAATAAAGGCAACAATGGTATTGGAAAGAACCCATGCTCATGATTTTCATAACTCATGAAAAAATAATCCTAAAGCAAATGCTTCTATTAAAAATCATTCCAAAGCGAACAGAAAAAAGAAAAAAATAGTAAGTCTTTTTCCATCTTCCCACTAGCTCTTTCTCATTCAATGATGCTGGATCTTTCTCCAATTTTTGGAGTAAAATGTCCCTCATGAGAACACAGCAGGTTAGATTTTTTTAACTAAAAAAGTAATCCCCAAACATAGTAGTCATGTGTTTATAATTAATCCTGACACTTTAAAACAGCAGTACCAGTAAGCTTCGTATTATATATATAATTAAAAAACAATTTGGGGGGAGGGGTGCCTGGGTTGCTTAGTCAGTTAAACATCTGCCTTCAGCTCAGGTCAAGAACCCAGGTCCTAGGATAGAGCCCCGAGACCAGCTCCCTGTTGGGGGGCGAGAGAGGGTGGCAGCGGCGACTAAATTCTCCCTCTCCACCCTGCTCGTGCTCTCACTCTCTCTCTCCCTCTCAAATAAATACGTAAAATTTTTGAATGAAAAAAATTTGAATAAATAAACAACAACAACAACAAAAAACCAATTTGGGTCCTTTAATATGCAAGAGATAGACAAAGTTAAAATACCTTAGAAAACTTTTGTCAAATTTACGTAAAATGGCAACTTAATCAAAGAACTTGAAAAATACTTCAGCCCTAGGCTAGCATGAAATTCCTAAATGCTCTTCTTGCCAGTTTTAACTGGCAAACCAAAGACAAACAAAAAACTTACAACAGAGGACTCCTGTTTCCTGACTGAAGTACTTTTTGTTGGCAATAGAAATTAAGCCATCAAACACACCAGCACTTTGCTTTAATTAAAAAACAAAACAAAACAGCCCTTTTGAGAGTAAAGCACATTTCAGAACTTTTCACCTGGTACCTTTAGAAAGGCAACTATTGGAGTCCACAGGTCAAAAGGAGTGGAGAAGCAAAGTTACCATGCCAAAGACCACGAAGAGTATTTACACGCTATCGCTTCCAACCAGTCAAACATCACCAAGCAGCCTCAGTGCAAAAGATGACCTTCCACCATGTTCCCCAAGGCTCTGATCCTTCCTATTTTAGAAATTACAAGCCACCACAATTACCTCTGTGGGTTAAAAGCTGCGGGTTGAAGCTGTATCCCTCACTTAGGTTTCTATTCTCCAAAGTGCACAAAAGACAGGATTTCAGATGGTAGAGATCCAATATCTCTAAAAGATTTATAGATAAATCTGTGGTTTTAGATAATTTATCTATAAATTTGTCAATTTATAGATAAATTGTGGTTCCTGAGTACTCACAGCAGGGGTATGTATGTCACCTATAACTGGCAACCTCCATACATACTGAATAAATCACCATGAAACTTAAGAATCCAAACCTTTAAATTTATAGTGTGCTGTTTCACCCCAAAACATTACTCTAAGAGCTAAAAGTCTGATGCACTGAATCCTATATAAAAGTCTTACCTGTTTGGCTTTCAAGTTCTTTCCAGTCGAACTTTTTTCACTTGTACTTGCATCCATTCCTCTCAGAACACTGATGAAATCTTTCTTGGAAACAGTTGATATCAACTTAGCACGTTTTCTAATAGAGCTTCCAGCTTCTTTAACCTTTTCATCAACATTCTTTTGATGCTTCTGTACAGCATTAAATAACTGTACCACACCCCTAGAGAATATAATATGACCAGAACAACACAGTTAAGTAACAGTTACACTAGAATACAAGTCATGAGGATAAGAACAATAGGTTTTTACTGCTTAGGAAAGAGGCAAGCATTTAATAGGCACTCAAATGAAAAGAAGTGAATCTGAAAAAAATGAACATACATTTCAATGAATGAATACAAATTTCTGAATAAAGAATAAATATATGTGGACTGATATGTGATTTTTCTTCACAGCTTTCATCTTTCTAAATCAACTTTTGTGCAATTAGAATGAAAAACTATTTTTAACACAAACACCTATTTCTCAAAATATAATTACATAATAACTGAAGGCATCACAATGTAGTGGAAAGAAAATGGCCTCTACAGTTAGCTGCCTAACCATCTGACTCTAGGAAAGGTTTTCTAGATTTCAATTTCATCTATAAATGGGAAAAATAATACTCAAGTAGTTTATAAAGAAGTTATATTATCTGCAACTCTTATAAAACTAATCTTAAAATCCTATTTTAAAATGAAATAAATACTTTGTTCTATAGTTAAGTTCATTCCAAGAAGAATTCTGAAGATTAAGACCTCCAGCATCCATTACGGTAGCCATGAGCCACATGTAGCTAGTGAGCCATGAAATGTGGCTGGTTGTTCCAAATTGCAATATGCTCCAGGTTGAAAATACACACTGAATTCTGAAGACTTAATATGAAAAAAGAGAATTTTAAAATCTCTTAATTGTTATTAATCTTATTAATCTCTCTCTTTTTTAATTTTTATTTATTTATGATAGTCACAGAGAGAGAGAGAGAGAGAGAGAGAGAGAGAGAAAGAGAGGCAGAGACATAGGCAGAGGGAGAAGCAGGCTCCATGCACCGGGAACCCGACGTGGGATTTGATCCCGGGTCTCCAGGATCACGCCCTGGGCCAAAGGCAGGCGCTAAACCGCTGCGCCACCCAGGGATCCCTTATTAATCCCTTAATAATTGTTTTATATTGATTATATGACAAAATAATAATACTTTGATTATCTTGGGTTAAATAAAATGCATTAGGACAATAAATCTCATCTCTCCCTCTTTTTTTTTTTTCTGTATTCAATGTGTCCACCAAAAAGTTTTACATTATATATATGGTTCCCATTATATTTCTATTGGACAACACTGACTTAAAGCATTACCATCCTTTCGAGCTCTAATTCTATCACCAGGAGAGGCACTCTGCCATGCGCCCTGAGTATCCCTGCACATTCTTGCTAGGTTTTTCAAGGATGCAAGGCCCTGACTGTTCTTTACACAGGGTATTTCTGAGAGTAGGGTTTGTAGGACGCAACCTTGAGTGATGAAGTAACATCTACCCCCCGCCAACAGAAAGCGGGCTTGTTACCATTCACCATAAAAGCAGGAGATTTCCAAGTACAGTATCTTCTGTAACACTACCCACTGCACGCTCAAGCATCCATACTGGACATCTATGTTACCACTGAGGGATACAGAGAACCAGTGGAAATGTGATGCTCTGGCTACTGCTTTCCCAAGAGTAATAAGGTCGTTTGTCTCTGACCCAGAAGTCTCTGGTCTTCTGGCAGTATCCAGAAAACTAACAGGCTAGCTTATTAGCTTATAAGGAGTGTAAAATTCCATACCCTTAAGAGCAGGGCTGGGACCAAAGTGAGGAAAAGGAGGTGCCTCAGATATAAAATTTAAGAAGGCACTTACTCTCATGCACCAACCATGCACTTTTCTAAAATCTTTATATGTTTTTAATTTATTTAATTCTCAGAGAAATCCTGCAGGGTAAATACAATATTCTACTATTTTTATAGATAAATAAACTGAGACAGAAAAATTAGGTAGCATGAGCAAGGACACACAGGTAATAAGTCAGTGCTGGGATTTGAACCTAGCGGTCTGGCTCTATCTCACTGTAGAACTCCAATATGAATTAAAAAATGACCCACATAGTGTAAGGAACTAGATAATCAAAAATAATTCCGCTAAATATAACTGCTATATTCTTGAAGTAGCAGCTCAAATGTTCTCTCCTCTGTGAAGTCTTCCCCAACTCCCCTGACAATCTCCTGCTGTAGTGCCCAACACACCGGACATACCTCTAGTCTCAAAGAAGACTGTAGTTCCTACAGGTGAGTAGACAAGGACCACCTGGCAGCCACCAGATTCTATTTATCTCTGGACACAGAGGGTATCAAATAAACATTTGGTATCAGTGATTAAAAAAAAAAAATGCAGAGTGAAAGGACAGCATAAAGCTGCTGTAACACATAATTCGTTATGACCTAAGTACAACATAACAAAAATGATCATCTATCGCCATAAATTCAGACAACTACCATAAGAGAAATGCACATCTAATTACACTGCTCTTGTGATTACAAAAACAATACGATCTGCAATAGGTTCAAACCAAATATACAAAGGATGTTATACTCTTGCCTCATGAGATCTGCGAAATCTTTGGTTGAATTCAGTATTAAATAGGCAGGTTTTGATATAAACCACTTGGCTCTGAGAAGGCTGAGCTTAAGGATCAGATATAGTCAGAAATGGATCACTATCAAAGCTTTATTATACTTATTTTTTAAAGGGTAAAAACAGTCTTACCTTGTTGCAATTCTCTGAAGATTTCTCTCTGTTTCTTTGTCTTTGACAACATCTGGCTTTACTCTGCACATCATTTCCCATTCTCGCTTCTTATCAAGCTGTGTTATAAATATTGTTATGTGAAAGAATATTAGGCATTTTTGAAAGTGCAGCATACTTTGATATGATACTCTGTGAAAGGACAAAGGTAATAAATCATTCTGGCTTAGTTTGTCACCGGGACTGAAAAAACCCCATACTTTTAGGGGTTCAGCTCAGGGGGCCGGCCTGTGGTTAGCACTCAGCATGTCATGTGAGAAGCACAAAGTGAGTTTTTGTCAGGCTCTCTGACAGCAGGGGCCTGGAAAGCTGCCAGGACACTGAGCCAGGCAGGACAAGGTAGGGTGTGAGAGAGCTACATACTTGACCTGCTACCACCAGATCATCAGAGGTAAGCATCAGGAAGACCCCAAACTACTATCTTTGATAACCACAAGTTTAAATACTTATTTATGTTTAAGAAAATCTTTCCCAATAAGTCAGAATTATTAAGAATTTATATTAGCTTTTAAAATAATAGCATTGTATCCAGTAGTACTCTGGTCCCAGGCACCTGACTTTACACATCAATACACCACATCAGTATATACTGCTGCCTCGGGCCAACATATCACCTACAATCAAATACACTGAATATGATCAACTGATCACCAGGAAGCTAGTGAGTATCAAAAGCAGTAGTAAGAATCAGTAGGAAGAAAATCTCCTTTTGGGATCCCTGGGTGGCGCAGCGGTTTGGCGCCTGCCTTTGGCCCAGGGGCGCGATCCTGGAGACCCAGAATTGAATCCCACGTCGGGCTCCCGGTGCATGGAGCCTGCTTCTCCCTCTGCCTGTGTCTCTGCCTCTCTCTCTCTCTCTCTGTGTGTGACTATCATAAATAAATAAATAAATAATATTAATTAATTAATTAATTAAAAAAAATCTCCTTTTATCTATTCCTTTTCTTCATCCACCTAATCTCTTACTTTGTATTAATGAAAATGTCTAATCACAGTCAAACAAAATTCTTGCTCTCACTATAAAGATTAGCCTGATTCCTTTCTAAAAAAATAGATTCCTCCTCAAAGCAGATAATTTACTTTAACTGTCATGAAATTCACTATCAGATTTTGCCAGAAATTTAAAAATCTTACTTTTAAGTCTAAAACGGTTGAGTCTTAATTGTCTGTAGTACTCAAGACATGCATGATCCCAAAATACTTTTTAACTCTGAAATAATTTTTATACTTAGGACTTATTCGGAATAAGTACCTGATATTTATTAAACTTATTAGAAACAAGTACTTGATATTCTGGAAACTGATAATATTTAACAGTAAAAAAAAAAAAAACTGATAATTTGCAAAGAATCTACTTAGAAATATGTAAGAGTGTTTGTAGCGCCTTTGTCCTGTTTCTGGTATCAACATGTGTGTTTTCATCATTATGTGAACAGTACCATCTCTAGCACTCAAAGGATTGGCCTAGAGCAGTCAGAGACTCATTTTTCTTGGCTTGAAAACATTCCTACTTTCACTAGAACATTGTGACTAGAGATAATTAAGGATCATGATATTTTTAAAGCTTATTTCACCTTTTGCCAGATAATAAAAATTCAAACTTTCAGTTGAAAAGCTATCAGTAAGATTTAGAGACAAATCTTATCTTAGAGTAAAATGAGAATATCAACCTACAAAGTAGGTTTTTAGTAAAAAGTAAATAACATTCTATTGGTTCAGAATCTAATAATGTCAGCATATGGAAGCTAAACTGAGTGAAATATTTAGATCCAAGAGCCACTGCCAAATGTATAATTTTCTTGATTTTAAAAGGATAAATTTCTCTGGAGTTTAATTTCTATTTGTTTACGTAGGTGATTAAAAAGCAAACATGCTGGGAGCCCCGGTGGCTCAGTGGTTAATAGCGTATCTGCCTTCGGCTCAGGGCGTGATCCTGGAATCCCAGGATGGAGTCCCATGTCAGGCTCCCTGCGTGGAGCCTGCTTCTCCCTCTGCCTGTGTCTCTGTGTCTCTGTGTCTCTGCCTCTCTGTCTCTCTCTCTCTGCATCTCTCATGAATAAATAAATAAAATCTTTTTTTAAAAAAAGCAAACATGCTCAATGGAGTAATTTAGGCTAGGTTTCTGAACAAAACCTTGGTTATTCATCCCTTACATAAAAAGCAGATTAAAACCTGGAATGTTAATTAGACAAACACAGCCAGGAACAATTTGGTACAGGCAGGAACTAGACGAGGCAAACAATCTAATCCACAAGACACTGGTAAAACACACCTGTTTCCTCTTCTCCAGTCTCTCTTGCTTTAACTTTTCTTTTTCCTTTTCCAGCTCTCGGTTTTTTACCAGAATACTGGGTTTACTTTTAGGAGTTTTTCTGTTAAGAATTTTAGCCATGGCATCTGCCCAGCCCATGTCAGTTCCAACACTAGCTTCTGCGGCATTTTCATTTCCATTGCCATAGGGTTCAACTTCATCTTCATTGTCAGCTTCCACTGCTTCATCTGAAGAAAAGTGATCCTTTTCCAATCCACAGCTTCTTGCAGAACCTAAGAGTAGAAACCAATTAAACTTTAACACTGGAGGAAGAGGCTGTCAAAGGTATGCCAGAAACCCCAGGACCCTTCATAAAGCTAACAGTTCTCCATCTATCTCCATTTCCACAAGAGGGAATTTTGCGAGTCCCACGGCTGCAGTAATAGCAGAGAGCAAAAGGGCCCTTCATCCTGCCATCAGCCCCCAAAGACCTGGCTCAGCCATGCTGGGCTTCAGCACCCAAGACCCTGGTAGCAGAAACAAATCTAACAGCCCACATCACCACCTACTGTCAAGGGAGCTGCAGATAGCAACGTGGAACAGTGTAGGGTGTGGTCAAGTCCATGGGCCTTAATTGTGTCATTAAACTACTTAAAGTGACTAATGAAAATTTTAAATGATTAACAAAAAAATTTAATCCATCAAGGAAACGAACGGTACAACATCTCCATGGTACAGAGAAGTCAGAATAACTTCTCTGGAGATTTGATCCAGATATTTAAAATTCTGAATTTATGTGTAGAAAGATCTAAAGACAAATAAACAAAACCTAGCCTTTTATAAAATTTGCTTTTAACATTATAAAATTAGGTGTTTAACATTTCTGAAAAAAACAATCTAATAAAGCAGTATTTGCCCAAGATACTGAAGATTCAACTGCACTGCTGTGTGACTCAATGACAATATCAAGGTCTTGCAGATACAAAAGCATACTGTTGGAATTTTATCCTGCAAAACATCTGAAAAAAAAAAAAAAAAAAAGCAAGCATAGGGATCCCTGGGTGGCTCAGCAGTTTCGTGTCTGCCTTTGGCCCGGGGCGCGATCCTGGAGTCCCGGGATCGAGTCCCACGTCAGGCTCCTGGCATGGGCCTGCTTGTCCCTCCTCCTGTGTCTCTGCCTCTCTCTCTGTCTATCATGAATAAATAAATCTTTAAAAAAAAAAAAAAAGAAGCTTCATAAAAAAAAATCATATACAGGTTATTTGCCAGCTAGTTCATCTTACAAGGTTAAAATAGCTGGGGTCAGCAGCTTGTTAGAAATAAGAGTCTAAGTCCATGGCCTTGCTTGAAAATCAACTCATTGAGATTTTGTAGCTTAAGTTTTGTGGCCTTTCTCAACTTATGAAGTTCACTGTACTTGACCAACAAGAGACAAGCAGCCAGCACAGTCTGCATACACCTATATGACCCAGAGCCTTCTGGACAGCTTCTGTTTTGTTCTTCAGAAGACTATGGAACTTATTAGGAATTACCTCAAAGAAGAAAATCATCCAATAGCTTAGGAACTTGGAACATTTCTTAATAAAGCAGAAGAGGAGCTAACAAAGCACTGCATTTCTGGGAGTATGTGCTGGGTCCATCGGCCCATACCAAAACTAAGCATCACAACCAGAACCTGTTTTTACATCTGAGAAGTCTGCTTTTGTTGTTGTTGTTGTTACTTCAGAATCATGCACCTGCTCCTCAGCTCTAAGGTCCCCTTTCTTCCTTAATTCCAATGAAATGTGCATATTCTGCTTTTAACATTTCAACCTTCTGCCCCTTAATTCAGTTTATTGCCATGACCAAAATGACAGAAGCTGACTGTATAGTCGGCTGTTAATGTCTGAATGTCTCTCTCTGTGACTATCATAAATAAATAAAAATTAAAAAAATAAAAAAAAGTAAAGGAAATAATAAAAGAAATTGCTAATAATTCCACTGCCCTAATGTGCTGCACATTTCTTAATAAGAAGGAAAAAAGTTTTAAACAGAAAATCATTTGCCATATACTTAATCTTTTTTTTTCTTTTTTTATGATAGTCACACAGAGAGAGAGAGAGAGGCAGAGACATAGGCAGAGGGAGAAGCAGGCTCCATGCACCGGGAGCCCGATGTGGGATTCGATCCTGGGTCTCCAGTATCGCGCCCTGGGCCAAAGGCAGGCGCTAAACCGCTGCACCACCCAGGGATCCCTGCCATATACTTAATCTGAAGGCTTCTCTGTATCCTGCATGCTGGGTAAATTTGAGAAACCTGAGGACATGTGATTCTAGGCTTTGACATGTAAATTAAGGTGACTTAAAGAACTTTATTATTCATAAAATACTTTTATTGTTTTTTTAAGATTTTATTTATTCATGACACACACACACACACACACACACACACACAGAGGCAGAGACACAGGCAGAGAGAGAAGCAGGCTCCACGCAGGGAGCCCGATGTGGGACTCGATCCCGTCCTGATCTCAGGATCACGCCCTGAGCCAAAGGCAGACGCTCAACCACTGAGCCACCCGGGCATCCCTCATAAAGTATTTCTGAAAGTATCTAGATTTTGCCAAACAAAAGCTGTTAGTACTACCATTCAATTCAATGAATCTGAGTGTCTACTATGTACCAGATTTCAGAGTCACACAATTTTTCTCTCAGAAGCATCCCTTTGATCAGTGTTTCCTGGAAAGTACACTAAGAAACAAAGTTTGGAGAATGTAATTACTTGAAAAATAAATATGTTAATATTATACATGTTTTATTCCTCAGAGTCACTAGCATTGCACAGGTATTTATAACAAAATAAACAACTGACAAGTGCTTCTTCTAGTAAGAATTTATCTAAAAATGTAAAGAGGCATAATGGCTTAAATGTTTGTGTGAATGAAGAATACCAGGGTGATTAAAAACAGAAGACTTTACCAGCCCTGGATAAAATGTCAAAACTACAATACTGACATCTAGTGTTTTGTCCTGATGCACTCACACACAAACGGCAACAATTTCAGCTTCTCAGTTGCATTGCAAAGGCAGCCAGGAGATATGAGGACTGTTAAGAGCTACCCCAATATCAACTTCCAAACTCTGTCTCTTTTCCTTGGTGTTTCTTACCCAGACTGATTACCACAATATGCATATTATAAGCACACAATGAATCCATGAAAAGTCTTACAACACCATTTCATACAACCTGTACAAACCAATTTAAAAAATTTGAAAAGAATTCACTAAATTCATAATTTTTGTTTGATTTGATTTAAGATGTTCTAGCTCAGAGGTGCCTGGCATTCATTGCAAATAGAAATGATCACATTTTATATAAATAAAAAATACCAACATAATGAGGTCCTCTAGCATACCAAAAGCCAGGATTTACGTCTAGGGTACCAAAGATGAAACAAATCAGAAAGCAAAACTGGTTCTTAAAGTTTTACTGTAATTTATGAAGATGAGTTTTGCCTTGTTTTTAATTTTCTAATTGATCTTTAACAACGGAAGTTAAGTGCCCCTATTCAGGGCACCAGATAAGTAAAAAATTCCTTTGAAATCTTTTGTATTATCTTAAATATTAACTGTAAGTTTGCATTCTATTTTTAGAATCTGGAAATTAAGGGAGGGCTAAAAAGAATGCTTACTGGAAGCAATAACTAAAGGTTCCAATGTAACTTTCCGCATTCACGGAATGTTCTATTATCAAAGCTGATCACTAGCCAGTGGGCATCAGAGCCTTATGAATGCTTCAAATGCAGCTAGTACAACTGAGGAACCAAATTTTTCATTTTAATTACTTTAAATTTAAAAAGCCACATGTAGGGACAGGTGGATGACTCAGTTAGTTAAATGTCTGATTCTTGATCTCAGGGTCCTGAGTTCAAGCCCCACGTTGGGTTCCATGCTGAGTGTAGAGTCTACTTTAAAAAAAAAAAAAAAAAAAAAGAGCCATACATGGCTAGTGGCTATCAGCTATCATATTGGCAGGGCAAGGTTAGACTTCCAAGGTTCTGAGGTAGACATCAGCATTTCCCATCTCCTACTGCCTTTTCCCCAAACTTCCAGCTCCCTTTCAAATTTACCACCTGTCTCAGATCCCAGATATGGTTAATGTTGGCTGGAATGTGGGATAAAGTTTTAAGAAAACTTTATTGATGGTAAAGGGGAAATGGTGAAGGGGAAAATGAAAAATTTAAGTCTAGGTTTCTCTCCTTGAAGAAGTCATATGTTTAGCAGGGTAGATCAGTTAACCAACCAGAAAATTTGGTTTTACAATATGTAAAATTTGTAAGTGCTCTTCTGGAAAAAGAGAAAAAAAAATGGCAATGAAGAAATGGTGACTGGGAGTATCTTTTACAAAAATGGTGTTAAAGTTTTTTCTTAGGTAAAGCGAGGGTTGAATTAACAAAAGAAGGGAGGAGGTCAAAGAAGTAAGATTCCACAACCCAAGTGAACTAAAAGAGGCAGGGGGCATGATCACCAAATCTAGAACCAAAAACTTCCTAGATCTGAGTCAATGCCCTGTATAAAAATTAAAATTATTATGATCCTTATTATGGGCATTCCAAGCAGAATAAAGTAGTATGTCCAAAGGCATGGGAATGTTAAAGAAGGTGAGATGCTTATGAAATGACAAGAAGTTCAGACTGTTTGAAACTAGATCTGGAAACTGGATAGTAAGAACTGAGTATAAAAAGCTGGCTTGTTTATAAAAAAGTTAGTCTGATTTATGATCTGAGAAATCAAATATGCACATTAGCCCCCAAATTAAAACCAAGCGGTTTAAAATCACCACACTAAAGGTGTGTGTTTACAGTAACAGGCCAAACTGCTAGTGTTTTTTTTTCCTCTTGATACTTATCGTTGGCCCTTATGTTTAAAAAGTTTCTCTATTAGATTAAGAAGGGTGTTCTTTTAAAATACAAATACCATCTAGGAGCATTAAGGTTATTGTTTAACATTTAAGTTACTTCACACCTTTAGACTTACCCTAAATCAAACGGAATGCCTCATAAAAACTTAGTAGAGATCAGCTAGTAGTAGGATGAACACAGACATCAAGGCTGCCTGAATTCAATCTCAACTCAGATACAAAATTCCCATCTGTAAAAATGGCAATAAAATAGTATCAACTTCATTGTGGTTTTGTGATAATTAAATGGATTAATATATATTTAAGTTCTTAAAAGACTGCCTAGCCCATAGTAAACATTTAAGTGCTGATCACATACCACACACATAGACACACACAATTAGAATTTTAACGTGGTTATGGAAGAGAAATGAATAAAGAAGAAATACCTCTTAGAGGTAGCTGGAATTTGCAGGACATGTGATGTGCTGAATGGGAAGCTTTAGAGGACTAGCAAGTCACAGCACAAGGGTGAAGAGATCAGATTATAAAATTAGACAAGGTGGCATTATGTCCTGGTTCCATTACTTTCCAACATTATTAGCTTGAGTGAGTTACCTAACTCTTTGTCTCTGTCTTTGCAGCAAAATAGGCATGAAAATAGAATCTACCTCGCTGGGTTGTTGTGAGGATTAAATCAGGTAACACATGAAAAGCACTTAACGCAGACGTAATACCTAGCAGGCATGAAATAAATGGCCGAGGGTAACCAATGGACAGACAAGGATGCTGAGAACCTGGAAGACAGATCTCCCAGGGATGGGAGATCACAAAAGACTACCAAAGGGTGGCAAAAACAGAGGGGGTAAAATGAGTTTCACTTCCACTGTAATTCTACCGACAGTCTGAATTATAGCCTGCAGGCAGGCTAACTTTGATTTTGGAACTAATCAATATTACTATCCCACAATTTTTTTAAGTAAACTCTACACCCAATGTGGGGGTTGAACTCACTATCCCAAGATCAGGAGTCACGTGCTCTACCTACTGAGCCAGCAAGGCACCCCGTGTCCCACAACTTTTCAAAGTATTCTAAAATATTGACAATAGCTAACATGTATTTATAGCAAGCTACTATTTAAAACATCTTTTGGGCAGCCCGGGTGGCTCAACGGTTTAGCGCCGCCTTTGGCCCGAGGCGTGATCCTGGAGACTCGGAATCTAGTCCCATGTCGGGCTCCCTACATGGAGCCTTCTTTTTCCTCTGCCTGTGTCTCCTCCTCTCTCTCTGGGTGTCTCTCATGAATAACTAAAAAAAATCTTAAAAAATAATAATAAAATAAAATAAAACTCATTGGTGGTATCTTTAAAAAAAAAAAAAGATTCAACTCAGTCTAACATGCACTGAGTTGATGCAGAAAATATTCACTAGTTTAAGAAAACCTGAATTAAAAAGACATTTCTATGTAAGACTCAGTGAACCAGAAGAGCCCATTCCTCACCCCCATTCTACTTTTGCCTAAGACTGCCCATTGCCCTAGTTATCAAGAGCTTTGAAACTACTGTGCCCCACTCCAATTGCAAATTATTTGTTCTGCTCAAGCCACATCATCTTTCCTGCCCATTACTACTAAATTTAGAATATTCTGGGGTGCCAGGGTGAATGTCCAACTCTTGGTTTTAGCTGAGGTCATGATCTCAGGGTTGTGAGATGGAGCCCCATGTCAGGCTCCATGCTCAGCACAGTCTGCTTGAGATTCTCTCTCCCTCTCCCTCTGCCCTTCCTACTCATGCTCGCTCTCTCTAAAACAAATAAATACACCTTAAAAAAAATAAACTTAGAATATTCAAAATTGATGTTTAAAAAAAGTTTTAAAACATGTACCTTTGAAAAAAATGAAGTCAACCCACCTTTCCATAAAACAACCAAAATTAAAATTAAAGTGCCACTAGGAGACAAATTAAAAGATGTGGTTACATGTGCTATCTAGGCAAGCCAAACCATAGAGCCTGGAAGTAGTCTGTTTCCAGAGTCTGTCCTATAAATTGCTAAACCACTCAAGTAGGACTATGATATATTTCATTTCTTAGACATGTTCCTTTTTAAGTAACTTAAATGATGGAGACTATAAGCTACAGTTTGATGAAAAGCACATTTATCTGCTGGGTTTTATATCTAAAATACAGCTTTGTAGTTTATCAAAAATGAAGCGATAGTTCCTAGAACCTTCTAAACTAGATCGTTATCAAGTCTTGTGTTAGAAGCATATGGCCATTTTTCATGTATGTGAACAGAACGATTCAGAAACATGAAATTACTATTCTTCTCTATCAGTTTATAGTCATATGGGCATGTGTTATGAGGGAGAGGTTGATCATATCATGGCACTGGATAATGACCAAGGCTTTTTTCACCTGGGTTGATTTATTGACTACAGAAACTTTTTTTTTTTTTAAGACTACAAGCTTAAGAAACAGTTAACATTATGTCTAAACCTTCAACACTGCATCAATTCAATAAATCTGAGTAGTTCAAGGATAACTCAGAAGTAGAGTTATCAACCACTCCTTTATAATACTTGATACCAACCACTGTTCTTACTTCCTCACCTGAGCTGATTTACTGACTAGGTAGGCTATGTGTGCCTGTGTTTTAAAAATACAAACTTAAGAACCAACTACACATTGTATCAAACATGCAACAAGGTATCAGTTCAATAAATCTGAGCAGTTCAAGGTTAGCTCAGATAGAAGTGTTATCATCTCCTTTATAATTTATCTGGTACTGAAATGCTGGCTGTAGCATTTTACTTTCCACGTATCTGATTCCTGATCATCGGTGATATTACTATGACCAAATTTCAAACCCAGTTGAAGAGTATTAAAATTTGTTAACATTCAGTCTGAACCATTTTACTATCATTAAGTTTACACTATATACAAGTTCTGTTAATTTTACCCTCAACAATACCTAGTATATGGGAAAAGTACAAAAATCACAGTTAAGAGAAATCTCCAATTGATTAAATGACCAAATGGATATTGAATACTATACCATGTATCAGGTTCTACGCCAAATTCTGAATACAACTGTTACCAAAGCTGACAAAGTCTTTCTTAATGAACTAGGAAATTTTGCAAAATTTGACAAATAATACTTCAATGTTTTACACTTGTAAAAGCATAAGTTTTTACCTTTCTTATATAATGTGTCAAACTAAAGCCAAGAGGAAAAGTTCAAACAATGCATGGGTTAAACCTGTGTGTTTTCTATGAAATTTAGGTAGTATTTTGAGAAAAGAATTTGCTTTCAAATGGTTCATATGATAAGGCACATCCCTAACAATTTTTTAGGATCCAATTAAAATTCAAAAAGAAGCCTCTGTCTGATTTAATTTCCTGATAAAATGAGCCAGTACACTTCACTTACTAATAAGCCTATAATTTGCACACTGATTCATTGATGTGTCTGAACCAGATTTAATCTTCTGCCTTTACAGTTTCTTGGCATCCATTATCTGAAATTTTCTGAAAACTTATTAGTTCTACCAAGGCCACACATACACAAATTCTGAACTACAAAAATGGTTTCCATTGATCACCTTTCCAGAAATAACTGATTTCATGAGAGGAAAACAGTATTCTTATATTAAACAACAAATTCTGGATTAAACAAAAGGAAGATGTCTCATCTTATAACCAGTGGACCCACATTATTGAATTTACTAAATAAAAGGCCTTTCATAATTTACCTCTATTGCAGAGGTACAGCTTAAATCTTGAAGGAAAAAGTGGATGGAGGAAACAAAGTCAAACCTAAAGGATACAGAAAAGTGAAGAGAAAAAGGGGAGTGGTCAAGAGCATAGCATTACAGCCAAACTTCAATAATGGTTGTCATGTATCAACTTGCTGCTCACCTTATGTACTGGGGTGAGCAAATTATAACCTCTTTGGACCTTAGCTTCCCGTAAGTAAAATGAAAATAATAGTATCTATCTCACAGGGTTGTTATCAGAATTAACTGACATGAAACACATATGAGGAGCTTAAAACAGTACACAGTAAAAAGAAAAGCTCAAAAATATAGCTATTATTATCTAATTCCTCTAACAGTAGAGTACACCTAAAATTTATGGTACTACTAGTTTTTCTGTAAGTTTTTCTGTAAGTTGGTTATTTGAAAACTCCTTCTGAGAAACACTTCAAGTGGAGAGCTTCTGTTTCTTCACAGTCCTGTACTAGTGCCAGCTCTAACAGTTTTGCAACTGCCCACCAATGGTTCTGGTATTCGATGTCAGTCACCATTCAGCCAGCAGTGGTATTTATAAACACGTGTCTTTCTCTTCCTTAAAAGTTCTCAACAGCTCCCTACTGCTTACAAATGGAGAGGTCAATCTCCTTCATAGGGCACACGAGATTCTTTACAATCTGGCTTTACCCTGTGTTCCCAGTTTCACTTCCATAACTTCTTTAAAAGCTAGAGCCACAGCAGACAATTCATTGTGTCCTAAATAGCCCATGCATTTTAAAAGACTGCATATGTTACAGTATGTGCTTTTCTCTGGATGACTTAGAAAATTATTCACCCTTCTAAGGCCTAGATGAAATGCCACCTTATTCATTTATTCAACAAGAAAATTTGCCTAATACTAAAATGTGCAAGGAAGGCCCTATGAAAAACAAATAAGACATAGTTCCAGCATTTGGGGAATCTATAGGAGAAGCTATGTCAAAGTAAAATAAAAACATAGCATACTATGAGTAATATGTGTAAGACAGAAGAAAACAATGCCTAAGCTGGGTTCTACAGGATATGGATTTGTTTCCATTCTTAGCATTTTAATTGGACCATGACTGTAATAACTACCTTTACAGTCCTGTGTTTAATATCTATCTTCCCTAAGACTGTAATTCTAGGGCAGAAATTTATTCATCCTTTGTTCCTCAACACAGGGTAAATTATCCAACTAAACTGGATAATTAGGTTTCCACATTATTCAGAACCTTTAATCCACAATGAAACTGATCTATCATAGCAAGGGAACCTTAGAACCTAATCAGCATTGACAATAATGCACTGAAAAGTCAGAACAGCTCTAATTTTGGAGTTATTTGGTACTTGAAGAGAGAAATCTAATTTCCACCTAATTTGTAAGCAGTACTGGTATTTTGCTTCAAATGTAGGACTCTTTCTCTCTCTGACAACCCCACTGAACTAGCCTATTGAGTTCAAGAAATATCAGAATCAGAAGTTCTAATTCCTGCTCAGCAAATTGACCGTTTTCTTTAACTCCCCAGGAAGGGGATGAGGACTGTAATTACCTAGGAACCGCAGGAGCACATGACAGTTTTTCTTCTTGGTTCTGGAAGTCCAGGTTTATCCACTCATTTACTTAAAATTTCTGCTTAAAATCCACTATGCAGTAGGCACTGTTTTAGATACTGGGATACAGCAATTTCTACTCTTAGGGAACTTAACATCCCCGCTGGGAGAAACACACAGCAATTATGTCATGTCGGATGATTTGGAAAACACTGAGAGAAATGAAGCAGGCTAAGTCAAAAAGGGAAAGTAGAGAGGCAAGAAGAGAGGCAGCGGTGGTACATTCGATCAGGGTGATCACGGTCCAGTCTTGCAGATAAAAGCACTGAGTCTGAGATTGAAGGAAGTCAGGGAGGGAAAGCCATGCAAGCATTTGAAAAATACTCTAGGGGAGCAGCCCGGGTGGCCCAGCGGTTTGGCGCCTGCCTTGGCCCAGGGCGCGATCCTGGAGACCCAGGATCGAATCCCACGTCAGGCTCCCGGTGCATGGAGCCTGCTTCTCCCTCTACCCGTATCTCTGCCTCTTTCTCTCTCTCACTGTGTGCCTATCATAAAAAAAAAAAAAAGAAAAGAAAGAAAGAAAAATACTCTAGGGGAGCAGCCCGGGTGGCCCAGCGGTTGAGCACCTGCCTTCGGGCCAGGGCGTGATCCTGGGGTCCTGGGATCCAGTCCCACGTCGGGCTCCCTGCTTCTCCCTCTGCCTATGTCTCCGCCTCTCTGTCTGTCTCTCATGAATAAACAAATAAAATCCTTAAAAAAAAAAAAAATACTCTAGGCAGTAAAGCCAGTTAAGTGCTGAAACTGGCACGAGAGCCTGTTTTGATGTGTCAGACCCCAACGACATCGATGTGGCTAGATCACAGTTAGCAGCTGGTAAGGGGGCAGAGCAGAAAACCATGAGAGAGGAAAAAAAAAAAAAAAAAAAAAAAACCGACCTAGGCTACTACCTCATGCAGCCTAAGGACTCTGGACGTTCCTGAGACGGGAGGCCACTGCACCATCTTAAGGAGGGAACTCGCAGGACCTGAGGTGCCTCATGCAGGAACAGCTCTGGCCGTTATAAAGCTCTGGCTAGTGCCACGGAGCAGCAACTGCCCAGCGGAGGCCGCGGGGTCGTCTGCAATTCCTTGTAACCTAGGAATCTAATGCCAAGAATGATGGGTACCGGGAGCAGCATAGGGTCGCATCATGGCTCAAGGCCTCAAAACAGCTTCCCTTCCTTTCAACAGCCGCTTCTGAGACATCGACGGGCTCTTCACATTCATCCCACTCCTCGCACGTCCTCCTCTTTCCGGGTCTCCGACCGCCAGAGCCACGCGCCTGCCACACAAGATACCACCCTCCTCTCCCCGCTCTTTGGGCCTTTTGCTCGTCGTTCCCTAAAAACCTATCCCACCCTTGTAACTTCAAATACGCGCCCCCCTTTCCTCTTCTATCACTGCAACCTCCTTTTTGAGGCTGTCAGCACCACCCGTTTCATCCTTTTTTTAAAAAAAATCATTAACAACGAGGGCCAAAACGTCTACTAAAGAACTAGAAGTCCAAGAGCATCCGTTCCCTTAACAGCACCTCCCAGCTCCCTCACGGGGCCAAGGTCGCCCCTCCGAGGCCACCCGAGATCAAAGCAGCCGCGACCCCACCGCGTCCCCCGCTTCCCGGGGGGAACTCAACCCCGCCATTCTTCACGGCGGCCAAAGCTCAACCTTACTGCGTTACCTCCACCGTCGGCAGCGTCTTTGCCCTCGTCTTCCAACTCCGAAGCTACTGCCCCGGCTACCATTTGCATCTTCTTCCTCTGCTTCTTCTTTAGGGAATTTTTCAGCTTTTTCCCCGCACCCACACGTGAGTCCCGAGCGGCCGCCGCCATGTTTCCTCGCCACCGGAAGCGACCCGTCGGGGCCGCGACCGGTGGCAACCGAAGGAGCTTCGGCGTTTGGTTCCGGCCACAGGAGGTTCCGGGGCGGGGCCTTCCAGCCCGACTTCCGGGGCTGGAGCCCGCGACGGGGATCGGCGGGAGGACGGCAGGGCGGGCACCTGCACCTGCCGCCGCTCCAGCCGGGAAGGGCTTCGGGGGGGGGGGGGGGGGGGGGTCCCGCGGCAGCCGCGCGCCTCTGCGCCTCTGCGCCGCCCTAGCGGACGGTGCTGCTTCGGGGTGTCGCTCCCGGGGCCCCGCGGGCGGCGTCCGGGACGAGGATGGAGAAGGTGCCCCCCGCCCGCGGGCAGCGGCGGACCCACACCGCGAAGCCGCGACGCCGCGGCCGTCCTCAGCCCGGAGTCCCAGCCCCGCGACGAACGCTTTCCGCGGCTCCAACCGCAAAACGAATAGGGCCCCCTGGGTTCGCGGTGGACCCTGCCCTGGCCCCGGCCGACCTGCTGTGCCGACTCCGGCCTCCTCCAGGTAGCGCCCCGCTGGGGCCAGGCTCACAGGTGCACCTGCCTCCCTCCAGGTAGCTCCCCCCTGAGGCAGCCACAGGCAGGTGCACCTGCCTCCCTCCGGGTAGCTCCCCGCTGAGGCAGCCACAGGCAGGTGCCCCTGCGTCCCTACAGGTAGCTCCCCCGTGAGGCAGCTTCTGGCAGGTGCACCTGCCTCCCTCCAGGTAGCTCCCCGCTGAGACAGCTTCAGGCAGGTGCCCCTCCTCCCTCCAGGTAGCCCCTCCCTGAGGCAGCTTCTGGCAGGTGCCCCTGGCTCCCTCCAGGTAGCTCCCCACTGAGTCCAGCCTCTGCCTGGCACCCTCTCCAGGGGGCTACTGCAATCTGCTCTAACCACTTTCCTCCTAAATTGTTGACTCCTTGAAAATAGGGACCATATTTCACTCACCATTCTGCCCTAAGGTTGCCAAAGCTGGGCCAGAGTAGGAGATCAAAAAATATTTTTGGAAGGAGTGACTTAATGAACGACAGTACAACCATTGACAATGTAAGTAAGTCAGACTAATGATGCAGCAAACCTTTACATTGTGTTGTGTTGGCCGGACGGATTCTAAAGGCTTTCCCTATGGTGATTTCCAAGAATAGAACGCTTCTTGGTTTTCAATACCTAAAATCTGCAAAGGAGAGCAGGTTTCTCAATCCCACACATTCCAGCTGCTGTTTATTGGGGGGGGGGGGGGTTGTATTTACATATGCCAAACTCAATACATTTTAAAATAAAACCGTTTTGTTTTTAACAGTGCAAAAAAATATTACATTCCAAATACAGTTGGTAAAGATCAAATCCCAGCCTAAATCTTCTGAAAAATGCAATTATTGTCAACACCAAAAGTATGTCTGGGGATGTCCCTTCAAACATTGCTGGGGCCCAAAAATTCTGACAATTCTGCTCAGTGTCCATCTTCTGCTGCCATTTAGTGTTGAACCTGTGCCCTGTTGGCTTTCATATTTTAACCTTTAGTTTGGCCTAAAGTAATATATTTGGGAAGCATAATAAAGTTGGGAAAGCATTGGAGAAAATTTTAGAGAAGGAAGCAAACGTAAGAAAGAAAAATGATGACGGTGGAAAGGAGGCTGTCTGGCATAGGAAGTAGCATTTGTTAATATTATTGAAGATAAGGGGCGTTCTGAGCATTTTACATCTTAGAATGATGATTTATTGGACTCTTGAGTTTGGCTCAGATCATAACCCCAAGGTGGTGAGATCCAGCCCCGCCTCTGGCTCTGAGCTGGGCATGGAGCCTGCTTGGGATTCTCTCTCCTTCTGCCCCTCCCCCATGCTCCCACCCCTAAAAAAATATTATGGTTTATTTATAAGTAGAGATTTACAGATTTACTATGTTTAACCGCAATTTAAGAAATTGCCGGAGGGATAAATTGTTGGTTATTATTCATTCAAATTTTTCTTTTTTAAAGTAACATTAGGGCAGCCCCGGTGGCCCAGTGGTTTAGCGCCGCCTTCAGCCCAGGGCGTGATCCTGGGGTCCTGGGATTCAGTCCCATGTCAGGCTCCCTGCATGGAGCCTGCTTCTTCCTCTCTTTCTGCCTGTGTCTCTGCCTCTGTCTCTCTGTGTCTGTCATAAATAAATAAAAAATATTTTTTAAAAAAGTAAAAATAAAATAACGTAAAACAGGCTCCAGATTTTCCTGTAGGAATCTGGTTTTTAGTAAGGAGTTACTACTATTAAGTGGGAGATTACTGTATTAACGTATTTAATCTTCACAATAAGCTGGTAGGTTGGGTAGTATTGTTCCTGCTATAAAGATGAAGTAGCTAAGGCACAGAAATGATGAAATACTTGCTCAAGGTCACAGCCAGTTAGTGGCAGATTCAAGTTAAAACCTGAGCAGTCTGTTCCAAGGTCTATTTAACCACTGAGCTATATTGCCTACTCAGACTGTTGCCCTGGAGCACTTAACACATACTTGCTGAGAAAAGACAATAGAAATTTCTGGCAAGCAGTGGAATTCATAAATTAGAAAAAAAGAAAAAGAAATCTCTACCCTTACGATGAACTAAGATAATTAAGCAGACTCCACAGCCATCTCAGAGCCCAGTGTGGGGCTCCGTATTATCCTGAGATCATGACCTGAGCCAAAATCAAAGTCCAATGCTTAACCGACTGCGACACACCCCTGTATGAGCATTTGCATAAACATACCCATGATAGCTGTCAGCCCATTACCTCTCAGTGCCACATTCACCCTTTTTGGCTGCTCTGTGAAAGAACCGGTGGATCCTTTAAATATGTTTCTTTTGCCTACCAGGTTGTTAAGCTTTGTCAGTAGAGGGCACTAGAATGACATTGTGAAAAGGAGGTGCCTTCCTGGTTTTAGTGTGCATCTCCTTACAGACTCCTACTGTAGCTTCCCTAGCCCTAAACTCCTCTAGTACAGGTAGATTCTTCAGCATCTGGTTTCTGGAAGGCACAGTGGTCAGTAGCACCCAGTGGCCAGCAGCTTTCTTTGGCCAACCCACATCTGTAGTCTCATAGCAGAGCACTTCTAGCAGGACACTTGTCTGTGAACAATTCTCTCTGGTACTTTAAAAGCCATCAATTTCCAGAAAAGTCTGGAGGGTAGATTTCCAGTAAGTTTTGCTGGCTCAACACCAGTGAGCCACTGCTATACCCTTTCCAGCAAGGTCTGGACCTCAGTTATGTATGTGAGATTGGTGAAGCACTCCTTCCTTGCTGCTTTATTTCAGCTCTGGGGGTATTCTCTGTTCCTTTTATCTGAAATTACTCTATTCCTTAGAGTTCTCTTGATTTCCAACTAGCCAATCCCTTGTTACTGCAATGCTCTGTTATAGTTAACCATTCTTTATATTAAACTCTCCTATTCAAATTACTAAGTAGTGCCCATCTCTTCATTGGACCCAACAGATACACTAGAATGAGTGATGTGATGAAAATATTATCAGCACCCACATAGTGTCCCTGCCTACCTATAGCCTTGTTAGAAAGTTCCATGGAGGGTTACTCATTTTAGGAAGAATCAGGGGAATTAAAACAGGAATTCCTTTTTAAAACACCAATATTTATACGAGGATAACAAATAAAAATAGTTTCTTCTGAGTAGTTTGTTGCAGCGTGGGTGATGTGAGTACATTGAAGAACTCTAAACTAATGGACATGGAACAGATAAGAGGAAAGAGTAATTGTACAGTACATCCAGAGCAGGGGATGCTAGTGTCTAGCAAGGTCTGGATGCAGAAATGATTGGACAGGGGCTCTGGAAAGAGATTCTGGTTAAATGATAGTTCATGGGTACTCTAAGTAGGGAAATATCTATGAAGGGAGACTGTAAAGAAAAAGAAGATATCTTAATGAATATCAAGGTTGCTATTTGGGAAGACATAAGAAAGAGGGGTCAGAATAGAGAGTTATGAGAAGAGCAGTGGTAGGATAAATTCCCCCAAAGAAGAGATTTTCACTTAAATTCTGTTAAATTCTGTTTTGGTCTCAGAGGAAAAGAAATCACAAATATTTAATTGATGTGTCACTTTAATGAGAGATATAAAGGAAAACTTCTAAAAGTGGAAATGATATGCCATACTCTTAAATGAGAGATCAAGTATTCTGAAGTTATTTATTTATGCCAACCAAAATCCTATTGGAATTAACTTTGGGAGAAGAGAGGCAGAGAGTGATGTCTTGATAAAATAATTATTTTTTTAAGATTTATTTATTTATTTGAGAGCGAGAGAGAGCAGGGGAGGGGCAGAGGGAGAGAATCTCAAGCAGACTCCCTGCTGAGCATGGAGCCCTATGGGAGTACTCAATTCCAGGATTCTGAGATGATGACCTGAGCCAAAACCAAGAGTTAAATGCTTAACCGACTAAACCATGCAGGTACCCCAGACAAAATAATTCTAAGGTTCAAAATAAGTAAATGAGAATATTTTTTAAAAAAGAAGATCCTTGAGGCAAAGCTATTCAGATATTAGAATATATTATAAGGTTATAGTAATCAAAATGTACAATTCTAAAGAGTATAAATGAAACAAATTCTAGAATATATAAAAACTTAAAATATTATACAGGAAGTATCAAGAATAAAAAAGGGGTATTATGCAACATTTCTTTCAGTAAAATTAATTTTTGGAGAAAAATGAAAGGCTCATATCTTACACTAAATCAATTCCAGAATTAAATATGAAACAAAATGTAAAAAATTAAGAAAAATATCTGATTTACTGGGATTGTAGAAACAACCCTCTAAATTTAAAATCTACGAGAGTGAGTTCTGAAAACAAGAATAGATCTGATACATTAAAACTATATATCTTTTAAAAAATAGCCAAAATTAAAAAGTAAATAAAATGTGAATGAGACAGAAAATCCATTATAAAGTGATTACATAAAATAATCAATATGCTTTCTGCATCTGATCAAGATGGAGAAACAGGAATAAAACTTATCCTCCTATTTGAAATAACCAAACAATAGACAAAGTAAAGCAGTTGTTTTCAAGAACTGGACTCAGATAATGAAGGGTAATGATCATTGAGAGATAGGAAACAACCTAGGTGAGCCCCATGATTATCCCAGCATATTGCATTTAGAAAGTACGCAGACCACGGCACAGGGAGGGAAAATTTAAACTCAGCCTGGAAGACTTTCCAAGTTGAAAAGATGTAGCTAGAGTCAGAGGAGTCAAGGCAATTGATTTTGGCAGGGCAGAGTAACAGAAAGAAAAGAAAACTCAGGAGATCTGAAAAAAGTCCCCCTCAAGGATCTAGGTGACTACTAATCAACCCATGCATGTGACGATGTACTCACGACAGGGAAGGAACAATCCCCAAAGTATTAGAGGGATTAGTTACCTATGCACATACAGAATAAGGAGTAGTGCTTATTTCCACCAGCCAGACTAGAAAAACGTCATGGTTTACAGAGGATTTGTTGCAGTGCATGTTAAAATCTGTGAAAGATATGAGATTTTATTGTATTTGCAAGCTAACAAGTAGCCTGCTAAAGGTTCATGAATGCTGGTAGAAGATACAAGACTCCTGAGTACAACAGGAAGGACAGTGAGTTGATTATTCAGAACAATCACAGTAGCAAGAGTATCTGCTATTTTCCCAACAATTCTCTGAGCCCCAGTTCCCATACAATGACTCAAAGAGGACTACAGAACACTTTCACATGCAGTACTGCCTTATAGGAGAGGAACTTAACTTATTTACAGTAACATAAAAAAGTATGAATTGGGGATAAAAGATGCAGAAGACTTGTGTGCTGAAGACTACTGAGCATTGCTGAGCAAATTTAAAGAAGACCCTCCAAAATTGGAGACATATACCATGTTCATGGATCAGAAGACTCAATATTGTTATCAATTCCTTCCAAATTGGTATACAGATACAGTTGCAACCTCAATCAAAATTCTAGCAAACTCTTGTAGAAATTGACAAGTTAATCTTAAAATTCATATGAAAAGTCAAAGGACCTAAAATATCAAAATAAAAAAAAACTATGAAAAAAGAGCAGAGCTGAAGGACTAGAACTATATGATTTCAAGACATTGTTATAAGCCTACGCTAATCAAAACATTGTAGTATTGCTGTCAAGGTAGACAAATATATCAACCAAATAGAATAGGAAGACAGGAAATAGACACACACACACACACACATACACACACACGTGGAAAATGATTCTCGACAAAGGTGCGAAGTCAGTTGAGCAGAAAAAGGCTAGTATTTCCAACCAATGTTTTTGGATCCATTGGATATCCATATGCAAAAAAACTCTTCTTCATACCTCACACCATATATGAAAATGGACTCAAGATGAAATAGACCTAAACGTAGGACATACAGCCATAAAGTTTCCATCAGAAAGCAGAGGAGCAAACCATGTAGTGAAAAAACTACATACTGTGTGATACTAACTTCATGATATCCTGGAAAAGGCAAAACTATGAAGACAAGAAAAAGATCAGTGGTTGCCAGAGATTGGGGGATGGGCAGGGTGGAGGGAGATAAATAAAACACAAGGGAGATTTTAAGGGCAGTGAGAACACTCTGATGCCATAAAGATGGATACATGTCATTATACATTTGTCCAAATCCATACACTGTGTAACATCAAAGATGAAGAACCATGATGTGAACTATGGCCTTTGGATGATTTTGATGTGTCAATGTAGTTCATTAACTGCAACAAATGTAGCTCTTTGTTGCCAATTAATTGATAATAGGAGAGGCTATACATGTGTGGGCAGGGGTTATATGGGAACTCTCTGTACCTTCTCAAGTTTTCTATGAATCTGAACTGCTCTAAAAATAGTTCACTTTAAAAATGAAAGAAAGAAAGAGGCCATGCACTTGGAGAAAATATTTGAAAAGCATATGCCCGATAAAGGATTTTGTCCAGAATATATAAAGAACTCTCAAAATTTAATCTTTTTAAAAAAAAACTCAATTTTTAAAATAAGTAAAGATTTAAACTGCCACTTCATCAAAGAAGATATGCCCAACAGTAAATAGACACATGAGGTGTTCAGCATTATTAGTCACTAAAGAAATGTAAGTTAAAGCAGCAATGAGCACACACCTTTCAGAGTAACTAACATTAAGAAGACTGACTATACCAAGTATTGTTGAAAATGTGGAGCAACTGCAACTCTCATACACAGCTTTGAGAATGTAAAATGATCAATCACTTGGCAAACAAGTTGGCAGTTTCTTAAACTTTAATGATGTTATTGAGCTGCTAAGTCACCAGAGGCTAAATCCCACGTTATGGACTGATTTGTGTTCCCCAAATCTCTTATGTTGAAGCCCTAACTGCAATGTGACTATATTTGGAAATAGGGCCTTAAAACAGATAGTTAAAGTTAAATGAGATCATATGGGTGGGCCTAAATTCAATAGGATTGATATTTTTTAAAGAAGAAGAGACACCATGGATGGGCGTACCCAGAGAACAGGCCACGTGAGGACCCATGAGAAGGTGGCCATCTGTAAGCCAAAGAGAGAAGCCTCAGGAAAAATCAACCCTGCTGGCACCTTGCAGCCTCCAGAATGGTGAGAAAAGATATTTATGTTGTTTAAGCCACTCAATCTATGGTATTTTGTCATGACAGACTTAAAAAATTAGTGCTTCCATCCAGTATCTGTCCTTCCTAACAGTGCTTATTGTAATAAGTCAGGTCTTCTGTTCCTTGCATCCAAAATTCATTGCATTCAATACACTATATGACTTTAGTCAATTCACTTTACCTTTAAAAAGATAAAGGTTGTTTCAGTTTTCTCAGACTTAATAAAGATGAGGGAGCTGGACTAAATAAACTTTAAAAAATCTTTTCAGCCTACATTTCTATGCTATTGTGGAATAAATTCCAAGTAGACTTTCTTTTTCCAAATCATTCCCCCTTGCTCTGAAATCCGTGATTTAAGATTAAAATGCAAAGATATTTAATAGTAGTAATTTAAAATTAATAATACTGATACTAATAATATGTGTTTTTTTTTCTGAACTCTGTTTTTTAAAGTAGTAACAGAATGGAGAGAATATAAAGATGAACATGAATTTTTGTGTGTCGACAGGTTATGAACACAGAAAGTGGATAGCCTTCTTTTGTGGGAAAGGAAGACACAGATTTTAGATGCCTGTGAGTGTATGGTGTTCTTCGTCTCCTCTGCATATTGACCCTTAGGACAGAAGAAATTGCTAGCAATAATCTTTCATGTGTGTCTTAAGACTTCTGAAATCCATTAAAGAGCAAATAACTAGAACTCCATTTTCTCACAGACCAGAGAATTTTGCTCTTTTAAGGAAGAGTGAAATTACCTCCAAAGTTCAAGTATTCTAGACTTCTTTTGTTCATTTAGCTGTTTCTGAATTTTACAATCTATATTTTTAAGGATATATGTTTTTGAATCCTTTGGAACATCCTTAAAAAGAGGACAACCTTCTTTTCTTTACTCTCCTCTAGCACTGTTTATGATATAATTAAGACCCAGGCAGTCGCCTCATTATTTCTAACCAGACTGAGGCAATGTTCGATTGCCTTTTTAGAAACATCCCTGTAAACAAGAAAGGGACAGATTACATCATCTGGTTGGTGTTAAACAGCAGAACAGGTGAGTACCGGCAAGAGTAATAGGCTTTATTTCATTTGAACAAATTACTCTTGGACTCCTGGTCTCAGAGCCTGCATTAGTGAGACAGGTACTATCATGCATCAAGGAGACATATTCCACCTTGCATAAAACCTTTCCATTAAAAATTCACCTCGCTATGGGAGTTAACAGTCTCTTAGGCAGTATTCATCAACAGTGACAAGATTTGCCCAGCATTTCTGAATGATCAAGCCAACAGAAGAGAAAAGTGGGCTACTTTGATCCTTCCGGACTTTTAGATTCTCATTTCTGCTAAGAAAGTGCATCCTAATTGTATACAAGGAACTTCTTTCCCATTATGACAGTTGAACTTGGCCTGTGTGTCCCTAATAGGCCAGTGACACAGCTGAAAGAGGCCTTAAGAACTGGGCCTTTTTCTTTCATCCTTCCAAAGATGAACAGCCACATCATCCAAGATAGGTGACTGTGCCAGGGTGAAGTCCCAGGATTAAAGCTTTCTAGACATGTCATTTATTCATCAAATATTTAATGAGCCCTTCCTATGCACCAGGTTCTGCTTTAGGCATGAGGAATTCCTAACAAGATGGACAAGATCCTTGTTCTTATTATGCTTACCATCTATGTGAATGAAACATAAGTAACACATAAATGAAAAATATAATAAATAGTGCAGCTAGTGATAAGTGTCAGGAAAACATGGTAATGTAATAGAGAATGGTTTGGAATAAGGGGATGGCTCGACTAAGATACTTTGGAAAGAGGTCAGAGAAACTTTAAGGAGATGATGACATTTGAGCTGGGATATGAATGGTGTGATTGATTGAGATGACTAACAATCCAGGAGAAATTTTTTCAGAAGAAGGCAACAAGCTCCTTTGAGAAACAAAAGCCAACAGGAGTAGAGCATAGTGAACAGGAGAGATGTAGCACATGTTAAGGTGATAGGATTAAGAAGGGGCCAGATCAAGCATATCTATGTAAGTCATGGCAAACATTCAACTTTATCCCAAGAGAAATGAGGAGCCATGGTACCATTTGTTTTTAAAGATTCTATTTATTTATTTGAGAAAGAACAAGCAAGGGAAAGGGCAGAGGCAGAGGGACAAGCCGACTTCCCACTGACAGGGAGCCCAATGCAGGGCTCGATCCCAGGGCTCTGAGATCATGACCTGAGCAGAAGGCAGATGCTTAACCGACTGAGCCACCCAGGAACCCCATCATGGTACCATTCTGACACAGTAATAAGAGGATCAGAACTCATTTCTCAATGGCCCTTTCAGTTCTGTTGGAAAATGTTGGGGTCAGAGTATAAATGCTGAGATAAGTTAGGAGATTACTGTAAATTCTATGTGAGAGATAGCGGTGGCTTAGAATGGGGTGGAAATACATTTAAATGGACATATTAAGCGTATATTTTAGACATGGAAACAAACAATTGTTGATGGATTGGATGAACACAGGAAGGAAATAAAGTATTATGCCTAGATTGTTTTACTTAACATCTAGGTGGATGATGATGATGCCATCTGCTGACATGGGGAAGGCTCGGGAAGATGATCTTTGTGGGAAAGATTGTTTCTATTTAGACTCATTAGGTTTAAGATTTTGACACCTGGGTAAAAATGTTGACTAAATAGCTGGATCTCAAGAGAGAGGCCAGGGCTAGCGACATGGGGTATAAAATTTGGCAGCATTATCTTTGTTGTTTTTAATGCTCAGAAACGAATGAAGTTTTCCAGGAAGAAGAGAAAAAGGTGGCCACAATCCAGTTGGCAGGAACTCTGGTATATAGAGGTAAGGAGGGAATGCATGAAAATGTACAGCCAGAAAGTAGAAAGAATTAGGAAATTAGGAAAACAAAAGAGGAGAGTGTTTCAAAAAGGAAGCAAGCATCATCTTTGTTAGATACTATTGTGAGGTTAAGCTAGATGAGGTGAGGAATATGTCTATTAGACATTTTCAAAAAGGAGATACTAGGGAATTTGTCAAGAGGTCAGTGGAATGACTGGAAAAAAGGCCCTGGCTGAGACGGCTAGCAAGTAAGCAAAGAATTCAGTTTCCAGCAAATGATAGACAATATGTGCACAGAAATGCTTCCTAGTATGGAGCACCTAAAAATAGTTACCTAGGTTTTTTTTTAGATGCTTAATAACTACTTATTACATGAATAAATGAATGACTCCAGGTTCCCCTAAATGTCCCCAAATAAATACACCATCTAATGTCCCAGCTTCTTTTTTGGCAATCCTTGTGATTTTATTAAAAGCTCAGGTCTAGAGTTAAATCTGCTTTCCATCTCTTTGGGCGGGGGACTTGGAGCACTTTTGCCTCCTTCTTTGGGATGGATGGGAGTGGATTGAGGTGGAAGGTCTGTTTCCTACTAAGAGTTAAGTCCTCTTCCAGAGTAACTAAATCAAATCTCTGGGGATAGGGTGTCAGCACTGGTGGTTTTTGTTTTTGTTTTTGTTTTTTAAAGATTTTATTTATTTATTACAGAGAGAGAGAGAGAGAGAGAGAGAGAGAGGAGGCAGAAACACAGGCAGAGGGAGAAGCAGGCTCCATGCAGGGAGCCCAACGTGGGACCCGATCCCCGGTCTCCAGGATCGTGCCCTGGTTGAAGGCGGCGTGAAACTGCTGCCTTAGCACAGGTGTTTTATAAAAGTAAATTCCCCCACTCCAGCCCCACCATTGATTCTGGTGCACAGGTGAGAGTGAGAGTCACAGTCTGATGTGAAGGCTGAAGTAACCAATGATGGTAGCAGGTGCCAGTATCCCTAGTGAATATGGTGCTGAGATTGGGGGAGAGGGTGACATAGTAAGGAAATAAAAGAGCAGCCATTTCAGGAAGATGTGTTTTTAGAAAAGGAGAAGCAAGAGTGGCAGAGAGGAATGTGAAGAATTCTTGGGCTACTTTAGGTGTAGATGGAAAAAAGAAAAACCAGCATTCCTATGAGAAACTTCTAAGGTCAGCCAAGTTCCAATTAAACAAGGATGTCAAAAGAATCCTGAGAGAAGAGGTTAAAGATGTAGAGTCTGCTGATGACAGCTACTAGCTGATGTGGGACAGAGTAAAAGGGTTTGAAAAGACAGGGAGTAGAGAGACTGGATTGGTTAAGGGATCCTCTAAGAAGCCCTAGACAAGCAAGCATCTGGGTGAAATGGATGATCTGGAGGTGGTAACTGAGGGAAACAAGGAGATGAATAAAGATGGAATTCCTCTGATCATCAGTTATGGATGCTGAGCAAAAGCCAGATACAACCCAAAGTCCAGTCTTTGGTAGATCTGTACAAGTATGAAATTCTGTGGCAGTCCAGGAAGGATGATCCCAACTGGAGAGTTGGTCTGATGGTCTGATGGTGACTTTTCCACATCATATGGCCTTCCTGTGATGCTGCCTTGGAGTAACCCACCTCCCCTTGCTCCCAGGTCTCAGGAAATTCCTCTTTCCCCTTTGTTGTTCTTAAAAGTATTCCTTACTTTCCCCAACACCCCTGGGACCCACAACCTCTTAGAATAAATACATGATTTTACAAAGACTTGAGGTGCAACAGATTTCAAACGTCATGTTTACTGCCCTGCAAGAGTCTCAGGGTCAATATGAATATAAAAGCCTAGTTATCTGCCCACAACTGGAAAAGAAGGAGGGAGTAGAGAGCAAAACACAAATTAACGTCTCAGAATTATTCTCCATACTTAGCTTACTGGAAATATTTAGTTCAGGCAAATGTTAACTGAAAACCATAATTATTATAAGGAATCCCCATAGCTCAACTGGAACCTAAAATTATCTCACATATTCATTTATTTTATTCAGTCAAAAAATACTTTGGGCTACCTTTTTTATACCTTTCTATGCCCTCTTAGGGATCCTTTCATTAAAACACTTACCATATATGGTAAATGCTGCCATTTGGTTCCTTTCTAGAACCTTACTTAGGTTTTGCTTCAAATGAATATTTACATTTATTAAGGTATTATTTACATACGCTAAAATATGGCCAATTCTAGATGCACCAATACTAGTTTGTTGGATGCTTTCAATTTTATAAACCTGTGTTACCACCACAATCATCAGAATATAAAATGATCTCCTCACCCTAAATTTCCCTTGTGTCCGTTTATATTAGATTCTCTCATCTCACCACCAGCCCCTGGCAACAATTGATAAGCTTTCTGACACAGAGAGCTTTTCTAGAATTTCTTATAAATAGAATTGTGCTATACACAGACTTTCATATTTAAGTTCTATTTTTGTTGACTCTGTAGTTGTCATTTTATTAACACCATCCCATTGATTCAGGAAAGATAACTGCATTCAGCTTTATGTGCAAAAATATAATGTTTGTAAACTAGTTATTTTAAAGCCACCCCCCTCCATTTTTGTTACTTGCACAATAAAGCACTGTAGATGAATGTTCAAATAATGCTAAGTACTATGAGACGGATGGTAGGGATACTGAGGTTCTTGCTGCTAATTAGCCCTATTGTGTCACAAAGTCCCTGTCTCCCTGAGAAAAAGAAGAGAGGGAGCACTTGAATGCAATAATACCCATCTCTTGTGTGCTTAGCCAAGCATGTACAATTTTGGCATATCAAGATAAAGTCCTCAATATATAGATACAGTTATAAATAAATAAATAAATAAATAAATAAATAAATAAATAATAAAATTTAAAGTAAATGATAAAATAAAAATACATATTAAAACTGGAGTAACTTCTCAACTTACATAGACTTGCTAAATATTTCTGTTTTTCAAACTTGAATTTGTTGTATTCTTTCTTTTAATTTTAATTTTTTTAAAATTTTTGCATTCTTTACAATAAAATAATACATTTTCACTGTAAGAATTTTGAAAACGATGCTTTTAAAGAAAAAATACAGGGGAGCCTGTGTCACTCAGTTAAGGGTCTACCTTCCACTCAGGTCATGATCTCCTGGTCCTGGAATTGAGCCCTGCATCAGGCTTCCTGCTCAGTGGGGCTTCTGCTTCTCCTTCTCCTTCTGCACACCACCCCCCCATACTTACCTTACTGGAAATATTTAGTTCAGGCAAATGTTAACTGAAAACCATAGTTATCATAAGGAATCCCCATAGCCCAACTGGGACCTAAAATTATCTTACATATTCATTTATTTTATTCAGTCAAAAAATACTTTGGGCTACCCTTTTTTATACCTTTCTATGCTCTCTTAGGGATCCTTTCATGGAACACTTACCATATATGGTAAATGCTGCCATTTGCCTCCTTTCTAGAACCTTACTTAGGTATTGCTTCAAATGAATATTTACATTTATTAAGGTATTATTTACATACGCTAAAATATGGCCAATTCTAGATGCACCAATACTAGTTTGTTGGATGCTGTTTCCCTCTCTTAAATACATAAAATCTTAAAAAAAGAAAAATACATTTATTTATATTTCAATATAATTTGGATCTTTGCTGTATATACTATTTATTTAGTAAATATTATGACATGGGGAACTTTGTCATCAGATTTTCTGCCATTTTGCCACACCACTGCTAGCACTGAAACATTCTTTCCCCCTCAGCTCCTGGGGATGCTAAGCACTGAGCACCAATGTTGTTACCTTACAGATTTTTCAGTGATTTATTTCTTACTGAATTTATGAGTATTGGTTACGCTCGCTGGGATCAAAACATGAGCTCAGCATGTGGCACAATGCACCATTCCACCCTCAGGCTTCTTTGTCTAAGAAAACAGGGATTCTATCTTCTGAATCTCTGCTTCACAAATGGGTAATAACAGGAAGCTTGAAGTTTAGACAATAGAGAGATTTGTCTAACATACCAATCTTGGTCTGAATACTTGGTGCCTAGTGGTGTGAGGAAAACATTTCTATTTTCAGAATGACCCTCGACCTGGACAGAAAATGATAACCACATGTAGTGAGTCAGGTGAGGGGGCTCCCTAGTTGAGAAAGAGATTTAGTGAACAAATGAGCCAGAAGACAAATAAATGGTTCATTCGTGGCAAAGGAGTTTATCATTCTGTTGCCTCTTATGGCTATGTGAAGTCATAGAGGGTTAAAAACAACAGGCAATCTTCTGGATTTTATTGCTTTTTAATCATAGAATTTTAATGCTTGACAAGGCCTTCAAGAAAAGACTCAGGTTGGTTGAGATACTCACAAGGCCACTCAGGAGGAGGAACTGTCCAGCACTTCTGTGCTTGACTCCTAGCTCTGTGTTCTTCCTTCTGTGCCATATTGTCTCCCCATGGCTACCAAGGTTGCCATTTTCAGTTTCTAATGAAATATTAACTTTCCAAGTCCTTGTACTACACTATCCTGGGGAGTTGTTGTGATATTGATAGAACTTTTCTTAAAAAAATAAATGAGTATGGTCATGTGTTTGATCAAGCCCAATTATAGTCATTATCACAAGAGATTGAAAAAAAAATGACCATTATGATAACAAATACTTTTGAAGAGACAGCACATTGCCTACTCGCTTTTCTAATTTTTCTTTAAGCTTTTTTCATTTTGTCATTTCAAATGGAACTGCTCATATCAAAATGGAAAACATGAAATTTAAATTTCTTGAGAAGGAAACTAGACAACATTGGGCTTTGACTTCACCAAGCTCATTGCACCAGGGCCTTGTCATTGCACAGGAGAAAAGGTAAATGGATGAAAATTGTTAAGATTTGCAATAATACTTAGTAGCTAGCTTCACCTCCAGAGTAGAAGGTGTTTCCATGAAGCAAGTGGTTCTCTCTGTGACTTGAGACCAAATTCAGACGTCTTAATCTAAACTTTTATATAGAGCTCTAGGTTGAAATGGTACTACTTGTTTTATTATTATTTATATTTACACACAGACTTTTTTGAAGGGGTCTTAATAAGTTGCTCATGGAAGACTATTGGCTTTAATGACACTTTGATGACTTTCTGAAGGAAAGAGTTCTCCTCTGAGCATCAATATTATACCCTGAACTTGCCATTGAATAAGGTTCATAACTGTTAAAGTGGATATTTAGAATTGCTTTGGATCAGGAGCAGGTCCCCAATGGCTACCTGTCCAATAGGTTCTTTAATATGAGGAATATTAATGGAATACCTGGAGCTGGCATCTCACATTTGGAAAACCCATCAATAATATTCCCACTACTTTTTGAATATCCATTGATGACCTGTGTCTCACTCACAGGAAAACCAACAGGAAAAAATTTGTATATTTTTAAATTTTGTGGTGAGTTTCAGTAATAATGCAATTATGTTCAGCCTTACCTAGTAAAGGGTCTCTCTAATTAGTGTATAGAAGTTGTAGGAAAGCTATGACCTTTTCTTCCCTCATCTGCTGATGGAAAAAGCCCTGTACTGTGTGAGGGTGGGCATAATGAGATTGTTAATGAAATCCACTAAATGAAGTACTAAATATATTCTGACGACTGTTGATTTTTCTGGGAGATACCTAGAAGATTTTTCTGTGGCCTTTGGCAGATGCTCAGACCATGATAGACCTAACAATTATATTTTTTTTCCTTTAAAACTGACTTTCTCCCTGAGTCTTCCTTGTAAAATGGAGATCAATGAAAGGAAGGAAACTACTTTGACAAGCTTCTAGTAATCCTGCTTCCAGGACAAACAGGTGGATAATTAAAAAGGGCATGTGTGGCTCAAGCTTCTCTTCAAGAGGAAATCAAACAATGTCCTTCAGATCACAGTCAAGTGTAAGGTCAACCTTGATAAAAATAGTGTAAAGTTAGAAATTACAGTGATAAGCAATAAGTAACAAGCAAAGAAGTCTCCTGAATCTGAAAAAGGATGTAACCAATTGAAATCAGACGGACAACAGGAAGCCCTACTCTGTTGATTCTTCTCTAGGCCTTAAACAGGGTCAGATAAAACAGTGAAAATGGTCATTAAAAAAAATGCACGGCAAGATTATCAATACTGCTTGCATTCTACTTCCTACTTCCTCTTGAATCTATCAGGTTCTTTCCATCCTACTGCCACTCTCCTGGTCAGAACCTCCATTATCCCTTCTGTGGACTTTTTGCAATGGCCTCCTACTTGGTCTCCCTACATGCACTGAGCAGAGTAATTTTTTTTTTCAAAATGTAAGTCAATCATAGTGATCTCTTATATACTGTCTTATGTGGCCCATAAGGCCCTGCAATGGTCTAGTTGCACAGTGGTTCCCAATCCCAGGGAGTATGTCCCCCAAGGAGTCTTTTGGCAGTACCTGGATACATTTTCAGTTGTCACATAGAGGTATACTATTGGCTTCTAGTGATTATGCTGCTAAACTCCTGCAAGACACAGGACAGACCCCCCCCCTCCCCCGCCTCAGTGAAGAATTATCTGGCCCCAAATGTCAATAGTGTCGTGGTTAAAAATCTTGGCCTTAACCCCTGTTTACTTCTCATCCTCATCTTGGCCTACTCTTCCTCTTACTTACTATGCTTCAGGCATGCTGGATTTCTATTAGTTTCATAAATTTCCTATCCTATCTCACATTTCTAGCCCTTAGTATATTTCTCCCTTATCTTATAACTCCTACTCATCATCCAAATGTTCCTTGAAAAGTCCCTTTTTCATGGAAATCTTGCCTAATGTTCATGTAGCCTCTTATATACTAGCAAGTATGATTAGAATTGTTTCAAAAAAAAATTGTTTCAAAACCTCGGTAGGACAGAGTCTGCAAATTTAAAGTCTTTAGTATTGGCAGCTGGCCTAGGCGATGTATGTAAGCTCTGGAAAGGTTGAAGCAGACATGTCTAAGTGCTGTCCTTCCCACCAATAGTTTTTTATTTGGAATAATTACTAGTTGACAGGCTTTTTACTCAAATAATTACCAAGTACCTTCTGTGTTTCAGGGATTGTGTCAGGTAAGGGGCAGAGGAATACAAAGATGCTTATGATACAGCGTATGGTTTAATATTCAAAGTTGAATAAGAAGAACAGGCCAAATGTGACTAATTCACTCTGTATTGATATTCACTATCATATGTACCTGCTAAGTCCCAGGTATTGTGCAAGATGCAGGGATACAAAAGTAAATCGCAAACTGTTACTATTCTTAAGGAATTTCAAATCAAGGTAAATAATAGCAAATATTACTGTTCTTTACAATTCTTTCACGTGTATTATTTCTCACCCACTCCTTATACTTTGCTGCATGGATTAAGTGTTATTAGCCCCAAATTTACAGAGGAGGGAACTGAGCTTTGGAGGACAATGAAACTTTTTGAGTGAAACTTCCATGTCTGACTTGTAACTCCAGTGGCCAGCTCAGAGTGGGTGGGTGGCCAATATACATTTGTGGAATGAATGAGTAAATTTCCTGCCCAAAGGTCATAGCTTATGAAGTGATGAGCTATGACTCTCTGCCTTCAAACTTCACACTCGTTGTTCCAGATCACAGTGCTTCAGGACATCATAAAGCCACATCCTTGGAATGGCTTCATTTCTGCCTTTTCTTAATGTCTTGTCTGTCTAGGAGGTTGCTAGTCCATGAAGTATAAGAAGGAGACATAAGAGGCAGGGAGGAGGGGCAAACATGCAGGTAGAGCAAAAGGAACGCTCATGATTTATTGCTTTCTCCCTTCAGCTAGTTGGAAGCCCCAGGAATATTGGACTGTTTCCTTAATGAATCTTTCTGGCTACTCTGTTAGTGGTAAGGGGCCTTATAATAGAGGAAAACTTACACAGCAGAAGGGGAGTCCTTTAAAGCTATGTTTCACTTCCACAACCACAGACATAAATTTAAGTGAGATCTCTCCTGCTACATGTGAAGGTTTTGATGGTTTGATATATCCTATAATATACCTTTGCTCTTGACGCTAGTTTACTTTTCAAAGCAGGCTCAGGAAAGTTAGCAAGGTAGAAATTATACACAAAGGTTGTTTTGTTTTGTATTTTATTTTAAAGGGTTGAGTAAGAGTTCTGCTAGGGAAGGACATTCTGGGAGTGGGGTACAGAATATGTGAATACTAGTAATAGTTTCAAGGAGATATATGCTATCATGAATAACCCACTTATATGAAGTATGTGCTGAGAGTGAAAACCAGTCCCGGTTTTTGTATCATACCCGTCTAACCCTGGACAAGTCATGGGCATTGGAAACCTGACACAAAATGGTCTGTGATTCATAACTCCAAACACTTTTCTTTTTGAGCCCCATTTCTGAGCTGTGGATGTTACAGACAGTGAGTACTTTATGTTGTTTTATGGTCATCCAGCCTTAAATTGACAGCTAGCACCTGGGCAGTCTTGTCTGAAAAGCTCATAGATGTCAACCCTGTGAGAAAACATTGTCATAGTGACTGCAGGTAGACTGGCAGGAGCTATGGGATCCACTTTCCTTCCACCAAAGGAGTTTCAGGTCCAAACCTAAGACTTAAAGAAGGAAATTCTAAACATGCTGGAGCAGTCAGTCATGTTTGCCTGTTCCTGCCTGCCATTAAGAGCATGACCAGAGAAGTGTGGTGCTTGATGACTTTTAGAAGGTTTGAGAGAGCTGTGTTTTTAGAGAAAGATATGGGAGAAAAGTTATGGACCTTCTTCTTTTAAATTTGGGATGTAAGGAAAAAATTAATAGAAGCTAACAACCAATTCTAAGGAACTGGAACAAAATCAAGTGTCACTTACTGGAGTCACTGGTCATTTGGGAAAAACATCAAGGCTTCTGAGCTGTGGTTCTCTGCATGTTGTGTAATAAATGCCAGTTTGAGAGGTCTGTTCAGGAGAGTATGAACAGAGTCTGGTCCAGGGATCTGCTGGCAGGAACTCGGAAAAGGAAAGCGGGTCAAGTTCCTGTTCACCTCTGCATTAGTTTTCTAGGGCTGCCTCAAAGTGCCACGTACTGGGTGGCTTCAAATCAAGGAATTTATTCTTTCATCATGCTGGAGACTCAGAGTTTCCAAAATCAAAGTGTCAGCAGGGTTTCCTCCTTCTGATGCTCTGAGGGAGACACGTGTTCCATGCCTCTCCGCTAGCTTCTAGAAAGATGCCTGCAATCCTTGGCCTATAGATATGTCACTCCAATCTCTGCCTCTATCATAAACCACAGGTCTCTCTGTGTCCCAGAACTTCTCTTTCTTTATAAGGACGACCAGTTATTGGAGGTAGGGGGCACTCTAATCTATGTCCTCAACTTAGCACGATTACATCCGCAAAGACCCTATTTCCAGGTAAGATCCCATTCACAGGTACCAGAGATTAAGATTTCAACATGTTTCTGGAGATACAAGTCAGTACACAACAACCTCCTTCCCTCTCTTGTGCTAGCATGTCTTCCATCTCTCTTTACCCAGCTGGCAGTGATCCCAAGGTCAACCAGGGTTCATAACCCTAAATATTGCATGACTTGGCATACGTTTGACCTGTCTCTCCTGTAATGGACAATATCTGGGTGAATACTAGCCTGCAGCAGGTTGGATTTGTGATTTGGATAGCTGGCCCTTCTTTCCACAGAAGGTGAGAGTGGAGGCAATGAGGAGATGCGGGAGCAGTGCCACACTAGTGTAACCGTTCCTAGCTTCCTCGAGGATATCATTGATTACATCTGTCCTTGTGTCTGCTACCGTCAGTGAGGCCTACGCATGGCTCTGAGCAATGACTCATTTATGGAAAAATTTTCCATTTATGGAAAATTTGTAGTCATATTGCACCACCCTTTACACATCTTTCTTTGTTCTCTATCACTTTCCTATTTGGACAAAAGAAAGGACAAAACTAAGAACTTGCAACTAAACATGGATACTACTGTGCTTGAAATCCCTGTTACAAATCTCTGTATAAGACATTTTTTTTTTCTTCCAGTAATAGTATTTTTGGGGACCATGGGATTCTGAAAGAAGAGAGAAAGTTTTTTTATATGTATGTTTTTTTTATTGGAGTTTGATTTGCCAACATATAGTATAACACCCAGTGCTCATCCCATCAAGTGCCCCCTTCAGTGCCTGTCACCCAGTCACCCCAACCCCCTGCGCACTTCCCCTTCCACTCCCCCTTGTTCATTTCCCAGAGTTAGGAGTCTCTCATGTTTTGTCACCCTTTCTGATTTTTTCCACTCATTTTCTCTCCTTTCCCCTGTAATCCCTTTCACTATTTTTTATATTCCCCGTATGAGTGAAACCATATGATTATTCTTCTCCGTTTGACTTACTTCACTAAGTATAATACCCTCCAGTTCCAACCACGTCAAAGCAAATGGTGGGTATTCGTCATTTCTAATGGCTAATTAATATTCCATTGTATACATAAACCACATCTTCTTTATCCATTCATCTGTCGATGGACACCGAGGCTCCTTCCACAGTTTAGCTATTGTGGCCATTGCTGCTATAAACATCGGGGTGCAGGTGTCCCGGCGTTTCATTGCATCTGTATCTTTGGGGCAAATCCCCAGCAGTGCAATTGCTGGGTCGTAGGGCAGGTCTATTTTTAACTCTTTGAGGAACCTCCACACAGTTTTCCAGAGTGGCTGCACCAGTTCACATTCCCACCAACAGTGCAAGAGGGTTCCCCTTTCTCCACATCCTCTCCAACATTTGTTGTTTCCTGCCTTGTTAATTTTCACCATTTTCACTGGTGTGAGGTGGTATCTCATTGTGGTTTTGATTTGTATTTCCCTGATGGCAAGTGATGCGGAGCATTTTCTCACCTGCTTGTTGACCATGTCTATGTCTTCCTCTGTGAAATTTCTGTTCATGTCTTTTGCCCATTTCATGATTGGATTGTTTGTTTCTTTGCTGTTGAGTTTAATAAGTTTTTTATAGATCTTGGATACTAGCCCTTTATCTGATATGTCATTTGCAAATATCTTCTCCCATTCTGTAGGTTGTTTTTTAGTCTTGTGGACTGTTTCTTTTGCTGTGCAGAAGCTTTCTTATCTTGATGAAGTCCCATAGTTCATTTTGCTTCTGTTTCCCTTGCCTTCATAGATGTATCTTGCAAGAAGTTGCTGTGGCCAAGTTCAAAAGGGTGTTGCCTATATTCTCCTCTAGGATTTTGATGGATTCTTGTCTCACATTTAGATCTTTCATCCATTTAGAGTTTATCTCTGTGTGTGGTGTAAGAGAATGGTCTAGTTTCCTTCTTCTGCACGTGGCTGTCCAGTTTTCCCAGCACCATTTATTGAAGAGACTGTCCTTTTCCAGTGGATAGTCTTTCCTGCTTTGTTGAATATTAGTTGGCCATCGAGTTGAGGGCCATTTCTGGATTCTCTATCCTGTTCCATTGATCTATGTGTCTGTTTTTGTGCCCATACCACACTGTCTTGATGATCACAGCTTTGTAGTACAACTTGAAATCTGGCATTGTGATGCCCCCAGCTCTGGTTTTCTTTTTCAATATTCCCCTTGCTATTCAGGGTCTTTTCTGATTACACACAAATCTTAAGATTATTTGTTCCAACTCTCTGAAGAACATTCATGATATTTTGATAGGGATTGCATTAAATGTGTAAATTGCCCTGGGTAGCATTGATATTTTCACAATATTAATTCATCCAATCCATGAGCATGGAATATTTTTCCATCTCTTTGTGTCTTCCTCGATTTCTTTCAGAAGTGTGCTGTAGTTTTTAGGGTATAGATCCTTTACTTCTTTGGTTAGGTTTATTCCTAGGTATCTTGTGCTTTTGGGTGCAATTGTAAATAGGGTTGACTCCTTAATTTCTCTTTCTTCAGTCTCATTGTTAGTGTATAGAAATGCCACTGATTTGTGGGCATTGATTTTTGTATCCTGCCACACTGCCGAATTGGTGTATGAGTTCTAGCAATCTTGGGGTGGAGTCTTTTGGGTTTTCTATGTACAGTATCATGTCATCTGAGTAGAGGGAGAGTTTGACTTCTTCCTTGCCAATTTTTTTTTAAAGATTTTATTAATTTACTCATGAGAGACACAGAGAGAGAGAGTCGGAGACACAGGCAGAGGGAGAAGCAAGCTCCATGCAGGGAGCCTGACGTGGGACTCGATCCTGGGGATTCCAGGATCACACCCTGGGCTGAAGGCAGCGCTAAACTGCTGAGCCACCCGGGCTTTCCTTCCTTGCCAATTTGAATGCCTTTTATTTATTTTTGTTGTTGTTGTCTGATTGATGAGGCTTAGACTTCTAGTACTATGCTGAATAGCAGTGGTGAGAGTGGACATCCCTGTCGTGTTCCTGATCTTAGGAGAAAGGCTCCCAGTGTTTCCCCATTGAGAATGATATTTGCTGTGGGCTTTTCATAGATGGCTTTTAAGATGCTGAGGAATGTTCCCTCTATTCCTACACTCTGAAGAAGTTTTGATCAGGAATGGATGCTGTATTTTGTCAAATGCTTTCTCTGCATCTATTGAGAGGATCATATGGTTCTCGTTTTTTTCTCAGGAGAAAGATTTTGTTCTTGATTGCTGTATGACTCTGAACTTACCACCATTCTTTAGAATACAGAGATGACAAGTTCAAATATAGATATTTATATTTATATGGTTATATGTGTATATATATATATAAAAGTTAGTTGACAGAAAATGTTACATTAGTGTCTGAATCAACAACTTTATACATTATGCCAGCTTACCACAAGTGTAGCTAGTTACCATCTGTCACCATACAAAGTTATGACAATACCATTGACTCTATTCCCTACGCTGTACCCAATATTAGACAAATTCCAATATTAATGCACAGTTCCCCCTGAGGGGGGCAGTACACCAAGATTCCAGTGTTTTTGTATTTTCAACATAATTGAAGGAGGGGACTCTACTGTAATAGAAGCTGTACACATGAATAACTATACCAATTCCTTAAATCAAATGCCCTTTCTAATTGATCTAATTTAATAAAGCCATAATTGACAGTTTACCACATAATCTAGAATTCATGTTTCATAGAATATTAAAGTCCAGATTTTGAGGAAATTTTTTTTCTGCTAACGTAGGAATAATATGAACTAAAATATAAAAAAAAATATGCCCCCCAACTGTATTTAAATAGCAAGAAGCAGATAAAATCCTTTCTGCTTTGTTAGCACCTTCTCATTGTAACTACAGCTAAAATATTTTTAAAGACTTATTGGTAAGACTCTTTTTTAACACAAAATAAATTTCGAGGCATTGGAAAAGTTCAACTATTTTTGCTAAAATGGAGAACTTCAATAAGGAAAAACCCAGAAAGACCACCTTAAGATTGACATGGGAAGCACCAAATTTTCTGAAAATAACTCCCATCTCGCCAGCCTCCTAATTTGTACGATGTTACATTTCCCACGTGACAATCATGTTATTGTTTTAACGTACAGACATACACACCTATTTATCCTGACCGAGTTCAAATACTGATGTCATTAGGTAGAAATGAGTGGTCGTTTCCAAATTCAGAACTAAACCACTCTGTGTCCCTGAAGACCATTACAGGACACGGTGAAAAACCCAGGCACTCTGAAATCTGGAAAGGTGTTCTGTTTCCCCTGTGGTCAGCTTTGCTTTGGGAGGAGGCATTCTCTCCTTCTCTAGGGGGAATGCCATCTGCTGGCCTCACCCTTGCATTCTTTATTTGCATGTGCTAGTCTTTTTATTGCAAATAGGGCTCTAAATCTTACTTTAGAAATGGATATTGCGCTATGTGTGAGTGCATGTGCGAAAGAAGCTATCAATAATGTTAGTTATGAAAACCTGATCATAAGTGTTTTTAGTCCATTAGCCATTTCACTTTATTTATGTCCCCTTTCAGGCAGGATTTGAAGCCAATATTCACAAGATGAAGTCTGGATGAAGAGCAACACAAGAGGGTATAAAACACTGTCACATTTTTTCATGCTAGAAAATATTTCTTCTTTATATTATTTCTTTAAATAGCTCCTCACAATAAGTAACCTCTGGGAATAAAAAGTGCAAAGAAAAGAACTGAGCCAAGCATAGGTATTATTTAATATTTATCCATCCGCCTACACACCCATCTGTCCCTTTCCTATAGTTACATTTAATTATATTTTTATGAACATTACAAAATTTTAAAAATTATGTATTATGCCCCCAGTAAATGTACCCATAGGCAGTTTTGACATGTTTTGCTCCTTTTCCGCTAACAGAAATTCAGCGGGTGATTTATTAATAAAAATCCTGTTTGTTCTTAGTAGCTGCTTTATCTACCAAATACTGTGTAGTAGGGACAGTTGAACCTGCAAGGAGAGAGTGTTTCCTGTGCCTTTCCTGGTGTACAGAGGCTGTCAGTGGTTGAGAATACTGGTATGTGGTTACCAGCATAGTGTGTCCCCAAAGCCATTGCCTGAACCCATCCGTAGAGAAGTGCATGCCTTCTCTCCACATGTCACCACAGCCGGGGGTAGCGTCTCCCACAGCTTTGCTCAATATTTCAAAATGTCCAAAGAGAGCCAGGAGAGAAAACTAGACGCAGGAAAAGAATGCCTCAAATGATCTAACTTTCTGTTCTATCATATTAAAACTCATCATAATATAAATGAAAAGGACAATGCCGTTTCTCCAGTAGGTTAATAGGCTTTTGAGGGTCTTTTAAGAAAAAAATAATGTTTGGTCTGATGTCCCAAAACAGTAGGTGATAGTGTAACTCAGTGTTGGGCCAGATGCCTCATTTGAGCTCTGCACACCTCACAGCGAGTCTCTTGACTTTTCCATTTATTTCCATGAATGACAATACAGGTACAATGTTTTAAATCCATGAGCAGACCAGAATGAAAGCCAACACTAGCTGCTTGAGTCACCTAGTCCTTCTCTGTGGAATCATTTCTAATTGAATGTTAAGATCAAAGTTTAAGTTTATAAGAAAGAAAAACAAGTGCAGATAAATAGTTATTATCTGACATCCTTATGAAAATTCATGACCTACAGTTTTATCAGAGACCTTATACGAATTCTAATTGTGAAGTATGCCGAGCTATTAAATGGCGAGGGCGCTTCAGTCTCTTGATAAGAAGTGAGTTAAATAATTGTCCTGTTTAACTTGTGCTTGTTAACCTTTAAGGTCAACTAGTTTGAACATACGTTTAATGAAATCCTGGAGCCAAAATTTATGATACTGCTGCTGAATGTTAAATTGGACAATTTACATAAGCAGGACATTAACCTTCTGAGCACTAAATAGCATTTTAGCACTTAGCCGCTGGGGACAATATGGGACATGTTCTATATATTTGTGATTAGCTTGCCTGGAAACTCTCATGATGACCAATTGGCCTACCAAGTTTAGCAGCATAATTAAATGAATGGACTCAGCCTAAGTAAATTATCAGTGCTGTGTACAGTATATCATTATAGTCCAAAGGAAAAAAAAGATATGAATAATTTAATAATACATTACTAATTTATCAATGCTAAGTGACTTTGAGGAGGCTCTTTGTAGTTCATTGTTTTAAATTTGATATTTGATTTACTGCTCGTGTGATTAAAATGGAGCCTGTTTCATTTCTTGCCAGAAATTTATAGAAGCAGCAGATTTTCTTTTCTTTTATTATTTTCTTGTATTTATTTTTAATTTTATTGAGGTGAGAGGTGTGGTGTTTCCTGATTTGGTGATATTACAAAATACCTACTACTGTGCACTGATTAGCAGGTAAACTAGCAATTTGTCACCATCAGATGTATGCAGTCCCTACAACTTGGAATCCTTCCTAAGGGGAGGGCACTAACCCCTGAGTTGTTCATAAGCCCAGCTTGCAACACAGCAGCAATTATCATTATGGTTTGGAAGGGTCAAGCACCAGGGAAAGCAATTTGCGCTTCACCTAGGAATGCTGCTGCTGATTGTGGATAATCAATCCTCTGGGCTGACTCTCCTGGAGCTGTGTTCTGTAAACTCAGCCTAACGTTAGGGCGTACTGAACTTTAATGGCCACGTACCTGTTTGGGGAAATAGCAAGTGACCCTGAAGTCCGCTGGGGCTCCTGCCCCTAAGACGAACCTGGGCTGGATCTCAATCCTTGAGAGGCCTTGGGTTTTTATGGTTTTTATTTCCTTGTACTTCTCCCTCTGGATCTTTCTCTAATTCTCCCTGTCTCTGTTGTCTTTTTTTCCCAGATTTTATTTATTTATTTGACACAGAGAGCACATGGGCAGGGGGAGTAGCAGGCAGAGGGAGAGGTAGAAGCAGGCTTCCCAAGGAACAGGGAGCCCAATGCAGTCCTCGATCCCAGGACTCTAGGGTCATGATCAGAGCCGGAGGCAGATGCTTAACTGACTGAGCTACCCAGACACCTTGTCTCATTTGTCTTGAGAGAACCTATGAATTTTGTACATAGTCTTTTCACTGGATTCCCCCAAACTCTGCTCCCCTTCACCATGCTATGGTTTCAGTGACATGGGGTATGATGGTGTCACATTGCTGAGTCCCTGGCCTTTTTTTTTTTTTTTAAGACTTTATTTATTCATGAGAGACACACAGAGAGAGGCAGAGACATAGGCAGAGGGAGAAGCAGGCCCCCTGCGGGGAGCCGTTGAGGGTCTAATCCCAAGATCCTGGGATCACAACCTGAGCCAAAGGCAGACGCTCAACCATTGAACCTCCCAGGTGCCCCAGCCTCCGATCTTTTTTTGGTCTCAGCCTTCATCCCTCCCTCTCTGATCTTCACCTTCTTCTTCAAAGGAACAAGACTTTCTCTCTGTCTCATCAAAGTCCCTTTCAGGTTTGCTTCTACTCCAAAGAATCATTCAGGTATTTCTCCAAGCAAATATTTTCCTTTGTCTTAAAAGGAAATTATAAATATTTTAATATCCTGTTGCAAAACAATATGAATATGCTATGAAGGGAAGGGAGTATTTGGCAAGCCTTTGGTTGATCCCTCGATGTAGCGAGTCTAACCACCCATGCTAGGCCTCACCCTTCTGACAGCGTGGCTTCCTAATCAGGACCAGAGCCTGCCTCCTCAGTACACCACCACAATGGCAGCAAAAACAATAATGATGATTTGGAGAATGCTGTACTGTGTTTTATCTCATCTGATCCTCATGAACATATAGAGTAGATACTGTTATACCAATTTCTCATGAATGAAATTGCGGCTAAAAGATTAAGGACCTTATATAAAGAAACTCTGCCCTCCTAGTTTATGACAGAGCCAAATTTAAAATTTTTGTCTGTTTTCAAATACAGTGTTTCTGGATTAACATGGCCCATGTGTTCTAATCTTCGTTTAGGCCAATAAACATTGATTGAGCACCTATTTTTTTTTATTAATGGTAAAATACTTTTAAGTAATTCATGCACATGATAAAGAATATTTGGAACAATATAAATAATTATATAGTAAGTAGTAGCCTTTGTCTCTTCCCTGAATCAGTTACCCATTCCAGAGACAATTAATACCAGAATCTTATAGATCCTTCTAGTGATATTATATTTTGTGGAAGCTTGTACATCAATATTTTTAAAAATATTTGGTGACACACCAGACATACTAGTCAACACCTTGATTTTCTACTTAATACATGTTAGTAATTTATCTGTATTAGCACATATGAAGCTATTTAACTTCTTTTAATGGTTGTATGTATTCTACTGTATGTGTTTGCCAGACTTTATTTATTCCTTTGATTCCATCTAATTTTTTTCTTTTCCTATCATAAACAATATGAAAATCTTTGTAATATATCTTGGTATACAAATTCAAGTCTATCTGGAGGATTCATTTATTTGAAGGTGACCACTTCTGGTGCTGTTCCTGGCCATGCACTGGTTACTCAGCTTGGCACCAACCTTCCCCATTGATAAGAAAGCAGATTTTTTTCATTAATATATATTTCATGTTGATCTCAGTTGATTCGACTTCATTCCATCTTTCCAAACCAAGCTATCTTTGGGTTCAAGAACCAGAATTAGTAACATAGCAAAACATGAGAAAGTTAATGAAGAAACAGGACCTGATCTAAGTAAAGTCAATCCAGCATGAAGAGTGAAGGGTCTGGACTCTGGAATTGTCAAACCTGGATTCTAGTGGTGGCTCTGCTGATTATTAGCTGTGCAATGTGGACAGTGTACCCAGGCTCTGAGTTTGCTTTTTGCATATTCTATGTGCAGCTAATAACAGCACTGACCATATGAGGGGATGAAATTACATAATGCTTGTAGGTGTAGTTTTTAGCTCTTAGCAAGCAGTCAAAAATTCTTGGCTATTATCAGCTATTACTGTTATTGAAACTTTCCAAAATAATTGATTAGATAGCTGAATCAATGCTACACAAAATTGGGTTGTTTATTTTTGATTTTAAAACTATTTACATTAAGAGACACTTGAGACTCTGCCTTTGGCTCAGGGCATGATCCCAGAGTCCCAAGATTAAGTCCTGCATTGGGCTCTCTGTATGGAACCTGCTGCTCCTCCCTCTTCTCTGCCTCTCTCTCACTCTGTGTCTCTCACGAATAAATAAATAAAATCTTTAAAAAAACCTATTTACATTAAGCTATTGTTTGACAGTTGAGTGTTACTTGGTCAGAGTAACAGCCAGAACAATCCTTTTAACCTAAAACTATTTGGAGCCATATTGTAAGTAGATATGGCCCAAGATTCATCAAGTATTATGTACACATTGTTGGGTGAGAAAAGAATGATTGTTAAAGATAGTATTTTCAACTAAAACCTTTTACTAAAATATTTTATAGTTGTGAATTCTAAATTATTTTCTTTCTCTGTTGCTAGTTTATCTTTATTTTAATTTTGTCTTGTTCTGGAAAGTGAAAGAATTTGAAAGGAATGGCCTTTGCTACATTGGAAATAGCCCCCTCTCCATTTTTTACATAGTTGGGAAAAAAGAAAAGATAGAATCAAGTTGCCTGGGAGTAGAGAGTTGGAATTCTTTCTCTAGAATTCCTTATGAGGACTCCTCTAGGATTCTTTCTCCATAATTCTCTATGAGGACTGCTCTTTGATTCCCATTTTGGTTGTATCAGCCATCCTCAGAGCCTACAACTTTGCATCTGGATGTTCCACCAGTTGGTATTTTGGTATAGTTTAGCACAGTGAAAGAAGTACTTGGATTTGGAATCAGAGGACCTGAGTTTCTGTCTTACTTGGCAGCTTTTGTACCTCAAATGGGCAATCACTGAAGTCAACTTTGTCAAGTGTTTAAAAAAACAAACAAACAAACAAACAAAAACCCTGACCCTACTTACCTCACTGGAACAAATGAGGAGATGAAAGTTCTTTGTGAATAACAGAGCATGGGGCAAATGTTAGTAATTATTGTCATTATGATTATTATCGATATGGAAAATAACACTTAGAGTCAGAGATAGTGTCTGAGACCAGCAAAAGAAGTCTAGCCTGGATTCCTTTAGTGATACTTCCCTTCTGTTTGGCAAACACTTTATCAGTGTTTTCAGACCTCCTAGAGCTTTTCTGTTGGCAGAATTTCTCTCTTACTCCACAGTCCAGCTTGAACCTTTTTATGTGTGTGTGTTGACAATAACACTGACTTCCTTACTGTTGTTACCTCTCAGGTAGTGTAGTGCATTTCAAGCTGGCACAGCTAAGCCTGGAAAAGTTTGGTTTCTTACCTTTAAATCGTTCCATATTCTCTCTCCTAGCCTGTCTCCCAGGGACCTTCAACATCTCACTGTGTATTCTGGAAATGCTAAATCATTAGAACGATACCCATATCAAGGTGAAATGAGAAATGTAACTTGCTATGAGGAAACACTATAAAGTTTACTCTGCTTTCAAAATGAAATAGGTGTGCTTCTTGGATTGGCCGATGGCTTGGATTAGCTAAACCCACAACCTCCTCTAACATGTGTGGTACTCAAGAATTAAAGGTATCATTACTGGCTTAATTATTTTTCTCTCTTAATTTTTCTAAAATGCTCAGCTGTTTAGAGCAGTTTCTGAGCAATAGATGCAGTCAGATAGTATTTCCATCATTGGACCCATGTTTCCCTTGTGGCTGCACCTTCTCCTGAGAACATATCTATAAATTAAGACTTTTAGTATGATTCTTAACTATTGAAAACCTATTAAAACAGGTAGAGTTTGGAACCTAAACATCTATTTTGGATTCGATAGCACCCCCTACCGGTTATCATGTTCATCCAGTAGCTAAAGTTAATCTGCTTTTTCTCTTCTATGGTATTGCTTGCCAAACGCTAGAGAAACAATCATTTCAGAATATTTTTCAAAGGATGCAAATGATTATATTGCCTTCTTCTTATCGGCCACTGTAATCTGAGCTAGAAAAGGTTTTCTATAAGCATTTGATGCCTTGATGAGCAGATTTCCTTGTCTCATTCTTATTGTTCTTTTATGTTTCCTATATTTTCTTTCTTTCCTTGTCTTGGGATAAATTACTTAGTTGGGCAACTCTACATTATTCCCAATCAATAGCTGGCTAGAAATCTATACAGACAGATGTTTTCATCTGTAAGGACATACTCAAAGAATTTGAAAAATGAAAGTTGGTGTAGCTGTCTGCAAAGATTTGAAACATTCTTTTAACTTTTTATTGCAGCCATCACCTACTTTGCAAGGAGCACTCTTTCTGTTAACTGGAAGGAGAAGAAATTCCTCTGACATATTTTCCACTCAGCCCTCTTTAAGATAATTCCTTTCATTGCTTTGATAAGTCATTCACACTAACAGGTAACCAGTTATTTTGTGCCTGCCTTGGGCTAAATAGAGCAGGTGACAAAAACCCTTTCAGGTTGTCAGGTATTAATGTAAAATACCCCTAGACCTCTCTACTTATTCATCTTCATCTAGTTGACTAATGCTTTTCCCATGTTCTTACATGTTGGTAAATTAAAGAAACCTTCCAGACAGTTCTGTCAACAGTTTACTGAAATGTACCTCATTAGTGAGGTTGAGCTGTCACATGAGTGTAATTTAATCCTATTGAATTATCACTCAAAAATGCCTAAGTGCTGGGTTTTTATACACTGGATAGAAGGTTTGCTACTAACACTGTCACGTTTCCAGTTGATGAGAGAGGAAACAAGCAAAAAATATGCAGGGTCCTCTCTGTCCCCACCTGCCCCCCACCCAAGATAGTGATACTTATGTCATCTGCTGAAGAGAATATTACATTTCACTGTAGATCAAAAACATCCCCATGGATCATTTTCTTTTCAAATCTGAAAAGTAAAGAGTGGACCTTGACAGCTACCTTCTTTATTACCCTGTCCAGTAACAAAAGGAGTCACTGATACAAAGGCCGGTCTGAATGAAGAGTTCCATTTCAGAATCTGCATGCAGCATTCCCTAATATTAATGGCACTCTTTACTGTAAGATACTATCTGTGATCTGCTGTGATATCGTGTTTTCTAAGTGGTAAAATGGCTCATGAGATCAATTATTTTCCTTCAGTGGTATCCTTATTGTGATTTTACACTGTCTCAAGGTGAGCTGGGTAAGAACTGATTATAAGCAATGATCACAGACTGTGTGGAGCACACTAGAAACATTTTGTTGATCTCTCCTTTTCAGAACACACTTGTAACTATTTTCTCGGCCATTCTGATAGTTGTGACGGTATGGTCAAGATGTGAGTTTTTAATTGCTCTGACTTGCCATGTTGATCAAGCTGATGTGTAGAAATTGAGGAGAGTCTCTTTGAAGAATTGAGGAGATGAACAGCCAAAAGTATATAGCTTGAGCTAAAGAAATTAAGTGGACATATCGAAGGTATACTGGTGAAATGTCTATTGTAACCCTAAAGGCTAGTATTTAGCAGCATGCTTATGATAGCCATGACTTGTATTATTCATTTTACATGGATTAGTTTTTTTCATTTGTCTTAACTTCCCTAAGTGTTTGGCTCTATTCTGATCTATTCTGATCATTTTATAGTTAAAGAAGCTGAAATTGGACACATAAAGTAGAGGTTATGCAGCTCATAGATGGCAGCAAACTGAACCCAGTGCCCATGCCCTTGAAAGCGATGCAGCATTGTGGTCACAGCTGTGAAGTCACAGAATCAGAGTTTAATCATAAGTTCTGGATATTCTGACTTGTCATTGCTGGTCTCCAAAGGAATGTTGGCCACCAGGCAGTGCTAGCTCTGTGGTTTGCATTTGGCCTCCCTGTTGGAAAGTGAAGCTGCAGAGTTGTGCTATTGTTTTCCCGTTCTGTCACAGTAGATTAGCTATGGTCCTAGAGTGGGACGTTTGTGCACTGCGATGCAGGTCATGGGATAATGAAATGAGATCCTGTAGCTTTTGGAGGCCTGGCTGGTGCCCCAGTGACAGCACACTCGACCTTACCTGCTTGCTGTGCTTTTACGGGCATGAGGATTGTAAATTATGTGGTTGCTTTCTTAGCCTTCGTACCTTCCTTCAACCTCCTCCACCGACCCTCCATGTACCTGTCAGGCTTCACCAAAGATGCACTAAATTCTAAATGGTGGAAAGCCGACTCTGCATAACGGGTGGGTGAAAAAGGCCATGGAGCCTCATCTTCCCATTCAGAAGGCAGCCAGCCACCTTTGCCTGAGAAATAAAAAGGGACATGCCTGGGAGAAATCACAGAAAGAACATACATTTTTATACTCATTGTTTCCTCTAAAAGTAGAACAAAGAAACTAAAATCAGATTAATGCACATGTTTTCTTCTATTTTTTTTTCTGATGGAAAAAACCTATAAGCAATCTCCTAAATTGCTGTAGACACAGAACTCTTATTAATCTCAACAACTATTTTATATGGAAGACACCAAGGCAGGAGACCTTTTGGTGATTTTACAAGGTCTGGAAGACCTCATTTGGGAAGCAGAAAGGATGGAGAGAAGTTGGGTCTGGGGTTCTGAATTTGAGTCAACCCCCACCCCCGATTCCTGACTTACTATGTAACATAATATTTGGGAGATTATATTGAAAGATCTCAGAATTTATCATATAAGAAGTTTTAAGGCATCATGTCAGATGTTTCTTAACTATGCTATGATCCTGAACAAGACAGTCATCTGAGAACCTTATCTTTTTTCTGCATTAAAATTTTAAAATCTTATTTGCAAAGCGATAGGAGCACAGATTTCAAAAAGAATTTACATTTCTGACATATTTTGATAGCTAAGTATAAAATGCAATTTAAAATTCATGTATGCTGATCGACTGGCATAGAAATATATTTAATTCTCTAGAAAATTATCAATGTGTTGACATTCCCTCTTTGGACATGTCACCACATGTTTTGATATAGGAAAAGGAACTGAGTGTGATGGGCCAAGCCTTTAAATGACATTCTCATGAGCCACAAAGTGAAGAGTAAGTTGCTAACCTTTTCCAAAGCATGGCTCCGTGTGGAGTTCACACTGAAAAAGCAAACGTCTCATTGTCTTTCTTTGCTCCAAACCACATTGAGCCAAGCCACAATTTGTTTGAACATGGTTGCAATTTTCAGATTTTACATTCCCTCCACGCTTTCAACAAAAATGAGCATGCTCTTTCTATGTGCTTGTTAATAAAAAATAAAAATTAATGATACTATATGTTTTAAATGAATTAAGAGCTGGTGTGTCAATGTTATTCCTTTTGTCTCTTCTCTTTGTTGCCCTATTATTTTTCTTGATAAACCACATACACAAATTATTCATTCATTCATTCATTCATTCATTCATTCACAGCATGTTCATCCCCATTCCCCATTCCAAACCTTTATCCTCTCATGCCTGGCCAATTATAACAATCTTTTGCTTGTTTTCTCACCTTCTGTATCTCCATCTTCTGTGTTCACCTCTTCTTTTTGAATCCTGTTGTCCTTCATCTGCCCTCAGGGTCTTCCAGGTGTATTGAATGAGAAGACTGAAGGCACTGTCCACATGGGTGGGAAGTATTAGAAGAGACTGCAATTAGAAGGTGAGTGGAAAAGAGTCTGAGACTTTCTGTATTTGAGGTACCAGTAGGACAAGTGTGTGGAAATTATTTCCAACACCCAATTGTCAGTGTGGCTCGAGATCTCAGAAGAGATTTTGTGCAATGAAATAAGGATTACACATGGCAGTTCAAAGTCCAGATGCAGATGTGATCAGTAAAGAGATCAAGTAAAAGGAGACAAGAACTGGGCACAGAATGGGTGCCCAATAAGTATTTGCTGTTGGTAGTGTCTTTCTTGGGAAATTTATTACCTGTGTGCCTCTCATGATGGTCTTTTTTAGGCTGTGAAACTCTTTCAAAATTCCTGATGTTCATTATGGATTTGAACTTTCCATATCAAAAGTTATTTTTAAAGAGAGGTATTCATAGAAATTTCTCTCAGATAGTCAAAGAGCAAGCAGTTCAATGGACCAAAAAATAAATTTAAAAAAACACCTCCCAAAATAAATACTTAAAACAGATTTTAACCCTTTTCATCTTGAGGTTAAGAAAAGAAGTTTGCTTTTTCTGGAAGGAAAACTTAATAAGAGTTGGAATTAGACAAGTAATACTAGAAGGAATTTCAAAGGATCATAGTTGAAGCACTTATTTGCTAGGAGAGTCAATTGAGACAAAGAATGGCTAAGAAGCTAACCCAAAGCCTCCTGCCTTAATTGGCAGGAATCTCAACTTATGTCATCTGAATGACAAATTTAGAGGAAGAATTTTTGCTAGATGTTCTTTGCTAGGAGTACTCCTAGGAGCCAAAACATTAGAATAAAAAGCCATTTCATAAATTAAAACTTTAACATTTTAATTACATTTCTGTTTAGTTGGAAAAGGAAGACAAGGATGAGGTATAACTTAACTGTTTCACTTGGTTTCAATGCTTGTTTCTTCAACTGCCTCTTTTTTTTTTTTTTTAAATAGGGAGAAGAAAAAAAAATAAATAGGGAGATGGGTTTGGAATGTATAATACTGGATTACTTTCAGCTTCCAAAATATGACATTCCATAATTTTAAAATCATAATATACTTGTAGAAAGAACAAGGAAAATGCCAGTAAATTAAATACTAACACTAACACTAACATTTCATAGTTATAAAAATTCAAAATTCTTGGTCAACACATTCAGTTGTAAAGTGGTTTTATTTGCTTTGTTCTGTTTTGTCAAATCATACCAAATAACTATTTTTTCTATTTATATTACTATTTATTCTGATAATTTGTATACATAGCTCTTTTAAAAATTGAATTATGATAGATATGTGTGATTTCTACAGATTAAAAAGCCAATTATAACATTCAAAAGAAAACTTCAGATTCCTTTTATTTTAGAAATGCAGATAAAAAGTAATAGTTCCTTCTTTCCTTATACTCTATGCTTTGTTTTCTCCAGGTAATGAATGTTTGAAGTGCAAAAGCCTTACCTTCCCAAATACCTAACTCTTCCTTTAAAAAGAATCAATACTGGGATGCCTGGGTGGCTCAGCAAGTTGAGCATCTGCCTTGGCTCAGGGTGTGATTCTGGGGTCCCAGGATTGAGTTCCACATCAGGCTCCCCACAGGGAGCCTGCCTCTCCCTCTGCCTATGTTTCTGCCTCTTTCTGAGTATCTCATGAATAATAAATAAAATCTTTAAAAAAAAAAAGAATCAATACTACCTTCTTCCTCACCTCACACTCCAAATAAATTGGAGGGGAGAGGGAGCTGAAGTTTTAGAAATTGAAGAAACGACCATCTTTAATACTCTATTTCATTTTGCAGATGAATCATTGCAACTAATGTCAGTGAAACATCTTTTATTTGTAACCAGAATTCAAGAATATGACAATTACTTATTCATCTGACATGAATTCATATACTCATTTATTCATTCATTCAACAGATATTTTGGGCCTCAATTTCTGTGCTAGAGAATCAGGTTTAAAAATGTATAATTTAAAACCAAACAGTTTCCTTTGGTGAACTGAGGGAAGAAATTCATCTATTAGGTAAGCAGCTAGAACTTTCCAAAGGCAATTTAGAGCATGATATGAAGTGATTCCGGAAGCCGGCCATGAATGGAAAAAGAGATAACACCATTCTTTCATTTCCCATATGAATCCATTTATTAAATTATTGAGAGCTCCTAAATCTTTGGACAGATGCACGAATATGCAAACTCATTCACAATTATGATTATAAGCTGGCTCTTTAGTATGAACATAAACCAATATTTTTATAAATTATAAAGATTTATTTGAATTCCTCCTTCTTCCCTCATCTAACACACTCAAAACATTCTTTCTCCTAAAAATTGGTCAACAATCAAAGACACCCAAAAGTTTTGATGTCTTTGCCATGTAAACATAATCATGAGACTGTAACAGAATAGAAAAGTAGATTAGGAGTAGGCTCAGTGGGGCAGAGCAACCCTAAAAGAAAATCTTGACCTATTGTCCTTCATATACTCAATGTGGTCATATGATCTATTACAATCCTAGAATCATATCACAAGGATGCTTCTGCAATGAAAGTTAAATTTTTCAGAAAATTCAGAGATTAAGTCTTTAAACATGGAGATAAATAGTATAGTGAGCAGAAAAAAGATTGTGGTTCAAAGACTCAGCCATAAATCCTATAAATCTTAGTCTTCATATTTTTAAACTAGGCATAATAATGCCTACAATGCAGGATTACAATGAGAATAAATAGGTTACAAATAAATTGTCATATATACCAATGGTTCTCAAGTAGAGATGATTTTGTGCACCCTTTCAATCCCCCTTCCTTGAAGGGACATTTGGCAAAGGTTAGTGACATTTTTGGTTCACACAACTAGAGAAGAGGTGTGACTGGTATCAAGTGAGTACAGGTCAAAGATGCTGCTAGAATCCAATAATTCATAAAACAGTCCCCAGGACAAAGAATCATCTGGCCTCAGTGTCAACAGTGTGGAGGGTGGGAAACTCTAGTATGTGCAGAGCTCATAGCAAGTGGATCAGAAATAATGGTGACCACTATTACCTGCAATGTTTCAATACTAGATCTTATGTAAAACAGAAACATTGTGTTTGGTGGTGGGGGGAGTGAAAGACTAAATATTTCTCTAGTCCTTACAATGAATTAACTCCAAATATTTCCCTGGAGACACACATAATCAATTACACATCTTAAAGACTATTCTCAGGAGCTCCAGTGACATTCAGGATGGATCTAGGCTGAGACAGACTTCTACGAATACATAAAAATTTTTCTCATCAATGTTATTGTTTGTCAAACAGAAAGCCTCTTGATATGCGAGACAACTGAAACAAGAAAGGCATAGGAAGAAAATAAAATTTTAAATAGTTTACCGTGGTTGGTTTTCCAATCTTTTCTGTTAAGGAGCTCTGTTATGGTTACCTGGATATTTCATTTCCCCTTCATATACTACTCTGGACTGAGATCCTCACAAACTTTGGGTTTTCTTTATTGCAGCTTCTTTGTAGGACATTTTGGCTTTGGGATCAGTGGGGCATTGCAAGCTATGAATAAAATAGATTCTCAAGCCTATGGACTTGTGGAAGTCTTAAGTTTTTATTTTTGTTCATTGATATAAACATAACAACATTCCTCTGTCTTCTCTGTTGTGAAATTGTCCTGTGATGTTCCTCTGTAGGAATTTTTTCTGTAGTAACTTTGAAAAATCACAAAGTGCTTGGAATGCATTAAAATTGGACTAGTTTTTGACATGCCAGTAAATAACTTTGTAAAAAACTCAATCCATTAAATCAAATTCTGACATTTTCTAAGAAGGATTTGTATTAAATTTCATGTAGTGTCTTACTCATCATTTTTATGGTATTTTTTTTTAGATTTGACATCCTCAGGTCAAACCTTTCTTCTTGGTAATTTTGCCCTAAGACAATTCCGAAAATCTTCTCTTTTGTGACTTCCTTCCCAACTTGCTTCCATAAGACTGTTCAGTTCATCATTTCTGCCTCACTATAGCCAATGTGCTTTGTACACATTTCTAATATTGCTCATGCATATTCTCTTGTAATCAATGTTGGTTATTTATTTATACACTAGAGTGAAGGCAGTGGTTGTTTTATTCATCTTTGTATTTCTACAAAGAGCTTAGCACAAGGCAGACATACTGTAAGCCCCCAGTAAATGTTGATTCAATGAATAAAAATTGACACACATTCAACCAGGGTATGTGAAAAGTATTGTAGATTTCCCAACAGTGGTTTGTTTACACACATTCTTATCAATGCTGCCCTGGTTCTTTCAGTTTAATGTTAGAAACATCATGAACATGGCATAGACAGAATTTATCTGTAAACAGTACCAAAAAGAGTAGATCTAAGTTTTGTGGTCACAGGGAGGATTCTGAGAATAAGTATTCTTAAGAGTTTGTATTTATTTTGAACCCCTTAATGTTCATGAATAAGATACAACTTTATATCCTTGTTAAGTAGGAAATAAAAGGAGATGAAATTAAGTTAAGCAGAATCTTAATTATCAATAAAGGAAGCTACCACACGGATGGCAGTTCATCTATTACATTGTATGCAAAATGGCACTGGACTAAGAAATTCCTTGCCAAATATTTAATTTTATAACATGCTGTCAAAATAAAGGCTTCTGACATTTCAATATGACTTTTAAATAAATGTTGTTAATTAAAACTGAGAAAATATTTCAGGCTTGTCTTCAAAAAATGTTGAATACTTACTACATATTAGACACTAGTCTAGGTACGTGGGACATAGCAGTGACTAAACCTTCTGTTCTTAAAACTTATACTAGATCTATATTCATTTGCAACTGTAGAGATATGAACCAAATAGTACTTTGCTTCTTAAATAAATTAATAGCATAACATGCTGTTTGTGTTTTTCTGATATATTTATGTGAGCATCTGGATTTCATAGAAAGGAACAATGCATGAGTTCCTTTTGTATTCATTCCAAGTAGTTGAGACTGAATAGTTGGAAAGATGTCTCCTAGGAAGCTTCAGTGATCCCAAGTAGGATGATTTTCTACTCTACTTTGTAATTTACTTTGTAATTTTACTTTCCTAGAATTGTCAATTGTTCATTCTCTTCCAGAAATATAATAACGAATAGTTTTATCTAGCTACATATTTAGGTGATATGTTGACGTTTTAATCTTTTATTTTGGGATAAACAAACACAGAGAATTTGTCCAAGGATAGGGAGAAGTAAGAAGGAAAAAACTTACCCCTGGTCGTTAGTGTAAATCCAGTTGTCGGTACTTCATAGAGAATTAGTCGCTTTTTAGAAAGAGGTTTTAATTGCTTAATCTAAGTAATGTGGGCAATGGCATACGTGTTTTATTTTAGGGTCTATCTAGCCCACTCAGAAAATGTAATGGACCTAATTTTCATTTAGTATAGGTCTGTGCAGTTCCTAAAACATCTAAATGGCTATTAATTTAATCAGGTAATTTAACTATAGCTCTAGAAAAGGCCACCAGCTAGTTGTCACGCAATGATTATGAGGATGACATTTCTATCCCGTGATGCCAGAGGCAGACTTTGATACATCATTTTCTTTTTGAAGGTTAAACTCAGATAACCTGCCTTTGGCATTTAATTAGCTACATATTAAACACTCTTTTAATAATAAAATGATTAAAAATTTTATTGCTTCTCAAATGAGGCCCTTTTAGATAGATTTAATGACTTGGTTCGAGCTCTGTAGTTTGTGAACCAAACCTTACTTAGGCCAGTGTGTAGTAATGATATGCTTTACAGCTTGCAAAATCTGTATTTTATTCAAATGATGGCCATAATCACTTTGGATAAAACTTATAATGCTTTCTTCTGTATTCTTAAGTCTAACTGTTAAATGTCATTGGAAAGTAACCAGAAACCCATTGATTCAAAATTTTCAAAAATTGTCAAGTTCAAGATTAATAAAGAGACCATGAAGTCTGCTTAATGTGCTGAATCCTATATACTAATTGTTTACCCTTTGAAAAATCATTTGTCATCATTGAATACCTGCAGAAAAAAAAAACTATTGTAGAAATGATGGAGAAGTGTGAGTGGACTGCAAATCCCCATCCATATCTTTAGCTAATATTAGCTGTTCAGTGGAAATGATCATCAAGAACCATTCGTTGTTCATCCTCGGCATGATTTGGGACGGTGGGGGAACAGTTAAAGTATCTGTAAAATAGGTTAAAGACACAGAGTGCTGTCACACAAGAACACGGAGTAACTACTGTCTGAATAAAAGTTTTTTTAGTTTCTTTTTAAAAGTTTTTATAGAATTTTGAATATATTTTCTTTTTTGTATATGCAGTGGTTTTTAGCTCTCACTTCCGTGACATTTGATAAAAGTATACACTCATATAACCATCATCTCAATCAGCAATTATCCATAAGACTTCCCCATTTTTTTCTTTCTAGTTCATTTCCCACTGCTGCCAAATATTTTGAATTATGTCTTGTTTTATACAACATCATGTAGGTGTCACCATAGGGCTGTTCATTGTATGAATATCCATTCACCTGTTGATGGTGAGTTGGATTGTTTCTAGTTGATTACTGCCAAATCTTTGAATGTTCTTTTATAATTTTTTGAAAATATGCTCTTATTACTATTGAATAAATATCAAAGAGTGGCATCATTGGGTCGCTGTAATATTTGCATGTTTAACTCGAGAAGAAACTGCCAATACCCTCACTTTTGATGTAGCATTCAATGAGCCTTGCTTCCACTTCTTTTAGCTTGGAAAGAAAACAGTATTCAGTGAATAAGATCCAATGCAATGAATGATGCAAGTGTGTTTAGAATTTCAATGGTGATTTTCTTCTGTCTGTAGATGTAGATATTTTCTTTTTGATGATTTGACAGATTATCAGTATCAACAAATTATTGCTTTTATTTCACATTTAGGTAAAAGTGAATCTTGTTCTTTGGAATTTGGCTTGTTACAGGAAATAAGGGGAAAACTCACAAACATACAAATTGTCAATCAAATTAAGATGACTATTTTAGAAGAGGCCCCTGTGACTTTATACATTAAGGAAACATATATGTTGCAGATGGCAATAATTTTGGTCATAAGGATCTGTAGTCAGCATCAAGTTACCAAAGAGCATTAGAAAATCTTATTTCTTCTTGCCTTAGAATCCAAGAGAGCTGGCCCGAATTATGAAAATCTTAGATCTTCTTTTAAATTCTGTTTAGTTGATTGAAATTAAATGAGGTCCCATGAAAAGAATTTTTTCCCCACACTGGATTTGTTTTGTAAACTTTCTCTGATTTGTGGGTATGGATTTCTGACATCCTTGAATCTAGAGAGAGTACTTTTTTCACGCAACTGACTTGCTAGAATTTTGTAATCATTTCCTCTAAATTCTAAATTGTACATTTGGGTTTCTCAGGCCAAGGAAGATCAAGTTTTTTAAAAAGATGATCAAGGCAACCCGGGTGGCTCAGCGGTTTAGCGTCATCTTCAGCCCAGGGCGTGATCCTGGAGCCCCGGGATGGAGTACCACATTGGGCTCCCTGCATGGAGCCTGCTTCTCCTTCTGCCTGTGTCTCTGCTTCTCTCTTTGTGTCTCTCATGAATAAATTAATAAAATCTTAAAAAATATATAATCAAAAGATAAATATACATTTTTGTGTTAAAAATTACTAATTTTGTGTTATTAGATAACTTTTATTTATTGCAGAAAAATTAGAAAATGCAAATATGCAAAAAAGAAAAATTAATTGTACTTCTGCCATTCACAGCCATTAATATCACAGTGAATAGTCTTTTAGTTTTTATGCATATATACACTTTTTAAAAATAGTAACTTATTTACAAACAACCTATTTTTATTACCAAAATATAAAAATATCTTTGTAGTCGGTATTATTTACAAAATAATTTTAGATATTTGAATAATACCCAATTATGTCATAGTTTATATAACCAATCTCTAACTATTGGACATTTATATTGTTTATAATTTTATTTTCTTATACACAGTGATGAAGTAAACTTCCCTATAGACTAATAATTTTATACATCTTAATTTTTTCCTATAAATAGAATTGTATAATTGATAGATATTCATAATAAAAGTTTTTGCTTCACAAATTATTTTTATATAAGAAGCAGACTTAAACATAACTATTCTACTATTAATCCTGTGACTCACTTTTAACGTTTTATGGAGCATTTGTTAATTATAGTACAAAAATCTTGAGTAGTTTTGCGATCTATAGAAATAGCCTTGACCTTTGACACTGCAAAAAAATTTCATTAGAGTTTGTCTTCATCAACTGAGGGTAGATTTCTGTTTACATAGAGCTTTTATCTTTAGTGTGTGTAGTTTAGTCTTTCAGTAGAAAGTAATAAATGTTGAGTCAAATAAAATTGGCCTGTTTCAGAAGGCACTTTGTTTTAACTTACCCTTAATGATTTGCAGCCCCTTTCTGATAACCTAGAGTCTATTGCCCAACAAGATAGCTATTAGCCACATATGGCTAGCCACTTGAAAGATGGCTACTTAGAATAGAAACTTAGTATAAAAAAAGTAAAATACCACATTAATAATTTTTATATTGATTACATAATGAAATGATAATATTAGGGTTATATGGAGCTAAATAAAACATAATATTAAAGTGAATTACCTTTTTCAACGTGGTTATTAGAAAATTTTATTTTATTATTATTTTTATTTTATTTTATTTTTAAGATTTTATTTATTTATTGAGACACACAGAGAGAGGCAGAGACACAGGAAAGAGAAGAGAAGCAGGCTCCATGCAGGGAACCCTACGTGGGACTTGATCCCCGACCTCCAGGACCACACCCCGGGCTGCAGGCGGCGCCAAACCGCTGCGCAACCGGGGCTGCCCGGTTATTAGAAAATTTTAAATTACCATATGTGGCTCTCACTTATTTCTATTGGACAGAGTTCATCTATATGCCTATTCCTCTGATACAGAAAATATAAAATAAGTATCTCTACAGCATAATTATGCTTTCCTGGTTATGAAAACTATGATTAATGGAAGGGGATTTCAGTAGGTCTACAAAGGTCCCTCCAACTTGATGTCTGATAAGTGAGAAAATCCCTGAAAGGAGAAATCTCACACTTGCCTGGGGAGCCAGGGCTCTACAGATGGCAGACCAATTCTTCCTAGCAGCATTACAGACCTCCCTGCTGAATTTCTGAATTGTTGAAAAGGCTGGTGACACCAGTTTTCACAAGGTAAATGACTAAAGTGAACAGCATTCCATTCTAGATTCTCTCTTTCTGTTTCCAATCTTGATGATCATCATTTCACATACTCATAATTTCAAATTATCCTCACATAGTATCAACATAAAAGACATGGTGAATTCAACTGAAGAACTAAAACTACTCCGAGGCAACTAGAGACATTAAGTTCGGAAACCGAACTCTACATGGAATTTGCGGAGGTATTGTCTGGAACTTCAGAATGCAGTACAAAATTAAGGCATACTAACTTCTGCAAAAAGAACAAACAACAAAAACTGATAGATAAATGACTGAATACTTTAGATTAGACAATTTACTTTAGGCCTTCATAAAATGGTCCCCTTGTGTGTATAGACACTGCCAACTATCTAAGATCATCTAACTAGAGAATGGTAACACGAATATTGCATCATGAGTAGTGTGGTTTGGAGCCTGCACTCTTGATCACTAAATTATAATGCAAATAAATATCTTCTAAATGAATGAATGAATGAGTGCATGCTCATTATATAGGACAGGATGGGCCATAATATTATTATTGTTAAAACTTCCATCAAATAAAGATACTGATATTCGGGAACAAAGATTTCCCTGGAGGAACAATTTGATCCAATCTTGGGATACGCTAGAACAAATATGCATGTGGTATTGGTTTAGCACACATAGGCGATTTTGAACAACATTCACAATTATTCTCCAGGGAAGGGTGAGGTTGAAATACATAGTAATCCAATCCAGGGATCAAGGTGGAGTGAAATGGATTATCTTGGAAAAGAGAGGTTCATGCTTTGGAGAGTCAGGACAGTAGAGAGTACGCACATCAACTCAGGCACCAGACTTCCAGCTTTCTCTTTTCCCTATGACACCTAAGGCAAGGCACTAACCTTGTTGAGCTTGTTTCTTCTTCTAAAAATTAATGGTAATATTAGTTCATGCATCCTGGGTTATTGTGAGAATCAAATGAGATGTGTGTGAAACAGTAAGTATCATGCCTGACCCACAGTCAGTGAGTGTCTGATGTGTTATTGGTGCTGTGGCTTTAAGTCTCATTTCTATATACTTCTGAGAGCCTTTTGTTGTGTCATACTGTCCCCTTATTTTGGGTTTTCTCTCTAAAGAATTGTTAGGGAGCCCTCATGATTTAGTCAGGCTTGAAGAAGAGATTTATTATAAAAACAGATGCTCCTCATGAGGTTGGCTCTGTAGGTCACTTGCTTCTTTCTCAAGGCAGGGGTTGTCCAGAAGGCCAAACAGCATTTCCTCCAACTCTCTCTTGGCTTGGATCAACTTGCTTCGGTATAGGAGCATCTCTTCCTTTCCATCCAACACTACTTGCCTACAAGCTATAAATTGGCTTTGGAAAATATGCTTTTCTATGGGTCCAAGGAAGGGGAAAAAATAGACTTAGTTTCTTCATAGTCCCAGCAGTGCCTGTCTCTGGGACAAAGCTAGGTTATTTGTTTTCCAGAGCCATAGGAGGGCCATTAGAGCAAGAGCATTGATATACTCCTCTAGTCAACAAACATTTCCAGCCAGGGACTTGGGTACTGGTAAGATACAAGCCAAATGTATATTTAATGACCAGGTCCATAATTTTAGTTTCCAGTATGGCATTTACAAACTGAAGATGTTTATTAAAGTCAATAAGAAATCTTTCTCTGTTGAAGTCTGATGATTGATTTGATTTGTATATGGCAAATAAACAAAATGCAGCTACTTTTTAATGTGAACACCAAGATTGGGTAAATAAATCGTAATACATCCATACAATGGAATATGCCACAGCTATTAATGAAACAGTCTTAGGAATTTATTTATAGAAAAGTAGTTGTTCACCCTATGTTTTTAAGTGAATAAAAAGCAAATTACAAAACAGCACACTTTAGGTTTTCAGAAAAACATCTGAATGTCTAGGCACTAAAGTATTAATGATTTTTTTTTAAGATACTAGGAAATGGGAAATTTTTATTTTATGACTCAAAGCTAGGTCTCATTCTACCACTGCAACCTACTTCTCCAAACGAGGACCAGAGGAATCAAATCATTTTTTCACTGTCTCAGCTAACATATTGCAGATCTGTGAACTAAACCTGGGTCTTGCTGATTCAAAGCCCAAGCTTTCTCTGCTACACTGCTCTGTCTTCATGTTTGCCGATATCCTATTGGCCAAAGCAAGTCACGGCCAAGTCCAGAGACAACAGAGAAAGAAACTAACAGAAGTCTGGATATTGATAGGCACAATTCATTGGGAATCGTTAATATACAATCTTCAAAACTAAGGAAGTGTCAGAAAAAAGTGACTAAAATGGTTGAGGACATGAGATGGAAGAAAATTATCTGTAATAAGGTCACTAAAATTTCACCTCTGAAAAGGACAATAATGTGGATAAATAAATAAATCTGAACATCTTTATAAAGCCAGAAATACTATAAAGAGAAGCCACCATTTGAAACTAAGCCTAAATAAATTTCAAGCAAAATTTAAAGATCATTTTTATAACTTCAGTTATCTAATAATTAATTTGGGAGATTCAGTATTCTATGAGAAAACCCCAGAATGAAATACAAATTGGTCAAGAAAGAATGTAAAAAAATTCATGTATGTTAGAACCATAAATATAGAATAGGCGAAGGTTCCCAAAAATCATCAAAATCATTTTGAGGAACTTTGAAGCGTGTATATTTTGGGCTCCAGAAACAGAGATTTTACTGTTTAAGTGGTTAGGACACTTCAGGTCCCTACTTTCTCAAATCTTGTACTAAACTCCCCAAATTCTATCCTTCTCTAAATTTCTAAAATGCTTTGATTTTTCAGAAGGGAAGTAGACCTTCCATACCTTTTTTAAAGCATAAAAATTTCTCATAAGAGGGACTGCTCGTGTAAACTTTGGGCAAGGTAATGCATGTTTCTCAAGCAACTCCCCACTGCATTGCCATCCTTCATCTGGAAAATGTGGATAAAAATAGTCAATTTCATAGGGATTTTGGAAAGGATTAAGTGAAACAATCCATAAATAGTCCTTAGCAAGACTTCATATACTAAGAGCTCAATAAATGCTAACAATTACCATTGTTACTAACAATTTGCTGTTAATTCTTTGTTGGTGTTGGATTATTTGAATGGCTGGGCCATAGTGTGGCTGAGTGTGGCGGTTCCTGTTCTTATGATTTTGCAGTGATGAAACTAAGAAGAAAAGAAGAGGATTTACTCTTGAGATAATATAATCACCCTTGTGCTTGAAATCTGCATCAAAATAGAACTATCTGTACAAGAGCAGGAGGTAGCTAACAGGACATAGGGTATCCCAGGGGAATAATGGTGGTAATAATAACAATTCTCGCTATCATTTATGGAGATCCTACTATGTTCCAAGCCCTGTTCCAGGTATTTATGTATAGTAATTGGCTTCAGTCCCACAGCATTCTATTCAAGATATACTACTACTTTTATTTTACATAGGAGGAAACTGAGATTTGGAGAGGTTAATGTCCTTGCTTATAGTTAACTTGTAAGAAAAGCCAGTATTCCAGGCTTCTGCTGTCTCAGTCAGACATAGTTGTAATAATCTAGTTAAAGATAGGAATTTTACATTCATTATTATTGTTGTCTTCTCGTTTTTTTTTTAATATTTTATTTATTTATCTAATTTATTTATTTATTTATTTGAGAGAGAGAAGGAGAGTGAGCGAGCAAGCAGGGGCACAAGCAGACTCCACGCTGAGCTCGGAGCCTGACTCGGGGGCTCCATCTCACAACCCTGAGATCACGACCTGAGCCAAAATCAAGCCAGATGCTTAACCACCTGAGGCACCCACGTGCCCCATCTCCTCGAGTTTTTATTGAGGGAATAAATGGCTCAATTTGGAGGTGTTCAGTTTGGAAATTGTCTTCACTAAGAAATTGTGTTCTATTCATCTCTTTCAAATAGGCTTGCTTTTCTAAGGGTTTGCTTATTCCTGCAGCTCATTTCTCAACATTAATAAGGTATTAACGGGGAACCTTTTAATTTAGGAAACATTTTAGAGGGGTTTGTGTGGTGAGGAGGATATGGTCATTTCAGGGGATTTCCTGTGTGCATTTTTCTTTCTCTAGATTTTTGGGTAAGTCGAAGCTTTGTCCAAGGAGGCAACTGCCATTTGCAACCCTACTTTGTCAATGAAACCTGTTGCATTAAAACCTTCAAACTTATCTTCAACTGAAAAAGTGTGCAGCATTTTGTATCTTTAATATGGCTATAGAGTCGCCCTGTTTTTCTTGCCTCCAGCTGTTTCTTTTGTTACATTCTTACCTAATAATTTTTCTTTTAGTAGAATATTCACACTACTCTTACCCAAACCAATTTTCTTGCCTTCTTTTTTACTTCCCCTCTACAGAGGCATTCTTTTCATGCCAGTTTTATGATTTGGGAAGGAGTTTGGTTCTTTATAAATCTCTATACACTCTGAGAACTCCAGGGAGGTAGGATAAGAGTCCTGATGCTGGCTATAAATCTCAGTTTGAGTGCAAAACTAGGGATAGAGAGCAAAGGTGGGGGGGGTATCTACTTTTTTGTGATTTTATAAGGCCCATTTCTATACTTTGCTGAACAGGAAGGAAGCCTCCAAATGCTAGCAGATCAAGAGATACACTTTTTTTTTTCAGACCACATACCCATTAGAGGAGAATGACACAGTGGCAAAAACATCCCCAAACACAAAGCTCTTGTGTTGGGATTGTACTACCAGTGGTCATTCCCTTCCAATCTCAAATGCTCCCAGCCCTAGAGCAAAATGTCCCTCTGCACAGGGTTGAAATTGCTTCCCAGCTGTGGCCATAACAGGGGCATCGATCCTCATCTGTTCCCCACCACTGAATTCTCCACCGTGCCCTAGAAACAAGAAGCACACCCTCCGACACCAGCGGGACCTGGCTTTTAGAAGTAAGATTGAATAGCTATTAGAAGGGGTGACGGGTATAACCTAACACCGTACTGAGAAACCATGGTAATGAGGTAACACAGAATCGTGGAGTGGTAGATGTGGAAGGCTCCTTAGGCATTATCCTGGCCAACCCCTTCACTTTACAGGTGAAAAAACCTGGGCCCAAAGAGGTTAATTGACTTATCCAAGGTCATGTTGTGAATTATTGTCCTTTTGTTGGTCCAGGTCACCCTTAAACGAAATGTTTTTTCAAGGTTTCTGAGAGTTCAGAGTTCATAGCCCATCAGTTATAATAGTTTGAAATGCTTCCCTTAGAACTCATTCATTCAGCAGTCTATAACAGGAACCTACAATGAATGTGGTCCACCTATTAGAGGTGATTTTAAAAAGGTTCCCAAACTTAAATATCTTAAACTTAATTGAAGATTGGAGAAATAGCAATCTCAACAGGAGAAATGAAATGCCTGGTATATGTATATAAATGCTGTATGTAAAGAGAACTCTACTGAGCAGGTGTCTTAAGCTTTATCCTAAAGAAACTGATGGCCACAGATTTGTATTACTATATGGAGGGCTATTAATTCTTTAGGCATTGTTTTTTTTAATATTTTATTTATTTATTAATGAGAGACACAGAGAGAGAGAGAGAGAGGCAGAGACACAGGTAGAGGGAGAAGCAGGCTCCATGCAGGCAGCCCAATGTGGGACTCGATCCCAGGACTCTAGGATCATGCTCTGAGCCGAAGGCAGAGGCTTAGCCACTGAGTCACCCAGGAGTCCCAATTCATTGAGTATTGTAAAGTAAAAGTGCTAAATAAGAATTTATAGGTTATGATCTATTATCTCCACATTTACTGCTGAAGTTTTCTGGACATTTCCGTGAACATCCACATCACTGAGAATATGCTTATGACCTACGAACAAAATCCACTTGGATCTCGGCTCTTTGAAACATAACTTCCATCTTGATCCGGGTTCCCTTGTCTCTGATATGAAGTGGTCAGATCAGATGATCTTCAGGGTCCCTATACATAGTCACCTTCTATGCTCTCTTGATTAACGAGTGACCAAAAACAAAATGCAGAACACTCCAGATGTTCTAGCAGATTTACATTTGGATCTGAGAAAAGTCCTGATGCACCTCAATCGTTCTGAATTATTGTCTGAGATACCACTGAGAATTTTCTATGAAATCCTCCCACTAGAATAACTGCTTTTAGAGCTGTGCGCTGTCGACCTTGTCTTTTCAGGACAGATTTGGCTTAATTATCATGAAGTCCACTGGGCAGAACCATATTTTAGGATCAGAACAATCAAATTCAAGTTACACAGGCAGAGAAGTTTAACAGGTGTAACACACATCTGACGATTCTTATTGAACTGATGCGTCCCTTTTTGTCTTCCCCTCCACATGATCATAAAAAGTTAAGAAGCACTCGGTGTCCATGTGAACTCTTCTGTGTTTGCTGCTACAAAATTATTTCTAAGGGCACAGCAGCATCAGTCATCACTGGTAGCCCCGAGCCAACAGTAAGCATTTCAATAGTGGTTGTGAATGCTAGAGCTCATATTTACAGGTGCCAAATACCAGCATCTCAAATACTTCTAAACAACCAACCCTGGGCAATGCAACTTCAGCCCAGTGATAATAGCTCAGAGTATTTGAATGCTAGCCATGGACCAAGAACTACCCTAAATGTCTTGAGTATATCATCTCATTTAATACTCCCAATAAGCTTGTGGGGTAGGTATTGTTATCATCTTCATTATTCAGATAAAGAAACTGAAGATTAGAGGTTGAGTAGTTTGCTTAGGACACATCTAGAAAATAGTAAAGCTGAGATTTGAAACCAGTTAGTTTGGGCGATACCCTAATTACTATTCAGTATTAGCTTCTGGCTTGCAAGATTCCAGAAGACAGATCATTGTTAACTGGCTTTGAGAAATATACTTTATGAAGGAGGCTGATGCGGGTGCAGGCTAAGTGGTGTGTGTGATGGTGGTGGGTTTAGGGGTGAGGGGAATCATTAACTTTTATTGACTTTAGCTAATTGTATTTAATTCAAATCTCTCTAGGATTTTTGCCGAGTGCACATTTCGCTGGCCTGCACTATCACTGGAAGCAGAGAAGTTGGTGCAAGGCTTAGTACGCACCCTTTCTTCAGAGCCTTCACTGGCAGACAGGAACATGCATCATCCAACCCAGGTCTGAACAGCGAGTTCAGAAGCCATTTCATTATTTAAATTTCCGATCTGCAGTGTTGTATGAAATACTGTTAGGAACTCTATGCTTTAGGATCTGTAGAATATCAACACACTTCCAAACCTAAATCTAAAGCGCTGGTGCTTAATAATTTATATGACTGCCTCTTCCCGACCATCCCCCTCCCCGCCACCCTTCCCCAAGTGTTGTTAAAAATAATGAAATAGAGGATTGACACTCTCAGAGAATGTAACAGGCCAATTTATGATTCTAATTCTCTGTTTGGTCATCTGAAATATACTATTTTAGCAGCTTTATGCCTTTCGCAGGTATTTCTTAAAAGCAATTCCTACTTGCATTACTGTTCCGTAAATGTTTTGGCTTGAAAGAGAAAATGTGTCCTTCAAACAAGTTTATTTCTTTCAGGGCTACTTCTGTATGTGAATTCCTCCTGGTGACTACCCCGTGTTTTCTGTTATCACCTTCTCAGGGTTCAATTCATTACCCCTGTTCATTATTCAATTTGTTGGGCTTTGAGCACCTGAATAATTGAAAGCTATGCAAGTATTATAAATTATATTGTCCACACTCATAATCCCCATTTTAGAGTTTATAGCTTCACTGTAAAAATTCACTGTGTTGGAACCTTACATACAAGGTCTTATATTGAAAACAAATTAATTTATAAATACATTTTTTTCTCCCCCAAACTCAATATTTATCAAATCTTACATTTTTCAGTTATGATTTTTATGGCTTTTACTGCCATAGCAAGACCAATGAAAAGAATGTTTTACAGGATCACTATTTCATTCCTTTTTTGCAACAAATATTTATGGAATGACTATTCCTTTGACAGAGGGAGGCTGAGGTGAGGTCAGGCCTATTCTCTTCGGAGATGAAAGGGAAAGCAGCCCTTTCAGCGATGGCTTCCACCTCCTGATGGCACTCCCAAGACAGAACAAAAAATACACCCTAAACAAATCCTAAGTGGTCCTGTCTCTGTAGCCTTTGCCCCTTGGCTGTCCCTGGTCCACTTAGGGCCATGAGGATTGGAAGATTCTCTTGCTTCCCTGGGGGGCAGGTAGCTGTCCTTTACCCTAGAAATGAATATTGACATACATTTTTCAATGAGAGTAACAGACTTATGCTTTGAAACTTTGAAAAGAAAAGGGGAAAAGTTTACAGAAAAGAGCATGTGGTGGGATGTTGGGTGGCTAGGGAATAATGCTCCTACCTAGAAAGTAGCAGGGCAGGAAGAGGGCTGCAGGAAAAAGTCTTGTGGATGCAAATATAGAGGAGGTTTTAACTTCATCAGGACCGACTCTTCATTGCTAATTGATTAATTGATCGATTGGTTAAACACACTAAAAATAGCTTTAGTGTTCCTCCTCCCCAGTTATAAAAGCACTACTTACCTTGAACACCTTGAATGAAGGCATAGAGTAGAACATGAAAATCACCTGGAAACGAACTTGTTTGGAGCACATATTCTGTACCACGGGGCCTGTGTGAATAGCGGTGAGCAATACAGATGTGGTTTCTGCACTTAGCATAAAATTTTTAAAGACACAAATGACAAGAAAACAAACAAATGAGTATATGCTACACTTTTACAAAGGCCAAGAACACAGAATCATCACAGAAAGTCAACAGGAGAGGCACTACTTTGGCCAGGCTCTTAGAGGCTCTTCTCCCAAGAAGAAGCTTTGCGAAGGAGAGCCTTCCAAACTGCTTTTGCATGTTTATGTTTAGACGTTTTTATATCTCGCAAAAATAGAGATGCATGTTGTTTTACAACTTGCCTTTTCAACATAACACTGTTAATGTAAACCTTCCAGGTAAATAGATACAGATTGAGAATATTGTATTGTATGACTATCTCGTAATTTTAAAAACTCAATCTCCTATTGATGGGTTTGACTTTTTTTTTCTTTCATTTGCATTGCTGAGCTGACTCCCTTTGACATATCCCATGAGGCATGTTTACCATTATGCTTTCTTAGCATAAATATATAAAAATGTAATTTCTAAGTCAAAGAGTACACTAAGCGTTTTGATACATGTTTCGAAATACCATACGAAAATTTGCGCCAGTTTATACTTCCTGCAGCATCAAGTTCAAATGCAAGGCAGAATGAAAGTATAATTTCAAAGGGTGGGCTTTGGAGTCTGATTGCCTGGGTGCAAATCTCAGGTCCAGCTCTCACGAGCTGTGTGACTTTGGACGAATTACATTGCCTCCCAATGTCTGTTACCTCCTCTAGAATGTGGGCCTGATAATTTATGGGGTTGGTGTGAAGACTGAACGACGTAACCTATACCAAACATTGAACACATGGCATTTATTAAATGCTCAGCAAATATTAGGTATTACTAGTATTTACCCCATTCGCTTGTCAGTACTGAGTATTATCATTTTTCTAAATTTTTAATATTTCAAGTATAAAAATAATGCACATGTATGGTAAAGAAAGTCTCAAACTATGTCAAAGGAAACTGACATGACTAGTCCTCTTTTGTCTGCTATCCCACTCCCCAGAGATACTTGAAGCTTTTAAAACTGTCACTGTAACTCTAAATTCAATGCATTCACGTGCCATTCCCAAATGTCAATTTTAGACAAAATCTCCAGATGGGCCACCATGAAAGAGAGCCATTTCTCTTCCCTTCTCTCTAGGTCCACCTGAATTTTATTTATTTCCCAGCTCATCTAAAAATAGCACTTCAAATCAAGTGTCTATGTTAGAAACCCAGTGTAGCAACACTCGCTCTTCTTCTATCCCCATCTGCCTCCGTAGAATTCACTAACGTGGAGATACCTGTTACTGCCATGGGGCTTCTGGCGATTGTGGTTGTGGTCACGGTGTGCCTCTTCAGCCTGGTTTATCTGGGACAGTTCTGGTTTATATGTTTTGTCCCAGTGTGTTTTTTAAATAGTGCCCCTAGTTACTCTGAAAACTATGATGTTCACCCAATTTATAGAGAGAATGTAAGCAAGATTGAGATTGCTGGCAGAGGAGGCATTTGGTGGCTTCTTGGCCATCTTGGTTTCTATTCATATTACTATTGCCTGGCTAAAGAAAGTCATTTCTTTCGCTTTCTGAGGTTTCATCTTTCCTCTCCTGGGTTCCATATTTGGGGTCTGAGTCTCTTTGCCATGCTTGAACTAAAGGGTGCCCCTCCTGCCAGCACCCAACCTTAGTCAAGGTAGAATTATCCTTAATAATTTTGAGATGGTAAGAAGAATTGAATTAGGATATTTATCCCATGGAAGATTAGCTACTCCCTTGTTCATGTTATTTTCTTATTCCTTTAAAAACTCTTATAGAGTTACAGAAAGGTGAAAAGAATAATAATAATTAAAATTCTCATTTTCTCACCATTCAGCTTGAAAAGTAAAAAGTTACTAATACATCTGGACTGACCAGTGTCCTAAGTTACTGTAGGCAAATATCCTTCTATGTCCCAAGGCAACTACTCTGTTGAATGTAGTGCTTTTTACTTCCATGGATGTAAAATAAATAATCATAACATGTAGTATATAATATAGCATACTATTGCTTTAATGCTTCAAAACTTTATATAAATATCTGCAATTGGGTTTTGTTTTCTCAGGATCTTATTTGGGAGAGTCATTTGTGATAACCTGTGTAGGGATCGTCGGTACCATTTCAGTATTCGGTGATGTTGCCCTGTAGGAATATACCACTATTTATCTATTCTTCTCTTTTTGTTCTTAAAAACTATTTTGCTCTGAACATTCTTGACCAAAAATGTGAAAAATAGATTGCCAGACGGTCGTACCAATTCATACTTCCACCAGCAGTGAAGAAGAGATTTTCTATCACTGCAAACCTATTTATTTAACTAATAAAATCAGGCAAACAACTAATATTTATTGAGCATCTGTTGTAAATAAAGTACTTGTTCTAGGCATTGATAATAGATTGAAAGAAATATAACTGAGTAACTACTACATGCTAAGTACTGTTCTAGGAAGTGGGAATAACAAAGTGGTTAAGAAGGCAAGATTGGACCAGAAAGATGAGAGAACAGAAGTGAAGAATAATTAGAAAACATCCTAAAAAGATGTACTGTGTGTGATTTGAACAGTCCCTTTACTATTTCTATTGCACCTTCTACACAAATGGTGAATACGTACCACACTGATGGATTACTGAGGACAACTCATAAGTATATTTTCTAAATGGTAATAAACAGCTCGACTGCTTAAGCATTTTTTATTGTTATTGGAAATTCCAATATCTGAGATAAAATATATATTTAAGTAAATACACTTTTTTTAATTACTCTAAATGTAGTTTAGAAAATTTTAGGTCTCCACGGATGTTGCTACAGCCAGACTTCTGTTCGCTAGAGAACAAGAATTGTTATAAGATACAAAAGCTACTTATTTTTTATGGGACTTCTGCATAAATCTTGCATCTCTCACGTGACCTAGTGACATAAATTCTAGCAGCCTGTTTCTGTTTCACCTGCTGTGGAACCACTGCTGTCCTACAGCAATATCCAAGAGTGGAATTGAGCTATTTGCTGGTGTCATAAATAAGAGAGGATGTCATGGCTGTTTTCATTTGACTGAGCAGTAATGGACTTAATTATACTTTCCGTCTCTTTGTTTTTGATCTGTGTTTCCAAAGTCATCTAAGCTTTTGGGAGTTCTCATATTTTAACTCTTCCCTTGTCTGATTGGATTTGACGGCTTTTGGGATTTCACAGCTATCGATTATTGTTTTCTTTTAACTTCCATCTTTTGTTTGTAACTGTGCATGTTGTAGTTCACATTAATTCTTCTTCAAAGAAATATGAGAACTAACAACATTATTTTGTACCTGATATATAATTTTTACTCTGAGAATTTTATATAGAATGCCTACAGAAAAGGAAAGATTTTTAGGCCAGTTTTGTAGTTGAGACAGACACTGGAAAGATGAGTGACTTCTGAAGTGTAAACTAGCAATCCAGGGAGATAGTCAGGAGGGAATTTATAATTTTCTTGAGTATTTTTGCTGAGATTAGGAACCGTTGTTGAAATGCAAAAGGATTTTATGTGTTTTTTTCCAGACTATTATTTATTAATTGAATTGAGATATTACATAAGTAGATGAAAACACATGTGTAGACATATATATACATTTGGAGACATCAAATTAATTTTTCATCTTTGTTGATAATATTTGTATCTATAGAGCCTGAAATACCCAGATTATTAAATCAGTATGAATACTTTAGCTTAATTAATTATCCTCCTTGTTTTTACTTTATGTAAATACTCTCATTCATCTGGGAACTAAGCTACTAAAGAAAACAATTGAGAAAAAATTATTTGCATGTTTTATTATTACAACATAAAATATTAAAATATTTGGAAACAAGGAGATTTTTAATTTTTTTGTTTTATCAGTTGCTGGGTAATTTAGATAACTAAAACATAAGAAAGCAGCATATGTGCTATTCTCATACATATATCCACTCATATAATACCTAATATACGTTAAAAATAACAAAACAAATTTATAATTTTGCAGCTTACTTTGATTTAAAATGTGATTTTGCTTTTTAATTGGTACAGTTCTTCTTTGGTAATATCCCCTTGCTGTTGAACCCCTTTACCTAAAAGCTTTCTGATCCATCTTACAGGTTTGGATTTGTTTTCAAAGATGACTTAATCCCCAAGCTGCTTATTTTTTATTCAAGTTAAAAAGAGTTAAGAAATCCCAACATAAAATCATTTAATCTTGTCTTTTGTTTCCTGCACAAATGAATTTTACCACTAATCATGCTATTACCATGATTGCCATCACATTCATGAAGAACCTATGAGCCAGGTATTTATTTTCATCATGAAGAGAAACGGGTTAAATGCATGAGACGTACACTAAAAATAGGGCTGGCATCCTGTGGGGATTGTATAGGAATCTGGGTATGAAGCTGAGTTAGAGTCCACTAAGGGACAAAAAGATCCTTTAATTTTTGGCCTGGGATTTCTCCATAAGGAATGCATGGAATTCTTTTTGTAGGCAGGATACACGTGTAGAGAGGGGCAGGGATGGTACTAGTTGCTGAGGATTTTCGACTGACCTGCAGAAGATAATTTTCTTTTCCTGATTACTGAGGTGTGACCCCCATGGACTTCTTTCATCTTTTAGAATTTTAGTAAGAATTTTAGTTGGTGACCATTATGTTAACCCTGAACTCACCATAGCGGATCCAGGTGCTGCTATGGCAAAATTGTTTTGCAAACTGATAGGCAAGTAACTAACCTGTGCGAGATTCTGCACCTTGCCATAGGACATACTTGCTCAGCGAAAACCTTCCAACAGTAACAAGAAAAAAAAAGAAAGAAAAGAAAAGAAAAAGAAAAAAGGGGCAGAGAGAATTAGCATTTTGTCCTAATTTAATAGCTTTAATATGTTCATGATTAAATTGAATCTGCTGTTCAAAGGTGAAGAAAGAAAATATACCCAGGACACTTCTGGAGTGGAGTTGAAAAGGGAAAACAAACCTATCGACCTCTGGCCCTTCAGTAGCTGCTAAGTTTCAGCCTCAGCGTTACGTAACGTGGAGGAGAGATACTTTTTACAGGCCACGTGTTTCAACCACGGGATTCAACATGAATCACTGTGAAAATTTGAAATAAAATTGGCATTTAGCGAAAATGTGCAAACTAGAATCCCAGCTTTTAATTTTCTGAGTCGTTTAGGAAGTCACTTACAAGGAAAATAGACATTCTTCACGTGTTTTATGAATGCTATGGAAATTCCATACTTAAAAATGAATTTAACTGAGCAACAGCCTTTTGCTAAGGAAGGTCAAATTTTCTTCTCTTTGAAGTCTTTCAGGCTCCCAAACCAGTTTGCATATTGAGCTTCCCAGAACTATTTTCAACTACCTGAAGCAGTTGAGCATGAAGAACACCATTCTCGATGTCTTTAGCTACAAATTGGTAAGCAAATGGGCTCCAGAGGCCTGATGAGGAGGGGCACACCCCTTAAATCCAGTCTGTTTATTACTGAGGAAGTTCTGATCAAGTTTATGGTGTTAAAGACTCCAACATATCAACTCCATTGAAGAGCAGGACAAGCCATTGTAAATATGAACCATCAAAGCATTAGCCATTTCAATGAAATGAAGCAAATCAATTGTTTTTTAGAAAGGTGCCTTTCAGATCTCCTTTCTCAGGCTCTGAGTTTCCGTATCAAGTTCACATTAAAACAACTTGTGCTAACGGGATTTTAGCTCAGGATCTTGGAAGGTCAGTGACTTGGCCAATAAACCATGATTTCCCTAATCTGTGGCAAAACAATCACCTAGCTACTTTAAAGCCATTTAAAACAATTCATTGATATTAGTATTAGGATACAAATAAAATACCCAAAATAATTGCAGTTACTCAGGTTGTGAATTTGCTTCTATCAACCAGTTACCTCTTATTTAATTTGGCATTAATTGCTTCCCCCTCCAAAATGTGTTATGGTTTATTAAAATTGATATGTCAGATGCACGGAGAGTTAGAGATATTATTTTTTTTTAAATCAAGACATTGTCAGTTAATCTGTTGGAATTTTGTGTTCTGTAAAGTAATTTTAGCTGCAAAGATGATGCTGAATGTGATTTCTGTATAAACTGATAAGGCTGTAATTACTATATTGTATTCTGATAATTTCTTTTAACAAATTTATTAAGTACTCTCTATGTAGCAAACACTGAACTAGACACTCTCATAAGCTGCCTCCCAGAATGTGGACATTATCAGCCTTCATACACTGGGGACTTCTCGAGATCAGAGATCTTGTTTTATAAATTGATCCTTAAGACCTAGCAAAGTCTTATATCTTATAAAAGATCCTTAGGACCTTACCTAAAAAGAGGCCATCAAAATCTTTCTGTTAGGTAAATAAATACAGGTAGATAGCTTTTTAGAAAATCAACTTCTGAAAAAAAAAAAAAAAAAAAAACCTTCTGAACAGAGAATTCGAATTCAAGGAATTTACTCCTTTGGAGAGGGGGAAAAGCAAAAGATAAACAACAGAAATTTTTCCCCATGTGATCACACAGAATTCTATAGTGTTTTAGAAGTAAATGTTACTTTTAAATGGAGGAGGGATTGTGATGAGAGGGATACGTTTTGCCTAAAGATTACGTTTGTATTAAAATGTTATTCAGTATGAAAATTAACCAGCAGTTAGGTAGAAAGTTTGGGTTATTTCTTTGAGGTGAGCTATATATTAACTATAATTAAATGATGAAAAAAAGAACAGTTTACCCAGAGTCAAATAATTAAGCATCTGTAAATTGGTTAGATGTTAGTTTTGTGTACAATTGACCGGTTAGATAGGTGGGTAGGTACATACATACATACATAGGAATTGTATTTTTTTGTTGTTGTTGTTAGGAGCCAAGCACCAGACTAGGTACTACAGAATCTAACACAAAATTTGAAGAAGACAAATTTTCTGCTGTCAGTGCATTCACAATCTTCTTAGTTTGGAAACAGACAGTAAATATTATTTTAATTCAGGTCAGGTAGATGAGGGAAGAATGAGTTGGAGGGAGGGGGAAAATGGTACAATCCAGTCAGAAAGAACTCCAAAGACAGAAAACCTGTATCTGTTGAGTTTGAGGAGTCTCTGAGACTTTCATGTGAAAATATTCAGTAGTTTATAGCTAAGAAACAAAATCTGGAATAGAGAAAGAAATTGGAAGTCATTAGGCATTCTCTGAATTCTTTTTTTCTTTTTCTTTTTTAGGGTTTTATTTAGATAGTCATGAGAGACACACAGAGGCAGAGACATAGACAGAGGGAGAAGCAGGCTCCCTGCGGGGAGCTCAATGCAGGACTTGATCCCAGGATCCCAGGATCACAACCTGAGTCAAAGGCAGATGCTCAACCACTGAGCCACCCAGGTGGCCCTATTCTCTGAATTCTGACTCTGGTAGCATGTGCTCTTTTTCAGCTCCAGAATGTTCTGTGAAACTTAAGTCATCTAAGAAGTCTTTATTTTTTTATTACCACTTCCCCCAAATCTATATCTCTTAGTTTTCTATGTTTTAGAGCATAGTTTTCTTAGAGTATAGAGATTTGCAATTCTTAAAGATATTTTTTATAGAAAAAAAATATAGTGGCTACAGTCAGCAACCGTAATCAGGCACTTCTGAGTTGGAATTCCAACTTTCTTAATTTCTAGCTATGGCACCTTGGCAACTCATTTGACCCCTCTGAGTTCCAGTCTCCTTACCTGTAAAGTGAGGATATTTTAGTTGTATCGAAGTGTTGTCATGAAGATTAGATGGTATAGTGCATACAGTGGTTGGCAGAGGAGATGATATGTTACAATAGCTTAATAAATGGCTATATTAATGTTAAAATGATAAACAACATTGATGGGTAGTACATAGTAGGCATTATAATTGGTGTTTCTACTAAACTTTTCCCATTTACTGCTCATAAAAACCCTGGGATCATTCCATTTTATGAAAAGATAAATGAAGCTTGGTGGTCAATAAACACTTGTAGACCAAAGATTTGAAACCAAATTTTAAAATTCTTATTTCTGATGTTCTATTTAGCTCTCTTTGGTTTCTGGAGATCATGGAAGATTGGGACAAATGTTCTTGTCTATTTCCAAGTAGCCTCTAGTTTTGTATTATATAGAAAGATACTCTGTTAATACAATGACCAGTTTTAGGACAATGCAAAATATTTGTTGAACTTCTACTATATCACAGGCACTGTAATACTCCCTGAGAATACAAATAAATCTTGCTTCACCCCTGATATCTAGAAACAAAAATATTTTTTACAGATAACTATAATCCAGTGGGGTCTGTGGTCAACTAGAAATAGAGGAGAAAAAAAAAAAGGAAAACAGCATAATGAAGAGAGAACAATTTATTTTATCATTAGGTTGAGGATGGAAGTGAAATAAAGTCCCAAAAATATTCTCAAAGGGGGTGAAATCTGAACCAGGCCTGTTTTGGAGAATTTTATGCAATATCAAAATAATTTTTATCCATGTTTTTATTAAATTGGAAGACCATAGTGGATGCTGTTAGCTATCTCCTCTTTCTCACAGTTTATCCAAAAACTAGAAATAACACTGTATTAGGTAGCTAATAATAATCGATGAGACTATTTTATAAAAATAATCTGACCAAAAAAATAATAATAATCTGACCACTTCAAAAGACCTAGATTGTTGTCAATTCAGATTTAATTAGAAACAATATTTTTTAGGAGTCAGATAACTAGTCTGAGGGCCTGAATTATTTGATATGTAATCTTAGGAAGTTACTTTCCTGTTGTTCAGTTTTTTTATTTGTAAAATAAGATTGTTGCAAAAATTAAATATTAGGAAGAGATCATGATAAGGGCTCAGACTTCGGAGGGAGCCTGCTTGAGCTTAGTCCTTGATCTATTGCTTACTTGCTGTGTGACTATGGGCAAGTCACCTAACCTCTCTGTGCTCCAGTTTCCTCAATGGTAAAATGAGGATACTGATACCTTGCCTCATTTGTGCCAGAGCAATTTAATGAAGAGTTTAACATTTCTTCACTGATTTAGAATACCACCCTTATCATATATTAAATTTTAACATAAAGTAGATAGATTTTGGACTTCTTAATGTATTCATCGATTTGTCTCTTTACCATTGAACCAATATGATACTTTGTTAAGTGTCTTAGCTTAATAAAACATAACCAGAAACACATAAAAATTCAACTCTCCTCTCATTGTTCTCTCTACATATACAGATGATCTTGAACAACTCAGTTTGAACTGCATGGATTCACTTGTACGTGAAAATTTTACAATATGGTACTATAAATGTATTTTTTCCTCCTTATGGTTTTCTTAATAACATTTTCTCTTCCGTAGCTTACTTTACTATAAGAATACAGTATATACTACATATACTAACTAGGTGTTCATCAGCTGTTTATGTTGTTGGTAAGGCTTCCGGTCAATAGTAGACTGTTAGAAGTTTAGTTTGGGAAGAGTCAATAGTTATACATAGATTTTTTGATTGAATGAGGGTGAGCATCCCTCATTCCCGTATTGTTCAAGGATCAACAGTGTATACACACACGCATGCACATATCTGCACATACAGAGGTTTTCTTAGCTTATCCTCCTTCGTGGTAGACACAGAATCATTTTGTAAAGGTGAAACATTAAAATCCCATTGAGTTTTGATGAAATTTATTTTAACTCACAAATTAATTCAAGAGAACTTAGCTATTAGATCTTACTGTCTAGGAATAAGTCAGTTGGTTTCAAGTCTTCTTCCATATACCATACGGAAATGTGATTTGCTTTGCAAAAGCTCATATCCTGTTGTATTTATTTCTTACCCTTTTATTTTTTTTTATTTTTTTATTTCTTACCCTTTTACACGTGTTTATTCTTAATGTGAATGGAATAATAATTTTCCCATTTTTTTGATTAGTGCTCTTCTATGGAAAGGTTACTGATTTTGAAATTTATCCTGCATCTAGTCACCTTTCTGAATTATCCTGTTATATCTAATAGCTTTTCGGTGGAGAATATCTGATGAGTAACTTCATTTTGCTCTATAACTTCCTAAAAAGTGAAATTAGGTTTATAATGTCTGTGGATTATTGCTTAAAAATGTCATGAAATTCCTCCAAGGTATACAGGTTAAAAAAATAAAAACAAAGAAATATTGTACTCCATAAAAGCTTCAGGAATTTGTACAAAAGTAGTTAAATGAGAAAATTTATGTTTAACATATTCAGTAGAAAATGTGATGCCACTCTTCCTTATAACTGAATCTTTTGCACTTAATAAAGCAATTTTGTTCTAAATTTTGGAATACTGTAATTCCTTCTCTGCCATATTTTGCTCCTTTTAACTCCCTAAATTATAGGGATATTAAAAGTCCACTAAATGGTGTACATTAACGCCCATTACTATAGGGTTTGGCAGATATGATTGCTTTGAAATCTGAAAACAGGCTTCTCTTAATGCCACTTGCTTGTTTGTGCAAAGACATAATACTGATCTAGGAAACAGTTGTTTTGAAACAGGTGAATGGCAGGAGTATTAAACTTGTTCCATGAGTAGTTTGAAAAATGACATCTGTAAGTGGAGGAGAAAATTCATTTAAACTGAAAATATGCCATTTTTGTTAGCTAAGAAAAAATTGAACAGCCTATTTCTATATTATAGATACGTTTCCTCTAACTTTGCTAACAAATTAAATTGGACTTTGTGAAATAGTTCTCTTTGGAAAGCTGTTCCTTACTTTGGGATTTTATCAAGCCAAATTAGGACTGAACATTAAGAAAATACAAATAATGTTTATTCTCATAGGCTTTGACTAGAACGGCATCAGGGAAGCATCCACCGAATACCTAAGTGCTAAAATTTTAAGACTTGGGATTATGTTCACAAGTGGATGAACCATGAAATTTTTATTTATATACGTATAAGGGGAGGGGCTATTTTATTTCTACCAGCAGGTTCCCAAGAACTGAGTAAATTTTCATTATGTGGAAAAAGGCAAAAACAGGAAAGATCTTGAATACCAAAGCTGCTACGAAGCAATAAAAGGCAGGCTAAACAAAGAGATTAAAAAACAAAACAAAACAAAACTGAGGAAGGTATCAGAAAAGATTTCTGATATTGATGCTATCAGAAAGTCCTCTTGTCATTAAAGCATAAAAAGACTTGTGAATTAAAACAGTGTTAGTGACTAAATTTTCTTTAGAAAGGTTATTTTCTTGATCTTTGTATTTCCTAAGCCTTTGAAAGAGTAACATCATAGAATATCAATATAGCACATTCTTATGTGAAATGAAAGAGTATTTGTCAGGTTATAAATATGTTTGATAATGTATTACATAAGAAATTAATTTTTAAGACAATACATAAGTAAGTAATCATACAATAAGTTCTGTTATTCCAGCAGAGAAAAAGCTTAGCTCATTGTTTTATTTGGTCTGATGTATCCTCTTTGTTTGGTTGTTTCCATCATTGATGATAAGTAGTTTGAGGACACTTTGTATACTCAATTCCTTGTCACAGTGTTTTATGTAAAATAATCACTGAACACATACTAGTGATTCAGAGCATGATACCTTCGTTGGGTACTTGTAAGATCTCCGACATTTTAAAATCAAAAATATAGTTTTCAAATTAAATTACATGAACTGAGGCCAAAACTGTCCATATACATTAAAAATACATAATTAAAAATAGTTTGTCTTAAATGTCATAGTATCCTGAGATTTCTTTTACTAAATGATGCAGATGCTAACCACTGTTATGGCTAAGGCATATGCTACTTAAAGTTATTTCTAAGACACAAAAATGTTTTAAAAATGTATTTTTGAATGAGAATATAATGTTTTACACTTCATTGTAGCCTACATTGTATTTAAAATAAGACTATCGTTTTGTGATGAAATTTAAATAGCCTATAAAAATATAGAAAGCCCCAGGGAAAAGAGCTATGAACCCTAAGACCTATGAAATATTTTGGCTTTAGACAAATCCACTGAAACTGTGGTATAAAAAGTCGTAAACAAATTATCAGTCTTTCTTGGTCAGTTCCTTCTCAACCTTTATATCATTCCAAACTCAAATTATATTGGTTTCTTGGCTGTTCACTCTGTCTATTTGTCCAACATGTCTGTATTGTGTAAGCAGAGCTGCAATGTTAGAGGTTGATGAGCTGAAAGTCAATGAAACCCACAGAAATATCCAGTATTCTCAGACCTGTGTGTAGCCATTGTCCATCATCATAGGTGGGTAATATCACAACATTCTGGATGATTTATTAAGACTAACTCCTGTTTCTGATCTTATTTGCTAATACGCACCCAAGTCAATAATGCAGCCCATCGAAAATTATTTCCTTATCTAGCAGATATAACAGGAGGAAAAAAAATATTTTTTTGAAAAATCATGTTACATGTGTATCTCTAGTTGGTGCTTGGAAAGGGTACAAATGAAATTTTAGTGGCCGATATAAACAGTTAAAGGTCTTTAAATGTATATCTATTCTTTTTAGAAAGTCAGTGACGTTAAAAAATGTATCTATTCTCTCTTTTTCCTGAAGGAAATGAAAAGATGAGTCTAAGTAATTTCTGACTACACAAGTGTAAGAAAAAAAAAAAAAAAAGGACTTAGAGACTTGGCTCTTTGCCAGTAAATCATTCCTCTCCATTATTGGCTACTGTCTATTTTATGAGCTTTGACTAAGCCACAAATACTCTAACAGCATAAAACCCTAATTTAGTAGAAGATGCTAATGAGAGAAATGTCTCCTACATTCTACAGGTAATGAAATACCCTTTCAGGTAACATTATTATGGTGTTTGCATTTTTTTATTTTCACTAATATCCAATCATCCTGAATGAATTAATTGAGATCCAAGAGTAGTAAATGTACAATTATCTGACACACATACACAGCTAACAAGTATAAAATATTTGCATTATGCACCATCCATCAGATTTATGCTATTTTCCACGTTCATTATGATTGCAGGCTCAAATGGCAATGGCCATTTAACTGGTGAAGATACTGGTGTGCAAGCAGTCGTGTGCTAATGAAAGCTTTCGGATATATTTGGCTTCAAAATAGTAATGGAGAATTTAAAATATTGTTACTTTAAAAAATATGTGTGGTGTGTCATTATACTCCATAATAAAAATTTTAAAAATAAATATTTAAAGCTTAAATTTAAAAACACATGAATAATTCTTATCTATAGGAATAAATGATTATAACAGATGAATTACTTTTATCAGGGAACTGGGTGGGTTAAGAACATGCTGTTTCTAGTTCTAGCTGAGTGGTGCTTCCTACCAGAAAGACTTTTCTGAACATTCCTTCTTGGCTGACAGCCCCTCCTCTGTCTTTCATAACTTACACCCCTTGGTAAATCCTTTCATGGTTATTATTAATTTTATGGAAATATAATAACTTTTATATTGAATGTCTATTAAACAAATGTTATTTGAAGATATATAATATTAGATAAGCTTTTCAAAGTCTATAAAATGTAGGCACTTCTCATCCATTTTACCTATAATTTTTTTTGGTTATATATGATTAAATTTTTAAAATACCATATTGCAGGTGTCAGTAATCTTTCTCTGTGAGGGGCCAGATAGTAAATATTTTCAGATGTCTGAATTTTTGTATGATCTGGCCAGTCTTTATCATAACTACTCAACTCTACTTTTGTAGCATGAAAAAAGCCATAGGAAAAACAAATTAATGAGCATGCTGTGCTCCAATAAAACTTTATTTTGGCATATGAAGTTTGAATTTCATGCAATTTTTATGTGGCATGAAATATTATTCTTCTTTTGTTTTTTGTCCAACCATATAAAAATGTAAAACTCAATCCTAGCTCACGGATGGTACAAAAATAGGTGGCTGACCCCTGCCATATAGCATTTAATTTTACATTGCTACCATCCTTCTCCAGTCATTAAAATAATAGCTTTTGGGACACCTGGATGGCTCAGCGGTTGAGTGCCTGCCTTCGGCCCAGGGCGTGATCCTGTGGTCCCGGGATCAAGTCCCACATCAAACTTCCTGCATGGAGCCTGCTTCTCTCTGCCTGTGTCTCTGCCTCTCTCTGTGACTCTCATGAATAAATAAATAAAATCTTTAAAAAACAAAATGAAATAAAATAATAGCTTTTCCCTCTATACTGAAAAAAAATAATTTGCAGTTAATAAATATTTGTGAAATGAATAAATGAACATAGGCCTCTGCTGCCTGTGTGGTAGTTGATTTTGGGGGTCAATATTAGAAGCAGGAGGTTGTATAATAATCCTCATGAGACAAAATAACAGCCTGAACTAGTAGGCAGAGCCCAGAAATATTTAGGAAGTTTATAACTTTGGGGTCTTATCGCTTCTCGGCCTTTTGGCTAAGATCAAGTGTATAACTTTGGGGTCTTTGGGAATGGTGGTCCTAGGAGTATGGGCAAAGGAGCAGAATGGGGGAAGGATTGGCCCACACATTGGACATACTGAGTTCTAGGTGCTTGAGTAAAATCTAGACTGAGACCTCCAACAGAGGGTATGACTAAATGAGCCTGAACCCGAAGAGAGGTATGATTTAGAGATATGAATCTGTTAGTCATCTGCATACAAATGGTTGCTGAAACCATAAGTGGACCAATGTTTTCTAATCAGGAAAAAAGCATCTAATAAATCAGTGAAGGCTTGGGGTAAATATAGGAACCCCAACATTTCAAGGCAGGAGAAAGCAGAGGAGCTCATGAGTAAGAGTGGAGCGATGGCCAGAGATGGGGGGACAGCCAGCAGAATGGAGAGTTTGGATGCTAAAAAGATAGAAGTAGGTATCAATCAAACGCCATAGAGAAAAATGTTAAAGGGTCGATTCAGATTTGGCAATCAGAAGGTGACTGGCGTCTTAGCAAGTACAGTCAAGGAACGGAAGTCCAATGTGCAGTGGGTTGCTGGTTCATTGAGAATATAGAATTAGATAAAACTACTCTTGAGAGATGTCAATAGAAAAGAACTGGCCTGAAGCTGGAGAGCTTTGAGATGAAATCCAGTTCTTTCTTTTTGTCTGGGAGACGCTTGACTCTGCTTAGGAGTCCTGGACAATGAACGAGCACAGAGAGGAGGGGCAGAGGCATTGAGGATTCAGCAGAGACCAAGAGAGGAGATGATCGAGGAGCAAAGTCACAGTGTTGGCAGGAAGAGGAATTAAGGACACAGATCGGGCTTGAGTCCACGCAGATAACCTTTTCTGAGACTGAAAGAAAGGAAGTTAGGAATGAGCACGAATAGAAAGAAACCATTAAATCGACAGTAGCAGGTGAGAGAGATAATGCCTTAATTCTATGCATGAAACAGGAAGCTTAATGATGTCTTGAAGACTGGGAGGAGGCAGGAGTTGGAAAGAGTTTTAGGATAATGATGAAGGTTTGGCAACATGTTAAGGGACGTGAGAATTGGTTGACCAAGGACAAGAATAGGATTGGCTAAAGGTGTGTTGAGGGATCCCTGGGTGGCACAGCACTTTGGCGCCTGCCTTTGGCCCAGGGCGCGATCCTGGAGACCCGGGATCGAATCCCACATCAGGCTCCCTGGTGCATGGAGCCTGCTTCTCCCTCTGCCTGTGTCTCTGCCTCTCTCTCTCTCTGTGTGACTATCATAAATAAATAAAAATTAAAAAAAAAAGGGTGTGTTGAAAATCAGCTGAGATCTGAAATGATGCACTTGCAAGAGTTTCATGATGGCTTGATTTTTCTCCAGCATTAGGCAGGTGCCTAGATCCAGTGATGGGGTTGGGTGGTGGATGCAGGAGATGCAAATAGAAAAGGAATAGAATTTCCTGTGATCAACCTTGGAGTCCAAGTTGGGTTCCACAGGAAGAGACCCCAGGGAGGATTCACTGCTTTGGAGGTCCCTGTGGGGTAGAGCGGCGTGCAGAGGGCAGGGATCCTGCATGGTTATGGTCAGGAAATTTAAGACTTCTGGGGTTTGGGACTTGCTGGAAGAAAAACAAGAGAAAACCAAAAAAAAAAAAAAAAAAGCTCCATGATGTGACCATAGGAATTTATAGCTAATGAGGAAGCTGGGTGAAGGTCATTGATGATTAGAGGTAGTAATAGATGAATCAGGCTGTAGAGTGAGGGGTGAGTAATGTGGAGGTAGGTTGAGGCATGGTCAGGATTAGTGTAGAAGATACAGGATAAGAGAAGAGCAAAGTAGGAGAGGCAAAGGTATGTCCTGAAGGATACCGCAAGGGACTCTATGACTGTGGGCTTCATACGAGCAATAGCCAATAGCACTAAAAATGACTGGTACGTGCACCCCCCGCAGAATGACGAACTCAATGTATGATAGACCAGCGGGTTATTCCTAGTGCCTTTACGTTACCGCACCGGTGCAGTGCTAATCTAGACGTGGATGAGAGAAAATGTGTCTGGTCTGATCTTACCTGAATCTCCTTCTTCTTCCCCTCCTAGCACCTTCTCCTCCACCTCCTTTTCCTCATCCTCTTGATTCTGTATTTCCTATTGATTTTTCTCCTCCATAACCTGTGCCTGACCTTTGCAACTGGTTAACAGGATCTTCCGATGCCCCATCACGACAGATAAGGAATTTAATTCTCTGATAACGTTCATCTTTCCTCCCTCTAATTTCAGACATTTATTCTTTTTGACATTTCTATGAGTTTTTCCTACCACTTTATTTTTTATTTATTATCAAAGTATAATTGACATACAGTGCTATCTTACCACTTAAAAAATAATCTATCCTGGAGACCCGGGATCGGATCCCACGTCGGGCTCCCGGTGCATGGAGCCTGCATGTCCCTCTGCCTGTGTCTCTGCCTCTCTCTCTCTCTCTCTCTGTGTGACTATCATAAATAAATAAAAATTAAAAAAATAATCTACTTAACTTTTATTTTTTATTCTGCTGACTCTAGGCAGTATCTTTTTAAAATTTCATCATTTTTGAGAGAGAGACAGAGGGAAGAGAGGGGCAAAGGGAGAGGGAGAGAGAGAATCTCAAGCAGACTGCTCAATGAGTGTGGGGCCTCACCCGGGTGGTTGATCCCAGGACCCTGAGACCATGACCTGAGCCAAAATCAAGAGTTGGACACTTAATGGACTGAGTCAGCCAGGTGCTTCTCTTTTTAAAAAATTATTGATGAATAATTAATATACAGTGTTATATTAGTTTCAAGTGTACAATATAACAATTCAATAGTTCCATGCTCATCAAGGAAAATGGACTCTTAACCCTCTTTTTATTTCACTCACCCACCCCCTACTCCCTTCCCCTCTGGGAACCACCAGTTAGTCCTATATAGTTAAGAATCTGTTTTTTGGGACACGTGGGTGGCTCAGCGGTTTAGCACCTGCCTTCGGCCCAGGGAGTGACTCTAGGGAGTCCCGGGATCGAGTCCCACATCGGGCTCCCTGCAAGGAGCCTGCTTCTCTCTCTGACTGTGTCTCTGCCTCTCTCTGTGTCTCTCATGAATAAATAAATAAAATATTTTAAAAAAAAGAATCTGTTTTTTTGGGTTTGTCTCTTTTTTCCTCTGTTTGTTTTGTTTCTTAAGTTCCACCTAGGAATGAGATCATGTGGTATTTGTCTTTCCCTGACAGACTTCACTTAAGCAATATCTTTTGAATTCCCACAACAGAAGGTGTGGAAAGCCCTGGTCCTGCACTATCCTTCACCTTACTGAACCCTCCCTCACCTCCTAGAACTTCTTAGCTATACCCTGGCTTTTATATTGCCAAAGTTTATTTTACAGAAGTCTGCTGAGAGACCTGTCTTAGGCCTTCCCTGGTGCCTTTACTCTTGATCAACTTTGGGAATAGAACTCTAGATTCAAAATCACTTTCCCTGAGAATTTGAGGTCTTTTTTTTTATGTATTTTCTATCTAAATACAATATTGCTAATAGAAACTCCTTTGCTAACTTAATTCTTGTTCCTTTGTAGATAATCCATTTTTTGGTAAATATTAGGACATTTCACATGGGCATGTAACTATATAGATATATATATAGAGATAGACGTATATATCGCTATATATCTATATATCTCCTGTTGGGTATTTAATGAGTTCTTTAATGTGAAAATCATGCTTTTCTTTAGCTCTTAGAGAATTTTATTTATTCATTTTTTTGTTTAGCTTTTTCTATCTGTTATGTTTTCTGTTTTCTTTCTTGAAATTCATTTTGAATGAGCATCAGACTTCTGTTGTTGCTTTTCCATCATTCCAAAGCTCTTAGCTTTTATCTGTATCACTTTCATTTTCACTCCATCAGCTCCAAGAACACAGATGTTTGTGTTCACTGTGACACCCCCAGCTCTTGCCTGACTCAGACTAGTTACACAGTAAGTACTTGTTCAGTGAAGGAATGAATGAGTGAATGCTTACATCTTTTGTCTTTTTTTTTTAAGATTTTATTTATTTATTTAAAAAATTATTGATGAATAATTTCAGAGAGAGAGAGAAAGAGAGAGCACAAGCAAGGGGAGTGGCAGGCAGAGTGAAAGGGAGAAGCAGACTTCTCGCTGAGCAGCAAGCCTGATGTGGGGCTCGATCCCCAGACCCTGGGATCCTGACTTGAGCTGAAGGCAGATGCTTAACAGATGGAGCCACCCAGGCGCCCCTCCATCCCTTGTCTTTATGCTCACATTCTGGAATTTTTTTTCTTTTTGCCTTAACTTCCATTTTTAATTGTATTTTGATCTCAGTAATCCTATTTTTATTCACAAGAGCACATTCATTTTCTTTCACTGGTCCTTTCTTAAAGAAGCTGTTCTGTGTGAATTGCGGTATCGCCTCAGATCTCTCTGAAGGTACTTACTGGAAATTCGTAAGCCTTCTCTTCCATGCCTTAAATTGCCTGTTTCCTCCAGTGTCGATCTGTGTTGTTTGATTTCCTCAAATCACCCAGTGGTTTTGACTGTCTGAATATTTTCGAATGGAGGAAGGTTTTATAAATACAGGGAGAGTGGATTTCCTGGTTCTTTCTAGTTGTTTCCTCCCCAAATAGGTTTTATTTGAGAATGGTGTGGCTGAGTACAGAGACTCCTAACTCTGGGAAACAAACAAGGGGTGGTGGAAAGGGAGGTGGGCGGGGGTCGGGGTGACTGGGTGACAGGCACTGAGGGGGGCACTTGATGGGATGAGCACTGGGTGTCATGCTATATGTTGGCAAATTGAACTCAATAAAAAGAAATTTTAAAAAAGTGATTGCTTTGCTGATGAATGGTGATTAAAAAAAAAAAAAAACACCAAAAGCCCCCAAAACTAAAACCAATCATGCAAGAGAATAGCACTTCTCAAATTTTATTATTTAGACATATTACCTGAAGAGTCTTGTGAACAAGTAGATTCTAATTCAGTTTGTCTGGGGTGGGGCCTGAGACTCTGCATTTCTACCCAACTCCCAGATGCCTATGGTTGCTGCTCTGGAGATCACACTTCCAGTAGTGTGGCCCTAACCATTCTCTAAGATAGGCTTCCTTCTTACCACTGAGGATTTTCTTAAAACAATTACGCCCGGGAGTGTAGGTTGTGGGATCTACTCCTTTCAACTTATTTTAGAATATGGGGAAGGTTTGGGATTATACTTGGCTCTACCCCGCATGCATAGCCTAATGATAGTCACAGCATCCTATAATAAACACTGATAGGAGGAAGGCAAAGTTGTTTTAAATCAGCAGGCATGTACTATGGACACATTTGCTCCATGGATATGAAGTATGATGAGTCCTGCTAACAAAATCTTGTCCCTGAAGCTGAAAAAACCGGTTGACACAGAACAAGAAAGAAACCGCTTTGTCAGAGAAGGAGCCAACAGTGTCTGCATTCATTGGGACACTCTCATGATTTTATGTCAGAAGAATACAAGTAGGCTCTACCCACGTAGGTGGAAAAAAAAAAAACCCGGAGAGCAGGTTACTACAGGGTTAAAACTGAGTATGTGGGCAGCTAAAGTACATGCCACTTTTGAGAATAAAAATAGTGTGTACCTTATTAAAAGCCGCCTGACAGGGTCAGCAGCCTAGTCACAGAATACCTACCAAGAACAATTTCAATTTTAATAGGTTTTACTATGTATTTCATAAGCATGCCCATTGAAATTGAGTCATCAAAGCCTCCCAGTTCCTCCAAGACAGATTTTAGCCTGAGAGCTTGCAGTAATTATCCCACTGGATGTTAGCCTGTGTAGCTATTTCAGCCTCGTTCATCATTTCAAACAGCTACATACTCAGCCTGCTAATTTCTTCCGATGGATTAGCTGCTCTCACTTGTCTATCTTTTTTTTATTTCTGGGGGGTGAAATATTGCCTTCTTCCCATGTTTTAATAAGCTGAGGAGGCATGCACCACTGCACAGCTCCTGACTCCTATTTCTTTCAGCTCAAAGAATGATCTTCTGGGGGAAGAGCTGGGTGTAAATGTGAAGGTGAACACTTGGCCATTACTCCCTGCAAGCAGCTGCTTTACACAGGGGCTGCGAGCGCCTTTGGAGCTACTTCTGCATTTATCTGTTTATAGTGCATCCTCAGCTCCTCTCCCTCCACCGTGTTCCTTGTATTACTTCTCTTCTGCTTCCTTTGGCCTCCGATCTTTGTTTCCAACAGCACCCACCTCCCCCGCGCCCCGTATTTCACCTCCGCTCTGACCTGTGTGCCTCCCGTTAGAAAACCACAATGCACAGAACTATTCATTGCAGGGTATGACTTCCTTCGTTCTTCACAATAATGACCCTGTTTGAGCTTTTGAATTCGGGGGTTCTGTGATTTCTTGATTCTCTGACCTCCCAGCGAGAGCACACAATTGCACACGCTGGAATATCCTTCCTTCTTAGGTATGTGGTCAAGAAAAGCAAGGACCCTGGTGACAAATCTACTGGGGTTTTTAATCCCATCTCTGCCATTGAGAAACTTTGTGACCTGGGGTTAGTTGTTCAACCCCCCTGAGGTTCATCTGTACCTCCCCGATAACAGGCACCTCAACCCATGACACTTAGGTTTCCTTTACTTGGGTTGTTTCACAAGTGGGCTTTCCTCCCTGCACTTGCTGTTATTGCCAATGAGCTGTTGGGGCTCTGACAGCTTTGCAGAGGACCCTTAAAAAATACCAGATGGAGTAAAAGCAGAAGGTAAGGAGGTCTGCTCACTCAGTTCGTGAGTCTGGAAGTGGGATGTATCGTTTCCAGCAAATCCTCACTCAACAGGCTTCTGATGTTCCATGGCACCCATCTGGGTGACTCTGTTTTACACTCTCCCATGATCCCATTTGTGTACTTGATACTGTTGGAAAGACTGGAATTTTCCCTGGACGAGAAACAGGACACTGACCCTGTCAGCCAAGGTAAAGAAGACAGTGGGTGGACTGTTTCCTCAGATAAAGTCTTCAAACCGATGAAGGCCAAGGTAATGGGGGCTCCACTTTCTAGCCGGTAGAAAAGACCAGTCTCCAGAGAGCTGGCAATTTAAGGAAAAGCTTCTTTTACTCTCGGCCACGGAACTATAACGTATCTGCTGATAAATTGGAGATGGATATTTTTTATCCAGCTCAGGAGGAAGTGCAAAAAGACAGTAATTGGTAATTCTTAGAGAGAGTGGTGCAGCTCTCAAGTCACTCTCAAGAGATGTTTTTGGAAATGTGATATCATTTGGAATTATATTAATGGGAGCACTGCCTGGGACCAGAAACTTGGAATTGGTAGACGTGGTTTTTTTTTTTTTTTCTTCAGAAACATAAGGCATCCATATTCTTCATTTACACATAAATTATGTAAGTGGATAAAATCCTCATCATTAGAGAATGACCTTGATGTTAGGACACATTGATATTATAGGTAATATTCTTCTTTGAAATTTTGCAAATTTTTGACATTAGTTATGGTTCAGTGCCAGTATCAAGATCATTAGGGTTGAGTCAAATACTTTTGTATTCACAAGGTAGTAATTAAAATGACGTTTCCAACTATTTATATATATTTCATCCAATGAGATCATATATGAAGTATATTTCATCTTCAATTTGTCACTCTTGTGGTCTTTTATTTCCTCCCTCCACCTCACTTTTTTTTTTTCTTTTTTGGCAAGAGGTGATATGAAATGGAGAATGTTTATGATACTGGCCAAGAAAGGACATGATCCAAGACCTAGTAGAGAAACTCATCCACCCCGTGAACTTTTTGTTTACTTCATTTGGGAAAATCTCCGTAGTATGTGTGCCATCTTTTTTTTTCTTTCCCCACCACCCCCCACCTCAATCAATGGAATAATCTCAAAACAATTTCATTATCTTAAATGAAGAAATAAAACTAAGTGTTGGACAAATCCAACACTAAAGATGGTAGCTTTGCTTGTTCAAGAGATCCTGGGTCCTATAGCAGAGAAAGTTGGTTGGTACGTACATATACCTTTATTGTGAAGGCCAATCCTTTGAGAACTCAAATGAGAACCTCCCCACAGAATAAAATTATCTCAGAAAATATTGACTCTATATCTCATCGTGTTAATATATATGAGGGGTTGTTATAAATGACAGAGATTTTTAAAGCAAATTAATTTGATTCTACATAACCACATGTATGTTATCCTTAAATGTGGTCTCCAACTCAGGATTCCTACAAAAGGCAGGCTCTGCAGACATTTGGAACATTTGGAACAGCATTTTGGATTCCAGAGGGCAAGTGAAGTTTGGAAGGATGCTACTTATACTTACCTCCTGAAATGTGAAGTGAATGAGTCGCCATTAACTCAACACCTTATCAATTCAATATTAAAGTCCACAAGGCTACACCGACAAACACTAATACTTGAAATGAGGCTGAGGATGTGAGATCATCCACATGGCTAGAAATTAAGAAAGAAGAATAAACAGAATTGAAATGAATGATGATACTAGTTGATCTTCCCTGTCTTCCAAACAGGTGTTGTCATAAAGAAAGAGCATATTACAGAAAAGTTTGAAAAGAAGGTAAATAAGTAAAAAGTTCACTCATTATTGAACACAGAAATAGCCTATTAGCATTTGCAAGTTTGCATCTAACATTTCGTGTGCACATATATTTGTATTTATTTGACAATTTTAACCAAATCTGGCATGCCATTTGATGATTTTTTTTTCCACTTAAGCATTCTCCTTGTTTTTACCTAATCACCTGGGCATTGGTGTAAATTTATGTGGTACCTTCTCTTTAAAGATGTCACACATAACTTGTTAACAAGTTTAACATTTACATGTTAAAACTTTCTGTTAATGAGTATCACATTTTATTTTTTCCATTTTTAAGATTATAAAAAATTCTAAGATAAATTTCTTAGTACATAACTTTTCCCACAAATTCAGTATTGGTTCTTAGGATAAATTTTGACAAAAACTGTTACTTCCTAAATGAGAAAAGTTACTTTTAAGAGAGATTTTTGACCCATTCTAGTTGTAGAAAACCTTGAAAATACAGTAGGTATGAAGATGAAAATAATAATTATGCACAATCCTACAAAATAGAAAACTAATCACTGATATGTTTACTCCAATTTTCTTTTTCCTATGCACATAGGGCACACACACACACACACACACACACACACTCATTATGTGATTCATAAAATTGAAACCTTATTGTGTATACAGATTTGAGTTCTGCTTTTCTTTAAATTTCACATTCAGTAACAAGAGTTTTCTTAGGTTATGAATCTCTAAGTATGATTTTTAGTGGACATACTATTATTCACTAGTTATCTCCTTATTGCTGAATTTTAGGCTGTTTCCAAAATTTTAGTTATTATAAAACATCTCTGATTTTTTTTTCTTTAAGATAGAGTTCCAGAAGCCATATTCTTTTTTTTTTTTTTTTTTTTTTAAATTTTTATTTATTTATGATAGTCACAGAGAGAGAAAGAGAGAGAGGCAGAGACACAGGCAGAGGGAGAAGCAGGCTCCATGCACCGGGAGCCCGACGTGGGATTCGATCCCGGGTCTCCAGGATCGCGCCCTGGGCCAAAGGCAGGCGCCCAACCGCTGCGCCACCCAGGGATCCCAGAAGCCATATTCTGGGTTTAGGGCCATGTCCTTTTAGAAATTCATATTGCCCATTTGCTTTCCAGATCAGTCATATCAAAGTACATTTTTCCTGGAGCCCTGCATGGCTCAGGTGGTTAAAGAGCTGACTCTTGGTTTCAGCTGGGGTCTGATCTAGGGGTCATGAGCTAGAGCCCTGTGGCAGTCTTCATGCTAAGAGTGGAGCCTGCTTGAGATTCTCTTTCCCTCTGTCCCTCTGCACCAAACACACACACACACACACACACACACACACACACACACACACAAAATCTCACTCTTCCTGGCAGTGTATGAAAGACCTCTGTCTCCTTGAACCCACCTAATATTTAATAATATTATTAGATTTTACTATTTTTAAATTATGGAAGTGATCAACTACAGCCTGTTTTGAAAGTTTTCACTTACTTTATTATTAGCAACATTTTCTTTTAGTTTAAATTAAACTAAGCTTAATTTAAGCTTAGTTTCCCAAGTTGTTTTGCAAAATTAGGATTTTTCGTAAAATATATGTGCCTATTATAAGAAACCCCATTACAAAAATAAAAATAATTATTGCTAAAAATATCTCACTATTCAGATTTGACAATATTTTATTAAGTGATCATCCTTCTAGAAAACCCTATGCAAGGGCAGCCCTGGTGGTGCAGCGGTTTAGTGCCTCCTGCAGCCTGGGGTGTGATGCTGGAAACCTAGGATCGAGTCTCACGTCAGGCTTCCTGCATGGAGCCTGCTTCTCCCTCTGTCTGTGTCTCTAAGAATAAATAAACAAAATCTTTAAAAAAATATTAAAAAGAAAACCCTATGCAAGTATACAGTTCTCTTTTTAAAAACCACTTTATGATTGACATATATGTATACAACTTGATAGTGAAATTTTCTCCTTAAGCCATCACCATCACCAAGGCTATAAATATATCCATCCCTTTCCAAAGTTTCCTCCTACCCTTTTTATTATTATTATCATTTGTGTGCACATGCCCGTACAAGGTAAGAACATTTAGCCTAAGATCTACCCTCTTAGCAAATTTTAAATATACAATACAGTATTGTTAGCCATATGTGCTATGCTGAATAGTAGAACTCTGGAACTTATTTATCTCGTGTGACTGAAACTTTGTGCCCTCTGACCATCACCTCCCTAATTCCCCCTCCCCTATGCCCCTGGTAGCCACCATTTTACTCTCTACTTCTAATAATTTGACTTATTTTAGATTTCATGTTTCTTAATTGACTAAATACCATTGTGCAGAAATGTATGTACTAAAGTTACCGGCAAGGGTGACCCCAAATATTGGAGGAATAAGGCAGTAAACCCTTGGGTTACAAATCACCACCCTTATCCATAAATGTGGCTTCCTTGCAGTCTCAAGATCCCCAGAGCTTCCTCTGTGGTAGGGTCTTCTATCCCATTCTGGAAATGTTGCCCTGAAAGCGTGAGATATTCCTATGCGTGTGCATTAAGCAAGGACCATAAGCATGCAATATTGCTAGGTCTCGGGCATTGTAATGTCACTCCATGAAGATTTTTTCATCTGGAATAGAGTTGTATCATTTCTCCATATCCCATCATCTGGAAACACGGAGTAGTATAACATGTGCGTTTTTCCCTGTGTTCATGTTGATTTATGCAATTACAATAACATCTGCACTTGTGTAGAAGTTTAAAACAATTTCACTTCTGTTGTCTCATCATCTATCTCTAATATTATATCACTGACTTGATTTAAAATGGCTTAATCCACTGTCCAAGGTCATATAAACATTCCTCTTTTGTCCTAATTTTGATCTTATGCTATAATACATCAACTACTTTTATCCTAATCATATTTTATTTTCTATGGATTCCACATAACTTTAATATAAATTGCAGCTCCTCACAGATTTTGTCTGCTGTGTTAGTTTTATAGTATATCTTGGCTGATTTATAAGGACTTATACAATATTGTGTGATATTAACAGTAGTGATAGAATTGCTTTGGGTATGATAAGCAGGCACTTAATAAATCATTTATTGACTACATTTTTCCAAATTAATTATTTAAATCTCAGGATATGGAAGAAATCAAGGCATATATGTTGCTTTATATTAAAAAAGATACTGCTTTTTCAGAATTGCCTCACAATTCATAGATCCTTTGGCTGGAAATAGAAAACAAAGAGAAAGAAAGAGACTGAGATTGACACTGATGTTGAAATTAAAAGAATTTTTTCTTTTTTTTTTTTTATTTTTGAGAAAGTCCCTCTCACAAAAATAGGGATGCACATGTGTGGGCGTCAGGGATAGGGGCAGAGGGAGAGGGAGACAGAGAATCTTAAGAGTGGCCCATGCCTCCCACGAGCTGATACAGTGGAGCTCCATCTCACCACCCTGAGATCATAACCCAAGCCATAATCAAGAGTTGGACCCTCAACCGACTGAGCCACCCAGGTGTGCCTTTCTTTTCTTTTCTTTTCTTTTCTTTTCTTTTCTTTTCTTTTCTTTTCTTTTCTTTTCTTTGTTTTTATTTGGGGAGAGAGAGAGTGTGAGTACAAGCCAAGGGGAGAGGGACAAGTAGGTTCCTCATAGAACAGGGAGCTTGATGGAGAACTTGGACCCTGAGATCATGACCTGAGCCAAAGGCAGACACATGACTGAGCCACCCAGGTACCCCTCTTTTTTCTTTTAAAATATAACATATAACTTTGCCTAAAGAAAAGCACATGAAAAGCTAATGGATATACCTATTCTGTTTACTTACAAACTCATTCTTTTTATTTCAGGATTTCTGAGGTCCTTTCATTGGTACAGGTATTAGGACCCAAACAGTAGCAGGACTCAAATTCCATATAAAATATGCTAGATTTGAAAATTTTAATATTATTTTCAGAAAAATTTAATAAGTGCTTTTGGCTTAAGAACATAAAATCGCTGCTTAATTATTATGAAGAAAATTTCAGAAGAGTAAGAATACTATTCCGACTTTTCCAAAACATATGCAGTGATATGGGGCTATCCTAAATATTATAAGAATTTCATCATATCATTTTCACTTACATATGCCTATGTTTTGTAAACAAGTAAATATATTTTAGGATGTATATATAAACATGAGATAAATATCCTCTCCAGCCTAGTGAACTTGACAGCAATTGGTAAGTACAGCCAATGTCAAATTGTTTCAAGTAAAATATTAACTTACTGATAGAAAAGGAAATAAAAAAAAGAATAATAATTTTGAGAGCACTGTGAAGAAGAAAAATATAATATTAGGTTTAGGACTTCCATATTTTTTGACCAAGATCTTTAGCCAACATTAATTAGTATTCACGGTACGTTGGGAGGTAAATATTATCATCTTAATTTTAAATAAAATTGAAGAATAAAGGTTAAGTGGCTTCCCCCAGGCTACGGAGGGATTAGATTTTATTTTTTACAAGGAAAATGAAAATGACTAGTTCATAACAATGTTAAATAACATAGAGAACATAGAAGTCCCTATTTACAATGGTAGGCACGCAGTAGGCTTATTATAAATGTGTGTTGAATTTTTTAATCATTATACTAGTTAAGGAGAAAAAGACCTTAATGTGTCTGCTTCTGTTACCCAGAAAAATATATATATGCACATATAGTTACAGTTTTTACTCATGTAGTTAGTTACTGATTAGAAGAATTAGAAAACATTTGAACGCATAAACTTATTTGTTCTTTTGTCTTTTGAGTTAGCCTCTTTCTTTGAGAGAAGAAGGCAGATGTTAGGTTTTTCAACTTCTCCATAGAATGAGATTATAGATTCTCTTTAGTACCTAATGACACCCATGTTGATATCAAACTGTGTGGCAAATTTAATCAGGTCAATAAAGAATTCAGTAAATCATTAATAGGCTTTCTAGATCTAATACCATCCCCTAAATGGCCTGTTTTTTTTTTTTTCTTCTTAATCCAATTGGCTGAAATTCTATCTAAATTTATTAAGGGTTCTAGTGTCATGTTGGAATAGTCTCGATGTCAGGTGGTTTTTCCTTAAAGCTACCCTACATCTACACTACATTCTTTATGTATTCTTGATTATTAAAAGATCCTAGTGTTTTTTGGTCACTGTTGGACACACACTGAGGGCCAAGGCTCACTTTCCTGCTTTCTTTCATAGTAAACAAAGATTGCTTCAGCTGTGTTGTCATATGAAAGAAATGAAAAGTCACAATTCTCCACCCCCCTCCTCCAAAAGAGAGAAGTCCAGTGGTCTCTGGTAAATAAATTGAACTTCTCCAGGTAATTCTGTAAAGCTAGCCACAGTATTAGTGATAAATACATTCAAAGAGAAAGCTGAATGAATTCTTTGATAAAAATTCCTTTATCAAATTAAACTTCTAAAGATCACTTAATATCAATGCCACATTTTGCTACTATTCATTAATGCCCTGAGATATTTCAGTTTATGGTCGAATAAAACAACTCAAAAGCAGAGCACGTCAGTTCTTGGCACATATGATGTACAGAATGGCTGGAAAGAGATTATTTTTTTCTCTGATTATTAGCGAAAGCTCATGTTGGAGATTTTTGCCTTTAGTCAGTTATTTTGTGAGCTGTCATGTTTACTAGAAAAAGGTGAGTTGGCCTCAGAACTGACACAACATCTGCTCTCTAGTGTGTTCATTACTATTGCCGCACGACAATGGCACCTCAAAACTTAGAGGCTTCAAGCAACAGCCATTTATTTATGTTGCGTAGGTTAGGAATTCAGGCAGGTTTCAGCTGGGCAATTCTTCTGGTCCTCATCTTATTGATGAAGATCATCAATTTAGAGAAACTTAGCTGGGACATAGGTTTGCCTGGAAGATCCACAACAGCTTCCTTCCTATACCTGGCACCTTGGTGTGGGGTGGGGAGGCTGGGAGACTGGGCATAGCTGGGGGGCTATCAGCCAGGGTACCCCATGTGGCCTCCTTAGCATGACAATCCCTAAGTAGTGAGGCAAGACAACTGGATTTTCCCAGAGCATGTGTCCCAAGAGAACCAGGAGAAACTGCATGGCCTTTCTGACATAGCCTTCAAAATCGAATGGTTTCACATCCACTCTGTGCATTGGTTAAAAGCAAGTTCTAGGTTCAGCCCAGATTCAAGGAGAAGGGAATTAGACCTCAACTCTGCATGGGAAAGCTGTGAGTGAATCAGTGGCCATTTTTCCAAAACTATTATCAAGGGACCCCTGGGGGGCTCAGTTGGTTAAGCATCTGCCTTTGGCTCCAGTCATGATTCCAGGGTCCTGGGATTGAGCCCCACATCGGGGTCCCTGCTCATTGGGGAGTCTGCTTGTCTCTCTCCTTCTGCCCCACCCCTCTGCTTGTGTTCTCTCTCTCTCTCTTTCAAATAAATAAATAAAGTATTTTTTTAATTAGGAAAAAAATAAAACTGCTGTAAACATGAAAGGGCAATACTGGGAACATAAAAGAGGTTATAATTTCATGCAAATCCACATGCCATTTTATTTACAAAGAACAGATAGAAATAAACTATATATCCCTTGATCTTAATTTAAAATGAACAAAATAGTGCAAACTGAGACCACAGTTAGATCACAGTCACTAAATGAATAGAAGGGAAGAACTTTCCCGCCTTTTCCACCTGGACATATGTGGACTCTGGAGGGGAAGGTGCCTATGGACACTGTGACGTGGTAAGAGAGAAAAAGTTTTCTTCATGACATCATTGGCACCATCAGAGTTTGTCCTGTGATATCAGATGGCCTGTTACCCTGATATGTTTGGTATCTTGAGTTGCCTGAACTTATTTAGGGCTGCACTAAGATAGTTTTTTAAAATATGATTTTATTTATTTATTCATGAAAGACAGAGAGAGAGGCAGAGACACAGGCAGAGGGAGAAGCAGGCTTCTCACAGAAAGCCTGATGTGGGACTCGATCCCAGGACTTGGTTCACATCCTGAGCCAAAGGCAGATGCTCAACTGCTGAGCCATCCAGGGGTCCCTAAGACAGTTTTTATATGGAAAATAGGTCCAATACTAAGATTTTAAGCTCTTTTCCAATATTGATTTTTGTTACTTAGGAGAGAAAGAAATCAATGATATATTCTTTTAAAAAAATATTTTATTAAAAAAAATATTTTATTTATTTATTCATAAGAGACATACAGAGATAAGCAGAGACATAGGCAGAGGGAGAAGCAGGCTCCCCACAGGGAGCCCAATGCGGGACTCAATCCTGGATCCCAGGATCAGGACCTGAGCTGAAGGCAGACGCTCAACCGCTGAGCCACCCAGGCGTCCCTCAATGATATATTCTTGAATTTGTTTTTTCAAAGTTTTATTACAAACATAATCTACATGTATTCAAACATAAAGATAAGTTTAAAGAATTACATAGTAAAAAAAAAAATAGACATTACCTCAAATGTCTTATCCTTTCAGACTTTAGATACAATACAATCTGCATCCAAGGACTTTAGAACACTTAGCACTCACGTCACTGTTTTCAAGGAATTTATTTAAAATTCATTACAAATGTGAAAATATCAAATGTCCTACCTACGGAGTATCTACAAGTAACATTTTGCTATACTTGCCTTTTTCTTTAGATGCATTTCAAAGTAAGCTGTTGATGTTGATACATATTATCTTCTTGGGTGTATTTGATTTAATTTTTAAATTTTTAAAAATGTTTTTAAGAAATTCTTTAAAAATTTTTTAAAAAGATTTTGCTTATTTAGGAGGAAGAGAGAGAGAGCAAGTGAGAGTACAGCAGTGGGGAGGGGCAGAGGCAGAGGGAGAAGCAGGCTCCCCATTGAGCAGGGAGCCTGTTGAGGGGCTTGATCCCAGGACCCGGAGACCATGACCTGATTCTTGGACTTATTTTAAATGTTCATCTCGGTACAAGAGCAAACTATAAGAACATTATTTCCAGAACTGAATGCAACCCAAAGGAGGTTTCAGATTTTGCTGGCTGATACGCTCAAGGTGAAACACTAACCCTTCCTGTTTTCGAATACGATATGCATGTTCATTTTGTATCTGACAAAACATCAAAAATAATTTACATTAAGAAATTAAAGTCATTTTTCTAGTTCAAGTTAATGATAATATCCACATCGATCTGATAAAGTCACTTGTTCAATTTCCAATAATCTATAATTATTAAGAATTTTTTAGTTTAGGAATAAAAATAGTAAAAAAAGAAAGTTAAAAATTAAGAAACAGAACCAGCTGGTTATGAAGGCTGCCCCGTGGTGCAAGCCTTTGTTGCATTCCAGCATAGAGAACGTGGCTGAGGATTACAAACAGTATTAAAGTTCCAAATGATAGAAAGTTCTTACTCCCTTTTAATTGTGCTCATAGGTTTTGATATTTTCACACTTGTAATGAATTTTAAAATAAATTCCTTGAAAATAGTGACGTGTGTGCTAAGTGTTCTTAAGTCCTTGGATGCATCTTGTAAAATATCTAAAGCCTGAAAGGATAAGACATTTGACGTAATTGCTTAAGAGTTATTAATTCAGGAAAGTTATAGGAACGTGGTCCCACTGACATATGGGCTCAGATTCCACATTGGCAATTGTATGTATCAGGATATCTCATCATCACAAAACTAGCTTTTAAGGAATAATGGAGGCTTGCAAATGTGAACATCTGCTTCTTTATTTTATGCTTACAGAAGAGAATATTTAGAGAAATGAAGGAGAAATAAAGTCTTTCTCCTCTCTCCCTCCATCCCTGTTTCTAGCTATAAAAAGTATGCCCCATGGAATTTTCTACCTTAGTGGTTAAGTGGACTCATAGAAAAAATTATCCGATTATACCCAAGGACCCAAGATGCCCACACTCAATAAGAACATTTAAAAAATTCTTAGCTAATAATATGACCTGACCATCTTGAAAAAATGGTCTATTAAGTAAACTAAGTTAAAAAAATTGAGAACACACTATATATGTATTAGTCATATCTACATATATAGAGATTTCTTTATCTCTCTATAGGATCTGTATATATACACAGATTATTTTATTAATTATTAATTATTATATATTAATTATATATATACAGATTGTCTCATAAAGCCAATACTCCATTCAAAATAATTGAGAAGTGTTTCAGTCTTTTAAATATTATGAATAAGTGTCCCAACTTTGCTTCATTTTGCTAAGTGGACTTGATTATTATGGTCAAGTTGCTAAATTCTCAGGTGACCCGGGCAGGTGCACTCACATGATGGTTTCAGTAATGTGAGAGAAACCTTTAATTGCTATGGGTAAAATCTGTTGCCATAGCATTCACGTCCTTTTTAAAGAACTATCTAGATTTCACCCTCAAGCATTTCTCTTCTAGATCAACATGGATCACAGGCAAATTGGGAAACACTCAGGTCAAATTTCCTTTCTTTACACACACACACACACACACACACACACACACACACAAGCTACATCTTCTGTCTTTCAGTGCAAGCACATAGACACCTTAATAACCTTAAAAACATCAAATTCTGCCAATGTATAATTTTATTTTAGAATATGGCATATCGATTCTGACTAAAAAGAATAATATTACATAATATAAATTTAAATTAATCTGTGTCCAATGAAAAGCATCGAATAGGAATTATGGTTTTTGCACAAAAAGCACTTCAAGGGTTAAATTAATAGCACAGTGGCTTTAAATCCTTGCTTAAAATATGCCCCTTCTTAAGGGGGGAAAAAAAGAAAGAAAAATGATAGGTATTCACATGATTGACAACCTTTCCAAATAGAAGTGTTGCTATAATTAAGCAATAATGTATGAGTGAGTGTACATTATGACAAATTGGAAGCTTGGTTGATTAGATTGAGCATATAAGCTGTCAGTATAATTATCATATTTTAATCATTTTTCTCCATTTTTTATAACAGCATTGTCTTCAGCCTCACTTGGTGCTTATTAGATTGATATTCTAAGAGGAATTGTACAACATAAAACATGTCCTTAAACAGGATGAACTTTAGATAAGGCTTTAGTTATGTCTATAAACATTTATAATGATTGCTGTTATGTTTCTGTTTCTATCTGCTGTTTTACTTTGTGTAAGAATGAAAATATCTTTTTCAAGATAAAATGGATAAACTTGAGCGTATATGTCTCTGTGAAACACCACTATATTTCAATAGAAGCATATAAAATATTTATTAAAACTGCCTTCAAAATGTGGAGCTTTTTCCTTTCCATTGCCTGTTCTATCACAGACAGATCGCCTAAATGGCTAACTCAACCCTTTAGGCTGAATACTTTGCTTCTATTATTTGGTCTGACTTTCTCTAATCACAAATGTTGAATCTGTGAGCCACACAGGAAAGGAATTTGGGAGGGGAGGAGGGGGGCAGGTAATGGTCCAGCTTCTGCTTACTAAAAGCTGCTCATGCAACCAATAAGAAGGGATTATTAAGGAAAAAGCAAGAAACCAGACACGGCTTAGTACCCAAGTTTTAAATACAAAGCCTGTAAAGGGATTGTGCTGATGTTATGATATAGACATTTAGGAAAGACATCAAGGGACTTGAATATTAGTGTTTATTTCTCTTCCCCAAATCAGGATGCTCACTGGACAGTCCCAGCAATCCATCCTTCCAGCATGGGAAGAAAGGACTCACCAGGCTCTCAGGTCTATATTTTTGTCTTTGTGAGCCACAAGTTAGACTAGTCTGAAACACAAGGTTTGGAGGGTCTATGGACACATTCACTTGGAAGTTGGTAGAGTTTCTTTTCTCCAGTGTTTCAGTGTTTTAAGAGACACACCAGAGTTTTGAGTACAGGCTTCCAACTAGGTATGCCCTTACCTCAAGAGGGCGTGAGCTACAGTATTTTCCCATTTATTCATAAACTTTTACTGAGGCCCCCAAAATGGACCTTGTTAAAGATGTTGGTTGCGTGGAAGTAAATGATATGGTGGTATCACTGCCTTATGGTAAGAGCAGCCCAAACCATTAATGAATCAGTTGACATACAACGAATCCAGAGTCTCAGGAAGTAAGTGGAGAACAGATCAGCCGTCAGGATGCCCAGGTATCCATATTCCCAGGTGGTCTTTCTGCTGTACACAAGTACATTTAAAAAAATTTTTTTGAAGTTATACTGAGAGATTTTGTGTATGTTGATCACAGACTAAATAAAGTTCTGGTATAGTCTCAGGCAAGCAGGCACCTATGGTATGTTATGTGGCACCTACAAGTTGAATTAATTATTAATCATACTCAGGAAGAGATTAACATGGGTACACAGGTTACTGTATGCAGTTGGTAATATTTTTATAAAAGCATAAATTCACAAATCTGAACCCTGGACTGTTAAGGGAAGAGCAGAACTTTAACTCAGAACAAAGGCATATGAGGGAGAAAGAATGATTGACTTGATATTCTCTTTTTTTTTTTTTTTTTTTGACTTGATATTCTCTTGATGTCTGCCATGGACTGAATGTTTGTGTCCCATTGAAATTCTTGTGTTAAAATCCTAACTCCCAGTGTGATAGTTCTAGGAGATGGGGCCCTTGGAAGATAATGGAGCCCTCAGGAAGGGGATGACTGTCCTTATAAGAGATGGGAGAGAGCTTTCTCTCTCTCCTCTCCCCAGCCCCATCCTTTCCACCATGTGAGGTTACAATAGGAAGATGGCCATCAGCAAACCAGGAAGAGGGCCCTAACTAGACAACGGATCTTAGACTTTTCAGCCTCCAGAACTCTGAGAAAAAATGTTGCTTAAGCCACCTAGTCCATGGTATTCTGTTACAGCAGTCTGAACTAAGATAACACCTTTTTAAACTTTTGATCTGACTTAACTCTTTTTCAACACCTGAATAAGTTTGATTTCTTTAGCAAAAGCTGTCCAATGATCACATTCTTAATTTTTTTCAGATCTAAGTCCAGGATTTCAAAATAGGAAGGCATCTGGAAAACATGTACCTCTATTTTAGATAGATTTTTAAAAATTTATTTGAGATGGGGTGGGGGAGTAGAGGGGCGGGGGAGGAGAGAGGGAGAAGGAGAAACAGACTCCTTGCTCAGCAGGGAGTCCCACACAGGCTTGATTCCAAGATCCTGGGATCATGACCTTTACTGAAGGCAGATGCTTAACTGACTGAGCCACCCAGGTGCCCTTATCTCCACTTTAATCTATTGGAGGTTTAATTTTTCCATCTCTAAAATGGAGATACAAAAAATAAAAATAAAAATAAAAAATAAAATGGGGATACTTTTATCTATCTCTTACCTATAATTCATGCAAGGTATAGCACAGTCCATGTCTGGGCACACAATAGCCATTCAAGAAATGTTAGTACCATTTTCCCCCCTTTAACATTTAAGGAAACTGAGACCAACAGAGTTTAAATGATTTGAGTAGAACCGGATGGCTAGTATGTATTAGAACCAGAATTGTATACCTTGTGGCTTCTTCCTGAAGTCTCTGTTTCAAAACAGAATTATTTTTAAATGCATATCTATTTTTTTAACCAAGCTCTAGACTTACTTCTCTCATACTTTAGTGATGTTTTAGATGGAAAATCAAATCATATTCCCTCCATTACTAGCTGTGTGGTTTTGTGCATATTGCTTACCTATCTATAACTTTGTTTCCTCATCTGCACCACGGGGTAATTCTAGAACGCCTCCCTCTTGAGCTTACTGGAAAGATGACATGAGATCATCCATGCAAAGCACTTGACACATTGCGTGCCACATAGTAAACTCTCAATAAATGTTCTGTGTCTTGCAAAACTTTACTAAGTGCCTGACTCTGTAAGTCAGTACTAGAGACACAAAAATGACACCATTTATGCTCTTTGCTGGTGCATCATCTCCTGGAGAGTTGTCAAAACAACATGCACCCGGAGTGCAGTGTGTGGTTTGGAACTCAGGCTAAGGCAGTCGGGGAAAGAGAGAGATGTGTGCGGAGCCTCGAGGGACCAGGAGGAGGCGGGTACAGGTGACTTGGGTAGGGAGAAAACAGAACAGATAGGTTGAGGCATGAGAAGGTGGGCAGCTTGCGAGCACTCCAGCTAAGATTTTGGGAAGTCAGAGGTGAGTCATGTGATTAGAGATGCGGGAAAGTGCCATAGTATGTTGGCCTGATGTATCAGGATGAGGAAGTTTTCTGTTTTGATTTTGAATTATTATTGTTTTTTATTTTATCTCGGGAGCCATGATTTTGAGGGCCTTTGAGAAGGATCACTGACTAGGTTTGGGTTTTAGAAAGATTACTCTGACAGTTTTAGGAAGATGACTCTGTTTGGGAAGAAGACCAAAGCAGAAAATCACCAGAGCTAAGTTCATGTTGCATATTTATGAAGCTTCTTTTAAAGAATGCAATACATATATGAGTTTGTACATAAGATTAAGGTTCACTTCATTGAATGTTCAATAATGAATGAGTGAATCGATTAGCTCACATAATCAGCAAATACTTAATGAGCATATAGTATGTGTGAAGCAGGCCAGGGGTTTGGGCTGCAAAGTTGAGTAGGTCCTCAAAGATCTTTCTATTTGTTTACATGATGAGGCCATCTCACAGACAGAGGCCAGAGAGACAAATGGCTTCTCTGTTACTCAAATTAACCTAAAAAAGCCAGTTAACACAAAAGCTCTCATCCGGGACTATTATTCGAGTCTCAAATAACCTAGTTTTGCAATCTGAGAGCTGTTAGTTACCCACCAATACTTGTCTCCTAAGTGTTTGAGCTTGATGGATTTCAATGTCAAAGAGTCTTTTTCCATCTTTACACAAGGTGTGCTTCTGGTAGAAAACACCAGTTCGTATTATACATCCTGTTAGACCTCATAAGGTGTGGATTAGGTAGGTGTTCAAACGGATTGAGTACGCCACAGATACCCACTAAGTCCTGGAATATTTGGACAAAGATCGAATTGCAAAACTTAGAAAGTACATCTGCTGATATTGTTAAATGAAGCTTGGTCTCCCAATTATATCAGCTTTAACAGGAGCCCAAAATCCAAGAAAGAGAGTTAATTCCTTACTAGTGGTTTGTGCCTGCCCAAGAATGTCACCCAAGTCCCTGGGGGTTGAATATGCCAGCATTAGGGTGAATGAGACTGATTATTTAGGTCACACAATCAAAAGCATTGCTTAAACATCCTGTCTCCAATGTCCACATTGCATAAAGGTGTACAACTCATTCATCACAAAAACAAAACCAAACAGAACCAAATACAGGTTTTCTACACTCTCCAGCATTCCAGGAACCTTCCAGTGTGATGTCCTCCAGGGCTGGTTTCCATTGGTCAATGCATCGCCATCTTCTGGTGAGGGTCTTAGAAATACTGATTCCTGGCTCCCACCTTGAGAGATTCTAAGTCAGTTAGTCTGCACTAGACTCTAGTAATCTGTGTTTTTAAAAAATAGCATCCCAGATTCATCTGATGACAAGTGTGGTAAGCGCTGCTATATTTTATAGACAAAAATGCCTCTGTAGAGAACCTTATTGAATGACAAGCAAAATTATAATGAACCAGATCAAGTGCCCAGAACTCATGTGAGCATGAACTGGGTCCATCCCACTCTAACAAGGAAAGATTGTATCTAAACAGTATTGTTAGAACAATTGACCGTTTGGGGGTATATATCACTGTCTGGGCACATGCTAAGGGAGAAGACAGGGAAGAAAAGCATTATCATGGGATTCAATATTCTATTATTAGGGCATGGAAGTATTTTTATCTCCTTAAAGAGCTCAAAGCATTACATAATCAGATTTTAAATTGAATAACTCTCCAATGGCACACATTTCAAACCTTGAAGTCATACTAAGGTGGGAAAATGGAATCATTTACTGAGCATCTACTAGGTGGTGGATGCAGCTCTAGGGGCTTCACATTCTAATTAATCCTCACACTCTGAGATAGGATTCATAATCTGTGTTTTGCAGATACAGAAACAAAACATATTTAAGTGGCTGGCCCAAGGCCACACAGCTAGTATTTGGGAGAAGGAATCAGTATTCAAACCAGAGCTGCCTGATGCCAAAGTCCACTTGATCTCTTCTATTCATAAATAGAAGTTTTACTGGGAAAGGAAGTTAATAGTCATTTCATGTGTCTACTCATCCCTCCATAATAATAACAATAACAGCTGTTATTATAAAAAAAATGGAAGACAATTCATTATAACATCTAGAAACAATAAGCAAATTGAAAGTAATGGGTATGTCCATGGTCTTGATTGTGGTGGTCAAAATATCAAATCATGCACTTTATTCACAATTTACTATATGTCAATTATTCCCCAATAAAGCTATTAAAGAACCCTTACAACTGCACACCGGTTAAGTTAGTTGGTTGGATAGTTGGAACAATAAGGTCACAATTCTGGTTTAAACTCCTACACAGTCCAGAGGACTTCAGAGTTATCTATTCTTTGTCTTCAGACAAATCTACGTTCTCTTAAACAAAGGTCAATAGGTGAGGCTGAGGGTAGATTAGAAAAATAATTCAAAGAGCACACCTGGGCCCGGTTGCACATCTCCCAGCCTACTTCTGACTTCACGATTAACCTTTCCCATGTGCGTAGACACTGCCTCCGCTGCAGGCTGTCTCTGATTTTTTTCTGCCTTAAAGCTTCCTTCAAGGCCTGCCTCGCACATGCGAGCGTATCTTAAAAGCACAGAAGAATTCTCAATCCCTGAGAAATTCACAACTTTTGTTGGACAGGAACCTGTGGATAAATGCTCGAGCTTTCCTTCTTTGGGAGGGACAGTCCTGAGGCCTATTCTAACATGTCCTACGTGGTGCTGCAGAGGGTCCCCGTGAGATGGAGCCCAGTTGCCCAGAGTGATTGCTAATAGGGTAGCCTGGATGGGCTCTTCCAGTTACGTGACTCGCCTTGCTGCCTCACTCATGCTTCCTAGGATCACTTCCTACATAAGCCACCTGCACTCAGGTCCTCTCAAGGTCAGGTCTCAGAAAAATCAAAGGCAACACTCAGCTCTAATTTTTGTTTTTTTGGTAGATCGTAAAATTATTTACCATTTTAATCAAATAATAGTTCCTGTTTACTTTTGTTGTCCCTTGGTTATGAGGTGACACTGGGACAAAATGGGCAATATTGAGGGCTTTGTCTCTTGGGAGCACATATTGCACATGATTGTGATAAGGCTCAGGTCAGCTTGGTTTAGAATCAGTCACCTTGGCTTATGGCTCTTGTGGTTCATCCAAACCATAGTAAACAGTAAAATTAATATATATTCTTTAATAGTCAATAGTTTGATGTTATGATTTAAAAAAAGGATTAAAAAATGAAGAAGTCCACAAATTACTAACATGAATGTCATCAAACTGTTTCCATAACAATGTTATGGCAGACGTTCAACCACTGAGCCATCCAGGTGCCCAAAGAATTATAGAATTTTGAAAATGTATTTTATGAGTATTGGCTTATTTTGAAGATGTCCCATGTTGATGTTTCATGTTGTGCAGACACTAAATTAGGTTAAACTAGAGGCAGTCCTTTTGGATGCCTTGAAGGATTGGTCCTTGAAACAACTTGAATTTCAAAATTTCACCAAGTATCATAATACTAATGGGACGCAGAACAGAACTCAGAACACATATTCATTAACATGCATTGCGGTTATTTTTATTATCAATCACATGAAATTTTTTTCATCTTATAGATTTAAGCAACATGTTTTACATTTTGTCCTCAACGGATTTGTTCATTCATGTATATATTCTATTTATGCTGATTTCACTCTTTCTTAATTTTATATGTACAACTGAATTTTTACTTCTAGCTGTGTAACATGGTAATATTTTACTAAAATAGGAAAGGTTATATTGTGTTGCTATTCTACGGCTTTAGGGTATAGAATCAACATTTCTAATCTAATTCATCAATAACCTCAGGTGTTCACAAAAAGATGGAGACTGGAACTCAGAGCCGGCACATCTTTATGTTAAGTTACCAGAATCTAGCCTCTTGTCGCTAATAAAATGACCACCTAGTTTTCTTGACTGTTTAATACCACACGGCCAGGAGTCTCATTTTGGACTTACCCACCTAAAAGGATCTTTTCTTCCCCACCTTGGTCTTCCCACTTAGGTTTCCCAGAATTTGGATACAGGTTCTCTTTCCAAGCAATTTCCTATGTCCTCCTATAACATTATTCCACAGATTTGCTAGTTGAAATAAAATACTGCAGTGACCTTTTTAATTCCCCTGACTTTTTACAATCTTGGAAATTTAACACAACAGCAGGAGTTTAATCATATTCACTGATGTAAAAGACAAAATAAGGCACCTTTAAATTCAGAGGGAGATGTGACCTCCAAGGTATCAGAGCTCAGAGACTCCCCAGCTGTCTCTAGGAACCGCTGCGGCTCTGCTCTATGGGTTTCTCATGGTACCTCACTACATCGTGGGCTGACACGTCTACCCACTGCTCATTCTTGAGCCTATAGGCCACAAACTCCTGGATCTGTTCCACATTTGGAAACTTCCTAACGAGAACTATGATATTCCACATCCACTTCTTCTTTTCTGACAAACTACTTTTTGATTTATTCAGAATGATATTCATTCAAATGTTTCACAGCCTTTGATTTAATTTTGAAAATGTATCCTGTTACATTGGATATTAAAATCTTTTGCAACACCAGAGCCTATAGCTAGATGATGCATGATGCCAAACATTCATTTGTTTACGTGAGTATCTAGCAACCAGGGGACTGATCTTTAAATCAAACAGAATGGTTAACCTGATTCCTTGTGGGTTTAGCAGAGCCCAATCATTTAGCCAAGTGTCATTATATGTGTTTTTTTAGTTTTAGGTCTCAATTGTGGTGCAGTTCAGTTGATGGATGAGATAGCCTAAAGAAAAGTAAGAAAGAAAAAAAAAAGAACAATGTTCTTCCCATAGCCCAAAGTGACAGAGCAGATCAGCTCTCCTAAATTCCCTGTCCATACAGCCATTGTGATCAAGGTGATTGATGAAGAATCCTACCAGCTCTGAGCTGTTTAGGTGTCAAACTGATAGGAAAAAGCAGTGCTCACTGTGTTCCTGCAAACAGTTTGAGAGGTCAACGGCTAGCATATCTCTACAACTCGATGTGGGCTTCCGTCCTTCAGATACAAGCAAGTGCTTATCAATTTATGTTTGTTGTGAGAGTTTGTGTCATAGGTGGTCACCTTCAAAAAGCAAGTCACTGCATGTTCCATCTCCCATAACTACTTATTCAAGGTCTTTCGTTGAGCTCTGCTAATGAATATAGGTATGTTTGTGCAACTGAGAAATTATGATATCTTTTTTTCCTAAGCTTGCAAACACTTCTTACTGAGTGCATCTCGTGAATTATCCTACTCACAGTGGTAGGGAGCAAGCTTGCTTCCTTTCCACCACAGAGTCTTCCTTCCCAAGAGAATGTGTGTCTTCCAACAGCCTGGGTGGTCATAATTAGCCGCTCAGACATGAGTCTCCATGAAAATGGAAATGAAAGAGTAAAGGAAAAGAAAGATATATGGACTGTATTTGATTTACTTCTAGGCCTAATGTTAGTAGGCTCCAGGGATATCATAATATAGATGCCTGAAGAAAAGATTCTTATTTCTCTTAATACTGTAAAAACAGATTTTTCAGTGAATAATTAATTAGTTCAAACAGAAGATAGGTTAACGTTACCCAAAACCAAGTAGAGTGGTAAAAGTATGTATTTAGTGAATTTATTTTGTTTATTTTTTATTTTTAGCATAAAACAGTTTATTGTTGATCTTTAAAACATAAAATGTCAATAATTCCAGCTAATTGGAACAAATACGGTAGTGAGTTCTGCTTGTTGGCCTGTTTTTGTATTTAGTGAATTTACAATCATCTTTGGTAAATATTCAAACTCTAAAATATCACAAATTCCTGATCATTGACCTACAGATTCTTGGCAAGGGAGTTCTTTCCCTCTTGAAACAGATTTTTCTATTTTTCTATTGAAAATTGCTTGTCCCTTGGTTGTGCTGGAAGTAGCAGAAAAAAATAAAAACAATGTCATTACCAAGATCTGAGGCTGGGAAACTCTGGGCTTCATAAATTTGTTTTATTTGATCGAGATTAGGTAATAGATAATGTAAGTGGACACAGTTCACAAGAAATTATTTATTATTTAAAGAACTACTTAAAGAGGCACAGGCTCATCAAAGAAGATTTAGGGGAAAAGTGGAAACATAAATAGAACATGCAAATATACCAATAGTTCTAGCACCCAAATTACAGGCCACATCTTGCCAGCATGTTAGTGTTGCTATTTAGTCATTGAATATGCCAAGATTTTTTAAAATATAGTTCTGATAACTTTATATATACTTAAAAAAAATCTGATTATTTCATCTAACATGTACCAAGATGCTTCTACATTATAGTACAGTCTTCACAAATTGAATAACGATATATTCTCATAAGTGCTCTTGACAGACACTGTTCGTTGCTTACTGAATATCCTTTCCTCCACTGGATGCGTGGTAGCAAAGCCCCAGTTTGTTCAACTGATTATCCCTTTCTTACATGATTTAGGGAAGAGTGATGTTTTCCCTGAAATACCTTGGATTGAATATCAGTCAGTCATCATGATCTTATATCTTTGTCCGTTGATCAGCTCCAGGGTGCCATGTGACCCACTTCCGTCCAGTGAAATAGAAGGTGAGGTCTGTTTTGCTAGGAGCACTTCAAGGATTTCAAACCCTTAGGCTATTGGCCTGGTATTTATCAGATGCTAAATAAATAATTGTTGAATGAAAGGGTTTTTCATTCAAACTAAGAATTCACTGGAAGATCTTGCCCTTTCTAGACTTTGCTGTGTCTGGATGTAATGGCTTGAGCCATCTGGCGATATAGTGTGGGATGAAGTCAACCCACTAATGAGACAGACCCAAGAGATTACAAGGAGTAGAGCGCAAGCAATCCTTGCAGATCTGTGACTTCTGGGTTTCTTGAGATAATAAATATCCTTCTTGGATAAGCCAATTTGAATTAAGGTTTCTATCATTTACTGCTGAACATGTTATTTTATATCAGGATTTACCACATTTTTAGAGTAATACATTTAATTAAAAGAGTTTAACAGATCTTTATTTGGCCATCAACCATTACAGACTTAATAATAAAATCTCTTGCTAGATTTAATAAAGATGTGAATGCTGATTTTTAAGAGATTATACTAATGTGATACATATTTTATTAAATTCAATAGCATTTAGCAAATTATAGTAAAACATAATGATAGATATCACTGTACTACAAATATCACCAGTTGGTGAATTAAGGAAGTCGTTTTTTCTTTCTCTGCTGCTCCAGGATCACTTGGACTTCATAACAAGGGTCAGACTAAGCTCAGAAAGTGAAAGACTACAAGAGAATAATGGTGAAAGAAATGTGAGTTTGTGAAAAGAGTATGTTTCAGTATCAGTAACAAGAATTATCACGCATAGTTAAAACCAAAAATGTTAAGACTGGAAGTAAGCAACAAATGTGAGGGAAAGATTTTTTAAAGCAAATATTTATAACAGCAGTTAATTTTCACCCTGCAAAAAATTTTCACCCTGATTAAGTCTGGTTATAAGCATATATCATAACATCCAAGCATCTGCATTCAAAATTTTAGGATCAACAACTTCATATGATATGGTCGATGACATACATTATTTGACGAAGTTAGGCATTTGATTAATGATCTAAATGTTTAAAAAGAAAAAATTATAGTAAATTAGAAGTATATATTAGAAATAAGCAAGTTTGAAGTGTGTAGGTGGCTTAAGTTGGTTGAATGTCCGACTCTTGGTTTCATGGTCATGGTCTCAATAGTCATGAGATTGAGCCCCCCATTGGGCAGGCTTGGTACTCAGTGCTGAGTCTGCTGGGGATTCTCTCCCTTTGGCTCTCACCCCACTCACTCCCTCTTTCTCTTATAAATAAATAAATAAATAAATAAATAAATAAATAAATAAATAAGGCAGCCCCCGTGGCTCAGTGGTTTAGCGCCGCCTTCAGCCCAGGGCCTGACCCTGGAGATTCGGGATCAAGTCCCATGTCGGGCTCCCTGCATGGAGCCTGCTTCTCCCTCTGCCTGTGTCTCTCCCTCTCTCTCCCTCTCTGTGTCTCTCACGAATAAATTAATAAAATCCTTAAAATAAGTAAATAAGTAAATAAATAAATAAATAAATAATAAATAAATAAGCAATTTCTAGAAACACACAAGATTCTTCATGAGAATCACACTTTATTTTACGAGGAAAAATATGAAACCCTGTTTAGAAAGCCAATTCAATCTTTCAAAATACCATAGAAAAATTAGAACAAAATGAAATTCTAGGTGATGGTAACATCCCATCTTGTATGTAACTAAGCCAAATATAATGTGCTCTTTTTGGTAGAATTTCCTCTAATCATGTGACTCTGTTGAAGCCATACTTGCTTTATTACCATATCTAGAAAAAAACCACAAATCCAATTTCAGAAATGTTTCTAAGTAACATATATCTTAGGGGGAGATGCAGGAAGGTATTACACTGTACATCTGTTTGAATCAGCACAACCTGGGGCCACCTCTCTTTGGGTCCAGATTTACTTTGGTTCTTTTTGATCTTGTAGTTCCTACTCAAGCATTGTGTTTAACATGTGTTATGAACATAATGTGTTTAATTATCTGTCTCTCCCATTTGACTACATGGACATGAAAACAGGGTTTGTTCCTGTCTGGCACACCTCGCAGAATGAACGAACAATGTTAGTTGTTTGTTCAGAGGAAAATAAGTGTGTGTGTGTGTGTGTGTGTGTGTGTGTCCATAGTGGAAGAGGAGTTATGTAGAAATCACCCTGTTTCTATAGTTCCATAGAGCAAAACTAGATCTGGTGTGGATGTATCAGCAAAACAGGTTTCACATCATTACAAGAAAGATCTTTTTACAAACACAAGCTTGGCAATAATGGCTCAGGTTGCCTTAATATGTGATGAGCCTCTGGTAATGAAAATATAAGCAGAAACCACATGAGTATAACTTAGCGATATTATAGAATGAATTCTTGTCCTGGGTGGACAGTGAGATTGAACAAACCCTAAATTTCGTCTAACACTAAGAATCTAATCCTAGTAAGGTGTCAATTCTCAATAGAGTGGATAAGAAAAATTAACACTTACTAAGCACCTAGTATAGGCAGACATAGCCCTTGCCATTGAGGATACAGCCTTAATTAAGGAAGAAAAGTCCCTGTCCTCATGGAACTTAGAATCTATTGAAGTGGGGCCCCTGGTGGCTCAGTCAGTTAAGTGTCTGCCTTTGGTTCAGGTCCTGAGATCAAGTCCTGCATCAGCTCCCTGCTCAGCAAGGAGTTTGTTTCTCCCTCTCCCTCTACCCTTCCTCCTTGCTCATGCTTTCTCTCTCTCTTTCTCTCTTGCTCTCTCCCCGCCCCTCTCTCTCCAATAATTAAATCTGTCCAATAATTAAACAAAATATTAAAATAAAGGAAAGATCTACTGAAGGAGTTGCTTAATAAGTAAAAAAAAAAAAAAATTCCTGATAATTTAGTTTTAGATAGTGGTTAGTGCTATGAAGAAAAAAAAAAAAGCTAGGTTAACTTACAAGGAATGACTAGGGTCAGGGCCAGATAGCATTAGATGAGCCAGCAAACAAGAAAACATTTATGTCTCACACAATCTGTATTACATTTTAGTAGCTTTTCTATAAAAACAAATATCCAGGATATAGTTATTGCTGGCACTTCAAAAGTTAACACTGTCTCTGAAAACCCTGGTTTTCTATATTATGGGGATGCCACAGAGGGCAGACACACAGCATCATCTGGATAACTTACAACCATTTAGGAAAGACGACTATGTCATTAATGAAATAGTTAAATAGTAAAATAGGGTCGTGGATGGTAAATGAGAAGCATAGGGAGTAAATATCATAGGATATAATCAAAGGGAAAAATAATGTCAGGAGTGATTTGGAAAGATGTGGAAATTAAGAGGGCTCTAAAAATATATAATTTTACAGTAAAATCATCAGAAAACCAAATGTTCAAATTATGGTTAACATGATAATGGAATGTCTATTACAGGCACACATATTTGATCTGTTACAAATTTCTGACATGCTTCTGCATGTAAAATATATTATTGCAAGCTCAGGGCCCATTAATATGTGCAAATGTTCATGTAGCAGATGGCATCTCACTGTATAAACATTATCAATGCAGATATTAGCGGCTAAAACGTTATCTATTTCACGTACCTACTTCTACAACATGGACCCAGAGGATTGCTTAATTGTGAAGCTTTGTGATTTTTGATTCTCATCTCTTTCATTTTTTTGGTCCAAAGAAAAGAATCTCCAAAGACTTCACGCTTAACGTTGACTGTTTATTGTAATAATTTATCTTATTGTTTTCTCTCAAACATGGATAGCTGTGTATTGGAATTTTATGTTCTCTTTTAGGAGGAAATAACTGATATTGGGGGGGGAGGGAAAGTATCTTGCATTTATTTATTATTTATTTATTCATTTTAAAAAATCATTGAAATCCTACTATGTGCCAGCCAGTGAGAAATTAAAGGCCAGCAGAAATTGATATCATCCTTTTTCCTTGGACTTGGGCAACTAAGGAGAGAACTCATATTGTCGTAGGTAGCTAGGGTGTTAGGAGTGAAGATAGACTCCTCATTCTCATTTGAAGACCCTTCAGAAAGTATATTGGGGGGTGGTGCCTGGGTGGCTCAGTCGGTTGGGCCTCTCACTCTTAATTTCGGCTCAGGTCATCATCTCAGGGTCATGAGATGGAGCTTCAGGTCAGAAAGGGAGTCTGCTGGAGATTCTCTCCCTTTCCCTCTGCTCCTTTCTCCCCGACCCCCTTTCTCATTCTCTCTCTCTCTCAAACAAATAAATAAATATTTTTTAAAAATGTATTCTGGAAGGGAGACAGAACATGAAAGACTCCTAACTCTGGGAAACAAACTAGAGGTGGTAGAAGAGGAGGTGGGGTGGGTGTGGGGGTGACTGGGTGATGGGCACTGAGGGGGGCACTTGACGGGATGAGCACTGGGTGTTATTCTATATGTTGGAAAATTGAACACCAAAAAAAAATAAATTTATAAAAAAATATAAAAATGTATTCTGGAACAAAAATATATTAATTTTTATGAAAAATAAAATTCGGGTGTTTTTATGAGGAAAGTGAATACCAACATTTATCAATGGACATATTGCGTTGTTTTTATTCTAAAATGCTTTGAAATTAATTGGATTACTTATTCCCAACTCTCTGTTAAGAAGGAATTCCTATCTTCAGAACACTTGGAGAGAGAGTGTTGATACATAACATAATTGCTAACAGTAATTATTTAATATAGAATACAAAGAAATATTTCTAAAGGAAAAAAAAAGCACCCAGGTTTCTAGTATTTGATGAGCATTCCTAAAATGACCTGTGCTATAAGAACAGAGCAATGTTTTGTGTTGTTGGTAAAAATGTTTCTCACTTTTAAAAATTCTTTCAAGACGCTCTTCAATTTGTGGGAATTTCAACTTTTCACGAATAAATTAATAGAAAGGATTTTGTGCCTTTGATTGCAGGGTGTGGGGGGTCCTTCCTGTGTTCCTGAATACACCAAATATCTTCCTGAAAGTTCATCCAGCAAATTCACAATCGACTAGGAATTCAATCTCCTGCACTGTGCAAATGGCACAAATGAGGAAGGCCAGTGACCAACCTTGTATGACCATCTACCCTATAGGCTAATTTAATTTAAAGCCCTGGGGAAACTCGGAACAAGCACACACTGATCTCATGAGATTGTTGCTTCTTTGCCAGTACAGAAGGGCTTATGATATGCTACTGTGACAGGGATCTTTCCATGTATCAGCAATATTCCCTCTTCTGAGCATTCAACTGCCTCTTGGAAGAAGACATCAAAAAGGCAAAACAAAAACAATCAGTGTAGAACAAAACTTTGCTTTCGTACATTGAGCAAAATGGGGGTTTGAAGCAATTACCAGGATATGGTTTGAAAACCACTAACAATGTTCACACTGTTTGGTCAAATATTTTAAGGAATATAAATTACGCAAAAGCTTTCCTCTCCTGCTACCTCATTCCATTTTAAATAGGCAGAAGCAGATACCGAATGCTGCATTAATTCCTAGTTTGGGTTTTTGAAATGTAACAGTCAAAATAAAAGCTTTGTGTTATTCTGGTATGGTACTGTTTTTAAAAAATTATTTGAGGGACATAATAAAATGATGAGATGAAAGACCTTAAAAAATCTACTTTATGAAATATTAGTATTACTAATTTTATTTTTAAATTGTTATTGTAATTATTTTTGCATAATTGAGGAGAAATTAATTTCATACAGTAAAACATATTCCATTGTAGTGGGTGTTAGTTTTTTGTATCAACCTGGTGATTCTTTTGGACTATTTTAATTTAAAAAATGGTATTCTGGGCACAGAGGGTATTACTTATCAATAGCTTTGTCCTGTGAATAATCTTTTTAATGTGTACTAGGAACTAGGATTACCTTTCTATTGAAGGCTTAATATCCTTTTGTTATCACTCTTGATCTTTGTTTAAAATAACCAAATTTCTCTGTGAATTTTTAATGTTTCATTTGCTCACTGGGAAAATTTAGGAAGGTATCATTTTGATTCTAAAGATGCAAAGTTAACTTTCTATAAATCAATTTTACAAGTATTAAACTATTTCTAAATACATGATCATTATTGTTTTGGAAACAACTGCTGAACAATATTTGATCCTCTTGAAAAAAAATATCTTTAATACAAACAGTATTTAAGAAATATAAACATAAAACAGGAATTCCAGTAAAATCATTAGGAGGAGGTGAATTGACCTGTAAAATGTCTAAAAGAAAAAATAAAAGGATTTCTTTTCGTTTTTAATTTGCTTTTTTTGTCCTCTAACAGCCAGGAGGTGCTTTACAATAGCTTCCTTCTTTCCTGACGCTCCTCCTTCTTACCACCAGATGTCAGACTTTCACTGCAGATTTAAATTCCTTCATTGCATAGGACTCACCGTTATCTTTTTATTTGTAAATGTTCACTATTCCGAAATCATCTCTCTTTCAACTTCTGCACACGACTTAAAAACTTGTCTTTGAATATGAATTTGCAGATACTGATTATAGCTGTTTCAGGCAGTTTCTATGTAAGTATTCCTCTTCAATTCACTCTTGTGAGTTTTGTATTTATTTTGCAGTATCTACATTTATACATGCACATCAATGCTAGATCTCTTAGCCTTAAAATTAAAATGACATACATAAGTGCCAAAGCAATGAGATTCTGTTCTTGAAGCAAAATATAGAAAAATGGAAAACTAAATTTTAAGAATATCGAAATACAGTTTGTTTTTGATAAAACAATAACAACAACGGAGTGGGAAAATGCTATTTAAGTACTATGTTTTTTCACATAAAATGTAACTATTACAAAGGTGTTATTTTCTCACAAATATCAACATCTATGCCAAAATTCCTAATTTTCTCACTAGAGAAATAAGCATAATTTAGCATATCTAGCATTTTAACTGGCAAAAATTAAACATCAGAATACTATACTTTCTTTGTATGTTGTATATACAATGGCCAAATGACTAAAAGTTACTAAAATATGCATTTATCCTGTGGGCAAGTTATAAATTGTTGTGATATTGAAATGATCTAGTATAAAACTTCATTCCATGTTTTTTTTTTAAATCACATCTTTTCTCTATATAATGCCAGAAATGCTTAACTAGAAATATAGTATAAGAAACAAAATGTAAAAATAATCAAAACTTTGGTACTACAGTTTTTATATGTCATTTAGAATTTAAATTTAATTACTATCCGATATTATGGAATATAGAACCTAAATACTTTCAATAAGTGTGTAATTGGAACAGGATAATACAGAAAAAATATATTCTGTTTGGATCATTCAAAATGTTTTTTTTTTTAAGACACATAAATGCTATAGTAAGCATAAGCATTAAAGTATGTTAGTAAATTGTTAAGGACACATAAATATGCCACTATAGTTTGTTTCTGGGTTGCCATTTACAATGGTAAATTATAAAGTTACTACACAACTAGTTACAGCAAATTAACAAAAGACAGTTATCTGAAATGAAAGGAAAGAAAACGAAAAGAGACTGTCGGAATGTGTGCACAAGAGAATTATCTTATTTGAGCGGGATCTCCCTACCCTGCTGGGAAACACTGCTCTTGACAGGGTATCAAAAATAATGAAGTTAATGTTTCTCTCTGTCTTCAGTTCTGGTACAACTTTACATTCCATTGTTCTTGCCAGTCAAAGATACCATGTTCCAAGAACTGCAAAACTGACAATGGGTAGTCCTGATTTCTTTTATGATAATCTTTAGATTTTCTTTTTAATTTTTAAAGTTTGATACAAACGAAAATATAAAAGCCACTTGTTATTTTTCATTGTTTCTATAGCTATTTCTCAATCACAAACATACAGCCATTTCATGAAATATGCTCTTGGAATCCTCCCCTTTTTACCATAAACTAGGCATATTTATCATCAATTTTTTACCTTTAATGCTGCTACTAGATGCCCTTTTTTTTAAAGCCTCATTCAATCTGACCTCTTTTAATGAATATGCACATATTCCTTAGTAAGTGAATAAAACTTTGCTTTCACTTGATAGTAAGTACTTAATCCTCATTATTGAGACTATGCTGAAACCTTGAATACTTGTCAAAGATTCATTTTATAATCCTGAGGTTGGTTTGGCATTCAGTGATTTACGCAGAGGCTCTGCTTACAATAATTGATTCATTTCATACTTAAAACCCACTGATCTCATTACAATTATGGGAAGGCATTTTAGCTGTTGCAATTTAGATTTACATCAAAGAAAGAAAGAAAGGAAGACAGAATGAAAGAAGGAAAGTAGAAAAGAAGGAAGAAAGAATGAAAGGAAAAGAAGGAAAGAGAAAGGCACCCTCTACCCCCTTTGGATTTCTGCAACAAATGAAAGAATTAGGTCATATCATGTATCAAAATAAAAACCCGGTACTGACCTTTCTAGACTCAAAAGGTTGCCCTAGAAATATAAAATAATGAAACATACTTCATTTGAGCAATATTAGCATAGTTGAGAATGAAAATATTATCAACTTTATTATCTTCCTGCACTTATTTTTCCATTAGTAATTTTACAGGACTGAAGGAACTAAAACACAGTTTTCAACTGTCAATTCTAACATTTAAGTCAGTGTCTATGGAGAAGCTCTCAGTTCTAAGAACTCCAAATTATGAAATGTGGCATTTTAAAATGTACTTGCTGAATATTATGGACATGCTGGCTTCTCCTTAAAGGTGTATTCCATATTTCTTTATTTCGTATACTATTCTATAAAAAACAAATATATACTTAAAACCAATTGATCACATAATCTATGCATCAGAACACTGTCCATTTTTTGGAGGCCTCGATAAAAGAAAACAAGTAGGTCTTAAAGAACACATGGAGAGAGCTTCTTTTATATCCTAATGGTTTGAATATGTAAGAGGACAGAGACTAATTGGTGAAAGAAATATTGGTTATTAAAGGCAAACCGAAGTAGCATTTTTATTTCATAAATCACTTAAAGGCTATAAAGGGAAGAAGGGGAGTGTTGCACATCTCTTCCAGTTTTGTTCATTTCATTGAACTTTCGTTATTGTTGCAGAGATAAAAAACAATAATTATGGCTTATGAACATCGTAATTTTATCCACAGCAGAAAACATGTTTTATAAAATGAAAGGGATATTTTTACAAGAAGCATTCTCAAGCACTTAAGAAGAGCTACACAAAATAAATACAACAGAAATTAGGCTGAGTGTACTTAAAGTTTATTGCTTCTGAAACCTACTCTTTAAGCTAATATAATCGCTCCTGTGAATCACCACCACTAGCTTGGGAGGGCATTTCTCTGGTGGGGAAAAAAAGAAACTTTGAGTTTTCCTGTCAACTGTGAATATTCTTGATTTGGCTGATGGGAGTCTTGATCTCCCAATCCTAATATCTTCAAGTGCAGGGAAATCTAATTCATTAACTTTTCCAAACGTTTTAAAAGTTTCTTTTCATCAGGGACCATTTTGACCTTCTTTATCCACACCACTCTAGAGATCAGAAATACAAATGATAATAATTGATACCCATTAGTTAGTAGCTCAGAAGCCCACTCTCTATGACTGTACACTCTAAAGGCAAATTATCCTTGTACAAAACTATGCATATTTTAAATGAACTGTTATACACATGATACCATGATGACAAGTACTCCGGGATCAGTATAATATCATTTACAAATTTTTTGATCTTAAAAATGTGAGACAAAATATTTTCTAAAATTTTGTCGGTAGCAAGATGTTTTTTTTTAATTACCTTCAGAGAATTTACTTGTCTCTCTCCTCTCATTCATATATTTAAGTCAGATATTAAAAATAAAGCTGTCTTAATAAATGACCAATTTTCAGTACAAATCATAATTGTACTTTAACTTACTTCAGAATTCTAGAGTACTGAGTCTTGTTTAAACCTGTACTTGCATTAGCAAAAATGTATTACATATATGCTTTTTCCCCAAACAACCCCTTAATAATTAGTTATATGCTGATTAATATTAGTTATATACTAATGAATTAGTATATAAGTATATTAAATAATTAGTATATAAGTATAAAATGCATTCTAAAGAATTCAATAGGCAGTATCAGATACATTTATCAAGAATTTTTAGTCATTAACCAAAGCTATTTTAAATGATTATTTCATTTTCAATATTAAATAAAAAGGTCTAATTAATTTGTTACAAAATAATCATGTTATAAGGCAAATGATGTAATACATAGTATTAGCAAAAACAAAAGAGGTTTTTGTGGTTCATATTTAGAATATATTGGAATTTTGGGAAGACAGTAAACAATTTAAAGATTTTTAAAGATTAAGACAAATGAAGACTATATTTCAAGGTTACCTATGCTTTTGAGCATTATTGAATTTTCTAGACTTCAAATTTACATTTATATGTTTTTGGTTTCATAAAGCTATATATATTCTATCCACCAAAGGGGAGGGATATATACACTGGAATTTTTTGAACCTTTAAAACAGAAATATCAATATAAATCATTACTTTCTTTAGCTGACTATAAATGACTTCATTATGGAGCAAAAAAATAATAAACTTCAACACTTTAAGCTTTTAAAATAAAAAATTTAGAATTATCTGGAAGATCAATTTTGAAGGACAATATTAGTAAGAATAAGTATAAAAATCTATTATTTTAGGACTGAATCCATTAAGAGGTGACTATTATGATGAGATAAATATTCTTAAAAATGTCTAATTTTCTATTAGCCTTGGCTGTCCCTTTTATCTCATATTTTCAAATTTTATATACTCTAATATATCACGTTTTGCTGGAATTATAAAACACACAACATTATCCTTAAACAAACATATAATGTACTAGTCAAGCAAACATTTCAAACTGCACCAAGACTTAAAATGTCTCTGGAAAAAAAAAATAGAGAAAATGTAAAGATAAATCTTGACAGATTTGCATTACAACAAGCTTTATGTTAACTAAAAAATGTATCCATCGCACACTTTTATTTTTAATATCTTGTTGAAATGGAAGACATCTATACATGGACTTTTGTTACTCTTGTAGAGAGGATTTCTCCCTTTTCAAAATCACTAATATCCTGAAATCACTCTCCCTTCACTTCTATAATTACAACCATTAATAAACATTTGTCTGGCAACAGATATCACCAAGCACCGCCTAAAGTAAACCTGTACTTTACAAATTCTGGATTATGTTCTCAATTTGCACTACATTTCCTCTTTCCACTTGATTCTATTTTTCCTGCTTCCCTGGTTTATTTTCTTAATCCCATCTTCCCAGACACATCCAAAGAACCGCGCTGGTTATGATTACAAACACTGGGTACAGAAACATTTCCTGTGGCCAGTTTAGAAGAGTTATCTGTCGACTTCCCACAAACCAAACGTTAAACCCCCTGAAAGACCACTCCCAAATCTCCTTCTGTGGATGGACACATTAACTTTAATTTAAAAGTTGGGGTTTCTCCCGGAGCTTGGCTTTGCGGTTGGGGGTCTTCAAAAATCTCTTTGCCTTGGGAACAGTTGTGTTCTGCTGTTTTCTGTTTCACTCCGCATCATAATGCCAAGGAAGGAGGGCAGTGAATATGCCCCATAACCTGAAGTCCAAATAATGCTTTGTGTTCTGATGCCTATATCCTGGCCAGAGTTTTAGAGGAAAAATAATATGCAGATAGTAACCCCTAAAGATGGTTTTAAAATTTTTTTTTCTCATTTGCATAGCAAGATTTAATTTCCATCCCTTAAATATGACGAATTGCTGAGATTTTCTCCAGTTAATGCTTTTAACAGCTCCCAATAAACTTCATTAATCAGGCAAGCTCGAGGCCCAATGTGTAGCCTGGAAGCAGCTAATTTGCTTGATGAGACCCCGACTTTAGTGAATAAACAGGTGGATAATCTGAGGGCTTTATGGCCTTAATTACAGTCTAATCAGTTCAGCGGTTGGCGGGCAAAAAGGAAAGAACAGGAGGGGGGGGGGGGTAGCTCAAAGCCACTTTTCCTAAACTAGGGGATGTGCACCCTTTGCTAGAAGCCTGGCTGGCTGCCTCCGTGCTGCCCCGGCCCGCCTGCTCTGCTCTTCGCCCCACTCCCGCCTTCCCCTCCCCGGCCCCCTGCCTCCCCCTGCAGCGCGTCCCCTCCTGCTCGCCGCCGTCTCCGCGTTCTCCCTGCAAGCAGCCCCCTCCCCGGCCCCGCGCGGCCCGTCTCTCCTTCTCCTCGGGCGCCGGGGGTCACCGGGCGCCCCCCCCGCCCCGCCCCGCCCCCTCCGAGCATCCTCCCTGTCACCCGTGGGCCGCCTGACAAATCACTTCAAGGGCAGCCGAACTTTGAAGGACAAGACAAAGCTTCAGCATCTGGTCGGATCCCCAGATGTCCGTCCTTCCGCGCTCGGCTCCCCGCGCCCCGCGCGCCCCCGCCGCCGAGGGGGGCGCCCACCGAGGAGTGGCTCGGCGTCTCCTTTCCGCCTTTTGTCTCCGCGGCCTCCCTTCCTGGCCGAGGAGTGGGGGGCAGGCGAGGTTTCTTTGAACCTCGTGATTTATGTGTGACCGTGCGATCGAAGGCAGGCTCCCGGGCCGTGGGGCGCGGAGCGGGGACCCCGGGGCGCGCGGAGGTGGCGGGCGCTGCGCGGCGACGGGGTGCGCGGGACAGCGCGGCCCCCTCCAGGAGCGGGTCCCAGGCGCCCCCGCCTTCCCGGGCCCCCCGCCGGGGGTGGAGGGGAGCCCCCCAAAGACGCGGGCAGGGGCGCGCGGCTGCACCACCGACCCCGGCCCCCAGCACCTGCAAGGCCGGGCAGCCGGGGAGCCCGCAGACCACCTGCGCTGCGGAGCTGGGGCGGCGTGCAAGGTGCAGGGTGCAAGGGGTGCAGAGTGCAGGGGTGCAGAATGCAGGGGTGCAGGGTGTAAGGGCTGCAGCGGTGCAGGGGTGCAGAGTACAGGGGTGCAAGGTGTAAGGGGTGCAGAGTGCAAGGGTGCAGGGTGTAAGGGGTGCAGGGTGCAAGGGGTGCAAGGTGTAAGTGCTGCAGGGTGTAAGGGCTGCAGGGGTGCAGAGTGCAGGGGTGCATGAGTGCAGGGGTGCAGAGGTGCAGGGGACACCCCCCTCCCCGGGTCGGGGGCGGGCGGGAGCTGCGGCCTCCGGGCGGCGGGGATGGGGGGACCCTCACCCGGAGCGCCGGGACCGTCCGGGGCTCGCCCCCGGGCCCCCTGCCGGGGACTGTGCGCGAGCGGCGGGGGAGGAGCGAGCAGCCCGCCTTGCCCCCGCTTGGGGCCCGCCAGACCTCCCGTCCCCCCTCCCCCTCCCCCGCCAGGGGCGCGCACATCTGGCCGCAGCAGCCGTGGGGCGAATCGCGTCGGGGCCCGGAGCGCCCCGCGCGGTACTCGGTGCCGCCCCCGCCTCCACCCGCTGGGCTGCGAGCGGCCCGGGAACCCCGGAGCGAGTCACTGGCCCCGCCGCCCCTTTCCTAATCAGCGGCCTCCGTGTGTCCCCGCCATGCAACTTTGCTCCCTCCGGCTGCGTCCACCAAGACGGGCGGCGCCGCGAAGAGGGTTCCCCGGCCTGGAGACAATGAGCCGGACGGGACGGGGGAGCCCGCGCCCCGGGAGCCGCGAGCCCTGCAGCGGTCCCCGCTTTTCCCTGGGATCCTGTTCGCCCGCATTTGGGGGAAGGCAGGAGGCAAGGATGCCACTAGGAAACGACAAGCCCCGGGCAGTCTTCCCTCGGCCACAAGACGTCTTACAAGCGTCAGCGCGGGGCGAGGTCCTGCGCTGCAGAGAAAGGCCCTTGGGACGCACGTGTACCCTCCAACAGGGGAAACTGAGTCCACGCATCCAGATTTGGCGTCTTTATTGTTCTGATTTTCCCTCCTGCCCTATGGTGGGGAGAGTTTTCCCTTAGTGGGGTGGCCTTTTTTTTTTTTAACTTTTTGGTTATTCCCTGCCCTCCAACATCCTTTAACAGGTGCGCTTATTATCTGCAACAAAAGTGTTCATTTAGTCCTTTGGAGAAACCCAAACTCGAATTACGTGAACAATGGACCCAATACATTATCAGTATTTTCTATTTGCGTGATAGAAAATATGCCTGGTGCTACGCAGATGGATCAACTGAAATATTGAATGTTGTAAAATAGGCACTTGAAAATATATTTCCACCACATGTACGTTTTCAATAAATGGCTGGAGTTAGCAGAAATGTATCCAAACTGTACGTACTGTAATTTCAAATTCTTAACGTTACGGCACCTACTCAAACCGTTTAAATAACAAGATTATGACATTAAATCAGTTTTCCAAAATAAAAAATAAAACTGCAGAAGAGCTTGAAAAGTGAAAAAAAAATTTTTTTTCTCTGCTATCCTAAATTAGGTTATATTATACAGTCTTTTTGGACAATAGGTGAGCCTTGACCTTTTGTTCTTTCTCTTTTATGTGATCGTAAGGGAACAAACGTCTGTTTTGCGACTGGGTGAGTAAGACATCTCCCAAAGAATGGCCATGGTCAGCATCCTCTACTTATCTAAACTAAATTACAGCTTAATAATATTGCATCGTGTGCTGCACCGGTGCTCTCGCACACCTGAGCGGACCGGGCCATTGTGCTGCCTAATTTCTCTTTTGTGTTATGTCTTCATCATCAAAATGCATTATTATTTCTTTTTCAAAATACAATGGGAATCCCTCCTTCCCCGCCCCCAAGTTCTGAAAATTCTCAAACCGGCCCTGGAGAAATACAAATGCACAAAGCGACAGGCGAAGCCGGCCCTGTGTTCAGCACTCAATCATTTCCTGTCACAGGTGCAACCACTATGCATTATCCTGCCATGATTGATAGAGTGGGTTTGTGCAGACTGGGGGAGCTGGGGAGGCTCAGATGGGGTCCTGTCATTTGGGCTCCATTTCATGCTACCTGTAGGGAAAAGGAAATTCTTTGCAGGGATTGGCTGTTTAGTGAGTTTTAAATTTTAGTTCTTCGTATATACTAGAAAGGTCATATTTTCTAAAAGTCAAATATAGGCTTAAGCTTTATCTTAGCATAAACTTTATGCTGGGGGAAGAAACAAAGCAAAACCCCGAATTGTAACACAATGCATTTCGTTTTATTTAAATTGACACATTATAGAAGTACAGCTACAACCTAATTTCCCATGATTGTGTTAAAGTGTATAAAGCTATTTCTCCAAATCTTAGTCTTTACACACAAAAAAGCCCCAAACAGGTTTGATTTATACCCCCAATGGCTTAAGTATACAACAACCTAATATTGAGATTGATGTCTATATAATAAGGTTTAAAAATGTACTTAGATCATGTGAATCACTTTACTAGACAATGAATTATGTTATCATATGCCCTTCAATAATATGCCAAATATTGGAGAATATCACAGATAAAGCAGAAATTTTCATCATTATAGGTCGTAGCTGTATTTCATTTTAACTGGGGACCAGATTTTTTAGTTTGCTTTTGCTATGATCAGTCAAGATCTTAACTAATTAATGTAAGATCAAAGTTGACAACCATCTCACCAGTGTTATGTAAAACTGTAAAATCCTCTAGGTCCTTCATTTCTTTTTGAAATGGCTAAAGGCAAAATGATTTGCATAAGGAGGTCTCAGATTTTAAAATGTAAAACTTCTTTCATTGGGATTATTAAGTGGTTTTCAATGATGTCCACAGATGTTCGTGCACCTACTGCAATGCTTTAATATTTTTCCTTGTGATTTTTATGCAGCTTGATATATTGATTAAAATGATAACACAGGAGTGGAGAATGAAATGGCCTTTAAAATGTTCACGTTTCTGGACACCAGAATATTATCAACACATCTGAATTTCAAAATGATAGCAAACAATATTAAATTTCTCCTAAAAATTTGCCAACTAAATTATGTTCTCAAGCATCAATTTATCCTTAGTGTATTTTTCTTAGCCGGCAAATTATAAGTATATATATATATATATACTTTAGCAGATAAATTTCTTTCTAGAAAAGAGGCCTGCACCTATAAAGAATTTTTGTTTTTGTATTTTCCTTATTATATATAGCAACAATCTGGCATAATACAGCAGTTTAAAAATCTGATGGCCCAAATATCAGTCATTTGGGGTAAATGTTTATGTAACAACATTTATGAAGCTATATTGATAAAAGGTAATTTATATTGCCATTTTCTTATTTTTGTAAAAATTGGAATGAAAAGAGGCATAAAAAAAGAAAAGAGGCATAAAGTCTTAAATGTTTTCTAGTAAGATTTCAATGACTAGAAAGTTAATGGACATTATTTAAATAAGCATAATGCTGAGTAAATGTGTAGATTGCTATATATATATGGATATAATGTATGTAACTACAAACATTGTCAACTACTGTCTTTTTAAAAAAATTGTACATTAGTTTCATTTGGAGAAATGCTAAAAAACAGCAACCCTTGCCATCCACTGCCCCAAGGATTTTAAGTATTATTTGGAGGACCTTTAATATTATACCTATGAGGATGTCCATTTTAACATGCTAAAATATAAAGAAGTAACTTTAAAATGCATATAATTTCTTTTTTTTTTTTTTTTTGTAATTAACACTAGGCTGTACTGGATTCATAGTTAACTCTATTGTTTTATGTTAACCATCGTGCAAGACCAGTAGTTATAAAGTGCTCATGATGCAGAATGTGCCTTTAGTAGGTCATTTATTATTTTAAAATGAAAAATGTTCTCTTCCTTATATTACAGTATCACTATGTTAAGGTTCTTATTCAAGAAGAAATAACTTGTGTGTATACCTAGAGAGAAACATGCTGTTTTCTCAAATACCGGTGAGTTTCAGTTCACTGTTCAAACCAGTTCATGTTTTGAAATCCATTTATGACTTACAAATAAAATGGATACAGATTGAAAAATGGTTATAATTAAGTGAAACAGCAACTTTGTGAGAAAATGAAGGAAATTTTGGCATTGGACGTGAATATGGGTCTGTCTTTTTCACACTGGGTTTCTGACAATCTTATTTAAGTAGAGACATAGACCCGAAAATTGAGAAGCCAAAATGAGATACCACACAGTGGACAAATGAACCTCTTTCTGACTTTATAAATATATGATATGCTCAAAAGCAGACTCGAAGCTGCTGCTGTGGCCACTAGGTGAGTCAGCCAAAGAGCCGGAAGCTGTAGCAGGGGAACATTTTCATCGTCCTCCCTGCAGGTTGTGGTGAAGACCACCTCAAGGAAGAGAAGTGGAGAGTTTTCTTCTGAATAACAGGAGGTATTGCTCAATGAATCAAAGTGTCTATACATTTCTGGTTTTCTCTGAAAACACACACACACGCACACACACACACACGCGCACATACTGGCATTCTTTAAAGAATAATACCGTTATGCCACTCTGGTGGGAGTAAAGGAAGAAAACAAGTCATATAAAGATCTGGAGCTTAAAAATTGATTTTGATTGGCTTGAATAATGTAGTTCCATTTTTTCTTTCAGTGTCTGCTTGCCTGTGGGATGCAGAACGTGGTTATCAGGTTCAGTTCCCCTGCAGCACCTTTTCGTTGCAAGCTGGGACAATGCCTTTAAAAATAAATCTTGAAGCTAGTTGAGTAAGCTAAGGAAACCGTACCACAACCGAGCTCTCTGTTGCAAAGCCACAGTTCTTGCTTTTCTACATACCTTTTACTCCCAGGTGATCTTTTTTTTTTTCTCTCCCAGGTGATCTTAATGCGGCTACTTTTTGTTTCGTATCTTAGAGCTCCTGGTTCTTCACTATGCGGTACTGTGCGCATAGCGTGCTCATGTAAATTTATGAAGACTGGCAAAAGGATGTGTTAGTACTTGTGTTAACATACCTAGGAATATTTCTCAAGTGCAATATAATTAGTAATATAGAGAAGTACAAAACAGATAGGGCTCAAGTGCCTGTCTGAGAAAAAGACAAATACTAACATGTAACCAGGTCAGGGTATAGGTGTCCATTCCGCTCAATGCATAAACTCAGAGTGTTAGTCCTACTATTTTCTTTCCAGCTAAAGAGTAATTCAGAAAAATCACCAGAGCTGCAATTCTAAATTGTGTAGAGAAATGGAATAAAGTGAAAGGCACCTAGGTGGGAATGTGATTTTTCAGTTGTATCATTGTATCATCTACTTGCCTTAGATGGCAGAAAAATTGAAAACATGTAAACTTGCAACTGTTCTGAGGGCATCCTGGCACAGTGGGATTCAGCACGGTGCTACACAAAGTGTGAGTCTGCAGTACGAGCATCACCTCACGTCCCACCAGCTGGAGCCCCCAAACCAGATTCTTCAACGGGGAGCACAGGTATCTCTATTTTAACAAGCGCACCGATAACTCACATGTACAATGAAGTTTGAGAACCCTACCTCCAAGTGTCACAAGCTGTTTCGGTCTTTCTCAGAAATGTATCCCCCCCCAATATTTATACTTTAAACTTCTATATCAGAAGGTATTTCTTTTTTTTTTTTTTTCAGAAGGTATTTCTTATATAAGAAGTGAGACTGGGGCACCTGAGTGGCTCAGCCGGTTAAGCGTCTGCCTTTGGCTCAGGTCATGATCCCAGGGTCCTGAAATCGAGCCCCGCATCGGGCTCCTTGTTCAGTGGGGAGCTTGCTTCTCCTTCTCCTCTCTGCTCATGTTCTCTCTTGTTCTCTCTGTCTCGCTCTCTCCAATAAAATTAAAAAAAAAAAAAGAAGTGAGACTGATTAGAAAGGCTTAGAAATTGGGAACCCCTGTCTAAATTAGGTTCATGGACTATTATAATGTGCTCAAGTTGAAGTCTTTAGAAGCGAGTTAATGTACGAACTTTCTTATATGCATAATGTATAAACTTTCCTATATTTTACTAGCATGAAGCACAAATGTGTAGAGTAGTCCTATCTAAATGCAGTAGTTGTTCGGGTGTTCTCTTTTTGATGACTGTCTGTGTAGCCCTAAAGTCTCTGACTGGCCAGCCATAGTTTGTGAAGGTCTTTTACCAGCCTGTTTCTCTTGTGTAGATCACCTCTCACCCTGGATCACAAAGGAGGTAGGAGAGAGGCGGGAACAGTGGAGAAATAAAATAGTCTGAGTGGTGATAGTTGCTTGGCAAAAAGAACAAGTGGCATTTTGGGGAAATACTTTAGCTATTGAGTCAAGATTGAAATGCCCATAAGAGAGTAGGCAACGTAACTTAGCTTTGGTCAATATGTGTATGTTGACCAGAAGTATGGTGAGAATCTGCTTGGAGAGCCCTTAATCACTTTTTTTTTTTTTTTTTTTTTTGCCTATAAATCTCCTTCTTGATACTGGAGATGACAGTAACTTCTGTACTGCAGTCCAGTGGAGCTGGCAAGCTGTAAAGCATGAGGTACCACCACCTGAAGAGATGATGAGTTTGTCGTTCAGGAATTAAACCGTGAGTGTGTGTTAAGCGTCTGTTCTACACCAGCACAGTGCAAGGTGTCGGGAAGAGACAAGAAGGCCCAAAGGGGTCTGTGGTACCCTCGAGAATCTTTCGCTTTGTTGAAGAGAGGATAGTTGCTTATTCAAAGAACAGGAAAGCCAAAACAAGCAGGGTTCTGTTGATCCTAAATGCAAACTGAGTTCAAGGAAGATGGTGTTCGGTTGCAAGTAACAGAATCCTTGAGAAACTGATGGAAGCCCACAGGAGAATGCTCAGCTGCATAGCCTTTGGGCTGGCCTCAGAAAGGCCTGAGGATCTCAGTGATCACCAAATGTCCTGCTTCTCTACCTTACCTCCAGCAATGTCAGCTTTATCCTAAGCCTAACTTGCTCGCAGCCCCAGGGTGTTTTCCAGAAGCCCTTCTTCCTACATGTCTGTGTGTGGGAAAAGAGTACATCTTTGTCCCAGCACTTTAGCAAAACCTTAGTTTCTGTCTGCCTGCCCCTGCCTGACTAAATAATGTTAATTATTTATTCACGAGAGACACAGAAAGAGACAGAGACACAGGCAGAGGGAGAAGCAGGCTCCATGCGGGGAGCCTGATGTGGGACTCAATCCCAGGACCCTGGGATCACACCCCGAGCCAGATGCTCAACCGCTGAGCCACCCGGGCGTCCCCAGATCCCACTTTTAGAGCTGAGGACGGAGCCCTGCCAGACAAGCCTTGCCAAACAGCATGTGGGACTTAGGATGGAGGGAAAGAAAGATGAGGATGCAGACAACAGATGTCTACTATAACAGGTGACTAAGGCTGGAGTCATCGAGGAATAAATACTTCTTATAAGAGCTGGCCCCGGGCCGGCTCTGGAAAGGCTGGTAAGTGGAGAGAAAGGAGAAAATAGTCCAAGCAGGGGGAAAGGCAAGGCAAGCAGGAGGTTAAGAACAAGCATGGACAATGGGAACAACGAAGCATCCCTGACTGCACCAAGCCTTCGTGTTGGAGAGTGCAGGAATGAAGTTTGGTGTTTGGGGTTAGCTGGTGCAGGAGAGAGCAGTTTAGATTTAATGAGATCAGCAACAGGGAGCTCCAGATTGACTGAGTTGAGCGAGTCACAGGGTAAAAATATTCACTGATGGTATTTTGTTCTTTCTGAAACAAATTTCACATACCACATACCCATTTTTTGGAGCAGTTATGTGTGAGCTGCTGGATATGCAAAGATGAAAAGCACAGATCCCGAGCTCAGAGGAGTTCCCAGCATGATGCTCCGGGTCCGTGTGACACCCTCGCAAAGGACCTCAGCATCATTTTACCCCACCGCTGCATTTAGTAGCCATAGAAAAATACGATCCAATAGGATTTTATCTTTTCTCTTTGAAGATTCCTATTTCCCGAAGCTTCGGAGCTTTAGGAAATCCACATGCAGATTTAAAGGCCTTGCTTGATCTTCTGTTTGGCCACAGGTAAAATGCACCCTCATGAGCTTTGGGTGTGAGGAAGGAAATGAGAGGCCTAAGGGGTGTGTGTGTGTGTGTGTGTGTGATGGGGGGCAGGTTATTTGGGGGAAAAAATCATCAACCCAAAGTGGAAAGAAATGCCCTACCAGGGAAGGTGCAGGGCCGAGAGAGCGGCCCTGGCGTGTCCCAGTGGGCAGGGCGGCCAGGCCGCACGTCCAGCAGGGACAGGTGTCAGGCGGTGCGGTGGCAGTGACGGCCGGTGAGTGATTGCACCATCAGCTTCCTGCCGCGATCCATCATGCGGCCCCAGCCGGTGAGGAATCACAGCCTCAGCCAGGTGCTGAGCCCAGCAACATATCATTAAACAAGGTTACCACCGGCAGATTTGTTCCCATGATCAATCTGGTCAATAACCGTTCCACCTCACTGTACCCCCCCACCCCTACCCCCCACCTTAAAACATAAACAAGTATTATGAAAGCACTTGCAGAACAATGTATAGCTTTCTGAAGTCTTCATTTCTCCGGTGGCATTCCGCAAGCTTCTTTAAAAACCCTTATAAATCATGAAAAATAACCTTTACTACAGTATATATCCTCAGGCAAGTGCTCTACCCTAATTCCATATTTTATTACCTGATACTGACTGATTTTTTTTTTCTCCAATTGATTACTGAATAGCATTGGGACAATTTCTTTTTTTATTTCCCCTTAAGTCTGCATAGCTCACTAGTTTCTTCCCTTAGGAGGTCCCAAATGAGATAGAAGTAAAACACTTACTGCTTTTAGTGTTCGGCTTTAATTCTCCTGTTTTGCATTTAACCCTTCGCACACCCAGGCAGAGTACTCGGTGGTCCTGCACACTCGCCTTCCAGAAAAAGATCTTGACTTTGCTACTGTGTGATTGAGGCTGGTAAATGTTAGAAGTGTTAGAATTTAGGAAATTGAACAGCAATCTCAGGGGAAGAACTTGTTCCATTTTCTGAGCTGCTGAGTTTGAAACAGAAGATCCTAGTACATATGGGAACTTTGAAAAAATGAGAAAAAAATGTCCACAAATATGAGTGGTTATTCCAAAAAAGAAAATTTATGTTCCAAATTTATGTTCCTTTCTGGCTTGTGTCCCTGGGATTCTCTCAGACATTATGGTTGTAAGTTTATACCCATCAAATTAAAAAATATATATATTTTTAAAATATATATATAATATATATGTTTGTGTGATTAGACACATTGGTGATCTCTGCCTTGCTAAAAACTGTGAGAGTCTCATTGTTTAACATACAATTAATTGATAAACTGTGGAGAAAATTACAAATCCGAACTCCATCTAAATTCCAAAATTTTCATTACTGTGAAAATAAAGTGTGTTCTCACTTCCACCTTTGGGCAGGGCCCCCTTGTGTCCGTCCAGGAAAATAGGACAGATTTCCTTCTTAAATCCTTCCAGAAATCTTGAGTAATCACATTAAGTAGAATAACCCATATAGAAACTTCAGTTGCCTAATCTCTTTTTCTTTATGCTTTTATTCAAATCCATTTCCTTCTTTATCTTCTTAGTGGAGATGGATTGCAGGTGGGAGTTTATCTCTTCATAGAACACCGTGTAAGTTAAATGGTTTGGTTTATCTGAGGTTAAGCATTCGTGGAGAGAAGATAATTCCTCTAGAAGTTCATGGTACAAAACATCCTGCTGGCTTGAGAAATCTGAGAATTCTTGCCAAGTAAAAATTTCGACATTTACTGAAAGTTGAACTCATTGCTTAGGCTTCAAAAATACATTAATTGTTTCTGCTTTTAAAGTATGATACACTTCCTGAATACCAATGGAATTCACTCTTGCCATTATTGTTTAAAAATGTTTATTCTTTTAACCATTTGTGAATATTCTTCAGTGGTTCTTGCCAGTGAAGTCAGTTTTAAGAACACTTAACGTGTACTGATTACCAGTAAGAAACTGATTGCCTACTGGGGTAGATTAAAAGCATGCATTGTTCATTCAGAAGAGGTGTGTTAGTCTATTCTATTCTGTCTAATAGGAGTTCCAAATTCTCCTCAGGAACATCATTTCATATATCAAGGCTGATGGCATGATAAAAGTGTTATAGATTAGTGGTTCTTAATTCATTTATAGGAGAAAAATAGAAGAGATTTGTAGTAGGCCCAGGGCATATCTGCAATTCAACAAATATTTATTGAATGCCCATTGTGTATAAGGCACTGTGTTTCAGTTTTTTCTTATAATAATTCCATGGTTACAGATTACATTGCTATGTTCTGAAGATACTAAATCTGAGTCATGCAGTGGAGACTTAATTTGGTTAAAACCTGGATGACTTATAGTCTAGACACAATATTCATGGCAGCTTGGTAATGGGCTTAGGTGGCTCTTATAGCACAATAATGCAAAAAATTGAAGGAAGCTATTGCTTCCATAATACACTATAATTTGACTTAGGCTCTGTATAGATACAGTCATCAATAACTCAGTAAAAACAATTTCACATCTAAGCATCAGCTCTAACGACAAAAATGCCTAGACTCTTGAAGGGAAGGTGATGGAAACACAAAGCCTTCTTTCCAGTATCCATTTTCTTCCTTTTGCTATTGATTTAACTAATGACTTAAACCCTAATTTAGAGGGGCATAAATGAAAAAATATATATATATAAATGAAAGTATATTATAGGTGGCTTTAAAGAGTAATTTCACAGCATTTCTTATATTGTTCATAAAATTATTTGCAAGCATTAGTAAATATCCCAATACTGTTTCAATAATAGCATTTCATTTTTAATTTAATAAAATTTTTCTTTTAATCGTACTATGCCGGAGACATCTTTCTCTATTTCAGGAGGTTGTAAACATTCCTGCATGTGCATATGCACATATGTGTGCACATGTGTGTGTCATTTTTTGTTTTTTTTTTTTTTAAGTCCTCATTGTAAGCTTCAGTTGTGTGCCTCTTGGAAGTTCGATAATCTTCAAAAACCCTTCAACTCCATCTTACATAAATTTAATTCTCAGTGGAAAAACTGTAGAAGAGTCAATTAAATGCTTTAGAAATTGTCACGGCCTTTGCCACTCATTCCACATTGAATTCTTAATTCTGAAGTTTTTCCGAAGAAATACTACTTAGGGAAGGCAAGATTTTTGTTTTGGTTTGTGTGGTTTTCAGTTTCCTTCAGGGCTAGAAATGAGCCTACTGAGGCATTTCAGGTGAGTAACTCAGTGTTACAAAGGACAGTATTTTCTGTTTTTTTTGGTTGATGCTAATAAAGAGGTAAACCTAGTTATTTCTGAAGGACTTTGTCTTGGCTTTTCCATTTTGTCTCTTTCACTTCTGGCCACCATAGCTTGGATTCTCCTTTCTAGTTTCTACCTAGTAAAGCACAATTACAAGTAATCAGCACACAGAGGCCTCGGCCCCTCCCATAGTACTTACTGGAGGCTTCCTAATATGTGTTATGCCAGGAGTAGAGTCCTTCAAATGGTAACAATGTTAAAATTGTTAAAATTATGGGGTCAGATATGATACCTCTACTTCTGCAATATCAGGCAGCTGTGTGGAGTTTTGTTATCATTTCTGGATAGAGCTGTGTGCACCATGACAAAACAAGACTAATTGAGAGTTTCTGTGTGTCCAATCAGCCATGATGCATTAAGAAGGCTAAACAGGAACAGCAGGAACCTGTAAGTTCAGGCTCTTGCAATTCATCTCACTAGAGTAGACAAGTTGCAGGAAATCAGATCTACTAAAACACCAAATAAATACACTTGGTTTTGCCATGTTCTTGATGTTTTACTTTCTTGCTTGCTTCATTCAACAAACACAAGGAGGGTTGTCTGCAGGCTCTGTGATGACAAGGGATTTAAAAACACAGCCCCAGAAGCTCAGGGTCTCAAGTCATAACGTGAGAAGTAGCAAGATCATGCCAAGATTACATGATAAATGCAGCCTCATGGGTACACACAGGGTGCTCTGAGGGTCAGAGGCAGGGAGCTATACTTTTAACACCATATCAGGAAGAAGTTAATACTTTAGGAGACTCCCATCCAGAGAAGGAGGTGAAAGAAGCAGCATGAGAAGAGGCATAGATGTGGAAAAATTCAGCCTCTGTCCACAACATCAGAGGTGTACATTAAGGCAGGTATAGATTGCCTGCAAAGTGCAGGTTGAGAGATGAGTCTGCATCAATGGGCAGGCCCCACCTCCTAAAGAGATGTGCTGAGAAATCTAGACATACTGCTGAAACAGAGAAGAGTAACTCAGCAGCAGCCTTGAAGAGGATTCCTTTTTTTTCTGTGGAAGACTTCAACTTACGGGATCCCTGGGTGGCGCAGCGGTTTGGCACCTGCCTTTGGCCCAGGGCGCGATCCTGGAGATCCGGGATCGAATCCCACGTCAGGCTCCCGGTGCATGGAGCCTGCTTCTCCCTCTGCCTGTGTCTCTGCCTCTCTCTCTCTCACTGTGTGCCTATCATGAATAAATAAAAATTAAAAAAAAAATTTAAAAAAAAAAGACTTCAACTTAGGATACCAACAATTTTTTTAAAAATGTATTTCTCATAAAATCATAATTGTAAAAGCAATTAGCTCTACTGTCAGTAGAAGACATACAAATCTCTGCTTTAATAAAGGTTTATAATCATTGTGCTCATTAAAGAAGACATCAACCCATTATGTCTGAAAGTCATCAACAGAAATAAAAGCAAAATCGTTATAGAAACAGACAATTATCTAAAGAAGCAAGAAGGTGAGTATCATGTGAAATGAAATGGGGACCACACATCTAATGAAATTATACTAAAAGGGAAAATTGAATAAGTCTGCACATATGTCTTCTTCTTTAATGAATATGGCTGTCAAAAGGATTTGAAAGGACATGCCAGAAAATAGGGAGGAGGCCCTAAGTTCTTAAAGAAGGTATTGTAAAGCACTATTCTAGATGGATTGCTTGTGATAGAGAACTAGTATGATCCTCTCAGTTTCTCAGCTTTTCCTTTAATAATCCCAATGAGGGATGGGACTCCTCAAGTTCCCGCTAGAAAAGCAGAAGTAATGTTACTTAGAAACCTACCGTAAGTGGGCTGGGTTGGGCATAGGTACTGTATTCAGTGGTTGCATGATAGACACACACTTGGTGGAAGGCAGCCTCCAAGTCAACAACAGCAAAAGTTACTCTCGTTTTATTACTACAATTAATTGGGGATTTCTTCTAAAGAGGAGATACAAGAATCATAAATGAAAAATCAAAAATTTCTCTAAGGAAAATATTAGGATAAATAAAAATTTAAAGCGATTTGGCCTTATACCTAAAACCCAAAGTAGAAGCACAAACATCATGCAAAAAGTTAAAGCAGAAATTCAAGACCTGACTTCCTGTTTACATTTCAATCTCATAGATTATATATATATACATATATATGTCATAAATTATATATACTCACATATAAACATATAAATATATAAACACACACATATGTATAAAATGATTGAAGTTAACAGTGGATTACTATAAAGAGATTGAATCAGTAATCAAAAACCTCCCAACAAACAAAAGTCCAGGACCATATGGCTTCACTGATGAATTCTATCATTTAATTCTAATTCAATTTAATTCTAACATTTAAAGAATGAATACCAATTTTTTCTCAAACTCTTCCAGATGAGGACATCACAAGAAAAGAGAATGACACGTCAATATCCTTGATAAACAAAGATGAAAAAATTCTTAAAAAAATATTAGCACACTGAATTCAACAATACAGTAAAAGGATCGTACACCATGATTAATTGGGATTTATTCCCAGGATGCAAGGATGGTTCAACATTCACAAATCCGGCAATGTGATGTACCACACTAACAAAGTGAAGGATAAAAATCATATGATTATCTCAGTAGATGCAGAAAAAGCATCTGATAAAATTCAATATCCATATATGATAAAACTTCTCAACAAAATGAGTATAAGGACACATACCTCCCAAATAATATTATTTTAGGTTAATTTCTATGCCTCCATGCATGAACATTTGGAGATATCAGAATGGAATCATTCAAAATATATATGCTTATGTAGTTTGCTAAATTGGGAAAATACAAGTACATTATCACTTGTTCACAGACACTAATGACTCTAGGAAAGATTGATAAGCTCAAAAAACCCAAATGATTAGAATTGATGACAGAACATGAAAAGAACCTTAACATTTTCTCTGCTGAAGTTATAAATTCACTGTTAGGGGTAGGCCACCTTCAAAGCACAACACAAGCACATGTACACATGTATTTAGTTTATCCACTAATTCATTTCAAACCTCTTGAGATACTAGTATATTCCAAGTGTGCCATGTTTATAGAAATTGAATATAGTCATTCCTGTCCTCATAGAGTTTGCATTGGGAAGATGGATACAAATAAACATGGGGGAAAACAGTAATTTCAAGTTGTAGTGAGTGCTATGAAGGAAATGTTATGAGATAAAATAATCTGTGTAGATGGCCTATTTTAGGTTGGAGGATTGGGGAACAAGGGTATATTATCTCCCTCATGTTTACTGAAGATTGTTTTTGAACATAGAATGTATTAAAGTATATCATATAAATGGATTCAAAAATACACATGTGAAATAGGTTTTATTTAATCTATGAGACACAAATCATAATTTGAACTGAAGAAGGATGTCCAAAGAATAGGAACATGAGAATGAGATTTCTTAAGAATGAGGTATGTGTTTTGTGTTTCAGTTCCTAATTTTAACGAAAAAAATTTAACAGAAATTCAATTGTCAGCAATTGAAAACAAAAGGTAAAAACTGTACAAAGCTTCTACTTGATCATGATTTTAATCTCATTTAAGTATTTCTAGTGACATGGAAAATAGTTACATTTTATAATTAAGTTAATAAAATTTAAAGTACAGATGTAGAATAATAGGTTTTTTTCCCATCAGAAAATTAATTTATATTTTTAAATGAACATTTTTGTTTTTTACATTGAGTTAAAGTAGAGAATCTCTCTCTCTCTCTCTCTCTCTCTCTCTCACACACACACACACACACACACTCATAATACACATCCCCATGCAAAATAAAATGCAAAGTTGAGTGCTTTGCATTTTATTGCAAAATAAATGAGTGCAGGGTTGAATAAATGTAATGATTTTATCAACGTTGACTTTAGGTCAACAGTTGTGATTTTTTTTTAAGTCCACGTTACTGGATAATTTGCATTAATTATTTCTTTATGTTGAGGCACACTTGAAAAAAAAGGAGATCAAATAATAGCAACAATCGGATGAAATGTCTTCAAAGCTCTTTGAATGTAGTCTATGTGCCTATAGACACTGTGGTAAATGGAATAATGGCTCCCAAAAGCTTCCATGTAATTCCTAATCCCTGAAATTTGTGAATATGTGATCTTACATGGCAAAAGGAACATTGCAGATGCAATTAAAGATTGTGAAATGGGGAGAAGATCCTGGATTATCAGTGCAGGCCCTTTTCTAAGGGAAAGAGAGACAGGAGAGTCCGAGGACAAAACATACAGTTGGAAGGAGAGGCATGGATGAGGAGTGATGGCATTATGGGATTCAAAGATGAAAGGGGACCACAAGCCAAGGGATATGGGTTTCTAGAAGCTAGAAATTGTAAGGTAAGGAAACGTGTTGTTCCTTGCATTCCTTCATTCCCCTGCGCTCCGTCTCTCTAAAGGGAATGCAGACTTATCAATACTTTGATTTTAACCCAGTGAGACTTCAAAGCTCCATATTCATGAGATAAAAAATTTGAGTTGCTTTAGGAAACTGGTGCAGAGATAGAACCTCATAGATCATATGAAATAAAGATAGATAATAGTTAACTAAAATTCTTCTCAAGTCTCAGGGAGCAGATGACTTCATGAAGTTTGTAGACAGCAAAAACATAACTAGATTCCTTCTTTGGTTGTGACAATGGTTTACCACATGTCCTTTTTGAATCAAAAGATAAAGAAAAAATATCTACAATGCTTTAGATTTCAAATCTATGAATTTAACTTGGATAATTTTAACTTGGGACTGCTTCTTGGCAGTGCTGATTTTTCTCAACAATGACATAAGAATTACATTGAGCTAGGGCGGGAGGGGGGCAGCTGAGCGGTTAACGCTGCCTTCAGCCCAGGGTGTGGTCCTGGAGACTGGGGTTCGGGATCGAGTCCCACCTCAGGCTCCCTGCATGGAATGAAGCCTGCTTCTCCCTCTGCCTGTGTCTGTGCCTCAATCTCTCTCTCTCTCTCTCTCTGTCTGTCTGTCTGTGTGTGTGTGTCTCATGAATAAATACATTAAATCTTAAAAAAATTACATTGAGCTAAAAGTTCAAAAATTTCTCTTAGATATTTTCTCTTTCTTAAGTCCCATTCCCTTTGTTTAATGTATTTGTAATGAACTTTTAAATAATTTCATAACAAAAGCTCAAAAAGTTAATTAAAATATAAAGTCCTACAGAAAAACGAACTTTCCTTATGTGACAGTTTAATGAATGTTTTGGAAAGTAAATTCACTTGTCTGATCACTACTTAAATTAAAAAATGGAATAACTAGCACCACAGAAGCCCCCCTCAAACTTCTCCCAATCATTATGCTCTTCAAAGTAAACCACCATCATAAACCTCTTTTATCCTATTTTGCCTTGTATGCACTTCATATAATCATACAATATATATTTTTTCATCTTGTTTCTTCTGCTTAATTTTATGTTTATGAGATTTGCCTTGTTTTACGTATAGCAATCTTTCATTTTTGCTAGTATATATTCTACTCTATAAGTATAATGTAATTAATTTATTTGTACTTTTATTTATTTTATTTATTTATTCATGATAGACACAGAGAGAGAGAGGCAGAGACACAGGCAGAGGGAGAAACAGGCTCCATACAGGGAGCCCGACATGGAACTCAATCCCCAGACCAAGGATCACACCCTGAGCCAAATGCAGACGCTCAACCACTGAGCCACCCAGGCATCCCTCTTTGTACTTTTATTGGTAGACATTTGGGTAGTTTCTTGTTTGGAGCGATTATGGATAGTACTGCTTTGAACTCATTTCTGGTAGGTATACAGCTAAAAGTGGAATCTTCCCTTAGGGATACATGTGTTTAGTTATAGGGGATGATGCTTAACAGTTTTGCTAAGTGATCACACTAATTTAAATTCTCACCAGTATGTTTGAGAGCTTGTTGCTCACATTCTTCTTAATACCTGGTACTGTTTTTTTGTTTGTTTTTAAAATTACTCACTCTGGAATATATAAAGAAGTATCTCATTGGCATTTAATTTGCATTTCTCTGATGATTAATAATGTTAAATATCTTTTTTACGCTTTTATTGGCCATTGGATATACTAAGAAATGCCTAGTTTAAATCTTTTGTTATTGGAATGTCTATATTTATCTTGATGTGTAAGGATTGATTTGTATTCTGGATTTAAGTTCTTCCATTGTTTGTTTTTTCATTCATTTGTTTAGTGGTATCTTGATGAATATCAGTTCTTAAAATCAAAAAGCCTAATTTTTCAATGTTTTTCCTTTTCAGCTATTGCTTTTGTCTCCTGCTTGAGAAATTTTTGCCTATCCACAGGTCCTGCAAAAGTTTTTCTTTTTTTTTTTTTTCCCCTGCAAAAGTTTTTCTGTATTAAATTCTAGAAGCTTTGTGGGTTTGCTTTTTACATTTAAGGAATTCGTCCGGAGTTGATTTTCATATTTTTTACAAGGTGAAGGGTCAAGATTTTTTCTGTACGGACATCCATCTGACTGTCCTTTCTCTGCTGCACTGAATGTTGCCAGTCCTTCCATATGTAAATGTGTTTTTATATTCGGCTTTATTCTATCTGTCATTTTTCCTGTTCTTATACCAATACCACAGTGTCCCAATTATTGTAGATTTTATAAACCTAAAGGTTGTGTAAGTTCTCCAATTTTGTTTTTGTTTTTTGAGATTATTATGGCTGATATTGATCCTTCGTATTTTTTTTAGAAGTTTTAGAATCTATCTTTCATTTACACAAAAAAATCCGCATTTTTCAAATTTTAGTTGCATTTTCCATACACTAACTTGGGGGAGAACCAGCATTTTTATAATATTGAATCTTTCAAACCATGATCATGGTATATTTCTCCATGTATTTAGATCTTACTTAATTTCTCTCAGAAGTGTTCTGTGGTTTTCTCTGAGATACTGCACATTTTCATTAGATTTATTAGTAGGTGTTTTGTTTTTGTGGTATCATTGTAAATTACATATTTTTAAAATTTCATTTTTCTAAATACTTGCTACACCATGATATGCAATTGATTTTTGATTATAGACGTTTAATCTAATTACCTGCCTAAGTTTATTTAATAATTCTGGTATTTGTATGTTGAATTTTTGAAGTTTTTCTCTATACATGGTCAGTTCATCTACACATTATGACAACTTTATTTGTTCATCATCCTTTTATCATTTATTTATTTTTCTTGACATTACCACCCAGTATAATTTTCTTTCAGCATGAAGAACTTCCTTCAGTATTCTTTGTAAGACAAGTCTGCTAACAGTGAATTCTCTCATTCTTTATTAAGATGAGAATTTCTCTTCTTTACTATTTGAGAGATATCTTTGCTGGATATAGAGTTCTTGGTTGGCAGTGATTTTTCTTACAGCACTGTGTATATATCATTTCACTTACTTCTGGGGCTTCTTCTGAAAAGCAGTTGAGTGTTAATCAAAATGTTTCCCTTTACCTGGAGCATTAGTCTTCCCTTTCTGCTCTAATTTTCTATTTGTATTTGAATCATTATTGGCTATTATTTAATATTTTCATCAAATTTGGGAAGATCTTAGCCCTTTTATTTGTTTATTTGTTTGTTTATTTATTTATTTAGATATGTCATCTCCTTCCTTTTTTGTCTCTCTTTCCACTACTTCTTAGACTTCTACTATATGTATTTTGGTATGCTTGATATTGCTCCAATTTGTCTCTCTTGCTCTGTTCAATTTTCTTCAATCTTTTTTTCTCTGTTCTTTAGATGATATAATTTCTCTGGCTTTGCTTTCAAGTTTACTGTTTATTCTATCATCTCAAGTTGGTGAGGATTTCTTTTCAGTCATTGTAATTTTCAGTGGTATAATTTCCATTTCATTCTTTTTTTAGATTCTATTTCTTTACTGAGATTTCTTTAATGAGATGAATCACTGTCATAATATTCTGCATAAATTTTGTTAAAGTTTGGACATTTTAGATAATATACTGTAGCACTTTTTGATTCTGATATTTTTCCAGGAAGATTTCTGTTGTTGCTGTTTTCTGTTTAGTTTTGGTTAGTTTTTTTTTTTTTTTAAGATTTATTTATTTTAGAGAGAGAGGGGTGGGGCAGAGGGAGAGAGAGAAAGAAAGACAATCTCCAGCAGACCCTGTGCTGAGCACAAAGCCTGAATCAGGACTTGATCTCATGATGCTGGGATCATGACTTGAGCCAAAACCAAGAGTTGAACACTTAACTAACTGTGCTACCCAGGTACCCCAATTTTGATTAGCTTTTTTATAACTTGCCTATACTTGTCTCCTCTGTGGAACCTTTCTCTATATAGTGTGTGGCAGCTTATTTCTCTACTAATTTCTTTTTAAAAATATTTGCTCTTAAGCCTGACATCCTAAAGGTTGGCCTGTGTTTCCATAATATAATGACCAGAAAATCATTCATCAGAGGTTGTATTCAAGTACAACTCTCTGGAAAGTCTTCCCCTTTTGCTGATACATTTATGTGTGGGTTGGGAAGTAAATGCAAAGCTTAAGAAGTTTTTAAGTCTTCTCTAGCTTTTACTTTCTGCCAGGCCCTTGTGGAGCTGCCTGCATGTAGACACAAGCTCACAGTCAGCCAGAGAGTTATGGAGGGATTAAGACCTCTCAGATCTTCTCTGCACAAGTATACAGACTCTTATTTAGCCAGAGATGTATGGATAGCATATTAAGCCACACTATGGTTCTCTCATTGCAAGATTTACTGTCAAGTTTATGGCTCATCCACCAGTCTTTTGCTTACCCCAGATCAGAGTTCAACTTCAGTCTAACAAATCTGCAGTGCTTTGTTTTCAATTCAGTTTCACACCTTTACTGACAATACTATGGGATGTGGACTCCCCTCCTTCTGCTCTAGAAAAAGTTACTCTCCGCACTCATTGGCAAAGCAGCTGACTTCACAGACAATATTGTCCTGCTACCATGACAGCACCAATGGAGCTGGGAGCAGCCCCAGGCAAGAATTTCCTTATATTCTCACTAATCTTACCTTAAGTTCAGCCTTTTTCATGAATACATGCTTCTAAGTTCATTGTTTGCTATTGGTCAATTTCCAGAACCCCAAAATGGTAGTTTGGGGCAAATTTTGTTTGGTTTTATAATTGCATTTGGGGGGAGAGAATTTATTGATTTTTTCACTTTGTCATCACTAGAATTACTGTCCTGTAGGGGTGCCTGGGTGGCTCAGTTAGTTAAGTGTCCAACTCTTGTTTTTGGCTCAGGTCTTGATCTCAGGGTCCTAAGTTCAGGTCCTCACCTTGGGTTCCATGCTGGGTGTGGAGCCTACTTTAAAAAAAAAAAAAAAGAATTACTGTCCTGTTGTTCCCACTGAGGGAAATTTTAATAAAATTTCTCGATGCAGTAATGTCAATGAATTTTAGAAAAATAATAGTGTGGAAAAAAATGATTTCATAGGAGATTCATACAGTTTGATGATATTTCCATGTTTCCAGGAAACATGAAGACAACTGAAGCTTTAGCAATGAATTTGTCTAGAGATAAACATAACTGATGGAAATACAAGCATAAAATTGTAAAGAAATAATTCCCAAGTACTGAAAAACAAAATTAGAAGAATTATATGTGCCAAATTTACATCAGATAATGATAGCCATGGTAGGTGAGGGTGGCATGTAAATATAATGTACAGTTTTTAAATTGGGTAGTAGATTTATGGGTGTTCGTGATTTTTTGTTTCATTTCTTAGCTATATTCTGATATATGTTCTTTTATATGTATCAAATATTAGATTAAAACTTTTGGCACAAAACTAAATCTAAACATCATTGCCACCACAACAAAAACGTATTGAATCATTCTTATATATTTCTCTCTAAAATTGTACTCTAGTAAATACTTCACGTTTAGAGCTTTTTATATTTCCATTCTGTAGCAATATCTTATCCTAGTGTTATTTTATTTCTTTCCTGGACTGTCCTTCTCCTTTTCAAATTCTACATCTAGACCTGGAAATTTGGCCTTTTAACAGTCTCCTCTGGCATTTATGCCATAAACATAATAATCTCGACCTAGACAATGATGAACTAGAGATTTCTTTTTCTATCTAAAAACATCATGTTTACTTTACATTCAAATTCACAAGTTATTTGTGGTTCATGGAAAAAAATATTATTTTAAATTACTTACTTCCCAGTAAAATTAATGCCTCTATAGTATGTGCCAAGCTTGTCCAGGTACACCTATAGCCCAGTTGGGGAAACTGTACAACTCAGGTCGATTGAGACAACCAGATCTAGCAATAGCATTTTATCAATATTCTAGATTTTAAGATGTATTTACAATCCAGAATGCATCATTCTCTATCAGAAATATTAGACTGAGGTATTGAGGCTTTTGGCGAGATGGTGGACATTTGTACTAGTGTAATGGCAGAAGAAAACATTTCGAGCAAGCACTTTAATGTCTTACTCCTCAAATGCAAATAATAATTATTAAAAATCAACTTTATTGAGGTATAGTGTGTAGTTTGATTCATTATGACAAAAAGCATCCACACCTATAACTACTACTGTAGTTGAGATACTGAATAACCCCAAGATCATCCTGCTTTTCCTTTGTAATCAGCCTCCTCTTCCAACCCTGGCCCCAGGCAACCATAGTTCTATCTTCTGCCATTATATACTGCATTTTTATTTTCCAGAACCTTATGTAAATAAAGGTATACAGTATGTAGTCTCATTTCAGGCTTCCTTTTTTGAGTATAATATTTTTATATTCATCCATGAGGTTTTATGTATCATTCATGTCCATTATTGCTGAGTAATATTTCTTTGTATGGATGTTCCATAATTCCGTATAGTTTCACCTGTTGATGGACATTTCAGTCATTTCTAGTTTGGGGCTATTAAAGCTTAAGTTCCTTTGAACATGTTTAATGACTACTGATGGCTAATAATACTGATTATCTTTACATGGGATTGTGGGCATTTCACATATCTTCTTCTGTGAAGATTCTTAATTCTTAATCTTCTGTTAATTTTTATAGTATTTAGCTATTATTATTTTTAATAGACTTTATTTTTAAAAACACTTTAGGTTCACAGCAGAGTTGAGAGGAAAGTGCAGAGATTTCCATACACCCCCCCCCCACACACACATATACACACATTCACAGCCTTCCCATCATTGAGTTAATTTTTTCAGAACTAGGTTTTTGTCTTCCTAGTATTGAGTTAGGAGTTCTACGTAAATTCCAGATACCAGTGACTACTCAGACACAGGTTAATACAAAATCTGGATTTTAGTCTTTTATCAGAATATTTTCTTGCAGTTAGAGGTTTTCTATTTTTTTTAATGGGATGTTTGAACATCAAAATTTCAACTTTGGATGAAATCCATTTTATAATTTTTTTCTTTTATAGTTTCTGACTTTTGTGTAGCCTATCCAAAATTTTGGCCTACTTCAAGGTTAAAAAAATGTTTCTGGTACGTGTTCTTTTAGACATTTTATGTTTATGTATATGACACATTTTGAGTTAATTTCAGTGTGTGGTATAAAGAAAAGATTGATGTTGATTTTTTGCAAGTGGATAGGCAGCACCATTTGTTGAAAAGACAAATCATCTTGGTACCTTTGTCATACATCAATTTCCCATATATATGTGGATCTATTTCTGGATTCTACTCTTTCTAGAGTAGAATCATTCATTCATACATTCATTCATACACAAATATCTCATATTTTGATTAATGCAACTTTATAATAAGACTTGAAATCAGGGTGGTGTAAGTCCTCCAACCTTGTTCCTTTATTTTTAAAATTACGTGACTATTCTAGGTTCTCTGCCTCTTTGTCATACATGTTAGATTACTGTGTCAATTTTCCAAAAATCCTATGGAGAATTTGTCTGAGATTGCCTTAGTCTGTAGATTAATTTAGGAAGAATTAATATGCTCACAATGTTGAATCTTCCAATCATAGGAAGCCTTTGAAAAATGAATGATGAACACGGTCTTTGTCAATGAACATAGGAAGTCTTTCCATTTACTTAGGTCTTTTTTTTTTTTTTTTTTTTTTTACTTACCTCAGCAATATTTTGAGAGAATTTTCAATGTGTAAGTGTTGCATATAATTTATTAAATTAATCACTATTTGTTTCAAGGTTTGATGCTATTCCACAATTGATTTTTGTTTATTGATCTTACATTCTGTAACCTTGCTAAATTTACTTATTAGTTCTAGAATCTGTTTTGAGTATTCCTTATGATTTTCTATTTACATGGTCATGTCATCAATGAATAAAAACTATTCTTACTTCTTTTTTCATATTATATGCTTTTTTATCTTTCTCTTGCTTGATTGCACTGGCGAGGACTTCCAGTGCAATGTTAAATAAAAGTGATGGAATTGGACATTGTTGCTTTCCTTCTAATAGAGAAAAGGAATTCAGCTTTTCATCATTTAAATATGATGTTAGCTATAAATTTTTTATAAATGCTGTTTATCAGGTTGAGGAACTTCCTTTTAAATAGCCAGTTTCCTTTTATATTTTTTTATTATAAAAGACTTAAATTTTATCAAATTTGTTTCTGTTTATTGACATAATCATACAGTTTCACACTTATCCATTAACATGGTAAATTACACTGTAGATTTTTAAATCTTAAACAAACCTTACATTCCTGGGATAAATTCAAATTATTCAGGATATATTATTGTATCATTCAGGGTGTGATCAGAGGAAAAGAACTACGGTAAATCACAGATTATGAAATTTATTATAAGAATTTAACTTTATGTAATTTTGAGGGACTAGTTAAACATTTTGTGTATAGTTATTACTTCTATCTTTGGTGCTGGGACTGGCCCAAGTGTTGGAGAACCTGAAGGAAGAGATTCAGTGTGAGCTGGAAGAGTCCTGGGTTTGGCAACTGCCCTAGAAATTGCACGTGTTGGCCAAAGATTCAAACAACCTGAAGGAGGAGATCTGGAGGGACTGGAAAAGCTTTGGGCTCAGCTGCTTCTTCTGGAGCTGCATATTCTGGCCTTGGATTCAAAAAAGTTCAGAGGTGATCCCATGGGAGTTGAAGGGGCTGAGAGAACAGCAACTGCCCCAAGCCAACAAAGTGAGCTAGCAGATCACCAGCAGTGCGTGTACCCTGCAGCAGTGCCCAGTAAGCCCATGTCTGCCCTCCATGAGTCACAGCAGAATTGTGGCAGCTCCACTTTGCTTCCAAATCTCATGCAAAATGTTTCTTTGAGCCAATGCTAATTTAAAGTTATGGAAGGACAAGAATTCTGGAAAAAGTTGTTCCAACTTAGTTAAGTTGAAGCAATGCAATACAAACCAACTACAACTACCTTTTCCATATTGCTTGATTTGATTGAATACTATCTAGTTATGAATTTTTGCATCTGTACTCATGAGGGATTTGGTCTGTAATTTCCTTTTCTTGTGATATCTCTGTCTGCTTTTGGTTTTGGAATAATACTATCTGACAAAATAATTTAGGAAGAATTCCTCCTCTATTTTTCGAAGAGCTTATTTGTTGATGGCTATGTTGCTGCCCAAATCCTTCTCCTCCATGACATATCCCCATCATTGTGAGTATTGTTTTATTGTCCCAAACACCTTCTTTCTGATACTACAAGATGCCTCAGGCTCATTCTGTGATATCTCCAACTCTAATCCATCACCACATGGATCACTGTAGCCTCCTCTTCTTTCTGTTTTATAAAGTTTCACTCCAGTCATGAGAAACCTGACTCCCTCTATTCTCCATTTACTGGCATTCAGTGTCATCATACACATATAGAAGGACCAGAATTGTTAAGATTAATATCTTGTGTACAACTTTATCAACCAGAGTACAGTGCTTACATGCAATTTCTTTTTAGTCTTTCTTTTTTAAGCTTTTATTTATTCATGAGAGATGCAGAGAGAGATGCAGAGAGAGAGGCAGAGACATAGGCAGAGGGAGAAACAGGCTCCCTGTGGGGAGCCCGATGCAGGACTCGATCCCAGGATCCCGGGATCACAACCTGAGCTGAAGACAGACGCTCAACCACTAAGCTACCCAGGCATCCCCTTTTTTAATCTTAAAGACTTTTTTTCTACATTTACTAAGGTCAGCCTTTTTCCTCCCACCCCTTCATTGAGGTTATTTTATACATTTGTAACACAGCTAGATTGTCCTGTCACATTGTGCATTTCATCTTGCTCTTTTCTAAACCTCCTAAGTGATTTTTTAGCAAGTGTATGTGTTATGTTAATATTTCCTCCCTGGGCTAGAAAGTTCAGTGGCTTTTGACAAATGCACAACATCTTGTATCTACAATTGTTACAATATGTCTTAGTGTGGTTTCTTTGTGTTTATCTTGCTTGGGGCCTGTTAAGGTTCTTGAATCATCAAGTTTACAGTTTTTATCACATTTAGAACATTCTAACCATTATTTTCCTACCTAATTTTTCACTTCATCCTTCTTTTCTGGGATTCTAATTACACATATGTTCATCTGTTTTATATGTTTTATAAGTCCCAGAAGTTCTGTTCATTTTTTTTAAACTTCTTTTCTTCTATGCTCCAGTTTGGGTAATTTCTATTGATATGTATAAACATTCATTAATCCTTTTTTCTATAAAATATAATTAACTATTAATCCCACACAAGAAACAGCTCATATAGTATACTTTATGTTTCATTTTTGGAAATTCTATTTGGTTCATTTATATATCCCTTATTTCTCTCCTCATTGCCACAATGTTCTCTTTTAAGTCATTGAGCAGATTCACAGTAGTTGCTTAAAGTTCTTGTCTGTTTGTCCTATCATTTTTGTCATTTTTGAGTCAATTTTCATTGAGCAATTTTTCCTCTGGTTATGGGCAGAATTTTATGGCTTCCTTGTATATAACTTGTAATAACGTCCCTATTGGATGCTGGAGATTTGTGAACTGTAAGCGTTAAGTGCTAGATTTTATTGTATCTATTAGTGTAAGTTGGGTTCTGTTCTGATTGGAAGTTAAATTAACTGAGGATCAACTAACTATTTCTTGTGGGACCTACCTGGCTCAGTTGGTAGAGCATAGAGCTCTTGATCTCAGGGTTGTAAATTCAAGCCTCACATGGAATGTAGAGATTACTTAACAATAAAATCTTAAAAAAAATAAATTAACTGAAGGTCAGTTTGACTATTACAAAGGCTATGTTTTAGACTTCTTATGGTAGATCAAGAGCAAGATCAGTACACTTCTCCTATGAAGAGCTAGATAGTAAATATTTTAAGCTTTGCATATCTCATCCAATATCTATATATGCTATAACCTCCTTCTCCTCCTCTCTTTTCTTCTTTTTGCAACTTTTTAAACAAACTATGCTTTAGCTGGGGGTCCCTGTGAGAAAAGGTTGTGGACTGGATTTGGCCCTTAGACCATTCTTGTCAATCCCTGATATAGAATGTCCTTTATTCTAGGACTAGTTTAACACCGCTAATGAAATGCAACATCTTTGTGGTCTCCAACGAAGGTGTCCCTCAGCCCTGCATGAGCTGCAGGAACAGCTTATTATACAGCTCTTGAGCTGCTGTTTGCCTGGCCTCATGGACTTTCACCTTACGCATGTGTACTTGGTATTCAGCAACAGATTCACGGGACCCCTAGGAATATTTCTGGAGCTTGTTCTCCACGCAGCTGTCTTCCTCCTCCAGTCATCTCAGTCTTCCAAAACTCAGATAAGTAAACTGAGTTTACTGCCATACTCTCTTTGGGACCTCCTCACTGCCTTGCAAGAATATCCAGACAGGAACTTGGGCAGTGGGGTGGCTTACTTTATTCATTTCCTTTCTCTAATGGAGCTCTGCACTCTCCCAAAACTATTGCTTTACACATTCCTCCTATTCCAGGCCCACACACTTTTCTAATTGTTTTCAGTGAGAGGGTATGTTTGGTTCTAGGTAGTCCAACATGTTATGAAATGGAGCTTCTCCCCACCAAGTGTTCTTATGACATGTCTATTGTTCTTAGAAACTAAGTTTAGAAAGAAACCTAATCATGCTCATTGCTGTTTGAACATCTTTCACATTTTTCCTTTCTTTTACCTGCCTTCTGCATTATACAAGTATAGGATGGTACAACCTCCTCCTTAGGTTACTGCAGCAGCTAGATTGTAAAATCTTTGCATACGATGATTATATTTGTGATCTTGAGTATGCCCTTCTATTTCCTCTCTCAGGTAAGTCTAGACTTTTATTTTTAATATGTATTTTTTGCATATATTAGGATACCAAAATACTAAACACCTGAACTTTGAAAAGAAGAAACCAGGTAAGATACAAAAAAGAAAAAAAATAATGAGCAAGCAAGGGACTGTGAAAACAATATTTCTAATAAAAATGAGATGAAGCATTTGTTGAAACAGACACTATGCTAAGCATGTTATGTACCCCATATCATGTAATCCTCACAGCATTCTTATGGAATAACATATTTTAATCTGGACTTTATAGATGTGGAAATTATGACACTATCACATTCAGTCTTCCCTAAACACCATAAGATTGATAGATCTCAACTTTACAACCTCTGATTTCATCAAACAAGGCACCAGGAGTCCAACCATGATTTTGTGGACAGCGTAGCTGGGTGAGTGACAGCATTAGCTAAATCCTACCTCCATGTGTACTATACACATGACCCCAGTAGCTTATCTTTTTTGTCCTCTAGCTTCCCAAGCCAATGATGAGTCATAATGGAAGTGTTCTCCACTTCTATGTCCATGTCGTCAAATTCTTTTTCTCACATAGAAGGGCCGGTTTCAATGACAGGCGTGGCAGCTCTGAGAGGATGTAAGATTATGTAAAACTCTGGCAAAATGTCATGAAAACATTTTGGGAAACCAGCCTAGCTTGCCTAATGACTGATCCTCTTGGGCCTCTTGACCTCCTGGTCTCAATCCTTTTCCAATTGAAAATAAAACAAATTTAGCAAACTCCACCTCACTCCCTGTGGATTATTTATCATGAAATAACTTCCAATTCAGCCTGATTGCCTTTCTTGGAGGGGAGCTGTGTTCTGAAATTAGGAGGCAATGTCAGGACTGAGGTCCTGCACTGTGAATCAAGGAAAAGAAAAGACATTTACATGATGCTTATCTACCCTTCAGCTCACTTAAAGTCACTGCCTTAAATGCACAGCATCTGGGAATATAATAATTCCGTCTACTTTAGCTTTAAAGGTGAATTTTGCAATTTTTGAAAAGGTCCTTAGAATCACATTGCAGAATTAAAGGGTGTATTATAATTATCAATATCAATAGTCATAAAAGTTTATTAAAGGTCATTAAAATGAAAGGGGATGGCTCTAGATCCCATCAATCTGAATTGACTCCCTCCTCTTGTGTTAATTAGAAAACTCAGATAATGGTTCTATGGGGGAGTACAGGGAAAATTTAATTACGAAAGTTTAATGGGCCACTATCTACTTCCTGCCAGATTAAAAACTGATGATTTACACAATTTTAGATACTACCACAGGCTTTTCTAACAAAACATGTTGCAGAGTAATGTAAAAGTTTACTGAAAGCTTTCTATTCATTTTAAAACAATGGCAGCAAAAGCCACATTTGCATGTTCCTTTTCAAAGGCATATAACCTTAGCTATATGGAAGGCATATATTCAGTGTTTACTAACGCTTAAAACCCTAAAATAAGTACCAATCAGAAACTGTAGGGTTTTCCACAAATATTGGTTAAAAATAAAATTGTATCTATTATGCTTTGGGAATTGAAAAAGGGGTACATATTGGGGGGGGGGGGGATAGGTTTTAAGCCACCAAGGAAGGAAAGTATTGTTTTGTCCCATGTTTTTCACTGAGGGTTCTCTTCCTTGAGTCTCAGTGACTAACTTACTGTCCCCGGCCCAGGGCTGCCTGTTACCAACACAAAGCAATAGTATTATGGAAACATGAAATTTAAAGGATTTGGATGGAGAGAAAGGAAATGATTGCACAGGAGAGGAGATGAGAAAAAAAAAGAAAGAGCAACATCCTGTTCTTACTGTTACTTACTTTTTAAATGGTGTAGCATGTGGTCACTGAGGAGATAGTTTTTCAATCTGGGTTGGAATCCAGGATAACCAGAATACTCACATGAAAATATAGCTGCACATGAGTCTCATGATGAATTTAGGATTTTTAGTAAGCCCTCTAGATCTGCATCATTTAGTACAGTAGCTATTAGCCATATGTAGCTTTTGAACACTTGAAATGCTGATAATCCAAATTGAGACTATCAAATTGTCAAGTACACATCAGATTTTGAAGACTTAGTGTTTTAAAAAGGTTGTAAAATAAGTCAATAATTTTGATGTTGAGTACACGTTGACATGATCCATTTATTGGATTAAACAAGATATATTATTAAAATCAATCTAACCTGTTTCTTTTTACTTTTAAAAGATGCCTAGTAGGAAATTTAACATTGAATATATGGCTTGTATGATATTTCAATTGGCCAGTGACTCTCTAGATAATTGAAAATGATACTCAGAGGAAGTAATGGTTTCTAGGATGGAGTTCTATGGCTTGGAATATAATGGTAGAGACCATCAAGGTTTACCTTTAAGAAAGGGGAGAGTGAGGGACCCTGGGTGGCTCAGTGGTTGAGTGCCTGCCTTGGCTCAGGTGGTGATCCTGAAGTCCCAGGATTGAGTCCCACATCGAGCTCCCCACAGGGAGCCTGCTTCTCCCTCTGCTTGTGTCTCTGCCTCTCTCTGTGTGTCTCTCATGAATAAATAAATAAAATCTTTAAAAAAAAGAGAGAGAGAGAGAAAGGGGAGAGTGAGATGAAATTCAGGAATAGAAAAAAAAGGCAGAGAAATATGATATGAAGGGTTAGCCTGGCTTGGAACTAGAGAGGTCTGAACAGTTTTCTGAGAAGATATAGTAGCACACCTTTCACATCTTTAGCTTGTATTAAAGGAGGGGAGAAACAGAAAGACACAGCTTTACCATGTTAAAGGAATGGAAATAAAAGTGAAACAACCAAAATGGAAGGGATTAATATCTTTAATCTCTAAAAAACTATTACAGGATTTCCTGGGTGGCTCAATTGGTTTAGTGTTTCCCTTTGGCTCAGGTCATGATCCCAGATTTTGGGATTAAGCCCCACATCAGGCTCCCTACTCAGTGGAATGTCTGCTTGTCCCTCTCCCTCTGTCCACCCCCCACACTCATGCTCTCTCTCACAAATAAATAAATAAAATCTTTTTAAAAAAGCTGTTACAAATAAATCAAACATTAATTCCAGTTATAAAATGAACAAAAGGATGTAAGCTAGCTAATGACCCACAGAAGCAAAAGTACAACAGCCAGTAAGCATTTTGGAATTTAACTTTATTTGTAATCAAACAAATGCTAAATAAATACAAAAATACCATTATTTGTAATAAAAATCCTAACTAGATGCTTAACAAAAGTTAATGCTTAAATAAACTCTTGTATACTCAATGGACAGAAAGTTATATACTATTTAAAGTTATATTTTCAGGGGCACCTGGGTGGCTCAGTCAGCATTAAGCATCTGCCTTTAGGTCAGGTCAGGATCTCGGTCCTGGGATCGAGTTCTGCTCAGTCTCAACAGGGAATCTGCTTCTCCCTCTCCCTCTGCCCTTCCCCCACTCATGTTCTCCCTCTTGCTCTTTCTCTCTCTAAAGTGAATAAATAAAACTTTTTCAAGTTATATTTTCAAATTATTTTTAACAGAAAAAATGTTGAAAATAAAAAACAGGTTCCTAAATTATATATACTCTGTGATCCAGTTATGTAAATACATATAAATTCTCATTGAAATAAGATGTTATTTATTTATTTATTTATTTATTCATTTATTTATTTATGATTTTGTCTATTCATTGAGACACAGAGAGAGAGGCAGAGACATAGGTAGAGGGAGAAGCAGGGTCCATCCATGGAGCCAGATGTGGGACCCGATCCCTGGACTCACCCTGAGCCAAAGGCAGACACCCAACCACTGAGTCACCCAGGTGTCCCTAATACCATGGGGAGAGAGACCATGATCTCTCTCAGTTGTGCAATTTACAATGATTTTTATTTATACTTTTCTTTTTAACAAATATCCTACAGTGAATTTCTGTTTATTATACAATTATGATTCTGCTTATTATACAATAATTATTTAAGAAAAATATACAAAAGCTTTTTAATCTAGCTAGTGATTAAAGAAATACAAATTATAGCATCATCAACTTGCCATTTTCCCCTATTAAATTAGCAGTGACTATGCTGTGAATCAATGTGGTGTGCTGGGACAGACCTCTTAGTGGGAATGTGGAGAGTGAGTGTGGCCCAAGAGATATCCATAGAGTATGGTTACTTTCAGGAATTCTTCTGAAGGACAGAACCCAAAATTTGAATTTAGGATTGTTAGCCAAGACTCATCATATGAGTTCACTATATTCAATTAGAGTGCAAGACCGAAAACCACCCAAACTTCCAACAATGGTGGGTTAGTTAAATGGGATTTTGAAAGTGCTTTTAATGGCATGGGAATTTTCATGGCATTCCACTAACAGCAAAAAATTAGAATGCAAAACTATGTATGCTATAGTATCCCCGTATACAAAATACTATGTTTTATATGGAGAAAAGACTGGAAGGAGTCGTGGTAAAATGTTAATAGCAGTTATCTCTGAATTGTAATATTATACTTAATTTAAAAATTTTTATTATGGTTAATTTACGTTTTTTAAATCATTTTCTTTGTTTTCCAAATTTAAAAAAGTCAGGAAAAAATCTTCTAAAATAGCTGTAACCCCAAAGAGTTGCCTTTAGCAGTCAATTCTCCGAGCTGCTCCTCAGAGGTTGTACTTAGGAGTCCAGAAACTGAGGAAGTCCATGAGCTGTTCAAGGAGAAGAAAGACTAGTTCCTGGTAGGAGCTGTAATCGGGAACTGCTGCCAAGAGGGGTAATATTTGCTGCTGGGGAAGGAAGCCCCGGCCAGAGCCAGACTCCAGGAGCAGCTGTTGGAAGACTTTCTTATCTTTTCAGAGAAATGCCTGTGGTGGGAGCAATGCAGGAAGGCTTTCAGCAGAGAGATCACCAATCCCTTCTAGAGTGTATCATGCAGATGAAGAGGGTCAGCCTTCTTTTCTCTACTTGTTATTTTAGGGAAGAGTGAAGAATGTAGATTTTTCATTCTAATCCTCTTTGAGAAGAGAAAAAATATTTTTCTTCTGGCAATCTGGTGATACATGAAGGTCACTCTGGGTGGAGTCTTACAGATCATAGGCAATAGACTAGTACCCAGATTCCCAGACTGAATTGTGTTGCCCGTGGAAAGAGGTTAAACAGAGGAAAAAGTTACATATTTTAAATACTTGTTAATTTTAAACATCCTTTATTTTATGAGTACCAGGTAGTTTAGATGATATAGACCAGTGGTCTTCAAAATGTTTTCATCCTGGACTCCATCAGCAAAAATGTATACCTACAAATTTTTACTCAAAAATTATAAAACACTCTAATATACTAACAGTGTGTTTATCATAAGACATATGTATATGGTGTGTGTGTGCATATAAAACCTACAAAAACAGAGTTTTACAAGGGTTAAGATAAAGATGAAATCAATAATATTTAACTATAATTTTATTTATTGATGCTATAAAAGCACCGTATAACATAAACTGTGATTGACTATGCTTCATTAGTTTTAAAATTTGTTGTTCAATACTTTGTAATATAGTATTTGAAGGTGTGGTTTTAAGGTCTTTATTTTAGCACAGAGTTTTAAGGAATGTCATTGCTGGAAAACAGTTACCTTACAAAGAAAGATAGATCCAAATGGAAGAAGTTCATTCTTGGCTCATCTTACTAAATCATGATACTCATTTTTCAATCCCAAACTCCAATTATGCAAAGATATTTATTGTTGGCAGGACTATGGGGAACAGACATGCTCATATATTGCTGGTGGGAGTGTAAATTGGTACAACATTTATGAAGTTAATTTGGCAGTATCTTTCAAAATTGCAAATGCACACACTTTTTGGTCCAGATATTCAACCTCTTAAGAATTTATCTAACAGTTACACTCACACGGTGTTTAAAATGACATACAAAGGAGTTATGCAATGCAGCTTTATTTGCAATAGCAATAGATAGACACAACATAAATATCTATTATTTGGAGACTGATAAATCGATCATGGCATAGCTATAAAAAGAAATACTGGGCAGCCATAAAAAAAAAAAACACTAAAAATTCTATGTGCTTATAGGAACTGTCTCCATGACATAGCCAGTGGAAAAAAAAATTAAGGTTCAAAATATACATGGGCTGCCACTACTTCTACTGTAGAAGGGGTGGTGGTGGTGCAGTTATGCCAGCTTAATGCGTACACATAGTAGATCTCTGGAAGGGTCCATAACAAGTTGGTACCTCGAATCAGCTCTAAGACAAATACTAGAGGTGAGAATCATGACTGACAGGATGACTTTTCATACTTGATGTTCTTAAGTGTTTTTGATTTTGTACAATATAAAATGTGCAAGTAAAGTGTTTAATTTTATTTTTTGTTATTAAGTGGACTGATTTTTATAAAAGTAACCACATTGGTAATATCCTGTAGTGTGTAAACTATAGCATATTGTAGCTGGTAAGTGGAGATGGTGGGGCTCCGCTGTCAACTCTTCCGTGTTATAGCTCTTCCCCTCTGTGTCAGGCTACTTCAGGTTTTATATGTCACCTAAGGACCAAAGGTGTAGGCAGTGTCAATCCCTATATTAAAGATCAGTAAAGCTTCATTGCCTTTCTAAAATTTATATATAAGTATAAATAAAACTTGTATTATTATTATTTGCCGCATCTGAGGGATTCTCACAAACACTTTGAAGGCAGGGTTTGGAAACTAATTATAGGTCTACCAGTAGTCATAATACATGGCTAATACCAAAGTCATATCTTATCTCTAAGATAGCCAACCTTTAGCATCAACTAAGAGATAATAATTTTAAAATGTGTCCTATAGATTGGTAATAGCCAACTTTTCCCACAACATAAATTCTCTGGACCAAAAAGCTATACACAGCTTCGGTGGGAGGGAAACATACTTCAGAGTCTTTGTACCCTCCTATTTCTTCAGCACAAACACTAACCATGGGCTACATTCAGGTCACTTTGGACTTTACATTGGAATAACTGCTTTTGATTAATCATTTGAACATCAGAAATATTTTCCTTTAAAATAAAGAGACATTTTTCTAAAGGAGGGTGCCCCAAAGCAAAACAAAGAAACAGAAAAACTCAGTCCGTGTGGTTGTTTTTTCCAGTTAGGTTCGGATGTTCCAAACTGAAGAGCCTTACATTATAAATCCAGGGCTAGTTGTCACTTCTCATTTAGGTAGATGTGGACAATTTTCCACAGCATCTCTCTGGCCTGAAGCCGTCTATCTGGCTTCTAGACACCGCTGTGTCAACAGCATGTCCTTGAACACTTCAGGTGCAGATCGAGTTAGTGGTTCATACCAGAGACAAGATTCTAGAAACTGAGATACAAGCAAGAGGAGCCATGCGATGACAGTAGCTATTAGAGCATCTTGGCAGAGTCTTACTTTATAAGAAGGTCAATGAGTCCAAGGACCCAGATGGAGTTATAGTCTGAGCACTTAGTAGAAAAGCAAGGAGATTTTCTGAAGCACTTGAACATCTTCTAGGAAGAGGAAAGAATACAAATAATAGCAAGGGAGTAAAAAGTAAAGAAAAATTGTAAGGTATGCATTACAAGACAGATGCTCTACTTTCCATCTTTTTATCTGCAGACTTTAAACTGAAAACCAGACCATTTGATCAATGCTTAGTCATCTTCCAAGAGGCATCTAGAATATAGCCTCCTGACTGTAGCTTTTCTCAAACTTACCAATCTTCACTCCAGTTCCTAGGAATACAGAATTAATGGTTCCCTTTCTGCTTCAATTACACCTTGGGGGCAAAGTCTACTCTTACTCCTCCCTCTTATGTTCTGAGAACTTGTGTTCTAGAACATGTGTTCTTTGTCCACATGTCTGGCTCACCTAACTGAATGAGCTTCCCAGACAATGACTGAGATTTAACTACATTTGATTGTTTACTACCTAGTGTTGTTCCTCTTTTGAGTTTTTCATAAAAGTTGATTTTAGATTGAATGAATAAATACAATTCCATTTTTCTGATGTATACATACAAATTTTCCTCTAAAATACTTTTTTACATTACTTTGATTTCTCTCTCATTTAAGCAATATTTTCATGTTAGTCTATAGCCAGCATTTTGTAATGATTGCTGCTGTAAACATTCCTTTATGCATCCATAAAACTGTGGATATATTTTTGGACTATAGTTAAGAAAATGGATGACATGTAATCTTCAACAACAAGAAAAGAAGGGATTCTGCTTTTAGAGCAAATTTCTCTAGTCTATTGAATAATTTTTATCAAGAAAATTTTCCCCAAGAGGCACATACTGAAATATTTACAGATGAAATAATGTCTGAGATTTGCTTCAGAAGAACAAAAGGGTAGGGCAGGGGTGTAAGTGAATCATGAGTTGATAATCATTGTAGAGTAATGGGTACATAGGAGTTCATTATATTATTATTTTCATTTTTGTATGTTTGAAATTTTCCACAATAAAAACTAAAAGAAAAAAAAACAAAAAAAGAAGAAAAATTTCCCATAGCTCTAGAATTTGTAATAAGCAAAAGTTATGGTAACCAAGGGCAACCAGGAGAAAAATTAAGTTGGCAGATAATTTTCTTTATAGTTTCCCAATTTCCCTTTACCTGATGTTATCAACTCTCTTCAGACTGTATCCTTCTGATTCCTTTTGTTTTTATAAATGCCTATCTTGTCTTCTACATCCATAAAATTTTTGCATTTGTTTTTGTTCTTTTTGGTCTGCAAATCATTTGAAAAAAATATGTCTAGATATGATCTCATCAAGGGTTTAAAGTTAAGCTTATTTTCATTTGAATAGAAAAATCTTTACAGGAATGCCTAAGGGAATGATTTTTGAATATCTCTATTGAATGAATGAGATAGTGTTGTGTTGTTCAAAAAAAAGACTGGGAATCAGGAGACCTGGGTTTCTGTCTATCACTGATCTACCCTTTATTTCATAGATTCTAAAAGATACATTTGGTCAAATTTTAATATCTGTGAAATCAGGATGCCTCTGAGACTCTGTGCCATATATAGTTTAGTTGATAGTGTTTCTTCTTTATCAGAGATGCATAAGATAATGATGTGTCTTACAATGCATGGCATTTTAGGGCCGCTTGAACATGGTAAATATGATCCATGGCCATTCATACATGCACACATTCATTCATTCTGCTATTTAATAAATGCTTATTCAGAACATACTATGATCCACTGTATTTGGCCTTGGGAACTCAGAAATATTCCTGTGTTAAGGTTTCTAGTCACTTAAAGAGTGAATTTGTGTATTTGTTTTCTCACCAGTGAAATGTAAAAGTTGAAATAGATGAATTCTAACCTTGGGGTTAACATTCTTTGCTACATGAAATTACATGAAAATTCCTTGAATTACATGAAAGTTTTTGCAGCTTCTTTTTCTGAGGAGTTTGTGGTGGTGGTGGTGGTGGTGGTGGTAGTTACTGGTCACTATACTGGATAGTAGGGAAGGGCACTAACACCATGTATTATATAACTGTAATAGTGGCTTTGCATACATTTATTAATTTAATTTGTATACTTCTATTGGATAAGTATTATCTTCATTTTTCAGGTTAGGATATAGATGCTATGAAATATGAACTTATTCAAATTTGCACAGCTAGTGAATTTTAGGGTTACGGTTTCAATCTAGGTCTATATCACTTCAAAATTCACTCACTTTGACCAAATTCAGCCAATCAAGAGGCTGCCATGACCTATTCCTGGTTTACAAGTTTTAGTTGAGTCCCTTTCAAGGCTATGTTCAATATGAAGTATCCTTTCTAGGTCATTTTAATAATGTCATAAGACTTGGTCCTGTTTCCACATATAAAACTGTATAATGTTTTACAATTTTAATGTTTAAAATACATTTTAAGACAACTATGAAAATCTCAGGTTCATATAATGGTGAAGTAGCTTTAACCATAATAATCCCATCACTGAAAGTTAACACACAACAGTTCTAAATAATCAATAAAACAAAGAAGAAATCACAAGAGAAATTAAAAAAATATCTTACTGAGCAAAAATAAAACCACAACATATCAAACTTTAGGTAACATCTTAAGAAATGCTTAGCAGAAATTTATTACTTTAAAAAGCTTATATTAGATCTTGGAAAAGTTACAAAATGAGTTATCTAAGCTGCCACCTGAAGAAGCTAAGAAAAGTTCAATTTAAGCCCAAAGTAAGTAGAAGAAATAAAATAATAAAGATAAGAATGAAGATCAATAAAATTGAAGACAAGGAGAAAATCAACAGTAAGAAGTTGTTTTTTTAAAAAGATTAATAAACCTCTAGCCAGAGTTTTTAAGGAAACAGAAAAGATAGAGAACATGAATTACCATTACTGGGAATGAAAGAAGGGATACCGCTTTCTTTCTTTCTTTTTTTTTTCTTTTTTGTATATTCTTTTTAAATATGTTGCATATGTATGTAATATATATGGTATAATATATTAACATATATGATATGTTATACAATTGTATACATGTACTATACATATTTACATATATAATATATATGTTACAAACTCAACAATATATTGTTATCATTATTTTCCCATATAATTTCTCTCTTTTATATACTAGGAGAATAAAGGCGATTGCAAGGATACGTGTATAAGTTAAGTGAAGAAAAAAGTAAATATGTAATTATCCTGTTCTGTGTCATTACGTACATAATTATCCTTATCAGCATTCTTTATTGTTGTTTGTTTTTCATGTGGATTTGAATTACTGCTTAATGTCACTTCTTTTCAGCCTGAAGAACTTCCTTCAATATTTCTTTTATGGCACCCATCCTATCAATGGATTCTTTCAGTTTTTATTTTCTGGGAATGTCTTTATTTTACCCTTTGAAAGGTAGTTTTGCTAGACATAGTATTCTAGGTTGACAGGTTATTCGTTCCTTTCAACACTTTTAGTATGTTTTCTCACTCTCTTTTGGCTTTCTGGTGAGAAGTCAGCTGTTAATCTTAGTGCAGTTTCTTTGTATATGATAAGTCACTTTTCCCTTGCTGCTTTTAAGATTGTCTCTTTGTCTTTGTCTTTCAACATGTTGGCTACGAGGTAGCCACATATGGATTGTTTTTTTGTTTTGTTTTTGTTCTTTAGTTTATCTTACTTAGAGCTTGATTAGTTTCTTGAACATATAGATTAGTTTTTTCATCAAATTTGGGAAGTTCTCAACCATTTTTTAGATGTTAAGTGCCATTTTTGTCTCTCTTCTGGTACTTTTATTATGTACATGTTTCTACAGTTAATGATATACCACAATTCCTATTGAGTATTCATTTCTCTCTACTCTTTTTTGTTTCTGTTTCAGGTTATATAATCCATCACTATTGATCTATAAGCTTCTTGATCCTTTTTTTTATACCAACTCTAATCTACTGTTGAGGCCCCCCCCCCCCAGTGATTTTTTTATGTAGGTTATGGTATTTTTTAGCTCCATAGTCCACTTGATTTTCAGTAAACTTTATTTTTGAACAGTTTAAGATTTACAGAAAAATTTCAGACAGCATGAGTTTCCTCTATTAGTAACATATAACATTTGTAAGGTACATTTGTTACAATCATTAAACCAATGTTGTTATGAATCATACTTTCCTGTTTCTTTGCATTTTCTTTTTTTTTTTTTTTTTGGTTGAAACTGAACATTTTATGTAATATATTGTAGCAATTCTAGATACTGATTTTATCCTCTGGGAGCTGATTATTCTTTGTTTGACTCGGTTTTTTTTTTTTGTTTGTTTTGTTTTGTTTTTTTTGATGATTGGACTACTGTCATTACGTCTATTTTCCCTACAGTGTCCAGTTCTTATAATGTCCTTATTCAGATTTTTTCCCTTTGTTTTATTTTTTAGTATTGTAGGGATCACCTCAGGTCAGCATAAGTCATTATTAGTCAAAGTTTATTCTTATATCTCCTTAACCAGTAATATTTTTGCCTTTGACCATTGGATGTCTAGCAGACTGCTTTCACAATTCAGGAAGTTCATGACTGTGCTCTGCATTCATCCAGAAACTAATAGCTCTGAGGTGCTGTCTCTAGTCACTCCTGAGAGAGTATAGCCTTGGGCATGCATACAATCTTCCAGGCTGCCAGGGATGGGTGTGATTTATTTTTAAGCCTAACTTTCTAATGTTCCTGGGTTGGAGTAACTTATTGTTCAGCCAGTGGTTGGTCAGAGATTGTACAGAAGTCTCTTGAGCCTGTAAGGCTTCTGCCCTTTGCTAATGAGTTTGTATGTGGCTTGGGGAATGCTTTCAGCCCTGTCCCATGTCCTTCTCTCATTGGTCCTATATGAATGCAGCCTAGAACATGCACGTAGGCTTCCAGAGCACAGAGTTGACTGTGATCCCAGGAGGGCTATATTTTTGCTATTTCTCTTCTAAATTTCTAGCTGCACTGTGATTTGCTTGTTTCACTGAGCTACCAGAATCCTCTTAATTGGTCTCCACCAAGATCTCCATTGACTTTCCCTTAAGGCATGGAATTCTCTACATTCTATTTTAAATAAAATCAGTCTCCTTAGGAGGAGCTCTGGAGCTTCCCAGTCTACCTCTCCTGGGATAAGGAACATGGGGTAGGGAACAATCTGGCCCCAATTGCTGACTGGCATACTGAAGCTAGCATGGAGAATCTGTTCTAAAAGGTAGGTGAAGAAAGGGAGCCCAGGGCTCTGGATTATGTCCATTGAAAATAGAGCTTTTGCAATACATAGTTACAGGGTGGGTGCGGAGATTGAGAAACATTGTACTCAGCTCCTCTCAGGGCTAAACCAAAGCCATATAGACTAAAATCTAAGGAAAGCTTCCAAAATAGAGCTGGGTGACAGCTCATAACTCAAATGCACTAGACCCTTATTTTTACTGAGCTATAGCAGATTTTTTGAATAATGTTTCTCTGTTTACTGTATGCTTTTAGGTCAATTTCCAGAACTTTGAATATTTAAAAAATATAATTTTTACAGACTAAATTGTTTTACTAAAGAAAAGATTGACAAAGCTCCTCACAGAGTCATTCTAGAAGTACTATCTCTACATCTGTTAATTTTTTTATTGGAGTATTATAAATAACTTTATGCCAATAATTTAGTCAACTTGGATAAAATGGATAAATTCCCTGAAAATCACAAACTATGAAAAAAATACAAGAAGAAACAATAGCAGTCCTTTAGGTATATTTATATCTATAAATATGTATCTATATAGATATATTTCCTTTAGATAGTATGGTTATTATAATATCTAAAATATTATTTAAATATTATAATTGACTTAATATGTTACAGCTTACAACAGATATTTGAGTCCCTTTTGATAAATATTGGGGTGGGGGGGGAAAGAACAATAGTATTGTTCATTTAGTTGAATGTTTCATTCAGTTCTTAGGAGAGCAATTTTGCTATAGGTTAATTAGTTGAGAAGATTTTTAAAAATACAGAATACTACTTATAAAATCATTTAAAGAGTTAGTCAATCTTTTATATTTAGAAATACAACAATAACTTGCATTAAAAAGATATCAGAGACATGTTTTATAAATAATAAATAATTTCACAGCCAAAGCAAAAATTTATTATTTTATCATATTTTTTTCAAATAAATTTGAAGAATGGTTCCAAAAGGGTTATTATATTTTCCCTGTTTCACCACTTACCCTTGAGACCTCTACCTCTACCTTGAGACTTCTATGCTTGAGACCTCTACCTCAAGGCCACTACTTTAAGACATGCCTAATCCATAAATTAGTTGTGGGTTATAAGTTTACTGCTTTTTTTTTTGTTATTATAAGGCTTTTGGAGGACTCAGTAGATCATGTAGAGGGATAAGTGAGAAGGATCATATTTTAAAAATAATTGGTTATACATGTACAGTTTATTCTAAATTGCTTATTTTATAGACTATTTCTACTCATAAGAAATGAAGTAGAGAATTGCTACAATTTTCCATACAAAATGTGCCTAAAAGTTCCAAATACTCCTGTCTAAATGATCTCAATGATGATACTAAAGTGGTATTGAACCTGGGTATCTGTAAATTGCCTCAGTTCCCTAAGACACTTTGAGTGAGGAGACACCACCTGAGAAGAATTAACTGAGGAGGGTATCCTATAGGTACCTAGCAGCTGCTCTTTCCAAGACTGGGAAACTGCATCATTAAGGATGATAAATGACAAAGTTGAAGGACAAGAGGTGAAATTGGCAGGTTATCCTGGAATATGGTAATGAAATGTTGTAATAATACTTGGATTGGCTTCAGTAATTCTGTGTGCAGAAATTTCTGATGCATCTGGTGTCAAATTATTGAGTTCCATCTCCAAGAAGGAGTGATATTGAAAATTTACCTGGCTTTTATTGGCAGTGACAGAGACTTAAGAAGAGTCAGTAAATAAGCTTATGAAAATGTCCCTATTGTTGTACCGCACCATTATTTGGGATCTTTTGTAAGCCTTTAATAAAGCTTTCGTTTCTTCTTTCTTTCTTTCTTTTTTTTTTTACAAGCAAACTTCTGTCAAAGACTCCTCATACTGTAGTAATTGCATTTTTCATCCATTATTCCAGTCTACTGAGCTCTGTTGAAAGCCTGCTTTTATGATCCAATAGATAACTCCTTATTTCACCTTTATGTAATCTCAAAATAAAATCAGTATGTCATTAGGCACATTGCAACCCAGTTCCTCATCTATAAAATGGGGATAATAATAATATCTAACCCAAAGTTTCTTCTAAGTATTGAATGAGTTAATGCACAAAAAGTTTATAGTAAACTCTCAATATTTAAAATATTATTATTGCTATTATTATTCAATAAATTGATTTAAGATAATGAGGAACTCAAAACCAAGACCAAGCTCCATATGCCACTCCACATGCTACTACAAACTCCTTTCCAGGGATCAATGATCTAATAATCAAAAGTATTTGAATTTGCTTGTTTTGCCAGTGACAAATCATTTGGTGGGACTAGAACTTGGTCCAACGTATTCTCACAAGAATAAAATAATGAGTTCTAGTCACATATGTTGCTCAAATACAGGTGCACCATCATTCTCTCCTAATATACATAAATAATCCCAGTTGAAACTTGAAATAACTTTTCATCATATATGACTTTTCCTCTGTGAATATGTCATATTAGAGATAATCACTGTCTTTCATAGATGTTTCAAAATTTTTCATGAAGTCTTTCTTTCTTTTCTTTCTCTTTTTTCTTTCTTTCTTTCATTTTTTAAGAGTACTTTTATGAGCCTGCGAATGTCCTATATATTAGAGATAAAGAAATGAGTATAAATTATTACTTTGGATTTCTTATAGTCTAAAGAAATATAGATAATCATCATAATTTTATCAGAAAATTATGACAGGGACCACGAAAATTCAGAGCTATGTTCATGTGAGGTTTCCTTAAGGATCTGACACTTGAGCTAGTTTTGAAGACATGTGAATCACGGTGAAAGGGGAGGATCTGTTAAGAAGAGGTAGGGGTGTGTGTAAAAGGGCAGAAGTGTGTGAGAGAGGCAACTGTTTTGACAGGGGAAATAGCCAGTGTGACTTACAGCATGGTAGGAAATGATGCTGGAGAGGTGGGCAAGATCAATTGATTCATTAGAAAACAATATCATATTATACCTGATTTAGTGCTAGATTACTTGTTAAAAATGGCTTTTAAAATTTAATTAAATTAATTTATTTTGCGGCTCCCCAGGTGGCTAAGCAGTTTAGCACTGCCTTTGGCCCAGGGCCTGATCCTGGAGACCCGGGATCAAGTCCCACATCAGGCTCCCTGCATGGAGCCTGCTTCTTCCTCTGCCTGTGTTTCTGCCTCTCTCTCTGTGTGTGTGTGTGTTTCTCATGAATGCATAAATGAAATCTAAAAAATAATAATAATAATTTATTTTTTTTATATATAGAGAGAGTGTGTGAGTGGGTGAAGGGCAGGGAGGAGCAGAGGGGTAGGGAGAGGGAGGAGGAATGAATCTCAAGCAGACTCTGCATTGAGTGGGAACCCAATGGGGGCTCAATCCCACAACCCTGAGATAATGACCTGAGCTGAAATCAGGAATTGGGTGCTTAACTGACTCAGCCACCAGGGCATCCTCTGATGTCAAAAAAGATAAAGGCAAGAGATGGCTCAGAGCCGGGGACATTTAAACCTCTGACTGGGATTTGACTGGACTTCAAGACCTATGACTCAACCCGCTGAGTATGCCTTCCCTCTGGAAAAAGGTCATGAGGAGATCACAATGCTCCAACATCAGTTGCAGGCTGTGAAGCTCGTGGCAGCCCCAAGGACTGGAAAGCTCTCATCCAACCCGTCTGTGGGCAATGGGCCAATAGTTTTTCCTGTCTGTCTGGGAAGCCCTTAAAGAAGGCAGTCTTGTGTCTAGGCAGTCTTGAAAGTCTAGTTCAATCTTTTCTCTGCAAAGGCAAAAACTAGATGTGGGTTTCATTTCAACTAATGCCTTCCTGGCATGTGTGAGTTCTTTTGTTCTTCACACAATGGAAAAAAGGAAAAATTTATGAGAAGAATAACTGACCTAAGAATGGTTATCCAATTTCAACCCATTCTTGGTTCATGCCTCACTTCTGGCTCATAAAATTTTCTGTTTGAAACTCATGGTTTTTTTTTTTTTTTTTTTTTCAAGCTATCAGAATTACAAATATACTATTCCAATGATGTACACAGAAATTTTAATTCAATAAATTTCCTAGGGCCTAGCCATTATAGGATGTGAGGTTTCTTTTTTTAGAGCCTAAGACTTCAATGAGTGCTAATATATAAAGGGTCAAATAGTGTCACCAACCACTCTGACCAATTTTTGCTGACTTAATCCCAAACTGATTCGTCTAAAGAACCCCAGGAAGTGTCTTCCTTCTTAACATTGTTGTTGTCACGAAATCTTAATGGTCCTTTCAAATGAAAATGTACCTTGCAGGCCTAGTAACTGACCTATTTGATTCCAACATAGATCATAATAATTTGACAGTGTCACTTATTTTAGAGTCTGATTGCCTCCTTTGCCTCCAGGTGCTAGAGCAAAAGGGATTTGTGACTGAAAGGGTTAAGTGGATTTTATTATAATGTGCTCCTATTTCATTTCCCTCCTTTCAGCTCCTTCACAAAATGTTAATCTAATTGTGATACTATCACTTTGATGACAATATGACAAGACAGACAAATTTGATTTTATTCTCCACAGAGCAAAGCATATGCTGCTTGGGAGGCTTTGACAGAGAGAAGGACATAAAACAAATGGAGTTCATGAATATACAATTTTTATTGTACACAGTAGTGACATCCAAACTTCAGAGACTAGGTGGGTGAGACTGAGGCTTTACTATTGAGATTAATGGGTACGTAAAAAGGTGCCAACAGAGAGTACTACAGTTTATGTTAAAAATGTCGATGTGGATAAGAATAATTTTCTTCTCAAGATGAATGATACACTTAATGGCTGTGAGACATTTGTGCCCAGTAGCAGTCCCTCCAAAGTAATTTTTTGTTGTTATTGTAAATTATATAATCTTAACTGCAATTATAGTCCTGTTTAGGTAAAGGTCAAGTTAGTGCTGTGGATGGTTATAAAGCAAAAAGGAAATTGGCATATGGATTCCCTTGTTGATAGCTTATGAATGATTTCAAGTAAGATGATTTTTTTTTTTTTTGGTAACTCTATTTCTCGTTTAATGTAATATAGCAAGTAGAGACAGCACACATTAACAAAACACAAATTAGATTTCTCTAAGTCAACATGTATCTTCTAAAGGAGTAGGGCTGTTGGAGAAAGGACAGTTTGAAGGTTAAAGACACCCTCCAAACAGGGGAGACTCAGTTTCAAGAAAATCAGAAGAACGAGAAGTATTGAAAAATTCTCACTGTGGGATTTAAATCTCAATTTTTTTTCAACTTGGCTTGCTGAAACACAAAATCCAACATGGTTTCTGGTCTTATCTTATAAAACCTTACTCTGATAATAAGTGAGATTCAACCTACCTTATCTTAAACCCAGATAAAAATGATTGTCTGAATACCCTGGTTGCTCAGCAGTACTTTGTATATCTTCATATACATAAGTTCAAGTGATTCAGTACAGGTCATATTTGAATCTCAAAGTTTAGCCTCTATTGTATAAAGAATAATAAATATCTAGATCATAATGTGAAATGCAAAAGCAATTTTTCAAATTTTAAAGACTTTGATTTTTTAATTTAATTTTATTTTTTGCAATTTATCTTTTTATTTAAATTCAATTAAGTAACATATAGTGTATTATTAGTTTCAGAGGTAGAGGTCAGTGATTCATCAGTCTTATATAACACCCAGTGCTCCTTACATAACGTGACCTCCTAACGTCCATCACCCAGTTACCTCATCCTCCCACCCCCTTCCCCTCCAGCAACCCTATTTATTTCCTATGATTAAGGATTTTAAAAAAATAGAATACATTTTCTAAAACTAAAGAGCAGAAAAATATACTTGGAATTAGCTGAAGTAATATGACTCGAGATGTACAGAACTTTTATTGAGTTATAATCTCTTTCCATTTGAGCTTCCATATGCTTCTGGTCAACAGGAAATTTTTTTGCAGAATGTAATGTTAATGGAAAGGGCTAGACTAACCTTGATGTTTAAGGTCTTTTAAGATCATCTAATATAACCATAGTTTCTTCCTTTTAATAGACATATCCTTCTGGCCAGCCTTGCATCTTTTTGGGAAAATGCCTCTCCTTGAATCAAGTAGGGCTGACTCTGCTACCAGGCTCTGAAACCAGGTTTATGACTTGGGAATGCCGTATCCATACTCTCTTGGAATCTGTCACTGCAGAACGCAGGAATGAAATGCTCTTTTTTCCCCTAACGGTTGGCTTTAGTGTGGTTAGTGAAGCTCTTGGCCACCACATGAGGAAACCTGCCTGAGAGTGACTCCAACACAGAAGACAGCAAATCTGAGAAGAATGTGTGAGGGTGCATATATCCCAGACTCAGCCACAGTTGCACAGTTGCATGACCCTGAACTTCACAGCAACACGAGCAATCACATTTCTTTCTTGGTTAAGCAAGATGGAGCTCTGTTTTCTGTCCTTTATAATGAAAACATCCTCAGAAATTCCTTAAAGACTATTTTTGCCAACTCTCCTATAATGTAACTAATGTCTAAATGGAAGAAAAAGAAACTATAATAACTAGCTGGAAATAAGAACAAAGTTTGTGAATAGCTTTGTCACTAATGTGATTTCTCTTTAGTAAAAAATTAATTTATCACTGCTGTCTATCCTTTTCAAAGAAGATTCTCTTGTATTATTTCCTCTGTGTACCCACGTTGTATAAGATTGTGTCTCCAGAACCAGCCAGTAATAACGAAATCATTTTCCCATTTTTAAGTAATTGTGCTTACACTTGATAACCAGAGTTTTGATTAGTAGAGATAACAGTTTTGGTATTCTAAATTCTAAACTCCAGGCAAAAGCAAATATAATGTCATAATTGGCCTCTGTTGTCTCAAAATGAGCCAGGTACATATACAATTTCCATTAGAGTTTTAAAAATACGAAAAATATCTCATGGACCCCTTTCCCTGTCTTCAAGGACACCTTTAGAAAACATAATCTTGAAAATCTTTTAAAAAATAAAAAAAAAGGGACGCCTGGGTGGCTCAGTGGTTGAGCATCTGCCTTCGGCTCAGGGCATGATCCTGGAGTCCTGGGATTTAGTCCTGTGTTGGGCTCCCTGCATGGACCTGCTTCTCCCTCACCTGTGTCCCTGCTTCCCTGCCTCTCTCTGTGTGTCTCTCAAGAATAAATAAATAAAATATTTTTTTAAAAAAGGAAAACATAATCTTGGATCATAATAAAGGTTGTTTCTGGGTTTGATGACATTTTCAGAATCCTCTTTAGGTTAAACATGGAGGTCAGCTGTGATATTGGATTGTCTTAGATACAAACCATACACAGAAAGGTAATTGTAAATGTACTTTTGTTCCCATTTTAATTTAATACAAGTCAATTTCAATGAAATAATATTTTTAGTGTTATACTAAAAATTTAAAAATAATATTTTTAGTGTTATACTAAAAATTCTTCCTGAATTATTTATTTGGCAAAACATCCTTGGAGCTATTCCAGGCCACTTATAGGCAAAGTAGTCTAGACTACTGATGGGGAAGGTGGATTCTGGAGCCAGGTTGGATTTGAATATTGACTCTTACACTTAATTTAGATATTTGTGATCTCCAGCAAAATACTTGATATATATGTTCTTAGACTTGTCTATAAATTAGAGAACTGAATAGCATTATTGTGGGGAATAAATGAGTGAATATATACAAGGTCCTTAGAAAAGCACCTCATACTCACTGCATGCTTCCCATTTCACTATCCTTATTATTATTATTATTTTCCCCATCTATATTTCATGTCTTTCTTCTACTCCTCCCCTCTACCAAATCCTTTACTTCTTTTTCTTCATATTCTTTCAGGTCCCAGTTGGCTTCAACTATAACAATTCCACTCAAACCAGTTGCTCTAATTTTGGCTGCACAGTAGAATCACCATGGGAACATTAAAACATCTCAATGCCCAGTCTGGAATCCAGAACTAAAAAAATCAGATTTCTAGGGGACAGGGTTCAGGGACTGGGATTTTATAAAGTTCCTCAAAGATTATAAGCAAATTCGCATCACCTGGAATAGTTTCTAAGCAGCACATTGGTAGCGGCACTCTACTTCTAGACATTCTGACTTAATTAATTAATTAACCTGGATGGAACCAGAGATTGATGTTCTTAAACAACTTTTAAATGAATAAAATCTGTAGTCAAGACTGAGAACCATCAGGGCACATGTTAATTACCAGACAGATAAAACCCAGAAGAATGGTTCTCAGAACTGGAAGGAACTAGAGTTTCAAATCGATTTTCAAAGTACATAATCAGAGCAGGATTCCAAATAGAAAAAAATGCTAATGGAAGATTAAACTTAAAAATTGTCAAAGACACACCTGAGCAGGAGAGGAAGAATAGATATATTTAAGGCAGAGTAGGATGGATAGTATGACTAGAGCAGAAGTGGAGAATGATTTTGAAATGAGGCTGAAAAAAGTAGGCAGCAGTCAGGGCAGGGGAAGGCTTGCTGGTCATGTCATGGGTTTGACCTGGATCATCAGAATACAGAGGCCATTAACCACAGAATCCTGTGCCCACCTTTTTTCCCAGGTCCTCCTACCCGCGTTATCCAGTGTAAGCGCTCTCTGCAGCACTTAGCACCATCTTATCAAACATCCATTTAATAGGTCAAGCCATATGCAGTAGCTGGTATTAAAGCATTTTTTGACCTACAAAAAAAATGTTAATTTCATAATAGCACAATCTAGGACTTGTTTATTAGTTTCACTTCTCTCCCACTAGAATGTGAGTTCCATGAAGGCAGAATTTTTTGTCTTTTCTTTATTATGCCCTTAGAATTTAGAACACTGATCGACTCATAACATTTCTCAGGAAATATTTGTTGAGGGAATCCCCGTGTGGCTCAGTGGTTTAGCGCTGCCTTCAGCCCAGGGCATGATCCTAGAGACCCGGGATCGAGTCCCATGTCGGGCTCCCTGCATGGAGCCTGCTTCTCCCTCTGCCTGTGTCTCTGCCTCTCTCTCTCTCTCTCTGTGTGTCTCTGAATAAATGAATAAAATCTTAAAAAAAAAAAGAAATATTTGTTGAATAAATAAATGTTCGTGAAAGTTTTAAGGGTTAGAGGAAAGCAGCAAAAAAAGAACTACATTTTTGTCAGCTGGTGAGATGTTTATATATAAAGGATAAAGAACAAACACATCTAATGGATATTCAGGTGGTAAAAAAAAATACGAAAATAATTAAAATAGATTTCATACAAAGAAAAAAATATACCTCCCAGAACTTTGATGGTAAAAGCCACCATCACTCAAGAATTCTATATACTGCCCATTTTTCATTTACATGAAAAAACACTAGAAAGATTTTCAGACATGGAAGAACCAAATAAAAGTATACCATTCTCAGACTTTCCTGGAAAAACTATATCTCAAAGGAAAACTGTAGAAGTTTGAGAAATGAATCATAATAAGGAACTTAAGAATGGAAAAGACTTAGCTTAAAAAACAAACAAACGGGATCCCTGGGTGGCGCAGCGGTTTGGCGCCTGCCTTCAGCCCAGGGCGTGATCCTGGAGACCCGGAATCGAATCCCACTTCAGGCTCCCGGGGCATGGAGCCTGCTTCTCCCTCTGCCTGTGTCTCTGCCTCTCTCTCTCTCTCTCTCTCTCTCTCTGTGTGACTATCATAAATAAATAAAAATTAAAAAAAAAATAAAATCATTAAGATCCCATAGTGGATCTTAAATTAAAAAAAAAAAAAAAAAAAAAACCAAACAAATAAACACTAGTGTTGAGCAGTGAAACCGTAAAATGTGTAATGAACCCAGCACCTATACAGTGCATATTTGCATGGGGTTACATTCACATTGGTTGTCACCAGACATGGTGAAATGTAAATGTAAAAATAATTCCTGAACGATATATAGGTCATAAAACTAATTATTAAAATCTACATCCAAAATTCAAATTAACTCAACAAAAACTTAGAGAGATAAAGAGCATTATTTTATAATGATGGAGAAATTTATACAAATGTACATACGTATATATATTACTTATATATATAAACTTATACATATGTATTTATATATGTATCTTATTTTCTGCTTCTGGGTCTACTATTTTAAAAAAAAATCAACTTAAAAGGAACAATATTTGGGGATATCAAAATAAATTCATTGACTTAATTTATGTTCTTAAAAATTAATATTGTATTTACCTTAATTTTATATACAAAAATAATGGCCAATAAATGATATCATCCTCTCATGTCTCTACCTATATTGATGGGATACTAGATATAGCTTCCTTGAAATACATCCTTTTTTTTTTTTTTGAGAAAACTATAAGCTATCATGAATGCAAATGTGTTTAAGCCAATTCTACTCATCAATAGATTTTTACAGAATAAAATTGTTAATTTTCTTTAAACCAGAGTCTACGTGTTCTCCAATTAACCAAAGGGGCAATATGTGGATAACTATCCCACACTAAGTCGGACACTGGCAGAGTTCCTGGAAGCCATCATAACCTCCAAAGCCCAGTAGGATGCCATGGCTTTACTCTGAATGAGTGCAAGGCTGACCTTTCCCTTTTCTTTCTCCCTGGACCTCAAGTCCTTCTCATTACCCAAAACTTTGTGAAAAATGATCTCTCTTGCTATTTGCATGTTTGAAAGTATTCATCAATATCCTGTGCAGTGACGGCTTTATAATGCAGTTGTGACAGGGTTTGAAAAATGCCAGTTCTATCAATCAGTATGTAGTAGAATTATAAAGCAATGCTTCCCCGTGCTATTTTCATCCCTTTGTTCTTTTAGTGTCCCCTTCTTTGGCAGTGATCATTTTTCCATGTACGTGTCTTTATTTGGCAAAAAACCCCTTCCTGTATTTGCCATTGAAAAGCAAGAGCAATCCATTGTGGATGGACTTCAGCAAGCTTCCAGAATAATAGATTTGGAAGCACAGGATATCAACAACCTACGCCATTTCCTGTGGAACTTGATTGTATGTCAATTACAGGATGAATGGATTACAGTTGCCTACATCAGAACTCTATGTTTCTGGCTCCCTTAGAAGTTTTAAATTCCTTTAAGACCATATCTTATTTGGTCCTGTATCCCTTCCATTGTAGACACAATGCCAGGTAGAGAAATTTAAAGTTTCAAAGCAAGAAAAAGCTTCAAATGCCATTATTCTTCCTGAATATCTCTACTCAACCATAATTGCATTTCTCTTCAAGCATGCCATATGCAATTGACCACCAGACTCTGATCATTTTGCCTATATAAATGTTTGAAACTGAGGCCAAATACACATAAACGGAAATGCACAGATGCTAAGTATATGATTTGATGAATTTTTATTATCTATCTACCATGATATATCTCTATACCTATACATCTGTATAATCATCACCTTAGTCAAGATAGAGAACATACCCAGCATCGCAGAAAGTTCTCTCATACCTCTTCCTGAGCAATCTCCATTTCTTTTTCCCACCCCATAAGAAACCACAGTTCTAATTTCTCTCACTTTAGATTTTGCTTTGCCTTTACTTAGGTTTATTACAAAAAAGAATTAAAGAAAATGAATATCTTGCCTGAAATCTTTCATTCAACATGATGTTTTGAATTTTATAGTTTTGCATATATCAGCAGTTTATTCTTTTTTGCATTTATATTCATGGGAGACATATTTATGTTATTATATTCATGTAATTTTATTTTCTTAAGATATCTTTATTAGGGTTTTAGTATTAGGGTTATACTGGCCTCATAATGAGCTGAGGCATGTTCACTTTTTGACTTCTAATTTCTGAAAGAATTTGTGTAGAATTATTATTAATTCCTTCCAAAACATTTGAAAGAATTCACTAATGAAACCGGACCATGAATTTTCTTTGTGAAGAGTTTTTTTGAAATAAATTTGACATGTAACATTGTGTAAGTTTAAGGCATACAGTATGTTACTTTATATAATTATACATTGTCATATGATGATCAATGTAGTGGTATTTATCACATTACATAGGCATAGTACAATATTATTATCTATATTCACTATACTATGCCTTTGACAATCTCTATGGCTTATTTACAACTAGTTATGATTTTCAAACACCTTAAAAAATATCACTGTTACCACCTCTCCCCATCCCCCCATAACCATCCTTGCACTCTGTTTTCTTACAGGTTTAACATTTTTAGATTCCACGTATAGGTGATTTCATACAGTACTTGTGTTGTCATGATCTTGTCCAGCATGATGTGCTCAAAGTCTATCCATGTTGTCCCTAATGGAAGGATATTCATCTTTCTTCTTTTTTTTCCTTCTGCTAGCTTTAGGCTTAATTTGTTTTCTTCTTCTAGTTCCTTGAGGCATAAAATTAGGTTACTTATTTGAGATTTTTTTTTTTTAAAGATTTCTGTATCTATTCATGAGAGGCACAGACTGAATGAGAGAGGCAGAGACACAGGCAGAGGAAGAAACAGGCTGCTCGCAGGGAGCCCAATGCAGGACTCGATCCTGGATCCCGGGATCACAACCTGAGCCAAAGGCAAGTGCTCAACCGCTGAGCCACCCAGGCGCTCCTATTTGATCTTTCTAACTTCTTAATATATGTGTTCATTACTATAAACTTTCAATTTTTACCTGCATCCCACAATATTTGTTATGTTGTATTTTAATTTTCATTAATTTTAAGATAATTTTTTATTTCCCTCTTGATTTCTTCTTTGACCCAATTGTTTAGAAATGTGCTGTTTAGTATGCACATATTTGTGGATCTTTTTACTTTCCTCTTATTAATTTCTAATTTCATATCATTTGGTCAAAGATCATTGATTTCTTAAATTTGCTAAAATTTGTTTTATGGTTTATCAAACAATCCATTCTAGAGAATGTTCCATGTGCACTTGTGTGTTTTTCCTCTGCTGGGTGGAATGTTCTCTCTCTCTCTCTATATATATATATCTTAGGTCCATTTGTCGTGAAGTGCTTTTCAATCCTAATATTTCCTTGTTGATTTTCTGTTTGGACAATCTATCCATTGCTGATAGTGGGATATTGAAGTCCCCTACAATTATTTTATTGTTGTCTATTTCTCCTTTAAGATCTGTTAATATTTGCTTAATACATTTCAGTGCTTGGGTTGAGGGACCATATATATTTATGATTGTTATATCTTTTTGTTATGCTGATCCCTTTGTCATTGTATAATGACCATCTTTGACTCTTTTTACTATTTTTGGCTTAAAGTATATCTTGTCAGATATAAGTATGGCCATCCCCACCTTCTTTTGGATTCTGTTTGCTTGGAATATCATCTTCCGTCCTTTTACTTTGATCCTATGTGTGTCTTTAGAGCTAAGATGAATCTCCTGTGGGCATCATATAGTTGGATCTTTGTTTTTGTTTTATCCGTACAGCTACTCTGTAACTTTTGAATGATGAGTACAATCCATTCACATTTAGGGTAGTTATTGATTTATAGGAGTGTACTACTGCCATTTTATCTTTTCCCTTCTAGTTATTTTCTATTGTTTCTCCGTTTTCTTTTCTGTTTCTGTCCACCTTTTTAACCTGTGCTTTTTCCATGGTGATTTGATCAGTCTCCCCCTTTATTAGGTTTTGTGTCTCTGCTCTAGAAAGAAGGAATGATCAACTGCCATGATGTGATGTCACCCCTCTATGAAAAGATTTTTGAGGATGAATTAAATAGTTTAATAGATATAGGGTATTTTGAATTTTTAATTTCTTTTGGTGTCAATCATGGGTAGTTTTGTTTTCTTTTTTTAAAAAATATTTTATTTATTTATTCATGAGAGACACAGAAAGAGAGAGGCAGAGACATAGGCAGAGGGAGAAGCAGGCTTCACGTAGGGAGCCCCATGTGGGACTTGGTCTGAGGACTCCAGGATCATGCCCTGGGTTGAAGGCAAACACACTCAATCGCTGAGCCACCTACGTGTCCCTTTTTTTTTTTTTTTTTTTTTGAATAGTTGTGTTTTCAAAGGAACTGGTGCAATTTAGCCATGTTGTTAAATGTATTGATTATTCATAACTTTTAGATTATTCTTTAAAATTGTGTAGTATACCTTTTGTTCCTGATATTGGTAATGTCAATTTGTTACTCTTTATAAAGAACAAGTTTTTGTTTTTTTTTTTCTTGGTAAATTTTCTTTATTTCTTAATTCATTGACTTCTGCTATATTTATTTCCTTACTTCTACGTATTTTTTTTTAATTTTTTATTTATTCATGATAGGCACACAGTGAGAGAGAGAGAGGCAGAGACACAGGCAGAGGGAGAAGCAGGCTCCATGCACCGGGAGCCCGATGTGGGATTCGATCCCGGGTCTCCAGGATCGTGCCCTGGGCCAAAGGCAGGCGCCAAACCGCTGCGCCACCCAGGGATCCCTGCTTCTACGTATTTTGAGTTTAAATTACTCTTCTTTTTCTAGCTTCTTGAGGTGTAGGCTCATATCATTTTTGTTATATCTTTGGTTTTTAGCAATTTGATTAATTGTGCCTATGTGATTCTCTTTGTATTATCCTAAACATTTTGAAAAATTTCAGCCACTTTTCTTTGAAGTTACTTTCCTGCCCTATTTCCCCCTCCTTCTGAGACTCAAAAATGCATAAATGTTAGACTTTTGTATATTGTCACATATACAATATACTGAGGCTCTGAGGTAACTGAGGCTCTGTTCTTCTGAGGGTTTTCTAGACTTTTTTCCTCTATGTTCTTCAGATCAGATAATATTTATCTATCTTTTTTTCAAATATACTGGCTGTTTTGCTTCAATTGATGCTAAACCCTTTAGGTATTTTGTTTTTTATTCAACTTCAGATATTATATTTTCTATTTCTAGATTTTTCTTTTGATTTTCCTTTCATCATTTCCATGTCTACACTGAAGATTCCTAGTTCTTCTTTAAAAAATATTTTATTTATTTTGAAAGAGAGCACATATGCATGTGTACAAGAGAGGTGAGGGAGGGGGCAAGAGGGGCAGAGGTAAGCAGAGTCCCTGCTGAGCAGGGAGCCCAATATGGGGCTCAATTTTAGGACCCTGAGATCATGACCCAAGCCAAAATCAAATATTTAACCAACTGAACCACCAAGGCACCCCAAGATTCCTAGTTCTTCATTCACTATCTTTTCCTTTAAGCCTTAGAACATATTTATAACTGTTTTAAAGTTCATGACTACTAATTCCAATACTTGAGACATTTCAGATTTTGCTTCTGTTCATTCCTTTTGTTCTTGATTGTGAGTCATATTTTCCTGTTTATCTAGAATTTTTAAAATTATTTGCTAGACATTTTGGATGATATGTTATAGAGATTATTATTATTACATATCTATGTCAGCTCATTTACCTGGTATTCAATTTTGTTCCAGAAGAAAAATTACTGGCAGCTCTGTTTCAACCTGTCAAAATTGGTTTTACATTTTTATTGGGGTGAATTTCTTTTGGTTTTGACTTTAGTCCTCGGGTGTAGCAATATTCCTATTTCTAAATTGTGATTCTTGAGAGTTCTTAATTAAATGCATGAGAAGCTTGTTAGGTCTCTCTTCTCTGGTTGAACTGGACCTCAGATGCCTCTCAGCACTGACTCTGAGATCACCATTTGGCTCTCCATGCTGCAGGATTCTCTGCTAGGTCACTCCCTGCTGGGTCTTGTGAGTTTTTCCTTATTCATGCACAGCTTAGCTTTGACTAAGGGCTCATGGTGAACTCCCAATGCAGACTTCTAAGGACTTTTCCACAACCCTTGTATGACTCCTTTCCACTTCCCTCCTCTCTCCCCTTTTTAAAAAAGAAATAGTATTTATTTTTATTGTGGTAAAACATACATCACTATTCAGGGGTACAATTATGTTTATATTGTCAGAACTCCTTTTCCTCAGATACCCTGTCCTATGGATTCCAGTCACTTCCACAGCCTCAAATTTTGATCTTTGTCTCCTCAGTTCAGTGTAACTGCTGCCCTGGTTAATCTCTGCCTCCTGCACTAGCAGTAGCGACCATGCTCCCCATCAGAGACCTATGTCATTTATGAGGCTTGGCTCATGAGTTCCCCTTCCCTCAAGTTCTCTTTGTTGTTTAATACCTGAAAAGAATTGCATCATGGATTTTGCCCAGTTTTATATTAGCTTACTGCAAAAGGGTGATAGCAGCTACATTATGTTAGCCAAAATAGAATCTCCTGGTTATATTTTTAATATAACCACTTTTCTGCATCTATAATCACCATTATTTTAACTTTTTTAAAATAATGTAGACTACTAAGTAGCCTACTAAATGCTTACTCTAGTCCCTATCCGTGTTATCTCCCATGCAGAAGTCAAAGGGAGGTTTATCAAATGTGAATCTAATTATGCCATCCCATTGCTTAAAACCTTCAATGCTTCAATGTTCTTTTAGATTATAGGTAAAATTCCTCAAATAAGTTGCATGGTCTTGTCTGCATGCATCTCTTCAACATCCTCTTAAACAAAGATCACCTCTGATCTCTCTTTTCCCCAGTCTTACAAGATCTGCATATCCAGGGCTTTTGCACATTCTTTTTCTTCTCAAGATTCTTTAGTTTCTGAATCAACTTCTTCAGAACTCAATTTAAGCATCACTTTCTAGAAAAGACCTCCTTGATCTCCTGGACAAGGTGAGATTCTGCTAATGTCAGTTTCCTTAGCACAACAAACCTCTTTTCCATATTACTTATCTTTTCTGCAATTTTACATGTATTTCTATGATTCTTTGATTAGTGGTTCTCTCCTCCATTAGACTACAAGCTCTATTAGGAAAAAGATCATGATGGTTTGTACTCACTGTTATATCCTAGTGCTTGGCCATAGCATGCACAGAATAAATATTTGCTGAATGATGGAATGCCTACAGCTAGCTCCCTGGACTCTTTGGAAATATATATATATTTGTACTTAATATGACTTCTGCACATTTATAAGAATAGAATAAGCCAAAATTGATTCACTTTAAGTAATTTAGTAAACACCAAATAAAAAGCTTGTGCATGAAGAAAAAAACTCCTTGGGTATGTCCGTACAAAGTCACAATATAAAATGAAAAAAAAAAATTCAACACATATATTTGAAATAACCACATGGCATCTTGTTTTATTTTTCATTCTCTGAATATCTATAGATTTATTTATTTATTTATTTATTTATTTATTTATTTATTTATAAAATATTTTATTTATTTATTCATGAGAGACACAGATAGAGAGAGAGAGAGAGAGGCAGAGACACAGACAGAGGAGAAGCAGGCTCCATGCAGGAAGCCTGATGTGGGACTCAATCCCGAGACTCTAGGATCATGCCCTGGACTGAAGGCAGGCGCCAAACTGCGGAGCCATCCAGGGATCCCCCAATATCTATAGATTTAAATCAGAAAATTTCCAATATTATTTCTGGATTTAGAAATTTAAATAGTTGAAATTTATTAGATTATTTTATTTGATGAAATATTTTTATGTTTTCTTAAAACAATTTAAATTGCCCATTTTTAAAGGCTCAAACTCTGGAATGAATGTATCTGACCCAATTATACACACACATTTCATTTGCTTGGTATAAATAAGCAAATTGTATTGATATTATATCAGGATTTAAATAAGGTTTAATATGAAAAATATATTAAGATGACACAGACTAAAATGCCACATTGTTATATTACAAATCATTTTGCATTATAGGAAACCATAAACTTCCTAAGACTGTACAGATTCTCTTTTCTGATCATCATTATTTTTATTTGCCTCCAATATTACTAGAAATGCAGTCCATCATAGCATAAAAATTTATGCCAATATTTTAACTGTAATATTATTTACATCACAAGATTTTCCTAACAGTCTTCACTTTTAGACAATTCTAGCATGCCAAAAGTCACTTGAATAAAGGGCACTATTATTCATATATTCACATATATATGGATATGAATATGTGCGTGTGTGTGTCCTTTATGAACTAGCATGGGCATCGAGTGACCTATCAAGTAAAATTTACTGATTGAGTATTGAAGAAAAGCACAGACTCTATTAAGTGTGAACTGCACATAAAGCAACCAAGACTTGCAACTAAAATAAGATTGTCAGTTATGTCAAGATCTCTGCTGTGGTTTTTGACATGAATATCCATTTCAGATTTCTTTTTAGCTGAACTGGTTAATAAACAAACAGTTGGATTTTGATATAGTTGCGAAAGCAATGAATAAATTGGGCAGCTTTTGGATATTTTGACTATCGACTTTTCAGTTTTGTTTAGAATCACACATTAAGGGACGCCTGGGTGGCTCAGTGATTGAGCATCTATCTGCCTTTGGCTCAGGTTATGATCCCTGGGTCCTGGGATCGAGTCCTGCATCAGGCTCTTGCATTGGAAGGAGCCTGTTGTCCCTCTGCCTATGTCTCTCTGCCTCTTTCCCTGTGTCTCTCATGAATAAATAAATAAAATCTTTTAAAAAAACAATGAGGGATCATCTGTTAAATAGGAAGCAAAAAATGAGCATTTGCACCCTGAAATATGCATTTTGGGGTAAATGAGAATCGGAACATCTTGCATAATATATGTAGTTTTACTTTTCCTATACCATGAACTAGAAGAGATAGGAGCAGGGATGATGTTAGGAAAGGAAACTGAGGGTGAAGATTGAGAGGACATATGAGAGAAATATTTTTTTTTCATTGTGTTCTGTTCCATTTTAGTAGGAATTAGCTGCTGGGCCCTCTGTATACATTACCTAACTTAATTTCAGAAACAACTCTAACAAGTGACTATTGTTCCCTGTTTGTTTCAAAGAGAGAAAACTGAGGTGCAGAGAGATGAAAATACCAGGTCAATTATGAAGAGCTGATAAAGCCAACTTGGAAGTCAAGATAAACTTTAATGAAGTCCTGACACCTTTTCTAGCATAACTTTTAGAGAGATCAGTTTGATCTTTATTTCTAAAATGTCCACAGCTTAACATTTTACCTGTGGCATTAGCTATCAGAAGGACACTTGTGATCTCCTAGGTGAGTAGGATTACAGTATCCTAAATCTAATGAGATGTGATGGAAGATACAGGAAAAGATGACTCTCTGCTAACTAGGCTGGTAAGACACTTTCTGTGACACTCAAAAGAGAATATTCTTGCTTTGTCTCTTAACGTTGTCTGAAGGGATGCACTGCCACTTGGAGGGCATGTTGGAGCTGAGGGGAACTGGGGCACGGGTGATGAGCTGTCTCCTCTGCTCTTGTGGATGCGTCTAGAAGGCTCCGAGCTGCCATGGGGCGTCCTCCCAGCCCTCCTCTTTTCTTGTGATGTGTGCGTGATTCAAGGTTAGTTTTCTCACATTTGTGAAAGTGCTGCTATAGCTTCCAATCAAATAGATTGTTGTTTCCCTTGCGAAGTAAATTGAAAGGCATATATATTTTTAAATTTCAATCCATACAAGTAGGATTTCCATCAGTTCATCTTTAAAGATGAAGCGAGCTTTTTCCAAATATATCTTAGTTATGCATATGAATATTATGTGTTTTTAAGGAAATTTTAGTACCAGGCGGTGTTTGTGCAGATGGCAGGATTAGAGTAGGTGAAAAAGTTCTGGTTCTTCTGATAACCAGGTAAACGATCTCACAAATGGCTCTCCAGCTCTTAGTAGCTCAATAGTTTCATCTGGAAAATCTGTGATTGGGCACATGTGCAGGTAGCTACCAAGACTCCCTCTTCTTCTTCTTCTTCTTCTTCTTTTTTTTAAAGATTTTATTTATTTATTCATGAGAGACACAGAGAGAGAGAGGCAGAGACATAGGCAGAGGGAGAAGCAGGCTCCATGCAGGTAGCCCAATTTGGGACTTGATTCCAGCATCCCGGGATCACGCCCTGGGTCAAAGGCAGATGCTCTACCTCTGAGCCACCCAGGTGTCCCAAGACTCCCTCTTCTCTCTAGTCATTTCTATTGTGTTTCAGTGCTCTCATAATTGCATAGAAATCAGTTTTATTATAAGCCTGGGTAAATCACAAGTGGGAAGATAAAAGTTCCAGTAAAGTCATATACCACAATCTCAAGTCGTATATCTGTGTACATTGGTATACATGTGTATATGTGTATATACATGCACATATGAACACTCATATTTTTGGAAATTATATATCCATGTATAGTGACTTGCTGTTTTAGCTGATCAACATCACCATTCCTCCTCCTTTTGTTGCACTCAGAAGATTTCTTCATCTTCATAGTGTTTACATTTTGTGCAGACTACTCCAGACTCAGCCCCCACATAACCCAGGAATTTCCTGCTTCTGTCTGCAGGAGTTATCCTTTTCATCTGTAATTTTACAATGTAAGACAATCCCATGGCTTCATATGTTTGGTCCAGAGGCGGGCATTTGACATGGTTGGGTTAATGAGTCAATTTGATTTGGAGAATGGGCCCAGGATAGGCAGCTTGGGGAGGTGGTTGGCGGAGGTGTGCTCCAGCGCTTAACTAGGGGCCCAATGGAAACAGGCCTGCAGACAGAGGAGAAAGGGACAGATGCACAGAGAGGAGCAGGGTGTGCACGAAGAAAGAGGGACTACAGGGGTCCCAGATATGGACTACAGGGATCCATATCTAGTTCTAGCCTGTTCCGAAAGCCAAGTCCATCTATGCCCTCGGATTCCACAAGACACTCTTCTGTTCCCATAACCAACTTTTTCTGGCTTATGTTGGCTCCAGGAGGGTTCTGTTATTTGTGACCAAAGGAGTCCCAACCCATGCGACTTCCAGCCAGTCATATTTCTCTCCAGTCAGTCCACATATGTCTGATGTTGAGGAAGTACTGCAATCTGTATAATTTAGATGTAATCCGTACTATTTAGATTATAACATGCATTCACTTCGAGCAATACATACAGCTGCCCACCAGTCCTTCAAGTACTTCAGTCAGAGAGGTAACTGGTCTGAAAAAAGACTATGCCATTTGCCCACAAGCTACTGAGCCATCCTTACATAGCAAAATTGCTAGAAAGAGTTGTCTATATCTGCTCTTTCCCTTAGTGTCCTCCCATTCTGTACCTACTCGAATCCACTTCTCTTCCACCTTTCTATCCAAAGTGCCTTTGTCTAGGTCACTAATATGGTCCTTTGGAAAGCCCGTGGTGGATAGTCTTCGTCTCACTTGGAGTATCAGCATTTGACATCATTGAACAATCCTTCTTTGATAGACTTTCTTGACTTGGCTTTCAGGGCAGCACGACTCCTCGCTCTTCCTACCTCACCGATCATTTCTCATTCTTGGCTAGTTTTTCCTCTTTGTCTAGCCTTCTTAATGTTAGTGCACTTTCGGTGTACACTTCAGATGAAATGTACACATAAAGTGTAACGTAAAACATAGTTTATAGTACCTAAATCATACCACGGTGAAGCTGATAAAGAGTTGCCATCAGTTCAAAATAAACCTAAACTATAGACAATTCCACAAAAACGAAGCAATTCGCTTGGGAAGTGTCCCTTCCTCTCTGAAGTGAAGAACTTGTAACCACTTTGTTTACCAATTTTGGCCAAAGTGAAAGATCATAGGCGTGTCGGTTGGCATCAAGCATCTTGCCAGCACCTTTAGCTGCTATGACGTCATACTGCATTGCAGCCTTTCTCTGATCTTTGCCAAGCCGATGGATGGATACGCAAGAATGTGAGGGCTCAGAAGACGCTAGGCCACTAATGTGCTCAGGAGATGTGGAAATAAAACTGTTGCAGTACTTTCCGTTATGATTGCAAAAAATAGCTATTCATTTATAAACTTTGAAACATTTTTCGCAAACACAGGCACTCTGCCAGAAGGAATTCCAGGGCTCTCCAGAAAATTGTTAATGAAGCCTCGGCCTCAAAGAGCAATCAACGGCCCTGCTATTTTCCTCAGTTTCCTGTGTGCCACATCTGCCCGTTTCTAAAAACCAGACTGTAATTTCAAGAAACATGTGTGAACTACATTTTACAGTAGGATACATTGTCCAGAAGGTCCCTGGCCAGCATCATCCGGACGGCAGAGGTCCATCAGACCGCTGCAGTGGCAGATGGCAGCTTTTTTGAAATCCAGTGACATATGGTCTGTATTCTCAGTGGTGAGGTGTGCGAGTCACTCTGTGGCCGGACTGCTGCCCCAGCCACAGCTCTCCCCGCCTTGAGTTCATCTTGCACAGATCACTCTTCCTGGAGCATCGTGCTCATGATGCCTCACCCCTATTCAGAGATAACACTACAGACTAACATTTATTGTGCATTATCCGCCGGGTATCGGGGTCATGCCGGTTGCTTTCCCGTATATGAGCCCTTTGAGTTTTTACAACACACCGATGGAGTAGTAGGGATCTATGCTGGCATCTTGGGACTCTTCAGAACACACTCAATTCTCTAGAGGTTCCTTTGAGGAATCCCTGCAATATGCACCTTGGCCAGCAGCCTAACTAGTCCTTAGGATGCTGAGTCAATTAGGGCAGTTCCTTCACATTTTTGCTCCCTGCTTTTTCCTTCCCAGAACACCTTCCCTATTCTTCTCTACCGATCCAGGGTTTTAACTTCAAGGCCCTCTCCCAGATTACCTGCTCCAGAAAACCATTTGTAACCAAGTACCTCTCCCTTGCAAATTGGTCTTTTCCAGTTTCCAGACTCTCTAGATGGATCAGTATGATATGATCAATATGGATCATATTGATCCATCTAGAGAGTCTGTGCCTCGTTCATATAGACATGTCCAGGTATTACTTTGAAATAGGTAGCTGTCTACATTTTTTTTAAATAATTGACTAATTGTCCCTTTAAGTAAGTACCTGAAAGACCTTATTTTCTACATATATATTTTTACTTTTCCTAGGGTGACTTTTATCATCTTAGATGCTGAAATTGAGCATTGACTTAAATTGTATGCCTATGGAAGTAGGTTTTGGTGAATTTGCTTTTAAGATTAAGTCCCTGTTGGGATCCCTAGGTGGCTCAGCGGTTTGGTGCCTGTGTTTGGGCCAGGGTGTGCTCCTGGAATCCCCAGGATCGAGTCCCACATCAGGCTCCCTGCATGGAGCCTGCTTCTCCCTCTGCCTGTGTCTCTGCCTCTCTCTCTGTGTCTCTCATGAATAAATAAATAAAATCTTAAAAAAAAAAAAAAAGATTAAGTCCCTGTGACTCTAACTCTGACACTGACCACCTGAACTTGGGTTGGAAGGATGGTTCGGTTAGGTCCCCTGTATGTTGTTGTCTGGTGCACGAGGGGCCTCAGGAGGCTGACTGCAATTGTCCCAAAACTTGTTCTCCACTCACAGAAAGAGCAGTCATTGTCTATGAAGGATGCCATGGTGGCAAAAAGTCCCTCAGACACTCAAGTCAGCCAGAGCAGAACGCTACAAGGAATGTCAAGCCAATAATTTGAGTATTTATATACTTTGTATAAAATGAATTGAAGTATCACATCCTTTCGGTCACAATATCAGAAAAGATTTTCATGGTCAACGGGACATTTACTCCCTTGAAACAAAATGTCCCATATCCATGAGAGAGAGTGTCTTGGCACAGAAGTAGGGTGCTCAGCCTGAAAGATTATCTCAGACTTACGACCCCAAACTCCCAATTGCTTTGAACCAATGTCCATCAGTTATTTTCACCTTCTTTTTTATGGCCATTTAAATTATCGTTTCCCTATTTCAGTTCTACTAAATATGAATGAAGCAGGTGAAGTGTGGCCCCGTTGGAGCATTACAGTGTTTGGGGCTGGTTACTATCTTTAGCAGAGATGCTGGAATTCATTCTCATCTCATTTGCTGAGCGCTCTATCATTAAAGTGTCATTGAGAACTGACACCACTTAATTTTAGCAGCTTTCAATTCTCGTTTGCAGCAAGAATAGCTTTAAATGGAGAGGAGTGCAAATTACAGAGAGAGGGATATTTTTACACCACACTCAGCATTTTATCAAACAAAGCAGCCTCCCGGGGAATAGAGGACAATACATTATAAAACCAAACTCTCTTCTGATCCTGGTAAATGGGTATTTAATCTTCCGATTGCAGGCATCCACTCTGATGAGCCTGTAATGAATATACTGGCAGGGACATTATCTGAGCTGTTGTGCTTTCCTACTCCTTAAAATATCCTTGGTTTTTATTTCGGGTGTGGTCAAAATTAAGAAAGAAGGAAAGAAAGAAAGAAAAAGAAGGAAAGAGAGAAAGAAAGAAAGAAGAAAGAAAGAAAGAAAGAAAGAAAGAAAGAAAGAAAGAAAGAAAGAAAGAAAGAAAGAGGCTCCAGAGCTCAGCTGTCCCCTGCAGGCCACAGCAGAACCTTTACCTCTTTGCAAATTACAGAGCTCTGGAGATTTTTCCCCTATTAATTGCATAATTGCTTTTCCTGCCAAAGTAATTTGAACCCTTGGGGGTTAAGAAAATCACTTACTGTGAAATAGTGGCAATTTTTAACCCATTCAGCTGGAGTTTCTTTGCCTAATTAAATGTAAAACGGCTGTTTGCTGCCCACGGTGGCTGTGTTTCAGATGCTGCTCAAACAGCTTTGCACTGGAAGCTTCCGAGTATTTAAACCTTGATAGAATTATTACCCTTAGCTTCCATGTATTCTGATTACTTGCATTATTATTTGATGCAAGAGAAAACTTCACTTAATCATTGGCTGGCCTCTAATATCTGTGTCTATCTTTCTGTATATGAAAAACATAAAGCCAGCATCCGTTATACAGAATATTGTGGCTGCCTGGAGGATACCTTGTCGCATGCTGGCTTTGAGAGCTGCTCATTGGGTTTTCATAGAAATCCAAGTTATTATTCCATGTTATAAAAACTTAGGACCAGAGGCTTAATGACTTTTCCAAGGTCACACCTGAAGTCAACTCTTGTATTCTCAAATTATCCCTGCATTTTTGCTTCCTTGTTTCTTGCTTTAGCATAAGTCACGTTCTTATGTCATGATCCATTCATAAGAAGCAATTTAACTGAAAGGTTTATGGGTCTAACCACTAGATGTAACTTGATAATTTGAAAGATCTAAATTTTGTCCATAGCAAAGAGGTCTCATACACTCCTTCTTTACTTGGGAGAAAGTGTTTTGTTGCCTTGCAATGCCTGGGCATAAACAGTGCAGAAAAAAGGATGGTCTGATTGAGCTGTGAACATCAAAGAGATATTCAATTGGACATCGAAGATGGCATTCAATTGGCAAATTTAAAAAGTCCTTAGTAAAGTAAAACCTTTTGAAAGAGAGCTGGTTGTGGGACTCCTGGGTGGCTCAGTGGTTGAGCGTCTGCCTTTGGCTCAGGTCGTGATCCAGGGATCATGGGATCCAGTCCCACATCGGGCTCCCCATGGGGAGCCTGCTTCTCCCTCTGCCTATGTCTCTGCCTCTCTATCTCTGTTTCTCATGAATAAATAAATAAAATCTTTAAAAAAATGAAAGAGACCTGGCTGAGATTGCAGCTGAACTATAACATCACTGTATAATCATAATACATATTCCCTCAAAAGAAACACGTTATTTGAAATAAATTTTCAGTAGGTATAGACTGTGGTAGAAGGTAAGATTACACAGGAGGAGAGGTAGGGCGTTGTGTTTTTGGGGACAGCCTCTTCTTTGAGTCTCAAAAAGGAAATATGGTGTGCCTGGGGATCCAGGAAAGCTGAGGCAAATCTGGAATGAGATAACACTCAGATATTCCATTCCTAGAATATTGTTCACCCCAATAATACAATGCCATGCATTTGAAGTCCAAATATTTTTATATGTCTTTTATGTGATTTTAAATGATTAAATCACAGCATTAGCAATTATAATCTATTTTACGTTGGTGAGTGCATATAAGTATGTGTAAACTTCTCAACCATTCACATATTATTACTGTTACTAGTTAAACGTTTCTGTTACAGATCAATTCTCATCATCTATAGTAATTATTCACCCTTGCAATTTCTTGACCTTCTTTGGGGCACAGACCAAATCATTAATCCAGGCTGAGTAGCCCTCTAGACCACTGTATTCTTGTCATCATGGAAATCTAAAGAAAACAAGTCTACCTTTCCATCTACAGTTGCTAACTATCTCCATCTGTGGAGGACAAGCCTCTCACCTTGTTTCTAAATTCCATTCAAGGCACTTACAATGAAAAACAGGTAGGATTTGAGCATAGTTGGGCAAATTGAGTTTTGGTAGTGGTCAGAGGGATGAAAGCACAGAGGTAGGACACGTTAGTACCCGGACAGGGCATATCGAGAAATTGGACTTAACTCCAGCTTGGGCGTACAGGAGAGAAAGTTGAGACTAGATCATAGAAGGCTTTTTAGATACTGGTCTAAGGAATTAGTACTTTACTTTTTAGGCAAACCTTTGGAGGTTTTTGGAATTGGACCAGAGCTCTGTGGTAGCACTGTCCAAGATAAATTCAAGATGGGAAGACCAGAGGCAGAGTCCAGAACACTGGAGGAGCTCTGCTGAGGGGTAATGGAAGCCTCGAAATAGAGTTTTGGCCGTGGGCTGGAGCTAAGAAAGGAGGTGTCAGAGACATGGTAGAGATAGAATTGATGGACTTCATTCTGGGCTCTGGGGTGAGCAAACTGGGGAAGGAGAAGTCATGCTAGCTAGCATTGAAGTTTCAGGTCTGTTTTACTAGCAGGAAAGTGATGCATTTAATAAAATCAGGAAACACAGGAGGCTCAGAAAGGGAAAGTAGTTATATGAGTTTTATCCATAATGAATCTGAGATGGCTTTGTGATGGCAAGAGAGTGATACCAATTGGTGGTTGAAAATAGAGACTGGAGTGCAGAAAGAGAGAATTTCATTTCATCCACACAAAGAAATCAAGAAGTTGAATAAGATTATCATGGTAGAGAGAATAAAGGAAGGAAATCAGAGCCCAACTCAGATGATTAAGGAACGCTCACGCTGGAGTATGGGCCATGGAGAATGTGTAGTCAGCAAATCAAAGAAGGATGAGAGAGGACAATGAGAGCAGGGGTGTGGAACATCATGGAAGTCAAGAAAGGCAGGACTTTTCAATAAGAGGAGATGGTCAAAGTGTCGAATACTGCAAAGAAGAAGCATAAGAACTGAGGGGAATAAAACCCCTAGGCAGCTTCTTGAGCAGAAGTGATTAACTTATGGAGACAAACTGATCTTTAAAAGGCTGGTGAGCTCAGAGGCACCTGACTGGCTCAGTTGGTTGAGTGTCTGACTCTTGGTTTTGACTCAGGTCATGATCTCGTGGGATCGAGTCCCACGTTGGGCTCTGCACTCAGTGTGGAGTCTGCTTCAGATTCTCTCTCGCTCTCGTGCTCTCTCTCTCAAATAAATAAAATATTTTTTAAAAAGTTTAATGAACTTAGAAAAGTTGCTCAGGAAAAACTTTCAATAAGGATACAAAAAGAAGCTTAGTGGAGAAAGGAAGGAGAAATGACCAAGAATAAAGCAGGAGCAAATGGAAAAAAACAAGACTTTGAGAGATAAGAACACCTCACATGCTTTCCCACTGAGACTAATGACCCAATCAGAATGATTAGAGAGAGACACAAGTGCCACAAGCCCAGGGGCGGCAGCAGGGGTGGAAACAAAGGCATGAGTGAGCGTTGTTCATTAAGAAGAGAACCACGGATAAAGAGAGAAAGAAAGAAGAAAGAAAGAAAGAAAGAAAGAAAGAAAGAAAGAAAGAAAGAAAGAAAGAAAGAAAGAAAGAAAGAAAGAAAGAAAGAAAGAAAGAAAGAAAGAAAGAAAGAAAGAAAGAAAGAAAAGGAAACAGAAAAGGAAAGGAAAGAAAGGAAGGGAAACAAAGGAAAGTAAAGTAAGTAAGGAAAGGAAAGGAACCGTAGGTCATGAAGGAAACGAACAGGAAAGGGAAAGGGAAGAAATGGAAAGGTTAATAAAGGAAAAAAAGAAAGGAAACAAGGATCTTTCTTAGGGACTGACAGGAAGATGGGAGCAAAAGAGGTGAAGTTGAAGAGAAATGTCTAAATAAAAAGGAGAGAAGCCAAGCAGTTCATGTCAAATGCTGTCAAAATATGAGACTAAGTTAGATGAAGAGAGGAAGGACATAGAATAGGGGTTTCAAAGTGTACTGAAGTAGGTACTCTACAAACTCTGATTATTAATATTTTAGCATGGGTTTATATGGCACCTACTGTACCAGTCACTGTTATAAAGATGCTTTACCAGTATTAGCTTATTTAACCCCTTTAACAATCCCAAGTGTGTCATCACCTTCATTTTACAGATGGAGAAACTGAGGTACGTGGACTCTAAAAAATTTATCCAAGTCACACAGCCAGTAAGCAGCAGAGTCAACATCACGTAGGCACTTTGGTTTCAGAATTGATGTCCTTACCCTGTGCAATCTGCAGACTTTCATCTGCTACCTGCCTGTTGACAACAAGCCAGGGAGATGGCAGGCAACGCCAATGACAAAAAAGAGTCATATTGCTTTGTTAAGAGTGGAATTAACTGGTCATTGTGGGAGTCTTTTGTATTGTTCCACAGCCCAAAGGTAGCACAGAGGAAATGACCCCTGAATTTTCCAAGGCTTGAGTTCAGCCTGGCCATCGAAATCTCCAGAAGAGTTTTTAAAAATATTATATTCCAGGACCTTTCCCAGAAGTATAATATGAAAAGACTAAGTGTGAGGTCCAGGAAATTTTTTTAAAGGCACCCCCCAGTGCTTTTAATAGGTAGCCAGGTTGGAAAACCACCAAACTTGGCAAAACCAGGTAGAGGATGAAGGTGAATGGCAATCAAAGGTCTGTGTGTGTGTTTCCTGCACACAAGTGAGGACAGATGAAGATGGATGGGCAGACGGGGAGCACAGGAAAGAATGAGGGTTCTCTAGAGCCAGATTTGCAGAAAGGGGACATATTGAGAAGGAAAAGATAGCAGGAGAGGAAGCTGTGATCCACTGGGGACATTCTTGATTACTATGGAACATTCCATCCAGAAGGAACTATGCAATGTGAACCCCTTGTCAGTGTTTTTGGAAAGAATTAAACATCTGTCCCAGAAATGACTGCATCTCTGCAAAGACAGAGTAGTAGGTCTAAAAAGCAAAAGCAGTTTGTGGACAAAATGTGCACAACCTGTAGCGGAGGAAGGATCCTTTCATCAAGACTTCTCCAACGATTCATGGAGCAACAGCAGTGTTGTTGGTTGGTTTGTTTTAATTTCCCAACTCTCGGGATCTGATATATTTGTAAAATAGTCTAAAAATGAATTGCTAGAAAATGGATTGAAAAACTCAAATGCACACAAATAAAAGCTCAGATATCTATATTACCAGATGCAACAGACTTAAAATCATTCCAACAAATTGCTATTAATCTGTCTACATACTGCAACTCCTGTATCTTAATATCTCATTTTTTAATGAACACGGTAGAGATCAGATCTAGTCCCTGGACTACACATCCAGCACTCACAGTTCCTCTTTCTCTACTTGGAAACATTCACGTGTAATTTTTTTTTTTTTTACCATTTCTGTAAATCTTTGCACACCTAGAGCCAGGACCAGCTATATAATTTGTAGGACCCAGTACAAGGTGAAAATACAGGATCCTTTGTTCAAAAAAAAAAAAAAAAAAGGAAAAAAGTGACAGGAAAGGTACTAAATATAAAACTTTTCCTTTTCTTCCATGGTCTTTTGGCTTGCAACAATGTTATTTGTTTACTATTTAATGTTCCAAGCAAAGAAAAACTAAGATTTGATTCAGTTTTACCCTTCATCCTTTTATTGTGCAATGCCAGTTTTAAGTTCAAATATAAGAGCATTTAATCACATGCAGAATCAGCAAAGTTATATATTTCATATTTTAGAGCTCGAATATGCTTGTCTTCTGTTCTTACCAAAACAGTGGGGATGTTGCACAAAACAAATTCACCTGGCTTTATTGCACTTCTTGACGTGCATGGATTCTATGACCACTCACTACCTTTGGCTTAGCAATGGTAAGAAAAGAAGGATTGAACTAAAAAGAAAAGGAACAATGAATGGGTCGCCCTCTCCCTTTCCATCTGTTGTCATCTTCAGCATCAGTGGATACAAGGAAGGAACTCATGGAAGGACATGATAGACTTCCCTCGTTACTCCTACTTCTTAGAATGGCATCACTTGCTTTCTGTGTTTGAGGCATTTCCGGTTCAAATGGAAAGTTGCCTCTTGCGGCAATCCTTGCCCCTGCTTAATTAATCATAAACATAACATACTAATCTTGTATTTGCTTTGAACATTGCTGAACTCCTACACCTTATGAGCCCACTGAAATCCTGTGTTCATGGGGCGTTGGAAACACCCTATACAAGTGAGGTGTCAAGGAATAGCAGACCCACATATTGTGTGTATCTCCTCCGCTTACGTTCATGTGCCATTGTCACAACAGATTTTGCCTACAAAATACAAGAGCTCAACAGCAGAGCATGAACCCAAGTTCAGGCCCCTTCTGTGCATGGGACCCTGTCTGACTATATAGGTTACACTTCTATAGCATTTTGTCAGCTGCTTTCTTACAGCACGCATCATCCTCTGTGTTCTATATGGTCAACTCTGCACACCTCTCGTGAGGCTTCCAATGATGTCTCCTGGATTCTTATGTCCATGGTCCAGTACCTTACCTTATTCTAGCAGGTTCTTCACACCACTGCAAAGGTCAACTTTCTGCATAAAAATCTCACCATATTACTTTCCATCTTAAAATTCGTTCATAGCTTCTGTTGCCCTTAAGGACAAAGTCAAATCTCTTTATTAAGCTTCTACAGACTTCCACGATCTGGTCTGCTTCCGCCTGCCCAGCCTCATCCTTCATCCATGCTCTTCCTACACAAAAGCTATGATCCAAACAGAGTCCCTTTAATAGAGTTTCCTGCCATCTTGAACATGTGGTTTCTTCAGCTTGAGAAACCTTCTGACATTCCTCTGTTGTTCCCCACTGCACCAAAACCACGTCCTTGTACCAATTCTGCAGGACTCAGCTTTCGCAGTATATTTTCTTGAGAGTCTTTCGTAACTTCTAGGTTGGCTTAGAAACTCCTCCTCCATACTATTCTGTATCCCCTACGATGTGTCAAAATTGGCTTATTATGGTTAAGGGAAGAGTTTATCTATCCGCTGTGCCCCTCATCAAGCCTAACACTTAGCAAACTTAATTGGATTAGCAATGTTTGCTGACTTGGGTTATATTTAAATCTCCTGAAGGATGAGATTTCCATGTTACAGGGAAAATCTTCTTTCCCAATATTCTATTTTTAAAAGGCTTACACAGCTATGGGTGCAAGATGTGGGGGTATGTGTGTGTGTGCATAATCCCTTGTGCTAAATTTTCACCTTTATTGCTCAGAATATGTTTTTATTTTCAACTCTTCCATCCCTGAAAAAGCACCTCTGTGGTTCTTCAAAAGAGATGTCTTATTTGAGATCCTGGAGGAGAAGGCACATTGGAAGGATGTTGGAATTTTAAAAACCTGGGTTTCAATCCCAGCTCAGCCTCTTAACAGCTATGTGGCTTTGGAAAAGTTCCTTAATATCGTTCACGGTCAGTTTTCTCAACTAAAAGGGAGATTGAGGATCGTCAGATAGAGTAGAAAATATATACATAAAACATCTCACCCAGAGCCCATACATAATAATAATAAGCCCTCAATGAACAGTTGTTGTAATTATGCTGTGAAATTTCTCATTCATAAGTGTGCAGCTCTGAGTCCGTGATAAGAACTGAAATCAATTCAAAATAATGAACAGAATCCCAGAACATTAGCTATGGAAGGAAGTTAGGATTACAAACTTGATGCTTTATAGATGAGGAGACTTGCTCTCAATAAGATCAAAGTGAATTTTTTACCCTGAGGTTCAGTTAATAAAGACCAGTGCTGGGACTCAAGTCTTGATCTTCTGATTCCAAGTGCATTGCTCATTTACTAATGGTTGTTGTTAAAACTCCCAGCAACAGCCAACTCTGTGTGGAGGGATAATTACTGAAAAGTCTGGTCAGTCTGTGAATCTGGCTTTCACCCATTACATTCTAGTGGCCAATGCTCTCTTCCCTTACTGCTCATGTTGGCACATTACTTACACAAATCTAGCCAAAGACATGTAGCAAAAAGAGTAGAAATATGAAGAAGAGGAAAGGAAGTGCTGGTAGCCCAGAAAATAATGATCAAAATTGCACCATCCTTCCATATCTTGAACCATTGGCATACATGGTGTCCTTTGAGACAGAGATACCATAAAGAGGAATAGAGAGGTAAGTCTAGTGTGTTTCCAATCTATTTTGTTTCTTTATTCCTGAGCACTGAGCTTCCATGCTCTTCAAACTTGATTTGTTTATGTTCTCTTGGATGCCTTCTGCTGCCTTGCTACTCACCAGTGTCACAGTGGAACTCTTGCACTTGGCATCACAGCATGAAATGGTTTGGAGCAGGCTGGTACTCATCAGGTCTGGGCTGCTCTCATAGGCAAAAGTGACCATCTGACTCATTAATATCATATGCTGTTGAAAGAATATACAGCAATGAGTTGAAAATTTGAGGCACTTGAAATATTAAATACAAATTACACAATTTTCTAATTTAATTCTTTTCTAGATGTTGAAACCAAGCAGTATTTTCCAAGAATTTGCATAGACCTTTTGTTTCATTCCAACAACTTAACTAGAATTTCACTTGGATAACATTTGATATTTCTTAAATTTAGTATTTTATTTTGCATGATAAGGGAGCATGCATTATGCAGATTTTATTTGTCTTTTGGGTTTTTTCCCCAAAAGAAATACCTACAATCCCACAGCATGTTATTTATATTTATATGTGTATTGTAATACATATCACAAATTTATCTTCTGATTTTAAAAAGGTTTTATAACACCTATCTATCCCTCAGTTGGACTTAGTATCATTTGAATTACTCTTAGGGATTACTTTTATTGTAATGGGCTTGGAAGTATACGAATCTGTATACCTGACTATACGACCTCCTTCTTAAGGAGGTATCTAAAAATGTATTTGTTTCTCAGGAGGCCATGTGGAGTTACAGGTGGAGTCTAGAGTCAATGGAGAGAACTGAAAATAAAGTTCTAACTATAGCCTACAGCCCACTCTTTTAAATAACTAAATAATCTAACCCCCAAAAGCTACTAAATTCCCACTAAAATATGATTAAGCTGTCAAAGCTTGATGTTGTTGATGTCTTTTCATTTAGTAATAGAACACCATGGTGTATTCTCTCCTTTTGCCTACATCTGATATCTGTGGCCCCTTCTTTACAAACCTATGGAAGAAAAAAAAAATCCACTGCCATGATCTCCTTTTCTTCCACCTTCCTTTTTCTTCTCCTTCTCCTTCTCCTTCTCCTTCTCCTTCTCCTTCTCCTTCTCCTTCTCCTTCTCCTTCTCCTTCTCCTTCTCCTTCTCCTTCTCCTTCTCTTCTCCTTCTCCTCCTCCTCCTCCTCCTCCTCCTCCTCCTCCTCCTCCTCCTCCTCCTCCTCCTCCTCCTTCTTCTTCTTCTTCTTCTTCTTCTTCTTCTTCTTCTTCTTCTTCTTCTTCTTCTTCTTCTTCTTCTTCTTCTTACATTTTGTT